>NC_080078.1:36345790-41145790 GCF_949987535.1 Balaenoptera acutorostrata
CCACATGATTCACTCCCTCACATCCTTCAAATCTTTGCCCAAACATTCCTTTCTCAGTGAGACCTACCCTGATCACCCTATTTAAAAATTGCAACAATCCTGTAATCTCTACATATACATAGGGTAAAACTACATGAGGCTGGTCAAAGGACAACTGGAGAACTGTAAAGTCAACAACTCCTGGAGTTCCCATAGGCCTGGAAAATATTCGAGTTTCAACCAGCTAGGGTGGAGAGTCCTCACTGAATACACAGGACATTCGTAGAGATTCTAGAAGGGTCTAATTGGGCTAATCTATTTCTAGAGTAAAGGATATTAAAGACTTGTCCAAACAAAGCTTAAAAACATACCTTGAGAGAACTAACTTAATCTGCAAGTAACCCAACTACCTATTAGAACAAAACCTAACACTCAGTGATGTAGAATTTACAATGTCCAGCATCTGATGACATGGACATGGACATGAGAATGGGGCGGGAGGGGTGTGTGTAAAATGTGACCCGTAATCTAGAGCAAAATCAGTCAATAGAAACAGAAATGAGAGAGATGATATGCTTAAAAGACAAGACCTTTAAAGCACCTACTGTAAATATGCTCAAGGACTTAAAGGAAATTACGAGAGAAGTGTAAGATATAAAAATGTAACTAAATAGATCTTATAGAGCTGAAAAATTCAGTATGTGAAACATAAATTTCACCAGATGGGATTAATAGCAGAGGTGGATAGAAGAACAGATCAGTGAACTTGTTAACATAGTAATGGATACAATCCACAGTAAAGCACAGAAAGAAAAAGGAAAAAAACTCCACCAGATCCTCTCTGACCTGTGGGACAATATGAAGCAATATGTGTATGTGTGCTTGTATGTAATTAAAGTCCCAGAAAAAGGAAGGTCAGGAAAGAAATGTATTTGAAGAGATAATGGCCAAAGTTTTTCATATGTGATGAAAACTATAAATCCACAGATCCAAGACACTCAAAGAATCCCAAGAAGAATAAAAATGAAACCAAACCAAGACACATCATAATCAAATTGCTGAAAACAGTGATAATGAGAAAAAGCTTTTAAAATTTGAGAGAAAAAAAGATACATTAAAAATAGAAGAACAGGGCTTCCCTGGTGGCGCAGTGGTTGAGAATCTGCCTGCTAATGCAGGGGACACGGGTTCGAGCCCTGGTCTGGGAAGATCCCACATGCCACGGAGCAGCTGGGCCCGTGAGCCACAATTGGTGAGCCTGCGCGTCTGGAGCCTGTGCCCCGCGACGGGAGGGGCCGCGATAGAGAAAGGCCTGCGCACCGCGATGAAGAGCGGTCCCCGCACCGCGATGAAGAGTGGCCCCCGCTTGCCGCAACTGGAGAAAGCCCTCGCACGAACCGAAGACCCAACACAGCCAAAAATAAATAAATAAATAAATAAATAAATAAATAAAATCAAGTAAAACTTTAAAAAAAAAAAAAAATAGAAGAACAAAGGGAATTCCCTGGTGGTCCAGTGGTTAGGACTCCATGCTTTTACCGCCAAGGACCTGGGTTCGATCCCTGGTTGGGAACTAAGATCCCACAAGCTGCACAGCATGGCCAAAAAAAAAAAAAAGGTTAGAATTTTACTGCAGATTTCTTGTCAGAAACAGTGCAAATCAGAAGACACTGGAACAACATCTTTAAAGCACTAAAAGAAAAAAACCTTATCAATCTAGAAATCTATATCTAGTGAAAATAGTCTTTGAGAAAACATTTTCAAATACACAAAAGGTGAGAGAATCTGTTCCCTGCAGATAGGCACTGTAAGAAATATTAGAGAATATTCTTCAGGCAGAAAGAAATGAAAGCAGATAGAAACTTAGATGTATACATAGGAACACAGACCACTGGAGGGGGGAAATAGACGAGTTTTTCTCATTTAAAAAATTTCTTTGAAAGATAATTGACTGTTGAAAGCAAAATATGGAGAGGAGAAAACAACAAAATGTTTCTTTGACTTTTTTGCAAGTTGATTGGCCATATAACTGTGTTCTGGCCAATGAAATGTGAGCAGAGGTGGTGTGTGCAGTTCTCAGGAGATGGAAGAAAGAAGGCATGCCTTTCTTCCCTCCCTTCTCCTTCTTCCTGCCTGGAGCTCCAGAAACTGTCTTGTACAAAAGGGTGACCTTTGGATATTGGGCAGCGACTTTTCCTTCCTTGGAAATGAAAGAGCAACAGATTGGGGGAGCCTGGTTCTCTGATACTGTAGACGGCCAGACCAGCCCTGGACATTTCACAGTGAGAACATGTTAAGTCACTGCTCTTTGGAGGTTTTCTGTAACCCAGAGCCAAACCCAGTTCTAATTAATATGATTAGCTATTTGAAAGAGTAATGCAGTTGGTAAATCTCTGACAAGATGATCCAGAAAAAAAGAAGTCTCAATTACATAGTATAAAGATTTAGAAAGGGGACGTAACCATAAATGCAACAGAGATTATAAAGATAATAAGATAAATAATAATGAAAAACTTAATATCAATAATTTTCACACTCAGAAAAAAAATCACTAAGTCAAGAAAAAGCAGACTTGAAATAGATACTTGTACACCAGCGTTCATAGCAGCATTATTCAAGGTAGTGAAAAGGTGAAAACAGTCCAAATGTACATTGAATTAATGTGCTACATGCATACAATGGAATGTTATTCAGCCCTAAAAAGGAATGAAATTCTTTTAATTTATTTTTGCTGCATCTGCTCTTAGTTGCGGCACACATGGGGGATCTAGTTCCCCGACCAGGGATTGAACCCTGGGCCCCCTGCATTGGGAGCGCGGAGTCTTACCCACTGGACCACCAGGGAAGTCCCCAGGAATGAAATTCTGACACACACTACAACATGGATATACCTTGAAGACATTATACTAAGTAAAATAAGTCAGACACAAAGGGAAAAATATTGTATGATTTTTCTTAGATGAGGTGCCTAGAATAGTCACACTCATTGAGACAGAAAGTAGAATAGAGGTTACCAAGGCCTGGGAACAGGGAGGAAATTGAGACTTAGTGTTTAATGGGGACAGAGTTTCAGTCTGGGAAGATGAGCAAGTTCTGGAGACAGATGGAGGTGATGGTTGCACAATAATATGAATGTGCTTAATGTCACCGAATGGTACACTTAAAAGTGGTTAAAATGGAAAATTTTATGTTTCTGTTACCGGAATAAAAAAATATAGATTTCTTTTTAGGTGTTTTGGAACATGAGGATTTTTTGCAGTATAGCTAGGCCTCCATGTAGAAATGGAACGCTGGCCCTGATGTTCTAAACACTCGAGCTTTGTGACTTCTGCTCTGTCCTTGTCCTATCTTGGCATTTATACAGTTGGAAGAAAGAATGGGTGCAAATGTATGATATAATAGCAGTCAGCCATTAGGAAGGGCAAGCACAGCATCCATTCCCAGTGGGAAGCCTGTTAATAAAGAAGAGAGAAGCCTCTGGAACTGAATGACTCCACTTTGCCACCGGGCCATTTTCTCTCATGAACTGGCCGTGAGGTCTGTTCAGCTGCCCTGTGTAACCAAGGTCGGCTTTTAGCGTGTCTGGTGGGGATGATGTTTCTGGCCCCAGGCTGTGAGCAGGGCTCCCGTGAAACCAGCTCCCACTGCCTGCCTTTTGGAGCCTCTGTCCCAGGAGGCTGTTCTCTCATGCCAGCCCCTACCTTCAGAATCCCCTGAACCTCAAAAATGTGCAGGAAGTCCCTTCGCTGCGGGCACATTCCAGATCCCTGTGTAGGGCGCTGCACCCAGATTCCAAAGAAAGCCTTGCAAAGCCACCTCCCAAGCGTTTCTGCCTCCTCCTGACTTTGAGCCATGGTGCCCTCAGGCAGGGATGTGTCTGCATCTGTGCATGACATCATTGGTGGATGAGAGGTAGGCTCCTTTCTCTTCGCAAGCATGTTTCTGCAGCGCCCTGGTTCTATCCGTGAAAGCAGACAGAAGTGGGTGGGGGCGTCCTGCCGATGTGCTCTGTGCAGGGCCGCCTCTGCCAGGGCAGCTCCGGCACACACACGCCTCCTCTTGACATGGCCCCACCCTGCCTGTCCTGCTTAATTGCCTCACGTCCCCTCTGCCCTGCGCCCATCTGGCCTGCTCAACCTCCCTGGAACAGCCCACCTGCTCAGACCTCTCTCTGGGACATTTGTCCTTGCGGCTCCTGGACACTGGTTCTACTGACCCCGCTGTTGGAGTTCCCCAGAGAAACAGAACCAACAGGTGTGTGCATAGTAGATGGATTAATAGATAGATAGATAATATAAATGGATGGATCTAGATCTATCTAGAGGTATCTGTATATCTAGATCTATCCATCCATCAATCCATCTATTTATTTATCCATCCACCCATCCACCCATCCACAGGGAGATTTATTTTAAGGAATTGGCCCACACTATTGCGAGGCTGGCAGATCTGAAGTCTGCAGGACAGGTGGCAGGCTGGAGACCCAGAGAAGAATTGATATTGAGCCCAAACAGGGCATGTTTAAATCAAATGCAGTCAACCCTTTAAGCAGTGCTGGGCTCACCCTCCCCGTCTGCCTGGCTTGGGTTCCTGTGCTTTCTCTGACC
The DNA here is from genome assembly GCF_949987535.1 of Balaenoptera acutorostrata. Taxonomy (NCBI): domain Eukaryota; kingdom Metazoa; phylum Chordata; class Mammalia; order Artiodactyla; family Balaenopteridae; genus Balaenoptera; species Balaenoptera acutorostrata. The sequence continues at coordinate 36,350,377 of NC_080078.1, forward strand.
CTCTCTCTGTCCTGCACCCCCCGCCCCCTGTCACAGCCCTCCACCCTCTTCCCTGCCCTGCTAATTCCTCTCCTCCCCCAAGGATGGCATTCACTTGATTGATGGGAGAAGCCCCGGGTTTGTGAGTCGGGCAGATCCGGGTTCAGGCCCAGCAGCTCCGTTCTGAGTTGGTGGCGTTGAACAAGTCCCTTCAGCCCTGAGCCTCGGGCTCCACTGTGAGGTGGTGAAGTCCGCCTCTCGTCCCTTGAAGCCCCTAGTGGGGCAGGCGCCTCCTTGGCTTGGACGTCCTTTTCTCTCCCGTGACCGAGCGCTGCCTCCTCCCTCACGGGGAGCCCCCCACCAGCCCCCCAGCCGTGAACATGGGTTGGAAGACTCAGTGTTGGTGTGTCGGTCAGGGTCTCCCGAGAAACAGCCAAGGGGATATGTGTTTACAGAGGGAGGTTGTGGGGACCGGAAAGTCAGAAATCCACGGGGGAGGCGGCAGCTGGAGAGTCAGGCGAGTCCACGAGTCCAAGTTGCTGTCTAGTCTGAACACAGAACTCCTTCCCCCTCGGGGGACCTCAGTCTTTTCTCTTAAGGCCTTCAACTGATTGGGTGAGGCCCACCCACATTAGGGAAGATGGTCTGCTTGAGCCAGAGGCTGTGGATTTAAATGTTAAGCACGTCTGAAAAACACACGCACAGCAACATTCAGACTGATGTTTGACCACACAGCTGGGCGACATGGCCTTGTCAGGTTGACACATGAAGTTAACCTTCACACCCTCCTGCAAGACTCACCTCCGATGTTGCTGTTGTGAACTGGCTGACATACCAGGTATTGTGTGAAGTGCTTTCTTTGGCTTGTTTGATTTAATTCTCATAATAACTGTATGAAGTAGGTTCTATTTTGAGTCTCATAAAGCAGAGCTCTTATGTTGAGAGAGGTTGAGTAACTAGCCCAAGGTTGCACAGTGAGCTGTGGTTTGAAGTCGGGCAGTCCCACTGCAGAGCCCACCACTTTGGCTTCACACAGTCCTGCTGCCTCTTCCAGAATCCCCAAGAGACTCTGCCCCCTTCCCTGAGCCCTACCGAGACTTGCAGGTCCTCGAGGCTTATCCCCTCCTCTGCCAATGCCTTCTCCCCCTTCCCTGCTTGTTGGGAGCAGGTAGCAGGTTTGTTGAATATAACCGAAGTCCAGAATTGCCTGTGGCCAGGCATCTGTGACTCCACCTTGAGCCAGGGAGGACGGAGACCTGCCAGCTCTCTGCTGTGTCCCTGTCCTGGTGGCCGGGGCACTCCTGCATGGTCACCATCCCTGTCTGGGCACTGGTGGGGCCACAGTCCTGCAAATGGCACTGTGACCGCAGGCTCAGCTGATAAGGCGTCAGGAGGAAGATCAGCTCTGGGCTGCTTAGTCAAGCGAGGTTGGCCCCCTCTCCCTCGCAGGGCCCTGTGGCCTGGCCACAGGGAGAACACGACTTCCGCCTTCTCGGGATACTTGAGCAGCCCAGGAATGAGGTTTTTTTTTTTTTTTTTTTTTTTTTTTTTTTTTTAATTAATTTATTTATTTATTTTTGGCTGTGCTGGGTCTTCGGTTCGTGCGAGGGCTTTCTCTAGTTGCGGCAAGTGGGGGCCACTCTTCATCGCGGTGCGGGGACCGCTCTTCATCGCGGTGCGCGGGCCTTTCACTATCGCGGCCCCTCCCGTTGCGGGGCACAGGCTCCAGACGCGCAGGCTCAGCAGCTGTGGCTCACGGGCCCAGCTGCTCCGTGGCATGTGGGATCTTCCCAGACCAGGGCTCGAACCCGTGTCTCCTGCATTAGCAGGCAGATTCTCAACCACTGCGCCACCAGGGAAGCCCCAGGAATGAGGTTTTACGCTGTCCTGGCAACGCTGCCCTGGGCCTTTGGAATTAGCATTCTGTCCCCAACCTCCCTGAATCTCAGGAACCAGCGATCTCTCTCCTGCCCAGCCCTGCGCTGTGTTCGCCCATTGCCCTGGGCACCAGCATGCCAGCCCTGTTCCCCGATTCTTGGATGACGGACCGCCCGGCCTTGGTCCTGTTACCTGCCTGCCGGAGGCCTGGCCCATCCTAGGGTTGTGGCCGGAGCAGCTACCACTGCAAGAACAGGGTGACACTGCAGGCCAACCTGCCTCCTTCCTGTAGTGGGTTGAATAGTGTCCCCCCCAGCTCCAGACCCCTGGTCCCTGTGAATGTGACCTTATTTGGAAAAGGGGTCTTTGTAGATGTCATTAACTTGAAATCATGAGATCCTCTTGGGTTGTCTGGGTGGGCCTTAAATTCAATGACAGTTGTCCTTATAAGAGTGAGACAGAGGGAGATTGGAGATCCCGAGACAGAGGGGCCACTTGAGGATGGAGGCAGAGACTGGAGCCACGCAGCCCCCACCCCAAGGAGTGCCGGGAGGCCCCAGAAGCTGGGAGAGACAAGGAAGGGTCCTCCTCCAGAGCTTCTGGAGGGAGCACAGCCCTGCTGACACCTTGATCTTGGACTTCTTGCCTCCACAGCTGTGAGAGAATTAAATTTCTATTGTCTTAAGCCACCAAATTTGTGGTAATTTGTTACAGCAGCCCCAGGACACCAGTACCTCACCCAGTCATGGGTGTGGGTCAGGGAAGCAAGACCAGCCCTGGCCTGGCCTGGGAGCTTGATCCCCGCCAGCCTGCTGCCCGGCCGCACAGTACCCGGTATGTACCTGGGACCAAACACAGACGAGCAGATTGGGACAGGATGGAACTGGAGTAAACTGAATGCCGCTGATTTAGAAGGTGGCATTTGGGGACTCACCTGAGTTCAGATCCTTCCTGGAGTGTTTGTTGGCTAAACATTTTTTCCCCAAAGGGTGGGTAAGGATTGAATGAGGTAATAAATGGAAAATGCCAGACACAGAGCAAGCAATAGTTAATAGTACTTATTACTATCAGGGTGGAGCCGAGAGAATGGTGGGCCTGGGAATCTAGACCCCCTTCTGCACTGGAAACGCTCTGGACCTTCAGGACCTGCCCCCTGTCTCGGTACCTGCCTCTGTGCCAGGGGCCAATGTGTCCTGTCCCCCTGCCGCCCAGCACTACCATGAGAATCAAAGGAAGGAGTATAGGCACAAATCTCTTGCAAACCATACAGTATTTCATAAACCCAAGATGCTTGCACTATGATTTACATCGTGTTTATCTGTGTCCTGATGCATCTATACCCTATGTCTTTGAACGTGGCTCGTGTAACTCAAGAAGGGAGGAAAAGGTGGTTTCCAAGCTTTTAATGTTTCCAGGATTTAAAATGTGCTTAAAGAAACTTGGCTTTCAAACAAGCAGGCTCAAGCTGCAGACGCACGGTCCTGTTCAGTGGCGCTGAATTTTGCAGCTCGGTTCCTGCTCCCCTCCATCCTCTTGTGATCACCGACTGGCTTCCAGCAGCAGGTGTAGGAGAGGGGGACAGTCTGGACAGAAGCCCCCAGGCTCGGCAACCCAGCTGCCCCAGTACCAGCCCTCCTGCACCGATCTCTGCTTTCCAGATGTTGAGAGCCTTCGAAGAGTGAGCCACACACTTAATTTTAAATTGCGTAATGGTAAACAACAGAAGCAGCCCCAATTGCTAGGGGAACACAGAGAGGATCCACTTCTTAGTCCTGGGGAAGCGGATAAAAGTTCCCAGCTTTCCTTGGTGCCATTCCCGTGATGAATCTCATCTCAGGAACTGCGCATTCCTGTCCCTTGGTATCCTTGGCTGGAGAGGTGCAAAAGGGGCACTTGTGCAGGGTGGGGTGAAAGAGCCAGAAAAATGACCAGGCAGAGGAAGTGGAAAGTTTTAAATAGGTTTGGTGTTTTTTTCCACTTGCATATTTATAAGCTTATGATATAATAATAATTATTATTATTGTTGTAAAATACACATAAAAATTTACCATCTGTATTAGTTTGCTAGGGCTGCCATAACAAAGTACTACAGACTAGGCTGCTTAAACAACAGAAATTTATTTTCTCAAAGTTCTGGGAGCTAGAAATCCGAGATCAAGATGTTGGTGGGATTGGTTTCTTCTGAGGCCACTCTCCTTGGCTTGTAGATGTCTGTCTTCTCCTTGTGTTTCTTCACATCATCTTCCTCTGTACGTGTAAGTGTCCAAATTTCCTCTTCTTAGAAAGACAAATACCATATGATATCACTTATATGTGGAATCTAAGATATGACACAAATGAACCTATCTATGAAACAAAAACAGAATCACGGACATAGAGAAGAGACTAGTGGTTGCCAAGGGGGAGGGGGGTAGGGAGGGATGGAGTGGGAGGTTAGGGTTAGCAGATGCAAACTATTATATATAGGATAGATCAACAACAAGGTCCTACTGTATAGCACTGAGAAACTGTATTCAATATCCTATGATAAACCAAAATGGAAAAGAATTAAAAAAAAAAAAGAATGTACAAATTTCCTCTTCTTCTAAGGACACCAGTCACACTGGATCATGGCCCACCCTAATGACCCCATTTTAATGTAATCACCCCTTTAAAGAACTTATCGCCAAATTCAGTCATATTCTAAGGTACTGGGGATTAGGATCTCAACATATGAATCTTGAGGGGACAGAATTCAGCCTGTAATGCTACAAACTGCTAAGAAGACCTATAACTAACCATGACTAAGAGTGGGAGGGTCTGGACAGAAAAGAGGGCATCTAGACCTACTGGCTCCTTCCATGGGGCTCCTCCTTCCCCATGATTATGTCTAAGAGAGTGTGTGGGTGTGGCCTCAAATTATGACACTATTCCCAGAAAAGTGTAAATATATGGCCGTCAAGAGCAATAAGACTCTAGCACCAAAGGCTACCTTGAGTGTGTAAAGAGTTGGCAGTTAGTCAGGAGCACACTTTGCAAATATCTCGGAGTCTTCCATAAGGCTCTGCTGCTCCCTGCACATGAGAGAGCTTGGGTCACTCAGATAGTCCCATCATATCACTGGAGTGGCGAGTTCTCATCACAGCTTGTGTAAGGACCTTGTCATGGAGCATCAGAACATGAAGAATAAATGGGAACAGCAGGGAGATCCAGAAAATACTCTGCTGGTTGTGTGCAGGCTGGGTGCAACAGCTTAGAGCTTCTCAGTGTGGGTGGTGCTGGAGACTTTCTCCTGGAGGTTTTCTATGTTTGAAAAAAAATTATTACTTATTGGCCGTGCAATCACGTTATCTGGCTCGCACACTTTCTGAGTAGTGTTAATGATAGTTTGATACCATCATGTGCCTAAATATACACGTATCATCATAACAAGTTTACAGGGTTCTACCACGGTGGGAACGGATGGAGGCAGATTCATCACGCGAGTGACTGCCACCGGAGGGCTCCAGGGTGAAAGTCAGTGGCACTCCAACAGGGTGGAAACTACTATCCCTAATAATGGTTTGCTAAGTGAAGGTTTGATGCTGAATGTTGAGATTTCCAGCCTCTTCCCTTCTCAGCTGAGGGGCACCCAGGCTGGAAGAGCCTTTTCTAGAAAACCTGATTAAGGAAAAACATGTGGAAATACCTAGAAGGGAGTCCCCTACAAAACGACCTGGCCAGAACCTTCTGTAGCAATACATGATCATAAGAATCCCCTGGGGAGGTTTGAAATGCCCCCCTGTACTCCTCCCCATCCCCAAACGGTTACCTCAGAATTTCTGAGGATGGGGTCATGTCATTAGTGTCCACAAGCCTCCCGAGGGATTACAGCGTGTGGCCGGGTCTGAGAACCACTGTGTAAAGGGGAGCCTGTGGTTGACAAACCCTGGATTTTTAGTGACTCCTCTGGACTGTGAATGGACAGCTAGGGCTGACCAGACAGGTAAGAAGAGCCTCTAACTTGAAAAAGGCCAAAACAACCAGAAAAATGGGAGATGATGCAAAAGGACATTTTAAAAAATCTATCTTCAGCATCTTCAGAGAGGTGAGAAGTTATTACACTGGTGACATGAGAAAAGGATGAGATTTAAAAGTTCAGAAGACAGAAAAATCCTCAGACAGTAAAACATGACAGCAGAATTATTATTATTGTGCAAAGTTTTTCAAGAGAAAAAAAGGATAGAAAGTAAAATCTCAATAAAAGATGGAAAGGTAAAGTTGAGGAAATCTCTCAGAATGTTGAGCAAAAAAATTAAAGAGAAAAAAGAAAGTCACAGAGATGGAAAATAGAGACAAGAAAATGAGATGAACCATTCAAGAGGTCTGGCATCCAAGTAATAAGTGTTTCAGAAAGAGCACAGGGAAAACAGAAGAGAGAAATCCTCAAAGAAACAATTCCAGAAATTTTCCCAGAAACGACAAATGTGAGTCTCCAGATGGAGAGGGACCAGCAAATGCCCAATACAATGGATGAGCACAGTGGACCACCACCAAGATCTAGCCCCGGGGAAGTTTCAGAGCTACAGAGAGACCTTCCAGAGAGAAAACAGGTTTCATACCGAGGACCAAGAGTCAGAATGGCACCAATGCTGGAAGCCATAAGATGCTTGGCAACTCTATAGCTGTTGGCAAAGTGCTTTATTTCTCTTGGCTTGAGCTCCTTGTCTGTAAAATGGGCATGATGCTGTGTAACCCAAGTTTCCTCAGGCCTCTCTAGAGCATTTAAAAAAAAATAAATTTATTTATTTTATGTATTTATTTTTGGCTGTGTTGGGTCTTCATTGCTGCATGCGGGCTTTCTCTAGTTGCGGAGAGCGGGAGCGGGCTTCTCATTGCGATGGTTTCTCGTGTGGAGCATGGGCTGTAGGCGCGTGGGCTCAGTAGTTGTGCCGCATGGGCTTTAGAGCACAGGCTAAGGAGTTGTGGTGCATGGGCTTAGTTGCTCTACGGCATGTGGGATCTTCCCGGACCAGGGCTCGAACCTGTGTCCCCTGCATTGGCAGGCGGATTCTTAATCACTGTGCCACCAGGGAAGTCCCTCTAGAGCATTTTTAAAACAAAAGTGACCCGATTCCTCCCCTCTCTCACCCGCCCTAGTTAACATTGATCTCCATCCTCCTTTGGTGTCTGTCCTTGGGGGTCTCCAGCAGCTCTCAGCTCTCACTAAAGCTTTGCTCTGGTCCGCTGTGAAGTGGGTGAGAGCCCCTTCTGCCCTTTGCCTTTTGTGTCTACACTGTTGGAGGTGGTGCTAATTGTACCCTGACTTACAGAGTTTGGGAGGAAACTGTATGAGTTTCCTGGGGCTGCTATAACAAATGACGGTAAACTTGGTGGCTTCAACCAACTGAAATCTATTCTCTCCCAGTCTGGAGGTCAAAAGTCAGAAATCAAGGTGATGTCAGGGCTGCGCTCCCTCTGGAGGCTCCAGGGGAGGATTCTTCTTGCCTCTTCCAGCTTCTGGTGACTCCCGGCCATGCTTGGCCTTCCTTGGCTTGTAGAGGCATCTCTCCAATCACTGTCTCTGTCTCCCCATGCCTCTCTTCTCCCTGTGTGTGTGTCCTCGCCTCTTCTTATAAGGACACTGGTCATTGGATTTAGGGCCCACCCTATTCCAGTATGACCTCATCTTAACTAATTACCTCTGATAAAACCCTATTTCCAAATAAGGTCACATTCTGAGGTTCTAGGTGGACACGAGTTTTGGGGGTACACTCTTCAATCCACTACACAGCTCTTATGCAGTTTTTCTCACACTTACTCCAAAGTTCCTCACCATTACCCACAGGGTGGGATGGGAGCAACAGTCCAGCAGGAGGTGGGCCAGGTGACAAATCTAGTGACAGACACCATGCTTTATCCCCCATCCTCTCTCTCAGCCAAGCTCTTGCTGGGTCAACCAACCTTACTTCAAAATGTGATTGCCCCCAGGACTGGTCCTCCCTGGCCCCATGGTGTCATAAATATGCCCATCACATATTTTAGCTTTGGGTTCAAGCCAGAGCCTCTATTATAAGTGTAGATAGAAAAAGCTATAAACTCATAAGCATTACATTAAAGTGTTACTTATTCTGCTTATTAAAAGTAATGGGGAGCTCAACTATTTCACATAAATCTTTTTTTAAAAAATATTTATTTATTTGGCTACACCGGATCTTAGTTGCCCCATGCAGGATCTTTTAGTTTCGGCATACCAACTCTTAGTTGTGGCATGTGGGATCTAGTTTCCCGACCAGGGATTGAACCCAGGTCCCCTGCATTGGGAGTGTGGAGTCTTAGCCACTGGACCACCAGGAAAGTCCCCCACATACGTCTTATCTCTTTTAATTCCCACATGCATTCATTCAATAAGGTGTTATTGGGCTATGTACCAGGCACAGCAGAATTTAGAATCTATATACACGACTAGATTGAAGACTCCTGGATTATAGAGGAGTCTGCAAGGGATTTTGGTTATCTTCTCTAATCGATCTTCTTTTGTTTTGCCCAGACATCTGATTCTCTGCCAGCGTAAAGGCAGCTGCCCAAGACTTGTCACCAGCCAACAGGATGGAGGAAGTCAATGGTGAAAAAAAATGTGGGTAGATTCTTAAAAACTCACCCTCATCAGCTGAAAGAAGAAAGGACTCAAAGCTTGTAATCAAAGCCTGGGACACATGAGCAGGTAAGAGAGGGGAATCCCTTCTACCAGCGGGTGGTTCTCCAAGAGAATTGCCCACCTGACAACCAAAAATAATGTGGTGCTCCATCCATACAGACCCAGTCACGGTTGTCACCCCAGTGACTTCTAATAGCTCAGAGCAGAGGTCCTCACTGATCAGGTGATCATGCGTGTGAGGGTGGGCGAGGATGACAGGATGGGGCCAGCAAGGCTTTCCGAAAGCTTTTGTAGTTTGTATGGACGCATTCTGATTCACGCTGTGTCCGGGTGGAAGTTCTACACATATCACAGATGGAGAGAAGACCTTGGCAGATCTAGTGGTAACCCAGGTTGGATGGTTGGAGAAAGCATCTTCCCTGTATGTGCAGGGTATCAGGCACCTTTATGCTGGGGGTGGAGAAGAAGGGACCCAGGACCCTCCAGCAACTCCCCACCAGGTCTGGGGGAGAATGAGAATGTAGTTACCTCCTTTGTAAAACTCTCCCTCACGTGCAATCTGTCACCAAGCTTAATTAATTTCATTGTCTTTTTCTTTCTTTCTTCTCCCCCTCCCCCTCCCCCTCCTCCCCCTTCTTCATCTTCTTTTTACCATTATAACAAAATTTTATTAGTAATCATCAAATACAGTGTTCAGATTTCCCTGGTTCTCTCAAAATCTTTTCTAAAATTAATTAATTACTTAATTTATTTTTGGCTGCGTGGGGTCTTCGTTGCTGCGCGCGGTCTTTTCTCTAGTTGCGGCGAGCAGGGGCTACTCCTCGTTGCAGTGCGCAGACTTCTCATTGCAGTGGCTTCTCCTGTTGCAAAGCATGGGCTCTAGAGTGCAGGCTCAGTAGTTGTGGCGCATGGGCTTAGCTGCTCCGCAGCATGTGGGATCTTCCTGGACAGGGCTCGAACCCGTGTCCCCTGCATTGGCAGGTGGATTCTTAACCACTGCACCACCAGGGAAGCCCTCATAAAATCTTATACAGTTGATTGGTTTGAATCAAGATCTCGTTACCTCAATAAAAAATAAACCAAAAAAAAAGGAGACATAAGAGCTACCTCAACCAATTACAACACATAGGCCTCACTTGGATCTTGATTCCATTTTTTTAACCCATCCCCTTCCCTTGGCATCTTTCCCAGCTACTACAAGCCCCTTAAAGGCAGAGATGGTGTATCATTGTACACCCAGGACCTAACGCACAGTGCCAGGCACATCGTCCTCAATTCCAAGGGTTTATGGAATGACTCACGCCCTAACCTGGAGATTGAGGACGTTCAACAGCAGGGAATGCTGCCTAACTGCTTCCAGAAGACATACAAAAGAGAAGGAGGGAGGTGGGTATGATCATTCCCTGTGTCTAAAAATCTGACATGACTAATTGATTTATAATGTCAAAGTCACCAGAGACGGTGGGTGGACTGAAATGATTTGCAGAGGGGAGGAAAAGCACAGATAGGCAATCTTTCAGATTATTGAAGGAGATGAGGAATGGGGAGCTCGGGGTAGCATTAAATGGGGGGTAGGTGCACAGTTAGCACTGTCTCCAAGGGCTGCCTGTCCAGCTGGGTTGGTCGACAGAGGAGGCAGGGCCACCTGGAAGCTCACAGAGGGTGGTGCCTGGGCCGCTCAGAGCTTCATGGCCGCGGGAGTCTGATCAGGTTTTGAATGTGAACTCTGTCCCTAGCCCATTGTCTGACTTTGGACATGTCACTCTCCAACCCCAGTTTCACATCTCTAAAATAGGGACAATGATATCTACCTCAGAGGGTTGTGGTAAGGACCAAAAAGGTCACAAGTGAAAGCGTCCAGTGGTTTCTGGCACATTCGCTCAATGTAAGTTTCCTATTCTTATCTCACTGACTGGCTTGTGCCGTGCACTCTGCTCTTCTGAACCTCAATTTCTTCACCTGCAAAAATGGAATATGTGAGAGAGCCTGGCACATAGTTGAAGCTCAATAAAGGTTTATTTTTAACTTTTTATGACGTTTATTTTGAAACAATTTTAAAGTTGCAAAAAGTACTAGAGTGTTCCCCTATACCGTACACCCAAGCTTCCTCTAATGTTAACATCGTGCCTAATCATATCAATAGTACAATGATCCAAACCAGGAAATTAACACCTCACAACTCAACGCCATTAACTAAACTCCAGAAATTATTCGTTTCCCCAAGAAGGCCTTTTCTGTTCCAGGTTCCAAATCAGGATCCAGAGTTGTTGTATCCTTTAGTTTTCTGTGACTCGTGACAGTTTCTCAGTCTTTTTTTTTGTTTTTCATGACCTTGACACTTTGGATGGGTACTGGTAAATAACTTGGAAAAACACTTCTCAATTTGGGTTCATCTGATGTTTTCTCATGATTAGATGGAGGTTATGCACTTTTTGCGGAAAAACCATGGCAAAGACACTGTGTTACTTTTTGGTTTTTTTTCTTTATTGTGGTAAAATACACAACATAAAATTTACCATTTGAACCATTTTAAAGTGTATAGTTCAGTGGCATTCAGTACTTTCACAGTGTTGTGTGACCACCACCATCTAGTTGGGGAACATTTCCATCACCCGCCAAAGAAGCCCCTCACCCACTAGCACTCCCTCCTCATTCCCATCACCCCCACTCCCTGGCAATCACTAATTTGCTTTCTGTCTCTATGTCTTTGCCTATTCTGGACATTTCATATATATGGAATCATACAATATGCAGTCTTTCCTGACTGGCTTTTTTCACTTAGCATCATGTTTTCAAGGTTCACCTGGGTTGCAACATGAATCAGCATGCCACTCCTTTTTATGGCTGAATAGTATTCCATGATATAGACAAGCCACATTTTATTGATACTTTATTTTCTAATTCAACAGTGAAACCTGGCGAGGCAAGGAGGGCGCAGATCCCCATGACTGGCAGGAGGTACTGTGAAGTGTGTGGAGGAGAAGGGTCAGGACTGGTGCCCTGGGGAGCAGAGGACTGTACTTCACGTTGCAGACAATGCTCGAGAGGCCACTGTCACACTGCCGCGGGAGTAGTAGACTCCTTTGAAAACTTCATTTGTGGAAAGGGAAAAACAGTTATTCAGGAGGAGGGGGAGACGACCCAAGGATGGGAAGGGAAACTCTCCCTGGGGCTGGAGGAGTTGCTTCTCAGTGTCACCAGCTTTCTAGGGCCAACCACGGCGCCCTGGAGGCCCGCCAGGCTGGGCCAGCAGAGGCTGGGGCTTGGATTGCACTGCGGTGGTCGCCCCAAACGCGCTCAGGGAGGGCCTAGAGCCCCGGGTGACACTTGCTCATTGCTTATGAAGAAAGGGGACCCTCCCTTTAGGCACATGCAATAGTTGCAAACTTCCATTTATAAACAAGGTGTGCCGAGCAGGAGGGCAAACATTTTCATGTCCCAAACGTCACACCCCAGTTGCTCCTTAACTAGCAGATGCCCTTAGGTTCCCCGGAGCGGGTCTGAGGAGTGTCGAGCCGCGGGGAACGGTGGTCTCTCAACGTGCCCGCAGCTCCCCAGCCCCGCAGTCCCGCAGCACCGCCCCCGCGCTCGCTAGTGCTTGCAGCCCGCGGCCTGGACGCAGCGCGGCCTCGGGCGGAGGGCGGTGCCTCAGCGCGCGGCCCGCCCCCGTCCCGCAGCCCTGCTGTCCTGGCGCGCGCACTGTGCGCGTACCCGGGCCTGGCGGCGACGTGCGCGGGCCGCGCGTGCGCGCTGTGGTGGGGCGAGGGGCGGCGCGGGCGCGAGTCTGTCAGTGACAGCGGGAGGGGGAGAGGGAGGGGGCTGGAGATGGTGGCGGCGGCGGCGGCTCTTCCGACATGAGGCAGTAGCATCGCGGGGCTCGGCTGCGGCTGCGGCCGCGGCGGCATCTCTAGCTCGGGAGGCCGCCCCAGGCGTGGGCGGGCGGGCGTCCCGGGAGCGGGCTCTGCGGCAGCGCCGCGCACGGGCCGCCGGCTGAGGGGCCCGCGCCCGCCGCGCCCTGCGCTCGGCGCCCCGCGGCTCCGGGGCGCGGGGTTGGCCCCGGAGGCCGGGAGGGGCGGCGCGGCCGGGTCAGGCCCCGCTAGACGAGCCGCGCCAACGGGGGTGGCCGCAGCGCCGCAGGATCCGCAAACTTGCGCCGGGCCTCGCAGCCCGCCCGCCGCCCGCGGAGCAGCCGAGCGCGAGGGCGCCGGGCGCGGGGCGGGGGCGGGGGTCCGGCCGTCGGCCTTGAAGCGGCCGAGGCGCCGCTCTGTGCGCAGCATGAGGGGCCCGCGGCCGCCGCCGGGAGAGCTGTGTTTGCCAGAGCGGCCCGCGGCGTGAGAGGGCTCGGCTGGACTTTCCCTCCGGAGCCGGCGGCGGAGCAGGCGAGTGCGCGCGTAGGAAACGCACCGCGGGCTCGGGCGGCGCTGGACGGGCGCGGGGGCAGCCCCAGCTCGGACCCCCGGGTGTTCTAGGTCCGACCCCGGTGGCTGCGGTTGGCCTCGAGGGGGGACGGTGGAGTGGCGCTCAGACATTACCCGGTTGTTGTGAGCAGACGGTGCCTTTCCCAGCAGACCGCCGGGGCCCCCACTTAGGAAACCGGTAGAGCTCGTGGCCTTCAGGTGTGCGTACCTGCAGGAACAGATCCCAGTGTAACTCTGGTTGTCTCGCTGACAGGTCCCGGTGACCCCGGCCGGGAGGCTTCCGAGCGCTCGGCAACATGGCTTCCCCGCCCCACCAGCAGCTGCTGCAGCACCACAGCACCGAGGTGAGTTGTGACTCCAGCGGAGACAGCAACAGCGTGAGGGTCAAAATCAACCCCAAGCAGCTGTCCTCCAACAGCCACCCAAAACACTGCAAGTACAGCATCTCCTCCAGCTGTAGCAGCTCCGGGGACTCAGGGGGTGTCCCCCGGAGAATGGGCGCCGGAGGCCGCCTGCGCAGGAAAAAGAAGCTGCCTCAGCTGTTCGAGAGGGCCTCCAGCCGGTGGTGGGACCCCAAATTCGACTCCATGAACCTGGAGGAGGCTTGCATGGAGCGCTGCTTCCCGCAGACCCAGCGCCGCTTCCGGTATGCGCTCTTCTACATTGGCTTCGCCTGCCTTCTCTGGAGCATCTATTTTGGGGTCCACATGAGATCCAAACTGACTGTCATGGTAGCCCCTGCTCTGTGCTTCCTCGTGGTGTGTGTGGGCTTTTTTCTGTTTACCTTCACCAAGCTGTACGCCCGGCATTACGTGTGGACCTCGCTGGTTCTCACCCTCCTGGTGTTCGCCCTGACCCTGGCTGCCCAGTTTCAGGTTTTGACACCCCTCTCAGGACGAGTTGACAGCTTCAATCATACTCGGGCAGCCAGGCCCACAGAAACTTGCTTATCTCAAGTGGGGAACTTTTCCATGTGCATTGAAGTGCTCTTTTTGCTCTACACCGTCATGCACTTACCTTTGTACTTGAGCTTGATTTTGGGAGTGGCCTATTCTGTTCTTTTTGAGACCTTTGGCTATCATTTCCAAGACAAAGCCTGCTTCCCCTCACCTGGAGCAGAGGGCCTGCACTGGGAGCTGCTGAGCCGAGCCCTGCTCCACGTCTGCATTCATGCCATTGGGATCCACCTGTTCATCATGTCCCAGGTGAGATCCAGGAGCACCTTCCTTAAGGTGGGCCAGTCAATTATGCATGGAAAGGATCTGGAAGTGGAAAAAGCCCTGAAGGAGAGGATGATTCATTCTGTGATGCCAAGAATCATAGCTGATGACTTGATGAAGCAGGGGGACGAGGAGAGCGAGAATTCTGTCAAAAGGCACGCCACCTCCAGCCCCAAGAACAGGAAGAAAAAGTCTTCCATACAGAAAGCCCCTATTGCCTTCCGCCCGTTTAAAATGCAGCAGATCGAAGAAGTCAGTATTTTATTCGCAGATATCGTGGGCTTCACCAAGATGAGTGCCAATAAGTCCGCCCATGCCCTGGTGGGGCTCCTCAACGATCTGTTCGGCCGCTTCGACCGGTTGTGCGAGGAGACCAAGTGTGAGAAAATCAGCACCCTGGGAGACTGCTACTATTGTGTGGCCGGATGTCCCGAGCCTCGGGCCGACCATGCCTACTGCTGCATCGAAATGGGCTTGGGCATGATAAGGGCTATCGAGCAGTTCTGCCAAGAGAAGAAAGAGATGGTGAACATGCGCGTCGGGGTTCACACGGGGACTGTCTTGTGCGGCATCTTGGGCATGAGGAGGTTTAAATTCGACGTGTGGTCCAATGACGTGAACTTGGCCAATCTCATGGAGCAGCTGGGAGTGGCTGGCAAGGTTCACATTTCCGAGGCCACCGCAAAATACCTAGATGACCGGTACGAAATGGAAGATGGGAAGGTTACTGAACGCCTCGGCCAGAACGTTGTTGCTGACCAGTTGAAAGGTATGTGCATTTCTTTGCCTCGTCATCTCCCTGCCCAATCCCATTTGTGTTGGAAAAACAAAACAGTCTCTTTCCACTGTCAGCATCTGGAGGCAGATCAGTTGTTCTCGGACACCTTGTCATGGGGGCATCTCAGGACCAGTGGGACTTTTCCCCCAGTGAGTGAGGTATCACAGATCTGTTCACACCTTGACAGTGCTGACATAGATGACACCTTTTTTTGAAGGAAGGAGAACTTTGACAATATGTATCCTGCCAGTCGGCTGTTAATGTTTCTGAGATTCTTGGGCAGGTCTGATGAGTGTAAGGGGATCGGAGCCCTTCAGTGGTCAAAACTTTGAAGCACCATAAAAAATTGCCTTTGTGATCCATTTGGTTGCCCTGAAGCCCCATTAAAACGTTTTTCTATGCCTTTTTCCAAAAAATGTGAAGAATAAAACTTTTCTCCTCTCTGGGCCTCACTTTGCTGGGATAAGGAAGTCGGCTTAGCCCTGCAAGACCCTTGAGAATTAGATGAAATTATGTACCCCTAAGTGCACACTGCCTTTTGCCTAGATCTCTTTTTAAAAAATGTTTGCATTTTTAGCTTTCATTTATTTAACAATGCTTTCTTATCATGGTATTTGTCTTACCTTATAGACTGCAGCATTTTAGAATATTGAACTTCTCAAACCACCAGGTGATTTGAAAGTTTAGACCCTCTCCCCCAACCCCTCAGATGTGTCCCTGTCTTAAGCTCCTTACTGCTATTCTTTATGTTTTCACTGAGCTGCTTCTTTTATTTTATTTTTCTTATTTTCACTTAGGGCAAAAATCTTTGAGGTCTGGGAAATGATGTATAAGTAAGTGGGATCAAAAGTAAGAATTCTAAGTAACTAACATCCTCTCCCCTCCTTTTTAAAAATTGTCCTTATATTTTACTAAAGTCTTCTGGATTGAGGGGAACATCTGTTTTGGAAGTATGTAGAGAAAATAACATTAATTTTTTAAAAGCCAACATTTGTAAAGCTGTATTGTGTTTTGTGGTGCCCCCACGTTGCATAATTACACAGTGAAAAGCCCCAGGGAATGGAATCCTCAGAAGGAGAAGTAACAGCTTAAATCAGAGACAGGAGAAGTAATAGTGTAAATCAGCGCTGGTAAGTGGTTGAGTTTGAGGGCCTGGGTAGATTGTCAGCCTTGACACAGTCCCGTGTGCTCAGTTGATATTTTCTTTCTCTGCTTGTGATCGGGAGTTCCATGTCATTTACTTATCTGTTATCTGGCGAGGGTGCTTTATTCTTATTCTAATTTTTCTTTATTCTGTTAATTTTGCCAGCAGTTGAAGAATTTGTGGGTAGAGTAGAAATATATTTTCACCTCATAATTCTCTCTTCCTTGAGAGCTTGCAAGGCTACATTGATGAGGTCAGAAGCTACACTTTGTAGTTCGCTTAAGAGATTCTGCCGTGACAAGTGTCTTCCTCTGCAGGAGGGTGTCTCTTGCTCTGGAGTCTGGAGGTGCCAGTGGAGTGGGGTGCGGATGTAATCCCTGCTTGACATTTTGGCACCTTTGGGATCTGAGTGTCTCAGGCTCTGTCCTCAGGGGTTGTGGGACAGATTTCAAAGAATGGAGCAGCGCTGTACTACATTAGGTTAAGTATGACAATGATAGCAGTTTTGCAAGTGGTGCTTTGAACAGTGTATTACTTGAATTTCAAAAATAAAAACAGATGTAATCATTAAGTATGTCTGGAAATTGCCAGGTCTTTGATTCTTTGGCAATACCCATTTTTGTTAATTTATGTGTAATTTTATTTTCAACTTACAGATCAAAGGTCTCAAAGACACTGACCAAAAAAAAAAAGAAAAGCCAGAATGAGTTTGTTGATTTTTAAGAAAAACTCACATAGTGTAAATTTCGTAAATTAACTTTTTCTTTAAATTTGTGTACCCTGTATATTTATAAGGAAAAGTTTTAGCACTGGATGGGAGATGGGGAAGGATAGAAGGCTTAGCTTAACCAGTGATTTTTTTGTATGATATTCTCTCCTTTAACAGTTTCCCTGAGACCATGATTTTTGCTTTATTCAGCATATTTTGAAAACCTCTGGACGGGACCCCAGTAATAGAGGATGTCTACACAACTTCCTGACCTTTTTTGAAACTGCACAGTTCAATTTTCCTGACATTGTACAAATCTGCTCAGTTGAGATGATAGCATAGTTTGTAGAAGACCCTTTTCATACAGAGGACTAAGGTTATATACATAAGATTCCTTTTAGCCCATCTTTGGGTTTGTGGCAGATATTTTTCTCTACGCAGTGTTGGCATCAGCTTTTCTGATGTTGGAGTTAAAAATAACCAGTAGAGGATTCTGTAGAAATGAATATCCATTGAATAAAGTGGGGATTCCAGCACTAGCCTGGCAGTGTGAAAGGAAGCTGCCGCTCTGTAATTTGTCTGAACAGGCTTTGTGGGAAGTGGACTTTCATCATTTCTGCATATTCATTCACCCCGAGAGCATCTCTGTTGTGCTCTCACGGCGCCTGGCCCCGTAGACGCACAGGTGGAGTCGTGATGGTTTGTGACCTGGGGGAGCTCGAGGGTATAAACATCGTCGAGTCCAGAGATGGGAATGCAGTAAAGAGGTGCATGCACCTGGTGGGTCTTGAGGTCGAGCAGTGGCTTTCCAGGTGGATAAAAGAAGGACATTCGGTGCAGTGGAGGAAGCGTGGGCAAAGGCTTGGGGTTACGTTTCTTGGTGGACTGGGCAGTTTAAGTAGTTCATCAGGACAAGGAAGACTGCAATTACCCGGGAAGGAGTTTGAATTCCATCCTGTAGGTAATGGGGAGCCACTGATGGGCTTTGAGCAGGAAGCTTAGGTGATCTGATTTGCAATTTGAGAAAGTTTACTCTTTCAGTTCTAGGGAATGTGGGTTGGTGATTAGTGAGCTGTTTCAGTAAATCCCAGGCAGAGCCAATAGTGACCTGGACCAAGGTAACAACAGTGGTGGTGGAGATGAGGGGATAGATGTGAGCAGTAGTAAGATCAGCTGGATTGGACTTACAGCCGTATTTAAACAGATGACAGGGGCAGGCGAGGGGCTTGATTCTTTGAACCGGAAATGGCTTTTCAAGTTTCTGGAATTGACGTGGGGACAGTATGACATCAGGCATGGGTGAGAGGCCTTTGAAGTTTCTGTGGTGTGAATGGAAAATGCAGGATCAAGTTGTAGAATATGAAATAGGCCAGGAGCCCCTGGCTTGTCCATTCATTCATTCAACAGATTATTTATTTTGTTTTGGGCACATTTCTAGGTGCTGGGGATACAGCAGTGAACAAAACACCAAAATTTCTGCCCTCGTGGTGATTCTGTTCTAATAGGATGATCAGACAATAAACAAGTAAAAGATAAAGTTTGTGTGTGAAATTTTAGAGAGGGTGCCCAGTCACTTAGAGAGAAGGCTGAAAGAATTTTCAGCACAGGACTAGGATTTTGGAAATGATCCGGAAAGTGAGGGGCAATTATTATTAAAGATTAGGAAGAAATAGTCTGATTTGAGTGATGAGAAGAAGGGTCCTTTCACACTATTTGGGACATACCACCGGGCCCATGAGGGTACTGGCTGTTCCGTTCTGTCTTGGGCCACAAGCAAAAAGGTGAGGAGTGTTGTCTAGAACTGTTAGTTTTTCCTTTCATAGGTAGAGAGTCACAAAGAAAGTGAAACTGTCAGAAAATAGTCATCTTTTCTCTTAAATACTAGGAAGATAAAACGAAGGTGCACAGTCATTCCAAATCGACACCAACACTCATGCATTTGTAGAAGGGAATGCCGGGGCTACTGCATTGTTAGGTGCAGAAACAAAACAAGACTTCCCCCCCAAACCAAGCTTTTAGCTCGGCGAAAAGTCTGTTGATGTGCATTGGTAGAGATGGTTACCCACTGGCCACCTCAGTGACCGAGCCCTTCACCATGTGCTGATGGGTGGCACTTGGAAGAGTCACTGTCTAGCCCCTGTCTGGGGCCACTCCTCAAACTGACAGTGGACAGACGCACTTGGTGCTTCAGCTTTTGCCAGCAGCTGTCCCAAACTGGATGTCTGGGCTCCCTGGTTTCCTGCCAGCTACAGCTAGGAGCCCTGGCTACACACTAGTTTGGGGTGCAGTTTGCTTGCTCAGATGCACCCCTGGCTTCAACCGGTAGCTTGGATGGTTTGTAACCCTTGCCACGGTAGTGCTCGCTCACAGCTGACCGCTTGGTGTCGGCTCTTAAGTCATGTTGAAGAGAAACTCCCTGCTCACCGGCGTCCTTGCGCGGTCTCTCTTGTGCACGTCGAAACAGCCTCTCGAGTAGCAAGGGGTAGAGATAAGATGAAGCAGAAAATTTGGCTTGACATCTGGGATCGGAGACGACAAACAGCTGTGGAGTCCGTGCTCAGGCAGCCCCAGATGACCGTTTATTCAGGCTCCTTCAAACCAAATTATGTGGCTTCCAGAGGAGCACACAGCTGTTAATTCTTTTTTTTAAAGTATTTATTTATTTATTTATTTATGGATGGATGGCTGTGCGCGGGCTTTCTCCTAGTTGCGGTGAGCGGGGGCTACTCTTCGTTGCGGTGCGCGCTTCTCGTTGTGGTGGCTTCTCTTGTTGTGGAGCATGGGCTCCAGGTGCGCGGGCTTCAGTAGTTGTGGCTCAGGGGCTCTAGAGCGCAGGCTCAGTAGTGTGGTGCATGGGCTTAGTGCGCCCGTGGTCCGCAGCATGTGGGATCTTCCCGGACCTGGGCTCGAACGCGTGTCGCCTGCATTGGCAGGTGGATTCTTAACCACTGCGCCACCAGGGAGGTACCCCCACCCCCCAGCTGTTAATTCTGAGGACCAGCTTTTGAGTAGAATTAGCCTTTGGCAAAGAAAGTTAAGGGTATGGTTCGCTGAATTTCAGGTGGAATGAAGGGAGGAGGGTCATCTTTTCAGGTAGACTAACTAAGAAGGAAAAATTAAAAAGAAGCAAATGGAATAAGTAAAGAAATTTCGGGGTTCTCATCTACTAGCCAGCCTTCAAATAATAATTGTGTTTCTACCTACTGGTCAGTGTCGCCTATGTACTTTGCTGTGGAATAATAATCTTGAAAAGAAGAACACAGTGAATTTTCTGTCGTGTGTGCACATGTGCTTAAATTTTCGTCTCTCTGTTGATTGGTGACTTAATTGGTATTTCTGTTTGGATTTCGATATTGTGAGAGTATAGTCATTCCACATACACACATAATAAATATTTACCATGTTAGCCATTTTTAAGCCTGTCAGCTGCATTTTCTTAACTGCTTTGGCCTTCAGTCTGTTGCATTATGTTGAAGAATGTGTGGAAAATCTGGCTCTCAGAGATATATAATTGGAAAGTGGAGGAGCATTTTGATAGCTGTTTTAGACAGTTGTGGATGTTTTTCTTTGATACTGTACCAGCATCCAAGAAGTGGTAGTTTCTTAAGGGTTAGTTGCAATATGGAATCTGAAATCCTACTAATCAGTTTTTTCGTCTGCTATCAAAACCCCGTTGGATTTTTAAACGAACCTTTCCCCAGGTGTGATTTTCTAACGTCATGCATTGGTCATTTGCAAGATTATGGTTTCTTGAGTTATGCAGATCTTCCAAATGTTGACATAAGCGAAGTCTTTAAATATAGGGACGATGTCAGCTTCACAGTGGCAGATAAAAGCTTTCCAAAATTCTGGTTTTTACTTGAAAGTTTGAGTTTCATCCTTGGCAACAAATACTCTCAGTTGTTTTCCTTGAAGCGACAGACTCATTTCATTCATTTTTCAGGAACAGTCTGCCAGATACTCAAGTCTGAGTGACCATAGTCTGTCTGTGGGTCAAGTATAAACGATGTTCCATCAAAAAAGCAGCTAGTTCAGCTTGCAGCCCAAACAGGTGTGCAGATGCTTTTGGTGACAACCCATCATGTCAGTGCTCTGGGCGGTGCTGTTCCCATGTCATCCCACAGAACATTAAAGAGACACGCACTCAAGATTTAACACAATTATTCGATTTTACTGCTTCATCAGAGGACATTCTTAAGTGCAAATGACCGTTTTTTCCTTCTGCAAGTGTGTGGTGGGACAGAGCTCACTGATGACTAGCACAGTTTAGTGCCACCACCCAGTTTAGTCAGGCATCAACAGTCTTAACCACCTTTGCTTTTGTACCATCAAGGCCAGTGTCAACACTGAGAAAGGCAAATAATGTCTTAGTGTTATTATGAAAATAGTTTTGATCTCACAGATGCCCTGTAGAAGTCTTAGGGACCCATGGGGGTCTGCACACCGCACTTTCAGAACTGCTTCCCTAAATGGTAAGATAGGAAGAGTGAGGGTTTTGTACCTACTCCCCAAACACATTCTCATGTAGATGGAACAGTTCACACTGGAATTAGGATAGACATGTGACATTTATTGTGGAAGTAGCAAGTGACTTCAGTTCATACATTTCCTTTTTCTCAAAAAAATCCTTAGTGATTCTGCCAGATCTCTGCTGCTGATGTTGAGGGGTCAGGATGAAGACTGTCAACTTTGTTTTTTGATTTATTTTTGCAGGGCTTCCCCTTTGGCAGAATAGTATAGCGGTCCTGTGCGTGGGTTTTGGTTTCCTATACATTTGGATTCATTTCTCATTTCTGAACTGTGGAACCTTGGGCAAGCTAGGAATGATAGCGCCTCTGTCAGAGGCCTATTGGGAGACTCAAACGAGATGATTATTCAAGTAAAGCATTTATTAGCATAGTGACTTGATTGCAACCGGAGTTAAATAAATAATAACCAACTCTTCTGCCTGGGGAGTCATGTTTTGTACTGCACTCAAGGGTGTTCTTTTTTCCGGCACTCTGTTTGGTGCACATCTTGCATAACTGGGTACTGAAACCCAGAACACACCAGGGACTGTGATTGTGTCAGTTTCTCGAATGAAAAAGGGCAAGTGTCCAAAATACAGAACACCAATAACTTGCCCTAGTTAAACTGTAGCTGCCAGGTTTGGCAGCTTCTTTACTGAAAAACTCTAGGGAGTTTAGGCAGTATTGTTCTTGGGCTGCTTCTGGTCCCCAGAGCTTAGAGGTACTTAAGATGATGTGACCCTTGATAGTTGAGAAATTATGGGAAAATCTTTAGCTTTGGGACTCTGGAGATATTGGACGAGGTTTACACCAGAGTAGTTAGTTATTCAGCTCTACTGTATTCTGCTGTAAACTCATTTATTTATTAAGTATCAAGTGAGTTTCTACTATTTGTGAGGCCTGGACTAGGTTCTGGAGATAGAGCTCCGTGCCCTCTTAGACCCTACAGCCTAGAAGGGAAAGTAGACGTTAATCAAATAATCACCTAAACAAATATGCTGTATACAAAAAGGGCTGGAGATAGAGAGACTTATCATCTCCATTTTATAGGTGAGGGAACTGAAGCACAGAGAGGTTAAGTAACTTGCAATGGTCACACAGCTAGAAGAAGCTACTAAGTGGTAGAGCCAGTATTTAATCCCAAAGGACTGTATGAGAAAACATTGGTCCCCGCTTCATAGAATTGTTTTAAGGATTAAAAGAGGAAATAATATTAAGTACTTAGAAAAGTACTCGGCACATAGTAACTCTCCGTAGAGATTAGATTCACTAACTAGCGTTACTGAAAGTGGGGACAGTTTTCTTAGCAGCAGCAACAACAGAAAAAAAACTATACCTTTCTTCGCTCAGCTCTTTCCTGTTCAGTGTTTTTAGGCACGTTGTTATCTCAGCCATTGTGAAATCTTAGGATCTTGGGGACTGTGTATGGTGAGAAGTTTGTGTTCTATTTGCTTGATTCTTTCCCATTATCCACCAGTTTTCAGGCTGAGTTGGTTTCTTAACATCTTGTGAAGGTGACCAGTGGCTTTTTTTCAAGAATCAATGTAAACTCTTGGATTTTAGCTTCTTTGGTGTATTTCACTCCATTACAGATATCATTTTTTCTTTTTTTTGATGCTCAGACTGTGCTATCTTGGGCCCTGAGAACCCTTTCCAGTTGGCCCCTGAATCCTTTTCATACAAACTGGCAGTGTTTGTACTCATCGAGTAACATTTTTATGGAGTAGAGAAATTATAGGCATTAAAATCTCATTAATTCTGTTTGTCTGGTATGTTTGTTTAGCGAGACTGAGGTAAGGTTTACCCTCTTATTTTTTGAAAAGAAAATTAACAGTATATGCATGTTTATATGAAGAAAGAGCACTGCTGAACAAATGGTTTGTGCTTTTTCAAGCTCGTCAGAAGCTTTAATTTACATTCTTACAATTGACAATTATAGAGCAATGCAGCATATCTGTCTCCGGTATCTTCCCACTAATGCCTGTGCCTGTTGAGGGACAGGTGCCTGTGAATGTTGGTAAATAAGGATAAAGAACAATAAAATGAAAGAAACCCTAGACCAAAATGTAGATCACTTGTTTGCAGACTGAAGTGTGCACCCAGCCCGTCGAGCCCCATCCCCCAGGGCAGCTGTGAAGGGTTCCAGGAGGCCCAGCTTCAGGAATCCCCTTCACAGGAACCTTGTTCTGAATAGTAATTCCTGGAATGACTGCCCTGCCACTCTCCTTTCTGTCTTGTATAATGTGCATTTGACTTACTTATTTTGTTTCTGATCTGTCTCCACCCCACTGGAATGTGTCTTGAGAGCAGGAATGTTTGCACATTTTATTTACTGCTGTATTCCTAGTGCCAGAAACATAGCTGGCATATAGCAGATGCTCAATATTTGTGACATGAATGAATGAATGAAGAATAACCACAGCCCAGACATTTACATGGAACAAACCAGAAGGGAGAGGGAAGGCAACAACTGGTTTTCCAGGAATAGTTGAGTGGTTAATTAAATAGAGGCTACTGGTAGGATCATTAAAGAACTTAGGGAAGGAGAGGGGACAGTGCCCGGGAGTGTGAAATGGGCCCATGGGTGTGGGAGAGTGGGCAGTCCCGGGCTCCCGGGTCCTGTGCGGGGGAGGGCCGCTGGGCAGGAACTCAGAGGATTGAAAACCCAAGTGTTTATTTAGGGTTCAGGAAATATGGGGTTGAATGGCTTAGTTTAGGCAATCATTTTTAAGCTTTTTAAAACAGATTTCAAGAAGTATATTTATCTTTAATAATACTGTAGCTCCTTACAATTCCTATTTGATTATAATTTATGCACATGGAAAGCCAGCATACCCTTTTTTCGGCAAAGCTCCAGCATAATCTTTGTGCATGATTTCCAGGATTTTTATGTAATGCTATTAAATTCTGTTCATTTTTTTTTTCCTCCCAAAGAAAAATGTCTACTGAAAGCAGCTTTTGGATCATTTATATTTATGTTTGAATTGTATGGGAAATATTAACTTTGTTTTTTTACCACATAGTTTGTAGAGAGGAAGAAAACCCACATGCAGGTGATTTATATTCTTGTTTATGGATATCAACATACAATATCCCATTAAGACTTTGACATTTAAAGTGGAAGAGACTATTGCGCATTGATTTAGTTCTGCCCTATTAAGTGTTAACGTCTCAAGTGTGGATTATACTGCATTCTGTAACTTCATAAACGAGTTCTTTTCCCCATAGAGAAATGCTTCTTGTGGTCATTAATGTTAATTTTTGTTTTGTGAATGAGCTGTCTAAAACCAGGGAAGGGTGATGTTCTGAAAGAATAGTACTTTTTTTTATAGAATTATTGTTTGAAAAAATAAATTTGTTCAGTAGATTAGCTTTTCATCTTAAGATGTTTTCTCCACTAACTAGTTAAACACTTTCGGGAAAATAATTTAATCTCTCTGTCTCAGTTTCTTCCTGTTTGTAAAATGTAAAGTTTGAACTAGATGCGCTTTAAATCCCCCACCCTTCTCTAAGAATAGCTGAGCTTCTGTGACTGGAACATAGTACGCGTTATTCATATGAAAAACTGGTTTCTTCTTCATTCATTTGTTTAAACTGTGAACCCTTACTTAGATAAATTTAGCATATGGAAACTCAGATTTACCTAACCGCTAAATTGCAGGGCATGGTGAAATTCTTAATGTTTTAAAGGATTCTTTACTTCCTTTAAATATAAGTAAATAAGATTGAGTTATAGAAGTATAATTTACACATTTTTAAAATCACATTTGTTATATAAAGCCAGGGTATCATTAGAGGAACCCCATTTTATTTTGAAAGTTTGAGAACTACTTTTGAAATGGCTTGGAGAAAATGTGAAGTGATTAAATTTAAAAAATGTGCTTCAGTTTCTGTTTGAACATTACTTTGGAGAGAGATTGGAAGGTTAGTTGCCAGTAAGATAAATTTCACTTGTGTTGGCAAGTTTTTCACTGGCAGGACAGAGCAAATACTGGATTAATAATGCTCTTACCGATCATTCCGTTAATAAAAGACTCACTTGCTCCTGATGGTGAGTTCCTGGATCTGCTGACTGTATAGTTAGTATGCCAGGGTCCTATGTATTTATTGTGTAGTTAGTGTGACTTTAGTAGCCCCCAAATTAATACACCTGGAAAGTGTCTAGCTTAGGCCTCTTAATTAGAAATTAGAGGTCACCAAATGATAAAAGGAAACCCTTGGATTTAATTATAAAGGATTTATAAAAGAAATTGAATAGTTTTCTTATCCTTTCTTACAAATAGCGAAGCATAGCAAAGCAGCTCATGGAAAGTAATAAAACATTTTCTGTGATTTGCATGGCTGGTGAAACAAAATGAAAAGGAAAAACACTCTACTTTGTTCTGAAAGACAGCGTTGATTCTGGGTACATATGTCATCTGACCTGAGAGAGAATTTCACCTCAACAAAGGCCCAACTTGTGAAACTGTAGCTTCCCTTAGAGAAACTGTTATTCACAGCCCGTTGGAGTCATATGTTTTCTACCAGCTAAGGTGACTGACTCAGTGTGTCAGTAATTGCAGGAGGTTAAAAACTTTTGGAACATTATGCAAACAAAACATTTCAAAGGATTTTTCTGGTCTCTAGCACACATTTCATAGTGACTTTCTCAGCTGGAATAACTTAATTAACTCTGTGTTCTTTCTGGCTCCTGAAAGAAATTGTGATTTATGAACACTTTCAGAGCTGATGATTCTAAGATAACAACTTTGTCCCTTTGCCATTTGAAGTTCAAATGCAAATGTTTGCTTTCATAGCTCTAGTCATGATGTTACTTTATTTAGTAGCTATTAAATTTCCAATTCCATATACTCCCCTGGAGGTGTTCCAGTTTGCACTAAGGTTTCTGTTTCTTTCAACAACATTGCTTATGGTGTGTGGAACTTTCCTGAACAAGGAATATGAACAAGGTTCTTAGAGTGGCTGATTTTAAGCTTTTCTTTTTTAAATAACAGCTCTTTTTTGACATATAATTCACATACTGTACCATTTATTAAAGTGTGCAATTCAGTGATTTTTAGTATATTCACAGATGTGTGCACATCACCGTAATCAATCTTAGAACATTTTTATCACCCCCAAATGAACCTCTGTACCCATTAGCACTCACTTCCCATTTCCACCTAAACCTCCCAGCCCCTGGCAACCACTAATCTACTTTCTGTCTCTGTGGATTTGCCTATTCTGGATGTTTCATACACATGAAATCATGCAATATGCAGCCTTTTGTGTCTGATTTCTTTCACTGAGCATATTGATTTCAAGGTTACCTGTGTTGTAGCCTGTATCAGTACTTCATCCCTTTATTTGGTTGCATAATATTCCATTGTATGGATAGATCACATTTTGTTTATCCATTCATCAGTTGATGGAAAAGTGATTCTTTTTTTGAAATCAACAGTCAAACTGAAAATAAATTGAAATGATAAAAATATCTTTTATTATTTAATAATATAACTTGACTAAAATATGGCTATTTCATTTTCACTAGTGTTTAGAAGTTTTCCTGAGAGACATGATTAAATGAGATTTAATACTGAATTGTAGTTTCACGTAATCAGTTTAGTTTTTTTTTTTAACAGCTGTTCACTTTTCTAAGCTTGATCCATGTTGATTAAATATTAAATTCCCTGATCCCCTTCCTTTCTCCCAGCCAGTTCCCGAATAGACAGCTTTGGGAGTAGCATGTGGTTGACTTTGAAACCAGCCTCATTTGATATGATATGTTGTTAGATATAAATATCAAATATAGTATTAATAAGTCTTTCTGGATTTGTCAAGTTTTCTGAAGAGCTCAGGATTTTCCCCTTTAGTCAATCAGACGTTTTCCTGGTTAAGCAGTTTAAATATTTGGTTTTGTGTTTCTGAAATGTATAAAACACTTTTTACCTTCATAAAAATGAAATATGCCAAATAAAATTTAATTTTCTTGTTGACTCAGTTATTTTTATTGCTTGTTATTTGGCTTTTATTGATATAGCAATTTGACTATAAAAATAGGACTTTTTGCTTTATTTTAAATAAACCAAGATTATTGTTTTTCCAGTTCTTATGTTTTTAAATACTTTTTCTGCTTGCTGTCTTGCTGTCAGCTTATGTAGCTATCAGTGTATGCTTTCCTATAATAGGTTTGCTCCTGGTTTTCACTTTACTCCATAAAAAAACCCCCAAATAACCAAGCTCATTAACCTTGCAGATATAGTTTCATTAAAGAGACGAAGAGTTCCGTCTTTGTGCAAGTTTTTGGTTGTCAGCTATATTCTGAATAAGTTGCTAGGTACTGAGTTCAGATGAGTAAGATGTTATGACAGTTATTTTTAGTATATTTTTAAGGGGGAGGAGAAAGGGAAATTTGAATCAAATCTGTGTCTTAGTAAATGTAGCATGTTTTCCACAAGACTGAAGTAGGTTTCTTTTGCGTGTGTGGAGATAGAAAATGGGAATTATAGATTCTATAACTAATAATGAATTAATTAGAATTCATTAACAGTTCATTCCATAACTCGTTGTATTATAATGCTAAAACGTGAATGTTAAATTTGGGAAGTATTGATTGTTGTTGAAATTTACCAGAATTTTGGGAAAGTACTTTGCAGACTTTCCCAAGAACGATCTGGTAAGAATAGCTGATTGTATAGGAAGTGTGTGTGTTGGGCATCCTCTAATACACTGCCAAGGAAGGAGAGGCCTTGTTTCTTCCTCTTTGGTTTAAGCTGAAGGTGTGCATGGGTTTACAGCCCCCAAATTTAGTCGTCCAGCCTTTAGTATGGTGCTAGTCTGTGGTTGCTGTTTGTTTTAGGAAGGTCTGTTCTTCCTGAAGGGCCTGGCCAGGTGCCAGGCGCCCAGTGCAGGCCCAGGCGACTCCGAAGTTACCTGATCTGTGCTCGCTCCTCACGCTGCAGGTTACATTCCTGTGTCTGCCAAGCCTATGGAGGCTTTGGCCTTCTGGTTTAGTAAGGCTGTTCTCTGAGGTTAAAAATTAAGGTAGATTTAATTCTTAAGAGGATGGGTTGTCAATGTCTTAATTGTCCAGGTAGTCAACATGTTAATAAACGCCATGTGTGTATCAGTTTTCTCTTTAGGAGAGCGTGTCGCCTAACCTGAGGGGTTCTGGTTCTGATCAAATGGGATGGGGCACGTAAGAGCGCCTGGTGCGTGGTAGGTGTTTAGCAGATGTTGGTTTTCACCCTGCCCCTCCCCCCAACCTGTTTCATAAGTGTTGAAACCCATGCAATGGATGGTACCCACCCTCCCCAGCAGCTGTGAGGAAGCGGGGGTGGGGGGGCACAGCGGGAGTGGGAGCTCTAGTGTCAGACCCCCACCACCGAGAGTCAAGGAGGGAGTCAGATGCAGGCTTCCCTCCTATCCAGACAACTCACCTTTCGTCTTTGGTGCTCACCTGCCCTTTGCATGTGCTTCTCCCCCTGCCGTGAGCTTCAGGCACAGTGGGATCGGGATGGGGATTGCGGTAAGGGAGACTGTAAAACCAGATACATGAGAAGCTGGACACAGTGTTTCACAGCAATGGGGCTGTGCAGAAAAATAGAGCAGGGTGAGGACGTAGTCACTGCTATTCGTGATTTTGTGTTTGGTGGGCAGAAGGTGCATTCATCTCTCTGAAGAGATGTTAATAAATGTTATGGCTGATTTAAGACTGTGAACGCAGCACTTGAATTCCCGCTTACCCCCTTTTACAGATAAAGAAAAATGTATTTTCATGTGTCAGGTGCTCAGTTCATACTTCTCCACGGGGCATCCTGAGCTGCTCACCCAGCGTCTGGGATCAGGGGTAGACATTTCTTAATGATAGTCTTTGTAAGACTGTCATGAAAAATCCTTGGGTAGGCATTTAGGATTGATCTGAACCTGACTGGCTCTACAGGCCTGGTGATGCTGCCCTAATTGCTTTTATAAACTGGTGCTGGGCTTCTCGTACCACATGGAGAACTTTTTAAGGGCTCTGTTCTGCCACCCACCTCCTTGCTGTAATCCGACACTTTCCTGATGTTCTGTTCGCTTTTTAAAAAATTGACATGAAATTCACA
The DNA here is from genome assembly GCF_949987535.1 of Balaenoptera acutorostrata. Classification (NCBI taxonomy): domain Eukaryota; kingdom Metazoa; phylum Chordata; class Mammalia; order Artiodactyla; family Balaenopteridae; genus Balaenoptera; species Balaenoptera acutorostrata. The sequence goes on from NC_080078.1 coordinate 36,379,711, forward strand.
TTACATAAAATTAACCATTTTAAAGTTACCAATTCATTGGCATTTAGTACATTCACAGTGTTGTACAACCTCTAATTCCAGCACATTTTCATGGCCCCAGATGAAAACCCCATATCCTTTAAACAGTCTCTCCCCATTCCTCCCTCTTCCCAGCATCTGACAATCACTAATCTACTTTCCGTCTCCATGCATTTGCCTACGCTGGATATTTCGTGTGAATGGATCATATGGGACCTTTTGTGTCTGGCTTCTTTCACTTAGCATAATATTTTCAAGGTTCATCCGTGTTGTAGCATGTATTGGAACTTCATTTCTTTTTATGGCTGAATAATACTTCATTGTATGGATGGACCACATTTTGTTTATCCATTCATCTGCTCATGGGTATTTAAGCTATTTCTACCTTTTGACTATTGTGAATAGTGCTGTTGTGAACCTTCTTTTTTTTTTTTTTTGAGTACATGTTTTCAGTTCTTTTGGGTATATGCCTAGGAGTGGAATTGCTGGGTCATAGAGTAACTCTGTGTTTAACTTTTGGACAAACCTCTGCCACTTTTTAAAATGAGAAACTTGTAAGAAGGACCCTGTTATTAGTCACATCTGGCAATCAGATGTTTCAGCAAATGTCCTCTCAGTTGAGAGCCACGCTGATAATAGGTAGCTATGAATGATGTATCCTGTTTGAAATAATGACTTTGTTCCCTGTAAGTTGGAGTGGTATTGCGATTAGGAAAAGAACTATCATGTAGATGTAACATGTTTAGAGACCTTTTCTTTTTGATAAACATATGGGTTTTGGCTGTCCCCTCTGGGCTGGCATTGGATTTGGCAACTTTGGAATTGTATGTTAGATAAACAGTTGTTATCTAGGGCAAGCTTTAAAAAAGTGCTATTTAAATATTGACCAAAAAAAAAAAAAAAAAAAGCCCTGAACAGCTCTAGGAACTTTCTTGTTCAAATGAATCCAAACTGTCTAAATACAGTGTGGTAAAATTAGGCTTCCCCTCTGGTTTCCGTGGGGCGAGTGAGCCGGGGGCCTCCCGTGCCATCTGGACACTCTCCACTTGTTAACTGTCCTTTGAACATGGGGATGTGGGATACTACCCACGGCTAGCAGTGTTCCCACAGTGCGACCTTAATATAGAACGTTCTTCTAAAACAACATTGGCTACCGAAAGCGCTCAGCTCCCAAACAAGGTCATTGGTTCATAGTTCATTTTTATTTGTTTTTATGTAGTTAAAACAAGAAAGAGTATGTGAACATGTCAGCGATATTAAGTGTCAGTACTGTTCAGGGTAGAAGAGGAGAAAAGTGGGTTTCTAATCAGAAAACCACTCTTCCTCCTTTGGGGCAAAGGAAGAGGCAGGGTCCCTCTGTGGCCACGAAGGTGATGGTGGAGGCCGTGTGCTGAGAAGATAGGGTGGGTGGGATGCTCCAGTGCCACCTCAGCCCCCACTCTGGGGAGTGGTGTTGCCCCCCCCCCCCAAGGTGTGTTTATTGGCTCCCCTGAGAAGTTGCCCTTGTGCGCAGCTTGGAACGCTCTGTAGGGCGGCTGGGTTACGACGCCCACGAGTGGATGAGCCCACACTGTGAGGCAGCCCTCGGGCCCACGGGGTTGCAGCAGATGTCGTTTGCCTTCTGCTAGGATATTCTTCGAGCCTGTGGGTGGGGAGGTAAAACTGCAGGTAAGTGGGGGCACCTCCTCCAGGGCACAGAGGGAGTGTGTAGCCTGTGTCAGGATCCCGCCAGGGAGGAACAGTCCTTGAAAGCGCCTGTTACTCTGCTGCTGGGCTACATTTTTCTTTTTCTTCTTTTAAGCCACATTTGTTCACATTCATTCATTAAACAAAGTTTTTGAGGACCTAGTAGGGATTGAGGATATGAGGACGAATAAACCATGGTCCTTGTCTCAAAACTCCCCCAGACTACACCCATCGTGCTGGCGGGGTGTGAGGTGGAGCCCCCTGCCGGGGCGGGAGCAGCCTGGTGGCTCCTCAGAAGGTCAAACACAGCGTTACCATGTGACCCAGCAGTCCACTCCAGGTGTGCACCCAGAAAACCGGAAAACGTTATTCGTCGTAACAGCCGCAAGGTGGAAACAATCCAGATGTCCATCCAGTGCTGAACAGATAAACAAGATGTGGTCTGTCGTTAGATGGAATACTGTTCAGCCATAAAAAGGAATGAAGCACTGACACACACTACCATGTGGATGAAGCTCCCAAACATCCTGTTCAGTGAAAGAAGCCAGACACAAAAGGCTGCATATTAAAGGATTTCAAGTGTCCAGAACAGGCAAATCCATAGAAACAGAAAATAAATTAGTGGTTGCCTCAGGCTGGGGGAATTGAAGGGAAAAGGAGGGTGACTGCTTATGGGTATGGGGTTTCTTTTTGAGGCAGTGAAAATGTTTTGAAATTGATTGTGGTGATGGTTGTATAACTCTGTGAATATACTAAATATCACTGAATTGTATACTATAAATGGATGAATTGTACGGTATGTGAATTGTATCTCAAAAAAGCTGTTATAGAAAACACAGAAACCTCGCAGACTAACATTAACACTGACAATTAATTGGAATGTATCGTAGTACAAGGCAGTGCGATTGGAGATTGAGATTTTGTAGTTCATCTCTGCAGGACACAGAGGGATGCGGTGGATGGTGCTACTGCAGCCTCTTGGGAGAGAGAGAAGTCAGACATTCAGAATCTTCATTCCCATTGGTGTCCAGAGTTGTACAAGTTTAGGAGGACTGATTCATGCTAATCATGAGACTGATATATAAGCTAGGTGCCAATGTATTGCTTTACATTGGGGAATATAGTGTATTTTTCTACGGGTAGAATATTCATATCTACTGCCAGGGCGTTTCCTCCATGAAATCAAAATATGTGGGAGGCCTAGTTAATAGGAACAAGATTGCTAAGAAGTGTAGCATAGAGTGAAGGATCTTAAAGCAAGTGATGCTTTATTTAGCCATGGGGAGATCACAGTGAGTACATCTTCCAGGGCCTGGAACACTTATGTCCACTAGCTCGAGTGCCTTCCCTGAACTGTGTAAAATGCTGCCAGAGCTCTTACTGTGTGCTTTCCTTAAAGAAGAGATGTCGGGGAGTTCCCTGGTGGCCTAGTGGTTAGGGTTCTGGGCTTTCATTGCTGTGGCCCGGGTTCAGTCCCTGGTCAGGGAACTGAGATCCTGCAAGCCGCGCAGCACAGCCAAAAAAAAAAAAAGAAAAAGAAAAAAAAAAAAACCACAGGAGATGTTTGTTGTAAAACAAAACAAAGCTTCACCATAAAATAGAAAACTCCCCACTTCATAAGGGATGTAAACATATGTAGAAATGCTTACAAATAAAGCCAAGATAGTTTCAAATTAGTAGTGTGTGAGTTAATGAAGACCTAACTAAAAGTAGCTAAAAATAAAAGAATTTCTTATCTCATATAACAAGAAGTGTGGCAGTTCCAGGGTTTTAAGTCAGAGGTTTGATGACATTTTCAGGGACCCGGGTGCTGTCTGTCTTTGCTCTCTGCCATCCCTGTTGTGTGGGAGATGTCTTCCCTTGTGGCACAAGGTGGCTGCAGACATTCCAGGTGACATGATGACATCCAGTAAAGTAGAGGGCCTTTCCTTCACATGCATGTCTTATTTTATTAGTAATGAAACTTTTCCTAGACATCCCCGAGCAGACCTCCCTCAGGTCCCTTTGGCCAGGGCAGGACCATGTCCATGCTCTCACCAGTCACCAGTAAGGGGAGTGAGGCCCTGTTGGCTTGGTCTTACCTTGCTCCATCAACTGGGGCCAGGTGGGGGGTGGGGTCTCTTTCTGGAACAGGTGAAAGGGAGATTCCCCCAAAGAGTATCAGGCTTCTGCTGTCAAGGATGGTTGGAGGTGGGGGCATAAAGAAAGAAAATGGCCCTTAAGGATGCAAAGCACTAAGGCTGTGACTTTAATGAAAACATGCAGTGTTTTTTTTTTTGGCTGAGTTGGGTCCTTGTTGCTGCATGCGGGCTTTCTCTTGTTGCGGTGAGCGGGGGCTACTCTTCGTTGCGGTGCGCAGGCTTCTCATTGTGGTGGCTTCTCTTGTGGAGCACGGGCTCTAGGCGCGCAGGCTTCAGTAGTTGTAGCACGCGGGCTTAGTAGTTGTGGCACACAGGCTTAGTTGCACCATGGCATGTGGGATCTTCCCGGACCAGGGATCGAACCCATGTCCCCTGCATTGGCAGGCAGATTCTTAACCACTGTGCCACCAGGGAAGTCCACATGCAGTGTTTTTAAAATGAAAATTTAGGTGCTTGTTCTTAGGAGAAATTGTGAAACTGGATTATGCAACCAACTCAGGCTTTGCATTACTACTGTTCATTTCCCCGAGATGGGTCCAGTCCCTTAGACCTGGCACAACTGTTTTTTCTGCCTTGAGCCTGCACCCTTACTGTTTGAGTTTTCTCAGAGCAGGGCCTCTCTGCACTCCTCCCCTCTCCTCAGCCCCCAGAGTGGAAGGACTCCCCGCCTCCCCACTCTGCTGGCCCCTTGCAGCAGCTCTTACCTGCTTGCCCCTGCAGACACAACTGCTCTCCTCCCCCACTGGTCGGGGGCTTCCTTTCATTCCTTTCATGAATGAAAGGAAGACGTTTAGACTTGATGTGGTGAGAGGTAAAGCACTCTTGAAGGTTTTGAGCGGTGCTGTGAGTGTCAAGATGAATGCGGGTTTAATGTGTAAGAGATTTATTCCTTAATAGTCACCTGCTAAGTGTCTTAGATTTCACCTTTGTGTCTTTTTAAAAAAACCTTATAACAAACATATTTCTTAAACTTTCATTGGGAGCTCTGGAAAGTATTGGTTGTTCTGTAGGGATGATGAAGTGTCTAGCGCGAAGCCAGCTCTCCTGGGGTTGGGGAACACTCCCGGTCCCAAGGATGGCAGTAGGAGGAGGCGGAGATGGTTTCACGGTGTGCTGTGAGCTGTTTACAACATTTTCTTTAATGTTAAGTGAATAGTGTTCTCAAATCCTCTGTAATTACTGGTTCTAATTCATATTCCATGAGAAAAAAATATGTGAAGTGCCAGTGGCTCCTGAAATATAAACATGCAGTGAAAGTATTTTCTCTTCCTGAGCCTCCTGTCCCTGCCCCGGGTTGTTCCGTCGACATACATTAGCACGCCTGTCTTCCTTTTCCATAAAGCACAGACCTATAAATATTTCTCAGTTTAAAAATAATGTTTTCCCTACCGTGAGTCAAGGTTCAGTTCTCGTCTATCTAATTTTAGTTCCTTGCTTTTATGAACTTTCAAATGTTTTCCTTAACCAGAAAGTAGGAAAAAAGCACACACAGAGATGAAGGAAACTTCTTGCTACATCTCCCTGTAGCATAGGCATTTCTGTGTGAGGTTTGCTTTCTTGTTGGACAGGTTATAGAAAAACAAAATTGTAAACTTAGGAGTTTAGAGAAGATGTGGGGAAGAGTGCTATCTGTTGGCCGTTTGTTTCTACATGGAATGTTTTTAGAGAGTAATGTTAGAGACCTATAGAGTGCTAACGTGGTTCTGGAAAGTCTATTTTTTTTTGCCTCTATTAAACTAATTTTATATGAAAAAGGAATGAAAAGATAAAAACAAAGAATTATATAAAACCCCTTACCTTAAGTGACCTCTTTTTGTAAGACTGTAACTCCTTCACATCCTTAGATACAAGCAGTAATTTCTTTCTTGGTTAAAATTGATGTCACCCAATTTGTGTTTTCAACTTCTGTTGCTATTTTATGTAGATTTCCTGTGTGTCTATTTAATTCACATATTCTTATTTGTAAGGAGGACGTAATGTTCCTTGGAACAAATGACCATGGTTTGTTTAACCATGTCCTTCCTGAGCTTTTAGATTGTTTCATGTTTTTTCTTTCTCCTGTAAATATTGCATCTTTAAGGAGTTGTGTGACTTTTGAAGCCTTACGTTTAGACAGATGACCAGGTGGGTGGATTTTTATATATAGAAAAGACAAATATATTTTTATATATTTTTTATAATAAAAGTGAAACATGTTTGTGGTCTAACTTTCAGAAAAAACAGATGAGCAAACAAAAGATAAAAAATGCTTACCACCCAGAGATAACCACTGTGAACATCCCGGTATAATAAGGCTTTTAGACTTTTTCAATGCAATACCAATAATTATCTTTTAACAAAATGGTGTCATAGTAAACATGTTGTTTTATAACTTCCTTGTTCCTGTTAATCTGTATGTACATCTATATCATCATTTTAAATGACTGTAAACTTTTATCATAGGGATGTACTATAACTTATTCAGGAAATCTCCCTTGTTGGAAATTCAGATTGTTTCCAGTTTTGTATTATTATATATCATGATGCTAAGATGTGCATTTTCCAGACATCCCTCAAATCAGGATGCATCACAGAATTTAAGATATGTCATAGTTTAATTGACAGTCCTGTCTTTTATTTCACAATAGAACAAAACATAACGATGCATCTTACAATTGGCATCTTAGATTTGATGAAATACAGTATTGTAAACTATAATAATGTGACAGACATCTTTATTGGCCATTGTCTTTGCCCACGTGAATTACTAGTGAGGCCAAACCCTTTTTTCATATGTGAATTGCTCTCTTGTATTTCTTCTTTTATGAGTTGCCTGTGAGTTGAGGTATTTGTCTTTTCCTTATTAATTTGAGAAAATCTCTTTATTTATATAAGTATCTTAGATTTTTGTCTTCCATATACATTGTAAAAATTTCCCCCAGTTTATAACTTACCTTTCAGTCATGATGTTTTTTGACATGTGCAAATTTAAATTTTTATGTAGGCATGCCTGTCATTCTTTTCTTTTATGGTTTCTGCCTTTGGTGACATGATTAGAAAAGCCTTCCCCACTCCAGGATTATATCCTAATGCTTTTGCATTTTTTCTTTTTTTATAGTGATATCTTTAAACTGTCTAACATTTATTTGAGTGTGGGGCATGGGTGGTCCAAGTGACTAGACAGTTATTTTATACCATTTATTGATGGGTATGGTTTATGAATTATATAACATATATTGATGCATGCCACTTATGACTGTGTAGAATTCTGGTTTATATGTGAGTCTGTTCTTGCAGGTCTTTTTGTCTTTCTGTTTTTATGCATTTGTTCTTCCAGATCAAAGTTAGATTTGTTGTTTTCTTACAAACTCCCTTTGGCATTTTGACTCAAGTTCTTTCAGGTTACAGATCAATTCGACATCTTCACAATTTTGGGTCTTCTCATCCAGCCAGCTGGCGTACACAGGGTATCTCTCCATTTACACAAGCCCCTTTTATGTTGCTCAATAAAGTTTTGTAGCTTTTCATGAGCTTTTACATACTTCTTAAGGTGTACTGTTTTTCATTGCTACTATGGCTAACATCTTTTTCCATTATGTTTTCTAGTTAGTTACTGTTGGTATACAGGAAAGTTGCCCATTTTTATAACATGCATAACAATGTAACCCACCCATTTTAAGGGCGCAGTTCAATGAGTTTTAACAAATGTTTGCAGTGTGTAAGCACTACCCCACTTCATGTGGTGCATTTCCATCACCCCGCAAAGTTCCCTCATGCCCACCCCTGCAGTCAGTCCCTCCTCTGTTCCCAGCTCAGGGGGACCACTGATCTATTTTCTGTCACTATAGTTTTGCCTTTTGCAGAATATCATAGAAATGGAATCACACAGTATGTGGCCCTTGCTGACTAGTTTCTTTTGCTTAGAATAATGCTTTTAAGATTCATCCATGTTGTTGCATGAATCTGTAAACTTGTTCCTTTTTATTGCTAAGTAGTATTCCTTGTATGGATGGATCTACCACAGTTAAAAAACCCCATCAGTTGATGAGTTTGGGTTGTTTCCAGTTAGTGGCTATGATGAGTAAAACTGCTATGAACATTCACAGGTCTTTTGTGGACACATAATTCCATTTCTCTTGGTTAAATACATAGGAGTTGAATTGCTGGGTTGTATGGTGAGTGTGTGTTTAACTTCATATGAAGCTATAAAGCTGACAAAGTTATTTTTCTGTGTGACTGGCCACTTAATTGAATGCTTATTTGTTCTGGTGTTTAAAAATCAGATAGTCTCAGATTTTCTTGGTAGAAAGTCATATAAATTTAAAATCCCTTCCTTTTCAGTCTTTATATCTCCTTTCTGTTTACTGAACTGGCATGTACAGGCCCCACATATGCCTTTTCTCTGCTTAGAGTTACAGTAACATAGGACTCTGGTTTTGTGTGTGTGTGTGTGTGTGTGTGTGTGTGTGTGTGTGTGTGTATGGTTTCTCTCCCTAAGAAAAGAAAGGGTGATGTAAAGTGCAGGAAATAATCATAATAAAAGAAATGCTGACCTATTTAAGTGCTCATTGCCACCAAACTGGCCATTTAATTTCTAAAGGACTTTGGGGAAGGGTGTTTGCTTGGCCACAGCCAAAAAGAACTCCTAAGCAGACCAGAAACAAAAAACTACCCTCTTGAGAGCTCTCTCCCCTGTACTCGGGTGGCACTAGGAATTGTCCTCAGCGCTGTTTTTCTAGAACGGAATGAGGCCACGCTACTCCATCAGTCACGATAAGGCTATTTCCCCTGTGAGTGAGTTTTGAACAAAACTGTAACTCCCCTGAATAAATCCCTGAATTTGGGCCCCATTTTATACCCCATAATCCAATCAGTTGAAATAGCTTGTCCACGTGCTAGCCATAGAAAGCACTTACAGAAAGGAGACTGATTCTTAATTATCCCTGTCCTTCGGATCTCTTTGGGGCATTACTAATAGATAGCTCCTTTATTTGTCAGCGCCTCACATCAAATGGATAGAGGGCCCTTGGTGACTGCAGCTCCTGGTTGGGTGCACTTCTCACTTTCTTGTAACCATTTCAGGTATTTTCTTAAGTCCCCAGTGTGCCTCACCTCTTGCCTGTTATCACAACAGCCACTTAGACCACGGAGGTGAAAGCTTGAACGTTTCTCATCTGCAAGGGACATCACTCACCCCTCTGTGTGACTCAACAGGTTATGTAAAGCGACGGAAGGGGAGGTAGCAAAGCGGAACTCTTGTCATTTGGACAGAAAAGGCACAAAATCTAAATCTCTTGTTCAGTTGAATTTCTTGATGGAATGGTTTATAGGTTTACCACCATAAATCCTGGGTTTGACTTTGGAATTTCTCTTTTTAGCTCTGATTAGCTTTTCCAGCAAGGATGTCATAGATGAACAACTAAGCATAAACCTGAGGGATTGGGGCTCTAATCCTTTTCTGCCTTTGATTTGTCAACACTTAGTACTTTTGTGCTTTCTTTTTCTCCTCATTAACTGGGTGTCTGTCACTTAAAGAAATAATACCGATGGCTTTCAGAATAATGGGACTGCAACTAATTTTTCCAGGCTTAGAATTGGTCACTTTCTCCAAAAACCCTCTCTGCCTTTCTCCTGAATAGGCTGGGCTCTCTCATTAGCCAAGTATCTGTGCCTGGTGAGCCCCTGCTCACCTTCTAAGAACCAGCTCTGATGTCTTCTCCGTTGTGAAGGCTTTCCTAAGCCCCAGGCAGAGTGCAGCATTCCTGTCTCTGTGTTCACGCAGGATGAATTCTAAACCTGTATTTAGTTCCTGTTGCTTTGACCAGTTTTTGGAGTTGTCCCTTCCCTTCAGTGGACTGTGGGCTGTTGGGGACACAGTTTACAACGTTTTTGTATTTCCGGTGTATGGTACGTAGCGGGTACTCAGTACTTAGGTGTTCATGGAGTGCATGCTTTCAGGGAAGCAAAGTTCTTGTAAATACATCCAGTTTTCCTTCATTATTTCTACTGTAAATTAATAATCCTCTGGGGTTTAAAATACTAATGTAGGGATAAAACAAGGAGTTAAAATCAAGCATTAACAGTACTCAGAATGTCATCATTCTTTGTTTTCTTTAAACTGCATAAATAATAATAAAAATAAGTGCCTCTGTTGCACACTTCTCAGTGTTGGCAGTGCAGTCTCATGGCTCACTTTGTCGATATTCTGCATGAAGTGGTTTCTTAAAGTTTATTGGTTTTACTTGAGTTTTTGTTAGTTTCAAAATAACCTTTTGGATTTTCCATACAAAGAAATATTTGACTTCTCTTTTCCTCTATCATTTTTGAACTTTCCTCTCTGTAGACAATCTGCTGGTATGTTTCCTTCTCACATCCTTGGATAAGAGGGAGGGCGCAGGAGGCTGGGACCAGCACCCACTCCTGGTGGGGTGGGTACCTCCCTCTGTGTCTGGGAGACAGTTGTCCAGCAACCAGTGAGCGTGTGACAGCAGTCACCCACGGCACCTGCGTTGACTGGTCTGCTTCCAGTCTCATGTCTTACTTGTTCAGCTGGGCACCCCGTTAGGCTGACCAGTGCACCAGAAGTGTGTTTGCGAAGTGCAGGCACTCTCAATACCAATACTGGGGAAAAGAATCCTCTAAGACCCCTGCCCTATTTTAGCAAGAGCTGGTTCTTAAATGCATTTGTGACTTGATTCATAAACTCTTCAAATTCAGAATCCTGTTGGATTTTGTTGAAGAATGGACTTGAGGGTTAGACGAATCTGAACTTAAATTGATTCCTAGTTTTACTGCTTATAAGCTGTGTGATCACCAGCAAGGGATATCTGTATTTGCACAGTTCTTGGGAACTTCGCAGTCAGCGAGGCAGCCTAGAACTTTTCAAATATAAAATGATTCTGTACATATAGTGAAATAAATATTAAGTCTACCTCTGTTGTGGGGCCTAAATTAACTAATTTATCAAGACAAAGACTCCTTGGTTATTTCTTTTTCTCTCATTAAAAATAAAAGTCAGGTTTAGTGAGGCATAATTTACATACACTAAAATTCAGCCTTTTTTGGTGTATAATCTGGCTGTTGGTAACAGGTATTATGCCTTGTCCTGTATATTCTTTGTTCCTTTTTCCTCTTTCTTTTTGGATTGAGTATTTTTTTCTGATTCCATTTTTGTCTCCTCTATTAACTTAATTGTTGTATCTCTTTTTCTGACCTATTTTATTTTTTAAATTATTATTGTTAATTTATTTTCAATAAATTTATTTATTTTTGGCTGTGTTGGGTCTTCGTTGCTGCGTGTGGGCTTTCTCTAGTTGCGGCAGGCGGGTGCTGCTCTTCGTTACGGTGCGCGGCTTCTCATTGCAGTGGCTTCTCTTGTTGCGGAGCATGGGCTCTAGGTGCGTGGGCTTCAGTAGTTGTGGCACACGGGATGAGTTGCTCCACGGCATGTGGTATCTTCCCAGACCAGGGCTTGAACCCGTGTTCCCTGCATTGGCGGGCGGATTCTTAACCACTGGGCCACCAGGGAAGCCCTTTTTCTAACCTATTTGAGCGATTGCCTGAAGTTTACAGTATATATCTTTACCTTATCACAGTCTGCCTTCAGATATTATACTGCTTTATCCACTTTATAACAACCTTGTTATAATACTTAATACTATGATTGTCATACTACTATATTTTATATATGTTGTAAACCCCATAATACGTTCTTGTTATTTTTACTTTAGACAATAAATTACCTTTTAGAGCAGTGTTTTCCAGTTGAACTTTCTGCAATAACAGAAATATTTATATTTGTAATGTACAGTATGGTAGCCACCAGCCACATGTGACTCCTTTAGTACTTGAAAAGTGGCCAGTTGTGATTGATGAACTGAATTTAAAATTTTATTTTAATTAATTTTTTCCTGACTTTCTTCTTTAAAACCAGTTCAGGAACTCTTAGTTTCTTGTGTAGATCTAGTTTTCTTTCTCTTCTTTCTTTCATCTTCTGACTGAAGAACTTCCTTTAACATTTCTTTTTCTTTTTTTTTATAAATTTATATTTATTATTTATTTATTTATTTTTGGCTGCGTTGGGTCTTCGTTACTGCGCGGGCTTTTTCTCTAGTTGCGGCAAGCGGGAGCTACTCCTCGTTGCGGTGTGTGGGCTTCTCATTGTGGTGGCTTCTCTTGTTGCGCGGAGCATGGGCTCTAGGTGTGCAGACTTCAGTAGTTGTGGCATGCGGCCTCAGTAGTTATGGTTCGCGGGCTCTAGAGCGCAGGCTCAGTAGTTGTGGCACACGGGCTTAGTTGCTCCGCGGCATGTGGGATCTTCCTGGACCAGGGATGAAACCCGTGTCCCCTGCATTGGCAGGTGGATTCTTAACCAGGGATTCTTAACTTGCCACCAGGGAAGTCCATTCCTTTAACATTTCTTATGGCTCAGGTCTTCTGGGAATGAATCCTCTCAGCTTTTGTTTGTCTGAAAAAGTGTTTATTTCGCATTAAGTTTTTAACATTTTATTGAAGTATAGTTCATTTACAATGTTGTGTTTAATTTTTGCTGTACAGCAAAGTGACTCAGTTACACATATATATTCTTTTTCATTTTCTTTTCCATTATGGTTTATCTCAGGCTATTGAATATAGTTCCCTGTGCTATACAGTAGGACCTTGTTGTTTATCCATCCTATATGTAATAGTTTACATCTGCTAATCCCAAAATCTCTTCCTGTCACATTAATTTTTAAAATGTATTTTTTCAGGGTATAGGATTTTGTGTTGAATCTTTTTCTTTCAGTACTTCAAAGGTGTCACACCTTTGGCTTTTAGCTTGCATTGTTTTTGTTTTAATTTTTATTTTATATTGGAATATAGTTGATTTACAATGTTGTATTAGTTTCAGGTGTGCAGCAAAGTGATTCAGGTATACATCTACATATATTCATTCTTTTTCAGGTTCTTTTCCCATATAGGTTATTACAGAATATTGAGTAGAGTTCCCTGTGTTATACAGTAGGTCTTTGTTGGTTGTCTATTTTATATATAGTAGTATGTATATGTTAATCCCAAACTCCTAATTTATCCCTCCCCCCCACCTTCCCCCTTTGATAACCATAAGTTTGTTTTCGAAGTCTGTGGGTCTGTTAGCTTGCATTGTTTTTTTTTTTTAATTGTTTTATTTATTTATTTTTGGCTGCGTTGGGCCATCGTTGCTACGCACAGGCTTTCTCTAGTTGCGGCGAGCAGGGACTACTCTTCATTGCAGTGGCTTCTCTTGTTGCAGAGCATGGGCTCTAGGCATGCGGGCTTCAGTAGTTGTTGCTCATGGGCTCTAGAGGGCAGGCTCAGTAGTTGTGGCGCACGGGCTTAGTTGCTCCGTGGCATGTGGGATCTTCCCGGACCAGGGCTTGAACCCATGTCCCCTGCATTGGCAGGCGGATTCTTAACCACTGCACCACTGGGGAAGCCCAGCTTGCATTGTTTTTGAAGAGAAGTCTGCTGTAATTTTTCTCCTTTGTTCCTTTGAATGTAGTCTCTCCACTTCTTACCCCAGCTGTGGCTGCTTTTAAGATTTTTCTCCTCATTTTTAGTTTTCAGCAATTTGGATGTGATGTGATTTTGGTATTTATCTTGCTTGGGGTCCTCTATGCTTCTGGGATCTGTGGTTTGATACCTTTCATTATGTTTGACAAATTCTTGGCTATTATTTCTTCAAATATTTCCTTCCGTTCTTTCTTTCTTCTGGGATTCTGTTGACCTGTTCTCAACCTCACTGATTCTTACCTCAGCTGTGGTCAGTCTGCCTCTGGTACTGTCTCTGATGCTGTGCTTTTTATTTCTGTCATTTCCACTTGATTCTTTCTCATCCTTTCCATCTCTCTGCTCTAATTTTCAGGCTGGTCATGCATGTTGTCCATCTGTCTCACTAGATTCCATTTGTATGGGAGGCATGTCCTTCTCTTCGGCTCTGCCACTGGTAGGACAATCCACCTGTCCTTCCTCTTCATGTGTGAGAGGGGTCTAGGACTTTAGGCTACTTGGTTGCCTTGTGGCGTTACCTCTTTGTTGGATTCAAGAAAAGTTGTGATTTTGTAACTTATCTTGGTTTTAATTTTTATTAATGTGGAATGACACTCTTTCTAGCTTTCTTAAAAAAACTTCTCTTTGGTTATTTTTCAGAAATTAAGTTGAGCTCAGAAATTATATAAGATTTATAAGATAATGTTATTTAAATTTTTAACTTATGTCTTTTTTTTTTTTACTGATAGGGAAAAGTCACATATAGGAAATACAGATGTGTGTATGTTTATTTATAAATTGATGATATGCAATTTTCCAGTTACTACTTGTAAAAGAAGGATTTTTTCAGGTCATAATTTGGAGAAACATATATACATGAAAATTATAACTGTTAAAGACTTATTTTCCAAACTGTGAATAATGAACAATATGGAAAATGTGTATCCTTATTAGCAATTTAAAGAATACAAATAAGAATGCTTTGAATCACCATTATTTACTTATTAAATCAGAAAAAAAATCATAAAACCCATTGGGTGGCATATTGTTGCTAGTTCACTTTTTCTAAAGAATAGAAGCAAGAACTACAACACTCTTTAAATCTTGGGAGAATAGCCTTAGAAAATGGTTCTAAAAAAACAAAAGAGCAGTTTACCCAAAGATAGTGCAATTGATAATAGCAAAAAGTGAATAGCACTCAAATTCCCAGCAGTGGTGATTGTTGAGATTACTCTGGCAACTCTCCGTGATAGAATATGATATTTATTCATTGTTCAACAATGTTTTTGAATTCCTACTGTGTGTCAGGCTCTGTGCTAAGTGTCCTAGATGCCTTTACTCATTAGATCTTTACAGTTCCCCGAGGAGAAAGACATTAGTCGTATTCTTATTTTACAAAGAAGGAAAAAAAGGCATGGAGAGATTAATTACCTGCCAGGGTCACATAGCTGGTAACTGGAGGACCTAATGCACAATCTCCCTGATAATCAAAAGAGCAGACTGAAATGAGCATGATAAGAAATGTTTAAACTCTTTCATTTGCAAAGATTTAAAAGATTGGTTGTAGTTGTTGATGGTGAGGGGACAGGGAAATCAGGTGCCCTGAAACACTATCGGTGTTTGGAAGTACAAACTGAGAAAAACTATTTGGAGGGCATGTGGCAATATCTTTCCAAATTTTACCATTTGACCATGACATTCTACTTTTAGGATTTTACCATATGGAAATACTTGTGTAAGTGTGCAAAGATGAATTTAGGAGGATCTAGGTTACTATCTTACTTGTAACAACAGAAGACTGGAAATCACTTGAGTTTCTTTATTTTTTTTTTTTTGGCTACGCTGTGTGGCATTTTAGTTCCCTGACCAGGCATCAAACCTGCACCCCCTGCAGTGGAAGCATGGAGTCCTAACAACTGGACCACCAGGGAATTCCCTGGCAATCACTTGAGTTTCTATCAAGTGTAAATTCAGTCAGTCTTTCCATAGAGTGGAATACTTGTCAGTATTTGTATGAACTGGTAGATCTCTGTGTGCCAATGTGGGCAAAATAGCCATCATCAATTATCCATTGAAAAAAGCGAATGACTGTACCATATGTGAAACATGATTTCATTTTCTATAAAATGATGTATTTGAGAGTATGTGTACACAGAGATTATGATACGCATTAAAGGATGTATCTGAATCTATAAATAGTGGTTGTCATTAGGGTTGGATTAGAGTAACTTCTAATTTTATATTTTATACTTTTCAGTTTTTTTCTACAATGGACATGTATTACTTTTATTAGCAAAAAAAACTATTAAAATTAAAAAAAATTATATGAATTACCCTAAGTGGCAGAAATGCATGTTGAAGGCATAGGTGAGGAAAAGTGAATTCAGAATAAACCCTGGCTCTACACTGGGTGTGGATCAGATGTGTCCTGGTGTGAAAGTATCACATTCTATACATTCTTTCTTTCTTAAGCTTCTTGAATTATAAATCATAATATCCAAAGACATTTTCCCCACAAATAGAAAAATTCTTATTTAAACACCTTCAAATTTCAAAAGTGAAAGGGGAAAAAACTGTTTCTGCTACCTTTTTTCCCTCTAGCCTATGTAATGAAAGAAGGAATCAATTTTTCACCAAAGGTGTAACAGTAGACTTAGTTCAGTCACCGAAAACAGGTCCAGAGAGTTGATTCTGTTCACTTAGTGAAGATGTACAAACTCACAAAGTAAATATTTGCATACGTTAGCTCACGAGGAAGAGTGTGTCTAGGGAGGTGACATCTCACTGCTGGTGGCGGAGATCCCATCCTCTTGGTCAGCTTGGGACCTGACTTAACCTGCTGTGAGGGTCACCTGGAGGCTGTGTTGGTTTTGGAACTCCTCTGGGGGTCCAATTATGTTAGGACAGACCCTAAGTACAGCCCTCTGGGCTGCGCAGGGTTACCCCAGAGCAGGCATTTTAGCCTTGAATTGACTCAGCTGCCTGTGCAGGATGACTCAGTTGAGCCAGAACTATCTTAATTTGATAACTATCCTAATTTGAACCTTAAGTCTTGGGTTTGACCCAGAACCCTCTTGGTCTACAGTGGAGTTGTTGTGTGTGTAATGCTGTCAGATTATGTTCATTGTTAGAAGCCTGGGGAGAGGAAGTGACTTGCTTGGCCAACACAAAAATAGCCATGGTACAAGAAGAAGGATTTTAAAAATTAGTATTTTACTCTGCTTGTGAAGTAATGTTGGTTATAAATATTGTTTCAATCTGTTTCATAAACCCAGTTTTTTAAAAAAACCTGCACTTAGAGCAGGAGTTCACGTTTCTAACTTGGGATGCGTTTTTTTTTCAATCCCTCCCCTCCCACCCGTTATTCTAGTTTTAAAAAAAGGTTGTCAGTTCTTAAAACTCTTTTTCATGAGAGCTAAGCATTAGCAGCAGTTTTCTCTAATTCTGTCTCAGGTGATGAATTTCAGTTTAATTGTATAACAGATAAGGAAACTGAATAGTAAAGTTGCATTTGCTTTGATGTAATAAAGAATCTTTTCTGCCTCTAAAGAAAATGGAAATTTATGGAAAAGCAAATTCTTTCTTTGAATTGTATGTAAATGAGAAAGTTGGGATGGACAAGATTATGTTTAACTGGGCATTTTTGAAATTGCTCCTATTTGAAGCTAAGTTTTTTTATATGAATTATTTGTTATTCTAAAGAGTGATATTCACCTCTTCATGGGTCTCATGGAAATGTTATTTGACATCTGATCTCTGTCATTAAAAAGTAAAACTACTGCTCTAGCCTAGGGAGAGAAAATTAAAATATAGTCAAGGAGTAGAGGGAAGTTTGCAGTAGTAGATCAAGATGAGAAAACCAAGTGTGGTTTTTTTTCCAGACAAAAGATTTGTGGGGTATTATGTATTAGAAATATTTAATACTTTTTAAAACTTCAAGATTGTATATTTTTATAAATTTGTAAGGGGGATTCCATGATGAGATGTAGATGGAACTTCCCAATTGCCCATCACAGATACTCAGGCAAATTCTTACCCATCATCCCTAGGATAGGCCCCCTTATCTGTTGCTAGGAAGTGCCCCTGTGCCTTGGAGGCAGCAGCAGGAAGTGGAAAACACATCCCGCTTGTTGAAGTCATGGGCCTGGACAGGAGGCTATGCTGCTATGTGACATTGGACTTCACCATTATTTCAGATTTAATACCTTCCCTATCTGTGGTGTGGTGGTGTTGTAAGGATCTTAAGAGGAGGTGAATAATGCGTAACAAATGTCAAGTATTATTCCATTAGGGAAGAAAGAAAGAAAATTGGAAAGCACCAAATATTTGGGAGGAAACTAAAACACAGCTTACTTTCCCTTTCAGCCAGGGCTTTAGGGTGTGCACTTGGGAAGAAAGCGAAAGGAATGTGCAGGTGTTCCAGACAGGATGGGGTGCGGCAAGGCAGTGAAGATGACAACGTTAAAGCCCTGGATGCTTTGATCTTAGAGCACCACTAATTTGTACTTAGCTCAAATCCAAGTAAATTACTGTGCAATTGACATAACAATAGAGGGGCATTTTATAGCCGACTCTGGTAGCTTCCAGTCTGGCACGTGGATCATTAGAGATTGACACGTGCGGTTGTGGAGTGGCTATAAACTGCCAAAAATTTAAGCCTGGTGACAGACTAGACTACAGGAACACCTGTCACTAATGCTTCCGATCTTTCGCTTATTCTTCCTTTGTCACTCTGTGTATTTGACCTCTTAGTTTTCCCCACCCACGCAGCCACTAGCCATGTGTACTAAGTGTGGACTCCAAGCAAGGATCAACCTATAGGTGAGTGATGTAAGCAGAGGGTGAAGAGTGAGGAGAATTAAGGCAGCCCCAAATTAGTTGTTAATTTTTTTAAAAAATTTTTAAAGATCTCATTGGCTTTTTTCAGTGATTGATGAATTGGGCAGCATCCCATCTAGCAAAAAGAAAGAAGCTCTGCTAATTTTTAAAAAATTAATTAATAAATTTATTTTTATTTTTGGCTTCTTTGGGTCTTCGTTGCTGCGCGTGGGCTTTCTCTAGTTGCAGTGAGTGGGGGCTACTGTTCGTTGTGGTGCGTGGGCTTCTCATTGCAGTGGCTTCTCTTGTCACAGAGCATGGGCTCTAGGCATGCAGGCTTCAGTAGTTGTGGCACACGGGCTCAGTAGTTGTGGCTCTCCAGCTCTAGAGAGCAGGCTCAGTGGTTGTGGCACACGGGCTTAGTTGGTCCACGGCATGTGGGATCTTCCTGGACCAGGGCTCAAACCCCTGAATTGGCAGGCAGATTCTTAACCACTGTGCCACCAGGGAAGTCCCAATTTTTTTTTTTTTAACAAAAAACGCCATGTTATGGATAATTTCAAGCATACAAAGGTGAAGACAATAGTACGGTGAACTCAGGTACCCATAACTCAGCTTCAAACAGTTATCTACTCATGGCCATTCTTGTCAACTTCTATAAAAAAACTTACTGGATTGTGTTGAATCTGTAGCTCTGTATGGGGAGAAATACCATCTTAACAATAGGGAGACCTCCAATCTAAGAACACAGTGTCTATCTCCTTCCTCTTATTTAGATGTTATTTAATATCTCAACAATAATGTATATTGTTCAGTGTACAATTTTGCACTTCTTTTATCAAATTTATCCCTAAATATTTATTAATTTTAATGCTGTTGTAAAAAGAATTGTTTCTTAATTTCATTTTTGGATTGTTCATTGCTGGTATATAGAAAAACAGTTGATTTTTGGATATTGATCTTATATCTTGTAAACTTGCTAAAACTCACATTCTAGTAGGTTTTTTTTTTGTAGATGCCTTAGGATTTTCTGTATACAGGATCATGTCATATGTGAATAAGGACAGTTTAACTTCTTCCTTTCCAATCTGTATATTTAAAATTCTCTTTTCCTGCCATGTTGCACAGCCTAGAACTTCCAGTACAGTGTTGACTAGAAGTGGTGAGAATGGACATCCTTGCCTTGTTCCTGATCAGAGAATGAACTTTTGGTTTCATTGATTTTCTCTGTTTTTTTTTCTAATTCATTGATTTCTACTCTAATATTTATTCATGCCTTCCTTCTACTGCTTTTGGTTTTAATTTGCTTTACTTTTTCTAGTTTCTTAGGGTGGCAGCTTAGGTTATTGACTTGAGACTTTTCTGTTTTCCCTACAGGCTTTTTATAAAAGTAATAAATTTCCCTCTCAGTACTTTCCATAGCTGTATCCCATAATTTTGATCTGCTATGTTTATTTTCAATCAGTTTGAAGTGATTTCTTCTTTGACTCTTGAATTACTTAGACATGTTTTCTAATTTCCAAATATTTGAGGCTCCCCCAAATTTCTTTCTGTTCTTGATTTCCAGTTAGATTACATTGTGGTAGACAACATACTTTACATTATTTTAATCCTTTAAAATGTATTGACACTTATTTTTTTTTGACCTAGCCTATTGTCTGCCCTGGAGAATGTTACATGTGCACGTGAAAAGAATGTGTATTCCACTGTTGTTGCTGGAAGTGTTCTGTAAATGTCAGGTCAGGTTGGTTGTTCAAGCCTTATATATCTTTGCTAATTTTCTGTTTACTTGTTATATCAATTAAAATATTATTTTGAGTTGTCTGTTTCTCCCTTCAGTTCTGTCAGTTTTTGCTCCATGTGTTTTGGAGTTCTGTTTTAAGTATTTATGTGTATGTAATTGTTATATTTTCCTAATGAATTGATCCTTTTATCATTATAAAAATTTCTCTTTTTGTCTAACAACATTTTTTGTCCTAAAGTTGATTTTTCTAATATTAGTATAGCTACTGCAGTTTTCTTATGGTTTTGTTTGCATAGTTTCTTTTCCCATCCTTTTATTTCGACCTTTTTATGTCTCTTGTAGCCAACATATATTTGGATTTTGTTTCTATTTTTTAAATTTTTAAAATTTTAATTTATTTTGTATTGAAGTAGTTGATTTATAATATTGTGTTAGTTTTAGGTGTACATCATAGTGATTCAGTTGTTTTTTTTTCTGCAGATTATATTCCACTATAGGTTATTACAAGATATTGGGTATAATTTCCTGTGTTATACAGTAAATCCTTGTTGCTTTGTTCTTATTTTTTATCCAGTCTGACAGTCTTTGCCTTTTACTGGAGTGGTTAACCCACTCACATTTAGTGGATTTATTGATATGGTTGGATTACTTCTACCATTTTGCTATTTGTTTTCTCTGTCTTGCATCTTTTTTTGTTCCTCTGTTGCTCCTTACTGTCTTCTTTTGTGTTAAGTAGATATCTTCTAGGGTTCTATTTTAATTCATTTGTTGAGTTTTTTTAAAATATAAATTTATTTATTTTATTTTTGGCTGCGTTGGGTCTTCGTTGCTGTGTGCAGGCTTTCTCTAGTTGTGCCGAGCAGGGGCTACTCTTCATTGCGGTACATGGGCTTCTCATTGCGGTGGCTTCTCTGGTTGCGGAGCACAGGCTCTAGGTGCACAGGCTTCAGTAGTTGTGGCTTATGGGTTCTAGAGCGCAGGCTCAGTAGTTGTGGTGCATGGGCTTAGTTGCTCCACAGCATTTGGGATCTACCCAGACCAGGGCTGAAACCCGTGTCCCCTGCATTGGCAGGTGGATTCTCGACCACTGCGCCACCAGGGAAGTCCCTGAGGATCAATTCTTTAAAAATCAAATGTGGGGAGTTTTGGCTTTTTGTTTTTCAAATATTTTTTCTGCTCTTTTCTGTCTTCTCCTTTTGGGGCTTCCTTTACATGTATGTTGATATTCTTGATGGTATCCCTCATGTCTCTGAGGCGCTGTGCATTTTTCTTCATTCTTTCTTATTTCTTCATCAGATTGGATAATTTCAACTTTGCTGCTTTTTTTCTTCTGCCATCTCAGGTCTGCCATTGAGCCTCTCTAGTGAATTTTCACTACATTTATTGTACTTTTGAATCCAAAATTTCCATTTGGTTTATTTTTATAATTTCCATCTCTTTTTTGATATTCTCTATATGATGAGTCGTTGTGTTCATACTTTCCTTTTTTCTTTGAACACAGATTCCTTCATTTCTTTGACCATGTTTATAGTTGCTGCTTTGAATTTTGTTAAGTTCAACATCTGGGCCCCCTTAGAGTTTCTATTGATGGCTCTTTTTCCTGAGTATAGTTTCCTGAGTATAGTTCACAGTACTTTTATGTTCTTTGCATGTCTCATATTTTATTTTTTAAACTAGGTATTTTAGGTCACATAATATAGCAACTCCAGATTCTGATCACCCATGACAAAATCCAGTTTTGTTGTTGTTGCTTTTTGTTTGTGACTTGCATGGTTAATTCTGTAGAGTCTCTCTTCTTAGCAGTATGCAGCTGCTGCTGATCCTGTTCATTTTTTTTTCTTCTTTTTATATTTAAGCCTGGCTTCCTAAGGCTTGCCCCTGGGTCACCATAGCATAATGGTCAGCCAGTGATTGTTCAGAGTTAGTTTAAACACCTTAAGCTGGCAAAGCTTCATCATTCTGCAGTGGATCTGTGTGTGCATTGAGGAATGTGCTCAAAGTTCAGGCCATTTACAGGTCTGCCTTGGTTTACTTTCTGCCAGACCTTCTTCTGCCTCCTCTGTGCAGGTGCTAGGCCTCACTTCAACCAGGGATGAGTAGGTAGCTAGGGCCCTCTCTGGTCTCTCCTGCATGTGTGTACCCTTTGAGGACACCAGGGACATGTGGGAGCTTATCCTTGCCCACTATGGCTCTCTTGTTTTTGCATATACGTAATGTATTTTTGGCTAGTCTGCTGGCCTGTTGCTTATCCCAGTCAGTATTGTGACCTAAGGCTCGCGGAGATGTTGGCCTTGTATAATTTTCTGTGATCACTGTTGTTTATGATAGTGCCCTTGGGCATGTGCTCTACTCCACATCAGTCATCCCCCACAGCAACAGAGCCACCAGTTTTCACAGCTTGTCCTGCCCTGGTGGATCCAACACTGTTGATGGAGCTGGGGTGAGGGGTGGAGCACACCAGACTAAAATGCCATCGATCCACTGCTGGGGCGCAAGGTTCTGTAGTTATTTTTGAGTGAATACTTCTCAATTTGTTGTATGCCTTCGGTTGATTTCCATTCCTGAAGTGGTTGCTTTTGACAAATTTGTCCAGTTTTTCATTGCTTTTGGAGAAGTTTTGCCAAGCTCCTCACTTATTATTTCAGAAGTTCTCTCCCTTACCCCCAACCTGCCTTTTTATATCTTTTCCCCCCCAACTTCCTAGGTGGTATAAGTTTGTTATAAAAACACAGCAGTATGAAATGTATAAAATGGAAATGAAAAGCATTCACTGTTTCCATCCTTAAAGGTAGCCACTGCTGATAAGTTAGTGAATTGCTTTCCAGACCAAAGCCTTACTTTAGTCATTGTATTTTTGGTTGTATCCCCTCACCACACAATTCCCTTACCCTTTGCCACACGGTTTTTAATTCAGGGACTTTTAGCTCCTTGATTCAAGGAGATAAACTTAATTAGCAATAATTAGTTTGACTAAAAGGAGACTAGGGGCCCTCTCCTGGCAAGGACAGAATACTAAGACTGGTATGATCTATGTATTTTAAGTAGCCCTAATTCTGCCTGCACTTCTCACAGCGCTCGCCTGTCTAGTCCCCTCTCTACAGTGTCCCAACCCCCGTCCTTTATCCCACCGAGAGCGTCTCTCTTCCCAGGCTCTCCAGGAAAGTGCCCATCAGCCATTTTCCCTGTGATGTCACTCTGGCATGACTGCATTTTAGAGAGTTCTGTGAAGGAAGAGGCAGCGTGGTGCAGGGTTAAGGGCCTGAGCTCTGGTGTCACACTGCTCGGGGTTCAAATTTCAGCTTTCTTTCTTCTAAGCCTTTGTGACCTTGGTTTTCCCAGGCCTTGGCTTTCCTGCCTCTGCAGTGAGGCTGGTAGCAGTCCATGCTGTACTGGGCTGTGAGAAGGATGTAGCGGGATTCTTTGTGTAATGTGCTTTGGAACAATGCTTGGTACTTTGGAGTGCATAGCAAATGCTTCCGTGTCCCTCCTCCTGTAGTCTTTGTTGTCATCATCTTTTTTTTTTTTTATTACTAACAAGGAATCACCCCTTAACAGTGACATTTCAGATAGGAGAGGATATTGTTAAGTGGGGCCTCATATGTTCTCGCAGCAGCTTTGGAATTAGTTAAACCTCTGAGTGGAGTCGAGACTTCCCTACACGGCAGGGTGTGGAAGTGCAGTCGCTGGAGGACGGGTTTGAGGAGCCGGGCTGGTGCTGGGAGGCATGCGGAGGAGGCCAGTGGCTGGGCGGACAGGAGGAGTGTGTGCTGCTGGAGGGCACAGGGTTTGTTCTTAGGACGACGACGAAAACGTTCTCCGTCGACCGTGCCAGTGGTTGCACAGCTCTGTGAATACACTGAAAATCACCAGCTTCTGTGGTTTAAATGGGTACATTGTATGGTATGTGAATTTTATCTCAATAAAGCTATTATTTAAAAGTGGTGGAAAGGAAGTGAGGAAGTTAAGAGTGGGTTGATCTCTCCGGTTGGGGTTGCTGATCATCTTTATTTTTTTCACTACCCTATACTTTTCCCTTTGTTAGGTATTTCCAGAAAAAAATATATATATATTTATTGCCTTTTAAATGAGAAAACAAGCATCAGTTTAAAAAAATCATGTTATTTTATCTGCCGAAACCTATGATAGATGTAAAATAGTAGCAGAATAAGGTTGGGGTGGGTTTCATCCGTGCAGGTGACCTGAAAGAACTGAGGTCTTAGGCGGAGCTCTGCTGGAACCAGCCCCGCGTCAGCACTGGCCGTGGCCCTCAAAGCAGGTCTTCCTGGACTGGTGCTCATCTCCTCCCAGGCCTGAAGCGGGCGGGGGTTCCTGTGGTGAGGCAACTTCAGAAATCACAGGGGTAGGGACTGGGCAAGGGGGGTGTGGACTGCTTGTCAGCTTGTGGGACTGATAATAAAAACATGTAAAGCTCTGCATGTCTCTGGCCTTCGTTGTGCTCGATATAACAATGAAGTACGTTTCCTGAGGACCCACTACGTGCAGGCATGGCATTGAATGCCTGCTGTTGATGCAGAGATGAATTGGGGCGTCTGTTGGTCTGGTCATCGCAGATCATATGCTGCCTCCCGGTGTTCCCAGGAGACCAATTTTGAGGTCAGAATTCTGCTTTTTACATTGAGGGCTGGTTCTAACTCCTGGGAGGACTAACACCCCTTTTAAATTTGCTTTGGAGCCACAGAATTTTTGTGCAGGTAGGAAAACAGCTGTGCACGAGGCAGGTGTTCTGTAAATGTTTTGAGCTCTGATATTGAGGAAATTATTCAAGAATCCAGGGTATTGCAGATTTTTCTGAAGATGACCTCTGGGGGGAAAAGAAGAGTCTTTGGGGGAACTTGACCTGCTATCTCTTGGTTGTCAACTTTCATATTCCCAAGCCCTGACAGAGAGCTCCCTGCCTGTGTGTTTCAAACACTGCTCGTCATCAAGGGTTAAGAAGTGGCTTCAAAGCCGTTTGCCTGGGATCCTCAGTAAGCCAGTCATCTTGCCCATACCTGCAGGGGGCTTTATCGCTACTCAGGCATCTTTGATAAAGAGTTACTCACATTTAGGAAGCCACACCTTTATTCCGCTAGTGAATTTTTCCCCAAAAAAGCATTTCTAAAGGCTTCCTCACCTGTGAATTTGCTGAGTAGAACCAGCTTTCTGAGCCTGGCTGTGCCTGTACAGCGTGGAAGGAAGGCTCGGTAGAATCCCCCAGGACACCCCCACTGTGTCCCCTCCTCCCTCTGCCCTGTGCCCCCTCCCCTTCCACTGGGGCCCTGATCTCTGCCTCTTCCTGACCTTCCAGAATTTCTGAGTGGTGAGTTGAATTTTATTTACCTAAAATCGTTAGGTTTTCATGATATACTGAGGTAAAACCCTGAAAAAGACTAAAATCTCAGGAGTCGTTTTTTGTACACAGTACAGTGTCCCTTTTGCGTAACTTGATGCTTTTAATACTCGTTGAATTAGGGGCACGCTTTTCATTAGCATCAGTGTTTCCCAAGTCTAACACCTCCAGCAGGAAGGTTTGCCGGATGGATGAGCAGTGCTCTTAAGAGTTTCAGAGATACAATTTGGATGAATATGACTTCAGAATCGAGCCCTGTGAGGTATTAGTCTTTGCGTCCTACCACAGTTTGAGGAAATCAAGTATTTTATGAAGTCCATTTCTGTTTTTGCATGCTGTGAATGTGTGAACAAAACTGGAATCTTTGTGGTAGGGGGAGAATTCTGGACTCAAACACTGGTCCTCAGGATTCCCATGTGCTTCCTGAAACCACTGTCTCTGCTACTTAAATTAAGTCACTTTACGAGTATGCACTTGGCAAATGTTACATGCCAGGCCCGAGTCTCGGTTCTGTAGATCCATCAGTGAAAAAAACAAACACACTGCCCTGTCCCTGCTTTTGTGGACCATACGTGTAGAATGGGGGAGTTGAAACACGGACTCGCATCTTAGAGAAATACGTGGTATGTCAGTGGAAAGCGCTTGGAGAAAATGCAGCTGGTACGGCCAGGGTTTGGGGGAGCTGTGGGGTGAGGGCAGCAAAAAGGCCTGGAGGTAGTGGTTGCTATGGGAAGCGAGGCCGCCAGGGAAATCCTCATCCCCTTGGGTCCTCCCTGTCAGGGAGACCCTCTGCCGATGTGTCAACTGCACTTTCATTACCAGGAAGGGGTAGTCTGTGAGCGCTCCCAGGCAAATAACTTGCAAAGCTGGCGGTGGCGGATGTTGTGCAATCGGGCTCGCTGGCCGAGTCCCAGGCCACCGATCTGAAGGGCCCGCAACTGTGCACTCGTTCCCGTGCCATCCAAAAATATTTCGTGACCTTGCTGGTTGGCAGTTTTTAAAATGTTATTTTAAATCTCCAAAAAAGGGAAACATCAAAGTGCAGGCTGTCCACGGCCACCCTTCTTGATACACACAAACAGCTGCACAATACAATCACCCATTGTGGTGCCCTGTGCCAGCCGTTATAAATAGACCTGTGGCTCCACGTGAAATGCTCTGGAGGAAGGGTAAGTGCTCTCTTGATGAATGTGAGCTGCTGTTCCCATCGAAAGCCCTTCTCAGACACCAATATTATTTTATGTTTCACTGACTAAACTGAAAAAACAGCAACTGTGTTTTCTGCAGAAGCTCTGCATAGTTTAACTATTTCCAGTCCTCTGATCCAAATGTGTGTACTGTCTCTACCCTAAATCACAGAGAGATTTGTGCTCATTTAGTAACGGTGGCCAGCTGGGCCACTTCACTGCATTTTAAAGTTTCACATGGCCCAATTCTACATGAGAGGTTTACATATCACTGTGCTGTGTGTGTGGTATGATTCATGGCTGGAAATGCATGCCTATTAAATATCGTGTTCATTCCCACATTTTAACCCCTATTCCAGGAAGTTTTTTTTTTTTTTTTTTTTTTTTACCAATAAGGTTTTTTTGGTTTTATTTATTTATTTATTTATTTATGGCTGTCTTGGGTCTTCGTTTCTGTGCGAGGGCTTTCTCTAGTTGCGGCAAGCGGGGGCCACTCTTCATCGCGGTGCGCGGGCCTCTCACTATCGCGGCCTCTCTTGTTGCGGAGCACAGGCTCCAGACGCGCAGGCTCAGTAATTGTGGCTCACGGGCCCAGTTGCTCCGCGGCATGTGGGATCTTCCCAGACCAGGGCTCGAACCCGTGTCCTCTGCATTGACAGGCAGATTCTCAACCACTGCGCCACCAGGGAAGCCCTCCAGGAAGTTTTTATTGTGGTTTATTTGTAACACGTCAGAACGTCTAAAACTGTGCCATTCATATAGTAGGCTGTCAGTAATTTAGAAATCAGTTTGTCTCTTAAGGAAAATAAATCCAACGTGCACCTCTGACAGTCTCTACTCTTCCCAGGGCAGGTTAAGAGCTGCTCAGTGTCATAAAGAAACGATGCTTATGTGGTATGTGGTGTAAGATGCTGTGTTATATTCACTTAGCTGAGATACGAATACGTTAAAGTGATTTACCTTAATTAAGTTAACATGTTAAGTGAGATTTTAGTATTGTTGACAAAGCCATTTTACATATTTTTTGAGTAGTATATTCATTTCCCAGGGCTGCTGTAATAAAGTACCACACACTGGGTGGCTTCAAACAACAGGAATTTATTCTCTCATAGTTCTGGAGGCCAGAAGTCCAAAATCAAGGTGTGGGCAGGGTTGGTTCCTTCTGGAGACTCAGGAGAACCCGTCCCAGGTCTCTCTCCCAGCTTCTGGGGCTGCTGGCCATCCTGGGTGTTCCCCAGTCGTAGATGCAGCGTTTTAATCTTGCCTCCATCTTAACATGGCTTTCTCTGTGTCTCCGCATGTCCTCTTCTGTCTCTTGTAAGGACACTCATTGGAGTTAGGGCCCACCCTAATCCACTGTGATTTCATCTTGAACCTTAACTACTCACATCTGCAAACACCCTATTTCCAAATAAGGCCACATTCCGAGGCTCTGGTGGACATGAATCTGGGGGGACACTGTTCGGCCCACACAAGGAGCTTGTATTCAACACATATTGGTTGAGCACCCAATGTTTGAGCATTTATAAGAGCCTAAATGTGGTGTTGGCGTGGGGTTCAGAGATAAACGACACGGCCTCTCCCTTAGGAGTTTGTGGTGTCCTGGTCTCTACTCTTGGCGTAGATGATCAAATGCCACTTAGCATTTGGGGTAAAAGAGGCACTACTGACACGCCTTTCAGTCCAGTCGGCCGGCCCAAGTGGGTTGTCTTAAGAGCTGCCCCCAGTGGGTGTGACCAGAACTGTGTGGTTGGGGTGTCTGGGGTCCCCACCAATCCTGTGCCAACCCTTCACCAGATTCCCTAAATGTTAGTGTTCTGTGACATTCGTCTCTCTCTACACACACATGTTCTTTCTTCTCTGACCCATTTGGGAACAGATTGTAGACAGTGTCCCTAAATATTTCCCTGTGTATTTCTTAAAAACAAGGACACATTCCTGTGTAGTCACCGTACACCCACCCAAGTCATGAAGTGAACGTTGTTACCGTACATCTCCCAATCCATAGACCCCCTTCACATTTTGCCGCTTGTCCCAATGATGTCCTTTATAGGCCCAGGAGCCAACCCAAGCTCACACGTTGCATTGCTTGTCATGGCTCTTTGGTCACCTTCAATCTGGAACAGTTCCTTGTCTTTGTGTTCCATGACCTTGACATTTTTGAAGAGAACAGGCCAGTTACTTTTGTAGAATGTCCCTCAGTTTGGGTTTGTCTGGCAGGACTGCAGAATTGGGGCTGCATCCTCCTAGGTGTTTCGTAATAGGAGAGCACACAATTTTGATTTGTCCCATTTCCAAAGATGTTAGTTAGCAGTTATCATTAGTTGAGAAGGTGTCTGCCAGGTTTCTTCACTGTAAAATTAATTAATTAACCTTTTGTAGTTATTAAATAACTATTTGATGGGAAATATTTTGAGGCTATGTAAGGCTACGAGGCAGTTTTTCATTAAACTTTTACCCACGAGTTTTAGCATCCTTTGATGTGTCTTAGCTGAATCAATTAGTGTGATGGTTACCAAAGGGCAGTTTTCTAGTCACATCGTTTATTTTGCATTTATTGGTTGGTGTCCCACTGTAAGGTAGAGCTTTCTTTCTTCTTTGCTCCCTCCCTTCCCAGCAGCAGACTTATAGATCTTACTTTATTCATTGGGTTATAATCCATTACTGTCACTGTCTACTCTGATGCTGAGATTGTCCCAGATTTGGCCAGTGGGAGCCATTGTGTACTTTTGACGTGTCTATATCATCCTTACTTTTTTGGCACAACACATTCAGGCTTATCTTTTTTGTTTTTAATGTAACTATATTTTTATTTTTTATTTTTTGGCTGCACCGCGCAGCACGTGGGATCTTAGTTCCCTGACCAGAGATCAAACCCACGCCCCCTGCAGTGGAAGAGCGGGGTCCCAACCAATGGACCTCCAGGGAAGTCCCCATTCACGCTTATCTTGATCTTTCTTTTCCCCAGCCTTGGAGTCAGTCATTTCTCCAATAAGCTCTGGTTCCTTTGAGTGGAGGATAGTTGTTTTTATTTATTTATTTATTTATTTATTTATTTTTGGCTGCGTTGGGTCTTCGTTGCTGCGTGTGGGCTTTCTCTAGTTGCAGTGAGCAGGGGGCTACTCTTTGTTGCTGTGCGCGGGCTTCTCATTGTAGGGGCGTCTCTTGTTGCAGAGCACGGGCTCTAGGCCTGCGGGCTTCAGTAGTTGTGGCGCACAGGCTCAGTAGTTGTGGCTCTCCGGCTCTAGAGCGCAGGTTCAGTAGTTGTGGCGCACGGGCTTAGTTGCTCCGCGGCGTGTGGGATCTTCCTGGACCAGGGCTCGAACCCGTATCCCCTGCATTGGCAGGCGGATTCTTAACCACTGTGCCACCAGGGAAGCCCAAGGATAGTTTCTAGAAAGCAAGTTCTGAGTGCTCTGTATGTCCACAGCTACTGGGACATTATGGCAACTAAGCCTTTTCAGTGGATGTAGTTAGGAAACTCACGTGTGTGTATACTCTCCTCCACACATGCATACAGTATATAGTTATATGCATGTGTGCACATGTACATTTATTGTTCTCTATCTAACGAGGTAGCTATAAAAAGCATGATGTGTCCAATTACAGTTCAGATCACATGGTTCATTTTCACTTTCCCCCTTCCCCTGGTCCTACCTCTCCTCTCCCATCATCTGTGATACATTTATTTGATCAGTACCCTCGTAGGTAACTGGTCTTTTTATGGATGCATCATCTAGGCCTTGGCACTAACTCCCCAGCCCAGGGGTGTCCCCTGCCCCTGTGCCTCCAGTGCTGGGCAGACTCCCCCAGCCTGTGCCAGCGAGCAATACATGTACTTTAAAGTCTAACTTTTGCTACAAAAAGGCATTCCGTTAGTCTAGGGATGTTGTTTATAGTGGTGGCCCGAACAGAAAAACATATCCAACATAAGCTCAGAAAAAGGTCTTCTTTATCAGCATTTATGTCTCAGTCGAGCCCAAAGATGTTGACACTTGGAAGAATCAGCTGGCACTGTTGGTGAGGGGCCCGTGGAAGTGACAGCTCCTTGGCAGAGCTGGATTGAAGTGTGGGCCGGGTTTACTGGCGTGTCAGAGGAAAATTCTGTCTGTACTCAGTTTAAGCTCAGAAGAGGCTTAGAGAGTTACTGCAGAGATTCCAGTGACTGTTTTTGAGGATAATCTGGCAGAAAGTGTTCAGTGTTTTGTTAGCCGATATCCTTGAGCTTGGCTTGGGTCTGATGAGGTCAAGAACGCCTGTGGGGGGTGGTGTTCAGCACCAGCAGGGCGCCTGGGCCTGGCTGGGTAGCCAGCTAGATGCTTGCCCTTCCAAGTTGTGCCCTTATGGCAGCGAAAGCTTGGAGCTGTAGTTCCCTGGTCCTTTGCTGTAGCTCCAGGTTAGGTTCTGCTCAGCTGTGGGAGGCGGGGGAGAAGTTGCTGGGTCGTCCGTGGTGTTTGAAGCAGACAGGTGGCAGGTGGCACACCGGCAGCGGCTCTCCTGGAAGCTCCTGTCTGTAACGCCTCGTGGTGAGTGCTGCGTTCTCCCGACCTTTGCTCCCTGGGCCCCCTGCTTCCGTGTATGTAAAATCTTTCCGTTCCAGGATTACTATTTCCTTATTGGAGTCATAACTGATATAGGACCCTTGGTCATTTCAAGTCCTGATGGCCTCAGGGAGTTTCTGGTCACTTGCTTGGGCTTTGAGTCATGGTCTGGAGACCAGGGGTTTCAGTTGATGGGGATGTTATTGGGTTTTATCCAGTGAGTGACCAGAGGCCCTGCCCAGGTGCCTCCTGAGAGCCCCAGGGTTATGAGTGATCTGGGGGCTGGAGCGGCCCTGCTGGAGGGTCAGTGGAAACACTCGGTAATGGTGGGCAACCAGCATTACCGAACACTTGCTCCGTGTAGGACACTGAGTCACTCTCTGAGGAAGAGAGAGTGGTGAATAATAACACACGTTCCTAACTTCAAGGAATTTCTAATTTATCTCTAAAGGGCAGAAATGGGCCCTAGGAAGGCAGGGAGGAGGCCATGGCCGTGACTCTGCTCCTCGTCATTCCCGTTTTGGTCTTCCTCTGGAGGTGGGGCGAGGTGCCAGCCTGAGCTGTTCTAGAGGGTGTGCTGGCGTTTCTTTCACCTCCTTTTCAAATCACAGAATTGTAGTGTTGTGTTATCCTTAGGTAGGTTTTAATGGATCCATTTTCATAATAAACTCCATCTTGACATTGTACCGCGGTTTGTTGAACAAAGAGAAGTTATATAAACTACAGAAGGGCGAGAATGTGACAGAGGGATGAACCGCTGTGTTTCCCAGTAAGTGTGTATAACTAATTGAGGATGGTTTTTCAGTGTGGAACAAAGAAGTAATTGAAATTTGAACAATATGTCGTCACTTTCCTTTAACAGAGACTTCATTCTCATGTTATTAGTGTTATCTCCTTTTAAAATGGCAGTGCAAATACAACTTTAAAGGAGTATTTATGATTAATTAAATCTCTTTTATGTCTGCCTGACAATTTCTGATCGTTGGGTGTTTCCTTTTCCCTGAAAAATGACAGGGAATAGAAACCAATGAAAACATCTCTGCTTGGCGCCCTTCCCAGCCTCAGACCTGTTTCCATCCAGGATGAACGCTGTGGAGAACTGGGTCCTCCCGTGGGGCTGAGGGGAGGATGGCATTACAAGTCCAGGTGGATCAGGGTGGGGCCTGGGGAGAACAGAAGTGTGGCTTGAGAGCCGCTGTCACTAAGAGGCCTCCTTGCTGCCTGGTGAGAGGTCCAGGGGTAAGTTAGGGGAGATCTGCAATTTAAACAATGGCGAACACTTGAGGGGATGCGAGTTCATTCCAAAACAAAGGCCCGTTTCTCTTGTATTCTCAGAGTACACTCTGCGGTTTTCAGACACTGTCAGCAAAGTCTGTGGGTAGCCTTGGACCCATCTCCCACCCTACTGTTCAGGAAAAAAGGCTGTCTGCCAGTCCTGGAACCTTCATGTGTGCAGTGTTGGAAGCAAAGAATTAAAGACGTCCAAAATGCTATTTATGTTTAAAGAAGTGTGTGTTGGAGGGGGTAGGACTGTGGTCACCTGGCTGCTCTTGCAGGGAAACGCTTCAACCCACAGCAGCTTCTCAGTTTCCCGCAGGCAAAGCTTTAAAGGACTGTCACTGTAGACACCCATGTCATGTCACTTTCTATCCTGAATGAACACCAGTATGTGTCTCAGGGTCCACACAGAAGTGAGTTGGTTGCAAAGGAAGCCTCTTTATCAATCTAGTTGTTCTCCCCGGCCCCTGCCAAAAAAAACAACAACAAGATTTTTTTACATAGTGACTTTGTAACAGATATATATAAATCCCCTGGTCATTAACTGGAAAGAAATATTACCTTGATAAGGGAGACTAGTAAAGAGTCTTGGTTTAAGATTATCTACGTTGATGATGTACCTAGAATTTTTAGAGGCTCTTATTTGAGAGGCACGTGTCCTAGATTTAAATGAAAGGGCATTAGGACAGTTAACTTCAACCCTTTACCATGAAGTACACACATTTAATGTGGCTTTGGAAGTAACCACTAGCCTACTCATGTAGAATTGATTCCTCCTGGATGAGGGGAAACATTGTTGGTTTCTTCATTTATATCATTAGTGCTTAAAATACACATGCACTGTGAACACACACAAGCAACAAAGTTGCCTGGCTGATACCATTTTGTCCTTATTTACAAAGCTAGTATGAAAAATGTAGCTGTGCTCACACATGAATCTGTGCAAAGTATGTTGATTAACATAAACGTGGGAAATACAGGAAAATGCATGTGCTATGGTTCAGGCTAAGCCCTGCCACTGACTACTTAGGTGACCTTGGATAGTTAAAGCTTAGCCTCAGTTTCATAATTCACATGAATTGCAAATTCATAAGGATTTTCAAAGCTAGTTATTATCTGAGGTCTCTTACACGAATCAAGAAAATTGGGAAGCAAAATTGCTTGGCTCCTCCTTAATTAAAACAGAGCTCAAACTGATTATTCTTACCTAGGCTTTGATTTTTTTCTCAGTAACCATTTTATTTTGGTATTATTTTTGTCCTCAACTTCCCCTTAAATGTCGTCAAAGGATCTAAAAAATGGAACTGGGCTTTTCAATTCAGGGCTTTGTTCGGAGTCACTTATAATGATTTTGCAATCTATATTTATGCCCTTAAATTAAGAAGATTATATTAATTTATACGAGTTTATTTTAACAAATGTTTATTGTGTGCTTGCTTCACGAACAATGCAAAGCCAGTGCAGTCTCAGAGAATTTATAGTCAGTTAAGGGAGCCAGGAGCCAACCACTGTGATGCTGGGGAGAAGAATGTTTGTCTGGGGAGAGATGGATTGTTCTGGGAATGACAGAAGAAGGATGGAGAGTCCATCCGCCTGTCTGCAGGGCTGGAGTGGCCTCCGAGCGAGGTCCTGGAAAATTGGTAGGGTTTAGATGCAGGCTCCCAATCGAGAAACATTATTTAAAAGTATTAAGGTTTGGAAGTGATACTCTCATGCTGTTTCTCTTCAAATAGCCTTCTAAATTGGGATTTGTGAATATCCAGAGACAAAGCTGATTTCCAGGAAAAACAGCTGCATGCCTCTGTTTCCAGGATTAAATGCAATACATTTGTTGATGCTGAGCTGTGCTGTCACTGGTGGCTAGATTGTCAACAGTTTGATTCCATAGGTTTATGATAGAGAAGTCCAAGTCTCTAAAATAGGCCTTACTGTTCAGGAGCCCTTGTTTAGATTTCCTTTGCCAGGCGTTGCTAAACATCTTAGACAAAAATGGCTCCATCAAATTGTAGAATTTTATTTATTTTATGAATCCTTTTTTAAAAGAATTAATAAAAGGCGTTTGTAGTTTAGATGATTCTAGTTAAACTATCTTATTTTTTTAAAAGGGAGAAACTGAGTTCCATGGAACTTCGGTGCCCTGCCCAAAGTCACAAAGGTTTTTAGCACATTGTTAATGTGCTCCTTTTGTGATGAACAGAAGTTCTAAGCAAAGAATCAAAGACTACAAATTATTAGAAAATAAGGAAATCAGGTTTCTATTTTGTTCCGTTGGTATGTGCCTTTTCTTGTAATGATGCTTTATGTCTGTATATAAGATTATAAAATAATCAGATAATAATGGGGGGTCATATATTTTTTCCTTTTTCTTTCTTAAAATGAATTGAGATAAATAAAAACAAAAAGAAACTTTAAACTCACAAATCATCAGCTTTTTCTTTACACATCGTTTTCTTTTTTTTTTGGTACCAGCACAGCAGTAAAATGATAGAACATGAAGATGGAATTTGCTAGTACTTTATTTGTGATTTCAGAGTTCTATGCTGTTTCAGTCAAGTGTTCCTTGAGTTTGGCAATAAATCTAAAAATTTAGAAAAGAGCATAGCTTTTTAGAAGGAAAAAATAAGATAGAAACACAGAGAATTATGAGTGGGGGCAGCTCCCTTCTTACTGAGAGTGAGCTCCTATCCAACCTTGTCCTAGAACCCCCTCTTCCTCGGGAAGTGTTATGACACTGCTGGTCTTTAATGCTCCGTATATGATTTTCCTCTCTGAGCTTTTATTTTTCTGTCTTATCATACGTGGTCTTTTCCATCCGGACATTTTGGATAGATATTTACCTCCAACTTAAACCTGACCCCTGTGGTTAGGTACTGCCCCCGCCACTTTCGCGCACCCGTCTCTATTGGAGGCAGGATTATTTCACCTATCTCATCGGAACATCAAATGAGGGAATGGAAATGAAAAGTGCTACACAGGCACAGTTATTAAAGACAATTCAATCAGCAGGTAAAAGGCTTGTTTTAATACTTTATTTAACCTGGAATCAATATCTTGCACTCAGTAGACCCTCCTTAAAATGTTTGCTTAATTGAATGTCATTTTAAAGAGCAATTCCTTTTTTTTTTTTTTTTTAAGATTTTGTTGTTGTTGTTGTTGTGGATTATTTTTAAAGTCTTTATTGAATTTGTTAAAATACTGCCTCTGTTTTATATTTTGGTTTTCGGCCGCGAGGCATGTGGGATCTTGGCTCCCCGACCAACCAGGGATCAAACCTGCACCCCCTGCATTGGAAGGTGAAGTCTTAACCACTGGATGGCCAGGGACGTCCCAAATGAGCAATTTCTTTTTAAGGAAGGAAGAAACCAGGAATATGATAGTGCCCAGCAACTTCACCAAGTGTTTGTCTTCAAAGCTGAGTGAAAAAAAGTTCTGGAAAGTATTACTTTGTAACTTCCCTGCTCCTACAGAGGCTTTCTTGGTTAAGAAAGAATGAAAAAAGAAAGAGAAACCTCAACAGCAAGACAACAAACCACCTTAGTTTGAGCTAATTGCACTGCTTAATGTCCTAAACCTAGATTCTTTTGGAGAGAGGGTGAGCATGGTTTTGGCTGTAAGAGGAATGGTTGCATTACATCAGGTGGAAGCCTGATTTTACCCTTGACTTCATTTGGAAGTTGATTATGGTTAAAAAGAGGTGTATGTATATATATGGATGGGTGCCAGGTTGACAGGGGTGGACTGTAGTGGATTCACATGTCAGCTTTGCTAAGTTAGATCTCTGTATGCAGCTTGGGCCACAAGGGACAATTTGCACAAGATCTGGAAGGAAGAAGTGAAGTAGCAGCTGCATTCTTTTCACACTCAGAAAGTCAGTGCAGGGGCATCGAGCTCACTGTCCTGACCTGTTGGCTTCCCTTGTTGGCAGGGACAGCAGCTCCTCCAACACCCATGCGTCTTTGGTTGGTCCTCCCATCTGCATCTGTGATGAACAGCTTCTCTCTGTCTTTATCCAAGCTATCCACCAAATGATAATCTAACTTGCAAATAGGTCAGAATCAGGTACACAGCACCATGTACTGTCTAGGGTGGCAGACTGCAGATATCCTGGTATGAGAGTAGAGGAAGCGAACATTTCCTGAGTGTTTACTACATGCCAGGCATTTCCCATACATTATTTAATTCTCACAATAATCCTGCAAGCTCGTAACTTTTACTGCTCCAGTTTTACAAACGAGTAAACTGGGGCACAGAGAGTGTTAAGTAACAGGTAGTTTTAAGGTGGTAAAATTAGTACCTAAAGCCAGACGGCCTGATGCCAGAACCCATGTTCTCAGGTTCCAGAGGAGTGTGCACCTCTCCAGAGCCCATTCTTCACGTCGTCTGTGATCCTTTTGGCCACACTCTCTGGGTTTGGTTGTTGGGCCATTTCCCTTTGAACAGACCCTTGTATAATGCCTGTATGTGCCAGGCCTGGTTCTAAGCACACTGTGTGTATTTGCTTGTGTAATCCTCAGAACAACACTGTCAAGGAGGTGCTGTTTTCACGTCCTTTCAGATTAAGACGCTGAGGCACAAAGAGGTTAAGTCATTTGCTTAAGACTCCACAGGCTGCATGTAGAGGAACTGGGGTCTGAACCCAAGCAGCTTGGCGCTGGAGTCTGTGAGCTGAAATGGAACACACATACTATTGTCGTTTGTCAAGAATGACTTCGGTGAGAAGCTGTTGAGGGTTCCTCCATTTTGTGCGTGGAGACGATTTGTCCTCAACATGGAATCTTGCAGATTTAGCTCTGCAGTAAATGAGTCTGCTGACCAACTCGTTTGGAATTAAATTCCAAGCAGCTGTAAACAATAAATATTTTGTTTCCAGTTATTTTTGTAGCAATATCAGGAGAAGAGAATTAAGGACCAAAACTTATGGGAGTTTTAAATATTTTTTGCTAAGTTTTTATTTGTGATTTCTGGGAAAATGACTTCCTGGGAGACAATTTTTTTTCATTAAAAAAAAAAACACCATCTTGCAACACCTTTAATAAATCAGTCTTCACTGTAAGTTAGGTGTGTTTTCATAGCAACCAAATCATGAGAACATTTGGCAGCTAAGAGGCAGTAATGCTGTTATGATTGTGTTGCCACGCCAGAAGCTGCCATGCCAGAAGCAGCTACACAGTGGGGCCTGCAAAGTGTGGTGGCAGAACCCGTGGCAGCCGGAGCTGAGTGGCTGAGCTGCTCTCTCTTCCTCCAGCTCGATTATAACTGCTTCTCTCACGCTGCACACATAGCTCTACCCTGCTCAATCTCTTTGTTCTTGTAAAACCACAATTTTGTAAAAATCATGAAATGACACAGCTACAGAAGACTACATAAAATACACGTACGGTCTGATTAAAGTGTACACCGTTGTATCTGTTGACCAGGTTAAAAAAGAGAACACTGCCACTGCCCAGACACCCCATCCTGTCCCCTCCCTGCCAAAGGTAACCATGGTCTGGCCCTTACTGGGGGCTACTTCTTCTCTTCTTTGTGGTTTTCTTACCCAGTGTGCCTCCTTAAACACTTGGCTTAGGTTGTTTGGTTTTGCCAGATTTTTGATTCGCTTTTGCTTTTTTCCCAAATTTTTATTTTGAAAAATTTCAAACCTACAGAAAAGTTGGAAGAATAGTGTAATGAATACTAATATGCCCTTCCCCTGGATTCACCAATTGTTAACATTTTACCAAATTTGTTTTCTTTCTCTCTATATAAATGTATGTATATATTTATACACACAAATACATATGTGCTTTATATATGTGTGTATACATATACATGCCCTTTATATGTATATATATATGTGCGTGTGTACATATGTGTGTATATGTGTATGTGTGTATCTCCTCTTTTTTCTTTCCTGAGCCACTGAACCATTTGAGAGTAAGTTGCAAGCATTATGGCCCTGCCCCCTTAAATTCCTTAGCATGTATCTCCTAAGGACGAGGACATTCTCCTGCATAGACAGAATTACTGCATCAAGAAATGTAACACAATACTCTTAGCAGATGTGTCATTCATAGTCAGATGTCCCCAGTTGTCCTGTAGTATCTTTTAGAGCTTTTCTTACTTTCATCCAGGGTCTAGTCTGGGATCAGATTGTTCATTGCACATCCATGTAGTCTCCTTTGATCTAGAACTGTTCCCCAGCCTTTTTTGTCTCTAATGATATTGGCAGTTTTGAAGACTTCGGATGCCTGTTTTTTAAAACAAACTTCTGTGTTGACGTATAATATGCATAAATAAAAATGCACGAATCATAAGTGTACATTTGAAGAATTATCACAAAATGGACACATCTACACACCCAGCACCCAGACGAAATGGAATGTTGCCAGCATTCCAGAACCCTCTTGTGCGCCCCTCAGTACTACTCACTCCCTCCTCCTGCAGGAACCGCATCCTGACTTCTGGCCCCATCAATTGTTTTTGCCTGTGTTTAGATGTCATATAAATGGAATCTGCAATATGTACTCGTTTGGGGCTGCTCCTGTCACTCAATATCATGCTTGTGGGATTCATCCCTGTTGCTTATGGTTGTAGTTTGTTCATTTTCACTGCTGAAAGGTGTTCTCTGTGTCTGTACTGCTGTCTGTCTCTCTGTCTTGTTGATGGACCTGTGGATGGTTCCCATCTTGGCTCCTACAGAATGACTGTGAACACGTCTGTGCCATGTCCTGGTGACACTTGCATGCACTTCTGTTGGGTAAACAACCATCCAGGAGTGGGAGTCTTGGGTCAGAGAGTATGAGTATCTTCAACTTTAATAGACAGATAATACCAAACAGTTTGCGAATTTGCCGACTTTTCCTCCCACCAGCAGCTCCTCACTGCCCTGCGTCCTCACGGGCGCTGTCAGTCTGTCTGATTTTAGCCACTCTGGTTGGTGTGTGGGGTTTCTGTTGGTAGCTTTAACTTGTGATTCTCTGATTTGGTTTGCGTTTCCCTGGTCGAGTGCCTTTTCTTACGTCAGCAGGCCATCTGGTTTTGTTCTTTTGTCAAGTGTCTGTCTGAGTTTCTTGCCCATTTTCCACTGAGTGGTCTGGTTTTGTTTGGTTTGGTTTTCTTATTGATTTTTCAGAGCTCTTTATATTCAGGCTGCTGGCCCTTTGTCAGTTATAGTGAAGCAAGTGCCTTCTCCCACTATGGTCTTGCCTTTTTACTGTGAAATTGCCATTCTTAGAGATCAGAATGATTAAATATTGGCAATTTCATGTGGTTCAACCTAGTATGAATTTTATCAGTCTTTTTCTTTGTTAGGTTAATGCTTTTTGTGTCCTGTTTAGGAAACCTTCCTCGACCTCTGAGGTCATGAAATTATTCTTCTCTTTTGTTTCCTAAATACTTTATTGTTTAGCTTTTCAAATTTATGTCTGTAATCCACATGGAATTAATTTTTTGTGTGTATTCTGTGAAGTAGGGGCCAAGTTTTCATGAAAAAACATGAATATCTAATTGAGCACAGTTTTATCAAGGTGTAAGTTACACACCACAAAAATCACCTCTTAAAAGCGTACACTTGGGGCTTCCCTGGTGGCGCAGTGGTTGAGAGTCTGCCTGCCGATGTGGGGGACACGGGTTCGGGCCCTGGTCTGGGAGGATCCCGCATGCCGCGGAGCAGCTGGGCCCGTGAGCCACAATTGCTGAGCCTGCGCGTCTGGAGCCTGTGCTCCACAACAAGAGAGGCCGCGATAGTGAGAGGCCTGCGCACCGCGATGAAGAGTGGCTCCTGCCTGCCACAACTGGAGAAAGCCCTCGCACAGAAACAAAGACCCAACACAGCCATAAAATAAAATAAATAAAATTAAAAAAAAAAAAAGCGTACACTTGACTTATTTTTAGAAAATTTATAGCATTGTCTAAGCATCACCAAAAGTTGATTTTAGAGCATTTCTATCACCCCTCAGGCCCATCATGCTCATTTGCAGGCAGACCTGCTCCCAAACCCAGCACCTGTGTATTCACTTTCTGTCTCTGGAGATTTGCCTTTTCTAGACATTTCATATAGCTGGAATCATACACTATGTGGTCTTTTGCATCTGGCTTCTTTCACTTAGTGTCCTGTCTTTGAGGTTCACCCGTGTTGTAGCGTGGATCAGTATTCAGTTCCTTTTTCTTGCTGGGTCAAGTTCTGTTGGATGGTTAGATCACAGTTTGTCCATTCACCTGCTGATGCACATGTGAATTATTTTCACATCTCGGCTGTAACAGATAAAGCTGCTCTGAACATCTGTGTCCAGGTCTGAGTGTGGATAGATGTTTTCATTTCTCACGAGTAGAGACTTGGATTGGAACTGCAGTGTTGTGTGGCAGTTCCTTTTTGTATAATTTTATTTTTCAAATTGTCATTTGTAAATTGATATTTTTGTGTACAGTTCTATGACTTTTAACACATGTATAGATTTTGTAGCCACCAGTACGACCAGGATATAGAACAGATTCACCTCCACCCCCCTCAAACCTTTTCCTTATGTTGACCCTTTATAGACCCACCTCCTGCCCCCACCGTCCCCCTGGAAGCAACTAATCTCTTATCTACCCCTGTAGTTTGCCTTTGGGAGCATGTCACTAAAATGGAACCAAACAGTATATACACTTTTAAAACTGATTTCTTTCACTTAGTATAAGTTGTTGCATCTTAGTTGTTGCATGTATCTGTGGTTCATTCCTTGTAATGCTGAACGGTATTCCATCCTGTGGATCTAACACTGTGTGTTTATCCATTCACCCACTGAAGGACGTTTTAGGTTGTTTCCAGGTTTTGGAAACTATGAATAGAATTGCTGTAAACATCGTATACAGCATTTTGTGTGAACATAGGTTTAATTTCTCTAGGGTAAATAGCCAGGATTGGAATTGCTGGGGCACATGGTCAGTGTATGTTTAGCTTTATAAGTAAGTGCTGCAGGTTTTTCCAGAGTGGTTGTACCATTTTGTGTAGCCACCAGCAACATATGAGTGTTCCCGTTGCTCCTCATCCTCATTAGCACTTGATATTGTCAGTGTTTTTCATTTCAGTCATACTAATAGGTGTGTAGTGATATCTCATGGTTTCAATGTGCATTTCCTAAGCAGCTAATGATGTTGAATATCTTTGCATGTGCATATTTACCAGCCCAGGACTTTGGGGCTGGCTGTAAAGGAAGCAACAGATATCCAGTCTGAGCTGAGCACTGATCTTGAAAAGGCCATCCTTTTCCCATGTTCCATAGTGTCACTTTTGTCATAAATTGTGTCCATATGTGTGAGAGTCTATTTCTGAACACTTTGCCATTTCATCTATTTGTCTGCCTTTGTGTGGATACTCCACTGTCTTAACCACTGTAGCTTTGTAAGACCTGTTGGATTCCTCCTGTAAAACAAGCTTTCCCCTCATTTTCCTTCAGGACATGTCGTAGAAATGGAATCATACAATACATGGTCTTTCGTGACTGTCTTCTTTCATTTAGCATGAGATTCAAGATTCATCCATGGTGTAGCATGGATCAAAACTCCATACCTTTTTATGGCTGAATAATATTTTGTTGTATGTATAGACCATCAATTGATGGACCTTTGGGTTATCTCCACTTTGGGGCTGTTATAAATAATGCTGCTATGATATTAGTTTACAAGTTTTTTTGTGGACATGTGTTTTCATTTCTCTTGGGCATTTACCTAGGGGTAGAATCACTGGGAACTCATATGGTAATTCGAACATCATATGGTAATTCTATGTTTAGCATTTTGAAGAATTGCTGGAGTGTTCAGCTGCCTCATTTTACTTTCCCACCAGCAGTGTATAAAGATTGCAGTTTCTCTTCATCCCTGCCAACACTTTCTATTGTCTGTCTTTTTTATTTTTTTAAAGCTTTTTAAAAAAATTAATTTATTTTATTTTATTTATTTTTGGCTGTGGTGGGTCTTCATTGATGTGCGCAGGCTTTCTCTAGTTGCAGTGAGTGGGGGATACTCTTTGTTGTGGTGTGCAGGCTTCTCATTGCAGTGGCTTCTCTTGTTGCAGAGCACGGGCTCTAGGCGGGTGGGCTTCAGTAGTTGTGGCTCGTCGCTCTAGAGCACAGGCTCAGTAGTTGTGGTGCATGGGCTTAGTTGCTCCACAGCATGTGGGATCTTCCCGGACCAGGGCTCCAACCCGTGTCCCCTGCATTGGCAGGCGGATTCTTAACCACTACGCCACCAGGGAAGTCCCTATCTGTCTTTTTAATTGTAGCCATCCTAATGGGTGTGACGTGATATCTCATTGTGGTTTTGATTTGCGTATCCCTGATGGCTAATGATGCTGAATATCTTTTCACATGCTTTATTGGTCATTTGTATGTCTTCTTCGGAGAAATGTCTATTCAGACCTTTTTGCCTTTAAAAATATAAAATTGGGTTGTTTGTTGTTTCACTGTTCATGGTGCGAGTTCTTCACGCACTTCTCCTCCAGGCATCCACAGCACATCACGCTACTCCACTCTCCCATCTCCTCTCACTCTGCCTTCAAAACAGGCTTCACTTTGTGAGTTGATTGATTAGCACATCAACTCATCTGTTCATTCATTTATTTATATATTTATTCAACAGATACTTAAGTGCCTCACTTGTGCCTTTGCTCTTTCATTGCCTTGGAGTGCTGTTCTGGAAGAGCCAGCTCCCACTGCCGTTTGTCTGGCTGGTAGCACTGTCACCTTGATGACTCTAGATATTCTCCCTCAAGAGCATCTATCCCAGCCTGAACCTCACATCCCGACGTGACATCCTCTCAGCCACAGCCAGACCTCAAGAGTCCTACTGTCCTGCCTCCGCTCCCGCCAAACCAAATACACTCCCTTCCCGGAAAGCCTACAAATGATTATGTCTAGTTTTTTTCTTCTTTCTTTTACAGAAGAAGTTTGCCTCCTTCTGATAATGCCCAATCCCTTCACTTGAGTTATGGGTTCTATCTTCTCTCCCCTTTTCAGCAACATTGCCCCTCTAGCTGCCTTCCTTTTCCTGCACCTTTAATCTCTCTGGACCACTCCCTCAGTCCACAACATTCTCTAGCATCTCCGCCCTGCACAAATCCCCCCAGGATGCCACATCACCTCATTTCTCTGCCACACTTCATGACCAGACTTCTCCGAAGGATTGACACGTGCTTTCTCCACTCTCCACTCAACCCACCCAGTCTGGCCACTCAGGTGCATCTCTACTTGGCATGGCACTGCCAGTCTCCGTGCTACCAAACCCAGGATCACTTCTCAGCAGCATTCAACACAGTGGCCCATTCCTTCTTCTTGAGATACTCTCCTTTCTTGGCTTCCTCAGAATCCCGTTTGCCTGACTGTCTTCCTTGGACTTCTTTGCTGGGTCCCACTCCCCCACCATCTCGTGACATCAGAGGTCCTCAGGCTTACTTCCTGGCCCCTCCTCTCTCGTCGTCCTCTCCATGGGTGTAGCAGCGACATCCCTTCTCTAGTCTGAATCTCCCCTCTGATTGGGATGGTGTGGCTGCCTCTTGGACGTCTTCATTTGGGAATTTCACAGGCATCTTATAACTAAAGAGTCCAAAACTGAGCTTCTAATCTTGCCCCCCAAACCTTTACCTGCCCTGGTCCTTCTCAGCCAGGGAGTAAGGCAGAACCTGGGGAATCCGCTTTGTTCCCCTTCCTCACCCCCACGTCCAGCCTGTTGGCTTGTCCTGTTCAGTTCTGCCTGGACGTTGTATTGGGAATCTGCTTGCTTCTACCCTGCAGTCATCCTAGGCCAGGCTGCTCTTACCCTCTGCCTGGGTCACAGCAACAACCTTAGGACGAGTCCCGCTGCTGCTCTCGACAGCTCTCAGCCATCCACTACCCCCAGCCAGCCAGGATCTGGGTAGGATCTTGGAAGAGAAATCAGACCAAAAATTGGTGACATTTGAATAAAGTCCATAGTCTAATTAACAATATTGTACCAACGTTAACTTCCTTTTCTTGATTATTGTTCTATGTTTGACGTAGCATAAGACAACAGTAACATCAGGACAAGTGGGGTGAGGAATAGAAGG
Source organism: Balaenoptera acutorostrata (assembly GCF_949987535.1). NCBI lineage: Eukaryota > Metazoa > Chordata > Mammalia > Artiodactyla > Balaenopteridae > Balaenoptera > Balaenoptera acutorostrata. The sequence goes on from NC_080078.1 coordinate 36,424,000, forward strand.
GAACTCCTTTGTACTTTATTTGTAACTTTTCTGTATGTCTAAAATTACTTCAAATTAAAAAGTTTCTTAAAAAATTAAAGTGGAAAAAAAGAGAGAAAATTGGATTGTGTGCACCCATGCTTAAAACTCCGCTGAGGCCTTCCAGGGGCCCAGCGACAACTCAGGCTGTTTCCGACGGCTGCAGCCCTGCCTGCCACTCCAGCCTCACCTGGGCCACCCTCCTCTCCCACTTCGCTTCAGTGAGGTGTGGTTTATTGTTTACTCTCCTACTTCTAGTTCCTTGGGGTCAGGGACAATTATCTGTCACGCTCACAGTTTTGTCATTAGCATTCACCTGGCATATAGCAGGTGCTCAGATAGAATCAGCAGACAAGTAACTTTTTGTTCCTATTGTGTAAAAAGGAAAGTTTACTGTATAGTTCGAGAAGGTACAGTACTTTCAGTACTTTGTTCTGCCCTCGCTTGCTTTTCATGCTATGCAAATGGACCACTGCTGTAGGGGTGTGGTCAGCTCTTGCCGCATTTGAATGCCCTGTGTGCTAGGCCTTCAGCCGGGTGCTGGGGTGCTGTCGGTACTCAGATGAGTAAGACAGAGGCAATGTACGGTACTAAGAGCATTTATAATGGGCCTAGCCTCATTCTTGGCAGATTTCAGGAGCTCATTATTTGCTGAAAGAATGAATAGGATATGTTCCGAAATCTTTTCCTTTTAAAATTGCTGCAGATACACACACGCTCACATGTTACGTATACAATTTTGTAATAGATGCACATACAGCACTGTGGAATTTTCAGTCTTTTTATTTATTTTTTTATTCATTTCTTTCTTTCTTTCTTTTTTTTTTTTGGCTGTGTTGGGTCTTTGTTGCTGCGCGTGGGCTTTCTCTAGTTGTGGGGAGCTGGGGCTACTCTTCGTTGTGGTGCGTGGCTTCTCACTGCAGTGGCTTCTTTTGTTGCGGAGCACGGCCTCTAGACACCTGGGCTTCAGTAGTTGTGGCACATGGGCTTAGTTGCTCCACGGCATGTGGGATCTTCCTGGACCGGGGATTGAACCCGTGTCCCCTGTGTTGGCAGGCAGATTCTTAACCACTGTGCCACCAAGGAAGTCCCTTCAGTCTTTTAAATATCCTTCCAGCTGGTTCTCTCTTGGCAGGGGGAGGTGTGGGAAGAGAACTATGGAACTTCTGGCTGCTTGTAGGGCAAGAGGCCCTGCCGTGGCCCAGCACTCACTTTCCCAAGCTCCCCCTGCTGTGTCCTAAGGCGGCTTGATGCAAGGCCACGCAGCAGGAGATTGGTAGAGGTGTTTTTGGTGGTCTCGGTGATGGAGGGTTATGTATGGTCCATGAATTTAATTTTATTCAGGAGGGTAAAGAGGACATTGCAAATGAAGTATGCAATAAAAATGGGATAACACGGGGCCATTGGGTCTGATCAGGTTGAGAACCCATGGTTCACCATCTGGTCTCCAGAAGGTGTCATTATGGGTCCTCAAGGAATTTAAAGTATTTCAGAGAATCTAGCGGAAATGCCATGTTTCGTGATGATCCCAGATGAGGCACAGCTTTACGCTGGGACCTGCCCTCGGCGTGGAGGCCCCCTCCTGCGGTGCCCGGCAGAAACTGTGCCTGGATGTTGGTGACACAGGAGTTTCTGGGCTTTGACCGGGGACCAGATGTTTTCACTGCATTCGAGTCAGGAAGGTACAATGTGCAGATCAGTCAGCTGCAGGGGTGAATTCCTTGACCACTGCGGGCAGCTCATGGGAGCAGGGGGCAGGGGTGTGGTCCCCAGGGCTCCCTCCTCTCTCTCATCCTGGGTGATGTCACAGCACCCCAAGGCCCTCGATCATGCAGACGCTGGAGGACATTCAGACAGTAGGTGGCAGGGCGGAGGGGACCCGGGAGGAACAGAAAGAGAGGGAAGGTTGGCCGAGGCGACCAGTCAGTTTATCTGCTTCACATATTTGCCTGGGGCTGGGCCTCAGCAGAAAGGCCGGTACAGTGATACCGCTCGTGAGACGCCTTCTCCGGCCTGGCCTCAGCAGTCTGTGCCAAATCCATTAGCATCATGGCCACGTGCCTAGTTCAACATTCAGGCTGGTGGAGACAGAGAACCCCCACGAAATGGTAATCTGTTCAGTGGTGTGTTTTACTATGTGTTGCTTTTTTTTTTTTTTTTAATTTTATTTATTTACTTATTTATTTACGGCTGTGTTGGGTCTTAGTTTCTGTGTGAGGGCTTTCTCTAGTTGCGGCAAGTGGGGGCCACTCTTCATCGCGGTGCGCGGGCCTCTCACTATCGCGGCCTCTCTTGTTGCGGAGCACAGGCTCCAGCCGCGCAGGCGCAGTAATTGTGGCTCACGGGCCTAGTTGCTCCGTGGCATGTGGGATCTTCCCAGACCAGGGCTCGAACCCGTGTCCCCTGCCTTGGCAGGCAGACTCTCAACCACTGCGCCACCAGGGAAGCCCTATGTGTTGCTTTTAATGGGTGTGAAAGATCAGAGAGCTCAGTGTTCGTTTTACAGACTGCTTTTAGGAATCATGCAGTACAATTTAAAGAGTATAAAAAGTGGAAAATACAGCATATCTTAAAACTATTGATATTAAAAACATTTTTAGGAATAATACATGTCAAGCAAGGTTGAACTATATACAGATGGGCTCTGAATTAGATTTTTGAATCAAATTTTCAAACCATTTTAAGTTTTTATTGGAAAATGTTCAGTCTTTCCAAGCTCTCCTGTTTTCTTTTTTCTTTCTTTTTTTAAATAAATAAATAAATAAATTTATTTATTTATTTTTGGGTGCGTTGCTGCATGCAGGCTTTCTCTAGTTGCAGTGAGCGGGAGCTACTCTGTTGCAGTACATGGGCCTCTCATTGTGGTGGCTTCTCTTGTTACGGAGCACGGGCTCTAGGCACCATGGGCTTCAGTAGTTGTGGCGTGCGGGGTCAGTAGTTCTGGCCCGCGGGCTCAGTAGTTGTGGCCCGTGGGCTCTGGAGCGCAGGCTCAGTAGTTGCGGCGCACGGGCTTAGTTTCTCTGTGGCATGTGGGATCTTCCCAGACCAGGGATCGAACCCGTGTTCCCTGCATTGGCAGGCAGATTCTTAACCACTGCGCCACCAGGGGAGTCCTCTCCTGTTTTCTTATTCTTAGAGATTGTCTACGATTTTGTTTGCTAGAGTATCTATTTCTACCCTATTTTCCAATTGGCTACCCCTGCTCTTAGTGTACAGGGTAATTTGCCCCTCATCTTTGCTACTAAATGTCATCTATAATAAATAAAAGTTCATGCTTATTGGTTTCACATTTAGTTTTCCTCTTTGCTCCACCCATTCTTTTTTTAATGGTTCTTATACCTCTTCTCTAGTTGGTAAAGATAAGAAGGAGCTTTCTGTTGCCAATTCATTCCTGTTTCCCAATAAGGAAGGATCTGGATCTTCACTGTTCAGTGTGGTAGCAGTGAGCCACATGTAGCTATTTAAAATTTGTTATAATGAGAAAACATTAGAAATTTAGTTCTGGGCTTCCCTGGTGGCGCAGTAGTTAAGAATCCGTGTGCCAATGCAGGGGACATGGGTTCGAGCCCTGGTCTGGGAAGATCCCACATGCCGTGGAGCAACCCGTGCGCCACACTACTGAGCCCATGCTGTAGAGCTCATGCTCCACAACAAGAGAAGCCACCGCAATGAGAAGCCCATGCACCACAACAAAGAGTAGCCCCCGCTCGCTGCAACTAGAAAGCCCGTGCGCAGCAACAGAGACCCAACGCAGCCAAAAATAAATAAATTAATTAATTAAAAATAATAGTTTAATAATATTAAAAAAAAAAAAAAAAGACTCCACCTACCAATGCAGGGGACACGGGTCCAAGCCCTGGTCCGGGAAGATCCCACATGCCGTGGAGCAACTAAGCTCATGCGCCACAACTACTGAGCCCACGCTCTAGAGCCCATGCACTGCAACCACTGAGCCCACATGCTGCAACTACTGAAGCCTGTGGGCCTAGAGCCTGTGCTCCACAACAAGAGAAGCCACCGCAACGAGAAGCCCGCGCACCGCAATGAAGAGTAGTCCCTGCTCACTGCAACTGGAGAAAGCCTGCGTGCAGCAACGAAGACCCAAAGCAGCCAAAAATAAATAAATTAAATAAAATAAGTTTTTTAGAAAATAGAAAAGAAATTTAGTTCTTCACTTGTATGAGCCACATTTCGAGTGCTTGGTGGCCGCTGAACTGACAGCCGCAGGGCATTTCTGTCGTCAAAGACAGTTCTCTTGGACAGCCCTGGGCCACATTCTTTACACCCTCCCAATAGTCCACTTCCTGTATTATCTCATCAACCCCCCAAAAGCCTCTTCAGCTTTCTGGAACCGTCTGGAACCTTCTCCTCCAGTTCCTCCCAGCCCAGCTGTGTATGGCTGAAAAGTCAGGTGGAGCCGTACTGCTGAGCCTTTGACCTGATTGGGTTGAGTCAGCCTGGTCGGGAGTTCTTCCCTGGGACACTCTGTCCATTTCTTCATTTGGGAAAGTGGCAGGCATATGACCTAACTACAGCAGTCCCGAGGGTCTTTTTAACCAGGGTAATGGAATTGTCACCTCTCAACCTCATTAACTCACAATTTGAGGAGCTCTGTATTCCTCTCATCTCCCTATTTCGTTTTTTCCATTTCAGTGTGATCTTTGTGGTGCCTGGCCTGCCACCTTCACTGAGTTTGATTTCTTTGACTTTTTTCCAGCAACTTTTCTTCCATCCTTGAGCTCCTCTCCTGATTTTTTTTGTTTTTACTAGTCTTCACAAGTTCCATTTCATTCTTTTTTTTTAAATTCATTTTTATTTTTATTTTTTGGCTGTGTTGGGTCTTCGTTTCTGTGCGAGGGCTTTCTCTGGTTGCGGCAAGCGGGGGCCACTCTTCATCGCGGTGCACGGGCCTCTCACTATCGTGGCCTCTCTTGTTGCGGAGCACAGGCTTCAGATGTGCAGGCTCAGTAGTTGTGGCACACGGGCTTAGTTGCTCTGTGGCATGTGGGATCTTCCCAGACCAGGGCTCGAACCCGTGTCCCCTGCATTCTCAGGCAGATTCTCAACCACTGTGCCACCTGGGAAGCCCCATTTCATTCTTAAATGTATATTTATGATGTATTCTTTGAATCGGTGGTATTTTTGCGTTCAGCATGTCTTTACCCTATTGATTTATCATATTTCTTATTTTTAACAGAACACAGAGTTTATCATTGGTGTTAACATAATACTTGGAGGTTTTCTTTTTTGAATCATGGTGTATTTATTCAGTGGGACGTTTCATAGTGTTGAAAATAAATGAATGTGGATCACATGTATCAGTATGGATGATTCTCAAACATATTGCTGGACCAAAAAGAGCAACTTTCAAAAGAATACTTGTAAAATGATGTCATTTATGTAAAGGTAAAGAAAAAAAACCACATATTAATGCTGTGTATTGTTTAGCATTACGTACGTATGTAGTGAAAACTTAAAGAAACACGTGGGGAGGAGCCTGTGGCCGTGGCGTTCTGGATAGTTCTGTGCTCTGTGCGGGAGGAGGGGTGTGGTGGGGAAGGCCTGCAGGGAACCTGGATGGTACAGGCGACCATCTGTTCCTTAGACTGGAAGGACTCCGAGTCTTCAGCTTACTTTTCCTTACATGTTTCTATGTCTAAAATATTTTGTAATAAGTTCAAAACTTTATGCTTATTTTAAATATAAATAAGAAGATTCAATATAGAAAGTGAATTTCCATAATCCTGTTGCCCTGTTAATATTTTGGTGTATTTCTGTGTTTTTTTTCCATAAAATTTTTCAGTTTTATTGAGTTATAATTGACAAATAAAATTGTAAGATATTTAAAGTGTAGATTGTGATTTGATATATGTACACATTGTGAAAGGATTCCCTCATCTAGTTAATTAACACATTCATCATCTCACGTATTTATCTTTTTTTATTTTCCGGTGGAAACATCTAAGTTCTATTCACTTAGTAGATTTCAGTTATATAATACAGTGTTATCAACTGTTGTTACCACATTTTACATTAGCTCCTCAAGCTGTATTTCTGTGTTTTTAACAGTGGTCTAGTGTTATTCAGAATAACACTTTGTTTTTTTCTTGTTTCTTTCCCTGTGATACTAGCTGCTCTTCATGCCTCCTTCTCTCCAAGTACTCAGCTATGTGGTTTGGGGTCAGCACCTCTACGGGGCAGGGACCTGCTTGCTGGAGTGTCTGCCCCTCCTTCCTGGGGAGTCTGAATCCCTGGCCTTCTGCCCGCGTCTGCCTCTCCTTTAGGGTCTTCCTCACTCTCCGCCTTTAGACGGGGGACTCCTCAAGACTCATCCACCCCCTTCTTGCGAATGAGGGGCTGTTGACTGCAGCCCCAGGTCACGTTTTTATATAAGTCACATCTCTGCATGTCGATGTGCCCCATGGACCGTCCCTCGACCTCTTCTCATATGTGGGCACTCACTACTCACTGCCTTGGTTTCACTTTCAGTTTTGCTTCTGTGAGAGTCTACAACATAGCTGTGATTTTCTTGAGGCAGGAATTAACAGTGTGAGGCTAGAGAGGAAGAGGGGACCACCCGGCCGGTGACCCCTGAGTGGAGGGATGGGCCCTCGACTTCTTGTCTGACGCCCAGCAACACTTTTCAGGTTCTTAAGAATATACCACACAAACACAGCTTTGATTCTCCTGAAAAAGGTCTAAGAAAGAAAGACCACCTCCAGTGCTGAAATGAAATTAGAGGAACTGGAAATATCTAAGAAGATATTGCTTCTTGATCAGAAAGGAGAGGTTTGGGTTTCCCAGTTCTGTGGCTCGAGCAAGTCTGCCTATGGGAACAAGAAAATGCAGTTTGGGAAATTGTTTCTGGCAGTGTTCCAGCCAGTATGCAAGGCACTCATCAAAAGAGAGAAAACTTTGATGTGACCTGAAAACTGGTTGACTTGGAAAGTGAGGAAATTCGCAGCAAGCGTGTGACTGTGCTGGAAATGTGATTTGGGAGCCAGCCAGAATCTGGATAAACATTTCCACGAAGGAACAGGTGGTAAAGGCGCGGTTATTCCCAGGAAAGGCTAGTCAGGAATGGTAAGAGTTGTGGTTTTTGTTTTTGTTTTTGTTTTTTTTGCATAATATGAAGTTTCTGGGTGAGGTTGTCTATGTTGCCTTTCTTCCCATCTAAAGATGCTCCCAGGAAGTGTCGCTGGTGGTGGTGCCCTTGCCCTTTGCAGGTGAAAGTCCTGGTGGGTGAGAGGGGAGCAGCAGTACTGGGGCAGCTGGGAGAACCCCGCCTCTACTGTGTTGTGGTGAGGCTGCAGCCCTGGTGCTCTGGCAGCCTTGCCGTGCAGCGCGGTGAGCGCTTGTCATCTGGGGGGGAATCGCGTTGGTGATCTAGGAAGACAGCCTGGGTGTCGGGCCAGCTCTTCTGGACTAGACTGCAGCAGTGAGTGTTGCAAATTTGATGATTCTTGGAGATATCTCCTGAAGGTCAAACTTTTGTTTTGTTTTGTTTAATCTCTCCCAGACTTCTGAACTCATGCCATGTTGAATTTTTAGTTCTTCAAGGTTATTTAGCCTTATTTCTTATTTATATGTTTTTCCATCCTAGCTCTACTACATTATCTATTTCCAAGCCTTTATTTGTAACATTTTTCTTTTACCTGCTACTGCCTACTCCTTTACTCTGAATTCCCAAGGATAGTGTATTTCTTACTGTTTTTTTTTCATTTGTCCTCTGAATCTCAGGACTGTTATATCTTGATCTTTGCATAGTTTTGTTTTTTAAAAACAGCTTTGTTGAGGTATAATTAACGTACTGTACAGTTCATGCTTCCAAAGTATGTAAGTCAGTGGTTTTTAGAGTATTCACATTTGTGCAACCATCACCACAATCTAATTTTAGAATATTTTCATCACCCCTCAAAGGAACCCTGTACCATTAACAATTGCTCCCCATCCCTCAACCCCCAAACCTCTGGCAACCACTTGGCTACTTTCTGTGTCTGTGGATTTTTGCCTATTCTGGACATTTCATATCAATGGAATTATGTAGTATGTGGCCTTTTGTGACTGGCTTCTTTCACGTAGCATCCTATAGCTTTATTTCTATTTTTGATGTATTCCCTTTTTTTTGGCTTCATTTTTCAATTATTTAGCTGCCACCTATTCCCAGATTTTAAATTGAGTCTTTCATTTATCTTCTTTCTAGAATCTGTTTTCCATTGTCTATCCTGTACATAAATCTGCCACTCTTAAAATTAATTATTAATTAAAAATTTTATTTATTTATTTATTTATGGTTGCATTGGGTCTTTGTTGCTGCGCGCGGGCTTTCTCTAGTTGCAGCGAGCAGGGGCTACTCTTTGTTGTGGTGCGCGGGTTTCTCATTGCGGTGGCTTCTCTTGTTGCGAAGCACGGGCTCTAGGTGCGTGGGCTTCAGTAGTTGTGGCACGTGGGCTCAGTAGTTCTGGCTCGTGGGCTCTAGAGTGCAGGCTCAGTAGTTGTGGCACACGGGCTCAGTTGCTCCACGGCATGTGGGATCTTCCCGGAGCAGGGCTTAAACCCGTGTCCCCTGCATTGGCAGGTGGATTCTTAACCACTACGCCACCAGGGAAGTCCCTAATTATTAATTTTTAAACTGTTAGTTTAACTTAAGTTAAAATCTTAAAATTAACTGTTACTTCTCAATTCTCCAGGGAAAAGAATACGGTCTGTGGCTCCTCCTGTAATTGCTCCAGATGTGACCTGACGTGCTCTCTTGTGTCTGATGACCACTCTCTGGGTTAACATTTGGTGAATAACAGTTTATTAGTTGTTAGTCTGTCTCAGTTCCCGACACCCTTCCTTCTAGCTGTCTTGTTTCATAGTCTCTTCTGATTATTTCAACTCTGTTGTATACAGTATTCCAAGATAGTTATCATAGACCTTCACTTTCCTTTTGTTTTCTAAAACTCACTGTAAAAATGCCTTTTGTCACTTGCGAACATCCCGCCAGCACACAGACTTGACTTCACATGATTCTCTCTTCTTGTCGATGCGTCATCACTTACTCATTGTTCTCTCCCTCACTGCCAGCCTCCCATCCTCCCATGTAATTCTTTATGAGCATTACTTCATGCCCTTCCTCAGTCTACTCTGAGTTACTCCTGAGTGTTCCTGAAGATGCTCTAAGGAAAAGCATTAACTCATTTAATCCTCACAGCAGCCCTTTGAAATGGGGTCATCATTAGGTGACTGGTATTTCCATTTTGGGTCACGGTTTTCATCCGCACTGTTGCTAACACCTGAGCATTCCTTTTTCCTATCCATTTCTTTCAACACTCAGCCCAGGTCCTTACCCTTAGTAGGTACTCAATAAATGTTTCATTTGCTGGGTAAGTGAATGTGTGAATGAGCCAATGAATAAATGAGTTGGTTAGTACCTGGCAGCCTGTTTCCATAAACAGCCAAATGCTACCTTTAAAAGAACTCGTTTCATATTTTTTGAAGGCCTGGGTATTAAACCGTAATTCGGGAGTTTTTTAGAGGTGGGAGGAGTGGGTCTTTGAAGGCAGTTACACTGGACTCTCCCAGCATTAGTTCTGAGCATTGAGCAGGGTAGCCCTTATTCATGTCAAGTAGGAAAGTTCAGAAGAAGACAGCTCAGGGGAACGTGGTCACGAGGTGACTGCCCAGTCACTCACCTTTGGCCGTGACATGTACCCGTTCCTGCAGAGACATGGAGGCTGGTGCAGAGGACGCCCGCCACAGGAGCAGCTGTGGGGTGGGCGTGCGCACGTGCATGTTCTTGAAAGAGTCTGTTGGTTAGGCGAAAGGTGTAGTCAAGATCAAGCCACCCAGGCGTGGTGCCCACCCTTTGTTTCTTTCACCTGCTTGGGTTAATCTGTCTCGTATTTTACTGTTTGGGACTTCACTTTTTAAGAAGAAGGTTAAGTTTCACCCACAGCCATTTGCTGTTGGAACTTGTGATTTATTGTCAAGTGTTGGGAAAACGAGGACGGATCACCTCCTTGTGATTAATTGTTTCACATAGGAGCAGAGAGGACTTAGGCCCATCCAGAGTGTTTTGATGTTAACAAGGTGGAAAATGCTTTTTTTTTTTTTTTCACCAAAACTTTTGGTCTTCCTAAGCAGAAGCAATAGATAATGATGAAATATCATATCTATAGTTTTTAGGCCCTGGTTATTTGGTAGATTAAGATTGTGAGCGCTTTTAATCTTTATTTTCCGTATTGACTGACTACATTTTAGTTTAAATAATCCTCATGCTACTCGGCCATTACAGATATCATTAGAAGGAAAAATTCATTACAAAGTGAATAAGTTTTTAGACCCTTTGGTTTGTGAACCGGCCCAAACTAGTTGCCTCCCTTATATTGATTGTTTCAGATCATCAGTGATGCAAGCTCCCAGGCGTTTGCTGTGTCACGCTGCTAACCCCCAACACACCTCCAGACATTCTTTCCTTCCTGATTATTCTCCTCTTTCTGTTGGGTTGACACTCGGGCCCTTGGTTCTTGGATTGAGGGTATCGCCCTCCAAAGCAAGAGTCCTGCAGAAAAAGACCGTGATAAAAAGGCCAGAATAGTCTTTCTTTTCCAAAATGGACTTTGGCACTCACTCAAATCACACTCAGCTCACGAAAACTAGACACAAGTTGTGTGCAAGGCTCAGTTTTTCTCCTCGAAGAATTGATGCCATAGTTAAGACTGTTAACCACGTCAGCCTCCCGGGCACACACAGCTGCAGACGACGCCTCCGTCAGACAGGAGCTCATGGGAACCGTCTTCCCCACTTCTCCACCTGCTGTGAATTAAGCCGATGAAAGGCATCTGTGCCAGTGAGGTTTAAAGTCAATTACCAGGAAAGAATATAAGAAACCTTATTAATTGTTCTCCTGTTTACACTATACTTAACGAAATAAATAATCTAGCTGCCTTTTGACTTTCTGCTCTAAAAGAGCCATTCTAACGAACTTGGACCCCAAGGGCCATGTGTGTAGTTACTGATTAAATCCTTATGTCTTATGACCTCTCCTGACTGCAGCCAGTCACCCGGCCCTGATACGTTCCCTGGGACCTTTCATATCCGGTCTGACTTTATCATTACTGATATCACTCCAGTTTTGGCAAAACATTTCACTTTAAATCTAACTTTCCATATTGAAGCATAAATTAAAAGTTGCTTAATTTCTTCACCGATTTTTTGCTTGCCATGGACACATCTGTGCGTTTGTCCTTTGGAACACTCGCATTGCTGTGTTACTAATACAGGTTGATTGTTAGGAGCTACCCTAAGAAAACTTCAAGTTAGGAACAAATTTGGAGCAGTTATTGATTTAACAGTCCTGCAAATGCTTTTGTACATAGAAGGAGCATAAAAAAGACTCCCAGCGATAAGCAGGTCAAACACCCACATTGATAATAATAGCTAACGTTACTGAGTTTTTACTGTGCGCCAGGCACTGCCGTGAAGGTTTCACGTGTGTTAATCATTTAATCCTCGAGTCAGCCCTGTGGGGTGAGTCCTATTCTTAGTGAGATGTGGAGCCATGAAGTATCTCACTGCATCACACATTTAGGAGGGACAGAGCCTGAATCCCAGGGCTTCTCCCCCGAAGCCACACGCCCTTACCCGTTACACTCGTGCTTGCCGTGGCAGCCTTGCCTGTTGCCCCCGCACTTCGAGAGGAGTAGGTCTCACCATTATTTTCCACCTCCCTTGTCCCTTGACTCCCTCACCACCCACTTGTGGCTGGTGTTTCCAGGGCTCCCTGGCCTCTCCTCAGCCTGGTGCCTGCTCGTTACTCCTCCTCACCCCTGTTGCCCCCAGAGTGAAGGCTCCTGGAGCTGGTCTCCTTGGTGCCCTGCACGGACTTCAGCTCCTGTCTGCCCCCCTCCCCCGCCGCCCCCGACATGTTCTCTGTTCCAGCCACACGACACTCACCTCCATCCCTCCACTCTGCCTGCTGAAGGCTCCCTTTCTGGAGTCCGGTTCATCGACTATTCTGGTGACACCCACAGCCTGACCACGCTGTCCCAGCCCCTGGTCCTGGTGGCTTTCGCTGGGCTGGCCTCTCCTCATCTTGTAGCCCTCAACGTGGAGGGGACTTCACCCAGGAGGCCTTCCCAAACCTCTGAGTCTTTGTGAGATACACCCTCCTGTGCTTCCTGGTCCTGGACCGGGTAGGCGTACCCACTTGCTGCCGAGATCCCCCTGCAGGAGCTGCCCCGTACAGGGAGGGTCACGGCTGCCATGTTCACGCTTGTCCCCTCAGCACCCTCACAGTGCATGGTAAACAGAGGCACTTAATAAATGTTTGAGCAATGAGCGGCAACTCAGTAGTCACAATTCAAAGCAGCAACGACAAACCGCAGGGGTGCCAACCCCAAGGCAGGCATCAGAGCCTGTGCTGCGGAGCTGGCTCCATGCCCAGGTGGAGGGCGCACTGCTGCTTGGAGGACTGGCTGCATCATCATCATGTCTTCGCGGCCCTGCGGGGCTGCAGGCTCAGCCCTTTCTTTGCTGTAGTTGTCACGCCTCCAGGAAAGGCCTCCTTCACCTGCTCTTGCCCGAGGAGCCATACAGGGAGGGGATAAGTGCTTCCCTGACTGAGGACCCCTCCTGGGGGTGAGAGAGCTGACTGGGAGCAGGGCCCAGGGGTGCAGAGCCCCGGGCAGGGGAGCCCCGATCTGCCGGCCTCCCCATGGGAATGCAGTTCTGGGGTTGGGGCCAGCTACAGACACAACAGAAAACCTTCCCCTGCAGCCTCAGCTCCTCACCCCTGCAATCCAAAAAATGCCCTTCCTTTGTCTGTTCCTCAAGGCAGCCCCTGCAGCGGCTGCGGGTGCTCCCCGGGCCCCCCTCCCCACCCGCTGCAGGTGACTTACCTGCCACACCCGGGAGTTCGAGAGGGACTAATTACAGCAGCTCCAGGGACCAGGCCTCTTCATGCCCTGGTTGGGCGAAGCCAGGGATGAGATGCCACGGCAGGTCAGAAATAGGGCTTTTCTCTCCTCAGCCCACAGAGCTTGTGTTTTCTGACTCTCCCAAGGCGAAATGATAAAATCAGTTCAGTGTTTTCTGTAACAGAGTCTGAGAAATTCATGCAAAGCTGCTTTTACCCTTCTGTTGTATTCTAGTTAATGCTTCCCTTTCAAGTTTATACATGTAGCTAGTCAGAACTGTGATTGATCCTATATATCATTTGGGATGTATATTTTTGGTTGGAAAAAAATACATGAAAGTTCAGGACCTTAGTTAAGAGTGAGCATTTAACAATCTCTTTTGGGGTCAGTTAGCATCTAAAATTATTTATCACAGTCTTTGGATCCCACCTGTGTTTTGGCTACACTCCTGGATGTCTCTAGGTGTCCTGGGACTCTTGCCAAATTCTCAGAACGGTTGACCTAAAAACGTACGCTATACAGTATTTTATAAGGAGGGAGGGAGAGGAAGAAAGATAAAGTGATGAAATGGTGGTTTAATTATAAAATGATTAAGGATTACTGATTAAGTAGTCCCAGGGTTATTTGCTTAATTAATTTTAGAGCATTTATTAAATATGTACTGAGTGCGAGAAACTGTATGGATCCAGCCGCGCAGACACATGTCACCTCTTGATTGGGTCTCTCCATGATGGCTTTTCTTTTCTTTTTCTTTTTTTTTAAATGTACTTTATTTTTGTAGATAGTATATAGAGTCTTTTATTTTTTTAAGATTTTTTTTGACATGGGCCATTTTTAAATTTCTTTATTCAACATGTTACAATATTGCTTCTGTTTTCTGTTTTGGTTTTTTGTCCACACGGCATGTGGGATCTTAGCTCCCCGACCAGGGATGGAACCCGCACCCCCTGCATTGGAAGACGAAGTCTTAACCACTGGACTGCCAGGGAAGTCCCATGATGCCTTTTCTCTACCACCTTCTGCTGAAGCTTAAACTCCTTAAGAGGGAATCCTGCTTTGTTCTGATTTTATTCTCTGTGTACAGCATACACCAGGCCTAAAATAAATGTTTATTGAATAAATCACATTGTCACTCCCTTTCATAAATTCGTAGTCTGGTTAAATTCCAGTAAGGACTAACAATGGATTTCTTTAAATAAGGCTTGCTTCTTTTTCAGAAAGCCCTTGAGTTCCATCTGAAAAAGCTGTTCCTTACTCCCCTCCCAGCAGATAGTCCTGTACACCAGGAGCAGGGCCCAGCCCACCTGTTACAGCTCCTTAACACTATAGCATATATTGTTACTTCAGCCTTTAATGGGGATTGTAAAGTTGTAGGTTAATAGTCCATTTAACCGACTTTTTTTTTACAGTGGGGATTTTGTGAGAGAATAAAATTCACGTAGACTGCAGCTTGACAAAAAGCTGATGTTCTGGGACTTCCCTGGTGGCGCAGTGGATAAGACTCCGCACTCCCAGTGCGGGTGGCCTGGATTCAATCCCTGGTCAGGGAACTAGATCCCACATGCATGCCACAACTAAGAGATCGAGTGCCACAACTAAGGAGCTGGCGAGCTGCAACTAAGGAGCCCTGGAGCTGCAACTAAGGAGCCCACGTTCTGCAACTAAGGAGCCGGCGAGCCGCAACTAAGGAGCCGGCGAGCTGCAACTAAGGAGCCCACTGGCCACAACTAAGACACGGTGCAACCAAATAAATAAATAAATAAATACTAAAAAAAAAAAAAAAAAGCTGATGTTCCTGCTGTGTGAATGTTTGGATCCAACAGAAAAGAGATACTTGATAAGTCTGAATCGAGGGAGGGCTTAGTTCCCCTGCTCATGCACATTCTGGTCTCCCTTTTCATGGTGGTTGACAGTGCCTGACGTAGGTAACATGGTCTGTAGTCACCCTCACATCTAGACTGACCATTATGAATGTTGGCGACTGGTATTTACAGATAGAAACAAACTCACGAAATGTATAGGGTCCGCACTCAGTGGGCTCTGCTGCCGTCAGAAAGAGGCCACGTGACCCTTCCAAGGAAGGACTTTTAAACCCTTGTTTCAGCCCCAGAAGATGAAGCATGCAGCCTCCATTCAGAGAAAACACAGCGTGAATACATGGTGTGTTTTGGAGGCAGTCGTTCTCCCTGAGGCTGCGCATCTCTGGAAAGGTCATGGGAGTAGTAGTAAAATATGACCTATTCTCATTTTCACTTTACTCTCAACTTTCTAGGAGCGTGTCCTGCGTAGAGAGCAAGACAGAGCTGCGTTTCGACCAACGCTGGTGTCCACCTGTGCTGACTGTAATTTTTATCCATAGGTTTGAAGACATACCTGATAGCGGGTCAGAGAGCGAAGGAGTCTCATTGCAGCTGTTCAGAGGCCTTGCTTTCTGGCTTTGAGGTCATTGACGGCTCACGGGTGTCCTCAGGCCCTAGGGGACAGGGGACAGCATCGCCAGGGAGTGTCAGTGACTTGGCGCAGACTGTCAAAACCTTTGATAACCTTAAGGTTAGTTTTTTTTTTTTTTTCCTACTTCTAAAACTTGATACTAATTCTGCAGTAGAACATGTGAAATAATAAACAGCCTTCGGGTCTATGGCAGACGACTTGGAATGCCCTTCCATCTGGTTTTTATGATTTTTAAATTTAGTATAAAGTTAGCAGCATTTTGCATTTTTAATATCTTTACTTTTTTGACATATGCACCTCCATTTTCTTTCTACACTGCATAGAGTTGCTTCTCACTTGAGTTATTATTTTCTTTTTCTGCGACCTATGATGTCTTTTGGGATTTCTGAAAGCTAACGATAAATGATAAGGGTAAAGGTGATTCTCCCAGCATCTTGCTTGGAGGGCTAGTTTGTATCTTATTTCAGAGACCACTTTCTCAAATACTCAGACATCTCTTGAAATTCAGTGTTTTATGATTATTTTAAATCTTGTTGGTGTGGGTGAATCTTGTGCTGTAGATCATTGGAAGAGTGCAGGCTTGCCAAGAACATGATACTATTTCATCACTGGGACAGAGATCTCCTGGTGGCTGCATAGATGCTCCCATTTCTGTCCCAATAAACTACCGGGGAATTAACACGATGGACCCTGGGCATGCGAAATCACTCTGGCGTGTGAGTTGTTCCTCAGATTTCACATTTGATTTAGTTCCCCCACTGATACCTCTTTGTTTATTTTTACAGTTTAAATATTTGCCGTTTCCTTTTTTTTTTTTTTTTAAAGAGAGAGACGGTTAAAACAGTTCCACATCACTGTTTTGTGCTCTCAAGTAACACAGTGATGTTTGGTCAGGACGATGGCCTATTGGTATGGCTGTAATCCAGTACATTCCTGCCTATCCACATCATTAACAGAGTTGAAAGCTTGCGATCTTGGTACTTCAGCTGAAGGCATCATAATGGGGCACTCAGCTGCAGTGTCCAGATTATTTCACTGTGTTGGACTTCATGGTGTCTCTCATCCAGGCACTGTGTGCGGTTCCTGTGTTCAGGTTTGTGGACAGCACACACGTATCGTTTTCATCGTGTGCTTTGTTCACTTAATGCAGGGTTTCTCAGCCTCGACACCATCAGCATGTTGGGCCAGAGAACTGTTTGTGGAGGGGACGTCCTGTGCGTGGTGGGGTGTTGAGCAGCATCCCTGGCCTCCACCCACTAGATGCCAGTAGCACCCTCTCTTACCAGCATGGCAACCAAGGTCTCCAGACATGACCTGATGTCCCCTAGCGGGGAAGGGTAAACTCACACCTGTTGAGGATAGGGTATTAGACCCTGTCCTTCCCCGTGCTCTCTGGCACATGCATAGCAGCAGATGTAGCTGAAATTTCCTTAATGCCTGCAGGCATTATATGCACTTAATGCACTCTTTGCCCGGGCTGCTGTCTTGCAGGAGTCAGAAAGAGGAGCCCCCTGCTCACAGACTACCACCGAACATGGGCCGGGAAGAGCTAGGTGGGGAGGGGAGCAAAAACATGGCTTCCAAATACGGCCTTATTATTTGGGGAGAAATTGTTTCCTCAGGCTTCCAACTGAGCTGTAGTCAAGTAGAGAAATAGAGCTCAAAGCCAAAAATAAATGTTTTGTTGCATTTGTCTGCCACTTCAGGTGATGTGTGTGTGTGTTTCTATCCATGAGGGCGTGTGCCCTTGAGGACCTCACTGTATCACACACCTGCAGTGTTAATGACAGGCATTCTGCGCTAAATTGCCTTAAGAAGGTTTTCTCTCCCCCCGACGGAACATTTCTTGTTCTAGTCATAAACCTATTTATATATTTATTTGTTTTTGATCTGGTTGGGCAAAAACTATTCAGCATACTCTATTGCCATGTATAAATTTTCCAAATAATCTTGTGATCTATGAAGTTAACTGTGTTTACCAAAAGGAATTTGAGAAAAAAAAAAAAAAAAGGATCTTTCTGCCCCTTCCAGGAGGGAAAGATGAGTGGAAATGAAGTATAATTTTGGGGGTGTTTTGATGGTGTTTGGGGGATAACAGGACATCTGAGATGAGGGACGCCTCTGAAGCATAGGGTCCCTGGGATTCACGGTTGGAGTGGAAGGAGCATGAGGAGATAGGAGGCCCAGTCTCCATGCCAAGCTTTGCCACTTGGGGTCCCTCCTCACAACCCTGCTCTGGGCCCTGGTTCCTGGGTGCAGGTCAGGCCAGGGCAGGCGGCTGAGAGGCATAAGCACCGGGGAAGCAAGTGAATTGCTATGAACCGTCATCCTAGACTTGAAAGGCAGAAAAGTGAGGTCTCCTTTAAAGATTACATAGATTATAATCTGACATACAAGGCCTTCCCTCAAGTAAGAGTTTTTGAACAATACAAAAGTGAAATCGCAGTCTCTTGCTCCAGGTTCTCTGAGGAGATTTATCCCACAAGCGTGTCGGTGGCTCATGTGTGCCACTGGTTTGTTGCTCCATGTTGTCTGCACCACAGTGAGCTGTTCTGATTCGCTGCATCACAGACGCGTTCCTCCTCATCCTTTCCCAGGATCTGTTGACTCTTTCTGTCAACAGACTTCTTTCCCTTTGTTGCTGCTGCCGCCACAGCCAACAAGAGTTGACTCCCATGGGGATTTCTGTCTCCCCACATCTCCCTCCTCCTGCTGCCCAGCGCCGGAAGCCCTGACCTGTGGAAGAGGCCTGGTCTAAGGAGGATTCCCCAAGTAGGTTCCCTTGAACAGTAGTTTCTCAGGATGGAAATGCGCATCCAGTACGGAAAAAGTGTTCTGTGGTCAAGTCAATATGGGTGAAACAACACTGAAGGGGTTTCTTTACTGCAGGCCTTCTCAGAGCCTTTAGCATGCTAACATGCATGGATAGGTCTCCGGAGAGGGAAGTGGTATGCAGCATTCTCTGGCCTCTTGACCAAAGATTTCTTCTTTCAAGCTGTTCCTTTTGGGGGTGTGCTTATCTAGTGGAAGGAGTTTTGTAACCAAGCAAAAGGGCTCTTTTGCCCACAGTGCAGAAAGCCTAACTCTGACAGTGGGTGTCTGCAGCAAAGTCAGGGTTTATTTGCAGGGCACCAAGCAAAGGAGTGGGAGACAAGCCTCAGATCCACTCCAGCTTGGTCTTTGAGTTAAAGGGGGGAAGAACAGTGAAGCTAGGGTTAATCATCGTGTTGTGACATTTCTGTGACATTTCTTAATTGTAGTTTTGGGAGTCAGGATGTCTCTGCTTTACGATTCTCAGGCCAGGTGGTCCATGGATGGGGGGGTCTGCTGCTCATCTTGCCCTGGAGAAACAACCTGAGTTTGTACCTTAACAGTGAGATCGACAACAGCAGTTTAGTGCGTTAGCGATGTTATTGATGATAGCCATCTTAGTGACCTGACTCTGGCTGAGGAGTGTTTAGTTAGCACAGAGTTGAGGTTAGAGGGGACAAGAAAAGGAATAAAGTTTGGGACAGAGAGATTAATCATAAACTCGGCAGGAGAACTCGGTTTTAGAGGACCTTGGTTTCCTTAGTTCCTTGAAAGAACCAAGGTATTAGAGGAAAGGTGTTCTGTAAATTCTCGAGTGAATCCACAGAGGCTTGGTCCTGTTGCTCTCGCCTGCAGTGCGATCGCTTCCCTGTCCCCATAAACTCCCCTCTTTTCTCACCGTGCGCTTCCTTAGTTTCCTGTGACTCCTCTAGCTAGTGATGCTGCCACCCCATCTCTGAAGCCTTAATTCAGTTAGTCTGTACCTCTTGGTTATAACATACGCAACCTGAAATACTTGCTTGTTTCTTACGCCCCTTTCTCTGATCTATTTGAATGCAGAGCCTGTTTGTTACATAACTTAAGTTTTTCCAAAGGGTCCAGCATGGTGCCTGGCATGTAGTAGATAATTATGACTTTCTTTTGGCTTATGTTTTTAGTTTTTTAATGACATGCAGAGACACGTAGCTCTGCAGAGTTAGACTGAGGGCTGAACTGGAAGCCTGGGCAGAACCAAGGTGATGCCCATGAAGCACTTGTTTTCCGCTCCTGGCACACGTACCCTGTGTGTCTGTAAGTTATCTCCCAGTTCACAGCTGGACAATTGCCACCTGATATTTCATAAATAGTCTGAGTACTATGATGACCTGCTAAGAAACAGTAGTGATGGCAGAGGTCAAGGGCTTTGGCCTTGAGGTCATACATTAGAGGGAACCCTTCACACCTAAGCCTTGGCTTCTTGAGTGGCTGGTCATGAGAGCTGCTCCTCAGGAAGGACCTGACGTCACATACTGGGGGGAGGGGGGTCCCACCAGAACGGTGGCACTCAGCTCTCTGGGCTGAGCTGCAGAGGTACCGGAGGGTTTGGGGTGAGGAGGCAAGAAGGGAGCCAGGGAAGGAGACAAGGCCTCGCCACGTCAGTGTCACGGAAGGTGGCTTGGGTGCCTCAGAAAGGCTGGAACCTAAAGCTGAGGATTCATCTCAAAGCCTTGGCTTTGGGGTCGAACAGGTCACCTCATGGCTGTAAGCCACAGGGAAATGGCAATTTCTCAGGGCTGTCGTGAAGATTAACTGAAGTCACGCCGCGAATGCTGGGGTTGGAGAAGCTCAGCTGACCCTGGAGTGCACTTTCACTCAGTCCGCACGGAGTGGCGGATGCTGACCGCAGAAGGAGCAGGGAGGACAGGAGCAGGCGGAGGCGCTGTTTGGTTCGCCCACAAGGAGTCACTGAGTCTCTCGGGAAGGTCCCTGTTTGCTCTGAGCTGAAGGGGGTCCTTCAGTTGTTGCAGCTAATCGTTGCTGTAAGGGATGTAGACACGGCACACGTGCAACCTGTTTTGTGTGGCCCCAGCCCTGCTGTGGTGTCTGCTGCTCATTTATCATGAACCCTGTGGGTGACGGATGGAGGCAGACTGCGCATGCCGATAAAAATAGCCAGGCTGACGTGTTTGCAAAGAGCAAAGAAATGCAAACCAAAGATGTGGATGGTGTTTTATCACATCCGTCCTAATCATTGAGCCACGTGAGCTGTGAGAGCATCTTATGTCATCCCTGAAAGACCTCCGTGGGATGCACCTGCTTGGCTGATCTTCGTGAGTTTGCCTTAATCCCTTATTCAGAACCCAGGGCATGTGCTCATGGGGTGTTTCTCCCTGTTTACAGCTGGTGATATGAGGCTGATAAAGTGGATTCACCCACGTGAGGGGATTCAGAGAGGGCCTGTCCTGTCTCACAAGGGTTATACTTTCCCTTTGAGGTCACTTGCCCTAGGAACACCCTTCTGTGACAGTCGCTATGGCTTTTTAAATGAGTCTAAGAAAATGATCACTTCTCTTATCTCCTTGTTATTTGTATGTAAAATCATTATGAATAGGCTTAGTCAGTTCAGTTTGAGGAAGTGAGGGCCTTTTACTTTATTATAGATGGAAAAAGTAATAGATTTCTCTTTCTCTCTCTCTCTCTCCCTCTCTCTCTCTCTCTCTCTCTCTCTCTCTCTGTGTGTGTGTGTGTGTGTGTGTGTGTAGTTTAGACATTAAGTATTTATTGTAAATAGTTGTCTTGAGTTGATAGTGGTGATGGTTGATGGCTGCACAATTCTGTGACTATACTAAAAACTATTGAATTATAGACTTTAGATAATGAGTTGTATGGTACGTGAATTATATCTCCATAAAGCTGCAACACAAATAAGTAAATAGTAATCTGAAGGCTGCTCTGAAATGTGGATGTAAAGTAAGTTTTTTTAAAAAGGACTTTTCAAGTTGTGTCTATATTTTGAGACGTGTGTGTGTTTCCTTCAATTAGGAGGAAGCATATCACATATAAATTGACAACTCTTCCTTATAGAAGAATTCCAGCTAATAGATTGTAGAAGGAGTGAGGGAAAGAAAAATCACCTTTAGAGCATCACAGTAATAAGTGCTACAGGCAAGATCCATCAGTGAATTCTAAAATCAGCAGGTAGACGTTTAAGGAGAAACAGGACATTTGCATAGCCTCCAAGCATCTCCCCTTAGATATTTATTCATTTTAAAGGGAAGAATAGTTAGGGAGTTCCCTGGTGGTTAGGATTCTGGGCTTATACTGCCGTGGCCCAGGGTTCAATCCCTGGTGGGGGAACTGAGATCCCACAAGCCATGCGGCACAGCCAAAAAATAAAGAAAGAAAGGGAAGACTAGTAACTCGACAGTGGAAAACCTAGCAGGGCCCACCTTCACCAAATGATGATGGTTAGCATCACAATTAAGAAAACCAGCAGTATCATGTACCACCCCCCACCCTGTGGTACGTGCAGAGAAGGGCATATCACCTCTGTGGGTTTCTTCCCTCAAATCCTAAACCTCAGTCAACTCGTGAGAAAACATTAGACAAATCCAAATTCAAGGACATTTTACAAAATACCTAACCAGGACACTTCAAAAATGTCCCAGACTGGAGGAGAGTAAATGTGCGTGGGATCCCGGAACAGGAAAAGGACATCTGAGTAAAATCTGCAGCGTGGTTAATAGTACCGTGCCAGTGTTAATCTGTTAGTTTTGGTAACTGGGCCACGGTTCATATAAGATGGTAAGTAACGTTAGGGGAAGCTGGGGTGGACGTATGGGGACTCTCTGAACTGTCTTTCCCACTCTGTTTAAGTCTAAACTTGTTTCAAAATAAAACATTTTAATACATATGTATAAAATATTATGTTTATATTATTTTTATGTAATATAAATATGCTTGTTATTGTTATATATTACGTGTGAATTGAAATGGAAAGGTTAGTTCAGCTCATTTAATTGACATCATCAGGTAGTAAAGTACTGCACATGAAATAAATTTCCCCAAATACCAAACATCTTCTTCCTTTGACTTTCTGATGGAACTTTACCACACCACGGTGACACTTTTCTTGTCTTATCAGCCTCGATTATTAAACTCACTTAGGTCGCTTAGGGCTCAGGAATCTATGAGGTTTCAGTGGTTCTACACTCTGTGGCTTAGAGATTTTGCACCTGGTTTTTACAGGTGTGTGTTTTGTTTGTTTGTTGTTTTGCCTCCAGTATTCGCAGGCTGTCCACTTTTCTGTTCTTATCGCTTCTGGATGCCTTTCTTTTTCTGTAATAATTACCGTTTCTATTTTCCTCTAATATCCGGCTTCTACTTTCCTCTAGGATTTTGTTAGCAGAAGTCATCTATTTGGGAGTGTGAATGCCTGTGCCGATCCGCTAGCTTGGGGAGGGTGCCTGGCCTGCCCGTGGCAGGTCACAGCCAGGGCGGCCTCTGCCCCGCACGGCAGGCTGTCCCTGTTCGCGCAGAGATGTCTCATGTGTGGCTGGGGTCAAGGGCGTTGTCCCCCTGCCATTCTCTAACTGTAACTCTGGGCCAGTCCCTTCTCTCTATGCCTCAGTTCCCTCTTATGTAAAATGGGCTACTCACAATATGTTTCCTGGGTGCTTGTGAGGACTAAACAAAGTAATACAGGAAAGAGCTTAGAACTCAGAATGGGCCTCAGTAGGTCGTATGTGCTCTGGCTACATGCTCCTGTCTGCCATGTTCAACTTGGGTTTCGAGTTTGGGAAGCAAGGGATGTTCCTCCTGGTCTGAGGACAGCTCGCTCAGTAGTCATGTTCAGCAGACTGACCAGGCAAAGCAGGACTTTTCTGATGTTGTTTCCTCCTCGTTTCTCAGAAAAGAGGTTTCCCTGCTCCCTCCCTTGACAGTTATGAAAAAAGGACAGCTGTTGGCTTAGAAGTGATTTATCTTGTGAAGAGAAATAGCCTTGAAGAAAAAACTATTTTATAGCTCAGTGCCATGTATTCTGAAGAGGATGTAGGGTGTATGTGTTGAAATGTGTTAAAAACAAATGCAAAGGCACCCAAGCGTGTTAGAGAAATTGTTATAATCTTCCCTCCAGAGCCCACATCCGAGATGGGGGGAAGTGTGGGTAATCTGGGAAGATGAAGAGTTTGCTCCTGGCTGTTCTCCAGGGGATCTCGGGTTTCCCAGGCAACAGCCAGCACACTCCTTAGCTCGGAGAGTCCTCTGTCCTGGAGACCTTAGCTGGTCTTGGTGAAGCTCCCCTTGGTGCCGGTGTCCAGTGGTGCCACTTAAAGGAACCAGGAGGTGGCCATAACTGCTTGGGTCACTTCAGGGGAACAAGGCAGAGGAGATCAAAGTGCCAGGATTATTCCTGGGTCCTCTTTGTGCCAGGAAAGGAGGCCAGAGAGAGGCTGCATGGTGGTCAGGGGCCAGGAGCCCCGCAGTCTGACCCCCGCTGTTGACAGTCACTTCTGCCTTGCAGCGTCGATATGAGGATTAATGGAGATCAGGTGCACGAGACCGTGGGCATGGCGTGGATAAGGACCTGACAGTGTTCGTTGGCACGTCCTGGGCACTGAGGCGTTTCCACATCGTGGCAGCCGCTCTCATTAGAACAGTAGCTTTGACCCACTGTGTCTGCAGAGGGGCTGCCCTACAAGTCAGTTGCTCAGTTTGGGCATGCCCTGCAGAGTCCCCAGAATCTAAACCCCTCTTCCTGGTAAGGGCTTCTTGGGATCTGAGATGACAGCAGCTGCTCAGGGGGAGAGATGGGCCTTTAATGGGTTGGCAAACATTTCACAGAGGTATCTGCTTGGCAAAAACCAGTATGTGAGACGTTTTAACCTGATTAAAACGAAGCTGGAAATAGTTAAAGGAAAGTTGCTCGGGGGAGGGGGTGGACAAACCCACCCACCGTCCCACCGTTGCTTGGCGGGACCCCCGTGGAGCACAAGAGGCTCCCCCTACAGATGGAGGGAATGTCGAGATATGAGAAAGCTTCCGTCAGGGCAGACAGATTTCTCTAAAGTTTTTGTTTCATTTGTTTTGAAGTTAGAATCAGTACAGTTTCCCCCAGAAAAGGAAAGTAGCTGAGGAAGAAACAGAATGACAAAGAGCCACATCTTCACAGTACAATGAAATGATCTGCTGCTGGGTCCCTGTGCTGCAGGAACCACCCTGCCACAGGAGGGCCTGGGTCCACAGCTGGCATCCTCCCCAACCCCCGGGTCCCCACTCCCTGGATGAAGCTGCTGTGAGTGTGCGGAGTGAGCACCGTTCAGGCCATTAGGAGTCCTCACGGATCCTGCTCTACCCTGGGGCTCCCTGAGCACAGTCTCCTAGACCGTTGTGAGCATCCGGGCTCTGACAGCACACGTCCTTGCTCCCTGAGGTTCTTTTGTGGGCAGCTCTGCGGGACGTGCATTAGAATGGGGTACAGGCCCCGCAGCCTCTGTTTGCCAAAAGGGTGTAGCCTTGAGCTGCCCAACTGTGAAGAGCCCTGCCCCCGGCCCCCTGAGATCAGCCCGGTCCCCACGGGCAGTCCCAGTCCCCACTGGCCCTCCCACCCCTTCCTTCACAGCCAAGACCTGTCAGAGAGGGGATGCAGTGTCTGACTGGGGTGGCCTTGACTCCTGTCCAGGGACTCCTTTGCAGCGGGTGTATGCTCTCTGGTGTCCGATAGGTTTGAGAGTCACTTTTGCATATTTGTGGCTCTAAATGCATGAAACATCATCCATATGCAAAGCCAGCACACCGTGAGGAATTCCTAAGAAGCAGATGGCCTGTTCTTCAAGTGCATCAGGTGTACTTGAGGAGAGGAAGATACTTAGGAGCAAGCTGATGCCAAGAGATGCCTGAAAACACAGGGCTGGGCAAGAGCAGACGCCCGGTGGCTGTCCAGTCTGTGATCAAGGACTTTAAATGATTGTATGCACCGGCTTCAGAACCAGAGAGAATAGTAACCCGATGTTTCAGTGTTAAGGACCAGTGTTTACTGAGCACTCCCCAACACTGCAGGCGTGTGTGGAGCCAAGTGTGGTCAATGCACGCACGCTCACACACGCAAGCCCTCACCCACGGCAGACATCGCCCGCCCCCGTGGGTCCCCCCCCTCGGGGCTAGGACGTGGCCTCATCATCCTTCTCAGTTCAGCATTCTAGGAGGTCAGTGCCATGGGATTAGAGCTGATCTAAAATACCTCTGACCGGCCTTACATGTGTCTCCTCGTTCTGCCCTTACGATACAATCCCATTTAACAAAGGAGGAAACTGAGGCTCAGAGAGATTCCCATACTATTAAGTGATAGAACAAGGATTCGGTCTGTGGTAGTCTGATTTCAAAGCCAGTGCCTTTAATCACTGTGTTACACTTGTTCTGTAGACTTAACGTTTGAAAAGTGGTCAGAGAGGGCTTCCCTGGTGGTGCAGTGGTTAAGAATCCACCTGCCAATGCAGGGGTCACCGGTTCGAGCCCTGGTCCGGGAAGATCTCACACGCTGCGGAACGACTAAGGTCGTGCACTTCAACTACTGAGCCTGCGCTCTAGAGCCTGTGAACCACAACTACTGAGCCTGCATGCTACAACTACTGAAGCCCGTGCGCCTAGAGCCTGTGCTCAGCAACAAGAGAAGCCGCCTCAATGAGAAGCCCGCACACCACAACGAAGAGTAGCGCCTGCTCGCCGCAACTAGAGAAAGCTTGTGCACAGCAATGAAGATCCAACACAGCCAAAAATAAAATAAATAAATAAATAAATAAAGACCTAAAAAAAAAAAAAAAAAGTGGTCAGAGAATCTGTTCACTATTCCATCGTGTCTTTATGAGATTGGTGACAGACAGTCCCTGGAGCCTAAGGGTTTGGCTCAGAGGGTCTCAACCCTCCACACCCCCCCTGCCGCTCCAGGCTGTATCCATCCTACCCCTGGGCCATCAGTTGGCCCCTGAAAAGGCTGTGTTTCCCTAGAGAAGCAAGCCTGCCACCGCTACCACCACCAAAGCCATTTACACACACACACACACACACACACACCTGCTAGGGAGGACCTTGGGAATCTTGCTGGCCTGTCACGTGGACGCACGCACTTTTTTCTGGGGGTGGGGGAGTCACTTCATGTGTGTGGTAGTGGATTTTGTTTTCCATTTGAGAAGATCATTGGCCCCATTGGCAACATGTTCTGAAGTTTAACTCAGTCAATACCAAGAGGTGCTTTAAAATAATTTTACTGTATGCCATTGACAATTAGAGCATCTTGCCCCTGTCAATAATGCCAGTTTTTTCCGAGCTACAAGCAGATTTTACCTAGGTACTGCTGTTTGCTTGGACATGATACTCCCTGATTTGGCCAGCTCTTTTGGCACGTATATTTTCACTTCTTGAATGAATACGAACATTCGAATTTAATGGGTGCATTGCGTCAGATTCCCAAATTACACAACTCTTTAGAATCTTTATTTCTTTTATTGAATACAGTACGGGCCTGAAATCTAACTTAGGATGTGATCTGGGTTATATCCTTGCCCTAAGGCACTTAGTGACATTTATTTTATTTAAATTTTATTATTTAAAATTTCTGAAACAATATCTAGCCTCCTACAGTGTATTCCAGTGCTTAACGATTCTTACACTAGGAAATTGTTTTTGAAGCCTAATAAGTCTGTCTTCTCCCCTGGATGCTGTCAGTTGCTATCTCAGTGGTGGTTGATTATCTCAGTGGTCTAGATTACCAGATCATATTAATAATAAGAGCACATTTATTAAGGATACACTGAGCGCCAGGAGCAATGCTAGGCTTTCTACATGCGTATTCATAAATCCTTACAATATGTCTTCAAGAAAAGTGTTTTCACTCTCATTTCACACAGGAGAGAACCGAGGTGAGGGATTTGAACAGGGGTCTCCAAACCAGTAAGGAATCGAGGATTTGAACCCTGGTTTGTGAGAAACGAAAGCCTTGCCCTTTCTACTATCTGTGGTAGTACTTTTTTTTTTTATTGAAGTATAGCTGCTGTACAATATTATATAAGTTACAGAAGTACAATATAGTGATGGACAATTTTTAAATGTTATGCTCCATTTGTAGTTATTGTAAACTACTGTCTGTATTCCCTGTGTTGTACTATATGTGGCGGTGTTGAGTCTTGCCTTGTCTTTTCTAGGTCAGCTAATTCCCGCAAATGAATAAGAAGGGCTGGGTCTGTAAGCTCGTCCCTCCCGATTGTCCTGCTTTATGAGAACAGCTCACCTTCACAGAGAGCTTGAGAACCTTCGCTTAGTGTTTGAGTGTGGGTTGGCGGCTAGTTTGTTTAACAACAGCTTTATTGAGATATAATCCACCCTTTTAGAGTGTATAATTCGGTGGTTTTTAGTATGTTTGAAAGGTTGTACAACCATCACCATGGTCAGTTTTAGAACATTTTCATCACCCCAAAAAGAAACCCCACACCGGTTAGAGTCACTCCCCATTCCCTTGTGTCCCTCACCACTGGCAACCACTAATCTCCTTTCTGTCACTGTGGATTTGCCTTTTGTGGATATTTTATACAGATGGAATCCCACCATTTGTGGCCTTTTGTGTCTGGCTTCTTTCACTGAACGAGTTTTCAAGGTTCATCCACGTTGTCGTGTGTGTCAGTGCTTCATCCCTTTGGATAGCTGAGTAATGTTTTGTTCTGTAGATATACCCCATTTTGTTGATCCATTCATCTGCTGATGGACATCTGAGTTGTTTCTCCTAAAAAGTAGAAGCTGTTAGGGCACATTCACGTACAGGTCTTTGTGTGGTTTATTTTCCATTTTCATGCTGCCAGTTCTTTTTTTCTGGCTGTGTTGGGTCTTCGTTGCTGTGCGCGGGCTTTCTCTAAGTGCGGCGAGTGGGTGCTACTCTTCATTGCGGTGCGCGGGCTTCTCATTGCCATGGGTTCTCTTTGTGGCAGAGCACGGGCTCTAGGTGTGCGGGCTTCAGTAGTTGTGGCGCGTGGGCTCAGTAGTTGTGGCTCGCAGGCTCAGTAGTTGTGGCGCACGGGCTTAGTTGCTCCGCGGCATGTGGGATCTTCATGGACCAGGGCTCGAACCTGTGTCCCCTGCGTTGGCAGGCGGATTCTTAATCACTGCACCACCAGGGAAGCCCCAGCCAGTTCATTTTTAACTCATCTTGAGTGGGTTGGTAAGCCTTCCATTTGGTTGCGCCGTTCTGTGTGACAGCAAATTGCAACAGCAGCTGACTTGTTTGAATCACGTAGTGAGGTCGTGTTGCCTGAGTGAGCTCCTACGGTCTGTGTTTCTCTCGTAGACCTGCCCGTCGTGCAGAATCACATTTGCTCCCAAATTGGAAGCTGGCGCCGAAGGCGGAGCAGTCCAGAATGGCTGTCAGGAGGAGCCCAAGAACAGCACCAAGGTAACCCGCTCTGGGCTGTGGTCCCTGTCAGTGCCTCTCCTGGTGCACCCACCTGAGAGGACATCCTGTCTGGTCAGCTTCTCAGTTCTGAGGGCAACTCCTCTTGGGTGACACCACTGCATACCTTCGAGTCCTCTGGGTTTTGAACAGACCGATAAAGAGCAGGATGGATGCTGACCTGCATGGGATACCCTGACGGGCAGTGAGACCTGCAGGGCTGGAAGCTGGACTCAACGGCTGGTGGGATGTGGATGTGGAAGGAGAAGAGGGGAACCCTTAGGGTGAGAGGTGGGGCGTGAGGAGGGCTTGGGTTAGGCCAGCAGCAAGGACAGTGCAGAGAAGTCTCGCCTGGAGACCAGACCCAGGAGCCTCCAAGCAAGCTTCTGAGTCAGGCGACTCTCCAGGGAGGCGCAAATCTGTCATCCTCACCCTCGGGTCGTTGGCCCACGGGCCTGCATGATGCTGGGTCATTCCACATCGTTTGTGTTGAGTCACCCCTTCTTTTTTTTTAATTGGAGTACAATTGTATTACAATGTTGTGTTAGTTTCTGCTGGACAACGAAGTGAATCAACTGTATGTATACATATATCCCCTCCCTCTTGAGCCCGCCTCCCATCACCCCATCCCACCCATCTAGGTCATCACAGAGCACCAAGCTGAGCTGCCTGTGCTATACAGGAGGTTCCCACTAGCTATCTGTTTTACACATGGTAGTGTGTATATGTCAATCCTAAAAACCCAAAGCATCCCACCCTCCCCTTCCCCCACTGTGTCCACATGTCCGCTCTCTATGTCTGTGTCTCTGTTTTTGCCCTGGAACTAGGTTCATCTGTACCATTTTTCTAGATTCCACATATATGCATTAATATACGATATTTGTTTTTCTCTTTCTGACTTATTTCACTCTGTATGACAGACTCTAGGTCCATCCACATCTCTACAAATGACCCAATTTCATTCCTTTTCATGGCTGAGTAATATTCCATTGTATATATGTACCACACCTTTTTTATCCATTCATCTGTCAATGGACATTTAGGTTGCTTGGGGTGACTGATTATTAGAGAAATGCAAATCAGTCACCCCTTCTTAAGCCGCAGCCCTTACAGCTCTGGGTTTCCTTTCCCTGGATCCACCCCTGCGCTTCCTTCGAGTCTTCCTGGCTTCTGGAATGCTGGTTCTGTGGTCAGGAAACTCTGGGAGCCTCCCCAACTCCTGCCTTAGCCTTCCCCCTGACCTCCTTACCGGCTCTTCCCATGACACCACTGTCCTGGGCGCCTGGAGGTGTGTTTGGAGGAGCCAGGGGGAATGGGGAGAAGCAGACCGGCAGAGAGGCAGAGCGCTCGGGTTAGAGCAGAGATCCAAAGGTGCAGGTTGTGGTGTGCGGGGCGCAGTCCAGGGGGCTCCAGTATGGCCGCGTTATGGAGGATAGTGCTGCTGCATCTCACGCCTCAGCCTCTGTGTCTGCCCCCACCCCCTTATCCTGACACAGGCTTCTGGAGGACCCAGTTCCAAAACGCAAAACGGACTGCTGAGCCCTCCCCCGGAGGAGAAGCTCACCAACAGTCAGACCTCCCTGTGCGAGATCTTACAGGAGAAGGGAAGGTGGACAGGTGTGAGCTTGGACCAGTCAGCCCTCCTTCCGCTGAGGTTCAAGAACATCCGGGAGAAGACGGATGCCCATTTTGTTGATGTTATCAAGGAAGACAGGTAAGATGCAGCCACCTGCCTCAAAGCAAAGATTTGCAGGTAGAAGCTCCCCCTTTTCTGAGTCACCTCACCCCCCACGCATTTGCCTTCCAATGTCAGTGTATTTTGAAATAATTTGAAACTTACAGAAAAGTGGCATGAATAATACAAAAGATTCTCTTTACACCCTTTGCCCGATTTACCAACTTTTAACATTTTACTCTGCTTGTTTTATTCTCCTCTCTCTCCCTGTGAAATTTATTTATTTTTTTTCTGAACCATTTGACAGTAAGTTAGACACATCGTGCTCTCTACCCCTTAAAACTGTGTTTCCTGAAAACAGGGGTGTTCTTGCACATGATCATAGCTACCTACTTCAGGAAATTTAACACTGATGAGGTGTTTTACCCAGTCTGCGGTTCCTATTCAGGTTTTGTTGGGTGGTCCCACGTGTCCCCCATAGCACGGTAGAGAATCACATGCTGCACCATTCGGTTGTCAGGCCTCTTCAGTCTTTAAATCTGGGGCAGTTCCTCAGCCATTCTTGATCTTCCATGACATTGACATTTTTGAAACATGCAGGCCTGGCTCTTTTATAAAATATTCCTGAAGTTGGATTTGTGTGACATCTCCTCACGATTCTGTCCAGGCTGCTTGTGTGTCCAGATCCCATGGAGGTGACGTGTCTTCTCAGGCACCAGATCCAGAGGCCCATGGTGCCCCCTTTGACCTTCATCGGGGTAGTGATGTTGATCAGCTGGGCGAGTGTTGCCAACTTCTCCAGTCTGTACTCATTTTCTCCCTGTCACTAGTCGGCCATCTGTGGGAAGGTGCTTTCAGATCATGTAAATATCCCATTCCTCACCACACTTCCCTAGACTTAATCTCCATTGATGGTTCTTGGTTGAAACCGTCTTTACTATGTTGGTCAAAATGGCAGTTTTCCTGCTTCAGCGCTGACTGTGCATTTATCATTTGGGGCTTGGCATTCTGCAGTAAAGAAGAGCTCCTCCCCACTTATTACTTAATGTATCCATCTATAGATTTATAAATCCATATAAACCCTCATGGAGTCCTGATTTACTTAACAGGACATCATTTATCACTGTCCTAATTAGAGTTTGATGCTCTAGTTGTCCCGAATCTGGCCTTTGGGAGCCTCCCTTCAGGCTGGCTCCTGTTTCCTTTTGACACGGCTCCTTCATTTGTTTTGAGTGATTTCTTACTTTCCAGCACAACAGGCTCATTTTATATCTTCCCTGCCCCAGCTCAGGAATCAGCCGTTTCTCCAAAGAGCCCTGGCTCCTTTTAGTGACAAACGGTATTTACATATGTTAGTTATTAATGTTTGATTTAATGTCATTGCAGTCAAAGGCATACACTATGTGACTTCATTCCTTTTACATTTATTGAAACTTGTTCTGTGGTCTCACATGTGGTCTGTTTTGGTAAACATACCATGTGCATTTGAAAGAATGCATATTTTGCATTCTCAGGATGTTGTGATCCATAAACCTCAATTAGGTCCACGTGGTTGGCAGTAATGTTCAGATCATCTGTCTCTTTACTGACTTTTTTGTCTCTTATTCTATCACTTATTGAGATAGGGATGTTAAAATCTCCAGCTGTGGTTGTGGAATTGTCTGTGTCTCTCTGTAGTCCTGACAATTTTTGTTTCAGGTATTTTGAAGCTCTTTTTTAGGTACATACACATTTATGAGTGTTATATATCCCTGGTAAATAATCCTTTTGTCATTTTGAAGTGTCCCTCTTTGTGCCCAGTAAGACTCTGTCTTGAAGACTGCTTTATCGGATAGTAACATAGTCACTCTAGCCTTCTTATTCTTACTGTTTGCATGCTACATCATTTTCCATTTAAAAAAATTCTAACCTGGGTCTTTATATTTGAAATACATCTCTTTTGGGTCTTGCTCCTTAAATCATTCTGACAATCTCTGCCTTTTTTATTATATTTTAATATATTTATTTGCTTTTTAGCCATACCTCTTTGCATTATTTTTCTTTTAATGGTTGCTCTAGGCAGTCTTTTATTTTTATAGTCTTCTTATAGTTAATGTTGCATCATTTCACTTTTTTTCTTTTTATAAATTTATTTATTTGTTTATTTTTGGCTGCGTTGGGTCTTCGTTGCTGTATGCAGGCTTTCTCTAGTTGCAATAAGTGGGGGCTACTCTTCGTTGTGGTGTGCAGACTTCTCATTGCGGTGGCTTCTCTTGTTGCAGAGCATGGGCTCTAGGCATGTGGGCTTCAGTAGTTGTGGCGCAAGGGCTCAGTAGTTGTGCCTCGTGGGCTCTGGAGTGCAGGCTCAGTAGTTGTGGTGCACGGGCTTAGCTGCTATGCGGCATGTGGGATCTTCCCGGACCAGGGCTCGAAGCTGTGTCCCCTGAATTGGCAGGTGGATTCTTAACCACTGTGCCACCAGGGAAGTCCCTGTATCATTTCATTTTAAATGTAGAAATCTTACAACTGTATAGGTACATTACTCTCTTCTCATTCCTTATGTTACAGTTTTCACATGTATTATATCCATATACATTATAAACCCCAACCTCCAATTCCAACCTCTTGGTAATCTCAGGTTGGTCTCTATTGATTGCTTTTTTGTTGAGGATGGCTCATGGTTTCCTGTTTCCTTGTTTGTCTAGTAATTTTGAATTGCATTGTGCACATTATGTACAATGGTTAGAAAATCTGGATTCTGTTACATTCCTTTGAAGAATATCAACTTTTTGTTTGTTTTAGTAGACAGTTAACTCATCTGAACTCAAACACCAAACTCTGTCTCCCCTGAGGTGGGCAGCCACTATTCCTTCAGCCTTAATTAGGCTTGTAGTCTGCCATGCACATGTGTATTTCAAGGGTCAGCCAGAGATTCGAGCAGAGCCTATATGCAGAATTTGGGGCTCCCCCTTCTCTGGTCCTCTCTCTCTGGAATGTCCAACCTCATTTTCCATTGGTGGGCATGCTAAACTCTATTTTCTGGTTTTCCAGGTCAGTAAAACTGTAGTTTTTCTGAGTTTTAGCCATCCTACACGTGGATGTGTGACTAATGACTCTCTTTAGGCAAAAAAGGAAAGAAAAAAAAAATACCCCACAAGAAATTCAACCTGTTCCAAGTGTGGCTTTCCTCCATTTTCTTACTGCTTTGGTCAATTGCCAGTGCCTTCCAGGAGTTGTTTTTATATTTTGTTCAGGGTTTATAGTTGTTATCTGAGAGACGATTGATCTAACAGGAGCTAATCTCCATTCCCAGAAGTGGAACCTCCCAATATTAATCTCAAATGAGCAGTACATTTTATAGTGTGGATCCTGCCACTTGACTGCAAAAATGAAACCATTACATTTCCTTCTTATAGCTGCTTTGTTGTTTTTCCCTCTGTCCATACTTGCCAAGTGGAGGGGAGGATAGGGGGTCAACATTAGGGGATAGAATTTTCCCTTTTCTAAGTCTGAGAGCCCAGTAAGGTATTGCACACTTAGCACAAAAAGAGAGCCCACTCTGCTTCAGGGAAAGGAGGAACTACAGTGAACCCTACTGTGTGTCAGGCACATGATAGGCTCTTTACATATATCATCAGATTTAATTCTAGTAGTTATTATGTGAGGGAGAGAGACATCCCACAGCTGCATTTGCCTTCTGAAATTATGCTAACATTCCCTTAAATTTATAGTAATTTTCTGCAGGATAAAAAGGATATGACTATTTGCTAGCAGTCCGTAAAAGAATGAAAGAGTCACGTAAAGCAGGCTTGATTTCTCTGCTATTAAAATCATTGAGCATTATCATTTTTCAGGTTTCACATGCAATCTGCATATGTGACAATAGCACCAAAATTACACTAACTATAAACACAATTTTGTGATAACAACCTGTTAGCGGTGACAGTGGTAATTACTGTCAGTACTCTGAGTGACAGGACAGCCAGTTCTGAATTATGTTTGCAAGGAAGCCTCCAAATCAACATAAGTACGCTCAGTACAGGGATCTGCTGGTCCTTTGGAAGGGAGCATTTTATGGAACAAAAAAGCTGCTGCCTCCTTCTATTCTAATTCTGGACGTTAGGAAGATGTTTTCAAAAGCACAGTTCTGATGATGTGTGTTATATTAATGGTGAATGGGCATTCTTTCGTGGAGGTGAAGCCTAAAATGGGATTATGTTTAGAAGCATGAAGGACTTTCCAGAGACATGTTCTAAAAGGGGCAGTTGAGCAATGTCTATTGTATAGTGACTTTTAGGTACAGCTTTTGTGACACGCTTCACAAATGGCGTTTCAGTAGGTAACTGTGATCTTCTGATAAAATAAATATAACGATTGTGCTGCACGTTGATTGATTGCATTTATCATCTCTTCTAGCCTGATGAAAGATTATTTTTTTAAGCCACCCATTAATCAGTTCAGCTTGAACTTCCTGGATCAGGAGCTAGAACAAGCCTACAGGACCAGCTATCAAGAAGAGGTGCGTGGCTCCTTATAATTTTACCAAAGACATGCGTCGTTTTCACTGCACAGTTCACGATTAGTCTTGTGCTTTGGAGGCCATTTTTGTTTTCCTGAGTGACAGGAAATTGACGGCTCATATTGATTTCCCACAGTCCGTAAGCCCTAAATTTCACCTGTATGTGAATTTATCTCCACAAGGGAGAAAACCCCAAATCTCTCTACAACAACCCAGGCTTGTCATCTCCCGGTCCCTCTCCTCCGCAGCTGGTGCATCCCCAGGCGCCCTTGGCCGTGCTCCAGCCCCTGGAGGCCTAGTACCGGGTGAGAGGGGTGATGGGGGAGCTCCAGCCCCACCTATTCTCTGTTCTCAAGCAGGATTTCTCTCCCTGTTCCCTGTCGGCTTTCTTCCTACTGAAAT
Source organism: Balaenoptera acutorostrata (assembly GCF_949987535.1). Lineage (NCBI taxonomy): Eukaryota > Metazoa > Chordata > Mammalia > Artiodactyla > Balaenopteridae > Balaenoptera > Balaenoptera acutorostrata. The sequence continues at coordinate 36,459,168 of NC_080078.1, forward strand.
GGGACAAGAGCTGAGAGGGCTTTCATCTTGCTCCGCTCTCCCGCCTGCTTTGGTGCTGAGCCCTCCTCCACTGCCCCTCCCCTGCCTTAACTCCTGTTGTCCTGTAACTCTCAGCCCAAACATCACTTCCTCTAAGAAACTTTCCCAGACCCCAGACTGGATTTTTCCCCCGTTATACTGTTTCTCCGCAGCTGCATCCCAGTTTGTAATCTCTTCTTGTGGGACTGTTGAATCGTATGCCTCCCCCTGGACTCTCCACTCTGGGAGGCAGGACCCTGTCTCTCATCTCCACTCTACGTGGCATCCAGTCCCCACACCCACAAGTGCTCAGTAGAGCTTGGTGGAAACGATGAATAAATACAAGAACCTAGAGCCTGGTTTGAGTTCCAAGAAGCCAGCTCCCTGCATTTTTCCCAAATCTAACCCAGCTTAGTGTTCCAAGGTCAAAAATGCATACCCTCCCAACCCCAGAGCCAGAAGGATTTCTCATTCGACTCCATTCGTTCATCCAGCAGATCATCCCTCAGTGTCTGTTACATCCAGGCCCTGACCAACCCCAAGAGTCCTGGTGAACCAGACAGGGCAGTTCATGCCTGTGGGGTTGAGTTTCGTCAGCCTCCTGGGTGGTGAATATCCGTTAATACCCCAGGCGAGGCTCCTCTCGTGGACTTCGGAGTTGGTTGGTTGGTGCCTTTAAGGCAAAACAGCAACCTTAATCCTCACAGCAACCCTTCAAGGAAGCTTATGATTATCCCCATTTTACCAAAAGAAAGCCGAGGCCAGGAAAGGCCGAGTGGCCGAGATCCCATCGCTAGGATTGGGCACCCGCCTGATTCAGGGCCAGGAGCTCCCACCCACTCCCGGTGCTGAGTACAGAGCCTCCCCAGCGGAGGGCACAGGTCACCAAATGCTCACTGAGCGTCTGCTCCGCCGGGTCCTGCTCCTGGGGCTGGGGTGTAGCGTCGACAGACACAGGGAAGCAGTAACTCGGCAGAAATGAGAATCCAGACCCAGGGGCCCCGTAATGGCCACAGAGCACACCAACCCCAGGTTGAGGGCCCAGAAGGAGCCCGTGTTAGTGGGAGGACTAGCAATTAACTGAATTAAGGAACGTTCCAGAGGGGGGCCAGCACCTGCAAACTTAACCTTGGAGATAAGACAGAGCCTGGGTGCATCCAGGGAGCTGTGGGCGCTTCTGTCTGGCAGACGGGGTGGAAGTGGCAGGTGGGCAGGGGCCCGATGACAGCTTCCCACACTGTGGACGTTATGCTAAAGGCCAGGGGAGCCATTGAAGGATCCAGAACAGCAGTTGGCACCATCAGACTGTGTTGTATAAAGGGCACGTGGCTGAGTTGTAGGTAATGGAAATAGATGAGCCCGGAGGCCTGGGGAGCAGGTGGGACACTATCCCTGAACCACAGGGCCAGCTGGCGAGGACGGGAGCGATGCAGAAACAGTGAGAGGCTCCAAGCCGCCCCCACATTAGGCCCCTGCCGCACTTTGTGATTTCCCATCTAAGCATCCCCAGTACCCATAAAGTGCAGGGTCCCGTTTTATCCCTCTTTCCAGATAAGGAAATGGAGGCACAGGGACAGTAGGTGACATGATCAAGATGCCACAGCCCCTGGCCGGGCTCCTCCTTGGCTGTGTGACCTCGAGTGGCCACCTCACCTCAGCCTCCCAGCCTGTGCCCTGAGATTGGGAGCATTTCCTCCTTGAGGGCTGTGTGAACATTGAGGTCGTGCCCCCAAAGGGTCCACATGGTGCCTGGAACCAGTCTCTCTCAGACTCTGGTGTTGTCGTCATTTTCTCCCTCCTTCCCGTGATTTCCTGACATGATGTGCATGTCGCTTTGTTACACTGATGACACCACCCATCTCAGACTCCTGTCTGTCCCACCATTAGGCCATGAGCCCCCAAGCGGGTTGTTTCATGCCTGCCCTCGAGCCCTGCACAGCGTCCAGGCCCAGAGAAGGCTCTTGCTGTCACTGTTGCTATTGACCTCCTACTTCTGTATGAAGCCAGCTTTCACATACCCTGAGCCTGGGACCCAGCGTTCAGTGGAAGCTTCTAGCATGTGGCTTTCCTGCTACTGTCTCTACAGATGCAGAGTCACTGACTTTGCCTGTGGATAGCTCGCCTTTCAGGCTCAGGGCGTCACATGCCTGTGAGAACTTAATTGGTTTGTAATCAGTTGCTGTGTGCCCTTGGACAAGTTTCTTCACTTCTCTGTGCCTCAGTTTCTTCACTGTTAGGTGGGGTAGGAGACGGCCTGCCTGAAGCACTACTCACCCCGTACCTGGTCCGCAGGAGGCAAGTGCTCAGCAAGCATCTGCTGTTTTTTCCGCCTGGGTTATACTTCTCCAGGAGGATACATCAGCAGCATCTGTTCACACTCCCCCCAACAGGTTATAAAGAATTCTCCCGTGAAGACTTTTGCCAGTGCCACCTTCAGCTCCCTCCTGGATGTGTTTCTGTCGACAACAGTGTTTCTGATTCTCTCCATCACCTGCTTCCTGAAGTATGGGGCCGCCTCCACACCACCCCCGCCGGCTGCCCTGGTGGTCTTCGGAGCAGCCCTGCTTCTGGAGGTCCTGTCCCTCGTGGTCTCTGTCAGGTAAAGGCCCACCTGCAGGGCTGCCCAGCTGTTAGCCTTTAGCTCCCTCTGCTGGTGGAACAGCTGTCTCCATAACCCATTTCGGGGACGGTCCTCTTTTCTTCCCTCCCCCAGCCTGCTTCACTGGCTCCTCCCTCACCAACCCGGGCCCTCAGCACAGGTGGGCACTCACCTTACCAGTGGGTCATTGTCCTCTGCAGCCCTAATGCCACCAACTAGTCTGCTGATTTCCCAAATCAGATACTTAAAGAGAGAAAGTGGGAAGATAGAGAATAAGAAAGCAGGGCAGAGAAAGAAAAGAGGTAGGTGTACAGGGTACAGCTGGTAGGGGGCTGCCAGCACATCAGCAGGTGCCTCTCTTGAATGTAAGGGTGAAACCATAAACCCCTAGAGGAAAGCACAGGCCCAGGTCTTCATGAGCTCGGATCAGGCAACGCTTTCTTAAATACGACATGAAAAGCACAAGCAACCAAAGAAAAAATAGTTAAGATGGACTTCATCAAAATTTAAAACTTTCATGTTTCAAAGAACACCATCATCACTTTTCACCCCAAAGTGAAAGAGAACCTACAGGATGGAAGAGCGTATTTGCAAATCATATCTGTGACAAGGGTCTAATATCTAGAATGTTAGCTCAATAATAAAAGGACAGTCATCCCATTTAAAAACGGACAGAGTGTCCGAAGAGACAGCAGAGTCCCTCTGGGAGGCTGGGCCCTCTGCACCAGCCCAGCCTGCCTTCAGTTTCAGGCTCCACCCCACTCAGGAAGCTCACAGTGTTTCTACTGATACAAACAGGGCCTCCACTCATGCTGGGTCCTTGCACCAGGCCCACCGCCTTCCTCCGGTCCTGTCCTCTCAGCAGGACAGCCCCACACTGGGGATCGGAGAGAAATGGGGTAAAGGGCCCTGACCTTGAGTTTCTACTCCTCCCCAACATCCCAGGACAGGAAACCACAGCTTCAGGTCTGGCCCTGAGACTCCCAAATGCAAGATCCCTCCCTTTGAAATGGATGAGCTGGACACCTGCCCCCTCCCTTCCACGCTCACCCCCTCCCCCCCAACTCCTCACTGAGGCCCGTTCAGCCCTTTGCCAAGGGCTTTCTCTGGCTGCCAGGGGCTCTTCCCTTCCCTCCTCCTCCTCCCAGTGGAGAGAACTCTAAGGCGCATCCTCGCCATCTCCCCAGATTCGCCACCAGCGTGGAGCTGCATTGCCCGCAGCAGGTGACTCCTCCCCAGCACAGCCCTCCCCTGGGCCTGCCTCCATCCATGTCTCCACAAGCTGCCTGGGACCCACTTCCAAACGAACTGCGCCCTCTGTGGGCCTGCCCTGGGCCTGGGGACACCCTAAGGGACCAAAACAAGGCATCCTCTGGCCCCTAGTCTTTTTTTCTTCTTAAAACAAGCTTTATTGTGATATAACTCACAAATAATAAGTTCACTCATAAGTGTACAATTCACAGATTTTTAATAAACTTACAGAATTATGCAAACGTCACCACCATATGATTTTAGAACATTTCTGTCACCCCAAAGAAAAGCCAGTACCCACTTCCAGTCACTCCCCTCCCTGCCCTGAGTTTCTGTCCGATGCGGGGCCCACAACTGGTTAAGGCTCTTAATCCCTCTGAGGCAAGCGTTTTCTCCATATCTTTTCTAAAGAACCCTTTACATGATTGTTCCCTGTTCTTCGGACCCAATTTGAAAAAATCTGGGCTAAGCCATGTTAAGGACTGCAGAGGACTGCAGGCCATGAGGACACCAGGCCTGGCTGTGCCCGGAGCACCCACGTCTCTGCAGGGCCACTTTGCTCCTGCCCGAGTCTCTGGTGTGATGTCCTTGCCCAGGAGAGGGCAGGGCCTAGGGGATTTCCTCTGGCCCTGCTGAGGGTGGATATGGGACCCTACGTCGATAAGGACCTACACTGGTAACTGAAGGTGTGGACGCCTGGGTGGATGCGAGAGGCCCTTGACAGGCTTTGTGCCTTTGAAAGCAAGGGAAGTGGGCCTGCCCTGCCTGCACCCTCACCGAGGTGTCTTTAGAGGGGGCTGTGTGCATGGGTCTCCCTCCGGAGGCAGACCCCCAGTGCCCTCTCCTCCACCTCCCGCTGCTGGTGACCCAGGGCTTCTTCCTGCAGAGCAGCAGTTCTCGGCCCCACGCACTCAGCTCCCCATTCTCCATGAAAAACGTTTTATGATGCCACATCCCTACCCTGAAGTGTAGCCCACCTATACACACAATTTCAGAAGCAATCAATGAAATGCCATCACTCCAACGTGAAGGAGAAATGGCAAGAAAGCCATTTAAAATAATATACGTGTAGCGCTTCACCTCGAATATGCCAGGGCGTCGCCACCTGGGCAGCCACGCCAAAGTCGTCAGCTGTTTGCCCTTGTGCACTGATAATATGACAGCTCCCAATGTGGACTGTTATGGGTGTGCAGGTTTGGTGGTATGAGCCCCAGGAGCCTGTGATGTGGTTTCTGAGATGCTGACGACTCTTGGTGGTGTCCCAAATAAAACTACGGGTAATCTTGTTTGGTTTACCCAGTGGCTGCACTCCTGGAAAATTCGGTGTATGTTACTGCCACACAGAAACCACTTTATGTTTGTAAACGAAACGCAGTTAGGCTCTAGGCTGAAGTCATCGTCAGCAGGTTTTCTCTGTCCAGGGGGTGTGTAGCAGTCATGTGGGGCTCAGGGCAGAGCCTCGCTTTACATCACGGGACATCACCCATTCCCAGCTCCTGCCCGTTGGTGCCAGTAGCACCTGCAACCATTGAGGCACCAAAAAAGCCCCACAAAATTCCGAACACCTCCTGAACCACCCACTTGAGACCTCCCTGGAAGCAGGCAGTAACAGGTGACGGTGACCTTTTTCGGGACCTGTTAGTATTTGCCTGCCTTGTTCTTACATGCTCCATTTAGACTCACAGAGGCCTATGCTTGTCTTTTACAAGCACATCTTATCCGAATGCAGCAAGTAACCTTAAAATATGGTATGGTGAGCTGAGTGAGTCCAGTTTACTTGCCATTGATCAAAAATAAGGGAGGCGGGGGTTCTGCCCACCGCCCACACCAGAGGCCACAGCATAGGCCAGGGTTGGGAGTGGCCCTGGCTGTGGGTCCCCCACCCACAGATACCCCATTTCTCCTTTCTCCCCCCGCTCCCAGGATGGTGTTCTTCCTGGAGGATGTGATGGCTTGTACCAAGCGCCTGCTGGAGTGGATAGCCGGCTGGCTCCCGCGCCATTTCATCGGGGCCATCCTGGTGTCCCTCCCCGCCCTCGCGGTCTATTCACATGTCACCTCCGAATTTGAGACAAACATACACGTAAGTAAAATCTTGGTGATTTTGTGTTGGTGCTCTTCTGGACTCCCTGATCACTTTTTTAAAATATAAGCCTGATGGCTTGGGACAGCAATTTAAATATAGGCCCTTAAAGAGGCGCAAACTCTTTGTCAGTCCTTTGAACTTGTCTTTTTAAAAGACTTGCCTCGGACAGAGGAGCGGGCAGGGAGGTCAGCCTGGGGGCTGCCCTGGGGAGATTCCCTGGTGGACCTGTGTCCTCTCCAACCCCTCTTGGTGTCCCAAATCAGGTTTTTTTAAAATTTATTTTATTTATTTATTTTTGGCTGTGTTGATTCTTTGTTGCTGCACGCGGGCTTTCTCTAGCTGTGGAGAGCAGGGGCTACTCTTCGTTGCAGTGCACAGGCTTCTCAATGTGGTGGCTTCTCTTTTTTTTTTTCGAATTTTATTTTTTTATATAGCAGGTTCTTATTAGTTATCCATTTTATACATATTAGTGTATACATGTCAATTCCAATCTCCCAATTCATCCCACCACCACCCCCACCACTACTTTCCCCCCTTGGTGTCCATATATTTGTTCTCTACATCTCTGTCTCTATTTATGCCGTGCAAACTGGTTCATCTGTACCATTTTTCTAGATTCCACATATATGCGTTGATATATGATATTTGTTTTTCTGACTTACTTCACTCTGTATGACAGTCTCTAGGTCCGTCCACATCTCTACGAATGACCCAGTTTCGTTCCTTTTTATGGCTAATATTCCATTGTATATAAGTACCACATCTTCTTTATCCATTCGTCTGTCGATGGGCATTTAGGTTGCTTCCATGACCTGGCTATTGTAAATAGTGCTGCAATGAATATTGGGGTGCATGTGTCTTTTTGAATTATGGTTTTCTCTGGGTGTATGCCCAGTAGTGGGATTGCTGGGTCATATGGTAATTCTATTTTTAGTTTTTTAAGGAACCTCCATACTGTTCTCCATAGTAGCTGTATCAGTTTACATTCCCACCAACAGTGCAAGAGAGTTCCCTTTACTCCACACCCTTTCCAACATTTGTTGTTTGTAGATTTTCTGATGATGCCCATTCTAACTGGTGTGAGGTGATACCTCATTGTAGTTTTGATTTGCATTTCTCTAATAATTAGTGATGTTGAGCAGCTTTTCATGTGCCTCTTGGCCATCTGTATGTCTCCTTTGGAGAAATCTCTATTTAGGTCTTCTATTAGGTCTTCATTTTTTGATTGGGTTGTTTGTTTTTTTAATATTGAGCTGCATGAGCTGTTTATATATTTTGGAGATTAATCCTTTGTCCATTTATTGTTTGCAAATATTTTCTCCCATTCTGAGGGTTGTCTTTTCGTCTTGTTTATAGTTTCCTTTGCTGTGCAAAAGCTTTTAAGTTTCATTGGGTCCCATTTGTTTATTTTTATTTCCATTATTCTAGGAGGTGGGTCAGAAAAGATCTTGCTGTGATTTATGTCAAAGAGTGTTCTTCCTATGTTTTCCTCTAAGAGTTTTATAGTGTCCAGTCTTACATTTAGGTCTTTAATCCATTTTGAGTTTATTTTTGTTTATGGTGTTAGGGAGTGTTCTAATTTCATTATTTTACAAGTAGCTGTCCAGTTTTCCCAGCACCACTTATTGAAGAGACTGTGTTTTCTCTATTATATATCCTTGCCTCCTTTGTCATGGATTAGTTGACCATAGGTGTGTGGGTTTATCTCTGGGCTTTCTATCCTGTTCCATTGATCTATATTTCTGTTTTTGTGCTAGTACCATATTGTCTTGATTACCATAGCTTTGTAGTATAGTCTGAAGTCAGGGAGCCTGATTCCTCCAGCTCCGTTTTTTTCCCTCAAGATTGTTTTGGCTATTCGGGGTCTTTTGTGTCGCCATACAAACTTTAAGATTTTTTTTGTTCTAGTTCTGTAAAAAATGCCATTGGTAATTTGATAGGGATTGCACTGAATCTGTAGGTTGCCTTGGGTAGTATAGTCATTTTCACAATATTGATTCTTCCAATCCAAGAACATAGTATATCTCTCCATCTGTTTGTGTCATCTTTGATTTCTTTCATCAGTGTCTTATAGTTTTCTGACTACAGGTCTTTTACCTCCTTAGGTAGGTTTATTCCTAGGTATTTTATTCTTTTTGTTGCAATGGTGAATGGCATTGTTTCCTTAATTTCTCTTTCTGATCTTTTGTTGTTAGTGTATAGGAATGCAAGAGATTTCTGTGCATTAATTTTGTATCCTGCAACTTTACTAAATTCATTGATTAGCTCTAGTTGTTTTCTGGTGGCATCTTTAGGATTCACTATGTATAGTATCATGTCATCTGCAAACAGTGACAGTTTTACTTCTTCTTTTCTGATTTGTATTCCTTTTATTTCTTCTTCTTCTCTGATTGCCAAGGCTAGGATTTCCAAAACTATGTTGAATAATAGTGGCGAGAGTGGACACCCTTGTCTTGTTCCTGATCTTAGAGGAAATGCTTTCAGTTTTTCACCATTGAGAATGATGTTTGCTGTGGGTTTGTCATATATGGCCTTTATTATGTTGAGGTAGGTTCCCTCTATGCCCACTTTTTGGAGAGTTTTTATCATGAATCGGTGTTGAATTTTGTCAAAAGCTTTTTCTGCATCTGTTGAGGTGACCACATGGTCTTTATTCTTCAGTTTGTTAATATGGTGTATCACATGGATTGATTTGCGTATATTCAAGAATCCTTGCATCCCTGGAATAAATCCCACTTGATCATGGTGTATGATCCTTTTAATGTATTGTTGGATTCTGTTTGCTAGTATTTTGTTGAGGATTTTTGCATCTATATTCATCGGTGATAATGGTCTATGATTTTCTTTTATTGTAGTATCTTTGTCTGGTTTTGGTATCAGGGTGATGGTGGCCTCATAGAATGAGTTTGGGAGTGTTCCTTCCTCTGCAATTTTTTGGAAGAGTCTGAGAAGGATGGGTGTTAGCTCTTCTCTAAATGTTTGATAGAATTCACCTGTGAAGGCATCTGGTCCTGGACTTTTGTTTGTTGGAAGATTTTTAATCGCAGTTTCAATTTCATTACTTGTGATTGGTCTGTTCATATTTTCTGTTTCTTCCTGGTTCAGTCTTGGAAGGTTATACCTTTCTAAGAATTTGTCCATTTCTTCCAGGTTGTCCATTTTATTGGCGTAGAGTTACTTGTAGTGGTCTCTTATGATGCTTTGTATTTCTGCAGTGTCTGTTGTAATTTCTTCTTCATTTCTAATTTTATTGATTTAAGTCCTCTCCCTCTTTTTCCTGATGAGTCTGGCTAAAGGTTTATCAATTTTATTTATCTTCTCAAAGAACCAGCTTTTAGTTTTATTGATCTTTGCTGTTGTTTTCTTTGTTTCTGTTTCATTTATTTTGGCCTTGATCTTTATGATTTCTTTCCTTCTACTAACTTTGGGTTTTGTTTGTTCTTCTTTCTCTAGTTCCTTTAGGTGTAGGGTTAGATTGTTGATTTGAGATTTTTCTTCTTTCTTAAGGTAGGACTGTATTGCTATAAACTTCCCTCTTAGAACTGCTTTTGCTGCATTCTGTAGGTTTTGGATCATCATGTTTTCGTTATTTGTCTCTAGGTATTTTTTGATTTCCTCTTTGATTTCTTCAGAGATCTCTTGGTTATTTAGTAAAGTATTGTTTAGTCTCCATGTGTTTGTGTTTTTTTACATTTTTTTCCCTGTAATTTATTTCTAATCTCATAGCGTTGTGGTCGGAAAAGATGCTTGATATGATTTCAATTTTCTTAAATTTACCAAGGCTTGATTTGTGACCCAAGATGTGATCTATCCTGGAGAATGTTCCGTGTGCACTTGAGAAGAAAGTGTAATCTGCTGTTTTTGGATGGAATGTCCTATAAATATCAATTAAATCTATCTGGTCTATTGTGTCATGTAAAGCTTGTGTTTCTTTATTAATTTTCTGTCTGGATGATCTGTCCATTGGTGTAAGTGAGGTGTTAAAATACCCCACTATTATTGTGTTACTGTCTATTTCCTCTTTCATAGCTGTTAGCATTTGCTTTATGTATTGAGGTGCTCCTATGTTGGGTGCATAAATATTTACAATTGTTATATCTTCTTCTTGGATTGATCCCTTGATCATTATGTAGTGTCCTTCCTTGTCTCTTATAACATTCTTTATTTTAAAGTCTATTTTATCTGATATGAGTATTGCTTCTCCAGCTTTCTTTTGATTTCCATTTGCATGGAATATCTTTTTCCATCCCCTCACTTTCAGTCTGCATGTGTCCCTAGGTCTGAAGTGGGTCTCTTGTAGACAGCATATATACACATCTTGTTTTTGTATCCATTCAACAAGCCTGTGTCTTTTGGTTGGAACATTTAATCCATTCACATTTAAGGTAATTATCGATGTGTATGTTCCTATTACCATTTTCTTAATTGTTTTGGGTTTGTTTTTGTAGGTCCTTTTCTTCTCTTGTGTTTCCCCTTTAGAGAAGTTCCTTTAGCATTTGTTGTAGAGCTGGTTTGGTGGTGCTGAATTCTCTTAGCTTTTGGTTGTCTGTAAAGCTTTTGATTTCTCCATTGAATCTGAATGAGATCCTTGTTGGGTAGAGTAATCTTGGTTGTACGTTCTTCCCTTTCATCACTTTAAGTATATCATGCCACTCCCTTCTGGCTTGTAGAGTTCCTGCTGAGAAATCAGCTGTTAACCTAATGGAGTTCCCTTGTATGTTATTTGTCGTTTTTCCCTTGTTGATTTTAATAATTTTTCTTTGTCTTTAATTTTTGTCAATTTGCTTACTATGTGTCTTGGCATATTTCTCCTTGAGTTTTTCCTGCCTGGGACTCTGCGCTTCCTGGACTTGGTTGGCTCTTTCCTTTCCCATGGTAGGGAAGTTTTTGACTATAATCTCTTCAAATATTTTCTCAGGTCCTTTCTCTCTCTCTTCTCCTTCTGGGACCCCTATAATGCGAATGTTGGTGTGTTTAATGTTGTCCTAGAGATCTCTTAGGCTGTCTTCATTTCTTTTCATTCTTTTTTCTTTATTCTGTTCCGCAACAGTGAATCCCGCCATTCTGTCTTCCAGGTCACTTATCCGTTCTACTGCCTCAGTTATTCTGCTATTGATTCCTTCTAGTGTATTTTTTTATTTCAGTTATTGTATTGTTCATCTGTTTGTTTGTTCTTTAATTCTTCTAGGTCTTTGTTAAACATTTCTTGCATCTTCTCGATCTTTGCCTCCATTCTTTTTCCAAGGTCCTGGATCATCCTCACTATCATTATTCTGAATTCTTTTTCTGGAAGGTTGCCTATCTCCACTTCATTTAATTGTTTTTCTGAGGTTTTATCTTGTTCCTTCATCTGGTACATAGTCCTCTGCCTTTTCATTTTGTCTGTCTTTCTGTGAATGTGGTTTTCATTCCACAGGCTGCAGGATTGTAGTTCTTCTTGTTTCTGCTCAGTGGCTTCTCTTGTTCTCTTGTTGAGCATGGGCTCCAGGCACTCAGGCTTCAGTAGTTGTGGCACACGTGCTCTGTATTGTGGCTTGCGGGCTATAGAGCGCAGGCTCAGAAGTTGTGGCACATGGGCTTTGTTGCTCTGTGGCATGTGGGATCTTCCCGGACCAGGGCTCGAACCCATGTCCCCTGCATTGGCAGGCGGATTCTTAACCACTGCGCCACCAGGGAAGTCCCCCAAATCAGTTATTTTCTTACACGTTTTACAAAGAAGCATCTGACCCATGTTTCCAGATGATACAAGGTAATGTGCTATCAACTATACTTTATATTTTTTGAAAAAAGTTAAAAAAAATAAAGATGACGTTAGTTTGCAGAACTGGCACAAACAATTGACTGGCACCTGGATCAGCTGCTGTTGATCAGGGAAGGAGCATTCAAGTTAAATCCCATAAAGAGTGAATTCATCCTGCTGTGGAAGATTATATTTTTGGTGCCAGCGAGTATAGCATGAAGTACTGGGTGGGCTGGCTGCATTTGATACTTAAAACCAAATCACATTTCTGCTGACACACAGCAGGGTGCCTGGAGGACAGGCTTTGGGAGGTAACTGGTTACACGGTGGAAGTTCTCAACCAGGGCAGTCTACCTTTCCTCTCCTCCAACGTGACGTGTGCAGTTTGCACACATCAGGAGAGGAATTTTAGTGCCAGTGAGACTTGTAACCAAAAGCTCTGGTAATTAATCTAATGATTTATGATCTGTCCCTGAAACCACCAGATATTTTGTTAAACAGAAGGACAGGTAAGTGAGCGTGTCGTTTGCTCTCAGGGTGCCCAGGTGGAGGGACGGCAGGTGAGCCCATGTGGCAAGGAGGGAGGCTGGGGTCCTCACCGAGCCTGCCCCTCATTGCAGTCCACCGTGTTCACGGGCTCGGCTGTCCTGATCACCGTGGTGCACTACTGTAACTTCTGCCAGCTCAGCTCCTGGATGAGGTCCTCCTTGGCCACAGTCGTCGGGGCCGGGCCCCTGCTGCTGCTCTACGTCTCCCTCTGCCCCGACAGGTACGTGCACAATGCCCTCCACAGCAGGACCACCTTTCTTCTTCTCCTTCTCACTTTTTCTTTTTGTTTTAATTAAAATATAATTGACACAGAACGTATTAGTTTCAGGTGCAGTATGTAATGATTTAATATTTGTGTATATTGTGAAATGATCACCACAGTAAGTCTAGTTAACATCTATCACCACACAAATTTTTTTTTCTCGTGATGAGAACTTTTAAGAGTTACTCTTGGGGGAATTCCCTGCCGGTCCAGTGGTTAGGACTCTGAGCTTTCACTGCTGAGGGTGCGGGTTCGATCCCTGGTCGGGGAGCTAAGATCCCACATGCCCCGCGGCCAAAAAAACCAACATAAAACAGAAGCAATATTGTAACAAATTCAATAAAGACTTTAAAAATGGTCCACAACAACAACAACAACAACAAAATCTTTAAAAAAAAAAAAAAAAGCCCTCTCACAGATGGTGTGAGGAAAAGAAACAGGAGCTTTGTGAAGACCCCTGGGGACAGGATGTGTTCTTACTGCTGTGCTACAAAGAATTTAAAATTTAAAATATAGAGGATGGCAATGATAGGTGCTATATTTAAAACATCCTTTGTTAATGAAATCCAGTAAGACCCCTACCTGTCATGTGTTCTACGAATTAAATCACGTTTGGTTCTTAGCTGTTAAAATGAGTCTGAAATTACCTGTTGCACATTTGCAACTGGTTTTGTGGCTTTTAACCTTTTCAACTAAATATGTAGTTGGAAATACGATGATACCTTGGATAACAGAGTGCACACGGTGAGTAATTTATTCAGAAATTTCAGGGGAATGTCTCAAAGCCATTAAGCTTCTGTTTCTATAACAGACTTCTCCTAAATGTTGGACTTTTTGTGTAACTGCTTATTTTTTATGTTAGCACATATTAAAGAATCATTTATTTAAAATTACAGTGGGTTTAGGTTAGCAGGATATTTCAGAGTTACATGGGACATTTCTCTATTGTGCTTTGCAGGGCATCTAACATTCCTGGCTCCCCAAACAACCAGAGGGACCCCCAGTGTTTCCAAAATGCCCCCTAGGAATGGTATTACTGTTGCCGAGAACCATTGCTTTAGTAAACTCAAAAGTAGAAAGTGGTCTAATTTGTCTCAATATCAGATGAAATCGCCATAGTGCATTTTGGGTATTACCAAAGCAGTGGTCAGTAATGGACAGGGTGAGTATCATTCCTCAGTTTACTTAATAAAATAATAACCACATGAAAGATATTCAAGTTCTCTGCAAATTAAGATCAAAAAGGAAATAGAAATGTCATTCAGCATTTGAAAGGAAACTTTAATGAATAGTTAAATCACTTGAAGCAAAACAAAGTGTCATTTTTCCTTTCTGAAGGTGCAGCCTTCTGGAATTATGGTCATTATAAAGCTCTTTCCCAAGAGCATGAAATTCAACAGTCTGACTTTTAACCTTTTAGATCCAACACAAATACCCCATCAGCCATTCATAGTGTCATTTAGTCACTGGTGCGGGCCTTTTCCACTTGGATCTAGAGAGCCGTAGCGATGGGGAACCCATCCATCGCCTTTTCACCTAGAAATCAAATAGCAGGTCTTGAGGTAGGGCTGGTGGTTGAATCTCTCCTGGACCCAGTACACCCGCATTCACGCAGAATCTTTTCAGCCCGTCCACCCTGTCACTGCTGAGCCGAACCCAGGGTAGGGAACATGTGGGGAGGACAAAACATAAACTCAACTCCTGTGAAGCTGGGGTTGGGGGACTCTTCCAGCTTTGAGGGGACACAGACACGTGGGTTACAGCAGTGTCACAGTCATGTCTGGACAGGGTGAGAAGAGGACAGTTTGTGTGTAGCTCTTGCTTTTCTTTCCTTTTCTGTGAAGTCATTTAATACCTCCTGTAATCAAAAAAGCCGCTCTGAGCCCTCACTGGCCTTTGTTGCCCAGGAGAGCTGCTCTGCAACGTCCCCTTTGCAGGGAGCAAGGCTGGGGGACCTGAAGGACAAAGCATCAGGGCACTTGCCCCGGGTGGAGAGGTTTGGGTGATTTGTGGGCCTGAGTGGACGCTGGGTAACATGACCCCAGAGGAAGCTGTGCAGCATGTGGAGAGAATGGGGCTGGGTATCTTGGGTACCTTCCCCAGCACCAAGAGAGAGGTCTTTAGTTAGGTGTGTTTTCAGTGTCTTAAAATTGGGGTTTGATTGCTTTGGGCATCACCAATAGCAAAGTCCGGCTTCTCCAGTAAGTAATCTGCCAACACCTCCAGCGGGGCCTCTTGAAATTGATCCTTTGTCAGTAGACTTCGCTGTTTGAACATGACTGAAGTTTCTAGCCTGTAGGACACGACACCATAGATAAGTCCTTAACAGCAAAATGAAGACCTTAGAGACTCTTCCTTGATTTCTCTTTTGAGTGGTTGTGCCTACTTTCCACAGCTGATATAAAGGTTTTTACATCGTTGTCTTTACCATTTTGTTATTCTTCATTAACACACAGCATCAAATTATAATTGAAATTTACTATCCTTAACTTTCTACCTTGATCTCCACCTTAAAAATAGGAAAGTTGTTTTTATTTAAACTCTTCTCGGATTGCTTTGTATAATGCCCTCTTTGCTTTTTATAATAATAGTTTTCTGCATTTTAATTTCAGTTCCATAGTAATTTCACACCTGGATGCAGTACAGAATTTCAGGTAAGCTTTTAACATTGTGCCTATATCTGAATAAATGAGTGTAACTGTATTACTGCTGGTTATTTCTAAGTTTCCTGAAAAACAGTTGTATCTTGAATTAAAAAGAACAACATATGCATTCTTAAAAGAGTAAGTGGAAGATATCTATTTGTTAAAATATCAGTTCATACTTATAATATCTTTGGGAAAATGAATAATTGTTAAGACATAGACAGGGGACTTCCCTGGTGGTCCAGTGGTTAAGACTCCATGCTTCCAATGCAGGGGGCCCAGGTTCAATCCCTGGTCAGATCCCGCAACTGAAGATCCTGTACGTGGCAACGAAGATCCCGAGTACTGTAATTAAGACCCGGCGCAGCCTAATTAATTAATTAATTAAAAAAAAAAAAAAGACGTAGGCAGGTTTCTTCCGCTCTCTGAAGGTAGCGCGTCCCTGTGAAAACTTCCGTAAGCCAAAAAGCGAAGAAGCAGTTCCGTTAGGACACAGCTCACTAACGGAGGCACAGAGTAAGTTGAGGTAAAGCACAGATGCTCACAGACACAGTTCAGAGCTGTGGCGGCTGATGCTGCGATGCACAGTGTGGTTCCTGGGAAGGAGCTTGGCGGGGCCACTCCTGCCGCTCAGGATGGTGCTGCCTCTGTAACACTCGCTGCAAAACAAATGCTGAACATTAGTTTTGCTTTTTGCCTTTTTTTCTTTCTTTTTGTTTTTAATTTTTTAAAATTTATTATTTATTTATAAATTTATTTTATTTATTTATTTTTGGCTGTGTTGGGTCTTCGTTGCTGCGCGCGGGCTTTCTCTAGTTGCGGCGAGCAGGGGCTACTCTTTGTTGTGGTGCGTGGGCTTCTCATTGCGGTGGCTTCTCTTGTTGTGGAGCACGGGCTCTAGGCACGTGGGCTTCAGTAGTTGTGGCGCATGGGCTCAGTAGTTGTGGCTCATGGGCTCTAGAGCGCAGGCTCAGTAGTTGTGGTGCACGGGCTTAGTTGCTCCGCGGCATGTGGGATCTTCCTGACCCAGGGCTCCAACCCGTGTCCCCTGCATTGGCAGGTGGATTCTTAACCACTGCGCCGCCAGGGAAGCCCTTTGCCTTTTTTTCTAAAGGCAAAAATCCCCTTCAGATTTCTTTCATTAGCAAAAACAGGTACTAATGTAGGTCTTTCATCAAAGCAAAGTGGTGAAAAGCGAACTTTCAAAAAGCGAGGGTTTCCTGTGTTAGATTTGGTTTAATTTTATATAAGACATTAGAATGTTACAAAGGAGATCTCACAAATCAAAGAAAATTTATTCCCTAAAATATTTTGAAATAACCGACTAGAAATTTGAAACAAATAAATGTTGGACCCTTGCTTTACTATAAACATCAAAATTAGTTCTAAATAAATTGAAGTCAAAAAATTTTAAATTATATAAAACTATATAAACATCTAGAAAAAATAAAATTAAGCAGTTCTCAAGCCTCTAAGACAGAGATAACTTTCCAATCTTACAAATAATAAATAGAACCACACACACAAAAAAATAAGACTGACTGAGGGGATGATAAAAGCAGACTGAGAAAAATATTTGTGAGACTGTTATGTAAAGAGCTAATTAAGACCTGTGTAGATAAAAGACAAAAAAAAAAATCACAAAAGAGGAAATGTAGTAGAAAATAAATAGGCTACTACCCAAGTCATTGCACTATTAAATAACTACAGAATTCCCTCTGATCTTCAAATCGTACCTTCAAAATGTTACCATGTGAATACCCAGTGTAGGCCAGGGTGTGGCACATATATGAATTGATGGTGTTTAATATAGGTTTGTTTAATCTACACAATAACCTGATATATTAGGTAACTTTGTCCCCATTTTCCAGATAAGAAAGCTGAAGCTCAGCGAAGGAACCTGCCTATGGATACTGGCAGTGTTCAAACCCTGGCCTCCCTCACTACCAGGCCATGCTTTTTCTGCCATGCCTCATTACTTTTCAGAATGGTACAATAGTTTTGGAAAGTAACTTGGCAATCTATAAAAAATAGTCATAAAAATGTCCATCACCTTTAAACTAATAATTCTGTTTTTGCTTATCTGCTGAGGAAATAATTCAGAATTTGGTAAAGGCTGCATGCCCCAAAATATTGATCATTGTGATTGATAATATTGAAAGTTCATCAGCAACTTCAGTTGTCAGTAAAAAAGAAATTAATTAAATTATGATACATATACCCAAATATTACAACTGTTAAAATGCAGCAATGTGGAAAGAAAGCATTTATGGTTTTCATTTTTCATTTATTATGTGAAATTACCTAGGTCTTATAGCTACAGCTAGTTATTTCATCATATATGAAAAAAGTAAGACATGTAATACTTACGATCTAATGATGAGTGATGATTTTTTTCTGTTTCTACAATTAAAGCATTAAATATCTGTGGACATTTAGATGTTGGGAAGGAGAATTAAAGTGACAGTGGAACGAAAACAGAATACAGATGTTTCTGTGTATGATTGACAATTATAAGATTTAGTAGCAAAGCACCTAACATCTTTTTTTAAGTTAACTTTCTATTGACGTATAACACACACACAGAAAAGCCTCCAGATCATGAGGACAGCTCAGTGAATTTTCACAAGTGAACACGCCCATTTAACTGTCACCCAGATCAAGAAATAGAACACTACCCAGAAGCCCCCCTTATGCCTTCTCCTGGTGCATCCCGCCCCCATCCTAGGCATAGATTTTAAATGGCATGGAAATATACCAGAATTTCAATGCATCCCATGTTGAGCTGGCTAGGACAACGAGTGGTCTTTGTTTTCCATTTTTCTCTATTTTGTAATCCCTCTTTTCCGTGATAATGAACTGTACTGTATTTTACTCTGACTTCCATTTGTCCATCTATTAAGTTATCTCTTGCATTTAGTCACAAAATTCCTCCTTTTGGGACTGACCTTTACTATTTGAATTTAGGAGTAGAACCATCGCCTTCCTTGTCCCTTCTGCAGTAGAATAAGAAGTACAGGTTGTAGAGTGGAAATAATTCTCTCATCCGCTGGTTACAGATCTTCTGTTGCAAGGCAGCCCCTTGGGCACAACATGTCAGCCTGTGCATTAGGACCCTTCCTTTTAAGCAAAGGTAAAAGCAAGCAGTGCAGTTGTTTCCCTTTCCCTGTCACACCCGCCCATGTTTCGTATTCCCCTGCTCCATCCAGAGGGCACTGGCCTGTGCCCATCCCAGACTGAGGCCACGCTGCCAGCTTTAGCTACAGCACAATTGAGGAAACTGAGACATGCCACCCAGTTCTACCACCAGGTTCTACAATGCCTGGTTCTAGGATGACCTTAAGCCTTGGTGACGTCTCCTAATAAAGAGGCTGTTCCTCAGTGTTACCACTTTGGAGAAACTGGAGGAAAGGTCAACTCCTAAGCCAAGGAGATGGGCTCATGTAGAGAAGACTCACTCCCTCCAGATTCTCTCCCTAGTCTGAGCCAACCAGAGGACTTGAGGGGCTGGACATAGATCTGTTTTAGTATCTAAAATAGTTATTTTGTTTAGTACTTTAGATTCATAGTAAGTACTGCCATTTGTTTAAATGACAGTTGGCAAAATAAATGAGTGAAGTGTGGTGCATCTTGCCATAGAGGCCATTTTTGGTTCCTGGTTCTTAGGCATTAAGCCATAGAACCTCTGTCAGGGTCCCCAAGACCACCCTCAGTTTTGATCATTCACTTGGAGGACGCAGGACTCAGCACATGTTTGTACCCGTGGCTGTAGTTTATTACAGCAAAAGGACACAGAGCAAAATCAGCAGAGAACAAAAGTGCATGAGACGGAGTCCAGAGGAAACCAGGCGCCAGCGTTCAAGAGTCCTCTCCCAGTGGAGTCGTATGAGATGCACTTAATTCTTCCAGCAATGAGCTGTGACAGCGTGTATGAAACACCCTCCCAGGAAGCCCATCAGAGACTCCAGGGTTTTTCTTGGTGGCTGGTCACATAGGCACCCTCTGCCTGGCATGTACCAAAATTCCAGATTTTCGGAAGGAGGGCAGGTGCATAAACCGCGTTGTTTGTACAAACAGTCCAGGCACAGTGAGCCCCTCTCATCAAGGACTGGTGGGAACCCTCCCCAAATCCAAGCTCCCCGATGCCAGCCTAGGGCACCCTGCTGGTTCTACAGACATAGCCTCAGGCCCTTTCTGCACAGACCCTTAGGCTGGTAGAGACTTAGCGATACTCCAGCCCATCTTCAATTTACTCGTGAGGAAACTGAGACCTGAAAGATGGTGTGACCTGCCCAAGGGTCTCAGAGCTCTGTGGGGGGCCAGCCCGGCGTCGTTACTCCAAAGCCAGGCTTTTGTGACTGTGTTTCATGGAAGGCGTTATGACCAGATTGGTCAGTTTCATTATTTTTAATATGCCTAAGTACAGGTAACAGTAAAATTCATTAAAAAACACTCTGATGGTAGAATTGAGCTTTCTGTGCCATGGTACTCTCTAAACTCAGGGTCCATATGTTCCATATATAATTATATTCATATAAGTGACCCAGACCATTGTTATGTAAAATCTAGCGGCCTGCTCTGTGCATTTTAGCGTACATCAGGGTACAGTTTACATGAGCAGAGCAATCACAGCATTGTAAACAGATAAAAGAGAGACGAGAAGGAAATTCAGCAAACATTAACAGTGATCGCCTCTGGATGGTGTGATGATGGGTGAATCTTTTTTTCTTTCTACTTTCACCCTAAATTTTATATGATGAGTATGTAGTATTTTTAAGTGGAAAAAATTATATTTAAAGAATAAACTTTAGAAGAGACTGCTACCCACGCTAATCTTCAGTCCTGGGGTCCCAGCTGTGCCCCTTCAGTGCCGTGGAACTGCAGAACAGACCAAGCAGACTTGGTCATCAGAGGGAATAGAAATGGGCTCAGCCCTTAGAAGGGCAGTTTGGAAATTTCTAATGGAATTCTAAGTGTATTTTAAATGACTCAGCAGTTCCACTTCCAGGAGTTTATCCCACAGACAGGCTCATTCATATGCACAAAGACACTCGGGAATATCCACTGTAACCTCGTTCCTAGTAGTCAAAGTTGGACACAGCCGATCGCCCTCTGCAGGGGACTGGTTGTTACAGCACAGCCGTGTGTTAGAATAGTGCGCAACAGAAAGGTTACCTCACAGGAAAGACAGTTATTTTCCATTGTTTATACTGTTTGAGTTTCTTACAGTGTGTTACTCTTAAAAGTATACATTTTATATTATTTTTAAAAATGTTAAAGTTATCTTAAATGACTTTGGCAAAACAGAACTAACCCCAGCGCGGGTGGGAGGGAGGGGGCAGGGGAATTATATCAGAGTGTATCAGAGGACGTGAAATTTCTTGGGTGTGACAGTGGTGGTGTGATTCCATGGGGAGACGTCCTTTTTCTTAGGAGATTCGTACTGAACTCTTCAGAATTGAAGTGGCCTGATGTCTGCAGCTTGCTTTCAGACTGTTCAGCAAAGTATGCCTGTGTGAGTGTGTGTGTGTGTGTGCAGTTTGTGTTGACAGAGGGAAACAGCAGAGTAGCACAATGTTGGCAATTGTTGCATCCAGGAGAAGGGTATACAAATGTTTGTTTTGCTAGTCTCTTAACCTTTTTGTAAGGTTGAGATTTTTCAAAATAAAAAGTTGGGAAATATTTTAAAAATCAAGGAGCTAAAGACTTCTGAAAAACAAAGCAAGTACAAAGCACTCATTACAGGAATCTTACAAGAGTGACTCTTTATCTCGCCACATCTTTCTAAACAGAAACAGGTCACTCTGCAGCTGCAGGTGGTTGAAGGTTTGAGCTACACAAAACTCTGTGCAGGATGCTGGTTAGCTGGGCTGGTTCAGAACCTGGAAGCACTGGGCAGTAACCTTTCCCTTAAAGATGCATTTCAGAAGGCACGTCCTTTGTCCTCTCTTTCCTCTCCAGCTCCGAGAGGAATCCATGCAATGCCTCGCTGCCGCACGACAGCAGGAGCCCAGCCAGCCTGATCGGCCAGGAGGTGATTCTTGTCTTCTTCCTCCTGCTCTTGTTGGTCTGGTTCCTGAATCGAGAATTCGAAGTCAGCTACCGCCTACACTACCACGGGGACGTGGAGGCGGACCTGCACCGCACTAAGATCCAGAGCATGAGGGACCAGGCCGACTGGCTGCTGAGAAACATCATCCCCTACCACGTGGCCGAGCAGCTGAAGGTCTCCCAGACCTACTCCAAGAACCACGACAACGGAGGAGTCATCTTCGCCAGCATCGTCAACTTCAGCGAGTTCTACGAGGAGAACTACGAGGGCGGCAAGGAGTGCTACCGGGTCCTCAACGAGCTGATCGGGGACTTCGACGAGCTCCTGAGCAAGCCGGACTACAGCAGCATTGAGAAGATCAAGACCATCGGGGCCACATACATGGCCGCGTCGGGGCTGAACGCCACGCAGTGCCGTGACGGCAGCCACCCACAGGAGCACCTGCAGATCCTGTTCGAGTTCGCCAAGGAGATGATGCGCGTGGTGGACGACTTCAACAATAACATGCTCTGGTTCAACTTCAAGCTCAGGGTGGGCTTCAACCATGGGCCCCTGACGGCGGGCGTCATTGGCACCACCAAGCTGCTGTACGACATCTGGGGAGACACGGTCAACATCGCCAGCAGGATGGACACCACGGGGGTGGAGTGCCGCATCCAGGTCAGCGAGGAAAGCTACCGCGTCCTGAGCAAGATGGGCTACGACTTCGACTACAGAGGGACGGTGAACGTCAAGGGCAAAGGCCAGATGAAGACCTACCTGTACCCCAAGTGCACGGACAGTGGGATGGTGCCGCAGCACCAGCTCTCCATCTCCCCCGACATCCGAGTCCAGGTGGACGGCAGCATCGGACGCTCCCCCACGGACGAGATCACCAACCTGGTGCCTTCCGTACAGAACCCGGACCAGGTGTCCCTGGGCTCCGAGAACAACACACAGGCCAGGGACACTCACCCGTCTTCTAAGAGGCCCTGGAAGGAGCCCATCAAAGCCGAAGAAAGGTGTAGGTTCAGCAAAGCCATAGAGAAAAGCGACTGTGAAGAAGCGGGGGTGGAGCAAGCCAATGAACTCACCAAGCTCAACGTCTCAAAGAGGGCGTGATGCGGCTCAGCGCCGCCCGCGGTGCTCTGTCCGTCCAGGTTCCACAGTTCCCATCCCCAGACATGGTGTCCTGTGGTCATTGCAGCCCTAACTTCTGTGTGGATCACAGTTATTCAGGGTTCATTTTCATCCATTTTTTTCCTCTTCCCCCTTGGTGTGACCGTTCAGCAGTGTGGAGAACAAGTGCCTTCAGGGGCTGGCGCGGCCTGGAGTCCAGAGAAGGTGCGGCCAGGGTGCAGCGCTGGGTGGTGGTGGACGTTAAAACAGAAGCTGTGGTTAAAATATTATTTTTATTGCTTTTTCTCACAAGACACTTTTTTTTTTTTTTTTTTGCTAATACAATGTTTTTGAGGTTTTTTTCTGTATACGTACTAGTGTTTTTCCAGTGACCTAACCTTTCTATGTAAACACATAGACGCACACACACTTGCATTCATGACTCTGAGATCAAGTGCCAGTAACTCACTGGGCGGGGATGCTGGGGGGGCGCAGGCTGAGGACCGCAGCGGGCCATCAGCCAGGACACCGGTGTCCCTTGACCTGTGCCTTCCAGGCCCTCGGGCTGTGGCTGCACCCACCGCCCCCCACACCCAGCAGCTTTAGGGCTTCCTCCTCGTGCAGGCCGAGATTCCAAATGCTTACCGGCCTCACAGCTCATGAACCCAGGCCTCAGGTATCTAAAAGCCCTTTTTCATTCTGCCCCCGCCCCAAGGGGTCTTCCAGCTGGAGCGGAGGGGCTTATCTTGGAAGCTGACTCAACTGAGAGGAAACGCAAAATAAACATCCAAGGGTTGCATTTATTTATTTATTTATTTATCAGGAAACGTGTGTGTCTTGGGGAGGGTTGCCAGGTCATTCTGTCTGGGGAAGGGAACTAGGCTGGGAGGGTGGAGTGTGGTCACAGAGGGCACAGCAGAAGGATGAGAAGGTGGCCGTTAGTGCTTCAGCTACTCTGGGCCGCCTCCCCTGCCAGGGGCTGAGCAGGACCCCGGTGGGCACGGCCTGCACACTCTGGGTCGGGGAAGCCCTTGGCCACCACTTTTAAAGCAAAAGCCCTGCTTCTCCCCCCCACCCAGGGGGTCTGCTCACGGCAGGGGTGGGATCAGAACCGGCTCGCTGTGAAGCAGGTCTGGGCAGAGCACCAGGGCCGCGGGCAGTGCTTGGCTTCCACATTCAGGAAGCTTCTCCATCCTTTCCTCTTCTTAGCCTGTGCAGGGCCCATTTGTGGTGGGGTTGAGCCTGGTGAGTGGATCCCAGCCCTCTTTAGATGGAGCTCTTACCCTGTAAGTAGGGACAGAATCATCTGGATGCAAATGAGGTGTGGAACCGGGGAAGTACAGAAAACCCAAGGAAATTGCTTCTGTGCCCTTTGTTGCTAATCCTGCTTGTAATTACGTTTTGCCACGTTGAGTCTGAAGTTTATGTAGAATTGAACTCAGGCCAGAGTTGCCCTATCATAGTCATATGACACCTCATTCTTCAGGTGGCTGCAGCTCATGGGATATTTGAGGACTGGCTCCTTCTCTGTGTAAGGTCTTCACCGATGTGCCCTGTGTATTTTCTTTTCACTGGTAAATCTCTGTGTAGCTTTCACATCTGCATTAAGTCCTGTTATCACTCCTCGCCAAATACGTACAGAATCTGCCCTTTCCGGCGTCATGAAGTATTGATTCTGATCAGCCAGCTCCCCAGGGACATGCACGGCACGGACCACGGCAGTGCAGTTGTAGCCAGGATCTCCACGTCCAGGGAGATTTGCCTTCAGGTTTTACTGTCAGATTGTTGGTCTTCCAATGCTAGAGAAATAGAGAAAGGATGACTGTGACATTACCTCTTCTAAAGAATGTATTCTTATAAAATCCTGCAGAGATTTTATTTTTATTTTTTCTGAAAAACACTACCTGGTGCTCTGCTTGTCTGTCAGGCTTGTGGGCACGTCAGGGGTTCCTTCCATCAGTATTAAGACGTTGGGCCTCGCCCTCCGCCATCTGGCTCCAGGCTCTGCAGCCTTGGCGGCGGCTAGGGGCCTGGGCGCTTCCTGCTGTTCCCCGTGTCTCTGCTGTTCACTCACAACGTGCTCCATAGAGTTCATCTCTGCACACGCTTCCTCCCTATCAAACTCGTTTTTTCTTCCCCTTCCCCTCCTGCGATTCCTGGGAAGCCAAGAGGCTGCGGACGCAGGGAGAGAGTGGTGACGTCCACCTGTCCAGTTCAGCATTGTGCAAATGGGAGCCTTTGTGGACGGTTTAAATTGTCTTTAAAAAAACACCCCGAGCGAGCCTTCTAAGCAACCAGTACAGATGTTCTCTTTGGGCCACCAGTGACCCGGGTCCTTCCCAGCCCCTGCTTGGAAGCATACCTCAGCACAGAACCACGGAGTGCCTGCAGCCGCAGCGCCAGGCCTCTGTCTCCGTGGGCATTGAGCAGACGGTGGCTGAAGACAGACGGGCTTCTGAGCAGCGGGTTCAGGCGCTTCCCATTAGGTGGAGGCGTTTTTCAGAGCGGCAATACCTCCTGTGAACTTAGGGCAGGAAGCAATACTTCAGAATTGAATGTGTGTAAATAGTTGCTTTGAGTTGCAATTGCTAGTTTCTTCTTGGCCTCAGGTCAGATCGAATTATATATGTATAAATACATATAAACAAGCACACATAATTGCATTCAATGCAAACAAATGCAGAGCATCAGTTATGAAACCCTCATGGAGCTTGGAGGCTGCTCACGGCTCCGTTACCCTGACTGCGCTGTGGAGACACCTGCACATTTGCACTTGACATTGAGAGCCAAAGGGCCGCGTGCTTCCCCATTATGTGGGCTGTAGTGATTTGTAGTTTCCAAAGTCCGCGTTTGCACTTCTAGACTTTCGAAGTAAGCGCTTTTTGGTGGTGGTTTCGAAAAATCATGTCATGCCTAGAATCTGAAATTAAATCCACGAGAACCAGTTGTTTGCGTTCTCCATCTTTCCTTTGCTCTACCCTTTTTAAGTTGTTAATCCTAATAATTTCATAATGCACCCACTGAAGAAATGGACATTAAAATACTCTAAAATCTCAATATTTGATGTCTGGTATTTCCTCATCGACAAGATCGTTACCTCTTCCGAGACTAGGACGCTCCTTGTTCCCTGCCATTTGTGGCTGAAATAGGAAGCTTTGCAGGTCTTTTACATTGTGACTTTGAAAACAAGGCAACTAAAAACTCTTATTGTGTGTGTATGTGTGTGTGTGTGTGTTTTAAATGGACATATCTGCTACAGTGAACTTTGGCTGAGAATTATTTATTTTTACATGGAACAGAAGCAGGTTGCAGGACAAATTTTGCTTGCGACCACATCCTGATTTTTTTAGACCTTCTAAATAGTTTTTCCCGCAATATCTTCAGCAACTGACTGAGAAAATGAAGTAAGTTTTCTGAAAAGATGTGCCTGCATAGCCTCTTCCTTACAGAGTCCTGGGGTGCCCGTATCATGGGGAAGTCACAAACCCATTTCGGAATCTGTTTAAAAGTCACAGAGCATCTTTGCCGAAAAACACACATGCCATTTTACATGTCATAGGGGCTCACAGCACCTCCAAATCTGGAGCCAAACGCTGGCTCTGCTAGGGGTTAGAGCCTCTTCCCCCAGGGTTTTTCCTGGAGAGTTCAGTATTTATGTGCAATTTCAAAGCACAGGACCCTCTTGTCGACTCAGCAAAAGGGATGCAGGTGTGGCCCCAGGCCTTGCTCATCAGCGCTGAGGGATCCAGCTTCTAGGTGATCCTCCACTGGAGCCTGGTACCCGTGAGGACACTGCTTGTTGACGAGGGCGCTCTTTCCTCTGAGTCTGCGCTGCAGGCATCCCTAGGAACCTTCCAGAGGTAAGGGAATAGCTGTCTTTGTTGCGTTTCTCTACTAGAAAGGACACCCCAGGGACTTTCGGGGGCTTCTCAGTCTAAAAAGGCAGCCTCTAATTTTTGCAGTAAACCTCAGGACTTATCACTTATGGTTTCTCTTTCATCTATTCTTTTTTAATCTTTTCACTCTCATTTTAGGGAGAGTTTTAAAATAAGTGTAATGAAGAATCGACCTTACCCAAATTGAGGGCTGGCCTTTTCTCTGGTTTCTTGGGAAGTGATCTCTGAGCCCTTGGAATATCATGCCTGATAAGTGTCTCTGCTTAACTGGGGGCTTTGGGCCCCACCAGGTAGTCCAACGGTGTCGTTTAGTGTGGTGATCACATGGTATTCACTTGACCTCTGCAGGGGCTCGAGACGAGTTATCTACTTTTATCTAAAATCTCTTTCACACGTGGTTGCTTTTCTCTGCTGTGGGAATCTGTTGTTGTGGCCGCCTGGGATGGATCCCAAGTACCAGGGAGAGGAAGCTAACGGGCAGGAGATGAGTGAGAGGAAGTGATTAAGAAAAAGTACAGAGTTGCACACCACGTAGGCGTAAACTCAAAATCTTCTGAAGTGTCTATTTTTATACTGTTCCTTTGTAAAAATTCGTTTTTAAATAACACGACTCCAAAGAGTTGTTACTGTATGTCAGAATAACTTAAGCGTGGGGAATTCTCACATCCCTTCTGGGCCTGAAAGTCGGAAAGAGAAAGAAATTACGCAATCAGGTATTGAGCAATCTGAGTGCCTCCTGAAACCTCAGTCATCAGCAGCAGTGATTCCTAACCTTTTTTTGGGCTCACAAAGCCTTTGATAATTTGATGAAAGTTGTGGCTCCTTTCTCCAGAAAAAAAAATGCACATCAAAATAAACCCACTTCGTGTTCCTAGATCCAAATCCAATACCCATGATCTACAATAACAGGAGGAATGGTGATTTTTAATTATAAGTATCTGCAGGTGAGGTTTCCAAGCACTTCTGGACTCTCCATTGGAAACGTGATTAAACAGGTTAATGCTGCTTGTTTATATATGCATTTCCAATCCAATTATATTTTAGACTTTAATGTGTGAGTTACCTAAGTACATCTGAAGAGCCACTCAAAGAACTTTTCAATATAAAGACAAAGTTCATCAGATTCTTTCCAACAGATAAATAACGATCAGATGGTGTTTTACTGAGTAGCCTACTATGTGCCAAAGCTCCTTTCACTTAGGTGGTGACAGTGCTGTGATACTTGAGAATATTTGAGGAGCACCTGTGATTAGTCACTGTTTTTCCCGACGGCTCTCCTGTTAGGAATCCCACCAGGAAACAGAAGGGAATTTTGAGACATCCCTCTCCTTGTTGACATTTTTAAACGGTGGCTCCTTAGTGTCGTCTGTACCCCATCAGAGATGATCTTCGTGTTCATGGTCTTATGGAATATTCAGTCTCTCAAGAAAGAGCAACAGATGAGGACCATTCAGGGAAAACAACTGCACCAATATTGTGTTGGTCCCTCCCTGAGAGAGGGGCCACTCCACATGGTCATATATTTTATTTTTAAAACAATCCTGATGGCGACTGGGGTCCCAGCTCGAGGGTCTCAGAGCTGAGCAGAACAAGGCACTGGCTTGGACTGACCGGGCTGGTGGTGGCCTTTCAGGAACCACACCCCCAGTGAAGGGTCTCCCTGCCACCCCCCCCGGCCCCCCCGCGGAATTGCAGGGGGTTGGAGGACTAGAGCCTCTGCTGACCCCACCTCCTTCCGAGCAACCTCCAGCAGGCTGCAGTCTTCTCAGAGCTGCTCTTTCTCTGTCTTCCCCTGGGCTTCTTGATCTTCTCAGCAAACAAAATTCTTGCCCTCTAGGTTGACAGGGCGAGGACTGATAGCAGAAAGGGGGAATTGTTTGGACTTGTCCATGTGATTCCAGGGAAAGGAGCAGAATGGGGGTGACATGGCCTCACACGCTCCCCTTGGAGTCCCGTGGCATAGACACCCTCGCACCCAAGGCATCCGTCTCAAATCCTGCCAGGTTCCCACCCTCTGAGGTCCCCAGCTCTGGTCTCCCCGTCTCATGGACGGCCACCACCTCCATTCTACCATCACCTTTGACCTCCCAAGTAGGTTTCAGTGCTGTGTTACCTCACTCCCAAACTTCAGGAGTACAGATAAACCTATGGCAACACGGCAAGCGGGCACTTCATTGATTTAAAGAAAGTAACTCTTCAGCTGCGAAATTCAGTTCTCACACATGCAAATGTGCCTCTACACATAAGGCAGCCTCCCATTATATGATAGTTTTCTGCCAAGGAACTCAAGACACCTGGAACCCCTTCTGTCCTCACGATGCCTCACCGAAGGCAGAGGTGGTTTTTCCTGTCCAACAGATTCGAAAGTTCAGGTTCAGTGTAGCTGAGCAGCTTGCCCCCCTCAGCCAGTCGTTGCCAGCGATTCCCAGCTGCACAGCCAGAGACAGAGCATGCTGCTGGTCCAGACCATCTCATGGCTTGGCCCCCCTTCCTTTGCAAGAAAAGAACAGAGAATCCAGGTGGTGGGGTGAGACATGGTGCATTTAAATGGTGAGATTAGACAGTAGGTCAGCAAGTGACCGACAAGGTAAATCCATCTCCCCTTCTCTCCCTCTCCCCTTCTTTTTGTAAGACGGGATACTTGAATTGTGTGTGGAATGTTTAAGGTATTGTCTAGTGTCTGCTTAGAATGGAAAAGTTTTCAAATTATTCAAGTGTCTATATGGACTTGTGTCCATTGGCTAACCAAGACCATCAGGGAATTGAGGCCAAGTTTACAACACGTTGGTGCCTTGGGAAAGATCTGTATAAAACACAGATTATGCTGGTGTCCTGTGCATCTTGCTAATGTAACAGAACTAGATCAGGTACCTTGAACACAAGATCCGTTTTTTTCTCCAACTGTTGATTCCACATTAAATTTGTTATTATGTGTAATGTTAAGTTGTTTTTAAAATGCCCTTGTGTAGCTGCACATCTCCAGAATTTCAGGGAAGTATTAGAGGGGAAAGAAAATAACTAAATATTTTTTGGCCATTTAACTTGAACTATAAAACATAATTCACAATTTCTATGCCAATTTGGGGACCTTGGGCAAAAAACCGACTTTGTTGACTACAAAGGAGCAAGGAAGCCAATAGTTTAGAAGCAAGTCTTATAACATGGTGAGTTGGTGGAATTTTTCTTTTGTAATTCTGATTTGCTGGAGTGATATCTCTTCTTCCTCAAGAGTAAAGACTTCTGATGGCATCACAGATACATCTAGAGTGTTCGCTTAGCACAGAAGAACGTGGCTAAATGTTGCCCTTGGTCTCCTATTTCTATTGTTAATTGCATGACAGGTTGTACTTTCCAAAAATTTCAGTCAAGGACTTCCAGAGACTTCTAAAGGTCCTAATCTACTGTAGTACCTGGAGAGCTTTTGGATTTGGTTGGTTGTTTTTTAATATTGAAGAATGTGATTTATGTGAACTTTCAGGAAATTAATTCAACTAAAACCTAAATCTAAGAAGATAAGGTAAAACTTTTTGGGGAAAAAAAAGAGAGATTTGAAGCACTTATCCAGATAATTTAGGATAAAAGCATCCTTTTGCCTAAAATATTTCAAATGAGACAAAATGAATTTATTGCATGAATCACATGGATAGTGATCCAAATTCTTCAGTTCACTTTTCTTATGTAGCCAATACAATGGGCCGCTTCAATCCCTTAAGCATCTCATTTCCAAATTTCCTCATCTCCTTCTGCCACTGTCTGTTTTGTTGGCAGAATTACAATAGGAACAGACCTGCGTGCTTTGAGGGAAAACCTAGCATATTCTTGTGAACTAGCCATTCAGTAGTTACCGAGCCTCCAAAAGAGTTTGCCTGTGTTCCTGACTGGTGGTTTCTGTCACCAACTCAAACACAAGACGTCCCGCATCTGTTCCCATAGCAACAGCCCCATGGATGACCTCTGGCAGGAGCTCTGTAGTGCCAGCGTGACCATCCCATGTGCCTGAGACAGTCTGGCAGCCAGGAGGAGACTGGCCTTCCTCTCTCTCTTCCCTCTGAAGTGCAGGAAGGCAGCCTCATGCACTGGCCCAGCTTGAGACACTCCAAAACCCTCACCATAAACTGCCACCAAGTCCTGGGCAAGCCTGTGGCACCCACTACCCTTCAGAAGATCGTCTGCAAGTCCCTTCTGGTTTTAGCCTCAAGAAGCTGCCAGAGCAGCGAACTGGGACTTTGGGCCTGATCCAGACTCACAAAGAGGCTCTTCATCCATCCAGTCCTGGGCTGGCCCAGGCAGCAGTGAGCCAGACTCTCAGACCAGCGTGGAAGCCAAACAGAGACCCCTGCCAATCCCACCAATGGTCCTGGGGACTCTAAAGCGGTTCTTGGACTTGGGGGAGGTCAGGACAGAGCAGAGGACCTGCTGGGAACACCCAGAAAAGTGGATGTCGGCAAAGTGGGGTCTCCAGCGTTCAGTGACCTAACGCAGCAGGGGCCCAGCCCCTTGGGTGCCACCACTGCAGCTGCATCGTAAGCCATTGGACGGGGTGTGCCAGACAGGGCCTCCACGGGCACACCCTCTTCACGCTACCGCATCCAACCGAAGCACCAACAACACACAAATGAGCACCAGTGAAAAACCCAAAGCCTTAACATCCTCTAGGAAACCCCGTGTCGTTTTCATGGTTTGTAACAGACAGCATTTTAGGATGGAGCCATCCCTGAGATGATCCAGTTACTAACATCAATGCCCACCGTCTCAATCCATGCACTTATCCTCATACCAAAACCAGTTCTGTGAGGCTCCCGAGGTGTGATGTAACGCAACAGGTCAGCATCGCCCCATCCTGACAGCTTTGTCCTGACAGGTCGCCAGAGCGTGTTTTCCTTGTTTACTGTGTTGCATCACCACGAAGGGGCAACAATGGTTTGTTCCAGCAGCGTTTTGGCCATGGGTGGTTGCACGCTCCATCCTAGAACGGTCGTTCTTGCACGTGGCCCCTTGCTTGTCGTGGAATACAGAAAGCAATCACGGAAAAGTGTAAATCAGCTTTCCGTTGCAGAAGCATGGATAGTTTCCTTTTTTAATCGTCATGTTTTCTAGAAACTGCTTGTGGTTCTTCCTTTCCTCCCCTCCAACCTTCTTCTCATCTGCACTTTCCCATCACCTCTTTTCCACAAGATGAAAGCACTGCTGAGAGGGGAACTCTGTTTCCTTTCAGATAAAGGGAAGGAGCCTAATTGTAAATTTTAAACATATGTAAGAAACTGCTTATGTTCTGTCAACAACCCAAAACAGGAAGAATTGTATCTGTGAACTATTAAGCTGTATCTGTATATAGATAAAAAGCCCATTATCTTTAATTCATCACTACAGACCTTGTAATCTGTTGTACATTAAAATGTTTTACTGTATCAGAGAAAACATCACGCTACAGATCCAGAGAAGCTGGGGAAATAATTCAAAATACAGTATAATTAACTGAAATCTTGTTGTTTGTTTATTCTTGGCATGGCACAATTTCAAGTGGAAGATGTGCTGACTATAAATTATCAACCAGAAACTGAATTTATCTGCGAGACTCCTGAGACCTCTCCTTAAGGCAGCACCACTCACAGAGCTCATGGTGTGTGGGTTCACCGTGCAGCCCAAAGGGTCGCAAGCTGGTCATTGCATTTTAATCCAGATGCAGGCATTTCGGGGAGAAGGTGCTGCAGCCTGGGCCCAGCCTGCCTCCCGCCTGGCCTCTGTCAGCAACCTTTAGCTTGAAAAGAAGTGTTCAGAACAGAGAGTGGCTGCAAATGTTCAGGACCTCGAGTGCACTCTTGGGATTGGAAGGTTCAGTACCTCCTTTCCTCCAGCAGAATGTGTGCAGACAGGCAAGTAGAGAAAGAGGGCAAAGAAGCCCCCCTCCCTGGGGGTGTCTCCCAACGCTGAAAGGGCCGGAGAGGCCTCCCTGCTAAGAAACATGGATGGGGGAGTGGCAAGCTTTCGCCGTGATTTCTCTGGAGTTTGTTCAACCCTGAGCTGAGCTCATGGACAGGAGTGAACCAAAACTTGTTTTCTTTGGACTGTTTTGAGCCAAAATAGAAGAAAAGGGCTCATTTTTTCCAGTGATTTTTTTTTTTTTTTTTTGATCAATAGTACAAATCCAAAGTAAGTGTTTAGTCACTGGCCCAGTTTCCCAATCTTTTCACTTAGAAGCATGATGTCCAATTCCATAGGTTGTAAGAATATTCTGAAAACGAGCCCACAAGCGGAGGCGCCCAGGAATCATAGAATGTTCTTTCCCTGTGTGTTTGGGTCAGATTTCCTGCACCAACTGTGAAGTATATAATTCTTGACTCTGAGCTTGACTTTTTTAGCTGGTGTTGGGTAGACAGGTTTGTGAAGTTGATCAGCAAACACGATACACAGAGAAGCTGCACTCCTCCTGGGAGGAGACCTGCCTTTTTTTTTGTTTTTAAAGTCAGACCAACCATCTAGAAAGAGAAAAGTCTTACCCTCCTAGCAACCTAGTGATGTGCAGGGGCAGGGGGGAGAAAGGTGTTTAATGTGCATATTAACAAATGCCCTGATGGCTAAGTGTTTTTGTCCATGAAGGAAACATTGCTCACCTCTTTTTTTCCAGTTATCAAGCTCGTGTGAATATAAGACAGCATCCCTTTAAATAGTATCCCTTTACATGCCCTGGAAGGGACCTTTCCAGCCAGGTGGCTCTCCTGACACTGAAATGGTCACCTGGTGGCCCCTCAGACCTTCCCTGTGTGGTCAGAGGCCGGGCATTCCTTGTCCATCACCACCTGGAGAGACGCAGCCAAAACACTGAGGCTGCGTTCTTCTGGAAACGTTCTTCTGGAAAACAGGAAAGTACCTTATATAACAAACTCTCATAGCCAAAGGGATCTGGGGACAAATGTTAAAACTGAAGGGTATCATTCTCCATTTTTAGAAGGGTATTAGTTTGAGTTTTGATTTATCAATTCGCTTTTTTGTAGGGCTTTCTTTTTTTTTTAATTAAACTACTCTGCTCTGTTGTGAGGTAGTCATTTTAATTTCATGGCTTTCATAAGTTTACAGGAACATAAAAACTTGATGCCAGTGAAATTCATTAGAATTCTCCATTATCCTGTGAATTTAGCGCTCGTCTGTCTTGCATATGTTTCCAGTGGTGGCTTACCATGGTCCTCACCATCTATCGGCCATATGCCCACGCATCATGCACGCAGAGACACGCACAAGCACGGGGACCCAAGGCTGGTCATAAAACAAGGCCATCTCTGACGTGGGTTCAAACCCTCACCAAGGCGAGTGCCAGGGAAAGGCAATTGGTGTGCTCTGGACAATAGATTTAGAAACAATCCTTCCAGCTCAGCAAACGTCACTTTGTTTCTGTCTGCTTTCCCCTTCGTTTGCAATAAACCTGACAAAAACTTCCAGAATGAGAATGAGAGTGTTCTTATTGGAAGGAGACGCTGGCAGGCAGCCACAGACTCAAAGGACAAAAGCTAATTTTGCTCTTGTGTTTCCGCCAATAACTCCTTGGCCCCCACACGCTCTGCACAGGCTGAGCCTGAGGGGGATCCTGATGGGTCAGCTGCACGCAGGCCACCGAAAACCCTCAGCGGAGAAAGGGAGCTTCCTCTGCTCTGGAACAAACTGTTTCCCTGCTAGTCTGGCCACTCAGCCCACATAACTGAGCGATCCCACCTCCTGGGGTCATCAATCACTCAGCTTGAGCCCAGGGACGTCCACTTGCATCTGGCCTCCCTGACCTGCTCTCCCCACCCCACCCCCGCCCCGTTAGAGGGGATCCTTCACTTTATGAAGGAAGGAAGGGAGGGGGGAGGAAGGAAGGTTAGAGAGAGAGATGGAAGGAAGAAGAAAAGGAAAGAGAGAGGGAAGGTTGGGGGCGGGGAGAAAAGAAAAGAAAAAGGGAGAAAGCGAGCGAGAGAAAAGGCAGGCAAATGCTTTTACTGCCTTTAAAGTGGATTTGATTTTTAAAATGCATTTCTGGATCATGTTTTCAGAACCCGTCTCCTGCAGTTAAGTGTCCTGCCGCTGGTGACAGAGGAGAGCTGGAGTTTAACACCTTGTTGGGGGCAGGGGGGTCCTCCCCGTTCCGGTTTCAAGCTGAACCACGGAAGGCACTGGGGTTGGTTCGTTCCCTCCGCAGCTGGCGAGGTGCCGCACCACCACCCTTCCGATGTGGGGGGACGGGGAGGAGCATCCTAGTTTTCCGAGAAGAAGAACAAGACTAACTTGGGCCTAACAGGGCTTGGAGAAAAGACTCAAGGCTCCTGAAGGACGCTGCCATCAGGCCCCATCAGAAGAGGGGTGGGATGAGGGGTGAGGGTTTAGCCCCTAACGAGCTCTCCTGGACCCTGGAGCTCCCGCAGGACACGGCCAGAAGAGGAGGCCCAGAGCCAGGAGGCCTACACCAGGCGTAGGAGAAGCTCGGTGGATGGGCTGGCGGCCTCTTTAGCCAGAGGCCCAGGAGACCCTGAAGGGGAGAGGCCAGGACCACCATCGCACTTCCTGGGAAGGGACCGAGCCCTCCTCAGCCTCCTAGTGGCTGTTCCTTCACCCAGAGAGACAGCCTGGCAGCTGAGGGCCCAAGACCCCGGGGCCTGGCCTGAGTCTGTGAGAAATAAGCTCTCTCATCCCATCCAAAAGCCCTTTAGAGAGTTGAGGCCACGTCAGGAGAGGTGAGCCCCAGGAATTGGCTCTGCAGGGGAGAACCCCCCCAACAGTGACATGTAGCCCAGCAGTGGGACCTGGAATGTTCCAGAAACATTAAAGCTTGGGGTGGGGGGTGGGGGGAGAGCGACTCAGGAGCAGAGTTGAAGTCAGGAGGAAGGAGCCACTGAAAGAGGCTCCTTTCATGCGGAGCCCAAGGCTATAAATAACCAGGCAGCTGCTCCACAGCTGGTGCGGAGCCGTCTGGGCAGGGGGAGGCGGCTCAGGGCAGTGAGACAGCAGCCCCCCTGCACTTGAGCTGTGGGGGTGTAGCCTGGGCGGCGGAGATGCAGCAAGCCTCCCCTCCTGACACCTGGAGCCAGCAGCCGGACAAGACGGAACGAAGAGACACAGGGCCTGCTGCGCGACCCTTCTTTCCAAGGACGTTCCCTGCTACCCTGGCCCTGCTGTTTCCACGTCAGCGTTGGCGCTTTTTTTAAAAAAAGCCTTTTTTTCTTTTTATTGAGATGTAACATCAGTGACGCACAAATAGCTTGGTGAGTTTTTATGTATTTCTACACCTACCTACCTATCACCCGGATCAAGGTAGAGGACATACTGAGCAGCTCAGTAGACAATCTTGTGCCATGTCATCAAAGCCCCCACCATCCAAGGCGAACCCCTGTTTTGATCTCTACCATTGTAGATTGCCTCTTCCTTTCAACTTCATGGCTGATTCATCTCACTGGAATCCCACAGGAAGCACTGCTTTGCATCTGGTTTCTTTCAGGCACTGACATGCCTGTGAGATTCCTCCACCTCGTGGGTAGCAGAACTTTGCCCTTTTTCACTGCTTTGTATTATTCCATTGTATGAGGAGACCATGATTTATTTCTCCATCCTCTTGCTGAGGGTCACTGGGCTGTTTCCAGTTTGGAGCTTTGATGAATAACACTGCATTGGGAATTCTTGTCAGTGTTGGCATATGTCAGAGCAGGTTTGGAAATAAATTCTGCTGGGGATCTGTCTGGTACACCCTCAATGGACGGCAATTTGGCAACAGCGGTCAAAATTAGAAAAGCACACACCCTTCTGGGAATTTATTCTGCAGATATGCTCAAACGTGCAAAATACCTTGTGCACAAGGTTCTTCATTACAGCATTTATTTGTAAAAGCTAGAGTTCTGTCTTTTTGTTGTTATGTTCTTTATATAGTCTGGATACTAGACCCTTATCAGATAGATAATTTGCAAATATTTTCTCCCATTCTGTAGGTTGTCCTTTCACTTTCTTGATAATATCCACTGATATAGTTTTTCATTTTGATGAAGTCCAATAGATCTAGTTTTTCTTTTGTTGCTATGCTTTTAGTGTCATGTCTAAGATTCTATTGCCAAAACCAAAGTCACGAAGATTTACCCCTAAGAGGTTCATAGAACATAAACCCCACTTCTTAAGTGTGGGCTGCACATCGTGATTTTGCTCCAAAGAGCACAGTATGGAAAAGGAAAAGAAAGGGAAAACTGTATAGCAGAGAAACCTGACCAGCATACCTCGGCCAGGAGATCAAGGTGGTAAGTCAACAGTGATAAGTCTTGTTGATGGCACGGACCCTCAATATGATGAGAACGGCACTCTTATGGGCTAACCTGTGTCCCTCCCAAAATTCATATATTGAAGTCCTAACTCCCAGTACCTCATAATGTGAACATATTTGGAGAGAGGATCTTTAAGGAGATGATTAAGGTTACATGGGGTCATTGGGATGGGCCCTCATCCAATATGACTGGTGTCCTTATAAGAGGAGAAGGTTAGGACAGAGATAGGCACAAGGACAACCATGTGAGGACACAGGGAGAAGGTGGCAGTCTACAAACCAAGGAGAGAGGCCTCAGAAGAAACCAGCCCAGCTGAAAACTTGAGCATAGACTTCCAGCCTCAGGAACTGTGAGAGAATAAACTTCTGCTGTTTAAGTCACCTGGAGCAGAATAAACAGGCCCTTTACCTCTGAGGAATTCCACTCAAAACCCATAACCCCATTCTAATCATGAGAAAAAGACCAGACAAATCCCAGTTAGGGACATTCTACAAAATACCCGACCAGTCCTCCTCAAAACTGCTAAGGTTATCAAAAGTCAAGGTTAAAAAAAAAAAAAACCTGAGAAACTGTCACAGCCAAGGGGAACCTGAGGAGACACGACAACTAAATGGTGTCCTGGATGGAACCCTGGAACAGAAAAGGGACCTCAGGTAAAAACTAAGGAAAGCAGAACAAAATGTGAACTTTAGTTCATTGTGACAAATGTACCTCACTCACGTCAGATGTTAGTAACAGAGGAAACTGGGTGTGAAGGATGTGGACAGTCTGTACTCTCATCACAACTTTTCTAAAACTATAATAAAATTAAAAGTTTATTTTTAAAAATAGACAAAAGGTTTGAATGGATGTTTCAACAAAAATATGCAAATGGCCAATAAGCACGTGAAAAGGTGCTCAACATTGTCATTCATTAGGGAAATGTAAATTAAAATTACAATTAAATGGGAATTCCCCGGCAGTCCAGTGGTTAGGTGCTTTCACTGCCGAGGCCGCCGGTTCAACCCCTGGTCGGGGAACTAAGAAACGCAAGCCAGGCGGCACGGCCAAAAATAAATAAATAAAATAAAATAGACTTAAAAAAAACCCTACAATTAGGTGCCACTTCACACCCACTAGGATGGCTATAATCAAGAAGAAATAACAAATGTTGGCAAGGATGCGGAGAACTGGAATCATTATATGTTACTGATGGGAATTTAAAATGGTACAGCCACTTTGGAAAAAAAAAATTTGGCAGAGTTTAAAAATGTTAAGCATAAACATACCATAATATCCAGTAATTCCGCTTCTAGATACTTACCAAGGAGACATGAAGACATCTGTCCACACATTTACTTGAATGTGACTGTTCATAGATGCATTATTCATAAAAGCCAAAAAATGGAAATAACCCAAATGTGTCATCAATTACTAATGGGTAAGTAAAATGTGGCCCATCCATACAATGGAATATTATTCATCCATAAAGAAGAATGAATCACTGACACAGCTACAACACGGAT
The DNA here is from genome assembly GCF_949987535.1 of Balaenoptera acutorostrata. Classification (NCBI taxonomy): domain Eukaryota; kingdom Metazoa; phylum Chordata; class Mammalia; order Artiodactyla; family Balaenopteridae; genus Balaenoptera; species Balaenoptera acutorostrata. The sequence goes on from NC_080078.1 coordinate 36,497,140, forward strand.
GAACCTTGAAAACATGATGTTCAGTGAAAGAAGCCAGACACAAAAGACCACATATACAGTACTTCCATGGATATGACAAGTCCAGAAAAGGCAAGTCAACAGAGCTAGAAGGAAGATCAGTGGTTGCCGAGGGCTAGGGATGACAATGAGGATTGACTGCAAATAATCATGAGCGAAATTTGGGATATAGTAGAAATGTTCTAAAATTGGATTGTGATGATGGTTGCACAACTATCAACTCACTAAAACTCATTGAGTTGTACATTTAGAGGGGGTGAGTTTTATGGTATATAATCATACCTTAATAACACTGTAAACAAAAAAATTACCAGCAAGGTGGCAAGGCACAGATGAAACAAGATTGGTGATATGTTGATAATTTTGTAAACTGGGTGACAGGCAGAGAAGATTCATTATACTATTCCTTCTACTTTTGTTTGTGTTTGAAATTTTTCATAATACAAAGTTTAAAAATTAATGAATTGCTCCTTTATGTGTCCCCTGAACACACATTTCCATAACATCCCTGAGCTCATGGTGCTGGTGTTATTTACATACCTTTTCTCCTCCCCATTAGATGGTGAGTTTCCTAGGAGTAGGGACTGTTTCCTATTTATTGTTTGTTTGTTTGTGTATTTCCAGGGTCTGACTCAGAGATTGGCAAATAAGTGTTAGTTGAAGAAATTCCTAATATAAAATGGGGAGGGAGAAAAAGAAATAACTGGTAACATGAGAAAGACCATTTTGCAAAAGCTAGCTCAAGTTTCTCAAAAGGAAATATTTTAAGTATTTAGAACTTCAAGATGACACCTTACTCCAAAATGTGTTTCGCTGTTGGGTTTTCTGGGATGTTCTGCGTTAGGGAGGGGCTACTCTAAATAGCAACCACAGTGATGGGTCCCTGGTTCTAAAATTGTTATAAAACACATAAAGCACTCTACATGAAAATAACTCTGAACAAAAGTGGATCCTTTTTGAGTCAGGATTTTACAGTGTCTCAGGGTCCTCATTGTGACGCTGCTATCCAAACACTTGAGTGGAGAAAATTCTTTGACTTCGTTCTGATACGTTTCCTGTGTTTTAAAAATGTAATTTTCTTACTAATCGACAGTCCTCTGTGGCACGCGTTGAGCAGCAAAACGTTGAAGAATCTTCCAGATTTGCTAACAGAGATGAGCAACTCACCAGAAAAAAACAGGCCCCCCCAAGTGAGAGAAGGCAAGAGGGAAGCAGGGTAACATGCAGTCCATCTTCTCTAGGGGTCGGACAAGGGCTAGGTCTTGAGAAGTTCTTGCACGTAATTCTCCCGACAGTGCTTCGAAAGAGGCGAGGAACCGGGCAGCACAAGGGGCGAAGCTCTGCTGCCCATCAGCGCAGCGGGACCCCCAGGATCCGCAGCGCCCCCAGGACTTCAGGGAGCAGGGCAGATCCGGCCCTCGGGCGCCACCTAGCGTTGGCCGCGCCCGCAGACGGCCCTCCTGGTGGGGCTCAGCCCCACCATCCACAATCCTGAGCACCTAAGTCCCAGGTCCCTGGATAAAGTAAAGCAGGAGGAATAGCCGGATTTCAGAGCCAGCCCTGCACTCGCGCTGCCTCTGACCCGCGTCCTGCAGGGGTTTCTGGCGCGCAGTGCCTGGGGCGAGAAAGGCGCTGGACTGGGAGCAGGGGTGGACAAGGTCCTGGTCCAGCCTCAGTCCTCCAGCATCTGTTTCTTCTTGTAGAGAAGCAGGAGGGAGTGGTCCTGAGAACATCCAGGGGGGCTTCCAGCTCTGAAAGTCCAAGTACACAGAGTACCCCCAGCCCCTAGTCCATCCTTGGAAACTTGTCGGGATGCTCCTGCAGCCCCTTAACCTTGGTGGGTCATTTGAATCACTGGAGAACTTCTTAAAGGGTAAGTATCTGGGCTCCATCCCAGACTAATTGAACTGGGGGGGTGGGGGGAGGGAGGGGGCGCGGGGGCCTGGGCATCAGTATTTTCCATTTTTGCTGGGGTGATTCTATTGTACGACTAAGAACACAGCCTTACACTTTGATATAATAATGTCGGTCCATATGCTCTTCCCAACAGCCCTATGGGATAAGACTATGTTCCCCTTTAGGTGAGGGGACATTGTGTCAAGTTTAGAGATTTTAAGTGCTTCATCCCAGGTTATGCAGCTACAAAATGTCAAAACAGGTGAACTGATCTGATCTTTCTACCAGTTATTCTGAGCTGACTCTCAACGAGTCAAGGGTAAAGGCTCTGTCCTTAGACATCCCTATCCAAGAGGGGCCAAATCTGAATTCATTCCCTGTTATGTGCTGTATTGTGTCACGCCCAAATTCATATGTTGAAGCCCTAACCCCCAATACCTCAGAATGTGACTGCATTTAGAGATGGGGTCTTAAAAGAGACGTTAATTCAAAATGAGGGCCGCTAGGGTGGACCCCAATCCAATCCGACTGGGGTCTTTATAAGGAGAGCCAGAGTCACAGAGGAAAGACCACGTGAGGACAGAGTGAGAAAGCCAAGGGGACCTTGATCTTGGACTTCCAAGCTCCAGAACTGTAAGAAAATTGGTTTCTGTTGTTTAAGGAACCTAGTCTGGGGTAATTGTTTTGGCAGCCCAAGCAGACAAATATACCTCCACCCCAGCCCCACCTCCGGAGTTCAGAATTGAAAGGATGGAGCCCGGGAGCCCGGTGTGCACATTTCTTCCTGTCCAATCTGTTGCCCTTTTGTGCAAACTGCTCAGCGTAGGGCCTGGCACGTGGTAAGCACAGAGCCATTCTTAATAACACACAACACCTGGATACAACAAGGAGCATTCCCTCTCCCGCATCAACTTTCAAATGTTGACCTAAACTTATATTCCTGGGGTACATCCCACATTGTTGTGGTCCTTTGAATATATTGCTAGATTTTATTTGCTATCATTCTGTTGAGGATTTTTGGGTTTGTATCCATGAGGGATATTGGTCTATAGTTTTGGTTTTTTAAAAATTATGTCTTTATTATAGAGCCCTGCTTCCTCCCTAAGTAAAATATAAGGATTGGGGAATTCCTCCCCACAGAGGTTATTTCCAAGTCTAAGGTTCTCCCCAGGTAGAGCTCTATTCCCAGGTGTGCCCTGTGTAATAACCAGCCAATGTCAATGAGATGAGATAAGATGCAAGATAAGATACACTGGCTGAGAGTTCCACCTGGGTCACTTAGTATGTACATTTGATGGGTAAAGCTGGGACCAAGGTCTGAGCTTCTACTATACAGGTTCAAGAATTCAGTTTTATCAGATCACCCAATGTTATTAATTTTCTAGGAAATTGCATCATACTGTACAAGCCCATAGAGACTAAACAATTTGATCAGTGTCATTTATTAATTTATAATGGAAGTATACCCTTCCTGAAATCTGAATATTCATGCCTTTTATTCAAGGAACCCACTCCCTGTCTTGATCTCTAAATACTCAAGATACCAGCTTAGTCATGCAAAGGGTTCTTAGCATGCCTAGAGGCAGAGCACAGGGAGCTGGGTAGTGCTATATTTGTTTTGTCCAGGCTGAGGTGGAATATGGAGTCTTCCCTGTTCCTGGCTGGTGATCCTGTGCCAGTCAGAGTCGCTCTGCCACTGTTAGCGCTGAATAAACAACAGCAAATTCTTAGCCTTCGGCAATCCTAGACTTAGTCCAGGCCACTATCTTATAGCCTTTGTCATGTTACATTTCATTGAACAACTGCTGATTTTACATTTGCTTTCATTTTGCCTCCCTGATGTGGGGAAAACAAATATTCTATATCTTTCAAAAATCATTGTGAAAAGTGACACCCACATAGAAAAGTGCACAAAACAAAAAAATGTACTACCCAATGGCTAATCATAAGGCAAATACTTGTACAACCACTATCCAAGTCAAGAAACAGAATGCTGGCAGCACTCCAGAACACACTGTATGCTCTTTCTTTCACGAATCTTCACTCCCGTCCTAATTTTTGTTTAATCTCTTCTTTGTATTTACCTATAGTTTCCCACCAAAACAAGCATTCCTAAATCCTATGGCTGAGCGTGAGTGTGTGTGTGTGTGTGTGTGTGTGTGTGTGTGTGGTTTCTTCTTGAGAGTCATTCATGTTTTGTACATTGTTAATTCATTTTCATTCCATCCTTTAGATATACCACAGGTTATTTATCCATTCTACTGTTTTGAACCGTTTCCATTTTTTGGAATCAGCTTGTCAAGTTCTATTTTTAAAAAACCTTTGAGATTTTGATTAGGATTGCATTGGATCTACAGATCAGTTTGAGAATTGATGTACTTATTATTGAGTTCTCTTATCCATAAATGTATTTATTTAGATCTTTTAAAATTTCTTGCAGTACTTTTTTTTTTAGTTTTATATTTAGAGGGTTTTTTTTTAAGTTTTGGGAGTTTGGAAGACAAATATTTATTGGTATCAACTCAAACTGTTTTTTTTTTTTTTACTGCGTATAAAACACACATCTAATGACATTTTATTTCAGTGAATATATTTCAGCATAGACTTTTTTTTAGTAGTTGATTTACGTCATGTTAATTTCAGGTGTATAGCACAAAGATTCAGTTATATATATATATATATATATATATATATATATATTCTTTTTCAGATTCTTTTCCCTTATAGGTTATTACAAAATATTGAGTATATTTCCCTGTGCTGTACAGTAGGTCCTTGTTGATTACCTATTTTACATATAGTAGTGTATATGTATCAATCCCAACCTCCTAATTTATCCCTCCCTATTTAGAAGTCTTTGCATATCTTTTTTTAGTTTTATTTTTAGGCATGTATATTTTTATGCTATTGTAGATGGTATCTTTTAAATTTATTTTATGTTTACTATTGAAACACTCTTGCTTTTTGTATATTGACTCTATATCCAGTAACCTTACTAAAATCCTTTATTAATTCTAATATTTACAGTAGAGTCTTTTGGATTTTCTTCATATAGAATCCTTAGCTGAGAATAATGACTGTCTTGGGTTTTTGTTTCTTTTTTCCCTTTCCAACCATTATAACTTTTATCTCTTTTTCTTGCCTGCTGCACTGGCCAAAGCCTCCAGCAAATCCAAATAGAAGTGATGGTCATAGGGATTTCCCTGGTGGTCCAGTGGCTGAGACTCTGCACTCCCAATACAGGGGGCCCGGGTTTGATCCCTGGTCAGGCAACAAAGATCCTGCATGCCGCAACTAAGACCTGACGTAGCTAAATAAATAAATAAATATTAAAAAAAAAAAAAGAAATGATGGTCATAAAAAAAAAAGAAGTGATGGGCATGAGCTTTCTTATACACAATCTCAAGGAGAAAGCTTTCAACTTTTTACCAAGTATGATATTTACCAAGTATGATAGGTTTTTAAATTGATGTCCTTTATCAGATTCAGGAAGTTTCATTCTTTCCTATGAGTTTTTATTGTATATGGATGTCAAGTTTTATCACTTTTCCTGCAAACTGGAGATGATGCATTTCCTCTTTTAATCTATTCATATGGTGAACTCTATTAATTGATTTCCTAATGTTAAATCAACATGCATTCCTAGGATAAATCCAATTTGATCATGGTGTATTATCATTCTATATATTGCTTGATTTGCTTTGTTTTATTTTGTTTAGGATTTTAGCACCTATACTCATGAGTGAAATTGACCTGTATCTTCTCTTTCTGGTACAGTAGTCTGCCCATATATGCAGTTTCACTTTCCAGTGTTTCAGTTGCCCATGGTCAACCATGGTCCAAAAATATTAGGTGGAAAATTCCAGAAATTAATAAGTTTTACATTGCAGGCCATTCTGAGCAGTGTGATGAAATACCATGATGTCTTGTTTTGTACCGCCTGGGACATGAATCATCCCTTTGTCCAGTGGATCCTGCCTGCTAGTCACTTAGTAGTGACTCAGTTATCAGACCCACTATCACCATATCCCAGCACTTGTGTTCAAGTGACCCTTATTTTACTTAATAGTGGACCCAAAGTATAAGAGGAGTGATGCTGGCAATTAAGATATGCCAAAGAGAAGCCAAAAAAATGCTTCCTTTAAGGGAAAAGGTGAAAGTTCTCGACTTAATAAGGAAGAAAATTGTACGCTGAGGCTGGTAAGATCTATGGTAAGAATGAATCTTCTATCCATGAAATTGTGAACAAGGAAAAGTAAATTCATGCTATTTTGCTGTCTCACCTCAAACTGTAAAAGTTACAGCCATCATGCATGATAAGTGCTTAGTTAAGATGGAAGAGGCATTAAATTTGTAAAATAAGATGTTTTGAGAGAGACCACATTCACATAAATTTTATTACAGTTCTATTGTAATTGTTCTATTTTATTATTAGTTATTGTTGTTAATCTCTTACTGTACCTAATTGCTAAAGCAAACTTTATCATAGGTGTGTATATATAGGAAAAACAAAGTATAGATAGGGTTTGGTACTATCCATGGTTTCAACATCTACTGGGGGACTTGGAACAGATCCCCGCAGATAAGGGAGGACTACTGTACTGTTCTTGTTGGGTGTTAGTATAAAATGTATACAAGCCTCCCAAAATTAGTTGCTGAATCTTTTTCTACTTTCTGGAAGAGGCACATAAGTAAGCATCTTTTCTTTCTTCAGTATTTGGTAGGATTCCCCAGTGAAGACATTTGGGTCTTGAATTTTCATCATCAGATGTTTAAAAATTACAGATTTTATTTCTTTAATCATCATAAGACTAAGATTTTCTATTCTTGTGTCATTTAGGTTGTATTTTTCTGTGAATCTGTCCATTTCACCTAAATTTTCAAGTCTTTGGCACAGAGTTGTTCATAATATCCTATTATTTTTTCAGCAAAGCCTCTTTTTCATTTCTTGTACTTGCTATGTGTCCCTTTTCTTTTTAATCATTCTCAATGGGGGTTTATCGATTTCATTGGTTTTTTCAGTTTTGGCTTTGTCGCTTCTTTGTTGTATGTTTTCTTTTACACTTATTTATACTTTTAAATTATTTCCTCTCATCTACTTTTATTGAGTTTATTTTGCCATTCTTTTTCTAACCTCTTGAAATGAATGCTTAATTCATTATACTTCAGCCTTTTTTCTTCCCTAAAATATGCAATTAAGGCTATAAATTTCCTCCAAGCACTGCTTTATCTTTAATCCACAAATTTTGTTGTACTGCACTTTTTCATTATATATAATTTAGTTCAAAATAATTTCTAGAGACTCCAGGAGGGCTCATGCCAAGGAGTACTTCCCAGAACTTCTGCTGCCAGTGTCCTTGTCCACACGGTGAGCCACAGCCACCCCCACCTCTGCAGGGGACCCTCCAACACTAGCAGGTTCACAGGCCAGGAACATGCAAGAATCAAGAGCAAATGTATTTCCATCCGTGTGACTGACAGGGTCTTGGTGCTCTGGCCTGGTGTCAGGCCTGAGCCTCTGAGATGGAAGAGGCGAGTTCAGGACACTGGACCACCCGAGGCCTACTGGCCCCACGTAATATCAATTTGTGAGAGCTCCCCCAGAGATCGCCGTCTCAATGCTAAGACCCAGCTCCACCCAACGGCCAGCAGACTCCAGCGCTGGACGCCCCATGCCAAACAACTAGCAAGACAGGAACACAACGCCACCCATTAGCAGAGAGACTGCCTAAAATCATACTAAGTTCACAGACACCCCAAAACACACCACCAGACGTGGCCCTGCCCACCAGAAAGACAAGGTCCAGCCCCACCCACCAGAACACAGGCACCAGTCCCCTCCACCAGGAAGCCTACACAAGCCACTGAACCAACCTCACCCACTGGGGGCAGACACCAAAAACAACAGGAACTATGAACCTGCAGCCTGTGAAAAGGAGACCCCAAACACAGTAAGTTAAACAAAATGAGAAGACAGAGAAATATGCAGCAGATGAAGGAGCAAGGTAAAAACCCACCAGACCAAAAAATGAAGAGGAAATAGGAAGTCTGCCTGAAAAAGAATTCAGAGTAATGATAGTAAAGATGATCCAAAGTCTTGGAAATAGAATGGAGAAAATACAAGGAACGCTTAACAAGGACCTAGAAGAATTACAGAGCAAACAAACAATGATGAACAACACAATAAATGAAGTAAAGAATTCTCGGGCTTCCCTGGTGGCGCAGTGGTTGAGAATCTGCCTGCCAATGCAGGGGACATGGGTTCGAGCCCTGGTCTGGGAAGATCCCACATGCCGTGGAGCAACTGGGCCCGTGAGCCACAACTACTGAGCCTGCGCGTCTGGAGCCTGTGCTCCACAACAAGAGAGGCCGCGATAGTGAGAGGCCCGCGCACCGCGATGAAGAGTGGCCCCCACTTGCTGCAACTAGAGAAAGCCCTCGCACAGAAACGAAGACCCAACACAGCCAAAAATAAATAAATTAATTAATTAATTAAAAAAAAAAAAAGAATTCTCTACAAGGAATCAATAGCAGAATAACTGAAGAAGAAGAACGGATAAGTGACCTGGAAGATAAAATAGTGGAAATAACTACTGCAGAGCAGAATAAAGAAAAAAGAATGAAAAGAATTGAGGACAGTCTCAGAGACCTCTGGGACAATATTAAACACACCAACATTCGAATTATAGGGGTTCCAGAAGAAGAAGAGAAAAAGAAAGGGTCTGAGAAAATATTTGAAGAGATTATAATTGAAAACTTCCCTAACATGGGAAAGGAAATAGTCAATCAAGTCCAGGAAGCTCAGAGAGTCCCATACAGGATAAATCTGAGGAGAAACATGCCAAGACACATATTAATCAAACTATCAAAAATTAAACAGAAAGAAAAAATATTAAAAGCAGCAAGGGAAAAGCAACAAATAACATACAAGGGAATCCCCATAAGGTTAACAGCTGACCTTTCAGCAGGAACTCTGCAAACCAGAAGGGAGTGGCAGGACATCTTTAAAGTGATGAAAGGGAAAAACTACAACCAAGATTCCTCTACCCAGCAAGGATCTCATTCAGATTCAATGGAGAGATTAAAACCTTTACAGACAAGCAAAAGTTAAGAGAATTCAGCACCACCAAACCAGCTTTACAACAAATGCTAAAGGAACTTCTCTAGGCAGGAAACACAAGAGAAGGAAAAGACCTACAGAAACAAACCCAAAACAATTTAGAAAATGGTAATAGGAACATACCTATCAATAATTACCTTAAATGTAAATGGATTAAATGCTCCAACCAGAAGACCTAGATTGGCTGAATGGATACAAAAACAAGACCCATATATATGCTGTCTACAAGAGAGCCACTTCAGACCTAGGGACACATACAGACTGAAAGTGAGGGGATGGAAAAAGATATTCCATGCAAATGGAAATCAAAAGAAAGCTAGAGTAGCCATTCTCATATCAGACAAAATAGACTTTAAAATAGACTATTACAAGAGACAAGGAAGGATACTATATAATGATCAAGGGATCAATCCAAGAAGAAGATATAACAATTGTAAATATTTATGCACCCAACACAGGAGCACGTCAATATATAAGGCAAATGCTAACAGCCATAAAAGGGGAAATCGACAGTAACACAATAATAGTAGGGGACTTTAACACCCCATTTTCACCAATGGACAGATCATCCAAAATGAAAATAAATAGGGAAACACAAGCTTTAAATGACACATTAAACAAGATGGACTTAACTGATATTTATAGGATGTTCCATCCGAAAACAACAGAATACACTTTCTTCTCAAGTGCTCATGGAACATTCTCCAGGATAGATCATATCTTGGGTCACAAATCAAGCCTTGGTAAATTTGAGAAAATTGAAATCGTATCAAGTATCTTTTCTGACCACAACACTATGAGACTAGATATCAATTACAGGAAAAAAACTGTAAAATATAAAAACACATGGAGGCTAAACAATACGCTACTAAATAACCAAGAGATCACTGAAGAAATCAAAGAGGAAATAAAAAAAAAATACCTAGAAACAAATCACAATGAAAACACGATGACCCAAAACCTATGGGGTGCAGCAAAAGCAGTTCTAAGAGGGAAGTTTATAGCAATACAATCCTACCTCAAGAAACAAGAAAAATAAAAAACCTAACCTTACACCTAAAGCAACTAGAGAAAGAAGAACAAAAAAACCCCAAAGTTAGCAGAAGGAAAGAAATCATAAAGATCAGATCAGAAATAAATGTTAAAAAAAATGAAGAAAATGAATGCAAAGATCAATGAAACTAAAAGCTGGTTCTTTGAGAAGATAAACAAAATTGATAAACCATTAGCCAGACTCATCAAGAAAAAAAGGGAGAAGACTCAAATCAGCAGAATTAGAAATGAAAAAGGAGAAATAACAACTGGCCCTGCAGAAATATAAGAATCATGAGGGATTACTACAAGCAACTATACGCCAATAAAATGGACAACCTGGAAGAAATGGACAAATTCTTAGAAAAGCACAACCTTCCGAGACTGAACCAGGAAGAAATAGAAAATATAAACAGATGAATCACAAGCACTGAAATTGAAACTGTGATTAAAAATCTTCCAAGAAACAAAAGCCCAGGACCAGATGGCTTCAGAGGTGAATTTTATCAAACATTTAGAGAAGAGCTAACACCTATCCTTCTCAAACTCTTCCAAAATACAGCAGAGGGAGGAAAACTCCAAAACTCATTCTATGAGGCCACCATCACCCTGATACCAAAACCAGACAAAGATGTCACAAAAAAAGGAAATTACAGGCCAATATGACTGATGATCATAGATGAAAAATCCTCAACAAAATACTAGCAAACAGTATCCAACAGCACATTAAAAGGATCATGCACCATGATCAAGTGGGGTTTGTCCCAGGAATGCAATGATTCTTCAATATACACAAATCAATCAATGTTATACACCATATTAACAAACTGAAGAATAAAAACCATATGATCATCTCACAGTATGGAGCTTCCTTAAAAAACTAAAAATAGAACTACCGTACGACCCAGCAATCCCACTACTGGGCATATACACTAAGAAAACCATAATTCAAAAAGAGTCATGTACCACAATGTTCATTGCAGCTCTATTTACAATAGCCAAGACATGGAAGCAACCTAAGTGTCCATCGACAGATGAATGGATAAAGAAGATGTGGCACATATATTCAATGGAATATTACTCAGCCACAAAAAGAAATGAAATTGAGTTATTTGTAGTGAGGTGGATGGCCCTAGAGTCTGTCATACAGAGTGAAGTAAGTCAGAAAGAGAAAAACAAATACTGTATGCTAACACATGTATATGGAATCTAAAAAAAAAAAAAAAAAGTCATGAAGAACCTAGGGGCAGGACGGGAATAAAGACACAGACCTACTAGAGAATGGACTTGAGGACACAGGGAGGGGGAAGGGTAAGCTGGGACAAAGTGAGAGAGTGGTATGGACATATATACACTACCAAATGTAAAACCGATAGCTAGTGGGAAGCAGCCACATAGCACAGGGAGATCAGCTCTGTGCTTTGTGACCACCTAGAGGGGTGGGATAGGGACGGTGGGAGAGAGGGAGACACAAGACGGAAGAGATATGGGGATAAATGTATATGTATAGCTGATTCACTTTCTTATAAAGCAGAAACTAACACACCATTGTAAAACAATTATACTCCAATAAAGATGTTAAAAAATAAATAAAATAAAATTAATTAATTAATTAATTAATTATTTAAAAACCCATATGATCATCTCAATAGATGCAGAAAAAAGCTTTTGAGAAAATTCAACACCCATTTATGATAAAAACTCTCCAGAAAGTGGGCCGAGAGGGAATCTACCTCAACATAATAAAAGCTATATGTGACAAACCCAGAGCCAACATCATTCTCAATGGTGAAAAACTGAAAGAATTTCCTCTAAGATCAGGAACAAGGCAAGGGTGCCCACTCTCACCACTATTATTCAACACAGTTTTGGAAGTTTTAGCCGTGGCAATCAGAGAAGAAAAAGAAATAAAATGAATACAAATTGGAAAAGAAGAAGTAAGTCTGTCACTGTTTGCAGATGGCATGATACTATGCATAGAAAATCCTAAAGATGCCACCAGAAAACTACTAGAGCTAATCAATGATTTGGTAAAGTAGCAGAATACAAAATTAATGCACAGAAATCTCTTGCATTCCTATACACTAGTGATGAAAAATCAGAAAGAGAAATGAAGGAAACACTCCATTTACCATTGCAAAAAAAAGAATAAAATACCTAGGAATAAACCTACCTAAGGAGACAAAAGACCTGTATGCAGAAAACTATAAGACACTGATGAAAGAAATTAAAGATGATACAAACAGATAGAGAGATATACCATGATCTTGGATTGGAAGAATCAACATTGTGAAAATGACTATACTACCCAAAGCAATCTACAGATTCAATGCAATCCTTATCAAATTACCAGTGGCATTTTTCAGAGAACTAGAATAAAAAAATTTCACAATTTGTTTGGAAACACAAAAGACCCTGAATAGCCAAAGCAATCTTGAGAAAGAAAAACGGAGCTGGAGGAATCAGGATCCCTGATTTCAGACTATACTACAAAGCTACAGTAATCAAGACAGTATGGTATTGGCACAAAAACAGAAATATAGATCAATGAACAAGATAGAAAACCCAGAGATAAACCCACGCACATATGGTCACCTTATCTTTGATAAAGGAGGCACGAATATACAATGCAGGAAAGACAGCCTCTTCAATAAGTGGTGCTGGGAAAACTGGACAGCTACATGTAAAAGAATGAAATTAAAACACTCCCTAACACCATATGCAAAAATAAACTCAAAATGGATTAAAGACCTAAATGTAAGGCCAGACACTATAAAACTCTTAGAGGAAAACATAGGCAGAACACTCTTTGACATAAATCACAGCAAGATCCTTTTTGACCCACCTCCTAGAGAAATGGAAATAAAAACAAAAATAAACAAACGGGACCTAATGAAACTTAAAAGCTTTTGCACAGCAAAGGAAACCATAAACAAGATGAAAAGACCACCCTCAGAATGGGAGAAAATATTTGCAAATGAAGCAAATGACAAAGGATTAATCTCCAAAATATACAAGCAGTTCATGCAGCTCAATATCAAAAAACAAACAACCCAATCCAAAACTGGGCAGAAGACCTAAATAGACATTTCTCCAAAGAAGATATACAGATTGCCAACAAACACATGAAAGGATGCTCAACATCACTAATCATTAGAGAAATGCAAATCAAAACTACAATGAGGTATCACCCTCACTCCAGTCAGAATGGCCATCATCAAAAAATCTACAAACAATAATGCTGGAGAGGGTGTGGAGAAAAGGGAGCCATCTTGCACTGTTGGTGGGGATGTAAATTGATACAGCCGCTATGGAGAACAGTATGGAGGTTCCTTAAAAAACTAAAAATAGAACTACCATATGACCCAGCAATCCCACTACTGGGCATATACCCTGAGAAAACCATAATTCAAAAAGAGTCATGTACCACAATGGTCATTGCAGCACTATTTACAATAGCCAGGACCTGGAAGCAACCTAAGTGTCCATTGACAGATGAATGGATAAAGAAGATGTGGCACATATATACAATGGAATATTACTCAGCCATAAAAAGAAACGAAATTGCGTTATTTGTAGTGAGGTGGATGGCCCTAGAGTCTGTCATACAGAGTGAAGTAAGTCAGAAAGAGAAAAACAAATACTGTATGCTAACGCATATATATGGAATCTTAAAAAAAAAAAAAAAAAAAAGGTTCTGACGAACCTAGGGGCCGGACAGGAATAAAGACGCCGACGTAAAGAATGGACTTGAGGACACTGGGAGGGGGAAGTGTAAGCTGGGATGAAGTGAGAGAGTAGCATTGACATATATACAGTACCAAATGTAAAATAGATAGCTAGTGGGAAGCAGCTGCATCTCAGGGGGACATCAGCTAGATGCTGTGTGACCACCTAGAGGGGTGGGGTAGGGAGGGTGGGAGGGAGATGCAAGAGGGAGGGGATATGGGGATATATGTATACATATAGCTAATTCGCCTTGTTATACAGCAGAAACTAGCAAAACATTGTAAAGCAATTATACTCCAATAAAGATGTTAAAAAATAATAATAATAATTTCTAATTTCCATTTTTATTTCTTCAGAGACCATGCATTATTTAAAAGTGTATTTTGGAAGCATATTACTCAAAAGTGTAGTTTTCAAAGATACAGGGATTTTCCAATTATATTTTTGTTACTGATTTTTAAGCTATTTGCAATGTGATTAGAGAACATTATCTGTTTTAGTTCAATCCTTTGAAATTTGTTGGAATGTGCATTTTGGCTCAGCATATAGTCAATTTTTTTTTTTAAGATTTTTTGATGTGGACCATTTTTAAAGTCTTTATTGAATTTGTTACAATATTGCTTCTATTTTATGTTTTGGTTTTTGGCCCAGAGGCAGGTGGGATCTTAGCTCCCTGACCAGGGATCAAACCCACACCCCCTGCATTGGAAAGTGAAGTCTTAACCACTGGACCACCAGGGAGGTCCCCTATAGTCAAATTTTAAAGTGGATTATATCTTCTTGAAAATAATGTATTCTTCAGTTGCTGCAGATATGTCCATAAAGTCAAGCTTGTTAATTATGTTGTTTCAAATCTTCTATAGTGTTATTGATTTCTTGTCTGCTTACTCCATTAAATACTGAAAAAAGTATGTCAAAGTATCTCACTATGACTATGGACTTGTCTGTTTCTCCATATAATTCTGTCTACATTTACTCTATATATCATGTTATTAGGTTCATACAAATTTAGAATACTCTTTTATTATTATAGAGTGACACTCTTTAATTCTAGTGATGCTTTTACCTTAAAGTATATTTGTTTGCTATTAGGATTGTGACACCAGCCATCCTCATAGTATTTCAGTGGTATATGATTTTTTTCATCATTTCTTTGCAATCTTTCTTGATCCCTCTGTTTTAGATGTGTCTCTTGTACTTAGCATATATAGGATTTTATTTCTATCCAGTGTGATAATCTTTGTCTTTTAGCTGGAGTAGTTGACCCTCTTACCTTTAATGCAATGATTTTACTGTCTTACTGATGGGCTTTCTGCTCATCTCACCTGTTCTTTGTTCCCTTATCTCTTTTTTGCCTAGGTTTAGTTTAGTTGAGTTTTAATTTTTAAATATTTTTTATTTTTAAAAAATATTTATTTATTTATTTGGCCACACCAGGTCTTAGTTGTGGCATGCAGAATCTTCATTGCTGCATGCAGGATCTTCAGTTGAGACATGCGAACTGTTACTTGCGGCACATGGGATCTAGTTCCCTGACCAGGGATCGAACCTGGGCCCTCTTCATTGGGAGCGTGGAGTCTTAGCCACTGGACCACCAGGGAAGTCCCAAGTTTTTAAAATTTCATTTTATTCCTCTGTTGGTTTGATATTTATTCAGGCTTTTACCATTCTTTTTAGTGATTATTTTAGAAATTACAATATGCAGCCTTGACTTATCACCCAGTAGGAATTATTACCTTTACTTCTCTCCTAGAAAAATCAATGCATTTAGAACATTTACACTTCTCCCATATTAGATGCTTTATTTTTATTTTTTCAAAACAAGCAACTTTTTATTGAAGTATAGTTGACTTACAATGTTTTGTTAGTTTCAGCTGTACAGCAAAGTGATTCAGTTATACATACATATGTATGTACATATATATATTTTAAGATTCTTTTCCATTGTAGGTTATTACAAGATATTGAATTTAATTCCCTGTGCCATATAATAGGTCCTTGTTTTTTGTCTATTTTATATATAGTAATGTGCATCTGTTAATCCCAAACTCCTGATTTATCCCTCCCCACCCTTTCTGCTTTGGTAACCACAAGTTTGTTTTCTATGTTTGTGAGTCTATTTCTGTTTTGTAAATAAGTTCATTTGTATCTTTTTTTGTTTTTTTAGATTCCACATATAAGTGATATCATACGATATTTGTATTTCTCTGTCTGACTTACTTCACTTAGTATGATAATCTTCAGGTCCATCTATGTTGCTGCAAATGACATTATGCTATGATACATTGGGGTGCGTGTATCTTTTTTGAATTAGGGTTTTCATTTTTTCCAGATATATGCCAAGGAGAGGGATTGCTGGGTCATATGGTAGTTCTATTTTTAGCTTTTTAAGGAACCTCCATACTGTTCTCCATAGTGGCTGCACCAATTTACATTCCCACCAACAGTGCAGGAGGGTTCCCTTTTCTCCACACCCTCTCCAGCATTTATTATTTGTAGACTTTTTGATGATGGCCATTCTGACTGGTGAGGTGATACCTCATTGTAGTTTTGATTTGCATTTCTCTAATAATTAGTGATGCTGAGCAGCTTTTCATGTGCCTCTTGGCCATCTGTATGTCTTCTTTGGAAAAATGTCTATTTAGGTCTTCTGCCCATTTTTTGATTGGGTTGTTTGTTTTCTATTGAGCTAGATGATTTTATTGTTTTGAATTTTCATTCTCTCTGTGTCATAAGCCAAAAAAGACATTGTCTTGTAAAGTTAATGTTCATTTGGACTTAATCTCACATTTGACATTTTATTCCTTCTTCTATCCCCAACTTCCCCTCTGGTACAAATTTTTCTTCTGCCTGAAAAACACCCTAGAATTCCCTTTACTGAAATATTTTTTCACCAGGTAGGAAGCTGTGTTGGCCAGGTTACTGTTATTGTGTTGTTAATTTTACTTCCAACACACTGACAGTATAATTCTACTACTTCTCCTTCTCCTGTTGCTGCTAAAAACTCAGCAAAACTTGCACTTTTGAAAGTCATCTTTTGTTTTTCTTTGGCTACCTTTTTTTTTTTAATTTATTTATTTTATTTGTTTATTTTTGGCTGCGTTGGGTCTTTGTTGCTGTGCGTGGGCTTTCTCTAGCTGCAGCGAGCGGGGGCTACTCTTCGTTGTAGTGCCTGGGTTACTCAGTGCGGTGGCTTCTCTTGTTGCGGAGCACGGGCTCTAGGGTGTGCGGGCTTCAGTAGTTGTGGCACGCGGGCTCAGTAGTTGTGGCTCGCAGGCTCTAGAGCGCAGGCTCAGTAGTTGTGGTGCACGGGCTTAGCTGCTCCGTGGCATGTGGGATCTTCCCAGACCAGGGCTCGAACCCGTGTCCCCTGCATTGGCAGGTGGATTCTTAACCACTGCGCAACCTGGGAAGCCCTTCTTTGGCTACTTTAAAAATTCTTCATTTGGGGGTTTCTGTACTAGGTATGGATTTCTTTTTAATTATCCTGCTTGAGATTTATTTGGCTCCTTGAATTTACGGATTGACGTGTTCCATCAATTTTGGAAAATTATCAGCTTATTTTATCCAAATATTGCTTAATTCTTCCTCCTCTCTTCCTAAAACCCCAATAAAACTTATGTTAGATATTCTTTGCGTATAAGGGACGTCTTTGCTCTTCCACTATATTCTCTTTTCTTTTTTCTCTTCATACTTCACTCTAGATTGTTTTATCTGAGTATTAACTCAAGGTTGATCATAGGAACTCAAACTCAGTATGTACTGAGAGAAGTTACTGATCACACATGCGCGCGCACACACACACACACACACACACACACACACCCCTTCACCTAAGCAGGGAGCAAGTCAGTGGGGAATAAGTTGGGGTATCAGGTAGGCACACATGACCTTATCCGAATCCCTCAGTTTTCTCTTTCAGCCAATGCTGACTCTAAGCTGATTCATCAGTGACTTCTGCTAGCAATACTTCCTTCCTCCAGCCATGAGTTTGAGTCTCCTCCTGGTTTGTATGTTGTGACCTACAAAAAACCCAGTTAGTGCTCTCCGGAGAGATGCAAGGAAATCCATTGTTCAGTTCCCAGTGGCATTAGACTGAACCTAGGTTTTAGGCTAAAATTTCTACTGGGAGGTTAGAGGTTATATTAACCAGGACTTTAGCATAGATTTTTTTTTCCTCCTTAGGCTTTTGCCAACGCAAACCATTTTCTCTTCATGTAAACATATTTTCCTCTCTTAAAAAGTTTTCTCAAGAGCATCATGTTCAAAAAAAAAAAAGAGCATCATGTTCAAAAACAAGTTTCACATAAACACATTTATGACTTTTTTTTTTTTTGCCTGCGCCAGGTCTTAGCTGTGGCATGTGAGGTCTTTGTTGCAGCATGTGGATTTCTTAGCTATGGCATGCAGACTTCTTAGTTGCAGCATGCATGCGGGATCTAGTTCCCCAACCAGGGATCGAACCCAGGTCCCCTGCATTGGGAGTGCTGGTCTTACCCACTGGACCACCAGGGAAGTCCCTGGATTTTGTATTTGAAAAGTTACTTGTAGGATATTCTGGGGCCTGGGATGATGCTACCTTACTCCAGAGAGACTTTTTCTTTTGCCGGGTGTCTGGGGACATTAGCAATGTGGGACCTCCTTGTCTGTGCTCTCTGGTGACTTGCCATTGGACTACAGTCCTGCAGCAGCTGTGTCACTTCCAGGTCACCCTCTCTCCTAATGCACTGCTCTTTGAGATCAGTCCAAACCAGGGGCTGTTTGCCCATGGCCTCCAGCAGTGACAGGCCCTGGATTCTGATATTTTCCCTACAGCCCCATGAAGTTGGAAAACACACAGCACAACTTGTCAGCCACATCTTCAGATCAGCAAACAGCCCTGGATGAGAGCCGCCATGATGCCAGGCTTGCCTCTCTAGATGTCTCATCTTCCTGGATGTTGGCCCAGTGTCCTCACAGTCTTGCTCGCTCTTCACTGTTTTCTATATTTTGTGCAGCCTTTTTGATTGTTTCTATTGGGCAGGATTTTACCAATTACCTAGACCATTGTTAGTGGAAGTAGAAGTACCCGCCTCTCTTTTTTTTTTTAAGCAAGTATTTAATATGTGCCTACTGTATGTGATTTACTATTTTTTAGAGACACCAAGTATTGAAAGATAAATAAATAAGAGATCTCTGTCCTGAAGGAGTTTAGAGCCTCCTGGAGAAGATGCCCTTATTCAGCTTATCCACTAGCCAGAGAACAAGACATGCAGTGATGCTGTAATGAGTACACTGGGAACACGGGAACCTAGAGAGCTGCAGGAAAGACGCAGCCCACTGGACAGAGCCTTGCAGGACGAGCCAGGATCTCACATTACTGAAGGTCACTGCACTCTCACTATGTGTGGATTCTTGTTAGTTCTGAACTTTCAGGTGCCATTTTCTTTTCTTTTCTTTTTTAATATTTATTTATTCATTTATTTATTTGGCTGCGCCAGGTCTTAGTTGTGGCATGTGGGATCTAGTTCCCTGACCAGGGATCGAACCTGGGCCCCCTGCATTGGGGGCATGGAGTCTTACCCACTGGACCACCAGGGAAGTCCCCCATTTTCTTTTCTAATCCTCACATTCTATGGGTGCCTCAGGGTGGAATCTGTACTTTTAGCTCATGCACTTCGTACGATAAGAAAATCCTTTATTGTTCGCCAGGTCTGGCTTAGGTCAGTCATTCAACAGACCTAGTGGTGGCTGGAGGGATTACAGGAGATCCCCCCACACAGATGACAAGAGACTCTCTGGCCCATCAAAATCCTTTTCCTTTCAACAGCTTTATTGAGATGTCATTCATATGCTGTACTATTCACCCATTTATATGTGCAGTTCAGTGGTGTTTAGTATATCCATAGAATTGTGCATCCATCACCACAGTTATCTTTAGGACATTTTCATCACCCCAAAAAGAAACTGTACACCCCTTAATACATCATTTCCCTAATCCACCCTTTCCCCAATCCCAGCTCTAGGCAACCACTAATCTGCTTCCTGTCTCCATGGTTTACCTGTTCTGGACATTTGATATAAATGGAGTCCTACAATATGTGGTCCTTTGTGTCTGGCTTCTTTCACTGAGCATCATGTTTTCAGGGATCTTCCATGTTATAGCCTGTGTCAGTGCTTCATTCCTTTTTTATGGCTGAATAATATTCCACTGTGTGGTTAGACCACACTGCATTTATCCATTCACCAGCCTATGGACATTTGAGTTGTTTCCACTTTGAGCTATTGTGAATAATGCTGCTGTGAACCTTCACATGCACGTTGTCGTGTGGACAAATGTTTTTAATTTTCTTGGGACTATACCTAGGAGTGGAATTGCTGGGTCATATGGTGACTCTATGTTTAACCTTTTGAGGAATCACCTGTTTCCCAAGACAGCTGCACCATTTTACATTCCACCAGGAGTGTGTGATGGTTCCAATATCTCCACATCCACACCAGCATTTGTTGTTACCTGTGTTTTTCATTATGGTCACCCTAGTGGGTGTGAAGTGTGTCTCACCGTGGCTCCGATTTGTGTTTCCTGATGACAAGTGACCTACTGCAAGAACAATGCTGCCTTTTGTTTCTCCTTCTGGTTCTACTTTCGGTTTCCCTGCATCACCCTCATCCACCCAGACGGAGGGGAACCCACTGAGCTCGTTCTGCAGAAAGAAAGACGTTTCCGAATCGTTGTCAGCAAGACTGGCAAACGCTCAATTCCATCCTTGTTAGAATTTGCTCTCCCTTTCAGCTTTCCCATTAAGGGGCAGTTTTCAGAGGTGGTGCTTTAACACTTAAGACTCTCTGCCTTTCCCCGTGAAACGCGTGCATCTCACCCAATTTGCATGTGCTTTTACCCATCTCCCTGCTGGAGAGTTATGGGATCAGGTGAGCAAAGACCACCTTAATCCTCCACTGGAGTCCCCTCCTCCTCTGCGCAGGGTTCCCTGCTACACAGTCTCTCCCACACAGAACAGGTTTTCCTAGTTCTGCGAGCCGGCTTCCTCCCAGCCCTCTCCGCTCTGTGGGCTCTGGCGCTGCTCCCGGGCATGTGCACAGGGGTCGGCCAGCAAGCTTATTTCCTGTGCGATGATTGGCAGCGCGTGGACCCGCTGGCTCTGCCCAAGGCTGTTCGTGGCAGGTGAGGATCGCCCTTTACGACAATTCAGGGGGGGAATGCTAGTCTCTGTGCTTCCACCCCCTCCAGACTTGCGTTCAGCTCCCAGGGGTGGGGGGTGGAGGGGTGGGGGATGGGGGTACATCCTGGGAAATACCTAGCTCAAGCCTTCCCAGTTTAGGTAACTGAAGAGCTGAATAAGAGGAGCTCTCTAGTCTTAGTATGGCGCTAAGGAAAGGATGAAATGCCACTGCTTTTTGATGTAGCCCATGCCTTTAATTAAATCCCTGTTTATCAGTCTTTTTGTTTGTTTGACCACCTTTCCAGCCAGTTGGGAAAGATTAAGTATTTCTAGAGGGGGAAAAATCCTGGTAAAATAGTCAAACAGAATAGAGAGAAAAATCAAATAGCCGGTTGTTCGGTCCATGGCAATGCCAACTGTGTTACAAAGACGTGGATTTCTCCCATGTGTTGCGAGACAGGAGCTCAAAGGTGAGCCACAGGAGGAGATGTCTGTGCTGAAAAGGTCCCATCAGCGCAGCAATGCACAGCCTGGGCAACCTTCCACTGTGCTCAGTTTCCACTTCAAAGGTCTGGCCCCTGGGGGCGCAACTTTGCCTCTTGTATTTTCAGGCAGGATCTTGTGTCCCTCGCAGCCAGACCATGTGGGTTCTCTTTGCTACAGTGGGAGGGCACCCCTAAGATCCCAGCCTCCTCAGAGAAGCCATGTTTTCCTGACCACACGAGTGGTACCCACTACCTGAATTCATAGCCAAGAAGGGAGTGATGAGATCCACATGAGGGTGGGCGTCTTGGGTCCACTCATTCCTTTGCTCATCTATTCAGTGGATGTTTCATGAGATGTCGACGATAGAGAAGTGAGCAACAGTAGTTCTGATCCCGTGCCTCTGGACTGAGTCTGTGGGAAACTCTCATCCCTGTGGAATTAGGAACAGAGATGCGTGTCAGCAAAGTCAGGCCCTGGGAAGGATGAGTGTTCGGTGGGGACCAAGGGACCTGGACTGGCCTCAGGGCCAGGGAAGGCCCCTGAGGATGAGATGGCTGAGCTGATCTTGGAAGGATAAGGAGGAGTTTTGGGGGTCATGGAGGTTCTGGAGAGAGCAGAGACTGGGGACCAGAGCCCCAGGAAGCACAGTGTCTTCCGGGGACTGATGGAAGGCCAGGGTGGCTGGACACAGAGAAGACCTGTGGCCACTTAGGGCCGGGCCTGACCTGCTGAGGTGGGGTCTGACTTCAGCTGGCTCACACTGGCAGGGCTGGTCCAGGCATTAACATCTGAATGCTCCCATGGCCTCCCAGCCACCCCACCCCCTCCCCAGGCACTCCCTGGACTTCCCTAAATCCAGGCAATAAAGGGCATGCCTGGTCCGGAGGGAGTCTCCAGAACCCTGTTCCCTGGCCGCGGCTAGGCCCCTTCTGGTTGGTCCTGCCCACGCCTTACCTACCTGGGTCCCACCTGCCCCCTTGGGTACCGGTGTGGTTGACCCCGAGCGTCCTGCCCTCCCCCTACAGCAGCGGTGACCTCACGCCTCTTCGCTGAAGCTGCTGCTCCCGCCCTGGCTCTACACCCAGAAGTGGGGACACACAGGGTGCCCCATGCTCAGCCACACAAAGTGGCAGAAAACCTCAAGTCCAAGCAGCTGCATTCGGCCGCTTTCCCAGGGCACCTGTCGGGTCACACCGTTTTCTCCTGACCCCTTCATCCTCTCCATTCTCCCCAGCTCTCCCTCTCCCCTGGGCAAAGCCGGGGACATCAGAGTGCCATGATCCCCAGACCACGCTGGGCCCCTTCTCTCCTTCCAGATCCAGTGAGGCCTTCCCCACCCACCACGCCCACCCCGCACGCTGTCTGGGTGAAGGGAGACTGGGGATGTGGCTTCCCCAGATGCTGGCCAGTGGGACACACCTGGACACACCCTGCTCCATCCACACACATCCACCCGCTGGAGACAGAGCCCAAGACTCGCCTGAATGCTCTTCACCCAGCTCTCCAGCCCCGTCCGTCATTTTCACTGCATTTCCAACCATGCTGGCCTGGCCCTTAGAGCTTCCTATTCTTTCTTTCACTCAGTGTGGTCTGAGTGTCTGCTGAGTGCCAGGGCCGCTCCCCTCCAGGTGCAGGGGTGAGGAGGACAGGCAGCATCCCCGCCCCCTGGGACTGCAGTAGTCAAACCCACACATAAGAGCTGAGGCCGTGGCAGTGCTGTGGCCCCCGCAGGACAGGAGCGGGAGACGGTGAAGTGGGTGGGGATTGGACTCTGCAGGAGGGCTGCATGACCTCTTTCAGGAGATGACGTGGCGGGCACAGCCTTGTGGCTCAGGGAACAGAAATGGCCAGGGTTGGGAATAATGTGACTGCGGCCAGCAGCAGGGGCTGGGGCTGCAGGTGGAGATTCAGCATATAGATGGGTCTGCGTCTTGAGAATAAGGGGAGTGATTACTTCAAGCAGAGGAATGATGTGATCTTATTTGTAGAAGACGACTGTTTGTGGTTGGTACCAAGAGAAGCAAGGAGACCAGTTAGCATCAGGGTCCTCCGTGAGCCCCTCAGCTCCCCCAGGTCCTGGAAGGAAGCAGGAACAAGCAGAGTTCTCTGCTGGTTGGCCCTGGAGGCCACGGCCATCTCACCTGCTGGAGGGTGGCCCTGTAGTCGGTCCTTATCCCTGAGCCACGCCCCGCTCAGCCCCATGCTGGGTGCCCTCCCTTCTTCCAACCTCCAGGACCTCAGAACATTCTGGCTTCTTCAGGTGGTCCCTTACTCGGTCCCTGCCCTCCTGGGGGGTGGAGAAAAGGTTTGCATCACAGAGCCACATGGTCTTTGGACCTCTGCTCCTTGCAAAGGACAGCTCGCCAGGCAGATCCACATGAAAATCCAGCCAAGGGGAAAAAATCAGGGTGTTCCAGTCCCTGTACGTTACCTGGAACCAAATCAGAAAAAGATTTACTGCCTCTCAGAACACTGGCATTTCAAAATCCCTAACAAGAGTCTTCCTGGATTAAGATGATTATGATGCAGGTATGACCCGCTGTTAGAAAGTCTGGAGGTGATTCATTCCCTTTATGGAAGGATTTTCCAGAGGATTCCTCATGAAGAAAGATGCCTCCAAAGCTTTCAAAAGGGAATTTGATTGATGTTCAAGAAGCCATTTGGCCCACAAGCCTTCATACAGTGTCTCTTGGGTTCTGGGCACCATTCCAGCCCCTAGAATAATCAGAGCAAAGCTCTGCTCTCCAGCAGTAGGTGGGCTTCAGGCAATAAGCAAGGCAACTGGTCATTTTAGCTGGTGATAAAAAGGATGAAATAAGATAATGTGGTGGACATGGCCTGGGGTGGGGCTCTAAGGAGGGGACACTGAGTGGAGCTCAAACTAGTGGGGAGGGGGCAGCCTTGTGAAGGTCTGGTGGAAGAATGTTCCACGTGCAGAGGTTTGGCACGTTTGAATGGCATTTGGAAGATGAGAAACTGGAGCATAATAATCGATCATACAGTGGGGGTGGGGCCTATCACAGGAGTCTTGTAGCTATGGTAACAAGTTGGGATTTTTACTCTAAGGGTAAAGGGAAGCTGCTGGAGGGTTTAAAGCAAAAAGTGGTGTGAACTGATTTACAGTTTGGTCATCCCACTTGTGCTGTTGTGCGGAAGGTGAACCTGGGGGGCGAGGCTGGTACGTAGTATTGACACAGGATTTGGATTGAACTGGATGCCAACCAATTTGTTTGATCCTCTGTATAAAAGAGAGAGCAGTCCTCCTCCAGTGTGACAGTGTCTATTGTGGGCATGGCCAGGAGGCCTGCTGGGTGGAGAAAGGGAAAGAAGCCAGGAACCTGCTGGAGGGCTGGCCCCTGAGTGGGCATAACCCACAGTCCAAACCTTAGCCCCACGGGGAAGGGACTGCCGAGACCACAGAGTGGAAAGGAGCTAATCAGACTCAGCATCCATCAGGCATCTGGCACTTCGTGTCTGTTATCCCAGTGAATCCTGACAAATACTTGAGATGAGTGTATATATCTGTAATCTCCTGCTGTGTAACAAAATACCCCCAATGTACTGGCTAAAAACACCAAACATTGATTATGTCACCATTTCCATGGGTCAGAAATTCAGGAGCAGCTTCACTAGGTGGTTCTGGCTCAGGGTCTTTCATGAGGTTGTGGTCAAGATGTTGTCCGGGGCTGCTGCCATCTGAAGGCTGGACTGGGGCGGGAGGGTCCTCTTCCAAGATGGTACCCTCATATGGCTGTTGGCTGGAGACCTCAGTCCTTCACCAGTGTGCCTCTCTTCCTGACATGGCAGCTGGCTTCCACTAGAGGGAGAGATGAAAGGGCAAGAGAGGGAGCAGGCAGGAAGCCACGGTGCCTTTTAAGACCAGGTCTCCAAGGTCATGCGCCAGTACTTCTGCTTCATTTTATTAGTTGGAAGCCAGTCACTAAGTCCAGCCCACACTCAAGGGGAGGGGAACTAGGGTCCACCTCTTGAAGGGAAGAATATCAAGGGATTTGCAGACATATTTTATTTTATTATTATTTTTAAATTTTATTTATTTATTTTTGGCTGCGTTGGGTCTTCATTGCTGTGTGCAGGCTTTCTCTAGTTGCAGAGAGTGGGGGCTACTCTTCGTTGTGGTGCACAGGCTTCTCATTGCAGTGGCTTCTCTTGTTATGGAGCATGGGCTCTAGGCACATGGGCTTCAGTACATGGGCTCAGTAGTTGTGGCACACGGGCTCAGTAGTTGTGGCTCGTGGGCTTTAGAGCGCAAGCTCAGTAGTTGTGGTGCATGGGCTCTAGAGCGCAGGCTCAGTAATTGTGGCGCACGGGCTTAGTTGCTCCATGGCATGTGGGATCTTCCCGGACCAGGGATTGAACCTGTGTCCCCTGCATTGGCAAGCAAATTCTTGACCACTGCAGCACCAGGGAAGCCCTGCAGACGTATTTTAAAACCACCACAGTAGACATGTTCACTCCCGTCCCAGGTTGGGAATCTTTTTTTTTTTTAAATTTTTTAAAAATTGAAGTATAGTTGATTTACAGTGTTGTGCCAATCTCTGCTGTACAGCAAAGTGACTCAGTTATACACATAGACATTCTTTTTTTTAAAATATTCTTTTCCATTATGGTTTATCACAGGATTTTGAATATAGTTCCCTATGCTATATAGTAGAACCTTGTTGTTTATCCATCCTATATATAATAGTTTACATCTGCTAATCCCAAACTCCCAATCCTTCCCTCTCCCCCACCCCCCTCCTCCTTGGCAACCACAAGTCTGTTCTCTGTGTCTGTGAGTCTGTTTCTGTTTTGTAGATAGGTTCATTTGTGCCATATTTTAGATTCCACATATAAGTGATATCATATGGTATTTGTCTTTCTCTTTCTGACTTAACGTCACTTAGTGTGATAATCTCTAGTTGTATCCATGTTGCTGCAATTGGCATTATTTTGTTCTGTTTTATGGCTGAGTAATATTCCATTGTATATATGTATGACATCTTCTTTATCCATTTATCTGTCCATGGACATTTAGGTTGTTTCCATGTCTTGGCTATTGTGAATAGAGCTGCTCCGAACATAGGGGTGCATGTATCTTTTTGAATTATAGTTTTGTCCGGCATATGCCCAGGAAGGGATTGCTGGATCATATGGTAATTCTATTTTTAGTTTTCTGAGGAACCTCCATACTGTTTTCCATAGTGGCTGCACCAACTTACATTCCCAGATTGGGAATCTTTAATGAACTTTCCCTGTGTCACACTATAGGAAGTGGCAGGCGTGGGATTAGAGCCTAGGTCTCCAGAGCCTGAGTTCTTCCTCTGGTGCCATGCTGCCGAGGGGGACTTTTCCAGAAGTTTCTTGGACTCTGCAACTAGCTTCTGGTGGGGCCAGACCCATTAGCTTGAACTTATGTTTCCAAAAATGTCTCAGTCCAGCCATGGGCCCAGCCTAGGCCCCAAGCTAAGATTTCCCTACTGGGGCAGGGAAACACCCAGCTTCAAACACAAGCACGAGTCCAGATGCTGCCCAGCAATGTGGTCTGGGTCAGGACTGACTCAAGGCCGGAGGGACCAACCCACCCAGCGGACCTCAGGTGCTCAGCAGAGTGGGGCTGGGCTCTTCCTCTTCCTGCCCTCCGTCCAGCAGCAGGAGGTGCTTGTGGAGTCTTCCAAGAGCCAGAGGGCATTGCGGGGTGGGGGGTGGGGGATGGTATGTGATAGAACTTGTTTGGTCACTCCCAGCTCTGCAATTAAGATCAGATTCACACCCCTGAGGAGCTGCCTCTCTGCAGTAATGGGACCAGATGCTCTGACTTCCGGTCAGCTGGGCCTGCCCTTGAATAAGTTTCCAAGCTTTGGGTGCTCTGTTTGTAAAATGGGAACAATGGGAATAACATCTACTTCCCAGGGCTGTTGAGAGGATTAAACCAGATAAGGTGTGGAAAGCGCTAGGCTCTGTCTTGGCACACAGTAAGCGCTCAGTGGGCATCAGCTGTCTGAATTCATCATCACCATTCAGAGCGGTGGCGCCACTTCGTACATGGGCAACACGGTGCTGGTCATGGGAATGTCTTTATGGGGCTGGCCTGCTCTCCATCAAGGGATGCTGTGATCCCATCAGTATCCACTCTTACTCTGATTGGCCTTCACCTTGCACTCTGAAGTCACACTGGGCAACTCAGAGCCCATGCCCTGATAGTAACCTAGGCACATACCTGGAAACCTGGAATTCCTTGCCCAAATAGCTCAAAGTCCATTTCCAGGACCTATGCAGGCATCTTCTCTAGATCTGTCCTGGGGACAGAGCACACTACAAATTGTTCACAACTTTATGCCTATGGAGTGGCCCAGAAACACCCTTTTGTGGGAGACAGGGTTGGAGCTTGGAGTGCCCACGTGCATGCACATGAGGCCCCTTGTGGTGTGGGATGAATCAAGAGCTGGAAGAAAAAGAGAGTGGGTGAGGGGATGTCAGCAGGGGCCAGAAATCCCCACACCTCCACGTTCTGGAGCAGAACTCCAGAGAGTCTGAGTATTTTATATCAGAACCTGGCCTTCCAGGTAGTTCTGAAGGTATACTTGTTAAGGTAGGAGGATAGAACATATTTTACTTTTTAGTTTATTTGACTGTGTATATACGCTGTTGTGTGAAATATATATATATTTCATCGTAAGGGTTGTGACGTGGTATCTTATTGTGGTTTTGATTTGCATTTCCCTAATTTCTAATGCTAGTGAGCATCTTTTCATGTGTTTATTGGCTATTTGTATATTTTCTTTGGAGAAATGTCTTTTCCAATCCTTTGCCTATTTCTTAATTGGGTTGTCTGTTTTGTTGCTGTTGAGTTTCAGGATTTCTTTATATATTCTGGATATTAATCACTTATCAGATAAATGATTTGCACATATTTTCTCCTAATCTGAGGGTTGCCTTTCACTCTGTTGATAGTGTTCTTTATACATAAAAGTTTTGCATTTTGATAAAGTCCAATTTACCTGTTTTTTTTTTTCTTTTGTTGCTTGTGCTTCTGGTGTCACATCTAAGAATATGTTTAATTTTATATGAAATTGCCAAACTGTTTTTCCAAGGTGGCTGCACCACTTTATATTCACACCAGCAATGCATGAGTCCTATTTCTCTACATCCTTGCCACCATGTGTTATTGTTTGGGTTTTTTGTTTGTTTTCTACTGTAGACATCAGTAGTGGGTATGAAGTTTTATCTCATTGTGGCTTTAATTTGCATTTCCCTAATGATTAATGGTTTTGAGCATTTTTTCATATACTCACTTGTTATTTGTATATTTTCTTTGGTAAAATATTTAACTAAATCTTTTTCCCAGTTTTAATTGGACTGTTTGTCTTCTTATTTAGTTGTAAGAATTCTTTGTATGTTCTGGATACAAGTTCTTTTTTATTTTCCTTTTTTTCTTTTGTTTTTATCTTATTTTATTTTTAATTTTTTTATTTGAATATAAGTTCTTTAACATAAATGTATTTTGGATATATTTTCTCCCAGTATATTATCTGCCTGTCTGTTTTCTTTATGGTGTCTTTTGAAGAACAAAAGATTTGCATTTTAATGAGGTCCAATTGATCATTTTTTTCTTTTATGTATTGTGCTTTTGTTGTCATATATAAGAACTCTTTGACTAACCCAAGATCACAAACATTTTCTCCTGTTTTTCTTCTAAAAATTTTATTGAATTTATACATTTTTAATTTTTTACAAATTCCTTTATTGGGTAAAATGCAACCACTTAAAATTTTTAAAAACTAAATTTATTTTAAGATACTTTGTGGTGGGGGGAGAAATGAATATAGAATGACATGAATAAATGTTAAATCTAGGTAATGGGTGAGTAGGAAATCATTATACCTTTTGTAGGTATGGGGTTTTCTTTAATAATGCAATATATATTTTAGTATTTTAGTAGGGTGTTTGAGGGAGTGGAGCTAAATACATATGTTTGGTTTTACATCTTCAAATGGAAGTCTTAAGTGGATGTTCACGTATTTATGATTTTTATGCCTTCCCAATGAGTTGACCCTTTAATCATTATGAAGTGTCCTCTTTTTTCTGGTAATATTTGTATCTTGAAGTCAGTTTTATCTGATATTAATGTAACTGCTGCAGCCTATGTCCCTTTGCTTGTACGATATATCTTTTTCCATCCACTTAATTTCAACCTGTGTCTTTTTATTTAAAGTCAAGCTTTTGCAGACAGCGTATAATTGGGTTTTGCTTTTTTAAAAAAGCTATTCTGATTACTTTTGCCTCTTTTTTTAAATTTATAAACTGTAGAATTTTTTTTTTCATTTTTATTTTATATTGGAGTAGACTTGATTTACAATGTTGTGTTAGTTTCAGATGTGAAGCAAAGTGATTTAGTTATACATATACATATATCTATTCTTTTTTAGATTCTTTTCTCATATAGGTTATTACAGAATACTGAGTAGAGTTTCCTGTGCTATATAGTAGGTCCTTGTTGATTATCTATTTTGTATATAGTAGTGTGTATATGTTAATCCCAACCTCCTAATTTATCCCTCCCCCCTTTCCCATTTGATAACCATAAGTTTGTTTTCTATGTCTGTGAGTATGTTTCTGTTTTGTAAATAAGTTCATTTGTATCATTTTTTAAATTCTACATATGAGTGAGGTCATATGATATTTGTCTTTCTCTGTCTGACTTACTTCACTTAGTATGATAATCTCTGACCACTTTTGCCTTTTAATTGGAGTGTTCAGTTCATTGACATATAATGTACTTATTTCTATGGTTGGATTTAGGTTTATCATTTTACCATTTGATTTATGTTTGCCCTTTCTATTTTTGTTCCAGTGTTTCTCCTTTCCTGCCTTTTTGGTATTAATTGAATATTTTTAGCAATATCTCTGTGCCGTATTTCTTTAGTAATTGCTCTAGGGATTGCAATGTGCATCCTTAATTTTTCCCAATCTATTTAAAGTTAATCTTATGCTACTGCTCCCAAAATGTAGAAACCTTGTAGCTATACAGGTCCATTTACTCCCTTCCCCCATCCTTTATGCTATAGTTTTCATATATGCTATATCTTCACCCATTGTAAACTTTACAATCAAGCCAACCCTTTAAATTTTGCTTCAAACATTTATATGTATTTAAATGGAATTAAGAGGAAAAATATTCTTTTATATTTGCCCATATATATACCATTTTCAATGTCATTCATTTCTTCCTGAAAATTCAATTTTCCAGGAGATATAGTTTCTCTTTAGTCTGAAGATAGTCCTTTAGCATTTCTATAGCAAAGTTTTGCTGGCAATAGATTCTCTTAGTTTTATCTGAAAATGTCTTTATTTCACCTTAAATGTTGAAGGAGATTTTCACTGGGTACAGAATTGGAGTTGATTGATTTTTTTTTTTCCTCTTAAAAATTTAAAGATGTTGTTCCATTGTGCTCTGGCCTCCATTGTTTCTGATGAGAAGTCAGTATCATCCAGATTCTTGTTGCCCTGTATCTATTGTGTCACTTTTCTTTGTCTGCTTTCAAGACTGTCTCTTTATCTTTGGTTTTCAGCAGTTTGAAATGCCTGGATGTAGTTTTCTTTGTGTTTATACAGCTTGGATTTTTCTGAGTTTCTTGAATCTATGAGTATGTCACCAAATATGGGAAAATTCCATTCATTATTTCTTCAAAAATTTTATTTGTCCATCCTCTCTTTCCTTTCCTTCTAGGACTCCAATTACTCATGTTAGACCATTTGATCTTGTCCCACAAGTCATTGAGGCTATTTTTCATGCTTTTTTTTTTTTTCTCTCTAAGCTTCAGTTTGGGTAGTTTTATTGTCCCATCTTCTAGTTTACTGATCTTTTCTTCTACAGTGTTTGATCTGCTCTCAAGCCCATCCAATGAATTTTTAATTAAATTATATTTAGAATTTCCATTTGGTTCTTTTTTTTTGGTTTCTGTACCTGTCGTCTGTCCTGAGATATCCTATATCCTAAATGTGTGTGTTTATATATCTACATATACTATAAGTATCTATCTATATCTATATATCTATATATCTTTATATACATATTGTCCTTGAGAACAATTATTTTATGGACTGAATTTTGCCCCCTAATTCATATGTTAAAGCCCTAACTCCCAACTCTGACTGTGTTTAGAGATAAGACCTTTAAAGAGGTAATTAAGGTTAAATGAGGCCCTAATCCCATAGGACTGGAGTCCTTACAAGAAAAGAAAGAGACATCAGGTATGTGCATGAACAGGGAAAAGGACTTGTGAGGACACAGCAAAGATAAAGTGGCTATCTGCAAGCCAAAGAGAGAGGCTTCATGAGAAACCAACCCCACTGGCACCTTGATCTTGGATTTCCAGCCTCTGGAATTGTAAGAAAATAAATTTCAATAGTAAAACCATCCAGTCTGTGGTATGTTGTTACAGCAGCCCTATATGGCCAATACAAGTTATAATAATTGCTATGGCATCCTTGTCTTCTAGTTCTAATGTCTTGTTTATCTTGGGGTTCAGCCTCCATTGATTGTCTTTTCTTTTGAGAGTGGGCCACATTTTCCTATGTCTTTGTATGTCTAGTATGATTGGTTTGTGAATGATATATTGCAGGGACTCCGAATCCTGTTATCTTCCTCTGAACAGTGTTGATTTTTTTTAAGCCAGCATTTAACTTGGCTGGATCCTGTTTGCAAACTCTGTCTTCCCCATAGTGGGCAGCAGCTGAAACCTCAGGTCAGTTCCTTTAGCCTTAGCTTGGTGCCAATGCATGCATTATTTATGAGTCAGCCAAAGATTTGGGCAGTTTATACGCAGAATTTGGAGCACTTCATCTCTGTTTCTGTTCTTTCCAAGTTTTCTCTCCTTCCTTTCCAGCAGCTGTGCTTGTCACAAATCATCCCCTGGTTCCTCAAACCAATAGAGCTATGAGTTTTCTATTGGAATTTTAACCATCTGGAATGGTGGTTACTGCAGCCTTCCCTCAGGCTAGAAACCATAAAAATGTGAAATATCTAATGCAGTTCCATTCTTTCAAGTGTTGATGCCCCTCCAGTATTGTTTTTGGTTTCCTTCCAGGGCCTTTAAGTAGGTGCTTTTTTTTAATGTTTGGTCCAGAATTTGCAGTAGTGATCTGCAGAAGGGTTGATCCAATAGGAGCTCCTTGCCCATACCTGAATAGAAGCCCTAAATATCACTGGAATCAATACAAGTGTCTCTACTTCACTCCCTCTGCCTTAGTCTTAAGCCACCATAGCACCAAGACTAAAGCTGTAACTTCCAAACTAGTTTCTCCTAATACTTTATCCCCATTAAGCTCATTCTCCACATGCTTAGAACACTTCCGTGCGTTGACCTTGGGTCCCCTGTTCCTGCTCTACACACCTCCTGGGATATTTCATCCACTTCTGTATTCAGTTGCCATCTCTTTGCTGATAACTCCTGAATGTGCACGTCCAGCCCAGAGTATATCCTATGTATGCAGCTTCCTGCTTGATGTGTCCTTTTATTGATGTCAAAGGATCCTTTAACTTATTATGCCCTAAACTGACATCATTATTTCCCTTCTCAAAACTAGTTTTCTTGTGTCCCCGATCATAATGAATATCTCCACCATCCACTCATTTTCCCAAATAAGAGATCTGGGAGCTATTCTTGATCCCCCCTACTTCCATGCTTAATCTCCAAAATCTCTTGGTATTTATCTCCTTAACCTCTCTCAAAACTGCCCATGTTTCTCCATCTTCATTTCCACTGTTCCCATAGTTTCTAGCCTGGGTTGTTAGCAATTGTCTCCTAACTGCCCTTCCTTCTTCTCTTGTCCCTCCCATCCCTTCTATGCCCAGTGGCCAGAATGACATTTTGGTGATACTAGGTCCCCTTACTTTTCCATATACATTTTTTACACAGCTTATGAGTTCCTTTTTAAAAGTCCTGCTGGGGTTGCATTGAATACATAGCTCAATTTGGGGAAAATTGACATGTTAGCAAAATTGAATATTCTAATTCTTGAACATGGTATTTGTCATTAAGGTTGCTATAACAAAAAAAAAATCACAGAGTGAGTGGCTTATAAACAACAGAAATTTATTTCTCACAGTTCTGGAGGCTGGAAGTCTGAGATCAGGGTGCCAGCACTGTTGGGCAAGGGACCTCTTCTAGTTGCAGACTTATTGTATCCTCACACAAAGAAAGGGGCGAGGGAGCTCTCTGAGGTCTCTTTTATTTTTTAAATATTTTATTTATTTATTTATTTATTTATTTATTTTGGCTGCGCTGGGTCTTAGTTGCAGCATGCATGCGAGATCTAGTTCCCCGACCAGGGATCGAATGGGCCCCATGAATTGGGAGCGTGGAGTCTTACCCACTGGACCACTAGGGAAGTCCCTGGGGTCTCTTTAATAAGGACACTAATCCCATTTATGAGGTTGCCACCCTCATGACCTAATCACCCCCCTAAAGGCCCCACCTCCTCATACCATCACATTGGGAATTGGGATTTCAACATATGAATTTTAGGGGGACACATTCAGATCACAGCAGTATCTCTCCTCATTTATTTGGGTCTTTAATTTTTTCAGAAATGTTTTGTGGTTTACCGGGTATGTGTCTTGCACATCTTTTGTTAATTCCTAAATATTTCATATGATAATGCTATTTTAAATGTTATTGTTAATATCAATTTCCAATTTTTTATTACTAGTATAGAGAAATACTATTGATTTTTATATATTGACCTTGTATCCTGTAACCCTGATAGACTCACATATTAGTTCTAGTAGTTTTTTTTTTAGATTCCTTAGGATTCTGTATAGAAACAATTATGTCATCTCTGAATAGTTTTATTTCTTCCTTTAAGAAGTAAAGTTTGCATTTCATTTCCTGTCTATGCTTTGTTGCACTGGATAGGACCTCCATTAAAGTCTTAAATAAGATGGGTGAAAGTGAACATCTTTGCCTTGTTTGTAATCTAAGGGGGAAAATAATTCAATCTTTCACCACTAAATGTGATACTAGCTGTAGGTTTTCTGTAGTTGCCTCTTATCAGGTTGAGGAAGTACCCCTTCTATTCTAGTTTGCTGAGAGTTCTTCTTTTTCTTTTCTTTTTTAAAAATTAATTAATTTATTAATTTATTTATTTTTGGCTGCATTGGGTCTTCGTTGCTGCGTGCGGGCTTTCTCTAGCTGTGGCGGGCGGGGGCTGCTCTTTGTTGCGGTGTGCGGGCTTCTCATTGCGGTGGCTTCTCTTGTTGTGGAACACGGGCTCTAGGCACATGGGCTTCAGTAGTTGTGGCACTCGGGGTCAGTAGTTGTGGCTTGCAGGCTCTAGAGCGCAGGCTCAGTAGTTGTGGCACACGGGCTTAGTTGCTCTGTGGCATGTGGGCTCTTCCCGGCCCAGGGCTCCAACCCGTGTCCCCTGCATTGGCAGGTGGATTCTTAACCACTGCGCCACCAGGGAAGTCCCTTTCTTTTCTTTTTTTAAAAATCATGAATAGGTATTGAATTTTGTCAATTATTTTTTTTTGCATCAAAAGAGATGGTCATAAGGTTTTTCTTTTTTAGTCAGTGTATGAGTTTCCTGGGGCTGCCGTAACAAGTTACCACAAGCTTGGTGGCTTAAAACAACAGAAATTTGTTCTCTCATAGCTCTGAAGACCAGAAGTCTCTAATCAAGATGTCAGCAAGGCTGCACTCCCTCCAAAGGTTCTAGGGAAGGATCCATTCCTTGCTTCTTCCAGCTTCTGGTTGCCCCAGGGGTTCCTTGGCTTGTAGCTGCGTCAATCAAATCTCTGTCTCTGTCTTGGCACCAATTTCCTGTACGTCTGTGTCTCCTCTTATGTGTGTCTCAAATATCCCTCTGTCTTTCTCTTATAAGGACACTTGTCATTGGATGTAGGGTCTACCTGAATAATCCAGGATTATCTCTTCATCTCAAGTTCCTTAACTTAATCACATCTGCAAAGACCCTTCTTCCAAATAAGGTTACTGTTACAGGTCCCAGGGATTAGACGTGGACATCTTTTAGGGAGACCTTTTCAGGCCCACCACAGTCAGCTAACATGTTAATTGCAGTGATTCATTTTCAAATGTTAAACCTGGCATTCCCCACTTGGTCATGATGTATTACATTTGTTTTTTGTGTCTATGTTCATTACAAATATTGGCCTGCCAGTTTTTTGGTAATCTTTGCCTGATACTAGTGTAGAGGAATGCAGACCTCATAAAATGAAATGACCTCCTCATCTGTTTTCTGGAAAACCTTGTGTACAATTCGTGTTTTTGTTTTTGTTTTCCTTTAAATGTTTGGTCAAATTCATGAGTAAGGACACCTGGGCCTGGAATGTTCTTTGCTGGAAAGTTTTTAACTACAAATGTAATGTCTTTAATAGACATAGAAGTTAAGTCTATCTCACCTTGAGGGACCTTCGGTAGTTTGTGTCAAGGAATTCGTCCATTTCATCTAAGTTTTTGGACTTGTTGTCATAAAGTTGTTCATAATATTCTTTTATTATCCCTTCCACCAGGGTATGTTTGGTTTCTCCTCTTTAATTCCTGATATTGGAAATTTTAATTTTTTTCTAGAAGTTTATCAATTTTATTGATATTTTCAAAGAACCAGCTTTTTGTGTCATTGATTTTCTCAGTTGTATTTCTGTTTTCTTTCATTGATTTCCACTCTTTTTTTTTTTTTTTTTTTGCTGCATTGGGTCTTTGTTGCTGTGCATGGGCTTTCTCTGTTGCGGTGAGCAGCGGCTACTCTTCATTGCAGTGTGCAAGGTTCTCATTGCGGTGGCTTCTCTTGTTGTGGAGCATGGACTCTAGGCGCGCAGACTCAGTAGTTGTGGCATGCAGGCTCAGTAGTTGTGGCTAGCAGGCTCTAGAGTGCAGGCTCAGTAGTTGTGGCACATGGGCTTAGTTGCTCCGTGGCATGTGGGATCTTCCTGGACCAGGGATTGAACCCGTGTCCCCTGCATTGGCAGACGGATTCTTAACCACTGTGCCCCCAGGGAAGTCCCGATTTCCACTCTTATCTTTATTTTATGTCGTTCTTTCTGCTTATTTTGGTATTAATTTGCTCTTTTGTTTCTAGTGTCTAAATGTGTAAACTTAATTCATTGATTTAGGACCTTTTTTCTCTTTTTTAATGTAAGCACTTAATGCTAAAAGTTTTTCTAAGCACTGCTTTAGGTACATTCCACACATTTTGATATGTTATGATTTTATTTTCACTCAGTGCAAAACATTTCCAATATCCCTGTTATTTCTTCTTTGAAACAATAGGTTATTTAGGATTGTGTTATTTAATTTACAAACATTTGGTTTTTTCCAGATATCTTTCTGTTATTTATTTCTAGTTTCGATGATGGTCAGGAAACATACTTTATATGATTTAAATCCTCTTATTCTTATTCAAACTTGTTTTATGACCCAGAATATCGGCTATCTGGGTGAATGTTTCATGGATGTTTTATTTTTACTTTTTTTAATAAATTTATTTATTTTGTTTATTTTTATTTTTGGCTGTGTTGGGTCTTCGTTGCTGCACGCAGGCTTTCTCTGGTTGCGGCGAGCGGGGGCTACTATTCGTTGCGGTGCACAGGCTTCTCATTGCAGTGGCTTCTCTTGTTGCGGAGCACAGGCTCTGGGCGAGCAGGCTTCAGTAGTTGTGGCACGCGGGCTTCAGTAGTGGTGGCTCGCGGGCCCTCATGGGTGTTTTAAAACAACATGTAGGGCTTCCCTGGTGGCGCAGTGGTTAAGAATCCGCCTGCCAATGCAGGGGACAAGGGTTCGGGCCCTGGTCCAGGAAGATCCCACGTGCTGCGGAGCAACTAAGCCTGTGCACCACGACTACTGAGCCTGCGCTCTAGAGTCCACGAGCCACCACTACTGAGCTCGCGTGCCACAACTACTGAAGCCCGTGCACCTAGAGCCTGTGCTCCGCAATGAGGAGCCACCGCAATGAGAAGCCCGCGCAACGCAACCAAGAGTAGCTCCCGCTCGTCGCAACCAGAGAAAGCCTGCACTCAGCAACGAAGACCCAACGCAGCCAAAAAAAAAAAAAACATGTGTTCTACAGTTGTTAGGTACAGTGTTCTATAAATGTTAATTTAGTCAAGTTGGTTGGTCATGGTATTTAAGTCTATATCCATATTGAGCCTCTGTGTACTTGCTCTATCAATTACTGACAAATGAATGTTGAAATCTCCAAGTCTAACTGGATTTTTCTATTTATTTTTCCAGGTCTATCAGTTTTTTGCTTCATATGTTTTGAAGCTCTGCTATATGGTGCATATACTTTTAGTTTTATTATGTGTTTTAATTAATTGACCTCTTTATCACTATAAAATGTTCCTCTTTATCCCTGGTAATATTCCTGGTTCTGAAACCTACTTTGTCTGATATTAATATAGTCACTCTAGTTTTTCGTTTTTGAAAATTAATTTATTGAAGTATAGTTGATTTACAATGTTGTGTTAGCTTCTGGTGTAGAGCAAAGTGATTCAGTGATTCACGTGTGTATATATATATTTTTTCATATTCTTTTCCGTTATAGGTTATTATAAGATATTGCTCTAGCTTTTCTTTTGATTAGCGTTTACATGCTCTTTTCCCATCCTTTTATTTTTAGCTATCTTTGTCTTTATAACTAAAGTATAATTAGAAATTTGAAATAAATTTTAAAATTTCTAGTAGGTAGCACATAGTTGTACCTTGTTTTTTTCACCCAGTATGACGACTTCTTCCCTTTAATTGGGATGTTCAGCCATTTACGTTGATACAGTTTTTAATATGAAGCAGGAAATAGAAAACAAAGAACCAATAAAGTGGATCAAAAACCAAATAAAAATTGGTTTTATAAAAAAAATTAAGTAGACAAAACTCTGGTGAGACTGATGAATACACAGAAAAATAGAGAAAACACAAATAAACATTATATCAGATTTTTTTAAAAATAAGAGAGCTTTATGAATAACTTCATACCCATATTCTAAAAAACAGGTAAAATAAGCAATTTTTGAAAAATAATTTAAACGTGTACTAACTTACAACCATAATAATATTTGATTCAGTAGTTAAAATTCTATCCATTAAAAAAAACAAATAGAAAAACAACAAACACACGCAAAATTTGTCATATAGGTGAATTCTACTGAACACTCAAGGAATGAATGTGTCCTATCTCATACAAACTATTCCAGAAAGAAAAAAAAAAATGAAGGAAAGCAGCTCAAATAATTCTATGAGACAAGGACAATTTGAATAGAGGAAATTACAAGCCAATCTCATTTATAAAACTCAATGCAGGGCTTCCCTGGTGGCGCAGTGGTTGAGAATCTGCCTGCTAATGCAGGGGACACGGGTTCGAGCCCTGGCCTGGGAAGATCCCACATGCCGCAGAGCGGCTGGGCCCGTGAGCCACAACTGCTGAGCCTGCGCGTCTGGAGCCTGTGCTCCGCAACGAGAGAGGCCCGCGCATCGCGATGAAGAGTGGCCCCCGCTTGCCACAACTGGAGAAAGCCCTCGCACAGAAACGAAGACCCAACACAGCCAAAATCAATCAATCAATCAATCAATCAAACATACGCATTTGATTCAAGATACTCATTAAAAAAAAAAAAAAAAAAAAAACTCAATGCAAAAATCCCAAATAAATATTAACAAACCAAGTCCAGCAGTAGATTAAAAATGATAACAACAGGGAAACAAACTCACGATCAAATTATGATCATGTAAGGTTTATTCCAGGAACGGAATGAAGGCTGACATTAGAAAATCTACTTGTGTCTTTCACAGCATTACCAGATGAAAGGAGAAAATTTATATTCATCTCAAATTTAGAAAAACTGCTTGATAAAATTCAACACTCATTTGGGTAACCCTCAGTAAACAAGGATGAGACAGGGGACCACCTTAACCTGAAAAAGTGTGTCTACTGAGACCTAGATGGGTATGTTGAGATCCAAGTCCGAACATTCTCTCCCAAACTGCTTCACATTCAGCCAGAGCTCTCCATCTCAGTTAACAGCAACTCCGATCCTCCAGTTGCTCAGAATAAAATTTGGAGTCATCTTTAACCCCTCTCTTTTTCACTCACCCTGCTTCCAGTTCGTTGGGATATCTGGTTGGCCCTCAAAATACATCTAGAATCCAATGGCTTTTTACCATCTCCATTGTTAGCACTGGACCAAGCCACTACCACCTAGCTTAAGGGTCCTTCCTGGAATTCTTACTTCCAACTTTGGCCCCTCCCCATCCCCATGTCTATTCTCAATGCAACATACAGAGAGATCCTTTAAAAGAAAACAAACAAACAGCTGTTGGTATATAATTCGTTTATAATACAATTCACTCATTTAAAGTGTATAATTCAATGGCCTTTAGGGTAGTCACAGAACTGTGCATCTATTACCACAATAGATTTTTAGAACATTTTCATTACCCAAAAAGAAATCTGCACCTCTAAGCCAATAATCACCAATTCCCCATTCCCCACAACTACTGATCTACTTTCTGTCTCTATAGATTTGCCTGTTCTGAGCATTTCATATAAACTGAATCATGTAATACATGGTGCTATGTGACCAGCTTCTTTCACTTAGCACATTTTTTTCAAAGTTCATCCACTTTGTAGCATGTATTAATACTTTATTCCTTTTATTGCTGAATAATATTACATTGTATGAATAGACCACATTTTTTTTCATCCATTCGTCAGTTGGTGGATATTTGGATTGTTTCCACTT
Source organism: Balaenoptera acutorostrata (assembly GCF_949987535.1). Lineage (NCBI taxonomy): Eukaryota > Metazoa > Chordata > Mammalia > Artiodactyla > Balaenopteridae > Balaenoptera > Balaenoptera acutorostrata. Next base: position 36,537,335 of record NC_080078.1, read on the forward strand.
TTTGGCTACTATGAATAATACTGCTATGAACGTTCATGTAAAAGGTTTTGTGTATAGACATATGTTTTTATTTCTCTTGGGTATATACATATACCTAGGAGCAGAATTGGTGGGTCAAGTGGTAACTCTCTGTTTAACCTTTTGAAGAACTGCCAGACTATTCCAAAGTGGCTGCACGATTTTACATTTTCATCAGTGGTGTATGAAGGTCCAATTTCTCTCCATCCTCACCAACACTCATCTCTCACTTAGAGAGTTCACTATTTCCCCCACACCCTGCTCAGTTCAGATTACTAACAACTGATTATTATGAAGCAAAAAAAAAAAAAAAAAAATTCACCAGATGGCCTTAACAGTAGACTGGAGAGAATTCCAAAGTGGTCCAGTGGTTAGGACTCTGCACTTTCACTGCCGGGGCCCCAGGTTCAATCCCTGGTCAGGGAACTAAGATTCTGCAAGCTGCACAGTGCGGCCAAAAAACAAAACAAAACAAAAAAAAACAGTAGACTGGAGATGGCAGAAGAGTCAGTTAACTTGAAGGCACAACAATAGAAATTATTCACTCTGAAGAAGAGAGAGAAGAGGGTTAAAGAAAAATGAACAAAACTTCAGGGACAGTATCAAGCAATTGGACATCCATATAACTGGAATCCCGGAAAGAAAAAACAGTCATTTTGAGACCGAAAAGAATTAAGAAAATAATGGCTAAAAGAAAAAAAAAACAGCAAGAAAATAATGGCTGAAAATATCCCAGGTTTGATTTGTACAAGCACCAATTTACAGGGATAAACTTGCCTTTGTTCCAAGCATGGATAAAAGTGCTGAACACCAGAGGTAAAGAAAAAAAGTCTCGAAAGCATTGGAAGGACAAAGGCACATTGCATATTTGGAGCAGCATTCTGCATGCCTGCTGAATGACTGGTGAGCAGTAGTGGAGGCCAGGGTACCATGCAAGACCACGCAAAGACAACCTTAAATTGCTGGAAGAAAAGACCCATTAGCCCCAAGTTTTATACCCATAAAAATATCCTTCAAAAATTGAGGGCGGTGGGCTTCCCTGGTGGCGCAGTGGTTGAGAATCTGCCTGCCAATGCAGGGAACACAGGTTCGAGCCCTGGTCTGGGAAGATCCCACATGCCGCGGAGCAGCTGGGCCCGAGAGCCACAATTGCTGAGCCTGCGCGTCTGGAGCCTGTGCTCCTCAACAAGAGAGGCCACGATAGTGAGAGGCCCGTGCACCGCGATGAAGAGTGGCCCCCCGCTCGCTGCAACTAGAGAAAGCCCTCGCACAGAAACGAAGACCCAACCATAAATAAATAAATAAATAATTAAATAATTAAAAAAAAAAATTGAGGGCGGGGGGACTTCCCCGGTGGTGCAGTGGTTAGGAATCTGCCTGCCAATGCAGGGGACACGGGTTTGAGCCCTGGTCCAGGAAGATCCCACATGCCGCGGAGCAACTAAGCCCGTGCACCACAACTATTGAGCCTGCGTTCTAGAGCCCATGAGCCACAACCACTGAGCCCGTGAGCCAAAACTACTGAAGCCCATGCGCCCTAGAGCCCGCGCCGCAACTACTGAGCGCACGTGCTGCAACTACTGAGGTCTGTGCGCCTAAAACCTGTGCCCCGCAGCAAGAGAAGCCACTGCAATGAGAAGCCCACGCACCACAACAAAGAGTAGCCCCGGCTTGCCACAACTAGGGAAAGCCCGTGTGCAGCAATGAAGACCCAACACAGCCAATAAATAAATAAGTAAAATAAAAATTAAAAAAAAAAAATTGAGGGTGGGGACTTCCCTGATGGCGCAGTGGTTAAGAATCCGCCTGCCAATGCAGAGGACACGGGTTCGATCCCTGGTCCGGGAAGATCCCACATGCCGCAGAGCAACTAAGCCAACGAACCAGGACTACTGAGCCCGCGAGCCACAACTACTGAAGCCCACACACCTAGAGCCCATGCTCCGCAACAAGAGAAGACACCGCAATGAGAAGCCCATGCACTGCAATGAAGAGTAGCCCCCACTTGCCGCAACTAGAGAAAGCCCACATGCAGCGACGAAGACCCAACACAGCCCTAAATAAATAAATAGAGGGTGAAACAAATTTATTTTCAGATAAAAGCTGAGAGAATTTGTTGCCAGTAGACCTGTAATGTTAAGAAATGCTAAAGGATATCCTTCTAAAGGTTGAAGGAAAATGATCTTCAGTGGGAACTCAGATGTACAGGAAGAAATGAAGTGCACTGGAAACAGCAAATAAGATCTTGTTTTCCTCTTATAATTTACTTAAAACCAATTGACTCTTTTTTTTTAAATTTATTTTATTCTATTTTTTATTTTATTTTATTTTTGGCTGTGTTGGGTCTTCATTGCTGCGCACTGGCTTTCTCTAGTTGCGGTGAGCGGGGGCTACTCTTTGTTACAGTGCGCAGGCCTCTCGTGGTGGCTTCTCTTATTGTGGAGCACGGGCTCTAGGGTGCGCGGGCTTCAGTAGTTGTGGCACGCGGGCTCAGTAGTTGTGGCTCGCGGGCTCTAGAGCACAGTCTCAGTAGTTGTGGCGCACGGGCTTAGTTGCTCCGCGGCATGTGGGATCTTCCTGGACCAGGGATTGAACCCGTGTCCCCTGCGTTGGCAGGCGGATTCGTAACCACTGCACCACCAGGGAAGGCCCCAATTGACTCTTTAAAATAAAAATAACATTGTTAGTTGAGGTCTATTTAATGCATGTTGAAGTAAAAGATATGACAATCACATAAGAAGGGGGATGGGTAAATGGAAATTTTTTTTTTTTTTTAATTTGGAGGAAAGAAATAGAAGACTACATGTACAGACAACTCAAAAGGAGTTTTGCAGCAAAATGGAGCTGAAACATGGTGGTAACTGAGAGGGGAAATGGGATCCTTTTTAAGGTGGGAGAAGTAAAAGCATTTTTATACGCTGAAGAGAATGATCTAGTAAAGAGGGGGAAGTTGATGACATAGGTCAGAGAGAATTCTTGGAGATATGTGCTTGAACAGGTGGGTCTCATTCAGAGGTGGATGGATTGGTTTCTGATATCAGCACCAGCAAGACAGATATACGGGCACTAATGCAAGTTCATGGGTGAACATGTTTTGGGGAGTGTGTACAAGTTCTCTTGTGAAGAAGCAATTCATCAGTGGGGAGTGAGGATGGGGAAGCTGGTGCTGGAGTTTTGAGGAGAGGAAAGTGGGAGAGTGACCGATTATAGAATTATAGTATGATTGCCCAGCAGCATAGCACCCATTTGAGGTTTGTGATCATCACTTAAAGGGACAATAGTCAATGTGGTCACGTGCTTTTTTTCCCAGCCACATTCAACTCTCGGGTGCAAATGAAGAAGTTGCAGGGAGTTGGGTTTAACCCAGGTGGTGGTTTTGCCAAACAAGTACAATAACGTGAGAGAGGTAAAGCAAGCGTGTGGGCAGGGTGGTGTTTGTGACAGTTGACCATGGAATTTAAGCTGCATAAGAGGGGGAAAGAGGAGTCTAAGGGGGTGAGGATCAATGGAAAGGAACAGTATTCATGCATTGAAGTTCTGCAGAGAGTCTAAGTATGGTTGAAGTCAGGATGCTCTAGGAAATGAGCAAAAAAAAAGAAAAAAAAATTGGAGGAGGCCCAAGAATGAAGTCAACACCTCCACCATTGTTTCCCACCTTCATCCATTTCCTCTATAATCTCACCTCCTTCTACTTCAGCCTGCCCCAGCCACACCAGTCTCACTTGCCTCCTTCTGTGCCCCTGGATCTGGAGAGCTCTTCCCTGTATATTCACGCACTTACTCTTCCCCTCCTTCAAGTCTTTGCTCCAATATCATTTTCTCAGCAAAGCCTGAGTCCATCACCTTATTTTATTTTATTTTTCTAAATTTATTTTATTGAAGTGTAGTTGATTTACAGTGTTGTGTTAATTTCTGCTGTACAGCAAAGTGATTCAGTTACACATATACATACATTCTTTTTCGTATTCTTTTCCATTATGGTTTATCACAGGATATTGAATATAGTGCCCTGTGCTATACAGTAGGACCTTGTTGTTTATCCATTCTATATGTAATAGTTTGCATCCACTAATCCCAAACTCCCACTCCATCCCTCCCCTACTCTCCCTCCCCCTTGGCAACCACAAGTCTGTTCTGTATGTCTGTGAGTCTTTTTCTGTTTCATAGATAAGTTTATTTGTGTCATATTTTAGATTCCACATATAAGTGCTATCGTATGTTATTTGTCTTTCTCTTTCTGACTTCCATGATCTCTAGGTCCATCCATGTTGCTGCAAATGGCATTATTTCATTCTTTTTTTTTTTTCCTTCTTTTTTTTCATTCTTTTTTATGGCTGAGTAGATATATACCACATCTTCTTTATCCATTCATCTGTCGATGGACATTTAGGTTGTTTCCATGTCTTGGTTATTGTGAATAGTACTGCAATGAACATTAGGGTGCATGTATCTTTTCGAATTATAGTTTTGTCCAGATATATGCCCAGGAGTAGGATTGCAGGATTATATGGCAACTCTGTTTTTCATTTTTTGAGGAACCTCCATAGTGGCTGCACCAATTTACATTCCCACCAATAGCGTTAAGAGGGTTTCCTTTTCTCCACACCTTCTCCAGCATTTGTTATTTATAAACTTTTTAATAATGGCCATTCTGTCTGGTGTGAGGTGGTACCTCATTATAGTTTTGATTTGCATTTCTCTAATAATTAGCATCCATCACCTTATTTTAAATTGCACCTGTCCCACATTGACACTCTGGATCATCCTTAACCTATCTTATTAATTTTCTGCATAGTGTTTATCACCTTCTAACATACGCTGTAGAATTTAATCAATAATTATATTCATCTTCTCTCTCTGCCTACTAGAATGTAAGGTCTGTGAGGGCAAGGACCTTTGATTTGTTTGCTGTTGTATTCCAACTACAGTGCCTGGCACATAATAGTTGGTCAATGAGTACTTATGGAATGAATGAATAAACCTACCAAGAACATTGTTTTTACTCAGGTTGGTAACAAGACATAGATGCATCTATCACTGTTTAAATTCAACATTATTCTGAAAGACCTAACTGGCAGTGTATAACAAGATAAATAAATGGAAGTTTTGAGTATTGGACAGGAGAAACAAAATTTCATTGTTTTCATTTCATGTGATCTGATGGCCTAAATAGAAAATCCAAAAGACTCTAGAGAAAAATTATTAGTGTGATTAGAACTAGTAAATAAGTAACTGGCAAATTTGTTGAATCAGCCAAAGATATGCAGGACTTTATGGAAAAAGTTATAAAACTTTGCAAGACAGAAGAAAATTTAGGGACTTTCCTGGTGGTCCAGTGGTTAAGAATCTGCCTTCCAATGCAGGGGACATGGGTTTGATCCCTGGTCGGGGAACTAAGATCCCACATGCCGTGGGGCAACTAAGCCCACGCGCTGCAACTACTGAGCCCACGTGCCACAACTAGAGAGCCCGCGCAGGGCAACTACTGAGCCCGCATGCTCTGGAGCCCATGTGCCACAACTAGAGAGCGGCCCGCGTGCCGCAACAAGAGCCTGCGCTCTTCAATGAAAGATCCTGCATGCTGCAACTAAGACCCGACACAGCCAAAAATAAATAAATAAATATTTTTTTTAAATGACAGAAGAAAATTTAAATAAATGAAGCATGTCTGTGGATGGAAAGACTCAATATTTCAATATTTGAGAAACTTTTTATTATGAAAATTTCAAAATACACAAAAGTATACAGAATCATATAATGAATTCTCAAGTGCCCATTTCTCAACCTTCATAACTATCAATTCCTGGCCAATCTTGTTTCAGCTCTTTTCCCATCTACTCCTCCCAGGCATCCTATTATTCTACCTACAAATATTTCAGCCTATCCCTCTAAAATATAAGGACTATTTAAAAATATATAATCACAGTATCATTATCACACACAAAAATGTAACATTAATTTCTTAATATCATTTCATGCCAGTCAGTGTTTCAATTTCCAATTGTTTCATTACTTTAACTTGTTGGAATCAGGGTTGTTATGTTTCTTAAGTGCTCTTATATGCAGGATCTCCCTTCATCTACTTTATGCTTTTTTCTTTGAAATTTATTTGTTAAAGAAGTCCAAGTTGCGTTTCCTGCAGAGCTTCCCAGAGTTTGGATTTTGCAGATTACATCCCATAGTGTTGGGATGACATGTTCCTCTGGAAGACTCACTATATTTTAAATGGCAATTCTCCTCAAATTAATCCACACATTCAGTGCAGTTTCAATAAAAAATCCAATTTTTTTTATGGTCCTGGAAAAACTTACCTTAAAATTCATCTAGAAGAGTAAAGGGCTAAGAATAGTCAAGACAGCTTTGAAAAGGAAGAGGGGGTGGTGGAACTCTCCTTACTAGATATCTCTAAATTTGAAACACTGTAATAGAGGTGGGGGAACCTTTCAGTTGACCCTTGAAAAGCTCAGGAGGTTAGGGGTGCCCCCTATAAAAGAGACTGCAGAGAGCTCCCTCACCCCTTCCACTATGTGTGGACACAGCGAGAAGACAGCCATCTATGAATCAGGAAGCATGCTCTCACCAGGCACCAAATCTGCCAGCACCTTGATCTTGGACTTTCAGCCTCCAGAACTGTAAGAAATAAATTTCTGTTGTTTATAAATCATCCAGTCTATGGTATTTTGTTTTAGCAGCCTGAATGGAGTAAGACAGAGCAGGGTCTTGAGACATTTGTACACTCAGCATTATTCACAATAGCCAAAAGGTGGAAGCAACTTAGACATCCATCAATGGATGAAGGGATAAACAAAGTGCAGCATATAAGTACAATGGATTATTATTCAGCCTTAAAAAGGAAAGAATTTCTTTTTTTTTTCCGGTTTTTTTTTTTTTTAATTAATTATTTATTTATTTATTTATTCTTGGCTGTGTTGGGTCTTCATTTCTGCACGAGGGCTCTCTCTAGCTGCGGATAGCGGGGGCCACTCTTCATCGCGGTGCGCGGGCCTCTCACTATCGCGGCCTCTCTTGTTGCAGAGCACAGGCTCCAGACACGCAGGCTCAGTAGTTGTGGCTCACGGGCCCAGCCACTCCGCGGCATGTGGGATCTTCCCAGACCAGGGCTTGAACCCGTGTCCCCTGCATTGGCAGGCAGATTCTCAACCACTGCGCCACCAGGGAAGCCCAGGAAAGAATTTCTGACATGTGCTACAACACAGATGAACCTTGGAGTAGAACAGTGGTTGCCAGGGGCTGGGAAGAGCAGGGAATAGTGAGTTATTGTTTAATGAATACAGTTTCAATTTGGCAGGATGAAAAACTTGTATGCACATTTCATATTTAGATCAACCATATTAATTTGTTGGGGGGTGGGGATCAAAAACAGTCAAGTATTGGCAATTCCACTTGGTTTGACTTAGTAAAAATAAACATCTAACCATATACACCAACTTCAGGAAAGTGGTGACTTTGGGGGAGAGGGGCAGGAAATGGGGGCTTTAGCTCTGTCTCTGACATGTGATTCCTTAAATAAATAAGTAAAATAAAGGTCTGAAGCTGATGTGACAAAATGTTAACGTTGTCTACCTTAACAATATACACACAAGTGTCTATACATTACTTTCTGTAACTGGTTTGAAATTTTTCATGAATAAAAATAAAAATCGTGCCTGGGAGAAGAGAAGTGAGTCGGGCCAGTGTAGACAACTGGGTCAAGCAGCTTGACTGGGAATGGAGGAGATGGGGCAGGATCAGGGTTGACTGTGAAGGCTGCCTGTTTATTGAGGAGAAGAAGCCCCAGGGTGTGGGGTGGGGACTTTACTGGTGGCGCAGTGGTTAAGAATCTGCCTGCCAATGCAGGGGACACAGGTTTGATCCCTGGTCCGGGAAGATCCCACATGCCACGGTGCAACTAAGCCCGTGTGCCACAACTACTGAGCCCGACTGCCACAACTACTGAAGCCCACGTGCCTAGAGCCCGTGCTCTGCAACAAGAGAAGCCACCGCAATGAGAAGCCCATGCACCATAAGGAAGAGTAGCCCCCACTCGCCACAACTAGAGAAAGCATGTGCGCAGTAACAAAGACCCAACGCAGCCAAAAATAAATAAATAAATAAATAAATTAATTAAAAAACAAAAACAAAACAAACAAAAAGAAGCCCTTGGGGTAGGGGGGAGATTAAAGGTTCAGGAAAGGGGACAGTGGGAAGTTACCCTGAGGCCCCCAGAAGAGAGTTGGGAGCCATTCCCAGGAAGGGGAGCACGTGACGCAGAGCTGGAGTGGAGACAAGGTTGCGGCCTCTGTTTGGGGCCCACTGAGCATGAGTGTCCACTGGGGTCCGAGGCAGGAGCCTGAGCTGCACATTCCTCAATTCTCCCCCGTCAATGTCCTCTCTCTCCAGTTCGGTCTGTGAATCTGGGTCTCTGTTTTCTTTCTGCTGGGTTCATCCCTCAGCCCCCAACTGGGAAATCCCAATCACATCAAATCCAACCCCGCCCCGCCCCCCGGAAGCTTTCACTTGGTGCCACCACGCAGACCCCTTCTTCACTCTCCCAACTGGTCCTGACTTGTGTCCTTCTGCTGGGAGCACCAGCCTCCCTCTGTCTTTCCTTGTCTCTCTTCCTTCTTCCCAAACCGACATGTTAAGAACCAGTTTGATTGAGAGAGAGTTCCCGTACCATACAATTCACCGAAAGTGTAGATTTCAATGGTTTTCAGTTCAGAGTTGTGAATCATCATCACCATTAATTTTGGAACATTTTCATCTCCCCAAACAGAAACCTCATAACCTTTGGCGACCATCCACTGTCTCCCCCTCTCCCCAGCCCCCCGAAACCACTAATCTACTTTCTGTCTCCATGGATTTGCCTATTCTGGACATTTCATATAAGTGGAATCATACGATATATGGTCTTTGGTGACTGTCTTCTTTCACTAAACATCGTATTTTCGAGGTTCATCCATGTTGTAGCTGTGTCAGTGCTTTATTCCTTGTCTGGCTGAATAATATTCCATTGTGTGGCTATAACACATTGCATTTATCCATCCATCAGTTGATGGATTCAAATGGACTTTTCTCAGGAAATCTCTCCTGATTTATTTCTACCTACTCCTCCTCTCCCGGGCCCGAAGCATTCTGTAAATGGGGATTCCTTGGTGACACGGCCTCTGAGAATGGAGAGAGCAGGAGGCAACCTTATGTTTGCAACCTAGCAGAGCCCCTTAGTGGCTGAGTGACTGGCCCTCCTTGGGGCCTTATTTCCTCCTCAATAAAATGTGGACAATGATATTTCCTTCCAGGATTGTGGGAAGTCCTGATCCAAGTGGAGCATGTGGCAGAGTGGCCTGGCATACAGAAGGCACTCAATAGTGCTGGGTCCCTTTTGTCTGTGTCGACCTTGATCCCAAGCTAAGGGTGGGCAGGCAGGAACCATACTTCCTTCCTTGCTATTCCGCTGTCGATGTCTGAGTGCAGTGTTCTTTGATGGGAGTCAGATAAGGAGAGAAGACATAGAAAGGAAAGAAAAAGCAGATATCAAGAAATACCAGAGGAATGGAACAAAAGGATACAAATGAGATAGAAAAAGGTCTGTAGAGCAGGTATGTTTCAGAGTTGAGCGTGGTGAGGTAGGAAGAACATGGGGTTTGAAGGTTTGAAGACCTGTGTTTCAGCCCCAGCCCTGACACATCCAGGTCACTTACCTCTGGGTCACAGGGACGGGTGCCCTCAATTTCCCCCTCTGGGGGTGAGGGGATGGCATGAGCTCATGGGCCCACTGTTGTGTAAACCATTTACCCAGGGACTCTGAAGGCCAGGTGGTATCCCTACTGATCCAAGCAGGTCCTGGCTGTGGCCTCTCAGTGACCTGACACGCTGTCCCCTCTGTGGGTGAGTGGCCTGAAGCTGCCTCAGGCTGGAGCCCATCCTTCTCGGTGTCCTGGAGGCCTCTGGGACTCAGGGGAACCTGACAGTGTTCATTCATTCATCAAATTTTACAAACCTACCTCTTGCAGGGCACTGTACTATGACTAAGACCTGGCTCTTGCCCTCAAGGGGCCCACAGACTTGGGGTGAGAGGGACACACAAGGCACCTTCAGATGTAGGATGCCGCTGGTCTTGTGTTACTCTGTGACTCTAAACACCTTCTGCCTTCTTGTGCAAATTGACTTCCTGAATGTTTCTGTTTCTGATTTCCAGGCCTTGCTCTTTGGCCTCGTCAAATATATAGAGATTTCTTTCTTTATTCTTTGCCCAAGAGATTAGCACAGTGGCAGTGCCCTCAGGAGATTCTCAGGGGATATTTGATGGATAAATAAAAACATGAAGGATGAAAAATGAAAGTGTGTGGTATGCCTTCACAGAAGTATGCCCACAAGTGCTGTGGGAGCCCAAAACTGAGCTGGGGTGGCTTCCTGGAATAGGTGATATTTGAACTGGGTCTTGGGATTAGTTAGAGTTTGCCAGTTATATGTATTCTCAGCACAGGGAACAGCATTTGCAAAAATGTAAAAAGGTCGGAATGGTAAGAACTTCCTAGTGGCTGCGTGGGTGTCGGGGAGTGAGGGTGGAGTGAAGAATGGAAAGTGGAAGGGAGGGATGGGGGGGCAGTCAAGATTTTGAACAATATAAAGAGAAAAAAGTAGAAAGATCACTCAGTCTTGACACTTGCAGACAATCACTTTTTTGCATATGTATGTTTAAAACAACTATACATATGTTCTTTTTTTTCCCCAGACCATATATATACATATATATATATATATATATGGGCTTTTTTTTTTTTTTTCTATGTGTAGGAGCTATTTGTTTCAAGCAGAGTTCTTTCTCTGTTTTTCCAAGAAGTTAACTCTGATGCTGCGTGGGGAGAAATACGGTTTGCAAGGGACACTGAAGTGGGAAGCTGCCATCGTAGCCACTCGGGAGATGCGAGATGCCTCTGGGGCAGTGGGATGGGGAGGAAGAGCGGTTTGTCCAGGTAAAGGACCTGGGAAGGCAGGTTGCTTCGTGGGTGGGAGAGAGGGAGGAGTCGGCGCTGACGCACAGGGTTCTAGCTTAGGAAACAGGTTGCTGGTGATACCTTTCGGATAAGGACTTCGGATGAAGCGCTGGCAAGTTGTGAGAAGCAGATAAGGAGCTGAGATGTGTGAACACCTTAGATTTTGTGGAACTGTCCTGCGGGGAGTGGCCACGCGGGCCGGTCTCCCTGGGACCCCACACCTGTCTGGAACACCTGTGGGGTCCAGATGGTTGTCCTGGGGTGGGGGTGGGGTCGCGCCCCGGTCGTCGAGGCCCTAAGCCCTAATGTAATGGGACCTTCTGGGCCGGGCGCAGGCTGAGCGCGTCCGGCTGGGAGGCAGCGCTCACCAACTCCCGATGCAGGTGAGGGTGTCGGACCTGGGGCCCCCATCTCATCGGGCTGGGGAACGGGCTCAGGAGTCTTGCGCCCCCCTCACTTCACGTGGGGGAGTTCGAATTCCGGCCCTGCCACTTCCTGCCTCAGTTTCCCCATCTGCACCCGCTCGCAGGCGGACCCGAGAGCAGTATGTAACCTGCAGAGGCCACGACACATCGCTGGCATCCGGTGAGGGGAAGTGGCCAGGCCTGGTCGCGGAGGAGGGTCGCGGGGCAGGGGCATGAGGAGCCGGGACCTGGCAGAGTCGCCCTGCGGGACAGGCGGGCCCGGCTGGCGCCGACTCCGCGCCTGGGAGCCCGGCTCGCGACCAGGCCGTAGCCAGAACCCTCGCCGCCCAGTCGCCGTCAGAACAAAAGTGGCGGCGGTGCCCGACGCCCGGCGTCCCGCAGGCCCGGCCCCCGCCGGGCAGCCCAGCGGCCCCGCCGCCCGGCGGCACAACGCACGGCGGCCGCATCTTCGGCCCTTTCCGTCCGAGCGCGCTCGGCTCTTTCCGCTGCGGCCGGCGCAGGTGGAGGGGGCGGGGCGGGGGCCGTGCGTGGTGACGCCGCGGGGGGGTGACGCACCGGCGTGCCCCGCCCCCTCCCCCTCCCCGTTCAGGCTCTGGAAAGAGAAGAAAAAAAACTTTCTTTTTTTTTTAATTGAGGAATCAACAGCCGCCATCTTGTCGCGGACCCGACCGGGGCTTCGAGCGCGATCTACTCGGCCCCGCCGGTCCCGGGCCCCACAACCGCCCGCGCACCCCGCTCCGCCCGGCCGGCCCGCTCCGCCCGGCCCTCGGTGCCCGCTCCGGCGGCCCCGCTCGCCTCTCGGCTCGGCCTCCCGGAGCCGCGGCGGCGGCGGCGGCGGCGGCGGCAGCGGCGGCGGCGGCGGCGGCGGCGGAACGGGGGGTGGGGGGGCCGCGGCGGCGGTGGCGGCGGCGGCCCCGCTTCGCGCATTGTTTTTCCTCGCGGCGGCGGCGGCGGCGGGCCGCGGGCGGGGAGCGGAGCCCGGATCCCCCCGGTCGTCGGGCCGCGAGCGAATTAATTAAGTGGGGCGCGGGGGGGGGAGCGAGGCGGAGGCGCGGCGGCGGCACCATGTTCCCGGGGACTGCCTGAGCCGCCCGGCCGGGCACCGTCGCTGCCAGCCGGGCCCGGGGGCACCGCCGGGCCGCCGGGGCGCCCCCGCCGCGGAGTGTCGCGCTCGGGAGGCGGGCAGGGGATGAGGGGGCCGCGGCCGGCGGCGGCGGCGGCGGCGGCGGCGGCGGCCGGGGGCGGGCGGTGAGCGCTGCGGGGCGCTGTTGCTGTGGCTGAGATTTGGCCGCCGCCTCCCCCACCCGGCCCTGCGCCCTCCCTCTCCCTCGGCGCTCGCTCGCGGCTCGCGGCTCGCGGCTCGCGGCTCGCTCCTCTCCCCCTCGCAGCCGGTCGGGGCTGGCGCCGACCCCCGCCCCGGAGCCCTCTCCGACCCCGCGGACCGCGCTCGGGGCTGTTTTCGCGAGCAGGTGAAAATGGCCGAAAACTTGCTGGACGGACCGCCCAACCCCAAACGAGCCAAACTCAGCTCGCCCGGCTTCTCGGCGAATGACAGCACAGGTGAGGAGGGGGCCGGGCCGGGGGTAGGGGCCCCGGGGGTCGCTGTAAGCCCCACCCGGAGGTGAGTGCTCCTGGGGGACCCGAACTCAACGGAGGACCGCGCAGCCCCTTCCCCAGGACCCGCGCCGCAGAGGGGGAAGTTTGTCGGAAGACTGTCATGGGGTCCGAGTGGGGCGACACATGCCCGGGTGCGCTCGGATCGCCCGGAGTTGGTGAACCCTCCTCGCGTGGAGACCGAGTGGTACTTCCAGGGAGAAAAAGTAAAGTGGAGCGTGTCTGTTCTGCGTGGTGATTCCGTACGCCTCCCTCTGCCGCTGTGTGTCGACACACGTGTGGCTGTCTGGAGGGATGTCAGCGGAGGGTAGGTTTGCTAGTGAGAAAAGGAAATAGTGCAGCCGAAAGGGGACCCGAAATGTTTTCTGAATTGGTAACACATTCACAAGGCTGCGACCAGAAGACACTCCTAGCAGCAGCCAACCTACGACTTAGAAGTTACTTGGAATGTGTTCCTTGGGAAAATGCTTAGTAGTTATTTTGAAAACTGTTGTTGCTGGTCACCTAAGTCATTCCATTTTTCACAACCCCAAACTTCGTTAGCAATTTGTCATGAAAGTTGCTGTGGAGTGTTTAATTTCACGTGTATGACTTCGGAAGAAAGTTAAATAGCAGATTCATCTGGGCTGCAGTCTCCAAGGGCGCTTGTGTTGTTTTTACAGTGTAGATATATATTAAAAAATTATGTTCAGGAATGTAGGAATTACGTTTTTTCCCAAAAAATTTTTTAGCAGGGTACTGAATAAATCATTCTTTTAAGCAGCTTCCCTGGAAACTTTCTTAGGTAATCATATCAGTTACCTGAGAGAAGTATTTTAGTTTTTTGTTCATTTAATAGTGCTGGCTTCTTCTGGGCTGGTTCACTGTAGCATTATCAACTAGTTGTATTTCCTCTTTCAGAGCTCTCCTTTGCAGTAAAATAAAAACTTGTGCGCTGCTGTGAATGATTTGATTCCCAGCGCAGCTTGTGTTTCTCCACTACGGTCTTGAAGTAGCAGCATCTGAAAATCAGTTTATAATGAATGGGTCCAAATTGAATTGTATTGCTGCAGCAATGCCTTCAGATTTGCAGTAGACACAGCTGTTCAGCTTGTGCATATATTTCTGGGACTGGCCACTAGTGTTTTTATACTGGTGGTCTAAAAATCTATTTCTACTGTTGAAACAAAACTTGAATTTTATGGCTTCAGTTTTAATACAATTCCTAGACTGTTAGTTAAAATAGAAGTGAGAGAAACAGTTTTTTTTTAAAACAAATCAGTCATAAGATTCTTGTCTGGTTGAAATAAATTTGTTAAACAGTGGGGAGGAATCAGTAAGTCTCACGATATATAAGTCACTAATAGTACTCTTTCTAAAAACTGATAAGGAGTTGAGTTTGATGTTAATTTTGTAAAATTGGCTTATCTGAAGTGAGGAATGTGGGAACAACCAAGATTTAAATGCTCTGATTTTACTGCCTGAAAAAAACTATGATTTTACTGCAGAATAGATCTCCTTTGCTTCATTAATCTTGGCATGTTTGAGTGAAAAATCTTTAATCATATGAAACGTAGATCGTACCAGACAAGTTCAGCCTTGAAGCTTGTCCTTTGAAACTGGTAACTTTTGAATGGCTTTGCAGCTTTTCTGTTGTTGAATGATGTTATTGTAGATTTTGTTTTATAAAGAAGGACAAATTAGTAACATGACACTTAACAAAAAGGCTTGTCCCACTATATACTTTCAGCTGTTTCCAAGATGGTGCCCAAAGGATTGGCTTTTGGGTAGTTCTGTTATTGGATGGTCACATATTTACTTAATGTGCTGCTAATCACAACAGAGTTTATCAGAAAGGATTTTCTACTTTTGACCACTTTTTTCCCCTTCTTTTCCAATTTTGATCCTTGTAAGACATTGGGGCGCTTTTATAAATGTGGAACAAAAAAATCAGTTTTTAACAGTTCTGTTTAAATAATCCAAAGAATAAGTTCACCATCATATTTATGTTGGGTCCTTCGTTGCACATCATCACCATCACATTATTGTGAGAGGGTCTGTTAGCATGATGGGCCACAGAAGGGGTCATCATCGAGCGTATTAAAAAAGGTAAAACCTTGTCTCCTATAACTACTAGTCTAAAACAGAGATCTTAAGGATGTATATTAAAGCCAATAAAGGACTAAAGCAATTACATTACACCAGTCAAAGGAGTGAAAGCATTTGGTTAGATGGAAAAGTGGGGAGAGACCTGGGAATAACATTCTTGAGAGAGACAGCGTCATTTTAATGAGGGGATGTGTGTTTGTGGCTTCTAGGATAAAACTGGGCCAGGCAGAGCAAGGTATGTTCCATGCTCATGTGATAAAATTTGAGGGAGGGGAGCTCTGCATGGGAAGAGCTGAAGGGTTAGGAGGAGAAGGAGGAGGGCTTGGTGGCCTGAGAAACAAGAGTGACTTGGACTGTCACGATGCAGTGCATGTCTCTGGGGACTGGCCTGGGGAGCCATCAGTGTCAGCTGAGTCCCCGGGGCGGTTGTGCGGGGGGGGGGGGGGGTGCAGAATAGTATACCTGATGCTAGGGCGCTTACCAACCAGGATGCTGCCTGCAGGGCGCTTGTATGTGCCTACACTCCAGTAAGATAAGGCAGTTACCAGCCAGGATGCTGCCTGCAGGGGGAGTGTGTATGTGCGTGCACTCCAGTGAGGTAAGGCGGCATCTCTGATAAATGTCATTGCCACCAGAGACAGATGGGAGAGATCAGTGCAGGCTGGGGAGGTCAGGGAAGGTTTCTGAGGAGAGCGTGCAGAGCTGATGCAGAAATAGGGAATGTACCCCAAAGGAAGGTAACAAGAGGAAGAAGGAAAAGCAGTACTTTTCACCCAACCCCAACCTTTCTTATGGAGTGGCACAGAATTTGATGGTATCAGATGTTGTTGAAGTAGCATTTTCTTGTTTTACATTGAAGGCGTAAACGCTTTTTTACAAATGTCATCTTCCTTTACTTGGCACCCTTTATGAGAAGTAGGACTTTGTGTTACCAGTGTATATTTAGTTGTGTGTTTTGGAAACTTTTTTATTTAATATGTCCAAATTAAACCAGCATATTAGTGTCTTTCAGCAGCAGGGATTCATGATTTAACAGTGTGGAACAAATAAATATCTAGGCAAGCAGTAGACTTTTTTTGGTCAGCTTTTTTGAAGCCAAATTTGCATTCAACAGATATACTATAAAAAAGTTTTGTAGGACTGTCTTCTGAAAGTTGAACACAGGTATGTTTCATCCTGTGCTGTATAAATGTCCCTAAGCAGTTGTGATTACATTTTATACTGTGAATCCCATTAAGTGCAAGAGAAAACTATATTTAAAGAAACTTGGTGTAAATACTGTTACCAACCAAAATACCTTTTACGGCAAAATGATGACCTTTTAGGTTTACATATCGGAGTGCTTTTCTCCCCATCACCTCAGTTTGGTCCTCACAGCAAACTGTGAGGCAGGAAGGGAAGATACTGTTCCTGCCAATTCCAGGTGAGGAACCAGACTTAAGAGAGGTGATCTGCCCAAAATAACATAAAGGGTAAAAACCAGAATCAAACCTAGATCGTTAAAGTAAATCGATAAATTCATCTTATAAATCTACATCCATAAACATGGAATCTACTTCAGTCATGGACCCGGGAGACTGCAGTACTTAGCAAGTTTCAGTAGCATAACTCCAGCAAGTGAATTAAGTCCCGGTAGGGAAAGTTTGTCAGTAGCTATGGAACAGGAGAGTGTTCTTCCTATTAGGGGCCTGGGGTAGGAGCTCCCCCCTCCCTCTCATTCTGGTGCAGCAGGGTGTTATCCAAGGCCTATACTGGTCTTACGTTCTTGTTTATTGCAGTGGGTAATTGAGGACCAGTTAGGTTATTTCATCTCTTTACTAAGTTCTGGCTAACTAGGAAACGTGAGTTTTTGTAGAGACTTCTAGGGCTTTTCATGACTTTGCTTAGCTTTTACTTAGTAGAAAAAGTAGGGATTTTTGAATAACTGTGAGAGCAGTGAGAACAGTGGCCTCATTTGAAGTTCCTTGGGGATGGCAGGTAAGTATGAATCCCACCAAGGGAGCCTTCACAGTAGAGCAAAAGATTGAGAATCATTGCTGTTTAAAGCTTGAATTTGATTCTGTAATTCTCAAACATAATTGAGAATGGCTTGTAAAGGGACTTAGGCTTAATCCTACTATTGGAAGTTGATGCTTACATTGTTAGCCTGTATTTTTACAACTTCTAACTTGTGCCATTGTATTGATAGTTGTGTAACAAAGTGATTATTTGGGGCTACATAAGTGCCAGCTTTGTGTTTTTACTTAATGTGTTTGAAAACAAAATAGTTTAAAATGATTTTGCCAAAGTATGCCTTCCCGTGTTAAGATGAAATGTTCCTTATTGTGAGTTTTGAAGATTAGAAAAGCTTGCTTTAAGCCATTTTAGTTCTTGGGGTAACATTAGTCAGGACACTACCTCTTTATCTCATTCAAACCAGCATTTCAAGTATATTCCAAGGGCACGTGAAGAGATGTTGCTCAACAGAGGTTTTGTGCTCAGAAGAAATTGGGCATAGCCAAGGCACTTTCTTGCGGGCCCTCCCAGCCTTAGTTTGCTGATGGGCTGTGAGGCTTGGAGAGAGGGGCTTGCAGTTTGCACCATTCCCAAATACATGGGTCATCAAGCTTTTTCTGTAATGGGTCAGAGGACATAATTTCAGATTTGCAGGCCACATGGTCTCTGCTGCAGCTAACTCAGTGCTGCCATTTTGACGTGAAAGCAGCTCTGGACAGTATGTACACAGATGTGCGCAGCTGTGTGCCGGTAAAACTAGCAAAACTCTCATTACAAAAACCGGCAGCCAGGGCTTCCCTGGTGGCGCAGTGGTTGAGAGTCTGCCTGCTAATGCAGGGGACACAGGTTCGAGCCCTGGTCTGGGAGGATCCCACATGCCGCAGAGCAACTAGGCCCGTGAGCCACAACTACTGAGCCTGCGCGTCTGGGGCCTGTGCTTGGCAACAAGAGAGGCCGCGATAGTGAGAGGCCCGCGCACCGCGATGAGGAGTGGCCCCCGCTTGCCACAACTAGAGAAAGCCCTCGCACAGAAACGAAGACCCAACACAGCCAAAAATAAAAAAAAATAAATAAAAAAAACCACAATTCTGTACATATTTAAAAAAAAAAAAAAAAACTGGCAGCCAGGTGGTTTGGCCCTCATGCTGCAGTTTGTGACCCTGATGTAATGTGGGACTGGTGCTCTGAGGATCCTCAGTTTCCTCATCTGTGAAAAAGAGAGGATGACCATCCCCATCTCCAAGGGTGATGGGTGAAGGTGGAATGAGATGCTGTGTGAGAAGTGCCTGGTCTGGAGTGAGTGCTCAGTGCCTGTTGCCAGCACCGTCCTGACAGGGGAGAGTGGGTGCACCCTGGTAGCCATGTTTGCTGATGGTTCTGGAAACAGTAGTAGCCATGTATGCGTGTCCACACAGGCGCACAAGCAGGCAGATCTTTTTGTAGTGTAGCACATTCAGTATATAGCCAGGAGTTCTTTAATCAATACTATTGATTTTTGCCTCCATTTTCAATTGTATTTTTTTTGTAGGAACACGATGGCCATGAAATTTTAAAATTGCAAAAACTTAAGGAGTATGGTATGTTCTGAAAATTCTTACTAATTTTGAAGTGTATTTCATGGACTGTAAACAAGCAGCAAACAAATATGTGATTCTGTTTCTTTACTGTGTATATTACAGTTCAGTCTGAGGTACCCCTTATGCAGTAGCAGTGTACAAAGGATTCTGGTGATGCCTTCAAGTAGCTTAGAACTGTGTTGACAAAGATAAGACATAGAGGCAAAACTTGAGAAAAGAATATAAGATGCAATCAAGTGCCCAAATGCATGAGTCAGAAAGGGCAATTGAAGAAGGCTTCATTTATTCACCCAGTGTTTACTGAATGCTCCATGTGCATAAGCCCAGGGCTGGGTGTCCAAGTGGTGGTGGCACCTGAGGCAGGGCCTTAGTGCTCCTGTTCTATGGTGCCCCCTGGGCTTCTCTCACTGAGCCAGAGCAAGGAGCCAGGCAGTTGGGGAAGTCTGCTGGGTTTCTGTGCCTTCTGTGTGTTGGGAAAAGCACTCTGGCTACTCAGAGAGTTTCGTCTCCATGGGTGTGATCTCAGCCCATGGCTTGCACCTAGTCCTCTCAGGTTGTCCCAGATGGTCTCTCAGAAGCTCTCAGACTCCTGGCCATGCCCTCTGGTTTCCAGCACATGTGCCCAGTGTTCCCTGAGCCCACTCTGAGGCCTTTCCTTAGTGGCGCGTCCCTCATCAGAAGACTGTCCCATGCCTGATGGGCTCCCCTGGTCTGCTGTGGCATCCACAGCTCTTGCATAAATTGGGGGAAGGGATGCCATACTTTCCCAATTCAGTCTGAGCTTAGCTTTCAGGATTGTCACATTGCAGCAAGTCATTGATGCAGGAAGTCAGTGCTTGCACCAGTGTCTGTTGGGGGCTTTTGCGTGTTCACCTTTCTGTGGGGGCTGTGATTTGCTGACAGTAGTGCCGGAAAAGAGCCATGTGCAAGGTTGCCCAGCTCGAGCTTTGACTTGAAGAGATGTGAATCACAGATTGGGGTGGGAGGGTATCTTTAGGAAAGGCATGGAAGTAAGCAAAAGTGGCTTTTTTTTTTTCCCCCCGCAAGTTCTTAGACAATATGCAGGATGTTGCTGACTTTGAAAAATCTGCCTTCAGGGTGTTTTCTTGTTCTAATTTTGGGAAGTAAGGCTATTTTTGAGCTCTACGTCTAGAAGTCAAATTCCTTTCTTTTAAAACCTTACCCTTAGAAAGACCTTGGATATCATCCCATGTAACGTTTTCCCCCATGTTTCATTTCCATTAATCAAAAGAATATTTAGTTGAACCATCACTAAGAATAGTAAAATCTAATGCTGAAGAAATTTTCACTTGGTTAAACCCGACTTTCCTATTTCTAGATGTCCCGTCTGCTGCTGTTTGAAGATCTCTTAATTTGCCAGTCTTTCTAATACACCTGTGTATATAGTAGGTGTTTCCTAATAGTTGTAGCTGTTTAACGGGATTATACAATTCTGTTGTAAAGCAAAATCTTTTTTTTTTAGATTTATTTTAATTAATTTATTTATTTTTGGCTGCATTGGGTCTTGTGGCTGTGCACAGGCTTTCTCTAGTTGCGGTAAGCGGGGGCTGCTCTTTGTTGCAGTGTGCAGGCTTCTCATTGTGGTAGCTTCTGTTGCGGAGCACGGGCTCTAGGCGCATGGGCTTCAGTAGTTGTGGCTCGCAGGCTCAGTAGTTGTGGTGCCTGGGTTCAGTTGCTCCACGGCATTTGGGATCTTCCCGGACCAGGGCTCGAACCCATCTCCCATGCATTGGCAGGTGGATTCTTAACCACTGCGCCACCAGGGAAGTCCCGCAAAATATTTTTATATTTCAAAAGCTTCCCTTTGCACTGCCCCCAAATATTTGAATTTTCCTTATAAAAACTGTACCATCCATATGTGTTTTAATTTTGTATTTAGAATAACCAATGAAATAGCAAGAAAAATAAGCTACTGTTTCTTATGATAGCCTGTAGAGTGAGGCTTGAACAATATTTGAATAAAGTGGGTTTTGGTATTTGATAACAAACTGAATGATAACACTCAGGAACTATAGAAATATATCAAATAATTGGGGTTTGCTTTGACAGTTATGGACTGTATGCGTTTGACCCAGTTCCTTTGGATTAAAATATTTTGAGTGTTTGTCACTTGATTAAAAGTAGAACCTTCTAACCATGACTCAGAGTTGAAGGAAATGTCAGAGCTTTTTATACTGGGATACAGGTAGTGAGGAAGGAGCCTGGCCTCCACTCAGTGGACACTGGATCTCAGCTTCCAGCTCATCAGCTCTGTGCCTTGGGCCAATGACTTTACATTAGAACTTCGTTGGGGAGGGTGGGTCTCATCTCTAAAAGGGATTTTTTTCCCCCCTAGAATTTTCCATTTCTTCTCACTTTGGTTAGCTTTGCATATTGGGCTCCTGTGGTTCCTGGCATATAGCCGGTTGCAGCGGCTAGTATTATTGTATCATTGTGTGGCAAAGTACTAGACGTCACCTACCCTTGGGCTGGTAAGGATAGGGCTGATGTAGGTGAGGAGTCTGACCCAGAACCAGATCCATGGACATTTCTTGCTGAGTACACAGGAAGATGCTTCCCCTTCCTGTTCCACATAGAGCACCAGGGCTGGTGCAGTCTCAGTACCAGCTTGCAAAGGAATGAATTAGAGGCGGAGATTCAGGAATCTCACAAAACGGGTAGGAGTTTGACACACTTTACTCAGTCTGTGTTTGAAGTTAAAAAGTGTTCTTTATTGGAAAATTGAAGTCTAAACGGAACTGTTTTTCCCGTATTGTTTCAGAACAGGGACTTGATTTAGGTTAGGACTTAGTGAAAAAGGTGAACATGGAGAAGCTATAAAAATGGTCTTTCTTTTTTAGAGAACAGAGTTAGGGGAGAAAATGGCCTTTGAATTGCTATCCAGTTTAGTCAGGTTAATTGGTTGAAAGAAAGAGCAGTGAAATTTAATTTCCTCTTTGATTCAGCTACCACTGACCTTGAAAGGAATGGATTCAGCTCCTCCCTGTATTGTGGGGATTTTCTCTTTCTACAGATTCTATAATAGGAAGTTGCTTCAGTTGGAGTTTACTGTTTTTCCAGTCTCCTAGATATTTTAGATGTGGTGATTTATGGATTTTGCTTGTAAAAATCGCCCCATGGTGGACAAAGAATTTTTGCCCCTAACATTAAATCTTATTTATATTTTACTTAATCAGTAATTTTTATTGAAAGTAACAAGGCATAAAGTATTGATAGATTCTTGTGTTATTTTGGTTTTGCCTTTACTGCTCTTGGGATTGGTTTTTGTTTGAAGAGCACAACCCGCCCAGAGTTGAACTTCTCTTTTAAAAATCTCTGAGAAAATCATATTGAAAGATAATTCAGTGTTTTAGCTCACACTGGTGACTTTCTCAATCTCTGAAAGTTAAGGAAAAACAGGTTCCTTCTCAATGGTAAGAGTGAGTTTGGACATTTCCTTTGTTTGAAACGCTAGTGTTCTCCTGATACTAAGTCCAGCTGAACTTTCTGTGATGATGGCCATGTTCTAGACCCACACTCCCAGTACTGGATCCTCTAGGCTCTTGTGGCTAGTGAGTACTTGAACTGTTACCAATGTGAGTCAGGAACTACATTTTAAATTTTATTTAATTGTAATT
Source organism: Balaenoptera acutorostrata (assembly GCF_949987535.1). Classification (NCBI taxonomy): domain Eukaryota; kingdom Metazoa; phylum Chordata; class Mammalia; order Artiodactyla; family Balaenopteridae; genus Balaenoptera; species Balaenoptera acutorostrata. The sequence goes on from NC_080078.1 coordinate 36,559,687, forward strand.
AATGTAAATGTTAACAGCCACATGTGGCTATTGGCTGCTGTGTTGGACAGCACAGCCCTGAGTACATTTACTTACCTCATTTGTCTAGCGTGTTCTTTAAGATATTTATGACCTAAAGGGCAAAGTCCCTTTAAAGGGACCAACTTGTAAAGATGGAAAGCATTTTCAAAAATACGCATTGGTTTAGATTTAGGATTTTTCAGTCATGTAGAAAGTATTTGTTACACTGTGATGGCAGTCCTGGAGATCTGGTGGTGGGGACACAGCAGGTCCAGGGTCTGCCTTCGTGGGAGACAGCTATAGTCAGCTGTGACCGAGTACCTTGGAGAGGAGGTCCGTGACTGGGGCATAGGACAGAGTCTTTTCTTAAGGGTCTTAGAAGGCCTTCTGGGGGAGGTGACTGAGACCTGAGGATGAACAGGAGTCGGGGTGAGGTGCTATTCCAGGCATAGGGAACAGCATAAACAGCAAGTGTGGAGGTCTGGAGGTACACACTTTTGAGCGCGTAAACTTTTTGCAAAAAGTCAGTTTTGTTTTTGTTTTACATTCAACAGGCTACCATTTAGAGGCAGCGTGGTCTTGCCTCTTAGATGTGGACACTGCTGGTGTTGTTCTGTGCTGAGAAGTCGGGTGGGCCTGAGCTCTAGTCTCAACTCTACCACTATTTATCCATTCTTTTATTCAACAAATATTAAAACGCTTATATAATTCAAATTCTTTATATGTGCTTATTATGTGTGGGACACTCCTAGGCTGTGGTGATATCAGTGGGGGCCCCGTGTTCTTGGAACTCAGAGTGCAGTGGTGTGGGCAGGCAGTCCAGCAGTCCCACCAATGCCTGTCTATTTGCGAACTGAAATCAGTGTTGTGATGGGAAGGAACCAGATGCTTCAGGCTGGGTGGTCAGGGAAACTTCTTAGAGGAAGGGCACTGGAGCTCATTGCAGAACAAACTAGCAGGGGGAGTCAGGCTGGGTGTCTGAAGGCAAGGTAAAGTCATGGAGAGCCTGCAGTGTCTGACCAGGGAGTCCAGACCATCCTTTTAGAGCTTAAAAAACAATACAAAATTTTAGAAGCCCATCACATCCAGGGTAATTGGAGGAAGTGACTGTGATTTGTTCTCCAGAGGCTATATCATCTTTTTCCAAGGTATATTTTTCCATATAAGTTCACACCTGCAGGGAGAGTTGACAACTGCCTTCTCTCTCCCCAAACCCTGTTTGTGGGAGGAAAAAGACCCCACAAAAAGGAGCTTAAGAATCAGAACTACAGTTGACCCTTGAACAGTGTGGGGGATAGGGGTGCCAACCTTCCCTGCAGTCAAAAATCCACATATAACTTGCCCTCTGTATACCGATTTCTCCATATTCGTGGGACCTCCCTATGCGGTTCCTCTGTATCCACAATTCCACATCCTCAGATTCAACCAACCACAGATCATGTAGTACTATGGTATTTACTATTGAAAAAAAAAATCTGTGTATAAGTGGACCTGTGCAGTTCAAACCCTTGTTCAAGGGTCAGCTGTAGTGTTCTTATTTAAGGTATTAGGAAATTTTTGTACCAACAGGTGATTCTTCTTTAAAAAGTTTTTTTTTTTTTAATTCTTTTGACTGGGTGATGAGTTCATAGGGTTCCAAAAAGTACAAAAGACTTTAGTGAAAAGCCTTCCTTTCCTGTTTACGGAGTCAACCAGTTCCCCTCCCCACAGGCAACTAGTGTTTCTTGTATATCATGCTAGACATACGCTGTGTATGTAAGCACATGCCGTCTCTCTTTACTCCTTCTTCCCAAAGTGACATGTTATATATGTTGTTCCACTATAGGTGCATTTCAGACTGATAAATATCTCAGAGCTGTAAGAAGTATTAATATTTGAAGAGCAGGCTTCATTCTAAAAATCCTTTTTTTTTTTTAAATGGTAAAATGTTTTGGTGCTGTACTTAAATAACACAGAATGATTTTTGTGTTTTTGCTACACTTTTTAAATAGGAAGAATTGAAGTTCTAAAAAGTAATTTCATCTTGAAGAGTATTAGAGGTTTTGTTACTGTCATCATGTTGCACATCATGCAACCATGGTTCACACCAAAGTTCTGTTTATGGTTTCCCAGCTTCTGGAAAAGATTCTTTAAACCTGTGGTTTTTATTAACCACCTTATTAGTTGACATACAAATGTCTGTAGCTTAACAACCTACTTGTACGCCAAGTACAATAGATAAGGTAAAAATCAATCTGTTGCTTGGTAGGACTTCTAAGAATATTCATATTAATTCCAGACCTTTTTATTAATTTAGTTAATTAATCTAGATATTGCAGAACACTAAAGGTGACTCAGAAGTCCTTCAGAAGAGGAGTAGCTGAGTCCTTTGCCATTGTAAATCTGGGGAGGGAGAGTGATGGTATTTAAGATGGAAGATAAGTTTGAGAATCATTAAATAAAAAGTCAGGATGGAGATCAGAAATGATAATTAGATCCTTTTTAGAGGTAAAAAGATATATACTAATGTGTCCATTGGGTATTTTCAGAAGGAAATCCCTGAAAATTGTTTTCCTTGGGAGTGGGGGGCTGGGGGCTCTCCACTTTCACTTTATAGTCTTCCAAATGCTTTTTAAAAAAACATAAATATATTATTTTTAAAACAAAAAACTGGGCTTCCCTGACGGCACAGTGGTTGAGAGTCTGCCTGCCAATGCAGGGGACATGGGTTCGAGCCCTGGTCCGGGAGGATCCCACATGCTGTGGAGCAGCTGGGCCTGTGTGCCACAACTGCTGAGTGCATGTGCCACAACTACTGAGCCTGCGCACCACAACTGCTGAGGCCCGCGCGCCTGGAGCCCGTGCTCCGCAACAAGAGAGGCCACTGCAGTGAGGGGCCCACGCACTGCAATGAAGAGTGTCCCCCGCTCGCCACAACTAGAGAAGACCCGAGTGCAGCAACGAAGACCCGATGCAGCCAAAAATAAATTAAATAAATAAATTTATAAATAAATAATAAATTTAAAAATTAAAAAAAAAGAAAGAAAAACTAGTTTAAAAGTAAATCAGATCCACAGCAAAACATCTTTAGTATTTGTGGTTAGAGGAATCTGTTAAATTGTGAGAACTGGAGTTTTGGGTAATTCCTGTTGCAAAACCTTTAGACCTTTAGCAAGAATGATTTGAACAAAGTGTAAATTAACTTAGAGGTGTCGTCCAAAGATGGGAAAATATGATTGTGTGTTAGTGTGGTGTCCAATCATCACTTCCTTTGTCACAAGCTCTGATTTTTAACAGAATCTTTTTTTTTTTGAAACATCTTTATTGGAGTATAATTGCTTTACAATGTTGTGTTAGTTTCTGCTGTATAACAAAGTGAATCAGCTATATGTATACATATATTACCATATCTCCTCCCTCTTGCACCTCCCTCCCATCCTCGCTATCCCGCACCTCTAGGTGGTCACAGAGCACCGAGCTGATCTCCCTGTGCTATGCAGTTGCTTCCCACTAGCTAGCTGTTTACATTTGGTAGTGTATATATGTCAGTGCTACTCTCTCACTTCGTCCCAGCTTACCCTCCCCCCTCCCCGTGTCCTCAAGTCCATTCTCTACGTCTGCATCTTTATTCCTGTCCTGCCCCTAGGTTCATCAGAACCATTTTTGTTTTAGATTCCATATATATGTGTTAGCATATGGTATTTGTTTTTCTCTCTCTGACTTACTTCACTCTGTATGACAGACTCTAGGTCCATCCACCTCACTACAAATAACTCAATTTCATTTCTTTTTATGGCTGAGTAATATTCCATTTTATATATGTGCCACATCTTCTTTAGCCATTCATCTGTTGATGGACATTTAGGTGGGTTCCATGTCCTAGCTATTGTAAATAGTGCTGCAGTGAACATTGCGGTACATGTCTCTTTTTGAATTATGGTTTTCTCAGGGTATATGCCCAGTAGTGGGTAACAGAATCCTTTTATTAGAGGTTTCTTCATTGATGTGCTGGAAGCTACAAGACCTGACAGCCAACTAATGTTTCTCCAAGTACATTGAAATAATGTCAGCTTTCCTGACACGAGCAACATGTACCTTACTACTGCGTTGGGTACAAAATATGATATGTAGATTGTCACATTTCTTTAGGAAAAAAAATAGTATTTTTGAAAAATCCTTCTTTAAAGTGCTTTTTATTTTCCTGCCTTTTAAGCTCATTTGAATACTAAAAATATTTTAAACTAGTATTGAACCCATTTCAGATTTCATCCTCAAACGTAAACACTCCAGCTGGAGCCAGGAGCATCTGGAAGCATTCCAGGTATTATCACCTGGGCTGAAGCTAATCACCTGGGCCTGGACACCCCAGGGGCTGCCTTTTAAAAATCAGTTTCTTTAATTACTTAAACAGGAAGTTCACTCACATGGTTCAAAAATCAGAGGACACAAAGCTGTAGAGTGAGAGCCCCCCTCCTTCCCTGTGCTCTCCTCCATGGTTTATCTCTTCAAGCAGACAGCCTATTCTTAGCTCCCTTGCCCCCTTCCTGCCTTCTTCTTACTGGAGGCAGCATACTGTCCACGTGGTTACATACCTGTACACAGCAGCACATGGAGAGCTTTCTTACTATCTCTTTCTGTAGTTGCTAGTTTTGTTATGTGAGATGTGCCATGATTGATTTAATCTGTTTCCAATCTTGACCCCTCACAAACCGTGCTTTAATGAATAGCTCTGCACAGTTATGTGTATATCTATAGAACGGATTCCTAAAAATGGAATTAATGATTAAAAGGAATATGCATTTGTAATTTTGATCATATCATCAAACTGTCCTCCAAGAGCTTGTGTGTTGGTGGATCCTTAAAGCTTCAAAAGCAGCACACTTAAACCCAGCATAGACATCACTGGATATTTTGTATGTTAGTTATTAATATAGTTGATAAATACTCAAGTTATTCTTCCGCTTGTGATTCTCTATCATTTTGTACCTCTCAGTTGCTTGTGATTTATCTGTGATCTAATGGCATACTTTTTTTTTTTCCCTTTAAGACTTAATTTTCTTAGAGCACTTTCAGGTTCACAGCAAAACTGAAGGGAAGGTACAGAGATTTCCCATCTGTACTCCTTGCCCCCACACATGCACAGCCTCCCCATTATCAGCATCCCCCACCAGAGTGGTACATTTGATACGGTTGATAAACCTACATTGGTGCATCGTAATTATCCCGAGTGCATAGTTTACCTTAGGGTTCACTCTTGGTTTGTTACATTCTCTGTGTTTGGACAAATGTACAATGGCATTTATCCATCATTGTAATATCACACAGTGTATTTTCACTGCCCTAAAAATCCCCTGTATTCCTCCTATTTCTCCCCCAGCTCCCTGCCCCCCCCAAAAAAAGCAGACTCCTGGCAATTGTTGATTATTTTTACTGCCTCCATAGTTTTGCCTTTTCCAGAATGTCATATAATTGAAATCATGTAGTATTTAGTCTTTTCAGATTGCCTTCTTTCACTTAGTAACGTGTATTTCAGATTCCTCCATGTCTTTTCATGGCCTGATACTCATTTCTTTTTAGTGCTGAATAATATTTCATTGTCTGGATGTTGGTGTACTTTCTGGACTTCATGCATTCATTTTCTGTTGTGGGTTCTCTGATAGCCCACACACTTCCATATGTTGTACACTGACACCTCTGTGTCCAGAAGAAGGTCTTTCCCCTTCTTCCTGACTTGGTGTTGCTGCCTGCCAGCTACAGCTCCCAGCATTTGGGCCAGGGGACCTGGTCTCTGGCTGTCTGCTTGCCTGTACTTACACTGTGGCCAGGTAGTCTGAGGTGGCCCAGCACCTGGGGTTAGGGTGCAGAGGTTGAATCCTAGCTCAGCCCCCACATTCCTCCTCCTCTAGGACTTTTAGTTGGGTTGCAGGGTGGCTAGGCAGTGCCTCCTGGGTCCCAGTGCCCTTCTCAGCCGTGATGGTGGAGAACAGTGAGCCCCTTTCTACTCCAAACCACCTGGTTGTGTTTCGGGGCTGCTGGGTGGTTTATGGTTGGTTTAGTGGTGGTTGCTGCTGTGACAGTACCTTCTTTCCTACTTTTGTCCCAGGGAGGCTTTTCTCCTCCCTTCAGGGCTGAGGGAGGCAGCACACAAACCACACTCAGGAAACTTTAAATTGTCCTAGCTCTCTGAGAATGGCATCGCCCGGGAACCTCTAAGTGAGTCACATGAGGATAGGAGGCTGGCTGCAATTCCAGGACTCTCCTGATTTAGGATCCAGTGTGACAGAGAACTTCCACTCAGGGCTGTCTTATAATCCTTTTATTCAAGTTTCAAGTGAGCCTAGTCGGCTGTGCACAGAACGAAGGCCTGAGAGCCAGGACTTGCTCCCACTGAGGAAGGCCTGGGAGGAGGTGGGTTGCCCAGCCAACCCCACTTTGACTCTTAAGCAGATAGTGATCTTGAGGAAGGACATATTTTTTTGTTCAATGTAAAATCACTGTTTAGAATAAAGTAAAACCCCATTCTATACTAATTTATGTATCTGCATAAAAGAAGCCTTAATCACAGAAGGTTTTAGAAAGAATTTGCTTTTAATTATTTCCTAATAATTGTTGTAAAAAAAATAATACATGTCTTTTAGGAACTTGATTAAATGCCTAGATAAAGTTTATTTGTAATGGCATAAATGCCAATAAAACAGTGCCTTTTCCTTTAAAAAAAATTTAATTCTCCATTGTTGGAGAGTTGTTCCATTATTTATTTGCATAATCTCCAAGAATTTTCAAAGCAAAGTAAGCTTTAATTGTAGTAGAATCGTCAGATTATTAGGGCTTTACCTTACAGAAAAGATGATTGTTGGCACGAACCCTGTACCAGGCATAGGGTGCCAGTCCTTGATGTGTGTGTATCGTTCAGTCCTCATAGCAACTTTGGAAGGTGGGACAGTGATAGTGATAATAATGACTAATACTTATTGAGCCCTTACTGCATGACAGGCTAAGTGCTGTATACACATTGTGTGATTTAATTCCTTCATCAGTGATCCTAGGGGCAGGTACTGTTTTCATTTCCAGTTTAGATCGGAGGAAGCACACATAGGAGGGAGGAATGAGTGATAGAGATGGACCTGAATTAAGCTCTGGCAGGGTACTTTTCTCACTACCCCAGACTGTGCTTCCTGTGTTGTCAGTATCTAATTAGTAATATATTAATAAATGCACTGAAGAGACCTAGAATGGTCTCCAGGTCATCTAAGGCTTATAACCCTGTGAAAATGTCTACCATTCTATGGATTCCTCATCTTTAGATGTGAGCTTTTTCAGGATGCATTACCCTTTTTGGGTCAAGTTTTTTTGCATCCAGTTTTGACTCAGGAATTAAAAATTCTTCTTATAAAGTTTTCCAGGGTTGATAAGTAAAAGTGCTCAGCTTTTGAAAGATTTAAGAGAAGCATTTAAGTAGTCATGGTTATAGTGCAAGTAATGCCAAAGAAAATGTAGAGAAATTCTGAAAAAAACTCTAAAGAAAGCAGACCTTTTTCACAGGGAATAAAGACTGCAGATAGAAATAGGGGTGAGTGGGGAAGAGAGGATATCGGTGGGAGGGGAGTTTCATGCTCAGAAGTAGAGAAACATGAACACAAAACAGCATCTAAACTCTTATGTAGTTTATTTCTAACACTACCATCTCTCGTTCTCCATCATGCCATTTAATCCTTGCATCAACCATAGGATAGAGGGTCATTGATGCTGAGGTGTAGCCAGAGAGTGAAATAGATGTGGCTGGTTTTCTGGAAGATAGAGAGGCAGCAGGAAAGAGGTGTAAAGAGAACGATGAGTAGAACAATGTAACATTTCAAGAAAATTCATTGTTGAATTTTGTTCTTTGTTTCTATTTTAGGAAAGTAGTAATAGATGCTAAGATTACTACTTGATATCTTTGGCTAGACAAGTAACTTGTTAAAATTGATATTGTGTATCATCTGTAACTGGCACTCTGTAATTCATTGTCTCATTCAGCATGCAGATGTTTGTTGAGGGCCTTCTATATGCTAAGCATTGTATGGCAGGCGCTGGGTAGACAGGATCCCTGCTTTCGAGGTACTTACAGCCTCATGAGTTGTAACAAGAAGTTGATCATATGATTTTAAGATTCATTCATTATGTCTGTAGAGTGTGGAAAAGTTCATACTTCTGGCCGATACGAGGTGTGATAAACTGGTTTGTACACGTTTTGAGAGAAAAATCAGTTCTGCCAATACAGAGAATTTGGGGCTCCAAATGCAATTCAAAGGAGAAAATAAGGTATGACAGAAAGAGAAGAATTTAGAAAACCTGAGGGAAGATTTGTTTTCTAGATGGTTTGTTTAGCTGTTGCATTTGAAAAAAGTCTTTCAAACAAAACTGTTTTCGGATGTTATTGGCTGGACAGATTGAGTCAGTCACTTGCCTGGTATTTGATTTTGTAAAATGAAAAGCTTTTTTCAGCCTACTTGATAGTAGTTCATTCCTTGTTTAAGGTGAAATGCTGACTTCTGATCATGATGCATAAGAATGGGTCTTGCAGCATGTGTGTCAGTGTTTGGTGTGACCGTCCCCTGGACCAAGGTCTCTGTGTGTGGTCTAGGAGGGAAAGGCCCCTCGTGGTTGCGCGTGATGAAGACCTTCCGTTCCTGAGGCGGGCCAAGTTTGGTTGACTTTCTCCTTCCTAAGCTGCTGCTGTGGGCACCCCATCCTTGCCTGAGTGTGATAGAGACTGGGGAGCTCGTAGCTTCTTTTCTCAGGTCAGCTTAATTGAAAGGGGCTCTCGGGCAGGTCTCTGTGAGACCTGGCAGAGACCAGGGGAGGGAAGAGGTTCAGCCCCGCCCCCCCTAAGTGCCTTCAAACCAAGAAGAGTCATTTGTGGTTCCTCAGGGAGCTGGTGACCGGAGGGTGACTCCCCCAAATGTGTATGTTCTATCTCGGGTTCCTGGATGCAGCCAGGAAGCCCCCGAAGAGAGAATTCCTGTTCCCAGCGGCGGCAGTGTGACAGGCTGTCTGCTGTTCACTGTGTGACGGAGCTCGTCTTCTGCTAAGGGTGAACCCCTGGAAAGTGGGGTGTCCTCGAATCTCGTTCAGCCTCAGCTTTGCTCTCTCCTGGGTCCGTCCCCCGGTGACTTGGTGGAGAGAGAGGAATTTACCTGGGATTGGAAGTGGTGGCGCTCAATCTTGAATTTTAGGAACTTCCGATGATTCAGATTGGTATTACCCAACCTGTGTGTTGGGACACTTGGTGTGTAGAAAGCACAGCTGTGTTATGTTGCAACAGCCTGCCTTTCCTGCTTCGCTCTCTTTTATCAATGTTTTGTTTTGAACTAGAGAACAGGAGAAAGTAATGGTGAGAAAAAGGGTGATGGTGTGGGTATGGATGTGCCTTCCTCAAGCCCTACACAACCTCTTTGTTTAAAGAGCCATACGTCATATATGTGGTTGTAGACAGGTTCATACGAGTTGGACTGCACAGGTGAGGACATAGCAGAATTTGTCAACCCTTTCTGAGCCCAAACAGCTGTGAGATGTGCTTGGACTGAAACAGGATGAGAAAAACTGGTTAAGGTGGACAAATTGTGGCAGACCAATAAAAACCAAAACCAAAAGTGAGCACAAGCAGACATAATGCCTGCTACAAACGTAAAAAGTGCATGTGCATTTGGACTAGAACAAGACTAAACCATTAAAGAAAATCAGTCAATTGGAGAATGGCAGCACGCTGGGTGAATTTTTAAAGGTAAGAAAGTTTTTGTGCAGGATAGAATAAAATAACCAGTATCTGTGGCACAGAGCACTCCTTTCCTGCTTTCATCGTGTAGCCCTGGGGTACCATTGTCCCTGTTTTACAGTTGAGGGAATTAAGGTACAGAGATTAAGCAGTTTGCCCAAAGACACAGGGCTAATTGATTCAGACAGGATTTGAACTCCTATGTTCCACTTGTGAGTGTTGTTTTTGCATTTCCATTTCCGATTCCAATTCCTACACTGGACTAGAGACCATGTTCTTCTGCATTTACCTGCTCTTGTCCTGGCCTGTCTGCCCTCTCCTAGGAAAAGTGCTTTGGGACTCTTGGAAGAGTCAGTCAGGGGAGCGTCAGCAGGTTGTTCCAAGCTTTACGTGTACAATATTAGTAGCCCAGTCTCTTCTGGTTTATAGTGCTTGACACCTAATTTCCTCCCCGGCAGATAGGGAGGAAACATGATCTCTATCATAACGACTTCCATTTTCTAGTTTAAATGAGTTTCATTTTCACATTCATAGATTAAGAAGCATTACATTAAACACACACATACATTGATTTCTTTTTTTTTTTTAATTTATTTTTGGCTGCGTTGGGTCTTTGTTGCTGCGCATGGGCTTTTCTCTAGTTACAGTGAGCGGCGGGGGCTACTCTTTGTTGTGGCATACGGGCTTCTCGTTGCGGTGGCTTTTCTTGTTGCAGAGCACAGACTCTAGGCACAGGGGCTTCAGTAGTTGTGGCACGCGGGCTCTAGAGCGCAGGCTCAGTAGTTGTGACGCACAGGCTCAGTTGCTCCACGGCATGTGGGATATTCCCAGACCAGGGCTCGAACCCGTGTCCTCTGCATTGGCAGGCGGATTCTTAACCACTGCGCCACCAGGGAAGTCACTCATTTCTTTTTTTTTAATGAGATTATTGAGTAAAAATGTGTGTACATGTGGACAGAACCTGGAAGGCAACAAACAGAAATGTTAGTTATGTTGGAGTGTTGTTTTCATTTGTTCTTACTTTATTTCATGTGGTCTTTGTGTCTGGAGATCTTAGTGAATCTCCAGGTTCAGGACAATACAATAGCATAAAAGCTGTGGAATGGAACCCACAAAGCCACCTGGAAACAGGAGCTGGGTTGTCGCCAGCAGCACGCCCTGGTCAGTGGTTCTCTCAGAGGTGTTTGCTGTATCCAGGGGTCGAGTCCTGTTGTCTCTTCATAGTTAAGTGTCCTGTAATCGTGAGGAAGCAACCCCAAATTGAGGGGCATTCTACAAAACAACTGACCTACCCTCCTCAGAAATCTCAGAGTTATGAAAGACAAAGTGTGAGGAACCTTTCTAGAATAAAGGAGAAGACAAAGACATGACAACTAAGTATGCTGGGATCCAGAATCAGATTTTGGATCAGGAAAAATAAGTGTGATAAAGGGCATTTTGGGAAACAACTGGCCAGATCTGAGTAAGGGCAATCAGTATATTAAGTGTTGTATCAATGTTAAATTTCCTGAATTTTATAAAGGTATTGCGCTGTGTAAAGGGTGTTCTCAGGAGGCACACAGTAAAGTACTTGGGAGGAAGGGCTCATGGTGTCTGCAGCTACTCTCACAGGTTCTACAAAACAGAGTATGTGTATATGCACTTGCAAGGAGTATCTAGTCCCTTACACTCAGGCAGGAAGAAATGGGTATGTGTTCGAGGTGGTTTATGAGGCATGTATGTACAGAGAACTCAGGAGGCTGAAAAGGAACTGGTCAGTTCTGCAGGGGCAGCCTACAGAAAGTCTTCATAGTCACTGTTTAATCTGAGGGAGGGCTGGACGTGGGGTTTTCTAGACTGAGAGAGAGCGCACCCAGAAGAAAGATTGCTAATACAGGTGCTGGCTCACGGTATTGTGGCTGGAAGGTAGGAGGTGCATCAGGAGGTGCCTGGGAAAGAAGGGCTGGAAAGTGGGCAGGGGCCACCTACTGATGTGCCGTGTGAAGGAGTTTGAACTTCATAGACATGATGGAGATAAGATGCCTTCAGCTGCAAGTTACCTTAAACTCCAGCTAGAATGGCTTAAATGATAGGAAATGTATTTTCTCTTATTACGAGAAGTCTGAGGATGGGGAGGCTTCCAGAGTTGGATAATTTAGCCTAGAGGTGGCTTCATGAACCCAGGTGCTTGTATTTTTTTCTGCAGCCATCCTTAGTGTGTGAACAGTGTCTCCTCTCCTGGTTGAAGAGGGTTGCCACAGTCCCATGATGAAATCCAGTGAGGAAAAGAGAGATCTTTTTCTGAGCATCCCTTACCATTAGGAAGGAAAACCTTTTCCAGAACTGTCTTGTCTGACTTGCCTTCAGTTCCCTTAGCTGGGATTGTGTCACCTGGAAGGGGGAAGGTGATTGTGGCGGTTCTTGCTCCTTGCCTGAGAAGGTGTTGCCCTTCCTAAAAGGAACATCCCGGCCAGCCAGCCGAGGAGGTTGTTGGGGGAAGCAGTCAGAAGGGTTTGCGCCATGGAGAAAAAGATTTTCAGTTTTCTAAAAGTGGGTGGTGGGAGGGGGAGAGGCTTTTAAAAATTTTTTAGAAAGCCACATGGACACATCACCCCACCATTTTACCATTATGACTCTTATTTTTGGCATATTACTTTCCAGCTACTGCCCACATGCACGTACTTTAGTTCTAATCTTACTCTGTGTGCTATCTTGCGTACAATTTCCATTTGCATGTTTTTACATAACATACATTTTCCTGTATTTGTACAGTCTTCATAATTATTTTAATAGATGTATAGTGTTTTATAGTATTATACAGCAATTTATCAAACCTTTGTTATTGGATAACAGTAATAATAATAGCTAATACTTTCTGAACACTTAGCATCCACAGGCACTGTTTAAGTGCTTTACATTTGTTAATTCATTTACTCCTCACAACAACCCTATGAGGTGTAGTAGCCGTTATCACTCCCAGTTTCTAGATAGGGAAACTGAGGCACAGAAACTCTAACTTAACCAAGGTCCCACAGCTGGTAAGTGGGGAGCAAGAAGCAGAGCTGGCATTCAAATGGTGGCAGTATGGGTCTAGAGTTGTAATAACCACTAGGTTAAACTACCTCTGGGTAATGTTTGCATTTGTTTTGATGTTACAGGTAATTCTATGATGAATGTATTTGTACATATCTTGTCCTTTGTACTTGCATATATAGCCAGGTTGTTGTGGGTTGGACAGTGCTTGGTCAGTGAGGAACTAGAGATGACATATATAGGCCACATTAGAGAAGTGTTACTTTGAGAGAGACTGGAAAAAAGGAGTTGCTTTAATTTTCATGCTTGATTACTAGGAAGGATGGTCTATTTTGTTTACTGTTTTATCTTCCTTTGTGATACTTACCTGCTTATGTCCGTTGTGCATTTATTCTTGGGATTCAGTGTACTTAGAATCTTTCTGTAAAATTGACCCTTAACCCTTTCTGTATAATTCAAGTATTTTTTAAGCTCCTATTTTCTTTTACTTTCAATTATTTTTAGTTTCTATATATGTCTTTATTTTCATTTCCTGTAGCTTCAGCACTTTGAGAAATCTCATTTTCTGTTAAGGTTGGGGTTTTTTGATAATTTACCTTTCAAATATGTAATCACTTAAGGCTAGGCTTTAATTTCCTCAAATTACTATTCGTCTAACCTGATGCCCAATTACTATTTTACACACATACGTTCTTATAAAGCATTTTAACATCCTAATTCAGTGAACTAGTTAAATTTCCATTGTTTTCCTTTAATTTGTATATCTGCATTTGCCGTATACTACACTATTTATTGTTTTAGAATATATGATAAAATCTATCATTTTACATAGCCTTCCTCTTATCTCTGTTTAACTTTCCCTTCTTCAGAATTTGAAAAATATTCTTCCTGTTTTATTTTCCCAAATGAACTTTCAGATCATTTTGACGTTACTGTTAAGACGTGCTAGTGTTCCACGTTAAACGCCCCTTTAGGTTAAGATCATAGTAACATATGACAGTTGGAGAGCTATTATGGTTGCTTAGTTTCTCATTTCCGTTTCTGTTTAATTTCTAGATTTTGGATCATTGTTTGACTTGGAAAATGATCTTCCCGATGAGCTGATCCCCAATGGAGGAGAATTAGGCCTTTTAAACAGTGGGAACCTTGTTCCAGATGCTGCTTCCAAACATAAACAACTGTCAGAGCTTCTGCGAGGAGGCAGCAGCTCTAGTATCAACCCAGGAATAGGAAATGTGAGCGCCAGCAGCCCCGTGCAACAAGGCCTCGGAGGCCAGGCCCAGGGGCAGCCGAACAGTGCGAACATGGCCAGTCTGGGTGCCATGGGCAAGAGCCCTCTGAACCAGGGAGATTCTTCAGCCCCCAGCCTGCCCAAACAGGCAGCCAGCACCTCTGGGCCCACTCCCCCTGCTTCCCAAGCACTGAATCCGCAAGCACAAAAGCAAGTGGGGCTGGTGACCAGCAGCCCTGCCACGTCACAGACGGGACCTGGGATCTGCATGAATGCTAATTTTAACCAGACCCACCCAGGCCTCCTCAATAGTAACTCTGGCCATAGTTTAATGAACCCGGCCCAGCAAGGGCAGGCGCAAGTCATGAATGGATCTCTTGGGGCTGCTGGCAGAGGAAGGGGAGCTGGAATGCCATACGCTACTCCGGCCATGCAGGGGGCCGCGAGCAGCGTGCTGGCTGAGACGTTAACTCAAGTTTCACCGCAAATGGCCAGTCATGCAGGACTGAACACAGCGCAAGCCGGAGGCATGAGCAAGGTAAGTGAGCTTCGGTGCTTTGAATTCTTCCTACTAACCAGGGGCACATTCCTGTCCTCCTTTAGGCTTTCCTCCTGCCCCTCCCACATGGAAGAGACAGATTTGGTATTTAGTGCCCTTCTTTCCAGGATACGGATCTCTGCCCCATGCCTTTAAAGTGGGAATTGTTGAAGAAACCAGCGGTAGGCTAGCTTGCATGTCAGACAGTTGAAACTTAGGGAATGAGTTTGGACTGATAACCAGTTTTCAGCCTCTGAGGAGAATGTGTGGAAATAGAACCGCATGGTTGAAAGAGGCAGCTTCTGCTGGGAATCAGCTTTTTGTTGCATCAGTGAATCCGGTAAAGGCTCTTTACCTTCACTTCACGCAGCCGACCAAGTCGTTAACTCTTCATGCCCTTCCCTTTTTACAACCAACTGGTGAAGTGTCTTTTGTCACAGTCTCCGTTTTACCAACAAAGAAGCTAGGTTCCAAGCTGGTCAGCTACCTGCCATGGTTAACAGGGAAGAGATAACATGGCAGAGCCAGGGGGCAGCATGGGGCCTCGGGTCCCAGAGGAAACTCAGAGCAAGGGTTTTCAAAGTGGGGTCCCCAAACCAGCAGCATCAGCATCACCTGGGAGCTTGTTAGAAGTGCAAAGCTACTGACTCCAGATGGTGTGACGCCTGTGCGGGGTTGAGAGCTCTGCTCCAGGGAAAGGCCTTGCAACTGGTGTGTCGTGTAGGAACTGAATGTGGAGAACAGGGAAGGCAGATGCCAGGGTAGATAGGAGACCACTGGGAAAGTGAGAGCTGACAAGGGAAAGAGCGCGGGCTGATCCCACTGGAGCGCCAAACACCGAGATGCACTGAGAAAAGGCTTCTCAGCTACAGCCACCAGTGCACCTGTTTCAGGCAGTATTTGGTACAGCAGATTCCATAACAGTAAAACAGTTTGGCCTGTTCTTTGGATTTGATTATTCCCAAATAAGGGAAAGGGAGAGATCACAGTAGAGCACAGTTTCCCCACAAGGTTGATGCGAGCATTAGGTGACAGCTGTGAACCCTGTGACTGGCTTAGGTAGGAAGAGGAATTTTTTTTTTTCACTTAAGTGAAGGTGAAGTAATTCCAAACGTTAAAATTGCATTTATCTCTTTTGAAGTGTTATTAAGGGGGAATATGAACTTAATTTTTAGTTGTCCCTGGCATTTGAAGAGGGGTCTGTGTGTGAATGTGCCTTTCGGAGTTGGGTTGAGAAAAGATTTCTGTGGGCTTAGGGTTCATGGATAGATTGATGTTTGTTCCTTCCTAATTCACTCATCACTCTTGTCCACGCTGCCCAGTTACGAAAAACTGTTTTGGAGAATTTAAGTCACATGGCAAAAGTAGACATAGGACTCCTGAGTAATCTTAAAAATTATTGAGGGTCCCAAGGAGACTTCTTTAAAACGTGGATATATCTGTCCATATTAGCCACATTAGATACTAAAACAGAATTTTAAAACACAAGCACAGATTCCATTAGCCGTTAAGTATAGTGATATCACATGTCACAGAGCCTCTGGAAAACTCCTCTGTGTTCTTGTAAGGGAATGAGAGCAAAAAAGGCAAATAATGTCTAAGTATTATATGAAAATAGTTTTGACCCCTGAAAGGGACTGAGTCCCTCGACCACACTTGGAGAGCCATTGATAGAATATATATATATTCCTAGAAGTTAGACTTGGCATACCTGAGCACAGTGCCACTCTCACATGTAAATAAATGATTTCCTCATGTCATCAATGTCCACTAAATATTCAGATTTCCAGTGGTTGCATATGTCATGATTTGTTATTACAGACTTTTTTCCCCCAGCTCTGAATAACCTATATTTTATTCACTTGATATGGCTCTTAAGAATTTATTAATCTCTAGGAGTCTTACAACGTATTTGTAGGAGAATCTAGTTGTTTTGCTTGTTTATTTTTTTGTTCTGGGGGTTTCCTATAGTCTGGGCTTTGCTGATAATGTCTTCTTCACTCCATGTTCCTCTGCCCAACTTTTTCATTCCTTTGTACAGAGTGATCTTTCTTTCACACGACGCTTAGCTGGTGCTCACTATGTGGAACGTGAGCCACAGTAGTGCTTTGGGGGCAGCCATCTCTGTCCCCTGTAGGTACCCTGAAGAGGCTGATGGCGAAGGAGGAGTGGGAACTGGCATTTTTGAAAGGTTGTCATGGCCTTTGGTTGGGACAAAAGAACTAATAGTGGTGGACAAATAGTAGGAGTAAGAGACAAGTTCATTTTAAGCAGAATAAGATTTTAAAATGCACTTGGGAAAAGAAACTTTTTTAAAAAGGTAATTTTGTTTTAAAAATTATTGTTACAAAGGAAATGCAGATTTCCTATAAAATAATTTAAATAGTAAAAGAGAGCAGCCCCTCTCTCCTTACAGATAACCACTTCTATCTATACAGATATATTAACACAGATTCTTTTTTAGTATGGAATGGAACCAAACTATTGGGTTGGCCAAAAAGTTCCTTCGGTTTTAAAGTAAAAATAAAAGGCACATTTTTCATTTTCACCAAGAACTTTATTGAACAACGTATTCACTGTTTTGTTCCACTACCTTCTGCCATTTTTCGGGCAACTTCATAATTCCATCTTCAAAAACTTTTTTTTGAGTAAAGAACTGTTCCAGGTGCCTTTTACAGTCTTCCAGGGAATTGAAATTTTTTCCATTAAGAGAATTTTGTAAAGACCGAAATAAATGGAAATCCAAAGGTGCAGTGTCTGGTGAATATAGCAGATGAATCAGAACTTCCCGGCCAAGCTGTAATAGTTTTTGCCTGGTCATCAAAGAAACATGTGGTCTTGTGGTATCTCGATGGAAGATTATGCGTTTTCTGTTGACTAATTCTGGACACTTTTTGTCGAGTGCTGCTTTCAGTTGGTCTAATTGGGAGCAGCACTTGTTGGAATTAATTGTTTCGTTTTCCAGAAGGAGCTCATAATAGAGGACTCCCTTCCAATCCCAAGGGAGATACACACACACACAACATCACCTTCTTTGGATGAAGACCAGTTTTTGGTGTGGTTGGTGGTGGTTCATTTCGCTTGCCCCATGATCTCTTCTGTTCCATATTATTGTACAGTATCCACTTTTCATTGCCCGCCACAATTTGTTCTAAAAACGAAACGTTTTTGTTATGTCTCAGTAGAGAATCACATGCAGAAATATGGTCAAGAAGGGTTTTTTTGCTTAACTTATGTGGAACCCAAACATCAAAGCGATTAACATAACCAAGCTGGTACAAATGATTTGCAGCACTTGATTTGGATATTTTGAGTGTGTCAGCTATCTCCCGTGTGGTATATAACGTTGATTGTTCTCAGTCTCGGTTTGATCGCTATCAACTTCAACTGGTCTACCCAACTCTGGAGCATCATCCAGTAAGAAATCTCCAGCATGAAACTTTGCAAACCACGTTTGACACGTTCTATCAAGTCACAGCACCTTCTCCATACACTGCACAAATCTTTTTTTGCGTTTCAGTTGCGCTTTTACCTTTCTTGAAATAGTAAAGCATAATATGCCAAAAATTTTGCTTTTTTCTTTCATCCTCAGTATTAAAATGGCTACACAAAAATTCACCAATTTTAATGTTTTTTTTTTAAATACACGCTGACATGACAGCTTTTACAATACAATCTAACAAAATTGTTTCGAATGAAGTTAAAGACAATTAAGCACTACTAGAGCCATCTTATGGGGAAAAAAAGGAAAAAACTGAACAAACCTTTTGGCCAACCCAGTACATAAGCACCTTGCTGTTTTACATAACTATATACCCTGGATGCCTTTCCATGCCAGTGTGTGTGCAGATTTTTCCTTTTTTTCTACTGATAGCAAGGTACTGCATTTTGTGATGCACCATAATTTATGTACTCCTCTGATGATGAACATTTGGATTGTTTCTGACTTTTCATTAGTACAAACAGTGCTGCAGTGAATATATCCTTGTGTAGGCATATCCACACGCATCATGGGATAAATTCTGAAAAGTGAGGTTACTGGGTCAAAGACTTTGTTAAAAGTTTTGTTTTTAGAAGTAATCATGCACATGGTTTAACAACTAACAGCCAAATTTTTTAAAAATAGCACTAAGGATAAGAACTGAAAAGGTAGTCTCCCTTAATTTTTGACCCTTGATTCTCCCAAATTCTCTCACCAAAGGCAACTATTTCTTATCTATCCTGCCAGAGATGGTCTGTATATATAGAGGTATAGAAAGGGTGTGTGTGTGTGTGTGTGTGTGTGTGTGTGTGTGTGTGTGTGTGTAGATATCTCTTCTAAACATGAAGAGTAGTATGGCATAACATCTCTCTCTGTGTCTCCCCTCCCAACCCCCACCATGTATAAATGTAGACATGCACCTCCTTTCCACCCCTGAACAACGTAAGTTGGAAGTTGTTCCATGTTAGATAGAGCTCTCAGTCCTTCTTACTAGCTGTGGTACAGTAGTAGTCCTTGATTTGGCTATATCTTTTTTTTTTCTTTTTAATAAATTTATTTATTTTTGGCTGCATTGGGTCTTCGTTGCTGCGCACGGGCTTCCTGTAGTTGCGGCGAGCAGGGGCTGCTCTTCATTGCAGTGCACGGGCTTCTCATTGCGGTGGCTTCTCTTGTTGCAGAGCACGGGCTCTAGGCGCGCGGGCTCAGTAGTTGTGGTTTGCGGGCTCTAGAGTGCAGGCTCAGTAGTTGTGGTGCACAACTTGCTTAGTTGCTCCGTGGCATGTGGGATCTTCCCGGACCACGGCTCGAACCTGTGTCCCTGCATTGGCAGGCGGATTCTTAACCACTGCACCACCAGGGAAATCCCTGATTTGGCTATATCTTAATTTATAGGACTAGTGCCCCAATATCTGTACATTTAGATTGTTTCCAATGTTTTGCTGCTATCACAATTTTTGACTTATATATATATCTTTGTACAGCTGAGTGTATCAGCTGGATAAATTCTTGGGGGTGAAATTTCTGGATTAAAGGATATTGACATTTTTGATAAGCATAGATATTGCCAGATCCTCTCCAAAAACATTATGCAAATTACACCCTCACCAAAGTGAATGAGTCCCTGTGCCCCAAATTCTCACCAACACTGATACTATTCTTTTACTGATTTGCCATTCTCTTAGGCAGATTGTCTCTTAGGCAGAATGTCTTTTCAGAAATTCATGGGCATTTGTATTTTGCTGTTGCTTATATTCTCTGTCAACTTTTCTGTTGCATGGTTTCCCTTTTTTTTTTTGTTGCTTTGTGTTCTTTATATTCTTTGTATATTAGAAGCTAAAGTCTAAAGACAAAAAAATTAGAAACAAAAAGCATAAAGCAGGATGGGAGAAGCAAAATCAAGCATAATAATTTAAAAATATGAAATGGTTCAATTTTTTGACTGAAAATATTATAATTTTAAAAAAAAGCTAAAGTCTTTTAATGAGTGAAAGTTTTTCCCCCTTTTTTATTTGCTAAAGTCTGTTTTACCAGGAGAATGGCCACATAGGTTAACAATATGATAGTCCGGAGTTTTTACCAAATGGATGTTTTCAGTTTTTATAGAAACAAATTTATCCATTTTTTTTCTTTATGGCTTTTGGGTTTTACGTCATGTTTGGAAATGCATTTCTGTTCCAAAATTATGAAATATTCTGTATTTTTTTCCCGTTATACCTTGGATCTTTAACTCAGACTTTATTTTGGCTTGAGTGAGATACAGAAATCTAGCTGTATACATTTTTCCAAATTATAGTCATCCCAGTACCATTTATTTAGATACTACTAATCCAGCTTTTCCCCTCCCCCCGCCCCCCACTGCAGTGACATCATTTTTGGTATATATTTTATTCAGCTTTCAAATATACAGAGTTTAGGTCTATTTCTGGACTTTTTCTTTTGTTTCCCAGATCTTTATTTATTCTGTGCCAGAAACTTACTATCCTAGCTGTGTAATGAATTTTAACATATGATGGAGCCAGTTGCCTTTCACTCTTTTTCAAGAATCCAGTATTTTCTTGCTGTCCTTATAAGATACTCTTCTAGATGTATGGTTCTCAACCCTGTCTGTGCATCAAAATTACCTGGGTTTTTTTTTTTTAAATGTGATGCCTCATCCCTACTGCAGACCAATTAAGTTAGAATCTCTGGTGCATGGCATGAGCATTGATATAGTTTATAGTTCCTCAGATGATTTTCATGGCAGCCGGGGTTGAGAACCTCTGTTTCAAATAAACTTTAGGACTGTTTTTCAGATTCCTAAAAATCAAACAAAAGTCTTGGGATTTGATTGGGATTATATTGAATTTTATAAACCATTTAAGGGGGATTTTGACATTCTAACAGTTTTGTGGCTTTCCAAGTTGTCTTATCCTGTACATACAAGGTTTGTCTTTTTATGGAGTCTTATGTTGCTCAGAAGCATACTATAGTTTTCTTTATATAGGTAATACACCTTTTTTATTAAGTTTGTTTCTGGATGTGTTAATGGGTTTATCATTGCTATTAGAGATGAGTTCTATTTCATTACCTAATTGACTATTGTTTTAGTATAGGAAAGATGTTGATATATACATGTCAATTTGGTAATCTGGCCACTTTATGGAGTTCTCTAGTTTATTCTAATATTTCTTCAGGTGATTCTCTTGGGTTTTCCTAGTAGGCAGTCATCTTTTGCCTTACTGATACTTTTGTCTTCTTGGCAGTATTTCTACCAGTGTTTATGCTCTTGGGCATCCCTGTCTTGTATTTGACTTAAATAGAGATGTATGTAGTGTTTTATTATTAAGTATAATGTGAGCTTTGGTTTTCAATCTTTTAAAATTGGGGTGTAATCTATTACTCATTTATTGGATGCTGGATTTTATCAAATTCCCTTTTGACATCTATAGTGGTTACCCTGTGATTTTTTTTTCTCCTTTGTTTTATTTATGTGACAAATTATCTCAGTAGGTTTCCTACTATCCAACTGAACCATCTCTGTAATTGTGAAATTGAAAGTTAATGTTTTGCTGAATTTTATTGGCTAGCATTCATTTAGAATTTTTGCTTCTCACTAATCAACAGTGAGATTGATCTGTAGTTCTTTTTTTGTGTTTTGTCAGGTTTTGATATCAGGGTTGTGTTAATTTGGTCAGAAAGAGTTTGGAAGCTGTTCACATCTGTTCTTTGGAACAGTTTCGAATTGAATGATCTGTTCCTTGAAGAATTGAGAAACCATCTGTACAACTGTATGGGCTTGAAGCTTTTTTCCTCGAGGGTGACTTAAGATCTTTGACAATACTCCATTAGACTATTGGTCTCTTGAGTCAATATATTTTTCTTTTAGAAAAGTCTAAATATATTTTTATTCTGAAGAAAAACTCAAAATGTGTAACTTCTACTCTCATTAAAAAATATAAAGTGGGTACAATTCCCATGTTACAGATTAGAAATGGAGGCACACAGAATGGAGAGGAGAAATTATTTCATTAAACATATCATGCCGTGTTAACATTATTGCCATGTTGTTGAAATGGCTTATGTTTTCTATTTTAAATGTTTTCTTTAAGAGTCACACAAAATTAGGAATGAGAAAGTAGAAATAACCACAAACATCAGGAAAGTCCAAAATTGTAAGAATTTTTGTATAACTCTTAATTAATTGTAAAGCCTGGATAAAAAGAATTTTTATTAAAATATAGATTGTAAAACTGATCCAAGAACAGGCTGCACGGGTTAGTGATTTAAGAGACCCTTAGCCAGACTTCGTGGGATCCGATCCTGGCTATGCTGTGTGATCGTGGAAAGTTACTCAGCCTCCCTCTGTTCCCTTCATTCTGTGTGCCCCCATTTCAACAGTAGGAAACCTCATATGTTATCTTTTCGGTAGCATGCTCTAGTTTTCTACAGAAAATAACCCAAACACTTGTCTTTTAGGAGGAAAGCAAAAAAAGATATTTAAAGATAAATTTAAGGGGACTTCCCTGGTGGTCCAGTGGTAAAGAATCCGCCTTACAATGCAGGGGACTCGGGTTCAATCCCTGGTCAGGGAACTAAGATCGCACATGCCGCGGGGTAACTAAACCCACGTGCCACAACCACTGAGCTCATGCGCCTCAACTGGAGCCCGCGTGCCACAACTAGAGAAGAGAAAACCTGCATGCCACAACTAGAGAGGAGCCACGCACCACAATGAAAGATCCCGCACGCCTCAATGAAGACCTCATGTGCCACAGCTAAGACCCAGCGCAGCCAAAAAGAAATTAAATAAATAAATAATAAATCTCTTTAAAAAAAAAATAAAGATAAATTTAAGTGGGAATTGGAAGCCGTACACTCAAGTTCTTCTCCTGGCTAGAGGTATTGAGAGTTGTTGCTCTGCACAGAGAAGGTGGCAGAGGGAAGCCAGACACTGGTGGAAAGAGGAAGGTATTGTGACGTATCTGGGCAAGGGGTCCAGACTCTTTATAGTTCTGAGGTTGATAAATGGTTTTACAGCCTTAGAAATACTTTCAGTCCTTTCTTATAAGTAATGTATTGGAAATAACGGACCAAAATAGTTTGTGTGGTAAGCCTTCTTCACAGGGGGTTAGATTAGGGCTTATTTTTTTATAAGGTTTTTGGAATATTGTTCTTTTTTTAGAAAGTGGTCAGAAAACGGGGAGCTAGCTTTCCGTAGAGCTCTCCCTGAGGGGTGAAGGGTTTTTTTTTAAATAAATAAATAAATTTATTTATTTATTTATTTATGGCTGTGTTGGGTCTTTGTTGCTGCGCATGGGCTTTCTCTAGTTGCAGCGAGCGGGGGCTACTCTTTGTTGTGGTGCGTGGGCTTCTCATTGTGGTGGCTTCTCTTGTTGCGGAGCACGGGCTCTAGGCACGTGGGCTTCAGTAGTTGTGGCACGAGGGCTCAGTAGTTGTGGCTCATGGGCTCTAGAGCGCAGGCTAAGTAGTTGTGGCACATGGACTTAGTTGCTCCACGGCATGTGGTATCTTCCCGCCCCAGGGCTCAAACCCGTGTCTCCTGCATTGGCAGGCGGATTCTTAACCACTGTGCCATCAGGGGAGTTCTGGGGTGAAGGTTTTGATTTTTAGATCCAGACCCCCCTGGATCCAGTCAACCAACATTTTGGTCAGATGAGATAAAGTGGTCGTTCTCAGACTTGGTGTCCAGCACAGGCACTGCAGGCTTGTTAACCCAGGGTGCTGGGCCTCCCCAGAGTTCCTGATTCAGTAGGTTTGGGGTGGGGCCTGAGAATCTGCTTCTCTTGCCAGCTCTCAGGTGACCATGGTTGTGCTGATCAGCGACCACACTCCGAGAATTGGCGTGCTGAAGGGATAGATTAGCCGCATATGGTCAGTAAGAGAGGAGTAGGGCCAAATTGGCTGTTCAGAATAAGTGACTCACCTTCTCTATTTTGGAATGATAATTGGAAATTTCTAACATTCAATAGCAAGAGAAATAATACTGTACATTTGTCTGATCCTTTTCTCTTTCTCATGTAATGTCATCTCATCTGATCCTTGAAATAATGCAAAGGAAACAAGGAAGTTTTTTATTAAGTAAATCCTAATTTGGCCTTTTTGAAAAAGATCATAATGGAAGTAAATGGTCAGTTTATAGAATGAAAAGGTTGAAAGCTTTGAATTAATACAGTGTGCTGTGTGATAATTATATAGCTCCTGTAGGCACAGGTTTTTTTTTTTAATTTTTTTTAAAATTTTTTATTTATTTTTTTAATGCTATTCTTGTCTGCTTACATTCTTTTTATTTATGTATGTATGTATGTATGTATGGCTGTGTTGGGTCTTCGTTTCTGTGCGAGGGCTTTCTCTAGTTGTGGCAAGCGGGGGCCTCTCACTATCGCGGTCTCTCGTTGCCGAGCACAGGCTCCAGATGCGCAGGCTCAGTAATTGTGGCTCACGGGCCGAGTTGCTCCGCGGCATGTGGGATCTTCCCAGACCAGGGCTCGAACCCGCGTCCCCTGCATTGGCAGGCAGATTCTCAACCACTGCGCCACCAGGGAAGCCCAGGCACAGGTTTTTGGTAGAAATGTTAAGCAGTCTTGTACTGGCTCAATAATTGTATCATGACTTTAATGGAGAATATGTGATTCAGGATGTACTGAACTTCCCATGATAATTATCCATGAATTTTTTTAAAATTTTTTTGATTAAATGAGGTTGTATATGTCTATTTAGTGGCTTTACCCGCAGATTGTACTGACCTGCTGCTGCTCCTGTGATTGTTGTTGTTGTCGTCATCATCATCATCGTTAGTAGCAGCAGCAGCCACTTCAGCAGCTCAAACTGCCTTCCCCAGATGCAGTACAGCCAAGTGCTTAAGAGCAGAGGTTGGGATCTGGAGTAAGCTGCCTCAGTTCAAGTTCACTCTCCACTAATTTATTAGCTGTGGGAAAATAATATAATCACTCTGGGTCTTAGTTGTTTGTCTTTTAAATGAGGATAATAATAGTATCTGCCTTTGAGAATTGTATAGATTAAGAGGGGATAGTAATAATACCTACCTCATAGAATTGTGCTGATTAGATGAGACGGTGTATGTATAGTTCTTAGCACAGTGTCTGGGTTTACTGAAAAACTTTCAGAGAAGATTGGTTAGTTAGCTGGCTAGGTGCTTTCTTACATAAAGGATTTGAGATAATCACATTTGAAGTGATAATGAGACTGCTTTTCTGCTGTTTTCAGAGAATTATTTTCTAGTAATAAAAATAGTTGACTGTACAAAAATTGAAAGTTTTGAGACGAAACCATAATCTTATCACCCAGTTCATAATTGGTGTTAACTTTTTGATGTTTTCCCTAGCAGTCTTTTATCTATAATTATCTATCTCTTTTTAAAGTCAAAGTTGGAGTTATATTTCTTTTTTTCCAGTTAACTTTGTAACTGATTATTTTCTGTAGCACAAACTGAATGAATGTTTTGCATAATAGCAACTTTGAGTACTTTGATTTGATGTCTCCAGGGTGACTACTTTGAAGAGTATACTTGTAAGAAAAACCCATCAGCTTTGTTACTTTCTAACTAAAGGTCAACAATTAGGATCTGGGGTTAAAACTTACATGTATTAATTTTTTAAATATTTATCGTTTTACTTTCATTATTAATATTTTTAAAGGTATAATTTACATAGAGTGAAAGGCACAGATCTTAAGTGTTACAGTTTGATTTGTCAAAACTCATGCCCGGGCTTCCCTGGTGGCGCAGTGGTTGAGAATCTGCCTGCTAATGCAGGGGACACGGGTTCGAGCCCTGGTCTGGGAAGATCCCACATGCCGCGGAGCAACTAGGCCCGTGAGCCACAATTACTGAGCCTGTGCGTCTGGAGCCTGTGCTCCGCAACAAGAGAGGCTGCGATAGTGAGAGGCCCACGCACCGCGATGAAGAGTGGTCCCCGCTTGCCACAACTAGAGGAAGCCCGCGCACAGAAACGAAGACCCAACACAGCCATAAATAAATAAAATAAATAAATAAAAATTTAAAAAAAAAAAAAAAAAACTCATGCCCATGTAACCCATACCCTTATCAAGATACAGGGCATATTCATTACCCCAGAAAGTTCCTTTGTATTCCTCCCTTTTCCTGTTCTCTCCACCCCCATGTCTGCTGTCACTACTGATTTCTTTCACCATGGATGAGTTTTACCTGTTCTCAAACTTCATATAAATGGAATTCTGTAATGTGGGTTTTTTTGTTTGTTTTTGGTGAGGCTTCTTTTGCTCACGGTGTGTGTTTGAGATTCATCCATGTTGTTGCCTGAATTTAGTAGTTCTTTTTATTGCTAATTAGTATTCTGTTGTATTAATATACCATGATTTGCTTATCTAGTCTCCTATTTATGGATGTTGTGGTAGTTTCCGGTTTGGAGCTGTTAAGAATAAAGCTTCTGTGAACATTTTTGTATAAGTCTTTGTGTGGACATATAAATTTTCATTTCTCAGATAAATAACTAGGAATGGAATTGACTGGATAAGGAGGGGTCTGTTTCTGGACTCTAGTCTGGGAGTCAGCAAACTATAGCCCATGGGCCAGATCTGGCCCACAACCTAAGAATGGTTTTTATGTTTTTAAACGATTGGTTAAAAAACAAACTAACAAACAAATAAATAAAAGAATGAGGGATGGAAACCATAGGTCACCTGCTAAGACTAAAATACTTACTAACTGGACCTTTACAGAAAAAGTCTGCCACCCCTGTTCTAGTCCATTCCATTGATCTGTTTATTTCTTTAGCTTTATAGTAAGTATTAAAATTGGGTTGCTTAATTTCTCATTTTCATTTCTGTTTAATTTCTAGATTTTGTGTCATTGTTTGACTTGTTTGTTGCTAATATGGAGAAATATAATTGGTTTTTCTTTATTAACATTATATCCTGTAACTTTGCTAAACTCACTTGTTAGTTCTACTTATTTGGTGGATGCCTTAGAATTTTCTAGGTCATGTTGTCCTTGTAAAATAAAGACAGTTTTACTTCTTCCTTTCTAATCGGTATGCTTTTTATTTTTCTGGCTTTACTGCTCTGCCTGAGACCTTCAGTGTTTAATAAAAGTGTTGAGAGCATACATCCCCTGTCTTATTCTGGATCTGTGGAGGAAGACATTCAGTCATTTATTAAGCATGGTGTTAGTTGTAGGCTTTTAAAGGTATCCTTTGTCAGGATGAAGAAGGCCCCTACTCTACGTAGTCTGCCGAGTCTTTTTATCATAGATGATTGCTGAATTTCATCAAATACTTTTTCTGTATCTATTGAGAGGATCAGGTGGATTTTCTTTATTCTGTTAATGTGGTAAAGTACATCTTTCTGAATGTTGAACCAACCATACATTCCTGGGATAACCTCCCTCGATCGTGATGTATTAACCTTTTTACGTACTACTGGATCTGATTTATTTTATTTATTTATTTTTTAAACCGAGTTAGGATTTTCCTTTCGTCCTCCCTCCCTCCCTCCCTCCCTCCCTCCTGTTTTTATTTGGCTGCGCTGGGTCTTAGTTGTGGCGCACGGGATCTAGTTCCCTGACCAGGGATCAAACCCGGGCCCCCTGTATTGGGAGCTAGGAGTCTTAACCACTGGGCCACCAGGCAAGTCCCAGATCTGATTTATTAGAATATTGTTTAGGATTTATGCGTCTATATTCATGAGGGATATGGGTCTATAATTTTCTTGCAGTGTCCTGATACGGTTTTGGTATCAAGACTACACTGGTTTGTTCCCTCTTCCTTTCTTTTCTGAGTTTAGTATTTTTTCTTAAAATGTTTGATAAAATTCACCAGTGAGACCATCTGGGTCTGGAGTTTACCTTGTGATAAGGTTTTAAATTATAATTTGATTAGTTTAATAGGTACAGATTATTCATATTTTTCATTTCTTCTTGTGTTAATTTTGATAATTCGTGTTTTTCAAGGAATTTATCCATTTCGTCTAAGGTCTTGAATTTATTTGGCATAAAAGGATTCGTAATATTCCCCTAATTTCCTTTTAATGTCTGCAGACTCTGTAATAATGTCCATTGCCCCCTCTTTCAATCTGATATTTATAATTTTATGTTTCTCTCCTTTTTCCCTGATCAGTCTGGGTAGGGATTTGTCAACTTCATTGGTATTTTCAGACAACCAACTTTTGACTTGTTAATATTCTCAGTTTTATATATCATTGATTCTCTTTTTGTTATTTTCTTTCTTCTACTTTGGGTTTTCTTTGCTCTTTCTAACCCCTTGGGGTAAATGCTTAGATCATTGATTTTAGACTTTTCCAATATTAACATTTGAGCAATAAATATTGGTCTACACTGCATTTCATAAATTTTGATAGGTTTTTATTATCATTTAGTTCAGAATATTTTTATATTTTACTTGTAATTTCTTCTCTGACTCATGTTTCTTTTTTTAAAAATTTATTTATTTTTGGCTGCGTTGGGTCTTCATTGCTGCACGTGGGCTTTCTCTAGTTGTGGCGAGCCGGGTCTACTCTTTGTTGTGGTGTGTGGGCTTCTCATTGCGGTGGCTTCTCTTGTTGTGGAGCACAGGCTCTAGGTGTGCGAGCTTCAGTAGTTGTGGCACATGGGCTCAGTAGTTGTGGCTTGCGGGCTCTAGAGCACAGGCCCAGTAGTTGTGGCGCACGGGCTTAGTTGCTCTGCGGCATGTGGAATCTTCCCGGACCAGGGTTTGAACCTGTGTCCCCTGTGTTGGCAGGCAGATTCTTAACCACTGCGCCACCAGGGAAGCCCTGATTCATGTTTCTATGTAGAAGTGTGTTGCTTAATTTTCAAATATTGGGGATTTTTGCAGATATTATTTTGTTATTGATTTCTAATTTCATTGTGGTCAGATAACATGCTCTATATGATTTTTGTCCTTTGAAATTTACTGAGACTTGTTTTATAGCCCAGCATATGGTCTGTCTTGATGAATGTTCTGATATGCTCGAAAAGAGTGTGCCTCCTACAGTTGTAGGGTGTAGCGTTTGTAAATGTCAATTAGAGTAAGTTGATTGTATTCAAATCGGCAACGTCCTTACTGATGTTTTTTCTGTCTCTTCTATCAGTTACTGAGAGAATATTAAAAATATCCAACTGTAATTATAGATTTGTCTATTTTTACTTTAAGTAGAATGAAATTTGATTACGTATTTCATGTATTTTGATGCCCTTTTATTAAGTGAATATACATTTTGGATTATTATGTTTTCCCGATGAATTGAGCTTTTTTATCATTCTACATGTTTCTCTTTATTTTTATTAATATTCTTTGTCTCATTAACATAGCTGCTCCCACTCATTAATATTTGCAAAGGATATCTTTTTTACCCTTTTGTCTATGTCTTTATATTTAAAGTGTGTCTCTTGGAGCGAACATATAGTTGGAACTTGTTTTTAATTTATTCTGACAATCTTTGTCTTTAAATGGAGGGTTTAGTTTATTTACATGAAATGTTGATACAGTTAGACTTAGGTCCACATCTTGCCATTTGTTTTCTATTTGTCCCTCTGCATATTGTTGTTTTTTTTTCTCTTCGTTCCTTTCCTGCCCTTCTTTTGAAGGCTGATTTCAGCATCTTTGTCATCTCTGTGTTTGTTTCATTTGCAGTCTTTTGTTCGTTTGTTTAAATATATAATTCCAGTTACGGGTCACATTTTCCTGCCTCTTTGCATGTTTAGTAATTTTTGATTACGTAGTGAATATTGTGGATATGTTGTTGAATAAGTTTTGTTGTCTTCCTTTAGAGAGTGTTGGATTTGTTCTGGGAGACATTTGACTCCACTCTTTGTATTCCTCTTGGGTGTTTTTCCGTCACTGCAAACATTTTAGGAACCATTCTCAAGCCCAGCTATTAACGTGTCTCTCAGACTTTAACACAGATTAGGGCACGGCTTCTTAAACTTTAATGATTTGCAGATCACCTGGGGATCTTGTTAAGGTGCAAATTCTGCTTTGGGAGGTCTTGGGAGTGGGGTGCTTTGAGTCTGCTTTTCTCACCAGCTCTAGGAGGGGCAGTTGTTGTGGCTGTGCCCTCCAGGCACTGGGAGGTCTCTCCATCTTGATGGTGTGAGCATAAGTTAGGGTATGTAATGGGTGCCCATTGGTGATTGGATATATCACACTTCAAAAGTTATCTGTTGTTTCTTTCCTTGTTCAGTGTAGAAAGTTGGGAAGTACTAAACCTAACATTCTTTATGTAAATGGGTCCAAAGCATGACTTCAAGGATTGACTTCCCCAAAATGTTTCTGCAATATTTTGGAAAGAGTTACGTTTACTGTAGACAGTAATTTGCTGTCCATCTGTCACCAAGTTAAAACATTTAGGGTTTTTATGTTGATTACCACGTAATACTTATGGCATTTTTTCAGAATTACATAATGACTATAACATAAAATTTCAGTATGATCCTTTTATGAACAAGGATAACAATTACTGTATTTACCCTTTCTGAATTATGGTAAGAGAAGAGCAGGCAAGGAATGACACTTCTGGGCTGGGGTGCCGATTGTACTGGGCTCTGCGCTGGGTGCTTTGCAACACGATCTCAATTCGTCTCATGTTTAATAATCCTGTGAGGTACATGCCATATCTGTTTTGCACATGGAATAAAATATTCTGAGCCACTTTTCTGTCTCCCAGGAAATTATTCAAGATGACACATGTTAAAAAGTGGCAGACTTGACTTACAGCCCATCCATGTCTGACTCCAAGGTCTGTATTTTTTCTACTACACCATTTTGTCTGTAATATACCAGGATTCAACGTAAGACGGGGAAGTGCATAATACCTAATTTTCTGTGTATGGATAAGGTTTTACCGCCATCTACAAAATTTATAG
Organism: Balaenoptera acutorostrata; assembly: GCF_949987535.1. NCBI lineage: Eukaryota > Metazoa > Chordata > Mammalia > Artiodactyla > Balaenopteridae > Balaenoptera > Balaenoptera acutorostrata. Next base: position 36,590,538 of record NC_080078.1, read on the forward strand.
AATAGATAACTTGGAGAGTGAGTCTAATTTCCCAGGACTATTTTTGTTGTACAGAAGGATTTGCTGCTTACACCCTTCTGGAAACACACATGTATACTGTGGGCCTTGCCTGTGGTCTCATTAGGCTGTGGCTCTCAATCTGAAATAGTAATTCAGCCAAGCAAGTTTTGCAAGACCCATAAAGAAGTTGATTTTTCTGGCTAGTGAAGAATTGTTTACCTCCCATGTGGGAGGCCAGCATAGTTATAATTACTTTTTATGTGATTTTTTAAAGTGATCTTGTCTCTTAAAAATTTTTTTTTAAACAATACTACTACTGTAGCAAAGAAAGGTTTCATTTGTGACTTTCCGGGGTTTTCAAATTTTCAAAACACACCAAAGAACAATATAATCAACATCTATGTTTCTGTTAGTCAGAATTAACACATGTTGATATTTTTCAGATTTTCTTCACAGTTGGTTTTTGGTTTTTTTTTTCTTAATTTTTATTTTTATTTTGGCCACACCACATGGCTTGTGGGATCTTAGTTCCCCGACCAGGGATCGAACCTGGGCCCATGGTGGTGAAAGTGCCAAGTCTTAACCACTGGACCACCAAGGGAATTCCCTTTTCACTTTTAAAGTAGACACTTTTTGGGAAAGTTTTAGATTTATAGAAGAATTGGAAGATAGTATTGAGGATTCCTATACTTCTTCCTCCCCCCATTACTGTTTCCCATATTATTATATTTGTATATTTGTCACAATTAATGAGCCAATATTGATACATTATTATTAACTGAAATCCATACAGATTTCCTTAATTTTCCCCTAATGTCCTTCTTCTTTTTTTAAGATTTCATCCAGGATACCACATTACATTTGTTATGTCTTCTTAGGCTCTTCTTGGCTGTGACATTTTCTTAGACTTTCCTTGTTTTTGATGACTTTGACAGTTTTGAGGAGGACTGGTCAGGTGTATTTAGGATGCCCCATTATTGGGATTTGTCTTATGTTTTTATTGTGGTAGGACTGGGGTTTTAGACTTACGGGGTTATGGAAGGAAGATCATAAAGTGCCATTTTTTAAAAATTAATTAATTTATTTTGGCTGCGTTGGGTCTTCGTTGCGCACGGGCTGTCTAGTTGCAGCGAGCGGGGGCTACTCTTCATTGCGCTGCACATTTCTCATTGCGGTGGCTTCTCTTGTTGCAGAGCACGGGCTCTAGGCACACGGGCTTCAGTAGTTGTGGCACACAGGCCTAGTTGCTCCAAGGCATGTGGGATCTTCAGGACCAGGGATCGAACCCGTGTCCCCAGCATTGGTAGGTGGATTCTTAACCACTGCGCCACCAGGGAAGTCCTAAAGTGCCATTTTTATCACATGGCAAAGGGTGCATATTGTCATCATGGCTGATCACATGGTTGTGTGGCTTACCTGGCTGAGTTCGTGTCTCTGCTGTACTGTTCCATTCCCTCCCCCTTCTAGCCTGTCCTCTTGGAAAGAAGTCACCATGCACAGCCCCCACTTAAAGAGTGGGGTTGGGCTCTATCTCCCTTGTGGTGGGGTGTCTGTGTAACTTATTTGGAACGCTTCATGGGAAGATTTGTCTCTTTTTCATAGTTTTTTAAAATAAATGAAATCAAATCTAACAGATTAAAAATCTAAGTGTCTTATACACGATATACATGGTACGCTATACGTATTCATCTCGTTAAAAAAAACTTGTTATTATTAAAATTGATACATATAGATTTGATTCATTTTTAACATCTATTCATATGACTTAAAATTCTTCTTTAATTTTTTTGTATTAAAATTTTTCTGTATTTGTGCAGATTTTTGAGTATACACATGACACTCTGAAAACTTTGCCTTTTACAAGAACTTAAAGCAGTGGGTGTAGCTGAATCTCAGAAACAAGAGGTTTTTGTCTTAATAACTGTTAAAATAAAAATTACTCACAAATGGAGTTTTCCCCAAACATTTTTTATTTTTCTTTGCTCATCTTTGCTACAGTTGGTAAAATGCATTCTGTGCAAAAATTCCTTTTTTTCCCCCTTTTGTTGTCTGCTGAGGAGTGAGCACCTTTCCTGAATGTTCTAGTGAACAAGTGTCCAGAGTGCTCTAAACAACACCAGATCAGAGCTATGAATTGGTTGTTGATGACATTTACTGTTCAGGAGATGCAAGTAATTATCAGTGGATTGTAAGTCCAAAGCCATAGTTCTGTATAATTACATCTGTGCATATTATTGTATACTTTAGGGTAAGAATGTGGCACTTGGGTTTGTAGCTTTTGAAAAATGGCATGATTGCCGTGGTTGCTTTGTTATTACCAAGTGGAAACTTCATGCCCTCAATAATGAGTCGTTTAATTCTGTTTTTCTGCCCAGTGTTTGAAGAATGAACTGGAAAACAAACCATCTTAAGTCCTAGAACAAGGCAAGAGATAGATAATACTGGGAAATGCCAACTTCATACATCGTATTGGAATTACTGACCTTGTAAATTACAAGTTACAATGTATGCCCGTCTGTTTTCAGTATTGTAGAAAATTTATTCACTTTAGAGAATCCTGTCTGATGTTAGAGATTTTCTGTGCTCTATTTTTGGAAAGAGATCTTAAAGGCACCTCAAGATTGCACAGTGCTTTGTGGTTTTCAGAGCATTTTCCTATGTGCTGTTCCATTTAAGTTGGAAACAGGAAGTCTGAGCAGCCCTCTGTGCATGGTGTACAGGGGTGTGTGGTCTCATTGGTGAGCGGCCATGCTGATAGGGCTATGGGGGAAAGCACTGGGGCATGGAGATAAGGGACAGACCAAGGGGAGGTTCAGAGCGTTGTTTTCTCCCCTGAGAACTTGGCACATTTTGCTTGGAGATTGGCTGTAGAATGGGAGATGCTGGCCTGCTTGGCAGTTGTACTTTTAAAGTTGTCAGGGTGTGGCTGCACCTAGCTGTGCTACTGCCGCATGTGGATTCATTGAAGGAAAGGTGTGCGGAGATGAGAGTGGCCGGAAGACGGAAGGTGGTGACTCTCAGGTCAGTCTGTCAGAATCTGATTGGAGACGTCATAGCAGCTTTCATTCCTGTCTGTTGATTTTGCAAGTGATGCTCTTCAGAGACAGAGCTTACCTCTTATAAGTAATTATCAACATTAATAACCAGCTTACTCCTGCTTTTCCCAGTATTGATGTTCATTTTAATTAATACCTTCGATCTATCAGTCACCTCCCAGCCAGGTGGCTGGTCATCTAGTCCAATTTTTGTGGGTATCTGAGTAGAGAGAGACTTTGAAACTGCAAGAGTAACTTCTCTAGGCCTAGTGGATACCCAGGCCCCTTCTAGAAATGTCTTACCGTATTCTCATTCATGGTGATGATGCCAAACAGCACCCGTCACTGATGAATATTACAGTTACTATTTAGCCCACTTCTCAAGACCCACCTGAAGTTAGACCACCTGAGCTGTTTGTCTGCCCACAGGGCCAGGGCCTCCCTCTTCCCCTTCAGACTCCATTTAGCAGTCAGTGTTGGTGCCACCTGCTGACAGCGCACATGTGTTTTCCTTGTAGCTTGTGTCTCTTGCCTTGGGCTCGAGAGGACGTGGCCCTGCATGCTGTGCACCTCCACCACCCCGTAGTATCTCCCTTCTGGAAGATGCTTAATAGACATCATTCTAATAATTGATAACGTGTATATTACCACTGCCTTTTCAGCTTCCACTGTGCCAAAGATCAGAGCATCATTGCTAACAGCTGAGAGCTAGGAGGCAGGTGGGCTTTAGTGAGAGTTGGGCAGATGTGATAGCAGTTGGATCATCTCCTTGCTGGAAAAGGTGCTACTCCTGAAATAGGTACTTTCCAACTGTAAATGTACCTCACTATCGAAACCTGGGAGCCAAACACATGCTGGTAAATCCCTCATGATCCAGTCTCTTGCCTGTTGCTCTCCAAAGCTCAGGTACCAGATAGATTGAGATGAAATGGTATCCCTGCTGCCTGAAATATGAACCAAGATTCAGGTAGCAGGATAATTGTGCCTTTGTTGTATCAGGAGTCACTCACGAAATTTCTGTTGATAAACATAAGCTACTAAAGCAACATACAGCTTTTTATATCCTGATTGGCTGTTGACTATGTTTGCGTCTCTTTTCCCTCCTTCCAGCCTTCTTTGCCAATAGTAGTGGTAGGTGTCTGAGTGGCTGAGCCTCATTCAGGCTTTTTTTCTGGTCACATGTATAATGCATTAGAGCAAAGTGTGACAACTTCCAACCATGTTATAACCGGGGTGAATTTGATTTAAATTACCACCCAAGAGTAATCTCTTGATAGTCATAATCAGTTTGATCTACCTAGTTTTATTCAGTGTCTGATGACAGGTTAAAATTAATATTTTAGGGATTTCCCTGGTGGTGCAGTGGTTAAGAATCCGCCTGCCAATGCAGGGGACACAGGTTTGAGCCCTGGTCCAGGAAGATCCCACATGCCACGGAGCAATAAGCCCGTGCACCACAGCTACTGAGCCTTCGCTCTAGAGCCCACGAGCCACAACTACTGAGCCCGTGTGCCATAACTGCTGAGCCTGCGCACCACACTACTGAAGCCCACGCACCCTAGAGCCTGCGTGCCACAACTACTGAGCCCACGTGCTGCAACTGCTGAAGCCTGCGCGCTCTAGGGCCTGCGCGCTACGACTACTGAGCCTGCGTGCTGCAACTACTGAAGCCCACGCACCTAGAGCCCATGCTCTGCAACAAGAGAAGCCACTGCAATAAGAAGCCTGCGTACCACAACGAAGAGTATCCCCTGCTCACCGGAACTAGAGAAAGCCGCATACAGCAACGAAGACCCAACGCAGCCAAAAAAATAAATTAATTAATTTAATTTAATTTAAAAAAAAGAAAAAGCAGTTAATATTTTAAGTACAGGTGTGCAGCCCAACAGTGTGTCATCTTGTCACTGTGGGCAGTCATAATGTTTGAGCAGAGAATGGCTTTTAAAAATAACTTTTCGGGACTTCCCTGGTGGCGCAGCGGTTAAGAATCCACCTGCCAGTGCAGGGGGACACGGGTTCAAGCCCTGGTCCAGGAAGATCCCACATGCTGCAGAGCAACTAAACCCGTGCACCACAACTACTGAAGAACCTGCACTCCTAGAGCCCATGCTCTGCAACAGGAGAAGCACACGCACTGCAACGAAGAGTAGCCCCCACTCGCCGCAACTAGAGAAAGCCCGCGTGCAGCAACAAAGACCCAGCGCAGCCAAAAATAAATAAATAAATTTATTTAAAAAAATAATAATAGGGACTTCCCTGGTGGCACAGTGGTTAAGAATCCGTCTGCCAATGCATGGGACACAGGTTCGAGTCCTGGTCCGGGAAGATCCCACATGCCGCGGAGCAGCTAAGCCCGTGCACCACAACTAGTGAGCCTGTGCTCTAGAACCCGCAAGCCACAACTACTGAAACCTGCGTGCCTAGAGCCGGTGCTCTGCAACAAGAGAAGCCACTGCAATGAGAACCCCACGCACTGCAATGAAGAGTAGCCCCTGCTCTCTGCAACTAGAGAAAGCCTGCGTGCAGCAACAAAGACCCAACGCAGCCAAGAATAAATAAATAAATAAAATTTAAAAAAATAATAACTTTTCCTCCTTAGATAAAATAATGTTTCGTGCAGAGAATTTGAATAATATAGAAAATGTTTAAAAAATAAAAACCACCTCTAAACCCTTTATTAAATATTCTGGTGTTCTGTCTTGCTCTGTGTGTATGTGTGTGCGCACGTGTGCGTGTGTTACGGGGATTATATTTTTTTAATCCTTTTTTTAGAAGTTAATGTTGTACAAGGAACATTTTCCCCTTGTCAGTAATGGGTGAGTTTTTATAGTAAAAGAACTGTTTTACTTTTAATGCCACCGCTACTGCCTTACATTGATTTTGCACTTTCATTTTCCAAGTGTTTTCACTTACATTATCTTCAGGAGTGAGGCGCAGCGTCTGTATAGTGTTAAGGTACGTCTGTGTGTCCTCAAAGCCATGTCTCTGCACCAGTGGACATGACTAAGAACACTTTACTGTACCAAGTATATTTTTGTTAGGACTTTACACAACTCAGTTTTTGGTTAGAAGTAGAGCCACATGTATTTGAAAGAGTGATATGTCTTTGAGTGTGTTTTATGGTTTGAGATTTATGGCATTTAATAAGCTGGGTGGGACTTTATCCTCTCCATTCCTTTTCTTGCAGCCGAGGAGGCCCCAGAAAACACTGGGTTTGTGTCCTCACCCTGCCTCCTGGGACTCACCTCCTGCCCCAGCAGTGAAGCTGATTGCCTGTCTGTTACAAGAACTTGTTTAGTTTTGCTGCCCCAATGGAGAGGAAGAACAAAATTCTCTTAAATGTCAGCTTTCTTTCTCTTTTAAATTTTGCTAGAAATAATCATGGGCTCTCTTCCCTACAGCCTTCTTTGCCTGTTCGGTCCCATCTTTACCTCTCCTTCCCCTGAATTCCCGCATTATCCGTGTGGACGTCACCTTGTTCCTCTGTTGTCGCCTCTGCCTGCTCTGTTTCATCATTTTTCAAGTGGATTGTAAATCCATGGAGGAGGGTACTTCTTGGCCAACAGGAGAGAGCTGCCCTGTAGAGGGTTGGGGTAAGGTTTATTAAAAACTTGGCTCTCTGTTCCATTGTGCTGTAGCTGAGCTGCAGTGTAAATTAAAATTCGTCTTTCTACAGATTCATTCCTTATAAAATAAAATGCTTTTTTCTTTTTCCCTTTTCTCTCCTACTCTTTTATCTTCTTTTCCTCTTTCCTCCTCTTTCTCCATAGCCACTGTGGGCTTGGCTTGACTTGGCTTTGATGCAATCCTAAAGAGGCTGCTTTCCCACCTAAAAAATGTTAGGACTTGAAGAATTAGGGAAGGCAGTCAATTTAAGTTTTATCACCCTCACCTTGGCTTGGCGGTACTTCCTGTAACGCGATCTGGGAAATGGCATGGAGGATGTGAAGCTGTGGAAAGCGTGGGGGCCTGTGCAGTGCGGGTGGCAGGGAGCGCCCTACAAAATCCCAGTCTCCTAGACAGGCCGCTGGCCACCTCACAGGGAGCCTAGACTTAATGAGATCCTCCCAGTCCAGGGGCCGGCACGTGGCCACACAGAATCGCGTCCCCATCTGCCTCTCATTACGGGTAGGTGGGCCTTCCAGGAGTACAGGCATCATACAGTTCAAGGGCTGATTGTTTAAAACCAAGAAAGTCACCGGCTTTTTGGATCAAAAAGAACTTTTAAAAACTTAATTTATTTATTTATTTTTGGCTGCGTTGGGTCTTCGTTGCTGCACGCAGGCTTTCTCTAGTTGTGGCAAGTGGGCTTCTCATTGCGGTGGCTTCTCTTGTGGAGCACGGGCTCTAAACGCACGGGCTTCAGTAGTTGTGGCACGTGGGCTCAGAAGTTGTGGCTCGCAGGCTCTAGAGTGCAGGTTCAATAGTTGTGGCGCGCGGGCTTAGTTCCTCTGTGGCATGTAGAGTCTTCCTGGATCAGGGCTCGAACCCATGTCCCCTGCATTGGCAGGTGGATTCTTAACCACTGAGCCACCAGGGAAGTCCAGGATAACGGGAACTTTAAAGATCACCTAGTGGTCATCTAAATGCTTCGTGTCTCACGGCTGAGGAGAACTAAAACTTAGAGGGAACAAGAGGTTTGTCTCAGTCACACAGCTGATTAGCCGCAGAGTCAGGATTAGTTTCCCCACTGACCTTGGTCTGGTGCTTTTGCTTGTGAATTAATGCAGACTGTACCCTGGAGAGCTGGTGTGTCTAACTTTTGTGACCTGTGAGGGATACCAACAGTGTTAGGGCACTGCCTTTGTTGCTAGAAGTTTCTAGAACAATTGGGCAACTACAAATGAGGCCTGAGGTCTTGGCAGTGATCTGCTGTCCTGTCACCTTCCTTTTAGGAGTTTCCACCGTTCTTTCTAAGTCACATTCTGCTCACATATCATCCAAGGGCAGTACCATGAGAGTCAGTAAATACTTCTGCCCATCTTCCAGTTGCAATTTATTAGTCTAAGGAGAGTGTTCAGACTTGGGGGCTGTGTATTTCCCTGAATGCTTTCAAAACTGGCATCCTTCTGAGAGTTGAGTTCAGCGAGGCGGGCTGCTCACACGCCCAGGGTCCTCATTCCCAGTTCTCTTACTGCAGGTGACACTGGACAGCCAGGCGATGGCTTTGGCATTGCGATTTGTTGCATATCTCTACTTACTCTTTATCTGCCAAGTTGAGGTACTGGAAGGATTCCAAGAGCAAGCGGGTGATAGCAGACAGCTGAACACAGCCATGTCTTTCCATGAAAACTGCTTTTCTTGGCTTTCTCCCAACAATGTTAGGTTGCCAGGAGAAAATGCTTTTGGCTTTACAAATGATATGGCCATACTCTAGGGTAGTTCTGGTTTTTTTGGGTTGGTTTTTTTTTTTTTTGGCTTTGTTTTTTTGTTTGTTTGTCATTTGGTTTTTTTGGTCATTGAAAAGAGTGAATACTTGTGACTTAAATTATTTGGCAGCTTTTTGCTCATGGCATCCTAAATTGTATTGTTTTTACATACTTTATATGAATTTGTGGTTTTATATGTGTACCAGCATGTGAAGAAAGATGCTAAAAACTTCAGGTTAATAAACCTGTCAGGTGAGGTTGAAGCCACATCACATGGAACATTCGTTGCTTTGTCGTGGCCGGCTTGCAAGTGGGAGTCGCATCACTCTCTTTTTTTGTGAAAATGTTCTTTCTTTTTCAATTCTTCGATGTTTTGATTTAAATTTCAACCCAGGAAGGTTAGGCTAGGGTATTTGGATCATATATTGTTACAGCTTATGATCTATTTTAAGTTCCAAGCGAACGTTCTGAGTATTAATTATTTTTTAAGCTGGAAAACAATCTAGAGTGAAACTGGAAATTTTGTGATTTACTAGGACAATTTGAACATAGTTGTCTGTTAAAAGTATTTCTAAAAAAAAAAAAAAGTATTTCTACAACTGGTGAATGCACAAGATTGTTTTTGTCACAAGTTTATTTCATGTGTCTCTGCAAATGTCTCATAATCAAATGCCAGTAATCCCAGCTGGCTTCTCCCTCTGATCCTACCTGTTTGAACCACTCCACCATCACACAGTCTCTGAAAAATGTTCAGTTTTTAAATTAGTGTCCTAGGGCTTCCCTGGTGGCACAGTGGTTGAGAATCTGCCTGCTAATGCAGGGGACACGGGTTCGAGCCCTGGTCTGGGAAGATCCCACATGCCGCGGAGCAACTGGGCCCGTGAGCCAGAATTACTGAGCCTGCGCGTCTGGAGCCTGTGCTCCGCAACAAAGAGAGGCCGCGATAGTGAGAGGCCTGCGCACCGCGATGAAGAGTGGCCCCCGCTTGCCACAACTAGAGAAAGCCCCCGCACGAAACGAAGACCCAACACAGCCAAAAATAAATAAATAAATAAAATTAAAAAAAAAAATTATATATAAATTAGTGTCCTAAGCATACTTAGGAAAGAAACTACATCTAGTGTAACATGATTCCCCCCCAAAGCCAAATAATAACATACTAGCCAGCACGTGTAGCACCTGCTACGCGTCAGTCGCTCTTCTTGGTGCTTCATGTTCATGAATCCACTTAATTCTAATACAACCCTAAGAGAGGAGGTGCTATCATCTCCACTTTACAGGTGATAAAGCTCAGGCACAGAGAAGTTTAAGTAAATTGCCGAAGGTCACACAGCTGGCAAGTGGCAGAGCCACCCACAGACCAGGTCCTCCGTACTTAACCACAACGTCCTACTGTCTCTAAGAATGAAATCTTATTTGTGGCTATGTTCCAATAAAACTTTTGTTTTGATTTTTTCAAAAACAGACATTGGGGTGCTTTGGCCCTGGGGCCATAGTTTGCTGACGCCTGGTCTTGGTGGACTGAGCCTGTCCCTTTCGGCGATGCGAGTCTGGGCAGTGCATTTCCGGGTGGGCCTGGAGGAACCGAGGCTCTGCCTAAGCGAGGGGGCAACGAGCCTGCAGCGGCGGTGGCACCTCTAGGAGGGGCAGGGCAGGGCGAGCATCACGGCAGGTTCGCCAGCTGATTTGTTGTGTTCCTGAGCTTTCTGGGCCACCCTTTCCTCATCCACGGAGTGTAAATTTTGACTAGATAACTCTCTGAGGCCTTCCAGCTGACAATTCTAACCTGTCTTATCGTCCCTACTAAGCTTATCGCGAAAGGCCGTATTTTATTTTCTTTCTGTCTGTTTCCTGACCAGCATCACACCAGTTACACACACACACACACACACACACACACACACACACACACACACACACACACACACACACACACACACACACACGGCGGTACTTCCTCTGATTGCTCTGCTGTGCACACACACACACCCCGGTGGTACTTCCTCTGATTGCTCTGCTGTGTAGTGTGGTTTTAAGTGTATATCAAGGTGTGAGGAAAACTGCTGAAGAATTCAGCTTTTGAAAAAGCGTGTTTAGTGGGCTCATTGAAACCACATCAAACTCAACATTTGTTGCCACTTGAAGCATTTCTGAAGCCCTGGTGGACTCTAAGTAAAATCATGAAGTGGAAGCGTGTTTTCTGGCTGTCCTGCTCCAGTCCTGAACATCTTCCCTCTTACCTCCCTTTCCCGATATTCTCAAATGGTCACACAGTGTGTCCCCCATCAAGCTTTTAGCTCAAAAATAGTTATGATCTGATCCTTCCTGTGAGTGTGCATTTCAATAGGATGTTTGGAGATGGAAATTGGGGAGAGTTCATTTGTGAGGGTGGTTGTTATGTGAGTGGTTGATGTCTCTGGACGGGAGTCTGCTACTGGGAAAGGCCCGTATGTGGCGGGGGTGTGTGAGGTCTGGGAAGAGGGAGTTGCCTTCCCCAAGGGCAGGCATCCTTAATCTTTAGGGGATCTTAGGACCCCTTTTGAGAATCTAATAATGGACCTTTTCTCTCAAAAATGCACATCACACAAAATGTGTACAGACGTTTCCGCCCAGGCACCCCTGCCTGCCATGGACTGCCCAGGCAGGCCCAGGCCCACTGTCTCATCCCAAGGGAGTTTGGGCTGCTGATGATGGTAGAGGAGGTACAACCTGTGGTGGCCCTAACTGCAAAGAAAGGGTTTCTCTGTCCCACTTTCCTACAAAAGAGCAAGAAAAGGAATACTTGGCTTGCTACTATTTAGAAACCTATTCTGGGGAGAAACTTACATGATCATTGTTACTTCTCCTTAACACCCCTAGTTAGTTCTTTGGGTTTTCAGTTACTACCTTATTTGATTAGATGAGTTAGGTAAGTAGTAGAGATCTTCTCCGGGTTAGTGCAGTGTGGTGGAGAGAATCTCCCTGCTCTTTTGCAGCCCACGGCTTGTTCTCTTATTATGTTGATAGTTGTCATATCATGGCACAAGTAGAAAATGAAATATTTGTCCTACACTGAGGTCAGCAGAGGAGGCCGTTTGCAGCCACAGGTGACCATGGAGGCTGATGGACCATTATCGCAGTGCACCAGTGGGAAGCTCTGGGCTGGGGCCTGGCTGAGGCCTTGCACCAAAGCCAAAGGTTTGCTGGCCTAGTGCACGTAAGCACAGAGTGCCTGTTGTACAGCCAGGCCAGGCTCCCGTCTGTGCTGTCATGGGGCACAAAATCGCATTTGTCCTGTAAAACCAACTCCGAGTGCATATGCTCTTTGTACTCAACCTTTGAGCACAGGCCAGTGGACTGACAGCCTGTCCATTGCAGCTAGTAGCTGAGATCCTCGTGGTGACTGTTGAGAAAACAGAAAGGAGCCTGTTCTGCTGCCTCTCCCAGTGCCCGCTACACCCAGTGGTGACCCTTATCTGTGCTTGGCTTCTGTGACTGGGGCACGGTTCTTTGATTCCCCCCCTGCCCTCAGGGCTGATGTTGGGGTTTCTGTTGTTCCGAGGGGTGGGCTGCATGATGCAGTGGGTCTCTTGGAGTGTTCATTTATTTGGTTCTTTCCCCAAATACTAATTGAGTACCCACTATGTACTGGGGCCCAAGGACACAGAGGAGACATATGTTCCAGGAAGGCAAGAAGTTTCATCCTGGTTTTGTGCCAAAGATAGATTTAGGATGGGTTGTCATAAATATTATTATGACAAATACTGCCACAGAGTCGTGTCCTGTTTTGAACCTTCCATAGCATATCTGTAGTATATGTCTGTCAGAGTAGAGAAGCATCGTCTACTCTGTCCCTCTTCTGTGATGTCTGTCATTCACCTTCTTGCCTGACAGCTCAGAACTTCAGCAGTTTTTGATTGATGGGTCAGGTGCTGTCAACAGAATTTGCTGCGGACACTATCTTTGTTTCATAATGAGGCTCGTGTAGGCATTGTTCAGGTTTGTTTGAACTAAACCCTAAAGACAGGTTTCCTCGTCTGGTCTCATGCTTTAGAGTCATGCCAAGGCTAATACCTAATCCCATCCTGGGGCAGGGGGTAGGCCTCAGGATCTGGCACTAGTTTTATGGGGTTTGGGGGAGGTTGTCTTTTTTACCTTCTTACCTAGTTTGTTCTTCCCTGGTACACAGGGACTGTAGTTTACGTGTCTTTATTGTCTCATTGAAGTGATACACAAACAACAGAGTAAGTAGGTTCTCAAATGATTGATTGATAGACTTGGTTACAAGAATACGTTTTCATGGGAAAACTTGGCAGACCTATAAAGCATTATTTAATTTAGATTTCCTTATGGGGGAGCTTGCCTTTTTTTCAGTACTTTACCATAGTTAACTTTTCCTGTTTTCTAAGATTGAACTTGAATTAAATGCTTAAAAGGGCTCTGGAAGAATAGAGTGAAAGGATATTTTAACATGTATGGGCTGTTGCTGAATGAGGCAGAATATAAATATTTATTCTGTAGGCTTTAATTTGTTCATATATTATATAAACTGCACCATTAACTGAACAGTTGCCTATTTCTGCTGTTCTGCTTTTTGAATATTATTGAAAAGATTGTTTGCTGGTTCTGTAGCAGCCTTAAACCAAAATATGATAAACTTTGGTTGAAAATAAAGTTTACTAAATTGCTACTAAGTAACTGTTGGGAAAATAAAAGAAATACATTGATTTTATTAAGTGGAGTTAGACAAACATCTCGATTTATACTGTTTCATCATGAGCTAAAGAACACGTTGGTGCTAAAAAACATGTGTTAGCTAGACTTGGGAATGTTCAATCTGATCAAAGGAGAAGGGATACAGACAGGAAATCAGAAATCTAGACATCTCGAAGTGAAGGGTTTTTACTCAAAACTGCAGGCTAGGACTGGAGCAGCCTTCCGGTTCTACCAGGCTCTGCTGGGGGATAGTTGGGACCACGGGGCCTAGTTGGCTGATGTGGCTGGGTGGCCTGTTAGAGGGCTGTCCTTACCTGGGCCTCTGTTAGCTCTGATATTAAGGAGGGACTGGCCCTGGACCAGGGAGCTGAGCCCTGACTTTGGAGCCTGATCCTGAAGGTGGCTGTGACTTGCTTTGGTTCATCCTTGGAGTGTGTTGTCATAGGCTGAGGGTGGGATTTTCCCCAATTTTTTTTTAGACACATAGCCTCCTGTGAGCTGGCCATTCCTTACCTGCTGTCTGTGATCTTTGACTTTACCTTGGTTCTTGCCCCATGAGGATTGAAACCATGTTGAGAGGTTTCCTTCACTATGGAATGGCCAAGAAGAAAAGGTGAGAGCGATTTCCTGATGAAATCTGTCAGTGTCCACAGCACTTTGGTGCTTTGTCCCAGAGGCTCACCAGGCAAGTAGTAGCCAACTGACCAGACCACACACCCACCCAGTTTTCACCCTGGCAAGGTGATCGTGTGAACGCCGTCCCAATATTCGCAGAGCCTTAGACGTTTTTAACAGGGCTGGTGAACTTTGAGCCGCACAGGTCCCCTTTGGAAGCTCGTTGAGCTCTTGGTATTTATGTCCCTCTCTACACCAAAGGGCTGACTGCCTTGGACAGTTGGCGTCAGTGGAAGGACAGTTGCCTCTCCTTTCCCACTCCCCAGCTGCCATCCACTTTGATTCATCAGTACTAGAAACTTCCAAAACAACATTGATTTTTCTTGTTTATCAGATGGGTGGTTACATGGAGCGAGCTCTATGACAAGTAGGAAAATTGCATCCGAACGTGTTCTGAACCGGGCTTGGTTCATAGCAGGCGCTAGGTAAACGCTGGCTGACTGTGAGCACGGATTCATGGAGAGTAAATTGATGCATGTGTCTTCTGACATGTTTGGTCCTAAGTAGAGAAATTTTAAATGAAATTTAGGAAATGGGGGACTTCCCTGGTGCGCAGTGGTTAAGGATCCGCCTGCCAATGCAGGGGACACGGGTTTGAGCCCTGGTCCGGGAAGATCCCACATGCCACGGAGCAACTAAGCCTGTGCGCCACAACTACTGAGCCTGTGCTCTAGAGCCCACGAGCCACAACTACTGAGCCCGTGTGCCTAGATCCTGTGCTCTGCAACGAGAAGCCACAGCAGTGAGAAGCCCGCGCACCGCAATGAAGACCCAGCACAGCCAAAAGTAAATAAATAAAATAAATAATTAAAAAAAAAAAAAAAAGAAATTTAGGAAATGGAAATTATAACCATGTTTTTTCCCCAAATTCTTGGGGCTCTGAGAGCAGTGTTTGAGTTTATGCAGAATTCTACAAGAAGTAATCATTACGTGGACTTAATTTAGTGTAACACTTCCTGAAAATGTAGATTTTTGCTTCAGTTTTTCTGTTTCAGATAACAACTGAAGGAACCTAGTTGAGAATCAGAAATGTCCTTTATGTTAAAAGTTTGCTGATTAAGTCTTGCCTTGATTAAATCATCTGAATTCAGAGTTGAGCCTACTTGGTGGGCTTCGTAAAGAATTTGTTTTTGTTTCAGTTTTCTCAAGTTGACTTTGAATTTCAGTTGAATTTAAATTTGTTTCAGTTTACTCGAGTAAAGCAAGTAAGGCAAAAGTGGCAGCTAGAATGTGTTCACTTTCAAAAAATTGAGAAGTACCGCTGTGAGGGCTATATGTGGAAACCACCAGTACATATGAAAATGCCAGAACAAGATCTTTTTGGTTACAGTAGTTTGGTTTTATTTGTGTTTTTATGCAGACATTTCAGCAGGAAAGGGTCGATTGTGTTGAGCATCTGTTTGTTTGCAGCCCTAGAATTTTAGAGCTGAAAGAAATAATGCAGTTGTCTTGTGCAAGATACTCATCTTTCAGGTGAGGTAAAGGTCCATAGAAGGAATGTGAGTTAACCAGTGTGAACGGGCTGGTGCAGTCACCATGTGAGGTTGGTGGAGAGAACTGAGCTGTGATTTCTTGAATGGAAACTCTGTCCCCTAGGGAAGGGGGGGTCTTCCCTTCAGGAGACTTCTTCCTCCCAGTTTCTAAACATCAAATGCACCAGGACAGCAGAAGAGTAGAGCAGGCAGTAGGCAGCAGATGGATTGTTGCAACTTCGTGAGAAAGCAAAGCAGGCAGACTAAAAAAGCCACTCTCTTAGTAATGAGACTCTGCTTCTCCAGAGGGGGCGGCTGAGCAGCAGGGCATCACTGTGGAGATTCCCGGATTCATGCCTGTGGAGGTTAGAGCTCAGGGGTCTGGCGGGAACCTGGCCGGGGGCTCTTGACTGGAGGGGATCTCTAACTCCTGTGGTTGCTTGCTGCCCCACTCCGCGGCATAGGTGGGGTTCCTCCTTTCCATTCTTGGCTTTATCTACTCTACAGTTTCTTTTATTTCACTGTAATTAAGATAAGACTTTATTATGGAAAACTTCAAATACGTATAATATTAGAGGGGCTAGTATAACAACCCCCCACACCTGTCCCCTGGTGAGGAGTCACCGACGTTTGTCCAGTCGTTTTTCATCGATGCTACCCCTTGCCTCACTAGGTTTTAAAGCAGATCCCAGACATTATATGATTTGTCAGTATTTCTACTGTGCATTTTGAACTAATGGAAACTTAAATCTGATTGGGGGGTGGTAGCTGAAAGAAACTAATTACTTATAGAGTAATTAAGGATTAAACTGAAGGAGCTCCCCTTTGTCAGTTATTCTGGAAGATTTTGTTTTCCAAATGATCTTAATGGGTCGGTGCCACTCTCAGGGTAGGGGACTTGGCGTGAGGAGTATGGCTGAGGGGTAAGGGTGGAAAATTGCTGGCTCTTGGGATGATATTTAGGAGGAGGGGACAGATGGGGTTGTTGGGAGCAGCTTCACTAGTCTTCTGCCTTTAGTCTGTAGCTGTTTGAGCAAGTTGCTCTGTTCATAATCCTAATTGTGAACCCTGAGAATGAGCCTTTAATTTATAATTGAAATGAAGATTTTACAGGAAGTAACGATTTTTGCTTCAGTGGGTCAGAGTGAGTGTTTCTGAGGCTCTTCCTTTCATATGTGGTCGCGTCAGGATGGCTGACGTTGCTCTTTTTGTTTCAGATGGGAATGACTGGTAACACAAGTCCATTTGGACAACCCTTTAGTCAAACTGGAGGGCAGCAGATGGGAGCCCCTGGAGTGAACCCTCAGCTGCCCAGCAAGCAGAGCATGGTCAATAGCTTGCCTCCCTTCGCTGCAGACATCAAGAATGCTTCAGTCACCAACGTGCCAAACATGGTAAGTTGCCCTTGGTCTCAGAGCTGTGGGTCTCCAGTGGGTGCTTTGGTGTGTGGATTTTATCGTGCTGACAGTGAAGATCTGCAACTAAAAGTGCATCATGGGTGAAAGGAAAATAACCTGTATTTCTTATGCGTACGCTTTCTCAGTGAGTTTAATTTTCTGTGATGAGCTGCCCGTAAGGGGCTAGTTAAGATGATTCAGCTAGTCCTCCCGGGGTCCCTATGTGGAGGGAGAGCGTTCATGTCCGTGAGTCATTTTGACTTTCCTCCAGAGTCACCCTCTTGATTCAGCAATAGAGCCAAGAGAATTGGAGAGATAGGCTTTTTTACACTTCCCGTCTGTTAGTGGTTGAAGCTGTCAGTAGCAGTCCATCCATTTCTGTTACAAAGGACATTTATCTTCAGAGAACTGTACCTTGTCTGTGAGATGTGTGTGTCCTGTCTGACTTGACAGATGGTTTCACAGGTCTTCATTCTCCTTGAGATTTCCTACCTATAAAATAGAAACTACCCTTGGAACTCTCAACCTAACTAACCCAGATATTAATGGGAAAATAGCTCCTTTTGTGCCACAAAATGGCATCTCTTTTAATTCCGGCCACTAAGGGGAAGTGTGTTCTTTTGTCGGACCTCACCGTGCATACCTGGCTTCTGCGTCTCTGATGTGCCTTTAGCGATGCGTCAGGGCCTGGAGCAGCCGCCCTCCTCCCCCCTTGGCCTGCCCTGCCAGGGCTGCCATCCACATAGTTGTGCAGAGTGATTTGGGAAGGCTCAGAAGAAAGCTGGGGGATTATGTTCAGAAAAAGTTGCTTTTTGTCTTTTGATTTTTAAAAAACTTTAATTTGAAGTATTTGTTGTAAAGGTACAGCCAAGAATTCCTCTATCTCCATCACCCGCTTCCCTTGATGTTAACATCTTCTGTAATCTTGGTACGTTTGCCAAAACTAAGGAATTGACTGCTTACAGTACTTAGAAGTTTTGAGGCTGCTGGAAGCAGGAAGAGTTGGATCTCTTTCTCTTTGTTTTTGTTAAAAATCAGAAAAAGGGGCTTCCCTGGTGGCTCAGTGGTTAAGAATCTGCCTGCCAATGCAGGGGACACGGGTTCGAGCCCCGGTCCAAGAAGATCCCACATGCCGCGGAGCAGCTAAGCCCGTGCGCCACAACTGCTGAGCCTGCGTGCTGCAACTACTGAAGCCCATGCACCTAGAGCCTGTGCTCTGCAACAAGAGAAGTCACTGCAGTGAGAAGCCCATGCACCACACGAAGAGTAGCCACCACTCACCACAACAAGAGAAGGCCTGTGCACAGCATTGAAGACCCAACGCAGCCAAAAACAAAAAAAAATCAGAGAAGAGAGTGATACTGAGGTATCCTAGTCAGATTCCCGAGGTATCCTAATCAGATTCGCTCTCAGTTTGCCACATTCTTCCTTCTTTAAAAAGAAAGGGTACAAGCAATGAGATCTGTTTTCAAGTTTTTACTTCTTTATTTCTTCTTCTGATCATCCCCCTGTAACTTTCCTGGATCTGCTTCTCTCCTTCCAGTAACTTTTTGTTGCCAGGATTGCCCTGTTCCCGGCCATACAGACCCAGAACTTACAACAAAGCCCACTGCTCCCTTCACACGACTCCTCTCAGCCCTGGGGGCGGCAGGCCAGGATCCCCAGCCCTGCTCTTCCTGTTCTCGCCTGCCTTTCCTTTTCCAGTCCTCACTGGGAGGGCAGTAGCGTGGACTTCAGTACTGTTGATTGTCACCTGGGTTTGGTCAGTGACCTGGAGCACATTTTGGCTTCAGAGTAAGAGTGTTTGCTTTTCACAGACATTCTGTGTTTTGTAGTCTGAGAAACCCTGACCTAACATTTTCTTCCATTTTCTTTTTTTAGATCTTCTCCAGGCCCACTTTTTCATCCTTTCTCCTTTACCCCCAACTTAGTGGCAGAATCCTTTCACTGCAGGTTCCTCTTCCTGCCTCTGCGGCTCCAGGGGACTGAATTCCTGAGAGTGGTGTGCTTGTCAAGGGCAGGTTCGGACCAGACTGGAAAGAGGCTTCTGGTTGCCTCCACCTGTGCCTGGGCTGGAGCCCTTTGGGCTAGGGAAGGCTTCTCTCGCCCTTGGCACTATTGATGTTTGGGGTGGGATCTTTCTCTGTTGTGGGGGCCATCCTGTGTATTGTGGGATGTTTAACAATATCCCTGGCCTTCACCCACTCGATGCTCACAGCCCTGCACACCGACCCCCCTGTAGTTGGCCCCAGTTGAAAGCCCTGCTCCGGGGAATGGTTGGGGGAGGCAGTAGCAGTAACATCTCATCCTTCTGTCTGTGACGTCTAACAGATAAAACCAGTTCTCTCCCCCCTCCCCCTGCCTTGGCCTTAGCAGGCTACCTGCATGGTGAACTGGGGAAGTATCTTGGTGTATGGGAGCCTAGCCACCACTTTCCCACAGGGGCACGGGTGGACTCTTGGAGAGATCCGCAGCTGGTGCCTTTGGAGTGAAGTCCTCAGACGTTTACCGCGGGGCTCGGGGCAGGCTTCACCAGGCCAGGTGACCCGGCCACGGACTTCACGCTATCGGGCGCAGCACAGGAACCAGAGGGGACTGACAGAGAAGCAGGGCAGCAAGTGCACATAATTTGCCCAATATCTTTCTAAGTGCTTTCTCACCCTGTGTTTTACCTTATTCTTTCGACAGCCTGTTGAAAGACATCATTCACCTCCCATTTTACAGATGTAGAGGCTGAGGGTCTGAGGGCTTTAGGTTCGTTCAGGGCTATGTAACTTCTTGTCTGCAAGGCCCAAAGCTTCTTCAGTATGTCCTGGTGTCATGTTTTAGTGGCTCCGAGCCCTTTGGGGTGTGTTTACATTCCTTATTTGCAGTTCCTCAAACATGTTTTGTTGTCTTCCTTGAGTTTTCTAAATTGTTTCTGGCCCCTTGGAGCCCAGAGATTTTTGTACAGTGAGGGAGAGCAGTTACCAAAGATCTAAATTTCTTTTCTTTTTTTTTTTTTTTTTTTAATTTTATAGCTACTTTATTTATTTATTTATTTATTTATTTTTGGCTGTGTTGGGTCTTCGGTTCGTGCGAGGGCTTTCTCTAGTTGCGGCAAGCGGGGGCCACTCTTCATCGCGGTGCGGGGACCGCTCTTCATCGCGGTGCGCGGGCCTTTCACTATCGCGGCCCCTCCCGTTGCGGGGCACAGGCTCCAGATGCGCAGGCTCAGTAGTTGTGGCTCACGGGCCCAGCTGCTCCGTGGCATGTGGGATCTTCCCAGACCAGGGCTCGAACCCGTGTCCCCTGCATTAGCAGGCAGATTCTCAACCACTGCGCCACCAGGGAAGCCCTAAATTTCTTTAATTAAAAAAAAAGAAAAATTTGGAGCCTTGAACATATTTGTGTTTTTTGTCATGCTTTGGGGAGTGGTCTTTTAAAGCCCAGCTAGGTTCAGCATGCCAAACAGTTGAGCTCAGGACTCTGATACCGAATCACCTGGTGCCCTGGTTGAGCTCTTTATGGGACGATTGACACTTGGTCACTGGCCGAGGGACTCATGCTTGTCTCCTCTCCTAGAGGATTCCCGCAGCACTGGTGATGCTCAGGAAGCGAGGGGATGTGGCCGTTCCTTTAACTCGTCTCATTTGTTGAGCACCTTCTCTGAGCCCAGGTGCATCTGGAGTGCTGGTGTGAGTTACGTAGAGCTCACCCCTCTTTCGTGAAATTGGGGGTGGTGGTGATGGAAAACAAATAATTACAAACGCAAACTGCTCCAACAGGTCTGAGTAGCACGGAGAGGTTGAGGTTGACACAGGGACCTACTTAGGTGGAGCCATCAGAGAGAAGGCCGCACCAAATAGGGGGTTTTAAGGGCAAGATTGGAAGGATGAGCAGAAGCCACGGAGACCCCAGGGCACTGGGAGAGCATTGGCTTGTGTAGGAGCCAGCAGAAGTCCAGTGGGAAGGGTGAGAGGAAAGCGGTGTGAAGTGGATATTGGGGGCTGGGCAGGAGCCGTCTCAAGGAGGGCCATGGGTGGCAGTGGCCACTGCAGTGCAGTGCTCTAGGCTAGTGGAGATGGGGGCCTGGAGGCCATTGATTACAGAGGGGACAGGAGACCAGATGAGATTTGCCACTAGAGTGGATGTGTGGGGTCACTGTGTGAGATGACTTGGTGGGAGGCGGGACCATTTACAGAGCTAGCAGAGGAACAGACTGGGAGAAGGGTGATGAAGGGGAGGGCATTTGTAATTCCAGTTAAGACATGCTCCTCTTGAGATGCTTGTGAGATGTCTAGGTGAAGAGGCCAGGCAGATGGGTGGACATACAAGTAGGGCAGCCACTGTCCATCGGGAGCTGGCGGTAAGCATGCTATGGTAGAAGGGCTGTGGAGTGGATGCCATGGCTCGGAGGGGAGCACAGGGAGAGAGACCAGGCAGAGGAGGAGCTGGCAAAGGGGACAGCAAGGGACTGATGTCACTGAAGCCGAGAGAGGAGATCGTTTGGACAGGCAGAGATGGTGGCTGCTGAGATGGTGAGTGAGATGAAGGCCAAAGAGCGTCGCTGGAATATGCAGGGGATCTGTGGGACGGTCAGGAAGCGTGGACCATCTTCCGTGAGACTTAAGTGTGGCCCGTAGTCATGGAGACCTGTTGATCACCACGGTCTATGGGCTGCCTCTGGGATGTGCTGCCTGGAGCTCCAAAAGGTTCAGAGACCCTATTGCAAATGGGGTCCTTTTGAGGGCATATATATCCCCAGGACAATATTCAAAAGCAAATACCACATCTCCCTAAATTTTCACATGGATTTCGTTGCAGCTCTGTCTTTGGCCATTTTATTTGTAATTTCTTAACTTTCTACAGATTTTTGAAGCTTCTTAGAACTTTTACCATATTATTACATTGTATTTCATGATTCTGAGATGCAAATTTTTTTCACAGTTGTAGCATCTTTGAAATCAGGATGTATTTTAGAAACAAGTTTTAGGTCTAATAAGACGCAGTATGTATACTAACTACGTTACTTGTTCATAATTGGAATTAATAAGAGTGACAACTATTAAATATATGTTCACTATCCAGTTTTCTAGGATAGCTCACATGGATATAAGAATTTCAAAATTATGTAAATTTTACTGACAAAGAAGAACAGGTTTAGGCAGGGGTATAAGTTGGGTTGTCTTTCTGTGGCCTGACTTCAAGGTCCATGTGGACCTTCTCAAAGGAGAGATTTGCCTGAGAGTGCGTGGAGTGGGGGAGAGTTGTTCCAGGGCAGTCCTCTGGAAGAGGAGGCCGCCTGATTCCTTGGTGACATTACCCTTCTTGCTGTTTTCACCTGAAAAAGTCATAACACGGAGAGCAAGGGAGCATTTGCAGGAAGGAGGGAAATTCAGACATCATTTGGCACTGGATTTGTCAATTAGGTCGTTGCTGACCTTCATGATGGGTCTGGGATTGTTTTAAAGGAGCACTGTTTCGAAGTGGGACACATCTTGGGCTTATCTAATCTAAGAAAGTTTGGTGACCAAAGGGACCTTATCATCAGTTTCTCTCACAGAGTCTCCTGTGGGGCTCCCCATTGCAGTCTCCTACAAGGGTTCTTTCTTTCTATTTTTTTTTTTTTTTTTTAAAGTTTTTTTTTTTTTTTTTAAAGGATTTTCTTTTATTTATTTATTTATTTATTTGTTTATTATTTTTGTCTGTATTGGGTCTTCGGTTCGTGCGAGGGCTTTCTCCAGTTGCGGCAAGCGGGGGCCACTCTTCATCGCGGTGCGGGGACCGCTCTTCATCGCGGTGCGCGGGCCTTTCTCTATCGCGGCCCCTCCCGTTGCGGGGCACAGGCTCCAGACGCGCAGGCTCAGCAATTGTGGCTCACGGGCCCAGTTGCTCCGTGGCATGTGGGATCTTCCCAGACCAGGGCTCGAACCCGTGTCCCCTGCATTAGCAGGCAGATTCTCAACCACTGCGCCACCAGGGAAGCCCTCTATTTTTTTTTTAACATCTTTTTTGGAATATAATTGCTCTACAATGGTGTGTTAGTTTCTGCTTTATAACAAAGTGAATCAGCCATACATATACATATATTCTCAGATCTCCTCCCTCTTGCGTCTCCCTCCCACCCTCCCTATCCCATCCCTCTAGGTGGTCACGAAGCACCAAGCTGATCTTCCTGTGCTATGTGGCTGCTTCCCACTAGCTATCGATTTTTCATTTGGTAGTGTATATATCATGTCACTCTCTCACTTCGTCCCAGCTTACCCTTCCCCCTCTCCGTGTCCTCAAGTCCATTCTCTACGTCTGCATCTTTATTCCTGTCCTGCCCCTAGGTTCTTCAGAACCTTTTTTTTTTTGTTTTTTAGATTCCATATATATGTGTTAGCATGCGGTATTTGTTTTTCTCTTTCTGACTTACTTCACTCTGTATGACAGACTCTAGGTCCATCCACCTCACTACAGATAACTCAATTTCATTTCTTTTTATGGCGAACACTCCATTGTATGTATGTGCCACATCATCTTTATCCATTCATCTGTCGATGGACACTTAAGTTGCTTCCATGTCCTGGCTATTATTGTAAACAGAGCTGCAGTGAACACTGTGGTACATGAATCTTTTTGAATTATGGTTTTCTCAGGGTATATGCCCAATAGTGGGATTGCTGGGTCGTATGGTAGTTCTATTTTTAGTTTTTTAAGGAACCTCCATACTGTTCTCCACAGTGGCTGTATCAATTTACATTCCCACCAACAGTACAAGAGGGTTCCCTTTTCTCCACACCCTCTCCAGCATTTATTGTTTGTAGATTTTTTGATGATGGCCATTCTGACTGGTGTGAGATGATATCTCACTGTAGTTTTGATTTGCATTTCCCTAATGATTAGTGATGTTGAGCATCCTTTCATGTGTTTGTTGGTGATCTGTATATCTTATTTGGAGAAATGTCTATTTAGGTCTTCTGCCCATTTTTGGATTGGGTTGTTTGTTTTTTTGATATTGAGCTGCATGAGTTGCTTGTATGTTTTGGAGTTTAATCCTTTGTCAGTTGCTTCGTTTGCAAATATTTTCTCCCATTCTGAGGGTTGTCTTTTCATCTTGTTTATGGTTTCCTTTGCTGTGCAAAAGCTTTGAAGTTTCATTAGGTCCCATTTGTTTATTTTTGTTTTTATTTCCATTTCTCTAGGAGGTGGGTCAAAAAGGATCTTGCTGTGATTTATGTCAAAGAGTGTTCTGCCTATGTTTTCCTCTAAGAGTTTTATAGTGTCTGGCCTTACATTTAGGTCTTTAATCCATTTTGAGCTTATTTTACAAGCGTTATTTCTAATAGAAAGTTCATACGTGTTGGGGTTTTTTGTTACGTTGTTGTTTTGAGAAAAAGTAAGAACTGTATTATGGAGACTGCCATTCTTAAAGTTGTAATGGAGGAAAATCATCAGGAGTGCTGCTTATTTAAAATTGCTCACAGAAGAATAAAATAAAATAGCTCATGAGAATGGTGTTAGGATTTTGGTCGTGTGTCAGAGAATTTGAACTTGGAGGCTTTGGACGAGGCCCCCAGGCAGCTGCTGATTCATGTCTCTAAAGTGAAGGAAACTGTCGCTGGTACTGACTGTCCATGCAGAGGAGGGTTGTAGAACTGTGTTCTGTGTCCTGCCAGAATAACAAAGATGTGGGGTAGTGCCATTAGCTACGGCTCTTCCAGGGCAAGCTGTGTGTTTTGGGGTTAGTTCTCTCTGTTTCTCAGCGTGTCAGTGGACCCACTGCGTCAGTGGGACTGGTTCTTGGGCCCCACCCTGTCCTCCTGGTTCAGAATCTCTTAGAAGAGGGTGAGGAATCTGTGTTCTTGTCTGTCACTGTTATTTGTGAAACCTTAGGTTTTTTCTTTCTCAGTTTTCCAGTGTATGCCACCTACTTCCCTGTAAGGCGGTTCAGGATAATTGCCAAATAGATGGACTTGTTCTTTCTTTTGCACTGGAACTGCAGCTTTAAATAAGCTCCTCCGGTGATTTTGATGTAGATTAGTCTTTGAGAGCCACTGTCCCCTGCAGTGTCAGTGACCTGATGCCCGGCTGCCCCACTGTGGAGTGGGCTACTTTGTTAGTCTTGAGTCCACTTCAGAAGGCTTCCCTGTCTCCCTCCACCTTTTCTGTCTTTTCTCTCATGATTTTCTGTCCTCCATGTCCAGTTTCTGATCACTGGGGGAGCAAGACTTGAACTGATTGAACTTTGTGAACCCAAGGGTCTCCTCTTTGTTGTTGTCTTTGATTGGCTCATCTCACAGTTTTAGTTGCCCTGCGGAGGTGCTCATGTTCGCATACCATTGTCCACTAGCTCCTTGTACTTCACAAGCATGAATTTAAAATCACCGGTGGTCTAGTATTTCCCTCAACCCTAGGACTGGGGAGAGTGCTTCCCGGCACTCTCGTCCTTGTCTGGAAACGACGAGTGAAGAGTCTTGTCAGCTCTTCACTGTGAGAGCAGTTTCTGTAGAAAATCACTCTGTGGCTATGAATTATGCCTTAGTAATTGAATTGGAAAACAGGGGACAAGGTTGGGAAGTGAGCGCTTGCCTGTAATTATTAGCCATCCAAGTGTTTTTGTAATTTTAGGAGTTTACCTTTCGTATTCTCAACTTATTGCCTTCACCTGTAACTTGAAGATCTCTGAGAAAATGTGTATGTGAGGGCTTTGAAGAATAACTTTTAGTTCTAAAATTCTTATTAGTACCTGTATAAATCCTTTCTACTGTTTTAACTCATCCCCTTTTGTTTTGGCAATAAATATCAGCTGGGAAACATAGCCTAAGCACAAAATATGATGTGTTGCGAATATCAGGAAACTATAAATGGAGAAAAATTAACAGTATTCTTTGATATTAGGAACCAACTGTATGTATTGCAAGTGCTCAATCAAGATCATTTAACTTCTTTCCAAGATGAGTTTCCATTAACCAACAGTGTCTTTTCTAGGGTCTAATTAGCGTAGCCTTTTCTTCAATGAAACTTTCTGGGTAAAACAACATAAATTATCTCCAGAGACATTCAGCCCTCTCACTTCATGTAAAGTAGAGACTCGGTAGGAAGGTTCTTCATGTCTAAACAAGCTGCGCCCACCACATACTAGTGCTGGAATTTCTGCCTGCTCGATAGCAGCAAATACAGGTGTTTCTGGAAAATGAAGTGACCATTCTAAGAAGAACTCAGTAGACACCTTAAAAGATTGTATTAAAAAAATTAAAAATAAATTAAAACAATTTTTTTAAATAAAAAATCTATTTTTTAAAAGGAAGAAGAACTCAGTAGATAGCACATTTGATGGATCTGGAAGGAGATAGTCGTAGCTACCAAAGATGTAAAAGTGCAATACTGTGTCTGAAGAGCCAGGAACCACAACAGTCTTTTTGCAGCCCTAATTACCCTAACTTCTTTATACTTTTTTCCACAATTATCTGAAATGGCCCTAAGGCTCAAGTCACCAAAAACTAATTTTTCAGTCAAATGATTAATTTGCCAAGTTATCAAAAACTTACTGTAATAAATGTTCTTGAAGAATATGTTCATATATATTGGTGGTCAGGAAGATTATTCCTTAAAAGTTTTTAGTAGATTGGTAATTCTCATTCGGTGAATGGACCTGATGCTGTGAAGGACCCCTTAACTCAGTTAAGACCTGCTGGTCTGGTTGGCCTGTCACCTTGGCTGTTGGAATAGATTCAGCAGCTTTTACCTTTTAGGGTTTCTTTGCACAGGTGCATTTGACCACTCAGCCCTCCATGGCAGACTGACTCTCTGGGTCGGAAAGAGTGACCTTAGGGTAGGGGAGAGAGTGGGTCTGTCCAGTTGTCAGTCCTGTGCCTTTGCCCTCTGGCTCACCCATCGAGTTTTCTTTCTTGACTTAGCCATTTGTTTTCTGCTGTGAAATCACAGCGTTTCTGATTTGAAAGATTGCTTAGAAATCATTCTGGTCCAGCTTGCTCATTTTAAATTATTTCCCTATTGAATTTAAATCTTAAATTGTAAGGTAATCTTATTTTTTAAAAAAATCAACAAACACCAAGCAAAAAGGAGAAAACACAAGAAACATTATTCCTTCTATCTAAACAACTATGTTCTGTTTCTTACCAATTGATCTTTATCATCTCAGGTGATTATCACTTCTTCCTAGTTTGATAGCTCTGCATTTAATGAGCATATTCTTTATTTTATGACTGCAAAGCTTTGTGTACCCAGCTGTTCTAGGGTCCTTCTGGGGAAATCAGAACAAGCAAATATTGCAGAACAACGCTTTGTCCCACCTGGTGTTTGCTTTGGTGTCATTTTCTGACTTTTAAGTGGAGGTTGGGAAGAAGTAAAGTTTCCAGGTGGGTCAGGGGAGTATGTCAGAGGAGTGTGGGTCTGGACTCCATCAGTAATGTAGAAGGTCTGGGCCAGGTTGATCCTGAAGGGCCATCTCTAGGAATCCCAGCCCGACATGAATTGGGGGCAGTGGTTGTGTGTCAGGAGGAAGCACTTTCATTCCCTCTTCTGTCTTGGTCAGTGTCTGCTTCTTACTGTTTGCATTACAGAGTCCTTTGCAGACATTATAATCTGTTCTTGGACGCTTCATGGAAAATAACTTCCTTTTCTAGAAAGAATGCCAGAATAAACTTTATTATACATACTCCTTGTGCATATCTGTGATTCTATCCTTAGGATAGAATAAAGGGCATTTTAAAAAATGGGGTTGGTGCTGGTTACTCAGACCTATGTAACAATAGCGCAACCCTAATAAAAATACATCAAACTGCTTTAAAAATTAAGGAATACACCAGAATAAATATAAAATGTTTGCGTTTCAAGGTCGTGTGATGGACAGGGGTGTAAATGATGGTTGAGTTACGGTGACAAGTGACACATGCAAAGAGCAAAGATCTAGCAAAGACTGAAAAGGGGTGAGTGGGCTGTACCCTCCACAGCCCTTAGAGCGTGTGCTTTGTGTTCACCTGCTGTTATCCATCGTTCAAAATGTTGACAGGCAGGGGTGGGGGGGGTCACGATTGCACCAATGTGACTCCCACACCATGGTAACCTCCCCCTTCCATGATTAGGAATTGCATGTGATCTGATGGGAGTTACTGAAATGCAAATTTCATATATTTTAAGGCCTTTAATGGATACTGTTGTATTGCCTTCCAACAAAAGCCACGAACCAGGTCACTAGTATTGCACGATGCTCCCAAGGCTGGGGATTATCACTCTGTCCTTTGATAGGAGGAAACGGTGTCTTTTTATTTTGATTTGCATTTCTTGATTACTGGTAAGAATTAAAGTATTTATGTTCAGTATGCTGTTATTTTTTGAGTTGCTTAGTTCCTGTCCTTGGCCAGTTTTTCTGTTAGATTCTCTTAGAATGCTTTATAAAGCAAGGTGGGCAACCCTCTGACAAGGTGGGCAGCAGGAGGGTTAAAAGGTGGACACTCTGCCACAACTACTGAAGCCCGTGCGCCTAGAGCCCGTGCTCCGCAACAAGAGAAGCCACTGCAATGAGAAGCCCGCGCACCGCAACGAAGAGTAGCCCCTGCTCGCTGCAACTAGAAAAAGCCCACGCACAGCAACGAAGACCCAGTGCAGCCAAAAATAAATAAATTAATTAATTAATTAAAAAAAAAAAAAAAAAAGATGGGCACTCTACTGCTAGATCCCCCTCTCCACCACTGCCCAGTGCCACTTTGGGCCCTGACTTAGTCCTCCCTTGGGGGTGGGTGGGTGGGTATTAAGTGAGCTGATGCTGTTGGGCGCTGAACACAGAGCCTGGCACAAAGTCCTTGAGAAATAAAGACTGGCCAAGGAGAGGAAAAAGAATAATACCTGCAGTGTTATTTGCTTTGTCTTGTGTGTTCCAGATATTTTTCCTAGTTTGTTGGTTGCCATTACAGTGGCCTGGCCCTGGCGCCTTCCCGTTATGCATGGCTGCCGCTACATCAGAATCACCTGTGGCCCTTTTGCTCTTAAATGTCTTGTTTTATTCTAACTGTAAAAGTACATACATGTTCATTTTGGAAAATCTTTAAAAAGTAGAAAGCTAAATATAATAAAGCACCCCCTGTGGAACTTTAACAAATAGAAATGCCTCTGGCTCCGCCCCAGATTTGTGAATCATAGTCTCTGGAAGGGACAAATGGGGAATCTGTATTTGAAGAGGCTTTACTGGGGATTGGTTAGGAGCCACTGCTTTACATATTTTTATGAAGGCCTTTACCACTTTTGCATTACAAAATATTCATTTAATACTTTCTAGTACCTTTACAATTTTATTTTTTATATTTAATTGTTCATTGTTTTCTCCTGATTCTTCTGATCCCCCCCCCCGCAAAGTGGAATGTTTTTTGTTTATAAAAATAGTGGACACTTGTAAAACATTCAAACACTACATAATTATAAACACGATCCCACCCCCGCCCAGAAATAACCACCAAATAATCTTAACAAAGTTTTTCTAAGAACAGGTACAAAATATAAAGTTAATAAAGAAAAACCAAATGACTTTATGGTACTATTTTATAACTTTCCTTTGTAGATTAATATGTTATAGACAGCTTTTCATGAAAGCATGAAGGTCTACATTATTATTGTTACTAATTTTGTTTGCCTCAAATAATCATTTTGCTGTTGTATCTCACAATTTTTGGTGGGTCAAGGATTTGGATAGGGCTTGGCTTTGGGCCCTTACGTTCCATGTGGCTTTGACTGGGGTCACTTGAGGTCCACCTTACTTTTCATGACTGCATATGATTTCATGAGGTCTGTAGCCATAATTTTTTTTAATTAGTCCACCTTTGATAGGCATTTAGTTTTCCAGTGTTCAGTGATTTAATCAAGGCGTGGTGGCTGTCTTTGTACATACATTTTAGCACACTAGTCCAGTTACTTCCCTAATAATAAATTATAAGAAGTAGAACTACTGGATCAAAAGAAATGCACATTTTTCTTTTTGATACATGTTGCTTTCCAGAGTCGTACTAAATTGCATTATCACCAAAATCTCTGAAAATTGCTGTCTCTGTACCCTCATTGATACCATTTTTTTTTATCATGGTCATATTGATAGGTGAAAGATGCCTCTTTGTTCTAATTTCATTTCTTTGATTAGTGAGATAGAACTCATTTTAAAACAGCTTTACTGAGATATAATTCATGTCCCATACAGTGTTCCTTCCCCCTTTTAAAGTGCACAATTCAATGGCATTCAGTGTATTGTGCGACCATCACCGACCACAATTTTATTTTATTTTTAAAATTTTTTCTTTTTTGATTAATTAATTTATTTTTTGGCTGTGTTGGGTCTTCATTGCTGCACACGGGCTTTCTCTAGTTGCAATGAGTGGACGCTACTCTTCGTTGCAGTGCGTGGGCTTCTCATTGCAGTGGCTTCTCTTGTTGCGGAGCACGGGCTCTAGGCGCACAGGCTTCAGTAGTTGAGGCGCATGGGCTCAGTAGTTGTGGCTCTCAGGCTCTAGAGCGCGGGCTCAGTAGTTGTGGCTCTCAGGCTCTAGAGCACAGGCTCAGTAGTTGTGGCACATGGGCTTAGTTGCTCCGCGGCATGTGGGAGCTTCCCGGACCAGGGATCGAACCTGTGTCCCCTGCATTGGCAGGCAGATTCTTAACCACTGTGCTACCAGGGAAGTCCGCCAACCACAATTTTAGAACATTTTCATATCCCAGAAAGAAACTCGGTACTTTTAGCAAGTTCCTTCCATTTCCCCCAGACCTCCAGCCAGATGCAACCACTAATCTATTTTCTGCCCCTATGGATTTACCTATTCTGGACATTTCATAGAAATGGAATTATACAATATGTGGTCATTTGTGACTGGCTGTTTTCACTTAGCACAATGTTTTCAAAGTTCATTCATGTTGTAGCATGTATTGGTACTTCCTTTTTTGTTGTTGGATTATATTCCATTTTGGATATATCACTTTTTTCCATTCATCAGTTGATGGGCGTTTAAGTTCGTTACACTTTTTTGGCTGTTAGGAATAGTGCTGCTACAAACATTTGTGTACATGTTTTAATGTGAACATATGTTTCCAATTCTCTTGGGTGTATATGCTTAGGAGGGGAATTGCTGGGCCATATGGTAACTCTAGGTTTAACCTTTTGAGGAACTGCCAGAGTGTTTTCCAAAGTTGCTGTTCCATTTGACGTTCTCACCAACAGAGTGTGTGAGTCCAGTTTTTCCACGTGCTCACCAACAGTTGTTACTGTCTCGTTTTTTAAATTGTAGCTACCCTAGCGGGTGTAAAATGGAACCTCAGTGTGGCTCTGATGACGGCTAATAGTGCTGAGCGTCTTTTCATGTGCTTATTGACCATTCGTATATCTTCTTTGGGAAAATGTCTGTTCATATCCTTTGTCCATTTTAAAAAATTAGGTTCTTTTTTTTTTTTTAATCCGTTTTAAGGGTTTTTTTAATACAAGTGCCTTATCACATCTATGATTTGCAGATGTTTTCTCCCATTCTTTGGGTTGTCTTTCACTTTCTTGATGGTATCTTTCAAAGCATAACAGCTTTTAATTTTAATGAGGTCCAATTTATTTTTTTCATTGATGTGGTTTGTGCTTTTGGTGACATATCTAAGAATCTGTTACCTAATCCAAGGTCATGAAGGTTTACTTCTGTGATTTTTTTTCTAAAAGTTTTATAGTTTTAGCTCTCACATTAAGGCCTTTGATTCATTTTGAGTTAATTTTTGAGTATGATGTGAAGAAGGGGTCCTCCTTCATTCTTTAGCATGTGGATATCCAGTTGTCCTATCCTTTTTATCACTGTTGGTTGGAAAGGCTATTCTTCTCTCCATTGAGTTGTCTTGGCACCGAGGTGTAGAACGTTTTTTATGTTTGTTGTTTATTTATTTTGTGAGGTATCTGTACATTTTTTTTTTTTGCCCAACTTTTTAATGGAGTAGTATCTTTTTTTTCCCCCTGAGTTCTTTATATAATAAAAAGTGCCACAACCTTTCTGGAAAACAATTTAGCAACATATATAAGGAGCTTTAATAATGGCCCTATCTTTTGACTCACTGTTTCCACTTCTCAAAAACAACCATTTTCCCTGTTTTTCACTTTTTAAGTTTTGCTCTGTTTTTCTTTATGTTAAGTTTTTCTTGTCATACTAAAAATATTTTTTTCTAGTATTTTTATCCATTTTAATATACTTTATTCACTTTAATTCACCTGGAATTTATTTTATATTTTAAGGTGATACATGGATCAAAGATTGCCACCACAACCCTCCAGTTTAAAATACCACCTGTATAATACACTAATTTTATATGTACATGTATCTTTTTCTAGACTTATGTAAAGAAATCTATAGCTTTATAGTTTTGGTATCTGGCAGGATAGATGCCTCCTTCATTCTTAACTGTTTTTCAAAATTTTCTTGGCTATTGCAAAAATAAATAGTTGCATAAAATTATAAATTACTTTGGGGGGAATATGCAGGTTTTGTTCTGTATGTTTAAAGGGAGGTTCTTGTCTAAGCGCTTTTTTTACATTCTCCATGCCCGCCTGGACAGTGGGGACTGAGCAGGGAAGTTGGTAGAGTCTGAAGGCTGCTTCTGACAGATTTCTGCAGGAGTTCATACACCTCTTCTGTCTTGTTGAACACCAGTCTGAGAGAGGAGGAACTTAAATGCTCCCTAAGTTTGTAAGCACTTTGCAAACTGGAACAGCCTTGAGCAAGTACATGGAGTTATATGGGGAAGGCCAAACACAGGGACACGAGACATGTCTTCTCTTCCATTTTGCTGCAGACTCAACTTCACCATCCATTATGTTTTTTGAGACACATGTAAGCAGTGTGTAGAGCTTATTAAGCATCTACAGATAGACCAAGTATAGACCAAGGTTTGAATGTGCTGTATAGTTTCCAGCCATGCTATTTCTACATGTTGAGGTTTCAATATACTGTCACGTATAGTTCAAAATATGCTATATTAAGAACATCCCGGGGGCTTCCCTGGTGGCGCAGTGGTTGAGAGTCTGCCTGCTAATGCGGGGGACGCGGGTTCGAGCCCTGGTCTGGGAAGATCCCACATGCCGCGGAGCGGCTGGGCCCGTGAGCCACAATTACTGAGCCTGCGCGTCTGGAGCCTGTGCTCCGCAACAAGAGGGGCCGCGATGGTGAGAGACCCGCGCACCGCGATGAGGAGTGGCCCCCGCTTGCCGCAACTGGAGAAAGCCCTCGCACAGAAACGAAGACCCAACACAGCCATAAATAAATAAATAAATAGATTTAAAAAAAAAAAAAAAAAAAGTAGAATTTAAAAAAAAAAAAAAAAAACATCCCGGATGAGAAGCAATGTGTTAATTTTTAATAACTTTAAAAAGTCTTTTATAATTTAATCATAAGGTTGAGATTTTTACCAGATTTTTGTATATATTTTTTTTGTATGTAGCATTTCTGTATTTTAAGAAATGGCTTGATTCTTCAAGTCAGTGCCATGAGAAAATGGGGGAGGGTGGCAGGAGATGAAGAACCTTAAAGACAATAACCAGATGTAGGGTTTGGGTCTGAATTGCGTCTTGATTTGTGCAGACCAGCTCTAAAAGACATTTTGGGGGCAAGTAGAGAAATTTATATAGGGACTAGATATTAGCAGATATTAAAGAATCCTTCATTTCGGGCTTCCCTGCTGGCACAGTGGTTAAGAATCCGCCTGCCAATGCAGGGGACACGGGTTCGAGCCCTGGTCCGGGAAGATCCCACATGACGCAGAGCAACTAAGCCCGTGCGCCACAGCTACTGAGCCTGTGCTCTAGAGCCCGCGAACCACAACTAGTGAGCCCGAGTGCCACAACTACTGAAGCCCACGCACCTAGAGCCCATGCTCCGCAGCTAGAGAAGCCACAGCAACGAGAAGCCCGCGCACCGCAATGAAGAGTAGACCACGCTCGCTGCAACTAGAGAAAGCCCAGGCACAGCAACGAAGACCCAACACAGCCAAAAATAAAAACAAATACATAAATAAATTTATTTAAAAAAAAAAGAATCCTTCATTTTGTTAGATGTGATAATGGTATCCTTTCCTCTCTGTTTTTCCATATGTTTGAAATTTTTATAAATGCAGAAGAGACCTAAACAAGGATCTTCTTACATTTCTCATATTCTTCTATTCCTGTTGATTTCCACTTGGACTTTCTAGTCCATGGGAATAAGTTTGATCAGTTCTGAAACATTTAACATTGATACTGAATGCTGCTGGGGGCATAGTCACAGGCTATTGGAGCTTTATTTTAAAGTACCAGAAAAAAAGGAGAGGGTACAGTTTATGCCCAATCATGGGAGATTGGATAAACAAGTGTATAGCCACATGTTCAGTACACATCATACTACAACTTAATGGTATGGGACAGAACCTGGAGTAAATACGAAGCCAGATGGTTCATACATACACATGTGCCTAGGAAAAAAGACTGGAAGAAGAAAAACCTGTCTACGCTTCAGTAGTGGACTCCTGGCTGTCAGGATTTCACATGTAATTATTTCCTTAGTTCTTTTGCTTTCCACATTTTCTACCGGGTGCATATATTGCTTTTATAATCAGGGGAAAAATAGACAGAAGGAAAAGAGGCTGTTTTCTCTACCAGTCAGGAAGCTCGACCTCTCAGCTTGAACTTTGTTTTTGCTTTGGATCCTAGTTAGGCTTCCAGGGGTTGTGCTCCTGAGGAAAGCCAGGCGGATTTTGTACACACTTATTTTCTGAGTTCTCATCAAGATAAAACCAAAGCACAAAACCCTGTAACTTTTAAAAAATGAGCTTTGGTTCATTAAGAAATATTTTTATACTTGGTTTTCCCCTAATTGCAGGTGTATAGTTTTGATTCTTAATTTGGAAAATCAGAGTGGTGGTGTACTTCATGGGAGGCACTGAGTGTTGTGAAATCAGGCCAGGAGTGTGACTGTCAGAGCAGAAGGTTAGAAATCCCTGAACTGTGGATTATATTGTTGAATATTAGGAACATTACATTTCTCTGATTTCACAAGTTTCTTTAGTAAATTTGTGTGAAGAATGTTGGTAGTTGGTAAAGAGTAAGAAGCTGGTCTCCACAGGTCACCTTTTCCATTTTCTTTGCAGTTAAGAGATGTGGTTGGTCATGCCTGTTACTTTGAAAGGCTGAGAGCAGCTAAACTCTATTTTTGAATCTTTAGCAGATCATCGAATACTTTTAGAAAAAATATTGTCAGATGTCTGCGTAGAAATTTTAATGGAAGGCAAAGGATTTCATAAACATTAACAATTGTACTGGGTGGTTGTATTCAAGATAAGTGCTGTCTTATTCTTTTTTTTTTTTTTAACTTTTTATTTTATTTATTTTTTGGCTGCGTTGGGTCTTCATTGCTGCGCATGGGCTTTCTCTAGTTGTGGCGAGCGGGGGCTACTCTTCATTGCGGTGCACAGGCTTCTCATTGTGGTGGCTCCTCTTGTTGCAGAGCACGAGCTCTAGGTGCTCGGGCTTCAGTAGTTGCGGCACATGGGCTCGGTAGTTGCAGCGCGCAGGCTCTAGGGCGCACGGGCTTCAGTAGTTGTGGCGTACAGGCTCAGTAGTTGTGGCTCGCGGGCTGTAGAGTGCAGGCTCAGTAGTTGTGGCGTACAGGCTTAGTTGCTCCATGACACATGGAATCTTCCCGGACCAGGGATCAAACCTGTGTCCCCTGCATTAGCAGGCAGATTCTCAACCACAGTGCTACCCGGGAAGTCCTGTCTTATTCTTTTTTTTTTTTTTTTCTGTCTTATTCTTTTAAGAGAGGTAATGAATGCTGCAAGTATTGTCCTTCTGGTCACAAGATTATGAAATCCAAAGGGTGGCTGTGATTCTTATGCTCCATCAGATATTCGCAGCGGGTTGTGATTGGTCAGGCAATCTTCTTAATTAGGTTGAATCATATGAAATTGCCAATGTTTGGTCATTTGGGCCTAGAGAAACAACAGTTTCATATGGTTGAACCTCATGTAGTAACAGCTTTTCGTGCACTTGTATGTATTGTAGAGTGAATTGGGTTTTTGTTTCTACAGTTTAGAATAAGCATCGCTTTCTTGCTCTCAGATGATCATACAAAAGTGAACTTTAACCAGCCTTGCTTCTGAGTTGGTTTATTTCTGTGCCTCTGGATCTTCCTTAAAGTTGCCAATGAGTTAAAGAGAACCTCACCAGCTGCCTTCTCTCTGTGGCTGATACTATCCATCAGCTTTAACATTAGTTTGAAAAATAATTAATGAACGTGAATTGGAACTCTGAAAGCTTATTAAAATATTTTTATTAATTTGTTTTATTTTAGTCTCAGATGCAAACATCAGTGGGAATTGGACCCACACAGGCAATTGCAACGGGCCCTACTGCAGATCCTGAAAAACGCAAACTGATACAGCAGCAGCTGGTTCTACTGCTTCACGCTCATAAATGTCAGAGGCGAGAACAAGCAAATGGAGAGGTTCGGGCCTGCTCTCTCCCACATTGTCGAACCATGAAAAATGTTTTGAATCACATGACACATTGTCAGGCTGGGAAAGCCTGTCAAGGTAAGTGCCATTTTCTGAAGTCCTGGGAACAGAGCTTAGGACGAAATTTGTCTATTATTCTCAGGCACCTCTCTTGTTAATAAGGTTCCCACCACCTATGTCCCCACACGCCGACCAGTCAGATGCCTTTGGACACTTACCTGCTGAGGAGAAAGGCGATTTGGTTTTATAATATTCTGTGAACTTCTGCTGGCTGGGGCTGTGCCCTGCATTTGTTCTCTTCTGCCTTCCTCTGTCACGGAAGACTTTTGTCCCTTCTTGACACTGTCTTCGTCATAACTGTCTAGATCACGGTTTTCTTTTGGACAGTGTAGCTCACACACATGCACGCATGCACACGCCCTTCCCAGAACCTAGAGCATCTGTCTTGCAGTCGTTTTGTGTGCCGACACTGCCAGGGGCCCACTGCCTTGCTCCTCCACCTTTTCGTCTTGAGGTTCATTGGGATACTGGTGAAGTTGTCCTGGGTGACTGTCTGTGTCGTGGGGAACTATGCACTGTATCATCCCTGCCACTCCTTCCTTCCCCTCCAGGAGGGGGACTCAGGCGAGTCACGTGCCCCTCCCCGCCCCCCGCCTGCTCTTCTATAGCAGACACCCCAGTTCTCCCGAAGAGACTGTTTCTTACTAACAACTCTACTTTCCTTTAATCTTTATTCTCTTTCCTCCTCTTCAAACTTGTGCTCCTAAACCTTGGGGAGAGTCTCTCCCTGATCTCCCTCTTTCCCTTGTGACATTTGTGAGTCCCAGGTGTAACCCTGATCCTGATGGAAAAGCAGAGGAGGGTCATGCTAGACCTTTAGAAAGAAGTGACAGCACCTTCACATGGAAGTAAAAATAAAGACAGAGGGACCAGGCACAGCTGCCCTCTCAAGTACTTTGAGAAGTGCCCAGCGTCCCCGTCAGAGTCTCCACAGACCTCTCATTTGCTTCTGTCTATATTTCTTCAGCTATAGTATTTAGATGGTTTCATCCTTAAACATAATGTAAGATTTTTATTGTAAACAGTGACATCGCAGAATTATTATTTGTTCTGCCTTTCATTCCAGTTGTGCAGTATTTCAGGTCGAGTAGTTTTTGTTTTGTTTTTGATTTATGGGCTGAACCTTATTCACCATCATTCATAACATTGCTTCTATGGGAAGTTTTTGTTTGGAACTCTCAGTAGTTGACTTACAAACTTTTTGGAAAATAGCCCGTTTGTAAGTTGAGGACTGCCTGCACTGTGCTGTGGTTACACTTGTTACCATTTTTTATGGAAGCTGGCATTATAATTCAGGTGTAATTGAAAGCGTGACGACTTGGATAGAAAAATAACATCTCGTTGTTTTTCTGGTCATAGTTGCCCATTGTGCATCTTCACGACAAATCATCTCTCATTGGAAGAACTGCACACGACATGACTGTCCTGTTTGCCTCCCTTTGAAAAATGCCAGTGACAAGCGAAACCAACAAAGTAAGTGAGCATTGTGGGTAGAGAAGCTTGGCGATGAGATGATAAGCTATTTCTAAAGAGAATACAGAGGAGTAGGTAGGAAGCAGGGCAGAAACTACTAACCGCAAAGTATAGTGGGAGCAGAGGTACCAAGGTGGAGACCTGAGGGTGAAGCTCAGCTTAGCGAGTAGACAGGTCCTCCATGTGCTCAGTGACATGGTCACTTTGGAATCCCCCCCACCCTCCACCCCCAGCACGAGAATTGGTCACAGCAGAGCAGTGAGTGCAAAAGAGGAGCGTCGCTTTGTTCAGAGAGCCGAGAGCCAACATGATGACTCTTCATGTTTCTTGACAGATACTCAGTATCTGAAGATTTGAGTGTCATGTCACTATAATGGCGGCGACTTCAGGGTGAGGGGTGGAGTAGACTGGACACTTCTTTTGGAATTACTCTAAAGTAAGTTTTGAGGACTCCGTGTTCTAGAAGAGTCAGTCAGGGGGTCAGGGTAAAATCCCCCGTGCAGACGTTTAGGAGGTTTTCCTCCTTGGAGATGCAGTTCCCAGACCTAGTTGCATAACTAACAGCTTATTCAGCACAAATTGAGAGTCTCTGCACCAGGACTGGCTGCATCTTGACCGTGCTGTCGTTTTGTCATCTTTCCAGTCTATCTTTGTAGCCTTTAGCTGATCGGCTGAGCAGCGCCCTGCTTAGGAGGCCTGCGTGAGGCTCCCAGGGGCTCCCTGTAGGCATCAGAGCAGGGAACGGATGAGCATCTCTCCCGAATTTTAAGTCCCTTCCTGTCATTTCCGAGGTGAAACTGTGGTCTTTGGGTGTGTCCCTCAGTTTGGGCAGATAGGCCGTGCCCTTGGATGTCGTGTCACCCCTTGGGCTGGAGCTGCTCCCCGTGACTCCAGCACCGTCGTCTTCATCTTCCTCCACCTCATCTGTGCCGTCTTGCCACCCTCCCCTGTTTGTCGTTAATGTGTTCATTACTCTCATTCTTGATCACCTGCCTCAGACCCCACTTCTGCCTGCAGAACATGTGCTGCTTTTCTTTCTGGTTGTTTCCATGTGGCACAAGGAAAGATGGACAAGCACACTGTTCCTCAGAGCACTGTGCAGCCCACATGCTTTCCTCTCAACAAGCCCAGCTCCTGCCTTCCAGGAGGGTCCCTCACGAGCCTGCCCCACATGGCTGGGTGTCCACGGCACAGGAGAGATGGTCCAGGGCCACAGGCCTGTCATCCTCCCTCCCTCCCTGCAGAAGGGGTCATACTAAGCTTCCTTTAAAAGTCACTTTCCTAAATCAGTTAAATTTTACTTTGATTAACCAAAAATTGAATTAATACACAATTTTCCAGGACATCTCTTATATAAAGTGAAGATCTAGGAGTCTGGGTCTTCTAGAACCAGATATTTAGGACAGTAGTTCTAGTGGAATGCAGTCTGGTTTTCCTTCAAGTTAGTGTAAAACATTTTTTTTAACTAGTATGTTGTGATGGTTAGTTTCTTGTGTTTTAGGATGTATTTTAGTAATAGGTTTTTTAAGTGCCAAAATATTCATTTGTCGAGTTTGTGGTTGTACAGTATTAATTCTGTGAGTAATGAATTAAGACATCGTTCTTAACTTTTAACTTGGGGCTGTGGATTTTCTGAGCTCTTTTGGTTTTTAATATGTATTGCCATGACAATTGTAAAGATTTCTCTTTTTAAGAAACACTTTGTGTGGTTTTTGTTTAAAAAAAAAAAAAAGAAAAATGAATGTGGGTTTTTTTTTTTTTAAAAACTCCTTATAACTGCCTGACTGTTGTGACAATTGATCCAGTGCGTGCTCTCAGAAGTGGTAAACCACAGTGTTTCTCCTAGTCATAATGTAAGGTGTTACCAGGGTGATTTTATAATATAAAGTCACGGAGAAGGTGTAGACTAACTTTATGCAAGGTTTTGGCAAGTTTTCATGGAAGAAATGAAAGTGCTTTCTTTTTTTTTGTTTTTTTACATGCTTCTCAAATTACGTTTCTGCTCTGAGTCTATTCC
Organism: Balaenoptera acutorostrata; assembly: GCF_949987535.1. Lineage (NCBI taxonomy): Eukaryota > Metazoa > Chordata > Mammalia > Artiodactyla > Balaenopteridae > Balaenoptera > Balaenoptera acutorostrata. The sequence continues at coordinate 36,630,201 of NC_080078.1, forward strand.
TTTGGCTCCAGCACTATAGTTTTGTGAGTACAAAGGACTTTGATAGGATGAGCAAGAAAGTTGCAGCAATATCTTTTCTGTAAATTTTTGTTGCTGTTCCTCCTCTGCTGAAGCAAGTTGTGCTTATCATGTGTGAAACGGGGTTTAGGCAATAGAGAGGAGGTGTGGATCTGACCCTCTAGCAGCTGAGAGTCAGCTCCACTGTTAGAATATATCCAGTTGACCCTTGAACAGCTCAGGGGTTAGGGGCACCAAACCTCTGCACAGTCAAAAATCCATGGCCCGGGACTTTTCTGGTGGTCCAGTGGGTAAGACTCCGCGCTCTCAGTGAAGGGGGCCTGGGTTCAATTCCTGGTCAGGGAACTAGATCCCACATGCATGCAGCAACTAAGAGTTCACATGCCGAGTCTAAGAAGTCTGCATGCCACAACTAAAAGATCCCACGCATCACAGGTAATACCCAGCGCAGCATAAATCAGTCAGTCAGTCAATCAAACCACGGCCTTCCCACTGCATTGGCAGTTTGGTTCCTCCATGTCTTTGGTTCTGCATCTGCAGATGACAATGTGTGGGTGTCATATTTGCTGTTGAAGAACATCTGTGTGTACGTGGACCTATGCTCTTCAAACCCGTATTGTTTAAGGGTCCGCTGTACATTAAAAATGATGTGACGATGGCATCAGTCAGAGGAGTGAGGTAGAGGCAAGTCAGTATTATCAGCAGTCCTGGCAGGGAGGATCAGAGTGTGCTGGAGGGTGGGGCTGGGCGAAGCCCAATTTCAGTAAAATAACAGTGGAAGAACATTCTAGACAGCACAGCTGATATGCCTGCAAGGGCACTGATCTGACTGGATTCAGAGGTTCCTGTGCTATATAGTAAGGTTTGTAGTGGGTGGTAAGGACCCCTGGGGACTGAGACACACCTGTGTCCACTGAGGCTGTGCTTTCCAGGCAGAGTTTCCCACAGATGCTCACCCTACCTGGTGCACACATCCTACTTATCTAACTTCTCTCACTGATGTCTCTATTGAGAGAACCTGCCAGAATCACCAGTGGAGCCTACACAGTGGTCCTTGAAAGGAAACTCAGACCTCTTTGGCCTGTGTTGAGATTTTGTTTAATTTTTCCTTGAGTTGTTTTCAAGAGATTCTGCAATCACTGATCTTGAGTTACCCATCCCTTATAGAGATAATAAGATTTTATTGAATAATTAGGACTTTGCAAGGTATATACCGAATGTCAGTCCTGGCATCTGACTCCCAGTAAATTCCAGTACTGTACAGGGTGGCAATGGGGACAGGGGCTGTGGGAACACATGACCGAATTCCCTGTTTGAATTCATGTTGCCTCATCAGTGGGGTTATTGCTACTCAGCATGTGGTCCTCAGACCAGCTGCACGGGCACCCCCAGGTTGTGTGTTAGAAATGCAGAAACTTGGACCTCATCCCAGACCTCCTGTGTTACTAGACTACATTTTAACAAATTCCCAGGTGATCGGGACATGCTGCTCTGAATGCCTTGAAGGGCGGAGTGTCTGTTCTGGAACTTTTGAGAAGGTGTGAGTTGTTCTCTGGGGGAAACCACGGGTTTCCCAACTCAGACCAGAAGGACTGTCAGAATGGGTGCCCCAGGGTCAGCCCCAGAGCCACACCAGCCCACTCACTGCCCAGGGCTGCCTGGGCCCTGGGCTGCACCTCGACGTGAGCCTCCACAGGGTCTCAGTCGGCAGTCCCCAGACCTGTGACTTGAATACCTCTACTGGCTTGATGCTCACTACCTGGCCCTGCTGTGTGTTCCAACTTTAGACCCCTCTGATTGTTTGAAATGTATTCCTTCAGGGTGTTGAGTCTTCCTTAAAATGTGCCCTCAAGACACCTGCCTGGTGGTCAGCGAGCACTTGTGGGATGGCCGCCTGTTCCACCTGAGGGCTCCCCAGAGACCCTCAGCCACCTCTGACAGCCCTCGGCTAGGGGCGGGGAGCGGAGGGGGCAGGGCAGCCTCTGGCTGTAGGGACAGAGCATTGGGCTTGTTTGCCCTGATTTAAGTACCAAACCTTTGCTGGTGATAGACTTCATCGGAATAGCTTTGTCCTTGCTCTTCTGGGAGACACAGGGTTGCCAGTTCTGAGTGGTTGGCTTCTGAGGAAAACCTGCTGCAGGGCATGCATTCTTGCTTGGTGGTGGCTGTGATGGGAGGCCTGGCCCTGCGGCTCGGGTGTTCCCCTTTGTCATTGTGCCCTGTGCTGTGCACACGAAAACGCTGGAGAGGAAGGGGGGTCCTGGTGCACAGCGTGTGTGAAGCCCCGTGCTGTGGGAGCAGCTCTGCAGAGACGTCTGCGGGTCTGAGTAAATTTCAGCTTGGCCTTTTCAGTGGAAATCTAAGTGATGACCAGGTAGTAGATGCTTTGCCTGCTCCGTGGCATGTCCCCCACCAACCTCACAAAGCTTTCGAGTTCAGTGTGTCCGTTTTCATTGGATTTCCAAATTGAGCACAGTTTTATTGAGAATGACTGGGGACTGGAACTTCTGGTGAATTGAATGTTGCAAAGCAGCAGTGTATAGAGTACATGGACCCTATCCGTGAGGCTTTGTGCTCACTGGGGAAGGACTGCCTTGAAAAGTGGTGGGTGAGTCCTGGGCAGAGCCAACTATGAAACTTGGCCTTTTATTTCCTAAGTCATGGGCTCTTGGTATAGCTGCAGCAGAAGGGGAACGGTGCGCCAGTGGAGGGGTTGGGGGTGTTTTGACGTAGCAGGAATGCCGACTGATACTCAAGGGAGAGGAACCCACACTGTATTGAGATGTATTGAGACACTGTGTGATGTGATATTCTAAGGATTGTGTATGAAACATAGCATTGAGCTCTAAGAAAGAAAACGATGTAAAAATGGTAAAAAGAACAAGAGGTTTTGACATTTAAAGAGGTAAATGGGAATTCCCTGGTGGTCCAGTGGTTAGGAGTCTGCACTTTCACTGTGGGGGCCCAGGTTTGATCCCCCCCTGGTCAGGGAACGGATTTTGCACAAGCCTTGCAGCACGGCCAAAAAAAAAAGGGTAAACATCAGTACAGCAGGCTGCATTCTCAATGATACCAGATAAATGAAGCCTTGCTGTTTTAGCACTCCTTTCATTTTTGTTCAGCCCTAAAGCCCTCAGTGCTGGGAGGGCGCCTGCTACACTGCCGCAGCTCACCTGCACCTCGTTTCCCTGTGCTGGACACCACAACATGGGAAGAATCCAGATGCATTGCACACTGGTCCACCCTTTAGGCAACGTGCAGGGAAGAGGAGATGAGCACCATTGAATCTGATATGGGGTCCAGAGCTGCAGCCTTACATTTGTCAGTATTATCAGATAAATTTGTTGCTCTCCCATCAGACCCTCTGCTTCGTGAGTGCATATTCCGGAGCCTTGCAGAGTCCCCAACATCCAGTCTGCATGCAGTCTGTGCAGCAAGTTGAGTGAATGAGTGAGCGAGAGAGTGCAGGAAGCTCAGATGCCCAGAGAAGCAGAGGCCTAGGAGGCGCTGGGGGAATTCAGCGAAGACTAACTGCTGCCCAAGACACCAGCAGATGTTCACGGAGAGCTAGAGCGTCTAGCGCTTTTACCCCTTTCAATCAGCTGTCACCCCCATAGGAAACGCCTGTGTTCCCTTACCCTTATGAGATAATTTGTGTTATCTCATAGCAGCATTTGGACTCAAATTGGGCCATGCATATATGTTAGAGACGCTTTTTATTTGTTTGTATTTTGTTTTCCTTTGTCTCTAAATTGTTAGAAATGTCAATTACCAAATGCTTGCTTGTCTTCAGATGTGTTTTCTTTGAAAATAAAAAATATAGCAATGTTTACATTTAGGACATAAATGCTTTTAACACAAACAAAAAATGCATTGACCATGTCAGCAGCTTCCACGAGACGTGCTGGCTGCCCCGTAAGTGGCCTTGGGCTTGGGAATGGCATTTGTCCTAGGATGGGGAATTTTGGCTAAAAGGATGGCATTTGGGGAAGTGTGGACGCGAATGGATTATAGTAGGAAGAAGTGGTCGCTAATGCATCTTCACCCAGAAACGGAAGGCCACGTATACCTTGTTTCTTTAAATTCCTCTCCCTCCACAATTGATCAATATGTGTATCAATGTAGTCTGTGCCTGTTCTTTCTTACACCACAAGGTGATAGAAAAATAAGTCATCCTACCATTATCACTTTCCTTTTTACATCATAGTTCTTTTAGAAAATTTAGCATGTCAGTTTCAGGAGTACAATGTCATGTGTTTAAAGTTTTGTGGAGTATTAGCTATTAGGAAAAAAATACTTTCATAAGGTATTATACATGACTTATTTCAGCTACATGCTTGTCATAAAGTGTACCTTGGGAGTTGATTTTCATTTATAATAATGAGGTGCTTGGTGTGTGTAATTGTGTCTAATGAGCATTAATGAGTTTGAGATCTGAATATCCTTATTAGAAAAATTAATAGTATGGAATGTGTAATTATCAAGTTGTTTTTTTTTTAACACATTTCGGTTTAATTAAGTTCCGCTGATAAGTATTTGAGTTGTTTATGTTATAGTTGCACTGATGGTAATGTGAGACTATTGTTATTACACATAAGGTAATTGAATTTTAAAGAAAGGCTTTGTGATAGTGTTTATGTATCAGAGATCATATGTTATAGTATCAGTTTTATAAGCTGCTGTTTATGACATGACTATAAAGTTTTAGGAAGTTGGAAAGAAAGGAGCTCCTTAAGAATAAGAATAAATGGTATGACATAAAACTTCTGCCATGTGTTTAGTGCTCAGCAAATGAGGACATTTGGATGGATGGATGGACAGACAGACGGATGGATGTTTGGGGCCATCTCTGTTAACTTTGAAGCCCTTGGAAATGGGGCTCTTTATGTTGCCACAGATTTTTCCTTTAGTCTCTGGGGATCAAGCAGGAAGAAGGGTAGCTGGAGAGAACACCCTGCGAGCCAGCCGCAGGCCAGGCCATGGGAGCCGAGGTTGGCTGCCGAGGCCGAGCATCTTGATACTCAGTTCTGAGTATCAGCGGTGCTGAGGGGACACCAACCCTCAGTCCATCACTCATTTCAGCTAGATAGTCACTCTGTCAAGTACAGCATTTCTCGAACAGCTTCACATAGCAGAGAGCTCAGCATGGTGCCCTCCTGCATAGGAAACTCGTAGGAGAGAAAGGTGTGGTGTTAGCTGGTCACTGTACGCTGCAGTTTCAAGGAAGTGCACTTTTGTTTTTTGGAAGGTCGTGTCATAGATCTCAAGTTATTAGTAAGTAACAAGACTGACCAACTAGGTATCACCTCTGCTCCTTCTGTTAATCCTTCTGTACCTATGCAGGAGAGAAGTGAAGGACTTGGGGGAGCGGCAGCAGGAGGGGGCTCCTTAGCTCATCTCAGTGGTGGCTGATGACCCCCAAAGAATCAGAAACTTTCTGTTGTTACACGTTTGCTGTTTCCGCAGAACCGACCTCTTATGAGTCTCTAGATTTAATACATGATGACTTTGATTAGGTAATCACTGATATTGTGGTCTGTTGTTTTCTAACATAGAAGCTTGAATTTTTCTTCAGCTTTTTGCTCTTCAACTACTGCTGTGCAGAATAGATGAATAGAATGGGATCCTTCTCTCTGCACAGTTCCTTTCCTGGTAGCATTGTTTCAGTGCTTCGTGACATACATAGGTGGTCTTCTGATAAAATTTTACTTGCTTTTCAGTAGTTTTTAAATCATTTGCGGACTTCTCCCTTTTACTTACCTTTTTTGTTTGTCTGTTTGTTGTTATAGCCATCCTGGGGTCTCCAGCTAGTGGAATTCAAAACACAATTGGTTCTGTTGGCACAGGCCAACAGAATGCCACTTCTTTAAGTAACCCAAATCCCATAGACCCCAGCTCCATGCAACGAGCGTATGCTGCTCTTGGACTCCCCTACCTGAACCAGCCCCAGACGCAGCTGCAGCCTCAGGTTCCTGGCCAGCAACCAGCACAGCCTCAAACTCACCAGCAGATGAGGACTCTCAACCCCCTGGGTAGGTGAAAGAAGTCTCAAGAATTTCTTTGTCCACATGCAGCATTGGGAATGACAAGTCTTCCTGGAACCCAAGGCTGTTTTCAGTTACTGTTTTTAGCTACTGTTTTTACTTTAAATTCAAGTTAATATATGTATATATTATGGTGATGATATCTTTTAAATGATTGAAATAAAAAACTTCCAGGAAACGGCTAAAGTGTTGGGTGCACTGAAGATGTTACAGGCTTGTAAAATGAATAGCATTTGCAAATGAACCAATATTTTTGTTGCTTCTGTCTGGACAGTTTTCATAAAGGGCATTTCATATGGCTCAGAATACAGAATCTCACAAGTTAGAATTAGGGTTGTACCACTTGCACTGACTCTTGAGTAGAACATTTATTTGACAAAGAACCTGAAGGTGGGTACAGCTCTTAGCACGTCTTGGTTATGGGCTACCTCATGGCTGGAGGTGACCAGCCTGGACATGGGCAGGTTAACAGGAATCTTAGAAAATCTCTTTTGTCTCAGACTTCTCCATGGATTAGTGTTTCCTAGTGTCATCTCAACCCATTAATTGACAGTGTTTCATCATTCAGTCACACCTCTCCACAGTTTTTGCCATCTCTGCATACTGTCTCCTTAATGTTTCTCTTCAAATTGGCATAGTCCTTTTAAACTCAGACTTAAGCCAAACAGTTATGTCAGCAAGTTAAATCAAGGTTGTTGTGCTAGTTTTGTTCTTTTCCTAATAAAATATTTTAACCTTAAAAATGTCCAGTTAAACACATCTCATCTGTTGCGTTTTGGGAAGTAATCACCCTAATACATCTCTAACTCCTGCTGGCTAGGAGGCTGGGTTGGAGCCCTGAAACCTGCATTATAATCTAACTCTACTCCTATTGGTGGTATAATCTGGAACAAGACTATTAACTTCTCTGTATCTCACCTTTTTCTTACTTTAGAATGAATACTGTAGATAAGTTGACCTTTTATCTTCTTCACCTGCACTTAATTTCTATGATTTTTACCTTCTGATATGCAAAAAAAAAAAGATGATGAACATGTATGTGACAGGTTAGCTTACTTGTTTAAGTCATGATATTAATGAAACCAGAATCAAAATCTGAATCTGCAGATGGATCATTTCTGGTTTTTTCCTGCAGCCACAGGGCACTCATGATGCCAGCCAGCCTCCATAGAAATGCCTTTCTTTGGTTATAAAGTGCAGTGGGAAGGAGATTGCAACTGAATTTATACAATTTGATCACCGTTGTTGAAAATATAACTCCCAGAGTTCCTGCCATAGCGTTTATTATTATAAGAATCATTTATTTATATGTGACTTTTTATTTATCTGTTATCAGGACTTTAAAGTGTATATTATAATTCAGGAGTTGGTTGATCTCTTTTTGTCTTTCAAGGAAATAACCCAATGAACATTCCATCAGGAGGAATAACAACAGATCAGCAGCCACCAAACTTGATTTCAGAATCAGCTCTTCCAACTTCCCTTGGGGCCGCAAAGTAAGACCCGTGTTTGATCTGGCTCCTATCTGAGTGACAGTTGCACGTGAAAGTGTACTGGTAACCACGGGAAGCTCTTGATTCTTTCTAAATGTGTGATGCTCGCCCTTCCTTCCTTCCTCCCTTCCTTCCTTCCTCCCTCCCTCCCTTCCAATACAGTTTAAAGTTCCATATGGTTGGCGAACCTTAGTTGGATAAATCTTACTCTTTCCTTAGCCCACTGATCAGTGACGGCTCAAACTCTGGAAACATTGGAACCCTCAGCACTATACCCACAGCAGCACCTCCTTCCAGCACTGGCGTTCGGAAAGGCTGGCATGAACATGTCACTCAGGACCTGAGGAGCCATCTAGTGCATAAACTGTACGTGGCCACCTCGCCCATTATTCACATGTGATGGAAACATTTTGTGACTGATGGCGATGTGACAGTTTTGCATTTTCATCGATGTCTGATTTAATTCCTGAGTGTTCTCTTGGGTCCCAGGTGATTGTAACCTAGCAGCTGAAGGGGGTCACATGCTTGTTTAGGAAGGCCAGAGAATCCCAGACCCTGCATTCCCAGTGGGTCCTACAGAGGGACATGAACTGTGACCCATGTTGCAGGGGGCCAGACCTGTTTTCTAAGCTCTGGGATGCACCAGGGACCTGGGATTAGCTAAGAAGCTTAGCCTTATTTTGTGGCTCAAGGTTATACTTGTGGAGACCCCTGAGAGTTGGAGGAATTTGGGCCTAGTAAATACAGATGGCATGACACTACTATCATACAGTTTAACATACAGGAAATTAATAGTTAACTTTCTCCAGTTATTTAAGTTAAATTGAAGGTGAGGTTAACTTGATTCCCTTGGAGATTTGTTTCCTCCTTCATTATTTTAATCAAAAATTTTTATACTAAGTAGTTTAAAAATTAGGAATTCAAAATCATATTATTCTTGAGATGGTCCGGCACTTATTGTTAATAGCAAAATATGGGTGTGTTTGACTTGTAGATAAATTGACAGGTCAGTATTGTCTCCAGAGAGCGACTTCATTTGTGTATTCATGAACTAGGCGAGAGAGATTGGGGGTTTCTGTCAGCAGTGTATTGCGCCCATAGGTAGACGATTGTTTCTTCTCTTTCCGTGTCACATATAAAGTGGCAGGACAGACATTGTATTGAAAGTAGATTGAGAGTGTGTGTTGTCTTTTCAGTGTCCAAGCCATCTTCCCAACACCTGACCCTGCAGCCCTGAAGGATCGCCGCATGGAGAACCTGGTGGCCTACGCTAAGAAAGTGGAAGGGGACATGTATGAGTCTGCCAACAGCAGGGTAGGTTGCCATTTGTGTTCTAGCCACGCACAGCACCTATGGGAGCTGTAACTGCATCTGTCTGCCTTATTGTCTGGAAATGGGGACATCTGTTAGTCTGGTAGACTCATCACTTGAGGGCACTGACCAGGGAGACTTCCCAGTTAAGACATGAGGTCCCTGTACAACTCTCTTGTTCTGTAACTACAGAGTACAGATGTCTCCGCTACAGCGGTAAATGAGGTATATAAAATGTTTTTAATCCGTGGGTGTACTTTATAGCGGCAGTGTTCACAGTGCTTGTCTGTGTTATTGCCAGTGTCAGTGAGTGTCCAAGAAGAGGTTCAGCTGTGGAATGAATGTAATGAGCACTCAGTACCTCCTATCTGATAACTCCTGTAACATCACTGGGCACTGGTTTATCAGAAGTGCTGAATGCTTACCTGTGCCAGTGTACTTAATTTAAAGTTCATTAGTTTGTTAGAACATACAAAACCAGATCATTTGTTTTTTTTACAAATAACTAGTATTGAATGTTACTGCTTTTTAGGATGAGTACTATCACTTACTAGCAGAGAAAATCTACAAGATACAAAAAGAACTAGAAGAAAAACGGAGATCGCGTTTACACAAACAAGGCATCTTGGGTAACCAGCCAGCCTTACCAGCCCCCGGGACACAGCCTCCTGGGATACCACAGGCACAGCCTGTGAGACCTCCAAGTAAGGACTTCATTTCCAGCCCTTAGTCTGTTTCCTTGTTTTTCCTTCTGCATTTGGTGTGTATTTCTAAGCATATAGAATTATATTCTCTGGAAGCCTATGCTGTGAAAACTGTGTGGTAGTGGCTGTGACCTTCTGCAGTGGCCTGTGTTTAGACATTGAGTCTCTCTCATGGAAAGGCGGGTGTGCTGGCATCAGAATGCACAGCACTTTTGGACCTGGTTTTCTCTTTAAGTTTGAAAGATTATTAAGTTAAACTTTTTTTTTTTTAATTATTTATTTTATTTTTGGCTGCATAGTTGTGGCACACGGAATCTTCGTTGGGATCTTCATTGTAGCATGCGGGATCCTCTGCTGCGGTGTGTGGGCTCCTTGTTGCAGCGCGCAAGCTTCTCTCTAGTTGTGGTGCGTGGGCTCTCTAGTTGTGGCCCGCGTGTTCAGTAGTTGCAGCGTGCGGGCTTAGTTGCCCTGCGGCGTGTGGGAACTTAGTTCCCCAACCAAGGATCGAACCCGCGTCCCGTCCCCTGCATTGGAAGGTGGATTCTTAACCACTGGACCACCAGGGAAGTCCCAAGGATTATTTTAAATAACCCATTTTTTTTTCCTGCCATTATAGATGGGCCCATGCCTCTGCCAGTGAATCGCATGCAGGTTTCTCAAGGTATTTAACTATTGTTGTGAATCATATTTTGGTTTAACATTCTACATCCACAAAGTTTATTGGTTTGTCCTCTTCCCTCTGTATTTCTTTGTAGCTCCTCCTCTTATTCCTTCCATTCCTTTTTGCTGATGAGCAGAGTTCATGTCCACAGGTAGTATGAATATCTGTTGCATTTGAAAGTTTGGTGATACAGGAAAGCTCTCCAAGGAGATCAGAAGTAGGAGTTAACTTTTTTTTTTTGATGGGCAAGAGAGGACATTATTCTTAGGAAGAGTCTCCAAAAAAAAGCATTGTATTGTAGGTGGGGCAAAGAAACATTTTGGAACATTTCTGAGCATCAAGCCCATCCTGGGGCAGGAGCACTGGGGGGGGGGGTGGTGAGGTGAGGAAAGTGGGGGCTGCTCTGGGCCCTGTGAGCACAGGTACCATGCCTGCTTGCGGCTGGCCGAGGAGGGTTTGTGCTCAGAGAACCCTCATCAGGCTGTGCTACTGGCAATCTTTTTATTGGTGGTTGTTGAAGCAGTCATTTTAGTTTGGGAGTTTGGGGGTGAGGGTCATTTCAAAGCTTTTACGGCTCTTGTCAAATTGAGACTTGAACCAGTAGGATGTTTTTACAGGTTGTGAAATAAGGTGGTGACATTATCCAGAAGATTCCAAAGCAAGGCCTTGCTGCTGTGTGTAGAGTAGTTCAAGAGGGTAGAAGAGGTCATTTTAAAAGCCGTGGTGATCATACTGCATACTGATAAAGACCTGGTAGATAAACTGATGTTGTGGAGGAAACTTTTCAGGGACTTGTTTAGGTGGACTAGATATGAAGGGTGAAAGAAATCACGAGGTCAGAGAGGTGGAGCCTTCGGAAAGTGGCTGAGTGCTGTGTCGGGGATGACGTGGAGGACTCTGCTGCTTTGGGGCCTGAGGAGGTGGCTGTTGGGCAGAGTGGAAGGTGTTTTCTGGGGACGCGCTCGCACGCCCCGCTTACCGACATGTCTGCGTCTGTAAAGAGGGACTTCTTATGGTGCCATTTCTTCGTACATCTTTTATTTAATAAAATCTTCTCTTGTTAATAAAACCCTCAAGGAGAATGGGACACTTTTGTATTATAGGCTTCCTGGGAAGTCCTGGGCCTGTGCTGGTGCCTAGTTACTTAGGATGACATTTCTTGGTGGTGCTGAGGGAGGCACATGTTGTTTGACGGCCTCTCATGCTACACAGTGTTAAGGCAGCGCCTCAAGGATTCTTTTAAATGCCAGTGTCGGGCCTAAGACTTATTGAACCAGCATTTATGTTGAGCTCAGAGCTTACAGAGTATTGTGGGAAATTACAAAGAGAGAGACTCGTGGTCTGGAGACGCGGGGCAGCTAGTGAGGTGTCATTCATTCTGTGGCACCTCTGGAAAGGCCGAGGTAGCTGTGAAAGTGAGATCTTTCCAGTCCACGGAGAGGGGGCTGAGGTTGAGAACTGCCAACCCTTGGGCACTTTCTAGATGCTTAATGTGCTTGCAAAATTAAAACCATGTTTTGAGTCTTACCCCAGATTCTAACAATAAATGTAAACCCAGCCGAAGGGCTGGGAGGCCTGGAGTGATGGGAACAGGCTTCCTGCAGGAGAGGAGATGGGAGTCAGGTGCTCCCGAAGGCTCTGAGGGGTTGACTCAGACGGGTGCCCTGGCCTTAGCTGACCTCCTCCATAGATGGTGGGAGCGCCTTCCCACGCTACCCCCATCCACTTTGTCGCTGGGATGCTTCGGTGCCGAGCGCTGCCCCAGCCTCGTGTGCTCATGGCTTACCTGACTTTCTGCCTTCCTGTGCTCATGCTGCCCTGCCACCCACCCCGTCCTATCACCCTCACCACCACTGCATTGGTGCCATCTTTTCTGGATGTGAACAGTCTGTTATTTAACCATCTTTTCTGATTAACTGAGTGATTTCCTTTCAGTTGTATATGTTGTGTGTGTGTTCCATCTTATTTGGCTTAGAGTTTTATTTGGTGAGTTGTCATTCTGTTTTCCTGTGAGTGATTTTCCTAATGAACCGTTGTGGGTACATTTACAGGGATGAATTCATTTAACCCAATATCCTTGGGGAATGTACAGTTGCCACAAGCTCCCATGGGACCTCGTGCATCGTCCCCCATGAACCACTCTGTCCCGATGAACAGCATGGGCTCCGTTCCAGGGGTAAGTGCTTCTATTTGCCTCAGCTGTGCTGAGAAGGCCTTGCTCGAATAAGGAAAATTCTCTCAGCAGGAAACTTGTAGATCATCTGGGAATCCTGTGGTACTTGTTCCTTTGGATTTGGATTATGCTTTATTTCCTTCATATTTCTTTTTCTCTCTCTCTCTCTCTCTCTCTCTCTGTCCTTATTACTACAAGAATTATTTGACCATTACTTATTTTTATTGAAATGACAAATCATAGGCACCTGTGAGTTTGTTGGAAGATGGGGTTGGCAGCCTCAGATATGTGGCTGAGAGGGACTTGTCAGCATCTGTTGACTCTCAGAACTTCCTCTCCTGCGGCTGCCTTCTAAACACTTCAGAGAACTCATAAAAGGCATATTTTGAACTTTAAACTATAGCATACTATTGGTTTCTGTTCCGAGGACAGTGTGAAGCTGGCTCATTAGAGACCTTGCATGAAAAGCATGCAGAGTGCCTGGGAGCCAGAAGGCCTTAGTGTGTGGTGGGTCCCTTCCTGCAAGGGAGGAGGATTTGAAGATCTCTGTCTCTTCTAGTTTACCTTGAAGACTCAGGCCCTTGAAGCCCTCTGAACTCTCAGTAACGCTTATTGTCTTTTAGATGGCCATTTCTCCTTCCCGAATGCCTCAGCCTCCTAACATGATGGGTACACACGCCAACAACATGATGGCCCAGGCGCCTGCCCAGAACCAGTTCCTGCCACAGAACCAGTTCCCGTCCTCCAGCGGGGCGCTGAACGTGAACAGCGTGGGCATGGGGCAGCCGGCGGCCCAGGCCAGCGTGTCACAGGTACTGTTCACGTTGGGGCTGTGAGCCACCTACAGTGATGTAGCCCCAGCTTCCCACTGACCTCAGCATGTCTTAGTTCACAGAAATTAGAATTCTCTAGACAAAACATTTCATGTACTAGCATCTCTTGATTTTTTTTTTTTTCCCCCCATTCTGTTCCGTTATTTTTACCTTGTTTGGAATTAGTCATACAGTCTTGGGGTGAACTTCATACAGAAGTGGAATGGATTATGGTTTTTTGGTTTGTGTGCTTTTGTTTTGGTTTTCGGGTTTTTAGTTGTCATTTTGTTGGTTTTTGTTTGTGCATTGTAAATTCTGAGTTTCACGTGTGATCCTGAGAGACACTGGACTTTAAAGAGGGAGTGAGGAAAGGTCCCATGAGTTCACTCTTAATGATTTGGTCTTTGTATCTTGTTGTCTGTCTGTCTGAACTGCCCAGGTGAAGTCCGGCTAACTGGATCATTTGAGTAGTTCTCTTCTTATTGAATGTGTTTTTAATTATTCAGTCTAATGCTGGTGAGAACTATTTTCCATTCATTTTACTGCCTTTTCCCCCCTTTTGTTAATTGCTAGGGTACACCAGATTGCTGCTGTATACAAATGTACATGTGTTTAAAACAGGCCAAGTCTTCCCCCAAGAGATAAAATTCATTATTTAATTTTTTAACATGAAGTAACATTGAATAAAAGGCAGTGACTAAAAAAAAAAAAAAAAAAAAAAAAAAAAGGCAGTGACTACATTAGATTCACTCACTAAATACTTATTAATTAATTCTTAATTTCCATAAATTTCGTTGCTCCAGACAGGGGTTATCAGGTTTGTCCTGTAAATATTTTCAGCTTGGTGGGCCATGGGGTCTTTGTTTGAACTGCTCTGCTCCACTGTTGTGGCGCAAAGGCAACGGTAGACATGCGCATTCACATATGAGTGAATGGGCGAAGCTGCCTGCCAGTAAAACTTTACTGACAGAAACCAGTAGCTAGCTGGATTTGGCCATGAACTCTACATAGTTTGCAGATCCCTGCTCTAGACCAATGATTCAGAATAGATTTTTAATTGGTCCACAAATAATTCTGAAACATGTCCCTAGTTGAGAACCACTGTACTGAAACATTTCAGTGTTTCCGTAACTCATTTTTTTAAAAAAGACAAATACCTTTTCCAGTGGTCTAAGCTGTGGGTGGATATTGTGGAGCACGAAGCTAGTAAGTGGAGTGTATATGTGTTTGTTTAAGCCAGAGATTTCCACACTTATATAAATCAAAGCATGAGAAACAAGTGCACGTTACTATACGTGTGCAGATCGATGACTTTTTACAAATGGAATATTCCCGTGCAGTCAGCAGACCTTATCAAGAAACCATGATTAGATTTTCATACATTTAAGTCTTTTAAGTCTATTGCCACATTTTCAAATGGGGGAAATAATTTTAACATGCTCTGTTCCATCTGTTAGGGACAGGTGCCTGGTGCTGCTCTTCCTAACCCTCTGAACATGCTTGGGCCCCAGGCCAGCCAGCTGCCTTGCCCACCAGTGACACAGTCACCGTTACACCAGACTCCACCTCCTGCTTCCACGGCCGCAGGCATGCCGTCTCTTCAGCATCCGGCGGCACCTGGGATGACTCCTCCCCAGCCAGCAGCTCCCACCCAGCCATCAACTCCTGTGTCGTCTTCCGGGCAGACTCCCACCCCAACTCCCGGCTCAGTGCCCAGTGCCAGCCAAACCCAGAGCACCCCTACAGTCCAGGCGGCAGCCCAGGCCCAGGTGACCCCACAGCCTCAGACCCCAGTCCAGCCTCCGTCCGTGGCCACCCCTCAGTCGTCACAGCAGCAGCAGCCGACACCTGTGCACACCCAGCCTCCTGGCACACCGGTGAGCCCCTCGGCCTGTCGTCTTCTGGCCAAGACTCTTAGATGAGAACTTGCCCATAAAAAAAAAATCTGTCATGAAGTCACTGCAGGTCTTGGTGCAGTTGCATAAAGTATCTGCACTCTAATTGAACCATAACGAGCTGTGTTTTGTTTCCAGCATTGGCTCCAAAGGCTGTTCGGCAGGACATGACATGATTATCTTCCCCAATTAAATCAGTTTGTAGAAATCAACAACTAAAAGAACTCATACATGGGTCCTCCGTAGAATTTTTAAGCTGTCTGTCCATAGGAGCAGTACGTCCCCCATTATCTGTCCTAGATTGACGTCTTCTGAGTTTTAGTAGTGATGAGGATTTGGTAAACAAGTCAAGTTCCTAGTTGTATGTACTTTGACCTTGCCTATCAGCCTTGTTTTCCAGCTGAAAGCCCTTTCTTTTTCATGACAAAATGGCATGCTCAGGTTAACACTTCTGTGGCTTAGATTTACCCACTCCTCCTGGGAGGTGCAGGTGGCAGGGTCACAGCACGTCCTGTGTCCCATGTCCCACGCTCTGCTGGCAGCACCCGGTCCGGTGCTCTCCTAGACTGGGCTGTCCCCACTGACGCAGGGCCTGAGGCTGCTGCTGCTCACCTCCACATTCTTCTCCCAGTTCTCACCAGAGTCTTAGTGTCTGTTTTCTTATCAGTCTGACTTAAAAACCTGCTTCCCCCTAAAATACATTATCTTTTATTTGTGGGGACTGAGGATATTTATTTATAAAATGTCAAAATTAACCCCAACAGAAACCCCAAGATGACATTACTGTTTGTATTTCTCCATAGGGAGTGTGCTTATTGATCCTTACTTTATATTTCTTATCTCTAAGTAAGATCCCTTTGTAATTTTATGTTTCTTTTGTTTGTTTACTTAAAACTCCATTGGGTAAATCTTTGAAAATTTAGAATTCTTTCTGGGATTCCTTCTCTTAATGTTTGTTTACTCCTCCACCACTGTTCCTACAATTAACAGGCTAGTTATACATTCTTATTCCATATAGATACTTTATTCCCCTTTCTACAGCGTATATACTTATATATTTATTATTCAGCCTTTACCATAACCATTAATGTCATTGTTGGAAGGAATTAAATTTAAAATAGGAGGTTCTGTGACTTAGGTAGAAAATTCCCAGAAAATAATTTTCTATCAAAAGGTAGAAAGCTCTGCTCTTCCATCTCTGCATTGTTGGCAAGAAGTCAGTTGTATTTCTACCTGATTTTGACTTCTCTGGAACTCCTATTTTAACGCTTATTCTTCATTTCTCTCGAATAGGGGTGCCTGTTAGATTAGTATTGAGAAAGATTAACGCGAAACTGTGTGTTGGGTGAGCATCTGGGTTTAAGATCATTTATATCGTTTACAGAGATAAATGATTTTGGTTTCTCCACAGCTTTCCCAGGCAGCAGCCAGCATTGATAACAGAGTCCCCACTCCATCCTCAGTGGCCAGCGCCGAAACCAACTCCCAGCAGCCAGGACCCGATGTACCAATGCTGGAAATGAAGGCTGAGGTCAAGACCGAGGACACTGAGCCCGATGCCAGTGAACCCAAGGCAGAGCCTGGGGCTGCGGTAGGTGCCACTCCTGGGAGTGAATAGATGTACTGCACACACAGGCATCACTGAAGTGTCCTCGGGGGAGGCACCAGGCGTCCACCGTGGATGTCCCTGCTTTCCGTTTCAGTGTCCTGTTCGATTGTGGTTCACGTTGGAAAGAGATTAAAAACAGATGGGTTATTTATTTTTAGATATGAGGTATGGGTTTATTTTATTTTACCACAAGTGAAGAGCACTGGCTTGTATTTTAAATGTTTAAATCATCCAGCAACTTTTTCATTGCCGTCCTTCATTCATTTATAATTCTGCAGAGTTAGACTGCACAAGAGGTGTGTTCTTTTACTAATTAACCTGTAGCAGAAGTTGGAAACTGACAGACCGTGGGCTGAATCCAGCCTATAAATGTGTTTTGTTTGGCCCACACAATTATTTTTAAAATGGGAAATTACCAATAAAACTCCAGATTTCTGGCTTTTCTTGAAAAATGAGAAGCTCTGCCAGCACTGTGCTTGCGTTCCTGTGGGGCAGCAGTCTAGGTGGGAGCACCAGCTGTGGCTCTTAGATGGGTCGTGAGCTCTCTAGTTTGCCAGAGTGTCCACTGCTCCCCGCGGCCTCACACCACAGCTCCTGCTGCTGTCATTAGCTTCACCTGCCTGGCCCTCTGAGCAGTTGAATTTCTGATCCTTCCCACAATTTTCGAGGCACTTCTTGTTCCAAACTAGAAATATATGTAAAACTATTGAGCAGTTAATGGTGTATACATTGTGTATACAAGTTTTTTAAGCACTCTAGCATGTAAAAATTTTTAAATTTTTAGGACTGTAATGCACTGGTGCTGTACTGAAGTGACTCAACAGGCACTCCACCCCTTCTTGTGGGAGAGAAAAGGAATGATCAGTGCAGCTCTGACTTGGGAAAGGTTTTAACAAGCCCATAGAGATTTTTAAGAGCCTTCCAATAAGACTGAGTTAGAATAAAGGTCTTTCATATTCATATATCATTGTCTGTAATTTTGTTTTTCTCAAGATGATGGAGGAGGACTTACAAGGATCTTCTCAAGTTAAAGAAGAAACAGACACAACAGAGCAGAAGTCGGAACCAATGGAAGTGGATGAAAAGAAACCTGAAGTGAAAGTTGAAGCTAAAGAGGAAGAAGAGAGTAGCACCAACGGGACAGCCTCTCAGTCCACTTCTCCTTCTCAGCCTCGCAAAAAAAGTAGGTCATGTTCTCGTAAACTTACTGGATGGTGCTGCTGTTCCATTGTGTTGGGATTGCATTCTGTGGATTAAAAGCTAAAGCAGAAAAGGAATTCCATCCCTTCTTTTATCCTTCTTGCCTGCCATTCCACAAGTTTTAGAAATGGTGGCAGTGAGCTGAACTCCAGGGTGTGAGCCCACAGGGGTCTGTGGTAGGAACGAGAAGCGACCAGGGCTCTGAGGGGCAGCCCATGAGCCGCCTGTCTGGGGTGGTGCTGGCTTTACTCGGCATGCCGTGGACAACCACTGATGGACTCCAGCAGGAAGATGACCAGAAGCTTGATGTTAGGGAAATTATCACTATGGCAACCCTATGCACTGAAGTTTGTAGGTTTCTGCTGATACAGATAGGAAACTAAGTGCCCAAAGTCAGGGGGTGGGAGAGTAGAACCCAGTGACCAGTGCAGCAGGAATAGGGAGGGTGGCAGGTTAGTGAAGATACTTTGGGTTCTGAAATAAGCGGGATGAGCCAGGCTCACGGTGGAAGTTGGATAGAATCTATTTGAGATGTGTCCAAAGTACGGAGGTAAGGGTGTCAGCAAATTGTCAGGTGACCGTTAGAAATGTGAGACGGGGCTCAGGTAGTTCAGGGCTGCAGGTGATCCAGTTAGGAAAGATGGCAGAAAAGTGTTAGGAAGGCTGATACTGTATAGTTATGCTGCTGGAAGAGACCCTGGAGATCATAGAGGACAGCAGGCCTTAAGTTTTTGGTCTCAGACCTCTTTATACTCCTAAAAGTTGAGGAACCCAGAGAAGTTTTTGTTTGTATGGATCATCTATCACTATTTACTCTATTAGATGTCTTTTTTAATATTTATTTAAAAATAAATCTGTTACATGGCACCCATAAATAACACATTTTAATGAAAAATAACTTCCAAAACAGAAATAATTGGAATGATGACATTGTGTTTTACAATTTTGTTACTCGGAGAGTTAAGTGAACGCAGCTGGATTCTCATATCTGCCTCTGCCTTTGCTGTTGTGTTCTGTTGTTTGGTTGAAGTACATGAAGAGAATCCAGACCCACTCAGATTAGTAGTTAATAAAGAGAAGAGTATTTTAGTAGTCTTTTCAGGACATTGTGAATATTCTTTTTTGATACTACACCAAAACTCAACAAGTAGAAGTTTCTTAAAGGCTAGTTGCAGTGGGAAATCTGAATTCATAGCCCTGAATTTCTCATACTCTGTGGCGTTAGCATCCATCGTCCGTCTTGTACTTTGAATGGATCTTTTGCCATTGCATGATTTTTTTGGTAACACTATCCTTTGGTCATCTGGGAATTTGGCTCACTGAGTTATGCTCATCTTCCAAATGTTGGCATGCTTCATTATGTGATATTTTTAAAAATCACATTTATTAATATCACTATGAGTCTCTTCAGAAAGTCGTGTAAACTTGGACAAGCTGTCAAGCTCATGTGGCATGATACAGGTTTTTCAAAATTCTAATTTTTGATGTAAGTCAAAATTTTATCATTGGTAACACATAGCGTCAGTTGTCCTGGAAGTAACTGTAACTGGCCTACTTTGTTCATTTTTGAGCAAATGTCTGTCACATACCCAGATCTGAGTAACTGTAGCTTGTCTATCAGCCATTCTTTCTAGTTTTGTGTGTTTCATGAAAAAAAGCAGTTACTTCAGCTCTCAACACTCACACAAGTGCTTTCTCTCAAGACAACCACTGCATGCAGCAGAAGTGCTTTATGACAGCTTCCCAGTTTGTCGTACAGAATAAAAGACGTGTAGCCAAGGGCTGAGATTTAATAAAAGTAAGAATTTTGACTCGTTCATCAAGGACACTCATAAGTGCAGGTGACGTTTTTTCCTGTGTATGCACAACAGCAGCAAAGAACGGGGCGACCACGAAGTCGAGTTTGGAGCTGCGGCCTGGTCATGCTGCAGTGCTAGTGATTTGATTCACTGTTGTTTTTGCCCCGTCCGTGTGAATGTCAGCACACAGTGCAAAAGGCAAATGACAACTTAGAGTTATCATGAAAATTGTTTTAGATCATGGAAATGGATTTCACAGACCCCTAGGAAAGGCCTAGGGCAGTGCTAGATGGAAATGTTGTATATCTGCACTTTCTGCAGTGATGGAGATGTTGTATATCTGCACTCTCTTGTTATGGCAGTCACCAGCCACATGTGGCTCCTAAGTACTTGACATGTGACAAGTGTGCCTGAGAAAGTGAATTTTTAATTTTATTTAATATTAATTCATTTCGATTCAAGTAGCCACATATGGCTGCTGGCTACCATATTAGACTGCATGAGGGTCCCTAAGGTATCCGTGGGCCATGCTTTGGGGACTGCTGATGTGGTCCCCACCTGATTGTCCTGAGAAGGTTTTGAGCCAGAGAAGTGGAGTGACTTGCTCATAGCGCACCACACTAATCAGTGGTAGAGAACTTGTTTCAAATACAGCTTCTGACTGCTACTTCCACTCATTTGGAGTCTTACTACATCAGTGTGGTTGTTAAAGACAGGAGTTTGAAAGTGACTTCTCCTTGGCATAGGTATTAAATGTTCAGTGAATGAATGAACGGTCATCCAAAGTGAGATACATGTAAGGCCATGTTAGTTTTGATCAGCACTGGGAGACGAGATGGTCTGGAGAAGGGCCTCAGAAGACTGTCTAGGGCCACCAGGTAGTGCATCTTTTAGGCTTTGTGTGTCATAAGGTTTCTGTTGCAGCTGCTGAGCCCTGCCTTGTGGTGCGAAAGCAGCCATGGACACCTGCACAACAAGGATGGTTGTGTTCTAATAAAGCTTTATTTTGTCAGACTAAAAAGTGATCTTGTGTAATTCACGTATCATGAAATAGTATTCTTTTTTTCCCTAAAGTTTAAAAACCTTAAAAACCATTGTTAGCTCCCAGGCCCATACAAAGGCAGGCAGCTGGCCAGATTTGGCCTGTGGGTCGTGGTTTGCGACCCCTGGTCTAGAAGAATAAAAAAGCTATTGATTAACTAACGAATTGTCTTCTTATAAAGAGTTATTCAAAGAAAACCAAACGCTGCTTCATCTCTGTAAAAACAGACTGGAAGAAAAGAGGTTAGCTGAAGGCAGGATTTGTGTGTGTTTCACAAGGCTCCACAGGGCACATCTGTTCCCTAGACCAGGCCTTTGCACCTGCATGGGAGTGTCTACACTGGGTGTCTCTCATGCTTGCTGACCGCCATGTGTCCTGGAGAGCAGGAGGCCGTTTCCTCAGGAGGTCAGTCAGGATACCTGGGTATTCCCTGGCTCTGATGTCAATAAAGTTTCTGGAAACTTCTCAGCCAGTGTTTTCATCTCTCGATACACTCAATGCATACCACTTCCCAACGGGAACTTTAGGTTTTTATGGTATTTTAGTCTGATTTATAAATTACAGTTTGTTACGTATCTGTTGTAGAAAGTTTTTCAAAATTCAAAAAACCACAAAGTGGAAACCTCACATCACTTAGAACCTAAGTCATCAGAACCTCTTTGCAGTGTTTGCCTCTGATCATTTTTCTGTGGGCAGGAGCGTATGTGAGCGAGGGGGTGCGTGACACTCAGTGTCACCTTCACAGGCATGTTTCCCATGTCCTTAGAACTCATGAGGGGTTTGTATGAGTGACTGTCCTGAATGTATTTGGCAGCCAATGCTTGTTCTTACATTGGTGGCAACAGAAGGCATCATAGGAAATGGGTGGGCCAAGAGGTTGGAGACATGGGCACTAGTACATGTGCAAGGGGACAGTACACAGTACAGAACTTCTGGGGAAAATAAGAGAGCTACTTATTTTTGTAGCTCTCTTACTGTATACATTTATTTGTGAGGTTGTAATACAAAACCGTTCCTCTCAGGTGGTTTGAGTTTACTTCAGCCAAGGACACAAAAGTTTCCTCAGGGGAGGAAAGGCCCCTTCCTGTGAAAATGGCTCTATACCCACCCATTTGATCAATGAGGCAGACTAGAAAGTTAGCTTCATTTTTTCTGTTCCAACCAAGTTTTGGCATTGGAAATCTTTTTGTTGAACAAGCAAACTTCTCAGTGTGGTATTTTTGCCTCATGATATGGGTGCAGTTTTTAAAAACTCTAGTGTGACTGTGTTTTCAGAATCCCTGAATCGTAGCTTTAGAATGTCCATGGACTCCTGGAAGCTTCACGGCTGGGAGGGAAATGATTTGGGCCTTCTCAGAAGTAGCCAGGCTTCCATTTGAAAAGTGACGGAGGAAGAGTCTGGGTGCCTTGTCAATAGTGTCGTTTCCTGTGCTTTTTAACTGCAGTCTTTAAGCCGGAAGAGTTGCGCCAGGCTCTGATGCCAACCCTAGAAGCGCTGTATCGACAGGATCCAGAGTCCCTACCTTTTCGGCAGCCTGTAGATCCCCAGCTCCTAGGAATTCCAGTAAGTTGATATCATAAAAACATTATAACTTTACCCCTGTAATTCATGGGTATCCATGGTACTCATTTTATCTTTTAAAATTGGGAAAAATAAGATTTTTTTCCCTAATATAAAAAAATATTTTCTGTCAAAACAATAATACACCTTTGTCTTACTGACTGAAATGTGTGTTTCCCCCCTTGTTCCGTATAAGCCCCAGGGTCCATGGAAGGGTTGCAGTGAGATGGGGGGAGCACACCGCCTCTGTAGCCTTGCTTTATATTTGGGTAAGACTGTGTCTACAGGAATGGATTTAAATAATTGGTGAACATCACTTATAAAACACATGGGCCTCTCACTTTGAAACCCTGGGTGCTCTTGCAAAGGCCATGGTGACCCAACAGATTCTGTTTAGCAGTATTACTATTTTTGCTTTTGTGTTTGTGTTTGTCTTGGAATTTCATTTTGGTTGCTAGGACCAAGAATGGAATCTCTAGAAAAAAATATTGTCTGATAAATATGTTCACCATTTTAATTCGGTAGATCAAAATCTTATTTTTAAAATCTGACATTATAAGACATGTTTTATTAAATAAGTTTTTTAATATTATTTTTTCTTTAACTTTGCTTTTGAAGTAATTTGATCACACTTGAAAATATTAATTATAATATTAGATAATAAAATCAGAGGAAGATCAGAAGTTGTTTTCTTTTCAAGTCCCATTTTTCACTATTAGAAATGGAAGTTATACTGGTACTTTCTTCAATTTTATTTTAAGATAAAGCTGCCAGATAAGATGGGCATTTGGAATTTGGGGGATCTGCTAGACTGAGACCGTTCTGTCTTTCAGGATTATTTTGACATTGTGAAGAATCCCATGGACCTTTCCACCATCAAGCGGAAGCTGGATACAGGGCAGTACCAGGAACCCTGGCAGTATGTGGATGACGTCTGGCTCATGTTCAACAATGCCTGGCTCTACAATCGGAAGACATCCCGGGTCTATAAGTTCTGCAGTAAGCTCGCAGAGGTCTTTGAGCAAGAAATTGACCCTGTCATGCAATCCCTTGGATATTGCTGTGGACGCAAGGTACAGTTGAAAGTTTTTCTGGAAAATGAACTACCCTTGTTAATCCAGCCAAAAAGGGTATTATGATGACATAATAGACTCAATATTTTGGCCACACCTGTGTACTGAGAAGGACCCCGATGGAGTCTGGTCTCTTGTAAAACAGTTGATTATCTGAAGCTAGAGGTGCTTATGGGGGAAGGCCTTGGATTAAGCATTCCTGGCTGCCCCAGTGTGTCCATTCATCTATCTGTAATAAATGTCTCTCAGACACTAGGGTCTTCCCTGGTGGCGCAGCAGTTAAGAATCCGCCTGCCAGTGCAGGGGACACGGGTTCGAGCCCTGATCTGGGAAGATTCCCACATGCCGCAGAGCAATTATGCCCGTGCACCACAACTACTGAGCCCGCGTGCTACAACTACTGAAGCCTGCGCGCCTAGAGCCCGTGCTCCATAACAAGAGAAGCCACTGCAGTGAGAAGCCCGCGCACCTCAATGAAGAGTAGGCCCCACTCGCCGCAACCAGAGAAAAAGCCCGCATGCAGCAACGAAAAACCCAAGGCAGCCATAAATAAATAAATAAATAAATTTATTTTTAAAAAAAAAAAAGTCTCTCAGACACTAATTCTGTCCTATTGTATCCAGAAATGTCTTTAAATAGATGTGAGAATCGTTAGAAGACTATCCAGTATACTAACAAATAATTTACTAGCTAAATCTAACTCCATATTGGGCAGAGCATTGCATGACAGTAAATGGGATATATTTTTAGTATTTTCTCCTTTGTTTTTGCAGTATGAGTTTTCCCCACAGACTTTGTGCTGCTACGGGAAGCAGCTGTGTACAATTCCTCGCGATGCCGCCTACTACAGCTATCAGAATAGGTAAGCCTTGAGCGGTTTCTTGAATCATGGGAGAAAAAGAAGGTCTTAGGACGAGGCATGCTTGTCTGATTGTAGCTTGGGTACATTTCATTATTTCTTTCCTGAAGTTGCAGTGAAAAGGGCCGAAATGTCATTGTTTCTCAGTCACTCAGATAGGCCCATGGTCTCTTAACTTAAAAGCATGCTTGTATAGTATAAAATTTTAAGCTCCAAACTGCTTGCTGCACTAGTTGGATCAGGTACATGTGTTAAGCCAAAATGTAACCATATGAGAAAGAGTCTGAAGTGGAGAGTAACTCTAACAAAGGTTGACTGCCTTTTTTAAGATAATAAATTTGAAACATTGTATTTTACCAATCTGTGTGTAAATATTTACCTAGCTAATTTGGCCTGGACAGTCTGATGGAAAGACTTGTGTTTGCTCTAATTCATTTAAAAATTTTAAACCATAGACTTTTTCTTTTTAATCGGTAGCACAGTAAGAATGAGATTGGTGTTTTCATTGAGTTTAAGAATGACTCCCTTCATGAGGTGGCCTTTTTGGGGTTAGTAGGTATGCTTTTGAAGTATTTGCTATTCTCTTGAAATGTGGAGATGGCTATAGAATAGATCTCCTATCTTAAGTAGAGGAAGAATGAAAATAATTTTTGTTGTTGATTCCCTTACCTAATTACAGCTTCCTGGTTTGGGGGGTTGTTTTGAAAATTAAGCTACTTTGTATCCATTGCTTTAAATGACTACATGTTGCCATAGCATGAGGGCATCCTGCCTTGAAACATAGGTTGTAATTCTTTGTCAAATTCAATTACATTGCCTCCATTCTATGAATTGGCAACTAAATTCTTTATGTGACCAAGATGAGGCTTCATGCCTGTTCTTTGTTTTTAGGTTCCAGTATTAAATGTCAGCTTTAGGGTTTGATGTTTTGATTATTTTTATCTTGTTTGCTTATAGTAATTACATATGTTCTAATACTTTGAAGAAGATAAGTACAGGGCTTTTTTATTTTTTCAAAGGTACATGCAGAGGCCTGAATAATTTGGAATTTTGCAGTTACTTTTCTTCCGATTATGTTTTTTAAACTTATTTTAATTTTTAAAAAATATCTAGGGAATTCCCTGGCGGTCCAGTGGTTAGGACTCAGCACTTTCACTGCGATGGCCTGGGTTCAATCCCTGGTTGGGGAACTAAAATCCTGCAAGCCATGCAGTGCAACCAAAAAAATTAAAATTAAAAAAAAAATAAAATTTTAAAAAAACATATTCAAGGTAATTAACGACTCCCATCAAAATTCTATTTTAAAAAAAAAAAGAACTGTTGACCTAAAAATATCTTAAGATAAGATTTCTAAGTCTTGTCCAGCTCACTTATCGTAGTGAAATGCTGGTTTGAGGGGAAAGATGGGTGTCCCTGGACAGGCACCTCTACTGGAAGTGCAGCCGGCACAGCTGTCCTGCTGAAAATATTTTAACATTTGGAATTCATTTTCTGCCTTAGCATGCTCTTCTATTGATAGAAGCATTTTAAAACTAAAAGTTTGAAATGATACTGTGGCCCAAATGGAATCTCTCCTATAGTGACAAGTGTTGTTCTGGAGGCTCTGGCCCCTCCATTTACAGTTTTAGCCCCATGACCTTTTGCACATTCTGTAATGTATCAAGCTTAACCTTGTCCATGACATGGGCATAGTAACACCTTTCCTGACACCCTTAGTTGTCAGTCTACAATGAGACAATGCTTTGGAAACTGTTAGGTGCAAAATACAGCTATGAAATTTTAAGAGAACAGGTTAAAATTAACTATACCCTGAAAAATGCCCCCACTGCTAAGTGCCCATCACAGTTTGGGTCTAGAAGGAAGAGCAGACAGCAGATTGCTTGCCACCATCTCTTAAGTTTGGGGGCCTTTTCATTGTTGCTTTTCACTGTTCCTGGGTCCTTTGGACCCTGCCTCGGCTGATTTGCATAGATTTTGGCCATATTTCACTTGAGAGCAATTCAAGTTCGATAGAATGGATGGCATCAGCGTGCACTACTGCCTCCTCAGAGGAGCTTGTTGATGGGGTGCAAACAAAGGATTGTTTTGAAAGTTCTGAAGTGTCCAATATTACTTCTGTATAGGACTTAATTTTTATTGCACAAAAGTAATCTGTTTTCCTTAAGAGTAGAAACGTAAATAAAGGAGTTCTCTTTTACACATAATACATTTTAAGAGTGTGAGCATATACTGCTCCTCAGCTGAATCTCACAAGGTGTGCTTCCTGGAATACAGAACTGGAAGAGATACCATGTTGTGAGTCTGTGAAAGCAGTGGTCTAATTCTGCGATGGACATTTCAACCACTTACATTTTCATTCTCAACCTTGACTGTTAATGAACACCATGGTGTTCTTTTGAATAATTGTTTTGGTACTTATAGTCCTAAACTGGGCACTTAGAATAGGAAATTCTACAGACCGTTTAAACAAGTGAAACTAATAGATAAGCTAGTATATGGTTACATTTTCACTTGTTTCCACACTTGGAAATTTTGAAAGTAAGTCATGTTGGGAAAACTTCTATAATTTTAACAGTTTATTATCGATAGATAAGAATAGATAATATCTATTATCCCAGTTATTTATATATACTGATATGGTACTTACAACAATCTGCATTTGAAAATTTATTCCATACATTAAATTACCCTTACAGAAGAACTCTGCAGTTACATTGTGCTAACTTTAGGTACCCAGATGTACATCATCATCAGATTATGTGAAGTGTTTCTCCTTTATAATTCCATATTCATCAAACTGCTTCCTTCTCGTAAGGCAGAAGGTCATCTAGGCTCTTATGGTTGAAAAGTGAATCTCTGAACCATTATGTATTTCCAGGATGAATAAAGTTTGGACTAGGTATAAGATAGGGGCAAGTCTGACATCAACATCTGTCATCCACTGATTGCCAGAGTGGTTTTAGCCTACTTGACTAGATGGGTGGGCTGTCATCATATCAGAAGGGAGCTAAAGGGAGGCCAGGGCCCCTCCCTTTCCCCTCACACCTGAACAGGTTTGATTCTCTGACATCTCTGGCCTTGCTCTGGGACAGACACTCTGTCCCTCCCAGTTTCTGACCCTGAGGTTCTTGGGAATGGAAGTTAGTTATACACAGAGGGCGTAGGTTTCCGCAGCCACCCCAGGGGCTGCCATTCAGCCATCAGTGCTTCACTCTGGGCCAGTTTCCTCCAGTGGAAAATGATGGGTTTATGATTCTTGTTCCCCAGATGTTGCTAGGCTTGATGTTCTGCTTGAATAAAAGCTAAGCGTTTAGTTTGTCCAGGATTTTAAAACCGTTTAGACTCACATGTAATTACCATGGCAATTTAATTTCACAGTGTGTTCCGTAGTCCTCTTTGAGCTAGCCCAC
The DNA here is from genome assembly GCF_949987535.1 of Balaenoptera acutorostrata. Classification (NCBI taxonomy): domain Eukaryota; kingdom Metazoa; phylum Chordata; class Mammalia; order Artiodactyla; family Balaenopteridae; genus Balaenoptera; species Balaenoptera acutorostrata. The sequence goes on from NC_080078.1 coordinate 36,657,865, forward strand.
AGTGGCTGAGTGTGATCATAATAAATTGGAACACTTTCATTCATTTTTTAAAAGGAAGCAGTTTGGCGTTGAAGGGGTATCTTTTTTTTTGCATATTGTTCTGATTGCTGCTTAATTGGTTTATAGTTTCTATAGTGTAATTCTTTCTTGCCAGTGATGATCATGCCCTTCTACACATGGAAATTCCCTTTACTACATGATTTCAAGCCTCCATAAAAATATTTACAAAATAGTGAATAGCCAGAATATTACTGTAATTCATTCAGAGAAAGAGATAAGTATTTTTAAAAACAGCAGTGTTAACCTGTTTGTTCCTGGTCAGTTTTTAATCTTGGCAGACTTTGTTGATTGAATTAATTCTAAATAAACTGGTCCCAGCAAGAAACTCTTATTAATCCAGTTGCTGCACAAAGTGAATCTGTCATGTTCCTCATCAACAAATCTGAAAAATTGAATAATCTTGAGATGTGTGCATGCTCTAAAGTTTTATACTTTTAATTCACTATGTGTGTTTAGTCAGTGAAATATAGCAGACAGAATGCTCAATGTGTTTAATTAAGATTAGAATTAGAACTTGTGGGGACCTATTTTAGTGGTAATGAAGACAAACTGGCCAGGCAGTGGCCTGAATCTCAGTTGTTTGTAGCTGTGCGCGCATGTGTGTTTGCGTGTGTGTCTGTGTCTGTGTGTAGCTGCAAGCTGCCGCATCTCCTTCTGCCCATGTGGTTCAGTGTGGCGCTCCAAGTCTCGTCACAGTGTCTTTAACACTAATCCTCTTGGCATCTTGTAGACGTAGTTTTGAGCACTAAAACCGCATTTTATTGTGCTGCCGTCGTACCTTATACTCATCCCTTTTGCTTGTGTAATTCACCTCATTCAGCTTGTTTACTTCTACAGTATTCCTTTGTGCCCATCTTGTTTATGCAGCATCAGCCTGCATTTTTGTTGATTTCTCATTTGTGTCCTTTCCAAACATTTAATAGTTTTTATTTTAACTGTTCTTATTTGATAGCTTGAGCCCAGGCTCTATACTCTAAGAAATTGCGGTGATGGATAATTTCTCAAATGCAGATTGTGCTTTAAAGATTAAGTCTCTAAATTTGCTTAACTTGGATTGTCCCCAAGTTAGAGAAATCACTGAGTATCTCAGATTGATGAATGATTGGTCCCAATACCAAAAAGTTTAAATTGAAGCTTAGAATTGAATTTTAAGACTGTTCATGGATTTACATATATTGTATTGTTTATACAATATATCACAGTTTTTCTCTGTATATTCTTACTGATAAATGGCTGGAAAGTCTTTGACCCCGATTGCATTTCTGTTAAATGTTTGTCTAGAATATGGATTTGGTTTCATTTCTATTGTAACCCAATTAACTGAGTGATTAACATGTGAAAAATAACAGGAGAAAATTAAAACCAGTTCTGAGTGCTCAACATTTTCATACCTTTAAAGATCTGGCTTAATACCGGAAATAAAATCTATGAATTGCTGTCAAGCATAAATTTTCCATTTTGAAAAAAAGCTATTTCAGTTTAAATTGCTTTTTTAAGGCCTTTTGTCAGACTGTTTTGTTCAAAGTAAATTTTTTCCATCTCAAAACCTTTAGTTATATCTGGTTTTCTCTAAGTAATAACAAAATCCAAACTCCTAAAATTAGGCTCCTTGCAATTCTAGTATTAACAACTCCTTGAAAACATTTGCATCTTGGAGCTGGACGAACCCGTTGTTAGTGATGATGGCCTGGGATGTGTGCAATGAGACCGAATGCTAATCAATGCTTTGCCTTGGCTTTCTGCTCTGTGTTGTCTTGGTGTTTGCGTCTTACCTTTATGTCTGTGCTATTTGTTCCCTCCCCTGTTCTCTAATCCTGCCCTTCCCCACCTGCCCCTGTTCCTTTCATTGTCCTCACTGACCCATCAATCAACCAACAACGCCCCCCCTTCGTCGTGATGATCTGCCCTGCTCTGATTGGTGGCTTCGTTGCTTGGGTGGCTGTGTGTTATGATGGACCAGTTCACCCAAGTATGGCCTTCTTGCTGACAGGTATCATTTCTGTGAGAAGTGTTTCACAGAGATCCAGGGGGAGAATGTTACCCTGGGTGACGACCCTTCACAACCCCAGACGTAAGTACCATCCTGTCATTTCTCTCGGGGGTGACTCTGAATTGTTGTTTTGTTCTCATCCGTGATTAAAAGGGAAGCACCACTGCCACCCACTGTGACTTTTCTGTAGTGTATTTTTCATATTACTTATACCCACATTCATATTTTACAATGTAGCTGTTGTAGCTGAATCCCAGCGCCACTTGCACATCCTTCCCTCTGCTTGAGACTGTGATGCTGTAGCCCCCACTGCAGTGCAGTGGTCTCTCTCGACCTTGCTCTATCTCTTCTTCTAAAACACTTGCTTTTTCCTAGTGGCTGTCACCTTCCATTTGGGAAGATTGTAAATTTTCAGTTACACCTAAGAAACCAGGTAACCCAAGTCACAGAACTAACTGGCAGTAGCAAAAATGAGTCTTGTGTGTATACCCCGTCTGTAGCATTTAGTTGATCTTCCACTGAAACCTCTGTCCTTTAAGTTGCAGAGGTAACAGAACCCAGGTGGTGAGACCCCAACGAGTACCTGTATCTCCTTCCTCTCTGGAGGTTGGACTCTTGCTCACAGCTCCAGCATGGACAGGCATGAGTTAGTTTGTTCATTCCCTCACTGAGTTCACCATTTCCTCCCTGATGCTTATCCTCTGATGGAGTTACTTTTGAGTAGGCAAATGGCCAGAATGTGGTGAGAAAAAAGCAAAAGCAAATCCACAGATTGGATGGTCAGCTCATTTACATGCTCGAGATACCTAAAAACCTGCCAGCCACCATAGCTGCCTAGGACTGCCAGCGTTTTGTGGTCTTTCTTTTCTCCTGACTCTGCTGTGATTCCTGCCACTCTGGGAAGTCTACTGTGTGACTGTCCCCCCAAAGGCAAAAAGGCTTCCCACTGAAACAGTTTCCAGCACTGTTGGACACTTACTGTGCAACTCAAGTTTACTTTATTCAATTGCACAACAAACCATACCCGTCTGTAAGATATATAAACCAAAATGACAGAAATTCTACATATTCAATTTATTTTTCTATCCCTTGTCAATTTAATTCTTTAGTCCAATTGTGTGATTAATAACTGGATTGTATAATTCTGTGAATCAAGTAATTCATATATACACTAATAAAAGTACCACAAAAATGAAATACTCAGCCCTTTAAGAATAAGTAAAATATCCCCAAGTACATGCTGACTTGTGTCAATGAAGGAATATTGTAATTAGAAGAATTGATAATACCAGTGTTGGTCAAATTCAGCAGTCATTCACCATGTAGATTTGATTAGAAATTAACAGGTTTGAATCTCAACATAATTTTGCCACTGTATTTTGACTAGCCTTAAATTAAATCTTGTAATAAGTGCTGATGATAGTTTGGAGGAAATATTCCAGGGAAGGCAGAGAAAAATAAAAGGTAGTGCTTTCTATAGAATTAAATGTTGTATGTTCATGCCATTATTACATCTACTTGAGATTTCAGCTGGCCATCATTTTACTTTTTATGTGAAGAGCTAGTTACAGAATAATATCCCAGAGACCCTATAGTTTATACTCAACAGATAAATTTAGTTAATTAACATTTTTCCTTTCCCCCCTCCCCCAAAAAACAAGGACAATTTCAAAGGATCAGTTTGAAAAGAAGAAAAATGATACCTTAGATCCTGAACCGTGAGTATACAGCTATTTTCTTTCTGACTTTTAGGTTTTAGTTTCAGATCAGGAAAGTTCCTCCTTATGGTTGGGTTGCGGGAGAAGACGCTGGAAATAAATATATTACCCTGGGTGGAATTTTTTGTGTGAAGTTATTTCAGATGTGGATTCTGTTTTAACTCACACAAAAGATGTATGTCTCTGTAGCATGCTGTCCAGCTACTGAATTTTAACACCCTTTAATGTAAGATTAGATGGATGTTTTGGCTCTATTAGAATCTCTGTAATAACTTCGTCATTGTTGTCTTTAAGAAGCCACTTAGTGTGAATCTTTAGAGACTAAAGGTAGGAATATTTGGTGGAGGGGTGCTAGTATCATTTAAAGGGAAATTTCAGAAAGAAAAACTCTTAGAGACCACTTTTTAAAAATAAATGAGAAGCCCAGTGTTGTATGTTCTTGTCACCATCTTTGGTATGGTGTATTTTCGAAGGTCATTGTCAGATACTTTCCTTTCCTTCAGTGATTAGTGAGAATACTCAGTATGTAAATTTTGCTTTGTAATAACCCCTTAAAGAGGCCTCAGAGCTCCTTCCATGTGGTGGCTCCTCCCCGGTCCCCAAAGCCGAGTCCTGAAGGCACGCCAGTGTGTGGAGATGCCCATTTTGTTCTGTCACTGTGGTGAACACCCGTCCAGGGTTGCTTGGTGAGCACAGGCTCCAACACTGTTGGGAGTTTGGTAAATGTGGCTGTGGTGCGTCCAGAGCTGAGAAACAGGTTCTCCCCTCCCTTGGCTCAACTTCCCAGCTTCCGGCGGAAGACACAGACTCCACTTCCCATTGAGAGCTGACTTAGTCTCTCCTGCCAGCAGTGCCCGGGTGGGGTTGCGGGGGGGAACACGATTACTTAGCAAAGTGCCTGGTGCATGAGGAGGCTGCTCCCTGCTCCCTGTCTCTTTAGTGTCAGTGGATTGTTTGTCCTGACTGGCTGTCTCCCTGTTCACATTGTGTCCTCCCCGACAGTTTTCCCGTTTCCCTGTGGTTTATATTCAGTTTTTAAAATTTTTTAATTTTATTTATTTATTTTTTTAATATTTATTTATTTATTTGGTCGTGCTGGGGCTTAGTTGCGGCAGGTGGTCTCCTTAGTTTGTGGCTCGCGGACTCCTTAGTCGCAGCAGGCAGGCTCCTTTGTTGCAGCTCGTAGGCTCCTTATTTGTGGCATGCAAACTCTTAGTTGCGACATGCGTGTGGGATCTAGTTTCCTGACCAGGGATTGAACCCGGGCCCCCTGCATTGGGAGTGCGGAGTATTAACCACTGAGAACCAGGGAAGTCCCCCAAAATTTTTGTTTTATACTGGAGTATTTACAATGTTATGTTAGTTGCTATACTCACTTTTCAATTTCAGAATACGTTACATTGAAGCAGTAGTTGCCAGGCAGTGGGGAAGACACAGATGAATAAAGGGGGCCTGTCCTCCAGCCGTTTGTCTTCCAGTAGGACAGACAGATCATAGCACAGGCAGCAGGAGGCAGTAAGGTAGTCCAGAGTGGGGGACCCTGGCCCAGTGGAGAAGGTGACACTCATTTGGAAGCAGGTGTTGGGGGTGGTGGGCAGAGCATTCTAGACACAAAGACATGAAAGGACATGGGATATTCAGCAGCACTGCAGGTGAGCTCAAGGGCAGGGCATGTAGGGAGCGTGGATGGAGCCCCATAGGACAAGGGGGCAGAGGGTGCTGGATTCCCTCCTGTGTGTACTGGGAAGGGCAGCAGCTGGGGCAGGACAGCAGAGAGCACTGAGGATGGCCGATGAGGGTCGCTGCCATTCTGCACAGTCTGCCTTTGTGTGTCCTTTTCTCCGACAGAGCAGGGGCAGAGAAGCTGGATTGGGCTCGATCTGTGGTGGAAGGCTTGCTCAGCAAGGGCAGTAGGATGGTCAGGGGCCGGGGACTCGAGCAGCAGTATTGAGAGCAGGCGTCAGGTTACGGGGACCGGCATCTAGCATGACAGGAAGAGCCGGGACCCAGGACTGTTTGGAGAAATGTGGTACTTTCTAGCCCCTCAGCCTTCCACAGGGTATAAGTTGTGGTGGCTTTAAGGGCATGGCTGAAAAAATAGGTTTTAACCTTCAAGCATGTTGGCGATTAAGTTTCCTCGGTGAGGTGACAGGGCCCAGGTGAGCTATGGCGGAAGCTGTGCAGAGGGCAGGTGGCGTGGTGCATCCCAACTTCTCTAGTGTTTACTTTAAGAAAGGCCGTCATTTCCCACCCTTGTAACTGACTCAGCATACGCTTCCTGCGCCTGGGCTTAAGAACAAGGGTTTGTAACACTGACGGTATTGTTCTCTGTTATTTAAGTCCATTTAGGCATGTGCAGTCATCTAGAGCAAGCACTGGTCTTGAAAATCTGTAGTAATATCAGAAATACTGACCTGTAAAATAGGCCTTCGTCATAGCAATTTTTAGAAATAAATTTTCACTTCTGGTTGCAAAGCAGATTGGGAGAAGAGAGGAAAGAGGCATTTGTACAAAGAAAGGGAGAAAGTCAGTCTTTGCTATAGAAAATATCATACTGATGCATTTTTTAAAATACGGCTCAATTAGTCAAGAGATGCATTAATGCTGCAGATTCTTGAAGTCATCAAGGGGACGAAGTGTGAGCACACCACACGGGCTCTGTAGAAGCTCCATTATGTATGTGGCTCTGTGTGTCACAGTGCACTTTCTTTGTCTTCTAGTTTCGTTGATTGCAAGGAGTGTGGCCGGAAGATGCATCAGATTTGTGTTCTCCACTATGATATCATTTGGCCTTCAGGGTGAGTAATTTCCTGGTGATTTCCTGTGATCTCGGGAAAGGGAAAGCAGTTATGCACAGAGTAGAGGGGAGGATGCTGGCTGCTACTGCGTTTCATTCATTGTTGTCAGCAAGAATCTGGCAATTAGATGGATGGCAGTTTGTTCTAAATTTAAGTCTTAAGTGTTTGCCCGCTTTAGGAATTGTAGAATCAAAGCAGTCTGCCTCTTCACTTTTGTATAATGATGCGATTTTAATTGCCAATGAAGTATTTTAATGCTGCATTTCACTGGTTTGGCAACATATACTGTTTTATATAATCTGATCACACCCATTATTTTTTTTGCAGCTTTGTGTGCGACAACTGCTTGAAGAAAACGGGCAGAACTCGTAAAGAAAACAAATTCAGTGCTAAGAGTAAGTTGTGGAAGGGTTTTTGTATTTTTTTGTCTTACCCTTGAAGAGAATAATTTGCCTTGATCTTTATATGAAAGTCAGCTTTATGATCAGTCTGTGTTTTAGAAAGTTTAGAAACTTTCATCTAAAACACATATAGTAAACTTTGTGAATTCTGAGAGAGAAAATTTGTCAGCAGATCCTTCTCAAGTAGCTCAGAAATAACACACACACGTCCTGGGCACACTCAGCCCTGGGTACCTGCGGGGGCGGCTGTTTGCCCATCAGTAGGTGTGGGCCCCACTGTTGGGAAGAGTGACCCTCTGGGGCCCTCTGGGAATCAGCCAACATCACCAGGACTGGCAGGAGCCTGGTCTGCACGAGGGCTGGTTGGGTGTGTCGCTGCCGCATTGGGAGTGGCAGCTGGTGTCTGCGAGGAGCAGAGAGCACGCCCTGTTGCTATAGGAGTAACTTTTCATAGGTAGTCTTCACTTTTTTAGAGACGACACTTTTCAGAAGTGTACAGTGTGTTGTCTTTGTCAACTCGGCTGCTGCTCTCACTTCTCTCCAGTAGGACAGGCAACTAGCACACCGCTTAGGGCTCCCCAGCAAGAGCCAGGCCACCTGAGGAGCTGGAGTAGAAGAGAGATGGGATGGAGGGAGAGGTCCGTGGGCAGGAGGGAAGGGTGGCAGGCAAGGAAGAAGCCCCTCTGAAGCCTTCCAAGTCAGCGTTAATTCACGTTCAAACTCTGTCATTACCAAAATCCACAGTTATCCTGTCACTTAAACTCACTCTTATAAAATCTTTTGAAATATTGATGAATTAACCAGCTATTATAATATTTCTCTTTAGATCAGGGTTTCTATACTGACATTTGGGCCAGAAACGTCTTTGTTATGGGGGCTGTCTTGTGCTTAATTAGAATTTTAGCAGCAGGCTGCTGCCCACTAAATGCTGGTAACACTCCCCACCCCACCCCCCCATGAATGGTGGCCGTCAGAAATGTCTTCATACATTACCAGATGTCCTGGGTTGGGGGCATGCAAGTGAGAACCCCTACTTTAAAGGATCCATTCTGAGTGATGCCACTAAAGCAGTCAGCTACTTAGAATCAATCTCCTGGGCCAGAGCTTTGGTGACCAAAACAGAAATTGCCAGGAGAGCTAGGCTTCAATAGAAGAGCAGTTGCGGCCAGAAGAGAGAGGGGTCGGGGGCGGGGGGGGCGGGCGGGTAGGAGAACCTGAGAGCTGGCCCAGCCCCCACCCTCCCCTAGTGTCCAGAGAATGGTGGAGAGGGATATGTGGACCTTTGGCAAATGAGCTTCAAAGATGTAGAACCTTCACTTACAGAAAAGGACCTTAGGGGCTTCCCTGGTGGCGCAGTGGTTGAGAATCTGCCTGCTAATGCAGGGGACACGGGTTCGAGCCCTGGTCTGGGAAGATCCCACATGCCACGGAGCAGCTGGGCCCGTGAGCCACAACTACTGAGCCTGCGCGTCTGGAGCCTGTGCCCCGCAACAGGAGGGGCCGCGATAGTGAAAGGCCCGCGCACCGCGATGAAGAGCGGTCCCCGCACCGCGATGAAGAGTGGCCCCCACTTGCCGTAACCAGAGAAAGCCCTCGCACGAACCGAAGACCCAACACAGCCAAAAATAAATAAATAAATAAATAAAGTAGCTATAAAATTAAAAAAAAAAAAAAAAAGAAAAGGACCTTAGAGGTGGTGTGTCTCCCCTTGGTTTTTGATTTGATTGTGTATTAGCATCATCTCTGCAAGTGTCTGTCGGTCACAAAAGAGAAGTTGCGTCATTTGCACTGACTTAGTGCAGTGGGCACTCCGTGTCCACGCATGTGGGACCTGTGGGTACAGAGGGCCTTCTGTACTGCACCATTGTATGTCAGGAACTTCAGCATCCTTGGATTTTGGTGTCTGAGGGGTTCCTGGAACCAGTCCCCTGTGGGTGCGGAGGGACAACTGCATTGAAAATATCTTCCAGCTGCTGGGCAGAGAGTGATACTAAACAACTGACTATCCACCCAAAACCACCTCCCCATTAACGCCACATGCACAACGCAACTCGGGTGGCTACAGGGACGAAAAGTAAGAACTACAAATGCTTTGGAGGTCAGAGTAGGAGAGTGTTTTTACTGTGTTCAGTTATGAAAAACCTTCCTAAAAAAGATAGAGCCCAGAGGTCAGAAAGCAAAAGGCTGAAGGATTTGATCACATAAAGGGAAATATAAGGCTCCCATGGTCAAAAACATACCTGGTGGGGTACAATTTAAAATGTCCATTTTTAGACTCAGCAGTTCCACTTTGACGCACGTCTCCTACAAAGATATTTGCTCATGTGCTTAAAGGCATGTACAGGGCCATCCGCTGCAGCACGATGGGCTGTGGGGAGTGGAAACGGGAACCTAAACCAAAGCACGTGGCCACCCTGTGGGAAGCCCGAGGCACCATCACAGTGAGGGTGGCCTGGGCCCTGCTGTCCAGTGGGAGGGGCTGCTGCAGAAATGCCCACCCTCAGTGCCTGTACTTGCTGGTCTGGAGGACACCTTCGCATGGCACCGCAGCATGAGAACAGCCCTTCTTTCCCCAGTACTGAGTCTCTGAGCACGTGCTGGCTGCTCTCCAGGTTTACACGGTGCCGTCCCGTGTGTAAAGCCCATGGCTCTTCTCTCAGGGGACACAGTGGAGCACCTCTCCAGCCCTCTTCATGGCGTTCAGTTTGGTGCTTGTGACCAGACCGTCATAATTGTCTCATTTAAAAACTGTATTTTGGGGCTTCCCTGGTGGCGCAGTGGTTGAGAATCTGCCTGCTAATGCAGGAGACACGGGTTCGAGCCCTGGTCTGGGAAGATCCCACATGCCACGGAGCAGCTGGGCCCGTGAGCCACAGCTGCTGAGCCTGCGCGTCTGGAGCCTGTGCCCCGCAACGGGAGGGGCCGCGATAGTGAAAGGCCCGCGCACCGCGATGAAGAGCGGTCCCCGCACCGCGATGAAGAGTGGCCCCCACTTGCCGCAACTAGAGAAAGCCCTCGCACGAACCGAAGACCCAGCACAGCCAAAAATAAATAAATAAATAAATAAAATTTAAAAAAAAAAAAAAAAACTGTATTTTGGGCTTCCCTGATGGCGCAGTGGTTAAGAATCCACCTGCCAATGCAGGGGACACGGGATCGAGCCCTGGTCCAGGAAGATCCCACGTGCCACGGAGCAGCTAAGCCCGTGCGCCACAACTACTGAACCTGCGAGCCACAATTACTGAGCCTGCGCCCCACAACTACCAAAGCCTGCCCGCCTAGAGCCCGTGCTCTACAACAAGAGAAGTCACGACAGTGAGAAGCCCACGCACCGCAACGAAGAGTAGCCCCCGCTCGCCACAACTAGAGAAAGCCCACGTGCAGCAACGAAGACCCAACTCAGCCAAAAATAAATAAATGTATTAAAAAATAAAATAAAATAACTATTTTCAGAGTGAAGTAAGTCAGAAAAACAAATACCGTATATTAACACATATATGTGGAACCTAGAAAAATGGTACAGATGAACAGGTTTGCAGGGCAGAAATAGAGACACAGATGTAGAGAACAAATTTATGGACAGACACCAAGGGGGGAAAGCGGCGGGGGGTGGGGGTTGGGATGAACTGGGAGATTGGGATTGACATATACACACTAATATGTATAAACTAGATAACTAATAAGAACCTGCTGTATAAAAAAAATAAAATTCAAAAAAAAACCCTGTATTTTTAGTACAGGTAATTCAGGTAATTTGGGGAAAAAACGTAAAGACCTAATTTTGAAGGTTTACTCCTATTCATTATGTGAAAATCATAGTGTGTGTAATCGTAGTTTCACAAGGGAAGGGGGAGCTCCCTGCACTAGCGCAGGGTGGCCCTTCTTAGCTGTGTCCTCCCTTTCTGGATTGGAAGCCACCTCATGAGGGAACAAAACTTGCTCAGCAGCGGCATGGGCGGGAGTACAGGGGGGTGAGAACGTGAGAATTTTCTTCTGGGCTTCACAAAGAATAGATGACATGGTCTAAGTCCTTTGCACCTAATTCTCTTTTTCTCAGGATGGTTATCTCAGCTGTGGGAGGTTGAAATAAGGGGACCCAGAGCATGACTAAACAGCTGTGGAAAGTGTGGACGTGTATCAGAGTGTGAAACATAATTCTACTTCCGCTTATTTTTATAGCTTTTAAAGTTTTTATTTTTTAATGGGGTCTTTATTTCATTGCCATTGTAAGTTTTTTTTAATCACTTTTATTGAGGTATAATTTATATACCAAAAAAGCTCTACCATTGGTATGTTTATTGCAGAGAAACTAAATTTAAAAAGCCTAAATTTTGCAGATATTTCTTAACCTCAGTAAGGAATCTTCTAAAATCCTGTCATCTATAGTCACTGTTAACCTTTTGCAGCTTTCCCGTCTGGTCTTTTATCCCCATATGCACAGAGTTTTTTTATGCTATGACTGTATGTGTATTTATATGCTGTGTAACTCCTGGCCTGTCCCTGGGAGAGGGAGGGTACAGAGGGGCAGGGCGGAGGAGCCCACCAGCAATGGTGCCGGGCAGGTCTCCGTCCTGGGACAGCGTCCCTTGCCGCCCAGGATTGGAATGCTCGCAGAGCGAGGTAGCCCTTGGCTGCATGCTAGCTTAGCTGTCTCAGACTCTGCACCAGGACTCTCATCAGAGCTGGGCAGGAAGGGGCATTTGTGCCATCCTGTCTCTGAGGCTGTGCCAGGCCTGCCTTCCAGGGAAAGCAGTGGCAGCCTCCCCATTTCTGTTAAGAGTTCTTCAAGTGTGTGTTCCAGCCTTGGGGCACAGCTGTGACACTGAGCAGCTGTGTGGGCGCAGCCAGGGCCAGATCTCTGTCTCACTAGGGGCTGGGCATGTGGGGCAGGAGGCAGGGTGGACCCAGTGCGGCTCCCTCGTGCCTGCTCCCCTGCTTCACCCCAGAGCCCATCTTCTTTCAGATTTGGGTCCACCTTTGTGTCTCTTCTGCCCCTTCCAGTTAGAAGATGGAAATATTGGGCATTTGACAGTTTTCAATGTGTGGAATGCCTGAGATTCCAGGGTCCACCTTTCTTTTATAAAATGCTTCTTACCTCATAGGACACATTAGACCCCTTCTGTATTTGGAGAATGTTACTCCTTAAAATACCAGACTACACTGAAAGAGGTGGATTCTGTGACCTCAACCCTCCCGAAGCCCTCTCATCTGCTTGTGTTGGACTTTGCAGGACTGCAGACCACACGGTTGGGAAACCACTTGGAAGACCGAGTCAACAAGTTTTTGCGGCGACAGAATCATCCTGAAGCCGGGGAGGTGTTTGTCCGCGTAGTGGCCAGCTCAGACAAGACGGTGGAGGTCAAGCCCGGGATGAAGTCACGGTTTGTGTGCAGACGTTCCAGTGGGCACCCCACGTGGTTAACCAGAGCCTTGCTTTCTGGCAACGCTTTAGAGTTCGCACAATTTGAAAGCTTTTCATCAGTTAGCATGTAGCCACCCTTCTGTCAGTATCCCACGTTCATCAGGGGAGGTGGAATTCCTGTCTGAGTGAAGCAGTGTCACAAAGAATGGGGTCAAGGCTCCGAGCTGCCTGGGCCAGTGGAGGAGCTCTGGGCCAGTGGTCAGAAGTGGGGACCTCGCCTCCAGCTTCTTTGCACTGAGCGGGTTTACGGCAGCAGGTCTCGTCTGTAAAGCACTTTGTAAATGGTGGTGATGCATGCAAACATCAGGCTCTTTTATTTCAGGTTTGTGGATTCTGGGGAAATGTCTGAATCTTTCCCGTATCGAACCAAAGCACTCTTTGCCTTTGAGGAAATTGATGGAGTGGATGTGTGCTTCTTTGGGATGCACGTCCAAGAGTATGGCTCTGATTGCCCCCCTCCAAACACAAGGTAATCCTCTAGCTCCTTTGGGGTGCGTGTCACGTGTTGTGCTAGCGACCGAGGCTCTAAACATCTTAGAGAACTACTAGTTAGTTTCGTTAGTTCGTTTTCTGCTAAGCCAGTGGGAAGTGAAGAGTTTTGATGACTGTAGAGTGCTTTGTGTTGTAAGCACACATGGGTTTTGATCCTGGTCTTGCTGTTGCCCCTGTTTTACCTGGGGCAGGTAAACCAATGGAGGAGGGGGTGGGGACTGCTACACAGGCCGGGCTTCTCTTTGATGCACCTACGAAAATGTCACACCTCTGCTGAGAGTTATTTCATGTTCAGTCAAGAATCTGGGTGAGAAGGAATTAGAAGTGGCTTTTCCTAATTTGCCCTGATCTCTCCACGGTTCCCCGTGGTCAGTGATGGCATTGTTTCGTAGTTCAGTGATGAAATTGAATTCTATTTTATTGATTGGTAGCAGAGCTTGGTGATGGCAGATTTCTTATGTCCTGTTTGTGGCCAGTGTAAATGCTATCAAAACAGAATTTATTTCTGGAGCTTTTTTTAGATGCTGGTGTTTGGTTTCAAGTTTGGGAGATAACCTGAACTTTCAATTAATTTCTTCCTCACCCTGCCCCCCAGGCGTGTGTACATATCTTATCTGGACAGTATTCATTTCTTCCGACCCCGATGCCTCCGAACAGCTGTTTACCATGAGATCCTTATTGGATATTTAGAGTACGTGAAGAAATTGGGGTGAGTTTAATTCAAATTATTCAGAACTAATAAAAACTCCGCTTTTAATTTTCACTGTGTATTTTGTGAAATAACACAAGTATTTCTTAAGGTTTTTTGTGTTTTTATTTTAATGTCCTTAAACGGATTCAGGGGTCTCCAGAGCACCCTTCCAGCCAGATGCTCTGTTGGGCCACTTGGGTCTGGGACTCCCAGCACAGCTCATGTGCTTTCCCTGCCTTCTGTGTTTTTCTCACATTCTAGTCTGTTTTTTTAAAACTTTATTGAGGCATATTTTATGTATCATACAATTCACCTGCTTCAGGTGTACATTCAGTGATTTTTAGTAACTTTACCGAGTAATGCAGCTGTCACGGTAAATCAGTTTCAGAGCATTCTCATCCCCCCCACCCTCGTTAAGATCCCTGCACCCATTTGCTGTTCATCCCTTTTGGACCCCTGCCCCCAGTGACTACTAATCTCCTTTTTGTCTCCATAAATGTGCCTTTTCTGGACGGTTCATAGAAGCGGAATCCTGCCAGATGTGGTCTCTTGTGTCTGACTTCTTTTCCTGTCTCTCTTTTTACGTTCTAGATCACATTTCTTTCCCAAATTTGGAAAGGAGATGTTTGATTGAAGTGTCTTGAGCAGAATGAATGAGATCTATTTTGTCTTTAACCCCTTAGAAAGAAATACTCAACTTCCTTTCCAATGTGCAGGAGAAAGTAGATAGGAAATTCAGTGCATCCACCCTGGGGACAAGCCGTCTGATACGCCTGACCCGTTGCCGTCTTCCCAGGCTCTCTCCTGTGTCACAGGTTCCCTTGCAGAGTTAGCCCCTGCCTGACATGCACACCCAAGAGGGAGGTACCGTAGGGCCAATTTCCAGGCTGCGTTTGCACTCTGTAGAGATTTGGCTTTACCCTAACCCCCTTCCCCAGCACAATGGTTTGGGACCTCTCTTAGGCCTCTCACGTGTTCTGCCAGAAGCATTTTGTAATTTCTTTTTTGTTGTTTTTCTTCATAGTTATTTCTGTCCTTTGGTCCGTGTTCCTCAGCTGTTACTCCTCAAAGGCAGGGATGATTTTGCTCACTGCTTCCATCTGAATTGTGTGTATGTCCTGCAGGTATGTAACAGGACACATCTGGGCCTGTCCCCCAAGTGAAGGAGACGACTACATCTTCCATTGCCACCCCCCGGATCAAAAAATCCCCAAGCCAAAGCGCCTGCAGGAGTGGTACAAGAAGATGCTGGACAAGGCCTTTGCCGAGCGCATCATCCATGACTATAAGGTGCCCACACCGCTGAGGGCGGGGGGGGGGGCTCACCACCACTGACTCCCACATCTTCACGTGTCTCCCTCTGTGCTCACATGGGTTAGAATTATATCTACTTATGAGTATTGGAAAGCAAAAATTAAAAAATTTTAAAATCATAAACTAAGAAGCAACTTCTCTGCTGTCCGTCAAGATTTGCAGTTGGCAGTCCAAGAGAAGTGGCGGCAGAGCCTGTGAAACCATGCGCCTCAGGAGTGCGCGGTCCCCTCTCCACGTCGTGGCCCCGAGCCCCCTCCCCAGAGTGTTGTCGCCCAGCCCGCCTCATCTCACCGCTGTGCTTGTTCACTTTCCAGGACATTTTCAAACAAGCAACTGAAGACAGGCTCACCAGTGCCAAGGAACTGCCCTATTTCGAGGGTGACTTTTGGCCTAACGTGTTGGAGGAGAGCATTAAGGAGCTGGAACAGGAGGAAGAAGAGAGGAAGAAGGAGGAGAGCACCGCGGCCAGTGAGACCCCAGAGGTAAAGCCCAAGGGAGGGCCCCAGCGCACGTGCTAAAGGCTGCGCTCCAGCAGGTCAGGGAGTGAGTGTGGGCTGCTCAGTTCTCAAGACATGGCCTCCTTTGTCTGTGGTGGTGTTTTCATACCTAACCTCACCGTGTTACCGCCCACCACAGGGCAGGCCTGGGCCTGGGGGCACAGCCCACACTGGGTGCTGGGCGAACTGGAGACACATCACCTGCTAGGTGGACAGAGGGGCTTGCTCTGGCATCTCTGGGCAGGACAGCGGGGCTGAGACATGGCAAGATGAGAGAGGAGGGCGCCCTGCCGGGGAGCCCAGAAGAGGAGATGGAGATGGAGATGGGTATCATGATCAGGAACCAGTCAGTTCACTTTAGAAATGACTTGAGGAGGAGACTCTTGTTTGCCGGGCCTCATTCACTCTCCTTGTGGTAAACTGCCCCCCACTCTTCACTGGGTGTTCATGCGTCTGTGCACTCAACTCTGGTCACTGAGCCCCCGCCATGTGCGGGCACCGTCCTGAGGGGTGCAGTGGGAACTAAAGAGGTCTCCATCCCTGCCTTCAAGGGGTGTGTGTCCTAGTGTGTGGTGCATGCTGAGATGGTGTAGGACAGACACGAGGGAAGAGGGCAGATGCAGCACCTTTGGGAGGGCCTGTCTGGGGAGGTGGCATCTGAGCAGAGACTGACTGGTGAGAGGAACCCAGAAGATCCAGGGGGAGGAGCCTCCAGCAGGAGGAGGAGGGTGGCAGAGCCCGAGTCGTGCCGTGTTTCACATGTTCAAGTAAGAGATGATGGTGGTTTAGTTGGATTCGTAGCTCTCGGCAGTGAGCAGCGTATGACGTGTTTTGAGAGTAACAACCTCAGAACTTAGGGCGCATCTTTGTGGCGCATGAGGAAGATCCTGGATCGAGGCTGCCTGCTGGGTCTGGGGCCTTAGAATTGAGTCAGTGTTGCTGCGTCTCCCTGAAGGGGAGAAGGAAGGGAGAGCACACTTGGGGGAAGAAGTCAAGAATTGGCTGCAGATGTGTTAATCTCGAGATGCCTGTTACCAGCCGTGCAGGCCTGGGGCCCTCAGGAGGGCTTGGGGCTGCACGTGGAGCCAGCATCCGGAGCCAGGGGTCTAGGGTTGCATGTCTGCATGGCTGCTTCGTGCCAGGCAGCATGTGCTTTAGGGTTTGTCCTTTTTGCAAGACAGCATCCCTAGCCCCTTCCAAAATGGAGAAAGCGTGGGTGAGGATGTGACAAGTACTCATGTCACAGGTGGGTCCCGAGGAGAGGTCGAGGGCTGTGGTCATCGTTCTCTGCCTGCCTTTTGCTGGACCTCCCTGGAGGCAGGACCCGTCATCCCCTGGAACATGGGGTGATTTAGGGCTGGAGATGCTGCTCCTCAGGGACTGGAGAGATGCCGGCAGGTCCCTCCCTCAAGCTGACCTGGAAGGGTGGGCTGGATTTCAGTGGAAACTTGGAGTGCCTGTGGGAGAAAGACCACAGCCGATTAGTGAACCCAGGTTCCTCTGCCTCTGCCGGACGGCCACCCAGGCACAGGAGGTGGCCTGAGTCAGCACTGGCATCCAGGGCTCAGGGGGTGCTGGGAGGAGAGTCTGTGCTGCCGGCCGAGCTGCCACAGAGGGGCTCTGAGGGGGACACAGCCCTGGCTGTGTGCCCGTCGAGGAGGAGTGCCTGCCTCCAGCCAGTAGAAAACAGAGGACCCGAAGAAACGGCTTCCACCCCCTCAGTGGTTAGATCCCAACTAGCATCCCAGGTGTGTTCTTCCCTCCAGCCTCCACGTGATGTGCGGCTGTTGTGGCACAGGCAGTGCTTGCTTTATGTTTGTCACCACTGTACCCATTCAGTCCTGGCCAAGTCCGGGCCCTGCTTCCATACTCACCTCCTTCCCCTCAGCGGTTTCCTCTGAAGGTAGCAGTGTTGACAGCCACGCACATGGCCAGTGCGCAGGCAGGTAGGGGTCTGCTCGGCGGTCTCCTGCCTCAGGCCCAGCTCCCTGGAGCCCCCGCAGCAGGAACTGGTGGTCTCCCTGCTGGACATTGGAGCAGGAGGCTAGGCAGGGCCGACAGCTATGAGTCTTATTACAGGGCAGCCAGGGCGACAGCAAGAACGCCAAGAAAAAGAACAACAAGAAAACCAACAAGAATAAAAGCAGCATCAGCCGAGCCAACAAGAAAAAGCCCAGCATGCCCAACGTGTCCAACGACTTGTCCCAGAAGCTCTATGCCACGATGGAGAAGCACAAAGAGGTGGGGGTGGGCGGGGTGGGGTGGGGGCGGACCAAGTGCAGGGGGAGGAGGCCCGGCCTGGCGACACCACTGCTGCTTGTCACCAACGCAGTTCAGCCCCGGGGACAGCAGGAGTCAGCTCGGTCCTTCTCTCTGCGAGGCTGACACTGCTCCTCCCTGCCGTCCCCCAGGTCTTCTTTGTGATCCACCTCCACGCTGGGCCCGTCATCAACACGCTGCCCCCCATTGTCGACCCCGACCCCCTGCTCAGCTGTGACCTCATGGATGGGCGGGACGCCTTCCTCACGCTGGCCCGGGACAAGCATTGGGAGTTCTCCTCCCTGCGGCGCTCCAAGTGGTCCACGCTGTGCATGCTGGTGGAGCTGCACACCCAGGGCCAGGACCGCTTCGTCTACACCTGCAACGAGTGCAAGCACCACGTGGAGACGCGCTGGCACTGCACCGTGTGCGAGGTGAGCGCGGGGCACCTGCCCGCGCAGAGCTGCCGGCAGAGCTGACAAGGCCCACGGCGCTCTCGGGCTGTGCATGTGTGTTTCAGGGCAACTCTTAGACAGTTGGCGTTTTCTAGGGAGAAAATGACCAGATGAATGCTCATCTGTCCACTCCACTAGTCCACTGTTGGTTTTGAGATTGTGTTTTGGGGTTCACGAATGAGAGGGTTTCTCTCGATGTTGGTGGGGTTCCTGCCCTGTGCCTGTTCTGGGGCTTAGCACCAGCCGTCCAGGGCAAGGAGCAGCCGGTGTCTGCTCACGGGGCAGCCTGGTCCCGACCTGGTCCCAACGGCATGTGTCCAGGGTGCGGGGGAGCTGGTCTTCAGGGGACGGAGGGAAGCCAGTGAGCTTCCCAGGGAGGTAACATTTGTGCTGACCTTTCCAGGATGCGGAGATGATCACAAGGCACTTTGTTATTTTATTTGTTGTGTTTCGTTAACACCAGCTCTGTGTCAGGCACGTGCACAGGCCTCTCGGTGCAGGGTGGGAGGGCAGAGAGAAGAGAGCACGGTGGTGCTTTGGTTCCATTGGGATTCTGACTGGTTCCTCTTCTGGTGCTCCCAGTCTAGGCTTGCCAAGAGGTCGGGATTCCCTGCTGCTGTCAGGCTGGGTCCCTTTGGTCAGGGGTCTTGAACCCCTCCTCCCTTGCCCTGGTGGATCCTGTGGTCAGACCACACCGGCACCCCCTCTGCGGGGGTCTCGGCCTGTCCCTGGCACAGACGGGTCACTTGCACGGGGTATCACGTGCTCTGCCTCCCCCCGCAGATGGTCAGACTCCCCTCATGCCCAGTCCTCACCTTGCTGGTGTCAACGCCTAGATAGTCCCCATAGTCGAGCGCTCCACAGCAGCAGCTCTGTGCTCTCTGGGGGCAGAGAGGTTCTCTATAATGCCCTCGTCTCTCTGCCACTCTCTCCAGCTTCCTTTTGTCCTCTCTCTTATTTCCCACTGTGGGGATTTTCACGTCCTTGCTGTGAGAAGGTTAGCAGTCCTGGTCACAGGGCTCATCCTCCAGATCTAGTGCTTTGTGGTCTCCGTCTCCAGGTGCAGCTTTTAGAAACCTGGGGAGGGGGCATTATGTTGCCATGGTGCGAGCCCAGGGCCTTCCTCCTGGTAAAGGCCTCTCAGCACCAGTGCCCGCCCGAGCTCTGGGGATGCACCAAGGGCACCCGCAGCAGCCCCAGAGCATAGGGCCCCCAGCCTCGGGGTGCTCACGAAGCTGCACACACTGTGAGCCAGCAGGTTGGGAGAAGGCAGAGGGGCCCCCAGAAGAGGGCGACTAGGTGCACCAGTGGTCTCTGGAATTTCTGGGCTGTGTGGAGTGTTCCCGGGAGTGAAGGTTCCAGGGAGCAGACACGTTTGGCATCTGTGAGCCTCGTGGGGATGGTGGGGAGCTGGTGGTCGGGGCCGCGTGCTGACGCTGGCTTGTCCCTTGTCCTCGCCCGCAGGACTACGACCTCTGCATCAACTGCTACAACACGAAGAGCCACACCCACAAGATGGTGAAGTGGGGGCTGGGCCTGGACGACGAGGGCAGCAGCCAGGGTGAGCCACAGTCCAAGAGCCCCCAGGAGTCGCGGCGCTTGAGCATCCAGCGCTGCATCCAGTCCCTGGTGCACGCCTGCCAGTGCCGCAACGCCAACTGCTCACTGCCGTCCTGCCAGAAGATGAAGCGGGTGGTGCAGCACACCAAGGGTTGCAAGCGCAAGACCAACGGCGGCTGCCCAGTGTGCAAGCAGCTCATTGCCCTCTGCTGCTACCACGCCAAACACTGCCAAGAAAACAAGTGCCCCGTGCCCTTCTGCCTCAACATCAAACACAAGCTCCGCCAGCAGCAGATCCAGCACCGCCTGCAGCAGGCCCAGCTCATGCGCCGGCGGATGGCCACCATGAACACCCGCAACGTGCCTCAGCAGAGCCTGCCTTCCCCTACCTCAGCACCACCCGGGACCCCCACGCAGCAGCCCAGCACGCCCCAGACGCCACAGCCCCCCGCCCAGCCGCAGCCGTCGCCCGTGAACATGTCACCAGCCGGCTTCCCCAGTGTGGCCCGGACTCAGCCCCCAACAACGGTGTCCACCGGGAAGCCCACCAACCAGGTGCCGGCCCCACCGCCCCCCGCCCAGCCCCCGCCCGCGGCAGTGGAGGCGGCCCGGCAGATCGAGCGGGAGGCCCAGCAGCAGCAGCACCTGTACCGGGTGAACATCAACAACGGCATGCCCCCGGGGCGCACGGGCATGGTGACGCCGGTGAGCCAGATGGCCCCCGTGGGCCTGAACGTGCCCCGACCCAACCAGGTCAGCGGGCCCGTAGTGCCCAGCCTGCCACCTGGGCAGTGGCAGCAGGCGCCCATCCCCCAGCAGCAGCCGATGCCAGGCATGCCCAGACCCGTGATGTCCATGCAGGCCCAGCCAGCCGTGGCCGGGCCGCGGATGCCCAGCGTGCAACCACCCCGGAGCATCTCGCCCGGCGCCCTGCAGGACCTGCTTCGGACCCTGAAGTCCCCCAGCTCCCCACAGCAGCAGCAGCAGGTGCTCAACATCCTCAAGTCCAACCCTCAGCTGATGGCAGCTTTCATTAAACAGCGCACGGCCAAGTACGTGGCCAGTCAGCCCGGCCTGCAGCCCCAGCCCGGCCTGCAGCCCCAGCCCGGCCTGCAGCCCCAGCCCGGCCTGCACCAGCAGCCCAGCCTGCAGAACCTGAATGCCATGCAAGCCGGCGGGCCACGGCCCGGCGTGCCTCCACAGCAGCCGGCGATGGGCGGCCTGAACCCCCAGGGCCAGGCCCTGAACATCATGAACCCGGGGCACAACCCCAGCATGGCAAGTATGAACCCACAGTACAGAGAGATGCTGCGAAGGCAGCTCCTGCAGCAGCAGCAGCAGCAGCAGCAACAGCAGCAGCAGCAGCAGCAGCAGCAGGGCAGTGCCGGCATGGCCGGGGGCATGGCGGGGCACAGCCAGTTCCAGCAGCCTCAGGGACCCGGAGGCTACCCCGCGGCCATGCAGCAGCAGCGGATGCAGCAGCACCTCCCCATCCAGGGCAGCTCCATGGGCCAGATGGCGGCCCAGATGGGACAGCTCAGCCAGATGGGGCAGCCTGGGCTGGGCGCAGACAGCACCCCCAACATCCAGCAGGCCCTGCAGCAGCGGATTCTGCAGCAGCAGCAGATGAAGCAGCAGATTGGGTCCCCGGGCCAGCCGAACCCCATGAGCCCCCAGCAGCACATGCTCTCAGGACAGCCGCAGGCCTCGCACCTCCCCGGCCAGCAGATGGCCACGTCCCTCAGTAGCCAGGTGCGGTCTCCGGCCCCTGTCCAGTCTCCACGGCCCCAGTCCCAGCCTCCACATTCCAGCCCGTCGCCACGGATACAGCCCCAGCCTTCACCACACCACGTCTCGCCCCAGACTGGTTCCCCCCACCCAGGACTCGCAGTCACCATGGCCAGCTCCATAGATCAGGGACACTTGGGGAACCCCGAACAGAGTGCAATGCTCCCCCAGCTGAACACCCCCAACAGGAGTGCGTTGTCCAATGAGCTGTCCCTGGTCGGCGACACCACGGGAGACACCCTAGAAAAGTTTGTGGAGGGTTTGTAGCATTGTGAGAGCATCACTTGTTTTTTTTTTCCCTTTCATGTTCTTGGACCTTTTGTACTGAAATCGAGGCATCTGGGCTCTTTTTATTCCTAGATGGAACTGCTACTTCCAAGTCATGGAAGGGTAGATTGCTGTTTAAAGAAACAATACAAAGAATATATTTTTTTGTTAAAAACCAGTTGATTTAAATATCTGGTCTCTCTCTCTCTTTTTGTTTTTTTTTTTTGTTTTTTGTTTTTTGTTTCGGGGGGAGGGGGGTTTTGTTTGGATTCTTTTTGTCGTCATTGCTGGTGACTCATGCCTTTTTTTAACGGGAAAAACAAGTTCATTATATTCATATTTTTTATTTGTATTTTCAAGACTTTAAACATTTATGTTTAAAAGTGAGAAGAAAAATAATATTCAGAAACTGATTCCTGAAATAATGCAAGCTTATAATGTATCCCGATAACTTTCTGACGTTGCGGGAAGATTTTTTCTATAGTGAACTCTGTGGGCGTCTCCAAGTATTACCCCTGGATGATAGGAATTGGCTCCTGAGCGCACACACGTACACACCCACACACACATCTATCTATACATACTGGCTTAAGCCAAACTCTTGTCTTGCAGATGTAGAAATTGTTGCTTTGTTTCTCTGATAAAACTGGTTTTAGACAAAAAATAGGGATGATCACTCTCTTAGACCATGCTAATGTTAATAGAGAAGAAGCATTCTTTTCTTTCTTCTATGTGAAACTTGAAATGAGGAAAAGCAATTCTAGTGTAAATCATGCAAGTGCTATAATTACTATAAATAAGAAAATTCAAGAAGATTCAATCACTGTATAGAATGGTAAAGTACCAACTCGTTTCTTATATCATATTGTTAAATAAACTGTATGCAACAGACAAAAAGGGTGGTCCTTGAATTCATGTACATGGTGTTAACACTTCGTGTTCCAGCTCTTTTGTTATGAAAATGCTGTTTTCAACATTGTATTTGGACTATGCATGTGTTTTTTTCCCCCATTGTATATAAAGTACCGCTTAAAATTGATATAAATTACTGAAGTTTTTAACATGTATTCTGTTCTTTAAGATCCCTGTAAGAATGTTTAAGGTTTTTATTTATTTATATATATTTTTGGAGTCTGTTCTTTGTAAGACATGATTCTGATTGTTTGCTCACAGAGGAAAGGTGGGGGCCGCGGTCCTGGTGGCCGGGGGCAGGGGGGGGGGGCTGGGGTGGCAGCTGGGCTCAGCCAAGGGCTGGAGGGCCCTCCTTTGCTGCTCATGGAAGAACCTCACTCAGAGTCAGGGACACAAGTGGCCCTGAAACAGCACTTTGTCGCCTGTCCACACTCCCCATCTTAGCCACCCCCACCCCACCCCCGCTGCTACATGCCAATCCCAGAATTGATGCAAAGGGTGTTCCGGGAACTAGAGGGGCTTCCTGGCCTGCCCCCAAATCCTGGTTCAGTGAGGGAGGATGCCGCCACGGCCTCTGACGCTGGGCTGGGCAGATGCGGCTCCAGTCCTGCCTTCTCCAACTTCCTCTAGAAACAGCGAGGTTCTGCCCTGGGGGCCGCTGGGGGGAACGACGTGGAACACTGGCCACCACACCAGCCCTGCTGGGGTGAGAAGAGGCCTCCGGCTTCGAGCGACACTTGCACTCGGCCACCTGGTCCACCCCTCCTCTCTGAGTCCAATTCCAGGGGCCCTTAACTGAGGGGGTGACACTCGAGGTCCTGAATGCTGCAAAAATGACATCTATGAGGAAGACCACCGCCAGGAGAGTTGACATTCATTCTTTGGTCTGTGCACCCCCTCCCAGGGCACTGGCAAGTGGGGTCCTGTCTCATTCCCCTGTCTCCCAACCAAGGGTGGTCTCAATCGAGGGGTTGTGATGTCAGACTTAGAAATCACAGCCCAAATAGCTTTCCTTTTGGCCCTGTATTCACAAAAATCTTTTCAAAACACTTGAACTGGGAATCTAAATTTGAGGAAACTAGTTGTAACACAGGGCTTCGAATCTTGTTCTAATGTTGTAGATTTAGCCAGGTAAGACTAAGACCACCATCTCGCCACCAACCAACCCCCATCCCCACCCATCCCCAAAGGGAAGCGGGGCCAGGCCCTCCACGGCCACGTGCCATCCTCGCCTAACGTGCTCAAGTCCTGCGTCTGTGACCCTCTTCCCGGTCGCCTTCTGCACTGATGGGAAAGCCCTGGGCTGAGTCTGTTCAGACAAGAAGTGTGAGTCGTCTGGGCCCTGGAGAAGCAGCTCCAGGCCCACACTTCAGATGTGCAGCCCTCTTACCCTGGCCAATGGGGAGTCTCTTTCAGGTCATCCCAGAATCCAAAACTGCCAACCTCATCCTCTTGGAGTCCCATGCAATCTTGTTGCCAAAGGATGCGGCCAAGGGTGTGGGCTGGATGCTAACCTGGCACTTGGTGTAAGGAAGTTTGTGAGAGCTGGAAAGCCCCGACGCGGTGTCTCACATGCTGTCTACTTAGGAGGAGAAAAAAAGTCCTGTGTCTGTGATCAAAAAGGAAACCTGGGCTTCCCTCGTGGTGCAGCGGTTAAGAATCTGCCTGCCAATGCAGGGAACACGGGTTCAAGCCCTGGTCTGGGAAGATCCCAGATGCTGCAGAGCAGCTAAGCCCATGCGCCACAACTACAGAGCCTGCACTCTAGAGCCCGCAAGCCACAACTACTGAGCCCACGTGCCACAGCTACTGAAGCCTGTGTGCCTAGAGCCTGTGCTCCACAACAAGAGAAGCCACCACAATGAGAAGCCCACACACCGCAACGAGGAGTAGCCCCCACTCGCCGCAACTAGAGAAAGCCCGTGCGCAGCAACGAAGACCCAATGCAGCCAAAAATAAATAAAATTTAAATATTTTTTTAAAAATTAAAAAAATAACACCACCTGCCAATGCAGGGGACACAGTTTCAAGCCCTGGTCCGGAAGATCCCACATGCTGCAGGGCAGCTAAGCCCAGGTGCCACAACTACTGAGCCTGCGCTCTAGAGCCCGTGAGCCACAACTACTGAGCCTGCATGCCTAGAGCCCATGCTCCGCAACAAAAAGAAGCCACCACAATGAGAAGCCCGCGCACCACAACGAAGAGTAGCTCCCGCTCACCACAACTAGAGAAAGCCCACGTGCAGCAACGAAGACCCAACACAGCCAAAAATAAATTAAATAAATAAACTTATTTAAAAAAAAAAAAGGAACTTCTGCCATGAATAAAGTTGCCTGAAATCCTTGGGAAAAAAAAAGCGGAAACTTGAAATGTGCTGGTGTTTATAATAAAAGCTGGCAAAACTGCTTGGATTCAAAGATGGTTCCAGTTGGCTAACAACCCGTAGAATTAGCTTAGCAGCCAGTCATAAGATAAAGGGGTTCAGCTGATTTTGTCTAGTGTGCATGTTTGATTATGTTTTTGAGAATTCAGTGTGTTAAAAACAGGAGTCAGCTGCAATGGCTGCGTAACACGAGGTGAAGGGGCTTCTAAGATCTCAGGCTGAAGACACGCAACTTTTGATTGCTATGAAGTGGAACCAAAAGGTTTCATTTGAGCCAAAATGTGCTTTTAGAACTGCATGAGAAAATAAGCTACTCTGAAAAAGGAAAGGAGCTGAATATGGGTGGCAGACGGGGGGAAGCCAGGAAGTCCTCGACACAAGGCCAGTGCTGGGAAGTAGACACTGTGGTGGCACCACCTCAGCAGGTGGATGGCGCGGGAGCGCGTGGGGCTGGGGCCAGTGTCCCCCTGGGATCATAAAGCCACACGGCACCTTCCCAGGGCATCCCGTGTTCACTGCAAAATCAAGAGCAGGGAAACGGGTCAGTCGTGAGATACTAACATAAGTGAATGTAGCACCCAGGCTGACAAAGACAAGGCTGAGGGACCCTGATTTGGAGCTGGGGATGCAAATGGTGCTTTCCGCGAGCTCGCGCCTCTCCACAGAGGATGGATTCAGATCCACTGACTGTGATGTGACTGAAGTTACTTCACTGAACTGAAAGATTCAAAGGGCGCTGACAGCTTAGAACACCCTAGGAAGTGGTATAGAAGTCAGGGGGTCAGGAAGAGACCTCGGAGTGGGAGACCAGGTCATAGCACGTGTGGGCCGGAGGTGCCTGCGAGGTGGGGGCAGTGCTGGCACCAGGGCCTTGGCCTTGGCTGTGAGCGAGCTCTTCTGCCTTCCTGGCCTCGTGAAAGGTAGTGATACCAGGTAACAAGTGCTGTTTAAACGCGTGTCCACCCCTCTGCCCAGCCATGAGGTGGGAGAACAGAGGGACCGACTTACCTGAATTCGTGAGCACCAAGGGCTGACGTGGGCCGCTGGCCCCAGCCACGCTCTCCCCTTTCGTTCGAGAGGAGCTTTTCCTCCAGCCCTGAAAACCCTCCCACACGCCTGCCTCCCCTCCTAGTCCACCGGTTCCCCTTGAGCCCACTTCGGGGTACCCTGGCAAAGCAGGGGCCTTGCAGTACATTGTAGCCCCTTGAACACGGCAGACAGTGGTGTGTGGTAACCAGGTCCTCACAAAGGACTGTGTGGGACTGAGCTTGCCTGTGTCTGGTGCCCACTGGCTCACTTCGGCGTCAGAGAAGAAATGTTGACAGTGTCGGTCAACTGTAGTGGCCACAGCTCACAGCTCCCAGTGTAGATGACCCGCCTCCCACCTGACTCCTAGAGAGCTCTTAGTGATGGAAATGGGGTTTATCGTCTGATCATGGGTCCCACGGCTCTGGGCCAGCAACAAGAAATCCTCTTATTAACGTTTTTATTTTCTTGGTCACACCGCATGGCTGGTGGGATCTTAGTTCCCCCAACCAGGGATTGAACCCCAGGCCCTCAGCAGTGACAGCACAGATTTCTAACCACTGGACTGCCAGGGAATTCACTAAATTTTTTAAATGATATATAGGCATAACAATGATATGGATCCACTAACTGATCCTCAAGGGAGGTGGTGACGTTTAGGGAATGTTGCAAGCGAGGGTGAGGACCCTGCATCCACAAGTCCCTCGGGAAAATGTCCAGAGAGGACACCCTTGGAAAGGATGGCAAGGGGTGTGCCGGGGTCCCTGTGCCTGGACCCTTCCTTGTCCTCTCTGAGCCCACCCTGGGCCCCTCACATCTGGGCACAGGGTCGAGGCCGGCAGAAGAGGGAGGGTTGCTTCCTGTGCTGCTGCATGGGGAGGGGTGTCTACTGACAGAGGGAGAGCCTTGGGGACCAAATGCAGGCATCGCAGCTGTGCTCCCAAAGTCAGATGTAGAGAGGGGCACGGAAGCAAGGGGTCCCAGGGGCCAGGCAGGAGGCACTCAGAGCTGACAGGAGCTCAGCAGCCAGAATTGGGGTCACCAGTGAGAGCGAGGCCTCCGCAGGCAAGAGCACAGGGGACCCTCGGGTTCCCCACCCTCCGGACACTTGAGTTCTGAGCTGTGGTTTCCTGGCTGAGGAGCAGGGGTCCTCGTGTGGGAAGAGGGCATTGAGTGTCAGAAGTGGCAGGACAGACGTGAGTGGCACCAAGCTGAGGCCCCTTTCCGTCTGGAACGAGCAGCTTCAGGTCTCCTGATGCACACCTGCTGCTTCTAGCTGATGTTCAGAGAAGCACCGAGCCTGTCACCTCAGCAAGTGTTTATCGATCAGCTCCTGGGCAGTGACATGCAGCCCTGGGAGAACTCAATCGACAGAGGCACGTCCTGGAGGAAGGTGCTGGGGCTCAAAGCCGGGGCACTGTGCGCTGTTGGTGCGGGAAACAAAGCGTCTCTTCGTCAGGCCGAGGATCGCACACAGGCTGCTCCACAGTTCAGGAAGCACACGATCCTCCACCGCCATGTGTCCTCAGGACAGTGCTTCCTTCTCAAGCTTAACGTGCATGCAGATTGATTAGCTGGGATCTTGCCAACATCCTGATGCTGTAGAACTGAGGCCAGTGGGGGTGAGGGCGGGGGTGATGCGCCGAGATTCCGTGTTTCTAACAAGTCCCCAGGCGAGGCCGCTGCTGCCGGCCCTCATCTGCTTTGAGTAGCCAGGCTGCATGGGACCAAGAGCAGACCATCTTGACCGGAAAACTGCCTTAGTCTTAATGTTCACGATAAAACATGGGTGTGGGGAGAGGGGGTTTGGGCGAGTGGTTCTCGCCTGCGGTCCCCTAGAGAGGACAGGAGTCCGGGCAGAACCGAGGCTGTGGGCAGCCCCAGTGGGCTGAAAGCCCTGAGTTACCTGGAAAGGGCATCCCTACCGTTTTTGTCTGGTGCAGGGAGGAATCCTGGCTGTGAAGTGCATTTGTAAAAAAATGCGGATTGTGAAGCGAACAAAGAAGCAGGAGGGGTGCCTTGCCCCCCAGCCAGTTTCCAGGCCATGTGAACACACTGCTGCCTGTTCTTTGGCTCCTGGGGAGTGAGTGCCAGGGTCAGTCTGTCCCTCCTGTTTCCTGAACTGCAGGCACAGCACTCGCCACTCAGACGAGCCCCGGTGATGCTGATGGACAACAGCCTCCTCCGCCCTGTGCCTGGGCCAAGAGAGGCTGCCCTAGGAGTCAGGGGAAATGCCCAACGGTCTGCATCTCCACCTGTCCTCTGATCCCCCGCTGGACCAGAGAATCCTGACCGAGGGAACCCTCTTCACACCTGAGGAGATGCAGTCTCTGCGAGGAGAACTTTGCAAAAGCTGCCCACCTGCCGGGGCCTGATACCAGGTGCTGCTCAGGACACCATCTGGGCAGGGTTCTGTCTGGAGTAGAGGCCCAGGGTGCCCAGGCAAAGGGCCAGTCCTTCAGGGAGGCAGGGCCTTGTCAGCACAGAGCAGGTATTGAAGGAGGGGACCCTGCAGCCACCAGGAAGCCATGCCGAGTAGGGAAAGAGGCCTCCCAGCAGGCAAAGGCTCCCACACAGCCACTCCGTTTCCTCCAAGCGTCGCATGAGAATGGCAGCTCTAGGAAGTACAGGGCCATCGGCTTGGCCCAGGCACACGCGTGCACGTGCATGCCAGCACACATAGAACAGAGCTGCCTTTCACCCTGTGGAGTCTCTCGGGCAAACTCATTCTCACTTGTCTTTCTCGTAAGCAATAGACACGGTAGACTTGAGGTTTGGTGGACATTCCTAAAATGATGTCATCCACAAGCTGGGAAAAAATTGTGATCTCAGCTCTTTGCCAGGACAGAATGCACCTTTGAACACATGCCCTCAGGGCTAGTTCGCCCAGTGGTATCTCCCAGCGGAAGTTTCCAGGAAGAAATGCAAGAGTGGAGGTTGCTGCCTTCCCCAGAGCCAGTCACTCAGAGGAGGCCCCACCAGTGATACTTCGTGGTTGTCCAGATTCAACTGTCTTAGGTTCATCACGCTGGACAGGGAGACTGGGAGCCCACCAGAAGGGCCCCTCCTGCAGGGGCACAGGCAGTGTTCACGGTGGAAGGGCCCCATAGGACAGGGGATTGCCAAGGGCCACCCACCTAGTGGGTGGCCACGGAGCCCCATAGAGGGGGCTGGACTGACTGCTGATGCTGTAGGGGAAGAAAAGGGAGAAGACCTCGGGTCCATTCACCCCTCAAAGTTGTGGGGGCTTGTGGAATCAGCCTGCGACATTCCCAGTGTCCTTGATGGTAAAATTAAAAGTGGCCACTGGCAAAGTAGAATGAGCCCTTTGGAGAAAAAGCCTTAGAGTAATCCAGTGAAATTAGAAATGGCCTAGTGAGTTCCAGGCCAGGTCCTGCTAAGTGGCTGCACCTGCCTCCATGAAGGACCACAGGTCTTGCTTCTGGCCGAATCCCACCATCAGCATGTGTGCCAGTGGGGGTCAAATGGAGCCGTGCTGCCTTGGGCGGGTCTCTCAAGTTGGCAGGATTGAACTTTGTCAAACATACTGAGATAGCTGTCAAGCGAATCAGCAAAATACTAGGTTTCTGAGTTCCAACCCATGCTGACTTGGCATGAAAGTACTGCAAATGATGAAAAGGACTTTAAGGAATGCACAAATCCCTGTGCAGGTACCACCGGGCCATTAGTGCTTCTCTGAATTTGAACGTTTTGATGCCTCAGAAACCCAGGGAGAGGTACTGTGTCTGAGGCTTCGGTCAGAGGCTTCCAAGCTGCAGCTGCCCTTGTCCCAGACGGGGCTGTACAGGTCTGTGTCTGCTGGAGGAAATCCTTGCCCCTAAGGCCCGAACACTAAGACAATTATAGAATAGCTTTCAGACTACACCCGGGGTCTGCAGGACTGTCTGGGAGTTCCTCTCCTCACCTCCCACTCCCATATTCTAGCTTCAAAAAGGAATCTGCCTTATAAAAGGATCCATGAAATTGAGAAAAAAATTTCATCATCGCAGGGACCTTTCCGGGCCAAGAAGTATCCTACAGCCATGAGCCTTTCCTCCTCTGGGAACTCCCAGGATGTTGCCTGATAAAGGGAGAAGCTTGCCCAGAAGTTGGTGCTTTGAACAAAGAAATGAAGAAAAAGGGAGGCAGTCAAATTTGATTTTTCTTTGCAGTAGGCTTTTTTTTTTTTTTAATTGTGGTAAAATATACACAAAATTTCAATCTTTCCTTTTTTTTTTTGGCTGCATTAGGTCTTCGTTGCTGCACATGGGCTTTCTGGCTTTCTCTAGTTGCGGCGAGTGGGGGCTACACTTCACTGCGGTGCGTGGGCTTCTCATTGTGGTGGCTTCTCTTGTTGTGGAGCACAGGCTCTAGGCGCGCGGGCTCAGTAGTTGTGGCTCTCAGGCTCCAGAGCGCAGGCTCAGTAGTTGTGGTGCACAGGCTTAGTTGCTCCACGGCATGTGGGATCTTCCCGGGCCAGGGATCTAACCCGTGTCCCCTGCATTGGCAGGTGGATTCTTTACCACTGTGCCACCAGGGAAGTTCCTCAATCATTTTTAAGTGTATCAAATACATTCATATTGTTGTGCAGCCATCACCATCATCCTCTCCAGAACTCTATTCATTTTGCAAAACTGAAACTCTGTCCCCATTAAATACTAACTTCTCAGTCCCCCTCCCTCAGCCCCTGGCACCCACCATGCTACTTTCTGTCTCTACGAATTTGACTACTCTAACTACCTGATGTCAGTGGAATCATACACTATCTGTCTTTTTGTGACTGGCTTATTTTACTTAGCACGATGTCCTCAAGTTTCATCCATGTTGTAGCATGTGTCAGAATTTCCTTCCTTTCTAAGTCTGAATAATATTCCATTGCATGTATATACCATGTTTTGTTTATCCATTCATCCATCAATGGACACGGGTTGCTTCTACCTTCTGGCTATTGGGAATAATGCAGTGGGCATTTTTCATGGCCGTCAGCTTACCCCCAGGGGAAGGCAGTGACTTCTGCAAAAGGAATGGGCAGCTTCATAGTGGCCACAGTGGTGGTTGGGAGATCCAGGGGGTCTCCCCCTCCCTTCCCCTCCTCTGTTTCTCTCTCTGCTCTCCCCAAGCAACTCCCTGCCAGTCTTGATTAATTCAACTCAAGTACTCTATTCATTCTTTCCCTTCTTCCATTTTCCTTGTCTGCATAGGGCCTGAAATCTTCTCATGATCCCCTCAAGACTGGCTTGGATCCCTGGGCACTTTTTTTTTTTTTAATTAATTAATTAACTAATTTATTTATTTATTTTTGGCTGTGTTGGGTCTTCGTTTCTGTGCGAGGGCTTTCTCTAGTTGCAGCAAGCGGGGGCCACTCTTCATCGGGGTGCGCGGGCCTCTCACTGTCACGGCCTCTCTTGTTGCAGAGCACAGGCTCCAGACGCGCAGGCTCAGTAGTTGTGGCTCACGGGCCCCGTTGCTCCGCGGCATGTGGGATCTTCCCAGACCAGGGCTCAAACCCGTGTCCCCTGCATTGGCAGGCAGATTCTCAACCACTGCGCCACGAGGGAAGCCCCCGTGTGCACTTTAAAAAACCACAGTTCCTTGGGCTACCAGGGGACCCAATATCACAAATATCTGTGGCTGAGGTTATGTCTCTGAAGGCCACAGGCTGAGAGAGGACAGAAGGGCCCTAGTAGCCCCCACCCACCGCCATCCTTCACTGAAGCCTAGGTTTCCCTCCTCCCTTTGCCAATTACCACTTCCTCTTCCTGTAATAAGAGGGCTCCCCAAGCTAGATCTATTGCCCCATAGATCAATGTGTCAGCTCTTACAAAAGAGATGATTTCCTGAGTGGAGTGAACAACACATGAAATGTGAGGCTGAGACCCCTCAATTCAGCGGCATCCTGGGAACACTATATCTGGGAGTAGCTCATGTGTCTGGAGTGTCGTGAGGGAGGGAGTGATGTCGGGGTCAGGTTATGCAGGGTTTGGAGGCCAAGGCAGAAGGGGTTTGGAATTGATTATGTGCAGGGAAACCACTGGAGGACCCTGACTGAGGAGTGTGTATGATCAGCTGCTGTGCAGAGAATGGGGAGCCAGTTAGGAGGCTGATGGAGTCTTCCAGGTGAGAGAACTCCTGCTCTTCCATCCAAATCTGCCCACCTCTTTTACGTTACTTAAGCCTGGAACTTGGGGATCATCCATGCCACTTTCCACCTGCAAGTGTTCCCTGTCACACCCCCTCCCGTGGCCCCAGCTATGTCCAGGCCCCACTGGGGGACACTCTCCTGGCTTCTGTCCTTAGCAGATCCTGTCACAATCTCGAGTAACCCGTTTGTGTGCAATTATTTGATCGTGGCAGCAAGTCTTCAGTGTGCCTCATAATCATCTAGGGGGCTGCCTGAGCCTCACTTCAGGCGGTGCCGGAGAATCTGCATTTTACGTGGTTTGGAACTCTCTGTGAGAAAGGAAGTTGATAGTCCGAATCTCCAACCAGACTCTTACCTACAGGAGGGCGAGAGAATTGGAATGATGAATAAGCCCAGTCTTGCTGGTGGGCGTTGGCTCCCAAGTTTTGGTGTAGACAAGTCAAGCCTGAAATTCTCCCTTTTATTCTTTTTAGCTATTTGGCTTGTCTTGGTTTGGAGAGACTGACTTCCAGCGGTCTGGACCGTTGGCCCGAGACTTATATAAAGACCCCGGAGATGTTAACTGCTTCTGCCCCGGCGCCGCCTTTTCACATGCTTCTAGGTGGATGTTAACATCGGCCCCATTTCTGGGATGCACAAACCGAGGCCCAGCTGGCGGCGGACGAGTGCCCCGGCGGCCCGGCGCGCACGGCCATCGCCCTTGACAACGCGACACAAGGTCACGGAGGTCCCGCCCCCAGGTCCGACTGCCCCGGCGCGGCCGGACCGCGGCCGGACCGCGCCCGAGCCCGAGCCACAGAGGGCCCCGCCCACCCGCTGGAGCAGGCAGCGGGTCGGGCAGCCGGGCGCGCGCCGTGACGTCACCACGCCGCGCCCGAAGAAGGCCCCGCCCCGGCCTCGCCCCCGGCACTCTTGGCTTCTCTGGGCGCCCAGGAGGACACACATGGCTCGCGAGCTGCGGACGCTGCTGCTGTGGGGCTGCCGCCTGCGGGCCCCGGCGCTGGCGGTCGCCCGGGGAGGTGAGGGCGGCCGGGCAGGACGGGTGGAAAGCGAGCGGGGACGGAGACGCGCGGAGCCCTCGGGGTCCCGAGCCCCTTTTCTCCGTGGGAGGCGCGGTGACGGCTCTTCCTTGCTCGGCGTGGGAGATTTTGTGAGGTTTACGCGTCCAAGGCGCCGCGAGCGGCGAACGCTGAGCTCTCGGTGCGTCATGGTGTCACCTGGCTCGGCCCCGCGCCGGGCTGCCGGGTTTCCCCGGAGGTGACGGGGTTGAGCCCGGGCCCGCGTGACTGCAGCAGAGGCTTCTCTCCAAAGAGCTCCTCGGGCCGGGTTGAGGCGGAGGGGTCACGGGCTCCTCGTTTCTGGAGCGGAAGGCACTTTCGGGGAGTTGGAATCGAAGGGCGCGTGTGCGCTGGGAAGGGGCTTCACCAGGGTGATTACTTCAGTCCCTTAGTTGTGTTTTTATTCTTACCCTCCCCCAAGTTGATTTATACACGAATAACGCATACGCCACTTGGTCACTCGTTCATTCGACACACACCTGAGTGCCCACTCGGCCCGGCGCACGGCAGCAAACCAGAGAACCGGCACGCTGGGCTCTCGTGCAGCCCGTGGACCCTGGGTTGTTGCCCGCCGTATCCCCAGGGCCTGGAATTGGTAGGTAGGTGCTCAAATCAGTGTTGAAAAAAAAAGAATGACTGCAGTCTCTGCTCTCACTCCCCACTCGGAAGTAACCACGGGTGAACGTCTTGGCGTTGCTTCCAGGCTCTGTACGCTTAGTTACACACATATAAATACACACGTCTATTTTTACGTAAAAAGGCCTAAACCGTATATACATTGTGCTACAGATTTTTTTTTTAAGCTCCAGAATGGCTTACATATGTTTTTCTGTCAGTATGCACGGGTTTACGGCTTTACAATGGACGCATAGTATTCTGTGTTAGGACGTATCATCATTTACTTAACATTGCCCTATTAGCGGATGTAATAAAGATTATTTCCAGATTTTTTTTTTTTGGTTTTTTTTTGGGGGGGGTCATTACAGTGCTGTGTAGAATGGGCGAGTATTTAATCTTTGTGTCCATGTGTGGCATTTCTTTAGAATTACAGAATTAGAGTTTTAGAATTGATGGTTCAGAGCCTGTGCGTATTTGAAATGTTAGCTGATATTGCCAAATTGCTGTACAAAAAGGCTTTATCAGCTTATATTCTCATTAGCAGGGAATAAGACCACCTATGTCAAGGCATCTTCTCCAACACTGGGATTAGATCTTTTCCAAACCCATGTTTTATAACCTATATATGTCTTGTTTAACTTATATTTGCATGGATACCAGTGAGAATGTTTTCATTTGTTTAATGGCCATTTGTATATCTTGTGTGAATTTCCTTTTCATGTCTTTTACGGCTTTTTCTGTTACCTGAGTTTTAAATTTTGGTGTAGTCTCTTTTTAAACAATGATTTTTTAAAATATCATGCATTAGCAGATAAGACAACTGTAGGTTTTATTACTGTTTCTTGTATTCAACATCTTCCTTCCTTTTGGGATTTATTTCCTGTTTTAGCAGAGTATGTATATACCCTTGTGTTTGTTTTGCAGAAAAAGTCAATGGGTTGTAAATTTTCTAAGCCCCACTGTGTCTAAAAAGATTTTTATTTTGACCTCATACTTGTAGTTTGGCTGGTGTTGCATTCCAGGTCAAAATAATTTTCCTTCAAAGAGTGATATTGCTATGTTGTCTTCCAGCAACTTTGTTAAAGGTGAGCAGTCATATCAGTTTGATTCTTGTGCTTTTTTGTAGCCAACTTGTTTTTTTCCCTGCTCTCTGCAGGTTAAGATTCTTTTCCCATGTTCTGAGATGTTCTGACCATGTGTGTTTGTAATTCATTCTTTGCACCATTCTTATTTTCACGGTTGGCGTTGCAAGAACGAGAGCATGAGCCAGCCACAGTAGGACTGGTTGGTGCTTGAGTTAACATCTTATGACTTTTCTGTTCTCTATAAGCTGGAGCCTTATTGGAATTTTCTGCCTTGGGGAGTTGTAAGGGGTGGGCAGTCTGCTCCAAGCACCAGAAAGGTCACAAGAGTGAGCTTTCTCTGTTGTAGGGCTAAATCATTGCAGGTTTGTGTCATTCTCCAAAACGAGCCCCACCTGAACCCTGTCAACTGCAAACGCCCATTTAGTACTTATTATTTTGCTTCCTCCCTCTGCTCTCACTGTGGGGCCCATACTATTTAATTTCTGCCCTTCCACCTCTTGTGCTGCAACCTTCACAAGAATTCAGGCAAATTTCTGGTGTTGCCGGGCTGTTTTGGGGATGGAACGAGTAGCACTTGCTGGTCAGATTTCACTCTCTCAGTAAAGCAGCTGTGGGTGTTGCTAATTTAACATGAGGACAAAGGTTTCAATGGTTAACTGCTTAGACCCTGAATGGCAGTGCCGTCTATGTAAACCATGGTCCTGGGGCTTAGGGCTAGCACCAGAGAAGCATATGGACAGAGGAGGGATGTGTGGCCAGCTGTCCAGGAGGCAGTGGGACACTTGGTTAGGATGAGGGGCCTGAGTTATCTGTGCTGTCTGCAAAAGATCAACCCAAATGTAATAGGTTAGTAAAGACCTTATTAGTTACTGGCTGAGTAATTGATCAGAACTAAGACAAAAGAAAGATCCCCAGGTGTTTTGCTCCCCTCTGGCAAGCAGCTTCAAGCTGAGGAAGATGGGCTATGAGTAAACACTGAAGGAAAATGACAGTTCTCGCTCCCAGATGTCAAATACCAGGTTGTAACAGGACAAAGGAGACTATTACAGAGGCCAGTGGTGGTGTTTGCTTGTCTGTCTCAAACCAAAGTACTGACTCATGATCAATGAAAATGTATCCACTTCACTCTCAAGTGAGATACTTTAAGTTCAGAGCCAGAGGGTTTTCTTGGTTTGGGTTCTTGGTGCTTTCATTGCAGCAGCTAGAATTTTTCTTAAATACCATTCTGCTCAGCCTTGATACAGAACACTAGCCTTTTTTACTAGGAAGCTGCTGTTTGCTTCGTCCACACGGAGACTCACCTATAGTTCTGTAGCATTTAGTAAAGGTAGATTCCAGGATATTTCTGGAATGGCTGGTTATTTCTGCTGAAGCCACTAGGAATTACAGACGATGAAAGTTGTAGCTTGGAGAACCAGTGTCTACTTGGGGGCATTATTTCCATCTGCTTTTTGATGCCCAAAGTATAAGTAAGTTGAATACAGGTGTAGCTGAGTCATGGATGTAACTAATTTTGAAAGAATGGCTGTTATTTAGCAGCTGTATAATCAAGAAATGTGATTAGAATATTAGAAATTTATTTTGAGATAGGCAAAATGAATGCCATATTTTAAAAGAACAATCTATATAGCAATACCGTTAAGAACAAAATAGAAGGGTACAAGTCTTCCTAAAGGACCGGGGCAGTGAGGGAACCGATGTGTGCTGTGAAGGAGTGAGCAAAGCACTGAAGTTCATACATACCAATATTCCAGCATTTGCAGGAAATGGAGTGCCTAGAGGGATTTTCCCTGAAACTTACTTGCAAAGTAGTAAAACACTTCATTTCAACCATTATGATTAGAAGTCTTTCTAAAAGACTTAATCATCAGGTGAAACATGACAGAACCTTTCTTTGATGTTTTTCAGGGTCATTATGAATGTTAACTTATGGTCTTCTGTTGTAATACACAGGCCTCTGCAGGACCACTAGGATGTGACAGCTCCTTTGTCTATAAAATGTCCCAAACTGAAACTGCATCCTGAGTATTTCTGTGTTTTTAGCCTCTGTTACTCTCATTTTAACTTACCAGGCCTCTGACGCCAGGTTCCTTCCTCCTTTCTGTTTTTAGTTGAGGGTTGGGAAACTAGATCATAAAACTTGTTAGCAACTTTTTTTTTAAAGGAGAGGAGAATTCTGGATGGGGAAAGAATATTCTTGTTTAACTGAAGCTTGGCATGTGGATTTTGTGTCCTGTATTTTGACTCTTCAGAGATGCCCCTCCCTTTTGGTTTTGCTGTGTTTCTCTGTATTCAGGGAGTTGATGTTTCTTGATAGAGTATCAGTATTGCTTAGTAGAGAACGATTAAAACAGGCTGTGAAGGGACTTCCCAGGTGGCACACTGATTAAGAATCCACCTGCCAATGCAGGGCACACGGGTTCAAGCCGTGGTCCGGGAAGATCCCACATGCTGCAGAGCAACTAAGCCCGTGTGCCACAACTACTGAGCCTGTGCTCTAGAGCCTGCGAGCCACAACTACTGAGCCCGCGAGCCGCAACTACTGAAGCCCACGCGCCTAGAGCCCTTGCTCTGCAACAAGAGAAGCCACTGCAGTGAGAAGCCCATGTACCTCAACGAAGAGTAGCCCCTGCTCGCCACAACTAGAGAAAGCCCTTGTGCAGCAACAAAGACCAAACACAGCCAAAAAAAAAAAAAAAAAAAAAAACAGGCTGTGAAACACAGTAAGGTTTAAGAAATAGTGAAAATGTTCAGGAATTCCAGAGGAACGCACGTAGAAAATTTTGAGGGAATACAGATCTTTTTTTTTTTTTTAATATTTATTTATTTGGCTGAGCCTGGTCGTCTTTGCAGCATGTAGGATCTTTAGTTGTGGCATGCGAACTCTTAGTTGCGGCATGCAGGATCTAGTTCCCTGACCAGGGATCAAACCCAGGCCCCCTGCACTGGGAGTGCAGAGTCTTAGCCACTGGACCACCAGAGAAGTCCCCAAATCTTTATTTGATGTATAAATAGAAAGTGAAGAACTTTCTGTCTAGAATATTGATATACTTAAATCTTACCTCAAATGATTACAGAACTTAAGAAACAAAATGTTAGGAGAAATTTCAGATGCGAATAGCTAACCTGTGGTATCTGGTGAAATTTGAGAGATAATGAAACCATCCGAGTTGACTTATACTGAAAAGCAGAGAATTTCATGCTTACAAGCATGAAACTATGGTAAAATAGTTGTAGGTGTTCTGGAAAAAAAGTTACAGGCTACATTCCAAAGAACTACAGTTTTTCCAGTATTGTATTTTCCCTTTTGGGGAAAGGCTTAATTCTCCTTTTCGTTGATCTGAAAGTACCTTTACAGAATTTTAAACTTTATAAGTAAACATTAAAAATTTTACTTTTTATAGAACGTGAAGCTTTAACTTAGAAATGTTTAGGTTGATATTAGATGAGTGAATTTCAAGCATTTTTTGTCATGTACTCCCGATAAGAAATGCATTCACATTGTGACCTGCTATACAAGTATGCGTATACTGTACAAATACGTGTACATACTTAGCTGAAAGAGTTTTGTAAATACTTACATGTATTATGCTATGTGTTGGTTGTTTTTTTTAGTATTTATTTATTTAGTTAGTTGCACCAGGTCTTAGTTGTGGCAGGCGTGCTCCTTAGTTGCGGCTCACGGGCTCCTTAGTTGTGACATGTGAACTCTTAGTTGCAGTATGCATGTGGGATCTAGTTCCCTGACCAGGGATTGAACCCTGGCCCTCTGCATTGGGAGCACGGAGTCTTAACCACTGCGCCACCAGGGAAGTCACATGCTATGTGCATTCTTTTACTTTCCGTTTCACTAAAAAAAAAAAAAATTCTGACTTAGCTCACTGAATTGCTTTCATAACCAACAGTCTTGACCTGCATTCTGAGAAACACTGTGTCCTGTGGCTGTACCTTCTGAGAAAATGACCATGTGTTTATCAAGGGCCTGCTCCAACTCTAGGGTGATCGTAGGAAAAATAAAGACATGAGACGGTCAAGGCCACTGGAGCATCTGCTCCATAGTGTGGCAGCAGCAGTTCCTTAAACGAACATCTGCAGTGCCTGCTGTGGGATGAGACGGACAGGAGTCCTGGCCCTCTGTGGCTCTGACATGGAGTGGAGTCGATGCAGACAAGTACGTGCTGTATGGATGTCGTGTGAAGAAACCAAAGCAGAAAGAGGATCGCAGTAGAAGTGGGGCAGTCAGGGGAGGCCTCACGTGCAGGGTGGCGTTTAAGCAAAGCCTGGAAAGAGGTGAAGGTGTCCGAGGCAGGACATTTCAAGCAGAGGGAGTGGTAGGTGCCAGGGTCCTGAGGCAGGAACGGGCTGGCGTATTGGAAGGACAGCAAGGAGGCGGGGGCCGCGCTGGGGGCGCTCTTGAGTGGAGTCAGGTTAGAGTCGCGCTGCTTTCTTCTACGTGTGACTTCACGGGGAGATGTGGGCAGCTGGTGATAAGATGGGGAGTTAGAGTTAAAGCTAACTTCATAGGAGTTTCCTGAGAAAAATTATTTCTACATTTTTATTAGTGAGAGGGTAGTGGTGTTTTCCCGAACAGACTGGTACAGTGAAAAAATCTTCCACACTGTCTCAGCTCACTGCCCAGTGGCTCCGGAAAAAGCCTCTGCAGCGACGGGTGGCCACACCATCCTTCCCTCGGGAATGAAGAAGGGCTGCCCCGGTCGTGGGCTGTGTGCAGTCTGCCCCTCACACTTTGCACGTGCTGTTATCTAGACGCCCAGAGCCCTGGAGCTACAGTGTGGTACCCCTTCCTTCACTTAACCCTCTCCTGAGGGACCTTTAGGTGGTTTGCAGGCTTGGTTTTTTTTTGAAATCACAGGCAGTGCCACCAACAGTTTTTTACACCTTCACCAGTGCTAGCATAACTATTTTATAAATGTTTGTCAGTCTGACAGTGAAAATGCTATCTTGTTTTAAAATGCAATTCTTTAGCTATGAATGTGGTAATGCATCTTCTTCTATGATTCAAAGCCATTGATGTTTCTCTTTTTTGTGAATTGCCGTTTTCCTCTTGCACTGTTGGTCTTTTTCTTGTAGATCTGTGAGTGATCTTGCTGTGTTGAGGAAACTAGCCCTCTGCCACATGTTTCAGACTTTTTTTTCTCCAGTGTGTTTGCCCATTGACTTTAATTTTTTTAAGTGTGGTTATTGCCCATTGTTTTTATTTTTTTTTAATAAATTTATTTTATTTTATTTTTGGCTGCATTGGGTCTTCGTTGCTGCGCGCGGGCTTTCTCTAGTTGGAGTAAGCGGGGGCTACTCTTCGTTGTGGTGTGTAGGCTTCTCATTGCGGTGGCTTCTCTTGGTGCGGAGCACGGGCTCTAGGCATGCAGACTTCAGTAGCTGTGGCTCGCGGGCTCTAGAGTGCAGGCTCAGTAGTGGCGCACGGGCTTAGTTGCTCCGTGGCATGTGGGATCTTCCCGGACCAGGGATCAAACCCATGTTCCCTGCATTGGTAGGCGGATTCTTAACCACTGCGCCACCAGAGAAGTCCTGTTGTTTTTATTTTTATTTTTTTACCTTTTGTTTTGGTGTTTTTTGGCTGCGCCCTGTGACATGCGGGATCTTAGTTCCCCGACCAGGGATCGAACCTGTGCCCCCCTGCAGTGGAGGCGTGGGGTCTTAACCACTGGACCACCAGGGAAGTCCCTCATTGTCTTTATTTATTCATTAAAATTTTTTAATTTTAATTTTTTATTGAGATATAATTGGCATATAACATTATCATAGTTTTAGCTGTACAACATAATGATTCAATATTTGTATAGCAAAATGATCACAATAAGTTTAGTTAACATCCATCACATCACATAGTTACAATTTTTTTTTGTTGTTTAGGGGTCTACTTTATTGACTTTAATTTTTATGTGGTCCATAAATTTATGGTTCTTGGGCTACGTGTCTTGTTTGGGCAGAGTTCCCTTACTTTTAAGTCATTAAGGAAAAAGATCTCAAGTGATCAATATCATTAGACATTAGGTAGGGAAATGCACATCAAAACCATGATGAGATAGCACTTCACACCCACCAGGGTGGCTATAATAAAAAAACATAGGCAATAACAAACATCGATGACAATGTGGAGAAATTGGAACCTTCACCCACTGCTGGCAGGAGTATAAAATGGTGCAGCACTTTGGAAAACAGTCTGGCAGTTCCTCAAATGGTACAGACTTTGATATAGACAAATGGCATAGACTTACCATGTGACCCAGCAGTTCCACTCCTAGGTTTACGCCCAAGAGAATTTAAAACACAGAAACTTGTACAACAATGTTTATAGCAGCATTATTCGTAATATTAACCAAAAAGCAGAAACAACCCAATTGTCCATCAACTGGTAAGTGGATAAACATCATGTGGCCTATCCATATAATTGATATTATTCAGCCATAACAAGGAATGAGGTATGCTATGTGCTACAATGTGGATGAACCTTGAAAACATTACGTTAAGTGAAAGAAGCCATAGACAAAAGACCATGTGTAGCATGTCCAGAATAGGCAAATGTCCAGAATAGGCAAATCTATAGAGACAGAAAGTGGTTACCAGGAGCTGGGGGCAGGGAGAATGGGGAGTGACTACTGATGGGTATGGAGTTTCTTTCTGGAGTGTTAAAAATATTCTTGGGTTTCCCTGGTGGCGCAGTGGTTGAAAATCTGCCTGCCCATGCAGGGGACACGGGTTCGAGCCCTGGTCTGGGAAGATCCCACATGCCGCGGAGCAACTGGGCCCGTGAGCCACAA
Source organism: Balaenoptera acutorostrata (assembly GCF_949987535.1). Lineage (NCBI taxonomy): Eukaryota > Metazoa > Chordata > Mammalia > Artiodactyla > Balaenopteridae > Balaenoptera > Balaenoptera acutorostrata. Next base: position 36,699,601 of record NC_080078.1, read on the forward strand.
TTGCTGAGCCTGCGCGTCTGGAGCCTGTTCTCCGCAACAAGAGAGGCCGCGACAGTGAGAGGCCCGCGCACTGCGATGAAGAGTGGCCCCCTCTCGCCGCAACTAGAGAAAGCCCTCGCACAGAAACGAAGACCCAACACAGCCATAAATAAATAAATAGATAGATAGATAGATAGATAGATAGATAGAAGAGTAACTGGTCTTGACTCCTCCCTTTAAAAAAAAATTCTCAATTAGATAATGAGGTTGGTTTTGTAAATATACTAAAAGCCATAGAATGGTACATTTTAACTGGGTGAATTATATCTCAAAGCTGTTTTTAAAATATCTCTTATAATTTCTTTTAGTACTTTTAAGCTTTTTTTGTTTTTTTTGTACTTTTAGCTTTTATTCTCATTTTTAGTCCATCTGGAATTTGTTTTGATTAAATGAGGGAAGAAATTAACTTTAATACTGTAGCTTTAAATTAATGTGCTTTAGTATTTTATAATAGTATTTCCTCATGTTTTTCAAAAATGTCTTGGCTATGTATGCACTTTTATTTTTCCATATGAATTTCAGAATTAGCTTGAATAGTGAAAAAAAAATCCTGTTTGAATTTTCACTGGGATCATGTTAAAAATATAGACTAATTTAGAGAATTGGCACCTTTAAATATTTACTCTTACTATTCAAGGACATTTCCCCAGGCTTTTTATATCCCTTTGTAAATGTGTTTTATATGCCTAGTAAATTTTTTAAAATGTTTTTTGTAATTGGGTAATTTTTATTTTTATTTATTTATTTATTTTTAATTTGTTTATTCATTTATTTAATTTTTGGCTGCATTGGGTCTTCGTGGCTGCACGCGGGTTTTCTCTAGTTGCTGAGAGCGGGGGCTACTCTTTGTTGTGGTGTGCGGGCTTCTCATTGCGGTGGCTTCTCTTGTTGCGGAGCATGGGCTCTAGGCACTCGGGCTTCAGTAGTTGTGGCATGCGGGCTCAGTAGTTGTGGCACACGGGCTTCAGTAGTTGTGGCTCGCGGGCTCTAGAGCGCAGGCTCAGTAGTTGTGGCGCAGGGGCTTAGTTGCTCCGTGGCATGTGGGATCTTCCTGGACCAGGGCTCGAACCCGTGTCCCCTGCATTAGCAGGCAGATTCTTAGCCACTGTGCCACCAGGGAAGCCCTGGGTAATTTTTAGAAATAGTTTTGTAAATAAGTTATTGATACACATAGCACAATTCAAAAGATACAGAGATATGTGCAGTGAAAAGCACATCTCTTCAATTGCTACCCTCAACCACCAGTTCCCCTCCTGGGGGCAGCCCCCTTAGCCAGTTTCTTGGGTGTCCTCACAGAGATATGCTTGGCTTATGAGAATAAGCGCACATATATGTATGTGTATTTAAACACCACGATAACATACGCAAACCACTGTTCTGGATCAGGTTTTTTCTTAATGTATCCTAGAGATAATTCAGCATCAGGACACTTTACACCCACAATTGCTTCATTTTTCTGTTTCAGAGTATTCCATTACATATATATGTAATTTATTTACTAACCCTTTACTGATGGCCCTCAGCCTGGTCACTGGCCCCTGACTCCTGGGGGGACCCCTACACTGGAACCTCATCTGGTGTGTCTTTTATAGGCCTTCTCATGAACCTGACACTGACATTTGGTGGGAAGGAGCTAGCCCTTTTGCGACAGCCACATTTTTTTTAGAGTTTACTGTTTTGAGTAATTAAATATTTATTTGGTTAAAAAGGTATACATTGAGAAGTCTTGCTCTCAGCTTCGTCCCCCTCTCCACCGTTCCCCTCCCCGCCTTCATAGGTCATCACAATTATTAATTGTTGTATATCCTGCCACTGTTTATATGCATACAGTATGTATAGATACACATCTTTCTTCTGCTGGGATATACACTTCTCTGTATTCTGTTATTCAATTGATAGATATTGGAGAGCTTTCTGTATCAGTACATAGAGACTTTTCTCATTCTTTTTTTCTTTTTTTCTTTTTTCTTTCTTTTTTTTTTTAAGTAGCCACATCATAGTAGTGGTCCCATGTCAGGAGGCACCATAGTTTATTTACTAGCCCTCTGTTGATGGACATTTAGGTGGTTTCCAGGCATTTGCTATAATGTATGGCCTTTCATCTCTGTCTTTATATTCAGGTTCAGCTGTATCCATAGAGTAAAGTCCCAAAATGGAATTGCCAGATTAGAAGGTATATGCATTTGTAATCTTGACCGATATGGCCAAATCACCTTACACTGGACTTAGGCCATTTTCTGCTGCCCTGAGTGCTTTCCCCACAGGGTTACCAGAAATACTGTATGAGAGTTGCTTCTGAAAGTAATACAGTGCAGCTCTGCTGACATCCCTCTCTTCATCTGAGCTGGTGAAGATTAACCGTGGTTTGAATTGGAGCAAAATGCCGAAGTGGGGGCTTTTGCTCAGGGAGTATTGACTGAGTTGTGCTAGGCCTGCCAGGCCCTGCCTGAGTCCCTTTTCCTGCAGCTGCCTTCACTTCAGACCTGCAGGCTGGGCTATATCTCAGGCTTATACGACCCTAGGTGGGCTTCAAGGAGACCCAGCCCCCCGGCTATGTTACGTCCCACAGACCACACTGCGGGGAGCTCCTCTGCTTAGTCAGGCCTGGTTCCCAGAGCCTCTGTGTACATCTCTCTGTTTGCAAGTTCAAGGTGACCCAGAGGGGTTGAAGCTGGCGGCTAGCCCCGCACCTCCCCCCGTCCCCCACCAAAGCTTGCCTCCCTCCCTCACTCCTTCTTTCCTTCTTTCCTTTCTCCCTTCCTCCCTCCCTCCTTCCTTCCTTGCTTCATTCTTCTTCTTTTAGTGAAATACATCCCATCCAGAAAGGAATGCATATAATACATATGTGCAGTTTCTAAAAGAAGCATAAAATGAATACCCATTGCCCAGTTTAAGAAATAGAAATGACCAGTCCCTCGAAGGCACTGTGTGCCCCTCCATGATGGGTCCCCTTCTGTCTCTCCGAGAGGTGACTACTGACTTGAATTTTCTGGTTTTTATTCCTTTGCTTTTCTTTTTATTGCTGCATGTGTGTGTATATGTATATACACATGTATGTATATGTATACACACAGTTTATTGAAATCATACTGTGTATATTCTGCTGTGACTTCGCTTTCTTGGGTCAACATTGTTTTCTTAGCTTTATCCATGGTAATGTTCATTAGTTGTCCCTGCTTATTCCATTGTGTTAATACGCCTTCATTTCTTTATGATGATTCCTGACATAGCCCTAAATATATGTACTGTTGGGTCGTTTGGTATGCTCCAACTTACTAAGTAATGCAAAATTATTTCCCAAGAAGAATTGTATTTCTCTATACGTACCCCACCAGCAGACAACGAAAGTCCCCTTAACTCCACACTCACATCCAGTGCTTGGTGTTCTCAGACTTTTTAATGTTTGCAAGTCTAGTGAGTGTTAAATGGTGTCTTGTGTGTCTTTGATTATAAGATACACATCAGAGAGTACCTAAGCGACATGTTCAGTTAGTGAAGCAGTATTATCTTAAGATTTACCCATGTCATTCATTGTTCTATAATATTCCATTGTGGGAATGTGCTGCAGCTTATTCCTCCATCCCAGGCACAGACATCTGAGCTATTTCTAGTGCAGGGCTTTTATAGATGCGCTGGGCATCTCTTTGGGCAGGCATCTTGCCCACGGGGGCATGGATGCATTTCTGTAGGGTATGTAACTGGTGTGGAGTTGCTGGGTTTAGGGTATGTGTTTTTATTCCAGAATTGACTTTTTCAGAGTGGGTCTGGATTTACATTCCACCAACTCTGTGAGAGTTGCCGCTGTGCTGTATCCTCACTGACACTTGGGATTTTCAGACGTTTTTAAATGTTTGTCAATTTGATGGTTACAAAATGATGTTTCAGTTGTGATTTTAATTGATTGCTGATAAAGTTTTTTCCATGGTTTATTGGCCATGTTTCTTTTTCTGTGAAATGCTATTTATGTTTTCTTTGCCCCAATTTTTTCTTCTTGATTCATTGACCTTATTATGTATTTTTTTCTTTTTAAAATTTATTTATTTGTTTATTTAATTTTTGGCTGCGTTGGGTCTTCGTTGCTGCACGCGGGCTTCTCTAGTTCTGGTGAGCAGGGATTACTTTTCATTGTGGTGTGCGGGCTTCCCATTGTGGTTGCTTCTCTTGTTGCAGAGCATGGGCTCTAGGCGCACGGGCTCAGTAGTTGTGGCATGTGGGCTCAGTAGTTGTGGCTCACGGTCTCTAGAGCGCAGGCTCAGTAGTTGTGGCGCACGGGCTTAGTTGCTCCGCGGCATGTGGGATCTTCCCGGACTAGGGCTTGAACCTGTGTCCCCTGCATTGGCAGGTGGATTCTTAACCATTGCGCCACCAGGAAAGTCCCTTATTATGTACTTCTGTATGTATTTTTTATGGGTGCTAATCTTTCATTAGTTAATCCTTTGTCAATTAATTACTGCAAATCTGTTCTCCTAGTTTGTGGCTCACCATTTCACTCTCGGCTTGGTGTCTGTTTGGGGGGAGGGGTGAAGTGTTTTGTTTGTTTTGATGAACAGAAGTTCTTAATTTTAATTTCATCACATACCAGTCTTTTCCTTTGTGAATTACCTCAGGGTTCTGCAAACTTAAGACCCATGGGTCGGGCTTCCCTGGTGGCGCAGTGGTTGAGAATCTGCCTGCTAATGCAGGGGACACGGGTTCGAGCGCTGGCCTGGGAAGATCCCACATGCCGCAGAGCGGCTGGGCCCGTGAGCCACAACTGCTGAGCCTGCGCGTCTGGAGCCTGTGCTCCGCAACGAGAGAGGCCCGCGCATCGCGATGAAGAGTGGCCCCCGCTTGCCACAACTGGAGAAAGCCCTCGCACAGAAACGAAGACCCAACACAGCCAAAATCAATCAATCAATCAATCAATCAAACATACGCATCTGATTCAAGATCCTCATTAAAAAAAAAAAAAAAAATACCACTGCTTTAAAAAAAAAAAAAAAAAAAAAAAAAAGACCCATGGGTCAAACCAGACTTACTGCCTTTTTTTTTTTTTTTTTGGCCGCACCACGCGGCTTGTGGGATCTTTAGTTCCCCAACCAGGGATTGAACCCAGGCCATTGGCAGTGAGAGCGCAGAGTCCTAACCACTGGACCGCCAGGGAATTCCCTCACTGCCTGTTTTTGTAAATAAAGTTTTATGGGAACATAGATATGCCCATTCTTTCATGTATTGTCTGTGATCACTTTCCTGCTGCAACAGCAGAGTTGAGCACCATGGCTCAAAAAACTGAAAATATTTACTGTTTGGCCATTTACCCCAAGGTCATAAAGATCATCTACTTTTTCTATGAGAGTTGTTCCCTGACTCATTTCTACCAAATGAGAGTGGGAGCCTCTTCTTCGAAGCTTTCTCTCTTTGTTGGTGAACTTTCTCATGGGTTTCATTTTTCAGATTAGAAGAGAGTTGCAGACTGGCAGCCACAGACTAATTCCGGCTATAAAAAAATTTTGATTGGTCCAAACATATTTAAAAGTAATTGCAGGACTTCCCTGGCAGCGCAGTGGTTAAGAATCTGCATGCCAATGCAGGGAAAACGGGTTCGAGCCCTGGTCCGGGAAGATCCCACATGCCGTGGAGCAACTAAGCCCACGAGCCGCAACTACTGAGCCCACATGCCACAACTACTGAGCCCATGCCCCTAGAGCCCATGCTCCGCAACAAGAGAAGCCAGCACAATGAGAAGCCCGCGCACCACAATAAAGAGTAGCCCCCGCTTGCTGCAACTAGAGAAAGCCTGCACACAGCAATGAAGACCCAATGCAGCCAAAAATAAATAAATAAATTAATTAATTAAAAAAGAAAAAAGGGGGGACTTCCCTGGTGGTGCAGTGGTTAAGAATCTGCCTGCCAATGCAGGGGACATGGGTTTGAACCCTGGTCTGAGAAGATCCCACATGCTGCGGAGCAACTAAGCCCATGCGCCACAACTACTGAGCCTACGTGCCACAACTACTGAAGCGTACGCACTTAGAGACCATGCTCCGCAACAAGAGAAGCCACTGCAATGAGAAGCCTGTACACTGCAACAAAGAGTAGACCCCGCTTGCCACAACTAGAGAAAGCCATGTGCAGCAGCGAAGACCCAATGCGGCCAAAAAAAAAAAGAGAGTAATTGCAAGCATTTGAAGTCAGATTTGACATAAATATTTGAGCTTCTTATTTCTTTTGAAAAATTAAAAGTTCTGAGGATCTTGGCCTGCATTCAACAGTGGTGACAATCTCTTAGAATATTGTAGCATCTGCTTCCTCCTCCTGCAGGTGGGCTGGCCCTCTACAGGTTGCTGTAGTACCCATGCTGTCAACTACTCCTTCATTCCAAGCCTGTTCGTACCATTTCTTTTGCTGCTGTTATTTTTTTGTACTGTATAGTTAATTATATTGATTGACTGTCTACAGGCCTACTTTACTTTATAGTGCTTTGCTTCATTGCACTTTGCAGATATTGCTTTTCTTTACAAATTGAAGGTTTGTGGCCACCCTGCCTTGAGCAAGCATATCAGCACCATTTTACCAGCAGCATCTGGTCACTTCCTGTCTCTGTGTCTCCCAGTATTTCAGACCTTTTCATTATTATTATATTTGTTATGGTGATCTTTGATCAGTGATCTTTGATGTTGCTCTTGTAATTGTTTTGGGGCACCATAAACCACACCCATATAAGGTGGCAGACTTATTTGATCAGTGTTGTGTGTTCCACCGACTGGCCATTCCCCCATCCCTCTCCCTCTTGGGCCTCCCTATTCCCTGAGACATAACAATATTGAAATTAGCCCAATTAATAAACCTGCAATGACCTCTAAATGTTCAAGTGAAAGGAAGAGTCGCATGTCTCTCACTTTAAATCAAAAGCTAGAAATGATTAAGCTTAGTGAGGAAAGCATGTCCAGAGCCGAGACAGGCCGAAAGCTAGGCCACTTGTGCCAGTTGGCCAAGTTGTGAATGCAAAGGAGAAGTTCTTGCGGAAAGTCAAAAGTGCTCTTCCAGTGAACACATGAGTGAAGAGGAAGCAAAACAGCCTGATTGCTGATATGGAGACAGTTTTAGTGGTCTGGATAGAAGATCTAACCAGCCACAACATTCCTGTAAGCCAAAGCCTAATCCAGAGGAAGACCCTACCTTTCTTCAGTTCTATGAAGGCTGAGAAGAGGGGAAGGCACAGAGGAAAAGTTTGAAGCTAGCAGAGGTTGATTCATGAGGTTGAAGGAAAGAAGCTGTCTCCATGACATCCAAGTGCAAGGTGAAGCAGCAAGTTACCCAGAAGATCTAGCCAAGATCATTCATGAAGGTGGCCATACTAAACAACAGATTTTCAGTGTAAATGAAACAGCCTTCTATTGGAAGGTGCCATCTGGGACTTTGATAGCTAGAGAGGAGAAGTCAATGCCTGGCTTCAAAATGTCAAAGGACAGGATGATTCTCTTGTTAGGGGCTAATGCAGCTGGTAACTTTAAAATGAAGCCAGTGCTCATTTACCGTCCTAGGGCCCTTAAGAATTATGCTAAATCTGCTCTGCCTGTGCTGTATAAATGGAGCAACAAAGCCTGGATGGTAACACATCTGTTTACAGCATGGGTTTTTTTAATATATAAGTTTATTTTTTATTTATTTATTTTTGGGTGCGTTGGGTCTTTGTTGCTGCACATGGGCTTTCTCTAGTTGTGGCGAGCAGGGGCTACTCTTCATTGCAGCATGCGGGCTTCTCATTGCGGTGGCTTCTCGTTGCGGAGCATGGGCTCTAGGTGCATGGGCTTCAGTAGTTGTGGCATGCAGGCTCAGTAGTTGTGGCTCACAGGCTCTAGAGCTCAGGCTCAGTAGTTGTGGCACACGGGCTTAGTTGTTCCACGGCACGTGGGATCTTCCCAGACCAGGGATCGAACCCGTGTCCCCTGCATTGGCAGGCGGATTTTTAACCACTGCACCACCAGGGAAGTCCCAAGCATGGTTTACTGAATATTTTAAGCCTGCTGTTGAAACCTGCTTGGGGGAAAAAAAAGATTAAAAATATTACTGTTCATTGATAATGCACCTGGTCACCCAAGAGCGCTGATGGAGACGTACAGTGAGATTAATGTTTTTATGCCTGCTAACACACCATCCATTTGCAGCCCATGGATCAAGGAATAATTTTGACTTTCAAGTCTTTTAATTTAAGAAGTACGTTTTGTAAGGCTGTAGCTGCCATAGAGAGTGATTCCTCTGATGGATATGGGCAAAGTAAATTGAAAACCTTCTGGAAAGGATTCACCATTCTAGATGCCATTAAGAACATTGATGATTCATGGGAAGAGGTCAAAGTATCAACATTAACAGAAGTTCGGAGAAAGTTGATTCCAACCCTCATCAATGACTTTGAAGGGTTCAGGACTTCAGTGGAGAAAGTAATTGCAGATGTGGTAGAAATAGCAAGAAAACCAGAATTAGAATTGGAGCCTGAAGTTGTGACTGAATTGCCGAAATCTCATGATAAAACTTTTAACGGGGCTTTCCCGGTGGCGCAGTGGTTGAGAATCGCCTGCCAATGCAGGAGACACGGGTTCGAGCCCTGGTCCGGGAAGATCCCACATGCCGTGGAGCAACTAAGCCTGTGCGCCACAACTACTGAGCCTGCACTCTAGAGCCCACGAGCCACAACTACTGAGTCCGCGTGCCACAACTACTGAAGCCCACGTGCCTAGAGCCCATGCTCTGCAACAAGAGAAGCCACCGCAATGAGAAGCCCGTGCACCGCAACAAAGAGTAGCCCCCGCTTGCTGCAGCTAGAGAAAGCCCATGCGCAGCAATGAAGACCCAACGCAGCCAAAAATAAATAAATTAAATAAATACATTTATTTAAAAAAAAAAAACTTTTAACGAATGAGGAGTTGCTTCTTATGGATGAGCAAAGAAAGTGGTGTTTTCAGATGGAATCTACCCTGGTGCAGATTGCTGAAATACAACAAAGAATTTAGAATATTACATAAACTCGGTTGATAAAGCAGTGGCTGGGTTTGAGAGAATTGACTCTTGTTTTGAAAGTTCTGCTGTGGGTAAAATGCTATCAAATAGCATTGCATGCTACAGAGAAACCTTTGTGAAAGGAAGAGATTGATGTTGCAGACTTCATCATTGTCTTATTTTAAGAAATTGCTGCAGGTACTCCAACTTTCAGAAACCACCACCTTTATCAGTCAGCAGCCACCAACATCAGGGCAAGACGCTCCACCAGCAAAGAGATTATGACTTGCTGAAGTCTCAGATGATGGTTAGCATTTTTTAGCAGTAAAGTATTTTTGAATTAAGGTGTATACATTGTTTTTTTAGACATAATGCTGTTGCACACTTAATACACTATAGTATCATGTAAACATAACTTTTATATGCACTGGGAAACCAAAAAATTTGTGTGACTTTATTATTGTGGTACTCGCTTTATTGTAGTGGTCTGGAACTGAACCTGCAAAATCTCCAAGGTCTGCCTAGTGCTAAACTAGCCTTACATCCTTCAGATAAACCTGCTTGGTTGTGATGTAGTATCATTTTTATATATTAATGGATTTTACTTGCTAATATTTTATTAAGGACCTCCATGTCTGTGTCCATGATTGATATTGGTGTAGTATTTTTATTGTGTGTGTGTGATGTCTTTGTCAGCTTTTGATGTTAGGGTTGTGCTGTCATCATAAAACTTGAATGGAAATAATTCCTTCTTTTTCTATTTTCTGAAACTGTGTAAGATTGATGTTAATTCTTCCTCATGTGATTGATAGAATTCAATAGAAATTCTGGGCCTGGAATTTTATTACAGAAATACTTTTGCAAATAAATTCAATTTCTTTATTACATATAAAGCAATTCAAACTTTCTGTTTCATCTGTCACTTTGGATAATTTTTTTCAAGGAATTTGTCCATTTCATATAAGTTGTCAAGTTTCTTGGCATAAATTTGTTCATAATGTTTCCCTATTATTTATTTATTTTTGGCTGCGTTCGCTGTTCGTTGTGGCGCACAGCCTTTCTCTAGTTGCGGTGAGCGGGGGCCACTCTTCGTTGCAGTGCATGGGCTTCTCATTGCAGTGGCCTCTTGTTTCAGAGCACGGGCTGTAGGCGTGCGGGCTTCAGTAGTTGTGGCTCGTCGGCTCAGCAGTTGTGGCTCGCGGGCTCTAGAGTGCAGGCTCAGTAGTTGTGGCACACGGGCTTAGTTGCTCCGCAGCATGTGGGATCTTCCCGGGCCAGGGATTGAACCCATGTCCCCTGCGTTGGCAGGTGGATTCTTAACCACTGTGCCACCAGGGAAGTCCTCTCTGGTAATACTTTTTATTTTGCAGTGTGCTTTGTCTGATCTAATCTGGTCCTGCCAGCCTTTTTATGCTTACTTTTTATGTGGCATATCTTTTTCCATTCATTTACTTTCAGTGTATCTGTGCTTTTATATTTAAATTGATTGTTTTGTAGACAGCATATAATTAGGTCTTGCTTTATCAATTCTGACAGTCTTTGCCTTTATAATCAAAGTGTTTAGTCCATTGACCTAAAATGTAACTATTGATATAGTCAGATTTATCTCTACCGTTATGTTACTTGTCCCCTCTCATTTTTCCCTGTCTTCCAGCTTTCTTGTATTCTTTTGGATCAAGTAAACATTTTTTAGAATTCCATTTTAGTTTACTAATGCTTTTTTAGCTATACCTCTTTGCATCATTTTTTATTGGTTACTCTGGAGAGTGTAATGTTCATCCTTAACTTTTCATAGTCTGTTTAGAATTAGTATTGTAATATACCATATAAACTGTAAAAGCCTTGCAACTATATAGGTGCATTTACTCCCTCCACCCCATCCTTTATGTTACATTTGTCATATGTATCACCTGTACATATGTTGTAAACCCCACAAGATAATGTTTTAATTAATGGTTTAAATTGCTGTATATATTTTAAGGAAATTAAAGAAAAATTCTTTTGTGTTTACCTAGGTTATCATTTCTGATGCTCTGCATTCCTTTTTGAAGATCCAAGTTTCCATTTCATATCATTTACTCTCAGCCTGAAGAACTGTAGCATTTCTTTTAGTGCAGGTCTGCTGTTTAATACTTAAGATGTTGTACCATTGTCTTTCAGCCTCCATTATTTCTGATGAAAAGTTAGCTGTCATTCAAGTTATTGTTCCCGCATGTAAAGTGTTGTTTTTCTCTGGTTGCTTCCAAGATTTTCTCTTTTTATTTGGTTTTCAGCAGTTTGATTATGATGTGCCTAGGTGTTTTTCTTTGATATTATCTTGCTAGTGGTTCATCGAACTTTTGACTCTGTAAATACGTCTTTGACCAACTTTGGGGGAATTTTCCAGTTATTATTTCTTCAAATGTTTTTTCTGCCCTATTCTCTTTCTCCGCTCCTTCTGGGACTCCAATTACATGTATGTTAAACTTACTTCTGTTGTCCCACATATATCTGAGACCCTGTTCATTTGTTTTTAATCTGTTTCACATTGAATAATTTCTATCAATTTATTTTGAAGTCCATAGACTCCTCTGTTGTCTCCATTTGGTTTTTAAGCCTTCTAGTTAATTTGTTAGTTTCAGACATGGTTTTTTTTTTTTAACATCTTTATTGGAGTATAATTGCTTTACAGTGGTGTGTTAGTTTCTGCTGTATGACAAAGTGAATCAGCTATATGTGTACATATACCCCAATATCTCCTCCCTCTTGCGTCTCCCTCCCACTCTCCCTATCCCACCCCTCTAGGTGGACACAAAGCACATAGCTGATCTCCCTGTGCTATGCGGCTGCTTCCTGCTAGCTATCTATTTTACATTTGGTAGTGTATAATGTCCATGTCACTTTCTCACTCGTCCCAGCTTACCCTTCCCCCTCCCCGTGTCCTCAAGTCCATTCTCTACGTCTGCGTCTTTATTCCTGTCCTGCCCGTAGGTTCTTTGGAACCATTTTTTTTTCTTTTTTTTTTAGATTCCATATATATGTGTTAGCATACAATATTTGTTTTTCTCTTTCTGACTTACTTCACTCTGTATGACAGTCTCTAGGTCCATCCACCTCACTACAAATAACTCAGTTTCATTTCTTTTTATGGCTGAGTAATATTCCATTGTATATATGTGCCACATCTTCTTTATCCATTCATCTGTCGATGGACACTTAGGTTGCTTCCATGTCTTGGCTATTGTAAATAGAGCTGCAATGAACATTGTGGTACATGACTCTTTTTGAATTATGGTTTTCTGAGGGTATATGCCCAGTACAGACATGGTATTTTCTGTATCTAGGATTTCCACTTGGTTCTTCTATTATAGTTTATGTCTCTGAGATTTCTCATCTTTTATTTTGAGCATATTTTACTTTATGTCATATAGTATTGTTATAATGGCTGTTTGAAGACCCTTGTCTTCTGATACCAACATCTGGATCTTCTTGGCACCAGTCTCCATTGACTGACACTTCTCTTTAGCAGGGGTTGCATTTTCCTGATTCTCTGTATATTGAGTAACTTTTTATTGCATCCTGGACATTGTGGATGTTGCCTTGTGGAATCTCTGGATTCTGTTATATTCCTCTGAAGAGTAGTCGTTGTTTTAAAGGTGGGTTTTGACCTGGTTGGCCCCCAGCTGCAAACACTTTCTCTTAGGCAGCAGTTTGACTTTTTTCCTTAACTGGGCTGCTTGCAGTTTGCCCCACATATGCATGGTTCAGGAGGTCAGCCAGAGACTTAGAAGAATTTATTCCCCAAATTGGGGGCTCCCTATCTCTGACTCACCTTTCTGGGATTTCCTCCCTTCACTTTTCATTTTCTGTGGTTTTCCAAATCTCTCCTCTGGTTCTTCAGGCCAGAAAAGTGCACATTGTGTGTGTTTTCTCTTAGAGTTTTAGCCACCCCTCATTGAACCCACCCTCATTCTGTGCTGTTCCCTCTTCCAGATATCTTCTCTCCAGAATCTGCCTGCTTTTGTTGATTCTCCAGAGCCTTCAGGTAGTCTTTTTGTTGTTGTTCCTGTGTTCATGGTTGTTATCAGGTTTGGTTGGTAGGATACACCTCAGCCATACAGGAAGTGGCACTCTGTGTAATAAAGACAAAAAGTGAAATCGCTGTTATCCATATCACACTTGAGAAAATGGGAGATTGTCCATTTGGAATATGTAATTCCAGAGAAACAATCAGCATATTTCTAATTGCTTAAAATAATGTGTCTGTATCTAAGGTACATAACTTAGGATGCCATTATGAAGCAAAACCATAGTAAGAACTATGGCTGATATATAAGAAAGTTTTTTTTTTTTTCTTAAGAAAACAAAGCAAAAGAACCTACCCATTGTGTTTTGACTCATGTGCCTTCCTTAGCAGGCCCCTGTTGGCAGTTGCATTTTTAATTTATGCTTACTAGTTAAAATGGCCTTGTGGATCACTACTGCCATCTGTTGGCTGATTGAATGGGCTTCTGATTGAGTATAGCGATGTTTATGCTGATAAAAAGTTTCATGATTGTAAAAAAAAAAAAAAACTTCTGCATCAGATGCTTTGGCATACAGAGAAATATGTTTGTTCTTGCCTTCAGAGAGTTTTATGCTAAGAAATATAAGCTTGTTCCTGCCGTACTTTGGTGAGATGTTATATATTAAGAAAAAGTTAATAGTAGAAGAAATCCCACAAGCTGGCTTGTAACAGCAGTTTTAATTTAGTAGCATGGAAAACAAGTGCTCTGAATTCATAGTAGGGAGAGATTATTGTGTACTGTGGTGGGGGGTGGGAAGGCCTGGTGGAAGAGAGGGCCTTACGCTGGATCCTGAAGCAGTTCAGGTGGAAAGAAGTTGCAGGTAGAGGAAGCAGCATGAGCACTGGCAGGTGTGTGTGTTGTCAAATTCAAACTATCAGTGCTTCCCATTCTGTGACCCCAAACCACCAAACAGATTAATACTAAGACATTGTAGCTTGACACTGAGGTTTGTGGTTTTTCCTTTAGGGTGTAGGGGGAACATGAGGACAGATACTGTGCAGATAGTGTGTTTGTATCTGGTTCAGGCAGACTTACTGCACTATTGGTTTATTCTTAAAATCACTGTAGAAAGTTCAGTTAACCTGAAATCAAATCTGCTCTTGATAGTGCTGTTGATTAATATAATCTTGGAATATAATGGAAAGTCTTAAAATTGTGGTTGAAAATATGGATTGCTTATTTTTTCCCTTTTCCCAACTCTGAGGACTTATATTATTTCCATCATAAACAACATATTAAATCCTTTCAAAAGTATTGTGAGTATTAAGTGGGGAAAAAAACAAAAGGAATAGGAAAAATAAGACATAGGAAAATTGTGTTTAATCTTGGAGCAAGGAAGTCCTTTACAAACAGAAGACTAATTTCCTTAATATAGAAAGAGTTCTTACAAATCAATAAGAAAAAAATTCAGTAGAAAATGATCAGAGGATATCAACAGTCCATTAACATAAAAGGAAATAGAAAATATTTTAAAATGTGGATAGATGCTCCATCTTGCTTATAATAAGAGAAATATAAATGAAAACTACAGTAAAATTTTTACCTGACTGATAAGCTAAGATCCAAAAGTTTTATAACATTACCATCTTGGCAAGAGTGTGGGGTGATTCACACTCTCATAATATTACTGGTGGGAATGTAAACTGATAAGTTTCTGGAGGGTGAGTTGGCAGCGTTGACCACAGTTTAAATTGAACATAACCTTGGACCTGATGATTTCACTTCTCGATGTGTACTCAAATGTATACTTGTGCATAAATGAAATGACACATGTATAGGAATATTCCTTAGAGTCCTATTTTTTATTTTGAAATACTTTTTACTTTACAGAGATGTTATAAAAATAGTACTCAGTCTTCCCTTCCTCTTTCCTTAATTTCCCCTAATATTACTATCTTTGTGGCCATGGTATAATTATTGAAAACTGAAATAACAGTGACACAGTACTACTCGGTAATATGCTGGTCTTACCTGACTTTAGCTGGGTTTCCCATCCATGTCCTTTGCTGGCCCAGGATCCTCCATCCTGTACTTGTGTCTCTTCAGTTTGTGTTTGTCTTTCAGGACCTTGACACTTTCGTGTATATATATTTGGGTTTGTCTGGTGTTTTCTTATGATTAGATCGAGATGTGGTTTTGGCGAGAACACAACAGAAAACAGGCTGTGCCCTCTCACCCCACCAGGAGTTACAGGATATGGACACATCTCATTCCTGATGATGGTGACTGCAGTCGCTTAGTTAAAGGTTATCTGCCACTTACTTCACTGTAAAGTACTGTTTCTCTCTTTGAAACCAAGAGGGGGGATTCTTTGTTCACCAGCTGACAGTCCTCTCTTTGAAACCAAGAGGGGGGATTCTTTGTTCACCAGCTGACAGTCCCCTCTTTGAAACCAAGAGGGGGGATTCTTTGTTCACCAGCTGACAGTCCCCCACTGTCGTTATGTTGTTGCTCAGTTTGTCCTAGATTTTGCCACCGGGAGTGCCTTCCGCTCAGAGCCTGTGCCCTCTCGGTGCGTCCTGTCATCTGTGAGTCCTTCACTTTCTAGCACCACAGGTATTCTGGGCTCATCCGGTGTGTTCTCCAGTGGCCTCGATTCCTTTTATTGGAGAATGGTATTTACAAACAAAAGATCTGGGTGCCAGGGAGGGTGACCACACACCCCAGTTTGCCCAGGATGAAGGCGTTTCCTGGGGTGTGGGACTTTGGAGTGGCAGGTCCAAGACGGGTGCTCTCCCTGGTGCCAGGTGTGCTCACTGCTGCTTGGGTGTCCCCGGACAGAGCCAGGAAGTATGCGTGTGTGTGCACTGTCACACACGTGTACGCACCTCGGTGTTTATTTCTACACTGACACTGATGCCTCCATTTGCAGCACAGCAGGGTTCACCCTGGCCTCCCCCTGCCCTTTCCTGACTCCTTTCTCCTGACTTGAGTCACAATGTACTCACTTGCTTGATCTTAGTATATACACAGAGCAGTTTGAGAATTGCTACCACTTCTGCTACAGTAACAGTATGCTGTCCTTTTTGAGCCCAGCTTTACAATATACAGTTGACCCTTGAACAGTACAGTCTGAACTGTGAGGGTCCACTTATTTGCAGATTTTTTTCACTAAGTAGGTACTGCAGTACTACACAATTTGCAGTTGGTTGGAATCCACAGATGTGGATGTGCTTGTGTTGGAGGGCCAACTGCAGAGTTATACTTGGATTTTCAACTTCGCGGGGGGCGGGGCGGAGGGTTCTGTGCCCCAACACCCCCGTTGTTCAAGGGTCACCTGTGCAAAGTACTGTTTTCTTTTTTTTTTTTTTTCCCCCAAATGCTGTTTTCTGAAGTCACTTAGGTTCTTTCAGGACAGTTATGTTATTCATAATATAGTTGTGCACATTTGTTACTGTTTGTATTTAGTTTTATGTTCTCCACACACCCTGGTTGCTCTTAACTATTTACTTTTTGGGTATGTGAAACGTTACCATGGTTCTAAGAGTCAGAGGGAAAAGGGATACTCAGAAATGCACGTTCTCCTCAGCTCTGCTACACCATTCCCAACCTTCTTTCTCCATTCTGTTCCCACACATCTGTTATGGGTTGAATCATGTGTCCCCCAAAAGATGCTGAAATTCTAACCCCCAGGACCTGTGAATGCGATCTTATTTAGAAATAGGGTCTTTGCAGAAGATCAAGTTAAGATGAGGTCGTTAGGGTGGGCCCTAATCCAATATGACTGTGTCCTTATAAAAAGGGGAAATCTGGATGCAGAGGCAGACGCGAGCAGAGGGAAGACGATGTGAAGACACAGGGAGAAGGTGGTCATCTCTAAGCCAAAGAATGCCTGAGGCTCCCAAAGCTGGGAGAGAGGAATAGAACAGATTCTCCTTCACAGCCTCAGAAGGAACCAGCCCTGCCAACACTTTGATTTTACACTTCTAGCCTCCAAAACTGTGAGATGATAAGTTTCTGTTGTTAAAGCTGCCCAGCCTGTGGTGCTTTGCCACAGCAATCCCCAGGAAATTAACAGCCCTTGTAACCAGTTTCTTATGGCTTAAATTGTGTGCCCCCAAAAGATATGTTCAAGCCCTCACCTGTGAATGTGACCTTATTTGGAAGTAGGGTCTTTGCAGGTATAATAAGATGAGGTCATATTGGATTAGAGTGAGCCCCAAATCCGGTATAACTGATGACCTTAAGAAGAGGGAAATTTGGACACAGAGGAGACACACATGGGGAAGAGAGAACCATGTGATGACAGAGGCAGAGACTGGAGTGAGGCAGCCCCAAGCCCAGGGCTGCTGGCAACACCAGAAGCCGGGAGAGAGGCGTGGACAGACTGTCCTCAGAGCCTTCAGAAGGAATCAGCCCTGCCAACACCTCGGTTTTCCACTTCTGGCCCCCAGAACCGTGAGAGATTAAGTTTCTGTGTTGTAAACCACCTTGTCTGTGGTACTTTGTTACGGCAGCCTTAGCAAACGAATATACAATCTCATTAGTTTCTCATTTATCCTTCCTGTTTCTTTTGCACAAAAGAGTATCTCCTTTCTTCCATGAAGGGTAAGCATGCAATCAATAGATAACTCTTTATCACTTTGGAGCATTATTTTTAACAGCACAGACTGGAAACAGTTTAAACATCCATCAGTTGAGCGCTAGTTAAATACTTATCCATTACAGTCGAATGTTATTTGTTCACTAGAAAGAGTAAGCAGCTTTATATGTACTAAAACAGAGTGATCTCTGAGATGTGTGTTTTTGTTTTTTTTTTTTAAATATTTATTATTTATTTGGCCATGCCGGGTCTTAGTTGTGGCATGCAGTTTCTATTTTAGTTGCGGTATGAGGGATATAGTTCCCAGACCAGGGATCGAACCCAGGCCCCCTGCATTGGGAGTGTGGAGTCTTAATCGCTGGACTGCCAGGGAAGTCCCTAAGATGTGTTGTTGATTAAAATATTTATACACAGAAGACTGGAAATAAAAAAGTGTGCCAGCCATAATCCAGTAGCCCCTTCCCCCCATGTGAGAGCAGGTTTAGAACAGTTAGTTCAAGGAGTCTGAAAATGAGAGGAGCCCTTAGCCTCTGAATTGTTCTATTTTGTGTGATTTCTGGTTTCCTTTGGGGTAGGGATGGTTTACAGCTAACCATGAGGAAACGCAACCTGTTCTTTCCTGATGGCACTGAAAGGCAGATGGCGAGGAAAGGACCATGAGCAGAAGGGCAGGACAGGAAGTGGGGATAGGGGTCAGTTCAACAAATGTATGCAAGTGGAGCGGGTCAGGAGCCCTTCCTCCAGGGCATGGGACGTCAGCAGGCCTGCTGGACTGGGGAGGAAGGAGGTGAGGTTCCGAAGGTTTGGGGTGTTGCTTAGTGGAGGGCCTGGAAGACCAGCCTGAAGCATTTGGAATTGATGAGGTTGCGTTCAGGAATAAGTCCTCAGAAATCATAAATAACAAGATGGAATTGGTGTCAGAAGAATAACATGTTGACATTTAAGGGATGGGTTGCAGGGAACAGTGCTGCAGGCAGGAAGACCTGCTCAAAGGCCTTGGACTGGGAGAGCTGGGGGAGGTCTGGGGGGAGAAGGATAAGTGCTCCGTGCATATCACTGTTGGAAGAAGACTCAGTATGATCCCCTCCTCCCCACTGGGTCCTTTCCTGAGGCCACGTGATAGGGAGTGGTTGCCGATGCAACATGGTAAGAGGAGTATTAGATGTAAGAATTTCTAAAATGCTTTCAGCATCTTTGGGCTTATGTGGAGGCGTGGTCAGGAACACCACCAATCCGTGCTTACCGGGCTTTCTGCCCCTCTTCTTCTGGGGGACCTCCCCCATCACTCCAAATTCTGGTGGCCCAAACTCTTTCACGTCCAGAGTAGTGCTCAATGGAGAACTAGAATCCAGAATCCATCCTGAGGCCCAACCCGGGTCTTGCATCCCTCAAACATCTCTCCTTTATCCCAGTCTCACTGATTTCACCCTGAAGTTCTACCGTACTTTGAAGCAGAGGGTTCCCAGCTTTTGTGGGGAACCTGTTTATGTCTCCGAATGTGGCCAGGAGTGCTGTCCCTGGGAGGGGAGGCAGCGTGGGGTTGCCCACAGTCCACTGGCATCGCTCGCCCTGCATCAGGGCACCAGCTGGGATCACAGCGACCCCAGCACCCCTGCCTGGCCTGGTGCAGACTGTTTGTTAAACCCTCTAACCAAATACCATTTAATTCCAGAAGAAATACTCCAGTTGTGGGTTTTTTGTTTTTGTTTTTGTTTTTAAGCTGTATGGATAAGGTGAACAATACAGTTAGGCCAGAGAATTAAATATCAATATTTAGATTGTTTGGAAATTGAATATTTTCTGAAATGGGGTAGTTTTAAAGGTATTCTGCATAGAGGTAAAGGCTAACATTGTGTTATTTATAAATCCAAGAATAAGCTTAAAGAAAAGGCAGATTTTTATACCTTGTAGGAATGTGGAAGTCAATATGTTGATTTTTAAACCTACAAGTTATTTCTGGACATATTAAATCATTCCTTTCTGACTGTCACACGTATGTAGTTACATAACAGGCAGCTGCAGTTTGTTAACGGCCTAGACTTTCACATGGAGTGTCTTGTATGTCTGACCTGTATCCTTGAAAACGTCGGGCCTTAAGTACCTACTGAACAATGCCAGTCCCCGGCGAGTGTCTTCAGGGACTGCTGGTGAGGACTGGCTCCATCCTGCCGGTTAGAGTGGAGGTATCTGCACGTGTTTCTTTTTTATTTTTTAATATTTATTTAAATTTATTTGGTTGCGCCGGGTTTTAGTTGTGGAAGGCGGCCTCCTTAGTTGTAGCATGTGAACTCTTAGTTGCAGCATTCATGTGGGATCTAGTTCCCTGAGCAGGGATCGAACCCTGGGCCCCCTGCATTGGGAGCGCAGAGTCTTAACCACTGCGCCACCAGGGACGTCCCTCTGCATGTGTTTCTGTAGCGTCTGTCAACCATACCAGGCTGGGGACAGCAGTGTCAAATGGAAGGGTTTTCCTTCTTCCCTTGCAGTGGTTTCTCGGTCCACTGTGCTGAACAGGAAGTTACAGAAAAGCAACTCAAGAGACATTGTGAATCCCCTTCCTGATTGCAAAGTAGAGGAGATCATTCCCTGGTTTGCAGTTTTAAAATACACTAATTTTCAAAACTCTGACAGTTTTGGACAAAAAAGGAAAGGAAAAGAATCAGTGAAGAGTCTTTAGAAGATGATGAGACTGTTTGAGAACACCAACATTTTAAGATTTGTCTCCCTCTTAGGGGTATTTTTTCTCCCTTTTTCCATGTTAGTTACACCGTAAGAAGACCGGCCAGCCTGTCGTTATTTCCGGCTCCGGGAGGGGCTGTGAGCACTGAGGCATGTGTGGGTTTGGTGGGTTTGTGCACGATCTCACTGGGGGACGTAAGTGGGAAGTGGTGTCAAAAGGCCCCTGCCCATTCCCGCGGTTCTGCCCCAAGTTCTCGTATGTTCTTGGTATTTGCCACGTGTGAGGATATGTTACCAGAACTACCTGCCAAAATACCAGCTAGCTGCACAGCGTTTGTCACTTCTGATTTCTCCTGGGTGACACTGGGTCTTTCGAGCAACAGCCTGCCTTAAAGAATTCCACGTTAGCATCTGCCAGACGTGAACAAATTAGGATATTCTGTTTCTGAAGTCTTATTAACTCTCATTCTTTCTCACATTTGTCTTTTCAGGAAAACCAGTTCTGTGTCCTTGGAGGCCCCCAGCCCAGTCCTGGAGTCCCAGGCAAAGCCTGGCTTCAAGCTCCCACGTTGGACGGCCGTTCAGCTCCCAGGCTGCTGAGGACCGGAAGGAGGAGCCCCTGCACTCCATCATCAGCAGCTCGGAGACCGTGCAGGGTACTGTGTGTAGCTGCGTTTGGGTCCAGGAAGTCTTTGTTCGCTCGTTGCTGGCTCTTGAGGGGAAGCTTTTGAGGCAGAAGCAATGATTGATAGAGCCACCCACTCGCTTCAGACGAAGGAAGGTCTTGGTTGGAGGGAGGGTTCCCCAAAACAATGCCTCCTGCGTTTCCGGCTTCTCAGGAACTTCTGATTTCCATCCTGGCGTATCTTGCCCCCTCTGGTGGTCACCCGTGAGTTCGCATGGGGCCCCTTTAAAGTGGTGATTCACGGCACATCTGCTAATAATCATGGAAGCAGGACGTAAACTCAGTGTTGGCCCCGCCGGTGATGGACTGCACTCTGGGTTGTCCTTCATTCCTGGCAAGTGTGGAAGGCAATCTCCAGAGCCAGTCCTGCAGTGGGTCCATTTCTGGCTTTCAAATGAGATGACAACAGAATATTTGATGTTTGGGTTAAGAGGAGAAGTGAGGTTTTCTTGTTATTTTGCTCTCTAAATGATCAATTTGGAAACCACTGTATTCAGGAATAGAATCCAGGGTCTTGTTGTTAGAGCCAGCTCGCCTCACGACTGGGTCAAGTGCCAGCCTCCACAGCCCCTGGAGGTAGCCCGACCTGAGGCCTGCGGGCTGCGGGGAGGGAGGCAGGTGAGGGCTTGTGCCCCTACGCCCCTTTCTGTGGGTAGAGGGAACCACTGGTTTGTTCTGCTCCCAAGACCTCCTGCCTGAGCCCCAGACACTTGGTTTCTTTCTTTCTTTTTTGTTCGCTGTTTTGAAACATGTTTAAAACTCCTTACCTTAAAGATTTTTTTGAATGTTTTACATAGCATATTCTTCCACGAAAAAAGACATTAAACTTTATTGGTTGTGTCTGCGATTCATTACTAGGTTCTGTTTCCAAACATGAGTTCCAGGCTGAGACAAAGAAGCTTCTGGACATCGTTGCCCGTTCCTTGTACTCCGGAAAAGAGGTGCGGTACCTGCTAATCACTCCCGGCGCTAGCAAGGTTTCTTTTGGCGAAACTGTTTCTGTGCTCTTCTAGGGAGGTGCCAGCTAGTACATTAGCTGTGAAAATGCATTACATTTGGACAGGTCCTGATCTTGGCTCCCAGTGAGAGTATTTTTACCAAAATCTGTTGGGTTTTATGGATAACTATATGCAGGTGATTCTTTGAGCCGGATTGAACCTGGGAATTAATGAATTTTGCTGATAATTTAGAAGTCCCTCAGGTGTTGCCGTGGGGTCCTGCTGACGTCCATCTCTGTGGTGTTGTCGATGTGTGCTGAGGCCCTGGGTTCACGCCCCTCATCACCTGGCATCGCCACCTGTGGCCTGTGGGGGTGTCGGGGCTGGAGGAGGAAGACCCCGGCCCAGTGTGGAGTAGAGCAGGGAGGAGCTGCCAAGGACCTTTTTGAGGAGATGAAGCTCAAAATGATGAAGCTCAGGGGTGACAGGCCATGGTGAACCATCGTTTCCATGCTCATTTTTGCTAAAATGCAAAGAATTTGAGAAGGGTAAAGCACAGCTTTCCAAAATGAAAGGACTTTCCAGGGAATATTTCCAGGTCTCGTCCTGTTAAATTCTATATTCAAGTGTCCCCGTGACATCCAGCTTCTGTTCTCTTGGGGTCAGTCACACCTCCTTCCCTCTCCCCATGCGCTGCGTCTGACTGTAAGTGGAAGGTCTGTCGCAGGTAAAGGGCTTTACGGACACGGGTTGGTAGTTGGGTCTGTGGCCCTTTTTTCTCCTGAACATGGTAGGTCTGGTTTGTGATTAGATTAAATGAAGTCAGTGAATCCTTCATGGAGTAGAAAAAATATGTTTTGAGGATATTTTGACATCCCTGGGCAAGAGTTGAGAAAGAAGTTGTCTTACAGGGTCCTTGTTTGGAATTAACTTAACAGATCGACACCTAACTCCAGGTTTGATGTTGAGGAAGGAGCAGTAGAGTCAGAGTCGACATAAAGTTGGGTCACGGCAATGTGATCTAACTTCAATCATTCTGTGAGCTGCCCTGGAGAAACTGCCTTTGAGGAAAGCAGGACGTCTTTCTGGTTAAACAGTTCTGTGGCATTTCTCCCCCAGCCTGTACCAGTTGCTGCAGATGCTGCTAACCAAATAGGTCCTGCAGCGTTGGCATCTTCTTTCCATTTCCGTAGGTGTTCATACGGGAGCTGATCTCCAATGCTAGCGACGCCTTGGAAAAGCTGCGTCATAAGCTGGTGTCTGAAGGCCAGACGCTGCCAGAAATGGAGATTCACTTGCAGACTGATGCTGAGAAAGGCACCATCACGATCCAGGTACTTCATCCAAGTGTCCCGACGTGGGGCACGCCACCCTGCCTCCCGTGCTGGTGACCGCCAGGGCCTCTCCACCCACTGGGCTGGGTGACGGGCTGCCTTTTCGTCATGGCTCTAGGCTCCTAGTGACCTGCTGACCACCTTTACTGTTAATTTACTATAAAAACACTCATTCAATATAGAAAATTTAGAAAATACAGATAAGCAGAAGAGGAGACGCTTTATTTATTTATTGTTAAATTTTATTGAAGTATAGTTGATTTACAATGTGTTAATTTCTGCTGTACAATGAAGTGACTGTTATACATATATATTCTTTTTCATATTCTTTTCCATTCTGGTTTATCACAGGATATTAAATACAGTTCCTGTGCTATACAGCAGGACCTTGTTGTTTATCCATCCTATATATAATAGTTTGCATCTGCTAATCCCAAACTCCCACTCCATCCCTCCCCCTAACCCGCCCCGCAACCACAGTTCTGTTCCCTATGTCCGTGATTCTGTTTCTGTTTTGTAGATAGGTTCATTTGTGTTGTATTTTACATTCCACATGTAAGTGATATCATATAGTATTTGTCTTTCTCTTTCTGATTTAACTTCACTTAGTATGATAATCTCTAGGTCCATCCATGTTGCTACAGATGGCTTTATTTCATTATTTTTTTATGGCCGAGTAATATTCCATTGTATACTATATATATATATATATATATATATACACATACACCACATTTTTATCCATTCATCTGTCAACGGACATTTAAGTTGTCTCCATGTCTTGGCTATTGTAAATAGTGCTGCTGTGAACATAGGGGCGCATGTATCTTTTCGAATTATAGTTTTGTCTGGGTAAGTGCCCAGGAGTGGGTTTGATGGATCACATGGCAACTCTAGTTTTCTGAGGGACCCCCATACTGTTTTTCATAGTGGCTGCACCAGTTTACATTCCCACCAACAGTGTAAGAGGGTTCCCTTTTTGAAGAGGAGAAAATTTAAAATCACCCCATCATTCAAAGATAAATGCTGTTGACATTTTAGTATGTGTCTATTTAGGGTTTTGATCTATGCATTTGTCTACATATCTAAACAGATTTTTAAAAATTTTTTTGGCCACGCCACAAGGCCTGTGGGATCTTAGTTCCCTGACCAGGGATCGAACCCGCGCCCTTGGCAGTGAGAGCACAGAGTCCTAACCACTGGACTGCCGGGGAATTCCCTAAACAAATTTTTTAAATGATATATTATTTTTTAATATACAGGTGACCCTGAATAACACTGGGGAGGTGGGGACAGGCCCTCCCCAGAGTCAGAAATCCACATATAACTTCTAGTCTGCCCTCTGTATACCCGGTTCCTCCACATTTGCAGGTCTCCCTACGCAGTTCCTCTGTACCCACTGTTCCACATCCACGGATTCAACCGACTGTGGGTCGTGTGGTACTGTAGGTAGTACTTGCTATTGGAAAAAAATCTGTGAATATGTGGACCCGCACAGTTCAAATCCGTGTTATTCAAGGGTCAGCTGTAACTCTTCACATTTTTTAAAAAATTTATTTATTTTATTTATTTATTTTTGGCTGTGTTGGATCTTCGTCGCTGCACGCAGGCTTTCTCTAGTTGTGGTGAGTGGGGACTACTCTTCGTTGCGGTGCGCGGGCTTCTCATTGCGGAGCACAGGCTCTAGGCGCGCAGGCTTCAGTAGTTGCAGCACGCAGGCTCAGTAGTTGTGGCATGTGGGCTCAGTAGTTGTGCCTCGTGGGCTCTAGAGCGCAGGCTCAGTAGCTGTGGCACACGGGCTTCGTTGCTCTGCGGCATGTGGGATCTTCCCGGACCAGGGCTCGAACCGGTGTCCCCTGCGTTGGCAGGCAGATTCTCAACCACTGCGCCACCAGGGAAGCCCCACATTTTTAACTATACTTATACTCTTGTGATGCATATTTCCCCATGTTATTGAATATTCTTTGGTACTATATTTTAATCACAGCCTGGTATTTGGATTAACAGTCTTACTTTAGATGCAGCAATAGTTTTGGCGGCTGTTGTAACCTTTGAGCAGTTTAAAGTCAAAGAGTTAGAAAGGCAGAAGTGGGGTTCATCAGGCAGTGGGCCTGAGGGCCACCACGTTCCTGAGACAGCTGCTCTAGGACCTGCTGGCTGGGATTATGGGGCGGCGGGGGGGTTGTGGGGCGTGCATCCTATGGGGTGGAGGGCCTGCCTCCGTGGACTCTGCCTCTTCCCAGCAGGCCTGGTTTTGCTTCTCAGAATTGCTGCTGGTGTCTGGTGCTCTCTTGTTCACTCCTTTGCTCTGCTTTGTGCATGTGTGTGCCTTGCTTGCTGCTGCTGTTTTTGTTTTTGTTTTTGTTTTAAATAAATTTATTTATTTTATTTATTTGTATTTGGCTGCGTTGGGTCTTCGTTGCTGCGTGCAGGCTTTCTCTAGTTGCGGCGAGCGGGGGCTACTCTTCTTTGCGGTGCACGGGCTTCTCATTGCGGTGGCTTCTCTTGTTGCGGAGCATGGGCTCTAGGCGGGCGGGCTTCAGTAGTTGTGGTGCGTGGGCTTCAGTAGTTATGGCTCGTGGGCTTTAGAGCGCAGGCTCAGTAGTTTTGGCGCACGGGCTTAGTTGCTCCGTGGCATGTGGGATCTTCCCGGACCAGGGCTCGAACCCGTGTCCCCTGCATTGGCAGGTGGATTCTTAACCACTACGCCACCAGGGAAGTCCTGCTGCTGTTGTTTTGAGAAGCTTTATTGAGATATGATTTTTACATATAATCAAGTTCCCCAAGTTCAAGTGTACAGTGAGTTTGGACCAACATACACGGTCATGGGACCGCCCACACCACTGATGTCATCACCCTAGTATTCCCTGCCCTTCCCAGCCCTTGTCAACCACTGATCTGCTTTCTGTCACTATGGTTTTCTATTTTCTAGAATTTCATATAAACAGAATTACACAAGAGGTAGTCTTTTGAGTCTGACTTCTTTCACTTGTCACAGTGCTTTTGAGATTCTTCTATGCTGTTGCATGTATCAGTAGTTTGTTCCTTTCTGTCACTGAGAAGTGCTCTGCTGTGTGGAGGCATCACAGTTTTATGTGTCCATTCACGAGTTGGTGAGCACTTGGGGATGTTAGGAATAAAGCCACTGTGAACATTTAAGTCTTTGAGTGGGCATATATTTTCATTTCTCTTGGGTAAATAACTAGGAATAGGATTGCTGGGTTGTAAGCAAAGTGTCTGTTTAACTTTATGAGAAACTGCCAAATGTTCCCACAGCAGGTGTCCCATTCTGCGTAACTCCTGGCAGCATTTGGGATGCCAGTGGCTGCACATCCTTGTCAACACTTGTCACTGTCAGTCTTTTTAATTTTAGCCATTCTGGTGAGTGAGCAGTGTATTTCATTGTGGTTTTAATTTTCATTTCCCTAATGATTAATGGTGTTGAGTATCTTTTCATGTGTTTGCCATTCGTATATCTTCCTTGTGAAATGTCTTTCAGATGCTTGCTCATTTTTAATCAGGTTGTTTGTCTTTTTATTGCGTTGTAAGAGTTCTTTGTATATTCTAGGTACGAGTCCTGTATCAGATATACTTTTGCAAATATTTTCCCCTAGTCTGTGGCTTGCCTTTTTATTTTCTTAGTAGTGGCTTTTGAAAAGCAGAAGTTTTTAATGAAATCCAGTTTATCACTTTTTCCTTTTATGCTTCATGCTTTTAGTGACCTGTCGAAAAAGTCTGCCTATTCCAAAGTGATAAAGATTTTCTCCTATCTTTTCTTCTAGAAGTTTTACAGCCTTGGCTCTTACACTTAGATCTGTGATCATTTTGTGTCTATGTAAGGGAAGGTCTAAGAGTTGTTTTTTGCCTGTGGCTGTCCCATTGTTTCTGCACCATTTGTTTTTCCTTTCCCCAGTGATTTGTCTTGGAACCTTTGTCAAAAATCACCTGACACTGTCTGTGCAGCTCTTCCTGGACTCTGGTTTGTCCCTTTAATCTATGTGTCTATCCTCTAGTGAGGTTTTCTCCAGTGAGGCCTGGCTGACGTGGCTGGAATTCACCTTTTCTGGTGACAGTGTTCTTACTTTGCTGGGCCCGCCTGGCAAGTGTAACTGATGTACTTGTGCCTGGGTGTCCCCACACGTCCATCCTGGCTCCCTGGTGCATTCGCTTGGGTGCTTAGCTTGTCTCTCTCCTCAGGACACTGGCATCGGGATGACACAGGAGGAGCTGGTGTCCAACCTGGGAACCATTGCCAGGTCGGGGTCAAAGGTAAGCCCCCCGCTGCCCTTTCCTCAGGTGCTGCAGCTGTTCCCCCTCTCAGGTTCGAGGGTCTCCCCTCGAAGGGCAGTTCTGACCAGAGAGGGTAGGTCCCAGATGCTCTGGACACCAGCTTCAGAGGAATGTCCTCAGGCACGAGCTTGTTGGCATTGGGGACCCTTTATCACAGGATTTCACTGTGTCATCACGGGGACCTCAGAGGCACTTTCTGTTATTTGCTGGATGGAGTCAGTACTTTGCCCATAGCTAGAAACTGGCCAACCCTAAGTTCAAAGCCCGTCAGTCCACGTCTGATACGCCAGCCATTCTGCCTCCTGACGCTTTTATCCAAGTGCTTTCTTAGCATTTATTTGAGCTGCATAGGCTTGAGGAGGGAGTGACGCAGAGACGGCATGGTCCATGATAGTCCGCGGGGCCCATGGGTTGCAGGCTGACTGTTCTCCAGAACTGCTGCCTGGAGACAAGCGACCTCCACGCTTGTCTGCTCCAGGGTGGTCGGGTGCTGGTGCAGCTTGAAGCCGACAAGGGGGGGATGGTCAAGGTGTCCTCCTCCAGCACCAGCCCCGGACAGAGGCTGTGTCCCTCGGCTGCCTTTGTGCCTCTCCTGGGTGAACAAATGCTCTTTGTTTTTTTGTGGGCCTAAGTGGTGCCTAAAATGACACTTCATGCCAAGTGCTTGAAAACAGTCTAATTGTTAGTCCAGAGTGATTCACAGAAATTTCTACTTTAAAAAATGACTTTACCATAACTGTTTCCCCTACTACGTTTTTGGTTGTATTTCTGTGAAGGGAATCTGTGCTGTCATCACATACAGTAGCTACTAGCATGTGGCTGTTTGAATTAAAATTTTTTTTTTAATATTTTAATTTTATTGGAATATAGTTGATTTAGAATGTTGTGTTTAGTTTCAGGTGTACAGCAAAGTGATTCAGTTATACATATACCTATAATCATTCTTTTTTAGATTGTTTTCTCATAGGTTATCACAGAATATCGAGTAGAGGAATTTAAATTAATTAGAATTAAATACAATTTAAAATGTATTAGTTCTTTCGTCACACTAGCTACACAGTTCAAGTGCTCAGTAGCCAAATGTGGTCAGCAGCTCCCACATTGGACCACACAGAACATTTCCATCACCACAGAATGTCTGTGGAACAGTGTTCATAGCAACAAGGATATGCATTTTACTTAATTTTTAAATTTTAGGAACTTTGATTACATGAGTTACAGTAATTAAGTGCTCTGTGATACCATACAAAAGCATGTGTTTGGTGTGTAGTTTGCCCACAAATCTAGGAGTCTCCTCCCCTGAACGTCAGGGGCCACTCTGGGCTGGGCCCTCTGTGGGGAAAGAGGGTGGAACGTACGGGGCTGTCTCGAGGGTGAACCACAGCCTGAGACTGCGCTGGAGGAATGGATGCGCTGCTGCAGGCAGACGGCAGGTCTCCGGGGCAGGGCCGCCCCCCTCTGACCGGTCTCACTCCACAGGCCTTTCTGGATGCGCTCCAGAGCCAGGCGGAGGCCAGCAGCAAGATCATTGGCCAGTTTGGAGTGGGTTTCTACTCGGCCTTCATGGTGGCTGACAGAGTCGAGGTGTATTCTCGCTCGGTGGACGCAGGCAGCCCTGGGTACCAGTGGCTTTCAGACGGGTAAGTGAGCGGGTCCCACATCACACACGGAGTGTCCCCGGGCCCTGGGGCCATCGTGGCAAGTGTCGCCTGCCACACAGAGTGGGACTCAGCTGGAGCTCGCAGCCTGGTCTGGGAAGCCAGGCTCCTTGGAAAGCACCAGGGTGCCGTCCTGGGCTTTTCATGGGAGGCCTGAGCCCCACACTCGGGGAGCCATTACTCTTTTTTGCCGGGTGGGTCCCTGCTCTGTGCTCCGGGGCGGGTGCCTTTGTTCTGAGGGCGCGTCCGTGACTCCTCGTGGGGGTCAGGGTTTGGCTCCCTGGCTGCCCCGCCTCCCGCCGTCTCCACCGTGTGCTGGGCCTGTGGTGTCCAGGGACATCTCGACTGTTCGTGGAGGATGGCACCCACCATAGCCAAGGTTAAGTGTTTATCTCTCAAGCCCCCGAACTTCATTTCTGAATCCTGCTTTCCCGCAGGAAAAGTGAAAGTGGGGCCCACAGTCACCAGGGCCGAGGGATCGACAAGGTGCCCCTCGTGTGCTTCTGCTCTTGGGAGGAGGCGCCTGGCCAGGGGTCCGGAGCGCTTGGAGTTAGCACAGGACGGGGGTCTCTTCCCGGAGTCTGGCGCTCACCTGGCCGCTTCAGGGGAGTGTGAGACCGAGAGGTCGTGTTCAGGAGTGGGGAGCCCCGTGCCCCAACCCCAGCGGCCACTCTCCCTGGTGGAGGTGTGACGGCCTGAGGGACACTCCAGCTTCCTTTCTATGCAAGTCCTGCCTGCCACGTGGGACTTGACAGCACTGACAGGCAGAACTCGCCTTCCTTCTCCCGCGTCTTAGCTCTGGGGTGTTTGAAATCGCTGAAGCCTCAGGAGTTAGAACCGGGACCAAAATCATCATCCACCTCAGGGCAGACAGCAGAGAGTTCACCAGCGAGGCTCGGGTTCGAGGTGAGCGGGAGCCTGGGCCTCTGGGGACGTGCGCGCGGGTCAGTGCGGTACCTCCTGCCACTGCGTTTTAGGACATTTTGGGGCGGGGGTCGCAGGCGCAGGGCTGGCCGTGGGTTGGGGCAGGGTCAGGTTTGCCCTCCTCCTTTCGAGCAGCACTGCCTCCACTGCGCTTGCTGGTGGCGCAGGGTCCTGTGCTCGTCCTGCCTGTGCTGTAAGATGTCGCCAGCCCTCCCACCCCAAGTCCCGACTCCCGGACAACCAGAGCGGGTGCAGCTGCGAGGTGCTCCTCTCTGTCCAGGTCTCACTGGATGCTACTGAAGGTGCCCAGCACTCTCAAGGGATCACGTTAGCCCGTGAAACCCTGCTTATGCCGCCAAGAAGGCATCGTGTCTCATGGTGGCCTGGGCCTCGAGATCCGGTTTGGGAGTGAGTTCTGCTCCCTGTGTGCGGGCAGGGCAGGGACGAGGCCTCCCAGAGCTGTGTGACCCCTGCAGCACCTTCCAGAGCTTTCATTTACAGAAGCTTCCCGTGTTTATTGCTTTTTTCTGTCTCTTCCAGACGTGGTGACAAAGTACAGCAAATTTGTCAGCTTCCCCTTGTACCTGAACGGAAGGCGCATTAATACCCTGCAGGTGAGGCCTGGCTGCCTGCAGGCTCAGGTGGCTGTGGAGATGAGCCGCTCCACGTCAGGCTGGCGGGGCAGAGGTGGGACTGGGCGTTGCTGTCAGAGCCCGGGGACTGGGTGTTCTGGGGGAGGCGAGATCTGTGGGTGCAGGCAGGTCCATGTGCACCAGGGGGTCACCCTTCACAGCACACGCTTCGTGCTCCTGAGTGTATTCAGTCATGCTGCCATCACCATGGTCGGTTCCAGAACGTTTCACCCCCAGAAAGAGACCCCACGCATCAGCAGTCACTCCCACTCCCCGCCCTGGCCCCTGGCAACCAGTCCATTTTCTGGATTGGCTTATTCTGGGCGTTTCATAAAAATGGAGTCGACCACTGTGTGGCCTTTTGTGTGCAGCTTCTTACTGTGTTTTCAGGGCTTATGCTGGTTGTAGGGTGTATCAGTGCTCTGTTCCTTTTCACGGCTCAGTAACTGTCCAGCGCGTGGCTCAACCGTGTTTCTCAAGCTGCTCACCTGTTGGTGGCTAGTGTCACAACGTCGTGCAGGCTCGTCCAGACCCTGCCTCCTGCTTTGCTCTTCCTGACACTGTGCTGGGGACAGGGCGCCTGTTCCCAGAGCCTTTTGTGTGTCTCTGTCCAGCGCTGGAGAGGGTGGGGCTGGAGACAGAGGGCCCGGGAGGCCGACCCTCAGTCATGCTGAGGGCTCCTTTGCCAGCACCCGGGCCCCGTGAGCTCCACCAGGTCAGCTCCACGTGTTGTTGGGAGGATGCGTCTGAAACAACGTCCCTGTTCATTCCATTTCCAGGCTATCTGGATGATGGACCCCAAGGATGTGGGCAAGGGTCAGCATGAGGAATTCTACCGCTACATCGCTCAGGCCCATGACAAGCCCCGCTACACCCTGCACTACAAGACGGACGCACCGCTCAACATCCGCAGCCTCTTCTACGTGCCGGAAACGGTGAGCCGGGTGCAGGCCTGCCGTGTGGGCTGCCAGGGGCCTGTCCGCTGCTCCCTGGGTTTACACACCAGCAGCACTTCCCCTGAATGGTGACAGCTCAGCACAGACATCACAAAAATTGCCTTAGCAGCATCAGGATGAAAGAAAATCCTATACGTCTAGACAGGTGAACAGAAGTTGAAGTGAGGGGTGCTGAACAGAGATGTTTGGCCCGGCAGGCCTGGGCTTTGTGGACGGGTGCGGGCGTCCTGTCTCCATGCAGTGCGCTCTCCCTACTTCCGCATGGCTCAGGGCAGCACCGTGAAGGCCCCACCAAATCCTGCAGCGGGGAAACCTGCTTGGGTTGAACCCAGCTTTCCTGGCTTTAACTGACTAGAGCCTGTTACCCATCTTGGAAAGAGCTGTTCTACCCTCCCGCTGAGTGTGCTCTGCAGACCAGCAGCCCCAGCCTCCCCTGGGCCCATTAGGAGTGCAGAGCCTTGGGCCCCTGCCCAGGACCCCCCAAGTCAGTTCCCACCTTAACAAGATCCCAACATGATGTGTGTGCAAACGGCAGCTTGGGAGGCGCTGGTTTAGAGCAGGGTTGGCAGACAGCGGCCGCTTTGGGCTTTGCAGCCTCGCACCACCAAGGACTCTGCCCCTGTGGCGGAGGCTCACAGGCCACACTGAGATGGGCGCGTGTGGCTGGGTTCCGAAAAGTGTAGATGCGGGAATTTGGATTTCATGTATTTTTCACATATCATGAAATGTCCTTTTTTGCCTTTTTCCTCAACCATTTAAAAATGGAAAAGCCATTCTAAGCTATACAAACAGGTGATTTGGCCTGTGGGCTCTAGTTTGCTGACCCCTGACCCCTAGCAGGCTTGGCTCTGTTCGCAGGGACATGTAAGTCATCGTTTTTATGGGGAGGGCGGCAGCTGCCCAGAGAGGGCCCCCCACCCCACCAGGAGCCATGGTGGGAGGGGCCTCCCCGGGCCCCTCTGGGCTTTTGAACAGACAGACACAGGCAGGACACCGCACATCTGCCTCAAATCTCCCAGCCCAGGTAGGCTTAGGAAGGGGTTCCCCGTGACCTTGCAGGCTCTGCCTCCTGGCAGGGCTGCCACAGGTTTCTGCTCTTGCCACCTGACGCTGCCCTTTCGTTGCCTCCAGAAACCAACCATGTTTGACATGAGCCGGGAGCTGGGCTCCAGTGTCTCGCTGTACAGCCGCAAGGTCCTCATCCAGACCAAGGCCACCAACATCCTGCCCACGTGGCTGCGCTTCATTCGAGGTTCGGTGCCAGTGTCTGTGCCCAGCCGTGTGGGCTGAGGCCCAGTAGCAGCTGCCTGCTCCAGATGCCAACACCATCGGAAAGGGCTCATCTTTGATGAGTGCGGGGTCAGGGCGGGTCACCGCAGCTGCTGGCTGGTGAGCCGAGTCCTCACAGCGTGGCGCCTCCCAGGGAGCTTCCTGTTTCCAAACACTAGTCTTGGTTGATTTATCCATGATATGTTATGATTTTGAACAGAAAACCCAGGAGGTAGTTTTGAAAAAGGGTCCAACTGATGCTGAAAATCATAGAAACTGTCCCGGCAAAGGCTCGCCGGCCTTGCTTGCTTTCCTTCCGACCCCATGGTTGTGACCTGGGCTCTGCCTGAATTCTAGGAAGACAAGGGACTTGGGAGGAGGCGCCCCCGAGCGTCCTCCCTTCTTACCCACACTCGGCCTGTGTCTCGCAGGTGTGGTGGACAGCGAGGACGTCCCCCTGAACCTCAGCCGGGAGCTCCTCCAGGAGAGCGCGCTGATCAGGTGAGGAGCCGCAGGACACAGTGGGCACCTCACCGGGTTCGCCTTTGCCACGAAGGCCCAGGTGGGCTTGAAGCTGCCGAGAGCAGAGGGTGGACCTGAAGGTGCCCAAGGGAGCTGTGGGCCTGGAGAATATGAACAGGTCACGTGTGCTTTGCTCCGTGTTTTACTTCACGCTTTTATAAGAGGGGTTTGGAGACTGACATTGAGGAGAATTGCGGCCAGTTCCAGATGTTCCCTCCCTTGGCCAATCCCTGTCACTCAATCCCGGGGCAGCCGTGGCAGGGGAAGTTCCATGCAGGGCTGTCTCTGAGTGGACGAGGCAAAGGACGGCCCCAGAGCCAGGAGAACGTCTGACCTCGGTCCAGGAAGGTCACTAATGGTGTGAAGGAGACAAGGGCTGGGCACCGAACTCTCTTTTGGAGACATTGCTCTTGGAATCCTCGTGAGCTGGGGTGGCCGAATTTCTGCTCCCCCATCCTGATCATAGCAGCAGCTGCTATTTACTGAGCATTTATTCTCACCCAGATTGTACCAAGCCCTTCCTGTGCAGCCTGTGTCATCCTTGCAGGTGGGAGCCACTAGGTCTCCATGTCATAATTGTGGAAACTGAGTTACAGGGAGGTCACACCTGCCAGTGAGTGAACCTGTATTTGAACCCATGTTTTCTGACCTCAGGCGTGTGCTCTGCCCCCAGCAGCTGGGACTGGGCTGACCCCAGACGCTGGCAGGATGCGAGGCTGCAGGTGGGGGTGTGTCCGGCCACTTGGTCACTGCTGGTGGTTTTCCAGGGCTAGGTTGTCAGTCTGAGCACTCATCTTGACCAGCAGAGTCAGACTTAAATGAAATTTTTTAAAGAAACTGGAAGAAAAAGTAGAAACTTGATGCAAAGTACATTTTTCCCCTGAACCCTGGGAGAGTAAGTTGTCCACTCTATGCCCATCGTCCCCAGGTATCTCAGGGTGTGTTTCCAGAGAACAAGGAGAGTCTCCTCCCAGCCAGCACAGCCGTCAGTTGGAGTTGACGTGGTGCAGCTGCCACGTCTCATCCTCAGACCAATCCACGTTGCACACTTGTGCCCGTCACGTCCTCTAGAGTAGGAGGGTCCAGTCCAGAGTCACACAAGCCTTTAGTTGTCATGTTTCTCCAGTCTCCTGGAGGTTGGCCGAATTCCACAGTCTTTCCCCGACTTTCAAGACCTGGATGCTTCTGAAGATTTCAGGCCAGTGATTCTGTAGAATGGCCCTCTGCACAGATTGTGTGATGCTCCCTCATGCTTAGGTGCGGGAGTAGCACAGAGTGATGCATCCTGTCAGGTGGGGCACGACTTTGAGTTGTCCCTTTACTGGTGATGTTCATGTTGACACTTGATTAAGGGGGTGTCTGCCAGCCTGCTCATGTGAAGTTACTCTTTTTCCCTCTGTAATTAGTAATGATGTTATGTAATGGGGTGGTATTTGACAGCTATGTGTTCATTTCTTACAATATGCATGTGCTTTTCTTAATATCTGTATAACTGATTTGCATGACTTGATTTCCTGTTTTATTCAAGGGCTATAATCTGTTACTGTCACTGTTTATTTTGATGCCCAAACTGTCCCTGATTCAGCAGGAACCTACTCAGGCTGACTCCTTTGCCCTTTGACCTATTGCCATTGTGCTTTGAGCGCTTCTGTATTGAGTTCACCCAATACCAACCAGCACTGCCGTGGTCTTGGCCTTTGCTTCCCTTGACAGTGAGGAATCTGCCTCTGATTTTCCCTAACGCGTTTACCTCTGATCAGTCCCCTCCATGTTACCCATCTGCCATCGCTGCTGCCCCCCTGCCCCGCCAGCTCCCTGCTCCTTCACCTGCTTGGGCCCTGATGCCACACGGTGGGCTAAGGGGGTGTCTGCCAGCCGTTCTGCCAGCTGCTCGCTGTCCCCAGTCTGGATGTCCTCTTCTGAGGTCCTTGGGCTCTGACACTCCACACCGGGCTCCTCCAACCCTCCCCCTGCATGGACACCCTCTTCGTTTCATCCTAGCTGCTGTGGCTGCCCCACCACAGATGCAGGTGCTGCCCTTTGGCTGAAGGACTGAGTTATTCAGGATGGCAGTGGAAGAGGAGAAGCTTAAATGAACGTTAAACATTATTGTTCCCCTACCCTGGATTATTAAGGAAACAAATGGTTATTTCACCTTTTTAAAGGAAAGGCAGAATATTAAGGAAATAAAAAAAAATACTCCCTAATACCACTAATAGTGTTGCTCACGATTTTATGCCATTATGTAGTGCTCTTGTAAACACCCTGATACACAAGATCCCAATTTTGTAAAATTGTAGTGTACATATAGTATATCCAGTATAAACCCAAGTTAAAGTGTACGCATTGTTTATACAGCATTGATCCTAATTATGAAAAATATAATGCACAGCAAGTAGTATGTATAGTCTTTGCATACTTATATATGTACCCTGTAATTTATCCATATTGGGATTTTTCTGGTTTTTCTTTCAACCCAGGCACTTTCTCATGTTGTTAAGGATCATATCATTAGAGGATGTTGATCTTTAATGGCCGTGTATCTTTCCATCATTCATTTCAACCTGTTCCCTGCTGTTGAACACTGAGCTTGTTCATAATTGTTTTCTTTTTTTCTTTTCTGTAATTAAACTTGCTTCAGAGCTTATTTATTTATTTATATATTTTTGGCTGTGCGCGGGCTTTTTCTAGTTGTGGCGAGTGGGGGCTACTCTTAGTTGCGGTGCGTGGGCTTCTCATTGCGGTGGCTTCTCTTGTTTCACAGCCCGGGCTCTGGGCACGGGGGCTTCAGTAGTTGTGGCATGTGGGCTCAGTAGTTGTGGCTTGCGGGCTCTAGAGCGTAGTAGGCTCGGTAGTTGTGGTGCACGGGCTTAGTTGCTCCACGGCATGTGGGATCTTCCCGGACCAGGGCTCGGACCTGTCCCCCCTGCATTGGCAGGAGGATTCTTAACCACTGCGCCACCAGCAAAGTCCTATAATTGTTTTCTATTTTATGTGCTACAGTGAAATTTCTGGTCCATAAATCTTGGTGACTCATGAAGGTGTAATCTCAGAACCATAGTTGGTCACTCTTCACAAGGTTGGGGGGGGTTTGTGTGTCAGCTAGCATCCCTGACTCTAGGGGGCGCGTGTCTCCTTAACTGGTGTTGGCCAAGGGTAACTTTCTGGTATGTTGTCTTCACTTCTCTGATTATTAGTGGGATTGAACATTTTTTCATATCCTTCTGGCTGTTTGTATTTCATGAAAGTTGCTCTTTTGTGATATTTGTGATAAATGCTTTTCTGTTCATAGGAAACTCCAGGGCGTTCTACAGCAGAGGCTAATAAAATTCTTCATTGACCAGAGTAAAAAAGATGCTGAGAAATATGCCAAGTTTTTTGAAGATTACGGCTTGTTCATGAGGGAGGGCATCGTGACCACGGCTGAGCAGGAGGTCAAGGTAGAGTCTGGGTTTCTGGGCCTTTCTCTGGGCTGCCTTGGGCTGTGGAGGAAGCTGCTGGAGATCAGAAACCTGAGCTTCCCAGGACGTGATAATGGCATAGCCAGGCACCCCAGTCACCGCTCCCAGGGGTCAGGAAGTGCAGCTTTTGGCCTCTGGACTCCGTGGGTGGTCCCAGCAGGGCCGGCATGCACTTGAGCACATGCCCAGCTCCTCCAGTGCCCTCAGTGGAGGGGAGCAGGCATTTAGTGTCTCTTCCCCCAAGGGCCTGGGGGGCTTGGGGAGGTCACATAAGTCAGGACAGGAGAGGTGCCTGGTTCACGGGGTGGGGAGGGCAGGTGAGGTGTGTGTAGTCAGGGCAGTTCATCATGTGATCGGTAGAAATCCATCAACACTGTGCCACTGGGGCCAGGAGTCAGTTAATTGTGCAATTACTTAAAAATGATGAGATTGTTCCATAAACATTTATTGGCCTTTTTTAAAAAAATTAATTAATTAATTTATTTATTTTTGGCTGTGTTGGGTCTTCGTTTCTGTGCGAGGGCTTTCTCTAGTTGCGGCAAGCGGGGGTCACTCTTCATCGCGGTGCGTGGGCCTTTCACTGTCGCGGCCTCTCTTGTTGCGGAGCACAGGCTCCAGACGCGCAGGCTCAGTAGTTGTGGCTCACGGGCGTAGTTGCTCCGCGGCATGTGGGATCTTCCCAGACCAGGGCTCGAACTCGTGTCCCCTGCATTGGCAGGCAGATTCTCAACCACTGCGCCACCAGGGAAGCCCCTATTGGCCATTTTTAAGTTGTGATACAGTTCCCATACAATAAAATTCACTCTCTTAAAGGGAACAGTTCATTTAGTACCTTCACAGGTTGTATGTCCACCACCACCTGGTTCTGGAACATTTCCATCACCCCCAAAGACACCTGTCCCCATTAGTCACTCCTAGCGCCAGGGTTTCGTCTTTTGCTCCAGAACAGCAGCAGGGAAGGAGGGTGACCAACCGTCTGGGGTCCCAGGGTTCGTTCTGCAGGCCGTGAGGGAGGGTGGGATGGGGGCTGGGCGCTGCGGCTACCAGCCTGCTCCCCGCAGGCCCTCATCTCCCTGGGCCCTCCTAACCCCGGTTGTTGGCACGAGGACTCCAGCGGCTCCAAGTGCTGCCTGCTCAGACTCTCCACTCATTCCTCTCTGTGTTTGTAGGTAGCGGAACACAGGTGGTGCCAGAGGCTTTTCTAAGTGCTTTATAAACACTGACTGACTCAGGTTTTTTTTTTTTTTTAATTAATTAATTAATTAATTAATTAATTAATTAATTAAATTTTTGGCTG
The DNA here is from genome assembly GCF_949987535.1 of Balaenoptera acutorostrata. Taxonomy (NCBI): domain Eukaryota; kingdom Metazoa; phylum Chordata; class Mammalia; order Artiodactyla; family Balaenopteridae; genus Balaenoptera; species Balaenoptera acutorostrata. The sequence continues at coordinate 36,737,850 of NC_080078.1, forward strand.
AGTTGGGTCTTCATTGCTGCACGTGGGCTTTTCTCTAGTTGTGGCAAGTGGGAGCTACTCTTCGTTGTGGTGCACGGGCTTCTCGTTGTGGTGGCTTCTCTTGTTGCAGAGCACGTGCTCTAGGCACATGGGCTTCAGTAGTTGTGGCACGCAGGCTCGAGAGAGCAGGCTCAGTAGTTGTGGTGCACGGGCTTAGTTGCTCCGCGGCATGTGGGATCTTCCCAGACCAGGGCTCGAACCCGTGTCCCCTGCATTGGCAGGCGGATTCTTAACCACTGCGCCACCAGGGAAGCCCATGACTCAGTTTGTTAATGAGAATCAGTAACATGCACAAGAGCATGAGCTTAGCCTATGAACCTAGAGCCTGGCTCGCTGGGTGGGCTCCCAGATCCGTGGTTTTGCCTGTTCATCCCCCTTTCATCCCCACCACATCACTCTCTCATCTGGACCTCCCCTCTGGGCACCGTGGGTTGTTGGAGATGAGTCGGTGGCATAGACGAGGCAGTTTACTGTCAGGTCACGTCCAGGCTGGTGCGTCAGGGAGCTGGGCCCCAGCCTGTTGCTGCTTCTGTCCTTACAGGCGACTCCCTCATGGAGTCAAGATGCCACCAGCAGTCACACACACATCTCAGCCGACAGAACCAGATGGACAAGCCCCGCCTTTCAGGGCCTGTTCTCCAAGTCACACACCCCACTTTGGCTTGTACCCCCTGGGCCAGGACTCGTCCCCTGACTGTGAGGAGGGCTGGGAAGTGTGGACTTCGCACCTGTGTCCGCTGCTTGGCGAGAGACAGGGTCTGTGACTCAAGACAGAGGGAGGATGCTGGGTCCAGAGTGGGCTCTGCCATGGACAGGGCCTAGCCACTCCTGGGACCATTTGTGCAGCTCACCTGGACAGGCCTTCTCAGCAAGGCCCTGGGCCACCTGTGGTGGAACGTGCTCTCCGAGGTCCCCTGAACTTCTGACATGGGGCCCAATGGACAGCACTGGAGTCCCCCAGAGCTCCCCAGGGCCCGAGCCAGCCCAGGGCGCCGTCCCTGGGCCAGGCTCCCAAAGGAGCCCTCTTTGGCTGCAGGACACGGTCACCAGGAGGGTGTGAGGCCAGCCAGAGCCTTTCCTCCCTTAGCTGAAGGCTCCCAAAGTCTGTGCCCCGCTGCCAGGAGGCTTTCAGAGCCAGGACCTGGAATGAGCAGTGATCTGGCCTCTGTCCGTCTACAGGAGGATATTGCAAAGCTGCTGCGGTACGAGTCGTCAGCACTGCCTGCTGGGCAGCTGACCAGCCTCCCAGACTACGCCAGCCGCATGCAGGCCGGCACCCGCAGCATCTACTACCTGTGCGCCCCCAACCGGCACCTGGCAGAGCACTCGCCCTACTATGAGGCCATGAAGTGGAAAAACACAGAGGTGGGTGAGCCGAGGGGCAGGCTTGGCCCCGACCGGGCCTCCCTGCACTTGTCCTTCCCTTGGGGCCAGGTCAGAGGGTGAGGGGGTCTGAGCACTGAAGGAGGGTCCCCATGCTCACTGAGAAATGGCTGAATGTGCCCACGATTCGGGAGAGCCGAGCAGTGAGAGTCAGCATCCAGGGTCACAGAGCCGGGCCCAAGCCTGCCTTCTAGTTTGGGTCTTTCTAGGAGGTGACACAGGGATTTCTCTATAAATAGCATCACTGCTTCTAAGATATAGCCAGAGCATCCCTGAGAGCCATCTGTAAACCACTGCGTCCACAAGGCCCAGGAACCCCAGCACCCCCTGCATGGCCCTCAGATGCTGGGCCCAGCCCGCAGCCCCAGCCCCTGCTCCATGTCCCTCTCCTGTCACGGGCAGAGGGTTCCCCGGGCCTGATGGAAGCCATTTTGGGTCCTCACAGGTTCTCTTCTGCTACGAGCAGTTTGATGAGCTGACCTTGCTCCACCTTCGTGAGTTTGACAAGAAGAAGCTGATGTCTGTGGAAACGGACATCGTTGTCGACCACTACAAGGAGGAGAAGTTTGAGGACAGCTCCCTAGGTTGGCTTGCTTCCCTTCTCTCTGGGCACAGGTGTGGATGGTGGCCTGGGGTGCAGGTGAGGCCAGGCAGGCCCGGGGAGCTGGCACTGTTTGCTACATGGCCTCTTCCGTTCTGCAACAGTGGGTCTATATGGGGTTTTCTTTTCAGCTTGCCTTCCTAAGATTGATAAAGCTTAAGAGAATCAGACATTTTAAAGCCCTAACAAAATTATATGGGCCTCAGGCAATCAAAAGTATCCTTTCTGGGGTCCAAATTTATCTGCTTAATTTTAGATGAAGAGTGTTTCGGTAGCTTCTGTCGTGCCAGTGGCTGGCGGGGTGGAGGGAGCCTGCCGACGGGAGCCTGTGGGGAGGGAGTTGTGGAGACAGCCTCCGAGCTCACCCTTCTGCTCTCCTGTAGCTGGCGACCATCTGTCAGAGAAGGAGACAGAGGACCTGATGGCCTGGATGAGAAACGCGCTAGGGTCCCGTGTCACCAATGTGAAGGTGAGGCCTCCCAAAGACGGGCCACCACCCAGCCACTATGACCCTTGGTGACTGCACAGCTGGCCAGCCTGCCGGCTCTAGTTGCTGCCGCTCCTGCATGTGTGTGCTCGTGAGCACGTAGCCACATGTGCCTGGGGAGTTGCTGAGGCGGGGCGGGCAAGCTTGGCTTTGCCTCCACTTTGTAGAGCAGTTGGAACCAAGAAAGTGGAAGGTGAGCAGCTGAGGGCCTGGTGGGCAGGCAGAAGCAGAGAAGAGATGTCCCCACTTGGCCTCCCCAGGGCCATCCTCGTCCAGGCCTAGAGGAGCTGCAGTGGCTGAGGACACAAGGGCGTACGGTCCAGCTTGGGTTCTCAGTGGGGGTTCTGGGTAGGCTTTAGTGAGCTAGGAACTCACTGATCCAGCTCTGAGCTGCAGGAGAAAAAACACAGTCACGAGGGAACAGGTGTCACTGGTTGAGGGACATGTTCAGGAGTGGCCCCAAAGGGACAGGCAGGTGTGCAGGGTAGGGAAGGCCGAGAGCAGAGGAGGGCAGACCTGGGGGCTCCACGGGAGGTAGCAGTGGGTCTCTGAGGGAGGCGAGGGCTTCCTGGCAGGGAGCAAGGCGTGTGGCTGGGGTTTCTTTGTGTAACACACATATCATGTCCGTGCTTTACAGCGGTGACTCATTTAAGGTGGCCTAGGAGGTAGGTAGAATTCTTGTCCGTATCCTATGAAAGAAACAGGCAGAGCGCTTCCGCAGGTCAGGAAGTCGTGGAGCTGGATCCTTACTGTGCTGCTGGGAAGGGGGCGGCCATGGGCCCAGCAGGCCCAGGAGAGTCTCTGGCGTAAGTCAGGAGGCCTGAAGCCTGTGGGGCTTGGTGAGAAAAGGTGTATTTGATGAAATAAAGGCCAGAGGGAGCCACAGGGAGGGGGTGGGTGAGAGCACCGTCTGCAGGAAAGATGGACACAAGATTGAGGAAGAGAGGCTGGGCCAGTGGAAATGGGGTGGCCAGTCCTGGCGGGTCTTAAGACAGTCGCTGTAGGACTTGGCAGTGGACCCTGTGAAGCAGAGAAGTGCAGATAACACTAGGCAAGATGGACCTTGGATGGTAACTGATGGGTTAGAAATTGGTAGCTTTGGGGTGTAGAAGAGGAGGGAGTTCCCAAGCAGGGTACGATTCAGGCTCCCTCTCTCGTTAGCAGGTGATTGGGAGGGAGGGAGGAGCACTGCTGGTTGAGGGTACGTCCCTGGAGACCTGCGTTCTCCTGTCTTGTCATTTGGGGAAGCTTTATACCTGGTCAAGACCCTGCCAGGGCCCCCGTCACCCCCGGCCTTGCTTGCAGGTGACTCTTCGGCTGGACACCCACCCTGCTATGATCACGGTGCTGGAGATGGGGGCCGCCCGGCACTTCCTGCGCATGCAGCAGCTGGCCAAGACCCAGGAGGAGCGTGCTCAGCTGCTGCAGCCCACGCTGGAAATCAACCCCAGGTGAGGCTGCCGGCTCCAGGCCTCTTGGGCCCAGGGCCCTCGATGCCCAGGGGATGGGCATGCTCATTTCTGACCCGCCAGGTAATCTTTTAAAATTGTATGTGAGTGGGTGTTCTTTTATTTATAACACATAGAAAGTGCATAAAGCTTTTGGACAGTTTGATAAATGTTTATAAACACCCGTGTAATTGAACTGTATTAAACTATACCCACGTGACGTTTAAAAAAACTGAAACTTGCCGGCGCCCAGATGGTCCTATTTTCCTCCCACTTGAATTCTGTCCCGCTCTCCAAGGAGAACCATAGTCCTGACTTCTGCGTCAGTCACTTCCTTGCTGTGCTTTATGGTTTTTCGGCTACTTGTGCGTCATTACACACAAGCTCAGTTCTGCCTGTTTCTGAACTTCACGTGAATGGACCCCTGTGCAAGGGTTCCCTTTGAAGCCTTACTTTCTTCCCTCGGCGTGTGATCAGATGCATTCATCTGTGGGGGTGACTACAGTTTGTTCTTGTTCACAGCTGAATCACAGGGTATGAGTCTACTCAGCACAACTATTTATTCTATTTTGATAGACATTTGGGTAGTTTCCATTTGGAGGCTGTTGGGAACACATTGCTCTGAACATTCTTGTCCCCCGTCTGGTGCTGCGCATGTGCTTCTCCAGGATGTGTGCCCAGGCGTGAGAGCACCTTATCCTCAGCTGGGCTGAGTAAGGCCCACTGCTTCCAGAGGGCAGAGCATGGGAACCCAGGTCCCTGCAAGTTAGAAGGCTACTGTTCTTTTTTCCGTTGGGCTTTTAAAAAAAAATTGATTGGTAGTTCTTTATATATACTTTATCAGTTGCAAATATCTTTTCTCACTCTCTTTTCACCTGTCTAAAAGTGTCTTTCGAAGAGAAGTTCTTAATTTTAATGTAATCAAATGTATATACATTTGTTAGAGATTTCTTAAGACCCCAAAAAGCATCTATTCCAGACATGAGTTTCTTCTCCTGCATGTCCTTCTAAAAGCTTTATAGTTCTGGCCTTTCATGTTGGTTGAGCCCATCTCTAACTGGCCTGTCTGGGGTTGGGGGCTAAGGGGGGTTCTAGTTTCATCTTATTCCATGCGAACACCGTGTTGCCCACACCGTTAACTGTGCTGCCTTCTCAGATGAGTATCTCTTGGAAACTTATGTTTTCTTTAGAGTTCTTGTACATTTTTTATAGTTATTTGATGTGTCTTTTTTATTGGGTATTTTGAAATTTCATGTTCTAACTTGTATATGGAGACAGTTTCTTTTTTGGAAATTGACTTTGTATACAGCAGTAATTTTTTACATGAAGTTACATAAACAAGTTACCAAAAACGCTAGAAAAGTCCATAGTCTCACCCCCACCACAGTCACTGTACCCTATTTGGTATATTTTCTTTTGGACTTCCGTCTTATTGTGGGTTTTGGTTTTTTTTATATAGTACATGTCTAATTTTATTATTCACCTATAAATATTTTTCCATGTTGCTTTAGAACCATTAATTTACTTAAAACTACTGGCGAGTAGGGGGAAGTGCCTTTTCCAGTTTCTGAGCCAAATTACTAGCCATGCAATTACTGGGTGAAAGATCTGAATTGGCTCATGGCTGGCCACAAAGAGTGTTGGACGCCTCTCAAAGGAGCTGTCCTGGTTGGCAGGTTGGCATAATGGGTGCAGGCCTGTGTAATGGGCTCACAGTTCCCAGCTGTGAGTCCCCAACAGAGATGGACGCTGACTGGACACCCCCTTGCCTTAACTAGTTCTGACACAAAAGCAGTTTTGTAAGATAGCTGTGCAGAGTGCTCGTTTCTGTTGCCAAAAGACTCTTATTTTACAAATTTGCTTTAAAATTTGTTAATATGTTCATATGGTTGAGAATTCTAAAGAACTAAGGGAGTTCACAGTGAAACTCCCCCCCCCCCCCAATCCCCCGTTTCCTCACGTATCTTCAGAGACGCTGTGCGGGGCCTCCTCTGGTACACTTGCTGTGCAGTGTGCTCACCTTGCTTTGTAAAGTGTTTGCTACTCTGAACAGCGCTATGAGGGGAGGGAATCATCTTGTCTCAGACGGGGACCAAAGACACTCCTGCTGTCCTCTGAACCTTTCCCCAGTGCCTTCAGTTTTATCACACATCAATTTTTGACATTCTCTTAAAATTATACCTTATAATTTTGATGTATATTTCCCATTGTATTTTTTCCTGTGCAGAAAATATTTCAGTTTTTTTGTAGTCAGAGTTATTCTTTTCTTTCTGACTTCTGGGTTTGTATTTTGTTTAAAAAGGCTTTCCCCTTCCGAGATTATAAAATACTTCTTCCCTGTTTTCTTCTAGTATTATACTTTTTTGCTTTTGATTTTTACATTTAATCTTTGATCCCTCTGGAAATTATTTTGGTCCAAGGAATCACGTAGGAATCCAACTTGTTTCCTGGGTGCGGCCCAGTTATCCTGTCTTTATGAGGTACTAACGAAATTCCTATATGAATTGGGCCATTTATACATTGTCCACTTTGTTGCACTGAGCTGTTACTTTTCATTTCCCAGAAGTGTTTAATTACTGGAGCTTTATGTTTTAACTGGGACTTCCTCCTCTAACTGTTCTTCCATGTTTACTTTTCTTTATAAATTTTATACTAGATGTTTTAGATATGAGTCTTTTAATGTAAAGGAATCCTATTAAACGTGGATTAATTTAAGGAAAGTTTCACTTCTATTTATGGTCCACTTATCCAAGAACTAACATATGTCTTCTCATATATTAAACTCATCTTTCTTTACCTTAGTAGTGTTTCATTTATATCAATTTAATATCAAAACTTTTGCTGGGTTTTCTGGGTATATAATCTATAATTGATCATTTTAAAATTTTTTATGTGCTTTATTTTTTATACTGGACCTTTCTATTACCCTTTTTTGCATGTCCTGATAACCCCAACATTTCAGAAAAGTCACTGGAAGGAACACAAAGTTAGAGGCTGTCTGTCTGTCAGGCTGTGTGCACCCCCAGCCCTGAGCTAATAACTTCTGGTGGTTTCTGTGTTCAGGCACACACTCATCAAGAAGCTCAGTCAGCTGAGAGATAGCGAGCCTGACCTGGCCCAGCTGCTGGTGGATCAGGTGAGTCTGCTGGAGAAATGTGAAGAGTAAACTGAGGCATGGGGCTGTCAGCTTCAGGAGGCTGCCTCTTCCTTTGAGATTTCCTCTAAAACTCTGTTTTAAACAGAACAATGCTCTTCCTTACTTCTCTCTTTGAGGTCCCTGGGTTGGGACCAGGCCTCGCTCACCCTCCCACTAACAACGAGGTGCTGCCTTGCCTTTCAGATCTACGAGAATGCCATGATCACAGCGGGGCTCGTCGACGACCCCCGACCCATGGTCAGCCGCCTGAACCACCTGCTCATCAAGGCCCTGGACCGACACTGACAGCTGTGAAAGCCCCAGGTCCTCCTGCAGTGTTAGGGCTGCAGGAGAGGGGACAGATGGAACCGTGGGACAAGGCAGCCTGAGACCAGTCATGGTGGGGGGCAGGGAATGGGGACGATGACACAGGAAGGACTGGATGCTGCCGATGAGAACACCTGCTTTTGAGATGAGATTTACTTAAAAGGTATTTCTTAGACTTTTTGTCCAGACTGAGAAGGTGGGGTGCTCTGGTGACACAACCTCCAAGCTTACAATGGAAGTGGGTACAGTGAGGAAAAGTCTACCTTCCGTTCCCTTCCTCTAATTCCAGCTGCCACGGTGGTGGGGAGGGGCAGGGGAACTCAGGACCAGGCACTGGTTTCCTAAACTCCGTCCCCAGCCTTTGGCTGTGTCGTCTCAGTTCTTGGCAACAGGCTGCAGAGCGGAGGTCGCCAGCCAGGCCTCACTCACGTCAGGCTCTCTTCAGTGTCACCTCCACTGGGTAATGGTCGCTGATGGCTAGGGCCTGTGGGGAGACAGCCATGAGCACAGGGACGCCCAGACATCTAGTACTCTGCACTCATGCTCCTGAGGCCAGTTGGGATTTGGGCCTGGGAAAAGGAGACCAAGAGGCACCCAGGGCCACAGACAAGTGGCTCTTTCAAGTCAATGAAAAAAGCAGTGGGTCCAGGCCTATATTCCTGTGTCCCATGCCCCTATTAGAGCTACGTGACCAGGACACTCACAGTCTGGTCACTCAGTCCGTATGCAGCTTGGAAGTCAAAGGGAGCGGCTGAGTTGGGAACCACAGCACCTTGGAGCAGAGGTCCTGCAACCACGATCCTGCAGCATCAGACACAAGAGAAGATCCCCTTCAGCCCACTGTCTAGCTCTGTGCACTTACTTACACCTCGGATCCCAGCATGTACCCCCAGCTCCTCACTCACTGTCACCCCAACACACTGAGCTGAGCAACCTAGGCCCCAAACTGCACACCACTGACCAACCTACATACCTGCCAATGTAGTGTTATCCCTAAATGTGCTTCACCCCCAAATTAAGAAATGCTGCTCCTTTCATTCCATTTCCTAAGTGGACTGAGTGAAGCTCAGGAGGGTGTGTGTCACAGGGCTTGGGAACCATTTCTGAAGCTGGTCATGGAGGCTCCCTCATCCCTGCCTGTGGGATCAGTGTGGGCCTGGGCCCTGCTCACCTGTCATAGGCACAGTGCGTGGATGTAACGGTGGTGTCGGCAGTGTCAGGAATCAGCCACTGGAAGCGGGGGCTCTTGTGCAGGCGGATGGATGACCATTGCGAGGGGGTCACGTAGCTGCAGCCAGCGTTGAAATCACCCATCAACATGATGTTCTACCAGGAGACACACACTGGTTAGCCCAGGGCAGAATGGGGGCCCCAGAGCCCAATGCTGGGGATGGGGGGGGGGGTTGCCTCACCTCCAAGTCCCACTTCTGCCAGACATCCAGGTAGACATCATAGAGAGAGTCGATCTCAGCCACCGCATCCGATGGGGCCGCATGCAGGGGAACAATGGCAAACTCCTTGATCTCTGTGGAAACAGTCACACTGAGCCAGTGTGGGCTGGGCTCAGCCATGAGTCGGGCTGGGGTGGAGGACACCTGAGCCAGTCCTTGAGGGTGGACGTTTTCCTAAGTAACTCCAATGTAAGACCAAAGCACAAAGGGTGTGGGCTGCAGCACGAGACAGCTTTCCAGGTGTCTTGGGAAGGGCTGGGCAGGGCACTCACGTGTGAAGGGGGAGGAGAACTTGACCACAGCCGGCTCTCGGCTGAAGCTGTCATTCCCACAGGGCTCACAGCCATCATCGTACTGGTAGCTGTCCAGCACGGAAACCTGGTCGGGTCTGCAGAAGGCCAGGCCAGAGGGCAGTTAGCCTTGGGCCAGGGCACCACCTTGTCTTGGTAAAGTCACTTTCTGCCATGTCCAGGTGGGCAGGGGGCCCGGCCTTAGCACCGCACAGACCCACTGGCCTGGAGCTCCTGCCATGTTTCCCTACCTCTGCACAGGCTGTGAGGCCAGCTCAGGGCCCTGCTCTGTGGCCCCAGTTCTCGCCCCCACACCCGGAGGGGAGGGGCTCACAGGCTCTCTAGAGCACACCCCAGCCTCCAGTCAGCACCCTCTGAGGAGGTGACCCAATCTACCTGAACAGGAACAGGTAGCGCTCCTTATAGCTGTTGCGTCCCAGCGGCTCACTGACCACATAGTGATAGGTGTTTGGGTCATCCCTGGATTGAGGAAACAAATGTCCCGGTCGGTGGGAGTTGGGGGGGGGGGGAGTCCCTGGGGACCCTCCTGCCACCTATACATTTATAGCAGGGCTCCTGCCCACATCCCTATCTCTGGGGCCTTGCTGAAGTGGCATACCCTCTCCCATCCACGCCTCCTGGGACCCCACTGTCACCCACTGGTTGAGTTTGTCCAGCAGCCTCCCTACGGCCATCAGGTGGTTGTCTCTGACCTCCTGGACGAGGGCGATATCATAGCGACTCAGGATCTGGGGACAAGGCCACAGTACTGCTAAGCAGGGCAGGCTGGGTGGAGACTGAGGCATCCGAGCTTGCCTGCTGTGAGTCACAGGGCCGACCTGCTCCTCCCAGACACCTTCCCGTCACGGCTTGGCCTGGGACTTGCCTGGGACGTGCCAGACGTCCCACCACCTCCAGCCGTGCACGGCACAGCAGTGACAAGGACCTGTCCCCTTGACAGGTGGGCTGAGACCAGAGGCTTTCAATCCCCTCCCCTGATCACCACCACTGCCGATCACCCTCAGGACTGACCACTGGCCCAGGGTTCCCAGGGCCTGTTAGAGGGCCCTCCCCTTCCCCCACCCTGAGTCCCCTGGGGACAGGCCAGCCTGGATTTACCTGCACAATGTAGTTGCAGAGGGTAGCATTGGACATCTTGGTCTCCCCAAAAGTCCGGATGTTGAAGGCTGCTATTCTCAGGGACAGGGCCTGCTGCAGCAGGCCAGCCAGGGCGAACAGCACCCCCATCAGCCTGGCACCCCTCATTCTGAAGCAGGAGAAATGTTCACATGTGGGCCTGAGGGTGGCAGACTCAGCACCCTGGCCTCCCTGAGTCCAGCTGGGCAGAGCTGGTAGAGCCCAAGGCTGAGTAAACCCTGTCTTTGTGGGCTATGCTGAGCAGGCCAGGGTGAGCCTCTGAGCCCTCTCACCAGTGTGCAGAGCCAGACACCAAGCGCCAAGTAACAAGCACTGGATCTTCTCACTCCTCACCTGCCAGCAGATGAGGCCCTGTGAGGGTCGCCAGCCTAGGAAGCCCCTGCCGCTGTGGGTGGGGCACCAGCTCACCGCCCTCCCCGCTCCAGCCACCCTCCCCTCCGGGATTGGCCAGGGCTCTTCCCAGGGTGGCCACGGTCACCAAGAGGGACTCCACGGGGCTTCTGGGCCTGGTACCCACCTTCCACAGGCCACGGGTCACACAGCCCTTGGGGCACCAGGCACACTCACCTGAAACTTGACTTTCACAAAGACAACAGGAATTCTGCCAAGAATCAAGAATTGATACTCTTCGGTACCAATTTTCTCCTTTCGCTGCTTTAACAAAAAATCCACAAAGTGTTAATAAACACAACTGTGAGCTGCTGCAGCTCCAAATCCTCACACAGGAAATGTTTGTCCCACCTGGGGTTTTAAAGGTTTAGGCAGCTGTGACCTTTACCAGGGTATCACCTGGAGGACAAAGAACAATAGCGCTGCCTGTGTGGCTTTCCCAGCAGGTGGGTAGCTGGCATGTGTTTATTTCAAGAGGTACAGGTCCTTGCTGCTGTAAAGAGCACCTGATACTTGCACTTGGTTTTAAAAAGTCAAAAAAAAAAAAAAAAAAGCCAAAGGCTCTGTGTCCTTTGCCCAAGTTGCTCTCCCAGGGGTGGGGAGCAGATGCACTGGCTACTCCTGGCTGCAGGACTTGAGGTGACCTTGGAGCCAGCAGCCAAAGCCAGACACTCCATGTTGCAAATGGAGCCCATGGTGGCTGCTCTCCCAGGACCCCATCTCTCACCAACTCCAACCCCTGCTTCCTAATCCCTCAGTTGTGAGGGCTGCAAGCACCCTGGCCAGGAGTCGGGGCTCTCAACAGGGCACACATGAGATGCAGCATCGGGGGCTGCAGGGCTGTGGGCACCGGGCACCAAGGAGGGACAGGGGCCGCAGAGTCCACCTCACTTGCCAGCAAGGCAGCAGGAAGCCTTCTCGTGGAGAGCCTGTGCATTTCACGCGCAGGTGACAGAAGTGGCCGGGTCATAAGGACACTGTCAGGCAGCAGCTGAGGGTCTGTGCCAGGCCTTGGGTCCAGTCATTTCATTTGGAATCCTTGGCTTTCCCATTTGTATTCATTACCTGTGGCTGCTGTAACAAGTCAGCACAAATTTGGTGGCTTAAAATTACAGAAACTTATTCTCTAATAATCTTAGAGCCCAGAGTCCAAAATCCATTTCACTGAGCTGAAACAAGGTGTGGCAGGGCTGCACACACTCTGGAGGCACTGGGGGAGACCCTTCCTGCCTCTTCAGCTTCTGGAGGCTCCTGGTGTTCCTTGGCTTATGGCTGCATCACTTCAGTCTCTGCCTCCATCATTACATTGCCTTCTCTTCTGTGTCGATTCTCCCCCCTCAAAGATACAGGTTATTGAGTTTAGGGTCCTCCCAGATAATCCAGGACTGTCTCCCCATCTTGAGATCCTTTTTTGCCGTGTGAAATTCATAGTTTGCAGGGATTAAGACATGGATATATTTTGGGGGGTATTATTCAGCCCATCACCCCATCCATGGGGGCTCTGCCCCATTTTGGGGTTGGGGGTTGTGGTCTCCAAGGACAGCCCTGCAACTGGGAAGGCTGGGTCCCTCTCTGGAAAGGAAGGGTCTTGCAGTATTAAGGGGAGTGTAGGGCTACGGGGGACTGGGGGTCAGGGAGCAGGAGGGGCCTGAGGGGAGCAGTCAGCAGGAGCCAAGGTCAAAATCAAAGTGCCATGGATGTGGTCAGCTGGTCATGAAGTAGGACACAGAGGGATTAAAAGCAACTCAGAAAGTAAACCAACTTCAACAAGAGCAGAACCCCCTGAAGTAATGAGAACATGCTGACGGACAGCTCCAGCAGTCAGTAGGAATGCCAGTCAGCTCGTGTGTACTCTGATAAGGCATCTACAACGTGGGGCCACGTGGCCTGGCCCTCAAGCTGCCAGAAGCCCCACTGCAGCCTTTTGCAAAGGTTTGATTGCTGACTCTCCTGTTTAAAATCCCCGAGGCTTCAAGTGTGTCAAAATCCAGACCCCAACCACCAGGTAAGACCATCAATGTATTCAGTGTAGGTTCCTTGACACTTTTCTTCCATAGGTATCTTTCCTGGACACACAGTTGCCAGACCTTTTGAGGGGAGCATGAGAGCAAACCAGTAGGCGGCAAAGCCATGGCTCACACAGAAGACACCCAGACCCCCCAGTTTTCAGCATGTGGGACACAGGCACCTGTCTGTTGGCACCCCTGTCCCCCTCTCAACCAAATGCTGCCCCTTCTCTGGGAGGTGCCCTCCCTCCCCAACCTGTCAGAAGAAAGGTCCCAACAGTGGCCTCACTTTCACGAAGTGCCAAGCTCTGCTGCCATATTGGTTGCTCTAAGTCGGGCCCACAAGAGAGGCAGGCAGCACAGCTGGGAAGAGCCTGGCCCAGGAGTCAGGGATTTGGGGCCTAGACCAGGCTCACCCACCGCACCTTCAACCACTTTGAACCTCAATGTCTTCATCTATAAAATGGGGATAAAACTGTCACTGCTTTCCTCTTAGGTTTGTCTTAAGGATCAACAGACATAACATTATTCTACAGAAGAATCATTTCACATCTTAAAAATTCATCTTATCCCTAAGACCAGTAACCTTCTCACAGCTGTTATATTTCCATCACCCTTTTAACTTTCCCTCATGGACGTCTTCTCCATTTGTATCAGTCAGCTGTTGCTGTGTAACAAGCGACCCCAGAATTCAATACGTATGGCAGTATGCATTTTTTATTCTCATGCTCACAGGTCTGTAGGTTAGCTGGGAGGGCTCTGCTCCCTGGGCCTCCCTCTGTGGGGGGAGGCACTAAGCTGAAGGGGCTTCAGCTAGCCAGGGTATGCTCTTCTAACATGGTGGAAGGTGGAAACTTCCAGAGAGGTGAACAGAAATACATGATGCCTCCAGAAGCCTAGGCTCAAAATTTGCATGTTGCTACTTCTGCCCACATTCTTTTGGTCTTAGCAAGTGACAGGGCCAAACCCAACACCAATGGCAGAGTCAGGGGTACACTCCTCCTGCACCCAGCTCCACAGCAGAGACAGAATGGGTGCCAGGGAAGGGAGGAAGCCCAGTGCTGCTGGCATTTTTCAATGTCACATCAGCAGGGAAATGGGTGCAGACAGCAGACCGCTTTCTCTGATCAGGGTGAGCTATTTTTACATCAACCCTGAGAGTCTGCCACCCTCTTTAGTTAAACTAAACCTGTTCAGATACAGGAAGGGGAAATGATGCATCACACTGAAGTAATTAAGTTGGAGTCAGGTCTTGAGTTCTGAGGTGTTTTAAATCAAAGGATAGGGCTTCCCTGGTGGCGCAGTGGTTAAGAATCCGCCTGCCAATGCAGAGGACACGGGTTTGAGCCCTGGTTCAGGAAGATTCCACATGCCGCAGAGCAACTAAGCCCGTGCGCCACAACTACTGAGCCTGTGCTCTAGAGCCTGTGAGCCACAACTACTGAAGCCCGCACGCCTAGAGCCCATGCTCCACAACAAGAGAAGCCACCGCAATGAGAAGTCCGCACACCGCAACAGAGTAGCCCCTGCTAGCTGCAACTAGAGAAAGCCCGTGCACAGCAACAAAGACCCAACTCAGCCATAAATAAATAAATTTATAAAAAGTAAATAAATAAAATCAAAGGATAAAGAAAAACATCCTCTAAGCACCGAAGGTGGGAACACAATAGCTTCAAAGGGACATTTGCCATGTGCAGGCTGTTGGGCTGTGAGGGCAACAGTGAGTGCCACAAGACCCAGTGAGCCATCCCAAAGAACTGGTGGGGGGTGGGGGGTGACTTGCACACCAACATGTGGCCCAGGAGAGAGGACGTCCACAGACCCAGAGGGAAAAGGGAAGGGCACAGAGCTGCAGTTTCTAAACAATGCACTGAAGAACCCCCAGCCCACAGTGAACTTGCAGGCACAGCAGGATGCCTTTTACTTTTGAGGAAAATGGTGATACTAATAAACACCTCTGAACACTTCATGGTTTCAACATCATATCTTGCTACACTCCTTTCCGCTATTTCATGTCTGCAAAGCTAGGTTTCTGGCAGTTATTGAAAAAGCAATTACTGTGCAAGAATCAATGTGGAAAAAGCAACAAGGGTGGCAGTGTCCAATCTGATTCCAAGATTCAAGAAGAGCCGACAGGCACACGTTCCACCCATAATTACAGTTACTTAAAAATTAAGTGAAAAAAATTTTAAGTTTACATTATTTTCCAAATATCTACTGTAAGTTGCTAGGATGTCAATACTTAACTTGTTTGGACTTATGTATTTAAAAATGGAACTGTTAGGTACTTCTTTTGGCCTATGAGTCCCTTAAAATAATTATTGAACCTTAACTAGAGGTGCTCTGAACTGCGAGTTTGGGAACCTCTAGATCTGACATACACAGTGGGTATGCCCCCCTCCCACTATGGCCCTGCCTCCACCCAGATGCTCAGATACCTGAGGCTCATTTGGGTCCCTGCTTTCCCTCAGCCCCACCCCAAATGCATCCTGAGTCTACAGTCCCCTCTGGTTCTGCAGCTGTGATACCTGTCCTTCGCTGAACACAAGCAAATCCACCCATTGGTCTCCCTGCTCCCAGAAACTCTCCCCACAATCCAAGTATCCACACAGCACGCAGCACATCTTGCAAATGTGCAATCAGATCACCTTTTTCTCCTGCTTAAAATCTGTCATCGGGGGACTTCCCTGGTGGTCCAGTGGCTAAGACTCCATGCTCCCAATGCAAGGGGCCTGGGTTCAATCCCTGGTCAGGGAGCTAGATCCCACATGCCGCAACTAAAGACCCCACATGCCGCAACGAAGTTCCTGTGTGCCGCAGCTAAGACCCAATGCAGCCAAACAAATAAATAATTTTTTTTAAAAATCTGTCATCGGTTTCTCATTGTCCTTATGAGGAAAGCCGGGGCCTACCAGGACTTGTGCGATGCCAGCTCAGGGCGCCGCTTTGCACGCAGAGCTACCCACCCTGTCATTCCAGTTCAGCTCACCATCACCTCTTCAGGGAGGCTGCCCTCTTCCCAACCCAACCCTGCCACCAGCGTGGTCCCAATGTCATCTTTTCCATGACCCTTATCATTTGTTTTCCTTGTTTTAGTGTTTGCTCTTACTTGCTTACACCGGTTGAAGGCGGCCTCTGGACTAGAAGACAATCTGCACAGGAGCAGGGACCTTGTCTATCTCATCCATGCAACTGACCAGGCCTAAAACAATGCCTGGAAGGTAGAAGGCTCTGTGCTCACCTGTTCCTCACCTCCTGCCCCGCAACCTCCCATGTGAGAGAACATCCCTTCCTCATGGACCCTCCAGAGAGAACCCAGCATGGCTTCCTCTCCTGAAGCACAGGAGACACTGCAGGGCGTCCAAGTGGCTTCTGGGCACTTGTCCTGAGCTGACCAGAAGCTCCCAGGAGCCAGTGGCTGTTGTGTCCTCCCTCACCCAGATTTGACCTGGATTCCTCCTCTCCCCTCAAAAGGGGTGTTTGCTGACCCCAAGACAGAGCATTTTAGAGGACAAAGGGGCTTCCATCTTTTACTTGAGATAAAAGGCCGATGTCTTTGCTGTGACATTGCTTTAATCCACGTTAGACCGCCTGTGCAGGTCAGCAGTCATCTCTCAGCTCAGCCACTGGCCTTGGCCCATGACCCCACCTTAGCTCACCATCCCTCTTGAATTTATTTCTGTTCATTATAAGGAAATCATTAACCCAGGATGGAAAATTTCTCAGAACATGCGTGTGAACTGCTACAATCCACAACAGCTTCAAGGTCAAGCTCAGCACAGCCCCGACCCTGCTCCCTCACCCCCAGCTACGCCAGTGCCCATCATGTCAGTGGAACAGGGAGCACTCGGGTTCCATGGTCCACGAGCCTGAGTAGCAATGTGCACACCCCTTGCAAATCACAGACAAGCCTTCCTTGGTTCCCCGTCCCACCAAAGGCATTTTCTAAGGTGTATGTTGGAGAGATTAGCATACCTTTAGCCTGAGCCCATGAGCACAAACAAGCTCATGTCCCTTTTGCCTAAGACCCTTAAAGATTTCACTAGAGTCATGGAGGTCCAATGACTAGACTCCCAATGTGCTGGTAATGTTTCCAACAAGGCTGCAATGGAGAGCGATCCCCAAATTCCCAAGCCCCCTCAGTCTCTCCCAAGCACAAAGTCTCCTCAGCAGGCCCCCCCGCCACTGCCCAACGGGTCTACAGAAGGGCTCAGAGGGCCCAGGACAAGGAAGCTCACAGGATAGTGTGAGCTGGTCATGGTGGGGTTTGCAGAGATATTTTCTATTGATCTATCTTGCAGTTCACTAGTCCTTTCTTCAGCTGTCTCTTGTCTACTTTTAAATCCACCTACTGAATTTTAAATTTCAGTTATTGCACTTTGAATTTTCATTTAATCTTTTATGAATTCTAATTCTCTGTGAAACTCTCCATCTTACCTATTTCAATATGTTAGTTATTTTAAAGTCCATGTCTGCTAACTCCAATATCTTACTTCCTGTGGGTCTGTCACTCTTCCCCCCCCACTCCCCCCATCCTGTTTCTCAGTGTGCCTAGTAACTTGACAGAGTGTCAGGCACTGTGTGTGACAGAATGGTTGAGGATCAGGATGGTGTCTCCCTCCAGGGTGGGCAGCAGAGGGGAAGGCCACCTCAAGCCACTCCAGGGCTCAGCTAACGCTAAACTCATTCCACAGTCCTTGTAAAGTCCAATCTACCTGTGGTCCCCAAAGGTCCAAGCTGAGAGCCTGGTATTTCTTAGGGCCATTCCTCCTTGGCAGGCTCTGAACTCTTCCCTAGCATCATGAAACTGCCAAAAAGCCAGCTCTGCTTTTTTAGCCACTTTCTGCTTCTCTGGCCTCCTTCCTCTCAGGGATCTTGGCCCTCAGGTCCCACTGCCTCAGCAGGCCCAAACCCCCAGCTCAGTCTCCCCAGTCCCGCAAGATCACGCGGAGCTCCTCTGGCTTCTCTGCCTCTGAGCAGCTGCCCCTGCCCAGCCCCAAAGGGAGAAGCCAGTGCAGGAAATAGGACTCACCTCTTCAAGCTCCCCTCTGAGCTGTGGGTGCCAGGGTAGTGCTCCAGTCCTACAAGCAGATGCCTTCTGAATTATGGCCAGTTCCTTGAGTCCTCATCAGGCATTGGTCTGCCATAAGCCACTCCATTGCCAGAAGCAGTCTGTTTTCATTACCTGGAATGAGTCACTGAAGTAGAGAGCTGGAGAGGATATGGTTGATAACTAGGCAAGCTGGTCCAACTAGCAGGCCGTGTGGACATCTCTGAGCTATAAATGTCCTGTGCAGAGGTATGCCACCCAATAAGAGGCGGCCAGAAGGGAAACAGACCATCCCTTCCTGCCCGACCAAGAGTCTCTGGGACTGAAGATCTCTATATCCTGTCTGAAACCCACAGCATTTGTTCTCATCAGCCCACTCCTAAAAGTGAAGATGGCGTAGTGTCAGGACATAGCAATTCTATATTCCATAAACTTGTTCTACAGCTCCTCAGAGAATGGAGCATCTGTCCTCAGCTCAGGTTTACTACCTCACTCCTAGAGAAGAAGACTTGGGGCCTGCAGACTGCCAGCTCCAGGCCTGTTTCCTTTCTGGGGACTCTGCACCCTTAGCCAGATGGGCAATGCTGGTTTCTGAGAACTGTAAGTACCTGCTGTGCTTCCTGCCCAGGACCAGCCACGGGGCTTATCTATAGACACTATAGTTTATTTCACATTGACAGTTTCAACAATGTTTCCCAAAGGGGATCCTGCCTCAGGACCTTTGCACTGTTCTACCTGAGCACTCTGCCTCCAGATGGCTACATGGTTTGTCCCTCCCTTGACTTGAGCCTCTGCCCAGATGTCACCCTACCATAGCATCCTACTTAGTAGCAGGTTTTGTCCCACTGTTCTATCTCCTTTACCCTGCTTATTTTTTCTTGCCCACCAATCACATCTAACATACAATGTATGCTCAGTCTCATCCCACTGGACATAAGTCCCACAAAAGCTGGGGCTTATGTAGCAGCACCTAAACAAGGCCTGACAGGTGCTCACCAACTACTTGCTGAATGAAAAGATGAATGTCAGGCAGGGACTTTGACAGAACAATGTCTTTAGATGCTCCAACCTCTTCAGCTGCTCTGGTTGTGCCCATTTAAGTGTGAGCATCTCACACAAGAGGAGCCCAACTTGGTCCTCCCTGATGACTAAGTAAAGGAACAGGCTTCTGCCACTGGCCCAGGCTCCTCAGCCTCCACATCCCAAATCCTGGTGGGATGGAGACATGTAACCAAGAGTGATAAGGGAGCACCAAAGTTACAGCTCCTAACAGGAGGGGAGCAGAGGGGAAGGAGGCTTCCCGTGGGGTAAGTGGCCATCAGAACGATACTCAGGTAAAGCGCAGCCAGATAGCAGAGAGCTCAGAACAACTCCGTCCTGTCATGGAAGTCCCAGGCAAAGGCTGAGGATTGACCCTAGAGAGGAGGTGGTGCGGGCCCATCTCCATGGAGAGGAGGAGGCTGCCCACGCCTGAGCCGGAGCCCAGCAGGACTCTCACGAGGATCTATGGCCCCAGGGGCTGATGCCCGTGTATGGTACAGCCCCACGATGCAGTAGCCACCACAGCTCTCACCACAGACCCTCAGACCTGAGTCCCAAGTGCAGTGTGTCTTTCCAACTCTGCCTACTCCTTCCTGGATGAGCAGCTAGGTAAGGCTGGTACCATGTCTTCCCTACCTCCCCTGGTCACCATGCCTACTAATCATCAGCCTCTGCTCACCCTCCATTCTCTAAGCATCTCCAGACCTCAGAGTATAGGACATTGAGCAATGTGGCCCCACCAGTGAGGAGAAGACCACGGTCCCTGAGCTCCCCTGGGTACTTCTCCCTGCCCCCACTACCACGGGAAGCTGTGAGCTGTAATGTTCCTATAACTCAGCTTCTCTTGGGGGTGGGGACACATGCAGTGAGAGCCTGTGGGGGGCTCAGTCATGTGAGGAGAAAGGCTCCCACTGAACCATTCTCCCCCCGCGCCTCAGCTTCCCCCTACCCAGCCTCCAGGGCAGTCACCTCATCGGGCCTGCTGTGAGGGAAGGGTGCTGCACTTGTCCTGCCCAGGCCCCCCACCAGTGTGAGGGCTCCCCAAAGGGCCTGCCAAATGTGGGCAGACATAGGGCCCTGCCCCCACTTCTCTACCCAAAGGTCCAGACACTGCCCCAGTGAGGGGGCCTGAGGCATGTAGATTCCTGGCTACTAGAAGAGAATGTGCCCCCAGGAGAACAGGAAAGGCAGCCGCAGAGACCTCTGCCTCCTCAGGAATCGTAGGGCTCTGGGCTCTGGGGAATGGCACTGGATCTCACCCCACTTCTATACCAGCTTAGAAAACATGTCCGCTTACCTGTGAGGCTGGCTTTCCAGACTCTCTTCCCCAGGGCCTGCATAAAAGCATAGCCGCCAGTCAAGGGACAGGGCCTCAGGCAGGAGCAGCGATGACCTCAGGATGCCAGGAATGAGCCCAGTCCAGCGCACTCCCACCTGGTCCTCTGGCCAAGGCCAGAGGGGCCTGAGGTGGGTGCCTTGTCGGTCTGGCTCCCCATCGTCCAAAGACTGCTGAAGTCGTAGCAGGCCATAGAGGAGGCCTATGCAAATGCATTGGTGATCGGCTGTTTCCTCACTTGGGCTCCTGTGAGGAGGCACTGATCTTCGCAGGTGCCTCAGCCCACAAATGACACAGTGCGGAAAGCAGGTAAAATGCAAATTTGCTGGGGAGCCAACACCAGACTGCCACCATGTCACTCCCTCACAGCCTGTGCCATCTTGCTGCTCCCATTCACACGTGACTGGTTTAAAAAGAAGAAAAAAGGGAGCGTTAATAATGTCACTCAACTTAGCTACAGGGTACCAACTTGTCCTGAAATTTCATCAGGCTGTTGCATTTGTTTGTGTGTTTATTCACTCATTCAAGATGGAGTAACAGGGGCCCTAAACAACAAGAAAGCTGGACAAGAGATGATGTGATGGTTTTCAGTCACTGGATAAGTACAGGACAGTGATCCCAGGGAGAAGGGACACCAACACACTGAGCCCTATGATTTTTGTGTGTTTGTGGTGGGGCGGGGAGGGGGGGTGGTGTTGCACCATGTGGCTTGTGGGATCTTAGTTCCCCAACCAGGATTGAACCCGGGCCCACAGCAATGAAAGCACCGAGTCCTAACCACTGGACCGCCAGGGAACTCTGGGCCCTATGACTGACCAGCCATAGCTGAGGCAGTTTCTAGACTACAGTGCAGGGAAAGGAAACTCAGACCTGGCTGTCTCCTGAGTGGACAAGACACTGAGGAGGTCAGGGAGGTCCAGGTGGCTAGAATGTGTACAGCAAAATGTTGGGGAGCAGGGGGCCGTACAGAAAGCAGAGCTCCAGGATCCAAAGAGGATTCCCTCGTGTCTTCAGCTAAGGACAAGTCTGTACCTGTGTAAGAAAAACTATGTGAGGAGGCTGGGGCGAGAACTCCTGGAAAGGAGCAGACAGAACAATCCCCAGAGCTCACACAGGAAGGGAATAAACTGTGTTCCCACAAGCCACCATGGAAAGACTTCCTCATTCACAGGGTATTGGGTAGAATCCTCAGAAGGGCATCACCCTTAGTAATGAGGCTAAATTAGCTGTAGACCAAAGGCAGCTCTGGACCACCCTAACGCAGCTCGGGAGCAATCCTCTAAAGGATCAACTGATGCCAAGGAACTTAACTGGGTGCCAGACCAAGATTAATACTATCTGAAGGAATACAACAAAACCCAGCAACCAACAACATAAATTTACAACGTCTAGTAGCCAATAAGGAAATTGCCAGGTCTATCGATCAGGGTACAGCCAGGGGACAGATACCACATGGTATTTTAAACAAGGGAAATTTAGTATAAAGAATTATTAACTATTTATAGGGAATTAACTAAAAGGAACCAAAAGGGAACTCTATAGAATACCCTAGGGTGAAGGGAGGTATAAAGAGAATGACTCAGAGCTGCGAGATCACAGCTCACTGGATGGTGAAGTTTACTGGGCTGTCCCAGGCCAAGGCTGGGGGCTGAAAGCCACCTGAGAGGGTGCCAACAGAATTAGCTGGGAAGCTGTCTGCAGAGAGTGCTGGGAAGCCACCAGGGTGGAGGTGCTGATGAACTCACTAGAGAGCTGCCAGGAGTCCAGCTAGGGTACCCATGGAACTTGCCTGGGTTCCACGCAAGTGCCTACCCCCTTCCAAATATATAAAGAGCCTCATCGCTGGCACCCAGGCAAGTGCTGCTGAATTTGCAGCTAGGAAGCCGCCTGAGAAGGTGCCACAGAAATTCACTGGGGGTGAGCCAATGTCACAAAACAGGAATGAGCAAAGCACAAAGAACCAGGATGACAGGCCCTTTCTCCTCCAGCGCCCTCCACTGACAAAGGTTAGTATCAGGCTAGCTGGCAAGGGAGGAATGTTCCAGTATCACAAGCCGGCGATGAAGGGTGGATTGACAACTGCTATACCTGGCATATGAAAAAGAAGAAAATATGACTTATGACCATAAGAAAAAGCAATCAATAGCAACTGACCTAGAAGTGACAGATATAAAGGAATTATCAGACAAGGACAATAAAACAGATATTATAAACATGTTTCATAAATTCAGGAAAGTAGGGGGAAACATGAGCATAATGAGAGAAATGGAAGCTATAAAAAAACCTAAATGGAACTTCTAGAGATGGTATAAATATCTGAAATACAAAAACACACAGTATGAGATGAACATCAGATCAACACTGAAAAAGATCACACAACTCAGGACTTCCATGGTGGTGCAGTGGTTAAGAATCCGCCTACCAATGCAGGGAACACGGGTTCGAGCCCGGGTCCGGGAAGATGCCACATGCCACAGAGCAACTAAGCCCATGCGTCACAACTACTGAGGCCCATGTGCCTAGAGCCCATGCTCCGCAACAAAAGAAGCCACTGCCATGAGAAGCCCGCGCACCACAACGAAGAGCAGCCCCCGCTCACCGCAACTAGAGAAAGCCTGCACACAGCAACGACCTAACGCAGCCAAAAATAAATAAATAAATTTATTTTTTAAAAAAGAGGGGCATTACATAATAATAAATGGGCCAACTATTCAAGAAGACATAATAATCCTTAATGTGTATGTACCTAATAACAGAGCTTCAAAATACATGAAGGAAAAACTGATAGAACTGCAAAAAGAGACAGATGAATCCACTATTATAGCTGCAGACTTCAACACCCCTATGACAGAAATGGACACATCCAAAAGGCAGAAAAGGACATAGCTGAACTCAACAAAACCATCAATCAACTGGATATAATAGATATCTATAGACTACTTCATGCAGAAGAATATTCATTCTTCTCAAGTTCACATGGAATATTCACCAAGATAGACAACATTCTGGGACATAAGACATATATTAACACATTTAAAAGAACAGACATCGGGCTTCCCTGGTGGCGCAGTGGTTGAGAATCCGCCTGCCAATGCAGGGGACACGGGTTCGAGCCCTGGTCTGGGAAGATCCCACATGCCGCGGAGCGACTAGGCCCGTGAGCCACAACTACTGAGCCTGCGCGTCTGGAGCCTGTGCTCCGCAACAAGAGAGGCCGCGACGGTGAGAGGCCCGCGCACCGCGATGAAGAGTGGCCCCCACTCGCCGCAACTAGAGAAAGCCCTCACACAGAAATGAAGACCCAACACACCCAAAAATAAATAAATAAATATATTTTTTTAAAAAAAGAAGAGCATATTAGTTCCAAAGTAAGCAGAAGAAAAGAAATAATGAAAATTAGAGGAGAAATCAATGAAGTCGAAAACAAGAAATAGAGAAAATCAAGAAACCAAAAGATAGTTCTTTGAAAAGATCATCAGTAAACCACT
The DNA here is from genome assembly GCF_949987535.1 of Balaenoptera acutorostrata. Classification (NCBI taxonomy): domain Eukaryota; kingdom Metazoa; phylum Chordata; class Mammalia; order Artiodactyla; family Balaenopteridae; genus Balaenoptera; species Balaenoptera acutorostrata. Next base: position 36,761,481 of record NC_080078.1, read on the forward strand.
AGCTGAACTAAGAAAAAAAAGAGAGAGGACACATATTACTAATATCCAAAATGAAAAGGGGACATGACTGCAGATCCCATGGGCATTAAAAAAGATAATAAAGGAATACTATGAACAACTCTATGCCCACAAATGTAATAACTTAGAGCAGGGGTCCCCAACCCCCCGGCCATGGACCGGTACTGGTCCGCAGCCTGTTAGGAACCGGGCTGAAAGCAGGAGGTGAGCGGTGGGCGGGCAGGTGGGCAGGCAGGTGGGTGGGCTAGCGAGCAAGTGAAGCTTCATCTGCCGCTCCGCATCACTCCCCATTGCTTGCATTACCACCTGAACCAACCCTCCCTCCCCACCTTGTCCGTGGAAAAACTGTCTTCCACGAAACTGGTCCCTGGTGCCAAAAAGGTTGGGGACCACTGACTTAATAGGAAATGAACCAAACCTTGAAAGCACAATCTGCCAAAACTCACACAAACAGAAAGAGACAATCTGAGTAGGCCTAGATCTACCAAAGAAATGAACAAATAACCTTCCAAAACAGAAAGCATCAGGCCCAGATGGGTTCACTGGTAAATTCTACCAAATATTTAACAAGAAATTACACCAATTTTCCACAGTCTCTTTCAGAAGGTATAAGCAGAGAGAATACTTGCTAACTTATTCTGTGACATCAGCATCACTCTAATACCAAAACACATTACAAGAAAAGAAAGTACAAATTAATCTGTCTCATGAACATAGATACAAAAATGTTCAACAAAATATAAACAATTAAAATCCAAGGACTTCCCTGGTGGCGCAGTGGTTAAAAATCCACCTGCCGATGCAGGGTACATGTGTTCGATCCCTGGTCCAGGAAGATCCCACATGCCGCGGAGCAACTAAGCCCGTGCACCACAACTACTGAGCCTGCGCTCTAGAGCCTGCGTGCCACAACTACTGAAGCCCGTGCACCTAGAGCCTGTGCTCCGCAACAAGAGAAGCCACCTCAATGAGAAGCCTGCACACCGCAACGAAGAATAGCCCCTGCTCGCTGCAACTAGAGAAAAGCCCACGCGCAGCAACAAAGACCCAACACAGCCAAAAATAAATTTTAAAAAATAAAATAAAATAAAATCCAAACACTGCATAAAAAGAATTACACATCATGACCAAGTGGAATCTACTCCAGGTATGAAAGGCTCGCTCAACATTCAATAATCAATTAAGATAAATTCTCACACTGACAGGCCAAAGAAGAAAAATCACATGATCATAACAACACACATTAAAAAAAAGCATTTCACAAAATTCAATAGTTTTAAAAAAAACCATAAAAACTCAGCAAACTGAGAATAGAGAGGAACTTCCTTAATATGATAAAGATTATGCACAAAAAAACCTACAGGTTGGGACTTCCCTGGTGGTCCAGGGGCTAAGACTCCGTGGCTCCCAATGCAGGGGGCCCGGATTCGATCCCTGGTCAGGGAACTAGATCCCACATGCCAGAACTAAGAGTTTGCATGCCGCAACTAAAGATCCTGCATGCTGCAATGAAGACCCGGCGCAGCCAAATAAATGAATAAATATTAAAAAAACAAAAACAAAAAACCTACAGGTAAGGAGTGACATCAGCAAAATGGACGACTAGGAAGCTCTAAGCCCTTGTTCCCACAGAGACAACAAAAAACAATCCAAAACTGGCTGAACTAACTTTACAGGAGATCTGGAGAACAGTCAAACGTCTATAGCAGCCAAATGAATGTGCCATCAGTGCCCACCCGCCTTGGCATGGCAGTGTCTTGGTCTAGAGGAGGCAGCAGACCAGTTCCCAGTTCCCTCCCGGGCAGAGCTGACCTTATTTGCAATGTTCTAACCAGTCTTGGGACTGTCTGAAGGACTGATCTCTGTCCACCTAACTTGAATCTCAGGCAAAGAAAATCAACAGGCACTAATCATGAAGGCTACAAGGATTTCAGACTCTTGAGATGCCTTAAGCAAGAGCTTAAGAGTGAAGACATACAATAGATAACCTATGGCCACAAACAGAAGCTGGAGATGAGACTCTTGGGAAGTTAAGACATTCAAAAACAGCTGTGTATAAAGAGGAAATGAAAAAAGCCACACACAGACGCAGGCAAAACAAATCCTCAGAGACGACCTTAAGCTTTCACCTGGGCTGATCCCTACGCTCAAAGCAAGTCCAGTCAATCAGTGAAGGACTGCCCAGGCACAACAGAGCCAGCCTGCAAGGACAGGGAAAGGTGGCTGTTTTTTTCAAATACCTAACTTTCAACAAAAACAATAAAAGGCAAACAAAGAAATAGGATAACATGGTTCATCCAAAGAACAATATAAACTGGCAAAAACTATCCCGGAGGAAGCATAACATAAGATTTTCTTATGGACTTGTGTTCTTATGTTACCAGATAAAGACTTTCTAACAGCTATCTTAAATATGCTCAAAGAGCTAAAGGAAAACACAAAGAGGGAAAGCAAATCTGGAAAATGATATTATGAACAAAATGAGAATATCTACAAAGAGAGAAATTATAACAAAGAACCAAACAAAATTCTGGAGCTGAAAAATATAATAAATGAATGAGAAAATTCATAGAGAGGTTCAACAGCAGATTTGAGCAGGCTGACAAAAGAATCAGAGAACTTGAAGACACATGAAATTATTGACTCTGAGGATCAGAAAGAAAAAAGAATGAAGGAAAGTGAACAGATGGACTTCCCTAGTGGTGCAGTGGTTAAGAATCCACCTGCCAATGCAGGGGACACGGGTTCTATCTCTGGTCCGGGAAGATCCCACATGCTGCGGAGCAACTAAGCCCGTGTACCACAACTACCGAGCCTGCGCTCTAGAGCCTGTGAACCACAACTACTGAAGCCCGAGCACCCTAGAGCCTGTGCACCACAACTACTGAGTCCACGCTTGCAACTACTGAAGCCCCACGCACTCTAGGGCCCGCATGACGCAACTACTGAAGCCCATGCTCCTAGAGCCCGTGCTCTGCAACGAGAAGCCACCACAATGAGAAGCCCATGCACTGCAACAAAGACTGTGTCCCTCGCTCGCCACAACTAGAGAAAGCCCGTGCGCAGCAACGAAAACCCAACGCAGCCAAAAATAAATAAATAAGTTCATAAAAAAAAAAGAAAGATATCAAAGCAATAGACTAACTTTACACCTTAAGGAAATAAGAAAAGCAAACTAAACCCAAAGCTAGCTGGAGGAAGGAAATAATAGAGTACAGTGGTAACAGAGACCAATTGCACTTCTATACACTAACAATGAACAATCCTAAAATGAAATTAAGAAAACAATCCCATTTACAATAGCATCAAAAAGATTTAAAATATTTGGGAATATGGGGACTTCCCTGGTGGCACAGTGGTTAAGAATCTGCCTGCCGATGCAGAAGATACGGGTTCGGTCCCTGGTCCAGCAAGATCCCACATGCCACGGAGCAACTAAGCCCATGCACCACAACTACTGAGCCCGTGCTCTAGAGCCCACGAGCCACAACTACTAAGCCCGCGCGCCACAACTACTGAAGCCCACGCACCTAGAGCCTGTGTTCCGCAACGAGAAGCCACCACAATGAGAAGCCCACGCACCACCAACGAAGAGTAGCCCCCACTTGCCACAACTAGAGAAAGTCCACAGGCAGTAACGAAGACCCAACGCAGCCAAAAACAAGTAAATAAATAAAATAAATAAATTAAAAGAAAATACTTGGGAATAAACTTAATCAAGGAGGTGAAAGACTTATAAACTAAAAAATACAAATCATTGCTGAAAGGAATTTAAAAAAGACATAAATACATGAAAAGACATCTCATGTTCACGGATTGAAAGACTTAATTTTTTTTTAAAATAAATTTATTTATTTATTTTGGCTGTGTTGGGTCTTCGTTGCTGTGCGCAGGCCTTCTCTAGTTGCGGCGAGCAGGGGCTACTCTTCGTAGCAGTGCACGGGCTTCTCATTGTGGTGGCTTCTCTTGTTGTGGAGCACAGGCTGTAGGTGCATGGGCTCAGTAGTTGTGGCTTGTGGGCTCTAGAGCACAGGCTCAGTAGTTGTGGCACATGGGCTTAGTTGCTCCATGGCATGTGGGATCTTCCCAGACCAGGGCTCGAACCCATGTCCCCTGCATTGGCAGGCGGATTCTTAACCACTGCACCACCAGGGAAGTCCTTAATATTGTTAATAAGATGTTAGTACTACCCGAAATTATCTACCTATTTAAGCAATCCCTATCAAAACCTCAATGACTTTTTTTTTTTCACAGAAATAGAAAAACCTGTCTTAAAATTCATATGGAATCTCAAGGGACCCCCAAATATCCAAAACTACCTTGAAAAAGTAGAACAAAGTTGGAGGTGTGTCTCAAACTTCCTGATTTCGAAACTTAGTACAAAGCTACAGTAATCAAAGCAGTGTGATACTAACATAACGACAGATTTATAAACCAATATAATAAAGAGCCCAAAAATAAACACTTGCATAAGGTCAAGTGATTTTCAACAACAGTGCCAAGACTATTCAACAGGGAAAGAACAGTCTTTTCAACAAATGGTACTGGGAAAACTGGATGTCCACATGCAAAAGAACAAACTTAGCCCCTTGCCTCATTTTATAACAAAAAATAACTCAAAATGGACAAAGACCTAAATGTAAGAGCTAAAACTATAAAACTCTTAGAAGCAAACATAGGGTAAAACTGCACAACATTGGATTTGGCAGTGATTTCTTGGATATTACACCAAAATCACCAACAAAAGAAAATATAGGTAAACTGGACTTCATTAAAATTAAAAACCTTTGTGCATCAAAGGACACTATCAGGAAAGTGAAAAGACAACCATGAAGTGGGAGAAAATATCTGGAAATCATTTATCTTATTACAGTCTGGTATTCAGAATATATAGAGAACTCCTACAACTAAACAACAAAAACCAAACAACCAAATTTAAAAATGGGCAAAGAAAAAAAAAAATGGGCAAAGGACTTGAAGACATTACTCCAAAGAAAATATGCAAATGGCCAATAAGCACATGAAAAATGCTCATTATCATTAATTAGCAGGGAAATGCAAATCAAAACCGTGATGAACTATCACTATCCACCCATTAGAATGGCTATCATTTTTAAAAAATTACAAGTTTTTATGAGTATATGGAGAAATTGGAATCCTTGTGCACTGCTGATAGGGATGTAAAATGGTGCAGCCACAGCGGAAAACAGTATTGAGATTCCTCAAAAAATTAAACATAGAATTACCATGATCTAGCAACTTCACTTCTAGGTCCCCAAAATGGAATGATGAAAAAGTTCTGGAGGTGGATACTGTGTGGACAGTGGTGATGGTTGTACAACAGTGTGAAAGCATTTAATGCCACTGAGTTGTATACTTAAAAATAGTTAAAATTGTGAATTTTATGTTACATATATTTTATCATGATGAAACACCATTCAGCTAACAGCATACTTAACAGTGAGAAATTAGATGCTTTCTTGCTAAGATCAGGAAGAAGGTAAGAATGCCTTATTTTTACCACTCCCATTACTGGAAGTCCTAGGTAATACGACAAGAAAAGGAGATAACAGTTATACAGATTGAGAGGGAAGAAATAAAATAGTCTTTGTACATAGATGACATGATTCTCTATGTAGAAAATCCCAACGAATCAATAAAAAAAACCCTCCTAGAACTAATAAATGACTATGTCAAAGTTGGACAATACAAGATTAATATACAAGGGGCTTCCCTGGTGGCACAGTGGTTAAGAATCCACCTGCCAATTCAGGGGACACAGGTTCAAGCCCTGATCCGCGAAGATCCCACATGCCGCGGAGCAACTACTGAGCCTGCACTCTGGAGCCCATGTGCCACAACTATCGAGCCTGCACTCTAGAGCCCACGAGCCACAACTACTGAAGCCTGTGCGCCTAGAGCCTGTGCTCTGCAACAAGAGAAGCCACCGCAATGAGATGCCCGTGCACCGCAACAGAGTAGCCCCCACTCGCCACAACTAGAGAAAACCCGCATGCAGCAACGAAGACCCAATGCAGCCAAAAATAAATAAATAAATAAATTTATTTAAAAAAAAAAGATTAATATACAAGGGTCAGTTGCTTTCTTATCTACCAGCAACAGGACTTCTGGTTTCTAGTTCCGCATGTGAGGAGCCTGGAAGTCACCACTCTGTCCTGAACACCTTTTTTTCAACTCTTCTGAGCAAATACCTAAGAAGAGAATTACTGGGTCATATGGTAATTCTATGTTTACCCTGTTAAGGAACCACCAAACTGGTTTCCACAGCAGCTGCACCATTTTGCACCTCTAGGAATGTATGAGGGTTCCAATTTCTCCACATCCTCACCAACACTTGTTTTCTGTTTTGGGGGTTTTGGCTTTTTTTTTAATGGCTGCCCTAATGGGTGAGAGATGGTATCTCACGGTGGTTTTGATTTGTATTTCTCTATGACTAATGATGTTAAGCATCTTTTTATGTGCTTGTTAGCCATTTATATATCTTCTTTGGAGAAATGTCTATTCAAGTCCTTTGCCCATTTTCTTTTTTTTTTTTTTAAAGATTATTATTTTTTAAAATTTTATTTATTTTTTGGCTGTGTTGGGTCTTCACTGCTGCACATGGGCTTTCTCTAGTTGTGGCGAGCGGGGGCTACTCTTCGTTGCGGTGGGTGGGCTTCTCATTGCGGTGGCTTCTCTTGTTGCAGAGCACAGGCTCTAGGCGCGCGGGCTTCAGCAGTTGTGGTGCATGGGCTCAGTAGTTGTGGCGCACGGGCTCTAGGGCTCACGGGCTCTAGAGCACAGTCTCAGTAGTTGCGGTGCATGGGCTTAGTTGCTCCGCGGCATGTGGGATCTTCCCGGACCAGGGATCGAACCCGTGTTCCCTGCATTGGCAGGCAGATTCTTAACCACTGCACCACCAGGGAAGTCCCTCTGTCCATTTTCTAATTGGGTTGTTCCTTTTTGTTGTTGAGTGGTAAGGGCTCTTTGTATATTGTGGATACCAGACCCTTATAAGATATATGATTTTAAAATGTTTCCTCCCATTCTGTGGGTTTTCTTTCCCCTCTCTTGATAGTCCTCTTTGATGCACAAAAGCTTTAAATTTTGATGAAGTCCAGTTTATCTACTGAATTCTTTTGTTGCTTGCTTGTGCTCTTGGTGCTCTATCTAGAAACCACTGTCAAATCCAGGGTCATGAAGATTTACCGGTTTTCTTCTATGAGTTTTATGGTTTTACTCTTACATTTAGGTCTTTGATCCATTTTGAGTTAACTTTTCTATATGGTATGAGGTAAGGATCCAACTTCATTCTTTTGCATGTGTATATTCTGTTGTCCCAGCATCATTTGTTCAAGAGATTACTGTTTCCCCATCGAATGGTCTTGGCATTCTTGTCAAAAATCAATTGCCCATGAATGTATGGGTTTATTTCTGGGCACTTAATTCTATTCCACTGACTTGAATGTCTATTCTTATGCCAGTAGCACAGTCTTGATTACTGTAGCTCTGTAAGTAAGTTTTGAAATCAGAAGTGTGCATCCTCCAACTTTGTTCTTTTTCAAGATTGGCTATTTAGGACCCCCTGCAATTCCATATGAACTTCAAGTTTTTCCATTTCTGCAAAAAAGGCTATTGGGATTTTGGCAGGTATTACACTGATCTGTAGATTGCTTGGGGGGAGTATTGCTATCTTAACAATATTAAGTGGAAGATGACTTAATTTTAACATCAAAATTATGAGTGGCATTATCAACTTTATTAAGGAGAATGCTGTTCTGCAGTTGAGGTCAGTACGTCTGCATGCAATCTCCCCTCAAACTCATCTAGCAAAATTAACAGAAGTATATATCACACAAATGGCAGCAGTGGTAGACAGAAATGCAGCATAACCTAGAATGACTTTTGTACACTTTGACATGTGAAACAGTCATTTCCCCTCTGGATTTCAACAATTTTGGCAGTGTAGGAAACAGGATTATACAACAGTAAATAAAAGCTTATATGACCAAAGAACTGAGAATATAGACAACCCTTCCCTTGTTCAATCTGCCCTCTCCCCAACCCCTGCCAAGATAAATGAGAGGCAGCTGGGCAGGTTTTGGTTTTGTGATTTATAACCAAACCACAGACCTGGGAAAAGGGCCTTTCACTTCTTCCACAGAACTGTTTAAAACATTAACTCTGTGGAAGATGCCAGAAGTTTCCAAAAAGGAAATATTCCAGGAGAGTAATGAAGTAATAATCATAGCATATTCAACCTTTGCCTGTTTCCCCTGGACCCCAAATCTACTCCTATGGGCTTCTATGGGCTTGGAAAACAGAGCCTCTACTTGGAATAACACTCTTTACATTGTGTCTAAATTTTTCCACACACTTCTGCATCTATTCTCTTTCTGAAAAACCATGTAAAGTTTATCAAACATAAGGACAATTCTTACCTTTTAATATATTAAATGTTCCTTCATGTCGCTGGCTTTAGTGTTTTGGCAGGGAAGTTCTGCCACAAATGCTGGCGGGGAGCAAACATGCAGTATTCCCACTGAAATAACATGGACTCGATAACATTGTTTTTGGATACTGTCCCTCAGCTTAGTCACACTGGGTGACTCCTGTAATTCCAGTGGAAGAGTGTGAACCTCAGAGCTTCTGCTGGAGCTAAGTAATAACTGGGTCCAGGTCAAGGGGGCTCCCATGGTTCACCTTGGGTCAAAGAGAAAGCTGCCCCAGAACTTTGTTCCTTGAAGGGAGGAATCATGTCTAACTCTAAATTCCAATCACCCCTCACTCAGCTTTTGGCATCTCTTTTATATTTAGCCTATAGGATTTGCTCAGTAGGTATTGGCTAAATGTAGTGACCATCAGTCTCTAACTTAGAGACCATCAGAATCATCTGTGAAACTTTCAAAAGACACAGGCTGGGAACCCTACCCAAGATTTATTTAGCGGGTCTAAGGGTGGTGTCCAAGTATTCCAGTTTAAAATATTCCACAGGTAAATCAGTTGAGAAGCTAAGGTTTAAGGAACACTCCCCTCTCTAAACTACACTTCAATAATTCATTTTGCTTAAAATGGCCAGATTGAGCAGGTGACAGAGGGGAGAAAGGGAACAGAGTTTTCTTCCCCAGCCTTCTAAGAGATTTAAATCCTAAATTGGAGAAAAATACGCATCACCTTCACAACTGTCCTTCACATCATCCCAGCCATGTCCCCATGCATTAATCAATTTTTTTCCCTGTACTGTATGATGTTTTGACATCTTAAAAATCTCACTGGTGGGGAAGAGACTAACCTTCCCAGGACTAGCTAATTCCCAAAGATAGTAATCAATTTACTTGGGAGCAGCCTCTCATATGCACACTCATCAATTCCTTTATCTCTCACAGATGAAGTCAATATTGCCCCTGCCCTGAATCATCCCAGGCCAGGTACCAGCCAACTAGGGACCATCCCTATAGCCCAAAGCCCATCATAATTACTCAAACTAGCTAGTCCTAAACTGTTTACCCTGCCCTGTCTTGCCTTTTTCAGTGAATAAGACTCCAACCTAGGCTTTCCCCTCATTCCTGCTTCTGTCTCCTGACCAAAACCTTCCCTGTGTGGCATGGCATGCCCTCTTCTCTCTGGAAATGTAATACATTTTTCTTTCAATGGCACTGGCTTCTCCGTGTTCTCACCCAGTCACCTCTTATAAATTAATATCCCACTGGTACAGATCAGACACTCCACCCCTACCACTCTTGTGCTGTCTACTTAGCTAATCCAGTTGGAAACCATATTACAAACTAACTTAGGTTTCCAAAACCAGAGAGCAAGTAACACCTCCTAGCACCTTCATACACAGAAAGTTCTTCGAAGTCCTATTAGCATTTGAAACACAACACTCAGAACTAAATGCTGTATGACCCAGCAATCACTCTTAGGTAGATACCCAAGAGAACAAAAACACAAACACTCATACACGAATGTTCACATGACCATTAGCTGTAATAGCCAAAACGTGGAAACAGTCCAAATGTCCATCAACTGATAAATGGATAAATAAAATGTCATATATCCATAAAGGGGAATATTACCCCATCATTAAAAGAACTGAAGAACTGATTCATGCTACATGGATGACCCTTAAAAACATTACATTAAGTAAAAGCCAGACAGAAGGCGACATATTGTACGATACCATTTATATAAAATATACAGAATAGGCAAATCCATAGAAACAGAAAGTAGATTGGTGGTTGCCAGAGGGAGTAAGGGGTAATGAGGAGTAACTGCTCAGGGGTACAGAGATTTCTATTTGGGGTTATAAAATGTTCTGGAATTAGATTGTGATGATGGTTGCAAAACCCTGTGAATATACTAATAACCAACACTTTAAGAGAGTGAATTTTAAAATATGTAAATTATATCTTAAGGAAAAAAAGCTAAATGTATTAGCTCCCTTCCAAAACTACTCTTTCTCCTATGTTCATTATTTCAGTAACTAGGACCACGTTCTACTCAGACGCTCAGGCCAGAAACCTATAATTTTTTTTTTTTCCAAAAACCTACAAATGTTAACTAATTAGGTCACGGCAATTCAAACGTCTTAATATCTCTCCCTTCCCCCACTCCAACTCCTAATTCAGGCCGCGCTCATTTCTCGCCTTCATTACAGCAGCTTCCTAATGGGTCTCCTGGCCTCCGGGCTTGCCTCTCCAGATCAATTTTTACATTGCAACTAGAACCTCCTTTAAAAACAAAATCTTTACCGGCTCCCAATAACCCCAGGTTGAAGTTAGAACCTTTAAGAGATTTATAGTCTCTCAGACTTCAGCCCGCGGTGAACCTCTCCAGCTTCACGTTCCCCTCACGCCCGGACAGCCTGCACCTGGCAGCCTGGAGAGGGTGGGTATCGCCTCGGCCCCGGCCCGCAATGGGCGACCCGCCCTCCAGGCCTCAACCTGCTCGCAAGCGTGTCAGGAAGATCTTCCCTCACCCCCCACCCCCCGCCCCCAGCTCTGGCGCCTCCGTTTACCCGTCGGCTCCTCAGGCAGGTACGCTCTGAGGGGCCGCCAATGAATCCGCATACATTTCCTGTGTGAACCGTGGTGCACCCAAATTTCAACTTAAAACTGCGGCGGAGCCCTAAACTCACCCCAAGTCTTCCTCAACACTTAATAGACTTTGCCGGACGCCGCCTAGAAACGCAGCCACATGGCCCTCGGGCGCCAAGCTCCGCCTAGTCCCGCCCTGCGCGATGTGGGCGGGTTCTTTGCTGCTTGCCCCGGCCCCGGAGGAGGATGGGAAGCGACCCTTGTGGATCGCTCTGCGCCTGCGCAGACGCAATTCGCCGCCGGGGCGCCAAGCGGCGCAGGCGCAGGCGCGTTGGTCTCCGTTGAGAAGGTGCTGCGGCGGTGCGGGAGGTAGGAGGAGCCGGGTTTTGGGGCCGGGAGTCTGCACCCGGGAGAGGAGGTCCAGCCACCTCGGGCCTTTCTCGCTCCTCTGAGGGCGAAGAGGCTTTCTCGCCCGCCGCCAGCCGCGGTTAGAGGCAGGACCCGGGCTTGGGTGGAGGAGTCCAGGGCTGTCTGAACGGAAGAGGGGTGGGGGGATCCGGATACCCACGGGGCACAGCCCGGGGGTCCGACTAGCGATCGGAATTCGCCGTCTGTCTTTATAGCCTCCAGAGTCCTTGGCAGCCCTTCCCCAGGTGACAACCCGTGTGTCACCGGGTTGGGCGAGGCGGGGGGTCAGTCCCGCACCTGCCCATTCTTTCTTTCAGCGTCTGCGGTGAGCCCGGCCGCGGTAGGTACAAAGCTGAGTAGGCACAGTCCCCAGCCTTCTGGAAACTTGCCGTCTCGTAGGATCCATTACTTCCTTCAGCAGATACTGATTGAGCACGTATAGGAGATGCACCGTTTTAAACTAGTATCGGCAGAGATATGGCGACTCCGGGCAGTGTGGAGGGTGGAGTTTGCTCTAGCGCCCACATCCAACAGTTTGCTTGGCCTAACGTCCCAGGCTCTCGGACACGGATTCTCCCTGCAGCCTTCTCTCCCACCACTTTCCTCTTCGCTCCCTATTGTACCAAACTCTTTGCAGTTAATTAATTCAACAGATAACTATCGAGCACTTGTTACAAGTCATGCACCTTGTCAGCCAAAGAGAATACAAAATAGAGATGAGTGTGTGCCAACCTGAAGTTTTGAGCTTAGTAGGGGACAGATAACAAGTAAATGAATAAAAATGTAAGAGCTGATGCCCTGGAACCACACTGCCTGGATTTGATCCCAGCCCTGCCACTTGAAAAGCTGTGTCAACTTGAGTCAGTTCCTCATTCTTGTGCCTGGTTCCTTGCTGTAAAGAAAGGGTGTCAATAGATTGTACCCAGTAGAGTTGTTGTAAGTATTAAACAAGTTTGACTTGTAAAGCACTTGGGACCACTGCCTGCATTCAGTAAGCATTCAATAAATCTATTACATGTGATTATAACTTGTGATAAGTGCCATTGTGAAAACAGCATGTAATGATAGAAAATAATGGGAGTGGAGAGGGTTCGCTTAGATAAAGACGGAGAGCAAGCTTCTCTAAGGAGATGTAAGATGAGAATGAGCCAGCTATGCAAAGTAGATTTTAGGTATGTGTGTCTGCCCAGCTTTGGAAAACTAGGTGATTAATTGGATTACTTGGACAGTGGAGATTTCATTATGGTATTTGAAATGAACTTTCTACCACTGGGTTATTCAGTTTTGATTTCTGAACTCCACTAAACTGTGCCAATATAAATAATCATGCCCATAAGGCCCAACCTTTGCATATGAGCAGCAGTCTAGTCACCTGAGTTAGGAGAGTTGCTGGGGTGAGAGAATGGAGAAAAGTGACCTATTTCTGATTTGGAAAAATTGGTTGTATCAGTGAAAGAGAGCCTGCTATGTTCCTATCTTTTGTTTCTTCGTGAGCGTTCAAGTGCATATTCTCTCTTTCTCTCTCTCATTACATTGCTTGCTGATAGAGCCTCTGAGAGCTGGAGGCCTTGGACCAGCACAGCCCTAAGAGATAGGTTTTCTGGATTCCGGGGCCATCTTGTTTCTGTGGTGACTGCTCTTCATGGGATTTATTCCCTAGGCTTCAATAAAACTCTACTCTTCCAAGATGCACACATTTTTCTGCCTGTGGAAGAACATGCTTTGACAGGTTTTTAGATCCCTCTCCCCTGTTGTGTTGTGGTAGCCTGTAGGACAGTTAGTTTGTGCTAACCAGGCTATAGCTGATTATTTGACAGGGGTATTGTTCCTCTGGAGACTTTTCTCATACCCCACATGCTCTTGTACCTTCCTGGAAGAAATGGCATAAAATGACAATATCTGTCTAATTGCACTTAGATGCTTTTGGTTTTCCACGAGTGAAAAATTAAATGAATCAAATGTGCTTTATCACCGTGGAGATCTTGGAGAATCACCTGAGCACCAAGGTCACATGTACTCTCAGAGGCATCTACTGGACAACAGAAGCTCTCAGCTGTGAACTTTAATAAAGGTAAGCTTTAAACGTGCTGTTTAACACAGGTTCAATTTGAAGAAAGACATTTTAAATCATTATGTCAGGGGGAGCAGTACTTCCTGCTCAGTTGTGCAAACCCTCCAGGTACCTCAGTGAGAAGTAGAGAGGAACCATAATGAAGCTGCGAGTGCGAACGAGGCCTGGCTAGGCTCACACTCGGGTTCACTTTCTCATCTGTCCACATGACCCCAGATTGACCCTCACTCCTCCGAAGACCAGCCTGAAAGCCTTCAAACCCGTCAGATGATGGATGAGTCAGACGATGACTTTAAGGAACTCTGTGCCAGCTTTTTCCAAAGGGTGAAAAAGAATGGCCCCAAGGAAGTGTCGGGGGAAAGGAAGACACAAAAGGCCTCAGACAGCACCCAGATAAGAAGCAAACTGAAAAGGACCAAACCAACTGCTTCCAAGAGCAAAACCCTTCAAGGCCCCACTGAGAGGAAAACTCGCTCTGGCAGCCAGGTCCTGCGGACTCAAAAGCAAGGGGCACCCAAGTGGCCAGAGAGTGAACCAGCTCCCCCTGAAAATGGGGAGGGAGGCGTGCATGCTTCTGCTGTGCTCCAAGACAGTGCATGGAGCACCCAGACAGGTAACCAGCTGAAACGGCTGCCAAAGCTTTTCCAGAGAGGAAACCAGAGGTGATTTGTACTGTTTTAAACCAGGGGTCGGAAAACTTTCTGAAAAGGGCCAGCTAGTAAATTTTTTTGGCTTTGCAGGCTGTACAGTCTCTGTCGCAAACTACTCAACTCCCTATGACGGTATGTAATAGAGTGGGCTGTGTTCCAGCAAAACTTCACTTAACAAAAACAGGCAGCCAGCCCGAGGACCGTAGTTTGCCAACTCCTGTTTTAAACAATAGTCATAAAAAATATAACCCGTGTGAATTTTCTACATGATATATTTGGGACCCTCTTCTCTTTCAGTTTCCTATTAATGTTTACATCACACAGTTGACATGAGTTACATGAACATGAAAATAATGCTGCTTCTCTCACTTTCTTGAGTTCATTCCAAAGTGGTTAAGTTGCAGTGGGCCAGCCAATTTGGTTAAGCTGCTGAAAGGTAGAACGAGGGTGCCGTGTGGGTTTGAGTCCCAGGAGAATATTCTGGTCCTTCCTTTCTCCTCCAAACACCTTTTATTGTTTTCTTTTTCTTCTTCTTCTTTTTTTTTTTGGTTTGTTCGTTTAAAGCAGCTTTCTTATCCTGCTGCCCTTGGTGTACTAAACCATATGCTTAGCATACATTCTTCATGCAGAACTGAAAACCAGTCTTGCATATATAATACAGCACAAGATCTTTGGGCTCCTGAGTTCTGTTTCTAAATTTTTCTCACCTTCACTTCCTGATCTTAAATAATATGTGGTCAGCATGACCTCCCAGTGCAGTGGTGGTAAAGAGACTGTTGTAAGGCTTTGTTAATGTTGCTGAAATGTTACTGGTCCTTCATGCGCCCTTTGAGAGTCTAGTGAAAGCTATGCTTGATTTCCCCCAGAACACTGCACCCCCGAACACACCTGCAAAATTGACATATAACTTCAGGGGCTTCGTGGGTCCCCCACCCGGAGGTCATCTACAGACACCAAGTTAAAGGAGAACTTCTGACCTAGAAAGATATAAGTGTTTGTCATTAATATTTCTTTAATAACAGCTTTATAGGGATACAATTCACATTCTATAAAATTTACCCTTTTAAAGTGTATGGCTCAGTGATTTTAGTATATTCACAGAGCTGTGCAACCGTCCCCCCTACTTAATTTTAGAACATGTTCACCACCTCAGAAATAAACCCCATGTTCAATAGCAGTCACTCCCCATGCCCCCTCCTGTCATAGATATTTATGACAGGGGTATTTATATTACCACAAACAGTGAGGTTACCAAAAAACAATCAGTACTATTCACACTTAAGAGTTAAACCTAAACTAGTCAGTAAAGGACCCCTTTGAAACTTGAGGTGTTTGAAACTTTGGAAGAGTCTTTGGTTCCTCCGGCTAGAACTGATGCATGTGAATGTTTTCCTCCTTGCCAGAGGCTGCTCCTGACAGCTGCTCCCAGCCCCCTCCTTCCTGTCTGACTGTGATGGTGCCCAGTCCCTCCAAACCCCGGGCGGCAGAGCTGGTGCTACAGCGAATGCAGCAGTTCAAGAGAGCAGACCCCGAGCGTTTGAAACACGGTTCAGAAGGGTGCTCCCTAGAGGCTGCACTTGAAGAAAACGTCCCAAAGGGCCCTCAAGAGATGATGGCACGGAACGGTATGATGGGAGTCCTCTGTCTTCCCAATAGGGATGACTTTCGGGGAAGGGAGTCAGGAAGGAGCCCGTGTTCATTGTGTCTCTGCTGGGGGTGGCGCTCTACCTTTGCCACTCTGTCTGGCCAGAGAACAGAGGGTCCCTTGGGTCATTTCTCACTTAGCTTCTTTGACAAGGTACCGCTTCCTCTTTTTTTTATTTTGACCTTTTATTACAAAAATTTTCCCATTCATAAAAGTCAGAAGAATATATTACAATGAAGTCCCTATGCCCTCAACCTATATTTAACAATTGTCAACATTTTGCCATACATTTTTTTATGTCTCTATAAATATACGTTTCTTCTGTACCATATGAAAGCAAGTTATATACATCATGACGCTTCACTCCTAGATTCTCCTATATAATCACAATACCATAAACACAAGTGATTCCGTAACACTGCCTGGTATCAGTTCACATTCAAATTTCCCTGGTTGTCCCAAGGATAGCCTCTGTAGCTGGACTCCTTCTCTTTCTGAATGAGGATTTGTCACACACATGTGGCTGTGGCTCAGTAGTCTCTCTGGTCTAGACCCGAGACCAGTCCCCTTGTCTTGTCCTTGTTTTTTCACGATACTAACTTCTTGAAAAGTCCAGGACAATTGTCTTTTAAAATTCCCCCCTTTCTGGATTTGCTTGTTTCCTCCTGCTGTCATTTAACCTTTTCCTGCAGGGAAGTGCCGTGCACTGCATGTTACACCACCTCTTGAGGCTTGTAATGTCAGGTGGTACTACACTTTATCCCCTAAACAATAGGAATTTTCATCCCTGGTGAAAATATACAAAAGGAAAAGAAATAGGAAGAAACTGTATTGACAGACTTACGGCTAGTAAATACATAGTCTCCTGGTACTGTACCTGCAGATTTCACCTCAGGATTACTGAGGATTCTCAGGCTACCCCAAAGGTCCATGCAGGTGACATAGCAATGTGACATCTGCTGTGGCGTCAGTCCTTGGTCCACGTGGCACCAAGGGGTGCAGAGGAGTCACTCAGCCAGTGCATAAGCCCAGCACCTGCCCTACATGCGACTCAGTTGTTTCCATAAATCGTCACATTATACCCAGTAATACTCAGGAGAGATAAACCATTTCTTTGTTTAAAAAAAACATTGGACCAAAATGAAGTATGATGCTTTTCTGGCTTTGTTCTCAGGGCATATCCCTCATGAGTGCCGAGGGTTTGCTCCAGCAACGTCAGATGTGACAGAGGGCCGCAGCAGTGGGCATGACCACCTTGAGAGCCATCTCAAGATTAGAGTCACTCCATCCTCTGGTCTGATGCTGAGAAAAACCGAGAATGGCATTTCACTCTGACCTGGTTCTTCTAGGATGGGCAAGAAAAAGTCAGAGTAGTAGGAAAGGTTGAGCTTTGAAGAGAAAACTTAGATTTTTTTGGAATAGAAGCCTTATAAACCTGGAATGCCCAGGGTTGCCGACTTTAGCAGAGATGGGAAATGAAAGGCAAGTTCTTTAGTACCTTGATGCTCAAGAGAATGGTCCTGGACCAGCAGCATCAGCCTTGCCTTGGAGTTGTCAGAAATGCAGAATCTCAGGCTCCACCTGGGCCCCCAGAGTGCCAGCCTCCGGACCTGCATTTCAACCAGCTTTCTGGGGGTCCCTGTACCTGTTAAAGTTTAAGGAGTACCCTTCTCAGGGCCCCACTCGGGGTCCAGTCTCCCTGGATGGGGCCACACATGAGCCAAGTGGTGCCAGGTCTGGATTCCTCACGATACACCCAGTGTCCGTGCTCCTCGACATCTGAGGATAAGCTGGTCCTCATGGGTGCTTGTGCCTCCACAGGGTCTGGGCCCAGGCTCCCTGCCACAGAGAGCGACACTGCAGTGGCCTTGGCCCTCCAGCACGAGTTTGGGCCAGAACGGGCATCCACACACAATGACAGCCTGGAGGAGAAGGGGTTGTTCTTTTGCCAGATCTGTCAAAAGAACCTCTCAGCTATGACCGTGACACGGAGGGAGCAGCACGTGAACCGGTAGGAGCAGCTCGGCCGTCACCTGTCTGCGGTCACCTCTCCCGTGGGTGTGACCAGCTCCGGGGCTCCTGTGGCCGTGGTGGGAATCTTGAGATAGTACCTCAGTATCGGTGTCAATCTATCCTTGCTTTTCTTTTTAAACAGCTTTATTGAGATATAATTCGTATACCATACGATTCACCCATTTAAAGTGAACAGTACAATCGTGTTTACTTAATATATTGACAGAGTTGTGCAGCCATTACCACAATTTTTTTTCCCTATAAATTTATTTATTTATTTATTGTTGGCTGCGTTGGGTCGTCGTTGCTGTGCATGGGCTTTCTCCAGCTGCAGTGAGCAGAGGCAACTCTTAGTTGTGGTGCGTGGGCTTCTCATTGTGGTGGCTTCTCTTGTTGCAGAGCACGAGCTCTGGGCACGCAGGCTTCAGTAGTTGTGGCACATGGGCTCAGTAGTTGTGGCTCACGGGCTGTAGCGCACAGGCTCAGTAGTTGTGGCACATGGGCTTAGTTGCTCCGCGGCATGTGGCATCTTCCCAGACCAGGGCTCGAACCCGTGTCCCCTGCATTGGCAGGCGGATTCTTTTTTTTTTAATAGTAATCTTTTTTTTTTTTTTTTTTTTTTTTTTTGGCTGTGTTGGGTCTTCATTTCTGTGCGAGGGCTTCCTCTAGTTGCGATAAGCAGGGGCCACTCTTCATCGCGGTGCACGGGCCTCTTCACTATCGGGGCCTCTCTTGTTGCGGAGCACAGGCTCCAGACGCACAGGCTCAGTAGTTGTGGCTCACGGGCCTAGTTGCTCCGCGGCATGTGGGATCTTCCCAGACCAGGGCTCGAACCCGTGTCCCCTGCATTAGCAGGCAGATTCTCAACCACTGAGCCACCAGGGAAGCCCCGGCAGGCGAATTCTTAACCACTGCGCCACCAGGGAAGTCCCCACAGTCAATTTGATAACATCTTGTCACCCCTAAAATAAACCCCAGACCCATTAAGCAGGCACCCCCATTTCCCTCTTTTCTTCAGCCCCTGGCAACCATTGATCTGCCTTATGTCTGTGGATTTGCCCGTTCAGGACATAAGTGGACTCACACAATATATGGCCTTTTGTGTCTGGCTTCCTTCACTCAGCAGTGTTGGCAAGGGTCATCCATGCTGTAGCTGTGTCAGTGCTTTTCTCCTTTTTAAGGTTAGATAATGTTCCACTGTATGGATGGACCACATCTCGTTTATCCATTCATCCATTGGTGGACATTTGTCTCCACCTTTTGGGTTTTATGAATAGAGCTGCTGTGAACATGCTTTCCGTGTATTTGCTTAAGTATCTGGTTTTTTCATTTTTTTTTAACGTATTTATTTATTTTGGCTGTGTGGGCTCTTCGTTGTGGCAAGCGGGCTTCTCCAGTTGCGGCACGCGGGCTTAGTTGTGGCATGTGGGATCTTAGTTCCCCAGCCAGGGATGGAACCCAGGCCCCCTGCATTGGGACCACCAGGGAAGTCCCTTGAGTATCTGCTTTCAGCTCTTTGGGGCATATACTTAGGAGTAGAATCACTGTGCCATATGGTTACTCCCATGACTCTGTGTTTAGCGTATCCTTGCTTTCTTCAGACACCTTTGCTAACAGAAACCTGAATTCAATGTCTGGAGGCTGACTGTAGGCTGTGTGGAGGGATCAGCTCAGGGGGAACAGGCTTTGTCCCACAGCATGTCCACGCTGACATGAATCCCTATCTACAATCATATTACCAGGGAGGGTGGTTCTTCTACCTTTGCTGTCTTCCTCCAGGTGCTTGGATGAGGCTGAAAAGGCACTGAGACCTTCCGTGCCTCAGATCCCTGAATGCCCAATTTGCGGCAAGCCATTTCTCACCCCAAAGAGCAGAATCAGTCACTTGAAACAGTGTGCGGTGAAGATGGAGATTGGCCCGCAGCTCCTGCTCCAGGCCGTGCGGCTGCAGACAGCTCAGCCCGAGGGGGCCTCTGGCACACTGGCATCGAGGTGAGTCAGATGAAAAGGAAGAAAAATCAAAGTAGTCTGATTTGCTTAAAAAAAAAAAAAGAAAAAAGGCCTTTTGTAGTGTTGGAAGACAACAGAGCCCTCTCTGATTCTGGAGATGAAATATTTCGGGAAGAAATTGGGCATAGTCTCCACAGGGACTGAGGAGGGGACAGATCTCTATCATCGGAGGCTTTGAAATGGACTAGATGGATTGGACTGGTTTCCACGAGGGCCTTCCTGAGATTTACCCATCCCCACCATCCTGAGCAGCTAAGAATTCAATAATTCTCTTAACCTCATCCATTTCGTGTGGGGTACAGCATGGCTTCCAGCTCAGTGTAGTCTGATTTTCATACTATTAATGTAAGATTACTCAGCATAGCTCAACAAGTTGATGAGACAGAACCATAGGCCTATTTTTTTGCATGAATTAAATGCTTAAGTGTTTGAATGGGAGGCCTTGCTGATACCCAGAAACAAGTGCTTGGCATGCAAACCACAAACAAGTGGCAGAGGGTTGCTTCCCTCCACATCGTCTCTGCCGCTGTGGTTGCCTGGGTAGGTCCCAGTGTTACAGGGAACAGAGTAGCGCGGGCCCTGGACTTCTGTAGGTTCGGGACTTCTTTCCCTCGGCAGCTCTTGAGGGCAAAGGGAAGGCCGAGGGCAGTGGCTCTGTTTGTTCCAGCCATTGCCTTGCACGCAGGTGATGGGCCTCTGAAGGGGGCCAGTGCTGAGACTGGGTGGTCGATTCTTAGCTGCAAGCCTGTCCGTATTTTAGCACATCAACACTAGCATCACAGATTCAGAAGCCTTAAGTCCTTAGAATAGATGTCATCTAAGCCATTGCTTGCCTTTTGGCAGGACTAGACTGAAGCTACCTACTCAGATAAAATATATCTGCTTTTTAAATACCTCCAAGAAGTGAGACAAGATGTGTGTGGGTCCTTCTGGAAGGTTGTTAGAGTAGAAAACCACAGCAAACGAAGAGCCTTGCCTGCCATACGGCCAAACCCAGGGCGTTTTGACTCCGGGGTAGTCAGAGCTCCCCAGCCAGGGCACACATGCTGGTGAGAGCACCCCACTTGCTCCTGCACCCCTCGCGTGCTTTCACCTCAGCCCAGGCCCTGCCCGCTGGGCTGAGGTACAGTCTGCAGCAGCTGCCAGCAGGGCCTGGAGGTTAGGGTGGCTCCTTCCCCTCTTGGAGGCTGTGGTTATCGTGCAGGGTTCCCAGGAGGTTGGAACTGAATTAGGGCTCGCTGAGATCTCTGAGGTGATACCTGAGATTCTGGAGCCATCCCTGGCCCGGTGGAGAGCACGAGCTTTTACCCAAACCAGAGGTGCTTCCTGCACACTGCCCTGAGGTGCAGGGAAGGTGGTCCTGGGTCTGCACTCTCCATCTGTCTCACCTTTACCTCCCACCTCTCACCCAGACCACTGGAATTCACCAGGCAGTGTAGGTTCCCTCCAGTCAGAAAATCCTTTAAATAAATATCCTCCAACCCAAATGACATGCTGCACGTTGACCTCTGAGTCAGCTGACCACATTGGTGGCCTAACCTGGGAGGCCTTTCAGGCCTTGGGCAGAGGTGCCGCCCTAAGGCCCCCGCAGGAGGGAAGGGATCTTTTCATGGCCAGTGTGGCTGGGTCCGCCTCAGGGCATCTGAGGTATGGATGGGCAGAAGTGGGTGGAATCCGGGGAGCTGACTCCACCGGAAGGGTCTGGCCACGTCTGGGGTATGCGGGTGCTGCTGTCGGCTTTGTGTGTCTGCCAAGAACCCTGCTGGGCAGCATCACCCGGAAGGACCCAGACCCTCCCATGTCTGGACTGTGCTGCACTCATGGCCCAGGATCAGGCGAGCTCACGTGAGGCACAGAGTGAGCACAGTGACTGAGTACAGAAGCCGTTGATGCTTCTGTCTGCACATTTATCCCTTTTCTCTCGCCCCCCCTACCGAGGAGAAAGGGTGAGCCCTCTCGGGTCCAGTGGGGACCACCTCATAACAGGAAGTGCTCGCACCTCTAGCCTCACTAACCTTTCGGTGTGGCTGCCTTTTAAGCCTCAGGGATCACGCTGGAGGTCTGAAGCGGAAGGGAGCCACTGCCAAGAAGGAGCCGCAGAAGAGGCGGAAGGTCGCCAAGCCCGAGGCGCCGTCCGAGGACCTGCTGGTGGCCATGGCTCTGTCCCGGTCCGAGATGGAGCAGGAGGCTGTGCCGGCGGCACTCAGGCTGGGAAACGCTTTTTCTGGGAGGACGAGACCGGGAGCAGGTACGTGTGGTCAAGGGTGGTGCCAGGGGAGCCTCGCCGCACGGCAGCCGCTAAAGGAGCAGCTGGGGGCCTCGGGGGGAGGATGACTCCGTGTTGCTTCTGTTTAGCTCTAGAGAAGAAAAGCCGCAAGAAGAGAGCCCCCGTTACGCCCCCGCAGTTGTTAGTCCAGGACGCAGAGACCACAGGGAGACAGATGGAGGATCGCGTGGCCCAGCTCTTGGCAGAGGAGCTGGAGCTGTCTGGCACGCCACCGCTTCCTGCGAGCAGAATTTTTAAGGAAGAGCTGGAAAAGGGCAGGCGGGGTCTTCGACCACCTGGAGGAAAGCAGAACTTTCTGTGGGAGGGCAGCGCCCTGACCGGGGCCTGGGCTCTGGAATCCTTCTACACGGCCAGCCTGGTCCCTCCCCTGGTGCCCCAGCGGCCCGCCGAGGTGCGCTCCCTTCCGAGCTGGCACGGGTGGGCTCAGGAGAGAGGGCGGCGGCAGAAAGTTGGAGGAAGATGGGAGGGGGGAGAAGCCAAGGAGCATCGTGTGTGGTCTAGTGTGTTTTCTTTGCAGCAACCAGATGGTTCCCCTGGTAGGAACAGGGAGACCACTGGTTCCCAAGTGTGTTATGTTCCTGGAGAGTTTAAAATGCAGAGTCCCAGGGCCTTCTCCCGGACCGGGTATGACCTGCTTGTGATGGAGGGCAGGAACCAGACTGGCCTATGCAGGTGTCTGGAATTGGTACTCACCCGCCTGAAGCAATTCAGACGATACTAGGAGGGCGGAGGCCCTGGAAACCCTTCTGCAGATGTGGAGGCCACAGGCATGGCCTCTGCTGTGACAGACGAGCTTGCTGACAGGTAGCAATGGTGACAAGCTTCCCAGGGTCGCGCTGGGCTGGGGCTCACACCCTTGGGGAGCCTGCTGCGGCAGCCACACGCTCACTCTGGCTCTCCCACTTCTTTCAGGGCCTCACACAGGAGCCCACGCTGCCACTGGAGCTGCCTGAGAAGCCAGAGCCTGGCGTGCAAACACCCCTTGCCGTCCATGGCACCCGCCCTGTGGGCCACAGCCCCCTGAGCCCAGCGCCCTCCGCCAGCCAGAGGGAGCATCAGGCCCTGCAGGACCTCCTGGACCTGGCAGGAGAGGGGCTGAGCGCCAGCCCGTGGCCCTGCAGCGGGGGCCCGGCCGGCTCAGGAGGGGCCACAGGTGAGACACTGGCCGTCGGGGCCTCTCCTCCCTGGGACCAGGGCCGTGACAGCTGCTCAGATCCGATGTTGCCAGGCTTATCCCCATGTGACAGGGAGAATGTAGTCTCACTAGGTGCTTTCATTTTTCCTCAAAGGTGAATGGGATTTAGGTGAGTCTGTCATAGTCTTCCTTCAACTTTGACCAGGGACAGAGCCTTTTGCCAGAACGAGTGGTCATGAGGGCTGATTTCGGCTCTTTCTCTCCCGAGTCCCTCTCTGTTGGGAGGGGGTGGTGGTGAAGGTGGTCTGTGGGCAGTTCGCTTTCCATGAAGACGTCCTCGGGTCAGCCCAGGTGATGCTCTTTCCCTGGTGGTTGATGTTGCCAGGAGGTGCTGTTCTTTTAACCTGCAAATCCTCCTCTCAGGAATGGACTTGTTGCCCAGCAGCCTTCCACTGACTGGGTTTGTCCTGCCAGCCAAGGAGAAGTGCCTGGAGAGGAGCGGCCAGGCTTCGGTAAGAATGTCTGGCCCTGTCCCGGCTCCATCCATGGTCTTGGCCGAAGGGCTTGTTGTGTGTTCAGTGCTGCCAGCTCACTGCCAGCCTCCAGGCCCCTTCTCGAGTCCACTGATCCCCTTGACGGCCTTTGAACTGAGCGGGGCTTTGCCATGAGGCTGTTGTCCCTTTTGTCGCTGAACCCTGGGGCACCTCAGTAGCCCGGCCCTGGGAGCCTGCTCTGTCCTGGGGCCTGGGGAGCACCCCTGCTCGGTGAGGGTGCCTCACTTCAGCCGACGGCTCTGAGCATCCATCTCTCAAAGTTCCATTCACTCGTTCAGGACTTGCTGTGCCCTCATGTGTGAGTCCTGGAGGCCTCCAGCTAATAGTTCGTGTTCTGTGTTGGTGACAAATTGGGTTAGAAGCTGGGTTTTCCTTAGAGTGGGTGTCATCCCGTGAGTGCATTGGTATCAGCCAAGCACTTCTCACCAAGGTCTCCCTGGAGACGTGGCACATGTCAGAGAGGGACACGGAGCTCCTCGGCCAGCCCCGTACCTGCTTGGGCTCAGGTGCCATCTGTCACGGCAGGCTGGGCTGGTAGCTTCCTGTGGGGCCGCACACCTCCTGGCCCACGGAGCCCTCAGCAGGTGCTGATGCTGCCGCCACATCCCGGTGAGGCTATCAAGCACACCTCTCCATGGGCTGGGGCTCCCATTTAGGCCAGGGAATTGGGTGTGATGGAGATTTTTAGAAAGGACTGGGTTTTGCTGTTCCGTGTCCCTGAGGGCCTAAAGGTAACTTAAAGGTGGAGCCCAACATTGGACCTTGTGGGGAGCAGCACGGGGCCCTGACTGGCCACCTGCACCCCGTCAGTTGGGCCTGCATGGTTAGGCGGGCGACAGGTGGCAGTGGCTGCTCTCCCCGTCTCATTTCAGCTCGCCCTCGGTTTGCTGGTGGCCGACTTCGGTGCCATGGTCAACAACCCACACCTCAGCGACATCCAGTTTCAGATGGACGGCGGGGAGGTGCTTTATGCCCACAAGTTTGTGCTCTATGCCCGATGCCCACTTCTCATGCAGCACGTAAGTGTGCGGCCAAGCTGCCTCCCCACCCCCTTCCCTCCCCCCTCCTCTCCCTCCTCCCCTCTTCTTCCCTCTGTGCCCTGCCTCTCCCTCTGTCTTCCTGCCCCCTTTCCTCCCCCAACCCCAGCTCTCCTCCCACTGCCCTGGAACATTCTTCCTCTGTTGCCATCAAGGTAATGCTTCCATGGAGAAGACAGGTTTGAGGTCAGGAAGCTCTATGAGGAGATGAGCTTTGGGAAACATCAGACTTCTTGTTCTGTTGAATAAAAATCCTTTTTTCCCCAGAATTGTTCCCTTTTCCTCTATTTGCATAATTGTAAAGTCTTATAAAGAACCTTGTTAAGGTCGAGCTACTGTGACATTTCTGTGCCGTTGTGCATTTGACTTGAACATCGCATTGCAGGAATCCCAGAAACTGCTGTCAGTCTCGTCAGAAAGTTCTAGTGCCTTTGATATGCCTGTCAAGAGGGGACTGACTGGGTTCTTGAGCATCTATCACTGACTTGATTTTGGAAACAGACAAGTTTTGTGGCCTAACCTGCAGAATTCCTGGCCAACTAAATGGAGTGACACTGGCTAATACCTGTCCTAGGACAAGCTCAGAGGCTCCCAGAACCTCCCTGAGGTCTGTTTTGCCCCAAGTCACAACTGTCCAATTGGTAACTCTTCTGCACGCGTTTCTCCCTCAGGTAAACAGTGAAGGCTTCTTTGCAATAGAAGATGGTGACGTGAGGACCCAGCGCGTTCTGCTGAGTGATGTCAGCGCCGAGGCTGCCCGGATGTTCCTGCGTTATCTCTATGCTGCGGACACTGCCCTTACTCCCCAGCTGGCCCCTGACCTGAGCTCTCTGGCCCACAGGTCCGGATTGTTCTTCCCATTTACTTCACAGCTTTTGACATTAACTGACAAGGATTATCTGGTTGATGGCCCGTGGGAAGGTCAGAGCTGAGTCCTTCCTGTACCTTTTAATCCCAAGTTTATACCTGGTGGTGACCTTGAACAGGGTGTATTGACTGGAAGTCTGGCCAGAATGAACACTTGCAGGAGAGCCAAGTGCTGGCTGAGGAGGGCCCCCCATGGCTTTCGATCCCTGGGCGTGATGAGAGGGTGGTCCCAACCTCAGCCCCCAAACACTGCCGCTCCTTGGTGGTTCTGCCACCAAAGCTGAACAACAGCCGTCCTTTCCCAAGTTCCAGAAGATGGAAGTGAGTAGGATGCTTGATCTAACTCCCATGAATTTGCACCTACCTGGTTTGTCCACACCAGTATCTCAGGAGAGGTGGCAGGTAGCTCAGCAAAAAATAGGTGTTTTACTTCCTGATAAGGCTCGAGGGCCTGTGGGATGAAACCTTGCTCATCTCTCAGGTGCATTCTTGGGAAGGATGGGCTCAGCCTCTGGGGTTTCAAAGGTACCGATTAGACCACAGAGCCGTCAAGCAGGTGGCAGGCTGGTGTGGCCCTAGGCCTGGCTGACCTGTGACAGGTTTGGGTGTCCCGGTTTGCATCAGTCACAGCGCTTTGGGTGCTCTCCCGGTCACAGCACCACCCATCCCTGCCATTTCCCCTCAGCCTGCACTCGGGTCTGCACAGCAGGGTTAGTGGCCCTCCTTGAAGGCTCTGTTTCCAGAACTGAGCAGCCTGGGGCATAGCTGGGCATGAGCACGGGAACCGTCTCCGTAGAGGAGCAGGGGAAAGGCCAGGGTGAGTCACGGCCATCCTCCCCGTGAGGGCTCCTGCCCCGAGCCTTCTGCACCTGGACACCCAGCTGCCGCCTCTGCGCAGGGTGGGGTAACGCATGGCTTTCCCATTGCAGGTTTGGCGTGACTGAGCTTGTTCACCTGTGCGAACAGGTGCCCGTCCTGATGGATGCCGAGGGTGGACAGCAGAAGGAGCAGGAAGACGAGGATTGTGAAAGCAGAGTGGAGACTTTCCAAGAACTCCTGCGGTCAGTGTGGCGGGGGGAGGAGGAGGAAGCAGAGGCTCTGCCGATATCCGAGGGCCGAGAAGAAGACAGAGAAAAGGTGAATGAGGCAGAGATGGAAGAAATTTATGAATTTGCAGCTACTCAGCGAAAGCTGCTCCAGGGGGAGAAAGCTCCAGCGATGGAGGAAGAAACTGACCAGCTCAGGGAGGACGGTCCAGTTTCTGGGGGAATCCTCACAAGCGTTCGCAATAAAGAACAGTCAGAAAATGCAGAGCAGATGGAATCATCTGGGCAAGGAAGAGATGAGGCCCCAGACAAATGGAAAAACATGAGACAGTCCACGCTCCTGCCCCCCGGGGACCAGGGTTTGGACAGGGAGAAGAAAGCAGAGTCCCCAAAGGAAGCACTGGCTCTTCCCTACTCTTCCAGCCCTGCCCGGGGTCGGGCAGAGAAGCAGGAAAGCACCTTTTTGTGCTCAGTTGATGTTGATGATGATGAACAGTCGTTTTCATCGCCTCAAGCCAGATACCCTGAACCCTCCCAGATGACAAGTGATCGCAAGGAAGGAAACTGCACCGTATGGGAAAGGGAGATAGAGAGTTCCCATCCCCCTGCTCACCAGCAGGCACCTCCCTCACACTCACCCTTCTTCCCATCACATCCCCATCAAGGCAGGAGTCCCTGCCGGCCACATCTTCGTTCTCGTCACACCAGTGACCTATCCCTGCCAACACCCCAGTTGCAGGGCACGGCTTCCAGGGTGGCCTCCCAGAACTCATCACCAAAGCCAAAGAGGGCCAGAAGCCTTCCCATGTCACGTAAGGATCCAGGCCAGAAAGACAAGGAATGTAGTTCCGTGTTCAAACACAGAGGTAAAGGGGTCCTGATCTCCCCCGAAAAGTCTCCTCCCATGGATCTAACCCAGTCAGAACCTGGCTGCTTGAGTGCCAGGTCTCAGAACTCTCCATCCAGCGTGAACAGAGAAGATGAGGTGATCCTTTTATTGGATTCAGATGAAGAGCTGGAGCTGGAACAAATCAAAATAAAGTCAGTTTTGAATGGTCCCTCGGAAGAAAGGAAAGTTCTTGAAGTTAGCACCAAGTCCTCTGAGCTGTTTTCCATCATTGACCTCGATGCGGAGCAGGAACATTCCCAAAGCCCACCAGGAAGAGAGCCCACGCTACAGCAGGAGGTGGAGGGACCGCTGGGGAACCGGGGCTCTGTCGGGGACAGAGGGACCCCCCAGCTGTTCTGCGACCCCAAGATCAGTGGCGACGAGGACAGCACGACAGATACCTCGTGGCTGGTGCCCGCCACCCCACTGGCTAGCAGAAGCCGTGACTGTTCATCGCAGACCCAAATCACAGGCCTCAGGTCCAGGCCTTCAGCAGACCCACTGGCTCAGCCCAAGCCCAGGGCCCTGTTACAGAACAGGGACGAACCGGAAGCCATGAGTAAGTTTTCGGTCATCGTGCCTCAGACATCCTCACTCCTGGGCCACGTCGCTCCCGGAAGCCCTGACAGCAGAAGGCAGGTCTGCAGAAGCCCGTCCAGTCCCCACCCCAGATGCCACCAGTACTTTTCTCCTCTGGCTCCCCGTTCCAGCTCAGGAGGCCTCGCTGATCTCACTGGGCAGTTCCAGAGGCACCCGCCGCCTGTGCCGAGCCCAGGGGTTCAGGCCACTGCGAGTGAAGTGGTGGAGGTTGAGGACAGTGAGGAGGAGCAGGAGGTGGCCTCCCGAAAGGCGAGCAACATCCCCCTGCCGGGTAGTGACCCCCCGATGCCAGCGGACGATTGGTGTTGGCATGTGGAGCCCCTCTCACCAATTCCGATCGACCACCTGAACCTCGAGTGGACCGGCCCCCTGAGCACCAGTAGCCCTGGCAGTAGGGTGGAGGGGGCCCCGGACAGCGGTGACTGCTGCTCCCCAGCACTGCTGGGCACCACCCCCATCCGAGGAAGCTGCACTGGCCAGAGGAAGGCTCAAGAGAAATCCCCTGGGGCCGGCTCCCCTGGGAGCAGCAGGCTGAGCTTTCTGAACTCAGCTCTGTGGGACGATTGGGATGGAGAACAGAAGTCCCCAGAGGCTCTTCCTCTGCCCCAGACACCGAGCGCGGATGGAGCCCAGAAATTGCAAGAGTTACAGACGCCAAGTGAGTAGTGGGAGGGTGTTGTCTTTTACACTGTTTTACACTAAGGGGCGTGGAAGGTCGTAACGACAGTGCGGGGCAGTGATGCTAAAGGGCCTGCTGACCCGCGGCCAGCCCTCCCCTTGCCTGCCTGACCCCACTCCACGGTTGGGGAGGATCGGCCTGCTGTCAAACATACACTCCTTAGCCAGTAAGTCAGGGCTTCCTAAACCTGCCTGGATCCTGTGGCTCGCCTGGGTACTTGTTCAAGATCCCTGTCTGTGGCTCCACTCCAGAATAGTGGACCAGCACCTCCGAGAGGCTGTGACAGGCACCTCACGTGCACCTTAAGAGCAGACATGTGTGGTTCCTCAAGTAGTCAAACACAGAATTGCCATTACCACCAGGCAACTCCACTCCTACATATACATTCAAAGGATTTGAGATCAGGAGTCCTGTACACAAATGTTCACAGCAGCAATATTCACAACAGCCAAAAGGTGGAAACAACCCAAATGTCCATCAGCTGATAAGTGGATAAATAAATGTGGTCCATCCATCCAGTGGAATATTATTCAGC
Source organism: Balaenoptera acutorostrata (assembly GCF_949987535.1). Taxonomy (NCBI): domain Eukaryota; kingdom Metazoa; phylum Chordata; class Mammalia; order Artiodactyla; family Balaenopteridae; genus Balaenoptera; species Balaenoptera acutorostrata. The sequence continues at coordinate 36,790,961 of NC_080078.1, forward strand.
CATATGAAGGAATAAAGCACTGACACAGATACAGCAGAATGAAACTTGAAAACATGCTGCTCAGTGAAAGAAGCCAGACACAAAAGGCCACCATGTATTATATGATTCCTTTTATATGAAACGTTCAGATGGACAAAGCCATAGAGACAGAAAGTAGATGAGTGATCGCCAGGGGCTGTGGGGGAGGAGAACAGGGAGTGACGGGCATGGAACTTTCTTTGGGGGATGAAATGTTTTAGAACTAGAAAGATGTGGTGGTTGCACAACACTGAATGTGCCAAGTGCTACTGTTCACTTTAAAATTTTGTTATGTGAATTTCATCTCAATTAAAAGACCAGATGGGGTGAGTGTGGGAGGTCTGCTGTGAGCCTTATCGGCCCCACTGGTGGAGGGACCCCACTTCCCAGCTTATTTCAGTCACAGGGGAAAATCAAGGCCCCCGGTGTTGGTGTTGGCCCCTTGAGGTGCTGCTTCCCCACCGCTACCCCCTCCAGCTGGACTGATCCAGGGAGAGTCTGGGAAGGGACCAGGCGACACTGAGCCGTGACTGGTGACAGGGAAGCAGAGCCTATGGGCAGAGCATCTGCCTGTGACCTGCCATTTCATGTCCCCCTAAAATCTTAGACCAGCTGGGCATCACTAACCAGTGCTTTCAGCCTTGAGTGGGCGTCAGAATTGCCTGCAGATCTTCTTAAAACACTCGTGGCCGGGGTCTACCCCAGAGCTGCTGCTTCAGGAGGTCTGGTGTGTGACCAAGAGTTTGCATTTCTAACAGGTTCCCAGGTGGTGTGTGAGAACCGCTGCAGGAGACCTGAGAACAGGGGACCTTAGTCAGAATCTGAGGGGAGATTCATGAGGGTGACAAACTCTCTGAAATGATATAAAGAATTTTGTGCATTTTTCACAAGACAGATCCTGTTGTTTTCATTGGCATCTCAAAGGACTCCATGTTCATAAAAAGGATAAGAACCAAAGTCCAGATGTACTTGTTGTCCCTAAGTTGTCTTTAAAATACTGATTTTTTTTTAAATAACAGCATTATTGAGATGTTATTCACATATCATAAAATTCACCCTTTCAAATGTACTATTCAATGGCTTTTTAGTACAGTATTCTACAACTGTCTAATTCCAGGATGTTTTCATCACCCCAAAATAAATCCCACACCCATTAGCAGTCGCCCACTGCCCCTTCACCCCAGCCCCTGGCAACCGCCTACCTGCTTTCGAGCCCTTCACAGCATCAGCACCGCGTAAGCCCGTGGCCCTCACCATGTGCTGTGTGATGCTTTCCAATGGGAAGACAGGACTCCAGAGTCAAACAGTGAAGGGTGGACATCACTGCTGTCCTGGAGCGAGGGCAGCATTTCTCTAAGTGACACTATCAGGGTCAGAAGAGGCAAATCCAGGGCCCTCGTGCTGAAACGTTTGTTTCTTTTGTTCTACCCAGAAGGTGCTAATCGGAAGAAGAACTTGCCCCCCGAAGTGCCCATAACCCCAATGCCAAGGTATTCCATCATGGAGACCCCGGTGCTGAAGAAAGAACTGGACAGGTTGGTGTTGTTCTGGAAAGCTTGCTCTGAGCAGACCCTCCCTCCTGTGCCTGTGTCCAGGCTTAGTGAAGCGGGGAGCAGAACGGCTCTGGGCTCTGGTGGCAGGAGCCTCTGGTTGGTGGGGGGGCGTGCGTGACTCCCAGCTCTCCACATACTGTTCCCCAAGTGACTTAGGGCCAAGAAATGACACTCCTCCAGGTCACCCATCAGGTGGCAGGTCTCCATGTGCCGTGTGGATGGGAATGGGACCCTTGCCTTAACAGTCTGAGGAGGGACACCTGATTTTTTAAAAGAACATCAAAACTCACATTCCAATGAATTCTGCTGTTCACCTTGGACACTGGGGAGGTCACTGCTACCACCACCACTCAGAACTCAGGGGGAATAGCCCTTCCGGAATATTCCTGAGTCAGCTCAGTGGGTATGCAGGATAGATATTGACCTCTGAATGCTCATAAGTCAGGCATTTAAGATTCAGTTATGTAAAGCCACTAGTTTAATTAGTTGATAACTGTTTGCTCTTTGCTGACATTCACCTGTTTTCCCATTCAGGTTTGGGGTCCGCCCTCTGCCCAAACGCCAAATGGTCCTGAAACTGAAGGAGATATTCCAGTACACTCACCAGACACTGGAGTCAGACTCCGAGGAAGAGAGCCAGTCCTCACAGATGCCCTTGGAGGCTCCTTGCAGCCAGACTTACACCACCAAGACCTCTAAGGCTTCAAGGGCAGCTGGCCGCACCCAGCTGGAGGCCACTTCTGGTCCTGTTCCCCAAAGGTCCAAGGGACCTGCTAAGAACAAGGGCCCCCAACATCAAAAGATGCAGCCTGGTGGAAGCATCCCTGCCCTGAGCATGTCACCAGCCAAGGAGGGGCCTCCAGGCCCTGATGGTGACACCCAGCTACCGGCCTCCCAGGAATCCATGGCCACCTCTGTAGACAGCAGTGACAGCTCCTGCAGCTCACAAAGGTAACCAGATGGAAGGACAGGGCCAGTGGCTTTATAGGTCCTCTGACAAGTGAGTTTTGAGAATTGGCATAAGCGAGGCCTGATGGCCAACATTCAGAAATCCCAGCTGCCTTCTGGGTTTGAACGACCAGAGACCCAGGTGGGGTTAAAGGTCAGCCCCCTGTGGGCCTCCTGGGCAGACCTCTGGGGCTTCCACATCCTCTCTCACAAGCAGGGCCAGCCTAGCACGGCTGCCCTCGGCATTAGATTCTGGCTGAGGGTGCGATCCTGCTCAGGCCGGCGGCTAGAGTGCCAGGGACACAGCAGCCTGGGGCTTCCTACTGCCCTGGGGGTCGTCCACGTGCCAGGCTCCGCAGGGGACACAGAAACACACTCCTTCCCTCAAAGAAGCTCCTGGTCTCGGGGTAGAGGCTGGAAAGAAAGGGTGTTGCTAGATGTTACTGTCTGGTTCTTTTCAGTTCTTCCTGTGAGTTTGGAGCGGCCTTGGAGTCTGCAGGAGAAGATGAGGAGGATGAGGAGAGTGTCAGTGCTTCGCAGGCGGCCATCCAGGGAGCGGCCACAGAGGAGGCCGTGAGGCATTACATCTGCTCCAAGCCAGCCCTCTACCGCAAGGTCCTGCTGTACCAGCCCTTGGAGCTGGCAGAGCTACAGGCCGAGCTGAAGCAGCAAGGCATCCACGTGGCCACGGGGAAGCTGCTGGACTTCCTGGACACCCAGTGCATCACCTTCACCACAGCTGCCGCCCGCAAGGAGAAGCTTGAGAGGAAGAGACGGCAGCCCGTGGGCAAGAAGACGGGGGTCAGAACCCGCAGGCCTGTCCCCCGCCCCCAACCCCTGGCCATCAGCAGCCTGTGAGGGTCTGCGGCCCCCATCAGCCAGCCAGGCCCCCACAGTGTTTCTGAGCTTTCTGACCACACCGCTCCCCCTGTGAATAACGGCAGCACCAACCCAGATCGGCTTCCTCTTGACCTCGTATCCTAGAGTGGCCTTCGGAGTGTGTCGTCCGCTGGATGTAGGGGCCCTGGCCCCTCCCTCCATCGGTGCCCACAGTTTGTCTCCCTTTAACCCCCTTGGGCCCCATGTGTTTCAGGAGGGGGTGGGCCACTGCCAGCTGGCCAGGGCAAGGCCTGATTCAGCCGAGTCTTCCACTCTCTTTGCCCACCAGTCACAGGTGTCCGTGTCCTGAGGTGGATGTCTGGGTCCAGGCTGCCCCTGCCCATGTCTTCCTTCTCAGCACTTGGGCTGTAATCCCAGCCTCCACCAGCAGACCAGCTGTCCACAGGCCCTGCACTGCCAGGCCCCAGGTGCTCTGCTGGCCCAGCTGTCCTGCCCAGACACTTGTCATTGTCACCAGCAGTCTCTGAATTGGACAGTACAGAAGGCCCAGTACAGCTCTGAAGCCCCCAAAATAAGCACGTTCTTTGTTAACTGGTTCCACCAGTATGTGTTGCAGCCGCCTGTGGAGTGCAGGTGAGGGCTGGAAAAGAAGGAAAGTTTGGGTCTCTGCGTCCTTGTGAATGTCTTGTCTGTTTTAAATACAGTGCAGTTCGTTTTATATGATGTGCAATAAAAACAAAAAGACTTTATAGAAACCTTCTGGATGCTGTACTCTAGAAAATAACGAGGGAAACGGGCCGTGGGGAGGGGACCCACCGTGCCCCTGCTGCCCCCACACTCGTGTCTGCCGAAGGCCTGTGCCTGTTCTTCATCTCAAGGGGGAGCCCAGGCCTGCTGCTGCTCATTCCTCTGGTTCGTAGGTACTCATTCATCCACACATTTGCGCCCCTCCCCCAAACCCCGCACGCCTACAGTTAAGAGCCCTCAGCAGGCGCTGAGCTCCCACCCTCGATGATCCAGGAGAGGCCGAGGCCCAGCAGCATTGCCCGGGGTTTGTTACATGCAGGCTTGGGCCGCCCATACCCACTGGGTCAGAATCTGCATTTTAACAGGATGAGTTTATGAAGCCTGCTCTGGCCTGTGTGCTGGGCCCTGTGGAGAAAGGGGAACAGGCCGGCACTTCCGGTCATCTAATGGAGGAGACAGACTGGCCTGTCCTCTGTGCCAGCTGCGAGGGTCAGTGCTCAGATGGCCCAAAGGGACAGCTTCCTGGAAAAGGGGGTTTGTGAACTGGGCCTCAGCGGCGTGCAGCATTCAGGGAGGTGAAATGGGGCTTCTTGAACACATACTGTGTTTCCTGATTTGTGACCAGGCGGAGGGGACCCAGCCTTCCCCGTGTCTGCTGCCCAAGGGCAGACGGCTAGAGGGAAGCCTCGGCTCAGATCACACCGCTTTGATCAGACTGAAGATGGAGCCTGGCCTGTTCTAGAAGCTACCATGCGTTTCTTGTATGAAGGGCTTGACGCCCCCTCCCGAGTATGGGCTGTGTCAGGGAAATGAAGTGGAGTTAGGAAGGAGGGAGCCGACCCAGGGTCCTTACCCTGCTCACTGGCTCGCGGGGGAGACCATGCAGCTTCGGGTGCACTCCCTGGGGGGAGGCCTGGGAGCCTCACTCCTCGGACAGTGTCCTGACTCCAAGAACGCTACCAACTCCAGGTGGAAAAGGAGGTTTTGGGGGAGGGGTTAAAGTTGATAAAAAGCCACCAGCAGGTAAAGGCAGGGAAGGTGGGCCTGGGGACTGAAGACCTTGGCCCGTCGGGTCTGTGCAGCGCGTCCCCGGAGGCCAGCAGGGGTCAGCAGTGGGCCTGGCCATGGATCGGCCAGTGCAAAAGCAAGGAAAGAGGGTTAAACCAGCCACAAAGAAAAGAAACCACCACAGCCAGAAAATCGGCGGCACCCAGGAAAGCATGACCTTTCCAGAGGATTTAAACCTGACTCAGGAGCTAGAGAATTAGGTCCAGCTAACTGGTTGAAAAGGAGCCGATGATGAGCTGCCCTCTCCCAGCACCCACAGGGAGCCTGGAGGAGCCAGCGGCCATGGCCTCATTCTGGGCAGCAGGCACAGGCGTTCCCGTGCAGAAGCTCTGCCAGTCGCCACGGGGACTCAGCATAGGAAGAACATGAGCTGAGCTCCAGGGCAGCGGAACGTTCACCCATCAGCGAAAACGATGAGACACCCACGCTTCACTGTGATGTGACCTCCTGGGCTGGTCCCGCTTCCTGTGGCCTGGCCTCGGCCTGGACATGGTCACTCAAGGCAATCAAAGGACAGCCACAGCCCAGCTTGAGCAGGGCCCCAGCAAGGGGGCCTTGCAGCCTGCACAACCCCAGAAAGGCCCGTGCAGGCAGGAAGCCTCAGGTTTTTGCTGAGCTGGGAAGGGCCTGCCCAGCTGACCACAACTCTGGGTGGATAGAAAGCCCCAGAGTGAGAACGACCACGGGAGACCTCACCCCAAACGTACAAAAACCCCCAGGAGAGTCAGGAGAAGGCCCCGAACTTCTTAGAGGAGCTGGCAGAGGGAGCCTGGGGCCCAGCCCTACCCAGCCATGGGACATCCCTTCTAGGTGGGGAGGAAAGGTGGGGGGCAGTGCTGACTCAGGGGTGCCCCGAGATTCCCCACAGAGGATGCTGTTTCCTTTTGTGCTCAGGATCCATCGACCCTGAGCCGTGGAGGGAGGAGCAGAGGGGCCTCCTGGCCTCTGTCGTGTGACAGATACCCACCCAGCCCCTGTGGTTTCCAACATCCTGTGGGCGGCCTGCTCTCAAACGCCTTCGCTGCACCTCTGGCCAGGGCTGCAGCCGCCAGTCTGCACTCTGCCTGCCTGAAGCCTCAGCAGGCTTCTCCAGGGTAGCCACCGTGTGTCCCCCCAGCACCTGGCGAGCGCTGATGGAAGGGACAGAGGGAGTGAGGGGGGAATGGGAGGATGGCATTCTATGAAGCACTTCTGATCTGCCGCCTTGGTACCCTCCCCTCCATCATCCACGTGGCTCTTGAGGACAGGCTAATACAAGCACACGCCCCCTCCCAACTCCCCTCACACACAAGCTGCTACATGCACTTGAACCTACTACTCTCCTGCTCTATAACCATTGCTGGCTCCCACCTGCTCGCTGAGAAAATCTGAGGCCCCATCACTTTGCTCCCACCTTGTCATCTGCTTCTCTCAGTGGTTTCACATGACGTGGTTTGCTCCCTGTCACCAGAGGCTGTCCTGTATTTTTCCTCTACTGTAACTTTTCTCATGTTGTTCACTCTGGGCTGTGTCCTTCCCCATCAATGCAGCGCATGTGCTGAGGTCCACCTCCAGGGGCCTGAGTGAACTGCCACATTCTGCTGTTTCAGGTGCAGCTGACCTGCCTTGGGGGCCCTTGACTCAGGAAGACACTGTGGGGTACAGCCGGGGCAAAGGTGCCTGTTGGGTGCTAGAGAGAAGGAAAGCAAGGGCGGTTAGAAGAAGGGGTGAGGAGGGCCACACACCGTATCAGAGCATGCCGGCCTAGAGTGGCAGGATGCAGTTCCAGCCCCAGCGAGGTCAGCTGCCTGCTGTGTGGCTTTGAGGAAGTCACTGAATGCCCCCAAGCTTGCCTGGTTTCCCTACCAACCCCCAAAAAGCAAAGGTCTGCTGATGGTGAGTCTGTTTTCCTTTGTGGCCTTGGTTGGACCACTTTCCCTTGAGCATCAGGTCTGCAGGGGCACTCAGTCCTTGAAACAAGACCCTGGCGTCACCCCTGCCTCTGACTTACAGGGTGGTGACAAAGCCAGAGAGCTGGCCCGAGGCAGCTGCAGCTCACTGATTTGTCTGTAAGGCTGTTGGCTTTTGAAATCAGACAGGAAGGAGGGTTGAGGTGGAGCCCGGCACAGGAAGAGGTGAGGAGCCCCGGCTGCCGTGACAGCCGGTGGGCTCGGGGGAGTGCGGGAGCTGGCAGGCCGCGGCCCTGCTGCCCTGCACGGTCAGCACCTCCTGATCCCTCCAGACAGGGCTTCACTCCTGCCCTGGACAGATCCTGACGGCTCGGGGACCAGGTGACCAGCCACAGGGATTCCCAGGACATCCTCACACCCACCCAGCTGCCTCTGTCCACTGGAGCAGGGCTGAGCCCAGGAGCGCTGGGATGGACCCCCCCCGGCCCCCCAGCGTTGGTGGCATCCCTGGGGCAATGAGGCCCGGGAGGTAAGTCGAGTCCAGACTGCCTCAGTGCAGGATGGGGGAGGAAGAGGAGACAGCTGGCAGAAAGGACCATGACTTTGAAGGCCTGAGCCACTCTGTGGAGTGGTGGCTGGGGCAACTCCAGGAAGGTGTCCCCATGGGTGCCAGGAGCTGCTGGGAAGGACTAGATAACGGTGTGAAATAAGCAAACAGATGCCTAAGGACAGCCCACAATGGGCCAAGGCGACAAAGCCCAGCACCCCAGGTACCAATGATGGGACAGGAGGAGCAGGAAGTAGCTGGAAAGTGCTGCAGGCAGGCAGAGGTGATGTTGAGCAGTGCAGCCCAGTGGTTAAACTTGGAATCAGCAGACCTGGGCACCATTCTAGCATCCCCCTTCCTCCCTTAAGATGGAGGGGACAATACCAGACCTGCCCAGGGTCCTGAGGACCAAGGGAGGTGGTGCAGGTGGGGTGGGGGTCTATCACCCAGTGCCTGCTCCATAAATGTCGCCCTAATGTTGGGTGAGCAGTCCCCAGGGGCCTCTCCCAGCTGCGCCCTCGGATGGAGGTGAGGTTCATCATTCTGAGACGGACGGTAATCACAGAGGCTTTCTCAGAAGAGGTGCCATAGAGCGGGTCCAGGGTGGCTATTGGTCATAGGGCCCTTCCCTGCGGCCAGGCTCCTGGGTCCCGGGGTTTTTCCCCGTCCCCTCAAAGGACACACATGCTTTCCCTGAGCCCTAGGCTCACCCTTGGCCATTACAGGGAAACCTGCAGCTGGCTCCCAGGTGGGGGTGCAGGCTGGGCACCTCCTCCTCCGTCCCAGGGGTGCCAGGATCCCCAGGGTTCAGCCTGTCCCGGTCCCCAAGAGGGTTCTAGGGCAGTGAAGTTAGGAGAGCCGTGTCTCGCGGTGAAGGCACTGCTTCCTCCCTCTTCTGGGAAAGGCTGTTTGGTCTCAGGTGGTCAGCGGTCATGGTGGGGGGCGCAACCTAAGAGGGCTGAGAACTGAAGTCTCGGGCCCTGGGGGGCAGGGGCAGGGGCAGGAGTCAGGAGACAGGAACATCCGAGAAGCTGTGGCCTGGGACACGGGCAGCCCAGGAGGGAGGGCAGCACTGCAGGCCCCACAGTCACCAAGTGCAGGTGGGCAGAGTGGAGGCCGGCTGCTCTCACACAGGCCTGGCAGACGGGACTGGGGCCCCTGGAAGGAAAGCGTAGGACAAGCCAGGCCTTGTTGGCAGAGACAATGAGGAAATCGGGGCCAGAGCCTCAGGGATGAGACAGAAGCCCAGCTGTGGAGCCTGAGGGACAGGGTCTGAGTGATTCCAGCACAAGGGCGCGCAGGCCCTTAGCTGTGTCCTGCCCCATGGATGAAGCACTGGAGGATGCATGGGAGCGGGGAAGCCCTACTCCAGGGAGGTGGCCGTGGACCCCCGGCCCTGCGTCTGGCCTTGCCCTGCCTGCTACAGCACAGACCCTCTGCAGACTGGCCGCCCTCTGGCCCTAAAAGCCCCCAAGGCGATCCAAGGCCCACCCTCCCTCAGTCTTCTTCCCTTTAAGCTGGGCTCTCAGGCCTCCTGCTGCTCACCAGAGACTGTCTACACTGGGCAGGGTCTACCTGGCTGTCCCTGGTGGCATGTGTGGCCACCGGATGTCACCCTGCTCAGAAGCCTGTGGTAGGTTCCACCCTGTGAGGGTGGCATCTGGGGCTGCAAGCAGGGCTGTCCACACAGGTGGCCAGGTAGCCACCCTCAGCTGCTGCTGGCTCTGGGAGGTCATGGGAATGGTGTGGCTCCTGGGCCAACTGCTGGGGTCTCCTCTTCTGTTCTTGCTGGGACAAGGTGTCCAAAGGTGAAGGCCAGGTTGGGGGGGCTCTTATCTGAGTGGGGCCTGCGTAGGGGTGCCAGATAACAGAACACCCTGTTAATACTGAATCTCAGATAAACAATGAGGTTTTTTTTTTTTAAGTATAAGCATGTCCCAAGTAGTACATAAGATATACTAAAAGAATTATTTGTTGTTTGTCTGAAATTCAAATTTCACTGGGCGTCCTGTATCTTAATTTGCTAAATCTGGCAACCCTAGGCGAGCTCAGTGGGGCAAGAAAGATGGGTGTCTGATCAGGAGGGAATGTTGGCCCCACTGCTGAGTGGCTGATGGGACCCAGAGGCAAGGAGCTCACCCTCCCACCTTCCCAGGCACACGCAGGCCAGCCTCTTCCTCCCACTCACTCTCGCCTTCTGCTGTCCCTTCTTTGTCACTTTCCTAGCCTCTCTCTGGCCCAGTGGTTCTCAACTCTGGCTGCTCATTAGAATCACCTGGGTAGCTTTAAAATGCATCCATGTGGGGGCTCTACCCCAGACCAGTGAAATCTCTGTGCAGTTGGGCTAAGCAGTGGCTTTTTAAAAATAGTGCTCCATAGAATGACCATAAAATCCAGCAATTCCACTTCTGGGTATACACCCAAAAGAGTTGAAAGCAGGGCCCTGAACTGCTATTTGTACTCCCACGTTCACAGCAGCATTATTCACAAGAGCCAAAAGGTGGAAACAACCTAAGTACAATATCTATTGACGAATGGATGAATAAACAAAATGTGGTCCATCCATAAACTGGAATATGATTTAGCCTTAAAAAGGAATGAAATTATAATACCTGTTACAACTTGGATGAGCCTGGAAAACATTATGCTCAAAGAGGCCAGATGCAAAGGGACAAATACTGTGTGATCCCACTTACATGAGGTACCTAGAGATGTCAGATTCATATAAACAGAAAGTGGAATGGTGGTTACCAGGGGCTGGGGAGTCAGTGCTTAATGAGTACAGAGTTTCCATTTGGGAGGATGAAAAAGTTCTAGAGGTGGATGGTGGTGATGGTTGCACAACACTATAAATGTACTTAATGTCACTGAATTGAATGCTTAAAAAATAGTTAAAATAGTAAATTTTATGTTATGTATACTTTACCACAATAAAAATTTTAAATTAAAAAAATATATAGTGCTCCAGACAATGTCCTGCCAGAGCTGAGAGGCACTGAGCCTGGCCCTTCTTCAACATGGTCCTGCATGCTCCAGGCCACCACCCCACCCCCACCGAGGCATAGTCTTTTACCTGGTGGGTGTACCTGGACATCCAATGCAGGAGGCTGTGTCCAGCCCTGGGCCACACCCTGACATTGCCCTGAGAGCAGGACAGAGGCCTGAGTGTCCCAGCTCATGCACTAACAGGCTGCAGTAACAGTGCTTCATTTTGGTTTACATACATTTGAACGTTTAGATAGCTGCTAGCATAACGTTCTCTAAATTGAGGTATAACTTAGTAAAGAGAGCTCAATGGATTTTTATATATGTGTACGCCTGTGTGTACACCATCCAGATTAGTAGATAGAAGTTTCCAGCACCCTAGAAGGCTCCCTCATGCCCTGTCCAGTCAGAACCGCCTCCAAGTGTAACCACTACTTTGACTTTTATCTTTTCAGATTGGTTTGGCCTGACTTTAAACTCCCTACAAATGGAATCACAAGAGTGTGTCTCTTTTGTCAGACTTCTTTCACTCACAATGTCTGTGAGAGTCAGTCATAGTTTTGAGGATATCAGCAGCTTATTCTGTTTCTTTATGATGTAGGATTTGATTGTATGAACATTCCAAAAAAAATCTCAATCTTTTGTTGATGGACATTGGTTGTTTCCACTCTTCTGGACTTTATGAATAAAGCTGACATAAATATTCTGATCTGGGTTTTGGTGGACATAAACACTCGTTTCTGTTGGGTATATACCCAGGAGGGAAATTACTGGGTCACAGAAATATGCATATTTAGTCTTATCATTACCAAACATTTTTCCAGAGTGATCTTAATTTTCATTTTCTGATTACTAATGATATTCTCTGCAGTGACATTCTTTCAATTTTTGGCTCAGTTTATCATCAGGTGTCTGTTTCTTACTGATTGATTAATGTGTTGGGGATGTTGTCTCCTAGTCCATGGTTTGGTTTTTCACCTTTTAATGCTGTCTTCTAATGAACAGATATTCCTAATTTTAATGAATCTCAATATATTGTTCTTTTCTTTCATGGTTAGTGCTTTTTGTGTTCTGTTTAATCTTTACCTAGACCAAGTTCAAAAAGATATTTTGATCCTGTATTTTTTCTAAGGCTTGACTGTGTTAGCATTCACATTTAGATCTATGATCAGCTTGAATTAATGTTTTGTGTACGGTGTGAGGTAGAGGTCAAGGTTCACTTTTCCCATATGAATATCCCATTAGCCAGCACAATTTAATGCCCACTGAATTGCAGTGGAGGCCTTGTTATAAATCAGGTGCCCATATATGTGTGGGTCTGTTTCTGGACCCTCTATTCTAGTGCACTGGTCTATTTGTCTGCCCTTGTACCAATACCTATAGCTCTATACTAAGTCTTGATATTGTGTAGTGTAAGTCCTCAGGCTTTGTTCTTCTTCTTCAAGATTATTTTGTCTATTTCAGGGTCTTTTGTTTATGTTTTAGAATCAGCTTACCAATTTCCACCCTCCCCACCCCCCTCCAAAAAGCCTGCTGGGATTTTGATTGGGATGTCAATCTATAGATCATCTTAATAATACTGAGTCTTTCAATCCATGAATATGGCAAATCCCTACTTTAGGTCTTCTTTAATTTCTCTTAGTATTGTTTTATAGTTTTGAGTGTGGAGGTCATGCAAATTTTTTTGCTAGATTTATTCTTTTTCTAATATTTATTTATTTATTTGGCTATGCTGGGTCTTAGTTGTAGCACGCAGGATCTTTGTTGCAGCATGTGGGATCTTTAGTTGTGGCATGTGAACTCTTAGTTGCAGCGTGTGGGATCTAGTTCCCTGACCAGGGATTAAAACCAGGCCCCCTGCACTGGGAGCGTGGAGTCTTAGCCACTGGACCACCAGGGAAGTCCCTAGATTTATTCTTATATATTTGATTTTTTAAATGGTATTTAAAATTTTTACTTTTTACTTGAGTGTTGCTAGTAAGTAGAAATATAACTGATCTTTTTGTGTATTGACCTTGTGTCCAGAAACCTTGTTAAGTTCATGTATTAGTTCTAATAGTTCTATTGTAGATTCTTTTGGATTTTCAAAGTATACAGTCATGTCAACTGTGAATAGTGACAGTTTTATTCTTTGCTTTTCCAATCTTGATGTCTTTTATTTCTTTCATTTGCCCTATTGCACTAGCACCTACTTTAAAAAAAAAAAATCATCACCTAGAAGAGGTCACCCCTGGGGAGTGGAAGTGAGGTATATACTTTACTTACTTTTGTATTATTTAAATGATTTTAATGTTTTACTTTTATAATTCTATAAGCAATCTATTTAAATGAGGGGAAGCAATACACATTAGTTAGCAAAATCTAAGCAATCAAAATTTACAAAATAAGAAACAATTCCTTAATCCCACTGTCAAATATTTCCAGCTAATCTCTAGCCAGACAAAAACAGTATCCTATTTTCTTTTTAAAACATAAAGGTATCCTATCATAATTCTCCTCTGCACATTGATTTTTTTTCCCACATAAAAATACATGGTAGGGCTTCCCTGGTGGCGCAGTGGTTAAGAATCTGCCTGCCAATGCAGGGGACATGGGTTCGAGGCCTGGTCCGGGAAGATCCCACATGCCACGGAGCAACTAAGCCCGTGCACCACAACTACTGAGCCTGCGCTCTAGAGCCCGTGAGCCACAACTACTGAGCCTGCATGCTGCAACTACTGAGCCCACCTGCCACAACTACTGAAGCCTGCATGCCTAGAGCCCAGGCTCTGCAACAAGAGAAGCCACCGCAATGAGATGCCTGTGCACTGCAACGAAGAGTAGCCCCCGCTCACCACAACTAGAGAAAGCCCGCTCGCAGAAACGAAGACCCAATGCAGCCAAAAATAAACAAAATTAATTAATTAAAAAAAAATTTTTTTTTAATACATTGTAAACCATACAGGAAGCTCAACAAACTCCAAGTAAGATTAATTCAAAAAGACCCACACCAAGACACATTATAATCAAACCTTCAAAAAACAAAGACAATCTTGAAATCAGCAAGAGAGAAGAAAATCATCACACACAAGGGATCCTCAATAAGATTATCAACAGACTTCTCATCAGAAACTTTGGAGGCCAGAAAAGAGTAGGCTGACATATTCAAATAGCTCAAAGAAAAAAACCTATCAACGAAGAGTCTTATATCCAGCAAAACTGCCCTTCAAAATTAAGGGAGGGGCTTCCCTGGTAGCGCAGTGGTTGAGAATCCGCCTGCCAGTGCAGGGGACATGGGTTCGATCCCCGGTCCAGGAAGATCCCACATGCTGTGGGGCAGCTAGGCTCGTGAGCCACAACTACTGAGCCTGCGCTCTAGAGCCCATGAGCCACAACTACTGAGCCCATGTGCCACAACTACTGAAGCCCGTGCGCCTAGAGCCCATGCTCCTCAACAAGAGAAGCCACCACAATGAGAAACCTGCGAACTGCAAAGAAGAGTAGCCCCCACTCGCCGCAACGAGAAAAGCCCACGCACAGCAACGAAGACCCAACGCAGCCAGAAACAATAAATAGATAAAATAAAATAATAAAATAAATAAATTTATTAAAAAAAAATTAAGGGAGAAATTAAGACATTCCCAGATAAACAAAAGCTGAGGGAGTTCATGACCATGACCTTCCCTGCAAGAAATGCTCAGGGGAGTCCTGAGCACTAGACAGTAGTAACTCAGAGTCATATGGAGAAATAAAGATCTCAACAAAAGTCAACACATGGGCAATTATAAACGCTAGTAACAATGGTTTATAACTGTACTTTTGTTTTCTACATGATTTAAGATACTAATGTATTTAAAGAAAAAAACCAATTATTAGTGTACAAGCTAATATTACTATATCTTTGGTTTGTAACTCCAAATTTTGTTTTCTACATAATATAAGAGACTAAAGAATTTTTTAAAACTATTAGTTTATGTTTGGGGGGCACACAATGTATAAAGGTGTAATACTGTGACATCAACAACCAAGAGGGGTGGGGACAGAGCTGTAAAGGAGCAAAGTTTTTGTTTGTTATTGAAGTTAAGCTGGTATAAATTTAAATTAGAGTATTATAACTTAAGCATATTAAATGTAACCCATGGTAACCACAAAGAAAATAACTAAAATATATACACAAAAGGAAATGAAAAAGGAATTTTAACATTTCAATACAAAAAATCAACTAAATACAAAAGACGGTAATGCAAGAAATGAGGGGGGAAATTAATAAGGCAGAATAAAAACAAATAGCACAATGACAGAAGTAAGTCCCTTCTTATCAGCAATTACTTTAAACCTAAATGGGTTAAACTCTCTAATCAAAAGACAGAGATTGGCAGAATGGAGAAAACCATGTGATCCAACTACATGATGTCTAACTTTATGAGAGACTAACTTTAGATCCAAAGACACAAATAGGTTGACGATGAAAGGACAAAAAAAGATATTCCATGGGGAGTTCCCTGGTGGCCTAGTGGTTAGGATTCCGGGCTTTCACTGCTGTGGCTCAGGTTCAATCCTTAGTTGGGGAACTGAGATCCCACAAGCCATGCAGCATGGCCCCACCCAAAAAAACTAAAAAATACATTCCATGACAATAGTAATCAAAAGAGAGTAGGGGAAGCTATACTGATATCAGACAAAAAAGGCTTTAAAATCAAAAAAGGTTACAAGAGGGCTTCCCTGGTGGCGCAGTGGTTGAGAATCTGCCTGCCAATGCAGGGGACACGGGTTTGAGCCCTGGTCTGGGAAGATCCCACATGCCGCAGAGCAACTAGGCCCGTGAGCCACAATTACTGAGCCTGCGCGTCTGGAGCCTCCGCGATAGTGAGAGGCCTGCGCACTGCGATGAAGAGTGGTCCCCACT
The DNA here is from genome assembly GCF_949987535.1 of Balaenoptera acutorostrata. Taxonomy (NCBI): domain Eukaryota; kingdom Metazoa; phylum Chordata; class Mammalia; order Artiodactyla; family Balaenopteridae; genus Balaenoptera; species Balaenoptera acutorostrata. The sequence goes on from NC_080078.1 coordinate 36,806,441, forward strand.
TGCCACAACTAGAGAAAGCCCTCGCACAGAAACGAAGACCCAACACAGCCATAAATAAATTAAAAAAAAAAAAAAGTTACAAGAGACAAAGGACATTTTATATTAATAAAAGATTCAAAACAGCAAGAAGATATAACAATTATAAACATTATATACCTAATGAAAGACCATTAAAACATATGAAGCAAAAACTGACAGGACTGAAGGGAGAAATAGTTCCAAAATAATAGTTGGATACTTTAATAACCCACTCACAATAATGCATAGAACAACCAGACAGAAGACAAATAACAAAATAGAAGTCTTAACACAATTAGATCTAACAGATACACACAGAATACTCTACCCAACAAGAGAATATTCTTTTCAACTGCACATGGGATTTTAACAGAACTGACCATATGTTAGGCTACAAATTAAGTCTTTAGAGACTTTAAAAGATAGATATTATACAAAGTATCTTCTCTAACCACAGTGGGATGAAGTTAGAAATAAATAACAGAAGGAAAACTGGAAAATTCATGAAATTGCAGAAATTACACAATACACTATTTTTTTAAAATTTATTTTATTTTTATTTATTTTTGGCTGTGTTGGGTCCTTGCTGCGGAGCGCCGGCTCCCTCCAGTTCCGGCAAGCAGGGGTCACTCTTCGCTGAAGTGCACGGGCCTCTCACCATGGTGGCCTCTCCTGTCACAGAGCACAGGCTCCAGGCACTCGGGCTTCAGTAATTACGGTGCGCGGGCTCAGCAGCTGTGGCTCACAGGCCCCAGAGCACAGGCTCAGCAGCTGTGGCACACAGGCCCAGTCGCTCCGTGGCACGTGGGATCCTCCCGGACCAGGGCCCGAACCCATGTCCCCCGCATTGGCAGGCGGACTCCCAACCACTGCGCCACCAGGGAAGCCCAAACAACACACTTTTAAATCACTAATGTATTAAGGAAGAATGCACAAGGAAAATTTAAAAATACTCAGAGATGAATAAAAATGAAAACACAACATGCCAAACTTATGGGACACAGTGAAAGTGGTGCTAAGGGAGGAAACTGATAGCTATAAGTACTTATATTAAAAAATGGGAAAGATCTCAAATCTACAACCTAACTTTACAACTTAAGAAACTAGAAAAAAAAGAACAAACTAAACCCAAACCTAGCATAAGGAAGGAAATAATAAAAATAAAACAGAGAATAGAAAAACGACAGAGAAAAATCAATGACACCAAAAGTTGGTTCTTCAAAAAGATTAATAAAATTGACGAATCTTTTGCTAGATGGACTAAGGAAAAAGACGACTCAAATTACTAAAACTAGAAAAGAGGGACTTCTCTGGCAGTCCGGTGGTTAAGACTCTGTGCTTCCAATGCAGGGGGCGTGGGTTCGATCCCTGGTCAAGGACCTAAGATTCCACATGCCATGTGGTGCAGGCAAAATATATATATATATATTCACTAGTGAATCCTACCAAACATTTAAAGAAGTAATACCAATCCTTCTCAAAATTTTCTGAAAAGTTGAAAAGGAGAGAACATTTCCCAACCCATTCTATGAGGCCAGCATTACACTGATACCAGAGCCAAACAAAGACACTATAAGAAAAGAAAAATATAGATATCCCTTATGAACACTGATGCAAAAATCTTCAACAAAAACCAAATGGAATTTATTCACGGAATACAAGGATGGTTCAACATAGGAAAATCAACCAATGTAATATGCCACATAAACAAAAGGAAGGAAAAAACCCACATGAATATCTCAACTGACACAGAAAAAGCATTTGACAAAATTGAACACCCTTTCACTGTACGAACACTCAGTAAGCTAGGAATAGAAGGAATCTATCTCCACATAATAAAAACCCACAGCAAACATCATACTCAATGATGAAAGACTGATAGTGATTCTTCTAACATTGGGAACAAGGTAAGGATGCCTGTTTTCACCACTTCTATTCAACATAGTACTGGAAGTTCTAGCCAGAGCAATTAGGTAAGAAAAAGAAACTGAAGAGGAAAAAATGAAATTTTTATCCAAAGAAGATTGGTAAAATTATTATGGCCAAGTTATACAGTGGAAAATTATGTGGCCATAAAAGGCCACACAGAAAAGTCATCCAAACTGGAAAGGAAGAAGTAAAATCATCTGTTTGCAGATACGATTTTTTATGCAGAAAATCCTAAAGATTCCACAAAACAATTGTTAGAACTAATAAGTGAATTCATCAAAGTAGCAGGATACAAAGTCAACACACAAAATTCACCTTCATTTCTATACATGAACAATGAACAACCTGAAAAGGACATCACAAAAACGATTCCATTCACAATAGCATCAAAAAGAATAAAATGCTTAAGAATTAACTTAACCAAGGAGGTAAAAGACCTGTACAATGAAAACTACAAAACACTGCTGAATTAAAGAAGACATAAATTAATGGAAACACATCCCATGTTCATGAATTTGAAGACTTAATATTGTTAAAATGTCAATACTACTGAAAGCTAGCTACAGATTCAGTGCAATCCCTATCAAAGTCTCAATGACATTTTTTTTTTGCAGAAATATAAAAACCCAACTTAAAATTCACATGGAATTTCAAGGCACCCCAAATAGCCAAAACAATCTTGAAAAAGAACAAAACTAAATAAGAACCTGCTGTGTTAAAAAAAAAAAAAGAACAAAACTAGAGGACCCACACTTCTTAATTTCAAAATTTACCACAAAGTGGCAGTAATCAAAGGAGTATGGTATTAGCATAAAGACAGACATGTAGACCAATGGAATAGAATAGAGAGCCCAGAAATAAACCCTCATGTATATGGTCAAATGATTTTTGACAAGGGTGCCATGACCATTCAATCAGAAAATGACAGTCTTTTCAACAAATGGTGCTATGAAAACTGGATATCCACATACAAAAGAATAAAGTTGGATCCTTACCTAATACCATATACAAAAATTAACTCACAATGGATAAATGTAAGACCTAAACCAATAAAACTCTTAGAAGAAAACAGAGGACAAAGCTTCACAACATTGGATTTGGCAATTACTTCTTGGCTATGACACCAAAAGCACAGGTAACAAAAGAAAAATTAGACAAATTGGACTTCATGAAAATTAAACAATTTTGTACTTCAAAAGACACTATCCACAGAGTACAAAAACAACCCACAGGATGGGAGAAAATATTTGCAAATCATGTATCTGATAAGGATTTAATATCCAGAATATATAGAGAACTCCTAAAACTCAACAACAACAAAAAACCCAAACAACCTGATTGAAAAATGGGCAAAGGATTTGAATAGATATTTCTCCAAAGAAGACATATAAATGGCCAATAAGCACACGAAAAGATGCTCAACATTACTAATCATTGAGGAAACACACGTCAAGACTACAGTGAAATACCACCTCACACCCATTAGGATGGCTGCTATCAAAAAACCAGAAAACAAGAAGTACTGGTGAGAATGTGGAGAAATTGGAACCCTGTGCATTGTTGGTGGGAAAGTAGATGCTAAAGCTGCTTTGGAAAACAGTGTGGCAGCTCCTCAAAAAATTAAAAATAGAGTTACCATATGATCCAGCCATTCCACTTCTGGGTATAAACCCTAAAGAATTGCAAGCAGGGTCTTAAAGAGTTCACCCTTGTACACCCATGTTTGTAGCAGCATTATTTACCAAAGCTAAAACATAAAAGCAGCCCAAGTACTCACTGACAGGTGAATGGATAAGCAAAATATGGTACCTACATACAATGGAATATTATTCAACCATAAAAGGGAACAAAATTCTGATACATGTTGCAATATGGATGAACCTGGAAAACATTATGCTCAGTGAAAGAGGCCAGATGCAAAAAGACCAATACTGTATGATTCTACTTATATGAGGTACTTAGAGTCATCAAAATCATAAAGACAGAAAGTACAGTGGTGGTTGCCCGGGGCTAGGGAGGAGGGGAGCATAGGGAGTTGTTGTTTAATGGGTATAGAGTTTCAGTTTTACAAGATAAAGAGAGTTAAGGGGATGATGGTGGTGATGGTTGCACAACAGTGTGAATACACTTAATACCACTGACCTGTACACTTAAAAATGGTTAAGATAGTAATTATGTTATATGAATTTTACCACAATTTTTAAAAAGTGGAAAAAAAATTGAAATTCTAGAAAAGGTAAAACTAATTTATAGTGAAAAAAGCAGATGGATGGCTCAGGGCCAGAGGGGTGTGGTTGGGGTAGACAGCAAAGGGGCATGAGGGATCACTTTTTGGGAGAAAGAAATGCTCAGTGACTTGATTGTGGTAGATGTTACACAGGTGTATACATTTGTCAGAACTCATATAACTCTATTTGAAATGCGTGCATTTTATTTTATATAAATTATACTTCAGGACTTCCCTGGTGGCACAGTGGTTAAGACACCATGCTCCCAATGCAGGGAGCCCGGGTTCGATCCCTGGTCAGGGAACTAGATCCCACGTGCATGCCGCAACTAAAAGTTCGCATGCCACAACTAAGGAACCTGCCAGCCGCAACTAAGACCTGGTGCAACCAAATAAATGATAAAATAAATAATTTTTAAAATATATATATATATGATTCTCATTTAAGAAAAAATTATACCTCAAAAAAGTGATTAAAACCTTTATAACAGGGCTTCCCTGGTGGCACAGTGGTTAAGAATCCGCCTGCCAATGCAGGAGACATGGGTTCAAGCCCTGGTCCAGGAAGATCCCACATGCTGCGGAGCAACTAAGCCCGTGCGCCACAACTACTGAAGCCCGCGTGCCTAGAGCCCGTGCCCCACAACAAGAGAAGCCACCGCAATGAGAAGCCCGTGCACCACAACAAAGAGTAGCCCTCGCTCACCACAACTAGAGAAAGCCCATGCGCAGCAACGAAGACCCAACGCAGCCAAAAATAAATAAATAATAAATAAATGAATTTTAAAAAAAACCTTTATAACATTAAGAGACAAAAAAATACACTGTGGACATTTCCAGTTTGACCTTATTATTTTTTATGGCCACATAGTTTTCCACTGTTTAACTGCGCCAAAATAATTTCACCAATCCTATTTGGATAGAAATTTAGTTTTTTTCCCCTTCAATTTCTTGTTGTTGTAAACAATGTTTCAGGATCATCCTTATAGTCACATCTCTGTGCACTTGCCCAATTATTTCTTTAGCATAAATTCCCAGAAGTGGAACTTCTGGATCAAAGATATTTAATGACAATAGATAATGATACATTATGATCCAGAATCATACTAATTTACCCTCCCACCAGCTATGCACTAAGATTCCTACTAATCCCACGTTCTCACCAATGCAGCCTGTTATGTCATTATAATAGCTCCTTGCTTTGTTTTTTCTTGATCATTAGTGGGATTGAGCATCTTTTCAATATCATAGTCACTTATACTTCTATGAATTATCTATGTCCTTTTTTCTATTTCTGTCTGGGTCCACAATTACCTGTCTGTGTCCATCATTCTATTTCTATTTCTATTTCTATTCATTTCTATTTCTTTCTTATTGATTTTAAGAGTTCTTTATACATTAAAGATATTAATGCTCTTTCATATATTTGCAAATGTTGACTCTTGGCTTGAGGTTTTCCTCCAACTTTATTTGTGGCATCTATTATTATTTAGAAATATTCAATTAAGGCAAATCTGTTAGTCTTCCCCTTCATGACTCCTGGATTTTATGGCTTGCTTAAAAAAAAGCCTCCCTTACTGAAAGAATATTTTAAAATATTCTCTCATATTTTCTTATTGTGTTTTTATGGTTTTGTATTTAATCCAAACTGAAGTTAAATTTGGCACTTAATGTGAAGTAAAGTTCAAAAAAATTTTTTTCATAGGCTGCCCAATACCACTGACTTGAAATGTTATTTTTGTCATATTACCAAATTCCTTCATATGTAAATAATATAAATATATATTTGTTCCTGGACTCTTCATTATGTTCTATTGACTTATGTTTCTATTTTTGTGCTATCCCACCCTGTTATACATAGCTTAATACTAATGGAAGATTATATTCAAGAATGCAAGTTTGGTTTGATTTTAGAAAATCTATTAGCATAGCTCACAGTTTTGTTTTGTTTTTTTGTTTTTGGCTGCGCCACGCAGCATACAATTCCCTGACCAGGGATCAGGCCCGTGCTCCTTGCAGTGGAAGCACAGAGTCTTAACCACTGGACTGCCAGGGAAGTCCCAGTGTAGTTCACGGTTTAAAGAAGAGATCTGAGGGACTTCCCTGGTGGTCCAGTGGGTAGGACTCCACGCTCCCAATGCAGGGGGCCTGGGTTCGATCTCTGGCTGGGGAACTAGATCCTACATGCATGCCTCAACTAAGAAGCCCACATGCCACACCTAAGACCTGGCGCAGCCAAAATAAATTAATTAATAAAAATAGAATAAAATAAAATAAAATAAAGGAGAGATCTGATATACATCAGTCCCGTTGCTCCCTCCAGTGGCTTCGCACCACACTCAAACGCATCCAAACTCCTTAGGGGAGTGACCAGGTCTCAAGCCCCTCTGAGCTTCCCTCCCAACCCCCTTTGTGAGCCCACGTGCTCATTCACTGCATTCCAGCAACTCTGGCCTTTTCCTGCTGCTCTAACACGCAGGGTATTTACACTTGCTGTTCCCCTGGCTCTCTGCATGACTCTCTCCTTCTCACCTTTCAGATCTCTGCTCATATGTAGCTTTCTCACAGAGTCCTTCCCTGGACACTGAAACTAAAGCACCCCCTCCCCCTGGACCCTGACCCTCTCCATCACTCACACGGTTTATTTTATTCAGGCACTAATCACCATCAGAACTGCCTTGCTTATTCACTTGCTTTCTTCTTTACTGTCATTATCCTCCACCCCCACCACACTCACAAGGTAAGAACTTTGTCTAATTGTTCACCTTTACATCACCAGTGCCTGGAACACACAGCAGGCCCCCTATAAATATCTGCCAGCTGGATGAATGATTGGAAGTAAATCATGCAATTATATCAATATTGCTAAAAAGTCTTTTGCTCATTTAACAGACATGCCTAAAACTTTTATAACATGTGTCAACATACCTTAAGAGGCAGGTAGATTATACAGCACAAGTGTTGCTGTCAGTGAAGCCTTGGTTTCTATTCCAACACAACTGCTTCCCACTCGTGGATCCTTGAGAAAGTCATTTAAACTCTCTGAGCCTCAGTGTCCTCATCTATAAAATGCGAGAAGTAATGGTAATGAGAGTTGTTACAAGGCGTAAATGAAATGATGTAAGTACAGTGCTTAACAGAATGTCTGAAACACAGTAAGCCTTCAACAAGTATTATATAATGTTACTTGAATGGCAATAAGAAAGGAGGAATTGAAGGAATCTTTTCCAAGAGGAGAAGAGAACTAATTAGAAACCGGTCACAAACATCAGGTCTAATGGTTTGGGCTAGAACCACTCCTGGGAGAGTCAGGAGTAAGAAAACGATGCCTGCTACAACTGCTGTCCTTCAACATTGCTGGGGGCAGCGGTGGGGCTGGACCATGCAGAGAAATTGTTCAAAATAAGAGATGAAATTATTTGCATTGCAGTAATCCAAAAGCCTGAAGAGAGTTAACTGAAAAATGAGAACTAATGTGACTACTTAACATGTTGGTGGGATACAAGATAAAATACACAAAAATTGCCTTCTTTGACACCAACAAAATTCATAATAACAACAAGAACTATTTAAAAATACTTAGACACAAAGAAGAAATTGGCAAGATCTAGATAAAGAAAAATATAGTTTTAGCAAAAGATCTAAAGAAAAACCTCAATAATACCTCCATTAATCTGTGCACATTAACATGACTTAAACCAACACCCCATCCAGTTTTTTTCCTCCTTGGTTTTGACATTTAGAAAAATAAAATAAAACAGCCAGAAGGGTCCTGAAAAAGTGTAAGGAGCATGGCCTCACCCTGGCCTATTTCTGAAGTTCCCAGAATAGTTTAGTCAGCTCGGTTGCGCACCACCTACCTCAAATTCATTGCACTAACTCTTCAATATCACCGTGAACTGAATGGTTAGAAAATGCTGTTTTACTTGTTGCCAAGCTTCTTTTAGCATTTTCCAGGTAGAAAGGTTCATCTCAAGTTAAAATGCCTGGGAAGCCCAATTCAAATCCAAGGTCAGCGAGTGTGTTGGATCCTAGGGGCTGTAGCCAGTGGCCCCCTCTTAAATGAATCACATTGGGACCCAGAGAGCTGCAGGGCTGGAGGGTGCGGGTCGACCTGTTTCAATGAGCTGCTGCCACCTGAAGCAGCAGGCATGACCTCTGCCCAGCCACACGCCCTGTTTTCTCCTAGACCCGTGGACAAAGGATGGCCGACCCCCGCCCCCTGAGTTCCTGGGGCCCTGCTGGAGGGGCTGCCGAGGGCTGGACATCCTGCCTGGGGCAGGTGAGGAGCGGCTGGGGGCGGGCTCAGGGTCCTCAAGTGTCCACCTTAGCTGACGGAGGGACACATGGGGGCGGCCAGCCTTGGCAACAGGATCCACTCCAGTCCCCAGGGAGGGAAAGGAACGTGAGCAGGTGGGGCTCTGCCTCTCAGCGCCTCGGCATCACTGTTCCCAGCAGAAAACAGTGCTGCCTGCGGGTCAGGAGCCTCTGTGCTTCCCAGAGGCCCCAGGAACACAAATGAGAAGTAGCTGAGTAGCTGAACCAGCTCTCTCTTCCCTTTTGGCTCCTCCTTTCTTTCTTTTTTTTCTTCTTAAGTTAATAGACGTTAGTTTTTAGAGCAGTTTTAGGTTCACAGAAAGATCAAGTGGGAAATACAGAGATTTCCCTCTACCCCCAGCCCACCTACATGCACCCTTCCCCGACCAGAGGGGCACATTGGTTACAATCAGTTGACTTACACTGACACGTCACTATCACCCAGAGTCCAGAGCTGACATCAGTGTAACTCGTGGTGCCATACATTCTATGGGTTTGGACAAATGTACAATGACATGAATCTACCACTGCAGTATCATACAGAGTAGTTTCAGTGCCCTAAAAATCCTCTGTGCTCTGCCAATTCATCCTCCCTCCTCGCCCCAAACCCCTGCCAAACACTGATCCTTTTACTGTCTCCATAGCTTTGCCTTTTCCAGGAGGCTATAGGATTGGAATCATACCACACGCAGCCTTTCCAGATTGGCCTCTTTCATCCTTCCCCTCTCGTGAGTGGAACTGTTCATAATCTCATCCTCTTTCCCAGGTTACAAATGAGGACACCACGGCACAGAGCACTCAGGTGGCCTGTCCAGTGTCGCAGAGCCAGTAAGTGACAGAGCTCAGATTTGAGCCCGGGGCCCCTGCACCTGAGCAAAGCTCCTGGCATCAGGGACTACTGTCACCATCCAGGAACAAACAGCCCTTCCAACCCTGTCCCGGAGGCCAGATCAAGAGCCACCCGTAGTTCAGGGCAGGAGAAAGGGTGGGTCCCCATCCTGCCCATCCCTTGAGGCTCGCTTAACCTGTCCCCAGGCCACTGATGGGCAGACAGAAGAAAGCAGATTCAGGCCCTCTCTCCACAGCTCCTGGCAGCAATCCCAGACCCCATGAGGAAGCAGGAGGTGCACACAAGCAGGGAGGCTGGCCAGGGCCACGGTGCTGGCTCCCCAGCCGAGCAGGTGAAAGCCCTAGTGGACCTGCTGGCCGGGAAGGGCAGTCAGGGCTCCCAGGCCCTGCAGCCCCCTGACAGGACACCAGAGTCCCCGCTGAGGCCCCACGGCAATGGTAAGCAGACAGACAGGGATCCTTGGGCCCTCTTCCCCTCCCCCACCCTCCCCTCCCCCACCCTCCCCCATCCCTCCCCTCTGGCTTCTGTCCAGCAGACTTGAGGATACAGAGGCACCGAGAGGCCCTTCTGAACAGGATGGGAGGCAGCCCTGAGCTGGGCAGCCCCTCCCCCAGGTTGACCAGCCTCCTGCTGGTGGAGGGCCTGATGGACCTGCAGCTGAGGGAACACGACTTCACGCAGGTGGAGGCCACGCGTGGGGGCTGGTGCTCCGCCAGGACCATCGCCCTGGACAGGCTCTTCCTGCCTCTGTCGCGGGTGTCCATCCCGCCTCGCATCTCCATCACCATTGGGGTGGCTGGCGTGGGCAAGACCACCCTGGTGAGGAACTTTGTCCACCTCTGGGCCCGGGGGCAGGTGGGCAAGGACTTCTCGCTGGTGCTGCCTTTGACCTTCCGGGATCTCAACACCCATGAGAAGCTGTCTGCAGACAGACTTGTCCACTCTGTCTTCCCACACGCGGGGGAGACTGGCCTGGCGTCAGCAGCCCTAACCAAAGTCCTCCTCGTCCTGGACGGCCTGGATGAGTGTAAGACGCCCCTGGACTTCTCCAACACCGTGCCCTGCACAGACTCCAAGAAGGAGATCCAAGTGGACCAACTGATCACCAACATCATCCGGGGCAACCTCTTCCCAGGTGTTTCTGTCTGGGTCACCTCCCGCCCCAGCGCAGCTGGCCAGATCCCGGGGGGCCTGGTGGACCGGATGACCGAGATCCGGGGCTTCAATGAGGAGGAGATCAAGATGTGTCTGGGGCAGATGTTCCCTGAGGACCAGGTCCTCTCGGGCTGGGTCCTGAGCCAGATGCAGGCTGACAGGGCCCTGTATCTGATGTGCGCCGTCCCAGCCTTCTGCCGGCTGGTGGGGTTGGTGCTGGGCCACCTGCACCGCAACAGGCCAGGGCCCCACGATGCAGAGCTGTGGCCTCCGAGGACCCTGTGTGAACTCTACTCATGGTACTTCAGAATGGCCCTCAGCAGGGAGGGGCAGGAGAAGTGCAAGGCGAGCCCCCGTATTGAGCAGCTGGCCCACGGCTGCCGCAAGATGGTGGGGACACTGGGCCGGCTGGCCTTCCACGGGCTGGTCAGGAAGAAGTATGTGTTCTACGAACCAGACCTCAAGGTGTTCGGCGTGGACCTTGCTCTGCTGCAGACCGCCCCGTGCAGCTGCTTCCTGCAGCGGGAGGAGACCCTGGCCTCCTCGGCAGCCTACTACTTCACCCACCTGTCCCTGCAGGAGTTTGTGGCAGCTGCCTACTACTACAGCGCGTCCAAGAGGGCCATCTTCGACCTCTTCACCGAGGGCGGCATGTCCTGGCCCCGGCTTGGCTTCCTCACGCACTTCAGGAGTGCGGCCCAGAGGGCCATGCAGGCCGAGGATGGGCGGCTCGACGTCTTCCTGCGCTTCCTCTCAGGCCTCTTGTCTCCGAGGGTCAACGCGCTGCTGGCCGGCTCCCTGCTGACCCAGGGTGAGCACCAGGGCTACCGGGCCCAGGTGGCCGAGCTCCTGCAGGGCTGCCTGCGCCCCAACATGGTGGTCTGCGCCCGGGCCATCAACGTCCTGCACTGCCTGCGCGAGCTGCAGCACACGGAGCTGGCCCACAGCGTGGAGGAGGCCATGGCAAGCGGGGGCCTGGCTGGGCTGACCAGCCCCCCACACCGCGCTGCCCTGGCCTACCTCCTGCAGGTGTCCGATGTCTGCGCCCAGGAGGCCAACCTGCCCCTGTACCTCAGCCAGGGGGTCCTCCAGAGCCTGCTGCCCCAGCTGCTCTACTGCCGGAGTCTGAGGTGGGCGCCAGGGTGGGGCTGTGTGGGGCGTGTGGGCAGAGGAGAGAGCGGGGACCTGGAGGGCTCCTCCCCTCCACCACGTCCCTCTGTGTCCATGTCCTGGGGCTGCTGTAACAAAGGACCACAGCCTGGGTGGCTTAAAATGACATGTTATTCTCTCCCAGTTCTGGAGGCTAGAGTCTAAGATCAAGGTGTCAGAAGGGCTGTGTTCCCTCTGAAACCTGTAGGGGAGGATCCTTGGGTCATTCCTGGCCTCTCCAGCCTTCAGTGTTTGCTGGCAATACTTGGCTTGTAGACGTATCACCACAGTCTCTGCCTCCGAGGTCACACGGCCACCTTCTCCGTGTCTGTCTTCATGTAGAGCTCTCCTCTCTTGTGAGGACACCAGTCACACTGGGTTACAGGCCACCCCACTCCACCTCATCTTAACTCATTACCCTGCAATGACCCTATTTCCAAATAAGGTCACATTCTTGAGGCACTGGGGGGGTTATGACACCAACATATCTTATAGGGGGACACAATTCAACCTACAATACCCTGTAAACCATCCCAATGCTGACAGGCCACACCCATTCACTCCACTCTCAGCCCATCACCCTCTGTCCACTCTCTGGACCTTGGCGGAGGGAGGGGAAGGCTTAGGACAAGGGTCATTCAGGACCTCAGAGTAGCTTCTACATCCTCAGAAGGAGGAGAGCTAGCAACTGGTGTCCTGCACACGCATACAGACTGCGGGGCTGCTGGGAAGACATCCCTGTGGGTAGGAAACCCAGGGTTTACACCACTGAGCCTCCCAAGTCACTCTTGTAGGAAAACTCTGAGCATGTGGGTGTGCTGGCACGGATCTCCGAGCCTCACAGTGGGGGCTGCACTGGGATGGAGAGGAGGGGGAGGGAAAGGATCTCAGCCTGGGTGTCTGTGTAGCGCCCCCTCTGCTGCCTTGATGCCAGCCCTCTGCCAGGGGCCTCATCCCACCTGCCCATGGGCGGTGGGACTGTTCATTATTGCTGTTCCTCCTGACCAGGCTGGACACCAACCAGTTCCAGGACCCCATGATGGAGCTGCTGGGCAGTGTGCTGAGTGGGAAGGACTGCCGCATTCAGAGGATCAGGTAACACCGACCCAGGAGACCCTGCCCAGGCTGCCCACCTGTCTCTTGGTGTCCGGGGCTCTTTTCACATCCTCCTCTCTGCTCAAATGGCCAGGGGTGCTTTCAAAGTGAGGTGTCTTTGAGGCGTGTGGCTCAGGATGCAGGCTGCTTGTTTCTGCTCATTCCGGAAAGTTCCAGAGGCTCAGGTACCTCATCTGTAAGAAGAGGGAAAGGATACGGTATGGGTCAGATGCTATCGTGGATACAGAACCATTTCTCCAGATGCTGTCTGTGCAGACATACCGCCAAGCCTGATTTACTCTAAATGCCTCACAAAGTTTGCCCTCAAATGGTATTTTGAGCACAGGATTGCATCTTTAAACAACACCCAAATTTTTAAATTAAAAAAATTAATATTAATTAAAACAATTTTAAATTTAAACATTGCATCTTTAATAACATAATCAGATAGAGTTTATATGCTGACTGCAGAACAGATCTATGTGCTAATGAAATCACTCCTACACTGGGTTGGCCAAAAAGTTCATTTGAGTTTTTCTACATCATCTTATGAAAAACCCGAACAAACTTTTTGGCCAACCCAATAACATCCAAGTGTGAGTTAACACTCTGATTCGTAGTTGAATCGATGTGATGACCTGAGGGTGGCTTTAGGAGAACTAGGGAGGTGAGTTTAGAGAACAGGACCCAGAGAGTAATTTTTCATCCTCACACATCCTCCAGCTTTTGAAATAATCTTTATCTGAGGAGACAAGAATATAGCATGAGTCCGGAGCAAAAGTAAGTCTTTGAGGATAGTGGTTAGAGTAGTGGTGAGCTCCACGTGACCTTGGACAGACACCTCTGTGCCTAAGAAGGGTAAACGGTATGGGTTCAGGGGTCCCCATGACCACCCTCAGGTTCAGTGAACTCACAGAACTCAGAAAAGCCACTATACCCACAGTTATACGGTTCATTACACTGAAAGGATACACATTAAAATCTGCAAAGGGAACGGCCCTTGGGGCAGGGTCCCAGAGACCAGGCCAAGCTTCCAGCCGCCCTCTCCCAGCAGAGTTGAACAGAGAGCGCTTCCTACTCCCAGAGACCATGTGTGACAACACACATACGGAGCATTCCAACCAGGGAAGCTCACCCAAGCCTTGGTGTCCAGGGTTGTTACTGGGGGTTGGTCGTGAAGACACACCTGCCCACCGCATGCTGACCTTAGTCTCCAGCCCCTCCAGAGGTCAAGCTGACACTGCATGACCATAAATCCCATTGTGAGATAGACTATCCATCAAGGCCCAAGGCCCCCAGGTAAACAGAGACATTCCTACCAGGCAGGACATTCCAAGGGCTTAGAGGTCACCTCTCAGGAGCAGGAGCCAAAGTTAATCCTTTACTGCACACTGCCTCTTAGGGTTGCCACGAGGCTACATGAGTTAATTCACAGAAAGTTCTCAGGACAGGACAGCCACAGAGGAAGCACCGTGTAAGAGCCAGCTGTTAACTAGCAGGATCCTCTGGTTAGCCAGAAATGTAAATGCAATCTCTTGGAAAGAAACAAAATAATGACAATTTCTCATTATGAATATAGCTTCCTTCATGAGAACCTTCAGCAAAATAGCCAACTTTCAGTGTTTTGCTTAAAGGAATCTAGATAGTACTCAGAGATTTTTCTGAACAAAGCCCAAAACTTCTCTGGCCACACGCTCTCCTTCACCTCTCTATAGTTGGTCCTCAGTGCCACAGCCCTGTTTGAAACGTCCAAGGCATCCTTCATAAAATATTTTTTATAAAATGTTATAAAAGTCCTGGGGGTAGGGGATGGGGACAGAGGCTCTCTAGAAGCTGAGAACAGTTATATAGAAGGTGGTGGTCTGGATGAACAGTCTTCAAACTTTTTTTAAGCGACAGAACACTTTTTAAAAGTGGCATATGAGGGACTTCCCTGGTGGCACAGTGGTTAAGAATCCGCCTGCCAATGCACGGGACATGGGTTCGAGCCCTGGTCCGGGAAGATCCCACATGCCGCGGAGCAGCTAAGCCTGGGCACCACAACTACTGAGCCTGCGCTCTAGAGCCCGCAAGCCACAACTACTGAGCCCACGTGCCACAACTACTGAAGCCCGCGTGCCTAGAGCCCGTGCTCTGCAATGAGAAGCCACTGCAACGAGAAGCCCGTGCACTGCAACGAAGAGTAGCCCCTGCTCGCTTCAACTAGAGAAAGCCCACGCGCAGCAACGAAGACCCAACGCCGCCAAATATAATTAATTTAAAAAAAAAGTGGCATATGAGGCAGAATCCCAATTAGGCAGACAAAAGGGGGGCTGCTGGGATTGAAAGAAGTGGGGGGCAGAGCCTAGGCACTTGGTTTCCCCTCAGCCTCCTGAAGCTTTTCTGAAGAAACTTAGGGGCCGTTGAAACATAGCTTGAAAAGCACTGGGGATTCCAATTGTATCCCATGGGGCTGCCTCACATGTTAAAATGCCTAAGAAACTGTAAAGAACCTCAACAGATATCATTTCTGAAACTGGGTGTATGAAGCAACATTAAGTGGATCCCCAGCGTGTTCCTGGAATGCCTTTTTTTTTTTTTTTGGCCACACCACGTGTCTTGCGGGATCTTAGTTCCTTGACCAGGGATCAAACCCACGCCCTTGGCAATGAAAGCACAGAGTCTTAACCACTGGACCACCGGGGAATTCCCTGGAATGCCCTTTCAAGGCAGACACAGATGTACATTTTGTTACTTAAAAGTTAATTTTATAATAACTCTACCATTTTCGTTTCTTGGATTAGAGAAAGGGCTGGGGTCAGGGGTGTGCTGGAACCGACTTCAGCCACCAGTTCATGAGAGCTGATTGTTACATTTTCAGAATTTTTACAAGCTGAGAGTGCTTGAAATTGGCCATGATGGGAGTATTTACACCATGGAAATTAGCCAACCCAACAAATCATGATTTTTGTATTTTGTTTTTTCCTGACAGCTGGTTTTCCAGCACACCCCTGGCTGGGAATCCCATGGTAGTCTTCAGTAATTGCCCGTACCCTCTGCTGCGCTGTTGGGGTAGAAGCTGTTGTGCTGGATTCTGAGCATACTTTCCCCTGGGACCCTCTGCTGGTGTGAGGGTCTGTCCGCCCACTCTGGCCCTACCTTGCCCATCTCAGAGGCTTTCCTGGGCCTGGCTTACCTGATCTCCACCTGAGTCCAGGCCCTGATGATGCTACGGTGGCTGACGGGTTTGGATCCCAGGCCTCGTGTTGCAGGATAGGTGGCAAGATTTACAGACCTTCATTAACCACTCCTCTCCCTCTCTTTGGGCAGCTTGGCTGAGAACCAGATCAGTAACAAAGGGGCGAAAGCTCTGGCCAGATCCCTCCTCGTCAACAGAAGTCTGACCACTCTGGAGTAAGTAGGACCCTTCACCCCTGGGACAGGGAGAGAGTGTGAGCCATCCTGTGAAGTCCCCTAGACCACACTCTTCTCAGCATGGGTTGGAAGGACAGCTGAGCAAGCAAAGTCTTGACTCCTGCTCAGCTGCTGGGACTCACCCAGTGAAGCGCCAGAATTTTGGCCTTGAACCTGGTGTTACCATCTCCTCTTCACACTTGGCCCAAGCCCACTAGTCCATCAGATCCTGCTTTCTTCTCCCCATCACACGGGGCCATCTTGGGGAACTCCTTCCTTGATCGCCTAAATAAGGATCTCTGCCCCAGTTCTACCGAATGTGAAATCCTAAACCCTGATGCATTCTTTTCGAGGAGCATGGATTTAAAGGTCCATGTAACTTCTGTTCCTCCTTCCCTCCCTGGGAATTGGCTAAAAGAGAATGGTTCTTCCTCTCTCTTCCTCTGCCAGCCTCCACAGTAACTCCATCGGACCTCAAGGGGCCAAGGCACTGGCAGATGCTCTGAAGATCAACCGCACTCTGGCCTCTCTGAGGTAGGTGTCACCCGCTCCCTGTCTCTCTGCCCCCAGGAGGCGGCCCAGAGAACCCTCTCATCAGGTGCCACTCATGGAGTGGGAGGTAATTCAAAATGGCGGCCATGAGATACTGGCTTCCACCCAGTGGATGCCAGGGGATCTTGTATCCTAAGCAAGTTTCTAAGTTCAGCTCTTCCCTGGTCATTGTGCCTGTGTTTATGGCCTGAACAGGGGATGGAGGAGAAGAGGGGAGGAGGTATATGGAGGTTTGAAGGACAAAATAATCTATGAGGAAAAGCTCTTGTCCTCCATTGAGTAGGAAATCCCCAAGGCCATGGCATCAGAATGATCCCCTGCGGTGTTTTCCAAGACACTGAAATCCCATCTTCCAGATGGTTCCTATGGTGTGGTGTGGTTTGCTGGGCTCCTTTTAGGGGCCAGTGGTTGTATCCATCCTTAGCGGAGTGTGTCCTGTCATTTTGTTTTGTTTTGTTCATTTATGTATTTATTTTTATTGAGGCGAAATTCACATAAAATTCACCATTTTTTTTAACAATCATCTTTTTTTTTTTTAAACACCACTATTTTATTTATTATTTTTTAATTTTTTTGGCTGTGTTGGGTCTTCGCTTCTGTGCGAGGGCTTTCTCTAGTTGTGGCAAGCGGGGGCCACTCTTCATCGCGGTACGCGGGCCTTTTCACTGTCGCGGCCTCTCTTGTTGCTGGGCACAGGCTCCAGACGCACAGGCTCAGTAGTTGTGGCTCACGGGCCTAGTTGCTCCGCGGCATGTGGGATCTTCCCAGACCAGGGCTCGAACCCGTGTCCCCTGCATTGGCAGGCAGATTCTCAACCACTGCGCCACCAGGGAAGCCCAAAATTCACCATTTTAAAGTGTACAATTCAATGGCATTTAGTACATTCACAGTTGTGCAACCAACACCTCTATCTAGTTCCAAAATATTTGCATCACCCTAAAAGGAGACACTATACCCATTAGCAATCACTTCCCATTCTCCCCTCCCCTCAGCCCCTGGCAACCACCAATCTGCTTTCTGTCTGTATGTTTACCTATTCTGGATATTTCATATAAATGGAATCAAACAATAAGACTTTTTGTGTCTATCTTCTTTCACTTAGTATAATGTTTTCAAGGTTCATCCACATTGTAGCACGTGCCAGTATTTCATTCCATTTCATGGCTGAATAATATTCCATTACATGGACAGACCACAATTTGTTTATCCATTCATCAGCTGATGGACACTTGGGTTGTTTCCACCTAGTGGCTATTGTGCTGTACACATCTCTGTACAAGTATTTGAAGACTTTTTTTCAATCCTTTTGGGTAGATATACGTAGGAGTGGAATTTGCTGGGTCACCTGGTAACCCTATGTTTAACCTTTTGAGTAACTGTCAGACTGCTTTCCTCAAAGGCCATACCATTTGACATTCCCACCAGCAGCCGATGAGGGTTCCAATTTCTCCACATCCTCACCAACACCTGGGTGCTGTGGCTTTTAGCTGTAATTGGGACTATCGATGACCTTGTCATTATGATCTAGATACCATGGGCACCTTGTCCCCAGTCAGCAGGCAAGTGCTTAGAGACCCAGAGGAAAACCTAAGGCCAAAGCAGCAGTGGGAAGGGCCAGTTGTTTCCCCACTTCCTGGGTAGTGAGGGTGAGGGCATGCCAGGCACCCTCCTATGCTCCATCAGTGATGCACCTCTTTGCTTCCACAGCCTCCAGAGCAACAGGATCAGGGATGACGGTGCCAGGTCCATGGCTGAGGCCTTGGCTGCCAACCGGACCCTCTCCGTGCTGCAGTGAGTGGGCATGCTGGCTGGCAGAGAACGTTTCCTCTTCTCTCTTCTCCTCCAAGGGCCTGTCTGTTTTCTGCATGGAGGGATGGATGGGACAAAGCCCTGAGGCTTTCTGATCCATCTGGATGGCCCCTGGAAAACCTGATGTCCACTGCTTTTCCAGAGAACAGGTGTGGGGGAAATAATTAAAAATAAAGCCTCCTGCCAACCCAGAAAATCCTCTCCACAAATGTAGAAAAGTACGAAACAGCTTAATTCCTGGAATAAGCATTCAGCTAGCCTGCAATGAGCATCAAAGGCAATCCACCAATGGGATGGCAAAGACAGAAAAGAATCTCACCCTTTCCTACAGTCGAGCAGATACAACCCATTACATAAGCGTTTTCAAGAAAAACCACAACTTGCCCTCAAATGAGAGGACTGGACAGAACCATTTGTCACACTTACCTTATACTAAATTTGCCTGTTATTTGGGGGTAGCCATCTGTGTTTGCTACCTGCCTTTATCCCAAGGAAAATGAAACTTCTCACATCTTTATGACCAGCAGGTACTTACAGCTTGGAGCAGGTGTTCTCTTACTTGATGTGCACAGTTCAAAGAGATGGCTCCAAGGCCCTTACAAAAGATATTCCTAGGCTATAAACTTGCCAAGAGGTTTACTTCTAGCTCTTAAAAAGATTTACATACTCTCAAAGGGACAAGGAAAGGATTTACAATCCCAAGTTTTCTCAAGGAAATACTCTAAGGGAGGGGAGGGGAGGGTTTTTTTTCCCTTTGTAACCAGGGAAAATTCCATTTTGTTTAGAGTGTACTTAGCCTCACACAGAAGAGGTCCTGCCCTGCCTGTCCTTCTAGGATGAGTACAGGGGTTCTCCTGTAACATCTCCCTCCTCCAGATTTAGTATAAGAGGAAGAAGCTTTTGAAGACGAGGCACCTAAGTGAGGGTCTGCCCTTGGGAGGACTGTAGGGTTGCAGGACAGGCTGCTGGCTGGTCTGGATGCAGGCAGACTGCTGAGTGTTGAGAAGGCTGGTCAGGTGAGGGGCCAGTGGGACTTGTACGTGGAAATCTCCAGTTTGGAGGTTGCTGGATATTAATAGTGTCCGCTGGTCACTGCTTTCTGGCCCCTGAAGGGAAGGCCCAACGGTTCTTGTCTCTTAACTCTTCACATAAGTCTATTAGCAACACTTTGGCAACAATCCACAGACCTTTCCTGGAGACCCCTCCCCCCATGCTGCGATAAACAGAGACGGCACTTGAGTAGTCTCTGACCTCTCACCTTGAACCAGACTGTCCTTGGCCTGGGAATGGTTGTGACCAGCTTTGCTGAAGGACCCCTCTCCTACAGCCTGCAGAAGAACAGCATCGGGCCAGTGGGAACCCAGCAGATGGCAGATGCCCTGAAGCAGAACAGGAGTCTGAAGGAGCTCATGTGAGAAATGCAGAAGGGCCAAACTGGTATCCTCCATGCCTGCCACAATGCCCAGCCCGTCACAAATATTTGTGAACAAGGGGTTGGATGGATGGGTAGATGGATGGATGAGTGGGCAGATGAGTGGGTGGGTGAGTGCATGGATGGATGAATGGATGAGTGAGTGGGTGAGTTGATGGATGAATGAATGTGTGGGCGCAAGATAGCTGGCTTTGGACTCCAAAGCCCTGGACCAGGAGAATGGAGATCCAGATTCCCAGGAATGAGTGAGCCCCAACTGTCTCAGACTCACATTTACTGTCTTCCCAGCTGGTAGAAGAAAACACCATCCCAGCCACCTTCACATAAAGTATCACAAATACCCCTCACTAAAGAGTTGGCCCTGCCAACCCTGTCAAGGAATCAAGAAAGACTTTGCTACCTTGATCTCTTACGGAGGCTACCCACCAACCAGCCTCAGGCAGAAGAAACTGTGCCCTGGGCACCCTTGAGACAACAGAGACAGTCCTTCCCTGGAGGGCTTCCTGGACTCTGATCCCCCAGCCTCGCCCTACCAGGCTGCTCCACCCATGTCCCATCTCTTGCAGGTTCTCCAGTAACAGCATTGGCGATGGAGGTGCCAAGGCCCTGGCGGAGGCCCTGAAGGTGAACCAGGGCCTGAAGAGCCTGGAGTGAGTCTCCAGGGGTGGCTGTGGGCAGAGGGTGACTCCCCACCTGGGTTCCCATCCAGCAGGTGGGTGGGTCCTGGAGGAGGGCTGTCAGTCAGGACCACTTCCCTGTCAGAACCCAACCAACCACCGACCCTGGGCATACTGTGATCTTAGTGTCTCTCCCTCCAGCCCACCCCAGTGGACAGTCAGGGTCGGCGCTGGTTCTGGAATTTTCAGTGACAAGCACTGAGTGTACTTTAGAAGCTGGCACAGGTGGCTGCAGAGGGGGCTGGCTCCAAGGGCCTTGGTGGGGAGTGGGGAGCTCAGTGCTGTCCCCATAATGGGAACACTCAGCTGCACCACTTTCTCTGGGGGCTGCAGACACATGTCCCCCCCAGAAGCCATGTGCAGCCACTCAAATCAAGGCAGCGTGTAAACTTTGGCACTGGTTGTGCTAGACCCACCTGCCCTGACCTAGCAGGAGCCGGAATGCGGAGAACGGGATGAGAAGGGCCGTGGGGGCAGCACAGGTTTCCCCCAACTCCCTGCTGAACTCAGTGCCTGCAGCCCCAGGCTGGACTCCCTCCGCGTCCTGAGACAGCCACGCCAAAGTGCACCCTGTCCTCTGTCTGCAGCCTGCAAAGCAATTCCATCAGTGACCTGGGAGTGGCAGCGCTGATGGAAGCCCTCTGCACCAACCAGACGCTCCTCAGCCTCAAGTAAGTCCCTGCCTCCCTCTCCATCTGAGGGCGTCCCTTTGGCCAGGGGGTCTGAAGGGACTTTGGGACGTGGAAGGAAAGGCTGGTGCTGAGAAGCCCACACCCCCACCCCCAGGGGCCTGTGACGGGGAAGACCTATGGTTGGGCAGCTTGGCTCTGAAGCCTGGCATCCTGCGCTCCCCCTGCTCGCTGGGGAGGCAGGGGCAGCTCTGGCCCTCAGCTGGCCATATCTGCAGCTCCCTTCCTACGGGCAAGCCTGTAGGCCCCCAAGCATGCTGGCCCGCCCCTCCTTTCACACTTCTGAGGTCCTGTCATCTTATCCTCTTCCTCCTGGACTGTCTGTCCAACTGCTGACAGTCCTGGGGGGGGGGGTGTGGGGACATCTGGCTGGTGAGCCGTTGGAGGGGGACTTCCTAGAGCAGGCTCTTCCCACCTTGGCCCAGGTCCCACCTGGGGCTCTCAGCTTCTCACAGCCTGAGCACCTGGCAGGCCTCCCCTGTCAGTCAGCAGTTCAGGGTCCTCTCTTTCCTCAGCCTTCGAGAAAACTCCATCAGCCCGGAGGGAGCCCAGGATCTGGCTCGCGCTCTCCGCACCAACAGCACCCTGAAGAGCCTGGAGTACGTGAGGGGGGGCAGGCTGTACTTCCTAAGGCTCTTTATGCCACCCAGGGCCTCACTCACCCAGAGCTGGGAGCTGACAGCAGACCCTCGGCGCCCCCGCCATTGTGAGAGAAGGACCTGATTGGTGGGGGGGACTGGGAGACCTGTTGCCCGGTGGCTACCCTGACACAAGTCCCCCCTCTATGTCGTAAATTACAGGAGGATGAAGTGAGTGGCGACACTCTCCCTGCCCTGACCCCCTGACCCCCACTCCCTGGCAACAATATATGAGCAAGTGGGAGGGGCTCCCAGCACAGGGATCAGGAATGAGTGAGTCCCCGGGCGGCTCCGCCACCTCCTGGCAGGTGACCTCTCATGGAAGCTCACTGAGCAGAGCCTGCCCCCTGCCCCCCACCCCCCGTGGGGTTGCCAGGATGCAGTTCAATGGTCCAGGACACGTGCTGGGCACAGCACCTGGCACATTCAAGTGCCTCAAGAGCGTGAGCCAGGCAATCCCAGGAGACGCGATGCAGTCCTGGGGTGGGGGGTTGGGGACAACACGGCAGTGGTCTGGATCCCCCAGTGAGCAAGAACGGGGGTTGCACTGCCAGCTCCCACTCACTTGCCCCTGTTCACCTCCTCCCAGCCTGACAGCCAACCTGCTCCATGACCAGGGCGCCCAGGCCATCGCAGCAGCACTGAGAGAAAACCGCGCCCTCACATCCCTTCAGTGAGTCTTCGACGCACCCTCCCTGCCCTGTCCATTTGTCTGCTCACAGAGCTGCAGGACCACACTCAAACCAGGGGGAGGCAGAAGGCCAAGTTCGGCTTAGGGCGCCCCCCACCCCCGCCAGCAACATGGCCTCAGGGCCTCTAGGCTGTGCCCTGCCCCTGTGCTCTGCTCCCTGGGGCCGATCCACGGAGAGAGGCCAATGGTGGGAGGTGTGTGCCCACGCTGTGCTTCTGTCACATGCTTCATGCAGGGCCACCTGGAGTCTATGTGAGCCTGCCCCTGTGCCCTCCACTAACCAGAGTGCACATAGGCCCCTTGGGACTAGCCTGAGGGGGGCTGCAGGCGTTCTGCCCACCTTGGTCAGGAACCCCATTCCCTGCAGTCACTCTCCCAGGAGAAGCCCCTTCTTTCTGGAGCCCCTAGGACCTCCTGGGCTCTGCCCTGGGCCACGCAGTCATGTGTGTGTGTCTGCCCAGCCTGCAGTGGAACTTTATCCAGGCCGGCGCCGCCAAGGCCCTGGGACAAGCACTACAGCTCAACACGAGCCTGACCAGCCTTGAGTAAGTGGGGCCTCCGCAGGGGGGGAGAGGGGGCAGGGAAATCTGCAACCTCGGTGCCCACCAGGTGCAGGGCTCGCACCCTCAGCACACAGCCTCCTCTGCTCTACGGCCAGCAGGCAGGTTTCCATCTCATCTGCTATTAAATAAAAAACAGCTTTGTTGAGATATAATCCACCCATTTAAGGTGTACACGTCGCTGGTTTCTAGTATATTCACAGAGTTGTGCAATATCACTGCAATCAAATTTAGGACCTTTCAATCACCCCAAAAGAAACTTCATACTCATTAGCAGTCACTCCCCATTCCCCCCCGCCCCCACAACCAAGTCCCCCAGTTCCCTAATCTACTGTCTCTATGGATTTACCTGTTTTGGACATTTCATGTAAATGAAGTCTTTCATGACTCACGTCTTTCATTTAGTATAATGTTTTCAAGGTTCATCTGCATTGCAGCATGTATCAGTACTTCATTCCTTTTTATGAGTAAATAATATTCCACTGCATGGACAGACATTATGTTTATCCACTCACCCACTGATGGACACTTGGGTTGTTTCCACTTTTTGGCTATTATGAATAATGCTGCTATGAACATTCATGCACAAGTTTCCGTGTGGACACATGCTTTTAATTCTCTTGTGTGTACACCTGGGAGCAGAAATGCTGGGTCAGATGGTCACTCCGTGTTTAACCTTTGAGCCTCATCTGCTTTTCATGCCGAATACTTCTCCCTCAACTTTCAAGATATCCCTTCTCTGGCTGGTCCTTCTGTTTGACTCTGAATATGGTACTCCTCAAGGTTCTGTCCTGGGTCATCTTCCCTTGAATGATGTCTCCTTCTAGAAGCTCCTCCTCACCCAGGGCTCCAATTCCCTTCAAAGTCCTGGTGGCCCCCAGGTCTATAGCTCAGATCTCTCTCCTGAGCTCCAGACCCACGTGTCCACTGCCCACTCCACTTCCCACTGGGTGGACCTGACTTATCTCCCCCACAAGTCTGCTTCTTGGTTCCTCACCTTGTGAGGGGATCCAGCAACCAACTGTGCAAGCTAGAAACATCGCCTTCATTCTCACTTCCCACCTGCACCCCATCTCCAGATCCTGTCAATTCTTCTCCCAATGTTCCACCCACCCACCCTCTACCCTCACGGCCGCTGTCCAGGCCGCCAGCAGCACTCACCTGCATCACTGCCGCAGCCTCCACATCCGTCCATCCTCATACTGCTGGCCGAAGATCTTTCCCAAACGTAAATCTGTTCCCATCCTAGATAAGATGTTTTAATGGCTGCCTGGTGCCTGCAGAGTGAAGTCCAACCCTTAGCGTGGCTTCCAAGGCCCCTAAAGATCTGCTTCCTTTGTACCCCCTCAGCCTCATTACACACTCCAGCAACTCAACTCGATTTCTTTGGGTTTCTTAGATGTGCCAGGCCCTCCCCCCTCTCTCACCTGCAGGTTTGGTTTAGACCTATTTCTGCTGGGCAGCCTCTGTGACCACACTGGGGAAGGAAACTCCACAGGGCCCTCCCAGCACCCTGCAGTTGGTAACTCTCATCTCATAGGTCTCCCCACCTGAGTTCCAAGAAGCTGGAACTGGGCTTGCTGGCACCCAACATACTCAAATGTCTGTTAAAATTATCATTGTTGGGGCTTCCCTGGTGGCGCAGTGGTTGAGAATCTGCCTGCTAATGCAGGAGACACGGGTTCGAGCCCTGGTCTGGGAAGATCCCACATGCCACGGAGCAGCTGGGCCCGTGAGCCACAGCTGCTGAGCCTGCGCGTCTGGAGCCTGTGCCCCGCAACGGGAGGGGCCGCGATAGTGAAAGGCCCGCGCACCGCGATGAAGAGCGGTCCCCGCACCGCGATGAAGAGTGGCCCCCACTTGCCGCAACTAGAGAAAGCCCTCGCACGAACCGAAGACCCAGCACAGCCAAAAATAAATAAATAAATAAAATTATCATTGCAAACTGCTCCCTCAAACATACCAACGTCCACTTGAACTAAACTCTTAATCATTTATTGCTCCAGGGCCTGCCACTTTCCTCCAATGTGGAAGGAAAGGGGGGGAAAAAAGATGTAAAACACTGACCAGCAAGAATGGCCCGAGGATTGAGCGCTTTGATTTTCTGGATGGCTTTGCAAAGCACACCAAGCTCTTATTGACAGTATGTCCACGTGTCCCTTTTCTGGTTTGGCTCTGACAGTCCAGACTCATGCAGACCCCAGACCCCTGAGCACGTGCATTAGGTGGCCATGGGGCTGCAGTGGCCACACAGGAGGCACAGTGATCCCCAGGGTGACCCCAGGAAGATGGTCTGCTATGGTGTGTGTGGTCTGATTTAAATCTAGAAGGTCCATGCTCAGCATGTCCCGCCACAGCATTGGTCCCTGTTCCGTGCACCCAGAGTTCAGGCTCTATGTTCAGTTTACAGGAAAATGCCATCGGGGACGAAGGCGCTTCTGCAGTGGCCAGTGCGCTAAAGGCGAACACAGCCCTCACTGCTCTCTAGTAAGTCCTGATATGCACAGCAGCCCAGGAAGCTAGCTCTTAATCATCCTTTCACATTAACCGTCATTTTTGTTTCCTAGTCAAGGAAGGTGGGTTTGATTTTCCTAATATTAGCAATTGGGTCACCAGACATCTAGAAAAAACTAGGGGTGCAGGGAGTATTACCCCCCAAACTCTCCAGGAGACCACCTCTACTTCCTATATCCATAGCATCCAGATCTCTGTCAGGCATCAGTGCAGGCAGGAGATGCAGCATTCTCTGGACAGACCAGGGCCAACAACTTTCAGTGCTATTTCACCACTTTCAGCCCTAAGTCAAGGGGTAGTGGAAATGAAGGGCGAGTATGGATGCAGTTGGGCCCGGGTGGGTGTGAGGGCCGGAGAGGCTGCCTGTCTGTGTTGACTGCATCTCCTTTTACAGTCTCCAGGTGGCCTCCATTGGTGCCCCTGGGGCCCAGGCACTCGGGGAGGCCCTGGCTGTAAACAGAACCTTGGAGATTCTTGAGTAAGTATTCCAGTCTCTGGCTACAGCCTCTTGCCCAAAGAAACCAAGCTGTTGACTCACAATGAATAGATATGGAAGGGGGAAATGTACATGGAAACTCCCAAATCATTTAAATATCTTCACGTAGATCGGGAAGGACCCAGCTTCCCCAACCCCATGTCACCCCTTTTCCTGGGAGTCACTCGCTGGTCCTCTCCTTGGCCTTGCCCAGGCTGAACATGTCCCCGGGCCTGGGGTGGCCAGTGGCCACTGACCCGGTCTGCGAGAAGATCAAACCTGGGGCCCCAATCTCTGTGGGGCTCTCAGGATGTCTGGGTCATCCCTGCTCCTGCAGTTCTGTGGCTCCGAGCACACGGGCACCTCTGGATGGAGGGTTGCCGCTCCGGTCTCGGCCCAGCTCTTTCTTTGGAATGAAAATGGAGGATAAGAGTTCCAACAAACCACCAGGTTGGGCCGGCCTCACCCCTCCCAGTGTCCTGCTCCCCAGAGCCAATTTCCGTTCTGTGCCCAGGAGTGAGGAAGGAGCAACCTCACCGCACCCGCCACCCCTGTTGTTGCTAAGTAACTCATGGTCACCTGAAGAGGTACCGTGTTCACCTCTCAGCTGTCACTGTGCCTTAGGGTTCCTGTCTTTCCCAACAGCTTAAGAGGAAATGCCATTGGGGTGGCCGGAGCCAAAGCCCTGGCGAATGCTCTGAAGGTCAACTCAAGTCTCCGAAGACTCAAGTGAGTGGTTGTATAGACCTACCTGCATCTTAGAGCAGCAGATTTCTTCTCTTCTGGAACCTCCCCCGTGGCATAAGACGCTCTTGATTTCCTCTGTAGCTGCTTCCTTCCGAGTACAAATAGCTGACACTATTCTGATTACTACAGTCCATATTGTGGATGGGTTTGTTCACTTCTGCATTTTTGGTCTTATGTCCTCCATGGCACCTGGACGAGACAACCTGGCAGCCTGCAGACACAGGTCTCAGGGTTAAATGCCACTTCGCTGTTGCTATGGCGCCTGTGGACAAATCAGTCTCAGACTTGTCCCCCCAAGATAGTGCAGTGCTGCTTCCTGCGGAGTGTTCTTCTGTCCTGAATGGCTCACTGTGGTGTCTCCATCTTTTCTCTGCCTAGTCTCCAAGAGAATTCCTTGGGAATGGACGGGGCAATATGTGTTGCCACCGCACTGTCTGGAAACCACGGGCTACAGCACATCAAGTGAGTGGGGCTCGACAGCATCTGCCCGTTCCTGCCATCCTTGCTCACCCTTAGAATTTGCTCCCAGGGCAGACCCTGCCTTCCGCCTGAGTCTCGGAGCAGGCTGACTCCCAGGCCCCTTAGCAGCTCTGCAAGGGAACTCAGTATGAGGGAGCCATGCTGAGCCTTGTCCACGGGAGGAATCCTGGAAGCACAAAGGTTTCACACTGGGTTCTGCATTTTATGTAGTGACCATCTGCTCTTTACTAATGAGAATCTTCAGGCCTCCAGCCCTTCAGTCAATTTCTCAAGCCCTGTCCTAATCCTCTCTTCTAGTCTCCAGGGAAATCACATTGGAGAACCTGGTGCCAGGATGATCTCAGAGGCTATCAAGACAAATGCTTCCTCATGCACTGTTGAAATGTGAGCAAAACAAGTTCCTGGTGGACCAGGCAGAAGAACGGCAGAGACACAGCTGGGAGCTTTCCAACAAAAAGACCACTTTCCAGGTGCCTTCCTGTGTTCTGGGAATGATGCTGACCTGCAGGAGAGCTGGTCTCCTGCAAGGAGGCAGGAGTGGTGCTGCCAGAGGAGGACACAAGCACCTCTCCTGGTCCAGGGTCAGTCCAGGCAGGGGAGCGATGAACACTGTGCTACAGCACAAGGAAAGGAGGGTCTTCCTCCAAGGGGATCAGGAACAGGCCTCAGAACTCAGCAAGTAAGAAGCCAGTCGGAGCTATTTATATCCTGAGGTCTTCATGTGCCCCTACTTTTTCTTATCATTACTGCCCTTTTCCACTGACCTGGCTAAAATCATCCCCCTCACTCCGAAATGAGTTGCCATCTTCAAGCCCATGAAGAGTACCAATTTGGCATCCGTGACAGAGGGGACCTCTCTTTCTTTTCTCAAGACGAAAAAAAGGTTTTAGGAGTATGATCCTTAGAGTCATATGGAAAAATTATGAAAAAATTTTAAAGAGAAATGAAGGCTTTGATTATAGGATTCTGGAGACAGAGACAAGAAAAGTTCTCCAAGGTTTTTGCCATCTTTTATCCATTACAAAATCTCTGATTTTGGCTGCCATATGTCATTTGGAATCTGGTATAGTGGTTATCAATGGCACATTAAATGTCAATGCCATAATATCATTCTATATTAGGCTTCCCAAAGCACTATGTGGCTACAGCTTCCCTGTAAGGGCAAGAAAGCCGAGCTTCCATGTGGCATAAATTCCCTCAGACGTGTGTCTGTGTTGAAAGGAAAAACATTTCAAATGGACATCACAGCTCTCATCAACTAAATAACCAAGGAAAATGCTTATGAAAATTATAAAGTAATTATCACTTTTAAATGTGAATAGGAACTACGTTCCAAATGTTCCTTTAAAAATGAGTATTTGGGCAAGAATCATCATTGGATGATAAAACCATGGATGAAAGCCTATTAAGGAAGAAAATCACACAGTCTCCAAGTATCACCCCACAGAGGGGTATTTACAAAGGCTCCTTAAAAATGGAGACATTTTGGGACTTCCCTGGTGGCACAGTGGTTAAGAATCTGCCTGCCAATGCAAGGGACACAGGTTTGAGCCCTGGCCGGGGAAGATCCCACATGCCGCAGAGCAACTAAGCCTGTGTGCCACAACTACTGAGCCTGAGCTCTAGAGCCCGCGAGACACAACTACTGAGCCCACGTGCCACAACTACTGAAGCCCACATGCCTAGAGCCTGTGCTCCGCAACAAGAGAAGCCACCGCAATGAGAAGCCCGTGCACCGCAACGAAGAGTAGCCCCCGCTCGCCATAACTAGAGAAAGCCTGCACGCAGCAATGAAGACCCAACACAGCCAAAAATAAATAAATTTATATAAAAAAAAAGGAGACATTTTGCAAATGCTGCCTTAGCAAAGTGATTGAACTTAACATCACTGATAATGGGACAAATGGACATCATGTGCCCCCAATGTGATGCGCTGAGGAGGACACATCACTGATGTATTTTATTCTTGCCAAAAATGTCTACTTGAATCTAATCATGAATGAACAGTCAGACAAAATCCAAATGGAGGGGCATTCTGGGGAAAAAAAAGGAAAAACTAGCCTGACCTCTTAAAAAATGTCAACATCATGAAAAATACAAAAGGCTGGGGACTATTTTAAATGAAAGGATATTATTAAAGAGTCATAACAACTTAAGATCTTTGATTGGATCCTAGACTAGAGGGAAAAAATCAGCTATAAAGAACATTATTTGGAAGTTGGGGACATTTGAACATAGGTCTAGTTATAGTCTTTACTGGATTACTGGTTTTGAAAGATATTTTTGCTGGGTATAGAATTCCAGGGTGACAGTTTTTTCTTTCAGCACTTTCAAGATGTTGCTATACTGTCTTCTGGTTTGCACTGTTTCTGGCTAAGTTGAGAATGTGACAGACAGTAGTTGCAGTAGCCAAATGCTAGAGGAAGCTGTGCCTTTGCAGGAACCTAGCACTGGAGAAAACTCAGGGGCCAAAGCAGTAGAGAAAAAAGTGTGCTCTCCAGGAACTTTGAAAGCCAGCCACACTGGGAATTGGAAGTAAAGGCCCCTCTTCTCTCCTTCAAAGTCTCTCTAGCACCCTACTGACGAGGCTTAACATTTTGCTGGCTAGCAAAGGAGAGATATTTACTACGAATAGCTCCACTATCACAGAGCAGGCCAAAAGGTGAATTTGGAGCTGAGGCAATAAATTGATAATCAACACAATGGGATTTTGGAGGTCTTTTTTGTATTCCATTTTGGACAAACATGCCCTGAGTCTTCAGGATCAGTAATGTTTTCTTCTGCAGTGTCTAATCTGATCTTAATCTGAGCTTGCACAGTTGTCCTCTCATTTTTTTTAAATCTCTACCAGTACTGTGTGAGACTTTCTTTCCATCTTCCGTATCTCACAACCTGCTCATGCTTTCCTCTACTGTCTGAATATATGGAATATAGTTATAACTGTTTGAATGTCTCTTTCTACTAATTCTATCAACTGTCATTTTTGCATCATTTCTTGGTCTGCTTCTTGACTTTTCTTATTATACCTGGTAATTTTTGATTTGATCCCAGACATTGAAAATTTTATATTGTTGGGTATTGACTATTTTCATATTCCTTAAAATATTCTTGAGCTTTATTCTGGGACACAATTACCTAGAAACAGTTGGATCCTTTCAAAACTTGCTTTGAAGATTTGCTAGTCAGGATCAGCCATCCTTTAGTCTAGGGCTACTTTGACTCAACTTCTAAGGCAATGTCTCAGTATTCTGGGTACTCTACCTGATGCCCAAGTCAAGAGAACTGTTTTGGGCCGTATCTACAATAGACACTATAGAAATCCAGGTGTAAAAGACCATGAAATCAGCCTTAGCCTTCTTACCCCAAATAGCAGCATCAACCCAAATGGTTATCTGGTGTATATGTTTTCAATATACAATACATATTTAAGCAGAATGGCTCCTAATGCAAACTTTGCTTCATCATTACACACACGGTCACTCCCTCCCTCTCTCTCTCCCATAGATTCAACCCCTCTCATTCCAAAAGCTAGTTCCCTTCAGTTAAAAAGCTATGTTCATTTTCCTCTTAAAAAAAAAAGGCCCTCTGCCCCTCCAAAATGTTCAAAATGTTCTTTGATCCCACTTTTCCCTGGCTCTGCCTTCTCTTTTTACTTATGACCACCCACTTTCTAAACAGTCATCAATACTCACTTCAAATCCCAACCTCTCTTCAACCCTCACCTGCTATCTTGCTTTTCCTTGTTGAGGTCACCAGAGATTTCCTAACTGTCCATTTCAGTGACTTCTCTGACTCAAGCTCACTTACAGCAAGGACCTCACATTGTTCACCTCTCCCTTCTTGGGAAATTCTCCCCTGCCCTGGATTCCATAACATTACCATCTTCCAATCCTTCCACCTTCTCATTACCACTCTTTGAAAAACTAAACGTATTTCTCCTGATTATTAAAGGAAAAATATATTCACTTTAGAAAATCCAGAAAATACTTTCCCAGTCTCTCCTGGCTCCTTGTGGACTCTCCCCTTAGACAC
The DNA here is from genome assembly GCF_949987535.1 of Balaenoptera acutorostrata. Lineage (NCBI taxonomy): Eukaryota > Metazoa > Chordata > Mammalia > Artiodactyla > Balaenopteridae > Balaenoptera > Balaenoptera acutorostrata. The sequence goes on from NC_080078.1 coordinate 36,837,870, forward strand.
AGGCGTTTCTCAGGCTTCCACCCTTAGCTCTCTTCTCATCCCACATGTTCTCCCCTGAGGAATCTTATACACAAATGATTCTCAAACCTGAATCTCCAGCCCTCACCCCTTTCCTGCCTGTACATTTACCTTTTTAAAAAATTCATTTTCATCAGGACAAAATGTGTAGTAATACACAGTTTAAAAAGTCAGAGTACTAGGCTTATAATGGGAAAGAACAATCTCTTGTCCTATTCCTCCCCTCCCTGAATACCTCTCCACCCAAAGCTAAATGTCATACATACACTAGTTCTTGTTTTATCATTTTAGAGATTATCTATTGACTTTCTATTATGGGAAATGGCACTTGTACGTATATCACCGTATGACCCCACTTTCTGTTTCTCCATCCTTCCAATACAGTTACAGCATGATTCTTGGGTAAATCATTATTTAGTGTTTATTTTATGATTTTATTAGTACTGATGATCACTGCTGAGCCATTTTCTTCCTATATAATTTATTGTTCTTTCTAGAATTAAAAGTTGCATCATTTTAAACTTTCTATGTCACTACTAATTAATTTTTCCAAACTATCTAATAGAAAAGTAAAATCTGAATACTGTTTCCTACAGACATATCGGTTATCCTGTCAGTTCCATTTTCCCCTAATGACATTACTTCTTGAGCCCTTTGTCTTCCTGCTCCAGTGTGTCCTTATAGAAAGGACTTCTGTTCTGGGTAGGAGGCAGAAGCTTTTAGTTCACTTCCAATTCAACCAGTCCTGTGTTCTAGCACACATGAGTCCCCTGGGCCAATCTAACAGTTGTGATATTTAAGCAGTATGTTGCTAACCTAAAGGGACACACCTTCCTTTCAGACATTTGACACTGATGTTACAGTTTAAAATACTAGTGAAAGAGATCTTGTATTTCTTCTTCCTGCCCCAGATAAAAGCGAAACAGTTCTTCAGAATTCCCAATGGACATCCTTGATGGTTATCACCACCAATAAAAACTGAGGACTTAAAAAGTTCCTTTAAATTTTCTGCCAATATATGTATTTTAAAGCATTTTAAGAGGTCCTTTGATTACACAGCAAAAAACAAAAAACAAAACCAAAAAAAGCTGTCAGCAATGATCTAAAAGCTAGTTTTTCACTGACCTAATCACACAATCTTCTCTGGGTCCTAAGTCCGCTCTGCTGCTTGACCAAAACCAAATGACACCAAATCATAAGACACCGCATAGCACAGGGAGATCAGCTCGGTGCTTTGTGACCACCTAGAGGGGTGGGATGGGGAGGGTGGGAGGGAGGGAGATGCAAGAGGGAAGAGATATGGGAACATATTGTATATGTATAACTGATTCAGTTTGTTATAAAGCAGAAGCTAACACACCATTGTAAGGCAATTATACTTCAATAAAGATGTTTAAAAGAAGAAATGTTATAGGATGAAGAGTTGAAACTACAGAAATAGCATAGAAAATGTTAAATATTTTAATAAATATAATTTTAAAATTAAAAAAAAAAATCATAAGGCACCTGCACACATCTGACTCCCGGATCTGTCAGAGCAACAGAAGTACATTAATAATTACAATCCATACTTGAAGCTCCTTTGTTGAAAGATGCTGCTGAAGTAAGGAAACATCAGACCACGCAAGACTCTGCACAAAGTCAGTTAATCAAGGGATGAGGGATGACAAGAAGCAGGTGAGGGGCTTCCCTGGTGGCGCAGTGGTTGAGAATTTGCCTGCCAGTGCAGGGGACACGGGTTCGAGCCCTGGTCTGGGAAGATCCCACATGCCGTGGAGCAACTGGGCCCGTGAGCCACAATTACTGAGCCTGCGCGTCTGGAGCCTGTGCTCTGCAACATGAGAGGCTGCGATAGTGAGAGGCCCGTGCACCGCGATGAAGAGTGGCCCCCACTTGCCGCAACTAGAGAAAGCCCTTGCACAGAAACGAAGACCCAACACAGCCATAAATAAATAAATAAACAAATACATCGTAAAAAAAAAAAAAAGAAGCAGGTGAGACAATGACTAGCCGCTGAAGCTCTTGCCTCTACCTGTGGACGTGTTATCTGTGGTTTGGGTTGGGCTCCCATGTTAATGCCCATTAGAAGAAAGCATCACATAAGGGAAACAGAAATACAGTTTTTGTTTTTTAAAATAAAAGTCAGGTCAGACTCAGGTAAACCAAAGCTATGTCATCCAAGGAGATGCAATGACTCTCTTGTGCCTTAAAAGCCATGGCATCTGAGGAGGTAATGTGGCTCCCGATACACCTCTTCCCTGTTAGCTTATCGATTCAAAGATGGCACATCTCAAATTACTGGTGAATTGACTTAATGCTGAATGTTTTTTTAAAAAAAGGGAGTAATCTCTTATGTAAAATTGAGGGAAAGACAGAAAAAAGCAAAGATAGAAATAACTGTCACATAGTCTCCTGAAATTCACATGTAATATAATAACCCATGAACTCTTCTTAAATAAGTATTTATGTTATGGTACAAATAAATAATTATACTTTCAAATAAAACAATAATATAAAAATATGGTATTAAATAAATTTATTGAGAGAACTTCACAAGTCTTCTGACTTTATAATTGAAAATAAATGAAAACTCCTCTGTGCTTTCCATATTAACAAGACAAAACCAAACTCCACCTATCTGTCAATTCTCCTTTCACAGAAGGGAAATTCTTCTAGTGCTATTCTATCAAATTCAATTCCGGTTTATTTTTTTAGTTCAGAAACATGAATCCGTACCAAAACTTTTTCCTTAATTTGCTCCTTCCTAAGGAGGAATGTCAGCCTTCTGAGAGAAAATGGAGTAAGTATGATCTGGAGCATCTCTCTGTTGCCTGATTTTCAAGGAAAGCTAGTTTTCATCAGAGTTAGCTGACTTTCTTTCAGAAAATTTTAGTTAGTAAAATACATTTAAAGCTTGGTATTGTGAGCATGCAGAAGAAAGAAAATAAAGGCTAGAATCAAAAGCTGATCTAAAATAAACATTCTGAACTGTATGTGATGAATAGTCAGACACTCCCCCACAACTCCTGAAATGAGTCCTATGCCCAGTTCTAGCCCCAGGTTTGGACTTGAAGGTCCTGCTGACTTTTAGAGGAAAAGTGTAACAAAAATAACAGGCAAGACTTACACAGCGTTGGCTGTTATTTCTCAAGTTTTTGTCCTGTGGATGTGAATCACTAAGAACACATGCATTTCCCAAGTTTTAGGAGATAGATAAGGGAAAAAAAATCATCTTTGAGGTTTGCTCCGGTTCTTGTTTAAGCTTTGGAGTGTGTAGAGTAACACATAGGAGGCTAAAGCTGAAATGGGTTTTGCTTCATTAACAATGAGTCCTGCTGGCTTATCCAACAAAATGTCTATTTCCTTCTGACCCTTTAATTTCCCCTTTACCTACAAATCTGAGGGTTTTAATCTGCCTGGGTCCCTTGGCAAGAAGGTCAGAAGTCATTGTCACTCTCATCCAGGGGCTCAGGTTTCCGGACTCTTTGACTGGGCTTAGCTGGTGAGAGAGCAATGCTCTCGTCCTCCAAATCGTCGTCGTCTTCATCATCCTCCATGTCAATCTCACTGTCCTCTGAGTCTTCCTACAGGAAAAGACAGCAAATACAGCTGAGGGTCCCGTCCTGCTACTGACATCATGTCAGCAGAGACCCTACCTTGCTTTTTTACTAGTAGCTCAATAACCAGCAACACCCACATGAAGGAAGAGCTTGCCAGAGCAGCAGTCAGGCTGTGGGGGCATAAGAACGGGGCCAGTGTCTATATATTGCTGGCTGAAATACATATATTAATGTGTCTTCCAACCAGTAACCCTCAAACACCAACGGGCAAGCCAAGGCTGGAGCTGCAAGGTGGCTTTCCCGCCACCGTCTCAGGAGCACCACTGGATGTGCACGGAGGCTCACTGGAGGCCCAGAGACCCACCAGTGGACAGCAAGAAGGGCAGGGGCTTGGTGGGGGTTGCTTATTTGGGCTTCTGGATGGAAAGCCACTCAGCAAATGGGTGTAAGGAGCAAAATAAAAGACATTCTCTCTTTCATCATCTAGATCAAGGTGACCAACTCAACAAGCTTTTTCATACTGCAAGTCCTGTAGCCCCAGTAAACCAGGATGGTCGGTCACTCTATATAGACCATTCCCACCAGCACACATACATGCTGCAATCTCCTTCTTAAAAACACAAAATAAAAAACCCTAAAATGTAACCCCACCTTCCTCTGCAGCTACTCTGCCCTGTTCTCCTGTGGCCTCACAGCAAACCCCCTGAATGAGCTTGCACTCACGCTATCCCTGCTGGCTCCCCTCTCGCTGCCCTCTAAGCACCACTAGCCAGGCTCTCACCCCCCCGACAAGTCCCCCAAGACTGAAACATTCAATGGACTCAGATCCTATGGGTAATTCTCCGTGCTCCTGTTTGACCCATGGCTGCATCTGACAGGACTGCTCCTCCTCCCCCGGAACCCCCTTCCTGTGCTCCAGGCCCCCTCCTCTCAGGTGCTCGCCCCACTTCACTTCCTCGTCTTCTTGGTAGAGCTTGCCTGACCTGCTTCCTCACCCTGACCTCTGCAATACAGGGTCGGCCTTAGGCCTCCTCTCTTCCCTTTCTATTCTCTCTCCCCGAGCAATCACATCTATCCTCATGGTGGTCTTTGGGTGGCTCCCCCAAATTCAATCTCCAGCTCAGACCTGACCCTTGAAGTCCTCAACACCAGCATGTGGACATCTAGCAGGCAGCTCACACTGAGAATGTCCAAAACCAGACTCTTGATCTGCTCTCAAGTCCCTTCCTCAGGTCTGCCCCCCTCAGGAAATGAAAACTATGCTTTCAGCCAATTAAGCCACAACCAGGGCATTTCTCTCTTTCTCTAACACCTCATGTCCAATTAACAAAACCTAATGGTCCTCACCTTAGAAACATCCAGAATCTGACCACTTCTCACCAGTCTGCTGCTACCGCCACCCTCGCTTCTGAACCAGACCCCTGCAAATGCCCCCCACCTGGTTCCTCTGAAACTCAGGTCAGCTCTCCTGGGTCTCCAGCACCTCCCCGCTGCACTCAGAGAGCGCAAGTCCTCGTCACATCCTGCAAAGCTGTGCGTGGCCCCTGCTGCCTCTCCTGCTGCTCCTGCCCCAGTTCACTCACTCCCAGTCACGCTGCCGCCTCCAGCCCTCGAATTCAGGAACCACGTTTCCTAGGCCTCATTGCCCCACCACATCACCTTCCTCCTACCACTCAGCCCCCTGCCCAATGTCACCTAATCAGAGACCTTCCCCGACCAATCAGAAGACATCGACCTCCTCCCTCATCCCTGTCACTCTGTCCCCTGAACCTGCTTTATTTTTCTTAGCACCATGACCCCTGATGTATCTGCTTGATGACCGTTGGAATGTAAGCCTCAAGAAGGCAGGGGCTTTGTTCTGTTCACTGCTGTATTCCCCAAACCCCTAACGGTGCCTGGTACGTAACAGGCACTCAACAAGGACCTGGCAAGTGAATGAGTGAACAGGTGAAGGGCAAGCCCCTATGCCCAGGGGGATGTGTGGAAACAGCCTCCTTGAGATAAATAAGTGGCAACAGGCACAGAGGAGATTTTAAGCTACAAATAAGGCATTTACTCAGAAAAGTAGAAAGCTATACAAATGATCAAGCAAATCATAAGAAAAGAGGCCAGACAGTGTCATGAGTTTCCCCACCAGACTTTCCCTAATTCTGTCTCAGATGGGTAAGATGGATGGATAGAAGCTATTTAGCCATCCATCCCCTACTTTGTTAAAAAAATTTTTGAGGTAGTCTCTCTGCTTCTCTATAGACTGTCTTCTATGAATTCAAGGCCCTATCTTCTCTGTGCATCTTGCCCAGCAAATCTGAGTGACCTCTCCCCTCCCGTGAATTTCTCTAAAAGTATTCACCATCGGTACCTAATAAACGGAACTGTTGTACAAGAATATCAGCCCATGCTATGTGCATGCACTAGTGCCATGCTCCAGACACGCATGGCATTCAGCCTGATGGGAGGTCTGTGATCTCCATCAGTCCAGTCACCTTTGCCTCTTGGGCCTCACAGCCCTGCCAGGGACTCAACAAAGAAGGCATGCCCAGAGCGATGGACGGTGCGGCCCCAATAACCGGACCCCAGCAAGGATGCCTTGGTTCCCCATTCCATTGGTTTCCCAGTCAGTTATCCACTCAACAGTGCTCAAGGCATCAGCAACCTGATGTAACACTCCGGGCCCTGGTCTCGAGAGAGCCTGCCTTTCAGGTTCCCTCCCCAGAATGGAGCTGAAGAAAAGCCTGGACTTGACCCCAGCCCTCAGCAGAATCCCTTCTCTTCTAGGTTACAGTTCAGGGGCCTGATAACCTTCCTTGTTTCTTGGCTCAGTGTTCATCCCGCCTCCTCATTAGCACAGGGACCTCTAGGTAACTTCACCACTCACTGTGGAACCCATCTGAGTGGCTTCTTGCCCCAGACACAAGGCATCACTCTTGGGGAAGGCTCTCTGCTGACCCTAAGTCGCTCACACACACACAAATGGAGGTGAAAAAGAAAACCAACCTGTTTCTTGGAGCTGGGAGTCTTGCATTTACCTAAGAGAGCTGGTGCTGCTTCCATCTTTGGAAAGCGAGAATGGAAAGAACAATGAGAAGAAGAAAAAAAAAAGTAGGGCAAGCACGTTCATTTGAAAAGAAAAGAAATGAGCCAACAACTAGCAAAGAAGAGAGTCTAGCTCCTTGGGAGGTCGAACTCCGCCACAAACCCAGCAAAGGGCCGGGCTGAGAAGCAGCACCTCGCGCTAAACTGGTCAGATACACTTAGCTTCTCGGCCAAACTAGCCTACGAGGCTGGCCCAAGATGGCCAAGACCAGGACAGCTCAGGGAGCTGGTCGGGACTCACGTCGTCGTCCGAGTCTCCACCTTGCATTGTGCCCACGACGCGTTTGCTGGGTCGTCCTGAGGAGAACAAAAGCGTGAAGAGAGTATGAAAACCTTGTAGGATACAGGACAGGAAATGGCCTTCAAGATTTGCTTTCCTTTAGAAAACTGGGAAAAAGAAGAATCACATTAAAAAACTGACTTAAGTAGGTACTTCCCTGCTGGTCCAGTGGTTAAGACTCCGCGCTCCCAATGCAGGGGGCCTGGGTTCGATCCCTGGTCAGGGAACTAGATCCCACATGCATGCCAAAACTAAAGATCCTGCATGCCACAGATAAAGATCCCACACGAGGCAACGATGATCCCACGTGCTGCAACTAAGACCCGGCACAGCCAAATACATAAAATAAGTAAATAAATACTTTAAAAAAAATAAAAATAAAAAACTGACTTAAGTAGCATCCAGCTAATCAGAACTGTGATAGTAATAGATTTTCTGCATTTCCACTTTGAAAAAGAGGAAAAGGGCATTAAAATATAAGCGCAAATCATAAATCAGAAAAATAAATATGCATCCTGTAAATATTTTAGGGAAAAAAATCACTGAATCCCATTATTAGTATACATGCAATAGAACAGATGTGCTCTCTGTTGAAAAAAGAAATATATTCTCCTTTTATGGGCCAATGTCACTTGTACTTGGATCTATGTCTGAGCTCCAAAAAGTAAAAAAATTTAAGTATCACATTAATTTATCCTTCAAAACACCATCATTATCTAAGTAATTCTCCCCTCCTCCTCTGGAAGCCAATGTTGTCTAGATGTGACTTCCGCAAAAACTCAAGAGCCATCCTTGCTGGGTGAAGGCAGAGAGCTGCACATACCTGAAGGCTGAAAAACGGCCACCGGTGATGCCAGGGCCAGGCCTCAGAAGAAAGGCAGCAAAGGCAGCTCAGAGGCGCTCACTCAGGGCAGGCCTGGAGATGGCCATCAAAAGCTGTTTATGGGGGCTTCCCTGGTGGCGCAGTGGTTGAGAATCTGCCTGCTAATGCAGGGCACACGGGTTCGGGCCCTGGTCTGGGAAGATCCCACATGCCGCAGAGCAGCTAGGCCCGTGAGCCACAAGTACTGAGCCTACGCGTCTGGAGCCTGTGCCCCGCAACGGGAGGGGCCGCCATAGTGAAAGGCCCACGCACCGCGATGAAGAGTGGCCCCCGCTTGCCACAACTAGAGAAAGCCCTTGCACAGACACGAAGACCCAACACAGCCATAAATTTAAAAAAAAAAAAAAAAAAAGCTGTTTATGGACATGTTCTCTTGGTCAGATAAAATGCAACTCTTGTGTTGTTTGAAGAACTTATTTACAGCTTTTGGAAACGAACCCTGTTTCCTGATTTTACTTCTGCAGGCTGAGTGGTCAGCAGGAGAATTTAGGAAACCAGTGCCCTTACTATGTTCTACTGAGACAATTCCATACCTTTTTAGAGCCTTGGCCCCCATCTGCAGAATGGGAGTCATAACCTCTAACCTCTATTTATATCATGAAGCTCTTAAAAAATAAAAGGAAGAGAAAGGAATCAGAGCATCTAATTATCCTATAAAAAATGAAATGTAATAAATAAAAATAGCTGAGCCGGGCTTCCCTGGTGGCGCAGTGGTTGGGAATCCACCTGCCAATGCAGGGGACACGGGTTCGTGTCCCGGTCCGGGAAGATCCCACATGCCGCGGAGCAACTAGGCCCGTGAGCCACAACTACTGAGCCTGCGCGTCTGGAGCCTGTGCTCCGCAACAAGAGAGGCCGCGACAGTGAGAGGCCCGCGCACCGCGATGAAGAGTGGCCCCCGCTTGCCACAACTAGAGAAAGCCCTCGCACAGAAACGAAGACCCAACACAGCCATAAATAAATAAATAAATTAAAAAAAAAAAAATAGCTGAGCCTATAAGAGAAAGCAGTTAATATAGAAGTTAATATAAAACAATAAAGATGATTTATCACTTAGGAGTATTATATACATAAAAATGCAATTTTGTTCCAAAAATTAACAGGTAGTAGAAATGCTTTATAGGCAAATGTAGGGCAATTTAGTTTAGTATCTATCAAAATAACAATTTATATAACCTTTGACCTAAGAATTCCATTTTTAATGATGCAACCTAAAGAAACACTTGCACATGTGCGGAAAGATGTACATACAAAGGAAAGAGTGGAAATACTTAAATATCTATCAATACGGAATGCCCAAACAAATTATGGGTACAGTCATAGGATGGAACACTATGCAGCTGTCAGAAAGAATGAAGCAGATTTGTATTTTACTGACATGGAAAAGGTTCCAGTATATTTAATAATAATTTTAAAAAGCAAGTACAGAACCACACACAATCTGGTCCCATTTAGGTTAAAAAATGTTTCAGGTGATCTTTGTGTCCACATCTGAGTGTGTGTGGGTGTGTGCGCGCTCACAAGCGCACACGTGTATATGTGTGGAAAGGTAATTTGGAAGGACACACCCCAAGCCACTGGCCATGACCCGTGTAGGTGAGGGAGTGGGACATGAGGAAGACCCCAGGGGAGCACCCACATTTGCTCCACATATGTTATTGCTTGAATCTTTTGCAGTAAGAAGGTAGAAACTAGAAGAACTTTTTTTTTTTGGCCACACCCCACAGCATGGGGGATCTTAGGTCCTTGGCCAGGGATCAAACCTGTGCCCCCTGCAGTGGGAGCACAGAGTCCTAACTACTGGACCACCAGGGAATTCCCAGAAGAACTTTTTTTTAACAGCAGAGATGATCATGTAAGTCCCTTATTTGTGCATTAATTCTCTGACCATAAGGGATGTAACTGCACTGAGAGCAGTTTGGACCCAAAAAGGGCAGAATTCAGCTGATCAGCAGAGGCAGTGTGTTATGTGGCCTCTGTGAGAAGTACCAAACAATAAATAAGACTGGCTATTCTTGGGGCCAAAGGTAAGAGTATTAGCAGCAAAGATGACCACTGACCAGTTTAAGAGCCAAATCCTGATAAACAACAGGGCAGTGTGCTTACGAGCCTTGAAACCAAGCAGCCCTGACCCAATCCTGGCTACCATTTCCTGTGACAGGGCGTGGGGCAGAGGGCAAGCAAGAGCCACCGTGGTACCTTGCAAGAGCGCCTCCATGGCTGTCCGTGGCTTGGACAACCGTCTCTCTTCTAGTTCACTGTCGGATTCATCGTCCTCCTGGATGTCAATGTCGGAGTCATCATTACCTGGCAGCGACACAAGTAGGCAAAACAAAAGGGCAGCTCTGTCATTGCCGCTAAAACAGCTTCTGTCCAGTAAGGCTCTTGTCAAAAGCCATCTGTGCTTCTGAGCCTTTCTTTTTTTTTTTTTTTTTCTGAGCCTTTCTTTTGATGCATTTGATTTTACAAGGCTCTTGGGAGTTGCCTGTAGATACTTAGTGAAGAGTTAATGCAAACAACGATAGGCTAGTTTTTTTATAAACAATTTTCCAAAGCAAGAAAAAAGTGGGTCAGTTATATCAGTTAGAAACATTATTCCAGTATGTAAAACTAAAAAACTGACTAGCCAGCTGTCAAGGTAGCTGGGAGTTCTTCATTAGTTGGGGGGAAAAAAACATTCTCTGTTCAGTCTTAGGCCATGTTACCAGAACTCAAGCTCCTTGAGGATAACACGAGGGAAGTGGAGCCCACTGAAATGGTCAGCAACTGCACCAAAACAAGCCTGGAGGCAAGAGGGAGATGGGCCAGAAAGGGCCTGATTGGGCTGCCTGGGAAAGATGGCTACCTGGTGACTGGCAACGAAAACTGGTGCTCGTGATATTCCTTACTGGAGAAAATTCATTATAAAGGTAAAGAAAGGTCATTCTCAATGCAACGGCCTTTTACATTAATTTCTTAAATACTCCTCTGGAGTCTTGTGCAGGTTGAACATTTCCTAATGTAAACCTACAGAAGGAGAGTTTCCACAGTGGGGAGAAAAAACTTTCACTGCCCAGCCCAACTGCTCTGTGCCCAGAGAGTGACAGGGGTTTTAGAAGGAAGGAACTGGAAGAATGCAGTTGCTGTTCTGATCACTGACTCTTAAGACAGTCTGGAAGTAGAGTAATTGTTCATCTACAAAAATGCTTTGCTTAACCCCTGCTGTAAGAGAGTAATGAAATGACAGCTGCATCTAGCTGGGCACTGAGGGAAAGTTTCCTGCTTCCTTTAGCCCTGGAGAGAAGAGCTGTACTCTACAGCATGAAGGGGCAAAGCTGGGAGCTGGAGAAAGTGTCAATAAGGGCATCCTGCAAGGACTTCAGTACAATTGATCTGACAACTACCACCTTATAAAAGCTGTTACAGAGAATGTGATTAGATATTAACTAGATATTAACACAAATTAATGACCACAAAGTGAAATCACTCTTCAGATTAGTTCACTTTTTACCACCTCCAGGAAAATTATGACATTAAATCCTCACCCCAAGCAATATAAAGCAAATGATATCATGAATTTTAAACCAACATTAACACAGGTACCTTGGGCTCAGTACGATTTCTTCTGACAAGTCACAGCAATAGACTGAGGACCAAGCATGTAAACTAAAGTTAATACATGCTGACACCGAAATCACCGAGTTGTCAGTGACACGTTAAAATGAGTATGGCCAACTAGGGTCCCGGGATGATTCAACAGGAAAAGAACAGACTTTCCAAAAAATAGTGCTGGGGCAAATGGACAGCCACACGCAAAAGAATGAGGTTGGCCCCCTACCTCACACCATATACAAGAATTAACTCAAAATGGGTCAGAGACCTAAATGTAAGAGTTAAAACTATAAAATTCGGGCTTCCCTGGTGGCGCAGCGGTTGAGAATCTGCCTGCCAATGCAGGGGACATGGGTTCAAGCCCTGGTCTGGGAAGATCCCACGTGCCGCGGACCAACTAGGCCCGTGAGCCACAACTACTGAGCCTGCGCGTCTGGAGCCTGTGCTCCGCAACAAGAGAGGCCGTGATAGTGAGAGGCCCGCGCACCGCGATGAAGAGTGGCCCCCACTTGCCGCAACTAGAGAAAGCCCTTGCTCAGAAACGAAGACCCAACACAGCCATAAAAAAATAAATAAATTAATTAATTTAAAAAAAATTAAAAAAAAAAAAAAAAACTATAAAATTCCTAGAAGGAAACAGAGGGGTAAACCTTGGCGACCTTGAATTCAGCAGTTTCTTAAATATGACACTAAAAGCACAAGCAACAAAGAAAAAAATTGATAAATTGTACTTCATTAAAACTTTGTACAGCAAAGGACAGCATCAAGAAAGTGAAAAGACAGTCCAGAGAATGACAGAAAATATTTGCAAATCAGAAATCACCTAAGGGTCTAGTATATATAACTCATCAATAAAAGGAAAACCCAATTGAAAAATCTGCAAAGGGCTTGAATAGATCTCTCCAAAGAAGATATACAGACAGCCAATAAGCAGATGAAAAGATGCTCCATTTCATCGGCTATCAGAGAAATTCAAATCAAAACCACAATGAAATATACTTCATACACACTTAAACTGTAGACAGTTCCTTTGTAAGTTTCTCCTTTTAGATCAACACTGTCCAATAGAAATATGCCAGCCCCAGATGCAATTTAAAATTTTCTAGTAACTACATTAAAGCAAAAAGAAACAGGTGAATTAATTTTACTAATGTTTTATTTAACCCAATATATCTAAAATGTCATTTTAATAAGTAACCAATAGGAGACTGGTTCAAGATGGCAGAGTAGAAGGATGTGCTCTCACTCCCTCCTGCAAGAGCACCGGAATCACAACTAACCGCTGAACAATCATTGACAGGAAGACAGTGGAACTCACCAAAAAAGATACCCCACATCCAAAGACAAAGGAGAAGCCACAGTGAGATGGTAGGAGGAACGCAATCAAAATAAAATCAAATCCCATAACTGCTGGGTGGCTGACTCACAAACTGGAGAACACAGATACCACAGAAGTCCACCCAATGGAGTGAAGGTTCTGAGCCCCACGTCAGGCTTCCCAACCTGTGGCTACAGCAACGGGAGGAGGAATTCCCAGAGAATCAGACTTCGAAGGCAAGTGGGATTTGATTGCAGGACTTCAACAGGACTGGGGGAAACAGAGACTCCACTCTTGGAGGGCACACACAAAGTAGTGTGCACATCGGGACCCAGTGGAAGGAGCAGTGACCCCATAGGAGACTGAACCAGACCTACCTGCTAGTGTTGGAGGGTCTCCTGCAAAGGCGGGGGGTGGCTGTGTCTCTCCGCGAGGACAAGGACACTGGCAGCAGAAGTTAGGGGAAGTACTCCTTGGTGTGAGCCCTCCCAGAGTCCGGTATTACCCCACCAAAGAGCCCAGGTAGGCTCCAGGGTTGGGGCGCCTCAGGCCAAACAACCAACAGGGAGGGAACCCAGCCCCACCCATCAGCAGACAAGTGGATTAAAGTTTTACTGAGCTCTGCCCACCAGAGCAACAGCCAGCTCTACCCACCACCAGTCCCTCCCATCAGGAAACCTGCACAAGCCTCTTAGATAGCCTCATCCACCAGAGGGCAGAGACAGCAGAAGCAAGAAGAACTACAATCCTGCAGCCTGTGTAACAAAAACCACATTCACAGAAAGATAGACAAGATGAAAAGGCAGAGGGCTATGTACCAGATGAAGGAACAAGACAAAACCCCAAAAAACAACTAAAAGAAGTGGAGATAGGCAACCGTCCAGAAAAAGAATTCAGAATAATGACAGCATGATCCAGGACCTTGGAAACAGAATGGAGGCAAAGACTGAGAAGATGCAAGAAATGTTTAACAAAGACCTAGAAGAATAAAAGAACAAACAAACGGAAATGAAGAATACAATAACTGAAATGAAAACTACACTAGAAGGAATCAATAGCAGAATAACTGAGGCAAAAGAACTGATAAGTGACCCGAAGACAGAATGGTGGAATTCACTGCTGTGGAACAGAATAAAGAAAAAAGAATGAAAAGAAATGAAGACAGCCTAAGAGACCTCTCGGACAACATTAAACGCAACAACATTCGCATTATAGGGGTCCCAGAAGGAGAAGAGAGAGAGAAAGGACCAGAGAAAATATTTGAAGAGATTATAGTCGAAAACTTCCCTAACATGGGAAAGGAAATAGCCACCCAAGTCCAGGAAGCGCAGTGAGTCCCATACAGGATAAACCCAAGGAGAAACACGCTGAGACACATAGTAATCAAATTGGCAAAAATTAAAGACAAAGAAAAATTATTGAAAGCAGCAAGGGAAAAATGACAAATAACATACAAGGGAACTCCCATAAGGTTAACAGCTGATTTCTCAGCAGAAACTCTACAAGCCAGAAGGGACTGGCATGATATACTTAAAGTGATGAAAGGGAAGAACCTACAACCAAGATTACTCTACCCGACAAGGATCTCATTCAGATTCGATGGAGAAATCAAAAGCTTTACAGACAACCTAAAGCTAAGAGAATTCAGCACCACCAAACCAGCTCTACAACGAATGATAAAGAAACTTCTCTAAGTGGGAAACACAAGAGAAGAAAAGGACCTACAAAAACAAACCCAAAGCAATTAAGAAAATGGTCACAGGAACATACATATCGATAATTACCTTAAACGTGAAAGGATTAAATACTCCAACCAAAAGACACAGGCTCGCTGAATGGATACAAAAACAAGACCAATATATATGCTGTCTACAAGAGACCCACTTCAGACCTAGGGACACATACAGACTGAAAGTGAGGGGATGGAAAAAGATATTCCATGCAAATGGAAATCAAAAGAAAGCTGGAGAAGCAATACTCATATCAGGTAAAATAAACTTTAAAATAAAGAATGTTACAAGAGACAAGGAAGGACACTATGTAATGATCAAGGGATCAATCCAAGAAAAAGATATAACAATTATAAATATATATGCACCCAACATAGGAGCACCTCAATATATAAGGCAACTGCTAACAGCTATAAAAGAGGAAATCGACAGTAACACAATAAGAGTGGGGGACTTTAACACCTCACTTACACCAATGGACAGATCATCCAAACAGAAAATAAATAAGGAAACACAAGCTTTAAATGACACAATAGACCAGATAGATTTAACTGATATTTATAGGACATTCCATCCAAAAACAGCACATTACACTTTCTTTTCAAATGCGCACAGAACATTCTCCAGGATAGATCACATCTTGGGTCACAGATCAAGCTTCAGTAAATTTAAGAAAATTGAAATCATATCAAGCATCTTTTCTGACCACAGCGCTATGAGATTAGAAATCAATTACAGGAAAAAAAATGTAAAAAACACAAACACATGGAGGCTAAACAATACGTTACTAAATAACCAAGAGATCACTGAAGAAATCAAAGAGGAAATCGAAAAATACCTAGAGACAAATGACAAGGAAAACACAACAATCCAAAACCTACGGTATGCAGCAAAAGCAGTTCTAAGATGGAAGTTTATAGCAATACAATCCTATCTCAAGAAACAGCAAACATCTCAAATAAACAATCTAACCTTACACCTAAAGGAACAAGAGAAAGAAGAACAAACAAAACCCAAAGTTAGTAGAAGGAAAGGAATCATAAAGATCAGAGCAGAAATAAATGAAATAGAAACAAAGAAAACAATAGCAAAGATCAATAAAGCTAAAAGCTGGTTCTTTGAGAAGATAAACAAAATTGATAAACCATTAGCCAGACTCATCAAGAAAAAGAGGACTCAAATCAATAAAATTAGAATGAAAAAGGAAAAGTTACAACAGACACCACAGAAATACAAAGCATCCTAAGAGACTACTACAAGCAACTCTATGCCAATAAAATGGACAACCTGGAAGAAACGGACAAATTCTTAGAAAGGTATAACCTTCCAAGACTGAACCAGGAAGAAATAGAAAATATGAACAGACCAATCACAAATAATGAAATTGAAACTGTGATTAAAAATCTTCCAACAAACAGAAGCCCTGGACCAGATGGCTTCACAGGTGAATTCTATCAAACATTTAGAGAAGAGCTAACACACATCCTTCTCAAACTCTTCCAAAAAACTGCAGAGGAAGGAACACTCCCAAACTCATTCTATGAGGCCACCATCACCCTGATACCAAAACCAGACGAAGATACTACAAAAAGAGAAAATTACAGACCAATATCACTCATGAACATAGACGCAAAAATCCTCAACAAAATACTAGCAAGCAGAATCCAAGAACACATTGAAAGGATCATACACCGTGGTCAAGTGGGATTTATCCCAGGGATGCAAGGATTCTTCAATATACACAAATCAATCATGTGATACACCATACTAACAAACTGAAGACAAAAAAACCATATGATCATCTCAATAGATGCGGAAAAAGCTTTTGATAAAATTCAACACCCATTTATTATAAAAACTCTCAAGAAAGTGGGCATAGAGGGAACCTACCTCAACATAATAAAGGCCATATACGACAAACCAACAGCAAACATCATTCTCAATGGTGAAAAACTGAAAGCATTTCCTCTAAGATCAGGAACAAGACAAGGATGTCCACTCTCACTACTATTATTCAACATAGTTTTGGAAGTCCTAGCCAAGGCAATCAGAGAAGAAAAAGAAATAAAAGGAATACAAATTGGAAAAGAGGAAGTAAAACTGTCACTGTTTGCAGATGACATGATACTATACTATAGATAGAGAATCCTAAAGATGCCACCAGAAAACTACTAGAGCTAATCAATGAATTTGGTAAAGTTGCAGGATACAAAATTAATGCACAGAAATCTCTTGCATTCCTATACCCTAATGATGAAAAATCTGAAAGAGAAATTAAGAAAACACTCCCATTTACCCCTGCAACAAAAAGAATAAAATACCTAGGAATAAACCTACCTAGGGAGACAAAAGACCTGTATGCAGAAAACTGTAAGACACTGATGAAAGAAATTAAAGATGATACCAACAGATGGAGAGATATACCATGTTCTTGGATTGGAAGAATCAATATTGTGAAAATGACTATACTACCCAAAGCAATCTACAGATTCAATGCGATCCCTATCAAATTACCAATGGCATTTTTTACAGAACTAGAACAAAAAATCTTAAAATTTGTATGGAGACACAAAAGACCCCAAATAGCCAAAGCAGTCTTGAGGGAAAAAAACGGAGCTGGAGGAATCAGACTCCCTGACTTCAGACTATACTACAAAGCTACAGTAATCAAGACAATATGGTACTGGCACAAGAACAGAAATATAGATCAATGGAACAGGACAGAAAGCCCAGAGGTAAACCCACGCACCTATGGTCAACTAATCTATGACAAAGGAAGCAAGGAAATACAATGGAGAAAAGACAGTCTCTTCAATAAGTGGTGCTGGGAAAACTGGACAGCTACATGTAAAAGAATTAAATTAGAACACTCCCTAACACCATACACAAAAATACACTCAAAAAGGATTAGAGACCTAAATGTATGACCAGAGACTATAAAACTCTTAGAGGAAAACATAGGAAGAACATTCTTTGACATAAATCACAGCAAGATCTTTTTTGATCCACCTCCTAGAGTAATGGAAATAAAACCAAAAATAAACAAATGGGACCTAATGAAACTTAAAAGCTTTTGCACAGAAAAGGAAACCACAAAGAAGATGAAAAGACAACCCTCAGAATGGGAGAAAATATTTGCAAACGAATCAACGGACAAAGGATTAATCTCCAAAATATATAAACAGTTCACGCAACTCAGTATTAAAAAAACAAACAACCCAATCCAAAAATGGGCAGGAGACCTAAATAGACATTTCTCCAAAGAAGACATACAGATGGCCAAGAAGCACATGAAAAGCTGCTCAACATCACTAATTATTAGAGAAATGCAAATCAAAACTACAATGAGGTATCACCTCATACCAGTTAGATTGGGCATCATCAGAAAATCTACAAACAACAAATGTTGGAGAGGGTGTGGAGAAAAGGGAACCCTCTTGCACTGTTGGTGGGAATGTAAGTTGATACAGCCACTATGGAGAACAGTATGGAGGTTCCTTAAAAAACTAAAAATAGAATTATCATATGACCCAGCAATCCCACTACTGGGAATATACCCAGAGAAAACCATAATTCAAAAGGACACATGCACCCCAATGTTCATTGCAGCACTATTTACAATAGCCAGAACATGGAAGCAACCTAAGCGCCCATCGACAGACGAATGGTTAAAGAAGATGTGGTACATATATACAATGGAATATTACTCAGCCATAAAAAGGAACGAAATTGAGTCATTTGTAGAGACGTGGATGGATCTAGAGACTGTCATACAGAGTGAATATATGTGGAACCTAGAAAAGTGGTGCAGATGAACCAGTTTGCAGGGCAGAAATTGACACACAGATGTAAAGAACAAACGTATGGACACCAAGGGGGGAACGTGGCGGGTGGGAGGGGTGGTGGTGTGATGAACTGGGATACTGGGATTGACATATGTAAACTCATATGTATAAAATGGATAATAAGAACCTGCTGTATAAAAATTAAATTAAATTTAAAAAAAAGTAACCAATTTAAAAAAGTATTAATGAATAATTTTACTCTACTTTTATAGTAAGTCTTCAAAATCTGGTGTATATTCTCCACAAACAGCATATCTCGATTCGGACTAGCCACGTTTCAAGTGCTCCAAGAACACCAGTTCATGGCCAGGTACCGATGGTGCAGTTCTAGATGTGGAGCTCCCTGAGCGCCTTTTCCATCACTGTGCACGGGAACAACACCTGACACACAGTAGGCACGTGGTAGATGTGTGTGACATGCATAAGCATCTGCTCTCCACTACACCACAAAAATGGAGCCACAGCAAGGTTACTCAGCTGCTTTCTAGAAATTCCTGGGTCATTTTATAAATTCAGAGGATTCTTTAAGTTCCTAATGCTACAGTACTTGAATCCTACCGAGGATACAGTTATAAATTTACCACCAGCAACAAGGTTTAAAAGGATGGTGGGAAGATGAAGAGTCGCCCTTGACTTTTACTACAGGGCATCCGAACAGAGCACTTTGCCTTTTTAATCTCTGGGGCCTATGGCACTCTCCCATCTCTAATTACTCAAACTTTCTCTTCCTCAAACCTCTTACTCCAAATCCCAAAGCCAAATCTGAGATGACTTTACCTCCTGCTTAACAGAGAAGACAGTCTCCATCAAATGTGAGCCCCTCAAGCACACGGCCCACCTTCCAGCTCATCTCATCTGCCTCAGCTCCAGCCCCACATGTTCATACTTTTCCTCACTCAGCGAAACTCAATGAGTTTCTCACAGAAAGGCTGGGACTTTCCCCATCTGATAGCTCCCTTCTCCCCAGCTCTACTGATTTAGCCTTTGCTTAAACAGCATCTCCTGGTGAGGTCTACCCTGAATCCTCTTTAAAACTGCAATTCTATTACACCTTCCCTATGCCCCTTACCTGCTCCCCGTTTTCCCCCATGGCATTTTTCACCTTCCACAAACATCTTGCTTATTGTTTGTCCCCCAGCACGTCGTTAGCACATCAAATCGTTTAAGGCAAGGATCCCTGTCTGCTGTCCACTGGTATGTCCTTAGCACCTAGAAAAGATACTCAATAATACTTTGCTGGGTTGAATCAGCTGCCTGCAGAGTGGCCTGAACAAGATGCTCTCTTCCAGCTTTTGGATTCTGCTAATTCTTGTCCCGATTCACATCTATGTACTATTAGATTTTTCTGTTCAGAGGAGTCTTTCACAGATGGAGAAAAGTTCAGAAGGTCTTCCTTTATATCTCTCCTCCTTTATACCCCAGTACTCTGGTCAATGTCCCCACATGTGCAGAAAAGCAAAGAAAGACAGGGCATCTTAAGAAGCTTAGGATGAGGGGCTTCCCTGGTGGCGCAGTGGTTGAGAATCTGCCTGCCAATGCAGGGGACACGGGTTCGAGCCCTGGTCTGGGAAGATCCCACGTGCCGCGGAGCAACTAGGCCCGTGAGCCACAACTACTGAGCCTGCGCGTCTGGAGCCTGTGCTCCGCAACGTGAGGCCGCGATAGTGAGAGGCCCGCGCACCGCGATGAAGAGTGGCCCCCGCTTGCCACAACTAGAGAAAGCCCTCGCGTAGAAATTAAGACCCGACACAGACAAAAAAAAAAAGAAGCTTAGGATGAACAGAACTGAGAATGGTCCTTTGTAAATATTTTCCTAACTTCTTTGCTCAAAAATTACTAAATTAAGCGCTTTCCTTCATTAAGTGGGTTTAAACTGGAACTTATTTTTCCAAAAAAACTAAATCACACATACTCATGAGAATCTCTGTCCTTCATGAGATCCCAAACCTATGGATCACAAAATTAAAGTCTGAGTTCAGAAGAATAAAGCAAGATCACTGAGAAAGGTCTTAACGTGCTGGTCCAGGGCAGAGCAGGATGCAGCCAACCAACCGGGCTCTTACCTGTGCTGGGCCTCTCGGAAGGGGATAAACTCCATGCAGGCTTATCACTTAGGGCTGCTTCAGGCACTCCTGGCCGACCTGGAACCATAAAGGTGAGGGGCTGCTTTCGCTAGAGAGGCCCTTGGAATTTTCTAAACTTGCCCCTAGAGAATTTCACAGCAGTCCCTACTCTTCTTCCAGAGTTTCCTGACATTCAGGACAGAGAGGCATAGAACAAGTATGACAGGAGAGAGATACAAAGGGAAAAGACAGAGAGGGTGCACACCTGCTGTCCCAGGTACACTTCCCGCAAGCATGAGAGAATAAACCATCACAAGAAAAGAGAAACATGCAAGAGAAGTAACTCTGTGAGACAAAGCCATCAATTCTGCGTGAAGATCACGTGCTGCTACTGCTCCCAAGGCTGACTTGACACCTTGGTGAAGTTCATGGATGAAGTGTGCTACCCATTTATGGGGAACATTTCTTCCCAGAATCTAGGTCTCACAAGTAGGTAACCCCCATTTCTCTACAGGTGAGAGCCTAGATGAATGACTTTGGATTACTGGGGGACATATGACAGGTGTGTGTGAAGTGGGGGGACTACCTTCAAGTAAGTACACTTGCACTGCGTCACAATACTTGCTTTCCCTCAGTTTGCCCTAAAATAAGGAACCCTACAAGACCTCTAAGAGCAAATTTTCTTGTATAATTATATGCAACTCAAATTAACTGTATCAGTTAAACAGGGGAAAACAGTATCTCAGTTGGCACGAAAACCAAATGTACTTTAAATGCTATGTAATTTAAAACATTCTCTTGAGCTCCTGAGTGAATTAAAATGGTACCTGATATAAAAGTTGTGAGAAAATTGCCTTTTGAAAATAAATAAAATACGTGTGTAAGTTTTCCGAGGCTGCAAACTAGTCCAGAGTAAGCACGTCCATTTAAAAAGTGTGGGCTTGGAGCTTCCCTGGTGGCGCAGTGGTTGGGAATCCGCCTGCCAATGCAGGGGACACGGGTTCGAGCCCTGGTCCGGGAAGATCCCACATGCCGCAGAGGAACTAAGCCCGAGCACCACAACTACTGAGCCTGTGCTCTAGAGCCCGTGAGCCACAACTACTGAGCCCGTGTGCCACAACTATTGAAGCCTGTGTGCCTAGAGCCCGTGCTCCACAACAAGAGAAGCCACAGCAGTGAGAAGCCCGCCCACCGCAACAAAGAGTAGCCCCCGCTCTCCACAACTAGAGAAAGCCCACGCCCAGCAACAAAGACCCGACTCAGCCAAAAATAAATAAATAAATAAAATTTAAAAAAAATAAAAAATAAAAAAAATAAAAAATAAATAAAAATAAATAAAAATAAAAAGTGTGGGCTTACTTCTGCTCTTGAGCAGTCGCTTTTCTTCCTCCTTTAGCTTGTTCTGCATCAGACGGAGAGTGTTTTCAGCTTCCTATGGAGCAGGAAAAACAAGATCCAGAAGAAATGACACTTTCTGGACTGTTTTATTATTCTTTACCATGTAAGTACTGCTAAATTTGTGATATAGAAGCAAAAAAGACTAAACTACAGGAAGGGGAAGAGAACTAACACTGCATGGGAAACTCAACGCCCCTTCTCCGTCATCACTCTGGCAGCCTGATGAAAAGGGGGGCTCCCAGAAGTGACACCACTGGCCCAAAATGGGCCTCACTGGCCCCCAAAGCCAGGCTCCTCCCACTACACCTCACTGCCTCTGAAGAAAACTGACAACACAACAAGATGCCCGTCACGTGTGCCTGTGTGGGATGTGGACACAAGAACAGATGCATCAACTATGGGGCCTCTTGCTCTTAAAATAAAGCACGAATTTTATCATTTTTCTGCCCTGCACAATTCTAACCCTGAAAGGGGCTAAATGGTAGGAGTAATCAGATAGGAAAAGAAAGAAAGAAATACTAGTTTTAATTCCTAGGGTACAAAAAAAAAGCTAATACTTGTGGCTAATAAAATGTGGCCCTGATTATTGTCCAAAAAGACAATGGGAGGGACTTCCTTGTGGTGGTTCAGTGATTAAGACTCTGCACTTCCACTGCAGAGGGTGCGGGTTCCATCCCTGATTAGGGAACTAAGATCCCGCATGCCGTGCGGTGTGGCCGAAAAAAAAAAAGTTAGAAAAAGAGAGAATGGGAGAGGAAATTGGCTTTTAACAATGTGCTGTTGTTCTAAATGTTAAAAAGGAAGCACTGTTTCATGCATGAGATATTTTGAGGGACCAGGTGTTAGAAGCATGGGGAGTAGCTGTGAGCACAGAAGAAAAAGAGGGTAGGTACTTGCTGAAGGGAGGGTGGGCAGGAAGGCGCCCCTCAGAAGTAACCTGGGCCACCCACTCGCATCCTGAGGCACGTTCTTTGGTACGTTCTCTGAGTCCAGGGGTGGCCCAGACAATAGTACAAAATGATCAGCTTATTTTCACTGTCTCTTTACTGCTCTTTCCCAGACACCCAATGTTTAAAATGTCCAGAACTCCAGGGTCTTTTCATTGCCCTCAAAACGTGCCTGTCCTGGACCCTCCATTCCTCCATGGCCTGCCTCTGCCTTACAGCAAGAGTGGCAACGGGTTCCTCTTCCAGATAAACACATCCAGATGAAGGTGTCAGTTACAGCCAGCCCTCTTGGCAACAAAGTGGCGTCACCTAATTCAAATGTCCAGGTTTGTAATAAGGCTAGGATAACCTTTATACCAAAAGCTGTCAAGGACAGCATGAGAAAGGGAGACTGGAGACCAGTTTCACCGTGAACATAGATTCCAAATGCCTATTTTAGGGTTAAGCAGAAATATCCCTAAGGGATAAGGGCAATTCAAAATGATAGCAACTTCGTCCAAGTTCCTTTGTTCCGAGTCCATATTTATCAACTGATGCTGGGATTTGAAATACTCTTTCCTAAATGGCCTTACACATTGGGATGAAAGGAACCTGAAAGACAGCCGGTCAGTTTCTAGGTCATACATATTTCCCACAATAATCAATAAGCTACAATTCTTCTTCATAAAGCAGTTTCTGAAAAGCTACTCTGGGTGATTCAATAAACCAGGGCTTGAAAATCTTTAAGTGAACTGACCAAGCAAGATCTGTACCCAAGACATGTTACATAATTTGTGGGACTCAGTGCAAAATAAAATGCAGTTAAAAATTACTAAGAAAAAAAAAAAAAATTACTAAGAATTTCAAGACGGTGACAGCAGAGGATTAAAGCAAGCCCAGGCCCTTCTAAGCTTGCAGCTGTATCCAACTGCACAGGTCATGTCCCAGCCCTGTCTGTAGTCCTAACTGACCAAACTCTGGTGACAACCTACTACCAAAGATCTGACAACCTTGGAGCCCAGGCTACACAACCAGAAAAACAGAAGAATCACATGAGCAATCCTTAGTCTGATCAGGGAGAAAACACATTCACCTGATAGTCTTTTCACAGTGATATTTACAAACTGGCATGTCAACAAGTACAAAGTAACACACCAGAACGAATGGTCATACAGAAGGACTAAGCACTCACCTCAAACCTCTCTTGCTCTATCCTGTGATGATCCTCAAGTTGCTGTTCCAGATAAGCCAGAT
The DNA here is from genome assembly GCF_949987535.1 of Balaenoptera acutorostrata. Classification (NCBI taxonomy): domain Eukaryota; kingdom Metazoa; phylum Chordata; class Mammalia; order Artiodactyla; family Balaenopteridae; genus Balaenoptera; species Balaenoptera acutorostrata. The sequence continues at coordinate 36,861,829 of NC_080078.1, forward strand.
TTCGAAATTTCTCTAGATAAATGTCATACTGCTTTTGCAATTCGTCCTCAGTCTTCTCATATTCATCCATAAAGGCTGGCCTAGGAAAACAAAATGAAAGAAAAACTGAAAGATTAATCAATATACAAATATATAGTAGTTTGAAATTGGTATTCAGAGCTCCAGATTCCGTCCTGGTTTTCTTTGGAAAGCCTTTAATTAGAGAAGGTTCTTCATTCTTGCAACTAAAGCTAATTTCCCCTTTTCTCTTCCCTCCCCACAAAATGAACATACTTTCAATCAAAAATTAAGACATGCTCTTTGTAAAAACTAGAAATAATCCTGAAAGTATTAAGAATAAAATTAAAATTACTCATAATCCCATCACTAGGTATTAGCACTTAATATTTGACATACATCCTTCCAGACTTTTCTATGCATAGATACATACAGAAATGCATTTCTTTTGAACAAACATTAAGTATATTATCTTAAATGAAGCTCTGAGGTCTTTTTTCCTCACTCAATATGGCACATATTACAATACAGAGTTAAAGAATAATCATACATTATATACATCTCTAAAAATCAATAAATTAAATATATGCATTATCTTAGTTGGGCATAATATTCTGTCTGAATGTTCCAAAATTTAATCAGTCCCCTAAAAAGAGAAATATAGGTTGCTACAAATTAAAGCTAAGTTTTACAACAATATAAAACTTAAAAATAAAACCATAGCATAAAAACCTGTTTCAACTAGTTTGCTGAATTTTTTTCTCTTATTATTGAGCTTAAAGGGAAAACTTTGTTCTTTTAAAAATATAAACAGATAGGGACTTCCTTGGCAGTCCAGTGGTTAAGACTCTGAGCTCCCAATGCAGGGGGCACGGGTTTGATCCCTGTTCAGGGAACTAAGATCCCGCATGCCACACGGCACAGCCAAAACAATTTTAAAAATAAAAACATAAACAGACAAACTAGAAAATAATTTATAATCTCTTGGACTAGAGGAAAACACAGAAATTCTTCTATTAAAAATATCTGAGGCTTGTGGAACAAAAACCACATTCACAGAAAGATAGACAAGATGAAAAGGCAGAGGGCTATGTACCAGATGAAGGAACAAGATAAAACCCAAGAACAACAACTAAATGAAGTGGAGATAGACAACCTTCCAGAAAAAGAATTCAGAATAATGATAGTGAAGATGATCCAGGACCTCGGAAAAAGAATGGAGGCAAAGATCGAGAAGGTGCAAGAAATGTTTAAAAAAGACCTAGAAGAATTAAAGAACAAACAAACAGAGATGAACAATACAATAACTGAAATGAAAACTACACTAGAAGGAATCAATAGCAGAATAACTGAGGTAGAAGAACGGATAAGTGACCTGGAACACAGAATGTTGGAATTCACTGCTGTGGAACAGAATAAAGAAAAAAGAATGAAAAGAAATGAAGACAGCCTAAGAGACCTCTGGGACAACAATAAACGCAACAACATTCGCATTATAGGGGTCCCAGAAGGAGAAGAGAGAGAGAAAGGACCAGAGAAAATATTTGAAGAGATTATAGTCGAAAACTTCCCTAACATGGGAAAGGAAATAGCCACCCAAGTCCAGGAAGCGCAGCGAGTCCCATACAGGATAAACCTAAGGAGAAACACGCTGAGACACATAGTAATCAAATTGGCAAAAATTAAAGACAAAGAAAAATTATTGAAAGCAGCAAGGGAAAAACGACAAATAACATACAAGGGAACTCCCATAGGGTTAACAGCTGATTTCTCAGCAGAAACTCTACAAGCCAGAAGGGACTGGCATGATATACTTAAAGTGATGAAAGGGAAGAACCTACAACCAAGATTACTCTACCCGGCAAGGATCTCATTCAGATTCGATGGAGAAATCAAAAGCTTTACAGACAACCTAAAGCTAAGAGAATTCAGCACCACCAAACCAGCTCTACAACGAATGATAAAGAAACTTCTCTAAGTGGGAAACACAAGAGAAGAAAAGGACCTACAAAAACAAACCCAAAGCAATTAAGAAAATGGTCATAGGAACATACATATCGATAATTACCTTAAACGTGAATGGATTAAATACTCCAACCAAAAGACACAGGCTCGCTGAATGGATACAAAAAGAAGACCCATATATATGCTGTCTACAAGAGACCCACTTCAGACCTAGGGATACATACAGATGAAAGTGAGGGGAGGGAAAAAGATATTCCATGCAAATGGAAATCAAAAGAAAGCTGGAGTAGCAATACTCATATCAGATAAAATAGACTTTAAAATAAAGAATGTTACAAGAGACAAGGAAGGACACTACATAATGATCAAGGGATCAATCCAAGAAGAAGATATAACAATTATAAATATATATGCACCCAACATAGGAGCACCTCAATATATAAGGCAACTGCTAACAGCTATAAAAGAGGAAATAGACAGTAACACAGTAATAGTGGGGGACTTTAACACCTCACTTACACCAATGGACAGATCATCCAAACAGAAAATAAATAAGGAAACAGAAGCTTTAAATGACACAATAGACCAAATAGATTTAACTGATATTTATAGGACATTCCATCCAAAAACAGCAGATTACACTTTCTTCTCAAGTGTGCATGGAACATTCTCCAGGATAGATCACATCTTGGGTCACAGATCAAGCCTCAGTAAATTTAAGAAAACTGAAATCATATCAAGCATCTTTTCTGACCACAGCACTATGAGATTAGAAATCAATTACAGGGAAAAAAATGTAAAAAACACAAACACATGGAGGCTAAACAATACGTTACTAAATAACCAAGAGATCACTGAAGAAATCAAAGAGGAAATCAAAAAATACCTAGAGACAAAGGACAATGAAAACATGACAATCCAAAACCTATGGGATGCAGCATAAGCAGTTCTAAGAGGGAAGTTTATAGCTATACAAGCTTACCTCAAGAAACAGCAAACATCTCAAATAAACAATCTAACCTTACACCTAAAGGAACAAGAGAAAGAAGAACAAACAAAACCCAAAGTTAGCAGAAGGAAAGAAATCATGAAGATCAGAGCAGAAATAAATGAAATAGAAACAAAGAAAATAGCAAAGATCAATAAAACTAAAAGCTGGTTCTTTGAGAAGATAAACAAAATTGATAAACCATTAGCCAGACTCATCAAGAAAAAGAGAGAGAGGACTCAAATCATTAAAATTAGAAATGAAAAAGGAGAAGTTACAACAGACACTGCAGAAATACAAAGCATCCTAAGAGACTACTACAAGCAACTCTATGCCAATAAAATGGACAACCTGGAAGAAATGGACAAATTCTTAGAAAGGTATAACCTTCCAAGACTGAACCAGGAAGAAATAGAAAATATGAACAGACCAATCACAAGTAATGAAATTGAAACTGTGATTAAAAATCTTCCAACAAACAAAAAGTCCAGGACCAGATGGCTTCACAGGTGAATTCTATCAAACATTTAGAGAAGAGCTAACACACATCCTTCTCAAACTCTTCCAAAAAATTGCAGAGGAAGGAACACTCCCAAACTCATTCTATGAGGCCACCATCACCCTGATACCAAAACCAGACAAAGATACTACAAAAAGAGAAAATTACAGACCAATATCACTCATGAACATAGACGCAAAAATCCTCAACAAAATACTAGCAAGCAGAATCCAAGAACACATTGAAAGGATCATACACCGTGGTCAAGTGGGATTTATCCCAGGGATGCAAGGATTCTTCAATATACACAAATCAATCAATGTGATACACCATATTAACAAACTGAAGAAGAAAAACCAAATGATCATCTCAATAGATGCGGAAAAAGCTTTTGACAAAATTCAACACCCATGTATGATAAAAACTTCCAAGAAAGTGGGCATAGAGGGAACCTACCTCAACATAATAAAGGCCATATACGACAAACCCACAGCAAACATCATTCTCAATGGTGAAAAACTGAAAGCATTTCCTCTAAGATCAGGAACAAGACAAGGATGTCCACGCTCACCATTATTATTCAACATAGTTTTGGAAGTCCTAGCCAAGGCAACCAGAGAAGAAAAAGAAATAAAAGGAATACAAATTGGAAAAGAGAAAGTAAAGCTGTCACTGTTTGCAGATGACATGATACTATACTATAGATAGAGAATCCTAAAGATGCCACCAGAAAACTACTAGAGCTAATCAATGAATTTGGTAAAGTTGCAGGATACAAAATTAATGCACAGAAATCTCTTGCATTCCTATACCCTAATGATGAAAAATCTGAAAGAGAAATTAAGAAAACACTCCCATTTACCCCTGCAACAAAAAGAATAAAATACCTAGGAATAAACCTACCTAGGGAGACAAAAGACCTGTATGCAGAAAACTGTAAGACACTGATGAAAGAAATTAAAGATGATACCAACAGATGGAGAGATATACCATGTTCTTGGATTGGAAGAATCAATATTGTGAAAATGACTATACTACCCAAAGCAATCTACAGATTCAATGCGATCCCTATCAAATTACCAATGGCATTTTTTACAGAACTAGAACAAAAAATCTTAAAATTTGTATGGAGACACAAAAGACCCCAAATAGCCAAAGCAGTCTTGAGGGAAAAAAACGGAGCTGGAGGAATCAGACTCCCTGACTTCAGACTATACTACAAAGCTACAGTAATCAAGACAATATGGTACTGGCACAAGAACAGAAATATAGATCAATGGAACAGGACAGAAAGCCCAGAGGTAAACCCACGCACCTATGGTCAACTAATCTATGACAAAGGAGGCAAGGAAATACAATGGAGAAAAGACAGTCTCTTCAATAAGTGGTGCTGGGAAAACTGGACAGCTACATGTAAAAGAATTAAATTAGAACACTCCCTAACACCATACACAAAAATACACTCAAAAAGGATTAGAGACCTAAATGTACGACCGGAGACTATAAAACTCTTAGAGGAAAACATAGGAAGAACACTCTTTGACATAAATCACAGCAAGATCTTTTTTGATCCACCTCCTAGAGTAATGGAAATAAAACCAAAAATAAACAAATGGGACCTAATGAAACTTAAAAGCTTTTGCACAGCAAAGGAAACCATAAACAAGACGAAAAGACAACCCTCAGAATGGGAGAAAGTAATTGTAAATGAATCAATGGACAAAGGATTAATCTCCAAAATATATAAACAGCTCATGCAGCTCAATATTAAAGAAACAAATAACCCAATCCAAAAATGGGCAGAAGACCTAAATAGACATTTCTCCAAAGAAGATATACAGATGGCCAAGAAGCACATGAAAAGCTGTTCAACATCACTAATTATTAGAGAAATGCAAATCAAAACTACAGTGAGTTATCACCTCACACCAGTTAGAATGGGCATCAGCAGAAAATATACAAACAAATGCTGGAGAGGGTGTGGAGAAAAGGGAACCCTCTTGCACTGTTGGTGGGAATGTAAGTTGATACAGCCACTATGGAGAACAGTATGGAGGTTCCTTAAAAAACTAAAAATAGAATTACCATATGATCCAGCATTCCCACTACTGGGCATATACCCAGAGAAACCATAATTCAAAAAGACACATGCACCCCAATGTTCATTGCAGCACTACTTACAATAGCCAGGTCATGGAAGCAACCTAAATGCCCATCGACAGACGAATGGATAAAGAAGTTGTGGTAAATATATACAATGGAATTCAGCCATAAAAAGGAACGAAATTGAGTCATTTGTTGAGACGTGGATGGATCTAGACACTGTCATACAGAGTGAAGTAAGTCAGAAAGAGAAAAAGAAATATCGTACAGTAACGCATGTATGTGGAATCTAGAAAAATGGTACAGATGAACCGGTTTGTAGGGCAGAAGTTGAGACACAGATGTAGAGGACAAACGTATGGACACCAAGGAGGGAAAGCCACGGGGGGGGTGGTGGGGATGGTGGTGTGATGAATTGGGCGACTGGGATTGACATGTATATGCTGATGTGTATAAAATTGATGACTAATAAGAACCTGCTGTATAAAATAAATTAAATAAAAAAAACAAAAGATCTGAGGCTTAACAAAAATGAATTTATGCTTGAAAGGCAGAAGTTTTTAATGAGATAAATCTATCTGGTGGCCCTGATCCAGAGGCAGAAGGGGCGTGGGCTTGCCCTTGGCAAGGAGGAAGCCTTGATGCTCCCTTGGTTACTGTCTGCTGCCCCCAGGTGCTGCCTTCCCGCAGATCTCAGGACAGGAGCCAGAGTGTGGGCCAGGCACCAGTGTCCTGAAAAAGCAAGACACATTCAGAGCGAATACAGCAGCTGGAGAAAGAAAGGAGTAAAGAGAGAAAAATAAAGGGAGAATGAAAAGGGAGGAAGGGCAACACAGAAACAAAGCAAAGAAAGGAGGGTACAAAGTGAGAGAAAAAGGGAGGGCGCAAGAAAGAGGTGCGGTGGGGGAAGTGGGGGCTCCAAGAAAATGTGAGGCACACACTTGAAAGGGAAAGTCAGAAGAAGGATGAATTACCAGTGAGGAATTATAAAACTCTAAAATCTACTCAAACCAAGAAATGGGAGTATGTTTCTGTTTCCACCTAATTTATGGCAAGACAGAGATATGAGGAGCCAGGCCTTGTGTAACTTTCACCATCTGGATTTACTTACTTTGCCTTGCGTTCCCAGAAGCCATAAAAGCTAGAAGGGCGGTTCAAGAACTAAGCAGTTTTCCAGGCATATTGAAAGCAGTAAAGAGAATGAGTTTAGCAGTGTGCCTGTTAAAAACACACGTACATTCTGCAGCAGAGACATCTTTATGCCGGGCTTTTCCCACTGCTTGAAAGGTTAATATCACTGATGATGTATTCCCTCAGTCTGCTTTAACTTGCAGAGACAGCGTTCTACTCACTCTTCAGGTGTTCATATCTACCTGACACTCTGCAGAGTCTGGAGTCGCTTCCGATTTCTTTCCAGCTCTAATTTCCTCTTGTCAATTTTGGCTTCTAGGTTAGCTTCATCAGAGGCCACATTATTGAGCAGGTCTTTCGTCTTCTGAACCTGCACCTACATTTAACAGGAAATGAAGGAGACAAATGTGCCAATAAGGACCATGACCTGACTCTTGGAAGAGCAGGACTTCTCAACCTCTCAAGCCCAGCAACAGCTCACTAAACAGAATCAAGGGGAAGCAAACAGAGCAAACCCTCCCTCAAGCCATCACTCGTTTAACCAACTATTTCCAGGAGGAACATCACATAGGCCTAGAAAGAATCATCTACTTTTTTTTTCCATGAGAAGGTGTTTCCGAAGAGGGACCCAAAACCTCCTGCCACCTCACTTGTTTAGATGGTTACACGTCACTCTGAAGGGTTGGTTTGCCTTCATTTACATAGTTCAGGCTACTCCCCAGCTACAAATAACTGACTTATAGAATACATGCACACACAAGCTTTATCTTAGCTTTACTTAGAAGGGAACAAAAAGAAACGCCGCCTGGTCCCAGCTCTAATGCGCTGCCTGCTGGGACTGAGAGAAGGTTCCTCTCCCCCTCCCAGGCAGCTGAACCGCAGACTGAACTAAACAGAGAAACCACTCCATTATGAGAAAGTGGCTCCCTGGGTGGCTCCGGTGTGATCCAGCCTTGGGGAGGGAGCCTGGGCAGCAGTGTGACACAGGCCCCTGGGCAAGGGGGCAGCGTGAAGGGAAAGAGAGATCACTGGTGAAAACCACAGGCCTCCCCATCCTCCCGTAAGAGCAAGTTCATCTGAGGCAGGGCTAGTCTGAGTAAATGCACTGTCTTCACTCGTGTTGTCTGGGAAGTGGGCCAGGTCAAGGCCTGTGGCTCAGAGCTGCAATCTGCTGCCCTAGGAATGACATCTGCAACACAACCAGCCAAGTGTAGAACTGCTCCCCGCGCCCCCAGGCTGGGACTATCCAACTCTGCTGTTAAGTTCCAGATGGCCAAGGTGGGGTCCTCCCCTCCAGGACTTTACACATGTGTAGGCCCATGAAGGTTTACTGACTGTTTACCTGCAGGCCTCTGAAACACTATGCGGTCCACAAAGAAATCAGCTAAGGAGCCCAGACACGCTGCACGACTCTCAGAGACAGTGCATATTTGGAAGCAGTCACTTTTATCAACACTTTATGGCTTAATTTTTTTTGTCTAAGTACACTAACCATTTCGAAGACGCTTTCATGAAGATTAATCATATCACTAACTATTGATTTGCTGCAAGTACTTTAAAAACCCCAGCAGAGATGTGAGTTCACTCTCAGAGGAAGACAAGGTGGGTCTCCTTTCTGAACAGACAACTCAGGTTGATGGCAACTATTTCTCTGAATCAAAGTCAGATTAAAACCTAGTGAATCTATCTGACCTCAAAAATAAAGATTTTTAAAAAGGGTCTGTTCCTCAAAAAAGACAAATGTGATAAATACAAAAAATTGTCTCTAGCTTTCTGAAATAAATGGCCTATATTTCATAACCCCTTTTAAGTATCCATGTTGTTGTTTCGTTTTTGTTTTTAGAATTATCAAATATCATGTATATTTTCCAGCAACGAAAAGATATCTTAAGAGGTGTTCACCAAGAAATGAACTGTGCCCTCATTTGGTTGTTCCATTTTTAATATTGACTTAGTGCTAAAGGCACATTCATGCCATGCTAACCTGATTCAGCCAGAACACTGACAAGCACAAAAGTATTATCATTAGTTTTTTTTCTAATTTAGAAACAATCAGGAACTTACAAACAGCTGAAGTGTAATACAAAACATTTTTTCCTAACCTAGGTGAGAATGAGCTGCTGACCTGATGCTCCATCACTTCTAAATACTTTAATGTGTATTTCCTGCGAATAAGGCCTTTCTCCTAAATAACCACAACACAATCATCAAGACAGGAAATGAACTCTTGACGCACCACCCCCATCCAACCCTCAGACCCACTGCCCCATGAAGTCCTTAACAGCAGATGGGAGTGACCCCTGGTATTCAGTCATCAGGTCTCCTTAGCCTCCTTCAGTCTGGAATGGCTCCTCAACCTCTCCTGGATGTTCATGACAGGAACATGAACTTTTCACTGTTGAAGAGTAGGGGCCGGGGAATTCACAGAATGCCCCTCAATTTGCCTTTGTCTGATTAGCTTCAGATTACACATCCCTAGCAGGAATAGCACAGATATCACTGAACCCTGAATCCCATCAGGCGGGCATAATTCTGGTTTGCTCCATCACTGGTGATATTCCTTTGATCACTGGATTAAGAGGGTGTCTGTCAGGCTTCTCCTATGACGTTACTCCTTTCCTCTCTGTAATTAATAAGTATTTTGTAGGGAGCTACTTTGAAACTATGTGAAAAACCTGCTCTTCATCAGTTTTCAATGTATTCATTTATCAGTGAGAACTCAAGATCTCCCATTTCATTCAATGGTCTATAATCCATTACTATAATTCATTCATTTTGATGCTTATCCTGTCCCTGGTATGGCCAGGGGAAGCTGGCTTCTGTGTCCTTCTGACAATCTTTGAGCACTTCCTTGCTTTCTGGCACAAGAAGATCTTGTACTTTCTTGTCCCAGCTTTGGAATCAGCCATCCCTCCCGAAGAGCCCTGCTTCATTTTAGTGGAGAATGGCATTTAGAAGCCAAGATCTGGGTGCTAGGTATGCTCAGAGCTAAGGAGTGTATGAATGTGTATGTGGGTGTGCATGTGTATGTACATAAATATACTACATACATATGCTACACATACATACACACAACAAAATTTATTCCTCTATCTATCTACATATTGAAATGCATGCATTTAACCAACACCTCCTATTTCAGGGTTCAATCTAATTTTCTCCCTTTTCATATCTGTAACTCCATTCTCCAACAGTGAGAACCCTGGCTTCCATTATCTTTAATATATTTACTTATTTGATCAACCTGCCTGTATGTAACCATCTCCCATCTCGGCTACCCTGCACGTCTCACCCTGCTGAGGCTCTGACTCTCTGTGCTGGGCTGCGCAGGGAGTATTACTGTTTTATGATAAGAGTACTATAAAAACCAATCTTAGAGTTTTGTACAACTCACAGCAAATTCTTGTTTTATAACTATTCCTAATTTACGTAAGGCCCCCCTGTCTGTGTCTACTGAATAAAATGAATCTCTAATGATGACTGAATACCTACTATGTGCCACACACTGTCATAATGAATGCTCACAAGGACCCTATGTGGTGGGCACTGCCATTCCTCCCATTTTATAGATGCGGAAAGTGAGGCACAGAGAAGTTAAGTAACTTGCCTAAAATCACACAGAGGGATTCAAACCCAAGTAGTCTGAGTCCCCCACACTTTCTGCTTTCCAAATGAATGATTTAGGTGAGATAAGCAAATAACAACTGATCATGGGTAAGTAGTAAAGGATGACGATCATTCTATTTATACAGTGCTGTTTAAAGTTAAGAAGGGCTTCCCTGGTGGCGCAGTGGTTGAGAATCTGCCTGCCAATGCCGGAGACACGGGTTCGAGCCCTGGTCTGGGAAGATCCCACATGCCGTGGAGCGACTAGGCCCGTGAGCCACAATTACTGAGACTGCGTGTCTGGAGCCTGTGCTCCGCAACAAGAAAGGCCGCGATAGTGAGAGGCCCGCGCACCACAATGAGGAGTGGCCCCCGCTTGCCGCAACTAGAGAAAGCCCTCGCACAGAAATGAAGACCCAACACAGCTAAAAATAAATTAATTAATTAAAAATAAATAAATAAATAAAGTTAAGAAAACCTGGAAATCATTTAAACGCCCAGCAGTGAGGAACTGGTTAAATCAAGTATGAAGAGTCCATAAAGTAGAGTATTTACTAAAATTACTGCAGAATTTAAGAGAATTATTAAATTAATAAAACTGGCAAAATTTTATCAACAGGAGAAATTGTTCATATTTGTAATGAGGAGAAAAATAACAGTAAGTCACCAACTATTCTAGAATGCGCTCTAAATTTTTCACCTCCCCACTAACCTGTCCCTTCTTTGTTATGAGGCCTGGCTTGTTCTGTCCTGTAGAGCCAGGAACTGTTTTCCAGTCCCAGGCACAAAAACATTAAATAAAAGCGAAGTAATCTTACCAAAATATCTTTTATTGCAATTCTCATCACTTTTTCAGTCTCATTTATTTCCAGAGGTCTGGCAATTGCTTCTGTTCTCAGTTCCTATGGGAAACAATGAAGCGAAATTATTTTTTCAGAAGACGAATTCGCAAGACCAATTCCCCTGTCTAGATAGGGCTTATGGACTGGTTCTCAAAAGCTTCATTACTGTGTGGGTCTCTGATGCAAAAGCACTCCCACCATCACCTCCTCCAGTGTCTTCTGTAATCCTCTGGCCAGCCTGGCCTCTCTCCAGTGCTCAAGGTCCCCCTCTCCAGCCACAGGCCCCCCTGTACCCTAACACCATGGGAACCTGAACTCACCATCCAGAATCTTTTCTCCCAAATTTGCTTCTTTTACTTGCATTCCATTCAGGTGACCCCAAACCAAATGCAGCTCAACTTGCTGTCTGAACCCCCTGCCAGCCTGTACAATCTTCTTTGTGATCACGTTCCTCTAAGTTGCCTATCACTGACAACTGTAACTAATGAGAAGAATCAGCTCGGCCCTGCCCCTAGCACTAACCACTAACCATCAAGGGAGGCATCTGTGCCTATCATATTAGTACTGGAAATTTCCGAGACGTGGGACTTCATTGCGGATGCAGTTATGGGGTTCCTGGAGCACTTTATCAAATCCTGTCTTGTGCTTCCTTTATTCCACAGTGTACATTACCTCCCCCAGAGTGGAAAACTATTGAGGGCAGGGACCGTGACTTACGCAAGGACACAGAGCACAGTGCCTTCCTTGCCTGTGGTTGGTGTTGGTCCTCAATGAATATTTGTTGAGTGTATGAAAAACATATATTGGATAGGGGATCTTCCTCAGATCATGACTGTATACAGAATTTGAGAAGTCCTACATTCAGGGTCTCTTGGCTTCCATGGCAACAGTTTGGCCTCTGATTGCTCCATCAATTCATTACAGGACAGTGCTAAAAGAGCCCCCAGGGGAATCCTGGTGAGCCTCACAATGAAGCCAGGGCTCTGCTGGCAAATAGCAAGTGACCAGCTCCTGTCTCTGGGACTGTGAGGAACACGTGTAGAACATGTGCACCATTGCACTATAAACAGAAAACATGGAAAGCTGGGAGCTGCCTCACTGCTTATCTAAATTAGCTGTCAGACATTATGTCAGGTTTGTTCTGCCAACTACACTTCACCAGGTGGCAATATATCAAGAGCAGGGATGGTGAGCTAGCACCAAGTCCCCCGCTTCCAGTCTGTTCCTAGGGCAGAAATGAAAAATGCCATTACACTGTAGCAGCAATGCCAGAACACAGGCAAGGCAGTGAGAGAGCAGTCATGGATGATACACCTGATGGGAACGGAATGGACTAGGTGCATTTAATTCAAAAACATTAGATGTGAGCATGTATGCTTCAAATGCCATAAATCCTCACAGGTAAGAATTAAACAGTACTCCATTTCTTCTCCAACCAGTAGGTCCCAAAATCTGCTGCTCGTTGGAATCACCTGGAGATCTTTAAAAATCTGGCTCTCACCCCCAAACATTTTGATCCACTGGTATGGGGGATGACCTGGATGTCGGGTGATTTAAAAAGCTCTATAGGAGCTCCAAGGGTGTTTTAGGAACCCACTCTTCAACAGCTCCTTAAACACAGTGGACAGAGCATCCTCCTTGACTGGCATGGTCTAGAATAAGGACTGCAAGTAAGTTTCAACTGTAACATCAACTTCAAATGATTGGTAGTGACTGCCTAAATTAATGACTGGTTCCCAAACTCTGCTGTATGTTAGAACCACCCAGAAGACTTCAAACTCCCAGTGCCCAAGTCACATTTCATACCAATGACATTAGCATGGAAGCCAGACATCAGTAGTTTGTAAAGATCCCCAGGTGATTCTACTGGGCAACAAGATTTGGGAACCACAGGCTCAGAAGAGCATTTTGTTGGGAAGAATGCCAAGGCTGAGTGTACTGGGGGAAAGCATCATGATCAATAAAGTCTGCCACGGGCACAAGGAGGAAAGTTTCAGCAACAGGCACATTATTTGCCATTCCTGAACTAGATGTCAAAGGTATTAGAAACAGACCAGAGCCCACCAGAAGCACGAACAGCAGCAAACACCATATGCATATTACTTTTCCACACAGTAGCTCATTTAATCAGGTACCGTTTAATAAAATCAAAAGAACAGGGAAAAACAGAACTGGAAAAGAAACCTTGGAAATCTTCTTAGCTAAGGAGGTAATTGAGTTATCTGAACACTGCTTACCCTCAACTCCACCTCCTTGCCCAGCAAGTCATATAGAGATGCTCCCTTGGAAGTGATTTCAGAAGCAAGCTGCCTGGCTGCTTTCAAATCTGCAATCTGGAAGGAAAATATCAAAAACAGAAACTTCAGTGACAGGTTTTTATTAGGCATTCAGAAAGAATCAATCTGTTCATATCGGTTCCTACCTCCAGTCAGGATACTTGACTTACTTGACTATAGAACACATTTTCTACAAGACACATATTTACATCCTGGAGAAGAGAGTTCCCAGAACACCAGTTTAGGAAACACTGATCTAAGAACAAATTAGACCAATTCCAGGCCACCTGAAAAACCCAAATGTCAGGTCAAATGTACTCTGCCACCAGGAGGTGTGGGGGTTGTGAACGTTGACACGCTTCCTATAATAAGGGACCCTGGCAGTGGTGGGGTGAGCAAAGGAGGGGCAACCTGAGGGACACAGGCTTACCGCAGAACCCTGATGCCCTATGTTTAACCCTCCCTGTCCCCTCATTCTCTGCCTTCAGGCTGCACTTCACTGGGCTGCTGTGAGCTCAAATGAGCTCACAGGCATGAAGGCCTTACAAGCTCCCACAAGGCACTGCTGTGAAGATGATGATGATCTGGCCCTGGGCACAGCTTCTTTCTTAGGATCTACACGTCACACCCTCTTCCATGAATACGCTAAACTTCCAAAGAGCCCAAACATTTCCCAGCTCAGCTCCCTCTCCCTCTCCCCAAAACAACGAATTCCCACCCTCTTTCATTTTCAAACCACTGACAACTCTCGCTCTTCATTCACAGGTGGTGACTTCCTTCCCATTTCCTCAGTCCTCAGGACTCCTCTCCCATAGCTGCTTCCTCACCAGCAGTGAGTTCCCAGCTTCCTCTCTGGGAGTCCTCTCATCCGCCCCACTTCTCAGCACTGGAGTTCAGCAGAGTCCAGCCGCACACCACCGCCCCCACCCGGACCTCCCTTCCACGCACACTCCCCGCAAGCTCTCAGCTCTGATACCAAGATTAAAGCCGTGAGCTGGGGCTTGACATCTCCACTTGGACATCTCGTGGACGTCGCAAACATAACATGTCCTTAACCAAACTCCTCATCTTTCCTGCCAGACCTGCTCCTTCCAAACTCTTCTCCACTTCAGTAGACGGCAACTTTGTCCTTGCAGGAACTCACACCCCAAACTTTAGAGCCATGATATCTAATATCGTGCCTGCTAGTCACGTGTGGCCATTTTCAATGTTAAACCATTCAAAATTTAATAAAACTTAAAACTCACTTCCTTGGTTATGCTGGCAACACGTGGCTAGCGACTACCGTATTGCGTGGCAGAGACACAGAACACGTCCACCAGCATGGAAAGCGCTACCAGACAGAGCTGCTTCAGGACCTTCCTTGTGCTGTCTGCTTTCTTCCAACCTACACCCAATCCATAAGACCTCCCTTCAAAATATGCTCTAACCTCTGACCACTTCCTCCCAGTGAGGATCTGGCTCCTGTGTATGGTTTTTCAGGCCTGACCACAGGCAATCCCGGAGGCTTTACCTGGCAGGCCTCCTGGGGAAAGCTGCACTCGAACACCAGTACCCTACAGTCTCTGAAGAGAGTTGCAGTCAAGGAATCAGGCCCTCTGGCCAGTCATGTTCTCATAAAGACCTGCATTCCTAGGTCTCTTTATCTGAGGCCTTGGGTCCAGGTCCTCTTCAGTGCCTCTGCTGAGGCCTCCTTATTGGGGTAGGTAGGGCAAACACCTTCTCCCACACCTCAGGGGGCATTAAAACTGCCAGAGCAGTCTTATGAAACAGGGAGTTGACACTTCTTCTGGCTTTAGCCCCTTGCTTATACCACTGCAGTTAGTGATTAAAGACACAGCTTTCACGTTCAGCTTGTTGCTTTAATCGAGTCCTCCGACGCCTGGCAGCTCACTCTCTCCCCAAGCTCAGCTGAGCACCTGACGGCCACTCTGCTCAAAGGCGCTGTCACCTCCTGCTTTCTAACAGGTCTCTGGGCTTCCACCTTTCTTCCCCCTTCAGTCCGACTCAATCCAGCAGCCAGAGTGATCCTTTTAATATGAAGTTTCAAATTATGTACTTCTCTGATCAAAACTCAACGATTTTCCACGTCAGAGTCAAAGTCAAAGTCTTGACAGTGGCTTTCCAGGGACCACAGGCCTGGGGCTGCCTCCCCTCCCAGCTCTCATCACATGGCCCCCTTGTGTTTCCTCAAACACACACAGCACACCTTTCCACTGAATGGTTTGCTCCTTCCCTCCTTCAGATCTCTGCTGAAACCGTCACCCAGTCCCTGAGGCTGTCCTAGCCCTCCATTTAAGACATCTCCCCCGGCACCCCAGCCCCTTCCCTGCTTTACTATCCTCCACACATGCAGCCCATCTGACCTGTCACTCTTTCTGCTTTGCAGTTTACAGTCTGGCTCCCCCAACTGAGCCGCGGGAACAGAGGATTCCTGTCCTTGTTTTTCACGCCTGTATCCCCAGTACTTGAAGAGTGCCTGGCAGATAGCACGCTTTCAATAAAAAGTTGAATTTAGGGCTTCCCTGGTGGTGCAGTGGTTGAGAATCTGCCTGCCAATGCGGGGGACACGGGTTCGAGCCCTGGTCTGGGAAGATCCCACATGCCGCGGAGCAACTAGGCCCGTGAGCCACAACTACTGAGCCTGCGCGTCTAGAGCCTGTGCTCCGCAACAAGAGAGGCCGCGACAGTGAGAGGCCCCCGCACCGCGATGAAGAGTGGCCCCCGCTCACCACAACGAGAAAGCCCTCGCACAGAAACGAGGACCCAACACAGCCAAAAATAAATAAATAAATTAATAAATTAAAAAAAAAATGCCACGCCCAGTGCCCACTTTATAGGCCAGTAAAAATCACTATTTCTGGGCATTGGTAGTTTAAAAAAAAAAAAAAAAAGTTGAATTTATTGTCCCTTCTGCTTTGATCCAAATGCTGACAAGCACAAAACTGACAAATGGCCCTCAGTCAAGGAATAAGGAAAGAAGTGATGCTGTATTGATACAGCCCATTTCAGAGTTTGAGAAATAAACATTCCATTCCTCACTACAAGCCTTGCATTGTCCTTACCTTTGAGCTAAGGTCAAACTTGAATTTGCTGATATCTTCCTCTCCTATTTTAGAGTCCTCCATCCCTTTGGTCTTCATAGCATTATAAAGGACAGAGGTGATCTTCAATAGTTCTTTCACTGCATACCCGTCTGCTTGATAAAGCTTCTTAGTATTGAGTTTTATATGTGCCTTAGTGGCCTATTTTCAGATTAAAAAAAAAAAAGTTTAAGACCCATTCCACGTAAAATCTAAACCAAATTCCATGTAGGTCATTTGAAAATGTCACTGCCAACAATAGGGATATAACCAAATCATTTTAAGAATCAAACTTTCAAGTTACTCATATATTGCAAGTGGGTATGTTGACTGACACAATCTTGATGGAGAGCAATTTGGTAAATGACAACAAAACTACAAATGCATACGTCCTTTGACCCAGCAATTCCAATCCTAAGAACTTATGCTAGGGATATACATATTCACAAACAAAATGATGTGTATAGGCTATTTGTTACAGCATTGCTTCTAAGAACAAAAGTTACCAACAACCTAAATGCCTACCTGTATAAATTACATAAGTTATGGTATAAACGCGCAAGCAATACTACTCAGGTGTAAGAGAAGTTAAAGAAATTCTATGTGTATTTGAAAAGTTCTCCAAAATGTACTGTTACATGAAGACAAGATTCTAAACGGTGGTGTGCAGTATGCCACTATTTGTGTAAGAGGAAGGAAAAGGAATATACAGTCTATTTGCTTAAATATGCCTAAAGAAACTCTGAAAGATATTAAGAATAGTGATCACTGGGAATGGAACTGGGCTGATGGCAAACAGAATAGAAAGTCATTTTACTCTGTATTGTTTCATGATTTAAAAAAATTTTTTGAACCATAAAATATATTACCTATTCAAAAATAAGTAAATAAAATTCTTTTTAAAAATCTGCATGCTATTTTATTTCCATTAGAAAAATATTATCTATATAAAATTTTGGTCCAGTTTCTTCTCCTTTAGCTCTACTAGGTTTGAATACTTAAATACTTTAATTTTACTCAAGTAAAACCAGAATCATATATCTGACATGAAAAATAAATATTTTACATCATTAAATTAATAGGGTTTAATTAGGTGTGCTCTTTATTATTTCTCAGGAATAGTAACTCATCTTTCCTGTATGTTATTTCCCTTTACTTTTATTTATCTGAGTAACTACGTAATGCATGTCTTTTTTCCCACATCCAGTAATACAAGTGTTATGTAAGCATAATTTGTAACGTCAATAACTAGATTCATCATTAATATTCAATTTATGTTCAATTCCCCTTATTATATGGTATTTCCATAATAACTTCAGATATTTCAGTCAACCTTACACTTTGCAACAAAGACTGTAAAAATTAAGATGTTAATTTAAAAACATTATTAAAATTCCAGACTAAATAACCCTGGGCCCACTTAAAGTGATGCTGTCACAAGATGTCCTGGAACAGCTACTGCTTCAATTTCAACATGGCCTCCTTTGGGCAAAGCAGCAACCTGGTAAGCAGCTCTCACAGGAAAACTACTCTGGAAATATTGTCTGTAGATGTCATTGACAGTATGTCAGCCAGCAAAACAGTTGTTTTTATCACATTCGTGAACTCACAGCCTACTGCTTTCAGAATTTCACCCATGTTTGTAAGAGCCTGTTTAGCCTCTTCTGCCACCCCTCCTGGCACAAGCTGTCCACTTGCACGGTCCATGCCTAGCTGTCCTAAAACGTAAATGGTCCTGCCAACTAACACAGCCTGACTGTAGGGACCAATGGCCGCTGGGGCATGGGATTCCAAAATTCTTAACAAATAATGAATTAAAAACAAAAAACCCAGAAAACTTTGTTGGTAAAATGGCTCCACAGAAATCTGGTAATGGAGTGTGTTTAGAAATCTGGGACTTCCCTGGTGGCCCAGTGGTTAAGAATCCGCCTGCCAATGCAGGGGACATGGGTTTGATCCCTGGTCCAGGAAGATCCCACATGCCATGGAGCAACTAAGCCCGTGCACCACAACTACTGAGCCTGCGCCCTAGAGCCCGCAAGCCACAACTACTGAGCCCGCGTGCCACAACTACTGAAGCCCATGCGCCTAGAGCCTGTGCTCTGCAACAAGAGAAGCTACAGCAATGAGAAGCCTGCGCACCGCAACGAACAGTAGCCCCCACTTGCCACAACTAGAGAAAGCCTGAGTGCAGCAACAAAGACCCAACGCAGCCAAAAATAAAATTAATTAAATTTTAAAAAAAGAGAAGGAAAAAATACTTTTAAAAAAGAAATCTGAAAGCAGCTCTAACTAGGCTTCATCTCCTTCTAATGTATTTAATTTTACAACTCCATCAAAAAACTGTGAACCAACCATGAACTGGGCAATTGCCTTAATGAAGAAAACTCGGTCTTGTTCAGTCTCAACATCAGAAGGGATGTCAGTCTGAGGTTCATACCTATTGCAGAGAGAGAAAGAGAGAGAGAAGACACAGGGTAATTAAGTATAAAGTTCACAAAAGAGAAAGTAAAGCAACTGAGAGGACAGTGGCTCTGTAACGGGAAGCTCTCTGAGTCCCCAGCTAAGGCAGTAAGAGTAAGAAAGGCTTCAGAAGCAACACAAAATACCAAATATTCAAGAGAACAAATCTTCACCTAAAAATAGGTTTAACAAATTTCAAAAATCAAATTCGGGGCTCAGCTTACAAAATTAAATCTATCTCAGACTGCAAAGTTTCATTAAAATAATCAGAACTATTACTCTGGCTGCCTGCCCTTGACCCAGTGGAGTTCCTTTCTTCGAGTAACTGATGACACACTGGGGTCAGCAGACAGCAGCCCTTGGCCTCTTCCTGTACAGCCCGCAAACTAAAAAGGGTTTTTACATTTTTCAAAGGATATAAAAAACACAAGGAAGAATACATGACAGAGATCTTATGTAGCCTGCAATGCCTAAAATACTATCTCCTTAGCAAAAAAGTCTGCCAACCCTGAATCATATTAGATTTTTCACACAAAATGAAATCTAAATTATTTCCAAGCCAGGTACTCAGCAGAATGTGTGAGGAGGTCCTGTCACTCCCTGATGAAGGTGAGGGGATGAAGAGGAATGCGGACCAGCACCCCTGTGTCGGCTTCCTACTGAGAAACATTCTCCTTTTACCGCTGCTTGGTACACTCCCTTCTCCCACAGCGTTCTTTAAACTCAACTGATTTTTAACAGGTTACAACCGAGTCTGTCAAATTTTATTGAACTTTTCGTTTTGCTTCACAAAAGCATCCTGTTTCTAGGTGGCTAATGAATAACATCTCATATTCATTCTTAGACCTCAGTAAAGTGCAGTTCTAACCTTTTCACAAGCCAGAGAAGCACTTCAGATACAAGTCCGAAATTTGGTGTGCGGAAATTTTCCATAGAAATATGTCGAGGGTATCCCAAGGCTCTCATCATCTCTGTAAAGTCTGTCCAAGGTAAAACACAATGTAGTCAGTTCCTCGTCAAACAGCAACGACTTATGAACGTAGACACTTTCTTTGCTTTCTCTTCTTACTCCCAACCTACTGACACTTTTATGGACTATTTATCAACTCTCTAAGAGGGAAAGAAAAAGGGAGATAAAAGTTAAAATACCTAATCTGCTTCCTGAAAATCATTTATTTAAATTCAGTGGGAGAAGAGGAAACTGTACATTGCAATGCGGTTTAGGGATTGGCTGTGATTTAATTTCTCTCTTGGATACCTCATTTATCTCTTGGATAGCTTTCTCTTTACCACTCAAAATGAGAACTACCGGGCTTCCCTGGTGGCGCAGTGGTTGAGAATCTGCCTGCCAATGCAGGGCACACGGGTTCGAGCCCTGGTCTGGGAAGATCCCACATGCCGCGGAGCAACTGGGCCCGTGAGCCACAACTACTGAGCCTGCGCGTCTGGAGCCTGTGCTCCACAACGGGAGAGGCCGCGATAGTGGGAGGCCCACGCACTGCGATGAAGAGTGGCCCCCACTTGCCGCAACTGGAGGAAGCCCTCGCACAGAAACGAAGACCCAACACAGCCATAAATAAAATAATTAATTAATTAATTAATTTTTAAAAAAATGAGAACTACCTGGCCACGGTTTAAATGTTAACCGTGGGGTTTTTTTTGGGGGGGGGCGGTGGGTGATGATGGTAGGGTGAAGTTTATGTCTCTGTGTTATTTCTGAGTTGACTTTTTTTCCCCACTGAGCATACAGGACCTTAATAACACAAAATTTAAACATTAGTTGCATTGTATTTAGAGAAATCTTCAAGAAAATGATTGAACGATTGAGCAATATTTAGATGTATTATGAAACAGACTAAGAAACAGTAATACTAATACATGTTGATACCAGATGCTGCAGTCACTAAGCTTTCAGCAAGACTTGGAAATAAAACATCTTTTTAGTTCCCACGATGTGCTAAGACCTATATTCAGTGTGCTTCTGGCTAAGTAATGTCTGTCTTCACTCTTCTTGAAGGTGGGTATTCAAGATGTCCCAATGACATTCACAAATAAGCTACCTGGGCCTTGGAAATTAGGCTGGATTTCACAAGACAACAGAAGAGAAGGCATAAGCAGAGGAAAGAGAAGCAGAGGAAAGAGAAGCAGAGGAAAGAGAAGCAGAGGGCCTCTGTTGCTGTTTTGAGGGCTATTTAAATAGAGCAATGGAAAATAAAGCAGCAGCCCTCCCATCACACAGTAAGCCCTAAACACTTCTTGCCGCTAAGTAGCAGTGCAGTTGTTAATTCTACAGTATTATTGTCAAAATGGAGACAATCTGAGTAAGAATCTTACCATGAATTGCATAATGTACAGCATTCATTTAAGGTCACAATGCTCAGAAATCCCCTTCTTGTACAGTTTTCCCAACACAACTCCATTCAACGTCCCCTAGCAGAAGGCTGGCCTCCCTCAACTATGAGGAAGGAGAAACTTGTCTCTACAACATAAGGTCACCAAGAACCTCCAAATCCCAGAGGGCACAGATTCACACAATAGTGCTAATAGGCATCAATAAAATGTGATGCCTCTTCCTATATATTTCCATTATAGAAAAAAGAGCAATTCACAACTGAAAGGAGTAATCTTTAATGGGGAAATTTCAGGCACCAGCAATTGTTAGAAAATTGGCCTTAAAGAGGCCCCTCAGATCACACCAAATTGGCAATCACCTGCTACACCTATGAAGGTGGAGCCAGTTGGCTAAACTGCTTCAGATTCAGAAAATGAAAGCGTATAAAAGGCAACTGATTCATTCACACAGTCCTACCTTTTGATCCTCGTTTCCACCCAGTTCTAGCTATGTGACCTAAAGCAAACTACTTTACCTCCCTGCCTCAAAGTATTTCATCCAGAAACTTATACGAACCACCTTACTGCTACAGTGAGGACTAAAACAAGATACTGAATGTAAAATGTTTGGTGTGTAACAGGTGTCCCCCAAAGTAGTAGTAACTAATTCTCTTTTCCCCATTCTTCCACTTCCCCACCCTCCTAGCAAAGGCACTTGGGTTCCCTTCTCCTCACCAGCCCCTTTAGAAAAGATGCAAGCTTTGTAGGTTAGACAACCTGACTTCACACTTCAGCGCCAGCTCTTACCACGTGTGTCCCCTGACCTGACCTCTCTCTGCCCAGTTCCTCATCTCTAAACACAGGAGCACAGTTGTTCAGAGGAGTGAATGAAACGATGAACACACATAAGACAGTAACTAACTACCTGGCAGATCATAAAAGCTCGAAAAAACGGAAGCCTCAATTATTATTCACCAGCCCCTCCTCGGTTGTTGTTTGTTTCCCGGAGCTCTAAGCTAACCCAACTCAAAACGGTCTCTGCGTTTTCCAATACAGTAGCGAACAGACCCATAAGACAATTAAAATTAGATAAAATTAAAGCTTCGGTTTCTCAGCCGCACTAGCCGCATACACATACACAACCTCCCATCATCGCAGGAAGGGCTATGAAACAGGGCTGGGGCGCTCAGCCTGGGGGGCGGCGGGCCAGGAGCGCCCCCGAGCCGCAGAGGCCCGGGAGGGGGCTCCAGCGCGGGAGCCTCGGCGGGGCTCAGACAGGGGACCCGGCGGGCCGGAGCCCCGAGCCTCGGGAGGACCGCTGGTCACAGGGGTCAGGTTTGCCTTACTGCGGAGGTCGCGGAAAGACATGGCGCTCTGGTCCTCAGGACGCCGGAGTCTCAGCCGCTCGCCCCTCAGCGCTCACGGGTTTCTATGGCAATGCACGGAGCCCTCTACGGCGCGCAGCCGGGGCCAAACAGGACTGGAGGCGAAACGGCCGGGCTGTGTGCGCATGCTCCATGCCGCCAGAGAAAGGGCAGCCGGCAGGGGGCGTCCCGCGACGCTGAGGAAGGGGGCGTGGGGTCCCGCCCCGCCTGGCGGCCGGGCCCCCTTTACACAGTTTGCAGACATTTGGCACTGACTGACACGTTCTGAGGACCTACTAAGTGCCTGACGCTGTGCGAGGCACCCTACGTACTACTTCCCATTTCCTCCTAAACTCCTCTAGAAAGAATGTACATAATATCACGAAGCCGGGTCTCCAGCCTGGGTCCTGTGCCCAGTACACTTCTCTCTGGCATGTGTAAAATGGCTGGCCGCGCCCACGTCCGAAACCCGCAAGAAGCGCCTGCAGCGTGAAGCAGTTGAGGCCACAGACTGCGAGTCGCAGGCAGCGGCTGACCGCAAGGCGGCGAGAGCAGGCCCGGCAGCCATCTGCGCGTGCGCAGCCGTCTCGCTCTTCACAACAGGCCGGAAACTGGCCCGGGTCTTCGCGCGCCGGCGGTTGTCCTGGCAACCGTGAACTCTGGCAGCTGGAGCTGTCGTTGCGCCTGGTGGAGGGAGGGGGCGGCTCCGGGGTAAGGACAGCGCCCAACATGTGGCCAGATAAGCTGTGACCTAACTTGGGAGTCCTCTCTACTGGGCTGCCACGGTTGGGGATAGGCGACAGCAAGGGCTGGGGAGGTGAAGTGAGCTGAGCCCAGAAGGGTAGGCGAAGACGAGGGACTACCAACCCGTGGGACGCCCTCCGCCCCTGCATTGGTTTTGGCGAAGTAACAGACACATAAAGGCAGGGGACCTCAAAGAGAGTCCCGAAATAGATCCACATATACATGGTCATTAGAACAAAGATGGTAAAGCCCTTTAGTGGAGAAAGAATAATCTTTCAGAAATAGTTTTGGAACAGTTGGAAATGCAAGTAAATGAACCTCCACCCTTGCCTAAGAGTAAAACCTAAAAACTATTGGGTTGGCCAAAAAGTTCGTTAATATCGCACAGAAAAACCGGAACGAACTTTTTGGCCAACCGAATATAACTTTTCCAGAAGAAAACTTATGGGGAAAACTTTGTGACTGGGTTAAACAAGAATTCTTAGATATACCAAAAGTATCATCCTCTAAAAAAATGTTTTTTGATAAATTGCACCTCATCAAAATTTAAAACTGCTCTTCAAGACACTAAGAACATGAAAAGATAATCCAGAGTCTGAAAAATAAATTCACAAAACACATCTGATAAAAAGCCTTCTATCCAAAATACATAACAAACTCTCAAAACTCAGTAAAGAAAACCATCCAATTAGAAAGTAGAAAAAGGAACTTCCGTGGTGGTCCAGTGGTTAAGACTCCAAGCTTCCACTGCAGGCGGTATGGGTTCCATCCCTGGTCCAGGAACTAAGATCCTGCATGCCACACAGCCCAGTCAAAAATTGTTTTTAAAAAATTAAAGACAAGAAAGTAGACAAAAAACTTAAAACATATTTCACAAGGGAAGATATGGCAAATGTCAACAAAAAAATTAATCAATAGTCAATCTAAGAAATGCATAGTTTATTCGGGCCAGCCTGAGGATTATAATCAGGGAGACAGTCTTTCAGAAAGCTCTGAGGATGTTTCAAAGAGGAAAGAGGGAGGCTAGTATGTAGTGATTTTGACTAAGGGGTAGGTGCAGTCAAGCATACATCTTGGTAGAAGGCTACTGCTATTCACGAGGAGCAGATATCTTAGTTAATGGTTGTAGTGCTTTTCTAAGTATGGGAAGATGCAAGAAACTGAGTTCATAAAATTTTCTCCCACAAATATCTGAGAGCTAGTTCTGCCAGTTTTCCCAGAGCACAAAATGCCTCATCCTGATCTTGGCCCTGAATTTCTTTCAGGGTGTGTTGTAAATCAGTGACTGTAGTGACTAATGACTCAATTCTTGTAGAATTGGATGGTGAGCAACATTCTTTGTTTTACAATCTCCTCCTTTTCCGTCTTAATTTCTACCAAGGTTTGGGAAGCATTTCATGACCAGTTTGTCCCACGGCTCTAGGAATGCTCATACCCAGGTCAAGCAAGGATTTCATTGATAGGCCACGCAATGTGCTATCACTGGACTGTTAACAGTAGCCAAAAGCCTCTGGACCACCTTGCCTGTCTTTCTAGTCTCTTATGGTCCAGGAAATGGTTCTCTCTTACTGCTTCTTCCTGTATCTAGAGTTACACTATTAATATCATCAATCTTGGAACTTCCCTAGTGGTCCAGTGGTTGGGACTCTGCGCTTTCACCGCCAAGGGCCTGGATTCAGTCCCTGGTCAGGGAACTAAGATCCTGCAAGCCACGTGGTGTGGCCAAAAAAAGAAAAAAATCTTCAATGTTATAGAACCATATATTTGATCAATTGTTTCAAGTAGCCTAGTCATTTTTATCAGAGGCTCAGTCACACATTCAGTAATACAAGAAACTATAATCTTGCAAAATAAACAGAATACAAATAACATTACTAAGGCCCTAAGTAGGTATTTAAGCTAAGAACTTCCATTAGGTGTGGCCCAGTATCTCCCCAGATCATCTGACCCAGTGTGTTCTGCACCAATCGCTATCTTTAAGGGAAATGTTATATTGGCATTGCACACAAAGTTCACCAAAGATATCTGCATCATGACCCCTTACAAGATTGAGAAAGGAATGTTATCTTCTAAGGAGTTATATAACTGGCATCAGAAGAAGAAAAATTGAGCTTTATGGTTGAGCAGGTATTTCTGCTGTTGGGGAGGTCTGGTTAATGCATAAGGCAGATACACAATGCACACTACAGGGGAGAGAGGAGGCCCAAATGGGCAGAAAAAAATTTGTGTTTAAATCTTCTTGTCTTGCCTTAAAATATGAATTTTATTTCGTTACAAATCGTAAGCAAAGGAAAAGATGCTCAAGATTATTAGTCATTAGAGAAATGCATATTAAACCACAAAATATCACTACACAATTATTAGAATAGCTAAAACAACAAAAAACCACAAAAACCCTGACAGTGCCAAGGGCTTGAAAGGATGTGGAGCAACTTGGGCTTTCATACACTATTGGTGAGAATATGAAACTGTACATCCACTTTGGAAAAACAGTCGGTAGTTTCTTAATAAAGTTAAACATACACAACGTACAGCTCAGCAGTCTCTCTCCCAGGTATTTGCCCAAGAGAAATAAAAACTTATGTTCACACAAAACTTATACATACATGTTGAGAGCAGCTTTATAATTGCCCCAAACTGGAAACCACTCAAGTGCCCCTCAACTTATGAATGGATAAACACATTGTGGTACATTCACACAATGGATTACCACTCAGCAATTTTAAAAAAGCAAAGAGCTAAAATACACAAGGACAATGATGAATCTCCAATGTCTTATGCTAACTGGAAGAAGCCAGACTCAAAAGGCTTCGTACAAGGACTTGAGGACACAGTGGGAGAAGGGGAAGCTAAGACAAAGTGAGAGAGTAGCACTGACATACATACACTACCAAATGTAAAACGGATGGCTAGTGGGAAGCTGCTGCATGCCACAGCGAGATCAGCTCGATGCTTTGTGACGACCTAGAGGAGTGGGATAGGGAGGGTGGGAGGGAGGCTCAAGAGGGAGAGGATATGGGGATATATGTATACATTCACTTTGTTGTACAGCAGAAACTAACACAACATTGTAAAGCAATTATACTCCAATAAAGATATTTTAAAAGGGCTTCCCTGGTGGTGCACTGGTTAAGAATCCGCCTGGCAATGCAGGGGACGTGGGTTCTAGCCCTGGTCCAGGAAGATCCCACATGCCGCGGAGCACTTAAGCCCGTGCGCCACATCTACTGAGCCTGAGCTCTAGAGCCCGCAAGCCACAACTACTGAAGCCCGCGCGCCCAGAGCCCATGCTCCGCAAGAAGAGAAGCCACCACAATGAGAAGCCCGCGCACCGCAAAGAAGAGTAGTTCCCGCTCGCCACAACTAGAGAAAGCCCACACGCAGCAACGAAGACCCAACACAGCCAAAAATAATAAATAAAATAAATAAATATATTTTAAAAAAAGGCTTTGTACTGTACGATTCCATTTACATGACAATCTGAATGAGATGAAAATACAGACATAAATCAGTGATTGCCACGAAGAGTTGGGTGCAAAATAATTTTGGGGGTGATGAAACTGTTCTGTATCTTGATTGTGGTGGTAATTACATGACAGTAGCTGTTTGTCAAAACTCATAGATCTGTGCACTAAAAAGGGTGAATTTTACCACGTCTAAAATTGTATCTCTTGGGAATTCCCTGGGGGTCCAGTGGTTAGGACTGGGTGCTTTCACTGCCCTGTCGAACCTTGGGCCCAGGTTCGATCCCTAGTCGGGGAACTAAGATCCCACAAGACGCGTGGCATGGCGAATAGAATAAAATAAAATAGTGTATCACTAAGCATGACTAAAAACAAAAAAGCTTAAAAAAAACCTATCCAATGGCTTCCCATCGCTGTTCAAAGAAAACTCAGTCCTCTGAGCTGCGCCTGCTCTGTGCCTCCTCTGCTCCCTTCCCTCCATCTCCCCTCCCTGGCTTCCTGTTGAACACGCCCACCTTCTTCCTGCTTTCTGGTCTTTGCGCAAGTAGTTCTGTCCGTAGTGCTCTTCCCAACTTCTTCAGATCTTTGTGAAGAGGGCTCTCGGACCATCTACACTAAAGCAGACCGTTCCCAGCCCCTCCGTCACATCACCTTCTTTTATTTTCTTCGTATTATGACCTGGAAACATCTCCCTTGCTTCTCTTCTGTGTCTCTGATCTGGACATGTATGCGCCGTGGAAACATACCTTCTCTGTCCTACTCGACTCTCTCCCCAAGTCTACAATAGTACCTGGCACTACACAGGCTCTCAGAACATACATGCTGAGACTGAATGAGTGAGTCGGAGTACAGTGCCTCACCCCACTTATCTTATGTTAAAAAGCTGTTAGGGCTTCCTTATAAGTGAAGTGAAAGGTCTTTGAGGAAAGGCCACGTCCCCTGCCCTCCTCCCATGCTCTGTGCTGGCTGTGATGCCCAGTTCAGAGCTGACACAACAGGCTGCCTGAAGTCCACCAGATCTGGGCAAACTGGTGTGCACA
The DNA here is from genome assembly GCF_949987535.1 of Balaenoptera acutorostrata. NCBI lineage: Eukaryota > Metazoa > Chordata > Mammalia > Artiodactyla > Balaenopteridae > Balaenoptera > Balaenoptera acutorostrata. Next base: position 36,889,725 of record NC_080078.1, read on the forward strand.
GGGCACCCAATGCAGTCTCTAAAGCAGTCAGCTTTGTGACCTTGGGAAGTTACTCAACCTCTGGGGGACTTAGATTCTTCAATGTCAAAGTGGAGGTTGTGATGCCTGACACACACAGTGGAGGCTGTGATGGGCAGACAGCACTTGACATCCACTGTAGCTGGCAGGGCACGGAGGGAGCACCGAGCCTCCTCCCTCGGTTTTTACTTTTTTTAACAGCTTTTTTTTTTTTTAATTTTATTTATTTATTTTTGGCTGTGTTGGGTCTTCGTTTCTGTGCGAGGGCTTTCTCTGGTTGCGGTGAGCAGGGGCCACTCTTCATCGCCGTGCGCTGGCCTCTCACTGTCGCGGCCTCTCCCGTTGCGGAGCACAGGCTCAGTAGGTGTGGCTCACGGGCCCAGTTGCTCCGCGGCATGTGGGATCTTCCCGGTCCAGGGCTCGAACCCGTGTCCCCTGCATTGGCAGGCAGATTCGCAACCACTGCGCCACCAGGGAAGCCCTAACAGCTTTTTAACATAAGATAAAATGCACATATTTAAAGTGTGCAATTTAATAAGCTTTGACAAGTGTATACACGCAAGAAACTATCCCCACAATCAAGATAGAGAACACATCTGCCACCTGTTTTCCTGTGTCCCACCCCTTTGTAATGTCTACCTCCTGCCACCCCTTCTACCCCAGGCAACCATTCCTCTGCTTTCTGTCACTGTACACAGGTGTATTTCTCGGGTTTTATATAAATGGGATCACACAACATATTCTTTTTGTCTGGCATCTTTTACTTGGCATAATTATTTTGAGACTCATCCATGTTGTAGCCTATATCGGTAATTCATTCCTTTTTACTGCTGAGTTGTATATCCATTGTATGGATATACCACAGTTTATTTACACATCACCTGTTCCTGGGCATTTCCAGTTTGGGGCTAGTACAAATAAAGCTGGTATGAACATTCATGTAGAAATCCTTATAAAGACACATATGCTTTCTTTTCTCTTGAATAAATACCTATGAATGACATAGAGTCATAAGGCAAGTGAATGTTTAACTTTTTTTCAATAATTTTTAAAAAAAATAACTTTATTTATTTTTGGCTGCGTTGGGTCTTTGTTGCGGCACGTGGGTTTTCTCTAGTTGCGGCGAGTGGGCTTCTCACTGCGGTGGCTTCTCTTGTTGTGGAGCACAGGCCGTAGGCACGTGGGCTTCAGTGGTTGTGGCTTGTGGGCTCTAGGGCGCAGTCTCAGTAGTTGTGGCACACAGGCTTGCGGCATGTGGGATCTTCCCGGACCAGGGCTTGAACCCGTGTCCCCTGCATTGGCAGGCATATTCTTAACCACTGTGCCACCAGGGAAGCCCTTCAATGGACTTTTGATTTTAGAACAGTTTTAGATTTTCAAAGGAGTTTCAAAGATAGTACAGAGTTCCTGTATATTCCATCTCTCCCTCATGCCCGCAACTGTTAACATCTTACATTAGTATGGTGCATTTGTCTGATGAACCAATACTGATACATTATTATTAACTGAAGTCCAGATTTCCTCATTTCTAACCTACTGTCCTTTTCCTGTTCTATGATTTGATTCAGGACACAGCATTACATTTAGTCATCATGTCTTCTTAGGTTTCTCTAGACTGTGACAGTTTCTCAAACTTTCCTTGTTTTTGATGACCTTGATAGTTTTAAGTGGTGCTGGTCATTTACTTATTTTTATTGTGATAAAATATACATAACATAAAATAAAATTTGCCCTTATAAGTGTACAATTCGGTAGCATTAAATACATTTGAAATGTTCAACCACCATCTCTATTTAGTTCCAAAATATTTTAATCACCCCAAAAAGAAATGTCACACCAACTAAGCAGTCTCTCCCCATTTCTCCTTCCCCACAACCCCTGGTAATCACTAACCTGCTTTCTGTCACTTTGGATTTATTCATTCTGCATATTTCGTGTAAACAGAATAAAATATGTGGCATTGTGTATCTGGCTTCTACCACTGAGCAGTATGTTTCTGAGGTTCATCCATGTTGCCCTGTGTATCAGTACTTCATTCTTTTTACAGCTGAATAATATTTCCCTGTATGGACAGACTACAATTTGTTTATCCATCCATTAGCTGATGGACTTTTGGGTTGTTTCTACTCTTTGGTTACTATAAATAATGCTGCTATAAATATTTGTGTACAAGTATTTATTTAAATACCTGTTTTCAACTCTTTTGGGTATATACCTAGGAGTGAAATTGCTAGGTCATATGGTAATTCTACGTTTAACTTGTTGAGGAACTGCCAAGCTGTTCTCCATAGTGGCTGCACCATTTTCCATTCCCACCAGCAGTGTAGGCAGGTTTCAATTTCTCTACACCCTCATTAACACTTATCTTCTGTGGGGTTGTTTGGTTGGTTGGTTTTTTAAATTATAGCCAGCCTCATGTGTGAGAAGTAGTGTCTCACTGTGGTTTATTTTTTATAATTTTTTAAAAATTTATTTATTTTTGGCTGCATTGGGTCTTCGTTGCTACACGCAGGCTTTCTCTAGTTGTGGCGAGCGGGGGCTGCTCTTCATTGTAGTGCACAGGAGGCCCCTCATTACGGTGGCTTATCTTTGTCGCGGAGCACGGGCTCTAGGCGGGTGGGCCTCAGTAGTTGTGGCATTGGGCTCAGCAGTTGTGGTTCGCGGGCTCTGGAGCACAGGCTCAGTAGTTGTGGCGCACGGGCCTAGTTGCTCCGTGGCACGTGTGATCCTCCTGGACGAGGGCTCGAACCTGTGTCCCCTGCATCGGCAGGCGGATTCTTAACCACAGTGCCACCAGGGAAGTCCCTCACTGTGGTTCAAATTTGCATTTCTCTAATGACTAAATACATTGAACATGTTTTCATATGCTTGTTGACTATTTGTATATCTTCTCTGGGAAAATATCTATTCAAGTTCTTCACCCATTTTTAAATTGGGTTGTTTGTCTTTTTGTTGTTGACTTGTAAGAGCTCTTTATGTGTTCTAGATACTACACTCTAATCAGATATATGATTTGCAAATGTTTTCTCTTTCTGTAGGCTGTCTTTTCACTTCTTGACACTGTCTTTTGCAACACAAAAGTTTTCAACTTTTATGAAGTCCAATTTACCTATTTTTTCTTCTGTTGCTTGTGCTTTTGTTGTCATATCTAAGAATCCATTACCAAATCCATGGTGATGAAGATTTCTTCAAAGAGTTTTCTTTGAGTTAATTTTTGTATATGGTGTGAGGTAGGGGTCCAGCTTCATTCTTCATTTGTATCTTTTGAACATCTAGTTGTCCCAGCACCATTTGTTGAAGAGACTATTATTTTCCCTACGGAATAGTCTTGGCAATCTGTTAAAAATAAATTGTCCAGAGGTGTATGAAATTATTCTGGGCTCTCTATTCTATTCCATTAGTCTGGATGTCTAGCCTTATACCAGTTCCACAGTTATGGTTACTGTAGCATTGTATGCAATAAGTTTTGAAATCAGAACTCTTGAGTCTTCAAACTTTTTAAGATTGTTTTTGGCTTTTGGGCTCCCTTGTAATTCCACATGAATTTTAGGATCAGTTTTCCTGTTTCTGCCTACAAGGCCATTGAGATTTTGATAAGAATTGCATTGAATCTATAGATCACTTTGGGAAGGATTGTTGTCTTAACAATATTAAGTCTTCAAAACATGAACAGGATCTTTTTCCATTTATTTATTTATTTTTTTCCCAGCAATGTTTTCTAGTTTTCAGTGTTGTCTTGTACCTCCATGGTTAATTTTATTCCTGTTTTATTCTTTTTGTTCTTTGCTACTGTATAGAAATACAGTTAATTTTGCATGTTGATCTTGTATCCTGAGACTTTGCTGAATCTTATTAGCTCCGATAGTTTTATTAGCTCAAATAGTTTTTTTAGTGTGAATTAATCTTTGTCTCTGTATAAGATCATGTCATCTGTGAATAGAGAGAATTGAAGGTTTAACTTTTTAAGAAACTGTTTCCCAAATTGGTGGTACCATTTTACATTCCCCCAGCAATATATGAGAGTTCCGGTTCCTCCAAATCCTTCCTTACACTTGGTGTGATCCCACAGTACTCCATCATCTACTTAGGGGAAAATGGACAGAAAAATTAAGGGACCTATCCAGTCACCCAATACCACCTTCTCAGCATGCTCAAAGCACTGAGCCAGATCTCACCAAGTCTGCATCCCTAAACCTTCATTATCCATCCATGGATGAAGAAACTGATACCCCAAGAAGTCACCCCTGGGAGTGACTCCTCAGCCTGCAAGAGCTGAATCTGTTTGGCATGCCTGTCCCAAGCCAGAGGGACCAGGGACCTCCCCTAAGGTTCTGCCCCCTTCCCTTGTCCTCCTCCCACCCTGCCCCTGCCCTTGAGCATCATCCTCTCCCAAACTCAGGGATCTGGGAAACCTGGGAGTCTTCCCTGTGACATCACAGAGCTGGTTGCCAAGGGAGACCTGCAGATCCATCCCCTAGGCAGGGGAGAGCACAGCCCTGCTGCACAGGAGGCTCGGCTGCTCCTCTCCCACCTGGCTGGCCCTCCATGGAAGCCTTGGTCTGTGTGTTCTCTCAGCTGTGCATAAGAGAAGGTGCCAGGCTGCGGGGAGGAGTGGCAGGAGGAGAGATGTCCTCCTGTCCTGACCTGGGCCCAAAGCCACCAGGGTGGCCTCAGGGACATACAAGCTTGGGAGAGGGGAATGGCCACCAGTCCAGGCCATGTGACCCTGGGCACCAGAATGCTCTCTCTAGGGTAGGGGGCAAAAAGGGGTGGCAGAAAGAGCCTGCAGTCCTGAAAGAGATCTTGGTGCCAAGACTCAGGCTTCTCAGCCTCCCTTTTGGTTGGGAGGGAGAAGGAGTGCTTTGTTGGGTGAGGGAGGTGGGAGACAGGGGGTGGAGCCCATTTGACAGACAGGTAAGCTGAGGCTCTGCAGGCCAGGGGTGGAGCCCATCACATGAGCATGTGACTACACTGTCCCCTCACGGCCTCTGTGGCCCACCAGCCACCAATCTCCTGCTCTCCCCTCCACAGATGCAGTGAGCTGAGTCCAAGGACGCACCAGTCACCCCGACACGCCACCCAATATCTACAACGGGGGGCTGGGGGCCCAGCAGCAGCAGTGTCCCAGTGCCCAGGGAAGCAAGCCCAAGAACTTCCGGTTGTACCACCTCCGGGGTCTGGCTCTCTACCTACCAGGCCTCATGCAGCCTGCCGGCCAGTGTGAGACCCACTGGCTGGGCCAGCTCATGGCCGGGGGCTGCCTCCCACAACCTGAGGGCACAGTCTGGCCCCTGGACTTGAAACAGGGGGCTCTGGGCTCAGGTAACAGTCACCACTCAGCCCTTCTGGAAGCTCGACAGCCTGGGAAATACAGGTGAGCACCTGTTCAGGTGATGCAGGGCTGGAGACAGGAGGGGAAGACCCCGGGCAGGGTTGGGCTGGGCACTCAGATGGACCCAGGTGGTCCCTCTCCACTCCCAATCCGCCTGGGTACCTGTCCCAGCTCTACATTTGATGAGGGACCTCAGACTGCTCTCCCCCGCTGGCCAGGCCTCAGTTTCCCCATTTGTAAAATGAGGGGTTCGCGTTAGAGAAGGGTCCTTTCAGTTTGAAACGTGTTTCCCTCTTCCTCCTCCTCTCCCAGGTTTTCTTTAAGGAGAACTGCCCCCTCCCCTCCGGTTTTGAAGGATGCCAGGTTCACGGGGGTCATAGGCTGGCAGCCTCCCCCAGGTCCCTCCAAGTGACTCTTCTCCCCCCACTTTCCTCAGCTTCCAGTTCCAGCATGGACCCAGCCAAGGGTGCCCCCTCCCAGCCCGGTCCCCGTGAAGGCTTGGGGCTCAGGCCTAAGAGATCCTGGGGGGCCTCAGAGGAATCCACATGTCCCTCGTGCAAGAGAACGCACTCTGGGGCTCTGGAGAGGCCATAGGGATCCAAGTGCCAGGGCTGGTTCTCCCAGCTCAGGACAGGAGGGGAAAGGATGACCCAGGAGGAGGAGGAGGACACAGGTCCAGGGGGAAGGGCTCAGCCCCCACCAGTAGCATCCTCACACCGAGATGCCTGGGCAGCTGCCCAGCACCAGAGCCTAGGCCAGCCTCGGGAAAACTTGAAGGTGGAAGGAGGAGGAGGTCCTGCGGGAGGGACAGAAAGAAGCCTGGGCGTACCCTTGCAGCCTGCTCCAATTCAAGTCGGCCACTTGTACCTGGGAGGCTGGGCGGAGTGGAGAGTTGGGCTCCCAAGTGGCCAGGGAGCCTACAGGTCTAATTTCAATAAAAGCCAAGGCCTGCACCTTCTGTCCCTGGGTCTGTCTGTCATCAGGCCAATTCAGCCAGAGAAATGGCCCCTCGGCACCTGTGTTCTGAGAGCAGAGTTCCATGTAGATCCTGGGGGAATCCGAGGTGCTCCCACCCTTAGTTGAGGAGGGAGCCGTCCTCCTCGGGGCAGGACTCTGGGCAGGCTTCCTGGGTGGGCAGGGTCTCAGCAGGCCTAAGAGCAGGGCTTGGTGTTCTGGGTGGAAAGGGCAGAGGACAGAGAAAGTTAGGCCAGGTTTAGGGAGGGTGTCGGGAGGAGAGCAAGTTCCCAACCTGGGCAGAGACGTTGACCCCACGCCGCCCCTCACTGAGGCCTTGGTTGAGTTCACCCTCCCTGGGGACCCCTGGCTGCCCTGACCCTCCAGGCAGAATGGGCACAGCCCTTCTCCCAGCTGGGCTAGACTCTAGGCACCCAGGCATGGGCTCCTCTGTATCAGGAGGTCTTAACCCCAGCCCTGTTGACATTTGGGGCTATGCCATTCTTTGTTTCGAGGGCTGTTCTGTGAGTTGCAGGATGTTTAGCAGCGACCCTGGCCTCCACTCACTAGATTCCAGTAGTGCCCTCCACTCAGTGTGGCAACGAAAAACATCTCCGGAGAGTCTGATGTCCCCTGGGGGGCCGAATCTCTCAGGCTGAGACCCCCTGCTCTACATCACTGGGCCTCAGCCTGTGGGGACAGATGGGAGGACCTGGGTTTGCCTCAGTGACTCTCACCATTTGGCTGATTTCCTGTCCTGGCAGCCTGGGTCAGGCAAGGGCTGACCTACCCCTCTCACAGGCTTCTGTCAGACCACACATGATGGTGTCAAGGACATTCTGGACACCAGGACAGCTGGGCTCCTTCCAGACATGGGGGAAAGCTCCCTCAGGCCCCTGCCCTGCCCCTGTACCCTGGTACAGCAGATTCTGGAGACTTTGGCCCCTGGGTGCTTTTCAGGTTGTTCTAAGTGTGCATACGGCCCTGGGTGGTGGCAGCTCCTAGTCCGGGCCACCAGCCTCAGGCCCTGTCCCATAGGGAGGGCCGTCGGGGGGAGGCCCAGCCCTCAGGGAGCAGCGCACCCACGCTTTGGAGGGGTCCACACCTGGGCTGGGGTCTCAAGCCCACCGTTCACAGCTGTGTGGCTCTTGGGCAACTCCCAGCCCCTGAACCAGTCATTTGTCTAACAGGGTGACAGGCACGACCCCCTGCCCCCAGGGTGGCCAGAGGCTCCAAGAAGTTGGTGGAAGGACCTGGTCCCAGGCTTGGCCCAGCCAGGGGTTGGGACCTGCTGCCCCTCCTCCCGCCTCAGGCTCCTGCGGTGGGGTGCCCTGGGCAGGGCCCCTGCCTGACCACTGCACTGTCACCAGCTCTAGAACCTCTTCCAGGGCTGCATTCCTTGGCAGGGCAAGGTACAATTATGATCGTAAAAAACAATCGCCCTTTGAGCTGGAAGCCGTCCTTGGGACTTCAGGGGACAAGCAGCTCCTGGGCCGCCCTCAGCCATGGGGCAGGTCCACAGGCGCAGGGCCTGCAAAGACAGGATGTGACCAATTAAAGTCTATTTATTTGTTTGTAGTAAGACAAAACACTATAATCTGTTCAACACTGGGCTGGACACTGCAGTGATAAGGAGGCGAGGAGGGAGGGGCAGGGCAAGGCCTCTGAGCTCAATTACGAATGTCCAAGGCAGAACCTTCTGGAAGACTCTTCCCTTACCCTGAGGGGCAGAAATAAAAATCACATAATCTTTGATTCAGATTAGAGAGGACACCCAGTTGGGCCTCAGCATGAAACCAATGTCAGCGTGGAGGTGGGGAGTGCGGGGAGATGGAGTGCTCTTCCTGCCCGGGATCCACCGGTGAGGCCGCAGGAGCCCAGGGCCGGGAAGTTCTGAGGGAAGGAAGGACACGGTCACGGAGCCCCCACCTGGGGTGTTCCCGTCTCCTGCTCTCGTCCGGCGTGAGACTCTGTGCCATCCCCTCTGCTCCGGAAGGGCAGGCCAGGCAGCAAGCAGCTCTAGGGGCCCTGGCAGAAGGGACGCCAGGAGCACGTGCCGTCCACGCGCACACTTCCAGGCACTGTCTCTGCCCCAGAGGTGGAGGGACCACAAGGCACGTGACTGTCCCCAGCCCCAAAGGCCGGGTCTCACTTGGTCATGGTGGTGCTCAGCTTCGTCCCGTCTGCACCTGGCCAGGCCCCGGAGCTGCTGCTCATGGGGCTGGGGGGCTGGGGGAGACAACCCCCAGGCCCTCAGCGGCGCCTGCCCTCAGCCCAGCTCCCTGCGGCAGCTCAGCTGAATGGCACATCCACCACGTGACAGGCGGTTCCAATCGCTCGGGACAGAATGAAGCAGCCCGTGGGAAGAGGCTGCGGGAGGACTCAGCCTCCTAGTGGGGATGTGGGCATCTGTCTCGTTATCCGCCCGCACATGTGGGGAGCGAAGCCCCAGAGCTCAGTGTGTGGGTAAGAAGCCTCCTCAGCTGTGCCCAGCAAGTGTCAGCCCCGGCTGGAGAGACCGGGGCTGCTCTCTGCCCCCCGGGCTTCTGGGTGCTGGTTTTGGACCAGGGGCTGGCCTTCCCGTTATTTCGACCCCTCATTGTTCAGAGGCTCCTGTGTCTTTAGGGTCAAGTCTGTCCGTAACACTTGGGTTCCTCCCTCCCAGAAGTTTATTCCGACTTTGGAGGAAGGAGCTGGAAGGATCGGGCAGTGGAGGGGAAGAGGCCGGTGAGGGGTGTGGGGAAGGAAGCCCTTTCCCATGCCCTTGCTCCCAGGGCAGCAGAAGAAACAGACCACAGTGAACACTGCCACCCCCAGGTGCCCGTGGGGCTGGAGCACGTGCGGGGGCCCGGCCAGGGCTCAGCAGAAGTGAAGGTTTCCAGATTGGGAAGGAGGGCTGGAGGAGCCTGTGGGATAGACAAGAGGGGAGCAGGGGTGAAGCCTTCAGCAGAAATGCTCTGCTTCCCTCCCCTCCCCAGGGGCCTGGCCTAGGAGCCCAAAGCTGGGCCCCTGGTGCTCCTGAAGCGTGAGCCCTCCTCCAGGTCCAGAGTCCCTTCCAGTGACCACTGGCTCTCCTCGGTCCCAGCACAAACCACAGTACCGACGGGGGTGCCAGCCTAGGAGGCCACGGAGCCCTGCCGCCTGGGCTTGGCCCACGTCACAATCCGCTCTGGGCCGTGTCCATGCACAAGGGGTAGACCTTGGAGTCCCCATGATGCCTTCCAGCTCTGCCATTCCCTGAGGCCTGGGAGACCAGCTCCCCACGGTGCTCAGAAGTGGCCACGTCTAAGCAGAGCTCTCATCTAGGTGCCCACCACAGGGCAAGGCCGCTGCTGTTAAAGCCGCCATCTACAGTGAAGCACCACCAGGGACACAGTGGCACTGATAACCCCTGGGAAGGGGAAGCTGAGTGTCTGGGGACAGGAGTAGAAGGGGCTTGATCTTTTGGTAACTTTACAATTTTTGAACCATGTGAATGCTTTATTTTTAAAAAAGTAGTTCAGGTAGTGAAAAGATAAAGCTCTGGCCAGGGCTCAAGAGCTCTGCTTTCCCTCCTGAAGTTTCTGAGAGACGTTCGGGAACTATCTTGGCCCCTGGCCATGCTTCCCAGCACCCTGAGCAGCAGATGCCCATCCAGGGCCTCCTGTTTTCATTGCTGAAAGCACCACCTCCATTTCCCCAACCATCATCCCACTGGGCTCTGCTCCCCTTTCTGCACCCCCTGCTCTGGTGTACCTGGGGGAGACCGGGCACGCCCCTTGACTCTCTTCTCCCGAGCCCACGTAGCTCCGGGCCTGCAGCTGGGGCAGGCCGACGGGCCTGGCAGGTGCCCACTGGCTCCTCTGCAGAGGACAGCAGAAGTCAGATGGCCGGGAAGGCGGTTTCCACAGGGTGCCGAGGGGTGGGGCCTGGCAGAGACTGCCCGGCTGGCGTCACATGGTCCGACTGTACTCGATGCCGCCCTTGGTGGAGATGCTTGACCATGGCAGGAAGCTGCAGAGCAGGCTGTGGGCCTGGCGGTAGATCCTGTGCGGGATGGAACAGGGGCTCAGGTTTGCTAGCGCAGAGCCCAGGTGCTGGATGTAGTCCGTGCAGCTCCGTTAAGGAAGATTCCGACTCGCCTGCCCAACTGCCCCGGGGTGGCACTGTCAGCACGGTGACCATGGGGGCTGCATGCAGACAGCATGCCACTCTTGCAGGAGGCCAAGAGCCTGCTCAGCCTCTGCAGGGCTGGAAAGCCTCATCAGATGGAGGGGGCTCTGCTGCACAAAATAATGCAGGGCAGAGCCTGGGTACAAGGGACCTTCTGGGTGAGGCCCCAGGCACCTGGACACCCAGACTAAGGCTGGACAGGACTGGGTGCTGGGGGAGGGGTCTGGCAGAGCAAGTGTTCCTAGTTCTCCCCTATGCTCAGTCCTCAGAGTGGCAGGGCCCTGTCCCTGTGATGAGGAGGGGTCAGCAGTCCTGACCCTGTGGACACCCACAGAGACCCATCTTCACAGGAGCTAGGCCTGCAGGCTTTTGGGTCGCCCTTGTCTTTCTCGTTTATTTCCCTGTGAAATGGATAAATCCTGGACTCATTCATTTAACTTCTCTCTCTCACATACACACAGTATTTTGGGGATCACACCCTATGACTATCAGGAAGTCTCCTGGCCTCCACTGAACCTGTCAAGGGCCAGAGAGAGTTAAAGAGGAGGGAGCAGGGCAGGGACACACCTCTGGGTCACGCACCCAGCAAAGAAGGTTTGAACCCAAGTGTTCAAAAACAGCAAACAGTTTGTTTCACCTCACTTGCTTGTCTTCTCCCCCACCAGCACACAGCCCCATGAGAGCAGGGGCTTCTGGCTGTTTCATTCACTGTTGTATCCCCCACGCACCTGAAACAGGAGGCTCTCATTCGATACTTGATGGATGGATGGATCTTGGGCCAGGAGGCTGAACACTCCCCTCATACCAGTCTAACGTCCAGCGAGCGCCAAGTGCCAGAGCTGGCCTGCTTTCCCAATGTCCACACCCAGACCGTCATTTCCCAAGATGTGCCGGCCAGACCCGCCCACAACAACATCTGGTCCCGTGAGCTTGGCCTTGTGGATGCCATGTGAAGGCAACCACAGCTCCAGCTGGCGCAAGGGCCCTGCTAGGAAGCCACAATACCTCACCCCCGAAAGAGAAAGGATATAGGATGGTCCAGGGAGGGTGGCCACCGTTGATGTAGAGGACATAGGTGAAGCCATCTTTGAGGACCCCTCGGATGGAATAGTAATAGGGGAGATAGTGATGCTGCTTGAAGTCTCTGTTTTCGTAGAAGTTTATAGCCGTATTGTTGGTAGTGAGGACATGCAGGTAGATGGCTTTGCAGTGGTCCTGGGCGGTGGTTGATATGTGATCCTTTAAACTCTCAAGTAATAGGGAACCTGCGGAGGAAGAGGCGCAGGGCAAGTGGGAAGGAAGCGTGAGGCAGACAAGGAAGTCATCTTTGCAGAGGTCTCTACAGATCTCTCTGCTATTGGACTGAAGACCGACCTCCCATAACCACCCACTATAGAAGTCCCTAACATCTCACGGCCCGATGGGGCTTGTCACCTGAGGTCCTCAGGCATCCGGGACCGCGGATGCCAGCCTGCTAGTTCCCTCCCAGGGGCTGAAACCACAACAGAGACTCACTGATCTTTTAGACAATGAAGTGTAAACCTGAGCCCAGGAAAATGTGGAACGGACACAAATGAAGACTCTGCCACTCACTGGCTGTGTGGCTGAGGGGGATGGGAATTTGGAGTCATGCGGGCAGCCCGGCAACCCAGGTGTGGCGGGCACCCGATAAGTGGTGGCTGGCACTATTTTTCAATTATGTTTTCTACTCTTAATCAAGAATACCTTGGGTCTCTGTCATACAGAGTGAAGTAAGTCAGAAAGAGAAAAACGAATACTGTAGGCTAAAGCACATATATGGAATCTAGAAAAATGGTACTGATGAACCTAGTGGCAGGGCAGGAATAAAGACACAGACGTAGAGAACGGACTTGAGGACACAGCGGGGAAGGGGAAGCTGGGACGAAGTGAGAGAGTAGCACTGACATATATACACTACCAAATGTAAAATGGATGGCTAGTGGGAAGCTGCCACATAGCACAGGGAGATCAGCTCGATGCTTTGTGACGACCTAGGGGGGTGGAATAGGGAGGATGGGAGGGAGGCTCAAGAGGGAGGGGATATGGGGATATATGTATACTTACAGCTGATTCACTTTGTTGTACGATAGAAATGAACACAACATTGTAAAGCAATCATACTCCAATAAAGATATTAAAAAAAAATACCTTGGGATCAGACATAAGCTATGTGTGCGGCGAGAGGCACGATAAGAGGTGCCCATTCCCAAATGAGGACATTCGGGAGCGGTTATTAATCTGATCTTGTCAGATTTGGGAAGGAGGCCATGGCAGAAAAGACCTGGTGTTGTATGGAAAGAGGACAGGCTGAAGGCCAAGGGAGTGGGTGGGGCCGTGGGTCTTGGCGGAAGGGGAGGAAGGATGAAGATCTGGCCCCAGACAGAGGGACAGGGATGGAGGAAGAGACTGAGGGGTATTTATGAGAGACAATCGTCAGAACGGGGCGGGGGTGGGGGGCGAGTTGGCGGTTGTGGTTTATGAGCTCTGCCACCCTTACCTATGCCATGCTTTCTGAATTCCTTCACTACTCCCAGGCTTAGGATGTACGCAACCTGTGTGTCAACAGAGAAGCTGGAGGCTAGAATATCTCCATCCTAAAGAGAAAGTCAGAAACAGTCGGGTCAGCAGTGGAGGCCCCGGTCCCACTGCAGGACACAGCTCACTTGCCAACTTCCCAGCCATGACACCTGGGGAGACACTGGGGCAGAGGGAACAGAACAGAAGACAATATAGAGGGTCACCTCCACTCCCATGGAAACGAGAGGGTGTGGGCCCTTCTGCGAGAAACTGCAGATGTAACAGCACACAAAAAAATCGCTTCTCTTGGGGTGGGTGGTAGACCACACAAGGAGGGTCAGGGATGCCAGATGAGTGAAGTCATGGCGGGAAGAAGGAACTGCTCAGCGGGCCCTCAGCACGTGACAGTCCACCAGCCAAGAGACAAGACAGCCCAAGAGAGTGTGAATGTTTTAACTAGGGATCCTACCCAGCCCCAGGTGGTCTCGCAGTAAAGGGGGAGGCGGGGGGTAGGGTGGGCAGTGGTGCCCTCCACCACCCTCTGCTGCCAAGGCCAGGCCAAGTGACACACCGCCCCACGTGGGTCTCTTGGTTCCGGAGATGCAGTTCTGGACCGGGAGTGTCATGAATCTGACCAGCACAAGGTTCTTATGTTCTTCTACCTCACAAAGAACTAGAAGGATCTGCCATGTGTATGGTTTTCTCTCCCCCATTGAAAAGGACACTTGGTGACTCGGCCTTTGTGTCCCGTCCACTGCTCACTGAGTGGCTCCCACGTGCTGGGAGTGGGTCGGCTCCCCACTCCCCACCCCACCCTCCACACCACAGTTAGCCTGGACACAGGTGGACTTGCCATCGGTCTCAGGGAGGTAAGCATCCTTCCTGCTCTTGTGACTCGAAGCCCGCAGAAAGGCCAGTGTACCGTTTACCCGCCTCCCTACTTCAAAACGGCTGTGATTGTGAAGCCTGGGGTCGTGTTACTTAATGCATATATGACTGTGTCACGAACACACAGAAAGAAACCAACCAGGTATGAATCTCACATGCCATCTGGGCTCCCAAGAGAAAGGGTCACAGAGCAGGCAGCGTGACTGTGTCGTAAGGCCCCACAGTCCTGTCCAGAGGCACCAACTGCCAAGTCATTGCTGCATACACTCACCTCCTTATGTATCTTGGTCCTACTTTTTATTTCAGCTACGATCATTCCCACGATGGCGCCCCTGTAGGTTGCGGCGAGGGAAAAGAACTTCTTGTTGGAGGTGATATCACGATACCATGAGTCTGGGTAACTGAAGAAGAGACAAACTCAGATGAACCGGCCAGGTCAAGTCCAACCCCTGTCGTGCTTCAGAGAGTTGAACCACAGGGGACCCTAGGCTGCTCTGTCCACCACTCAGGGTTGACGAGGGGTCTGCCCATCGCTCAGTCTCCACCGAAGTGTATCACTCTCAGAGTATCATCTTCTGAAAGTGGTTATCTGTCCGGACAGGACTGGAAATTTGATGGGAAAACGATCTTTTTAATAATTTTTTTTTTTTTTTTTTTAATGAGGATCTTGAATCAGATGCGTATGTTTTTTTTGATTGATTGATTGATTGATTGATTTTGGCTGTGTTGGGTCTTCGCCTCTGTGCGAGGGCTCTCTCCAGTTGTGGCAAGCGGGGGCCACTCTTCATCGCGATGCGCGGGCCTCTCACCGTCGCGGCCTCTCTCGCTGCGGAGCACAGGCTCCAGACGCGCAGGCTCAGCAGTTGTGGCTCACGGGCCCAGCCGCTCCGCGGCATGTGGGATCCTCCCAAGCCAGGGCTCGAACCCGTGTCCCCTGCATTAGCAGGCAGACTCTCAACCACTGCGCCACCAGGGAAGCCCGGGAAAACGATCTTACAAGACACCGAGACAAGAGGGGAAAAACCTCTGATGATGCTGTCCCCTCGAGAGCAGTGCCTGGGGGGGCAGGTGGATGAGTTAAGATTGATGACCCCCGCAGCCTGTGGACACTTGGGTGATTTCCAAGAATTCTGTGAGACTTTTTCAAGACTGGGGGAAGTGGTGTGGGGAGAGCCAGGTTCACTGCAGAGTGGCATTTGAGTTTCAGGGACAGGGCCTCAAGGGCAAGGTGTAGCCAGGGTCACTGGGGCTGCTGACCAAGCGCCGTCCGAGGGGAGCAGGGAACAGAACAGTGATGCAGTGATGAAAAGGCAGACTCAGCCACAGCCAAGGAGGCTCGGTCAGGAGGGGGTATGGGTTTGTTTCCTAACGGACACAGCGGGTTAGCCCAGGATGCCTTTCATGAGACCAAGAGCTGGAGGAGGGTCTCAGACCCTCCTGGCGACACAGAGAGGTGCTCTACTCGGGTCTGCACTGTAGAGGCCACCGCCCGCCCACCGGAAGCTTCCACAGAACCTGAGCATCACCCAGCCTCCTCTCCTGGTCCTCATCACACTCCCGCCTTCTGACCCCAGCAGTGCCGGGTGGCGCGGCAGCCAGGAGGGGAGCTGCGACCACATGGTCTGATGGGACTGAAGTTCTCTCCATCATCTTTGGAACCTGAGGCCTCAGGCCCAGGAAACTGCAAGGAGAGGCAGGCAGGTCGGGCTCCTCAGAGGCACAGAGGCTCCGGCCAGTGAGGCTCTACCTGCCCCAGCTCACCCTCAGCGGGGTCTAACCTCGGACTTACTGGATTACTTTCCAGCGGTGGGACTGCTGGGATGACGTTTATTTTCTAACCTATGAAGCCGCCGCTAGCCTGTGGCCCCAGAAGGTGACAATTCACACTCCCATCAGGGACGTAAGGGAATCCCTCCCTTCCTGCCGGCAGCGGGTTAAACACGTCTGAGGCTAAGGCTCACGGAAATGAGATGATTGGCAGGATCTTGTTTATTTTTAATTTTTAAAAGTTTGCACTATTTTTCTCACTATAAGCTCTATGTGCACATTACAGAAAAATGTAGGAAATACAGACAAGCAAAACCAGACAAACTTGTAGATGTTAATCATCCACCCACCCGAACTACCGAACACATTTGCTACGAGGTACATATCCTCCTAAGCTTTTATCTTGCATGTGTTTTTAAATAAAAGGGGGATTGTGGTACATACTGCTTTCTAGTCTGCTTTTTCCACTTAATATCTTGTAAAAAAACTCCTTGTCAACATATATACCTCTAGGACAGGGTTTTTTTTCCCCCGGCAGAATAACATTATACTTTTGCATGCACATACCCCGATGTATGTAACCAATTCCTTTCTGTTAAGATACTTAAGTAGCTTCTCAATTTTCTGAATATTATAAGTAGCACTGCATGGAACATCTTTGTAACTAAAGATTCTCAGCAAAGCCCTTTTGGGGATCTCTAGGAACACAATGAAGTGCAAAGAGCCGGGTGGTAGTCAGGGAGCAGGGCCCGGGGCCCCGACAGGCGAGGTCACTCTGGGCCACCACGGCGCCTTCACAGCAAGCCTTTCAGCTTTGGCATCCGTGGCTCTGCTCACATACCCCCCGCCACTCCCCACCCCTCAAGCCACAGCTGGGGACACTGCTCAACTTACTCGATGGGGAACCAGTCGCCGCACAGGTGCTTCACGGTGTCTATGTCATCGTGGCAGAGGAGACGCAGGCTGACCTCGCTGAGGGAGCTGGATGGCACCACCTCTGTCATTCACACCTGCAGGGAGGGAGGTGTCAGGAGGGCGGCCGCACCCACGCTGCCGCCGCCTCCTCCTCATATAACCTGTGAGGCAAGCAAGGCGGGAAAGCTCGCACCGTCCCCCGGATGGAGTGTTCCTCCCCTTACAACACTCCCTGCACTAGGCATCACAGGCACACCCCCACCTTCGCCGTCCCTGCAGGGCAGGAAACCAAGGATCGGGAAGGCCTGGGAGGATGGGGACCCAGGGTCCCCTCGCTGCTCACATGGGATACTCCTGAGCCCCACAGAGGGCAGCCCACCTCTGGTCTGTGTTCTCTCTTCTTTTGGCCCTTCTGAGCTGCCCGCTGAGCGCCCACACCAGCCCTACTTCTACCCAGAGGTTCTCACGTCTCCCTCACACCTGCTGTTTTTCCACTGGTGAGGCACACGGCCCTGCCAGCCCTGACTCCTCCCAGCCTGGGCCAGTGGCTGCCAACAAACGACCCAGGGCTCAGCAGCCCCAGAGACCTGCTGGATTTAGAGTGGCACTTGCTGGGTGGGCCATTTCTCCTCCCCTATGTGCACACAGAAGGACTTCAAGACATGCCAAAAGTTCAAGACAGGGGCCACGAGTTGCAACGATTAAATCAGGAAGCTACATTCAGCCCAGGCAGGAAGGCCACGGGTGGACTCTGACAAAGCACCTGCACCCCCCAGGGCTCAGCGATCGCCAAGGAAAAGCCTAACCTCTCACCCTTGAGATCCTGCAGTGCCACATCCCCCAGGGATGGAGGCCAGCCTCCCAGTGCCTCCTGTGAAATACACAAAGCCCTCAAGCTTCCCACCTACAATGCTGGGCCTGAAGCCAATCAAGCCTCCAGGCCTAACTTCACGACTGCAGGTAACACTTGGCACCCGGGCACCATGACATCTGACACACACGGAACGGGTAGAATTCTACAAGACAACTGGCCTGGTCTCTTCAAAAAGTCAATGTCATTTAGGGACCTCCCTGTTGGCGCACTGGTTAAGAAATCTGCCTGACAATACAGGGTACACAGGTTCGATCCCTGGTCCAGGAAGATCCCACATGCCGTGGAGCAACTAAGCCTGTGCGCCACAACTACCGAGCCTGCACTCTAGGGCCCGTGCTCTAGAGCCCACGCACCACAACTAATGAGCCCGCGAGCCACAACTACTGAAACCCATGTGCCTAGAGCCCGTGCTCCGCAACAAGAGAAGCCACCGCAGTGAGAAGCCCGCGCACCGCAACGAATAGTAGCCCCCCGCTCGCTGCAACTAGAGAAAGCCCGCACCCAGCAACGAAGACCCAACGCAGCCAAAAAATAAATAAATAAATAAATTTATCAATTAAAAAAAGTCAATGTCATTAAAAAAAAAAATAGACTAAAAAAGACAAGGAGACCTACAACCAAATGTGATGTGTAAACTCTTCCTGGGAAAAATAAAAAGTCAAACAACATTTTGGAGAAACTTAAATATTGGCTGGACAGTAGATGATGAATTTATGATGAAATTATTATGAAACTATAATTAACTGACTTAGATGTGGAGGGTACAGTGCTTATGCAGAAAGTCTTAGGAGATGCATTGCTGAAATACTTTGTAGTGAGGTATCATGAGGTCTAAAACTAAACAGTTCAAAAATTTTTCAACTGCTTAGAATGCAAACGTGACAATACGCTATTAGCGGTTGGATCTAAGTGGCAGGTTGATATAAAATAGGAACTTACTGTTCACACATTCAATTTTTCTACATATTTGAAATTTTTCATAATAAACATTGGGGTTGGGGCAGGGGGTAGCCTGAAGTTACCTAAACTGACTCTAGAAACCACAGTTCTGTGAATGGGCACTGTGAGAGTCCAGGCAATGCCCAAAGGTCAAAGGGAGCCCAAATGCAGTGCCCTCCTGCTGTCCTGACCCTGCTCCTGATTGGTTCCCATGAGACACAGGCGTTTCCATGAGGGTCCCCGGGAAGGCCGTGTCCTAACCTGCCACCTGCCAGGGGCCGAATCCACCCTGAGGCTTGACCACAGGGCCAGTGGGGCAGCTGCTCAGTCTCTGAGCCCTGGACATGATCCCAGTAGGCTCTGTCCAGCAAGAAGGGCTCCTTTGAGGGGTGGCCAAGGGTAGGCTGGGCAATGACAGGTCTGCCGCCGTCCCCCTTCCCCTTCATGGCACCCGCCAGTCTGACACGGAACAGCTGGGGCGGGGGCTTTAAAGGTCAGGTCCACGGGGCTGGAAACATGGTGACCTTGGTGACATTGAAGCAGACATGGGGTGGGCGGGGAGGCAGAGGAGGTACTGCAGGAGCTCCATGGCTCTGTGCCCACATCGGGTTCTGTCTTTCCAGCTCTCGCCAGACCCTGCAGGGTAAGGACCATGCCACCTTGACAGGTCCCTCTGCACAGCATGGCTTGAGAGCTGAGATGAGAGGGGACCTGCTTTCTCTTCCTCCTCCGTGTTTTCAGCCAGCACCTGCGCGCTGCACACACTGCCCGCGTGGGGTCTGCCAGGTGGGGCCCCTCCTGTGACCCCCTGGCAGCGTAAAGGGAAGCTCATCGGGACAAGAAGCTGGTGAGCTCCTGCCTGAGGCCTGGTGGATCCCAACAGGTGCCCTTCTTGGGAAGACTCGTCACTCAGAGGGGACCTCTGAGAGCCCACTCAGGCAGGGCAGAGACAGCCGCCCATGTCCTTGTTTTCAGATGACAGGACCAGGGACCAGGCCATCGCAGACATTAATGTGAGAGGCCACTGGAGAAAGGGCAGCCACGGCTGCTGGGCTGAGTTCTCGGCTCCAAACACAAAACAAAACCAAAACACCAACCAAACAACAAAAAAGTCCTCCCAGACTTGGCAAATCTGACCTTCCCACATCGCCTGTGTTTTTCTTGTTGCTGGGACACACTTTCAGAAACCAAGATGCTGTCCGGCTCCATCTCTCGTGAACAGCTTGGCTGGTCCACTGCTCAGCAGCACCCCCCACCACCAATGGTGCCCAGGACGCTCTGGTGAATGTGACCTCAGGGACCTCAGGCCGGCCACCTCTTGGGAAATGGACTGTTGACCAAAAATGGCAACTCCTGAGTTTTATGAGTCATCTCTGTCCAGAATACATCCTGGCAGTCACAGCCAGGACGTGGCTTCACAGTCATCCCAGATTGTACAGTTCCAGGAGCAGAACGAGGCCCAACACATCACACCTGCCACAACAAAGCACTGCTTCCTGCGAGGTTTCTAAACAACCCACTGCACATGTGACCCTCTTTCCCCCACAAAGGGAGAGAGTCCACAAAAAACCTCTAAAAGCACCCACGGAGGTGCTGCTAATCTTGTTGGCATGAAAACAGCAGTGTGGTTGTGTAGGAAATGTCCATATTCCTGAAGAGATGCAAGCTGGACATACAGGGGTGAAATGCAGAATGTTCTGGAGCTGAATTTAGCTGCAGCGAAAAGTGGCAAAATGTTCACAACCATTGAACTGGATGATGGGTACACCAGGTGGATGTGTGAAAATGTTCCTAATTAAAATTAGCCACCAACCTGCCAGACTTCTCCACAGGCTGAGTTTCCGGCATGGACGGCAGCTTCCCCAGGTGACTGATGGAGGTACCTCTGCCATCCTGCACGAGGCCACCTTGCAGTGGCCACCCCGCCTCTGCACACTCCTTGCTGAGAACAGCACAGCGCGCCCCCTGCTGGCCGCGGCTGCCCACCGGCCACACGGGGGAGCCCTGGAGGGTTGGGTGCCTGGTTCGGAGCTTTCTGGGGGCAGGAATACCGTCCAGGACCCAAGTTAAGCGACCCCCAAACTCCACCGCGGTTTTAAAGAGGAGGGTGTAGACACCTGAGGACAAGGGCGCCGCTTTAGAAGCCGTGCCTGAAGCTGCCCGAGGGGCTAAGTCTTAACCACGGGGCCAGTTGGCGCCCCTTCTCCTTCCCTCGCAGCCAAGAGAGGGGAAACGCAGGAAACCCCTGTCAAAACCTCGAGCCTTCGCGACGGTCGACAACCCTGCACCATCCGAGGCCGAGGCCTGGCCCTCAGTGCAGTCTTTCCAGAGAAGGCTCCTGAGACAGGCGTCCCCCTCTCCCTGTGGCAACTGCCTTTAGGGAAAATCCTGGGGGACAAACCCCAATACATCACCACCTGCCTAATCCGAGTGGCCAAACAGGATGCCCTATACACGTTCTACTCAACACTCCAGTGAGGGCACAACCCCTGCTCTAAATTGAGCAAAGGAGTGTAAGCTAGAGCCCACTGTGAGCTCACCAAAAAACAGCCCCAACGTGGAAGCAACCCAAATGTCCATCAATGGATGCCTGAACCAATACAATGTGTGCATCCATGCGGTGAATATTTAGCACTGACACGTACTACGATGTGAATGAACACGGCAAACACGATGCTGAGTGAGACAGGCCGGACATAACGGGCCACATACTGCATCTTACGATTCCATTGCCATGAAGTGTCCAGAACAGGCAAATCCATAGGGACAGAAGGCAGATTAGTGGTTGCCTACGACTGGGAGTGGGGTTGGGAGGCTTGGAGGGTGATGGCTAAGGGTGTATGTTTCTTCCAGGAGTGGTGAAAATGTTCTGACACTGAACATGGTGATGGCTGCACAGCTCTGTGAATACACTGAAAACACTGAATGGTACACTTTGGGTGAATTCATGGTAGGTGGACAGTACCTCAATAAAGCTGTTAAAAAGAAAACAAAAGCCAGCCCCAATCTCGAGAGTAAACGTTTCTTTGGTGAAATGGATAAAAACTATTCTTCCTGAAGGAAGTCACAGTAGATTCCAGAAAGAATCAGAAACTTTCCAGCCTGCAAGTCAAACTGCAGGGGCTCAAGCTGGTACCTGGAGAGGGGCTCTTGCAGTGGGGCTGGTCCACACGCCACCTCCCCCAGCCCCCGCCTCTGAGCCAGGCCCACTAGGGTGGGCGATGGGGGTGCTCTGGGGAAGATGAGGCTGAAGGTCAGGGAGGCTGGAGGGAGGCACAGACTCACAGAGATGAGGAAGAGCCGCCAGTCCACCAGGGCCGATCTGGTCGCTTACTCCAGATTTGGGCCAATTTTAATATTTCATATTCAAAGAAAAAAAAATCTGTCTTTGGCTTGGAGTGTGTAAGAAGTGACCAAATAAAGTTATCAAGGCTCAACCAAGTGCATCTGTGTTGTCTACAGGTTTTCACGGGGTAAGCTGCTTAGGTGATTTTGAGAAAGGAAAGATCAGGCTCAGATTTGCCCCTGTCTGGGAAGTCAACACAGAGCACAAATCACCGGATGAATTTCAAATCAACTTTCGGCTCCAATACCTGACCTGTGCCAGGAAACTCCACATCGTCCTCTTCCCTGGAAAACCGGCTCCAGGTGGTTTGTCTGGGGTTTGATGGGCTGAAGCCAGCCTGAGAAACAGGGTGACATGCCTGCCCACCCTCACCACCCCTGGCAGAGCTCCAGGTGTCTCAATGGCTGTGCCCCACTCTTCTCTCAACCAACAGCAAACGTGTTCTGAGCTCCCGCAGAAAGGAGTTGCAGGATGGGATACGTCAGCTCACTCTCACCAGTCTCTCCTCCGGAGCTGGCAGGACAAGTGCAGGCAACCAACAAAACCGGCTGCAGAGCCTGGATCTGGGTGGTCATGGGCAGACACAGGGCACCCGGAGCCACAGGAAGCAAGGCCTTGACCTCTGGCACCTGCGGCAGGGGGCTGACTGCAAGGAGGCTGAGTGGGCACTTCCTGAGGGGACAGAAATGTTTTGTATCTTGATGGTGGTGGTTACACACACAAACACATATGTACACACACACATATATACACACATATTAAACTCATTGGGTACATTTTGTCATATGTCTATTAAACTTCAATAAAGTTGATTTTAAAACATTAAAAAAATTGAAGCTTGATAGCAAAGGGAGAGACTCATAATAAACGACCATCTCTTATGTCCCAGGATTTATACATTTTCCCCCTAGTACCCTTGGGATAATGCTCTTGACCAAAGGGGCAGGATTTGTTCCCTGTTCAACTTTCAAGAAGAACACTGGGCTCTAAGACACACAGCTATTTGTGGATTCTTGCATCCCTATTAAAAGTACTTCCGTGTTTTCAAAGGCCAGTTCTTCAGATGCCTTGATTTAAAAATAGAAACACATCACATTTAACTAAGGGAAAATGCAGCATGTCATAGTGTTAATCTGTCCCAGCCCAACCAACAGGAGTGGAGAAGGGGGCAGGAAGGCTTGGGGAATGGAGAATCTGGCGCCCGTGTGCCAGAGAGAAAGGAATAGTGCCAGGGAGGGCGAGGTCAAGGCGGTGGCGGTGCAGGTGGGAGGCTGGTGTGGCTGGTCCACCGCTATGGGAGAGGCCGGGGACTGACATCTGACACCTGTGGGGACCCCACCTGTCTGCCCGGAACTGATCTCCTATCACTATGGGCCACCCTAAGGGCTTAAGAGACAAGGATTCTGAATACTCACTAGAGAACAGAGGCCGGTGGGTGAAGCCAGAGCACAGCCCCCGAGTCAGCCCTCTGTCTTAAGGCCTGGGGTGCTGGTGGACGGGCACCGAAGCCACACAGGCCACCTTTCGGTACATTTCTCTACAAAGACACAGACACGCCGATACTATGAAAGCAGGAACATGCTGTACGGGAGAAGGCATAGTTCAGGCCTGCAGGGAGAGTTCTCCCCAGGTTTCCTGGGTTTTCATCCTGTCCTTGGCCTTTAGGGGTCAGTGAGTGAAACAATTCCAAGAGGGACAGAAACTGGATTCTCCAAGACAATGAAGGGCCCACCAGCTCACCTCTCAGTCCATCCTTTCTCCTTCCCCAAACCTTGTCCTTGTGGGCTGTCTGCAAGCCTCATCTTCCTTCTGAGCTGAAATGACCTCTCAGGTCCCTGTACTGAAGTCCATGTGGTGGCTGGGGGGTGGTGGTGCCTGATCACCTAGGCATCCCCTCCCCGATCACACTTCCCGAGTGCCTCCGAGTGCTCAGCCAGAGGGACGGAGTGAAAGCCAACATCCCAGGAGCATCTTCCATCCCCCTCCCACTGCCAAGTGTTGGGGATTCAGAACCTGGGGGCTTGGAATGGGATTGTTCCAGTTTTTGGAGGGGTTTCCTGGCACCAGCAAGATCCCCACGGTGCACTCCACTCCCAACCAGTGAAGAAAGCCATACACAACCCTGTTTCCTGGAAACCACTCCCCTCTACAGACTGTGTCCTGATGCCCCAGGTCCACAGGGCCTCTCCCTCCTTCAAAGGCACTGCTTCTCAGTCCCAAACAAGCCATACTTAACTTTTAAAAACTGCTCCCATCATCTTAATGGCTTGAGAAGTGCTCTGGACTCCACCTTGACCTCAGCAGACTGCCAGTGGTCAGGCCAGCCATGACCACATTGCCCCTAGAACCTTCCCTTCTTTCTTTTCTTTTACTCCTGTTGGTTCAAAACGGTCCTTTCTCCTTGCTGAGGCTAGGCCACCCTCCACTTGCGCTCTGGACTCTGTGCTCCCCATGTGCTCCCAGATCCTGCAGGGATGCTGGAGTCACCATGCCCAGGGTCAACCCCAGCTCTGCTGTCCACTGGGACATCTCTGTCCTGCTGCATGCTTCAGCTCTCCTATCCGTCGCTGGGAAGATAAATGAGGTGGCCACTAAGGGGCACCCCAGTCCCTGGCCCAGCTCCACATCTCCTCCCTCCCTGGCCCAAGCACCACCTTCTCCAATCTTTTCAATCTTCTCTTTTGCACAAATACCCTCCAGTGCACACCGTGCACCCTCTCCTGGACAAGCCTCCCGCCACCCTCTCTCCCTTCAATGGAACTGCCTGCACTGCCACATTTGCTGCCACCTTCTTGCTTTACTCCTGCCCCAGCTCCCCTTTGGCCTGGCCTCTGCTCCAGCACATGGTGACAACGCACTAACAGTCTCCCCCACTGCAGCCCAGCAGCCTCCCTCAGGAGTCACCTCCCTAAACTCACTACAGCTCACATCTCCGTCAATCCCCTTCCTGAGCCCTCAGTTCCCTGCACCCTGTGACAAAGCACCGCCCTGGTCTGTCCCCAGCACTCCAGGTTTCTTCTCAAGCGAAGCACAAGGAAGATTAGCACACACTCGTCCATAGCACAAGAATGAAAGACCGCTGGGCCCTCGGGAGTGTGAAATTCTGCAGGCGCCAGGCCTACCGGCTTGAAAAATCCAATAGCCATGGACTCCAAGCTCTTGCTTTCAGGATGGATGACGCAGAAAAGGAGATATAAGCCAGTGATGGACACAGGGCACTGCCCTGCGCATCAGTAAAATGGGCTGAAGGGCTCAGAACGGCAAGTGAGGGAAACTGAGCGCTTGGCACAGCTGGTCTGTTCAAATGAGCAGCCGCCCGTGGTGGGACAAGCCGTCTCTAAAGCGGCCTGGGCTCCTTCCAAAGTCTCAGAGTAGGAGGAACATGAATAATTTACAGGCGACAAGAAACAAACACCCAGCACTCCAGTTCCAAAGAGCCTCCCTCGTACAACCCACCTCATCGTGCCCAGAGGGGAGCCCACGTATTCCTCATACACAATTTAAGACACATCCCTTCTGGTGGCACAGTGGTTAAGAATCCACCTGCCAATGCTGGGGACATGGGTTCGAGCCCTGGTCCCGGAAGATCCCACATGCCGCGGAGCAGCTAAGCCCGTGCGCCACAACTACTGAGCCTGCGCTCTAGAGCCCAGGAGCCACAACTACCGAGCCCATGTGCCACGACTACTGACGCCTGCGCACCTAGACAAGAGAAGCCACCGCAATGACAAGCTGGCGCCGCAACGAAGAGTAGCCCATGCTCACCACAATGAGAGAAAGCCCGCGCGCAGCAACGAACACCCAATGCAGCTAAAAATAAATAAATAAATTTATTAAAAAAAAAAAAGACACATCCCTTCAAACATGAACTGATAACAGTGGAGGATTCCATTTGTGTGAAATTCTAAAACTGGCTAAAGGAACCGATGGCGACAGAAATGAGAATGTGGCTGGGGGGTCAGACGACACTGAGGGGGGCAAAAGGTGACCCACTGCGCTGGCGGTGACGTTCCACGTGTCCTTTGGGGTCACCAACTGTGTGCATCTGCACACTTCTCGATTTAAAAATAAGACAACAGGTGGTCCAGGAGCAGTCCCAGGGACAGCCCATTTTGGCTTTCTTTTGGGCCAAAGCTTCTATCACCTCCCTCCCATTCCACACTGAGAATCCATTCAGTCATTTGTTTACCAAAATTGTACTTAAAACCCAGGCCCTGCTCTAGGCACTGGGGTCACAGCAAAGAGCATCATTGGACATCTCTGATTATTGGGGGAGCTACTGAGCGGAGAAGGAAGGTGTGTGTTTTCCTGCACTATTACCTAAAAACTCTCAGAAACCCCTTCTTTTGCTTGAGGAGTTCTGAGGCAAACAGCACATCAATGAACAGGAAAAGTGCTGTCCACCAGGCTGGGCTGGGAGGGGTTAACACAACTGTGGGAAGGGATGCTCTCCTCCCTCGGCCACAGGAAAGGCGGGGAATCCATCCCCTTGCCTCAGTCAAGATGTTTTTCTTGGGCTTCCCTGGTGGCACAGTGGTTAAGAATCCGCCTGCCAATGCAGGGGACACGGGTTCGAGCCCTGGTCCGGGAAGACCCCACATGCCGCGGAGCAACTAAGCCCGCGCGCCACAGCTACTGGGCCTGCGCTCTAGAGCCTGCGAGCCACAACTACTGAAGCCCACGTGCCTAGAGCCTGTGCTCCTCAACAAGAGAAGCCACCACAATGAGAAGCCTGCGCACCTCAATAAAGAGTAGTCCTGGCTCGCCACAACTAGAGAAAGCCCGCGTGCAGCAACGAAGGCGTAACACAGCCAAAAAAAAAAAAACGATCATGTTTTTCTTGAGTGTTTGTTCCGCCTCCTCGAATCAAAGAGTTCTGGGAGGCAAAATATTGAGGCCTGAAACGTCCCATGTGCATGGGACACAAAGAAACAAGAGGATCATTGATTCACAACATTTCTCAGAGGGCCTGTGAAGCAGGAGGCAGCAGAGTCCAGGGCTAAGCAAAGCTTCGAGGCCACCAGATCTGGGTTCAAATTCACTGTCCAGCTCCGCCTGCCATGTGCGGGCTATGAGTCGCAGGGAGGGCTATAAAGTGGGGATGGAAGTCCTCATAGGAAGCGTGCAAAACGCCTGCCAGGCAGTGAGATGTAAGCCCTCTGCAAAAGGTGGCCGCGACTGCCAGGTGCCAAGTTCTCTGCCAGGGGCCGGCAAACCTGGGGACCCGCAGTTGGAACTCGGGCCATCACCAGATTCTCGAGGATGAGAAGGCAGAGATAAGGGCACTACGCAGCTCAGGGCACCCTGCGTTTCAGAGCTCTGCCCTTTAACTTTACACTATATCCCAAGATGAGACAGATCTTATTTTGTTTTAAATTTTATTTCACCATTTTGCTTTTCTACCTCATGTCCATGGTAAAATGACCAGATGCGGAGGGCATGTCCTCGGACCACTGTGCACGTATGCCACCTGCGATCCCCCCCACTCCTTCCAGAGGCAGAATCCTGTGGTTGTTCTAAGGACCAGCATCCCAGCAGTCGATGGGCGGCCAAAGGACTGCTCGTCTTTTGTGGCCCCACTTGGTCAGAATTGGGGAACTACAGCCCGGGTTTGGGGACAGACAAGGACAAAGAGGGAAAACAGAGACAAGAATGTGACCTGGGAGAAAAAGGGCCACTGAACTGGGGGCCAGAGATGTGGAGCCAAGAGCAAACCCTGAGGTCCCCTCTCCTGAAAGCTTCGGGCACGTCTCCTCTTCCTGGAACGGAAAAGAAGTGCAGGTGCGCCTCCGCCGCCCACCCGCACGTTCACACCCACGGACTCGGTCAGAGCGCGAAGCAGAGACAGCCGGGCCTGGGCTGGACGGGCCACAGGACGGCTGGGCAAGAGGCGCCGCTGTCCCGTGGCTTTTCAATTGGGGATCTTGGTCAAGCTGGGACAGGGCTGCCCAGAATGCTGATTCCCAGTTCAGATCGAGGGAGTGGGTCAACCAGTTGGGTTTAAAAACAAAACAAACAACAAAAAAACCACCTGTAAATACTAGGTTGGGGCTGATGGTGGTAAGTGTATGTATTTAATGGTAGTAAAATGTACGTATTAAATACACATCCTTGGACTTCCCTGGCGGTCCAGGGGTTAAAACTCTGCACTTACACTGCAGGGGGCACAGGTTCGATCCCTGGTCACAGAAGTTCCACATGCCGCAGGATGCAGCCAAAAATTAAATACACGTCCTTGACTGACACCCAAGACTGGACCCTATTGAGGGCTCTAACCCAACTGAGAGCGAGTGAGTTCTTCCACAGAAAACTTGGGCAGCTGCAGGCGCCCTCAGCACTGTCTGGGGCAGTGGGTGAAATGGACCGCTGGCTGCTCAGTTTGAAGGGGAAAAGCACAGCAAAGGGGGCATCGGGCTTCAGAAACCCTGCCTGCCCCTCACCGCTGCTCCTTCAGCGAACCAGCCCCACCACTGGCATTTCGGCACTTTTCCCATCTCACTCTGCTGGGTTTTTTTTAATGTTTGATTTTAATCTCTACTTCTCTGGATTTGCATTTAAGGTCCTTCAGAAGCCAACAGATATTAAATGTGAAAGTGGGTCAAATTCGGTATAAATTAACACTTGATCATGAGGTTAACTTTTATAATAAAAATTATTTTTAAAAGTAATTCAATCTCCTGTCAGCATTTGCCTCTGGAATTAAGGCAGACGTTGGTGTTCTACATCACTCGCTTCTGTATCATTTGAGCTTTTTTTTTTAAAACAATGAGCTTGGGTTGTTTTTATTATCAGAAAAAAACAAGACTTGCAGGTGGTATGTGAAAATTATGAACACATCTTTTATATTAAAATAATCTGGGTTTTTTTTGCTGTTTATTTATTTATTTATGGCTGTGTTGGGTCTTCGTTTCTGTGCGAGGGCTTTCTCTAGTTGCGGCAAGCGAGGGCCACTCTTCATCGCGGTGCGCGGGCCTTTCACTATTGCAGCCTCTCTTGTTGTGGAGCACAGGCTCCAGACGCGCAGGCTCTGTAATTGTGGCTCACGGGTCCAGTTGCTCCGCGGCATGTGGTATCTTCCCAGACCAGGGCTCGAACCCGTGTCCCCTGAATTGGCAGGCAGATTCTCAACCACTGCGCCACCAGGGAAGCCCTAAAATAATCTGTTTTAATTAGTAACAACTTGGGAATTTTACAGTGTCTCTTCAAAGTATAAGTAGAATGGTTACCCATTTTGCCCCCAAATAGACCCTCTTAGTGCCAACGTTTAAGCCACATACCCTTGGAACAGCATGGCATTTATGCACTGATGCCAGAAATAAACATTCTAAACACAGACCCACATTTGTAATGAAGCAAAGAGGAGGTAGTTGTGGATAAGGATGCCAAATAGACTTGTGAAAATATTTTAAAGAGTTCCTGTGCAACTGTTAAAAAGAAAATTTAGTGGCCATATAAAAATCAATTTTTAAAACTATTCATAGGTTTCAGGACAGCCATTTTAAAAAAAAAAGGTTTAAAAAGAATATTCCCCTTTTGTTAAATGCTGTTTAAAACTATGTTTTACTATGAACACATGTTCATGGTAAAATAGGAATCCATACACAATGTGAAGCAAAAACTTGAAATCCCCTCCTCACCCCAGTCCCAATAAAATGACGGTTAATAGTTTCTTGCGTTTCCTACAAGAAAATAAACTTTTTAAATAGGAGAGGGCTTGCCTGGTAAGAGGCCCAAGGGGTCTTCTGAGGTGGTGGTTGCCCTGGTACGCTCATGCCATGACCGCTGGTCAAGCAGTGTACTTTTCTGTGTGTATATTTCAACAAAAAAGTTAAAAATGGGAGGCCAGAGGAGAAGCAATACTGTAATTTGACAGTAAGAGTAGAAAGAGCAGCAAATATCTGACCAGCAAGACCTTCTGAATAGTTTACAACTAGAGTCAGGAGTCAACTTCTAAAAATAAAAAAAATTTTTAAAAAGTAGCAAACAGCTACTGAATGCTACAGAAACCATGGAAATATTGTTGTATTAACATTTTCCAGATAAAAATCATTTTCAGTAGATAAGGGACAATTACTTAAAGACTATTTTATAAAATGAAATTGCTTACTTCTCAGTTATTTTTAAGATGGGCTCAAATTTCACTATTTTGCTGCCCAAATACTTTGCTGCCCTATTTCAGGAATGCAGGAAACAAAAAAGAGGAACACAATTTGCTTTTTAATAACAAGAATAGAACTGGGAAGAATTTCTTTTTTTAATGTGGTCTGTTAAAGATGACAAAATACTTTTCTTTGGTCTTCCTGTGGAAGCAAAGGGAACAAACATTTGTTCTGTGTCCCTTTCCACAATCAGCTCCTCTTTGCTTCTTTACAACTGTGCATCTTATTAGAACGTTTAGAATGTTTACTTCTGGTACCAGTGAACAAATGCCGTGCTATTCCAAGGGTATGGGGCTTAAACGTTGGCACTAAGAGTCTATGAATTGGAAGAGACATTTTAAAGTCTCTACGTTGTCACACTCACAGGTGGTTCTCGCCATCAATATTCAGAGTGTTGGACCCCTCCCTGCCATGTAGGCCCTGCCTGAGCAGGAAGTGGGCCTCAGGTGAGGAGATGGGGAGTCTGAGATGCCCACAGGACGGGACTAGGGACTGGCCCTCATGCATGGTTACTCCCCCTCCACCTGACCATCCAGGCTCGGTGTTGTGGGCACCTCGGGGTGACTGTCATGTGTCTGCCAGCCTCTGCAGTGGGGCACTCGATGGAGCACTGGTTCCACTGTTGACGTAGACCCCAAACTACTTCCTGCAGAAAGCCCTGGCTCCCTGCTCAGATCCCCTTCCCATCACTCCACAAGCACTGAACAAACACCTTCAGGTTCAGAGTGGAATGTCAACCCTACTATGTATGTGCTCACTGGGTTTTCAAACACATAGGCCTCTCTTTAATCAGCACTGTAAGATATCTGGGCTTCAGATAACCCTGACCTGGCCTGTCAGCCAGCCTCTATCAGAGGTCACCCTAAAAAGAATGATATTTAGGGAAGGCGGCCTGATCCTAGAGTTATCAAAGACACTTAGAAATAGTCATTGAATGAAATTCAACATTTGGACTTAGCCAGAATGAGACCCAGGAGTTCCAGCATCATTTCGCAAATCAGCATTTTACTTGAAAGCACTGCACATGGACAGAAGCAGGACCAGCTTCGACACAGAGTCTATATCCCAATCTAGCTTTCTGCAAACGAAGAACTGAGGTGGAAAAGCCATGAGGACTTTGTGGATCCCTTCCAGAAAGAGATGTCAGGGGAGGAGGTGTTGGCGGTTAAGATGTAGAGATGCAGGAGCCACCATTTAAGAGAAGACATGGCCTGACAAGCAGCCAGCCTTCTACTCAGGTAGGAGAGCTGTCACCAACAAGGAGCGACCTCTGGGCCATTTTAGCAGAGCAAAGATATGCACTGCCCAGCACTCAGAGCTCTGAGGATTCTTCTCTACACTGTGTTCCCTGTGGCTGCTGCCAGGTAAGGATGCTGTGTCCACCTGGTCTAAACACACCTCGGGCTGCCAGAAGACAAACTGCTGCTAACAGGTCCACTGAGGCTGGGATAGTCTGCGGGGCAGAGCACCTGGTGAGCAATGACAGCACCAACCTTCTTAGTTCTACTGGGTGTCTTTTATCTCTCCAATCTCCTAACATCCAGGAACTTTCTTCCATCCCAGGCAGAGGCCAAGTTGCCAAGCAACCTCAACAAGTCACATCTGAAGTCCGAGTGGGTGCAGTTAAAATAAACATGGTGATAAAGTCACTGTAAGTTACAACGGGAGAGGCTAAAGATAAGACACACACAGACCTTTTAAAAAAGTGTCTGTATTTTTTATTCTGGCTTGTGAACACCACACTATGCCTTGACTTTGTTACTTACAGGTTTTAACCATCTTTATAGAAACCCAGCATGTCTGCAAGCTCAGTGAGATGGAACTCCAGCAAACTGTGGCCCAAAGGAGGAGGAGCTCACGCACACTGCTTTCTCAAAGGGCCAGTTTGCACTTTAATTGTGACGTACAAAATCCTGGAGCAGGGGAGATGAAGATCTATGTGCACAGCCATGACTGACTTTGTCCATTTGTTAAATGACTGACGTTTATATTTCAGCCACCCTTGAGTTTCTTCTGGTCTGGAATCCCTTCTTCTCTAACTGAGCTTAAATCAATTCAGGGATTCTTGTAAGAGAGTATTTGTTTTGCTCCAGCCCCTTTTAATTCAATGTTGTTCAAGACTCCCCTTCTCCCCACCTCGCAATCCAGTACTACTGACCAAAGAACTTCTAAGACTTATCTGTACATCACAAAGTACTACACGGAATGTGGTATTTCTATAGATGACCTGGAGTCACAGTGACTTTCCCGGTTCAGTCAGTTAAGCATTAACTAGAAGTTTTCTGCCTTCCATGCCCGGGTAAAATATCTGCAACCAGCAATGTTCTCTACAGTTCTGACTCTCTGATTAACAACCACTCCAGGTACCACAGGGAACTACCCTGTGGGGCTGTTATCCTTTTCCTTCAGGACAAATGAGTAAGAAAATGGCATGGCTCAAGGATTTGGCAGAATGAAAACAGACCAATGAAGCAGGCAGTGTCCATGTTTATTGCAGAGTAACTCCTTTCCTCATCTCCAGGCCCTGGGCTCCGTCACCCGCTGGGCACACAGATCTTTGCTGTTAGCGGTCTAAGGAAGGCGCTCAGCCTCCCTGAAAATCTTCCCGGGGCACAGACCACAGAAGCTATAGATTCCCTCTATTCCTTGGGAAGTGCCCGATAGGGCAGAGGAGGTCAGAGGTGGTGTAGGGGTCTGCATGGCCAGTCTGTAAACTACCAAAAACGTAAGGAATTCAGTTATCTTAACCAAAATGTACAGCTGAAGGAGTAAGATGTGGAGACGACCAAGAAAGAGTCCCAGGCTTTCAGGAGTTCACGGGAGGGCAAACAAGTCGGCAAACAACTACAATCCGTGCAACAAGTACTAAAGCAGAGGTAGGGCCGGGCGAGGCAGCGGCGAATCGCTGAACTGTGAAGAGGGCAGGCCCTGCACCTCCCGTAAGACCTAGGGTGTAGTAAGGGGCAGGCTGCCCTGCGGTTCCAAATTTCCCCACCAACTCGTCCTGGGGCCTCGCACGGAGGTGTCCCAGGCAAAAGGGTCGGAATCGTGCTTCTCGGCACCCCTGGAGTCTGGGGTCGCGGCCCCCTCCTCACCCCGTGAAGCGTGAGCTCTGAGGCCGTCCCGAAACACCGCGGAAAGATCTGGGCTCCGGCTGGCGTGGGCCGCACCCCCGGCCTCCCTCGAATGGACGGGCAGTTCCGCGCCCCGCCAGGGCCGCCTCGGTTCCCCTACACCCCGGCAGTCCCACCAGCTGCGCTCCCCTGCCTCCCACGATCCCCGCCCCCGGCCGGGTTCGGCGCCCCACTGCAGGCCCGAGCCCGGGATACCTCACCTCGGGAGAGAGCCGGCGGCAGCGGACGGCGTTGTGGGGCTCAGTGCATCCTCGGTTCTCAGAGAGCCAGGAAGTGGGGCCGCGCGCAGCCCTCAACGAGTTATGTAACCGGTAGGGGCCGCAGCCTGGACGGAGGCGGCTGCCCAAGGCACTTCCGCCTCCCGCTCCCGGCCGGCGGCGCAGGCCCGAAGTCCATTGGCCACCGGCGCCCACGTGGGGCGCCACCTCTCGACGCCGACGCCGCCATCTTAGGAGCTGGCAGCCGGGCGCGAAACCGAACACAGGAGAGACTGGGATGCCGGCGGTGGGGCTGGGGGCGCGCCTCAGGGGGCGCGTCTGCTAGCGGCTGGAGAGGCTCTGAGAGCCAGCGGAAGGTCCGAGATCCTTCCGGACCCGGCCGAACTTTGAACTGCCCGAGCCTGGCGGGTGTGGACGCCGGGGGCGCGGTCCGGTTGGTAGCCGGCCGGCTCGGGTTTTTCGGGCGGGCACAGCTGAGCGTCCCCGCGCAGACCCGGAGGC
The DNA here is from genome assembly GCF_949987535.1 of Balaenoptera acutorostrata. NCBI lineage: Eukaryota > Metazoa > Chordata > Mammalia > Artiodactyla > Balaenopteridae > Balaenoptera > Balaenoptera acutorostrata. The sequence continues at coordinate 36,923,460 of NC_080078.1, forward strand.
TCACAGCCCTCCAGTTCCCGGCCAACACTTCCCTCGTTTGGGTTTGGGGCTTGAGCTTTTCCATCCCCAGCGGCTGGAGGGTTGTCAAGCCAGGGAAGCGTGATCGGAGGATCGACAGCGGGTGGAGGGCAGCGCCACCCCGCCCAGCGCCGGACGTCGGCCGGCAGCCAGAGTCCAGCTTCCGCAGACAGGCAGTTAAGGCTGTCGCCGTGTAAATGGGCGGGGGTCAGTTGCCCTCAAGTTGGAGGTTCTACATCACAAAACCTAACTTAAATTTTGTTGCTAAGGGACTCGTGTAGAGCAAACTCTGATGTTAACTTTAAAGGAGAGATTTATTCTTTGCCTTCAAATAACTTACAGTGGTAACAGGGCCAAAGGATGGAATCGGAAGGCTAAAATGATCAACCCTAAAAGGATTTAATTCACATCCAAATGAATAAACGTTATCACAGATTAAAACAGTCTAAAATCACACTATCAGGACTTCCCTGGTGGTCCAGTGGGTAAGACTCAGGGCTCCCAATGCAGGGGGCCTGGGTTTGATTTCTGGTCAGAAAACTAGATCCCCCATGCATGCGGCAACTAAGAAGTCCGCCAACGAAGATCCGGCGCAGCCAAACAAATAAATAATAAATAAATAAATATTTTAAAAATAATAAAATAAAATCACACTATCTCATAAATGTTGAATGCATATTCTTTAACATTTTGACAAAGAAAATATACCTAAAGAGATTAGAAGTTTTAAAGGCAATTGGTATAAATAGATCAAGAGTAGTGGAACAAGGGGATGTAAAACAACCAGGATATTCTATTGTCTACATAATATGATGTTAGTGACCGATGGAATCTTGGTTTGTGTAAAGCAACTTATATTTCCTTTCTGTAACAGTTTCTGTAAGTTCCTATTTTTTTAAAGGCTGAAAAATCACGGGCAAATGAAAACATCATTTACAACTCGGTAGAGTCACAGTTTTAAGTACTGCAAACATGCTATTGTAAGCAAAGATACTGCGGTAAACGTGTTTGGGTCCACTCAGAGCATTTCAAGCGCTCTATACAATTATATTTAGTGTGTCACTATTATAATCAAACTTGAAAAAAAAAGCTTTAATATAAATGAAGATAGAACAAGCAACAGTGAGGCGGGTATAAAATGCATACTTTTAAGTCCTACATACTTTGTAGAGATGGGCTGCAAATTTAGCTTCAGTCTTTCCAGAATCCACTTTGAAGAGAACTGGTTGGGAGATCCAGCGAGTCAGTGTGTCAGAGGTGGCTAATTGTCCCCTAGTATCCACTGTCTTCCTCCTCCTCCTCTCCCTTTATTTATTTTTGATTGTGTCGCGTCTCAGTTGCGGCGTGTGGGGTCTTTCATTGCGGGCACACAGGCTCTTCGCTGTGGCAGGCGGGCTTCTCTCGAGTTACGGCACGCAGGTTTTTTTTTCTTCTCTCTCTCTCTAGTTGTGGCGCGTGGGCTCTGTAGTTTTCGGCACATGGGCTCTCTCGTTGAGGCCCACAAGCTCAGTAGTTGTGGCGCAGGCTTAGTTGCCCTGCGGCATGTGGGATCTTAGCTCCCCAATCAGGGATTGAACCTGCATTCCCTGCATGGGAAGAGAGATCCTTTACCACTGGACCACCAGGGAAGTCCCATCTTCCTTCTTTTTAAAAAGCAACTGCTTTCTCATATCCTCTTGTAGTACAATAGAACAGCACCCCCTATAGCAGGTAATAGCTGTCAAGCTGAGCTTATACTTCTTACCCTCCCTTGCAGCAATGTGAGGCTATATGCCAAAGTTTTTACTGATGGACAAGAGCGGAAGTGATGTGGACAACTTAAGTTCTTAAGCATGTCCTTAAGAGGAAATTGCTTAAATATTAATAATTGGTGAAGCTAGGTGAAAGGTACATAGGTGTTTACTGCATTGTTCTTTCAAATACTCAGAAGGTTTGAAAATTTTAAATTAAAAGGATGAGGTTTTAAAAAAAGAAAATTGCTTGTTTTCCTCATCCTTTCTCTCGCCTTCCATCATGTTCCCATCCATGGAACATGGGGGCAGTGGTAAGCCCCTTCAATTACACAGGAAAGGCAAAACCCTTCCCAGGTCCTTGTTACTCGAAGTGTGGTCTTGTGGTCCAGCAGCATGAGCATCACCTGGGAGCTTGTTTAAAATGCAGAACCTCAAGCCTCACAAGACTGAATCAGAATTTGCATGAAGCACTCTGTAAGTGTAGCAGAGTTGACAACATTCTGTTGTTTCCAGGGTTCTACATAGAGCACTAATAAGATCAACTGTCAAAACTGAGAAGGGCATCTATATCCATTCAAACTTTAAAAGCACTTTCTAAAAAAAATGAGAAAATAATGATAACTATTCCCCCAGGGTTTACTATGTGCTGGGCACTGTGTAAGCATCTTACACAGGATCTCATTTATCCTCAGGACAATGGTTTCAGTCAGGTACCATGTGTCACTACAAGGGATATTCCAGGTAGTTGTCCTCTTTAAAAAAATTCCACTCTATCCCGTTGTGTGGGTGGTATTGACTCCACCCCAAAATGGTCCCTACTTTGGTCTAACCCGTTAAGTTCAACCCATTCTCCCTTGGCTCAGCGACTGGCTCAGATAACCCAGCAAGTGGGAATTGCTGACCACAGGAATTGGTTCAGGAAAGGTCTAATCAGCACTGAGCTCAATACTGATTGGTCCTCCAAGTCTTTGCCTTCCTGGTTTTTCTCTATTTTTGATGTGTTTTGAGATATTTCTTCCACTTGATCTAAGAGACCACTGGCTTTATGATGACCATCCTCTCCTTCAATTTACCTACTGACTGTTAATTAATTAATTAATTAATTAGGCCACACCACACCATGCGGCATGCGGGATCTTAGTTCCCCAACCAGGGTTCGAACCTGTGCCCCCTGCAGTAGAAGCGTGGATTCTTAACCACTGGACTGCCAGGGAAGTCCCTACTGAATGTAAATTTAAAAACAAAACAAAACATGCTTTTCAGTTCCAGAAAGTTTTGCTATAATCGAATCTCCTCCAGTCATCGTATTTGGGTAGAGCTGCCATCTGTCTCTTTCAGAAGTTCTATTTCCTCAAGAGCTGCCTATTCTGAGAGTTCTGCCAGCTCCTTCTCCCTCTGGCTGCCAAGTCTCTTCAAGTGTACTGTTATTTTTCTCTTGCCTACTCATGACTGTTTTTACCCTCTGGCCATGGGTCAAGCACAGAGATATCTGCAGGCACTACCAGTGGGGGGCGTCATCAGTCTCTACTTCTGCATTCGAGCCACGTTCCAAGCTGCCAAGAAGAGTGGTTCTCTGTGGAGCTCTTGAAGGGAAACCCTCAATTCCTGCCTCCTCAGCTGCAGAGCCCTTTCCCAGCTTCGGTGATAGGGAGGTAATCAGGCTCTGCTGGGTCAGGGAGAGCCGCAAGCTACCATCTCCATGGGCAGGCTCTGCCGTTCCAGAGCCCCAGCTGAACTACTCTAATTATGGAATACATGCTCACTGTAACAAATAGGAATTAACTTTCTCTGCCGTTCCACAAACTTCCAAGGCCAAGATCTCTCCAGAAATTAAGGCAAGATTAAGCATAGTAATTTTCATCTCTCTCTCTCTGGTGCATAGAGGAATAAGGTCGGGTACCGCTGTCTTCTGCCAACCCTAGGTGATCCCAGCCACCCAGGGCCCTACTCACTGCTCTATCATAGATGGACTGTGGTTGGGGAGGCGGGGAGAGCAGGGGCTGGGGATAAGGTTTCCCTCCCAACACCCGGACATTCAGGTTGTAAGCAGTATTGCCACTAAAAACCTTGGACAGAAACCTGCAATATTTCAGATTATTTCCTTAGCGAAAATTCCTAGAATGTTATTTTTTTTTTTTTTTTAGGATTTTCTTATTTATTTATTTATTTATTTTTGGCTGTGTTGGGTCTTCGGTTCGTGCGAGGGCTTTCTCCAGTTGCGGCAAGCGGGGGCCACTCTTCATCGCGGTGCGGGGACCGCTCTTCATCGCGGTGCGCGGGCCTTTCTCTATCGCGGCCCCTCCCGTCACGGGGCACAGGCTCCAGACGCGCAGGCTCAGCAATTGTGGCTCACGGGCCCAGCTGCTCCGTGGCATGTGGGATCTTCCCAGACCAGGGCTCGAACCCGTGTCCCCTGCATTAGCAGGCAGATTCTCAACCACTGCGCCACCAGGGAAGCCCTGTTATTTTTTATATATATAATATATATTATTCTTAAAAAATATTTATTTATTTGGTTGCGCCAGGTCTTAGTTGAGGCAGGCGGGCTCCTTAGTTGTAGCTCCAGGGCTCCTTAGTTGCGGCTTGCCAGCTCCTTAGTTGTAGCACGTGGACTCCTTAGTTGCGACAGGCAGGCTCCTTAGTTGTGGCTCCACGGCTCCTTAGTTGTGGCTTGCCAGCTCCTTAGTTGCAGCATGTGAACTCTTAGTTGCGGCATGCATGTGGGATCTAGTTCCCTGACCAGGGATCGAACCCAGGCCTGCACTGGGAGGGCAGAGTCTTATCCACTGTACCACGAGGGAAGTCCCAAATGTTGGTTATTTTTAATTGATTTCATTTTCAATTTGACAACATTTCATTTTCATTTGAAAACAAATGCCACACTGCCTCCTGTCTCATACATCCTCACCAACATGGGATATTATCATTCCTTACCTCTCTGCACTCTAAGGGGAAAAAAAAAATCTCATTATTTTAATGTGTACTTCTTAGTAAGTTTTATCACTTTTTTCTATTTTTATTAACCATTTACATTTCATCTTTATATGATTTTTACAGATGTATGCAACATATTTTGGTTTTGGTTTAACTTGGGGGGATTTTATGACATAAACATTTTTTTAGAAGTACACATGCCCTGGACTTCCCTGGTGGCACAGTGGTTGGGAATCCACCTGCCAACGCAGGGGACACGGGTTCAAGCCCTGGGCCGGGAAGATCCCACATGCCACGGAGCAACTGAGCCCATGTGCCACAACTACTGAGCCTGCGTGCCACAACTACTGAAGCCTGCGCACCTAGAGCCCGTGCTCCACAACAAGAGAAGCCACCACAATGAGAAGCCCGCATACCACAAAGAAGAGTAGCCCCTGCTCACAACTAGAGAAAGCCTGCACACAGCAATGAAGAACCAACGCAGCCAAAAAATAAATAAGTAAATAAATAAATAAATATTTTAAAAAAGAAAGAAGTATGCATGCCCATGGTAAAATTTTAAAAGCAGAACAAAAGGATATATGGTGAAAAGTAAGTTTCCTTCCCTCTGACTCTGAGTAACAGAGTTCTCCACTGTTACCAGCGTCTCTGCATGCTCTCAGAGACCTTATTTACACGGACAATATGATATTTTCATAAATAAAAAGCAAGTGTGAGTGAGATGAGGGCTGAGCTTGGGTACTGGATGCTTGTCCTCCCTTCTTCCTTCACTTAAGGTTAGCTGGGCACTATATGCTGGGAGCTGTGGGTACCAGTAGTGACTGAGATGTGTTCTCTGCCTTTGAGAAGATATGTGATTACAAGACGGTTTGATGAGGGTTTCAACAGAAGCACTTACACAGAATAATGGAACTTTTTGAATGTAATCTGAGTGAACATGTAGTTTCTAAGTGTCTGCTATGTGCTACATACTGTGTTACAGTCCTTCCTCAATGTCCTCATTTACTCTCCCAATCACCCTGAAAAGTCAGTACTGTTGTCCCATTTTACAATGAAACACCCACCCAAGGCCTTTATAGCATGCAGAATGAAACTTCTCTCCCCAGGGGCACCATGAGGATGAAAGTCAAGAAACAAATTGGTTCTTCATTTAAAGACGTGATGTGTTCTCTTGGATCACAACCTTCCTGACACCCAGGAGGACAGCTGACTTACCAAAACCAGCCTTTCCAGGAAGACACCGAAAACATTTTTCCAGGATCCCAGAAACAGATCATGAACAAGCCACTTCATGGCAAGCCCTGTAGACAGTCAGCTTGTTGACTAGCATCTGCTTTGCCTGAGAGGACTCTGGACCTCCCTGGGAGCACTCCCAGGAGAGGAGAAAGGTTCCAGGAGACTGGCTGGAGGTGCAGTGGATTGTTCTGACTCATGGTTCTGATGGGTTCATTAATATTTACATGGATCATAAGAAATCTATTGCATTTCTTTACACTAACAATGAAATATCAAAAAGGGAAAGTAAAAAAAACCCAAAAAACAACAACCCCTTTTGAAATTGCATAAAAAAATAAAATACTTAGGAACAAAACTGACCAAGGAGGTGAAAGACTTATATGCTGAGAAGTATAAAACACTGATAAAGGAAATTGAAGATTATTCAAAGAAGTGGAAAGACATCCCATGCTCTTGGATTACAAGAATTAATATTGTTAAAATGGCCACGTTACCCAAAGCAATCTACAGATTTAATGTGATCCCTATCAAATTACCCATGACATCGTTCACAGAACTAGAAAAAATAATCTTAAAATTTATATGGAACCATAAAAGACCCAGAATTGCCAAAGTGATCCTGAGGGAAAAGAACAAAGCTGGAGGCATAACCCCCCCAGACCTCAGACAATACAAAGCTACAGTAATCAAAACAGCGTGGTATTGGCACAAAAACAGACATATGGATCAATGGAACAGAATAGAGAGCCCAGAAATGAACCCACACACCTACAGTCAATTAATCTTCAACAAAGGAGGCAAGAATATACAATGGAGAAAAGACAGTCTCTTAAGCAAGTGGTGTTAGGAAAGCTGGACAGTCGCATGTAAATCAATGAAGTTAGAACACTCCCTCACACCATACACGAATATAAACTCAAAATGGTGTAAAGACTTAAATATAAGACTTGACACCATAAAACTCCTAGAAGAGAACATAGGCAAAACATTCTCTGACATAAATCATAGCAATGTTTTCTTAGGTCAGTCTCCCAAGGCAGTAGAAATAAAAGCAAAAATAAACAAATGGGATCTAATCAAACTTACAAGCTTTTGCGAAGCAATGGAATCCACAAACAAAATGAGAAGACAGGGATTAACCAAGATGGCGGAGTAGAAGGACGTGCTCTCACTCCCTCTTGCGAGAGCACCAGAATCACAACTGGCTGCTGGACAATCATTGACAGGAAGACCCTGGACTTCACCAAGGAGGATACCCCACGTCCAAGGACAGAGGAGAAGCCACAGTGAGACGGTAGGAGGGGCGCAATCAGAGTAAAATCAAATCCCATAACTGCTGGGTGGGTGACTCACAGACTGGCGAACACTTATACCACAGAAGTCCACCCACTGGAGTGAAGGTTCTGAGCCCCACGTCAGGCTTCCCAACCTGGGGGTCCGGCAACGGGAGGAGGAATTCCTAGAGAATCAGACTTTGAAGTCTAGTGGGAATTGATTGCAGGACTGTGACAGGACTGGGGGAAACAGAGACCCCACTCTTGGAGGGCACACACAAAGTAATGTGTGCATCGGGACCCAGGGGAAGGAGCAGTGACCCTGGGGGAGACTGAACCAGGCGTACCTGCTGGTGTTGTGGGGTCTCCTGCAGAGACAAGTGGTGGCTCTGTTTCACCGTGGGGATAAGGACACTGGCAGGAGAGGTCCTGGGAAGTTCTCCTTGGCGTGAGCCCTCCCAGAGTCTGCCATTAATCCCACCAAAGAGCACGGGTAGGCTCCAGTGTTGGGTTGCCTCAGGCAAAACAACCAACAGGGAGGGAACCCAGCCTCACCCATCAACAGTCAAGTGGATTAAGGTTTTACTGAGCTCTGCCCGCCACAGCAACAGTCAGCTCTACCCACCACCAGAGCCTCCCATCAAGCCTCTTAGCCTCAACCACCAGAGGGCAGACAACAGAAGCAAGAAAAACTACAATCCTGCAGCCTGTGGACCAAAAACCACAGTTACAGAAAGACAGAGAAGATGAAAAGGCAGAGGGCTATGTACCAGATGAAGGAACAAGAAAAAACCCCAGAAAAACAACTAAATGAAGTGGAGATAGGCAACCTTCCAGAAAAAGAATTCAGAATAATGATAGTGAAGATGATCCAGGACCTCGGAATAAGAATGGAGGCAAAGATTGAGAAGATGCAAGAAATGATTAACAAAGACCTAGAAGAATTAAAGAACAAACAAACAGAGATGACCAATACAATAACTGAAATGAAAACTACACTAGAAGGAATCAATAGCAGAATAACTGAGGCAGAAGAACGGATAAGTGACCTGGAAGACAGAATGGTGGAATTCACTGCTGCAGAACAGACTAAAGAAAAAAGAATGAAAAGAAATGAAGACAGCCTAAGAGACCTCTGGGACAACATTAAACGCAACAACATTCGCATTATAGGGGTCCCAGAAGGAGAAGAGAGAGAGAAAGGACCAGAGAAAATATTTGAAGAGATTATAGTCGAAAACTTCCCTAACATGGGAAAGGAAATAGCCACCCAAGTCCAGGAAGCGCAGAGAGTCCCATACAGAATAAACCCAAGGAGAAACACGCCGAGACACATAGTAATCAAAGTGGCAAAAATTAAAGACAAAGAAAAATTACTGAAAGCAGCAAGGGAAAAACGACAAATAACATACAAGGGAACCCCCATAAGGTTAACAGCTGATTTCTCAGCAGAAACTCTGCAAGCCAGAAGGGAGTGGCATGATATACTTAAAGTGATGAAAGGGAAGAACCTACAACCAAGATTACTCTACCCAGCAAGGATCTCATTTAGATTTGATGGAGAAATCAAAAGCTTTACAGACAAGCAAAAGCTAAGAGAATTCAGCACCACCAAACCAGCTCTACAACAAATGCTAAAGGAACTTCTCTAAGTGGGAAACACAAGAGAAGAAAAGGACCTACAAAAACAAACCCAAAACAATTAAGAAAATGGTCATAGGAACATACATATCGATAATTACCTTAAACGTGAATGGATTAAATGCCCCAACCAAAAGACATAGACTGGCTGAATGGATACAAAAACAAGACCCATATATATGCTGTCTACAAGAGACCCACTTCAGACCTAGGGACACATACAGACTGAAAGTGAGGGGATGGAAAAAGATATTCCATGCAAATGGAAATCAAAAGAAAGCTGGAGTAGCTATACTCATATCAGATAAAATAGACTTTAAAATAAAGAATGTTACAAGAGACAAGGAAGGACACTACATAATGATCCAGGGATCAATCCAAGAAGAAGATATAACAATTATAAATATATATGCACCCAACATAGGAGCACCTCAATACATAAGGCAACTGCTAACAGCTATAAAAGAGGAAATCGACAGTAACACAATAATAGTGGGGGACTTTAACACCTCACTTACGCCAATGGACAGATCATCCAAAATGAAAATAAATAAGGAAACAGAAGCTTTAAATGACACAATAGACCAGATAGATTTAATTGATATATATAGGACATTCCATCCAAAAACAGCAGATTACACGTTCTTCTCAAGTGCACACGGAACATTCTCCAGGATAGATCACATCTTGGGTCACAAATCAAGCCTCAGTAAATTTAAGAAAATTGAAATCATATCAAGCATCTTTTCTGACCACAACGCTATGAGATTAGAAATGAATTACAGGGAAAAAAACGTAAAAAAGACAAACACATGGAGGCTAAACAATACGTTACTAAATAACCAAGAGATCACTGAAGAAATCAAACAGGAAATAAAAAAATACCTAGAGACAAATGACAATGAAAACACGACGACCCAAAACCTATGGGATGCAGCAAAAGCGGTTCTAAGAGGGAAGTTTATAGCTATACAAGCCTACCTAAAGAAACAAGAAAAATCTCAAGTAAACAATCTAACCTTACACCTAAAGAAACTAGAGAAAGAAGAACAAACAAAACCCAAAGTTAGCAGAAGGAAAGAAATCATAAAGATCAGAGCAGAAATAAATGAAATAGAAACAAAGAAAACAATAGCAAAGATCAATAAAACTAAAAGTTGGTTCTTTGAGAAGATAAACAAAATTGATAAGCCATTAGCCAGACTCATCAAGAAAAAGAGGGAGAGGACTCAAATCAATAAAATCAGAAATGAAAAAGGAGAAGTTACAACAGACACCGCAGAAATACAAAACATCCTAAGAGACTACTACAAGCAACTTTATGCCAATAAAATGGACAACCTGGAAGAAATGGACAAATTCTTAGAAAGGTATAACCTTCCAAGACTGAATCAGGAAGAAACAGAAAATATCAACAGACCAATCACAAGTAATGAAATTGAAACTGTGATTAAAAATCTTCCAACAAACAAAAGTCCAGGACCAGATGGCTTCACAGGTGAATTCTATCAAACATTTAGAGAAGAGCTAACACCCATCCTTCTCAAACTCTTCCAAAAAATTGCAGAGGAAGGAACTCTCCCAAACTCATTCTATGAGGCCACCATCACCCTGATACCAAAACCAGACAAAGACACTACAAAAAAAGAAAATTACAGACCAATATCACTGATGAATATAGATGCAAAAATCCTCAACAAAATACTAGCAAACAGAATCCAACAACACATTAAAAGGATCATACACCACGATCAAGTGGGATTTATCCCAGGGATGCAAGGATTCTTCAATATACGCAAATCAATCAATGTGATACACCATATTAACAAATTGAAGAAGAAAAACCATATGATCATCTCAATAGATGCAGAAAAAGCTTTTGACAAAATTCAACACCCATTTCTGATAAAAACTCTCCAGAAAGTGGGCATAGAGGGAACCTACCTCAACATAATAAAGGCCATATATGACAAACCCACAGCAAACATCATTCTCAATGGTGAAAAACTGAAAGCATTTCCTCTAAGATCAGGAACGAGACAAGGATGTCCACTCTCACCACTATTATTCAACACAGTTTTGGAAGTCCTAGCCACGGCAATCAGAGAAGAAAAAGAAATAAAAGGAATACAAATTGGAAAAGAAGAAGTAAAACTGTCACTGTTTGCGGATGACATGATACTATACATAGAGAATCCTAAAACTGCCACCAGAAAACTGCTAGAGCTAATTAATGAATATGGTAAAGTTGCAGGTTACAAAATTAATGCACAGAAATCTCTTGCATTCCTATACACTAATGATGAAAAATCTGAAAGAGAAATTATGGAAACACTCCCATTTACCATTGCAACAAAAAGAATAAAATATCTAGGAATAAACCTACCTAGGGAGACAAAAGACCTGTATGCAGAAAACTATAAGACACTGATGAAAGAAATTAAAGATGATACCAACAGATGGAGAGATATACCATGTTCTTGGATTGGAAGAATCAACATTGTGAAAATGAGTATACTACCCAATGCAATCTACAGATTCAATGCAATCCCTATCAAATTACCAATGGCATTTTTTACAGAGCTAGAACAAATCATCTTAAAATTTGTATGGAGACATAAAAGACCCCGAATAGCCAAAGCAGTCTTGAGGCAAAAAAATGGAGCTGGAGGAATCAGACTCCCTGACTTCAGACTATACTACAAAGCTACAGTAATCAAGACAATATGGTACTGGCACAAAAACAGAAACATAGATCAATGGAACAAGATAGAAAGCCCAGAGATTAACCCACGCACCTATGGTCAACTAATCTATGACAAAGGAGGCAAAGATATACAATGGAGAAAAGACAGTCTCTTCAATAAGTGGTGCTGGGAAAACTGGACAGCCACATGTAAAAGAATGAAATTAGAATACTCCCTAACACCATACACAAAAATAAACTCAAAATGGATTAGAGACCTAAATGTAAGACTGGACACTATAAAACTCTTAGAGGAAAACATAGGCAGAACACTCTTTGACATAAATCACAGCAAGATCTTTTTCGATCCACCTCCTAGAGTAATGGAAATAAAAACAGAAATAAACAAGTGGGACCTAATGAAACTTCAAAGCTTTTGCACAGCAAAGGAAACCATAAACAAGACGAAAAGACAACCCTCAGAATGGGAGAAAATATTTGCAAATGAATCAACGGACAAAGGATTAATCTCCAAAATATATAAACAGCTCATTCAGCTCAATATCAAAGAAACAAACACCCCAATCCAAAAATGGGCAGAAGACCTAAATAGACATTTCTCCAAAGAAGACATACAGACGGCCACGAAGCACATGAAAAGATGCTCAACATCACTAATTATTAGAGAAATGCAAATCAAAACTACAATGAGGTATCACCTCACTCCTGTTAGAATGGGCATCATCAGAAAATCTACAAACAACAAATGCTGGAGAGGGTGTGGAGAAAAGGGAACCCTCTTGCACTGTTGGTGGGAATGTAAATTGATACAGCTACTATGGAGAACAATATGGAGGTTCCTTAAAAAACTAAAAATAGAATTACCATATGACCCAGCAATCCCACTACTGGGCATATACCCAGAGAAAACCGTAATTCAAAAAGACACGTGCACCCGAATGTTCATTGCAGCACTATTTACAATAGCCAGGTCATGGAAGCAACCTAAATGCCCATCAACAGACGAATGGATAAAGAAGTTGTGGTACATATATACGATGGAATATTATTCAGCCATAAAAAGGAACGAAATTGAGTCATTTGTTGAGAAGTGGATGGATCTAGAGACTGTCATACAGAGTGAAGTAAGTCAGAAAGAGAAAAACAAATATCGTATGTTAATGCATGTATGTGGAACGTAGAAAAATGGTACAGATGAGCCAGTTTGCAGGGCAGAAGTTGAGACACAGATGTAGAGAATGGACATATGGACACCAAGGGGGGAAAACTGCGATGAGGTGGGGATGGTGATGTGCTGAATTGGGCGATTGGGATTGACATGTATACACGGATGTGTATAAAACTGATGCCTAATAAGAACCTGCAGTATAAAAAAACAAACAAAACAACTAATACTAAACTTTCATTGGGTTATTTGTATGGAAATATGTTAATATAAATGTTTCAGACATTACATGAAATTTCTAAAAATCTTATATTTGTATTTGTATGGAAATATGTATGGAAATATGTTAATATAAATGTTTCAGACAGTACATGAAATTTCTAAAAATCTTATATTTGTATTTGTATGGAAATATGTATGGAAATATGTTAATATAAATGTTTCAGACATTACATGAAATTTCTAAAAATCTTATATTTGTATTTGTATGGAAATATGTATGGAAATATGTTAATATAAATGTTTCAGACATTACATGAAATTTCTAAAAATCTTATATTTGTATTTGTATGGAAATATGTATGGAAATATGTTAATATAAATGTTTCAGACATTACATGAAATTTCTAAAAATCTTATATTTGTATTTGTATGGAAATATGTATGGAAATATGTTAATATAAATGTTTCAGACATTACAGGAAACGTCTAAAAATCTTATATGTTCTGGTATAATGTTATAAGTAATAATCCTAGTTATTACTTTAAAATGTATATCTCAGAAATAACTAATTTTCTTGTCAACTGCATTATTATGAACTTTCATCAAATCTTTAACCATGGTCATTTTTAAGTCTTTTGTCATTTACAGACAGTTCTGGGTGTACTCTGATGATTTTGCAAATATGTTCCTATAAAAGAGTTTCATCTTCAAGAAATTCATGGAAAAGACTCTGACAAGTACAGGTTTCTGGTAACTGACTGTACTGCTGAACTGAATGAATAAGCATTTTCAGAACTCTAATGAAAAACTGATGAACTCATAAAAGTGCTAACAAAAGATCAAGATGAAAAAAAAGAAATTAATTACATGGGACTGAGTGAACTGATGAGGATGAGTATAATTTTTGTGACTTTCTGTCTGAATTAAAAAAAAAAAAATCCCACAAGGACTCAGAGGAAAAGAATATACAAATCAATTTTCACTGCAAAGTAAAGGAGCTGTTACAGTGGAGGATTACTGGACTGAATGTCAATGTTATGACATAGTATAAGTGTGTTTCATGTTTGGTAATTGCAATCATTGTTGCTTTTGTTGTGGTCATCCATGTACAATGCTTGGTGTCAGTCTATCTATCTCTTGTAAAAAAAAAAAAAAAAAAAAAAAAACTACAATGAGGTATCACCTCACTCCTGTTAGAATGGGCATCATCAGAAAATCTACAAACAACAAATGCTGGAGAGGGTGTGGAGAAAAGGGAACCCTCTTGCACTGTTGGTGGGAATGTAAATTGATACAGCCACTATGGAGAACAATATGGAGGTGCCTTAAAAAACTAAAAATAGAATTACCATATGACCCAGCAATCCCACTACTGGGCATATACCCAGAGAAAACCGTAATTCAAAAAGACACATGCACCCGAATGTTCATTGCAGCACTATTTACAATAGCCAGGTCATGGAAGCAACCTAAATGCCCATCAACAGACGAATGGATAAAGAAGGTGTGGTACATATATACAATGGAATATTACTCAGCCATAAAAAGGAACGAAATTGAGTCATTTGTTGAGACGTGGATGGATCTAGAGACTGTCATACAGAGTGAAGTAAGTCAGAAAGAGAATAACAAATATCGTATATTAATGCATGTATGTGGAACCTAGAAAAATGGTACAGATGAGCCAGTTTGCAGGGCAGAAGTTGAGACACAGATGTAGAGAATGGACATATGGACACCAAGGGGGGAAAACTGCGGTGAGGTGGGGATGGTGGTGTGCTGAATTGGGCGATTGGGATTGACATGTATACACTGATGTGTATAAAACTGATGCCTAATAAGAACCTGCAGTATAAAAAAACAAACAAAACAACTAATACTAAACTTTCATTGGGTTATTTGTATGGAAATATGTTAATATAAATGTTTCAGACATTACATGAAATTTCTAAAAATCTTATATTTGTATTTGTATGGAAATATGTATGGAAATATGTTAATATAAATGTTTCAGACATTACATGAAATTTCTAAAAATCTTATATTTGTATTTGTATGGAAATATGTATGGAAATATGTTAATATAAATGTTTCAGACATTACATGAAATTTCTAAAAATCTTATATTTGTATTTGTATGGAAATATGTATGGAAATATGTTAATATAAATGTTTCAGACATTACATGAAATTTCTAAAAATCTTATATTTGTATTTGTATGGAAATATGTATGGAAATATGTTAATATAAATGTTTCAGACATTACATGAAATTTCTAAAAATCTTATATTTGTATTTGTATGGAAATATGTATGGAAATATGTTAATATAAATGTTTCAGACATTACAGGAAACGTCTAAAAATCTTATATGTTCTGGTATAATGTTATAAGTAATAATCCTAGTTATTACTTTAAAATGTATATCTCAGAAATAACTAATTTTCTTGTCAACTGCATTATTATGAACTTTCATCAAATCTTTAACCATGGTCATGTTTAAGTCTTTTGTCATTTACAGACAGTTCTGGGTGTACTCTGATGATTTTGCAAATATGTTCCTATAAAAGGGTTTCATCTTCAAGAAATTCATGGAAAAGACTCTGACAAGTACAGGTTTCTGGTAACTGACTGTACTGCTGAACTGAATGAATAAGCATTTTCAGAACTCTAATGAAAAACTGATGAACTCATAAAAGTGCTAACAAAAGATCAAGATGAAAAAAAAAAGAAATTAATTACATGGGACTGAGTGAACTGATGAGGATGAGTATAATTTATGTGACTTTCTGTCTGAATTAAAAAAAAAAAAAATCCCCCCAAAAAAAAAAAAAAAAATGAGAAGACAACCTACGAACTGGGAGAAAATATTTGCATACGATGTGACTGACAAGGGCTTAATTTAAAAAATATACAAACAGCTCATACAACTCAATAACAACAACAACAAAAAAACCCAATCAAAAAATGGGCAGAAGACCTAAATAGACATTTCTCCAATGAAGACATACAGATGGCCAATAGGCACATGAAAAGATGCTCAACATCACTAATTACTAGAGAAATGCAAGGGAATTCCCTGGCAGTCCAGTAGTTAGGACTCGGCGCTTTCACTGCCGAGGCCCAGGTTCAATCCCTGGTCAGGGAACTAAGATCCCACAAGGGCAGCACGGCTGAAAAAAAGAAAGAGAGAGAGAGAGAGAAATGCAGATCAAAACTACAATGAGGTACCACCTCACACCAATCAGAATGGCCATCATTAAAAAATCTACAAATAACAAATGCTGGAGAGGGTGTGGAGAAAAGGGAACCCTCCTACACTGTTGGTGGGAAGGTAAATTGGTGCAGCCACTATGGAAAACAGTACAGAGGTTCCTTAAAAAACTAAAAATAGAGTTGCCATATGATCCAGCAATCCCACTACTGGGCATATATTACCCAAGGGGAAAGGGGTCGGGGAGGGATAAATTAGGAGTTTGGGATTAGCAGATATAAACTACTATATATAAAATAAACAACAAGGTCGTATACTGTATACCAGAGGAAAATATATGCAATAGTCTGTAATAAACCATAATGGAAAAGAAAAAAAAATAAACAAAGTAGATCTACATGGGCAAATATAAAAAAAATCTCTCTAGATATACTTAAGTGTAAAGAAGCAAAGGCTATAACACATTTGTATTGTAAAATAAACAATGGGAAAAAATTTGCATGAATCAAAGCCAGTACAACTATGAACCAAATATTTTGCTTCCAAGGGGAGGGATAAATTGGGAGATTGGGATTGACATATACACACTACTATATATAAAATACATAACTAATAAGAACCTACTGTATAGCACAGGGAAGTCTACTCAGTACTCTGTAATGACCTATATAGGAACAGAATCTAAAAAAGAGCAGATATACGTATAACTGATTCACTTTGCTGTACAGCAGAAACTAACACAACATTGTAAACCAACTATACCCCAATACAAATTAATTTCAAAAAAATAAAATAAGTTTTGCAAGGCAAAAAAATAATTTGCTTCCAAAAAAATTCCCTTTGGGTGTAAAATGATGCAAGTGTATAAGCTGGATCACCAAGAATGATACTGATTGCTGCAATTAAAACCAAGACAAAAGTGGCCACTTAGCCTGGACTAAGAGGGTCAGGCCAGTATATTGGGAAGGTCTGATTCTCCATTTTTATTGTCAGTGTACCCTGAGACTGGGCTTACCAGTCAGGCTCACAAAAGACTGAGGCTTAAACCAAATTCTGGTTTACTTGTTTATAGTCAAGAGTCACTGGAATGCTCTTAACCCTGCTCCAGACACCTCCTTCTCTCTTAGTGTTCCTCGGAAAATAGACTGCTAACCAGAAAGTTCTTGGTGAGCAGCGTATAAAGAGGAAAGAAAAGAGAGCCTTAAGGGAGATCTTTTACTCAGGCCTTTCTCAAAGGTCAGGAATGCTTGCCCCACAAGTCCATGTTCCTTGTGTCTGAGCAGTGCCGGAGGGTTGCCAGACTCTTGCTGACTCTTCTTTCTCTTGGCTCCATTCAGACTAGGCCGCTCTGTAAACACATTACTTTTCAGATCCATAAATCACGACTTAACTTCCCAGGCTTTCCTTAAGATTACTTTGTAAAAAATTTTTTATTATTTATTTATTTATTTTGGCTGCACAGGCTCTTCGTTGCAGCGTACAGCCTTCTCTAGTTGCAGCGCACAGGTTTCTGTAGTTGCGGCACGTGGGCTTAGTTGCAGTATGTGGTATCTTAGTTCTCCGACCAGGGATCGAACTGGGGCCCCCTGCATTGGGATCGCAGAGTCTTAACCACTGGACCACCAGGGACGTCCCGAGGTTACTTCTTATTTCTGCAGAAACACGATTTTATCTTCATTTTCCCCATTTAATTCTCAAAATTCAGCCTTATTCCCCTCTTTCAAGTTCTTGGGAAACGCCTCATTACAGGAAGCTATCTGTGGATTACATTGAGGTATCTGATTGCTAAAGTGCCAATACACAACAGCTTTATTTAGAAACCTTTTCAATTATAAAGCTTATACTTTTTGAGCAGTTCTTTTATGCCAAGTGTTATGCAACATATTTTCTTTTAATCTTCCCAATAATCATCTGAGGCAGTTACAATCATTACTCCTATTTTGCAGATATGGAAACTAAGGCTTAGAGAGGTTAAATAATTAACCCAAGATGTTATAGCTGTTAAACTGTTAGGAGCAATTTCAACCCAGGCAATCTGACTCCAGAGCCCTGGCTTAAATAATCTGCTAATTATGGAAGAAATACATACTCACTGTAATAAATAAGAAAAATATAGAAAAAAGTATAAAGAAGAAAAAATTACCCTTTGCTCATCATCCAAAGATAATCACTCAACATTATTGTTTCCTTATTGCTCTTTTCAGTATATTTTCAATAATTATGATGGCATTTTATGTACAATTTGGTATCCCATTTAAAAACTTATATTGGGGTCTTCCCTGGTAGTGCAGTGGTTAAGAATCCGCCTGCCAATGCAGGGAACACGGGTTTGAGCCCTGGTCTGGGAAGATCCCACATGCCACGGAGCAACTAAGCCTGTGCGACACAACTACTGAGTCTGTGCTCTAGAGCCCACTCGCCACAACTACTGAAGCCCACGCACCTAGAGCCCGTGCTCCGCAACAAGAGAAGCCACCACAATGAGAAGCCCACGCACTGCAACGAAGAGTAGCCCCCACTCGCCACAACTAGAGAAAGCCGTGCACAGCAACGAAGAACCAAAGCAGCCAAAGATAAATAAATTTATAAAGAAAAAAAAAACGTATTGGAAGCATTTCCCCATGTTATCAAAAACTCCTTATATATATAATCTTAATTGGATGCAATCTTTCCTCCTGAAAGAGAGGAAAAATACTTAGAAATTAGGTCATTTTTCTCCAGTTTTTCTCTACTGTAAATAATTCTGCAATGAACTTCATGTTTTCCCATCCATTTCCATTCATCTTTTTCCATATTCAACATATTTCCTTAGGATAACATGGCATTTATTGCCAGCTGTCCCCAGTGTCTACCTCCTCCTTCTTTCTCATTGTAATAGAACTTGTGCTTTTTAGCTGGGTGTGGGCTACCAGAGTGATACTATGCTTCTTAGCCTCCCTTGAGCTAGGTGTGGTTGTGACCACGTGACTAAGATCTAGCTAATGGAATGTGAACAGAAGTGATAGGTGCAACCTCCCAAGTTCCACCCTGAAAAGGAAGGGACATGCCCTCCCTTTCTCCTTCCTGTTGGCTGCAATGCAGGTGTGATACTGAGCCATACTGGGTGAGAGTCATGCTTAAGATACTAAGCACTCTAAGATAGTGGAGCACAAAGCAGAAGGAGCCTGGGTTCCCAGCAACTTTCCAGAGCATAGCTATCAGACCAGCTTGGATTGTATGTGGGAGAAAAATATATTTCTATTTGTTTAAACCAATGTTATTTTGAATTTCTTAGTATAGTTAATGAAATCAGATGCCCAGTTAAAACATAGATTTTTAGAATTAAATTTACAGAGTCAAATGGTATGAATAGTTTTCAACCACACAATGCATACAATAGGGGCAAATTACAAGAGTATACTGAGTATACTTGCTTACCCACCGACCAGCAAAGTAAAAGCTTTTGTCTCACTAAACCCCCTCTATCATTCAGTATTAATAATTTTTTAAATGTTGACTAGCAAGATGGGTTTCATTTGAGTAAGTTCCCTCTGACTATGAGCGCATCATCCACAGCAAGGCAGAGCAGGCTTTTACATCTTGTTTATCCTTTTGCTGTTAATTGTAGCTATAATCACTTTTACAAAACTTTTTTGATTGTTTTTTAAATCTATGTACTGGATTGTTTAAGTGATCTTCAGTCCTTTTATACATTTGCCTTTCCTATTGTGATTTTCCCATTCCTATAGATCCTTGCCTCTTTTCTATTTAAGGAAGACTTTTCAATTATTTCTTTTAGGGCAGGTTTAGTGTTGCTGTATTCTTTTAGTTTTTGCTTAGGACACAGCAGGCTTTGACTCACTCCCTGGAACTCTTCTCTGCACTCCGGCTGGCTCAGTCCCCCGTCCCTCCAGGTACAGCCATTCTTATGCTGCAGGGGAGAAAGAGGCAGGCCATCACTTTGCTCCTGGCCACGCCATCTCTGTAACTCCTAGGCCAAGTGTCTCAGACAAGTCTGATCTCAGAATTCTCAATCTGATGGGCCTTTTCGGGGAAAATGAATTATCTGAGCACATAGTCCTCTAACCTACTATCCAACCCATCGTTTCTTCTCCGTCCTCACTGTGTTTAACCTGCATTCTCTGTAGATCTCATTACCCTCCAGGAATCTCTGGTTGCAGCTTCTATTTGCAAGAATTAATCAGTATCAGTAGATCTAGAACCTTTCTTTGGAAACGTCTCTGGCCTCAGTGACTGAAAAAGAATCCTGCTAGAGTTGATACGGAGCAAAGCCACTTTCTGGTAATGGGATTAACGTACTGGGGGTACATTTTAGAGCCCTGAGCTTCTTTCTGATGAAGGACCTCCTGCCCAGCTAGAGGTGATCCTAGCTTCAAATCATGAGAGCCTCTTATTCTTGGTGAAAGTAAAACCTGCAGGCATGAGCTACAGCCATCATTCCCCAATTAGAGACAAACTAGTGAACCCAGCTTTCTAACTGCTCAGTCAGGCATTTTGGATACTTATGAGAAAAGCCTCTTGCTGAAGTCGGGAAAAAAGATTATTCTTGCTTGTCTAGACTCCTTTGGTGCACTGTGAGAAGACCCTGTCAACTTCCCATTGGTAGTAAAATCTCATGAAGGATACACTAAAGGCTCTAAGCAGTGGTCCCCAACCTTTCTGGGCCCAGACACCGGTTTCATGGAAGACAATTTTTCCACAAACAGCGGTTGTTGGGGGGGGGGGGGTTGGGGAATGGTTCAGGCGATAATGCCAGCGATGGGGAGCGGCAGATGAAGCTTCGCTCGCTCGCCCCCTGCTCACCTCCTGCTGTGCGACCCAGTTCCTAACAGGCCACGGACCGGTACCGGTCCACGGCCTGGGGGTTGGGGACCCCTGCTATAGGAACAACAGACATACTTATTTTTAAGTAATAAACCCTAAAAAGCAGTACCATCTGGGAATGTTAAAAACACCAAACCTGGGAATTCCCTGGCGGCCCAGTGGTTAGGACTCAGCACTTTCACTGCTGAGGACCAGGTCTGACCCCTGGTCTGTGAATCAAGATCCCGCAAGCTGCGCAGCATGGCCAAAATAACACCAAACCTAGTGAGTAATTCATTCTGGAAGTCATGTTTAAAATTACCAAGGAAAAAATATATACTTAACAATAAATAGTGATAATGTCTGGGTGATAAGAATGTGGTGCTTTTATTTTCTATTTTTTTATCTGTATTTTCTAACTTTCTAAAATGTACATATACTGTTTTGTAATAATAAAAAGTTACTTTTAATTTTAAAAAAGATGATGTGATCTTCAGAGAGAAAGCAGATATTTGGCTATGGAAAGAATTTTAATACATACAGATTATTATTATTATTGGTATGTTAGGGGCTGAAATGAAGAAACTTGTCAAAGGGTTGTGGCAGAAGAATTTTTAAGTTTGGATTATTAAAATCTGTCACTTGAACTTCTAATGGATATATGGTCAAGCACCTCTGATTTTTTAAAAATCAAGTTAGAAAAATAAATAAATAAAAAATCAAGTTAGGTATATAATTCAGTCTTATTCTTTCAATCTTGGTCTATCATAGACTTTGTATCTCATCTCTTTCCTTTTAGCAAGATCAAGCTTTCAAGCTTCTTCTTTCTTGATCTACTTGTTTAGTTTTGGTAGTCAGAAGGCCTAGGGAAGATTTTGCTCCTCTCCTGTTTCAAAGATAACTCTCTGGTTACCCAGTGAGTTAATACCACAGGCTTAATTTCTAGTCATTGGAAACTGGGTTTATCTCTTTGTAATAATGAGAACAGGATTCAAAGGAAAGGGCCATTAGAGCCACTTGTTCTTGGTGAAAGGGCCACAGATCAAAATCAGGAGGATCTAGCCCCAAATGAGATATCTCTGACATAAGAATACCATAAAATTAAGTACAAAGGAAGAGGGGAAAGAGGACTACTTGAACAGCTGCGTGATTACATGGTGAACATGTACCAGGCCATTAGCTCTTCTTCAACATTTACACTTTGGGTTGGTCTAGCCTGTAGGAAAGTTTGTCCTTATCATTCTTCCACCTGTCCTTTCAGCACCTTTTTCCTTCCTCCTGGGACCCCCAGATACCTCTTTTGTGACCCATCCCCACAAGGCCTAGCTCTACCTGTCAAGATGTCACTTGTGGCAGATACTGTTAGTTAACCTGTCTATTCTTCGTCCTTCTTTTTATTTTCCAACAGAGCCCTGATTTTGTGTAGGTAGATGGTCAGGAGAGACTGGGTCCCCTGGAGGTGAACCATGATGGGTGTAAACCAATACAGTAGCTAGTCTTTTTACTCTTGATAATGATTGGTTTAGGACTGGTACATGACACAATGCTTGTCGGCATGTATTACGTGGATTCCATTGCCATCTTCCCCAACATGCTAAGGATGGCAGAGGAGAAATATGGAAGTATTGGGACCATGATGGTGTCATTACGCCATTGAATTAATCAACCTATAACTGCCCTACCTTTGAACATTTTGTTGGGTTTTCTGTTACTTGCAGCTGAAACTATCCTATCTGATATTCCACCAAATCCCGTTACTTATTTTGTCAACTCTGATAATATTGTTTCAATTAATATGCAACCACTCCTTGAGTAACCTTTTAGGTACAGGAACATGCCTGGCACAAGAATAAGAAAATATATTGAGACGTATTCAGAATTTTCTATTAAGGTAAATATCACCCTTGTTTTTTCAGACACCTTTGTAAACTGACAACTTCTTTGAAACTACCCTCTGAGGAAAGGCTTCTGAGTTCTTTGCAGCTGAGGAAAGCAAAGTTGTATATAGGCCAAAATTACACAAGCAATTAGTGGCAGAGCTGCGGAAGCAGCTCAATTTTCTAATTCCAAATCCCTACACCACGGCACCCAGTGCCAGTAAAGTGGAAAATATGTGGCAATGGGGCAGGTCGAATGTGAGGTATTAAGAGGCCTACAACGTCCCGCGAAGCAATCCGATGGCTCTACTACCGCTTGAAGTCCGCTGTGGCTCCGAGCCTGATACGGCTCGGTTGGGCTGCAGTCGCCGGGCACAATGCCCCTAGAATACACTGCGTTGGAGACGAGCAACCGGCCTGCGCCGACCTGAACTTTGTCCACCCAGGAGACACCCCTTTACATTCCATGGCCACGCAGTCCGCCCAAGACACAGCGGACTACTCAGGCTAAGACTAGGACCCGCACTCCTGGCCACTCAGGCATCTCACCTAGGCCGGACCAAAGTTTCGGACCCACAGGGTACTGCCGGCCGAACCCACATTTCAGTACCGATACTCTTCAGGTTCCGGATTCTCTCTGTCTACTTGCTTTCCTTCTTCCCTGAAACATTACGTCCCTCTGTGGTCACGCTAACGCTCCACTTCACCAGGTCCGCCGGCACGAAGCTCACGGGGGGAGACCCAGACAGCGGAACCGGAAATGCTTGGAAAAACTGAGGGAAAACTACATCTCCCAGAATGCCGGGTGAGCCGGGGGCGGGAGGTTCTCCATTAAGGCGCCCGATTGGTCAACACTCAAAAGGGACTGCCCCCTCCTAGGTCACGCTAGCCAATCAGAGGCAGATCTACGTAAAAGCATGGGGGCCGGCCGCATCCGGCGGCTTTCCCGGCAGGTCCAGCGTAGGGGAGCATGGGAGCGTGGGAGCCTAACGGTGGCGCCGTCTTTCGGTCTCGAGTCTTGGCTGGGCGTCGCTTTCTGTTGCTTTTGCCTGGATAGCGGGAGGCTTCCTGAGATCTTTAGTCTCGGAGCCGTAAGTGGGGCCCGGCCGGCCCGGGAGTCGGCCTTTCCGAGGCTGGGCCGGGGAGAGGAGTCATAGGCTCAGGTCTTAAAGGGTGTGGGGATGCGAGGGGGTGCGTGGAGGAGCTTGGCAGCCGAATTGGCCCCTCCAAGTACTATTTTCTGCCCCCCCAGATCTGTCCCGAAGTCCCTGTGGCGACTTGAAGACACTACCACTCCTCAAGATGGCATCCACACTCCCTGCAACCGGGGCCCAGGTGAGACCGGGTCCCTTCTCTCGGTCCAAGTTCCGGTCGCTCCTTTCTGGCCTCTGCCTGGCCTCTTTTGGAGGAGGGTGAGGCATGCCCGTGATGCGAGGGCTCCTGATCCCCAGAGAGCCCTTTCACCAAGCTGTCTTTGTTCCTACCAGGCATATAGGAGAAATGGCTTATCAGAGCCTTCCTTTTAGAACCACCAACTGGGAGCAGGGCCCATTGGAGAAGGCTATTACAGGGTACCTCAAAGTGTCTTTCTGGAATGCTGCTCAAACTTACAGATTTTTAAGCTTCATTCCACACCTGTTGAATAAACAAACAAACAGAAACTCCAGGTGATTCTTAATCACACCAGAGCTGTATTGATTTATAAGTTTGGTAAACTTAGGGAAGGAGGAATAGGCCTGGATATGATGCTGCAGTGAGCTTAGCCATGAGTGTGACGAAGAAGAAGAAGAGGGACCAGCAAAGGGAAGGATGTTGGGAGAACACTGGACCTCCTGTCCTGTCATGAGTCTTCCCGGGCTGCTCAGTCTTCTCCTTTCCCTTAGAGCATCCCTACGTAATGGTTTCCTTAATGGTTCCCTGAGAGTTGTTCCCTCATCTTTTCTCTTCTAATAGGCTCTTCTAGAACTTCTCCCAGTTTACCGTTTTGGTCCTTATACCACTACCTCCAGTGGTCCATTTTTACTCTTTCCTTCCTAATCCCCACCTCCAGCCCTCAGAACCCATTCATACCCCCTCGCCAGCACTCAGGGACCTTTTCCACCAAGCCCTTTTCTCCCTTGCCTCTGATGTTTCTAGCTCTTCTCAGCCTTCCCAGACTGAGTAAGGGGGTAGCTTTCCAGTTTCTTGTCCTGAGATGGGCTCTCATGTTGTTTCAGGGACCAGTGCTGTTTGAGGACCTGGCTGTATATTTTTCTCAAGAGGAGTGTGTGAGTCTGCACCCTGCCCAGAGGTCCTGCAGCAGAGACACGCCACAGGAGTGTTTGGAGGATATGGCCTTGATGGGTAACATAGTTGTTTTTCCTGCATTTTTGAACTTTGGTCATTTCTAGGATTAGGATTGCATATCTCTTCCACATGTTGGTATGGAGGAGTGGGACCTACCCCTGAGTGATTTATGTGGTCATGACAAGAACTTGCATGAGAGTGCAATTTTCAAAGGGTGAGTTGATTCTTAAAAGGCAAAAATTGGCAATTCCCTGATGGTCCAGTGGTTAGGGCTCGGTGCTTTCACTGCCAGGAGCCCCGGACAGGGAACTAAGATCCCATGCAAGCCATGCAGCAGGGCAAAAAAAAAAATTAGGGACTTCCCTGGTGATGCAGTGGTTAAGAATCCACCTGCCAAAGCAGGGGACATGGGTTCGAGCCCTGGTCTGGGAAGATCCCACATGCCATGGAGCAACTACGCCTGTGTGCCACAACTACTGAGCCTGTGCTATAGAGCCCGTGAGCCACAACTACTGAGCCCACGAGCCACAACTACTGAAGCCCGCACGCCTAGAGCCCGTGCTCTGCAACAAAGAGAAGCCACAACAATGAGAAGCCCGTGCACCACAATGAAAAGTAGCCCCCGCTCTTGCAACTAGAGAAGGCCCATGCGCAGCAGCAAAGACCCAACGCAGCCAAAAATAAATAAAAATAAATAAATTTATTTTTTTAAAAATTAAAACTTTTTTTAAAAGGCAAAAATCCTGTCTAATACAGTGACTGTGGTTTTGCATAAGACTTGGTAATCTTTCCAGATATTTGTTACGGTCAATTCACAATTTTACTTGTGAAACTCCATTAGTATGGGTTACTATTATTTGCTAAAGGTTGGAAATCGCTTTAATCCTAAGGGGATGGTGTGCCTTTCTCACCTAAGAGGAACTATAATGTAGAAACATTCCTATGCCTGAGTAGATTTTATCCTTGACTAGGGTTGACTATTTGAACTTTCCCAGAACTCACATTTTATATTTTCTACTTCTGTCTTCATCATTTTGTTTTCCTCTACCTTCTTGAACATGTGAAGCATATTTATAATAGCTCTTTAAACATTCTTTCTACTAGTTTTATCATCTGTGTCATTTCTGGGTCTGCTTTTGTTGATTGATTTTGCTTCTAGTTACGGGTCATATTTTTCTGCTTCTTTACATGCCTGGTAAGTTTTGATTGGATGTTGGACATTGTGAGTTTTATGTTGTTGTATGCTGGCTTTTGCTGTATTTTCAAAACAATTTTTGGACTTTGGGGTAGGGTGCTAATTTATCAGTAAGTTACTTGGGATCAATATGATCCTTTCAAGGCTTGCTTTTTGCTTTGTTAGGGTGTGTTCAGAGCAATCTTTAGTCTAGGGCTGATTTGGCCTGCTGCTAAGGCAGTGTCTTTCTAAGCATACTGCCTGATGCTCTGTGTGGTAGGGAGTCTTTCCAATTTGGCTGGTGGGAACATGAACTATTGAACTATTATGTGAATTCTGGAGATTGCTCTTTCTATTCCTTTTTGGTGGTTCTTTCCCTGACCTGGGGTAGTTTCCTCAGATGCATTTACAGACTAGTACGCAGCCAGAGTCTTAAGGGGACCCCATCTAGATGCCCAGAGCTCTCTGCCTGGGCATCTGCCTCTTCTCTGGTATTTTGCTGTCAAATTCTAGCAGCCTTGGCATTCCTGAACTTGGTCTCCTTGAATCAGCAAAACCACTGCAGACTGGATTTCCACACACTACCCTGCAGCCCAGAAACCCTTTCCAGGCAGTGAGCTGGGGCAGTCATAGGGCTGTTGCTTTGGAAGGAAAGATCCCTTTTGGATTGATATATTGGCTTTATAAATTAAGAATATTTGGGAAAATATTAAAGACTAATGCTTTTGGGCAGGCCTGAGTTTTGTCAGCCATCCTATAGCTTCCTGGTCCTCTGTGTAACTAGTTTGTTCTTTCCCCAGTACTACTTGAGGGTGTTTATGTTTTGCTTTGTTTTGTTTTTATCAACAGGAGGAGAAGGCAAGATTGAGATTAATCAGAAGCTAAGGCTAGAATCTATGGGACTCGAAGAGCTTGCCCTAGAAAAATACTCCATTGCTGTGCCCCTTGTCTATTACCCAGAAAATTCCTCTGAGCATGGAGTTGGAAACCTTGAAAGGAAAATGTCAGGTAGAACTCCTGCTTTCAAGAAGAGGTTCATAAGCCTTTTAGTTACCATTGAAAACCACACCCCTTTGATAGAACTATCTCAGTGTTTAGGAACCAGAGCACTTTCTGAAATTCTTGAATTTCCCGGGGAAGAAGCCAAAAATTCATACAAGTGTCCTGAATGTGACCAAAGCTTCAGTGATAGTTCATACCTTGTTTTGCATCAGAAAATGCATTCAGGAGAGAAAAAGTATAAATGTGGTGACTGTGGGAAGATTTTCAATCACAGAGCCAACTTGAGAACACACCAGAGAATCCACACCGGCGAGAAACCATATAAGTGTGCCGAGTGTGGCAGCAGCTTCCGCCAGCACTCACATCTGTCTCGGCACATGAATATCCATGTAA
This sequence comes from Balaenoptera acutorostrata, assembly GCF_949987535.1. NCBI lineage: Eukaryota > Metazoa > Chordata > Mammalia > Artiodactyla > Balaenopteridae > Balaenoptera > Balaenoptera acutorostrata. The sequence continues at coordinate 36,951,140 of NC_080078.1, forward strand.
AGGAGAAACCCTACACCTGTGGCATATGTGGAAGAGGTTTCATGTGGCTCCCAGGATTGGCACAGCATCAGAAAACCCACACTGCCAAAAAAGCCTGTGGTAAATATTTTGGTCAGAAAACAAATCTGGCTTTGCCTGAGAAAAGGCACGGGTCAGCCAGCCAGCACCCATGCAGTCCGAGCGGGAAACGCTTTGGGCAGCCCTCACACTTGGCCCTCCCCGAGCGGGGCCACGAGGACAACCCTGAACACTGCAGCGATTGCGGGGAAAATTTGCTTTCGTTCTCAAAATTCGAACCCTTAAAGTGTCCTGAGTGTTCGATGACCTTTCTTCGTATCTCTGAGCTTATCTCCCATCAAAGCATTCACAGAGGGGAAAAGCCCCATAAATGCAAACCCTGTGCAGAAAGTTTTATTTCGGACTCAGAGCTTGCATGCCACCAGAAGAACCACACAGGAGAACCTTTTAAATGTACCGTGTGTGGGAAAAGTTTCAGGTTGAAAACACATCTCATTGTCCATCAGCAAACCCATGCGCAAAACACCACGTAAATATAGCAAGTTTTCATTAATGCTTGTGCTTCTCAGTATTTATACTGAAAACTGGGGCACAGTTACCCTTTATGTGCCAGGTACTGTGCTAAGCATTTTATACACATTCCATGTAATATATCATTTAATTTTCACCACCACCTTGATTTAGGCACCATGATTTCGGTTTTATAATGGAGGAAGCATAGTCAGTGTCACAGCTACTGAACAAAGCCAGAACTCTAACTCAGTAGCTCAGTTACTATCCAGATTCCATTTGTATGAGCCGGAGAAAGATACAGAACTTATAAAAAAAAAATTCGGTTTTCACTAAAATGAAGGTTATTGCTAGAGTTCTTTTAATTTTGTTTACATGGTTTCTAAGTAAGTTTTAGAAGGCAAATTTATTTATTGTTTGCTAGTTCTGCAGATCTAGGATCTAGGAAAGTAAGTACCTTTGTATCTATTTTATACTTTTTTTTTTTTTGCTGTAACAATCAGAATGTAATGTTTGTGTGAGATTATTGTTTTACATATGAATTTCTGGAGGGGTTTGGAAGCTTTTTTCCCTCCATGTGAAGTGTTCCCAAATGGGTTGGACTAGTTAGTGTCGAGATGGCTGTTAGTATCCGTGAAGTTAGTATCCATTCTCAGATCTGATGCCACTGGCCTTTGTGATTCAAGTGTTTGGAAGGAATTTTAGCAATCTGACTACAGCCCTTTCTGGTGCCTGGACTTGAGCAATGGAAAGGTACTTGCTTCTCTCTAAGAGGATTTACCTCCAAGTCTTTACCAAAGCACATCACCTGCCTTGCTATGAATAACAGTAACCCTTGTTTAGTGTGTATGCTCAATACTTCAGGTATATTAATTTAATCTTCAGAATAAATCTGACAGAAAAGGACTATCCTCGTTTCGTAAATGAGTAAGTAGAGCCCCTGGAGGATACAATCAGTACATTGCCCAAGACACAAAAGTAGCAACATGCTGAAGCTGGCATTTAACCTCTGGTCTCTGCTGTCAGAGGCCATGTGTTCAGCGACACTGCGTTATATGTTGGCATTTGCACCACATGTTAAAACTGCAGGCAGCTGGGGGACTGAGATGGGTGGGTGAGGATGGTCATCATGGAGGCTACCCTGTGCACGTGCTTCATTCCCTTAGTGCTTCATCCCAAGCCTGACTTACGTGTATGGTTACAAAGCAACTGAAAGACTGTTCAGGACTTGAGGTTCAAACTCCATCCCTATAATCAGAGATTGCAAACTCTACAGAGTATAGTTTTAGTTTAGTTTGAGTTTAGTTTAGGTTTTAGTTGAGTTTGGTTTAAGAAAAAAGTTTTTCTTCCTCATATCCAAAGAAAGATACATACAGAAAATTGTTAGAGCTTAATCAAAATACTTGAAAATATATAGATACTGCTGTTACATGTAAATACTGGAGCAAAATATTGTTAAATGGAATGGTTATTAATGTTGAAGAACCAGGGGATCTTGTAAATGTTACATTCATGTGGAATTTCTCTTTAAAGCAAAATTGTGTACCTCTCAGCAAAGCAGCATTTAAAGGGGTTTTTGATTGGGATGTGAGAATGGTCTTATTCTATATAAATGGTATAAAAGTATGGCATTTACTAAAATGGGATTATCACTGGGAAACCTCAGGAGTAATAATAGGCCTCTTTAGGACTAATTGGAGGAAAGTAGTACCTGGAAGGTAGGGTCTTTCTACTGAACAGCAGATTGAGAACTGAATGTACAAAAAGGTGCTGGCTACTGCTGTAAGCTCTTAACACTGATTAGAGGCAGGAAGATACTGTTGGTGAGGAAAAGGGAAACCAATAGCCCTAACCCAGCTCACCCACTCCTTTCCCCCTTTTCCTCATTCTTCTTTTGGCTCATTGTTTCCCATGTCTCCACTCTTAGGATACAGGACACCAGTCTGCCGGGCCTTTGGGGTCTCAAATAAAAAAGCGAGGTCTTCTATAGGTTCTTCTTCAGCAAGTCTCTCTGTCTGAGGTGGTTAGAGTTGTGTAGAAAGATGGTCTCCAGTTAGGTTTCTTATCAGCCAGCTCTGGGATATAAACACCTTTGCTAAATATCAGAAAGTACTGCCTCCCTGCTTTCCTGCTTCTGCCTTCCGTGGGAGCAGCTGGCACAGTGCGCCATTGGCACATAGTAGGGGCTCCCATATTTCAGTTAACTGAAGAGTTGCAGGGTCGGGGATGAAATTGGGAAAGAGGTCCCTAGTAGCAGAGTTGCTGCAGAAAGAAGTAGAGAAGACTATTTTAGAAGGCGTTTGGACAGAGTGGCGCTGACCTGAAACATGGAAGCTGTTATCCTTTCCTTTGCTCCTAAGAAAGTACAGGGGAAGGTGAAAATTCATACCATCAATGACGTTCTGCACTCAGCATGGGAAGTTACCTTTCCAGATGAGGTTTCCTTCCCAATTAACTTCAGTTTTTACATTTTTATTTTCTAGATTTTGGAAGATTATGCCAAACCTCCACAAGAGATTAGAAAAATATCTTTTACAAAGACATTAATATATACATGAGTATAATTAAAATGCCTTTTTGGTGTAATATTGTTAATGATTGTTATGCGGAGGAAAAAAAAATCCCTGAGTGTCAGCTACTGTGAAAGAGGCATCTTTTAAGTTGTTGCTTTATTGTGCACTTGCACCTAAATCCATTTGCTGGATGTAATTCGAGCTGCTCTGAGCCCAAGGAGTTGAAGGAAGCGGTCAGTATCCATCAGTGAGACCCATGCTGGTTTTATGCAGATGGCTTTTTCACCCTCTATTTACAGTGTTAACTGACAGATTCCACAGATGGTCATTAATTCAGAGACATCATTAGCCTACCATGTTTTTTTTTTTTTTTTTTTTAGCCACAATGCTCCTTTTTTTAAAAATTTATTTATTTTTATTTTTGGCTGTGTTGGGTCTTCGTTTCTGTGCGAGGGCTTCCTCTAGTTGTGGCAAGCGGGGGCCACTCTTCATCGCGGTGCACGGGCCTCTCACTATCACGGCCTCTCTTGTTGCGGAGCACAGGCTCCAGACGCGCAGGCTCAGTAGTTGTGGCTCACGGGCCTAGTTGCTCCGCGGCATGTGGGATCTTCCCAGAGCAGGGCTCGAACCCGTGTCCCCTGCATTGGCAGGCAGATGCTCAACCACTGCGCCACCAGGGAAGCCCCCATGTTACTTTTAATGAATACTTGGATGAAAGTTAATACAGGGATGAAAGACTAAATGCAGGAGTTTATTGCTAGGAACAGTCGGTTCACAACATTTTGCAGCATGGATGTTAACACAGGCAGAGTGAAAACTTTGTACTGAAGAATTCAATTGTTGAACAAATTTCTTTGGTTTTGTTGTTGATGCAGTGACGAAAATGTGTATTAAAGTCCTTAATGTGATTGCTGGACTATCAGGTTCTCTAACATCCGTCATTGATGAAACAGCATTATTCCAATAGCCTGCAGATGTTAAGTTTACATTTTGTAATTAAAGAAACTGTGGAATTTAATTGTTATTCTTGAAGGAGTTGAACTCAAAATAGTTTTGTTTACAGCGTTGTTGCAGTAGGTAATAGTCTATTACATCTCTGCATTTAACATAGAAAATGACTAACCCAGTAATTCAGGGAGTTAAAACTAAAAACAAGTGACATTTCACAGCAAATGCTGTTTTGAGTCTTTGACTCCTGTGATTCCATATAATTAAGTGGCATTATTCTGATGACTGCAGCATGTCTTACAATCTGATACTGCAGATTTTGCTCAAAGTAATCTGCCAATTTACTGCATATGTGTACTAAGCAGGTTATAGTTTATCTGAATAAAGAGTCTATTTGAAAGTGTTCATTAAACTTGTTAAGCCTATAGGATTTCCGTTGGAAAGTGTTTTTGCTTGGACATTTGTTTAAAAAGTAACTAAATAATCTTCATTAGAAGTGTTTATATTCATCTGTTTTAGTTTTGTAGATTGAGAGAGCTATTGATCTGATATCAGGATGACCATTATCCATCTCTTCACGGCCCGTCTGACTACAGGTGTTTTGTCTTATTTTTTGACATCCTTCCTTGTATTAACAATCTAGGGAGTGTGGGGATATGATATAAATATACAGTTATATAAACCTGAGAATATGCTGTAGTCTCTAGTTCCTTTGGATACCTTAGAAGTAATATGTTTGTTGGAGGCACTTGTGCTGTTCGTTTAATGTTTTGATTTTACAGTTTTTGGTGTATTCTCATCAGTCTTAGCTCTAGAGTTCAAGCTCTCACTGGGCAGTGATTACTGTCTGATGTGCAATTTGGCATCTAATAAATGCTTTTTTATGATGATGACAATGAAGTGAACTTTAAAATTTTTTTTTACACTTTAGTAGTTTGAGATGTCGATGAGATGTGACATTGTGTGGCAGGATTGTGGCTTGGAAGGGGTTAATGAGTAACTTCGGCCGTTTAATAATGGAGGTAAAATCTTTTGCTCCCAGAAGTCAGAAGAAAACTGCAGCACTGCTCCCGGGAGACGGCATTAGACGTCATTAGACGTCATCTTCCCTTTCAGTCTTTGCTCCACGACGGCTATACCTCCGGCCACGCAGGCCACCAAAGCCCTGCGTGGGCCGCCGTCTAGAGCGGGGGTTGGAGCTGAGGACGCGTGGAGTAAAGCTCCCAGAAGGCTTTGCGAGGCCTGGGAGAGACCTTGTGCCGCTCGGCCACCAGCCGCGCAGGCCGGCGGAAACACCAACGAGACGAGACGCGCTAGAGCGGCCCACAAGGCTGGGAATCGAAAGTCCTACGCTTACTTCCGTCGCCGTCTTGCGGCAGCACAGCTGCGCGTTCCTGGAGCGGCCGTAGTAGGCGGGGGACCCAGCGGCTGCTCGGCCAGACTCCCGGCCCACCTCCGCCACCCAAAGAGAGGCGGCCTCTGTAGAAGCCGAGCGGGGCGGGTGAGAGCGTCTGCGGAGCGGCTCCTCTGGTCTCTCTCTCCGCACCAGCGGGAAGGTTACGTGGGTGGGACTGTGGGGGGCCAGCCCGAATCTCGCACTGGTGACGGGAAGAGGAGCCCGGCGCTACCTCCTGGGCCCTAACCCTACTTTGGCAACGCGAAGCTATGGGCTCGCCCTGTTTGTCTCTTAACTTGTCGAAAGGGACGCTTTGAGCTTCTCACTTGCCCTGGGTAGAGTGTCTTCTGCCAACTAAAAAGTGTCGCTGCCTGTCCAGTTCTGCAAGGCTTGAGTCGTTAGCCACTGCAGTCACTGACCTTCAACACGACCCGAAAGGAATTCAGGGCGAAGATCAGGAATGAGGCACTCTGTGCTCTGGGAAAACTGGCAGAGCCGGCCTTCAGAGAGTGAGATATTTTAAGGAGAAAATTTTATGAACCCAAATTCTTGCATTGTCCCATACTTGGAAAAGCACTAAAAGCATTACTAAGATATCTGTTCCTTGTGAATAGCAGTAACCTTCTATGGAGGGGCGTGCTGCATACCCCTTCGTCAAAATCACATATATTCTCCTCCTAAGTTCTTCAGGACAGTTTCTCAGAGCTATCTGAGAGGCTGCCTCCCCAGCTGTAGTCCTCAGTAAGACAATGAATAAACTTGACTCACAACTTTTAAGTTGTGTGTTGTTTTAAAAGTCGACACTTCTCTCTGGAACCAGCGCCAGTCTCCTCACCTGATTTCTGTGTACTCCACAGCCGAATTCTAACATGCTTTTGGTCAGAGTGTATCTTGGGATCACCTGAATCCACAGTCCCCACCCCCCCTTTCCCGCCCCAACCCCCAAGCGAGCTTAGCCACTTCCATGACTACAAGTACCTCACTTTATGTCTAGCCCCAATTTTTCTTCTCTCCTGCACTCTAGATGCCTGTATTCAAGTGCAAAAAAGAGATCTTCCTTTGGTGTCTCTGAGGCATGAAAACACATGCCCAATGGAATATTACTCAGCCATAAAAAAGAACAAAATAATGCCATTTGCAGCAACATAGATGGATCTAGAGATTATCATATTAAGTGAAGTAAGACAGAGAAAGACAAATATATGATATCACTCATATGTGGAATCTAATTTTAAAAAATGATACAATTGAACTTATTTACAAAACAAACAGACTTACAGGTATCAAAAACAAACTTACGGTTACCAAAGGGGAAATGTGGGGAGGGGGTAGGGATAAATCAGGAGCTTGGGATTAACATACACACACTCCTATATATAAGATAGATAACCAACAAGAACCTGTGTGTATAGCACAGGGAACTCTATTCAGTATTCTGTGATAACCTATATGAGAAAAGAATCTAAAAAAAGAATGAAAAATGTATATGTATAACTGAATCACTTTGCTGTAACCTGAAACTAACAAAATGTTGTATATCAACTATATTCCAATAAAATTCAAACAAACAAGCAAACAAAGAAAAAAAAATCAAACACATGCCCAAAACTGAACTCATGCCTTTAAGTCCTTTTTTAAAAATATTTATTTATTTATTTATTTATTTTTGGCTGCGTTGGGTCTTGCTGTGTGCGGGCTTTCTCTAGTTGCAGTGAGTAGGGGCTACTTTTCGTTGCAGTGCGTGGGCTTCTCATTGCGGTGGTTTCTCCTGTTGCGGAGCACGGGCTCTAGGCACGCGTGCTTCAGTAGTTGGGGCTCGCAGGCTCTAGAGCACAGGCTCAGTAGTTGTGGCTCACAGGCTTAGTTGCTCCGCGGCATGTGGGATCTTCCCGGACCAGGACTCAAACTCATGTCCCCTGCATTGGCAGGTGGATTCTTAACCACTGCGCCACCAGGGAAGTCCCAGGCCTTTAGTCCTTCATCTCTCTGCCTCCAGTATGTGGCGCCACATCCACACAATTGCTCGTGCTACTAACACACACTCCCTCCTCTGCTCCTCAAACTTTCAGTCATCAAGTCCTGTGGATTCTACCTCAAAAATATCTCTCAAAGCTGACTTCTCTCTCTCTCCACCCTTACCCAACAGCACTGACCCGGGTTGACAGCAAGGCAGGGACAGGGTTTTGACGTTGTGGGGATGACCATAGCTAGATGCTGCAGACTGGGACAAGCTCGGAGACAACAGACACTCAGGAGGCTGTTGCAATAAACCAAGTGAGAGATGAGGGCCCTCACTAGGGGTCACGGGAATGAGGAAGATGGCGGGGCTTCGAGACAGATTGAGGAGGAAAAGGTGACACTTTGGTGGGGTGAGAAAGCAGGGAGTCAAAGATGACTTGGAAGTTTCCGGTTTGGGTGATTTGATGGTTGGTAGCTTTGTGGAGAGATTGCTTGCCTCTCATGAGTTTACAGTTTTTCTAAACTTTCTAGGGAGACGTGTTCATCACAAGTGAGGGTGACAGTGCAGCTGTGTTCAGTGTGATCGAGAAGAGGTATGTTATGCTGCGAGAGGGGTCGCACCTGGCCAGAAAGAAGAGCTGAGAGCTAAACACCGACTTGACTTCATTGGTTGGAGGCTTCTGGAAAGGGCACAGGGTCCTAACAGAGAACATAGCAAGGGCCTCAGGTAATGTGTCAGCTGACCCCACATATAGTAAGCTTTTCTTGCTCACCTGTACTGTTTGTTTCCAGGGAAAAACAGAAATTGGAGAGCCCAGATGCCCAACCACACCCCACAGAGAGACAGGGTGTGACATTCCCAGATTCAGTTCAGTCCCAGCTGGTATGAAGCTATCCCCTGAGCCATAAGATGCTTGCAAACTTGGGTGCCCTGGAACTCCCCATCCCCCAGAACTGGAGAGCCCCCTGATAAAAGATACCACTGGGGGCGGGAATCGAACCTGCAAGCCCACCATCCTGGTCCTGAAACACTGCTGTCAATGCATTAGGCCCCTCTGCCAGGAGGGGTAGCTGCGCCAGAGAGGCTCTTAGCCACCTCTGGAGAGTGTGCCATCAGTGGCTAAAGCCAGAGATGCCCACCAAGGAGCAGATCCTGGAGCTGCTGGAGCTGGAGCTCTCCGGCCCATCCTGTCTGAGGGATCCACACTGGGTTCAGTGTCACACCCAGAGGGTGACAAGAGACAGCAACCCTGATGGGGGATTTGCAGAGAGAGCCCAGGAACCAGGATGCTGGGTGACAAGGGCCAGAGGAGACTCAGAGAGTGAACACAGGATGGGTGATAAGCTCCTCTCCTTGGGAAAGAGTAGATGGGGGGATACCCTGAGCATATGTTACACCCCTGCTTCCTCTTCCACCAGGGATCCTGTCTCCAAGGCCTCCAAGAGTCCACACCATTGAGCTGAGGGTCACCTTTATTTTGGCCCAAGAAAGACCCAAACTTTCAAGGTTTCATGGGCAGCTCGGAGTAGAACTGAAAAGAAAATTAGAGAGCATTTTGTCTAAAACCTCATTTTACTGATAAGGAAACTGAGGTGCAGACATCGTAGAGCTCAGTAACTGGCTGCCTGCAGCACTGAAAATGGAACCTGGCTCTTCAGTGCCTTTTCCCCATCCCAGGCCTTTTCCCACCGTCTCAGGCTGTCTCCTGGTCAGGTTCAAGTGCAGCGGCATGTGTGTGATCAGCTAACTCCTTGTGAAGAAGTAACTTCTGTCTCTCTCAAAAAGACATGGGTCTGGTTGTACAACTTTGTGACTATAATAAAAAAAACTGAACTTTGTACTTTAAAAGGATGAATGTTATGGTATATGAATTATATCTCAATTTAAAAAATTACCTTTGGGGCTTCCCTGGTGGCGCAGTGGTTGAGAATCTGCCTGCTAATGCAGGGGACACGGGTTCGAGCCCTGGTCTGGGAAGATCCCACATGCCGCGGAGCAACTAGGCCCGTGAGCCACAACAACTGAGCCTGCGCGTCTGGAGCTTGTGCTCCGCAACAAGAGAGGCCGCGATAGTGAGAGGCCCGTGCACCGCGATGAAGAGTGGCCCCCGCTTGCCACAACTAAAGAAAGCCCTCGCACAGAAACGAAGACCCAACACAGCCAAAAATAAATAAATTAAAAACAATTTTTAAAAAATTACCTTTGAAGTAAAAAAAAAGTTGAAATGTATTTTAAAGCTGCAATAAAATATTTAAATGTAATATACAAAATAACGCATCAGAGACATGAAATAATTTATGCTACCAGCATGACTTATTTTGGGGCAGACCTGATAGTAAAGCTGCTTTTGCCTTTTCTGTGCAAAGATATCTTGTAAGATGAGCTGTTAGAACCATTAGCATTTGCAACTACTTATCTGTGTGCGTTAGAAGTTTCTCAATAGTGTGCAACCAAAATAAAAATCAAATAAACTGCATGTTAATATAGGAATGCAGTTCCCAAAAAGATTTTTTAAAATACTGAAAAGATGTGTGTCCTGGTTTAGGCACGATTTCCTTCCACAGAACCCACCTGTTGCAAAGGGAAAAGAGTGTCTCATAGTTTCAAAGAACTGAGCGTGGGAGAGTTTTCACTGGGGTTTGGGGAAAAGCTATGGACTGAGCAGGAAATCCAGATGAAAAGAGGAGCCGATGCATGTCTCTGGTGGGAGGCGTGCTTCCCGCTCAGCTCCTCTGCCCACCCTTTACTCTTTAGAAGCAAACTTCTCCATCAGAACTTTCTCCTTAGCTCCATTTTCTCCCTCCTGAGGGCATGTATCTGACTTCTGGTGTGATCCTTGACCTCCGATTCTCAAAATCCTGGATCAGAGAGGACTCTTACCATCCTCTTCCAGAACAGAGCCTGTTTCCCAGGAAATCATCCTGCTCAGTGCAGCATATGCCTCAGAAGTGGACATACAGGGGCATGCGCTCTGGAGGTGTCTGGGTCCCTGATGTGCTCTACAAACACACCTCACTGGTGGGCTTCTTCCCTGCCTTCAAAGGAGTTCAGATGGGCCGGTGTTTATGAAGCCTTCATGTGGGGCGTTCTAGAGGCTATAACATGAGCCCCCTCATCCCTGCACCGGCCCATCCAAGGTATTCACAGAAGCAACCAGGGCTCCAGGGGCAAAAAGTCTGCATGGCCAGAAGTCCAGCTTCCTAGAACTTAAAACAACTAGGATGCCCCCAAATGAAATGTTGCAGCTTGTGAAGTGGCGAGTTCCCCTGTCTACAAGAATTTCTAACAAAAGCCTGGATGACAGCTTATCAGGGTGTGGTAGGAGGATCTATGTAACAGGCAGTGTGGACAATCTTGCTTTTCCCTCCAGCAATAGGCTGTGATTTTGAAGAGGTTTGTAAAGAGGAGTGTGGGGCAGTTGATCACCTCCCAGTTTTGCTGTGGGCCAGCTTTGCCAGGGGCAGCCTTGCCCACTGGTCCACACTTCCAGTGGTGGCTGGACCAGACCCATGAGAGCCACCCAGAACGGGGACCAGACCTCTTGAGGGGCGAAGTATTTATGCCCATGGAGCCTTTGCCTTAGCGTGCTGGGGCATTCACCCCAATGGAGGCAAATAACTCGGATCCTCTCATTTCAACCTTATCAAGTTAAAGAAACAAGTTTCAAAGGGGAACTAGAACCAGGATTGAAGCTAGGTCTGTCCAAAGCCAAAGTTCATGCACACCAGGTGCTATGGTCTGAACGTCTGTGCACCCCCCTAATTCCTATGTTAAAATCCTAACCCCCAGTGTGATGGTATTAGGAGGTAGCTCATGAGGATGGAGCCCTCATGGATGGGATTAGTGCCCTTATAAAAGAGACCCCAAAGAGTTCCCTCAGCTTTTCCACCATGTAAGGACACAGCAAGAAGACAGCCCATCTATGAACCAAGAAGAGGGCTCTCACTAGAATTCAACCTGACCGTGCTGGTGCCTTGATCTCAGACTTCCAGCCTCCAGAACTGTGAGAAATAAATATGTATTGTTTATAAGCCACCCAGCCTGTGGGATTTTGTTACAGCAGCCCAAACAGACGAAAACACTTGGCTACACTGAACTATGTCCCGACGCTCCTTTATTAAAGTTTTCCAAAAGGTAAAATAAATGCCTTAAAACTCTTCCTCTGGACACTGTCTTTAGCCTGCACACCCCCATTCCACATGAACCATCTGTCTCTCTGCAGCGTCACTTCCTAAGACTGTGCCACTTGCAGAATTTTGCGACTCTGGCCTTCCCTTCCACTGCTGAAAACACTGCTCCTGTCCTCCCAAGACCTCGGTGCAGGTGTCCCCTCCTGACACTCGGACACATCCATGGCCCCACATCTCTCAGGGGGACCCAGGTGAGCCCTAACTTGTAACCTTTATCGTTGGTTGTTCCACCCTCCTTAAAGCTGCTCCCATCCGGGATGGCCTCCCTCTGCCACCTTTGTCTCCATCCTGGCCCCTAACCCTCTGCTCCAGCTCCTAGGACAAGCCCTTCCCTGGACCTCTGCCCCAATTCCTGCTTGCAGCTGCTCCAGGAACACTAATGTGTGGTGCCACTCTCACAAGACTCAGGGGCCCTCTGGCAAATTTTTCATTGGGGTTTTTGAAAATATGTATTTGCAAAAAGTAAGGAGCACATTATTCATAATGGCCAGAAGGTGGAAATGACCCCAATGTCCATTGACAGATAAATGGTTAAAATGCAGTCTATCCATGGGAATTCCCTGGCAGTCCAGTGGTTAGGAATTGGTGCTTTCACTCCAGGACCCAGGTTTGATCCCTGGTCTGGGAACTAAGATCCCACAAGCCACATGGCGCAGCCAAAATAAATAAATAAATTTTAAATAAATAAATAAATAAAATGTGATCTATCCATACAATGGAATACTATTAAGCCATAAAAAGAAAAGAAATTCTAATGAACCTCAGGAACATTGTGCTAAGTGAAATAATCCAGTCACAAAATGACAAATACTGTATGATTCCACTAATACGAGGTATGTGGAGTAGGCAACTTCGCAGAGACAGAAAGTAGAATGGGGGATGCCAGGTGCAAGAAGAGGGAGAACAGGGAGTTAGTGTTTAATGGAGACAGAGTTTCAGTTTGGGAAGATGAAAAAGTTCCAGAGATGGATCATGGTGATGGCTGCACAATATTGTGAATGTACGTGATGCCACTGAATCGTACAATAAAAATGGTTAGAATGGTAAACTTTATGTTATGTATATTTCACCATGATAAAAAATTTTTAAAAAGTCAATGTTAAAAAGAAAAGTAAGGAGCAGCATGAAGCGGCATTGAAGAAAGGGCGGGTGCCTCTGCTTTGGGGTGCCTCTCTCTAGGACATCAATTTTTCATAAACAGACTTTTGGAGAAATTCTTCCCCCCTTCCAGGACATTCTCTACCGTGACCCCAGTGTGAGCAAGTGCCAAATCCAGGAAAATAGGACCTCTCCACCCTCGAACCCCTGTGGCCTCTCTGCTCATTCCAGGCACAAGTATTTGGATCTGAAAAGGTGACAGAAGGAGATTTCAAGATGCTGTTTTACTTGACACATAATTCATTTTCTTTTTATGTAACACTTTACAGAAAATACTTTCACACACGTGTGTTCACTTCACCAATCATGTGAGGTAAGCAGAGCAGGTCTTCCCATTTTCAGTGGAGGAAACAGGCTTGAAGAATTTAAGTGACACATCCAGGTCAGGGGGCTGGGGGACAACAGAGCTGCGAGCAAAACCATCCTTGGTCTTAGCCTGGTATCAAGTCCACTCTGGTTTGTTTATGGAGCTGCCTCAGACTTGACTAAGTCAGGTCAGGTAGGTAGACCAAGGTAGGTTCCTGGGGCTACCCTAGTTGGCTCTGCCCTTATCTGGTCCAGACGAATTTCTAGAGACAGGAGTGACATTTTGCCGCAAACGTCTGTTTCACTGGCAATTCAGGACTGTTACCGTCTTAGTCAGTTTTGTATTTTGGCAGGTGACAGACAGTGCTTTAAAGAGAGTTACTGCAATTGTGCAAAAGTATTACATTACAACAGAATGGGAGAAAATATTTGCAAGTCATTTATCTGATAAGGATTTGATTCCAGAATATATAAAGAACTCTTCAACTCAACAATAAAAAGACAAAACCCCCAGTTTTAAAAGGGCAGAGGTTTTGAATAGCCGTTTCTCCAAAGAAGATACACAAATGGCCAGTAAACACATGGAAAGATGCCAACATCATTAGCCAACAGGGAAGTGCAAATCAAAATCACAATGAGACACCACTTCATATCCACTAGCATGGCTACGATCAGAAAGACAGATAATAGCAAGTGTTGACAAGGATGTGGAGAAATTAGAACCCTCATACACTGCTGGTGGGAATGGAAAATGGTGCAGACCCTGTGGAAGACAGTCTCAAATTCTTTTTTTTTTTCTTAAATTTATTTATTTATTTATTTATTTTTGGCTATGTTGGGTCTTCGTTTCTGTGCAAGGGCTTTCTCTAGTTGTGGCAAGCGGGGGCCACTCTTCATCGTGGTGCGTAGGCCTCTCACTATTGTGGCCTCTCTTGTTGCGGAGCACAGGCTCCAGACGCGCAGGCTCAGTAGTTGTGGCTCACAGGCCTAGTTGCTCCGCGGCATGTGGGATCTTCCCAGACCAGGGCTCGAACACATGTCCCCTGCATTGGCAGGCAGATTCTCAACCACTGCGCCACCAGGGAAGCCCAAAGGTTTCTTTTCAGGCTGTTGAAAATGTTCTAAAATTAGATTATGGTGATGGTGGTATAACACTGTGAACTTAATTATTAAACTGTACACTTTAAATGGATACATTTTATATGTGAACTATATCTCAATAAAGTTGTAAAAAATATCATTTTGGTTTTAGAAATATCTGGGGGAAATTTCAACTCTATCAGATGGTATTTGGGAGTTGTTAATTTTGTTGGGAGCAATAACAGTATTATGGGACGGGTTTTACAAGTCCTTATCTGCTGTAGATGGAAAATGCTTTTCAGAGAAATCTGCGAGGTCCAGATCCCTCACATATGCATGGAATCTTCCGCTCTCCCTGTCTCCTGGGGTAAGCCAGGGACCAAATAACCAAGGTAGGAATCATCCCACCCCCACATGGGTGAGTACAGGGCAAACTCAGAAAACATGGTGACACTTACAGACTGCTCCGTGGGTAAAGGGTGCACACAAAAGGAGAGAGGTTATTTTCTCATATGGGGTAGCCGATTGTAAGTCAGCAGGTCAATGTTTTGTGCTGAGACCCTCTGGTGGAACCACACATGCGGACTCTTACATTTGAAGAAGTGAGTACAGACCAGCAAATGTGGCTGAGTGCCCAGGGGCCTTCTACCAGGACTTCAGACCCTCACGGGCACTCCTCACCTGGAGCTGAGCCTTACCTGTCAAAGGAAAACTGGGCTGGGGGAGGCGGCACCATCACAGGCTTGAAAACCTTTTGGGAGTGAGTGATATTCAGAGTGGTGATTTTGTCACATTTATTCAAGGTCCACAGTTGGAACAGGTACCCAAAGACATTAAGATTCAGCAATTATTAATTTCATAATCAGAAGACAGAAAACACACGCACACGGGTTCTTCAAAACATACCAAGTAAACAAAGCTCTTATTTTAAGAGAGATTTCCTGTCCCAAATCTAAGGAAAGTGGAAATCTATGTTCCTTTGCTTTTAGGAGAGATCGTCTTTGACTAACCGAATTGATTCACTAGATGGATGTGGTCGGCTGAATCACAGTCCCCGCCAAAGATGTCCATATCCTAATCCCTGGAACCTGTGAATGTTCCCTTATATGGCAAAAGGGATTTTGCAGGTGTGTTAAGGATCTAGAGATGGGGAGATATCTCAGATTATCTGGGTGGGCCCAATATTATCATAAAGGTCCTCCTAAGAGGGAGGCTGGAGGATCAGAGTCAGAAGAGAAGGTGATGTGATGACAGAGATTGAAGGGATGCATTTTGAAGATGGAGGGAGGGGCCACAGGCCAAGGAATGCCAGCAGCCGCTAGAAGCTGAAAAAGGCGAGGAAACAGATTCACCCCTCAGAGCCTCCAAAGGAACCAGCCCGCCTGACACCTTGACTTCTACTCAGTGAAACTGATTTCGGACTTCTGACCTCAGGAACTATAAGAGAAGACATTTGTGTTGTTCTAAGCCACTAAGTTTGTGGTCATCTGTTACAGCACCAAGAGGAAACTAATACAGACGTAAATATAATTAGGGAAGTTACGAAGAAACAACAGTGAAACTGGCCTGGAGAAAAAAAGGTGGTAACAGAATAAGGAATCAGGAGGCTCTGACCGGTGAGAGGCAGGGGACAGGAGTGAGAAAACGGGCAGGCCTAACAATAAAGATAAACTCTTCTAACATCTAACATAGTTGTTGGGAAAGGGACCTTGGATTAGATTCTGAAGGCCCACCAAATACCAGGAAGCAGGCCACTGGGCTCCCATTAAGTCTCTCTCTGCCCAAAAGATGAGAGGTTTTGTCCACTGCATTCAAAGACTGCCACCGGGATCTCTGATTCAGGCAGGAATGGGCCCCAGGGTGAAGCAGGGGCCCTCGACTCTTCAATTACTGAACACCTATTTCTCCTGGCTGGTTGTGGGCTAAGTTCTAAAGCTAAAGTGATGGAAAATCAAGGTTCTGTCCTTAAAGAGCTTTTAACATATATAGCACAGTTCCCCAACCTTGGTACTACTGACATTTGGAACAGATAACTGTTTTGGGGCCGTCCTGTGCACTGCAGGATGTTTAGCTACATCCTTGGTCTGTACCTACCACAGGCCAGGAGCTACGCTCCCTTCCCCCAAGTCATAACAACCAACGGTGTTTTCAGACGTTCCCAAATATCCTCTAGGGGGCGAATCTGCTACCAGGTTGAGCGCCACTGGTGAAGTCTACCTCTGCCTAGAACTTGTCAGAGGAGGCTTTGCAGAGCTGGCAACTTTTGTGAGATGCGAGAGGGAGCGGGGGCGGTGGGTCCTAAGGGCAAAGGGAACAGTGTGTGCAAAGACCTGGGGGACAGGGCTGCCCATGTGAGCACCTGTCCCTCTGTGGTCAGAGGAACCTGAGATCCTTGGGGGGGACACACAATAGCACAACCACAGCCCTGAGGTGGCCAGCAGTGACCTGAGGATACTGATGCTTTAGGAAGAACGCTACCTGCACCTGTTTCCTGCTTGACATACTGCACCCACCTACCAAAAGTCTTCTCTAAACTGGGAGATCCACTGGCTTGCCCAGTGTGAATAAGAATTGTATACTGATTGGGTTATAATTTCCATTTTGAGAGAATGAGGGGTGGGATTAGATGATCTCTCAGGCCTAGTTCTAGGACTTTAACATTTTAGATAAATACATGTTGTCATTTTTAGAAACTTCTCTGAGGTATAATAACGTACATATCATAAAATTAATGAATGTTTCAATGATTTTTGGTACTTGTTCTGAAATAATTCAGTTTTAGTATATTTTCATCACCCCAAGCACTTTGTTATTCTTAAAGCTACTGGCCTAAGTGAGAAAGGAAAGTAGGAAGAATTCCCTTTGCTGTCTCCTTAGCAGTCTTGCTTCTTGCAGTTTTTCCTTATCACTATGGGTGGGGGATTGCAGCAGCTGTGATTTTTCTTTTACCAAATCAAAGGTGCTTTGATATAAAAAGAACCTTTAGTGTGTGTGTATGTGTATTTATTTGGTAAAAGCACTAATACTTGGAGACCCCCTCCTCACACAAACGTGTCCACAGTCCCACTTCATGCGTGCTTTGTTATGAACAGCCAGGAATGACAGGAAGAATATTAGGGGATTTACATTCCAATGAACTTCTGCCTTGAAATTCTTGCAGATCACTCATCTTTATTAAAGGAGTGTGTGCATGATAAAGATTGTCTGGTAGGACAGCAAATGCATAACTATATATAGGATTTATCCTTGAACAGATTTAGAGGATAAATAAAGCAGCAAAGGGAGATTTAACATCAAGGTGTGGGGCACATCTGCAGGATCGTCCCGATTCTCCCTCAGTAGTGACTCCCCGCTCTCCAACAGACACCCCGGTGCTCTCTGACCCAATGCCTAGACCTGCCATCTCTTCCCCCGTCATCGTACATGACCCCATGCACGATCAAGTCCCCCGTCAGCCTTTTCCCGACCGACGCCTCACCAGCCCGACGGGCGCCATCACTCCTCAGGGATCTCTTGCTTTCTTCCTTGTAAGTCACGCAGACGGTCTTTGTGATTTACATGCAAGCTAGGGGAAGGAGAAATGCAAGTACCTTCTTCTGAACAGAGAGGACCCAGCCCTGCTTTCAGTCCCCATGGTGGAGTCTGTGATGCTGGTGAAGGTTTGAGCTCTGGCGAAAGCTTTTCCCACACTGGCCGCACTGGTAGGGTTTCTCTCCGGTGTGGATCCTCTGGTGCAGCTTCAGGGTGGACTGCCGCCCAAAGCAGTTCCCACACTCTCCGCACGTGTAGGGCCTCTCCCCTGTGTGGACTCGCTTGTGTCTTTTCAGCTCTGAATTCCATGTGAAGCTTTTCCCACAGTCATCACATTTGTAAGGTTTCTTCGCCGAGCGGGTCGGCTGGTGACCAAGACGTTGCAAACGGCTGCTCAGGTTTCTTTTGCTTCCCTTGCTTTTCTTCAGCTCTCTCAGTGGGTGGCTCTTCAGGGGGCCGCTGATGTATTCCAGTTCCCTGCAATGTCTCTGGTAGTGAGCAAATGGCTTTTGAGCACGTGGGGGGCTGACCTGCCTCCGTGACAACCGGGACTCACTCACAGTCGCCCCTCTGGGTTCGGGGCTCTGCAGACCATTCCCTTTGGGTCTGCCCACTGACAATGCGCATGGTTTTGCTCCTTTAGCCCCCTCCTGCTGTGGATTTTCCTTGTTGTCACTTTTCATTCTGGAGGCCTCTATAATTATAAAGAATATGTTTCATTTCTGGGCTTCGAAGAAAGAACCCAAGCAAAAGAGCTGTGAGATACACGGCAAAGTTTCTCAAAGTGCTGTTCTCCACTTGGCAACTTGCATTAGACTCATCTGGGGCAGCTGTCCACCAAGCAGGCTTCCCCTGCTCCCCCAGGGCTGCTGAGTTAGAATCTCTGGGGGATGGAACCTGGAAGTCTGCAGTTAGCAGGGGGAAGCTGGGGTGATTCTGATGTATACTAAAGTTAGGAAACAAGTTCTCCAACCCCTCCCTCCTTCCTACCTTTGGGGAAAGGTTTAAGAAAGGAGAAATAGGAAAAAGCAAACCCATCAGAAATTTCGACATAGCAAATATACCCTCACTTACATGGACACTGACCACCACTCTCTCTTCAAATAATGGTAAATCCAGTGAGTGTGGTATTTTCTTCCATTATGAAGTTGATAGATAGCATATGTGATTGGAAATTGGGATATGGGCCAGACATGCACCCTAATTACAGAAACTCCACAACAGTGCTATTATCCAACAGGATTCCTGCCATGTGGAAGATCTATTCAATATGGCAGCCACTAGCCACATGTGGCTACTGAGTACTTGAAATGTGGCTTGTGTGACTGAGAAACTGAATTTTTAATTTTATTTAACTTTAATTTAAATTCAGATTTAAAAAGCAGCCCACACAATTATGGTCAACTGCTCTTCAACAAGGTTGTCATGATAATTCAATGGAGTAAAGAATAGTCTTTTCAACAAGTGGTGCTGGAACAACTGGATTTCTACATACAAAAGAATGAAGTTGGACCCCGACTCACAACACATACAAAAATTAACTCAAAATGGATCAAAGACCTAAATGTGAGAGCTAAACCTATCTCTCTTTGAACAGAACAAAGGTGTAAACCTTTGTGATGGTGGATTAGGCAATAGTATTTTCGATACGTTACCAAAAGCACAAGCAAACAAAAAGATAAATTGGACGTCCTCAACATCCAAAACATTTGTGCTTCAAAGGATACTATCAAGGAAGTGAAAAGATAACCCACATAATGGGAGAAAATATTTGCAAATTATACATAAGGGTCTAGTATCCAGATTATACAAAGAACTCTTATAACAATAAAAAGACCAACCCAGTTTAAAAATGAGCAAAGGGGACTTCCCTGGTGGTGCAGTGGTTAAGAATCCACCTGCCAATGCAGGGGACACGGGTTTGAGCCCTGGTCCAGGAAGATCCCACATGCCGCGGAGCAACTAAGCCCGCGAGCCACAACTACTGAAGCCTGCATGCCTAGAGCCCGTGCTCCGCAACAAGAGAAGCCACAGCAATGAGAAGCCCGGACACTACAACGAAGAGTACCCCCCGCTCACTGCAACTAGAGAAAGCCCGTGCACAGCAATGAAGACCCAACACAGCCAAAAATAAATAAATAAATAAATTAAAAAAAAATGAGCAAAGGATCTGAATAGACATTTCTACAAAGAAGATACACAATTGGCCAATAGGCACATGAAAATATGCTCAACATCATCAGTCATTAGGGAAATAACTCAAAACCTCCATGAGATACCACTTCATGCCTAATAGGATGGATGCAATAAAAAGGACAAAAAATAACAACTGTCAACAGGGATGTAGAGAAATTGGAATCCTCATAGACTACTGGATGTAAAATGGCGCAGCCACTTTGGAAAAGTCCAACCTCAAAAGGTTAAACGGTGGGTTACCATAGTACCCAGCATTTCCACTCCTGGGTGTACACCCAAGAGAAATGAAAATAGACACCCACACGAAAACTTGTACACAACTGTTAACAGCAGCATTATTCATAATAGCCAACAAGTGGAAACAACCCAAGTGTCCATCAACTGATAAACAGACGAAATGTCCACAGAGTGGAATATTATTCAGCCATAAAAAGGAATGAAGTACTGACACATGCTACAACATGGATGAACCTTGAGCATGAGACTCCACCCTCTCTGGAATCAAATAAAAGGAAATGGAGACAGCATGCACACCCAGCTGCCTCTGCTGAGGCAGAAGAAGGGAGTACGTGTGGTCCACTTTCTTTAGGACCATGAAGGCCGTAGGTTATGGGGTGGGACCTCAGCCAGGGCCACAGTGCTTTCCTGCTGGATGCCCTAGGTCTTCTCCATTCATGAGCTTTGAGAATAATGAAATCAAAGTGTTTCGTTGAATGTAGCAAATCTTAAGGAATCTAGCTTTCTTGTAACCTTCTTCTCTAATCTGTTGACCATATCCTGTA
Organism: Balaenoptera acutorostrata; assembly: GCF_949987535.1. NCBI lineage: Eukaryota > Metazoa > Chordata > Mammalia > Artiodactyla > Balaenopteridae > Balaenoptera > Balaenoptera acutorostrata. The sequence continues at coordinate 36,971,728 of NC_080078.1, forward strand.
TTCACATCACCAAGACTGGCCAAAGTGTCACTTTCATTCAGTCAGAGAGACCACAGGACTGTGTAGAGCAGGGCCAGCAATTATACTGGCATTGTACCAGAGAAAGATAAAGAAATGGACACAGACAATGTCACAGGAGGAGAAAGAGGCAGAAAATAAAACGGAGAGGAGCTTTTTTCTCTAATTAGCAGAATCTTGTTTAGGTCCCTTCTAAACGTGGGACCATTTTAAGTGACGAAACTCAGCCACAGCTTGAATGGAAGTTCATCAGTGGTCATATTTGGATTTGTCTTCACTATAAGTAGCTCTGAAAGGGACAGAAAAGTAGGCACTAGAATAATCCTGTGCACTGGATTCTCAAATAGTCATGAACAGAAAATGATAAAAGCACACTTTAGTAACACTACCATTCTAATTAGTGAAATTCGTTGGAGAATAAATATCTACTATCACATACAATATTGAAAAAAAGCCAATACCTGGTCTATGTCTTTTTAGAACCATGAAATGCTTTGATGGAGATAAAGGGATGATGAGAGGGAGAGAAGAGGCACCGAGTGTTTACCTGTCTCAGCCAATTTGGGGGTTGGGTCCTGGAGGAGCAGGGATTTTTCCCAATGACGGGGGCTCCGCTGATCCTGAGATCCTGCCTGGGACGTCTCCTCCAGAGAGCTCTCCCTGGGATATCTGCTAGGAGTTTGCAGTTGAAAGTCTGGCAGTTCCTGTTCTCCAAGCTGGGATCCAGTTTTCTCCAAGAGCACCTTCTGGCCCTCCATACAAACAGCCACCTAGGAACAAGCCCCATGCATTAGAGGGCAATGCATGCTCAAGGACTGTCTGAGGGCAGCTTGACCTCTCACTGCTCTGTAATGACTGTTTTTCCCTGGAAATTTCTGATAACGGCCTGGGGGTCAACCTTGAGAGAGAATGCTGAAACTCTCAAAGGAAGCAAAGGGAAGGACTTGCAGAATGACCGAAAGGAGGCGGCTTCAAATCAGCCAATACTTCCTGTCCCTAAAGCTTGGGGCTTTCTCAAGGCCTGGAGTCAAAGTCATCAGAGAGCAGGCACAAATATATCAGGGTCAGCCATGACACCCACCCAGCAGGTTCCTACCCTATGCTCACTTGCCTCCCTGCTTCTGCTGGAAACAGGCCCTGTAGGATAGGGAAGCAGTAGGGTGGGGGCCATTAAAAACCACCCTTACCTATAAATTGTTCTGCCCAAGGCTCTCCTGGTAAGGAGATCTCAGTAAGAGGACTGCCCTACCCCTGTTCCCTAACTGCTTCCGTTCACCAAAACACATGATTGTTTGCTTCCTCCCTAGGTCCCTACTGGGGTCTGACTTAGGGGTGGGATTTGGAAGGAATACTAGCCAATTGAGCTGGAGTTTCCTGATCCAAAGGCAATATGCAAGACACTTCCCTTGGACAAGGTCTAATAAAGTTCCCCCCAAATCAAATTCCTATCCAGTAGAATGACCCTGCCTGCTATGAATCCTGACTGCAGAAAAACTTCAAGAGGAAAGGGTCAGGGGAGATCTGTCAGCAAAGTTTCAAGAGCCTTACTTGATTCTCTACTTTCTCACTGGAATGCCTGTGGCTGGGTTTTCTGAAAACCTGTTACATCTCCCTAGGAGGGTGGGGGGAGGAGGGTTCCAAATAGAGGCCAGAAGCAACGTTTGAAATTCTGGACTCTATCTAGGGAGGGGTCCAGAGACCAAACACTAACCAGATGAAAAAGAAATCCTGGGGACCACATAAAGTACCCTCCTTACCCACTGCTTTGGTCCCTTGGCTGCTCTGTAAAAATCTTCCACCAGGGTCACAATCTCCTTGCTGCTCACTGGACATTGATGCCTGGCCCGAGCCTGGATCTCCGGAGGCAGGATGTTCAGAAACTGCTCCAGCACCAGCAGCTCCAAAATCTGCTCCTTGGTGTGCACCTCAGGCTGCAGCCACTGACGGCAGAGCTGCCGGAGACGGGAGAGCGCCTCTTGGGGTCCAGACACCTCTTGATAACAAAACCGTCTAAAACTCTGGCGGGAGAGCTCAGGATCGGGCCAGTCTTTTTGCAGAGCGGGCTCCCGTTTTTCTTCTAGCTTTGCTATTATATGTCTCTCTTGCTTGGAGGAAGCCTGAATGTGGGACTGCGAGCTCAAAGTTATCTCCATCTTAGCCGCCATTTTGGGGCTCAGGAGACAGCTTCTCTCTCCTTGTAAACAGCTCAAGCCTTCGGGATCATGACCCTGAATGCTAGAAAGATGCTAGAAACGAAGCTCCTCTGAGGATATTGGAGAGGAAAGGATGCAAACAGAGTCTCCTCATTCGCTGGACTTGACCCCAAACTCCTGAAGACAACACAGTCCCTGAGAGTGGGAAGAGTTTGTTTTTCTGCCAGTTTCTTGAACTGTCTTGCAAAGGAGAAAAGTCATAATGTCCTAAAAGGAAACTGGGGGAAATACCGCTTTTATTTCAGCGGCAAGCACAAGCGGTCTCACAGGAAAATGCGCAACGTGACCTAATGGGCTGACAGGAATCCCTGGGAAAAGTTCAGGCTGTCATCCAGGTAGCCTGCACCAGCTCCCCCGCATCCTCCACAGGCCGACCTCCAGCATCTCGCCAGGCGCTACAGGGCGAGCCCAGGCAGGCCACAGCGCACGCTGGGGGTTGTGAGTTAGCGGAAACCTCCTGCTAGCCAGCAAGGTACACGGAGGCGCGGCGGCTGCTCACCCCCGAGGCTCCGAGGCCCAGCCGCTCCGGCCTCCGAGGGCGCCCGGCTCCGACTCCGCGCCCCAGCTGGCCTGGGGCTTGGCGAAGCTGCAGCACTCTGGCGCGCGGCTCAACTACGTGGCCGGGTGCGAGCCGGCGGTGCCGCCTGCGACGGCAGCACCACCGACAGCCCCGCTCCACACGCCCACCTGCAGCCGACTCACCTCCCTGGGGACCGGGAACCCAGAACCCAGGAGCCAAGGCTGGGGGCGGGGCAGAAGCCGCTCGTCGCGGACACTCCCACAGGCTGCCGCGAATCTGTGCCACGGGAGAGCTCGCCTCCTCCGCAGAGGGATTGGCTCCTCGGGGTCGTTCTCTCTCGTCTATCGGCCGCTGGGTCTGTCGATGCTGGCGAGAACGGCACCCCGCCGTCGCAGTGCACTCCGGGAGTTGTAGTCCGCTGGCAAGACTCGCGAGCAAGCGCAGTGGGCGGATCCGCGCGGGGACTCGCGGTGCTGACTTCCGGCCCGGCGGCCGAGCCAGTTTGGAGAGCTGTGAGTGCGTCTGGTGAGTGCTCCGCTTCTTGGCGGCCGGCGGCTTGCTGCTGGCAGTCGTCTCAGAGGCAGTTGGGCCAGGTCAGGGCGCCCCTTGCACGCTCGGCGGTCACCCTCCTGTGCCGCGGCCCCTCGCCCCGGCCAACCCGAGCCGGCTAGGGCTGTCCCGATCCCTGTGCCCCAGCGCGGACTCTCTCCGGCCTGTGGCCCTGCCCGTCTCACCCCCGGGAGACGGGAGCGGGAGCTCGCGGACTTGTTTCCTAGTCCACTTCAGCCACAGGACCTAATCCTAGCACCGAGTGCACTGGAGTACTCAGGGCATCCTTGCCAAATGAAAAGTGAATCTGCCCGACTCCCCATCCTCATCCTGCTTTCTGCTGAGTGTTTGGGTTATCGCCAGAGAGAAACCCATATTTGAGAGAGGAGTATTTTAAAATTAACGATGAATGGGATATTAGGGGTCAAGAGGAGTGCAGGCTCCGCCTTCTGCATGTAACTAGGATAGCACTCATTAAATTATTCTTCATACAGAGAAGGTGTGGGATTTATGAAAATGTGTAAGGCAAGGAGTACAGGTTCTAGTCCTGACCTTGCTGCTGAGAAACTATGCTCTGTGATGCTCCTTTTTCGTTCAAAAGGACTGTTCACAGTAATGCCTTTGCTTTCTCTATCTCTAGCCCCTCCTGCCTCATGGAAATGTAAAGAGAATACAAGTGAAGGCAGTTTAAGTACTTTGGAAGAAAGGCAACCTGAATCCATGTTTTTAAAAGTAATTTCTTTACTCCTGTAAAACAGACTCAGGCCTCTGGAGAAGGAATGGAATGGAGAGTGGGACATTAACTGCAGAAAGCTCCAGTCTTACGTCCACCGAATTTAGCAATTTCCAGGAAATTCGCAACTTTTTTCACCCCAGCTGTATGTAAAATCCCAGAGAATTTTGACAGGCCCAGCCTATGTGAGTTGCCCATTCCTGGGGTTGGGGGAAGGGTACTGTAATGAACAGCCCCACCAGAGACAATGAAATAGAGAGGGGCCTTTTCATAAAGGGAGAAGATGCTGTTGTCAGAAGTGGGAAGGAATGCTGGAAAATAAAAGCAAACCAGAACAATCATTTCTCATCCTCATTGTGTGTGTGGTGGTGGTGGGAGGGAGGAGAGTGTGATAGTGATAAAGAGATTAATACTTTTCCCTCCTTAAGAAAAGGTGGCAATTGGGAGGCTGGGTCCAGGCCTCTGAGGGTAGGGAGGGCAGGGACAAGACCCAGGCACATGGGGAACACGAGAAGGAACAGCTGGACTACACTGAGGGACAGTTTGGGGAATTCATCCACAGAAATTTGGTTAGGGAGAAAACTATGTTTTTTGATATTTTTAGTACTTTGGCTACTTGGCTTGGATTGAAGAGGGAGTAAAGGAAAAGGATAGAAATAAACCATAAGAACTAGAGTGGAGGAATATGGGATGGTTTCATGCTGTCTTTTTCCATTCTTTTCAGCCTCACTGAGCCTTTTTCAAGTGTGCCTCTGAGTCTGCATGTCTATGAAATGCTCATGTCTCTGATTCCAGAAAGACACACTTTTCACTGGTATCCAGGAGACCCTCTTCCCAGTGATAAGAAAAGAGATGGAATCTGATCTGCAGGATGGAAGTGGCAACCAGTGAGCCAGTTCATTGAAGCAAACCATGGCTGCAATAAGGAGTTCCCAGGCACACCCATCCCCAAGCAAGGATTCCACACAGGGACGGAAATCAGCCCTGCACAACAACGGCCCTGACTCTGAAGCTTCCCGCCAGCGCTTCCGGCAGTTCTGCTACCAGGAGGTAGCTGGTCCACATGAAGCTTTTAGCAAACTCTGGGAACTCTGTTGTCAGTGGCTGAGGCCTAAGACACACTCAAAAGAGCAAATCCTGGAGCTGCTGGTTTTGGAGCAGTTTCTGACCATCTTGCCAGAAAAGATCCAGAGCTGGGTGAGGGAGCAGTGTCCAGAAAATGGTGACGAAGCTGTGGCTCTGGTTGAGGATGTACAGAGAGCACCTGGGCAGCAGGTGAGAAAAGGCAGTCAGAACCTTGTGGTTTTAGTCATGAAGAAGTTGGTGTGAGGAGCACAAGAATCCAGTTACTGGAGAGGCGCTTAGCTGAGAAATGCCAGAAGCTGTCTGCTGCCCAGAAAGTATTAGCTATCCTGCCTTGGTCCTATGCCCTTGGTCTATGGGAAGAATTTCTCATTTGGTGAAATAACTTAGACATTCATATATTCACTGAATCCTTGGAGTCACTAATTAAAGTGAGATAACACTCTCCAAAACAAGGCGAGGAAAAGGACAACAATCCTTCACTCAGCAGGTCAGGAAAATTAGAGATGGTGGTGAATTTAAATCTAATCTCTCTTGCTAGAAGGTTCCTTGAAGTAGTGTGCCATGTGTTGTACACTAAACAAAGTCGTATTAGAGCTGGTCCTTGCTGCCTGAATTAAGTGGTCAGTTTGGGACAGTGATGAGTTTCACAAAATACCCACTTGTAGAGGTAAGGACTAGGTCTGAGATCCACTCAGTGTAACGTCTTGTATATTTTGGGAGAAGCGGGGTGTGAAAGGCACAGGAGAAGGAAAAGAAACATGAGGGCTTCAGTTGTGGGAAATTCTGTGGGAAGAAGGCGGCTGAAATCCAGGTCAGAAATCTGGGAGAGGCAACGAGTAACGGAGGAGTGTGGGTCAGAGGAATGCCAGCCTGAATGTGACTGTGGCCAGAGCAGGAAGCAGCCCGCTGGCGCCCGAGTCTGCATGGCTGGATCAGGACGTGCTTGTGTTTCCCTGCGAGGAGGCAGATGTGCACACCAGCTGTAGGAGGAAGAGTGGCGAAGGGGGTGTCAGTGAAATTTCATAGGATTGAGAGGTTTTGACAGAATTTGGACGGGGGAGCAGTATGGTGGTGATGCATTAGAAACAGGGGAAGTTAATTTAATATCCATGGTTTGGCGACTGTTAATAATAACCAGGATGGATGGAGAAGGGCAGTGGAGCACATGTACGAAGTTAAGAGTTTGGAGAAGGGACCTAAGCAGAGCGGGAATCCCTCTGTGCTAACAGTCATCCTGGTCCCCGTTCCCCTTGCCATTTCTGTGTGGACCATCTCTCCCTTATTGTCCACCACCATTTCAGGATCACACTCTTAATGTGAATGAAAACAGTACAGGAATGTAAGGGTTAAAACGGCTATTTGAAACCCATCAGGGGGGTGAAGGGGAGAGCAGGAAGTGGAGGTGAGAAGCAGTAAGGGAGGTGATACCTCAGCTGCCTCTCAGTACCTCTCCTCTGTCACTTTACACAGGAATTTGTAGTGACAGATGATGGGGTCTGTTCTCAGGTCCCGGAATCTGGGAAGGACTTGAAAATGCCCATCGAGGAGACGGCCTCCTTGGGAGCAGCCAGAGAATCACTGAGATCCCACCTGAAACAGGGGGTTCATCCAGAAGAATGGACTGTGAAGGGGTCACGGAGCTCACCCCGGAGACCGTGGGGACAGTCAGAAGGTAAGCAGAAGCCTCTGCCCTCCCCCAAGATGTGAGGGACAATCATCTCTTGGAAATGCAGGTCTGAGCTCAAGTTGGCCCCTGGGTTCCAGATTAAATGCCTTTGAGATACATCCAAAAATCAAGATTTCAAATTATAGTTGATGGTACTAGCACTTAAAATGTGGGTGGAGATCCTTTATGTGTTAGCTTAATTCTCTTTTATTACAATTTAATTCTATTGCTTCTGAATCAGGTGTTACTAAAGGTGAGCATAATTACCTCACCTTCAACAGAGCGGTTCTTCATGAACTTGAAGACGTAACCCCCTTCCATCCAGCTTAATCTCTTCCAAAATACATTTCTCCTATTAGTTTTTCCTTTCTTCCAGTGCTTTTTTTAAAATTTGTCCTAATTTTTTAGAAAAAGGTTAATTAAAAATTTAATTAAATTTAATTGATCTCAAATTCATCACCTAATGTAAAATTAGCCATCTCAAGTGAACCATTCAGTTGCATCTAGTACAGTCACAGTGTGGTACTATCACCACCTCTGTCTCGTTCCAAAAGTTTCCATCCTCCCCAAAATAAACGCCATGCCCATTAAGCAGTTGCTCCTCATTCTCTCTCTTTGTATTTGCCTGTTCTGAACATTTCATAGAAATAGAATCCTACAATATATGACCTTTTGTTTCTAGCCTCTCTCATTTATCACGTTTCCAGCCTACGAAGTATCACTACTTGGTTTGTTTTTGGGGCTGAGTAATATTCCATTGCGCAGACAGACCAAGGTTCTATCTTTATAAGTCTCTTTCTGTAAAGCACTTTGGCTGCATACATTTCTAGATTATCTAAAGGCCACTGCTGCCTTTTCTGCGTAATTCAAAGCTGCCCTTACAGGTTTCTAAGTAATTATTTTAAAGCCACCTCATCTTTATGTAACTCAGATCCTAAAGAAAAGCACTGTGTCTTCATGCTGTTTAAAAAGGCAAGCTTCTGTTGATGAAATGAGAAACAGTCTTAAGAGTTTATTTGCTTTTGTATTTTTTAAGTGAAGTAAATACACTATCAATATGTTAGAAAACTTTGCCATTTAGAATTTATTTACTTTTAATCCTTGGGAACATCTGTGCTCTTTGGTGTGTGATTTCTGAGGCTTTGGGGTCTGAGTAAAGGGGGCAGGACTCACTGTGTTCCATGTTCTGCAACCTCAGCTCACCGTACCTGTGGGCTGCTCCCAAGTGGTGAAACCTCCCCAGGGGTCAAGTTCCACTAATAAGCCATCAAAACGTACCATTTCCTTTGTACTATTCTTGAAAATGGGGATCTGGAAAAAAATGTATTATCTTGGTCTGAAAAAAAAAGAATCAAATTCCCGTGGTATTTTTAAGAGCACTATAGGGGATTTCCCTGGTGGCGCAGTGGTTAAGAATCCACCTGCCAATGCAAGGGACACGGGTTTCAGCCCACGGGTCCAGGAAGATCCCACATGCTGTGGAGCAACTAATCCTGTGCGCCAAAACTACTGAGCCTGTGCTCTAGAGCCTGCAAGCCACAACTACTGAGCCCATGCGCCTAGAGCCTGTGCTCTACAACAAGAGAAGCCACTGCAATGAGAAGCCCACACACCACAACAAAGAGTAGCCCCCACTTGCCGCAACTAGAGAAAAGCCTGCGCATAGCAACGAAGACCCAGCACAGCCAAAAACTAGATAAATTAAAAAAAAAAAAAAAAGAGCATTATAGTCATCTCTGAGTGGTTGGACAATGAGACATTCCCTCCCCTTGCTCCCAAGTATTCTATTAAAATTTTTAAAAAATATACTATGCACATTATTTCTTTAGAATGAAAAAAACTTTTTTTAAAGCTATTATGTCAGGAGGGATCTGGTAAAAGGAATTTCTTAACACACAGACCATTGGCTGTGGCAGTGGTCCTGAAACTTGACTATGCATCAGACTCACCTGAGGGAGTGTTAAACAGATTCCCAGGCCTCACCCCCAGAGTTGCTGATTCATCATATCCCAGTGGGGCCCAGGAATATGCATCTCTGATGAGCTCCCAAGTGCTGCTGAGGCTGCTGGCCTGGGGACCCCACTCACAACCTCTGCTGTGTGGCTGTTATGTGGAGACCACCACCCTCTAACAGTGGCTGTTTTCTCCCCTAGCCTGGCTTACTCTGCAGGCTCCCAGGAACCTTCCTCAGAGGAGGGGTCTTGGAGACCAGGAGACAGGTGCTGTGCTCCACATAGCTGGGGCCCAGGTGAGCGATGGTGGGTATCTTTTATCTCTTTAAGTTCCCCTTTCATCTTGCGCTCACTCTCAGCCTAAAATCCCTTCTTTTCTGGAGATGCTGGAAAGATTTTTACGTGGTCCATTGAGTTTCTCTTGGGTTGTTTCCTTGTTCTGTCCACTGACATCATCATATGGCTCTTTACCCATCCCGATCCTTCTCTTGGAGGCCTGACCTCTCCCTGCCTTGCTTTGCCCCTGATCTGATACCTGTGGTCCTGTCTCTGCCCACCCCCCAAGCTAGAGCAGTGCTATTTTATCGGTAGCAGCAGACCCCGGTGTTGTTACAGGGACGAGCCACGTGTGAGGACAGAGCCATATCCCTCTGTCAGGAAGGGCAGATACACCTGGGCCCCGAACAGAGGGCCCTCTACAGGGATGTTACACAGAAGAGTGACAGAAACGCCTGGCTGGGTAAGGATCCACGTTCCCTCTAGGTCCAGAGTGGATGTGTTCAGTTGTCTGGAGACAGACCAAAAGAACCCAAGAGGAAAGGAGACAGAGAGGCAGTGGGGAGCCTGTTGGGTGGGGGGAAAGAAGGAACAGGAACATACTGAGAGATGACAAGAGACACAGAGAAAGGAAGACACAGAGAGGGACAGAGGGATAGAAGGAAGGGAAAGCACGGGCTCATGACAGGGGCAGTGGGGACAGAGCATGTGGGAGGCAGAGGATGAGGGGGGAGGGAAGACAGACAGCAGCTAGGGAGGCACAGGCTGTGTTGGGAACAGGGGAGAGGTGAGTGAACTTGTGCTCACACACACAGCTGTGATAGGTCCTGGGGAGCAGAGGAGACTGAAAGACAAGAGACTCCAACCGTGACAGTCTACTTCTATGCCCAGGCCCTTCGGGAGGCAACAGGAGCCCTTTTTCAGAGTCTCTGGACCAATCTCTTGCCTTTTTTCAAATCAGTTTTGCCCCATCTGGGCTGCTCCTCCTCAGAGAAGCCTCCCCGACCATCAGATTCAGACAGATGCTCTGCAGCCTTGATGTCTCCTCCCTGCGTCTCCACATGCAGGGTTGCTCATTCATGGTCGGAAGGACATTCTGGGCTGGATCAGAGAACACGCAGGGACCCCAGATATGCAGGGCTGCAGGACAAAGAAAAGGCCTAAGACTTCCACGAGGGAGACTAGAGTGAAAGCCCATGAGACACCAGCAAACAGGGAAGAAGAAATCAAGGGTGAAGCACAAGAGCCAGACTCAGCAAATGGGACAGAGGCTGGCCCACCGTGGGCGGCTGAGGACACCAGGACTCTCCTGTCTGTTCTCAGCAGCCTCGGTTTTATGAGGAACTCCAGGAGCACCAGCAGAGCAGCCAGCTATGTGGGGAAGTCGCTGAGTTCTTGTGTGAACGAGGTTTCCACCAGACTCTGGAACAGCATGAACCAGTTCAGAAGCCTCTGGGCCAGTGACTGCAGCCTGCTGCAGCCAGGCACCCTGTGCCCTTCAGGAGGAGAAGGAAGCTCTGCCGGCCTTACAGGGCTCCTCCAGTTCTCCCAGGAGCTCGGCAGACAGGGCTGTTGAGGCCAAAGGGCCAAGCCAAGGGCCATGGAAGCGCAAAGAGGCGAGGCTCGAGGACACAGCTGGGGGCTCAGACAGCTACAAATTTGACAGGAAGCAGCCAGTCCAGGAAACTGGAGCCCCCACACCTACAGCCAGCTCCAGAGCCACTTGGGTGAGGGCCTCTCAGCACACGTGTCCTGGTACTGTCACCTATAAGCAAACCATGCCCCCACTCTGTGCCTTGCCTTCCAGCTGTAAGTTGAGGATTGTTCCTGTTCCCTCACTGCTGGGGAAATGCTGGGATGAGGGCTCTAGTGGACACCCAACATAAAGCCATTCACTTGGCCACCTGCAGGTTACACACAGGGAAAAGCAGTACCTAAACCATTATGTTGTCTTGGTAACCCAGGGGATTTTCTTCTGAGTTGTGAAATTGGAAAGCCAAAGCCTGGGGTGTTTCTGTGACCTAAGAAGTAAATTGTGTGAGTAGGTGTTATATCTAGATTTTGTTAACTGAACATAAAAGAACAAAGCTAATGTCAGCCTGGGGAAGGAGCACTGTGTTCTCCGTGGAAGGTGGGTGATGTCCCAACTGGTGCCGCTGTGTGGATTCAGAGAGCTGTCATCGCAGTCTGGGAATCAGGTTCCATTGTAGCTGCAGGGCAGTGGGGCAGGAGAAGAGTGATGGAGCATGTGGGGACAGAGGGTGGGTTGCATTTTTAATTTGGGTTGTCAGGGTAGTCCTCACTGAGAAAATGACATTAGAGTAGAGATGTGAAGGAGAAGGGGTGAAGTGTGTGGCTCTCTGGGGAGACTGTAACAGTCAGAGGGGATCACCAGTGCAAAGGCTCTGAGCCGGAGGAGCCTGGGCAAGGAGGCCAGTGTGCCTGGCGCAGGTTGAGAGGGGATGAGAGTAATAAATGAGGTCAGAACCAGATCACGTGGGGCAGCACTACTGAGAGTGAAATTGAGAGCAAGCGTTTAGAAACTTTTATAGCAATCTGACATTGCTGCACCATCTAACTGCATATTCAATGTATTTTGAAAAACAAAAAACCTGGTTCTTCACAGATACTTTGAGAAGCACTAACCTAGGGCCTCAGGCCCTACATAGAGGACTTTGTAAGGACTCTGACTTTTTCTGTGTGAAATGGGGTAGCCTTGCAGGATTCTGAGCAGAGGAGTAATAGTTTTAAAAGGATCACGTTGAGAATTTCAATTTATTTGACACTTAACTCTATTTAAACACGTGTTTGTGTCTCTGTTTTGTTACGGAGACCTTTGGAGGACTGTGGTCTTCTTGAAGGCAGGGTCCATGTCATATGACAGTTGCATTTCTCAGAAACTGGCCTGCTGGCACTCACACAGGTTAGTTGAGTTGAATGAAAAGGAGGGGCCCACTTTGACAGCTGGATTGAGAGAGACTGTAGGAGGTCCAGAGGAGAGTCAAGACCAGGTAGGTGGCCACTGCAGTAATCCAGGCACGAGAAGACAGTGGCTCAGAGCAGAGTGGACTAGAGAGTGATGAGAAGAGGCTGCGTGCCCTTCAGAGCATCATGACCAGGTGTGATCAGAATGCATTTGCTGGGATGGCTCTAGACAAATGGCCCTCAGCCACCGGCCCAGATGGGCAGCCCCTGAGGGGCCTGTGCTGAGTGTTCTTGAGTAACCAGCCTTCCTGAACTGCTCTTCCCAGACCTTTACTACTTATTCTCACCTTGGGACACTACCTGCAGTAATTCAGTTTCTTGCATACACAGGGATGACAAGAGATATAAACAGATGTACAGGAGCCAGATCAGGAGGGACTCAGACATCAGAGGTGGGACTTAGCAGAAGTATCCTATCATCCGATCTTCTCTCTTGTGAATCTTTGCTTCCATCCAAGTCTTACCTGTTCACCAGGTCCTCTTATATGGCCACTCACCCTCAGAGATTCCCACCCTGGAGACAGACAAGCACGAGGCTTATCCTGAATCATCTCTCAGGGGAAATTAGTGGGATTCAGGATAAAGAGAAATAAAAGCAGAAGCTTTGGTAAAGACTCTACAAACCCTCCTCAGCTGGAGAGGATTTCACTGGAAGTTGTTGCTTTAGGAACAAGCCCACAGTGAGATCTCCCCAGGAATGACAGTAGCCAGCATGGCATAATTTGAGAGACTAGGATGTAGCTTCCTGGGCTGCTAAAACCATGCACTGTGGTATCGGTCCACCCTGCTCTGATCACTGAGTTGTCTCCTGGCAGCAAGTGTGCACTGGGGCTATGAAGAGACCAAGACACTCCTGGCCATTCTCAGTAATTCTCAGTTTTATGAAAAACTCCAGACCCATCAGCAGAACAGCCAGGTCTCCAGGGCCTTGGTGGAACAACTCCAGGAGCAAAGCTTTCTGCAGACCCCAGAGCAGCATCGCGCCAAGTTCAAAAGCCTGCAGTCGAGTTCCCGCAACATGAGGAGAGGCTGTGTGCCTGAGCCTTGTATCTTTTACGAGGAAACTGATGCCCTTTCCAGCCCCTGGGCCTCTGCACCTACTATGGCAAGCAGTGCTGTTCCTGGCCAAGAGGGAAGTTGAGGCTAGAGAGCTGAGTCAGCAGAATGGGGGGCCCACAGAGGCTGGAGAATGTACCACCGTGGATGGTGAGGACTGGGAGGAAGAGGATTTCAGGGATCCTGGCCAGGCGGTTAGGAGGGTTGGCCTGCCAGACCTGTTCCCAAACAGACGTGGTAAGACTCTTGGCTTTGACTCTTGGTCAAAGCATGGGTAAGTCCACTTAGGGCCGTTAGCCTAGCATCACCAGAGAGCCATTCTGCTCCTGGCCTTGTCATCATCTTGATGTATGACCTGACATAGGCCAGAGAGTCTTGGTTTTCATGGTTAAGGATTATTTCCTTTGCACTTCAGAGCCCTGATTTTACTTTGCTGGCCTCTTTCACAGGGTCCGTGTCATTTTTTCCCCATGGATTTGCACTTACTTTGCTTCCATAGATGGCCAGTCAGGTCTCCAGCCCAGACTCTCTCTCCTTTTCCAGCATTGACCCTCCTTTCAAATCTAAGCCTGGGTTTCCCAGATGCCCAGCAACTTGCCTTCTTCCTGTTTGAGATGGTTAAACCCGGGGTGGCCTTTTGTTACTCTTCCCAGAAGCCAGGCCATTCAAGAACTGAGAGAGATGACAAAGAGCTTGACTCCTTGCCTCATTCTGTCATTGTGTCAGAACATCCAAAAAGAGGTGCAATAGGAGCAAAGTGGGTGGATGGAGTTTTCGGTATATTTACCTGTGATCATAGAATTTGGAGCTTAAAAATATTACAATTGGAAAATAAAACTTAGGTTTTTAATTAGCAGAAGACTGAATCACATGAGAATTCCAATTAGTTTTTCTTCTTAAAGGTAGTTTAGTTGTAATTCTTTCCTCATTCCATTGTTTTCCTGCTCCACAGTCTGATGTATTTCTTTTTAGTTTTTTTTAAATTTTTATTTATTTATTTATTTATTTATGGCTGCGTTGGGTCTTTGTTGCTGTACACAGGCTTTCTCTAGTTGTGGCGAGCGGGGGCTACTCTTCATTGTGGTGCACGGGCTTCTCATTGCGGTAGTTCTCTTGTTGCGGAGCACAGGCTCTAGGCGCGCGGGCTCAGTAGTTGTGGCTCGTGGGCTCTAGAGCGCAGGCTCAGTAGTTGTGGCACAAAGGCTTAGTTGTTCCGTGGCATGTGGGATCTTACTGGACCAGGGCTCGAACCCGTGTCCCCTGCATTGGCAGGCGGATTCCTAACCGCTGCACCACCAGGGAAGTCCCGACAGTCTGATGTATTTCTGTTCTTGCAGGTATTGAGATCAAAAGCGGGATTACAAAAGAGAATCGGAAATGGGATGATACAGAGGAAGCAGAAATGAACAAGCCTTTTCAGAGAAAGTCCAGTGAAGTCTTTTGGCACTCTGAGCTAAAAAGAGGCTGGGCAGGTGCTCCAGTGTCAAAAAGGCAACGAAGATGTTCTCCAGGGGAGAGTGAGGAGAAACCCCCATCCCAGAAGAGGATGAGTCACCAGAGACTTCGTACTGGGGAAAAGGCCTGTACACATTTCCTGTGTGGGAGAAACTGCTCTCAGAGTTTTCCCTCTCACCACCAGCCAGTCCCCAAAGTGGAAAAAGCTTCTAAATGTCACGAATGTGGGAAAAGCTTTAGCCGAAGTTCTTATCTTGTTCGACACCAGAGAATCCACACGGGAGAGAAGCCTCACAAGTGCAGTGAGTGTGGGAAAGGCTTCAGTGAGCGCTCCAACCTCACTGCCCACCTAAGAACTCACACAGGGGAGAGACCCTACCAGTGTGGGGAATGTGGGAAAAGCTTCAACCAGAGCTCCAGCCTCATTGTCCACCAGAGGACCCACACGGGGGAGAAGCCTTATCAGTGCACTGTCTGTGCAAAGAGATTCAACAACAGCTCCCAGTTCAGCGCTCACCGGCGAGTCCACACTGGGGAGAGCCCATACAAGTGCGGGCAGTGTGGGAAAAGCTTCAACAACGGCTCCCACTTGAGTGCCCACCAGAAAACCCACACGGGAAAAGCCTTACCAGTGCTCTCGGTGTGAGAAAATCTTCACTAAGAACCCTGCCCTCATCCACCATCAGGGGGTGCACACAGAAGAGGTTCCCATATCACAGGAAGGAAGGCATGTGCTATAAGTGTGGAAGAAACCCGACGGATTAATTCCTTACGTCAACATGTGTTTCTCGGCGCTTCCTTCTGCTTGTGGAGAGTTCTACTGGGCAATCCCCAGCTTAGCTATAGGTTTATTCTTAAGAACCACGTCCAGGAATAGGAATCAGGGTAAGAATGCTGAACTCTTTCTGGCTCTGCATGGGACTCCTGGGTCCTGTCTCATTGTTGATTTCAATTCTGTTTGAAAGGAACAAGGCTACAGGATCCATAATTCCTGCCAGGAAACCTGGGTATGACTGTTCCCAACAAAGAATGGGGGGGCTAGTGGCCTGAGCACTGTTTCTGGGCCATGTCAGAGAAGAAATTCTCCACCCTCATGGGAAGCATATCTAGAAGTTAACAGCCTGGATGTATTCTAAACCAACAACTGACCTCTGGCACCTAGTGTTAGGTACTACTGCTAACTTCAGAGCAGATCACTACTCTGTAATCCAGCCACCACCAAAGAAAGAAAAAAGGAAAGGAAGGAGAGGTTAAGCCACTGGGCAATATTAAATCTGTTTCCCTTGGTGACGTAATCTCAGAGCAAGGGTAACATCTAGGTTAATCTTTGTAAGATTCCTCATTTTACCATCACCTCCACCCCAGTTCCTGGTTTATTGTCTCTTATAGTTAACACTTTCTACAAGCTTATAACCATTACTGCTTCTGTTGACAATAAAGGTGTTTCTCCCTCTACTTCTTTGGCCTTTGATTGTAATTTTCTCCATTAGAAACTTTATTCTCATGCAGAAGCCTGCACGGTCCTCAAGAGGATCCAAGGGTAGAACCTGCTTCAGGACAGTAGAACATGCAGAGAAGGAATAAGGGACAGGAAATGGGGAGAGAAGGAATACAGTTGGGTTGGGGAGTAAGGAAAACACAGGGGCTGCAGGCAGTTCTGACTACAGGTGAAAAGAAGGGTGGGTGTGAGGAGCATGAAGAGCCAAAATTAAAGCTTACTGATCCAGAACAAGGCATAGATGTTTAAGCTTTTGTGAAATCTGATAAAATGTGAAAGATGGGTAAGTTGTCCATGGTTCTTGGCCTGTGCATGCAAGTTGTCAGTACCTTGCCTAAGCTTTGTTGAAAAGCAAGTGTCATGGTCTCTGCTTTAAGCCTTCTTGAGGAATTACAGATGAGCAAAGCAGAATGTATACCTCAAAGCCAAAAAAAATTTAATTTAGAAAAGGAGAAGCAAAGGCAGGACAGAAAAATATACTTCAGTGTTTCCTCAGCTTGAGTCTCGCTTGGCCCATCCCGCAGTTCTCTGCATACACGGTCCTTGAACATGGCCCAGTGGACAAGCTATGCAGGCCAGTTCCCAGAGTCACATACTTACCTCTGCTCTACAGAGAGGGGGAAAAAATGATACCTTAGGAAAGCTCAGGCAAAGGCAAAGAGATGGGCTTGAATGTGACCTGTTGGGGCACAGCCTGACTTCATTGGAGATCATGGTGGGGAAGAGGGGGACAGCCCGGGGTGGATCAACTACTGAAGGGCTTTGTACACCAGCTCAAAGAAGCTGGCTTTGATAAGTGAGGAGAGCCAGTGAAAGTCAATGGAATCACTAAGGAAGCGCAGGTACCCAGGCCTCACAGGCAGGCTCCTCCCACCCCTGGGTCTGCGGTAACCAGGGAAACTGGGATGCAACTGTTGAACTCCTTGCATTCTTAGATTGCCTCCACCATCCAAATTGCTTTATCCTCTAGTCTGCTGGGCAGGAGAAAGAACACAGAGTACTAGAGCGCCCAGCCCTTGCCTGTCAGCCTCTCTGGAGGGTCTGGAGCAGACAGTAAGAACTGGAGAATACATCCAGTTATTCATTCATTCAGGAAACATTTGATTGCCTATAAAGTACCAGGTATGACACAGAAGCCAAATACAAAGCAGTGAACGAAACAGACACTGTATCTTCCTTCCAGAACCAGCCTTACTGGACCCCTCAGAAATACAGCACAAGTCAGGCAGCACACCCAGCCCCCAAACCCCAAGATCTGAGTTCCAGCTCCGCAGGGCCACTCTTCTAAGTTCCGAGTTCTGATAAACCCAACCTGCTTCCGAGTTCTGAAAAACCCAACCTTTCCCCCTACTCCCTGTGTGGTCGCTGCTTCCTACAGTTACACCTCTGTTACCTTAGTGTCTACGTCCCACTGACAAATCAGCCTGATCACTGCACCAACCACTTGAGAATACATTTGAAGTAGGTTGTACAAAAGGCAACACCCCCAAGTCTATCCATTTCCTCTGACGTGTAACTTATACTCCTGGTTTGCTTCAGCCCTTCAGATATCCATTGAAAAGCCAGTTTTCCCCTGTACGTTTAAAACTGGGGCTCTCCGTATAGTCTGTACATCCCTTCCTCACTGAAACATTTTAACTCATTGATACAGTTTTTCAGTTGACAGCATGCCTTTTTTCCAAGGACTGCTAACCACTTGCCACAGACAGGATCAAATAAATATTCTCACAACCCAGAGAAGTAGCGCAAAGCCTGCACACCGTTCCCTTTTCACACATCTGCTGTGGTTCCTCAGCCTAAGGTGGCTGATGGGTGGTCACAGCCAAAGCCAGAGCTGGGCCCCTCAGGCCTCCTACCCGACTTCCTTTCCTCTTGCCACCTCTCGTCTGCCTCTCCTGTGAGGGACTGCCTTACCGGTCAGTTTGGGAACAGCCAGGACTGCTGGGGTCCCGGGTGAGACTGTGCCCATGTCATCGCTGACGTCATCACAGGCGAATCCTCGCTTTCACCATCATCAGCTCCAGCCTCCTTGCAGTCCTGCTGCTCGTCCTCGGCTCGGCTTCTGGGTAGAGACAAAGAGAAGGACTGAGTGCAGGTCACAGGACACTAGCAATTAACCTGGCTACTCCCTGTGATATGGAAGTTAGCCTGAAGGATTTTGAACTTGTGCCACCCTGTTCTGGCATCTGGAGAAAGCTGTGGTCCTGAAGCTGCTCGGGCATTCCCTGTACACTTGGCCATTCTAGTGGCACTTCTGGAGTTTTTGATAAATTGGGGATTTACTGAGATTTGCAAGTAAAGTCTTCCTGGTAGCCCCAATAGCACACCTGCTATCATAGGTTTAAAGTGACTTGCATAGCGATTAAAGTGAAAGAGCTGGATTTTGAACCTGGGTCAGATCAATTTCAAAACCTTTTAATTTTTCACTCTCACTCTCAACACTCTTTCTGGCTAACAATTTCTGTGAAACCTCCAAACACAGACCTTATACTACATGTTCATGCCACCAGGGCAGCCTTGTTGTGGCAGGGGCCGTAGGCCCAGCCTCCTGGGGAGGAGGAAGGCACAGTTGAGGTTTCATGTCACACCCATTACCAGCAACTACCTCCCAGGCATGGTGTCGTGCCTGGCACAAGATTAAGAGCTAGTTATTACACAGTATAGATTAGACATGGTTCCTAAGAAACTTTTACAGCCAAAAGTGAGAAAAAGCAAAAAGAAACCCATTAAAAAGACAGAAAAGGAGACCCATCAGAGATCTCACTTGTTATACAGGATGGTCAAAAGGTACCCCTTCCATCGAGGCACAGTACGTGTGGCTGGGCAGAACAGAATAGAGTCAGGACCCCAGTGCCGCACCTGACAGTGGCAGAGTCTTATAGGTCTAAACTAAGATCCGGCCCTCTGCCTTGTATGGCAGCAGGTCACCATGTAAGCCCCTAGACCTGATTCATACGTGACCCTTCTAAGAGCTATCATGGAATGAGGTTTTCTGAAGGGAGAACCAGAGGGAACGACAAAGCCTCTATATGGAACTGAGCTGCCTCAGAACCACAACTGCGTCCCAAATCACTAGCTTCCTGCTCCCAACTGTGGTCATGACAGAACGATAAGGTCACGTCTCTGATGGATGGCACAGGCACGGACAACCTCTCATTCCTGGATTCTTCCTGCCTCTCCCCTTTCCAGCCTGAGACTCTGTTCTTCAAATAGGTGGGTTGTTCTTTAAAGCCCCAGGGTCTGAGTGGTCTGAGCATAGCTCTGCCTCTTCTCTTGGGAAAGCCCCTGAGGATGGGCTTCATGGTCTCCAACAGAAGCCTGGTAACTGCCCCCACCCCCCGCCATAACCCCGGTTGCTGGCTCTTCTTGGAGCACAAACACCATCACCTGGAAATAAACCCCATCAATGGACACCCTACCTCCCCCGCCAAAGATCATCATATGGGCCCAGGGAGAAAAAGTATAGGAACGGAGATGCCTGCAAAGCCAGAGTTAGAAACTTGATTGAGGAATGTGATGTGTGTGGCTGAGCAGAACAGCAGAGAGCGCTTGAGTCCTGTGTGCTCAGGGCAGTGCTGGGAGGTCTGGGCAGCCCCTGCCCAGGGCCCCACAGTGCTGTTGTATCTTGCAGCATTACTATCAGTCCTCAGCAGGTCCCAGTCTGGCCCTCTCCTGACCAGAAATCCAGTTCTGTTTATCTGTTTTGTGAGAGGTGTGACCCAGACACTGAGGATGTAACCAAAGTTCCCACAGCTAGCTGAGCATTACAATCCCTCTGTCTTACAACAGGCATGTCAAGAACCAGAAGATTATCGTTTACAGAGCTGGCTCAGGTCATTATAACCTGCAGAGGAGAAAGCCTGAGTTCTACAGGAACAAATACTTCCCTTCCTTTATTCTTGGCAGCTGAGACCTACTGAAAGCTCGGTGATTGATGAGGGTCCAAACTCTCTCTCCACCCACCCTCCTTCCTTCAAAGGGGAAAGAAAATCTGTTCTCTTAAAAGCTGGCATGGACACCAATCAGGAAAACAAAGAAGTGCTTGAGAAGCAGCAGCTAAATCAAGTTTCTCCACCTTGTTCCAACTGCCTGTCCCCTAACCCAGGCCCTCTCCAACCTGATCCCATTTCTCTTTCCTTACTCCCCTTCTCACCATTGCCTTCGTCTTCTGGGTTCTCACTCTAAATGCTGCACCAAGGTCACTGCCTTCTCAACGCTTCCTGGATGATGCCCCCTCACCCAGGCTTGGATCTTCCCATGCAGAAAGGAAGACGTGTCGGGAATTGCTTCAGCTCCAGGATCTTCTCGTTGAATGTAGTTTGGGCTGCAGCCATCATAAGCACAGCTCCCAGAGCTGGCTGAAAGCTTGTGAGTGAGGCCCAGCAGTTGCCAATAACATGAGAGTCTGAAGAGCTGGTGGGGGACCTCCAAGTTGCCAACCTCTCTGAGATGTCAGGACCTGCCATCAGCCACCTGAGAGAATGTGAGTAATGAAGACGAATTCAACTGAGGCTCATGTGTTCTCAAATGCAGTTCCTACAATGTGGAGAATCACTTCCAGCTGGGCCTCTCCAATAAGAACTTCATTTCTACTTCACTTTGCTAAGTTTGGGTGAGAAGGTATAGATTTTTTTTCTCCCATTCAAGTCTGACAGTGTTACCTAATGGAAATCTCACAGACTTTGACTGTCAGGTGGATCCAGTTTCCAGTGCCAGCTCAACTCCTCATTAACTGATGTGGGGCAAAATACTCAACTTCTCTAAGCTTCTTTTTCTCATCTGAGCATAACTATACCAATCCTGCAGCATAGAGAAAAAGATTAGAAATGCTATTTGTGAAGCAACTGGCCAGTGCTTGGCACTTACAAGATGCAGAGTAAATGGTCTGTGGTGATAATAACAGAAGCTCTATCTTACAGGAACTTCTTTATAGCATATCTCACTACTTGACATATATTTATTGGTTTCATGTCTGTCATCCCTACAAGAATGTAAGGTTCTTGGAGAGCAGGCAATTTGTTTTGTTCATTGCTGAATCACAGCACCTTGAATAGTGTCTCATGCAAAATAAATATTTTGCAAAGGAATGAAAGGGTGAAAAAAGACAAGGAAGTCTGGGTCTTTAGACCTGATTGACTGCTTAAAGTACTTAAGCATTGTAAAGAATATGAAAGGAGGCGAAGACTGGTCTCTGGCTGAGACGTCTCTGAGATCTGTCTCCCCTTCGTTTCCACTTCTATCGCTCTAGGGTTGCATTTCTGAACTTCAGCACTATTTTTTTGTTGTTGTTTTAAAGCTTAGGTTTTTGTTTTTTGGCCGCGCTGCGCGGCATGCAGATCTTAGTTCCCCGACCAGGGATCGAACCCGTGCCCCCTGCAGTGGAAGTGTGGAGTCCTAACTGCTGGACCTCCAGGGAATTCCCTTGAACTTCAGCACTACAGTATTGACATTTGGGGCCAGACAGGTCTTTGTTGTCTGTGTGGGTCGGGGCGGGGGGTTGGGGGGGGGTGTCCTATGCATTGTAGGATGTTTAGCTGCACCCCTTGTCTCCACCCACTAGATGTCAGGAGCACCCGTCAGTCATGACAAGACTACTCCAGATTTTGCCAAATATCTTTGGGGGGTCAAAATCTTCCCTGGTTGAGAACCCCTGGTCAGGGACACATCATTAGGCCAGGCGGGTACAAGAGTCTTCCATCTGTCTACCTGGTCTTCCTACAGAGCAGATCTGGATTTCTTGACTTTCTACAAATCTAATTCAATTGTGTAAACTGCTCTGCTCAAAAGCCTTCAAGACTTCCTAATACCACTGAAATAAGCCAAGATCTCCTAACCTGCAAAGGCTCTCCCTGGCATTCTAGATCTAACCTACTCCTCCAGTCTCACTGCGCACTCTCCTACACATGGTCTACAATCCAGCACAGGTGAACTGGTCCCACATCATGGAACAGGCTCTCTGCTTTCCATAGTGTCTTTGCCCTCTAACCTTTTCCCAAGACCTGATTTCATTCTTTCCAGAGAAAGTGAACACCAGGGGCTGCCAATCTCCATTCCTCCCAAGCTAGGGAGGAAGAGCACCTAAGCCTAGAAATTAGAAATACGGTAAACTTTATGTTCTCAATGAGTGGAGTCCATCAAAGAAGACAAAAAACCCACTGGAAGAGGATTGGTAACAGCACCATCACCACCTTCTTGATGCTTTCTTGACGCTCTGAACTCCTCGGCCCTGTCTATAACTCTTTCTCAGGGCGCCTTCTCTTACTCCACCTAACACCAGAACTTGTTTCTGCGGGTTTATCTACTCCACAGTTTGGGAGCTCTCTGAGGGCAAGGAGCATGTCTGAGCTGTGTTCGCGTCCTCACCGCCCAACACAAAGGCGCACAAGGAAGCGATAGGGCCTCGGTGAACCAGTGTTTGATTCGCGTAAAGCACAAGGGTAAAAGGCTCTGAGCCTTTCAAAGCACATTTCACGGGGAAAGAGAGCGGACAGGAACCCCAAAGGGCGACAGGTCCCGTACACCAGCCTACCATGTTCCCAGGCCTCTCCAAACAGAGGGAGGAGGCACCGGCTCACGGCCACTGAGAGTCTTACGGTCACACGACCCAGGACATCATGAGAGCCTCAGGGGAGAGGGCGGAGCCGCGGACCTCCAGCCCGCCCCGCCACGAAAAGCCAGCCTCAAACGCGCGACTCACCCACCTGGTCAAATTTCCCAGAGCCCGCGGCCTGAAGCTGCCGCAGGGCAGGCCGGGACTTCCAGAAAGCCTGACTAATGCGCAAGGGCTAAGCCGGAAAACAGCGCCGCGGGATACGCACAGCCCTCCCCAGCTGGTTCCGCCCCCCCCCCCGCTAATCGACAGCAGTCGTCCCCAATGAGGAGACGGGCTCCTCGTTTGCGTCATAACCTGGACCAATAACGCTGTTCGAAAACCTGGGGCCCTGGATCTGGACGTCTGTTAATCCCTCCTATTGGTTACTGCTGCTGTTCTGCTTGACAGGCGCTTCCGCTTCTCTTACTTAGAAGGGTCTTTGTACCAGGCGTACCGGGACTGGTACCCTACTTACAGATGTGACAATGACAGTATCAAAAATACGTAACGCTTACTATATGTTTGGCACAGTTTTACACACGTACACAGTAACTTATCCTCACACCAATCCTATGAAGCCAATACTATTATCGTCCTCCAGACGAGAAAACTGCGACAGGGTTTAAGTGACTGTCTAATCACAGAAGTAGGACTAGAACTCGCTTCTAACCCAATGCTTTTCTTCCGTTTTAATTTTTTCATATTCCACAAGTACCGCAGAACATTCTCATTTAAAAATGAAGCCTCTCATCCCTTAACTCCCAAGTTACACTCCCTCTCCAGAGGAAATAACTGTCATTAGTGTGTATGTCTTGCTGGACCTTAATCTGTAATTTTGTCTACTTAGTATATCTTCCAAGTTTTTCTGTTTCAATATATCAACCTCATCTTTTTTTTTTTTAAACTCCTGTGTTTGGCATTTACCATTATGTGTTCAATCTTCAATCATTTCCCTTTTGATGGACATTCAAATACTTTACTAATTTTCGTGTGTGTGTGTGTGTGTGTGTGTGTGATTCTGGATTGGGATATTCTGGATATATTCTGAAGAGGGAGCTCATGGGTTGGGATAAGAGTGTGTGGGAAAGAACGGTGGAGGCTTCTCTCTGCCTTTATTCTGGCCCCACTTCATCCATCCATCATTTATAAACAATCTGGTTGCACAGTGAGAGTAGTACTCCATAAGGATATAAATGGAGCTGGGATGTGATATAGACTGATAAACCTCCTTAGGGTAAGTATTCCATCTTTGATTAAGTACAACACTGAGCAGTTTTCTCGAAGCACTCGCACATGCGCTATCTACTTTGATCCTTACATTGTTCCTGCCATCTACTATATTCACATTTCATATGATGAAACAGAGTGCTAGAGAGGGTTAATAAAACATAAGCCTGGGACATCTTGATGTGGCAGAAAGCAAGGAAATGCTCAAGGAATATGGGGACAAGTCAAAAAACACAAAAGCCAGTTTGAATGGACTCCCAGTGATTAAACAAGGGACAACAATATAATGATAGTAAAAAGTTATAGGGCTTCCCTGGTGGTGCAGTGGTTGAGAGTCTGCCTGCCAATGCAGGGGACATGGGTTCGTGCCCTGGTCTGGGAGGATCCCACATGCCGCAGAGCAGCTGGGCCCGTGAGCCACAATTACTGAGCCTGCGCGTCTGGAGCCTGTGCTCTGCAACAAGAGAGGCCGCGATAGTGAGAGGCCCGCGCACCGCGATGAAGAGTGGCCCCCGCTTGCTACAACTAGAGAAAGCCCTCGCACAGAAACGAAGACCCAACGCAGCCATAAATAAATAAATAAATAAATAAATTTAAGAGTTGTTGCGTTTAAAATAAAAAAGTTATAAACCATAGAATAGAATAGGAAACATTGATTCTGTAAGATGTAAATAAATAAAAGATTAAGTTGAGTTTCATTAGTATCAGGATATTTAAGTAGTTTCAAAGTATTTCCCTGTAAAATGCTTATTAATTACAAAGTAGGAAATAATGGAAAAGCCTAGCAGACACCACCTTCATTTAGTGATCCAAGTAACATCACTAGTAATGGGAGACATTGAAATTTACACCACCTGTCTTAGTCTGAAGACATCGAAATTTACACCACCTGTCTTAGTCTGCTTCGGCTGCCATAACTAAATACCATAGATTGAGTGACTTAAACAATAGGAATTAATTTTCTCACAATTATGGAGCCTGGAAACCCAAGATTAAGGTTCTGGCAGGATTCAGTTTCTGGTGAGGGCTCGTTCCTGGCTTGCAGAAGGCTGCTTTGTCCACAGTTGGCCTTTCCTTTGACTGTGTGTGGAGAGAGAAAGATCTCCCTCTCCTTCTTCTCTTTGTAAGGTCACCAATCCCATCAGATGAGGGGCGCACACTTATGATACCACTTAACCCTAATTACCTCCTAAAGGCTCTATGTCCAAATACAATTAATTACATTGGGTTTAGGGTTTCAATATATGAATTTTCAGGTGGGGTACAAATTCAGTCCATAGCACCACCCGATAGCATACGATGAGAAGAATGTAACATCACATGTGTGGAATTCCTGACAAAGATGACCTGAATCTAACTATGAGGAAAAAAACTGAAATTGAGCTATGTTCTACTAAATAATTGGACGATCTTTTAAAGTGTCAGGGTCACGAAAGTCAAGAAAAGACAGAGGAACAATTTCAGACTGACAGAGACTAAGGAGACATGACAACTATATGCAACGTGTAATTTTGAACAGAATCCTTTTGCTATGAAATACATTATTGGGACAATTGGCAAAAGCTGAATAGGGTCTCAGGATTAAATAATATAATGTATTGATGTTCATTTAGTAATTTTGATGGCTACATGGTGGTCCTGTAGGAGAATGTCCTTGTTTGTTGGAGATACACAGTAAAATATTTGGGGAAGACAGAGTATCATGCTGTCAACTTACTGTCAAATGATCCAGGGAGAGAAAGTCCTTTATATCATGCTTCCAACTTTTCTGTAAGTTTGTGATTATTACAAAAAGAAAAAAAAATTGGAAAAGGCACAAGCTTTAGAGTCAAGAGTACTTGGGTTTGATTCCTAGACCTACCACTGTGTGCTGGGAGCACATTTCCTCTTGTGCTCCAATGTCCTCATCTTAAAATGGGAATGGTATAGGTTGTTGTGAGGATTAAAGGAGTTGATCTTATAAAAGGTTTAGATTGTTACAGAGCCCAGGATAAGTACTCAGTAAAGTTGATGTGCTCAACTCATCTATATAGTCAAATAAACTGGACTTTTCCACCCAATCGTTAATGGAGCGTCCAAATTAGCCTGTAATTTAGCACTCACATTCTAGAGCATAAGCTCACCAAGCCAAAGGCACTTTCCCATTCTTATTTCTCACCATCTCCTTTATGCCAACATCTCCTAACCACAGCCATGTAATTGAACCTGAAGGCTGTGAAGACAGAAAAAGGACTGACTCCCTTCACTGACAGGTTCAAAATTTAGTCATTGCACTCGCTTTGCTAGGATACAGGGCAAGGTGGGATTTGGACAGACTCTGTGAAAGGCTCTAAGAGATGGGCTCTTAAATTCACTTAAGTCCACTGACCACACTAGCATATTCAAATTCTCTACATTTATGTTTTACTAAGGTTGGTGAACCTTCTATAGTTCTTGGTATATCTTTTGTTTTTCATTTTTTTGAATTTCCAACTGAATAAGACACAAAACATATTTTTTCTTCTGAAACCCTAGAAATGGAACATCAAAGTCCTTAATAACAAGGAGCTTCCCTCACATTTAATGACTTTTCTCCCAATTTTTTTTTTTTTAAAGGATTTTCTTATTTATTTATTTATTTATTTATTTTTGGCTGTGTTGGGTCTTCGGTTCGTGCGAGGGCTTTCTCCAGTTGCGGCAAGCGGGGGCCACTCTTCATCGCGGTGCGGGGACCGCTCTTCATCGCGGTGCGCGGGCCTTTCTCTATCGCGGCCCCTCCCGTCGCGGGGCACAGGCTCCAGACGCGCAGGCTCAGCAATTGTGGCTCACGGGCCCAGCTGCTCCGTGGCATGTGGGATCTTCCCAGACCAGGGCTCGAACCCGTGTCCCCTGCATTAGCAGGCAGACTCTCAACCACTGCGCCACCAGGGAAGCCCTCTCCCAATTTTTGACTTTGTTTCACGCACACCACTGAGAATGGAAGACGAATATGTGTACACTTTGATGATGGCGTATGTGATCTCCATGATGCATTCATGTCCCAAGCTTTTTCTCCTCCCTCTAATTCTCTGTGTCTTACTATGCCCCTAACTGCAAGTTAGATTCAAAACGTCCTGTACTTTCCGTAGGGAGACTCTGCAAAACTCTGAAGTGTTTGAAGAACGCCTGTCTATTTTCTTCCTATTTTCCCACAAGTAATTTTGCAATTTAAATGAATTAGCTAGGGGATATCTCCTTGGAAAGTACAGTTCTCATAAATTAATCAACTGGCATTCTGGTTTGTATATCAACTTAGGAGCTTGGTCATTGTGATTCTACCTCCTGAGAACTTCATCTAATCTGAATGTGCTGATCAATAAAACTTTTGAGCCTGCAAGACTCTGGACTTTGATGAACTCACCAAGTTTATGCTGCTAGGTGTCTACGCCTGGAGACATACTTCAGTATTACTGTGTAAGGAACTGAGACAATAGGTCATGGCTCTGATCTACAACTAGAAAAACAAATTCAGGCTGGGACAATATAACTAGATGTCTTTGGGGAGGCATTATGCAAATGTAGAAAGAGGGGAAACATCATTGTTTGTTCAGCATTGTCCAAGTGACAGGATGACCCCAAAGTGGAAAATATGAAAATGGTTCATTCGACATTTTTAGTTCCTAGTGTGAAAAAGGGAGACTCATGAGGCTTGTTAATTAATTCAACTCACTAAGCATTTATTGAGCATTTACTATGTATGAGGCATGTGTTTAGGTGCTGTGAAGGACACAAGACTCTTTAGAAAGTAGCCCTAAAATCATTGATCATCTTTTCTCTGGTAATGTAGTTGCCAGGTAACTTTCTCATATCAACCCAGCTTCTCTCACTGGGGAAAGAACATACGAACTGCAGTGGCAGGTGTGGATTCCCTTGGCAATTCTAGTGACGTGAAGAATCACGTACTGGCATTCTAATTCCAATACCTGAGTTCTTTGGTAAGTCATGGTGTGCTGGACTGATTGCTGAATTTTAGAAACTTTAGGGGTGAAAGACTAGATCATGAGGCAGAGGAGATGCTTTACAAATGGATGATCTTTCCTGGGCTCTTAAACCTGCTTAAGGAATCTCAGAGCATTCCATAATCCACTGACCATACTAGCATATCCAAATACTGGTAGCAAATCTGATGGCTGGGACTTTGGTGAGGAAATGATTTACTTAATTAATTAATTAATTTATTTTTTGGCCGCGTGGCATGCGGGATCTTAGTTCCCTGACCAGGGATCAAACCCGCACCCCCTGCAGTGGAAGCGTGAAGTCTCAACCACTGGACCGCCAGGGAAGTCCCAGTGAGAAAATAATTTAAATAAAACTATTTAATTGAAAGAAAAATGGTCTTGGGAATTCCCCAGCAGTTCAGTGGTTAGGACTCCAGGCTTCTACTGCAGGGGGCACTGGTTCGATCCCACAAGCCGGAGGGCACGGCCAAAAAGAAAAGAAAAGAAAAATGGTCTTCTTACCATTTCTTTTTTTTTTTGAATTTTATTTTATTTAATTTTTTATACAGCAGGTTCTTATTAGTTATCCATTTTGTACATATTAGTGTATACATGTCAATCCCAATCTCCCAATTCATCACACCACCACGACCCCCCTCCACCGCCACTTTCCCCCCTTGGTGTCCATACGCTTGTTCTCTGCATCTGTGTCTCAATTTCTACCCTGCAAACCAGTTCATCTGTACCATTTTTCTAGGTTCCACATATGTGCGTTAATATAAGATATTTGTTTTTCTCTTTCTGACTTACTTCACTCTGTATGACAGTCTCAAGATCTATCCACGTCTCTACAAATGACCTGATTTCGTTCTTTTTATGGCTGAGTAATATTCCATTGTATATATGTACCACATCGTCTTTATCCATTCATCTTTCAATGGGCATTTAGGTTGCTTCCATGTCCTGGCTATTGTAAATAGTGCTGCAATGAACATTGGGTGCATGTGCCTTTTTGAATTATGGTTTTCTCCGGGTATATACCCAGTAGTGGGATTGCTGGGTCATATGGTAATTCTATATTTAGTTTTTTAAGGAACCTCCATACTGTTCTCCATAGTGGCTGTATCAATTTACATTCCCACCAACAGTGCAAGAGGGTTCCCTTTTCTCCACACCCTCTCCAGCATTTGTTGTTTGTAGATTTTCTGATGATGCCCATTCTAACTGGTGTGAGGTGATACCTCATTGTAGTTTTGATTTGCATTTCTCTAATAATTAGTGATGTTGAGCAGCTTTTCATGTGCTTCTTGGCCATCTGTATGTCTTCTTTGGAGAAGTGTCTATTTAGGTCTTCTGCCCATTTTTGGATTGAGTTGTTTGCTTTTTTAATGTTGAGCTGCATGAGTTGTTTACATATTTTGGAGATTAATCCTTTGTCCGTTGATTCATTTGCAAATATTTTCTCCCATTCTGAGGGTTGTCTTTTCGTCTTGTTTGTAGCTTCCTTTGCTGTGCAAAAACTTTTAAGTTTCATTAGGTCCCATTTGTTTATTTTTGTTTTTATTTCCATCACTCTAGGAGGTGGATCAAAAAAGATCTTGCCGTGATTTATGTCAAAGAGTGCTCTTCCTATGTTTTCCTCTAAGAGTTTTATAGTGTCCGGTCTTACATTTAGATCTCGAATCCATTTTGAGTGTATTTTTGTGTATGGTGTTAGGGAGTGTTCTAATTTCATTCTTTTACATGTAGCTGTCCAGTTCTCCCAGCACCACTTAATGAAGAGACTGTCCTTTCTCCATTGTATATCCTTGCCTCCTTTGTCATAGATTAGTTGACCATAGGTGCATGGGTTTATCTCTGGGCTTTCTATCCTGTTCCACTGATCTATATTTCTGTTTTTGTGCCAGTACCATATTGTCTTGATTACTGTAGCTTTGTAGTATAGTCTGAAGTCAGGGAGTCTGATTCCTCCAGCTCCGTTTCTTTCCCTCAAGAGTGCTTTGGCTATTTGGGGTCTTTTGTGTCTCCATACAAATTTTAAGATTTTTTGTTCTAGTTCTGTAAAAAATGCCATTGGTAATTCGATAGGGATTGCATTGAATCTGTAGATTGCTTTTGGTAGTATAGTCATTTTCACAATATTGATTCTTCCAATCCAAGAACATGGTATATCTCTCCATCTGTTTGTATCATCTTTAATTTTTTTCATCAGTGTCTTATAGTTTTACTGCATACAGGTCTTTTGTCTCCCTAGGTAGGTTTATTCCTAGGTATTTTACTCTTTTTGTTGCAGGGGTAAATGGGAGTGTTTCCTTAATTTCTCTTTCAGATTTTTCATCATTAGTGTATAGGAATGCAAGAGATTTCTGTGCATTAATTTTGTATCCTGCAACTTTACCATATTCATTGATTAGCTCTAGTAGCTTTCTGGTGGCATTTTTAGGATTCTCTATGTATAGTATCATGCCATCTGCAAACAGTGACAGTTTTACTTCTTCTTTTCCAATTTGTATTCCTTTTATTTCTTTTGCTTCTTTTACTGCTGTGGCTAGGACTTCCAAAACTATACTGAATAATAGTGGTGAGAGTGGACATCCTTGTCTTGTTCCTGATCTTAGAGTAAATGCTTTCATTTTTAACCATTGAGAATGATGTTTGCTGTGGGTTTGTCATATATGCCCTTTATTATGTTGAGGTAGGTTCCCTCTACGCCCACTTTCTGGAGAATTTTTATCATAAATGGGTGTTGAATTTTGTCAAAAGCTCTTTCTGCATCTATTGAGATGATCATATGGTTTTTCCTCTTCAATTTGTTAATATGGTGTATCACATTGATTGATTTGTGTATACTGAAGAATCCTTGCATCTCTGGGATAAATCTCACTTGATCATGGTGTATGATCCTTTTAATGTGTTGCTGCATTCTGTTTGTTAGTATTTTATTGAGGATTTTTGCATCTATATTCATGAGTGATATTGGTCTGTAATTTTCTTTTTTTGTAGTATCTTTGTCTGGTTTTGGTATCAGGGTGATGGTGGCCTCATAGAATGAGTTTGGGTGTGTTCCTTCCTCTGCAATTTTTTGGAAGAGTTTGAGAAGGATGTGTGTTAGCTCTTCTCTAAATGTTTGATAGAATTCACCTGTGAAGCCATCTGGTCCTGGACTTTTGTTTGTTGGAAGATTTTTAATCACAGTTTCAATTTCATGACTTGTGATTGGTCTGTTCATATTTTCTATTTCTTCCTGGTTCAGTCATGGAAGGTTATACCTTTCTGAGAATTGGTCCATTTC
The DNA here is from genome assembly GCF_949987535.1 of Balaenoptera acutorostrata. Taxonomy (NCBI): domain Eukaryota; kingdom Metazoa; phylum Chordata; class Mammalia; order Artiodactyla; family Balaenopteridae; genus Balaenoptera; species Balaenoptera acutorostrata. The sequence goes on from NC_080078.1 coordinate 37,002,802, forward strand.
TTCCAGGTTGTCCATTTTATTGGCATAGAGTTGCTTGTAGTAGTCTCTTAGGATGCTTTGTATTTCTGCAGTGTCTGTTGTAACTTCTCCTTTTTCATTTCTAATTTTAATGATTTGAGTCATCTCCCTCTTTTTCTTGATGAGTCTGGCTAATGGTTTATCAATTTTGTTAATCTTCTCGAAGAACCAGCTTTCACTTTTATTGATCTTTCCTATTGTTTTCTTTGTTTCTATTTCATTTATTTCTGTGCTGATCTTTATGATTTCTTTCCTTCTACTAACTTTGGGTTTTGTTTGTTCTTCTTTCTCTAGTTCCTTTAGGTATAAGGTTAGATTGTTTATTTGAGATGTTTGTTGTTTCTTGAGGTAGGATTGTATAGCTATAAACTTCCCTCTTAGAATTGCTTTTGCTGCATCCCATAGGTTTTGGATTGTCGTGTTTTCATTGTCATTTGTCTCTAGGTATTTTTTGATTTCCTCTTTGATTTCTTCAGTGATCTCTTGGTTATTTAGTAACGTATTGTTTAGCCTCCATGTGTTTGTGTTTTTTACTTTTTTCCCCTGTAATTGATTTCTAATCTCATAGCATTGTGGTCAGAAAAGATGCTTAATATGATTTCAATTTTCTTAAATTTACTGAGGCCTGATTTGTGACCCAAGATGTGATCTATCCTGGAGAGTGTTCTGTGTGCATTTGAAAAGAAAGTGTAATCTGTTGTTTTTGGATGGATTGTCCTATAAATATCAATTAAATCTATCTGGTCTATCGTGTCATGTAAAGCCTGTGTTTCCTTATTAATTTTCTGTTTGGATGATCTGTCCATTGGTGTAAGTGAGGTGTTAAAGTCCCCCACTATTATTGTGTTACTGTTGCGTTCCTCTTTTATAGCTGTTAGCAGTTGCCTTATGTATTGAGGTGCTCCTATGTTGGGTGCATATATATTTATAATTGTTATATCTTCTTCTTGGATTGATCCCTTGATCATTACATAGTGTCCTTCCTTGTCTCTTGTAACATTCTTTATTTTAAAGTCTATTTTATCTGATATGAGTATAGCTACTCCAGCTTTCTTTTGATTTCCATTTGCATGGAATATCTTTTTCCATCCCCTCACTTTCAGTCTGTATGTGTCCCTAGGTCTGAAGTGGGTCTCTTGTAGACAGCATATATATGGGTCCTGTTTTTCTATCCATTCAGCAAGCCTGTGTCTTTTGGTTGGAGCATTTAATCCATTCACATTTAAGGTAATTATCAATATGTATTTTCCTATTACCACTTTCTTAATTGGTTTGGGTTTGTTTTTGTAGGTCCTTTTCTTCTCTTGTGTTTCCCACTTAGAGAAGTTCCTTTAGCATTTGTTGTAGAGCTGGTTTGGTGGTGCTGAATTCTCTTAGCTTTTGCTTGTCTGTAAAGGTTTTGATTTCTCCATCGAATCTGAATGAGATCCTTGTCAGGTAGAGTAATCTTGGTTGTAGGTTCTTCCCTTTCATCACTTTAAGTATATCATGCCACTGCCTTCTGGCTTGTAGAGTTTCTGCTGAGAAATCAGCTGTTAACCTTATGGGAGTTCCCTTGTATGTTATTTGTCATTTTTCCCTTGCTGCTTTCAATAACTTTTCTGTGTCTAATTTTTGCCAATTTGATTACTGTGTGTCTCAGAGTGTTTCCTTGGGTTTATCCTGTATGGGACTCTCTGCATTTCCTGGACTTGGGTGGCTCTTTCCTTTCCCACGTTAGGGAAGTTTTCGACTATAATCTCTTCAAATATTTTCTCTGGTCCTTTCTCTCTCTCTTCTCCTTCTGGGACCCCTATAATGCAAATGTTGTTGCATTTAATGTTGTCCCAGAGGTCTCTTAGGCTGTCTTCCTTTCTTTACATTCTTTTTTCTTTATTCTGTTCCACAGCAGTGAATTCCACCATTCTGTCTTCCAGGTCACTTATCCGTTCTTCTGCCTCAGTTATTCTGCTATTGATTCCTTCTAGTGTAGTTTTCATTTCAGTTATTGTATTGTTCATCTCTGTTTGTTTGTTCTTTAATTCTTCTAGATCTTTATTAAACATTTCTTGCATCTTCTTGATCTTTGCCTCCATTCTTTTTTGAGGTCCTGGATTATCTTCACTATCATTATTCTGAATTCTTTTTCTGGAAGGTTGCCTATCTCCACTTCATTTAGTTGTTTTTCTGGGGTTTTGTCTTGTTCCTTCATCTGGTACATAGCCCTCTGCCTTTTCATCCTGTCTATCTTTCTGTGAATGTCGTTTTATTCCACAAGCTGCAGGATTGTAGTTCTTCTTGCTTCTGCTGTCTGCCCTCTGGTGGATTAGGTTATCTAAGAGGCTTGTGCAAGTTTCCTGATGGGAGCGACTGGTGGTGGGTAGAACTGGCTGTTGCTCTGGTGGCAGAGCTCAGTAAAACTTTAATACACTTGTCTGCTGATGGGTGGGGCTGGGTTCCCTCCCTGTTGGTTGTTTGGCCTGAGGTGACCCAACCCTGGAGCCTACCTGGGCTCTTTGGTGGGGCTAATGTCAGACTCTGGGAGGCCTCATGCCAAGGAGTACTTCCCAGAACTTCTGCTGCCGGTGTCCTTGTCCTCACGGTGAGACACAGCCAACCCCCGCCTCTGCAGGAGACCCTCCAACACTAGCTAGTAGGTCTAGTTTAGTCTCCTATGGGAGTCACTGCTCCTTCCCCTGGGACCCAATGCACACACTACTTTGTGTGTGCCCTCCAAGAGTGGAGTCTCTGTTTCCCCCAGTCCTGTCAAAGTCCTACAGTCAAATCCCGCTAGCCTTCAAAGTCTGTTCCTCTGGGAATTCCTTCTCCTGTTGCAGGACCCCCAGGTTGGAAGCCTGACGTGGGGCTCAGAACCTTCACTCCAGTGGGTGGACTTCTGTGGTATAAGTGTTCTCCAGTTTGTGAGTCACCCAGCCAGCAGTTATGGGATTTGATTTTATTGTGATTGTGCCCCTCCTACTGTCTCATTGTGGCTTCTCCTTTGTCTTTGGATGTGGGGTATCTTTTTTGGTGAGTTCCAGTGTCTTCCTGTTGATGATTGTTCAGCAGTTAGTTGTGATTCCGGTGCTCTCGCAAGAGGGAGTGAGAGCACGTCCTTCTACTCTGCCATCTTGAACCAATCTCGTTCCTACCATTTCTCATTCAACATTGGATAAGACAAAAGGGAAAATGGAATGTAGACATAAAGGAGAGGTTAAACAAGATGACAGAGGGGCATATGGCTAGGAAGTGTGGGTAGATAGACTGAAATATTAAGAAAAGACAAAGAGAGATGGACAACGATGATGGATGGATAGGGTGCAAAGATGAATTCTTGGGTTTTCAACTGGGGCTAATAAAACCTGGCTTGATTTTATGGAATTATATAAGATACTGCCAAGTGGAGGGGCTTTCTTTAGAAAAGTACAGAATTCTCTAGAAATATAATAATACATATGTAATATATATTACACATAATAAAATGTGGACAGCAGTGACAGTGAGCTAAGTCTGTACTAAGTCAACAACCTCTGAGCCATTGATGACACATCTGCCCTGTTATCTGTGGTCCACAGTAGGATATTTGGTAAAGAAGTGTAGAATATTAGAAATAATATTAACCATGTACCAACAGCTTAGTGCTGTCAAGAACGTGCTTGTACTGCGGTCAGTACTCCTCATGTTCACCTGGCCAGAGAGAATGAGAAAAAGCTTGTAGAGATGAAGAGGTGGTAAATGATACAGTTTTCCCTTCCTTCAGCTGACTTCCCCAGCAGCCTCCTCAGCGCCCTCTTCACCTCCTTGTTCCTCAGAGTGTAAATGAGAGGGTTGACCATGGGTGTGACCACAGAGTAGAAGAGGGAAATGAATTTGTCCTGGTTGCTGGTCTTAGCTGGAAGCAGATACCCATAGATAGCTGAGCCGTAAAAGAGGAGCACCACCACCAGATGAGAGAGGCATGTGTTAAAGGTCTTTCTCTGTCCCTCGGCTGAGTGGATCTTCAGCACTGCCTGAGCTATTTAGCAGTAGGAGATCAGGATGATGCTTAATGGGACAGTGGTGAAGAAGGTGCAGACACCATTGAGCACAGCCTCATTGAGACTTGTGTCTCCACAGGCTAGTTTGATCATGGCAGGCACCTCACACAGGAAGCTGTCCACCCTCTGGTGCCCACACAAAGGGAGCTGCAGAGTGAATGTTGACTGGACCACAGAGTTACCCAAGCCACCCAACCAGGCAATGGCAGCCAGCAGCCAGCAGAGCCGGGGGTTCATGATGGTGGTGTAGTGCAGGGGTCAGCACACTGTGACATAGCAGTCAAATGCCATCACCACCAGCAGGATGCACTCAGTAGCCCCTAGCCAGATGAAAACATTGAGTTGGGTCACACAGCCACCATAGCTGATGGTCTTGTCTGATCCCCACAAGATGATCAGCATTTTGGGGACTGAGCTAGTAGTAAAAGCAAGATCCAGGGAGGAGAGGTTGCTGAGGAAGAAGTACATGTGTATGTGGAGCCGGGCATCCAGGCTGGAAAGCAGGATCATGGTTGAGTTCCCAACCAGGGTCAGCAAGTAGGAGAAGAGGATGACTACAAAAAAGATTATCTCCAGCTGGGGATGGTCAGATACACCCATCAGAATAAAGCTCTCCAAGGAGCTGCTGTTGGCCCTTTCCATCTCTGGTTGCCTTCAGTCACTTGAGGAATCTGTCCAGGGACAACCAGGAGTAAAGCAAGTGAAGAAGAAGCTACTGGATTAGGTGGATCTGCATCAGTGCAGGTCTGATGTCGCCGGCCTTCGTAGTTAAGTACCAATTTAAATTTTATGATTGCAAGGTTTCATTGCAATCCCCAAACACTGTCAGTCCCACAATGAATGGAAACTTTATTCCATCTGAATATCAAACATGAGCTATCACAAAATGAAGGAAGTGCCTCATGAAGAACAAAAAGATCAGGGTCTTCAGTTCAACACAGTGATGACCCAAGAAATTCATCTTTGCACCCTGTCCATCCATCATCTTTGTCCATGATGAAGGAGTGTGAACTCCTTCAGTTCAAAAGGGTAGAGGGAGTTGACCATTGGAACTAAATGTGGAAATTCTCAAAAAATACTAATTTCCCCAGCCAAGGTTTTGGTATACTCAGAGGAGGGGTGAGCAGACCTGCTGTATTTGGAAGAATTCCCCAAATGTTTCTGATAAATTTCTTCCCTTCTCTTCTATATCCCTCCCCTCCCAAGTGAAAACTCCTGGTCTAGAAAGATGAAGTTTTAGGGAGAAGGTGATGAGTCTATACAATCATGAAAAGAATGGGAAGCATGAGTATAGACATATTCACCAAATACAGAAGATACAAATACGTGAGTTAAAAAGAGGTAAATGTAGAACAGAACAAAATTTCATGTAAGCCCAAGTACATGTAGGTGGAACAGGCTAAAGATAGAAACAGGGTCTACCCCAAAAGAAGTTAAATCAGTTACAGGATACCCATAATTAGAAAAGGAAAATAGAAGTTTTCAGAGGGGATCCCCCAAAGTTTGAGGTATATGACCACTATGCCCACCTCTAAACCATGGAGTAATTCTTAACATCTCATAAACAAAAATTACCTCTTGTTAATAATGGGCCAATTACCATCTCCCTTCAATGGGCAAGACCTAGGCTTTACTGAAGATCACGAACCAAAGCCCATCTCCCTTCTTTGGCTAATAAATAAAAGGATCTGAGAAGAAAACAAAAACAGTCTTGGGTCAGCTGTCCTCATCTGGACGCTGAAGACTGGGAGTAAATGCTCTGCTCTTCCTCTGGACCATGACATGTCCCACAGGAACCCTGGCTGCCACGCCCAAAGAGCAGGCTTGACAGGAGTTTCTACTCAAGGGAAGTGTGCACGTGTGCTTATCTGGTTCTGGTGCTCCAGACAGGGACGACTTGGCTACACCTCTTGGCTGAAGACCCTGAGAACTGTCCTTTTCATCAATAAGTAGCAAAAATACTGGAGATCCTAATGCTAGATCCCACCCAGATGTCAGGCAGGAAATCTCTTCTAATTGTCTGTTTCTTTAGGTCAACAAGGTAGTCCTTCTTTTGAGTCAGGGATGATAAAGATTTCAGAGCACTTTTCAACCCTCCTTCATACCTCTATCTAATACCTTAAGAAGAGGTGACTGCTTAGGGCTTCCCTGGTGGCACAGTGGTTAAGAATCCGCATGCCAATGCTGGGGACATGGGTTCGAGCCCTGGTCTGGGAAAATCCCACATGCCTTGGAGCAACTAAGGCCGTGCGCCACAACTACTGAGCCTGCGCTCTAGAGCCCGCGAGCCACAACTAGTGAAGCCTGCGCGCCTAGAGCCCGTGCTCTGCAACAAGAGAAGCCACCTCAATGAGAAGCCCGCGCCACAACGGAAGAGTAGCCCCCGCTCGCCGCAACTAGAGAAAGCCCGCACAGCAACAAAGACCCAATGCAGCCAAAAAATAAATTAATTAAATAAATTAATTAAAAAAGAAGAAGAGGTGACTGCTTATTCTTTTCATTTAGGACCTAAGGGAGCTGAGGAACTGAGGTACCAATCTGGTAGCTCATATTTCTGTTCTTCCTGGTATCCATCTCACTACCTCCTCCTAGAAGTGCTTGTCCTCTTGTACCCCTAGGGGAAAGAAACACAGACAGACATGGCCCATGTTCTTCCATAAGTTGTCTGGTCTCTGGGAGGCTGATGCTTTGTGTCTGCTCAGCTGGGGACTCTTTCAGCCCCCACTCTATGCATACCAGTCAGCACAGAAAAAGGAAAGGGTATATAGTGGGAGGATGTTGATGCCAGGCACCCAGAAAGTTCAGGAGGAAATACCATACCAGCTAGATGCTTGGTCTGATCTTGACAAACTCCCCAAGCAAACATGAATGTAACTTCAAGTTTGAATTCAGCAACTCGACTGCTCTTCAGGGTGTTTTGCACCCTTAAAGGGTCTCTCCACTTGGTTCCTAGTTCTCTTGTAATCTGGAATGTTAAATTGATCCGGCGCTATTTGCATTTTAAGAGAAGCCTAGAAAGGACAATACTGAACTCAGAGGATGCGCCATGTATGGTGCAATTTAGGAGCACCCAGATGGAGTTTGTTTGGCTACAGAAAGATTTTTAGGAATCACTCATGTATGCATAGATGGTTCCCATCTTGGCCTGTCCGTAAATTTGTTTTGAACTTTCAGGGTATTGAGAAAAGCAGCCAAGACTTGCTTCTTAAAGATAATCCTGGGTGTGGTAATTGCCCACCTTCGCCCAGATTTCTGCCCATTCCTCCCCTAAATTTTACCACAGTTCTCAATTGGCCACTTGTGGATTAGCCACAGCAAATATAGAATTTGGAGGTGGCTTTCTCCTATCATGGAAACTGCTCCTGAGCTGTTAGCACTCCCCATATATGGGTGCAAGTTCTCAGAATTCAAGCCTTGCTTTAATATTAGCCTGAGTAATAAAAGGAAAGGGAATTATAAAAAATAAAAACAAATAAATAAACCTAATCCTGAATTCCTGATCCTGGCAGAGAAGTTTTTATATATGTTTTATTTTAAAATATTTCATTTATGTGGGAGACAGTTGACAGTGATATTCCTGAGAGCTCAGTTTGTGCCTATCTTGCATCTAAGGTCTAAGTTAACCTTTTCATGATGACTTGGTCAGAACTGGAGATAAGGTTTTCAGTGTAAACATTGTGGCAGTATGGCAGGCAAGAGCCATATAACAGAACAAAATTTGTCTAGAAGGTTGAAGTCTACGGTGGATTTCAGGTATTTGAACAGGAGTTCTACCCCCGAATCTTAGAATTCAAGAATTAGAGATGTGGGAGTTTGAATCTTAAAAGAGGTAAACATAGGATCAATAAAAGAAAAAATGACATAGTTCATAGTAAATCTATGGAAATTATTACCCCTAAGAGCAGCACAGTTGAAAAAATATATTAAAATTTAAGATTCATAAAGGGAAATGAAGGGAATCTACGATGTCTGAAGGGGCCTCTACATTTGATGTTTGCATCAGGGAATCCAACCAAGCTCCCTTAAATTGATTTCTGATGCTACTATTGGAAAAAGGATGCTGGATGCATGGACTATCAGGCTGGCTAAGGGGGTAATTCTAATGAGCATAGGATTTTATAAAATTAAAAGAAGGCTAAATGCATGGCAGTACATCAAATACATATAAAAGTTTACCACCAAAAACTCAGACTGGAAAAGGCTGGATAAGCATGGTGTTCCATTGAGGGTACATTTCTGTGCAAGCTGAGGGCAGTTTGCAGCGGGTCTCGTAAGGGAAAACTGGAGAGAGGAGCGCTCAACGTTAGGTCCAGGAAGCTTTCTGCCCTGTCTTGCCTAGGAAGTTCCTTACTGGAGGGTCTTACATTTTTTTTTAAGATTTTTGTTGTTGTTGTTGTGGACCATTTTAAAAGTCTTTATTGAATCTGTTACAATATTGCTTCTGTTTTATGTTTTTGGTTTTTTGGCCCTGAGGCATGTAGGATCTTAGCTCCCCGACCAGGGATCGAACCCGCACCCCCTGCACTGGGAGGCAAAATCTTAACCACTGGACAGCCAGGAAGTCCCCTGTCAGACATTTTTAAAAAGACATGGAGCATGTGCAGATTTTCAGAGAAGAGGGAGAAGGAGGAAATAGGTTCTATGGAAAATGGCCAAGATATTAGCTCATTTAAGAAGTGATTAAAGAATGTCTTTGCTATATGGTGGGATTTCAAAGATGCCTGCTTGCAGAGCAGGTGCTCTCCTTACCTAGGAAAAGGAAAAACAGGCTTAAATTAAAAGCAAGAGAAATTGTGATTATACATTCTGAGATTTTGGCATGATAAAATATTGGCAAATCCTTTGGCAAGAGAAAAAGGAATTAGAGACTTCGTGTTTAGACATTTGCCTGACCAAGGGCACTGGGCTTTCCCTAAGTCTGCTATGACCCTTTTCTGTTGGAGGATTCTGTTCCTAGGACTTGAATGTGCACACAAAAGGGTCTTTTTTTGGGGGGGGGGATCAGGATAAAAATTTTCCAGTTTCTCTCCTAGACATTCTAGAGATGACTTTTATTCAATAAAAGTTCTTAATTTGTAGTTTTACAATTCCCCTGTGCAGCTTAAATATTTTTCCTTCCTATCTCTTCTCTTAGCTGATAGAGAAGGTCACAAATGTGCTTGGGGCCCTAATACCATATCATCACCTCCAACTTTTCCCAGGCAGGAAGAATCCAAAATCAGCCCCTGTAAAAGGCCGTTTCACATGCTCTCTCTTCTCTGATCCCCATGACTGCTCTTTCCTTCTCTATCTTTTTTACTCTTTGCCTCTCTTTCCCATACCCTGGATTCTCCACTAATAAATGTCTACAGATTTTCTATGGAAACATACCTTTGGCTTCAAGATTCCACCTGAATCTGTCACACTGTCATCGGTGCTTTGTGGATCAAGTAGGAGAGAGAGTGTGGAATTAGGATGGTGGCTGTGCTCTGTGGCTGCTCCCCTGCCCTCAAGCTGAGAGCGCAGGCTTTTAACCTTGGGGTTGGCCCTGGCCCTCTGAGGAGTGCTGGCTCTGCCACCTGGAAGCCAGGCTCGCTCTGGCTCATTCTGCAGGGCCCAAGAGGGGATCTCTGTCCCCCACAGGCAATTAGCACAAAGCACTCGCACGGCCGGAACACAGGAAAAAGGCTGTCCCCAAAGAACCGACTGGTTCTTTCACCTGAACTCCATCCCCAAACACAGATTACTAATTGAAAGAGCAATAAGAATAACTGCATTCCTTAAATAATTACTAATTATATAATTTTATCCTTTCCAAGGTACTTTCACAGGATCTAGCTTAGTTGTTAAAATGCTTTCTATGGCAGGTGGTCTTATCCCCACTTGGTAGACAAGTAAACCAAGCATAAAGTGAGAATAAAATGACTTGCTTAGTGTTAAACAGTGTTCGTTTTCTCACTAGGCATAAACAGACTATTCTATGTAGAGGAGGTTAGTATTTTTTTGAAGTATAGTTGATTTACATATATTTTTGAAGTACAGTTGATTTACATATAGCTGATATTATGTTAGTTTCAGGTGTACAATATAGTGATTCAGTATTTTTCATAGATTATACTCCATTTAAAGTTACTACAAAATATTGGCTGTATTTCCCACGCTGTACAATATATGCTTGTTGCTTATTTATTTTATTTATTTTATTATTTTTTTAACATCTTTATTGGAGTATAATTGCTTTACAATGGTGTGTTAGTTTCTGCTTTATAACAAAGTGAATCAGTTATACATATACATATGTTCCCATATCTCTTCCCTCTTGCGTCTCCCTCCCTCCCACCCTCCCTCCCTCCCTCCCTATCCCACCCTTCTAGGTGGTCACAAACCACCGAGCTGATCTCCCTGTGCTATGCGGCTGCTTCCCACTAGCTATCTATTTTACATTGGGTACTGTATATATGTCCATGCCCCTCTCTCACTTTGTCACAGCTTACCCTTCCCCCTCCCCATATCCTCAAGTCCATTCTCTAGTAGGTCTGTGTCTTTTTTTAAGTTACCTTGTTTTTTTGTTTTTATTTATTTTTGGCTGCGTTGGGTCTCCATTGCTGCGCACAGGCTTTCTCTAGTTGCAGCGAGCAGGGGCTACTCTTCATTGCAGTGCACAGGCTTCTCATTGCAGTGGCTTCTCTTTGTTGTGGAGCACAGGCTCTAGGTGCACGGGCTTCAGCAGTTGTGGTACATGGGCCTAGTTGCTTCACGGCATGTGGGATCTTCCAGGACCAGAGCGCGAACCCGTGTCCCCTGCACTGTCAGGCGGATTCTTAACCACTGAGCCACCAGGGAAGTCCCACTTATTTATTTTATACATAGTCGTTTGTATCTCTTAATTCCCTACCCCTAACTTGCCCCTTCCCCTTCCTTAGCCCCACTGGTAACCACTAGTTTGTTCTCTATATCAGTGAGTCTGTTTCTGTTTTCTTATATTCATTTATTTTATTTTTTAGATACCACATCTAAGTGATTTGTTTGTCTGATTTATTTCACCAAGCGTAATACCCTCTAGGTCCATCCACGTTGTTGCAAGTGGCAGAATTTCATTCTATTTTATGTCTGAGTACTATGGCATTGTAAAAATATACCACATCTTCTTTATGCATTCATCTGTTGATGGACACTTAGGTTGCTTCTGTATCATGGCAATTGTAAATAACGCTGCTGTGAACATTGGGGTGCACGTATCTCTTCAAATTAATGTTTTCATTTTCTTCAGATATATACCTATGAGTGGAATTGCTGGATCATATGGTAGTTCTATTTTTAGTTTTTTGAGGAACCTCCATACTGTTTTCCATAGTTGCTGCATCAATTTACATTTCCACCAACAGTGTAGTAGGGTTCCCTTTTCTCCACATCTTCGCCAACACTTGTAATTTGTAGACTTTTTTTTTTTTTTTTTTTTAATTTGGCTGCTCTGCGTGACTTGTGGGATCTTAATTCCCTGACCAGGGACTGAACCCGTGCCCTCAGCAGTGGTTTCTGGACCGCCAGGGAATTCCCTGTAGACTTTTTTTTTACAATAGCCATTTTGACAGGTATGAGGTGCTCACACCTGTCTCACTGTACTTTGGATTTGCATTTCTCTGATGATTAGCGATGTTGAGCATCTTTTCATATGCCTGTTGGCTATATGTATATCAAATTTTAAAAAATGTCTATTCATGTCTTCTGCCCATTTTTTTTTTATAAATTTTTTTTTTATTTATTTAGTTTTGGCTGTGTTGGGTCTTCGTTTCTGTGCGTGGGCTTCCTCTAGTTGCGGCGAGCGGGGGCCACTCTTCATCGCGGTGCACGGGCCTCTCACTGTCGCGGCCTCTCTTGTTGCTGGGCACAGGCTCCAGACGCGCAGGCTCAGCAGTTGTGGCTTACGGGCCCAGTTGCTCCGCGGCATGTGGTATCTTCCCAGACCAGGGCTCGAACCCGTGTCCCCTGCATTGGCAGGCGGATTCTCAACCACTGCACCACCAGGGAAGCCCTGCCCATTTTTTAAATAAATTTATTTCTTTTTCTTTTTATTTATTTTTGGCTGCATTGGGTCTTTGTTGCTGCGCGCAGGCCTTCTCTAGTTGCGGCGAGTAGGGTCTAGTCTTTGTTGCGGTGCACGGGCTTCTCATTGCAGTGACTTCTCTTGTTGCGGAGCACGGGCTCCGGCATGCAGGCTTCAGTAGTTGTGGCATGCAGGCTCAGTACTTGTGGCTCGCAGGCTCTAGAGGGATCTTCCTGGACCAGGGCTTGAACCTGTGTCCCCTGAATTGGCAGGCAGATTCTTAACCGCTGCATCACGAGGGAAGCCCTCTTCTGCCCATTTTTAAATTAGGTTGTTTTTTTTTAATTTAGATGTATGAGCTGTTTATATATTTTGGACATTAACTCCTTATTGGTCATATAATTTGCAAATATTTTCTCTCATTCAGTAGGTTGTCTTTTCATTTTGTCAATGGTTTCCTTTGCTGTGGAAAAGCTTTTAAGTTTAATTAGGTGCCACTTATTTATTTTTCCTTGCGTTACCTTTGCCTTTGGAGACAAATAAAAAAAATACTGCCATGATTTATGTCAAAGAGTGTTCTGCCTATGTTCTCTTCTGGGAGTTTTATGGTTTCAGGTCTTACATTTAAGTCTTTAATCCACTTTGAGTTCATTTTTGTAAATGGTTTGAGAAAATGTTCTAATTTAATTTTTTTACATGTAGCAGTCCAGTTTTCCCAGCACCACTTATTGAAGAAACTGGTTTTTTTCTCCATTGTATATTCTTGCCTCCTTTGTAATAGATTAACTGACCATCAGTGCTTGGATTTATTTCTGAGCTATTTTGTTCCATTGATCTATGTGTTTTTGTGCCAGTACCATGCCGTTATAATTACTGTAGCTTTTTAGTAGCATCTGAACCCAGGGAGTGTGGTACTTCCAGCTTTGTTCGTTTATCTCAAGATTGCTTTGGTAATTTGGGGTCTTTTGTGGTTCCACTTAAATTTCAGGATTATTTGTTCCAGTTCGGTGAAAAATGTCACGGGTATTTTGACAGGGACTGCAATAGGGTAGACTGCTTTGGGTAGTATGGACATGTTAACAATATTATTTCTTCCAATCCATGAACACAGGATGTCTTTCCATTTTTTTGTATCATCTTCAATTTCCTTCATCCTTATTTTATAGTTTTCAGAGTATAGGTCTTTCACCTCCTTGGTTAAGTTTATTCCTAGGTCTTTTATTCTTTTTGATGAGGAAGTTAGTATTTTTGACTCATCATCTGGGAGATGTTGTCTTTGAGTGTTTTATTTGTGGGGGGAATAGAGAAAAGGGGATTCCCACTATCTCTGGTCTTAACATAAGAGGATAAGAGGCTTGAAACTTAGACACTCACACCATTCTGTGTGAAGAGGAATCACCTACAAATGATGCTAAATAAACATGTAAAATGTGACTGGCAACCTGATTAGGTCATTAGATGTCACGTAAGATAAATTACCCCCAAAACTGCTGACTTCGAAACCACCTCATTCAAGGAACAGTCACTAAGGGTGGACAGTATCCCAGGTGCTGGTGGGGTACAGGGGTGAGCAAGCTGAGCCTGGCCCCTGCCCAGTGGGGCTCCCTGCCCCGTAGGCCTGTCTCCAACAAGTCTCTCGCACTCATAAGCACTGTGGGCTGCTTGTTCTGTGTGCCAGATGCTCTGTTCAGTAGTTTACATTACCACGATGACCACACTACTTACTGTTCAGAGATAGTAGATAATTGTCCAGGGCACATGGACTAGTTAGTAAATGGCAGAGCTGCTTAAACTATGTCTATTTGACTATAAAGTCCACAATCACAAAAAAATGGAGAATCTCAGTGTCCATCAGTGGGGAATTCAGTAAATATGTCACCTTGGAATACTGTACAAAATGTGATCATAGGTCTCTGCAAGACTTCTCTTTTGTTAATTTAATTTAATATTACTTTATTTACTTTTCCACTTTATTACCAATCCCACTCTCATTCCCTTCCACCCTCATAGGCACCTCCTCTGTCTCATATGTTTGACATATAAGTGTTTTGGTATGTATTGAATCCTTGTAGAACATGTAATGTTGTTTTATATATGTAAATGTTTTAAATTTGCATCAATGTTGTTGTGCTATACCTCCTGTTCTGCTTACATTTTAACTCCTTTTTTCCCACAGTGTTATTACTTATGTTTTAAAAGATATATCCATGTTGTTATGTGTATATTTAGTTTAGTGTTTTCAATGTTGAATATGCATCTATCATCTTTTATTTGTACATTCTACTAGGGATGAATGTATAGCTTGTCTTAATTTCCCACAACCACAGACAATGCTGCAGTGAACATTTGTGTACAGGTCCCTTTATGGACCTGCATGAGCCTCTACTGTATGCACATATGTGTACACACACACACACACACACACGATTGAGAATGCTGGGGAATAGGGATATATATACATAAGCACTACCAGACTCTTTCAAAGGGTTATAGCAGTATACCACTCCCAACAGCTATAAATGAAGGGTTCTGATTCCGCAGCCCCCTGCCCCAACCTAGTTAACACCTACTACAATCAAATTTTCTAATTTACACTAATCTGATGGGTATAAAATGGTATCTCAGATTAATTTGATTTTAATTTAAAGTGATTACTAGTGAGATTGGACATTTTTTAAATTTATTTATTTATTTATTTATTTTTGGCTGCATTGGGTCTTCGTTGCTGCGTGTGGTCTTTTCTCTAGTTGCAGCGAGCAGGGGCTACTCTTCGTTGCGGTGCGTGGGCTTCTCATTTCGGTGGCTTCTCTTGTTGTGGAGCATGGGCTCTAGGCGAATGGGCTTCACTAGTTGTGGCACGCAGGCTCAGTAGTTGTGGCGGCTTGTGCACTCTAGAGCTCAGGCTCAGTAGTTGTGCTGCATGGGCTTAGTTGCTCCACGGCATGTAGGATCTTCCCAGACCAGGGCTTGAACCCGTATCTCCTGCATTGGCAGGCGGATTCTTAACCACTGCGCCACCAGGGAAGCCCGAGATTGGACATTTTTTAATAAATGTGTTGGCTATTTTTATTTCTCCTTCTATAAACTGCCTTTTCATATCCTCTGCCCATTTTTATTTTAGTTTTTCTGTGGTTTTCTGATTTGCAGTAGATCCTAGAATAGTCTAGATAAATTTTGCTGGGTATATACACTGTAAATATTTCCCCCTAGTTTAGTCTATGCTAACCTCTGAACAGAAATCCTAGATTTTTATATAATCCAATAATACATTATCTGCCTTAAAGTTGATTTGTGCATTTAAGATTTTTAAGAAGTTCTTCCCAATCCCAAATTTACAAATATATTTCATTTCAATTTCTTCATATAGTTTTATCTTTCATATGTAAGTTTTTAATTCTCTGGAGTTCATTATTGTATATGGTATGAGGTAGTGATCCAAATTAATTATTTTATAAGAAAATAGGCGGTTTATTTTTCCTTCACAAAAAGCAAGTTCAGAAATAGACAATCAGGGACTTCTCTGGTGGTCCAGTGGTTAAGAATCCACCTCCCAATGCAGGGGACACAGGTTCGATCCCTGGTCGGGAAACTAAGATCCCACAGGCCGAGGGGTAATTAAGCCCGAGTGCTCTAGAGCCTGCGCACCAAAACTAGAGAGAAGCCCGTGCACAGCAACAAAGATCCCGCATGCCGCAACTAAGACCTGACACAGCCAAATAGATAAATAAATAAAAAATAGACAATCAGGGTCTAGCATGGCAGCAGCTCAACAATCACCAGTGCAGGTTCCTTGTGCCTTTTTGTTCCACCATTCTTTTTTTTTTTTTTTAAGATTTTTTTTGATGTGTACCATTTTTTAAAAATTAATTAATTAATTTAGTTAGTTAGTTTTGGCTGTGTTGGGTCTTCATTGCTGTGCCCGAGCTTTCTCTAGTTGTAGCGAGCGGGGGCTACTCTTCGTTGCGGTGCACGGGCTTCTCACTGTCGTGGCTTCTCTAGTTGTGGAGCACGGGCTCTAGGCGCGTGGGCTTCAGTAGTTGTGGCATGCAGGCTCAGTAGCTGTGGCTCACAGGCTCTAGAGTGCAGACTCAGTAGTTGTGGTGCATGGGCTCAATTGCCCCTTGGCATGTGGGATCTTCCCAGACCAGGGCTCAAACCCGTGTCCCCTGCATTGGCAGGCAGATTCTTAACCACTGCGCCACCAGGGAAGCCCTATATGGACCATTTTATAAATCTTCATTGAATTTATTATGTTTTATGTTTTGGCTTTTTGGCCACAAGGCAGGTGGGACCTCAGCTCCCTAACCAGGGATCGAACCTGCATCCCCTGAATTGGAAGGCGAAGTCTTAACCACTGGACTGCCAGGGAAGTCCCTGTTCCACCATTCTTTTTTTTTTTTTTTTTAAAGAAAGTTGCCTTATTATTTTTCAATTTTTAAAAATTATTTAGTTACTTATTATTTATTTTTGGCTGCGCCAGGTCTTAGTTGCAGCACCGGGATCTTTGCTGAAGCATGCGGGATCTTTTAGTTGCGGCATATGGACTTCTCAGTTGCAGCATGCATGCGGGACCTAGTTCCCCGATCAGGGATCGAACCCGGGCCCCCTGCATTAGGAGCGCGGAGTCTTACCCACTGGACTACCAGGGAATTCCCCCTGTTCCACCATTCTTAACAGTGGCGTCTATCCTCAAGGCCACCTGTGGTCTAAGATGGTGGTAGGTGCTCTAGCCACATGTCCACATTCCTGCACGGAAGGTGGAAGGAGATGTTTGCACCTAGTTTAGGAAGCTATCCTAGAAGTCCCACCAAATATCTTCCCCGTACATCTCATGGATGAGGATTCAGTTATATAACTACACCTAATTGCATAGGAGGCTGTAAAATGTAGTTTTTAGCTAGTCACAATTATTATATCACATCACATCACATCATGTCAGGCAGCCCCCATAATACAAGTGTTGTATTAGTAAGAAAGAAATGGAGAGGAGGTATTGAGCAGCCAAGCGATAGTCCCTGCCCCAAGAAGAATGATTAACTTCTTTTGAAATAGACTTCTGTATTGTTTGGCTAAATACAATAAGAATGTATTTCTTTACAATTAGAAAAATCCAATTAGGGAAAGTTTTGAGTGTCTTTTAAATTTTTATTGAGATAAAATTCACATAACAAAATTCATAATTTTAACCATTTAAAATGTTCAATCCTGTGGTTTTTAGTATATTCACAAGGTTGTTCAATCATTACCTCTGTCTACTTCCAAAATATTTTCATCATCCCCAAAGAAAACCCTCTACCCATTTAGTAGTTACTCCTCATTCTCCCTTGCCCCATCCTCTGACAACCACTAATCTCCTTTCTGTCTCTGTGGATTTCCCTATTCCAGATATTTCATATATATGGAATCATATGTGACCTTTGGGGCCTAACTTCCTTTTCTTAGCATAATGTTTTCAAGCTTCATCCCCGTTAAATTTAGTACAATTTAGTTGTACTAAATTCTTTTTTATGAATTGATAATATCCCATTATATGGATATACTACATTTTGTTCCTCCATTCATCAGCTGATGAACACTTGGGTGGTTTAAACCTTTTGGCTATTGTGAACAGTGTTCCTATGAACATTCACTTGCAAGTTTTTGTTTGAAAGCATGTTTTCAATTCTTTCAAGGATATATGTAGGAGTGGAATTATTGGTTCATATCGTAATTCTATGTTTAACTTTTTGAGGAACTGCCAAACTGTTTTCCACAGAGGCTGTATCATTTTATATTCCCACCAGCAACGTAGAGGGTTCCAATTTTTCTACATCTTTACCAATTATTGTTGTCCCTTTTAAAAAGCATTATAGCAATCCTAGGGGGTGAGATGTATTTCTCTTTGTGGTTTTGATTTACGTTTCCCCAATGACCAGTGATGTTGAGCATCATTTCATGTGCAATTGAATTGTCTTTTCACTTTTTTAATAGTGCCCTTTGAAATACAAAAGTTGTTTATTTTGATGAGTCCAGTTTACCTATATTTTCTTTTTTGCTTTTGTTTCTGGTGTCATATCTAAGAATCCACTGCCAAATCCAAGGTCATGAAGATTTACCCATATGTTTTCTTTTAAGAGGTATACTTTTAGCTCTTACATTTAGGTCTTTTATTCATTTTGAGTTAATTTTTGTATATAGTGTGAGGTAAGGCTGCAATTTGATTCTTTTGCATGTCCATACCCATTTTTCTCAGTACCATTTGTTGACAGTACTATTCTTTCCACATTGAATGGTCTTACCATTCTTGTCAAAAATCAATTGACCATAGATGTATGGGTTTATTCCTGGACTCTCAGTTCTATTCAGCTGATCTATATATCTATCTCTGTGGGGTTTAAAAAACATTTATTTTATTTATTTATTTATTTATTTATTTATTTATTTATTTATTTATTAATTTATGGCTGTACTGAGTCCTAGCTGCGGCACGCGGGATCCTCACTTCGGCATGTTTAGTTGAGGCATGCAGGATCCTTTTAGTTGCAGCATGCAAACTCGTGTTTGTGGCATGCAAACTCGTAGTTGTGGCATGCATGTGGGATCTAGTTCCCTGACCAGGGATCAAACCCGGGGTCTCCTGCATTGGGAGTGCGGATTCCTTCTCACTGGACCACCAAGGAAGTCCTATCTCTGTATTTTGATTACTATATCTTTGAAGAAATTTTTGAAACTGGGAAATGTGAGTTCCCCAACTTTGTTCTTCTATTTCAAGATTGTTTTGGCTATTCAGGGTTTGCAATTCCATATTAATTTTAGTATCGGCTTTTCCATTTCTGTAAAGGACACATTTGGAACTTTGACAGGGATTGCATTGAATCTGTAGATCCCTTTGGAAAGTATGGCCATCTTAACAATATTAACTCTTCCAATCTACGAACATGGGATGTCTTTCTATTCATTTTGGTCTTCTTTAATTTCTTTCAGCAATGTTTTATACTTGTTTGTATACATGTATTGTATCTTCTTGGTCAAATTCATTCCTAAATATTTTATTCTTTTTGATAATATTATAAATGAAATTGTTTTCTTAAATTTCCTTTTCAAATTGTTCCTTGCTAATATATAGAACCACAGATGATTTTTATGTCTTGATATTGAACTGTGCAACTTGGCTGAATTTATCAACTCTAATACTTGGGTATTTGTTGATTCGTTATGATTTTCTATATATAAGATCATCTCACCTGTGAATAGAGATATTTTTTAATCTTCCTTTCCAATTTGCATGTCTTTTATTTATTTTTATTGCCTAATTGCTCTGTCTAGAACTTCCAGTAAAATGTTGAATTGAGGGGCTTCCCTGGTGGCGCAGTGGTTGAGAGTCTGCCTGCCGATGCAGGGCACACGGGTTCGAGCCCTGGTCTGGGAAGATCCCATATGCCGCGGAGCGACTAAGCCCGTGAGCCACAATTACTGAGCCTGCGTGTCTGGAGCCCGTGCTCTGCAACAAGAGAGGCCGCGATAGTGAGAGGCCCGCGCACCGCGATGAAGAGTGGCCCCCGCTTGCCGCAACTAGAGAAAGCCCTCGCAGAGGAACGAAGACCCAACACAGCCATAAATAATAAATAAATAAATTTTAAAAAAAATGTTGAATTGAAGTGATCAAAGCGAGCATCCTCTCATCTTATTCTTGATCTTAGGGGGAATGCTTTCAGTCTTCCATCATTAAGTCATTAAGTCTTCCACCATTAAGTCATTAAGTCTTCCACGATCTTAGCTGTGGGTTTTTTAATAAATGCCTCTTACCATGTTGAGGAAGTACCTTTCTACTCCTAGCCTGATGAGTGTTTTTTTAATCAGAAAGGATGTAAGATTTTGTCAAAGGTTTTTCTGCATCAATTGAGATGATCATTTGATTTTGGTCCTTTATTCCACTAATGTGCTATATTACATTGACTGATTTTCATATACTAAACCACTATTTTTTTCCTGGAATAAATTCCACTGGTCATGATGTATAATCATTTTAATAAGCTGCTGAATTCAGTTTGCTGGTATTTTGTTGAGGATTTTTACATCTACATTCATATGGCATATTAATCTGTAGTCTTGTGATGTCTTTGTCTGGTTTTGTTATCACAGGAGTGCTGACCTCATAGAATGAGTTCAGAAGAAGTTCTTCCTCTTCTATTTTTGGAATAGTCTGAGAAGGTTTGGTGTTAATTTTTCTTTAACTGTTTGGTAGAATTTACCAGTGAAGTCATTGGGTCCTGTTTTTTTGTTTCTTAGGAGGTTTTTGACTACTGGTTAATTCTTTTTACATGTTATAGGTCTATTTACATTTCTATTTCTTCTTGAGTCAGTTTTTACAGTTTTGTGTTTCTAACAATTTTTCCATTTCATCTAGGTTACTAATTTGTTGGTGTACAGTTGTTCATAGTATTCTCTTATAATCCTTTTCATTTCTATAAAAGCAGTAGGAATGTCCTCACTTTCACTTCTGATTTTAGTAATTTGTGATTTCTCTCTTTCTCTCTTGGTCAGTTCAGCTAAGTTTTGTCAATATTTTTAATCTTTTCAAAGAACCAGTTTTGGTGTGTTTGATTCTCTATTGTTTTTCTATTCTCTATTTCATTCCATTTCATTTCTCTATTTCTATTCCCTATTCCATTCTAATCTTAATTATTTCCTTCCTTTGGCTGCTATTGCATTTAATTTGCTCTTTCCTTAAAACAGAAAGTTATTGCTTTGAGATATTTCTTCTTTTTTAATATAGGTATTTACAGCCATAAATTTCCCTTTGAGTATTACTATTGCTGCATCCCTTAAGTTTTGGTATGTTGTATTTTTGTCTTCATTCATCTCAAAATATTTCATAATTTCCCTTATGACATCTTCTTTGACCTACTGGTCATTTAAGAGTGTGTTAATTAATTTCTCGTATTTGTGAATTTGCCAGTTTTCTTTTTGTTGTTTATTTCTAGTTTTATTCCATGCAGTCAGAGAAGATACCTTATATGATTTGAGTCTTTTAAAATTCACTAAGTCTTATTTCATTGCCTACTATATGGTCTATCCTGGAGAATGTTCATGTGCACTTGAGAAGAATGTGTACTGTTGTTGGGCAGGGTGTTCTATATATAACTGTTACATCTACCTGGTTTATAATGTTGTTGAAGAACTCAGTTTGTTTTTTTGATCTTCTGTCTAGCTGTTCTATGTATTATTAAAAGTAAGGTTTTGGGGCTTCCCTGGTGGTGCAGTGGTTAGGAATCCGCCTGCCAGTGCAGGGGACATGGGTTTGAGTCCTGGTCCGGGAAGATCCCACATGCCGCAGAGCAATTAAGCCCATGTGCCACAACTACTGAAGCCCACGTGCCTAGAGCCCGTGCTCCACAACAAGAGAAGCCACTGCAATGAGAAGCCTGTGCACCACAACGAAGAGTAGCCCCTGCTTGCCACAACTAGAGAAAGCCCGCGCGCAGCAACAAAGACCCAACACAGCCATAAATAAACAAATAAACAAACAAACAAACTGTAAAATGGCTGAAGGACTCAAAAGGACATTTCTCTAAAGAAGATAAATGGTCAACAAGCACATGAAAACATGCTCAACATCATTAGTCACTGGGGAAATGCAGACCAAAAACATAATTAAATACCACTTTATACTCATTTAGATGGCTATAATCATAAGACAAATAGAAAAATAGCTAGTGTTAGCAAGAAAGTAGAAAAAAGGAACCCCTGAACATGTCTGGTGAGAATGCACAGGCATACTTTGGAGGTACTGAGGGTTCAGTTCCAGACCACTGCAACAAAGCAAACACTGTGGGAATTCCCTGGCAGTCCAGTGGTTAAGACTCTGTGGTCTCACAGCTGAGGGCCTGGGAACTAAGATCCCACAAGGCGCACAGTGCAGCCAAAAAACAAAAAAAGCAAACGTCGCAATAAAGTGACACTTTTTTTGTTTTGTTTTCCCAGAGCATATAAAAGTTATAGTTATACTATACTGCAATTTATTAAGTATGCAATAGCATTATATCTACATAATGCCAAAACTGTTTCAATAGTAACATGAAAAATCACTGATCACAGATCACCATAACAAATATAATAATGAAAAAGTTTGAAATATTGTGAGAATTATCAAAATGTAACACAGAGACAAAAAGTGAGAAAATGCTGTTGGAATAATGGTGCTGCTAGACTTGCTGATGCAGGGTTGCCACAAACATTCAATTTGTAAAAATACATTATCTGTAAAGACAATAAAAGTGCACTAAAATGAGGTATGCCTATAAAATATTTCAGGCCCGATAGGTAAGTCTGTTCCTCAAAAATTAAACATAAAACTACCATATGACCCCACAGTACCACTTCTGGGTATACTGTATGCCAACAGAGCTGAAAACAGGTACTCAAAACAAATACTTGTACTTGCATGAATGCAACAGGGCTATCACAATAGCCAAAAAGTAGAAACAACTTAAATGTCCATCAACAGATGAATGTATAAACAAATTGTAATGAATCAATAATACTGAATATTATTCAGCCAAAAAAGGAATGAAGTGCTGATTGAAACATGCTGCAATGTGAGTCAACTTAAAAAGCATTACACTAGTGAAAGAAAGTCAGGCCCAACATGTCACATACTGTAAGATTCCATTTATATTAAATATTCAGATTAGATAAATCCAGACGGACAAAAAGTAAGTTTGTGATTTGCCGGGCACTATAGGAAAACAAGAATGAGGAGTAACTGCCTAGTGGATATGGGACTTTCTTTGGGTGTGATGAAAATATTTTGGAACTAGATAGAAGTAGTAGTTGCACAAAATTATGAATGTACTAAATGCCACTCAATTGTTCACTTTAAAATGGTTAATTCTGTTTTATGTGATTGTAACCTCATTAAATATTTGCCTATTTAAAATCAACCTGCCATATTTATGTGGGTCAATTTCTGGACTCTTTATTCTCTGCCATTGATATGTGTGTCTATCCCTTTACCAACATCACACTCTTTTGATTAACATAGCTTTAGAGAAAGTCTTATAATCAAGTAATGTGATTTCTTCAATTTTTTTCTTATTTTTCAAAACTGTTTAGGCTATTCTAGTTCTTTTATCTTTCCACATTGCATTAAAACTATTGATCAATCGGGGAGAACTGACATTTTTACTACTTTGAATCTTTCTAATTTATGAACATGGTATGTCTTTCCATTTATTTAGGACATCTTTGACTTATTTCACCAGTGATTTATAGTTCTCAGCACACACAACCTCTACATGATTTGTTAGATTTATAACTATTTCTTTTTTTGAAGCTATTGTAAATTACATTGTTTCCAATGTACAGAAATAGAATTTGTTTTGTTTATTGACCTTGCATCTTGTGATCTTACTAAATTTACTTATTTTAGAGATTTTGGCAGGGTCTTAGAATTTTCTACATTGACACTCATGTCATCAGTGTACAGAACAATTTTGTTTTTCCTTTTCAATCTGGATGTTTTTTATTTCCCTTTCTTTCATTATTGCACTGGTAAAATCTTCCAGTACAACGCTAAACATGAGTGGCAGGACTGGGTATCTTGTCTTGTTGCTTATCTCAGAGGGAAAGCATTCAATCTTTGATAACTAAGTATGATATAAGCTATAGAGTTTTTTTAATAGATGCTCTTTTACAGGTTGAAGAAGTTCCATTCTATTCCTAGTTTCCTGGGAGTTTTTGTCATAAGTAAATGTTGTATTTTGCCTCCATCTTCACCACAGTGCTCACTTCCAGGTTTCCAGTTGTGCTGAGCTGAGGTAAAGGGATATCAGAGAACATAAACTGTAAACTCACCATCAGTTCAGTGGTACTTTGAACTCTGGTGTTTTTCTCCAAATCACCAACTGCTATTAATGCTTTGACGTTCTCAAATAGCTGCTCCATACATTCTATCCAGGTTTTAGAGTTGTTTTCTATGTGAGAGAAAAGGTGAAGCATGCTTACTTCATCTTATCCAGAGCTGGAACCCCAATACTTAGTTTTTCTTGTGCCTTTCGAACATCTATACATTTTCTTTCTTTTCCTGTATTACTGGTTCTCCACTCTGATACCTAATCCCTGCCTCCACCGAGGTCTTCCCAAATTATTTTACTTCTTTTCAAAGGCTTTACTTAATCTTTTTTCTTGTCCACAATCTTCTTCCCTGTCCCACCTGCTACTATTAGTTAACCTGGAAGCCAACTTGTCACCCTCTGCTTTAGTCCCTTCTTAGTCAGGTTTTTAAAATTGAGATATAAGACACATATCATAAAATTCACCATTTTGAAATATTTAATTCAGTAGTTTTATTACCATACTTACATTTCATCATCACTATTTAATTCCAGAACATTTTCATCACCCCAGAAGAAACCCTGTATCTTTAGCAGTCAACCTCCACCCCCTGCAGTTTCCAGTCCCTGGAAACCACTAATCCACTTTCTGTCTCTATAGATTTGTCTGTTCTGGATATTTCATACAACATGTGACCTTTTGTGTCTGACTCCTTTCACTTAGAATGTTTTCAACGTTCATATATGTCGTAGCATATATCAGAATTTCCTTTCCTTTTATTGTTAAACAACATTCCATTGTATGGATATACCACATTTTATTTATCCATTTATTAGTTGATGGACGTTTGGGTTGTTTCTAGTTTGGGGCTATTGTGAATAATGCTGCTATGTACATTCATATAGTAGTTTTTTGTGGACACAAGTTTTCTATTCTCTTGGGTCTATATGTAGCAGTGGAATTGCTGGGACAAATGGTAATTCGACGTTTAACTTTTGAAGTTAGTGCCAATGTGTTTTCTACAGTGGCTGAACAATTTAAATTCCCACCAGCAGTGTATGAGGGTTCTAATTTCTCCACATCCTCAGTAACACGTTCTTATCTATTATCCACATGCTAGTGGATAGTATCTCATTGTGGTTTTGATTTTCATTTCCATGATGGCTAATGATGTTGAGTGTCTTTTTATGTGCTGACTGGTCATTTGTATATCTTATTGTGAGAAATGCCTATTCAAATCCTTTGCCCTTTTCAATATTAAATTCTCTACTACTGAGTTTCTTTCATGTAGTGTTAAATAATGCTGCTTGAGATGAAGTTTCTGAGCACTTGGGGGTTGATGGTTGTGAAAAGTTGAGACATAGACCAAAAAAACCAAAAAACCAAAAACAAACAAACCCTTTTAGCAAGTAGAATTGCTTATATACTAAAGTGCCTAAATTTTCGTAGGTGTTTTCTTTGTGTCTGAATGTATCTAGACTTCTTGTCTCTGCCTTTAATGCTCTAATCATGTCATTCATAAGAATTTTTAAATTTAAAATAAAAATATCAAAGATACTCTTCAAATGTGAATGCTAAAGTCCACTCTCAAAAAAGTAGAGCGCCTAAGTCAATTCAATCACATCTATTTTTTAAATTAATATTAAGGTATGTAAGACAGTAGAGTTGTGTTTTTCCTATTCTATTTTGGGGAAGCTGCAGTTGGTCTTGAAGATAAGGCAGAGTGAGAAACTGACCATGGAAAGCCAATCTGCCAAACAAATGAATGATACAAATATTATACAAATTGTTTAAACCATGTAAAGAATCCTAGAAAATGCCCACTTTATCCCCAACCTAGCATTCTTTAGAAGCAAAAACACAAAACCAAAAGTACTTGTGAACATAAAATCCCAGCACCTAAAACAATGCCTGGCATGCAGAAAGTGCGCAATAAACATTTGCCCAATGTTGAATGAATACATGAACATTCACAGTGCATATTGCTCCAAAAGTTCTAGGGAGCAAACATCCACAGGCAGAAATAGAACCAGTTTTTGGCAGCAGGTTAATGTGTCAATTTGGGAACTGCAGGTGATAAACACTAGTTTATGGCACCAGGAATACTGGTTACAAGTAACACTTGGTTTGTTAAGTCGATTTTTATAAATGTTAAACTACAGCAAGTATTAATTGGTCATAAAATGATCTTTCAAAGCATTTTGCACCACACTTCTTGACTATTAAAGCACTGGGTGTTGAAGTACAGAGTAACTACTTTAGAATAACTCCAGAAAGAGAATCAAGGGAAGGAGTGGACACCAACCAAGGAAAAGGAGAGAAAATTCCTCATGAAGAGGAAGTATGGTGC
Organism: Balaenoptera acutorostrata; assembly: GCF_949987535.1. Lineage (NCBI taxonomy): Eukaryota > Metazoa > Chordata > Mammalia > Artiodactyla > Balaenopteridae > Balaenoptera > Balaenoptera acutorostrata. The sequence continues at coordinate 37,029,023 of NC_080078.1, forward strand.
CAAATGGGGAAAGAAATAGAAAAGGAGTATTAAATTTCCACATCATTTTTCATCTTAGTGGTTACCAAAATGCTATAGTTAAATGCTAATAAAAAGAAATACCAGGACTTCCCTGGTGTCACAGTGGTTAAGAACCCGCCTGCCAATGCAGGGTACACGGGTTTGAGCCCTGCTCTGGGAAGATCCCACATGCCGTGGAGTAACTAAGCCCCTGCACCACAACTACTGAGCCTGCGCTCTAGAGCCTGCGAGCCACAACTACTGAGCCTGTGTGCCACAACTACTGAAGCCCACGCGCCTAGAACCCGTGCCTGGCAGCAAGAGAAGCCACCGCAATGAGAAGCCCGCCCACTGCAACGAAGAGTAGTCCCCGCTCGCTGCAACTAGAGAAAGCCTGCATGCAGCAACGAAGACCCAACGCAGCCAAAAATAAATAAATGAAATAATAATAAATAAAATAATAAAAATAAATAAACAAAATAAAATTAATTTGTTTAAAAGAAAAAGAAAGAAATACCATCAAGTAGCAATGGTTAGAAGATGGCTCAGGATTAGGCATATGATTAGAGGGAATTATAACAAATTCTAATGTTTTTAGTATTCATTTACACATAATTTCAATTAAAAAAAAAAAGAGAAAAACAAAGTAGGTAAATGAGGGCCACTTTGAGCTCCAGGGGAAATGTCCTATATGAACATGTTAGAGAGTAATTACTATTATTATTTTGTTTTTTAGTGGCTTCCAGGAAACCAACAATTAACTGTTGCCACTGAACTCTTCATGAGCGAATCACTCTGGGGCGTGTTAAAAGTTAGCAGTCCATCATGCAGTTTCAACTTACTAATAAATTGCTCTTGTGATCATTACAGGCATCTAGTATTCCTTCTGGAGCACCCTCATTATTATTTTTTTAACATCTTTATTGGAGTATAATTGCTTTACAATGGTGTGTTAGTTTCTGCTGTAAAACAAAGTGAATCAGCTATACATATACATATATCCCCATATCTCCTCCCTCTTGCGTCTCCCTCCCACCCTCCCTATCCCACCCCTCTAGGTGGACACAAAGCACCGAGCTGATCTCCCTGTGCTACACGGCTGCTTCCCCCTAGCTATCTATTTTACATTTGGTAGTGTATATATGTCCATGCCACTCTCTCACTTCGTCCCAGCTTACCCTTCCCCCTCCCCGTGTCCTCAAGTCCATCCTCTACGTCTGTGTCTTTATTCCTGTCCTGCCCCTAGGTTCTTCAGAACCTTTTTTTCTTTTTTTTAGATTCCATATATATGTGTTAGCGTACGGTATTTGTTTTTCTCTTTCTGACTTACTTCACTCTGTATGACAGTCTCTAGGTCCATCCACCTCACTACAAATAACTCAATTTCATTTCTTGGAGCACCCTCATTATGAAGCATTCAGGTTGCCTGCTGTTCTCATAAATGAATACCCCCTGGCGGGGGGTGGGGAGATCAAGAGGGTCCTCTTACAAAGTCATCCTGAGAAGTTGTTGGTCAAGTTCTGGTTGCCATTTGAGGGAGGGAAAGGCAGCTCCCACATTCTCAATTAAGCTTGCCTCTTGTGGGAGAGAAGGCTTCTGTTGAGTGGGAATTTTTTCTCAAAGACAGATTAGGGTATGATTGTCAAGATGTATTTCTCTTTTAAATGGAACTATTTATGCATGAAATGCCATAAGGTCTGAGATTTGCTTTAAAATACTCCAAAAGAAACAAAATAAAAACAAAAACTGGAGAGGTTAAATGAAACAAAATAGGTAAAATGTTGATAATTGTTGACGCCTACATAGGGTTCATTACATTATTATTCTCTACTCACTCTTAGAAACCGGGGTCAGAAACCTCACAGGTCTCCAAATTGAATCAGGGTTGTTAGGAAGGAGGAAAGGAAAAACGGATGCTAAGAGGCAACCAACAAATGTCTACTATACGCCTCACCTGTAAAACTTCCAGTATAATAGAATAGAGGACATTGAATGATAGCTTCTAAAACTGTAACATAGATAGTTGTGAAGCTATAATCAGAGATCAGGGACCTGGACAGTCCGTAGAGATGAAAGGTTACCTTAATGAAAGAACACGCAGTGTCTGGGGTGGATGGGAACAGTGGTGAGGAATTCTATGAAGCAAACATTACCCTAATACCAAAAACCAAAATAAAGACATTACTAATATCTCTCATGAACATAGATTCCAAACTCCTCAACAAAATATTAACAAATCAAATTCAACAATGTATAATAAGAGTTATACAGTGGGATTTATTCCAGGAATGCAAGACTGGTTCAATATTCAAAAATTAATTAATGTCAGGACTTCCCTGGTGGCACAGTGGATAGGAATCCGCCTGCCGGTGCAGGGGATGCGGGTTCGAGCCCTGGTCCGGGAAGATCCCACATGCCGCGGAGCAACTGAGCCTGTGCGCCACAACTACTGAGCCTGCACTCTGGAGCCCGCTAGCCACAACTACTAAAGCCCGCGCGCCTAGAGCCTGTGCTCTACAACAAGAGAAGCACGCGCACTGCAACAGAATAGCCCTGCTCGCCGCAACTAGAGAAAGCCTGCACACAGCAACGAAGACCCAACGAAGCCAAAAGTAATTAATTAATTAAGAACTTATACAAAATTAATTAACATAATCCATCACATCAACAGGCTAAAGAATAAAAATCAATACTGTCAAGATGGTAATTCTTCCCAACTTGATCTATAGATTCAATGGAATCCCAATAAAAATCCCAGCAAGGGCTTCCCTGGTGGCACAGTGGTTAAGAATCCGCCTGCCAATGCAGGGAACACGGGTTTGAGCTCTGGTCTGGGAGGATCCCACATGCCGCGGAGCAACTAAGCCCGTGTGCCACAACTACTGAGCCTGCACTCTAGAGCCCATGAGACACAACTACTGAGCGCACGTGCCACAACTACTGAAGCCTGAACGCCCTAGAGCCCGTGCTCCGCAACAAGAGAAGCCACCGCAATGAGAAGCCCGTGCACTGCAACGAACAGTAGCCCCTGCTCGTTGCAACTAGAGAAAGCCCGCACACAGCAATGAAGACCCAACGCAGCCAAAAATAAATAAATAAAATAAATTTATTTTTTAAAAAATCCCAGCGAGTTATTTTCTGGATATTGACAAATTGATTTTTAAATATATATGGAGAGGCACAAGACCCAGAATATCCACCATGATATTGAAGGAGAAGAAAAAAGCTAGAGGACTGACATTACTCAACACTGACTTACTGTAAAGCTACAATAATCAAGACAGTGTGGTGTAGGTGAAAGGACAAATAGATCAATGGAACAGAATAGAGAGCCCAGAAATAGACCGACATAAATATGGACAACTGACTGTTGACAAAAGGGCAAAGGCAATAAAATGGAGGAAAGACAGTCTTTTTAACAAATGGTGCTAGAACAATTGGACATACACATGCAAAAAAAAAAAAAAAAGAATCTAGATGCAGATTTTACACCCCTCACAAAAATAATTCAAAATGGATTCTAGATCTAAATGTAAACCAAAATAATAAAACTCCAGAAGATAAAACATAGGAGAAAACCTACATGACTTTGGGTTTGGTGATGACTTTATACAGTAGATACAACACTAAAGGCATGCTCCAGGAAAGAAATGATTGATAAGTTGGACTTCATTAAAATTAAAAACTTTTGCTCTGCAAAGACACTGTCAAAAGAATAAGACAAGCCACAGACCGGGAGAAAACATTTGCAAAATACTTATCTGATAAAGGAATTTTATATAACTTATGCAAAGAACTCTTAAAATTCAACAATAAGAAAATGATCAACTTGATTAAGAAAGGGGCAGAAGATATGAACAGACACTTCACCAAACAATGTACACAGATGGTAAAAAATCATATGAAGGGCTTCCCTGGTGGCGCAGTGGTTGAGAGTCTGCCTGCCAATGCAGGGGACACGGGTTCGCGCCCTGGTCTGGGAAGATCCCACATGCCGCGGAGCAACTAGGCCCGTGAGCCACAACTGCTGAGCCTGCGTGTCTGGAGCCTGTGCTCCGCAACAAGAGAGGCCGCAACAGTGAGAGGCCCGTGCACCGCGATGAAGAGTGGCCCCCGCTCGCCGCAGCTGGAGAAAGCCCTCGCACAGAAACAAACACCCAACACAGCCAAAAATAAATAATAATGAATTAATTTTTTAAAAAAGGGGATAATTAAAAAAAAACCATATGAAAAGATGCTCCACATCATGTCATTAGGGAATTGTAAATTAAAGCAATGAGATACCACTATACAACTATCAGAATGGTGAAAATCCAAAAACACTGACAACTACATTATAAGAATATGGAAAAACAGAAACTCTGATTCATTGTTGATGGGAATGCAAAATGGCACAGCCTTTCCTGTTATTCTTCAGCAAATCCCAGACCACTCTGTGCCTGCAAATGGTTAGAGGACAGACTGTTTCCAGGTCCCAGATGGTGTACAGGACAAGAAGTAATTTGGGGGGGCATAGCACCCAGGTTAACTCCAAGGGATTAGCCAAAGAGAAAACAGGGTTCTTTCTGAGAAAAAGAGACCATACTTAAGAAGAGATTCCTGTCACTTGTGGAGACAGGTGAGAGATCATGATTTAGTTGAGTGATGATACTTCCTGAGATATCCGTGCCCTGGTCTCTCCTTTTCCTCCTTCTAAGACAGTGAGGGCTGATATGAGTGGTCGGGATGGTGGTGGAATGGAGCCCTGGCAGTCTGTCTCAGACAGCCTGAGGAGAAGAATGGGTAATAAGGAATCAGTCAGGAGCCCTGACTCCTAAATCCTGCTCCACAACATGCATGGACAACAATTTACTTTCTTCCTAGAACTCTTGTGGTATCTAAACTGGGAACCAGGAAATCTCAATTCCCTCCCTGCATCTTCTGCAACACATCTTAAGGCAACCACTTCCTGAAATTTGTCTTATATACCTGATGTCTCAAGTGGGACTGATGGTCCCTGTTCTTCACCCCTCCTGGGGAGTAGATAAGCTTTGAAGTTGAAAGATCTTATACTGGGTTGTCAGCTTTGTAAAAGTGAAGTGTCATTTTCCAAACCCTTGTGTGTAAAACACTCGTTGCATAGCAGACGCTGGAAGCAATTGAGACTGTTGTTGCTAAACGTTTGGATCTTCTACTAGATACAGAAGATGCCAAACACAATTGCTTGCATTGACCTTCGAGAAACAAATTCTTTGGCTGGGGCCCTTGCAAGAAAGAAGTCTCCAAGTTCTCTCCTAGAAAGAGAATGCACGGGTACTAGTTCTACTCTGCCCGCAATATCTAACCATGGGACCTGAAGCTTCACCTTCCTAATGTTTAATGGTGATGCCTGTCCCACTACCCAAGAGGCTGTGTGGTGTAGAGGAAAGGGCATTTAATTGCGAGCCAGGTGGCGTGGGATCTAATTTTGTTCCACTAATTCAGATATTCTCTCAAGTTTCCATAATGGTGAAAGGATTAACTAGGTCAGTGTTTCCCAAACTGGTATTCCACAAAACTGAGAGATGGATGTTAGGTGTGAATGTCACACACCCACCACCACCACCACGATCAAATAAGGCTGGCAATCACTGCGTGCTTATACTCCTCTCCTTTGACCCGGAGTTTACACCGTACATTTAATTTTTAAAAATAAATTTATCTATTTATGGCTGCGTTGGGTCTTCGTTGTTGCACCCGGGCTTTCTTTAGTTGCGTCTAGCAGGGGTTACTCTTCCTTGCAGTGCGCAGGCTTCTCATTGCGGTGGCTTCTCCTGTTGTGAAGCATGGGCTCTAGGCACGCGGGCTCAGGAATTGTAGCACAAGGGCTCTAGAGCGCAGGCTCAGTAGTTGTCGCACACAGGCTTAGTTGCTCAGTGGCATGTGGGATCTTCTTGGACCAGGGCTCAAACACGTGTCCCCTACATTGGCAGGCGGATTCTTAACCACTGTGTCACTAGGGAAGCCCTACACTGTATATTTAAACATAAACACTGAGAAGTCCTCCTATAACAAAACATTGACTTTAACCCACTGTCCCCAGATTTACTTGGGTGGCTAACACTTTTTTCATGGAATAGCTCTGCATATCTCACATTGTTCTCTACCTACATTTGGTACCCACTGACAGAACAGATTTCCAAGGCCCCTTCCAGGTCCTTCTATACACCTCGGTGTCGAGCGAGTCCTTGGGAAGAGATGTGCTGAGTGCCTGCAAGACCCCTAGGTCTGTGTGGGCATTCAGGCCCTTGCTAACAGCAAGTGTTGGAGAGCAGACACGGTGGGGGTGGGTGCTGAGAGGACAGGCAACCCGAGTGGAGGTGCTTTCCTTGGGGTGCACTTGGAATCCAGTCTTCCTATTCCAGGGTGAAGTTCCCTGAGCTCCAAGCTAGAGCATTCATTCAGATGGAATGATAGCCTTAGACATTCCAAAGTCCCCAACATAGGAATCCTCTGTGCATTCCTTCAGAGGGCCTGCATGCTCTTCTCTTCCATCTCTCCTGATAAAGAACAAGACCAGGACTCATGGCCATCACACATTTGTCAAGCACTCAATACCTGAAGAAGGGAGAACACTGGGCCAGGGGGTGCTCTGAGTAACCAAAGCTAATGTTCAGGTGGCTGTGGCAGTTTTTTTCCGTTTGATGTAAGTGGACCCTTGAAGAACATGGGTTTGAACTGCAAGGCTCCACTTACATGTGCTTTTTTCAATAAATAGCTACCACAGCACATGATCCATGGTTGGCTGAAGCTGCAGATGCAGAACCACAGATGCAGAGGGCCAACTGTAAAGTTATACACAGATTTTCAACTGTGTAGGAGTTGGCGCAACTAACCTACCCTGCGCGTTGTTGAAGAATCAACTGTATTTATTATATGTCAGTTTTGTGCCCAACACTGAAGGCTACACAAGACAAAGCCCCTGCCCTCCTGATGCTTATATTCTAATGGGTTAAGACAGACAAAAGCAAGCAAACAAACCAAATAACCCTGCCTTGTGATACTTCCTATGAAGGGAATAAACACAATGCTCAGAATGGTTAAGTGCAGACATGACTGACTGGTGTAAGAGTGAAAGTCAAGGGAAGACAGAGCCCTTGTGCAAGCTTGGATTTCAAACTGTGGGAGCTGTGGAGAGATCCAAGAGGAGAATACTGTAGAAGCGCCTCTTAACTCAAAGAAGAGTAAGACTGGAAATATGAGCTCCTCCTTTAAGGAGGATAAATAGCTTTGATGCTGGGTAATGCTTACTCAACAGGAAGTTACAGGAAGAAGGAAACATTAAAACACATTTCCATAACTCCTCTGTGTGAGAAACTATTGTTCCTTAAGCTACTAACATTTTAAAAAAGATTGTTCTGAAGCTTTAAATATCTAATAACTCTTCTCTTTGTGAACATTAAAGATCCTCCACTTTTTCATTTTTTCACATGCTTTGAAACTGTTCTGCTTGTACAAGTCATGGACAAATGCTTAGTGTGAAAATCATGATGCTGGAAATTTTATATTCATTGGTTAAAAAAATTCAACAGAAAGATTTCTTACCAAGTATTTCCTTGAAGGTTCAGGGTATTCAAATACTATAAACCTTATTTTTGTATTAGTGCTTAGATCTGTGCAATTCAAGATTCATAATCCTACTGTGGTGGAAATGAAAAGCGATTCTGATAGTTTTCCTAAATCCGAAACTGAGTGAAAGACAAGAGCTTGCTTGCATAATTCCTCTCGCAAGAGCCAGATGGGAGAACAGCTTTAAGTGAAGTGCAGGCATTATCAGATATGGATGATTTATACAGAAGGAAAGCCTTATAGACGCTTGACTGCAGAAAGAACTTCAGTACAGCCCAATACCCTTGTCCACTGGAGAATTCATACACAAACCCTACACATACATCGGGTTCGGTAGATGCTTTAAACAGTGCTCCAGCCTTGCTCTCCATTGAGCCCACACAAGGAAGAAACTATAAAAGTGACAAGTGTGGAATAGATAGAGCAACAAAATGCTTCTGTACTTGTTTGGAAAGAACCCTAGAAACAGAATGTGGGTAAAGCTTCAGCACTTCCTACTCAGGGCACTTCAGAGACTGTACAGGAGAGAACCCACAGAAAGAACTTGAGGAGGCCTTCAGCAAATAATCCACTGTAAGCACTATATCTCCTGAGAGAAAAGTAATGGGCAGCCTTGATCCATTACACGTGAGTGGGAACGAGCCAGGAAATGCACAAGATGCTCAGTAAACACTTGTCTGTGGAGTGGGTGAACGAATGTCTGGAAAATCCTTTATGGTGTTCAAAGCTTTTTATTATCCCAACTGTCCAGCTGGATAGAAAAGGCTGCTTAGCATTCCTCCTCTAAAGATCTCCAGCGCAATTAAACACTGTTCTTAGTTTCAAAAGCTGATCGAAACCCTAAGCAGTTTGTTTTATCCAAGCTCTCCTCCTGTACTTCCCCTCCAGTTAAAAGATAGTTGAGATTCTCAAGATCAGCTTGAGGTTATAGTCAGCTTAATGCTGAGAACTCTGGGTATACAATGGTCCCAGGACCGTGGCCACTGGGACCCGTGCAGAGAAGGGGTCGAGGATTTGGGGACTAGGCTAGGTCAGTGATCCAATTCTCAGAACCAACCTTGGAGCCTCTTTAAGGCTGTTAACTGGACAAAAACAAAGCACCTTCTGGTTTGTTCTAGAAATCTGATTATGCAGGTCATATTAGTGAGAACTTTAACACTGTTTGAGGCTGAACCTAGGGTTGTGTCTGGTTTCGTTTTTAAACGAAGCCTCACAGTTTTGGTTTTACCTTGTTGTTTTAGTAATCAGCTCTCATCGCTGTGATGAGGTATAGAAATGCCTTCTTCCAACCTGAATACATCCAACCCAAATTCCAAAACATACGTAGTAGTAAAACATTGTGCTGTATTAGTGGCTAAGCTAGAACTTTCCCACTGGAAGTTTCTCATTCCCCAGCTGGAGTGCCCTGCTCTTGTTTTCCTGTCCAAGTTTCTTCCCAACTGTTACCTTTCAGTCCAGGAAAAGAAGCCACCTTCCTCTTTACAACAATCTGGGAAAACTTGGTGATCTCCGTCCCGTGTTTTCTGAGGCACAATTCACAGAAGGTACAACAGAGCTATTTACCAAACCATTCCTTGAAGTCTACTGCACTCACTTAGGAATGGAAAGAAACCCCTAACCTCTCCCTAGCCCACTGATCAACAGAAGCCTTTCTTGTGCATGTGGGGCTGTGGAGCAGTGGAGCAGTGGAACAGAGGGGGGCCTGTGGAGCAGTGGAACAGAGGGGGGACAAAGACAGCGAAATGGAATAAGGCCAGGACTTTCCTGGTGGCACAGTGGTTAAGAATCTGCCTGTCAGTGCAGGGGACACGGGTTTGATCCCTGGTCCAGGAAGATCCCACATGCTGTGGAGCAACTAAGTCCATGCGCCACAAATACTGAGCCTGCGCTCTAGAGCCCACGAGCCACAACTACTGAGCCCGAGTGCCACAACTACTGAAGCCCGCGTGCCTAGAGCCTGTGCTCTGCAACAAGCCACCCGATGAGAAGCCTGCGCACCACAACGAAGAGTAGCCCCCGCTCGCCACAACTAGAGAAAAGCCCATGCGCAGCAACAAACACCCAAGGCAGCCAAAAATATAAATAATTAATTTTAAAAAAAAATGGAATAGGCCAGAGAGAGGGACAGATGGTTGCCTCGTCCACTTCAACAACTGACCTCTATAGGATTTGTCCCCAGTAAGCAAGCAAGCAGTCTGTCTTTCCCATCACTTACAGTCTTATAAGCTCCTAAGTGTTCCCATCAGTGTTACACCAGCATAGTGGAGCATCTAGAGGAAACCAGATCTCTTCCAAGGACCAAAGACCAGGTGGAATGACAAAGAAGTTTCCTGAGCTCTAGCAGAATAGACAGTCTTACTGACAGGCCAGGTTATGCTGCATAGACACACAGCACCAACATACCAGTGATTTAACACAACGAAAGTTTATTTCTCATTCCTACAGTCCATTATAGGTCTGGGGGACTCTCCAGAATAGATAACCCTCCCCAATGTGAGGGGCTCGGCATTCCAGACTGTTCTCATCTTGTGACTCCTCTCTATGTGCTTATATGACTGAGGCAGGAAAAGACAGCACTAGAGAGTCCTGCACCGAGAAGGGAAACTTTTGCTCACACCCACTGCTCAAAACTATCTCAGTATGCTAACTGCAAGGAGAAAAAAGTCTAACCACTCCCTTCTTACTGTTCACTAGGATACAAGCTCCATGAGGATATGCATTTTGTCTCCTTGTCCACTACTATATCCTTAGTTTAGAAGACTACCTGGGCACATAATAGGCCCTCATTAACTTGAATGAATGAATGCAGTGTCAGCAAGAAATCCACATGTATATCTTGGGAGAAGAAACAGAGTCCCAGGGGTGTAAGGCTGAGACTGTTGGGTAAGATCTATGCAGACCAGAGCTGCAGAGCTGGCTGAGCTTAAGAAATAAGCACGTTGGTATACTGGTACAGATCATCTTAGAGAAGAAAATGAAATCCTGCTGACAGCGGCAGACCAAAACCTCAGGTGACTTACACCATAAAGCACTGAAGCCAAGGACCAAATCAACCAAGCAAACCACCACCACGAGTGCTCAGCTCCTGGAAAGAGCTGCAACAGCCACAAATGCATCTGCTCCTTGAATGTAGTCAGTCCACCCAACATACCACTGGGGACCAGGGGAAAGGGAAGGACACGCACACTGACTGAGACCCTGCTATTGCCCAGGCCATTAGGTGCTTTTCCTTCATCAACCCCTCTAATCCCCAGAAAAAACCTGAGTTGAGTGTTATCTCTATTTCATAAGGAAACTGGAGATTTAAGAGTGTTTCAGTAACCAATCAAGAAACAGGAATGTTTTACAAGCTAGAAATAGAAATAGATATGATACAGTGTCATCCAGGCTGGCTGGGCAGGGACAACATACAGATCAGTCCTGCTAATCCTGCCCTCAGGCCTGACTGATGCAGCTAAGTGACAGCCAACAGACCCACTAGCTATGGGGTCTTAACAAGCCTCTGGATCTCTTTGAACCTAACTTCCCTTTTTATAAGAGATTTGTAAGAGATCATTTAACCTCTTTCCTAATACTACCTGAAAGCTCTAACAGGAACACATCTGAAACACTGCTGTAGGTGTTATAAGAAAGTCCACAGCCCACAGAGATTTTTGGCATTCTATGCTATGCTGGAGAAAACAGAAACTGGAAGGCCTGCCTGTTTACAGTTTACAGTGTAAGTCAACCAAGGCAGATGCAGGTTCACCTATCCTTGCCTACCACTCAACATCAGTTCCCAAACCTTTCCTTTTGGGAACTTGGTCTCCTGCTCACTGAATTCCCAGAGCACCATTCCCAGTGACCCACAGGATCCTCCCTACTGCATACACTTCAGTTCCCAGACAAACATAACTTTCTTATTGTTCTTAGTAACAAACAAAAGCCAAGTTAAAATACAAACAGACAAAAACCTGAGAAGTTGATCCTGAATTCCCATTAATTTCCATGAGCTTCAGAAAAGTGCTCATGTTTATGGCTGTTTTATCCAATTGGCATTGTGAGGTAAGGAGTCCATTTAATTGCAGAAAATTCTTCTTTTCATCTAAAATATACCGAATGGCTAAAAATTCCAACCCATGTCCACATGATCTCATTAGAGATATTCTCCTTTTTTCGAACACCACAAATGAGAGGCAATGATAGTGCATTATTAGTTCACCTGGCAAATTCTCTAACAGTGAAGTAAATGATTTCATCACAGTAAAAACTGTGCTAACAGGACTCAAGAGATATAGTTGCTAAAATGTTCAAGAAGGAACTCAGAACCAGGTCAACTTTGTGAACAATGTCCAATGACAAAAGAGTAAGAAAATCCAATTTGGTTCTTGGAAAACTTTACATTAGAATTCATTTCTACCTCATGAGACTACTGAAATTTTTAAGTCTGCTAACTGGAAGACAATGGTATGCAATGAAACACGTATATTACTGCTTTTTGTTTTGGAAGACCATGCTACAAATGTTTCTATCATATGTGCTTAAGAGTGGCTGGGGAGGACCACAGAAGACTGATGATTCATGATTGCATCTGCTATTTTCAAGCTGATTTTGCTATTTTGCCAGGTACAATCCCAAACCTGCTTTTTCCCTTACTCAGAATATTCTTAGAACACTTTTTTTGCTAAGGAATTCAGTGAAAGTTCTAAGTAAAAACAGTAAGTAGTACAACTATTAACACAGTCAACCCTGATTTCTTTCTGTGAAACATGACGTTTACATCTCCAAATTTTCCACTGGTGAAAAATTCTTCATGCTTCTTAATTTTGCATTTTTTCATAAACTTTAGGGTCAAGCGCCGCTTGGTATATGTCTGTAGACTAAGGACACTGAACAAGCTTTCCTTCACTGGTGTCAAGGTTTCTGGTGTCAAAGTCTTGAGTACTTACTGAAGCTTCTCCTGCATGTGCTACAGGTGGGTTCTCCGGTGTTTAATAAGGTGGGAATTTTGACTGAATTTTTTTCCACATTCATGACATGTAAAGGGCTTCTCTCCAGTGTGAGTTCTTTGGTGTGTGTGGAGATGTGAATTTTGACTGAAGCTTTTCCCACACCATGAGCATTTATATGGCTTTACTCCTTGGTGTGTTGTTAAGTGCTTATTAAGATCTGACCTCCATCTAAACCTCTTATCACACTGTTCACATTTATATGGTTTCTCTTCAGTGTGAATTCTTTGGTGCTTAATAAGGTCAGAGCTAACTCTGAAGCTTTTCCCACATTCCTGACATTTAAAAGGCTTCTCTCCTGCACGTTCTTTCTTGTGAAGCTCGATAAGTTTCAGCAGCTCTTCTTCCCACCAGTTTGAAAATTTCTTTCTTTCCTTCACTGGAAAATCTTGGTGCCATTTCCCCACCCTATGCATATCACCATGATTTTCTTTGCCCATTGTTTTCTGATGAACATTCACACTGGCTTTTTTTGATACTATGTCTCCTGGTGCTTGTATTTCTAAGTCAGAAAAACATATAGGTTGATGATTTTCAGTGTCATTTTTCATCTTTATCTCTGTTGGAATAAACATAAGAATCAGCCAACTGTATGTCAGAGCAAGAAAACCATGGGAATAGAAAAAACCGCAATATTCACTGATTTAAAAAAAATAGGGAAGTAGAATCTTAAAATGTTAAGCCCTTGTAAAGGTTCCTACCAAGGCACATTTCTCCTCTTCCCATGGTATATTTACCTGAAAACAGCTCTCCGGGACTGTCTTTCAACACTGGGGATCCTTGAAACCATGGCTCTTCCCCTTGCTCTAAGCAGCAGATCACTTTAGTTTTGGGGAGCACAAATAATGCTGTGAAATAAAAAACTGAGGTCAGTGACTGGAACTAACAATGGTTCACTAATTCCAGACTACTTCAGGAAGAGCAAAAGATACTTTAACAGTTTCTTATCCTGAATGGTTAAATGGAGAGTCTCATATCCAATATTAAGTTTACACTATACTGCATTTGTGAGTGGGTATGTAAAGACTGGGAAATAGGGGCTTCCCTGGTGGCGCAGTGGTTGAGAGTCTGCCTGCCAGTGCAGGGGACACAGGTTTGAGCCCTGGTCTGGGAAGATCCCACATGCCGTGGAGCAACTGGGCCCGTGAGCCATAATTACTGAGCCTGCGCGTCTGGAGCCTGTGCTCCGCAACAGGAGAGGCCGCGACAGTGAGAGGCCCATGCACCGCGATGAAGAGTGGCCCCCGCTTGCCGCAACTAGAGAAAGCCCTCGCACAGAAACGAAGACCCAACACAGCCATAAATAAATAAATAAATGAATAAATAAAAATTAAAAAAAAGAAGACTGGGAAATAAACCTAAGCTAGATCTATGAAAAGGGTATGCAAATTCATTGCGTGTTCCCCATCTTCTGAAACCAATACTCCATATTCAACTAAGCAGTAACCAAACTCCAGAGGCTACAGGAAATACAGGCTGGTCCTATTACCTCTTTAGGAAGACTCATACTGGATAAGGCCAGGTCTAAGGGAGTCAATGTGAAGGTCAGTGGGCTGGGTATCATAAACACAAGTGATTCCTGTTATATTATAGCAAGTTTCAATTGAGTTCTCAGGTACCAGACACTGAACCAGGAAAGATTTCTACCACTCCTATAGCTCACTGGTTCACATCCAGGTGGAGGAAACAGACCAGAATTACTTAGTGGACTTTCTCTAAATCATACTGCCAAGTATGGAAAGCATTCATCACTCAGTCATTCAATACATATGTGCTGAGTGGCTATGGTGCACCAGGCACCCTCTATGTGCTAGGGATACAGTGGTGAATAAGCCAAGTCCCCCGATCTCACAGAGCTTATCTTCTAGTGCACAGTGAGACAGTCTAACGTCAATAAACACACAAATAAAATATCAGGAAGTGATAAATGTTTTGAAGAAAACTAAAGCAGGGTAAGAGAACATTTAAGATTCTGCTTCTGTGAAGCTATTTTAGATAAGGCTATGTGAAAAGCCTCTCTTAGAAAATGATATTTGAGGGACTTCCTTGGTGGTCCAGTGGTTAAGACCCATGCTCCTAATGCAGTGGGTCCGGGTTCGATCCGTAGTTGGGGAGCTAAGATGCCACAACTAAGAGTTTGCATGCTGCAACTAAAAATCCTGCATGCTGCAACTAAAGATCCAGAGTGCCGAAACTAAGACCCTGCACAGCCACATAAATATATATTAAAAAAAAAAAAGTGATATTTTGAGCAGAACCCTAAACTGAGAGTTTTGTCATATGGCAGAAAAGTGTGCCAGGCACAGGGAAGGGGAAAGAAATGAGCACACCAAGCCCACGAAACAGTAAGATGAGCAGTGTGAATAGAGAGGCCAGAGCAAGGGCACGAGTGGCAGGAGACGACAGCAGGGAGATGAGGAGGGGCCAGATCGTGGAGGAAGCCTTGGTAAGGAATTTGGTTCTTATACTGAATGTGATGAGAAGTTATCGTAAAGTTTTTAAGCAGAAAATGTCATCATCTGATTAGGTTTGGTTTTTTTGGCCACACCCTGCAGCTTCCAGGATCTTAGTTCCCCGACCAGGGACTGAACCCACACCCTTGGCACTGAAAGTGCAGAGTCCTAACCACTGGACCACCAGGGAATTTCCCATGATTAGGGTTGTTTTTTTTAAAATAACTTTATTTATTTATTTTTGGCTGTGTTGGGTCTTCGTTGCTGTGCGTGGGCTTTCTCTAGTTGCGGTGAGCAAGCGGGGGCTACTCTTTGTTGCAGTGTGTGGGCTTCTCATTGTGATGTCTTCTCTTGTTGCAGAGCACAGGCTCTAGGCGAGTGGGCTTCAGTAGTTGTTGCACGCAGGCTCAGTAGTTGTGGCGCAAGGGCTTAGTTGCTCTGCAGCATGTGGGATCTTCCTGGAGCAGGGCTCAAACCCGTGTCCCCTGCATTGGCAGGCAGATTCTTAACCACTGTGCCACCAGGGAAGCCCCCCATGATTAGGTTTTAAAAGACTCTGGCTGCTGGGGGGAAAACTGATTGTGGGAGGGCAGGAGTGGTGGCAGTGGGTGGCAGTTAGAAAGTATTGAGGCGAACCTTGTGGCTGAGACGAGGATGCTAACAGCACAAGAGGCTGAGACATGATCCGATTCAAGCTACACTGTGAGGGTGGAGCCAAGATGATTAGCGATGACCTAGTAGTGGGGTAGGATGGCAAGATCACGGTAAAGAATGATCCATAGGTTTTCGGGCCTGAAATATTGGGTGAATGGTAGCGTCCTTTAGGGAGACGGGAAAGAGGAGAGCAAAGCAAATTTGGAGGGAAGGGAACAAAAATTCTGGATAAGGAATGAGCATGTGAACTTGGCAAAAGCTCCCAGGTGAACTGGTTACACCTTTTCCCTGCTGAACCACTATCTGAGAATCAAAAAGCAACTGGTAGGGCTTCCCTGGTGGCACAGTGGTTGAGAATCTGCCTGCCAATGCAGGGGACACGTGTTCAAGCCCTGGTCTGGGAAGATCCCACATGCCGTGGAGCAACTAGGCCCGTGAGCCACAACTACTGAGCCTGCGCGTCTGGAGCTTGTGCTCCGCAACAAGAGAGGCCCGCGCACCGCGAGGAGAAGAGTGGCCCCCGCTTGCCACAACTAGAGAAAGGCCTTGCACAGAAACGAAGACCCAACACAGCCAAAAATAAATAAATTAAAAAAATTTTTTAAAAAAGCAACTGGTAAATATATCTGTGTATATATAAAAAAAAAAAAGCAACTGGAACAGAGACTCTCTCACAGAGAAAACCAAGAATATGACAGATTACTCAACTCCTATGCAAAGGGAAGGGCAAAGGACTTCCCTGGTGGTTTAGTGGTCAAGAATCCACCTTCCAATGCAGCAGACGGGGGTTCAACCCCTGGTCAGGGAACTAAAATCCCACATGCCACGGGGCAACGAAGCCCACGCCACAACTACTGAGCCCGCGCGCTCTAGAGCCTGTGTGCCACAACTAGAGAGAAGGCCGCGTGCCGCAACGAAACATCTTGCATGCCACATCGAAGATCTCGCATGCCACAACTAAGGTCTGACGCAGCCAAATAAATAAATTATTAAAAAAAAAAAAAGATTCAGGACTTCCCTGGTGGTGCAGTGGTTAAGAATCCGCCTGCCAGTGCAGGGGACACAAGTTCGAGCCCTGGTCCGGGAAGATCCCACATGCCGCGGAGCAACTAAGCCCATGCGCCACAACTACTAAGCCTGCACTCTAGAGCCCGCGAGCCACAACTACTGAAGCCCGCGTGCCTAGAGCCTGTGCTCTGCAACGAGAAGCTACTGCAACGAGAAGCCCGTGCACCACAACAAAGAGTAGCCCCTGCTTGCCGCAACTAGAGAAAGCCCGCGTGCAGCAACGAAGACCCAACACAGCCAAAAAGATAAATAAAAAAAATTAAATAAATAAAAAGATTCAATGAAGGGAAGGGGAGACTCTTTACCTAGAGAGATGACAGTCTCATAGTTTTCTTGCATTACATCATTGTAGAGGGCCTTCTGAGTAGGATCCAGTAACTCCCATTCTTCCTGGGAAAAATATATGGCCACTTCTTCAAATGTCAACAAGCTCTAAAAAGAAAATAGGTTTTAGCTCAGTATTTGCCACTTCAAAAGCAGCCCAACCATCTGACCCATGATTTGTATGTTAGGCCAGGAACTAAAGGAACAGCACATGATACTTTTTAAAGTGAGGAGGCAGAAATGGAAGAGGCAAGGGATCAGCAAACAATCTGAGAGGTGTCCAGTTCCCCAGGGGGATCATCTGGGTTAACACGCCTCTGAGCACGTGCTGGGCAGTGCAGGTCAAGGGCAGCAGGGAGAGGCAGCCCTAAGAAGCTGGAAAGCACAGCTCACCTGGGACTCAGGCAAGATGAGCTCAGGTGCCACTGGCCAGTCTTTGGTGTTTGTCTGTTCAGGAAAGGCTAGGATCCGGTGAGCAGGCACCGCTGTGGGTGAAAACAGCAGAGGTAATTTCTCTCGCTTCTGTTTCTGAACGTGGTAGGCTCTTTTCTAAAATACAGAAGACCCCGATTTTTTTAGTATTGATGAGATACCTTTACAAGTATGTGTGCTGGACTTCCCTGGTGGCACAGTGGTTAAGAATCCGCCTGCAAATGCAGGGGACATGGGTTCGAGCCCTGGTCCAGGAAGATCCCACATGCCGTGGAGCAACGAAGCCCGTGCGCCCCAACTACTGAGCCTGTGCTCTAGAGCCCAAGAGCCACAACTACTGAAGCCCGCACGCCTAGAGCCCATGCTCTGCAACAAGAGAAGCCACCGCAATGAGAAGCCCGCGCACCACAAGAAGAGTAGCCCTCGCTCGCCGCAACTAGAGAAGGCCCACGCGCAGCAACGAAGACCCAACACAGCCAAAAATAAATAAATACATAAATTTATTAAAAAAAAAAAAAGTGTGTGTGCTGCTCAGAAATGCCTCTCTCATTATAAATGAAAACCATGGAACTACCAGCCTCTAAAACAGGTTCCCTAGTTTTCATGAGCATATTAATGAAAGGAAAAAATTTTTATTACCCTCTCGTGACATAAATTGAAAACAAAATACTCAGGGAATCCAGTGTACAGTAAGAGATGTAGTTTTTTTGTTTTTTTATCATTTATTACTTTTTTTCTGGTTCAAATAGTGTTCACATTCTGCCACTAACCACCCATTCTGATCCCAATTCCTTCCATATTTTCAGCATGAGGTAAGACTGACCCTCTCTGCTTTTCTAAAACCAGAACTCCTGATGTTATTACCAGGATTCTGTGGTTTGGAGATTTCTGTATCTTAGGCCAACCCACACCTGGTCTGCTCTACCATAACCTGGGGGGCATCCTAATTGCTAACGTGGCTGCATTAGTAGATCCACAAGGCAAGCAAGAGAGTGGTAACAACATTCTGGCTTAACAAATTACTATTGCAGCTCCCAGGAGAAGGAAAGTAACGTGAAGCTCCTTACCCCTCTCACATATGGGCTCAGTTTCTCTATGGGTATTCCTGATCAGCAGCTCTTGTAGACTCTGGTGTGTATTCCAAAATTCTTCATCCTGGGACATGCCCACTTGCTGGGCCTCTGCTGGCTTCAGCTTGAAGCCTAGGGCCTCTGCTGTTTCTCCCAAGAGCACTGCCTCCTTTCCCAGCTCATGGTCTGTAACCTAGAAATAATGCCCATCCTTGTTACCATGGAACTTACTTTTGGTTTGGGAGTTGGTGGGAGAGGGAGGAAAAAGCAGAGTGCAAACTGTGGGAAGAAGGAGACACTAAAGGAAATGTCACAGAGACTTAAAAGAGATACGGGACCACCAATTTTCCACAAGAATTATACACAAAATATAGGAAAATTGGCAGAAGAGGAAAAAAGGTTTGGTTACTGCCAGCCCTCCAAGACAGCAGCCCCCACCCTCTGCATCCAGCCCAGCTCAGACCACTAACAGGGTTGCACAGGCCACCTGTTCTCATGCTGCCTTGACAGACTTTCTCTCCCAACTTAGATTCTTGCCTTAGTGGTTTCCTGTCCTCTAACTCTCTCAGAAGATTAAGGAATTGAATTTAAAAGTTGTCCTGTCAACCAGATTTTCCACATGGCCAGGGAAGAGTCTCACAGAGGATTGGGATAAAATGCAGAAAAAAGTGAGAGGAAAGAGTCAGGGCTCCAACCTATCCCCAGATGATTCTGACACAAAACGTGTGTCCTCCCGGTATTCTGAGCAGGCCTGTGAAGCCAGCTGGTATGCTGCCACCTGCCCAAGGGCATGCCCTGGATCCCCGCTCACAGCACAGTCAAGGAACAACCACTGAGGGAGGGCAGTGGAGGCCCTTGTCTACGGTACAAAGGACACTATCCCTCACGCTCTTTCTTCTCTCAGCTACTCTGTTGGGATTTCCAAATCTTTCTTTCCCTGTTTTCTTTCTACTTTTTCTCTTCCTGGGCAGTCTTCCTCTAGTTGTTTGGTTTCTCCCTCTCTTTCGTATCTTCACTCTCCTTTGGTCTCTGAGAATTACTCCTTTTTTGGATCTGTCCTGTCCTCTCCAACTCCTTATTGCCTTTTGTTTGTTTCTAAGAACTTGAGGCCCATCTCCTTCGCCAAGCCAGACTAGGCTCATCACCCTCAACACACTCTGGCTTCAAAGAAGGCCAAAAGCAACTCTCTCCCTAAGGCCAGGGAAGTCTGCCAGGATCTCTGAAACCTGTGGACTGACTATGGCTGTGGGTTTGTGCTTTCACGTCCTGCTTTACCTGTCCTAAAGGAACAACAGAACTGAGACCTAATTCATCCTATTTCCCAATTAACTGCCCCAATACATCCACCTTCACCCTGTTTCACTGCACACATGAAGAATCTTTCTTCTCACCCCATTCCTCATTTGACCAGATTCCCTCTGCAAGTGTTCTACCAGGACCACAGCCTCCTCGATGCTCTGTAGATGGTGCTTCTTTATGCAGGTCTGGGTGTCCCTGGGCAGAATGGTCAGGAACTGCTCTAGGACCACAAGTTCCAAGATCTGCGCTTCTGACTGAATCTCTGGCCTCAGCCACCATGGGCTTAATTTCTGAAGCTGGTCAACAGCCTCCCTGGGTCCAGCTCCATCATGACAGAGGAAGCTCTAGAAGTACTAGTGAGACCTCTCGGGACTGAGACCATCCGTTTGGGGGGCATATTTCTTTTGCTGACTGGAGCTGTCACAGGTCCCTTGGTCTCCCACAGAGCCCTGATCTGAGGGTTCAAGTACTTACCCACCTTCAGATCTACTGTCATCATTCTGATCTAGGAACAATTTGGCTCCTGTGTTGGACACACCACCAGCACCATCTTTGACAACTGAGGCCCAGTCTGGTCTGGAACAAAACCAATAGAAGGTTCTTCTTTCTAAGGTTTAAAGTGAGAAAAAAAAAAAGTGCATGTCAATAAGAAAGTCACATGAACTTTACTACTTGTTACTTATTATGAGAGAAAAATGAACTTTAAAAATCAACTGCCAAGCCCTTGTTTCTCTCCTTTTCTATTATTCAACACAATATAGCAGGACTTATTGAAGACAAATGTAAATAAATTACTTTGCCTTAAAAAAAAAAATCAGGAGAGGTTGGTGGGTGAAAAAACTAGTACCCACTGGCTCCAAGGAGTTTGGGGATTATCCAAAGATTTAATTGATGCACTTCCTATGCCATCCTCTCCGTTTAAAGGAAAGATCAGGAGACTATTCTGAGTTTCTCTTATATTTCAACATATCATCCTAGTCTCTTCAGTAAGAGGGTACAACTTCTATGACCTTTGTTCTTTTGGGAAGATTCTGGACCATTTGAGGTGCTCCTTTCCATTGTATGAAAACTGGCAGGAGAGCTGAAACAATGAGACCAGAATGGAAGAACAGTAATTCAGAAAAATGGAGCCTTATTCTTCTCAAAAGCACCCCCCAATTAAGTAACTAGTTGTTCTACATTCATCTTGGCATTTCTTTGTAAGATATATAAAGAACACCATGCAGAAGATTTATACCTGAATTTTTAATTTTTTTTTTGAATTTTTAATTTTCATTACTTGACCTAGGAAAAATTACAGCTGATCCTTGTTCACAAAATGTTTATCCAAATGTCAATTGGAAAAAAAAAAAGGACAGCATGTTAGTTGGTGATGATTACATTCAGCTGCTACCTTTCTCCAGGGCTCATTTAGACCTCTAAGCGAGGCTGAGGAGAGCTTCGTGAGGCTCACTTTCCCTGAGGTGATCCAGGGGAAAGGGCACCGAAATTCTGCCCAGGAAGCCACGATGTTCACAAACGGCCGGCTCCCGATGACTCTGAGGTGCTGGGGACACTTCCCAGGCTTTTGCATCAGAGGAAGCTGATCTGACTGAGGCTGGACCGCCCGTTTCTCCCGCAGTAACATCAGCCAGTAAAGGAAACGCCGGCGGAGGCGGGAAAGTGGACACGACCGCCCGGGCGCGCCTGCGAGCACTGTGCCTGCGGACAGTGTCCGAGCGGGCTCCCGCCGCGCAGCCCCGGGCGCCACCCGCACAAACGTTGGAGAGAGCGGCCTCACGAGCCTGACGGCGGGCCTCGCCCCCAGACAGGCCTGCCGCCCGGCTCGGAAATACCCCCGGCCGCCTTGCAGCGGCCGGCGTCTCTCGGGGGCTCCGGAGCCGGCGCCGAAGCGGAAGCCGCTTCTAGGTTACCTCGGATGGCTTGGCTTCGTGGAGGCCGCTCCCTCCTCCCGGGGCTCTACAGCAAGTCGCCGCCGGTCCGGCCACTGCTCTGAGGACAGCTCCCCGCCCCGCGCCACTCAGAGGTGGGTTCCGAGGCTCAGGCCCGGAACCACTTAGGTTCGCCTGGCCCAGACGGCCCGCCCGGAGCAGTTCTTGCGCCACGGGCTTACCCACCCCACCCCTACCCCTACCCCTACCCCTACCCCTACCCCTACCCCTACCCCTCACTCTATCAAACCGGAAGGGGAAGTGACGTACTTCCGGGGAGAGGCTCCTCGCAGGTCAATGCGTCCTCACCGCCGCGAACTGGGTTTACCTGGTGGCGAGAGTTGATGTCACGGAGTCTCAGGCCCGCGGAGCCTGAGGGCCCTGCACGGTCGCCGCCCTCTCGCGGCCATTACTTCCTTCGTCGTTGTGGGTGGCTGGCGACTGGTAACCCGGAGTCCCACCGGGTGACGTCCCCGCCCCTGCCAGTGCCCGAGCTGTCCTCCCGCCGCTTCTCACAGCCTCCTCCGGTACCTGGTGTTGACTTAAAACAATAAAATAGCCAGTTATTTTATCAGCAAAATGAGTTAATTTGGGGACAATAAAGAGTTGCAATTTGGAATATGCAAACCCTGGCAACCATAAGCAAGTCTGGAGAACATGGTTCTTTTACACAGGAGACCTGAAGAGTTCGGAGCGACTGTTGTAACCTAAGAATCCACTGGAGGAAAATGGGAGTGTAGTGGCTTGTCATTGGCTGAACTTTGACAGTCTCTCATTGGCTCACCTGTTGCTGGGTCAGGAGAAAATCTTCCTCCTGGTGCGTAGTAAAGTAGTAACCTGTTGCAAATGCAATTGATGTCTAGTGGTTGGGCGTGAGATCTCCCCCTTTGAGTTCTGATTCCATTTTAAATGAGGTACCGTTTATAATTTTCACAAAGGCAGTTTCGTCTAACTAATCTGGCTTGTGATAGGTGTAACCCAGACACTCACATGCAACCAGTGTTCCTACAGCTGGCTGAGCACGGCAATCCCTCTGTCTTAAAACAGGCATGTCAACAACCAGAAGATTCTCACTAATTAGAAAAATTAGAGAAATGTAAATGCAAATGCAAATCAAAACTACCTCACACCGTCAGAATGGCCATCATTAAAAAGTCTACAAATAAATACTGGAGAGGGTGTGGAGAAAAAAGAACCCTCCTACACTGTTGGTGGGAATGTAAGTTGGTGCGGCCACTATGGAAAACAGTGTGGAGGTTCCTCAGAAAACTAAAAATAGAATTACTATATGGTCCAGCAGTCCCACTCCTGCACATATACCTGGACAAATCTATAATTCAAAAAGATACATGCACCCCTCTGTTCATAGCAACACTATTCACAATAGCCAACACATGTAAACAACCTAAATGTCCATCAACAGATGAATGGATAAAGAAGGTGTGCTATATATATACAATGGAATACTACTCAACCATAAAAAAAAGAATGAAATAACATGGATGCAACCAGACATTATCATACTAAGTGAAGTCAGACAGAAAGAGAAAGATAAATACCATATGATATCACTTATATGTAGAATCTAAAATATGGCATAAATGAACTTATCTACAAAACAGAAACAGACTCACAGACATAGAGAACAGGCTTGTGGGTGCCAAGGGGAAGCAGGGTGGGGGAGGGAAGGACTGGGAGTTTGGGATTAGCAGATATAAACTATTATATACAAGATGAATAAGTAACAAGGTCCTACTGTATAGCACAGGGAACTATATTCAATATCCTGTGATAAACCATAATGGAAAAGAATATTTTTTAAAAAGAATGTATATATGTGTATAACTGAGTCACTTTGCTGTGCAGCACAGATGGGCACAACATTGTAAATCAACTTCAATTTTAAAAAAACAGAAAATTCTTGTTTACAGAACTGGCTCAGGTACTTACAACATGCAGAGGAGAAATCTTGTGTTCTACAGGGACAAATACCTCCCTTCCTTTATTCTTGGCAGACAAGAACTACTGAAAACTCTCTACCCACCCTCCTTCCTTCAGTGGGGAAAGAAAATCTGTTTTCTTAAAAGTTGCCATGGACCAATGAGAAAAACAAACAAGTGCTTAAGAAGCAGTAATTAAATCAAGTTTCTCCACCTTGTTTCAACTGCCTGTCCCCTAACCCAGGCCCTCGCCAATCTGATTTCCATTCTCTTTCCATACTTCCCTTCCCACCATTGCCTTCGTCTCCTGGGTTCTCACTCTAAATGCTGCACCAAGGTCACTGCCTTCTCAGTGCTTCCTGGATGATACGCCCTCACCCAGGCTTGGATATCCCTGGGCAGAAAGACCAGGAATTGCTTCAGCTCCAGGAACCTATCCTTGAATGCAGCTTGGGCTGCAACGATCATGAGCAGAGCTCCCAGAGCTGGCTGAAAGCTTGTGAGTGAGGCCCAGCAGTTGCTGATAATGGGAGAGTCTGAAGAGCTAGTGGGAGATCTCCAAGTTGCCAACCTCTCTGAGAGGTCAGAATCTGCCATCAGCCACCTGGGAGAATGTGAGCAATAAAGGGGAATTCAAATCGAACTGAGGCTGATCTTTGGCCCAAAATTCAATCCCTACAATGTGGGGTTAATCAACCTGGCATATGAGACAGGAAATGGAAGTTGTTACCTGTTACCTAATGGAAATTGCACAGACTTCGACCATCAGGTGGATCCAGTTTCCAGTCCCAGCTGAACTCCACACTAACTGATGTGAGGGAAAATATTCAACCTCTCTTAGCCTCTTTTTCTCATCTGAGCATAACAATACCTACCATGCAGCACAGAGAAAAAGATTAGAAATGCTATTTGTATAGCATCTGGCCCAGTGCTTCGCACTTAGAAGGTGCAGAGTAAATGGTCTGGGGTGGTGTAAGAGAAGCTCCATCTTACAGGAATTTCAAGCATATCTCACTACTTAACATATATTAATTTGTTTAATGTCTGTCATCCCCACAAAAATGTAAGGTTCTTGGAGAGCAGGTAATTTGTTTTATTGTTGAATCACAGCTCCTCAAGAAGTGTCTGGTCCTAAAATAAATATTTGGCAAATGAATGGGTGAAAAAAGACAAGGAAGACTGGGGTCTTCAGACCTCATTAATTGCCTGGGTGTCCAGTACTTAAGCATTATAAACAGTATGAAAGGAGACGAAGACTCGTCTCTAGCTTAGATGTCTCTGAGATCTGTCTCCCCTTCGTTTCCACTCCTATAGCTCTAGAGTGGGATTTCTGAACTTCAGAACTATTGACATTTGGGGCCAGACAGGTCTTTGTTGTCTGTGTGCGTGGGTGGGTAGCCTATACACTGTAGGATGTTTAGCTGTACCCCTGGCCTCCACCCACTAGATGTCAGGAACATCCACCAGTCCTGACAACAAGACTGACTCCAGACTTTGCCAAATGTATTTGGGCGGCAATCGGCCCCGATTGAGAACACCTGGTCTAGGCACATACAATTAGGCCAGGCTGGTAGATGAGTCTCCCATCTGTTCACCTGGTCTTTGTACAGAGCAGATCTGGACTTCTTGACTTTCTAATAATCTAATTGCTCAAAAGCCTTTAAGACTTCCTAATGCCACTGAAATAAGCCAAGATCTCCTAACTCGCAAGGCTCTCCCTAGCATTCAAGGCCCAACCTACCCCTCCAGCCTCATTGCACATTCTCCTATACACAGTCTACAAACCAGCACAGGTGAACTGGTCCCACATCCTGGAACAGGCTCTGTGCCTTCCAGCCTTAGTGCCTTTTCCCAAGGCCTGATTCATCCTTTCCATAGAAACTGAACACTAGCGGTACCAGTTTGCATTCCTTCCAATCAAGGGAGAAAGGGCAACTTTGTTTAGAAATTAGACGTGTGGAAATAAGGAAAAAATTTCAAGGAGTGCACCATCAGAGAAGGCAAGAAACCCAGAGAATGAGGGCTGGTAACACCACCACTATCACCTTCTTGGAAGCTCCTAACACTTTGAACTCCTCAGTCCCGTCTTTAACTCTCTCTCAGCGTGCCTTCTCTTACTGAAAATGAGTCCCCCTAAAACTGAGTTTCCCTATTGAGTTTATGATTAATCACTCTACCCAAAACTTTTATTACCTTTCTTGTACGCTCTGACCTCAGTTTGTAATAGGGGTGGGGGCGGGGCGGGAGCACAGCCATTAGTGAGAGGCTGTTAGTGGCCTTGCTATACTAATGGTCAGCATCATGGTAGTCCCGGTGGTGGCACTCTCCCTGGGTTGCAGTCCACAGGACCTGACCCGTTTGCAGGGCCTGAGGAGCCTGAGGGCCAGCTAGGTCCTGGGTGCCTTGCTCCCTCAGTGATGATGGCTGGGCAGGGTCTGGGGACCCGGCCTGGAGGGCGCCACCAGCTGAGATCTGCCTCTCCAGCTGGGCCTGGGCACTGGCGGGAGGACACAGGCTGGATGCTGGATGAATGCTCCCCAGCAGGGTAACCAGCCCGCACAGGGACCCTCTCCTCTTAGCCAGGGCCTAGACTTCAGAGAGCGAAAGTTGATCCTTGGGACCTTGAACAAGTAAAATGAGGGGTAATGATTTAGCTTTGCTTATGGGGTTTGTTAAGTGTCAGTGAGGCCAAACAATTCAAAAATGTCAGAATTTGGAGCAGAGAAAGGTTTACTGCAGGGTCATGCAAGGAGACGGGTGACTCATGCCTTGAGAAACCTCCAACTCCTCAAAGGCTTTCAGCAAAGCCCTTTAACAAGAAAGGTGAGGGAAGGGCGTGGTTAGTTGTCAACTTCTTGGTGTCAATCCTTTGTTCTTGCTGTCCACGTGGGTCAGGTCACAGGTTCCAGCCACAGCATCTTCAAGTGGCCTTTCATGCCAGGGGAGGGTCTCCCTAATTCACGGTCAGAGCGTCGCCATCTCCCTAGCCTGCAGGTCTACCTGTCAGTGCGCCTGCCCGGCCAGAAACACCCCAGACTCGCCCAAAGCCAGAAGCTGCAACGTGTGCGCGCACCTGACTCTGCCGCAGCCTTCCCCTTCAGTCCCCCTCCTCTGGCACCACTCTGCCAGGCCTGGCGCCACGAATGCTCCGGAAGGGGGCGCGAGCGCAAACGTCGGCCGCATCTCGGGGACTGCGACCTATGGAGACTGCCACCGCGGGGACCACTGCGGCACTGACCATTGGTGGAGCGGGACCGCTAAGGCCTAGCGCGCCTCGCCGCCCCTGTTAACACTGCAAACACCTGCTATCGGCGTTTGGCTTTCTGCGCCGCAGGCACACAGCCCTTGCTCAGTTACATTACCCCAACTAACACCAGAACTTGTTTCTGCGGGTTTATCTACTCCACAGTTTGGGAGCTCTCTCTGAGCGCAAGGAGCATGTCTGAGCTGTCTTGTGTCCCCACCGCCCAGCACAAGGGCGCACAAGGACGCGATAAGCCCTCCGTGAACCAGTGTTTTATTCGCGTAAAACACAAGGGTAAGAGGCTCAGGGCCTTTGAAAGCACACTTCACGGGGACACTGAGCGGACAGGGTGAAGGGCGACAGGCCCCGCACACCAGGTACCTCGCCCCTACACCTCTCCAAACAAAAAGAGGATGTTCCGGCTCACGGCCACGGAGAGACTTCCCGTCACAGGACCCAGGACAAGACAAGAACCTCAGAGAAGAGGGCGGGGCCGCGGAGTTAGGGCCCGCCCCCCGGGAAAACCCTACCTCAAACACATCACTCACCCGCCAGGCTGTCTTTTCCAGCGCGTGCGGCCGGAAGCTGCCGCGGGACAAGCCGGGACTTCCAGAAGGCCTGACGCAGGCGCAAGGGCTAAGCCGGAAAACAGCGCCGCCGGACACGGAGGCGGTGAGCTACAGGACAGCCCTCCCCACCATGGTTCCGCCCTCCGCTAATCGACAGCAATGTTCCCCAATGAGAAGATGGGATCCTCCTTGCGTCATAACCTGGACCCCTGAAGTTGCTCAAGAGCCCGGGGCCTTAGATCTGGGCGCTTGTTGATGCCTCCTATTGGTTACTGCTGTTTTGCTTGACAGGCGCTTCCGTTTCTCTTTTTTCGAAGGGTCTTTGCACCAGCACCACCTGGGCTCATACCCTGTTTGTAGATGTGACAACGACACAAGTGCTACCGAGGAGCACTGCTCTTCCTTTGCTTCTTCCCACAATCAGACTCTGCTATGTTCCTCTCTCTCCTTCCTGTCAATGAAGCCATCCAGTTAACCTGCCCTCTAAAAAGGGAGGCAGCAAGAACGGTCATATACCTTAGAATGGTCATAACACTAGGACCCTAGAGACTTGAGCACCCTGGTGTACTCTGCAGATAGTCAGTTGTGGTAGCCAGTGGATCTCTCTAGTACTTCATCATCTATAAAATAAATATAATAGCTGGCAGGAAAAATGTAAGGCTCAAGATAGATAATGCATGTGTGCCAGTGCTTAGAGAAAACTGCTCAGTGTTATCACTGATACTGGAGGTTCTATAGAGAGTACGTAGACAAGAAAAAGAATAAAAGGCCTTCAAATAGGAAAGGAAGAAATAAATCTTTCTCTATTCAGAGATGACATAATCCTACATATAGAAAACCCCAGGGACTTCCCTGGCAATGCACTGGTTAGGTCTCCACGCTCTCAGTCAAGGGTCAGGGTTTGATCCCTGGTAGGGGAACTAAGATCCTGCATGCCGCGCTGTGGGGCAAAAAACAAAACAAAACAAAAAACAGAATTCATATAAAAACTACTAAAGATAATAAACAAAATCAGTAAGTTGCAGGACAAGATCAATATAGAAAATCAGTTGTGTTTCTGTACACCAGCGATGAACAACATGAAAGGGAAATAAAGAAAAATATTCCATTTACAATAGCATCCAAAAGAATAAAGTACCTGGGTACAAATTTAACCAAGGGAATGAAAGACTTGTACGTTGAAAACTATAAAACATTGTTAAAATAAATTAAAGAAGACATATATAAAAGGAAAGACACCTCGTGTTCAAGGATTGGAAGACTTAACGTTGTTCATATTGCAATTCTCCCAAAGTGATCTACAGATTCAGTGCAATCCATATCAAAATTTCAATAATCTTTTACAATATAAATTAATATGGGATTGCAAGGGACCCTTGATTAACCAAAACAGTCTTGAAAAAGAGAACAAAGTTTGAGGAGAAACACTACCCAATTTCAAAAAATAATACAAATCTATAGTAATAAAAATAATGTGGCACTGACATAAGGACAGATATACAGACAACTAGAATAGAATTAAAACTCCAAAAATAAACCAATATATCTATGGCCAAACAATTTTCAATATGGGCTACAAGAACATTCCAAGCAGGAAAGAATAGTCTCAACAAATGGTGCTGGCACAAGTGGATAGCCATATGCAAAAGAAACAAGTTGGACCCCTACCTCACACCAAACACAAAAATTCATGAGGGACTTCTTTGGAGGTTCAGTGGGTAAGGCCCACTGCAGGGGGCACGGGTTCGATCCCTGTTTGGGGAACTAAGATCCCACATGCTGTGTGGCAAGGTCAAAAAAAATCATGAAAATGGATCCACGACCTAAATATAAGAGCTAAAACTATAAAATTTCCAAAGAAAATATATGAGAAAATCTTCATGAAATTGGATTTGATAATGGCTTTTTTAAAAATTTATTTTTGGCTGTGTTGGGTCTTCACTGCTGTGCGCAGGCTTTCTCTAGTTGCGGTGAGCAGGGGCCACTCTTCGTTGTGGTGCACGGGCTTCTCATTGTAGTGGCTTCTCTTGTTGTGGAGCACGAGCTCTAGGAACGCGGGCTTCAGTAGTTGTGGCACGTGGGCTCAGTAGTTGTGGCTTGCGGGCTCTAGAGCACAGGCTCAGTAGTTGTGGTGCACGGGCTTAGTTGCTCCGTGGCATGTGGTATCTTCCCGAACCAGGGCTTGAACCCATGTCCCCGGCATTGGCAGGCAGATACTTAACCACTGCACCACCAGGGAAGTCCGATAATGGCTTTTTATATATGACACCAAAAGCAAAAACAACAAAAGAAAAAATAGATAAATTGGACATCTCCAAAATGTAAATATTTTGTGTATCAAAGGACATTATCAGAAAAGTGAAAAGAAAACGTGTAAAAGGGTGGGGAATACTTACAAATCATACACAGGATAAGGGTTTAATATCCAGAATATATAAAGAATTCCTACAACTCAAAAGCAAAAAGACAAACAACCCAATTTTGAAATGGCCAGAAGTCTTGAATAGGCATTTCTCCAAAGAAGAGAAATGGCCAAGAAGAATCTGGAAAGATGCTCAACATCATTAGTCATTGGGAAAATGCTAATCAAAACCACAATAAAATACCACTTCACACTCATTTAGATGGCAAAAATAATAATAATAAAACAGAAAATAGCAAGTGTTGTCAAGGATGTAGAGTTATTGGATACCCTGTACATGGCTGGTGGGAATGTAAAACAGTTCAGCAACCATAGAAAGGTTTGACTGTTCCTCAAAAATTAAACATAGAATTACCACATGACCCTACAGTTCCACTTCTGGGTATAAACACAATAGAGCTGGAAACAGGTAACCCCAAAAATACTGGTACATGCATGTTTACAGAGGAACTATCACAATACCTAAAAACTACAAACAACTTAGATGCCCATCAACAGATGAATGGATAAACAAATTATAATAAATCAATACTATTGAATATTATTCAGCCAAAAAAGGAATGAAGTGCTGATTGATACATGCTATAATGTGAATGAACTTCAAAAGCATTATGCTAGTGAAAGAAATTCAGGCCCAATAATAAATGTATGATACCATTTATATTAACTATTCAGAATAGATAAATCCAGAGGTACAAAAAGCAGGTTTGTAATTTTCCAGGCACTGTGGGGAAACGGAAATGGGGAGTGACTGCCTAATGGATATGGGGTTTTACAGGAGGGGTGTGATGAAAATATTTTGGAACTAGATAGACGTGTACAACATTGTGAATGTACTCAGTGTTACTCAATTGTTCACTTTAAAATGGTTAATTTTATTTTATGTAATTGTCATCTCATTTATAAATTGCATATGATGGGAATTCCCTGCTGGTTCAATGGTTAGGACTCTGTGCTTTCACTGCCGGGGCCCAGGTTCAGTGCATGCTTGGGGAACTACGATCCTGCAAGCAGGGCAGTGCAGCCAAAAAAAAAAAAAATTGCATATAAAAATTAACTTGCTGTATTTATGTGGTCTACTTCTGGACTTTTTATTCTATGCTATTGATCTGTGGGTCTATCCCTTTACCAAGACCACACTCTTTTTTTAAAAAATATTTATTTATTTATTTATTTGGCTGCACAGGGTCTTAGTTGTGGCACACAGGACTTTCGTTGCCATGTGATCTTCACTGAGGCATGCAGGATATAGTTTCCTGACCAGGGATCGAACCCAGGCCCCCTGCATTGGGATCGTGGAGTCTTAGCCACTGGACCACCAGGGAAGTCCCCAAGACCACACTCTTTTGATTAATGTAGCTTTAGAGAAAGTCTTATAATCAAGTGTTGTAATTCCTTCTAATTTTTTTCTTATTTTTCAAAACTTCTTAGGCTATTCTAATTCGTTTATCTTTCCACATTGCATTAAATCTATTGATTAGTCTGGGGAATTGATATCTTTACTATGTTGAGTCTTTCCAAACTACGAACATGGTATGTCTTCCCATTTACTTAGGACTTCTTTCACTTATTTCACCAGTGGTTTATAGTTCTCAGCATACATATCCTGTACATGTTTTGTTAGATTTATAACTAAATATTTCATTTTTTTGAAGCTATTGTAAATTATATTGTTTCCAGTGTATAGAAGTGGAATTTGTTTTGTTTGTTGACTTTGTATCCTGTGATCTTACTAAATTTACTTATTCTAGAAATTTTGGTAGCATCTTAGGATTTTCCACAATAAAAATCATGTCATCTGAGTAGACAGTTTTGTTGTTCCTTTCAAATCTGGATGTTTTGTATTTCCTTTTCTTTCATTATTGGACTGGCCAAGCCTTACAGTACAATGCTAAACAGGAGTGGCAGGAGTGGGTATTCTTGTTTTGTTCCTTATCTCAGAGGGAAAGCATTCGGTCTTTGACAATTAAATGTGATATGAACTATAGGTTTTTAAAATATAGATACTCTTTTGGAGTTCCCTGGTGATCTAGTGATTAGGATTTGGTGTGCTTTCACTGCCGTGGCCTGGGTTCAATCCCTGGTCAGGGAACGGAGATCCCGCAAGCCACACAGTGCAACCAAAATAAAAATAAATAAATAAATTAACTTAAAAGAACAGGTGCTCTTTTACAAGTTGAAGAAGTTCCATTCTACTCCTAGTTTTCTTAGAATTTTTGTCATAAATAAATGTTGTATTTTGTCTCCATCTTCGCTACTCCAGGTTTCTAGTTGTGCTAAGTTGAGGTAAAGGAATATCAGAGAATATAACTTGTAAACTCACCATTATGCGAGCCACAACTACTAAGCCCATGTGCCACAACTACTGAAGCCTGCCCGCCTAGAGCCTGTACTCCGCAACAGGAGAAGCCACTGCAATGAGAAGCCCACACACCACAACGAAGAGTAGCCCCCATTCGCCGCAACTAGAGAAAAGCCCGCGTGCAGCAACAAAGGCCCAACGCAGACAAAAATAATTAATTAAAAAAAAATCCTATATAAACTCAGCATCAGTTCAGTGGTACTTTGAATTCTACTGTTGTTCTCCAAATCACCTGCTGCTATTGACGCTTTGAAGTTCTCAAATAGCTGCTCCATGCATTCTATCCAGGTTTTAGACTTGTTTTCTATGTGAGAGAAAAGGTGAAGTATGCTTACTCCAACTTACCCAGAGCTGGAACCCCAATACTAATAGTTTTTCTCGCGCCTTTCCAATCTTTATACATTTTTTTTCTTTTCCTGTATTACTGGTTCTCCACTCTGCCACCGAACCCATGCCTCCACAAAAGTCTTCCTAAATTAGTTTACTCCTTTTCAAAGCCTTTATGTAATCTTTCATTTTTGCTTGTCCACAGTCTTCTTCCCTGTCCCACCTGTTACTATTAGTTATCTGGAAGCCTACTTGTTTTTTTTTTATTTTATTATTTATTGATGTTTTATTTTTGGCTGCGTTGAGTCTTCATTGCCGCCCGCGGGCTTCCTCTAGTTGCAGCAAGCAGGGATTACTCTTCGTTCCCGTGCACGGGCTTCTCATTGCGGTGGCTTCTATTTTTGTGGAGCATGGGCTCTAGGTGCGTAGGCTTTGGTAGTTGTGTCACGCGGGCTCAGTAGTTGTGGCTCGCGGGCTCTAGAGCACAGGCTCAGTAGTTGTGGTGCACGGGCTTCGTTGCTCCACTGCATGTGGGATCTTCCCTGTCCAGAGGTGGAACCCGTGTCCCCTGCATTGGCAGGCGGGTTCTTAACGACTGTGCCACCAGGGAAGTCCCTGGAAGCCTACTTGTAATTGGGGAAATGCAAATCAAAACCACAATAGAAAACAAAACAAAAAAACCACAATAAAATACCTGCTTAAGTCCCTGCCAATTTTTAAATTGCAATATAAGACACATATAATAAAACTCACAATTTTAAAGTGTTTAATTCAGTGGTTTATTAGTATATTTGCATACCATCATCAGTATATAATTCCAGAACATCTTCATCACCCCAAAAGAAACCCTGTATCTTTAGCAGTCAACCTCCACCCCCTGACGCTTCCAGTCCCTGGAAAACACTAATCCACTTTCTGTCTCTACAGATTTGTCTATTCTGGATATTTCATACAACATGTGACTTTTATGTCTAACTCCTTTCACTTAGCATGTTTCAACATTCATCCATGTTGTAGCCTATATCAGAATTTCATTTGTTATAGCTAATAATATTCCATTGTATGGATATACCACTTTTTATTCATCCATATAACAGTTGATGGACATCTGAGTTCTTTCTACTTCGGGGCTATTGTGAATAAGGCTGCTATGTACATTCATATGTAAGGTTTTTTGTGGACACGAGCTTTCTATTCTCTTGGGTATATACTTAGCAGAGGAATTGTTGGGCCAAATGGTAATGTTTAACTTTTGCAATTACTGACAAGGTGTTTTCTACAGTGACTGAACAATTTAAATTCCCATCAGCAGTGTATGAGGGTTCTAATTTCTCCACATCCTTGATAACATGTGTTATTATCTTTTTGATTATAGCCATGCTAGGGGAGATAAATGGTATCTCAATGTGTTTTGTTTGGTTGGTTGATTTTTTGTTTTGTTTTGTTTTTTTGGCGGCTTGTAGGATCTTAGTTTCCCAACCAGGGATCAAACCCAGTCCCTCGGCAGTGAGAGCACAGAATCCTAACCACTGGACCACCAGGGAACCAGCTTTTAGTTTTATTGATCTTTGTTATTATTTCCTTTGTTTCTATTTCATTTATTTCTGCTCTGATCTTTATGATTTCTTTCCTTCTACTAACTTTGGGTCTTGTTTGTTCTTCTTTCTCTAGTTCCTTTAGGTGTAAGGTTAGATTCTTTGAGATTCTTGTTTCTTGAGGTAGGGGACTGTATTGCTATAAACTTCCCTCTTAGAACTGCTTTTGCTGCATCCCATAGGTTTTAGATTGTCGTGTTTTCATTGTCATTTGTCTCTAGGTATTTTTTTTATTTCCTCTTTGATCTCTTCAGTGATCTCTTGGTTATTTAGTAACATATTGTTTAGCCTCCATGTGTTTGTTTTTTATGTTTTTTTCCCTGTAATTGATTTCTAATCTCATAGCATTGTGGTTGGAAAAGTTGCTTGATATGATTTCAATTTTCTTAAATTCACCAAGGCTTGATTTGTGACCCAAGATGTGATCTATCCTGGAGAATGCTCTGTGTGTACTTAAGAAAGTGTAATTGCTGTTTTTGGATGGAATGTCCTGTAAATATCAATTAAATCTATCTGGTCTATTGTGTCATTTAAAGCTTGTTTCCTTAATTTTCTGGCTGGATGATCTGTCCATTGGTATATATGAGGTGTTAAAGTCCTCCACTATTATTGTGTTACTGTCGATTTCCTCTTTTATAGCTGTAAGCATTTGCCTTGTGTGTTGAGGTGCTCCTATGTTGGGTGCATATATATTTATAATTTTTATATCTTCTTGGATTGATCCCTTGATCATTATGTAGTGTCCTTCCTTGTCTCTCATAACATTCTTTATTTTAAAGTTTATTTTACCTGATATGAGTATTGCGACTCCAGCTTTCTTTTGATTTCCATCTGCATGGAATATCTTTTTCCATCCCCTCACTTTCAGTCTGTATGTGTCCCTAGGTCTGAAGTGGGTCTCTTGTAGATAGCATATATATGGGTCTTGTTTTTGTATCCATGAAGCAAGCTTGTGTCTTTTGCTTGGAGCATTTCCCTCAATGTGGTTTTGATTTGAATTTCTGTGATGGTTAACGACGTTGATTGCCTTTTTATGTGCTGATTGGCCATTTGTATATCTTATTGTGAGAAATGTCTATTCAAATCCTTCAATATTAAATTCTCTACTACTGAGTCTCTTTCATGTAGTGTTAAGTAATACTTCTTTTTAAAATTTTTTAATAGGTTTTTTGTGGGGTTTTTAAAAAATTTTTAATTTTTGGCTGCGTTGGGTCTTCGTTGTGCATGGGCTTTCTCTAGTTGCAGCGAACGGGGGCTACTCTTCGTTGCAGTGTACAGGCTTCTCATTGCGGTGGCTTCTCTTGTTGCGGAGCATGGGCTCTAGGTACGCGGGCTTCAGTATTTGTGGCATGTGGGCTCAGTAGTTGTGGCTCACGGGCTCTAGAGTGCAGGCTCAGTAGTCGTGGCACATGGGCTTAGTTGTTCCGTGGTATGTGGGATCTTCCCGGGCCAGGGATCCAACCCATGTCTCCTGTATTGGCAGGTGGATTCTTAACCACTGCGCCAACAGGGAAGTCCCCAAGTAATGCTGAAATGAAGTTGCTGATCGTTTTGGGGTTGATGGTTATAAAAATTTGAAACAGGCTTGAAAAAAAAAAACGCTGCGACTTCCCTGGTGGTGCAGTGGTTAAGAATCCGCCTGCCAATGCAGAGGACACAGGGTCAAGCCCTGGTCCAGGAAGATCCCACATGCTGTGGAGCAACTAAGCCCGTGTTTCACAACTACAGAGCCTGAGCTCTAGAGCCCACGTGCTGCAACTACTGAAGCCCATGCGCCTAGAGCCCATGCTCCACAACAAGAGAAGCCACTGCAATGAGAAACCTGTGCACCACAATGAAGAGTAGCCCCTCGCTCACTGCACCTAGAGAGAGCCCACGCACAGCAACGAATACCCAAGGCAGCCAAAAAAAAAAAAAACCCCTTTTGGAAGTTCCCTGGTGGTCCAGTGGTTGACTCCACGCGTACCCTGCAGGAGGCACAGGTTTGATCCCTGTTCAGGGACCTAAGATCCCACATGTCACGTGACACAGCCAAAAAAACAAACAAACAAACAAAACTCTTTTGGCAAATAGGATATAATTGCTTATATACTAAAGTGCCTAAATTTTCATAGGAGTTTGCTTTGTGTCTCAATGTCTTACTGAGAATGTATCTAGGACTTACCTGGGGATGCAGTGATTAAGAATCTGCCTGCCAATTCAGAGGACACGGGTTCAAACTCTGGTCCGGGAAGATCCCACATGCCGCAGAGCACCTAAGCCCGTGCACCACAACTACTGAGCCTGCGCTGTAGAGCCTGCAAACCACAACTACTGAGCCCACGTGCCACAACTACTGAAGCCCACACGCCTAGAGCCTGTGCTCCGCAACAAGAGAAGACACCCCAATGAGAAGCCCGTGCACGGCAGCGAAGAGTAGCCCCCGCTCACCACACTAGAGGAAGCCTGCGTGCAGCAACGAAGACCCAGTGCAGCCAAAAATAAAATAAAATAAAATAAATTTATATTAAAAAAAAAGATAAGATGGAGTGGGAAACTGACCATGGAAAGCCAAACTGCCCAACAAATGAATAACAAAAATATACAAATTGTTTAAACGATGTACAGGAGCCTAGAGAATGCCCACTTCATCCTCAGTCCAGCTTTATTTATTTATTTATTTAGGTTTGGATGTGCCGCGCAGTTTGTGGGAATCCCCGACCAGGGATGGAACCCTGTGCCCCCCTTCAGTGGAAGTGTGGCGTCCTAACCACTGGGCCACGAGGGAAGGTTCCTCCCCCTCACCCCAGCATTCTTTAGAAGCAAAAAGGCTAAGTGAAAATCTCAGCACCTAAAACAATGCCTGGCACGTAGAAAGTGCCCAATAAACATTTGCCCAATGTTGAATGAATAAATGAACATTCCCAGCGCATATCTCTCCAAAAGTTTTAGGAAGCAAACATCCGCAGGTAGAGATAAAGACGGAACCAGTTTTTGGCAGCAGGCTAATGTGTCAATTTGGGAACTGCAGGTGATAAACACTAGTTTATGGCACCAGGAATACTGGTTGCAAATATCCTTTGTTGATTAAGTCGATATTTATAAATGATAAAGTATGGTAAGTTAAATTGGCCATAAAGGGATCTTTCAAAGCAGGTTATACCACACTTCTAGACTATTAGAGCACTAGGTATTGAAGCACAGAATAATTACCTTAGAATAACACCAGAAGAGGATCAAGGTAAGGGGTGGACACCAACCAAGAAAAAGAAGAGAAAATTCCTCATAAAGAGGAAGTATGGTGCCAAATGAGAAAGGAAATAGAAAAGGAGTATTAAATTTCCACTTCATTTTTCATCTTAGCAGTTAGTTAAATGTGATGGGTAATGCTAACAAAAAGAAATATGATCAAGCAGGAATGCTTAGAGGGAAGTGAATTACAATAAATTCTAATTTTTTAGTATTCATTTACACATTATTTCAAGAAAAATAAAGATGAAAACCAATGAAAGTAGGTAAATGAGGGTATTTTGAGCTCCTGGGGAAATGTCGTATATGAACATGTTAGAGAGTACTTACTATTATTATTTTGTTCTTCAGTGGCTTCCAGAAAACCAACAATTAACTACTGCCAATGAACTCTTAACGCGTGAATCACTCTGATGCTTGTTAAAAGTTAGCAGTTGATCATGTAGTTTCAGCTTATTAATAAGTTGGTCTGATCATTACAGGCATCTAGTATTCCTTCTGGACCACCCTCATTATGAGGCATTTGGGTTACCTGTTGTTCTCATAAATGAATACCCCAGCGGGGAGACCAAGAGGGTCCTCTTACAAAGTCACCTTGAGAAGTCGTTGGTCAAGTTCTGGTTGCCCTCTGAGGGAGGGAAAGGAAGCTCCCACGTTCTCAATTAAGCTTGCCTCTTGTGGAGAGAAGGCCTCCACAAGAGGGAGAATTCTTCTTTGAGAATTCTTTCTCAAATATGGTTTAGGGCAGAGACTGTCAAGAATTGTTTATCTCTTATAAATGAAACTATTTATGCATGAAATTTCATAATGTCTGAGACTGGCTTTAAATATTCCAAAACAACCAACCCACTCTCCCCAAGCAAAATAAAAAACAAAAAACTGGAGTCCCTCCCATCAGGAAACTTACGCAAGCCTCTCAGATAGCCTCATCCATTAGAGGGCAGACAGCAGAAGCAAGAAGAACTACAATCCTGCAGCCTGTGGAACAAAAACCACATTCAGAAAGAGAGACAAGATGAAAAGGCAGAGGGCTATGTACCAGATGAAGGAACAAGATAAAACCCAAGAAAAACAACTAAATGAAGTGGAGACAGGCAACCTTCCAGAAAAAGAATTCAGAATAATGATAGTGAAGATGATCCAGGACCTCGGAAAAAGAATGGAGGCAAAGATCGAGAAGATGCAAGAAATGTTTAACAAAGACCTAGAAGAATTAAAGAACAAACAAACAGAGATGAACAATACAATAACTGAAGTGAAAACTACACTAGAAGGAATCAATAGCAGAATAACTGAGGCAGAAGAACGGATAAGTGACCTGGAAGACAGAATGGTGGAATTCACTGCTGTGGAACAAAATAAAGAAAAAAGACTGAAAAGAAATGAAGACAGCCTAAGAGACCTCTGGGACAACATTAAACGCAGCAACATTCGCATTATAGGCGTCCCAGAAGGAGAAGAGAGAGAGAAAGAACCTGAGGAAATATTTGAAGAGATTATAGTCGAAAACTTCCCTAACGTGGGAAAGGAAATAGCCACCCAAGTCCAGGAAGCGCAGAGAGTCCCATAAAGGATAAATCCAAGGAGAAACACACTGAGACACATAGTAATCAAATTGGCAAAAATTAAAGACAAAGAAAAATTATTGAAAGCAGCAAGGGAAAAACGACAAATAACATACAAGGGAACTCCCATAAGGTTAACAGCTGATTTCTCAGCAGAAACTCTACAAGCCAGAAGGCAGTGGCATGATATACTTAAAGTGATGAAAGGGAAGAACCTACAACCAAGATTACTCTACCCGACAAGGATCTCATTCAGATTCGATGGAGAAATCAAAACCTTTACAGACAAGCAAAAGCTAAGAGAATTCAGCACCACCAAACCAGCTCTACAACAAATGCTAAAGCAACTTCTCTAAGTGGGAAACACAAGAAAAGGACCTACAAAAACAAACCCACAACAATTAAGAAAATGGTGATAGGAACATACATATCGATAATTACCTTAAACATGTATGGATTAAATGCTCCAACCTAAAGAAACAGGCTTGCTGAATGGATAGAAAAACAAGACCCATATATATGCTGTCTACAAGAGACCCACTTCAGACCTAGGGACACATACAGACTGAAAGTGAGGGAATGGAAAAAGATATTCCATGCAAATGGAAATCAAAAGAAAGCTGGAGTAGCAATACTCATATCAGATAAAATAGACTTTAAAATAAAGAATGTTACAAGAGACAAGGAAGGACACTACATAATGATCAAGGGATCAATCCAAGAAGAAGATACAACAATTATAAATATATATGCACCCAACACAGGAGCACCTCAATACATAAGGCAACTACTAACAGCTATAAAAGAGGAAATCGACAGTAACACAGTAATACTGGGGGACTTTAACACCTCACTTACACCAATGGACAGATCATCCAAAATGAAAATAACTACGGAAACAGAAGCTTTAAATGACACAATAGACCAGACAGATTTAATTGATATTTATAGGACATTCCATCCAAAAACAGCAGATTACACTTTCTTCTCAAGCGCACACGGAACACTCTCCAGGATAGATCACATCTTGGGTCACAAATCAGGCCTCAGTAAATTTAAGAAAATTGAAATCATATTAAGCATCTTTTCTGACCACAGCGCTATGAGATTAGAAATCAATTACAGGGAAAAAAACGTAAAAAACACAAACACATGGAGGCTAAACAATATGTTACTAAATAACCAAGAGATCACTGAAGAAATCAAAGAGGAAATAAAAAAATACCTAGAGACAAATGACAATGAAAACACGACAATCTAAAACCTATGGGATGCAGCATAAGCAGTTCTAAGAGGGAAGTTTATAGCTATACAAGCCTACTTCAAGAAACAAGAAAAATCTCAAATAAACAATCTAACCTTACACCTAAAGGAAATAGAGAAAGAAGAACAAACAAAACCAAAAGTTAGCAGAAGGAAAGGAATCATGAAGATCAGAGCAGAAATAAATGAAATAGAAACAAAGAAAACAACAGGAAAGATCAATAAAACTAAAAGCTGGTTCTTTGAGAAGATAAAAAAAATTGATAAACCATTAGCCAGACTCATCAAGAAAAAGAGGGAGAGGACTCAAATCATTAAAATTAGAAATGAAAAAGGAGAAGTTACAACAGACACCACAGAAATACAAAGCATCCTAAGAGACTACTACAAGCAACTCTATGCCAATAAAATGGACAACCTGGAAGAAATGGACAAATTCTTAGAAAGGTATAACCTTCCAAGACTGAACCAGGAAGAAATAGAAAATATCAACAGACCAATCACAAGTAATGAAATTGAAACTGTGATTTAAAATCTTCCAACAAACAAAAGTCCAGGACCAGATGGCTTCACAGGTGAATTCTAACAAACATTTAGAGAAGAGCTAACACCCATCCTTCTCAAACTCCTCCAAAAAATTGCAGAGGAAGGAACACTCCCTAACTCATTCTATGAGGCCACCATCACCCTGATACCAAAACCAGACAAAAATACTACAAAAAAAGAAAATTACAGACCAATATCACTGATGAATATAGATGCAAAAATCCTCAACAAAATACTAGCAAACAGAATCCAACAACACATTGAAAGGATCATACACCATGATCAAGTGGGATTTATCCCAGGGATGCAAGGATTGTTCAATATACGCAAATCAATCAATGTGATACACCATATTATCAAATTGATGAATAAAAACCATATGATCATCTCAATAGATGCAGAAAAAAAAAACTGGAGGAGATAAATGACAAAAGTTGGCAAAATTGTTAAAGCCTATATAGGGGTTTGTCATATTAATTTCTCTACTTTAAATATGTTGATAATTTCTGTAATGAAAGTTTTTTTAAAATTAATTAATTCATTAATGTTTGGCTGCATTGCTGCTCGCAGGCTTTCTCTAGTTGTGGTGAGCGGGGGCTACTCTTTATTGCTGAGCGTGGGCTTTCTCTAGTTGCACTGAGTGGGGGCTACTCTTTGTTGTGGTGTGCAGGCTTGTCATTGCGGTAGCTTCTCTTGTTGCGGAGCACGGGCTCTAGGCACGTTGGCTTCAGTAGTTGTGGCGCTCAGGCTTAGCTGCTCCATGGCATGTGGGAT
This sequence comes from Balaenoptera acutorostrata, assembly GCF_949987535.1. Lineage (NCBI taxonomy): Eukaryota > Metazoa > Chordata > Mammalia > Artiodactyla > Balaenopteridae > Balaenoptera > Balaenoptera acutorostrata. The sequence goes on from NC_080078.1 coordinate 37,070,664, forward strand.
CTTCCCCGACCAGGGCTTGAAGCCGTGTCCCCTGCGTTGGCAGGTGGATTCTTAACCACTGCGCAACCAGGAAAGCCCCATAATGAAAGCTTTTAAATAGGTATATATAAGAACATTGTTCCTCTCCTAAATATATTATCTTAAATCAGGTATTGTTCTATGTATTAGAATGATTTCTGTTACAATGAACAGAAACCCCAATCACACTGGTTTAAACAATAAGAGGAAACGTATAGATTTATGTCGCTAAAAAGTCCTGGTCAATTCTAGGTGTCAGGTGATTCTTGATCCTACCGCTCAGAGGTGTCTCTAAAACCTGAGTATTTATCACTCTGCTCTGCCTTCAATGGTGTTAGTTTCATCCTAAGGTTCACATCTCTCCTATTTCAAGAAGACTATCAACATCTACTGGGTTACATATGTCATCCAGCAAGTGCTGGATCTGTTCTAGCATTTCCAACAAGACAGGCCAGGTTATGCTGCAGAAACACACAGCATCAACATCGCAGTGATTTAACGCAACAAAAGTTTATTTCTTATCCCTACAAAATCCATTATAGGTCTGGGAGACTCTCTGGAACAGATACCCCTCCCCAATGTGGGGGGCTCGGCATTCCAGACTGTTGTGACTTGTGACCCCTCTCTCTGTATGTGCTTATATGACTGAGGCAGGAAAAGACAGCATTAGAGAGTCCTGCACCAAAAAATAAACGCTTAAGCTGAGGAGAGTTCTGCCCACAACCCACTGCTCAAAACTATCTCAGGATCCTGTCTAACTGCAAGGAGAAAAGAGTCTAACCACTCCCTTCTTACTGTTCACTAGGATACAAGCTCCATGAGGATATGCATTTTGTCTCCTTGTCCACTACTATATCCTTAGTTTAGAAGACTACCTGGGCACATAATAGGCCCTCATTAACTTGAATGAATGAATGCAGTGTCAGCAAGAAATCCACATGTATATCTTGGGAGAAGAAACAAAGTCCCAGGGGTGTAAGGCTGAGACTGTCGGGTAAGATCTATGCAGACCAGAGCTGCAGAGCTGGCTGAGCTTAAGAAATAAGCACGTTGGTATACTGGTACAGATCATCTTAGAGAAGAAAATGAAATCCTGCTGACAGCGGCAGACCAAAACCTCAGGTGACTTACACCATAAAGCACTGAAGCCAAGGACCAAATCAACCAAGCAAACCACCACCACGAGTGCTCAGCTCCTGGAAAGAGCTGCAACAGCCACAAATGCATCTGCTCCTTGAATGTAGTCAGTCCACCCAACATACCACTGGGGACCAGGGGAAAGGGAAGGACACGCACACTGACTGAGACCCTGCTATTGCCCAGGCCATTAGGTGCTTTTCCTTCATCAATCCCTCTAATCCCCAGAAAAAACCTGAGTTGAGTGTTATCTCTATTTCATATGGAAACTGGAGATTTAAGAGTGTTTCAGTAACCAGTCAAGAAACAGGAATGTTTTACAAGCTAGAAATAGAAATAGATACGATACAATGTCATCCAGGCTGGCTGGGCAGGGACAACATACAGATGAGTCCTACTAATCCTGCCCTCAGGCCTGACTGATGCAGCTAAGTGACAGCCAACAGACCCACTAGCTATGGGGTCTTAACAAGCCTCTGGATCTCTTTCGAGCCTTATTTCCTTGTTTAACTCCTTTCCTGATTACACCTAGATGCTCTATCAGGAACACACCAGCATCACTGTTGTAGATAAAAGGTGGAGCTACAAGAAAATCCACAGCCTACAGAGGTTTTCAGCAATCTATCAAATGTGTACACTAAGGCTGTTACATGATACGATGGAGAAAACAGAAGGATGACCCTTCCTGTTTAACAGTTACAGTGTAAGTCAACCAACACAGATGTGTATTTGTCCGTCCTTGCCTACCACTCAGCATCCTCTCCCAAATCTTTGCTTTTGGGAACTGGTCTCCTGCTCACTGGATTCCCAGAGTAACATGCCCTGTGACCCACAGGATCCTGGTGCAGTAAACACTCCAGTTCCCAGACAAATATAACCCTCTCCTTGTTCTTAATGATATACAAAAGCCAAGTTAAAATGCAAACAGATAAAAACCTGAGAAGGTGATCCTGAATTGCCATTAATTTCCATTTAGACCTTGGAAAAGTGCTCATTTTCATGGCTGTTTTATCCTATTGATATTGTGACCTAAGTAAACAGTCTAGTTTCTTTTACTCGAGAAAATTCTTCTTTACATGGCTAAAGATTCCAACTCGTTTCCATAATATCTCCTTCTTAGAGGTGCTCTCCCTTTTCCATCCACCACCAGAGAGGCATACAATAGTGATTAGTTCACCTGGGCAGATTCCCTATTGGTGAAGTAAATATGATTTCATCACAGTAAAAACTGTTCTAATAGGATTCAAGAGCTGAATTTGCTAAAAAGTTAAAAAAGGAACTCAAACAATGTCCAAATTTGTGAACAGTACCCGATGATAGGACAATTAAGAAAATCCAATTTGATTCTTCAAAAATTTTACATTAGAATTCATTTCTGCCCATGAGATTATTGAAATTGGTAAACCTGGAAGACAATGGTATGCAATTAAACATCATATTATTGCTTTCTGTTTTGGAAGACCATGCTACAAATGTTTCTAACATGTATGTTTAAGAGTGGCTGGGGAAATCAATGCAAACCAACAATATTCACCTCTGTGACCACAGAAGAATTCATGGCTGCATCCACTATTTGAAGCTGAATTTGTTATTTTGCCAAATACAATCCCAAAACAGCTTTCCCCTTTACTCTGAATGTTCTTAGAACACCTCTCCTGTTAAGGAATTCCCTGAAAGTTTTTAGTAAAAACAGCAAGTAGTACAACTACTAACACATTCCCTGCAGACTCAACCTTGATTCCTTCTGTGAAACATGTTTATTTCCCAAAGTTTCCTGATGAAAAATTCCACTGATGAAAAATTCTTCATGCTTCATAATTTTGTACTTTTCATAACTTTAAGGTCAAGCTCCACTTGGTGAATTTCTTCAGACTGAGGACACTGAAAAAGCTTCCCTTTACTGGTGGAGTTTCTGGTGTCTAAGAAGGCTTGAGCGTCTGCTGAAGTTTCTCCTGCATGTGCTACAGGTATAAGGCTGCTCACCTGTGTGAGTTCTCCGGTGTTTAATAAGGTGGGAATTTTGACTGAATTTTTTTCCACATTCATGACATGTAAAGGGCTTCTCTCCAGTGTGAGTTCTTTGGTGTGTGTGGAGATTTGTATTTTGACTGAAGCTTTTCCCACACCATGAGCATTTATATGGTTTTATTCCTTGGTGTGTTGTTAAGTGCTTATTAAGATCTGAACTCCATCTAAACCTCTTATCACACTGCTGACATTTATACGGTTTCTCTTCAGTGTGAATTCTTTGGTGCTTAATAAGGTCAGAGCTAACTCTGAAGCTTTTCCCACATTCCTGGCATTTAAAAGGCTTCTCTCCTGCACGTTCTTTTTTGTGAAGATCCATAAGTTTCAGCAGCTCTTGTTTCCAGGTTGAAAGTTTCTTTTTTTTCTTCACTGGAAAATCTCGATGCCATTTCCCCACCCTATGCACATCACCATGATTTTCTTTGCCCATAGTTTTCTGGGGGACTTTCAATCTGGCCTTTTTTGATGCTATATCTACTGGTGCTTGTATTTCTAAGTCAGAAAGACATAGAGGCTGAAGATTTTCAGTGTCATTTTTGAGCTTTAGCCCTGCTGGAATAAACATAAGAAACAGCTAACTATATGACAGAGCAAGAAAGCCACAGTAATGAGGAGAAAAATTGGATGAACACTAATTTTTTAAAAAAACAGATAAGCAGAACTGTAAAATATTAAGCCCTTGTAAAAGTTCCTATTAAGGCACATTTCCTTTCTTCTGATGGTGTACCTACCTGTAGGCAGCTCTCCAGAATTGTCCTTGAACCCCAGGGATCTTTGAACCCACGGCTCTTCCCCTTGCTCTAGACAGGAGATCACTTTAGGTTTGGGGAGCACAAATAATGCTGTGAAATAGAAAAACTGAGGTCAAGGATAGGTAACAACAATAGTCCACTAATTCCAGACTATTTCAGCAAGAGCAAAGGATACTTTAACAGTCTGCAACACCAAATGGTTAAATGGATAGACTCATATCTGGTATCAGGTTCATAACATACTTCATTTGTGGGTGGATATGCAAAGTAGAGACTGAGAAATAAACCTAAGCTGGACCAATGAAAAGGATATAGGGCATGGGAATCCAGTGCATGATCCCCATCTTCTGCTACCAAGAATACCCCATATTCTACTAAGGTAGGACCAAACTGCAAAGGCTGTAGGAAATATACCTGGGCCTATTACGTCTTTAGGAAGACTCATACTGGATAAGGCCAGGTCTAGGGGAGTCAATGTGAAGGTCAGTGGGCTGGGTATCATAAACACAAGTGATTCCTCTTATACTATAGCAACTTTCAATTTAGCTCTCAGGTACCAGGCACTGGACCAGGAAAGATTTCTACCATTGCCAGAGCTCACTGGTTCACATCCAGGTGGAGGAAACAGACCAGAATTACTTAGTGGACTTTCTCTAAATCATATTGCCAAGTATGGAAAGTATTCATCACTCAGTCATTCAATACATATGTGCTGAGTGGCTATGGTGCACCAGACACCCTCTATGTGCTAAGGATACAGTGGTGAATAAGCCAAACCCCCTGATCTCACAGAGCTTATCTTCTAGTGCAGAGTGAGACAATCTAACATTAATAAACAAGCAAATAAAATGTCAGGAAGTGATAAATGTTTTGAAGAAAACTAAAGCAGGGTAAGAGAACATTTAAGATTCTGCTTCTGTGAAGATATTTTAGATAAGGCTGTATGAAAAGCCTCTTTTCGAAAGTGATATCTGAGCAGAACCCTAAAATGAGAATTTTACCATGTGGCAGAAACGTGGGCCAGGAAGAGGGAAGGGGAAAGAAATGAGCACATCAAGTCCATGAAACAGCAAGATGAGCAGTGTGAACAAAGAGGCCAGAGCAAGGGCACGAGAGGCAGGAGATGACAGCAGGCTGGTGAGGAGGGGCCAGATTTTGGAGGGTCCTGAGAGCCTTGGTAAGGAATTTGGATTTATTCTGAACCTTATGAGAAGTTATTGCAAGGTTTTGAAGCAAAAACTGTCATGATCTGATCAGGTTTTTAAAAGACTCTGGCTGTCATGTAGAAAACAGACTGAGAGGGCAGGAGTGGTGGCAGTTGGTGCCAGTTAGAAAGTACTGAGGTGGACCTTGATAGAGATGTTGCTGGCTGAGACCAGGATGCTAACACAAGAAGCTGAGACATGATCAGACTCAGGCTACACTGTGAAGGTGGAGCCAAGAGTGATGTGTTAGACTTAGTGGGGTATTACGGCAAGATCAAGGTAAAGGATGACTGGATGTTTCTTGCTCTGAGCAAGTGGATGAGTGGGTATTCCTTTTACGGAGATGATAAGGGCAAGATGTAAGGGCAAGTTTGGAGGGAAGGAGAGATCAAGAATTCCAAATAGTGTAAGGAATGTGTACTTGGAAAAAGCTCCCTGGTGATCTTTTCCCTGCCTACACCATCTAGTTGAGAACCAGTCAGCTACTAGAACAGAGACTCCCTCACAGGGGTGCATTCTCAGTACGCCAACAACAGGATAGATTAGTCCACTCCTATGCAAACGGAAGGGGAGAATCTTTACCTAGAGAGATGACAGTCTCATAGTTTTCTTGCATTACATCATTGTAGAGGGCCTTCTGAGTGGGATCCAGTAACTCCCATTCTTCCTTGGAAAAATACATGGTCACTTCTTCAAATGTCAACAAGCTCTAAAGAAGAGAATGGGCTTTAGCTCAGTACTTGCCACTACAGAAGTAGCCCAACCTTCTGAGCCATCAACTGCATGGTAAGCCAGTCACTAAAGGAACTAACAGCACATGAATTTTTTTTAAGTGGGAAGGCAGAAAGGAAGTAGGCAAGGGATCAGCAAATAGCCTGGGAGGTGCCCAGTTCTTGAGTGGGATCATCTGGGTTAACACACCTCTGTGCACCTGCTGGGCAGTGTGGGTCAAGGGCAGCAGGGAGAGGTAGCCCTAAGAAGCTGGAAAGCACAGCTCACCTGGGACTCAGGCAAGACGAGCTCAGGTGCCACTGTCCAGTCTTTGGCACTTGTCTGCTCAGGAAAGGCCAGGAACTGGTGAGCAGGCACCGCTGTGGAAGAGTGAGAGGAAATTTCTCTCCCTTCTGTCTTTGAACATCCTAGGCTCAGTTCTGAAATATAGAAGATCCTGATCTTTCAGTAGAAATGGAACACTTTACAAGTGTTATGTGGTACCTAGAAGTGGCTATCTCATTTTAAACAAGAATCAAGCATCTACTAGCCCCTAAGATGGGTTTCCCAGTTGACTCTCTTCAGTTTTCATGAGTGAAGTCAATAAAAGGAAGTCTTGCTTTTTCCTTACATGACATGAATTCTCCTGAGTTGGACAAAAATTAGAGGTGTTGGAAAATGTAGTACTGAGTCCAGTGTGCCAAGTAAAGGAAATGCAAAGGTAGAAATGAGCTTGGTGAGTTCAAGAAACAGCAAGAAGGGTTTCCCTGGTAGTGCAGTGGTTAAGAATCCCCCTGCCGGGCTTCCCTGGTGGCGCAGTGGTTGAGAATCTGCCTGCCAATGCAGGGGACACGGGTTCAAGCCCTGGTCTGGGAAGATCCCACATGCCGCGGAGCAACGAGGCCCGTGAGCCACAACTACTGAGCCTGCGCGTCTGGAGCCTGTGCTCCGCTACAAGAGAGGCCGCGATAGTGAGAGGCCCGCGCACCACAATGAAGAGTGGCCCCCACTTGCCACAACTAGAGAAAGCCCTCGCACAGAAATGAAGACCCAACAGCCATAAATAAATAAATAAATAAATAAAGGAGTTCCTTTAAAAAAAAAAAAAAATCCACCTGCCAATGCAGGGGACACGGGTTTGAGCCCTGGTTCAGGAAGATCCGACATGCCATGGAGCAACTAAGCCCATGCGCCACAACTACTGAGCCTGTGCTCTAGAGCCCGCGAGCCACAACTACTGAGCCCATGCGCCACAACTACTGAAGCCCGCGGCCCTAGAGCCCGTGCTCCGCAACGAGAAGCCACCGCAATGAGAAGCCCATGCACTGCAGCGAAGAGTAGCCCCCGCTCGCAGCAACTAGAGAAAGCCTGCATGCAGCAATGAAGACCCAACACAGCCAAAATTAAATAAATAAATAAATAAATAAATTTATATATTAAAAAAAAAAGAAACAGCAAGAAGACCAGTGTGGCTAAAGAGGACTGAGCAGGGCAGGAGTGGCAGGAGATGAGGGCAGGAAGGTGAGGAGGGGCCAGAACTTGGGGGGTCCTGGGTGCCTCTACAAGGAGTTTGGATTCATTCTGAATGTGTGAAAAGTCACAGTCAGGTTTTGATGCAGAGAAATGTCCTGATATGATCCAGTTTTTAAAAGATTCTGGCTGTGCTCTGCGGAAAACAGCCTGCGGGAGGGGAGGAATGGTGGCAGGGGGTGCCAGATAGAAAGTGCTGAGGTGGACCTTGTTAGAGATGCCGCTGGCTTACACCACGATGCTAAAGCACAGCAGGCTGAGACTTGGTTGGACTCAGGCTACACGGTGAAGGTGGAGCCAAGAGGACTAGTGATGCAGTAGTACTACTGGGGTATGATAAGATCGGTGTAAAGGATGACCAAGTTTTCTGGGCTAAAATATTGGGTGAATGGCGGTGTCCTTTGTGGAGATGGGAAAGTTAAGAGAAGAGCAATTTGGAGGGAAAGAAGGCAGGAAGGATCAAGATTTAGGATAAGGAATGATCATGTGCACTGGGAAAAAGCCCCCTGGTGATCTGGATATACCTTTTCCCTGCCTACACCATCTAGTTGAGAACCAGTCAGCTACTAGAACAGAGACTCCCTCACAGGGGTGCATTCTCAGTACGCCAACAACAGGACAGATTACTCCACTCCTATGCAAAGGGAAGGGGAGAACCTTTACCTAGAGAGATGACAGTCTCATAGTTTTCTTGCATTACATCATTGTAGAGGGCCTTCTGAGTAGGATCCAGTAACTCCCATTCTTCTTGGGAAAAATACATGGCCACTTCTTCAAATGTCAACAAGCTCTAGAGAAGAAAATGGGCTTTAGCTCAGTACTTGCCACTTCAAAAGGAGCCCAACCTTCTAAGCCATCAACTGCATGGTACGCCAGTCACAAAAGGAACTAACAGCATTTGATTTTTAAAAAGTGAGAAGGCAGAAAGGAAGGAGGCAAGGGATCAACAAACAAGTGCCCCAAATCCTGGGGAACATCTGGACTAACAGCTCTGAACACCTGCTGGGGAGCGTGGGTCAAGGGCAGCAGGGAAAGGCAGCCCTAAAAAGCTAGAAAGCACAGCTCACCTGGGACTCAGGCAAGATGAGCTCAGGTGCCACTGTCCAGTCTTTGGTGTTTGTCTGCTCAGGAAAGGCTAGGATCCGGTGAGCAGACACTGCTGTGGGTGAAGGAGAGCCACAGGAAATCTCTCTCGCTTCTGTTTCTGAATATCTTAGGCTCATTTCTAAAATACAGAAGACCTTAAGTTTTTCAGTATTGATGAGACACCTTTACAAGTGTATGGTGCCCAGAAATGGCCTTCTCCTTGTTAATGAGAACCAAGTATCTACCAGCCTCTAAACAGATTCCCCAGTTTTCATGAGCAAAATTAACAAAAGGAAAAACCCTTTTTATTTTCCTCTCATGACACAAATTGTTCAGAGTTAGACAAAGCTTAAACATATTTGAAAATGATGTACTCAGGGACTCCAGTATACAGTAGGAGATTTTAATCATTTATTACTTCTTTCCTGGTACACAATTTTCTTCACATTCCGCCACTGACAACCCATTTCTGATCCCAATTCCTTCTGTATTTTATGAGGACAAGGTGGGCTCGACCCTCTCCACTTTTCTAAAAAACTGAGTTCCCAGTGTTATTACCAGGGTTCTGTGGTTTGGAGATTTCTGTATCTTAGGCCAACCCCCACCTTCACCCACACCTGGTCTGCTCTACCATAACCTGGGGGGCATCCTAATTGCTAACGTGGCTGCATTAGTAGATCCACAGGGCAGGGCAACCAGAAAGTGCTCACACGTTCTGGCTTAAATTACTATCGCAGCTCCCAGGAGAAGGAAAGTAACGTGAAGCTCCTTACCCCTCTCACATACGGGCTCAGTTTCTTTGTGGGTATTCCTGATCAGCAGCTCTTGTAGACTCTGGTGTGTATTCCAAAATTCTTCATCCTGGGACATGCCCACTTGCTGGGCCTCTGCTGGCTTCAGCTTGAAGCCTAGGGCCTCTGCTGTTTCTCCCAAGAGCACTGCCTCCTTTCCCAGCTCATGGTCTGTAACCTAGAAATAATGCCCATCCTTGTTACCATGGAACTTACTTTTGGTTTGGGAGTTGGTGGGAGAGAGAGGAAAAAGCAGAGTGCAAACTGTGGGAAGGAGACACTAAAGGAAATGTCACAGAGACTTAAAAGAGATACGGGACCACCAATTTTCCACAGAACTATACACAAAATATAGGAAAACTGGCAGAAGAGGAAAAAAGGTGTGGTTACTGCCAGCCCTCCAAGACAGCAGCCCCCACCCTCTGCATCCAGCCCAGCTCAGACCACTAACAGGGTTGCACAGGCCACCTGTTCTCATGCTGCCTTGACAGACTTTCTCTCCCAACTTAGATTCTTGCCTTAGTGGTTTCCTGTCCTCTAACTCTCTCAAAAGATTAAGGAATTGAATTTAAAAGTTGTCCTGTCAACCAGATTTTCCACATGGCCAGGGAAGAGTCTCACAGAGGATTGGGATGAAATGGAGAAAAAAGTGGGAGGAAGGAGCCAGGGCTCTGGGTTTCCCTGATGGCGCAGTGGTTAAGAATCCGCCTGCCAATGCAGGGGACACGGATTTGAGCCCTGGTCCAGGAAGATCCCACATGCCAGAGAGCAACGAAGCCCGTGCGCCACAACTACTGAGCCTGGGCTCTAGAGCCCAAGAGCCACAACTACTGAAGCCCACGCGCCTAAAGCCCATGCTCCGCAACATGAGAAGCTACCGCAATGAGAAGCCTGCGCACCACAACGAAGAGTAGCTCCCGCTCGCCGCAACTAGAGAAAGCCTGCACACAGCAAGGAAGACCCGATGCTGCCAAAAGTTAAAAAAAAAAAAAAAGAGGGTCAGGGCTCCCACCTATCCTCAAATGATTATGACACAAAACATGTGCCCTCCCGGTATTCTCAGCAGGCCTGTGAAGCCAGCTGGTATGCTGCCACCTGCCCAAGGGCATGCCCTGGATCCCCGCTCACAGCACAGCCAAGGAACAACCACTGAGGGAGGGCAGTGGAGGCCCTTGTCTACGGTACAGAGGACACTATCCCTCACGCTCTTTCTTCTCTCAGCTACTCTGTTGGGATTTCCAAATCTTTCTTTCCCTGTTTTCTTTCTACTTTTTCTCTTCCTGGGCAGTCTTCCTCTAGTTGTTTGGTTTCTCCCTCTCTTTCGTATCTTCACTCTCCTTTGGTCTCTGAGAATTACTCCTTTTTTGGATCTGTCCTGTCCTCTCCAACTCCTTATTGCCTTTTGTTTGTTTCTAAGAATTTGAGGCCCATCTCCTTCGCCAAGTCAGACTAGGCTCATTACCCTCAACACACCCTGGCTCCAAAGAGGGCCAAAAGCAACTCTCTCCCTAAGGCCAGGGAAGCCTCTCTCAGGATCTCTGAATCGTATGCACTGACTATGGCTGTGGATCTGTGCTTTCGCATCCTGCTTTACATGTCCTAAAGGGACAACAGAAGTTACCTATTTCACTTTATTTCTCAATTAATTGCCCCAGTACATCGACCATCACCCTATTTCACTGTACACAACAGGAATCTTTCTTCTCACCCCATTCCTCATTTGACCAGATTCCCTCTGCAAGTGTTCTACCAGGACCACAGCCTCCTCGATGCTCTGTAGATGGTGCTTCTTTATGCAGGTCTGGGTGTCCCTGGGCAGAATGGACAGGAACTGCTCTAGCACCACAAGTTCCAAGATCTGCTCTTTTGAATGAATCTCTGGCCTCAGCCACCGACGGCATAATTCCAGAAGCTGGTCAACAGCCTCCCGGGGTCCAGCTGCTTCATGATAGAGGAAGCTCCGGAAATGCTGGTGAGACCTCTCAGGACTGAGACTGTCCGTTTGGGGGGCATATTTCTTATGCTGACTGGAGCTCCCTGTCACAGGTCCCTTGGTCTCCCACCGAGTCCTGATCTGAGGGTTCAAGTATTCAGCCACCTTCAGATCTATGGTCATCATTCTTCTTGAGGAACAATTCTGCTCCTGTATTGGACACACCTCCAGCACTACCTCTGACAACTGAGGCCCACTCTGGTCTGGAACAAAATCAATAAAAGGATCTTCTTCCTAAGGCATTGAGGGCAGAAAAAAGTGCATGTCAGTAAGAAAGTCACACGAACTTTACTACTTGTTACTTATTATGAGAGAACATGAACTTTAAAAATCTACTGCCAGGCCCTTGTTTCTCTCCTTTTCTTTCTATTATTCAACAGAATACAGCACAGCTTATTAAAGACAAATGCCAATAAATAACTTTGCCTTAAAAAAAAAAATCAGGAAAGGTTGGTGGGTGAAAAAACTAGTACCCACTGGCTCCAAGGAGTTTGGGGATTATCCAAAGATTTAATTGATGCACTTCCTATGCCATCCTCTCCTTGTAAAGGAAAGATCAGGAGAATATTCTGAGTTTCTCTTAAATTTCAACATATCGTCCTAGTCTGTCTTCAGTAAGAGGGTACAACTTCTATGACCTTTATCCTTTTGGGAAGATGGAAGCCTTCATTTCCTGGACCATTTGAGGTGCTCCTTTCCATTGTGTGAAAACTGGCAGGAGAGCTGAAACAATGAGACCAGAGTAGAAGAAAAGTAATTCAGAAAAATGGAGACTTATTCTTCTCAAAAGCATCCCCCAATTAAGTAACTAGTTGCTCTACATTTGTCTTGGCATTTCTTTGCAAGACATATAAAGAGCACCATGCAGAAGATGTATACCTGTATAATTTTTCTTTCCTTTCCAAATTCACTTATTTATGTATGTATGTATTTATGTATGTATGTATGTATGTATGGTTGTGTTGGATCTTTGCTGCTGCGCATGGGCTTTCTCTAGTTGCAACGACTGGGGCCACGCCCCATTGTGGAGCATAGGCTCTAGGCGCTCCGGCTTCAGTAGTTGTGGCTCGCGGGCCCCAGAGCGCAGGCTCAGCAGTTGTGGCCCATGGGCTTAGCTGCTCCGCCGCACGTGGGATCCTCCCGGAGAAGGGCTGGAACTGTGTCCCCTGCATTGGCAGGCTGATTCCCAACCACTGTGCCACGAGGGAAGTCCTATACCTGTATTTCTAACTTCTCGTTACTTGACCTAGGAAAAATTACAGCTGATCCTTGTTCACAAAATGTTTATCCAAATGTCAATTGGAAAAAAAAGGACAGCATGTTAGTTGGTGATGATTACATTCGGCTGCTACCTTTCTCCAGGGCTCATTTAGACCTCTAAGCGAGGCTGAGGAGAGCTTCGTGAGGCTCACTTTCCCTGAGGTGATCCAGCAGAAAGGACACCGAAATTCTGCCCAGGAAGCCACGATGTTCACAGACGGCCGGCCCCCGATGGCTCTGAGGTGCTGGGGACACTTCCCAGGCTTTTGCATCAGAGGAAGCTGATCTGACTGAGGCTGGACCGCCCGTTTCTCCCGCAGTAACATCAGCCAGTAAAGGAAACGCCGGCGGAGGCGGGAAAGTGGACACGACCGCCCTAGCGCGCCCGCGAGCACTGTGCCTGCGGGCAGTGTCCGAGCGGGCTCCCGCCGCGCGGCCCCGGGCGCCGCCCGCACAAACTTTGGAGAGAGCGGCCTCACGAGCCTGACGGCGGGCCTCGCCCCAGGCAGTCCTGTCGCCCGGCTCGGAAACACCACCGGCCGCTGTGCAGCGGCCCCGAGCAGCGGCTGGCGTCTCTCGGGGGCTCCGGAGCCGGCGCCGAAGCGGAAGCCACTTCTAGGTTACCTCGGACGGCTTGGCTTCGTGGAGGCCGCTACCTCTTCCCGGGGCTCTACCACAAGTCGCCGCCGGCCCGGCCACCGCTCTAAGGAGGACAGCTCCCCGCCACGCGCCACTCAGGGGCGGGCCCCCAGGCCCCGGGGTTTGGGAGCGCAGGTCGGGCACTATTTAGACCCACCCGGCCCCCCTACCCCACCTGAAATCCTCCCTGCGCAGCGACCCGCGCTCCAACCGGAGGCAGAAGTGACGCGCTTCCGGGAGGACCCGCTCAGCCCCGGCTGGGTCCGTGAGCACCGCCGCTCCAGGCCGCGCTGCGCGACCGGCCTCCTGCCCGGGTTCAGCCCTGGCGGCAAGAAAGAGTTAAGTCCACCGAGTCTCCAGGCCCGCCCAGCCTAGAGGGCCCTGCGCGCGGCTTGGCGCCCTTGTGTCGCCGTCTCGCGTCCCAGCTCTGTGGGGCGCGTGCGTCCAGGTCGTTCCTGTGTCGTGTTCGGGCTGCCGGCGGAGCCTGGTTACCCGGGCCCCGCCCTGAGGGTCACCGTTCCCTTCCGTGCGCTGGGCGCCCGACCTTACCGCGGCTCAGCCGGCCGTGCCCGAGCTGCCGGCCATGGCCTTGTCGCAGCCTCCTACAGTAGGAGGCCGTTTTGTCCCGGTCAGGATCGACGGCCCCTGAGGGGTGTGTACTCATTTCTGGGCTGTGCGTGCACACACGATTCTGTTTTTTCTTGTGAGGTAGGTTTTTACTTGTGAAATAGGTTCCTTTTATAGATCTCCTTGACAGAGAATTGAGAGCTAAGGAGTGACTTGATCGAGGTCACATAATTCACCAGTGGCAGGTCCTCCAGTGGAATTTAGGGCCCCTTTGTCCTGTCTTCTGCTTTTTCCACCACAGCGTGCTCCCTGAAGCATGGGAACCTTCTTTTCATCTTGTCCTATAGTGTCTGGTAGAGTTGCCTGGGTAAGGTAGGCATTCCATAAATATTTACTGAATCATATTTATAAGAATCTGAGTATTTCGGTTGTTGGCCTCCAATATTTCCAGTTGTCAGTATTTTCATAGTGTCAGCCTATACTAGTCAAGGGATTATTTATTAAGTCTACTATGTGTAGCCAGTGTTACAGAGTCGATAGGACAGAGCCTTTGATTCAAGGGATCTGGCGAAAGGACTGAGGCAATTTCACAAATATCAGCAACACAAGGTAGGAAAGGGTAAGACATAAGCTGAACGCCGTGGGAATTCCAAGGAAATGAAAGTCGATTTTGGGGTTGGGGAAAATTATAAAAATCCTTGAGGGATTTGCCCGCAGCAGGGAGTGGGGCCACATTCCAGGCAGAGGGTAAGGTAAGAGCAAAGCCTTGAAAGCTTCAGAGATAAGCAAGTGAGAAAATCTGTAGTACTTTTTTTTACTAAATGTAATTCGGGTACATTTAGAGAAAGAGTTAGAGTTAGAAAATAAGTTCTTGTGGATCTACTATGGAGCGCTTGGAATAGAAGTGAAGAGATTGCATTTAATAAAGTAAATAAAGAACATCATTTGAGGGTTTTTGAGGGAGCTTCTTTCCAGGGCAGTTCATCTGGAGCTGAGTTTAAGGTGGGAACAAAAATGGAAGACAATGACCAGGTCATTATGCTATTTTTGCTTTTAGGTAGACTGGTGTTACACTCCTCTGAGGCATAGATCTTGATCCTTTTTTGGGGGGAGAAAAGGATTAAGCAGAGGTGATAATAATAAGCATCTGACGGGAATTCCCTGGCGGTCCAGTGATTAGGGCTCTGTGCTTCCACTTCAGGGGGCACCGGTTCTGTCCCTGGGGAACTAAGATCCCGCAAGCTGCGCAGCGCAGCCAAAAAAAAAAAAAAAAAAAAACCATCTGCCTAAGTCGCTTGAATATATTTCAAAGCAGGTTCATTTTCTTAGAATCTCATGTTGGGACTTAGTTTCTTCAAAAGTAACTACTGCTTCCACAACCTAAGTGTCCATCGACAGATGAATGGATAAAGAAGATGTGGCACATATATACAATGGAATATTACTCAGCCATAAAAAGAAACGAAATTGAGTTATTTGTAGTGAGGTGGATGGACCTAGAGTCTGTCATACAGAGTGAAGTAAGTCAGAAAGAGAAAAACAAATACCATATGCTAACACATATATATGGAATCTAAAAAAAAAAAAGCAATGGTTCTGAAGAACCTATGGGCAGGACAGGAATAAAGACGTAGAGAATGGACTTGAGGACACGGGGAGGGGGAAGGGTAAGCTAGGATGAAGTGAGAGAGTGGCATGGACTTATATAAACTACCAAATGTAAAATAGATAGCTAGTGGGAAGCAGCGCATAGCACAGGGAGAAGGGAGATCAGCTTGGTGCTTTGTGATCACCTAGAGGAGTGGGATAGGGAGGGTGGGAGGGAGACACAAGAGGGAAGAGATATGGGGATATATGTATATGTATAGCTGATTCACTTTGTTATAAAGCAGAAACTAACACACCATTGTAAAGCAATTATACTCCAATAAAGATGTTAAAAACAAATAAATAAAAATAAAACTTAGACTATGCAGGAATAAAGAATTATATGTGATACAAAAAAAAAAAGTAACTACTGCTTCCAGTCAGAACCAGTGGGCAGTAAAGCTCTTAGCATTGAGATCCTCATCATCTGGACCAAGGCTGAGCATATAATTGGAACTTGAACTGAATAAATGGAGTTCTGCCAGCGGTGCCCGTGAATTGGCAGGCCTGATTCATAACATAGGTAGGGAGCTGGTTAGTGAACAAGGGGAGAAGAAAGTGGGAAAAGAGACCCTATGAAAGGAAGAAGAGGAAGCAAGGCACAAAATGGTGAATTGTGAATGAGGGTCACTGATGATTGTCATCATTTAAAGTTTGGTGCCATAGTTCCTTACCCTTGCTGTGGAGCCCACAAAGGTCCCCTGAGTCTTTCCTTTTGATTTCACCTTTCCCTGCCTGGGCACAGTTTGAGAAATAATGAATGTCCAGCTGGAAAGCAATGAAAGCAAACACACGCAGTTTATTTTGAGATACCACACAACTGCCATAGTGGGCTGAATGGTTTTGCTGGGTGACTGGCTGCTTTAATGGTGCTGCTACTGGCTAACAAACAAACACTTTCTTTTTCCTTTTTCCATTTATAATAGTAATTGCCTTAGTTAGAGCTGCCTCTTTTAGAAGGTTGCTTGATCCTAGCCTGTCATTGGCTCTATACCCTATTAACTATCGTACTTTCATGATCCTCTTAGTACTCTGTAAAGCAGTTGACATTTCTTGCAACAAATGTTAGAGGAAAACTAATGGTCTGGACCCTTCTGGGTTTCTAGGTGAGAGGCTTTTGAGAATTCTGTGTAGTTGAGAAATGAATGAAAGTCAGTCGGGCTCTGCCCTAAAGGAGAGGAAAAATAACTGAAATACCATTTTTCTCATTTCTCTGACATACTTTTCTTTCTTCATAGCACCTGGAATGGATAAAAGTGGCAGTTTTTGTTACTTCCCATGAGGTTGTGTATCTGGAATGAGAACCATGAAATTAATCTAGAGTAGGACATTTCTACAGACATGGAATGGCACTGGGTGGCACCAGGAGGACTTGAAAGGAATATTTGAGGGCGAAGAGCTATAGAAGAGTTTGCCAACAGAAGGACTTATGGGAAACAAGTGATCAGAATCACCAATAGAGAAACCTTCAAAATTTCTTCAAGCAATGGAAAAATTGAGTCTTAGGTCAAATTAAGTAAAATCTATAATGAAGAGAAATCAGATAAAGTCTCAAATATCAAAAGTATGTTACTTAACACTAAGTGTAAATTTAGGAAAACAATCACAAGGACAGATCTTTTTAATACTTTTTTAACTACTGTAAAATTTTTATAAAACTTGGACTCATCTCTAAGAATTGCCATGATTCTGAAACTTGATAATATCCCAAATATGGAACAGTTCAGTGGAAAATAACACTTGAGAATACACCAGATTTACACAAGGAAGAAGATCTGAGAGTGGAAAAGTGCCAGTAACAAATACATTATTTATATACTTACAGATTACCTTGGTAAACATAAGAAACACTCAAGTTAAAGCTTAGTCTTTGAGAATGCTGTATTGAATGCAGTAAAAGTTGGATTTCATTCATATGGACAACAGAACCTACTAACTTTCTTCTTCACCGAAAGATACAACTGTTCCCGAATTCCAACTCTCTAGACATCCCACTGTCAGGGTAGCTTGGAGTATTTATCCAGGTGGATGGACTGCTGCCCAGTGAACACCAGATGCAGAGCAATATGAGCACTGTTTTCCTTTCTGGCAGTGAGGTAAAATCAGCTTGTTTTGGAAGAGGAGAAGCCACACTGCATCTCTGTTACACAATATTATTCTGTCCTTGCCTTTAAGGCTTTCACACTCCCTTGTGAAGCACCACTTTTTATTGAGATTTATCTTACCTGAGTCTGTCCCTCTTGTGAGCACGTCTCACCTCCTCTCTTCCTTTTGTGTCTTTTCCTGTATTCAGTTAGGGAGAATATGCAGGTATTCCTGTTATTCCTGACTGGTGCTGCTGCATCTGTCAAGGGAGAGAAGAAAAAGCGTTCAGAAGGGGGGTTCTGAAGACTGACCATCCATGTCTTGCAGGAGCAACAACTAGACTGGACCTTGCAGTGGCAACTTTCTGAGTTCAGACCTTTACTGCTAGACTAGCACTTCAATCATGAGCCCTTATCCTTTTTAGCCCATTACCCTTCAGTATAAATTCCTATGCCTTCTGGGGGGTGTTGTGTTAGTTGGGGGGATGGGGAGTTGTTTCATTTTTAATTTTTTTTTTCCAATTCAGTAATGCTTTTTCCTTTTTACCCCTGTTGATTGCCTGAAACCAAATTCAGTATGAATAAGAGAGGGAAATATACAACACTGAATTTGGAGGAGAAAATGAAGGTTCTAAGTAGGATTGAAGCGGGACGATCTCTTAAAAGTGTAATGGATGAATTTGGAATCAGTAAATCAACATTTTATGACATTAAAAAGAACAAGAAATTGATTTTGGACTTTGTACTGAAGCAGGACATGCCATTAGTAGGGGCTGAGAAGAGAAAGAGAACAACAGGAGCCAAATATGGTGACGTGGATGACGCAGTCTACATGTGGTACCAACAGAAACGCTCAGCTGGTGTCCCTGTGAGAGGCGTGGAGCTTCAGGCTGCTGCCGAGAGATTTGCACAGTGTTTTGGGCGAACAGACTTCAAAGCTAGCACTGGTTGGCTTTTTAGATTTCGAAATAGGCATGCAATTGGGAACCGAAAAGCATGTGGGGAACAAGTCCTACGTTCAGCTTCAGAAAATGTTGAGCCGTTTCGACAAAAACTGTCCATGCTTATCAAAGAGGAGAAACTGTGTCTTGCTCAGCTGTACAGTGGGGATGAGACTGACCTCTTTTGGAAGTCAATGCCAGAAAATACTCAGGCAAGCAGAAAAGATATCTGCCTGCCAGGGAGGAAAATAAACAAAGAACAATTGTCTGCTCTTTTATGTGCAAATGCAGATGGTACTCATAAGTTAAAGTCAATCATTATTGGAAAATCAAAGCTGCCCAGAAGTGTAAAAGAGGACACATGTACATTACCTGTGATATACAAACCTAGTAAAGATGTTTGGTTCACCAGAGAATCGTTTTCAGAATGGTTTTTTCAAAACTTTGTTCCTGAGGTCAAGCACTTTCAAGTTAATGTTCTAAGATTCCATGAGGAGGATGTCAGGGCCTTGTTACTTCTGGACAATTCTCCAGTTCACCCTTCCACTGAATCACTAACCAGTGAGGATGGTCGAATAAAATGCATGTTCTTTCCCCATGACACTTCAACCTTGATTCAACCAATGAATCAGGGTGTTATCTTGAGCTGCAAACGACTTTATAGGTGGAAGCAACTTGAGGAGAGTCTTGTAATTTTTGAAGAAAGTGATGATGAGCAAGATAAAGGAGAAAAAGGAGTTTCCAAGATTAAAATCTACAACATAAAAAGTGCAATTTTTAACTGGGCAAAGAGTTGGGATGAAGTAAAACAAATAACCATAGCAAATGCATGGGAAAATCTTCTTTACAAAAAGGAACCTGAATATGATCTTCAAGGCTTAGAAGATGGGGATTATAGAGAAATTCTTGAGAAATGTGGGGAGTTGGAAACCAAGCTGGATGACGATAGGGTGTGGTTAAATGGGGATGAAGAAGAAAAGGGCAGCCCCCCGAAAACAAAAGGTGGAATTACAAAGGAAGTTGTTCAAAAAGCGGGAGCTGAGGAGCAGACTGCTGAATTTAAGTTATCTGCTGTAAGAAAGAGTTTGGACTACCTTCTTGACTTTGTTGATGCGACACCTGAGTTTCAAAGGTTCCATTTTACACTGAAAGAGATGCAACAAGAAATAATCAAGAAGCAGTTCCAGAGTAGAATCCGTTCTAGAATTGGTAGCTTTTTGAAACGTAGGCCTCATAATATTAAGGATTCCTTCAATATGCCTTCAACTTCTGGTTGTAGTAATTAGATATTGTGTTTAAAGATTTCTGCAGTTATGTAATGATACATGAACTAGACTTGTTGTGAACTGTCATTGTTTTTATCAACTGACCTCACTTTGCACAGCAATGCCCATTTATATTGTTTATAAAATACACGATTTGAAAGTAATAAATTTGGGGCTTTTTGATGTATAAATATGTTCATTAATCTATATTATTTTCTATTTTAGACAAGGACTTGAATAATGAGGAACTATTGTCCCAGATTATCTAAGGTGGAATGGATGTGGGGAAAGCATTAAAGTCTAAATGTATTCGCAGCATATAACAAAGAAGCTATATATATGCTGACTAGTTATTTAAGAAGATAAGGACAGACTTGGTTTTCAATTTAATGGTATGACATACTCTGCTCTTGTAAATGAGTTACCACCTGTTTAGTGTTTGTTTTCTCCTTATTGTGGAAGTAACATATGCTGATTATAGAAAAGATATATAAGAAAGATAAAAAGCACCCAAATTCTATCAACTGATGATAGGCTCACTTAACACTTTGGTATATTTTCATGTATTTTAAAAAATAGGTAAGTTACATTGTAAATACAATTTTATATCTTATTGTCTTAACATTTTTGTTACTTATAAAATTAGCATTTGTGAACTACAATGAGGTATCACATCACACTGGTCAGAATGGCCATCATCAAAAAATCTACAAACAATAAATGCTGGAGAGGGTGTGGAGAAAAGGGAACCCTCTTGCACTGTTGGTGGGAATGTAAATTGATACAGCCACTATGGAGAACAGTATGGAGGTTCCTTAAAAAACTAAAAATAGAACTGCCATATGACCCAGCAATCCCACTACTGGGCATATACCCTGAGAAAACCATAATTCAAAAAGAGACATGTACCACAATGTTCATTGCAGCTCTATTTACAATAGCCAGGACATGGAAGCAACCTAAATGTCCATCATCGGATGAATGGATAAAGAAGATGTGGCACATATACACAATGGAATATTACTCAGCCATACAAATTGAGTTATTTGTAGTGAGGTGGATGGACCTAGAGTCTGTCATACAGAGTGAAGTAAGTCAGAAAGAGAAAAACAAATACCGTATGCTAACACATATATATGGAATCTAAAAAAAAAAAAAAAAGGTTCTGAAGAACCTAGGGGCAGGACAGGAATAAAGACACAGACGTAGAGGATGGACTTGAGGACACGGGGAGGGGGAAGGGTAAGTTGGGATGAAGTGAGAGAGTAACTGACATATATACACTACCAAATGTAAAATAGATAGCTAGTGGGAAGCAGCTGCATAGCACAGGGAGATCAGCTCCGAGCTTTGTGACCACTTAGAGGGGTGGGATAGGGAGGGTGTGAGGGAGACAAAAGGGAGGAGATATGGGGATATATGTGTATGTATAGCTGATTCACTTTGTCATAAAGCAGAAACTAACACACCATTGTGAAGCAATTACACTCCAATAAAGATGTTTAAAAAAAAAAAGAAAAACAAAAAAAAATTAGCATTTGTGGAGACACCTTTCAAGCCTAGGGTAGAATGGACTGTGGAAGAAGATGAGGGGGAATATCAGATGATTATATTGGACAGCACTCTACTTCAATGCATTAAACATCTGTTTTTCCCCCAATGGTCATAAAGTCCCAGAATAAATGACTGGCAGTCACACCCTTTTCAAAAGTATTCATTGAGGGAGTTCCCTGGTGGCCCAGTGGTTAGGATTCCAGGTTTTCACTGCCCGTCTGGGGTTCAACCCCTGGTTGGGGAACTGATATTCCGCAAGCTTCGTGGCACAGCAAAAAAAAAAAAAAAAAGCATTCATTGATTTTGCAAATTCCACGTTGCTAGGCACAGAGTGTGGTGTTGGGCGTTTAGAATTACAAAGAAAAGGAATAGGAACAAACCAGCGTTTGGATGTGTAAGAGCTAAGATGAGTACAGAGAGGGCTTTGCGAGTGCTTGGGTGGTAGGGGACATATCTGAGCTGGGCAAGTGTGACTTCTGAGCTGGCCTTTACAGTGTGGGGGAAAGAGGGAGAAGGGCAGTCCGGGCAAAGGGGAGCGTTTGCACAGGCTGTTCGGTGTGAGAGTGCATCTCCCCTCGGAAGCGGCAAGGTCCCTGGATGGCTGCTGTACGGGCCGCTAGCAGAGAAGAGGAGCAAAGACAAATCAGGGCCAGATTTTCAGTGCCCTTGGAGGTCATCCTAAGGTTTTAGACTTCGGGCTGGACCCACGTAAAGTCCTGTCGGCTCTACGTCCTGAATGTCTCACCTCGTGTCCACTTCTCCCTCCTCACTGCTCGTTTCCTGGTCCAGGAGGCATTACTCTCTGCACCTGTCTCCTTAGTCTCCCGCTCTGCTTTCCCGTCCTCTCCCATCCGTTCCCCGCCCTGTAGCCAGACAGAGCTAACACAAAATTGAAGAGGTACCTCGCGTGCTTAAGAGCTTTCGTGGGCTTCTAGGCCCGCCCTTCTCCGACCCCGAGACGCCCCTTCCCACTTGCCCACCCCCGCCCAGCTCTGTGCTCGCCGCCTGCGGGACCACTAGGGCGGGCCTAGACGCCCGGCCCCGCTGTCGGCCCCGGGTTAGCGCGCCCACCTGCGGACAGGGAAGTTTCGGGGAGTATTGTCGCGTCGCTGGTAACCGCTCGTAACCTCCTGGGTGGAAGGAGACGGAAAGCCTTCGCAGCGCCGCCCGGCCCAAACGCCAGAGTCTTAGCCCGCAGACGGCGCGAGGCCAGGTCTAGCCGGGGAGGGGCGGGGCCTGCGCGGAGTGTGGGCCTGAGGAGGGGGCGCGCCCCGGCGCAGCCGTGGAGCGCGTGCCCGCGGGCCCCCGGGTGCGGTGCGAGCGTAGGTTCCCCGGGACTGCGGGCGGAGGGCGGCCTTGAAGGGAGATGCGGCAGGTGCGTGCGGCCGGGGCGAGGCGGCTGCCGAGCGCCACCACCCCCTAGCCGTTGCTCCTCCCGGGCCGGCTTGGGAGCTGTCCTCCATGGGACCAGCCGGTGGGGCACACGGCCGGTTCTAGGGACGCGGCGCCCTGTCCCAGATGCCGCCGGAAGCTAAGCTGCGGGACGCGCAGACTCGTTGGCTTTGCCCAAGCCTGAGAAAGGACTGAAGTTTTGGGTTCTGGAAATCATTCCTGAAGATGAGAGCTGCTCGGAGAAACCCAAGCACCTCGCTCTTGTACCAGTGGCTGGGGCAGGATTCCCAAACTTAACCTGGACCCCCTGCCAAGAGAACGCGAAATTCCCTCAAGAGCAGCTTCACCCTCTGAGTGGGGAACCACACCCAGGATTTAGAACGTTTTCCTGCCTAGAGGGAAAGTGGGGATGGAGAGGCAAACACAATTCCTCGTTATGTCCAAAACACACCCTAGGATTTCAGAAACTTCTTAGTATTTTCTTTTCCCATCCTTTCTGCCTGAAGAAATCTATCTCCCTGAAGCAGCTTTGGATCCTGGTGAGTCACCAGTTTTGATTTCTTAACAGAAGCTTCTGGGACATTCAAGGTGTCTCAGTGATGAATTGAGGACATTAACTGGAAGATTTGTCAGAATTGGGGCGGGGGCTGTGCCATTTTTCATTAACCATTTTGTCATTATTGAATTCACCTAGACCATTACTTCTGCCTCCTAACTGCGTTATTGAGACCTGTAAGTTCTTTCCTTACTGCAGTAAAAATTCTTAAAGTGATTTGATAGCTTTCCCTGGAAAAAAACTAAACAACTTGGTACTGTTTTAACACTTCCTCTGGTCTCTGGTGTTATGGGGCTTTGTCCCCATTGATGTCGGGCCTGCTGCTTTTAGTCTGCCTCTGCCAGGCTTCTGCTTACATGTGGTACTGATTCTCCACCCAGGAGCCTTTCTGCTGGTCTCATGTGCTACCTTTGCTACAAGGGTGTGTGGCTATTGCTCACGGTCAGTCCACATCTCCCAGTTCTCCTTTGTACCCATTTGGACTGAAGGGGCAGGGGTCTTTATTGCCCCCAGCATTAGTCTCCCTTTGACGAAAAAGCCTGTTGGAATCTGTTCTGGTTTCTTTTTCAAGAGGACTAGTGGGGTAAAAATAATAATGTAAAACATATGTGTGTAGTGTAAAAGTATATATACTTGGCCCTCCCTTGCAGTGCCTTCATGGGACCCTGCAGTAAGGGCCTCTGACCTGCTTTCTGAAATATGACTATAACGATGAAGTCATCAATCCTGTCTGTCAATAGCAGACTGCTCCCCAGAATTCCTGCCAGCGTGGTCTTTTTTTTGGCTGTACCACATGGCTTGTGGGATCTTAGTTCCCCAACCAAGGACTGAACCCAGGCCAACTTGCCAGTGAAAGCGCCAAGTCCTAACCACTGGACCACCAGGGGATTCCCCAGCGTGGTCTTACATTGCTCTTACTACCAGGTACTTAAGAAGAAAGGCATGGTGGTGTGCTGAATTGGGCGATTGGGATTGACATGTATACGCTGATGTGTATAAAATTGATGACTAGTAAGAACCTGCAGTATAAAACAAACAAACAAAAAAAAACAACTAAAAAAAAAAAGGCAATTTGACGGTTTTATCTACCCACAGGTGGCACAAATAGATGAGTATTTTCTATGTGCCAGGCTCTGTGCTAAGTGTTTTACATGCAGTATTTTGTGACATCACCTCATGAAAACAAGGCCAAGAAGAGCTCTGCATGTTAAGTTTGTTAGAAGGGGAGTTAGACTGGGGACTGGGTGAAGTCTACTATTGGAAAGCCTTCTTAGTGCCAGGAGTGAACACCTGGGGGTCCTCTTGCTCTGGCTCAAACTGTAGTACTCCAGGTAGGAGCAATACCAGTTAGACTACATCCTAAGATCTGTATGGATGGTATTATGGGGGATGAGGGATAAGGATCTGAAGGGGAGGGGTGCTTTCTATTCTCATGAGGTTTACAATCCACATAAGTTGCCATCTTAACCAGAGTGCTTACTAACGTCAACTTTACACCACCCACCCACTTCATGGCATCGGCAGCCACAACAGCCCTGTCCTGCTCCTACCACTGTCCATTCCACATTAATCTCTTTCAAATCCTCACCTCCCTTCCCTGACCCCCAAGCCCCGCACTACCACTGCCCTCCTGAGGATAAGAGAACGTTACAGAAATGAGAAACAGATATAAGCAAGGGTGGGGGGCACGCAGGGTTATTTCCTTTACTTAAACGTGCTATATTTAATAGCCTGTTGCCAATGGAATGTTTCATCTTTTTCTCCCAAAAAACAGCTAGTTAGATATTTTCCTCCAGGGCCAAATCCTGAGATGTTTTCCTAGCATCAGAATTTCCTCCTCCTAGAATTCTCCCTGGTATTCTACCTCTTTCCCATAGAAACACACTCCTAGAATTCTCCCTGGTATTCTACCTCTTTCCCATAGAAACACACTCCTAGAATTCCTATTCCTGATTCCCCATTCTGAAATGTAATGCTGTCCCCTAATAATTTTGCCCTCTCCTATATCTCCCTCCACTAATGGGCAATAACGCAATTATATCAGAACCATCTTTTCCTGGGAACCATTTGCTCGACCAAAATAACTTGTCTTTGATGAGCCAGATCTTCCTTTATCTACTTTGCAAGAAAGTAAACATTCTAAACAATCAAAAGACAATGTTCAGGGCGTCCCTGGTGGCGCAGTAGTTAAGAATTCGCCTGCCAACGCAGGGGACACGGGTTCAAGCCCTGGTCCAGGAAGATCCCACATGCCGCGGAGCAACTAAGCCCATGTGCCACAACCACTGAGACTGCGCTCTAGAGCCTGCAACCCACAACTGCTGAGCCTGCGTGCCACAACTACTGAAGCCCGCGCGCCTAGAGCCCGTGCTCCGCAACAAGAGAAGCCACCGCAGTGAGAAGCCAGCGCACTGCAATGAAGAGCAGCCCCTGCTTGCCTCAACTAGAGAAAGCCCGTGCGCAGCCACGAAAACCCAACGCAGCCAAAAAAAAAAAGAGAATAATTTTTTTTTAAGTTAAAAAATAAAAAAAGACAACGTTCACGGCTGTACACCATAGAAGGAAAAAAAAAAACCTTCTAGAACATCCTTATGACATCACCCCAAGCAGCCACTGGACTTGACCCTTTGTTACCACATAGCAGTCCCAGCCTGGAGCCAGCCAGGGCCACACGCTCC
The DNA here is from genome assembly GCF_949987535.1 of Balaenoptera acutorostrata. NCBI lineage: Eukaryota > Metazoa > Chordata > Mammalia > Artiodactyla > Balaenopteridae > Balaenoptera > Balaenoptera acutorostrata. Next base: position 37,096,498 of record NC_080078.1, read on the forward strand.
CTCCCTCAGCCTGTCTGTTGTCACCATTGTCAGAACCCTCCTTAGCAACCAAGTAAGACCACAAAGAGAAAGCCAGGTCCTCTACCCAAAGCAGGTGGAAGACCGATCAACACTGGAGGCCAAGTCAAAGGCCCTCAATGATGAGTCACACACTCATGTTTCCTGAAGATATTTATTACCATCCAAACATATTTTCAACAGGGAAAGGCGTGATTCCTAATTTCCCCAGGATCCACGTTTTCAAAGTCTCCCAGGGAACCCACCTTTCATGGAACCCTCTGAGGACTTGATCTCTGCAAAGGGTAAACTAATTAAGACCCCGGTTTCCTCTGCCAATTCCTGGGCTGACCTGCAAATTCCATCTTACTATTTCTCTTAGGTCTCTGGTTCCTTTTTGTTTGAGGTGACAATTACATGCATGACCTGCCAATGAGCCCTACTGTCAGGCCACTGAGGGCACTGTGGTGGCTGCCCGGGATTGCTTGTGGCTTCTCAGCCAGGACTTCAGAAGAGCTGCAACTCACCACCAGTCTTTCGGTGCCTCCAGCTGATCTCCCAGGAGACCTGGCCCCTCTTCTTTGGTCTCAAGGGCTTCAGGAGCCCAAAAGCTCCTGATGAATGTCCCAAGTGAGGAAGCAATACCAGGAAGTCTGTGGATTCCCAAAGTTGTTGGGATACACACTGGACACAGTAAGGCACCCAAGTCTCAAGTTGGCTAAATATGCTGAGGGGGTAGGTGTGCCCTGAGACTGGAAGAACTTCAGAGGGGATTCCACCCTGAGAGGGTCACTTCAAAGACTTGCCATCCTCAGGAGTTCCAACAGAATTCCTTTTCAGTTTTCCGCTAATCCTTTGCTGCCTCTGCACCTCCCTCACAACGACCCTCCCCTGGTTCCTCTTTGGAGTAATTACCTTAAAGATGCAGATCATGCTGGGTAAGGAATACCAGCTCTTAACAAGAGGCCCCTCTGAATATGCCACCTTATCTGGGCCCAAAAGAAATCCCATTGTTTCTATCCAGTGTGAGTTCTCTGATGACTCATAAGGCGTGAACTCCGAGAAAAGCTTTCTCCACATTCGGAACATTTATAGGGTCTCTCTCCTGTATGGGTTCTCAGATGACGAATCCGATTGGAGCTGTGAGAGAAACTGTCTCCACACTCATGACAGGTATAGGGTTTCTCTCCTGTGTGAATTCTCTGGTGTCTGATTAAGTTGGATCTATGAGAGAAGTTTTCCCCACAGAGGGTACATTTATATGGTTTCTCTCCTGTGTGTGTTCTCTGGTGTCTGGTGAGGTGCATGCCCTGCCGGAAGCTTTTCCCACAAGTTAAACACTGAAAGAGTTTCTTCTCTGCCTTGTGGGTCCCATGATTGGCAAGAAAGAGGGTGCTGTCACTCACTGCTTCCCCACACTCAGAGAAGGGGTACAGCCTCTCTTTCTCGTGAGTTCTTTCGTGAATGACAAGGTGAGAACTGCGAGAGAAACTTTTCCCACACTCGGAACACTTATAAGGTCTCTCTCCTGTGTGAATTCTCTGGTGCCTAAGGAGGTTGGAACTGTGAGCAAAGATCTCCCCGCACTCAGGGCACTTGTAGGGCTTTTCACCTGTGTGCGTTCTCTGGTGCCTGTGGAGGTTGGAGTTGCAAGAGAAGCTCTTTCCACACTCGTTACATTGATAGGGCTTCTCGCCTGTGTGGGTACGCTGATGCCGAGTCAGGTGGGTATTCTGACTGAAGCTTTTTCCACAGTCGGGGCACTTATGGCCCTCCTCTCCCAAGTGTGCTCTGTGTAGTGACAAAAAGTGTGGATTCCTGCCGAAGATTTCAGCACGCCCCACACCCATACACAGTCTTTCTGCTGCATGTATTCTCTGGTGCCTAATCAGGTTCGAGTTGTTAGAGAAATTTTTGCCACACAAGGGACATAAATGGAGCTTCTTCGGCCGCAGTTCCTTTGGCCGCCCCAGTTCTCTGCAACTTGTGGCTCCCACTAAGGACTGCTCCATCCGAACCTCTGGGGGAGGCTCCCAATGCTCTTCGGCCCTGTCACGAGGCCTTCCCTGCTCAGGACTCCAGGGTACCTCCCCTCCGGCCTGGCCAGGCAGCAGCGCCCGAGGGTGGATGCTCTCAGGGCAAACGGACTGAGCACTTTCTTCCAGGTTGTCAAATTTCTCTTCCCCTGGAAGATCGAGAGAAACCAAACCCGTGTTATTTCTACACCAGAGAACAGGAAATCCCATGTGTGCTACTGCCTGTAGGTCAGAAGTCCAGAAGGGCTGGCTCTACCTCAGTTTCCCATCTTCCCCATATAGGTAAAGCACCGTAGACAGGCATCCACATAAGGGGTGGGGCCGTCACTCAGGAATCAGAGCTCAAACCAGTCTTGAATTCCCTTGTAGGGGCCCTGACCTCCCTCTCCAACTGAGCCTCTGGCTTCTGCCCTTGGGGAATGGGTGAGATGGAGCAGGACTGGGACTAGGGTGGGCAAATGAGCCCAGGAGTGAATGCCTCCTTACACTTTGCACCCTGAGTACCTCGCCTGCCATCACTGGGATGGAAGTGGGCAGTGGGGACACTGGACGAATGTACCTCCCTGGCAGTGGTGATGGGCTAGCCTTACACCAAGACCCTCAAATGCCTCATTCCCAACAGTGGGAGGATAGCTGCGCAGGCAGCTCAACTGTGTTTCTTACCTGGAGCTGGGCTCCTGGGGCTCAGGCCCTCCTTGCAAGTCTGGACACTGGGATCCCAGGGCTTTCCTTCTTGTTCCACCTGGGTGCTCAGGGCCTCCTGACTGGGAACCTGAGACTCTGTTCACAATGAAAGAAAAGGATTTCTGTGTCACCATTGTCCTCTACCAGGCAGGGCAAACAAAGATAGTCTTGTTCCCTGCCTTCAGTGAATGGATACAGAAATCTGACAGCAATTACTTGGAACATACACTAAACTCTTCCCACTGGTTACCCCTAGAGAAAGAAATTAGAGGAAGGAGACTGTGGCTTTTTCTTTTTACACTTTTGTAGTACTGGGGATTTTTTGCAATGAGAATGTAAAACTTTTGTAATTAAAACAACAATCAAACAAACAAACATGGTCAGGGTGGTCAGTTACTTGAGGAATCAGTTTAATACTGTGAAAGAGCCTTGACTCTTATGGATACATATAAAATAGAACTAAGTTTGACTGGGCAACTCCAGAAGGAGAAAATGTAATATGATGGACAATCAGAAAAGGACCTGGGGCTCTGAGAGGACCCTGAGATTAAAACCCAAAAGTGCCACCCTGTGCTATGCTCACTCTAACTCCAGCAAACACGGACTTTAAAAAGTTTAGTTTCAAGAACTTGTGATCCAAACTCTTCCTATTTAGCACTCACTGAAACAGCTGTGCTCAACTTAGGGCACCAAGCCACAGCACAGTGACAGAAAACCTGGAGAAGGCCCCCGTGAAGGCAACCAAACCCAGCAGTGACCCCCTTGCAACATTAGTGCAAGTGAGATGATAGCTGTGCTTCTCTTTACGAAAACCTCATGTATGAAAACAAAGTGCAGTGTGACTCTTCTACCGGGTGTGCATCAATATAGCTATAATGGTAACGTACACAATCCTGTTTTATGTTGTTTTTTAAGACTCCCCCAACTTTTTATTATGAGAATTTTCATACATGCAGAAAAAATGAAGGAATTATACAATACCCACACACTCTCCACCTAAATCCAACTACCAGTTTTTGGTCATATTTCACAGACCTCATTTTTAATCTCTGCATAATAGTTCAACACATAGATGCATCTTAATTTATATCTAACTTACTCAGACCCTGTTTTAGATATATATCATTTCAAATTTCCACAAAGCCTTCCCCCTTCCTGAATTCTTAAGGACTGGGACAGCCACTGAGCTGGAATGTTGATGCCAGTGCCCCTGAAATTTGTGCCTCTGGGGAAGAGCCCAGAAATACTAATGGAGCATAGAAAACATAAGTGAGGTCAGAAGAATAAGCATTTTGAACTTGCAAGGCATCAAGAACTTAGAGCCCTAGAGCATCCTGTGATCTGTGTGTGAGGGGTGGGAAGTGGGGATGGGGTGGGGGGAGGGGATGGGCACCATTGGATTTGACTTGTTCTGCCTTAGGAAGTTCATTATGGCTCAGACTCCCCGCCCTCAGCCCTGGCAGCTGGGGCCCTTAAGTGTGCCAACTGTGGCACCTGGCAAATATTTAAGTGATCTTAGTCCAAGGGACTTTAGACAAAGGCAGGTCGTCTGGCTAAACTCAGAACTTATACCCGGGAGGTGAGCGCCTAAGGGACAGGACCTTGGTCAGAAATGGCTCAGCCTTCATCCCTGGAAAAGAAGTCCTTACCCAGTGAGTCCACATTCTCATAACTCTCCTGCACCGTGTCCTGGGAGAGGGCCCTCTTACTAGGATGCTGATGCCCCCACTCCTCCTGGGAGATGTACATAGCCACGTCCTCTAAGCTCTCAGGCAACTGAAACAGCACAAGATCGCCTTTAGGCCCTGAGGCACCAAGAACAATTCAAGCAGAGTCATGGGTTAAAGGGGCAAAACCCAGGTGTGCTGAGGACACATTTCAAGGGGAAGAAGTGAGGTGTGGAGGACAAATAAAGAAGGTGGGGGAGATGCATGTGGTGAGGTAGAAAGGATCCTCTCCAAGTGGCAAAAGGACCCCACCCCCACAAGAGCAACTTCGGGGAGACAATGGGAACTTCCACATCACCTGGGGCCCAGTCAGCTCCTTGTCTTCCATGTTTCCTTCGGGAGGAAAGAGAGAAAGCCAGGGAGCAGATAATGCTGAAGGTGACAGAAATTATGATGAGAACGGCATTCCTAATTCTTGGCAACCCAAGGATTATCACAACACAGTATCCATTCCCCAACACCCAGTCTCTGCTCTGAGGATCGAACACTGAACAAAAGAAGGCAATCGAGTAATAATAAAGCGGTATTCAAAACAACAGAGTACCAGCAGTCTTCCCTGCTGGCCCAAGCATTAAAGCCCTCAATCATTCACTGAGCTCTAAATGTCTCCGTTCTGCATACAAAAGGGCTTACTAAGAGATCCCCCTCCCTCCACCCACCCCAAGAGGAATCCAAACCACTTCTAGGTCTTTCACGCTACATCTGGAAACCTTCAGGTCAGAAATGCCCCCTCCTTGGCAGCCATGCTGCATTCTGCTGGTGTCAGGGGCAACCCCAAAGCGCCTCCTCCCTCCCACTTGCCCAGAGAACTGTTCCTCACCCCTCTCCTTTACAGTCTGGGGATCCCTTTTGGGGCTGGGGCCTAGCAGCTCCTGCAGCCTGCGGCCAGGGCTTCGCTCAGTCTCCATTGGCTCCAGCTTGAAGCTCGGTGACTCTCGTGCTGTTTCCAGAGGCAAAGGCTCCTCCAAAAGCACTTCTGTTCCCCGCCCATGGTTTGTCACCTGGGAACCAACCCACATCACTCACCATCACAACAGGGCCCGAAAGGAAGGGAAATTAGTACAGAATTCTGAGGGCAAGCCTTCAACGGAGAACCACTGGCAATCCCTTTGGACCCACCAAGAGAGAAGAATGGATTACACTAAAACCAAACTTTTCTGACCCCGTGTACACCTGAGAAAATGTGTGTGAGGGGTGGGGGGAGTTCACTTCCAGTGCACACCTTCCCCACACAGCTCTTCTGACACACCTCACTCCCTCTCGCTTTCCCCCACCTTTTCAAGATGCGTCCATTCCTGACTACTGGGTAAGTTAAACTTGGGTGGCCCTGGGGCAAGTGGCCTCAGAGCTTCAGTGCCAGTTTTTTAAGTCCACTATTAACTGCCACCCAGCTTTGTAGAGATTAGACTGCTGACTGTAATTTAACAATAGCTAACAGCTATTAAGCACTAACTGTAAACCAGTAGTGTGATCAAAACTACATCCTGCTCTCTCTAATGCTCAAAACAACCCTAGAGAGATATTTTACCAAATCTGAGACCCAAAGAAATTAAGTAACTTGCCCAAAGTCCCAAAGCTAGTACGAAGCAGAGTGAGCATTTGAACCTAGCGAGCTAACTCCTGGGCTCACACTGATGCAGAGACACTGCCTCCACGTGGAAACAGGGCACTCTTCACTGCTCGCTCTGTCCACTTGGGGAAAATCTGGAGAATAAAAGTTCCTCGCTAAACTACAAAAAGGCTTCTTGCCCACCTAAGGTCTACTCAGGGCAACCAAATAAATTCGTAGGGGTAACTGGGCCAACGCGATGTCCCAGTCCTCAGGGCCAAACAAACCGCAAATAAAACAGCTCTTTCTCTCACCTGTTGCCTCAGTCTCCCAAGCTCTTTCTGCATATCCTCCACCAGAGTCACCGCTTCCTCGCCGCTCTCCGGATGCAGCTCCTGCACCCTGCTCTGGATCTCCTGGGGCAGGATGGTCAGAAACTGCTCCAGCACCAACACCTCCAGGATCTGCTCCTTGGTACGCATCTCAGGCCGCAGCCACCCATGGCAAAGCTCCTGGAGCCGACTGAGGGCTTCCCGGGGCCCAGCGGCCTCTTGGAAGCGGAACCGTCTGAAGCGCTGATGGGAGGCCTCCGGACTGGGTCCTGGGTCTGTCGGGGGCAGCTCCTGGCTCCAGGCGAAGTCCTCCTCCAGTTTCACTATCAGGAGCCCTTCCCGGTCCTGGAAGCCCGGACCCGACGCCATCTTCAGGTCCCCACACCGCCTTGGCCCCTAAACCAGCTGCGCCCAGTTAGGAAGGCGCCCCGGGCCCCGCGCAAGGATGGCGGGCGTCCACAAGAGCCGGGGGCCCCGAAGCCCCAAATCCCGGTCGAGGAGCCCGGCTCCAGGGCGGGCGCAGCCGGCTCCGGCGCCTCGGCGTCAGTCGTTTGCAGGCGCCGCCGCACCACCCCCTGGCCCGCCCCCGCCAGGACCGCCCCAGGGCAGGACCTAAGCACCAGGCTTTCTCCCTTGCCGCGGACTCACGCAGGACTCGGAGCTCGACTCCCACGCCGGAAGTCTCAGAGCGCGTTAGGCGTCAACAACCAACGGCGCCTGCTCCGGACCAACTTCCCGGTCACGTTCGGAGAACTCTAGCGCCCATTGGGTCAGGTCTCGCCACACACTCACCGCTGACCAACCAGAAGAAAAGATTTGCCTGCAGGGGCGGGACGAGCGAGGGGCCAATTGGGGACGAGAGGCGGGGCCATCGGGTGAGCTCCGGGATCTCGGAAACCCCTGGGAGCCGGAATCCGTAGGTCGGTTAGTGGAAATTAAGCCCAAATCGGGTGTGACCGGCGGACTACCAGGGTCAGAATCCCTCGTAAAGCTTACTTAAGTGCAGATCTCCGAGTTACGCGAGATCCTGTGCCTCTGAGTGTCGGGGTGGGGCCCGAAAATCTGAATTGTTAACAAGCTCCTCCACAGACAAGTGGAAAAATTCTTCCCCCACAGACAAATTTGAGAATCGCTGTCCGGGTCAAAACGGATTTCAAGGTGGTCCCCACCCGCTGCAGTTAGGCGGAGCTGCAGCAGAGGGTCCACCCGCCCGCGCAGCCTCCAAGGCATTTGAGCCAGGGTCCACTCGGCCGCCTGCTCGGTGCCTGGGAGAGGCGGAGAAGAGTGGGCCCCGGCCGGGTGAGCGCCGCCGCAGGGCCTGCGGAGAGATGCCGTAGGCAGCGCGGCCAGCGCCTGCGCCCTTGAGGTGCTGGCGCTGCGGGGCCGGATGCAGAGGCCGTCAGTGGGGAGAATGGGCTTGTGGCCCGTGGCGCTCTCGCGGCTGGACGTCCCCCAGGGCCGCTGCGGACCCAGCCGGCACCACCGGCTTCCGATTTTAAACTTGCCGGGGGCGTGCCTTTTATTGTCCAGCCCTGAGGGGGCGAGATCCTTGTTCATCTCCCTCCTTGGTCCGCCGTGAAATTTCATCGTGAGGGGCAAGTGGAAGGAAACCCGGAGGGTCGATTCCCTGGCCGGCGCAGTCGAGGCTTTGTGCTGGTGAGGGGAGGGCTGCCCAGCTGTGAGACACGGCCCAGGTCGGCCCACCTCCTCCATTCCCGCCAGCGACGGTCAGGCCCGTGATCTCAGGAGATAAAAAGGTCGTAGGGTTGAATCATGACAAACAGTAATCGTTTATTGAGCGCCTGCTTACATGCAACTGGATCCTCACAGCACACAGAATTGTAGGAACGAGACGCTATTATTATCATCCCCATGTTACAGAGTGTCAGTTAAGTCACTTGCCCAGGATCACACTTTAGTCTGTCGCTAAAGTTCAGGCTGCCATGATGGTAAAGAGTGATGTGGGGACAGAGAGGGTCAACTTTCAATGATGGGGGTGGAAAGAGTCCTGAGTACTGTATTTTTTTTTTTCTTGTTCCACTTGTCTACTTAAAAAAAGAAACGCACAACGTGAGAGTTATGAGTTAAGTTTTATTTGGGTCAAAATGAGGACTGCAGCCCAGTAGACAGCGTACCAGATAGCTCTGAGAAACTGCTCCAAAGAGGCAGGGGGGAAGGTTAGTATATAAATGATTTTGGTGAAGGGGGAATACATGCAATCAAGCACATAGTTTTTACAGAAGGTTTCTGCTAGTCTCGTGTAGGTTACTGCTAGTCACAAGGAGCAGACGTCACCATGAAGGATTTTAGTGCTTTTCTAGATATGAGGAGATACAAGAATTGGGCTCATAAAATTGGCTCCTGAAAATATCTAACTATCTGAAGACCTGTTCTGCCAGTTTTTCCCAGAGCACAGAGTGCCTCATTTCAGCTCTCCACCCTGAACTCCTTTCAAGGGGTGTTGAAAGTCAGCAGCTGCAGCAGCACGATTTAATCTTTGTAGAGGTAGATGGCAAGTGCCAATGGAAAATGCCAATTTGTAGTTGACACCCTCCAGAGAAAAGGTTGACCAGCTGTTGTGGCAAATTCAGACCCAGAGGCCTCATAGCACACAGGCTGGTGCAGGTCCATTTCAGAAAGCCTTGTTGAGACATGTGACCACAGAGTCCTGTAAGACCATTTTTTTCATGTTTTAGATCTTCACATTTCAGGAGAAAATAGATTCTAACCTAATAACCACCTCTCTGGCATTTACTATGTCATCTCAGATAAATTATTCAATCTCACTAAGCCTCAAACCTCAGTTCCTTCACCTGTTTTGAGGGGATAATACTATACCCACCTTATAACACTGGGTGAGGATTAACCGGGCTAGCATATGTAGGATGCTTAGAATCATACCTGGCACTTAGTATGAACTCAATATTAGCTGTTACTAATGCACAGCAAATTCCTGAAGGCTTACCCTATCTCACAGAAAAGCCACTCGGATTATTACTGCAGGATGTGGAGCATGGGAATGTTTGCAAAACTACACATACCTTGAGATGGTAAGAATGAAGGATAAACCAATTTGCTAAGTTCCCTTTGATTTTAGGTTATTAACAGGTACTTAAAGCTAGATAGACTTTCAGAGTTATTCACAATTACTGATAGTATTCCTCCATTTCTTTGAGGCCTATCTATATTCAGGCAGAGAAAATAGCTTTTACAGATGGTATTTTATAGTCAAATACCAATTTGACTGGGAGTGGTGTTATAGGCCAGCAGAAGTACAGGGGTTCATTTGGGGCAGGAGTTCTTAACCTAGGGTCTAGAAATTCTAGAGCAGCAGTTCTAAGTACAATAGAACTTACTGTGATGGCGGCTACTGAGCACTTAAAATTCAGCTAGTGTTGCTAAGACCCACTAGGTAGTGGCTACCATCAACACAGTTCTGGAGGGTCACATGGGTGGATCTGGAGATTTTGTAAACCTTTTGATATTGTACACAAAACTGCATGTGTACATGTATTTTCTAGGAAGTGGATCCATGGCTTTCATTAAGTTCTCTAAATGATGAAAAAGATTAAACCTACTACTTTAAGACTGGGTGAAATGTAAGTTAAGGGAAGTAAGTATGCCCTCTAGTAACCACTGTTGATTTCACTTTCTTATACAGTTGACCCTTGAACAATGCAGTGGGGGGTTGGGGCGCTAACCCTCTGCACATTGGAAAATTCATCTGCAACTTTACAGCCTTCCATATCTGTGGTTCTGCATCCACGGATTCAACCACCAGTGGGTTGTGTAGTACTGTAATAAGTATTTATTGAAACATTTTCATGTGTAAGTGGACTCACGCAGTTCAAACCCATGTTGTACAAGTCAACTGTATTTTCTTGTCCTTAGCTATCGGTGGCTCCCTATTATGTAGAAGAAAAAAGGATTTTGAATTTCAGATTAAAAAAACCCTACTCCTGGTCTTAGTTCTCATGGGTACTAAATTCTGTCTCTAGAGCTACTTTCAGTCCTTACCTGAGTCTTATAGATTCCCTTGCACTCAAGGGGCGGGGTGTAGCTGCCTGTGCCTGGTTTTCAAAATGACATTTGATGAAATCTGCAGCGTTAAGAATTTCACATCTGTGCTCTTTGGCGTAGGAGCAAATAAGCAGCTCCTGTCATTCTGAAATGCTTTTCCTGACTCTCATCTTAGGATATCCTGGCCTCCAGGTTTCTGCCACCCTAAGCCTTTGCTATTTGCCACTCTCTCCAGTTTTGGTTTCTTCCCACTTTACTTGACTACAGTTTTCCTGTGATCTATGGCTTCAGGTTTGCTTTTACCTGTAACACATTACTCTTTGATCCCACAGTTAGCTTTGAATCCAAACATAAACAAAACAGTGACTTTAAGTGGCATTTCATTTGAAACACATTTTCTTTTTTAAATAATTTTTTAAAGGAATGAACTGGTTTTTTAAAAATTTATTATTTATTTATTTATCTTGGCTGTGCTGGGTCTTAGTTGCGGCATGTGGGATCTTTAGCTGTGGCATGCATGCAGGATCTAGTTCCCCGACCAGGTATCGAACCCTGGCCCCCTGCACTGGGAGCGCGGAGTCTTACCCACTGGACTACCAGGGAAGTCCCGAAAGACATTTTTTTTTAATTGATCTGAAATATATTGCCCTTTCTCCATGAAAATATAAGGCATTTTGATAAAATGTTCTGGAATTTAAATTTTCCTTCAGATTAACGTTAAACTAACTTGCTAATATTGTTCGGTAACGTTAATATTTAAACACTTTTCTCTATTTGGATCTTAAATCACTATTTATCAACTCACATTTTACTGCAGACCAGTAAAGTTTGTTAGATGTGAGGAAGGAGAGGAAGGGACACAGAAAAAGGGTACAAACCATAACTGCTCTCAGTGAGAAAAGGAATGGTAGGACACGGCAGGAAATTGAGCTGGAGAAAATTTTACTAGTTGTCCTTAGATTGCCAGAAACACTGTTAGATAGTTGTTTTGATTAATTTCAAGATAATCCACTTCTAGACTTCAGCTGAAACATATAAAGACATTTTTTGCTGGTCACCAACCAACCCAGTTCAGATACCAATTTTTATTTGAAAATCTCTTAACTGAAGATAATCCAGGACATAGTTCCAAAACTCCCACTTTTACCTCTCTCTCTTTCCTTGGGACTCAATAAGAGAATGTTTCTCAGCCTTAAAAGAGTCAGAATTTTAGGAAAATTACTTTACATTTTAGTCCTAACTTAGATAATTCTATTATCAAAATATTCCAAAGATAATATAAAGCTAATTTAGTTTATTGACTTTAACACAGAATTCACTGCTCTTCCGTAGACTGGAGGATGATGGCCTTAATTAACCACAAAAGGAGCTTTCTCCTCATTTTAGTTTTGTCCTAATGTTGAAAAACTGCCTGACAGAAGTTCCAGGGGAAATAATCCTAACTGAAAACAGAAATAGATATAGAGAGGCTGTCTGCCCCAGAAATCAGTCTGAATTCAGAAAAACCAGTGGTGACCCAAACTAACATGCCTCCTGTCATGGCCAAGATATCCAGTACCAAAGCTGGCCTGAGCTTCCCTGTGGAGCACAGAGAAGAGTCACGGGTGAAGGAATTGAAGGATTTCAAAGAAATCCTTTCAAATAAATGAAACAATGATTTGACTTCAAAATAGTTGGGTTTTCAAGGAAAGAAAATTTCAGTCTTAATTGAAGCAAAAAGCTTTGGGATCTACTTAAGAGTTTCTATCATCCCATGACTGGTTTAGCACAACTCTTTCCCCCACTCTCTTTCTCCGTGGGATAGTGTGACATGTTCAACTTCTGTTTCTTCTCTCAGATTTTGAGATCAGGAGAGAAAATGAAGAAGCTTCTTCAAAGCAGAAAAAAACCCTGTGAACTCTGCATCCCTTCATTGTTCCTTTAGAGAGGGGTGCTTCCCATGGTTCTATTTTACAAAAAAAAAAAAAAAAAAAAAAGACTAAAAACATTTAGAAAGTCAGAGGAAAATGTTTAAATATTAACATTACCGAAAAATATTAGCAAGTTAGTTTGGTTAACGTTAATCCAAAGGAAAGTCAGTGCTAAATCCCCAGACTTAGCAAAGCTTAGGTCATCATAACTGCTCTATAGAAAGAGAACCCTAAGAGCTCCAACATGGAAGAACCTCTCGACATTAGACCTACTGAGCACCAGAGGACTCATTCAGGAGAGGAGCCTCACAAATGCCCTGGCTGTGAGAGAAGCTTTCTTCATTCAGACGTTTATAGATACCGACGTCTCCACATAGGAGAGAGACCCCATGAATGCACTATACTTTATGAAAAGCAATTTGACAGTGTGTTTTAAGAATCTTAAAATATTTCTCCTCTTTTATCAATCAGTTCCACATCTGAGAAACAATTCTGAAGGGAAAAAACAAAATAAAACAGAATTGCAACAATAAAAATAAAGTCCATGGGCCTCCCTGGTGGCACAGTGGATATGAATCTGCCTGCCAATGCAGGGGACACAGGTTCTATCCCTGGTCCGGGAAGATCCCACATGCCACGGAGCAACTGAGCCCGTGCGCCACAACTACCGAGCCTGTGCTCTAGAGCCTGCGAGCCACAACTACTGAAGCCCGAATGCCTAGATCCTGTGCTCCCCAACAAGAGAAGCCACCGCAATGAGAAGCCCGCGCACCGCAACGAAGAGTAGCCCCCGCTCGCCACATCTAGAGAAAGCCCACGCGCAGCAACGAAGACCCAACGCAGCCAAAAATATAAATAAATAAATAAAAGTCTTTACACTAATATCCACCCACACAGACAGAACCTCCAATGGTGCCTCACTGCCCTGATAATAAAGCACAGATTCCTCAACAAGGCTGCAAAAACCATCACGGTGCAGGCCCTGAATTGCGGCAACAAGTACTGCAGTTGACTCCTGCCCCCTCCCCAAGTCAGAATTACTTTCTTTTGGGCTCCCTCAGTGCTTTGTTTAGAGATCATTTTTAGCACTTAACACAGTTCTTCTTAGCTGGGAGGATTAACTGCAATCATACTATGACCTGTGTCCTCTCCTGCCCTTCCAATATACATACATCAACATCGCACACATGACTAGAGTTTTACAAGATCGAGAACAGCGGTAATTCATTTCTTTATCTCTTAAAGTACCCTGTACATACTAAACATTAATAAATGTTTGTAGCTTTGAATTAAGAGATGTAAAATAGCTCTTGGAAACTAAGAACATGGAACATTGCATGGATATGCCTTATAACTTTTGAGCATTTTGAAAAGATAAGGGCAAAAAACAGTGTCCACCTCATAAGTACTATAAAGAAATATGTTTAAATATATATTTTAAAAATATATTTAAATATATTTAAAGAAATATATTTAGGGCTTCCCTGGTGGCGCAGTGGTTGAGAATCTGCCTGCCAATGCAGGGGACACGGGTTCGAGCCCTGGTCTGGGAAGATCCCACATGCCGCAGAGCAACTAGGCCCGTGAGCCACAATTACTGAGCCTGCGCGTTTGGAGCCTGTGCTCCGCAACGGGAGAGGCCGTGATAGTGAGAGGCCCGTGCACCGCGATGAAGAGTGGCCCCCACTTGCCGCAACTAGAGAAAGCCCTCGCACAGAAACGAAGACCCAACACAGCCATAAATAAATAAATAAATAAATAAAATTAAAAAAAAAACTGAAAACTTTAAAAAAAAAGAAATATATTTAAATGCAGGCTCTATACAAAATAAATTTTCAATAAATATCAATGTATTTTATTTCTAGTCTTTGTTGTTTAATGGTAAAAGTGTTTAAGGCTATGAGTTTTCCTCTAAGTGCAGCTTTAGGTACCTCCCATAATTTCTATATAAAATATTCTCCTTATTGATGATTTCAAAATAGTTTGTCATTACAGTTTTCATATTTCCTTCCTTCCTTCCTTCCTTCCTTCCTTCCTTCCTTCCTTCCTTCCTTCCTTCCCTCCCTCCCTCCCTCCCTCCCTCCTTCCTTTCTTTCTTTCCCCATGCAGCTTGTGAGATCTTAGTTCCCCAACCACTGGACTGCCAGGGAATTCCCATCATTGCAGTTTTTATTATTTCCTCTTTAAGCCAAGAGTTGGTCAACTGGTCAAGCTGGTCAAGAAAGTTTTCCTCTAAAAAAATTTTTTTTTACCGCATTGATTAGAAAATGAGATTCATTCTATTTCTTCTTTGAAAAGTTCATTTCGGTTTTCCTGTGGACTTATATTTTTAAAAATGTGTTAATTATCCCCCAAAGCCCTAGAAAACAAGGGTTCTATCCATAGGACAAAATCTAGAATAGTCTTGGACCTCTCAAGTATTTTTGTATCTTTGGAAGCATCTTTGGTGCTGTGTGAAGGGGAAGTGAGATGGAGGAGTTTAAGTTGCTTCCCAATTCTGCCTTCTGTTTTTTTGTTTTGTTTTTTAGCTTCCTCTTCCCTTGCTAAGAGTTTTTAAAAACAAACAACAAACAAAAAACTACTGTATGGATCTTTTTTTTTTTTGGATGGGCCATGTGGCTTGTGAGATCTTAGTTCCCTGACCTGGGATCAAACCCAGGCCCTCAGCAGTGAAAGCACAGAGTCCTAACCACTGGACCACTAGGGAACTCCCTGTATGGATTTTATATAGCAATTGTTAATCACTGCCTAACTATTAAAGCTGGCAGTAAAAATAGGATACGAAAGGACCTAGGAGAGGCTCATCCCTTTCTCTAGTTGAGACAGTCCTCCTTAAGATGCCATGTTTTTTGTCTCTTGAAAGCAGAGAAATCCTGCAGGGGCCACTTTAAGATTTTTTTTTCAATTGTGACTTTCCAGAATCTGCAGTAATTCTTTCACAGTGTATTGAGGATGTTGTATAGGCTAAAATCAAGGAAGTCAAGGAATAGACTGGTGAATCCACCTCCAAGGGGCTCACAGTATGGTAGGGAGTGAGATACAGTACACTTTGCCCTGCTTACCTAGTCATTTTCACATTCCCAAAAAACCATCCTAAGGGCCCTCCAGGAAACTTCATGATCTTTAGTTCTTTTTTTAAAAAATATTTATTTACTTATTTGGCTGTGCTGGGTCTTAGTTGCAGCATGCAGGATCTAGTTCCCTGACCAGGGATCGAACCTGGGCCCCCTGCACTGGGAGCACAGAGCCTTAGCCAGTGGACCATCAGGGAAGTCCCCCATGATCTTTAATTCTGAAATGAGTACACACTGTGAAATCCTCTCATATTTCTAGCCTAGTGATCTGGGCAGAATAATCTCAGAAACACCCAAAGCTCAGACTTAAGCCTCCAGGCTTGGCTCCCAGCTTCCTCTCAAGTCCCCTGTGAAGATGTAGAACGGGGTGGGAAGGGAAGCTCAGCTATTGGCCTCTCCTTAGCACTTATAATCAATTTATTCAGCCCCTAAATCTGGGCATTTTAACAACTGGAATGAGGGAAATTCTCCCCAGAATGATATAGGTTAGCCTCCGTCCTGTCTTTTCCAGTTGTCAAGACCTCCCAGAGGTCTAGCAAAGCCTATCCCCACATTTTTAAGGCTCCTAAAAAATTAAAATATTATTAAAATTGTGATATATTTTATGTATTTGCATTTAGCATCTTTAACACTCAACACAAGAATACGACTCGGGTGTTCTACTGGAGATAACTTCAAAACTCTAAAACTTGAGGCCCTGGGACTTCCCTGGAGGTCCAGTGGTTAAGATTCCACGTTTCCAATGCAAAGGGCGCAGGTTTGATCCCTGGTAGGGGAACTAAAATCCCACATGCTGCGAGGCCAAAAATAAATAAATTAAAACTTGAGGCCTTTCATAAATGTGAGACCATACCAAATGGCCCCAGGAGAGGCCTATCCATCCCTATTTTGCATTTTGTATTAACTGGGGCTCCTCCTAAGGGGGAGGGAGAGTGAAGGGCAGCAGCAAAGAACTAGCGGCCCTCACCTTGGTCTGGAGTGGGGCATACTTCCATTGCCCTAACTCCCCAGAAATACAGTTCACCCTGGACAGGGTGGCACTCCTCCTCTAAGATGTTCCTCTCAGGGTCCTCCAAATGCTAGAGAGCCCCCAACAATGCCCAAGGCAAGGTGGTAAAAGGCCTTGCAGCTTCCATCTTGTTGGCTAGGAGAACTCGCTCTAGAAGGCCATGAAAGACATCTGACTACCCTGCCAGCAATACAAGTAGATGGTCCAGAGATGCGTTGTTTCTTATAAAATATAAATAACAAAGTCAAGCAAATAGACACCATAACATTAATTATGAGTGTGATTACATAGGTATTTATGTTCTGTGTATTTGAACTAGTTCATTAAAAATATATCCATCTCCAAGGAAAGAGGCATAATGGCATGATTAGCAAGGTTATCCCAGGCAATCTTGCTGTTGGTTTGAAGCAAGGCTTGCACTCCAGCCTCTCCAGAAAGGAGAGGAAGAAAGTTGTAGGTTCTGCTAAGGCGAAGGCGCAGGAGAACACAAGGGGCAGTGAGGGACCTGGGGCCTTGGCCCTGACAGGCCTTCCTGTCGGTTCTGCAGGCTCTGAGATGCTGGGAGTATGCCTTGAACCTTTGCATTTTTTTTCAAGACCTTGCTGGCAGAAAAATAAGCCACTAACCTGAGTCTTCTTCCCAAAGGCTCCACTCTGTGTTCTTCTCCCAGAAACTCAGCGTTTGCCAAAATCCCTGCGGGTCTATCAGGCAACTCCAATGGGGTAGAGCTTCCCCTGGGAAGTAAACAGGCAGCTTGTAGGATTTATGTTATTCCCCAAAGTGCTGTTTTCTGTCCTTAGAGCCATTTTGTTCAACAAGGCCTGTGAGCAAAGGACTTACAGGGTAAAAATCAGACGAACACAGGCAGAACCTGCTCACAAGTTGTTCCATCCTTGCAGCTGGCTGTAGCAAGGGGGTGAAAGATGCCACCTCCTTAATTGTAAAGTCGAAGGGGGGCTCCCTGGGGAACAGGAGTCATCCCTGGAAAGGGAGGACCCAGCCTTTTACCATCAGTCAAGGCTTCTCAAGGCTTCCTGCAATTCCATGACCAGGTCCACACAGCCAATCCACTGCTTTGCCAACAATGATCACTGGCTGACGTGCTAAGGCACTGCTTCTGGAAACTACTGGTACTGGAATAGTTATAATCTAGACCAGTGTTTCCCAGCCATGTGCACATTGGAATCACCTGGGAAGCTTTAAAAAAAACCCTCTGATGCCTGGTGTGTCTTAAGTCTATTAGAGCTTCCAAAACAAAATTCCACATCCTTGGTAGCTTAGAAACAACAGAAATTTCCCACCATTCTGGAAGCTGGCAGTCCAAGACCAGGGTGCCAGTATGGTCAGGGGAGTGTCCTCTTCCAGGTTGCAGACTGCCAACCTCTGTGTCCTCAAACGGTGAAAGGGGTAGGGAGCTCTGTGGGGTCTCTTTTATAAGAGGATTAATCCCATTAATGAGGGCTCCACCCCCATGACCTCAGCAACTCCCAAAGGCCCCACCTCTTAATACCATCACATCAAGCATTAGGATTTCAGCATATGAATTTTGAAGAGACATAAACATTCAGACTATAGCACCTGGGTACCACCCCCTAGAGATTCTGATGTATTTGGCTTCTGGACATCAGGATTCTTTACAGCTCCCCAGATGATTTAATGTGCAGCCAAAATTGAGAACCACTGATCTCGACATTAATTTGAAGAATTAATAGGAAACTTGGAAAGAAGCAATAGGCCTGGCAGAGGATTTCCAAAAAGGCTGTACATTTGTAATGACTGATGAAAGACATGTGAGAGGTGGGTGTGCTCTGTTTCAATGAAGGTTACTATAAATCATGGGTCAGGTTGAATTTCCTGTTAAGAGTCTAAGTGTAGTAAGTTAAAGAATGGCTGCAACTTCATGATTACTTCTCCTATTGAGAGGGGGTGTCAAATCCTCTTCCCCCGAATCTAGGCTGGCTGTAGTGACTTGCTTAGGCAATAGAATGAACTGGAAGTAACTTTCTGGGACTTCATAAGAAGTCTTGAAGCTGCCATCTGGGGCCTCTTGGAATGCTAGCTCTGGGAACACCAGCCACCATCTAGAAAGTCTGGTTACCTTAAGACTGTCATGCTTCGAGGAAGCCCAAGCTATAGAGACATGGAGAGAGATGCCTAGTCATCTCCAGCTGTTCCAGCCATCCTAGCCCAGGCACCAGACACAGGAGTGAAGAAGCCATTTTCGACATTCCAGTCCCAGCAGACACAACAGGGAGAAGAACCCAAGAATCACCTGCAGACAGCCATACTGTCTGATGCCTCAGACACACAACCCCAGTCGATTACAGCCATTCTAGTGATCCCCAGACATCTGAGTCACCCTAGCTGAAGCTCCAGTCATGGGGCAGACATAAGTTGTCCCTGCTGTGCCCTGATCAAAATCCCAACCACAAAATCATGAGCTATTATAATAAAAAGATTGTTTTTACACTAAGTTTTGGTGTTATGCTGCAAAAGATAACCAGAACAACAGTAATACACGAATGGTCATGGTACAAGAATCAAAGAATAGAGATAGATACAAAGAAAATGAGGAAAATTTTCCATCACCCCCTAGCTTCACTTCTGCTCCCTTTTTTATAGGTAACGGTTGTACATCCTACCGGTCTCCTTCTGATGTGTTTACATATGTATATGTATTCATTATATGTATTTATCATGCTACATATATAATATTTTCCCAGACTTTTTTAACTTCACAGTGTGCCTCTGAAATCTCTGAATCAAGATGAATAGGCCTTTCTTACTCTTAACAGCTGCACAGTATGGCACAGTAGGGGTGTAACATAATTACTATTTCTTCTGTTGATGGACATTCAGGTTGTTTCCAATTCTTGCTTTAATGAACAATTCTGCAATGAACACCTTATAATGCAACTTTGTGTACATTCAATAATTTCTTTAGAATAGAATCCTCAAAATGGAATAACTGAAGCAAAGGGTATGTGCATTTTTCAAGTTTTTTTGGGGGGGGGTGGTAAAATATACATAACATAAATTTTACCATTTTAACTATTGTTAAGGGTACAATTCAGTGGCATTACGTGCATTCACATTGTTGTATAACCATAACCGCCATCCATCTCCAGAACTTTTTCATCATCCCAAACTGAAACTCTACCCATTAATAAACCCCCATTACCCTCTGCTCCCAGCCCCTGGTAATCACTATTCTATTTTCTGTCTCTATGAGTTTGACTATTCTAGGTACCTCACATAGGTGAAATCATGAAATATTTGTCTCTTTGTTTTTGGCTTATTTCACTTAGCACAATGTTTTCAAGATTTATCCATGCTGTAGCATGTAACACAATTTCCTTCTTTGTCAAGGCTGAATAAGTAAGTAGGTACATCACTCGTCCAGTGTCACACAGCTGCTTAACTGTAGGGACATTATTCTCACTCAGGCAGTCTGACCCCAGAGCCTGTGCTATGAAGGCATATAAAGCACTCACATGATATTTGGTATATATAAAGTGCTCAATATATGTTATCATTCATTGCTGTTCCAAAGCCATGACTTTTGGTATTTTGATACCCCCACCCACCTCCACCATCACATCAGCCTTGGAAAATATTTTTCTGTGGTCTTTGATGTCCAATTTTAGCTTTGACTCACATAGTCATTTTCTCCTACTTCCTGCAGCATTAAGAATTGTTTCCAGCTGCTGGCTTTGGTGGAGGCTTGTACTTGTGGGTGGGGATGGGAGTGGGGTGGTGTCTACTGTGCTTCCAGCTGCAGCCCCAGAGACCACGTGCGAGGGCACCCTCTATAGGACAGCAGGTGAAATGCCACCTGAGTTTTTTTTTTTTTAAAAGAAATTCACGTTCTTTTATTTATTTATTTATTTATTTATTTATTTATTTATTTATTTATTTATTTATGACTGTGTTGGGTCCTCGTTTCTCTGCGAGGGCTTTCTCTAGCCGTGGCAAGTGGGGACCACTCCTCATCGCGGTGCGCGGGCCTCTCACCATCGCGGCCTCTGTTGTTGCGGAGCACAGGCTCCAGACGCGCAGGCTCAGTAATTGTGGCTCACGGGCCCAGTTGCTCCGTGGCATGTGGGATCTTCCCAGACCAGGGCTCGAACCCGTGTCCCCTGCATTGGCAGGCAGATTCTCAACCACTGAGCCACCAGGGAAGCCCCCACCTGAGTTTTTTTTTTTTTTTTTAATTTACCATTTGAACCATTTTTTTTAATTTTTATTTATTTTTTAAAGTATTTATTTATTTATTTATTTATTTATTTATGGATGGATGGATGGATGGATGGATGGCTGTGTTGGGTGGGTCTTCGTTTCTGTGCGAGGGCTTTCTCCAGTTGTGGCAAGTGGGGGCCGCTCTTCATCGCAGTGCGCGGGCCTCTCACTACCGCGGCCTCTCTTGTTGCGGAGCACAGGCTCCAGACGCGCAGGCTCAGTAATTGTGGCTCACGGGCTTACTTGCTCCGCGGCATGTGGGATCCTCCCAGACCAGGGCTCGAACCCGTGTGCCCTGCATTGGCAGGCAGACTCTCAACCACTGCGCCACCAGGGAAGCCCCCCACCTGAGTTTTGATACTAATCTGTGCGTGAAGGACTTGTCCAGATACTAAGGCTTTGCTGAGCAAATATCCTTTCAGTCATTTTAGCTTATTTCAACCATATTTTTAAAATGTAAGCTTCTGCTCTATATCTTCAGGGGAGTTAAGGCATGAGCCCTTATGCTCTTGTTAAAGACTCTGTTGTCTGCATTAATTTGATGCCTGCAGTGTTGTATGTGTGTGTGTTTACTTTGGAGTTAGGTCTGTTCTGTGTTTCCTTCAGTATTGGCAAACCTCACATATTACTTGAAAACTTCACATATTTGTTTCTCTATGGACACAGACTGTTTTTTTTTTTTTATAAATTTATTTGTTTGTTTATTTATTTTCGGCTGTGTTGGGTCTTTGTTTCTGTGTGAGGGCTTTCTCTAGTTGCGGCAAGCGGGGGCCACTCTTCATCGCGGTGCGCGGGCCTCTCACTGTCGTGGCCTCTCCCATTGCGGAGCACAGGCTCCAGACGCGAAGGCTCAGCAACTGTGGCTTACGGGCTTAGTTGCTCCGCGGCATGTGGGATCCTCCCAGACCAGGGCTCGAACCCGTGTCCCCTGCATTGGCAGGCAGATTCTTAACCACTGCGCCACCAGGGAAGCCCCACAGACTGCTTTTTAAAAACCATTCCTAATCCTCTGCATTCCAGTGAATAATATTCCTGTTAATGAGATTTTTGGAAAGTTTTTATTATAAAAATAATGAGCAAAGCATGAAAGTCTTCCTCTAAGACTGAGCTTGGTATACTTTCTGTTTTGCCTTATTATTTTACACTGAAAATAAATTCACAGACTATGTTTCATGTGTCATAAAATGTTTAAATACTCATTGAAAACCACACAAATGTATAGAGGACATAGAGTAAAAAGCACAACCCCCACCTCCAATTCTACTCTCTAGAGGTTGCCACATTATTTCTTGAGTCTATCTTCAGATATTTAAATTTAAAAAACATTTTTCCCATTATTTACAAACATGGGATTATACTATCACAGTGTACGGTAAACGTGCTCTTCTCATTTAATAATATATATTGACCATCTTTGCACATTAACACATGGAAATCCACTGCACTCTTTTCAAGGGATGCAGCGCAGCACACGGGATGGATTCACCAAAACTTACTAAGCCGGTCCCCAGGTGATAGGCCATTTAAATTATTTACAGTTTCTGGTAATTCCCTGTCAGTCCAGTGGTTAGGGCGCGTCGCTATCACTGCCCAGCCCAGGTTCCCTGGTGGGGGAACTAAGATCCCGCAAGCCAGGCAGCCAAAAAAAATTGTTTACAGTTTCAAACTAATTGGCAAGTGTGGCAGGCAGGGGAATGTTCCAGAAGAATGACAAGGATCTGAATGAGAAGGTGCCCTTCACACCACCATGCTGGTGAATTCAGTCTGGTTATGTTTACCTGAGACTAGAAAGTAGTCTTGATGGGAAGGACTTAAACAAACAGAATGTTGGAACTAGAATTACAGCTAGACCATCTATTTGGATGTTCCTTCTTTTTCTTTTTCTCCTGCAGTAGATTTGGATCAAAGGAAATCTTTCTTGAAGGTGAAATATGTAAAACAGTTAAAAAGCAGGGGCTGGACTTCCCTGGTGGCACAGTGGTTAAGAACCTGCCTGCCAATGCCAGGGCACACGTGTTCCACCCCTGGTCTGGGAAGATCCTACATGCCACGGAGCAACTAAGCCCGTGCGCAACAACTACTGAGCCTGCGCTCTAGAGCCCGCTCTCTAGAGCCCGCGAGCCACAACTACTGAGCCTGCGTGCCACAACTACTGAGGCCCGTGCGCCTAGAGCCCATGCTCCGCAACGAAGAGAAGCCACCGCAATGACAAGTGCGCGCACCGCAACGAAGAGTAGACCTCGCTCCATGCAACTAGAGAAAGCCCGCGTGCAGCAATGAAGACTGAAGGCAGCCAAAAATAAATAAATAAATAAATTCAAAAATAAAATAAAAAGCAGGGGCTGCTCTAGCTGACGTGGGCGGAGGGGTGGGGGGAGGAGTGTCTGTCGAAAGACCCCTGCTAGATTTCTCCAGGTGGACTTCATAAAGTCCATGAACCCCCTGAAATGATATACTTAACTGTAGAACTGTAGATGCATGTACTTTTTTCTGGACACACACACACACACACACACACACAAAGAAAAACAAACAAAAGGGAATTCCCTGGCGTCCAGTGGTTGGGACTCTGGGCTTTCACTGCCGGGCTGGGCTCAGTCCCTAGTAGGGGAACTAAGATACCGCAAGCCGCGTGGCGCTGCCAAAAAAACAAACAAAACCCCAAAAAACAAAAAACACTGCCCTTATGGTCCATAACCATATCACTAGATTTTTCAAAAAGTATCATGCTACAGAGTAGTTTAAGAATCTGCACTCTAGGGTTCCTAGGGGTAGCGTTTGAATACCGAGAAGACGGCAGTGCTGGTGTTGGGTTCAATGATCCATTTCACAGCTCTTACCAGCACTGGAAATTACCGTTTACCCACCTCTCTCCTCCCCAGGAGATAAGCTCCTTGGGGCAGGGATACTGCCTGCCGTGACCACCCTCGCTGCTGCTGACACAGTAAGAGGTCCACAGTAGGCACTCGGTAAATATTCGCCGTAAAACATGAATGATCTATAGGCTTATCAGGGGCGGAAGACTGGGGATCTACGGCCCCAGAGCAGCCCCGTGGCGCCGAATCCCGCGAGCCCGGGGTCTTCACGTGCCGCGCTGACTCCACTTCCCAGCGCTGTGTCCGGGATACCAACAGCTTCGGCCGCTCCTGCTCCGCGCCTGGAGTGCGGCCGCTCGGGCGGGAAGCAGCTATAGGCCATTGCGGTTGCCAATCTTATCAACGGCGGCTCAGCCCAGCGCCCCCTTATAGACGTAGGTGGCGGAGGGCCCGCCCACCCGCCCTCCGATCGGCTCTTCATACTCCTGGAGCCTCCTGGGAGATGTAGTTCAGAGAGTCATCGCACAAATGCCGACGCCGCGGGTACAGACCCCGGGGTGAGTCGCGCGTCTCGGACTTTTCCCTCCCTTCGGCAGGTCCCGCGGGGTTCCGGCAGGGACGGTGTGCCGGGCGGGTCTCCACCCCAGCGCCTGCCCGCCTGTCGTTGCCCTGCGCAGACACTTCCCCTTTATCCTGGGGCCGTTCTTCCCGCAGACAAACCGCTCCTGCCCACCTCCGTAGACACCACCCACGACGTGCCAGGCGCTGGACACCAAAGAATGAAGCTGGCACTTCTCCCACGGTGCCAGGCGCGCTTGCAATCATTATCTCAGCGCTTGCAATCATTATCTCATTGAATTCCAGAAACGACCCGTTTGACAGACAGGAAAACAAGTTCAGAGAGGTCGAGTAATTTGCCCAGGTCACACAGGTCCTAAATCTTGGATTCCCATATCTCCTCACCACTCCGGGCAGCTTCGAAACTCATAAACAGTTCCACTGCAAGGTGGTGAACAGGAATGACCGGAGCACCAGGCAAGAGGGGTCAGCTCTGCCAGTGGGAGGTGGGAGTTGGGAGCAGGGGCAGGATTATGTAAACCGAACCTCAAAGGGTGCGGGGAAGGGAAAGCAGTTGCCTTTGGCTGTCAGGCACTGTATCCTCAAGGCAAGCCTCCTAATAGGGTCCATATAAACACTGGTAGAACAAAAAAAATTTTTTTTCAATTTTTAAAATTGTAAAATGTTGGGACTTACCTGGTGGTCCATGGTTAAGACCCCGCTTCCACTGCAGGGGGTACAGGGTACAGGTTCCATCCCTGGTCGGGAAAACTAAGATCCCAGATCCCGCATGCCACGCGAACGGGCCAAAAAAAAAAAAAAGTTTAAATACATAGGAAAATTTAAAGAGTAAAATGAACACCCACTCACTCTCCATCTAGATTTAACAATCAGAATAATGTGTACTGCACTTTATAACTTATAAACCCTCTTGCTGAAGGTTACCATAGTGCAAACAAAGCTCTCATTTGGTAAGCCGATTGGAGACCTATTCTGACACCCCTACTCCATCACCTGGGACAGGTCAAAGCCACCCACCGCAACCTACTTTGGGAAGCTGGCTTCCTCTCCCTGCTTTCCCATTCTGCTCAGGGGGTCGGAGGTTGTCCAGAATTTGGTTCACCCTCAGAGACCACAGTTACAGTATGTTTCTCAGAGGGGAGTTCATTGCCTGGAAATTCACTTTGAACTTGAATGGTTAGCCTCTCAAAGTCTCAGATTTCTCCCTTAAAATTCAGTATACTGGTGGGTGAGGGAGAGTTTGGGTCACAGTAGGATCCATTATTTTCAGTTCCAGGTTAACACAGGAACTCTTCCACGATCTTCTCAACAGGTCTTTCCATTCTCTTAATAAGAGATATGTATTAGGGCTTCCCTGGTGGCGCAGTGGTTGAGAATCTGCCTGCTAATGCAGGGGACACGGGTTCGAGCCCTGGTCTGGGAAGATCCCACATGCCACGGAGCAGCTGGGCCCGTGAGCCACAATTGCTGAGCCTGCGCGTCTGGAGCCTGTGCCCCGCAACGGGAGGGGCCGCGATGGAGAAAGGCCCGCGCACCGCGATGAAGAGCGGTCCCCGCACCGCGATGAAGAGTGGCCCCCGCTTGCCGCAACTGGAGAAAGCCCTCGCACGAACCGAAGACCCAATACAGACAAAAATAAATAAATTAATTAATTAAAAAGAAAATCCTTATTAAAAAAAAAAAAAAAGAGATATGTATTATATTCAAATACAGTAAACCTCCTTTATCATGATGGTTGCGGGGACAGGACTGAAATCAGCTTTGAAGCTAAGCTAATTATAAAATACTTTTTTAAAACTATCTTTTTTATTATAAAAGTAATACATATTGATTTTAAAATCCCAAAATGATACAAAAATGAATGTGGTAGAAAGTGATACCCCTGATGACCAGGAATGGAGAAAAGATGCGGGTGTCTGAGCTGTGCATCACTTAGGAGGAGAGCAAAAGTTGGACCCTTTGCAGCAGTTGCATTGGTTTTAGATTTGTCATGTCCCCAAATAAAGGCACAGAGGTACAAGACTGAAATCTGCTTTGAAGGTTACAGAGGTATAGTCACAGAGGTACAAGAAAGAAGAGTTCATCAACAATCCATTTTACTTGTTAAATCAAACATTTAAAATGCATCCCAAGGACTATAATCCTATTTTCACATTTCTTCATTTTAAATCACTGGAACCTCAAAAAATGGAAGTTTTGTGAACCTCTCTTGACCTAGAAAGGCCTCAGTGGCAACAAAACACTGCCTCTCAAGAAGTCCCTGCTTCAGAATTGCCCCTGTTGCAAAAAGTGTCACTGAAATTGCAAAATATCCTGCTGTAGACTGGAAAGCCCCACTTCCTACCCGATTCTGTCGTAGCTGCCTTAGTCTTAGCTTAGAGGAGTTTCCTGGCCAGACAAGACGGCGTCAGAGATCCCAGGAACACGAAGGATGCTTTGTGGCATTGCATGATTTCATCATTTCTGTCTCAGCAGTGGGAGACTGCTTTCCGGAATCTTGTACAGGTCCTGGTCCCAGAGAAACCCCAGTTAAAACCCTTCTGGCCCAACCTGAGAATTTCACACATCTGACATTTGCACCATAAAGGTGCATTTGGGTTCATTCATTTTTTAGGGAAGTTGCTGGGTTTGGGTATTATTTTCTCACCAGGATCCAGAAAACTGGATGCTGTCAGCTGTTAAACCCCAAACACTGAATACTCTGTAAGATATAAAGCCCATGGACCAATCAGACAATAAAATAAATTCAACCAACGAGAACTCATGGAAGCCTTGATCCCAGGTTGGTCATACAGAGGGGCTGTTTGTTCAGCCAGGCATCAGAATGCTGTCACTGACCTGAGGGAATGGTCAGCATGGCCCATTTTGAGCCTCGTTGGTCGCTGAAAAGGTGACATCTACGGTTAGTGATTAATAGTAAAATAACAAAGTATCATCATGCAGGGAGACAATACTGCAAAGTGGTTAATAGAGTGAGTTTGAACCCTGGCTCTGGGCAAGTCTCTAAGCCCGGCTGTAAATGGAGATGATGAATCCTGCACTGAAGGGATACTGCAGAGATTTTAGGGAATAATGGATATAAAGCACAGAGCTAAAAAAAAAAAAAAAAAAAAAAGCAAAGAGTAAGCATCGTTGAAGGGTAATTGTATTACCAACAAAACATCTGTAAGCCAAACATTTTATGAGGAAGACAGAAAGTTCAAACCAGGATATGCAAATGATGCCAACTAAGTGATAGAAATACCATTTTGCAACCACCACTCTAGCAACTGATTTAGGAAAGGATCATCAATGAAGGCTAACACCATGGGGTGAAAGATTGTGAGGGAGCGAGACCTTTCCACACACCGAGGTTCCATATTAATTACAAAGAAAAAAATGGCCTTTTACAATGGAGAGATCTCAAGGAGGCGTGGATGGACCCTCAGTCTAATAATGAGGAAACAATCACACAAATCTACATTGAGGGACACTGTGCTTGGAACGGACTTTTCAAAAACAGTAATGTCTTTTTTTTTTTTTTTTTTAATAAGAGGGCTTGACGAAGCAAGCCTCCAGGTCTGAGACCTCACCCACTGTCCCCACTTTATTTTTTATTTTTTATATTTATTTATTTATTTAATTTATTTTTTGGCTGCGTTGGGTCTTCGTTGCCGCGCGCGCTTTCTCTAGTTGCAGCGAGCAGGGGACTACTCTTCGTCGAGGTGCGCGGGCTTCTCATTGCGGTGGCTTCTCTTGCTGCGGAGCACGGGGCTCTAGGCGCCTGGGCTTCAGTAGTTGTGGCTCAAGGGCTCTAGAGCGCAGGCTC
Source organism: Balaenoptera acutorostrata (assembly GCF_949987535.1). Taxonomy (NCBI): domain Eukaryota; kingdom Metazoa; phylum Chordata; class Mammalia; order Artiodactyla; family Balaenopteridae; genus Balaenoptera; species Balaenoptera acutorostrata. The sequence goes on from NC_080078.1 coordinate 37,124,278, forward strand.
AGTAGTTGGGGCGCACCGGCTTAGTTGCTCCGCGGCATGTGGGATTTTCCCGGGCCAGGGCTCGAACCCGTGTCCCCTGCGTTGGCAGGAGGATTCTTAACCACTACGCCACCAGAGAAGCCCTCAAAAACATTAATGTCTTGGAAGAATTTTAAAAGGTGAGGGGAATGTGAAAGTGTTCTAGATAAAAGGAGACTACAGAGACTTGGCAACTAAAGGCAATGCAGGATCTCTGATTGGATCCTGGATTGGGACAAAAAAAAAAAAAGCTGTCAAAGACATTATCAGGACAATTGGGGAATTTGATTATGGAAACCTTGTAGTATTGTAACAACATTAAATTTCCTGAGTGTGATAATACTACTGTGATTATTTAAAATAATATCCTTGGGAATTCCCTGGCGGTCCAGTGGTTAGGACTCGGTACTTTCACTGCAGAGGGCCTGGGTTCAATTCCTGGTCGGGAAATAAGATCTGACAAGCTGCGTGGGGGCAGCCAAAAATAAATAAATAAATAAAATTTAAATAAATAAATAATAAAATAATATCCTTGTATCCTCATTCTTAGTATTTAGGATAGCTAGGGTATTTGAAGTGATATCTGATATGTTTTCAATTTATTATGAAATGCTTCAAAAAAACAAAAAAGTGTGTGCATGTGTGAGAGAGAATCACTAAACATGAAATGTAAACGGTTGCTGAACCTAGGTAAAGGGTATATAAGTGTTCATTGTACTATGCTCTCAAATTTTCTGTGGATTTGAAATACTTTGAACCAAAAAGTTGAGGATAAAAATCAATGTAGCAGAAAGACACAGCAGTTAACGGAGGAAGCAGTCAGCTCCCCCCATACAAACTCCATTAGCTTCGGAGCCACCGCTGGGGCCCCATACTGGGCTGCAAGCCCTAAGAACGCCTATGCCTTTTTCACCCTTGTTTCTCCAGCATCCTGGTCCAGAACATGTGTTCAGTACACATGCATGCATGACACCCTCCCTCCGGAGTCTGCTCCCAGGAAGCCACGGCAGAGTTAGCGCTGGGACAAATAAATCAGGATGGTGGCCCCAGGCGTCGCATTTCGAGGCCTTTGTGTTGCTGGAAGAACCAGACAACTGGAACTACGTCAACAGGGGCGACCCCAGGGCTTGTCTCCTGGCGGTGCCCTTCTGGCCTCACCTGCCTTCTTGGGCAGGGAGGGGCAGAGCTTGCAGGGCTGTATTTGCTGCTCCCCATCCCCCTGTCATTGGCTCCAGAGGGTCAATAAAACCCCAAGAGTCTGGAGGAGAGCAGTTGGCCAGAGGGGCTGACCTTCATCATGGTTCTCTCCAGCATGGGACCAGGGGCTCTGTTCACCCCACCCCCACCCCCGTATCCTGGGAGGGGAGAGGGAAGCATCTGACTTCCTGCCCAAAGATCCAGAATCTGGAATCCAATCCCAGACCCTTCCTCAAAGACTTATCCACCACTCTGCAGTCCAGCCCAAGTCAGTGAGAGCTGGGGTTCTGACGACCACGTGTCTGACAAGGCACTGAGTCTTCCCAGCTGGAAAAGCCTCTGAATCTGTAAGAAAGAGAACACAAACCAACAATGACACACTCACAGCCTTAGTCTCAGTTCCCACCAAAACACAGAGCATTTCCTGTGCCTTTTCCGTTATTTCACAAGCTGCTTCTTACGTCTCCCTCTGGGCTCCAGGACAGACAGCTGTTTCTCCCCTCAGAAGCCAGACAGTTGCCTCCAGCCTCTCCTGGTCAACGCCATGGCCAAGACCCGTAGTGACCATCTGCTGTACTCCCTGGAAGAGCTGGTGCCCTATGACTTCGAGAAGTTCAAGTTCAAGCTGCAGAACACCAGCCTGGAGAAGGAGCACTCCCGGATTCCCCGGGGCCAACTCCAGACAGCCAAGCCAGTGAAGCTGGCCACTCTGCTGGTCACCCACTACGGGGAGGAGGACGCCGTGCGGCTGACCCTGCAGGTCCTGAGGGCCATCAACCAGCACCTTCTGGCAGAGGAGCTCAACAGGGCAATCAGCCCAGGTAAGTGGCCCCATGCGCCCTCCTCTCCCACTGCGACTGCTGGCTGTTTGCAGAGTGGGGTGGAAGGTGCAAGAGGGACCAGTTCGGACCAGTGCGTCCTGACTTGGGGGTTAGAAGTCCGAGGTCTGCAACAACCGCGGTGACTTCAGCCAAGCAAGTCCTTTCCCCCCTCTCTGGTCTTGGAAGCTGGAGTAAAGCTAAGGCTCAATGGCTTTTTAAAAAAAACCCCAGAAGTATGAGGTTCTGACTATGGGGCAGGATCAGGAAAGGCAGGAGCTGGATGCCTGTTGGTAGAGAATTCCTCACTTCATTTGTCATTAACACTTACCTACAGATGAGTATCTTTGGGTGAGCAAGAAACTAACCACTCCTGTCAACAGGGTTGATGGGTAATCTCATTGTTATCCACCTCATTTCAGTTTTGAGTTTTTCTCTAACACATGTTACAAAGATATTTTAAAATTCTAAAAGGACTTTCTCCTTCCTTTTCTTTTCCTTCCTTCCTTTCCTCTTTGTCTTTCTTTCTCTCCTTCCTTCTCTCTCTCCCTCTTCCTTTCTTCCTTCATCTTATCTTTCTTTCCTTTTTTCCTTCCTTATCCTTCTTCTGCTACTCTTTTGCCATAACTTTCTGATTTTATTACATTGTGATCAAAGACCTATTTGATTTCTGCTTTTAAAGACTTTTTTTTGGAGATTTGGGGTGTGGGGGGGCTAATCTGTGATCAGTTTAAAAAACTATTTTTCGACGTTTGAATTTTTCTTCTATTTCTAGACTTTAAGAATACATTAGGAATGCTTTCTATGTGCTTCTATGAGGTAGAAGAGTTTACATAACATAAAAATTCTCTGCTCTTTGAAAGAGTGATAAAGCTAAACTGTAATCTGAGTCTGGTGTAATTTGATGAGTAGAATTTTAAAATTAATTTTTTGTATTTTAAAATCGGGTTATTCATCTCTTCAGGATTTCTTACCAGTTCTTGAGCCAGTTTTCATAACACATTTTTCCTAGAAAGCCAATAGCAAAGTGTTTTAAGCAACTATAATTTTAATAAGGGCTTTTCAAACCAAAAATTAAGGTGCTAATTATAGGTTATTTTCATTTCTTTATTAAAGTAGTGGTTTTCAAATTGTATCCCAGGAAGACATTTCAGGGATTCTTTAGAATGTTAGCAAATACTTGATTCAAATTTTATTAATTGTTTAACTTACAAAACTAACAAATTCATATTAAAATGAGTCATTAACCAAATTTTAAAATATTGGAGGCCATCAGTGTGACAGTTCATGCTTGAACTCCTTTTTATGGAGACCTTGGAATTCAGCCCTTCCTGTCATTTCTGTTTAATTAAACATTGTTCTGAAATTTCCAGGCAAGCTGTCTTTTAAAAAAAATTACCATTTACACTTATCTGAGTTAGGATTTTCTTCACTTCATGAAACCAAAGGGGGAAAAAAAACCCAAAGTAAATTAGTTTCTGAAGTTTTAACTGTCCTTCATGACCCCAATTTCAATTTTTTGTGCCAATCTTTATTGACTGATAAGTGAGCTTTGTAGATCTGTAAATCGCACACAAATGTATACCAATAAACTAGGGTTTTCACTTATATATTAAGAATTCTATGTAAGACCTTATATTGGAAACAAGCTCTCCTGCCTAAAAAGTTTGAAAAGCACTATTTCAGAAATAAGATAGCAGATAATTAGTATGTTCTTATTTAATGGTAATTGACTGCTGTTGTCTAGAATGTCCTGAACTTCTCTAATTTCCAAAGGGATTCTGTCTTCTCTCCCTTCCCCCAAACCTTGAACCTGAGCACCGGACATTTTCATGCCTTTTCATCTCATTGTCTTTTCAGGGTGTCAGGTAAAAGAAAGTGACACAGACAGTTCAGCAATGTCTGGTTCCTCTGGGGAGATTAAGCCCAAGAGTCTGAAGATACCAGATGGCCTGGAAGGTGACAAGCAGCAACAAAGTGGTGACGGGGCTGGCTGCCCACCACCCATCCAGCCTGAGGCTGGAAGGGGGCCCCAGAAGAAGCCTCTGGGCCAACGGAGAGATCAGAAAGGCTCTGAAGGCCTAGATGTGCAGGGCAAGCCAGGGGCCAGGAACACAACTCTGTCTTCCAAGAGAAGCCCCTTTCCCAGCAAGCCACAGGGGGAGAAGGGGAGCAATGTGGGGGTCAGGCTGCGCAGGAACGCCAGCTCTGCAGGAAGGCTCCAAGGACTCTCCAGTGGGTCGTTTGCTGGGTCCCTGGGAAGGAAAGAATTTAAGATATCTGAAGCATATTTACCTTCAGGAAAGAAGCGACCCAAAAGTCTTGAATTTACCATTTCTCCAGGAGAGACAGAACCTCTCAACCCAGAAACTCTTCTGCTTCAAGAGAAAATGAGAAGTGAGAATCCAGGCTCAGCAGCCACTCTGAACACAGGGGCTACTGTGGCTGCAGAGAAAGGCTCCAGGAATCCAGAACACGCCATGACTCTGGAGGGGGGAGCACTCAGGAATACACTTTCCAGTGTATCATTGGCTGGAAAGAAGATCTGGGAGCATCCAGAGTCCACAGTACCTGCAGAGAAGAGTGGAACTGAGGCTCCAAAGACCTCTAAGACCTTGAAGGAGGTGGTAGGTGGTGTGCTCCATGATCCTTCAAATCCAGAAGTCCCTCCATCTTCAGGTAAGAAAGGACCTCAGAATCCAGAAGACCTGGCATCCTTAGGAATGACGACCTTTGCAGGTTTCCCCCTGCAAACCTGCTTTTATCCCCACTGTATTCATTTCACTGGATCCCTGGGTCCCCCTTGAGATCCTCCACCCTTTGAGAATCTGATGTAGGCTCTGAATTCTGAAAAATGCATATCTGCACATTTTCATAAAATGTTGCAAACATTTCAGTTAGTTAGTTCTTAGACACTCTAAAGTCCTTCTTTAGAATTCCCAAGGGCTCCATGGACCCCAGGTTGAACATCTGAGAAAGACTGGGTACAAATATCACCTCACAATACCTCATGGCAGTATGTCATGGGACTGCGATTCTGCTATTCGCCTCTCTCTGAGCAGGGAGGGAGCTGTTGGCTAAAGTCCTAGGTCTCTTTTACTAAAGAGGCAGAAATTAGGATGGTGATGGGTTGTGAATGACAGAAACGCCAAAATAACATAACTGAAACAAGATAGACATTTGTTCCTCTTTCACATAAATGACACACAGGTGGTCCAGGACAAATGTGGTACCCCATGGTCAGGAACCCAAGCTCCTGCTGCTTTTCTGCTCTACGGAGTTTGCTCTCAAGGTCGTGGTCTCAGATGGTGGCATCCTCATTCCAGGCAGCAGGATGGAGGGACAAAGAATAGTATCACTTAGGGAAGGTTTTCGGAAGTTTCTAGATGCCGCTCGTCATGCCTCCATTTACTTCCTCTTGGCCAGAATGTACAGGCACGTCGTGGGTTTGGTTCCAAACCACTGCAATAAAGCGAATATCGCAGTAAAGCAAGTCACATGAATTTTCTGGTTTCCTGGTGCATATGTTTATACTATACTATCATCTATATTAAGTGTGCAATAGCATTATGTCTAAAAAAAAAAGTACCTACCTTAACTTAAATATACTTTATTGCAAAAAAAAAACTTTATTGCTAAAAAATGTTCACCATTATCTGACAACACAGGGTTGCCACAAACCTTCATTTTGTAAAAAATGAAGTCTGTGAAGGGCAATAAAGTGAAGTGCAATGAAGTGAGGTGTGTCTGGAGTCACATGACCACATCTAACTGCAAGGGAGGCTAAGAAATGTAGTTTTTTTGGGGGGGGGGGGCGGGGAACAGCCATATGGACAGCAATCAATGCTATCACAAGGGAAGGAGGGGAAAACGGTCACTGGGGAGCTCGCAGTCTCACTTGCAGATGTGATATGAATTCCTGGGACCCTGCGAGAGGAGGTGGCAGGAGGGGACTCGTGGATTGAGTACGTTTCTATTCCTCCTGTATCTCCTGTCATTTCTGCTTTATGAATCTGTGCTATGGTCTTGGGGCAGAGCTGGTCACAGCTGTAGGTCATCACGGTGGGCTATACCCTTCAGCCTTGTAAAGTCCCCTTCTTTACTTTCACTTCATGCTTCCTGAATCTGGATGTGAGCAGTGGCCCATTCATTCCTTCATTCAACACACACTTCCCAAATGCTCACCACATGCCAGGGATTCTGCTAGGGGCTGGGGGGCTGGCCATGAGCGAGTCATCATCCCTTGGGAGCTCTACGCAAGTTATGAGCAGTCTAGGTGGTGGTTAAGTGGCAAACACCAGTCAGAATGTCTTACTATCTTTATATCACCTGTATCAGTGTACGTGCAGGAGGAAGGCATAGAATTTGTAGCAAAAGGTCTTTCTTTAGGATAAATGCCCAAGAATTCCAATCCTCAGGACTGGTATGAGATCTAGCCCTTAGCCCTCAGTCCCAGTGGCTCCTTTGCTACCTCGCTGGAGGGAAGTCGGGGGAGGACAAGCTAGGGAGAGGCCTCAGTCTAACCGAGAATGTACGTATCCCAGGCACGGACTCTCGCTAAGCTGTGATTTGCAGCATTCCTTGGTAACATCTTGGGTTTGTCACTCATGAGATTTTTCCACTGCTATGTCCCCAGGGAGGCCGCAGGACAAGGCTGTGTGTCCCCTTTGCCGTGCCCAGGAAGGAGACCCGGTTGGTGGCAGCTGCGTGCATGTTTCCTGCAGCTGCTCCGTTGCTTCTAGGGATCCTGAGGCCTCACGCGGCCACTCATCCAGCTGCCCTCGGTGCCAGGACTTGCTCCCGGGGGAGAGCCATGGAAGCCTCAAGTGGCAGGAGGGCCTGCAGATGGCCAGCCTGAGCCCCAAGTCCCTGCCACAGTGTGAGCGTCACATGAAGCAGGTCCAGCTGCTCTTCTGCGAGGACCACGGGGAACCCATCTGCCTCATCTGCGGGCTGAGTCAGGAGCACCGAGGCCACCGGGTTCGCCCCATCGAGGAGGCCGCCCTGGAATACAAGGTAGGGCTTCCTGCTTTGGGGTCCTTCTCTGCTGGGCACTTGAACACATCGGGGCTTGCTTCATTTCCCCCAAAACCCTGGGAGTTGGTGCATTGGCCAGCATCTTTGGGCTGTAAATGGCAAACACAATACAAAGCAAGCCAGCAAAGAGGGATTTACTGGTTCATGTAGCTCAGAGGTCTATGGGAATCTAGCTTCAGGTATGGCTGAATCCAGGTGCTCACAACAGGTCATTAGAAATCTTTCTCACTGCCTCTTGGCTCTGCTTCCTTTGGTGTGATGGATTCATTCTTCCTCTTTCCTGGGTACCTCTCCCTGTGCTCTTGGCTGCCTCACCCTCAGCTTTATTCCCTGAAGCAAGTTTTCCCATCTAGAGTTGGCACCAAAATGGCAGGAGCCAAGTTCAAGCTTTGACAAGTGCTCTTTTTTTCCAGGAACAAATTCAGAAGCAGCTGGGGCATCTGAAGGAGTTGAGAAAATCTGGAGAGGAGCAGAGATCGCAGGGGGATAAGAAGACAGCAAACTCCCTGGTAAGGCTAGGGTGGTCTGTGGCCAGTCTTTGCCTGGATTCACCCCTGCAGAAGGAGGGAGGGAACCGAGAGTGAGCAGGGGTCCCTGAGGTCCTGTACTGGTTCACAGGGAAGCAGAGCCGATCACATAGTTAGAATCACCTGCTCTTGGGGGGCAGGGAATAACAGGTGTCAAAGGATGAGCTTGTCCCGAGGGAAACCACCTCCAGCAAGAAGTGGCATCTCCCAGGACCCTGTCATGCTTTCTTAGACTCACCACAAAATGGTTTAGAGAAACGAATGCCAGTGGCTGTAGCTGAGGAATGGGATTGAGGAAAGGGGAGGAGAGACTTTTCAACTTTAAATACTCCTCTGTATTGTTTTTATAATTGTTGTTGTGGTCTATTGTACTTTTTTTTTCTTTACAAAAACCATGTTGATTTTTAAAATTCAAATGCTTAAAGTAGACATTTTCTTTAAAACTGTGGTTTTGCAATGCCACAGATTTCAATAAGTACAACTTAGTGGCCTTCCTGTTAAGCTGTTGTCCAGACTCGAATGCGTTAAGTTGCTCCTGTTTTCCCTGCATGCGAAGGAGCCTACCCACAGAGCCTTGATTTGTCTGGTGCATTTCTGTTGGTTGGATCCTGTCTCCCACTCTGAGTTCCAAACTTCTTCAGGGACCCACCACACTGCAGTGGGAAACAGGCAAAGATAACAAAGGGCAGAATGGGAGGAGGGTGGCATTGGTCCAGGGGTCTGACTTTTGGGAAACTCTTGAGTTGTAGTAAAATGAAAACCCTTTCCTATAATCCCAGGTGGCTTGGAACTTGTGGATGGAGCAGAGGTCAGGGGTGCCCCCCCAAGGAGGGTGAGGCAGGAGCCTGGGCTGCTCAGGGAAACCCAGGGAGACAAGAGGGTCCAGCCTTCCCTTAAGATACAGTGTCACGGGCTCTGTGGAAAGGAGATGCTGTTTTCAGGCCTTTGCCTTCTACTCCTCCTTTTTTCAATAATTAAAAGAAAATTTTTTAATCATAGGGAAGGGGTAGGGAAAGCTCTTCTTTATAGCAGAAAGCCAGATAAAACAAGTATAGAAGAATAATTGAATTAGAAAATTTCCACTATACAATTGACACCGACAGGGATCAGCAACAGATACTAAAATTTTTAGAGAAAATCGTTAGAGAACGGGATATTTACACACTCTCAAAGTACCACTCCCCAAATTACTTAGGAATTATAAAGGAAATAATATATATTTACAGTAGCGATATCTGGTAGACGCTTCCTTAACCAAGCATCAATCCTAGTATGACTATAATGGTGATGGCAAACTGGACAGTCTTTGCCTCCCAGTGGGGTATGCTAGAAAGAGCATGGCATTAGGTCTATGGTATTCTTGCCCCAAATGTTTCTCCTGAATTTAATCATGAGCAAAATTATAGAATTTTAGAATATAGGCCATTGAATGAGACAACTGACCTGTCCTCTTAAAAAAAAGTCCACGTTACTGCCATCAACAACAACAAGAAGTGTTCCAGACTCCATGTTTAGGAACATCACATTGGAAACTTGAAACTGGCCACGGTGGGAATATCAACACCACAGAAATGGCAAACGCCACAGCCCAGCCTTGATTGATTGTTTTGTTGATGGTCTAGACTTAGAAAGTGTTGGAGAAAGTGTGACTCGTGCAGACCAGATGCACAGGTGCATGTCTGTGGTGCTGCATTCTAAAGACTGAGAGAACACTCTTCCGCACCAGAAACCCAGGACTTGATTCAGCAGGGTTGCTGATGTCACAGAGGAAGGAGTGAGGTTCCACACACATCGAGTTTATAGTCTCACTCCTTAATTACAAGAAAATACCAAGCAACATCAGAACCACTCTCGAATGTCGACTAAGGGACTACGGTGGGCGGGGGAACAGGAGCCGGGCAAACATCCACGAAGCATCCTGTGAGGCCCTGGCCTCTCTGGAATTTACACCAGAGTTCTGTCCACTAGTATTTTTTGTTAATTGTGTATCAGTTTAGCTAATAAATGAATGTGCCCATATTAAAAACAACAACGACAAAAGGTGAAGAAACTTTTTTGGTTCAAAAGAACTAAAGACTTAATCCTGTCCTTTTGAGCCAAAAATGAGATTTCTTCTGTCCAGTCCTAGTAGATCTGAAGGGCCCTCTCCCTCCTTGGAGGAAGGAAAGATGCCCTAGAGCCACTTCACATGTCCACAGAAGCTTTTTAGTGATGATGAGAAAGAGGACGGCAGAGGAGGTCATGGTTGGCCAGTGTGCAAGAGTATTGGAAGTCAAGTTCACTTGCGTTCAAATAGATGGACTGATTGACCCCTTTCAGGGCAGTCTGAGACTGTCGGGGAGTTGAGAGAACTCTCCCTCCTGGAGACTTTGTGGTCCTGACCTTGTCTGTTTATGACTCCAGACATATGCAATCCTCACGCTGCCTTTCAAGGAAGGAAGAAGGTGACACCAGTTATCTTAGTGTTCTGGGGCTGCCCTAACAAAGTACCATAAACTGGGCGGCTTAAACCACAGAAATGTATGCCTCCCACAGTTCTGGAGGCAAGGTGTTGGCAGAGCTGCTTCCTTCTGAGGGCCGTGAGGGAAGGCTGCTCCAAGGCCTCTCTCCTTAGCTTTTAGGTGTCTCCTTCCCCCTGTGTCTCTTTACATGGCATTCTCCATGTGTGTGTATCTGTGTCCAAATTTCCCCACTCCAGTGGCCCACCCCACTCCAGCACGACCTCATCTTAACTAATTGCATCCTCAATGACCCTATTTCCAAATAAGATCATACACTCAGGTACTGGGGTTAGGACTTATAACACATACATTTTGGAGGGGACACAATTCAATCTATTTTACCAGGTTTTAGGGCATTTTCCAAAAGCCTACCTGTTCTGGAAGGTTCCAGCCCATTTTGCCTCCTACTCTGGAATTCAGGCCTCCAAGAGGCTGAGGAAGCCTGCTCTTACCCACCTCCAGGAGGTGGGCTTCTGCGGGTTCCCTGGGCACACACGTCTACCTCACCGCATAGGCCCCTACACCTCCCTGACTTCTGTTCCCCAGAAACAAGCTGAAACCCAGAAGCAGAGAATCCAGTACCAGTTGGAGCAGTTATGCCAGTTTTTAGAGCAGCAAGAGCAGCTCTTTGTGGCCTGTCTGGAGGAGCTGGGCCAGACCATTGGCCAAGTCAGGGAGACATATGGCACCCGGGTGACAAGGGACATCGCCCTTCTTGACAAGCTGATTGGGGAGCTGGAGGCCAAGCAGTGCCAGCCGGAATGGGAGCTTATGAAGGTAAGTGTGGCTGGGTCTGGCCTTCCCCCATCCACTGTGCACAGTAGGGTGACATGGGCTCCCAGCACTGCCATCAGCTCTGCCCAAGCCAGTGGGTAAGGCCCTTAGGGCCGGGGGTGGGATTTGGTCTTGGTGACCCACAATGCCCAGGCCCCTTCAATGAATTCTCAGGAACCCAGGATGGCCCAGTATCTAGGGGATCCCGTGACATCTCCCAGAAGAGATCAGCAGAGTTTGGGTACAGTTATGTGCAGGCCCCAGCAGGGGTGCCACCTCAGCAGATTAGAATTAGAACTGGGGAGAGGTGCCCCATTTTTGCTGACACTGTGGGGCTGGGAGCCCAGGAGGAGAGGCCAGGAGTCAGCACAGCCCCTATGAGACTGATAATAGAGAACTTCCCTCTTTTCTCTCCTAGAACATCGGAGTCACCCTGCACAGGTACCAAGAGGTCCCCTGATGATCCCTTGGGTGTCCTGCAGGAAGCATTTGGGGAGGCAGACCTAGGAGGGTGATGATCCCAACCCGGGGCCTGTGGCTCCTCCCTGGGTCCTCCCCTCTCCTGCAGCTTCCAAAGGTGAAGGCCTTTCTGGACTTGTGTAGCAAGAATGGGAGCACAGTCAGGAGGGGGAGCATGGGGTCAAAGACTGGACCAAATGAACATGGCCTGTTGTGTGGTGGTGGCTTCATAAGAACCCCCCCCAACAGACTGTGTCCCATGCAATTCGCCTTATGAAAACTGTTCCTGCAGGAGTGCTTGTGGCCACAGCGAGGGAAGCACTTTCCAGGAGTGGATCTGCTAAGCCCAGTAGGCAGGGGAAGGGAGGGAAGAGGAGGGGAGGGAAGGGGAGGGGAAGGGAGGGGAAGAGGCTGGACCTTCCAATCGCCTGGGGGAGCTTTACAAAACCCTGACATCCAGGTCCTGGCAGACAAATTAAACCTGAATCTTCAGGAGTACAACCCAGGCATCAATTTTTAAAAGTATTTTTTTGGTGGTAAAATATACATAACAAAATTTACCATTTTAACCATTTAAAAATGTACAGTTCAGTGGCTTTAAGTACATTCGCATTGTTGTGCAACCATCACCATGATCTATCCCCAGAATTTTCTCATCTTCCCAAATGGAAACTCCCTACCATTAAACAACTCCCCAATCTCCCCTACCCCAACCCTTGGCAACCACCATTCTACTCTCCGTCTATATGAATCTGACTACTCTAACTACATCATATAAGTGGAATCATACAATATTTGTGTTTTTGTGTCTGACCTACCTCACTTAGCATAATGTCTTCAAGGTTCATTCATGTTGTAGAATTGCCAGAATTCCATTCCTTTATTTATTTATTTATTTATTTATTTATTTATTTATTTATTTATTTATGACTGTGTTGAGTCTTCGTTTCTGCGCGAGGGCTTTCTCTAGTTGCGGCAAGTGGGGACCACTCTTCATCGCGGTGCGCGGGCCTCTCACCATCGCGGCCTCTCTTGTTGCGGAGCACAGGCTCCAGACACGCAGGCTCAGTAATTGTGGCTCACGGGCCCAGTTGCTCCGTGGCATGTGGGATCTTCCCAGACCAGGGCTCGAACCCGTGTCCCCTGCATTGGCAGGCAGATTCTCAACCACTGCGCCACCAGGGAAGCCCTCCATTCCTTTTTAAGGCTGAATAATATTCCATCATGTGTATATACATTTTGTTTATCTATTCATCCATCAGTGGATACTAGGTTGCTTCTACCTTTTGGCTACTGTGAATGATGCTGCTATGAATATCGGCATACCTATATTTGTTTGAGTCCTGCTTTCACTTCTTTTGGGTATATCCCCAGAAGTGGAATTGCTGTATCATACAGTAATTCTATGTTTAGGTTTTTGAGGAACTAGAGTACTATCTCCCATGATGTCTACACCATTTTACATTCCCACCAGCAATGCTCAAGGGTTCCAATTTCTCCATATCCTTGCTAACACTTGTTATTTTTTATTTTTTTTAAATAGTAGCCATCCTAATGGCTGTGAAGTGGTATCTCATTGTGTTTATTTTTCTCACTTAATATCATTTTTATTTCAATAGAAAGAAAAAGACTCAGGGAAGTGTAATTAATTTGACATAGGTAATTCTGGGCTGAGCATTTCAACATCAGTACCACTTTATGGCCATTATCAAAACTCACTGTGATTTTGATATCAGTGGTTTTTAAAACTCCCCCAGGTGATGCCACTCCATGGCCAGAGTTGAGGACCAGTGTTTAGAACTTGAAGCCCAGGGAGAACTTTCTTTGCGAAGCCAAGGCTGGACTGGGTGTGCCCTGTGGAGGCTGCACCTCCCTTCCAGCTCATGAGACCTTGGGCTACCCCCATGCTCCAGTCCTCTTTGGCCAACGATCTTTTGTCTCTAGGGCCAAGAAGGTGACTATCCCTGAGCTGTGGGCCACCCCTCCAGAGGTGAAAGAAAAGATCCACCTGCTCTACCAGAAATCACAGTTTGTGGAGAAGCGCATGAGGCACTTCTTGGGTAGGTGGGCTTGTGGGAAGATGGGAGGCGCCTGCTCACCTCCTCCCTGAGAGCCACGTAGCCTGGAGCCCCCTGGTGTCCCTTCTCCATCCCCCATGGCCTTTCTGACTCTGCCTTCAGCCCCTCCCAGATCTGTCCCTATCCGGGAAACTAACTCAAACTCCTTCTCCTTTTAGAAACCCTGCGTTCAGAAATGGAAATGTTCAACGGTGAGTCCGGTGGTGGTAGTATGTGTTGGCCAGGGATTACGGCAATTTTCCCTTGTGCTGTTGATTTCTGGGAATTATTTAGAAAAGAGAAAACACCTGTAACAAAGGTGGGAGAAAAGTCATGACAAGTCCTCACAGGCTCTGTGCCAGGGTCGTTGGCTGTCAACTCACCAGAGCACAGAGTATCCAAGGCAGGCCTGTGTACCAGAGAGGAATGGGGTTATATCCAAGCAGAGGAAGCCATGTCCTGAGCAGGGAGAGGGAGTCACTGTCTTTCCTTGTTGTGGGGACCAGGGTAGATTTAGCCCTCTGAATGGGAATGCTCAGGATTTTTCCCATCTCCTTTTCTCTGTAGTTCCAGAACTGACTGGTGGTCAGGCACCCTGAGGCAAGTAGACTTGGCCTGCTGGGTCCCTGTGCTGTCCCCCGGTGCATTCCAGAAGAACGACCCTGTCCACGTTTCTTGGATGTGGGGAGAACCCTGTGGGGATGTTGCCCATGGACCTCAAGCTAGGAATTCTAATTCTCTCTGCAGTTAATGTGATTCTGGAAGCAGAAGCTGCCCACCCCAACCTCATCTTTCATCTTCTCTGATGACTTGAAGAGTGTGAAACTTGGAAAAAAAGTGGGACCGTCTACCTGCTAGTCCAGAAAGATTCTATAGCTGAATCATTGCCCTGGGCTCTCTGAGTTTGCTCTCTAGCTGCCATTACTGAGAAGTGAAGGTGGGAGACAAGACAGGGTGGGTCCTGGGTGTCTGCAAGGCAGCCACGAGCAGCAAGGAGAATATGGCTCTCTCACCAGAGAATGGTTATTGGGTAGAAATGATGATGAAGTAAAATGAGTGCCAGGCGTCCAGATTTCCCTCCACCCGGATGAGGGAGCCCCCCAGGCATGTGGGCATCTTCCTGAACTACAAGACTGGGGACATTTCCTTTTACACTGTGACAGCCAAATCCCACATCTCAACATCCACTGGCTTCTTTTCCTCTGGGCCCCTTCAACCTATCTTCAGCCCCAGGACACATGATGGAGAGAACATGGATCCTCTGAATATCCATCCAGTGGGTGGCCAGGGGCCTCACTGAATATCCAACACTTTGCATCTTTCTTCAGGCTCCTGCCCTGTATCTTGAATCCATACATTCAACAGTCATTATTGAACACCTACTGGGTTCCAGCTGCTGTGGGGAATATAATCAATAAGAGAATAGGCCCTGTGCTCAAGGAGCTTATGGAACAGAAGCAGAAGTAAGCTGGGTAAACAAATATTGGTAAACCAAGGGTAAAGAGAACACATATATTGATGACATGCCATGGATTTCAGAGAAGGAAGCACACAGCTGTTGCTTAATAAATCCTTGTATGAATTAGCACCCTAAGATACTCCTGAGACAGAGAGCCCACCCTCGTTTTCCCTCAGGACTCCATGGCAAGGATGTGTTCCCTCATTCTATCCTCCCTTTTTTTTTTATATAAATAAAAT
The DNA here is from genome assembly GCF_949987535.1 of Balaenoptera acutorostrata. Taxonomy (NCBI): domain Eukaryota; kingdom Metazoa; phylum Chordata; class Mammalia; order Artiodactyla; family Balaenopteridae; genus Balaenoptera; species Balaenoptera acutorostrata. Next base: position 37,139,364 of record NC_080078.1, read on the forward strand.
TATTTATGAATAATAACATCATAGAGCTTACAAAAATGATCATTAACCATAACTTTTTAATTTTACAAATGAGAGTTTTGAGGCCTGGAATTAATGCATTTTGTTCATTTACTTATTTTTCTACCAGTGTTTGGGGACTGATTTTGGGCTAAAAGCAGCACCAGCTGCTGAGGTTACAGAGAGAGCAAGATAAAATTTCTGCCTTTTAGTGAAAACCTTAACTGTAGTAAGGATCTGAGCAGTAAATGTATAAGCCCAGAGCAACATAGGTACTAAAATATAAATATATATTGGAACAATATGTGAGCATATTACAAGTAGTAACTGAATAGAGGATTCTGAGAGAATTTCACAGAGTATTTTAAGTGAGTCTTAATGACTAAGAATTATTTTGAAAAGGAGTGGTGAAAAGGCTTTTTAAGTGAAGAATGGCATATGAAGTGTCACAATATGAAGCAGCATGAGATTTACAGTTTAAAGCGCTTGATGGGTTTTTGATGGTATGTCAGTGTGGTATGAGAATGGAAACTCAAGACTCATATTGTCAAGAGCCTTATGCACTATGCATAGGAATTTGGACTTCATTGTGCTGTCAGGGAGAGCTAGTAAAGTGTTTCAGGGAGGCCAAATAGAGGTTAAGTGGCTTGTTATCATTCACAGGAAGTAGAGTTAAAGTCATGATTGAAATCCAATGTTCTTGTTCTTGTTAACAAGTAGACTATAATAAGAGTATAATATATAATAATAATATTTATTATACATTTACTGTGTGTTTAGTTCCATGTTTTTATTTTAGTTAATCACCATAAAGCTATGGAATAGAGAAGAATTCTGCCTAGAATGACTTGCTGATTATAAGTAGGAAAAAATACTTTTGAGCCACTACGCTTTGATATTTGACCAAACCCTGTATATGTCTGCAGTTTCTATTTGCCTGAGAACTGGAAGAGTGAGTAAAAACAGCTATACCTTTATCACTTCAGGAAACTGAGAGATGATTTTGTGAATCTGTAATAAAACCCATTAAACTATCAAGACTTCTCATCTAGATTAGAGTAGGTGGTAAGGGAAAAAAAATCGTTTATGGACAGAAAAAGACCTTGAAAAAAATCACATGAATGCCTTCAATAAGTCATTACATAGACCAAAACCATGCCGATGTCAGTCCATATCATGCTGGAGCCACCACAGAGCATCAGAGTTTAGGGTACAGGGAAGCAGGAAGAGAATGTCGGCCTACAGGGCAACAGTGAAAGATTTTAGTATCCACCGAGGAGACGGGATGAACCATTTTGAGACTCTGCCAGGGGTAGGAGGGCTTTTATAGGGTGAGATTAAGACGACTTTGCTTGTATTGTTTTCTCTAGTGGGTGTCTAAACTACTATTAATAAGATCCATAGTTTTGGTTATATTCTCCAAGGTTGCAGTGGAAATCAGAAAGCTATAAGACAGTTGAGTTTGGCTAAGTGAAAATTACCAATTATACTCAGAAAAGAGGAGAGGAAGCAGTATGAGACCATTAGTTAAGTGCCACAAATATGACTTCCTTTAGTTGAGCATTTCTATCTCATTTATTGTTAAAAATGTCTTTTGAAGTCTCAAGATGAAAAATCACTTAGAAGCAGAAATCATTTTTAGGGCTTCCCTGGTGGCGCAGTGGTTGAAAACCCGCCTGCCAATGCAGGGGACACGGGTTAAAGCCCTGGTTCGGGAAGATCCCACTTGCCGCGGAGCAACTAAGCCCGTGCGCCACAACTACTGAGCCTGCGCTCTAGAGCCCGCAAGCCACAACTACTGAAGCCCATGCGCCTAGAGCCCGTGCTCTGCAACGAGAAGCCACCGCGATGAGAAGCCCATGCACCACAAAGAAGAGTAGCCCCCGCTCACCACAACTAGAGAAAAGCCCGCACGCAGCAACGAAGGCCCGACACAGCCAAAAATAAATAAATAAATAATTTTTTAAAAAAACTTTAAAAAAGAAATCATTTTTAACAGAGTCAATGATTAAGCCTACGGGTACTAACAAAGCCTTTTATTACAAAGAGTCTGGTATATAAGATGGTATTCTCTGTAGTATATTTTTTCTATAGATCTAAAGGACTAATCATTTCAGCAAAGGCTGGAACTCTAAAGCACTAGAATTTGTTTTGATCATATATTGCATTACTGTTAAATGCCCAGGCAATAAAAGTTATCCATTCTGTCTTCCTGGAATATTAAATTGATGGAAGAACTGAATTTTCGTAGAATGTTCATCTGTTTGATGTTACACTGTCAGGTGTGTGCATTTAAAAGTGACCTTCTGGGGCTTCCCTGGTGGTGCAGTGGCTAAGAATCCCCCTGCCAACGCAGGGGACACGGGTTCGAGCCCTGGTCCGGGAAGATCCCACATGCCACAGAGCAACTAAGCCCGTGCTCCACAACTACTGAGCCTGCGCTCTAGAGCCCACGAGCCACAACTACGGAAGCCTGCATGCCTAGAGCCCATGCTCTGCAACAAGAGAAGCCACCGCAATGAGAAGCCCGTGCACCGCAATGAAGAGTAGCCCCCGCTCGCCACAACTAGAGAAAGCCTGTGCACAGCAATGAAGACCCACCGCAGCCAAAATAAATAAATAAATAAATAAAATAATTTTAAAAAAAAAGTGACCTTCTGTGCACTCACATTATGGATACTGCCCAGTAATATTCTGTTTGCTTAGAGGGAAGAAGGATGACACCTCTATATGCTCCTAGTTTTGTTTATTTTTTAAACTTAAAAAAAAAAAATTTATTTATTTATTTATTTATTTATGGCTGCATTGGGTCTTCGTTGCTGCACACAGGCTTTCTCTAGTTGTGGCAAGTGGGGGCTACTGTTCGTTGTGGTGCACGGGCTTCTCATTGCGGTGGCTTCTTTTGTTGCGGAGCATGGGCTCTAGGCGCATGGGCTTCAGTAGTTGTAGCATGCAGGCTCAGTAGTTGTGGCTCGTGGGCTCTAGAGTGCAGGCTCAGTAGTTATGGTGCACGGGCTTAGTTGCTTCATGGCATGTGGAGTCTTCCCGGACCAGGGCTGGAACCCGTGTCCCCTGCATTGGTAGGCGGATTCTTAACCACTGCACCACCAGGGAAGTCCCTATATGCTCCTAGTTTTTCTCCAGATTTCTCCTGTTTTTCTGGAACTGGGGGTTAGTGCACTGGGTTAACCCAATTCTGGTCTTTCAACATTTTCCTGTTGGCAGGCTATAATCAGAGTCAACCTGCCTGCATCTCCAAAAACTGCTCTGATTATCCTCACCTCCCAAAGGAACAGAAACAAGACACTTTAGGGTTTTGAGGATTTTATACAATTCACCTATCAAGTTTCTATCGATAGAGCTACTACCTAGCTAGTGAGCTAGTCTTTGAGGAGCTGCCTTGTTAGAACTTCAGGGATATTATACTAATGGCTAAGACAAATCACTTGGAAAAATATCCTTAACACATAACTTTATGGCCAGACTAAATATCTGTCCTATGAATAGTCAGAAGGAGATAAGACAGTGGAGAGAGGAAGATTAGAGAAAGAATGAGAGATGAAGCAAAGGGAGACAGAGAGGAAGTTTAAATCAAGTTGATTTATGGGATATCCTCCCTGTCTTGAGGACTTAGGAAGCCTTAGGAAAAAACAAGCAGACTGGATTATTATAAATCACTTTTGTACCTGTATTAATGAACTGTGGTTCTTAGAATTATTGGCTGGGCCCCATAAATAAATCCATTAGAAAATGTAGTTGTAACTGCATTTGTTGTCACTCAGTTGATTACTGTGAGATCCCACTTCCCTACAGGAGACCAAGAAAGAGATGGGGCTGCTGTCATGGAAAAACATTTGACACACATCCCAAGTGTCAGATTATTCTGTAACGAGCTATATCTGCAAATCTGTGGGCCTGTGGAATATTAGGTGTTTTAGTTCACAGATGTCCCTCTATCATCCTCCATTTAAAGAGACATAAAGAGAGGGGGGAGGGAGAGGGATGGACTAGGAGTTTGGGGTTAGCAGATGCAAACTATTACATTTAGAATGGATAAACAACAAGGTCCTACTGTATAGCACAGGGAACTATATCCAATCTCCTGGGATAAACCATAATGGAAAAGAATATTTAAAAAAGAATATATATGTGTATAACTGAGTCACACTGCTGTACAGCAGAAATTAGCACAACAGTGTAAATCAACTATCCTTCAATTTTAAAAAATTGCCACACACACACACACACACACAAACAATAAAGAGACATAGAGAGGGATGTAAGAGAAAAGGAGGATTGGGAATTCCCTAGCAGTCCAGTGGTTAGGGCTCCATGCTTCCACTGCAGGGGGCATGAGTTTGATCCCTGGTTGGGGAACTAAGATCCAGCATGCCACATGGCACGGCCAAGAAAAAAAAAAAGGAAAGAAAAAAGGAGGATCAAATGAAGATTGAACCCCAAACTCCTCCTACCCCAACTTCTCTTCCCATCTTCACACTACAGCCTAGATTGGACTTAGGTTCTCCATGGTTGTTGATCAGAGCACAAAACACATGCTTCGCTTTCTTCATGGAGCTTTGTTCTACATGCATAATCCACATGCTGGCACAGCTCACGTTCCCTATTTGTTTAGCCGTTCCCTACGGTTGGCCATTTGTTGTTGCCAATTCTCCCTTGCTATCGTTCCAGAAACAGCTTGGTGTATATATATATATATATTTTTATTTTTTGGTGTACATTTTTTGCCACCTCCTCCCCATACACATATTTTTTCTCCTGTTATTCCTAAAATTGTTCCAGAATGTGAGCTAATTGATAACACTTGCAGTAGTTGGCCATACAATATTTTGGAAAGAATGTTTCACGCCCAAAGCAATGTTTGCCGTTTAAAATTTTTGCTGATATAATAGAGATGTAATGAGGTTTTACCTGTGTTTTAATTTATTTAATTACCTGCTGAGGCTATGAATTTTTCCATGTGTATTTCTACTTTTTTGCTTCATTCTGTCAACACACATATTTGATAAACAACTATAATAGTAATAGAAAAGAGTTTTATTCAAGCCAAACTGAGGACTACAGCCTGGAATATACAGATTTAAGAAGCACCTGAATTGTGTTCCATCAGACTACAAAATGGGGGAGGCTCGTACAGGCAAAAACCGCAAAGCTACATATGTTGTTTGTCAAGAACTACAATTGAGGACTTCCCTGGTGGCGCAGTGGTTAAGAATCTGCCTGCCAATGCAGGGGACATGGGTTCGAGCCCTGCTCCGGGAAGATCCCACATGCCTTGGCGCAACTAAGCCCGTGCGCCACAACTACTGAGCCTGCTCTCTACAGCCCGTGTACCACAACTACTGAAGCTCGCGTGCCTAGAGCCCACACTCTACAACAAGAGAAGCCACCGCAATGAGAAGCCCGCGCACTGCAACGAAGAGTAGCCCTGCTCGCCACAACTAGAGAAAGCCCGCATGCAGCGACAAAGACTCAATGCAGCCAAAAATTAAAAAAAAAAGAACTACAATTGAAGCTGGCAAGAAGTAAGAGTGCTTTTTAAGTATGGACTGGTTGGGGTCCAAAATAGTTGCAAAGTTACAAGGGGAAACGTTGGACCATTAGGTTGCAGCTGGCAGCTATAGCAGATACTGTTTTGAAAATGGCTTGTGGTATCCTTGAGTTTGATACAGTTCAGAAAATTCAGGGTCTCAATGATGCAGGCACATGTCTGAAACTACATCTCAATTGCCACCCGGCTCTATTTTTCTTTTAATATTTATTTTTTAATTTATTTTGGCTGCACTGGATCTTTACTTGCAGCATGCAGGCTTCTTAGTTGCAGCATGCATGCAGGATTTAGTTCCCCAAACAGGGATCAAACCCAGGCCCCTTGCATTGGGAGGGTGGAGTCTTACCCACTGGACCACCAGACAAGTCCCACCTGGCTCTATTTTGGATACCTGAACCACAGTTTTATATCTTGTCAGAACAAAGAAGAAACATCAAACATGACAGAGGTACATTCCTTCAAGGTTTCAAAAGGGACAGATCAGCATGCACACAGCTAGTTAGCATGACCTTGGTGTCTGGGAAGAGAACTTCATCTTCAAAGGAGTACCAGCATTGGCATCATGGGGGCGGGGAAGGGGGGGCATTTATCCCTATCTTCAAAGTGGACATTCTAAACAATCTAGTAACTGTATTCCTTTTTCTTTTTTCAAATGGTTAAAGCAGATGTATAATGTATGTTTGACAGGCCATAAGACAGGCCTGTTCTAGTTAGTATAAAGGTCAAGCCAAATCACGTATAAGCCAGAATGACTTCCCTATACTTCAACATGTGAAAATTGCTTCCATCAAGTCTATAAAAATGGTACAGGTCCTTTAACTACTTGCCATGTGGACTCTAGATTTTGAACTTAGTTGTCTGTAGTACTTCTTCATAGGTATTTTACATACTAAACATTTGTATTTGTAGGACATAATTTTCCCCGTCTGGTGGTCTTTTTTAATTGAGATATAATTCTCATAGCATAAAATTCACCCTTTTAAATACACAACTAAGTGGCTTTTAGTATATCCACCATGTGTACAAACATCACCACTAATTCCAGAACATTTTTATCACCCCCAAAACAAACCCTGCACCGCTCAGCATTCACTTGCTATTCCCGTCTGCCCCCGGCCCCTGGCAACCACTAACCTTTTTCTCTCTATGGATTTGCCTATTCTGGACATTTCACATAAGAATCACACAAAGTCTTGTGTCACCAGGTTCTTTGGCTTAGCACAATGTTTCAGAGTTCATCCATGTCGCAGCATGTACCACTGCTTTGTTCCTTTTTTACTGCTAACTAATAACCCATTATATGGATATACTATATCTTGTTAATCTGTTCAATAGACAGGTTGTTTCTACTTTTCAGCTATTATGAATAATGCTGCTATTCAGGTACAAGTTTTCACTTCTCTTGGGTTTATACCTAGGAATGGAATTGTTGGATCCTATAGTAATTCTATGTTAACATTTTGAAAGACTGCCAAACTGTTTCCAAAGTGGCTAAGCATCTTTTTATTCTTTCTTTTCTTTCCTTCCTTCCCTTCCTTTTCTCCCTTCCTCCCTTTCTCTCTCTTTCTGTCTGCCGCACTGCATGAAGGGGCATGCAGGATCTTAGTTCCCCAACCAGGGATGGAACCCATGCCCACTGCAGTGGAAGCACAGACTCCTAACGACTGAAACACCAGGGAATTCCCACTAAGCATCTTTTCAAATGTTAATGATCATTTAGTTTTCCTCCTGTTCGGAATGACTTCATAGCTTTTGCCTTAGTCTTTGGTCAGTTAGCAGGAGCTCTTTGTATGCTGGGAATGCCTTAGTCTTTATCTGGTTTATCTTCTACAATTATGTCCCAGTCTACTGCTTGATTTTATTAATATTGTTTTCTAAAGTTTTTTTTTAAATACAGTCACACAAGCTTATATTTTACTTTAAGGCACCTCAGTTTCCTATTTTGCCTCAATATTAAACTTAACCTTCTCTTAAGTGTTCTTTCATTGGCTATTAAATTCCATCTTTTTGTATGTAGTGTAAAGACAAGAGCCTTTTTTCCCAGAAGAATAGACAATTTCTGCTAGCACCAAGTTAAATGCTATCCTTGCATACAGGTCGACATATATTCAGATCAATTTTGGCTATACTGTTCTATTTATTCACGCATAGTTCAAACTACACTGCTTTGATTATAAAGGTTTTTTTCCGTAATTTTGATGTCCGGAAAGACAGGTATTCGTTTTGGTTTTTTTTTAAGTTTTGTTGCCACAGTTTTTTCTTTCTTTCTTACTTACTTACTTACTTACTTATTTATTTATTTATTTATTTATTTATTTATTGCTGTGTTGGGTCTTCATTGCTGCGCAAGAGCTTTCTCTAGCTGTGCTGAGCAGGGGCTACGCTTCATTGCGGTGTGTGGGCTTCTCATTACGCTGTCTTCTCTTGTTGAGGAGCACGGGCTCTACGCACGAGGACTTCAGTAGCTGTGGCTCAGGGGCTCTAGAGCGCAGGCTCAGTACCTGTGGCGCACGGGCTTAGGTGCTCCGCCGCATGTGGGATCTTCCCGGACCAGGGCTCAAATTCGTGTCCCCTGCATTAGCAGGTGGACTCTTAACCACTGCGCCACCAGGGAAGCCCCTGCCACACACTCTCTTTATAACATGTTTTAGATCACAGCTGAGTGAGTCACCTATAGTTACCGTTAAGAAACAGAACTCATATTTTCACTTTAGTCATCCTGCCTGAGGCTGGCGTTTACATAGAAGAATAAGGCAATCCCTGCTCTTGTGTGGCCCCAATTCCTGATCACTGCCTCACTGGAGAATGAACCGAGTATGGGAACAATGCAGAAAGAAAAGACGAATTGAGGACGGTAACGGAGATGGACAGCTAGAATTCCTGAGAAAATAAGATGGCCGGTCCAGACCGCTGTGTAGAGGTTGGCCAAGAGGGGAGGGGAGCTTCGCCCGGCTCTGACCGAAGGGCCGCCCCTGCCGAAAGGGACGGCTGTAACAGGACCCTAGAGCCTACAGAAACCACGACCTACAACCACCTCGCCGCCACCGCAGTTTCTTGATAGACCCCAGAGGCTGGGTCGGAAACTGCGTCGGCCTCTCACAGACCTTCCGGTCCGTAGACGGCCCACTTCCGGTCGAGCCCCGGCCCTGCTCCGCCCCAACCGCGGCGCCTGGCGATCTCCCATTGGCTGTTTGGCACCGAACTACATTTCCCAGCATCCCTTGTAGCTAAAGCGTCCGTACCTGGAGTGGTGCCAACCTGTCTTGGAGGGTTTGAGTCAGCCTTCTGCTTTCCATCTCCCACGTGCAGCCGCAGAGAGAGTGGCTGCTGCCAACCTGGCCTCCCTGCGTCCCTGAGAGCTCCGCCGGCCGGCCTCGAGCCTCGCCTTCTCAAGCGCAGACCGTTCGCTCCAAGCGAGGAGACCAGGCTTCCGCACCGGAAACGGGGCACCGGGCGTGACGTCACTGCTGCCTCGGCGCACGGCCTCCCAGAAGGCACCGCGTCCCTGCCGTCCTCCCCAACTGACGGCGGCGCACACCAATAGTCGCCGGCTGCCTGTGAGGACATTCCGAAGGGTGAGGGGTGGGCTTGGCCTCTCGAGCCTAGTTTCCCGGTCTCTCCCCGAGTCTGGGTCTCTGGGTTGTCCCCAGTGAGCGCCCAGGGGCGGAGAACCCCAAGAGGTGAGGGACTCCGGGAGGGCGGGAACCAGGCTGAGGCGGCCTCTGGGGAGCGGAACAGAGTCTATTGCTAGGGGATCCTGGCCGGATAGGTATCCGGGAGCGCACCCCAGGCAATGCCACCAGCTGGGCTTTGCGGTGAAGGTGCCCCTTGGCCAGTGGGAGAGGCTGCAGAGCGGGCCTGGCTTGGTGGGCCCTACTGGGATGTCCCCTGTCGCTCTTACAGGGCTTTGAGGGTGGAAAGGAGTCAGCAGGCCACATGTAGACACCTCATGCGGCCTTGCGTTTGCTCCTTGAACCATCAGCAGCCCCCGGAAGGGCATCCGAGGGACCTGCGGTCCAAGGGACGCAGTGAGGCCAGATTCAGTGGCCCAGTTGACTTGTAAACAGATGCCCTCGGTATTGGACCCCTGATTTCCTGTCTTCTGGCCCATTGCTTCTTCTACCAGCATGAGTTAAACCTTTCTTCCCAGTGGAGTTTGCACTTCATTTCCTCATGAGGATGGCTCTTGAGGTTTGAACATCTTCTGCTTTCATTCTCAGGATATTCCTTTCAGGCCTTGCTAAGAGTATCGGGTCAGGAATCTTCCTTACGGTTCTGAGTTCCCTACTGTAGCTTATCTTTCCTTTTTGATTTAGATCTCATGTGGCCTCACTTTGCAAGACACATACTGGAGTGCAGGCATCTCCAGCCTGACTCATGGTTTCTCTCATCTGCAGCGTGACTGACAGGTTTCCTCCAGTAAGAGGTGACTCTTGAAGCTCTGCAGAAACAAGTGTGTATGTGATTTCAAGGCACGATGGCTGCAAAAGTGGTTCCTATACCACCAAAGCCAAAGAGGTCCTTTATACTGAGAGTTCCTCCTAACTCCAAGCTGGGCCAAGACCTACTTCGAGATGCTACTAGTGGGCCCAAGACCATTCACCAGCTGGTTCTGGAGCACTTCCTCACCTTCTTGCCCAAGCCAAGCCTAGTCCAGCCCAGTCAGAAAGTCAAGGAGACCTTGGTTATTGTGAAGGATGTGAGCTCAAACCTTCAGAACAGAGGTAAGAAGCACATACTGTTTTACTAGAAGAGAAGGGGATAGTACTGGGGGCTGAGCTAGACTTCCCTGTTAGTAATGAATTCAAGTTAGGTTGGTGGGTGTCGGAAAAAAAGAGTTGATTCCAATAAGTCAACATGCCAGGGAGAGGGAGTATTTTTTTCTCAAGCTGGAGCTTGAATGGTTTGCTAAGTGTGTGTAAAGCCACAGAATAAACAGTGTGTATCTTTTCTGTAGTGTCAGTTTTACCCAGACATTGGGGGAGGGGGAGTATCTTTTTAGGATAAAGGAATGTGGATGAATTATTGAATTGACTTCAGCTTACGTGGAATTTTGTTAACTTTTGTGCTTGCTGTGGGCATCTTCAGACTTTACCTTTCCCCGTCCTTCCCCTTAGTAGTAACGGGAATTTTAAAAGGTGCTTAGGGGAATATCCTTTTCATAGTGAAGAGACCCCATATAGGTTCAAGACCCTGTGGTTGGTGGATTGAACTCTGACTGGGCTCATAGGAACAGAAAAAGCTTTGAGTTACCTACCAAAGGAATGAGGACAGCCTGGCTTCAAGGTGTGGATAGAGTCTCCATATTAGAGTCACTGACTTTTCTATTAACTACAGCTTCCTCTTTCCCCAGTGCAATCTCATACCTTAGTGAAGCTTCTACCCAGAGAAGGAATCCAGCAGAAACAGGAGGCAGTGTCTCTGTGTTTGAAAGCTGAGTCTGAGGTGGGTTCAGTTTTCCTGTTCACTGTTTGAGTGCATCACCTTCTCTACTCTTGCAGCCCTCCTGTATATATAAACCCACTCTTGGGAGTCAGCAGGGAGATGGGGCTCTTTCTTCACTGCCTCCTTGGACAGTCATCTTTTTTTTTTTTCCTCTGGCTCCTCTCTGAGCCTGGCTTTCCTATCTGTGTGGGACTTCTAGATCCCTTTTGCCATCCCTTCCCTGATCTTGGTCTTTCTTAACAGCAGGGCTGTCAAGGAACCTCTGTTACTATGTCAAGGAACCTCTGTTACTAAGAGGAAGGGGGCCTGTTGCTCTTTCAGGAGCTGGTGGTCTTTGAGGATTTGAATGTATTTCACTCCCAAGAAGAATGTGTAAGCTTGGATCCTGTTCAGCAGCCCACCTCAGAGATTCAAGACAACAGTATTGGGGAGATGATGTTACTGGGTAAGAAATCAAGTCCCTTGTGTGTTCAGATTGAAGGCTATGGGAAAAGCATGTTCTATTTCATCTTAGACTTTTTTGAGACATTGTTCACACCAGCTAAGTACATGTTCATGCGCATTTAATTTTTGATTTATTCCATGTGGCAGAGCCTTTTCCAGCTGTGAGTGGCCATTTTCCCTGTATCTTGGGGGCAGTAAGGAGGGGACTTCTCTTGGTAAGCAAGACTTGAGGTTGATATACTCACACATCAAATATTTAAACAGATAGAAAATGCAAGTATACTGTTTCTGAATCTCTGCATCCAGTGGTATTCTCCCCACAGATATATTTTACATCAGTGTATTAATTGGACATATGACTAATTCTTTTAAGTCTTTTTTTTTCCTTGATGTTCAATAATTGTGAAGCCTACTAGTGTAAGAGAAAATATATCCCACTTTTGATGGAAATAACATCTGGCACTTATTAAGCACTTGTGTGCCAATATGTGCTAGACATTTCTAACTACTTTGCATGCATTTATTATCTCATGTAATTCTTATGATAGTACTGTGGGGTATAGGAATCATTACTATTTCATAGATGATGGAACTGAAGCAGAGAAAAGTTAAGAAATTTGCTAAAGGTCACACAGCAGTAGGTAGTAGAGCAGGGATTTGGACTCAGGGAATCTAACATCAGAGCTTACAGTCTTGGCCCAGTACAGTACTGCCTCCTTGCTGCATTTCTCATAGTTTCATCAGTGAATTTCCTATATGGTTGGTGAATGAAGCCTTCTTCATTTTTACTCATTTCCCAGTAGTGGCTAACAAGTGCTACATAGAAACTCATCTGGCAGCAGCTTCTCTGTAAGCTGCTTAGAGATGCTTCAGTTTTTCCCTAGAAATATACTGCTACCCTAGAGCCAGGGTCCCTCAAAAATCATTTTGCTGAGTGCCTAATACTTTTTACCTTGCCTTCAAGACTGGTTCTGAGGCTGAAATGGAGCAAAGAGTGGGTTTTGTGAGTTGCCTAGGGTGACAGAAATGCATAATGATTACTCAACTCTGTAGTTGTCTTATCCTGTATGGTTGGGGTGGTGGTACATAATAGGCCTGGTTAATTTCCCATAGATTATTATATGTAATATTTTCTTTATTTTAGGAAACCGTATAAACAGATCAGATTTATTACACTGAGTTTTTCCTGAGTCTTAGGCAAAGCTAGCATTTATTTTGGGTGACTGACTGTTGGGCATGTTGCCAACTCCAGGAACACTTTGGCCCTGCACGTTGAGGCCCTGAGACCCAATCCTCACCCTCTCCTTTCCTCTCCCTTGTCCATACTCTGAAGCTGATGATTTAAGCTTGGAGTCATTCACCACATTTAATAAATGCTGTTTTCCCCTCAGGCAGGGTTGGGTTTTGGAGTTGATATTCAAGGTTAAAAATATATATAATGCTCCATTTCTACCCTCTAAGAGCTTCTAAGTTACAGTTGTAAAGAGCTATGATAAGTCAAGGCAGGATTTGGACCCAGGAGCAGAGTTCGGAAGAACACGGATTTGATTTTAGATGAGATTCAGTCCATGGCAGGAAATAAAATGAGGTTATCCTCTGGGCACTTGGACATTGGGGATTGGAGGTCAGATATAAGGATGTAGAGATTTGGGAGTCATCAGCATATAGTTCAACTGATAGTTGAAATAGTAACATTTGGTCGGTTTGCAAAGGGAAAAGTGTAAGGGAATGAACCTCATGGGGACAGGAATCAAAAGGAAGGCCCTTGACAGAGGAAGACAGAATTTGTGTTTCAGTCCAAGTAAACCACATGAAAACAACCAGAAAGGTTGAGCACTTAAATTCTCAGTGAGATAGTTCTTATGGTTGTATCTGCCCTCTACTGTGGTAAGAGAATATACCTTTCCAAGATTGATACAAATTGACTACATACTATGCAACAAAAACACAATAGAGTCCAAAGAGTAGAAATTATACATTAGGATCTATCACAATACAACTAGAAATTAATAATGAAATCAGAGAAAACAATTTCTTTCTACCAGTAAAGTTTAAAACTATTAAGTAACTTTGGGTCAAAGGAGTAATACAAATTAAAATCGCATAATTTTTCTGCAAAACACTATGTATCAGAATCTATGGTATAATCTAAAGTGGTACTCATAAGAATATGCAGGGATGTAAAAACATGTATACTGGTTTACAGAAATTAATTAAGCCTCTGACTCAAAGTTAGGAAAACAAGATAAGGGAAAACAGGAACAAAATATTAATAAATACAAACTTAGAAATCAATAAGTTAAAAATAGAAAAAATAGTGGAACTAATAAGTAGAAAGATTTACACACAAATAGATAAACCAATTTCCATAGAGGAAACTGAAATTGTCAAAAAACTAGTCCCACACACAAGAAAAAGGACCAGCCTTAGTTTCACAGAAAATTCTTGTAAATCTTTAAAAATTTGACAGTTCAAATTCTATGAGAACTCAGAGTATAGAAAAAGAAGGAAAACTTCCAGGTTCTTTTTATGACATTAGTGTAACAAAGATACCACAACCTGATGAAAATTGCAATGACCAAATAAGATTTATTCCAGGAATACAAAAATGATTTATTCATAGAAAGTCTATTTGTTATAAGTCTGTCCATCTGAAAATAAACAGGAGAAATAACCTATGATCATTTTCATAGTTATTGAAAAGATATTTGACAAAATACAAACCTCTTCTTCATAAGAACACTTAACAAACTAGTGACTAATGGATACTTCCTTAATGGGCTACATAGCTTTTCAGCCAGCATCATCTTTAATGGGAAACACTGGGGGCATTCCCACTAGAATTAGGAATACAACAGTGAAGCCCACTACCACTACTACTATTTAATATTTTGTTTCAGGTATTAGCCAGTGCAGTTAAATGAGAAGGAAATTAGCCGTATTATAAGAACTTAAGAGAAAGATAAAACTACACCTATTTACATATAATTGTGTAGCTGGAAAACCCTAGAGAATGTCTGAAAACTTATTCCAAATAATAAGCATTTAGTAAGGCAATGAGATGTAAAATTATTATACCGAAATCATTCATGCAAACACAATCATTTAGAAGATATACAATAGGAACAAAAAAGATTAAACACCTAGGAATAAACTTAAGAAGTGTGCAAAAATTGTGAGGAAAACTTTAAAACACTTCTAAAGGACACAGAAGTAGATTTGAATGAATGGAAAGAAGTATCATGTTCTTGGTGGGGAAGATTTTAACATAAAGGTCAGTTCTCCCCAAATTGATTTATGAATTCAATGTAATCCCTTTAGCAAAACCAATAGGATTTTTTTCCCCTGGAACTAGGCAGTCCGATCTCAAATTCAAATGGAAAAATAACTACAAGTAACGGGGAAAATTGAAAAGAAGAGCAGTGGCGCAGGAGGGTTCTAGCCCTATCAGGTATTAAAGCAGCCTCTAAAGCCTGTCATGAAAACAGTATATAGTATTGGCATGTGACTAGATAGACCAATGGGATGGAATAAGAAGTCCAGGGACCTCCCTGGTGGCGCAGTGGTTAAGAATCCACCTGCCAGTGCAGGGAACATGGGTTTGATCCCTGGTCGGGGAAGATCGCACATGCTGCAGAGCAACTAAGCCCATGCGCCACAACTAGTGAAGCCCGTGTGCCACAACTACTGAAGCCTGTGTGCCTAGAGCCCGTGCTCCACAACAAGAGAAGCCACCGCAATGAGAAGCCCGCAGACTGCAACGAAGAGTAGCCCCCGCTCTCTGCAACTAGAGAAAGCCCCGCGCGCAGCAACGAAGACCCAACGTAGCCAAAAATAAACTAATTAATAACAAAATTAAGTAAAAAAAAAGTGCAGAAATAGCTTCAAATACACGTGAGGATTTAGTTTGTGATAAAGTTGGAATCTCCAATCAGCAAGGTAAAGAGGGACTTTTTGATAAAAGGTGTTGTGACAACTTAGTAGCCATTTGGTGAATCATACCTTACTTTGCACACCAAGAAAAACTCCCAGTGGATCAAAGGGTGAAATCCTTTATAACCGTGGGCTAGGAAGACTTTTCTAATTAAGACTCAAAAATCCAGAAGTCTTGAAAGAAAATAACATAAATACATAAAAATTTTAAAACTTCTGTATGACAAAATAAAAAACAAATATCTGAGCAAATAAAATGCAGAGTAAATTGGAGATAAATATTTGCAACTTATATCAGACAAAAGCCTAATCTTCCTAATTGATTAAGAATTTCTAGAAATTGGGAAGAGAAAGATCAACAGATTTTCTCAGAAATACAAATTACTCTAAAATACATGAAAGAGGGCTTCCCTGGGGGCGCAGTGGTTAAGAATCCACCTGCCAGTGCAGGGGACACGGGTTCAAGCCCTGGTCCAGGAAGATCCCACATGCTGCGGAGCAACTAAGCCCATGCGCCACAACTACTGAGCCTGTGCTCTAGAGCCTGTGAGCCACAACTACTGAAGCCCACGCGCCTAGAGCTCATGCTCCGCAACAAGAGAAGCCACTGCAACGAGAAACCTGCACACGGCAACAAAGAGTAGCCCCTGCTCATCGCAACTAGAGAAGGCCCACACACAGCAATGAAGACCCAACGCAGCCAAAAATAAATAAATCAATAAATCAATAAAAGAAATTTTAAAAATAAAATACATGAAAGATGTCCAGCCCTACTCATAATTAGAAATGCAGATAAAACCTTTACTGAGTTACCTTATTTAAAAAAAAAAATCTCAGATTTATAGAAATCAGAAACTTAACACATTGGTGGTGAGGTTGTTGGGAGATGGGTATATTGCTGGTGGGCATGCAGAATGGTACAGTTCCTGTTTATGAGAATCTGTAATTACCCATATTACAGACGCATTTACCTTTTGATCTAGCAGACCCACTTCAGGGAATCTGAATTACAGATAATAGCAATAGCACACATTCAAAATAATGTACAAACAAGGTTTATTCATTGTGGTATTGTTTGTAAAAACACAAAGTTGAAAACAATTGTTTCTGCAGGGGGCTGGTTGAATATGGTATGTTTCCACACATGATACCATGATAATCTCTGTGCACTGGAATATAGTGACTGAAGTAAGGCAAGCAGCAGAAATATACATAGTGTACTACCTTTTATGTAAGAAAGGGGGAGAAAAAGAAAACGTATTGCCTAAAGAAACAATGGGAAAACAAAAAGAAATTAATAAAAACTGCTACCTGTCTGGGGAATGAATAGAATGGATGGGGAGAGGGATGAGAGTAAGGCTCTCTGTGTATACTTTTTCCTGTTTTGATTTTTTGAGCCATATAAATATGTTAGCTACTAAAATTATTTTATTTTTAAAGTTAGTACAGTAAAGGAAGGTAAAATACAATTTCCCATGAACAACACAGGGATGAGGGGTGCTGACCCTCCCAGCAGTCAAAAATCAATGCATAATTGATAGTCAGCCCCCCATACCTGCTGTTCCTCTATATCCATGGTTCTGCATCTGCAGATTCAACCAACCTTGGATTGCATAGTACTGTAGTACTTATTGTTGAAAACATTCTGCGTATAAGTGGACTTTCGCAGTTCAAACCTGTGTTGTTGAAGAGTCAACTGTATTTTCATTGACCCTTTCAGAAAAACAAGAAAAATCATATGAGTTTCAACTAATTGTTCTGAAAACAGATATTTAGCTCTTTAATATAACCTAATGTTCATAATCATTCATAAAATGCTGATGGTAATTCCTGAAAACTGAGAATAAAGAAACCTGCTATCACTATTAATATCATTAACTAATTTTCTAAAGCAAGAAGATAAGAAAAAGGGGTTGAGAAGAATGAATATTGGAAAGAGAGGGAACCAAAATATGATTTGTACTTAGAAAATCTAAAAGGATCAACTAAAACATTATTATATTTAATAGTTTTAAAGTAGGTTGATAGGAATAAATATTTAACAATCAATAAATAGCATTCTTTTTTTAAAATTTATTTTTGGCTGCTTTGGGTCTTCATTGCTGTGCGTGGGCTTTCTCTAGTTGTGGTGAGAGGGGGCTACTCTTCCTTATGGTGCATGGGCTTCTCATTGCAGTGGCTTCTCTTGTTGTGGAGCACAGGCTGTAGGCTTGTGGCACGTGGGCTCAGTAGTTGTGGCTTGCGGGCTCTAGAGTGCAGCCTCAGTAGTTGTGGCGCACGGGCTTAGTTGCTCCGTGGCATGTGGGATAGCATTCTTAAATAAACGCAAAATAATGAGAGCTCTCATTCAGAATGTAAGATAGGAGTAAACTAGAGAAATGTTTTATTGGTAAATAGAAAAGAAGATTCTTAAATATTGGAGAGAAACAGGTCTAAACTGAAAAACTAAAATCATGTAAAATCAAGATAGCAGTGCCCTCCAGATTTATTTATACTGTAAATACACCCAGTCAAATTTGTGAAAAGGTAGAAGTGGATGTTCTGACTGGTTTTACCAATATTAGACATGTTACAAACAACAAACAGTGTGATACTAAACTCCAAATGTATTAGGGTTAACTGTAAAAATAAGTCATAAAAGAATGGCTAGGAGACTTCCCTGGGTGCACAGTGGTTAAGAATCCACCTGGCAATGCAGGGGACACAGGTTCAGTCCCTGGTCCAGGAAGATCCCACATGCCGCAGAGCAACTAAGCCTGTGCGCCTAGAGCCCCTGCTCCACAACAAAGAGAAGCCACCACGAGAAGCCTGTGCACCGCAACGAAGGGTAGCCCCTGCTCGCCACAAAAAGAGAAAGCCTGCGCACAGTAACGAAGACCCAATGCAACCAAATAAATAAATAAAAATACCTTTTTAAAAAAAAGAAAGAATGGCCAGGAAACAATAGGAATTTATCAGATTTTAAGACTAATTTTTTTTTCTGGTTTTAAGTTGTGGAGTTATTATAGAGGGAGACTTCCATTAATAATATATCAGTAGTGATTGATAAAGAGATTAAGATTTGTAATATATAAAATTTATTTAAATTTATAAAAGTCTCAGCCCAATAGATAAATTACTAGTTTGCAGTAATCAAAGTGCAAAGTAAAGCTACAATGAGAAACCATTGTATACCTATTAAATATTTGAAAATTATATCTACTGCCAGCAAGATTAGGTAAAATTGATAACCACATATTGATGATTGTATTGAAATTTGTACAGCTTGTTTGGAAAGCAGTATAACAGTTCATACCAAGAGCTGTGATAAAAATTGGCATGTGCTTTGACCCAGCATTTTCATTATCCTAAGGGAATCACTAAAAGAAATAATTTAAAAGAAAAAATTCTATTGGTGTGAAACTGCTAAATCCAGCAGGGATGCATATTCTAGCTTCAGGTTCAGTCACATTATCTAAGTGGTTGATTTAATCCTTTACTTTAATCTCAGTAAGTTGCCTGGAGTCAGACAAGTCCCTTGTCACGTCACCTGTTCAGAGCATACTTTTTTTGTTTTTCACTTTGTTGCCTAGTCTTTATAACTTGTTATTTTACACAGACTTTTTTTGGGAAATACAAATGCAGAAAAGTCTACAAATCCTAAGTGTACAGCTCAGATTTTCACAAAATGTACACATTTGTCTAACCACACCCAAAACTGACTATTCCTAACAGCCCAGAAATCCCACTGTGCCCCCTTCTCAGTCACTACTCTCCTTCCTCCCCAAAAATGACAACTATTGACTTCTACCATAGTTTCATTTTATCAATTGTAGTAATCCTTTAATGTCCAAATAATAATCCATTGTGTGAATATGCTATACCTCCTTTAGTTGTGGTCATTTGAATTTTTCCAGTTTTTCACTATATTGGATATTATAATATTACCTAATACTATAATATTTTAATATTTAATGTAGTGAAAACCTGGAAGTAACTCATCTTACCATTCACTTACTAGCCTCCTAAAGATTACAAGTAGTACCCTTCAGTATTTATGTCCTTTATCCCCTGGTCCTTATTAGCTCAGTGCTCTACACAATATAAGGTCAGTATGAACTTGTTGAGTGAGTAGTTGGTGCTTATTCAGAAAACAAACAAATGAAATCTTTTAATGTAGTCCCACTCATTCCAATTTTTAAAGAAAAGTAAAAAGAGGACTGTGTGCTTGCATTATGGGGTATGGAAAGATTTATCAGTCATGTATCCCACCCTCATTAAGGGTGGAAAAGTGTTGATGGCAATTATCGGCCAGTCCTCAGACTTCTGACTTTCAAGGTTATTGTTTCATGAGAAATCTGACGTGTTTTTTCCTGCCTGGTATCATAGCCCTCAAAAGTTATTAAATTCTCTCTCTGTTTCAACAGTCAGTGACAGTAATCCTGAGGGTGAAGATCTTCAGAAAGAACCTGGAGAGAATGAAGATCAGAGAGAAAAGTCTTCAGATTGTGATGAAATTGATTGCTCCGTGGTCTCTGAGCAACCTCCAGATTGCCAGAAAGAGGAAAGACTAAATACATCCATTCCAAAGGAAAGGAAAATGAGAAATCTTTTAGTTACCATCAAAAATGATACTCCACTAGAGGAACTCTCAAAATATGTGGATATCAGTGTTATCGCACTTACCAGAAATCGGAGAACAAGAAGATGGTATACTTGTCCACTGTGTGGGAAACAGTTTAATGAAAGTTCTTACCTTATTTCCCACCAGAGGACTCACACTGGAGAAAAGCCCTATGACTGTAGTCACTGTGGGAAAAGCTTCAATCATAAAACAAACCTTAATAAACATGAGCGAATCCATACAGGAGAGAAACCTTATTCATGTTCTCAATGTGGGAAAAACTTTCGTCAGAATTCTCATCGGAGTCGCCATGAAGGAATCCATATAAGGGAGAAGATATTTAAGTGTCCAGAATGTGGGAAAACCTTCCCAGGAAACAAAGAATTTGTGATTCATCTGCAGAGTCACGAGGCTAAGAGGCCATATGGTTGTACAAAGTGTGGGAGGAGGTTTGGTCGGCTGTCAAACTGTACCTGGCATGAAAAAACCCATTCAGCATGTAAGACCCGAAAACAGAAGTGGGATCGGGAAAGGTCTGATGGTCCTGCCTCAACCTGAAATATTCCTTAAGGAATTCTGAATTCCCAGGCTATCTGAAAAGATAGAGATAAGAAAACCTCATTATAGCCAAAATTGGATTAATACCCATGTTTGCTGAAACCTCAAGTTTTTAGAAAATTCACAGGGGGAAGAAAAGAAACAAAAACATCCTCAAGGGCTGTACCTCAGTTAGCAACCAGGCGTTTTGGACTAGAGTGAGCTTTTGTGAACTTGTATAACAATGTACAGGTCACAGATCCCTTTCCTGAAAAATGCTTTGAAATATGAGTCTGGGGGCTGCTTACCTTCAAGGTGAAGAGTGGTGAGTGTCCTGAAAGTATATCCAGCTTTTCCCCCACATAGGAATTCACACTTGAGAAATAATGTAAAGGTCCTTATCTGGAACTCTGTTCCCCTAAAAGAACCAAACTACTGATTTGTTAAGTCAACAGCTTCTATTAGCAACTCATATAACCCTCTAAGGATACCCTTAAAGCCTGAGAGTTGAAAGGGATTGTTTACTTTGGAATTTAGGAAAATACAGCAAGTGAATGTCAAGGACGTATTCTGTCATTTGTATGTGATCTAAACGATGAATTTCAATAACATTTGCAGTTTGTGGTGAAAAGTGACTGTTTTACAGAAATCCTTTCACAGCGTAATTTAAAAGTGTCTACTGTTCTCACTGTATTTTGTTCCGCAATTAATTGCTCACACAGCTCTCTCATGCCTTTCCCTTGCCAAAAGAAGTTTGGGTCACTCAGGCCTGGCCACCCAGCCCTGCTCCTGGAAAAGCTCTGTAGAATCTTGCCCCTCTGTTGAGTCGAGAAGAAAACCTGCTAGGAAGGAAACCCCAAGAGGAGGAGGAGGACGTTGGCTTGGATCCATGGCTGGTCAATAAACTTGCCATATGCGTATTTCCCATCAGACCTTTGGCAATGGGTGGTCACTACCTCACAAGCGAAGTGTTTTTTACTTTTAGAAATTATGTCTCCAATAGCTAGCTCACATTACCTCTCAGGAGACAGGGTTCCAGTGTCCTCACTGTAGTGGATATTTGTTCTCTTTGGCCTCCTGATACCCAGACTTTCCTGACTTGTCTGCCAGAGGCAAGGCCAGTGGTGCCTTCACGGGACCGATCCTGTGGTGCGTCATTTTAAGGATTCTTGATCAGTCTTGCTCTTCTTAGATTTCCTAAGGTTTTACATTGGTATTTTGACTGGAATAGGTTAAATCCTATATATCAGTACTATTGGGGGAAAATTACCTTTACAAATTTTGTTTCCTATCCAGAAGCATACCTTTCCATTGATTAGAGTATTCCTAAGTTTTTCTAATTTTCTTCATGTAAGTTCTACACAATTTTGTTACTGTAAATAGTTTTTTTCATTATATTTTTCTAGTTGGTTATTGCTTTTACATAGGAAAGTTATTTTTAATTATATATTTGCAAAACTAGCCACTTCTCTGAATGCAATGTTCAGTAATTTTGTAATTTCTCAGTTCTGTTAAAATTTGTGGTTAAAAATTATACCATCTACAAATAGTAGTTTTGTTTCTTCCTTTATGCCTATTGCTCTTTTTTTGTTGTTAAAATATGTGGTTCTAAGCTTTGTTGTGGTACAAAGCATGCTAAAAGGACATTTTATGATACAATTCAGTCCTGAGTCCTAATTAAAGATAGAAAAAGAAACCCCAACATTTAAAACCACACTAAAACAGGCTTTATCAATGTTGTCTTTCAAGCCTACTGTATCCTTTAAAATAAGGGACAAAACTGGCTGCCAGCATTATTCTTTTACTCCTTTGCAAGTCTGGCCAGGGTCCACCCAGTTATTGTGCAGAGGGACCCACCTGTGCACCCAGAAAACTTAAAAGGCTAAATGGCTGCCGGGCAGTGACAGGAGAGGATGAGGTCCCATGGGCAAGATGGTCCTGTTCCCTGCCCAACAGTCGGGCCACAAGGTCCCCAAGATGTTTGGGTTGTTGATGCTCCCGTGACCCAAACCCCCTCCCTACACCCAGCAAGTGCCTTCTGTGCCCCACCAGTAAAGTGTGCAAGGTCAAGGTCCCTGGGAGGGCACCCCGAGAAGCTGTTAGACAACAAGTAAGTGCCTGATAAGGAGCCTGACAACAGCTAATGAGAAAAAGTAAACACAACAACGAATGGTTTTGCAGTAGAGCAGCAAAGTCCAGTTAGAAAATATGAAGGACCAAAGATCCTATTCCTACAGCAGCTATAAATCTAAAGCACACATCATCTAAAGCCTTGGCACCAGGCCCTGGGTTGTAACGGGGAGCAACAAACCCATGGAGTTTCCCAGGGTGTGGGGTGCCGGTGGGGGCAGAAATTCAGTAAATCTCAAAAAGAGGTATGCAGCTACACACAAGTGCTATGAAGGAAAGGCTGCTAGGAGTGATACTGGTGGGTTTTCTAAGGAGGACTTCTGGGGAAGTGACATTTAAACTGAGACCAGAAGGATGAGATGGGGGAGGAAGGGAGCAGCGAGGGGATGTTCCAGTAATAAGACATGAACATATAATCTTCAGATAAACATGAGTGGCTAAAAGAAATATATGAAAGAACGTTTGGCCTTAATAGTAATCTAAGAATTATATATTGAAAGAATAGGATACCATTTTAGGTGCATTAAATGAGCAGGTTGTGTGTGTGTGTGTGTGTGTGTGTGTAAATGTTTGGCTTGGCAGAAGAGGGATGACAGCAGCATCCATTTACTGTGACAAGAATGTTAAAACTATTACTCCTTGACCCAGCAATTCATCTTCTATGTACAAGGGGAAGTATCACAACATCATAATGCTGAAAAAATTAGAAACGACCTAAATGGTTGGATAAATAGGGTGGCATATTATAAAGCTAATAAAAATAATGCTTTTCATTAACCTTAGTCGTCAGGGTAAGTCTCATCCTCTCCACTCTCTCGAGCCCACTCCAGCTTCACCTTCAATTCCAACACTTCACTAAACATTTATAGAATATTTCACCCAACAACAGCAAAATACACATTCTTTTCAAACTCACATGAAGCATCACCAAGATAGACCACATCTGGGCCATGGAACACACCTCAGCAAATTTAAAAGAATAGAAATCATACAAAATGTGTTCTCAGATCACAATGAGATTAAACTAAACTAGAAGTTAATAACAAAGTTGGCTGAAAAATCCCAAAATATTTGGAGATTTAACAACACACATCTAAGTAACAAACGGGTCAAAGAAGAAGTCTCAAGAAAAATTTTTAAATATTTTAAACTAAATGAAAATGGAAATACAACTTATGAAAATTTTGGGATGCAGTGAAAGCAATGCTTAGAGGGAAATTTATAGCATCGGATACATATATTAGAAAAGAATAAATACCTAAAATCAATCATCTAAGTTTCTACCTTATGATCTACAAAAGAGGAAATTAAATCCAAACAGAAGAACAGATAAAAATTAGAAAAGAAATCAAAGAAATTAAAAGTAGGAAATCAATAGAGAAAATCAACAAAATCAACAGAGAAAAATCAACAAAATCAAAAGCTGGTTCTTTGAAAAGATCAATACAATTGATAAACCCCTAGCCAGGCTAACTAACAAAAGAAGAGAGAAGGCACAAATTACTATTATCAGAAATGAAAAAAGGGGGCCATCACTATGAATCCTGTGGGCAAGAAAATGATAATAAAGGAATATTATGAATAACTCTATGCCTATAAATTTGATAACCTAGAGGAAATGGACCAATTCCTTGAAGGACACAATCTACCAAAACTCACTCAAGAAAAAATAATCAGAATAGGCCCATATTAAAGAAACTATGAATAATTAACAACCTTCCAAAACAGCACTGGGCACAGATGGTTTCACTATGAATGCTATAAAATGTTTAAGGAAGAAATTATGCCAATTCTCTACCATCTCTTCCAGAAAATACAAGCAAAAGGAACACTTCCTAACTCATTCTGTGAGTCCAGCATTACCCAAATACCAAAACCAGACAAAGCCATTACAAGAAAGGAAAACTACAGCTAATATCTCTCATGGATATTCACACCAAAATTCTCAACAAAATATTATCAACTTGAATCCAACAGTGTATAAAAAGAATTATCTATGATGATCAAATGAAATTTATTCCAGGTATGCAAGTCTGGTTCAACATTTCAAAAGCAATGAATGTTAAAAAAAAAAAAGAAGAAAAATCATATAATCAGATCAGCTGTAGAAAAAGCATTTGACAAAATCCAACACCTATTTGTGATAAAAACCCTCAGCAAACTAAAAATAGAGGGAAACTTCCTCAACTTGATAAAGAACATGTATAAAAACTTACAGCCAACATCATAATTAATGGTCAGAAACTAGATGCCTTCCCACTAAGATCAGGAATAAGAAACAAAGATCAGGAACAAGGATATCCCCTCTCACCACTCCCATTCAACACATACTGGAAGTTCTAGCTAATGCAATAGGACAAGGAAATAAGGACTTCCCTGGAGGTCCAGTGGTTAGGACTCCACGATTTCACTGCTGAGGACCCAGGTTCAATCCCTGGTTAGGGAAATAAGAGCCCACAAGCCGCACGTTGTGGCCAAAAAAACACAAAAAACAATTTCTTTGATCCTAAGGCCAATACCACATGTTTTAGGCTTTTGTTACAATACTCTCCACATCTCTGTACTGAATTAGTCAGTTATTGCTGCAGTGGTACTTAGGGAAGATATCCCAAAACTCAGTGGATTATAGTAAGCATTTGTTTTTCTCACTCCTGGATCTACAGGTTGGTTCAGGTGGCTCTGCTTCACCCTAGACTTCAAGTTGGATTGAGGTCTGATTCTCGTGTCACGTTCTGAAACTTGGACTAAAGGGGCAGCAGCTACCTGGTGAAGTCCTTCTTGTGGTAATCATGGCAGTGCAAGAGCCAAACCAAGCTGCACAAGCAGATTTAAGGTCTCATGTTTTGACTACTCACATTTTGCTAAGGAAAGTCACACAGCCAAGTTCAAAGTCAACAGAATAGGAAAGTATATGTTACCCCAAGGGGAAGTGAGTGGGGACTGAATATTTGCCAAACAATAATCTATTACAGTGATCGAAAAGATAAAAATCCTTGTCCTCATGGAGATTACATTCTAGTAAAAAGGATAAATATAAACAACTCAGAAATGAAGATAGTGTGGTCAGATAGGATATTCTCGCAAATGTAAGCAAAGTTACAGGCACAAGGATGTCTTACACAGCACATTTGTAATGATGAAACACTGGACAAGGGGCTTCTCTGGTGGCACAGTGGTTAAGAATCCACCTGCCAATGCAGGGGACATGGGTTCGAGCCCTGGTCCTGGAAGATCCCACATGCCGCAAAGCAACTAAGCCTGTGCGCCACAACTACTGAGCCTGCCCTCTAGAGCCCGCGAGCCACAACTACTGAGCCCACATGCTACGACTACTGAAGCCCACACACCTAGAGCCCATGCGCCACAACAAGAGAAGCCACTGCAATGAGAAGCCCGTGCACTGCAATGAAGAGTAGCCCCCGCTCACTGCAACTAGAGAAAGCCCGTGTGCAGCACCGAAGACCCAAAGCAGCCAAAAATAAATTAAAAAAACAAAACAAAACTAAAAAACACTGGATAACCTAAATGTTCATCAATCACAGCTGTTTAAATAAAATCATATGTCAACTAAATAGACTGGTGGGGAGGTTCTTTATTACTTGTTTTGATAAATTTGATATATGGTATACATTTCCTTTAAAAACAAGGTTAAGTCCATATGTATTAACATGAAAAGGTGGAACTGATGAAGAGTTTTGGGGTATCTCTCCTAAAATGTTTATGCCAATATAATCCTTTATTTTGATCTACACAAAAGAGATGTTTGTAAAACACTCCTTAAGTTATATCTTGGGAATTCTTTTTTAAAAAAATTATTTATTTATTTATTTATTTTTGGCTGTGTTGGGTCTTCGTTTCTGTGCGAGGGCTTTCTCCAGTTGCAGCAAGCCGGGGCCACTCTTCATCGCGGTGCGCTGGCCTCTCACTATCGCGGCCTCTCTTGTTGAGGAGCACAGGCTCCAGACGCGCAGGCTCAGTAGTTGTGGCTCACGGGCCCAGCTGCTCCGCGGCATGTGGGACCTTCCCAGACCAGGGCTCGAACCCGTGTCCCCTGCATTGGCAGGCAGATTCTCAACCGCTGTGCCACCAGGGAAGCCCTCTTGGGAATTCTTTGCACATCAGAACTTACAAATCTACTACATTCTTTGAGTGGCTGTACTGGATTCCATTATAAGGATGGATCATAATTTACTGAATTGCTCCCCTTTAGATGGACACTTGGGGTATTTCCAAGTGTTACGTCTACTTAGTTTTACAATAATAAACATTTCTATACCTGCATCTTGGCATAATTTTGCAAGAATAATCTACCGGATATTGCAAAGTATTATAAAATTTTTAAAAAGCCTCAAGCTAAAATAGCATGGTATTAGCCCAATAATAAAAGCTCATATCAGTGTATCAGAACAGAGAATCTAAAAATATATCTATATCTCTCTATACCTGTATTTATATATCTACATCTATTCATCTCTGTATGAATTTACAGAGGCATTCAGAGGATGGACTTGGTCATGGAGCTGGACATGTCAGAAACCTGGTTCCACCATGTCCTAACTGTGGGACCTTGAGACAGTCACTTAATCTCCTCAAACCCAGGGATGGCCTTGAGTGGGGATGATAATGATACTTACCTCATGGCTGCAATATTAAAATAGATATGAAGAGAAAAGTCTCGGCCAACTGGCTAGCACATAATAACTTCCCAATGCATATTAGATACAATGATCGCATTTTACAAATGATAAAAGTGGTGTTACAAACAGTGAAGTATGGAAAGGTTATTAAAAAGTAACTGGAGCAATTTTGTAAATATATGAAGAAATGAAATTAGAGCCATAAACACAATTTATTGATTTAAACTGCAAAACCCAAAAACAACTAGAAGAAAATATAGCTAAAGATTTAACTAATGAAAGAATGGGGAAGAAAAGCCTAAGAGAACTGGAAGAAAATGCAATGCTTTCTGGTTATAATTATATGAAATTAAAATATATAATATGTCCAAAACTTAGCAAAACTGAAAAGTATAAACTAGGGAAAGCTAGCTGTAGTATTTGTGAAAGGGTGTCTGACATGCTCAAAAAATATGGTTCAACAATTTGCTATGAAGTCAACATTTAAAGAACTCTCACAAATAATAAAAAACAATTTAAGGCTTCCCTGGCTCAATGGTTAAGAATCCCCCTGCCAATGCAGGGGACACGGGTCCAAGCCCTGGTCCGGGAAGATCCCACATGCCGTGGAGCAACTAAGCGCGTGCACCACAGCTACTGAGCCTGCACTCTAGAGCCACAAGTACTGAAGCCCGCGCACCTAGAGCCCGTGCTCTGCAACGAGAAGCCACCGCAATGAGAAGCCTGTGCCTCACAAGGAAGAGTAGCCCCCACTCACCGCAACTAGAGAAAGCCCGCGCACAGCAACAAAGACCCAACGCAGTCAAAAAAAAAAAAAAAAATTTAAGTGAAAAATGCCCAGGAAGGAAAATGTAAATCAAAGATCCTATATCCAGCAAAGCTTTCAAAAACAAAGCAGAACTGCTCTACAAAAATTACTAAAGGAATTCCTTTAGGCTGAAAGCAAGTGACCCCAGGTGGCAATTAAAATCCACACAAAGAGTGCTGATAAAAGTAGGTAATTATAAAAGATAAGTGCGTTTTTTTCTCCTTTACTCTCTTAAGTGATTTTGAAAGCAACTGGATAAAATAATATGTAGGTAGTGTATTGTTGGGTCTATAGCACAAAGAAATGTAACATGTGTAATATATTTTCCAATAACAGCACAAAGGAGTTGGGTGTGAGTAGAGCTGTAATGGACTAAGGAAATGACCACAGATGGTAAGGTAATAATTTAAGAATGTATTGTGGAGTTTATAACATTGATATAATATGTGAACCGATAATACACAAATAATGCTTAAAATGGGGAAAGGGAATAGAGCTATATAGGAGAAGCTTTTCTTTCTTTATTTTTTAAATATTTACTTATTATTATTTTTTTATTTGGCTGCACCAGGTCTTAGTTGCAGCACGTGGGATCTTCACTGCAACATGCGGGATATTTTAGTGGCAGCATGAGGGATCTAGTTCCCTGACCAGGGATCGAACCCAGGCCCCCTGCACTGGGAACATGGAGTCTTAACCACTGGACCACCAGGGAAGTCCCGAGAAGCATTTCTTTATATCACGGGAATTAAATTAGTATAAATCTGAAGCTGATGTTGATAAGTTAAAATGTATATGGTAAAACCTAGAGCAACCAGTAAAAAAATCCAAAAAATATAGTGAAAAAAATAATTACTGGGGTTAAAATGCTATATTAGAAAATATACAATAAATGCAAAAGAGAGCATTAAAGACACAAAAAAAGACACAAGACACATAGAAAACAGAAAGTTAAATGGCAGACATTAATATTAAAAGTGAATGGGGGGACTTCCCTGGTGGTGCAGTGGTTGAGAATCCGCCTGCCAATGCAGGGGACACGGGTTCGAGCCCTGGTCCGGGGGGATCCCACATGCCACGGAGCGACTGGGCCCGTGAGCCACAACTACTGAGCCCGAGTGCCACGACTACTGAGGCCCGCGCGCCTGGAGCCGGTGCTCCGCAACAGGAGAAGCCACCTCAATGAGAAGCCCGCGTACCGCAGCGAGGAGCGGCCCCCGCTCGCCGCGACTGGAGGGGGCCCGCGCGTAGCAGCGAAGACCCAATGCAGCCAAAAATAAATAAATAAATAAATTTATTTTTTAAAAAAAAGTGAATGGGTTAAACAATCCAACCAAAAGTCAGAGATCATCACACTGGATTAAAAAACATGATCAAAGTATATGTTATCTACAGGGTACACACTTTAGATTCAAAGACACATTAGATTGAAAGTAAAAGGATGGAAAGAGATGTGTCATGCAAACAGAAACCACAGGAGAGCTGGAGTAGCTATACTAATATCAGACAAAACAGACTTTAAAACAAAAAATGTTACTATAGATAAAGATGGATATCTTATAATGATAAAAGGATAAAACAAGATTATATAAAATTTATAAACACACATGTATCTAATAACATGTATCTAATACATAAAACAAAGGCTGGAGATATCTTTCAAACTTTCAAGGAACAGGTACTGTCCATCTTATCATAAAGAATTCTTGGAAATATAGACTAAAAACTGAAAATGCTACCATTTATTCCTTTAGACAAAAATATCAATACACAATTATGGCAAACATAAAAAAGAAAATCATATGAAACTCAGAAATGGCCTCTGATTCTGAATTTTGTCCATTTTCATACAAGATATCATCTTACCTATCTCTCTGAAATTAAGGGGAACTGCCCTGTTTTCCTCTTTGTTCCTCAAAATCCAGAGCATCCTGCTCAGTGATGTTTTAACCAGTTTCATCTATTTGTCAATATTTTATTCTCTGCAATCATTTTCAAAATAAATTTAAAGTCATACTTTCAAATAGTAGTAAATTTCCTTTATGTTTTAATTCAAGAACAGGATTACTAGTGAGTACATTTTGCTAGAACAACTTGAAGGAAATACTAGGGGCTGGAAAATAAAATTGTGGAGACTATCCAGCAATTTAGAAAGGCTTTATTACAAAATGTAAGAGGAAAATCAGGATATAAATAAGTATCTGTGTAAAATATCACAGTGCATTGACATAAATGGAACAGAAGGTGGAAAAAATGCAGTTGATTAACACGACTGGGCACTGAGAATTTTGGAGGATATTTTTTCCTTGTTTAACTTACCCATGTTCCTGTCATAATGTTGCATGATACATAAAGCTCAGATACAAAGATAAAAAATAACTAGCTTGACAGGGATGGTGATGGCGGTGGTGGGATGAATTGGGAGATTGGGACTGACATATATATGCTAATATGTATAAACCAGATAACTAATAAGAACCTGCTGTATAAAAAAAATAAATAAAATTCAAAAAAAAAATAACTAGCTTGAATGCGTGGCAGAATTAGGGCTTCCTGGAGCCCTTAAATGAACCCTCTCCTTCCTGCCCCAACACCAGTCCGACCCTCCCATCACAAGTGCCTGTATCTCTGTGTCTCTGTTGTGAGAAAGAGAAATCAGCCCTGATATCCAGGAACCAGCCTAGCACTCACAGCTAGGTCTTGGTACTTTCTTTCTTTTTTTTTTTTTTTTCTGTGCCATGCAGCACGTGGGATCTTAGTTCCCTGACCAGGGATTGAACCCATGCCCCCTGCACTGGAAGCACAGAGTCTTAACCACTGGACAGCCAGGGAAGTCCCTTGGTGATTTCTTTTTCTTTTTTTTTTAACATCTTTATTGGAGTATAATTACTTTACAATGTTGTTTTAGTTTCTGCTGTATAACAAAGTGAATCAGCTATATGTATACATATATCCCCATATCCCTTCCCTCTTATGTCTCCCTCCCATCGTCCCTATCCCACCCCTCTAGGTGGACACAAAGCACCGAGCTGATCTCCCTGTGCTATGCAGCTGCTTCCCACTAGCTATCTATTTTACATTTGGTAGTGTATATATGTCCATGCCACTCTTTCACTTCATCCCAGCTTACCCTTACCCCTCCCCGTGTCCTCACGTCCATTCCCTACGTCTGCGTCTTTATTCCTGTCCTGCCCCTAGGTTCTTCAGAACCTTTTTTTTTTCTTTAGATTCCATATATATGTGTTAGCATATGGTATTTGTTTTTCTCTTTCTGACTTACTTCACTCTGTATGACAGACTCTAGGTCCATCCACCTCACTACAAATAACTCAATTTGTATGGCTGAGTAATATTCCATTGTATATATGTGCCACATCTTCTTTATCCATTCATCTATTGATGGACACTTAGGTTGCTTCCATGTCCTGGCTATTGTAAATAGAGCTGCAATGAACATTGTGGTACATGACTCTTTTTGAATTATGGTTTTCTCTGAGTATATGCCCAGTAGTGGGATTGCTGGGTCATATGGCAGTTCTATTTTTAGTTTTTTAAGGAACCTCCATACTGTTCTCCATAGTGGCTGTATCAATTTACATTCCCACCAACAGTGCAAGAGGGTTCCCTTTTCTCCACACCCTCTCCAGCATTTATTGTTTCTAGATTTTTTGATGATGGCCATTCTGACTGGAGTGAGGTGATACCTCATTGTAGTTTTGATTTGCATTTCTCTAATGATTAGTGATGTTGAGCATCCTTTCATGTGTTTGTTGGCAATCTGTATATCTTCTTTGGAGAAATGTCTGTTTAGGTCTTCTGCCCATTTTTGGGTTGGGTTGTTTGTTTTTTTGATATTGAGCTGCATGAGCTGCTTATAAATTTTGGAGATTAATCCTTTGTCAGTTGCTTCATTTGCAAATATTTTCTCCCATTCTGAGGGTTGTCTTTTCATCTTGTTTATGTTTTCCTTTGCTGTGCAAAAGCTTTTAAGTTTCATTAGGTCCCATTTTTTAATTTTTGTTTTTATTTCCATTTCTCTAGGAGGTGGGTCAAAAAGGATCTTGCTGTGATTTATGTCATAGAGTGTTCTGCCTATGTTTTCCTCTAAGAGTTTTATAGTGTCTGGTCTTACATTTAGGTCTTTAATCCATTTTGAGTTTATTTTTGTGTATGGTGTTAGGGAGTGTTCTAATTTCATTCTTTTACATGTAGCTGTCCAGTGTTCCCAGCACCACTTACTGAAGAGGCTATCTTTTCTCCATTGTATATTCTTGCCTCCTTTATCAAAACTAAGGTGACCATAGGTGCGTGGGTTTATCTCTGGGCTTTCTATCCTGTTCCATTGATCTATACTTCTGTTTTTGTGCCAGTACCATACTGTCTTGATTACTGTGGCTTTGTAGTATAGTCTGAAGACAGGGAGCCTGATTCCTCCAGCTCCGTTTTTCTTTCTCAAGATTGCTCTGGCTATTCGGGGTCTTTGGTGTTTCCATACAAATTGTGAAATTTTTTGTTCTAGTTCTGTGAAAAATGCCATTGGTAGTTTGATAGGGATTGCATTGAATCTGTAGATTGCTTTGGGTAGTATAGTCATTTTCACAATGTCGATTCTTCCAATCCAAGAACATGGTATATCTCTCCATCTGTTTGTATCATCTTTAATTTCTTTCATCAGTGTCTTATAGTTTTCTGCATAGAGGTCTTTTGTCTCCTTAGGTAGGTTTATTCCTAGGTATTTTATTCTTTTTGTTGCAATGGTAAATGGGAGTGTTTCCTTAATTTCTCTTTCAGATTTTTCATCATTGGTGTATAGGAATGCAAGAGATTTCTGTGCATTAATTTTGTATCCTGCTACTTTGCTTAGTGCTTCCTTGATGAACACAGAGAGTTGCACAGAATATCAGTGTCACACAAGGACATTCTGTGACTGTTACAAAGTAAGACAAAACAAGACCACTCTGTAAGCATGTGAACACTAAAACATGAACACTGTCCAAGCCACAAAAATGACCAAACTCCCCCTGTGCTGGTGGATATGAGTGACTGCTACTTCTTTGCCAATCACAGCTTTGACCTCAGTCTAGTTTTCCCTCCTTCTAGATGAAATATATTAAGATAGCGAACCAAAATTATCCTCACTTTGTGACATTTTTGAATCCAGAGCAAAGACCCAATCCTTACCAAAATCACCTCATACAAGCCCAAGTCTTTTAATAAGTCCTTTTGAGCACTTTCCTACTAAGATACCTCACTATTCCCCCCATGATGTGTGTAACTCCCTTGTTACAATGAGTAATAAACGCAACTTATTCAACAAGAGGTGTGCTCCTAATGGGTTTTGGCTGGAGGGCACTGACGGTTGGAATAGTCAAGTTATTTGGTACAAGGATCTCTCTTTCCATCTTTAACCTGAAGAGGCTGTATCAAGTTTTGTTCTCCCAAAATAGATAGTAGATGATTCTCTTACAAAAGACAAATGTTAACTTTTGCATAATCAAGAAACCAAAAACATGATTTTCTTATAAATTAGTTCCCTCCATGATTTTCTTAGCCTATTTCATTACTGAGTAGAAAAAATTCATAGCAACCACTTTTCCAAGAGCCTCTTTTATGTCCTGGCTTCTCAGGCTGTAGATGAAGGGGTTCAGCATGGGAGTCACCACAGAGAACATCGCAGCAGCTGCTATGTCTATCTCAGCTGAGTGGGAGGATAAAGGGTTGAAATACAGAAATATGATGGTGCCATAGAAGAGGAAAACCATAGCCAGGTGGGAGCCACAGGTGGAGAAGGCTTTCCATCTTCCCTTTGTGGATTGGATTCTGAGGACAGCACAGGTGATAAGGATACATGATACCAGGATGCAAACAAATGGGGTGCTCATTATTGGCCGTGCTTCAATTAGAATCATCACCTCACTGAGGTGTGTATCAGAGCAGGAGAGTTTCAGGAGGGTGGTCACATCACAGAAGAACTGGGGGATGGCATTGTCTGCACAGAATGAGAGTCAAGCCATCAGCAGGGTATGCAACAGCATATCCAGGTTGGCAATGACCCACGATCCAGTGACCAGCAGGGCACAGAGCTGGTGGGTCATGTTTGCTGAGTAGTGTAAGGGGTGGCATACAGCAACAAAGTGGTCATAGGCCATCACAGCCAAGAGGAAATTGTCCATGTCCATGAACATGAAAACAAAATACATCTGCGTGAGACACCTAGAGAAGGGGATGGTCTGCTTCCTGAGTATGTGGTTGGCCAGCATCTTGGGGACAGTGGTGGAGGAGAAGCAGATGTCCACGAAGGACAGGTTGCAGAGGAAGAAGGACACGGGGATGTGCAAGCGGGAGTCCGTGCTGATGGCCAAGAGGATGAGCAGGTTTCCCAGGACCGTGGCCAGGTACCTACTCAGGAAGAGCACGAAGAGGAGCTGCTGCTGCTGGGGCTGCCTGGAGAGCCCCAGGAGGAGGAACTCAGAGTTACTTGACTGGTTTGTCTCTCCCATGGGGCTGGACTCAGATGCAGAGAAGAGAAGCAGAGGTCAGAAACCTAGAAGCAAAGGGTTTGGGTGCAATAACCCAAGCTCCAGCCATGGTCATGTTAATAAAACCTACATTAGAGTTGCTCAGTCAGAATCTGCCCCTACTCCCTACACCCTCAACTTCCGACCTCCAGTCCTAGATGATGCTGGTCCCACTGGACTAATTTTTTAAATTATATGAAATATAACATAAAAACAACACACAGGCACATACACAGCCCTTCCCTGACATTATGTGCATCTTTGTTAACATTCTCAGGCTTTTGCCCACTTAGTAGATCATAGAGAGAAGAGAAACAGCTCATTGGTACTGGGTTTATCACAAGCAACAGATGAGGGATTCAGGACTTTTACTACTACTCCCTGGATCTGGAAGATTTAACAAAGGAGGTTCTTCAGAGAACTTCACCGGGGACTTCCCTAGTGGCACAGTGGTTAAGAATCCACCTGCCAATGCAGGGGACATGGGTTCGAGCCTTGGTCCGGGAAGATCCCACATGCCTTAGAGCAGCTAAGCCCATGCACCACAACTACTGAGCCTGCGCTCTAGAGCCCGCGAGCCACAACTACTGAGCCCGCGCTCTAGAGCCCGTGAGCCACAACTACTGAGCCCGCGTGCCACAACTACTGAAGCCCGCGTGCCTAGAGCCCGCGCTCCGCAACAAGGGAAGCCACTGCAATGATAAGCCTGTGCACCACAATGAAGAGTAGCCCCGGGGCTTCCCTGGTGGCACAGTGGTTGAGAATCTTCCTGCTAATGCAGGGGACACGGGTTCGAGCCCTGGTCTGGGAGGATCCCACATGCCGCGGAGCAACTAGGCCCATGAGCCACAGCTGCTGAGCCTGCGCATCTGGAGCCTGTGCTCCGCAACAAGAGAGGCCACGATAGTGAGAGGCCCGCGCACCGCGATGAAGAGTGGCTCCCGCTTGCCGCAACTGGAGGAAGCCCTCACGCAGAAACGAATACCCAACACAGCCAAAAATAAATAAATAAATAATAATTAAAAGGTGCTAATAATTTAAAAAAAAAGAGAGAGTAGCCCCTGCTCGCCGCAACTAGAGAAAGCCCGCGCGCAAAAAAGAAGACCCAACGCAGCCATAAATAAATAAATAAATAAATAAATAAATAAATAAATAAATAAATAAAAAAAATTCACCCATTAGTAAAGAAATATTGACATCCCCACTGTTACAATCTTACCTGGGAGAAGTTCGTGCTGTTGCTATCAAGTGTTCTTCACCTTTGAGGAACTGGCCAGTGCTCCTCTTTATTATAAGGTTTGGAACGTCTTGGAAATCTAGGTAGGTCCTGAGCAAATGAGGAGTGGAGATTCATGGCCTTAGCTCTCTGTGCAGGATGTTTGGGGGTATCAGAGATGGGTACTTACAGTAGCCTCCATGGCCACTGGGACCAGATTCCCTGAGAGCCTTATTAGAGACAAGCAGAAAGTAATTGTCCCACCTATTTCCTGGTCCCCATGAGCCCAACCATGATGAATGACAAAGCGTATGATCTAACTCCTGGGTCAGAACTTGGAGATAAAGCAATCTGGGTGGAGTGAAGTCCCAGAGAAAACTCCCTGAGATTTCCAAATTCATCACCTTGCTGATCTGGGCTTATGTTTATGTATTTGAAAGTTCAGTTATTAAAAGATTTTTCTTCTCATTTTCTTAGCTCAGAAACTGGGGTTATTTCAGTGTTATCTGAGTCAATCTCTTTTTCTCTAATATCTATCCGGTCATTTACTGATTAGAGCTAGCGATGTATTTGCAGACAGGGATGCTGGGGTGGGGTGGGGGTGGCAGTACAGAGTTGTGCTTAATCCTGTAAAGCATCTGATGTAAAGGATTAGCCTCGCGGGAGAGATGTATCAGAGAGCACAGCATACCAGGATTGAGAAACTCCAGGCTACTAGAGTAGACTTCTTTGGAGATGTCTTCCCAGCTCACAATGGATCACCCTTTTCTGAGGATGGTCCCCAATCCACAGAGTCACAGGGGTGTGGGCTCCAGCAGCCCAATTTATAGTCCACCACCTCTGCCCAGTGAGGATTCACGATTGGATTTGGGAACCTGGCACTGAGGCTGCGGACCTGCAGGTCATTCTCAGTATGACTTGGCCTGGATGTGGAAACCCAGAAGATTGCAACTCTCTCCTGACTGCCCCATAGATGGAGAAGCAAAAGTCTATGCAGAAAGGCCAAAAATGCACACACACACAGAGAAACAATGATAGATGGAAGGAGTACTAGTGGTGGCCCAGTTCAGGGTTCAAGTCCTTTTCTGATGATTGGTTACATTGTGGTTCTTAGACGAAAATAATAAAACTGAAGTCATGCTGATTAAGCAGAAAAGGATTTCTTGAAAATGGTAGCTTATACTTCAAAACTACGGAGCAACTGGAGAAGCAGGCTCAGGAGGTCACTCAGTGCTATAATGGCCCAAATCATACCACAGCACAGGTTTGATTAGCATGTTCCTGCTGCCTCCAAGCATAAATCTTACAGTTCATGGCTCTGACACAGCTAGCCACTGGACATAGGGTGCCACCAGTAGCACTGTTACCTGGGGATCCATTTTGCTGCAATGGCTGCCACTGCTAGAAAAATTTCCTCCTTGTCTCCCTTTCTTTGTGTCAAAGGCTGAGTCAGGATATCTAACGGGTAGGCACATGCCCACAGCTTAGCTGCTACAGGGGCTGTGAGATAATTTATTCAGGGTTTCCTGTGATACAGGAAGAAGTAGGCTTTTCTTCCCAATAAGAATGATGAGGTAGGGTATTACCTGAGCTTTGGAAGGGGTCACAGAAGTTGGGAAGCCAATAAAAAAGATAAATGCCCACTAGAATCCACCCCTCCAGTTGTATAACATTAACACACATCCCTCTTACCAACTTACCCTTCAGTAGAATAGCAATTCTCTGGTCTAACATAATACAACTATCCTTCTCACAACAGGGGAACAACTCAAATCCCATCAGTTACTGTATCCAGGTCCCAAACCAAGATCTTCCTTGATCCAATCATGATCCCATCCTGACATTCTATAACTTCGGAATCAAACCTGAAAGCTAACCAATAACTACATATCCTATGTATATGTAAAACAGAGGGAGGAAGGGAGAGAAAAGAAGAAAGCTAGCTAGCTAAACTACATAAATATATACATAACAAAGGAAGGAGGAAAATATGACTGATGATGTAATCTTCATTTCCACAGGTAGTCATGAACAATTAATTGATATTAATAATGTTCCTTAACTACAATCTAATTCATGTTCCCTTTATCTTTAGCCAGCATCTCAGCTACTCAAGGTTTTAAAAATCTGAATAGTGACTTTAATTCTCATGTCTGAGAGATCTGACATCCTTATGATCTTGCCCATATAAGATTGTCCTAGTCTTTCATTAACTGCCATCACTGGACATGGCAATTCCAGAATCCTCTCAAGGAGATCTTTTCATCCATTATCCTCTCTGCTACCACGGTGTAGCAGAAAAACTATTTTCTACTGATAGTCAAAGTTATAACAATATTAGAATCTCCTTTTGGTCAGTTTATCCAAGTAGCAAAAGGAGCCCAAATTGGCCAGCAAGAAGTCTCTTCAGAGCCCAGTGTTGCTGGGATAAAAAGCAAAATTTTGCAAGTAGATCATTAGGTATTACAAAAAGAGGTGCCCACTTTTACCTCTTGTTTCCTTGCCCCATAAATTCCTGGTTGGGAGAAAGTTCAGCATATTGTCCACTGGTACGAAACTTATACTGTATCCTGTAAAACAGCACCCTAACATTATAGGGTAACCTCAAAAATTGAGGTACCAAAATTGAGTCTTTAAAAGACCATTTCTCTGTTCCATAAGGTCAACTGCTTCTGGTGATGGTGTAAAAGTAAATGCTTGGACTTTCCTGGTGGTCCAGCAGTTAAGACTACATGCTCTCAATGCAGGGGCCCCAGGTTTGACCCCTGGTCAGGGAACTAGATACCACATGCTGCAACTAAAGATCCAGCACACCCCAACTAAAGATCCCGCACACGGCAATGAAGACCCTGCCTGCCACAATTAAGACCCCGCACAGCCAAATAAATAAAATAAATATTTTTTTAAATTTCCCCCCAAAGTCCTTTAAAAAAAAGAAAGTAAATGCCAAAGAATCCCATGGACACTAGCCTTATCCCTTGTATTAGTTATCTATTGTCAAGTAACAAGTTACACCAAAAGTTTGCAACTTAAAACAGTAAACATTTATCTCACACATTTCCTATGGGTCAGGAATCTGGTAATGGTTTAGCTGAATGGTTCTGGGTCAGGGCTTCTCATGAGACTGCAGTTAAGTTATCTGCAGGGGCTCAGTCATCTGAAAGTTTGACCATGGGTGGAGGATGAGTGTCCAAGATGGCTCCTTCACATTGCTATTGGCAGGAAGCCTCAGTTCCTCTCATGGACTTCTCCATAAAGCTAACTTGATAGGTCCTTGCAACAGAGTAGCTGGCCTCCCCCTGAGCAAGTGATTCAAGACAGCAAGATACAAGCCACAATATCTTTTATGAGGGAGCTCCAGAAGTTAAACAGCAACATTTCCACAACATCCTATAGCTCACACAGTGCTACGGATTGAATGTGTCCCCACAAAATTCATATGTTGAAATCCCAACCCCCAGGGTGATGGTATTAGGAGTTGAAGCCTTTGGGAAGTGATTAGGTCATGAGGGGAGAGCCCTCACCAACAGGATTAGTACCCTTATAAAAGAGGCCTGAGAAAGCTCCCTTGTCCCTTCCACCATGTGAGATGGAACCGCTATCTATGAACCAGGAAGTGGGCTCTCAACAGACACCAAATGTGCCAGCATCTTGATTTTGGACTTTCCAGCCTCCAGAACTGTGAAAAATAAATTTCTGTTATGTATAAACTACCTAGTCCATGGTTTTGGCTGTATTGGGTCTTCGTTGCTGTGCAGGGATTTTCTCTAGTTGCGGTGAGTGGGGGCTACTCTTCATTGCGGTGCGCGGGCTTCTCATTGTTGTGGCTTCTCTTGTTGCAGAGCATGGGCTCTAGGCGCACAGGCTTCAGTAGTTGTGGCATGTGGGCTCAGTAGTTGTGTCTTGCGGGCCCTAGAGCTCAGGCTCAGTAGTTGTGGCACATGGGCTTAGTTGCTCCGCGGCATGTGGGATCTTCCCAGGCCAGGGCTCGAACCCGTGTCCCTTGAATTGGCAGGCAGATTCTTAACCACTGTGACACCAGGGAAGCCCCCAGTCCATGGTATTTTGTTACAGAAGCCCGAATGGATTAAGACACAAAGTCAGCCCAATTCAGGGTGTGAAGGGATTACACAAGACTAGGATCGCTGGGGACCATCTTGACAACTGGCTACCACATTCTTTTTATTATAAAGTGAGTTATTTGGTTAGAAACGATGTTGGTGGGATGCCAAGTTGATGAATAGATCCATTCATCCTTAACACACATCCCATTAGTCTTTCAGCCTCAGGTTGTGTACATTTTCAACCTCAGGTTGTGTTCCTTGTGTACATTGGTTGGTTTTCCTTTCCTGAATGCTTCTGCACATTCCCAGATACTCATGCTCACCATAGGTTTTCTACCTATATCATCTTGATTAAGTAGTAAGTGATGCCTGGGATGTCATAAATATCCCGAGTCTGACTCACAAGACTCAAATCTTAACATCTCCTTTAGGTCTGCAGAACCAATTACATACATCAACATTGCCTCCTAGACTAGAAATCTTGGGAAGTTTAAAACAACGATTCTCAAACATTAACGTGCACAGAAATCACCTGGAATGTTGTTAAAGTGAAGATTCTGACGCAGGAAGTCTGGAATGGAGCCTGAGATTACGCATTTCTAACAATCAGCCAGGCAATGATGCCTGGTCCTCGGATCACAGAGTAGTGGCAAAGGCTCAGCACTGGAGTAAAAGGAGCCCTTAATCTAAGAAGGGTACACCGGTTTTTGCGATACTGGCTTCCCAGCCAACCTCGCTTTTTGAAAGGATATCCGGATTGGAAGTCAGACCTTGACTTCCGACAGTCCCAGCCTGTGGAAGCAAGAGACAGGAATCTTGAACACCTCGTTACCCATCCTAACCGGGAAGGGCAGACAGAAGGGGCAGAGACCAAAAGGACCGGGACCAGGTGAAGTGTGGAAGGCTGATGGGACCCGCCAGTTGCCCAGGTTTGGCGGGCACCAACCCCTGAGTTTCTCTTTATACCATTTCGGGGTAAAGAGTCAGAGCCACTTACTGCAACGCAGAACACCCGCTCCTTACTGGAGCTCCCAGCCCGCGATACTTCCGGTGAAAGACGCAGTTGCACTTTCCCAAAGAGACTGCGCAGAGCTGAGGCCCCGCCCCCTTCTTTCTAATTGGGCAGGAGCACGTGGGGTGCGGGTGGGGGGCGCTGGTCCGTTATTATTGGATAATTAAAGAAAGGTCTGCAAGGGGCGGGGCAAGGAGAGCCATACAACGCAGCCTCTGATTGGTCCCGGTCGAGGGCGTGTGCAGCGCTTCGGGAAAGGTCCGCCGAGTCTGTGCCTCCCGCGCTGCGCCTGAGCGTGAGGGGCCAGAATAGGGAAGTCCTCTTAACGTGCGAAAGACTCCTGACACTGAGTGGATGGGAATAGAGGTGCAAAGCTCCAGGGGTCCCCAAAAGCTTAATATTCAAGATAAATCATATTTCAATGCAGTGAGTTTAAAAGCAATATTAGTGCAAGAAATCTTTGAACAAAATATCAAAATTTTAAAGACAAGATCAGTAAGTTGGAAGTTAATTTAATAGTATTTAAGAGCTTCGGTTGATTGAGAGAAGTTGTCCAAAATGGTAGTTCTTTCTGTTGAGACCGAGTTGGGCAAAGAAGTAGATTTTTAAAATATTACTGATGTTTGATTCCACTAAAACTAGTGTCAAATATACACACCAGCCAGACATTAGTTAAAGCGGTGAAACCGATTTTATTCAGTAATTACAGTAGTTCCCCCATTTATCCTTGGTGGGGGTAGGGTCCAAGACTCTCAGTGGCTGCCTGAAACTATGGATCTACTGAGCCCTATGTATACTGTTTTTTCATACACATACATACCTATGATAAAGTTTAATTTATTAATTAGGCATAATAAGAGATTAACGATAATAATAATAAAATAGAACAATTATAACAATATACTGTAATAAATGTTATCTGATATGGTTCTCTCTCAGAATAACTTATTGTACAAGTGTAATGCCCGTCCATCTTAACTAAGCACTCATTACACACTGTGACATATTTTTTATAAATGGCATATTCTTTTCTAGTATGTATGTATATAAACTTATTTATTCATTTTTTTTTTGGCTGCGTTGGGTCTTTGTTAGTGGGCGCAGGCTTCCTCTAGTTGCAACGAGTGGGGGCTGCTCTTCATTGCGGTTGTGGGGGCTTCTCACTGTGGTGGCTTCTCTTGTTGCAGAGCAAGGGCTCTAGGCGCGTGGGCTTCAGTAGTTGCGGCACGTGGGCTCAGTAGTTGTGGCTTGCGGGCTCTAGAGTGCAAGCTCAGTAGCTGTGGTGCACAGGCTGCACAGCATGTGGGATCTTCCCGGACCAGGGCTCGAACCCTAGTCCCCTGTATTGGCAGGCGGATTCTTAACCACGGAGCCACCAGGGAAGTTCCGTGGCTGTAACTTCTGCAATTTGGGGTGCAACAGCAAAGCTAGTGGGAGGCCCGAGCACCGCGGCGAGGAGTGGCCCCCACTCGCGGCAGCTGGAGATGGCCTGCGCTCAGCGGCCAAGACCCAACGCAGCCAGAAATGGAAGTGAATGAATGAATGGATTTATTAAAAATAAAATAAAATACATTAAAACATGCACATAGGATTCAATATGGCTTGAAAGGTGGCAGAGAGCTGAGACAAGCCCATCAACCCCTTCAGGAAACTTTCTCGTCTTCTTCTCCCCATATTGATTCAGTCATATAATCATTTACTCAGGCAAATAATAATTGTTGAGCAACCACTACATCCCAGGTACTGTTGAAAAAACTGGGTCCCTGCAGTCATAGAGATACAGCCTAGTCGGGGTAGGGGGCATGAGGAAAAAAAACAAAAAACAAAATAATTCCTTCAGGGTATTGATTTCTGCTATTTACTCATTCTTCATGAAACATTATGCACTTCACGTGAACCAGACCCAGCGCCCAACACTGAGTGTACAAACGTGAATAATGACCCATTTCTTATGGCAAGGATGGAAGACCCAAGAATGAATGCAAACAACTGCAGGAGAAGATTGTACAGGAAAAGGCAAGCAATTCTATTGGGATAACATTTAATTTCCAAGGGCTGCCATAACAAAGTAGCACAAACTAGGGGCTTCCCTGGTGGCGCTGTGGTTAAGAATCTGCCTGCCAAAAAAAAAAAAAAAAAAAAAAAAGAATCTGCCTGCCAGTGCAGGGGACATGGGTTCGAGGCCGGGTCCAGGAAGATCCTACAGGCCGGGGAGCAACTAAGCCCATGTGCCACAACTACTGAGCCTGCACTCTGGAGCCTGCAAGCCACAACTACTGAAGACTGCACGCCTAGAGCCCGTGCTCCACAACAAAGAGAAGCCACCGCAAGGAGAAGCCTGTTCACCACAACAAAGAGTAGTCCCCGCTCGCTGCAACTAGAGAAAGCCCGCGTACGGCAACGAAGACCCAACGCAGCCAGAAATAAATAAATATGCCCGCGTACCGCAACGAAGACCCAACGCAGCCAGAAATAAATAAATAAATAAATAAAAATTTTAAAATGCTACAAAGTACCACAAACTAGATGGCTATAAACAACAGAAATTTATCTCACGGTTTGGGAGGCTAGAAGTCCAAAATCAAGGTGTTGGCAGGGTTGATTCCTTCTGGAGGTTCTGAGGGAGAACCTTTTCTACCTTCTGTGGCTGCAGCAACACCTGGGATCATTTAAGGTTGCTTAGTGCCAGCAATCCAGGTGATGCTTGTAAATGCATGCATCACTCCAATCTCTTGTGTTTACAAGAACTTCACAACCACTGGGACCATATTCCCTGAGAGGCTCATTAGAGAAAAGGATAATTGTCTTGCCTACTTCTTGGTCCCTTTGTACCAAACAATGATGATAAAGAATATTGTTTAAGGTTTAGATGTAACTCTTGGGTCAAAACTTGAAGATATTACAAATGAAGCCAGCGCTATGGAGATAAATCCCAGACAAAATTCCCTGGGACCTCAAACCTGGGACCTGGCTGATCTGGGCCTGTGCACATAGATGGGTAAATTCAGTTATTAAATCCTAGTTCTCCTCACTTCCTTTGTTCACACCTGGGGCTATTCCTGAGTTTCCTGTGTAATTCTTGCTTTCTTATGTCTGGTTATATCCAGAGAAGATTAGTGATGCCTAATCGTGTCCATTGGGCAGAGGGGAATATTGAAAACCCATTACAGAGCTGAGCTTAATTCATGATCACACCTGGGTTAAAGGACAACCTGATTCTAAGGGAAGTTGTCTCCAGGAGAACCCAGCATACTGTGATTTACAAACTCCAAGTCCCAAGGCAGATACCT
This sequence comes from Balaenoptera acutorostrata, assembly GCF_949987535.1. Lineage (NCBI taxonomy): Eukaryota > Metazoa > Chordata > Mammalia > Artiodactyla > Balaenopteridae > Balaenoptera > Balaenoptera acutorostrata. The sequence continues at coordinate 37,183,567 of NC_080078.1, forward strand.
TTTGGGATGTCTGTCCAGCTTACATTGTTTACCTTTTTTCTGAATGGAACCCCTAATTCACATAGTAGTGACCGTGGGGCCCCAGCAACCATATTTATACCACATCCCTCTCTTCATCATAGCTGGTTAGACCAGGGTATTTGGAACTAGGCTGAGGGAAAGCCAGTCCATATCACTATGTGGCTTGGCTGGAAAGTGTAAATCCAGCCCTCTTCTGCCTGCCCATTGCTATCCTATGGACTGAGGAGCAGAGAAGTGCTGAAGGAACAAACATAGAGAGAGGAGAAGATATTAGTTGGAGAAAACCCTCATGGTTTTCTAATTCTGAGTTTGAGTCTTTACCTGATGACTGGCTACATTCCAAAATGTTTCACTCAGGGTTCTTAGTCATAAATAATAAAAACCGATATGGCTAATTTGAGCAGAAAATTTTAAAAATTAAAAAAATCTTTTTTAAAAATATTGAGTCCATCAAAGGATGAATGGATAAGTAAATTGTAGCTGGGTGGAGGAATATATTGGGAGTTTGGGATTGACATGTACACACTACTATATTTAAAATAGGTAACCAACAAGGACCTACGGTATAGCATAGGGAACTCGGCTAAATATTCTCTAAAAACCTAAATGGGAAAAGAATTTGAAAAGAATGGATACGGGCTTCCCTGGTGGCACAGTGGTTAAGAATCCGCCTGCCAATGCAGGGCACACGGGTTCGAGCCCTGCTCCGGGAAGATCCCACATGCCGCGGAGCAACTAAGCCCGTGCGCCACAACTACTGAGCCTGCGCTCTAGAGCCCACGAGCCACAACTACTGAAGCCCGCGCACCGAGAGCCCGTGCTCTGCAACAAGAGAAGCCACTGCAATGAGAAGCCCGCGCACCGCAACGAAGAGTAGCCCCCACTCGCTGCAACTAGAGAAACGCCCACGCGCAGCAACAAAGACTCAACTCAGCCAAAAATAAATAAATAAATTTAAAAAAAAAAAAAAAAAAAAAAAAAAAAAAAAGAAAAGAATGGATACTTGTATGGGTATAATGGAATCATTTTTCTGTACACCTGCAACTAACACATCATTGTTGATCAACTACACTCCAATATAAAATTAAAAATTTTTAAATTGTATAAATAAATAAATAAATTTTATTTATACAATGGGATATTATTCAGCCATAAAAAGGAATGAAGTCATGATACATATTACAACCTGTATGAATCTCAAAATCATTATGCTAAGTAAAAGAAGACAGACACAAAAGGTCACATACTGTATGATAGGACATCTGGGTGGAGGGGCCCAAGAGTCAGATGTTTTGGACCTGTGACTCAGGCAAGGGTCCAGCTTCACATGGTTCAGAAGTCATCAGTACATAAGTTTATCTGAGGCCATGGGAGTGAATGTGATTGTCCACGGAAAGGGAGTAACATGAGAAGGAAAAAAAATCCAAGAATAAAACCCATGAGGATAATAACATATAGTGAGGTGACAGAAATAGAGGCCAGCAAATGTGATCTGTAAAGGTAGAAATCAGGAAACAATCAGTGAACAAGAAGGAAGTGGTGTCTCGGAAGCCAAGAGCTAAGTTTCAAAAAAAAAAAAAAAAAACCGTATCAGTAATGTATTATCAAAGTAATAGTATGTGACAAAACTCCCCAACCTCAATGGAATAGAAAAGCAATAACCTCCTATTCATTGGTCTCAAGGTCAAATTCAGCTTCAGACTGTGGGCCATCTGGGTTTGGCACCGGGCTGTGGGACAGGCTCACGTCCTCTCTTCTTGTATCCTCCTGGGTCTCAGGCTGGAGGGGCAGCAGCAACCCAGAGCATGGTCTCCTGATGGAGCAATGGACTGTGGGTGGGCAAACCCAACCCCAAGCCCATTTGAAGCCTCTCCTTAGGTCACCTGCACTGACATCCCATTGGCCAAAACCCAAGTCAAGGGTCAGGGAAGGGCACTCCATCTGCCATGAGGCCATGGAAAGGGCATGGATATATGATGGTATTATAAGCAAGTGAAAGACTGAGATTCATAATTCATTCTACCATACAAACCTAGTGGTAAACAATGCCAATGAGACAGAGAAATTAAGCAAAGAAGTAGATGACATCAATTATATTTTGTAAAATTATTTTTTAAAGAAAACATTACATGATGTTTTCAAAGTATATTTTTATAATATGGTAAATGCAATCCAGCCTGGTAGTTAAGCATATGTGTTTTGGTCAGCCAACATGGCTTAGTTGTACTTATTGTTAGAATATCATTATAATTAAAATGTTAAATGAAAACGTGAGATAGAAAAATATTCAGAATGCAGGGTTTTTAGATAGTTTTCTTTCTTCTTGATAACTCTCTGCTTTTTCCAAAAAGTTTCTTTAATAGGCATTGTTGAGAACTGTGATGGGGTCTGAGATTTTACCCTATTAACTAATCTAGTCTTCCAGGTTCGTGGATGGTAGCAGAAGACACAAGACTGTTGGGTCAAAGACAAAGAACTTTAAGGCATAACTCAGAGATGTTGCGGTTCAGTTCCAGACCACCAAAATAAGGCAAATATCAAAATAAAGCAAGTTGGGCTTCCCTGGTGGCGCAGTGGTTGAGAATCTGCCTGCTAATGCAGGGGACACGGGTTGAAGCCCTGGTCTGGGAAGATCCCACATGTCGCGGAGCAACTAGGTCCGTGAGCCACAACTACTGACCCTGCGCGTCTGGAGCCTGTGCTCCACAACAAGAGAGGCCACGACAGTGAGAGGCCCGCGCACCGCGATGAAGAGTGGCCCCCGCTTGCTGCAACTAGAGAAAGCCCTCGCACAGAAACGAAGACCCAACACAGCCAAAAATAAATAAATAAATAAATAAATAAATTTAAATAAATAAATAAAGCAAGTCACATTACTATTTTGGTTTCTAGTGCTTATAAAAGTTATGTTTACACTGTGCTGTAGTCTACTGTGTGCACTAGCATTATGCCTTTAAAAAATGTACGTACCGAGCAGAAGCAAGAAGAACTACAATCCTGGGGACTTCCCTGGTGGCGCAGTGGTTAAGAATCCGCCTGCCAATGCGGGGGACATGGGTTCGAGCCCTGGTCTGGGAAGATCCCACATGCCACGGAGCAACTAAGCCCATGCACCACGATTACTGAGCCTGCGCTCTAGAGCCCGCGAGCCACAACTACTGAGCCCATGTGCCACAACTACTGAAGCCTGCGTGCCCTAGAGCCCATGCTCCACAACAAGAGAAGCCAGCGCACCGCAACAAAGAGTAGCCCCCGCTCCCCGCAACTAGAGAAAGCCCGCGTGCAGCAACAAAGACCCAACGCAGCCCAAAATAAATAAATAAATAAATTTATAAAAGAAGAACTACAGTCCTGCAGCCTGTGGAACAAAAAACACATTCACAGAAAGATAGACAAGATGAAAAGGCAGAGGGCTATGTACCAGATGAAGGAACAAGATAAAACCTCAGAAAAACAACTAAATGAAGTGGAGATAGACAACCTTCCAGAAAAAGAGCTCAGAATAATGAGAGTGAAGATGATCCAGGACATCGGAAAAAGAATGAAGGCAAAGATTGAGAAGATGCAAGAAATGTTTAACAAAGACCTAGAAGAATTAAAGAACAAACAGAGATGAACAATACAATAACTGAAATGAAAACTACACTAGAAGGAATCAATAGCAGAATAACTGAGGCAGAAGAACGGATAGGTGACCTGGAAGACAGAATGGTGGAATTCACTGCTGCGGAACAGACTAAAGAAAAAATAATGAAAAGTAATGAAGACAGCCTAAGAGACCTCTGGGACAACATTAAACGCAGCAACATTCGCATTATAGGGGTCCCAGAAGGAGAAGAGAGAGAGAAAGGACCAGAGAAAATATTTGAAGAGATTATAGTCGAAAACTTCCCTAACATGGGAAAGGAAATAGCCACCCAAGTCCAGGAAGCCCAGAGAGTCCCAGGCAGGATAAACCCAAGGAGAAACACGCCGAGACACATAGTAATCAAATTGGCAAAAATTAAAGACAAAGAAAAATTATTGAAAGCAGCAAGGGAAAAACAACAAGTAACATACAGCGGAACTCCCATAAGGTTAACAGCTGATTTCTCAGCAGAAACTCTACAAGCCAGAAGGCAGTGGCATGATATACTTAAAGTGATGAAAGGGAAGAACCTACAACCAAGATCACTCTACCTGGCAAGGATCTCATTCAGATTCGATGGAGAAATCAAAAGCTTTACAGACAAGCAAAAGCTAAGGGAATTCAGCACCACCAAACCAGCTCTACAACAAATGCTAAAGCAACTTCTCTAAGTGGGAAACACAAGAGAAGAAAAGGACCTACAAAAACAAACCCAAAATGGTCATAGGAACATACATATTGATAATTACCTTAAACGTGAATGGATTAAATGCTCCAACCACAAGACACAGGCTTGCTGAATGGATACAAAAACAAGACCCATATATATGCTGTCTACAAGAGACCCACTTCAGATCTAGGGACACATACAGACTGAAAGTGAGGGGATGGAAAAAGATATTCCATGCAAATGGAAATCAAAAGAAAGCTGGAGTAGCAATACTCATATCAGATAAAATAGACTTTAAAATAAAGAATGTTACAAGAGACAAGGAAGGACACTACATAATGATCAAGGGATCAATCCAAGAAGAAGATATAACAATTATAAATATATATGCACCCAACATAGGAGCATCTCAACACATAAGGCAACTGCTAACAGCTATAAAAGAGGAACTCAACAGTAACACAATAATAGTGGGGGACTTTAACACCTCACTTACACCAATGGACAGATCATCCAGACAGAAAATTAATAAGGAAACACAAGCTTTAAATGACACAATAGACCAAATAGATTTAATTGCTATTTATAGGACATTCCATCCAAAAACAGCAGGTTACACTTTCTTCTCAAGTGCGCATGGAACATGCTCCAGGATAGATCACATCTTGGGTCACAAATCAAGGCTCAGTAAATTTAAGAAAACTGAAATCATATCAAGCGTCTTTTCTGACCACAATGCTATGAGATTAGAAATGAATTACAGGGAAAAAAACGTAAAAAACACAAACACATGGAGGCTGAACAATACATTACTAAATAACCAAGAGATCACTGAAGAAATCAAAGAGGAAATCAAAAAATACCTAGAGACAAATGACAATGAAAACACGATGATCCAAAACCTATGGGATGCAGCAAAAGCAGTTCTAAGAGGGAAGTTTATAGCTATACAAGCCTACCTCAAGAAACAAGAAAAATCTCAAATAAACAATCTAACCTTACACCTAAAGGAACTAGAGAAAGGAGAACAAACAAAACCCAACAAACAAAACCCAAAGTTAGCAGAAGGAAAGAAATCATAAAGATCAGAGCAGAAATAAATGAAATAGAAACAAAGAAAGCAATAGCAAAGATCAATAAAACTAAAAGCTGGTTCTTTGAGAGGATAAACAAAATTGATAAACCATTAGCCAGACTCATCAAGAAAAAGAGGGAGAGGACTCAAATCATTAAAATTAGAAATGAAAAAGGAGAAGTTACAACAGACACTGCAGAAATACAAAGCATCCTAAGAGACTACTACAAGCAACTCTATGCCAATAAAATGGACAACCTGGAAGAAATGGACAAATTCTTAGAAAGGTATAACCTTCCAAGACTGAACCAGGAAGAAACAGAAAATATGAACAGACCAATCACAAGTCATGAAATTGAAACTGTGATTAAAAATCTTCCAACAAACAAAAGTCCAGGACCAGATGGCTTCACAGGTGAATTCTATCAAACATTTAGAGAAGAGCTAACACCCATCCTTCTCAAACTCTTCCAAAAAATTGCAGAGGAAGGAACACTCCCAAACTTATTCTATGAGGCCACCATCACCCTGATACCAAAACCAGACAAAAATACTACAAAAAAAGAAAATTACAGACCAATATCACTGATGAATATAGATGCAAAAATCCTCAACAAAATACTAGCAAACAGAATGCAACAACACATTAAAAGGATCATACACCATGATCAAGTAGGATTTATCCCAGGGATGCAAGGATTGTTCAATATACGCACATCAATCAATGTGACACAGCATACTAACAAATTGAAGAATAAAAACCATATGATCACCTCAATAGATGCAGAAAAAGCTTTTGACAAAATTCAACACCCATTTATGATAAAAACTCTCCAGAAAGTGGGCATAAAGGGAACATACCTCAACATAATAAAGGCCATATACGACAAACCCACAGCAAACATCATTCTCAATGGTGAAAAACTGAAAACATTTACTCTAAGATCAGGAATAAGACAAGGATGTCCACTCTCACCACTATTATTCAGCATAGTTTTGGAAGTCCTAGCCATGGCAATCAGAGAAGAAAAAGATAAAAGGAATACAAATTGGAAAAGAAGAAGTAAAACTGTCACTCTTTGCAGATGACATTATAGTATACATAGAGAATCCTAAAGATGCCACCAGAAAACTACTAGAGCTAATCAATGAATTTGGTAAAGTTTCAGGATACAAAATTAATGCACAGAAATCCCTTGCATTCCTATATACTAATGATGAAAAATCTGAAAGAGAAATTAAGAAAACACTCCCATTTACCCCTGCAACAAAAAGAATAAAATACCTAGGAGTAAACCTACCTAGGGAGATAACAGTCCTGTATGCAGAAAACTATAAGACACTGATGAAAGAAATTAAAGATGATACCAACAGATGGAGAGATATATCACGTTCTTGGATTGGAAGAATCAATTAAAAAAAAAGTACGTACCTTACTTTAAAAATACGTTTTTGCTAATAAATGCTAACCTTATCTGAGCCTTCAGAGAGTCATAATATTTTTGCAATAGTAACATTAAAGATTACTGATCACAGGTCACTTAAAAAATATAATAATAATGAAAAAGTTTGAAATACTGCTAGAATTACCAAAATAGGACACAAAGTGAGTAAATGCTGTTGGGGAGATGGCACCAAGGGACTTGTTTGACACAGGGTTGCCACTAACTTTCAATCTGTAAAAAAGTGTAATAACTGTGAAGCACAATAAAACAGGGCATGCTTGTATTACTCACAGCAGTAGCAGGAGCCAGAGTACCAGCATTTACACCAGTTCCCTAAGCCCTGATTCTCACAGGATGATGTGAATAAGGCCAAGCAGCACCTGCATACACAAGGGATGTGTTACAGGAGCCTAAGCTTAGGAAATCAAATCTTTTGTCATTGAGAATAAGCCTGCCTGAACTTTGCCCCGGAAGGATACATTATATTTATTATACCGGACAGTGAAAAATCTGCCCTTTGCACTGGAAAGACACACCATTCTATCTTCCAATGCTGTTCATTATATAGACATCCTTGGAAAAATGGCCTAGAACAAAAAAGTGAATGTCTATGCTCACAGAATATGCAGAAAAGCAAGAGACACATGGAGAACTGTGTCTTACAAAGCATGTATTAATTCACTACTCATAAAGTTTCATTTGTTTTTAACAGTGAATGGGAGATGGAAGCATTCATTGTTGACTATTCTTTCTAGGTATAGAATTACACTCTCTTTTTATCTCATGTACTATAAGCTTTAAAAGAAAGATACTGACAATAGGGAAAGAACCCTTCATCAGGTCAACTATTTTATTTTATTTTTAAATTTTATTTATTTATTTATTTATTTTTGGCTGCATTGGGTCTTCATTGCTGCGCGCGGGCTTTCTCTACTTGTGGCAAGCGGGGGCTACTCTTCTTTGGGGTGCACGGGCTTCTCATTGTGGTGGCTTTTCTCGTTGTGGAGCACGGGCTCTAGGTGCACAGGCTTCAGTAGTTGTGGCTTGCAGGCTCTAGAGCGTGGGCTCAGTAGTTGTGGCGCATGGGCTTAGTTGCTCTCCAGCAAGTGGGATCTTCCCGGACCAGGCCTCAAACCCTTGTCCCCTGAATTAGCAGGTGGATTCTTAACCACTGTGCCACCAGGGAAGTCCCAAGTCAACTATTTTAGAGAGTCTGAGAGAATGAGTCAACACAAGCTGAAAGGAAGTAGAGATGTGATATTAATATTAATTAAAGTATGCTTTAAGATGAAAAAAGGATTAAAGAGGATGAAGATCTTTCAGTTACTAAAAGATACAATCCATAATGAACGTGTAGCATTCATGAACCTCTATTCCCTCCATAACCCAAAATCAAATCGAAAGGTAAAACTAGGCTTCTCTGGTGGCTCAGTGGTTAAGAATCCCCCTGCCAATGCAGGGAACCGGGTTCGGGAAGATCCTACATGCTGCGGAGCAACTAAGCCCGTGCGCCACAACTACTGAGCCTGTGCTCTAGAGCCTGCAAGCCACAACTACTGAGCCCGCGTGCCACAACTACTGAAGCCCGCATGCCCAGAGCCCGTGCTCCGCAAGAAAAGAAGCCACCGCAATGAGAAGCCCACGCACTGCAGCGAAGAGTAGCCCCCGCTCGCCGCAACTAGAGAAAGCCTGCGCACAGCAACAAAGACCCAACACAGCCAAAAATAAATAAATAAAATAAATAAAATTTTTTAAAAGTAAAAGCTATTAATATACAGAAAGAACATAGTTGAAATGTTCATTACCTTACAGAGCAATCAAAAAAACATTAAGTATTCAAATATTATAATCTTCATATATACTTATTTGAATTCTATTTCACAGATATAGCTATGATACAGAAGAAACCTGAAGTCCACTCCATATAAAAAAGACCTCAAGGATGCAGCAGGAATCTCAAAGGTAGGAGGGTAAATCTGAGCTGGGTGTTCATGGGCAGAGCTGGTTTGACACAGTGGAGCTAGAAGTCCCAGTGTGTGTAGCCACCATGGCACAGAGTCAGAATTTAATGGAGGATAAAGTAAACTTGAGCTCCGATAGCTGCGACCTGAGACCATAGGCGGGCCTGAAAAGGATGTGAGCCACGAGCATCAATTCTGCAGCAAAACAGGCCTCAAGAGATCAAACGAGACCAAGGTTCGGGAGCTACACTGGGTGCTAGCAACTCACACAATCATGCCAGTGGGCGGGTCCAACTTCTGGTTCTCTCTCTACACCTGGCAGCGGAAAGCGAGACGGGCTGACTCCTTGAATGAGCTTCTGGGATGCTTTGACACCAACAGAGTGATACTGGACCCCCTGCTAGTATTAACAGGTGGGGTGGGACGGAAACAATGAAGAAATAAAGGAATGGTGACCTTAATTTTTACTCCAAGCTGGGGAAATAGGTCATGTAGGCTACCTATGACAGTAAGGAATACAAAGATTTATACACCAGGAAGTGTGCAGCAGCATTATTTATAGTACAGAAACACTTGAAATCATCCAGAGTCAAGGAATGGGTAAATTATATTGCACCCATGAATGGATAAAATATTATGCAGCCATTAAAATCACATTTCTAAGACCTTTATTGACATGGGAAGAAGGATGTGGAAAATCGGAACACAAAGTTATTTGGAAAAATTGCAGCCAACCTTTCTAAAACTATGTGTATTACCGTGGTTATCTTGGAGCAGCAAATTTACAGGTTGTTTTAATTTTCTTCTTTATGATTTTTATGTTCCATAATTAAGTATTACCTGTCAAATAACAAAAGTGATTTTTTTTTAATGAGAAAGTTTTAAAAACCTCTTCTCAAGCAAGAATGTCCAAATTAGAAGTTAAGGCAATATTCATTCATCCATTTTTTCCTTTCAGCTAGATTGAGTATTGCCTTTGGTCTAAGAGCAGTGCCAGACACTGGGGTACAAGGTGGATAGCATGTGAATATGGGTATGGAGGTTCTTATAATATGTGGAAAACCCTTGTGGAGGGGAAGAATAAACCAAAGAAAAAATAGAGTTCGAGAACCAGAAGAGAGAATCAGGAGGCCTCATGGAGGAAGAAGTGGCACTTGACTTGGCTCTTGAATGTATGGGAGGGGGTTGCTAGCCAGAGAAGAAAGCAGGGAGAATTGGTCCCCACAGAAGGAATAGCAAATGTTGATTTGTATCCTTGGTATCAAAACTTGCCCGGCTGACCCCGCCCCCTAAGATCGGACAGCCAATCAGGATGCTCACAGAGGGTTTTCCCCCATTCTGCGCTGCTTCACCTCTTGATGCTCTGAGCCACAAGTCCACCTGGGCCTCTGAGTCTCACCTGAAATATTACTATCCACTTTAGTCCTCATATTTTACTCGGTTGTTCTTTTATCTGAGTCTCAAAACTAACCTTGTGAGCGTTTTTGTGACCCAGTCTTTATGACTGACCATGACAGAAAACACATAAGATGAAATAGACCAGTGATTCTCCATCCTGACTGCACAGTAGAATCATGAGATTTTAAAAATCTCAGTGTTGGGGCCCCACCTCCAGAGATTCTGATCTATTTGGTCAGGGTTGGGACCTGGACATCAGTGGCTCATAGCTTGCAGGTGATTCTAATATTCAAAAATATGTGGAGCATGTATCCTTCTAAACATACCACTTAAAAAGGAAAAACTGGACGTGGGTGTAAAATAATTCCAAAGTTAGTCATTAAAAAGATGTCTCGTTACTTGGTAGATGCAACGAGGTTACAGGTGAATTAGGTCCACAAATAAATAATGATTGTCTTCTAGCACAATATAAATATGTTTATTTCCAGACTGTCTTTGACAAAACAGCTCAGCTGATACTCAACTGATAAAAAATAAATTTGCATTGGATGAGACTCAGTTTTGATTCCCTCCTCAGACAGAAAACGTTTTTCTGCCAACCACTTTTCCAAGAGTCCTTTTCAAGTCCCTGTTCCTCACGCTGTAGATGAAAGGGTTCAGCATGGGGGTCACCACCGTGTACACCACAGTAGCTGTGGTGTCCTTCTCAGATGAGTGGGAGGATAAAGGGTTAAAATACACAGCAATGATGGTGCCATAGAAGAAGGAAACAACAGCCAGGTGGGAGCCACAGGTGGAGAAGGCTTTCCATCTTCCCTTTGTGGACGGGACTCTCAGGACAGCACAGGTGATATGGATATATGATACCACGATGCAAACAAATGGGGTGCTCATGATCAGGGCACCCTCAGTCAGAATCATCACCTCATTGAGGTGTGTGTCAGAGCAGAAGAGTTTCAGGAGGGGGGTCACATCACAGGAGAAGGGGGGGATGGCATTGTCTGCACAGAATGAGTTGAGCCATCAGCAGGGTATGCAACAGCATATCCAGGTTGGCAATGACCCAGTGACCAGCAGGGCACAGAGCTGGTGGGTCATGTTTGCTGAGTAGTGTAAGGGGTGGCATACAGCAACAAAGCTGTCATAGGCCATCACAGCCAGGAAGAAATTGTCCATGTCCACAAACATGAAAACAAAATACATCTGCATGAGACACCCAGAGAAGGAGATGGTCTGACTCCTGAGTATGTGGTTGGCCATCATCTTGGGGACAGTGGTGGAGGAGAAGCAGACATCCACGAAGGACAGGCTGCAGAGGAAGAAGGACATGGGGATGTGCAGGTGGGAATCCGGGCTGATGGCCAGGAGGATGAGCAGGTTTCCCAGGACCGTGGCCAGGTACCTGCTCAGGAAGAGCACGAAGAGGAGCTTCTGCCGCTGGGGCTGCCTGGAGAGTCCCAGGAGGAGGAACTCAGAGTTACTTGACTGGTTTGTCTCTCCCATGGGGCTGGGAACCTGGGTCCAGAGGCAGACAAAGCAGGAAAAATTCAAAAGCCTGGAAAATGATGGTCAAGATGGGGCAGTTAAGAAGATGGCAAGGAGAAAGGCCATGTGACAGAGGTGAGGCATTAGCACTTTGCTTCCTGTGTTTTGTGCCCCCTTTATTACCAAAATGAGGGCAGTTTCCTTATGCATGTGCAGTACCTCCAGAGGGACACTGAAAGAATGTGACAGTGGTTTTGTCCATAAATCCTTTATATGTCTAAACTTTCTACCATAACCATATATTTTTTAAAGTAAGTATCAAAAACACTATAGATAAAGGAATATTAATAGAGACTTTAATATTTATAATGAGTACCGGAGAACACATGTATAAATGGTTACCATAGAGACTGACGTACTAAGCATATACCCTAATACAGGGTACTGATGCCATTGATATCATTAGTGGTGTTGCCTTTGAGAATATTTTTTATTTCCCTTATCTCTAACCTGTAGCTGTTACACATTCCTAACATGTCTGCTCTTAAGATGATGTCAGTGATCAAACAAAAACTGCTCCCAGGGTGGTAATGATAGAATTGTTGCCGCTGATTCCTGCGCTCACATTTTCAGAGCACTTTACAGACCTCTGAGCCAGCCCTTCTTAGCTATGTCCACTGAGCTCCTTAAGACTAACTTGTAAAATTAAAATGGAAGTGACCCAGAAGTATGGTCAGAAACCTGCCAATTTGTCTTCCCCACACTTCAGGGCCTCATAAACAGATAACACACACTGGTCATGCCTGGGCAATCTCAAGGAACTGCTGATGATCTCAGAACTGTTTCTATAGCGCCACTTAAACAGAAGATGTAGTTGCTTCCATGTCTTGGCTATTGTAAACAGTGCTACAATGAACACTGGGGTGCATGTATCCTTTCGGACCGTACAATACTCCAATATAAAATTAAAAGTTTAAAAAAAAAAAAAGGAAGATGTAGTGGGGAGTGCCCCCTTAAGGATTTACCCCTTAACAAGCGTTTATTGATGAGTCCCGCTGCTTCGGCTCTTACCCAAGAAGAATGACAGTCTTCACGGTCCCCAGAATTCCCAGGTTTGCTTCACTTTTCTAGACCTGGCCAGAGATTATTTGTCTGAGGGAGAGGGACTTGTCTTTGAGTTTTTCAGGCTAAGTCTGCATGAACAAGGGGCTGGGGTGCACAGACTCAGCCCTCGGTGCTGGAAGGATGTTCGGGGTACCGTAGGGCCAGCTCTTTACAGGAGCCTTGATGGGCACTAAGGCTATATTCCCTGAGAGCCTCATTAGAGAAAGCAGAGAGTAATTGTTCCTTCTCCTCTGTGGGCTTTTTTTGGATCCAGCATTGATAATAAAGATCTGTCTTCAGAGTTATGTAATTGCTGCTTCAGGACTTGGCAACATTGGAAATGATGCAATCTTGGGGATAATCATTAGCCACAACCTTTCTGCTAGAGAGAACTCACAATTCTATATTTTATCCCCCACCCAATCTTGTTGGGAAATACACATGAAGCTGGATAGGGGTTAAATTTTGGATTCACACAGATCTGTGCTGAATTCCAGACCCACATTATCAGTGGTATGACCTTGAGAAAGCTACCAATCTTCACAGAATTACAAAACTTCACCATCTGTAGAGAGGAGAAATAATCACCATGTAGAGTTGTGCAAATTAAATATGTAATTTATGTTAAACACCTCATGACCCCTATCCTCATCAATGCACTGGGCTAGGACCATGTCCACTAGGTGGAGGTTAAAGGTGAGGGACTTTCCTCGTGGTCCAGTGGGTAAGACTCTGCACTCCCAGTGCAGGGGGCCCGGGTTCCATCCCTGGTTGGGGAACTAGATCCTGCATGCATGTCACAACTAAAAGTTCGCATGCCATAACTAAAACATCCCGCATGCTGCAAGGAAGATTCTGTGTGCTGCAACTAAGACCCGACACAGCCTAAATGAATAAATATTTTCTTTAGAAAGGTATTAAGTGATATTTATATCCTTTGCTCTCTGCTCAATCATCTGTATTCTGCATAAATATAATTTGGAAATAGTGTCACATGTTTATCTTCATATGTCAATAGTCATTTTTATAAAGGACCAGTTGACAAGTCTTTTATTCTATATTTTAATTTGGGGGTAAATGAGGTAGAAATAGGAACCATTGCTGAGTTCAGTTATAAACTGGTAGAACATGGGTGCCAATGAGGAACCGAGAATTACTGAGTCCAATAGGTATCACTCTAGTTGTTCTGAAGGCAAGATCTGGCTTTAAGGTGCCCATAAAGGTCTTGATCTTATGCATTGCAAAGTTTACTTTCCTGAGTTGATAATATTAAAGAGTTACTCATAAAAACCATACATCTGGGTCAGAAGTGGCAATTGAATTCCTAAAAAAAATATACTCTGGGGCTTCCCTGGTGGCGCAGTGGTTGAGAGTCTGCCTGCTAATGCAGGGGACACGGGTTCGGGCCCTGGTCTGGGAGGATCCCACGTGCCGCGGAGCGGCTGGGCCCGTGAGCCACAACTGCTGAGCCTGCGCGTCTGGAGCCTGTGCCCCGCAACGGGAGGGGCCGCGATAGTGAAAGGCCCGCGCACCGCGATGAAGAGCGGTCCCCGCACCGCGATGAAGAGTGGCCCCCACTTGCCGTAACCAGAGAAAGCCCTCGCACGAACCGAAGACCCAACACAGCCAAAAATAAATAAATAAAGTAGCTATAAAAAAATATACTCTGGAAACCAGAGTGTTCCTCTAGCTTCCACTTTGGGTGGAAGCAATCCAATCCAATCCAATGCAAATTCCCCATGCTGACTATAGCATCTTAATAAATATCTTTAACCTGCTCCCAGTAACTCAAAATAAGAATCTCAGGGCTGTAATGAGCCTTCATGTCTCCATCAGACATGTGTTATGAGATCAAGTTCTCTCCATTCCATCTCCAAAAATAGGCCAACCGCCCCACACACAAAATTAATTATCAAAGATCTGGGGAGGAAGGGGAGAATAGTGACTGGATTAGTAAAGCCATTGTTTGCAAGTGATAGAAAACCAACTCATATCAGCTTAAGGAGAAATAGAATCTACTGGTTGATGTAATTACAAAGCCCAAAGTTCTTCATGCAAAGCCTGTGTGTTTCAGTCAGGGCTAGATTCAGGGACCCAAGTAATGACACCAGGACCAGTATTTCTCTGTCTCTCTACTCTGTTTGCTTCTGTTCGACTTCATTCTACAGACTGACTCTCCATGTGGCAAGAAGGCAGCCACCAGTATCTCTGAACTCACATCCTCCCAGACTAGCAATCACAGGGCACATCGAACTTCTCTCTACCACTGCTTATTGGCACTGTTGTAAGGCAAGACTGTGATCATCCCTTTTTGGATCATATACCCAAATTGGAACCAACAAACCCGATGGGAAAGTGGGGTATTCTGGTCATCCTGGGTCATAACCCCAGTCCATTCCATGTGGAAATTCAGTGATGGACGTTTATCACCAGGACTAAATGGAGGAGGGGAGGAGTTTCCCAAACAGATCCAAAAAAAAAAATGGAAATGGGAAGGAATGCCCTGGAACAAAAAAAAAAAAAAAATCGAGTTATCGGACTTCCCTGGTGGAGTAGTGGTTAAGAATCTGCCTGCCAATGCAGGGGACACGGGTTCAAGCCCTGGTCCGAGAAGATCCCACATGCGGTGGATCGACTAAGCTCATGTGCCACAACTACTGAGCCTGTGCTCTAGAGCCAGCAAGCCACAACTACTGAAGCCCGCGAGCCTACAGCCCATGCTCCACAACAAGAGAAGCCACTGCAATGAGAAGCCCGCGCACCGCAACGAAGAGTAGCCCCCGCTCACCTCAACTAGAGAAAGCCTGCACACAGCGACGAAGACTCAATGCAGCCAAAAATAAATAAATTAATTAATTAATTTTTAAAAAATCGAGTTACCATGATCCACCAGAGTCACTCCATCAACTGACCTGAGTTGAGCAAAGGATTGGAGAAGGCACACTTAAGACACAAGAATAAATTAGTAAGCTATTTTAAAAGTTAAGGTGAACTAAACAAAAACAAAAACTGTAATTAATGACAACCCAGTATCATTGAGCACACCTAGTACCCAGATCTTTGTTTCTAAATGCCATTCCCTACTAAAAGGAAATTGGGTTCCTTAGAGAAAGGGCTGATTCCGGATCTGGGCAGAAAAAAACCAAGGTGAGTCTAGGACATTACGTGTGTGCCAGAAAATAAGGAAATGCTCAAAGTCCAATGTGAACATATATAAACTGCAAATGACTTTCAAATGTATCACCATATCCATATATGGTGTTTAAAGTACTATTCTTTCAACTTTTCTTCAGACTTGAAATTTTTCAAATTAAATATTTGTGAATAAACAGAGATTTTTAAAAAGGAACAAAGATGCTAGCTTGAAAGGGGTCTCCCACTGGCTAAATTTGGAATAATTTGAGCATCAAAGAGAATAATAGGGAATTCCCTGGTGGTCCAGTGATTAGGACTCTGTGCTTTCACTTCCAAGGGCGCAGGTTCAATCCCTGGTTGGGGAAATAAGATCCCACAAGCTGCGTGGCATTGCCAAAAACAAAAACAAAACAAAACAAATCAAAAAAATAATAATAATTGTAAGTGATTATA
This sequence comes from Balaenoptera acutorostrata, assembly GCF_949987535.1. Taxonomy (NCBI): domain Eukaryota; kingdom Metazoa; phylum Chordata; class Mammalia; order Artiodactyla; family Balaenopteridae; genus Balaenoptera; species Balaenoptera acutorostrata. The sequence continues at coordinate 37,199,942 of NC_080078.1, forward strand.
AAATATTAAATGTATTACAATCTGTGAATCAATATTAATACTATCTTTAAAAGAGAGAATTTTTAAGGTAATTTGCCATAACTGAAGGTGAAAATTAACAATTAAGGGAATGAATTTAGCATTTACTCTGACTTTTTAAAATGATCTGAAGTTCATCATGTGTTCATGGAGAAAAATCTCTTCTTTACAGAATAATGCCAGTTAAGAAATATAGAAAAATTATACAACTAGGAAATACTAATTGCAGGCAGGAAAATATACCAATATAAGAAATGCTTTTATAAAGTCACTACCACCAACCATCTTTACCAGCAACAGAGCATTTACAAAGTTATCAGATAACATCACTAATACCTCCAATTCCACGCAACACCATAGGATTTATTGAAGCCCTCTCTCTTTCCAGCTCCACCAGTGAGAAATCTGGCTCGCATTAGCCTCAATATATTAACTTATTTGTGCAGTCCTCTGTACATAGGCTATTTCCTGACCCCACCAGGCTGCCTTCTGGGTTGGCCATCTCAGGATGAGTTCCCAGTTGGCCCTGATGCCTGGCCCTGTGCCAAGCCAGCCCTCCTGTCGGATCCCACACGTGAACTGTTTGCACCAATATTTATGCCCTCAATTCTCTAGACAAATGGTTCACAACCAGAAACAAATTTGCCTCCCAGAGGACTTTGGACGGTGTATGGAGACATTTTTGGTTGTCACAACTATGGGGAGGCTACTGACATCTAGCGGATAGAGGCCAAGGATGCTGTTAAACACCCTGCAGTGCACAGACAGCCCCCCACCAAAGAGAACCATCTGAATCAAGATTTCAAAAGTACTAAGGTTGAGACTATAATACACCTCATTGATAATTTGCAGATTATTACATGGGAAATCATAATAAACTGGTTAAAATAAAATATATTATTAAAATTAATTTCATTTTAAAAATTTAATGGGGCTACTAGAAATTTTTAAATTACAAACGTGACATTTGCTGCCTCTAGGATCCCCTCAGGAGGCACATTCTATCTGATTGTCCTTTTGTATTCTTTTTTCTGTTATTGTTGTTTTCTTGGTTGTCCTTCTTTTTATTGATAGAGTATTATAAATATCATCTTTCTAAGTCTTGCTAAACTTAAAACCTTTCATTCAAAGACACCTACTGGGCATGTATTCAAGGGGAATCCTGGCTTTGTCACCCTTCCCTGCCGTCTACGGTGCGAAGGAAAAAAGGCACACGCCCAACGTGGAGCTCGAACCCACAGCCCCTTAGATTAAGAGTCTCATGCTCTACCAACTGAGCTACCCGGATACACCAGGGCGATGTATATTTTCAGAGAGGAGTATGTACATACTACTTGGCATGGCCCTGAGGATGAAGCGGGAGCACCATTGACAGCTCCTGTGGGAGAAGAAGCTCCCGGCAGCCCAGTGGGATTTACCCAGGCCTCCTGGTCAGCGGGTGGAGCCGGGACTCCGCGGTCCTGGGCCGACGAAACCCACCGGGCCGGGCTGCTCCTTCCAGCTGGGAGCGTGCGTCTTCCCGTAAGCTCTGGGCCCCAAGGGCGCCCCAACATACCAGAGACCACTCGCCTAATAGAGTCATCCATTCACTCAAGTGTTTATTGAGCGCCTAATGTATACCAGGCACTAAGGGTACAGCAGTTAACAAAGTGGATTTTTAAGAAAGAGGAAGAAAGGGGGCCAGATTCCGGATCAGATGAAGTTGCTGCTTTTCATTTTTGTTTCCTTCCTCACCAGGCTCGACGCCTGCAGTTTAACGGAGCAGACAAATATGAACTGCAGTAGGTGTCTTTTTAGGGGCGATTCTCTCTCCCTTCTACGGATACTTGCCCTGCCCTCTTTAGATATTAAGGAAGGAAGGAAGGAAAGAAGGAAGGAAGGAAGGAAGGAAAGAAGGAAGGAAGGAAAGAAAAGAAAAGAAAAGAAGCATGATGTTTCCGAGGACACAGGGCCCTTTCTCACCCCGGAGGAACTATAAAAAGTCACAAAAGTAGCTATACTTTATAACAGAAATCCAGGCACAAAATCACCCACAGTCCTAACCCAGATAAAGTCAACGTTATCTTTGGCTCACGTTACTTCCAACTCTTCCGTAAGTGCCCATTCAATTCTTACATTCACATATCAAAGGTGCAACGTCTGCTCTCCACATATTCTGTTTACCTTTTGACCTGAATATTTGTGCATTTTTCTAGTCTCTTTTTTTTTTCTCCCCTTCCCTCCTCGGCTCTTCCACACCAGATTCTTTCTTGGGCAGTCATGCAGGGACAGCTGCGGTTTGGGAGTTACCGTTTGTTTTCTAAGAATTGGCTCATATACGGCTTTCATAGCGGGATCTTCCAAGTGAACTGGGATAGACTGAACGTTCTTTTCTGAGGCTGAACACTATTAATGAAGCAAAATGTATTCCATCTCTCTCCTACGGATGGTCATTCCCCTTTGCCTTTTATTTATTGTTTACCAAACTGCTGCAATAAAACTTCCTACATCGGTAGTTTTGTCTGTTACAGATTCACAGAAGTGGAATTAGAGGATCAAAGAGGTGTGTGTACCAGACTGCTTTCCAGAACACAGAGTGAAACCACACATTTTTTCCATTAAGATGTATGGGTACACGGTCTTTCTCCTTCCCCTCTTTTCGAAGTAAACATCTGTAAATTTAACTCGCATTCCCTTAAGGTCAGTGGCGTATCTTCGAATTTCATAAAGACTCATATTTTCCTCTGTGTAACCCAAAGCTCGCCCCTCCATCTAGAGATAGAGTGCCCCCTCATACTACCCTAGGTGGGACTCGAACCCACAATCCCTGGTTTAGGAAGCTAGTGCCTTATCCATTAGACCACTGGAGGAGCTGCCGCAAGTTTTCCTGAGAATATGGGAAGAAGGAATAACTCGTCAGCACTGGCTAGAATATGCTCCAGGAATTGGCTTGAGTATCTACTCAAAACTTGGCTGAATCCCTGCAACGTCCCAACCTCTATCCAAGTCTCCAGGAATGCAGTCGTGAACAAAACAGAAACTGCCGCTCCCGGCGGAGCTCCTGTGCAGACCGCGCACTCGCCGCCCGCCGCGCTCTCCTGCCTTCTTGTGGCTCCTCCAGCGCGGGCACCGCCGAGTCTGGCTTGTCGGGTTCCTCCAGAAGGAGTTCCAAGCTCCGGAACGCCCTGGATTCTCCTCCGGATGACAGATTCAGCGAGCAGTGAGGGACCCTGGCTGGATCAGTGGTGTGTTGGGCCGGACCACCGACTGCAGTGTGTGTGATAAATGTTCGGTCCTCCGGGCCCCGGCTGGACAGAAGACCCGGGAGCGCGCAGGGCTGGAGGAAGATGATGCGGGACCAACACCGTGTGCAAGGGGAGGAGACCCCTCAACACCCTCCGAGGCTCACCCGCAGGCGGAAGTCAGAGCCTCCTCCGCAGCCTCCTGCGCTGGGCGCTGTCACTCAGGGCTTGGCCTACGTACAGGAGACTGGGGGCGCGCGGAATGTTCTACACCGGGCCTCGCTTTTCCAGGCCCAGAGCCAGAACAAACCCCTCCCCATGGAGCTATACAAAGCCGAAGTCCCGGGTATCTGGACACACCCCTGCAATTTTCCTCGCAACCCACCCTTCTTCATTCACTAAGGCTTGTAATTTATCCAAATGTAAAAATTCAGGAGAATCCAGAGCCGCTCAAGATTTCCCGCCCCCCTCCTCCCAGGAGAGCTCCCGGTACCTCAGAGACTCCTCTCGCCACCTCCCCACCCCAAATGTATCTTTTATCATTGGAGCAACAAGGTTATCTAACGCACAGTCCAAAAAAAAATACAGGACAGAATCAGAGAACACACTTTGATTCAGTCTTCTAATCTCCTTTGTCCGGCTGGTCCTGGCAGTCTGGCCACAGGCCCGGATGAAGCGGCGGGAGGGCGGCTGGAGCCGCCACCCCCGAGACTGCACAGGGACCAATTTGGAGGAACGCGGCCTTCACTGAGAGGAACTAGGACGCTGTAGACGCGGCCCCCTTGCTCCGGGGGTGTGCTTCGTCTTCTGGGTGCGCGAGGTCTCGGCACAGGCTCTCCTCTTAAATCGATTGCATTTTAGCAGAAGGCGGGAGGAGGAGCAGACCCCAGGCAACACGCTTTCCAGAAGCAGTTGGCGGCCCGTTGGGACGGGACGGGTATGTTTCTGTACATACTCATCTTTGGGGGTGACAGACTCAAGGAGGAATCCAGGCACAGGTCCTAGGCTCTGCCTTGGTCTAGAAGCGGTCGCGTTTGCCGGGATTGACAAGTGTCCTTGGTTCGACCGCAGCTTTGGGGCTCCAGCATCCCTCAGCATCTGGTTTTCCACATCCGTTTAAACTGGGCCCAGAATTTCTTTACTTTCCCAAAAACAAGCTCTTCACTGCTTTGAGGTTTGTTTGTTTTTAATATCCAACATTTTCAGTTGTTTTAGCGGGAGGATTGGTCCCCCAAACCCCGCCCATTCGTGTTACTGGAAACCTCGACTCTCTGCTGGAGTGTTTTTCTTTGTAACTTCCTTCAAGCTGTTAATAATTTTTTAACCAATAAATTAAAGTTTAAAAAAATGTTTTTATTTTATTCATTTTTGGTTGCGTTGGGTCTTCGTTGCTGCGCGCGGGCTTACTCTAGTTGCCTCGGGCAGGGGCTACTCTGCTTTGTGGTGCTCGGGCTTCTCATTGCGGTGGCTTCTCTTGTTGCGGAGCACGGGCTCTAGGCGTGCGGGCTTCAGTAGTTGTGGCACACAACTTAGTTGCTCCCCGGCATGGGGGATCTTCCCGGACCACGGATGGAAACCGTGTGCACTGAATTAGCAAGCGGATTCTTAACCACTGCGCTACCGGGGAAGTCCAGTTCCGCCCCACGCCCGGGAAATCTAATTCAAGAGTCAGCCTCGGAATTCTGCGGTAGACTCTGGAAGAAAGAGGAGATTTGGCCTGAGGGGTGACCCCGGCCCACGGTTGCCCCGAAAGCGGGGAACCTTCGCCCTTTATGGAAAGCATCTCTCTGGGATTGGAACTGCTTAAGGGTCAAAGTCAAACCCCACCGGGACCCCCAGCCGCCAAAAAAGGGGACTATCACAGCCTGACGTCCAGAGCGGGGCACAGGATACCTGTCCTGATGGCGTGGACCCCAGGACTACCATGCTCGGGCTCCGGGAACCCTTTCCCGATCTGGGGCAGCGGGACCAGGGCAGACCTGGGAGCGCCCAGGTGAGGAGTAACCAGCAAATGGAAAGAAGAGGAGGAGGAAGAAAAGGGAATAAAGAAAGGGGAGGAAGGCCTGGGGCGCCGTCTCTAAGTACCTCATCCATCCTCCCAGCTGGGTAGTCACAGCGGATACGTTACTGGACACTTAGCAGGGATGTTTGAGTCTCACTGGAGTAATTGCTGGACTTGAACCCTGAAAGCTATGTGACTCTGGGAGACTGTTGCCTCTCACGGATTTTCTCCCCTACCGGCCTTAACCTAATCGAAGCCCCAGGCGCAGCGCCCTGAACCGGGATGTCCGCACCACTGGACCCCCCAAGACTTCTACTAAAATTTTAAAAGCACCTGGAGACACATTGAGGCTTTGAAATATTTTCTCTAATTCTCTCTTGCAGTGTTGGGTTCGATGCCCAAGGTCTGGGGCCTCAGGTAGTTCCCAAATCTCTACAGAGGAACTATTTTTGTGTAAAAAGAAGTGGGCTCGTCCGGGATTTGAACCCGGGACCTCTCGCACCCTAAGCGAGAATCATACCCCTAGACCAACGAGCCACGCAAACTACAGCCTTTGGCTGTCTTCTAAGACTTCTTGGAGTCCCGGATGTGCAACAGGGAGCCAGTGAAGTGGTGTGGGGAGGAGGTTCCAATGTCAGACCCGCCGGGAAGTGTTGAGCTCAAAGACCAGTGAGCGAGGCAAGGACCCCAGAGCTCCCCATGCCCACAAAGAGGGGAGCAGCCCCTGCACCCTACCCGCCGGCCCAAATCTGGTGGAGCCAGCGCTCAGACAACAATGAGCCCACAGGCCAGGAAGGGCCGGCGATCCGTGCGTCCCCGCCCGGCCCTTAGGTCATTTAGCAAACACTCCTTGCAGCCGGGAGCGCGCTTGTGGCCGCGCTGGGGTAAAAGCCAGCAAGGAACTCCGGGTCCGGCGGGGCAGCGTTGAGTGCCTTTTTTTTTTTTTTTTTAATTATTATTTTTTTTATCATTTAAATTTTATTTTATTTATTTTTTTATACAGCAGGTTCTTATTAGTTATCTATTTTATACATATTAGTGTATATATGTCAATCCCAATCTCCCAATTCATCCCACCCCCGGCCACTTTCCCCCTTGGTGTCCATACGTTTGTTCTCTACATCTGTGTCTCTATTTCTGCCCTGCATTGAGTGCCTTTTGATGGCAGGTCACAGGAACGCCTTGCTTGGAAAAGCCGCTCCCCCAGGTGTGGTATCCTGGTTACTAGTCGCTACCTGCTTAGTTTCTCAGGAATCCAAACAGGTCCAAACCAGAAAAAGAACTCGCCCAACGTGGGGCTCGAACCCACGACCCTGAGATTAAGAGTCTCATGCTCTGCCGACTGAGCTAGCCGGGCAACCAATAGCTGGCTTTATCGTTGTACATGTTGATGGGGGGTAACGTGAAGGTGATGGGACCTAGAATAGGTAATTACTTAGACGTGGGCAGCAGGGGCGGGTCAGCGGCCAAAGCTTCCTGGGCCTCACAGGGGGTTCCCCGCCACAGGTTCCACTCCCCACCGCCGCTCCCTGCTGCAACAAGGGTGTTTCTCGTCCAGGACTTCCCTCACCACCCAGTAGCTAGGGAACCCGGTCTGGCCCCTGTGCCCGCCCGGCCCACCTGACGTCGGGTGTAGGGAGAAGCAGCTGGGCGTAGGGGGACGGAGGGAGCGGCGCCAAGGGTGATAAACCTAGGGCGAGATGTACCACAGTTAGTTTAACGATTGACCCCTTGAGGGACCTCTGGATTATTTCCAGTTTTTTTGGCTGTTAAAGTAAAACAGCTATAAACACTCGTGTACAGGTTTTTGTGTGAACATAGTCTTCATTTTTCTGAGATAAATACCCAAATTGCTGGGTCATATGGTAGTTACATGTTTAGGTTTTTTTTTTTTTTTTTGGCTGCATTGGGTCTTCGTTACTGCGCACGGGCTTTCTCTAGCTGAGGAGAGCGGGGGCTACTCTTCGTTGCGGTGCGTGGCTTCTTATTGCGGTGGCTTCTCTTGTTGCAGAGCACAGGCTCTAGGCACTCAGGCTTCAGTAGTTGTGGTACGGCAGGCTCAGTAGTTGTGGTGCACGGCTTAGTTGCTCCGCGGCATGTGGGATCTTCCCGGACCAGGGTTCACACCCATGTCCCTTGCATTGGCAGGCTGATTCTTAACCACTGCGCCACCAGGGAAGCTCCACATGTGTGGTGACCCACTGTCTCCAATAAAATGTTCAATAGAAGTAGAGAGTGTCAGCATCCTTGTTGCATTTCTAACCTCAGAGAGAATGTTTTCAAGGTTTCACCACAAATATGAAATTTGCTGCAATATTTTGTAGATAATTTGAGAAGTTATGGGTATTATCTTCTTTGGCTAATTTACTAAGAATTTTAAAAATCATGAATGAAAGTTGGATTGTATCAGATACTTTCCCCTGAATTTATTGAATACATTTACCAATTTTCTCCTGTCAAATCAACCTTGCATTCCCTAGGATAAATTCAGCTCGGCCGTGGCATATTATTCTTTTTACATCTTGTAAGATTTGGTTGGCTAATATTTTAAGATTTTATATTTATTTTCATGAGCAAGATTATGTGCTTTTAAATGTCTTTTTCATGCTATCCATGGTTAGTTTGATATCAGAATAGCGCTAGCCTCATAAAATGTGTTCAGAGGTTCCCTCTTCTATGCAAGATTTTGTGTGAGACTAAAATTTTATTTTTTGAATGTTTGTTAGCGTGCTCCACTGATGCCATCTGGGTCAAGAATTTTCGTTGGAGGGTAATATTTGACTATTGATTCACTTTATTAGTTTTAAGATCATTTACATTTTTATTCCAGTTTGATTCCATTAAGGCATGTTTTATATTTCAAAAAATTATATATTTTTTCTAAATTTTTACAAAGTTGTTTAGAATATGCTTTTATTATCTTCTTAAATTATGCAATAAGTGTAAAGTCATTCCTTGATGCAGGTTATGTGTGTCTTCTGTCATTATTTCTTAACCAGTTTTTGCAGTTTTATGAATAACATTAGCTTTTTTCAAGACCTGCCTTCCAAGATTTGTCATTAATCTCTATTGTATGCCTGTTTTCAACTTCATTACGCTCATCTCTTCATCATTTCTTCCCTTGTTCTAATTTATCTGGGTTTATTTTTGCTGTACTTTTTCTAACTTCTTGTCATTAGCTTTCAACCTGTCTTCTCTATTATACACATCTAAGGTTATCAATTTCCCTCTAACTACTGCTTTAGCTGTGTCTTAAAGGTTTTGGTATGTAGTATTTTCATCATCATTTATTTCTAAGTATTTTCTAAATCCCATTGTAATTTCTTCCTTAACCCATGGAATTTTTAGAAGTGTATTGCTTAATTTGTAATCATATTGGGATATTTTAAGGGTTTTTTTGTTTTTTTATTTTGACCTATTTTTAGTTTACCATTTCTCTCATCTTTTTAAGCCAACTGTTAATACATCTATTGAGTTTTGTTTCAATTTTTGCATATTTTTATTTTTAGAAAAATTTAGTCCTGTTTCATTCTTCTAAAGCATTTTACAGAGCTCCTGTTCTCAAATATATTTTCATTATTGTCTTTCATGTCTTTATACATGGTAGAGATAGTTGTGTTATAGTCTGTGTCTGATAATCTTAGCATCTGAAATCTTTCCAGTTTTATTTCCATTGTCTATTGTTCATTGGTTGTTGCTCATGGTGCCTCGTTTCCTTGTTATTTTTCATTGTGAGTAGCCCATTTTCCTTGTGTGGGGAATCCTGTGAGATCTAGAATAAAAGTGTATTTCTCTACAGAAAATTGTTTACTTCTGCTAGGGGCTCAAGGACTTACCAGTCATGGGTCACTTTAAACCAAATTTTCTACTTGATTTCCCCCACCCCAGTTGGTCCTCAAGTTCCCAGCATTGGATTATTCATGATCCTTGGTTCATGGCACACAAACTCTCCATCCCAAACAAAAAGAAAGACCCTCTGCCACCCATTTCTCTGCTTCCTCCTCTCCAGCGTAACCATCCTTAAGATCCTATGGGAGGCAAATGCTCTTGGCACCCCATGGCACTCTTCTTTCCAGCACAAGCTGAAGGCGTTGGCCAGCAAGCACTTGAGACCCCACGGTGGGGGGCGGGGGGGGACTTTTCCTGGGCCAGTGTGCCCGGGGAAGTGGGAAAAGCTGGAGGAGTTAACCTCCCTCCCGATTTCCTCTCACTCCGGGGTACTTTGAGGAAAGGTGCCTTTCCACTGAGCAACTGTTTTGTAGGAATTTGGAGCCTGGAACCATCCCCACCTCAGGGTTCTGCACAACAGATGTCCACCCCTGTAGAGTTCTTGAACATGTTTTGTTAGGCTTACTCACAGGTCCGAGATATTCTCTGATCGTGGTAAGGTGTGTGTTGTCCTGAATCCGTTGCTTGAGGTTATTGAGCTGGCAGGACATGGGGTGGGGGTGTAACCACGTGGGATAATAGCCTCAGACCAACAACACACCCACTATTGTTCTTCAGATGCTTGAATTTTGAACTTTCCCATGATAGCAGGTCCCGGTGCTTGGTGTCTGGGCTCCTGGTGTCCACCTCTTGCGCCTCGCGAAGGCGGTCCCCTGAGCTGCAGAACAGGGCGGAGGGGACACGGTTCCTGGCGGGTGCTGGGATCCAGGGCCACGGTACTCCTACCGACCTCGGGCAGGGAAGGAGGAGAGACACAGCAGGCCACTTCAGGTAGAGCGACTGGATTTGGGGTGGAGGCGGGCTCGGGACTCCGGTTGCAAATGCCAGCAACCCATCACTTCTCCCCAGGCTAATGCCTTGGCCTCCTGACCCAGAAGTGTGGGCCCAGGCTTGACGTGTCAGAGGCCTCCAGCTGGTGAAGACGGGGCTCCTGATGCACAGAGGAAGGAAAGACCTCTCCCGTCTTCGGTGCCTCGAACCTGGACTGACAAAAGTAGCTTGTTGCGAGACTCGTGGAGATGCTTTGGTTACTGGTCCTCAGTGAAATTTTTTAAACCACAGTGGGTGGCATTGAGTGGGGCTGAGACACGGAACTGGGGAAAAAGTAGATTTGAAGCCGGGGCCTGTCGCACCCTAAGCAAGAATCATACCCCTAGACCAACAAGCCACCTGACCTCCATCCTTTGGCTCTCCCCTATGATGCTGTGACACCCCGGGGGTGGGACCGACAAGGCCAATGAAGTGGCTCGAAGAAGAGACTCCAATTTCAGACCCACCGGGAAATGTAGAGTTCCCAGGACCCATGGGCAGGGAGAAAACCCAGCGCTCCCTGTGCCGACAAAGTAGGCAGCAGCCCTTGCTCTCCCCGCAGTGCGGTGGTCCCCGCCGCCTCTCCTCCGCGCTCGGACGACAAAGAGCCCCCGACCAGGAAGGGCGGCCGGCCTTAAGTCCCCGCGCCGCTCTTCGGTCACTTTGCAGGCCTCCTCGCAGCAGCGAGCGCGCTGGGGACCCGCGAGGCCAAAGCCGGCGAGGAGCTCCTGGCCGCGCGGGGCAGGCGGACTGCTCAAGAGCCGGCGGGGGCGCGCGAAGGGTCCTTGGGCCTCGATCGCCGGGACGCTCGCTTTGGAGGAAGTCGAACCCCCAAGTACTGGCACCCAGTAATTGCTCACCAAACCCCTGCGGAGTGCAGGGAGGAAACGGCCACCACCGCCTCTGCCTCCCCGCGCTGCTCCCGCTTCTCCCGGCTCCGCTCCCAGCTCCCGCCACGGTGAGATCAAAACCAAGAAAGCGAGCACGTGGGGCCTCCAACCTGCGAGGCTGACTTTGAGAGTCGCTTTGTTCTACCGACTGAATCAGCCGGCCAGCTACGGTCCTGGCCTCGAATGTCCTAGGATGGCCTGGCGGGGGGGGCGGGGCGCGGCCCCTAGAGTGAGGCGGGTTAGCCCACCAACCAGACCCCACACCTGGGCGGGTCACGATGCCCCTCCCAGCTCACCAGGGGGAGGAGGAAGAGGTTCCTCCGGTCCTGTTGGGCAGTAAGAGGACGCAGCCCTCAGAACAGCGAGAGCCGTGTCCAGGAGTCGGGGGTCGGGTTCTGGGGCACGCTCTGCAGTCGGTATGTCCTTCCCAGATGTTCAACCATTCCCCCACCCCTCTGGATCCATGGCGCCATTTCTTCTTTCTCTCATCTGGGAAGCCCCGGGGCCGAGCGCAGGACCCAACATTGAAGTTCTGCCCAGGGAAGCCCGGGAGTCTGTCTCTCTCTCTCTCCCTCCTTCTCCCCGCCACTAAAACGCAACCTTAAGTAAGAGTAGGGCTCACCTGCGACTTGAGGAGTGACTCACCTGCGACTTGAGCAGTGACCATCCCGAGCCATAAGACCTGTACCCCTAGAGCAACCAATAATGCACTTTCCTTCGCTGTTTGCCGGAGTCATCTCCTTTGACTGCGCGCTGATCCCACTCTCAGAGGAAGCCGTCTGCATCTCGCCGAAGCCTCCACTGGTCGATCTTCCGTCCTCCGCTGAAAACGCTGAAAGAAAAAGAGAGGGCTCGTCCGGGATTTGAACCCGGGACCTCTCGCACCCAAAGCGAGAATCATACCCCTAGACCAACGAGCCACCACAATATCATTTCTTTTTTTCTTTACTCTCTCAGCCCTTCTACAGGTGATCTATGCGACTCTCGCCCCGATAGCTCAGTTGTTAGCGTGCGCACCTGTGAATCTGACTCTGTGGGTTCGCGGGTTCGCAGCCGCTGTCAGATTTCGAATCGAGGGTTAGATTATCTGCTCCATGTACGGCGGGAGCCAGAGGAAGACCGCGCAGCTGCGGCTCTCCGTTCTCGTGAGACCCCTGAAACCACGGCTTTCCTATTACACATGCAGGGAGGAGACTCGCAGCCCTGTTCCAGGGTGAACAGCTCGCCCGCAAGCGGCCCCACACGGGGACCAATCGGGGGTATCTACTCCTGGGCCTCGTGAGGGAGGGAGGCAAAACAGACACTGGAACTACTGAACAGCCCTGTATTCCCCTTCTTGATCGACACCTACCTGATCGACACCTGGATCAAGTTCTCCCTCAACGGAGCAGTGTCTCTGAGCGAGAGGAGGAGGTTTGGTGGAATGGCTCATTGGTCCAGGGGTATGATTCTCGATTAGGTGCAAGAGAGTCAAATTCCTGGAGGAGCCCAGGTTTTCACACTTTCTTGTATTTTAATTGGGGACAGTTTTCCCCGAGGAGGAAAACCCTTGTCGGCCTTAAAGGGCATTGGTTCTTGCCTTGTCCTGGGAGTCTAGAAGCTGCCATGAGAAGCCCCACCCGCTACAAGGAGCAGACAACTCCGAGGGCAGGACCCAGCCCGGATTCCTCCGGTGAGCAGGAATTTGTGTGTTTCAGCTCACTGTGCCTCCAACAGGGCACATTTTAGTCGGGAGTGGACAGCTGGGAGCAGAAAACCAACCCCCATGGGACCGGAATCCACAATAGGCGCCAAAAAGCTCACCCAACATGGGGCTCGAACCCACGACCCTGAGATTAAGAGTCTCATGCTCTACCGACTGAGCTAGCCGGGCAACTACTACTAGCTGACTGCGGCCAAGTTTTCAAACTTGACTGGCTGTGGACCATTCCCAAATGACTGGATGGGGCAGGTCCCGGGGTCAGCGGGGACATGGAGTCCCCTCAGGGCATTCTGTGGGTCTAGACTGCCTGGAATTCTCGGCGTCCCCAGGCCAGGGAGCAGCTGTGCCGGGTTGTGGATGAGGCGCCTCACTGACCAACGGACGGACGAGCGGCCGGCGGCTCAGCAGCCGCCGGAAGCCCTGCGGCGTGGACAGAACTCAGGGCTGACGCGCCCGAGCTGATCCCGGGACTCGCGGCCCCGCGGCCCGAAAATGACAAGGGGCCCACATAGATGCTGTTGCTGAATATCTAGGTTAAAGTCGCGTCTCGGCTCAGGACGATGCCAGGGTCTGTTCCAGATCATGGACGTTTTCAGCTGCACGCATTGTCCTCAACCCCAACCCCAAAAGTCAGGCTGAGATCCTGGATGGTGCCGGTCGCCGAGTTGAATCCGGTCTTTCTCTGGGCCTTGACACCGCCTGAGGCCCACCTGTTGACGCCAGGGTCCCCGCACCACCCTGAGGCCAGGGGAGGTGGGTGCGCCATCTTGAGGTGGCGCCAGGGATGCGGGAACCCAGCCTCTTCCTCAGAGCGATGGAAAGCAGGCCTGACCCGTGGATTCCTCCTGTCCTTGAAATATTTTGCTGAACCCTGACTCTGAGTCCAGCCGGATCACCTGGTGGGAGCAAGCCCTTAGGATCCAGAGGTAGGGGCTGCCAATCTAGGACAAGACTGTTCAGGTTCCTGCCCAAAGGGGTGGGGAGGAGTGTGAGGTGGGGAGGCAAGAGGGGCCCCGGGAACTGAGAGGGGCCTCAGGGAGAAAACCTGGGCTTCCACCAGCCCAGAGTTGCCCTGCTCAGGGAGGTGGCTGGGGTGGCCTGGGGTGGGCAGACAGACTGGAAGCTCAGGCAGGAGTCTTGAGGCACTGTTCTAAATGCTTTACCAAAAAATTAAGTAACTTGGGCTTCCCTGGTGGCGCAGTGGTTGAGAATCTGCCTGCTAATGCAGGAAACACGGGTTCGAGCCCTGGTCTGGGAAGATCCCACATGCCGCGGAGCAACTAGGCCCGTGAGCCACAACTACTGAGCCTGCGCGTCTGGAGCCTGTGCTCTGCAACAAGAGAGGCCACAATAGTGAGAGGCCCGCGCACCGCGATGAAGAGTGGCCCCCACTTGCCACAACTGGAGAAAGCCATAGCACAAAAACGAAGACCCAACATAGCAATCAATCAGTCAATAAAGAAATCTTAAAAAAAAAAAAAAAAGCTGCTTATATTAAAAAAAAAAAAAAAATTAAGTAACTTAAGATCCCAACCAAATCTTTGAGATATGAGCTGCTACTATCCCCACTTTACAGATGGGTAAACTGAGGCTCCTGAGAGTCCAGGCTTGGTGGGTCCAGATCTGTGAAGTCCAGATGAGGAATAGAGGAGCCTGGTCCTGCAACCCTCCCTCAACCCGAAAAGAACTGCCCAGGATTTGTGTCCTTGACTTTCCACACTATGGGGAGGCTCAAGACCCCAGACCACAAGCCACTTGGCCGTGGAGATTTCCCAGTTCAGGATCTCTCCAGGAAGCACAGAATTCTCCTGAAACTGAGGTTCAGGGATGGAGTCTGTGCACGGAAGTATGGATGCATGGGTCAGGGACATGGGTCAGCCCACAGTGTCCCAAAGTGAGACCTGGACAACGACGGGGGAGGGGAGGGCTCCGGCTCCAGGACCCCCTCTCTTCACTCTCTCCTGTCTCAACCTCTTTGCTCTCCATCATAACGTAAGGCACCTAGATCAGGGCCCACCATTCCATCCACACCACAAAAGTGTCCTGAGTGCAAGGGAAGGGCTTGTCCAGGACTTGAATCCAGGGCTTTTCACTCCTAAAGCTAGACATATACCCCTAGAAATCCATCAAGGTCAGTTACTTCCCCTGCCTCTCTTCCTTCCTCGGAAGTGGTGTTGCTCCCTGTTAGGTGGGGACTGTATTGTCCATTCTTCTGACAACCATTGGCTGAGCCAGGCCTTGAGCTGAGGCTGGGGATACACTGAGTACCAACTTGCCCACAGAACCACAGTGACAGTAGGACTGTGAATGGCAACAGGGTCTCCTGGATGCTGGGAGGAGTCCCTGGAGAGAAGCATCTCAGGGCTGGGGCAGGGAAGGTGGGTGCAGCGGGTGTGGGGCTGCCTGCATTTGAGAGGGGAAGGTAGAAATTGGCCCCTAAAATAAGAGAGAATCTGGCCCCTGATGCTGGGGTCAGGTTTAATTTTAAACATGTCTATTCCTTATTCCTATACTATCCTGTCACCTGGGCTCCCAGCCTCTTCTGTCCACCCGTGCAGGGGCCAGGGTGTTGCAAAGGGCTCCCCAGGGGGGCCCAGCTCTCTCTTGTGGGTCTGAACAGAACATGTCTGGAAAAGGTCAGGAGGCTACATCTTGAGGTGTCCTATGGGTTATTTTATTTTGTGGATTCCAGGTTGTTCTGGGCTCCACAATGAGATAGTAATATTTACTCATGCTGGGAACACAAGAGTATCTGGGTGGAGGTCTCAGTTAAACCCAAAGGTCCAGAGCCGTAAAAGGCAGGTCCAAGGTGCGGTACAGGCCACGTCCCTGAGATAAGAGCCTCAGTTCAGCAACACCCCCTGCATCCACAGTGGCAGCAGCCTTAGGGGGGTAAGGGGGTGTTTTAAGAGGAAGGCAGAGCCTGGTGCCCTGGAGGCAGGTAGACCAGGGAGGGTCCTCAGCTCCTTCCACCTCATTCCCATGCCTTGGGGGCCTCCAGAGACCAGGATCCAGGTGTGGGTCCCTACCAGGCTTCAAGCTCTGGCCCAGGGCAGTCGGGAGGAGCAGACTGGTTGAGTTCCTTGGGCTCTGGGGTCAGGGCTGCTCTGAGGCCATTTGCTTGCAGAGACAGAGGCAGCAGTGGAGGAGGCTGAGGGTGGTTTGAAATCCAAGCCTGTTCCTCTGCTAGGAGCAGGAGTGTGACGACAGATCCTCAGTCAAAGGGCAATGGGATGTTAGGACCCTGCCTCCTGGGTGGGTGTCCCCATCCTACCTGGCCTCTTTTCCTCCTGATCCCCAGGTTTGGATGCTTTCCCCTCCAGCACCCTCACTTGGAGCATTCCCTGAGGTAAGATGGCCCTACCACCCACCCATAGAGAGGGGTAGAATGTGAGTCTCCTTTAGTGTGAGGATGTAGGGGGCCCTATCGACCCACACAAAGCCAACTCAAGGGTATGAGTGAGGCAGGGAGACCCCAATCAGCAGGGGAGCAGATCCTAGACCACACCCATAGGGTGGGGACCCCTCCAGGCCTGGCTCTGCCTTTCCATGTTTAAGCCACACCCCTTCCCCTCCCCCACTCCAAATGTCTCCTCTGAGGGAAAATCACACCCCAAAACGGGGTTCCTTCTTCCTCCTCATAGAATGAGGAGACTGGGATTTTGTGTTTCTTTTCTCGGGAAGATATCTCCAAACAGCACTCGGAGATGTTGAAAGCCTGGGCAGGAGACAGGGATCCCTAAAATAGAAGGCTCGCCCGACGTGGGGCTCGAACCCACGACCCTGAGATTAAGAGTCTCATGCTCTACCAACTGAGCTAGCCGGGCGGTGCAAGCATAGCTAGGGCCCAGGTGACTGGCTACTCCTAACCCTTTTCTTCCCATCCTCTAAGTCCCGCAGGCGGGCACAGGCGCCGAATCCTGGAGCTCAGTCTCCCACTCGTGGCCCAAGTTCCAGCGCAGCAGAGGAATGTCGGGGCCCCGATCCCTGGACAGTGGCCCACTCACCGGAGCCTCCGCCGCAGACAAACTGGGTCCCCTTTGCCGCGTGCTCCGGTGGGGCGGTTTGAGGTCTGGGGTCGCTGAGGCCGCAGTCTGGAGTCCGGAATCCGAGGAGCTGCGACCTCCTCTCTCTTCCTCAGCATGATCCCGGGGCCAGGTCCTGGGTCCGAGCCTCAAGGGCGTCGTCGTGGGACAAGGTGCCGCGCCGGTCCGAGGACGAGTGCAGAGGTTCTCCCCGCACCCCCACCTCGGTCCTTGTCCACAGGTCCCAGTGTCCTTCCCAACAGGGTCCCGCTGTCCCCCCGCGCCTCCAGGCGAGACGAGCGGAGGGTGAGGGACACTTACTCCAGTTGGAAAAATCCGAAGCGACCCCCTCCCCTGTGCTGGGCACTAAAAAGGGGAGACCTGGTGGAACTCCTCCTCCTGGAGGGGGCTTCGGAGCCTTCCCGGCTTGCCCCACCTGAAACAGACAGGGTCTGAAAACTCCGGGATGCCCAAGACTCCATCGCCCCCAAGGCTAGCACCATACCCTTAAACCAAAAAGCCAGAACGAAGATGAGGGCTCCCGGTACTCGGTCACCCAGACTCCCACATCTGGGGAAGAGGCGGGATTCTCCGCTCCGGAGGAGGGAACCTGGGGGAAGTTTCGGTCCCGATACCCGCAAGGGGAGGGTGAAGTTAGGCTCGGTGTTCTGGGGTCCGGGGTCCAGTCCCGGAGATGCACACGCAGGGCGGCTTCCACCAACGGCCCGGCTCCCTCTTCCATCCCCACCAGGCGCGGCGGGGACTTGGGCGGCCGATGAGCTGGGGACGCCCCAGGACCCAGCGGCACCGGGCACGGGGGTGTCCGAGATGGGCCCTAAACAAAGCAACCAGCACAGCAAAATGCTGGAACAGACATCGGGCGCCGGAAGCGTGGAAGGGGGCGGGTCCTGCACGGGAAGCCAGCTACCAGGTAGTGCGCCCCGGTGGCCTAATGGAGAAGGCACTGGCCTCCTAAGCCAGGGATTGTGGGTTCGAGTCCCACCCGGGGTAATAACTCACAATTTTGGCATCACTATGCTGGGGTGGCTTCTGTCGGCAAAATCTGTTGTCAGCCACCTCTCTGAGAGCTGCACCTTCTAGGGCCCCCGAGGTTAGGGGACGGGTGTTTCTTTACACCCTTGAAGGTGAGGAAAGACGGGAGCTGGGGTCACATGGGGCTGAACCCACTGAGGCTAGCTGGGGGGTGAGGAGCATCTCACAGAGGTGCAATATCTTTAAAGTTCTGATATGTATTTTTAAACTATCTATCTAGAATATTTACATTTAAAAATCAATGTACATCTTATAGACTAAAAAACGACCATATGATCACCTCAATACACGCAGTAAAGGCATTTGATAACTCCAACCTCCATTCCTGATTTTTAAAAAAACTCTCAGCAAACTGGTGTTGAGGGGTAGGAGAGAGAGCAAGGAGCTATGAGAAAACTTTTGAGGATGATGAATATGTTCATTATCTTGACTGTGGTGATGGTTTGGGTGTACACAAATGTCAAAAGATATTAAATTGTGCACTTTAAATGTATACAATTTATTATATATCAAAACTTTAAAAAGTTGAAGTATAATTGATGTACAATATTATATAAATTACAGGTGTACAATATAGTGATTCACAATTTTAATGCCGGAGAGCAACTAAGCCCGTGCGCCACAACTACTGAGCCTGCGCTCTAGAGCCCATGCTCTGCAACAAGAGAAGCCACCGTAATGAGAAGCCCACGCACCACAACAAAGAGTAGCCCCCCACTAGCTGCAACTAGAGAAAGCCCACGTGCAGCAACAAAGACCCAAAAGTAAATTTAAAAAAAATGTTAAAGGTTATACTCCATTCATAGTTACTATAAAAATTGGCTATATTCCCTGTGATGTACAATATATCCTTGTAGCTTATTTTGTACATAATAGTTTCTACCTACTAACTCCTTGCACTTGTGATACCCTTCCCCCCTGCCCTCTCCCCACTGGTAACCACTAGTTTGTTCTCTATATCTGTGAGTCTGAATAAAACTTTTTTTAATGACCACAGAATTATTTGACACTCTTTCCACTGAGAAGTGGCATCTGTGTCTCTTCTCCCTGAGCCTCAGTGGGCTGTGACTTCTTCATACAATAATGTATGGCAGAAGTGACACTGTAGAACCTCCAAGGTTGAATCATGAAGGGGGATGCAACTTCCATCTTGTTCAGTAGAACACATACGTGGGGTTCCAAGTTGCCAAGTAAGAAATTCAATTAGCCTGAATCTTCCATGCTGTGAGGAGGCCCAAGCCACATGGAGAGGTCATGTGCAGATGCTCCATTCCACAGCACCAGCTGAGCTCAGTCTTTGATTCATCTCAGTTCATATGACAGATATGTTGTAAAAGGGGCCTCCAGATGTTTCTAGACTTCAAGTCTTTGCAGCCAGGCCCCAAATTTAACAGACATAAGTTATACCTGCTCTTCCCTGTTGAATTCCTGACCCACAGAATCAATGAGCATAATAAAATATTGCTTTATGCCACTACATTTGAGAGTGTTACATAACAATAATAACTGACAAATAATAACTATTAAACTAAAAGATGGCAAACATATTTAATGGAAGAATTTTGAAAGCTTCTCTCCATGAATTCTGGAACAAAACAAGAATGCCTCCTATCACATTTCAATTTAACATCTTATTAGAGGTCTTAGTGCAATCAGGCAAGAAAAGTAGTTAAAAGGTATAAATAGGGCTTCCCTGGTGGCGCAGTGGTTAAGAATCCGCCTGCCAATGCAGGGGACACGGGTTCGAGCCCTGGCCCGGGAAGATCCCACATGCCGTGGAGCAACTAAGCCCGTGCGCCACAACTACTGAGCCTGCGCTCTAGAGCCCGCGAGCCACAACTACTGAAGCCCGTGTGCCGCAACTACTGAAGCCTGCGTGCCTAAAGCCTGTGCTCCACAACAAGAGAAGCCACCGCAATGAGAAGCCTGCGCCCCACAACAAAGAGTAGCCCCCGCTCACTGCAACTAGAGAAAGCCCGCGTGCAGCAGCAAAGACCCAATGCAACCAAAAATTAAATAAATGAATAAAAAAAAAAGGTATAAATAATGATTGGAAATAATTAAACAATACTGCCATGATTCACAAAGGAGATGCCTAACTAGGTAGAAAATCCTACAGATTAAAAATAATAAAAAATAATGAGTTTCATAATGTAACTGAATCTAAGATTAATATACAAAAATGTATTTTTATGTAACTGCAAAACATAGAAAATTATATTCAAAGTGATATAATTTACAATAGCATCCACAAAATCAAATACCTAGCAAAAATTCTAATGAAAGATGTGCCAACCTATCTCAGAAAAATATAAAACACTATTACGATAAATTAAAGAAGACCTTGATAAATGAGGGGACACATCATGTTCATGAGTTGAAAGACATTATCGTAATGATATCAAATCACCCTCAACTGACCTACAGAATCAATATTAGACCAATCAAAATCCCAATCGCTATTTTTGTATAAATTGACAAGCTGATTCTAACACTTATATGAAAGTGCAAATGACCAACAATAACAAAAACAAATTTGAAAAACAAATTTGGGAGATTTACACTCCTGAATACCAAGATTTATTATGAACAGAAATTATTTTGGTCACAAGGGTAAACAGACCATGGAACAAAGCAGCGCAATATTAGAATCACAGGTACTCAGATTCTTGATTTGTGAAAGTTTGCACTACAAAGCAGTGGGGGAAAGGAGGGTCTTTTAAATAAATTGTTCTGAACCAAAACTGTCCCCCTTTAACAGATGGTGAAATTAAGGCCTACAGGGCTAAACGTTTTGAGTCCAGAGCCTGGGTTGGGAGGAATGCGACCCCCCCTCCCCCCGCTGCAGGCCCTAAAATGGAAGGGAATGTTTTTACAACTACGGGTTCGGTCAGCATTTGGACCTGGGACCTCTGTCCCCAACAACAAAAGTCATGTCTCTAGCCAAGCGCAGTCCATTGTTGAAGGTCACAAAAACGAGCCGCATCTGTCATTTAAACTCATCTAGCAGCAGATCTTTTTTTAAGTCTTTAAATTTAATTAAATTTAATTTTTTTGGCCTCGCCGCGCAGCTTGCAGGATCTTAGTTCTCGGATCAGGGATCGAACCCGGGGCTCCAGCATTGAGAGCGCGGAGTCCTAACCACTGGACCGCCAGGGAATTCCCACAGATTTTAAAAATACAAGTAAAAAGGTAAAATTAAGTGTCATCTATTTTAGTTAACCCAATATATCCAAAGTATCATTTCAGCACGTAATCAGACTTCTTACTTTTTTTGGACAAAGGCTTCAAAAGCCAATGCGTATTTTTACACTTAAAGCAGCAATCTCAGTCGGACCAGCCGGAGAAAACCAGTGTCCAGCCGGAGAATAGCTGCCCTGATCGAAGAACTCAACGTAGCTGCTTTTGGGGATTGGGGCGTTCAAGGGCTGCCTGGACCTCTGCGGTTAGGTTCCCCGGGCTGGGGTTGGAGGGGAGGGACGCGGAGGCGCGGGGGCCCGGGTCAGCAGGGGTGGGCCTGGAGCGGAGCGCAACACGCATGGCCGGATGAGTCTCTAGGCTCGGTCTCTCATCCTCGAGCTTTAAAACAGTGAAACACCGGGACAGACAACTGGAGCTCGTCCGGGATTTGAACCCGGGACCTTTCGCACCCGAAGCGAGAATCATACCCCTAGACCAACGAGCCTCCCTAGTGAGCTATGTCCGAGTGTTTCCTACACAACTATTCCCATCGCCCCGCGACTAGGGTTTATTCCGAAGTGGATTGGGAGGAGCACTGGAGCCACGGCGGGGAGACCCAGGAAACCCAGGCCGGCAGGGGCAGAAAGAGGGGTCCGCTAAGCCCGGACAGGGCGGGGGGGATTGATTCCTGGACCACAGGGGATTGATTCTTGCCCCAGGGGAGAGAAGAGCAGAAATGTGGGGGCGGGGACGAGATGCTTGGGTGACCCGGAGAGCACCTTACTCTCCAGGGGAACCCGAGCCTCAGGCTGACAGCCGTGGGGCTGTGGATTGTGGCTGGGGAGCAGGCAGGAAGCAGGGGACCGGCATCAAGTAGCCCCTGGTCGCCTACGGTGGGGCCCCTGCCCTAGAATCTCTAGGAGAGGAGGAACAGGGGCGAAGGAGGGGAAGGTTCCGCTTTTTGCGCCGGGCTCCAAGGCTGCCAGCCTGCGGCGGGGAGAAGAGAGCTCCGATAGAGGATTCTGGCTCTCCCTGTTGATCCCCAAAGCGCCGCAGGGTGGGCGACGACCCCCTTGGGAGCCTCCTGCGGTTCGGGCAAATCCTTTCCGCGGGAAAAGTAAGGCAGAGTGTGGTAAACAGTGGCTGGCTCGTTTGAATAATTCAGTGGGTTTTAGGGTGTAGGGGCTGTCCCTACGGGTCTAATATCTGGCCCTGGGTGATTTGGGGCAGGGGAAATATTGGCCTGGTGTGTGAAAGTTAGATAAGGAGTGGGGTCAGGGTGTGGACTGGAAATTGGTTGGTTTGCAAACTGTTTACTTTCTCTAGAATTAGCTGACCCTGGGGTTGGCAGTCTCTTCCTAGCCAACAGGCCCCTCCAAGAGGTCAAACAATCATTAAAAAAAAAAAAAAAAAAAAAAAGACCATACAGGTGCCATCACCCACTTCATCCTGTCTCTCCTTCCTTTACCAAGCAAAGGTCCCATGCCTTCTCCGGAGCTCCACGTTGGTCTGTAACCCTAGCTCAGGCAATGGTGGGTCGAGGTTCTGGAATTTGTCCAAGGGTCTTGTGATTGGTCTGGCGAATCTGAACTCCCTCAACCCAGCTTGGCAAAAGCTGCGCCCAGCGTGGGGCTCGAACCCACGACCCTAAGATTAAGAGTCTCATGCTCTACCGACTGAGCTAGCCGGGCAAAGACAAGAGCAATCTTTGACGCCCTGCTCCTCAGAGTCCCAAAGGCAGGTCCTGCAAAAAAACGGCAAAGGTGCAGCTGCCCCCGGAGTCGGCCTTCTGGCGGCTGGACACAGTCCTTGCCTGGAACTCTGGACATCCAAACCTGGCACCACGCCCCCACCCTGCCCGCCATTCTCAGCCAGCTGTCAGCGGACAGGGAATCTTTCACCTGGTGCTAAAGTGGAATTTTTGGCGTGGGGCCATTAGCCACAGCCCTGGGTCGGCGTCATTCAGGGTGGTCCTTGGGGGTTGAGGATGGGGGCAAGGAACAGCCTCTCTCGAGGATCAGGGGAGCCTGGGTTGACACTCCCTCTGCTTGCATAAACCCAAACCCTAACTCAGTACCGAGCCCCTGCCTATTTATGGCTCCAATTCTTTTAAAATGACCCAAAGAATCAGCCCCCTCCCACTCCTCTGCGGATCTATGTGCAGGGCCACGGAGAGGCCCACGAAGTCCCAGAGGGAAGGGCTCATTGGCCAGTTCTGTTTGTCCCATGGTAGAGTCCTCGCCTCTGTGACTCCACGGAGCCACAGCCTGCCCAAGACACCAATGTCTTGGGAATATAATGGAAAAATCCGAACCTGGCCCTGGGTCCCACCCACAATGGTTCATCTGTCCAGAAGGTCCCTGGGGGAGGGGCACATCGTTTACCATTCCTGCTCCGCTAGGAAAACCGATCCTGGGTGGGATTCTGTTCCTGACCTCCCTCTACTTCCCCACAAAGTCCCAGACTCTAGAAAAGCTGCCGCTACTGAAAAGTCAGAAGAGCTAGACTGAATGAGGACCCTCTTACCCCCTCCCAGTCCCCCACAGAACCAAGGATGACAGCCCAGCCTTAGCAAAGTAACCAGAACACCCTCGTCCCAGCCTCGGGGGTCTGTAGGAGGAGCTAAGTTATGCCGATGTCCAAAGCTGGAGCTCCATTTGCCCCAAACCCGGGCAACAGAAACCTTCTCCAAGACCCAACACGCAGTCCCTGCTCCTGGTGGAGCTGGGGCTCACAATCCCTGGCTTAAAAGGCCTGCCAGACCCCATTAGGCCATGGGCCTTCCCCCCACAGCAAGGCTGTGTGGTTCCCCTCCTTCCACCCTCGGACCCTGCAGCAGCCCCTCTTCCAACGTGCACTCCAGTCAACCCCACCCACTCTGCCCTTCCCCCATCTCCCCCTCCTCACTCTGCCCCTGTGTCAGGACTTGAACCAGCCTTCCTGCCCCAGCCCGTGACCCCTCCCTTACAGGTGTGTGCCTCTCCGTGCCCAAAGATCACGGTCTCTCCGGGTGGGGCTGGTCCCCACAAATCTTGTCCGTGCAGAGTTCTCAGCGCGGGGCCTGGCTAAGGATCCGGCGCAGGGAGTTTGTGGGATGAATGCAGAATGGAGCCAGAATGCTCGGTGGAGAGGAGGATCACCGAGGTCGCAGGAGCAAGAGGGACACGCGAGGGTTGTATCTCAGGTGTGAGAAAGCCCATCGGAATCTAGGCATGAGCACTTCTGAACATTTTAGTGCTGGCGCTGGGATGCACAGGGAAGAGCGGGCTGGGGACCTTCTGCAGAGCTCTGGAGAGGACAGAGCCTCCGGGGCTGGGAGAGGTGGGGGCTGTGGACAAGGCCACCAGCTCAGGAACGGAGGCTCCTACGGGAGGGCCCCGGGAAAGGCCCCGGCCACACTAACTGGTCCTCTGGGGTGACCGGTGCTCCTGGTCCCTAAGTCTCACGAGACGCACATTTCTCTGAATCCCAATTCGCTTCCAATGGAGGAGAGCGACAGCTGCGTCGCGCGTGGGCTCGTCGGGACGGAGGAATCCAGGCACCGTGACTCTAGCTCTGTCCCGAGCCTTGGGCTGTAGAGAGAAGAAAGGACCCTCACGTTCCCCTGCCGTGGAGGCGTCAGTCTTCTGGGCGTGGAGACGCCAGCCGAGCCCAGGACTAGGAGAGGCACAAGGGAGTCCCGGATCCGCAGAGCGTCAGCCTCCGAGACCTGGTGCTCACAGGGGCGGCGACAGTGCGCTATCCTCTTCTCGAGGGCTGAGAGCTGAACTTATCCGAGCTCAATGCGGGGGCCGCTCGGAATGGAGAAAACGGGGACCTAAGGCTGCACAGGGAAATGGTGTGAAGATAACCTGGAATAAGAAGTCAGACAGTTAGATCTGCTGTGGCTCGTTGGTCTAGGGGTATGATTCTCGCTTAGGGTGCGAGAGGTTCCGGGTTCATAGTCCCAGACGAGCCCGTTCCACTTTGTTTTTATCCCCAGAACTCCCAGGGTACCCAGCCCAGGGACTCCTGTGGGAATGAAATATGGCTCTGAGGGCCCATCGACCTCCACCGCCCACATCCAGCCCGCCAGCCTGATCGGAAGGGCCAGAAGTCCTAAATCTGAGTCCTGAATTTGGGCTCCATATTAGTTTAGGGAGTGGGAGGTAAGGAGAGAGATCTCCACGCACAGCTGGAGGCCACAGCCTCAGCTTGGGATACCTCGCCCTCCGCCCATCCCTCTGAGGCTCAACACTCCCAGGTGGTTTTCCCCTCTGGCCGCCAGAGGGAGGGCCGAGCTGACGCTGCTGGGCTGGGAATTGGGGAACTTCCACCCGGGCCCCGGTCCGGGAAAGCCCCCAACTGTGTTGCGGGTGAGCTAGGCTCTGGCCGCCGGGCTGCGCTGCTTCTGTTGTTAATGACCAGTGGAGGATCGGGGAGCCTCCAGAGACACCCCTCCCACGGGGCGAAAGGGGAGAGTAGGGCGGCTGGGTAGGACTGCCCTGAGCGTGCACCTCACGAAGGGGACCCCTTAACTTCGGCCGCAGTTTCTTCTCACTTCCCCTTTCCTTTCCTGGGATCTGAACAGAAACCTCAGAGCCACCTCAGCCGGTGGCCCAGAACCTAGTAGCAGCACCCTCGCGCTGCATTAATCCAGCCTCTAATGATGGACATCCATGTTGCCCCAACCTTCTCTTTGTCCACATGGGGAGCAGTAAGAGGCGCCCCTCCTCCCCCCAGCCAGGGGGCATCATCCGAGGCCTAGTGGAGAGCACGAGCACCTACTCCAGCCCAGCAGTAAGGAGGTCCCACCCTGTGTGAATTGCCCCCACCAGACAGCAACAGGGCGGCTCCCTCTTTCCCTACCAGAGGTGCATCTAGTCAGAGAAGGCTGCAAACCAGAAGATTTAAATGAGATCTAGAGTCTCATAACGTAATACCAAAAATGTCCAAGATGCAATTGAAAATCACTGGTCAAACTAAGAACCAGGAAAATTTCAACTTGAAGGAGAAATGACAATCAAGAAACGCCGACTCACATGTTGGAACCATCTGCCAAGGAGGGTAAAGGTGGATGAAGCAGCCGTGGTAAAAATGCTTCAAGTAGCAATTACAAGCTACTTGAAACAAATTTAAAAAGTGAAAGTCTCAAATAAATGGAAGATATAAAGAATAGCCAAATGGAAAACTTAGAACTGAAAAATACAGTAACCAAAATAAAAAGCTTAATTGATGGGCAACAGCAGAATGAACAAGACAGAAGAATCAGTAAACTTGAAGACAGAACAATAGAAGTTACCCAATCTGAAGAACAGAGAAAATAAACTTAAAAAATAAAATAAACCAAATAACAGAGCCTCAAGGATCTGTGGGGCTTTAACAAAATAAATAATATTGGAGTCATTGAAGACCCAAGAGAGGAGAAAAATGGGGCTAAATAGTTTTAGAAGAAATAGTAGCTGAAAATTTCCAGTGGGTTTTTTTAAAAAATAAACTTTAGCATAAACAGATGAATGGATAAAGAAGATGTGGCACATATATACAATGGAATATTACTCAGCCATAAAAAGAAACAAAATTGAGTTATTTGTAGTGAGGTGGATGGACCTAGAGCCTGTCATACAGAGTGAAGTAAGTCAGAAAGAGAAAAACAAATACCGTATGCTAACACATATATATGGAATCTAAGGGAAAAAAAAAAAGGTCATGAAGAACCTAGGGACAAGATGGGAATAAAGACACAGGCCTACTAGAGAATGGGCTTGAAGATATGGGGAGGGGGAAGGGTAAGCTGTGACAAAGTGAGAGAGTGGCATGGACATATATACACTACCAAACGTAAAATAGATAGCTAGTGGGAAGCAGCTGCATAGCACAGGGAGATCAGCTCGGTGGTTTGTGACCACCTAGAGGGGTGGGATAGGGAGGGTGGGAGGGAGGGAGACTCAAGAGGGAAGAGATATGGGAACATATGTATATGTATAACTGATTCACTTTGTTATAAATCAGAAACTAACACACCATTGTAAAGCAATTATACTCCAATAAAGATGTTAAAAATAAAATAAACTTTAGGAGAGGGTGTATTCGCACCTCTCCATTCTTTGATCAAAGAATAAAGTTTTCAAAATAATCCTTAGTTTTAGAGTTCTCTAAAAACAACAACAACAAAATCGAGCAGAATTACATAACCCCCTGCCCCCAAACACCACAGCCTCCTCCATTCCCATGTTGTTGTTGTTGTTTTTCTCAGTATCACAACTGTTTATTTCTTGCTAGTGCTACCTAACAGCTGCAGTGGCTGTAGCTTGGCTGTGGCTGTGTGTTCATTCCAGGGTCCAGGGTGAAAAAGCAGCCCTAATTGTGCACATGCTGTTCTCACACTGTGGGCAGGAAGGGAAGAGGTGACCCGCACACAGCTTTTAAAGTTTCTTCCTGAAAGTCAGCTCTGGTTACTTTACAGATGCCTTTGAAGTCACATGGCCAAGTTCAACATCAAGGAAGAAAGCCAATAATTGGGAAAAATAGAATCTACCACCCTTCCAGAACCCACAACCAAATCAAGCAACGGTCCATCAGGAAAACGTAAAGCGACCATAGGTGTCTGGGGTCACGGGAAATCAGGGGCTTGCACCGAATGAGGTGGGGGAGGAAAGTCAGGGAAACTGTTGCCACGACCTCAGCCCAAGCACCGAGGTGGACGGTCTGGAGCTCGCGGGGTTCCACTGCCGTCCCCAGCCCTGGAGAGTCCTCGCCCATCTCTCGTCTGCAGCAGGGAAGCAGGTGCTTCACGAAGGCTCCCTGGAGAGCAGCCCTGAAGTTCAAGGCCACACTTGTGGCTGCCTCCGGATTTCTCCTCGGCAAACTCGAACTTCCAGAGGAATTTCTGGAAAATGCGGCTCCCATCTTGTTACGGGCCGAACGCTGGTGTCCGCCCCAAACCCCTAGGTTGAGGTCTGACCCCACCGTGACGGTACTTGGGGACAGGCCTGCGGGGCTACGAGGCCCAGAGGGCGGGACCCCCAGAAGGGAAGGCGGCGGACGCGGTCTCACCTGGAACCGCCCGTAAGACGACAGCGGCCAACCTGACTGAGCGCTTCCCGGCGCCTGGGGGCGCGGCCTCAAGGTCCCCGCCGTCGGGGAGTAGGCGGCGGGCGGGCCCCGAGGCCGCAGCCCCGCGCTTTAGGAGCAGGGACCGCCGGCCGCTCCGCGCTCCCGCCTCCCGCGCCCATGACTGCGGCCCGCGCGGGACACGGCCCATTCCCGTGTATTTTTGAAATCTATCTCCCTCTCCTTTTTTTCTGATGTATTGTAAAGCACATATAGCATTGCTTCACCCGTAAAAGCTTTTTGCCTTCTTTTCCCCCCCCAAATATCTCTACAAATAAAGTCCTTTGTTCTAAAATACTCGCAATGCCATGTGCACATCCAGCAACATTAACGGTGATGCTGCAGTGTTCTCTCGTGCTCAGTGCGCATGCAGGTTCCAGCTACCTCTTAACCTCCACTCCGCATTTGGTTGGCTGGATTCAGGATGCAGGCCAGGTCCACACATCGAGGTTGGTGGAGTCTGAAATCTCACTGAGTCCTCAGCAGATTCTCCGAGGCGCCCTGTCTCCAGAATTTGGGGTAGGGAAGGAGCAGACAACCCCTAGGCCCCACTCCCAGTCCGTTATGTATCTGAAGTTCCTTTCTGCTCTGGAGAGCCAAGCCGGGAGGGGGGCTGTGGCAGGGGTTGCCCCAGCCCCGACCTTCCCGGGTCTCACGCCTGGCATGCAAGGATCCGCTTGCTCCCTCCAGGGACGTCTCATTTCTGACCCTGAATCCCGGGAGATTGGATCCTAAAGCAGAGGGCGTGAGCAGGGTAGGTGTCGCAGCAGGCGCCACGGGGTCTCCAGTCCCCTCCAGCAATCCACCTCCAGGTCGCTGGTTCCAGCAACTCAAGATCGTGCAAAGGACAGACCAAGAAATGTTGGGGCAAAATAAGTTTTTAAATAAAAATAAATTTCTTTTAGATAATTCAAAGGAAGTATGGATGGAGTTATGCGCACAAGTGGAATCCGGTTAAGTCTAACAATTATTTTGGGTTCAAGGGCTTGTTTGCGCATATATGGTGGTGGGTCCCTTGACATTGTCCCATTTCGGGCCGCGTGTCCGCGCGTCGCGGGATCATCTCGGGCTGGCCCGCCCCGAGTTCTATCAGTGCCTCAGGGCTCCCGGGGGTGGCAGAGCCGCTGTCTGTCCTTCCGTCCGTCGGTCAGTGTGGAGCCTTACCCCTCCCCCCGCCCCAGCTGCTCTCCGGCTGGGGACACGGCGAATTCCGGGCATTCTCAACACGCAGGTCGCCCGAGGGTGCTCCACGTCCCCGCTGACCCCGGGGCCTACCCAGCCCAGTCATTTTGGGTTATCCACAGCCAGTCAACTTTCCAAACGTGGCCGCAGTCTACCAAGCATGGGTGCCCGGCTACCTCTGTTGGTAAAACGTGAGACCCTTAATCTCAGGGTCCTTGGTTCGAACACCAGGTTGGGCGTTTTTTTTGACAGAACCTCTAAGCAATTCCTGGCATTCGGTTTAGGTACAAAATGCACCAAAGGCTAGTCCGACGAACCGGCTCCAGACGCTGCCACATCCGCAGCCTGTCACTTCGCAATGAGTCACCCCGCCCAAGCTCTCATAGGCCTGGTGTCCCCTTCTTACAGTGGGTCCGCGAACCCACTTGATTCCTCAACTTCTTTAACCAAAGGAACCTTAGAGATGGGTCCATCAAAGATTTGAACCTGGCTACCAGAGAAAAGCCACCCACCAGTTTCTCCTTTGGTCTATTTCGTCGACGGAGCGAGCTGCTACTATTATCTCTGCATCTGCAAGACAGCGTGATGTAAAAAGCTCAACTTATACTAGGATGTTCCTTTGGGAGTGA
Organism: Balaenoptera acutorostrata; assembly: GCF_949987535.1. NCBI lineage: Eukaryota > Metazoa > Chordata > Mammalia > Artiodactyla > Balaenopteridae > Balaenoptera > Balaenoptera acutorostrata. Next base: position 37,229,694 of record NC_080078.1, read on the forward strand.
GGGGTGTACTGGATTCCAAGTCACAATCATCTCTCAAACAGGAGTGACCCTACAGGGCAGAGGAGCCCAGACCACTGTGAGGAAGGACGAGGGTGAAAACCAGGGTGGGCATGTCCATATCTAGTGAATGTGACAGCGGTGTTTCCCTGGGACACATCCCAACTACTCTTTAAAAGAGGGGCTCGTCCGGGATTTGAACCCGGGACCTCTCGCACCCTAAGCAAGAATCATACCACTAGACCAACGAGCCACTTTCTGAGGGTTTTTGGCCCTCCTGTTAAGTTCAACGTGGCTCTGTCCTCGCTGGTCGGGACTGTCTCAGTTTTCTCGTCCATGGATCGTTTCCCTTTTCCCCACGAATGTCAGGGAAGAATTTGATTCCATGGACAGGAGGGGGATGGGAAGGCTCAGCATTGCCACACTCTGAGACTCCCAAGTTGGCAAGTCCCGATGCGGGTTTTGGAGGGTCCCGCTCCTCTGCTCTCCTCTCCGTCCGTGGAAAACTGAGATGATCAGCTCAGGAGAGCGTCCCCAGGTCCCTCTTCCGTCACTGGGCTAAGGGCTGGGCAGCAGAGTGAAGCTGAGAGCCGGGTTTGGCCCCCCGCCCCCGGCGTCGCGGGCTCCCCGGACGCCCCCGGGACCGCCGCCCCCACCCCCACGCCACTCACTGGAAAGACCCGCAGCGGGGTCCCGAGTCTCACACCCCATCCAGCCCAGAGAACCGCCTCCCGGAGCCCCAGACTCGCGTTCCAGTGCAGACAGCAGCTGGGAAGGGGCCCCGGCGAGGGGGTTTACGTAGGGAGCAAAAGGATGAAGGAGGAAGTTGAGGAAACTCAGGGAGCCCTCAGGGGACACTCCCCGCCCCGCGTTGCCGTTGCCACTGCTGTGACCTGGGTCACGGCCCCTCCCTGTCCGCTGAGCACACCCAGACACCAGACTTCAGTGTCCAGGCCCGATCTGGCCACTCGAGTCCAACTGGGATCTGGGTCCGCCACCCCCTGGGCCTGCCACATGATCCATCCTCACAGGCCCCGACCCCACACCAGCTCTGCCAGGGATTCCGTTTCTGCCATAAAATGACCAGAAAAAGCAAACTGGGCTCCTCGGGGATTTGAAGCCAAAGTGAGGGTAAGAATTCCTCCACAGGGACCTTCCTCTGCAGTTCGCACTTCCTGTTCACTGGACAAATGCCCAGCTGGAGCCAGGCCCTAGACTGAGGGCATGGGTAGAGGGGAGCAGACGCCACCGGGTGCCAAAGGGGGTTAAGGCAGGCCTGAGGGAGGGACACCACTGACACAGAAGAGGACTTTGCAGAGGAACTAACCTGCTGGTGGAGGCAGTAGTGCTTTCCCCTCAAGGAAAGGGGAGTCTTAAAAGGCTCTGGGTGTAGGAGAAGTGCTGGCCAGAGAGCTTAGTTACCCCGTTGACCCCCACCAGGCCTCAGGGGTGGGAGAGGCCTCCCTGGACATCCAAGTGGGGCCCGGGGTTCTGTGCAGGAAACCCACTCGCTCGGGGACTTGAGAGTCAGGAGGCATGAAAGGGGCACCCAGCTTGCACGACCCTGGGCTTAACTGGAGAAACCCAGGCGTTTAGGTCAGAGAAGAGGCCCACCAGCCCCCTGCCCCCTCTGCATGTTCTGGGAAGATCTGGCTCTGCGGCAGCTCGCCTGGCAGGGGCTCTGTGCCATAATCCCCTGGCCCTGGGATCAGGAAGCTCTTCCCAGATTGGGGGACCTGAAATTTCAACCAAAGCCTCAGTCCCTGCCCCTGTCACACATGTCTTTTCTTTTCTGTATTCTGATTCTTTGATGTCTGGAGCCTTGCTGACTCTGGAGGGAATGCCCCTCCCAAGGTTGGCCAATTCTAGGAGATAGTAAACAATTCCTCTGCCAGCAGGCATTTCAGATACAAACCAACCAATCCAGAGTCCACAACCACCTGTTTTATCTGACTCTTACACTCTGGGCCACAACCCATCTGCCTGAATCACCTCAAGGCTGGGAAACAGACAACTAGGGACAGCACCTATGCCCCAGAACTCGCTGAAATTATTCAGACTAACCCATTTAAACCTGTTTTCCCTGCCTCACCTGTTTCACCTTTCGTGAAACCACAATAGTCTCTTTTGCCCACATTTTCTTCTCATTCCTTCCGCCTCCTGACAGACTCTGTTGCTTCCCCTGTGCCCCCCTCCCCCCACCTGGAGGCGTGCCCCCTCCTCTTGGAAACTGTGAGTTAGAAGCCATCTTCTCAATGGCTGGATCTGTTGGCCTCAGATAATAATAATAAAACCTATGTAAACATTGCCGTTCTTCCAACTTGGAGAAGAGACCCCGTGTCTAGAGCACCGCCCTCTGGACACCTGTGGGGACCCCAGGTCCTTCGCGGTCCCCATGCTCAGTCTCCAATGCGGTTTCCTTCCTTCCCTTGGTCGTGGAAGGCCCTTTTGGCAGCCCCTCAAGTAGGAAAAAGGCGTTGAAACGTGGGCTTGTCCGGAATTTGAATTTATGACCCAAAGCAAAAATACACGCCCAGACCAAGTTACATCGTCACCCCAGGTCCAGCGACTGTCTGGCACACAGACCTGGTCTCCCGCGAGCGGAGACAGAAGTGTCTGCCCCTCCCTTCGGGCTCCTTCCCCCAGCGCCAGGTCTCCAGGCCAGTCCCGGAGCCCCGAGGACGAAGCCTCCGGCCTGGAAACACCCGCCCCAAGCGGAGCGATGGCCACTTGGCAGCACGGAACTGGGCGCAGCCCGATCGGATCGCGGCAGGCGGGGACCAAGATCCTCTCGCTCAGGACTCCGCAGAGCTCCGGAGTCTTCAGCCCGAAAACTGGGGATGTCTGAAAATAAAAGGGGGGGTCGTCCGGGATTTGAACCCGGGACCTCTCGCACCCAAAGCGAGAATCATACCCCTAGACCAACGAGCCAGCCCCTGAGCAATTCCTGACGTCTATCTTTGGAGGCCTGAGACCGCGGCTCCGCCCTCCGATCCTGGGCCGAGTTCCGGCCGCCAAGCCCGCAGGGACTTGCGCCGGAGGAGGTTTCGGTTTCGATTCCAGAAGGAGAAGAAGAGGTGCAGCGCTGCCAGAACCTCACGGAGAGGGGCCTCCCGCACACTAGGGCCCGAGAGCCGCAGAGCCAGACTCCCCCAGGCCGCAAGGGCCACCCAGTCCCCAACAGCTAGAGAAGGGGACAGGTGACCAGGAGGAGGAGGGAGTCCCTGCGGCCCGGGCGAGTGTGAAAGTCTCCCAGGCCAGAAATTTCACCCAACATGGGACACAAATCCAGGACCTTGAGAATGAGACTGCCACCTCCCAACCGGCCAGCCCGGGTGAGCCTCGAGCATCTCGGGGTCCCTCTTGGCCTGAGCTCGGCCCCAGAAAACCCTCACAGTTCTGGAACCCTGATGTAGGGGTCAGAACTGGGGTTGGTGCTCACTTCTTCCTGAACGGCGCTGCCCCGCTAGCAAGGGGGTCCAGCATCCACCTGGGAAGGAAGGCCTCCCTGGCTTGTCCCCGAGGCGAGGCCATGGAGCCTTCCTGATTTGCTTCAGGCTACTCGTCCAAAAGAGGGCTGAGAGTTTGATGATGAGAAATCGTCCCTGATTGGAACCCGACACCTCCCACACCCTAAGCGAGGATCACACCGCGATCCTTACTAGTCTCTAGTGATACCCAACCTCGTGCCCTTGCCCCCGACTTTCCAGCTCCCCGGAGCTGCTGGGACTACACAGACCCACGGCCGGACAGCAGACAGGAACTTGTTGGGGCTCTCGTCCTCTGCTGAAAGGACCCGAGAATTCAGCACTCCAGTGCCCGGGATGTAGTGTGCACAGGATCCAGGGTTTGTCCCCACCATTTTTAGGACAGTAAAGTTCTGAAGAAATCCAACTAGTTTGTGAGGAGTGCTTTTTTTCTACCCTTGCCTGGCTAGCTCAGTTAGTAGAGCATGAGACTCTTAATCTCAGGGTCGTGGGTTCGAGCCCCACGTTGGATGTAATTTTGCCCTCAGGGCTTGGCGGAGCAACTTGCTTTTGTCTCATTAATATTTTATTATATACGTTTTGGAATTTAAAAGTTGAAACTTACTCCACAGTTCCACATACAGCACACAGAGTGGGTCAGGAGCCCCTCTGAGAGGTTCCTTTTCTAAGAACTTTCTTGAAATTCCCGCAATCGGGGCAAGCGCTTATCAGGCCAAGAATTATCGCTCAAAGTAGGACTCAAACCCATTCAGTCTCAGTTCTACACGTGGAACGAGAGCGACAATAGGAGACTTGGAAATGGATTTTCAGCTAACTCTGGCCCTAAGCAGGGACCTACGTGATGCTCCATGTGTATCTGGGGGTGTTCCCCACCCAGGACCCTCGCCTCCCCCAGCCCTGTGTGTCCCCACCTGCATTTGCTGCAGCTTTCCTCCCTCCTGAGACAGAGATGCGGCAGGGAAGGGAGCCCCTCATCTGGCCGTTATTCCTGTCCCAGCCCCTCTCCCCTTTCTAAAGTAGAAAGAAAGTTGGAAATCGTGGGCTACTCCAAGTAGAGGTTGGGTGTCCCTCTCCTCGAGAGGCAGCAGTGAGGGAAATGTGAGTTCCTTTCTTGGGGTGGGGTACGGGAGCCAGAAGGGTTAGCAACACCGGCCCTGAGGCTCTCATGATGTCGGGTCATCTGGGTATCCAGGTTTCCATGGTGGGGGCCAGCGGGGGGCAGGAGAGGGCTTGGCAGTGGGGAGGTGCCTGCCAGGCTGTGTCCCTCTTGGTGCCTGGATTGGGGCACCCTACTCGTCGTAAAGCGAGAGAGACTATATTCATCAGAGTTCTGTTGTAGTCTGTTTTTCTGGAGAACTCAGAGAGAGAGAGAGAAAGAGAGCGAGAGGAAGGGGAAAGTGAGGGAGAGACTGTGATTGATTGTAAAAATTGGCTCACACGGTTGTGGGGATCCCAAAGTGAAATGTGCGGGGTGGGTATTCCATCAAGAGTCCATGTTGCAGTCTGGAGTCAGAAGGCAGTCCAAGGCAAAATTCTTTCCTCTTGGGGGTAATCTTAGTCTTCTCTCTTAAGACCTTCAACTGACTGGGAGAAGCCCACCCACATTATGGGAAGATAATTTGCTTTACTCAACTCTACTGATTTAAATGTTAGTCACATCTAAAAAATACCTTCACAGCAACATCTAGACTGGTGTTTGACCAAACATCTGGGCACCATAGCCTGGCCAAATTCACACACAAAATTACCCATCACAGGGTCCTGTCAAAGTGCTGGGCTTCCTTCCAGACTTGTGGTTGCCAAGGGGGAGGAGGGTAGGGAAGGGATCGATTGGGAGTTTGAGGTTAGCCAATGCAAACTATTATATATAGACTGGATAAACAACAAGGTCCTACTGTACAGCACAGGGAACTATATTCAATAGTCTGTGATAAACCATAATGGAAAAGAATTTTTAAAAGAATGTATATATATATGTATGTATAACTGAATCGCTTTGCTGTACAGCAGAAACTAACACAACATTGTAAATCAACTATACTTCAATTTTTAAAAAAGTGCTGGGCTTCCTTTAATAATAGGAGAGACAAGGTACAAAAGCTTACCTTCTACTTCGGATATGTCCCAGTAGGCACCAGACCAGAAAACAGTACCTCCGAAGCTTCTCAGAGATGCTGGTGCGTCCCCTCAACCATGCAAGTCTCATTGCCTCGGTGAATAGCATTTCCTGCGGGCACCGCCAAGATCCATAGTCAGCTGGTGGGTCTTGTTCCATTGCAGCATGCCGTAGAGCCATGTTGGTGCACCAGTATCTCTGTCCCTTCTGATTCCTTCCTTCACAGTTTGCCATGGCATTTCTGGCAATTCTACTTCATTTAATGTAGGCCATTGCTTTTTCCATCCTTCCAAGAGCCATGCCAGCTGAGTATCACAACCAGTTTGAGGGACCATGCCAGGCGTTAAGTTCTGTGTCATGGAAGAGTGTCCCATATGATAATCTCTCCTTTTTCCAGCTTTTTATTCTCCTCACCCAGATGCAGGACCGTCAGGATCCACTCCAGGCAGACTCTCCAGGTCACCGCTGACACGTCATCCAGATCCTACAGAAGCAGTCCCAGTACTTTCCCAGTTGAGTCATGCTGGGATGTGACCCTAGTATTTGGTATGGTGGCCTGGAGGGGAAGTTGGAGCAGGTCTGAAGTGACCAAATGTTTTGTAAAATACCTGCCTCATTTGAGGTTCCTCCTAGTCTCCAGGCAAGGGGGTGGAGGCCTGGGCCCCCACAGCAGGCCCCGAGAGTTCAAGGCTCTCAATGCAGCTACCCAGATATATCCATTCCAAGTTTGATGGCCCCGAGAGTTCAAGGTTCTCAACGCAGCTACCCAGATATCCCCATTGCAAGTTTGAGGGTCCCATTTCTTCCCTATCAGCACCCTGACATTGGCCCAGGAAATTTGCTGAGACTGAGAATTCAAGTCTGCCTCAAGGCCTGCTCCTGAGCCTGGCCTTCAGCTTTATCGGCCCTTCAGCTGTAGGAGATGTAGGTTGCTTTCAATGCTGCCAGAGCAGCCTCTGATGTTCACACTGCCTTGAATTGGTGATTAGTCCACCCGAGGCTGTCATTCTCCGGTTTCAATGCATTAAAGACATTGAAACATTTTTGTTTCAATGCATCAACACATAATTCCACAATGCTTACAATGATCACATTTCCACTGTATCTCCAAAATGCCAGAGACATGGGGTGAGCTCCCTCCCATACAGCCATCCCAGTTCAACAGGGACAAAAGGCTTAATAATTGCATGGCTCCAGCACACCCGGGTCTCTCAGAAGTCTGCCTACCACCAGTGATGTTCTCCTTGGTGCCAGGCAGCCAGAAGGTGATTCAACCTTGGAATCTTGTAACCGAGCAGGACCCTATGGGGCCTTCCAGGGACAGATCCCCCTATGTCCTCTGCCTGCCTCTCGTCTGTAGAAAAGTTTAGCCTCCTAGGCCTTCCCCAAGTTCCAAAGAATAAATTTAATCAGAGAAGTGAGAAAGAAAGGAAAACAGTCAAGCAAGACAGTAGTTTAGCCGTTAAACAAAATCAAGCACCTTCAGTTCCTCCTCAAGGGCTGTAGATAATATTCTGAGCTGTTTTGCAGAGCCTGAAACCCTCACCAGGTGGAAGAAGTTAACTGTAGATTGCCCAAAAGCACGTAGACCCCAGACCGGTTGGAGCCAGAAGGTTGATGATGTTGACTCCCGATTACCTCACCACCAACCAATCAGAAGAATGTCCATGAGCTGATCACACACCCCACAACCCACATCCCTCACCTTGTCTTTAAAAACCTTTCCCTGAAAGCCTTCTGGGGAGTTCGGGGTTTTTGAGCGCTAGCTTACTGGACTCCTTGCGCAGTGCCTGCAATAAACGCTGCACTTTCCTTCACCACCACCCGGTGTCAGTAGATTGGCTTTATTGCACAAAGCTGAGCAGACCCAAGTTTGGTTCGGTAAGTGTTTCATTCTCAGAGTCTGTTTCCAACTATTTTAGGACAAGTTTCCAGGGATTTTTGTGTAATCAGTTCATGAAGGGAACACTCTGAGGCGGCATCTGTAAGGAAGAGGGAGGGGGCAGCAGGATAGACACGTGGGCCAGTATTTAAACTTTTATCCCTCAGCTTCAAACTCACCGTCTAGACCCTGCTTAGTGACACAGTAAGTCCTCTACATACGAACGAGTTCCATTCCGAGAGCACGTTCATAAGTCCAATTTGTTCCTAAGTCCAACAAAGTTAGACTAGGTACCCAACTAATACAATCGGCTATATAGTACTGCACTGTAATAGGTTTATAATACTTTTTGCACAAATAATACATAAAAAACACTCACACAAAATAAAGAAAACATTTTTAATCTTACAGTACAGTACCTTGAAAAGTACAGTAGTACCAGCTACATCACCGCTGTTTTTACGCTTGCTTCCGAATATCCTGGGCTTGAAATAAAGACACTGTACTACTGTCCTCTATACAGTACTGTACAGTAAAGTACACAAAAGCATAACCACTTGTATAGGATGCACGCATGTGACAATATACGCCAGACACGTGAACTAACTTACGTGATTAGACATGTGAACTCACATTCGCATCTTTGAAAGTACGCAACTTGAAGGTTCGTATGTGGGGGACTGACTGTACTGCGCTTTGCCAGCGGATCTGTGTCATATTTTGCCAATAGGAGGCACTCGAGAGGCTGAAAGGCTGGAGGAGGAGGAAGGGACTCTACTTCCTGTTTGTTTCCCATTCCTACTGCCACCCACCCCACCCAGCCTCACTTTTTTATTCCTGCAATAGAAGTTCTTTCCAGAAATGGCAGCTGAATCCAGTTTGAAGTTTTCCCAGCACTCACAGAACCACCCTCATCATGGCTCATGAGGGACACCCGCGCAAGCTGACTGAGGTCCCCTCCTCAGGCATCTGGGGACGCCAGTCCCAGGGGACCCTCCTCTGAGCTCAGCTGAACTGCTCCTCTTTTCCAGAGATTGGATTTTAAGCTCCACAATTTCTCTCCAAGCTTCTAACTTTTAATAATCCCAACCTCTTCCCGTGGTCCTCCAGCCCCATGGGTGGTAGCTGCCTTCTCACGGTTCCCCTTCTGCCTTCTCAACTGCCTCCTTAACAATGCTTTTTACATAGTTACCAGTTTTCATTAGTCTTACAATAACAAATAGGTTTTCTTACCCTCCCCCAGCTTCATTGAGGTATAATTGACAAATAAAAATCATATATATTGAAGGTGTATAACGTGAGGATTTGATATATCTTACCTTGTGAAATGATTACCACAATCAAGCTAATTAACACATCCATCACTTCACAAAGTTACCTTCTGTGTGTGCGTGTGTGTTGAGAACACTTAAGATCTACTCTTAGCAATTTGAAGTTTACGGTATTATTAACTATAATCACCATGCTGTACATTAGATCCCCACAACTTATTCGTCTTATAATTAAAAGCTTGTATCCTTGTACCAACCTCTCCCCATTACCCCCACCCCGCAACGGATGGGTTTTTTGACTGCTGCGTGGACCCTGGTTTGGTAATGAATTTGGGCTTGAGCTCCTTGCCAATGGGACATGGGATACTGGTGACTCGTGGCATGCAAGGGCATCGTTATCAAGCCACCTATCACCTGGTTGATTATGATGAAGTGCCAACTGAAGCAAGTGCCATGGGGGACCACTTGGCTGCTGCACTTGACTCTTATGGCAGTAAAGGTGACTACAAGGACTGTGGCATGGAAAGGATTCTCCTGGGTGCATCCAGTTGCTTAAAGAAAGAAAATGACAAGATCAGGCCTTTAAATTTTCAGCCTAAGTCATGTTCAGAGATCCAAGGACGTTTTCTGGCAGCCATAAAATAATCGTATAGCTGCAGGGCTGACATTGCTGAAAATCAAACACATAATCGAATGAAGTATGTTGCGGAATGACAATGTAAGTTGAGTTCATAGCCTTGGGAGATCCTTCATGTGGAAGAAATGGCATTGATTATGAAGGAGTGGAGCCGAAGCCTGGGGACATCTAGGTGGGCTCAGACCTAGTTGAGAATCTTGAACCCCTGAGTCATTTGGAGCCTCCCTTGCCAGTGAAAGCAGCCTGTCCTCTGATATCTGAGAAGAGTAGCCTTCCTGTGTTTGAATATCCTATAATAATCTCACCTGGAGCATGACTGATGAGACAGGGGATGACAGTTCTCCTCAAAGCCCATACCAGCCAGCCTTGTTACCCCCTAACACTGGTTGCCCTATAACTACAATCAGATCAGCATGCTGTAGGAGAAGGACAAAGGCTGGCCTGGGAGGAAATCATTCATATGCCAAAAGAATTGCAAATTTTGCTCATTTATGCCAGCAGAGAACTAGGGAATGTGTGTGGGAATGGACCCAAGGATGTTAGAATAAGGAGGATGGGATATGATTTTTGCAACTGGTGACATTATTGCTCTGGGTGCACTTCCCAGCAAGCCTGTATCTAATGTGTTATCTTGCGCAGCTGAATGTGGCTCTGCCAGTTTCCTTAGTTGGTTGGCTAAGCATGGAACTCAATGGTGGCCTATGTTTACGGAGATTAAGATTCAAGAATGTTCCTGGCATCATGTAGAGAAAGGAATCCGAAGTCTCTGTGAGACAGAAATGCTGGACTGGGTCTATCATACACGAAAAGCACACCCACCACCCCACTGAGAGGGCCCCAGGGACATTCCCTTCAATAAGGCACTGAGAAACATTGGTGAGGGAAGCACCAGCAGCCTTGGATAGCTCTGTGGTCGCTGTTCTCTGAAGGCCACATATGATGGTGAGAGATGCTGCATTGAGATGAGGTTCCTGGTTTGAGTAGGGATGATGGGACCTCAGGTGCTTGGGAAAGCAGAAGTAAGGCCAGAGCTGGAGGAACAGAAGAGTCCCACCCATGGTTTTTAAAAGTAAAAGAGAACTATGTGTATATATGACAAAGCCTCAGCCTCACCTCCTCTTTGGGCATGTGGTAAAGGAGGCTTCTGATTTTACTCCACCATGTCCTGCAGTTTGGGAGATTTTTACCTTGAGGATGAAGGCATGGATTAAAAAAAGAGAAAACTTTATTATGGACGTATTCTGAAAACGCGCACATCTTTATCGGAAAAGTAAGCCTTGCCCAACTTCGCTTTAGGGTGGCGTCTGGCTAAAACCCAGGGCTCCTTAATTTCCCACTCGGTTAAGTAGACAGCTGGCTTTATTTCATTTTTCCTCCGGCAGAAAGTTTAAAATGCTACCCCTTGTACCCCGGGTGGGACTCGAACCCACAATCCCTGGCTTAGGAGGCCAATGCCTTATCCATTAGGCCACCGGGGCTGACAAGAAGTACCTTACAAGAGTCTTAAACCAGTCTTTCTTTCACCTCCCCGTGGTTCCTGCACATTACGCACAGCCTCCCGGCTCCAGCTCGGCGGGTCCTTGGTCCCCTTGACGTCCGTATTCGGCGGGTGCATCCTCTTAGATCCCGCCGGTTCCCGAGCATCCTGGAGCCCGGGAGAGATCGCGCACGCGCGGATGGAGCTAAGGTACGATCCTCGCTTAGGATGTAGGAAGTCGGCGGATCAAGTCCCGGATGAGCCCTTTCCCCCTCTTTTTAGGAGAATCCGAGTCCTGGGATAATTAACATCAAGAAGGCGTTCGCTATGCAAAATGTGGGAGCGGACGGGAGAGAGGGAACAGCCGGGCGCTTGGGAAAAGTGTCGGTCCCTATCTTCACCCTCCTCCCTACGTTGCCCTTTAGACCAAAAGTGTTTCCTGGTCCCAAGTCTGTGCAGTTTTTAGCAGAGCCCAATGGCCTTAGGTCTTTGTCCTAAGGATGCTCCGTTATGGCTCTGTATCTGCCCGGCCAGCTCAGTTGGTAGAGCGTGAAACTGTAGCATCAGAGGACCCAGCGTTTACTTTCCCACCAGAAGATGGGTATTCTTTGCCACCTCTAAAGTATTTGTCTTACTGTGGCTACCAGAGGCGGGGTGGAGGGAGGCGTGGAGGGAATTAGATGAAGGTAGTCAAAAGGTACCAACTTCCAGTTATAAGTAAGTACTAGAGGTGTAGTGTTCAACGTGATAAAGAGAATTAACATTGCTGTACGTTATAAGAAGAGTTAATCCTAAGAGTTAAGACAGTAAATCCTATGAGTTCTCATCACAGGATGATGGATGGTCACTAAACCTGTGATAACCATTTCATGATGTATGTAAGTCGAATCATTATGCTGTACACCTTAAACTTATACAGTGCTGTATGCCAATTATATCTCAATAAAAGTAGGGAAAATAATAAAAATGTTTACCTTAATGAAGTTTCTCTTTTTATTTATAAGCCCTTAGTAAACCACTGAGACATCACAAAAACGATAAAGGAGATGGTGACACTCCTCATGACCCCAAGGTCACCTGTGCCCACTGTAGGGGTACACGCTCAGCTGCCATTCCCCCAGCGTTTTCCTTGGTGGGAGGAGGTCCCTTCACTTTGGTCATTCCGCTTAGCCAGAATCCCTTAGTAAGAACTCGGTTCCGCAGGTAGAGTCGTTTTTTCCAGGTAAAATGATGACTCAATCCTGGGCATATTCTTTACATTTAAACTTTTAAAAATACATTCACACTAATCATTTAAGGGTATACTCTCACTGCAAGAAATCGAAATAATCTATTAATTTCTTTTTACATTTTTTATTGTAGAATATATGCGTAAGGTTAAATTTTAACCATTTTTAACTGTACAATTTACTGACATCAGTTACATTTACAATATTGTGCAAGCATCATTACCATCTGTTTCCAAAACTTCTTCATCACAATAATCTATTATACTTTTAAATGCCCCTGTCCACTGACCCCTTGGGGGTGACCTACCCGTGCAAAAGTTCAACCCCTCATCTGTCGCAGTTCTCGTCGTCTGAACTATATTCATGCGGCCAGTCCCGTGTGGGCTCCCGGCACTCATGGCCGGTGGACTTCAGAGTCAGCATTCCGCCTGGATCTGACCACTGTAGGTCCTCACAGCGCCCTCGGGGTCTCCCAGGCGACCCGAGCTACGCAGCTGCAGGTTCAGGGTTAAGTCCGAGGGGCTGACACAGCCCGAGGATCCTAGGCCCGCGTAGGGAGCAGTCTGGAGAGAGGGAAAATGTTTTTTTTTTTTTTCCTCCTTTACGTGGGGTAGAAAAAGCAACCTCTGCAACGACCACGAAGGGACTCGAACCCTCAATCTTCTGATCCGGAATCAGACGCCTTATCCATTAGGCCACGCGGCCTTGCGCGCGATTGCCTTCCAGCTTTTCTCATAAAGCTTTCTCAGACGCCTGCTCCGTATGCCCTAATGCGCATGCTCACACTGGCAAGGAGCCCCGCCCCTCGGGCTCGGTGTGAGCGGGGCTCCAAGCTGTGCGACTGAGCGCTACTGAGCACAGCCCAAGTGAGGGTTCGATCCTGGGTGAGGCTGCCCAAGCCCCTCCTGCCCCGAGAGGCTCCTGATCTCTTCTCCCACGTGCCCCCGGCCCGCGGTGGGTCAGGAGTTGCCCTCTGCTCCCCCAACCCCTTTGCTTTCCCTATCACAGCACCGCTAAACCTGCCATGCTCTGTTCCAGTCTTGTGGCCCCAGAATGGACTCGGACTGCTGTATAGGCAGAGGCCCTGTCCGTGGCCCCAGAGTGGTGTGCAGGTGGGGTGCGCGTGCTGGGAGGATGGTGTGGACCCCGCGCTGCCCTTTCCCAGGACATCCAGCTCAGCATAGCCCATGTTGGGTTTCTTAGAGCCGGAGGCTGCCCTGGCGCCTCCCCTGCTCCCCCTCCTCACCCAGTGGGCCCAGCCTCTGAAGTGCCAGGCACTCCGCATACATTATCTCACTTAGTGTCACAGCTTCCTGCGTGCAGGCGCTATTCACGTGTACAGCGATCATCATGTTTATTCCATGGCGGCTGAGCCTCCCGTGCTATCGCGCCGTTTTTAGATGAGGAAACCGAGGAGCGGATGGGGTCAGGGGTGGCGTTGGTGTGTGGCCACCCACGGTCAGCATCCCCTTGGTAGCCGCGGGCTCAGTCAGGCCTGCAGGCAGAGCCGGTGCCTCAACGAGCTGCAGATCTCCAGACAGGCCTTGCGGCGCTCATCACAGTCGGGACCCAGCACGTTTAGCTTGCACACCTGCCGATTGACCTGTGCCGACCACACTTAGCCTGTGCCCAGGACTACCGGGTCCCCCAGCGCCCAGCCTGGCACCCAGTGTATTGTAAGGCCTAAAGTTTCAAGTGTTGCCTTCACATCTTTGGGTCTCACAGCCCCGTTGGTTTCCCCTGCTCTTGTCAGCTGTACCCCTCCACCCAGCAGGGAAGGCCCCCCCATCCCGCTAGTTCCCCCACCAGCCAGACCAGCCACACTCCACCCCAGTTCTCATCCTGAGGGGCTTCAGCTCCCTGCCAGCCTGTGAAATTATTCAAACTAGTACCCCACCCCATTACTACAAAGCCTGCGTCTACAGCCCCTGCTGGTTCCCTATGCTCCCCACGCAAACACTGAGTGGCCCGAATGGCCTGAGGTGTCCTCCTCCTCCAGCTGTGAGTATATGTGGTTAATAACTGCTGTCCGTCTCACTGTCCAGGGCCGGGTGTTGTGTGTTTAACCATCTCATACTATTGAGTGTATCCCTCCCTCTGCAATGGGGTGAATAGGAGGTGATCAGAACACCAGGGCTGAGAAGAAGGATGAATCCAGCTCCTCTCCCCAGGCGACCCCCCCCACCCCCAACTCACCTCAGTCATCAGCTCCAGGAGGTCTCCCCTGGGGTCAGCTCTGAGGACCTCCACCAGTGTCTGGATAAAGTCTGAGCCCTTCTCATCCCGAAAGGCTACACAGCCCAGGCCAGGTGACCAGGGCCAGAGTGTCAGACTCAGGCCCCTGCCAGCTGCCTTCCAATCCCCAGGGGCCTATTGTTGGTGGAAGTGGGGGCAAGCACACAGGACCCCAGCAGTCAGGCAAGAGAATGCGGCAGGGAGCAGGAACTTCTCACTTCTGGATCAAGTTGTTGCTCAATGTTTGTGTAGTGATTATACAATGGATTCAATATCGAAGAAACATTTACTGTGAACCTACTACGTGCCAGGCACTGGCCAGGGCCCTGAGGCAGACAGAACTGTCCTGCCCTCATGGAACTTATAGCCTAGAGGAAAGGATGCAGGTACGGTGCTTAGCAGAGCCAGCCCTCAATATGTGCTCACCATTGTTACTATTATCATAAATAATATACATGGAAGGAAGATGGCTTAACTGCAACGAGGCTGGTGCCCCTGCACCCCAACAGCCAAGCCCCAGATGCCCCTAAAGCCACTTCAGATCTCTGGCCAGGGGGCTAGGCCCTGTGTAATGGGCTTTGTGAAGACCCATCCCCTTACCTTCAGTGGCTGCGTAGACCATCAAGATGTCTGCTTGGTTAGGGCTCCCTGGAGTGGGGCCCCTGGAGAAGCTGCCTGCAAGAGGGACCAATGCCTTTTACCCAGCGTCCTGGGACTCCACCAGCCCCAAGGGTCTCCTCCAGTCTTGCTCAAGGGCACAAAGGGTAGTAGAAAGAGTGCAGAGCAGGAAAGACAGATCAAGTTTCAAATCTCAGCCCTGCTGCTTCTTACCAGCTGTGTGACCTCGGAAAAGCTATTCCACCTTCCTGTCTCCAGAGTTGTTTCGGGCTCAAGTAGGGGAAGAAACTCTCGATTTTCAAAGGCCTTTGCCATGTAAGGTTTTCCTTCCCATCTTCTTGGCGAAGAGAGGAAGGAGGTGGCAGCAGGATCCCAGCTCAGAGCCCCGGAAGTGCTCTCCAGACAGCTCCCCCCACCAGCCCCGCTCAAGCCCAGGCTCCCTGAGGTAGGTAGACCCACCTAGCATATCAGCATAGATGTGGAGGACATCGGTCGGGGAGGGGGTGGCTGGTGGTGCCCGCAGCCAGAGCCACAACCAGGGGAGAGTGTGTGTCCCACGCCAGCATCCCTGTGCCCTGCGGAAGGAGGGAACAGTCAGGTCCTTTCACTCAGGAGACACCTGGGGGTGCTTCCAGGGCTCTAGCCCCCAGCCCCCAGAGCTCCTGGGCAGGCTGCCAGGCTGGAAACATTCAGAGCACCGAATGACAGGTGCTGAGGGTGAAGTGCTCAAGTTCATGGACATGACCCCTAGGAGACGCTGGGAGAGCGGGTGGGGAAAGGGCAGGGCTCACTCAGGCTTCTTGGAGGAGGTGGACAGCAAGTCCTGGGAGGCTGAGGGCTGGGTGAGGAGAGCCAGGGCTGCAGGAGGTGGGCTGGAGGGCAGGACCTGGCCAAGCCTCCAGGGCGGGCCCCAGGCCCTGCTCACCCCACGGCAAACCTGAAGCAGGAAGATCTTGGGGCGGCCCCACAGGGCCCTACAGCAGCTCAGCTCCTGCACCAGCGCCTCTGGCTGCACCTCTTACCTATCAGCCCCCAGTAGCTGCCCCTGAAGCCCCCCGTGGGCCATCAAGGCCACAAGGGCACAGCTCACAGGGCCCCTGCAGGCATCCAGCCACTCCCAGAAATGGGCCATCTCCTCCTGGAAAGCCTGGGGGTGAGGATGAGATCAGGCCTGGGCCACAGTCACGGCCTCCCTAGCATCTGGTGGCCCTCTCTCTGGGTGGTTTCTCTAACCCCCTGCCACACTACCTCCCACCTCCTTCCAGCCTCAGGCCTGGGGAGCAAATCCTTTTACTTTCTTTCTTTCTTTTTTTTTAAATTAAAAAAAATTTTTTTTGGCCGTGCCACGTGGCATGTGGGATCCTAGTTCCCTGACCAGGTTTCAAACCCGTGCTACCTGTATTAGCAGGCAGATTCTTAACCAGTGGGCCACCAGGGAAGTCCCACAAGTTCTTTTTCTAACCCCCCTGTTGCGTGGCCTCATTGGAGGTGACGTGGGTCCAGCCTCCTGCAGCTGGTTCTCTGGCCCCCGTGGAGAAGCTGCACCAAAAAGTTAAGAGCTGTGAGGGGAGGGCAGTGAGCTGACAGGTGTCTGGGAAGGAACCTGAGACCCTCCCAGGAAAAGCCTGAGGGTCCAGCCAGGGCCTTGAGCAGGGGAGAAGAGAAATGGCCAGTGTGGGGGGCTTCAGGGTCCCTGGAGACTGTGCTTCCAGAGGCAGGGAAGTGGGTTCTGGATGCGTGCAGCAGGGAGGATGGAGGCTAGACTTGGGGGTGCACTTCCTGCCCACGATTGGTAAGAGGCTAAGGAGAGAGTTCCCAGGGTCCTGGTGGGGGATGCGCTTCCTCAGAGCACCACCGGAAGTTCTGGGCTTCCCCTCACCTGGGCTGTAGGGTCTGTCTTCAGGGTGGTCTTGAAGCCCAGGGCCTGGCACAGGCCCCCAGCGCCTCCACATCGTGCTGGGCCCCAGGCCAGTCCTGGATCACGGCCATGAGGGGGGCGCCCCTGGCCCCAGACAGGTCATACTGAGCGCTGGGGCTGGGTTTTGGCTACAGACGGGATTAAGGTGGATTCAAAGTGGTCTGAGGACCTCCCAGCTCCTCGCCTCCCCGCCTCAGGTCTCCCGAGCCTCTCTCCCAGTCGAAACTGTTGCCCCAAAAAAGCAAACATGTATTAAAAAATAAAATAAACCATGATAAATGTCAAAAAAAAAAAAAAAGAAACTGCTGCCACATGGTTGGACCCCAGCCCTGTCCCCCTCATCTCGGGCCCCCAGAGCTCCACGTCCCCTAGGCACAGTGCCCCCTTCAAGGAGCTCCCAAAGACTGGGCAGTAGGTAGCCCCTGAGGACTCTTCAGCTGTCCAGCAGAAGACCTGGTGGGGGGTAGGGCCCGAGGACTCCTCAGGCAGCCGCTCCATGCGGGTGCTGTTATGGGGGAGCAGGACCCTGGCTCCAGGGAACAGCTTGGCCAGGCTCCTGGCTACCACAGTCTCTTTGGTAAGAGACTGGTTTGACGCAGGTGGGGGCGTGTTAGAGACCCTAAACAGACCCTAACTCTGCCAGACACTAACCCTGCCAGAATGGAGGGAGGAGGAGACAGACGAAAGAAAGGGAGGGCCCGAGGGGGGTCCTAGTTCAGGCTGAACGTCACAGGATTCCCAGGACGTGGATGGCCTCAGGTAGACAGTGGCTGCACCATTAGCCATGCTGCTCCCCGGGGCCCAGGGATCAGCGTGCACAGAGATGGGGCGCTCCCAGAGCGGGTCAGGGCCTGTCCGGGAAGGCTCGCAGGGTGGGCACCGCCTGGGGAGGCCGGGGAGAACTGTGGAGCAGAGCTGGGGCCCATTCTCACCTCCAGTGACCACCCAACTGCCCACTGAGACCTTTGGGCCTCGGGACCAGACCTGAATCATCCCCAGACCTGGACCCCAGGGACCCACAGTCTGACGAGACAGTCACTGCCAGGTAAGTGTGAACAGGGGTGGATGGGAATACAAGTGTCAACCCAGGGATGGTGAGGGGCACGGCTGACGCCTGGAAGGGTCTGTGTGAGGCTAGGTCGAGAGGGAAGGATGCCAAGCAGAGGGAGCAGCCTGGGCAAAGGCACGGAGCTGAGAAGATTCTGCAACGTGTGGGGGACCCTGAGTGGGTTGTGAGGACGGGCGTGGGTGGGGGTGGGAGGCGAGGCTTTGAAGCTGACACCCATTGCAGACAACATGGCCTTATGTTGTGGAATGAATGGGTGGGGGTAATGGGTTCAGGACAACACAGCAGAGCCACAGCCCCCCTCCTGGACGCCCCTTGTGGGCCTTCACCTCATCAGCAGCTGCAGCAGCGACCAGTGCCTTGGCCTCTCCCTGAGTCCCGTCCTATCACCTCTGTTTATGAGCTGAGCTGGACCCTGTCCCCTGCCCTGGAACCCTGCGTTCTGGACCCTACGACCCCAGGCCCTGCTCTGTTCCCTGGCTCCAGCGGACTGCTTCCTGGCTGGCACTAACACGCCCCCACCTGCACCAGGAGCCTGTGTCCAATCCTATTCTTAGCTCCTGGCCCACCTGCTATCTGATCTCGTTACACCCCAGCGTCTCCCTTCTGAGCCAGCCACCAGCACCAAAAGAATTTGTGCACGGCTCCCGCCACCCATCACCCCTACTCATTCAGGGCACCCACAAGCGTCTGTGCGCATGCGCACACACACACACAGAGCAACTGCCAGCCCGAAGGCATGGGGAGCAGTGAAGGGCGTCACCCCAGAGGTAGAAACCCCGGGCTGGACTCAGCTGTCCAGTGAGACCCCGGCGGCTTCATCTGGGAAATGGGGTCTGTCCAGTGACCTCAGGATGAAGCCCGGGTTAAATGGGGGGCAGAGAGGCTGGCACACACACACTGCGGGACAAAACATCTTGTCTCAGCCCGCCCCCACCGCCTCTCAGGTGGCCCCTGAGGCCACCACCTGGTGAATCAGAAAGAACTCGGTGGGGTAGAAGGTGCTCTCAGCACGTGCCCACCAGCTCCACGGGGCCCAGCCTGGGGACAGGGAGGGGAGGGTCAGATGTGAAGGGCTGGGTGGGGATGGGGCATGGCCCATTTTGATTCAGCAGCACTCTCTCCCTAAGGGATTTGAGCACAGGGTCCAGCTTAGCGCTCCAGATCCTCTATGGGCAGCACGAGCCACCACCCTGACCAGTCACGGACTCTGAGCCTGGTTCCTCATTTCATCAAAGGGAGAGAGGGAGTGGCCTCGTTAAGACCCCACTCCCAGTCAGCTCCCTCACTCTCCTGCTGAGTAGGGAGGGGTGCCACCAGCTGTCCCATCCTGAGCTGTCCTCAGACTAGGGCAGGCACTAGCTGACAGGACGAAGGACCCAAGGCTCATGGCAGCCCTTGGGGCCCAGGTGACCTGGAAGCCAAGAATGTGGCTCCACCTGATGACCATCCAGCATCACGTGCCACTAGGACCACCAGGCCAGGAGGCCCAGGAGTACGAATTCCAGGTCTCCCCCCAACCCCCAGCAGCCACCTAAAGAACAAGAACAGCCTGGAGGAAGTTTTCATGTTTATTCAACCTTTCTGCTGCCCTTTGAGGCCAGCTGGGCCAGCTCCTTGGGAGGGCCTGTGGTCTGTCCCTGTGAATGCCCTTCTGCAGGGAATACAGCGCCTCAGGAGTTAGTGACAAGGTGCTGATGGAGTGCTAGTGTTAAGTACCATAAACCCCGAGACTCCAGGAGACTGGGGAGCAGTGGGGGCAGCGGGCCTCCGCTGGCCCTGTTCTTGGTCTGCACAGTTAGCCTCTGTCCCCGGAGCCAGACTGGTGGAGAGTGACTCTTGGGAGCTCAGCTGGGGGCGAGCTGGCTGAGGGCAGAGGCAGGCAGCTCGCATGCTGCTGGGACAGGGCAGAGCGGTCAATGTCTGGAAATGGGAAGGGGTGGAGGCCAGAAAACCCCTGTGGCCGCACCCAGGTCCTCATGGGTGTGGGCTGACTGACCCTCCCAGAGCCCAGCAGCACCCTGAGGCTTAGCCTTCAACCCCGTGGGAAGGCACAGGATGGCACGACAGAAGGCCCAGCCCATGGACCCAGCCGAGAAGGCCGGGAACAGAGAGCGATGGGGCCAAGCAAGGCTGACGGGGTTCTGGGATGGAGACCCCAGGCCTGCCCGAGTCCTCATACATCCGTGCCCCAGTTTCTCCCCTGTGCTCATGCCACCAGCCTGGAATGTGCCGGGGCTCCAGGAAACCAGGGGGCAAGAAAAACCCCAGAGCAGTTAGGGATATGGCCACGAGGTCACAGGGGATTCCATGCCTGGGGGGCGTTGGCCAGGTCTCCAGGCGGGCAGGGCTGATGGGTTCTGCGTGTGGGGGACCCTGCAGTCCTGCCGGCAGCAGAGATGGTGGACTGGGCCGGGTGGGGACCCCGCCTGGGCCGCCCTTCCGGCCCTCACCCCACAGGCTGGGCCATCTTGGCGTGCAGGCTCTGGTGGGCGATGAGGTGGGCGCGCTGCTTGAAGCTCTTGTCGCACTCGCCGCAGCCGAAGGGCCGCTCGCCCGTGTGCACTCGCCGGTGGTCCAGCAGGTAGGAGCGCAGCGAGAAGCTCTTGCCGCAGTCACTGCAGCCGAAAGGCTTCTCGCCCGTGTGGATGCGCTGGTGGTCGGCCAGGTAGGCACTGCGGCTGAAGCTCTTGCCGCACTCGGAGCAGGAGAAGGGCTTCTGGCCCGTGTGCACGCCCTGGTGGCGCACCAGGTCCGAGGAGCTGCGGAAGCTCTTGTCGCACTCCTGGCACTTGTGCGGCTTCTCGCCCGTGTGCGTGCGCTGGTGGCGCGCCAGGTCGGAGCCCCAGCGGAAGCGCTTGCCGCACTGGCCGCAGCTGTGCGGCTTCTCGGCCGCCAGGTCCCGGAACTGCCGCCGACGCGAGGGCGGCCGCCCCCGCTGCGCCCCCACCGCCCACCCCCGGGGCGCCCCCGGCCGGGCCTCGGCCTCCTCCAGCCTCCAGGACACGGTCACGTCGCCAGCAGCCTGGCCCGGGAGCGCCGTCACCACCTCCTCCAGCCGGGATCTCTCGCTGTGGCTCGTGAGTCCCAAACCTGCAAGCGGGGAGGAGGCGGCCTCTTCAGTGCCACGCGGTTCCAGGGACAGAGCTGAGGGGAGGCAGAAACGAGGCTCCCAGCCAGCGCCTGGGGCTCAGGTTCAGACAGCCCTGGGCTCCAGCAAACTCCAGCCTCAGCTTCCTCCTCCATGGAATGGGGACACGAGAAAACGACGACAGAGAAACCGTTCAGAGTAAGCGGCAAGGGGCTTGCTGGGCGTCTCCAGCAGAAGTACTTACTAACTACAGGCCTAACCAATCTACGCCCCCTTCCCACACTGCGATCCAATGTCCCACCCCAAGCCCTGGCTATTCAAACTCCAAAACCGCATAGATTGAGGTCATCTGTAAATGATCCCAACCCTCACCATTTGTTATCAGCAACCAAGGAACCACAGGGCTCAGCTAACATGGTTCCTCTCGCTACACGAGCTCTTGTCCTCTCAGCTCAAGAACAAACAGAAGTGGATCGGGAGGGATCTTAGCTGGTCCCACTGGGTTGCGCGGATTAAATGAGATGATCCCCAAACAGTGCTTAGGAAGGCCCTGACCTGGAGAGAAACCCAGCAGCGCGGCCTCTAGTGAGCAGGTGTCTGTCTGCGCCTCTTCACCGGGCAGGCTGAGGGGGCCTCACAACCACGTTTGCACAAAGTCCCAGCTCCGTCCCTTCAGTGTCCTTCAACCTCTCTGAGTCTCAGGTCCCTCGTCTATAAATGTGCACACGCTTTCATGCAGTGGGTTGTGAGGATCCCATGAGAAAATGCCTGTACCCGTGCTCAGCACAGTCCTGGCATGTTGCCCATGCCATCACAGGCAGAGAAAAGTGAACACCAGCATAAAAGAAACCTCCGGGGGCTCTTAAAGAGATGCAGGGAAAGCCCTCTTTGGAGCCAGCTAAGCAAGGACTTGGGAGGAAGACTGAGGATTTCAGAAGGGTGTGCAGGGGTGGGGCCTGCCTGGGCCCACCCGCTGCTGCTGGGACTCCAAGGAGGCGAGAGCCTCCAGCTCAAAAGAGCCAAGGACCCCTCGGCCCCTCGCTGTGCCCACTGCTTACCCAGGGCAACGTTCTGGGAGTTCTCCCTTTTTATGTCCCAGAAGAGATCCCTCTGAGCAGGGTCCAGGGACCCCCATTCTTCCCGGGAGAAATAGAACGGAATGTCTCCAAATGTCACAGGTCCCTGGAATGAGGTGAGAAAACCCAGTTCAGGGCTGCCCTGCTCAGGACTCCCCAGGCAGTCATGGGCAGAGACAGGAAGGGGGATGGGAAACAGGACAGGTCCGGGCCAGAAAGGATGGATGGAAGAGGCCTTGGTGAGAAGGCAAGACCCATTACAGGGACTCATCAGCATCAGAGGGGACAAAGGGACTGGTAACTCACCCCAGAGGCAAAGCAGGTATCTGTCGTCTCTCTGGTGCTCCCCTCTTTAAGAAGAGCTGGAAGCTGGGCTGCAGGGAAAGAATGGAGCCTCAAAGAGGCCAGCCCAGGCCGGGAGTGAGATCTCACACACTCTCCTTCACACACACATGTACACCTTGCCTTCTCAGAACAGAAATACCCTACTTGCTCCCTTGAGGGCAACGCCCAGGAAAGACCCAGGCCCCTGTCCAGCCACTCTGCCACCTTCAAGCTTACTCACCACCATGGCTGTGCTGCTCCCAGGGTACAGGTGGTCGGCTTCGTGTCCCTGCCTTCCGGGGAGGCCCCTGGGCCTGAGATCCCTGGACTGCAGCCTCAGGTTCCGCCCCCTCTGAGGGCACGTCCTGTGCAGGAACCACAACATGCTCATCAGCACCAAGACCAGATGGGGGAGACAGAGATTAACCCCTGGGAAGGAGACACAGGACACATCCCTCAGGAGGCTGGGTGTGGGGAAGAAGGTCAACACAGGGCCCCAGGAAAGACCAGATGAGAATGTGACACCAGGCAGTGCTATGTGCCCAGGGACACTCCCCGACCAAGCATGAGGCAAGAACCAGCCCCCAAAGGCCAGAATCAAAGAGCCACTTAGCAAGGGGCCGTGGGGGGAGACCTTCCTGTCAAGGGCAGAACCCCACACCCCCGCCACACATTAGCATCTCCCCAGACGCTTCCAGTGTCAAGGACCCAACACCCCACAAGACAGCAGGGTTCACAGGGACAGCTCTACCTTCTCACACCCCCTTTGGTGCTCTCACTATGCACATCACTGTATCCCCAGGGCCTGGCCTAGAGCAGAACACAAATAAACGTTTGCAGAACCTGTGGAGCTAAAACCTGCCTTCCTGGAGCATGCCCACTTTGGTCCTGCTGCTGCCCTCCAAAGCCACCAAAAAGAAACCAGATTCACTTGGACAGTGTCTTTCAGAAAGGCCACACATTATGACAAGCTCCTGTGGACGCTCCCTCTGGCTCTCCATGTCCCCCCCCACCCCCCGTCCCGCCCCCTGGAGGACTCATCTCTATAGAGATGGCCACCTCTCCTCAGTCCAGGTGCCATCCAGGTGCCCCTGGATGCGGGAGGGGCCCCTCACCTGTGGCCAAGCTTTCACTGGCTGCTTTTGCAGGTCCTCCACCAAGGCAACAGCTTCCTCGCCACTCCCCGGGCATCGTTCGCATACCCAGCCCTGGACGCCCACGGGCAGCACGCTCAGGAACTGCTCCAGCACCAGCAGCTCCAGGATCTGCTCCTTGGTGCGCAGCTCGGGCCGCAGCCAGCGGCAGCAGAGCTCCCAGAGCTGGCTGAAGGCCTCGTGGGGTCCGCCTGCATCCCCGTAGCAGAACTGCCGAAAGCGCTGGCGGCACGCCTCTGAATCCCTGCTGTCCTCTTGCTGGGCAGCATCCTGCTCCCAGGAGGAATCTTCTACCTTCACGATCAGAAGCCCTTCTCCCTCCCCAGGGGCCTGGTCCTGAGGCTCTGGGGGGGCTGCCATTCCCCTGGCCTAAGGCTCAGGGCTGGTCAGCCTCAACCTGGGCCTTCAATCTCCCAGAGGGATCCCCAGTGGCAGCTTGGTTGGCATCTGGACAGGCACTCCTGGGGGAAGAGCAGAATAGCAGGAGGGGGGCGGTACATGAGCAATCACCAGCCTTGAGGGACATCCAGGGACTCCAGCTCCCGTTCTTCCTGGCCTTGAAGGCTGTTTTAGGCTCTCCTATAAAGCCTTGCTCACATGACTCTCTCCTACCAATACAGATCCGCGGCTCCTTATCCACAGCTCCAAAATCCAAAACTCCCAGGTTTTCACCACCTGGTCTACTGACATGAGATGAGCATATTTATAACCTCTATTTATCTCACTTAATGTAAATGTTCATATGTTCTATGGGAGAAATATTAATGTATTTGTTCAGTTTGTAAAAATCTATCAAGCTGTACTTCTGATGTATATTTCTGTATATTATTCTTCAATTAAAAAAAATTCTTTTTAACTGGGAATTCCTGGCGGTCCAGTGGTTAGGACTCCACGCTTTCACTGCTAGGGCCCGGGTTCGATCCCTGGGTGGGGAACTAAGATCTCGCAAGCCGTGCAGTGCGGCCAAAAAAAAAAAAGTTTTTTTTAAACTAATGTTTTGATTACTGAGTGTTGTACCAGATTGCGCTGGCAGCGTTATTTAATATACAATATATGTACTGTATTTTTCTCAAATTTTGGCTCCTAGTGTGTCAGCAAAGGGCCCACAGACACCATCCTGAGCCATTTATCCAGATACACATGAACGTGAGACATAGTTATACCTTACTGCTTCTCTTCACAACAGTCCTGAAAGGTGTGTATTTTGGAGTATTTTTAATTGCTTTTTGTTTCAACAAAAAAAGTGATACAAACCATTGTAATAAAACGGGAGGGTTAGACAATACAGAAATACATAAAAGAGACACTCTCCCTTCCACACTGCAGCTGCACCCCCATTAACAGTGTGACATATGACCTCCCAAATCTTTCCCTGTTCATTTACTGGAAATATATCCATAGAAAACGGGGGAAAAGTGCTTTGTGCGTGTTTTTACATAAATCAGGTCTTACCGCAATACTATTTTGTCATTTGCTTTTCTACCCAGCAATGCTGCTTCCTTCAGCCGCTCTAGGAGATTCCGCGGTATGGATGTACTCGTTTCTTAATGAATACCCACCCGAGTGAGGCATTCAGGTTGTTCCAATTCTTTTCTACTACACACTAAGCACTTTTATTTACTTTATTCTGAAAGGTACGTTCTCCATGCTCATCCTCCAGTGACCGAGGAGAAGGCTCCGCTCGGACAGAGCCAGGGACTCACCAGGGTCGCTCAGTAGGACTCGGCAGTCGGGAACGCGGACCCGGCCAGAGCCCCGCGCTCGATCCCAGCAGCCTTGCCTGAGCGGAGATGAGAGGCGGAGGGGCGGGCAGCGGGTGCGGCGCCCCAGGCTTCTCCCCTGCACCTCCCTGAGGTGCGCGCCTCTTTCGGCCTCTGCCTCCGGGCGCCGGCCCCGGCCGCCCGGAGCCCTACACTCGACCTCGGAGCCAGGCGGGCCGCGTCGCCTGTCCCGCCCCCTCAGGCTCACACCGCCCACAGCCGCCCAGGCGTTCCCAGTTTCCGCCTCCAGGTTTCGGTGCCGGAAATTCGCGCGGGGCTCGCCGGGAAATGACATGGCGCATGCGCCGAGACAAGCACGCCCGACTACTCTCCCCAGGAGGCCGTTTGCCTACTATACCGGCCTTCTCCCTGACGGATGACCAATGAACGGTGAGAATTTCCAGGGATGGCCAATCAGAAGGCAGTGACGTCATGCGCGTCAACACCCGTGCCCCCAGGCTGAGGTCTGCCCCTAGATTCGCGGTTTCTCCCTCTCGCCTTGTCTTTCAGTTTTCTGTGTTCCTCTGGCCCGTGAAGGGTGAAAAGGAAAAGCCAAGGCTGGCCTGCTGGGTAGAGACGTCGCTGGGCCCAGCTACGAGTGGATTGCCTGCTCCGCCGCAAGGGATGCTCGGGCGTGGACTCTTCCTTCCGTCCCCTGCTCTTTCCGCTACACAGTGGGTCGAGAGCTGAGGGGGCCGTGGTCCAGGAGCTGGAACTCAGCCTTGGGAGACTCGTTTATAGCTTTTGGGGTCCCGCACCCACCCAAGTAGTCTTTAGCCGCTTCTAGCAGGGCGCGGAGCTTGCTGGGAAATGCAGTCCAGTGAGGGGCGGGGAACCTCCTGCGGCGATCCTCTGTTCCCGAGGGTCGGCTAGGGTCTCTCAGCAGGACGCGACCGTCGGGGACGCTGACCCCGACCAGCAGATCTGACTGAAGGACAGCGGGGCTCTCCAGGCTGGGGAGAATCTAAAGCAGGCGGGCCGCGTCGGGGAAGCTCTATGCATTTGGACCTGCTCCCACCCTCTTCTTACTCCCCTTGGAGATATGAGGCTCCAGATCTTTTTCTGAAATAGAAAATCCTTTCTTGTGGTTGTTGTTTTTGTTTGATTATGCAAGTATTGCATCCTTAGTGTAGGAAAGAAAAAGTACGGAAAATTTTAAAGGCATCCATATCCACAAAGCTAGCTTCCTCACTCAGCTCACATGGCACTCCCTCAAAGTGGTTTTTCCCTAACCCTATGTAGACAGCACCCGGCCCCCGCTGCCATGCCTCTGCCCTGCCTTATTTTTCTTCCTAACTTTTATCACTACCTGACATATTTGTATATTTGCCCTCCACTACTCGACTATAATTTTCATGATATCAGACTGTTTTCACTGCCCTACCTCCAGACCTTAAATACTGTGCCTGGCACAATATTTGTTGAAAATCTGATGGTTAAACTAACTGAAAGTTAAAAATATCCCTAATAAGGCCATTCAGAAATAAGCACTATTAATATTTTGGTCTTAAGTTCTACATCTATGATTATTTCTAAGGTAAATCTGGAATCATTCTATTTAATGAATTTTTGTTGGCTCAGAAGTCTATCAAAGGGGACTTCCCTGGTGGCGCAGTGGTTAAGAATCCGCCTGCCAATGCAGGGGACACGGGTTCGAGCCCTGGTCCAGGAAGATCCCACATGCTGCAGAACAACTAAGCCGGTGCACCACAACTACTGAGCCTGTGCTCTAGAGCTCGCAAGCCACAACTACTGAAGCCCGTGCACCTCGAGCCCATGCTCCGCAACAAGAGAAGCCACCTCGGTGAGAAGCCCACGCACCACAACGAAGAGCAGCCTACACTCGACACAACTAGAGGAAGCCCGCGCCCAGCAACGAAGATCCAACGCAGCCAAAAATAAATAAATAAATAAAAATTCATCTCAGATAACCGTAATGCCTTGTGGAGACACAAAATATTAAAAAAAAAAAAGTCTATCAAAGATATGTTTCCAAATCAGCATCTACAAATAAAATCCATCTGTTGTGCAAGCTGCATAGTATTCCAAAGCATGGAAGTTCCATATTCCATTTAAAGTTCCTTACTCTTGGATATTTAGATTGTTTCCATTTTTCCATTTGCAGATGTTTACTACGTACACCTTCCTGCATTTGCTTGAACTACTTGCGGGAAGGGATGAGCCCAGGCTGTTCTAAGAAGACCGCTGAAGTGGATGCTACTGGGCTCCCTCTCCTCCCCTTACTGGCCCCAGTGGAAAACTACACAAGGAAGAAAGAACTTGAAAGTCCCTATTTCCAGTGTGCCCTTACATTGTTCTTCACCCTGTACTGACAAAGATTAACATCAAGTTGGCTTGCAAAGGAGAAACGTCCATGGGATCCGGCTCCATTACCACAAAGCAGGACAAAAAGGGTGTATTGGGGGTTTGAGGGACAATAAATTAATAACTAGCACACCTGCCATATGTTCTATTGGGCATTGCTGATGGATGATAATTTGTATATAATTATATTGAAATTGACCACCTTATTGTACTTTCCTTTCCTTCTGATAGTTTATTTTTCTATGATGTAAAAAGGGAAAATTTTCTTTCCAGAAAATTTATATTCATTTCCAGAATTTATACTCATTATTTTCTTAGTCTTATAGCATTGTCTAGAACTCCCTAAATATCTTGGGACTTCCCTGGTGGCACAGTGGATAGGACTCCATGCTCCCAATGCAGGGGCCCCAGGATCGATCCCTGGTCAGGGAACTAGATCCCACATGCATGCTGCAACTGGGAGTTCACATGCCACAACTAAGGAGCCAGTGAGCCACAACTGAGGAGCCCATGTGCTGCAACTAAGGAGCCAGCGAGCCACAACTAAGACCCGGTGCAACCAAGTAAATAAATAAACAAACAAATAAAAACCCTGGACCTGAGCCCCACCTTCCAGCTCTCTGGTTGAATGACTTTGGACAAGTTATTGGACTTCTTGGCCCGTTTCCTCCTCTATAAAACTGAGATGAAACCCACTGCTCAGACTTGTAGAGCGTTGAGGAAACATATATATGGTGCTTGGCCCCACGCCTGACAGGGCAGCTGCCACTGGCAGCTATTATTACTATTCTCAGTCCGCCGTCCTGTTCAAGACATTTTCATCCCTTATTGGCTGGGAGCTAACCGGGGCTGCGACTGCCCTGCTGGCCATGTGATCTGCAGAGACAGGTGGGGTCCCAACAGCCTCACTGATGCAGACGTCCTCAAGGTCATTTGGTGTCTGAATGTAATTGTGAGAGCTGAGCTGCACACCTAGGACAATAAGCAAGCTGAGCCCACCCCTCCCCGGGGGGGGGGGGGGCGGGAAACGTAGAGAATGAGAAGCTTCAGAGCTAAAAAACCAGAAGGCCAGGAGTAAAACAGCCAGGCAGAGGCGGATAGGGCAAATTATAAAGGACATGTGCAAAGAGACCAAGGAGGTGAGAAGTAGGAGAGGGAGCTGGCAGCAGCCTCAGGAAGGACCAGGAGGGGCAGGGTCCCTGGTAAGTGAGAAATCCTCACTGGATTACAGCTGGGTCCCCAGGGACGAAGGTGAAAAACGTCCAGTCACAAAATGCAGGCCCCAGTGCCTGAGACAGGAGACAGGGAAGGCAGGAGGCACTGAGCATGAATTCCCATGCTGGCTCGGCCCTCCTCCCGGGTCCCAAAGAGAAGAGCCCAGGGAGGGTCCAGAGCTCAGTGGGCAATGCCTGGGACAAGTGACCACAGCAGCAGACCACCCCACCGGGTCCACAATTTCAGAAGTGGCCAGCTGACTTCAGGTTTGGAAACCTCTGTGCTCAGAAGCCTTTGCTATAGGCTCTGGAACGGGTCCAAGACAGGTGAAGGCTGGGGAGGAAGGTGCCCAAGCCCCCAGAGAGATGACATAGGGATGGCTGAGTGAGGAGACACTGGGTTGACCCTGGAGCCCCCACTTCCCCCAGCCAAGTCCGGGGTCAGCCTCCAGGGCCCCACGAGACAGAGCTATAGGCTGTCACTCTAATTCCAAGGCCTTTAATTTGCAGTGAGCATGCCTGCTCCTCACCCGAGCTCCTCCCGTGTTGCCGCGCCCCACCCCCATGCCAGCACCTCCCCAACTCCCTTCCTGGGCCTCCCAGGTCACACCCCCGCAGCAGCTGCCCCCGCTCCAATCCCCCTCCTTCCCTGTCTCCGGGGCGGCCCCTATCTCTCAGCCTCCTAGGTGGGGGCCGGAGGGGGCGCCGCCAGAGCCCCGGCTGCCCCCAGCATCAGCATGGCCAGGGCCTTGGGCCCCGCCGTGTGGATCTTCTCGTGCCGGTGCAGGTTGGAGCGCCGGCTGAAGCTCTTGCCGCACAGGGGGCAGGAGTAGGGCCGGACGCCGCGGTGGGTGCGCTGGTGGGCGGTGAGGTGGGAGCTGTGGCTGAAGCTCTTGCCGCAGTCGAGGCAGTGGTAGGGCTTCTCGCCGGTGTGCGTGCGGTTGTGGGCGATGAGGTTGGAGCGCTGGCTGAAGCACTTGCCGCACTCGGGGCATGGGTAGGGCTTGACCCCGGTGTGGGTGCGCTGGTGGGTGACCAGGGCTGAGCTCTGCGTGAAGCACTTGCCGCAGATGGGGCATTTGTGCGGCTTGGCGCCCGTGTGGGTGCCCTGGTGGGTGACCAAGTCCGAGCGGCGGGTGAAGCGCTTGGCGCAGCGGTCGCACACGTAGGGCTTCTCACCCGTGTGGATGCGCTGGTGCTGGATCAGCGTCGAGTGGTGGCTAAAGCTCTTCCAGCACGACGGGCAGGTGTAGGGCTTCTCGCCAGTGTGGATGATCTGGTGCTGGATGAGGTGCGAGCTGCGGCCGAAGCGCTTGCCGCAGTCCGTGCAGGCGTAGGGCTTCTCGCCCGTGTGCGTGCGCCGGTGCGTCACCAAGTGCGAGTGCCAGCTGAAGGCCTTGCCACACTGCTCGCACTTGTAGGTCTTCTTGCCGGCGTCGCCGTCAGGGGCCAGGCCCTCCTCGCTGCTCTCAGGGGCGGTCGTCTCCCCCTCTCTGGGTTGCTCTGGGAAGCGGCCCTCCTGGGCTTTTGGGATGCTGATGTCAGGCGGGGCTGGTTCCGACTGTGCCTCCTCCGCGGGACCCGGCTGCACATCGTCCTTGGCTGGCCCTGAGCTCTGGCCGCCGACTGCTCGCTGCCCACACCATGGGGCGTCCCCCTGGGCTCTCCCCACCCTGCTTTTGAAGGACTTCATATCCCCAAGGGCTCCCAGGGACGGGGCTAGCTCCTCCTTGCCCACCTCCACGGCTCCTGGATAAAGAGGGATTCCAGCAAGGCAGAGGCTTTCATGAGGGCCCCGGGGGAATTGTGGAGCTAGAAATTAGGGCAAGGACCTGCTGGGAACCCTGGAAGCAAGAGCCACCCTCCACACAGGAGGGAGGGCTGGTGGCCCTGCTCCAGGAGGGGCTGTGTGTCTGCACCCCACAGGAAACAGCCCGCACTGACATGGGGCACCTGGGAGTGACAGCCACGACCCTACTGCCCCGCCCACCTGTCACCTCTGCACGCACCTCTCTTCTCCTCCTCCTCATCTCCCATCTGCTGGCAGGATCCCGAGGCCTCGCCCTTGCCCTGCACTTGAGAGGCCCAGAAAGGCCTGCTGAAGGGAAACCCTGCTTGGGAAGAGATGCTGTGCTCAGTCAGGGCCTTTCGGGCTGCACAGCAAGCAGAAACCACCCTCCACCTCCCTGGAGAGGTGATGGAGCAAAAGAAGAGGGGGTGCAGCTCTGCAAACACGGGGCAAAACCAAGTGAGCTCAACAGTCACTGGGGGCAGATGGCCATGCCCTCTCAGGATGCACACTCCGGGGCAACCTCCAGGCACATTCTTCTCAGGGCTGGGCCAGGTCAGCTGCTGGCCACCTCTATGTCACACTGTCCCCAGCAGTGAGTCCAGCAATGTCAGAAACCAGATGCAGTCTTCCTATCCTGCACCTGCACCTTCCCAGGATCACAGGCAAAAAGGGCTCCTGGGGGAGGGGCAGTGGGCAAAGAGAGGCCAAGTGGGAGGGCCTGCGATAAGAGGGCCAGGGACACTGACCACCCAGAAGTCAAAGACCAAAGGCCCATTTGCCAAGTACCCCAGGGTGAGGGCCTGGGAATTCTGGTCAAGTCAGGAAGAGAGCAGAGGGGCCCTGGCCTCCATGCCCTGATCCAAGCCCCATGGGAGGGAAGGACTGTTTGGACCAACTGGGTGGTTTAGGGCATTCGTGAGGCCTGCCATGGGGCTGTGGAGTGGATGCTGGTTCCCTCTGATCTCCCAGGACTTGCCTGGACCTGCTGGCCTGGGCCCCAGAGAGTGCTAACAATGGGTGGTGAGCAAACCAGAGATAATTAAAGGTGTGAGCACAGCAACTGCTGTGATCCTGGGGCCCACCAGGGACAGCAGGGGTCTTGGCCCACCATCAAAGTCAGAGGGTGGAATTACCAAGACCCTGGCTCCACCTGGACTAGCAGGTGTGCAAGAGACGTGCACTGACAGACAAACAGACAGAATGACCGAATGAACGACAATGAATGAATGAATGCTGATTTTTCCATAAGCCCTCATAAAAGTCTGCCATGAAAACTAGAGCCTGAAACTGAGGAATCAAAGCCCTGGGACTTTACTGCTTACCATGCGAAAAACCAAGGGAGCCAAGGCCCCTCTGAGAAGAGGACACGGCCCTGGGGTGGATGTGACAGCTCAGAGTCAAAGGCCTGGAGCGATTAGCTGGCACTGCTCCCCATCCTCTGGGCTAGCAGCCCGGCCCAGAGCCAGGCTTTCTGCTCAGATACCTCTGAAGCTGGGCTTGGAAGGGGGGGAACTACTGGAATAAGCTAGGGAAGAACTGGAGAGAAGCACAGTCTCTAGGTCGGCACCGTCCAGCACAGCAGCCACTAGCCACGTGTGGCTATTTCAATTCAAATCTGAGCTGATTAAAATGAGATAAAACAAAAAACTCAGTTGCCCTAGCTGCATTTCTAGGGGTCAATAGCCACATATGGCTCATGGCTACCATATCAGCACCGACTAGAACACATCCATCACTAGGAAGCTTCTATAGTACAGCGAGGTCTGGATGAACCACAAGAGAGGGTTCAAGCCCTGGAAAGGGAGGAGGAGGTGATGGCAGATGGGACCCACCGCTGACTTCTCAGGGCCTCAGGAAGCAGCACCCCAGCACGAGTGAGCCCTTACCCAAGGACAGCCCGTTCCTCTTCTGCAGGACATCCCTGTAGAAGCTCTGCTGTGTGTGGTCCAGCCGCCCCCACTCCTCCCGGGAGAGGTACACAGCCACGTCCTCAAAGGTCACTGGCATCTGAAACAACACGAAATGCCCACTCTCCAGGACATGCCAGGACGTGGTGGAGGGGCACGGTGGTGCCAGGACAAGGGCAAAACCCCGACTCCCATCCTGCTGACTCAAGTGAGGCTGGCCCTCGGGTGTGATGGTGAAGCAGGACAGTTGCCCAAGGAAGGCTTTTGGGGGCAAGAACAAAGCGCTTGTGTACAGCAGGAGACAAGAGACAAAAACAAGGATCCTTCTGTTCGGCACCACTGCCAAAGCTCAGGATCTCCAGTCCCCACCCCCAGGTCCAGCGCTCAGATCCGGAGGACAATTCAGAGACGCTGTCCCTCCACGTCCTTCGGCTCCAGCTCTGGATGGGGACACTCACCTGGGACCAGGCAGTGAGAAGCGCCGCGGCCATCCGCCGGTCTCTGGTCCTCCCCTCGTGAGAGAGCACAGGGATCTGGGGGGAGGGGAGGGCTGAGAGAGGAGAGAGGTCCTCAGGGCGGCCACCTCGTCCCGCTTGGCCCTCCCACTCCCCGCAGTGAGCTCATGCCAGGCCCACCAGGGACACCCACGGTGCCTCCAACTCCACCCCCAACCTGATCCAAGAAGAGGGTCAGTGGGCTCTGAGGGGCGGCCTCCAAGGGGCAGGTGGGGCAGACATCAGGGTCTCCCCACTTGGGCTGAGCATCTACCTGGGAAAGTGCCTCTCTCCACATCCCCATCCTCACCTCCACCAGGCAGGAAATGTGCTTTCTCCTTAGAGCCCTGGCTTAGGGGCACCCAGCCCCGTGCTCCTTGAGCTCTGGCCTCCTGTGATGCCCCCTCAGGGTGCGGCTCTTCTGGTTCCATCTTGATGTGGGGTGACTCCTGAGCGGCTCCCAACGGCACTGTCCCCTCCGACTCGGAAAGCATTTCTTGACAAGAATGCCCGTGACCTGGAGTCTAGAAATAACAGCCCCATCAGCACTGGGACAGAGAATGGGAGACACAGCAGAACTCCACGCTCGGGGACCTGCAGAGGTAGACACCAAGGGTGGCAGAACGCACACCCAGATGCAAGGCTGGCCCTGCTTCCGTCTCCATCCCTAAGACCTGCACATCCGTGGTTCACCCCTGTGAGGCCGGACAGTGAGGGAAGGAGGGGAGGCTCATCGAGGCCCTGCTGGGTGCCCACAGGGCAGATGCCTCTTCCCAATTCGAGCCTCACACCTCCCACAGGAGTGTGGATTGTTATTCTTTAATATATGAGGAAACCGAGTGTAGTTGTCTGGGTTGAATAGTGTACCCTCAAAATTCATGTCTACTCGGAACCTCAGAATGTGACCTTATTTGGAAAAAAGGTCTTTGCAGATGTAGTTACGGATCTTGAGATGAAATATCCTGGATTCAGGTTGGGCCCTGAATCCAATGACTGGTGTCCATATAAGAGGAGAGGACACAGGGGCTTCCCTGGCAGTCCAGTGGTTAGGACTCCCGCTTTCACTGCCGAGGGCCCAGGTTCTATCCCTGGTCGGGATACTAGGATCCCACAAGCCACGTGGCAGCCAAAAAAAAAGAGGAGAGGACACAGAAACAGAGGAGAAGCCATGTGAAGATGGAAGCAGAGGCTGGAGTGATGCTGTCACAAGCCAAGGGACACCTGGAGCCACCAGAAGCTGAGAGGCGGGAAGGATCCTCCCCTAGAGCCTTGGGAGGGGGCCCTGCCGACCCCTTGATTTTGGGGTTCTGGCCTCCAAAGTGTGAGAGAATAAATGCCGGTTGTTTTAAGCCATCCAGTTTGTGGTCCTTTGTTACAGCAGACACAGGAAACTCACACACCCAGGCTCTGAGATCAGACAATGGCCCAAGGTCATAGAGCTTGGAGTGACTCGGCCAGGACTTGAACTCAAGTGTATCAGACTCACAAGTCACCCCCAGGGCCATAACTTCTTGAAAGTGACAGGAAGACATGTGGCCTTGGGCCATTTCAGTCCTAACTCAATTGGTCAGAGCTGTTGGCAGTTTCTGATTTGGAAAAAATAAGTCCAAGCATATCTCTAACCGTGCTGAGGACTTGCACCCACCTAGGTCTGATGGAAGGGAAACTCCTCTCAGGCTCATCCCCTTTAGCACTGTCCCCCACAATGGGACTGCCAGGGTCCTCCCTCCCCTCTTCATAGCAGCCTCTGCCCCAGCCCTCTGGGAGGTGAGGAGCAAGCTTTTGAGTCAGGCTACCGGGGCTGGAATCCAGAACCACCGCTTACCAGCCTTTCAGTCCTGAGCAGAGCAGAGCACTGGGAAAGTCACTTCCCTTGCACTGGGAGGCCCTGGTGAGGCCTCATCATCACCACCCATAGCACTGGGCACCGGCCAGCCTTCTGCTGGGAACTCAAGCCTATCCCTCCACCTCCCCACCCACCTCAGTATATAAGACCCTCAGGCCAGGAGTCAACGTTCCTGGGAGGCACACAGGCCAGGCGGCCTCCGGGACTCAGCTGCTCTCCCTCCACACAGATAATACGTGAGAAAGAGCTCTCCACTCCAGAAAGTTCTGGATAAACAAAGAGCAGTGCTGGTAATTATTATTATTACTCTACTGTGTGAGCTGACAGAATCCAACATCAGCAGAGAATGTTGTGGACATGTGAGGCCCACTGGGTGTTACAAAGGCATTATGGAAGGGAAACTGAACTGCGGTAAAAATTCTTTGTGCTTCTATGGTATGAAAACAGAACTGACACTTGATTTGTACTTGAACTTACAGCCACTGGAAACCCTAGCTGAGGATTTCCAGGTTTCTCTGACCTAGGTTCTAGTTGCTATGGGTGGTGGTGTTTTATATGTTACAATAATGAGCACCTACGGGCTGATGAGCTGCTCACGGAGGCCTCTCGTGCCTATTATCTTCTCCGAGCCTCCCAACCACCTGGCAAGAAAGGTGGGAATGGCAGGCACATGATCCGCATTTTATAGATGACACACCTGGTTCCCAGAGGCCAAGGGACCTGCCCAAGGTCGCACATCCCGCTGCAGCTGACTCATGTTCCCCCAGTCCCAAGCTTGGTGACCCTGGTCTCCCCGCAAGTCGTAACTACACACACACAGGCAACAGGTACAGGAAGGGCTATGTGCTCAGACCCAAGGAGAGAGGAGATGCGTGCCCAGGCAGAGGGGAGTACAGGGTAGACCGAGGCTTGCCCATATACTCTGAGCACTGTTCAGAGAGCAAACCCCACCCACAGGACCCCTGTGCAGCCCCCTTACTATCTCGTGTAGCCTTTGGTCTGCTGACTACCGAATTCACCAGGCAAAGCAAAGCAGTCCCATAGAAGTCGATTCCCAGGTGGAAGGTATTTCCCATCATACCACCTCTTCAACATCCACCCACCGCCTCTACCAGCCCTGCTCCCACGGTGAGTCTAACTTCTCCACTGGTCCAAATGCCCTGCCTTGAAAATCCCCTTCCACTCCAGTTCCTTCCAGTGCATGCCTCCCTCACCCAGCACCCCATCCATACCTCTTGGGCTCTCTCCTTGTCCTGGGTAGCACGGATGCCTCCGCCATCCGCAGACATTTTCTGTCTCAGAGCTACAAAGCTCAGCTGAGTCGTTTCTTGGTCTTGTTGACCAAGTCCCCTCCAGCTTCTGGCCAGGAGCCTAGAGGAGCAGAAGGAAATCAGCCAGTGTCTCCTGGACATCCCTGAAGCCCTCCAAATTCCCACGCCGGACCAGATCCATCCCTGGTCCCAATCAGAAATAAAGCCTCCGAGACGCCCTCCAACGGTCTCACTCTCTATGCTGTTTTTTGGTCCCTCTCTTTGACAGAATGCTATTTTGTATTATCCCGTTTATCGTTGAAACAAGAATCTCAGAGCAACCGGGTTAAGGAAAACCGGGGTGACTTGAAATCTGAATCTCCTGTCATCAGGAGCCGAAAGGTCTGCAGAGATCCTACGAAACAGGTGCCGAGTAGGGCCCCGCCCACCACAGCCAGCTCCGCGGAGGAATACAGGCCCCGCCGTCTCCCGGGCCCAGGACACACACACACACCCTGCGCTCGACCTGACTCGGTCCCGCCTGGGATCCAGAAATTGAGCTGCCCGCTCTCAGCAGCCCTCCCTGCGGCTGCAACCACCCGCCCGGGCCGGGTGTCCATTCTGCTCACGGTCCCGCACAGATGATGTCCTTCCTCTTTCCGAACCCAGGTCCAGGCCTCCTCTCCCTGCCAGCCCGTAGCCTTCCACCTTTGACCCCGTCCCCTCCTGCCAGCTGGCCACCCGCGCGGGTCTCGGGATCCAGGCGCCCTCCCAGCCCCCCTCTCACCGAGGTGGAGGCGGAGGGGTCACCTCGGGCGGCGGAGCCCCCTCCCCCGGGGAAGGGAGTCTCCGCAGCCAGCACCTGGCGCGGGGAGCCGGGTGGAGACTGGGATTAGGGACAACAGGAAGTCCCTCCCAGATCCCGTTCCCCGCGCAGCTGCAGCCCTACAGCGTTCCCAGCTTGGAGGGTTCCGGGTCTGGGGTCCCGAGGCCGGCTGCACCTGCTCTCGGCCGGGAGGTGACTCCCAGATCCGCGTTGCCGGCTCACGATCGCTTTACCTGGTACGTACTCGTGACACCAGCCAAGCAGGGGCGCCAAAGTGGGAAAATATATTTTGTGTAAGGATTTTGATATTTGACGTTTCAAATTGCAGCTGTCGTTACAGGACGAAGGACACTTTGCCGAGTGGAGGGACATGGTGGTCCTTTTCAGTACACAGAGCTTCTGAAAGTCTTATGGGTGTCTCCGTGGAGACGTCCCTGGATTTCATTTAAGGCTCCCAGACCGGTCAGCAGCTCCTCTGGGTTCCCGCCAAGACTGGCATGGAGTTCTCTCTCCCTAAGAGCAAACTTAGGAAACAAAGAGACCTGGGAACTCCCCAGTACCCACCCCTACACCCATGTCTCACACTTTGGAAAGATGTGGCATCAATCTGATTTTTCCAGACGCTGCCCTCCGCACCCCGCCCCCGACTAGCTCCCTCTCAAGGCTAGGGATAGAGGTGACAAAGTGGTCTGACCCAGCCATGCATGGGGTCCCAAACCCTCAGACATCCCTGGTGGCTTCAAAGTCCACATCTCAGCTTCTGTCTTCCCTTCAGACCCTGAGAACTAAGGCTCCCCAAACGGGAGAACAGAGACTGTGCTTCACTCCCTGGGGCAAGGCACCCATCTCTCCTTAACAGGGCACAGGAGATGAGTGTCAGGAAAGGGGTGAGGGCCAGCCCTGTAGTCAGATTCCAGGAAGATTCCTGCTGGAAACGTTCCCAGGCCCCCTGCCTTCGGCCCATCAGAGTCCTCTGAGATGCATCCACTTCACCCAGGAAGACAGGCACCACTGGCCCTTGTACCACCCCATCGGTGTGCTGTGTGCACTCACAAGGGTTCAATTTTTTTTAAACTTAGTTCCCAACACTTAAAAAATTAGGAGGGTTCCGGGACTTCCCTGGTGGCGCAGTGGTTAAGAATCCGCCTGCCAATGCAGGGGACACGGGTTCGATCCCTGGTCCAGGAAGATCCCACATGCCGTGGAGCAACTAAACCTCTGCGCCACAACTACTGAGCCTGCGCTCTAGAGCCCGCGAGCCACAACTACTGAGCCAGCGTACCACAACTACTGAAGCCCGCCCGCCTACAGCCTGTGCTCCACAACAAAGAGAAGCCACTGCAGTGAGAAGCCAGAGCACCGCAACGAAGGGTAGCCCCCACTCACCGCAACTAGGGAAAGCCTGCGTGCAGCAATGAAGACCCAACGCAGCCATAAATAAATAAATTTATAAAAAAAGAAAAATGAGGAGAGTTCCCATAAAATTGATTTTCTTGAGAAACCAGAACAACCAGAGCAACCCTGGACCCATATTCCTCCATTCCGGGCCTAATCTCAGGTGCTACTTTTGGTTCTCCACTTGGCCCTTGCAGCATTTTGAGTTTGCAGCTCTGCTTTTGGAGTTCAACTTGTTTTAGGAGTCCTAGAATTCTTATTGATTCTACTATCACTTTGATGAAAGAAAAATTACCCCCAGGGTTTGGCTCTGGTCAGTATTTCCAGGTGTTTTAATCCTCAAGGTAAAGAGAGATGAACAAAGTTGTATCAAAAGTCAATACTGTTTTCAAGACAGAGAGAATTATAAACTGAGAAAAAGCCACAGAGGGCCCTGGAAGAGATGAAATGTGCAGTCTGGGAGCCAGACTGTGTCAAGCCAGTGTCCACAGTAAAGGAACTCAACCTGAGGTGGACCATCTCACACATGGCAGTCCCAGGAATGCACCAAGTCCAGAAAGAATGGGTGTGTCCTGATTCCTGGGCAAACGTTTCTCTACCAGACAAAAGGGGCTACAGTTCAGGGATACTGAGGAAGCCCAGAGGTTTGGATCCCACCATGGGATCACCTAAGTTAGACCAAAAGAAGTCTCAACATTTATTTAACTGTTCAGAAAATATTTATTGAGCATCCGCTATGTGATAGATATTAGCTCCTTCTTGGAAATGAGAGGAAACCCTTCTAGGGCTGGCTCTAGGCCTGAGCAGGTCTAGGAGGAAGGATTATTGATATTTGCTTTGTGGGAATTGCAGTCCTGGAAAGACTTCAGACCAGGGCAGGGTGAGTCAATAAGTAGAGATCAAAAACCTAAATGCCTTCAGCAACCAGGCAGTACCATAAACCACCAGTGCCTTGGGTGTAAGACCGGAGTGGGAGGGACTTCAGGGGCCTCAAGAAACCATATTTTGTTTAAAGGGGGCGGTTGGGGGCTCAGTATTGCCCAAGCATGAGGCTTTTTCAAGAGAAGCCAAAAAAGAATTCAATTTCTATGTGAAATATCCTGACTTTTGAATGTTGATGACTAAAAACAAAACAAAATTAAGAATTCCATACAATTCCAGCAGAAAACATCTGTTTTCCCGCTCACAGGCCACCAGGTTAGAGACGTACTTACCTCAGGAGCCTGTTTACAAGGCGCTTATCGGAGCTTCAGGCACGGGAAACACTCAACAAATGCCAACCAACTCCACTATCCTGCGGCTTCAGTGAGCTTGAGTAAGAAAGAATACGCCACCTTTAGTAAATAAATCGTGATCTACCCTCAGACTGGCCTGCGAGCTGATTCAGGTCTTAAAGAGGACCTTACAAAAAAGCAGCCAGAATGATAAAAACTAGAAAAAAGAATCATCTGATGTAAGAAAAACAAAAACAAACGTGTGCTAATGAACACCGTTAAGCCAGGCTGGAGACAGGGCAATGCAGAGATTTAGCCTTAGGAAGGAGAGACGATAGGGGCAAATAAAGGAATGTAAGAGAAGCCAAGAAAAATAGGAATAATCTAGTAAACAGCAGAGCAAATGTTAACCATTGAAAAAGAAGAAAAGGAAGCCAGTACAAGTGTTAGGTAGGTGGAACCCCGGAAATAAAACAAATTTTGAAGAAAAATAACAGAACTCCCAGGGCCGCTGGAGACCAGGTCGTGAGAGTTCAGGTGCCCGGCGGCCCGCTCACCGCTGGAGGCGTGGAGGCAACCCTGCGGCCCCGTCCCCTGATGCGAGGCGGACGCAGGGGGAGGCGTTCGGAGCCACAGGATGCCCAGGAGCCCCGCGCGCACAAGTCGTCGCTGCCCAGCTCTGCAGCCCGGAGGGCAACTATGCGGGGAGCGCGTCTCCCAAGCAACAACTGCCCCGCCCCACCCCACGGGAGACGCCGGTGATTGGCTGTCGCCTCCATGGCCCCGCCCTGCCACAGCACCGCCCTGCCGCCCTTACCTGCGCGCTGCCGTCCGCGCCCCCGAGGTGCAGTCCCGCCGAGGGCGAAGGGTCATCCTGGTGCTGCCGGACCCTGGCCGGTGTGCCCGCGTTTCCCGTCCGGCTGCCCCATTCCAACTTCCGGTTTTCCCGGGTCTCTCGTGGAGCCCGCCTGTGGGCCAGGGGCACAGGGGCAACGGGGGCGGTGAGGACCGCGGGGCGTACACCCGGGAGACCTCGAGTTTCCGGTGGGAAAACTGCGGCTGGCTGAGCGAGGGCCCTCAGCCTGAGAGCACCGGCGCCGGGGTACCCGGGAGCACGAATTCCGGCCCAGCGCCCCGTCCAGCCTCCCAGGTCAAGGGTCTCCGCCCCTCACACGTTTTGAGTTTTGTTTTGTTTTGTTTCAAAAATGGGAGTATATGCTGCTGACGTGCCCCCTCTGTGTGCGTGACACATATTTTAGAGATGTTCAGTATAAAAAACATATAGAGAAAAAACAAAACATGTAGCATGTCAAAGACATACATAGCCATACATTATGAAGTGGTGAAAACAGATTTTATTCGGTAACTACGGACAGCAGGGCAAAGAGCTGCGCTCCATCCGATGTGCTGCAGAGGTGACTGGGTGTTTCAAAGGGAGAATGGGGGCGGGGGGGGGTGGGTAGTGAAAAGTCACAAAGAGCCAGTCAGTGAAGCTGCAATTAGGCCAGGTGAGTCTGCTACCTGGCAGGTGTGGGAGGCAGGAGGAGTCTATCCTCCCACAGAGAAGGGAGACAGAGGCCCTGTCCCTCCTGATGAGTACATTTCAAGGGAATGGCTCTCAGGTCAGTGACAGATGCTTCTGGGTTGTAAGAGACACATATTCACAATTATAAGCCCTTTTTAGTAAGTGCTCTAAGAAAGGGAGGCTAGGGGCCCATCATCATACATTAGCTAGAACGAACAGTAAATTTTCCTGGCAGCTTTGAGCTTTCTCAGGCAGGCATTTTAATGGGGGGCTGGGGTCATCATGGCCTTATGCTGCTAGAAGCTATGCTAGAGTTTGGTCAAGTCTTAGGGCAGGTTTGGATGGATGGTTATGTGTCAAGAGTTCTACTGTTCTCAAGCGGTGCCTTGCTGTTTTTCAACTGCGGCATATTCTGTTGTATGGCTACATCACAGTCTCTAACCAGGAGCCTACTCATCACCCAATTCTTGATGCCCTTGCCTTGCAGCAACTGGAACTACCCAGCAGCTCTTATTGTGGAGGCTTTGCTCCTTTCCAGGGGGTGAACAAGACTAACATCTGATCTTGCAACAGGGCAGGCCAGAGAGGCTGCCAACCCCAAACCTGGCTCCCGGATCTCAGCTGTGATGCTGGCCCAGAAGCCTGCCCATCACAGTCAGCAGAAATGGCTTTCTCCTGCCCTGGGCAAGCTCCAGGAGGAAAGAAGTCTCCTTCCTAGGCAGCAACTCCAAGTGCTTCTTACCATGATTGTCAAGGCTGGCAGCTTCAGCCTCAGCCAGGCAAGCCGTGAACACCAAGGCCAGAAGAGCCCCCAAACTTAGTAGGGTTGACTGGATATATTCCCCAAACACCCACATCCCACCTTCCAGAACATTTTCTCTACCTGGGAGGTAAAGACAGCTTACAGTACAGGCAGGGAGGGGATTCTCTGTTGAGACCAAGCTCAATAGTCACTCCACTTGGCTCTTTGGAGGTAGATAGTAGAGTAAATTAAGTTACTTTCCCTATAGAGGTTGCTGCATTTTTAGGAAACCAGGACACTATCATCATCCTAAAATACCCTTCGCTGTTGCTGCAGTCACCTCCTGCTATCTGATACCTAAAGGGTGCCCCAGTCTTGGGTAGAGTTTAAGGTACATTCACTCACGAAAGCTAAAGACACTGAAGCAGGTGGGCATGGGAGCACTTAGGAGGCATTCCGACTGGCTCAGCTCAGAGGACACCTCCTGGAGGCCCCTCATGGGAGCAGATGACAATGGCACTCAGGCACCCACCCTTGATGTCCTTTTCAGCCCTTCCTCCTGCTGCACTCTCTGCTCCCTACCCTCAGCTCTCAGACTCCTTCCTCTACATGGCATGTGGTCTTTCACTAGTGTCTCTTCTATTTTTTTTTTTTTTTTACTCCATTGGGTGTGAAGAAAAATGTAGAACTTCTATTAGTTTTACTTTCTCTCCTCCTTTTAAAAATCCTATTTTTGTGAATGCTTTATAATGTGAAAAAAATCAGGGTTCCATGGAGAAACGGCTGATCCTAGGACTGGGGCAAGAAATGCACAAGATGAGTCTGCAGACAGTGGGAGGGAAAATGGTACAAGCTCTCTGGACAAGTGTGGCAGAATCTTCTGAACCTGACCATCCACATACCCTGTGACACAGCGATTCACTCCTGGGCACAAGCCCCGCAGTACGCACTTATATGGTTACCAGAGACCTACAAGAACTACTAAGCGTGGCCTCAAACTGAAAACCACCCCCGTGTAGACACAGTAGAATGAACAAATAACACAATGGGGGAATACTATTCAGGGAATAAGCAACACGTGGATGACTCCCTCACTGTGGAGTAAGGTCAGATGAGAGTTCCTATTGTGTGACTTCACTTACACGGAGTTCAAAGACAGACCAAACAAATCTGCTGTGGTTGGAAGTCAGGATAGAGATTATGGGGGAAGGGAAGTGACCAGAAGGGGGCACCAGTGTAGGCCCGAGAGTGCTAGTAGATTCTGATTTGATTGGGATGCTGGCTAAAGGGCTGTTTTTGCTTGGGGGAGATGCATCACGCTCTTCATTTTTGGTTTGCGCACAATTTCTGTACATTACACCTAAAAGTTTACTTAAAAAAAAAAAAGGAAATGAATGAAGAGAAACCATAAGACCATTGCTACGATCCAGGCAATAGATGATGGTGACCTGGACTTGGTAGCAGCAGTGGAGGTAGAGAAACACAGATATGAAAAATATTTGGGCTATCAGACCTACAGAACTTGGAGACTGATGAGATGTGGGAATGAGTTAAAGCAAGGGGGTCAAGGATAAATCCCAGTACCTGGCTTGAGCAACTGAATGGATTGTTCTACATTTACCGAAATAGAGAATACCAGGAAAGACAAGGTCTGATGTGGAATATTCCTTCAATCCACATTTAGTGAGTGTTTACTATGTGCCGGGCACTGGGGATACAGCAATGAACAGCAGCAAAGCCAGCCTTGTGGAGCTTGTGTTTAAGTGGCTGGGTGAGGGACTTCCCTGGTGGTCCAGCAGTTAAGACTCCATGCTCCCAATGCAGGGGATCCGGGTTTGATCCCTGGTCAGGGAACTAGAACCCGTATGCATGCTGTAACGAAGATCCCACGTGCTGCAACTAAGACCCAGCGCAGCCAAATAAATAAATAAATAAATAAATTTAGAAAAGTCATACAGTGGTTCACCCTCTCTTCAGTGCTTCTCAGTCATTTCTACCTTAGCTGTGAGATCAGAGTAAACCTAGCCCAGAATCCTGCCAAAGTGTGTTCTTAAGTCTTTGTTCTGTCCTGAATTCTGTACCACCTGGAATTAAACCAACTCATTAAAAAAAAAAAAAAAAAAAAAAAGAATGAAGAGGAACTGGCAAAGTGGGGGTGTGAATGAAAGCAT
Source organism: Balaenoptera acutorostrata (assembly GCF_949987535.1). Classification (NCBI taxonomy): domain Eukaryota; kingdom Metazoa; phylum Chordata; class Mammalia; order Artiodactyla; family Balaenopteridae; genus Balaenoptera; species Balaenoptera acutorostrata. The sequence goes on from NC_080078.1 coordinate 37,273,734, forward strand.
CCATTCCAGGCCAGGGCAGGATCAGACTGGCATGTTTAGGAATTGAAAGGCAAAGGAAAAGAAGACAGAAGATGAGATCCATGGTAGGAAGGGGCTGTGGGATGAGCCCCAGGCTGAGCTGTCTGGATTTAGTTCTAAGTGCCATAGGAAGCCACAGAAGAGCTTTGAGCAGCAGAGTGAAGGGATGCAACTAAACCATCTGCCCAAGTTGCACAGCAGCAAATGGCAAAGCTGAGACTGCAGCTCGGGCTTGCAGAGCCAATGGCTGGCTCCTACCAAAGAGACAAGATGAAACACCTGGGAGATAGCTAGTCTACAGACACTGAAGAAAGACCAGGACAGGTGCAATGCTCACTCCTGTTCTCATCAAAATCCCCAGTGCTTCTGTACCAGGGCTGGTCCTTAGTGAGGGGTCTGGCTGTGCCATAAACACTGCAATTACTCCATCAAGACTACAACCACCCAGAGGAAAATGCTGGGGTTATGGCTGCAGGAAAAGATGTTACTAATGCAGTTAAGAGACAGGCATTTAAGCCACTGGATGAACCAAAGGCTAATCAAGGGATCATAGTGTTTTTAATAGTAATTCTTCCCAGAGCTGGAGAAGGATTTCTCCCTTTGCCCTGAATAATTCTAAATGGAGGAATCCTAAGGAAACTGAAAATACAAGGAAATTTGTTTTTCTTTTGCAATCTCTGAAGAGATAAGAGGAAAAAAGAAGACCCCATCACTCAGTATTTTCAGGTGCTTTTGCTGACCTGGATAATACTAAACTTAATTTTTTTCATATTTAATAAATAAATGGTAAGTTGGGGTTTGTTTTTTGTTTGTTTTTTAGACAACAATTACTTCCCCCCAAAATCTAAGGTAACAACTAGAATAGTTTAAGTGTGCATTTTCAAGATAATTTTAGAAGATATTGATATATATCCTAAACAGGTAGATTTATATGAAAAGCCTTTGAAGATGCGTTTGTCATTTTTACTAAATGGAGTAAAGTAACAATCCAGCAACTTCACAAGAATTTTCGTCTCTCAGTGGCTAACACTCTGGGAGAGGGGAGTGTATTGATATTTTCAAAGATAAGGACGAATTTGAAGGGACTTAAATGTTCAGCTCTTTTTTTTTTGCCTCGCCACGCGGCTTGCAGCATCTTAGTTCCCGGACCAGGGATTGAACCCGGGCCCGACATCGAAAGCGCCGAGTCCTAACCACCGGACCGCTAGGGAATTGCCTTAAGCCCTTTATTTCTGCAAGGTAATTTGAGTTAATAAACCTTGCCCCCGTGATCTGGTCCTGCCCGGTCTGTAAGCCTCAAGGGGGCAGCACTTGTCCCTTCTATTCAGCACTGGGTACCCGGGGTCAGGGACAATGCCCGGACACACTCGGGGAAGCAAATATTTCCCGAATGAATGGTGCGCGCGCGTGGTGGGCCAGGAGCGCGGGTATTAGCCAAAGCCCATACCTGGGCCGAGAGTTAGGATTGAAGGAGGCCAAAAGCTAGTGTTGATCTTGTCTCACTCCAGGTACTTGCCTTTCTGCCTGGATGCTATTTCTGGGGGTTAGGTCAACTTGGTCTCTGCTTTTCTGACAGATTTCCAGGAAAGGTGTGCACCTGAGCCGAAGGCCTGGAAGACAGCGTCAACAGCAAACACCGAGCCTTCCCTCTGTGCTCCCAGCCAGCTCCCCCAGGCTCTCACCTGGACGCTCCAGGCCCGAGGCACCGAGACCACCTTACCCGAGGAGGCCACGTTCCTTCCTGCAGTTCTCCCCCATCATGTCCAGACAGGGCCCGCAGCTCCCGGTCGAGTTGCCCCCACTCCCAGGGGTCAGACACGGCCTCGTTCTCGAAGGCCGCAGCCATAGGTGCGCGCGTCAGTCCTGGAGGCGGGGCCGGGGCGGCGGTGCCCGGGGGACGGGGCGGGATGGTCCAGCCTAGGTATAGGGGTACAGGAGACGCCTCCGCCCCACCTCCCAGGCCAGGCCCAGCGGCGGGGTTTCCTTTCCACATCCGGGGTGGGGTTTCATAGTCCCGCCCTGGGTGGGTTTCCTGGCCCACCCCAGGGAGGGGGGCTCAGTAGCCCCCGATTGCCCCCGAGGTGGAGGGAGTCCGCGCGGTGGAGTGCCAGGTGCAGGGTGCCAGCAAACCTCGGAGGGCGGTGGACTTTCTGCCCGGCGGTTTCTCATCCTTTTTGTCCGTCCTCACGTGTGCGAGACGCTAGGCTAGGCGCGGAGGATGCAGAGCTGACAAGGGAAACGGACCACTGTCCGCAGGGAACTTTGGTCCAATGAGATCCACGCTAGACAGTTAAAATAAAGGAACAGGAGAAGCCCAGGTGCTGTTAAGTGCAAGAGAAAAGACCCGGCCGAGGAGCCAGAGCAAGCGCAGGGTCTGGCCGTCCGTCGGGGCAGCCTCTGAGCAGGTTGGAGCCCTGAACGCTCAGCGAGGCACCGCGGGCTCCCCAGAGGGAAGTGCCCATCTGACTGGAGGCAAGGGCATGACGCAAAGAGGCCCTTTAGAGCAAAGGGAAAGGCTTGACTTTGGAGTTAGAGTTGGACTCAAGCCTGTTGGTGAGGTCACTTCCCCTACTGGGAGCCCCTGCTTGGTCATTGGTAAAGCTGGGACAAAAGCCACCTCTAAGGATTCTTGGGAGGATTTTATGTGGCAGTGTCGACCAGCGCCCTCTCTTCCCCATCCATGGTCCTGTTCCATTTTCTAATTAGCACCTGTGGTTTGCTCCTGTACCCTGGCGTGCAAGCCCCCTGAGGTCAGGGACTGTCCCTCACGTTTACCTCAGTATCCTCAGTGCCCGGCACACAGCAAGCTTTTTTTTTTTTTGGCCACACCTAGCGCCATGTGGAACTTCCCCGACCAGGGATGAACCCGCGCCCCCTGCAGTGGAAGCACAGAGTCTTAACCACTGCACCACCAGGGAAGTCCCAGCAAGCATTTGTAAATGGCAACTCTTGTCCCCCAAAAAGGTACAGGCTGACAGACCGCCAAGGGGCACAGGGCCAGTCCTGATTAGGAGGGGGGCAGCTGTTACTTGGAGGGATATTTAGACTCTCAAATACAGGCCTGGGTTGGAATCTGGATCTACTGCTTTGTCTTTATTTCTCTGGCCCCGCCCTCTCCCCACCCCACTCCCAAACTGGGAGGTTAAGGGTTAACTCTAGGAAGCCCCCCTCACCACCTGCATGGGATTGGGGAAGGGAACTTCCTGTTCCATTTTCCCGGAGTCCTTTCGCAGGTTGGCCGAGGCTGACTCTGGCCCTGGGGGCCCTCAGAGAACCCCTCAGCACCTCCACCTCTGTAGTGGGAACCCCGAGTGGTGAGTTGCAGGGAGGCCTGGGGTGCAGGCTGCCAGGACAGACTTAAGGGGTTCGTTGTAGATTGGAGAGAGAAAGGGGGCTCCAGGCCTCTGTGGTGGGATGGGGGATTAGGGTGCTGGAAGAAAGCCTTGGGTGGATGTGGTTGGTCCGTGCCCGGGAGACCAGGGCTGGGGAGTACCGGCGGACCTGTGGCAATGGGGACATTCGGGAGCGTCGCTGGACTTCCTGTGACGTGGGCTTGCTGTACCCACTGGGGAGTGGAAGGCAGGCTCCACGGTCCCCCAGGTGGACCGGACTCATCGACTCAGCCCAGCAATGGAGGGGAGCCCGGCCAACAAAGACGAGCGATCCAGGGAGAAAGGGAGAGGTCCTGGCCGAGGACCCCGGCTCTGGGTGCTCCCATTGTCTGGGTGGGTCTGGTGGCAGCACCTCCACCCCAGGCTGGTCTAGCCTAAACCTCTCCGCCTCTCGAGGTTCCAAATTAGCTGGTCAAATATCGGAGGATGGCTGAAGAGCTCCCCCTGCAACCCAGCCCACCCCCCACAGATGCGCATATTAACAGAGCTTTTGTCCTGGAGACTTGGGGGGAGGGAGACACTCTCCAAGGCCTTCGTCCCTTGAATTCCACCTCTTTCAAACCTTTTGGAGAGACCTCCCCTGAAGGTTCCGGCGCCCCACATGCCTAGGCCTGAGTGCTGGAAATTGGAATGCCCTTGTTTTTTCTGATTCATGCTGTAATATTCTGGTTAAGACTAGGCAAATAGCACAGGGTGGGAGGGGAATTGGGTCCTTTTCTGTTTCTGAGCTTTCGCACCATAAAATCAGCATTCTCCCCTTAAAGCAAATCTTGGCTCTCCCTGGTGTGACCTTGAGCAAGTCACCCATCCTCTCAGAGCTTGGTCTTTGCACCTGTCAAATGGTGAAATTATAACTTACTGCGTGGGCTGAAGTGGGATGTAAGCAGAGCCCATACAGATAAGCACTCAGTACATGCCAGCTGTTAATACAGGGTTCCTGATCACACGTGATTGGTTATCTAATTATTTTGCTCATGCTACCAAAACACAATAAAACAAAAACCCATTTTCCTGAACATTTCGTAAAGACCTTTTCTGCACCAGACATTTTTGCATGCATTCCTCAATAATTACAACTGCAAGGTAGCCAGGTGGGTGGTGTGTGTGGAGTCCCAGAAGAGAGGTGCCAGTGGGTGGAAGGAGCCCCATGTGCCAAAGTGCAGGAAGGAACAGACGTTGGACAAGGCTGTGGGGGAGAGAATGGAGGTAGGGGAAAGCTGGGGAGATTCTGGAGTGGTGGGGGGAGACTGCAGACAGGCCAGAGGGAGTGGGTAGGTGGGGGAGAGGGAGGGAAGCTGGGAAGATGCTGGAGGGAGGTGGAGGGAGGCTAGGGGTGGGGGGCTGGTCAGGTGGCCAGCACGTAGGCCTGGTTCTGTGTTTTAGCATCACAACCCTCTACCCTGTGCGGGAAGTGCTAGGCCCAGACTTAAAACACACGGGTTTCCTTTGTTGTTTTACCACATCATACCCCACTCACCCCACCTGAAAAGGAGGTTCAGAGATCCCTCAGCCCTGAATGAAGGGGACTTAAACTATCCAAAGCTCTTGACCAGGCTGACTTCTCCCTGGCTCCATTGTCAAGGCTGGACTGTCTTCTTGGGGAAATGTCTGTACCTCTGAGTCTGGGTGTCCTGGGCTGTGAAATGGGTCAGTGATAGGATGAGCTGTTAGCTGTGGTTGTTTGTATTTTTACTCAGTAATGAGAACAGTAAGGTGTTCTCATTAGGCACACCCGACGTGTACTCTCTAGCAGGTGTCGGGCACCGCTCCACTCCCTTTACATGGTGGGAAGTGATGCAGGAGGGTTTCTTCCCATTCCTCTGCCTGCGATGTTCCTGGTGGGGGTGGGGGACAGGTTTGGGAAAAGCTCATTTGCAGTCCTGAAGCTGGAGAGCAGGGAGGGCAGGGACACGTTGGAAATTGGGTTTCCATATCCTCTATATCCGAAGAATAAACCTTCTGGGTTGTCCTGAATAACTGAACTGAGTCCCCTGTGGGTGCTGAACTTGGGTCAGCTCACCCTAGGTAGGTCTCGCCTACCCCAAAAGGAAGGAATAGTCCTATGGAACCAGTGCCCTCTGTTGGTGAGTTAGAAGCACTTTTCTTTTAATGCTAGCCAGACTCACAGGGTTGGGATGAATACGTCCCAGAGGGGTAGACCAAGGAAGAATCCAGAACTAAAAAAAAAAAAAAAAATTAGGAAAGAAAGGGAAATGACTGCCTCTCCTGCCATCACCCAGCTCCCAAGGGTGCACCCACTAGAGGCCTCTGAAGTGAGTGAGACTGCTTTGGCCTGCCTTGGGAACACATCTGTCACAGACTTCTGCAAGCAGTAAGCTTCAGTCCCATGTGGAGACCCACCCACCCATCCCAGCTCCCCGGCTCATCCCAGCCTGTCTCTAGGGATGGAACCCAGGGAGGGAAGGAGATTGGAACACCAAGTGGGAGACCAAGTGGGAGCTCAGCCCTGCACTGGTCAGTTGGGTGGCCTTGGCCTTGACTGCTGAGAACCACCTCCAGAGCCAGAAAGTGAGGGTCAGGAAGTCTGGTCAAGGAGCGATCACATGTGTGAACTACCCCCCCCTCCTGCCAACCTTTTATCTTTAAAATTCTCAAACTTCCAGAGAAGTTGAAAGAGCCACGCAATGAATGGATGAATCCATACACCCATCTCCCAGATTCAGCAATTGCTATAATTTTGCCACATTTGCCTTGTTGATCCATAAATGTGGCTGAATCCTCATGCCCCTTCACTTCCAAACCCTTCAACATTTTCTAAGAATAAAGAAATTTCCTACATACCACAACACTGGAATCTCATCTCAGAAGTTGGTAGTCATCTCCATTATCACCCATTGCTCCACCCATATTCAGATTTCCCCAACTGACCCCAGAATAGCTTTTAGAGCCTTTTGTTTTTTGTTTTAAATCAGGATCCAATCAAGTTTCGTGCATTTGGTTATATCAGCTGTTAGTCTCCTCCAGAGCAATGTGTCCCCTATATGCACTTATTTTTCATAACAGACTCAGAAGAACCTGGGCCACTTGTTTCCCATAATGTCCTGTCTTTGGGATTTGTTTGGTAGTTTCCCCAAGGGACATTTGACTTGTTTGTTTGTTGTTGTTGTTTTTTTAATAAATTTGACATATAACCTTAAGCAAGTTTAAGATATACAGCATTTATATATTATGATTGTAATGTAATGATATGTATCATATTACGTAATTATATTGTAGTACAATATTATTGTCTGTATTTGTTATACTGTGCATTAGATCTCTATGGCTTATTTACTACTTGTTACAAGTTTGTACCTTTAAACACCATCACTCTTAGCCTCTCTGCCAACTTGTTTTTATTCCCTGCAATGCCTTTTAACCTGGAAGTTGGGTCTAAAGGCTGGATTGGATCGCGATGGAACATTTTTGGCAAGGACCCATCTTCGGTGGTGCCAGGTACTCCCCGTGGCACCACATCAAGAGGCAGGGAAAGCCAGACTGTCCTCTCTCACAAATGCCAACTTTGATCACTGGGGTAAAGTGAGGTGAACTTCTAAATGCTGCAGGAGGGAATGAGAATACTGAACAATCCGTTTTCTCTGCCTTTTGGTGTGTTGGTCAGGCTGAGCCACTACTCGTGACCAGTGCGAGAAACGATTCCTCTGGTGCCACATCTGTAGGCATCCCTTAACGCCCCAGGTGTGGGAGCCAAGCGGGAGAGAGACCCGAGAGTTGGAGCAGCCACTGTGAGGTGTCCCCAAGGTGAAGGATGCTTGCAGAACCAGGCCCGGCTGCATGGGAGCCAGAGCAGCTCGGAGCAGTCAAACTGGAGGAGGAGGAGGCTGCCGGCCAGGAGGACCCCAGGCAGCCAGAGGCCAGGCCCCGGCCCGAGGTGGCTCACCAGCTCTTCAGGTGCTTCCAGTATCAGGAGGACATGGGGCCGAGGGCATCCCTGAGCCGCCTCCGGGAGCTCTGTAGCCACTGGCTGCGGCCGGCTCTTCACACCAAGAAGCAGATCCTGGAGCTGCTGGTGCTGGAGCAGTTCCTGAGTGTGCTGCCCCCACACCTCCTGGCCCGGCTCCAGGGCCAGCAGCTCAGGGATGGCGAAGAGGTGGTGTTGCTGTTGGAGGGTGTCCAGAGGGAGTCCAGCAATGTGGGGCCGCTGGTAAGAGGGGGGCAGCCAGGTGGGCTGGACAGCAGGTGGAAAGACAGGGACTTTATCACCCCATTAAGAAATCACTGAGCTGGGACTTCCCTGGTGGCCCAGTGATTAAGACTCCGCGCTTCTACTGCAGGGGGTGTGGGTTCGATCCCTGGTCGGGGAACTACGGTCCTGCACGCCGCGCAGTGAGGCCAAAAAAAAGGAAGTCACTAAACCCCACTTTCCTTCCTCTGCCGGCTCCTTCTTGACCTCCTAACTCCCTCCCTGTCTGACCCTCACCTTTCCTCAGTCCCATGGCCCTAGGGAGTTAGTAGGACTTGGTTTACCGTCCTGTCCGTCACCTAACATGGATGTGTTCTGAACAGGATTTTAGTTTTACTGCTGGCAAGAATTGTCCCCGTGCAGAGGTCACCTTGGAGGAACAGGGGGGCTCTTCCCAAGTCTCCAGCCACAGCCCCAAGAAGGAAGTGCCCTCAGAAGGGCCTCCAGCCCTGGAGCCATCGCAGGAACTCTCGCTGTCCCAGCCAGTGCCCTCCAAGCCTGCTGAGATGGGGGCCTGGAGATGTCCCCCAAGTTCAAAGCAGCCATTGAGCCCAGGTCCCAGGAGAACATTGCAGGCCACGCAAGAGAGCGGTGAGGATCTGGGGCCTAAGGAAGGTGGAGGCCTGGTGTGCGGTGGGAGCTGAGGGGCCAGGTGGGTGAGGGTGGGGAAGGAAGCGGGCAGCCTCCCTAGTTGACAGGAATGGGGGCGAGCCAAGATGCCTGTCACAGGGCCCTGACGATGGGTGCACGTCCTCGGAGCCACATGGTGGTAGGACTGGCTTCTAACAGCTCTTTCTTTCTCCCCCAGTGCTGTCAGCCCCCCAGGGCCCTGAGCTGTGGCCAGAGGAGAACTCTGGAGATCAGGAGCTGGCAGCTGTGCTGGTGAGCCAGACTGGTCCCCTCACTCCAGGTCGATCTCACACCCTGGAATGTTCTCTGCCTCTGAAGTTTTAGCAAATCCATGTTTTTCTTAATTTAAACCTTGAAAGTTCTTCATCCCCCTCAGGTCCTAGAGCCCCATTCCTCACTCACTGACAATCTCTGCCCCTCCTTTGGTCACAGGAGTCCCTAACCTTTGAAGATGTCCCAGCAAAGAAGGCTTGGCCTGTGCATCCTCTGGGTAAGAGGCCTTTTTCCCGGGTTTATGACCACTGAAGGGTTTTTCTTTGCCTGTCAGGGGTGGTCCCGACCTGACTTTTTGACCTCTTTGGCAAAAAATGGACTATTTTGATGAGGTAATATATACTGATATATATATCTATATAGATATATATTGATATGTCTGTATCTATACAGGGCTATTTTAAGGCTCATTGGGTCTAATCATCAACCTCCAAAACTTTGAGCTTTTAAAATAGGTAGTCGGGAACTCCCTGGCCATCCAGCGGTTAGGACTCTGGGCTTTCATTGCCGTGGGCCCGGGTTCAATTCCTGGTCAGGGAACTAAGATCCCGCAAGCTGTGCAGCATGGCCAATCAATCAATCAATCAATCAATAAGGTGGTCATGGCAAATACCATATGATATCATTTATATGTGGAATCTAAAATATGACACAAATCAACTGATCTATGAAACAGACACACAGACATAGAGAACAGACTTGTGGTTGTCAAGGGGAAGGGAGTGGGAGAGAGGGATGGATTGGGAGTTCGGGATTAGCACATGCAAACTATTATATATAGACTGGATAAACAGCAAGGTCCTACTGTATAGCACAGGGAACTATATTCAATATCCTCTAATAAAACGTAATGGAAAAGAATATATCTATAACTGAATCCATTTGCTGTACAGCAGAAATTAACACAATATTATAAATAACTATACTTCAGTAAAATTAATTACAACAGCTAAAATAAAATAAAATAAAATAGGTGGTCATGGGAGGGCTTGCTAATGGGTATGGGTCTCCATTTGGAAGAATGACATAGATAGTGGTGATGGTTGCACAACATTTTGAATGGACCTAATGGACCAGAATTATACACTTTAAAACAGTAAACTGTATGTTATTTGGTTTTTACCCACCCTCTGCCCACCTACCAGCTTTGCAGGATTCTGGGATTCTTTCTGCTTCCAGGCACTGAGGTTCTGGCGATTCCCAGAAGCGCCTCCGAAAAGGTCTGACCTGTCCTGTTTTCTGCTTCTTTCCCAGGATTTGGAGGCAGAACCCCAGACGAGGCGTTTAAAGAAGAGGAACCGAAAGGGGTGTCCTGGCCCGCTGCCATCTCAGCAAAGTCTCAGGGAGAGAGTCCCAGGGTAGCGGAAGAGCCCCACACTCAGTCGCTCTGCCCGGGCCCTGAGGTGGGCGGCCCCGGTGGAGAAATGTCCCCTCCCGACAGGAGTGAAGTTCTCGAGGTCAAAGTGGCTGGGGGCGCCCCCAAGTCGGAGCCGGAGATAAAGTTCATCTGCACAGACTGCGGGGTGAGCTTCCCACAGCTGGCCCGCCTGGAGACGCACCAGCTGCGGTCTCACCCGGGCGCGCGGTCCTTCCTGTGCTTGTGCTGCGGGAAGAGCTTCGGCCGCAGCTCCATCCTCAAGCTGCACATGCGCACGCACACGGATGAGCGGCCGCACACCTGCCACCTCTGCGGCCACCGCTTTCGCCAGAGCTCGCACCTGAGCAAACACCTGCAGACGCACTCCTCCGAGCCCGCCTTCCTGTGTGCCGAGTGCGGCCAGGGCTTCCAGCGCCGGGCCCGCCTCATGCAGCACCTGCTGGCGCACGCCCAGGACCAAAAGCCCCCAGGCGCCCCGGAGACCAAGACCCCAGCGCCCCCCGATCTGGCCATCGTCCTGTGCTCTCACTGCGGCCAAACTTTCCAGCGCCGCTCCAGCCTCAAGCGCCATCTGCGGATCCACGCCAAGGACCAGGGCCACCAATGCTCCGAGTGCTCGGGCAGCCTGCGTCCCGGGCCCGAGCTCAGGCCTTACGTGTGCGGCGACTGCGGCAAGGCTTTCCGGCGCAGCGAGCACCTCGGGGCACACCGGCGTGTGCACACAGGCGAGCGGCCCTTCTCCTGCCAGGTCTGCGGCCGCAGCTTCAGTCAGAGCTCCCAGCTGGTCTGCCACCAGCGGGTGCACACGGGCGAGAAGCCCTACAGCTGCCCGCACTGCGGGAAGCGTTTCATGCGAAGGGCCGGCCTCGCCCGCCACCTCCTGACCCACGGCGGCCCGAGGCCCCACCACTGCGCCCAGTGCGGCAAGAGCTTCAGCCAGACGCAGGACCTCGCCCGCCACCGGCGCAGCCACACGGGGGAGAAGCCCTGCCGCTGCAGCGAGTGCGGCGAGGGCTTTAGCCAGAGCGCCCACCTGGCGCGCCACCAGCGCATCCACACCGGGGAGAAGCCTCACGTCTGTGACACGTGCGGCCACCGCTTCCGCAACAGCTCCAACCTGGCCCGCCACCGCCGCAGCCACACGGGCGAGCGGCCCTACAGCTGCCAGAAGTGCGGCCGGAGCTTCCGGCGCAACGCCCACCTGCAGCGCCACCTGGCCACCCACGCCGGGGCGGGGGACGAGGGCGCGTCTGGGCAGGCCGAGCCCCCCCAGGAGTGCCTGGAGTGCGGCAAGATCTTCAGCCGCAGCTGCAACCTACTGCGGCACATGCTGGTGCACACGGGGGCCAGGCCCTACTCCTGCACGCAGTGTGGCCGCAGCTTCAGCCGCAACTCCCACCTGCTGCGCCACCTGAGAACCCACGCCCGGGAGACCCTGTACTAGCTGCGCCTGGTTCCGCCAGGTCTGTCCCGCGTGCATCTTCCCGGTGTGCCTGGCCTCCAAGGCTGCAGTGGATGGCGCTGCCCCCACACCCCAGCCGCCTCTCTCTGGCTCCACCGACCCTGTACAGTAGTTCTTCCCGTCCCCACAGGGAACTCTTCCAGGCCTCAGGAATGTATTTTAAAATACCCAAAGTAAAACAGCCTTCTTGAAAGTGGTCCCTCTTTATGTTTTTTTTAAGTGCACCAAAATGCCACCTTTTACCCTCCCCACTGTATCACGGTGATGCATTTCTCCTTCCCCCACCCCTTCAAAAGCAGGCTGGATGGGAGAAGGTCCAGGGGGAGTTCCTCCCACCTGAAAAGGCTCAGACTGTGTGTGTGTGTGTGTGTGTGTGTGTGTGTGTGTGTGTGTGTGTTGAGTTGGGGGGAGGGTTTCTGTCACAGGCAGCTCTTGGTAAGGCCAACCAATCTCACCCTGGAATTTTTTCTCCTCTAGAGTCTACCACTAACCCTCCGTGTCCAATACAGTATCTTCCAGCCATATGTGGCTGTTTAAATTAATTAAAATGAATAAAACTTAAAATCCCAGATTCTGGATTAATACGGGAAACCTCTTCTTCTGTAACATTGGTAACTAATTCTAACTGAAAATGCTAACAGGAAAAACTAACCTGCCCACAGCCAAGTCAGGTTGACAGTTGGGGACCCCTAACCATCATACTCCTCTAAACCTAAAGCTGCCTTGTAGGTTTGCCCCACCTTCTTCCTGCCCATCAGGCTGACTTGGTTTGCCTCTCCCTCTGGTGGACAGATTTTAAATCATGTGACTTCTGGTAAAAATACAGGAGAGAAAAGCTGCCCACCCCAGCTCCAGAGCACACATACACCTCCTGCTTTTGTCTGTCACTTTTCACTCAAAACATATTGTATTTTAATTACTGCCCCTCCACCAACCTGACACATGACTGCTCCTTAGCAAATGCTTGTGGAAAGGAAGTGAACTCATCAACCAAAGCTCAAGGGACTGAAGGAGAACCAGCCCCAAATCTGGGGAAAGTAGAGGTGGTTCTCAGGCACAGTTGGGAGGTAAAGCTCTGAGCCTAGGGAAGGTCCAGACTTCAGGGGTTGGGAGGAAGAGTGGGTTACAGAGAATCCCCAAAGGCAAAGCTACTCTGTGAGCACGCCTGAGGCAGGAAGTCAGGGCTGGGTGGGGTGAGGTTGGAGAGATTGGGGGGAGGGGAATTTGGCCTCAGAGATGGTGAGCATGGCTGGCCCTCAGGTCTTGCTCCTGGATCTCCCAGTCTTCATTTGCAGGCCCAGGTGAGGGAGGCCACAGGCCCAGAGACCCCACTCCCCCCCCTCCTACTCTGCCTTCCCTCCTGGCCCAGGATTGGGTGCACCCTCCCTCCCCACCCTCCCTGGCTCCTGGGGCTCTGATCTTTGGAGAAAGACCAAGGAGTTGCGAGGCCCCAGCTGGAGTGGTGAAGGCCCAAAGAGGGAGATCAGGAGAAGAAAAGAGGGGTCAAAGCCCCTCCCCGGAGCTCCCTGTGCCCCAGGAGTGTGCATTTATTGAGCACCTACTATGCCTCAGGCACCGCGATAAGCAATGCACTGGCCTGAGATGGTCCAGTCCTCACCACGAGTCAGTCCTTGACCAGTGTCCCTAGTTACAGATTAGAGAGGCGGGTGGCTTGTCCTTGTTCACCCAGAACCAGGACCCCCACCTGGGTCCATCTGACCCACGAACTCTGCCTGTCACCACTGGGCCCCCAGCCTCCATCCCCACAGGCACTCCATTTGGTTCAATCAACTTCTATTAGGATTTCAGCACTACAGCGACAGGCAGGTCAGACCTGGAGAAGGAAACCCGGGTGGGGAGAGCTTGATGGGCAGGGTGGTGTCCTCCCTGAAGGACAAGAGGTGAGGGAGGTTGCAAGGATGGGTCAAGGGTGAGCAGGAGGGCAAAGGTCGCTTCAGAAGATTCTTACTGAGAAGGGGGAAATCAAATTGGCTTCTACATGAGGCCAATCTCCTCCCGGACCCTGTGGGGCTCCCTAGACCTGGCTGAGGCTCTTGAAGACCTGCCCCACAGAGAAGAAGAAACACTTCAACTCTCCCCAGATGGCCTCAACCGCACTGCGCAAGGCCTGTAGGCCGGCAGCCACCTTCTGCCGCAGGCAGGCAAGCGCAACAAAAAACTTCCGCTTCAGTTCCTGCAGCCGTTCTCAGAACTGCCTCAGCGCTCTGTCCCAAAAGCTCTTCCCCGGCTTCTGGTCCCCTGGATTATCAGTACCAGAGGGCCTCCGGATTCTACAACGGAATTCCTGCTGCACTTCACCAAGCAAGGGGGTGAATTCCTGCAGGGATGGGAGGCTGTTCAGGGACTCCCCTAGGGGGGATGCAGCCCCAGGTCCTGACCCTGGCTGAGGCCTCCAAGCCTTTGTGAGAGTCTGGGACACAGAAGCCCGCAAATGGAAACTGCCTGCTTCCTGCCAACAGCTCCATAGACACCAGGACTTTTCCCAGAGGCTGGGCCTGGCCCCTCAATTCCCCTCGAGGCGTAAACCACCATGGTGAGGTGTACCTGCCTGTTGGCGTACTGGCCTCTGAGCCCAGCACCAGGCCCACGGGGCTCATCATCGTGAATTCAGGGCAGGGCTCTGGCCACTGTGTGCTGGGCGGGGAGGCCGGTGCCAGCAAGGCTGCACCTCCTGAGCTCTCAGGGGCCATGCCTCCAACCCCCACTCAGGGGAGCTATGTGCACACATGGCAGTGCCAACAGCGAGAGAGAGCAAGGTGGAGGGGAAGCAAGGGGCTGTGACAGTGGCTCATACTCACCCGTACATTGTTGTGAACTTCAGCATCCACAGCTTCAAGCAGGTTCTCACTGAGTTGGTCCTGGGGAGAGGAAGTGTGGACGCTGCACACCTGCCCCTGCTGCTGAGCTCTGTGGTCCCCACTGTGGCCCCCCATGCGTCCAGGTGAGTCCAAAGGGAGACAGTAGCCCAGATAACCTGGCTGATCCAACCCTGGGGGCTACTCTTTGGGGGAGGGGCAAGGCCCAAACTCACCTCCAGCTTTGCTAGGACTGACTCGACCTGCTGGGAAAACAACGCTCCGTTTAAAATCCCCCCACCCTCTCTCAAGTTCAGTCTCAAACCCCAAGCCCCAGCCTGTTCTCATCTGTGCCCCCCTCACCGCAAGGTGAGGGTTCAGCGCATGTGCCTGGGGACCAGGAATCTGGCATCCCTGCCCTGCCATCAATTGCCCTCTGACTTGGACACCTCCCTCAGCATCCCTGGGCCTCTGTATCCCCACCTGTGCACTCACCTGCCACACAGGTAGGAATTTTGTCCAGTGTAAGGACTGGGTGCTGAGCTTTCACCATCATCACCATCATCAGAAACCACCCACCACACTTAAACTGGGGAGGCAAGGGGAATAGGGGCGCACTGACCCACCTGTGTGTCTGCTTGGGGTTGACTTTGGAAGTCATCACAGAAGTCGTCCACACACTCATGCTGTGAAGAGAGACAGAGTTGGGACAAAGAGGCCTGGTCCTTCTCCCTCCTGTGTCTCAGGTGGGCCAGGACATTCTCAGCTTCACCCAGCAGAAGCCAGGCCTCCTGCATCCCCCAACCACACATGCGGAAGAAGTTCTTACCATTTTGGCCCTCAGAACAGCAATGTTATCTGGGACTCCCTGTGGAGGTAACAGTGACACTCAGGCTTATGTGACCTTGACAACTCCCCCAGACCTGTTACACACACACACACACACACACACACACACAAGTAGGACCATTGCCGCTGAGTGTGCAGGGTCAACCTGGTTCCCAGATCCCTAGCCCTCCGTGGTCCCGGTGAGAGCTGAACGGGGAGGAATTGGCACTGTCCTCTCCTGTCTGAGGCTCTACCTGACCGCTGACCCTGCAGGCCCCCGGGCCCCAGCCCCTCCCCGCCAGACACTTGGCTCCACCATGGAGGTGGGAGGCGCCCCACAGACCCTTCACAAGACTCCACATTATGGTCCCAAACTGGCGCTGTCCACACTGCCTTCCGGCCCCTGGGTGGTCAGTGCCATTCACAGCGTGTGCAAGGCACCTGTCTGCACACTTTGTGTCACCAGGGGCACCACCCTGTCAGCCCAGTGTCACACACAACGGGGCAAAAGAACACCTTGGGGGCCAGTGGGAACAATCTCCTGACCCTCTAACTGAGCCTGACCACTCAGCCCTGGGTCATCCCACAGAGACTCTCCCCGATCCCCGTGTTGCGTGGCTCAGAGCTCCCTGGAGCATCTGGTCACCCTCAGAATTAAGGTGGGGGTAGTGGTGTGGTGGGGGGAGGGGGGAAGGCACCCCAAAGGGAAAGAATAGACAGTGAGGCCAGTGCAGGCTTCAGCTGCTAATCCAGGCACCTGAGAAGAATATTTTTAAGTTTCTCAGAAAGCACTGCCCAGCCTCTACCCTCGGGTTTCCAGGGTGTAGACAGGGTCCAAGGGGATGGCTGATTCCTCTTACACTGCAGACCCTCCATTTCCAGCTCCCCCACGAGCATGTCCAGTCTAATTCCTAAAGTGACACCCTTGCCCCATAACTCCTTGGTGCTCCTGCACACACAGACACGCACACAGAGCTGCCCCCCATAACTGACCTCCCAGACAGGAATACTGGCCCACAACAGGACCTGCTCCATAAAGGAAAGGGCTCAGAGCAAAAGAAAACTGTAGGGTCCTTTGTCCACAATTATGCAGGATTTCAAGACGGTGACAGCAGAGCATTCAAACAGGGTCATTGTGAGACTGGGCCCTGTTGATGGCACAGGTCACATGCCTTTGACCCTCTGTTTCCCCAGTGGCTCCCCCAGGGCCCAGGGAGGGTGGGACAGAGGCAGGTGCATGTGGACCATTCAGCAGGGGTGGGGGCTGGGCTGGTGGGGGTGGGGGACATGGGGGAAATGAGACTCCAGGGCCCAATCTCCCCCCCATCACTCCCTCTCACTCACTTTGGAGAAGCACATGGTGGCTCCGGGTTCTGCTGCTGTGACCTGGTGGGAAGAACAGGTGTGAGGAAAAGGGTTCCAGAGAAGCAGCCTGTCCCACCACCCTGGAAAGTCCTCTGGCTGCAGATCAGCCCCCTCCCCCAACTTTTGCTTCCCCTGAGCCAGTGACCTTGAGCTCCTCCAGCCAGAGCCCCAGCTGAGCTGTCTGCTGCCCCCTGAGATCCACTGATTTAAGAGCAGAAGAGAGAGGGGCGGGGGAGGGTGAAGCCACCCTGGGGCAGGATGCAGGGTCAGCTGTGTGTGTTTGCGTGTGTGTGACAGAAACAGAGACAGAGAGGGGAAGAGATAGAAGGAAAGAAAGACAAAGCGACAGAGGTCTGAGGGGTGTGGATTGAGGAGGGCATGTCCCTTACACTCAGGGTCCCTGGCTCTCGCCTCTCCACCCTGAGCTGGGATGGGAATCTCTGAGCCCAGCACGGGCCTCACCCCTGACCCATCAGCTCAAGAGAGGGGAGGGGCAGAGGGAAAGTCCAGACTTGAGACAGCAGCCTGAGGAATCTTCTGGAGCTCTGGAGAAGGACGTCACCCAGCTGCGGGTTAAGATATGGGGGATGCCCCTGAGCCCTCTGGGAGCCCCCCAATCCAGAGCCACCACGGCAGGGCTCTCCCTGGCCCTATCTCTCACAGCCTGGCCTGCCTCCCAGCTGCGACCACAGCCCCTCACAGCCCAGCACGGCCATGGCCTTGCTGACTGTATTAGTGACCCAGAGCTGCCATAACAAACTGCCACAGACCAGTGTCTAAACAGCACAAATTTATTCTCTCTCGGTGGAGCCTAGAAGTTGAAATCAAGGTGTCTGCAGGCTTGGCTCCTCTGAGAGCCCTGAGGGAAGGATGTGTTCCAGACTTCTCTCCTAGGCGTGTAGACGGCCATCTCCATGTTTACATGGCATCCTCCCTAGACATGTATCTGTCTCCTAAGTCCCCATTTTTATAAGGTCACCAGTCATACTGGATTAGGGCATACACTAAGGACCTCATTTTAACTTGATTTCCTCTGTAATGACCCATCTCCAGATAAAGTTGCATTCTGAGTTAGTGGCGGTTAGAACTTCACCATATGAATTCGGGGAAACACACTTCAACCTGTAATATCCTTGAAGAAGAACAGGGTTCCTTAGGGGCCATTCGTGTGAGCCCAAGAGGGACAGACCTACAAGTCCCACTCCTTGGTGAAAGCCTCACTTGGGTTCACTGGACCCCAGCTAACATCCCCTGCCCCTTAGGAGCCCATTCAATTGTCTGAAAACCCCTTTCCCCACCCAGGAAGTCCAGATCTTCCCTGAGCCATCTTTGAATTCCAGGGCGGGAGGGAGAGAAGGGAGCAGTTCCTGCTTCAGCTGCAAGTCGTATTTCTGGTTTCATCTCTGGAAACCTGGCTCCCTGAGACGTGACACTCGGCCCCTCCATGTCTGTCTCGTGAAGGCCACCATCTGAAGGCATTTTGTGTTTCATCATGGACTGAGCCATTTTCTTTAGAGCTTTAGTGAGATATAATTCACATACCATACAATTCACCCAGGAAAGTGCCCAATTCAATGCACAGAACTGTTCAACTGTCACCACCACAATCAATTTCAGAGCATTTTCATAACCTCAAAGAGCCATTCTGGGGGGTCTATCCTGGTGGTCCAGTGGTTAGGACTCCATGCTTCCACTGCAGGGGCATGGGTTCCATCCCTGGTCGGATCCCCTCATGCCACGCTGCTCAGCCAGAAAAAAAAAAAAAAGCCATTCTACACCCCTAAGCCATCATCCTCCAGTGCCCGCTACCAGGCAACCACTAATCTACTTTGTCTCTATAGATTTGCCTATTCTCGACATTTCATATAAACGGACTCATACAGTATGTGACCATTTGTGTCTGGCTTCTTTCACTTGGTATAGTGTTTTCAGTTCCTCCATGTGGCAGCGTGTACCAGGACTTCATTACTTTTTATGGCTGCACAACATCCCACAGTAAGGATGGACCACATTTTGTTTCTCCATTCATCCACTGATGGACTTTTGGGTTGTTTCCACCTTCTGGCTATTATGAATAATGTTGCTATGAACATTCATGTACAAGTTTCTGTGTGGACATGCTTTTTCTCATGAATTCCACCTAGGAGTAGAATGGCTGGGTCGTATAGTAACTATGTTTTTAACTTTTTGAGGTACCACCAGACTATATTCCAAAATGACAAATCATTCAATAGTCCCAGCAGTAATGTATCAAAATTCCACACATCCTTATCAACACTTACTATTATGTCTTTTTGATTCTAGGCATCCTAGTGGGTGTGAAGTGGTATCTCACTCTGATTTTTATTTTCATTTCCCTGATGATTAAGGATGTTGAGCATCTTTTCATGTGCTTATGGGCCACTTGTACGTCTTCCTTGGAGAAATGTATACACTGATCCTTTGCCCATTTTTATTTTTTATTTTATTTAATGATTTTTTAAATAGTAGGTTTTATTTTTTTAATTAAATATTTATTTATTTATTTGGCTGCTCTGGGTCTTGCAGCATGAGGGATCTTTGTTGCAGCATGCGGAATCTCTAGTTGAGGCATGCTTGTGGGATCTAGTTCCCTGACTAGGGATTGAACCTGGGCCCCTTGCATTGGGAGCGTGGAGTCTTAGCCACTGGACCACCAGGGAAGTCCCTTTGCCCATTTTTAAATTGAGTTATTTGTCTTTTTATTGTTAAGTTGTCAGGGTAGTGTATACATATGAGATAAAAGTCCCTTATCAGATATATCATTTGCAAAAAAATTTTCCCCATTCTTTTCACTTTTTTTTTTTTTAAGAATTTATTGTACGTGAAATAAAACACATGTCACATACCTTTTAACTTCATCACCATTTTAAGTTCACGTTTCTGAGGCATCAGATATATTCACCTTCTCGTGGAGCCATCACCACCATCCCTAGAACTTTTCATCTTGTAAACCCAAAATTCCGCAACCATGAAATTCTCACTCCCCATCCCCTCCCACTGCCCCTGGCACCAACATCCACTTCGGTCTGAGTTGTTGACTCCAGAGCCCCCATTGGGTGGAATCCTGCAGTGTTTGCTGCAGGGTCATTTTGGAAGAGCTGACTTGCAGTCTGAAGCTCTGCCTGTTTGCACCTAAAGAATCTGCATTTAGGAAGAAAGTGTATGAAGAAGGGGGTGTACAAGGGACAAGGGTGTCTGGGGTGACTTTTCACTTTTCTGATGGTCTCCTTTGAAACACAGAAGTTTTACATTTTTATTATGGGACTGTACTGTTCTTTAAATAATATAATTCAATTTAATGTGGCTTTTTTTTTTTTTATAAATTTATTTATTTATTTATGGCTGTGTTGGGTCTTCGTTTCTGTGCGAGGGCTTTCTCCAGTTGTGGCAAGTGGGGGGCCACTCTTCATCGCGGTGCGCTGGCCTCTCACTATCGCGGCCTCTCTTGTTGTGGAGCACAGGCTCCAGACGCGCAGGCTCAGTAGCTGTGGCTCACGGGCCCAGTTGCTCCGCGGCATGTGGGATCTTCCCAGACCAGGGCTCGAACCCGTGTCTCCTGCATTAGCAGGCAGATTCTCAACCACTGCGCCACCAGGGAAGCCCTAATGTGGCATTTTTGTGTAGCAGACTTAATGAAGTCTTAAAGGCTGGAGAAGAAGTTTCCATCGTAGCAGTGAAAGCAGCCTCAAATTTCACATGGGACATCCCTCCTCTGGGCTCCCTTCAACCAACTTTTTGGGTTCCTCCTCCCATTCATTCTCATCCACCCTGTCTCCCATCAACGCTGGATTCCAACCTCTTCTGCAAATCAGAGTGATTTGGGTCTGTCAGGTTCTTGCCACCGAACTTCACCCCAGCTCCATCAGTGCTCAGAAGAAACGAAGGGCTTTCTCTCCCGTCATTTTTATTGTCCTCCTGGTGGGGCTGACAAGCTCTTCAAATACAAGTTTCCTCCTCCTCATACTTCACGAGGATCCTAACAGAGGCCCAGATGGCTTTCTGGTCGCCTTGAATTCTCAGGTCCCAGGCTGGTTGAAGACACCTGGCTGTCGTCCTCCTACTGGTCTGCTGCTCGTGACCAAGGTGGGCAACATCCCCACTGGCCTCAGCTCTGGGCAGCACTGTGGGGCCGCTGAAGCTGGGTACCAACCAAAGAAGTGGCCGCTAAGTGACTCCACACATGGGGGGTGGACCTCTCTCAATCAAGGCCATCAGCTGGGCTTTGTAGACAACAGGAAGGGGTTGGCCCCTGGGAGAGAAAACATGGCAGAAACACAGAAAAGCCACAAGGCAGAGACACAGAGATGACAGCCGCTGGCCCAGCTCCCTTGCCCAGCAGGGCCACCCCCACCCCAGCTTGTTCAAATGCAGATTCATGGCCCCAGCCCTAGAGTGAGCATTCAGAGCGAGGGCATGGAATCTGCATTTTTAAGTTTAGTGAGTCATTCTGTTGTGGAATATTCCAAAAGCATAGTTGCAGAGGCACTGATTTAGATCCTGAATTCTGTGGAGAGTGGGCGGGGGGGAGGTTGCAGGGTGGTCAATGAGGTGGCCCAGGTTCCACCCACTCATCACCCAGGAAAGCTGAGGAGCCAGTGACCCTGGACTGAGAGGGGACCAGTCCACTGTCTTTCCACCAGCATTGAGCTGATGGAGCCAAGCAGTTCAGAAGGAGGTGGCAGAGGCTCAGGTGTGGAGGTGGGGAGAGGTGTTTTAGGGACAGGATGGTGTCCTATTGAACGTAGGCATTTCTTGTACCAGAGTGGTGACCAGAAAGAAGTCCACTGGGGCGGGATTCTGGAGTATCATCCATGTGGCCACTGACGTCACCCAGAACTTGGGACACTGGTGCTCAGGGGTGGTCTCAGGGCTGGGTTTGGGGTCCCCACCAATATGGCTTGACTAGGACTTCATGGAAGCAGGACAGGGTGAGAAACGTCAGAGCAGCGGGTGGAGAGCCGGCCTGGGGTTCAGCGTCCCGGGCAGGCCTGTCCTGTAAAGACCCGAACAGCTTGGGACAGCTGCTGTTGCCAGGCGGGTCCAGGGCTGCAGGGAGTCAGCCGGCTGAGCTCCGGGAAAGGCTAGGTATTCCGGGAAAAGAAGAGTCCTGCGGGGTCGAAGCCAGGCCGGAGTCCGGGTTGCCAGGGGAGGGGGAGGAGAGAACTAGGAGGCCAAACACGTGGGGCATTCAGTGCCAGGGCTAGTCCTGTCACCACCCCTTGGCCTTCCCTGGGCTTAACTCCACCCGCATCCGCCCAGCAGCATCCTCGCTGAGCTCCGCCCCCGGGGACAGAGGGCCCGCGGTGGGAGATCCGGTCCCTTCCGTGTGGTGGGCAGTCACCCCTCAGCGGGAGGCGAAGCCCCCCACCAGCAGGGGCAGCAGGGGCAGCAGGGGGGGCACGGACGGCCGCCCTGCCGCCTGACTGATCTCGCACTGACAGTCGCAGGCTCCTGGCTTAAGGGTCGCTTTGGGGGGTCTGGGGGCGGGGCAGTCCAGAAACTTAGGGCCCATTGGTTGGGGGGAGTCCTGCTCGGCTTTGACGCTGCCCTTGCGGAAGCGCCAGTAGTGGGCGCCCTTGAAGAAGTAGGTGTCACCTGCGGGGAGGGAGCAGCTGCTTCAGGGGCTGGTCCAGGCCTGCCCCTCCCCCCTACCCCCGTGCGGCTTCTCTCCCCAGGTCTCTCCAAACCCCCGGGACGTCCTCTAGCTCCCCATCCCTCGGCCTCTCCCCGCGGGCGCTCTCTCCCACCTGTGTTGCTGACGGTGACGTCGTCGGGGGCGTGCGGTGCCCCCTCCCAGAGGCTCAGGTCGCGCGGGTAGCCGGGGTCCGGGCGCGCTGCCGCCTCGTCGTACCGCCAGTACCGCCTGCCCCGGATCAGGTAGGTCTTCCCGTTCAGCGGCCAAGAAAACACGGCGTCCACCTCCTCCCCCGGGGGCAGCCCCAGCTCCGTGAGAGGCCGCGCGGCGCCCTCCAGCTGCCGGTCCTGGAACACCCAGAACTGCGGACCTGAGTGGGTGGGAGGGAGGGGCAGGTGAGCGGCGCTGCGCATGCCCGGAGCCAGCCACGCCTCGAGCCTCACTCACCGCTGAAGAGAAGGATCCGGCCGTCCGGATGCCGGGCGTAGGCGGCCTGGATGACCTTCACCTGGGCCGGCAGCCCCTCCCAGAAGCGGTGGAGCCGGGCGGGCCGGGGGGACACCAGCTGTCCCGAGGGCTGGAGGCGCCAGAACCACGGGCCTACGGGGGAAGAAGGGGTGGGCATGTGGGCGTGAGATGAGACGGCAGGAGGTCTCCTCCCCACCCCCCTCAGTGTGTGGCTCGAACACAGCGCTAGGTTTCCCCTCCCACCGCAGGGTGGGCAGGTCCATCTGAAAATCAAGGCTGCAGTGGCTCTAGGGTGACCGGCTGGTCCAGGGCTTTCCCCTTTTCAGCACTGAAAGTCCCGCATCCCTGCGAACCTCACAGCCCCGGCGGGTCACTCTAAGTGGGTAGGAAGCCAACTATATGGGGTCGGAGAGGTCCGAAGTCACTTACCTTTGAAGAAGAAAGTTTCGCCTCGGATGTTGGCGATGGCGTCAAAATGGCCACCACATCGATCAGGAACGGGTTGGGAGGGGCTGGGAAGGAAAAGAGAGGTGAACAGAGAGGGTTGGGGGGCCCCTCTCCCTTTACTTAACCTGGACGGCATCCTACAAGGCAGGGACTCTTACCTGCCCATCTCGTGGAGAAGGACCCTGAGGTTAGGGAGCTCACCCAAGGCCTCACAGCAGGAGGGATACTCACCTGTCCGGGGGCAGGGCAGGGGGCGGGGGAGGAGGAGCCAGGGGTTTCCTTGTGGGCTTGTCAAGTGGGGTTTGGGGTGCTTTCCCTGTGGATAAACCGTTAGAGAGCGGGTGAGTCCCCTGACCCTGCTGCAGAGGCTACCCGGCGAGCGCCCCATCGCTCCTTGTACCGTAGAGCTGTTGCAGGCCTTCGAGGTCGTCCTGGGACAGGCGGTACTCGGTGGGGTTGCCCACCGGGCCCTGGTAAAAGGGCCTCATGATGGAGTCGGGCGCTGAGGAGTGGCCCAGGCCCAAGGCGTGGCCAAACTCATGAACAGCCACGGCAAACAGGTCCGTCCCCTCGCCATCTGGGGAGGGAGGGAGAATGGGCTGGAGCTGTGCCCCACCCCGACCCCTAGCACTCCCAGGCCCCGGGGAATGGGGCCTTCTGCTGGGCAGAAACAGCCAGGAGACCCTCAGAGGTGACCATGGCCTCCTCTACCCAGACACCCGCCCCCCGCCCCCAGCCATTTTATCCTTCCTCTCTGCATTCACTTATTTGGTAAATGTTCTTGAGTAGCCTTGTTTGGCAGTGCTAGATACTGGGGTGCCGGTCTGAAAAGACCCACAGAGCAGGTTGGGGGAAGAGCAGGAGGAAACAGTGTGGATAGAGGAAGGAGAAGCTTAACACTGATGAAGCCCCTTCCCCCAAGAAGGCAACATACAGAAACATTCTGGGGGAATCAGGAGCCTCAGGGTGTGTGCAGTTCTCTTAAGGGAGCCCCAGCCCTTGGAGTACCCTTCTTACAGCTCCAGTCTGTTGGCAGAGGCCCCCCACCCCTCCTCACCCTTCCCACTCCCACCCACGGGGAATGTTGGTCAGACTCCATGGCCCCACTCCCGCCCCATGGTCCGCCGCCCCGGGTCCATCCCCCCCCCCAGTGTCCACAACCCCTCAGTCCTCTATTTCCCCTCCCCCATCTCCCTCTCCCACAGCCTCCACCCCCACCCCCACCTCCCTAGGGTCCTCGCCTTCCCTCCCCACCACTGCAGACTTCATCCCTCTCAGAACACGAGGCTCCAGCAGGCACTCTCCAACCACAGCCTGCTAGCCCCGGCGCCCAGCCTCTCTGACCACAGAAGCCTCTTCCTTGGGGACACAGCCCAGGCACCAGGACCGAGCCTATCCACACTCCCAGCTGCTGGCCAAACCCCAGCGCCTCATGGATTCCTGAGCCAGTGAGAGGCCAAGGAGGGACAGAGACAGCAAGAGAGGCAAGCAGCCCCACCTGGAGGTACGGATTTCCCCAGATGTTGATCTACTTCATGGAAATTTCTAACTAGAGTGAGCAGTGTTGCATGTGGGTTTATTGGAAGTAACCTGGTGAACTGAAAAGCAAATTTCTCTCCACCCCTCAAGGCCACTAGGCGAGAATCTAAGGATGAAATGAGTGAGTCATAAGCAGAGTAGCAAACACTTGTCCGCATTTACTTTTCAAAAACCTCTACCTCCTATCCCCATTTTACAAGTGAGGAAACTGAGGCACAGAGAGGTCAAGTTAAATGACAGAGCTGGTACCCTGGCTGTGCTGTTCTGCAGCCAGCTCAGCAGTGATTTCAGATGTCTTGGTCAAACTCATAAGTACTGATGAATTCCCATGTTGACTGTGGATTTTCTCATTGCACTGAGTGCTTTTTCTAAGAAATTGGAGGACGTTTGGCATCTTAATTAGGTAGATCCTTTTCATATCTCATCACTCCCCCCCACCCCGCCTTGCCTCTCCTTTGGCCGCACCCCTTTCTTGCACCCTTCTCACGCTATTCAGCTGGGGAAATTACACAACCATGCAGATTCAGCCACATGAGACTTCTGGTGCCCATCTCTGGGGGTCCTCGGCACCTCCTCTCATCCTTGCCCACAGCCTCAGCAGGCAGCTCCTTTGCTCTCTCCACTCAGCTTCAATTCCAGACTCATAGCCCCTTCAGCCGCTACCCAGCCCCAGCCCCAGCTCCCAACTCTTAGATGACAAATGCTGACAAATGCATTTCCTATTTCATCAAGACAGGCCGCTGATGTAATCTGTAACTTCCTGTGCATCGGGCACAGAGCTTCATCTCCCCCAGCTCACCTCCTGCCTCTTGCCGTGCCCTGGGCGGAGGTCCTTGCTTCGCTCACCTCCTCCAGGACAAGGACAATGCCCCACCCATCCGTTCATCACTGCATTCATGCATGCATGCATCCAGCTGTCCATCCATCCATCCGTGTGTCCGTTCATCCATCCATTTATCCATCCATTAATCCATGATCCATGCACCCATGCCCCACCCCTTTCTTTCTATTGGCTCATCCACTGTCCCTGAGTGCTCAAGACTCCCTCAGCCTAAGACACCCCCTGGACCTGTCTGCCCCCCATCCATATCCCTTCTCCCTCCACAACAATTTCTTTGGTCAGTGGTCTGAACTCAGCCTTCAGTTCCTCAGCTCCTCTCATGCCTCTGTGGTCTAGATTCTCCTGGCACCCACCAAGCCTGTGGGCACTAAGGTCACTTTGTCCCCAGAGGGCCAGATCCAGGCATAAGTAACTTACTGGATGATTTGCTGCCCTGCTCACTCCTGTCCACTTCCTCCTTTGCTTTTGTTCTTGGTCACCTTTCAGCCTGGTTTTTCTCCATTTCCTTTCATTCCTCCTTCCCTATCACCCTCCTCTTAATTGTGGGACGCCCCACAGCTCTGAACTTGATCTTCACATTCTACATTCTCCTGGAACCTTACCCCCAAGTACTGCCAACTCTCAAATCTGCCACCAGACCCAGCTCATAGCAGCTGGCAGTGAACAGACTGCCCTGTGCTGAGAGCTGTAGGTGAATTATTCATCTAATCTGCAAGCCCATGGGACCAGCACATACTATTATTATCCCCATTTCTCAGATGAGGAAACTGAGCACATTGAGGTCAAGTAACTGATACACGCAGCAGGCAGAGGAACCCTGGCTCGAGTTCCACTTCAACCCGGAGATCTTAAATGCTGCATTACACAGCCTCCCTATGGTGGATTTGTCTATCTATGTGATCTGCACCTCACCCAAATCCTCTACAGAGCCTGTGTGCCCATCCTCCGCCGCCCCCTTCCCCAGGAAATGGCTTTCCCTCCTGGCCCAGCCTCCCCTTCCCCAAGCAGTCTGCAGCCAGTGGCTGATGGATGTGGGGGCGGGGGGGGCGGGGGGGGCGGGGGCTGGACGAGCTGGGCCCCCTTCCTCCAGGCAGGACCAACCCTGTGGCATTATTTATGCTCCAGTGTTCCCTGCGGGGTCAGGCTCCTGTCCAGCTGAGACCACATCCTTGCTTAGCTTCTTTCCCCAGTCCTCTCCTGCTTCCCTTTCCCCTGAGAACATGCCCCCAAAAACTGCTTGCACAAGAATTTTCCTCTCAAGCTCCAGTCCTGGGGAACCTGACCTAAGTTGGAGGAATCCAAATTCTAGTGCAAGATACCCGACCACTAACGCACCACCTGCACTGACCAGCCAGCCAGCACTGCAGGCACACATCCCAACCTGAACTCACCCCTGCCTTCCTGAGTCTGCTCCTCCTCCTCCCCCACTTCCCACCTGCATTAACAGGACACCATCCTCCAGGGGCCTTGAGCCAGAAACCTGGCTGGTACCCAACCATCCTCACCCCCTTTGCCCCCAGAACCCAGTCAGATCCCAATCTTTGCCCATCCTGACTAGACTCCCCTCAGAGCTGCCCACTGCCCTCTGCCCCCACTCCCATCCCCCCCCATCATCTCTCACCTGGACCCCAAGATAGCTTCCTGCCTCCCTGTCCCTATCTTGCCCCCCATGGCAGCCAGTGGTATTTCTAGAATGCAAAACCTTCCACAGCTCCCACTGCCTTCAGAATCCTATCATCCAGACCCCGCCATGTGCTGTCCAAGACCCCTCATGGTGTGAGACCTGCCCTCCAGCCGCTGCAGTCCCCTCCCAACACCATATTTTTGCCTTCCAGCCCCAAATGTCCCAGGCTGTTTCTCCCCCCAGTGCTCCCACCCCTGCCTCCCCTGGCCTCGGAGAGCTCACTGGCTTGTGCTTTCTTATGTGTCCCCTCTCCCCCACCCCCACCCCCCCGCCCTGCATACGCTGGGAGAGTGGGACCTCGGGCACCAGTTGGCACTCAGCACTTTGTTTGGAACAAACAAAGTCACCACTTCCAGGAAGTCCCCGGCACTCAAGAGCTTTGGATCAGCCTTCCTTTGAGCACCCCCAGGCTTGAGGACTTCCTCTGTTGTGATTCCCCGTGGTTGGGTCACCATGTGTAGCAATTGCCAGTTACTCTTCTGACTCAGCTGCTGGCAGAGCTGTGTTTTTGCCCCTTTAAGTCCTCAGCCCCACCTTGGAGCTGAGCATCTAACAGGACTCTGTGATGGGCAATTTTCTGTGTTAACTTGGCCAGACCATGGTGCCCCGATGCTTGATCAAACACCAGACTAGATATTGTTGTGGAGGTTATTTTATAGACATGGATAACGTCTATATTCAATTGACAGTAAGTAGAGCAGATCACCCTCCATAGCGTGGGTGGGCCTCGTCTAATCAGTTGAAGGCATTAAGAACGAAAACTGAGGTTTCCTGGAGAAGAAGGAATTCTGCCTCAAAGACTGCAACATAGAAATCCTGCCTGGGTTTCCAACTGGCTTGTTCTGCAAATACGGGACTCAAAAGTGCACCATCAAGTCACCTGAATTTCCAGCTTGCAGGCCTGCCCTACAGATTTTGGGCTTACCAGCGTCTGCAATCCTATGAGCCAATTCCTTAAAATAAATCACTTTCTACACACACACACACACACACACACACACCCGACTGGTTCTATTTCTCTGGAGAAACCCAACTGATACAGCCTCCATAAATAAAGGTAATTTAAACTTAATTCTTAAGGACAGACAGATGTGGGGAGAGGATCTCTCAGAAGAGGGGAGATTGTACCTTTTGACCCAAAAGTCCAGGTCTCCTCATCATCGAAGTGAGTGTCCCCAGAGATGGAGTGCTCCCCAGGGAAGAAGGCATGGGCGAGGGTGCCCCCCTGCCCGTCGAAGGGGTAACTGTCCTGGTGATAGGCCCGCGCAAAGTCGATGAGGATGTCAGGCTCCATCGGGCCCTGAGAACCCACTTCCTGGAATTCGAGGCCTGACTCAACACCCCAGGTGGTCAAGGCATGGTGCATGAGGGTCCGCACTGTCTCCTGGCTCAGCACTGAGCCCTGGGGGAAGGAGTTTACCCTGGAAAGAGGAGGGGCGAGTGAGGGGGGCGGAGGAGAGAGAAGGCAGCCACTCACTCGAAGCTGGGTCAGGCAGGCCCAGGGTGGGAGAGGGCGCCAGGACCTACCTCCACGTCAGGGTTCGCTTCTTCCACACGCTGCCACTCAGAGCATACCGGCGGCGCCGCCTGACCAGCCCCGCCGCCCCCAGCACATCAGGCAGGGAGCAGCGGGGCTTATGCATGGTGGCCACTGTCACAGGGTCTGGGGGAGAGGTTGTGGCAGAGGGGGGTCACCAGTAGGCACCAGCTGACTTTCTCCATGAGGAAACTGAGTCTCATAGCGCTTCAAACACTTGCCCAAGAAGGCCCCACATCTTCGATTGGAACCCAGGCCATCTAATTCTGGAAGCCAGCTCATACCAGACTATGACACTGCCCTTCTGGGTAGTATCACCCTCTGCATGGCCCTGCATGGACTCAGAGTCTCAGGCCAGGATCTGGGCATCCTTCTTCCCTGAGCCCTGGCCGCTGGCCTCTAGAGAAAGGAACCCTGGGGGTTCAGTGAGAACTCCTCTCTTGGAGGCTGGAACCCCCTGGGAGGTTGCCCATACCTCACACGCTAGCTCCCAAGTCCCCATCACATCCAGATAAAGTTGAAAGTCCCCAGGCCAGCTGGGTCTCTGGTCTCCTGCGCAAGCCCCTCCTAGGTCAGATCTCCTGGAATCCCCTTTACCAGCTTGGCTCCATCCCCAGCCGTCCCCTCACTCCAAGTGAAGGTTGAGGTGAAAAAGAGCAGTTGAGCACATCCTGTTGCCAAAAGGGTCCTACCTCCCCTCGTAGCTGGACAGGACCCCTCCACCTCTCTCTTCCTTTCATTTAACCCAACAGACGAGGCTCTCAGCTCTACCTCCAAAATATACACCCTGGATTCAGCTGCGTCTCATCACATCGTTGCCTGAACACTATGTGCCTCCTTCCTGGTCTGAGTGCTCCCCACCCTCCATTCTCCAGCAGTAAGCAGAGGAAGCTTAAAATTGCAAATCACATCAAGTTGCCTCTCTCCCTCAAACCCGCTCAGGGTTTCTTATCACACTTGAAATCAAACCGAAACACCTTTCACGGCCCCTGATCAGGCTCTTGTTTAGCTCATCAGTCCTCCTTTCATTACAGGCATGCAAGCCAGTGTCTGCCACAGGGCCTTTGCACTTGCCTGGGACACTCTTTTCCCACATCTTCCCATGGCTGTTTCCTCCTCTTAGTGTCCTATGAATTCTTCAAGTCATATGAGCTCCTCCCAACTCATATGACATCTTTCAGAGGGGCCTGCCCTTCCCAGACCAGCTCCCTGAATACCATTAGCATTTTATTTTCATCAGAATGCTCACACTATCTGAAATTAGTTTGCATATTTCTGTTCTTGATCTGTGTGTGTCTCCCTCTAGAATGTTAGCTCCGTGAAAGCAGGGACCTCATCTACCTTGTTCACCACTATACCAGCAGAGCCTGAAATGACCTCACATGTCATTTATCAAGAAGAGATTCCTGATAAATATTTACTGAAAGAGGAATATCTTAGAACCTCCGAGTTGGGACCTGAGGTCAGCATTTCATAGCGCCCGTGATTCAGATACACGGGAGGTTTAGAAACTGCGGTTGGTTGGTCGGGTAGGCAACAATGGTCAGGCTGAGTGCGGAGGCTGGGCTGGGGGAGGGGGTGGGAGCCACATACCCAGGACGCCTGTCTCCGGCAGACCCGCAAACCTCTGCATGACCTTGATCGCATCCCGAAGCTTTGCAGGGCTCTGCAGCTGGGCCTGGGCAGGGTGAGGTGGCGGCAGGTAGCCATAGCGGGTCAGCCAGTCCTAGACCGGAGGAGGGAACGGGGGAAGCAGGAAAGGTCGAAGAGATGGGACTTTCCCTTCCCACCACCATCCTGGAAGCCCCACCTCTCACCAGACATGGATAATCCAGAGTCCTCAGCCCCGGGTACTGGCCTGCTCCCTATCTCAAGGTACAGGCCCTCCAGCCCTGGGTTTGCCCTTGTTCATCTGTTCCCAAGAGTCCCCACCTCCCCACCCTAGCCCCTTTCCAGATTTCCAAATTCGGGCCCCGAACCTCCTGACGGATCCAATAATTCGGGTCCCCTGTCTCCATCCCCGGTCACTCTTTGGACATTTGAATCCGCCCTCAGCTTCCTCTGAACCCGGGAGTCCAGGCCCCGGCTTCCCTCTCCCAGCCCCCCTGCAGGCCCAGGAGCCCGCGAGCCCTGGCACTCACCACGCCCAGGCTCACGTCCTGCGCGGAGGGCTCCCGGGCGCGCGCGAGCGGCGGCAGCAGCGGGAGCAAGAGCGCCAGGAGCCGGAGCATGGCGCGGTCCTGCCCTGGCGGCCGGCGGAGCTCGAGGGGCCCTGACCCGCGCCGCCCTGGGGATCCGGGGGAGGAGATGAGGGGCCCAGAGAGGCTCAGGGGACCCGGCGCGGGATGCGAGGAGTGGGTGAGGGGATGGGGGGCCGCTCGGGGATCCGGGACCCTGGGAGGCACGATGCGGGGGGCACAGGGGCGTCCAGCGGAGGGCCGGCAGAGTTGAGAGGGTGCGGGAAGGGGTCGGAAACTCGGGCTCCGGGTCCGCGACGGCCGCCTCTCGGGGATGCGGGCCGGTCCTGTCCGCGCCGACGGCCCCTCCTCCAGACTGGAGCGGCGGGCCGGGCGGGGAGGGGCGGGTCAGGCGCACCCCACTAGGCGAAGACGGCGCAGCAGGGGAAAGGGCCGGACCTTCGGTCTTCCAGCGAGACGAGGCGGGCCTGGTGGTGACGCAGGACCCCTCCCGGACCCAGGACCTCTCCTCCGAGCGCTTCAGAGAGCGCGGGGCGCGGACCCAGCCCCGGCCGCAAGTTTCTCTTCCCAGATCCCGGCTCCGGTGGGACTCCCCGGAGCGCAGCTCGCTTCTGCTTTCTCAGATCCGCGAAGCCGGGCCCGGGGGAGGGGCGGCTCGGGGTCCTCCCCTTCCCCCAGCCTCCCTTCCCGGAGACCCCAGGACGCTCGGCCGGCCAAGCGCAGGGGGGATTTCCGGGCGGCGGGAGGCTGGGCAGCTTCCCCCTCCGCGGGGCCCTGGCACGCCCCCCGCCCATCTCCGCCCGCGGCCCCCGTGTGCGCGCGTGCGGCTGCCTGTGGTCACCGAATTCATTCCCCCAACCACGTGGGCTGCGCGGGTCTCTGCTTCCTACGCGGTGGTCCTAGCAACTCTAGATCCCAGACCCGGGGGCTACTTCGGGGCAGGTACTAGGTATTTAAAATCCAGTAACATCCTCGCAGGAGCTGGAGCGCCGGCCCCGGGCCGGGAGCGCAGGGCGGAGGAGGGGGTGAATAGCAGGAGATCCCGGAGGCACAGCCGCCCCTCACGCCCCCCGGGGAGCCGGGTGCTGGGAGGCCGAGCAGCTGGAGAAGGATGAGGAGGAAGGTGGGGGTGGACTTCCTGGCGAGGGCGGCTGAGTGAAAGAGCTCAGTCTGTGGCGCAAGCAGGGCAGCCACGGGACCCCATGTGTGTTTTAAACAAAATAAATAGTGAGCAGGATTAGCAAGCTAGAGATGCAAACTAAAACACTGCGATCCTGTGCTGATCCGCTGGGGCTGCCATAACAAACTACCACAGACCAGGTGGCCTGAACAACGTGAGAAATTTATTTCCTGACAGTTCTGGAGGCCGGAAGTCCAAGATCAAGGTGCAGGCAACGTCGATTTTTCCAGGCTTCTCTCCTCACCTTGCGGGTGGCTGTTTTGTCCCTGTGTCCTCACGTGGTCTTTCCTCTGTGCCCACGCAGCCCTGGTGTCTCTTTGCGGTCCATATCCCCTCTTCTCATAAAGACACCAGTCACATTGGATGAGGGCCCACCTTAATGGCCTCATTTTACCTTAATCACCTCTTTAAAGACCTATCTCCAAATCCCCACATTTTGATTGGGGATTAGGACTTCAACATACAAATTTAGGGACACTGGTTCAGTCCGTAACGGATCCCGTATGCAATAAAAACGTCCACGCCTCCTCCTGGTGTTTCTCCTTTGCTCTCACACACTACCACACTCACAATGTTTAACCTCTGACACCAGATGTGTGGGGGTTTTCCCCACATCGGGCAATTCTCTGTGACACCAGCTGGGTGTCCTACGATTCTTCAATTCTGATAGTAACCAGAGTTATTGAAGACCCCACAGGTTAAGGGTTCAGTCCCACAAGACTGCCCCCCATTTCAGATGCCAATCACAAGTAGGAGGTCTCCAGGTCACCCCAGGTTCTGCCAAGTTGGCTACAAATCAGAGGTTCCCATGACTTACCCCTCCTTGGACTTGATTCTTTGCTAGAACAGCTCACAGAACTTGGGGAAACACTTACTTACATTTACCAGCTTTTTATGTAATAAAAAAATAGGATAAGGAATATAGATGAACAGCCAGATGAAGAGATACATCGGGCAAGGTCTGGAAGGGTCCCCAGCCCAGGAGCTTTTGTCCCCGTGGAGCTGGAGTGTGCCACCCTCCTGGCATGTAGATGTGTTCACCAACCCAGAAGCTCTCTGCACCTCATACTTTGGGGATTTTTATGGAGGCTCATCATGTAGGCATGATTAATTATTAACAATATCCAGCCCCTCTTCCCTCCCTGGAGCATGAGAGGTGGGACTGAAAGTTCCAAGCTTCAGGTGACCAGCCCCCATCCAGGAGCTATCGAGAAGCCCACCCAGAGTCACCTCATTAGAACAAAAGACACCCTTATCACCCAGGAAATTCTGATGGATTTAGGAGCCCTGGGTTGGAAACTGGGGACAGAGACCAAATATTAGAACAAAAGATGCTCCTAGTACTCTTATCACTTAGGAAATTACAAGGGTTTTAGGAATTCTGTTCCAGGAACCAGGGGCAGAGACCAAAAGACATATTTTCTATTATTTCACAGCCCGCCCCCTTGTCTCTGGCCATGGAACCCTTACAGCAAAACAATATGCAACTTGAAAGATACTGGCATGTTACAGAATCCCATGCAGTCAGCAATCACTCCAGTCCATCATCGTATCATATGAAAGTGTCCACCAGGGTGAAGCCGCTTAGGGTCTCAAGTTTCCGTCTAATCTTGTTAGGTTCCAAAAGCAGGAGTGGTCTTGGCACATACGGCTTCACCCTTCCAGGCATCTGGTATAATCGAGCTAACAGAGAATATCATCTCTTGCTCTGAGCCTCTTTCAAGGTGTTAATGTAATACTGGATTTCCCTCATGACATAATTCATTTATCCATTACTTTACCCTTAGCTACTGTTCCTCCTTCTCTACATTGACACCTAAAAGCTTCCACCTTTGGAAGGGATGTTAGGTTCGGCCACTGTGCTGGTCCAGATTGCAGGCAGCTATACTAGTCTAGCCGGTGCCTCCCCCTCGGTCCACAGAGGTTGAGGTCACACAGGTGCAGAACTGGTGGCCTATCTTTACCAGCATCACTATAGCTGCATTCACTGTCAATGCCAATTTTGTCAGAGGGGGTGAAGGCACATCCTGCCCCATCAGTCCCTTAGGAATTCTGACATAAGGTTTGACGTATAGTTGCAATCTCTTATTTAGGAATCATCACTGTTTGGGGCACTTGTATTTGCAGCCCTGGTCATGGAACCAGGTAGGAAGAAAAAAAGTTGTGATGATGTGGGGAAGAAAGAAAGAGAAAAAAAAAATGAGTTGTTATATGAACATCCTCCTCCCTTGGGAAAAACTACATAGTCTTACCAGCATTTCTCCCCACCCTGTCTTCCCCAGATCCACCAGAAAAACAGAGACATCTACCCAGTGGGGACACTCCTTTGGCCGCACTCATACCTGTGTTACACAGGGAGGAGTATAAGCCAGCTCTTTATTTGTCCCATTTTAAACAACTAATGCTTTAACTGCTTGCTCCAATTCTCTACCAAACTAGTACTCTGGACATTATGGGCTATAAAGTGGGGTCCTTGGTCTGAAGAAATGATGATCGGCCACCCAAATTGTCACAATATCTTCTGTTCCAGTTCTTTTATATTATTCTGAGCATTTGCATCTACACCGGCTAAGTAAAGCCCAGTCCAGAGTCGGTGTCTATTCCCAGCAGGACCCATCTGTACCCCCAGGGATACCAGCATTAGTCTCACTTGCCAGTTACGATCCAGGCCTTCCCCTCAGGGAATCTGCCACATAACTATCTCCATTCTCTGTCTCTTGCTTGTTGACAAAACAGCTCTTATTGGCATTTCGTGCCTCAGGGGGTACAAGAGGACCATGTCCAGATTCAGCCCAACTCAGCATTGCTGTAGGGACCCCGTGTCCATTTATCTCATGGGCCTAGGTGGCGGCCACCTTAAGTGAACACATAGGAATCTCTGCTTATTAAGCTGGAAGTGAGTTCCAAGGATGGGCATTGACGTGCTGTGTCCTACTTTCAAGCACCCCTCAAATTTCCATAGTTATTTCCACAGGGCTGTGTTCCATATGGGCATCATTTTATTTATTTATTTTTAATTATTATTATTATTTTTTGGCCACGCTGTGCTACATGTGGGATCTTAGTTCTCCGACCAGGGATCGAACCAGTGTCCCCTGCAGTAGAAGAGCAGAGTCCTAACCACTGGACCATCAGGGAATTCCCTAGGCATCCCTTTAACAGGCCAGGTTTCCATTGCCCTCCTGCCTGACCGTGAGTCGGTAGAAAACAAAACATAGGGAATTTCACCACTGCCAATTCTCCCATCATGGCTAGGAAAACAGCTTGCAGTTCAGCCCACCAGATTGATCTGTTTTCACACTCTGTGATCACAGTGGTGGCCTTCCAAAGAGGAGGTTGTCTGTTCACCTTGGAACTGCTGCCCACAAACCAAGCATCTCCTTGTTGGTCAGTCGAGAGCTGTTAATAGGGCACTCACTGTCCAAGTGGCGGAATCCAGAGCTGCTCACACAGATCCGGATTCAGTCCTCGGAGAAGAGAGGCTCCCTCCTCGTGACGGTGACGGTCTCCCCAGGCAGCACCATCTTGTAAAAACCATTTCCATCTTATGATGGAACTCTTCTGGGTTCTGCCATCCCCATTAGAGCACTTCTCTGACATCACCCTAGACGTAATGGGTATTTCAGGTTTTAAGATCATTTTATGTCCTTCAGTCATGAGGTAGCTTCAATTAACGTCTGAAAACAAGGTAGTAAATAACCCTGGAAACTCTCCAGTTGAAAGTCCCAGTAGTCATCGCTGGGAGGTGCTCACAGGCTTTTGCCTTAAGCCCCAGTCTACACTCCACATAGGGCTACCGCACAGAGACTCTGTCCCTGCCAGCACCCCACCTTCTATTCAATGCTGTGTAGACTAGGGCAATCTTACTGGTTCCTGTTTAGCACGTCCAAGGAACCTTGCTTGAAGGGAGGGTTTGCACACCTTCTGTTTCACAGTACTAGTTAGGGAAACATTCCCCAGTCAGATACAGTGTCAATCCCCGTAATGGCACTCAGGTAAAAGAGGCACTTCACAGAAAGTCTGATGGAATATTCCAATTAGTAGAATTCCAGTTAGTAGGACTTTTACCTTAATTCAATCGACCCTTACATTCCTAGACGTGGCCTCCGCTGGGACTCCATCTACAGGTTTGGAGTTTACAATACCAGGCAGGGGAAACATTCCCAGCAGGACATAATATCCATTCCCATAAAACACTAGGTAAAGGAGACACGGCTTCTTTACATAAAGCCTGTTTAAACATTCCAACTTCCATAATCTCATGAACGCTGGCACTTCTACGTTCTGTTTTCTCAATCTAATTGCCGCCAAGTCAGGGCTTCACCAACAGGTTTTGGTACCACAGTGAGTGCGGCTCCTGTGTCAAGGAGTCCTGGGAAGTTCCCTTCTTCACTCCCCGACTGTTTCACCCACTGTTGTGCAAAAGGCTTTGGATCGGAGAAGATTCTGGGAAGATGGTGGAGTAGGAAGCACCAGGAATCTGTCTCCCCACCTGGACAACAATTGCACTGGCAGAATCTGTCTGATGGAACTATTCTGGAACCCTGAAGGCTTACAACTTCCAGGGGAAGGCTTGGATAGTAAATGGCCATCAATTTCAGCTCTCATTTCAGTAGTAGCTGCCCAT
The DNA here is from genome assembly GCF_949987535.1 of Balaenoptera acutorostrata. Taxonomy (NCBI): domain Eukaryota; kingdom Metazoa; phylum Chordata; class Mammalia; order Artiodactyla; family Balaenopteridae; genus Balaenoptera; species Balaenoptera acutorostrata. The sequence continues at coordinate 37,310,277 of NC_080078.1, forward strand.
CCCCCACCTGGAGAGCTTGCAGGAAGGAAGATGAGCAAAAAGGACCCTGTCCTCCGAAGATGGGGTATCTGGGCTCTGAAGGCTGAGACTGATCAATGCTTCTGATCAGGGAGCTGCAAACAGAGGGGCGGCAGCCATTCTTGTGGTACCTCCCCCGCTGCTGCAGCCCCCGCCCCTCTGGGTGAAGTGACTGCCTGAGGGGGGTGGGATTTAAAGGGCCGGGACCCCTTTTTAACCCCCTTCTTTTTTTTTTAATTAATTTTTATTGGAGTATAGTTGCTTTACAATGTTGTGTTAGTTTCTACTGTACAACAAAGTGAATCAGCTATACGTATACATATATCCCCTCTTTTTTGGATTTCCTTCCCATTTAGGTCACCACAGAGCATTGAGTATTAACCCCCATCTTTTAACGATTTTCCCCTTTCAGGAGTCAGACATTAAAGACTAGAACATTAAAACAAAACAAAACAAAACAAAAAACCTGCATCTATGGGGAAAATTAGCAAGTGACTGCGTGTGCCCAAGGAAAGGCTCAGAAAAGACCTAAGAACACATTAAGTTCACACCTCAGTCACAGAGACAGCCTACAACATTCCAATAAAAAAAAAAAAAAAAAAAAGCCCCCAAACAACAACAAAAAACAGCAAACCCTGGGGAGGGGGAGAATCTGACTTCCAGAGTTACCACATTATTAGATTTAAATGTCCGGTGTTCAACAAAAAATCACAAGACACACAAAGAAACAGGAAATATGGCCAGTTCAAAGGAAAAAAAAAATCAACAGAAACTGTCCTTGAAAAGACTTAATGGCAGGCAAATACTACAGGATTCCACTCATATGAGGTACTTAGAGTACTGCAACTCACAGAGACAGAAAGTACAGTGGTGACTGCCAGGGGCCAAGGGTGGGGAGAAGAGGTAGTTTGTGTTTAATGGGGACAGAGTTTCAGTTTTACAAGCTGAAAGGAGTTATGGGGATGATGGTGGTGATTTCTGCACAGCATTGTGACTGCATGTAATGCCGCCAACCTGTACACTTAAAAATGGTTAAGATAGTAAATTTTATGTATGTGTATTTTACCACAATAAGAAAAAAAAGTTAATGTGGAAAACAAAAGAAGGCAGACAAAAAAATGGATCATGCTATATGATTCCAGTTATATTTAGCAAATGCAAACCAATCTAGACGGATAGAAAGCAGATCAGTGGTTGCTTGGGTGGGATTAGGGGGAGGCAGAAGGGAGGAATTGAAACCGAGCAGAACACTGCGGTACCCCCGCCTCCCCCCAAGTACAAAGGCCCTTCCAATGTCCCCTGCCTCTTGTTTGTAGAAAAGCTGAAGTCTCCTAAGCCTCCCTGAGTCACAGAAGAGCAGGCTCAAGCAGTTAATGATCAGGACAATAGAGTCACAGACTCTTTCAGTGTCTGACGCACATTCTTGAGTTACTTTACAGATACTGTAACTGTCCCCCAGAGGGAGAAAGCATGATGACCAGACTGCAGCCATGACATAAGCTGCTCCATTTTGAGCAGTACTGACTCTTTGGCTAGCACAATTCCAAGTACTGGCCTCAGGAGAATGCGGTTAACACTATTGCTCATAATAATCTGTATCTTTGTGGGCGTCAAAATAATTGTAGCTTACTCTGCCCGTATATGTAAGCGGGCAACTAAAATTGTCAGCGAAGAGATGCTATAGAAGCATGTCGACATCTTCCACTCTAAGACTACGACACCCTATGTCAGCAGGAAGAAGTTACAGAAGATGGACCTTCACCCCTAATCCCCTAGAAATGGAGTGATGTCTGACAATGGGGATCTGTAAGCAGCTTTTTTCAGGAAAGAGCTTTTTGCAGGAAAGAGCTCTTTGCAGGAAAGAGCTCTCTGCAGGAGGTCCCTTTTGTCTTGTCACTTTAGCAAAGCCGTATTGTAACTAACCTCCGGCCCAAGCACACCTTTCAAATCTTTTGATCACACAATACTTAGCCTAACCTGATTCTTTCCTTAGACCAAAGAAATAGAAATGAAGAATAAGGAATTAACAGATGATTAGATCTCTTCCCTAGCTTCCCCTTCAGTAATCTCGTGAAGAAACTGTATGAACGAGGTGGCATCTAAAGAAAGATCACAAGGAGTCCACAAGGCTGCACCCAACAGGAGATGGTGATGATTCAGACCCCCTATCTCAGTGATTAACTGAGGGGACTTCCCCAGTGGCGCAGTGGTTAAGACTCCACTCTTCCAATGAACTAAGATCCTACTTGCCAGCGAGGTGCGGTCAAAGAAAAAGAAACTGACAGTCAGTGATTAACTGAGAGTACCTCCCCTTTTTCCCCTTTAAAAACTTTCCTGGCCAAGCAGAATCTCCAGAGCTGGTTCTGGGACTTGAGTCCACCTTCTCCCCAGGTTGCTAGCCCCCTGATTTTTTTTGTTTTTTGTTTTTTGGCCATGCCACGCATCATGCGGGATGTGGGATGCAGGATCCCAACCAGGGATTGAACCCGTGCTCCCTGCAATGGAAGCGTGGAGTCTCCACCACTGGACTGCCAAGGAAGTCCTTCTCTCCTCTCGTTTTCCTCTTTGTTTCATTCCTAACAATATTCGTTTTATTCACCTTATTTCTTAATAACCCTTTAAAAATGTTCACCCTGCCAAGACCTGTCTCTTGTCTCTTGATTCTCTCCTCTGCCTTTCCCCATTTTCTTTTTTCTTTTTTAATAACTAAATTTATTTATTTATTTATTTATTTTTGGCTGCGTTGGGTCTTTGTTGCTGGGCTTTCTCTAGTTGCGGCGAGGGAGGGCTACTCTTCATGGCGGTGGCTTCTCTTGTGGAACACAGGCTCTAGGCGCGTGTGGGCTCAGTAGTTGTGGCTCGCAGGCTCTAGAGCGCAGGCTCAGTAGTTGTGGCGCACGGATTTAGTTGCTCCACGGCATGTGGGATCTTCCCAGACCAGGGCTCACACCCATGTCTCCTGCATTGGCAGGTGGATTCTTAACCACTGTGCCACCAGAGAAGTCCCCCCATTTTCTTGTTAATTAACCTAATTTTTTTTCTTTAGTAAGACCCATGAAGGGGAGCTGGGACCGCAGATTTATAAGGCTTCCTGAAGGGTCCTTCAGTTTTGCAGCAGTCAGGTTATGTGGGGTACCCATGCAAAAGGGCCACCCCCCAACCAGAGGATGGTCGGGGTAAGGGGCATATTTGGTGGGCGAATATCCAGGTCATTTTAAAGCCAGCCCCAGGTGGCTAGCATACAGAGTTGTCAGCCCCTTCATCTGCGGTGTTCCACTTGGCATTTATGGGGTGAGACGGATAGCTCTCCTTCTCAGGGTAATCAGACCTTACTGTGGCTTTTATTCAGTCTAGCAGGCTGGCTGTTCCCTCGGGAATAACCTCCTGTGGGTCTGGATCACTTATAACCATCTGTGATTCGTTCATACTGAGCTGTGGGTCCTGAATCAACCCAGACATGCCCTTCCACTCTGCAGACTCAAAACCAAAGAACAGCCCCTAAGCTAGTTACTCTCACAAGCCATTTCAATAAAGGGTCTTCAAGAAAGTGATGATACTGATCCACGAAATGAAAAAAACCCTCCACACTGTCCCCCTGCTTTCAGCAGTTTCTTGGTTTTGCCCTTCCCCCACCTGGACTACCTTCCTGGTGACCTGAGGTCTCAGAGGTACTTATGGTTGTCCCTGCATGACTTTTCCCTCAGTGGGTGGCATTAGGCTAGTGGCCAAAGCTCAGACTCACCAAAATCTGATCAGTATCAAGGTTCCACCCAGCACTCTCTTTTAATTTCATTTTAGCTATTACCGATAACAATAAACAATTGAATCATTTGCCGTTTTCTTATTAGTTTTCATTTCCTTCTGCTTCAACTGAACCAACTCCCTGGGAGTTGGGTCCATCCCTAAATTCCATTGCCAGGTTTTACCTTTAGTACCTGAGTACAGCACAGCTGCTTCTCCAGACCATGGGTGACCACGTGGCCACCAGGAATCAAAATCTCCGTCTCCCCTGCCCTTTTATCCTTTCTCTTCCCAAGCCACATGTTTCCATGAGTTCTAGCAAATCCCACTTCACTGACACCAACTTAATGAAAACCTCACTTCTCCTGGCATCCCTATTTACAAGGATTTCAGGAGCTTTGTACCAGGAACTGAGGGCAGAGACCGATATATACTTTTTCTATTATCTCACACCATGTTTGTCATCGGATTGGCAAAAATTAAAAAGTCTGATGATGCCAAGTGTTAGCCAGGTATGCGGGCTAGATGAAACTCACACTCTGCCGATAGGAGTGTGTTTCCTGGTTGCTCCGTGATGGGATCAAACCCTTCACACAAAATTTGGTTCAGAGGTGAAGACTGATGAGGTCACACATAGCAAGAGAGTAGGACGAGATTGATGACTCACATAATGAGGCTTCCTGGGAGGAGCAGGGCAGGTTCCCAAGCAGGTCAGAAATGGCTTCAGAGAGTGAGGAAGAGCTTTCACTGTGGTCAGAGGGTGAGACTGGGCTGAGGGCCCCTCCACACTGGCCAGGGCTTTCCTGAATTCAATTTCCCGCCTGTGCAAGGGAGCGAGCATCAGGGCCTTCTTATCAGCTTGCCCAGATGTGGGACACAAGAGGGAAGAGGGAAGCCTGAGGCTTTCAGGCTATCAGCAAACATCAAAAATGGAGTTGGACTTCTGATTACAGAGTGTAAATTCATACCTACCCTTTGGAAACCGGTTGGGCGATATTTAATAAAACTGAAGAGCATAACCTCTGTGGTAGGTAAAAGATGGCTGCAAATTCTCCTCTACTCCTCCTGTGGAGAAGTGGAATCCACTCCTTTCCCCTGGAACCTGGGCTGACTCAGTGCCTTGCCTGACCAGTAGCATGCTGTAGAAGTGATGGTTCTGGGAACTTCTGAGTCTTAAGCCCGGCAGCTTCTGCCCAGGCTTCTTGGAACCTCGTTTTTGGGGAAGTCGGCTGCCATCTGAGGAGTCCGGGATAGCCTCGCTGGGAGGAAATCCAGGCAGACGCGTGCAGAGGCTGCGTGAAGAAAGAAACACTATCTCGTCCCACCTGACCCAGCCAGCCAGCCCAGGCACCAGACATGGGAGCGGAGAAACCATCTGACGACTCCAGCCCCGGCCACCATCTTACCTGCAACTGCATGAGATCCCGGCAGAACCCAGCCAACCCTCAAAACTGTGAGAGAGAAAACCAAATTGCTGGGCTTCCCTGGTGGCGCAGTGGTTAAGAATCTGTCTGTCAATGCAGGGGACACAGCTTCGAGCCCTGGTCCGGGAAGATCCCACATGAAGCCCGTGTGACACAACTACTGAGCCTGCACGCCTAGAGCCTGTGCTTTGCAACAAGAGAAGCCACCACGATGAGAAGCCCGCGCACAGCAACGAAGGAGTCCCCGCTCGCCACAACTAGAGAAAGCCCGCGTGCAGCAATGAAGACCCAACGCAGCCAAAAATAAATTAAAAAAAAAAAAAAGTTCTAAAGAATAATTTTAAAAAAATAACTTGCTGTTCCAAGCCTCTAAATGGTGGGATAGTTATTACCCAGCAAGAGATCACTGGAACACCTCCCCCCACTGATTCTACTTCTAGAATGATGACAGCATAAAATTTCCATCCAAGTGTTCATGGAGATCTATGTACAAGGATGTGCATTAGAACATTGTTTATAATGTTGAAGAAGTGCCAGAAGACTAAGTGTTCATTGATAGGAGAGTGGAGAAATAAGTCGGGGCATAAACATTGGATGAAATACCTTACAGCTGTTAAGAACAAACTAAATCTAAATACATTATCCTGGATAAGTCTGAGAAACATTTTGGAAAACAGCTACTTGTATTCTTCCCCCAAAAGCCAATATCCCGAAAGACACATAAGAAGGCAAGGGGAGTGGGACCTCCCTGGTGGTCCAGTGAGTAAGACTCCGCGCTCCCAATGCAGGGGGCCCGGGCTCAATCCCTGGTCAGGGAACTAGATCCCGCATGCATGTCGCAACAGAAGATCCTGTGGGACACAACTAAGATCCGGCGCAGCCAAAATAAATAAATAAATATTAAAAAACAAACAAAAAAAGAAGGCAAGGGGAGTATTTCAGATGAAAGGGGTCTAAAGAGAAATGTTCAGTTGATCACATGTGATAATGGTACATGATTATGTAGGGGAATATCTGCGTCCTCAGAGATGCAAGCTGAAGTAGCCAACGGTTTAGTAAAATGTGTGCCAGTGTGTGTCGTGTAAGAGAGCAAGAAAGCAAATGTGGCAAAACGTCCACCATTGGGAACCTAAGTGGAGGGTATTCATTGTGTTATTTCAGCAACTTTCCTTTAGATTTGAAACTTCTCAACCCTATTGATTCCACTGATATGTACGACATGGATGAATCACAGCAGCATTATGCTGGGTCAAAGCAGCCAGGAGCAGGGACTTCCCTAGCGGTCCAGTGGTTAGGACTTGGTGCTTTCACTGCCTTGGGCCCCGGTTCGATCCCTGGCTGGGGAACTAAAAAAGCAGCCAGGCACAAAAGACTACACATCAGACACGACTCCATTCAGAGAGCAATCTGGAAGAGGCAAAGTAAAGCAGATCAGTGGTTGCCAGGGGATAAGACCTGCAGAAGGAGCACGGGGAGCTCTGGGTGATGGACCATGGAGCTGGGAGAGCAGTGTGGGAGAGATGCCTGTCAGGGGCTCAAGGAGGAGCCAACCCTGCCCACACCTTGATTTCGGGCTTCTGGCCCCCAGAACTATGAAACAATACATCTCTGTTTTTTGAGCCATAAATTTGTTATGGCAGCCCTAGGAAATGAATACCTACCAATAAAGCCAATTTTTTTTTTAAGTTGGGAAAAAACTTGGAAATATCAGGCTAAATGAAAAAAAGCAAGTTACAGAACAACGTATTCAGTGCAAAACATTTTATAGGAAGGTTTTAAATGCCCCAAACAATACTATTTATTGTTCATAGACTTTGTATCTGTCATAAAAGCCCGGAGGCGCCTTGGTCTGGAAGTGCGCCATTCCCTGGGTTGCCTCAGTGGAGGGGGTGGGGCATTCTGCTGGCTTCCACCGCCCAGCAGAGGCTGCCCAAGTCCTTGTGAAGTCTGTGGAGTCTTCCCCAGGGAGGAGACACCAGGACTCGGAACACTAGGGGCCCACCAGGTGGTTAGGAAGGTGGGGGAGAGCATTCAGGGCCGAGCCAGAGCTTGGAGGCTCCAGGAAGCTGGCTTGCTTGGGGGGTGGCTGGAGACCAGAGGGCTGGGTTATTATCATCCCTGCTCTTATCTGGACATGTCCCAGCATCCCTAGGGCTTCCCTGGGGCCACTCTGTCCCTCTTATCCATCTTCACCTGTGATCAGCAGGGAGGCTGGGAGAGGGGAGCTGGGGAACAGGGGAGGGGCTGGAGGCCAGGACTCAGGTCCAGCAGGGAGGCTGGAGGCCAGATTCAAATGTCCAAAGAATGACTGGGGCTGGGAGCCAGGCAAGCTGGGATGAGAGGTCGGCCATGCAGCCACAGACAAATCACTTTGCCTCCCTGAGCTGGTAACCTGTCTGTGAATGGTAATGACTTAATAGGGTTGCTGTGAGGATGAAATGCATTGTAATACATGTGGTGAGTCATTTCTTAGGGCTCTGTTGAGGATCACGAGCACAGCCTAAGCGCTGGTACTTCACCCTCATTGAATTCTCAGAACTCCATAAGCTAGGAACTGTGATCGCCTCCATTTTACAGATGGGGAAACTTGAGGGCTGCAGAGGCCAGTCAGCTGAATGGCACAGGTACACACAGCTGACATGTGGCCAAACTGGGATTTGGACTGAAGCCATGTGATGCCAGCACCTGAGAGCCAAGCTCTTTTGCTGTTTGTTTTATTGGTGCCTTTCTGGTTTATAGGTCTACACCTCCTCCAACCTACTGGGTGGACTGTGAACCTCCTTTGGGAGTAGGGCCTTGAGCACTTCATCTGCAGGTGAGCTCACCCCCTGCCTGGCAGGAGAGGGGCTCAGGGAAGGCTTGTCGAGTGTGGGTTCCTTTTACCTGGGGCCCCGGGTGGTCCTGGTATTTGGAGGGAGTCAGGTGGCAGCACCGAGGCAAGGCTGGGGTGTCTCCAGCCCTCCGAAGTCTGCCAGGCTGTCCCACAGGTGCTGTGGGAGAATGTAGTGGCCTTGCCAGGCAAGGCAGCCCACAGACCCCTTTGCAATGTAATTGGTACCCCTGCTCTGTGCTGGCAAGAAACCTTGTCCCATCCCCGGACGCAGTAGTCCCGGCCCCCGAACCACCCCTCCAAGGAATCCTTGCATCCATTTCCCCACAAGTCAGGAGTCCCAGCTCCCATCATCCTCCTGTTTTTCTAAGACTCAGCCAGATAGGACTCCAGTCCTCCAAGACTCAGAAGCCCTGACCCCCCCAGCCAGAGGGGCAGGGGACCCAGCTGGTACTGGCAAAAGCTGATTATGGACATTTCTGCCCATCTCCACATTCAAGGATGTCACATCAGTAGCTTGAAATCAGCTTTGGAGGGAGTACTTACAGCACAGAAATTTGCAAAAGCAACAAATCGGGGCATTCTTTTTCCCCAGAGAGTCTGTTGTTAAAGTGTTACCAGCATACCATTGCTCCCAGCCCTCCATCTGTCCCTACTCACCAGGCCAGCAACCCCTTTTACAGGGACCCAGGGAGCCCTGGAAGTCTGAGGGGACTCCTGACAAGCCACCAGGCCACGGCAGGGGCATCCCCCGCATGCCCAGGCTGCACTGGGCTGGACCCCAGAACCCAGGCCTGGATCCTCCCAGTCTCCATACCCAGACCTCTGCCTCTGACTCTGTGCAGCCTGGGAACCGAGAGCCTCAAGTTGGGAGGCGCACAGGCTAAGGTGTGGTTACGGGCAAGTCACTTTAGCTGTCACCTACAGCACGGGAATCAGCATAAGAGCACACACCCTGAAGTCACACTTGTGCTGCTCACATTCAAGTTCTGTCCATGTGACCCCAAGCAAGTTAGATTCTCCCTGGCCCTCAGTTTCCTCATCTGTAAAATGAGGATAATAGTAGTTCCTGCTTCATTAGGATGTCATGAAAGTAAACAAGTTATCCCCATATAAGAGGATATTATTACTTAGCATATTACTTAGCATTAATACATGTTAGATTTGTTGTTATTGTTAATAATTTCCTATCCCACAAGGGCAGTTGTGAGAGGAACGGAGCTGACATATATGCTCAGGGGTCTGCACACAGCAGGTGCTCAGTTAATGGGCCCTGTCGTTTTCCGATGGCAGCAAGATGGGTCACTGGCTCTGACCTGGGTGGAGGCGACTTTCTTTAGGCCCCACCTGGCCATTCCGGCCACCAGGGGGCGACCCAGCCTTGCCCGTGGCACCGCCCCCTCACCTGTGCAGGCAGTTCACCTGGCGCCGCCTCCGGAAGAGGGGACTGGGGACCGCGGGTACCTCGGAGGGAGCCCGGCGTCGTCGGGTGAGAGCCTAAGGGGCGCCGAGGACAGGGGACCTTCGAGCTTCGGGCGGACCGGGCCGGGGAGAGGGCTAGTGGGGGATGGGGCGGGGCAGGGGCGGCCAGGCCGGACTCCCGGGGCCGGGAAACGGGGGACGCGGGCAGGAAGGAAGGCAGGAAGGCGGTGGCTGGGCTTCCGACGCTTAGGGTTGGGGGTCGAGGCGCTGGGGACCCTGACGCCTGGGCTGAGGTGCTAATAACTGGTAGCTCGGTGCTGGGAGGGGTGAGGAGGAGGGATACCCCTGAGTCCCAGAGCGGTGTTTGGCCTGCAGAGGCGACGTCAGGAAGACCCCCAGTCTGGCCGGGGGGCATTTGGGCTGGGACTGCAGCTGATGCCTGGGTCCTGAGAGTAGGCCTGGGGTCGGACACCTGGCGAGGGGAGGAGGGGAAGGGACAGATGTGTACCTGCGCGTAGGGGGTGGGGGAACCTCAGGAGTGCTGGAGAGGGGTAATATGCCAGGAAAGCCCCGTGTGTTCCCTCCCTCCTGAGCCCTGGAGCCCCTGAACTGCGGGCCCTGGCGGCGCTAGGGGAGTGCCACCAGGCTCCCATCCCCAAAGCCAGGCGGGAAGTAAACAGAAACCTGGAGTGGCTGGGCGGGCGGCAGTGCCGGCACAACCTGTTACCTCGCCGGCCGGCCCGCCCGCTCGCTCGCTCAGGGCCTGGAAACTGGGGGACTGGGGCCAGCAATCCAGAAGGGGTGGGCTGAGGGTTCGGGCACCTAAGTTCAGAAGGATGGGGACCTGAAAAAATAGGAAAACAAGGGCCAGGAGGACTGGGGGGCTGGTAACTTGGGCCTGGGCTTCTGGAAGGGGAGGGTGCTGGATTTCTGGGGGCTAAGGGCTCAGGACACGTAAGTTCCCAAGGCCCTGTATTCTTGGGAGAAGAGGCTGGACTCATCGCAGAGTCCTGAGTCCCAAGAACCTGGGCTCTGGTAAGAGTTTCCCAGCTGGTAAGAGGCTGGGAGCCAGAACAGCTGGGTCCTGGGAAGAGGGGGGTGGGGACTGTTGCTGGGGTGGCGTGTGGTCCTGGAGCACTGGGAGAAGGTTTCCTGGGAGCAGAAAACATCTGCCAGAGGCAGAAGGCTGGACAGCTCTTTTCCTGCTTCTCCCTGCCTCAGTTTACCCTGGGGACATTAACGGAGCTGGACAGCCAAGACACAGATCATTAACCCTTCATGGCCCAGGGAGGCCCTGGCTGCAGGACCGAGAGGGCCAGTAAGGCAGGTGAAGAACTGCAGGAGAGCCACGTCTTGGCCAGTGGGGGTGGGGGCGGGGGGTGGGGCAGGGCAGTGAACCCCTTTGGGCTGCGGTGTAGAGTGTCATGCAGCTACCTCTCCCCACAGACCTTCCTGTCCCCACAGACACTGCAGGCACCATGAGCTCCCCAGAAGGGCCCAGCTTCCCATCCGGGCTGCTCTCCGGGGGCACCTCCCCCAGCGGCAATGAGGGCTTCTTCCCCTTCATGCTGGAGCAGCGGGACTCATTCCTGGGAGGGGGCCCAAGGCCTGAGGAGCCCGAGGACCTGGCCCTGCAGCTGCAGCAGAAGGAGAAAGACCTGTTGTTGGCCGCAGAGCTTGGCAAGATGCTTCTGGAGCGCAATGAGGAGCTGCAGCGGCGGCTGGAGATGCTGAGTGCCCAGCACTCTGAGCATGAGGAAGTGAGCTGACAGCAGAGGGCAGGGCTGGGGGGATGGAGGACAGGGGAGGGACCAGGCAGGGGGTCAGGGAGAGGAAAGCCAGGCAGGGGGATGCCTCTGGAACAGCAGTTCAGGTCTGGGACCAGCCTCCCTGGCAGTGTTGCCCAGCGGTTAAGAACATGGGCTCTGAGGGCAAGACAGGACCTGGGTTCAGATCCCTGCCTGGCTGTGTGACCTTGGGGAAGCTGCTGGACCTCTCTGAATCTTGGGTCTGTCTCCTCAGCAGTATTGCACGATCCCAGCCAACAGATCCTGGGCTCTCTCCCTGCCTGGCTCTGGGCTAAGCACTTTCCATGCATCATCTCGGTCAATTCTCACCCGGCTCTGGGAGATATGAACAGTTCCCTCTGCCCAGGCTGTGGTCAGCCACACTCTCACACTGGGGGTCACATCTGGTCCCCTAAACACCCTGGACACCACTGACTCCTGTATCCATGTCATCGGCCCCACACCCTCCCCATCTGGCCACCTAATGGGCATTTCAACATAAGTGGCACTGGATTCCATGACCCCATCCCCTGCTGTCCCCACCCCAGCTTCCTGCTGCAGGACCAGAGCCTGCACATCTCTGTGACCTCTCCCTCCCACACTGGCAGGCCCTGTTGATTCTTCTTCGAAACTAGATTATGAGTCTACCCACTTCTCATCGTCTCTCCAAGCTGGCCGCAGCCCCATCATCTGCCCCAGACACTGCAGCTGCCTCCTCACTGGTCCCCAGCTTCCACTCTTGCCCCCTGAGCCCCTTCTCCATGGGGAAGCCAGAGGGATCCTCAAAAATTGCAAATCAGATCATTTCAGTCCTTGCCCAGAATCTCTCAGTGGCTCCCCCTCACATTTAGAATGAAACCAAAACTCCTCCCCATGTGACCTCCTTGACGTCAGTCATCTCAGTCAGTCATCTCAGCCACACAGTCCCTCCTCAGAGGGGGGCTTTTTTCAGTTCCCTGAGCAACCCATGCTTATTGCCTCAGGGCCTTTGCACTTGCTGTCCCTTCCTGTAGCCCTCTTCCTTCTTGCCCTGCAGGAGGCAACAGACATCACTTCCTCCTGAGAGCCCCCACCCCACACCGCTCCTCTTCATCACTTCCCAGGGTTTCTTTAGAGCTCTTAATGTCCCCCCTCTGAAACTACCTGGTTCAAGCATGTGTCCATTTGCCTCTGGACTCTAAGCTGCTTCAGGCACGGAACTTGGTGGTCTCACTTACTGCTGACAAAGACTCCAAAACGGGGTGAGCTCAGGAAATATTGGATGGATGGATGGATGGATGGATGAATGGATGGGACTTGGAGATATTAGGGAACTTGCCTGACCACAGAGCAGCAGCAGAGCAGGACACCGGCCAGGACAATCAGACCCCGAACCTGTGGGCTCCATCCTAGAGCTGTGTTGCCCCCACAGTATTTGGTTAAGGGCTTGGCTGCCTGGGTTAGAATCCCGGCTCCACTAAATACTGTGTGTCCCTGGGCAAGGCTTTTAACCTCTCTGAGGCCCAGTTTCCTCATTTGTAAAATGAGGACGTTAAGGAGTCTAAGTCTCATGGAGTAAATAAAATAATATAGGTAAAGTGCTAGCACAGGCCCTGGCAGGAATGCCTGCTAATTATTGTAGCAGCTGTGGTTAGCTTCACCTTCCTGCGTGGAGAGTCTATGACGGGGAGCGGGGAGACGCTGGCCCCCTGACTTGCCTGCCTCCACAAGCTGGGCATCTGGGTGTGCCAGGAGCATCCCCCTGCTGGTTAGACAGGTTTGGGGAGGGCAGGCAGAGGCCTGGGGCCAGGGTGTGGCTGACCAGGGTTAATTAGAGGGAGCTGGCCAGGAGGAGCTGGGGGAGAGGGACCAAGCAGAGGCTGGGCAGAGGCTGAACCTCCAGAGCCCCTGGAACGCAGGTATGTGAGGCCATGGGCCGAGGCTTCAATTCTGCCAGACTCAGGCGCCAGAAACGGTGCCTACGCCCTCGGGTCCAGAAGCCCTGGTGGCAGCCAGAGGTGAGTGGGCATCAGGGAGCCCCGCCCAACTCTGGCCCAGGGTCAGCCCCTCCTGGAAGCTTCTCTCTATTGCTCCCCCTCCTCCTCTACTGTCTGAGGCTGTGTCTTGCCCTCCGCCCACTTCCTCCCCAGCTCTCTCATGTTTCTGGTTTTCAGGTCTGTCTCAGACCCCCCTTGGACTCTCTTTGGGTCTCTGTCTGTCTCCCTGCGTCCCCTCCAGTCTCACCTCTCCCTGTCTCTACCCTCTGTCCCGGCCCCCACAGCGGCTGCAGCAGGAGAACCATGAGCTCCGCCGAGGCCTGGCAGCCCGGGGAGCTGAGTGGGAGGCCAGGATTGTGGAGCTGGAGGGGGACGTGGAGGCCCTTCGGGCCCAGCTTGGGGAGCAGCGTTCCGAGCAGCAGGATAGCGGACGGGAGCGGGCGCGCAACCTCAGGGAACTCAGTGAACAGAACCTCCGGCTCAGCCAGCAGCTGGCCCAGGTGGGACGGCCCTGACCCCGGGGTCCCTGGGCAAGGAGGGGCAGACACCTGGGTCCTGGTGGGAGTGGGTGCACTGGGCTTGGTGTTGCGGCTTGGGCCAGCTGAGGGCTCCACTGCTTCCCCCCACCTTCAGGCCTCCCAGACTGAGCAGGAGCTTCAGAGAGAATTGGATGGCCTTCGGGGGCAGTGCCAGGCTCAGGCCTTGGCTGGGGCAGAGTTGAGGACACGGCTGGAGTGTCTGCAGGGGGAGGTGAGTGCCAGCTGGGTCTATTGAGCCTGGAAGGCTGGCTGGGGGCTGTCTGCACCTGGCCTAGCCCTTCCACTCCAGCTCTGAGGCCTTTCCCCAGAATCAGATGCTCCAGACTCGCCGACAGGACCTGGAGGCCCAGATTCGAGGTCTGTGTGAGGAGGTGGAGAAGGGCCAGGGCAGGCTACAGGCAACCCATGAGGAGCTGCTGCTGCTACGGCGGGAGAGGCGGGAGCACAGTCTGGAGGTGACTAGCAGGGTTGGGGTGGGCGGGTGCATCTAGCCGGGGCCTTGGCCACTGCCTCAGGGTTTCCTGGGAGAAGACACCAGAGCTGGGTCACTGGGAGCCCTAACACCTGGGCCAGAAGAGCACAGGCATTAGCACAAGGGCAAGTGGGAACCATAAGCTACTGAGCAGGGGCAGTACTCTTAGAATGCATCAGAGACTGGCATCTGGGCGGCCAGGGATGGGGCTGAGGCCAGAACTCAGGGCAGAGATGATAGGAACCTGGACCAGGTCTGGGCTGTGAAAATGGAGGAAAGGAAATGAAAAGAGGCAGTATGGCTTGATGTTTGAGATCTCAGGAGTTTGCACTTTGGGGTCAAATTACCTGGGTTCTTATTTCAGTGTCCCTTCCTACTATTGTGGAACACCAGCCTCAGTTTCCCCATCTGTGAGATGGGATGGTAATGGTACATGGCTGTGTTAAGGGTGTGAGACACTCAGCACATTGCCCAGCTTAGAAGAAAGGATCAGTCAATGCTGGATGATAGCATTAGTGAGAGAGTTAGAAGGTAGACCGGTATGGTCGGGGGAGGGGGTAGGGCTTTTCGAGGTGACCTGGTGGGGTGGGACTGGAGGGAGGGTGATGGGAGACTTTGAAGCCGCGGCGCCCATCGGCGCCCTGCTTTATAGGGGAGGAAATTGGTGTCTGCCGAGGGGAACTGCGCGGCCCAAGGCAGCCCAGCGATCCGGGAGTGGGAGCCAACTTCAGCGCTGGGCTGCGTGGACGCGCGGGGCTGCCTGACTCTCTGCGGCGCGCCGGCGCCCCCTGTGGGCCGGCCGCGGGATGCCGGTGGCGGGAGCACCTGGCTGACCGCCCTTGTTTCGCTCTGTGGTGGGTCGGTCGCAGCTGGAACTCGCGCGCTCCGAGGTGGGGGAGGCACTGAGTGCGCTGCGGAGGCTGCAGCGGCGGGTCTCGGAGCTGGAGGAGGAGTCGCGCCTCCAGGACGCCAACATCTCGGGAGCCTCGCTGCAGTTAGAGCTTGCCCATAGCCTCGACAGCGACAAGGACCAAGACCAGAACACGGACAGACGCGGAGATGCTCTGGTGAGCTCTCGGCCCACCAGCCCCCACACGTACCATCCAGGAGGGCTGCAGACTCCGCCCCTCCTTTTTTTCCCACGAGGTTCGACACTGCACTGACTAGCTTCTTTGGTGAACAGGCCACTCTGTCCCCGGAGACCCAAGAGGCATCCAGCCACCAGCCTTCGCCCCAGGAGCAGAGGTTGGAGCCTCCCAGGAAGCGAGCATCCCTGAGCCCAGCGGAGATACTGGAAGAGAAGGAGGCGGAAGTGGTCCGGTTGCAGGATGAGGTGGGGGAAGCATAGTACTGGACTCAAAGCCCTTCTCAAAGTCAGTTTCTCTTTCCCATCTACATCTCGGAGCCTCTGCCCACGAATTCCCCTCTACCTGGATAGCCCTTCATCCCAAAAAACTTGCAATCATGTTTGAAGAGCCAGCCTGTATGTCACCTCCTCCAGGAAGAGTTCCTGGACTACACTGCCTCTTTAGTCCCACCTCCCAATGCTTCTCCATGCATCCTTCCTGCAGGCTTATACCACCCATCTAGCCCCGACCAACCCCACCCCTCTAGGTGCTCAGAAGATTCATCTCCAGCACAGGACCACAGCTGTCTGGGTTGTTTGTGGAGCACGCGGGGATGGGAGTGGGGGAGGGGGCGGGAGGGCGGCGAGCTGGAGTCCAGTCTGCCTAAAAGAGCAAGAGCTGGGACACTCGGGCCTACCTGCCTTTCTGCACCTTACCCTGTCCGCAGATGGCGCTGCAGGGGGAAGAGCTACGGTCCCTGCGGGAGGAGCTGCAAAGGCAGAAGGAACTGCGGGCGCATGAGGATGCCGAGGAGGTCTTAATAGGCGCCCTCTCGGATCGGGACGAGGCCGTGAACAAGTGAGCATCTGCCACCATCCACCACCGCCCCGGGGGGGGGGGGGCTACAGGCCCCCAAGACACTCTGGCCTTTCTGGGTTTCGGATTCCCTCACGCGAGTGCTATAATTGTCCCCACTCCGCCGCAAGGGCCCTCTAACCTCCCTGGTTTCGGTATTAGCGGCCTCACTCCCGCCTGGGTCCAGGAGCCCCCAACCACCCCTGTTCGCTGAGGCCCCAGCGCCCTCGGACCTGCTCTCTGCCCCTCTCCCTTGCAGGTCCCTGGAACTGTCCCTGGAGCTCAGCCGCGTTTCTCTGGAGCGGGACTCCCTCTCCCGGGAGCTGCTTCGCACCATCCACCAGAAGGTGGCGCTGACGCAAGAGCTGGAGGCCTGGCAGGTGAGGGGCGGGGCCGGCGGGGCCGACAGGGCGGGGAGGGGCCGGCAGGGGCGGGGCCGAACGCTGACCCGACCCGCCGGCCCGGCCGCCCTGCCCGCAGGACGACATGCAGGTGGTCATCGGACAGCAGCTGCTATCACAACGCCAGAAAGAGCTGAGTGTGGCTGGATCCGCCCCGAGCCGCGCCCCGCCGCGCTTCTCGCTGCGCCTGGGCCCTGGGCCCGCCGGCGGCTTCTTCAGCAACCTCTTCCGAAGGACCTGAGCGCCCGGTCAAGGGGGCCACCTTTGCCCTCTTTGGCTCACTTTCCTCTTCTGGCCAACGGAGCGACGGGCCCCGACTGTCTGCCAAAGGCGGCTGGTGCCCTCTCCACCCGGAGAGGCTGGGCAAGGGCTCACCGGGAGCAGGGGCCAGCTTTGGGGGCCAGGGACCCCAGGTGGGTGGCAGGGGCAGGTGTGGCAGAGCTGTTTTTCAAATCTATATAGGTCTATCTTTTCCAGGGACTAGGCCCCCTGGCCCCCAGCATACTCCAGGACAGGGGTGAGGGTAGGTATTTATGTATTAAGATCAGACAGAGTAATATATAAATCATTGCACCGACTTGGCCTCCATTCTTGGGAAAAAAGCACATAAAAAAAAAAGCCCAAAATTTTATTAGTATAAAAAAAAGAAAAAAACAAACCACTCCAAACCCCTGAGATGGAGGTGGGGGTGTTGCTGGAGGTCAGAAGGACAGGGAGAAAGCTCGGTAGCCCAGATTGGTAAAGACATCCACCCTGCAGCTGTTGCCTGCGGCTGTCAGGACCTAGAGGCAAGAGGGGAGTGACTGACCTGTCCACACACCCTGGCCTCCCAGGATCCCCACTGCCCCTTGCTGAACCCACCTTGCACTCAGGGGCTGCTGGTTGCTGGTTGAGGCTGAGGCTTAGCAGCCCTGGGGAGGAGCCAGGCACCTGGGCCTTGAGCTCCCCGCTCAGCTGCCACTGATTGACACAGCGACCCTGTCCAGCTGATAGAATCTGTGGAAGACAAGGAGGGGTCTCAGGGTTCAGGGCTGCAGGGGGAGTGGGACAGGGCTGGCAGAAGCAAGACAGAGGGCCTCACCAGGTCCTGGTAGAAGGTAACGTGTTTCTGTGGTGCCCGCATGGGGAAGATGGTGGTGGGTGTGGAGGATCGAAGGTGCCAGAGGGTTAGTGCTGGGCCACCTCCACAGACCTGGGCAGAAAGGTGGGGGTCCCCAGCCGCCGTGAACCACAGGCCCTCAGCTGGACAGGGCCCGGAGCTGCCACCCCATCCTGCACTCTGCCCAGCTCACCATCCAGTCGGAGTCAGTTGCCAAACATCCAATCCAGCGCCCATTGTGGGGCCTCGAGCACTCCTGGGAGGGAGGAGAATAGAGGAGGAGGTGAAGACACAGGAGATGCCCAGGAAGGAAGAAGGACAGAGCATGGGGTGCGCCCTCACCTCGTGCTTGTAGACCTCAATCGTCTGGACCTCCTTGGCCGTGCGGAGGTCTGTAGGGGAAGAACCATAAAAGGTACCCTCCTTGCCCCAGCCTCCCTGACCACCATCTTTCTCTCCAATCAGACATTCCCTTACCCCAAAGCCGCACGGCCCCATCCTCGCCACCTGACAGCACCTCGGGGCTCCGCTCCCGCAGTGCCAGGCAGTGGATATAGTCCGTGTGGCCCCAGAGGGCCCGCTGCAGGGAGAAGGGCAGTGTCAGGACAAGATCCAGGAAGGATGCTGCTGCCCCGCTCCCCCACCCCACCCCTGCCACTCCAGTTCCACAGCCCTCTCACCGTGAAGGTCCCCGTCTCAAGGTCCATCGTATGCAGCTGACAGTCTCCCCCCGCCAGGATGAGGGAATTCTCCTGCAGAAGAAGGCAGGATGGGGTCAGAAGAGAATGTCAAGTCAGAACAGGGAGAGGGGAAGGATTAAAATTTGGGCCCAAAACAGGGCAGGGCAGAGCCCCGATTAAAAAGGGCTCAAACCTTGGGGACGAGAAGCAAAGCATTGATCTCAGGTACTTCCAGACTGGTCCTGGGGGAGGGAAAGCAGAGTCAGCTCTTGTGAGGCAGTACCTTCACCCCCACATGCCCTCTGCCCACATGGGCCTGGCTCACCTGTATGGGGGCTGACGACGCCACAGCTCCTTACAGCCCTTCATGGAGGAAAACACTGGGTGACCTCAAAGGCTCTCTCTGGGTCTGGGCACCTCACCCTTCCCCCAGCTCCACACTCACCTTCTTAAGGATCTCTGCCCAAAGCCAGGCCTTCACCTCCCCATCCCCAGCACTGAGCAGATGTCGATCAGTGGAGACCATGCTGTAGACGGGTCCATCGTGGGCTAAATGGAAGTACAGAACCTGAGTGACCCCGTCCTGCTCCTCTCGTCCACCCGGGGGTTCCCTAAGCTGGCCTCAATGACTGCACCCACCTTGGAAGGTCACCATGGGCTTCTTACTTTCCTCTTTGGCCTCAGAGCTCAAAGCAGCAGACAAGCTGAAAAGAGAGGGGCCTGAGAGTCAGAAGCAGGGGGCATCAGCCCCAGGAGGACCAAGTGCCAGAGCTAATGGATGGTGGGGAGCAGGGGCAAGGGTACCTAAAGATGGCTATCTGCCCGTAATTGTTGCCAGCTGCCAGGAACTTCCCACAGGGTGAGACATTCTGGGAGAAAATGATCATGTGCAGCCGCTGCAGGGCCTGAAATACTTCCATCTGTGGAGAGAGGCTGGATGAAGGCTGTCTGGGGCGTCTGGGACCCCTGATCCACACACTCCTTCCTGATTCCTCTGCTGCAGTCCGGCCTCCCACCGCACTGACTTCTCAGTTCTTTTTATAGCCCACCAAGAAGGCACCTGTGCATATAATCCCAGGGGTGGCTCGAAGGAGGTGAGAAAGGGGAGAGTTGAGGCTTGATGCCTAGTGGAATTTTTGACCAAGGACTCAGCCTCTCCTCCAGGTTTCCTCAACTGTCAAAAGGAGCTCACGGAAAAAAAAAAAAAAAAAAAAAGGAGCTCACGGGAGATTTTGTCACGATTGGATGAACTACTGTATATAAAAAGCTTCGCACAGGACTGCCTCGGAGAAGCCCCTTAAAGAGTGGCTCTATTACTCCAATACAGAAAAACGTACTGACTCCTAATCCGTATCCTGACTTTCATGTTAGGCCCCTGAGGTATTTCTGGGTTATTCTCCCTCCCTCGGGTCAGAATCCGAGTCCCACCAACAGCCCACGCAAAACAGGTCTTGAGGGCACGACTCCTTGCCGGCCCCTTCGGAGCCGGGCATGGACTACAAACCCCAGAAGACACCGCGCATCGCGCCCCCCCTCACCTGACCCAGAGGCACCGCTTGCGGCATGGCTCGCTCCATCTCAAGAAATAAAAGTCCCAAAAAAAAAAAAAAAAGAAATAAAAGTCCCAGAGTGCTCCGCGCGCGACGAAGCCTCACGAGACCGGAAGTGCTGACGAGCGCCTCCTTTTCGCGGCGCGTCACCTACCCAACACCGCTGGCCGGCCCGGCGTGAAGGCGGCCGCCGCGTAACCCGAGTCCCAGGAGCGGAGGTGACCACCGAGAAGGTCCCAACACTAAGTGGCGCCCTCCTCAACGCCACTACGCCACGTCCCCTCCCCTACCCCGCTAAACCGACCCGCCTTCCAGTCACGTGCCGTCCGTCTTCCGCGCCTGCGTGGAACCTGGCCGCGCGCGCGCGCGCGCCTAAAGCCACGCCCCACGCGTTGGCCACGCCTTCGGAGGCTCCGCCCCTGTCGCCCGGATCCCACCCCTCTGCTCGCAGGACCCCGAACCCCAATGATCCTGCAGCAACCCCTGGAGCGAGGCCCCCAGGGTCGGGCCCAGCGCGACCCGCGGGCCGTCTCAGGGGCGTCCCGAGGCCTGGACGCGAGGTGTGTGGGGGGGGGCCCTAGGGGGGACCTGGCCCAGGGGCCCAGGAGCTTTGGCTGGGCCCTCAGGGCTGGTCTGCAGGATGACACGCGGTGGGGTTTATCGGCAGGGCTTGGGCATGAGCTAAGACAGGGTTGCAGACTGGGGACAGACTCCGAGGCAGGTTTCTGGATGGTCTGGGAGAGGGGGTGACTTAGGCATCAGCTGAGACAGGGTTGGGCTGGGGGCTCCTGGCTGACGCTGCAGGCTTAGTTGGGCAGATCCTGGGGATGGGTACAAGAGGGTGGGGTGCTCCTGGCTCTCTTTTCTTCCCAGCTCCCCTCTCCGAGGAGCTGTGCCCATGAGCACCAAGCGTCGCCTGGAGGAGGAGCAGTGAGTTTGGGGGTAGGGAGGGACTCCCAACAAGCCCTCTGTCACCTCAGGTCTCCATCAGACTACCTCTCCTCTGAATATCCCAGCCTGCCTGCCTCCCCGTCTCTCCCCAGGGAGCCCCTGCGCAAGCAGTTCCTGTCTGAGGAGAACATGGTCACCCACTTCTCTCGACTCAGCCTGCACAATGACCACCCTTACTGCAGCCCCCCCATGGCTTTCCCCCCAGCTCTGCCCCCACTCAGGTAGGCACCATCCACAATCCACTAGCTGGGCCTTCTGGAGGATCATACCCAATCCTCAGAGCCAATCTCCAGGCTCTGCCTCATCTTGCTATTTTTAGCTTCTAGCCAACCTCTGTTGTTTCCCTACTTGGCTCCTTGGAAGGTGCCAGCAGTCCAGGAGCCCCTGGGGACCTGTACCAGGTGGGGTGTGGCTCTGCCAGGCCAGCCTCAGCCCTGTGCCGTGACTGTCATTTCCTCTTCCAGAAGCCCTTGCTCTGAGCTGCTTCTCTGGCGCTACCCTGGGAACCTGATCCCTGAGGCGCTCCGGTTGCTGAGGCTGGGGGACACCCCCACCCCCCACTACCCTGCAACCCCAGCTGGGGACATAATGGAGCTCTGAGTGCTGGGGGGCAGTGCCCCTGCCCACCTTCCTTCTTCCCCACAACAGGGGAGGCCAGCACTCCCACAAAGGGACCAGCTGCCCTGCTTTTCCTCCAGACCAGGCCTCTGGGCACCAGGACCTTCCCCCAACAGAGGACACTGAGCCCCACGGAGCCCTGGGGTGGGAGGGGCAGGAGCATGGGAAGGGAGCCGTGCCCTCCCCAGAGAACTGAATAAAGATTGCTGAGCAAATGAAGGCTTCAGTGTGGAACCCAGGGCCTTTGGGAAAGGGAGGGCAGGGCAGGGGTGCTGGATGCTGGGGTTTCTCCTCAAGATCTTCCCTGGAAAACGGTCAGGGCACGGCCAGGTCCTGGCAGGCTGGGCTCAGGCATTGAGAATGTGTGAGTCAGAGCCTCACCCCCACCCCCGCGGCTGACTCACTCCTCCCTCCAGCTCTGGGAAGTCAGGCTGGGATCATGCCACTCTCCAAACCATTTAAAGTTAAAGATTCTTTTATTAATAAATTCTCTCCCCCTCCAAACTTTCTTCCCAAAATAAATATCTCCCCCATTTTGGGGGTTGGAGGGGCAGTGTCTTAGGGCCAGCCCTGCTAGAGGGCCAGCCCCCTAGTGTTAGGAACAGGTCCCTAGCCCCCCAGGCTGAGACCCCGTGGTGGAATTTCAGTACATCTGAGTGGGTGGGTCCTGATGTTGTGTCTGTCCCTCAGGTCAGCCTGGCCCCCAGGCCATAGTGGGGGTGGGGGGACCCTTGTGCAAATGCTGTGGTTCCTTAGTGTCAGCTGTCTGGCATGAGCCAGCCACGGTCTCCTTTTCTATTCTGGAGCCAGAGTCAGGGCAGTCAGACACCTTGGAAGGCCCTTCTGAAGCCTGGACCCAGGCCTCAGAGAGGTGATTCACTGTCCCCCATCCCTCCACACCCCTGTGGTTGGAGCAGCCTGGCTCTGGCTGTGTCTGGGAGGCTGGGGCTGGCTCCAGAATGAATGAATGAATGATGAGTGGGCACAGCCTCCTGCTGGCAGGGGGCGCTCATTGTCACTGGATCAGCGCCACGCCAGGACAGCCCTCCCCGCCGGTCTCCTCGATGGGGGCTGCAAGATAAGAAGAGGGGCATCAGGAGCGGGGAAGATGTTGAGGAATGATGGGGGGCCGTCGGGCGGGCGGGGGCACACTTACTGGTAAACTTTTCTCTCCTGCGGCACCGTCTCCAGACCAGGAATCCGGAAAGCAGCCCCAAAACGAGGGCCAGGCTCAGGGCACCCCCCAGGATGGGCCACAGCAGCCTGAAGGAGGCTGGAGGGGCCGCAGCGCCTGGGGGCGGGACTCCAAGTCAGACCTCGCCCCTCTAGGGACCAGCCCCGCCCCCTAGATCGGATCCTTAAGCCTTTCCTCCACCGTGGTCCCTACCTCAGTCAGAGCCCCTTCCTCACTCCAGCCTCTCCCGATTAATTCCACAGATCTGCTCCCCTCTCCACCCAGCAACCCTCTCCCCCAGTCTGGGGTCCGCTTGCCTCTGGCCCCGCCCCCACTCACAGCCCAGGCAGAAGTCGCTGTGTGGTCGCGTGGGGCACGATGCGCAGTCCATGCACTTGTCTAGGTCCGCGCTCCAGGAGCTGCCGCGAGAGCAGGGGGTGGTGCCTGGGGAGGGGGCCGCGAGTCAGAGGCGGGGGGCGGGGTACGGCTATTTTGGGGGCTGAGGTCAGGGTCGGCCGGCTCGAATAACGTGAGTCACCGGCGCTCTCCCTCCACATTCCTCACAGGTGACCGCACGGCCCGACCGGGACACGGCAGCGCGGGGGAGAGGGGGACGTAGTGCGGGACGCTGGGGGGAGGGGGTCAGGTCCCCATAACAGCCCCCCCGCCGCCGCCGGCGGGTGACTCATTCCTGGGCACCGGGCCCGACCCCGGTCCCTCCCCCCGCATAGCTGGGCACTGAAGTCACCGGATGGAAGGGGGCACCCCACATGGTATGGGGGGCACAGACCTCCGTGCCTCTCAACACCCCCCCCAACTCTTCGGTCAAGGGGGGTGGGCAGACCCGGTATTGATCAGGCTGGGGGCGTGCCACCTTACCGGACGGGACCCTCCCTCAAACTTTTTTTCTCTCTCCACTTCCGAGTCCAGACTCAGGACCGAAGCCTCCCCCGCCCCCCAAGTTGGACAGGCGGGAAACTGAGGCCCGGACTACGGATGAAGCTGGGAGCGAGATGGGACCTCTCCTGGCCTGGGAGCGCGGTGTCTGGAGACCACCTGACCCCGATCCCCATGTCTGCCTAGTCCCCCCAGTTCTGCCCCCTCCTCTAGGCCCCCAATGACGGCTCCCCGATCCCGGACCTGGGATTCCCCCATCTCCCACGCCCTCCCGCCCAGCCCGGGCCGGGCATACCTGGCACTCGCTCCCCGGCCGCGGCGCGCAGCAGCGCCAGCCCGAGCCCCAGCACGAGGAGCGGCGGCAGCGGGCGTAGCGGGCCGGGAGACATGGTGCTCGTCGGGCGGCGGCTGCAGTCTGCGCTGGCCACCCGCGTACCGGGGCAGACAGCAGCGGCCCCGCCCCCGCCTTCCGGGGCGGATCCCTAGCCTCTGCCCGCCCCGCGATCCACCCCTAGACGCCGGGTCCCGCCCGGACCTCTAAGTTCAGTCATTCGCTCAACAAACGCTGTCTCTGTGTGGGAGCGGCCAGAACGCCAAAGGGATGCAGATCTGGCCCTGCCTTCTCGGTGCGGAAGCCCAGGAGGTGCGTGTTGGGCGAGAGGGCAGATCTGACACGAAACAACCCAGCACAGAGAAAGCTGCTTTCTTAAGGGCCCCGAGGGTATGATAATAACAATACAACAAAAATAATAATACTGTGCCCTTTAATTTCTACCTTAGGACATAGTTACATAGTAAAATGTGGGCTTGTTGTCTCCATTTTTCATAGTAAAATGAGGCTCGGGAAGGTTAGGTGAGTTCTGGAGTCGAGCCCCAAGCTCTGTTCGGCCCCATACCCTGCGCCTTGACCCACTGCCTGCCGGACTTCAGCCAGCTGATGCCCTGCACCCGGGCCAGATGGGGGAGCAGCGGCTCCAGGCTCGAGCGCCCCCCACTGACGAGGTTGGGATTCGCGCGTCCGCCGCGGTCTGGACTGGGGTCTCTGCCCCTCCCCTGGGCGGTGGTCCGGTGACGTCATTGCCTCTTTAAGACCCCCGCCTCCGCCCCCGTCCCAGCACTCCGCCTGCTACTCCGAATCTTTGTGGACTCCTTCGCAGGTGAGCCTGGGGGAAGTGTTCGTGTCATGGGGGAGGGGGTAGGTGCCTCGAAGATGGGGGGGCAGGGGGAGTGGCGGAGTTGGGTTGGGGTGCGCGTGAAGAACCTGAACTGATTGGGCGGCAGTCACCCAGGGCCAGGAGCCCCTGGGCGGGGGGCTGCACCAAAGCCCTAATGGGGTCCTTTGGCATATGGGTTAAACGCCCCTCCCCCCAGCCCGGGGACAAAGGCACCGAAACCCAGGCGCCCCTCCCCCACCTGCGCTTCCCTCTGGGGCGGGGCTCCCCTCCCCCTCACCTGCGGGAGCGGACCCTGCAGCTAGAGCCGCCATTAGAACCCTCCAGGGTGCGCGGCTTCCAGGCCGGGGGGCTGAGGACACCCTCCTTCGGGCCAGACTCAGAAGGGAAATAGGGATCGAGAGCGGGAGGGGACGCCCTCGAATGAGCCGAGCCTGTAGTGCGTGGAAGGGGAAGGGGTCGAGAGCAGGGACACACTTGTAAGGGAGAGGTGCCGGGTGCCTAGTTTGGCATGGCCCCGGCCCTAACCCGGCCAGAGTCCTGGAGGGCTGACACTGGGCTTGGGATTAGCGCTGTACGGCCCGCCGCGTCCTATCTCCCCCCAGGTCATGAGTTCGGTCCGGGTTATGGGTGAGTGCAAATGAGTGGAGAGTCTGCCCTCTGGCCACCCTGGTGGGGCCGGTGCTAAGTTTAGGTCCGAGCCGTGCGCGGGAACTTTGGGCAATGGAGAGCCACAACGGGACCCTGAACAGAAGGGATCCCCCGCGGCGACCTCCAACACGAAGTGGGATGTGAGGGGGCCAGGGCTGCCCCAGAGGAGATGTTTCACTGGACAGACCCCAAGGGTGGTAACTTCTTTTAGGGAAGTTGTGTCCTGAGAGGATGGCATTTGGGGCAAGAATACACAAAAAAATGTCACCAACCTTGGGGGTCTGCTCTGTGGCCCCCCTAGGGGAGGGCAGAAGGGCAGGAACCAGGGAGGCAGCCGGTGGCCTTGGGAAAGGAAGTGCTTTGGGGTGGGAGGGCTGTTTTTGTTTTTGTTTCCCTCTATCTCTCCTGCCCATCCAGGGTCTGACTGGGTGGGGTTGGTTTGAGCCAGGCAGTGGCAGGCAAGGCCAGGGCTGACTGGCCACCATGTACACAAGCTCTTAAGATCAAACTGGCAACCGCCTGTTTGGGGTACAAAACCAAGATGGGGTGAAGGGTTTGGACATTTATGTTGGGTGCTGGGAGGAAACTTAGATCTCTATTCTTGGTGTTAAAACTAAGTTTTAAGCCTGAAACTCATGGCTAGAGCAAACCTACCACCCATTAACCCTGTGGAAACCACCAAAAAACTGCATTCTGTTGTTTCATCCCTTTTGCCCCTTTGTACCCAAAGTAGCTGAAGCCATGGGCAAGCATGTGCATAGGCTTTATATTTCATTTGCACTCAAAACAACTAGGACTGGGTTGCTTACTTTTTCACTCTTATAAACCAGTGCCTGTCTCGGGAAAAAAAAATACTAAAGCATTAAATGCTCATTTTGCCCATGAGAAAATGAGGCTCAGGGAGCATGCCTTGCCCATGTTACAGGGCACGGTGTCCTGATTCCCAGGGTTCATACTCTTGGTGTCCTGTGTGGTGGCCATGGCATGTGGCATGGGGGTTAGCATTCATTGGGAACCAGGGGCTGGGCCAGCTGATCTTAACGTTACTCTGCTTCTGTCCCACAGTGCAGCTCCTCAACCTCAACCTCGCTATGGCCTCCACTGGTCTGCAGATCCTGGGGATCGTCCTGACGCTGCTTGGCTGGGTGAATGCCCTGGTGTCCTGCGCCCTGCCCCTGTGGAAGGTGACTGCCTTCATCGGCAACAGCATTGTGGTGGCCCAGGTGGTGTGGGAGGGGCTGTGGATGTCCTGCGTGGTGCAGAGCACCGGCCAGATGCAGTGCAAGGTGTACGACTCGCTGCTGGCGCTGCCCCAGGACCTGCAGGCTGCCCGAGCCCTCTGTGTCATCACTCTCCTAGTGGTCCTGCTCGGCCTGCTGGTCTACCTCGCAGGGGCCAAGTGCACCACCTGTGTGGAGGACAAGGACTCCAAGGCCCGTCTGGTGCTCATCTCTGGGATCATCTTTGTCATCTCAGGAGTCCTGACCCTGATCCCCGTGTGCTGGACGGCCCACACCATCATCCAGGACTTCTACAACCCCCTGGTGGCCGAGGCCCAAAAGCGGGAGCTGGGAGCCTCCCTCTACCTGGGCTGGGCAGCTTCTGGCCTTTTGTTGCTGGGTGGGGGACTACTGTGCTGCACCTGCCCCTCTGGGGGGTCCCGGGGCTCCAGCCATTATATGGCCCGATACTCGGCATCAGCCCCGCATACTGCCTCTCGGGGTCCCTCTGAGTACCCCACTAAGAATTACGTGTAACTTGGGAAGGGGAGCGGGGGCTCCCTTGATAGTGGAGCCTAACCCTCTGACCTGGAGCCATGGCAATGGTGATCCATGACAGCTTTGGTGTTGTTTTTGCTTTTTATTGGGGGGGGCGGTGGTTAATCCATTTGATAACCCACCTGGGCTCTGCTACTGGCGTTCCTCACCTTTGAATGATGGAGCCAAAGAGGTGATGCTTCAGAGTTTCTGGATCTTTCTCCACCCTAGACACCCCCATCTTAGAGACCAACCTGGAGCTTTGGGCCCCATGTGAAGGGTGCTTGCTGTCCAGGTGCTTTCATCCTGTCCTCGAGAGTTCCTGCTGATGTTGTGGGTAGGGCCTCCCTAGGCCTGCAGGGACAAGCCTTCCCTTGCTGGTCAGGCCTCTGGAACCCCCAGGGGCTTTTGAGCCACATGTAGCCTCTAGAGGAGCAGGTAATAAGTCACCAAAGACCCACCCACCTCCGAGTCTTCTGACCTCTGGCTCCTCCATCCTGAGTCATGTCCCCCCTGTGCTGACCCTTGACCCTCCCATCCCCAGCCCCTGTGCACTTCTGCCATGTCCTGCCCACACTCACCAGTTTTTACTAAATAAAACACGTTTTGTTTGGTTACTTGCCTTTGGTGTTGCTGGGGGTCTGCTGAGTGCCAGCCTGGCAGGAGGAGGTGGGCACAGGTCACTCACCTCCCGTGTTGCCCCCGTGCCTTGCGTGGCATGAGTGAGGTTACCCACTGGGCAGGACCTGGAGCAGGCCTTGGCCTGACAAACCCAGGAGAGGCCATCAGGTCTTCCTGGCCCAACCACAGATCAAAGGAGCCGAGTTACAAATGGTCTATTTATTCCCTGGGGGTGAGGGGGGAGATGATGGGCAGGGCCTCTGGGCCTGGAGGAGAGTGGCTGCTCCCAGAAGACCTGTCCTGGGCCTCTGGATGCTGGTAGTGGCCAGGTCGGAAGGGACCAACTCCAGGCCAGGGAGGGCATAAGGAGCTACTGCCCTTTGGGTGAGGCCCAGGTTCTGGGGGCAGGGAAGGGCTCAGAGGAAGAGGAGGGCCAGCCTGAAGAAGAGAGCAGAAGAGAGAAAATTGGGGGAAGCAGGGGCAGGCCAGGGCACCCTGCCTGGATGGAGGTGGGGACCCCACTGAGGAGGGTCTAGACTCAGTCAGGCCCACTGAGACTAGCCCTGCAGCCGGGCTGGGCTCCAGCATCTGGAAAGTGGGTTTCACCTGGGGGAGGGATTGACAGTAGAAGGCAAGGGTTAGGGCAGGGCATCCAGCACAAGGTCAAGGTTCTAAGCAGCAAGCTTCCATGGACATACACCTCACACGTAGTCTCTCTTGTCCAGCCCAGATGCACCCGAGCGGGAGGGGATAGAGTAGCCCAACCTCGGTCCCCGGGGCCGGTCGATCTGGGGCGGGGGGCATGTGCAGCAGAGGAGGCCCCCGCCCAACATAAGCAGGGCAGACGCCGCCCAGCCCAGGTAGAGAGAGGCTCCCAGCTCCCGCTTGAGGGCCTCAGCCACCAGGGGGTTGTAGAAGTCCTGGATGATGGCGTGGGCGGTCCAGCACACAGGGATGAGCACCAGGATGCCTGAGAGGAGGAGGATGACCCCTGCGGTGAGCACAATGCGAGCCTTGGCGCCTTCATCCTCCACGCAGGTGGTACACTGTGCACCCGTGATGGCCACCAGCAGGCCAAGCAGGGCCAGCAAGAGGGCGATAACGCAGAGGGCTCGGGCAGCCTGCAGGTCCTGGGGCAGCGCCAGCAGCGAGTCGTACACCTTGCACTGCATCTGGCCGGTGCTCTGCACCACGCAGGACATCCACAGCCCCTCCCACACCACCTGGGCCACCACAATGCTGTTGCCGATGAAGGCGGTCACCTTCCACAGGGGCAGGGCGCAGGACACCAGGGTCCCCAGCCAGCCCAGCACAGCCAGGGTCATGCCCAGGAGTTCAAGACCAGTCGAAGCCATCTGTCCCCTCAGTTAGGTCTTCCCAACTCTAGGAGGCCTGGTTGATTTGCAGGAGTGGGTCCGATGCTGCGGAGCGTAAGTCAGCGTCCTCTGACCAAGACAGTCCTCACATCTGTGAGCCTCTGGCAAGGCACCTCCTCGCTCCGTGCCCCTCACAGATGTGTCTCTGAACCTCCACAAACACAAATCAACCTCAAGTCCTGCTCAGATGAGCAGCTGGTGTCCCTTCGAGGGGCCCGTCGCCCCTCAGATGCCCAGCGGCTGCTCCTGCCACCCTGCAGTCAGGTCCCACCGCTGCCTGTCTGACCCAGCTTGCACGGACCCTCCAGACCCACCTTCAGGCTGAAGAGAGACGTGTCCCCAGAGTTGGTGCAGGTTCACGCTGAGCGGCTCACCTGGCGGTGCCACCTGGGGACTCTGCCGGCTCCCGGTTGCAGGCGGGGTTTTAAGGCCAAGTCGGGAGGAGCAGAGAGGCCGAGACTGGGGAAGCCAGAATGATGGGAGGAGGCAGGGCTGGGGGTGGGATGCGGGCCTCAGGGTCAGTGCGGGGGTGGGTCATGACCAGGTGGAACAGGGGAAGAAAGAACATCCATGCCATGGGAACCCATGGACAAAGGAATGGGGAGACTGAGGACTGGCTGTGGAGGAAGGAATGGGGGGCAATAAAGGAACTGGCTCAGTACAGAAGTGGGAGGGCATCTTGGGGAGCCTCCTGTCCCCCACCCCCCGCTGCCTCTGCTCTCCCCCACCCCGTGACGCAAACGCACCAGCTTCCCCAGTATCACACACCCCGCCCCTGTCCACCTGCCCGCCAACCGGGGACTCTCTGGAATCCGATCTGTCTCCCGTCTCAGCCCAGTGGCGCTGGCGGCTCCCGAGGGAGGGGCCCCGCCCGCACTGTTCCCCAGCAACAGGTGCCTGGCGCTCAGCTCAGGTGGCATCACCCAGGCAATGGCCTAGAAAACCACCGCCCCCCCACTTCTATATCAGCTCAGGTGTGCCATCCCCACCCCTGCTGCTGAAACTGGGGGCTGAGCTGAGGGTGTCTGGGGGCCGGGGACAAAGAGCCCATTGTGCAGGTGGGGGAGGGGGAAGGGGGAGAGTAGCAGGGGCACGAGCCCTCCGTGGGGATGCAGCCCCAGCACCCAACTCTGCTCCTCGGGGAGTGTGACACCACAGAGGAGGGCGTTCCTGAGCCCTGCCCCACAGTTCTCAGGAAAGACACCCCTCCTGAAGACCCCCTCAGAGCCTGTGACTCCCCTCGTGGGGGCAGCCTGGAAGTCACACAGACCATGGCTCAAATCCTGCCCCCCACCCGGGGCCAGTTCATGGAAGGTCAAGGTCCTTAGCTTCCTTGGGTCAAAGATCCCTTTGAGAAACACACAAACAGGAGCCCCTCATTTTGGGCAGGCCATGAGCTCCTTCAAGCCCCTCCCTGGGTACTAAGAACTGAGGATTATTGTGTGAAAAGGGAGTTGGGGGCTGATGAAAATTCCACTCTCCAGGGTGGTGGGGAGGACCCCCGGGGGAGAGCCTCTCCACCTGCCCTCCTGAGGAAGCTGGAGCTCACCTGGCCTGTGGGGGCAGGGGTGGGAGGCCCCCCCAATGCATACCTGGTCACTGCACCACTCTACGACCCTGAGGGAGGGGTGGGGTGCTAGGTGCCTCCTCACCTGCCCAGTGGGGCTTCATTTATAAAGGATTCTAATTTCAAGTGGCTGCATTGCTTCTGGGAATGGGTTTTAGCAATTTTTTGGAAGAGAGGTTTATATCTTCATCAGATTTGCAAAGGGGTGGGTGCCCCAGAAAAGCACAAGAACCCCTCCCCCTAAAATGGAGCAACTGAGGCCAGTACCAGCCAGTGGGTCTGATAGGTGGACTCCAATGATTGGAGCTTTCTCCACACTGGGTGCCTCCCCAGAGAGGGGCAGAGATCAACTGGTATGGGCCGACCTGGTGGCCCCGGCCTGAAGACGGGAGGAGGGTGCTGATGCTAGCTGGCTGGGAACCGGCCAGAGCTCCCTGCTGGCTGTGATGGGCAGGGGCAACCCTGGGCAGGTTGTCCAGCTCATCTAGTGCCCCCTCACGCCCCCAGGCCTCAGATTTCATGGGGGTAGGGGGGTGGTTGAGAAGAAGGGCAAATAGAGGCAAGCCTTCAGTGGGCTCCCTCCGGGGCCATCAGGAATCCAGTCACACAGGTTTGGGCAGGTGTCAGGGAGCCGCAGCCAGCCCGGATCTCTGGAGGGCCCACCGACCCGCACAAAAGGCCTCCCATCCTGGGCAGCCTCAGCCCAGGGCCTTTTCCCTCCCCAGGCCTGGAGACAGTCTGCCTCTTGCCTTGGGCATAAGGTCACCAACTCATCCTGATTTGCCTGGTACATTCCTGGTTTGAGCACTGAGTCCTGTGTAGGGGGGTGGCGGGGGGACGGGGACAGTTGGTCAACCTGCAATTGGGCCTTGCTTTAAGGGCCCACCAGTTCCACGGGCAGCTCCAACCCCCTCCCCTCAACGTCGTGATGGGGCCTGGTGTGGGCACTACACACACCAGGTAAACGTGGTGCCCAGAGATGGCACTAAGAGGACCCTAAACTTCTTAGATCCCATTTCCTCTTCGGCCCGACATGTCTACACTCTACCCCTGCACTGCCACACGGGAGGTGGGCACTCAGAGGAAGAAGACACCCCTCTCGCCGCCGCCCCCAGAGACCAATCCCAGCCAGACCTGCCTCCGGGGGCCAGGCAGCTTCAGCTTCCTCCCACCTGTCTCCCACTTTTCCCCCTCTTGATAAGGCGCCTCCTCCACAGCCTAGATGGAGAGTAAAAGTGGGGACATTTGTCAGAGAACTAGGAGAGGCACACTGTGTGTGTGTGGGGGGGAGGGGATGGGCAGCAGAGGTCAGAGTCCCAGGGCACCTGGGCAGGAATGTACTGCCCACCCTCAGCTCTCAGCCCTCCTTAGGCCACAGCTGGGAGGCCCCAGGCCCTCTCTTAGGTCCTCTGGTCAACCTGGATTCAGCTGGATCTGGGAACCGAAGGGTTAAAGTTGGGGCCTAGGCTGGGCCTGGGACTCGGGCTGGAAGGCTATCAACGGGGAGAGGCCGGGACCCCCACTGTGTAGTTACCATCTCAATGACACTTTACCGAGTCCGCAGGAAGCCCCACCTCATCCGCAGCCTCCTGGGAAAGAGGTGGGGGAGGGAAACCTTCCCCGCTGTACCACTGAGGGAGGAAACCCAAGGAAGTGGAGGGGGCTTGCCCTCCTCACCCCTTCAGGGAGTGACAGAACCGAAACTAACCTTTGTTCTCTCTGGGAGGGCGGAGGGGTGGGAGGCTCAGGTGGGCAGAAGAGACTGGAGCTCAGCTTAGATGGAGGTGAAGTGAGAGGGGGTTAACTCCAATCCTATTGTCCATCTCGCTCCCCTTACAGGAGAACAGGACAAAAGAGGGGAACTGACTGTGGCCACCATGGTGCCAGGAAGGGTATGGAGGTAGCTATGGGGGCTGCACAACAACCCCAAAGGCTGCGTCGCCCATTTCCCTGGGGAGGCACCTGAGGCCCCAAAGTTGCAGGTAGAAAGTCCCTGGCTCCTGAACCAAAAGGAGCAGAGGAAACACTGACATCCCATAATAATTCTCACGGACTCACGCCCCCATTTTACAGACAAGGGAGCAAGCTCAGAGAGCTAAGGAACTTGGCCAAGAGAACACGTGGGAAACAGGACAAGCCTGATGCAACCCCAGACTGACTTCAAAGCCTCGGGCTCCTTGCCCAGCACCGCTGGCTGAGCTTCCTGAGGGTAAGCTGGGCCTCCTGGTGCCTCTTTCCCCGAAGGCAGTGCAGCCCGCAGCCCAGCCGGGCCACCCCCCCCCCCCACCACCATGTTGAGCCTCCCTCAAGCCATTCTCCCTGCATCCTGTCCTTTCCTCCAGAGCCAGCCATCCCCTCCTCCTCCCACTCCTCGAGGCTCCCTGCGTCACGGGGAAGTCTCTGCACAGAACAGCAACTGGATCTGATTACACGGGAAGCCACCCTCCACCCGGGTTCACTTTCACCGTGTCCATGTCCCCGTCTCAGAAAGCAAAGAGTGTTCTCCACTCGCAGCGCGCAGATCAGTGAACTCGGGGGTCAGACGTGGTGTCAACCCACCCCAGGACCTTGCTGGGCAAGTCACAACTGCCTAATCTCGGGTGTCTCCTGGCTATAAACCAGAGGGAGAAGCCTGCCCTGCTTACCTCCAGGGTTGCAAAAGGCACTGGCTGGACCGCAAGTGCCCTGCACACCTTAGGTATTATTGTAAGTATTAACTTGGGACAGTATTTCATCAAGAGCACAATGGCAGTTTCACTTGTAAACTGGGGCCGACTCCACTGACTGGGTAACAACTTTATTATCAGTCGTAATTGTCAGCTTACAACCAGCAGCAGTTAGCCATCTGAAGCTCTGAGAGTGCTGTCTTTAGAAGCCCACATTCAGTCTTGTCCTTCCTGTTTACTGTCTGATTCTCAGCTCAGAGGGGGGAGGGCTAGAGGACATAAAGAGCATAGAGGAAGCAGCAAGCCGGCAGGAATGCGAACTCGGCCACAATTCAGCAAAGGGGAAAGTCAGTCTACTTTTTTTCCTGTGCCAGTGAGAGCTTTATCAAGGCACTAGCGCCTTTGGATCCTGCGCAAGTACTCCAAGGGCACCCAAGGCTCAGGTTCCGCAAGGGGTAGGGCCTAACACATGCTTTAGGGAAGCTGAAAGACAGTGTGGCAGGTGGGCCAGCCCCACAAGGGAGAGCACACTGCCTGTATGGATTGGATGGTGGCCCCCAACACTATGTCCAGTCCCAAACCCTGGAACGTGTCAGCGTGGCCTTATTTGAAAAAAGGGTCTTTGCAGGTGTACTTAAGGATCTCAAGATGAGAGCATTCTGGACTAAGGGTGGGCCCTACATCCAATGACAGGTGTCATAAGAGAAAAACAAGAGGGAGATGTGAGACACAGCTACAAAGGAGAAGGTTATATGAAGATGGAGGCAGAGATTGGAGTGATGCAGCCACAAACCAAGAACACCTGGAGCCACCAGAAGCTGCAAGAGTCAAGGAAGGACCCTCCCCTAGAGCCTTGGGAGGGAGTATGGCCCTGGGACACCTTGATTTTGGACTTGTGGCTTCCAGAACCAAGAGAGACTAAATTTCTGTTTTAAGCCACCCAGTTTGTGGTGATTTGCTACAGCAGTCTCAGGAAACTCATACACTGCTTTTCTTGCTGGCGGGTCCCAGGCTCTCAGAGGTCCCCCAAGGTCAATTTGGCTTCCTGATACCACTCCTGAGCTGCTGTAGAAGAGCCCATTGAGATAGGACGTCTGCCTGGTTACTTGAGCCCAAGCCACCTGAGTAACAAAGGGAACTTTATTCTGCATTGTACATGCTGGGGAGAAAGGGGGGAGGGGGGTGGTGAAGGGAGGTGGTAAAGATGGGGGGAGAGAACAGGGGCTTCCTCTCATGACTCACCCTGGGAGCTTTCCTGTCTCTTGGGGATGACTTCAGAGCCCTTGCATGTGACACTCCTGTTCCAAGGCCCAGTATCGACTGTCCATCAACACCGCTGTTCTCCCCGTGCACCCAGGCCCAAGGGACCCCAGGATCTATTTCAGCTGAAAGTTTGACTTCTTAAGACTTGGAAGGCAGGTTCTGAGTTTCCAAGAAGCCATACAAACTTCAGCAGAGGAAGACCTTAGCGATGGCATCCAAACCCTTCACTGTACAAGGAAAAATGAGACATTTTGCGTACTCTAGTAAAAGTATTTTAAATTTTGTTTTCATTTCCTCAAGCCGCGTGCTTTGGGCTCCCCAGCCCCACCTGCCCAGATAACCAGCCAGTTTATCAGTACCATGAATTAGTTACATTCTCAAATGGCCAGGCAAGAGGCTTTCTGTAGGACAGTAGGAAAAATGGAAGAAATGGCCCCAATCTTCAAATGAGCTTATTTTCAGACTTGCTCCTTCCTCCCCCAAAGCTGGGCTGCTCCCGACACGCCCTCCCTCTTCCCCAAGCCGAGCTCCGACCCACGCCCTCTGAACCTGCCGGCGGGGAAGGCGGCGAGGGCCATAGCCCCTGAATCCAGGCAGGGCTGCCAACTCACCCTCCCGCAGCCCCTCCGGGGCGGGGAGGGCCGGGCCTTCAGCACGGCGGCGACAGGAAAAAGTGCGGAGGCGGGGGCGGCAGTGGCAGCGGCGGGGGGAAGGCGGGCAGCGGCCAGGGGTCGCGCGGCGCAGGCGGCGCCGGCAGGTTGAAAGGCGAGGGCCGCGCGGGTAGCGGCGGCAGCGGCTGCGGGGGCGGCTCGGCGTTGAGTGGCGGGCGGCCGCGCGCGCCCACAGGCCCGGGCGTGGCGGCGACCGCGGTCTCGGGCAGCGGCGGCAACGGCAGGTGCGCGGGCGGCGGCGCGGGCGCGGGGAGGCGCGGCAGGTCCTGCAGGGCGAGCGCGGCGGCGGGCGGCGCGGAAGCCCAGGCCTCCGGCGGCAGGTCGGGCAGCGCCACGTGGGCGCCGGGGCCCCAGGGCGCCAGCGGCTCGGGACGCAGCGGGAGCGCGGGCAGCGGCGGCAACTCGGCCAGGGCGAGCGCCGAGGGAGGCGGCGGCGGCGCGGGGCTCAGGCCGGGCGGCAGTCCGGGCAGCGGCGGGTGCGGCAGGGACGGAGCAGGCGGTGGGGTCAGGGATAGAGACGCACGGGCCCGGCCTAACCGCGAGTGGACGCGGGCGCGGGCCAGCCGCGGATGCGAGCGAGACCGAGGAAGCCGGGCCGCCAGCTTGACCACCACCACCGCGCCAGAACCCCGCGCGCACAGCCCGTGGAGGCCTTGTTTCTCCAGCAGGGGGCCACGCGCCGCGCTGCGAGAGGCCCAGCCAATCGGAGCCGTGAGCCACCGCGCTCCAGCCAATCAAAGGCCAATGCGCCGGCGACCTGTGCGTTTCTCCCGCCGGCTGGCACGAGCTGTCACTGGCAGCCAATCAGAGGCAGCAGCGCTCTCTGTCAAGGTCTTCTTCCCGCCCCTCCCTCAGTTCCAGCCAATCATAGTATTCCGAGGTGTCGCAGGCTCCACCCCTCACCATCCCTGAGGCCAGGCGCTGCGTGTGCAGTGGGCGCCCCCAACTGGCCTGAGGGTCCACTTAGCCGCGCAGCCCCTTCTACAGCCCCGCCCGCCCTCCCTACGACAGCCAATGAGGAGAGTGTATGGATCTCTTTTTTGGGGGGTTTGCCCTTAGGGATTCCGGAGTGATGCTCCTGGTGTAGGTCAAGATCTACGCAAATTCCCAATGAATGATCTTACAGAAAAGATGAAACGATATCAATTCAAAAGCAAAGCTTGACGTGCAGCATTTGCGTTAACATTGTTAAGAACGGTTGTAAACAGCACAGATGGGTGACAATCAGGAAAGAATGAGAAATGGTCAATCTATTTAAAATTGGAATATAGAAACCTTTATTAAAACATATTAGAGGGCTTCCCTGGTGGCACAGTGGTTAAGAATCCTCCTGGCAATGCAGGAGACACGGGTTCGAGCCCTGGTGCGGGAAGATCCCACATGCCACGGAGCAACTAAGCCCCTGCGCCACAGCTACTGAGCCTGCGCTCTAGAGCCCGCGAGCCACAACTACTGAGCCCGTGTGCCTAGAGCCTGTGCTCCACAACAAGAGAAGCCACCACAATGAGAAGCCTGTGCACCGCAACGAAGAGTAGCCCCTGCTCACGGCAACTAGAGAAAGCCCATGCACAGCAACAAAGACCCAATGCAGCCAAAAATAAGTAAATAAATTTATTTTTTAAAAAAAACAAAACAATATTAGAGGGCTTCCCTGGTGGCACAGTGATTAAGAATCCGCCTGTGCATATAGGGGACACGGGTTAGAGCCCAGGCCCAGGAAGATCCCACATGTCGCGGAGCAACTAAGCCCGGGCGCCACAACTACTGAGCCTGTGCTCTAGAGCACGCAAGCCACAACTACCCACAACTACTGAAGCCGGCGCACCTAGAGCCCTTGCTCCGCAACAAGAGAAGCCACCGCAATGAGACGCCGCGCACCGCAACAAAGAGTAGCCCCCGCTCGCGGCAACTAGAGAAAGCCCGGATGCAACAATGAACACCCAGCGCGGCCAAAAATAAAATAAATAAATTTTAAAAAAACAAAACAATATTAGAACATTTCTCAGTGGGTTAGAAAGGATATCATCCACTGCCCTCACTGAGACAGTCTGCTCTGTGGCCCCTGTGCCCAAATGCTGCTCTTAATCCTGGTCTCCAGTAAAGAGACGATGTGGTTTATTCCACACCTCAGGTCAAAGAAACACAAGATGACTTTTTTTTTTTTAAAGAAATGACAAAAAAAAAAAATGACAAAAAAAAAATGACATCCAGGATTTATTTATTTATTTTTAATAAATTTATTTATTTACTTTATTTTTGGCTGTGTTGGGTCTTCATTGCTGCCGACAGGCCCCCTCCAGCTGCGGAGAGCAGGGGCCACTCTTCGTTGTGGTGCGCGGACCTCCCACCGCTGTGGCCTCTCTTGCTGCGGAGCACGGGCTCCAGGTGTGCGGGCTTCAGCTGTTGCAGCATGTGGGCTCAGCAGTCGTGGCTCACAGGCTCCAGAGCACAGGCTCAGCAGCTGTGGCGCACGGGCCTAGCCGCTCACAGCATGTGGGATTTTCCAGAACCAGGGCTTGAACCCGTGTCCCCTGCATTGGTAGATGGACTCTCAACCACTGCGCCACCAGGGAAGCCCAAGATGATATTTTTAAAGAATCAATACTTCTGTGAAAAAGCAAAAGTCTATAATGATTCTCAAAAAGAGCAAATTAAATGAGGTAGGCTAAGAGAAATCAGTCTGGAATTCCAATAATGTTTACACAACCTCCTCAAGGTTGATCAACCCAAAACCTTGTGCATACTGCAGTCAGATTTTGGTCTACACCTGTTATCCTAAATCAGGCCACAGAAAGACAAGCTGAGTTCCTCATAGGGTGCCAAATCCCATCAACTCTATTCCGCTGGAATTCTTCAGTTAAGACAAAACTTCACCAGACTGCAAAAGGTGTAGGCTTGGGAAGGCACAGCTCAGAACAGAGGCTCAAAGAGACTGGTTCCGGGACTAGCCAAGCCCTGGGTCAAAGTTCAGAATAGCAGATCAATCCCCAATTGTGCAACCTCCATTCTGGACCCAGCCTAGGAGAGTAATTTGCTTCCACATTTCTGGGTGATTATACTTATAATCATGGGATGAGAAAAAAAAGCAATCCAGTAGCACTGATTACCGACATTGGATTAGTAACTGGCTTTTTAAAATGTTTGAAAGTGTTCAGTAATCTGAGATATTAAATGTCTGATTTATTCATTTCCAAGAGGGGCTCATTTCCAAGAGCCCCTTAAGTGATTAGGAAGAAGTTGCTGGTTGGATTTGTACATACATACGCCACCCCCTCACCCTGTTACGAGATCAAGTAGATTATGTGTGTAATTATTTGAAGTGTCTAAGGGAATTGAATTAATCAGGCTTGTAAAGCATGCTAAATATTTAGGGAGAAGCTGATCTGTCAAATTTATAATCTAATTAAGTATTAATCAAAGAATGTGAAAGTGAGTTTTACATCCAAATTATAAGGTCAATCAATACAATGAGGTCTGGAAGCAAGTATAATGGCTTAAGGAAAATGAGATTTTTAGTTGGATCATTTTAATAAGTTAATTATAAATTAAAACACAAATGACGCACAAGTCCCCTAACTTGGACATGGCTCCATTGCCAGCTTGTGACCACGTGATGCCCCCCTCCCCAAGGGCAGGCCTGAGTTCTCACATCTCTCCCATCTGGAGCACAGCCCCTGGCACACAGCTGTGTTGATGTTTGTTGAAGGAATGAATAAGGGGCCCCCAGCTGGCCTCCAACCCAGCCAGTGATCCCCTGCACACAGCACACAGAGGCAAACAGGGAAGCACATTGCCTTCATTGATAGTTCCAGCCCGCAGGAGACCCCAGGCTAGAGGCCAAGCCCGAGGGTCTGGCCAGCCTTGCCTGGCAGACCAGGCTCTGATACAGAGGAGCTCAGGGTGGGCAGTAGACCTGCTCTGGTGCTCAGCATTTCCCAAGAGGGCAGCGGCCTGGGAAGAGGCAGAGCAGGGCCGTGGTGAGCCCTGGCTTCCTCCTCACCTCCTGGGGGACATGAGTCCTCTCCCTCCCCTGGCCTCTGAGGCCATTCACCCAGCAGACACACACAGGTAGCCTGAGAGCTGGCTATATGTCCCCCCCGAGGGCTGGGGGTGTCCCCCCGTGCAGCCTGGAGGGGCAACGATGGTGGCATGGGATGAGTGGGGGCAGGGGCCCTGCATTCCCTCTCACTTCCATGACCATTTCCCATCAGGCCATTGCTGCCTCGCTTCACCTCAGGGCCCCCTAAGGCACACAGACAAGCCAAGGCACCCCAGTCACCAGAGGACTTTGCAGTCCTCCTGCCCACCCCAGCTTTACCCCAGGCCCTGGGAGACCCCCACTCACCTAAGGGCCCAGGGCTCAGCTCTGGCCTCAGCTGCCCATAGGGCCCTGGGGGGAGGGGCAGAGGTGAGAACACTGAGTCCCTCCTGTCCCCCTGCTACTCCCTCCACCAGGAGTGCCCTCCCTCCATCTCTGCAGGGCTATAATGTGGGCTGTACGGCTAGGCCCAGGGACCAGAGCCCAGTTCTCCACAGCCACCCGACCCCTGATGACCCGTTCCCACACACCCCATTACCTGGCTGGCTCCTGACCTCTGGATTTGCACCTCTGGCCCCATATCTAGGCCTCAAGTTGGCCCCCCAGGGCTGGAGGGAGGGCCAGGGAGAGCCCCTCGGGGCCCCGGCCTGACCTGAAGGAGGAGAGCCGGCTTGGGACTCCTGCCCACCGGAGTTGTACATTCAGGATGCCCCAGTCCTTCCAGGGTCTCAGAGCCCCTCACCCACTCGGCCTGGTCCCCGCCACCCTTGCTAGGGTTCCCTCTGCTCCCCCAACGTTTCTTACCATTTCCTCCAGGGGCTGGAGCAGCCACATTGGGGCGCACAACTGCTGCCCCCTCATACCCTGCAAGAGACCCAGCTGACTCCTGCCCCGCCCCGGACATCCCTTCCCCCACCCCCTGCACGGTGTCCCCTGGGTCCAACTCACCATTCCGAAAGCCATCAGCCCCAGGGAACCCTGAAGGAGGAAAGAGAAGGTCAGAGGCAGGAGCAGCCCCTGAGCCCAGAAACCCCCACCCACCCTACCCAGCAGCCCCAGGCACCTGGCTGTGCGCGGGCCTCAGGGAAGACCCTGGCTCCCAGACCACCATTCCTGTAACCAAAACCTGCAGGAGAGCGCTGGGAGAGGGGCTGGTTGGGATGGGGTGGGGGCAGCATTGGGGGGGCCAGGGTGACCTGCTCATGGAGAGACAGGAAGGGGCAGACAGACAGACTGACTCAGAGGCAGCCTAGAGAGGACCTCCCACAATCCCCCACCATCATCCAGCTAACCCAGTGGAGCCCACCTTCCGGAAGCCGTCCCTCCTCCCCTCTGGGCACTTCCCTTTCTGCCTGCTGAGTCTGTCACTCTGCCCTCACCTGAGACAGGATCCCACCATCTCTGGCCACCACTGTGGTCCAGCGCATAGTACATAATTGCTGGGTGGATAAGGACAGAGACTGACAGACAAGGAGCACTCGCTGTGAGGGAGACACAGCTCATGCCCAAGATGGGGGACCCGGGGGCTCACCAACTTTCTGGGGCTTGAGGCCACCACCAAAGCCTGGGGGAGAGGAAACAGGGGTCAGAGATAGCCGGTTTCGCCTCCCTGCTTCCTGGGCTGGTGGAGGGGAGGGGAGGGAGAACTCAGGCGAAGGGCCTCCTCACCCAGTTCTGCTCCTGGTCTGTAGCCATTCGGAGGCCGTTACCCTGTGAGGGCAATGGAGATGAGCAGGGAGGACCCAGACTTTCCCGAACTCCTTGGGGGCCCAGTATGGACCTTCCGGACTCTGAGGAGGAAGGGACTCTCCTCATCCACAGGGAATGGAACCAGAAGAAATGAGATAAGAAAGCAGCAAGAGATACCAAGGGTAGACTCAGAGAGGGACTTCCTGGCCTTAAGGTGCCTGAACACCTGAGATGACCCAGGGAACAAGGGAGTTGGAGGAATGACCTGATCTGGCATGGGGTGGGGCAGAGAAGGCAGACACACACCTGCTTCCTGAGGTTTCGGCCCCCACTGGATGGCTGGAGTAGGTACTAGAAGGAAAGCCAGGGGACAGGAGTGAGCCCAGGGTGGGGCAGGTGGGGAATGCCACAGACTGCCATGGGGGAAGGGGCTGGGGGAGCTGTCATATTGGGGGTCATGTGGGGTCTCAGGGCCAGAGTTCAGGCTTTTCCTCACTGACTTGCTGGAGATCAGGCCTGGGGGATTCTGAGTGGCCCAGCCAGGCCCAGCCCCTCCTGGGACCAGGTTCCCACCAGGGGCCCTCAGGTCCCTCATCCGCACTGACCTGGGAACTTGCCGTTCTGCACTGGGGGAGGGGGCTGGGATTTCAGGCCCCAGCCACCTGCTTTATCAGAAGGGATCCCTGGAGAGGGAGGCCTGGCAAGAAGCCGTGGAGGGACCCCACCACTGCAGGGACCTAGATGGGGAGGAAGGGAGGGGCCAGTGAGCCCAGGCCAGTGCCGCCCCCAGGCTGCCCTCCTGGCCTCCACATGGCCAAGCCACCCGCCTGTGGTGGCTTCTAGGGCAGACACACCTTCCAGGGGAGACAGTGGCCAGGCCAGAAAAAGCCCAGCTCCCAAGGGCCACAATCTGCTCTGGGGACAAGGTGACCCAGCCACCTGATGTGGTTCCTGCTATTGCCCACCTCGCCCTCCACCTTCCAGCAATATCCCCCCACTTCCCTCTGTTCCCCGTCCCCTCACCTGGCTGGGCCCCCAGCCCATTGCCATTGCCATATCCTGGAGAGGAAAAGCAGGGATGTGAGGGACAGTATTAGGCAGGCGGTTTCTGGAAGGACAGCAGGAGGAGGTGCAAGACAGGGATGGGGAGGGCTCTGGCTCACCTGGCTTCTGAGGTTTCAAACCCCCTCCCAGACCTGCAGGAGAGACAGAGGCCGCCTCAGACCTGACCAGCCCTTCCCCAGACCTGACCAGCCCTTCCCCAGAAAGGAGCCCTCTGTCTCCCCTACTGAGGCCACCACTGAGCTCACCTGGAGGGAGCTGCAGCCCATTCCCTGGCATGTATCCTGGGAGGAAGTGTGGGCATGAGGGCAGGGGCTGGGTGGGGGAGACTTCAGAAGGGGCAGAAGGGAGGCAGGGATGGACTCACCTGGCTTCGGAGGGCTCAAGCCCCCTCCCAGGCCTGGGGAGAGACAGACAGAGGCTGAGTGACAGGTGGACCCCACCCTGCCCCTTCTCGTCCTCTTTGCCCAGTGCGCCCTGTGCCCCCTCTTCCCCACCTCCCAGAACTCCAGGGCCTGACCCCGCCCCCCTCACCTGGCTGGGGCCCTTC
This sequence comes from Balaenoptera acutorostrata, assembly GCF_949987535.1. NCBI lineage: Eukaryota > Metazoa > Chordata > Mammalia > Artiodactyla > Balaenopteridae > Balaenoptera > Balaenoptera acutorostrata. The sequence goes on from NC_080078.1 coordinate 37,352,862, forward strand.
ACCTGGGAAGGCTCCAACTCCCAGCGCATTCCTGTAAACTGGGGAGACAGAGTGGGGGTTATGAGGAAGAATAAAGTGGGGGGAAGTAGACAGTTTCTGGGGGTAAGAGAAGTGGGGGGTCCAATTCTGACACCAAGTCCAATTCTGGGGTTTTTCCAACACCACCAAGCAATTCTCAGACACCATCTGGGTGTCCCACAATTTAACTCAAGTCTGACACTGTCTACCTGGAGACAGTATCAGATTCCACAGGTCAAAGGCTCAGACTTCTCCCCCCACCCCCACCCCCACCCCCACCCCACATTTCAGGCACCAACTTCTAGTCAAAGTTGTCACCTGTGCTTCTGACCAACTGGTTGTAGATCAGAGATTCCCACCACCCCGCCTTGGGTTTGATTAATTTGCTAGAGCGGCTCACAGAACTCAGGGAAACATTTTACTTACTAGATAATCGATTTATTATAAAAGGATATAACTCAGGAAGAGTTGCAAGGGACAAGGTATGTGGGAAGGCACGATGAACCACCCTCCCAGCACTTCCAGGTGTTCACCAGCCCAGAAGCTCTCCAAATCCTGTTCTTTTGGGGTTTTATGGAGGCTTCATTACATAGGCATGATTGACTAAATCATTGACCCATGGAGTGGGACTGAAAGTTCCAACCCTCCAATCACATGGTTGCTTCTCCTGGCAACCAGCCCCCACCCTCAGATGACCTAGGGGCTTTCCAAAAGTCACCTCATTAACATAACAAAAGACATTTTCTTTTTCTCTCTCTCTCTCTCTCTCTCTCTCTCTCCAGGAAATTCCAAGGCTTTCAGGAGCACAGTACCAGGAATGTGAGGAAGACTAAACATACATATTTCTTCTTATAAATCACAATATCACAGTGTGAGTAGAGAGAAAGGGAGGGTTTACCTGGCTTCTGAGGCTTCATGGCCTCAGCAATGCCTGGAGAAGAAAGAGATGGGAGCAGGTAAGGGATCCATGACCCCCCTCTGGGCCTCTCCCCCAGAACCCTGGCATCTGCCCCCATCACCCACTCCTGTACCTGGTCCGTAGCCGATGGGAACCGCAGACCCTGTGGGGATGGGCAGGAGGTGGGGGGGTGGGGAGAGGTTGAGGAACACAGGAGGCCAGAAACTGGGCTTCCCTTTCCTCCCAGTTTAGGGACCAGAAAACTTGGAGCCTCCTCTGCTGCATTCCACTACCAACTCTGCCCTCTCCAAGGAGCCCAGGAGAGGACCCTTAGAACAGAGTCTGGGTGGGGACCACCTCGCCCCCTCCTCTCTCCTCCTCGCCCAGCCTCCAGCTTCTCCCAACCCCTCAGTTCTGAGCTGGGGGGCCTGTGAGGGATGGAGGAATAAGCAGGGGGTTGGGGACCCTGGCTAAGTTAGAGGCAAGGATTTGTGGTCCCCCCTACAGAGCCAAGCCAGAACCCTGGAGACTCTCCACCCCCTCTTAATCCTTCACCAATCCTGCCTCTTGAAGGCCTGGGAGGGAGATAGGAGAGAATGCCTAGATGTGGACCACACCCCAGAGCCCACCAGTCTCACCTGGCTGGGCTCCCAGTCCGTTGCTATTCCCAAATCCTGGGGGGACAGATGGAGACGGGTGTGTGAATAGGGGGAGGGAAGATTAGGGTTTGGGGGGAGGTGGAGAGACATGCCCGGACAAGGCTCACCTGGCTTCTGGGGTCTCACACTGGCTCCGAAGCCTGGTGGAGAGACAGGGGGCAGGTTAGGGCTCCTGGCCCCATCCCTGGGCCTCCCTAGCATCTCCAGGCAGGCCTGCCCCTACCTGCTCCATAGCCATTTTGAGCTGCAGGGCCTGGGGGCAGGAGACGGGCTCTGGGTACAGCCTCTCTGAGGCCCCTGCACAAAGCAAGGTCCTTTAGCTCTCCCCCACCACCCCACCCCCAGCCGGGCCCTCGGCCTCCTCCTGGGGTCCAGCCTCCCTGTGGAGCCTGAACGCCATCCCAGCTGCCTGGGTCCCGTCTGGTTGGTGTCACCACCACCACCCACACCAACCAGCCAGGAAGGTGGACTCCTTGACGTCCCCTCATCAACCACATGCTCTGCTCTGGGCATGAGCTCCCACCTCCTTGGCCCCCAGCCATTTCCAGAGCCTGTACCCTCTCTGGTCCTCTCTCTCTCAGATGCCCCAGCTCAAGATTTTCAGTGGGGCACGGCCAGCGGGCCCCCGCCTCTGCCTCCACCTCCCCAGAATGTGCCCCCGTTACATTTATGCTCCTTTCCTGCCTGCCTCCTCCTGCTGCCCAGGCTCGGGAAGGCCTGCCACCCCATCTGGCTGGGCTGCCCTGGGGATGTTTGTTGAAGGAGTATTTGTTGTGTGACGCCAGATGGGAGGGAGGGTCTCACCTGGCTTCTGAGGTTTCAGTCCTCCGAGGCCTGGGGAAGAGAAGGAGACTGTCCAGGGAGTCCACCCGGATCCCCGTCCCCTCAGAGCTAGGGGCAGCACCTCCATCCCTGCACCAGCCACCCCCTTGGTGAGCCCTGCGCCCCTAGAGCTCTGCGGTCGCACCCAGCTGGGCTCCATTCCCGGTCCCAAACCCTGGGGAGACAGAGCAAGAGGCCTGAGGAGAGATCAGGAGCACAGATGCAGAGATGACAGACAGAGCCCAACAGAGCAGAGCATGGCTCACCTAGCTTCTGGGGTTTTCCTTTCCAGAAACCCCCACCTTTGGGTCTCTGCCTCCCCCCCCAACTCAGCCCCGGTCCCCTCTCTACGTGGTCCAAAGCCATTTAAAGCTGCGAGACCTATGGGGGGGGTGGTGCGACACAGGAAATCTGGATGGCACTGAAGTGAGAGTGAGCCCCAGCCTCCCCACCTACCCGGACCCCTGCCCTCCCCTTCCACGTCCCTCCATTCAACCTAGCTAGGTTCACAAGAAGGGTGGGGAGCTCACTGGGGGGACCTGTGATAGGAAAAGGGCTGGGGAGACTGAGGCGGCTGAGAGATGGGATCCCACATCCAGCCTTCCTCCATCCCTCTGGCCCAGAAGATTCCTGGGGTCTTAACATCCTCCCTCTTCCCTGCTCCCACTCTGGATGCCAGGAGCCCAGCCCGCCCCCCGTCCAGACACGCCAGCAGCCTCCTCCCCAAGTTCTCCAACCCCTGCCTGCTCCAGGTAGACAAGGTCTTTTGCTCCCTGCTTAAAACCACAAAGGTGTGTCCCACTGCCAGGTTCAAGTCCCTCCAGGCCTCCAGCCTCGGGCTGTGCCCTCTAGCTTTCCACCTCTGGTGGATTGCCCCCCAGTCCTGACCACAGCCTGCAACAGCACCTGGGGGTCCCGGCTTAGGCACTGGGCCCAGCGGGTCTGCAGCCGGGTCAGGGTTGACCGGCTCGGTCTGCAGTGTGCAGCCAAGGCCGGACTCAGGCAGGCACTTGGGAAAGTTGGTGGAATGAGTGAGCCTCTAAGAGGCCCCCTGTTAGGACCCCAGAGTGGTGGCCGGCAGTGACCTCTCCCTCCCCCAGCAGCCTGGGCCCTAGCCACCCTCACCTGGCTGGGCCCCCAGGCCATGGCCAATGCCCTGTCCTGGAGAGGAGAAGCCAGTCGTATGTGAGCAGTGGATTGGGGGAGGACTTGGGGTGGGTTGGGCAGGGACAGAATTAAGATGGTGGGATGGAAGGGCAGGATCTCTGTCTCACCTGGTTTCTGAGATTTCACACTCCCTCCTAAGCCTGGAGAAAGAAGAACTGAGCCACATGCAATGTGGACCCCTCCCAGCCCCTATTCTCCCCCAAGAAATCAAGTTTCTGCCCTCCCCCTCCCTCCTTCCTAGAACCCCAGGTGCCCTCACCTGGCTGGGCTCCAACTCCTGGGAAGGCCTCAGCTCCCAGCCCATTCCCACTGCTGAGTCCTGGGGAGACAGAGCAGGAGTGAGTAAGGGGAGCGGGGGTGGGGGTGGAGGGACGATGGGGGGAAGAGGACAGGGACATAGGGACAGGGTGGGGCTCACCAGGCTTTTGAGGTTTCACGCTCCCTCCAATTCCTGAGAAAGAGACAGAGACTCGATGAGGGAGCCTAGAGCTCCTGTGAACCCCGAACCCAAGCACGTGCCGCCAGTTCCCCCCACCCCTCCCCTACCTGGTCCCTGGCCGTTTTGAGCTGCAGGGCCTGTGGAGAGAAGGAGGGTGTAGGCTGGAGCCCAGCCAGTGCTGGGTGGGCCCGCACCTCCTGTGGTGTCCTCACCCCATGACCTTTGTGCTCCCCAACAGTTATTCCCCTGGAGCATGCCCAGAGAGGGGCCTGGAAGTCTGGAAGAGCCTCCCCAAGACCACAGCTCAAGCCAGAGGAGTGGCAGCAGTGGCTAATGAAGGGAGCAGTCCCTGGGAGGGTGGCACAGTGGCAGGGCTGGGGACAGGGTGAGAGGGCTCCCCCGCACCTGGTTTCTGAGGTCTTACACCCCCTCCCAGCCCTGGGGAGTGACAGAGAGATTGACACTGACCCCTACCAGCCCCTCCCCTAAGAATGTGGGCCAGGACCCTGAACCCCCCTTGCCTGCCCCTCCCTGCAGCCCCCTGCCCCTGGAAAAGCACCAATGCTGAATCCATTTCTGCTCCCAAATCCTGGGGACACAGAGGTGGTGCTGTTGGCTGTGGGCTGGCAGATTGGGGCAGGCAGAAGGGGCCAGGATAGAAATGGGTGGGGAGAGTGCCAAGATGGGCAGGGCAGGGCTCACCTGGCTTCGGAGGTTTCATGCCCCCTCCCAGGCTGAGCCACTGCCCTCCCCCCAGAACGCAACTCTCTCCTGGTTCCCGGATTCCAGCTCTGTTCACTCCTTCCCCCTCCCTGGACCACATGGTGGTGCCCCAGGTGCCCTCACCTGCCTGGGCTCCCGGCCCTGGGAAGGCACCAGCTCCCAGCCCATTTCCATATCCTGGGGAGACAGAGCCAGAGGGAAGGATGGGGGGGAGGGGCTGGGGCTTCAAAGGGCAGGTAGAGGGAGAGGTGGGCAGAGGGGCGGTCATGGAGCAGGTCTCACCTGGCTTCTGGGGTTTCACCCCCCTTCCAAAGGCTGGGGAGAGAGATGCAGTAGATGAGGGCACCCCAGGGATCCAGCCTCTTCCTGGGGCTCCATGAGCTGAGGGCTAAGGTGGGGGGCATTTGTGGTCCCAGCTGAGGTAGGGGTGGAGCAGGGGTGCCCTTGTTCTCCATTCCCCAAACCAGGCAACTGGAACCATTTTGGTCCTTCCCTTTGCCTCCAGTGAGTCACCAGTTGTGCCCTGAGGGAGCCTGGGGGAAAACCCAGCAGTACCCTCCCCACCCCTCATATCCAAACCCACCTTTTTCCCAGAACCTCCTCACCTGGCTGGGTGGCAGTACCTGGGAAGGCCCCGACTCCCAGCCCATTCCTGTTCCTAAACCCTGGGGAGACAGGGCAGGAGGGGGTAAGGGGGAGGGGCAGAGAGATGGGGAGAGACAGGTAGGGCGAGGCTCACCCGACTTCTGTGGTTTCACGACCCCTCCAATGCCTGAGAGGGGGATGGGGGTCAACTGAGGGTCTCAGGAGACCCCATGTCAGGGGTGCCCCTAGAATCCTGGCCCCACCTCCACCTGTTCCCTAGCCATTGGGAGCTGGAGGGCCTGTGGGGAGAGGAAGCCATGATCTGGTTGGGTTTGGGGTGAGGGTGCAGGACCCTTGGACCCCACCAGAAACAGCAAACCTGAAGGCTCTCTGTCTGTCCCTTCACCCCCTGGAATCATTCACCAATCCTGCCCTCTGCTCCGAGGCCTGGGAGGGAGCAGGGGGAGGGGCAATGCCCAGCCCCACCACTCACCTGGCTGGGCTCCCAGCCCACACCCAGTGTCAAATCCTGGGAGAAGAGATAGAGGTGAGGGGTGTGAGAGAAGGGTGGGGAGACAGAGAGAGAGCCGGGGCCAGGCAGGGCCCACACGGCTTCTGAGGTTTAACACCCTCTCGGAAGCCTGGGGGAGACCCAGTGAGCCTGTGAGAGACCCAGGACGCCCTCCACCCCATAGCCATTCTGAGCCAGGGCCTGTGGGAACTCAGCTCCAGTCCATTCTTCCCAAGAAGGGTGGGGGGCGCAGGAGGGGCCCTGGCTTCTGGGAGCCCACTCCCCTTCCTTCCTTCTTTCGGCTCTGAGCTGGCCCAGGGCCTCACAGTGAGCTGGGCTTGCCCGCCCTGGAGCTGGGTTCTGTGGGCAACCGGGGAACAAGCAGGGACAGGAAAGAGTTGTACCCCCGGGGCGTGTACATGGTGAGATGACAACCAACCGCCTTGATGGATTCCTGGGGCAGGGGAGCGGAGTGTAGGAGGCGTGTAGGAGGGAAAGGACAAGGCCTTCAGGAAGGGTGGTGGGCAGGCTTCTCCAGCCGGGGCTGGAGTTGGGGTGAAAGTGCAGCAGTGTGGTCCCCAAGTGTTTCTGAGATGGCTGCCTCCCCCAGACCCAAATCCCATTTGCCCATGCCTTACCTGCTCCTAGACCACTGCGGGGGCCGTAGCCTGTGGGGGAAACGGGAAGTTGAGCCTGGGGGGCAGGAGGGGCCAGGAGCTGGGAGCTCTGCTCTCATTCCGAGGACACAGAGCTGCCCCGCCCGCCACCCCTCAGCCAGCTTTACCTGATGGATAGCCATTCAAGCCTCCTAAGCCTGTGGGGTCAGGAAGAGAGGGTGACTTAGGAGGCAGAAAAGAGCTGAATCTGGATGCTCCCTGCAAAGCGAGAGAGCACACCCCCCTCTCTGGGCCTCAGGGACCTTGGGGTCACTGCAGGGTGAGCAGACTGGTGGCAGGGGCAGGAGAAGCGGAAGAGTCCCTGGCATGGAGGGACGCGTCTGGGCCATACCCCTGGGAGCAGATCCCCCTGCACCCTCTTCCACGGGCAGCTGCACCTCTGGCCTCCATTCTTACTTGAACCCCTCCCTTCCTGGAAATCCCATCCTCGTCCCCCAGCCCCGCAGTCTCTCTCCTGCAGCTTAGGTGTGTCAGGTCTCAGTAGGAAGCCCCTCTCCCACCTGTAGGGCCCCACAGGTCCCTGGAGGGAAGACCCTTCCAGACACCCCGCCCCTGGCCCCGCCCCAACTTGCCTTGTCTCTTCCCTTCCTGTCCCACCTCCACGCCTTTGCCTCATGTCACTGCCATCGATGTCCTTCCCCTTTCCTGTCGCAATCTGCCCCCCACCTCCCGCAAAACCAACTCCAGGCCTTCCTCCAGCCCTGATGACCCTGTGTTCTCCTGGGCCCCAGATCTGGATCCCAGAGCAGGGAACATCTGGGGTGCTCCCCCAGAGAGCTCCCAGACCCCTGCGAGGGGAAGACCAGGCCCTCTTCCTTGACCCCAGAGCCTGGAGGATCCACTTACCTTTCCCCAGGCCAGGAGACAATGGAGGTAGCCCTAGGGGAGGAAGGGGGGGTCCTGACTCAGGGCAGGGACCCCAGGCATCTATCCCCCAGTCTCCCAAAGCCCTGCCCAGCCCAGATTCACAGACCCTCCCCTCCTTCTCTCTGGAGCCCCAGCATATGGCCCAATGCTCTACCTACACCCCAAGCCCCAACTTCAGCTGCCCAGACCCGCCAGCAGCCCTACTGCCTGCTCTCACCGCCTTGCACGCTTTCAGAAGTCAAGCAGAGCAGGAAAAGGGTGGAGGGGAAGGCCCAGGTGCTCATGATGCGGGCAGAGTGGGAGGGCACCCACCCTTTGGGCCTTTAAACACCCCTGCTATGTGGGGGCCCACACCCAATTCCCCCCACTGTGAATAGCAGAGGCTCCACTGGGCTGGCAGACCCCAGGGGGCAGCCACCCCGCCCCCAACAGCCTCTTCCCTGCTCACCCCTCATCCATCATGGGTGGTGACAGCCGGGACAGGCCCCCACCTAGCCCCCCAGGCTCCTCCACCCCTGTCAGGGACTGGGGCCCTGGCGCCAGGCCTGGAGGGCTCAGCTGCTCCCCCCAGCAGCTGGCGAGGGCAGGCAGGCACCCCAGGCCCAGCCTAAACACAGCTGGGGGTGGGGGTGGTGGGGAGCCAGGCCCAGAAATGTGGGCGTGGCTGGCAGGGGAGGCTCTGAATGAGTTACTATGTTACAGGAAGGAGAGTATTACAGAGGCAAGTGGCCAGGGAACAGTGTAGCAGACTGTATCAGGACTGTATCACTGTATCACACAGGCAGGTGTGTCCAGGAGAGGAGCCGGGCTATTAACCCATCTAACCCTGGAGACCGCAGTGACCACACCAGGAGACGGCCCTTTGCCCCCAGCTGAGTCTGGGCTTGCAAAAGTGGGCCTGAGCCTCCCTTCCATGAAGGATGGTGACACACAGGGATGGGTCACTCCATGCTCAGCCTGTCCAAGAGTCCCTGCTGTTTCTCGAAGGCTCAACCAAGGCCCACCTGCTGCACAAGTCCCTCCCAGCTTCACCTCCATCTCCTGCTCTGCTCCATCTGCACTGACTCTAACTTTAGGGACAGAATCTGGGGGAGGGGGAGCTGCTCAGGGTGCGGTGGGGGCAGGAGTGCAAAAAGGGTACCTGGGGGTTAGTAAGCACTCTCCATTCCTCAGGTGGGCGGATGAGCCTGGAGCTGGGGCCTGGGCGCGTGGGGCTTGGTGGGGAGCCGAGTACGGGAGACCCAGAGAGGTAGGCCTGGGAAATGCCAGGAGTTGGGGCCTGGACCCCAGCCCAGGTAGAGGGCTGAGGGGGTGGCTTGAGGGGCCTTTAGCACAGCTGCATGTTCAGAAGATGTCTGACCCGCGGGCGCCTGGCCTCCTCTTCAACTGGCCTCCCCCAAATTCCCAACCTGGCAGGTGGTGCTGTTGTGAGCAGCTGGCAGGGAGCCTACTGACACGGGCTGTGCCATTTTAGGCGATGCACTCCTTGGGCCTCCAACCTGCACTTCCGACACCCCAGCTGTCACCTTGCACTGGGCTCCCAGCTCTGGCCCCTCAAAGTTGCTCCTCTTCGGAGGCTGGGCCATGTCCCCTCACACCTAGGGGCAAAAGGTAGCCCAGGGCCTAGCTCCATCAGGGGCTCTCTCAACCCCCTCTAAGTGGTCCATGTGCTCTCAGGCTGTCCTGCCAGGGTGGAACTGGGGGGGTGAGCTGAGGGGACTGGCCTTGCTGGGGGCTGGGGTGGTGGCATTGCAGGGGCCGGGGGTGCCCAACTGGGCCAGGCCCTGGTCCTGAGCGGAGTCAACTGGCCCAAAGCCCCAGACTGGTTGGCATTTTCCACAGGCCCATGCCAGCACCCAGGCAGCCTGGCAGTGGTGGTGGGCACTGGCTTTCCCTCTGGCAGTGACCAAGCAGGCGCCCAGCCTGTACCTCCTGCGAGGCCTCTAATGGTCTCCCCGCCTGCCTCCTCCTGGGCCAAGCTTCCCTGTCACCCTGCAGGGTGGGCGATATGTCTGTGTGTCTGGGTCTGTGCAGGGGGCCCTCAGCTATCCCAGGTCTGAAGCAGACACCTTGGGCCTAGACTGGCGTGAGGTGGGCAGACAGCAAAGTGGCATCTGAGGTAACAGGGGCTGCTGCTGCCCAGAAGTGTGTGGATGAGCAGAGGGCGGAGGCCTGTGGACTGCCCGGCCTCAAACCCCAGCCCCGCTGCTTAGCTGTAAAATCTGGGCCAAGTCCCTTCTCTCTGCCTCTGTTTCCCCATCTGTAAAATGGGGTAAGAAGTAGCTCCCCCATTTTAGAGGAGAGTGAACAGACTCAGGAAAGTGGGATTTCCGCTCAAGCTCCCCAGCCAGATGGAGCTGGTATGTGAACCTGATCTGCATCTGAACCCAGCGCCCAGTCTGCTAATCATAGGCCACTTGGTCACCGTCCATGAGTGGGCCAGGGAGCCAGTGCCTGTGGCCATGGGGCAGAGCAGGTGGCCTGGCAGGAAAGCCCTCCCCAGGGAGCCTGAGTGGACCATCCCAGCTGCCCCTGGCTCTCAGGAGTGGTTGAGGCCAGGGGCCACCCCTGAGCCCTTCCCAGCAGCCAGTAAAGGTCCAGCCTCCAGGACTCCAGGTCTTGGCTACCTGCCGGGTGAGGCAGGAGGTGGGCCTGTGGGGTGCTGTGCCGGGGCGCCTGGCTGAGGGGACCCAGCTCAAACAGAGGGTTCTTGTTCACAGGTGGGTCTGTGAGGGGGAGATGGGTGCCCCAGGCATAGTCACATCACATGTGCTCTCATGTGAGTGTGCTCCCGGGGTGCAGGCCCTCCTGTGGGGAGCGAGCAGCAATGGTGCAGCCCAGGGTGTGTGTGGGGGGGGCAGAGGGGGAGGTGCTGGTGGCTTCAGCCCAGATCCCTGCATCGGCCACCTCTGGGACACCTCTGTCACCCCCAAGCACGTGCACTGTGCAAAGCTGACTTCTATTAACTCCTTCTCCTACCTGTCAGATTATTTTTTTAAAAAACCTTATGCCAGGGACTTCCCTGGTGGTCCAGTTGTTAAAACTCAGCGCTTTCACTGCCTGTGGGCCCGGGTTCAATCCCTGGTTGGGGAACTAAGATCCTACAAGCCGTGCAGCGTGGCCAAAACCAACAAACAAAACTTATGCCATTGCAAAGTGTGCACAAGACAGAAACGTACAATATAATCAATACCTATAAAGCACCTATGCAGCCAGCACAGAGGTGAAGAAATAGAACACAGCCAACTCCCCAGAAGCGTCCATCACAATCGCCTTTTTCCTGTTAGGGTAGCCATGTTTGCATGTGTGGCGGTCTTTTCCTTGTCTTTCTTTTTTGTTAATAAATTTACTTATTTATTTATTTATTTTTGGCTGCATTGGGTCTTCGTTGTTGCTCGTGGGCTTTCTCTAGTTGTGGAGAGCAGGGGCTACTCTTTGTTGCGGTCTGCGGGCTTCTCATTGCGGTGGCTTCTCTTGTTGCGGAGCACGGGCTTTAGGAGCGTGGGCTTCAGTAGTTGTGGCACGTGGGCTCAGTAGTTGTGGCTCGCATGTTCTAGAGCGCAGGCTCAGTAGTTGTGGTGCACGGGCTTAGTTGCTCCACAGCACGTGGGATCTTCCTGGACCAGGGCTCGAACCTGTATCCCCAGCATTGGCAGGAGGATTCTTAACCACTGCGCCACCAGGGAAGTCCCTTGCCTTTCTAAAGTCACATTATTCCAATTTTGTGGCCCCATCCCTGGTGAGTGGTGAATGCGGTCTCGGCGGGCCCGCGGTGCTATTTCCGTGACAGGTCACATGGGGGTGCGCGGTTCAAGCTGGCTATCACCTGGACGTGTGGCCAGGACCCGGGGAGTCCAGAGCCTGGGCAGGAGTTGGGGGGCTTCCTCCTGGACCGAGCCTCTGCCAAGCGCTCTGGTCTCAAACCTTGTGACCCCCTAGGTGGGTGCAGAGGTCCTGGGTCCGAGTCTCCTCCAGGGGCCTCCTTTAGGTCCAGGCAGGTGCTTTAAAAACTGCAAAACACTATATGCACGAGGGAGTGTTACTATTATTATTAAACAGTGAGTAAGTTCCTACTGTGTGCTTGACTCTGTCTTTTTTTCATATGCACTTTCTCATTTAGTGCTCATACACCCCAAGGAGGTAGGAACTATTATTATCCTCATTTTACAAATGTGGAAACAGGCCCAGAGACATAAAGCAACTTGCCCATGATTGCACAGCTTCTGTGTGGCAGAGCTGGGTTGGAGCCTTAAATTCCCTGACTCCATGGCCCATGTTCTTACCTGATATCTGTACTTAACTTTATATTAAGGCAGGTTTGTGAATTAAAAAATTATTATTATTATTTTTTTAAATTTATTTATTTTATTTATTATTTGTTTTTGGCTGTGTTGGGTCTTTGTTGCTGCACACAGGCTTTCTGTAGTTGCGGTGAGCGGGGGCTACTCTTCGTTGCGGTGCACGGGCTTCTCATTGCGGTGGCTTCTCTTGTTGCAGAGCACGGGCTCTAGGCGCGCGGGCTTCAGTAGTTGTGGCACACAGGCTCAGTAGTTGTGGTGCACAGGCTTAGCTGCTCCGCAGCATGTGGGATCTTCCCAGACCAGGGCTCGAACCCGTGTCCTCTGCATTGGCAGGCGGATTCTCAACCACTGCGCCACCAGGGAAGTCCCTAAAAAATTATTTTTTGGGCTTCCCTGGTGGCGCAGTGGTTGAGAATCCGCCTGCCAATGCAGGGCACACGGGTTCGAGCCCTGGTCTGGGAAGATCCCACATGCCGCGGAGCAACTGGGCCCGTGAGCCACAACTACTGAGCCTGCGCGTCTGGAGCCTGTGCGCCGCAACAAGAGAGGCCGCGATAGTGAGAGGCCCGCGCACCGCGATGAAGAGTGGCCCCCGCTTGCCGCAACTAGAGAAAGCCCTCGCACAGAAACAGAAACGAAGACCCAACACAGCCAAAAATTAAAATAAATAAATAATTTTTTTAAAAAAATATTTTTTAAGTCATTGTGAATTAGATGTTCGGACCTGAGCCCAGGACTCCCAGAGATGGGGCTGGCAGAGGGGCTGGCAGCTGGAGAGGGGCCTGCGTGCTCCCGGGGTCTCCTGGGGACAAGCCTGGGGTCTTTAACAAGGATTCAGCCTGAGTGACAGGGGCTGGCCCGTGGCTGCCAGATATGCTAATGCAAAGAAGGGCACGTGGAGGGGGTGCTGCAGCCCCCAGAGAAGCTCTGGGTCTTGGGCCTAACCCAGGATTCCAGGCCCTCCAGCGCTGGTCCATGCAGTGGAGAGTGTTCCCTGAAGGTATAAGCACCACAGTGAACTGGGAGCCCTGCAGTCCATGACCTTTCAGAGACTTGGGGAGACAGGTGATCAACAAATAAACTGATAGAGGATAGAATTTCAGATAGAGATAAATGCTATATGAAAATAAGGTGGGGGACTGTCCTGGTGACGCAGCGGTTAAGAATCCGCCTGCCAATGTAGGGAACACGGGTTCCAGCCCTGGTCCGGGAAGATCCCCCATGCTGTGGAGCAACTAAGCCCATGCGCCACAACTACTGAGCCTGTGTGCCACAACTACTGAAGCCCACGCACCTAGAGCCTGTGCTGCTCCGCAACAAGAGAAGCCATGGCAGTGAGAAGCCCGAGCAAGGAAGAGTAGCCCCCGCTCGCTGCAACTAGAGAAAGCTCATGCGCAGCAACAAAGGCCCAGTGCAGCCAAAAATACATAAATAAATACATTTATTTTAAAAAAAGAAGAAGAAAAGAAGGTGGGAAAGGAGACCTGATGAGATGGGGAGCTTTCTAGGGAGGGTGGCCTGGAAGAGTGACTCCCCTTGATCCTGTTAAACAGATAAAAAGTCCCCTCCGATGGAGGAAGAAGCAACCCCCCTGCTAAGAACTTTAAGGGGATCATCCTATTTGAATCTCCAGCTCGGTGAAGGAAGCGTAATCAGCTCCATTTTTACAGGAGAGGAGACTAGTCAGAAGCTCAGAAAGGCCCAGGGCCTTCCCAAGGTCGTTCAGTCAGGAAGGGGCTGAGGGAGGTTTGAGCTGTGCTTAAGTCTCAAATCCAAAGAATGGGAATGGCTGCCTCCAAGGTGGCCGAGGCCTGGAGGCAGGGAGGCTTCCTGGAAGAGGCAGAATTTTCTGGTTCACGAAGCCGCGCGTTCCGCAGGTGGAGGGTGTGTGTATGGGGTGTGTGTGTGTGTGTGTGTGTGTGTGTGTGTGATCCCCACCGCATCGGTGCGCGGCAGGCATGAGGAGGGAGCACTGAGCCCAGGGCACTCCACCTCGCCGGGACCCCGGAGGCGGCAGCGACTTCCTGTGCAGCCCCAAGTGACCGCCTCTTGGGGCTACACCTCCGGGTCGAAACGCAGTGACCATTCCCTTTATAGATGCGAAAACTAAGGCAGCCCAGCGAGGGCCGTGGGTGCCGGCACCGGGGTCTGGAGGTTGGTCGGCGTCCGGAGGTCGGTCGGGGTCCTGGGAACCAGGCGGGAGTACCCAAGAGCAGGCTCAGACCCCGCCTGGCGCCTCAGCCTCCAGGTGGCACCACGTAGCCACCCCCGCCCGGGGCCAGCACAGAGAAGGTTTCGCGCCTGCGCAGTGAGAGCGCTGGGCCGCGGAGCCGGCGGGGCGGGGTCGGAGACGCGCACGCAGGGGCGTTGGGGCGGAGCCACAGCAGGCTGTGAGCCTCTAATACGCTGCATCGGGGGTAAGAGGCGTTCCTGGGCGGGGCCTCGAGGCCGGTTTGGAATTTTTGGCGCGAGCCGTGTCCGCGCGCGTTCACGGGCCGTTCCCTCTCCGGAGAGTCCTCCTGCCCTGGCTTGGGGAGCGGTGGGCCGAAGACCCCGGACCGCTCCGAGGGCTCCTGTGCCCTCCGCCGACCCGGAATCTGGGACCTTGCTGAGCTGCGCCCCGCCCACCCGCCCCAGGTGAGCCCATACCCGGCCCTGAGGGTTCTCGGGCGGGATCGCCCTCTCCTCCCTTCTACCTCCCTCGCTAGCAACTCCTTGCCCCCTGACAGTCCTTCCCGGGATCTGCCTCACCCCCAACCCCCTCCCGCCTCCTTCCTCACCTCTCCGACAGCCCCACCTCTCCCTGGGCCAGCCCTGCCGTGGGCGGCTCCGCCCACTTCCCCTCTAGCGGCTCCTGCCCCTAGACGGTCCTTGCCCTCTTCCTTCCCCGGCCTCCCAATCCCTCTTCTTCTGGGAGGCCCCTTCCACAGCGACTGCTCCCCCTTTACTCGTCCCTCCCCAGGAAAAGCCCCACCGACCTTCCATCTACAGCCCCTCCCCCGTGACAGCTCGTCTGCTCAACTCTATTCGCCAGGGTTTCCCCACGCCCACGGAGGTGAATCAGCTGTGGCCCTGACCAGGAGGAACTCACAGTCTAGTGCGATAGACCGTGGTCAGCAGATGTGTCCTGCCCAGTGAGAGGGTGAGGCCCCTGAAAGCTGCAGAGCTCATCCCGGCCTGGCTTCTGCTCAGGGCCACCCTGGATTCACCGGGAGCCCCTGCTTCTCCTCCCTCCCCATCCCACCCCCAAAGCTGTTTGGCCATGCCAGTGGTGCTAGAACGTAAGTGACATTGGGATGATCTGAGAATTGGTTTAAGATGCAGGTGCCCAATGTCCCTGAATGTGATATGGCTGGGCCCAGAGGCTGTACTTCTAACCAGCACCCTAGGGGTTCCTGACACCCTGGTCCCTCACTTTGAGAAACTCTGGGATGGGATTCCTGAGATGCATAGAGGCAGAGGGAGGGTACCCACAGGCTGTAGGGTGAGTCTCCCATGCAGGCCCCTGTGGGGTCCCTCCCCTCATGCCTCACTCTCCTAGGCACTGGAGAGTACCCTTCAGATGACTGCTCCCTCCAGTTTCAGTCACTGACTCACCCCCTGCTGAGTATGGAATCTTCTGATACACCGTGGCTCCTCTCAAAATTGGACTTCTCTCCTTTTTTCCTTTTGTTCTTCTTTCAATTATAACATTATAGCAACACAGTAGCCCTCTTTGCTTCAATACAAAAGTCACTTACACCCGTGGGACCACTGTATTTTGTGTGTTCTTTCAGTTACTACTCAGAGCATTATTTATTATATATTATTTATTATATAACAGTGACTGAGGGATCTGCATGCCAGACACTAGACTAAGGCTTCCATGAAGTTAGCATTATAGGTCCACAAACCCCTGAGGCCAGGTGTGTTTCAGAATTCAAAATGTCTCCCATTTTAGAAAGCTAACAGGGTGCGTGTAACATTTATATGTAACACCATTCATTCATGGGTCTGGGACATCATTTCATAATCAAACACATTAATATTTCTGTCAAGAAATATATGATTATTTTACACTTAGAGGGAAGAATAGGCCAGGTCAGATTTTTCTGCTAAATGAGGTTTGCTTGTGGATATCCAGTTGTCCCAGCACCATTTGTTGAGAAGGACTGTTTTATTTCTGCTGAATTGTTTTGGCACCCTTGTCAAAATCAATTGACTATAAGTGTGAGGGTTTATTTCTGAACTCTCAGTTCTATTCCATTGATCTTCATGTCTATCCTTATGTGAGTACCACACTGTTTTGATTACTGTAGCTTTGTAGTAAGTTTTTTAAAATTAATTAATTTATTTTTATTCATTTATTTTTGGCTGCGTTGGGTCTTCATTGCTGTGTGTGGGCTTTCTCTAGTTGAGACATGGGGGCTACTCTTCATTGTACACAGGCTTCTCACTGCAGTGGATTCTCTTGTTGCGGAGCATGGGCTCTAGGCGCATGGGCTTCAGTAGTTGTGGCATGCGGGCTCCAGAGCACAGGATCAGTAGTTGTGGTGCACGGGCTTAGTTGCTTCGCAGCATGTGGGATCTTCCCGGACCAGGGCTTGAACCCGTGTCCCCTGCATTGGTAGGCAGATTCTTAACCACTGTGCCACCAGGGGAGTCCCGCTTTGTAGTAAGTTTTAAAATGGGGAAGTGTGAGTCCTCCAACTTTGTTTTGATTGTTTTGACTCTTTTGGGTCCTGTGAATTTCCATATGATTTTTAGGATCAGTTTGCCAATTTCTGTAAAGAAGCTACCTGGGATTCTGATAGTGATTGTGCTGAGTCTGTAGATCAATTTGGAGAGTATTACCATTTTACTTATATTAAGTCTTTGGATCTATGAACATATAATGCCTTTCCATTTATTTAGGTCATCTTTAATTTTTTAAAGAAGTTGGGGGAAGAAAGAAAAGCAAGTGTATGTGTATAATTTTTTTACATTGACCTTCTTTTTTACCATTTCTGGTTCTCTTCATTTGTTCCTGTGGGTTTGAGTTACCATCTGGTGTCATTTTCTAGTCCAATATAATTTTGTTCCCACACACTTAAATCTTTGTGCTGTTATTTGCAAGTATATTACATTTCTATATATTATATGCCCAACAATACAGTTACATACATAGTTTTATACAGTTGCTTTTTAAATCAGTTAAAAGAAGAAAGGAGAAAAATATGCATTTATACTGTCTTTTATATTACATAATTACCTTTACTGGTGCTCTTTCTTTTTTTCATGTACGTTTGAATTACTGTTTGGGATCACATACTTTCAGCTTGAAGAACTTCCTTTAGTTTTCCTTGTAAAGCAGGTCTGCTAGCAATGCATTCTTTCTGTTTTTGTTTATCTGGGAATACCTCTTTTTTGCCTTTATTTTTGAAAGATAGTTTCATTGGATATAGGATTCTTGGTTGACAAATTTTCCCCCTAGTGCTTGAATATGTCATCACACTTCCTTCTGGCCTCCACTGTTTCTTTTGAGAAGTTAACAGTTATTCTTATGGGGGGGGCAGTTGTCAGTGATGAGTCATTTTCTCTTGCTCCCCTCAAGATTTTCCCCTTGTTTTTGGTTTTCAGCAGTTTTAATATGGTGTGTCTGTGTGTGGATCTCTGCATTTATCCTACTTGAAGTTCATTGAGCTTCTTGGCTATGTTAATATTTTTAAAATCACATTTGGGAAGTTTTAATCCATACTTTTCCAGCTCCTTCTCTTCTCTCCTCTGGTGTACCCATCATGCATATGTTGATTCACTTAATGCTGTCCTAACATTTCTCTGAGGTTTGGTTCCCTTTTCTTTGTCTGTTTTTCAGATTGCATAATTTCTATCAAACTATCTTCAAGTTCACTGATTATTTCTTCTGCCAGTTCAAATCTATTGTTGAACCCCTCCAGTGAATTTTTTCATTTCAGTGACATTGTACTTTTCAACTATGCATTTGGTTCTTTTATAATTTCTACCTCATTATTGATATTCTCTGTTTAATGAGATGTTGTCATTGTGTTTCCTTTACTTCTTCAAGTGTGGTTTCCTTTAGTTCTTTGTACATATTTGTAGTGGCTACTGTGAAGTCTGTCTGTTAAATCTGACATCTGGTCTCTCTTACAGGGAGTTTTTGCTGTATGTTTTTTTTCCTGTGTATGGGTCACACTCTCCTGTGTCTTTGCATATTTTGTAATTTTTCTTTGACATTTTAGATAATATGTTGTAGCAACTGTGAATATTGGTTCCTCACCCTGCCCCTGGGGGCTTGGGATTGCTTTTGCTTGTTTAGTGACTGGCTGGACCACTGTAGTGATGTCTCTTTCCTAAGCAATGTGAAGCCTTTGACTTTGCTCCTCAGAGGGCCCAGCCTTGGGCATGTGCACAGTCCCTCTGGGACACTAGTGGTTTTATAGGGGCTCTGTTTGTCTTTTCCCTGATCATACCCAGCTGTCAGGCCCCACCAATTGCTGGATGATTGCTCTGTTGTTTTTGACAATGCCCTGGAACTGCTCCATAGACTGATCCAGTCAAATTTGGGCTTTAAAGGGGTAGCTTTTTTTTTTTTTTTTTTTTTTTTGTCTGTGTTGGGTCTTCGTTGCTGCGTGTGGGCTTTCTCTAGCTGCGGTGAGCGGGGGCTACACTTCGTTGTGGTGCTTGGGCTTCTAATTGCCGTGGCTTCTCTCATTGTGGAGCACAGGCTCTAGGTGCATGGGCTTCAGTAGTTGTGGTGCATGTGGGATCTTCCCGGACTAGGGCTCGAACCCATGTCCCCTGTATTGGCAGGCAGATTCTTAACCACTGCGTTACCAGGGAAGTCCCTAAAGGGGTAGCTTTGGAGTTCAGTGTTTAAGGTTTGTTCTGACCCCAGGAAGCCTCTTCTTAGCTGTCTCTTTCCCCAGTTCTCTCTGGTAAACTAGTTGTCCTGTGGTTCGCTTGTAGTGCTAATGGAGGTACCGGCCTCCTCCTAATTGCTTAGTACCAAAACCTTCACTGATTTTGAAGGGCCTTTAGGCTTGAACTTCTCACACTCTGCTTCTAATCAAGTCAGTTTTTTGCAGGGAGAGCTTTGGAGCTCTCTGTTTCATGACCTGCCTCTCCCTGGGCAGAATCTCCTGAGCCACAGCTCTGGAGCTGGGGACAGGGACAGTGGTGCCTGTTTCTCTGAGTAGGGGCTGGTGAAAGGAGGAAGCCCCCAGACTCTCTGCTACACTCAGCTGAAGTTTAGCCTCTGCTACTTGGAGATGGAAGTGAAACCCCACTAACTGAGTTTTAGCACCTCAACTACGAAAAAGGAAGCAAGAAAGAAATTTGAAATTCAGACTTTTTTTTTTTAATATAGAAATTTATTTATTTATTTATTTATGGCTGCGTTGGGTCTTCGTTGCTGCACGTGGGCTTACTTTAGTTGTGTCGATCGGGGGCTACTCTTCATTGCAGTGCACGGGCTTCTCATTGAGGTGGCTTCTCTTGTGGAGCACGAGCTCTAGGTGCACGGGCTTCAGTAGTTGTGGCATGGGGGCTCAGTAGTTGTGGCACATGGGCTTAGTTGCTCCGCAGCATGTGGGATCTTCCCGGACCAGGGATCGAACCCATGTCCCTTGCATTGGCAGGTGGATTTTTAACCACTGTGCCACCAGGGAAGCCCTAGACTTTCTTTTTTCCTTTGGAATTGGAGATAAGGGATAGCAGACCTGTGTTAATATTTCTACCTTACAGTCTTGGAAGAGGTTGGATTTTTTTTTTTTTTTTTTCTGGTTGCACCAGGTCTTAGTTGCGGCCAGCAGGCTCCTTAGTTGTGGCATGCAAACTCTTAGTTGCGGCATGCATGTGGGATCTAGTTCCCTGACCAGGGATCAAACCCGGGCCCCCTGCATTGGGAGTGCGGAATCTTAACCACTGTGCCACCAGGGAAGTCCCTGGATTTTTTATTTTTAAGTTTTAATTTTTATTTATTTAGTTTTTTGGCCATGTTTTATTTATTTATTTATTTATTTATTTATTTATTTATTGGCCATGCCACCCTGCTTGTGGGATGTTAGTTCCCCAACCAGGGATTGAATCCTGGGTCATGGCAGTGAAAGCGCCGAGTCCTAACCACAGGACCGCCAGGGAATTCCCCGAGGTGGGATATTTTAGGGCCAAACAAGGCAGGGATGTGCACACAGGTGGTCTGGCTCCAGAACATGCCTTGGTTTAACCTCTGCTGGACTGTGGGAACCTCCAGGACACGACCCCGTGGTTTTCAGTCTATGTGTCTCTAACCCCCAAGGTGCAGGTGACCACCTGCAGGCGTGCATACATTTGTATACCTTTTCCCACCAGGTGCGTGTTGTGCCTAAGGCAGAGTGTGTGTGTGTGGCATAGACTCGGCTCTCTTCTGCAGCCTCTTTGGGGCCATAGGACCAGGTGCTGTTTTGAGTGACACACTGTTCTGAACTCTGCCCCAAGGGGGCTCCTGTGCTGGACATGCCTGTGCCCGAAGAGGGCACCCCGCCACCGCTGAGTGGCACCCCCGTCCCGGTTCCAGCCTACTTCCGCCATGCAGAACCTGGCTTCTCCCTCAAGAGGCCTCGGGGGCTCAGTCGGAGCCTCCCGCCCCGGCCCCCTGCCAAGGGCAGCATCCCCATCAGCCGCCTCTTCCCTCCTCGGACCCCAGGCTGGCACCAGCCCCAGCCCCAGCGGGTGTCGTTCCGAGGCCGAGCCTCCGAGCCCCTGCAGAGCCCCGGGTATGACCCGAGCCGGCCGGAGTCCTTCTTCCAGCAGAGTTTCCACAGGCTCGGCCGCCTGGGCCACGGCTCTTATGGAGAGGTCTTCAAGGTGAGTCAGTGACAGCTCCCCAGGCCTGTCTGGGGTAACCCCCCTGCCACCTCGCCACCCCGGCTGGGATGGGACAGTGTCCTGAGAAGCCTGTTCCCCTCCTTTCCCCTGATGGCCCACCTCTTGGGACTGACAGGCTCCCCTCAGTGCTGGACTTGGCCGCTTTCTCATAACCCCCCACGCAGGCCCCTCTGAGGCCCCCTCAGAGCCTGGCACGCCTCGCGATGGCTCCCGCCTGCCACCTCCTCTTGCCTGGTGCCAGCTGTGTGGGGGTCTTGGCAAGCTCCACGAGGCCCCGGAGCCAGGCCACCCCCCGTCCCCAGTGCAGTGCCCACCCCACCTCCCTCCGGCTGCAAGCGCTCAGGCGACACCTCCATGCCACCTTTTGTTTCTTAAAATATATTT
This sequence comes from Balaenoptera acutorostrata, assembly GCF_949987535.1. Classification (NCBI taxonomy): domain Eukaryota; kingdom Metazoa; phylum Chordata; class Mammalia; order Artiodactyla; family Balaenopteridae; genus Balaenoptera; species Balaenoptera acutorostrata. The sequence goes on from NC_080078.1 coordinate 37,373,757, forward strand.
TCCAATCATGTATATCTCCTCTAAAATGGTAGTTTTCCTTACACAAGTACTACATGAAGACAATTTTGTTAAAAAGTACAGAGGCCCCTAGGTCAGGGGAAACCACGGTGATTCTCAGGTGGGCGTTCTTCCTTCCAGACTTCTCTCTGTACTTCTCTGGAGTTGACCAGATAGAAACAAACCCATCTCATATGCCGCACGGCAGACCACACTGCCCGTGCTGTTCTGTAGGCAGCTTTTTTACTTAACGCATCCTCCTGGGCCTGTACTTAGAGGTCTGCCCTGTCTCTTCTGTCGCTGGGTCTCCAGCAAACCAGCACCTGGGGTGGAGGTTTGTCCAGCTTTGCTCTTGCACACGTGGGGGTCACTGTAAGGTAGCTGCCGTGCCATACCTTCTGCACATGTGAAATCTTAACAGAATCTTCTGGGTTGTCCTCCTGAGTGGTTGTGCCCCCTCGCTTCCAGGTGCGCTCCAAAGAAGACGGCCGGCTCTATGCCGTGAAGCGCTGCATGTCGCCTTTCCGGGGCCCCAAGGACCGGGCCCGCAAGCTGGCCGAGGTCGGCGGCCATGAGAAGGTGGGGCATCACCCGTGCTGTGTGCGGCTGGAGCAAGCCTGGGAGGAGGGCGGCATCCTATACCTGCAGACAGAGCTGTGTGGGCCCAGCCTACAGCAGCACTGTGAGGCCTGGGGCACCAGCCTGCCCGAGGCCCAGGTCTGGGGCTACCTGCGGGACACCCTGCTGGCCCTGGCCCACCTGCACAGCCAAGGCCTGGTCCACCTTGACGTCAAGCCCGCCAATATCTTCCTGGGGCCCCGGGACCGCTGCAAGCTGGGTGACTTTGGGCTGCTGGTGGAGCTGGGTGCATCCGGAGCTAGCGAGGCCCAGGAGGGAGACCCTCGCTACATGGCCCCCGAGCTGCTTCAAGGCTCTTATGGGACAGCGGCAGATGTGTTCAGGTAGGGCTCGACATGGGAGGCTCTTCCTGGTGGGCGGGGGAGTGGTCAGCAGAGGGTCACCATCCTAGCCCAAAGTCAGGAAGACTTGCTGGGAGACGCCCCAAGGGGATGGGGGTCCCGCCCTCTAGTTGAGAGGGGTCTGGAGAGTTAAGCTGTCTAATCAGAGAACCCTCTGGAGCCACTTTACCTGATTCACTTGTCTCTTCACTCATCTCCTCACGACACCTCCAAGGGAGGGACTATTATTACTCCATTTACAGGGGAATCGGGCACAGCAGGTTAAGGGACTTTTCCCCAAGTCCACAGTGAGCAGGTGGTGAGGCTGGGCCTGGACCAGGCGCTGGGTTCCAAGGTCCATGCTGGTCACCACTGCTCTGCTTCTCACAGTAGCATCCAGTCACATCAACAGGATGATGAGAACATCACTGTTCACAACAGCGACCAGAGTGCCAGTCCTGTGGGGGCGGGGGGCGGGGGGTAGGTGGTGTGTGGCCTACGCTGGGCCCGGGGTCTGTGCTCCATGATGTCGTCCCCATCATCAGCCCTGCCGAGACCGTCTCAGGGCCCCCAGCCCCTCCTTCCCCGCCTCCCTGGCTCATGGTGGAAGATAGCATCCCTTTCCTACCCCTCTTCTTGGGGGTAGCCTGGGGCTCTGGGTTCTGTGTCTCGAGGTCAACCCTGCCCCTCTTCTGTCCCTGTCCCTCCCAGTCTGGGTCTCACCATCCTGGAGGTGGCGTGCAACATGGAGCTGCCCCATGGTGGGGAGGGCTGGCAGCAGCTGCGCCAGGGCTACCTGCCCGCTGAGTTCACTGCTGGTGAGTGGGGAGAGAGGATTGGAGGGGATGGACTGCCACAGGGAGGGCAGGCTCTCACGGGGGGGGGGGGTGGCTGGTGGCAAGGGACTGCCAGGCTCAAGGCCCCATCACCCCTGATGTGGCCCTGCCCCGGGGACAGGCCTGTCTTCTGAGCTGCGTTCTGTCCTCACCATGATGCTGGAACCTGACCCCAAGCTACGGGCCACAGCCGAGGCCCTGCTGGCCCTGCCCATGCTCAGGCAGCCGCGGCCCTGGACCGTCCTGTGGTACATGGCTGCCGAGGCCCTCAGTCGAGGGTGGGCCCTGTGGCAGGTAAGCCAGGGAAGGTGATGGGTGGCCCTGCTCTGTTCCCTGGCCCAGGGTCTACCTAGCCTCCCTCGGCCCCCTGTCCCCACAGGCCCTGCTTTCCCTGCTGTGCTGGCTCTGGCACGGGTTGGCACACCCTGCCAGCTGGCTGCAGCCCCTGGGTCCGCCGGCCACCCCGCCTGGCTCGCCGCCCTGCAGCCTCCTCCTGGACAGCAGCCTCGCCAGCAACTGGGATGACGACAGCATAGGGTGGGTGAGGGCTCCGGGCAGGCGGCTGGGGGTGCGGGGAGACGGGCCGTCAGCGTGGCCAGACCCCACGCCCGAGGCCCAGGCCCCAGCCCCATGGGAATTAGCAGTGAACCGGCATCTCTCCCACAAACCTGGCCCCCATCAAACCCCGGGAAGGAAACCAAGGCTGGTGGGGGTGCGGCCTGGCCTAGTTTGAATGCAGTTGTTTCTTCTAATCTCAGTGTGTGGACCAGGGGCCGTACGGAGCAGGGCAAACTGGCAACCTCACAGTGAGGGTGCTGCCATGCTGGGGAGGAGCACAGGGGCCACAGCACCTGCTGGGAAAGGCAGGCGGTGCAGCCCCCACCCCCCAGAGGCTGCCAGTACCCAAGGGCAAGGCGTTATCCTTCCTCTCAGGGCGCAAAACCCCCAGAGCCTGGTGAGCTCCTGCCCTGGGAGGAATTCCTTAGTCCCACGTGCCTGGTGGCCAAGTGAGAGGCTGTAATTAAGAAACTACTGCAAAGGAAACCACAAGCTCAGGGCAGACAGTTCTCAGAAGGAATCACGCCATTAACCCCTTCCTTACGAGAATGTCACCCCATTGCCATGGGGGCGCTTTATAGCAGACAAAGTGCCAGATGAGCTTCAGTTACCACAAGGTCATTTCAAAGTCAGCTCAGTCAGAGCCCATGTGTTCTAAAAAGGGACAGAGGTGGCCTTTGAGTGTGGTCAGGTAGACTTTAGAAGTTGTCAGAGTGCTCTTTCAACGTCCACCAGTGCCCGTTGTCCGAGAATGGCCCCTGCCTGTGCCAGGCAGCAGCCCGGAGCCCGCACAGGGTCAGGATCGGTGTTGCTGCTCCCACCCAGCCGTGGCCTCCTCCCCGCCCCTCGACACCCTGCTTGTCTTGCCCACCCCCCGCAGGCCCTCGCTCTCTCCAGAGGCCATCCTGGCCAGGGCTGCTGGGAGCACCTCCACCCCCTGCAGTGGCTCCCCTGCCCCCCGGGGCAGGTACACGCTGAGGTGAGCAGGCCCAGGGTCCCAGGGGGTGGGAGGGGGCAGCTTTCGGACCCTGAGAGTCATTTCTCTCTTTCCTTCTCTCCCCCTAGGGATTCTCTGGACCTAAGTGACATTGACTCAGAGCCCCCACAGGGCACCTTCCCCTCCTTTGAGCCCCGGAACCTCCTCAGCCTGTTTGAGGATTCACTGGGCCCAACCTGAGCCCACGGGCCCGGGCTCGGCACTTTTAACCTCTTAGCCCCTTCCCTCCATCCTCCTGGAGGCTGGGGTCCCTCTGGAAACTCCAGTGGTCCCTTCTGCCTGGCCGTGTCTAATAAAAGGTATTTGAATCTTGGGAGTACCCAAGCTTGCTTGCGCAGCAACACGGCACTTATTGACGTTGCCCAGGGTCTGAGGCCCCTGGGATGGGCCAAGGCTGAGCTCTGCTGCAAGGCCCCAAGCCCCAGGCTGGCAGACTGGAGCTGGGAGCCACCCACTGTGTGGAGCAAAGATTTCCTGAGCAGGCACGTCCCTGCTGGGCAGGTCGAGCTGTCAGAGCACTCAAGGTGGAGGGTGCCCTCAGCCCAGTGGGGCCTGGGTCCAGGGCCATTCAGCTCTTTACATCTCTGTGCCAGTTACCTGGAAAAAGCAGCAGCCACCACCCTCCTGCCCCTAGGTCCTGGGATAAGAGGCTAGTCCTGTTGTCCAGACCCCTCATTCCACAGTCTCTGGACAGCAGGGAGAACGGGCTGCTGGGAGGGCCAGCATGCAGGGTGGACAGACAGAGGGCAGGAGGCTGGGCTAGGCAGCTGTGAGGTGCCTTATGTGAGGGTCAGGGTGGGTGATGGCTCTGGGCTGGCAGGATCCCAACTGTCCCTTTGGCCCAAACCTCACAGGTCCCAGAGGGTAAAAACAGGCCCAGAGAAGGGAAGGTTTCCTTTCAGCCTATAAGTCCCGTGGAAGAAGGCAGGAAGGGGAAGTGGAGCTCCAACGTGTGAGTAAAAGAGGGTAGTCCACAGGGAAGAATGGATGAACAGACGAGGGCACCCCGCTAGGAGGTCCCATTTGCTGGAAGCATCCAGGGAGCCAGCATGGTGCTGTTGGCCCTAGAAGACTGTGAGCAGGCCGGCATGGCGGGCGGGAGGTGGCTCAGTCCGGGGGGCAGATGTGCCGGGCAGCCCAGAGCAGGTCAGGCACGACGCCAGCGTGCAGCTGGAGGATGGAGCCCACGCTGAGCAGGTGCATGATCTGGTGTGAGTTACCCCAGTAGTCGAAGCGGCCCGGTCCCCAGCGCTCCGGCAGGCGGGCCACGTTCACCAGCCCCCCAAGCAGTGCCAGTGCATCCATGCGCAGGTAGCAGCGCAGGGAGCCTGGAGCCCCAGAGCCCAGCCCCACTCCCCGGGCCCCAAACATGAGAAGGCGGGCGCCAGCCTGCCAGCCAAAAGCGCGGAGCCGGGTACTGGTGGAGGGGGCAGTGAGGGCCCGCCAGCCTGCCACACCCGACAACACGGTGTAGGCCACCAGGGCAGCTGGGCGCAGCCAGGGCCTGCAGGCCAGGGTGCAGTGGATGATGGGCAGGGCCCCTGCACAGAGGAGAGAGGCAGGAGAGGGCACATCAGTCTGGGGGTCCACCTGCCCTTGTCCCTTTTTTTTTTTCCTTCCAGTTTCCCTGATACCTGCCCTTTCTATCTCAGGCTCATGTGAGTGTACCCGACCCCCAGCTCCCATCCTTCAAGCCCTCCGCCCCCCACCCTATCCCTTGGCTCACCGAGGGTGTTGACGAGGCAGACCCCACACATATCCAGGGCAAGGAGCCGAGTGTACACAGGGCTGCCCCCTTTGTGGCACATGAAGAGGTGATAGAGCACAGAGCCTGCAGGGGGTGCCAGGCAGGCTACACAGTGTGTGCCCCACAGCCAGCCATCCTTGCCCAGCTGACCCCAGGGCAAGGTCATGGGCAGCAGCACCAGGAAGCCCAGCAGGGCCAGCCCTGGGGGAGGGAGACAGTTTTCCATCAGACAGCTTCAGCATTGAGGACAAGTCATGTCCTCAATGAGGCCACAGGCTAGAGGGATGGGAGCAAGACAGGTCCTGACAAGGCTGTTGGCCAACTCTTGGCCGGCCCTGGACAGAGGCAGGCTCTGGGCTTTCAGTAACTTTATTTAGCAGAGCTCACAATAGTTCTGGGAAGGGGAGACCATTATCCCCACTTTATAGGTGAGGAAACCGAGTAACCTGCCCCAGGGGACCCCAGCAAGTAAGCAATGAAGCAGCACAGAGCCCCGGGCAGTCTGACTCCCAAGCTGGTCTCACCCTTGCAGCCACCACACCACTTCCCAGGAAAGCAGGGGGCCCCCACTCCCCAGTCTGGCCTAGGTATATCAGCAAAAGCCAGAGGGGGCATGATCTCAAGGTGAGTTCTGAATCTGACATGTAGGCAATGACAACAGATCCCAGGGCCACTTAGCTTGCTCCTCCCAATCCCTATGTCCTCTCTCTCCAGAAGGGACCAGACAGATGGAGGCTGTGGGCCTTTTTGTCCACTAGAGCAGGTGAGGCCAGGCAGGGCAGGGGGCTGAAAGAACCCTGTTCCACCTTCTACCCAGGCACCTTTTCAGGGAATTCCAGTCCTCCCAGTCCAGGCCTTCAGGACCATTCCTACCACTTCCTGCAGGCACTTTGGCATTGCCCTCACACGGGTCAAAGGTCGGCACTGGCAGGCTGTGGCCGCTGACTGCCCACTCTTGGCAGGGTCTAGCCAGGCCACAGTCCCCCAGGGGGCAGGTACCAAGGCTGGGCCCAGCGCATTCAGGGCCCCGCTCTCCACCCGGGTAGGCCAAGGACGGGCAGGGCTGTGTCAGCACAGCTCCGCGGGGCCGCGGAGGAGGGGCCCGGCTCCTGCGGCGGGGAGGGGGGGGCGGGGGCGGGGGAGGAGACGCCACCAGGCGGAGCCCGGCGGCTGGGCTGCTCCGGGCGGGCGGGGACGGCAGGGCGGCCGGGGCCTAGCTTCTCCTGGGCCCCTCCTCGCCAAAGTCAACACCCATCTCCGGGACGGGTGCTGGCGGTAGAGGGTGCCAGGGCGCAGGGATTACGAAGCGGCCGGACACCAAGTTACTTATTCCCAGGGCTCAGAGGGATTAAGCGGACTCGGTCTCCGACTCTGCTTCCCTCGCCTGCCCCGGGGGCCCCGCCGGGGGAGCAGAAGCGGGCAGCGACGATCGGCACAATGGCAGCTTTGTCACCGCGGCTCCTGGCCGTGCCAGGGCCGGGGCAGCCCAGGACCTGGGCGCTGGGGCTCTCCTCGGCCTTCGGGCCCCTGGCCGGGCGCGGGCAGGGCTGCCGCGGATGGGGGATGCGGGGCGCGGCTCACCGTGCGTGTAGATGTTGCCCAGCTCGTTGTGCATGTAGAAGAGGCTACGCAGGCAGCCCGAGCCGCTGCTGGCCGGCCGGTAGCCGGTGAGCACGAACTTGTTGAACTGCAGGTGCGGCGGCGAGCTGGCCCAGTCCAGCAGGCGCGGCCCGGCCAGGAACGCCATGGCCCGGCCGGGCGAAGTCGGTCCGCGCTCCTCTTGCCCCCAGGTCTCCTCAGCGGGCCAACAGCACCCGGAGCCTCATCCCTGCGCCCGCCCACCTCCCAGTGCTCGGTCCGCGCACGCGCTGGCCCGGGGGGTCCCAGCCCGTGCCCCCCTCCCGCGCTGCGCACGCGCGGGCCCCGCGACCCCACGCCTGGGCGGAGGCCGGGGACGCACAGGAATCCGGAGCGCAGTGCGGCTGGCAGGCGCTGTGCAGGGACAGCTCGCGGCGGCTGCTGTGGCGGCGGCTGCTGTGGCGGCGGCAGCGGCCAGTAGTCTCTCGGCTGCCGGGAGGACGGGCGCGGCCGGACGCGGGAGGGGACGCCAGGCTCCGCCCCAGCTGCTCGCCCCCGCCATCCCGCCAGGGTTTCGCGCTCTGGGCTCCTGACGTCGCGGCTGCGAGGGCCAATGGGCGCGGCCGGCTGGGAGGTTCCTCCCGGCAGCCGCCCAGGCCTCAGCGTCTTAGCATAATATATGCGGTCCCAGTCTCATTTGCATGGGGTGCCTGTTGGATTGGGACCCGACGTTCTGGGTCCCGGTGGCTCGCGTTCCCTTGCAGTTCGCGCCCGGGCTTTTCGCGCGACCCCCAGGTCGACTCACCCTTGGGCATTCACCCTCCCGGGCACAGCCCCTCCACCCTGCAGCACCCCACAGCCCGGGCTCTGTCCAAGGTGCTGCCGACCCGGGATTTTCGGACGGGTCAGGTCTAGAGCCGGTGCGCCCCTACTCCACCGGTGATATCTCCACTCTCCCGACTTCCCCGGAGCGCAGCAAGGCGTGCCGAGATGCCCAGGCCTCTAGGGGTGTGCCTGACGTGCCCGGAGCCCTCCAGTGAGGCCCTGCCCTTCGGGCCAGGCTTCTTCGAGCTTGGGCTGGGCCAAAGTCGCTCACTGTTCAAGCCAAAGGCGCATCTTCGGCCCCGCCCAGGACGGGCAGGAAACGGAGAGGGAGAGAGGGCAGGAGGCCAGGGAAGAAAGTTCAGTCCCCACCAGGGTTCATCCTAAATCAGGTCCACGAAGGCATCCCTTCTTCTGCTTAACCCTGCTGACAACCGGCCTCCACCTCCTTCCCTTCTCCAGGACCCCGCCCACTCATCCTTCCGCCTCCGCGGTTCCTCTGCATTCCAGGCTGCTACACGAAACTCTTTGCGATGAACGCCTTTAACTTGCATGCACACAACCAGTCTTGGCACTGTACCCTCATAGCTCTTCCCACACGTAAGAAATTCCGGAGCCCTGTACCAAAATAGGTTCTTTATTCAAAGTCTATGATTGGTCTTTTGACCACTTTTGTTGACCTCTCACATTTCACTTTGGGCAGCAGTCCAGAACCACCCCAGGAGGGGCTCAAAGACCCAGGTATCGAGGTCTATGAGAGAAGTCGGATTCCTCTTGCCCTTTGGCCTTGACCATCTGGACCCCGAGGGTCAGGTGAAGTTCCCAATAATAGCACCAGATGCTTCCTGTCCGACGTCTGGCCTCCTTGAGATGACTAGAGGCCGAGCTGCCAAGCTTCAAAAGGGCAGAAGGCCAAGGTAGACAGTGTGTGGCAAAGGGTCTCAGGAGTCTATCCCGCTGCAGGAGGGTCCAGTGGACCCTGGGGGTCCCGAGTCAGAGAGCAGAGATGAGTGAGCGCAGGGAACTCTGGCTGGAGGCGCTCAATGGCCGGTAACTCGCGGTTAGACTCTCATCCTGGGGGTCCCCGGGAGGACAGGGCAGGGCGACCCCTCGAGGCCGGCGGTACCAAACGGCCCAGCTTCTTGCGGGGTCCCGGGAAGGCCCCAACGCTGAGGGCCCTTTACCCGGAGCCAGCAGGCAGCTCCTAGAGAGGGAGCAGACGTCAGCCGAACCCCCAACCAACCTCACCTCCAGCACCTTGCTTCGCTTGTGATCCCACGCGTCCCTCGAACGCGTGATCCTCGTCCCTCGAACCCAGGAGTTCCTTCCAGCCCTGTTCCCGTCGTGGGCCCTAGCTTCCCACCAGGGCCCCCCACGCCCCGGGGCACCGGGGCGGGGCGTCAGGCTCCCGGCAAGGTCCGCCCTCAGGTCCTGCCCCAGAGCGCGCACCGTCCGCGCAGCAGGCGCAGCAGCGACAGCAGCAGCAGCAGCAGCAGCAGCACTGAGACGGTCGTCACCGTCAAGAAGACCTGGGCTGCGGGCACACGAGTGTGGTGAGGACAGGGCTTGGAAGGGGCTGTTCCCCAAACTCTCTCCCGCCTCCCACGCCCGTCTCACCCCCCATCGCGGCCTCTGGAGCCCCAGGCCGGGGGCTGCAGCTCACGTTGGCCCCGTCGGGGGGCTCTGCAGGGGTCTGGGCCGAGCCCTTGGGGGGCGCAGGGTCGTCGGCGTCCTGCAGCCCTGCGGAGAGGGGTGTGAGGCAGGCTGGCGGGGGAGCGGGCTGAGGGGGGACGCGGCGGGGCCTCACCGCGGTAGGTGAGCGCGAAGCCCTGCGCATGGCCGCGAGCGTCGCTGCGGAAGGTGAGCAGCAGTGCGGCGGAGCGCAGGCGCAACGGCCCCGGCGGCGGCGGGCGGGCGCCGTCGAAGGCGCGGAGCAGGCTGCCCGAGGCGGCGTCGCGCAGCTCCAGCTGGTCGCGCGGGTCCGCCAGCTCGAAGAGGCGGAAGGTGAGCTCCAGCGCGGCGCCCGGAGGGCCCAGCGCCCAGCTACAGTTCCGGTCCGGCCCGTACTCGTCCGGGAAGTCCGGGGAGTAGATGACACCTTGAGGTGCGGTCCAGTTCCCCTGGCAGGAGCCCACGGACACTGTGGGCGGGGCCGGCGGTCAGAACCCGGAGACCGGCGGGCTCCTCCTTCTACATAGAGCCCCGCCCCTTCCTAGCTAGGCCCCGCCCCAGACAGACTAACCTCATCTTCGGACCCCATCTCCACCCCAGGTTCAGCCCAACTCCCTCCTCCGACCCCGTCCAACCCCTTCCATAGGCCCCGCTGTCAAACTATTAATCCCCTCCTCAAGTCTCGCCCTGAAACAATTCCTTTCTCAGGTCCCGTCCTCAGACCCAGACCCCTGGCCCCAGGGTCAGCCCAGCCCCCTCTTCAGGCCCAGTCCTCAACCCAATCCCTTTATTAGGCCCCGCCCCCAACCTACCGCCTTCCCTTCCCAGATCCCGCCCCCTGTCACGGCATCGCTGAGTCTCACTCAGACTCTTCCCGTCATCCGAGCCCCTCATCCCTGCCCACTCCTCGCCTTCGTAGATGCCCAGGCGCCCATCGCCGCCGCACAGCTGGCCCGGGTGGCCAAAGCAGATCTGGTCACAGTCGGTGGCCGGAGCCGGGCGTCCCCGGGCCAGGTCGCTTTCAGAGCCACAGAAACAGGCGTAGCCAGCCTCCACGCCGGCCAACTGGGAGCACAGACTGGGTGACCCCCGAGACAGGGGCTGGGGTGGGGGTGGGGTGGTGGGAGCCAGGGGTCGGGGTCGGAAGTGGGAATCGGGCTGGGGGTTCAGAAATCAGTGTCAAGGTTTGGCCTCAGAGTTGGAAGTTGATTTGGGTCCTGAGGTCAAGGTCAGGGGTCACCACTGGTCTGGGCAGGTGGGCAATACCTGGTAGCCCTTCATGCGGCAGAAGCGAAGGCACACCTGGACCGTGAGCTTTGTTGAGGTGCCGCTGGGGCCGCTGAGGGCCGGGGGTGCCCCAGAGTCCACGAAGCAGCCCAGGTACCCAGGCACTGAGGGGGCAGCAGAGTCACGCTCAGTGAGGTGCCTCCAAAAGCGAACTCTGCCCAGGCAGCCCGGCCTCCACCATTGTCCAGCCCGGCCCACTCACTATGACACGTGGGGATATCGCAGTAGCGCCAGTAGATGCCCTCCTCCGTCTCGGCCACGTAGCACCATGGCTGCACATCACCATCTGGGTTACTGTAGGTACAGGAGAAAAAGTTGGGATCCTACCGTCCCAAGAACGGCAAATTCCAGCCCTGACCCACGGCTTATTCTCAAAATGGCCACCGTGTGTGTTAGAGCAAATTCTGGTTTGCCCACCAGAATGGATGTCGATTTCCGAGTGGACGGTGTGAAATCATTAAAGGGCCCTGGGGGCTGATTTTAGGTCTTCAGCTGTTGCTAGGCTATGAGGACTTTGAGGCCATTTGTAGTATTCGCCCTCCGCCCAGCCATGGGCCTCAGCCAAGTCCCTTATCTTGGAATCCTGCTTTAAAGCAGAAGTGATGAGCCCTAAGCTTTGCGGTTCAGCAGGGAAGTGTCCTCCCGCTCAGCTCGGTCCCTGCCGCTTCAGACCGAAACTGTGGCTCTGAACCCCCAATCCCTCCGTCACCACCAGTAGATGTGTCTCAAAAGAAGCTGTGAGCCAAGGGCCCGGCCCCTCACTCCAGGGCTTGCCCTCTGACTACGCCACGCCCTTATGGGCGCCTTGAGTGCCCAGGCCTGACCTGAGGCTCTGCAGAAGTTATGCGCCTAAGGCCCGACCCGGGTCAGAAAAGGTTCTACCTCACGCTTAAGCCCCGCCCCTAGGCCCTCGAGACGGCCCCTGTGCCCGCCCAGCAGAGACCTCCTCTCCGCCCATGCCGAGGCCCAGCCCCAGGCCAACGCCTGTAATAGTGCACCCAGCCCCGCCCCAGCGAAGGCCCCGCCCCTCACCGGCAGAAGTTGTGCGCGCCCAGCCCCCAGCGGCCGTGGGGGTCGCTGGCGCTGCTGTAGCTGTGCTGCTGCGTCTGGTCCCAGTAGAGGCACGGGCGGCCAGCCCCGCGCGGGCCCGTGCGGTTCTGGTGGCCGCGGTAGTCTGCGCCATTCACCTGGAAGCACTCGGACAGGCCTGCACGGCGACGGCGGGGCCTGGGGAGGTCCTGACCCTTGCCGGGCATCCTCACCCCACACTCCGACGCCAACTCCCGCCCGGCTCCCCAGCCAGCGCCCCCGGCGCCCACGGGGCCCTCGGGCTGCTCAGCTGCTGCCACCACCTGCTCTGCCCCCTCGCCAGTGGGACTCGGGTTCTAGGCGCGGAGGCCGAGGAGGGAAGGGTGACCTCGGCCCACTCGCCGGGCCGCGACTCACCTGGGCTATGCAGGTTCCCAGCTGAGGCCCCGCGTGGCAGCAGCAGCCGGAGCAAGAGAAGGAGGAGGAGGCCCTGCGGGGCCCGTGTCCCCATCGCCCCCAACCAAGAAGAGGTCGCCCTGGCCCGCACAAGGCCCTTGTCGCTCCGGGGTCTCCCAGGCGGCCTGGGGGGCGTTGTCCTCTGACAGTCTGTCCTCGTCCCCGCTCTGCGAGGCGCTCTCTGTCTGGGGCGGGGAGGGGGGGGGGCGGTAATATCTCCCAGGGGTATTTGCCTCCTAGGGTTTCTGGCCCTGAAGGCGTCTCTCTGTCCCGGGCCCTACTGGGAGTCTCCCCGGGGGGACGATCTCTGGCCAGGGACGTTCTCCGTCTCTGCCTCTCCGGGCTCAGGGTCCTGCCTCGGCTTCCACACCCGCCCCCTCCCTCTGCCTCTTGCTCTCTGAGTCTCCCTCGCCCAGGTCTCCAACGCGCTGGCTCCTGCCCCCCTCGCGTCCCTCCGCGCGTCCCTCCCCCCGGGTCCCTCCCTCCCTCCCCACCCCCCACCGAGGCAGGGAAGCCCCGCCCGAGACTGGAGCGGAGGCAGCAGGTCCAGACGCCTCCCACGCCCGCCCCCCATCTCCGGGACCCTCTGTGTCCCGGAGCGCGCCTCCCCTCCCTTCCTCCTCTCAGGGTCGGTGAAGGTTCCTGCGGGCGCGTGTGGAGGAGGCCCGGCCAGGCTGGTGGACAGAACGACCCTAATGGGGGAGACACAGGACCCTCTCCCGAGGCCACACGTCCCCGGGGCACCCGGAGTCCCCAGCTCACAGACACCCTTGAATGAAGTGCAGGCACGCTCTCCCACTCAGTCACCCATTCATTGTGAGACGCTCACACGCACACCCTCTTTCGGATCTTCACGCCTCTCCCTTCCCAGGTCCCGACGCCTCTGGCCTGAGGAAGCGCCACTCCCTGCCCCCGCACCCGCCCGACGGGCTGGAATGGTGGCCGCTCAGTCTGGGACAGGCAGGGGCAGCTGGTGTCTGGGGAGGAAGGCAGCTGCGCCCCTGGTCCCAGCCTGTCCCCTCCTCTCCTCCTCCTCTCCCTAGGACCCCCAGCCCAGGCTCGCCGGAGCCCTCGCAGAGCGGTGGAATTCCCCCAGCGGTGCCCCCCCACCTGGCGGGGGAGGGGGAAGGGGAGCAGGTCCAGGCAGGCGTGGGGGGAAATTCCCCGCCCCCTCCCCCTGGGCCCGACTCCTCCGAGTCCTCTGATCTCCCAGCAGCGCCCGCCGGCTGCCCTCAGGGCTTGGGGAGAGGCCAGCGCAGGTGCGTGGGAGGGCGGGGGCGGGGGCCGGGAAGGAGATGGGTGGTGGCCTGGGGCCCAGAGCGGCCCGCCCGGCCCCGATGTCTTGCTCCCCCGTCCAGCCTGCCCACCCCTCACCAGTCCCCCAACAGGCTGTCCAGCCTGCAAGGACCTGTCTCTGCTCTGTCAGTACCCGCCGCACTCCTCCCCCGCCCCAGATCGGGGGTGCAGAGAAGATTCTAGGAAAGCCAAAGTGCTGGTGATGGTGGTGACTGGACCCGCGAAGACCTCGCTTCGAATGAGCCTGTGCCTCATACACAGGCTGGGGGGAGGTGTGTGTGTCGGGGGGGGGCGTTATCCCAACGCAGCTGGCTGGCGGAGACTGGAGGCCAGCGCCCAGGTTGCCTCCTGGGGGGACCCTCTCAGCTGCCATGCTGGCCCGGGCTCACCTCCCAGTTTCCTGGCCCACTGAACAATGGACTGGGAGTCTCACCAGCGCAGGCTAGCCCAGCGCAGGGAACCCAGCTAAGGAGAGAGTAGTAAAACCCACGGACCTGGCCCCCTTCTCCCTTCTGCTTGTGAGCTTGGGGGCTGCTGTGGCTCCATGGCGTCGTCCTAGGCTCTGGCCCGGGGAGAGCATCCTGGGGCAGCAGGCCTGGGCGATGGGGGTGCGTGGGGAGCCTCGCTCCCAGGAGTCACCTGAGAAAAGGGCGGGGTGGAGGACAAAGACAACCAGGACCCCTCGTGCAGAAGGAAGGCCAGTGGTGGAGTGGAGGAAGAACTGACCCCTTTTCTGGCAGGAGGGTTGACTAAAAAGGGCTGTCCGTCTGGTCCACTGTACTTTGGGCCCCCACTGCCAGGCTGATCTCCTGCAAAAGGGGTATTGGATGAAAAGAAGGGGGTGCTCAGTTCCGGGACTCAGGCACCAAGATGAGAGGCAGTATCCCCACTGCAAGCTCCAGTCCCAGGTGGCTCACAGAACCTTGAACTAAGGAAGGCCTGGGCTCTCGTCCCCACCACTTCTGGGGAGTTCAGAAAGGCTGCCTGCCGAGGGGCCCACGGTCCCAGTCAGGACCTCCTCCTGGTCTCCCCGCAGCAATGGTACCACTGTCGTGGGAGGGCTGGGTCCCTACTGCCTGGCCCCTACCTGCACCCTGCCTGTTTACTGACCCTGGCTCCTCCAGCTCCTGCACAAACAGCTGAACTTCATTTCCCTGCTTCCCTTGCATTAGGTATAACCACAGGAGTGAGTTCTGGCTATGAGGCATGGGCAGGAGTGATGCCTCTAACTCCTCAATTCTCAAAGCAAGGGCCCGGATCAACAGCATTGACATCACCAGGGAGCTTGTTAGAAATGCAGATTCTCATACCCCACTCCATGCCTCCTTCATCAGAGCCTGCATTAACAAGATCCCCAGGTGTTAAAGTTTGAAAAGCACTGATGTAGACCCCTGCCAGGTCTGGTCTACAATAGCCTCAGTTTCTATCTCCTTCATTCACCAACTAGATGGAGGGGATACCTAGGGCCTAGGGCAGGGTGGAAGGAGCCAGATTCCCTAGCGACCTTGTAGAAGGAGCCTGCCAACTAGAAGTATCAGCGTGGGACTCTGCATGAGTAGAGAAATAAATATCTATGTGTTAAGCCACTGAGATCAGGGGCTTGCTTGTTACAGCAGCTGGCACAACTTACCTGGACTAATACATTCCCCCCACCCTCATACAGTTCTTGTCTCCAAGGCTGGTTCCTCTGAGAGCTGGGAGGGAGAATGTTCCATGCCTCTCATTTAGCTTCTGGTGGCTTGTTGGCCGTCATTGGCATTCCTTGGCTCGTAGAAGCCACTAATCACCCCAGTCTCTGCCTTCACCTTCGCATGGCATTCTCCCTGTGTGAATGTCTGTGTCCGAATTTCCCCTTTTTATAAGGACACCAGTCATGTTGGATTAGGGGCCCAACCTACTGCAGTAGGATCCCGTCTAAACTAATCACATCTGCAACGACCTATTTCCAAATAAGGTCACATTCTGAGGTACTAGGGGTTAGGATTTCAACATGTGAATTCTGGAGGGACACAATTCATCTCATAACATCTTACTTATGTCTTGTCACTTTTCCATCCTTGCTGCTATTTCCCTAGTCCGAGCCACCACCATCTCCTACTTGGACTAATAGCTCTCTCAGCTGAGGTCCAGCTCCCCATGGTTACCCTGAACAGCCCTTCCAGCAGCCAGAGTCTTGTTTTGATGGGAGAAGGCTGAGGGGCTGTTCTAGTGCCCTCGGAGCCCTCAGAGGAACAGTAGGGTGGCCAGCCAGGAGAGGCTGGGCTCTGCAGAGCTGTGATGAGGATGCAGCCTGAGGCTGGCAGCCGCCCTGCCCTTTGTCTCCAGAGACTCCCTTGGGTACCTCTGGCTTCTGGTCCTTGAACCAGGTAATCATACCTGATATGGACACCTGGGAGAGAACACCTGGGGCAGGTGTTGTATGATGGGGTTGCATTTTAGAAAAGCCCTTGGCTATCATGGGGACAGATTGCAGAGAGGGGACACTGGAGGCTGCAGTGGTCACAAAGGTGAAGGGTTGGGGCTCTAGGTGACTCAGGGGCCTAGGGATGCGGATGTTTATTAATACAAGGATTGACTAACAGTCTTCTTTACCATATGTGTGCCTTACTAGTGCTATGGACTGAATGTTTGTGTCCCCCCCAAATTCACACGTTGAAACCCTAATCCCAATGTGATAACATGAAGAGGTGGGACCTTTGGGAGGTGTTCCGGTCAGGGTGGAACCCTCATGATGTGTTAGTGCCTTATACGAAGAGGCCAGAAAGTTAGCTAGGCCTACCCCCCTTCCGCTCCCCACGTGAGGACACAGTAAGAAGGTGGCCAACTGTAAACCAGGAAGAGAGCTCTCACCAAAACTCAACCATGCCCTCACCCTGACCTCACAATTCCAGCCTCCAGAACTGTGAGAAGTACATGTCTGTTGTTTAAGATCCCCCCTCCCTGCACCCCTCCCCTCTGGGGCCTATGGTATATTATGGCAACCTGAGTGGACTAAGACACCTGGATTCCCCAAATTCTCCCAGCACCAGAGGAAGGAACCCCATCAGCCTTAACACATAGGGAAAGAAACCGCAGAGGCAGTGACTTCTAATGGGTCTGAGGTTTCTTTTCGGGGTGATAAAATGTTCTGGAATTACATAGAGGTGATGGAGGCCCTACTCTGTGAATGTGCTAACTAACAGTCATTGAATCGTACACTTGAGTTGGTGAACTCTATGGTGTGTGGATTGTATCTCAATAAAGCTGTTACTAAAGAAAGAAAGAAAGAAAGAACTAGGCAGGGTGGCACTGGTGAAACTGATAGCTGACGGGACCTAGGGACAGGCAGGGCGGTGTTGAGGACGGCTCTGGGTTTCTAGGCTCTGGGTTTCTACGTATGTGGTGGAGCCATCAGAGGAGAGGGATGATGGAGACACTCCCCTTCTCCACCTTTGCTGCTGGTGACCACGGGATATCCAGGGCCAAGGTCCTGGGGGCAGCTGGACACACAGGTTTGGTTGCAGAAGGGAGGGCAGAGCTGGGGCTGCAGATTGACAAACCGTGAACCCTGAAAATGACTGGGCAGAAAAGGGCTGAGGTCCAGTCCCCAGAACACCAACCACCTTGCTTATCGGTTGGGTGGGGGCCAAGGAGCCCTCAAAGGAGGTGCAGAGAACCTGGGAGCCACCTTCAGGTCTGCAGGGATCAAGGAGGGGCGGTCAGTGCAGGATGAACTCTGAGGTGCACCCGCTGAATTTAGTGACAAGGAAGTCCTTGGTGCCACCCTGCAGGATCCATCTCGACGGAGGACATGGGGACAGGAGGCTGGGCTGGGTGGGCAGGGGGAGCTGGGCCAGGAGAAGCGTTTCAGTGACGCTCATCTCACAACCCCAGGGACAGGACTGAGGGCTGGGGCCCCTAGAGCCAGCCGCTGGCCCATTTTTAAAATTTGAGTAACTTTTTGGCAGTCTCGCTGCTCCTTATGAACTTTTTATTTCAGATTTCATAATTGAGATGTTGTTGCGCCATCACCCAAAGGGACACAGAGATATATTAGCGGCTCCACGTGGTGCAGACATAATGAAACAGGGTTTATTGGGGGAACTAGCAGCGGAGTGGAAATAGGGAAGGGGGAGGGCAGGACCACGCCCAGCTGTCGCTGTCCACCAGGGGCCAGCTTCCAAGAGGGACTTGCCCCTGTGCACTTTGCTCTGTGACAAGGATAGGGCAGGGGACATCTCTCTGGCTCTGGAACTGCGGAGGAAGTGGCTGTATGATGGGGAGCCTCTGGGGCTCGGTGGTGGGTGGTGAGTGGCCATGGGGCTACCCAAGGCGGCAGCAGTATCCAAATTCATGTCCATTGGGGAGTCCTCGATCTGAGCAACATGGACCATCCACCTACCCTCTAAGGTCAAAGCAGGTACAGAGATGAGGATGAGTGGCTGGGCCCTGGTCAATGTGAGCATGGGGGCAGAGGGACAAGCCTGAGTCCTTCCTCTGACCCTGGGCCTGGAGCCCAGCCAAGGTGACGGGCATGGGACTTGAGATTGGGAGTCGCCCACCCTGCGCCCCGTGGAAGCCCTACTGTGGCGGGTGGGAAACCAGTGACCCTGCAGGCGTTCGGGTGACATTGGCTGCTGGGACTCGGTGCTTCTTGCCGGGCACTTCAGGCCTGTGTGAGGTTCCTCTTTGTGTGGAACTGAGCAGAGACCCAGCTGGTGCTGGCACAGACTTGACTGTCCTTTTAAGTTCAGGTGCCTTTCTATAAGTGTGGTCGCCTCCTGTGGATGTGCACATCTGTGGGTCTGGGATTGGGGTGCATCTGTTCCCACAGGGCTGTCTTTGGCCTTGGCCACGGGCAGTTCACTCTCTCCGGGCAGCGTGCTCCATGGCCAAGAGCACTGCCCGAAACACAGCCCCTGTGTTGCGTGTCCATTGCAGGCGGCCAGCAGCACAATGGGTCTCTTGGCAGGTGCCTGCCTCCTACCTGGGAGGTGGGCTATCACGTTGCTGGACCATCTTCATGACTGCTGGCCAGGCTGGTGGGTGAGGGCCCCATGGAGCCGGCAGTCGGGTCAAGAGATGGGACAGTTACCTGCCTGGGAAGGTAGCCAGGGTCTTGGGGGTCAAGGTTGCCCTGGCTTGGGGGTGCCAGTTCCACTTCAAGCTTGTCCCAGCTTATGAAAACAAGTCAGGGAGGACTTGGGATGAATCAGCAGAGGATCAAGGCCTCTCTTTCAGCTCCACGGGGGCTGGGGAATGGCCAGCAGGAGCTGCACTGTCCCCCCGTGGGCTGGGAGCAGACCCTTCAGCAACCTTTCTGAGGACTCCCACCCACTCCTAGTCCAGCGGGCACCTGGGCCAGGTGACCAGACGCTGCCCCAGGTGTGGAGGCTTCCCTCTGCCCAGCCAAACTCCATCACTTCCCACCACGTGGCACTGAGACATGTGGAGTGTATGCCTTTCTGTTGCTGCATAGGGCATGTGGACACACAGCAGCTCTACACAGTAAGATATAAAATCAGGTTTATTGCGGGAAATGTATAGGCAGAGGGACAGTGGTGGGATGTCTGAGCTGTCACTGTCCCATGGCTGGACGGCAGGCTGCGTGGCCAGCTTGGCGGGAGGGAGCCTGCACCGTGTGCTCCCCCTGCAATTCAAGGAGCCCACTGGGGAGGATGCAGCCCTGTTAGCAAGCAGCAGCCTCTGGAGTTCGTGGGGGACATGGGCCCACTGCTCCCTGCAGGCCGGCTCCCTGCCGTGCCATCAGACGGGAGAAGGGCTTGCGCCCACTGTCATTGGGATCTGCCTCTCCTCCTGCATCAGGCGAACGTGGGCGACCCCGGTGGAGTTTGCCCAGCGCTGGCTTCCTGCAGCCGTCAGGCTGGCTTCCAGGGCCCGAACAACACCTGCCCAGTGGACACTGGGATCGTGGACACTGGGTTTAATTTAAGTTGGAAAACAGCAAAGGGAACTCTAACAGAGGGTGTAGCAAGGCCTCTGGTTTTGGCCTGCTCTGTTAATGCGACAGCCACACCCCGGCAGCAGATGGCCAAGGAGCACGAAGGCCCACCTGGCACCTGCCCGGAAAACACCTGGGACGGCTGGAACCGCACGGGGCAGCTCAGCCTGAAGAAGCAGGAACTTCCCCAAACGTGCCCCACCTTCGTCTTGAAGTGGCCTCCACGATGATTTTCCACTTTGTGGAGCCGAAGCAGGACCACACCCAACAGGAAAGCCCTTGGCAAAGCCGTGGGCTCTGAAAACGGATGGGAATTTGCACCAGGGCAGGGGCAGGTGTCTTTGTGAACGATGCTTCCTTCCTCAGAGCTTTTGGTGGCCGTGGCCCTCCCCACGTCACTCCACTCCACGTCATACACAGCTGCGGGCCACCAGCTCCTGGGGCTCTTCTTTGTCGGCAGGGATACACCATCGAAGCGTTCCTCCTGGGAGGCCTCTTGAGGGAATGTGAAGGCCGTGGATGCTTTGGAAGAGTGAAAGAGAGGTTTTGTCGAGCAAAATCTAACCGGGTGGGAAATGCCGGGGTTCTGTGTGGACCTGGAGCATCCTTGACGCAGGCGGCACGTGAGGTTCCTCTGCTGAGTCCAGGAGGAGGCTGGCCTCATTGGGACTCGCTGTCCAGATGTGTACCTTCCACCTTCCTGATGACAAAGAAACACACATTCATGATATCCATGAAATCCAAACGTGGTGGAAAGAGATAATCAAGAAAGTTAAGGATTCCTGTAATCCCTTTCCCCTAGAGATCACCATCAACCAGATCATTTTTATACACACTCATATACATGCATCACAGCAGTTCCTTTAAAACGTGAGATTGGGAATTCCCTGGTGGTCCAGTGGTTAGGACTCCGAGCTTTCACTGCCAAGGGCGCGGGTTCAATCCCTGGTCGAGGAACTAAGATCCTACAGGCCATGCAGTGTGGCCAAAAAAAAAACATAAATAAATAACTTCATACCCTTTAGCTACACCCCCCCCCAACATTCCTCACCCTAGGCAACCACTAATTTAATTTTTTTTAAAAAATATTTATTTATTTATTTACTTTTGGCTGTGTCAGGTCTTAGTTGAGGCACGTGGGAGCTTTCGTTGTGGAGTGTGGGATCTTTCGTTGTGGAGTGTGGGCTCCTCGTTGCAGCGTGTGGGCTTCTCTCTAGTTGTGACACGCAGACTCCAGAGTGCGTGGGCTCTGCGGTTGCAGAGTGCGGGCTTAGTTGCGCCTCCGCATGCGGCATCTTAGTTCCCTGACAAGGGATCAATCCTGCGTCCCCTGCATTGGAAGGTGGATTCTTAACCACTGGACCACCAGGGAAGTCCCTAATCTACTTTTTATCTCCATAGATTTGCCTACTCTGGACATTTCATAGAAATGGAATCATACAAGTTGTGGTCTTTTGTGTCTGGCTTCTTTCACTTATCATCACGTTTTTGAGGTTCATCTGTGTTGTAGTGTATGTCAGTTCTTCATTCCTTTTTATGGCCAAATAATATTTCATTGTATGAATGAACCAAGTTTTATTTATTCATTCAACCATTGATGGATATTTTGGGTTTTCACTTTTTGGCTATTATGTTTAATGTTGATATGAACATTGGTATACAGTTTTTTATGGACACATGTTTTCAATTCTCTTGGGTGTACAACTAGAAGTGGAATTACTGGGTGAACAAACACTCTATGTTTAACTTTTTTTTTTTTTTGGCTGCATCACACAGCATGCAGTTTCCCCGACCAGGGATTGAACCCTCACCTCCCGCACTGGAAGTGCGGAGTCCCAACCACTGGACTGCCATGGAAATCCCTATGTTTAACATTTTGAGGAACTGCCAGACTGTTTTCCAAAGTAGGTGTGCCATTTTACATTCCCACCAAGAAAGTATGAAGGTTCCAATTTCTCCACATCCTTGTAAACACTTGTTATTGTCTGTCTTTTTGATTTAGCCATCCTAGTGGGTGTGAAGTGCTAGCTCATTGTAGTTTTTTGGTGTTTTTTTTTTTTTTTGGCTGCATTGGGTCTTCATTGCTGTGCATGGGCTTTCTCTAGTTGTGGTGAGCAGGGGCTACTCTTCGTTGCGGTGCGTGGGCTTCTCATTGTGGTGGCTTCTCTTGTTGCGGAGCATGGGCTTTAGGAGCGTGGGCTTCAGTAGTTGTGGCGCACGGGCTTAGTTGCTCCGAGGCATGTGGGATCCTCCCAGACCAGGGCTCGAATCCATGTCCCCTGCATTGGCAGGCGGATTCTTAACCACTGCACCACCAGGGAAGCCCCTCATTGTAGTTTTGATTTGCATTTCCTAAGGCTAATGACGTTGAACATCTTTAATTGTGCTTATTGGCCATTAGTATATCTTGAACTTCATAAAAGAAATAAAATCTTTGAAATAAAAACTGTCTATTCACATCCTTTGCCCACGTGTTAATTGGGTTATTTGTCTTTTTATTTTTTTTTTATTTTTTAAGATTTTCTTTTTAATTAATTTATTTATTTATTTTTGTCTGTATTGGGTCTTCGGTTCGTGCGAGGGCTTTCTCCAGTTGCGGCAAGCGGGGGCCACTCTTCATCGCGGTGCGGGGACCGCTCTTCATCGCGGTGCGCGGGCCTTTCTCCATCGCGGCCCCTCCCGTTGCGGGGCACAGGCTCCAGACGCGCAAGCTCAGCAATTGTGGCTCACGGGCCCAGCTGCTCCGTGGCATGTGGGATCTTCCCAGACCAGGGCTCGAACCCGTGTCCCCTGCATTAGCAGGCAGATTCTCAACCACTGCGCCACCAGGGAAGCCCTATTTGTCTTTTTATTGTTGCAGTTTGCGAGATCTTAGTTCCCTGACCTGGCATTGAACTGGGCCCTGGCAGTGAAAGCTCTGAGTCCTAACTGCTGGACCCCCAGGGAATTCCCTAAGAATTCTTTATATATTCTGGATACAAGTCCTCTATCAGATATGATTTGCAAATATTTTCTCTCATTATGTGGATTGTCTTTTCACTTTCTTGATGGTATCATTTGAAGCACTAAAGTTTTGTGTTTTTTTTAATTTTTTAATTTTTGGCTGCGTTGGGTCCTCATTGTTGCGCGCGGGCTTTCTCTAGTTGCAGCAAGTGGGGGCTTCTCTTCATTGTAGTGCACAGGCTTGTCCTTGCAGTGGTTTCTCTTGTTGTGGAGCACGGGCTCTAGGAGCGTGGGCTTCAGTAGTTGTGGCACGTGGGCTTCAGTAGTTGTAGCTCGCAGGCTCTGGAGAGCAGGCTCAGTAGTTGTGGCACACGGGCTTAGTTCTTCCGTGGCATGTGGGATCTTCCCGGACCAGGGCTCGCACCCATGTCCCCTACATTAGCAGGTGGATTCTTAACCACTGTGCCACCAGGGAAGTCCTGAAGCACTAAAGTTTCTTAACTTTGATGAAATCCAATTTATCTATTCTTTGGTTGTTATGACATGTGGAAGTGTTGTCTACCAGGGAAGCTTGCCTGAGACTAGGGATCCAGGGTTTTTATTGGGCGTCAGTCCTGTAGGCAGAGGGTACCTGGGTGAAGAACTACAGTCACTGAAATTCCAAAACCTCAAAGAAAAGCAAGTGTTCAGCAAAAACATAGCTTTTTTTTGTACAAACAGGTAAGAGTGAGTAATTGTTATCACTTAGGGACAGTATCGGGGTCAAGTCCTGGAAGCAACCTTGACCTTGACCCTGGAAGCTAAGGGTCAGCCTTGCAAGCAGGTTGTTCTAAGGACGGAAGTTGCAGGCCTGCTGTGTTAAATCTGTTCTGTACACAAGCTGTATGATATTGATTTACAGCTGGGAAAGCAATCTTGCATTCCTGGCATAAGTCCCATTTGGTCATGGTGTATGATCCTTTTTTATGTTGCTGGATTCAGTTTGCTGGCATTTTGTTGAGAATTTTTGCTTCTATGTTCCTAAGAGATATTGCTCTATAGTTCTCTTTTAATTAATTAACTAATTAATTAATTTATATATTTTGGCTGTGCCAGGTCTCAGTTGCGGCACGTGGGCTCTTCACTGTGGTATGTATGCAGGATCTAGTTCCCCAACCAGGGATCGAACCCAGGGCCCCTGCACTAGGAGCACAGGGTCTTACCCACTGGACTACCAGGGAAGTCCCTAGTTTTCTTTTCTTGTGATGTCTTTGCTTGGTTTTTTTTTTTTTTAAATTAATTAATTTATTATTTATTTATTATTTTTTTTTAGCTGTGTTGGGTCTTCGTTTCTGTGCAAGGGCTTTCTCTAGTTGCAGCGAGCGGGGGCCACTCTTCATCGCGGTGTGCGGGTCTCTCACTGTCGTGGCCTCTCTTATTGTGGAGCACAAGCTCCAGACGCGCAGGCTCAGTAGTTGTGGCTCACAGGCTTAGTTGCTCCGCGGCATGTGGGATCTTCCCAGACCAGGGCTCGAACCTGTGTCCCCTGCATTGGCAGGCAGATTCTCAACCACTGCGCCACCAGGGAAGCCCCTTTGCTTGGTTTTGATAACAGGGTATTGCCGGCCTCACAGGATGAGTTGGGAAGTGTTCCCTCTTTTCTATTTTAGGGAAGAGTATCTGAAGGATCTTCTTTAAATATATGGTAGAACTTGGGACTTCCCTGTTGGTCCAGTGGTTAAGACTCCATGCCTCCAATGCAGGGGGCCCGGGTTCGATCCCTGGTCAGGGAACTAGATCCCACATGCCGCGTGGCCAAAAAAAAAAAAAGAATATATATATATTATGTATATAAGTATGTAAATATATATTTATATATATTATATCTATAAATATATATTTTATATATATATATAACATATATATATGGTAGAACTCATCAATTAAGTCATCTAGGCCTAAGTGGGAATCTTAGTTCCCTGACCAGGGATCGAACTTGTGCACCCTGCAGCGGAAGCACAGAGTCTTTTTTTTTTTTTTTTTTAAACATCTTTATTGAAGTATAATTGCCTTACAGCACAGAGTCTTAACTTGTGGGGAGTTTTAAAATGACTAATTCAATCTCTGTACTTGGTTTAAGTCTATTCAGATTTTCTATTTCTTTGTGAATCAGGTTTGGTAGCTTTCTAGGAATTTTTTCATTTCACCTAAGTTATCTAATTTGTTGGCATGCCATTGTTCACAGTATTTCCTTATAATTGGTTTTTCTGGTCTAGCTAAAGGTTTGTCAATTTTGTTGATCCTTTCAAAGAAACAACTTTTGATTTTGTTAGTTTTCTCTATTTTCTTTTTTTTTTAACATTAAAAAAAATATTTTATTTATTTATTGTATTCTTGCCTGCGTTGGGTCTTAGTTGCGGCACACAGGATCTTTGTTGTAGCACGTGGGATCTTTTGTTGCTGCGCATGGGCTCTCCGTTGCCGCGCACGGGCATCTCTCTAGTTGTGGTGCGCGGGCTCCAGAGTGCATGGGCTCTGTAGTTTGCGGCATGTGGGCTGACTAGTTGAGGCGCGTGGGTTCAGTAGTTGTGGCACGTGGGCTTAGTTGCCCCGTGGCATGTGGGATCTTAGTTCCCTGACCAGGTATCGAACCCGTGTCCCCTGCATTAGAAGGCGGATTCTTTACCACAGGACCACCAGGGAAGTCCCTACTTTTCTATTCTCTATTCCATTAATTTCTATTCTAATAGCTATTATTTCCTTCCTTCTGCTTGCTTTAGGTTTACATTGTTCTTCTTTTTCTAGCATTCTTTTTCTAACATGTAAGTTTGAGTTATTGACTTGAGATCTTTATTTTTTTATTATTATTTTTTAAAATTTATTTATTTTATTTATTTATTTTTGGCTGCGTTGGGTCTTTGTTGCTGCGTGCAGGCTTTCTCTAGTTGCGGCGAGCGGGGGCTACTCTTCCTTGCGGTGCGCGGGCTTCTCATTGCAGTGGCTTCTCTTGTTGCAGAGCACGGGCTTCAGGTGCGCGGTCTTCAGTAGTTGTGGCTCGCGGGCTCTACAGCGCAGGCTCAGTAGTTGTGGCGCACAGGCTTAGTTGCTCTGCAGCTTGTGGGATCTTCCTGGACCAGGGCTCGAACCCGTGTCCCCTGCATTGGCAGGCAGATTCATAACCACTGTGCCACCAGGGAAGCCCGAGATCTTTATTTTTAATTTTTATTAAAAAAAAATTTTTTTTTGGCTGCGCTACGCACCACGTGGGATCTTAGTTCCCTGACCAGGGATTGAACCTGTGCCCCCTGCAATGGAAGCACAGAGTCTTAACCACTGGACCACCAGGGAAGCCCCTCAAAGTATTTTCTAATTTCCCTTGTAATTTCTTTGAGTCACTGGTAATACTTATAAGTATGCTGTTTAACTTTCATGTATTTGTGAGTTTCCCCAATTTTTTTGTTATTGACTTCTAATTTCTTTCCACTGTGGTCAGACAACATACTTTTTATGATTTCAATCCTTTTAAATGTGTGGGGTCTGGGGACCTCCCTGGTGGTCCAGCTGTTAAGACTCTGCGCTCCCAATGCAGGGGGCCTGGGTTTGGTACACGCTCAGGGAACTAGATCCTGCATGCTGCAACAAAGATCCCCCATGCCGCAACTAAAGACCCAGTGCAGCCAAATAAATAAATAAATAATTTAAAATAAATAAATAAATTTGTGAGGTCTGGTTTTATGGCCTAGATATGATCCATCCTGGGGACTGTCCCACATGTGCTTGAGAAGGACGTGAATTCTGCTTTAGGTGGTGGTCTCCTTCATGCTCTGCCTTCTCCCTTGGATTCCTTGGATCACTTGTTTTGGGGGGAGATAGCTGTTATGTTTGAGGGCACTCAAGCAGCCCTAAGGAAATGTCTACATGGTGAGGAACTGAGGCCTCCAGCCCACAGCCATGTGAGTGAACAGGCCATTTAGAAGCACTTCCTCCAGCCCCACTCAAGTTTTCAGATGGGTGTACCCCCACTGACATCTTTCCTTCAACCCTAGAACCACCCCGCCCAACCACTCCTGAAATCTTGACCCACAGACACTGTGACAGACAGTAAATATTTGTTGTTCTTAGTCACTAAGTTTTGTGTAATTTGTGATTCTGGTAATACAGTTACCCATAGCTCTGTTGGCTTTCAGGAGCACAAGTCTCGAAGCACAGTTGAACTTCAGGCAGAAGTTTTGTCTTTTCTGAGGGAAAAACATTGAAAACATGGATTAATAATTCTTTTCTTGTTGAAGCTGTGCAAAGGCACACCTCCCGGAACGATGACCTCAAGGCCTTGAGGATGAAGAAAACCAGGTGGAATGACTCTAATTGGGGGAGTCATTGGGGGAATTCTGGTTTTCTGATGCCCAAAACTACCTATGCCTGGTAAAATAAGCTGCTGGAGATCCTGAGTCAGTCTTCACCTTGTCACCAAAAAGACTGGGAGGCAACAATCTCAAAGATGGCACGCCCTTCACCCCGACAAAGGCAAACCACAGCGCCTCCTCCTTGGTTAAGCTGAACAGTGGCTTTCTCATGGAAAAAAAATTTTTTTTAAACGGAAATCAAGTTTCTTTTGTTTGTTTGATACAACTTGGATTCATTCCCGTATTTTATAAGATGTGGCCTTTAATATTTCCATGAATTAATATGAGACACATAATGCTTTCTAAAGACTGGTTTTACTAGAAAAATGGTACAGATGAACCGGTTTGCAGGGCAGAAATAGAGACACAGAGGTAGAGAACGTATGGACACCAAGGGGGGAAAGTGGCGGGGGGCGGTGTGTGGTGGTGTGATGAATTGGGAGATTGGGATTGACATATACACACTAACATGTATAAAATAGATAACTAATAAGAACCTGCTGTATAAAAAATAAATAAAATAAAATTCAAAAATTAAAAAAAAAGACTGGTTTTACATTCTGTTTATCTGAAGGGAACCCATTTTCAGTTTGATACAGTTAATTATTTGCAAAACTACCTGTGTGTGTGCGTGCATGGGAGCACTCATGCTTGTGTGTGCACACACATTAGTATATTCTTCTAGGGCGGTCTATATTTTTTCATCAGATTTTCAAAAAATACTACCATCCATAAAAAGTTAAGACCTCTTAGTATAAAAGAGAGGAGAAAAATGGCAGTTAGGAGGGGAGTTGGTTTTAAGGAGGGACCGATTTAGGTGTGTTTCTAGGTTCAGGAGAAGGAGCCAGTAGAGAGGAGGGGTAGAAGACTGGAAAGGCAGGAAGGCCAGGGAACAAAGGTCCCCAGACAGTGCCTGTTCCCTGAGGTGTCTGAACCTCGGGCTGGCAGAGACCAAGATACCCACAGCTCTCTCGTCCCCACTCCTGTCTGTACCTGGGTCCTCCTGCTGGGCTGTGCTGGGGAGCCGCTCCCGCTGCCTCAGGGCCTCCAGACCCGCCAGGTCAGGCAGGTGGCAGTGGCTGCGCATGACGGTCACCCGCTGGCCCTGGGTGATGGCCCGGCTGCGGCAGCCCATGCGGGCCTGGTCCCGGCACATCCAGTACACCTTCTCCCCGGCCGCCTTCTCCTTCCTGTAGAGGAAGGACTCGTACACCAGGAACCTGCCCCCGAGAGAGGTCCTCAGGAACTCCAGGGGCTGGAGGGTTTCTGGAAGGAACATGACGTGTGAGTGGGGTGCCTGGGCTGGGCCTTGGAAGCAGGGGACAGAGCCTGGGTGCCAGGGACGGAGACTGCTTCCTTTGTCCCACCAGCCAGCTCCAGCCAGGAAACTGCAGACCCCCCAACCCCCACAGGTCCCACTTTGGTCCCTGCCCCCCACCCCAGCCTGTGCTGCAGGGCCCTGGGGACTGAAGCTCAGGCCACCACGGCCCTGATGCCCTGGAGTGCGGACTGGCTGTCTGATGGCTGTAGTGTTATTGGGGAGGCTGGCCCTGCAGCCGCCCAAACACTGAGCTTTCCTGCAGGCCTCTCCTGACCCTGCTCGGCCTCCATGCTGGCTGGCAAGCAAGCACCCCAGGGCAGGGGCTGGGCTGAACTGGAATACTCTGGAAGGGCCATGGTTGGTCTGGACAGTGCACTAGGGGCCTCCCGGCTCCCTGCCCACCCTCCCCTCGGCCAGCTGGCAACCAATCAAATTCTCCCTTTTGAGACTTTTAAGAATCTGAACTGAAAGCTCCTGACATGTTGGGGTTGGGGTGGCCCGAAGGCACTGGCAGGGGTGGGGAGGGAGAGGGGAGACAGAGGGTCCCCCAGGTCCAGGAGCACTGCCCCACAAATGGGTGCCGAGCACTTCCTGCAGCTGCCAGTAATGCCACTGCAGCCCCTGGCCCCGTTTTCTCCAGCGGTCTGAATGGGTTTCTCGAATGACAGCCCATCCCAGATGAGGACCAGTGCCATTAGTGCAGAGTCCAGATGTGGCCCCTGCCCTAAGGGAGCCCACAGCCCAGGAGGACAGACACCACTGGACATGGGCCACAGGAGGAATGTCCCAGCAGGCAGCCTCCAGCCTGTGTTCTGAGCTGTCCCCAGGGGCTGCTGGGCCAGCAGGAAGACCAGGGCCCGGCCCCTGCCCGCCCGCCTCTCACCCACACCTGAGCCTTCCCTCTGGGCCGGGCTGGGGAGCTGCTCCCGCTGCCGCAGGGCCTCCAGGCCCCCCAGGTCGGGCGGGTGGCAGTGTCTGCGCATCACCATGACCCGCTGGCCCTGGGTGATGGCTCGGCTGCGGCAGCCCATGCGGGCCTGGTCCCGGCACGTCCAGTACACCTTCTCCCCGGCCGCCTTCTCCCGCCTGTAGAGGAAGGACTCATACACCAGGAAGCTGCCCCCCAGAGGGGTCCTCAGGAACTCAGGGCCTCCTGGGGAGAAATGGGAGAGGGGGTCGGGGGAGGGAGAGCCTGGAGCCAGGCCTGGAGCCGAGGAACAAGGGGGGCCGGGGCCCCGTTCTCAGAGCCTAGAGCAGCATGGCTCCTGGCATGAGACCCACGGACCCCACCCCACGCTGCATCTACCTCCTCAAGCCCAGGACACAGGCCCCCCCATCCCCCAGACTCAGCCTAGCCTGAGCTCCCAGGACTCCTTTCCCAAGCCTGGGAGAGAAGGGAGGTGGGAGACTGGTGAGGTGGAGGTCGCTGAAGGCAGAGCCCGTCTCCCCTACCTCGCGGCGCCTGCAGGAAGGCGGCGTCTTATCCGAGGTGCCGGCAATGGGATGGCACAAGGGCCTCTCGCCCCTGCTAAGTTGGAGGAATTAGTGGACAGGCCCTATGGGGGATAGGCAACCAGGAGCAAAATGGGAGTTGTGTGCAGCCCCTTGTGCGTGGTGGGCGGTGGGGCTGTAGAAGGGTCCACTCCCCCAGGGAGCCAGGCTGGGTGGGCTTTGACCTGAGGGCAGGAGGGGAGGCAGGGAGCGGCCTGGGCCACTGTCCTGACATGTTGAGAGGGGGGACCTGGAAGGTGGCCACACCCTTCTGCTCCGAGGACTCCCTTCCCGCCGTCCAGGCACCAGGACCACACAGGAGGGGTGGAGGGGGACTCGGGGGTCCGTCAGCACAGCAGAGGGGACGGCAGCCGTAGTGGGGGGTTGGTGAGAATGCCCTGAAGGGGGGTCCGGGGTGGGGGGGGTGAGTGGCCGGAGGGGAGGTATATGATGTGGGGCATGTTTCTGCTCCCCCCACACCCGATGAAAACGTCCACTGAGGGATGAAAAAGGCACAGGGCATGAGGCCAGAAATTCAGAGAGGAGAGGAGACAGCAGAGATGCTGACCCAGGTTAGACTCTGGGCAGAGGGGGTCACCTGGTCACAGACCTGGCAAAGCAAGAGCTCGCCCAGCCTCGGGGGGAGACTCTCAGAACAAGCAGAGTCCAGTGGCCAAGCCTAGGGAGGCCCGAGGTCCCTCCGAAGGAGGGATCCAGGGCAGGCCCCAAACCGGGGGACTGTCGAGGACTGTCTGCGTGAAGAGCAATGAGACGGTGCCCGCCCCGGGGGAGGAAGAGTCTGGGGTGTGGGGGAGGAGGAGGAGGTCTGCACTGACATGAAACTCCCTGTTTCCCTGCCCAAGTCCCTGGAGCCGGCAGCCAGGCTGAAACCGCTGCAGGAGGTTGGTCCTGGGGCGCTGAGGCCTGGGGTCTCGAGGGTCGCCTGGTCAGCACCCACATACAGAGTGTGTGGGTCTCTCCTTAAACCTGGCTAAGGACCACTGGCCACGTGGGTCAAAGATTCTCACGCCATCTTACATGATGAAAAAGTCAAGACTCTTACACCAAGTATCACAAATGAGACCATGCAAAGCAATTTAAAGTGTATACAACAATCATTCCCCCTTTAGTTTTGCTGCTTTATACAACTGTGTGATCAACAGAAAATTGAATGGGCATGTACCTGGCTGGAAAATTTCACCAGTTGACCAAAAAAACCCAAAAAAACAGAGAAGCTTCACCCTGAACGGCAGAGACTAAAGAAACTCATAGAGAAAAGGTACTTGGAGAAAACAAGGCCACTGCCAGAGGCTGGACGGCAGGGCCGCGGCACTCCTCAGAGGATGGAATGCAAAGGAGTTCAAATACAAGAGTGAAAGTTAAAAATTAAATAGAAGGACTGGAAAGCAAAATCAAGGAAATATCAGAAAAACGGGGACTGGAAAGTCATTGAACACGAGGAAATTTTCATGAGTGAAGGACACCGTTTCCGGCCTGAAAAGGCCCCAAGTGCCCCCAGCACAGCCATGTACCACAGGGATGGAGACACGACCCTATACCTTCAAGCAAAGACCCCCTGCATGCACCTCGGAAAGATGCAGTCATTCGAGCACAGACACCAAACAACCATGGAAAAGGAGCCACAAACAGCCACACCTCCACTGCAGTGTTCCCACTCAGCTGTGGACAGATTTATAGAACAAAAGTGCAACAGTGTGGCTTCCCTGATGGCGCAGTGGTTAAGAATCCACCTGCCAATGCAGCGGGCAAGGTTCGAGCCCTGGTCCGGGAAGATCCCACATGCTGCGGAGCAACTAAGCCCGCGAGCCACAACTACTGAGCCTGTGCTCTAGAGCTGCGAGCCACAACTACTGAGCCCACGTTCCACAACTACGGAAGCCCGTGTGTCTAGAGCCCGTGCTCCACAACAAGAGAAGCCACCACAATGAGAAGCCCGCGCAACGCCACGAAGAGTAGCCCCCACTCACCGCAACTAGAGAAAGCCTGCGCACAGCAACAAAGACCCAAAGCAGCCAAAATAAATAAATAAATTTATTTAAAAAAAAAAAAGTGCAACAGCTGCCTCAAGAGGAGGGGGCAATGGGTAACTGCTGAGTCCTTGCTGTCTCTGGTCGGAAGTCAACAGGAGATAAAAAACTAGTTGACAGCAGTGGAAGGAAGCACGCTTTAGGGAAGAGGGCAGCAGATGCCCTAAGGAACAACGGAAAGGGGACTTCCCTGGTGGTCCAGTGGTTAAGACTCCACGCTTCCACTGCAGGGGGCGCAGGTTCAATCCCTGGTTGGGGACTAAGGTCCTGCATGCCATTCTGCACAGCCAAAAAATTAAAAAAGGAAGCAAGGAAGGAAGGAGGGAAGAAAGAAAACAAAAAAAGGAACAATGGCTGAGTGGTTATTCGGGGTGGGAGTTGGGGGGTAAGGACAGGGCGAGGCCAGATCATCCCTAGGTACATAAAAGTTATAAAGAAATGGGATAAAAAGAGAGTCAGAAAAAAAAAAAATCAGAGATCTCGAGTTTGAGAGAATTTTAGGGCCAAAAAGGCTCTAAAGGCGACTCAGATGACTCAGGAAAGTATGGGACTGGGAACCCCCGAGGGAGAGCAGGGAGAGCAGAGAAGGCTGGGCCGAGGCTGCTCTTAGCAAGATGAGTCGGAATATGCACGTTATTGTGGCCACGAGAGTCAAACATAAGCACTGTGGGGCCGACAAAGGTGGGAGGAGGGGGGCTGTGACCCTCATCATAGAGCCCAGAGGAACGATGGTAGATGCTCAGGCAGAACAGCTGGAGGAGAACAGAAGCCAATGACAGCAACGGGCACCTTCAGCCCTTAAGCCACATCTGTAGGACGTGCTTGTTACTGGGCACGGTGTCAGCCACCCACACTGGAAAAATGAGAAACCAGCTTGCGCAATTAGCTTTCTCTATAAATCCTATACATTCCTAAGAAAAAAGAAAGGATGAGAAGGAGGAAAGGGAGCCTGGGTTGATCAAGTGCTGCAGAGATTCTGGGCTGGTCTGAGCAGGAGAGTGAGACCCACTGCCCAAGAGAAAGGGTGACGCCCCAAGTCAACTAATCGACTTGGGGATAAGGTGAGATGGACCAGGAGGGGGTGTGGGGGTAGGGAGAGGAGACAGGAGGGAGCTGTAACCTTCCAGAGGGTCCCCAGTAAGGATGGGGAGGATGCTTGCTGGAGGTCAAGAGGGAACGGGGTGGGCAGTCTGCGTCTTCTGACAGTCCCCCGAGGCCGCTCCCCGGTCTGGCCTACCAGAGCTCCCTCGCTGGGCCGTGCCAGGGCGTTTCTCTCGCTGCCGCAGGGCCTCCAAGCCCCCCAGGTCGGGCGGGTGGCAGTGGCCTCGCATCACTGTCACCCGCTTGCCTTGGGTGATGGCTCGGCTGCGGCAGCCCATGCGGGCCTGGTCCCGGCACGTCCAGTACACCTTCTCCCCGGCCGCCTTCTCCCGCCTGTAGAGGAAGGACTCATACACCAGGAAGCTGCCCCCCAGAGGGGTCCTCAGGAACTCAGGGCCTCCTGGGGAGAAATGGGAGAGGGGGTCAGGGGAGGGAGGTTGGAAGCTGGGGTGTGAGCCGGAGCAGGGCCTGGGGCTGGGCCAGGCCTGGCATCGCCCCCCTCCCACCTCCTGGGACCTCGGGGAGCAAGATTGGAGTGCAGGCAGAGCGCCAGGCCAGCGGGTGTGGACTCACCCAGGTCCTCGTCCTGGTCCTCCTCGCCTTGGGGCTGGGCCAGGAGGTCCTGATCTTTGGCCTTTGACCGCTTTCTGGGCCGGGGCCTAGTGAGAGTCAGGGGGCCCGGCCCCCTGCGGTAGAACAGGCTGTCCACACCTTGGAGCAGCTTGTCCGCTTGGCCCCCAGGGCCGCCCGGCCTGGCCCGCAGTGACTCCACGGCTTTCTCCTGCTGCCGCCGGGCCTCCAGGCCCTCCACGTCAGGCGGGTGGCAGTGGCCACGCATGACAGTCACCCGCTGGCCCTGTGTGATGGCCCGGCTGCGGCAGCCATGCAGTGCGTGGTCCCGGCACGTCCAGTACACCTTGTCCCCCACAGCCTTCTCCCGCTTGTAGAGGAAGGACTCGTGCACCAGGAAGCTGCCCCCGTAGCAGGTCCTCAGGAACTCCAGGGGCGGGGGCCCTCCTGGAGGAGGAAGTGGGGAGGAGGCTGGGCAGGTGCAGGCTGGCGGAGCTCTGCTCCTTTAGTTTACCATGCAAGGCAGGGCCCTGGGTGCATCCCCACTGATCGCCCACCCAGTGCCCCAAGGAGGCCGTGCGGCTCCTCTCCTGGTGGCTGGTGAGCAGGCCACGGCTCCAGGTGGTCAAGCACCGCGTCCCAGGTCACACACTGGGGAGGGCCAAGCTGGCTCTGACGCCACACCCTGCCTGCTCAGTCACTCCCGGCCATACTTTTTCTTAGGGTTTGTTTGAAAATTATATCTAATTTTCAAATAACACATGCACACGCCATAAAATGAAATGGGACCAAAAGATACACAGTGAAAGACAAGTCCTTCTCGCCCAGCCCCCGGCACCCAGCACAGCAGCCGCCTTAAATCCCTAAATCCTTCAATCCTTTCCAGGTCTGGAGGCTCCCAGCCTTTGGGACCAAGCTACCTCCCAGTTACTGGTAATAAAAACTGCCGCAAAGAACAAAACAAAACCCAACAAACAAAGAATAAGAACCTCTGCAAAGACTCCATCTATCAGTTACTCAGTGACAACACACGCTGGACCAGGGCTGGCACTTCAGCATGAGAGCCCCTAACGGCGAGGCTATCACACATCTTAGGAGTGACCTCCTGACCTGCAGAGCTTCAACAAGGCTGCCCAGCTACATGAGGCAGGGCTGGATCTTGAACCTGGGGCACAAAGCTCAAGTCTCCCACCAGGCCGACCTTCCCAAACTTCAAAGGTTACCAGAATCACGTGGGGTCCATAAACCTCAGGTTTTTGCATCAGGAAGCTCCAGAAGGACTTGGGCCGCCTGGTTCACGAGCACTAGTTCTACCCCTTGGGCTTAATGATTACTTGGACGCATTCATATTTTAAAAATCGTTTTGACTTTGAGCACATTAAGAAGCCACGTGGGACCCACATTTATCTTTGGGCAGAGGAAAGGGCTGTGGTTCCCACCTGCCTGAGAGTAGAGCTGGGGTCGGGGGGCACTCACCGGTCCCCAGCGTCGGGCGTTTCTTGGGAGGCAAGCTCAGCAGCGACAGGGTTCGGAGCCCCTCATCCTCCTCAGGAGCTGGCTTGCTCAGCACTGGCCCCGGGGCCGGCTCTGGCTCCTCGGGGCACAGCCACGGGCCCACCCCCTCCAGGGGCTCCTCCACTCGGCCGCCGGGGCCCTGGGGATCCCCCAAGCCTTCGGGCAGGGCTGGGCTGGGCAGCTTCTGTCTCTGGCGCCGGGCCTCCAGGCCCTCCTCGTCGGGCGGGTGGCAGTGGCCCCGCATCACTGTGGCCCTTAGGCCACGGGTGATGGCCCGGCCCCGGCAGCCCAGCTCGGTGTGCTCGCGGCACTTCCAGTATACCTTGTCCCCCACAGCCTTCTCCTGCTTGTACAGGAAGGACTCCAGCACCAGCAGGCGGCCCCCAAATGGGGTCCTCAGGAACTCCAGGGGCTGGGGGGCTGCTGAAGGCAAGGGGAGGGCCAGGTCAGCTGACACAGAGCAAGGCTTGAGCCAGGGGCACGGATGGGAACACAGGGATTGGGGTGCCCTGGGATGACGTCCTGCGATCGTCACACCAGCCTGGGTCAAGGTCCAGGAGGCCCTGCTCAGAGCAGGGCAGGGATGGCCAAGGTCACCTCACTGGAAAGGGGGGTATGCGAAGCCCAAGTCTGAGCATGCAGGGTCACAAAAGTGGCCAGACAGGGGCAGCTGGCCCGGAACTCACCTGTGTCTGGCTTGCTGTGTTTCAGTTCCTGGGCCTGGGGGCTTGGTTGGACAGCCCCCTGCTGTTCCTCTACTGGCAGGATCTGGGGGGACCCAGCCAGGGTGTCAGGGCCAGACATCTCCAAGGACAGGACACAGTGCACTGCTTTGGGCTGGGAGTCCACTCCATCCCCATTCTCAGTGGAGGCCGTCAGTAGGACCAGTTCGGAGAACTCCGTGGGCTTCCTGGGGGCTGCGGGGACGACATCTGTGCCCGGCTCAGGGGACTCAGGGGAGGGTTCCTGGCCGGCCTTCACGCTCTCGCCCTCCTGCTCACTGGGCTCGGGCAGGGGCATTCCGGGAACGATGGCCTGGCCCCCAGGCCACGCTCAGGCCCCAGCAGATGGATTTCTCCTCCACCTCCCTGGAAGGAACCCAGCAGTCCAAGGGCTCCGTCCTAAGGCAGGAGGCAAAATCCCATCAGTGGAGATGCCCTTGGACCTGGGTTCAGGAAGAATCTGGGCTGGAGGTTGGGGCAGATGGGGCTGCCTCGGTGCCCCCGGGGAAGGACCTGAATGGAGCCAGAGAAGCCTGGGCTGGTGCTTCTGCTCTCTTGGTAGCCTTGAGTCTGTCACCTCCCCCAGCCAAACCTCACTTTCCCATCTACAAAATGTGCCCAAAACAGAGCTCTCAAGGGGCTACTGGGGTGACCAAGGTGCTGACAGCTGTGAGTTACTAGGAATCCAGGCCCACAGGTGCTGAGCACGGGGTGAAGTGCTTCCACAGGTTTTTCCATTTAACCTTCAGCCCCACGTTATGAAAGTTCATCTTTCTCATTGACCCAGGTTACACATGAGGACACTGAGGCATGCAGCCATGAAGGCAGAGCTGGGAGTCCAGTCGAGGTGGGTCCAGAGCCCGCCCCGCACAGCACCTGGGGTACCTCGTCCAGGATAACAGGAACCGGTCTTCCTGAGCACCAGGCGTTGGGGAAAAGCACTTTGGGGACATGAGTTCAGGTCACCAACCCTCCCAGAATGCCTGGTGCCCTTCACCCTGACACTGTGTCACTGGGAGCATGGGCTGGGGCCCTGCTGGCACACTGCAGACCCCAAAGGAGGAGCCTGGCCCTGGGAGGAGGAACTCTCTGGATTCACAACTAGATCCATCCCCCATCCCAGGCAAGAGGCCCCGGGGCACCCAGTGCTAGGGGACGCCAGGGCCCCACGAGGGCAGCGACCTTGTGTCTGAGCTGGTGCTGGCTCCGCCTCAGCTGAGTGGGGACAGGGCTGTGGAGGTGTCCAGAGAATCCGTGGTCATTGAGGGCTCCCTGGCTTCTGGTCTGGAGAAGCAGAAAGGATGGATGACAGGCAGGGCTGGCCTGGAGACCGGAGCCCTGGGGCATCAGTGGCCATTTTGTCTTCCTGGGGGACTGGGTGGTGGGTGCATGTCAGGGTCTTTCCCATCTATCAGTACTAGCCCAGAAACAGGATGCGGCCTCCCAGCACGTTTCAGCTTCCCCACCTGTGAGCTGTCATCCCCATCCCAAGCTCTACGGTTCTAATACCTGGGTCCCCCATTCCTGCTCCGACATGTCCTGGTCTGGGGCCCACATTCAGCTCCCCAAGGCCTGTCAGCCCAAGCGCGGGGCTCCTGGGTCCCCGTGGAGACGGAGCCAAGGCCGACGGTGCAGGGGGCGCCGTGTCCCCTACAACCTCTCCCAAACCCCCTGCACTGCACGCCTGCACGCCCAGCCCCGGGCAGCAGCAAAGCCCTGTCCGGAGGGGCGAGACTCAAGGAAATCCAGATAACAGGTAACGGGACACAGGACTGGGAGTCCCCGGCCAGGTCTGTCCTCCAGCGTCATCCTCCTCCGGCCCCCGGACAAGCCAACCCCTTCTCCTCCTGTGCAGTCCTTCCCGACTCTGCCCATCCCGCCCCACAGGGCGATGTAGCGGTACTGCGTACTTGGGGGCACACGGGAACCGGCCGCAGCAAGACAGAGCCGGCGCCTCCGCGGGCAGAGCCGCTCGGGCGGGAAAGGGTTACGCGGGAAGCCACGCCCCCTGGCCGCCCCCGCCCCCGCTCTCTGATTGGTCTTGGCCCACGTCCCTCCGCCGGCAGCCCGCCTCCGGGGCTTGCGCGCTCCGGGTTGCCGGGCGAATGAACTTGGTCTCCAGCCGGCGTCCTCTCCTCAACGAGGCGAGAGGGCGCAGAGAAACCGGCCCTCCCTTCCACAGGCCTTCCAGACAACTCAGGCCCCCAAAACGTTGCGGTCACTGTCCACCCAGCATGCATGTTCCTACAGGACCAGGCGGTTGGTCCCCGTCGTGCAGAGGGACAGGAGTTGAGGCTGCAGGGACCCCGACACACCAATGGCCTCAGTCTCAGGCAATCAGACGCCGAAGCACGGCCTCCTTCAGGCCACTGGGGGTTGGCATGACAGAGAACCCCCACATTCCCGTGAAACTGTACCCAGAGTCATGTGTATCCCGAATCAGTGTAATTCTCTCAACTAAAATCTCTGTACCTCAAAGGATATGGAACAAGTTCCAGCGCAACAAAAGACCTTGAACCGTGGCTGACTACAGACTGTGGAAAGGCTTGGCTCCTTGCCAGTGGGCTTGAATTTAGATTCGATTGACGGTTCCCATTCTCAGCCATTAAAGGGCCTTAAAGTGTAGACTGTTTAATGACCACAGATCCTCCCATAAAGTATGCAGTCCCCTTTGCCATGTGGTCTTGAATCTGGACTGGTCTCCAGCCCACATTGGTCACTTGCTGTAGCCAATAGAGTGTGGCAGAAGCTCGCTGTGGGGGTTTGGACGCCCTCACCCTCATGGACAGGGGCCCTGAGGCTGCTAGAGAAGGAAGCTGTATGAAGGGCCACATGCAAGGGATGGAGGCACTGCCAGGCGTGGAGGGAGGCCATTTCCAGTGTGCAGTCCAGCAGACCCTCTAGCTGTGTGTAGCCACAAGAAGGAGGCTGGGGAAACAAGCCCAGGCACCCCATGCAACCCTGATCAATAATAAACTACTGAAAAAAAATAAATAAATAAACTACTGTTATTTTAAGCCAGTAAGATCAGGGCTCATTTGTTATGCAGCAGTAACTGATATTCTTGGCAAGTGACTGAACCTAGTCGGTTTTGGCTTTTTGACAGATGAAATAATACTAATAGTTGTGAAATATACAATATCAAAGTGCTTTTGAACTCTTGAACTCTAGGGGCCATGCTATACAAATTTTAAATCCCTCAGATGATCACATTTAAAGGGTTGGTAACCCAGTGAAAGGAATAAAAATATTAAGTATAAAGGATAGCAAATGAGAATTACTTATTTAAAAAGTCTATAACATGAAATAAGCCAGACATAAAAGGACAAATGCTGTATGATTCCACGTATATGTTGTATCTAGAGTAGTCAAATTCATAGAAACAGAAAGTCAAATGGTAGTTGCCAGGGGCTGGGGGGAGGGGAAATGGGAGTTAGTGTTTAATGGGGAGCGTTTCAGTTTGGGAAGATGAAAAAGTTCTGGAGATGGATGGTGGTGATGGTTGCACAACAATGCAAATGTATTTAATGCCACTGAACTGTACACTTAAAAATGATTAAAGTGGGGGGGGGGCGGGATGAATTGGGGGATTGGGATTGACATATATACACTATTGATACTATGTATAAAATAGATAACTAATGAGCACCTACTGTATAGCTCAGGGAACTCTACTCAATGCTCTGTGGTGACCTAAATGGGAAGGAAATCCAAAGAAGAGGGGATATATGTATACGTATAGTTGATTCACTTTGCTGTACAGTAGAAACTAACACAATATTGTAAAGCAACTATACTCAAAAAATTTTTTTAAAAATGATCAAAGTAGTACATTTTTGTTAGGTATATTTTAACACACATGCAAAAAAAACAAAAACAAAAACAAAACAAAACAAAAACCCAACTATAACAAACCATATATAGTAATGCTCCACCTACCATACTGGTGAATGAGGTTCTCAATACAACGCAGATTTCTGATTAACTAAAGTTATCCCTCCATGATTCTGAATTTTACAATTTCTCTCTTTCACAATTTATCCACTGAGGATGGATGCTGCCTAAGCTCTAATGACTCATCACTGTCTGGATAAAGACAGCGTACAATTTTTATCCTGATTTGGAAAATGAAGTGTCCCGTCCAGTTCCCTTGGCACTCCACCCCTGGGGGCCCTTTCTCCATCATTCATATCCTGCTCTCTCTGGTCTCCAAACCTCTCTGCCTTCTCTGGGTCTTTGCATTTAGAGTTCTCAGGTCCTAATCTTCTTAGGTCTCCTATATACTAAAACAAAACCTCACAAGACCCTCTCCTTCCCTCAACAGTTAGACTTTGCAGGAACAGTCCATACCCCTTCCTTCTCACCCAGGCCGCCTGGCAGCTGCCCCCCAACTCTGCAGACACCACTCTCCTGTTGGGCCACCGTGCAGGATCAGCACCTGCTGGGTCAATCCATAATCCATGTTTCCCTCTGAAATACCTGCTCTGGCCTGTATGTGGTCTATCCATGCAGTGGAATTTATTCAGCCATAAAAATGAATGAAGTTCTGATACATGTTACCATGTGGATGAACCTTGAAGACAGTATGGCTCGGTGAAAGGTGCCAGACACTAAAGTCAGCATGTCGTATAATTCCATTTATGTGAGATGTCCAGTAGAGGCAAATCCATAGGGACAGAAAGTAGATTAGTGGTTGTCAGGGGCTGGAGGGGAGGGAGGGGGAGATTAGGGAGTGATGCTAAGCAGTGTGGGGTTTCTTCTTGGGGTAATGAAAATGTTATAAAATTGGCTGTGAATACAATAAAACATTGAATTATACACTTTAGTTGGGGGAACTGTATGCTATGTGAATCATATCTTAATAAGGTTGTTTAAAAAAAACCTTATAGGGAATCCCCCGGTGGTCCAGTGGTTAAGACTTGGTGCTTTCACTGCCAGGGCCCGGGCTCAATCCCTGGTCAGGGAACTAAGATCTCAAACAAACAAACAAACAAAAAATCCTTATAGGTATGACTCATGTCCCCAGGGTCACTTGGATAAAAAATAGTTTTCTCCATCAGAAACAGGCTTCTCACTCCTGGGCCTGGTTTCCTCACCAAAGGAGAGGGGTGGCATGGACTATATACTGAGATATTTTGTAAGTTGCTAAGATCATATTGTAAAAACTACATAGAAAACATTTTAAAATGTTGAGAACTGATACTCATAAATCACCCACGAGCCTGACACTCAAATGCACAGCTGTTTCCATTCTTGTATTAGTGCCTTTAATATACACGTAATTTTCTGTTGCACACACATGTGTTCAACATGTTTGCTATTTTATTCTTCTTTAGAGTGGGAAGCCCGCACCTGCAGACCAGATGGAGCCCTTGTGAAGGACCAAAGCATTATGTAACGCAGGCCCCTAACATGAACACAAATCTAAATCCTCAGCAGCAATACCACAAGATGACCACAAGATGGCAATGTTGCTCCTTGAAATGAACGTATAGCATCCTTGGTAGAATTAGATGTATCACAACGTTTAAAAACTAGAATTTGGGAGTTTTTCCATATCAGACAAATAATTCAGGAAGACTTCTGAAAACGTTTGTATTTACAAAATATACTAGGTAGAAAGCAAAATCCAGTTAACAAATCGGCAAAGACTATGTTTTCTAAGCTAAGGTTTAAAAAAAAAAAAAAAGACCAAAATATTCCTTGGACCATGACACTGCCTCTAGACCTCAATCCACTTCATTTCTTCTGTCTCATCTCAAGTCTCAAGTCTGGTCACATTTGTTATTTATTGACTAATTTTATTGTATGTATTTGTGACTTTTAAAAAACCTTAAGAGTTAGAGTCTGTCATACAGAGTGAAGTAAGTCAGAAAGAGAAAAACAAATACAGTGTGCTAACACATATACATGGAATCTAAGGAAAAAAAAAAAAGGTCATGAAGAACCTAGTGGCAAGACGGGAATAAAGACACAGAGCTACTAGAGAATGGACTTGAGGATATGGGGAGGGGGAAGGGTAAGCTGTGACAAAGTGAGAGAGTGGCATGGACATATATACACTACCAAACGTAAAATAGATAGCTAGTGGGAAGCAACCGCATAGCACAGGAAGATCAGCTCGGTGCTTTGTGACCACCTAGAGGGGTGGGATAGGGAGGGTGGGAGGGAGAGAGATGCAAGAGGGAAGAGATATGGGAACATATGTATATGTATAACTGATTCACTTTGTTATAAAGCAGAAACTAACACACCATTGTAAAGCAATTATACTCCAATAAAGATGTTAAAAAAAAAAAAACCTTAAATAACTGGGAGGAAATATCTCAAAATGTTAAAACTAGTAAGGAAAGCAATTTATTTTTTCCCTTAAATTTCTTTTGTTTTCTCAAAATTGTTTACAATGTGCATGAACTCTTTACAGTGGGAAAATAGTAAACACTTTAAAGATAAGCTGCATTTCCTTGCTTGGTAATTTTTTTCTTTAACTCCGTAACTCTTAGGAAAAGTAGGGATTCCATTCCTATGCAAGATGTGTCATACAGGAAAATAAAGAGTAATATAGACAGGGGACTTCCCTGGTGGTCCAGTGGTTAAGACTCCACACTTCCAATGCAGGGGGGCATGGGTTTGATCCCTGGTTAGGGAACTCAGATCCCACATGCTGCACGGTGCAGCCAAAAAATAAAATAAAATAATAAAATAAAATCCAAAGAAAATTTTTTTAAAAAGAGTAATATAGACAATGGGACAGAAAAACAAGTGAAAATCAAGTACCTTGCAGTCTGTGTTGTGGGCCTTGCATGGCCTCAAAGACATTTCCCCCAAGATATTTATTAACCACAAAGGGAAAGATAATGACTTGACAGGGGAGAAATCTCGCATACACAGCCTTAAGTGCTCAAGGTCAACTTCACCAGTAATAAGACACATCAACACCATGACCTCCTTGATAAGATGCACCAAGGAGGACACAGCATCACCTCTGTGATATTCCTGCCCAGAAAGCACACCCCCATGTGGCACCCTCAAGCCACATGGAGGGACGTTCTACAAAACAACTGACCAGGACACTTCCAAAGTGTCAAGATCATCTTGGACGAGGAAAGGCTGAGGGCCTGTCACAGACTGGAGGAGACTAAGGAGACACAAGGACAAAATGCAACATGGGATTTCGGAACAGAAAAAGGACATTAGGGGAAAAGCTGGTGAAATTTGCATACAGTCAATAGTTTAGGTTAATGGTTTTGTACCAACGTGGATTTCCCAGATTTGCTCACTGCACAATGTTAGGTAAGATGCTGACATTCAGGGAGACCGGGTGATGAGTATAGGAAAATTCTTTGAACTTTTTTTTGCGATTTTTAAAAATGTCTAAAATTAACTCAAAATAAAAGGATTTTGAAAACCCAAGTTTCAAACTTACAGATACAATGGAAGTTGACAGAGAAAATAAATGACCCATAGTCCTCCTGGGTGGAAGGGTGGGGGAGGAGAGGAGGGGACACAAAAGGGATACTCTCTGATCCAGAGCCATGTGGTTGGTCCTCGAGCTGGCACCTGAGCCAGGAACAAAAATCCTGTAACATCACGTGTACCTCAAGTATGGGGACCCAACAATCTCCCTTCACCATCATCCCTGCTCTGCTTCTGGGGAAACTGAGGCTCGGGCCTGAAGCAAGTGGCCCAGGACCACATGGGTAGTGAGAGTCAGGCCTTCAGAGCTGCATTGATCAGCCCTACAAACCAGCTATGTTATGGCTTAGCACTGTGGCTTCCAGCTGATCTGGACAACCGGAGGCACCATGGGAGACTGGAGGGTGTCCCCAGAGCGACCTGCCTGGGGTGGCCGCTCCAGCTCTGCTGGGTCCCGCCTGCCACCCTGGCTGCTCTGCTGGGCCTCGCTGTGGGGGCGGCATCCCGCCACTGCTAATCCCTGGGCCGCTCACCATTTCCCATGTGGCTTCTCAGCTCTTCCACCACCAGGGAGAGCAATGAAATTCCCAGTGAAACCGTACAGTAGTTTCTGTTTTCCCAGATGGTTTCCGATCACACATGCTTCAAGAGTCCAAAGGACTGTGATCACACATTTCATGTTCACCAAATACCAACGAGGTGCCTGGCACTAGGCGAGGGCTTTGCATGCTTTATTCCATTTTATCTCCCAAATACCCTCATCCATTAGGCCTGCTGTTGTTTCACTCACAGAGGAGGAAACTAAGGCTCACTCTTAGATTCCTGTGACCGAGAGCCAGTCCGCTAAAGGACAGAGTCAGCATTCAAACCTCCTGTGTCTGTTTTCAGGGCCTAAACTCTTAATATAAGTTAAAATGGTTCTTTTCAATTTGAGGATTCCAACCCATAGGAATCAACGCAGTAGGTTAAGACTGGTGGTTCTCAGTCACGGTGATCTGCCCACCAGGCGACATCCAGCCAGGTCAGGAGACATTTTTGGTTGTCATAACTAGGGGGTGGGGCAGGCTACTGGCATCTGGTAGGTGGGAGCCAAGGATGCTGCTCAACATCCCACAGTGCCCGGGGCAGCCCCCATCACCCTGCCCAGGAAGGATCTGGTCTAAAACAGCATCAGGGTCAAGGCTGAGAAACCTGCTTAAAAGCAGCACTTGAAAAATAAAACAGAACAGAAAGAGTGCACCCATATACTGAGGTTAAGTACAGTTTTCATGAAGCTTTTATTTCAATTATTTGTATATGTAATTCTGGTCTCCATAAGAATTACTCGGGGCACTTGATAAAAATGCAGATGCTTAGAGCACAGGATTCCTGGAGCCCCTCCCTGTTACCTCCCCACCAACCAACCAGAAGAAAATCACATACCCTGCAGCCTTCACCCCAAATTTTGCCTATAAAAACTTTTCCCTAAAAATCATCGGGAGTTTGGGGTTTTTGAGCACGAGCCACCCATTCTCCTTGCTTGGCCCTGCAATAAACCTTTCTCTGATATTAAAAAAAAAAAAAAAAAAAATCAGATGCCTGGATTTCCCATCCAAAATTCTGATGGTGAGTCTGGAGCAAAATTCAAGAATCTGGATTTTTAACAAGTACCCCCTGAGACTCTGATTCTGGTGGATCATGGACTTGGCTTTGAGAAACACTGGAATAGATGCCCTTGAGG
Source organism: Balaenoptera acutorostrata (assembly GCF_949987535.1). Lineage (NCBI taxonomy): Eukaryota > Metazoa > Chordata > Mammalia > Artiodactyla > Balaenopteridae > Balaenoptera > Balaenoptera acutorostrata. The sequence continues at coordinate 37,418,160 of NC_080078.1, forward strand.
TTAGGTGGCCAGAGGCTAAGTGACCAACTTAATAAGGATTTGAGGTTTTCTTTATGCAGGGCAACACATGAAGTGTTTCACATACATCACCTCGTTTAATCTGTCACACTGTACAGGTTCCCTCATTAATGCATTAAACAGAATCATTAACATTTATTTATTTTATATCGGTGGGAGAGTCATGATTGCATCCTTTTAAAGGATCCTTTAATACCAAGTTAACAAGTTTCAGACACCTTAAGATGTTTTGGGGACCTCAAGAAGAGTGGAATTTGTCCGAATTTTAAGTAGCACAGGTGAAATCTGGGGGAGAAAGCTCGTTGGGCACGGCTTTAGTACCTTGGGATAACAAATACCAGACTTTTAAAAATCCAGTCTGAGGTTCCTCACAGAGACTTCCAGCAAAACAAACTCAAGAAGGCCTACGAGGTGAATTAGCATGCCTGCTGCACCTATGTAAATAATCAGGCCCAATCTTACTGGACCAGCCTTATTTCATGCAAAAAATATCTTTCATTGAGATTATGAGGCCGTAGGGAAAATTTGTGTTTCAATGGAGAACTGGGTTTTGTCTAGAACACAGCCTTTCAGGTTATACGATTCTAGCCTGTTGTTGCCTTTGAGCTACTTCTGCAACTCTGCACAGATAACGGAACAAGGTAAAATAATTCTATTCTGTAGACATGTTCTCTCTTTCTTGCCATGTAAATAAATACAGATAAGTAAGTAATTTCTCCGGTTTTGCCTCCATTTGCACATTCATGTTAATATTCCTAATCTACAGTCTTTCAGAATCTTTTTTGGATTCTCCTGCAAACTGGTTGTAAGATCTTACCGGTTCCTCGATTGATGAGTTAAGTAAAAGCTTGCACACGTGTTCATTTAGTATCTGTATGAAAGAGTTTTATTTTCTTTGTTTTGGTCTAAGCCTCTGCTTTTCAAATCTCCCTGGTCATTGGTCTTATAATCTTTGGGTTCCAGGCAGCAATTTAAAAAATTACATAGGAAATAACCAATCTGCATTGTGTGTAACAGAAGTGAGCATTATTTTATGAAACTTCTATTTGCAATACATTTATATATTTGTTCTAGGTGGATTTAAATGTATTTTTTAATTTTTGGATGATCATTGTTTTGAGGTAAATATTTGGGCCCTAACGTGTTTTTTCATAATATTCCATTTTTACTCAGTAAAGATTTATTGAGTTGGCTAGAATATTTTTAAGTCAGGCAGATGTAAATGGAAAGTAGGAGAGCCTCACAGTTTACAGTTGGTCACTCTCTTATGCTGCTTCTCCTCCCCCCAAAATTGAGGTACAGAGCAATCTGAGTGCAATACTCAGACTGCCTGCTCTAATAAACCCAACACCCAAGACACACACAATATTACAAACTGTTAGGTGCCTCTCAGACACCAGTAGGTCCAAGCCCTAAGATCCTGAAAGGCAGAGCCTTGCTCAGCAGCTGATGGCGGATCAACAGAATTACCTTCGTACACAAGAGTGAGAACCACCATCACTGTCCGCCAACACCCGTCGTTAGCGCTGACTTGCTGGGTGGGAGACCTGGGGCAAATCCCATCACTTCTCTGGGCTGATTTCATCTGTGAAACAGGAAAAGTGACAAATGAGACACTGTATGTGAAATTCTTCCATAAACTGTGAATCATCATGTAAGAACAAGGAATACTTTGTCCAGGCCCAGCAGAGGTTCTGAATAGTGGAAGGGGGAGGAGCGAATATCCTGATGTTTGAAAAAGCTCCTGGATGATTCCAAAAGCTGCCCCGCCCCCCACCCCCAGCAAGCTATGAAAATTAGAGGTGCACACTGATTGGCTCATGGACCCTCCTACCATTATGTGCAAAGTCTCTGAGTGTGCATACAGGCATTAGTCCTGGGAGAGGTGAAGGTGGCAGTGATCTCCCTAAAGATTAAGAATTCTATTCCAGGGACTTTCCTGGTGGCGCAGTGGTTAGGAATCCGCCTGCCAGTGCAGGGGACAGGGTTTGAGCCCTGGTCCGGGAAGATCCCACATGCCGCGGAGCAACTAAGCCCGTGCGCCACAACTACTGAACTCACGCGCCTAGAGCCAGTGCTCCACAACAAGAGAAGCCACTGCAATGAGAAGCCCGCGCACCGCAACAAAGAGTAGCCCCTGCTCACCGCAACTAGAGAAAGCCCGCCCGCAGCAATGAAGACCCAAGGCAGCCAAAAATAAATAAATAAAATAAAATAAAATAAAATTTCTATTCCAAAGCAGGGCTTCTCAACCTCGGCACCACTGACATTTTGCACCAGATAATTCTTTGTTATGGGGGGTTGTCCCGTGAAATGAAGGATGTTTAGCAGCATCCCTGGCCTCTGCCTGTGAGATGCCAGTAGCAGCCACCAAATCCTGGCAACCAACATTGCTGCATGTCCCTTGACACCACTGCCCCAAAGCAACTTAGAGGCAGAGGACACAGAAAGGGAGATTCCAGCTAATAGTACTTGCAGCCCCAGATCCCCCAACCCCCCTAGAGCACAATCGTGGCTATTTCCACGCCTCCCATATTAGCCCTAATTCGTCCTCACATCTCTGGGCACCTGGTCACACCATCTTCCACGCCTTCCCACCCCACATTACCTCAGGGCTTCGATACCCACCACCTCCTAAATGGCTTTTCTGCCCGGCATCCGGCTGTTCCGATTCTCCCTACGCAGTGCTGAGTTCCTAAAGCTGAAACATTTCCCTCTCCAATAAAGTAGTGTCCATCTCCGTTATAAACGCTCTATAATCTAGCCTCCACATACAAACTCTTCCCCAAGTCCGACTAGGAGCTTTTGGGAAGAGGAACAAGGTAAACCTGCCTGAATCGCACCAAGTCCTGGAGATGATTTTGGCCCCGAAAAGCATTAATGTCAAAATAATAAAAATATACCCTTTCTTTGGAATTGAAGTTTACACGTGATTATCTGTTATTAGACCTCTGCATCCTCCAAAGGCAAGGGGTAACGGAAGTGAAAGACTGGTCGTTAAAGCAAGGGCTTCAAACTGTGGTCAGACTCATTAGGTCCTGAAATCAGTTTAATGGGTTAGCAACAGACTTTTGGAATGGAAAGAACAGAATAGAATAGAATAGGACAGGACAGGACAGGATAGGATAGGTTGGAATTAGAACCCACGTCGAGTAGATCTGGCTGCGTCATGTGAGGTTGGGCTAAAAATCTCCCTTTAAACTTATCGCTCAGTAATCTGCATCTACAGGCGTGTAAAATATATTTCTCACTGTAGGTTGAGTCAAAAAAGTTTGAAAGCCCCAACAGGTAATCTACATATTCAGCAGTGGAAGCAGGTGTAACAACAGCAAAAAGTGCAAGGTCACTGGGACCTCCAGAGGCACAAAGACTGGATGGGGCTGGGGTGGATGCCAGGGCGGGGGCAGTACTGGGTGGAGCGGACACGGTCAAGGAAAGGCAAACCCATGTGGGGCTCTCTGACTTGGGGTGTCAGGGCTCAGTCCCGGGGTCGGGTGGGTGGAGGGGGGTGAGGAGGAGCGAGGAGAAAGGAGGCTGCGAACCGCAGGTGAAGGACAAGGAGGCGGCCTGAGCGCCGGGACGCAGAGTCCGGGGACACCCCCCTCCTCAGCATCAGCAGTCCTGGGGACCCCCGGGAGAGCCCAGCTGGGGGCGCGGCCACGCCGAGTGACCCGAGACCCTCCCTGACCCGCTGGGGCCCGTCCTCACCGGGCACCGGCCGGGCGGCGACGGCAGCGGGGCCCTCCCTCTCCGGAGACCGAGCCGCGGTGGGTCCTCTGGCCTCGGGCCGCCGCAGCCACAGGCGCCGACCTCGCGGCCCAGGCCCCTCCGGCCACCGCAACCCGGGTGCCCAATCCCCGCCCCCACCTGCCCTCTCGGGAGCGAGCCCCGTGCCGCGCGCGCCGCCCCGCTGGCCGTAGGGAGCGCGCACCGCCCCGCGGGGAAGCCGGCCTCTAGGAGCGCACTAGAGGGTTCCTAGCAAGCATGCGCAGCGGGGCCGCGGTGAGCCCATTCTTTGGGCAAACTCCTCTTCTCCGGGTCTTCCGTGCGCGGTGCCTAGCTGGCGGCCGGACCAATTGGCCCTGGGAGGCGGGGCCAGGGCTGGCGAAAGAGGCGGGGCAAGCCCAGGATTGGGCGGCGGCAGCCGGGGACCGAGCTTTGATCTGACCTGAGGCTTGGACGGCGGGCTTGGGGGCGGGGAAGAGGGCCTCCGGGGCGGTGGACCCTCAGAGAAGAGAGTTGGGGGGCTTGAGACCCCCAGACCTGATCCAGGATTTGACTCTGAGCTCACTGAGCGGAAGCGGTCATTTTTAAAAAAATTTTATTTTATTTATTTTTTATACAGCAGGTTCTTATTAGTTATCTGTTTTATACATATTAGTGTATATATGTCAATCCCAATCTCCCAATTCATCCCACCACCACCACCCCCCCACCCCTCTGCCACTTTCCCCCCTTGGTGTCCATACGTTTGTTCTCTACATCTGTGTCTCTATTTCTGCCAGGCAAACCGTTTCATCTGTGCCATTTTTCTAGGTTCCACGTATATGCGTTAATATACGATATTTGTTTTTCTCTTTCTGACTTACTACGGAAGCGATCATTTAAATGCATCATTAGGCCCGTCACTTTCGTTAGCCAGCGGAAGGAAATTTCCTATGGACTTCATAGAAACTTTAAAATGACCTACCCCAAAGCTGGGCCAATTTGATTCAAACTAAATAATGATAATAACAGATTATAACTGAGTAAAATAAGAAGCCATGATCGATAGTGATGTAAATAAGTAAATGGGGAGATGGGAAAGCTTTTACAGTAGAATGCCAACTAATAAATGCAGAAGGAAGGATGCGGAAAATCACCCTTTGGCGACCATCGTAAGTAGTAATTGATTCGGGCAAAAATTATCAGTGGCCGCTAAGACCGGAGGGTGAAAGTTTAACAAGGAACTAGTACTTACATATTCCCAAAGTACATATTTCCCCACAATACATTTTTTAATTGCAAGAGGAAAAATATGAATTTTACAATAGACAAATGGTCCTCAAAGTGTAGTCTGGGGTTCCTGGAAGTCACTGTGGGATATTCCAAAGTTTACATGACGTGTAACAGGTTGAATGCCAAAGCACAGATGAGAACCTGTAGTCCTCCATTAAGCCTACATTAAAGAGATTTGCAAAAAAAAAAAAAAAAAAAAAGTAGAACTACGCCATTCTCATAAAATTTCTTTGTTTTGGAAAATATAGTGATTTTCATAAAAATCTGTTATGCTAACACATAAAGGATTTATTATTGTATCTTTTGGTAACAGATTTATTGGCTATAACTCACATACCATACAGTTCACCCATTTAAAGTGTACCAATTGAATGGTTTTTAATAGATTCACAGAGATGCGGACATCACCACACTCAGTTTTAGAACAATTTCATCACTCCAAAAGAAACCTTTAGCGATCACCCCCAAGTCCCCCATCCTCCCATGCTAAGCAACTATTAATCTTTCTGTCTCTATAGATTTGTATATTCTGGACATTTCATTTAAATGGAATCATACAATCATATATCTTCTGTGTCTGGCTTCTTTCACTTAGCATAGTGTTTTCAGAGTCCATCCATGTTGTAGCATGCCAGTAGTATTTCATTCTTTTTATCATCAAATAGTATTGCACTGTATGGATATACCCCAATTTGTTTATCCATTCATCTGTTGACTGACGTTTGCATATTTTCCACTTTTTGGCTACTATGACTAATGCTGCTGTGAACATTATGTGCAAATTTGTGTGGACAGATGTTTTCAATTCTTTTGGGGATACACCTGGGATTGGATTTGCTGGGTCGATGTTTAACCATTTGAGGAATTGCTAGATTGTTTTCCACAGGGTCTGCTCCATTTTACATTCTCACCAGCAGTGTGTAAGGGTTCCAATTTCTCCACATCCCTGTCAGCAGTTGTTATTATCGGTCTTTCTGATTATAACCATGCTAATGGATATGAAGTGGCATTTCACTGTGGTTTTGATTTGCATTTCCCTGATGGCTAATGATGTTGATCCTCTTCTCAAGTGCTTATTTGACATTTGCATATCTTCTTTGGAGAAATGTCTATTCAGATCCTTTGCCCATTTTAAAATTGAGTTGTCATTTTATTATTAAGACTAAAAATTCTTTATATTTATATTCTAGATACATGTCCGTTGTTAGATATATGATTTACAAAAACTTTCTCCCATTCTGTGGGTTGTCTTTTCACTTTATTGCTCCCAGTTAAGATGGTGTCCTTTGAAGCACAAAAGTTCTTAATTTTGATGATGTCCAATTTATCTGTTTTTTCTTTTGTTGTTTGTGCTTTTGATGTCACATCTAAGAAATCACTGCCTAATCCAAGTTCACAAAGATTTACCTGTATGTATTCTAAAAAGTTTTATAGTTTAGTTCTTACATTTGGGACTTAGACCCATTTTGAGTTGTGTCTTTTTTTTTTTTTTTTTTTTTAAATGGGCAAAGTAGGGCTCTGATTTCATTCTTTTGCATATGGATATCTGAGTTGTGCCATTTGTTGAAAAGACTGTTCTTTCCTCTCTGTGATTATTTTGGCTCCCCTGTTGAAAAACAATTAACCATAAATGTGAGGGTTTATTTCTGGACTCTCAATTCTATCCATGGGTCTGTGTTTATTTTGTGCCAGCACCACACTGACTCAATTACTGTTGCTTTGCGGTAAATTTTGAAATCAGAGAGTGTGAATTCTCCAACTTCGTTCTTTCCCTTTTGTTTTGGGTCCCTTGAGTTTCCAGTTGTCATCTTTCTTGTCAATCTTTTTGAAAATGAATCTCTCTTTTAAATTTTACATCATTGCAAACACACTCCATGGCAATTATTTTCAAGTATTCCTGCTTTTTCCACCTAACTGTATATTGTAAAACTCCCCCCCCCAATATTATAACCCTATTTACATATGGCTGGCTACATAGTTTAGTTATTTTCCTATTAGACACTAGTTTCTTTTTTTTTTTTTTTGACAAATGTATTTTATAAGATGCCCAGATCTCATTTTTTTCCATCATAATACATCATATAAATTCAGGGGAAACATTTAAACGTTTTTCAGATCACATGATCCGATATAGAATTTCTAACCAGAAGAATCCTCAAACTCAATTTGAAGAAAAAAAAAATTTAAGCATTTTTAAAATTAATTAATTTAGTTTTGGCTGCGTTGGGTCTTCGTTGCTGCGTGAGGGCTTTCTCTAGTGGCGAGCGGGGGCCACGCTTCATTGTGGTGTGTGGGCTTCTCATCGTGGTGGCTTCTCTTGTTGCGGAGCACGGTCTCTAGGCGCGCGGGCTTCAGTAGTTGCGGCACGCGGGCTCAGAAGTTGTGGACACGTTTCTAAATTTCACTGTGGCTGCTGTGGCTGGCTTCATTCCTAACTTTTGGGGAACCTGGGTGAAAAGTATATGGGAATGCTTTGTACACTTGCAGTTTTTCTGTAGGTGTGAAATTATGTCAAAAATAAAACGTCAGACAAAAAAAAAAAAATCTGCCTCTTTGAGGGGATTCCGTGAGGGGAAAGCATCTTTTTCTGCACTGGTCCAACCCTTGCCCATCTATCCAGCCCTCGCCCATCGGTCCAGCCCCCACTCACAGCGCACGATCACTGCACACTTATTCTCTGATCACCCTGCGCGGTGGGGACCGGGATTGCTCTGGCGCGGGGAGCTGCGGGGCCTGGGGGCTGCTTTCCTGGACACTTGGCGGGTGGCGACCGGAGCGGCCCAGCATCCTCCGAGCGGACACCCGCCCTGCCTCTCTCCTGTCCAGGCGCGACGACGCCCCTGCCTCCCCTCCTGCAGGGCGCCCCGGGCCCTCCGCTCACCGCGACCCTCCGCAGCCCCGCGGGCTCCTCCCTCCGCCTGCCCTGCTTTGGCCACCCGGAGCCCCCAGTCTCCCAGTTGGCAGAGTGAAGACGCTGCTCCTCTCTAGAAAACGCCACTACCCTGACACCCCTCCCCTCCGCCTTCCTCCTGTCGCTCTAAAGCTGCTGCTGGAAGTCCCCGCCGCCCCCCTGCCCCTGGGCTCCAGGCAGGTGCAGGTCCAGGTCCCATGGGGCCCTCCTGCCCTGGTCCCCCGCCCGCTCCGCATTTCCACATTCTCCGCATCCTCCGTCGAATCCCCTCCTTCCCGCGTTCTCCCGCCCCCTTTCCCATCCTTGTTTTCAGTCCTCCACCTCCCACTGCCTCATCCTCCGCGCCTTCCTCTCGCACCTACGCTCCGCCCAACTCCGACTGCGCGCTCTGGGTCCCCGCACCTCTGCCCCTGCCTGGGCTCCGAGTGCCGTACCCCATCCGCACCCTGCGCCTCTCCGCCCGCTCCCCTGCCAGGTCTCCACCCTGGGCACCTTAGGGGCCCAAGTCCACAAAGACCCCTGCCGTGGTGGCGTTGAGCTTACGTTAAGGGGGGTGGGTTGGGGAGAAGCAATAGATAATAATAAACAATGAGTCACATGGTCTCTTAGAAGAGGTACTTGCTGTGGGGCAATCAGACAGGGAGGAGGAGGGGCTGCGACTTGTGTTGGAGTGTCTGTTTGAGGATAGGATGACAAGGAGTAAGGATCTCACCCGCATTCTTCGGATAGCCGGCCATCTGCCGGATTGTCACTGAGGAATCCTCCCTGGCCCCTGCAGAAGACAAGTTAGAGCCGGTGCCCGGGCCTCAAAGGGCCTGGGTGGGCGTCCGGAATCTGCTGGGCCTGACGGCGTCCGCGCGCGCCTCCTCCCGGCCTCCAGGAGAATCAGCCACATTGAGCCTGGCGGCGGCGGGGGTTGCGGGGGCGGGGGGCGGGGGGTGGACGTGCCTGGACCAGCTCTCCAAGCTAACCAAGGAAAATGCAACCTCCAGGAAAAAACACGCAGAGGTTGTGCACACAAGATGAAGCGGGGGGCGTTATCAATATTTTCTTCTTAATGATATTACCGGATGTTGCCAAGGATACCTGAGAGCCGGGTATTCACGGGCCGCGGGTGGAATGATAGTGGCTGTGTCCACCCCGTGTGCAGGAATCTCACCCAAGGCTTTTGAAAGGATTGTTACCAACCTAGAAACAATTGGGATACGTCCAACAATCAGGACTGGTTGGATAAATGATCACCCACCCCTGTAGTGGTACGTTGTAAAATGGACGCTGGAGAGACATTTGTAATACATTTAGAAAAAAAAAGTAGGGAATTCCCTGGTGGTCCAGTGGTTAGGACTCCGTGCTTTCATTGCCGGGGTCCAGGTTCGATCTCTGGTCCGGAACTAAAATCCCGCAAGCCACGCAGTGCGGCAAAAAAAAAAAAAAAAAAAAAGGCACTTTATCACCCCAATTTTCTGAATATAAAAATATTTATCATAGACTTATCTCTAGATGGTGGAATTACTGTAGATTTTGTAATATTTTTTCATAATCAGTATTTTCTGTTTATTTTCATGACCATGAATTGCCTTTTTTTTTTTTTTTTTTTTTAGCTTGAAGGAAAGACCAATGCAAGATATTTTTAAAAAGTAAGTGTAGGGACTTTCCTGGTGGCGTAGTGGATAAGACGCTGCGCTCCCAATGCAGGGAGACTGGGTTCTATCCCTGGTCGGGGAACTAGATCCCACATTCATGCCACAACTGAGGAGCCCATGTGCCGCAACGAAGACCCAGTGCAGCCAAATAAATAAATACTTAAAAAATAAGTGTACAGTAGTCATCCCATTTACTTTTTATCCCCATCATAATTAATGCCCCTACCCACCCACTCACTGAGTGCAGAGACCCAGAACTGGTATCAGTCTGCCACTTCTGAGGGTTTTCTGCTCCGTTGACACTGGTGGGAACCACTCATGACCGACAGGAACACACCCGTCCAGCAGGATGCCAACTGTGTGAACTGGAAGGGCCACTTGCCCCCCAGCTCCCTTCTCCCCTTGGATTCTCCTCCTGGTGGGTGGCACTGTCATCCCGGGCTGGGCAGGCCAGTCCTCCCTCAAACCCTGTCCCCCGAAAGAGACCACCCATCACTGAGCCCTTCTCCTTCCCCTTCTAGCATCTCCCATCTCCCCTCCCTTTTCTCTCCCCCGGGCTGTGGTGGTGCCCTCACCAGCCTCTCCGCTCCCACTTTGGACCCCCTCCAGTCTGTTCTCCTCAGGGCACCAGGGGAGTTTTGTAAAACGACACTGACCACATTCCTCCTCTTCATAAATCTGTCCCAACCTCCTACTACCCGTGATGAGCCTGGAACCCACCTGTGGCCTCAAGGCCCTGGGCCAGTAGCCTCTGCCAACCATTCCTGCCTCGTGGTCTTCCTGTCCTACTCTGTCTGGGCTTGCTCCTCCCAAGCCCGCCCTCTTCACCTTTCAGCTCCCTCCATGGGGCTTCCTCAGGCCCCTGTCATATGCTGAGGAGCTCCTGGTCCTCTCCTGGGCAGCCCTTAGCCCCAGATTTCATGCACTCATCAGCAGGAAGTTCTGTGTCTCCTGTCTACCTCTGGGAGGCTGGGGCTGTGACCTGTTTACCACTAGGTCCTGTGTACCCTGCTCTGGGCAGACATTAAGGTCCTCAAGAAGTGAAGGGGCAAGAAAGCGGCAGGACTGGGAGGGAGAGGGAGGGTGAATCTAGGTGAGGGATACGTGGTGCTCCCTGCATGCTCCTTCAACTTTTATGGGAGTTCGAAATGTTTCAAAATTTAAAAAATAAGAAAAGCTTAACACCTCTGGATCCAGTGTATGAGCTCCCTGCCTGGCTTGGCAGTGCTTCCCACCCTCCAGGCAGATGACAGGCACCATAGGCCGCTTGAGCCCCCGGAGGGAGGTGCACCCTTCCTGTTCCCCCACCCAGCCTCCGGGGGCCACCTAGTCAACCAGGCCCCCTCACTGGGGACCCGAGTGCCACCCCCACCCCCAGGCTCCCATGGCAGCTGCGGAAGGGGTCGATGGTGCCACAGCAAAATGCAGGGGAGTGGACACCCGCAGTGGCCCTGCCCAGGCCAGGACTGCCTGGAGTCCAGGCTGAGTGGCAGGGGTCGAGGCTGGCCGGCCCCTCTCCCCACCTCCTCTACTCCATGCCTCCTCCACTACCAAATGTTAAACCAGAGCAAGCCCTCAGGCGGTCTCCTCAACTGACAGAACCAGCCCTCCAGGATGACTCAGAGCCTCAGGAAAGGAGAAATCTTGTGGGGGATGGGAATCTATTTAAATATAGAATTCAGACAAAAGAACTTTTAAAGTTATGGTTACAGAATATAAATATTACAGACAACCATGCTATAAAAATCACAGCAAACTGGAGAGTTGGGCGCTGAGGATGTGCTGCGTAACTCACTTTTCCCAAGAGGGAGTCAACAGATACTGATTAAATTTGGAAAATGTTTGAAAACGTAAGTCCTCTAAACTCTACTTTTAAAAAATAATCCATTTCCTTTTGCCCAAAGGCAGTTTTCAAATGATGAGGACCACGTGGGCTGAAGCAATTTGAGGCCAATGCCTTTTCTCAGGGGACCCCGACTTATTGTTGAAGGAGGGGAACGGTGTTTCTTCATCTTTTCCTCCAGCAGGGCAGCACCCAGGGGACCTGAGGAGGGGCTCAGGCTCCCAGGAATCTCCCTCAGCCCCCAAACCACCCAGAAGGAACACGGCAGGGGCACAATACACTTCTGTCAGGCGTGCCCCCTCACACCGCAGGCTCACCTCCTCAGCAGAACCTTGGGCTGCCATGGACATCAGGGTCCCTGTGCACAGAGGCTGTCAGTCCTGTGTGACTCCCTGGAGGAGGTGGCCTTTCTGAGTGTCCAGCAGGAAGAAGCAGGCTGAGGCCTCTTGGGAACTGGCCCTGGAAGGAGAGCCAGAGAGGGGCAGGATCGGCTTCCCAGGGGTTCAGGGTTGGACACCAAAGGCAGCAGAAAGTGAAAACCTCAGAGACTCCACCTAGTCTCTGAGTCAGTGGTCGGGTTTTCCAGGCTGAGGAGGCCCAGGGTGTGAGGCCCTGGGGGATGGAGGCCACTGGAGAGCCCTCCTGGGCCTGAGAGATGGCCCAGGCCAGGAAGCCCTGGAGCAGGGCCAGGTAAGGGCTGGTGAGGGTTGGGGAGGCCCAGGAGCAAGGGGGTGGGGGTTGGAGCTGGGACCTCAAAGGACCCAGAATCATGGAATTTTAAAAACCTATCCATGGTGGGATCTAGTGTACAGCTTCTTTTATTCTCTTTTTATTTTATTTTTTCTGCTTACAAAAGTAAATTATGCTTGATCAGAAAAAGATTACAATGTTGAAAGTGAAAATCAGTCAGCGGCTGGGCCCCAGGCAGAAGCCCAGTGGAACGTGTAGAAGTTGCAGCCAAGTTCACTGACCCAGCCAGATTGCACCCTCGGTTGTCAGGAACCGGGCTACGGGTCCTCCCTGGACACGATGGGGCCCATGGTGGACTCCTCCCCATCCACCAAGGGACTGGGGGCAGGCTGTCCTGCCAACCTTCCGTCTTCTTTTCCGTCTGGAAGAGAAGGGTGTGGGTCAGGCTGTTGTCAAAGGAAAAGGGGGAAGGGGTGGGGGGCAAACCTGGGGGTCCCAGCTGCCAGAGCAGGGGCGGGGATTGCTGACTCCAGAGACATGCTCCCAAAGGCCACTGGCCCAGGGACACAGAGGCTGTTTCCAGGAAACTTTGGGCCAAATCTGGGCTGAGCATCAGGAAGCTGCTGCTCCCTCCCCACTGCCTGGCCCAGGACGGGGCAGGAGGTGGAGAGGGCTGTGGACAGGTCTGGAGGTAAAGACGGAAGGGCAGGTTGAGAGGTGTTGACTGCCCATGAGCACCTGCCCAGGGGAGCCCATGGGGCCGAGCTGCAGCCCTTGTTCCGTTCTTCATCTCTCCGTCTGAGGAAGGGTGACTTTGTCCTGATTCTCACAAAGGTGCCATATGGGGTGGGGTCCATATGGCCCCAGAGCCCGCCTGATCTGAGAAGTGAGCAGAGGTCTCAGGTGGGGTAGAAATGGCCTGTCCCACCCAGCTCAGCTGGAAGAATGGGCTCTGAGCCAGAGGGGGCCCCCCCATCCTTTCCAGTGAGCTAGCTGGTGGCCTCAGGGTGGTGACTTGGCCCTTCTGAGCCCTGCCTCCACACAGGTCGTGAGGACAGAACACTCTCTGCACTGGGCAGAGGCAGGTGGACATGAGGAGGCACTTGGAGCAGAACAGGCCAGTGGAAGGGCTCAAGGGTGAGCCAGGCCCACTGCAGAGGGGCCTTCAGGCTCCGGGGTCCCTGACTCCAGCAGGCGATGGAGCCTGAGGTGTCCCTCGGGTTGCCTGAGAACTCTAGGCCTGTGGCTGGGGATGCCCCCATCTCATGAAAAAGAAAGACATAAATAGGTAAACACATAAGAGTAGACACGGAGAGAAATAGGCCCAGGAACACAGACATACAAAAACCCATACAAACTTATTCTCCTAGGCAAATACACACATAGGGAGACAGAACCTTAGAGACACACACACACACACACACACACACACACACACACACACGGAGGCCTACAGACACTCAGAGATTCACACTGAGATAATGTAGATGCACGCAGAAATGTTCACAGCACACACATACTCCCCTGAGCCAGCCGAGCCTGCTGTCCCCCTGGCTGCCCAGGTGACAGGGGACTTCGGCCCCAGGAAGGTCCTGCTCTCGCCCTGCTTGCTGGTCTGGGGCCTCACCTGTGTCCAGCTTGCTGCGTTTTTGCTCAGGCTCCTGGGGGGCGGCCTCGATGGCCCGCTGAGCCTCGGGATGGATCTTGAGGAGGGCTTTGGCAAGGGTGGCGGGGCCGGGCACCCCCAGGGACATGATACAGTGCACTCCTTTGCGCTTGGCCCCCGCCACTTTGGCACTGTCCTTGGAGGCCGTCAGCAGCACCAGTTTGGAGAACTTCCTGGGCTTCCTGGGGGCTGCGGGGACGACATCTGTGCCCGGCTCAGGGGACTCAGGGGAGGGTTCCTGGCTGGCCTTCACGCTCTCGCCCTCCTGCTCACTGGGCTCGGGCAGGGGCATTCCGGGAACGATGGCCTGGCCCCCAGGCCACGCTCAGGCCCCAGCAGATGGATTTCTCCTCCACCTCCCTGGAAGGAACCCAGCAGTCCAAGGGCTCCGTCCTAAGGCAGGAGGCAAAATCCCATTAGTGGAGGTGCCCTTGGACCTGGGTTCAGGAAGAATCTGGGCTGGAGGTTGGGGCAGATGGGGCTGCCTCGGTGCCCCCGGGGAAGGACCTGAATGGAGCCAGAGAACCCTGGGCTGGTGCTTCTACTCTCCTGGTAGCCTTGAGTCCGTCACTTCCCCCAGTCAAACCTCACTTTCCCATCTACAAAATGTGCCCAAAACAGGGCTCTCAAGGGGCTACTGGGGTGACCAAGGTGCTGACAGCTGTGAGCTACTAGGAATCCAGGCCCACAGGTGCTGAGCACGGGGTGAAGTGCTTCCACAGGTTTTTCCATTTAACCTTCAGCCCCACATTATGAAAGTTGATCTTTCTCATTGACCCAGGTTACAGATGAGGACACTGAGGCATGCAGCCATGAAAGCAGAGCTGGGAGTCCAGTCGAGGTGGGTCCAGAGCCCGCCCCGCACAGCACCTGGGGTACCTCGTCCAGGATAACAGGAACCGGTCTTCCTGAGCACCAGGCGTTGGGGAAAAGCACTTTGGGGACATGAGCTCAGGTCACCAACCCTCCCAGAATGCCTGGTGCCCTTCACCCTGACACTGTGTCACTGGGAGCATGGGCTGGGGCCCTGCTGGCACACTGCAGACCCCAAAGGAGGAGCCTGGCCCTGGGAGGAGGGACTCTCTGGATTCACAACTAGATCCATCCCCCATCCCAGGCAAGAGGCCCCGGGGCACCCAGTGCTAGGGGATGCCAGGGCCCCACGAGGGCAGCGACCTTGTGTCTGAGCTGGTGCTGGCTCTGCCTCAGCTGAGTGGGGACAGGGCTGTGGAGGTGTCCAGAGAATCTGTTGTCATTGAGGGCTCCCTGGCTTCTGGTCTAGAGAAGCAGAAAGGATGGATGACAGGGAATTCCCTGGTGGTCCAATGGTTAGGACTCTGCACTTTCACTGCCGGGGGCCCGGGTTCAATCCCTGGTCAGGGAACTAAGATCCCACAAGCCACACGGCATGGCCAAAAAAAAAAGAAAAGAAAAGAAAAAAATGGATGACAGGGGCAGTGCTGGCCTGGAGACCAGGGCTCTGGGGCATCAGTGTGGGCTAGCTGTTTTGTCTGTTGGGGGTGATTGGGTGGTGGGCAGATGGCAGGGTCTTTCTCAGTTTCCAGTTTAGCCCAGAAACAAGATTGCTGCCTTGGCAGACATCTCACCCTCCCTGTCCAGGACTCAGGCAGCACCAAGGCCTGTACACTCTTACCCCCTAGACCTGTTTCTCCAACCTGGCTTTCAGTTGTGTTTCTCTGGGCCCCTCCAATGCACATGGCTTGAGGTGTCCATGCCCCGCACCCCAAAGTCTTCCAAGACCCCTTCATCCATGAGAGGAGCCTGAGGTGCAAGGCCAGTGCATGGTTGGGGTGCCTTGTCCCCTGCAAGCTCCCCTTCTCAGTCAACTAGACATGAAAGCAGAGACCTGACAACTAGACACGAAAGCAGAGACCTCCCAACTGCGACAGAGGAGGACCCCCACCTCCAGGGGGTGTAGCCTCAGGTAAATGCTTCCTGGTAGCAAGTCACCTGACCACAGGCACCCCTGGGATTGATGTCTCATTATCCCTCCTGTCCCTGGTCCAGCCCCTGGCTAAGCCAACCCCTACTCCTCCCATGTGCTCCTTCCCAGCTCTGCCCATCCTGTCCCACAGGGCAGGCAACATGGTGGTACCTGGGACCTGGGGGGACATGGGGCCCAGCAGAAAAGACACTGCCTCCCCACCCACCCCCCCAGAGAACCACTCTGGGCAGGAAAGGGTTATGGTGGGAAGCCCCACCCACAGGACCCTGCCCCCATACTCTGATTGGCCTGGTACACAACCCTGGCCAGCAGCCCACACCTCTGTGGTCCAGGGATGAAACTCCAGGTGGCTGGACCCCTTTCTCACATCATATACAAATAATTAACTCTAAATGATCATAGACTTAATTATGAGAGCTAGTGATAAAACTCTTAAAAAAAAAAGAAAAGAGTAAATCTTCCTGACCTTGGATTAGGCAAAGCTTTCTTCAGTATGACACTAAAAGTACAGGTAACCAAAAAAGAAACACAAAAATTTGACTTCATCGAAATTTAAAACTTTTGTGAGTCAAAGGACACCATCATGAGAGTTAAAAGGCAGCCCATAGGATGGGAGAACATTTTTGCAGGTCATACATCTGATAAGGGACTTGTATCTGGAATTTATAAAGAACACATAACTCAGTAATAAAAAGACAAATAACTCAATTTTAAAATGGGCAAAGGATCTGAATAGGCCTTTCTCCAAAGAAAATATACAAGTGGCTAGTAAGCACGAGATGTTCAACATCATTAGTCATGAGGGAAGTGCAGATCAAACTATAATGAGATACTATTTCACACTACTAGAATGGATCTAGTAAAACAAAACAAAAAACCCAGACGATAACAAGTGTTGGTGAGGATGAGGAGAAAATGGAACCCTCATACACTGCTGGTGGGGATGTAAATAGTGCAGCCACTTTGGAAAACAGTCTGATGATTTCTCAAAAGGTTAAACATAGAATTACCATATGACCCAGCAATTCCACTCCTAGGTGTATCCCCAAGAGAAATGGAAACCGATGTCTACATAAAAACTTGTACATGAATATTCACAGCAGCATTATTCATAGATGCCAAAAAGTGAAACAGCCCAAATATCCATCAACAGATAAATGAATAAATAAAATGTGATGTATCCACACAATGGAATATTATCTGATAATTTAAAAAGTTCATGCCACGACATGGATTAACCTTGGAAAGATTAGCTAAGTGAAAGAAGCCAGTCATGAAAGATCACATATTATACACTCCATTTCTATAAAATGACCTGGAGTCTATAGAAAATCTATAGAGTAGAAAAATCCATAGAGACAGAAAGTAGATTTGTGATTGTCTAGGGCTGGGGGTGGGAGGGATGGGGACCAGAAGAGTGAAGAGTGAATACTAGTATGTATGGGGTTTCTGGGGTGATGAAAAAGTTCTAAAACTGATTGTGGTGATGGCTGCACAACTTGGTGAATTTACTAAAAGCCATTGAATTGTACATTGTGAGTGAGTGAATTGCATGGTATGTAAATTATCTCAATAAAACTTATGTATTGAGAATAGAGAAATTAAGTCTATAATCAGTGGTTTCCCCACTTCATGATACCTAAGAATCACCCAGAATTCTTGTTAAAAATGCACAGTTCTGGACTCTTCCACCCCCAGACTTCTTTCTCAATGGGTCTGGAGAGGGACCTGAGAATCTACATTTTTTTTTTTTTTTTACCAGTACCCTATTTGATTCTGATACTTTGTGAAAAATGGATGATGCCATGGGCCCTCTGTTTAAGAAGTTTCTAATTTCTAGTTCATAGCTGAACTGTTTTTCCACCACTCCATGTACAGGGGTGGACAGTCCCTCAGGCTGGATCAGTCTCTTTTCTGGATTTATCCCTAACCTTCTAGCAATTTATTTTTGAGATGTGAATGGAGGAGTTGACAGGCAGCTATTTTAAGCCTAAAACATCTATTTTGAAAATTAAATTTTTACTCAATAAAAGTTCATTGAGTTAACAGAATTTTTAGAAGTGAAGCAGAAATGAATTAAAAAGATCAAAAGGCTTAATAGTTTACCTTACTTCACTCACTTTACACCCTCCACCTGCATCCCCAGTCGGATGGTTTGATATTGCTATGGGTCTCCAGTCACCCATTTATCCTAACGAGCTGTCATGATATTGTAAGATGGCTCAGTGTAAACCCCAAACCACACAATGTTAAGAACTGGCAGGAGCCTCTTAGACACCTTGGGAGGCAGAATAATGCCCCCCTGCTGCCCATCGCCAAAGCTGTCTAGGTCCTGATCCCTGGAACCTGTAAATATGTTACCTTATATGGCAAAGGGGGAATTAAGTTTGCAGATGGCATGAAGGTTACTAAACTAGGAGATTATCTTGGATTGTCCAGGTGGTTCCATCACAATGACAAGGGTCTTAAAAAGCAGGAAATGTAGGTAGAAGAGTCAGAAAAAGCAGTGTGATGATGGAGGCAGGGTCAGCAAGAGGAGAGATTCGATGTTGCTGGCATTGAAGGTGGAGGGAGGGGGATATGAGCCAAGGAATGCTGGAGGCCTCTAGAAAAGACAAAGAAACAGACTGTCTCTCCTATAGTCCCCTGGAAGGGTTACAGCCCTGCCCACACCTTGATTTTAACCCAGTGAGGCCCATGTCAGACCTCTGACCTCCAGCACTGCATGACTTTTACAAAGCTATGTTGTTTTAATCCACTAAATTTGTGGTAATTTGTTATGGCAGCAGTAGGTAACTAATACGAGGTCCAATCCCTTGATGGTGAGGTTCTGAAAGCCAGGATCATGGGAATTACCTGGCGGTCCAGTGGTTAGAACTCCCCGCTCTCACTGCCGAGGGCGCAGGTTCAATCCCTGATTGGGGAACTAAAATCCCACAAATGCTGTGGCCAAAAAATAAAAAACAAGAAAGCCAGGATCATTGCCTGGCAACTGATGATGGATTAACAGAATTACCATTACCTTCATATGTATGGGAGAGAAATACCATCGATGTCCACCAACACCTGCATCCTCAGCTAAGAGGCCAACCCCTTACACTCTCTGGGCTGGTTTCACCTATGTAATGGGAGTAGTGGTGAACTTCACAGGGGCTCTTAAGAGCAGGCAGGCAGGCAGGCAGGCAAAGGTGAAGTCTTCACGTTACCAGTGATACTGACAGATGCCCCTTCTATAATCGCTGTCCCATGTGGTTCTTGGAGGGCTGCTGGTGGGATGATGGACCCACTTAGACATGCAGGTACACATCCTTACAGGGAGATTTTCAAAGCAGCAGTAAGACCCAGAATGGGTCAAGAACTGTTACTCTATAGTGTGCAGGGAACAGCTTCCCCAAAGTGGGAATTTCATGTAATGGCACCTCCTTTCCCCTAATCACCATGGCTTGGAATCTTAGTTACTTTTACTCCTCCTTACCCACTGTAATTTGTCCTTAGACCTGTCTATGCTGCGCCCAAATGGCCCCTGCTCCCCGCCTCTCTTCTCTCGCATCATTACCGCCACCTCCTGACTAAGCCTCCGGAGTGCCTCCCCCGCCCCAACATCTCAGACCTCCAACTGCCATCCCTGCGAGCATCTCTAGAGCCACAAGGATGGGACGGGACTGGGGATGGGTGCAGGGCGGGGGCAGTACTGGGCGGGGCGGACACGGTCAAGGAAAGGCAAACCAATGTGGGGCTCCCTGACTTGGGGTGTGAGGGCTCAGTCCTGGGGTCGGGTGGGTTGGGGGAAGGACGAGCGAGGAGAAGAGCTGAATCGCTGGTGAAGGACATGGAGGCTGCCTGAGCGCCGGGATGCAGAGCTGGGGGGCACCCCCCAGCATCAGCAGCCCTTGGTGACCCCCAGAGGAGCCCGGCAGGGACCCGAGACCCTCCCCGATCCGCTGGGGCCCGTCCTCACCGGGCACCGGCCGGGCGGCGACGGCAGCGGGGCCCTCCCTCTCCGGAGACCGAGCCGCGGCACGTCCCTCAGCCTCCGTGCCTTGGGCCCCCGCCTGGGTTCGGGCAGTCACCTCAAGCTGGGGTCATGGAGCGAGCATGCGCAGCAGGGCTTGTGGGGGGCCCATTCCTTGGGCTAACTCGATTTCTCCGGGTCTTCCCCTCGCGGGGCAGAACTGGCGGCCTGACCAATCCCGCGCGGGGGCGGAGCCAGGGCTCGCGAAGGGGCAGGACCATGCCGTTATTGGGCGGTGGCCCCCCGGGGGGCGGAGCGTCAGCCTTCAAGTGGCCAGACTTAGAGTCTGGGGAGTGGGTTTAACTGAGACCACCCGACCTCCCCCAGTGTTTGACCTCGGCTCTACGCAGAGGAAGTCACAGCATTTGTTTAAAGGCCTCGATCGTCTCCGTTGTTCTCCTGAGCGAGCAGAGGGAAGAACTTCCAGTATGCTCATCAAAGCTACTGATTCCGCTCCGCCCAGCATCCCTGAGGGCGCAGCATTTTTGCCGTTGGTCCCTCCCCGACCCTCGGTCCAGCCCTCGCCATTGGTCCCTCCCTCGTTATTGGTGCTCCCCCCCTCCCTCGCCACAGGTCCAGCCCTCGTCCATCATCCCGGCCTTCGCCCATCGGTCCAGCCCCCACTCACAGCACAGTCACTGCACACTGATTCTCTGACCACCCTGGGCGGTGGAGACCGGGATTGCTCCCGCACGGGGAGCTGCGGGCCCTGGGGCCTACTTTCCTGGACACTTGGCGGGTGGCGATCAGAGTGGCCCAGCATCCTCCGAGCTGACGCCCGCCCTGCCTCTCACCCGCTTCCCCTCCTGCACGGCGCCCCGGGCCCTCCGCTCACTGCGACCCTCCCCAGCCCTCCGCCCGCCCCCCTTCGCCCCGCTAGAGCCCCAAGTCTTCTAGCTGCACGTCCTCACGTTGGCAGAGTGAAGACGCTGCTGCTCTCTAGAAAACACCACTCCCCGGACACCCCTCTTCTTCTCCTCCTTTCTCTTGCTCTAAAGCTGCTCCTGGGCTCCCAGCAGGTGCAGGTCCAGGTGCCATGAGGCCTGTCTGACCTGGACTTCAGGCATTTCCCACGTTCTCCGCATCTTCTGCATCCGCCATGTCCTCCAGTTCTCCCGCGTTCTCCTGTATCCTCCTCCTCAAGTCCAAATATCAGCAGAACCTGCAACTGCCTCTACAAAGGCTCCCAGCTCCCTCCTCCCCCGCCTCACCCCGCCACCGCCGCCCTGGCTCTGCAGATCCCTCATCACCACCCTCGGTTCAGCAGCCACGGCTTCCACCGACCTCCAGTCCTTTCTCCAGGGGCCAGGTCATTTCCTGGGTATTCTTCAGGGTCATTCAAAGGCCTTCATGAATTTATTTGCCATTATCTAATAATAATCCACTGACTACTGGTTGTTTCTAATTTTATTATGTTATAAATATCTTTGTATCTAAATTCCTGACATCTGATTATCCCCTTTCTTGAAATTTCAAAAAAGAGTCAAAGAAGGCAAATGTCTTAAGAGCTTTTTATTTTATTTTTGGTAAGTTTTTAAAAAATTTATTTTATTTATTCATTTTTGTCTGCATTGGGTCTTCGTTGCTGCGCGCGGGCTTTCTCTAGCTGTTGCGAGCGGGGGCTACTCTTGGTTGTGGTGCGCGGGCTTCTCATTGCGGTGGCTTCTGTTGTGGAACATGGGCTCTAGGCACGCGGGCTTCAGTAGTTGTGGCACGAGGGCTCAGTAGTTGTGGCTCGCAAGCTCTAGAGCGCAGGCACAGTAGTTGTGGTACACGGGATCTTCCCGGACCAGGAATCAAACCCTTATCCCCTGCATTGGCAGGCAGATTCTTAACCACTGTGCCACCAGGGAAGTCCTTAAGAGCTTTTTAAACATGTTGCCAGATTGTCCCCAAGGAAGTGCACAAGCTTGGAGTCAGATGCCTGTGTTCAAATCCCAGCTCTGGCATTAGCTAGCTGTGTGACAAGCAATTGCTTCCCCTGTCTCTCAGTTTTCTCATCTGATAAATGGGTATAATAACATCACCCACCTCATGGAGTCATTGTGAGAATTCACAGAGTATTATCCTGTGGGTCGTGGGTTCTAACATTTATATTCCGTAGTCCAGCGGTTCTCAGGCTTTTTGGTCTCAGAACCCCTTTAAAGAGTGATTACACTCTTTAAATTATTGAGCAGCTGGAAGAGCTTTTGGTTATGTAGGTTACATCTATCAATATTTACAATATCAGAAATTTAACCTGAGAATTTAAAATATCAATAATAAATTCACTGCATAACTGTATCTTCAAACCAAAAATGAGTGAGAAGAGTGGCAATGTTCTACATTAAAAAAAAAAATCTGTTTGGGGACTTCCCTGGTGGTCCAGCGGTTAAGACTCCTCACTTCCACCGCAGGGGACACGGGTTCAATCCCTGGTCGCAGAACTAAGATCCCACGTGGCATGGCCAAAAAAAGAAAAAAAAAATCTATTTAATATCACGTTTGAGAAAAGACAGCTGGGTTCTCATGTCTGTGTCTGCCTTCACTCTATTGGGATACACTGATTTGGTTGAAGTACGTGAAGAAAATTTAGCCTCACACAGATAAAAAACTGGAAAAGGAAGGAATATTTTAATAGCCTTTTCAGATAATTGTAGATATTCTTCTTTGATACTACACCAACACTCAAAACATGGTAGTTTTTTGAAGGTTAGCTGCAACACGGAATCTGAGATGACATCAGTGAGCTTTTTGTGTTCTATTACATGAAAATCCATTGATCTGTCTTGCACTTTGAAAGGGTCTTTTACCCTCGTGTGATTTCATAAATCATGTGTTGGTCTTTTCGAAAATATTTGTTCATTGACTTATACAGATCTTGCAAATGTTGACACATCTTATTATACAATATAAATAAAATGTATAACATTCATTAATACTGCCACCAATCTCAACACAAAAGTCTGGCAATATTGGGAAGCTGTGAAGCTAAAGGTGGCATACAAGTTTTCCAAAATTGTACTTTTTGCCAGAAGGCTTAGAATTTTATCATTGGCAACAAATTCTGTCAGTTTGGTGTCACTGCCTTGATTCACACTAAGAGTCACCATTGCTTTTGCATCATCAGTGCAAAGTCATCACAGTGAAAAAGGCAAACACTGTCTCAGTATTACTATGAAAATAATCATGGACCTTTGAAAAGACTTTGGGAACCCCAGGGGCCACCAGAACACACCTTGAGAACAGCTGCACTTTCATTTTTCTATTAGCTTGTTCATCTTTTTCTTACTGATTTAAGAAACATTTTTATTGAACTCAGATTAACCCTAGTGTTCCACATGTGATGGAAATATTTTATTACTTGCATTTGGTGGGGGAGGAGGTTGGGAAAATAGGTGTATGATAGGTGTGTGTGTTTACACATCTGAATCTTTCTTTCTTTCTTTCTTTCTTTCTTTATTTATTTATTTTTGGGCGGCACCTCGCAGCTTGTGGGATCTTAGTTCCCTGACCAGGGATTGAACCCGGGTCCTTGGCAGTGAAAGCACAGAGTCCTAACCACTGGACCACCAGGGAATTCCCTACACAGCTGCATCTAGTGGTCTTTTCCAATTTGAGTTTCTCTGTTTTTTAAAATTATCCTAAGCAAGTTCTTCCCATACTTACTTGAATAAATACTGGATAGTTTCTGTATTAGTTTGTCAGAGATGCTGAACAAGGTATCACAAACTGAGTGGCTTAAACAACAGAAACTTATTTTCTGATAGTTCTGGAAGCCAGAAGTTTGAGATCAAGGTGTGGACTGGGTGGGCTCCTTCTGAGGGTTGGGAGGGAGAATCTGTTCCAGGCCTCTCTCCTTGGCTTCTAGATACATTACCCTGATCTCTGCTTTGTCTGCACACAGTGTTCTCCCCGTGTGCATTTCTGTGTTCAGATTTCCCCTTTTTAAAAGGACACCTGTCATTTGGGTTGTGTCCACCCTAATGACTTCACCTAACTCAATCATCTGCAAAGACCTTGTTTCTAAACAAGGTCACATTCACAGGCACTGGGGATTAGGACTTAAACTTCTTTGGGTGGGGGGGTGGGGACGTAATTCAACTCATAGCATTTGCTTTTACTTTTTTCTAAAGGTTTGATAATTTCTCCCTTTCCACTTGATTCTCTCACATTTTGGAATTTTTATTTTTTTATATATATTATCAAATCGTTTCAAAATACTGATACTGTTTAGGGACCTGTCTCTAATTTTAATTGATTGAAAATTAAGTTTCTCATTGCCCCCCAAACCAGGGATCGAACCTGTGCCCCCTGCAGTGGAAGGTGGAAGCATGGAGTCTTAACCACTTCACTGCCAGGGAAGTCCCCTGGAATTTATTTATTCAACAAATGTGTGTTTAATAGCTACTATTTACTCGGCACTGTGAACTTGGGAACCTCAGTGAACAAAATAAAGACCCTGCTCTCCAGGAACCCATATTGTAGGGGCAATGGAGGAGACATAATAAAATAGATGTAATAAGTGATCAAGTTATATAGTTTGTTTAAAGTTATATACGTTGCTATATATCAATAGTTTGTGCTATCTGAGGGAATGTTTTGGATTATGGAAATGTTCCATTTCTCGATTGGGGCAGTGGTTATATTTGTATATGGCAAATGTACATTTCCAAAGGGAAATTTTTATCCTATGTCAACTGTATTTCAAGAAAATTGATTTTGTAAAAAGCGTTGTGAAAGAAAGAAAAGAAAGAAGGAAGGAAGGGAGGGAGGGAGGAAGGAAGGAAGGAAAGAAGGAAGGAAGGAAGGAAGGAAGGAAGGAAGGAAGGAAGGAAGGAAGGAGATCGAAAGAGGGCCTGCAATTAGTATTGCGATTTATGTTGGAATTCGGGGTGGAGTAAGGATGTCACCTGCATTCTTCGGATAGCGGGCCATCTGCCGGGTCATCGCTGAGGAATCCTTCCTGGCCCAAACGCCACCCTCCCCGCCACCCCCGCAGAAGGCAAGTTAGAGCCGATGCCCAGGTCTCAAAGGACCTGGGTGGGCTTCCGGGGTCCACTGGGCCCGACGGCGTCCGCGCGCGCCCCCTCCTGGCCGCCAGGAGCATCAGCCATACGGTGTCCGCGGCGGGAAACGTGGATGAGACCGTAATCCGCCCTCCACTTTGACCGAGGACAAGCACAGAGGTCGTGTGCACAGGGCGAAGGGGTGTTTTGTCTGGTCTCCCCTCCCCCACCCCCCGTTACCGAATAACTAGAAGACCTCCTGTTTATCCTTCTGACAGTTATTTCATCGCAATTTCGCTCCTTGGCCTATCCAGACGCGACACGGATTTAGCCTCAAGGCTTTTTGAATTATTTATAACAGTGAAACAAATATGACGTGACTCGGATGTCCATCTAATGATGACTGGATAAATAAATATGGGCTATCCCTGCAATGCAATATTGTTCAGCCATAATAAGAGACAAAATACAGATATTTGCTACACCGCGAAGGAACCTGGGAGACCATACTCTGGTGAAAGAAGCCAGACACAAAAGGACAAATACTGCATGATTCCATTCATGTGAAATGCCCGGGACAGGCAAATCCATAGAGATAAAGTAGATTAGTGATTGCGGGGGGCTGGGAGATTTGGGGGGAAATGGGGAGTGACTGTTAAAAGGCAACTGGGTTTCTTTTGGGGTAATGACAATGTTCTGTGATTAGATAATGATGATGGTTGCACAGCGTTGTAAATATACTAAAAGCCACAAAATTGTACACTCTAAAATGGTGAATATCGGGAGTTCCCTGGTCGTCTAGTGGTTAGGATTCAGGGCTTTCACTGCCGAGGGCCCAGGTTCAGTCCCTGGTTGGGGAATTAAGATCCCACAAACCATGCGGCCAAAACAAACAAAGATAAAAAATGAAGGATCAAGAAGTGGCATATAGGGGCTTCCCTGGTGGCGCAGTGGTTAAGAATCCGCCTGCCAATGCAGGGCACACGGGTTTGAGCCCTGGTCCTGGAAGATCGTACATGCCACGGAGCAACTAAGCCCGCGTTCCACAACTACTGAAGCCCGCGTGCCTAGAGCCCGTGCTCCACAACAAGAGAAGCCACCGCAGTGAGAAGCCCGCGCACCGCAGTGAGAAGCCCGCGCACCGCAACGAAGAGTAGCCTGCGCTCGCCGCAACTAAAGGAAGCCTGCGCGCAGCAACGAAGACCCAACGCAGCCAAAAATAAATTAATTTTAAAAAAAGTGGCATATATTAAAACTGCTCCCTCAAAAATGGTTTGTATATCCATAATTTCAGTTACCTTATATAATTTCACTTTATTTAAAAAAATTTTTTAAACATCTTTATTGGAGTATAATTGCTTTACAATGGTGTGTTAGTTTCTCCTTTATAACAAAGTGAATCAGCTATACATATACATATATCCCCATATCTCCTCCCTCTTGCGTCTCCCTCCCACTCTCCCTCTCCCACCCCTATAATTTCATTTTAAATACCAAAAAGTGAAACTAAAATTTCTTTTGTTCCTTGATTCTAGACACGCATTTTCTGCCTATTTTCATAACCTCTTTCACATTAAAATCATTGTTTAAACAGTACTGGCAAAGATCACTGATATGTTTTGTACTGATCCTGCCCTCATTGGTGTTAGTGGATACTGGCTTCACTGTCTGTACATTTTTCAATCAGATGGTGTAAGTGTTGAAGTGGCCTTTACATAGGTGAGGAAGGGATGTGTATTTCAGCGAGTGTACCATTGGAATCAAATTACAAATGTGCCCTATGCTTAGGCGCATGTATCCACAGGAGATGGTGGTTCTCATTTCTAAAGTATTCAGTTTCAGTTTCAATCCTGGGATAAATATATCTTGAAACTTTATCTCTCTTTTTTTTTAGTAGCTTGAAAAATTTTAAAAACTTTTAAAATTTATTTGTTTATTTTTGGCTGCGTTGGGACTGTGTTGGGTCTTCGTTGCTGCGCGTGGGCTTTTCTGTAGTTGTGGCAAGCAGGGCTACTCTTCGTTGCGGTGCGCGGGCTTCCCATTGCAGTGGCTTCTCTTGTGGAACACGGGTTCCAGGCGCACGGGCTTCAGTAGTTGTGGCACATGGGCTTAGTTGCTCCATGGCATGAGGGATCTTCCCGGACCAGGGCTCAAACCCGTGTCCCCTGCATTGGCAGGCTGATTCTTAACCACTGGGACACCAGGGAAGTCCCTCCATAGTTCATATTTTTAAAATAAAGTAGAACTAATGAAAATTTGGATCATACATACATTTTAAATTACTAATGGCTGTACAAATATTCTAGATGGTTGTCACTGATTGGAGGAGGCTAAGGAGACATGACAGAGAAATACATTTGGGATCCTGGATTAGATCCTGGACCCGAGAAGGACATTAGTGGAAAATCTGGTGAAATTTGAGGGGTTTAGTTAATGGGATTGTATCAATGTTCTTTTCTACGGTTGATTACTATGGTTATATAAGATGATAACATTAGGGAAAGCTGAGTGGAGGATATATGGGAGAACTCTACACTTTTTTTTCAGCTTTTCTCTAAATATAAGATTATTTCGAAAGACAAAGTTTTAAAAATTCTAGTTTGTGGTTAGAGAAATGTGTCTTCTCCACACTTTATTGTAGAAATATACACATTTATTATATGATCTCACTTATGTATTAAAAAAATGTACAATTGTGTCCCCCAAAAGATGCATTCAAGTTTTAACCCCCAGTAGTTGTGAATGTGACCTTATTTGGAAATATGGTCTTTGCAGATGTAATAAGTTAAGGATCTCAAGCGGAAATCATCATGGATTTAGGGTGGGCTCTAAATCCAATGACTGGAGTCTTTCTAAGAGCAAAGAAAGGGGATGGGGACACAGACACACAGAGAGACACAGGCAAGAAGGCCATGTGAAGATGGAGGCAGAGATTGGAGTGACATGTCCATAAGCCAAGGAATGCTGGACCCACCAGAAGCTGGAAGAGGCGGGGAAGGATCCTCCCCTAGAACCTTCAGAGGGAGTGACAACCAGATTTTGGACTTTTGAACTCCAGAACCGAGAGAGAATAAAATTCTGTTGTTTTAAGACACACAGTTCATTGGCTGGAGCGGCGGCTGCGCGGGTCGCGATGCTGTGAGATCTGCGGGCGCTGGTAAATCGGGCCCAGGATGTAGAGCTGGCCGTGCCTGACGGCGCGCCTGACGCGGAGTTGGGTGGGATAGAGAGTAGGGGGCAGTAGTCGGGGGTGGTGGGAGAAGGAGGAGGCGGCGGCGAATCGCTTGTAAATGGCTCCGAAGCATGACCTGAAGCCTGAATTCCAGGAGGGCGAGTCTGAGCCCCTGGGGAATAGGCATCTAACAGCGTGTAATAGGGAGAGGGAGAAGAATTGTAACAGGGGCAGGGCAGGCGCCAGCTATAGCAGCCTCGCTGCTCTAGCAACCCCCGCTCAGCCATTGGTGGGCGCAGCAGCGGGCCCCTCCCCAAAGCGAGAACTGTCAATGAGCCACAGGTAGTGGTCCCGCTCAGCCACTGGTGGGCGCCACAGTGGGCCTCTCCTCTTCCTCTCTTCTCTATAAAAGGAGTCGAAATTTGGACTGAGGTAAAATGGGTTTTGTTTTGGGTTTTGTTTTTTTTTTTTTTTTTTTTTTTGAGAGGCTAGTCTGCCATCTTCTGGGTCTGCTAGCTTTCTGATTCAAATTGTTATTCCTTGTTCCAAAAAAAAAAAAACAAAAGAAAAGAAAAGACACAGTCCGTGGTGGTTTATTGTGGCAGCCCCAGAGGACAGATACACCTACTTCGGATTGTCCTTGCACCAAAACATCCAGAGGGACAAGGTCCAATCCACCAGAAATGAGAACTGTAATTGGGGGCAATGGGACGGAAAGACTGTACTTTTACTTTACGTTTACTTTGTAAAATTTCTCTTCTGTGTGGATAGTCTTATGAACTGAAAATGACTGAGGCAGTGAAGGCTGGAAAAGAGGTCACCAGGGGAAGGTGATGCTGGAGGTCCCACTGCCCCCTTTTGGGTCAAGGACCACAGGAAGGGGAAACCTCAGGGACCCTACCTAGTGGCTGGTTTTCCAGGTAGAGGGGGCCCAGGAGTATGAGGTCCTGTGACATAACAAGAAATATACAGTAGGGCTTCCCTGGTGGTGCAATGGTTGAGAATCCGCCTGCCAGTGCAGGGGACACAGGTTCGATCCCTGGTCCGGGAAGATCCCGCATGTCACAGAGCAACTAAGCCTGTGTGCCACGACTACTGAGCCTGCGCTCTAGAGCCCGCGAGCCACAACTACTGAAGCCCGCGCGCCTAGAGCCTGTGCTCCGCAACAAGAGGGGCCACCACAATGAGAAGCCTGCGAACCGCAGCGAAGAGTAGCCCCCACTTGCCGCAACCAGAGAAAAGCCCGCACGCAGCAATGAAGACCCAACGCAGCCAGAAACAATAAATAAATTAATTAAATTAAATAATAAAATAAATACATTTATTTTTTTAAAAAGAACTATACAGTATATTTGATCTCTGCCTGTGGTTCCTGACACAGAGCTCCCAAATCCCTTGGAATTTCCTGGGTGACAGGAGTGTCATTTGTTCTAATGTGGTGGCTCTGGGTGGTTAGGTTCAGGATGGGGGCTGCCACCAGAAAGACCGAGGCTTGATTAGAAACTTAGAACTTTCAGCCCCATCCTCTGGGGAGGGAACAGGGGCTGGAGATTGAGTTAATGATCAGTCACGCCCATGTGATGAAGCCTCCATACACATCCCTGAACTATGGGATTTGGAGAGCTTCCGGGTTGGTGAACACGTGGAGGTGCTGGGAGAGTGGTGCACCCAGAGAGGGCATGGAAGCTCCTCGCCCCTTCCCTCATACCTTGTCTAGTGCATCTCTTCCATCTGGCTGTTCCTCAGCCATGTCCTTCATGATAAACCTGTAACCTTTTTTTTTTTTTTAGCCACACTGCGCCGCTTGTGGGATTTTAATTCCCCAAACAGGGATTGAACCCAGGCTCTTGGCAGTGAAAGCACGGAGTCCTAACCACTGGACCTCCAGGGAATTCCCTTTCATTAAAAAAAAATTTTTTTTATTGAAGTATAGTTGATTTACAATGCTGTGTTAATTTCTGCTGTACAGCAAAGTGATTCAGTTATAGATATATGTTCTTCTTCATATTCTTTTATGTTATGGTTTATCACAGGATATTAAATATAGTTCTCTGTGCTATACAGTAGGACCTTGTTGTTTATCCATTCCATATGTAATAGTTTGCATCTGCTAATCCCAAACTCCCACATTTTTTTCTTTTTTAATTGAGATTTAATTCACATGCCATAATATCCACCATTTTTCCTTTAAACAATTTTATTTATTTATTTATTTAAAGGAGCAGTCTTTTTAAAAATTAATTAATTAATTAATTGATTTTTTGGCTGCATTGGGTCTTAGTCGCAGCACGTGGGCTCAGTAGTTGCAGCGCGCGGACTTAGTTGTCCCACAGCATATGGGATCTTAGTTCCCTGACCAGAGATCAAACCCGTGTCCCCTGCATTGGGAGGCGGATTCTTTTTTTTAAATATAAATTTATTTATTTATTTATTTATGGCTGAGTTGGGTCTTCGTTGCTGCGTGCAGGCTTTCTCTAGTTGCAGCGAGTGGGGGCTACTCTTCGTTGTGGCGTGTGGGTTTCTCATTGTAGTGGCTTCTCTTTGTTGCGGAGCATGGGCTCTAGGCGCGCAGGCTTCAGTAGTTGTGGCACGTGGGCTCAGTAGCTGTGTCTCATCGGTTCTAGAGTGCAGGCTCAGTAGTTGTGGCACATGGGCTTCGTTGCTCCGCAGCATGTGGGAATATTCCAGAACCAGGGCCCAAACCCGTGTCCCCTGCGTTGGCAGGCAGATTCTTAACCACTGCACCACCAGGGAAGTCCCAACAATTTTATTTTATTTATTTATTTTTTGGCCACACCTCGGGGCTTGCAGGATCTCAGTTCCCCAACCAGGAATTGAACCCCGGCCACGGCAGTGAAAGCGCCGAATCCTAACCACTAGACCACCAGGGAACTCCCTAAACCCGTATCTTAGTAAGGAAACTGTTTTCCTGGGTTCTGTGAGCCCTTATGGCAAATTATTAAACCCAAGAAGGAGGTCATGGGAACATATGATCTGTAGCCAAGTCAGACAGAAGTTTGTGGGTAACCTGGGGACCCACTACCTGGGATTGGCATCTGAAGTGGGAGCAGTATTGTAGGACTGAGCCTTTAACATGTGGAGTCTGTGCTAAGATCTGTCAGTGTCAGAATTAAGTCATAGAAATCTTAGTTGGTGTCCACAGGAAACTGGAAAATTGGCGGGTGTGGAAAATCCCGCACATCTGGTGTGAGAAGTGTTGGTGTGTGACTGTGAGTGTAGGAGAGGAAAAGCAGGGTGTTTTCCCCTTTTTAGGACCTCAGGGCACAGAGGTCCCAAAGAGCCTCCCTGGGGCTGAGAGGTGGCCCAGGCCAGACAGACCTGGTGAAGGGCCAGGTGGGGGCTGGTTGGGGGTGGGGAGGGCCCAGGGCTGCTAGGGTTGGAGCTGGGCCTCAAAGGACCCAGGATCCTGGGATTTGGAGCCCACTTCTTTTTTTCTTTTTTCTTTTTAAATTTGTTTATTTTTATTTTTTTAGCTGCGTTGGGTCTTTGTTGCTGTGTGCGGACTTTTCTCTAGTTGCGGCGAGCAGGGGCTACTCTTAATTGCAGTGTGCGGGCTTCTCATTGGGTGGCTTCTCTTGTTGCAGAGCACTGGCTCTAAGCACGTGGGCTTCAGTAGTTGTGGCATGCGGGCTCAGTAGTTGTGGCTCACGGGCTCTAGAGCGCGGGCTCAGTAGTTGTGGCACACAGGCTTAGTTGCTCCGCGGCATGTGGGATCTTCCTGGACCAGGGCTCGAACCTGTGTCCCCTGCATTGGCAGGTGGATTGTTAACCACTGCGCCACCAGGGAAGCCCTGGAGCCCACTTCTGGAAAAGAGTCAGGCACACACAGTAGGCACTCAATACACGTGCATTCAGTGAATTTTTATTTTTGCCCACAAGTTGACTTTGTTCATACCCCAATGGTAAAATGTTGCCTCACAGCATTCCCATCCCCAGGAAGATGGGCTCTCCTGTCTATAGGGGGCTTGGAGAGGATTCTTGTCAATACATTTTAGGGTTCTTTTTCATTTTTACCTGCAAGAGAAGGGGGTGGGGTCAGGCAGGGCCCAGAACTGACCATGGGAGGAGGACAATGGTGGCCAGTTGGGTGGGGCTGCCAGGCCAAGGGAGGGGGTCCCACTACCCTCTCTCCCCCTCACCTGTGCCTCCCCCAAACCATGCCCAGGCCTCCCTCTTACTCAGACACTCCCTGACCCCTACCTCCGGCCACCCCGGGATCTCCCACGGTGCCAGCTCCGGCTTGCTCTGCTCTTTATCCAGCTGTCCAAGGCCATCCCGGCAACCATTATTATCGCAGTGGGCCACACTGCCGACCCGGAGGCCAGTAATTTCAGGGCCGGAGGAACCACTCTCTATATGGGGGAAACGGGGCAGGGTGACCCCACAGGATGGAGACAGTAAGGGGACTGTAGGGCTCAGGGTCCCAGGCTGACAGGGGGGCAGGAACCAGAGAAAAGACAGGGACACTCGAGATGCCCCCTCCCCAGCTGAGCAGAAAGAATGGGCTCCAAGGTAGATGCCAGCCTTGCCCCACCCTCTGTAGTGACAATCTGGTGGCCTCAGGGCAGTGACTTGGCCCCTTGGAGCTCTGCCTCCTCACAGCTCATGGAGATGGCACCCTCGACCCCCTGGGCTGGTGGGAGGAAGCAAGTGGACATATGGCGGCACCTGGGACAGGGCCGGCTGCAGGGAATGCTTCCAGGTGAGCCAGGTACAGGCTACAGGGTCTCGGGGGAGGGGGTCCCTCTGGCTCCTCAAGCGCGGCTCCAGACATGCCTGGACTCCTGGCAGGGGAGGGAGGCTGAGGAGTCCCTCAGGTCCCCTGAAGCTCCTGGTCTGTAGCTGGGGATGTCTTGGGGTCTCAGTCCAGGGGAAGCAGCCCCCTCCCCCGCCCCCCATCCCTGGAGACTTTATTTGTCCTGGTAGCAACCAGGGTCCTGTTCTTGTCCTGGTAGCTGGCGGCCGGGCCTGGTCAGGCCTGGCTGATTGCGAGGGGGGACATGTCTCTCACCATGTTGATGGCCATTGCCGTGGGCATCTCTCCTGCCACCATCTTCTCAAGGTATCAGAGCTCACCCCTGTGTGTGTGGGGGGTACATGCCTAGTCATCTTCCTTCCCACACACTCTGATTCCCCCAAGACCCCTGGGATCCCCTCCCCAGAGGCTGAGGCCAGGTCCTAATCTCAAAGACCCAAGTGCTCTTTGTCCTGGAGTCTACGGGGCTGCCCCAGGCACCTTCTCCCTGGGGGTCTGGGGAGGTCCCAGAGCCCGCTGGGCCTTGGGCTCAGGAGTCCCTCTGCAGGCCTGGGGATGCTCACATCCCGCTCAGGACTCTGGGCTGGGGGTCCATTGCCTCCTGGACTCCCCCCAGCCCTGCAGAGCCCCCTTCCCCAGCCGAAAAGGGACCACACCCCAGGGGCCGTCACAGCGCCTGCTCCCTCCACCCACCCCACACCCCTGCTCTGCCAGGGGCCTTGGGTCTCTGCAGTTCTGGTTTCTGGTTTCCACAGGGGAGGCAGCGGCAGAAGGCTGGAGCTGAGAGGAGGAGGGTCGCATGTCCTGCCTTGCCCCACTCGGCCAGTGGCTGTCCTGCTCCTGGCCTCACTCCTTCCAGGATACAGCTCTGGCTGGACTCCTCCCAGGGCCCCTTCGGGCCTATGGTTGGTGACAGCTTCCACTGGGGTCAGCCCTCATGGCTACCTGTACCCTGACCCACCTCAGGAAACTGTCTCCTGAGGGAGCTCCTGCAGCCGCTGGTCCGGCCCCCTCCCTTCTGCCCTCTCCTCTTGCCCATCCTCCTCAGCCTCCTCCAGCTGCCCCCTCCAACTTGCATCCCCAGCCTTGGCCACTGGGCCCCTCTCCTCTGCTTCCCATGTCATCTGGGAACACCCACCAGCAGCCCCCTGACCACCCTGCCCCCCATTCTGCCCCCTTTCCTGTCCACCAGGCAATTTTGAACTTTTGTTCCTGCTCAGGATCCTGATGCCCCCCCTCCCCCATCTCACTGCTCCCAGAAGGATCCTCTGGTCCTGAGAACATGCCATGGGACAAGCCTGGAGCTGACCTGAGGGGGATGGTCCTCTGGCAGGTGACAGTGTGGTGGGAGACTCCAGGGATTGCTGGGTGCAGAGGAAGGAGCAGCTTGGCACCCTCCCTCCCCTGCCCCACTCACACTCCCTGCCCAATTCCCCCCACCCCCTAGCCAGTTCAAAGGTACCCCCACATGCTGGTGGAGCAGCTCTCCCGCCCTGGTCCCCTGCCCGGCACCGGGTCCTCACCTTCTGAAGGGAGCCAAGCTCTGTCCTCTCTGGCTCTTAGCCTCTAGCTAGGCCAGGACAGGAAATGGACTTGGGCATGCTATTTCCTCGCTCCTCCCTCTTGTGACCCCATGATGGCTTCTTAGAAAAACAGTGGCTTCACTGAAACCATGTGACATTTTTCTGAGGCTATCATGGTTCATTTCATTTTCTCTTTCACCTGCTCTACAATAAAAGCATTTAAGATGTACCTAGTTGTGGGACAACTAAGGGCACCGTGGGTGCAGGTGAGGGGGAGAGGGAGCGCCCAGCGCCTGGGCAGGCTTCCCATGTGGCTGGTAGAGGAGGAATGTAGAGGCACTGGGCCACTAGCTGTAGGAAGTGAGGCCAAAGACTCCACAGTTCTGAGCCCTTTGGAAAGGAGGCTGAGCTCCTTGTGTAAGCACAGCTATAAGTGCAGCCCTTATGTTCAATCCCTGCCCTCTCAGTCTGTAGCCCCCAGCTCATAGTCATTAGAATCCCTGGAGCCAACATTTTTGGCAGGAGATGCTTACCCTGGGAGCTTGCAGCTGGGAGCCTTCAGTCCTGGGAGACTTCCTGGAGGAGGTGATACTTGGGCTTGGGAGGGCAGTGACCAAGGGGTGTCCTGGGGAGGGCTAGCAGGAGGGAGACTGAGGCTTCCTGGGGACAGGTCCTGCAGGGGGAGGCCCAGGGTCCCTGACACATACAAAATGCCACTCATCTTACCATCTGCCGTCCACCACCCACCATCCCTGTATCTCTGCATCTACTTACCTACCTTTGTGGAGAATGCAGCCTGCCTGATACGTGTGCCTTGACAACCAGGAGAATAGAGTCCCTCTTTTAACATGAGGTTGTTTCACAGTTACTCTAACTAATATCCTATAGATGGGTATTTAGGTTTTTCCCATTTTTTTTATATTATGAACTTGTGCCAACACTATGCATGCATGGATGTTGCCTTCTGACCTTCGGCCGGCACGGCACTCTGTGACCCCTCCAGGGAGCGGCTCCCACCAAGGCTCTGGGGGCTCTGCAGTGTGAGGGTTCCAGTTGGGGGAGTACCACTTTATATTTTTATAAAGTATGTTTATATTTTATAATTTTTAAGTGATGGGATTTTGGTTGGTTGATCTTTTACTTTTCAGTGTTTGGGGTTTTTTTTCTCAGTATTTTTTAAAATAAAAATGTGCCGGGGAATTCCCTGGTGGTACAATGGTTAAGACTCCACGCTTCCACTGTAGGGGATGTCGGTTTGACCCCTGGTTGGGGAACTAAGATCCCACATGCCATGCAGCACAGCCAAAAATTTTAAAAAAAGTGCCACATCTGGCAGTCATAATTCATCTGAATTTTCATAAAGCCTCAACTGCTAACCTCTCCAAAGAGACTAAATATGCAGTCCTAAGAAAATAAAGTTAGTGCTTTAAAAGCTCTAGAAACCCCCAAATTACAGAGCGCACCCACCCTGAGAAGGAAGGGACGGGGAGCACGGTGCTGCCCTGGGCCAGGGCGCGTTGCACAAGGACTGCCGGCCACAGGGAAGGAGGCAGTGCCTGTGAAGGCTCGGGACCAGGGCCACCCTTGTTGTCCATGGAAGGGCTTCCCTTATCAGGGTCCTGTCCTGGGCACAAGATCACGGGCATCTTCCAGGGCCTCGGATCCAAGGTTTCTTCGGGGGCCAAGTGCTGCTGGGAGGCTGCTCAGGCAGACTCTCTGACTGGTGTGTGCCCCCCTCAACCTGAGCTGAGGCTACCTGGTCTCAGCCAGGCCATCGAGCCCACACAGGGCCTGGAAGCTACCAGGCCTGGCCAGGACAATGCTTACAGGCCTGTGGGAGGGGGCGGGCTGGGACTGGGGGCCTCCAGATCAAAAGACCATGTTGGAAACCCTCACAGGTGGCCCAGTGTGCCTCAACATCCGCCCTGGGAGCTGCCCTCCTGCAGGGGCCTGGTCTCCCTCTGGAAGGGAGGATGAGATCCTTTTCTAGACCTCCTGCCCTCCCACCCCATTTACACCCTCCTTGCTGTTCCCATGATTGGTAATTGCCTGTTATTTGTTTGTTT
This sequence comes from Balaenoptera acutorostrata, assembly GCF_949987535.1. Taxonomy (NCBI): domain Eukaryota; kingdom Metazoa; phylum Chordata; class Mammalia; order Artiodactyla; family Balaenopteridae; genus Balaenoptera; species Balaenoptera acutorostrata. The sequence goes on from NC_080078.1 coordinate 37,454,433, forward strand.
ATGGTCTGTATTGGCTTGGGTGGAACGGCAGCTCCAGGATTCCTGGGTCCAGAAATCAAGAGGTGGAGGTGGGAGAGGCTCCACTCACCCCTGCCCCAGGGGTCACCAGCACCTCAGGTTCCGGTGGTCCAGCGGCTTAAGTTCCAGAAGGAGGAGTGCTTCCACTGGGGTGTTGCGAGGAGGCCAGGGAATCAGAGGTTGAAGGCACTGGCAAGGCCTGTCCGCCTGGGGGAACAAGCAGAGGCAGGTGTGCACGTTGATTCTTCTTCAAGTAGAAGGAAAAGAGGCTACAAAAAGGCCTGGTTCTGAGAGGCCCTATTAAGGAGTTTGAGAGTTTATCCTGAAGGCATCTGGGAGAACTTTAAGCATTTCAGAAGGCTGCATTTTAGAAATCTTACTCTGATGAGATAGATGCTAAAGTGTTAACTGTGGTTGTTTCTGGGGGCGGGGAATTGCCTCTGTGCTGTTTGACTTTTCGCTTATCTGTATTTTCTCGTTTTCTACAATGACTATGGCTTACCTATATGGATGAGGTTTCATGGGGCTGCCATAACAAATGTCACAAACGGCATGGCACAAAACAACAGGAATTTGTCTGTCACAGTCTGGAGGCCAGAAGTCCTAAATTGAGGTGTTGCAGAGCCTCCCACCCTCCAACTTCTGGTGGCTGCTGGCATTCCTAGGTTTGTGGCTGCACCACTCTAATCTCTGCCTCCATCTTCCCATGGCCTTCTCTCCTGTGCATCTCTGAGTCTCCTCTTCCTTTAAGGACATCAGTCACTGGATTGAAGACCCACTCCAAACTCATGGTGATTTCTTCTGGAGATCCTTAACTGGTTACCTATGCAAAGCCCTTTATTCCAAGTAAGGTCACATTCTGAGGTTCCGGATGGACATGAAGTTTGGGGGGCCACTAGTCAACCTACTACACTGTAGGATACAAATAAAGTTTCAAAGGAAAATTAAAAAATCTTTTTGGAGTTTCCATGAAGGTTGGAGGGGAAGCCCAGAGGCTGGGAGCCTGGAGAAGAGTCCATCTTTAGAGTCTAGAAATGAAAACATTTGTCCACACAGAAACTTGCATAGTAACATTCATAGCAGCACTGTTCACAATAGCCAAAATGTGGAAACAACTCAAATGTCCATCAGTGAACACATGGGTAAACAAAATGTGGTATATATACATTCAGTGGGATATTATTCAGCCATAGTAAGGAATGAAATTCTGATACATGCTACAATATAAACCTTAAAGACATTATGCTAAGTACAATAAGCCAGATACCAAAGGACAGATATTTTATGATTCCACCCTATGAGTGTTGGGCTGCACACAACAGGCCTACAAGGCCTGCACTTGCCTAGCTTTAAGAACGAAGAAAGAGCCCGGAGTCATCAACATAGACATCAATGGTTTAATGGATAGGGGGTTCTTATAGTTATTCATTTTATACATATTAGTGTATATATGTCAATCCCAATCTCCTAATTCATCACACCACCAACTAATAACCTGCTGTATAAAAAATTAAATAAAATTCAAAAATTCAAAAAAAAAGCTGGGTTACACACACACACACACACACACACACACACAAATAATAATAATGGATAGGGGGGATCTTACATGTCTGAAGCAAGGTCCCGGAGCAGCTCCCCACCGTGTGCAGCTGATGGTGGGCAGGACATAATGGCAGTCTTCGCTGCGGGGAGGGGTGGGGGGTTTTTAATTACCAGTTATAGGGGCACGCCCCTCACTGCCCCTTTGATAAGAACAATCACTAGCTGGGGCCTGGGGCAAGTACGTAGGAAGGTCAGTCATGTGCTTAAGATATAGGTGAAGCAGGCACTGGTCGGGCAGGGGAATATACAGAGAGCAAGAGAACAGCCATCTCAAGTGGCCTGACCATACAATGAGGTACCTAGAATAGGCAAATTCATAGAGACAGAAGATAGAATAGAGGTTACCAGGGGCTGGGGGGAGGGGGGAGTGAGGAGCTGGTCTTTAATGAGTCCAGAGTTTCAGTCTGGGGGATGAAAAACTTCTGGAAATGGATGGTGGTGATGGTTGCACAACATTGTGAATGTATTTAAATATTTATTTTTTAAAAAACATTTATTTATTTATTTATTTTGGCTGAGCCAGATCTTTAGTTTCGGCATGTAAACTTTTAGCTGTGGCATGCATGCGGAATCTAGTTCCCAGACCAGGGATCGAACCCAGGCCCCCTGCAATGGGAGCGAGGAGTCTTAGCCACTGGACCACCAGGGAAGTCCCTGTGAATGTATTTAATGCCACTGAATTGTACACTCAGAAATAGTTTAAATGGTACATTTTATGTTTATGTGCATTTTACCATACAAAACAACTGCACTAGAATACCATTTCTCACCTATCAGGTTAGCAAAAATGAAAAAGCACAGAAATGTACTCTGTTGGTGAGGTGGCGGGAAAGCAGGCCCTCCCACATTTTGCCAATGCAAACTGGTATAACCCTTACTGAGAGGACTCTGTCCTTACTAGCAAAACTACATTTGTCTTTACCTTTTGCCCTAGCAATCCCACTTCTAGGAATTTACCTTGAAGATATACCCCCCAACAATATGAAAATACATATGCTCCTGGTTACTCATTGCAGCATGGTTTGTAATTAGAAAATATTGGAAACAATTTAGATGCTCATATGTAAAAGAGTGGTTAAATAAAAGTCCATCCATACATCTCTGTGAACTGATATGCAATGATTTCCAGGATATATTGCTAGGTGAAAAGTGTAAAGTGCAAAAGAGTATCTATAGTATGTTAAAGGAGTCTAAGAATGCAACATGCATGATTTTGAATTTTCTTTTGCTATTAAGGCTATTATCAGAACAATTGATAACGCCTCTATATAAGGTTTGTAGATTATAGTATTATTTCCATGTTACTTTTCAAATTTTGAAAACTGTGCTGTGGATATGTAAAGGAATTCATAGTTCTCCCCATAGTAAAGGAAGATTGTCACAAGCATTAACTGCAGTGATTCATGTACAGAATTTAGCACAAAATATTCAGTAAATACAGGGAATAACATCATTGGGAGTTTGGTTACAGGGAAGGGTGTCACTGAAGGTGGTGGGTTTTAAGAAACCACCACCTTCACCCTCAACCTCAGAAACACCAGCTTAGGCCCAGAAAAGACACAGGCTTTGCCACTTTGCCATAAATTACTCCAAAGGTACATCCAGCTCATGGAAGCACTTGCCCCAGTTCAAGGAAGCAAGATTACAACATCCCGGGCACCGTACATCGAAGCTACAGTTCCTACACCAAGTGGTGGGTGGCCCAGTTACAGAGTCTGAGATGACTTTATCCTTCCGCGGTTACAAAGAAAACTAACATTAAACACAATCAAACTCAAACGGACCACAGTTCATTATGTGTCTGCCACGTGCTGGGTCCTGTTGAGGGTGCAAGACCCTCGAGATAACCAGGACGGCTGAGCGCGAGCCCAAGGTCAGGTTAAAATGTTGGCCTGCCTGCAAAGCCCAACTTCTTCCAAGTCTGCTCTGAGGGAGATTGGCTGGTTCTCAGGCTCAAAAAAAACGGACTTAAAACCATTAACCTAAGACATTCTGCAGAAGGGTGAAAAACTTAAGGGTATTTGTAACGTTTTTGCCCGGCCACGACGTATATAACATGTCCCTGGTTCTGTAGGAGAAAATCGCATCGCTGCCTGGCCGCCTTACTCGGAGATCATAAAAAAAATAATTCCCCAGGGGCAGCCAGCCAGGTTCAGCGGCTGGAAGCTGCGAACACCACGGCCTCCTGGCTCAGCCTTTGGCTCAGGCCCTGGGCCTGTAGCTGGGCTCTGGGGTTCCGGGGGTGTCCGCTGGCCGGGGTCTGGGGGGCTGGTTCTCCTGGGTGCGGAAGGGCGGGTGCGGCGCGGCCCCGGGCTCGCCCCAGGAAGCCTGCGATCACTTCCAAGTAGCGGTATCAGTGGGCTCCGGCTCATCGCCTCCCAACACGGGGAGACAAAATGGCGGTCGTGTGGGGGCAGGGAGGACGAAGCTACATACGGGTTCCATGCCACGCTAGAACTACCACTCCCAGGACGGTCTGGGTCGAAGGCGGGAGGCCGAGGAGAGCGCTAGCGTCGCTAGGCCCTGTGTCCTCCCGCCCCCTAGTGGAAAGTCTCTGGAATGCGTTGTTTGCTCCGGTCCGCCCCCCAGACCTTCCTCGCAACTGGCAGACGGGAATCGTAGTTCTTCGACGACAGAGTTGAACTTCCTTCGGGCCTTACGAAACTACACTTCCCGGTGTGGTTTCGGCGCCTGCGCACAAGGCCGCGGGGAGTACTACGGTTCCCGGCAGGCCCTGCGACGCGCGCAGCTGCGTGCTGACGCGCATAGTTGGTCGTGCTGACGTGCAGCGCGGCCCAGGCGAGGTGCGAGTGGCGCAGTCGGAGTCCGCTGCGGCCCCGGAGGAAGCTAGGAGTCGGCGGTGTCGGCTGAGGCGGGCGGACCGGCGAGGCAAGGCGGCGGCTCCAGGCACCGAGGGACTCAGGAACTCGAGCAGCGGCAGCGGCAGCACCTCTTCCCCTCGGAGGCGGCGGGCGGAGGAGGCGGCGGCGGGTGAGAGGGTGAGGGAGCGCGCGAGCCGGGTGGGGGAGGGGCGGCGGCCCCGGCGCAAGGCCAAAGCGCGCGGAGAACGGTTCAGGCCGCCGCGCGCACGCGCGCTCGCCGCCCCTAGCTCGCGCGCGGACGTCCTTGCTTGTCTGCCTCCCCTCCCCCCTCCTCGCGGTTCCTGTCGCGCGCGGGCTTTTATTCCCCCCCTCCCCCATGGCAACGGCGCGCGCTGCCGACTGCACTCGGGCTCGCGCGCGCTCTCGAGGGGGGAGCGCGCGACTCGGCTTCTCGCCTCTCCGACGCGTGCGGCCAGGAGGCTCTCCTGCAGCTGTCTTTGCCGACATTTTCTCGGCGAGGAGGGGGCTGCGGCGGCCGGGGCCCGCTGCCGGCTCCTTTCCCCCGCGCTTCTCCGGCGTCCGGCCTACCCGTCCCTCCCGGGGGCCTGGGATCGGGCCCGGAGCCTCCCATACTATGGGGCGACGCGCAGCCCCCTCCCCCATTTCTCAAGGCTGAAAATAGGCCTTGGCCGCTCAGGCAGTGCAGAGAAGGCCTTGACCTACATCCCCGGGAGAGTTAGGCAGTTTGGATTCGTTACTGTATGCCGTGAGGTATTAGGAAGAAAAGGATTCTAAACGTTTAAAAAAAAATTCACGTATTTGGTCTAGGTATGTAAAGGCAGATCACATGCTCTTTTGTTTCTTGCACTTTTTCATCGTCTCCCCCAAAGTTGTGTTACGGCTCGGGAGGAGGCTGCCAGCCCTTCCTTGAGAAAACGCTGGACTTTGTCATTATTTGGCGCACAACTTTTCTAGGCCTTGGTTTTCACTTAGACGCTTTTCTAAGGTATCTTCTGGGTCAAAAATTGAAGAAGTGTTGTTTCCTCTTGAGTGTGAGTCTAGGTCTCTTCCTGAGCTAGTATTTTAGCTTCTGGGGTTTCTTAGTGTCTCCTCAGCTACTACAGTGCCTCAGTGCTGAGCTTCTTGTGCTTATTACTTTTGTCCATTTTCTTGCACACTCTCCTCCCTTTTTGGTGCGTTTTTTTCCTTGAATACCATAATACTGAATTTCAAGACCCCCTTCTGTTTGGTTAGTTGGGCATCGTGATAATTTTCCAACAGAAAAAACTCCTTTTTGTCTTTTTTATTTTTTGCAGCTTTTACTGTCAGCCTTTAGCTTGGGTGATTTTTGCATACCCACAGTCCGCGGACCCCAGTTTAAGTATCTTTATTTAGGTTTTGGTGATTTGTGTTTGTGTTGTTGATATACTTCTTGGTCCATCCATCCTTTTAGTGTTTTGAGCACTGTCTTAGATGCTGTGGTATTTCTGTTTGGGGTTTTCTTTTTTCCCCTTCTTTTTTGGTTCATTCCGTAAAAGTTCTTTAGTCTGTTGTGATTTAATACCCTTAGCAGCTGCTGGTTATCCTTCTCCAGGGAGTGGGAGGATTATTGTGTGAGGTGGTATGGAAGTGTGGGTGAATGGTTAAGCTGAGGAATTGATTGCAGGTCAGAAGCATTCTGCAAGGGAAGCAGAAACTGGGTAGGGTATAGAGAGCCAAAGAAGGCCTAGCTTTAGAATAAGGAGGAGAAAATTTGAGAAAATAAAAGTGAGGGTTGGAAGATTTCTTGTGCTGTAAAGAAATTTTTCATTTCTTTGCATAGTTCTACTTGCCTTTCATAGATTTAGCATCATTTGTCATTCCTTTAACCCAGTATGGTTATTTCGTTTTGTTTTGTTTTCAGATCTCTAGAGTCTGCAACTGGGATTGGGCAGGGACCCAGCCTTAGAGTTGGGGGGTAAGGGGCTCCAAACTGTTCTAGAGTTGGGCTAGCTCCCTTTCATTCAAGATCTCCCTGTATGGGGTGGGGGTGGCAGGCTTTAGTACATTCTTCCAGGTATTTGTATGATGTTTCTTTCAGAATTTTTAAAATGAAGCCTTTTCTTTTATCCAGTTCTATGTTTTTCCCCTCTACTTTCGCTAATCTCTCCACTTTGTTCCTTGAGTTCTTTCCTGGGATCATTTTCCCTCACACATTTCCCCATGTGAAACTATCTCAGACAGGATGAGTTGGAGAAAAAAACAGAGTACATATAGCTGGAGAAAGGAATAGAGTGTACGTAGCCAAGAAATCTAATCAGTAAAACTAAGGTTAGAGGGCTCTTCAGAGTCATGCTGGGGTTGGAACAGATTGAGAGGATAGAACCTGGTAGGAGGCACGTGATAACACTTGAGAGGGTTAAGGAAGGGCTGGAAGAGAAAAACTAGGAAATGAGATAACGGGACTCTTAGGGAAAGCTGACAGTTTGACATTAATGAAAGTGAGGTATAAAGAGTGGGGGTTTTGTGAGTAAGTGTAGGGGAAGGAATGTAGAGAAGGTATGGGGACAGCTGGAATAGAGGAGGCTGGTTTGGTGTATTTAGAGCATTGAGTTGAAAATGTAATATTTTACAGGAGCTAGTGAGAGTTGGGTGAGCCCCAAACCATGTGAGAAATCCTATTGGGAAGGAAATTGAAGGAAAATGATCAGTCAGGATAGTTGATTGGAAATGGCCCCTTACTTGAGAGGTGAAGTATAAGAGGATTACATATCCAAGGTTCACGTGTTTCTGATGTGCATGCTGGCCTTTATCCTGGGCCACCTTTTGGATATCTAGGGGCTGTTCAGTGAGATTATATTCATAATTTCTGGCTACCTTTAGGGTAGCCTGAAATGCTTAGGTCAGTTCTTGAAGAGTCTAGACTTGGACTGCAGGCCTTTGGGTGCCACAGATCTTCGTTTGGTGTTTGTTGTGCCCTGTTTGGAGGCCTCTGTCAGTTGCCAGGGGTTAGGAATTAGAGTAGTTGGTGAAGATACCAGTTGTGTATATTGGGGCTAAAGGAGAATAAAGAGAGTGGAGAAATGGGATCTTTGTTTTGGGTGGAAACAGGAAAGCTAGGTGAAAGCAGGAGTGGCTCTTGCACATTATGGGGAAAGGCTGTAAGAGCTGGGCTATGATTTGGTGGAAAGAAAGCAGTGTTGGAAGTATGAAGAACAGGTTTTTTTAGGAGACCAGGAGGATTATGCAGCTAAAGGAGGTTTAGTGTGGAGAGACATGTTGAAGTAGGGTTGAAGAAGAGCAGGGATTTGGGTGGTGGTAAGTGGCTAGTTTGGGGCCAGGGGCCTGACCCGTGTCTCCCCGCTCCCCTTCAGGAGCGGTGGTGCCCCACCCCGGGCACGGGGCCATGTACAACGGGATCGGGCTGCCGACGCCCCGGGGCAGCGGCACCAACGGCTACGTCCAGCGCAACCTGTCCCTGGTGCGGGGCCGCCGGGGTGAGCGGCCTGACTACAAGGGAGAGGAGGAACTGCGGCGCCTGGAGGCTGCCCTGGTGAAGCGGCCTAATCCTGACATCCTGGACCACGAGCGCAAGCGGCGCGTGGAGCTGCGATGCCTCGAGCTGGAGGAGATGATGGAAGAGCAGGGGTGAGGGAGGGCTGGGGGAGAGCCAAGCACTGAGTGAGTGCAGAGCTGGGGGAGTTAGGTGGGATGTAGGGAGCTTAGGGCTGGTTGAAAGAGGCCTGGAGAGGATTTGTAGGAGGGGAGGAGGTAAAGGAGCTAGCAAATTGAAAGGAGTTAAGGGACAGTTCAAAGTGGGAGATGAGGAACCTGTGTCTGGGATATAAAAGGGAGCCTTTTATGAGTTATTTAGATGGAGGCACATGGGGAAAGAGGGGGGCCATTGAGAAGCAAATATGTGCTTTAAGGGAGAGGTGGGGAAGCAGACCAGGGAAGAGACAAGAGCTAGCTAGGTAAGCTGATATGTGTTGTCATTGGTAGAGAAAAGGAAGGTAAATGGATTTAAGGATTGAGGCCTTGGACAGTAGCAAAGGCAGGAAAACAGGAATTGGAATAATACCCGGATAAAAGGGATCATGGGTTGGATAGGGAATTGAGATTTTGGAAAAGGAACACATTAAGGCAGAAAACCTTTTAGAGCAGTGGTTTTCAAACTTCAGCAGTGGCACCCGTTTCATATAATGCATGTTACTTTGGAATCCCAGGAAATGAAAGATTTGTTCTTGTTGATTGGATTTGGGGAGGAACACCTGGAACTCTGCCTGCTTAACTTTCCTCTCTTGGCCCCTGGAGTGTAGCATGTTTAAAATCCACTGTTCTAGAGGGTGTAGTCAGTGGAGGGAAGAAAGATGACAGGAAAAGAGCAGGATTTAATAGAAGGGCCCTTTGGGTGACAGTGAGTGAAAAATTGTATGTGTGCATGGAAAGGGAAGGGATCCTGCTGGGAATGAGGGAACTGTAAACCTGGGACTGGGGAGAGTGTCTAGTCAAGCTCTAACCCTGAAGGCTTTTGTTCTCCAGGTACGAGGAACAGCAAATTCAGGAAAAAGTGGCGACCTTTCGACTCATGTTGCTGGAGAAGGATGTGAACCCTGGGGGCAAGGAGGAGACCCCAGGGCAGAGGCCAGCGTGAGTGTTTCCCTCTCTCGATTTTCTCTGGACTCTACTCTGCTTTTGCTGTTCTCTCTGTTTAGTTTGGACTTTCTCCCTGCTCTTGTCTTCATTTTCTCGTGGCTGTTTGTGTGAATATGACTCTGCATTTTGTTCTCTATGTCCTATAGACCTTTGACCTTTTCTCCTCTAGGGTAACTGAGACTCACCAGTTGGCAGAATTGAATGAGAAGAAGAACGAGCGACTCCGAGCTGCCTTTGGCATCAGTGATTCCTATGTGGATGGCAGCTCTTTTGATCCTCAGCGTCGTGCTCGAGAAGCTAAGCAACCAGTTCCTGAGCCACCCAAACCTTACAGGTACACAAGACCAAGAAGCCAGTGTCAGTTTTTCTTCCTAATTCTAAGCACTCTGCCTCATTTTTTGTGTGTGGACTATGTCTTTTCAAATTCTTGAGATTTTGTTCTTCTGAAATTGAAATGTCTAAGAAAGTTTGTCTTAGCACCCATCTCTGCTATTTTTCATCTTTCCTCAGCCTTGTCCGGGAGTCCAGCAGTTCTCGCTCACCAACCCCAAAGCAAAAGAAGAAGAAAAAGAAGAAAGATAGAGGACGGTAAGTTAGTTGGAAAGCTCTTCTAGTAGCCAGAGGACCAAACCTGTCATGTTTTTTCTCTGTCTCTGGCAATAGGGTATTTTTATTTCTAGGAAGTAGGAGAGAGTTGTCAGAAAAGTCAGGGAAGAGGGAGTTACCATTCAGGTCTCATCTGGTAGAAGAAATAATGTGTGCTGCTTCAGTGGGAAGGGTTGATTCTGTACCTCTGCAGAACTGATCAGCAGCATTTTGGAGTTATGTTGTTTTTTCCATTTTGGGGTTTGTTGCTATATAATAGGAGGGAGGTACCTACGCTTCTTGGAGAGTAAATAAGTTCTAGGCTTAGATCGGCACATTGGTGCTATTGGAGTTGTTCTGTGCTTTAGAAGCCTTTTTGGGGATGGATTATAAGTGGGTGGGCCAGGGAAGGAGGTAGGCTGAATGACCTTGTTTCTGAACCCATGTTTAGCAGGTCAGAGAGCAGCTCTCCTCGACGAGAAAGGAAGAAGAGCTCTAAGAAGAAGAAGCACAGGTATGAGGTGGGAATATATGGAATAATTGGAGAGGTTTGGTGAGTCCAGGTCTAGATAAAAAAATAATAGTTTTACTTACTTTTTACCAACAGGTCAGAATCTGAATCCAAGAAAAGAAAGCATAGGTAAGAGCTCTTTGTGGCATAGGGAACATAGTGGCACATGGAGCGGTGAGCCATTGCTTGATGGCCTTGCTGGCTCTTTGGGGTTTTTTTTTTTTCTTGGAGTAAAGCTCAGTTCCTTGATCTTCTGTCAGTAACTCAGTTCTTTCCATTTTACTTTTCATTTTCTTTGTTTCTTTAAAAATGATTTTTATTTTAAATAATTCTGCCTCATTTCCCAGGTCTCCTACTCCAAAGAGCAAACGTAAATCTAAGGACAAGAAGCGAAAGCGGTGAGTGAATTAGAGGGGAATTTGCTTAGCGAGTAGATGAGTGCCACCTGGGGATGGGGCAGAATCAGTCACGTCCCTGACTGGTAAAAGGTTGAAGGGTGGATAAGGGGAACCCAGTGCAGGTGTGACAGCACCCTGAGCTGTGGTGGTGGTCTTCCTTCAGGTCTCGAAGTACAACACCAGCTCCCAAGAGCCGACGGGCGCACCGTTCAACTTCTGCAGACTCTGCTTCCTCTTCAGATACTTCCCGCAGTCGGTAAGGGGTGGTCCAGGAGGAAGGGAGGGAAGAGGGACTTGTGGGTTAATCAATTTAATATTTATTGAGCGCCCACGGTGTGCTAGGCGCTGCACAGACCATTCGGAAGACACGGTCCCTGCCCTCTAGGAGCTGACAGGCTAAAGCAACAGGATGGACAGACATATACATTTCCCCTTCTCTTTTTTTTTTTGTTTTTTGTTTTTTGTTTTCTTTTGTTTGTGATTTTTTGTTTTGTTCTGATATATATGGACTGCCAGAATAGGGGGGGGGTGGTGGTTTGTTCGTGGTGTCTGGGGGAGGAAGGAATCCTTACCCTGGCTTCCTTAATCGGGGAAGGCTTCCTGAAGGAGGTGGGCTCAGAGGTGAGTTGTGAATGAAGCGGGTAGGGAATGGACTGGGTGGAGGGTTTCGGGAGGTTTGGGGGAGGTAAATATAAAGGGGTAGAGGGAGAACGTTTTTGGGGATTGATGTTGAGAAGAGAAAGAGCAAAGTGAACTGGACTTGAATTTCAATATGAGTTACTTGAATCTTGTGAGTAAGAGAAGGCTTTTTTGGAAGAGGGTTATATTGAAGAAAGGTGGATGGGAGCTGGGGAGGGGGTTTTCTGTTCTCCCCTGAACTGATTTTCTTCCTCTTTTCCCATCCTCAATTACCTCTCTCAGGTCTCGAAGTGCTGCAGCTAAAACCCATACAACTACCTTGACTGGGCGAAGTCTTTCCCCTGCTTCAGGGCGTCGAGGGGAGGGAGATGCACCATCCAGGGAACCAGGTATCACCAACATAGGGCAGCCCAGTAGCCCGGAGCCTTCTACAAAGCAGCCTAGCAGCCCTTATGAAGACAAAGATAAAGACAAGAAGGAGGTATGTTCCTGAGTTAATGGATACTCTTTGGGTTGCAGGGCTGTGGATTCAGGATAGGTGTGTGAAGTTAAGGGAGAAGCAAGGTCTGGTTTTGTTTTCTGCATTCCTCTCAGTTATTTATAAAGTTCTCTTTTGTATCTGCAAATCCTTTAGAATTGTGGCTTTCAAACTTTATTGGGTGTTAATAGGTTTTACATCACTGTTCTCTTTGTACTTATAGGTTGATAGAACTGGAACAAAAAAATTTTTTTGAACTACACCTAGTCTTACTTAAAATGTTTCTAGTATCAATTTCATTAAATGCTGGTGTGGCTCATTAAAACTTTTCAACCCACTGGGTTGCTGCTTGCAGTCTGAAAACACTACTTTGGAAAGATCTTTTCAGTACCTGTTCTTTTATACTTGCTATTAAAATTCAAATTCTAATCATGTTTTCTTACTTCAACAATCACAGTATAATTTTAATTGCTCTTTGCTAAATTTGTAGCTCTCCTGTCCGTTTTCCGTGTTATCCAGAGTTGCTTTTCCAAACTGCAAGTTGGATCATCTCAGAAACTTAATTTACTTCCTATTGCTCTTGACTTTAATATTTAAAGCTTTTATAATTTAGTCTCTTTCTGTATTTCCCTGTACTTCATCCTGGTTTTATTCACATAAATCATGTAGTCAGATCTTTGTCTTTTTTTTTCTTATTTTAATATAGTTATTTTTTAAAGGTGAAGTCAGTCACTTTGGGAAACTGCTTTATCTTTCCATTTAAGAATACCTATTTTTCTGCGCTCAGCATTTTGTAATGGTTATCTGTTGTGAAATATAGTACATTAGTTTGCATTATGTTTTTTCTCTAGATAGAAGACTCTTGAGATTGTAGACTCTGTTTTCATATGTTTCTTACTGTGTTTTATATTATGTGATCTCTTGTTATTAAATGAATGTGATAGCCTGTGGTGAGGAAAAGGACCAGTTGGTATAATGGGGTGCATAGAGGAAAAGTTTCATAGGAAAGGGTGTTGGGATCTTACAGGTGATCGGAAGTTCTGGTGCTTACATACCCGTATCCTTACTCTTTTCCACTCTTAGAAATCTGCAGTTCAACCTAGCTCCTCTCCGGAAAGGAGCAGCACAGGGCCAGAACCACCTGCTCCCACTCCGCTCCTTGCTGAGCAATATGGCGGCTCCCCACAACCCCTTGCGACAACCCCCTTAAGTCAGGAGCCAGTGAACCCCCCTTCTGAGGCTTCTCCAGCCCAGGGCCATTCACCACCTAAGTCTCCTGAGAAACCTCCCCAATCTTCTTCAGAGAGCTGCCCGCCCTCCCCTCAACCTACCAAAGTTTCTCGGCATGCCAGCTCTTCCCCTGAAAGTCCTAAACCTACACCAGCTCCTGGGTCCCGCCGAGAGATTTCTTCTTCTCCTGCATCCAAGAGTCGTTCACATGGCCGAGCAAAACGGGATAAGTCACATTCTCATACTCCTTCTCGTAGAGTGGGGAGGTCCCGTAGTCCTACCACTAAGAGGGGACGGTCTCGGTCTCGAACCCCTACCAAGAGAGGTCATTCTCGGTCCCGGTCACCTCAGTGGCGTAGGTCCCGGTCTGCACAGAGGTGGGGACGATCTAGGAGCCCCCAGCGACGTGGCCGCTCTAGGTCTCCTCAGCGACCAGGCTGGTCCAGGAGCAGAAATACACAGAGAAGAGGCAGGTCTAGGTCAGCAAGACGAGGCAGGTCACACTCTAGATCCCCTGCAACTAGGGGCAGATCTCGTTCTAGAACACCCGCCCGGAGGGGCAGATCTCGGTCTAGGACACCTGCCAGGCGGAGGTCACGATCTAGAACACCCACTAGGCGCAGGTCTCGGTCTAGAACACCAGCCCGGAGGGGCAGGTCTCGGTCTAGAACACCTGCTAGGCGCAGATCTAGGACCCGATCACCAGTACGACGGAGGTCTCATAGTAGATCGCTAGCCAGGAGAAGTGGCAGGTCACGCTCTAGAACCCCAGCCAGGCGTGGGCGGTCACGCTCTAGAACCCCAGCCAGGCGTGGGCGGTCGCGCTCCAGAACCCCAGCTAGACGAAGTGGCCGGTCGCGCTCTAGAACACCAACCAGGAGAGGGAGATCTCGGTCTAGGACACCAGCAAGACGAGGAAGATCCTGTAGTAGAAGTCTAGTTAGACGGGGAAGATCTCACTCTAGAACACCACAAAGAAGGGGCAGGTCTGGCTCATCATCAGAGCGGAAGAACAAATCCAGAACATCACAGAGAAGGAGCAGGTCCAACTCAAGCCCAGAAATGAAGAAATCTCGAGTTTCTTCGAGGCGGAGCAGGTCTCTCTCTTCACCAAGGTCCAAAGTAAAATCCCGCTTGTCTTTGAGGCGAAGCCTTTCAGGGTCCTCTCCACGCCCTAAACAAAACTCTCAGACACCACCAAGGCGCAGTCGCTCCGGATCATCCCAACCTAAAGCTGAATCTAGAACACCACTAAGGCAAAGTCGCTCTGGTTCTTCTCCACCTCCTGATCAGAAATCTAAAACGCCATCAAGACAGACTCATTCCAGTTCATCTCCTCAACCTAACCTGAAATCTGGAACGCCACCAAGGCAAGAGTCTGTAACAAGTCCCCAGGTAAATGAACAATCTGCAACACCACAAAGACAGAGCCGTTCTGAATCATCACCTGACCCTGAGGTGAAGTCTAGGACCCCTTCGAGACATAGCTGCTCTGGGTCTTCTCCTTCTAGAGTGAAATCTAGCACACCTCCAAGATGGAGCCGATCTGGGTCGTCATCTCCACAACCCAAAGTGAAAGCAGTAACGTCACCAATCCAAAGCCATTCCGGCTTCTCTTCTCCAAGTCCTAGTAGAGTGACATCTAAAACACCTCCAAGGCAAAGCAGATCAGAGTCTCCATGCTCCAAGACAGAATCTAGATTGTTGGAAAGACACAGCCATTCTAGATCCTCCTCTCCAGATACCAAAGTGAAACCTGGAACACCACTGAGACAAAGTCACTCAGGGTCTACTTCACCATGCCCCAAAGCAAAGCCCCAAACTCCACCAGGGCATAATCTTCTTGGATCAAAGTCACCATGTTCCCAAGAGAAGTCTAAAGATTTATCAGCACAGAGTTGCTCTGGATCTTTCTCCCTCTGTCCAGGAGTAAAGTCCTGCACACCACCCTCATCTCTGCAACAGAAAGGACAATCTCCAACTTCACCAGACTCCACATCTGGTACTTCAAGTCCAGAAATGAGACAGAGTCATTCTGAATCTCCATATCTGCAGACCAAATCTCAGACACCTCCTAAGGGTGGCCAGTCCAGGTCCTCATCTCCAATCACTGAGCTGGTACCCAGATCTCCAACAAGACAAGATAGAAGTGAATTGTCAGCAGGTCCTAGGCCGAAATCTGGGATGTCTCCTGAGCAGAGCGGGTCCCAGTCTGATTCTTCCCTATATCCTGCAATGGACTCTAAATCTCTTCTGGGGCAGAGTAGATTGGAGCCTTCTGAATCAAAAGAAAAAACTGGCTTACTCCTTCAGGAGGATGTTACTGTATCATCTCCAAGACCAAGAGACAAATTGAGTCCTCCTTCTGTGCAGGATAGGCCTGAGTCCTCACCAGTACTCAGAGACACACCTAGAACTCCATCAAGGGAAAGAGGTGGTGTTGAGTCATCTCCAGATACAAAAGACCGAAGTAGTGCATTAGCTAAGCCAAGCCAAGATGAGGAATTAATGGAGGTGGTAGAGAAATCTGAAGAATCCTTAAACCAGGTCCTGCCCCATTTGTCTCCAGAACTTAAAGAAATGGCTGGAAGTAACTTTGAATCATCTCCTGAAATAGAAGAAAGATCTGCCATGTCTTTGACTCTTGACCAAAGCCAGTCACAGGCTTCTTTGGAAGAAGTCCCTGCAGTAGCCTCAGCTTGGAGCGGGCCACGCTTTTCTCCAGAACATAAAGAACTATCTAACTCTCCTCCCAGAGAGAATAGCTTTGGATCACCTTTAGAATTTAGAAACTCTGGCCCTATTGCAGAAATGAATACTGGATTTTCTCCTGAGGTTAAAGATTTGAATGGACCTTTTCTTAATCAGCTGGAGACAGATCCATCTCTAGATGTGAAAGAACAATCAACAAGGTCCTCCAGACACAGCAGTTCTGAGTTATCCCCAGATGCGGTGGAAAAAGCAGGAATGTCTTCAAATCAGAGTGTCTCTTCGCCAGTACTTGATGCTATACCTAGAACACCTTCAAGGGAAAGAAGTAGTTCTGCATCTTCTGAAATGAAAGATGGTTTACCCAGAACTCCCTCAAGGAGAAGCAGGTCTGGGTCTTCCCCAGGACTTAGAGATGGGTCTGGGACTCCCTCAAGGCACAGCCTGTCTGGGTCGTCTCCTGGAATGAAAGATATACCTAGAACACCATCCAGGGGAAGGAGTGAATGTGATTCCTCTCCAGAACCAAAAGCTTTGCCTCAGACTCCTAGGCCAAGGAGTCATTCTCCGTCATCCCCGGAGCTCAACAATAAGTGTCTTACCCCCCAGAGAGAAAGAAGTGGGTCAGAGTCATCAGTTGAACAGAAGACTGTGACTAGGACTCCTCTCGGGCAGAGACGTCGGTCTGGATCTTCTCAAGAACTTGATGGGAAACCCAGTTCATCGCCTCAGGAGAGAAGTGAGTCAGACTCTTCTCCAGATTCTAAAGCTAAGACACGAATGCCACTTAGACAAAGGAGTCACTCTGGATCGTCTCCAGAGGTCGACAGCAAATCCCGGCCTTCTCCTCGGCGTAGTAGGTCTGGCTCATCCCCTGAAGTTAAAGATAAGCCAAGAGCAGTACCCAGGGCACAGAGTGGTTCTGATTCCTCTCCTGAACCCAAGGCTCTTGTCCCTCGGGTCCTTCCAAGACGAAGCAGATCAGGTTCATCAAGCAAAGGCAGAGGCCCTTCGCCTGAAGGAAGCAGCAGTTCTGAGTCCTCTCCAGAACACCCACCCAAATCCAGAACTACTAGAAGAAGCTCTAGGTCATCACCAGAGCCCAAGACCAAGTCTCGTACTCCGCCTCGCCGTCGCAGCTCTCGATCATCTCCTGAGCTGACTAGGAAGGCCAGGCTCTCCCGTAGAAGCCGTTCTGCATCATCCTCACCAGAGACCCGCTCTAGAACTCCCCCAAGACGCCGAAGAAGTCCCTCAGTGTCTTCCCCAGAGCCAGCCGAAAAGTCAAGATCCTCACGCCGGCGGCGTTCAGCTTCATCTCCACGCGCTAAGACAACTTCAAGGAGAGGCCGTTCTCCTTCACCAAAGCTTCGTGGGCTGCAGAGGTCCCGTTCCCGCTCGAGGAGGGAGAAAACCAGAACAACCCGTCATCGAGATAGGTCTGGATCTTCTCAGTCAACCTCTCGGAGAAGACAGCGGAGCCGGTCAAGGTCTCGGGTTACTCGGCGTCGCAGGGGAGGCTCCGGTTACCATTCAAGGTCTCCTGCTCGGCAGGAGAGTTCCAGAACCTCCTCTAGACGCCGAAGAGGCCGCTCTCGGACACCCCCAACCAGTCGGAAGCGTTCCCGCTCACGCACATCACCAGCCCCATGGAAACGCTCCAGGTCTCGGGCCTCTCCAGCCACTCACCGGCGATCCAGGTCCAGAACACCCCTGGTTAGCCGACGGAGGTCCAGGTCTCGAACTTCACCAGTCAGCCGGAGGCGATCAAGGTCCAGGACATCAGTGACTAGACGAAGATCTCGATCGAGAGCTTCCCCAGTGAGTCGAAGGCGATCTAGGTCCAGAACACCACCAGTAACCCGCCGTCGTTCAAGGTCCAGAACACCGACTCGCCGACGCTCCCGTTCTAGGACTCCACTAGTGACTCGGAGAAGGTCCAGATCTAGGACCCCACCAGTAACCAGAAGGCGATCTCGAAGCAGAACCTCCCCTATCACTCGTAGAAGATCAAGATCCAGAACATCCCCAGTCACCCGAAGGAGGTCAAGATCTCGCACGTCTCCGGTAACTCGAAGGAGGTCCCGCTCTCGAACCTCTCCAGTGACACGCCGCCGATCAAGGTCCCGAACTCCTCTAGCTATTCGGCGCCGCTCTAGGTCTCGAAGCCCATTGTTACCACGCAAGCGTTCTCGAAGTCGCTCACCACTTGCTATTCGCCGCCGTTCTAGGTCCCGTACTCCACGAACAACTCGGGGCAAACGGTCCTTAACAAGATCTCCTCCAGCTATCCGCAGGCGTTCTGCATCTGGAAGCAGTTCTGATCGTTCACGTTCTGCTACTCCTCCAGCAACGAGAAATCATTCTGGTTCTCGGACACCTCCGGTAGCGCTCAATAGCTCCAGAATGAGCTGCTTCAGTCGTCCTAGCATGTCACCAACTCCTCTTGACCGCTGTAGATCACCTGGAATGCTTGAGCCCCTTGGCAGCTCTAGAACACCCATGTCTGTCCTGCAGCAAGCTGGTGGCTCCATGATGGATGGTCCAGGTCCCCGAATTCCTGATCACCCGAGAACATCTGTGCCAGAAAACCATGCTCAGTCCAGAATTGCACTTGCCCTGACGGCTATCAGTCTTGGCACCGCTCGGCCTCCTCCGTCCATGTCTGCAGCTGGCCTTGCTGCAAGAATGTCCCAGGTTCCAGCTCCAGTGCCTCTCATGAGTCTCAGAACAGCCCCAGCTGCCAGCCTTGCCAGCAGGATTCCTGCAGCCTCTGCAGCAGCCATGAACCTGGCCAGTGCCAGGACACCTGCCATCCCAACAGCAGTGAACCTGGCTGACTCAAGAACGCCAGCTGCAGCAGCAGCCATGAACTTGGCCAGCCCCAGAACAGCAGTGGCACCTTCGGCCGTGAACCTTGCTGACCCTCGTACCCCCACAGCCCCAGCTGTGAACCTGGCAGGAGCCAGAACCCCAGCTGCTTTGGCAGCTTTGAGTCTCACGGGTTCTGGCACAGCCCCGACTGCTGCAAACTATCCGTCCAGCTCCAGAACACCCCAGGCTCCAGCCCCTGCAAACCTGGTGGGTCCTAGATCTACACATGCCACAGCTCCTGTGAATATTGCCAGCTCAAGAACCCCTCCAGCCTTGGCCCCTGCAAATCTCACTAGTGCTAGAATGGCTCCAGCCTTGTCTGGTGCAAACCTCACCAGCCCTAGGGTGCCCCTCTCTGCCTATGAGCGTGTTAGTGGCAGAACCTCACCACCGCTCCTTGACCGAGCCAGGTCCAGAACCCCACCATCTGCCCCAAGCCAGTCTAGAATGACATCTGAGCGGGCTCCCTCTCCTGCCTCTAGAATGGTACAGGCTCTCTCACAGTCAGTTCTTCCTCCAGCTCAGGATCGGCCTAGGTCCCCTGTGCCATCTGCTTTTTCTGACCAGTCCCGATCTTTGCTTGCCCAGACCACCCCTGTAGCAGGGTCTCAGTCCCTTTCCTCCGGAACGGTGGCAAAGACCACATCCTCTGCTGGTGACCACGATGGCATGCTCTCTGGCCCCATCCCTGGGGTGTCCCACCCAGAGGGTGGGGAACCAACTGCCTCTGTGGAGGCCCAGCAGCCTTCTGCTTTGGCTGCCCTGCAGCCAGCAAAGGAGCGGCGGAGTTCGTCCTCCTCGTCCTCCTCTAGCAGCTCCTCTTCATCGTCGTCATCCTCGTCCTCGTCCTCCTCCTCCTCTGGCTCCAGTTCTAGCGACTCGGAGGGCTCTAGCCTTCCCACTCAACCTGAGGTAGCACTGAAGAGGTGAGGGGACTTTTAGAACTCTTCTACGGGGAAGGTTTTGGGGATGGTTGGTGGGGGTGGGGAGGGAGAAGCCCTATCCAGAGGTTCTTGGCTCTCTGAGGAGGTATGGGGACCATGATCCTTAAGCTGGGGGTAGAAGAGAATGCCGGGGTGGGGGTTAACTGGGGGGAGGAATGGGACAGGTAAAAGTCTCCGAAGGTTAATTCTCTAGAGGATAATGATAAGTTTTCCGTCTCTACAGAGGACAGAACTAGAGGAAATGGACTTAATTTTACAGCAGGAGGGATGGCAGTTAGACCTCAAGAGGAACTCCCTGGGCTGGAAGGATCTTCAGAGGTCATCCTATCCCTCTCCCTGCCTCCAGGCAGGACGGCCCCTCCCCCAGCCAACCCACACACACACAGGCCTCCCCACGCTGTGGCTCTCCTCTCTGAGGACGGAGAGGACGGAGACCACCCAGCTTGGCTTCTACACCTGAGCCCAGGGACCTTATTCCTCCATCAGGGACATTCTTGAGGTTTAACCTTGATCCCTTTTGCTGTGGGCCCCAGCCTGTTGCTTGTGTTAGCAGAGGTTGGGTCAGTTGGGGCCACTGCTCTCCAGAGAATGCACTCACTGGCTCTCGGCTTGGAGAGCTCCCAGGGCCTTTCTCAGGCACCCCTCCCCCACTGCCGTTCCTCCAGGCCAAGGAAGGTAGGGTTGGGGCTGGGGCAGCTTGTCTCCTTGTGACGCCCTCTTCTCCCACAGGGTCCCCAGCCCCACCCCAGCCCCAAAGGAGGCTGTTCGAGAGGGCCGTCCTCAGGAACCGACCCCAGCCAAGCGGAAGAGGCGTTCTAGCAGCTCCAGTTCCAGCAGCTCCTCCTCTTCTTCATCATCCTCTTCTTCCTCTTCCTCCTCCTCCTCCTCCTCTTCTTCCTCTTCTTCGTCTTCCTCTTCTTCCTCTACTTCTTCCTCCCCCTCCCCTGCTAAGCCTGGCCCTCAGGCCTTGCCCAAACCTGCAAGCCCCAAGAAGCCACCCCCTGGCGAGCGGAGGTGAGTGCTGCCTTGCTTGAGAAGGAAGGGGTGGGGTGTGACCCTGGGGTGTGAGATCCCTGCTGGACTGTGGTGACTACTTGTACAGGAGGAGTTGGGCTCTCCTCTCCCTGCTTACTCTGTTGTGCCCTGTTCTGGCAGAGGGCTGTGTCATCCAAGTGGGTGCTCAGGCCAGAATTGGGGAGTCGTAGGTTCCTTCCTCTCCCTGCTGATGACATGCAGCCTGGTCCCAGGTTCCAGGGATTCTAGCTTTTAAGTCTCCCCATTGCTACTGCCAGGGTCTGGCCACCGTCATCTTCTCCTGACTCTGTCCACAGCCTCTTCCCTGTTTCCCTGCCTCCACGCCATTCTCTTCCACACGTAGCCAGAGGGATCTTTCTAAAACGCCCATCTGGTTACTCCCTTCACTCCACAAATCCTTCCGGGATGCCCTGTGGCCTGCAGGATAAAGCCCTACTTCTGCGGGAATGGCGTGTGAGGCTCTTCACCAACTGGCCTTGCCTGCCCTGTGTTCTCCTCTCCTGCCCGCCCCCACACATGCCCTGTGCTCCAGCCACACTCAGCAGCGCCTTGCAGTCTAAGGAGAACCCCATGCCTTTGGACATGCTGTTCCTCCTGCCTGGAATTCCCTTGTCCGCCTGGTGAACTCCTCGTTCTGCAAGACTCCGCTCAAACAGCACCTTCAAGAAGACTACCCTGCCCCTTCCCTGCCCTGCCCCATGTCTCCCTCCCCTGGGTCCCCAGACCCCATGTACATCTGTCCTGCGGGGCTGCTTCCCACACGTGGGGCCAAGCGAGCCTCCCTTGGCCTTCCTTCACCATCAGACTGAGCCCCTCCAAGGGCAGGGACTGTCTTTATCTTTGCCTCCCCCGCTGCACCCCGTGCCCCGCCTGTTGGGGTACTCGGTGGATGGTGTGCGGGCGGATGGGTGAGTGAGCGGATGAAGGTGGGTCTGAGGTTGGCCCTGCGTGGTATGAGGTTTGGTGGTCAGGACCTGGGGCGGGGTGGGGGTGGTCCTGAGTGCTGGCTTGTGGGTTTGAAAGAGTGTGGCACTATGGGGACCTACTCTGATCCCCAGGTCCCGCAGCCCCCGGAAGCCAATAGACTCCCTCCGGGACTCCCGGTCCCTCAGCTACTCACCTGTGGAGCGCCGCCGCCCCTCACCCCAGCCCTCACCGCGGGACCAGCAGAGGTAGGGTTGCCAGTGTGTGCTGTCCTGCCAGTAGCCCAGTCTGGCCGCCACTGATTTCTGCAAAATAAGTTCTAAGGCTCCAAGGTACCAAGGGTTGGTGGCGTCCTGTGTGTGGTCTCACATCTGTCCTTCATTGTAGCAGCAGTGAACGGGGTTCCCGGAGAAGCCAGCGTGGGGACAGCCACTCCCCGGGCCACAAGCGCCGGAGGGAAACGCCCAGCCCCCGCTCCGTGCGGCACCGTTCCTCCAGGTATGTGTCTGTCATACTCTAGGGCTGGGCTCACTTCTGAGAGCTCCAGAGCTGGCTGGGGCCTCTGCATTGATTATTCTCTTCCATTTCAGGTCTCCGTGAATCTTTCTGGGGGAATTCCACCATACCCCAAGTTCTGGAGCCACAGGATGTGCCCCCTTTCTCCCCAACAGAGCCGTGGGAGGGGGTTTTTGTCTGCCCCCCCCCCCCCCAAACCCTGGCAGCATCCTGGGGGGAGGGCTCCTTTCTTTCCCTCCCTCTTCCTTTTTTTTTCTTTGTTCTGTGAAATGTTAATCTCTGTGAGTTTTTCCTGGTTCACATGTTTTGGGGGGTTTGGGGTGGGTGGGAATGAGAATGGGAGTTGCGGGAGGGGAGGATAGTTTGGGACTCCCAGGTCTTGACTCAAAGGATCTGGGAGGCACTGCCCCCCTTTTAGCCCCGAGTTCTTGGGGGGATGATGGTTTGGTACTTGCGGACCTGTGTGAGGTATATCCAGAAAAAAGGGGCAGGAGTTGAAATTGGTTGGCTCCTCCTGGCCTCCCAGTGAGGTTGTGGCCCCCTCCCCCCCAACTTTTCTTCACGTTTCTTAAAGGCATTTTGGTTTTTTAAAATCTGTACAGCAAGAGCAACTTTTTCTGTCAAATAAAAATGAGAAATGCAGGAATTGGTCTATAGATCGTTTATTACGGGTGGGGAGAGTGAGTTAGGAGAGGAGCTGCCCTTATTCTGTGGCAGCATCCCCCCTGCAAGGGGCATACCTTGGAGGAGCCTCATGGGGTGGCTCTAGGCTGTGGATCCCCCACAGAACCCACTCTCAAACCAACACGCTCGTTCCAGCTGGGAGCCAGCATGCTCATGCTAGGAGGGGGCTGGCCACTCTGAAGAAACAAAGCCTCTAAACCTTTTGTCCCCAGACTGAGCAGAAGGCTGGGCTGGGGGTTGGTAGCTGGACTCAGAGTTTGGGATGCAGCAGTCTGGCCTGGAAAAAGGCTGAGGGTAGGGTGGGGTGGGGTGGGGCGGGACACACCAGTGAGGTGATGCCTGAGTCAGGAGAAGGTGTGTAGAAAGAGGCAGCAACCAGGTGGACACCCAAATCTCTTTTATTGGGGGGGTAGGGCGGTTGGGGGGCCTCTCATTGCACAGCTTGTTCATTGGCGCTGCTTCCTGAGTCCTGTGGCTTCATCACATCCGGCAGCTCGGGTGGGCTGGAGAAGGGCTCGATGCGCAGGGCCTCAAAGGCCTCATCTGGTGGAGAGGGGGTGGCCACTGCAAAGTGAGTCTCCCACCCTTACAGGACCAACCTGACCCCTGTTCCCCTCCCCCAGCCTGGCCATGCTAGGGTCTTTTTCCTCACCCTCTGCATCCCTCAGCCTTTGGGATTGCATCCACCTACAATCTCCCCCATCGCCTTGTTCCCTTCACACCTCCTCTTCTCATCATACTTTGAATAAAATCTCATCGTGTCATTATGTCTCTCCACATGTCTCCTTGTGGTCCCCATATTCTCACATCAAGCTCGCTCTTGCCTCAAGGTCTCTGCATTTGCCACTCTCTAGCTTGACACTTAGAATGGCTGGCTGCCTAAGAAAGGCATCCAGGGGCTATCAAATATCACCTCTTCAGAGAAGCGTTCCCCAACCACCCTGTACAACCACCCACCCTACATGGCCAATGCCCTGTGCATTGCCCCGGGAACACTGGGAACACTTAACCGCTAGCGTGAATGCCCTGTTTCTCTTGACCAGCTGCTTTCCTACTAGAACAGCAGCCCCAGGAAGATTTTCCCTGTCTCATTCCTGCTGTTACTACTTCAGCACAGATCAAATGAACACCACAACTTTTTTTTCTACATGGGAAACTTCTCTCCACCTGGCTCAGGGATCTCAACCAATTAGGCTCCCCAGGGGAAGTCGGTCACGTCTGACAAGTTTTAACTTTGGGGGTTGAGGGGCTGCAACTGGCCTCTAGTGGGGAGAGGCCATCTTTCGTAGGAGCCGGAGATGCTAAACATCCTGCAATGCACAAGACAACCTCACCCAGAATCATCCAGCCCCAAACGTCAGCAGCGCTGAGGTGAAGACACATGGCCCAGCTTAATAACAAATTCATCTTCCAAGCCACAAATCTGAGTGACAATTCTTGCCTTCATCACCTCTCCCCATTCTTTGGAAATAAAGTCTGGAAGATGCTATTTAACACCAGACACTATCATATCTCCCTACCTAAGCAAACCACTTTGGGGGGTGGGGAGAGACCCGTCTCTGCACAAGGAAACAACTACCCACCCAGAAGTGCGTTTTTGCAAGTGGAAGCAGACGGTCTACAGTCCACACCACAGCCCCTATCAAAACAGCAATGACACACCTGAGGTGATGCCACCAAGGGTCCACAATCTATGCCGTAAGTGGGGGTCATGGGGAGAAACAAATCACCTCACTGTGCTGTGATTTTTTTCACCTGCAAGATGGTTGAGTAGCTGCAAGTCTATAGGGTGCCTCTGTTCAAATTAGAGGAAGAGATACTTTTTCTGGAAGAATGCAGCCTGGCCCTGGCTTAGGAAGAACAGATGTGCTTTCAGCCCTCCCTTACCTGCCTCAGAGAACAGCCTTGTATAGTACCCACCCTGTACAAAGTCTGCACCAGCCCCTCACCTGCCTCACTGTCACTGTGAGAGTTGAGGGAACCCACACAAAGGCCCGTTAAGACTGCCTTTTCCTGAGCACTTGCAGGGCCTGGGGTGTACGGGGGCTCACACTGCCTTGCTGTGAGGCTGGTCCCAGTGTCATACTCCTTTATGGAGACAAACTCCAGTCTGGGAGGGGCGGGGCGTGAAGTAGCTGCCCGAAGACACAGCTGCTGAGGCCTCATATAGTTTATCCTTATGAAACTGAGAAGTGCAGCTAAGGCTATATGCTCCCTCCTGAGCCCTCGCTACATTTTCTTAAAAGAAGCTAGAAAAATAACTCCCTGTAACTTCATCCAGATTTACCCAGCCATTCACACAGCCCCTAGGTCTGTCTACAGCTGTGAAAACACCCTATAACCCCTGTTTAAATTTCCAGAGACAAAGGATAAAATTTAAATCTTTTTCTTGGCAAAAGGAGCAACATAAACCACCCCCACCCCTCAGGTTTCTAAACTTTGGTCAGGGTGGAATGTGGCTAAGGAGAGTACAGGCTCTGGGGCAAGAAAGGGCTGAACCTGATCTAACCTCCCCAGGCTTAGTCTACTCATCCTTAAAATGATCACAATACAACTCTGGCCCGTACAGAGATGCTGGGGGAGTAAGTGATGTACCACGGAGACACTGGCTGGCATGGTGCCCAGCTCAGACAAGGTCCTGGCAGCCTGCATCTGAACTGTGGCCTCCCACATGACTGCCAGCAAGCCTCGGCGTCCATGTCTCCCAAATGGGGATGGCTGTGCTTACCCCTCAGGGCTATCAAGAGGATTAGATGGGACAACAGAAATAAAATGCAGAGTGCAGGGCCAGGTGCTCAGTAAGTTCTCTGTAAATGTAAGCTGGTACTGTGACTAAGAATCTTTGAATCCTCCATGAAATGGGCTTCAATTTCTACAAGTATCTCATGTGCTTCTCATTGTTTTTAATGGGGAAGCAAACACACTATTATAGGATATTGCCTGCATTTGGTGAACTGGGGGACATGGTCCAGGAGGCTTGGAGGAACAACTGCAGGCTCCCTGACCACCCCTTTCTTTGGCCATTTCCACCCTGTCGCTGCCCCTCTCACCTGCCCTGAAGGCTAGCCCCACAGTGGCTGGGGCCTGAGGCCGTGCTGTCTGGCTGGTGAAGCCACATTCGCCCAATGTCTTTCCGTCGTCCAGAAGCTGGTCGTCCTGAGGAGAGAGGCAGGCAGGGTCTCAGGAGAGGCCCCAGGAGGGGCAAGTCCCAAAGACTTCTCTGGTCAGCAACTACACTGAAAGTCAGAAGACGGAAAAGAAACAGCCCCAAGTAGGGCCCAGAACCACCCCAGAGTATATCAAACAGTTTCCAGGACTACACCCAAGACTTTCCAAATCAGAACCTCCCAGGGTAGGGTAAGGGTCTGGAATCTACCACCCTGCAACTCCAGGTGAATCTAATTTCAAGTGTCAGTGACCCCATTTGGCCACAGGCAGACCTGGTTGAATCCCAGCTCTACCACCTTGCACAAGGTGGTTGATCTTTTTGATGTGAAGTTTCCTTATCTGTAAAACGGGAGTTACTGGAATTCCCAACTCATAGGGCAGCCAGAGGCTTCAATGAGCAAAGGACACACAGAAAGCACGGAGCACAGCAAGTGAAAGAAGCTCAGGCAGTAGGAAGGGTCCTTATTACAGAAGCCCCAGCAGGTAACAAGAAGAAAAGGCCTTTAGAGACAAAGGGGGTGAAGGCTCAGCCTGGAGCAAAAGATCAGTTTCCCAGTTTCCACCCAGAATCAGATCAAGGAACTTAGGTGAGGGACCTCATACTGCCAGAAACTTGAAATGAGGGGCCACCAAACAGAACTCCCCGATGAAACCCCCAAATCCCACGACATCCTTGCTGGATAATTGCAATTGGTTTGTAAGGCGGAAAGGGGCGGGGGCTTTTAGAACATCAGCAGTAAGTTGGGGAGTAATAAACAGTTGTTGGGTGAAGAACTGGTGGGACCTGACTCATCTCAACACCCTCCATTTCTTCATTTCTTTGTATTAAGGCGTGTCTGGGGCGGGGGGCGTGTGAGAGGCCTGCACAGGATTGAGCATCGGGGTTCAAATCCTGACTCTGCCAACAACCTTGGCCTCGTTAAGTGGCCACCTCCGAGCCTCAGTTTCCTTAACCGCAGAGCAGGGAAGTCAAGGATCAGCACGTCGCGGGTGGGATCGCTATAAGGATCAGATATGACGCTGGCCCTCGGCGCTCAGCATAGGGCCTGGCGCGCGACTTTCAAGCCATCCGAACGGAGACCCCCGGTGTAGCGAGCGCTATCGGAGCTTCATCTCCCCGAGTTCGAGCAACGGCCCCACGCGGGGGAGTTCCGGCCCGCGGCAGCCGGTCGCTGATGTTTACATCAACGACGGGGCCGCCTTGCGCCCACGGCCAGGCTCGGGCGGCGGTTCCGAGCAGCACGCTCCCCCAGCCCCCGGCCGCCCGGAACCGACGGGACCGCACCTTGTACAGCCGCTGCTCGTCCGGCGGCCGCTTGAGGATGCCCTCGACGATGCGCTTTAGCTCGAACACAGTGCTCGACTCCTTGGCGTCCGTGAAGATGGTGGTCTTGTGGCGCCGGATCATGAGGAACACGTCCTGGGGGCGGCGGACCGGCGTGAGCGCGGAGCCCGGGCCCCCGCGCACGGCCCACCGCCCTCGCCGCCCCCGGCCCCGGCCCCGGCCCCGGCCAAGCGCCCCTCCCCCAGCGCCCGCTCACCATCTCGGCGGCTGCCTCTCCCCCTCGACGCGCCGGCGCGGCCGCGCTCCGCCCCGTTCCCGGCAGCCCGCGCGCTGGCCCCAGCGTGCCCCGCGCCCCGCGGCCCCGCCCCATGGCCGCCATTTTAAGTAATCCGCAAAGGGGGCGTTACGGCCGAGCCTCCGACAGCGGACTCGGCGCCGTGGCGCGGGGCGGGGCTGGTTGGCGGAGTCGCGGAGGTAGTGGGAGGCCGACAGGGACCGAGCGCGGGAGGGACGCAGGGCGCGGTGGCGCCATCTTGGGTGTGGCAAACCGAGTTCCCCATGTTGGTGCAGTCTAGGGGACTCCCGTCCTTCTTGTGGGGAATATCAGGGACTAACTTCGCAAGCGTAGGGTGCCTCACAGCCTAATGAGAGTGAATGAATGATGTGTCTCGGTCATCAGGGCGGCAAGACATTCACATCTCAGCGAGACCTGGGCTGCCAGGTTTGGGAGTCTGACTCATGATTATGGGGCTTCCTGGCGGCTGTTTTGAGGAGGTGTTAAATTCTGGATCTTTCGGCCGCCGTATCAGGAAACAGCCCCATTTCCCTGCCCTAGCCTTGGTTGTAAGGATTATTTAAACCAGTTCACTGAAGCTTTAGGGCCTGTAAGGATCTTTGGAAGCTGCTTTTGGGGTTAGGGAGTGTGTAAGCAGCTCTTTGCAGGAAACCGCCCTCAGCAGGAAGCCCATTTTCTTGTCACTTTAGCAAAACTATATTGTAAATAACTTTTTTTGGGGGGGGGGCATACTGCTCACCACGTGGAACCTTAATTCCCCTGACTAGGGATCCAACCCCCTGCCCCCCTGCGTTGGAAGGTGGATTCTTAACCACTGGCCCACCAGGGAAGTCCTTGTAACTAACTTTTAAACCAGGCACTGCCCCTCCACCCATATCTGGCCCAAGCACACCTTTCAAATCTTTTAATTACACAATACCTTGCCAAACTAGTTGGTTCTTTAGAGAAATGAGCAAGTATTTAACAGATAACCAGATCTCTTCCCTAGCTTTCCCTTCAGTAACCTGAACAAACTGTGTGACCAAACTGTGTGAACAAGATAACATCTAGAGGAAGAGCCCAAGAAGTTGACGAGCCTGCATGAAGTGGAGGGATGGCAATAATTCTGACCCCCCTATCTCAACAATTAACTGCGATTACTTCCCTTCTGCCCTTTAAAAGTTTCATGGCTGAGTACAATCTGCGGAGGTGGTTTTTGGGGGACGCTGAGTCCACCATCTCCCCAGATTGTTGTCATTCTGATTAAAAGCACCTTTCCTTTGCCACCAACATTTGTGAGTATGCAATTGATTGTGAGCAGCAAGCAGCAGGACCCCCATTTGATAACAAGGCCTGGCAAACATCCTCAGAAGAAGCAGCATGCATGGCCAAAGTTGGTGTTCACGCTTCCCAGGAGGAGGGTGCCCTGGCAACTGCCCGCCTTTCTGCCCAGGTCCACTCAGGCTCCGGAAGGGCCTGTGGACTTGGTTTCCCTCTCTGGCCGCCCTTCGTTCCTACTGACAGCCTAGGCCTCCCTCCTTGGTAGTTGGACGCTCTCCTGTGTCGCCCCAAACTGCAGTTATACTAGAGCAAGAGAAGGAGGCTTTTCTTTCAACCTCTCCCAGGGAGAAGGAGAACGTCAGCTGAGTCATCGCTGGCATGTGCCGTGGCACCCAGTGAGAGATGAGCCAGTGGTGCCCCTGGATGCTGAACAGCTCAGCAGTTGTTGAGGCCACAATTTGAGGATTCTTTGGAGTGGGTGGAACCTGAAGATGCTGCTGCCTTGGCCCTGAATCAAGCTGGTGGCTAGCCACGCAGGCTCTGGGCTCAGACCTGCTGGGATTCAAATCCTTGCTCTGGCACTGAGTGTGCAGCCTTGGGCAGTTAACCTCACCAAGGCCCAGTTTCCCCCTCTCTGAGACTGGAGAATAACTGTTTGTAAAGTTTGTGGAGCCTTGCTGTAAGCAGATAGGGTCGGGGGGGGGGTCCCTGGAGAGAGAACCTAGCATGGTTTTCTTGACAGAAGAGAAGCCATTTTTGGCCTAAGCCACTTTGTGATCTAAGCCTGGCCTCATTGCAAGCCCTTTCGTGAATATGCATGTACCCTTAGCCTAAAATTCCCCCAATTTTGCTGTTCGGGGAGACACTGCTTTGGGAAAGATCCCTGGTGTTCTCTTCACTTGCTGCAAATAATAATAAATCCTTCCTTCTCCCGATCTTTGGCTTGGTTGTGTCTTTTCACTTGACACTCACCAAGAGGCAAACCCAGTTTGTGGGTAACATCACCAAGAGTTAGCACTCAATAGATGTTTCCTAAACTGTAGCTATAGTTATCATTTTTTACTTCTGGCCTCTGGCTCCTCAGGAGTCCTTTGAAGTCCCTTTTCTTCCTGGGACTCCTCCCCACCTGTGCCTCAAGGCAGCCCTTTCCCTCAGATGGGATCTCTGTGCACCCCATTGTGCTACGTTGGGTGGGTCGGTTGCAGGAGGTAACTGCAGTCCTCGTGTCAGTACAGTGACACCTCCTGCAGTGGGAATGGGGTCAGGAGAAGTTTGAGGAAGGAGCAGGGGCTGAGCCCCCAGCCCCCCAGTTCTGTGGTCTAGCTGGGCGCAGGCCCTCCTTCCTGGGGGCCATGACAGACAAAATGGGAGTCTCAAGATGGTGGGTGAGCCAGCTGGCCAGCTGCTCTTGCTTCTCTGCACAGGAAGTCCTCCTGGGCCCTTTCTGCCCTGTTGCCTCAACCACCCAGCGCTCACGAAGAGACCCTCCCCGGCCTCCAAACTAAGCCTGTAGGGTCTCAGCCTGGTGGGCCTTCTCCTTTGGTCTACTTAAACTTTTTAAAGTGTTGATTAATAAATAGTAATTGTCCATCATCACTCGTTACTAGTGTGCCTCTAGTTGTGTCATACAACTGGTTTCATTTCTACGAGGGAAGTGATAATTCAGTGTGGAATTAGAGTCAGTCGCCCAGATTCAAATCTGGTTCCACCTCTTGCCTGCTGTGGGTCTTAGGGCATATTACCTAGCCTTTCTGGGCCTGTTTCCCCATTCGTGAAATGGGAACACCTCACGGGTGTTCAGAGATCAGCGGAGAGCCCGCCAGTGCCTGGCGCAGCCTGCGTGCTCACTGGGCAGAACTGAGTCATTCAGACTCTCCCAACAGCCATGATAGGGTTGGTGTTACCAGTTCAGATTGTAGATGGGGAAACTGAGGTTGTCAGTACTCCTGGGAGAGGCTGGGCCATCTGGTTGCAGCTCTTCCAACTGGAGCAGGTGAGCAGCTAGAAAATGCTTGCTTGGACAGGAGCCTGATGTCCTGTCCCCGGTGGGTTCTCAGGACTATCCTCGCCGCCCCAGGGTCTCCCTCCTGGCAGGTCAGGCAGCCGTCGTGAGGCCGGGGGCTGGATGCTACTGATGCAGGGCCAGGTCCATACCTCCCCCCGCCCCCACCCCCGCCCCGGCTCCAGGCCCAATGACCTTGCTGACAGGCGGGATGCAGCAGCACAGGGTGCCGCGCCACTGAGCCTGCTGGACAGAGAAGAGCTGTAGCTTGTCCAGCCCTGTGAGGCTGCCACAACAGGAACGAGCAGAGAGGAGGCGGGCCTGGAGGCCACACTGTTGGAGTGGGAGGAAGTGGAGAGAACCAAGGCGGTAATACCCTCTTTACCATCCCCAGCTGCCTCCAGAATCAGACCACCTGGGTTCAAATCCCAGTCTACCATCTACCAGCTGTATGCCTCTGGGCCTGTTTTCTCATCTGACAAATGGGGAAACCCCCCTCACAGAGTGTCTAGTGAGAATCTCATGAGATGGTGCAGTAGAGCTCTCTGCACCGTGTCTGGTGAGGGTTTAACGAGGAGTAGCAGATTTCTGCTCATTCCCTTCCATGGGCAGCCCGCTCCCTCCACTTCTAGGACACCCCTGCTTAGCTCTCACCTTAAGCTTCAGAAACACTTGGCTCTGGGACTTCCCTGGTGGTCCAGCAGTTAAGACTCCACGCTCCCAATGCAGAGGGCCCAGTTTCGATCCCCGGTCAGGGAACTAGATCCTGCATGCCGCAGCTAAAGATCCCACATGCTGCAACGAAGATCCCGTGAGCCTTAACTAAGAACCAGCACAGCCAAAGAAAGAAAGAAAAGAAACACTGGGCTCTGAATGGGGATCCATTACTCTAATCACGGCAGGTCCAAGACTGAGGCATCCTGGCTCTCAGTCCCTGGCTTGTTCTGGTCTCAGTACCTTGGGAGGCATCTTGAGGAAGTTCTTTGGGCTGGCCCCCAGCTGAGGGCGGGATGGGAGGACGGTCAGCATCACCCAGCAGGGGCGGCTAGGGTCCCACCGCAGATGTGCCCACAGCCTTTTGTCTGGCCTGCCACAGCCATGCCCTGTTCTGGGTACCCTGGTCCCCAGTGACCCCACCAGGGGCAGCCAGTAGATGGCCCTCAGCCTAGGGGAGACAGCAGCCTGGATCTCCCTCACTGCCCAGTCCACAGCCCCACCCTCCCAGCCTGGCCTGGCCCAGCAGCGACCACGTGCTGCAGCCACTTTTTCCCCTGGGAGGAAAGAAGGGAGGAAGACGAGGCTCAGGCCTGCGTGGCGGCAGCTGCACTTGGTCCTGCCCAGCCAGGCTGCCCCTTCAGTGATAGCCTCCCCTGTCCCCCCTTTCCCCACTGCCCCGTCAACTCCAAAGGGGGGCTTCGGAGTTTCCAGGTTTTGTTCCGGTTCTTGTTCTTTCTGCTGTTCTAGAAACTGAGCTCTGTCTATAGGGATGGATGATCCTTGGCCTGGGGATGAGGAGACGGCAGAGAGGGGATAGGACACCAGGTCCCAGCACATGAGGGTGGTCAGGGAGCTGAAAGGGCCTAGGCCGGTCTCCAGATGCAGGTGGGGGAAGGGGGCGGTCCTGGGCCTGGGGGCCTGGCCAAGGCTAGGACACAGCCTCAGACTCATCCAGGGCATGGATGGGGGCAGTGGCAGAAAAAACAAGGATAGCAGAAGTTATGGCCAGGCCTATCTGGGGGCTCCTGTCTCCTCTTGGCAGAGGGTATGATGTCAGGTGCCCCAAACTCCTAAGACCTTAGAATTCATGGGAAGGCCAGGCCTGGTGGCTGGCCACCTGCCTCCTGGGGCACTTTCACTGCAGTGGGGCAAAATCTATATGAGTTTTCTATTGCTGTGTAGCAGATGACTACAAACATAGCAGCTTAAGCACTAACTTATTAAATCACAACTCTGCGGGTGGGCTAAACTGGGTTCTCTGCTTAGGATCTCACCGGGCTGAAATCAAGGACTTGGCCTGTCAGGGCTCTCATCTGGAGGCTGGGAGAAGAGTTGGCTTCCAAGCTGGTTCAGGTTATTGGCCAAATCCGGTTCTTTGCAGTTGTAGTGCTGAGGTGTCCCTTTCCCTGCTGGCTGTCAGCCAGGGGCTTTCTTCAGCTCCTTGCCACGTGGCCCCTCCATCTTCAAAGCTAGCAATGGACAATCATTTCCTTGGTGTTGAATCCCTCTCATATTTGAGTTTCTCTGACTTCTTCCAGAAAAGAAGGGCACACAGACCAGACCTAGCACTGACTCACTTGCCTGTCTTTGGGTGCTCTGACTGGAGCTCAGGGGGTTAAATATGAGCAGGAAGGGAAGGGAGGGAGTGTGAGACCCCCGGACACTCGGGAGGCTCCTGGAGGAGGGTTGGCAGCTTGGGTTTGGTGCGCCCCAAGGAGGAGGCAGGGGATAGACAGATGAATGGATGGGTGGATGGCCCCTTAAATTTATTAGGCCTCTAAGCCCTAAGTCAGAAGGGGCAGGGTTGGGGGATGTGTAGATCCCCACACAGACCAGGCAGCTGAGGGACCCCAGAGTCTGGCTTCAGGTCAGTGTCACTGCATCAGAGGCTGAGGCGAGCCTGAATCCAAGGGCTGTAAGTGGCCACATTGGTATAGACACCTGGACGGTTGGGCAGGGCACAGCCCTTGCCCCAGCTCACCACACCCACTAGGACCCAGCGCCCAGATTTCATGCAGGTCAGGGGTCCTCCAGAGTCACCCTGCAGGAGAAAGAAGAGCTTAGGTCCCAGCCCTCCAGGGACTTTGGGTCCCAGGGCTACAGTCCCCCAGGTGGTGCCTCTGGGTTGGGGTCCAGGACACTGAGCCCTGGAGGTGATACCTCCTGGGTCCTGGGTTCTAAGGAGGTAAGGTGCTGGCCATAGGAGAATGGACTCCAGAGTTTCTAGGCAGCTTCTCGCACCTGGCAGGCATCCTTCTGGCCCTCGACATAGCCGGTGCACAGGTTCCCTGGCAGCACTATGTGCTCGGCACGAGGCACGTTGGTGCCCATGTGGTAGAGGAGGTCACAGGTGCGAGTATCCAGCAGTGGCACCCTTACTCCCTGCAGAGGTCGCCACTCTGGGAGTGGCATTGGAGAAGAAGGGGGACTTCTAAGAGCTGGGAGACGGTGAGGTGGAAAAACTGTGAGGATGTTTGGGTCCCTGGAGGTCACGCTGGGTCCTGGATTGGAGCAGTGAGGGGCTGGGATTCCTGGTCAGAGAGAGGTGGAGAGAGAGCGCCTGTCCCTCCCCCAATGCCCCAGTGCCCCGCCCTCTGCCTCACCTCCTGAGTGGAGGCTGCCCTAGCCAGTGACCCAGCACGGTGTGCCTGGTGGTGGGCAAGCCCCAGGCTCAGGCAGGCAGATGGGCTGGACTCATGTGCTCAAGGGCACTGGGCGGCAAAGCTGAAGCAACGCCAGGTCTCCTCCGGCCCCGTCCTCTGAGTAGTCCGGAGGCAGCAGCACCCTCCGCACGGGCACCAAGAGAACATGGGGCAAGGCGGGACCCAGGTGCAGTGCCCCGAGGCGCACGCGGTACTCAGATGGCAGCGCCCTCCTGCATGACAGCGGTGGGTCTAGTTAAAGCAGCTCCTCCTCCACCCCCAGTAGGGCCCCCGTCCCTGCCACCCTCTCACTCAGAGCCTGGGGACCACGCTTCCGCCAAGTGGCGCTTCCCCTTCCGTGGGTCTTGCTCCACCCGCCCCTGCCCCCCTCGACGTTGAGCCCTCAGAGTAGGGGAATGCCCCTTGTCCAAGCCTGGGCTGCCTGCTCACCTCAGGAAGCGGTGTGCTGCCGTCAGCACCCACTGGGGGGCATGAGAGAGCCCACACACACATGTGCCCTGCGGTGCTGGATGCTCGCCTGCCTCGCTTCCGTCCTGGGTGTCCCGGCCCCCCACGATGAGACTTGACACGTGAGGCCGCCCGCAGGCTGTGAGAGGACAAGGGGAACTCAAGGACGAGCAGAGGAGCGGGGAACTGGGCGGAGGATGGGGGCAGGGAGACACAGGGCTAAGGTTGGGGGGGGTTGGCACACCGGAGGAGGAAGCAGGGAAGGGACTGGATTATGGGTTTGGTGTCAGATAACAGGGTGAGGGGAGGGAGGTCAGAGATTAGGAATGAGGGTGCCCTCTGGTTGGAGCCTGCAGAGAGAGGAGGAGGATCTAGGCCCCCCAGAGGCCCTTTTGTCTTCCTTTAGACCCTGGTTGGTCCCAGACCTAGCCCTGTGGCCCAGGCTCTATGCCCTATGCCCAGGCCCCAGAGACCACCCCTGCGCCCCACTCACTGTGAGATTTGGCCACCTTAGGTCTCGATACAAGCCCTGGAGCCCAGCCCCTCCCCCATCTTGTATTTCCACTTCCTGACAGCTGCTCCTGCGTGCCCCCCACCCCTAGACCCTGCAGCCCCTGGATTCTGTTCTCACTCTTGCAGCTGGTGTCCTCCTTGCTAACTGGGCTGGGGGATGACCTGGGGGCTTAAAGACCCAGGAGGGGGTGGGGGCCTGGCCAGGAGGTAATTAAGGAGGTCAGGGCGGGGCTGTGGCTTCATCAGCCCAGCCTTGAACAAAGATGCTTTGAACAGTGCTTTTGAGGTGGCAGGAAAGGGACACCTGTGTTTCTCAAAGGAAACCTGGCTTGGGCCAAGGTGCACAGAACTGGGGGCGGGAGCCTGTGCCCAGCCAGGTAAGGGGGGGCGATGTGGGGTGGGGATGAACAGGGTGGGGGTTGTTTCGGTCGGGCCACGAAGCTCCAGAGGATCCTCGGCCGCTCACCTCTGAACCGGATCCTGCCTCCTGGCTCCTTGCAGTGCTCGGTCACTGGGGCTTCTGAGCGTCATCGTTCTGTCCAGAAATCCTGGCCGGGACAGCCTCATACAGAGCCCAGGCTCCAGGCCTTGCATAGGCCCTCCCAGCCCCAGCTCTGCACAGTTTTTTTGCGGGGAGGGGAATGAATGTCTTATGAATATCTTGTTTAAACCTGGCAGCTCTCCTCGCTTAACCCTAGAGGCAGGAGCAGACTTGACCTTGGGAAACAGTCTCCTCTTCAATTTGGGGCGGCCAGGACAGCAAGGCTGCCAGTCTCGGGTGAGGCTGGGAGATGCTGGGGACAGGGCTCAGTTGGCGGGCTGGGCCTGGACTGTGCCCACCTCCCAGAAGGCTCTGGAACCTCCTTCTACCAAGTCATCCAGCAGCCCTCCACTTGGTTCCTCCTCGTGGGGGCCTTCCTGCCCAGCACACCTCCTCCTCTGCCACGTCACAGTGGGAGTTGATGTGTGATAGAGGAGGTTTGATTTGTTTGTCCTCCCTCCATGAGGCAGGGTCTGGGTCTCTGTCCCTGTCTTAGCTCAGGCTGCCAGAACAGAGCACCACAGACTGAGGGGCTTAAACACAGCTTATTTCTCACCATTCTGGAGGCTGGAAGTCCAAGAACAAGGAACTGGCAAGATGGGTTTCCCTCTGAGGCCTCTTCTCTTGGCTTGTAGGTGGCTGGCATGTCACCGTGTGATCACACGGCCTCCTCTTTATGTCTGCTGGGCATGGGGGGGGGGTGCTGGTGTGTTTTTAGAAGGACATTAATCCTATCGGATCAGAGCCCACCCTTATGACTTCATTTAACCTTAATTACTTCCACAAACAGTCACATTGGGGGTTAAGGCTTCAACATATAAATTTTGGAGAGGACATAGACATTCAGTGCATACCAGTCTCCCATGGCCTGAACAGTGCCCAGCACAGAGTGGGCACTGAGTATTTGGGAGTGAAAGGGGCCAGCAGGGCATCATGCCGGGAGTGAGGGTAAAGGATATGAACGAGGGGACCTAGAGGCGAACCAGCCCCAGCTCCAGCCCCTACACTCGAAGTGAGGGAGGGCAGCCTCAGGCCTGACCCCTGCTGTCCACGCTCTAGGAGCAGGCTCAAGCCTACGCTTGAGGACTCTGGAGTCTCTGGAGTCGGCTTGTGGAACGCCCTCCCTCCAGCCCTGAGAACTTGGGAGAGTTTCCTCTTCTGTAAAACCCTCCTCCCAGGTGGTTGTGAAGATTAACTGGGTTAGCTCACGCAGAGCTTGGAACAGTGCCTGGCTGATGTAAATGCTATAGAAGTGCCACAAGAATAAAAGCAGCACCTTCCCCAAGGCTCCTGACCTTTCGTTACCCCCGATTCAGCTGCCATTAGAGGGCTTGGCAGGAATGGAGCCAGGTGGGCAGTGCTCCCCTTGGTGCAGAGTTGGGGCAGCTGGAGAGGCAGGTGGGAGCAAGAGTGACCAGGGACCCTGGGAACACACAGCTATCTCTGGGGATATGGGCCAGACCTTGAGAGGGGATTTCACTGGAAGGTGGGATGGAAGGAGCTGGGTGTCTGCCTGTTGCAATTTAGGTGGGGCGGGAAGCCTGGAGGACAGACACCTGGGTGCAGGGACCAGGAAACAAGTTCCCACTGAGAAACTGGCTTATGGTGGGAGGATCTGGAACTGATTGAATATTGGACAATCAAACCTGAGAGGAGTAGGAAAGGAACCTCTTTCCAGGGGCTCACCCCAACCCAGCCCCTGTCTCAGATTGAGAAACTGAGGCACAGACCCCTGCTGGGCCCACACGCCCTTCAGTCCCACCCTTGAGTCACACTGAAGAAATGGCCCCTCGGCAAATGTCATCTACTTGCCGTCCTCACAACCATCCTTCTCAGGGCCACAGCTGAGTCATCCCCACCTTTTTCTGGTGCCGGACCTGTCCCCACTCCCAGGGGAGGGCAAATGACCCAAATGGGGGCCATCATCCCACCATGTCCTCCAGGTCACAGTGATTGATCAAGAAGTGACACATGACCCCAGACCAGCCAATCAGAATTCTTCCCTGGGATTTTTACCCTGGAGGAGGGAGAGAGGACCCCTTGGGGCTCAGGCAGGGGGCAGCCGTAGCTGCAGCCACTGGCGAGGACTCTCAGCTGGCCTGAGAGCCTGCAACCTTCCAGGCTGAGAAAGAGTGTCCTGTGGAGCTGGAGCGCCTCATTCCAGTCATCCTTGCCCTTGGTGGGCTGTCCTTTATCCTTCTAAAGCAACTCTCCTTCACTCATGCTGGTACTAGGGGATTCTTTTGCTTACAACCAAAGTCTTTAAATGCCAAGGATGAAAACAAAATAACAGTTCAACAAAGGTGGAGGGGAGGTGCGCCCTGAGCTGGCTGCCCTGCCAGTGTGTTTCAGTATGGCGGTGCCCAGCCCACCATCTTCAGCACAGGACTCATCTCTGACGAGTGCCCAGACCTGCCCTTGGCCAGACCCCAGGGGCACCCTGTATACCTGGCAGCAGGAGGAGGTAGGAGGGGGTGGCCTTTCCAGGATCCAGGTGGTGTGCTCACTGATGTCCCAGCAGAAGCTGGGCCCTTTGGGACGGCCACAGCCAGACCCCAAACCATGCTGACCCAACAACCAGGGGTCATCCAAAGCAGCCTGAGGAGGGACAAAGGTGTGGGGTGAGCCAGGCCAGGGGGAGGGGCATGCCGTGGCACCTGGCTGGAGTCCTCTTGAGCCTCTGGGTAGGTGGCCCTGAACAGGACCCTATGGGTGGACGTGCTCCTGGGCGGGCTTGAAGGTATTTCTGTGGATGAGTCTGTCACACGGGCACTGGGCCACCAGAGGCTACTCTGCCTGCGCTGGAGGAAGGGCAATGTCCAGGCAGGCCTGCAGGGCAGTGTCGCAGTGTAGCCGGTCTGGGGCCAAGCGCTTAATAGGCATTAAATCACATTGTCCTCCAGTAACACATGGGACACCAGGGTAGTGAGTGTTCTGCTTGGGGTCAACTCAGAGGGCCTTTGGGGGAGGTGAGTGGTAGTACCCTCAGGTTTTGGCTGTTGGGGAGGGCAGATGGGGGAAGTGGAAATCTCAATGCAGGTGAGTCTTACAGGAGACCTGGGAGACCCCACCCGTCTGGTACCTGCTGGCCCCTCTGAGTCAGGCCATGCAGTGAGAGGTGGACACAGGCCCTTGTGAGCTGAGTGACTTGAGTGGTTCTGTCACCTTGCTGGGCCTCAGTTTCCTCATTGTGAGGAGGGGGAAGAGAAGCTCCAGCCTCGCAGGGCTGCCGAGGGGCATGAAGCCTGAGCGTGGTGTCCTACAGCCTGTGTGGCTGTCCGGGTGGGCAGAGGCGAGGAGGGCACCCTCCCAAGACTCCTCCACCTGCCTCTTCACAGAGACCACCTCTCAATCGACCAGAGCTTCTCGTACCTTCTGCTCTCACAGCACCTCTGTATCTCATGAAACCGCAGATCTGCCCGAGCAGTTCCAAGCAGCCCAAGTCGGCCCCGCTGGCCTGGCCCCTTGGCCATGCTGAGGCTGGGTTCTGGGACCCCAGCATGGGGGAGAGGGGGACACGCTTGATGCTGCCCCTCCACCCAGGCCACCTATGGAGCTTGGAGCCCCCACGCCCCCAGGACAAGCCTCAACCACGGGGAGTCAGTAGAGAAGAGGCCATGCCAGGTCCTCGTCCCCCACGGGCGATGCTGAGGTGTGTCCCCGTGATTTCTCAGGGGATCCCAGCCAGACAGCACCTCAGCTGCCCACAAGGGTAACCTCCTCATCTGGGCAAACGTCACTGGCTCTCACCCCTCCTGCCTCAGTTTCCCCACTCTTCACTGGGGCTTCTTGGTATAGCCTCCCAAATAAATTACCCGCACCCTCGTCCTGGTCCTGGGTCAGCCTTTGGGGGACCATGGTGAGACCAGGAGCGTCTGGCGTCTGTGTGGTGGGGAACACGGCATGAGCGCTGGGGGTGTTTGGGGGCATTTCCTCCACTGCACCCCACTCCAGCCTTCCTAGCCCCCAGGGACCCTGTTGCTATTTATGTCCTCCTGTAAATTATCTTTCTTTTTTTAAAATATTTATTTGGCTGCGCCGGGTCTTAGTTGCAGCACACGGGATCTTTTTTTTTTTTTTTTTAATTTATTTATTTATTTATTTATTTATTTTTATTTTATGGCTGTGTTGGGTCTTCGTTTCTCTGCGAGGGCTCTCTCCAGTTGCGGCAAGTGGGGGCCACTCCTCATCGCGGTGCGCGGGCCTCTCACCACCGCGGCCTCTCTTGTTGCGGAGCACAGGCTCCAGACGCGCAGGCTCAGCAATTTTGGCTCACGGGCCTAGTCGCTCCGCGGCACGCGGGATCCTCCCAGACCAGGGCTCGAACCCGCGTCCCCTGCATTGGCAGGCAGATTCCCAACCACTGCGCCACCAGGGAAGCCCCACACGGGATCTTTGTTGCAGGATATCTTTAGTTGCGGCATGAGTGTTCTAGTTCCCTGACCAGGGATTGAACCCGGGCGCCTACATTGGGAGCACAGAGTCTTAACCACCGGACCACCAGGGAAATCCCTGTAAATTATCTTTCTGATTGAACTAACCTGAGAGGGTTCTGTTGTTTGCAACCAAAACCTGTATAGCACAGATGGGTGATGATGGTTTAGGAGTTAAGGAGTGGTCTTAGGGGGGATGGGACGCGGGTAACTGTGAGGGTGTCCAGGAATCCACCCAGGGCCACAGGACGTGGTGCAAGGCATCAACGTGAACATGCACATGTTTATTAGCAAAGGGGACAGAAGGGGACTGGGCCTGGTCCAGCAGGCAGTCCTGCCACTGGGGTGCCCCCAGCCCCTGGCGAATGTGCCTGGAGCTGCAGTAACTACTGCACCCTCATGGGCTTAGGTGTGCACAGGCCAGCTGCAGGAGTCAGGGAGCCCAGAGCAGAGAGAGGGGCAGCAGCAACTGAGAGGGGTCTGGCCTGGGTGTGCTGCGGCCCACCAGCATCTGGATCCAGTTGAAGTAACTACTGACATTGGTGTAGATGCCGGCCCGGTTGCGCCTACCACAGCCCACTCCCCAGCTCACGATTCCAATCTGAATCCACAGCTCATTCTTTTCACGGACCAAGGGTCCACCTGGGTCACCCTGGGAAGCAGTGTGGGTGAGCAAGACCTGGGGTGGGGCAGGAGGGGCCAGTGGAGAGGCTGGTAGAGCAGGAGGGGCTGTGGAGCTGGGCAGACTGGGTGCAAATCCCACTCCTCCCCCTGGAAGCAAACAAACTTCAGTTTCTGCATCTGCAAAGGGGGGCAATAGTCTATCCACTCAATTTCACATAAGGATCAAAGGAGGTACAATTAATGTAAAACGGGAAGCTTGTTTTATAGGCTGGATAAATGAGGTCTACAATGATTTTCTCATGAATAAACTCTAAGGGTGGATTGGTAGGGGTCAAGGTGGTTGCTCTCAGGCCCAAGATTGGGAGGGGTGGTACCCAGTTTCAGTATGGCCCTCATCGGGGCAGGGGTACTCACTTTGCAGGTGTCAGTGTTGCCATCCTCAGAGCCAGCACAAATCATATTATTACTGCTGTGACTGCGGTAATCAGGCTGATGGAACAGGTAGGAACACCTGGATTTGTTTATGATGGAGACTTGCACTTCCTGAAGATTGTAGGGAGGTGGCAGATCTGTCAGGGGTTGAGGGTGGGAGAGAGAAAGACAACAACCTTAGCCACTCCTCTGCCATCTGGGGAAAGGGGGTATGAAGGGGAGTGGACTTCCTGGAGTACCCACAGTACCTGGGACATTGCCCTTGATTCCTCTGCTCTAGTCCAGCACCCAGCAATGTGGTGGGTGATGAACAATATCACAGAGGGACCCAATGGATGGACAGGCTGTCACAGCTCCTCCCTGAGACTTGGTTTCCCTCTCTGTAGCCTGCAGATGACAGTCCCTGCCTGAGCCAGTGGGGAGAGACCATGGCTGAAGCATACACAGGGGGAGGGGCTGCTGCAGTTGAGCTTGTTTATAATCAGTATAGCTGCAGGATCCAGGCTGAAGTTTTCCCAAATTTGATGAAAGATATGAATCTACACATTCAAGAAGGTGAACAAATTCCAAGTAGGATAAACACAAGGAGATCCACAATGAGATACATTTTCATCAAAATATCAAAATGCAAAGACAAAGGGAGAATCTTGTAAACAGCGAGAGAGAAGCTACACATCAGGTATAAGGGATCTTCAACAAGATTGACAGCCACATTCTTTTCAGACACCCTGGAGGCCAAAAGGCAGTGCAATGACATATGTAAAGTGCTAAGAGACTAAAACAGTCAACCAAGAATTCTATATCAGGCAAAACTATCCTTCAAAAAAAAATGAAGGCGAGATTAAGATATTCCCTGATAAGCAAATGCTGAGAGTGTTCATCATTAGTAGGCCTGCCCTACAAGGAATGGAAAAGAGAGCCCTTCAGGATGAAATGAAAGCGCAGTAGCCAGTAACTTAAACCCATAGGAAGAAATAGAGAACACTGGTAAAGGTAACTACACAGGTAAACATACAAGCCAGTATTATTATAGTTTTGGTTCATACCTTTTTTGCTATACAATTTAAAAGACAAATGCAATTTAAAA
Source organism: Balaenoptera acutorostrata (assembly GCF_949987535.1). Lineage (NCBI taxonomy): Eukaryota > Metazoa > Chordata > Mammalia > Artiodactyla > Balaenopteridae > Balaenoptera > Balaenoptera acutorostrata. The sequence goes on from NC_080078.1 coordinate 37,496,507, forward strand.
GACAATAATTGTAAATCTCTGTTACACAGAGATTGGTTACACAATATATAAAGATATGGTTACACAATATATAAAGATGTAAATTGTGGCAATAACAACTTGAGAAGAATAGAGTTGTATAGGAACAGAACTTTTGTATGCTATTGAACCTAAGTTGATATTAATTCAAAATAGACTGTTATAAGTTTAAGTTATTAACTGTAATCTCCAGGGAAACTGCTGAGAAAATAACTAAAAAATATACAGAACAGGAAGTGAGAAGGAAATCAATACAGTACACTAATAAAAATCAATTAAACACAAAAAGGAGGAAATAAGGAACAAAAAAGATATAAGACATAGGTATAGATATAGATATGATATAGATATAAGATATCTATATCTTCTACATCTGACAAAATATAGAAAACAAGTTGAATAATGGTAGAAGTAAATCCTTCCCTATCAGTAATTAATTTTAATGTAACTGTATTAAACACTCCAATTAAAAGGCAGAGATTGGCAGAATGGATTAAAAACAGAGATCTAACTATATCCTGTCTACAAGGCAATAATTTTATTATTTTTAAATTTTTTTATTTTTAAAAATTTATTTATTTATTATTTTTGGCTGCGTTGGGTCTTCATTGTTGCATGTGAACTTTCTCTAGTTGTGGCGAGCAGGGGCCACTCTGTTGCGGTGCACAGGCTTCTCATTGCGGTGGTTTCTCTTGCTGTGGAGCACAGGCTCTAGGTACGCGGTCTTCAGTAGTTGTGGCACGTGGGCTCAGCAGTTGTGGCCCATGGGCTCTAGAGTGCAGGCTCAGTAGTTGTGGCTAGCAGGCTCTAGAGCGCAGGCTCAGTAGTTATGGCGCATGGGCTTAGTTGCTCTGTGGCATGTGGGATCTTCCCAGACCAGGGCTCGAACCCGTGTCCCGTGCATTGGCGGGCAGATTCTTAACCACTCCCCACCAGGGAAGCCCGACAACAATTTTAGATCCAAAGGTAAATATAGGTTTAAAGTGAAAGGTTGGAAAAAGAGATTCCATGAAAATAGTAACCAAAAAGAGCTGAGGTTGCTATACTAATGTCAGACAAAATGGATTTTCAGTCAAAACATGTTACAAGAGTCAAAGAAGGGGGACTTCCCTGGTGGTCCAGCAGGTAAAACTCTGTGCTCCCAATGCAGGGGGCCTGGGTTTGATCCCTGGTCAGGGAACTAGATCTCACATGCATGCTGCAACTAAGAGTCTGCATGTCGCAACTAAGAAGTCTGCATGCTGCAACTAAGAAATCCCACATGCCGCAACTAAGTATCCCGCATGCCACAATGAAGATCCTGCATGCCGCAACTAAGACCCAGCTCAGCCAAAATAAATAAATAATAAATAAATAAATAAATATTTTAAAAAAAGAGTCAAAGAAGGACATTACATATTGATAAAAGTGGCAAGTCCTCAAGATATAATAATTATAAATATCTACACATCTAACAACTGAGCTCCAAAATACATGAAGCAAAATTGCTGTAACTGGTGGGAGAAATAGACAGTTCTACAAGAACAGTTGGAGACTTCAATGCCCCACTTTTATTCTTTTTTTTTTTAAATTTTTTTATTAATTAATTAATTTATTTATATTTTTGGCTCTGTTGGGTCTTTGTTTCTGTGCGAGGGCTTTCTCTGGTTGCAGCGAGCGGGGGCCACTCTTCATCGTGGTGCGCGGGCCTCTCGCTATCGCGGCCTCTCGTTGCTGAGCACAGGCTCCAGATGCGCAGGCTCAGCAGCTGTGGTTCACGGGCCCAGTTGCTCCGCGGCATGTGGGATCTTCCCGGACCAGGGCTTGAACCCGTGTCCCCTGCATTGGCAGGCAGACTCTCAACCACTGCGCCACCAGGGAAGCCCCCCCCACTTTTATTAATGGATAGAACAACCAGAGAGAAGATCAGTAAGATAACAGAGGACTTGAACAGCATTATAAAGCAGCTAGACCTAAAAGACATATACAGAACAATCCACCCAAACAAGAGCAGAATACACCTTCCTTCCAAGTGGATGCAAAACATTCTCCAAGATAGATGACATGTCAGGCCACAAAATAAGTTGCAATAAATTAGAAAAGATTGACATCATAGAAAACAGTGGATTGAGGCTAGAAATCAATAACAGAAGGAAAACTGAAAAATTCACAAATATGTGGAAATTAAACAACATACTCCTAACCAATGGGTCAAAGAAGAAATCACAAGGAAAATTAGAAAGTACTTTGAGATGAATGGAAATAAAAACACAACATACCAAAACTTATGGGATGCAGCAAAAGCAATTCTCACAAGGAAATTTATAGCTGGAAATGCCTATGTTAATAAAGGAGAAAAATCTCAAATCAACAATCTAACTTAAGGAACTAGAAAAAAAGAGCAAATTAAACCCAAAGGTAGAAGAAGGAAGGAAATAATAAAGAGAGGAATGGGAAAAAAATCAAACTAGGGAACAGAAAAACAATAGCGAAAATCAACAAAAACCAAAAGTTGGTTCTTTGAAAGATCAACAAAATTGACAATGAAAGTGGGGACATTATTACTGACCTTCAAGAAAAATTAAGGACTATAAGTGAATACTATGAACAATTGTATTCCGACAAATTAGATAACCTAGAGGAAATGGACAAATTCCTAGGAACACACAAAATACTAAAACAGACTCAAGAAGAAATAGAAAATCTGAACAGACACATAACAAGTAAAAAGATTTAGTCACTAGTCAGAAACCTCCCAATGAAGAAAAGCCTTGGGCCAGATGGCTTAAATGGTGACTTCTATCAAACATAAGAAGAAATTAACATCAATCCTTCTTCCAAAAAACAGAAGAGGAAGGAACACTTCCTAACTCATTCCATGAGACTGGCATTACTGTGACACCAAAGCCCAAGCAAGTTATCACACACAAAAAGAAACTACAGACCAACATATATGCAAAAATCCTCAACAAAATACCAGCAAACTGAATCCAGCAGCATATTAAAAGAATTCTACACCACGACCGAGCGAGATTTATCCAGAGTGCAAGGTGGGTTCAACATACGAAAATCAATCAATATAACATACTACAGACTACAGTAATAGAATGAAGGAAAAAAAAAAAAAACCCCACATGGTTATCCTAATTGATGCAGGAAAATCCAACACTTTCATTATAAAAACACTCAGTAAACTAAGGATAGCGAGAACTTCCTTAACATGATAGAGATCATATGTGAAAAACCCACAGCTACAGAATTGTGAAAGACTGAAAGCTTTCCCCCTAAGACCAGGAAAAAGACAATGATGCCAGTTTTTTGCCACTTCTATCTAACACTTTACTGGAAGTTCTAGTCAGAGCAATTAGGCAAGAAAAGGAAATAAAACACATCCAAGTTGGAAAGGAAGAAGTAAACTATGTCTATTCACAGATGACATGATCTTATATATAGAAAATAATGAAGAGTACACAAAGAAGGACTAGAATTAATAAATGAATTCAGCAAATTTGCAGGATCTAAAATCAAGACACAAAAGTCAATTATATTTCTATACACTACCAATGAACAATTTCAAAAGGATATTAGAAAAGAAATTTCATTTTACAATAGCATCAAAAAGAATAAAATAGTTAGATTTAATTGAGGACCTGTACACAAAAAACTACAAAACACTGCCGAAAGAAATTAAAGAAGACATAAATAAATGGAAACGTATCTTCTGTTTATGGACTGGAGACTTAATATTATTTAGATGACAATACTCCCCCAAAGCAATCCACAGATTCAATGCAATCCCTATCCAAATTCCAATGGCCTTTTTAGTGGAAATTGACAAGCTCATCCTAACATTTAGAGGGACTATCAAGAGACCCCAAATAACAAAACCAATATTTGAAAAAGTAAACAAAGTTGGAGAATACACACGTCCCAATTTCAAAACATACTTGGAAGCTACAGGAATCAAACAATGGGGTCCTGGCAAACGGATAAACATACAGACAAACGGAATAGAATTGCAAGTCTAGAAAATAAACCCATTCTTCTTTGGTCAACTGATTTTTGACAAGGGTGCCAAGATAATTCAGTGGAGTAGAGAATAGAATCTCTTTAACAAATGGTGCTGGGACAACTAGATATCCAAATGCAAAAAATGAAGTTGGACCCACTACTTCCCACCATAAACAAAGATCAACTCAAAATGAATCAAAGATATACATATAACAGCTAAAACTATAAAACTCTTCAAGAAAACATGAGGGTAAATCTTCATGACCTCGAATTTGGCAATGATTTCTTAGACATGACACCAAAAGCAAAAGCGCCAGAGAAAAAATAACCTGAACTTCATCAAAATTAAAATATTCTGTGCATCAATAGATACTATCATGAAAGTGAAAAGAGATGTGGTCCACGAGTCTTGGCTCAGCCCTGCATCTGAAGTGCTCTTCCCCCATCAACACCAGGGACTGACAACATGGAACCTGGAAGGAAGGAGCTATGATGCCTCTTTCGAAGAAACTGAAGGGTTAAGTAAGAGCATTCAAAACACAACTTTCTGATGCTAAAGCCCACCTGTTCTGCAGAACTTCGGCTAGGTCTTCATTTCAACTTTCAAACCTTTAGCTCTTTGTCCTTTTCCTGGAGATTATTGCCTCTTTCCTGGCATCACTTGGCTCTCTAAGCATCATGAACCCCATTAGGCCAGCTGGTCTTACCCTTAGCTATGTATTAGAATCACCTGGGACGCTTTAAAATATCCCAATGTCTGTGCCACATCCCAGACCAATTAAATCCATGGAGTGAGATCCAGGAACCAGTTAAAAAAAAAAAAAGAAGAAAAAAGGAAAAAAACCCCCCACAGAATAGGAAAAAATATTTGTAAATCATATATCTAAAAAGGGTCTAGTATCCAGAATATATAAAAACGATTACAACGTCACAACAAAGAGAACTCAGTTTAAAAATGGGTTGGGGGGGGTGGTCTTCCCTGGTGGCTCAGTGGTTAAGAATCTGCCTGCCAGTGCAGGAGACATGGGTTCGAGCCCTGATCCAGGAAGATCCCACATGCCGCAGAGCAACTAAGCCCGTGTGCCACAACTACTGAGCCTGCACTCTAGAGCCCGCGAGCCACAACTACTGAGCCCATGTGCCACAATTACTGACGCCTGCGCACCTAGAGCCCGTGCTCTGCAACAAGAGAAGCCACCATAATGAGAAGCCTGCGCACAATGAAGAGTAGCCCCAGCTCGCTGCAACCAGAGAAAAGCCTGCGTGCAGCAACGAAGACCCAACGCAGCCAAAAATAAAATAAATAAATTTATTTAAAAACAAACAAACAAATAAATAAAATTGGGTTGGGAATTCCCTGGAGGTCCAGTGGTTAGGACTCTGTGCTCTCACTGCTGAGGGCCCAGGTTCAATCCCTGGCTGGAGAACTAAGATTCCACAAGCCACGTGGTGTGACCAAAAAAAAAAAAAAAAAAAAGGGTAAGGGACTTAAATAGCCATTACTCCAAGGAAGATATACAAGTGGCCAACCAGCACATGAAAAGTTGCTCAACATCACTAGTCATTAGAGAAATGCAAATCAAAACCACAGTGAAATACCACTTCACACCCACTAGGATGGCCAAAACAAAACAAAACAAACAAACAAAAACCTGGAAAGTAACAAGTTTTTTATTAAGGAGAATGGAGAGAAATTATAACCCTTATTGTTGATAGGAATGTAAAATGGAGCAGCTGCTATGGAACACTGTTTGTCAGCTCCTCAAGAAGTTAAACATAGAATGACCATGTGATCCAGGATTGCACTCCTAAATACATTCACAAAATAATTGAAAAGAGGTATTCAAGCACAAATTTGTATACTAATACAAATACCCAAAAGATGGAAACAACAAAAATGTCATCAGTGGAGGAATGGATAAACAAATTGTGCATCCATACAATGGAATATTATTCAGCCATAAAAGAGAATGAAGTTTTGATACATACTATAATATGGATGAATCTTGAAAACATTATGCTAAGTGAAAGAAGCCAAACATGAAAGGTGACACAGTGTATGATTCCATTTATATGAAATGTCCAGAATAGGTAAATCCATAGAGACAAAAAGTTGGTTAGTGGTTGCTAAGGGCTGGAGGGAGGGGGTAATTGGGAGTGACTGCTTAATGGTTATGGGATTTCCTCTGGGCGTGATGAAACTGTTTTGGATCTTGATAGAGTTGATGGTTATGCACTGTGAATGTTCTAAATGCCATTGAATTATATACTTTAAAATGGTTAATGTTATATGAGTTAAACCTCAAAAAGAAAGGAGTGAAGTACTGACACACACTAAAACATGAATGAACATTGAAAATATTATGCTTAGTGAGAGCAGCTAGCACGTAGTGTATAACTGCATTCATATGAAGCATCCAGAGTAGGTAAATCCATAGAGACAGAAAGCAGATTAGTGGCTGCCAGGGGCTATGGCCCTAGAACAACGGGGAATTAGGAGTAATGGCTAATAAGCATGGTATTTCATTTTGAGATGATGAAAATGTTCTGTAATTAGACAGTGGTGATGCTGGAACCACTCTGTGAATATACTAAAAAAAAAAAACCGTCTGAATTTTATGCCTTTTTTTTTTGGCTGCACCGCACAGGGTGTGGGATCTTAGTTCCCCAACCAGAGATCGAACCCACACCCCCTGCAGTGGAAGCCCAGAGTCTTAACCACTGGACTACCAAGGAAGTCCCTGAATTGTATACTTTAAAAGGATGAATTTTATGGTTTGTGAATTATACTTCAAAAAAACCCCAAAAACAAACAAAAAAACCAAACAATGCCTGATGCCTTTCTGACAAGTCCACCCCAAAACCTCGCACACCCCCGCAGGCTGGGGGTGTGGCCTGGGCCGGTGGGGGGCCTCCCTCTCTGGTTTCTGGCTCACAGTCTCGGGAAGGGAGGGGGAGCTGAGTGTGGGTACAGAAAGCCCTGCTCTACAGCGGGGCAGGGTGTGGAAAGGAGGTGAGGAGAGATTGCTCAGCGGGCCAAAGCCAAAGCACAGTGGCACACAGACCAAGGTGGGGGCCACTGCAGCTGGTGTGGCTGGCACAGGGCATGGTGAATAACACTCCCCTTCCCCACCCGTCTGTCCCCAACCTCACTCTTTTTCTCATGGATGTCCCCCCAGCCAGTCACCCAGCAGTCATCCCGGTTCTTGAACTCAAAGGAGGAGGACAGGACACAGATGGGCTGGATGTGCTTATTGAAGGTGATGGAGGAGGACAGCTTCAGCAGGGAGATGTCGTCCTGCGAATACTTCCTGGATTTGGGTTATATAATAATACTCTTCACCCTGTAATGACGGAGGTAGGCCCGCAGGCTCCAAATGGGTGGTGTAGCAGACAGCTCGCCAAACTGGACCGACCATTCATAGGGATCTCTGTTGCTGGCAGGGGAGGAGAAAGCCATCAGGGGTCCTCAGAGGGAGGGTGGGCCACCTGAGCACACCTGGGGCTGCTCCCTGAGCTGAGACCCCCGGGCTGCTGCGGGGCTCACCCCAGACACCATCAGCAGGTCTTCCTTCGACCAGAGAGGCCAGGGTAGAAACGGGGAGAGCCCAGACAGCCCCAAACAAAGTCCCACACCTGGGGACTTGAGGGGGTTGGTAGGAGGGTGCCTCCCCTGCCAGCTCATCTGGCCAGTCACTCAACCACCTGTCACCTCCAAGAGCCCTTCTCTAAAGGGAACAAGCAGGTGCACGGGCGCCACAGCAGGCTGGGCTCAAAACAGCTTCCGGGGCCACTGTCACCACAGGCCAGGCTCTGTGTCCAGCACTTACTTCAACTCATTCCTCCCGCGGGGGGGGGGGGTCACCTCCGCTGGGAGGTGGGGTGAGGAAGGTGGAGGTTGGTGGTGCCATTTGGGGACAAGTGAAGCGAGAAAGAAAAGAACAAGACAAACAAATGTGCGTGGGAATGTTCTGGGAGAACGTTCTGGTAGAAACTGCACAGGGTTTCCTCCCGGAGCGCCCTGGGGGACTCGCGTGGGTGCGTAACGGGCTGCAGCCGGGACTGGGCCTCAGGAGCACACGAGGGCCGTGTCCACGTGGGGCATGCGCGCAGGTCCTGCTGCAGACCCAGGGCCCGGGGTCAGCGGGCCGCCCGCCCCCAGACTCACTTTTGGAAGCAGTGCGCGGCCGAGAGCACCCAGCGGCGGTTGAGCAGGCTTGCTCCGCAGTAGTGGGAGCCCCATAGGCGCAGGCTGCCCTGCCACGGCCAGCGCCCAAGCTCTGCGTCCTTTCCACCCACTATGCGTGTCGGGACAGTCCGTTGGCCACATGGCCCTGGGATGGACAGATGGACACCAGGCTGAGCTGCGGGAGGCAGGCCCACGCCGTCCACCCTCACCCACCGGGTGGGAGAAGGGAAGGGGCGCCCCGGGGAACCGCGCGTCCAGGGGTCTTGCCGCCCAGCAAGAAGGGGACGCTGGGGACCTGCCCCACGTGGGCCACAGGCGCCCGCCCCTCCCCCACACCCAGGGGCGGCCCCATCAGTTACATGCGAGCATAGAAGAGTTCTCGAAACCTGGGGCGGGGAGAGGAAAAGATGAGTCTCCCTTCGCGCTCCGGCTCAGGTGCCCTGCGCAGGGAAGCGCGCCCCCTGGACGCCTTACCTGGAAGCAACAGGTCCCTATCCCGCAACGCTGCGGGTAGGAGAGAAAGTGAGCTCCTCTCGGTCTCCACGCGCCCCACCCTTCCCCCATCACCCCTAGCTGCGCCGGCAGCCCCAGCCTCAGCTCACCCTGCCTCGCGATTTCGACCCGCACCAACAGTTGCGCGAGCAGCAGCGCCCCGACCTGCGCGCCCATGGCCTCTTCTTCCCGCCGCCTGGCGCCCCCTCTGCTTCCGCCAGCTCCAAGGCCCGGCTGGGGCGCCCCCTCGGGGAGAGGGAGCCACGGGAACCCTGGCCGCCCCCTTCCCTCAGCTTGACCTCTCTGGTCCAAGGGCTGTTTGGGAACCCGAGACGTCACAGTGCCCCGGCTTTGAGCTTCTACTGGGGCTCGGTCCCCCAACTACGTACCTTGTTATGGCCCAGGAGCCAGTGTACCCAGACGATCCCTTTCTTGTCTGCGACCCTGGGGGCCTGGCTGCCCCCCGTGCTGCCCTCTTTTCTACCCATTCCTTGTGCGAGGAAGGACCAAGGACCTGACCCACAGCCAGGACTCCCATGAAAGCACATTAGCAAGTCCTCACTGAGCGCCCATTGGGGGGTCTCGCACTGTGTCATCTACTGTTAAACGTGATGATCCTTTACAGGACCCACAGAATAAACGCTGGCCTGATTTGACCATCTAGAGGGCTCTTAGCCTCCCTGTCTGCCTGCTGCCCGGCAACAAGCCTCACCTAACTCTACGGAGTCTACAGGTAGCTTCCCTTCCTTGCAGACAATATTGCAGGGCACGAAAGTCACCAAACTGGCTCTCTCATAGATGTGAGCAGACCACTGAGTTGGGGTCCACAGGACCACCCACTGAGTCAATGATTTTTTAGGAGGATTCACAGAACTCAGAAAAGCTGGTGTACTCCTGGTTATGGTTCCTTACAGTTAATGGATACAGATAACATCAGCAAATGCCAAAGGTGCAGAGGAGAGTCTGGAAGAGACCAGGTGCAGGCTTCCAGCTGTCCTCTTCCAGGGGAGTCAGGTGGGCAGTGCTTAATTTTCCCAGCAATGATGTGTGACAACACTCGTGAAGTTTTGCCAACTAGGGAAGCTCACTGAAAGTTTGGTGTCTAGAGTTTTTACTGGGGTTTCATCACATAGGCATGGAGGGCCCATGTGGCCAACCTTATTTCTCAGACTGCAGCCCCTTCATAGGTCCAGCTGATCCAGTGTGACCCAAGGCCCCGCCATAAATCACATCGTTATCATCAACTGTCTGGAGTGGCCCAAGACCCCAGGTCTACAAAGACAGTCTTTTCAGGCAGGACATTCCAAGGGCTCAGAGGTTATTTCCTAGGAGGTGGGCAAGGGCCAGTCCTTTCTTTGGATTGTGCAGGGTTTGAACATCCTAGGCCTGTTCAGTTAACCTTTTACTGCACAGCAACCAAGGATGAAGAAATATTTGCAGAAAATCTGCGCATGCACCAGAAGGATCTATTTCAATAAACTGAACTGACTCCAAGGAAAATTGAGATAATACAGTAAGTCCCCTACATACGAATGAGTTCCGTTCCGAGAGCACGTTCATAAGTCCAACAAAGTTAGTCCAGGTACCCACCTAAGACAATCGGCTATATAGTACTGTACTGTAATAGCTTTATAATACTTTCACACAAATAATACATAAAAAGCAAACACAAAAAATAAAGAAAACTTAAAAAAATATTTATTTATTTGGCTGCGCTGGGTCTTAGTTGCAGCACACAAGATCTTCGTTGTGGCATGCGGGGTCTTTAGTTGTGGCAGTCGGGAATCTTTTAGTTGCAGCATGCAAACTCTTAGTTGTGGTGTGTGGGATCTACTTCCCTGACCAGGGATCGAACCTGGGCCCCCTGCACTGGGAGCATGGAGTCTTAGCCATTGGACCACCGGGGAAGTCCATAAAGAAAACATTTTTAATCTTACAATACAGTACCTTGAAAAGTACAGTAGTACTAGCTACATCACTCCTGCTTTTATGCTTACTTCCGGACATCCTGGGCTTGAAATAAAGTTACTGTACTACTGTACTCTATACAGTACTGTACACTAAAGTACACAAAAGCACAACCACTTGTATAGGATGCACGCACGTGACAAAGTACACCAGACACGTGAACTAACTTATGTGATTGGACATTCAAATGCACATTCAAATCTTTGAAAGTTCACAACGTTCAGTTTTGTATGTAGGGGACTTACTGTACATGGAACAGCAGACAACTTGGAAAATTCTAACTGGTGTCCTCAGAAAGCTTGAAGAGGGGTTTATCAGCATTAAATAAGAATTATACTATAGAAGACCAATCAGAGAACGAGAAAGAGTGTTTGGAAATTTAAAATATTGCTGAATTGGACTTCCCTGGTGGCCCAGTGGTTAAGAATCTGCCTCGGGACACGGGTTCGAGCCCTGGTCTGGTAAGATCTCACATGCCACGGAGCAACTAAGCCCTTGCACCACAGCTACTGAGCCTGCGCTCTAGAGCTCGCGTGCCACAACTACTGAAGCCCATGCATCTAGAGCCTGTGCTCCGCAACAAGAGAAGCCACCGCAATGAGAAGCCCACTCACTGCAACGAAGAGAACCCCCGCTCGCCGCAACTAGAGAAAGCCTGCACGCAGCAACGAAGACCCAATGCAGCCAAAAATAAAATAAATAAATAAATAAAAATTACTTTAAAAAAAATGTTGCTGAAGTTGGGACTTCCCTGGTGGTCCACTGGTAAAGAATCCGCCTTGCAATGCAGGGGACGCCGGTTTGATCCCTTCTCGGGGAACTAAGATCCCACATGCCACGGGGCAACTAAGCCTGCATGCCACAACTACTGAGCTCACGCGCCTCAACTAGAGAACCTGCGTACCACAAACTGCAGAGCCCACACGCCCTGGAGCCTGCGCCCCACAACTACAGATGAGAAAAACCACACGCCACAACTAGAGAGTAGCCCGTGCACTGCAACAAGGAGGCCGCATGCCTGAACAAAGATCCCGAGTGCCGCAACTAAGAACCCATGTGGCCAAAAATAAATAAATAATAAATACATCTTTAAAAAATAAATAAATGAATAAAAATAAAATATTGCTGAAGTAAAACATTTTAGCCAAAAGGCTGAATAATAAAATGGACATGACTAAAAAATGAATCAGCAAACTTGAAGATAAAGTAGTGAAACATGGTCAGAACTTAGAGCAAATGTTTAAAAGGGGCAGATTACATGAGAGAAAAATGTAGAGATGTGGAAGGATATTCAAGATCAGTTCTTGTATATACATTTTCCATAAAAAAAAATGTTTTAAGTGAAATAAAGTAAGGGGTTGAGAAAAGGAGACCAGGCCAGGCTCTAGAATCCCTATTAGCAGACCATTAGAAAGGCAGGTCTGTACATGATATTGGTTCCGTATCGGCCAGGTTATCTGTCTACAGCACTCTGAGTTCTCCTAGATTATTTAAGTCTGAAGAGGAAGAAGTATCTCCTCCACTTTGTATATTCTTAACATAATGTGAGTAGAAACATGGAATGTAATGAACACACTTGGAAAAAGAGGATTATGAAAGCTCATCCATTGCTAAGCCAAATGCTTTGCTAGGTGTCCTAGTCCACTGGGATGCTATGAAAAAATACCATAAAGTGGGCAGCTTATAAACAACAGACCTTTATTTCTCACAGTTCCTGGGCTGGAAGTCTGAGATCCAAGTGCTGGCTGATTCCATGTCTGAGGGCCTGCTTCCTGGTTCATAGCTTTTGCCTTCTCTCTGTGTCCTCACATGGCAGAAGGGGTGAGGGAGCTCTCTGGATTCTCTTTTATAAGGGTACTAATCTAAACAACAAGGATTTACTGTATAGCACAGGGATATATATTCAATATCTTGTAATAAACTATAACGGAAAAGAATTGAAAAAAATATACATATATATGTATAACCGAATCACTTTGCTGTACACCGGAAACTAACACAATATTGTAAATCAACTATACTTCAATAAAAAGTAAATAAATAGGACTTCCCTGGTGGCGCAGTGGTTAAGAATCCGCCTGCCAATTCAGGGGACACGGGTTTGAGCCCTGGTCCAGGAAGATCTCACATGCTGCGGAGCAACTAAGCCCCTGCACCACAAGTACTGAGCCTGCGCTCTAGAGCCTGAGAGCCACAACCACTGAGCCTGCGTGCCACAACTACTGAAGCCCGTGCACATAGAGCCCGTGCTCCACAACAAGAGAAGCCACCACAGTAAGAAGCCTGTGCACCACAACAAAGAGTAGCCCCCACTCGCTGAAACTAAAGAAAGCCTGCACACAGCAACAAGGACACAACGCAGCCAAAAATAAATAAATAAATAAATAATAAATAAATAAATAAATAAATAGGGACTTCCCTGGTGGTCTAGTGGTTAGGATTCCGGGCTTTCATTGCTGTGGCCCAGGTTCAATCCCTGGTTGGGGAACTGAGGTCCTGCAAGCCGCGCAGCGTGGCCAAAAAAAGAAAAATTTATATATATCTACACTAATCCCATTTATGAGGGCTCTGCTCTCATCACCTAAGTACCTCCCAAAGTCTCCACCTCTGAACACCATGACCCTGGGGGTTAGGATTTCAACATACGAACTTGGGGGAGACAAACATTCAGATCACAGCACCAGGACTATGCATATTTTACCTCCTCAGTATCACACTTAGCAGGTGACCAGGTACCTGTGAGCACAAAAAGGGTTATTGAATGGTTGTGAGTTCTAAGGAACACTTGATGATGATGACAGGACCATCAGGATGTCTTTATTTTTATTTATTTTAATTTTAATTTTATTTTTAAACATTTTATTGAAATATACTTGATTTACAATGTTGTGCTAGTTTCAGGTGTGCAGCAAAGTGATTCCGTTTTTTGTCTGTTTTTTTGCTATGCTGCACAGCATGTGGGATCTTAGTTCCCTGACCAGGGATCAAACCTGTGCCCTCTGCAGTGGAAGCACGGAGTCTTAACCACTGGACCACCAGGGAAGTCCCAGTTTTATACACGCACATACACACACACACACACACACGTGTATATATATATTCTTTTTCAGATTCTTTTCCATTATAAGTTGTTACAAGATATTAAGTATAGTTCCCTGTGCTATACAGTAGGTCCTCATTGGTTGTCTATTTTATATACAGTAGTGTGTGTATTTTAATCCCAAAGTCCTAATTTTTCCCTCCCCCCCTTCCCTCTTTGGTAACCATAAGTTTGTTTTCTATGTCTGTGAGTCTATTTCTGTTTTATAAATAAGTTCATTTGTATCATTTTTTTAGATTCCACATATAAGTGATATCATATGGTATTTATCTTTCTCCTTCTGACTTAGTTCACTTAGTATGATAATCTCCAGGTCCATCCATGTTGCTGCAAATGGCATTACTTCATTCTTTTTTATGGCTGAATAATAGGGATGTCTTTAAATCAGATTTACTATGAAATACACTGGCTCTTACATAATTCTGATAATCTAGGAGTTCTCAAACATAATTTCTGGGACCAAAGAAACCCAATCTCAAGCAGGCAGGATGTGCCTTTATCCCCATAAGGTGTCAGTAAATCATATGAAACTTATGTTTCTTTTGCAATAACAAAAATCCATAATACTGTTAGTGGAGGTACTTTACTATTTTACAAGGATTCCAGCAAGTCTGTTCCAATAAGGGCCAAGCATAAATAGGTTGAGAAATTTAACTTCTTGTAATTTCTTTATAAATGTATTCTTTTTATTTTGTTTTGATTTAAGAATATATATTGGTGGAAAAATTGCAAACAAGATGAAAGTGGCTGTGGAGTATCACACAGCAGATAATCGCAGATAAAATAGAACCCAAGGCTCGAAGTCTTAAGAATGAGCTATAGGGGTATTTTACATTGATAAAAGTTACAAGCCACTGAAAAGATGTAAGAGGCATGAGCCTTTATGCCCCAATAACAGAGCTTTGAAATACATAAAGCAAAAAATGTTCTAAATACTCCATAAACTAATAAATCCACATCTTTTAAGTCAGAAATCAAGAGATTAGGTAGAGGAAAAAAGCAATAATGCAGTACTGAGTATTCACTGAGCATGATTTTGGTTTAAACCAAGCATTTGGGGCTGCTCAGAGACCCAGCGAGCCCCTTCGAGGGGAGCTGCCTGCAGGCTAGGTTGATGCGAGGGTCAATTGAGAAGAATGGGTACTTAAAACAAATTTTTTTTATTGGAGTATAGTTGCTTTACAATGTTGTGTTAGTTTCTGCTGTACAGAAAAGTGAATCAGTTACACATACACATATATCCCCTCTTTTTTAGATTTCCTTCCCATTTAGGTCACCACAGAGCATTGAGTAGAGTTCCCCATGCCATACAGTAGGTTCTCATTAGTTATCTGTTTTATACACAGTAATGTATCTATGTCAATCCCAATCTCCCAATTCATCCCAACCCCACTTTCTTTCCTTGGTAACCATAAGTTTATTCTCTACATCTGTGACTCTATTTCTGCTTTGCAAATAAGTTCATCTGTACCATTTTTCTAGATTCCACATATAAGTGATATTATATGATATTTGTTTTTCTCTTTCTGACTTACTTCACTCTGTATGACAATCTCTAGGTCCATCCATGTTCCTGCAAATGGCACTATTTGCCATTTTGAATGGCACTATTTCATTCCTCTTTATGGCTGAGTAATATTCCATTGTATATATGTACCACATCTTCTTTATCCATTCCTCTGTCGATGGACATTTAGGTTGCTTCCATTTCATGGCTATTGTAAATATTGCTGCAATGGACATTGGGGTGCATGCATCCTTTTGAATTATAGTTTTCTCCAGACTTATGCCTAAGAGTGGGATTGCCGGGTCATATGTTAGCTTTTTGAGAAGTGGAAAAAATTTAGGAATCAGAAAAGTCTCCCACATTCCTTCTCCCTGCAGTGCTCAAGGCTGGTCAGCTCTCCTTTCTTGATCATACAGCCCCCTGGTCTGTGACACTGGTCACGTCTGTCACACGGGTTGTGAGCTGGGGATCCCACTGCAGGCTCCCTAAGAGGTTGGGTGTTTCCACCAACGTCAGCGTCTACACCACATGGGTTGTCAGCACAACCTGGAGCTCAGCTCGGGATGTCAGGAACTTCTCTCCAAGCCTTGCTAGGATCTTATCTTTGCCCTGGTGTTGCTTCTGGGACCGCTTGGGGGCACCCCCGTCTCCCCGTGGCTTGCCTTGCCTATCCGGACAGTCAGCCCTGCAACCTCAGCCCCTGCATCCCAAACTCATGCCCTCTCTCTCTGCTCCCTGCCAAGAGTGTAGCAGGCAGTTCCTGCAGGGACCTACTCCCCAAACCCTCCCCAACAGCCACCTTCAACCATCCACCTATCCTCTGTCCTCCAGGGACCTTCTCTGGTTCCGCCCCCCCACCCAGCCCCATGACAAGCCCCCTCCCCAATACCCACATCTATCCCTCTTCAGACCTCACAGCCCTGGGCCCAGCATCTGCGTTTCATGTGTCCCTAGGGGGCCCCAAGATGCCCTCTCTCCCTCCTTGCCACCCCGTGGACCCCCAGGGACAGAACCTGTTTCTCACCCACCATTCAAGGCTGAGTCCCAAGGAGCACCCACATTCAAGGATTCCTTGGGTGGTTTCTGGGACTCTTGGAACTGGGGTTTCCAGCGCCCAGTGCTGGGCTGGTGCCTTTGCAGACGTGTCTGTCTGAGAGGCAGTAAAGCCTAGCTGGCAGAAGGACATTCCTCTGGCTGGGTGATCCTCCCTGTGCCTTGCGGCCCCAGAGGGGTGCATGAGAAAGTATCTTCCATGTGTAGGAGCTTAACCACAGGGCGTCGCCAGATGCTCACAGCAGCCCTGCAAGGTGCACATTACTGTTATCTCCATTTTTCAGACAGGGAAACTGAGGGCTGCAAACCCCAGGGCTTGCCCGAGCCCACTCTCCCCAGCAGCCCTGTCCCTGGCTCAGTGGCCAGCAGAGCAGTAACATATCCTGGGGTTCCTGGAAGGGCTGGGGGGGAATCCACATCACCCTGACGTGGACGGTGAGGACTCGGGGCCAGGCTGGGCTTGCTCTTTCCCTCTTTCCCCAACCCCAGTCTTTCCAGGGGAGCCCAGGAACTGGCTGGAGAAATGTAAGCCGGCAGCTGGAGGAGGGAGCACAGGGCTGGGACCCTGTGTGTGTGAGTGGGGACCCCTGCTGGCCACTGTGCAGGGCAGAGGAGCAGGAGCGGGGCCCTTTGGGTCCTCCATCAGCCCTTCAATTCCACATTCACTGGGTGTGTCACACACAGTCCCTGGAGGGAGCCAACAGCTACACACACAAAGGACCGAACAAGATCATTTTGGACATTGCTAAGTTCTAGGGAGGAAGTACAACAGGTCAGTGAGAAGGACAGTCAGTGGGGGCATATGGGGCTGGCTTTAGATGGGAGGGGGACAGGGAAAGCCTAGCTGAGGACGTGACATTAGCACTGAGACTTGAAGGCCCAGAAGAAGCCTGCTGCGTGACCATCTGGACGAGGGGTCTGCAGGGAGAGGCCGGCCCGAGGCTGGAGCAGGCATGGCATTCACCAGGAAAGGACAGTAGGAGCAGGAGACAGGCAGGTGGTCAGAGGGAGGAGAGAGCTCTCAAGAGCCGTAGGCAGCCCCGAGGATTGCACAGGATCTGCGGCTTAAGCTATCCTTCAGGCTGCAGGGGAGGAGGAGTTCCTGGGCCGTCCCCACAGCACTGCAAGGTAGGCGCTGGCACTGTGTCTCGTCTTGTGCAAGGAGCCGCACTTAGCCCTGATCCAGGGAGCTCACAGTGACTGGCCAGTCACAAGCACTGCGGTGCCAAAGGCCACAGAGGGGGACCGTCTTGGGGGAAAACTCCAGCCCTTGCTGCACGCAGTCTGTCCCTGCATCCACCAGCCAGAGCCCATGCCCACTGTCCCCTCTGCAGTGTGTGAAGTCCACGAGGTTTGCTGACTGGCTGGCTTCAGCCTCTGCAGAAGTTTCCATTGTCCCCAAGCATCAGGCGTCTCCCCCGTGTCTCCACCAGTGTGCCCGGGTCAAGGACACCATCTGGGAACCCTCTCTCCCGCTTGGCCAGGCAGGGAACCTGCTCTGCCTGCTCCTGCCTCCAGCGGCTCATTCCCTTGGCAGTCACCACCCAGGCCCTGCTGAGGGTGCTGCCGGGCTGGACCCAAGACCCAGGGCTCCCGAGGGGGATACACACCTGTGGATACTCCTGCAAGTCCAGACTGGCTCCCCTGCCTGGAGGGACCCCCAGAAGCCAATGCTGGGGGACTCATCACTCCGTGAACACCTCCACATCCCAGGCAGTGTTCAGGACACACAGAGGGGCACCAAGCAGGCACAGCCTTCCCAGGTTCCCAGTCCGTAGAGTCACCGGTCACAGGGACGCTGGGATGAACAACCCAGCGACGTCTCTCTCTCACTTTCTTTGGCAATTTCCTTCCCCCCAGGACCCAGGGCAAGAAAGTTTGTGAAAGGCAGTTTCAACTTTCAAGACTGAATCCTGAGGAGGTTGATAAAAGGGGCCGGGGCCTGCCGCCAGGGGGCAGCCTGGGCCGCACGTGGGCACTAGCCTGAGGCCAGCACAGGGAGGGACAAGACCCAAGATCATCATTTCCCCAAGAAAGGCTTGTGAGGGGTCTTTTCTTCCTGGCTGAGCCCAACAGTGCGAGACCCCCAATGGGCGCTCAGTGAGGACTTGCTAATGTGCTTTCATGGGAGTCCTGGCTGTGGGTCAGGTCCTTGGTCCTTCCTCGCACAAGGAATGGGTAGAAAAGAGGGCAGCACGGGGGGGCAGCCAGGCCCCCAGGGTCGCAGACAAGAAAGGGATCGTCTGGGTACACTGGCTCCTGGGCCATAACAAGGTACGTAGTTGGGGGACCGAGCCCCAGTAGAAGCTCAAAGCCGGGGCACTGTGACGTCTCGGGTTCCCAAACAGCCCTTGGACCAGAGAGGTCAAGCTGAGGGAAGGGGGCGGCCAGGGTTCCCGTGGCTCCCTCTCCCCGAGGGGGCGCCCCAGCCGGGCCTTGGAGCTGGCGGAAGCAGAGGGGGCGCCAGGCGGCGGGAAGAAGAGGCCATGGGCGCGCAGGTCGGGGCGCTGCTGCTCGCGCAACTGTTGGTGCGGGTCGAAATCGCGAGGCAGGGTGAGCTGAGGCTGGGGCTGCCGGCGCAGCTAGGGGTGATGGGGGAAGGGTGGGGCGCGTGGAGACCGAGAGGAGCTCACTTTCTCTCCTACCCGCAGCGTTGCGGGATAGGGACCTGTTGCTTCCAGGTAAGGCGTCCAGGGGGCGCGCTTCCCTGCGCAGGGCACCTGAGCCGGAGCGCGAAGGGAGACTCATCTTTTCCTCTCCCCGCCCCAGGTTTCGAGAACTCTTCTATGCTCGCATGTAACTGATGGGGCCGCCCCTGGGTGTGGGGGAGGGGCGGGCGCCTGTGGCCCACGTGGGGCAGGTCCCCAGCGTCCCCTTCTTGCTGGGCGGCAAGACCCCTGGACGCGCGGTTCCCCGGGGCGCCCCTTCCCTTCTCCCACCCGGTGGGTGAGGGTGGACGGCGTGGGCCTGCCTCCCGCAGCTCAGCCTGGTGTCCATCTGTCCATCCCAGGGCCATGTGGCCAACGGACTGTCCCGACACGCATAGTGGGTGGAAAGGACGCAGAGCTTGGGCGCTGGCCGTGGCAGGGCAGCCTGCGCCTATGGGGCTCCCACTACTGCGGAGCAAGCCTGCTCAACCGCCGCTGGGTGCTCTCGGCCGCGCACTGCTTCCAAAAGTGAGTCTGGGGGCGGGCGGCCCGCTGACCCCGGGCCCTGGGTCTGCAGCAGGACCTGCGCGCATGCCCCACGTGGACACGGCCCTCGTGTGCTCCTGAGGCCCAGTCCCGGCTGCAGCCCGTTACGCACCCACGCGAGTCCCCCAGGGCGCTCCGGGAGGAAACCCTGTGCAGTTTCTACCAGAACGTTCTCCCAGAACATTCCCACGCACATTTGTTTGTCTTGTTCTTTTCTTTCTCGCTTCACTTGTCCCCAAATGGCACCACCAACCTCCACCTTCCTCACCCCACCTCCCAGCGGAGGTGACCCCCCCCCCCCCCGCGGGAGGAATGAGCTGAAGTAAGTGCTGGACACAGAGCCTGGCCTGTGGTGACAGTGGCCCCGGAAGCTGTTTTGAGCCCAGCCTGCTGTGGCGCCCGTGCACCTGCTTGTTCCCTTTAGAGAAGGGCTCTTGGAGGTGACAGGTGGTTGAGTGACTGGCCAGATGAGCTGGCAGGGGAGGCACCCTCCTACCAACCCCCTCAAGTCCCCAGGTGTGGGACTTTGTTTGGGGCTGTCTGGGCTCTCCCCGTTTCTACCCTGGCCTCTCTGGTCGAAGGAAGACCTGCTGATGGTGTCTGGGGTGAGCCCCGCAGCAGCCCGGGGGTCTCAGCTCAGGGAGCAGCCCCAGGTGTGCTCAGGTGGCCCACCCTCCCTCTGAGGACCCCTGACGGCTTTCTCCTCCCCTGCCAGCAACAGAGATCCCTATGAATGGTCGGTCCAGTTTGGCGAGCTGTCTGCCACACCATCCATTTGGAACCTGCAAGCCTACTACAACCGTTACAACGTGGAGCAGATCTTTTTGAGCCCCAGGTATCTGGGGTCTGCATCGTATGACATCGCCCTGCTGAAGCTGTCCTCCTCCATTACCTACACCAAGTACATCCAGCCCATCTGTCTCATGGCTTCCTCCTCTGAGTTTGAGAACCGGACTGACTGCTGGGTGACCGGCTGGGGGGACATTGAAGAAGATCAGGGTGAGGCTGGGGACAGATGGGTCTGGGGCAGGGGAGGGCGGCAATGTCATGTCCACTCATTCTAGCTGCACCAGCCTCAGTGGCCCCCACCTTGGCAGCATCCCCTCTTTGGCCTACTCAGCATCCTCTCCACACTGGCTCTCCACTCTTTTTTTTTTATAAATTTATTTATTTTTGGTTGCGTTGGGTCTTGCACGGGTTTTCTTTGGTTGTGTCCAGCGGGGGCTACTCTTTGTTGCAGTGCGCAGGCTTCTCATTGCAGTGGCTTCTCCTGTTGCGGAGCACGGGCTCTAGGCACGCGGGCTTCAGTAGTTGCAGCACGTGGGCTCAGTAGTTGTGGGCTCTAGAGCGCAGGCTCAGTAGTTGTGGCGCACGGGCTTAGTTGCTCCGTGGCATGTGGGATCTTCCTGGACTAGGGCTCGAACCCGTGTCCTCTGCATTGGAAGGCGGATTCTTAACCACTGCGCCACCTGGGAAGTCCTCTTTTTTTTTTATTTTAGATTTTTTTTTGATGTGGACCATTTTTTAAAAGTCTTTATTGAATTTGGTTACAATATTGCTTCTGTTTTTTTATGTTTTGGTTTTTGTGGCCACGAGGCATGTGGGATCTTAGCTTCCCGACCAGGGATGGAACCCTCACCCCCTGCACTGGAAGGCGAAGTCTTAACCACTGGACCGCCAGGGAAGTCCGTGGCTCTCCACTCTTGCTCCCCCTTAACGAGCAGTGCTTTCTGTACACACACTCAGCTCCCCCTCCCTTCCGGAGACTGTGAGCCAGAAGCCAGAGAGGGTGGCACGCTGGAAGCCAGAGAGGGTGGCTCGCTGGCCCAGGCCCAAAGCCCCAGCCTGCAGGGGTGGGGCTGGGGAGGGCTGTTTCAGGAAGGCCTCCTTTCCACCCCAGCAGGGTGCTCACCACCACCCCCACCGCCAGCCAGCCTCCCACTCTGGCTTCTCCATCCCTTCTGCAGCTGCCGGAGTGGCCTCCTGTCCTGGAGTGCCAGCTCCTTTTCTCTCCTTGAAATGTCAAGCCATGCTCCAGCCTTGGCTCCCCCCTGAATCTCTGTGGGGCTCCTTGCGCTGTCATGAGCTGCCACCTGCTTCTCTCTCACCACGAATCCTCTGAAACCGCTGGACACAGGCCCCCAGAGGGGCTGCGGGGGCTCTAGCCTGACGGACTGGACGGCGCCTCACACTGCTCCCAGGCCCAGCGTGGCCCTGCCTCACCCTTAACCACAGCAACCATATAGATAAAGCTCCTCTCATGCGCTCTGTGTCCCTGGCACTGTTCTGGGTTCCAGGGACTCTCTTCCTTCTGGAGCCTACCTGCCAATGAGGCTGGGAACATTTTTATACCTACTTTACAGATGAGCAAGCTTGGAGAGGTATGGAAATTGCCCAAGGCCCCAGGGCTCAATGGAGAAGCCAGGGCTCACTGGCCCGGAGAGGGTAGCACACCTGGAATTGGCACGGGGCAGACAGAGGAGTCGACAGGAGACCTGCCCCGTTCTTTCCCTTCACCCGAAGGGGCTGGAGAAAGTGCCCCTGTGCAGACTGCCTGGGCCCAAAGGGCTGAATGGGTGTGAGCCAAGGAGCCTAGCCAGGCAGACCCTGCTCCCTTCCCCCGGTTAACAGGTGGTAACACCCAGCCCCAGGCTGAACCCTCACTCTCACAGGTAGAAGGTGACTTCTTGTCCCCCACCCCCCAAACCTGATATACTCTGTACTAGCTGGGAAACCTTGGGCAAGGCACTTCATCTCACTGTGTCTCAGCTTCCTCATCTGCAAAATGGCATAATAATAGCTCCCACCTGAGAAGGTAGTTCTGAGGCTTAAAAGCATTCATACACGAGGGCTTAGCAGAGCGCCCGGCAGCCAGGAAGCTCTATTTACAGACCAGCTTTCAGTGTTATTGTGGTCACCATCCTCTGCAGGATAAGGAGGTGATTCGGACCCAGACTTAGGAATTGGACAGACCTGGGTTCATATCAGGCTCTGGCAGTTCCCTGATACTTTGCTGTGGGTGGGGGAGGGCAATCTTGCTCCTGAATCTTTCCTTACCTGAGAATGGGGCTTGATCGCACTGCATCCTGGGGGGCCGGGCATGCGCAAATGCACGGGGAGAGAGTGCACCAGGCATGCCCCACCTCCTCAGGCACCTGGGCGCTGGACTGTGTTAATCCTAAACCATCTCAGCTGCACTAGCCCCGCCCTCAGGCGTGCTACGGTCTCTCCCCGGGGCCTCAGCCAGGGCCTGTTATCTGCAGGCTACAGAGAGGGAAACCTGTAACAGCTTGTCCATCCATTGGTTCTTTATGTGATGTTGTTCATCACCCATCAGGTGCTGGGTGCTGGGCTAGAGCAGGGGAATCAGGGGCAATGTCCCAGGCATCGTGGGTGCCCCAAGGACCGCCTCCCCCCACCCACCGCCTTCGTAGCCTATGCCATTCCTCCCAACCTGATGGTAGGGGAGAGGCTCAGGATGCCATCTTTCTCTGTCCCCTCAACTCTACAGCAGCACTGCCATCTCCCTACACCCTCCAGGAAGTGCAGGTCGGCATCATAAACACCACCATGTGTAACCACCTGTTCTCACTGCCTGATTTCCGCCGTGACATCTGGGGAGACATGGTTTGTGCTGGCGACCCTCAAGGTGGCAAGGATTCCTGCTTTGTGAGTGTCCCTCCCGTCCCCAACCAGGGCTTCTGGGCCTTAGTATCACATCACCCCAGCCCCCAGGCCTGAGAGCAACCTGTATCCCTGCACTTCATTTGGTCCTCACCTCAACCCTGGGGGCGGGGGTAGAGACTATTGCCCCCACTTTGCAGATGCAGAAACTGAGGCTTGGTTACTTCCAGGGGGAGGAGTGGCATTTGCATCCAGTCTGCCCAGCTCCACAGCCCCTCCTGCTCTCCTGGCCTCTCTGCTCACCCCTCCTGCCCCACCCCAGGCTGGGCTCACCCATGCTGCTCCCCAGGGTGACTCAGGTGGACCCTTGACCTGCGAAATGAAAGGGCTGTGGTATCAGGTTGGAATCGTGAGCTGGGGAGTGGGCTGTGGTAGGCCCAACCGGCCCGGTGTCTACACCAACATCAGTGCTCACTACAAGTGGATCCGAACGATTTTGGCCAAAAACACCATTTGCAGGCTGGACTCCTGCCCATTGCTGTTGCTCTTCCCTCTGCTCTGGGCTCCCCCATTCCTACAGTTGGCCTGAGCCCAGCAGATGGCCCCCGAGAGTCAGGGCCATCTGCTGAGTCAGGCCCAGTTCCCTTTGCTAATAAACCTGTGCATGTTCAAGTTGAAGCCTTGCACTGTGTTCTGTGGCCCCTGGTGGCTTCCTGGACACCCTCACGGTCACCCGTGTCCCATCCACGCCAAGACCACTCCTTAAGTCCTAAATCATTGTCACCCATCTGTGCTATACTGGTTTTGGTTGCGAACAACAAAACCCTCTCAGGTTAGTTCAATCAGAAAGATAATTTATGGGAGGACATTAGTAGCACCAAGGTCCCTGGGGGCTAGGAAGGCTGGAGTGGAGTGCAGTGGAGGAAACGCCCCCAAACACCCCCAGCGCTCATGCCGTGTTTCCCACCACACAGACGCCGGATGCTCCTGGCCTCACCACGGTCCCCCAAAGGCTGACCCGGGACCAGGACGAGGGTGCGGGTAGTTTATTTAGGAGGCGATACCAAGAAGCCCCAGTGAAGAGTGGTGAAATGAGGCAGGAGGGGCGAGAGCCAGTGACGTTTGCCCAGATGAGGAGGTTACCCTTTTGGCAGCTGAGGCACTGTCTGGCCGGGATCCCCTGAGAAATCACGGGGACACACCTCAGCATCGCCCGTGGGGGACGAGGACCTGGCATGGCCCCTTCTCTCCTGACTCCCCGTGGTTGAGGCTTGTCCTGGGGGCGTGGGGGCTCCAAGCTCCATAGGTGGCCTGGGTGGAGAGGCAGCAGCAAGCGTGTCGCACCACCCCCCCCACGCTGGGGTCGCAGAACCCAGCCTCAGCACGGCCAAGGGACCAGGCCAGCGGGGCCAACTCGGGACACTCGGAACTGCTCGGGCAGATCTGCGTTTTCATGAGATCCAGAGGTGTTGTGAGAGCAGAAGGTATGAGAAGCTCTGGTGGGTCCACATCCTGCCCTCCCTCCCCACCCGGAGACCCCCATCCTCCCTGCTCATGTGTGAGCCCTGGGGGTTTCCCAAACAGGGAGGGTGGGCACACGCTGGTGGGCAGCCCCGAACCAGACGGAAGTGCCCCCCGCGGTTGTGTCCCGCGCCCCCCCGTCCACCCCCACACCCAACCCCGCCCCTCCCCCGCCAGCTCTCATCCCCTCTGCAGCCACAAGGATTCAAATCTACACCCAACAAGTCCGGCCAACACGTAACACCCCTGTAACACCCCTGCAGCTTCCCAGTGCTCCTAGGGTCTCCTGCAGGGCCCCCCTTTTATCACCCCCCCCACTCTGGCTGCCTAGCGCCTAGGTGCCCAGCTCTTGCCCACCTCTGCCCTTGCAGATGCTGCTCCCTTGGTCTAGAATGTTCTAGAATGTTCCTCTCTTTCCTGGTTGGCTCCTGCCTTCCTCCAGGCCTCAGCTGAGACCTTGTCTCTTTATCGGGCCCATCATGCCTGCTCACCACACCCTTCACAGTCAGTCCCTCATGCCAACTATCTCTGTTTGTCATGAATGTGGGCTTTGTGGTACTTTCCCAAATGGGTGGCCCTCAGCCTGCAGAAGCCGTTTGTTCCCCCGAGCTGGGCAGGGTGAGGTGCTTCCCTGGTCTGTGCTTGGCGCACAAGGCCACAGCAGGACTGAGTAGCCACGTGCTCTCCCTGTAGGTCACCTATGGCATACCCCTGTGGTGGAGCCTCCTGACAGCCCCACCAGGAATCGGGGCCCAAGGCTGGGGAGAAAGTGAACAGCTGGGGACCCTCAACCCTGTGCCCCGGGGTCATTCATTACTGTCATCGTGGGCGCAGACCCATGCAGCCAAGGGCCCAGCTGGGGCATACAGAGCCCTGGGCACTGGGTAAGCACAGGGAGGGGACACCAGGGTCCCTGGTTCACCCCCTGCCGTGTCCACTGCCCTTGCTCTCAGCACTTGTCCTGGGACAGGCTGAAGAGACCTGGGAAGGAATTGGAGATCTTCAGGCAGGGGTGATGGGGCAGGGCCTTTCCTAGGTGGAGAAACTCAGGGCTTGTCACCCCCCACCATCTGGGCCCCATAACCTTCAGCCTTTTTATTCCCAGCTGCCGTCCACGAAAGACATGACCCTGGCCCCAGAGAGTGGCCTTGGGCACTCCTGGACACAAGGGTCCTGCACCACCCCCAGTCGGGACCCATCACTGACCAGTAGGTGCTGACCTGCTTTGCAAGTGGCATTGCCTGTCCCGCCACCACTGAGGCCGGGAGTGCCATGACCCTGTGGACAGTTGAAGTCCCTCTGATCACTGGGGGAACCCACAAGGTGGGGACATGGGGGGCCCTGTCGGCTAGATCATAAGTGACCAATGTCCTATGGTGTGTTTTCCCACCAACCAGTGTTAACAGAGAGGAGCTTCCTCTTGTTCTCACATTTGCTAAGACAGTTAAACCTGCAACTTTCATCCTTAGTTTGTAGTCATAAGATGCTTTTCTAAGCCTGGTTTTTCTAGGGTAATTGTTAGTTTATTGAGCTCATGCTTATTATTTTTCACCACATATTGTGGATGGCACCGCTCATACATTTTTTCCCTTCCTTTTCCTATTCTCCAAAAAGTTGTAGAAAGCCAGAACAGACCTTCTAGACAGCCACTAAGGTTATTATTTCCCTTTTGCAAAGGTTTAATAGAATATAGGGGAAATCGAAGTATTTCTGACAGGTTCTAAATGTAAACACAATTCAGAGCTTTGTATATATTTTTGCATATGGAGAGTTGGGTATGTATACAAAGACACCAAAATATCAACACTTGTTACCCCTGAGTGCTGGGGGTATAGGTGATTATCATCTTTTGTATACTTTTTAGCCATTTCCAGATTTTCTTCATTAACCATTTACTAGTGTGTTACTAGAAAACCAAAACCAAAACCAAACAAGAATCCAGAATTGGTTGGGCAGTTTGGACAAGAGACATTTTCTCAGGCTTTCAGAAGGGATTCTGTACAGATGCAGATTCAAGCCACCTGCCTCCAACCAAACTGTTGTTCCTACGCCACTTCTAAGTAAAAATTTCAGGACCACTGCTATTAGTAAGCACAGAATGCTAATAAGAATCTAGACTGGGAAGCTAGAAGATGATGCAGCAAGGCCTTCCAAGGTCTGAGAGGAAATTAGCTTAGTTTTAGAATTCTAAACCCCGCAAACCATCAATTAAAGGGGAGGGCAAAATTATGTCGCTCTCAGACAGGAAAGCTTAGAAGGTTTATCTCCCACCTGCCCTATCCAAGGACCATAACCATGGATGCCTATGTCCTAATCTCCGGAAACTGTGAATATGTACTTCACTTGGCAAAGGGGTTCTGCACACGTGATTAAGTTCAGGACAGGACATGGGGAGATTATCGTGGATTATCTGGGTGAGCCAGTGTAATCCCAAGGTCCTTATACCAGAAGGAGTCAGAAGAGGGAGTCAGAGGGATGGGGTGTGAAGTGGTAAGGCAGGACCCACCATTGCTGCTTTGCAGATGGAGGCAGGGCCACAAGCCAAGGAATGAGGGTGGCCTCTAGAAACTGGAAAAGGCAAGGAAAGTGATTCCCCCCAGAGCCTGCAGGAAGGGACACACCCTGCCAATACCTTGATTTTAGTTCAGCAACGGACTTGTCAGAATTCTAGCCCACAAATGGTAAGACCCAGATCCACCAGGCATCAGACCCAGCATGAGGCGGAAGTTGGGGGAGGTTTGGGGTTCAGAGGCCACCTGAGGGCAGGAGAAGGGTGGAGAGAGGGCACCCCCTAGTGGCATCTACCCACAAAGGCACAGCTCCCTGGGATGTCAGAATAGGAACCTGCCTAGGGCAGGTGTCCCAGGTGACTGCACCTCAGCCCCAGTTGGCTGAAGAGGCTCATGTTAGAGACACTCAGTGTTGTCCTGGGAAACAAGACTGGGGAGCTCCCCTTGGGGCCAGAATCAGCTCCCCCTGCGGGGGTGCGGGAACAGGAGGGAGGAGGAAGGTCCTGGGAGGCGGGCAATAGGGCCCAGTCATGTAGCCAGCCCTGTTTGCCCCAGCCTGGCCCTCAGGACCCTGTGTGTCCAGGAGGGGATGAGAGCCCCCCACTGATCCCTTCTTGGGGACAGTACTGGGACCTAGCCCTGGCCTGACCAGGACCCTGTAGGGCCAGCAAGGGTCGGACTCAGGAGCACTTGACCTGACACCAGGAAGATGGGCAAAGACGGGCAGGCCCGGCCCGGTGGCTGCACGTGGTTGAGGACACCCAGGACATGGGGGTGTGTGGGGGAGGAGAAGAGGACAGGTGACAGGGCCTAGCCAGGGCCCAAGGGGACACGGGACTCAGGCTGAGGATCCCCAAGCCCAACTCAGGGCCTGCTGTGGTGTGGGGTGGGCATGGGGGCGTGTAATCTCCTCTTTCAGAGCTGGTGACCCATGCGTGACCCAGACAGACCTTTGGGAAGGCCACCTCCTCATGGCGGGGGGAGGGCGTCCAGTCAACAAATAAGTGAACAAAACAAAGAAATATTCACACCTTGCCTCTTTTCAGGTTCTCAGGGCACATTTGCCCTGGGAGCCAGGCTGGGCCCGCTTGGGCATGGCATGGGTGACCCGGCCCCTCGGCTGAGCAGGGGCTGATTCTGGCCCCGTGGGGATTCCTGGGGTGCCCCCTGGGCACACGATGGGGGTGGGGGGACAGGGGTGTGCTCACAGGGCTCTGCCCATCCCAGGCTGCTCTACAGTTTGGGACAGCGCCCCCTCCTGGCCCTGAGAGGAAGTCCCCACATCCACCCTGACAGGCGCTGGGGGCAGAGCAAGAAAAGGAGCCCGGAGCCCAGACCCCAGCCCCCAGCTTGCTGCCTCCTGCCCAGGCGGGACCCCCTGGGCTCTGCGATGGTGCCCTTCCTTCAGAAGGAGAAGCAGGCTGCAGCGAGCTGTCCCGCCGTCTTCACTCCGCCCTGTCCCTCGCTCCCTCAGCATCCACCTCTGAGGAATCGCCTGAGACAGCGGGCCTGTTCCCTTTTCTTCACAGGAGGCCTTCTCGTATCTGAAGAAATAGCCTCCTCAGGCCATCAGAAGGCCCTGTGTGTGGCCCCAAAGGCATTACTTTGATTTAAATGTGTCCCAAACTGTTCAGTGGCCTGGGAGACACACCTAACTGTCTTCCAAAGTGGATATGCCAATTTTGTGTTCCCACCAGCAATGAATGAGAGTTCAACTTCATTTTTTATATCTAAAAATTTGTACCTTCCCTATAGACTGTTAAAATGAAATGAGTTAATATATAAAGGGTTTAGAATAATACCCCGTATAGAGTAAGCACTATCCGTGTGCTTTCACCACCATCACCATCGTCTGGGCTCAGAACCGCAGACCCAGCAAAAGTTTCCTAACGGATCCTCACGTCTCTTTGTGATACTCACTGACATGTTCCTCTTCTCTAATTCTAATTTTACATGCTGGTTGAGAGTCACTTAGTGGTTCTTAACCTGGAGTCTGTGGGAAAATTCAGGAATCCATGAACTCAGATCAGGAGAAAAGCACCGATATTTTCATTGTCTTCTACTGGAAATTTCATGTTTCCATCGGTAGAAGGGACCTGGGACCCCTCTTTAACAGCACCTGTGCCCTCGTCATATCAATTACAGTTGTCCCAGATAGCTTGAAATTCACACTCAGCACTGCTTCCAAATTATGGGTGTTTGTGTTTTGCTTTTTCCTTTTTTATTTTGGCCACGCCCCACTTGCAATGCAGGATGGTTCCCCGACCCCAGGGATCGAACCCTGGCCTCTACAGTAAAAGCACCAAATCCTAACCACTAGGCCACCAGGGAACCCCCAGATTTGCCTTTTCCTGAATCAATAATAAAAGCACAGGTGTTCATAGGACACTTGTAAGGCACGTGTTAACAGGTGTATCTGCAGCTGCTTTGCGGGACGTTCCTTTCTTCTTGTATCAGGGGGAGGCAGAAGGAAGGAACTGGAAAGGGCAGCAAAACTCACAGTGGAGATTTTCCAGTCTTAGGCTTGGTCGAGGGGAATCTCCAGCTCTTTGTCTGCGCTGCGCTGAGTGTGCTCTTTGCTGAGGGCTTAGCAGGCTGGCAGCTCTTCTACATTCCCTCCTCCCCAGGTGGGCTCCCCACTTGTCACAAGGGGTCGAATAGGTGACAGCCTGTCCTCCTGTGTGGTCCCCTGGGGAGGGGGGTTGGGTTGTGCTGAGCTCTGCATGTGCCCATTAGCTGGGGGACGTTTGCAAGAACCAGGGACAGGGAAGGGGGCTGAACGCTGGCTGGGAAGAGGCTGAGGAGCCAGGGGCGCCTGGAGCTCAGCAGGGGTCTCCGTGGATCAGGGGCAATGGGGTGTGGCGATGATTGCCTGGCTCAGGACTTGTCACTGGGGTCCTGCCTGGCCTTGGCCACCATCTCCCCTAGTGACCTCAGGCAAGGTGCGGAACCTCTCCGAGGCTGCTTCTTCAGATGCAGTGGGAATAAAGCAGTGATGCGATGTCACCAGGATCAGGACGCTAGTCTGGAGGCCTGATCCGGGTGATGCTCCACCAGCAGTGTTATCCCGCAAGTCCTTGGACGGGGCCGTGGGATTAGACTTTCAATTTACTTAGAAGAGCACAAGCAACTCCACCTAAATGAGGGAAGGGTGGGGCCCTGTCTCCCACTTTCTCTGCAGCCGGCCTTCTGTTCCGTGCAGTTGCTTCTGTGTCTCCAACCCCTTGGGGGTCACCTAGGGCAGAACCTGCCTGATTTCTTCCTCCTCACGTACCCAGGGCTCTGTGGCTCTTGGGTGTTTCAGAGCAAACATCAGTCCTGGAGTGGGGAGGGGGTGCTGGAGGGGGGAGTGTGTGGCCGGAAAGTCCACCTCCCTCCCAGCATCCGGCTGAGGTTTAGGGCGCACTGGAGCCCGCGGTAAGGAGCCCCCAGCGGTAGCGGGCCAGAGTCCCTGCGGTAGACGCTCTAGAGGGTCACCCGGGCGGCCTGCATCCGGCACCGGCGCTGCGGCACCAGCAGGGGGTGCCAGGCCACCATCGGGTACCGCGCGGGCCTGCGGTTCAGCGCCCGCCCTCCCGCCTCCCGGCGGCCACTCCCGTCCGCCAACAGCCAGCACCTGCTCCACTGCCTTTCGGGAATCGGCTTCAAGTGGGGATTTGACCCCGAGAAGCCGTCCGCCCAGTCGGCCCGCCGCGGTGACCAGAGAGCTGACGACCCGCGCGGGGAAGCAGGACCCAGCGAGGCCCAGTGTGGTCCTGAGCTGGTCTCGGGTCCCACCACGCGCTGCTTCCTCGCGGCCAGGTGGGCTCCCTCACCTGTCGGGACCAGAGGCCAGGTGACCCCGGGCCGGTACCAATCGGCAAGGCCAGAGTGATGCTGAATGCCCGTGTTGAAGAAAGGTTCTGCACACACGTGAGCCCGCCTGATTCTTGCCCCCAAGGGGAGTGGCTCCAGGCGCCCCCAAGCTCCCCGGCCCCGCACACTATGCGAGCCTTATATCCTGATGACCGGAGGTCCTGAGAACAGCATCTCAGGACGCTGTCTCCACCACGCGTGACTCCGTGGGGCCCGGGCAGGCCTCGGCCTGGAGGACACCTCAGTGTTTGCAGTGGGAACGATGAAGGAATTCCCAAGAACTGGCTCCCAAATAAGGATGAACTGTGCCCGGGACGGTGCTTCGCAATTAGTCCCCACAGCAGCCCCTGAGCTGGCGCCACGCCTGCTCCGCCCCCTCCCTCCCCTCCTCCCCCCACCCACTCCTCTTCCTGCTCTCCTCCAAATGCTCCTCTTCTCCTACCTTCCCCAGTCTAAGGCACTGACTGCTGTGGGGATCAGTGCTGTCACTCCTCCCATCAACGCTGTCCCATTCTGACCCTCGTTGTTGCCAACCAGGAGGCACTGGGAGGCGACCCCCTCCCAGCTGCCAGCCCCAGGAAAGGTGGGCCCCAGAAAAGGGGTCGAGTCTCCTCAGTACTGGAAACATTTCCCTTTTAGCAAGTCAGGGGCAAGGAATTAATTATGCAACAGAAAGGAACTGGTTCCAGAGTGCTGCTTGTGAAAACTGCTTTCTGTTGCAGTGTTTTGTGTACGTGTGTGAGTAATTCTCCTGTGATTTGATTTATTCCTGCAACAGGGGGTGGATGGATGGAATGATGGAAAGATGGATTGAAGGAACACTAGCATCCATCCTGCACCCATGTGGGGCCAGGCCTATTGCCAGGTGGTTTCACAATTGTTCTCTCATTTAATCCTCACAACACCTCTCAGGTGGGTGTTAACATCCTATCTTTACAGATGAGGGAACCCAGGCTGAGAGAATTGATGTAATTTACCCAGTGGTTATGGAATTTAAACCCACTATCGCTCTGCCCCCCACTCCCCTGTTCAGATGTCCATCCAGTACCCATCTGGGTGCCATCTGGGGGGAGGGATGTCCTTTCCTGAGTGTCCCCACACACTTCAAAACTCACACAGCAAGCGGTCTCCCTGCAGGTTTCCTTCCGCTGCTCTGGGAACTCGGGGCCCAGAACTTACAGAGCCTTTGGCAGAGCCGGCCTGGCCCCTGTGATCTCCTTCTCAGTGGTTCTACAAAAGTTAAGAAACCAGGCACGTGTCAAACCTGAGCCCTGGGGTCCAGGCTGACAGAGGGACAGTTTATCCTGGGCTCGGATCCTGCTCTTTATCTGGGCTTTGGTCGGAAGTCAGCCTGTCAGCCTTCGGAACATCTGAGTACATTCTAACCCCTTCCTTATCCACGTCCTGGCTGAGCCATGGAGGGTCGTTTGTTTGGGGGCTGTGAATTGTTTCTTCTCCACAGCACTGAACTCCCAGCCCCTAACCTGTCCCTGGACAGTGTCACTAGTCCCAGGCCCACCAGAGGCCCACCAGGGTGCAGGGACCACCGGCCAGCCATCAGGGGGCCCTTGAGAGACATTCAGCCGTGCAGCCAGGGTGGTTGGGCAGCCAGATGCTGAGAGGAGCTGCTGGAGGTGGGGCAGCCCCTCCACTCCACCCCACCCAGTGGAGGCCCCAAGAGGCCCCAAGAGAACCCTCTTTGTCTGTTGCACCAAGCCGGGGTTGGGGTGGAGTTTTATGAGCACAAGTGTCAGTCTTCCAGATCCTCTGCAAACACCCTCTGGAAGTGGCTGGGGAAACAGGACAAAGGGGCTGGTGTGTGTATCACAACCAAGGTCAGGCTGCAAGGTCTCCGTGGGTTTTGCTCTTGGTTCAGGCTCCTTCCTCCTCACTCTCCATCGGCACAAGTGGGAGGTGGGGTGGGGGGAGGAGGCACCCCTGGCTGGGGGAACTGAACCGTTTCTGCTGTCTTTTGCCAGCAAATGTGCGGTGCTCTGAGGAACACACACACACAGATCACATACACACATGATAGACACACACGCAGAAACACCCAAACACAGACACGTACAGAATGTACACAGACACATAAACACACATACATACATGTACACAATCATATAGATGCACAGACATATACAGACACACACACACACAGAGACACATACACAAATACAGACACACACGCAAACATATACACACGGAAACATAAACGTACACATACACATGAGGCGTTTTGCTTAAGTGAAGGACCAGCTATTCCAGGAGTCACGATGCACCAGAGTCACTTTGAGCTCTGGGGCCTCAAGCGCCTGGGCTGTCACCTTCAAATCCCCAGTTTGAGGTACATTTTTTCTGTGTCACCTCCAAGCCTCCTGAATCGCAAATCCCACCAGAAGGGTGAGTCTGGACTGCATCACTCAGGGTTCACAGGGCCCCAAGCAAGAATAAGGCCACCGGCTCGAGCAGGGGCACAGCGTGGAACCCAGAGGTGCTTGAGGGAGACTTTGCCAGTGTTCCCCATCCAGTCTGTGTAGGTTGGCACATGGGTGTAGACACCAGGCTGGTATGGCCCAGCGCAGCCTGATTCCCAGCGTACAGTCCCAACCTGGATCCAAGCATCATAGATGGGACAGAGCAGTGGCCCCCACAGTCACCCCAGGGACAGGGAGGGCAGGAGCCGAGCACAAGGCCTCCCGGGGCCCATGGGCCTGCGCACCCTCTGCTGAGGCCACAGGGGCTGGGCAAGGATGCTGCTCCCTGCGGACGCTGGGGTGTGGGGGTGGGGACCGAGTGGGGACACAAAGAACCTGGAGGGTGGGTGGAAGCCACCGTCACCGCGCAGGAGTCTTTTCTCCCATCACAAAGAGGCACAGAACATGTCATCCTGGATGAGGCTCTTCCTGGGGAGGCTGGGCTATCCTAGTTGCTCACCTGCTGGTACGTCTCCCAAACCCAGATGGGCCCAGCCACCGCCGGGAGGACCCGCGCTAGGACTGGATCTCCTGCCCCTCTGCCCACCCAGCTCCTCCCGCCTCCCAGAGCCAGGAGGCAGGGGCTGGGGCAGTAAGTTCAAGCCCCAGGCATCTGCCTGGGAACTGAGGGCCCTACTAATCTCACAGACTCTCAGCCTCAACTGCACTGGCTCCGCCACGGGCAGAATCCAGGACACCGGCCCAAGGCCCCCAAGTCCTATGCGGGTCCCTGTGGTGAGAGGGCTCAGGGAGTCTAACTGCACCAGGAATCTGTCCCCTGGGCCACCCCTGCCCATGGTCGAGGGGGGACAAGGAGACACGGAGGCCAAGTTGGGATGGGAAAGGGAGGGAGCGACCCACCTGCCTCAACACAGTAGAGCTGGGATCCGAACACCCATGAGGCGCTGATGATCCCACGTGCCAGCCTCCGGGGATGATGGCGCGGGTGAGTGTCCCCACTATGTCGGCACCAGGGTCTGTGTCCCCCGGGTGGGCCTCGGCCGCCCCTGCCCTCCAGGAGACTCTGCAAGACCAGCAGGGAAGTAGCAGTGGGGGATGCCCTCCATGGAGCCCTGAGCTCCGGGCGAGCCCGCCGCCCAGCAGGGCTGAGGGGCCGCCCTCACTCACGCTGCAACGGCAGCAACAACCACTACCACAACCCAGCGACAGTGGCGACAGCACCCACAGTGACCACAGCAAAAGCAGCAGCAGCAGCAGTAACAACAACGACACACAACCACGTGAGTGAGGGCATCCGTTTAGCTTCCTGCTCACACAGACCCTGGGTCCCGCATCCAGAGCCAGGTGTAGAGACGCCCCTTCACTCTTGCTGAGGACGCCATCCTGTTTAGTAAAGCGCAGCTGTTCCAAAGCACGTGATCAATCAATCAATAAAGACCTAGGAGGGAACAGACGCAGGTGCTGCCTCTGCAGCTAAGGAGCCGGTGGCCGCCCTCCACCCATCCCACTCACCCGAGGAAGCAGTAACGCCCAGCGCACCCAGCTGAGGTGGGTGAGGGAGCCCCCACCCACGTGCCCCCTGAGGCCATCCTCAGCTCACCTGCTGCAGCCACAGTCCTTCCTGGGCCCCTTGATCTCCCACAATCTTCCCGGCATCCCTGGAGAGGCTCCACCCCGGGAGAGACCGGCAGGTGGGGACGGGGCCCAGCCTCGGCCATCACATGTGTCCCCTCCTCTCAGTTTCTACTCCAGCACCTCCTACGCACACCTCACTGGCCCTGGACCCTTGGCTGGGACGTCCAGGGCTGGGCCAACCTGGAGGCAGCACATCCCTGAGGGCCCCTAGGAAAGACAGACCAGGGAGGCAGGGTCACCATTCTGGTCATAAAGTCACCCCCCTCTGTTAGACCAGGAGTGCAAGAACAGGGCGAATCCCAATTCTCCTTCTGGTCTGGGGGAGGCCACCCCAGATGGAAGGAGCTTCCGGGTCTCCTCCTTGATTCTTCCTCCTCCCACTTCCCCAGGAGGCTTGCTGGCCCCCCAGGGCCAGGCCTCTGCCCCTTGGCCCTGTCCCAGCCATCCAGAAAGCTCCCCGGAGGATGACAGAAGCAAGAGACCCAGGCCCCATAGGAGAGCAGAGGGGCCAGTGCGGGGCAGGGCAGCAGTCAGCAGATGCAGCAGCAGAAGCAGGTAGAGGCCTGGCCAGCCGCATGACTCTCCACCTGCAGACACTGTTCAAGGGTCAGCATCCTTGGATGGCACCCGAGGGATGGTTGGTGGGTCCCTCACCAATGGCAGTCACCCGGAGCCCTAGCTGGGCAGGACCTGGCCCGCTCCTCACTGGCAGTCTTCTCGGACTCCTGTCCTGCCACTTCCAGGGAGACAGCTGAGAGGAGGCCGGGGACCACAGGGCCCATCTGAGGCCAGTCACTCCTAGGATCCAGGGTCGGTGGAGCTGGTCGGGCCTCCCCAGACTGAGACGTGAAAGCCACGTCATCCTGCAGGCAGCCCATCACCCCCTGTGTCCAGGAGACCTGGGGTCCCCACTCACTGCTAAGGGATGGCCACCTGGTCTCCCTGTCCCACCCAGGGCACGCGAGGTCTCCCTGTGGACCGGCCACCTCCTGACTCCCTTCTTCCCAGAGGAAACTGCAGCTCACGGAGAGTAGAAATCTCTGAGTTCATGGTTAATCCACAACAAAGCCTTCACTTTTTATTTGTGGAGTAGGACAAGGCAAGTTGAATTTAGTGAGTTTGACATTATTAGAATTTCTCTGATGATTAGGGACAGTCCCCACTGGGTCAGTTAGCAGAAATTAAACCCAAGGACCCCAAAGGCAAATCTCCTGAGTGATGTGGGTCAATGGCAGTATCTAAGGGTTGGAGCTCAGCAGGTGGCTGAGGCTAGATGCTCCTTTGAACATAGCCACCTGGGTGCTCTGCTCGTGGGAAGGGTGACTGGTCTCTGAGTGCAACCTGTAAGACCTGCAAACTTAGACCTCACGTGCAAACACCAGGGCGGGCTGGCAGTGAGCTTGTGTATAGTGTAAGCAGTGCGAGGGGGAGGGCATTGTGAGTCAGACTGCAGGCAGGAGGTGTGTTCATTGGCGTCCCCACTTGACCTTGACCCAAGCAGTGGAACCAAATTGAAGGAATAACACGACTTTCCAGTTCTCATAGGACTCCTCCCTACGGACCGAGTCAACCTGTAGGATTCTTGGATAATTTCTGGGCAGAATGGGGTGGCCTCAAGAGAGAATAGACTTCTGCTAAGGAGAGAACTCAGTGCTTGAGGGAGTAATTAGAAAAACAAAAGAGATGTGTCCACATCGTCCACCAAACTGATGACATAGACCATACTCATTACCATTACCATTAACTCAAGAAACATTTACTAACATCTGCTATTTTTCCGGGACCCTTTTCTGGACACTGACCGTATCATGGTGGATAAGGTAAAGGTCTCACCCTTCATAAGCTCAGAATATTTCCTGGGAAAGATAACTGAGTAAATAGACAGTAATAAGAGAACATGACAAATGCAGGGACAGAGGCTTACCTTCCGGTTATGTGTGTTAGGGAGGGGATGATAAACAAGGAACAAATGAAATAAATTGTATATATTAAATAGTAATAAATGTGCTGGAAAAAGAGAAAGCAAGGAAAGGAGCAAGAGTGGAGGGAAGGAACATTGTAAACAAGATGATGACATGGTGACATCTGAGTAGAGATTTGTAGGAAGTGAGGGAGTGGCCATGCAGTCCTGCAGGGGAAGAGGAAACTGTAGGTGCAAAGGCCCTGAGGCAGGAGCATGCCTGTTGTGTTCCCAAACACAGCTGGGAAGCCAGAGAGGCCGGAGCCCCACAAACAAGGAGAGAGATGAGAAGGGAGGCTGGAAAGATGACATCATTTACTCTGAGTAGGGTTTGGAACAGAATGACAGGATCTGACATAGGTTTTAAGAGAACCACTCTGGCTGCTGTGCTGAGAACAGCCTGGTGGGAACAACAGCCGAAGCAGTGGGACCAGTTAGGAGACCATGACAGAAATCTGGGATAAAGAGGAAAGTCGCTTGGGATGGCGTGGGAAGAAGTGGCCAGATCTGGACGTATTTTGGAGATAGGATAGAACTCACAGGATGTGCTGATGGCTTGAATTTAGAGAATGAGAGGAAGAGAGGCGTAAGGAAGACGCCACAGTTTTGTGTTGTTGGGGTTTTTTAAATCAGTTTTATGGAGGTATAGTTTACAGAGTAAATTTCACTATTTTTAATAAATTATAGTCCTATGAGTTTTGATAAATGCATCCAGTCATGTAACCATCACCACAATCAAGATATAAAGCCAGTTCCATCACTATTAAAAAATCCCCCTAAGCCCCTTGGGGGCAATCCTTCCCCCACCCCAGCCCCTAGCAACCACCCGTCTGCTCTCTGTCCCTATAGATTTGCCTTTTCAACAGTGTCATATAAATGGATTCATGGTGTGGAGCCTTTGGAGTTCAGCTTTCTCCCCTCGGCATCATAAAAGACAAAAATAAAAGAGGGATTTCCCTGGTGGTGCAGTGGTTAAGAATCCGTCTGCCAATGCAGGGGACACGGGTTGGATCCCTGGTCCGGGAAGATCCCAAATGCCGCAGAGCAACTAAGCCCTTGCGCCACAACTACTGAGCCTAGCTCTAGAGCCTGAGAGCCACAACTACTGAGCCTGCATGCCACAACTACTGAAGCCTGTGCACCTAGAGTCCATGCTCTGCAACAAGAGAAGCCACCGCAATGAGAAGCCCACGCACCACAACGAAGAGTAGCCCCCGCTCGCCACAACTAGAGAAAGCCCGTGCGCAGCAACAAAGACCCAACCCAGCCAAAAATAAATAAATTAATTAATTAAAAATAAATAAATAAATTTATAAATAAAGATTAAAAAAAAAAGATTCACCATGTTGTGTATAGTTTGTTCATTTTTGTTGCTGAGTAGAAGTCTACTGAATGGATGGACCACAGTTTGCTTATCCATTCACCAGCTGAAGAAACATTTGGGTTGTTTCCAATTTTTGCCAATTCTGAATAAAGCTGTTATAAATATCTGCATACAGATTTTGTAAGAATATGTTGTCTTCTCTCTTGGATCAATCTTAGGAGTAGGATTGCTGCATGGATGTTCAACATTACCGGAAACAGTCAGCATGTTTTCCACAGGGGCAGTACCAGTTTGCACTCCCACCAGCAACACGTGAGCGTTCCAGGAGCTCTGCATCCTCGCCAGCACTTGGTGTTGTCAGTACTCCAAGGTTCCCAAACTGAGCAGTTGGAAGGAAGGACTGCTGCTTTGTGCTGAGATGGAAATTCTGCCAGTGGAGCAAGTTTGAGAGGGAATACTGAGATTCATTTGGGGTCACCTTAAGGATGAGATGTCTATATGATATTTACAAGGGGATGTTGATTAGTTGAGTGGACACGCAGGGAGAGAACTCTGGAGTCACCTCTATGGATGGTGTGTAGAGCTATGACACCAGATGCTATCACCCATGGATACAAGTAGGTGAAGGAGGAGAGAAGCCCCAGCTCTGATGTTGGGGCATCAATCACACAGAGGTTGGGAAAATGAGGAAGAATCAGCAAAATAGACTATGTTCTGTGAAAGTGATTTTTCCCCCCTCAGTAAGAATTGAGACAACTGTGTCCCTGAAAACTGGTATATGTCCTGGTTTGCCTGTGTGTGATTGTTTAGTAGCTGCCAACAGGAAATCAGACCCACAGGCCCATTGGGTCAAGGTCAAGTGGTGATGCAGATGAACACAGCCCCCACAGTCTGACACACACCACCTTCCCCCATGCCCTGGTTACGCTCTTACTCACTAGCTGCCTGCCAGTCTGCCTGGTGTCATCATGTGAGGTCTAATGTTGCAGACCTTGAAGGTCATACTCACAGGCCCAGTCATCTTTCCCATGAGCAACTTTGTGATACTATGAGCACAACGACCTGGGCACAGGTAGCAAAGTTTGGCTTGGAGCTGGGAAATCCATTGTCTCCACCTTCACATAGAATCCCACACTCCCCAGGCAGTCTGGGGAGCTTGGGGAGATGGTGCCCTTGGTGAGGAGACTGGTGAGCTCATTAGGGCACCATCAATGGGGTCATGGTGAGACTCCTTCAGGTGCCTCCGTGGGCAGCAGCACTGACTGGGAGACTTCAAGCAGGAAAGGGAGAGAAAGAAAATAATTGCTCTTGAGTAAGCATGATATGAAAACATGAAACTAACTGGGACACCCTCTGAAGGTCCAAAGCTCTTGTGGACAGGTATGAGCTCAAAGCCTTCATAATTTGGATAATTTAAGTGTGATTTGATTGTACTGACGAAATCTGACATACTGTTTCCATGATAACAGTGTTTTTGTAAAAAAAAAAAAAAAAAAAATAAGCAAAAACTATTCTGTGGGCTTCCCTGGTGGCGCAGTGGTTAAGAATCCGCCTGCCAATGCAGCAGACACGGCTTCGAGCCCTGGTCCGGGAAGATCCCACATGCCGCAGAGCAGCTAAGCCTGTGCGCCACAACTACTGAGCCTGCGCTCTAGAGCCTGAGAGCCACAAGTACTGAGCCCACGTGCCACAATTACTGAAGCTCACACACCTAGAACCCGTGCTCCACAACAAGAGAAGCCACCACGATGAGAAGCCCACGCACCGCAACAAAGAGTAGCCCCCACTCGCTGCAACTAGAGAAAGCCCGGGCGCAGCAACAAAGACCCAGTGCAGCCAAAAATAAATAAATAAATAAATAAATTTATAAAAATAAATAAATAAATAATTTAAAAAACGATTCTTCAGAATTGTTTTAGATTGACAGAGGGTCTGAAGCAGGTATATCAGTTACAAAGGCATTTAGCTGCAGTAAAAGAAGATCCGACCAACAGTGGCTTAAAAGCACACAAGAAGGATGGAGGTGGCTGTCTAGGATGGAGGCAACTTCTCAACCATGTCCTCACACCTGCAGCTTCTGAATCTTTGTTCACCGTCAATTTAGGTGTTATTCAACTCATAGCCTCATGGTGATAAGATGGCTGCTAAGGGTTAGGCATTACATCTGTATCCAAGACTAGAAGAAGGCAGACGGTGGGAAAGGATAATGCCAACTGAACATGTTCCTGTTATCAGGAACAAAACAAAGTCTTCCCAAGAAACTACCCATCAGACATCTGTTTCCACTGGGACCTTGTGGGAGACTGTGGAAAGGAGCATTTAGTTTTTCCAGTCTCTAAGGTGGAAGAAGGAAGGGAGGGGTGTTGGAATGGGGTTATTGGCTTAGCCAGCCAAAGGATTCGGCCACCAAGGGAGCTCATGGGGTTAGATGTGATTTACACACTTGTTCTGGATGCACAATAGAGACGAATTGGCAGGTCCCTGGCGTGGGAGTGAAAGTCTTCTAAAGAATTAAAGATCTGGGGAAGGAGCATGTGGAGGCAGTAGCCAGACCTCGCAGCCTATGACTAAGGCACTTCCATAGTAAGGACATGGGTCACTGTGGCCAGATGGCGGCACCCCTGCCCTGGGGGAGGTAAGGAGGACTCTCCCTGGGGCTGCTCCATGTGGGGGGTTAAAGGTGAGTGGAGGCACCTGCTGGGAGCCCAGGTTGGCGTGCCAGCCCCTCCCACTGGCACTTCCTCTTAGCCCGACAGGCCCAAGGGGCTCCATGTGTGGCCCCCAGAGGCAGGAGGTGTCGGCGGAGCCGAAGCAGTGATGGCCCCCACCCCCGCCCATTTGGGGCTTGCTCCTGGCCTGGTTCCAAACAAGGGGCAAACAGGCTCTCTGCGATTCTGGTGTGGACCCCACCAGGGCTAGACTGACCACATTTCCACCTCCTGGACCCCCCACCTGACTGGGGAGGGAGTCACTGGAAATCTTGTCACACTTTGGACCCAGGGCGGGCTCCCCACCCCATGGCCCAGCCCGTCTGTCAGGCTTCTTGGGGCTGTGGGAAGGTGCTTCCGGCT
The DNA here is from genome assembly GCF_949987535.1 of Balaenoptera acutorostrata. Lineage (NCBI taxonomy): Eukaryota > Metazoa > Chordata > Mammalia > Artiodactyla > Balaenopteridae > Balaenoptera > Balaenoptera acutorostrata. The sequence continues at coordinate 37,537,953 of NC_080078.1, forward strand.
CTGGGGCTCCCTGGAGGGTGATGGCCAGCTCAGAGAAAACCCACCCTCACCTGAGGGTCCCACATTTACGGGGTGACTTAGCCCCAACAGATGTTTCCTTTTTTTCTTTAATTTTATTTTTTTTTATTTTTTATTTTTTTTGGCTGCGTTGGGTCTTCGTTGCTGCATGTGGGCTTTCTCTAGTTGCGGAGAGCGGGGGCTATTCTTTGTTGCGGTGCGTGGGCTTCTCATAGTGATGGCTTCTCTTGTTGCAGAGCATGGGCTCTAAGTGCACAGGCTTCAGTAGTTGTGGCATGTGGGCTCAGTAGTTGTGGCGCACGGGCTTAGCTGCTCCACGGCATGTGGGATCTTCCTGGACCAGGGCTCGAACCTGTGTCTGCTGTATTGGCAGGCGGATTCTTAACCACTGTGCCACCAGGGAAGTCCCCCCAGCAGATGTTTCTAGGTGTGGCCTTCTCAGGGGCTTCTGTCAGGATGCCATTGGAGGCAGAGGCAGAGGGCAGTGAGAGGCAGGGCGTGGGGGACACTGAGCCACAGAGGCCAGTGGCCAGAGACAGAGACAGAGAAGGAGTGAGGGGACAGGGACAGGACGTGGGGGAACGAGGAACAGAGGAAGAGCCTGGAGGGCAGAGGGGGAAACGGAGGCAGGAAGAAGGGCAGCGAATGAGGCACTGGTGGAGGGGTATGGGGGGGAGGGGAGACTGAGTCCAGAGAGGAGGGTAAGTGGACAAGGGAAGCAGAGTGACAGGTAAAGCGGGACCAGGTCACAAAGGGGAGGGGCCTCACCTGAGCCACCTGCTCACCCCCCAGCTGGTTCCCAGGCCAGCGGGAGGCCAGGTTAGCGTTTGTTTGTTAATAAGACCAACCCCACAGCACTTATTAACATGGGGGTAATCAAAACAATATGAACAAAAGTTTTAGAACAATGCTCCCAGTAAAGGACACCAACCAACCAACCAAACCACACCTGTGCTGCCTCCTCAAGCTCACTGCACTGATCGTTTCTAGTTGGAGACCCTGAGGCAGCCACTCAGCTCTGTCCTCTGCACAGCCGGGCCTACTTGTCTTCCTGACTGTTAGAAAAAATATCTCCCGCACATACTCATCAAACCAACCACACAGCCCTGCCTGCACATTCGCTTGTTTCTGGGAAGCCCAGGTGGGGCTGATGGGGTACAGCGTCCTGGGCCCTGGGAGGAGGGCCAGGGCTGGTCCAGGAGGCCAGAGGCCTGGCTGCAGGAAGGTGGGCGGTGGGAAAGGGGAGCATTAGCTCGGTCCTAGGCAGACCCCATGGTGGCCTAGGACTCAGCTCTCAGCCCCACCCCGTGGGGGCAGGTGAGGTGACTCAAGCCCCCACGGAGACCTGCTGTCTCACTGTTTTGCTCCTTCGTTCTGGGGGGAGGATTCACAGAATCGGCAGTGAGTCACTGGCTGAGTCAGCTCCTGGGGAGTCCTGGCTGCCTCAGCCCAAACTGAGACACCCGGCTCTAAAATGAGGGAGGATGGGGGACACCCCACTCTCGTGTGTGTGGCGGGGGTTCTCCTAGCCAGCCCTGTTTCGGAAATTCAACAGGCAGGTTGGGGACCTGCCTGGCCCTGCAGCCCCCAACACCCACCTTTCATGTGGGAGAGCTGGGCCTCCTGCCTCCTCTCCATTTGGTCTCTCTGGTGGCAAGGGGTTACAAAAGGACAGTGCAAAGGTCAGAAGTCAGGATGCTGAATCCTAGGTGGGCAGGACACCTGGGTCCCTGGCCAGACCACCATCCAAACTCCTACCTGCCAGCCCCCGTTTTAACCCCGACTGGACCCTGCTTCCCAGTGTTCCCATACACGAGGGAAAAAATAGGAACTGGGGAATAAACAATTTATTGAAATTGGAGGAATAAATAAGACGTGTGGGAGGAGTTACAAATAACTGTAAAAATCATTAACATGTATGTACACAAAGGCGCTCCGGGCCTCGGGGGTGGGGCCTGAGCCCAGGGGCGGGACGGGGCCTCCCCGCGGAGGAGATCAGGCGCCGGCACTCGGGCGCCCCCCCAGAGGTAGACCGCTTATTTACAACAGAGGAAATAGCACGTGGTCTCCCCAGATCCCTAAACCCCGCGGCCCCGGGCGGCCCTGCGAGCTCGCCGCGCCCCCAGAGCCCGTCCCCGGCGCCCTGTGGGCCCGCTACCCTGCGAGTGCCCGCGGAGCTGCACCCCTTGCACGATCCCCTGTACCCAGGAGCGGTGGGCGGCCAGGCTGATGTAGACGCCGGGCCGGTTGCGCTCCGCACAGCCCTCGCCCCAGCTGATGACGCCCGCCAGCAGCCAGGTGCGCTCGACCTGGCACATCAGGGGGCCTCCGGAGTCGCCCTGCGGAGAGGAGGGAAGGTTAGGGACCCGCGTGGGGCAAGCGGTGAGCAGAGCCCAGGACCCGCACCGCAGCGGGTGGCAGTTCCCTTCGCGGGGGACCATTTCTCCGACCTGGGGGCCGCGGCACTCTAACCAGCGCCACCAGGACCGGGAGGGCGGGGAAGGACACACTTCCCAGGCTCACTTCCGGTAAGAAGCACTTTGTGCTAGACCTTCTCCCTCACAGCCCTGGAGGCAGGGAGGATTGTGACTTGCTTCACAGTTGAGGAAACCGAGCCTCAGAAAGAAGAAAACTGACCCAGCCCGGGTGTGGACCATCGCACCGTCCCGCCGTGCTCCGCCACAGTGGTGGAGCTGGAGCTGGTTCTGGGGGCCAGGACCGTGGCACCCCTTCAGGAGGATGCCAGCTCCCTGAGAATGGGGTCAGGCACACCGGAGGTGCTCAGAATGTTTGATGTATGAATGGCTGAGCCAGGCTGGGGCCGGGTTCTGTAGGCATCTATCTAGGGGGACTACCAGGTCACAGCCGATTCTGGGAGGAGGCCCAGGAGGAGAGGGGTGATGGAGCTCAGTGGGGCAGGGCTGGGAAGGAGGTGGTGTGCTCACCAGACAGGCGTCCCGCTCCCCCTCCAGGTAGCCGGCGCACAGCATGTCCTCCGTAATGGCGCCCTGCCCGGCTCCCCGCCAGTACAGGCGGCTGCAGACTGCTGAGTCGATGATGGGAACCTTTAGCTTCTGGAGGGTCTGAGGGTGGGGCAGGGGCACTGGGAGCAGGGAGGAGAGAGTCAGGCTTGGGAGACTCTCCTGGTGGCCTCCTCAATTCCCTCCTCAATTCCCTCAGCAGCGTTTCTCAAAGGGTAAATGGATCAGCTCTGTCAGGCTCTCCCACAATGCCTGCAGAAAGCCCAAATTCCAGGACTCCACTCTGGACCTACTGAATCCCAAATGAACGTGCAGCCTGAAACTCTGAATCTTTAACAAGATCTCTGATGCCAATGAGATGGTTCAAACCAATGGTCCAGTCTTGTCCCGTCTCAGGCATTACTTTAACCAGCACCGGTACTGCTACAGACTAATGGCCACTCAGTGTTGAATGTTACTGGGACTTGAGGGACCCCCCCCCCATCCCCTAGGGGGATTGACCCTAGGGTTGGTCTCTAGACCTTCCCCAGTTCATAAATCCACCTTTCACAGGAGCCCCTAAGAATGACCGTGGGGAGGCTGGCTGAAACTTCAGAGTCAGTGGGGTCCCCAGATGCCCAAACTTGTGTCATTTCTCTTAATTCTGGAATCTGGTTAAAGTTCCATATATATATGTCACTGCTTCTCTGCCTCTTACTTTATCTAATCTAATTTGTGTTTCTAGATGAGGTTTTCCAAACCTCCAGACTTGGTTTGCCAATTATATTTTGCCATTTATGGAGACTGCATTTTCTCCTGGGAATTTTGCCTGCAATTGTGTCATGATGCCACCAGGGGGCATTTATTCCAGATTTGGAATCTTAGGGCTGTTTTCATATTCACCTGGTTCAGCTTGGTCCCATAGACACCTCCTCTCAGCTGTTCCTATATCACTTAATATCTTGGTTGATCTGGCATCTTTGCCTCAGAACACAGCAAAAGGTACCTTTTAACTAGAAATGATCTAGAACTATCCACCTAGGCTTCTGCGTCATCACATCTCTGGGTCACAGCCTGTCTTTTCTTCTATCTGTGTCATGCTCTGCCTCTGGCCTCTATCCTTTGCTGCCCATGGCACCTGTATCTCCCAGTGTCCACCACCCTCTATCCCCACCCACCCCCACCCCCCTGGTGGGAAAAAAGCCACACCTCCATCGTGGATACTCCCCCAGCCAGCAATCCAGCAGTTGGTGTCCGGAAGGAGATGGATGGAGGAATCAGGCAGGCAGATGGGCAGGATGCGTTCAGAGAACTGGATGGCGTGCTCCAGGCGCACCAAGGCGATGTCAGCATGGGCGCCTTCCTTCCAGGAGTACACAGGGTGGGACTGCACCCAGGCAATACCCACCTCCTGGGACCTCGGGCCGGGGTTCCCCAGCTGCCAGGCCCCCAGCAGCACAGAGAACAAGGCTGGTTTGTTCAGATGGCTGGAAGGGAGAGGGAGGGGGTGGCATCAGCCAGGAACCACTGGGTGGTCAGGAAGGGTCTGGGAAGGGTTTCTGGGGGAATGGCAGGCATATGAAGGCCCCTGGTGAGCAAAAGAGGCTTCTGGGGAGAAGCAGGGACTCCCCTGAGGGACCCAAGACTGGACTAAGGCCTGGAAGCCAGGGCCGTGTGGGCAGCCCGGGGTCTGGGGAATCGAGTGGAGGGGACCGGCTGAGCGTATATACCCCTTGAAGCAGTGGGCGGCCGTGAGCACCCAGTGGTTGGTGAGCAGGGAGCCTGCACAGTAGTGGGTGCCATTCTTCTGGATGCTCACAAGCCAGGGCCACTCGGCATCGGTGCTGTCCTCACCACCCACGATTCGGTTCAGGTGTTGGGGCTTTCCACAGGCTGGGGGGCCTGGCGGAGGAGGGGCCGGCGTGTCAAACCCTCAGGCACAATCCTCATCCCTTCCAGCCCCCCTTCCCTGCCTTCAGCACTTAGGCCTGTGCTCCAGTCTCCTCCCACCCTGCTCCGTCCTTTGCTGCCTCTTCCCCGGCCCTTCCACCCTCTGTGCTCCCCTCTGGCTCAGCACTTGGTCCTCTAGCCGCTCACCCCCTCCTGGGCCTCTCTCCTCCGCATCCCGACTCTCTGGGCCTCGTTTCCTGCCTGCCCTTCCTCTCCAGCTCAAACCCCCTCTTGCCCCACTGCCCGCTTCTGACCTGTCCCCCACAGACAGACACACAGACACTATCCTGCCCTTCAGGCTTCCTCCCTCCCCGCTTCCCTGAGGGCAGCTCTGACTTACCAGCTGTCTTGGCAGCAGCTAGGGTGGCTGAGGGCAAGAGAAAGAAAGGGTCAGGCCGGTGGAGGGGAGCCCTGGTGCCCAGCAATCCTTCCCAGTGGCTCAGTCCCTGGGGCCCTCCAGGCCACCCCTGGCGGGGCATTTCCTGGAGCCTGGGCAGGACAGACAGAAACCTCAGGCCCTCGCTGTGAGCTGCGGCCTTGGCCTCCCTGCAACTTCCGGTGCAGCCTGTGCCCGGGCTCCATCCAGCCTGCCTGGGGGTGAGGGGTCAGCTCCTGGGGTGTCTCACTGAGGTGAGAGTGAGAACCCCCCTCTCAGGCCAGAGGTCTGGATGCCGCTGCCCCAGCAGTGGACCATGCAGACCCAAGAGACAGGAACGGGACATGAAGAGGGTAAATAACAAGCAGAGCTGAGCACACTGAGCGCTGACTGCGCTCAGCCCTGTCCTGGGCCCTGTAGTGCAGTGTTTCATGTACTCCTCACAGCTGTGCAGGAACCTGAGGCTCAGAGCAGGCAAATAATGATAGAGAGGAAGAGAGGTAGAGGGAGAGAGGGAGAGAGGGAGGTGGGGGAACAGAGCAACAGATGAGAGGGAGAGGAGGGATTCAGGCAGGACCAAGAGGGAGGGCGGCTGGGTGGACAATGGGGAAGGGGTGGAGGGGGCAGCAGGCCCTCAGGACTCACCTGGAGCAGCCAGAAGCAGCAGGGAGGTTACAATCCTGAGGTAGTGCCTCCCCAGGGCAGGGAGAGTCTTGGGAACCACCATGGCCACTGCCGACAGGAGAGCTTGGGTTCCCTGCAGGCCACCCCAGGTTTTATCCTGTGAGGCGGAATGCCGTCGGACCAGTCCCCCAAGTGAGTGTCTCAGTCCCGCCACCCCGGGCTGTCAGTCACAGGGAGGGGGTGGGGCTTCAGGGAGGAAATAAGCCGTTAAAGTCGGGGGTGGGGGTGGGGCTGGAGGTGGGGGTGGGAGGGCTCTAGCTGGGTCCCCTACCTCGGGCCTGGATCCGCGGACTCAGGTCTCAGGATCTGGGCTCTGGAGGGGCAGGCGAGGGAACCTGGGCCCTCAGGTCTAGGCTGGGCCTTGACCTTGACTGGGGGGGGCAGGGCAGAGAAAGGCCCTTAAGCTTGAAGGGGGGGTGGTCCAGGTGGGGAAGGAAGGCACTCAGACCCTGGGGCCTGGGTCCGCGGTGGCGGGAGCCGTTGGGGAGGCCCTGGGGCCTCGGGTGGGTGACAGCGGGCAAGGGGCTGCCCAGAGGCTCCGTAACGGCTCCTGTGACTCAGCGGAAGACCTGACCCAGCCCTGGGCTCGGGGATCCCGTTAACCCACTTGCCAGAAGGTGTGAATCAGACCCCCAGTGGCCACCTGTCCCGGGAACACCTTCCTGTGGGTCCTGTCACTCAGCAGCCTGAGGATTCATCTCTCACCTGGACTCCCAGGAAGCCCGGGCGGGGCAGCCAGTTGCCCAGGTGGCTGTGACTGATGCGGCTGCCTGGGGAGGGCTGGGATGCTGAGTCCCCACACCCCACCCCAGCCCCTGTGCTCCCAGGACCACCCCCCTGGACTCCTCCTTGGGGTCAAACGGCTGCTGGGTGATGCTTGAGCGGGGAGCCCAGGTGGGGGTGTGGGATGCGAAATGCTCCCCCAAGGAATCTGCCCGCGTGATCCTGTAGCCCCCACCCTGCAGTCAGGTCTTCCGTGACTCAGCGCCCCACACTCCAGACACCCGTGCCCTGAGCAGGAGGAGTCAGGCCTCTTCTGAGTGAGACTGTGTATCTTTGTCCTTCAGTCATTTGATCAACAAACCTTGCGATGGCCCTCGATATGCCTGGGGAGGGGCATGGACATAACAGCAGTTACGGCGTGCTTAGTGAGCCAGGCACCACCTCATTCAGTCTGCAAAGTCCCTTATTATTATTCCCATTCTGCAGATTAGCAAACTGAGGCCGCTTAGGTTAGTGACTTACACAAGGTCCCCCAGCTGGTGAGGGGAGGAGCCCAGATGTGAACCCCAATTCTAGAGAATTGGGCACCTGCTGTATGCCAGGTCCTGTGCTGGGCACCGGGACACGATAATGAATAAGACACATGTCCTGTCCTTAGACAGCACACGTCTCCCCAGGGGTGGGAGGCAGTGAGCAAGTAATGACCGCAAGGGGTCATGGGGGGATGGGCACAGAGGCCTGGGACTGGGGTAGGAGTGTCAGGGAAGGAGGAGGCTGCAGGCGTGGACCCTGGAGGGCCCTCCTGAGGGTGGGTGCTGTGTGCTGCGACTCTCAGAGGGGAGGGACAGTGAGGAGTTTCCCCATGGATCCTCGGGATCTAGGTTGGTACCTGGTGCACACTGGGTCTCGATGGATGTTTGTTGAATGAATAAACAAGTGAGGAAGAAGTGAGTCTGGAGAATTCCACTGGGGACCAACTGCTCCAGCCTCCTGCCTCTCCAGTTCCTCTCTGTTCCAGCTCTTCATGCCATTCATGCCACCTGGATCACTTCCCAGGTGATCCAAGGGGCAGGCATGTGCCCCAAGATGTTGCTGTCCTCGAGATGGGGTGGCCAGGAAGATAGCCCCAAGGGGAAGGGCCCTGGAAGAACCAGGGGAAGTCCAGAAAAGCCAGTGAAGACTACCTGGTACAAGTCCTGGAAAAGGACCCCACAGACCGGCTCCCCAGTTCCCAAGGAGTGGAGACCTTGGTATGATTCAACATTCATTCAAACAGAATATTCATTGTGCCCACGGTATGCCAGCCCTATGCCAGGCATCGTGGCTGGGCATCTCTTCGCCGGGGCAGGAGATGGATGGGCTGCCCACCCTGCCACCCACTCTCCGTGTCCCTGCCAGGCCGTCTCAGACCACTGATGATTTTGCAGGGAGGTGGGGGTGACAGATAGGGCTGCAGAGGCCTCAGAGGGCATAGCAGCTGGAGCCAGCAATGCTCAATCCAGAGAAGTGACTTACTGCCCCGCTTCTCTCAGCATCTCAGATGTGGGCACCGGAGTCTGGCAGATATCTGATCAGGGGTATCCGTTCATTATCCAACCAAATCTACTGAGCACCTACTGCGATACAGCTGTGAATAAACCAAACCAAAGACAATCCTGCCCTCATGGCAGGGACACCAGGGGAAACAGAATAAACAACATAAATAAGTAAATCATTTAGTTTAATAGATGATAAAGTCTATGGGGAAAACCAAAGCTGGAAGGGACTCTGGGGTGGGGGTGGGGATGGGAGGAGGAACAGGAGGTGGGGTGTGGGGTTTTGGGGTTTGTAATCTTAAATCAGGAGCCCAGGGAAGAAGTGCAAACCTTCAGCTGAGACTTGCAGGAGAGGGGCAGAGGCAGGTGTGGTCAGAGGCCATTCCAGCCGCAGGAAGAGCAAACTCAAAGTCTCGGTGGGTGGAATGGAGGATTCCAGTGGCAAAGGAGAAGCACAGGAGCTAAGGGGGCCTGGCCCGGCCACCCGGTCTCCCTGTGTAGGTGACACTGAGCCTGGCTCCAGAGTATGAGTTGGGGACGCTAGGAGAAGAGGTGGGGAGAGCCATCCAGGGTGAGGGGCCGACCAGCTCAGGGCACAGGGACAGGGTACTCGGGGCAGAGGCCACCAGACCACCAGGGTCCTTGTGGGCCCAACCATATAAGGGAGCCTTGGCTTTAGGGCAGGAGCCCTGCAGACAGAAACCCAGCAGAGAACATCGGCCGCAGGAACTGCTCTCTCCTCTGAGGCTCATTTTCATGCAGTTCTGGCCCTGGCTTGGAGATTGCGAGCTGTTTTCTGTAAGGAGAGGCTGGATCTCTGAGCTGGAGAGGGGAGCCGGGGTGAGGTGGGGGTCACGCTGAACTCCAGGCAAGCCACTTGGCTGAGATCAGCACTGCATTCCAGGTGTGGAATCTAGCCCTCCAGTGGGTTTGGTCAGACCCGCACTGCTGTGTTTTTTAAATTGGGCAAATCCACATTAAAAAAAAAAATCTGGGGGCTTCCCTGTCGGTCCAGTGGTTAAGACTCCATGCTTCCAATGCAGGGGGCACGGGTTTGATCCCTGGTTGGGGAACGAAGATCCCACAAGCCAGGCGGCGTGGCCAAAAAAATCTGAATTTTGACTAATGCTGTTGTGAACACAAGTGTACAAATGTTTTTCTGAGTCCCTGCTAAAACAGATGTTTGCACACCCATGTTCACAGCAGCATTATTCGCAGCAGACAAAAAGGTGAAACAACCCAGTGTCCATCGATGGATGAATAAATAAACAAAAGGTGGACCATTATGTACTGTTCAGCATGAAAAGGAATGAAGCACTGACACACGCTACAACATGGATGGACCTTGAGGACATTATGCTGAGTGAAATAAGCCAGACACAAAAGGACAAATACTGTATGATTCCACCTATATGAGGTCCCTAGAGCAGTTAAATTCATAGCAACAGAAAGTAGAGGGTGGGTGCCAGAGACTGGGGGAGGGGGGATCGGAGTTAGTGTTTAATGGGTAAGGAGTTTGCTCAAGAAGATGAAAGTTCTGAAGACGGATGGTGGTGATGTTTGCACAACACTGTGAACGTATGTAATGCCATCGGACTGTACACTTTAAAATGGCTAAAATGATAAATCTTATGTATATTTCACTACAATTAAAAAATGGAAAAAGAAATCTGAATATCCACCGTTTCATGAACCTCAGAAGCTGTGGCAACACTGGGCCCCGCTGGGCTGAGAGGCCTGATTCCAGTCCAGCCCCACTCACCCACCCGCACTCTGCGGTTTGGGCCAGCCAGGGCACCATGTCTTTGGGTATCTCCTGCGCTCGGAGGGCAGGGCTTGGGACAGAACAGATGCTCCATCCCTGCCAGGTGACTCAAGTAAGCTCCCAGAGCAAGCAGAGAACTCCGAAGGAGCCAGGGACATAGCAGCTGCTTCTTCCAACCTGGCCTTGGTTTGTGCATCTGTGCAGAGGCTTGTCAGCCCCGCTATGTCTGTCATGACTGCTCAGGCAAAGGGCTGGAGGCCACGCCAGGCTGAGCACCGACTGAGCAACGGCCAGGCTGTGCTGTCTGCAGGCAAGTTTTTCCAGGGCACTAATGGTTTTGAGGAACCTGGCCTGGCTGGTCTCAGGGACACTGCTCACCGGCTGGCATTTCATCACCTTTCCGAGGGGACGTCCTTCCATCTAACCACTCCTGAACTGTCCTGGGAGCTCAGCTGTCACTCGGGGTCTCCCTGCCTCTTGGAGACTGGGGCGAAGAATGCTCTTAGTCATGGAGGAAAGGAGACCTTTCCAGTGACGTTTGGAAAGCTCTCCCCATCCCAAGAGCCTGGGTCCCCCTCAGAGCCTCGCCATGGCTCCTATGGCCCCAGGCCTCGCATTTCCTCTACCTCTGCCCAGGCTCCTCAAGGCCCTCTCGGTTCTGCTTACCCCAGTCCCAGCCCCAGAGTTCTGTTTCTTCTCCCTTCCATGAGAAACCCAGCTTCATCGGTGCACACCGAATCCTTTCCCCATCTTCAGGCTCTCGGACCCTGGGCTGTATAGTCCAGGCACTCCCCACCCGCACCCCCACCCCAAATTCTGCGAAATAAAATTTTCTCCATCTTATAACAGCATTGTCTGTTCTCTTGACAGTTCCTCAAAATGGAAATTGAGCATCCCCCTCCTTGCCCAGCCTTCCTTTCTGTAGTCCTAGGGGTCCCTCCTCCCCAGTCCCTTCCTCAACCCCATACTTTCTAAACACAGAGCCCCTCCCTGACCCACACCACTGTCTGACTCTTTGAATGCTGGACATCCAGGGTCCAGGTGTTAATGGTGTGACGCCATGTATCTTCACTCTGGTTAATGTCTTCCTGGAATATGGAGCATTGTTCATTCTCGTGGTCCACCAAGACTTTCAGCACTTTTTAAAAAACTGCACTTATACTTGTTCCTCCATTCCTTAGTGGTCCATCTCTTTCTTGATGGCAGGTCTCCATGTCAGCTTCCTCCAGAGTTTTCCTTCCATGGCTTAGAGCATTCTCCTAGGTTTTGTTCATAACCTATTCCTTCTTCGGAAAAGTTGGCTGTACATCAGAATTCTTAGAGCACGTTTTCCCCATTGACTCCTGTTGTTCTGGAAAAATATCCCACCAGCCTGGCTGGGAATCACCAGGGAGGAAGGTGGCCAGTCATCCTACAGAAATGTCATTGGAAAGGTCTCCTTTCCTCCACGACTAAGAGCGTTCTTCACCAGTCAAGCACACTGCTCTTCCTCCTACCCAGGACCAACTAGAATGACTCTCACTGCAACACTGAGAAATCAGTCTGGAAGGACTGCAATTCCTCTGCACCAGGAAACAGAGAGGGGAGCTCCATGCTGGGAAGGGCCGAGCCCGGATGGAGCCTGATGGGAAGAGTTGAGCTGGGAAGGGCAGAGGGAATGGGCACGCGGGACAAACTGCCTTGCTGGGTGCCCATCGCCGGCCTGGGCCACTTCTAGCACTCTTGGTGACTCATCAATGACTCGCAGACCTAGAAGTTGTGAGGTCAGACGTCATGGCCAAGGGCTCATGGAGAGGAAGTGACTGTACAGAATTAACTTCGGCTAGGGGTAGGCGGAGAATGAGAGGCCCCCAGTTCCAGAGGTGAGCTGGGCACAGAGCTGGAGTCTGCAGGTCTGCCTGTGGGGTACCTACTGAGCCATGAGCTGGGCAGCCACGTGATGCTGGCCAGAGAGGAGGCGTGGAGAAACCGGCTCCAGCATCCCCTGCAAGGTGGAGAGCCACCTGCCTCCAGCCACGTTCCTCCTCCCCCATCAACCCTCCAGGGAAATAAGTGGCTGTGCTAATTACTGCTAATGAATGGCTTCTGGGTAAGTCAGAGTGTGGACATTTCTCTTGCCAGGAGGACAGACAGCTCTGGGGGAGTCAGTAGGCAGCTGGGATTGGGATACCCCTGTTCTAGGGGCCCAGGGAGAAAGACACCCCCCAGTTGCAGTCCATAGCTGTGCCTCCAAGACACAGGCTGGGTACTGGGGATCTGGATTCCCACCAGGCATCTTTAACTAGGAACCTGGAGATTCCCTCGAATTCAGACACTCCACAGGCACCCCGTCTCAGAAAACGGCACCACCGTGCACCCAGTTGCTCAAGCCACACGCCTGCGAGCCATCCTTGATTCAGCCTTTTTCTCCCCACCCATAACCAATTGTAAAGGAAAAACTCCTTCTCTGTACACACAAAATACTTTTGACACCAGGTGTGCGGGTTTTTCCACCACAAGCAGTTCTCTAATTCTCTGTGGACACCAACTGTGTGTCCTACGATTTAACTCAATCCTGACACTAACTGGAGTTTGTGCAGATCCCACAGGTTAAAGGCTCAGTCCCACAATACTCCCCCCATCTCAGATGCCAATCACAAGTGGTGGGTCCTCAGGTCACCTGCACATGTCTGACGTGGCTACAAATCGGGACTTCCCAGGAACCCCCTCCTCAGGTTTGATAATTTACTATAACGACTCAACAGAACTCAGGGAAACACTTATTTACATTTACCAGTTCATTATACAATAAAGGACACAGATGGACAGCCAGGTGAAGAGGCGCATGGGGCAAAGTCCGGAAGGGTCCCGACTGCAGGAGCTTCTGTCCCCATGGATCTGGGGTGTGCCACCTGCCTTGCACGTGGATGTGTTCCCCAACCTGGATGCCTTCCAAACCCTGTACTTTAGGGATTTTTATGGAGGCTCGTCACGTGGGCACGATCCATTATTAACTCAATCTCCAGCCCCTCCCTGCTCCCCAGAAGATGGGAGATGGGGCTTAAAGTTTCAAGCTTCTAATCACGGCTTGGCCTTTCTGGTGACCAGTCACCATCCAGGAGCCAAAGAGGCCACCAAGAATTATCTCATTAGAACAAAAGATGCTCCAATCACCCAGGAATTCCAAGGGCTTCAGGAACGGGGGTGAGGCGGGGAGAGACCAATATATACATATTTGCAGTGTAAGTGTCTGACATTAAGCTTTTAGTTGCTGGGGCATCCATTTCAAGACATCCATCTCGAATGAACACATCGCCAGCTGTGCGACACAGCTACTAGCTGACAACCAGATAAGGAGCCAGGCGGCCCCGCCCATGAAGGATTAGAAAGGTTTAGAAAGCCCTGGGTGACCTAGATAACTGACCACTGGAGTGACCCCACTTTTCCCTTCCTGAGCCCAAATTCCCACTCTTAGGTTTTATTTATTTATTTATTGGCCTTGCCGAGAGGCTTGCGGGATCTCAGTTTCCCGACCAGGGATTGAACCTGGGCCACGGTAGTGAAAGTGCTGAATCCTAACCACTAGACCACCAGGAACTCCCCCAACTCTCAGCTTTTAAATTTGGCCATGAATTAGAATTTAAATTCGACAAAGAGTGAAGCCGGGAAACCCCAGCCTCCTCACCCTTGGACCCTAATAAAGGCAGAGCCCCCTGTCCGCGTCCCCCATCCCCCACCTACCCTCGACCTCGCTGTGTGGCCCTAGGGTGTGCGGTGTGCCCTCCAGGACCTGTGAGTAATAAATCTGGTTTCTTTCCAAAGTTTCCTGAGGGTTGTTGTTAAGGTGTGTCTTGCAATCATAATAAGAACCACAAGGGCCAGTCCAGCCACAACACGTCTGTGAAGGCCTTGCCGTGTCGTGGGGCCGGGGGAGGGGCTCAGGCACCCCTCGCCACCAGCGTTACTACTGATAGGCTGAGCCCGACACAGCAATACTTCTTACTTCCCACCAATCCATCGGCACGTCCTGGTGTCTCCAGCCCAGAACAAGCGAGCGGGAGAGCCCAGGCCTTCTCCCCCACCCCACAACCCCGGCACAGGCCCGCCAGCCCCCCTCCTGGTGGGTCCTGGGTCCCCTCCAGGCTCTTCTCCCACAGCAACCAGAGATGTTTAACAAAACACCAACTAGATCACGGCATCTCCCCGTTAAAAACCCTAGCGGTGCTCACTGCACTTAGGAGATCTCAAATCCTCGCGGCTCCTCCCTGCAGGTGCTGCAGCATCCACCCGTGCTGACCTCTTCCCCTTCCTGTCCTCACTCCTGGCTCACGCCCAGCCCCACTGGGCCTCTATTTCCTCTTCGCCCTTTGCACGTGCTGCTTCATCTAACCGGAAGGTCTTGACCGCACCTTCAGAGCAGGCACCTTCTCTTTGGCCTTAGTTTAAGTGACACCCTGTTATTCTTTTTTTAAAAAATTAACTAATTAATAAACTTGGCTGCGCCGGGTCTTAGTTGTGGCAAGCAAGATCTTCGTTGCCACGTGCGGGATCTTTAGTTGTGGCATGGGAACTCTTAGTTGCGGCGTGTGGGATCTAGTTCCCAGACCAGGGATAGAACCCAGGCCCCCTGCATTGGGAGCGTGGAGTCTTAGCCACTGGACCACCAGGGAAGTCCCTCTGTTATTCTTTTACACAGCCCTGTTGGGAAAAGTGTGGAAGACTTGAAATGGGCAAATGAGATGCCTGGATAGCCTTCCAAGGCAAGCTGGAGCCTCCAGGGATCATCTGATCCCATAGGGGAGTGCACCTTTGTTTGTCTCTGATGAGGCTATTTGACAGCTCTGTGGAGACAGAAGTTAATTGGCAGAAAACTGATAGTAATGCCAATAATTCCTGCTCCTAGAAAGCAAGTCACATCCCACCAATGCTACTGATTATTGCCCTGTGAGGATGGACAGCATTGCTGGCTGGCATTCTCGTCGTCCTGTGGAAGAGATGATTCCAAACGTTACATTCCTTGCTTTAGGCTACTGAGCAGTCTTGCATCCATTATTAGCAAATTGATTGCAGCATTCCTGATTTCCCATGTATATGTCTCTTCTTCAGATTCTCTTTTAAACCAGTTTTAACATCTTGATGGTTTCCTCCTTCATTAATGAGTTAAAATCTTTGATAAATGCCACTTTTATATTTATTTGAAAGTCATGCTTTTACCTTTTTTGAAAATTACACTTTTAACAGCTCACTGTTATACCCACAATGCTTGGCACGTAGCAGCTCCCACTTTTGCTGAGTCAATTGATTACTTAATTAAATGAAACAGTACACAACTTTTTTCCTAACTGATAAAACAGGCTATGGATTCTATTTTTACCCTTTTATATTATTGGAATCATGCCACTACATTATTTCAATCTGTTTTCTAAATGTAATATATTTTGGTATCTTCCCATGTCAGTAAACTATTTTCATAACATGAAAATTAACACTGGACATTCATTCTTTTTACTACTGTACAGAATGCTTCATTAAACAATCTTATTCAGAAATCTTTGAAAAACATCTCTGATTATTTCCACAAGTTATATTCCTAATAGAGATATTGCTAGGTCAAAGGTTATAAACTTATATACAGCTTTTAGCATGTATTATCAAACTACTCTCTATTCTAAAATTGTATAGTGATTTATTTTCCTTTCCTTTCTTTACCATAGAAAGATGAAATGCAAATATTTTCCCCTCATATCCTGGCAGAGTTTCAAGATCCCATCTTTCTTGCCCTTGAGGAAAAGAGAACTGGTTTTCCAGTTGCTAATGACTTGGTCTCAAGACTTACCTTGCCCTCAGGTCTGCTGGGAAAGACAAGAGGAGACAGGAAATGCTTCACTGAGGAACAGAAAGGGGGAAGGAATTCCCCTAGTTTAAATGAAGGGAAGACCAGCAGATTTCCGTGTGAGGGCGCAGCTCAAAGGCTCAGGAGCCCCAAGGAGCCCAGGCTTCACTGGGAGACCCCAGCCATCAGGTGCCAGGGCCTGGGAGTGCCCAGAGAGGACCCACCTGATCAGAATTTACTCCTCACCCATGCCTGCCCTGCACTGGGCTGCGCTGCCAACCTCCACTTGTGCCACACATGCCACCTCCACGCTTCCCTAGCAAAGCAGATATCCAGCCGGGACGCTCCAAGGGGGCCCAAATGAATGACACCTACAGGCTGTAAATAGCTGCTTCCTCAAGCCCCCGACTGCCCCTTAATGCCGCTGCTCCAGCCCTCCCCTAGACCCCCAAAGGGAGTAATTAAAGGGTTAATGCTGGGGACTTCCCTGGCGGTCCAGTGGTTAAGACTCTGTGCTTCCAGTGCAGGGGGTATGGGTTTGATCCCTGGTTGGGGAACTAAGATCCCACATGCCACTCAGCATGGCCAAAAAATGAAAAAAAGAGGGGGGGTGGTTAATGCCTGTTGAGACAGGGGACCTCCAATGGTCTCCGGCCAGCCTTTTCTGATCGTTTCCTGCCTGTAAAGAACTGGTTGTTCAATATTTTTTATGTTGCCCTTGCACCTGTCCTGGGGATGGGGAGGGGGTCAGGGGGAGCAGTGCAGGAACTGACCTGAACAAGCCCCAGACTCCCTGAGCTGGGATAGTGGTTACTGTCATCTTCATTTCTCCTGCTTTCTCTCCCAACCTGATTAATCCTCTGAGTCCTTCCCAACTTTGCTTCCCATGGAACCAGTCTCTCTCTCACAGCTGTCCTAGACCCACAGTTCACAGGGCAGCCCACACTGCTAAGGGCTGACGCTGCTCCAGAATCATCTGCACCTCAGTTGCAACTGCTGGCACTCAACACATGAACTCACTTCAGCCTCCGTATCCTGCCCAAAGCACCGTCTTCCCCACCATACCTAGGAGGAAATGAGCTCAGAGAGGGGAGGAGCTCACCCCAATTCACATGACTGGGAAGTAGGAAGGCCAGGAGTCAAACACCCCAGGGCCATTTTAAGGCCTTGATAAGCCTGGAACATTTGTAACCTTGACGCCTCCACCACATGGCATCAAACATGTGAACGTGCACCTCCCTTTACCGAGTAAATGCAATGACCCTGTTACTATATGCGTTCAGTCGCAGTTGGCAAGTGAACATAGTGATATGTTGGAGACATTTAATAAACATCTATTCGTTTCGATTTGGCAGCTCCCTTTTCGGATTTGAGAGTAAGAATTATTTTTCAAGACGCAGACAGTTTTGTAAGCCCCACCGTGCTGTAATACTGAAAGGCTCCAACAGGCTGAAACCTTGGTCTTCTCACGCATGCCCAGCTCCTCCCGCGCCCCCCGCGCGCCCCGCGCCCCAATCCCCATTTCACGCACAAGAACACCACATACAGGATTCCTCTGGGTGCAAATAGCAGAGGACTGTGACTCACACTGGCTGAGGCAAAATAACATGACTGTTACTGTGAGTTTACTATTCCCGGAAACACCTGCCCGGGAGCACAAAAGGTGCAGATAACTTTACTCCTTGACTTCAGAAAAATCCATCAAAAACGGCACAACTTTTTTTTTTTTTAACTTTGGGTTTATTTATTTATTTATTTATGGCTGCGTTGGGTCTTCGTTTCTGCGCAAGGGCTTTCTCTAGTTGCGGCAAGTGGGGGCCACTCTTCATCGCGGTGCGCGGGCCTCTCGTTATCGCGGTCTCTCTTGTTGCGGAGCACAGGCTCCAGACGCGCAGGCTCAGTAATTGTGGCTCACGGGCCTTGTTGCTCCGCGGCATGTGGGATCTTCCCAGACCAGGGCTCGAACCCGTGTGCCCTGCATTGGCAGGCAGATTCTCAACCACTGCGCCACCAGGGAAGCCCCATGGCACAACTTTTTAACAGGTAACATCAAACAACTGTTGAAGCTCCAAGACTCTGAAACCCTCACCTCGCTGAGATGACAAATCCTAAACTACTGTGACCAACAACCTTACACTATATAACATGATTCTTACCCAATCCTCATTAAGGTCCACCTTAAACCAGACCCCAAAACCTCTCTATCTCAACTTTGCCCTTCCCACCTCCTCTCCACTAAGGACTCTTTCAAGATGGTGCTCTCCCTGAACAAGGGAAGCAACAAACTCAGTTCTGTCTTTGCAACAGGCTGTTTGGATAGTATTTTCAAGGAGCCAGCATTTGACGAGGGGTACAGGACCAACACGGTGGGCCGAGCCCAACTGGGCCAGACGCAGCGCTGGAGTAAATCTCCCTGGAGGGGTGGGCACTACCTGCCAAAGAGAAAGAAAGGGAACAGATGTCTGGAAGCCAAACAACAGTGTCTACTGCAGTAACCCATGCCCAGCCGGGTTAAATGCCTTGCCCAAGGCCACACAGACTGTTGGCATAAGAGCTGGGAGGAGAACGCAGGCTTTTTGGCCAGCAGGCCATTGCCCTCGTCCTCACCCACACTGGAAGCCTGGGAAGCCTCCTTCCCTGATCTCCCGGGGGCTGCTGCCTCAGGGTGACCCAGGAAGAAGCTCCTGTTCCTCGTCCCTCCGCACTAATCCACACTAGTCCAGGAAAATATAAGCTAATTGCCCACTGATTAATTGATGACCTAGAACCGCTCTGGAACCTCAGCAGGCGGAAGCACGATCACCGCGCGGGGGATGCCGGGAAGGCGGCGGCTGGGCCGACTTCCGGCCTCAGAGGCTGCCGGGTGTGGGCTTTGGGCCGAGGGCGGCCGCGTTGGGGGCGGCCCTTTCGCGCCCCAAGACCCCTGCCAGCGTCCCCGGGGCCTGGACGCGCCCGAAATAAAAGGAAAAGCGTCTTCATGGTCCAGGAGCCTAACAGGTGCCGCGGACCGCAGGGGTCTTCGACTCCGACTCCGGCTGCCTATCAGACTGTGTCTGTCGCCCCCCAGTGGCCGTGTGGGGGACTCGAGCCGGAGTTTGCTGCTCCCCACCTGAGCCCCATTCCTCCTCCTGCCTTTGTTTCCCAGCGCCTTGGAAGAAGTAAAATACGAACCATCAGAAATGAGAGGAGAAGGCTTCCTTCGTGGCTCAGTGGTTAAGAATCCGCCTGCCATTGTAGGGGAGACGGGTTCGAGCCCTGGTCCGGGAAAAACCCACATTCTGCGGAGCAACTAAGCCAGTGAGCCACAACTACTGAGCCTGCGCTCTAGAGCCGGCAAGCCACAACTACTGAAGCCCGCGAGCCACAAGCCACTGCATTGAGAAGCCCGCACACCGCAAAGAAGAGTAGCCCCTGCTCTCCGCAACTGGAGAAAGCCCACACGCAGCAATGAAGACCCAACGCAGCCAAAAATAATAAATAAATAAAATAAATTTTTTTTTAAAAATGAGGAGACAGTGTGTTCAGGAGTTTTGCAAGCTGGATGTTCAATACATTATTTATCTTTTAAAAGTCATTGTTGGGGACTTCCCTGGTGGTCAAGACCCCACGCTCTCAATGCAGGGGGCCAGGGTTCAATCCCTGGTCAGGGAACTAGATGCCGCATGCCGCAACTAAAGATCCCGCATGCTGCAACTAAGACCCGGTGCAGCCAAATAAATATATATATTTTAAAAAGTCATCGTTAAAGGCCATGAAGAACCTACTGGCAAGACGGGAATAAAGACACAGACCTACTAGAGAATGGACTTGAGGATATGGGGAGGGGGCGGGGTGAGATGTGACAGGGTAAGAGAGTGTCATGGACATATATACACTACCAAATGTAAAATAGATAACTAGTGGGAAGCAGCCGCATAGCACAGGGAGATCAGCTCAGTGCTTTGTGACCACCTAGAGGGGTGGGATGGGGAGGGTGGGAGGGAGGGAGATGCAAGAGGGAAGAGAAATGGGAACATATTGTATATGTATAACTGATTCACTTTGTTATAAAGCAGAAGCTAACACACCATTGTAAGGCAATTATACTTCAATAAAGATGTTTTTAAAAAAAAAGTCATCGTTAGAAGTTGTATTATATAAACCTACAATTAAATTATATTCAAAAATTTAGCAAATAATCAAAATTCATCGCTTTCTATTTATTTTACGATTATCTATGTTCTTGAGGTTTTTGTGTCTATTATGTCCGTATGGTGGAAATAGCATACAATGATGTGCTGCTGTACATTTATTTCTGACTCCACATTCAGTGACCTTGTTGGTAACTTGACATCATCCATAATGGGAGTATTTATACCACAGAAATTGGCAAACTCTAGAAATCAGTCCCCACCCCCCAACCCCCAACTCCCACCAGGGTCATTAACCAGCACACCACTTGAGTCAGACAATGGTGGGGTGCACAGAGAACAAGGCCCATGTCTTTTGGGGGGCCAGCACAGGAACATAATCAGTTTCCTCTTTATCAAGGCCCAGCACAGGTCCTGACCATGGTGCTCAATGAATGAGGAAGGGAGGGAGGGAGAAAATTATATGCTAAACTTGGCTCTCTGTAAATTTTCTTAAGATCAGCTTACCTAACATTGATTGTGCGTCTTACCTGACCTTTTCCCAGTTGACCTAACAGTCCTTACTGCGTGGTGTGCAAGGCCTTGAATGCCAACAATTGAAATAGTTTCCCTGGTGAAGGTCAGCCAAGGAAGGATTTTGAGTTGGGAATAATATAATTCAAATTTTGCTTTAGGATGAGAATCAGGCCTGTGTGCAGGACAGGTTAAAGGGAGGAAGGAACAGAAACCAGGAGACCAGACTGTTCATTCAAGACTTGGCTCAGCACTCAGGACCTGTGTAGGGGCAAGGCTGTGGAGAGGAATGTAAATCACAATCCATGGCCCCAGGGAGTTCAACCTTATGGTGCAAGAGATAGTAAACTGACAATTACTATGAGTGTGATAAGTGCGTTGAAAAAGGCAGTTCAAAGTGCCAAAGGGTGACATTCTTTCTGGAGGAGGCAAAGAAGCTGTGACCCAGCCCTGACAAGTAGGGCTTGTAGGCAGAGGGAAGTTATCAAAAGAAGGAAGAGGGGTGGGTTCCAGGCTGAGAGAACTGCCCAGGCAAAGGCCTGGGTTTGTAGAGGGCCTTGGAGATTTGGCTGGAACAGGAGAGCTAAGAGGAGGGTGATGGGAGATGGATCTGGAAAAGCACTGGTGTTCTCACTTCTGAGGCTGAGCAGGAATGGTTAGTGTGGGGGCAAAGAGCAAGTCCTGACAGAATGGGATGGCGGATGCTCTGTGTATTCTCCTGCTGTGAGCTCCACGTCTGCAGCAACACGACGTTTCAGCCACGTCTCCTATCTTCCTTCTGTGATCCAGCCAGGAAGGAATACTGATTCCCAGGATGGCTGAAGGCTCCTGACTCCATACCTGGCCCACGCTGCTCTTATGACCAAAATTCTCTTCAAACACACATATTCTCTCCATCTATCTATCTCTCTGTCTCTCTGTCTCTCACTCACACACACACACACACACGCACACACACTCCATTTTGGAAATTTTATACAACTTTTATCACCTAGCTGGATGTCTTGATTCAAAGTCAGTCCCCTGAGATTCTTTTTTTAAAAAAATTTTTGGACAAACTCAAGAAATAAAACTGTCTTTGAACAGCTTTATGTTTGATACATTAAAATTTTCAATTTTTTCGATGTTTGCATTTTGTTTCTGTATTCTGGGGCTATAAATATATTCTATATTTTCTTCCAATATGTTTCTGTAAGCATATCATCACATTTTTATGAATGGTATGAAGTGCAGATATACTATTTTCCAAATATATTAGCTAATTATTTTCAAGGATGCTGACTGAATAACCTTTTCATTCCCCACTGATTTGACGTGACATCGACATAAGATACATTTATGTATATGTGTTAGGGTAAAATTCATACACATATCTGTTAAGTTTTGACCAGGGAAGCAGAACCTCCATGAGCAATATAAAATAAGGAATTAATTGTAGAGATCACGTTTTACATGATTGTGGGAGTAAGGGGGAAAGTCTATGGAAGGCTGGCTGCCTCTGCATCTACAACTGCTAAAGTCAGAGAAATCAGAAAATCAGAAAAAGAGTTAAGGGGGAAGCAAGGGAGAGCGAGGACAAACTGGAACCACATCTGTCTCTCTCTGCCTCTACCCTTGATAACATAATGACTTGCAGAAGGAGCTGGTGTCCTTCACCTTGAATCTGCAAATGTGCCTGGCTCAGGACACTGAGAAGCTAGTGGAAGAGACTTGGTGAGAGCTGCAGGAGCCATGGACCTGCTGCTGACCAAAGGGGCTCAGCAGATCAGTGACCATGTGCATGAGCTAGTGAGGACTCATCCCTGCACTGACCTCAGAGCTTCATGGCTGCTGCTTCATTTAAACCTTCCTGATCACACATGGATTTCTTTTCAAGCCATACCAACATGGAAGGGAATTCTGGGGAACATAGTTCCCAATATATATATATATCAAGAAGATATAACAATTATAAATATATATGCACCCAATATTGGAGCACTTAGATATATAAAATAAATATTAGCAGAACTAAAAGGAGAAATAGACAGTGATACAGTAATAGTAGAGGACTTCAATATCCTACTTTCGACAGCTGATAGATCATTCAGACAGAAAAACAATAAGGAAATAGTGGACTTGAATAACACTATAGACCAATGGACCTAGCAGACATATACAGAACATTCCATCCAAAACCAGAAGAAGACACATTCTTTTCAATGCACATGGAACATTCTTCAGGAGAGATTATACATTAGGTCACAAAACAAGTCTTAACAAATTTAATAAGATTGAAGTCATATCAAGTATCATTCCTAACCACAATGGTATGAAACAAAATCAAAAATAGGAGAAAAACTTATAAATATGTGGAAATTAAACGATATACACCTGTACAACCAACCAATGGGTCAAAGAAGAAATCAAGAGGGAAATAAAAAACTATCTTGAGACAAACAAAAATAGAAACACAACATACCAAAACTTATGGGATTCATCAAAAACAATCCTAAGAGGAAAGTTGAGAGTGATAAACACCTACATTAAGAAAAAAGAAAGATCTCAAATAAACAATCTAACTTTACACCTCAGGGAATTAGAAAAAAGAAGGAAAAATAAGTCCAAAGTTAGCAGATGTAAGGAAATAAAGATTAGAGATAAATTTCAAAGACACTAGAAAGACAATTAAAAAGATCAACAAAACTAATAGTTGGGGTTTTTTAAAAAGATAAAACTGAAAAACCTTTAGCTAGACTAACAAAGAAAAAAGGGAGGAGACATTACAAGTGATACTACAGAAATACAAAGCATCATAAGAGACTGCTATGAAAAACTATACGCCAACAAATTGTATATAACCTATAAGAAGTGGATAAATTCCTAGAAACATACAACCTATCAAGACTGAATCATAAAGAAATAGAAAATCTGAATGGACCAATTGCAAGTAAGGTAATTGAAGCAGTAACCAAAGACCTACCAACAAAGAAAAGCCCAAGACCAGAAGCCTTCATGGGTGAATTCTACCAAACATTTAAAGAAGAACTAGCTACCACTCCTTCTGTCATGGAAGGATGGTGTGTGAAAAATGTAAAAAGAAACTTGGTACTGTTATCACTCTAGATACATGGAAAGATGGTGCAAGGAATATCACAGGAAGTGGTAGAAGAGAGCTGGACAAAAATAAAGCTTTGACCTAAAAAAAAAGCAAGACTTGATCCACATGGAAAGAATAGGTCCTCCACTTGCAGAATCTGGAAAAGTTCTGTGCACCAACTGGGTTCTCATTATTGCCAGTGCTGTGCCTACAAAAAGGGCGTCTGCGCTATGTGGGGGAAAAAATTTGGATACCAAAAGCTACAAGCAAACGTCTGTCTAGATGTATTGAAGTTTCTGGCTTTCCATATGATTTACTTTTTGCTTTGAATTTTCAAGGCATAACATAGATGTTCAGGTTACAAAATATGTCTTAAAACAATTAGGTTTAATTCAGGGAAGTTGATTCGTATTCATTCTTCTGTTTTCAAGCAGTTCTGAACTGCAACAGTGTAACTAGTTTTCTGTCTTAAGTTGCTTTTTTTCCTTACAAACATCTTATTGAACTGGAATAAGTGGCAAACGTAATGAAAAACGATTTTCCCAGTTCTATATGTACTTTTTATTTATCATTATATATTACTTTTATCCTTTCTCTCTACTTTATTTGTAGATATTGCAAAAGTGTGAAGGAGATTATTGATATTTGGCTCTGAACCTGGCATCCAGACATGTAATTCTTCCCTCATTCCCTGTTGGTTGCATAGTTCTCAGAATCAGCAGCCCCTTAATTAACTGCAGCTTCATAGGGAATTTAAATATCTGAGACCTTTATTACTGAATTGTTCCTTAAGTAATTAGCCCAGACCCAAATCAAACACAAGTTGTAGTTATGATATTTTTTATTTGTTCTTGAAGCCAAAGTGCCATTATCTTTCACATGAGAATGAAAACACAAGGGATACCCTGTATATGTCCACATGAATACACTGGATTTCAGAAAAATACATATTCCATACATTACCTTGAATTCAAACTGTCATGAAAGCCAGGATAACTATGTGCACCCATGATGATATGCAATGAATGAATCACCACTCTTAGGGAAAGTGCTTTGATGCAGAAACCAAACTTTTTTTTTTTACCTCCTCTACTTCCCCCTCCCCTGCTAAAAATAAATAGAATTTAATTAATTAAAGAAGAACTAATGCCAATATTTCTCAACTTTCCAAACAACTGAAGAGGAGGGAACACTTCCAAACTCATTTTATAAGGTCAGCACTACCCTCATACCAAAGCCAGATAAAGACAGTATAAAAAAAGCAAATTAGAGGCCAATATCTCTGACGAACATAAATGCAAAAACCCTCAACAAAATGAGAGAAAACTGAATTAAACAGCACATTAAAAGGATCATGCGGGCTTCCCTGGTGGCACAGTGGTTAAGAATCTGCCTGCCAATGCAGGGGACACAGGTTCAAGCCCTGGTCCAGGAAGATCCCACATGCCGCGGAGCAACTAAGCCCATGCTCTACAACTACTGAGCCTGCGCTCTAGAGCCTGTGAGCCACAACTGCTGAGCCCGCGTGCCACAACTACTGAAGCCTGTGCACCCTATAGCCCATGCTCTGCAACAAGAGAAGCCACTGCAATAAGTACTGCAATGAAGAGTAGCCCCCGCTCTCCGCAACTAGAGAAAGCCCACGTGCAGCAATGAAGACCCAACACAGCCATAAATAAATAAGTTCACTATTAAAAAAAAAAAGGATCATACACCACAACCAAGTGAAATTTATCCATGGGATGCAAGAAAAATTAAACATATGCAAATCAATAAATGTGATATACTACATTAACAGACTGAAGAATAAGAATTATATGATTATCTCAGTAGATTACAAAAAAGCATTGACAAAATTCAACATCCTTTTTATGATAAAAACTCTCAACAAATGAGGTATAGAAGGAATGTAGCCCAACATAATAAAGGCCATATATGACAAGCCCACAGCTAACATCATATTCAACAGTGAAAAGCTGAAAGCTGTTCCTCTAGATCAGGAACAAGACAAGGATGCCTACCTTCACCACTTTTTTTTTTTTTTTTTTGGAGTAGAATTGCTTTACAATGTTGTGTTAGTTTCTGCTGTACAATGAAGTGAATCAGCTATATGTATACCTATATCCCCTCCCTCTTGGACCTCCCTCCCACCTCCCCCATCCCACCCATCTAGGTCATCACAGAGCACTGAGCTGAGCTCCCTGTGCTATACAGCAGGTTCCCTCTAGCTATCTATTTTACACATGGTAGTGTATTTATGTCAAACCTAATCTCCCAATTCATCCCACCCTCCCCTTCCCCCGCTGTGTCCACATGTCCATTCTTTATGTCTATGTCTCCATTCCTGCCCTACAAATAGGTTCATTTGTACCATTTTTCTAGATTCCACATATATGTGTTAACATATGATATATGTTTTTCTCTTTCTAGCTTACTTCACTCTGTATGACACCACTTCTATTCAATATAGTGCTGGAAATCCTAGCCAGAGCAATTAGACAAGAAAAAGAAATAAAAGGCATACAAATCAGAAAAGAAGTTAAATTCTCCGTTTGTAAATGACATAACCTTACATATAGAAAACTCTAAAGAGTTTGCCAAAAATATGTTAGAACTAATAAATGAATTCAGCAAAGTTGCAGGATGCAAAATGAACATGCAAAATTCATTTGCATTTCTATACCCTGACAATGAGCTATCTGAAAAAAGAAATTAAGAAACCACCCCATTTATAATAGCATCAAAAAGAATAAAGTTCTAAGGAATATACTTAACCAAGAACATGAAAGGTCTGTACATTGAAAACTATAAGACAGTGATGAAGGAAATTGGAAAAGGACATAAGTAAATGGAAAGATATGTGTTTATGGATTGGAAGACAATATTTTAAAAATATCCACACTACACAAAGGGATCTACACATTCAATGCAATCTCTATCATAATTCTAATGGCATTTTTCACAGAAATAGAAAAGGTAATTCTAAAATTCATATGAAATCACAAAAGACCTTGAAAATCCAAAGGATTCTTGAGAAAGAAGAACAAAGCTTAAGGTATCACACTCCCTGATTTCAAACTATATTACAAAGCTATTAGTAATCAAAACAGTATGGTACTGGCATAAAAACAGACACATAGACCAATGGAACAGAACAGAGAACCCAAAAATAAACTCACACACATACAGTCAATTAATCTTTGACAAGGGTGCCAAGAATACACAATGGGAAAAAAATAGTTTATTCAATAAATGATGTTGGGAAAACTGGATATCCACAAGTGAAAGAATGAAATCAGACCCTTACACCATACAGAAAATTTAACTCAAAATGGATTAAAGACTTAAATGTAAAACCTGAAACCATAAAACTCCTAGAAGAAAACATAGGAGAAAACCTCCCTGACATTGGTTTTGGCAATGATTTTTTGGATTTGACACCAAAAGCACAAACCACAAAAGGAAAAATAAACAACTGGGACTATGCAAACTGAAAAGCTTCTGCACAGCAAAGGAAACAATCAACAAAATGAAAAGGCCACCTACTGAATGGGGGAAAATATTTGCAAAGCATATATATACTAAGAGGATAATATCCAAAGTGTGTAAGGAACTCACACAACTCAATAGCAAAAAAATAAATAAGTAACCCAATTTAAAAATGGGCAAAGGACCCAAGTCGATATTTTTCCAAAGAAGACATACAATATCCAACAGGTATGTGAAAAGATGCTTGACATCACTAATCATTAGGAAAATGCAAATCAAAACCACAATGAAAAGAAAAAAAAAAACCACAATGAGATATCACCTCACACCTGTTAGGATGGCCAACAGGTCATCCTTTATTTTTTTGGCCTCTCTGCATGGCTTATGTGATCTTAGTTCCCTGACCAGGGATCGAACTCGGGCCCACGGCAGTGAAAGCACTGAATCCCCGAGGATGGCTAATATTAAAAAGACAAGAGCTAACAGGTGTTGGGGAGGATATGGAGAAAAGTGAACCCTCGTACATTGTTGGTGGGATGTAAATTGATACAGACATTATGGAAAACAGTATGGAGGTTTCTCAGAAAATTAAAAATAGTACTACCATATGATCCAGGAATTCCACTTCCGGGTAGATATCCAAAGGAAATAAAATCAGTATTTCAAAGATATATGCACTTCTGTGTTAATTGCAGCATTATTCACAATAGTCAAGATATGGAAACAACCCAAGTGTCCATCAATGGATGAATGGATAAAGAAAATGTGGTATAAATATACAATGGATTATTCAGCCATTAAAAAGAAGGAAATCCTACCATTTGGGACAATATGGATGAACCTGGAGGACATTATGCTAAGTGAAATAAGCCAGACACACTATGAACACAAATACTGTATAATCTCACTTACATGTGGAATATAAAAAAGTCAAACTCAGAGAAACAGAGAGTATGGTGGTGGTTGCCAGGGGCTGGGAGGTGGGGGAAATGAGGAGATGTTGGCCAAAGGGTACAAATTTCTGGTTATAAGATGAATAAGCTCTAGGGATCAAATGCACAGCATGGTAACTATAGTTAATAATATTGTATACTTGAAATTTGCTAAACGATTAGATATTAAGTGTTCTCAACACACACACACACACACACACACACACAAAAATGGTAACTACAGGAGGTGATGGACGTGTTAATTAGCTTGATTGTGGTAACCATTTCACAACGTATACATATATCAAATCATCACATTGTACATGTTAAATATATACAAATTTTATTTGTTAATTATACTTCCATAAAACTGGATGAGTCAATAAATAAATATTGTCAGGGAGAAAGAAGGGAGAAACAAACCAGATGGTCTGACAAAGATGAATCTGTTTTGCACATTTTGAGAGGTAAATTAATTAGCAGAGCAGTAAGTCTATTCATTCTGTCCCTGAGTAGGTCTACTTGAGGTATCAGAGAAAACAATTTCAGTTGTTTCTGGATTCTGAGAAAACCTGAGAGTCGTGAGGTAGAGCATAGGTGATGGGACACACCTATGTGACGTCTGTCATTGTCCTTCCATCAGCACCTTCTTGGTTCATCCAGGTGTGCACCATTTCCCTCATCAGAATTTCTCCACAACCCCCTCAAAACAAGCTCCGACAGCACCACTTTTGACCATGAGGCTTTTTTTTTGCCTGGTGTGATTAGCTGGATCCCAGTTCAGAATAATGGTTTTGTGGCAATATTTAACACTCTGAATCAAACAGTGGAGAGGGCAGAATGATCTGAAAACAATCACAAGTATTGTGAGAACATACCTTGCATTCAGTTTTTTAGTCAACTGAGGCCTAATTAGGAGAATAAGGGTCAAGGATCAGACTGGTCAACTCTCATTTATCAAGTGGCATTTAAAAATTGATGGTTTGTTTTATCTCTTATCTGGGTCAGAGTCAGAGGTAAGTTACAGGTACCCCATTTAAAAATATTTTTTAGCCAGGGTGGAAATTCTTGTACAAACCAGTGAAATCCAGAGTGTTAGGTGTCTCCTGAGAAGTCAACACATCATACTCTTAATAAGATATCAGTTACTGGGAGTTTGGTTTGATCACATGGGATGTCCCAATAACAAATGTAAAAAGTGGAAATTATTAACTTTTCACAGTCTACTTAAAGCTAATATTATACCAATCCATATAAAATGTAGGAAACTTGCAATTATATAGGCCATTTACCTCATCCTGTACTTTTTATTATAGTTGTCGTATGTGTTATATCTACATAGTTGTCATATGTATTATATCTACATATATTACAGACCCCACAATATACATTTTGCTTTAAACGTTCATGTGTTTTAAAGAAATTGAGAAGAAAAAAGAGTATTTTATATTTATATACATATTTTCAGTGCTCCTAGTCCTTTCTGAAGATCTTTAATTTCACCTGGGATCATTTACCTCTAGCCTGAAAACTTCCTTTAGCTTCTCTTATAGTACAGACCTACTGGCAATAAATTTCTTAGTTTTCACTTATCTGAAATTGTCTATTTCCCCTCCATTCTTGAAGAATATTTTCATTGGATGTAGAATTACGGGTTGGCAGATATTACTACCATTGCCATTATTCCAGCACTTTAAAGTTGTTCCATTGTCTTCTGGTCTCCATTATTTATGATAAGTCAGCAAATTGTACAAGCTTGAACTGAAAGGGACAGTTCTTTAAATTCCCAACTTTCTACAGACAAGAAGCAGGTTGGCAGAGAAAGCTATTCAGTTACAGACATGAACCATGTTTTATGGGAAAGCATGGATGATTCAGAAGCCAAAGCCAAAAGTCCAAGGGCAGAGCTAAGAGTCATGAAGAGCTACTCCCAGGGCCTCTAGACAACACACACTCCCTGCTCCTGGAGCAGAAGGGGGCAGCACGTGTCCTTAGCGAGATTTCAGAAATGCTATGGACCAGTGCTTGCTATGTGTGGGGTTATCTATTGTGGTTATCCTGTCCCTTCCTCACCCTTGCATGTTGGGTGAGCAGGGTGAACTCTTTAGTTCACAGTTCTTCAGATCATGAGGAACTATGCCCAAGAAGCCTCGTCTGCATCTAAATCTGATTTAGTTGACCAGATCCTGGACCTCAAGTCTGGCTGATACCATAAGAGGATGAGACTTTGGGTGGGGAGTACTACATTTGTTCCCTTTCTTAATTTTTTCCCCTGAAGTTAATAATAGCCTTTGTTATTGTTAATTGCCTTTGTACCTACCCAAACTTTCCAACTCTCCACCAGGTCAATCCCATTAGGGAACATATCAGTTCCTTTTTTTTTTTTTCTTCTCTTTTTCAACCCCCCTTGATATACCCATTTTCCTTTCTCAGGGATAGTTGCTCTCTAAGCACCACTGTCATCCTGGGATGTCCCTTTAACTGTCATCCTTGGAATTCCAATTGCCTCTCTCCTGGTTTGGATTCCCCGTCCTGGGTCTCACATCTTCCTCTTTCTTGATTTACATCTTGTTTTGGTGTATAGCACATCCTCCAGTTGTTTCATCTGATTGAAAAGACAGCTCAGTGGCAGAGTGCATCATGATGACAGTGTGACATTGTCAGCATTCCTGTCTCTTTTGTCACAGTGTTCCAGTGAAGGCTGCTCTCTCTGTTTGGGGCACAGCTGCCATTCTGGAATCTCCCTTCACCAGCATACTGCAGATTCCCTTCTCTCCTCTTCTGAGTTTGATCTGTTTTCCACAGCCCATATTTCCTACTTTCTTGGTTTATTCCTTCTTTAGTCAGAGAACATCTTCCCCCCAGTGGCTTCCCAAAAATCATGCCTGGGGGGTAAATTTTCTGAGAACTTCCATGTTTGAAAATGTCTTTATTTCACTCTCACACTGGAGTCAGTGTCGTAGTTATTGCTTCTTGCTGACAAGTTTCCTTCCCTCCTCCTTTCTGCTAACAACCTCTGTCATGTGGTCACATAGTGGCCATGCGACGAGCCTGGGCTACTTGTGGGACAGTTAATGTCCTTCCCTAGGATTGCTCACACTGAGTGGGGCAGAGGAGGAGCTGTAGCCCACTTAGCTGGCATTCCTTGAGTAAGGGACTCCAGTGTGCCTGGTTCCAGGAGTCATCTTGGAGACTGGAGAATGCATCACCACCAGAGAGTGGCAGCACATCCTGGGGCTAAGATGGAAGGCCATCTGCACCACCCTGGGTCCTGAAGCTCTTCCTTCAACTGGAGCATCACAGGAAGGTCCCATGAACTGGGTCCCATGAACCAGGACCAAAGGTCCCATGAATACCTGTTGTGTTCCATGAGTCTCAGTTGGAGATTAATCCTTTGTCAGTTGCTTCATTTGCAAATATTTTCTCCCATTCTGAGGGTTGTCTTTTCCTCTTGTTTATGGTTTCCTTTGCTGTGCAAAAGCTTTTACGTTTCATTAGGTCCCATTTGTTTATTTTTGTTTTTATTTCCATTTCTCTAGGAGGTGGGTCAAAAAGGATCTTGCTGTGCTTTATGTCATAGAGTGTTCTGCCTATGTTTTCCTCTAAGAGTTTGATAGTGTCTGGCCTTACATTTAGGTCTTTAATCCATTTTGAGTTTATTTTTGTGTATGGTGTTAGGGAATGTTCTAATTTCATTCTTTTACATGTAGCTGTCCCGTTTTCCCAGCACCACTTATTGAAGAGGCTGTCTTTTCTCCATTGTATATTCTTGCCTCCTTTATCAAAGATAAGGTGACCATATGTGCATGGGTTTATCTCTGGGCTTTCTATCCTGTTCCATTGATCTATATTTCTGTTTTTGTGCCAGTACCATACTCTCTTGATTACTGTAGCTTTGTAGTATAGTCTGTAGTCAGGGTGCCTGATTTCTCCAGCTCCATTTCTTCTTTCTCAAGATTGCTTTGGCTATTCGGTCTTTTGTGTTTCCATAAAAACTGTAAAATTTTTTGTTCTAGTTCTGCTGTCACCTGCTTTTGAAAGAAATCCACATGACTGCAGAAGCCCTACTAGATGGTCACTCCTGAACATTCTGCAAGCTTTTCTTTTGGATGGTCACTCCTGAACATTCTGCAAGCTTTCCTTTTTAAATTTAAAAACAACAGCTTTTCTGCTGTTGTTTTGAAATTTAATTATGTTTTCAGTCATTATATTTTCTAAAAATCTTTATACACATTCTTTTAAAATTTCCCCTTATATCATGAGCATTTTCCACATTTACCCACTCTCCATGGAAATGTCATTTTTTATTAATTATATTCAAAGGAAGTTTTATTTACCATCATCCAACAAGTTTTGTTTTTGTTTTGTTTGTTTCTGCAATTATAAATAACCTGGCCACTGACATCTTCATGCTTTTTCTGTATTTAGGATTTTCCTCTTAGAATAGATTTCCAATGATGAATTCATTGAGTCAAAGGGAATAAGTATTTTAAAAAGACTGACAAACCAATTTATGAAAGGGTTGTGCCAGTTACATGCCCACCAGCTGGGGCATTTCCCCACATCCTCAACTAACAACATTCCAAGGTCAAGCTAACTCCACACAGGAGAACAGTATCTCCTTGCTGTGGCTTTGATTTGCATTTCTTTAATCACTGAGGCTGAACATTTCTCAAAAAGTCTATAAGCCAAATTGGTTTCCTCTTCCGAGACTTGTCTGTGTCCTTTGTTCTTTTCATCTTTAGGGGCTCAGGGTTTTTCTGATCAATTTCTTAAGCACTCTGGACAATAATGTTGTCATCATTTGGCCACATTTCCTGCAAATATTTTTCCTATTGTTTGCCATTTTATTTTGAAACCAACTTTGCTTGTATTTTTTTAGTTTATGGGCCGTATCTCTTTTATTTTGTGTTGTCTACTGTGACTTCTAACATTAGAAAACGTGCCCCCTTCCAGAGTTGATAGATATCCACTTCTTTTTTTTTTTTTTAAAGCAATTCTTTTTTTTTTTTTTTAATTTTATAGCTACTTTATTTATTTATTTATTTATTTTTGGCTGTGTTGGGTCTTCGATTCGTGCGAGGGCTTTCTCTAGTTGCGGCAAGTGGGGGCCACTCTTCATCGCGGTGCGGGGACCGCTCTTCATCGCGGTGCGCGGACCGCTCTTCATCGCGGTGCGCGGGCCTTTCACTACCGCGGCCCCTCCCGCTGCGGGGCACAGGCTCCAGACGCGCAGGCTCAGCAGTTGTGGCTCACGGGCCCAGCTGCTCCGTGGCATGTGGGATCTTCCCAGACCAGGGCTCGAACCTGTGTCCCCTGCATTAGCAGGCAGATTCTCAACCACTGCGCCACCAGGGAAGCCCCACTTTTTTTTTTTTTTTTTTTTTTTTTTTTTTAGGAGAAACTGATAAAATATATTTGTCTCTGAATCCCTCTGGATTCCAATCTTCCTCACCTGTTTGGTGGCAGGAGTGAGGAAGGGACCTGGTTTCCTGCTCACCCTGCACCCCTGCCCCCAGCTTCCTGCTCAGTTGGGGGTCCACAGGCTCCGGTTGTCCAGGGGACACGGGTGCTCTTTCTCTAGTCACTGGAGTCATCAGGAGCCCAACCTTCCCCGGCGTCCCCACTTTCTGATCACCTCTCGACTTTTGTTGCTTGCTTGATTTCAAGGCAAGCCTTCTTAGAATTGGCTTTTAAAAACAAAGGCAGAGAAAACCGAGAAGAACCTGAGAGTAAGTGGTCGGCCCAAAAGAATCTGAAAGGCCTCTGAGATCCCGGGAATTAATCATCAGGTGCCTGGAGAAATGTGGTTACCCTGACGTTTTGAAACACTTTCCAAAGTTTATGATTAGACATTTTCGATTTAATTCTGTCTTGCCGTCTCCTGGACAGTGCTGGGCACCCAACGTGCTCAAAAAACACTTGCGGACTGAATGACCGAATGATTCTAGAATCCCTCTTCCCATACTCTGCTCCTCCCTCCCCGAGGGACCCCACTCGCCCAGATACCCCACCGGGAACTCCGGGACACAGCACGGAGGGGTCGCGGAGGAGGGACAGGGGAGGCAGGGGGGCGAGAGAAGGCGGGCCAGCGCTTGGGTGGCAGTCACTTATTCAGGGTGACGACCCCTCCCCCTCACAGGGCTGATGGAGAAGCAAAGTGAGAATTGGTGGGAGGGGGTCAGGAGAGGAGGACAACGGACGGTGGGAGTGCTCGCGGTGTGTGGGGGGGGGAGCGGTGGGAGGAATGGGAAGAAGAGGGACAGTGAGGAGGTGAGAGACCTCCCCCGCCCCCCACCAGCATCCTGCCCGGCCCGCCCGGCGCTGCTGCCGGCGGCCACTAGAGGGCAGAACTGCGCTGACCAGGAGCTCCCGTGAAGGCCAAGGCAAGAGGGGCGGGGGTTGCCTGACACCCAACCCAGCCCCGGAGCCCGCGACCCCGGCCCCCACTACCCCCCGGGGCGCACCGTAGCACACCCAGGCCACGCTCGCACCCACTGCGCAGGCGGGGAGGCTGAGGCATGGCTCTGCCTCTTATCCTGCGCTCCCCACCCCAGTTCTGGAGGGGATCTGCCGGTCCTGGTCCCTTCCTCCGGCCCCAATCCGAACCCGCCGCCTAGGCGGGCAGTGGCCGCCGAGACCCGACTCCGCCTCTGACGTCAGCCCCGTGCCCCAAATAACTTCCTCCCGGAGCCGCTTCCGTGGCGGCCGCAAGTCCCGGACACGGCCAGCCACGCCCAGGGCAGGGTCACCCGGGACGGTCATCCCGGCCCGGCCTTCCCAGAGCCAGCTTCCGCCCCGCCCACCCCGGCCCTCGGGCTCCGGGAAGCCCCACCCCCACCCCCACCCCCACCCCCCGCCCCCGGCCCAGGGGAGGAGGGTGCCGACCCGGAGACGGGAGGGAGGCAGGGGGAGGGAGGTCATGGCCACCTTGGGGCCGGTCCTGGGACTGCTGGGACCCAGTTCCTGGAGGGAGGGCCGGTGAGAGCGCTGGGGTCCGCTGGGGACCCCGCTCCGGACTCCCTCCCTGCTCTCCTTTGTTCCATAAGCACAAGTGACCTGGACTTTCCCGTGCCCATCCCCCCTTCCCCCAAAGTGTAAGCCCCAGTCCTGGACTCTGTTTCATTCACTGATGTCCGGTACATAGTAGATGCTCAATAAATATGAATGAACAAATGAATGAATGAAACAGGGAGGGTCTCATGGGCGGACTGTAGTCAGCTTATGTGGGGCCTGTGGTCAGTTGGGGGATGCGGTCAGCCATGGTGCGGGGTGGAACCCCATGCCACAAGCACCTAAATGGGGCAGATGCACCTTGGCCCCCAAACCCCAAGGTGTCTTAGGGTGAGGGGTCTGGCCCCTTGGGGTTCAGGGCCAGGTCATGGAGGAGTCGGGGTTCTGGGGTGCCTCCTTCCTGCTGAGAGGAACTGGGCGGGCCAGGCTGACAGGTCCAGCGGCATAGCCGAGCTGACACTCATCTCCAGCATATAACCCCACTTCATGGAGCCCCGAATGTTGTGCTAGTGTTCACGGAGCTCCTGCCACTGCTGTCCCCTGCCTGGCAGGCACTCCAGCCAGGCCAAGACCATGAGGCAGGTGCCGGCTGTGGCCCTGCTCCTGCTCCTGCTGCTGCTGCGGTTTGGTGAGTCTTAAGAGGCTGCAGGGCCCCTCTCTCCTACCTGGAGCTGTAGCTAAGCCCCCCACTCCCTGGCCAGGCCTGGGGCTGCAGCATGGGCCTCTCCTCCCTGCCCCAGGGGGGAAGGTTCCAGACGTCCCACCTGGGGGAGTGAAGTGGGGAAGGTTGAATGGGGGTGTGGATGCAGGCCCGGGAGGAGCCCGGAGGCAGTAACCATAACCCTGCTCCCCTTGCCTTGGGCAAGCACAGCCAAGCTCTGGGCTTGGAGCTTCTGCTTCCTCTCATCTGGGCCTCTCTCCCTTCTCCAAGGGCTGCATGGGTGCAGGATCTGAACTCGAAACCGCTGGCCTCCAATCCCTGGGCCACTGTTCGCTGGGCCCGGGAGGGGTAGCTGAGCTGCTGCCTGAGCCTGGGAGCCTCGGGAGGCTGGCGAGGGCTTAGCAGGGAGCAGGGGTACAGGGGTGCAGGCTCCAGCTCCCACCAGAGAGGGAGAGTATGGGAGGAGCAGGCCCTGAACCCCTGTCCCCTCTCCCAATCATGGGTCAGGGTTAGCAGGTGCCAGCCAGGGCACCCCACCTGCAGGCCCCTCCCAGTGGGCGGGCTGCTCTCTGCCAGGGAAACTCTCCCGCATTCCTGGGCCACCTCACTTCCCTGTCCTTAAGTCACCTCCCAGGGCCAGGCCGGGTCACCCCAGGCTGCAACTCAGCCAGGGCTCCAGGCTTTCCACCAGGGGAGGAGGGCACCAGGGCTGCACCTTGGTGGGGAGGCCCCAGCCTCCCTGGGCTCCACAGGGCCTCCCCAGGTCTCTCTGCCTGGCCTACCTCTCCTGGCCTCCTGGTTCAAGAACCACAGCGTTCTTTGAGGGAGCCCATCTCCGCCAGGGTGTGTAACACCGTGATTGCTCCTGGTGGGTTGAGAAACCAAGGTCATCGCCAAAATGGAAACAGCGGCCTGCACTTGGCTCTCAAACAGCTGTGACCAGAGGCCTGAACTCCTTCAACACTGTCCTTGCCCCTCATCCCTGGCTGTTCCCTCCTAGAGCCTTGGGTCTCTCCTATCTATCCCCACTAGCAACTAGCTACAGGAGCATGAGGGCCCTGGGCCCAGAGGAGGGGCCTGACACTCCCACCAGCTCACTCAGCCCCTATAGGACGCCCACCCTGCAGAGCCCAGGTCTCCACATCACCCATTCCCGGTCAGCCATGCTCCCACAGCTGCTCCCATTCTCTCCCTCTTATACATTCCCCGGGCTCAGGCCCCACGGATGTGGGCTCTGCCTTCACAGAGCTCCTGAGCCCATAGGTGAGATGAGACAACAATTCTACCCCCAGGGCAAGGTAAGCAGAGCTCTGTGAGGCCAGGCGGGAGGACAGAAAGCTCAGAAGAGGGAGCCAGGCTTCCCAGACAGTGCAAGCAAGAAGGGCTGCCTGGAGGAGGAAGCATTTCAGGCCTGATCTGGATTAGGACCATATAGAATCTGGATTTGTAGACACCAGGAGGAAAGGGGTGTTGTGGGCAAACATTCAGAGGCCGGAAGGCTCAGTCCGAATGAGAAGCAGAGTTGCATTAGGCTGGGGTGAGGAAGACTGCAGAGCTCCAACGGGGTGGGGGGTGGGTGTGCTGCCAGGCAGGGTGCGAGTGCCCTTGATCCTGGGAGCAGGCAGTGGAGGATCCATCTGCATGTGTGGGAGGGGGGATGGCTGTGGGGAGGATCTGGACAAGGCTCTGGAAAAGTCCCACAGGGAGGGAACAAGCCTGAAAGCACGTTAATGCCGCCGAGGACAAGGTGAATGGGAGCATCTTGCCAGCAGAAGCATCAGCCTTAGAAAGAGCACGGGGTCTGGTGTTATCAATCTAATTAAATCATATTATACTAAGATGAGGGGCTGGAGGGAACTGCCCTCCTGGGGGCATTTGCATTTTAAAAAGGCACCTCATTAACACAAATCAATGTCCAGGCAGAATTCCTGCTCCCCCTCACCCCCCGCTGGCCTGGGCTGACTACTTCCACCCTCACATTTCTGCTTGGCACCTCTACTTTGAAGAGCGGCCAGTCCTGCCTGCGCCTCCTCAGCCCCCTCCTCCTCCTCTTGCTCCAAGCACAGCTCCCCCCCACAACCGCTTCTTCATCCAGCACCCCCAGCATTGGGGAGTGCACCCCTTAGACTGCAAGAATGTGGGTCTCGTAAAAATCCCCAGGGTCCTTGGGCACCCCTTAGAGAGGCGTGGCTCAGCCTGGTCGTTTCCTGCCCCCAGGGCCCCTCAGCTGCCTGGGACTGGTTACCAAGAGGGGCTGGTGTATAGGGGGAATACTGAGCGCTGAGGTGGGGAGAGGCTGTCCTGAGCCCCCCATCCCAGCTCTGATCAGATCTGCCCCCAGTGAACCAGATATGCGAGTGGGGCTCTCTCTACAGGGCGGGTATTTCTGGAGTGTTGCTGGCACTGGGCTGGGGACTGTCGGCCTGGCTGGGGTTTCTGGGCTGGGGGG
Source organism: Balaenoptera acutorostrata (assembly GCF_949987535.1). Lineage (NCBI taxonomy): Eukaryota > Metazoa > Chordata > Mammalia > Artiodactyla > Balaenopteridae > Balaenoptera > Balaenoptera acutorostrata. The sequence continues at coordinate 37,576,043 of NC_080078.1, forward strand.
GTGGGTCCTGTCAAAGCCAAGTAGCAGGCCCTGTGCCTATGTCCAGAGACATGGGGGCAATGGATCCTGGGGAGATGGAGGCCATTACCGAACGGTCCCACCCTCACCCTCCCCTGTCCCTCACATGGGCAGGGGTGCCATGGCCCAACAGGGTGCTGTGGGCTCCAACTGCAAGCATGCTGGAATGTCTGAGAGACCGGTTGGCTCTTGGGAATCTGGAATCTTGGGAGGACTGACCCACGACCACTGGCTGGCCTCTCTCTACTCCCCAGAGACCCGAGTAGCTGGGCTGTCGCCCCAGGACTCCAGCCAGACATGGAGCCTCTCTCCCTCTATCTCGTCCTTCATCCCAGCCCCAGGCTGGTGGAGAGGGGTAGGGAGGGAGACCCCACAGCACCAGGGCTGAAGGCTGGATGCTCCTCAGAGCTTCCGACCAGGACGAGTGTGGGGTGTGGAGGGAAGGTCCTGTGGGGACAAGAAGGAGCCCTCCTGCCCCAAACAGGAGAGTCAGCCCTGAAAGGGTCCCCTCACTGGCATCTCCTGATTGTTTCCCCCTGTGGCAAGGGGCTTGTCTGCCCTTGCAGGTGAGCTCTGGCCCACAGGCCTGGCCTGTACACATCTCGGGGGCCGGATCTGTGGGGAACTGAAGGCCGCTGGCCTCTCCTGCCAGGTCCCCCTGTGGGCTGTCCTGCTGAGTCCTCAGGAGGTTGCGTGTGGAGCAGATGAGGGGCTACGCTGACCAGCAGTGGTGGGGGTGGCGGGGAGGAGCAGACCTCAGCTTCAGCTAAGTTGGCTGATCACCCTCTTTTTTCTCATTTCCAGGGACTCAGGAGGCTGAGGCATTAATTGGTAAGCATCCAAGTCCCCTGGGTTGGGGGATAGGAGTGGGCTTGTCTGAGAGCTGCAAGACTAATCAGAAACCCACACCCTCACACACCCCCGGAATGAGACCCAGAATGAATGGGCCGGGCACAGGGAATCCCACAGTGCGGGAAAGTTGTGGAGCCCAGGCAGGAGTGGAGGGGGAAGGTCTGACACACAGTGTAGGTGGCACAAGAGGGCCATCAAGGCAGGAAGCATGGAGAAGGGGGGCAGGGAAAGCAACAGAAAAGAAGCTAAATCTAAAGACAGATTTGGAAGACCACTCACCTACCCTACGTGGGACCCTCCCAACACCCACTGACCTTCTGGGAGCCCATTTGTCAGGCTCTGTGATAAGACCTTTACCCGTGTTATCTCACTCCCCGCCCCAGGTAGGTCTGATGTCACCATTTCACAGGTGAAAGGAGTGGGGCCCATGGGGGTGGGGGACTTTCCCACAGCTGGGAAGGGTCTGCCTGTGTCAGAGGCTGACCTGATGCCCAGGCCTCTGACTTGCCTAAGGTCCCCAAGCAGGTCAGGGGCAGGGAGGCCGGGAAGTGAACAGAATGTGAAAGTGTGGGTTTGAGGGTATGGAATCAGAGCCGATGGAACTGGCCCCCAGTGAGCGCACCCCTGGCTGTGTTCCCCTAGCCTGCGGGAGCCCGAGGATGCTGAACCGGATGGTGGGCGGGCAGGACGCCTTGGAGGGCGAGTGGCCATGGCAGGTCAGCATTCAGCGAAATGGAAGCCACTTCTGCGGGGGCAGCCTCATCACAGAGCGGTGGGTCCTCACCGCAGCGCACTGCTTCTCCAAGTGAGTTGGCTGAGCCCCCACGCTCCCCCTCCCCACCCCTCGCCAGCACAGCCAGCCTCCCTCCCCACCAGGGGCGCAGATAATGCAGACAAAACAACACCTCCCACACCTACCCAACCCCGCAAAACGCCCAGCTTCAGCACCTCGGACAGCGCCGACCCGCTGCAGTGTGGGGCGCTCAGGCTGACCACCTATGGGGGGCGGGTTCGGTCTGCATTATCTGAGCTTTCCCTACCAGAGCTCCCTTTAGGTCCAACCTCGGGGCCAGCTTCCAGCAGCAACCCCTGCTTCCCGGCTCTTGCTCCCCCCCAGCCCAGCTGGGAGGGGTCCACTCTCCTACTGCTGGTCTCACCAGTGAGGTGCTTTGCCAGACCTGGGGCCTGCCCCTGCCGATGCTGGCAGGCTCCTCCCATGCCCTGGCCCTCTTCCCCGTCCCCCTCCCACACCTCAAATATAAGACACTCCCTTTCTGGCTGAGACTCTGGGTACAGGTGGACTAGAGCAGAATGGCCTTAAGGTCACCTATGCCGTCCCTAACCAAAGGGCCAAGTCACCCAATCCCTACTACCATACTATGACCCACTTGGTCCTAGACCTTCAGGGTTTCCCAAGCATCTTGGCTCTTGCCTCACCACAGCTCTGCAATTCTTTTAAAACCTCACATCTTAAGTTCAGATATTTGGGCTCAGAGGGAGCAGGCGGCTTGCCTAAGGCTAGGCCCAACCCCCAGATGCACCCTGGTGGGTGATCATCTCCTTCAACCCTCACAGCAAGCCTTTCAGGTGGGGACTGTAAGTGTCCCCATTTCACAGACAAGGAAACTGAGTCACAGAGAACTTGCTGGGTGACTTGCCCAAGGTCGCTGGGCTGGCCAGGGTATAGCTGGGAATTAAAGTCAGGAATTAAAGCTGCTTCAGCTTCTACCCCCTTACCCACCTCATCCTGATGTATGTCCCACTGGAGATTACTTTTTTGAAGACAATGTGCAGAGAGAGATGTTGGCACCATGGGGGGCCTAGAGGGAGCCCAACTCCTCCCTCTTTCCCGTCTCCATTTAACTTCTACCAACTCCATCTGTGAAGCCCTTGTGGGGCTGCCTCACACCAGCTCTCTGCTCTCCCACCAGCACCTCTGAAACATCCCTGTACCAGGTCCTGCTGGGGGTGCGGCAACTGGTGAAGCCAGGGCCGCACGCCATGTACGCCCGGGTGAAGCAGGTCAAGAGCAACCCCCTGTACCAAGGCATGGCCTCTAGTGCCGATGTGGCTCTGGTGGAGCTGGAGGCACCTGTGACCTTCAACAATTACATCCTCCCTGTGTGTGTGCCTGACCCCTCAGTCGTCTTTGAGACGGGCATGAACTGCTGGGTCGCCGGCTGGGGCAGCCCTAGTGAACAAGGTAATGGGGCAGGGCCAGGGCAGAATGCGGGACATGCCTAGAGAAGGCAGCGTGGGGGCCACTCTGAACCAACAATCTTTTTCTGTTGATATTGGTGCACGTGATCTCTACTCAAATGGGTGGAGTAGGTATGGGAAAGGGGCAGCAGACTCAGGAAGAGGAGCCATGGGGAAGTGGAGAGTGGGGAATAGAAAGAGCCCAGGCTGGTGGGTGGGAGGAGGGAAGAAGGAATTCTGTCCCACAAAGCCCCCAGCCAGAAGAGAAGGTCTAAACGCAAGCGAGAAACGGGGAGGGACAGAGTTGTGGTTTTCGAGAACCCAGGGCCCCGGAGTCCTTAGTAAGACTGTCCACTGAGCCGCAGGCTGTGTCTCCCCTCCCTAGACCACCTGCCCAACCCCCGGATCCTGCAGAAACTTGCTGTGCCCATCATTGACACGCCCAAGTGCAACCTGCTCTACAGCAAGGATTCCGAGTCCAGCTTCCAGCCAAAAACCATCAAGGATGACATGCTGTGTGCTGGCTTCGCCGAGGGCAAGAAGGACGCCTGCAAGGTAGGGACCAGGGTGGGCCGTGCCAAGGCTGAGCCCTGCTCCCCAGGCCCCAGTCAAGGTGGAAGCCAGCCCACCTGGGACAAGGGATAAGGCCCCAGGAGGTGGGCCCATGGGGTCCAGACAGGGCTGTGCATTTGACCAGCTGGGAAAGCAGATTCCTGGACCCCACCCAGGGGGAGTCAGGAAGCAGGTCTGCAGTGGGACCCAGGAAACTGCATTTTCAACACACTCTCCTGAGGTGAATCAGGGTGGATAGTCTGGGGATGCTAGAGAAATGGGCACCCCAGGTCAGAGAGGAAGGACTGGGTGGTGGGGTCGGGGTGGCAGGGTGGGGGTGGGGGGGTGGGTCCTGGGCAGGGAAGAACAGATAAAGGGAGGCAGACAGGCATGTGTGCACCCATGTAGCTGCAAAGCCTGGCTCTTGGGCCTCCGTGGACTCTAACGGTACCTCTTCTTCACCTGCAGGGAGACTCGGGGGGCCCCCTGGTATGCCTTGTGGGTCAGTCATGGCTGCAGGCTGGGGTGATCAGCTGGGGTGAGGGCTGCGCCCGCCGGAACCGCCCAGGTGTCTATATCCGGGTCACCTCCCACCATAACTGGATCCATCGGATCATCCCAGAACTGCAGTTCCAGCGGGCTAGCTCGGGTGGCCAGAAGCGGGACCCCCGGGGCCAGCAGCCCCTCAGTCGGAACTTTGCACCCTTCCTGGCAGCCCATGCCATCCTCCTGGTCCTCATGGCCCTGCTCACCTTCCTCTGAGCTGCGCTCAGGCCAGTGGGCCAGTGGCGCCCCGGGGCCTATGGTGTGCATTTGTAAATAGTTCTCCAATTCTCCCTACTCTCTAATGCCCACTTATTTCTATTTATGTTCACTCTCTAATAAAACCCCAACCTCAGTGCCGGCTGCCTGGGTGTAGACCCTCCGGGAAGGAGGGGGCTGGTGCTGGGCAGGGGGTGTGGCAGACGAGGCTCCCCAGTGGAAGAAGCTACAGCAGGCACACTGGAGGCTAGACATCACCGAGTCCTGTGACACCTGTGGCCTGACCCCCTCACAGGGGCTTCCCTGCTCCCCCCCGCCTCAGCATCCTTGCCAACGTGGTCGTCACCATGAGTGTTGCCAAGGGGTGCCCTGTGCTGGGCACTGGGGGCAGCAACAGATACCGGCAGGGGGCCCGGCAGAGGGTCCTGAAGGAGGGGGGCTCTGCGGGGCGTGGGGGAGCACAGCCCCCACTGCCTATGTCTGAATCACCCTGAACTTCTCTTGGCTGTCACACAGAGGAGGCAAGGCCCAGGCCACTCGGGGCCGTGGAGGTCGGCAGGACAGGCCCCCCAACCGAGATAGGCCAAGGCTTCAGCAGCTCCCTGGGCCAGGACCCCCTCCTTCTTCCTTCCGCAAAGTTTGGGGTTCAGGCCATCCCTGCAGCAGTCTTTAATGGTTTCTGCGACCCCTGGGGAATTCAGGAATGAGCTGCAATCCTGCACAGAGGGCCTGGTGCTTGGTCCTGCCCCCAGGGGCCCCACCCCAGCTCTGCTGCCCCCTCTCGTCCCTTGTCCTGTCAGTAGCTCCACGCCATCCCCCTCCCAGTCCTCCCGTGATGGCCTGTGGCCACCAGGAATCTAGCAGGAATAGGTCTCAGAGCCCAGGCCCCAGCTCGCTCTGGCCCTGCCTGTCCTGGCCACGATGGTGCGGCTGCCCACGGAGGTGGCCCCGGGTTCTCAGCCTGGCCCAGCGTGTCCACGGCAGGCCTTCTGCGGTTGGACGGTCAGCTCCCCAGTGTGGGCCGATTCCTGAAAGGCACCCAGCTTCCTGCCGTGCTCAGTGACCATGAACAGACGAGAGGCCTGAGAGGGCAGGGCCTTGCACACCACACATGCACACCCATGCTCACATGCTAGTACATGCACACACTTGCACACCCACACACAGAAACACACACACGTACGCGAGCTCGTGCACAGGCCCAGCTGGCCCGGCAGGTGCTGGGAGAAAGCAGGCCTGGGTATTTATGGAACGTATCAGTAAGCACTTAGCAGGCACCTGCTGTGGACCGGCCCCGGGGATGGAGTGGGGAACACACACTGAATTCGCCTCTGCTCTGCTTTGCCTGGGCATGTTCCTGCCAGGCAGGGAGCACTGCTTGGTGGCCCTCCAGGGACTGGGCCATCTGAGGGCTTCTTCTCCAGAGCAGAGATGGATTCTGAGTCCCGGCGGGGAAGGTGGGGGCGCGGGGCAGCAGGTGCACTGAGGCCTGATGGGGGGACAACCGGGCTGTGGGTGTCCTGAGAGTGGCCCCAGGGACAAGTTCTGGGTCATCTTGGCTGGGAGCAGGGGCTGGCCTGGGTCCTGCAGCTTTGGAGAGAGGCGACGCTGCTGTGGGGAATAGAAAGAGCTTCAGGTCCTGCAGTGATGGGGGTCAGAGGAGGTTAGGTGGCCCATCTGCCACGTCTGTGGTGAGAGGCCAGGATGGAGCCCAGGTGAGGGCCAGGCCCCCCTTGGAGGAGGACTTGCCACCCCGCCCCTGCCTCCTCTTCCTGCTGTCCTAGCTTTCTGAGTGCCCTGGGGTCCCCCATCACCCCACCATCCTCCTGCCTCTGCTACAGGGCAGGGGTCTGGTCAGGGTCCTGTGGGCCTAACAGGGAGGAGGGGCGAAGATGTCAGGGCAGCCCAGTGCTCCCCAGTGACGCCCCACCCAGCCGGGCTGGGAGGGCAAGGCTAGGGTCCTGGGTGGGTCCCAGGTGGCGGCCAGTGTGCGACCCTAGGGCACAGATCCCCCACGCCCTGGGCTCCCCAAACCCAGCGTGGACACTCAACGAGACAGCTGCAGGAGGGGAAGGGATACACTCATGCAGAGACTAGGGGTTTAAAGGGAAGCAAGTTTATTCACGCTGTTCACAGTGCGCTCAGTGCTGTGAAGAAGGGGAAGGAGAGAAGTGCCCCCAGCTGTCACGGGTCCCCTCTCCCACCTGGGTGGGGCGCCGCTCAGACACAACTTTCTATGCTGCCCCCAAGCAGCGCCTCAGAGCCACCGCCTGGTGGGTGGGGGCCCCACCAGGGCCCCACCGGCTGCAGGGAGAAGGCTTTGGAGTGACAGCTGGCTGGCACAGACCACCAAGCCGTGGCAGGCGGAGGGAGCGGGGCCCAGCCCAGGGCAGGGCCCACCTTGCAGCAACCAGAGCGGCCGGCAGGTGAAGCCACAGGAGGGGGCCACAACCGAGCCTGGAAATCCATGTGCGCACACACCATACTGCACGCTTGGGAACATAAGGCTTAAGATCAGCCTGTGGGAGCCCCAAGAAGGAAAACCGCTGGGCCAGGACCCCAGGACCCCTGACCCCTTCTGGCCTCAAGGATCAGGGGTCAGCCATGGTCCTGACGCCAACACCTGGAGCAGGCAGGGGTGCAACTCAAAGCCCCCCCAAACCAGAGACACCATCCCAACCCAGGGGTTGTACACCAGCGTCCAGATTTGCAGTTTGTCTTAGGGAAGCACGGCTCAGTCCAAAGGTGCCAGAGTGGCACTGCCTCTGCTCATAGACACCAGCCCTGGAAACACGACAGACACTCCAAGAAGGCTGAGAGTCTGGGTTGCAGGAGACTCCGGCATCTTGGGGTCAAAGACATCCTACCCAACCTCTGGGAGCCAGAGCTCTCCAGGGAACACGGGGAACGGGAATTTCCTCAAAGCCTTGGCGTCCCGGGAGTTTCTGAAGAGCCACCACCAGGGGGAGCCAGAGTGGCTGTGGGGGATGGGGGCCCAGGGAATTTCAGAGAAATTTCTCTGAAGCTGGTGCTTCTGGCCAGGGAAAGAGACAAGACAGGTGCACACGCTTGACGCAACGAGGCATCAGCACTTTTTAAAAAGTCACTTGAAGATGATCTCCTTGGCCCAAGGATGGGGGCACGATACCACCAAGAGATGATGGGTGAGGGGCCGGGGGCTGGCCCGGCCGAGCGGGGAGACGAGCCTGTGCTGCTCTAACCTGCCAGCCCCAGGCTGGACAGTGACACAGGCGGCAGGCCCGGGGCTGCCGCGAGCCCAAGGCGGCGCTTCCGCAGTAGTGGCTCTTCCGTGCATTTTAAGACACTAACAGTTGTTCCGCTCATTCATAAATACACAATTTTATTTGCTATTTTCAGGGGAAACTTAGGCATTAAACTGTAAGCTGATAAAATACGGATACCTAAAAAAGTACAAAAGTATAAATATCCCCTTACAATAAATTTTAGTGAATTAAGTCTTAATATCTTTAAATTAAAAAAAAAAAACCCCACAAGCCTATCTATTATGTCAAGGTCACAAATCAAACAACGCTAAATGGCCAGCAGCGCCCCACTGGTACACCCCGAGGCCAAGGAGGGGCTGCCCAGCCCCCACGCGCTCCACCGGGAGGACAGGTCACCAGGGCCAAGTGTGTCCTGCAGAAAGATTGCTATAAACGGATGAAGCCAAACATTTAACAACATACAACAGACCTTACAAAAGGAGGAGGTAAGTCCTAGGTGCTGGAGAACTTGGTTCATCAGGTAATATTGGCAAAGGAGAAGAGGGCACAGGCAAGAAGCCTCTGGAAGCGTCTGGAGCCAGACAGCGGTCGGTAGGCACAGCTCCCCTGGAAGCTGGAGGTCAGGAGGCAGAGCCGCCTGCCGGGCCAGGCCCCCCAGATGGACAGGCCCCACGACCAGCTGAGGAAGGTCTGTTCTCAAAGCATGCGGACAGCGGTTTTCAAAGGAATCCCGGTAGCTCCGTCACGTCAGGGGGCAGGGCCCGTGCAGCCTGTGTCCCCAGTGCCCCAGAAACGTCAGAGAGAACTGCATAGTTACACGAGAGAGCCGGCGAGAGAGAGATGTTTGTGATGTGCTGTAAACATCCAATTTCCAACGTGACCTGGAGTTTCAGCTCCAGACGCCGGGTGGACAGGCCTCCCGCCCCGACCTCCACCCCAGGTGAGAACAAGGCACTGATGGGCGCCAGCTCCCCCTGAGCCCCAAGGTGGGTCAGACGAGGCAAAACTTGTACCTCCCTTTACATGACTTAACAGATCAGCCCAAAAGGCAGCAGCACTTTTAGGCATTTCTAAGAAGTGAAAGCACTGGGTAGTCTATCCACAATTGGAAAGAAAGGATGCAAAGGATGCAAAGGTCTCTCGCCTGGAAACTACAAATGGAGAAGCCTTGACTGTGCCAGGGCGGGTCAGGCCAGTGGAGCCCAGCTCTGAAGGAGGACCGGGAAGTAGTGAACACGTGGAGGCTGGGAGAAACCACCAACCGGTCATGTCTGGGAGGCACAGCAGACCCCCTGCCCTGAGGACCAGGGCCTGGTGCATGCCAGGGTGACCAGCAGGCACCCAGAGCCCAGGGCCGTGGCACTGCGGCCACTTCCTACCAGCAAGGCCCAGGCTCCGTTACAGACTGTTTATGTAGCACCAAGAACGCTGTCCTTTAAATGATCTTCGGTGATTAAAGGGTCAGTCAGGAGCGCCCTGCCTCAGGCCCGAGCGGCACTTGTGAAAACCAAGCGGAGGTCCCTACAGAGACGCCCGCCCAGGCAGCATGCCGCCTCTGAGTGGCGACGCCCGGCCTCGGACAGCTGGTCCTGTCTCTCACCACCCACCTCAGAGGCAAAAAAAGGATTCACACCCAGATCTCTAGAGAAATTGTCAAAAGCAGGTTTCTTCTCACGGCCAAGCTTCCTCGACATGGCAGATCATTGCATCTTGGGAAAAGGTAAAACATCTCTTCAGTTGTCAACACTGTGTTCCTCACATCCTTGAACCCCGTTCTTGCAAAATCTGAAAATGCCAAATGCAGACAATGAGAACTCGGGCCTTGAATGGAAAGGCAGCCTGCAGCCGGGAGCTTCACGGCCCTGAGGCCAAGTGCCCTGCTTGGGGGTGGAGCCCACCGCAGGCCAGGGTCCGAGAACGGGGACCCTGCTGTGCAGGCCTAGCTTGCCCACTTCCAGGCCGCACACAAGGGGCAGGCCTCCCAGCTCTCCACCTCTCCACCCGAGCCTGACATCACCATGCCTGGGAAGTAGTGAACCTGTGGAGGCTGCGAGAAACCACCGAGCGACCACGCCTGGGAGGCAGCAGCAGACCTGTCCTCAACCCGGCGCCTCCCGGGCCTCCTGAGACATGTGGCAGGGCTCCGGGGGGATGACTCCTCATTGAGGCCCCAAGGACCTCTGGGCAGCATCTCTCTTGATGGCCTCCTGAGGATGGGAGGCTCCCTGCTCCCAAGGGTGCCAAAGCCCACCCGGCGGTTTAACTGCCCACCGACTCCTGATTTTCTCTCCAGCCCAGCTTGATCCCGGGCGGAAGACACATGTGTGCAACCAAGGCCCCCTGGGCCCCCAGCCCAACCTGCCCCTCTTCTTTCTTCCATGCCCCATTGTAAACCATGTCCCTTCCACCCTGCAGCCACACACCCAGAAACCTGGGCCCCTGGGATTGCCCTGTCACGCCCACATCCATACGTGCCAGCTTGCTCCCCACACTGCCTGGCTGGGGTCACATCTTCCATAAATGGACCACCCCCCTTGAGGGTGCCAGTCCCCTCCTTGCTACAGCCAGACAGGACTCTCTGGGACACACACTTGACCCCACTGGGGAACCCTGCCAGCCCTCGGCCGCCATGCTTGAGCCTCTCCCTCCCACTCCTCCTCAGCACCTCGGAGCCAGAGCAGCGCCCCCACCCAGCCTTCCTCGCCACTGGAACCATCCATGCCTCCCATCTTCCCCCAAATCAAGCTGGGAGCTCCTCAAGGCCACAACCCCATGGGAGCCAGGGGAGACTTTGGAGTTGGCAAACTGTGCTATTTCGACACGTCAAGCATGGCTGCTAAGCACCAAGTAACCAGGACAGAAAGGCCACGCGTCCCGGCCAAGCCCAACCGCGCCCAGGCCAGCACTGTAAGATGACCCTCCCTGCGATCCCACTGGCAGTGAGAGTGGCCTCCCGGGAGCATTTTCCACTTGAATTTCAGAGCTGAGAGAGATACGGCCCCGAGGACACTGTGTGTTGCTGAGCCCTGGACCCGGTGCAACGCGGGGACATGCCTGGAAGGGGCACGCCCTGCTCATGTCAGGCCCAGCTCACACGGATGCCCAGCCAGAGTGAGGCCCTGCGGGCACAGGCAGACTTCTCAGGCTCATGGCCAGTGACCACCGGCCCTGACTCCTGCTCACTGTCAGGGCGGCTGTCCAGAACCACAAGGCCCATCTCTCAAGTCCCCTGAGGGCTTGTTCAAATGACTCAAGAGAAGCCCAAGCTCTCCAGCCTGTCCCCTGATGCCCCCCCATCCCTGTGGTTCCCCAGGCCTGTCCCTCTGTCTCTGACAGCTCTGAGGCCGTCCAGGCAGCACACCCTCTTGCCCGCTGCCCACTCCCCGGTAGGTGCACCTTCCACTGTGCTGGGGGAACAGCACCCCAGGCTGAAGGCCCCTCCTCAAGCCAGACAAGAACAAGCCCCTAAGCTCAGCAGGAGTCGCCCGCTCACTGGGAAAGCCCAGGAGGCCCCTGTCGGAGGGACATGGTCTGAGGACACGACTTGGGGTGAGGGTGGGTCCCCACTCAGCCCTAGAAGACCCTGTGGCCCCCATGGCGCTAGTCCCAGCCCCAAGAGGGTCCGCCGCCCTATCATCGTGGCTGTTTGCAGGGAAAGCTGGAGTTTGGGGGGCCATGAAGCCGAGAGCTGCTCACTCAGTGGGAGCCCAGCAGAGCAGACGGCGTCCGAGTTCACAGGCCTCAGTGGTAGAAAGGACAAGGCCCACGTAACTACCACGCAGCCTGGCAGCGAGGTGACAGCACAGGAGGGGTCGCCCTGCCAGAGCCAGAGCCCCAGTGACTATCTCTTAACGAGGACAGAAGACCCCTCCCGGGACCTGTGATGGTCACGGCCCGTCTGCCCTGGAAGGAGCTCTCATTTGGGCTGCCGCCCACAAGAAGGCCTGAGCTGGGCCACAGGGACTGAGCAGGCTGTGCATGGCACATGGCACCCCCGCCCCCCGCCCCAACCCAGCGGGCCCAGGGGCCAGGGCCACTCCAGGGCTGCCCTGCCATCAGCCCACCTCGCCCCTCCCACAGCCCAGACCCTGGCAGTCACGGCCACTGAAGCGGCTCCTGCCAGCAGATGTGAAGTCTGTAACTGGGGGCGGGGGGTGGGCAGTGCTGCTGAAAGAAGCCCCTCCTCCCTCCTGGAGGTTGGCTCCTCTATCCTTGCCCCCGCCCCAGCCCGTGCCCCTGGCTCCTACCACAGTTCACCATCAGGCCAGGCCAAAGTCAAGCTGAGCCCCTAAGGTGCAGTCACTCCAAACCGAGACGGGCCACAAACGCAAACTACCGCCTGATTTCAAAGACTTAGAGAAGAGCAAAGTAAAATATGTCAGTGATTTTTTAGGTTGAAATGACAATATTATGCATGTAATGGGCTAACAGTATTAACATCAATTTCACGCATCTTTTTATTTTCTTAACGTGGCTGCTAGAAAGTTTAAAACGACAGATGGAGCTCGTGCTGCACATGCCCTGGACGGCAGTGGTCCAGACCAGGGCCCAGCAAACTTTTCCTTAAAGGGCCAGGTAGTAAATACTTCAGGATTTCCGAGTCAAGAAGTAAAGCTGAAGATATTATGCACTCACATAATCACCAGAAAAATAACCACTAAAAACGTAAAAGCCATTCTTGGTCTGCGTCCCCAGACCAGACTCACAGCCAGATGTTGGCCTCTCAGCACATGGCTGGCCACAGGCTCTTCCCGAGCTCCTCACCTGCAGGGCTTGGCGGGGAACCCCTGCATGACACCTGTGCCCTGCCCTCTCTGGGCCTCAACCTCCCCTGCGCAACGCGAGGGAGCAGACGAGGCGCTCCCTGCTGATGGGATCCTGGCTGAGCCACGGGTTTCGGACAACAAGAGGGGCCGGGAGGCAGCACGGACTTGAGGAGCAGCGAGGGGCTGAGGGGGCATCCACGGAGCCTCCCATGACAGGGCAAACAGAAGGAGGGTCCCCACAGACTCCTCTCCACCAGCACCCGTAGTCTGAGGCATGAGGGAGTAGGGGTGCCATGGGCTTTGGTGTCGGGATCAGGGCCCACTCTCTGTGGCACAAGCCCCGACTCCTTGGCCCTGAGCCCATGGGTGGACTGGTGACAAGGTGGGGAGACTGGCAGGCTGGGGGCTGCGTGTCCCTAGGAGGCGCAGGCCCGTGTCCCTGCTGCTGGCACCCATGGCAAGGAGGCCCTTCCCAAGCCTGACACACACAGCACGCAGGTGCCTCAGCCAAGGTCCCAACCCCACCCACATGGTCATCCTCAAACGGGACAGACAGCCCCGCCCCGAGACAGATTGGCTCCAGTGCAGATCTATGCGCTGGCATCTAGCATGGAAGGTTCTCTGTCAACTACAGGCACGAGACAGACGCAGGGGAGGAGGGGCTGGGATCAAGGAGGCTAAGGTAGGTGGTCAGTTTCAAGGGCACAGGCTCACCATGACATTTACACTTAATCTGAGTCATTCCCTTCGTGACCCGTGTCCTCGTCGTCACTCTGGCTCGGCACCGGCAGGCGGCAGGGAGGAGAAGAAGAGAGGGACCGTCAGTGCAGGGCGAGGCGGGAGGCAGCAGAGGGAAGCCCAACCAGACAGGCCAGGCCTCCACGGGGCAGCAGAGAGCACGGCGCTCAGGGCTGGACCTGAAGTTGTGCTGTGCGGCGAACTACAGGCCAGCCTCGTCCAGATCACACTGTGGGGGGAAGCACGACGTCCCTGGGCCCCGGCACTCCCAAAGTTCCAGAGTTTTCCTTCCCTCTGTGTTGTGAAAAACTGAACCTTGCCCAAACAGAGGTCTGGCCTTTGCCCTCAGCTCCTGGGAGGTCATGACCTCCAGGACACACCAGTCTGACCATGTGATGGGGGGGTGGGGTCAGTTGGCCGGGGGACTGGAGACTGCAATCAGGCACATGGGTGATCAACTGTTGATCAATGGATCAATCATGCCTATGTGACTGAACCCAGTAATATCTCTGCACACGGAGGTTGTCGGGGCACCCCTGGTGGGCGGTGCTCCATGCACAGTGCCACGCATCCTGACTGCATGAGGAGCACCTCTGCGACATGAGCTCCACGTCTGGCATACTTCCTGGCCTCTGCCCCACACACCCTCCCCTGGCAAGTTTGAAACCCCCCCTCTTTCCGTACTTCCTGTAATAAACTGTAACTTTGAGCAGAACAGCCAGCAGTGAGTTCTGAGTCCTCCCAGCAGATCATGGAGTCGGAGAGTGGTTCGGGAAGCCCCTGAAGTTGGGGCTGCTGGTGGCCGCTCTCAGTGGACCGGTCCCCTCTCTGAGTTGCCCGACCCCCACCCGCTCTCTCCTGCCACTTCCACCTCAAGACGTCTGTGTGTGTGTCTGTGTGTGTGTCTGGCCCGTGCTGTGGGCACCCAGTGAGCAGGTCCACAGTAGTGGACTCACTGTCCTCAGAACATGAAGTACTGCTCCAACCAGGCTGTGCACAAGTGTCCCCAGATCCCGACCCCCAATCCGGCCTCAACACTTTTCCATGGCTTACGGAGGCCCTGGCTGTGCTCCGCCTCCTGGGGAGCTCCTGCCACGGCCCCAGTTTAGAAGCCGCTGTGGCTGCCACACTCTAGAGCCAGGTATTTCTGGAGAGAGAAATAGGGCCGCACTTTCAATGGCAAAGGGATTTGGGGTCATGAGTGGAGTTCTGTCAGCACAAACGCATCCCTTCTGCAGCTGAAAAGCCACCCGAGGGACATGAGCTCAGGCAGTTGCCCTGGAGGACTTAGCTATGAGAATTTTTCAAGTTCAGAAATAAAAGTTTCTAAAAATAAGACAACTTGCAAAAGAGCCCTGCAAACGCTCAGAGAGGTATGGCTCCTCGTGAGGCTGGGGGCTCCGGGAGGTGGGGTTGCCTCCTACCCTGACTCAACAGGAAGCATGTCCCCAGGCATGGCACCGGGACCCCTTTGTTCCCGGCCCATTGCAGGGACCTGCACCAATCCCCACAACAGCCTGTCCTGGGCAGCGGCGGAACAGCCCAGACCCTGCACTTGCAGCTGCAGGCACCCTTGCAGGCCAGGGGTTGGGGGTGGGGTGGGGGCCAGGATGTGAGGACTCTGGAGGCCCCAGGGCCTGGACAACTGCCCAGTCATGCTGGGGTGAAAGAGCTGCCTCGAGCACCAGTGGAGGATGGCCACTGCGGGAGGACCAGCAGGCGAGGTGAATCTGCCATCCATTCCCAAGCCCACGCCTCCAAGGAAGACCCTGAAAGGCTCACAGGGGCAGTTCTAGGCAGGTAGCAGCCAGGGTGGCACCAGCCAAGAGTGTGAGGAAGGCCTGGAGCTCCTGGTTTAATGTCATCAGTTAAAACCCCTCTGGCCTTGCCCACACTCACTCAAAACACCCTCTGACAGCATGTCGGAGCCTTCCACCAGGGCCACCTGTGGGCCCAGGACACACAGGCTGGCCGCCACAGAGCCCCTGGGTCCCCTCAGAGCCGGCTGTGGGGCTGTCCAGGCACCACCTGGCTTGAAGGTCCAGAAGGCCTGCCCAGGCTGATGCTGGACTCTGCAAGGACAGACACATCTGGAGTCACTGACCTCAGGAACAAGCCCAGAGGAGTTGCCACTAGAACCTGTCACCTCCAGGCAAGGGTAGCAGCTGCTCCCTGCCACGAGGCTGCCCTTGCGCTCCTCGGGAGACAGAAGGGCCAAACGTCCAGCAGGGAGCCGGTGCAGTTCAACAGGAACTGGCCTGTGCCAGGCCAAGGCAACACTCCGTGGAGTCTCAAAATCACACAACCTGCCGTATCTGCTCCATTTACAAACCAGCACGACTCCCAAGCCTGGGATGGGTGTATCCGAGGCGGGTGCCACCAGGAGGCCCTGCCCTCCAGCCTCGACATCCCCAGTCCCCAGGAAAACAGCCCACAGTGGCATCACTCAGAAGCGTAGCCCCCACCGGCAGGACTGGAAGACAGCAACACTTCCAGGAGCAGGCTAGCGGGTTAGAAGAGGTGAGGGCGGAAGGCCTGGGCTGTGGGAGCCGCAGCGTGTTCAACAACCCCACGCTCCACCACTCGCATCCCGTGGACGTCCGTGTCCTCTGTTCCAGGACTCTGCTTCTGATATGCCAGGCGAGAATTACGTGATGATGGACAAGCAGCATGAGGCGAGCAGGCCGCCAGGAAGCCTGCACGGCCAGGAGCGCCGTGACGACAGTAAGAAACAACACAGCAAAGGAGAGAAACCCAGCCCTGCAGAGGGCACTCGGGCCGCAGCCTCACCCACCTTGGCCTTCTCACTGGGCTCACTGGTCGTGCCGTACGGGGAGTTGTGCAGCTCCTTGGAGACCACGCAGAGGAACTCGGCCTGGTCTTCACTCCCGTAGTTGTAGGAAGAGCCAATGCTGACCAGCTGGGAGGAGAGAAGGCCAGTGGGATGTGGGCAGAGAGCCTCACACACTTGGCTCAAGACCAGCCCCCCGCCAGGAGGGAAATAGCCTGCAAAGACCCCCGGCAAAGACGGCCAATGCTCAGGGAAGCTAAGGGACAGGATTCAGCCAAGAGACTTTTAACAAACTTACTGAAAATAAAGTCCCCGAACACCCACACTCAAGCTCGGACGCAACCGTACACACACACCACGTGCAGGACAGGCCTCCTGTGCCAGCACGTCCAAGCTCCTCTCAGGTTCCTGGCTGGGTCCCGGGGACGCTGAGCGACCCAGGGAGGGGAATGCGATGCTGGAGTGGGCACCAAGCGGGCCGGGCCCGAGAGCAGGCAGCGGGGCGGTGGCACTCTGCTCTGCCCATAAGTTGTGCCCTCCGCACGGGCTCTGAACACACAAGTGTGAGCACACGCCCACACACATGTGAGGGCGAGCCCCTCCCCAGGGAAGCCAGGACCAAGCCTTCCTCCCACTGGGGCTACTGACTGCGAAGGGGCATAGGAGGGCCGCAGCAGCTCCAGGCTCAGGGAAGGGCCGGGGGCAAGAGAGATGCCGGGGCTGTGGCTTCCCACGCCTCAGCCGAAATCTCAGTCTGGGTGTGTCCACACCCATGGCCCTGCATCCCCGGGCCTCCAGGTCACCACTACGGCCACACAGGAGCTGAGGGCCGACCCGCCTGCTCCAGCTTAGCCCCAGAGCCACCAGGGACTTTGTGTTTAATCAAAAGAAAAGCACTAAAATTGTAGTGAGCTATCAGTGGCACAATTATCGAGGCAGTGCCTGAAAGGCCCTCCATCTTTGCCTTCTCTACTGATGGAACTGCCCACGGAGGAGAGGCCAGGGGCGGGAGCACCACGTGCAGTGACAAGGACACGGTGAGCACCGCCGAGCGAGGGAAGTGTGCAGAGCGGTGCGGCCCGCTCTGGGAAAGGAGAGGAAAGCCCCAGGGCCAGCGTGCCCACCCTGCCTCTCTGGTGGAGTGAAGTGGATGGTTTCTAGAGGTCACGGAGGGAACTGATCAGATCCCCGAGAAACTCATCCCTCCCACCCTTCCCCCAAGGCTAGGTAGGGTGCCCACCTGTCAGCCTCTGCCAGAGATAACACTCTGGATGCTAGGGAATGGGGTCCAGGGAGTTTGTGTTTTGTGTACACATACAGGTATTTGTTTTCCGAAACATGGGACTGATCTTGCAGCAATGCTGTTTTGTAATTTCTTTGTAAACCTTAGGCTTTTCATTGGGGGTTAGATGGCTACCAAAGCGATACTGAAATAAAGAGTTGAGGAAGGGGAGGAAAAAAAAAAAAAAGGTCTGTTCTAGGAACAGACTGGAAGGCTGTTCTAGGTTCATAAATGCCTCTCGGAGACAGGCCCGCCACCTGCGGACCTCAGGGGTGCCCGGCCCCGGATGCAGACGGAGCAGCGCGTACGCAGCCACTCATAACCAGGTCTGCCCAGGGACCACATCCTCACGAGGCGTGCAAGCCTCTCAGAACCTGGCTCTGGCCTTGTCACTGACCACTAGGCGACTCTGGGTTCAGCCCCACCACCTCGCGGGGTCCCAGGCTCCGGCCCCTCTTCCCCTGCAGTTCCGGCTCCTGTTTCTGGGAAGTAGACAAGTGAACAAACATGACCCTGGTTCTGGAGTTTCTCCGGCATGAACAGGGGGAGCACGTCCCCAAGGGAGGAACTGGGCAAAGCGGGTGAGACTTGGGGAGAGAGGAGCTGCTCTTTGCTGTGGGTTTGGGATCCGCTCGGAGGAGCTCAGGACAAAGCCCCTGAGCTGGTCTCGGGGAGGAAGTGCCCGTGCAGGAGGCACGGGAACCCCTCTCCCTTCCACAGGAGCCACAGCGAGGGTGACCTAGTTCACGGATCCTGAACCGGTGACCACAGCTCCCGTCTCCCCAGCCCTTTTCTAGGCTGCACACCAAGGGACAAAACGAGGGGCGGTGGGAGCCTTCCTTTCCTTTGTGAGCCTGGCGTGACTGTGCTGGGGTCAGGGAGTGAGGAATGCAAATGCAACCACGGGACCCCGCCTGGACACCCTCCACACCCCCGCCCCAGGGCAAGGGCAGGGCATCAGAGCAGCCCTGCTGGCTACATCTCCGGGTGGAGAGTGGGACACAAGTGCCGGCTGCACCTTTCATGACATTTCAAGAGGTTGCCAAGCATTCTACAGCCTGATTCATTATTTCAAAAGACCCATAACAAAGGGTAGCCTTAATTAGGAGGGATGCCAGGGGACCCCATGATTTCCCACCGTGGACAGAAAGCTGGCACCAGAGGACGCTCTCAGGAGCCAGAGGGGGCGGGCTGGGGTCACAGACCTGGTCTCCGCCCTTCACGACCAGCGCCCGGGGCTCGGGCCGGGCAGGGTCATAAGCCCAAACCTCAGAGTCTCTGCCTAAGACACACAAACAGCGACAATGAGCTTGTGGGCAAGGTATCACCCACTCAAGAGGACATCCTTGCCGTGTTCTCAGGCCCACAGGTAACGGGCTGCAGCTCCCCAGGACGAGAGGCAGCATGCCCACAGAAACACCAGAGCGCTGTGGACAGAGGGCGGTGGGTGGGCGGAAGAGACTTGGCTCTCACCCCTTCTCACAGCCGTCCTAGCAAAAGCAGAGCTGAGGAAAATGAGGGGCATGGCTGAGCCAGAGTCAGCAGCACTTTCCAATCAAGGGCAGGACAGGGGGCTGGGGGGCTGCAGAGCAGCCCCAAGGAGAAGGGCATCTGTGCCAACGGCAGCACAAAGGAGCCGGAGCCCCATCTGCTCGGCCAGCACAGAAGGGCCAGGAGGGGCCAGGGCAGACACGGGAGGGGACGGGTGGTGGGGTCAGGCCAGGAGGCACTCAGGATATTGACTCCACACACACACACACACACACACACACACACACACACACACACGCACACACGCACGGACACATGGAGATGTCAGAGAAAAGCACACAGAACAGTCCTCCCACAAAAGAATGGGCTAGACTAAGAAAAATAACTGCAGAGAGAAGACTTGGGAGGTGGGACCCTAAGAACAACTCTTGCCACTCCCCCCATCACCCGTGACCAATCCAGTCGGGACTGGTACAGCTGCTGCTTGTGAGAGGTGCTGGAGACATGATGGGGACCCATGCTTCCATGAACTGCAGGCCGCCCAACACCTCATTACTGGTCCCGGGGGCCAGCTGACCTGAGGACCCGAGCAGAGCCTTTATAATTAAAAGATCCACTGTTTTGCAGGCTCAGGGGGTACTCTACCTGCTCAAACTTCCAGCCGTCGGACATGGTGGAGACCATCTGCGTGAGCTCCTCCTCCTGACACTGGAGCACACGGTACACGTGCTTCACTGGCACCTGTGAGAAGGGCCACAGGTGAGGGCAATGCCTGTGCCCCGCCCCCTCGCAGCCCCACCCCACGTGCCAATCAGGGATGGCAACAGGGGCCCTGGGAGGCCGACGGTTCCCTTCCACCTCTGGGGCCCAGGTCGTGATGCCTAAAGGAACCCCAAAGGCATCCACCGAAGAAGAAAAACAAACATGCTGGAACAGCTGCCGTTTTCTGCTTTCCCATCCACCTCCAAAAATATTTCCATTTCTGAATTCCAAAATAAAATGAGTCATGTTCCTGAAATCCCAAGAGCACCTGTGGCTAGATGTGAATACACGATGACAGCCATTCCTGTGCCTTGGGGGAACCACACAAAGTCTCTGAACTAAGGGGGTGCCTTGAGAGCCAGGCAGGACCAGCCTCAGCCCTGCTCCCAGAAAAAAGCTCTCAGACACGCACAGCAGCTCGGACAGGAGCCCGTGGATCTTCCAATCCACTCACCCACCCGACCTTCGCTGAGCTATGCTCCAAGCTCGGCTTCTGGCAACACCGCGGGGAGCACTGGCCAAAGGCCTGTCCCAATACAGCTGCCGCTCCAGCCGATACACAGCGCGTCAGTGACAGGATCACAGCTCAAAGTACACTGGTCACCACACAGCCCAAGTGCTTTCATCTGTGAAACAGTGGAGAACACTGAGCGCTGCTCAGCCTGAGCCTGCTAATCCCCTTGCCAGCCTGTGAGGGGGCCTCTCCCACATCCACCATGCAGGGGGGACACAGGCACAGAGGGCTGGTGCCAGCCCAGGTCACAGGGTTCGTAACCAGGGGGGCTGGGCGGAGGGGAAAGAGGCCTCAAACTGGCCAGAGATGACTGGGGAGCTCGTGGCCACATCTCCTGCCCCCTCCCCAGGCCCCTCCCGCTGTCCCGATGGTCCCGTGGCTCCTGAAACAGGGAGAGGGCGGGGGCTGTGTGGTGGGCGGTCCCAGCCTCCCATGCCGTCGCCCCAGTGTGCCCTCCCCTGGCCCCTGACCAGCCACTCAGAGAGGCCAGGCTGTCAGCAAGCCTCTTCACAAAGGCCAAGAGCTCCAGCTCAGGGCCTGCCGGGCGCCCAGCAGGAAAGCCCGGGGTGGGTGGGGGGCAGTGAAAGGGTTTTAAGTGGACGGAGACTCTTCATGTAGTCTGGCATGAAGCTCTGAGAGAAAGTGCACTTCACAGCAGCCTCCTGGCAGAGGGAACCCACCGGGCAGGGCCTAGCGCTCTGCTAGCAAGTGCAGAGCCGGCACCGCAACAAAGACTAATGCCTAGACACTCTGGCACCTCCCTTCGTGGGAGGTGCTAGACACAGCCCACCTCAAACAACACTGGCCTAATGGGTAGCAGAGTGGCCGTGCTGGCCCTGGCACTGCTGACTGTGGTCAAGTGCAAATGGGTCCCACATGGAGCTCTGCACCACTGGGGACACAGTCCAGCACAAAGAGTACCTACTGAGCCCTTCCTTCCTGGTAAAAGCCAAACCCTCATCGTGCCTACACACACCTACAGGACCCCCACCTCATCCGTCTGTGCCCAGCTTGCCGCCAACTGCCCTGTGCTGTTCCTCCAGCCACGCTGGCCCCCTGAATGGGTTGAGTACTCAGCTACCACAGGCCCTTTGCACTTGCTGTGCCCTGTCTGCAATACCCTCCCCGAGACGGCCACACACTCGAGTCCCACAGAGGCCTCCTGCTCTCCCTCTGCCCCCTCCTCACCCTCACTGGACCGTCCTCCTCAGCAGCTGCTCATCGTTCCCCACTGGAGTGGGGCCCCCGAAGCACGTGCCCTGCGTGCCGGCCAGGGCGCCAGCTGGCAGCACCGCGGGAGGTGTCCAGAGGGCAGGCCACAGGCGCCAGGACAACTCCAGAGGAAGCCGGTCAGCAAGGAGGGAGGGAAGCGAGCCGCGTCTTTACGCCAGGCCTCAGAAGGTTCCTGCACCTTAGTCACCGGTCTCACCTGTGATGTTCTGCTGTCTCGTTCTCTAATTTTATCCTTTACAAGTTTTATTAGTGAGGTGATATTGTAAAATTCTGCTTCCTCCAACACCCCTAGAATAAAGAAAAACAACTATAATTCCCACTAGATCAAAGAATAAACGTTGTGCCTCTGCCCCTCAGTGGACCAGTGGCCCATTCTCAGCCCAGCCCACTGGAAGCCCCCGGCCCCTGTCCTGCCATCCTACAGACTCTGCAGACACCGCTGGCTCTCAGGGCCCCAGGGCGCACACGGAGAAAGGGCATGTTTGTGGACACACGTCTGGCCCGCGTCCTTCCAGGTGACCCTCTGGGTGCTGAGTTCACGCCGGGTGCCCGGGACGTTTCTCGAACAGACCCCCTCCAGAGCCTGCGGCCGTCTGTCCTGGGCTAGCGGCCGCCTCACATGGGTCCCTGCGTCAGTCAGAAGATGGCTGGTTGAGAGGCTGCTCAGCTGCGGGAGTCCTGCCAGCTTAGGAACCCTTTCCTGCCGTTTGCAACGTCCCCAATTTAGGGGCTCGGAACGGCCAGGAAACTCTGAAGAGAGGATCGGAGGGGCCCTGCCTCGGGGGCTCCTCGTGGGTATTCCAGAAGGTCAGGTGCATGCCTGCTGCCACCATGCCTGGTTGTCCCGACCAGTCTGCACTCTGCACAGCGGGTCCCTGCGCTAGCGGCACCGGGAGCTCAGAGCCGTGGACTCTGTCTGACCCTCGAGCTGCAGCCTAATGAGGTCTCAGGGACTCAGCAGAGCGGGGGGTGGGGCAGCCACCGCCCAGGCAGACGTCTCTCTCTTCAAGGCCCCAAAGGGAGGTGCACCTGGCACGTCCCATCTCAGGATGATGCGGGGCGACGTCCTATCAACCCTTCCCTTTGGATCCAGGGGTGGGGACTGTGGGGCTGCGAATAAGCCCCGGAAGCCTCAGGATAAGCGCTTTGGCCTGAAGGGCCAGCCTTCTACCATCCAGATGCTCCAGGCGCCCCTCGTGCTCTGAGGGGCAGATGGGAAACGGCACCCGTGGGGGCCTTTCTCCCGAAAAAAAGCACTGCATCTGAGGCTGATGGAAGATAGGTGAGCGGGGCCGGGCGGCAGGGGCTTGATCTGTGGCAAGTACCACATTTGCTTTCTAAGCAAATCAGGCTGGGAACAGTTTGCCTAGAACTGTACAGCTGCACACACAGAACACACGTGTGTGCACGAAAAAGACGCTGCAAAAGAAGATGCAGACACGCAGTCGGAGGAGCAAGAGGGCCCAGAGAGAAGGAGGCAGCGGGCTCAGCTCAACAAGCAAAGGGGAGAGAGCCCTGGGCTCTCAGCACCACCCGGACCCTGAGCTGGGAGCCATAGTACGGCAGGCATCTGGAAACGCAGGAAGAACTCAGAGGGGGTTCTGCCAGGGCTGCCCCAGAAGGAGAGCAGACCCGGGGTGACCGAGACCGGGGACCCCCGGGAGGCGGCGGGCCCCAAGCTGTGTGAATCAAGGCAACCATAGAGCAGCGGGCCCCAGGGAGGAGCCCCACCCTCACGGCACCAGCAACCAGACGCCTGAAGGAGGGAATGGGTTGCAGTCCCAACCGGCCCCCACCCAGCTCTGGATTGTCTCAGCTTCCCGGAGGAAAAAAAGGGGAAGAGGCAGCACCGAGCAGCCCTGTTGCCTCTGAGATAAGCATCTGTGAGGGATGGAGCTGGAGAGCAAGGGAGGGCCCCCCCCACCCCGACCCCGGTCCCGCCTGCGACTCACCTTCCTCGGCAAGGTCTTTGTTAATGACCAGCTTTCCATGTCTCAGGTAGTTCAGCACAGGCCCAAAATAGGTGGGGTCTCTGTCGATTAAATAGGCACCTGTTTCATCCTACAAAGAACAACACACCAAGGTGAATCCCAGTCAAGAAAGCACAGTTCCCACAGCTGGCCCGCAGCCCAGCCACAGCTAAAGGGGGTTTTGGAGGCTTGTGGGCTGTACGCGTCTAACACACAACTGGAAGGATCAGTGTTTATGGCGCTTTAGGGAACCCCTAAGCAGCGTCGTCTGCTTCCAGCCACCTGCAGCCGTTGACCCTGATCTGTCACCACTGCAAGTGAAGCCAAGTTTAAGCTCTGTTGCATCAAGGTGACCTCCCTATTTACTCTGAGGCAAGGAGATTGTGTACAAGGCCTCTTTCCTCACAGCTCCAATAATTCCTGAGGGCGAGTTCATCCTTTTCTCATTTCAGCAACCGTCCCACAAGAGTAACCTGACACACTTTCCCCCATGGGATGCTCTCAAAGGCGGGACTGATACCAACAGGTCAGCATCTGAAGGACACCGTGACCCGGGCCGCCGCTACTCATTTCGGGGCTCCTCGCTGGGCAGGACTGGGTAGTCAGAGGCTCATGGAACACAGCTTCATTTTCTGCTGCCAAGTGACCCTAGAGCTCCCCTGAGACTGCTGACCACCGAGGAGGCCTCCCCCACAGCAGCGCCTCCCGGGGTCCATCTATAGAAGGCGCTCCCTCCACACCTGGGCAGGCCCTGCTTCGCCCCCATGGGCCAGGGCCTTTCTGAGTGTTAGGGACCCTCACTGCCCACGGCACACAGCGTCAGGCATCTTGGCAGGGAGGTGGCGAGGTGGAACCCCCTGAACCTCTTGGACGTGGTGAGCCCACGGTCCCCAGAGCTCACTCCCACTGGGAGGAATCTCAACCGTGAAGCGGAGTGCTGTGTTAGGGCCCCCTTCTCACTCATGAGCATCAAATCTGGAATTTCGTGTAATAAACCTGGTGGTTTCAAGGGTTTCCTCCCGAGTCCACAAAGCTGTAAAAACCTGCTCTCCTCAGATCAAATCCGGATGTGGGGCCAGCGGGACCCGGAGCCTCGCTGATGGGTGGGCAGGCCCCGCTCAGCCTGGAGCACCTCTGCCCCTTCCTCTCTCCCACAGGCCCTGGGTGCTCAACCCAACCTCCTGCCTCGATAGGCCACCGCCTGGTCCCCCCATGGGCTTCCTAGCCCCCAGGGCAGCATCCAACCACACACAGACCCCCAACTTCATCTAAGGAAGCACTGGTCAGATGTTGTCCCAAGGGACCCTGCCTCCCGGCCTGGCTCCTCAGCCCTTTCTCCAGACTCCCTAGACCCCTCCTCTTCTCCAAGCAAGGCCAGAAGACCCCTGGGACAGGTTTCTGGAAGAATGATGCTTCAGCAGCCTCTCTACTGGTGAAAAACAGCCGCCACTTCCTACAAAGGGGCCGAGGTCTGGAAAGAAAAGGATGGAGCTGCCGCAACACGGAATCCAGGGGCTCTCCCCTGCACCTTGCCGATGAAAAGAGCCCAAGCGTGACAAGTGCAGATTGCCAAGCTCAGGAATTATTCATCGGCTCACTGCTACCTCCACAGTCAGCTGGCAGAAGATCGAGAAGGAAAGATCAGACAGGGACTGGGCTCATCTCCGCCCTCAGGACACCCCAGGGAGCCTCCCTTGTCACACGGGGCTGAGGTCCCACGACAGGTCTCAAGGCTATGCCACCGACACACTGGGTATCTCGCTCAGCACTGGGAGTGGGCGGGAGAGGAAAAGGAAGTGACCCAGGCCTCCAAAGCCTGGAGGGATGGGGGATGGGACAGAGAAGGAGGGAAAGGAGGTGAGCCCACAAAACTGTGGTGGTGGCACGCCCAGGGCCAGGTGAGAGGGCCACCGCCCAGATACAAAGGGACCCCTGACCAAGCACTGGAGAGCACTGGAGAGCCAGCGATGGGGCTGGGCCTCCACACACCAGGCTGACCCGGAGAAGGGCAGGGGCGGGAGGCTGCTGAACAGGGGTGGCTCTTTCACTAAAAGGCCACGTGGCCAATGCTCCGAAGGAACTCCTGCCCAGGCCCAGCCCTCAGCTCGGCGCACATCAGGCCAGGCTCGTGGCCCCATCTTAGGGTGCCTGAGGTGAGGCCCTCTAACCCCGGGGAGCTGAGGACTCCCCAGGAGAGACTGGGGACCCAGCACCCAGGCTGGCAAATGCAGAGGCAGCAGCAAGGGGTTGGGGGACAGCACGCCCCCACCAGCCTCCCCAACATGCTCCCGCCCATACCCTGTGCTCAAAGGCAAGTGGCCTCCATGCTCAACTACCCAGCCATCCAAGGGAGGGGCAGGCCCGTCGCTGTGTGGGGACCCCTGCCTTCATAAAAGGAGCAGCCTCACGGATACTTCCAGAACAAGGCCAAAGAGTCCAAGGCGTTTGCTGCAAACTGGGCTGGAGCCCAGGCCCAAGGGTGGAAGAGCAAAGAGGACCCCACCTGCATCTCAGGGTCTGGAACCCAGGCTTCGTATCCACCAACAGATGTTCCTGGTGGCCCACCGGGAGAACAAGAGAGGCTCTGGTCCCTGGAGATGCCGGGAGCACAGCCGGGAGAGAGCTGGCACCATAGCGAGGGGGGCACAGAGCCACAGTTGGCGGGAGCACGGAGGTCGAACCCCTGGGGTCCAGGCTCACGCTCGGCTACTCAAGGCACATTGCTCCTCTCTCCAGGCCTCAGCTTCCCCATCTGTCACATGAGATACTCAGCCAAGAGGAGGCCGGGGGCCCTTCTGGCTCTAACGGTCTGTGTCTAGTCCAACATCTCTTCAAGGTGACAGAGCTGGGCTCGTGACCTGTCCTGGTGGCTGGGACAAATTCCAAGGCAGAGGAAGCCACATGCTCTGGCCACAGAGATGGGGAAGCACAGAGCCAGGAGACTGAAGCACACACCTGGCCGGGCCCTCAGAGGCCTGCGCCTTCCACGCCTCCTCCCCGGGTAGGAAGCGAAGGCAGTGCCTCCAGTGACACCCTCCCCAACCCCCACCCCCACCGCACAGTCCGTGGCTTATCTTAAAAACCCATGTGAAAACCTAGAGGAGGCCATCCTGGGCACTCAATCCACACATGGGTTTAGAAAGCTGGGGCCGAGAGCACCCCAGAAAGAGAGGCCTGGGTGCTGGGCATCCAGACCTGCACCAGAGCACTGGCTGCCCACAGCTGGGCACCAGCTCCCTGGGTGTCCCAGGACGCACTGCCTGCGCTGGCCTCCAGGGGACTGGGGAAGCTGGAATGGGCTTCAGTTGGGACCCTTGTCACCCCATGCTTCTCCCACGTGGTGTCACCAGCTGAGGGCAGGAAGCTCAGTCCAGCAGCTGCCACGCTGGCCCCAGCAGTGTGGCCTTAGCACTCCCTCCCGGGAGGGAAGACCCACCCACCTAGACCTGGAAATGCAGGCCCATGGGGTGACCCTAAGATACTGAAGGTCAAGTGGCCATCCCCTAGCAGTGACAAGCCCGCCCCTCCAGCCCCGCCACTGCTAAGCAGACTTTAGGAGGCTTCATGGCAGCTTCCTCCATGGACCCCACAGGGCTCTCTGGCCCAGTTTCTTCCCGTGGATTTGTTTTGATCTGATGGGCTTCATTAAGAAACAAGGACGAGGACTTCCCTGGTGGTCCAGTGGTTAAGAATCCACCTGCCAATGAAGGGGACACGGGTTCAGTCCCCGGTCCGGGAAGATCCCACATGCTGCGGGGCAACTAAGCCCGTGCGCCACAACTACTGAGCCCGCGTGCTGCAACTACTGAAGCCTGCATGCCTAGAGCCCACGCTCTGCAACAAGAGAAGCCACTGCAATGAGAAGCCCGCACACCACAACGAAGAGTAGCCCCCACTCACTGCAACTAGAGAAAGCCCACACACAGTAACGAAGACCCAGTGCAGCCAAAATTAAAAAAAAAAAAAAAAAGAAAGAAATTAAGAAAAAGAAACAAACAAGGCTGAGACTCTAGGGTTAGGAGAGACTGGGCAGCAGCATGTTGGGGCGGCGCTCTCATCCTACAAGGAGTGCCAGGGCCCCCAAATTCCACTGGGCTTTATCTTGGGCAACAGAGGACCGCAGACTGACTCTCGTTTAGAGGCACCCAGGCAGGAGCTCTGGAGGAACGCCGTCTTCCAGCACCTGAGCCCGAGCAGCACTCGAGGGTGTACGCGTGCCGGCAAGGGCTGCCTGCCCACTTGACTGTGACCAGGCTGCGACTGACACGGGCGCCAGGGCCCTCGGCATCTCATGTTGCTTGTGTTTGTAAGTGGCCCTGGGGCCTCCATCCTAAGGCAGAAATAAAGAAAACTACAGAACACAGAAAAAGAGAAAATACCAAAACATCCCAAATTCAGAAGTCTCAGACTCGCTTATGCAAAAGCATAGAGAGAATGGTCTCTGTGACACCCACACCAGCAGCGGAAGGGGATGTCCGAGGCTCAGCCACTGGCAGCTGTGGTAACAGCACCCCATCCATCACCTGCTCACGGGAGAAGAACCTTGTGATGTGCACTTGGCATGGTCACACTTACAAAAGGCAGCAAGACACGAGGATCTCTCTCCTCCCTCCCTCCGTCCTCTCCTCAGTTTATATAACAAGCATGTGCTACATTTATATAGTGGCAAGGCTTGAGGTTTTTGGGTTTTTTTGTAAAAGAGCCAGAATTAAGATTGCTTGCTTGACAAATCATTTTTCTCTATTGACTATCCCCACTTCTCACTGAGTCTGCATTTGACCTACTTGTGAGGTGCTGGCTTTTAAAATATACATCCATCCTAAAGGCATAAAAGAGAGAAGTGCTGGACTTGGCTCTTGAATATTTAATGGCGGTCATGCCCGTCAGGTTACACACTGTTTGCTGGGGGCTCACTGATGGCCAAGTTGGCCGAATCCCACTCCAAGGGGGCCCAGCCTCTGAGGCCGAGCTGCTGGGCTCCAGGGAACTGTGAATCCTGCATCCCTGAGCCTGTGCCGCAGAGGGAACGCCCTGGCCACGGCCAGGAGCACCCTGCCCGCAGTCACTTCTCTGAGAGGAGCCAGCAGGCAAGACAGGCCAGAGCCCATGTCACATGCTCTCCGAGGAGACCCCTGACCTGCAGTCCCAAAATGGATGGAGGCAGAGAAAACGATCCTGATTGGAAACCCGCGCAGCCCCACCCCGTCCACTCCCTTCTGAGCAGCCCAGCAGCCTCACCCCTCAGCCCTGGTTAGGAGGTAATGCTCTGACAGGGCCGCTGAGGTTCTCCCGCCCGCCTGTGCCTGGCCCTCACGTTCAAGACAGATTCGAATGCACTGCCCGGCGAAACATCGTGGGTCCAGGGCGGGCCGCCGGCCCCCTTGATAGAACCATGCACATGGCCTTGAAAACGGCCATAAGGAACGAGGGTCGAGGAAGTCAGGCTCTCAGGCAAGGCTGTAGACGGAAATGCATTCTGTGGTCAAGTCTCACTCCAGCTCCGTGCATTCTCTGGAGAGGCTTGCACCTGGCTCCTTTCTATCACCTTCCCAACTTCCACAAACACACGAGGAAATGGAACACAAGAAACGCACGGCCACTGGAGACTAGAAATGCAAAGGGTTGAGTATCCCAAGCTAAACGCAAGATGTATTCTGTCAGATTTCCCCATTTGAAATCTAAACGCAAAAGCATAGAATTTTCTGTACACAAACATTTGCAATCAACATAATTAGAAATAATTTTCACTCTGAAATTATCCATTTAAGTGATTCTGTTTCACTTAAAACCTTCACCTCTGCCCTCTTTTCTCTTTTGTTTTCTACAGTTTGTCAAATCCTTGACCTAGAAGAGGCCTTAGACATCACCAATTACAAATGAGGAAACAGAGGCCCAGAGGCCCAGAGACTAGAGGCCTGTCCAAGCAGCAGATGTGCAGAACTGTGCTGACGTGTGTGGGAGTGCTGGCTGCTTCTGACTTAGCTTTCCCCATATAAGACCCTACGATGCCCTGTGTACACCTGGAGATCGGAAACCCTCCGGCACACACAGGGAATAAAGGAAAAGCAAGGGCTCTGGGTCATTCCCACCCTCAGATCTCAACCAGCACCAAGCTCTCAGGGCCCTGACCCCCGGGTGCCTCCCAGTCCTAGAATGTGGCTTAGAAACAGAATTTAGGGTGACATAGAGGACTCAAATGAGGCTCACTAAGAAACAAATGCAAGAGGACATGTGAAAGGACCCCAGCACAGGAGGCTCCTGGTTATTCTCGTAGAACAAATGTGCTTCAAATTCACCTAAGGTGGCGGCGGTGGGGGGGGGGGGTCCCACCAAGCTCCACGGACAAACGGAGATGGCTCACAGGGACCGTTCAGCTCAGCAGGACCAGGGCCTTCTTGGAGCAGATGCCACATCAACTGTGCAGACAGAAACAGGCATCGGGCCACCCCAGGGTGTGGGGCAGTCGTGGGCAGGATGTCGTGGGTGGACCTGCCAGCCAGAGAGCCACCCGTCCAGGTCACAGCGCTATGAACATCTCTATCACAAGGCAAGGGGGCAGCCATCTGTCCGGATTTCTCAGGTACTTCCCTCCCTACAGACACTCCAGTTACAGAACACCTGCACATAAATCCCCTACAGATGCCACACTACTCAGCTTGGTGGCAAAAGAGAGAGAGAGAGAGAAACTAGGAAGTCAACTTGACATGGAAACAGGCGGAAACCACGTCCGCCTGGGAGAGAAGCACCAGTAGGAAGAGCCCAAGGTCCCTGGCCGCAAACCTCCCCACAGTGGTTCTGCAAGCCTGGAGGCGAGGCCCCCCTCCATGCCCAGAGTCTCCAGTCCCCTGGACGCCAGTCACTCAGCTCAGGCAGGCAGGACATTCTGCAGCCAGGACGCCCCGCCAGGGGTTCACACCACGCCCGCTGCTCCCAGGGGTGCCCGAGCCCTCCCCAGCAGCTGCCCCACAGCCACCGCCCTGCTGGCTCCAAGGCGGCCTCTGTTCTCTTCCTACGCTCGGCCCTGCCGGCAGATCCGGTGCAGAGTTCCCCCTTCCTTCTCGCTGGGGCTGAAGAGCAGGCCCACGGCTCCTCTGCACCCTCGCCCACCTCCCCTCCTCACCGAGGACTGCCTGGCGCCCAGGACTGCCTGCCTCTCCGTTACCTGTTTCGAAAAACCTACCTTGGCCTACGTAGTGGCAGTGATGGGCTGGCCCAGCTCATCACCTCCAGAACCAGCCCCAACGGAGGCTGACTTGTAACACCAGGCCAGGATCCTGGAAGCCCAACCACTGAGGAAACTAAAACCCACAGAACATAATACGGATGACGAGGAGAGATGAACGGTATACACCCCCGCTCAGACGCCTCCCTGATGCCACAAGCCCATCGCAAATACACATGGAGGATGGTACTGAACTCTGGAGCTGTGTTCTCCAGGCTCGAGGGCATCAGGTTTCTTGTACGATAACTCGATGGCTGCCCAGGAAGCTGTGCCCCTCCCCCTTGGCACAGGCTCCAGTGCCCAGAGTTGGGAACCGGCCCTCCAGGGCCTGTCCTAAGAAGTGTCCGTCTGGGACGCAGGGGGCACTGAAGGGCCCGGCTGCCACACCCCACCCTCTGAGGCTGGCCCAGCAACCAGAGCTACCTGCCAGCAGCATGAGGTTTGCGGCAAGTGAGGGAGTGTGTAATAAGTGACTAACAGGAACAAAAACAAATTCTGAGGGGGACAAAAAAGCATTCTTGGTACATTCTTTCTAAAAACAAAGTACAAAAGTAAAATAAAGACTACTAAGAGCCATCTCTAATTCCTGCAACAACCCAGCACCAGGCACTGTGTGGGGGAGGGCTCATATTCCTCAGCTTCCTTAATTCTCACAACTCCTCCTCTGTGACTCCGCTCAGAGAGGTACATTAACTAACCCCAAATCGCAGGGCAGGTTAAGTTGTGGGTGGAGTCAAAGTCAGGCCTGAGTCCAAAGTCTAACTTGGCCACCATGAAAAATGCCCCGTACCCCCAACACCCACATCCCACCAACTCCAGACCAGAATGTGCTGGGCGCTCTGCAGTCTGGGGAGAGCACCAGTGCTCAAGGTGGCCTGCTGGCACCCTGGCCACACAGACCCCTCCCTGGGTGCCACACAGAGTCAGCTCCTCTAAAGGACTTTAAAGATTCTTGGCCCAATGAAAGCTGTCCTTGAGCATCCCTGGAAAGCAGCCATGTGCACCCACTCCAGGGGAACGCAGCCACAGACAAGCCATAAGGGGCTGGCATCTCTGGGTTCCCATAAAACTCTATTTGCAAAACCAGGCAGGTGGACCGCAGCTTTCTGACTGCTGCTCGAAACCAAGACCAGTCACTGTCCCACTGGCCAAGAGCGAGTGAAGGCTGCCCGTGCGGTCGGGGGAAAGAGGAACTGCTCTGCAGTTGACGACCACTTCCTCCCAGCCACCCTCAGATGGCTGACGGCTGTGTCCGATGCCCCAAACAGCTCTCCTCACTAAAGGCAAGCCCTTCCTCAGGGCTTCCCTGCTCAGGTCCGAGGGGCCCTGTGGAGAGGTGACCATGGCATCCACGGCGAGCGAACCCCCACTGCACTGGGCCACCACCTGCCCAGGGCCTGAGCCAGGCGTGGGGTCAGGGCTGAGAATACGCTCAGAGCCAATCCTCAAGCAAAGCGTGAGACGAAATGCACAGTGGCTCGGGACCCCCACTCCTGGCCTCAGACCGGAGACCCAGCCCTCTCACTGGAGCTCACAATGCTCTCAGCCTTTCGCCTCTGACTTAGTCACACAGAACATAATCTGCCGTTTCACTCTAAGTAATCCCCACTTCTCCTGCCAAGCAGCTTAAAAGATAGTCCTTCCACCCACACCCCCATCACTTAGCCCTGTCCGTAAAACTCCTTTCACTCACTATCTTTCTAATCCTGAAACTCTAGCCAACACCAAGTACGCTGGGGGTTGGCACAGGCAAAGAACTGCAGAGGACATGGCATGTCATCGGAAGCACCTCGACGGCCCCACCCCTCAAAGACCCATCTGATGCCACCACATCTGCAACCCCAAAGCCAGGACAACGGCCCTGTTGAAGGGCAAAAGCTCATGTGAAACACAGTTTTCTCGAGGCCTGGCTCAGGTGCAGAGACTGAATGCCCCCCCACCCCAAATCCTACTTAATCTGAGTGGTTTCCAACCACCAAGTAGTATTTCCTGTTTCCCTTTTATTCCTAAAGTATCTCCACACTGAAACAGGGACTGATTCAGCTCTGAACAAACTCTAATCTGTTTTCAACAATGCCACTGGGCCAGGTACCATGGAATAGAGAGAGATATAACCCAAATGAATCACATGTCGAGTATTTACAAAGCACTTCTGGGAAGGAGTGTTACACCTGGCCTGCCCCTGATGGAACAGGGGAGAGAAAAATGACCCAGGATAGCAGGTGAACAGATGCCGAAATGAATAACACAGACACAGCCCCACTGGGGAAGCACCAGGAGGAAGTGAGAATTCACACTTGGGCTATCTATAGAGAGAACTTCGTGGCAGCAAGGGCCCCGAGTCAGAACTGGAGACAAGAGGGTAAGGGTTTAGCGGCTTGGGGCACCGTGGGCAGTGGGTCCCAGTTACAGCCCAGCTCCCCACCCTCCCTAACAACCTGTCGGCTATTTAACAAAGCACTCCTCCAGAAAAATGTCCTGACACCACCACTCCCACAGGGCTTCATGACTGAGCTCCCTGCCAGACACTGTGCGTTTAACAGCAAGCTCCAGGTACTCTCCCAGTGAACTCCAAACCCATCAGGCTCCTGAAAGATTCCAGATCTTCCACTTCTTGGAACTCCTCCCCCTGATCTCCCCACCCAACCCCGACCCAAGCACTACTCTGCAAGCCCAGGTGCTCAATGAACAGGAGACAAATGCCCAGCAGGAAATCTTCCACCAGGTGCATCCAGCCCTGTGAATATCTGTGAGGTATGCTTTCATCAATCTTAACTATGAGGTCAGGGCTTGGAGATTTTTACATGTGATTCAACATCCTGTTTCTCTTCCATCACATAATTGCTAGCATCCCACTCTTCCAAACACCCCTTTCCCTCCACCCTCATCCTCAGATTCCTCACTCAAGGTTTAATGATCTAGGAGTGAATCTCTGGGACATTCTTTCATCAGAACCAAAGGGGGAAAAAACTGAGAAGAATGAGTACCTTATACATTTTCTCATTTGAGGTAAAACACTCTACGACCATGACTAATGGGAATTAGCATTACTCTTTCTGGCAAATTCACATCTGTGGCTAAAACTAACCCATATTTACTATCAACTATTTTATGAGACAGAAACTGTATCTGCTGCATTACCTTTATGTTCTAAGTTTCAATTTTACAATTGGGAAATCAAATGTGGTTAAGTGGATGATGGTGAAAAAAAGCAACTTCAACATAGACATACTCTGATAAATTACCCTCCCCAAAGGACTACTATACAGTAAAGCATAATTTTTTTAAGTAGTCTTAAGACAGTAAAGACTTAACTGGGCAAACTATAGTTAATCAGCTCTGAATAATTGTCTCAGTGCTGAACAGACAGCCATTGCCTCAAAACAACCCAATGGACAAGAGCAATGTAAAATCGGACTCAATATACAAAAAAGAAACGCTCAAGTAGAAATGCAAGTGAATGACCACTAAGGCCAACTGTTTAAACAGAAAAACAAAACAGTAAAACATACACCCACGCTATAAAAGGAAAATCATAGCTAACAAAAGCTTATTTCTATCCTGGAGATGACTATCATTTTCTGGGAGGTCAATTCTCTAAGAGTGGAGAGCTTGGTCAAATGAGCAATGGAAACAGCTGGGGGGGTGGGGGAGGGTACCGGAGCGCTGGCATCTCAAATCCTGATTTCTACCCATGACTGGTGGTTTTGTGGTAACTCGAGTTCTCATTTCCCGATCATAAGGTCATGCCACACAGAGGATGGTCTGTGTCAGGCTTCTGGATCTTGAAGACGGATCTGAATCTTTCTGGGAAGCCTATGCCTGGCAAATGCTGGGCTGGCAAGGCACAAAGCCAAGTGCAATTATGTAGGCTCGAGTGAAAGACACAGGAAAGTTAGAATAAGGTTTGTGAACTGCCTAGGATAAATACAGGTAACAACTATTCTTCCAACAGAGCCTTTTATGAGTTTCAATGCTGTTCAGCTCCAGAGATATTCTTCAGCCACACAAGTCTTGTAAAGGTAATAATTAAAATAGTTTCTAGTACCATCTGCACAACAGTATGAGCATTTAATCTGATGAAAGGCAATCAGCAAACCAAGCTAGAGATTCCTATCCTTTTGAGAGGGCAATAGGGAAACTAGGTTAATTAGAAAGTAGATTGAAAAAGATTTCCTATTTTGCCCTTCCTTAACACCCCTAAGCCACCCCTTAATATGAGCAACATTCCGTTTGAAAAATCACTCTATGGACGGCACTTTCTGAGAGTGCTGAGTGGGTGCGTGTTGCGGCTGAAAACGATGGAGCACCAACTCTCTAAATGCAAGTCACTGGGAAAGGCAGGCCACCCGTGTCAACCCCCCACACCAACGTTAAGTCAAACGTCTGGAATGTGAGAAGATGAGAAGAACACCAGGGTTCTCGGATTCCAGAGCCACTAAGTACACTGGGACGGAGAAGAGGTGTTCTCACACCAGGGGCAAAACAATCTGCGGAGGAAAAGAAAGTAGATCCACAGCAGAGTCTGGGGTCTGCGAAACCTCCTCCACCGAAGAGCAGAGAGGGCGAGACAGAGAGACACCCCGACGTGGACTGGCTGGGGATCTTCGAGGGTGGTGGGCGCCAGGGCGTCATCCTCTCCTTCCCCGGCCCAGGACAGGGAGTCGGGGGGCTCGGGTCGAGCTGGAGACGAGGGGAGCGCGGGGCTCGGAGCCGGGGCGGGTCTCCTCAGCGTGGGGCAGGGGGCGTGCGGCGGGCCGCCGACCAGGGCGCCCCGAACCCTCCTGGCTGGCCCGCGCGGCCCTCACCTTGTCCGAGTCCAGGTCGGGGTCGGCCTGGCACAAACGGTACAGGAAGGATTTCGGATCCCGGCACAGCGTCTGCCGAGTGGTGAGGAAGTAGGTGCCGCCGACGTTGAGCCGGACCCACTTGGACACGCTGCCGGGGCGCTGGGCTAAGGCGCCGAGCCCCGCGCTACAGCGGCGGCACAGGCTGCCCCCCAGCCCCGCCCCGAGGCCGCCCGGGGCCAGCGGCAGCAGCTCGCAATGATTCTCCGCCATGATCCCAGCAAGCCCCGCCACAGCTCCTCTATACCGGAAGCGTCCGGCCTTTAATACAGTCCTCCGAGCTCCGTCCCGCCCACAGGTCCGCCCTCGTAAAGCGCCCACCCCGACGTCACGCGGGAGGCGGAAGTTCAGGTCCGGAAAAGCGGCCGTCCGTGCCACCTTCCGGCCGGAGCCCGGCGCGGCGTGGTCCGATGAAGCCAGTGCGAGCGGGCCGCGGCGGAGCCGGGCGTCGGCCTCTAGAGGGGTTCGCTGGCCTCCGCCGGGCACCTGCGTGCCCGGACGCCCGGTTCCCAGCCGCGAATCCAGGTCATCCGACCCGAGCCCCGGCCAAAGGAAGAGCTACGTCAGCGAGCGTCTACACTCTACATGCTTTTTTATTACAAGACTACCGAGCATACGTGGAAAATTCATCATCCGGCAACTACATCTAAAGCACAAATATTTGAAAAAAAGAATAAACAGATTCATTAAATTATGATATGATTAAATCATCGACCAAATAGAAAATTTATATAATAAAGCCAGAAAAAAAGTTGTAAAATATAGTTTACAATAATTATTCACATTCAAGGCTGTACATCAATACATACAACAACGTGGCCCCGAACATGAATTCAATCCAAATAATTCATATATTAGATTTTAAATAACACAGACTGAACTAGAGGCCAACAATAGCCAGCAAATAACCTTATATAAGAATAAAAATACAAAAGTGTATATCCTAATATCATTGCATTATTTGTTTTCATAAGTTGTTTTTTTTAAATTTTTGCTTTGCCTGTACATCACAGTTACAGCTACAGACCAGGTAGAGAATATTATACATGTTCTAACTGACTGCCACCAACCTGAAAGACAGCTAACATACTACTGATTCATCCTATTTTGTGTTGTTAAGGAACAGCTACAGCAGCTCTAAATATTGCAAAAATTTGATTGCAATGTCCAAACTTATCATGACAGAGGCTTTTCATCAACAAAACGACCCTTATTCATAGTCACTCAGCCAGATGGGTTAGACTAGGGTGGATCACACAGCTAAAAAACATTTGCCTTTTGTAAAAAGTTCTCTGTACATAAAGTTTGGGATTTCTTCATATTGAAGAAATGAATTCTGGGGGAAATTCAGGTATACATTTAGGCTTGCCCACCACGCTGTCTGAGCTACAGATAAAACTGCCCTTTGCTGGAACAGCTTCCGCCCCAGACCAGTTCTCCACAGGCAGCCTAATTTACAACCCTGCAATCTTGGGCCAGCAGCCTGCACCCCTCAGAGGCTCTGGGAGTGACTCCTGCCCCGATTTAAGGCACTTGCCATGTAGTCTGCCTAAGAGGCAAGGGCCACACCCACTTGAGTCACCATCAGTTCATGTTAGGTTTGGATATGAAAAGAAACAATATGTAAAAACGCATATGGCACCATCTCCAAGAATAGTACCTTCACCATGTTCTCATAGTGGCTGCAGCCTCTGCCTCATTCTGTGGACCAACCCGGGGAGAAGGGGATTTGGGGTGTCAGAGGGAAGGTAGGAAACCTACTTCTGCACAATCTGGCCATAATCTCTGGCATAGCCAAGTGGCACTGAGCATGGCATCTAGAAAAATCTTTCATGCATGTTTCACCTCAGAATTGACAGACCCCAAACTGAAGTGGAGAAATTAAGAATGAAACCAAATTTGGGTGGTCTGTACTTCAAGACAACTAGGCAACCTGCAACACTGTGGGCGAGGAGAGGGGAGGAGAAATCATTAAATCCTTGTCAGCCAGGACAATCACATTCTACAATGAAAAAGCCTGGCCAGTGTGCTCTACTGAACTGCTAAGACCTTCTGACTAAGTCCCGCGATTTCAAGAACATGGGGGCAAACACACTTCTGTAAAATCTAGTTGTCTACATGGTTTCTTTTTCAAGTAGAGCCTTTGCTCTTTTACTGATTCCAAATGGCCCAATGTACTTTCTGAGTCTATAAACTTAATTACAACTCATCCACTAAGTATGTGGCAAGGTCAGTTCAACACTTTTTATCTCTGCTGACTGTGCAGATGCAAATTCAGTACCATTGTGGACACAAAGTACAAGACTCTGTAAATATCACCAAGCACTTGAAAGCCATAGCAGCAGGGATGGGAAGGTAACATGCAAGCACAACCAGGTTCTTTCAATAAAATAAGGAAATTGGCTTTTGGAAAAATATGTCACAAATGGCCTGCAGTAATGACAACATTTTAGCATTAAAAAAAAAAAAAAAAAGAGCAGTCTTATTCAAACATTCTTGGGAACACACAGCTTACCAGAAATTGATTTGTTCAGGATCTGTAGGACACAACTAAGAAAGTTCT
Organism: Balaenoptera acutorostrata; assembly: GCF_949987535.1. Classification (NCBI taxonomy): domain Eukaryota; kingdom Metazoa; phylum Chordata; class Mammalia; order Artiodactyla; family Balaenopteridae; genus Balaenoptera; species Balaenoptera acutorostrata. The sequence goes on from NC_080078.1 coordinate 37,613,850, forward strand.
GTACTGGAACTCTGAACACCTAAGCATCAGATCAAGACAGAGGAGAAGAGAGACTATACTAGCTTTAAAATGAACAAACTCTTTGACCCCAAAATACCACTTCTAAGAATCTGGGCAGGGTGGGGGCAAGGGAGATCAGAGTCAAAAATCAAAGATTTATAAGGATATTAATCACAGCCTTATTTAAATAGTGAAAAACCAGAAACCATCTAAATGTTTTATAGCAATGAAATGGTCAGATAAATTATGATAAAAATTATTAACCATTAAACTCTACAATCATTAAAAACAAGGTTTTTGAATGACATTAAGATAAATACCAAGTGAAAAAAGCTGGGTGCAAAATGGTGCACGTTGCAATGTTCCCACTTCAGTTACAAAAGCAAACACACGTGTGCGGGTGGGGAGGAGGGGGCAGCAGGCTAGGCACCAAGATGCTCGCAGTGGTCTTTCCTGGGCGCTGAGCCTCCAGTTGATTTTTTTCAGAAAACAAATGTTTTAAGAAAGTACAAAATCACCTGGAACCCCATGCTGGCACCCTGTCCTCGGGGGTCTGTGCCACAGACTGTCTCCTACAATTCCTTCAGGCCTGCACCACAAATACCACAGAGTAGCCCCCAAGGGGGCTGGGGTAGGTGCAGCTCCCGTCAGCTGTGGCATGACCCCAAGAGCCATCTTTCCCAAAGCAAGTCCGTAACCAGCCTCCCAAGAGTCAAGGTTCAGGATGGCAGGCACGCAGGGTGCCACTCACAGGGTGGGGCTTCGTGCTCCACATGGGGCTGCCCATTGCCCACTGGCCTGGTCAGGTCCACAGAGGGAAGGAAACCCCATCCAAACCCAGCTTCCTCACGTTCCCAGAGAGAGGCAAGGCACAGCGGGCTGTCTGGGCCAGCAGAGACTTGGCCCTCCTGGCCGTCCTCCCTCCACTCTGTGCCAAGAGAGGCTGCATGGTGTGAGACCATCGCTGCTTGACAGGTGCTGGCTTTGGTGCTTATCCCTGTCTTGTCCCCTCTCAGTAAGACACTCTTGGATCTATTAAACACCAGGGCATTTTCTTTCTCACCTTGGTTAAGACCACATTTATATATATTTCTAGGTATGTCTGCATGTGTACAGAGACTGACACCCGCGTCCACGTCTTAGAACATAAGGCACCTGCATGCCAGGACGATGGCTCAAAGGATGAGGTGGATAAAACTAAAGATGACATGAGTAAGCACAGGGTAAGACTGGAATATATAGGGGCCTTAAAAAAACAAAAAGGAAAGAGGACTCTGAGCAGAGAACGGTGACCTACAAAGAAGGGTTCAGCTGTCACTGGCTCAGGTTGGGCAGTCACTTCAGCTCTGCCAGCTTCGAGCTCAACCCTGAACCCCTTATTCTCTGGTTTCGGAGGTTAAGATGGAGCTTGTCGGTTAAGCCCAGGAGGTAGTGGCGCTATCCAGAGGGAAGAATGCAACGGAAGATTTGTCTCTCCCCGAGCAGCCCAGCCGAGTGCTCTTTTAAAAGCCAAATATCAGCTCTGCTTATTTCCCTGCAACCAGACACCCAGGAAAGACGCTGTGCAGGAGCGGGCTCCTCACTCTCCTAACTGCACACACACAGATGAGGACGCTCTGACGAGGGTAAATATAAACATGGGAGTGCGCCTGAAATCAAAGTCCTGAAAGAAAGGGTCAAGAAAGACTCACTTTCTGGAAAGCACGTGAACACAGGCAAGACTTTTCCAAAGTGAGGAGGAGGAAAGGGGGCTCAGTCCACGACCACACGCCCAGGGCACCCTGGGACGCCCCCAGGGCAGGCACCCCCTACACCTTGGTATCCTCGACACACACACACACACAGCCCAAGCAGAAACCCCTGGCAAACCTGGCTCCCACCTCTGCTCCCATCCAACCCCTCTCCCTGTCCAAGCACCGTGGGATTCTCCACATCCGAACCTTTTTCCTAGTTTAAGAGCCACTGCTATCATATCACTAAAACAGTTTAAGACATCTTTCCTCTACATGTGGACCAGTGGTCACACAGGGTGATGGATGGTTCGTTCGAGATAGGAGATGGGGGCAGGGAAGTCGTCAGGGGAACTTTTCTGTGGGAGGTTCTGTTGGTGCCTTTGTGAAAGTCTAAAGGAAATGGCAAAGTCATCCCTCCCCTGGGGACAGAGCCGTGTCTGTGAGCGGCAGCCTGCAGGCCACAGCGCCTACTCCTCTCCCACCTGGGACTGAGGACTGCCCCCCAGAGACACCCTGGGCAGGGAGAGGAATGGCTGAGCCCTGCCTGGCTGACAGGCATTCTCTGTTCAGGGGGCAGCAGCAAAGACAATCAATGGACCAGTAAGCCCTGGACCATCCTAAGTGCACAGCAGTGTGTAGCCTCTAAAGAGCTAAAGGAAATAAGCCTGAAACTGGAGGAGAGCGGGCTGGGGCTTGGGTTCAAGTGTGGTGTTCCTGCCCCTCATGCAAGGTGAGTGACACTTTTTTCCAGGCAAAGTCCACTTGATGGGGACCAGATGACCTGGCAACATGAGAAGGCTTTTCGATTTTCACTGTGCATATGTAAAAACGCTCTGAGTTAGACTATGAGACTGTTCAACTTTAGCAGGAAAAGTGTGCATGTGGCAGCTGGGAGCCTGCCCTCCTCCGTGAGGCCTGGGTGTGATGGAGGACCATCCAGTGTGCCGACTCCAGGCACCTCTCAGCTCTGACTTAGCCCTCCACCTTTCAAACAAAACTCTCAGGAGGGGCCACCAGCTCTTACTCCTCCACAGGGAGGCCTCCAGGCCCGTCTGCTGCACTGCCCTGGCCTCACACGGGGAGGGGAGGTCACTGAGCCCCGTCTCCTGGTGCACCTGGTGTTCCTCACGGGCAGGTACTCAGTTCCCCACCTCAGAGGGCAACGCTGCTCCAAGGGATGACACATCGGAATGCTTGGCTGGCACCTTCTAACACAACAGCGAATCCATATTTCACCTGGACAACCTGTTCTACTTCTCAGTGCCCGAAGCCTGCCCGGCCAACACAACTCACAGACAGACAGCAAGGACCGCAGAAATCTCGCAGCCAGGGTTACTTGAGGAGGCAAGCACGGGCCGTGGGGACCAGGCCATACACTAGGGACGCGAAGAAAGGAGCACACGGACAAAAGCCAAGAACTCTCCTGCCCCACAGAGCTCGGGGGCCACCCCAAGAGAGGTATGCCCGGCTCCCTGGTGAAAAGTTAGTTCCACGATGATCCGGGGGCAGAGAGAGCCCAGAGACATGCCTGGGTGGTCCCCTTGGCCACAGCAGGACCGGCAGGTGACAGGGCACATGGTGGAGAGGTGGTGCCGCGAGTCTGTCTACGAGTCCGGGCGGGAACCAGGCGGATGTGCACGATGCTGGTTCCCATGGCGAGCAGAGTGCGAGAAGCTCCACGTGGCACAGAGAGCAAGCAAAGCGACCCTGAATTCCTTTTCGTTATTGGTTTTGTTCTTTGTGTGGTTGGGTATTTTTCTTTTCTTTTAAATAAAAAAGCTGCAAGGTTCCGCCGTCTGCGTCCCCCCTTGAGATGGCTGGCAGGTGGTCTGGAAGTGTCCAGGTGGCGGTGAGCCGTGCTGGGCACACGTCCTGCAGCGGGTGCAGGGCCGCGGGCGTCACTGCACGGCGGCATCCGGGTGGCTCTGGTATCTGTGCCTCCACACCTCCTGGATCTTTTTGCACCATTTGTGAGCATTCCCACTCGGGTCCATCAGGTAATACGTCCTATTCGGCTGCAGAGACAGAAACGTTTAACATTCTCCAGGGAGTCCCACCAAGACCAGCACTTGCACCCATCAGCGAGAAACTGTAAAAAGAAATCGCCGTCCACTGCAGCCACTGCCAAGTCCCTTCCGGAAGCACATGAGCATGTGAATTTTTTCTTTCCACATATGTGCAGAAATTAAACATACAAGTGATGACCTATAGCTCCCTGAGGTCACCCCCAAACTGAAAACAAGCACAGGCATCTCCCAGCCCAACTCTGAACTGAGCCATGAACATTGGGGTCCCTGGAAGGTGGGAAAGAGGGAGACCACTGCCCCTCAACTCCAGATGCCTCCTTGAGCCACAGCATTTGGATGCTCTGAATGGAGGCACAAAGGCCCAAAGGCCTCTGAAGTGCCCTGCAAGGGAGAACCCGTGGGGACAAACTCACCGTGTGGACAAAGAAGGTTTTAAAATTCTTGGCCTCTGGTCGGAGTTCTTGTGACCATGGAATTTCACCTTTCAAGACTTTGTTGACAGGATCCACATAATATAAGTGTGGCCCTTCTGTGAGCAGTAATTGTCGTCGCCGTGCAAATAAACCCTGATGCAAATTAAGAAGAAAAAGAAAGAAAGAAGACACTGCTTGTTAAGGCTCAGAAGTGGATGCTGACAGCACTTACTGCTGCCTTGGAGGTTGGACTGTCAGAGTAGCTCCTGGCACAGGGACCACTGCTGGCCACCTGCCCACTCGCCTGGGACAGAGGGGCGTGCACACCTCCTCCTCACCTGGACCCAGCCCCTAAGGTCAGAGAGAAGTAGGCAGCACTCACTGCCCGGCCTGTCTGCCTCTGTGAGCTGGATCCCGACGCCCCTGTGCCGGGCGTCATGTGGGGCAGTGGCCACACAGGCAGCACACCCGAGGCCAGCACACCGGCACACGGCCCTGTTGCTGAGTCGGCCAAGAGGGGCCTGCCCTTGGCAGTCAGGCCCCTGCCGCTTCTCCTGCCCTCTGCTCCACGCCGAGGCACAGCGTCCTTTCTGCTGGCGGTCCCGCCACAAGCCACCTTCACAGAGTTTCTCATGGCAGAGATGCCCCGGGGTATGGGAGGCTGAGTGCGGCCAGCAATGCAGGCTGGGAGCCCGAACTGAGAAGGGCCCGCCGCAGCAGAGAGAGAACATTTGTGGAGTCTGATATTTTTGGATACGTTAATCTATTTAATTAATCCATAAGACATAGTAAGTAAGATTTCAAAAACAATTCTAATGAAGTAATAAACGACTTGCTGGGATTCAAACAGAACCTCCTCAACCAGACAGAAACCTTGACCTCAGTGAACCCAGCCTTGGGCACAAATCGGAACCCTGGCTCCCCAGTCAGAAACGAGAGTCTGCATTTCTGTCTGCCACGGCCTCTGCGTGCTTTCAAATGCCTCCCCTGAACGGCTGAAATCTTCCTCAGCTATGAAATCTAGAGATGATCTCTTAAAGGGAACCAAGACAAAGATGCTATGGGCAATGAGTTATACAGGAGCCCGAGGAGCAAGGCCTGACCCTGAGTGAGAACTGGGAGGAAGACACAGACGCACAGCAAGGAGCCATAGTAATCTAACTTACCTTGCGCTTGTCTACTGGACCCATTTTTAGTATTAAATTATTTTCTACAAACTGGTGCCTATAAAAAGAAGAAAACATGAATCAGAGTCAGAGACAGAAATTCTCCAAACTCCTCCCTTCAAAACAAACTCCCTGATGGCACTGTGAACTTTGCTTCAATCCTCTCCCTTCAGAGATCCAAAATCACTTCAGTAACGTGAGAAAACCCAAATGTACCTTAGCATGCAAGCCCTACTGCTTTACAGAATTTGCAATCTGTATGTGGACCAGGGTCCACAGATCCTAGAAATATCACCTACCCTCACCTCTCCTCAGCAGTGTTTGCACAGCAGGGGAAAGGCAGAGGGGAGGTGGTGGGAACACAAGTCCTCATTACTTTAAGCAAGGCTGGGGTGAGACGCAGAACCCCACCAGAGCCGGGAGGCCGCTGCGAGGCAAGCTCAGGATGCAAACTATTGTTCTCAAGTCACTTCCCCAAGCTGGAACCCCAACTCAGCGCTCAGAAACCACTGCACTGTTTAGAATCACAAATCCCTAAGAGAGCCAAGTGGGAAACTTGGTTTAAGAACATCTTATCTGGGGACTTCCCTGGCAGTTCAGTGGTTAAGACTTCACCTTCCAATGTAGGGGGTGCGGGTTCGAACCCTGGTGGGGGAGCTAAGATCCCACATGCCTCAAGGCCAAAACACCAAAATATAAAACAGAAGCAATACTGTAACAAATTCAATAAAAGACTTTAAAAATGGTCCACATCAAAAAAAAAAAAAAAATAGAACATCTTATCTGGTATTTCTACCATAGTAATAAAGCACTTGTATCCAAATACGGCAGGAATTTAGAAGGAAAAGCTTCAAATACTGGTTTTGACTTAATATACATTGTTAACAAGTATAGTCCACTTTGATTCACAGGAGTTTAATTTCTGCAGGTTCTCTCTTTTGGTTAAAGCTAACAGTTACTGCTTTATGTTCTGATTTTACTGAAATTCCTGATCTAAGGTTCTACTGTAGAAACAGTAAAAGGCATAAGACAACTGTCACCTCAAACAGTGACAATTTTACCATGTGAGTATCTGAGCACATCCACCTACTTCCCCTGGCTCCTCTTGAGACGTTCTCCCACCGAGCTTAACTGGCCCCCAGGTTTGCCCAGCCTAACACACCAGACCAAGGCCCGCTCCCCAGAGCCCACTGGGCTTCTCCACCAAGGCCCCATCACGGAGGACCCACAGGCCCAGGTGAACTGACACAGCGTCATATGGATTTTGAAAACAACTAAGAAAAATGTCAATAATAACAAAAAAAGTGTTGTGACCTTTATGAGGAAAAGCGCGATGCTTCCTCTCAGACGTATTTAAAAACCAACCAAACAAAAACAAGACTTGAAACAAAGAAAAAAATCAAGGAGATTTTGTGAGAAGGAGACGTAATGAGGGTCACTGCAGCACAAGAAATACAGGGCCGAAGGGAAAGCCCCTTAACCAGCAGGCCCTACTATGTCAGAATGTATGCGTAGTAAAGAACCACAAACTGATAATAAGCGGAAGACTTTAATTAAATTATCGGCGGGGTGGGGGGTTGGGGGGGGGGTGGGGCGAGTGCAGTCTAATCCCAGGCCGGTTAAGGACTGCACCACCAAGCCCTCCACTTAGCTGGGCTGCTGGGGCCGGGTCGCCAGGGAAGCCTGACAGGCAAGGACAGAAGAAGCCTCAGGGAGCCTTTGCAGCCTCAGCTGGGTTAACACGAAGGACGGTTTAAAACAGTAAATTAAACAAGAGAACGAAAAAGAAAAGGGGCCAGTCATCTACGCTGAAAACAAAACAAGTCACCAAATACAGAGTAACAGACGTGACTACACAGGAACAAAAGGAATCTCTAACTACAAAAATAACCAAAATTCACATGAAAACAGGCTGGAGAAGATTTTCAGCAAATATTACCTATAAAGAGTAAACATTTGTACTCTAGAGAGCATACATAAAGCAACATAAAAGGCTTAAAACCTTGAGAGAAAACTGAGGAAGGACACAAACTGGAAATTCCCAAAAGGGAATTAAGTGACCACAAATTCTCAATGGCTCTAAACAAAGAAAGGAAATCGAGCCCCACTTTTCAGGCGTTCTACTGGGGTGCACTGGGGTGAGGTGAACGCAGGCGGGGGCTGTGGAGTAGCATTCTCACCCGCACCGCCACCACCGGCCCTGAAATGAGGAGGACTCGCTGAATACTGCAGTAATCCGGCTCCCAGGAATTTATTCTAAGGAAGAAAAGAAAAACAAAAAGGAGGAGCACAAATGTTCACAGCAGTACTAGTCACATGAGTGAACCTGAAGCCAGGGAAGCAGGCCAGCCCCTTCCCAGCCCTGCAGAGGGAGGGGCCCAGCTATCTCCTGACACAAGGCCGAAGCCTGCACCACACTCTCCCAGCTTCTCCCGAGAGACAGGAGAACCACGGGTGGCCCAAAGCGGGAAAGGCCAAAGCTGGGCTCCGACTGCACCCCGTGGCTGCGGTGAAATGAGCCCAGGAGGCAGGACGCAGAGAGGGTGGACGGAGCAGCCTGAGGCTCCACTGTCAACATAAACACCCCAGTCCGTTCATTCATTCAGTTAACTAACCAAGCAGCTTACAACAGGCTACCGGTTATTGACCTACTTTGAAAAGCTTAAAGACTTAATCATTTTGATCTTTTACTTCAGAAAGTCAATTCCCACCCTCCTGAAGAAAGCTCCCCAGGCCCCCGCCCCGCACTGGCACCTTCTTCTCTCTGGCAGGTGGTAGATGCCCGTCTGCAGCTTAAGCGCCGAAACCAGACCTAAGTCAGAGACACGCCTGATTCTCAGCATGTAGGTAGCAAGTAGTTAGTGTGCAGACAGGGCTTTAACACAGCCTTGCTTTCTCACACAGCCTCTGGCTCCCACCATTCAGGCGACAGTTGTCATTGCCTCTGTACAGATGTCAACACGGGGGCTGAGAGTCTCACGACTTCCCCACCATCATTTCACAAGGGGTAACAGTGCAAAACCCTCCACTTTTTTTGATTCCAAAGCCAGTTCTCTGCTCCTCAGCCTCTCCCATCCCACCCAAACCCCGAGAAGACCAACCTCAAGGATATAAACCTGAGGCCACCAGCAAGTCTGGGCCATTGCAGGAGAGCGGAGTGAGTCTGCCAGGGCCCGATGGGCTCTACAACCACCTCGGGCAGGCTATCCACACTGGGCTTCTAGGCAGGTGAGGGAGGACCACATGAGCACGGCCAGTTTGCTCTAAAATGCCATCTCTCAACCCTTCAGGTCTCAGGACCCCTTCATACTCTAACTTTATGGAAGACCCCAAAGAGCTCTCCTTCATTTGGGTTAGATGCATCAATACTTATGTATAAGAAATTAAAACAGACATTTTCAAATATTTAATTCATTAAAAAACAAAATAAATCCATTCCACATTAACATAAATGATTTTTTAATTTTAAAAATAATTTCTTTTGAAAATGAAGGTAATTAATGAGAAGCATGACACTGCTGTACACTTTGCAAATCTCTTTAACATCTGGCTTCACAGAAGAGAGCTGGATTTTCACATCTGCCTCTGCCTTCACTCTACTGTGATAATGCTGTCCAGGCTGAAGTACATGAAGAAATCATAAGAGTATTTTAATAGCCTTTTCAGATATTTGTGGGCATTCTTCTTTGATACTACACCAAAACTCCAGAAGTGCAGTTTCTTAAAGGTTAGCTGCCACGTGGAATCTGAATCCCCAAGAATGAATTTTTCATACTTTTGACATTAGAATCCACCAACCTACCTTGCACTTTGAATAGATCTTCCGCCCTTATATGAGTTTACAGCACCAAACATTGGTCATCTGGAAATAGTGGTTCGCTGAGTTATGGAGATCTTCCAAATGTTGACAAATTTCATTCTACGATATCAACAAATCAATTCATAAATATTGCTACCTTTCTCCCCAAAAAAGTCTTTAAATATTGGGAAGATGTCAAGCTCACAGTGATGAATAAAGTTTCCCACAATTCTAATTTTCACTTGAAGGTTTTGATTTTATCATTGGTAACAAACACCAGCAGTTGTTTTCCTTGAAGTGACAGGCTCATTCCAGTCATTTTCCAGAAAAATGTTGGTCAAATAGCCAAGTCTGAACAACCAGTTTGTCAGTCAAACCTTCCAGTGAAAATGGTCTTCCGTGAAAAGAGCAGCTCGTTCAGCTCCCAGCACAAACCACCACACAGCGCTTTTCTTGAGGTAGCCGTCACCCTGGAGGTGCAGCAGAAGTGCTTTATGCGTACTTCCCATTTCGTTCTACAGCACATTAATTAAATCAATCATCTTCAATGACCACTCCTAAGTGAGGCTGGCTTGTTGTCTTTTCCTCTGCCCCTGTGATCGTGTGGCTATGAAGAGCCGGCTCTTCTCGCACCGCCTGGTGCCATGGCCGGGATTCATGGCCTGGCACTGACAGTTTTACCCACCGTTGCTCCTGCACCATCACTGCACATGTCAACATGTTTGTTCCAGAACTGTGAAATTCAAAAGAGGTGCTCAACACGGACTGTCTCAGCACAAATTGTGCTTTCTGCCAAGCACTTAGGTAAAAGGTAAAAGAACCATCTTTCTTTGATGGTAAGTTGGGGTGAGCACCAGACAAATACAAGTAAAGCAGTGAGTCTAGTCCCATCTGTAGATTCATCCACTTGGAAGGCAAAAAAACAATTTGGAGGTAGAGATACCAACTCACTCCCTGTGTCCTCCGCAGCCACATCTTTAATCCAGAGAGTCGCTGTATCGTATCGTGGACCACCATTGTGGCCGGGATTCCTCTCAGTGGCTCTCATCTGCATCAATGGCATTCACTCAGCAGGGTCAATGGCTCGAGGCTCTTCAGCCTCCCAGCGCTTGTTAAGGTGCTCCAGAGGCTTTCTGATGTTTGGCTCTGAAAGAGCTCATCACGTGTACACTTACAATATTCAATTCCTGTATCTTTAAAATTCTGAATGACTGGTCTCTAAATGATGCTGCCACTTAACTGGCACCAAAATAGTATGCAAAGACATTCTGTTCATAGACACAACACAGCAAGGTATTCACATCTATAAAGCCAGGGAAAGACAGCCTTTTGTCCTATTTCTGTTTCATATTTATAGTTTTGCCTAGTTTCTCTGGAGTGGATTCCTTCCTTCCATGAGTCAGAGAACCCAGTGTCTTCTTTTTGCATCTTTAGACTGAGGTGATGCTACTGTGGGTGGGAAAGCAAGTCTTCTCCCTTTTTAAGTCAATGATCTATACTCAAATATGAAAAACATATAAATGTTCTTTTGTTTTAGAATATATCATTAAAATCTAAAATAAGTTTCAGATAGAAATTATTAAAGTTTCTGAGAAATTTTAAAATAATATTGCCAAACAACTCAAAGTATACTTACTTCTTCACTGTGTTTCCATGTGGGCACAGGAAAAATTTCAGGATTGCAAAGCGGTAAATTACTCGATGATAGGAAGTTACAATAATTATAGGAGGTACAGCTGAAAATAGCTAGTAAGAGCCCAGCAGAAATACTGAGAACTTACTAATGTCTAAAAGTGCACATATTTATACCACAAACCTACCTCTTTAGAAGATTCAAAAGATAGAAAACACAAATTCCATTAGCTGTCAAAGCAATGTCATCCTACAGTGTGTAGCTTCTGAAAAACTCCACTGTACATTCATAGAAAATAAAAGTAGAAAAGCAAACACCATCTTAGTATTATTACAGACTGATTATTGTGGTCTATGGGCCAGACATTGAGAATCACCGTTCTAAAGAATGTGCCTGAGGGATCTCCACTGACCAAATGAGAGATGCCTTAAACTTTCCACAGTCGTCAGCTTCCAAATGGGATTGAATTGGGAGGAAAGGGAGGAGAGCGCAAAAAAAAAGAAAGAGTGGGTGAGAGGTTGCAGGGCCTGACCGGCCACCAGTTACTCTGCCCTGCCCGGAACCGCAGGCTGAAGGGCCCAGGCTGCCCAGGGCCTCTGAAAACGCCCCGGGCGGGGCACATGGGCCTTCTGAGTAGCCACCCCCATGCCGGCAACAGTGCTTCTCGGCCGTGCTCTGCACCCGGCCAAGCCTGTGGGGTGGACACAGCAGGCCCTTCTCAAGGATCACAACCTGGCACATGGACCTGCTCAGAGCAGGGCGCCCAGCAGGAGCCCTTCCCTCCTGCTCGGTACACGTTAGGGCTCCTCGGAACACCACTGCAGGGAACGTAAGCCCCCAAGAACTGGAGATTGTTTCAGCTGGCCAAGAGGTACACTCACTTTTCTAGAGATGATAATTTTTTTTTTTTGATGTGGACCATTTTTAAAGTCTTTATTGAATTTGTTACAGTATTGCTTCTATTTTATGTTTTCGTTTTTTGGCCAGGAGGCATGTGGCATCTTAGCTCCCCGACCAGGGATCGAACCCACACGCCCTGCATTGAAAGGTGAAGTCTTAACCACTGGACCACCAGGGAAGTCCCTAGAGACAATCATTTCTAATTGTACAAAATCCTAGCCTCATCCACCTGCCACTTTTCCTCTGCGTCCCCCACCCCCATTCCTCTGCACAACGGCGCCCATGTCCAGGTGGCCTCTCTTCCTCTAAGCCTCCTTCCCCACCCCCACCCAGGCTCCTCTCTGCCTGCTCAAAAGGTGAAACCATAAAAATCCTTGAAGAAAATGTCTAGGTGGAGAAGCTCTTCTCAACAGGACCAAGATGGAAAGCAGAAAATAAACACACAAACAGGTTCAACTTTGTAAGAATCTGCAACTCCCCCCACCAAAAAATGCACAAATAGAATGAAGAGATAAACTGGAAAAAAATGTTTGCAAAATAAACAGAGAAATAGTCTTCATATCTATGGCTCTGAAAAGTCAATTTTAGAAAGATGCAAAACATACAAGAAAAAAAGAGTCAAAGGATACAAATGAACCTCAAAAAATAAATACAAATGGCCAATGAACATGGAAGATGTTTGCCTCAATAAGAACACAAACGCCAATCACACGGGTCCATTTCTAGAGCATCTGAATGCTCCAGGGCAGGAAAGTCTGTTGGGCAGCGGTTATTTAAATAATGGTGAATCCAGGTCCCAACACGGTTGCTGGCGTGCCTGGCCCGCCAAGTCCCAAGGGCCAGAGCCCGGAGGGTCCCAAACCCTCTCATCCCCCAGCCGGCCCTCCAAACACCCACTTCCAGTTGGACACTTTGAGGGTCCTCATCTGCAGAAAGGCAGCTGTGTGAGGCGGAAGGGAGTGGAGCCTTTACAGCAGTGGTGTCGAAGGTAGGACGCCCAAGCTCTGTCAGTTACCACGGCTGGCGTTCATCCCCGTGCGTTCCACCCTGCGTTTCTAAATGGGGCGCTGCTTACAGCTGTACATTCTTACCAAGGGTTTCCGCTGGCCTGCTTCTCCAATAACAACCTCTTCTCATCTTCAGAAAACTGTAAGTCCAGTTCAAAAGAATTAGTGTCCAGGTCGTGGATATACTGCTCGATGTTGCTTCCCACCCTCTGGGGCAGCCCCGCGTCCGCGGCAGACAGGGAGTGGGAGGAGGAGGACGACGACACCTGCATGCAGCCGAACTGGCTCAGGAGATTGTCGTACTGCACAGAGAAGAGGGAAAAGTGAGAACAGCGCCTGGACTTCCCTCCGGTCCAAAGATCCAGACACACTCTGACCTATCGTACACCCAGCAAGCTCTCACCCCGAAGGCCGTGGGAGACGAGTCACCGACACGCAGCCCAGCTTTCTCCTCTACTACACAGCTGACCACCAGCCTCAGGCTGGATCCAGCCTGCCCTGCGTCCCCCTTCTGATGGCAATGTCAGAAGCTGTTCGCCCCAGAGAGGAGCTTATCCTCAGTCTTAACCTACAGGAAGGGGAGGCCCGGGACCTGCGGCCTGCTGGCCTCTTTGATCCTGGAGGATCAGGATTAAGATGGCGACACTTGAGTACCGAGAAGCCAGAGCTCTCAACATGGCAAACATGATGGAATAGCAGACAGAGAGCCTGCAACAGACACTCAAGAGTGCACACACGCCCATGAAGCCAGGCTCCCTGGGCACCGAGACCTGAGACAACCGGGGCCCCAGTGGCTCCCTCAGAGTCTGGCCAGCAGAGCGTGCTGCTCCCCTGGCACACCCCTGCCAAAGGCCCTGGGGACCCCACCCGTGCCTGCCGGCCATGACCCCAGAACGACATCAGGGCCCAAGGGCCTGGTCGGCAACTAGGGCCGAGGGAGGTAGCCCTTTGCAGTCTGCACACGCAGAGGCTGTGGACAGCCGTGACCACTGAGGTAGGGAAGCAAGTCAGGGGGGAGCACAGACGGCACTCCACCTCTGGCTCAATTCAAGTCTGGGCATAAAGGATATTTTAGGGCAAAAAAGGGAGGGATGTGTTGCTTAAAACAGTAGATAGGAGACATAGGGGGCTCTTTTTTTTTTTTTTAATTTATTTATTTATTTTTGGTTGTGTTGGGTCTTCGTTTCTGTGTGAGGGCTTTCTCTAGTTGCGGCAAGCAGGGGCCACTCCTCATCGCGGTACGCGGGCCTCTCACTATCGCAGCCTCTCTTGTTGCGGAGCACAGGCTCCAGATGCGCAGGCTCAGTAGTTGTGGCTCACGGGCCCAGCTGCTCCGCAGCATGTGGGATCTTCCCAGACCAGGGCTCGAACCCGTGTCCCCTGCATTGGCAGGCAGATTCTCAACCACTGCGCCACCAGGGAAGCCCCATAGGGGGCTCTTGATCTCCAAGAGGTGATGCCAGTTGTAATTTTAACTTAGCCTTGGATGACTTTTACGTGAACTCTAGAATTCCTCAGTCAATTGAGGCGGAACTCTATATATGATAACTGGTTACAATAAGCCACAATGACAGAAATCAAATCAGAAATATGGACTATGGCTGATAATCAAAACACCTGACATTACATGTAAATATGGGGGTCCTGGTGGAGGGTGACCTGAAGGTAGTGACGGACACACTGCAGCTCACCATCCTCCTCGGCCCATTTCTGCATGTTTCACACCGTCCATAAGGAAAGTTTAAAGGACAAAGTATACTGAAGACCCTATGTCTGAGCTTGCCTCGGACCCCAGGGTGCCTCATCCCTCGGGCCTGCGCCACTGTCCCGCTTGTACCAGGCACTAAGAGCTGACAGTGACCAGTGTCCATCCTCAACACTACATCCCCCAAAAGTTCAAAGCAGCAGCAGCACCCTGGGATTCTCTGGGAAATACCAGAGGCATTCCGGAATGTCTTCAGATACAAAATTATAAGGACATCAGCCAAAACCAGAAGACAGAAGCCCACCAGGAGAATCAGCACCCAGGCTCTGGTTCGACCCCTTTGGGCAAAAATTAACTAGAGGAAATGAGAAAGGGATGCACGTACCTGGCGATCTGCACTCGGGGCAGACGTTAAGCCTCTTCGGCCCCAGTCTCAGTGAGGGACTCAGACTCGGGCCACAGAGTGTTCACTGCCCCTCCCCCTCCACGGATCTACACTGGCTCCCCCTTTAGCCATTCATCCCACCACCTGGGGTCCCTGGCCCTGCCCAGAGGAGCCACTTCCCAGGCGGGCCAGCAGGACCCATCTCGGCCCTGGCGCGCTGGCTTACATTGCCATAGCAGTCCTCATCATCTTCCGACATGGCCGGTAAGTAAGCTGTGAGCTTCGGAGGCGTCTGGTGATGCAGGTTCTCCCACGTGATGGACTCAAAGAACGGATGAGCTTTCAGAGGGCTGTACCCTTCCATTTCTTCACAACCTAATCGCTTTGTGGCATCTAAAACCTTAAATAGAAGTCAAGTCAGTGTCGGGGTTAAAAAGTAATTCTGACAAAAAATTATTTCTGAGTAGTTCTTTTCAATTCTTGGGATCTCCTGGAAATAGGAAGGGCACAGTGTGCTGGGGACAACTGAGTCACCGTGGGGGGTTGGGGGGGGGGCCAAGCGCAGCTTTCACTTCTCCTGAGTCTCTGCCCCTCCCCCCACAGGTGAAAATGAATCACTACATCAAAAGTTAATGAATAGCAGCAAGTATTCTCTTAAAATCCTAAAACAGGAAAAAGAGGAACTCACTGGCTTTAATAAGAGAATGAAGAGTTTACGTGAACAGGAAGCTATCACAGATGGGGAGTAAAGTGCCTTGGGTCCCCCACCTGCACGTGGTCTCAAAGGGCCCCAGAGCCAGCTCCTCCAGAATTCGGCTGCCCCCCCCCAGACCCACAGAGGATCCAACGCACTCCCCCAGAGGGGACAGACACACAAGGGACAGGTAGGAAGAGGCTGACTGACCCTGCTCCCCCAAATCAAGTGAATGGAAGGTCTGGAGCCAAAACACACCAGGGGAAGGGACACTACAGTTTCCAGAACATAAACAGACACTCCATTCCTGGGTAAATCTGTTCACCTTTGCTATATAACTTGGGTTGATCTTTAGCACCTTCATGTAGCTGACTCTATAAAGTTGATACTCACAGATGTCGCTAAGTAGAATTTACAGCCACCTGCCACTGCAGCACGCCAAGCTGCTCCAGCGTCTGGTAACTTAAAATGGTGTGTGTGTTGATGAGCAAATGCAAAGTGATACAGTAATTTCCTATCTTATTAAGCTCAAGAATCAGGCACTTGGAAACTGAAAAGGCCTGATGGGATGAGACTGAAGATATGCATCTACCTACAATCACTATCAACCCTAAAATGCCCTTTTATTAAACATAGGTGCCTCCAAGGAAAGGCCCTCTGATCACAAGTTCAGAGGGACTCAGGGTGTGGCTACTGGATCATCCTACCAGAAGAAAATTCGAAATATTTACCAGAAGTTTTTCCACAAGATCTCTTGCCTTAGGAAAGAATTTTTCAGGAAAGTCATATTCCAACTTAATGATCTTCTGAAATATAAGATATTCATTTCTGTAAAATAAGAAAAGCCATCATTCTGGGCAGGGTCACACAAACCTCCCCAGTACAGAGCTGTACTTTCCTGGGACAGCCGTCTCCCTCTCTCCCCAGAGAGCCACCAGGTTCACTAAAGAGCTGTCATAAAAGTTCCCCCCACCCAGCCCTAACCCTGGGACTGCCCCCTCCCACTTCTCTGTCAGGCTGCTGCGAAGGGCTAGGAGGGGGGTGTGGGTTGTGGGTCTCTTACCCAGCTCGGAACGGTGGCAGTCCTGCCACAAGCTGATATATTATGCATCCAAGAGCCCAAAGGTCTGAACTTTAAGGGAGGAGAAAAACAAAAAAGAATGACATTTGTAACATTTCAGTGGGGAGCATGGTTCATTTCCATCCTGTCTGTTCACACCACCCATTTCAGCCTCTGATCTGTTTCTCACCTTTAAAACCAGGTCAGTGTGAGGGTGGAAACCTGCTCTGGGCTCTCCATGAGGGGGCCTCTCTGCGGATCCAGGACCAGAGGATCCCACACACACACAGCAGGCACTGCTGGGCCAGGCTGGGTGCCTCGCTCAGGGGCAACCAACGACCTCACAGGCCCGGTCTGGTCCTGGCCAGGGAGCAGCGGTCACTCCTGACTACAGCAAACACTGGCCAAAAAGCCCCTTCTTCCAGTCCCAGGGGCGGGGGCAGGGGCACTGGCAGGTTGGTACAGCTGAGTCTCAGATTCTCTCACAGCTCACTGTTTACCCCCAGGACACAGATGCGAGCTCATGTATGCCAAGGAGCCAAATCACAGTCCACAGGATGCACACAAAGCAAGCTTTCTCTTTCCCTTCTTGGACTCACTGTGCAAAGCCCTGCCCCTCCTTTATGAACATTTTAATTATACATTTTTTTAAAATTTATTTTTATTTATTTTTGGCTGCATTGGGTCTTCGTTGTTGTGTGTGGGCTTTTCTCTAGTTGCAGCGAGTGGGGGCTCCTCTTCATTGTGGTGCACGGGCTTCTTGTTGCGGTCGCCTCTCTTGTTGCGGAGCACAGGCTCTAGGAGCGCAGGCTTCAGTAGTTGTGGCACGCGGGCTCAGTTGTTGTGGCACGCGGGCTCAGCAGTTGTGGCTTGCGGCTCTAGAGCACAGGCTCAGTAGTTGTGGCGCGTGGGCTTAGTTGCCCCGCGGCATGTGGGATCTTCCCAGATCAGAGCTCAAACCCGTGTCCCCTGCATTGGCAGGCGGATTCTTAACCACTGCGCCACCAGGGAAGCCCTTAATTATACATTTTAAAGGAAACACACTACGGTTCTGAATTTCCCTAAGTCTTTTCCGGAACCAGCTGGCAGGGACCCTGGAGGGGCTGTTCTGCTCACCACCCTCCTTCCCTCCTGCTCCTGCTTTTTCTCTCCCCTCAGTGCATCTCAGAGTTCACGGCTGAGAACTACTTTGCATATTTTATTTCCTCTGTAAATCTTGCATTCTATTCCCAGCTCAGCCCTATGAAAGCATCAAGATGCAACTTGCCCTGCATGGCCAACTACCTCCCCGCAAGCCCTAAATATACGTAGGGCTCATGCGTTGCTGGATACAGTCAGTTTCTGGAAGAGGCCACAGCTTGGCATTCTGGAAGATGAAATCGTAGGTCGTGGGTGGAGACAAGAGGCCAATTACAGTGCTGGGGGCCTTGGGTGAAGGCTCTGTCCTCGGACCCATATCACAGCACCGTTGGCCCGGGGTAGATGAAGCACTTGATGTGGGTGAAAAATGCCACAGATCAGAAATCTGAGTCACAACACACAGATGGAGTGAAGGGCATGTTAAAAATGAACGTACATTCTACTCAGTAACTAGTTCTTACACTTGGTTTTCTCTGCTGTTTAGTGTAGTTAAAATGGGGAGCTACAAGAGAAAAACGCCAACAGAAAAGTATCGGCCTTTCCATGTGGCAGTGGCCAGAGAGGAGGGGCAGGGCTGTGGGGTGGGGCTGCCTGTGCTGCTTTCACGGGTCATCTCCAGGGAGTGGGACTGCCAGCAGAACGGCTTCGGGGCTAACTTTCCACAGGTATCTTGCCATTTAAAATGTTTTTCAATACAATGAAAACTAAAGGGGGAAGCCAGTGTAACATTTCTGGAAAGCAGTATGCACTGATGATTTTTTAAATGCTCAGTTAAACCAAGTCACTCTACTTCTTGAAATTCAAAGAGGAACATGGGGCATCCCTGGCAGACTCTCCAGCTGAACAGGCAGGAGGGCCCTTCTTCCCCAGTGCAGGGCATGCCGCACGTAAAGGCACACCAGGCTGTGCCCAATATATGAAAACTACTTCAACGTCTAACAGTAAAGGAAAAGCTCAATGAACTACAATGAATTCATATGTTGGAAAATCACACAGCTGTTAAAAGATTTCTGCCAATAATGTTAGTGGTATGGGGAAATGTTCATCATATAATCACAGGGAGCAGGATTCAAAAGTGGTTATTCAGTATCATTCCAGTTGTATAAAAATTATGTAAACACATTTAAAACACACAGAAAAAAGTAGCTGGAAAGAAAGACATACCAAATCATTATCTGTGACTACTAGTGGGTTGGAGACTATGAGTGTTTCCTTGGCTTTTTTTGTTTGTTTGTTTGATTTTGGCCACCCGGACTGTGGGATCTCAGCTCCCCACCAGGAACTGAACCCAGGCCTCAGCAGTGAAAGTGCCGAATCCTAACCGCTAGACCACCAGGAAACTCCCTACCTTTTTTTTTTTATTCTCCATATTTTCTAAAAATTCTTTATAATGAATAAGTATCATTTTTAGAATCAGGAAAAAAATTCTTAACTATTTTTTAAATAAGTATCACATGACTTTAAAAATTAAAAGCATAAAAAGGCACCCAGTGAGGTCTCACTCACAGCCCTAACCCTTACCCTCACCACAGATAACCAGTTATCCGTGGCTTGTATATCCTTCTTGAGGTTTAAATGCACAGACAAGTGACTCTGGGAGGCCACTCTGTGTCTTCCTTCTCTCACTCAGTAGAGCCTGGAGACCTTCCTCCATTAGTGCGAAAGGAATTCCTCTTGCTGAAAGTAAACCCCAACTCGAGGAAAAGCTAGTTCTTAGGCAGCAGTGACACACACTTGTAGAATCTGGCCCAGTGTACCCACCACCTGGAGGAGGGTTTCTCAGCCTGGGCCCTGTGGGCATCTGGGACCCGTCATCCTCGCTGGGGGGCCGTTTCTACACTGTAGGATGTTGGGCAGTGCCCCTGGCTCCACCCATTCCCTCCCCACCCCCGCCAAGTTGTGACACCAAAACTGTGTCTAGACATGGCCAGATGTCCCCTGGCGGGCAGAACTGTCCCATCTGGGAAGCCCTGACCTACAACAGCATCTGGCCCACAGTGAGAGCTCAAAGTTTGTTGGTTCAATAAGAGTAGAAAACAAAAAGCAAAACAAAAACAAAAAAAACCCAAAGAGCCCAGAGACTGCTAAGATGCCCAAGCTTAATTTTTCTGAATATCCTTCCAACCGTCATGTTTGTGCCCTGTGGCTCCACTCGCTAAAGAGGTTTTAAAAAGCCGTCAGGCTCAGAAACACAGAGCTGCTGTGCCCAGAACCATCACTCCTCTGCTGCCCTGGCAGTCACTTGTCACTTTAGGAAGGCAGCCCCTTGCAGCATGCCAGTGCACGACACTGACTGTGTGGGCCTCTGTCAGCTCCAGCAATGGTCCCAGTGGGCTGAGTGTCTGGCCCAGGGCAGGAAAAATCCAAAGAAAAGCTTCAACCACAGAACTTGTCATCCCCAAACTCTGAAAGCCTAGGTTCTCCTGCCGCCTCTCCGTCTTCTACCTGCCTCATGTCCACCCAAGACAGCACCCCAGACTTCTCCCAGCTCCTGGCCATCGGCACTCCCACCTGCTTCACCTCCACTGCCCAACTGCCCTGCCACTGACCCTCTCCACTCTCTGGACCTCCACTCTTGTGAACACAATATCCCACCCCCTGCACCTCTCATTTTCACAACTGAGGACTCCACCAAGGCCCTCAATCCTGTGGCCACCACTGGGCCTGCCCCCTGTAGTGCTGGCTGGGCCCCTGCTGGGAAACTGGCCCAGTCCTGTCTCCTCCCACAGACGCTGCCTTCTGGGCCTGTCCTGCACTCTGCAGAGCACATTACACTGAACAGTTGACCTGCAGCTGCTGCCACAGCAAGGGTGCCTGAGCCGGAGGTGGCACCAAGGGTCCCGGGGCTCTGGGACACAGCAGGAAGCCTCGTGTCACTAATACAGACCTGTCGGCCACAGTACTCCCCACTGAATAGTTAGTTGTTTAGTTGTTCCTGAAGGAGCAAGATCAAATCTCGAAGCATAAAAGCAACAACCACGCCAGGAAGTATAAGTAGTAACAAAGTAGCACATAGGTTATCAAAGTAAAGATGCTGGTTAAAAGACAAAAGGCTAACTTCTTCCAAAGTAGGCTTGGCTATGTAAAGGCCATGAAAGGCACTCCCTTAACTATTAATTTCACCTGAAAAAAATACCAACTACTTTAGAGAAAAGAGAATTATGGATCAGATGAAAACAGGTTACCTTTTACAGGCCGATTTCTCTGTGAGCAGCTCTGGAGAAACATACTGGGCTGTTCCTACAAACGAGTTGGCCCTGGCTGATGAGAAGAGGGAAAAGGGTAAAGTTCATGCTGAGACACAGAGCATTTTCCACCGTGGACGCTGCACAGTCGGTGTTCATCTCTTGGGAAGCCACGGTCACCTGAGATCAGACTGTACGCTCCCGAGAACAGGACTTGTCAGGGGCCCTCCCATCACACCCCCTTCTTGGACCCGCCCCTTCGAGGGCTGGCTTCAAGGTCACCTGCTCAGCAACACCAGCCCTGACTGCCATGGCAGCCCCTCCTGGACCCCTCCCTGCCTTTCGCCAACACACCAGAGTGACGTCGCCCAGCGTGTTGTCAGCTGGGAGCATCTTGAGGACAGGGGGCTTGTCTGTTCACTGCTGGACCTGTGGTGCCTAAAACAGCCCCGGACACACGCAGAATGTGGAAAGGACTGGATCTCCCACAGGCTGCACGCAGGGCAGGGATACCCTCTCCTCATAACAAACAGCTCAGGCAGGTTAGGGACTACGAGAGGAATAAGACTCGGGCGTCACGGCCAGAGACCCTTTGCAACAGTCTGCCACCTCTAGTACTGGATTGTGCCAAGTTCAAATGCAGACTTGTGGGGTCTGGCTGCTGGACCCACCCATAACTGCCGCAAGGAGGCATGACACCCACGTCACCCTAGTAGGTCCTCAGGGGCTCATCAGTGTCCAGGCAGCCCTGACAGAGCAGCACTGTGGGCACAAGCCAGCCTGCCCACCCCCCACCCCCCGGCGCCACTCCAGAGGTATCCCCCGCGGGGCATCCTCTGGCATCGGGGACAGAACAGCTGCTTTCAGCCTTGCCCACGACCAGAGGACACAGGATTGGGGATTCCCGTGTGAGAGCCGCCCACCATCTGAGGACAAATCACTTCTCTAAGGAGCACGTGAAGTGCTGGGTCACCTCCACCGACTGATTCACTGGGGACACCCATGGCACTGGCAGCCAACTGCCTCCCACGACCTTCCACGCCTGCGCCGCATACCAGACTCGGTAACCCGCTTTGAACGGCTGCCAGCGAGGCTATGGCCCTGCTCAGACCGCGCTTCCCACTACCAGGTCCCTGCACGGCAACCCGGGGCACAAGCAGGACACAATACCACAGCTCAACACCATTGTGCTCCAGACAAACAAGACCCTTTCACCTAGCCTGACCTTCTACAGATCAAGCTGTCCCTTTCCTCAACATGTTTAATAATCTGGGCTAGAAATTACTTGTCTCCGTGGACAAATTTTCCTGAACTAACTTAGAAAGTGTACCGGGTAAAACATTACACCAATATACCTACCACTGAGAGGTCTCTGGCCCTTCAGGATCACTTCTGAAATCAGGCAACACTAAAAACTGTAACAGGCCCCCGGTGAAGGGGCCTGCCTGTTGGCCCCACTGTCTCAGCTGTGGACAACTGGGCCCCCGGGACATCTGGCAATGCCTGGCGACATCTCTCGCTGCCACAATGGGGGCGGGAAGGGGCTGCTGTCACCTAGTGGGTAGAAGCCAGGGATACAGCTAAGTATCCTGCAGGCACCAGACAGCCCCACAGCCAAGAATTCTCCAACCCCAAACGCCCCCAAGGGCTTGGCTGTGAAGCCCTGGGCGGCCTCCATGGGACAGCGCTCTGCCCAGACATGAGTACCCGCCCTCCAAAGACCTGGCTCTAAACACAGCAGGAGCAACTCACTCAGTTCTGGGATGTTCTAGAGGAGGGAGAGCTGGGGAAGGGAGGATGGCTGAAAGTTCCTTCTTTTTCGTCTTTCCTTCTCAAAGTCAACCACCCTGCTACACAAAGTGCTCCAGTTTGGGGAAAGTACCCTTCTCTTCCTGCACTGACTGAAGGCTCTGTACTGGGCACCTCAACTTAGGCCTGACTCAGAAATAACTTGACAGGGTACAGCCACCTGCAGTAAAACACAACAGACCCATGCTTTGTCTGTCTATAGCTGTATTCTTTACAGTGTATGGCTATAAACAACACAACACCAGAATTAAAATGCACAAGAAACCCAGGGCCCATGGCCACACCAATTCAGCATGCAATGGTCTGCTGTGAGGCAGGCCCACTGGCCATGGTGGCCATTGGCTCCCCACCTGCCATCCCTGGGGTGGTCAGCCAGCAGGGCTCCCCATACGGGAGACTTCCTAACTGCGGGTCCAGCAGCCTCCAAAGGCAGATGCCTAAAAAACACAGACAAGGCCGACATGCTGCGTATCTTCCCCATGTGTTCCCAGATGCGGTCTCTGTCCTTCTCTGTGCCCTGGAGCCAGCAGGAACCCCCAGTGGGAGACAGGAGAGAGATGGAGATTATTCCTCCTGGCCAACCCCCAGGCCACAGCCCTCTCCCACCACAGAGGGCCCCCCCACCTCAGGTGCTGGTTCCTCCCACCTGCCCTCCCAGGACCGAGGGGCTCTCTATCCCGCTGCGGGAGTCCAGCTTCCTTGGGCCCTGCTGTCTGTAACTGGTCCCCTAGAGGTCAGCTACTCTCCTGTAGAGACTTCTCAGCCACATTTACATCCTTCCAGGACCCTGACAGCCGAGAACACACCGAAGTGATTCAACAGAGGAAGAAAACAAATCAAGAGCTAAAACCAAGTGAAACCATTCAACCTTACAATGAATCAAAGAAATGTTAATGAACACGCAAAATCAGCAAAGATAAAAAAGAAGGAAAATGCACAGTATTGGCAAGGATGTGAAGAGGAAAACCTCACAGTGCTACTGGTGGGAATGTGAAATGCTGTGACTTTGGGGGAGCAATTTTCCAACAAACATCAAAAGTCATACAGGACAGGCTTGCTCTCTGACCCAGCAATTCATTTCTGGCACCTGATCCTCCAGGACAGAGCCAGCACAGATGGCAGGGCCATGACACAATCCTTCGGGGGCCAGGCTTCAACTCAATGCTTCACCTGTTTAGTGTTTCTGTTCTTCATAATAATCGTGCATTACTTCCGGGATTTATATTTTTAAATGTTATTATTAAAAAGTTCTAGAAATATATTTTTATATGGAAAGATATGTATTACACATAATTAAATAATTCAGACTATCATACAGTATGCAGAGGTATCTGTGCTTTTAAATAGCTACATTACGCACAAAACAAAGTGGACAGGAGACACACACACACGACATGGCTGGGCTTTAAAGAGCAAATCGTGACGGCATTAGGACTGTGTGCTGCTGCTGCTGCTGCTGCTGTAAGCTTTCTGGGCCTGCGTCTGCTTGTCCCCCACAACACCTGCTGCTTCCTCTTCCCCAGGAGCCTATGTCCACCTGCTTAAAGGGACTCCAAGTCCCTGGGGATACAGAGTCACCCCCTTAGAAAGGAGCTCTTTCGCTAGTCTAGAGATGAATGAATCCTCTGGAGTGTGGAAAAGAATAACTGTCCTCAGAATGATGTTCTGAAGACATAAAATAATATCTACAAGACTATACATAATGAAAGTATCAAAATACTAAAGTAATAAATATGCAATATACTAATATGTTTTTTTTTAATTAATGCACCAACAAGATCTGGCAGCAGGTCTATTAATAGAGTAATTCTGAAGTAGCGATCAGCATAAACAATAGATCAAGAATCTGTGACGACTGTGACAGGACATGAAAACATCTGTGATTTCTAATGACACAGATGTTTGTTGCCTACCTTCATAACTGAACGAGATGCTCGATTTCACTGAGGGGTTAGTGAAAACAAGTAATTTTCTCCTCTCCCACTTCACGAATGGCAGATTTCTATCTGTGACACCAGGTTAAGAGCCCAAGAGTGCATTAGAAAGCCACAGAGATAATCTAGTTACCTCCCCCTGTAAGCTCAGAGATTAGCCAGAGGTCAAAATTCTCCAGCTATTGGAAAACCAAGGTCCACAAGCCACTGTTGGCTTATGCTGCCTCCTTTAGGCCACTGACCCACTCAACAGGAGGCCAAAGGGTCAGGGTAAAGAAGGGTTTGGGCTGGGTTGTTACCTCCACCCTCAAAGTGGTTCAAATAAACGGACCAGCACCCTGGGCTGTGGACCACCCTGGCCACCACAGATCTGCAGGTCAGACTGTGAGGTGCCAGTGGGGACGGAGGGACCTGACATGCTCCTGATGTCAGAACACTCTCTTCAAAGCCAAAAGTGCAGACCACTATTGTCTTATCCATGAACCCACATGTGAAGCACAGCAAACACACTCCACAAAATGTGCTTATTAGCTCTTGGACAGAACACAAGCAAACTGAATCCAGCAACACATAAAAAGGAGTGTGCACCATGACCAAGTGGGATTTAATCTCAGGAATGCAAAGGTGGTTCAGCACATAAAAACCAATCAATATATTACATCACATCATTAGAATAAAGGACAAAAACCACATGACCATCTTGATCAAGAGATGCAGAAAAACCATCTAACAAAAATTCAACACTCCTTCATGGTAAAGTATAAGACAAACTAGAAACAGAAGGGAACTTCCTCAACCTGATAAAGGCACCTATGAAAAACCCACAACGAACATCATATTCAATGGTGAAAAGACAAAGCTTTTCCCCTAAGATCAGGAACAAGACAAGGATGCCTGCTCTCGCCATTTCTATTCAATGGGGAGGTTCTAGCCAGGGCAATTAGGCAAGAAAATGAAGCAAAACGCATCCAGGCTGGAAAGGAAGAGGTAAACTATCTCTAATCACAGATGACATGATCCTGTATGTAAGAAGTCCCGAGGAAGTCACTAAAAAACTATTACAACTAATAAACAAGTCTATCCACGTTGCAGGACGTAAGATCAGTGTACCAAAAAAAATCAAGTATATTTCTATATACTCTCAATGAACAATCTGAAAATTAAGAAAACAATTACATTTACAATAGCCTCAAAAATAAAATAAAATACTTAGGAATAAATTTAACAAAAGAAGTGCAAAGCTGGGACTTCCCTGGTGGCGCAGTGGTTAAGAATCCGCCTGCCAGGGCTTCTCTGGTGGCGCAGTGGTTGAGAATCTGCCTGCTGATGCAGGGGACACAGGTTCGAGCCCTGGTCTGGGAAGATCCCACATGCCGCGGAGCAACTAGGCCCGTGAGCCACAACTACTGAGCCTGTGCGTCTGGAGCCTGTGCTCCGCAACAAGAGAAGCCGTGATAGTGAGAGGCCCGCGCACCGCGCTGAAGAGTGGCCCCCGCTCACTGCAACTAGAGAAAGCCCTCGCACAGAAACGAAGACCCAACACAGCCAAAATAAATAAATAAATAAATAAATAATTAAATTTTTTTAAATGTCAGTTGAAAATTAAAAAAAAAAAAGAATCCGCCTGCCAATGCAGGGGACATGGGTTCGATCCCTGGTCCGGGAAGATCCCGCATGCCACAGAGCAACTAAGCCCGCGCGACACAACTACTGAAGCCCACGCACCCTACAGCCCGGGCTCCGCAACAAGGGAAGCCAACCGCAATGAGAAGCCCGCGCACCGCAACGAAGAGTAGCCCCCACTCACTGCAACTAGAGAAAGCCCGTGCAGAGCAACGAAGACCCACCACAGCCAAAAAAAAAGTGCAAAGCTTATAACACTGAAAACTACAAAAAAATTTTGAAAGAAATTACAAAAGATATAAATAAACAGAAAGACATTCC
This sequence comes from Balaenoptera acutorostrata, assembly GCF_949987535.1. Taxonomy (NCBI): domain Eukaryota; kingdom Metazoa; phylum Chordata; class Mammalia; order Artiodactyla; family Balaenopteridae; genus Balaenoptera; species Balaenoptera acutorostrata. Next base: position 37,640,384 of record NC_080078.1, read on the forward strand.
ACGTTGAAGGATCAGAAGACAGTATTGTTAAGAGAGCAATACTCCCCAAACTGATCTATACATTCAACAAAATCCCTATCCCAATCCCAGCTGGCTTTCACTTAGCACAATGTTTTCAAGGTTCATCAATGCTGGAGCCTATATCAGAACTTCATTCCTTTTAAGGCTGAATAATATTCCACTACACACATAGACCACACTCTGTTTATCCATTCATCAGTTGATGGACACTTGAGTTGTTTCCACTCCTTGGCTATTACAAATAAAGCTGCTATGAACACTGGCGTACAACTTTTATGTAAACATTTGTTTTTCAATTCTCTTGGACATATACCTAGAAGCTGAATGGCTGATTATAAGGTAACTATGCTTAACCTTCTGAGGAATTGCCAGACTTTTCCAAAGTGGCTGCATCATTTGACAATCCCACCTGCAGAGTACGAGGGCTTTGATTTCTCAACAGCCTTGCTAATACTTCTTATCGGATGTCTTTTTGATTAGTCATCCTAGTGGGTGTGGAGTGGTGTCTCAGTGTGGTTTTGATTTGCATTTCCCTAATGATATTGAGCACCTTTTCATGTGTTTATTAGCCATTTGCTTATCTTCTTTTTAGAAGAATGTCTATTCAGACCCTTTGCCCATTAAAAAAAGACTTTTTTTGTTATGAGTTCTTTATATATTCTGGATACAAGCCCCTTATCAGATACATGATTTGAAATTTTTTTTTCTATTCAACCCCATAGGTTGTCTTTTTCACTTTCTTAATGGTATCACAGCACCAAAGTTTTAAAACTTGTTCTGCTGCTTGTACTTCTGGTATTGTATCTAAGAAACCAGAGCCTAACCCAAGGTCATGAATGTTTACTCCCATGATTTCTTCCAAGAGTGTAATAGTTTTAGCTCCTACATTCAGATCTCTGATCTGTCCAAGTTAACTTTTGTGTATGTTGTGAGGTGGGGTAATAATGTTTTTGATGAATTGGTCATCGTTGGAGGATGACAGTGAACCAATTCATGCTTTCCAAAAGCTGCAAATAAAGGGGAATGAAGCAAGCATTTATCCTGTTTTTCCTCCACAATCAATATCACTAGTTAAATAAATAGTGGCTAAGGGGAAGTTTCTCTTTAAATAAGAATTCCAGGGATTTTTCCCTGGTGGTGCAGTGGTTAAGAATCCGCCTGCCAATGCAGGGGACACGGGTTCGAGCCCTGGTCCGGAAGATCCCACATGCCGCAGAGCAACTAAGCCCGTGCGCCACAACTACTGAGCCTGTGCTCACGAACCTGCGAGCCACAACTACTGAAGCCTGTGCACCTAGAGCCCGTGCTCTGCAACGAGAAGCCACCTCAATGGGAAGCCCAGCACCACAACAAAGAGCGGCCCCCACTCACCGCAGCTAGAGAAAGCCCGCGTGCAGCAACGAAGACCCAACGCAGCCAAAAATAAAATAAATAAATAAATTTATTAAAAAAAAAAAAAAAGAATCCGCCTGCCAAGGCAGGGGACACAGGTTCAATCCCTGATCCGGGAAGATCCTGCATGCCACAGAGCAACTAAGCCCATGCACTACAACTACTGAGCCTGCGCTCTAGAGCCCACGAGCCACAACTACTGAGCCCGCGCACCCTACAGCCCGTGCTCCGCAACAAGAGAAGCCCGCGCACCACAACAGAGAGTAGCCCCCGCTCGCTGCAACTAGAGAAAGCCCGTGTGCAGTAACGAAGACTCAACGCAGCCAATAAATAAATACATAAATAAATAATTTAAAAAAATTTTTTTAATTAAAAAAAAAAAGAATTCCAGCTCAAGAATGAAAGAACTGGGCTATGATCACTCTGCATTCTCTAATGAATTGATGGATCTAGGCCATCATGGCTATAAAGGGCTGTTGACAGGGAGAGACGACTGGATGCTACACGCTTCCTAATGAAGAACACACCACACACACCAGCCTCTGGTGTGAAAGGACTGAACCTGAATGTGATCAAGCAGCCACAACCAACTCCCAATTTTCAAGACATACAGAGGGGAGAGGAGCATGTTACATGACTCCACAGAGATGCAATCAGCAAACTCTGGGAAACTCTATAAGACAAATGACCTGGTTTCTTCAACAGACTGCAAGGGAAAAAACAGAGATGGAGAAGAAGCTATAGATAACAGAAATTTAAAAGAAAAATTAGCTAAGCTCAATGTGAGAATTTTATTTGAAACCTGATTCAAGTAAGCAACAACCAAAAAATTATGATGTGGAATTATGGCGACTGGAAGCTTAACACAGACTGAATATGTTAAGATATTAAGCTATTACTGCTAATTTTTTAATGTATAAAAATGGCATGGTATTATGGTTATGTTTTTTAAAAAGACGCTTTGTATTTAGTAATAAATACTAAAATATTTACAGGGAAAACAAATCGATGATGGTGGAAATCAGGTCACAAGGATGGTCTGAATTTTTACAAAAAGCAGGTACTCTTGTGTTTTAAAAACACCACCACTCCATGCATCACAGCTATGACTAAACAAATACCAATACTGTAAAGACCAGAGTAATCGCTTCTCGATGGCTGGGAGGTGTGCTTGGTTGGTGGGAGTGTAGGGGGGCAGGTGGCCCTGCACGTGCTAGAGTGGCGGCAGGGCAGAGGCTGTGAGAGGGTCTCCAGCCCACAGCACAGCAGGATGGGGGTCAACGCTGGTCTGAGGGTCTGGACAAAGGCTGTCCACAGAGGGGCACTGCACAGGTACAGGTATAGTGACAGTGATGCTGGCTCTGAGGCTTCCCTGCTGCGTCCCCTCTCCAGCAGTCCCCACACCTGCCGCCCCCCCCTGCACCCCCGTGTGTGGTGAGAGGAGCCTCCACGCCCAACTGTACCAGAAAGGCCTGCACAGCTCAGGACAGGCCTCCAGACACAAACCTCAAGTCTCAACCTCCAGGGCACCCTGAACTCCCCAAGCTTCTTGCAAAGAGGGCCACGGCCAGGCACACAGCCACAGATGAGGGGCTGACTCCATGTAATTAAGCCGCCCTCAGTGTAAAGCTCTGTGGGACCCCTAAGGTTCTAACCCCAAGGTTAGAAGGCCTAAGTCCTCTGTGCCAGAAAGGCCTCATCGACCCATGTGCCCACCCACCCTCACAGCACGGGGGTCACTCCCTGGACCCGACAGGCAGCAGTAAGAGAGGGATGCGGGGCTCACCCCCTCCTAGGAGCCACCCACTTGGACGGAGGTCTGTGAAGACAGACAGCTTGTCTCTCACGAGGTGGAGGGCGAAACATGCTCACTGCACAGCTAAGGAACCTGGGCCTCGCTCCCACGAAGAGTTCCCTTCTGGAAGCTTTTAAGATGTTTTGAGGAAACCATCTCTGTACAAAAGTTTATAAAGCTAATGCAGGTGCTCGCTTTGGCAGCACATATACCAAAATTGGAACAATACAGAGAAGATTAGCATGGCCCCTGCGCAAGGATGACAAGCAAATTCATGAAGCGTTCCATATATTTTAGTTGATTCACTTTGTTATACAGCAGCAACTAACACAACAATGTAAAGCAATTATACTCCAATAAAGATGTTAAAAAAAAAAGCTAATGCAGGAATAAACTCTAAGATTCTAAACTACGTCAAACAGAAAATGAGAGTATGTCACCAAAATTATTCATTCACGTAATTATACATGTTTTCTACATTTCCTCTAAGAAGAAAAAAAAAAAGCCAACTCAACTGTGTATATATAAGTATCGATAGTTCTGCCTGGTTTACAATGTTAAGGACTTTTTAGCCTCCTGCTTCCAGAAAGATTTTAAAAATCAGGTTTATTTCACTATTTCACCAATGCATTTAAGTTCTTACATTTTTTTAATGGCTACATGGCAGTAGGACGAGCCTGTGCCAAATATCAGATCTGAAGGTAATCTAAGTGAAGAGAAAAAGGACCAAGCAGACTCTGAGGGGGTGACTCCCATGGCTGACTGGCAGGCGATGGCTGGTCTCAGCGGCAAGTCACACACGAGATGCCCAGCAGCCCAGCAAGAACATTCAGGTTCCTGTTTGGTTCACCTCTGTCATGGACATTGCTTAGGTTACAAGTTATACCATGTCTATCAAAACATGATTACTTGCCAACAAAATGTTACTATACAATAGGAATGAGTCAAATAGATCAAGGTTTGGGGCATGTCACAGGTGCCAGGAGGACTTCCTGGGGGTTGGGAAGTGCATCTCCAGGCAGGAGCCCTGGGTGGGAAGTGCAATACAAAGGTAGGTAAGCGTCGCCAGGACTAAGCCTCGTTGAGAAGTAAGAGCATCTGCCTTGACTGCAAGTTTTGTTTCAAACACAAAAGGGTGGTGCTTTAAGATTCTCAGAAAAGTTCCCGAATTCAAGATGCCGTCTTGTGACTCAAAGAGTGTCTGTGCACAGATGAAAGCACTGACAGACTTGACAAGAACCCTCAGTTTGAAAACACAGGGCTGGGAAAAGGCCTGGAAAGGAAAGATCACGCACCCTGCTGAAGGGAACCCATGGAGGCCCAGCCAGGCCCTTCCAGCAGCACAGAGTCAAGACTCTGCCCACCGTGCCCGGGAGGAGCAAAACCCCAGGTGTTAGCCCCGCAGCTGCTGTGAAACAGGCCTCAGTTCAAGCCCGAGGCAGAGCAGGCCAGCGCAGCTGAGTTAGAGGGCTCTGCGGAGGGGCTCAGCTCCTCCCCACCACTGCCCTGCACTCACAGCTCCCCTTTTCCACGCGAGAGCAGCTGCAGCGAAGTGGATGCTTCTGTCTGAATCTTTCTTCCACCAACAAACCCTCTACCCTCCCCTAGCATGTCCGTCCCCCCAGGGCTCTCCATCAAGGTCCTTCTTTCAGGGGTACCCACAAGCCCGGCAGAGAAGCACATGCCCTGAGTGGAGGTCCCTGCAGCAGCCTCCCAGGTCAGGGTAGCTCTGTCAGTCACACCTGTCCCTACACCCAAGTTTCATTTTCAAAGTCACTTATTAACTCACACAGGGGCTTTGAGTTTCCCCCAACCCTCACCATAAAGGGCTTTATCTTCTCTCTACCCCAATACTTGAACACAGTTTTCAGGAGTTAAACTGCCATTTTTTTTACCCTCGGAGTTTATGATTTCCATTCAACAAACACCTGAAGGACAGCAAGATGTCCCCACCCCCACCATGGCCGAGATGCCCCTGGGTAGCTAAGATACCCAGGGCTCTCTTCTGACCCAGGTGGACTGCCAGCAACTGTCACAGTACATAATCCGGCTAGGAAATACCCTAGAGGAACAGTGGTTAGATGGGTCTGCAATGATTAACATGCACTTGACCAGCAGAAAAAAACCAGCTCCCAACTCATTCTGTGATCTTATAGAACCTCACTATAATCAGCGTGCCTGGGCCACCACCCCTGGCAGCTGCGCACAGGAGACAGGCAGACAGTGGGCACTGGGATACAAGGTCAGTCGTGTGTGTGTGTGTGTGTGTGTGTGCACACATGTGTGTGTGCGCGCGCGCGCACGAGGGCGCGCATACCACCCCCCAACCCCAGAGAAACCACAGTGCCAACAGGAAGAGCTGGGAGCTGACCACACTGACCTCGCACCCCTGCATGGGAGACCAGGAACAAATGTGGCACCCCAGCATCTTCCAGGAAGATGACTAGGGAGGGTGAGCCACAGTGGGCATCCAAGGGCCTATGACAACATGCAGAAAGCGCCTGGTGACCTACTACCACTTGAGGCCAGGAGGACCAACCACGGGCAGCCTGAGAAGCCCCTCCCTACACCCACCAGACCAGGCACACACCGCCCAGACCCTCAGCTAAAGCTGCCCAAAGGCAGAGGCTTCCCCTGTGAAAACTCAAGCATCCATTTTATAATAACAAAGGTACTACAAACAACTGTCATTAATGATGAGCATAAAGCAATTCAACCTGTTTCTAAGAAGTTGGTTTTGATTTAAGCACTGAGCAGGGATCTACTAGAAATAAAACACACACCTTGTTTACTCTCTGGGGATAATACTTTTGCTGTTCCAAAATCTGTGATCTGGATGTGCATATCTTCATTTAACAAAATATTTTCTGGTTTCAGGTCCCTGTGAAAGCAGATTTTTTTACGTTTGAGATGAAATATTTAAAACAGTAACATTATTACAAACTCTAAATTTTGCTAAAACCAAAATGAACTGATTAATACCTATAATCTTTACAGACTAACAACCAAGAATGCAAGTCTAAGGTTAGCACTGAACAAATATCAACTGCATATAATGAGGACATTCAAATTACATCATTTCATAACTGCATCTACCATTTCAATAAACTTTTAATTGAAGTACAATCTATCATGCCTAACCTATAAAGCGCCTTTAAACCTTCTGTGGTATCATTACGCAATAAATGTACACCTTAAATTTATATATATATATGTCAACTATTTCTCAATAAAACTGGGAGGGAGAAAATGGTTAAATGGTAAATTTTATTTTATTTTAGGCTTTTTTCTTTTTTCTTTTTGTCTGCACCGCGCAGCTTGGCAGGATCTTAGTTCCGACCAGGGATTGAACCCATGCCCCTTGCAGTGGAAGCTCGGAGTCCTAACCACTGGACCACCAGGGAATTCCCGGTAAATTTTACATTATGGGTATTTTACCACCACCAAAAAAAAAAAATCAGTAAGAAAAAAAAAGCTTAAATGAACACTTTCAATTTGACTTTATCGGAAAATCATGGAAAATGGTAAGTACACACAGAATCTACAACTGACAAAATAAAAGCACCAGTCAACGTGGCTAAGAGAATCGTTAGTCTGGCAAAAAAGACATCTGACCAATTTCATCTGATATTAAAGGTCCACAGTCTCTCAACATCAGAGTAATGTGAACTCTTCTTAATTCTCACAATGAGGCATCCCACCCTCCATAAAAGAGACCGGAGCTGACCCCCAGGCCTGGGGAGCAAAGCCTGCAGCCCCCTGGCTTGGTACCTGTGAATGATGCCCTTGCCATGCAAGTACTCTAGGGCAGACACCATCTCAGCTGTGTAAAATCGGGTGCATGTCTCATCGAACGAACCAATTTTCCGAATGTATTTAAGTAGTTCTCCATTTTTGGCATAACTAAGGCCAAAGTCTAAACATTGAATAGTTAAGGAAGAGAGCAAAAATCTTTCTTTTAAACTGACCTTAACAGCCCAGTAGCAACTTTTTAAATTAATTAAAACTGAAGGTACCTGTGGCCTGAGACAGCTGCCCCTCTTCCAGCCAGACCCTACCGCAAGCACTGGGTCTGCAGGGAATCCCTGGCTCCAGGACAGGGTCCCAGAGTGAGTTTCTCACCAACAACACAAAAACACGTGCCTCTCAGGCCAACTGCCGCTTCTGGACCCCCCATCCCCAGAAGACACCTGTGGGCTCAGTGAAGGGAAGCTGCTAGAGATGGCGGTCAGGGCCTGTGGCCCCAACGCCCCCATCAGCACACAGCCTCCAACCTGCACCAACCACACGCCACATGCCGTGCTGAGTCCATTCACGTCAAGGTTCCTCAAATGAATGCTCCTTCCCAAGTATAAAGTGACAAGTTTTGTAAGAGAAATGCCATTAATAGATAAACTCAATCTATTTATTGGGCCCCCACTGGGGAGAGACTCGAGCAACACAGTCATCTTTCCCTCAGACACCACTGCAGTGTAATTTGTTTTACTTCTGTTCTCCCTTTTTCTAAGAGGAGAAACTATAAATGGGTCCCATATAACTGCTTCCTCCTGGAAGCACCGAACACATGCACCTCTTAATGGAAATCTACAGGTACTCCGCCACTCCCTGGCAGCCAAGGACAGGGTGACCCAAGTCCTCACCCGCCCTGAGCATCGGCTCCGAGGGGGTAAGGGGTGACCTGTGCTCAAGGTGTCCCATCCGGCTTCTGTTTGCCAAGGCACTTGCCATCTCCCACCAAAGAAGATGCCTGAAGCTGCGGCCCAGGAGGGAAGAGACCACCAACCAAAGCTGCTCGAACCTGCCTGTGATCGAGCCCCACCTGTGGCCTCCCAAGCCCTTCCAACTAGAACAACGTTTAACAGGAAGCTGAAGCCCAAAACCAACCTTACTTCTAGGGAATGCAAAGGGTCTCTGCCAGGGCCCCTTCCCTCCTCTCCTTGCTCTGATCCCTCCTCGGGGAAGGCTGGTATCCGTGGCCTCCTCACCAGCAGCCTGCAGACTCTGGCCCACCCAACCCCAAGCAGGGGCCCCGCCTGGACCTGGACCGGCCGCAGAGCCTCCCCACTCAGGAGCACAGTCTCCCAGAAACCAACAGCCCACGTGAGAGGCTCGGCCATGGCCACAGGGCCTCTTCCGGCTTCACAGGTTTTGTCCCTTATCTGACCACTCCCTGAGTTCCTGTTTCCTGTGTAAGGGACACTTCTAGTTCTCTGCTTGGCTGTGGCGCTAAGTAACCGACAGGTTTTGAACATGACACGTCGAGGATCATGGCTCCAAGCCCGTGTTCTCTCTGACCACACACGTTCCTCATTCCCCAGAAACACTCTTTCAGACCTCAGTGGTCCATTTCACACCCTAGAACATTTCTACCTCGCTCAGCACAGCTAAGGCCCCAGGGCAGTGAGAGGAGGCTGCTCTCTCACAGGGAGCGAGTGAATTCCTGGGACGATGAGCACAGATCAGGCCTGTGGCAGAGCCTGAGAGCCTGCTGAGCCCAACGCCTGCGCTTTGCAGAGGAACCCAGCCCAGAGAGGTTAAGCAACTGACTCAAGGTCACAAAGCCAAGGAGGGACAGGACTGGAGCCCAGCTTCCTGAGGTCTAGTGTGCTGTTCCTGTCCCCAAGCTGCAAGAGAGGACACACAAGGACAGGCAGGTGGGAGGTGGAAGAAGAACGCAGGTTAGCAGAGCAACAGCCTCTGAAACCCCTCAGCCTTCATCCCTGCTGGAGGGAAAGGCACCCTGGCTGGCTGGCTGCGGTGCCCAGCCCTGCATTGCACCTAAGGAGGGAGGGAGGGCTTCTCTGAGCTCAGCCCTCTCTGGGGAGCAGGGGTTGAGTCTGGTCAAACTGAACCTCCAGAGGGCAAAGAGGCTGCCAGTGCCCAGGAGGCCCCTCATGGATCTACCTGCCTGTTTTCAGTCTGCTGCAGGGGTGTCACCAGGCTCTGCCTCACCTGTCCTGAGAGTGTGCTTAGCCCTGTAGTCGCTGGAGGAGCTGCTTCCCTCTCTCCCCAGTGTGTAAATTACAGCTAAAAGGAGGACAGTGTGCACACTGGGGCTTTTATTCAGGCAGAGTGTTTCCTTTTCTTTATCTTTCAACACACTGTATACTACAAAGGATTTCCAGTGGAGCGGAAGTCCCCAGGTCTCGCTCCTGTCAGAGGTAAGTGAGCCCTTGCAATCTCCACAGGCTTTCAAATTTGTCTTAAAATGTCAAAAGCAACAGACACCATTGGATAGAGACCTAGAGTTCCCTCCACCTGCATTACTCTGGCCAATCCCGTCTGAAATCAGACAGCGAGCTCACTCATCTAGCCCCTGAGTGCCTGATCCTACTGAACATGACCTTGGGAGAAGATGAAGTCAAGTGTGTGTGACCTGCTGGAGCCTCCCAACCAACAAGACTTATTCTCCCCAGGCCCCGTAGGAAGCCCAGGCCTGGGACTCCAGGAAATCTGGCAGCCAGAGAGCCCCACAGGCTCAAAGAGAAGCACAATCACATGGGTGCCATGGAGCACAAGGAGCAAGAGGTCTAGGTGGCCTCAGAGGTGAGATACAGAACAGATAGGTCACTGATGGCTGCTGCATGAGCAGTGACAGCAGACGGGGACATGGGGTGATGCTGAAGCCAGGTGGAGAGGCAAACACTTTAAAAGACCTAAAACAAACCAACAAGGAACCCCCCTCCCTGCCGCCCCACATGCTCTTGGCTACTAGACCACTTTACTGCTCCCCTTTACGGTGAAATCACTGGGAAAAACCCACTCTGTTTGCCTTTCCTTGCCTCCCTCTCGATTGAGCCCTCCGCCCCACCCCCAGACTGCCACTCTCAACAACACTTTGCATGGGAAGCAATCCACAGGTCAGGCCAGGGCCCAGCTACTTGACCACTTGGCACTATCTGGCAGGGCAGCCAGCACCCTCCACCGGAAACCATCTGGTCCATGGCCCCTGGAACTCTGTTCTCTCCACTCATTGGAACTCTTCCCTGCTGGGCACCCTCCGGCCCACCGACACCCCAGCCCACCCCCCACCAATCTGCACACCAACCTGACTCCTCAGGCTCTGCAGGCAGCCACCCAGTAGCCCACTCAGGCCTCAAGTAGCAAGGACCAACGGATGCATCAATTACAGGACCATTGTGCACGCAGCTCTGAGGCCCCACACCCACAAGCCAGCTTGACTCCATCCTCCCAGCTCACTTACAAGAGCCTTCCCTGCAGCAGCAGCCCGAGTGAGAGCAAACAGCTACCCTGCTCCAGACCCTCCTCCTGGACTCTGTGCCACACTTAGAAGAAAATCCAAAATTCTTGCCAGGACTCCGAGGCCCAAGGAGCTGACCCCTGCCCAGCCTTTTTGTACCCCCCACACATACGCACACCTGCCCCTGCTCTGCCCAGGCCTCGTGCTGACGTCGTCTCCTCAGACCACCAAGTTAAAACAGCTGATCCAACTCTCCACCGACCAACTCCTACCTGGCCTTACTACTCTTGTTCCCTCAGTGTCTATCACACAGCCATTAATCACCTGTGTATATCTAACTCCTGTGCAGAAATGCAAGCCCCATGAGCGCAGAGCCTTCACCTCATTTACCAGCATGTTCCCATCACCTGGCACTCAACCAGGACTTCTCAATAAACAAAAGGAAACATTCAGCTGACAGTTGAAGGAGCCAGAAAATGGCGTTAAAGGGGAAACAGGATCGAGCAAAGTTTTAACCCAGAAGAATATGTGTGGAGAGAGGAGAGAGGAGGAGGGAAGGGGGTTAAGATCAGGCCCCCACCCACAGGTGGGATGGGGAAGCCAAGCTTTGCAGGTGGTGGGGTGAGGGGAAGGGGCTCTGGAGACCTAAGGGCAGGAGGAAAAGAACAGATGCACAGACTGAGGTTTACACTTGAACAAGCTCTCAACTCCATTTGGCAGCTCGACCTCCCTCATCAAGAAGAAGCTAAGAGCAGCTGCTGGGATTGAAGACAGAGTCTCTGGGCAAACGGGGGCTGAGGGAGTCCCGGTTTGGAAGAACAACTGCAGGAGAGGGGCTGGGGAGTGAGGAGACCTGGCGGGCCTGGCTGTATGATGAATGGCCCAGAGACAAGCTGACGACACAGATATGGCCCACCCTGACTGCCACGGTGCCCTGTCTCCTTGAACCCTGAGCAAAGAAGAAAGAAAAAAAGTGCTCCAGGGATTAGAGGAGAAGTCAGGGAACATGAGATGCCCTGAAATAAAACAAAGAATCAGCAGGGTGTGACGTCCCTGCAGGAGAAGCAGCTGGAGAAGCAGTGTGCACAGCCCTGGAGAGCCAGGCACTGGATGATTAGAGACATCCATAGGGGCGGGAGTGGGGGAGGCTGGAGGGCCCTGGGGAGGGGCTGTATTTGGGAGAACAAGTCCTGGATACAGAAAGAAAGGGTTGGGCTCCTGTGGGTCACTCCCTAGACTTTCTACCTGGCAGCTGAGCCTGAGAAAGATGTTCCTTCCAACCAAACCCCACAACCCAGGGCCAAAGAGGGCAGAAAGGTGCCCACCTCCCAGGAGCCCCGGATGCCCAAGATCCTTCTTCTCTCTCTCACTTCCCTGCTTTGAGCACTGGATTTGAAACCTGACAGATACTCCAAGGATGCTGATTAAAAAGGAATGAGGGCATGCCTTTAAATAAATGTCTAGCAAGAACAGCATTAAAATAATGATCCTTTAGATATGAAGCTTACCAACAAAAAACCTCAAAAATGACTGTGATGATCTCCCTTGAAGTAATGTTCTACTTCAGGGAATGTCAGCAATCCCAGGGGGTCCCAAAGCAAAGTGATGTGAATTCGTCTGTATTTAGAATAAGCTACCCTTTTCCCTTCCAGGGAAGGGGCTACTTGTGAAAACAAAAACGGGGTCATGGTTCCAAAACGATAAGGGGTCACTGGCGTGATATCAGAAGGCTTTGACTGTTCAAAGGATACAGAGCTTTTCATCATCCTGAAATGTGAAGTAAAGTTTAACAAAGAAGGGGTGATCCAGCCGCGACATCACGTCTCTCTCTCTGGTTACATACGGGACTTTGTTCTCTTTGATAATGTGACGTTTCTCTAGAATTTTAACTTAAGAGAGAAGCAAGTTACTACAATTGGAAATGGTAAGAAAACACTAAAGACACAACTCATAAAGTAACAGATAAAAATTAAAGTTTTTCACAAAACGCACCCACCAGATTTATGATCTCTAAGACCAACAGTGTCCTGTCCCCTGAAATCAGCACAGAAACCTCCAGGGGCTGGGCAGCCAGGTGGCCGCGTACCCAGAGGTGCGCTGTTCCTGCATCCTAGACACTGGAGCATCCTAGCTCGCTGGAGTTAGTTACTTACTAGCATATTCCCTTGAGGTTGCCAGTTCTCGGGCCAGGACAACCTGGTTTGGGAAGAAAAGGGGGAAAAAGAAGAGAAAAAAACACCCAATGTAACCAGGGCACTGAGTCTCACAAGTCACCCTGCAACCAACCACACAGGCTACCCCGCCCCCACCACGAAATTACATTTTAAATATTTTTGGTCCTGTGCTAACAAACATAGCTGAGTGTCAATGACTAAGTTAATGTGTTCTAATAGTTAAAGGAAACACATGTATCTCTCAAATGTTTCCAGAAGGTTCCTCATCAGATGCCAACAGTCCCCCCTCATGCAGTGAAATATATATTCAGGAACATCTTACGACCAGCATAACCCTCACACAAACAGTAGGAAGAAGCAGCAAATAATATCTCCACAAGGTGGGTACTGGGAATTTCTTCAGAAAATAACTCTATGGATAGGTCCCCAGTACATGTTCATTGCAAAAGGCCACCCTGAATTTGGGCTTTTACAAATAATAGTTGCATTTCACTTGATGCCACTCTCAGATGCTGTAAATCCCATCCCTGCTACTGAGGGCACAGGAACCGCGGCTGGCAGACAGCGCCTCCCTCCAGCGTGCAGTCACACACATACACCCGCCCCCCACCCCCTGTGCCCTCTCCACAGCACAGCCCGGTCTTACACTCGACTTCGGGGACAGAGCACCAGTGGGGCCTCACACACACTGAAAAGAACTTTCTACATGAACACACCCTGGGCACAACCTGAGTAATGAATGACTTCCAAATGCCTGATGAGCCCAGTCTGGCAGGGTGGTCCCCACCACCGCCAGCTGGTGCAAATTCCTCTCCTGAGACACCTACAGGAAACAGCCGAGGACCAGAGAGCAGATGAAAACCTGCTGACTCCCGGGAAATACCAGAGCCTCCGGGAAGACCTCTGGAGGCCCCTGGTTGTAAGTTATGTCCCGTTAGGGAATTCTTCACCAAGTTCATCAGAAGTGACCCTGGAAAAGCACTGTGTGTAACCCTGCAGTTTTTAAGAAGAACAAGGTCGGATTATATGTGTTCAAGTGGAAAGATCTTAAAGATCTCTGTGGAGGAAGGAACCTGTGTGGACTGTTCTCAGGCGCTGGTGAGTCCAGGAGAGTGGGCTGGGGAAGGGCTGGCCTTCTCTAGGTTATGTACCGATGTAATGCTAAATTTCTTCACAGCAGCATGCACTAGCTATGTAAGTAGGAAAAAGGAAGAAAAACACTGAGTACTAATATTTAATGGAATCCTATCTGAAGAAGATATTTATGTCATCTTTCTGTTGTGTGAACTCTGCATATTCTATGCAGTTTCCTTATGTCCCTCCACATGGCCCGGGCCAACTGCAGGGGCAGGAGACGTCAGGATCACCCTCAGGTAGCTGGCGGCAGTGGACCAGGCTTCCCCCTCTCCAGCGCAGGCTCCATCACATGAAGGTCCTGCCTGGGGATCCAGCCTGGGAGCTGCCTCCCCTGGAAACCTCATTTTAAGTTGTCTCTATTTCAGGAATGGTGAGAAGGAACTGAGGGTAGCACATGTAATTTGAGACCCAAGGCTGCAGGATTCCAAACAGTACCAGAAAGGAGGCTCCAGGCTCACAGCACTTTCCTGGGCACCACCCTGGCGCAGGGATGACAAGAATCTCAGCTGGGGCTTTTCTACATCAGGAGTCTGTCACCCAGAACAGATGGCACCTACTTTTACCCACGGTGGAAACCCAGGGACACAGGGGAATTTCATAAATACATCCTCATTTTCCAGTCAATATAAATGTTCAATGAAGTACAGCTGAGAAAAGGAGAGAGAACACTTCTTTTACTGGACTCGTGTAAGTAACTGTGCAGAACATCCCAGATTCTTTTCAAAATAGTTTTTTCTTTCTGAAAGGACCTGTGAGTACCAGACCTACTGGGGATTATCCTCAAAGTTGAAGGTTTTTATCATGAGGGCCCAATTCTTTCATTAACTTAAAAACTGCCAATAAAAAAATCTAAATTAAAAATGTAAAAGGAGCAAAAGTTAACACTTAAAACGATGTTGGGAACATGGGTGAGCCCCAGTATGTCATGTTCTTTGTATTTTGAAATATTTCATAAATGGAAAAAAAGAAAAGGAAAACAAATTTCACACGAGGTTTCTTCACAAAGGCCAGGCAAGAAAGTCTCATTATTCAGGAACCCTGCTGGCGTGAGGAGCTGCAGCTCATGCTGGGCCCAGCTCAGAGACCACGGCGGCAAGGATCTGTCTCTTCTGAAGGCACGGACTAAGACTGCGCGCCCTGGCCAGGGGACAGGGGCTCTGGCCTTCCCGAGCCTGCAGCAAGCCTCTGGCCCAGCCATAGCCACATGAGGCCTCCAACTCAGCAAAGGGCAGCTCTGAACCTTCATATCTTTAAGAGGAAAAATACCACAAGATAGGTAAAACTCTCTCAGGTAACAAAAAGAATTACCCTGAGTGTGACGTGACAGTGCTGTGATAGTAATTCTGTCCATGAAACTGAGGACACAAAAATCTGGAAGCTAGCAAATGTCAATGGTGTACTGTTTTATATTTTAAAAATAACAGAGAAATAACAAAGGTCGTTAAATGTTTACCCAAAACTATGAAGAGATACACCAACACTAATGTTTACTCTAAGGAACAGGAAAGCTTCCCAGGGCCTTGCTAACAGGACACAATGATATGAAATGTAACTTGCTGATGCCTGGTTAGAATACAATCTAACTGCATTTTTTGAGAAAATTAAAAATAAGATCATGAAATGCCTTTTAAAGCTTTCCCCTACAAAATCATGAGCTAGATATTTAAACCACATGATCTGCCTGGTGGTAGCCAGCCCCAAGTCACCTTCACAACAGGAGAGGAATCCCCAAGGGTTTGAGACCCTCCTCTGGGGTAGAACACCACTGTGGTGTCTTAGTCCCCCAGCTCCAAGTCCCGAGGAAGGCCAGTATTCCCAAGGAAAACACCCTCATTCGATAAACAGCAGCAGCTTATACTCACTGTTGAAAAAGAGCCTTCACCAAGAATTTTCCCAAATTTAAAGTCTTCTGGCCGTTTCTTCCGAGGCTGTGGTGGCGGCTGTGTGGCGTGTTGCAGCGAGTTGGCACTTGGCCGGGATTCGGCCGCAGTGCTGTCCATGGTGGGGCCCTGCCTGCTACCACAGCTGGGAACGCCAGGGGCCGTGCTGGACTCAGTCTGGGTCCTCACCATTGATGGGGACGGGCAGGAACATAATACCACGCTGGACTGAATAGGAACGGTGTCATACTGGTGGACACAGGAAAAAAGAGGTAAGATTCAAAGTGGCTCACCCTTCCTAAACGTATAAACTAAAGTGTTGACATCGTTAAAACACCACCAAGCACAGGGCAGGCCATCTGATGTTCTGCCATGCAGTTTGGGCCACTGCCCTCCTCTCTCAAGTCCCTTCCCCTCTCAAATCCCACCCTGCCCTGTCCTGCGTGCCCATGGACCCCACCACCCAGAACCTACCTGCCCTCACCCTCTCCCTCAGCACTGCGTAATTGTCCAACACCTCCCCCACCCCCACCCAGCCATGGCCAGCTGGCCTTCCCATCACACTGCCTGGCCTAAACATCATCTGTGGCCCTGTCCACAGAGAAAGCTGGTCCAACCCTGTGACCACGGTGTCTCCCATCCCAGAACCCCTCCCCTGCTCACCCACTCACATTTAATATAAGGCTAGACACACAGAAGGCACTCAGGGTTTGAACAAACAGACTAGCTTAAGACTGTATCCCAGACTTCCCTGGTGGCGCAATGGTTAAGAATCCGCCTGCCAATGCAGGGGACACGGGTTAGATCCCTGGTCCGAGAAGATCCCATATGCCACGGAGCAACAAAGCCCGTGCGCCACAACTACTGAGCCTGCGCTCTAGAGCCTGTGAGCAGCAACTACTGAGCAGGCGAGCCACAACTACTGAAGCCCACACGCCTAGAGCCCGTGCTCCACAACAAGAGAAGCCACTGCAATGACAAGCCCGCGTACCACAACGAAGAGTAGCCCCCGCTCACCACAACTAGAGAAAGCCCACACGTGGCAACGAAGATCCAAAGCAGAAATAAACAAACAAATAAATAAATAACTATATCCCACAACTAAATAGAATTTTAACCTAGCAATCCTGGAACACGGAAGTATAACTTAATGGAAAAAAGAGCCCAAGAACTGCCAACTACACATAAAAGATATAGTTGATAAGAAATAAGCTGCTCAAAAAAAAGACAGTAGTGGAATAACTGCTTAACAATTTGAAAAATAACTGATTTAGAGCCCAACTGCTCACTACACACCAAACTTATCTCTAAACAAATTAAAGAATTATGTTTTTTAGTTATTTAAACAAATTCAAAAACCTAACAAGTTTTTAAATTTTTTCAATGCAATCGCTATTAAAAGAAGCTGGCTTCCTTGCAGAAATCAACAAGATGATCCTAAAATTCATATGGAAATTCAAGGAACCCAGAATAGCCAAACAATCTCAAAAAAGAACACTGGAGGACTCACACTACCTAATTTCCAAATTCATTACAAAGCTATAATAATCAAGATAGTGCAGGTCTTCCCTGGTGGCACAGTGGTTAAGAATCCGCTTGCCAATGCAGGGGACACAGGTTCAAGCCCTGGTCCGGGAAGATCCCACATGCCACAGAGCAACTAAGTCCGTGCACCGCAACTACTGAGCCTGCGCGCCACAACTACTGAAGCCCACGTGCCTAGAGCCTGTGCTCCGCAACAAGAGAAGCCACCGCAATGAGAAGTCCGCACACAGCAACGAAGAGTAGCCCCTGCTTGTCACAACTAGAGAAAGGCCACGCAGCAACGAAGACCCAACGCAGCCATAAATAGATAAGATAGATAAAGAGGAAAGGAAAGGAAAGGAAAGAAAAGGAAAGAAAGAAAGAAAGAAAACAATGAGGTACTGGCATAAGGATACACACATGGGTGACTGGAACAGAGTCCAGGAATAAACCCGTATGTCTACGGCCAATCGATTTTTGACAAGAGTGCCAAGACCCTTCAATGGGAAAGGACAGTCTTTTCAACAAATGATGCTGGGACAACTGGATATCTACATGCAGAAGAATGAAGTTGGATGCCTTTCCCACAACAAAATTTAACTCAAATGGATCAAAGATCTACATGTAAGAAATAAAACTAGAAAACTCTCAGAAGAAAATGTAGGAGTAAATCTTTATGATCTTGGCAATGGTTTCTTAGATATGAAACCGAAAGCACAGGAACAAAAGAAAAAAACAGTTCAAAGGGACTTCATCAAAATTTAAAAACTTGCGCTTCAAAGGCACCACCAACAAAGTGAAAGGACAACCCAATTAAAGGAGAAAATATTTGCAAATCATGTATCTGATAAGGGACTTGTATTCAGACTATATAAAGAACTCTTACAACTAAATTATAAAAAAACAAAAACCACACAGTTAAAAAATAGGCAACAAATCTGAATAAACATTTCTCAAAAAAAGACATACAAATGGCCAATAAGTACATGAAACATGCTCAACATCATTAGTTACTATGGAAATGCAAATCAAAGCCACAATGGGATTCCATTTCACACATACCAGAATGGCTAGAATCAAAAAGATAATAACAAGTGCTGATGAAGACATAGAGAAATTGGAACCATCACACTGGTGGTAGGAATGTCAAATGGTGCAACCACGTTGAAAAACATTACAACAGTTCCTCAAAAGGAAACAGGTATCACATAACCCTGCAATTCCACTCCTAGAAATGAAAACATAGGTCCACACAAATCTTGTACAAGCATGTTCATAGCAGCATTATACATAACAACTAAAAGGTGGAAACAACGCCAAGTGACAATCAATGGATAAATGGATAAACAAAATGTAATCTAGCTATAAAATTGAATATTCAGCCATAAAAAGGAAATACTGACACATTCTAAAAAACAAATGAACATGCAAAACATTATGCTATGTGAAAAAGGCCAGACACAAAAGCCCCATACTGTATGATTCCATTTATATGAAATGTCCAGAATAGGCAAATCTATAGAGGAAGAAAAATTAGTGGTTGTCAGGGGCTGGAGGGGAGAATGGGGAGTGGCTGCTAATGGGTTTGTTTTTGGAATGATGAGGATGTCCTGGAATTGGATGGGGATATACAACCTCATGAATACACTAAAAGCCACTGAAATACACTGTAAATGGGTGAATTGTATGGTATATGAATTATATCTCAATAAACTGTTATAAAAATAGCTATATCATATATGACCCCATTAATTTATATATAAGATCTCATTCAAATCTGTAAATCCTAAAGACTTTTTTTAACGAAGAAATGCACAAAGGATAGACACCAAAAAAACTCAAGTAACTAGATGGAGAGATACACCATGTCCTTGGATTGGAAAAATCAACATTGTGAAAATGACTATACTACCCAAAGCAATCTACAGATTCAATGCAATCCTTATCAAACTATCAATGTCATTTCTCACAGAACTAGAACAAAAAATTTCACAATTTGTATGGAAACACAAAAGATCCCGAATAGCCAAAGCAATCTTGAGAAAGAAAAACGGAGCTGGAGGAATCAGGCTCCCTGACTACAGACTATACTACTACAAAGCTACAGTAATCAAGACAGTATGGTACTGGCACAAAAACAGAAATATAGATCAATGGAACAGGATAGAAAGCCCAGAGATAAACTCACGCACATGTGGTCACCTTATCTTTGATAAAGGAGACAAGAATATACAATGGAGAAAAGACAGCCTCTTCAATAAGTGGTGCTCGGAAAACTGGACAGCTACATGTAAAAGAATGAAATTAGAACACTCCCTAACACCTTACACAAAAATAAACTCAAAATGGATTAAAGACCTAAATGTAAGGCCAGACACTATCAAAACTCTTAGAGGAAAACATAGGCAGAACACTCTATGACATAAATCACAGCAAGATCCTTTTTGACCCACCTCCTAGAGAAATGGAAATAAAAACAAAAATAAACAAATGGGACCTAATGAAACTTAAAAGCTTTTGCACAGCAAAGGAAACCATAAACAAGAGGAAAAGACAGGGCTTCCCTGGTGGCGCAGTGGCTGAGAATCTGCCTGCCAATGCAGGGGACACGGGTTCGAGCCCTGGTCTGGGAAGATCCCACATGCCACGGAGCAACTAGGCCCGTGAGCCACAACTACTGAGCCTGCGCGTCTGGAGCCTGTGCTCCGCAACAAGAGAGGCCGCGATAGTGAGAGGTCCGCGCACCGTGATGAAGAGTGGCCCCCGCTCGCCGCAACTAGAGAAAGCCCTCGCACAGAAACGAAGACCCAACACAGCCATAAATAAAAATAAATAAATTAATTAAAAAAAAAGAAAAGAGGAAAAGACAACCCTCAGAATGGGAGAAAATATTTGCAAATGAAGCAACTGACAAAGGATTAATCTCCAAAATTTACAAGCAGCTCATGCAGCTCAATATCAAAAAAACAAACAACCCAATCCAAAAATGGGCAGAAGACCTAAATAGACATTTCTCCAAAGATATACAGATTGCCAACAAACAGATGAAAGAATGCTCAACAACATTAATCATTAGAGAAATGCAAATCAAAACTACAATGAGATATCATCTCACATCAGTCAGAATGGCCATAATCAAAAAATCTACAAACAATAAATGCTGGACAGGGTGTGGAGAAAAGGGAACCCTCTTGCACTGTTGGTGGGAATGTAAATTGATACAGCCACTATGGAGAACAGTATGAAGGCTCCTTAAAAAACTAAAAATAGAACTACTATATAACCCAGCAATCCCGCTACTGGGCATATACCCTGAGAAAACCATGGTTCAAAAAGAGTCATGTACCACAATGTTCATTGCAACTCTATTTACAATAGCCAGGACACGGAAGCAACCTAAGTGTCCATCGACAGATGAATGGATAAAGAAGATGTGGCACATATATACAATGGAATATTACTCAACCATAAAAAGAAACAAAATTGAGTTATTTGTAGTGAGGTGGATGGACCTAGAATCTGTCATACGGAGTGAAGTAAGTCAGAAAGAGAAAAACAAATACCTTACGCTAACACATATATATGGAATCTAAAAAAAAAAAAAGGGTCATGAAGAACCTAGGGGCAGGATGGGAATAAAGACGCAGCCCTATTAGAGAATGGACTTGAGGACACAGGGAGGGGGAACGGTAAGCTGGGACAAAGTGAGAGAGTGGCATGGACATATATACACTACCAAATGTAAAACTGATAGCTAGTGGGAAGCAGCCGCATAGCACAGGGAGATCAGCTCCGTGCTTTGTGACCACCTAGAGGGGTGGGAGGGAAGGAGGGAGACGCAAGAGGGAAGAGATATGGGGATGTATGTATATGTATAGCTGATTCACTTTGTTATAAAGCAGAAACCAACACACCATTGTAAAGCAATTATACTCCAATAAAGATGTTAAAAAAAAAAAAGAAACAAGTAACTAAGAGCCGAAAATGTGTGTTGTATTCAAAGAAAGTTAAAGCACCGGAGATAGTGCTGTACATTTTTAATTACAGGAGGAGGCTGGAGGGGTGAATTAATAGATAAGAATTATGATTAAGTATGTGGGCAACACACAGAGACACCAAATGCTGGCAAGACTGTGATAAAGCAAGTATACTCATACAACTGTGGCTGGCACCATAAACCCGTGCTGCTGTTAAAACGTTTTTGGAAAGCAATATGGTAACTTGCCAACAAAGCGACAACACAACAGTTGTCAGTGAGATACACAAAAATACTAAAGTGGATAGATATACAGTTGAATATTCAGATGGACATTAAGAAAGGAGAATGTCAAAAAAAAATTTTAAAAAAAAAGAAAGGAGAATGTCAAAGTTAAATCAGAAATACATAAAAGTTGTGCCCACAACCATTAAAAAAAAACTCTTTTGCAGTCTGAGTCTAAATTGTTCTAGCAGTGACATCATTAGCCTACTCGTCACCAGACTGTTGTAGAACAACATGAAATAAACTCGGAGCACCCAGATTTGCTTCTAATAGTACTGCCCATTAAAAGAATCCAGGAGAGGACTTCCCTGGTGGCACAGTGGTTAAGAATCCACCTGCCAATGCAGGGGATACGGGTTCGAGCCCTGGTCCAGGAACATCCCACATGCCACGGAGCAACTAAACCTGTGCGTCACAACTACTGAGCCTGTGCTCTAGAGCCCGTGAGCCACAACTACTGAGTCCGCAGGACTAGAGCCCGTGCTCCGCGACAAGAGAAGCCACCGCGATGAGAAGCTCGCACACCACAACGAAGAGTAGCCCCTGCTCACCACAACTAGAGAAAGCCTGCCCACAGCAACGAAGACCCAACGCAGCCAAAAAAAGGAAAAAAAAAAAAAAAAAACCCCATTACTCATTTAAAAAAAAAAAAAAAAGGTACAATTGAGTACTAAAGATATTAAAAAAAAAAAAAGAATCCAGGAGAGCACTTGACTCCACATTTTGGAACAGGAATAAGACAATCAACACGGGCCTGGAATCCCTTGCTACATCTGAAAAGGAGGCTGTCTGTGGTAGGAGGAAAAGGCAGGAAAGCTAGCCTGTAGGGGTCGTTACTGGCCATGTTGTGACCCTGCAAACATAAGTACAGCTAATTAGAATGAGCTGAAACTGGGAAAAATCATGAGTCTGCAACAATACACAAGGTGATAAGTATATCAACATGGCAACATAAAAGCAGATTGAAAACAACTGAACACTTAATATTATAAATTTAAATAGCTAAGGGACTGTGGCCATACAAAGCTGTTTCTTATACTGTGTATATGTTTGTTCATAAAGGATAAAAATTTTCTCTCTCCATTAAAATAGGGAAGGGAGGGGCTTCCCTGGTGGCGCAGTGGTTGAGAATCTGCCTGCCAATGCAGGGAACATGGGTTCGAGCCCTGGTCTGGGAGGATCCCACATGCCGCGGAGCAACTGGGCCCGTGAGCCACAACTACTACTGAGCCTGCACGTCTGGAGCTTGTGCTCCGCAACAAGAGAGGCCGCGACAGTGAGAGGCCCGTGCACTGCGATGAAGAGTGGCCCCCGCTCGCTGCAACTAGAGAAAGCCCTTGCACAGAAACGGAAGACCCAACACAGCCAAAAATAAATATAAATAAATAAATAAATAATTTTTAAAAAAATAGGGAAGGGAGACTTCAGAGAACTATGAATAAGCCTGTAGAAAGTGCACCAAGAACAGGCAAGACAGGCGAGCACACAGTAACCAATGGTTTGCAGAGGGTGACAGCTCAACCACAAGAGAAAAGTTGATGGAGACAGAGACGCTCATCTTAAGATAAGTAAAAAACAAATCTAGACGGAACATCCTGTAACCCAAACACGATGAGCACGGAGGTGGAGAAGTGAGGCAGCAGATGGCAAGAACAGGCAGGAGTCTGGGCAGTCCCCGAAAGGCCATATAAACCTCGGCTCCACACGGCAGGCCAGCCCCGGGAAGGCCAGTTCAGGCAGGGTCACCCCAGAAGACACACCACATGCCAGCTCCCAACCAAGGAGCCACCACCAACTCTGGAGCTGCACCACAGCTGGGAGAGGGCAAGCTTCTTTTACTTATCGGTCTGTCAAGATCATTATCACTTCAGGTAAGGTATACAAATATGAAGGAATTAACCCAAGGCACAGTGTCAGTGAAATACTAGGAGAATATGACTAATTGGCTTTGTAAAAAATATCTAAGAGAATCTGACTTTTTAAATGTGGCACACAGCACAAACATGACCAGCAGTACAGGCTCTCTAGCTGGAATGGGAATCCAAGGCGCACCATTTAGTTACGGCAAACTGCTGTTTTCTTGAATGCTCTATGGGTCGCAATAAGTCAAGCGTGCCTTATGCATTTCATAAACACTCTATCTCATGAGAGGTACCAAGGGCTGGACCAAGCTCTCTGGTCAGTCAGTACCTTAATAATTTGTCCCTATAAACAAAGCATACAATCTTAACAGAAGTGTAATCAAATTCAATAACTTCCCATGGAGATTAGCTGGAACTTTCTGTCCTCGAAGGCAGTGGTAAGTGAGGAAGAGGTCACAGTCACCAGGCTGAGGCCCATCAAGAACCAAGATAGGCCTGGACTGTCCTCACCAGCCAGGCCAGATGCACGATGACCGAGAGCTGTGCCCAGGGAGCACCGAGAACCTCACAGGGTTCCCAGACACAGCCAAGGGGTAAGCACTCCCTGGGCCTGCAGGGTCATTCCAAGTGCAGACCCTCAGGCCCGGGACTGAGGAGCAGCAGGACTGTGTGACCCAAAGGGACACACACGAGAGAGGGGAAGCAGAAAGAGCCAGCACTTCACACAGCGCCGTCCCAGGCACTACAGCACTGCTTCCAACTGGCCTGGTCGCAGGCCCACCGGGGGCCATCGCTGCCCAACGGGATAGGGGAGGGGAGAGCACCGCCTGTCTCTGTCGTGCCCCACCCCCACCGCACCTGTCCCACCAAGTGTGGGCCTGTTTATCGACCTCATCTAAGTTCACCTGTGCGCCCAGCCTCCTGCCAAGTGAGGCTCAAGGAGACAACCGGAGATGCACAGAACAGTGGCAAATGTTGCTTTTAATTCAAAACTGACAAGTGAACTACTGAATAAAATCTCAAACATGAAGTTTTTGTTTTTTTTTTTAAACCCCACATTTGTTTATTTATTTATTTCTGGCTGTGTTGGGTCTTCCATTTCTGTGCAAGGGCTTTCTCTAGTTGTGGCAAGCGGGGGCCACTCTTCATTGCGGTGCGCGGGCCTCTCACTATCGCGGCCTCTCTTCTTGCGGAGCACAGGCTCCAGACACGCAGGCTCAGTAGTTGTGGCTCACGGGCCTAGTTGCTCCGCGGCATGTGGGATCTTCCCAGACCAGGGCTCGAACCCGTGTTCCCTGCATTAGCAGGCAGATTCTCAACCACTGCGCCACCAGGGAAGCCCAAACATGAAGTTTTTAAATAACAAAACGTGATGAGGTGACTCATGGACCTGGAAAAATGTAATTTTACATAGACATGCTTCTGGACCCAATGGCAATTCTAGCAAAGGCGCCAACGTATGTGTCACATGAAGGTTTCTGGCACAGGCGAGGGACAACCCACTGCTTCTTCACGGAGGGCAGAAGCTCAACTCTGGGAGGGGAGGTGCTGGAAGTGACATCCAAGAGCAGCAAGGATGAGGAGGCAGGGCCTGCAGGCAGCAGGCATCCACAGCCACGGAAAGCAAGACCTGGCGTGACAACCACCATCAAACTGGCTACTCCAGGGACAGATGACCCTGATGTCAAACACCCTGGGAAGGCCCAGCACAGTGAAGAATTCTTATGCTGGCTTCAGGAATACTTACCGAGGAAAGTGGTCTTCAGCTCCAACTTCCATAATGATAACTGAACACGCGTCCAGCCCACGGAGAGTGGTCTCCAAAGACAGTAAAAGGTACGTCTAATGAAACACTGGTTGACAAGTACATGTTTCTGAGAGCTTTCTTTCCTTTTCATCAAAGTAGTTTCTATGGTTATTAAAAAAAGAAAAAAAAAGGTCTCCAGAACAGGTCCTCAAAGGAGAGCACTGTCCCTTAGAAAATACAGGTTTGCTCCTGACCTCAGCTGGACCGACCCCACACACAGGTACCAACCAGGCGGCAGCCCTCGGCTTGCAACTCTGTCCATTTCTGGTGGACATGCAGAAATCAACCACGAGGTGCGCTGAAAATCAACATGCTGTCTCAACAGAGCTGGACCTGCCTCCAGACCTATGACACCGAGCAGCATCTGGCTGGGCAATGACAAGGTAGGAGGTAGAGCATCGTGCTGGATAAAACCTGCTCACGTCCTCCCTGACACCCGTCCATGATAAGCGCCACAGAAAATGCCCAGGCAACCTGTATACTTCCCAGAACCTGTCATAAGGTAAAGGTTGGAGCACAGGATTTTCCCATCTGTAAACATTAATGCACCTGATGCCAACTCTTACTTTTACAAGATGCCTGGCAAGTTCATCCAGCCCAAAAGCACAACTTCAATGAGAGGTTTGAAGGCAGCTGATAAGCCTCTCTTTAAGGGATACACACCACCTTAGTATAAATTAACATAAACTAGTAAGCCGTCTTTCTTTGTCATCGGCAGCTGGCTGAAACTGTCAGCATGCTCTGGACAGGTGTAGAATGTTCTGGAGCCTGAGCTAAACCATGCCCGCTTCAGTTTGGTGGGCACTGAAGTAAAAAGCTTGACTACAGTCAGAGGAGAGAAACAGTGTGTGTGCTCTGGAGACGCCGGCAGGTGGAAACGTGACCCTGGGGCCAGGCTGAGAGGGGGCAGGGAGAGAATGTTGTATGTCTACACACATATACCAGCCGGCCTCACCCCCAGAGCACAACCACCATCCCCCTCCGCCTCAAATGCCCAGGACTCCGCCACTGCCCCCAGGAACCTCTCCGCCCCTTCATCCCCACCACACTCAGCAGGCACATTTTGCTGTTTGCCACAGCTTATAGCGCATCCCGCAGCGCAGTGCGCACAGTCCCAGGAGGGTCAAGGGGAGCGCCAAGACCTTTAACTCACTAGCACAGACAGCTCTGGAGTGA
The DNA here is from genome assembly GCF_949987535.1 of Balaenoptera acutorostrata. Taxonomy (NCBI): domain Eukaryota; kingdom Metazoa; phylum Chordata; class Mammalia; order Artiodactyla; family Balaenopteridae; genus Balaenoptera; species Balaenoptera acutorostrata. Next base: position 37,666,614 of record NC_080078.1, read on the forward strand.
CTAGATGTGGAGTGACTTCTGTAAAGTACACCCTGTTCTCCAAAGCCATGCTTTTCTGTTATGTCATAAAAATATATGCACTCATTTTGCTCATCAGTGTTTCTCAAAAAAGGTAAATTAACTACATTTTTAACCCAGTTACTCAACAAACATGGCTGCTGTGCTAGCGACTGTCCAGGGACTTGGCTGTAAGGCAGACGTGGTCCCTACCCCTAGGAAGCTACATCCCAACAGAGTGACAGATCCAATATCATTTACAGAATTAGCAAATTAAAGCTGTGAGGGCAGCCATGGCAGAAGTGGATGAGTGCTGTGAGGCCGGAGCATGGGTTGGGGAGGGGCTGGGAGAGGGTGCTGGGGGGGTAGGGGGGAGTGGCCAGAGGGCTGCAGCAGGTCCAGGGGAGGGTGACAGCGGCTTAGATGTGCTGCAGTGGCAGGAAGGGGAATACTCATATACAGAATATGAAATATAATAATAGCTAATCATGCATCACGCGTTTCAAAATTTCACTTTCCCCTAATGTTTCAGATTCAAAATTCAGATTCAGCAGCCTTTATGAGTCAGAAGGAAAAACCAGTCATTCTGAAATCAACATCCAAGTGAAGTGTAGAATGAACTCCGGATTTTTGAAATGGCAATAACAGATGATGTAATACAGACAGACATACACACATACCTGCTTTTCCACCACATGCTTTATAAGAAACGGCAGGGCCACCACCAGCAGTTCATAGCAGCTTCAGTGATTTAAGGTAAATGCAGTACCCTCAAGACCACACTGTTTTATCCACTTCATCAACAAATATTCACTGAGCACCTACTGTGTGCCATGCACTGTTCTAGACACTGAAGATACAGCAAAAAACAAAACTGAGCCCATGCCCTCAAGAAGCCCACATTCTAGTAGGAGCAGACAGACTCCCCCCAAAAAACAAAAACCAGGTAAAATCTACAGTGTGTCAAATGGTGATAAATAACTGTGAGAAAAATACAGCAGGGAAGGAAGATGGGAGTGGTACAAACTTAAATAATCAGAGAAGCCCTTACTAGGAAGGTGACATCTGAACAGAGACCCGAGGAGGTGGGGAAAGCCTTCCCAGGAGAGGACTGGGCAATGAGAAAGCCCAGAGGCAGGAGCAGCTCTAGACTCACAACAGTCCAGCTTGGCCCTCTGGACGGGCCACCTCCAGACAGAACCTCTGGATGCCAGGCAGGACCTCAGGGTCCCTGAAACACTCCTCCTGGGGTCACTTCTGGGCACCTCAAACCACAAGGGTGGAAGCCTGAGCAATGGGACTTCCCATAAGAGTCCTGGTGCCTCCTGAACCAGAGTCGGATGCCAGCCTAACCCTGGCTGTACTGTCCCTCATCAGACCTGGGCTGGAAGATGCTGGACACCAGACCACTGCCGCTCTGGAAGCGCCACAGCAGCATCCGCTCTGCTCCAGCTTTATGGGCATGATGACACAGGGACTTGTCATGGGCAGCCTTTCTCCTTTGTGGAATTCCGCAATTTCCTTCCTGCCTCGGCCATAGCACGCCAGCCAAGTACCTCAGTGCAGGACCAGCTCTCATGGCCCCTGATGGAGAGATGTTCATAGTGACAACTCAGTGCTCATGCTTTCTCTTCCTGCAGTGGTAAGTCGCTGGCATGGGTATGTTTTAATGAACAGTTTCACTTCTGCAGTTAAAATGATGCTCAAAATATTACCTTTTAAAGCACTTTAAAAGCATCAATTATAAAATGAAAAACCTAAGAAAAAAGCCCTCTTCCAGTGTGAAAAGCCCAAATGTTTATTTGTACTACAGCTATTATTCTAAAGGGCTGATTTTTTTCACATTTGAGGTGGTAATTAAGCTGCATAAACAGCACTCTCAGACGGTCTGCCATGATCTGGAGGACACTCACTATACGGTGGCCCAGGGGCAGAGGCGGGGGTCAGGCTCCTAAGGAGCTCCTTCCAGCCCTCCAGCCCTGGGCCCTGCGGAGGCAGTGCAGCCCTGTGTGCCCAGGCAACCCAGGGCCTTGGGAGAGTCACTCCCTCCCAGCAGAGCCCAATCAGCTTACCATCCACTTGGTGACCCAAAATTATGGTAAGTAAATACATCTGGTTACTCAACAGCTTCTGAAATTTAAGTCTCTGGAGAAATTTAAGGCAACAATACCCTGTCCCCCATCCTCGCCCTCCCTAATAAAATGGAGCTGGTCACAAGTTCTCAAGAACACGGCTCTCTACCTGGTCCTGTAGGCACTGTGTCACCACAAGTCATGACTGCTGGCCTTTCCTACACACTCAGGTACACCCCAAATGCAAGCACCTCACACCCAAGAGAAGGCTGGGAGTTGCAGCCTGCCTCACCAACAGCTTCACACCAGTGGCTCCCTGTGGCCAAGGTCTCGCACTGACCAGGCCAGGCCCCAACCCCCACCCTTTCTCCCCCACTTCCCGGTACCAGCATCCTTTAAATCCCCCCACAGGACAGGACCCCTTCTGTGCTCCTCTCTCCTGCTTCCTGTGTGGCTGTCAGAACAAGCTTCCATAACTGCATGAAGTGGGAGCCATGTCTGTGGCTCAGCTCTACTGCGAACAAGGAAGGACAGCTGTTCTCAACTGCACTTGGCCAGGAAAACCAGTGCCACAAACATCCAGCACCTGGGATGTCTCCGGAAAAGTGGGTCACACCCCCCCAACTGCACTCAACATGCACCTTGTCCTGCACCTGTCACTGTGTCGCGTGACTGAGCAAGCAGGAGGGCGCCTGTGTGCTCACAGCCTCCCCAGAGCAGGACCACGACACCCTTCCGCAAGAGCATCTCTTGTAAGGAAGACAAACCCAAGTCTTAAACAACTGACTTCCAAATGAACTTGTAAAACTACTGCCCATAAACTGGGCGTTTTCTGTAGACTTCAACTGGTTTCACACCAATTTGTATATAAAAGCTTAGGATTTTCAACTTCTTTGACTTTTTGAGTGTTGAGTTCAGCAGTCTCCTCTTAGAGGTAGAAACCCTCAAGGGAAAATTAATTTGCGATGGAATTACATTTTCGTATCCACCAAAAACACATCAAGGTTCAATTTAACTATGCAATACATTGCTCAACCACTAAGAGAATTTAGGAAAATATGAACATCAAAATATCCAGTATCCAACATTCAAAACTGCTAAATGTGACAAATATTTGATTGACAAATAGATTAAAATGCAAATGAATTTGGGGCAAAGGAAAACAATGACCCACAGATTTCTTTTCTACCTCCATCAAGTCTCCTATACTAGACACCTCACCTCTTCCAAAGCTGCAGACAACAACTTCACTAACCCTTAGGAGACTAAACTGCCAGGTAAATGGAAGCTTATTTTTAAAATACAGAGTCATATATTTTTTTTTTTTTAATTTTATTTTTTTTATTTTATTTTTTTTTTCTTGTTCAAACAGTTGGAAAACTTTATTCAAGACTATTGCCATAGGGGAGAGAGATGGGGCTCAACTTCAAATAAAATAAGGACAGCTGGGGATTTGTAGCCAAGGAGCAGAGTGAGGGGCAGTGGATGGAAAATTATGAAGAAGAGACCTCGAGGGTAGGGGGATTCTTGCTAAACTGGCCTTATAGGATTCTTGCTAAAGGCAGTCCAGGGACTTAGACATCAAAGGTGGGAAATGGGGAACTTCATCAGGTATCGAGGGGTCGAGAGATTGTCTCTAACCTGACTTAGCAGGCAGAGTCATATATTTTTAAAGCGCACCTCAGACCTTAATTACCTGGTGGCAAGACAATATTGCGAGGGTCAGATGAGGAAGTGGAGAGAGGAGGCAACTCAGCAGGTTTCAGAAGGCACTGCAAGTGTGTAGGGGAGAAGCCACAGCCACTGGCCTCGGTGGCTTCCCAAGGCTCCTGCTGTGTCTAAACATGGGGTAAGGTTCAGCTGAAGAGATGATTTCTTCTCCAAAATGGTTCAGAGAGGTTGTGTTAGGAAGGAAGACTCATGGTTTCTCCTCCTCTGTTCTGAAATATAGTTTAAAACACTTTACAATGAAAAGTGATTTATCTGTTCATTCTATTAACAGATATTCACTTAGCACCTACCAGGAGCCCAATCTTACTTGAGCCCTAGGGACTAGAAGGAGAAAAGAAAACAGCAAACAGCCCCTGAGTCAGCACCAGGAAGCAGACGAGTTGACTTCAGGGGAAAAGGGTTGACTGATGTTCCTCAGATCCCTCTGGATCTTTCTTTATGTCTTTATCTCTTTAGGAAGGATAAAGTGCAAATTAAGCAAGGATTTCATATGAAGAAGCAGCTTGGGAGTTTGAAGCTAGACTCAGGGTTGGTGTGATGAGAAACAGTCTTTCATCCTGAGGAGGGAGCCTGTCATTCCGCACCAGAGCCAAGGAGTCAAACCTCGGGGCCTACACACCCCGTATTTAAGCAATCGCAACTAGATGCTTTAAACATGCCTTGGCTCTTAAGAGTTTAAAACTTCTACCTACAAACCTGCTGAGGAAGAATCTGACATCACCAGAATAAATAGTTGCAAATGCTTAATCATTAGTTACTAAACTGTCCAAACCTTTTGCATATGAATAGTTGCTGCCTCCGACAAACAAGTTACAGGTACAAGTACAGAAGTTACCACGAAACTGTGAGAACTTGCACTCTGCCAGGTTGGGACCCCAGCTCTGCTCCTGACCGGCCATCTGACCTTGAATACACTAAGTCACCTCTCTGTGGCTCAGACTTCACCTAATGGTCAGGGATAAGGAGAACCGGACCTTCCAGGCTTGCTATGAGGATTTAATGAGTTAATCTACACAAAGCACTCAAGCTGACTCGGAGGGAGCACGCTATAAACAGTTTTTTTGGTTTGTTTGTTTTTTAATCAATTTATTTATTTTATTTATTTATTTTTTGCTGTGTTAGGTCTTCGTTGCTCCACGCAGGCTTTCTCTAGTTGCGGCGAGCGGGGGCTACTCTTCGTTGCGGTGCGCGGGCTTCTCATTGTGGTGGCTTCTTCTGTTGCGGAGCACGGGCTCTAGGCGCGCTGGCTTCAGTAGTTGTGGCATGCGGGCTCAGTAGTTGTGGCTCGCGGGCTCAGTAGTTGTGGCTCGCGGGCTCTAGAGCACAGGCTCAGTAGCTGTGGAGCACGGGCTTAGTTGCTCTGCGGCATGTGGGATCTTCCCGGAACAGGGCTTGAACCCATGTCCCCTACATTGTCAGGTGGATTCTTAACCACTGCGCCACCAGGGAAGCCCCTATAAGCAGCTTTATGATTAAATAACACAGAAGACACACACACACACACACACACACACACACACACACACACAGGTTTTCCCAACCAAGGGTCATCAGATCATAAAATAAGCTCTTCAAGACCAAAATGAAACCCATCCCCCTTCCACATACTATATTTATCTGTGAATAAACTGAATTAACTATATACTGAATTAGGAGGCCCAATTCTAACTGTGAGGCAGACAAAATGATACAGGAAGGCTGAGCTCCCTAACACACTGGGAGAGGAATCAAGATCAAAATCAGGGCCTTCTATGGTCAAGATGCTGTCACGCAGCTTAAGACTCCAGCCAGCAAGAGAAAGGATCCCAAACTCAAAAGGCTAAGCTGCCTTTAAATGCTGCCTGGGCGGAGTGTGCTCTGAAAGGCCCTCGACCGGTACAGCCAACACACCGCACAGAGGAACACCTCCCTCTAGGCCCCTGCATAAAGGGGGGTGGTAGACTGCCACAAAATCTGACCAGCTCATCCCCAAAGGGACACTGCTCTCAAGTCAGTTGTGCTCACTGGCAAAGAACATTCCGATAAGAACCTCCTCTCACCTCAAGGAAGTCCACAAAGCTAGGCCCAGCACAGAAAACCTGGCAGAGGCAGGGACAGCAATCACTGCCACCTTCCCCAAACCCCAGACCTCTACCATGAAGAACTAGAGTGAAGGAGCAAAATCGAGGACCCAAGGTAACTTAGCTGAAATCATGGGTAACCATGGGTAAGCCACACTCTCTCTGAGCCGTAATTTACTAGTCTGTGAAGTGAGTTGTATAACACTAACCCACCCCTTGAGGGCTGCTGGGTGCCCACAACAGTCAGGAGCTCAAAGTTACTTTGTGAAATACATCTGTCTTGTGTTCACAGGGCAGATCAGGCATGGCTACTGCCTAAAGTGGTGGGAGGGGATTGCGGGGCATGGGTGCTTGTGACACAGACCATGCCACATGCTCCGCCCACATTAACCTTCAACCACAGGCAGACGGGGAGCTGGCCCACATGACACAAATGGTCACCAATGCTCTTGTGCAGCTCGACACACAGCAAAATGCAGCTCATCCTAACCAGCATGGAACTACACTTAGGAGCTCCAGGTGGATGGCTGACTGGATTTAAATGAAGACCCGAGTAAGACTTTCTATTGTTCCATGGAGCAGCGTGGAGAAAGTGCACCAGGGGAGGGAGAAGCGTCTAGTGGGTGATCCCCGAGGGTGACCACTTAATCTGTCCTCCCACTCTCTTCTGCAGCCCCTTGGAGCCTCTCACCCAGCGAGAGGCAGGTGGAAGAACACAAGGTCACAGCTGCCAGCCGCCTAAAGTCTAGTCCTCAGGCTTAACAGACCCCAAGACTCAGTAAACAATGTCTGAATTTTGCTAATAAACCGGTACCTTCAACATTAACTTTGTGCATACCACAAACATACTATGAAACACTGAAATACGGGATTTCTTTGCTCTTCTAACTTCCTTCGGATACTTTGGAATTGCATAAAGGTACACTTTACATGCCATTAACTTGATTAACATGAACATCAGGATGCAGGTGACTTCTGGGTTGGAAGGGAGGAGATTACAATCAGCAGAACCACTCAGAGGGCTTCTAAGAGCCTGGTAAAATCCTACGTTTAAAACAGGGTGGTGGACAGCGCTTCTCCACATGCTCAGCAAGCTGAGGAGTTCTGAAGAGCCGGGTGTGAGGCCTCTACACGCGACCCCCTGTGAGCAAGTGCAACTAGACTGAGCACAAAGGATAAAAAGGTGGCGTGTTTTTGACCCATCAAAAGGTATATATAGTTCTTTTCAAGGAACATGAACAGCAAGTCGCAGCGAAAGTAGTGTTATGATTTCTTTACCCTGGATGTTTAGTTTCAAACCAGAAGCTGAAAGAACCGCTAAATAACTCAACCCCAAAGGAGAAAATAATCCATTCACCATTCCTGCATTTTAAGGAAGACACTTCCCCACTTCCACAGTGTCTGAAGGAGCTCCTAGTTCCTGGTTGCTGTCTGTCAGTACCTGATGGAACTGGTTTCAAAACTGCATCAAGAATCACAACTGGCTGCTGGACAGTCATCGACAGGAAGACACTGGACTTCACGAAGGAGGATACCCCACATTCAAAGACAAGGGAGAAGCCACAATGAGACGGTAGGAGGGGCGCAATCAGAGTAAAATCATATCCCATAACTGGTGGGTGGGTGGGTGACTCACAGACTGGCGAACACTTATACCACAGAAGCCCACCCACTGGAGTGAAGGTTATGAGCCCCATGTCAGGCTTCCCAACCTGGGGGTCCGGCAACAGGAGGAGGAATTCATAGAGAATCGGACTTTGAAGCCTAGTGGGAATTGACTGCAGGACTTCGACAGGACTGGGGGAAACAGAGACCCCACTCTTGGAGGGCACACACGGAATAGTGTGCGCATCGGGACCTGGGGGAAGGAGCAGTGACCCTGGGGGAGATTGAACCAGACCTACCTGCTCGTGTTGGAGGGTCTCCTGCAGAGGCGGGGGCTGGCTCTGCTTCACCGTGAGGACAAGGAAACTGGCAGGAGAGGTTCTGGGAAGTACTCCTTGGCATGAGCCCTCCCAGAGTCTGCCATTAGCCCCACCAAAGAGCCCAGGTAGGCTCCAGTGTTGGGTTGCCTCAGGCAAAACAACCAACAGGGAGGGAACACAGCCCCACCCATCAACAGTCAAGTGGATTAAAGTTTTACGGAACTCTGACCAGCCACAGCAACAGTCAGCTCTACCCACCACCAGAGCCTCCCATCAAGCCTCTTAGATAGCCTCAACCACCAGAGGGCAGACAGCAGAAGCAAGAAAAACTACAATCCTGCAGCCTGTGGAACAAAAACCACATTTACAGAAAGATAGACAAGATGAAAAGACAGAGGACTATATACCAGATGAAGGAACAAGAAAAAATCCCAGAAAAACAACTAAATGAAGTGGAGATAGGCAACCTTCCAGAAAAAGAATTCAGAATAATGAGAGTAAAGATGATCCAGGACCTCGGAATAAGAATGGAGGCAAAGGGGCTTCCCTGGTGGCACAGTGGTTGAGAATCTGCCTGCCAATGCAGGGGACACGGGTTTGAGCCCTGGTCTGGGAAGATCCCACATGCCGCGGAGCGGCTGGGCCCGTGAGCCACCGTTGCTGAGCCTGTGCGTCTGGAGCCTGTGCTCCACAACAGGAGGGGCCGGGATAGTGAGAGGCCCACGCACCGTGATGAGGAGTGGCCCCCGCTTGCCGCAACTGGAGAAAGCCCTCGCACAGAAACGAAGATCCAACACGGCCATAAATAAATAAAAAATAAAAAAAAATAAAAAAAGAATGGAGGCAAAGATTGAGAAGATGCAAGAAATGATTAACAAAGACCTAGAAGAATTAAAGAACAAACAAACAGAGATGAACAATACAATAACTGAAATGAAAACTACACTAGAAGGAATCAATAGCAGAAGAACTGAGGCAGAAAACGGATAAGTGACCTGGAAGACAGAATGGTGGAATTCACTGCTGCAGAACAGACTAAAGAAAAAAGAATGAAAAAAAATGAAGACAGCCTAAGAGACCTCTGGGACAACATTAAGCGCAACAACATGCGCATTATAGGGGTCCCAGAAGGAGAAGAGAGAGAGAAAGGACCAGAGAAAATATTTGAAGAGATTATAGTCAAAAACTTCCCTAACACGGGAAAGGAAATAGCCACCCAAGTCCAGGAAGCGCAGAGAGTCCCATACAGGATAAACCCAAGGAGAAACACACCGAGACACATAGTAATCAAAGTGGCAAAAATTAAAGACAAAGGGGCTTCCCTGGTGGCGCAGTGGTTGAGAGTCTGCCTGCCAATGCAGGGGACACGGGTTCGAGCCCTGGTCTGGGAAGATCCCACATGCCGCGGAGCAACTAGGCCCGTGAGCCACAACTACTGAGCCTGCGCGTCTGGAGCCTGTGCTCCGCAACAAGAGAGGCCGCGATAGTGAGAGGCCCGCGCACCGCGATGAAGAGTGGCCCCCACTTGCCGCAACTAGAGGAAGCCCTAGCACAGAAACGAAGACCCAACACAGCCAAAAATAAATATAAAAAATAAATTAATTAATTTAAAAAAAAAAAAAAATTAAAGACAAAGAAAAATTATTGAAAGCAGCAAGGGAAAACGACAAATAACATACAAGGGAACTCCCATAAGGTTAACAGCTGATTTCTCAGCAGAAACTCTACAAGCCAGAAGGGAGTGGCATGATATACTTAAAGTGATGAAAGGGAAGAACCTACAACCAAGATTACTCTACCCAGCAAGGATCTCATTTAGATTTGATGGAGAAATCAAAAGCTTTACAGACAAGCTAAAGCTAAGAGAATTCACCACCACCAAACCAGCTCTACAACAAATGCTAAAGGAACTTCTCTAAGTGGGAAACACAAGAGAAGAAAAGGATCTACAAAAACAAACCCAAAACAATTAAGAAAATGGTCATAGGAACATACATATCGATAATTACCTTAAACGTGAATGGATTAAATGCTCCAACCACAAGACACAGGCTTGCTGAATGGATACAAAAACAAGACCCATATATATGCTGTCTACAAGAGACCCACTTTAGACCTAGGGACACATACAGACTGAAAGTGAGGGGATGGAAAAAGATATTCCATGCAAATGGAAATCAAAAGAAAGCTGGAGTAGCTATACTCATATCAGATAAAATAGACTTTAAAATAAAGAATGTTACAAGAGACAAGGAAGGACACTACATAATGATCAAGGGATCAATCCAAGAAGAAGATATAACCATTATAAATATATATGCACCCAACATAGGAGCACCTCAATACATAAGGCAACTGCTAACAGCTATAAAAGAGGAAATTGACAGTAACACAATAATAGTGGGGGACTTTAACACCTCACTTACACCAATGGACAGATCATCCAAAATGAAAATAAATAAGGAAACAGAAGCTTTAAATGACACAATAGACCAGATAGATTTAACTGATATTTATAGGACATTCCATCCAAAAACAGCAGATTACACATTCTTCTCAAGTGCGCATGGAACATTCTCCAGGATAGATCACATCTTGGGTCACAAATCAAGCCTCAGTAAATTTAAGAAAATTGAAATCATATCAAGCATCTTTTCTGACCACAACGCTATGAGATTAGAAATGAATTACAGGGAAAGAAACGTAAAAAACACAAACACATGGAGGCTAAACAATACATTACTAAATAACCAAGAGATCACTGAAAAAATCAAAGAGGAAATCAAGAAATACCTAGAGACAAATGACAATGAAAACACGACGACCCAAAACCTATGGGATGCAGCAAAAGCAGCTCTAAGAGGGAAGTTTAGAGCTATACAAGCCTACCTAAAGAAACAAGAAAAATCTCTAGTAAACAATCTAACCTTACACCTAAAGAAACTAGAGAAAGAAGAACAAACAAAACCCAAAGTTAGCAGAAGCAAAGAAATCATAAAGATCAGAGCGGAAATAAATGAAATAGAAACAAAGAAAACGATAGCAAAGATCAATAAAACTAAAAGCTGGTTCTTTGAGAAGATAAACAAAATTGATAAACCATTAGCCAGACTCATCAAGAAAAAGAGGGAGAGGACTCAAATCAATAAAATCAGAAATGAAAAAGGAGAAGTTACAACAGACACTGCAGAAATACAAAGCATCCTAAGAGACTACTACAAGCAACTTTATGCCAATAAAATAGACAACCTGGAAGAAATGGACAAATTCTTAGAAAGGTATAACCTTCCAAGACTGAACCAGGAAGAAACAGAAAATATGAACAGACCAATCACAAGTAATGAAATTGAAACTGTGATTAAAAATCTTCCAACAAACAAAAGTCCAGGACCAGATGGCTTCACAGGTGAATTCTATCAAACATTTAGAGAAGAGCTAACACCTACCTATCCTTCTCAAACTCTTCCAAAAAATTGCAGAGGAAGGAACACTCCCAAACTCATTCTATGAGGCCACCATCACCCTGATACCAAAACCAGACAAAGACACTACAAAAAAAGAAAATTACAGACCAATATCACTGATGAATATAGATGCAAAAATCCTCAACAAAATACTAGCAAACAGAATCCAACAACACATTAAAAGGATCATACACCATGATCAAGTGGGATTTATCCCAGGGATGCAAGGATTCTTCAATATACGCAAATCAATCCATGTGATACACCATATTAACAAATTGAAGGATAAAAACCATATGATCATCTCAATAGATGCAGAAAAAGCTTTTGACAAAATTCAACACCCATTTATGATAAAAACTCTCCAGAAAGTGGGCATAGAGGGAACCTACCTCAACATAATAAAGGCCATATATGACAAACCCACAGCCAACATCATTCTCAATGGTGAAAAACTGAAAGCATTTCCTCTAAGATCAGGAACGAGACAAGGATGTCCACTCTCACCACTATTATTCAACATAGTTTTGGAAGTCCTAGCCACGGCAATCAGAGAAGAAAAAGAAATAAAAGGAATACAAATTGGAAAACAAAAAGTAAAACTGTCACTGTTTGCAAATGACATGATACTATACATAGAGGATCCTAAAACTGCCACCAGAAAACTGCTAGAGCTAATTAATGAATATGGTAAAGTTGCAGGATACAAAATTAATGCACAGAAATCTCTTGCATTCCTATACACTAATGATGAAAAATCTGAAAGAGAAATTATGGAAACACTCCCATTTACCATTGCAACAAAAAGAACAAAATACCTAGGAATAAACCTACCTAGGGAGACAAAAGACCTGTATGCAGAAAACTATAAGACACTGATGAAAGAAATTAAAGATGATACCAACAGATGGAGAGATATACCATGTTCTTGGATTGGAAGAATCAACATTGTGAAAATGACTATACTACCCAAAGCAATCTACAGATTCAATGCAATCCCTATCAAATTACCAATGGCATTTTTTACGGAGCTAGAACAAATCATCTTAAGATTTGTATGGAGACACAAAAGACCCCGAATAGCCAAAGCAGTCTTCAGGGAAAAAACCGGAGCTGGAGGAATCAGACTCTCTGACTTCAGACTATACTACAAAGCTACAGTAATCAAGACAATATGGTACTGGCACAAAAACAGAAACATAGATCAATGGAACAAGATAGAAAGCCCAGAGATAAACCCACGCACCTATGGTCAACTAATCTATGACAAAGGAGGCAAAGATATACAATGGAGAAAAGACAGTCTCTTCAATAAGTGATGCTGGGAAAACTGGACAGCTACATGTAAAAGAATGAAATTAGAATACTCCCTAACACCATACACAAAAATAAACTCAAAATGGATTAGAGACCTAAATGTAAGACTGGACACTATAAAACTCTTAGAGGAAAACATAGGAAGAACACTCTTTGACATAAATCACAGCAAGATCTTTTTTGATCCACCTCCTAGAGTAATGGAAATAAAGACAAAAATAAACAAATGGGACCTAATGAAACTTCGAAGTTTTTGCACAGCAAAGGAAACCATAAACAAGAGGAAAAGACAACCCTCAGAATGGGAGAAAATATTTGCAAACGAATCAACGGACAAAGGATTAATCTTCAAAATATATAAACAGCTCATTCAGCTCAATATTAAAGAAACAAACACCCCAATCCAAAAATGGGCAGAAGACCTAAATAGACATTTCTCCAAAGAAGACATACAGATGGCCATGAAGCACATGAAAAGATGCTCAACATCATTAATTATTAGAGAAATGCAAATCAAAACTACAATGAGGTATCACCTCACACCAGTTAGAATGGGCATCATCAGAAAATCTACAAACAACAAATGCTGGAGAGGGTGTGGAGAAAAGGGAACCCTCTTGCACTGTTGGTGGGAATGTAAATTGATACAGCCACTATGGAGAACAATATGGAGGTTCCTTAAAAAACTAAAAATAGAATTACCATATGACCCAGCAATCCCACTACTGGGCATATACCCAGAGAAAACCGTAATTCAAAAAGACACATGCACCCCAATGTTCATTGCAGCACTATTTACAATAGCCAGGTCATGGAAGCAACCTAAATGCCCATCGACAGACGAATGGATAAAGAAGCTGTGGTACATATATACAGTGGACTATTACTCAGCCATAAAAAGGAATGAAATTGAGTCATTTGTTGAGACGTGGATGGATCTAGAGACTGTCATACAGAGTGAAGTAAGTCAGAAAGAGAAAAACAAATATCGTATATTAACGCATGTATGCGGAACCTAGAAAAATGGTACACATGAGCTGGTTTGCAGGGCAGAAGTTGAGACACAGATGTAGAGAACAGACATATGGACACCAAGGGGGGAAAACTGTGGTGGGGTGGGGATGGTGTTGTGCTGAATCGGGCGATTGGGATTGACATGTATACACTGATGTGTGTAAAACTGATGACGAGTAAGAACCTGCAGTATAAAAACACAAACAAACAAAACAACTAATACTAAACTTTCATTGGGTTATTTGTACGGAAATACGTTAATATAAATGTTTCAGACATTACATGAAATTTCTAAAAATCTTATATGTTCTGGTATAATGTTATAAGTCATAATCCTAGTTATTACTTTAAAATGTATATCTCAGAAATAACTAAAAAAAAAAAAAACAGGGTGGTGGCACATGCAAGTTTGTTTTAAATTCTCAATATACACCCTTTATAGATACAACTGTAAATAATATTGCTTAAAAGGAACTTAATGAACTGTCATTTTTCTACTTCTAAAAATAACTTTTATTAAGAACTTACTGTTGTCACGCACACTTCTGAGCATTTCACACATATTATCACAGACCTCAAAACAACTCTTGGGGGTAAGGACCACTGGCATCCCTTTTCACAGATGGAGGCACTGAGGCACATATCAGGTCCCTGTCCAAAGTCAAAAGCCCAACAGTGAAGCCAGATTCAAACTCGCTCTCAACCCTCCCCAGCTGGTAGAGGGTATGTCTGATGCTGATACTCCATGTGACCCAGGGAACAAGAAAGTAGGGCCCCAAATTGGCAGGACCTTCCTGGGAAGCATTCAGTAACCACTCCCATATCACATCTTAGGCTCAAGTCCTTCTGACCTGCCAACTTCTGCTACACTGAATCTAGTTGAAACAGTCAAATTCATACTAAGATTTATATTATGAAAACATTCATTAAGAAATTACTCCAAACAGCTGGAAACGGCCTATGTAAACGTCCACAACAGGACAATGGCTACTCATGGTTGACCCACAGTGGGGAGTACCACACAACCACTGGAAGTGGCTCATGCAAAACACTCAGTGAAAAACAGCAGGAGACAAAACTGTCTCAGATATACGGTCAGGGTCCCAATTTGATTTTTTTAAAAATACAGAAAGGAAACGATGACCCCTGGGTGAAGAAAAGATAGATCTTCCAGTTGGTTCCTGGTAACTATTAACCTTGATGGCTGCAGAGATGAAATTTGACCTAGGAGGGTCAGCAGATGCAGCACAGGGGCTCCAGGCGGTGGGGGCCTCTGAGGGACCTTATCAATGGCGCACCGACCACAGGGGCCACTAAGTCCTCAATAGACACTGGTGATACCACGTGGGGCCCAGAGACCTTCTGCACTTCCTTCCAGGTCCATCAGTTCATTCATCCAGAAAAGACGTGAGATGTATAAAAAGTATTTGCTAATGAGTAGATGAATAAATCAGGATCTTTTAGATACAGATCCTATGTGTGAGGAAGAAATCATTAACTACCACTGGGGGCCCAGTGTGGAAATCCTATTTCTGCTTTTAACGCCTGTCATCCTAGAGCAGTAGCAGCAAAACAGCAGCACTTCAAAGACACTCCAATCCATATACCTAAGATTCTGTTTCACAGCCAAATAACTTGGATGAAATCTAGAAAGAATATGCATTAAAAGCTTTAGTAAAAAAGCTTTTCAGTAAAACCTATTATTAGTCAGAAAACAATAATATCAACAAGCTCTCGCCTTCTGTTTTACTAAAATAATATAACATATTAAACTTGACAACTAAGAAAAACTGAGTTTCTAAGCTCAAGTCACATTAATTATACACCACTTAAATATGAATCTTTCCTTGGGAATTAAACTCATTCAGCAAACGTTTTTCCCCTGCAATCTAGTTCGTGAATCTGAGTGATACCTAACTTGATCCAAAGCAATTTATCTTGAAAGTTAAGTGATGTGGTGAGGCCAGCAGGTACTGAGCTGTTTCCCCTTTTACCTAGAGGAGCTGAACCCTGGGGCTCCTCTTTCCCACTCTCCAGCTTCCAACCCCAGCTCCTTAAAGGAAACCTCCCTCAGCCTCCAAGACTGAAAGGTCAACGGCTAAAATAAAATCTAGAGCACATGGGCACTTTCAATGAAATGAGAACCGTTCTCTAGGGTTCCAGCCCTCCCAACCCCTCCCCTCCAGCCCCCCCTTCCCCTCTTCTGCGCTGGGGATCCTCAGCAGCCCCGTTACGTTCCCCTTGCTGACACTAACCCACTAGCCATGCCCTCTCCTCCTCCTGTGTCCTTCAACCTCAGTGGGGATTGCACTGTAATCTGTCCTTGCCGGCCCACAGCTTGTGCACCTCCCCCAGCAAGGTGCACAATCCTTGAAAGCAGCAAACGGACCTGTTGGAACTTCCCTAAAATGCCCTAGATTTTGTTTACCCTCCATTGGTGTTTCCCACACATAAACATACAACCACAGTGATATGGATAACTGTTCTAATCACCCAAACAGATTATCCTGTTTAAAAAAAAAAAAAAGCCAGATTAATGTGGTCAGACTTTTGGTTTTTAATCCTCTGAAGCTCCTCTCTCTTTGAAATAGGAGAAAAACAAACCAGCGCCCAGAATGCCACTGGCCATATATATCAACATCATCTGGCAGGAACACCCTTCCAGCAGTGTAAACTTACATGGTTTTGCAACGGAAGGAGAGAGACCCAGCTTATTTCTAACTAAGAATGCCTATCCTGACACCTGAAAAGGCTCCTTTAACAGATGCTTTCCTTTCCTGGGCCTTTATCTGCAAATTCTGAATAACGAGTTTCTTATTGGGAACAATAATGGCCAACTGAGACAGAGAGAGACTTTGTCCCACTGTTAACGGCTAACTCCTACAGAAGAGCTTCACAACATCATCAGTGTGCAGAGAAAGATCTATTTTGTCTAGCATGACATTCATCCACACCTCCACCAATCACCAACTTAGAATTCAGTTACCAGAAACAAAGAGAGGAGGAGGAAGGAAAGAAGAGCAGGCCAGGCCAGTCCAGTCTCTATTTCACCTTCTCTTAGCCAACCCCAAACACGTAAACAGCCTCCGGACTCCTAGAGTCAGTCCTAGGGAGGGACTTCAATGCCTTCAGGCCTCTCTGCTGCTGCCAGGAGCCCTCTCCGTCATTTTCTTCATAGTGCTTTGCCCTTATACCAGCGCCCTGGTCCTTCTTCCCACCAATTCCTACCTTCATAACTGTCTTGTTTTTGCTGTGGTCATATGGAAACGACGTTGGAGGGGCAAATCCATAGATGGGTGGGAAAACAAACCAAACTCATGACTTTCCTGAATATGCCTATCTTCAGAGTTCTGGGCTAGAAGAAACTCCAAACTCTGTGCTGTTTCAATCTAAAAGTCTCAAAGTAACAGCCCACAAGTCAGGCCGTGACTCAAGATCTTTAGACAGTAAACAACACCATAGCTTCACTTGAAAGAAAAAAAGCTAGAGAACGTACCAAAGCTAACCACCTACTTTCACAAGGACCAGGTGATACAGATCTATCCTCCTACCTGCAAAGAAAGCACAAAGAGACTGAGCACACAGGACCTGAGCAGATGACGGCAAATGTTAATTAGATCACAAATAGCAGCCTCCAAATACTCCGGAGGGACACGGGCCTTCCCCAATTAGAAAGCGTTTCTATCAGTGGGTTCAGGTTCACTCGGCACCTGGGGACATCTCTGTCCCTGCACAGTGTCCTGGGAGCGTCCATGCCTGCAGAAAGTGGCCACAGCAGGCAGGCACCTGGACCCCATGCCAGCTCTGACCTGGTACAAAAGTCAGAAGCCCTCCAAGTCCCAAGTGTCTTCATCTGGAAACCAGAAGGATCCAACTGGGTAAGCATGAAGCTCCCTCCCAAAATAAAAATACTGTGGTCATCCTATGACACACAAACAGCAAGTATCAGAGAGCAGAGCAGGGCCATAGGCCTAATTCCAGTCAATCAGAACTAATCTTGTTTCATCTTTCCAGTGATAAGTCACGTGGACACAAGGCACTCCTGATATACGCACTAGGGGCACCCAACTTCCTTGGGATTCTTCCTGAGTCCATAACCGCAGTTTCATCAACAAAAGACATCAGACAAACCCAAACTGAGGGACAGTCTATGAAATACCTGACCAGTACTCTTCAAAAGCGTCAAGTTCATGACAAACAAGGAAGGACTGAGAAACTGTAATAGAGCAGAGGAGACCAAGGAGACACAACAACCAAATGCAAGGTGGTACCCTGGATGGGACCCTGCAACAGAAGAGGACATTGGGGGGAAACTGAGGAAATCCCAATAGGTTTGCAGTACAGTCAATAGTGTGGCACCAATGTTGAAGTCTTAGGTTTGACAGATGTGGCAGCGTTGTATAGATGTTAACATTAGGGGAAGTGGGATGATGGGTATTATGGGAATTCTGTGTTGTGTTTGCGACCTTTCTATGTATCTAAAGTTATTCCAAAAATCAAGTTTATTTTTTTAATATTTATTTATTTATTTTGGCTGCTCCAGGTCGTAGTTGTGGCATGCGCAATCTTCGTGCGGCACATTTACTCGCAGCATGTGGACTCTTAGTTGTCGCATGCAGGATCTAGTTCCCTGACCAGGGATCAAAACCGGGCCTCCTGCATTGGGAATGTGGAGTCTTACCCACTGGACCACCAGGGAAGTCCCTCAAGTTTATTTTAAAAATAAGTTTGTTTGGAGGCTATTTTGATAGCTTCAAGCAAACTTAAAGCATCTGAAAACATCCTGTGTCATTAAAAACTTGACTCAGGGGAATTCCCTGGTGGTCCAGTGGTTAGGACTCTGCAATTCCACTGCAGGTGGCACGGGTTCGATCCCTGCTCAGGGAAGCAGTGCAGCGCGGCCAAAAACAAAACGAAACAACAAAAAACAACTTGACTCAGAGTCCATACTGAATACTAATTTGAAAAATATAGGGCTACTGAAGGAAAATAATACACTTGAAAGGAAGGGAAAAAAAACCTGACACTGAATAAATTCAGTATAAATTTCCAAATACCACCACCTTCATCATGCACTGTCCAAAAGACATCCGTGTTTGGAAGCACAGCAGGTCTCCCCGAGAAAGCACTAGGCAAGCACAGCCACCTGGTCTTCCCAGCACACAAAACGGCGCTCCCTCCTTGAACTTCCTCCACACTCAGCCACTTCCCTTCTCCCCTGCCCTCCGGGCTGCCCCTGCCATGAAAGCCCCCCTGCTCGGTGCACCCTGGGGCCAGGTTCTTCTGTGTTCCTCACTGCAGCAGCCCTACAAAGGCCAGCCACCCCCTCCTGGCTGAGCACTGCCCTCCCTTCTGGCCGCACTGTTGACCATTTCCCCTCAGCCCCTGAAGCGGGGCCATGGTTAACGGGGTCACAGAGGGGTGAGAGTGCGCACGTAGGCTGCCCCCCACCCACTGAGCTGCACATCAGGTCCTTTTCACCCAAGGATTCCTTCAGGGCATAAGCATGGAGCCCTGTTCTGTTGATGCCTCTTCTCCTAACTCACCACCTGACCATCCTCACCCCCCACTCCCCCGAAACACAAAGCTCAGTGCCAGCGCTTCTGGGTAAAAGAGTTTTCTAAGATTTAAAAAAAAAAAAAAAAAAAAAGCACTTAGATTGTATGAGTTTTGTTTTTCTAGGAATGAAAATAAATGTGTTCGCAAATAAAATCTATATTTAGATGCACAACTTTAAAACTGTATATCTGATAATAACAGCTATGTACATACAGTCAGCAGACTATAATTTTGACCAACGAAAAAAACCCATGAAAGAAAAATGCCAAACTGCAGGAAGAAAAAAATGAGTTAACAATGGAAAAAGAGGGTAGTATGGGCTGAGCTTCTGAGACTGTGCACTGAGGAAACAGTTTATTCTCTCAGTCTCCAGTCCAGGCTAAGTCACAGGCCACTCTGAGAGAAAAATGCAGAATGGCTAAGGGCTCACCCTCTGGAAGGAAGCCGGTTAATAATGACAGGACCCCGGAAATGAGCAGTTATCAAGCTTCCTGGCTTGCTAACTTACCTGCTTCCCCAGGGCCTAGCTGCCACGGATCAGACTTTCCTAAGAACATGCCTGAGCAGAGCCAGTATTCGGGCAATTTTCCCAAAGACTGGGCTGTTCCCACCATTTCCCAAAGGAGAAGCACTGCTCACGGCCAGTGCTGGCACACACTTAGGTCTGAAGTTCCCATCCACTCCCGCCCTCCTCCTAGGTTGGTGGCTCTCTCACTCAGACTCGTTCACCCCACATCCGTGCACAGGTGCATGGCAGGAAAACCCAAGACAAGGTGGGCTGCTCAGACACTGAGTGTTGGGATCCCCCAGGACCACCAGCCGCACAACCATCTCAGGAAGGTGGAGCCCCTCACAGCCAGGGGCACAGCTGTGGCACTGCACACACCCACAGAGCATGTGCTCCTCTTAAGACAGGACACTCTTAGAAATTAGAGCAAAGCCAAGGGCTGGGAAAAGCTCTCTCTGATCTTACCCAAAGCAGCAAAGAGAGGTGTGCCAAAGGGACCGCAGAGCAGGGTGGCTGCTTCCGTCATGAGGGGAAAGCAGCTTGGCTTCTGGTCAGAGAATCTGCTAGGGTCATCCTGATCCTCAGGGCCCACCTGCAGGGTCCACAAAGCCGACTCTGGCTCTTTTACAAGTTAGATACTCAGGGTCTGACCACATGAGGACAGTGGTCCATGGCAGGGCTCACCCCTGCCTGTTGGCACAGCAGGGCAGCAGTGCCAACATGGAGAGCCTCAGCCCAGAATACTGTATGCTTGACACTAACACTTACTAATCCAGATTTAACCTGACATTTGATCACCAAAACTTCCCAGGAAGGACTATAGTATAAAAAGGAACCAATGGCTTTCAAATACAACCTTTCAAGGGCTGAAAAGTGGTAAAAGGGTAGGTGGTATAATATATATAGAGAAAAAAGAGCCATCCATTTTTTGAATTATATTTCCTTAGACAATGAAGAAATGGTACATGGGACCATGTTTTTAACCATCTGACTTCTTCATAGTTTGGAATGCTTTCATATTAAGCAACAAACAGTTTATGATGAGACCCTCCATCCCTCAAACATATACAGCTCTGAACACAGGGAGTCAGAATACACATGCAGGATTCAGAGATGTCTTCGTTAATAAGTAGCAAAAATGGTAAGACAAGCTTGTCACAAATATGCCGGGTATGGGCTTCCCTGGTGGCGCAGTGGTTGAGAATCTGCCTGCTAATGCAGGGGACACGGGTTCGAGCCCTGGTCTGGGAAGATCCTACATGCCACGGAGCAGCTGGGCCCGTGAGCCACAATTGCTGAGCCTGCGCGTCTGGAGCCTGTGCCCCGTGACGGGAGGGGCCGCGATAGAGAAAGGCCCGCGCACCGCGATGAAGAGCGGTCCCCGCACCGCGATGAAGAGTGGCCCCCGCTTGCCGCAACTGGAGAAAGCCCTCGCACGAACCGAAGACCCAACACAGCCAAAAATAAATAAATAAATAAATAAATAAATAAATAAATAAGAAAATCCTTTAAAAAAAAAAAAATATGCCGGGTATGAGAACCATGAAGAGAAAGCGTGAAAAAGAGTAACAGAAACCATCTAGACTCCAAGTTTAGAGAGATATATACATAACAAGGTACAGAACCTGTTTTCGAGAAACAAAACATTGAATATATAACAAAAGCTGATGCGGACCAAAGGGCCGTAGGGGGGACACAAAGAAGCTGATTGGCCAGAAAAGGCTTCACAGCCAGGGGGTGGGGAGGCCGGTGTGTTTCCACTGAGGGGAATTTCTTCAGGCAAAGAGGAAGGGCCTAAAGAGGAGAACCTGGCAGCCAAGAACATCCTGGACACTGTCCTGGGCTTTATAGGCTGGGAAGAGAGGCCACATGGCACGGGCAACTGAGTGATGCTCGCGGAGGAGGAGCTAAGTGACACGCCAAGAAAAGCAGGGGAAGTCACAGGAGCATTGGAATTTGGGGACCCCCACTAGCAACTCACTTCCTCACCAGGAAAGGGAAAACTAGGGAAAAAATGTGTCAATGTTTTCAGCCCCACAGGCGAGAGCGTGTGATGAGCACGCAGTGCGGCCATCCCCCTCCAGACATAACTACTTCCTTCACTGCAGGAGGGCGTCCACAGCCACGCCACCGTCGAGCACAAGAACCAACTGCACTTCAGGCCCGGTGCAAGAGCAAGGTCTGCAAGGTAAACCTTCTCCCCCTGGACGGGGCAGAGTTCCCAGGTCCACTGCAGCCCCTGTTTTCCCAAATCTTCCAGAAACAGGGAGGGAAGATAGAAAAGTTAACTCCAAGCCCCTTTTCCCACAGGTTTCCACTGCAGGTCAAAGCACTAAGGAGAACTTCAATGCGGCTTCAAGCCTCCCGGCGAATCTTATCAACCTTCTTTGACAGCATCCAATATTAGGCTGTCACTTTGAGATACAACTCCTGCTGCAGTAAAATTAATTCCAAAAAAGAAAAACAGGTTGAAGAATGAGACTTTAACAATGAATTCATTGTTAAATAAGCTTTTACCCAGATAGATTCTGACTGAAATACTGCCAGGAGAGACACACACACAGCCTCTCATCAGCCCTCTCCAGTGTGGGCAGACCTGCCACCAGCTCCACAAACAGGCGGAAGACAGGGACCTCCAGACATACCTTCAAACCACATCTTTAAATATTTCGAAGGCTGCAAGTGGCTGGTACAGAGGGCACACAATCCTATCTGTAGGATAGAGGAGGTCACCAGGCCACCAGGAACTATGTGCTCACCTTCATCAGGCCCCTCGACTACACTCCAGATGGAAACCACACTTGTTTGTTCTTCTGTGGGCCATGCACCCAGTCATGAGCTGCTAAGGTCAGATTTGTCCCTCTTTTTCACACACACAGTTTGCAGTGCTGTCAGTTCTCGCTTCTGTGAGCCTATGTGTAATCCAACTATTTAAACAGAAACCTGAATCAGTTGCTCTGATAAGGGATTTGAAGCCCACAAGTGTAAATGCTTTATAATGAACTCTCTCTCTTAACACATTCAAAACAACTTGGAATTTCTTGGGATAAAAATTCCATTTTAGGGACTTCCCTGGCGGTCCAGTGGTTAAGACTCTGCACTTCCACTGCAGGGGGCGCGGGTTCAATCCCTGGTCGGGGAACTAAGATCCCGCATGCCATGCGGTGTGGCCAAATAAAAAATAATAAATAATAAAATTCCATTTTAAATTAGAAAAATTTTCTAGACCAAGAGGATGGAAGCAGACTTCATGCAACTATATAAATGCAACCACCGTCGAGCACAGAAAACAGACCCCCACCCACCCCCCGCCAAGAACCACCATGAACCCAACAGGTCTTTCTCCTCTAAGACATCATCATCAGAACATGTTCCCCACTGCTCTTGAGAAAATGCACTCTGGCTGTTGTTTCATCTAGAGACTGGATACACGACTGGTTCTCAATATTTAAGTTATTTTTTTAAAGGGTTTGGTATCACAGTGAACAAGAATGCAATCCAGTTACGGAAGAATGCACTACTGAAAAGGCCTTAACAACACATGTCCAAAACTTACAGTTTCCACACCAGCACTTCCTCCCCGGTGATCTGCCCTTTGAACCTGCCTTCAAAACAACTGTGCTCCGCACCCCTATGGCCAGCTGTCATCACAAGGGCAGGCGCAGAGCACGCACACGTTGGCCCCAACCCTCACACCTGCTGAGGGAGTCATTTCTGCATCAAGTGTTCCTCAGCAGTGGCTCCTTGCTCCATAGTCACAGAAGTGAAGTATCACGTGGGATTCCATCAAAGTCCGTTTCCAAAGAAGATACTCCTCAGGAAGGGACAAAATGTAGGGCCAGTGGAGGCTCTCCTCACACCATCAACTCAGAAGGGACCAACGTTGTTCACCCCCTCATTTCTGCAGCGCTTCCCAGTTCATTACACACTTGCCCTACATGCACCCAAACCCCGCGTTAGGTGGCTCAGCAGACAAAGGCACAGATTGACGAGGGGGACCCACCCAGGAGCTGCCTTTTCCTCCTCCCCAAACCTGTGCTAAAGGCAGCCTAGACTGTGTATACTGACTCAAGTCTCAAGTGCCACCGCCAGTCCACCCTGCCCCCCACCCCCGTCATTGTAACCCATTATCCTGTAGTATGTTCTTCATTACACTTATCATTATATAAATGTATCTTACATATCTAAAAAAAAAAAAAGGCAGCCTAGAGGCCAAGTCCTGCTTTGAAGAGCTGCCCAAGGCCTCTTTTCAGATCCCATATCGCCACAAGCTGCTGCTGTCATCCTTCTTATAAAACGCATGTCAGAAGACTAGAACAAACCTACACTTCCACCTTTTATTAGTATAGGGACCTCACCTTGCCACCTCTGGACTCGGCTCAGTAAGTGCTGTAGGGGCGTCACAAATACATCATACTGCACGAGGCCACATGAGAAGCTCCCCAAAAGGGTGTGTGAAAATCAGAACCCACTTCTTTCCAAGTTCTCTGCCTTCCCCACTGGCTTCCCACACAGATGCAGCCACCCTTGCAAAAGCCACCCTAGAGTGTGCAAGGAACCACTCTCCCTAATCAACAGTTTTACCTTTAACAAAATCGTTGCACAATTTTTTAAGAAGCAAGGATTCCAAACCTCACCCATTCAGAATATCAGCCCTCAAATAAGGAGGGACCAGAGCCTCTTTCCAAACAGCTGCTTTCTGACAGCGTGAGGCTGAAACAGGGTCCAGGGGTCACAGAGTTCAGCCATCTGCCCAAAGAAATAGCTAAGTGTGCTGTCCTTCCACGAGAAGATGTCCCTCCTGCCTCCCACAGGGCAGTCCGAGGACACACACAACCCCCAGGAAGACGTCCTGGGCAGTGGCACTGAGGACTTCCCCAGACAGAGGGCTGCGACCCTCCCTCAGGGCGCCCCTCCCAGGAGGGGCAGGGTGGCACCCAGGCCTCTGCTATCGCTCAGACGTGGGTTCAAACTGCACTCTATATATTAGGCAGGTCCTTAACCTCTCTGCACTGTGGAAACTGAAGTTTCTGCATCTGTAAAATGGGAGCGACACCTATCTCACAACACTTTTGACAGAAGTCAAGCAACACGGTGTGAGCTATCTTGCAAAGTGCCTGCCTTGACGTAAGTGCTCAATAAATGGTTCTGACAGCCTCTGGCTCACCGTAGTACCAAACTGGGCTGGGCCATTTCCAGACTTCCCAACTCATACTGCTCCCCCGCTGCCGGTACACACGTAAAGAAGCGGGAAAGTAATTGGGACGGGGCCTCTCCTAAAGTGCCACCTTAAAAATCCAGGTGCAAACTCACTTGAACAGTGCAAATCTATCTGTCCCCAGATGAAAAATCCACTACTGGGGGCATCTTTGCCGTTATTGATGGGAAATACAGCATATTCTCACATACATGTGGACAAATGTAGCTGATGAAAACACAAAAGCCTAGTTCCTCTCACTTCCTGATGGGGAGGTCCATCCTTTATTCTGTAATTCATTTCTTCTCACCGGATTCCAGTCTTTTTGTACTAAAAAGCTGCCTTCTGCAAAGAAACTCCAGATGTCAAGTGTCCATCACATGGAACTACCAAGACTATGACACGATATGCTCTTCCTCTTCCCCTGGACGCCATCAGAGCGCACACCTTGTACTGCAATAGCATCACTGTGTGAAAGTTCGTCTTACAAACTTCCATGATCACTGTCAGCCCCAGCCGCCACGGAGGTCCGCCAAGCAGCCTAACTCGTGTTTTTGCGCTTTAGCCCAGGCACCCCGCGGTACAACCACACATGTCGCAAGAGTCAAAGACATCCCTTGGCCTTTCACCATTTTTCTCAACTGAACAGGTCCTCCTCCTCTCAGACTTCAGAGTATCACCCATCTCTACAAAGCAGCGTTCTCAACCTCAAGTCCACGGACCAGCTCCAGAAGGATCAAGAGCCTTATGAAGTAACTACAAAATTCAGTAAAGCCGTGCGGTTTTCTCAGGAGGGGACTCAGATCTTGGGTCAGATTCTCAAAAGGGCCCATGACCCCTCAGAAAGATTAACAGCCGCTACCGTGGAAAATAAGGGGTAATGTAAATTTCTTGGGTTTTCCCTCATTTAAGGGATTTGCCTTTTGAACCAGACTTTGCAAGCTGTCTCGACATTCTTCCATTCTTCACATTCGCATACAAGGTATAAATCCTTAAACCATCTTCCCAAGACTCCCGAACTTAACCGAGGGCAAACATAAAAACACTAGGGATACTTTTAGCAACAGAGAAAAAACACAGAAACACTAACGATACTTGCAGCAAAACATTTAACCCAACAAGTGCTTTATCTCTTTCCTTCCCCCTAAAATCCTTCCGCCCGGTCACGCTCACTTGCCCGCGGTGGTGGTTTCAAGGCCGGCCTCGAGGAGGCTTCCCATCACACCGATGCCGGTGCCGGAGCGGAGCCCCGAGGCATGAGAAGCACCGAAACGCCGCCCCACCGGGCCGGGAAAGGAGCATATCCGAGTGTATCAGACTCCACCCCAACCGAGAATTCGGAGGGGCCCGAGCATCAGGTGCTTCGAGCAAGAACTCGCACGTCCCGCTTTCGCTGCAAGCGGAGGCACAGGGACCCCGTCCCAGGTGAAGGCCCGGGGCGGTTCCTCTGCAGACAGAACGAAAGGTGACCCCGGAGGCCTGCCTCAGGCCGCGCCGCGCCGAAAACAAACTTTCCAAGCACTTCCACCGCGACGGGCCGGTGACACCTCCCCGGCCTCCCCCGCCCTCCGCGCGCCTGTCAGCGCCCCCGCCGGGCCAGCGCCCGCCTCACCCGGGCCAGAGCTTCCTGCAGCAGCCAAGCGGCGCCCCCACGGCGCCCACGGTCCCCGGCCCAGCCGCTCGCCGCAGGTGAGGCGCCGCCCGGCCCCCGGGACCGCGGGCCGCCCCGCCGGGCCCCGGCGACCGCCGCGCTTGGCGGGGTGACGGGCCGGCGCGCCCGGGCGGCTGCCGCGCACTCACCAGCTGGCTGGTGGTCCTGGCCATGGGCCCCGCGTCTGCACGGGCGACTCCCCCGCAGCGCTGCGCGGCTCGGCGCCTCCTCAGCGTCCTCCTCCCCGCAGCGGAGCCCCAGCAATGGCCGCCCGCATCCTGCGCCCGCCCCGCGGCCTGCCACCCCCAGCGCCGCCCCGCCCCCGCGCGACGCCAGGCGGGACTTCCGCCGCACCGCCGCCGCCGCCCATTGGTCACACTCACCGTCGCTCTGCCGCTGCCCCGGCCAGCCCAGCCGGCGCCTCCGAGCTGCATTTCCGGGTTGGGGCCCGGCAGGCGGGAGAGGTTCGGCCCCGCCTCGGGCGCGGGGTGTTGGGGGAGAACCCCGCGCGAGCCAATCCCAGGGCCGCAGGGTGGGGCCGGGCGCGGGACCGGGCGAGCTGTCATCCCCGCTGCCGGACAGGAAAACTGAGGCTCGCTGGGGTCGGCCCCGAGGGGGGAGTGGGGCTGGGCTCCAACCGTGCAGCTTCGACTCCGGAGCGGGGCTCTGAGTAAACATCGAGAGGAGCAACTTCACTAGTTGCAAAACTAAGAAGTGTTCGCGGAAGGAAATCTAGGCTCTAAAGCCATAGCTATAAGGCAGAAAACAATCCCATCTCATCACTGCTAATAGTCCCAGGGACACCTTCAGAACTTTCTACTCTGCTTATAAATTTTTTTGGAGCTGTTGTTGTTGACGATGATGATGTTGAATTTTTTGGTAGTTGTTATTGTTGTTGATGACGGTGATATTGTTGCTTTTTAAAATTGTGGTAAAATACACATAAAATTTACTATCTTAACCATTTTGGAGTTCAGTGGCATTAAGTTCATTCATTCACTTTGTTCTAAGATGTTTCAAACAAAATTAGAATCGCCTTGCTACCTGAAGGTTTGCATATTTTAAAATAACTTTTTTTCTATTTCCAAAAGAAATACATGTTCATTTTTTAAAATAATGATTTAGACAATACAGAGAAGTAACAGTAAGATAAGTGAATCCCTCATCCCACTGGCCAGAATTAATTGTTGCATAGCACTGATGGCTGCGAACATTCACTTGGTGCTTACTCTTATTAAGGAATTTTCATGTCTAGGGCTTCCCTGGTGGCACAGTGGTTAAGAATCCGCCTGCCGCTCTTTTCTCATCCCCCATCCTATGTGTGGTTGAATTTGCTCCTCGCCATGTCTTCTCACAAGACCTTCAGGATCAAGCGATTCCTGGCCAAGAAACAAAAGGAGAATCGTCCCATTCCCCAATGGATTCGAATGAAAACTGGTAATAAAATCAGGTACAACTCCAAGAGAAGACATTGGAGAAGAACCAAGCTGGGTCTATAAGGAGCCTCACATATGAAGCGGCACACATTTATGCTATCAATGTCAATTGCATCTTACTGTATCATAACATCACTAGTGTCTGGAACAGCTGCCTGTGTTTGATGGGAGAAATGGAATGGCTCTCTCCTCTTTTTTTGATCTTTCCTCACCACTGTTCACTGTGTAACTCAGTAATAAATATAAAACCTTTTGTTGGAAAAAAACAAAAAAGAATCCGCCTGCCAATGCAGGGGACACGGGTTCAATAACTGGTCCGGGAAGATTCCACATGCCGCGGAGCAACTAAGCCTGTGCACCACAACTACTGAGCCTACGCTCTAGAGCCCGTGAGCCATAGCTACTGAGCCCGCGTGCCACAACTACTGAAGCCCACATGCCTAGAGCCCGTGCTCCGCAACAAAGAGAAACCAACCGTAATGAGAAGCCCGCACCCTGCAACAAAGAGTAGCCCCCGCTCACCCCAACTAGAGAAAGCCCCTGCCCAGCAACAAAGACCCAACGCAGCCAAAAATTAATTA
This sequence comes from Balaenoptera acutorostrata, assembly GCF_949987535.1. Lineage (NCBI taxonomy): Eukaryota > Metazoa > Chordata > Mammalia > Artiodactyla > Balaenopteridae > Balaenoptera > Balaenoptera acutorostrata. The sequence continues at coordinate 37,695,126 of NC_080078.1, forward strand.
ATTAATTAATAATAAATAAATAACCAATAAAAAGGCAAATGTAACCCATATCCCTCAGAAGGCTCCCACTGTTTTTTTTTTTAAATTTATTCATTTATTTATTTTTGGCTGCGTTGGGTCTTTGTTGCTGCCCACAGGCTTTCTCTAGTTGCGGCAAACAGGGGCTACTCTTCGTAGTGGTGTGCGGGATTCTCATTGCGGTGGCTTCTCTTGTTGCGGAGCATGGGCTCTAGGCACTCAGGCTTCAGTAGTTGTGGCACACGGGCTTAGTTGCTCCGTGGCATGTGGGATCTCCCCAGACCAGGGATCGAACCCGTGTTCCCAGCCTTGGCAGGCGGATTCTTAACCACTGCGCCACCAGGGGAGGTCCAGGCTGCCGCTGTTTTGATACTCACTTTTTTCACTTACCAGTGTATCATCGTGTACCCTGTCTAGCTCTCCTGATATCTGATTGCTGCCTTCCTCAGTTGTAAGGGCTACAGAGGACCCCACTGGAGGAAGCCTAGAGTCTATAGATCCATGTATTGATCAAGCTCCCTCCTGACACTGAAGTGGTTCCCAGACTTCTACCTCATGAACAAGGCCCTGCATGTCAATCCAGGCACACGCTTACTTCTTCCCTTAGGATAAATTCTTAGTAGACGTAACTGCTGGGTCAAAATGCCAGTATCCCCCTCAGGACTTTTGCTGCAAATTGCTAATTGCCTACCCCACTCTGAGAGTGAGACACTCTCACCCTCAGGAGACACAAAGACAAGTCCAAGGTAGACACTGCTCTGGCTCCCACACCAAGCCACATCCAACATTATACTACGTCAATAACCACTACTGCATATTAAGAGCAGTGTATTGGATTTTGCCTCAAACAATAGGTACTACAACCATTTCCATTCTTTACATGAGGAAACCAAGGCTTCAGTGACTTTGTTACTCTTGGTCACAGAGTTACTAGGTTACAGAGCACAGGACTCAAAACCAGCCCCGAACAACACTGACGCCCTGCTCTTGGCCACTGGGCTCAACTGCCTCCCAACAACTCTTATTTTCTATTTATTTAAATCCTCACAAAGTAATAATACCTTATCCTCAAAGAATGCTAACCACTTTATCTTCTCGCCACAACCTTGAGATACTCAATGTTTATTACCATCTTACAACTGAAGAAATTTGCCAGACACAACGTTAAATGTGAATGTAAATATATATATAGCTATAGAGTCTAAAAATATATATCTTGGGACTTCCCTGGCCGTCCAGTGGTTAAGACTCTGCCCTTCCAATGCAGGGGACGTGGGTTCGATCCCTGATCAGGGAACTAAGATCCCACAAGCCACGTGGCATGACCAAAAAATGTGTGTGTGTGTGTGTGTGTGTGTGTGTATCCCACAAGCACCCTTTCTCAGAAAGTTACTGAAGCATGAGCTCCACCAAATGAGGGGGTAAGCACACAGGTGGGCAATAAAGGGAAGTCCCAGGAACTGTCCATTCAACAAGCATGTATTGCACCTCCCCTCCGTGCTAAGCACTGTGGTAGACATTGGCAATTCATTGGTGAACAACACACAAAAATCTCTGCCCTCGTGGCACTCTGATACCACCGGTGGGGGGCAGGGGGGGTCAGCAACCATAATAAATAAGCACATCTTATGGGATGTTGGAAGGTAATAAGTACTGTGGGGAAGAAAGAAAATCAGGTAAGTTGGGGCATAGGAGTGCCCAGGGAGAAGGTGCAATTGATATGGATAAAGGGGAGAAATCCCAAGATTCCTCAGACCCAAGGGAAGCGAGCAGGCTTCAGAGGGCTCCCCCAAAATACTGAAAATGATAGATTCTATGATAGGTTTCACCACATTAAAAAATTGAATTAAGAAGCTGACAGACAGATGAGAAAAACTTCAGAAAAACAGCCACACCAAAGACAAAGCACACGGGACTTCCCTGGTGGCACAGCGGTTAAGAATCTGCCTGCCAGTGCAGGGGACACAGGTTCAATCCCTGGTCTGGGAAGATCCCACATGCCGCAGAGCAACTAAGCCCATGCACCACAACTACTGAAGCCCGCGAGCCTGGAGCCAGTGCTCTGCCTAGAGCCAGTGCTCTGCAATAAGAGAAGCCACCGCAGTGAGAAGCCCATGCACCACAACAAAGAGTAGCCCCCGCTTACCACAACTAGAGAAAGCCTGCGCGCAGCACCGAAGACCCAACAGAGCCAAAAATAAATAAATATTAAAATAAATTAAAAAAAAAAAAAAGAAAGAAAGCACAATCGCAGTTCACGAGGCAGCTCACTCATCTCAGCACTGAGTGATATTTACAGGCATAACACAGATGCACTGATTCAACCGGTAATTACTATACTCCACCCTGGCAGGACCCGGAGAGGAAGTGGGGCATGAGAGAGCTGAATTCTCACCTCTTTTAACAGAAAGGCAATAGATAATGACTACAAGTGATAAAGCAAATCATAAAGTACAAAGATATTATTTAGAAAGATGGACAGAAATGATAGGAAGAACACTTAAACCAGTGGTAACTGGGCTGTGAGTAGGGAGCTATGTGGCGGGGGCTGCTGTTTTTCATTACAAGCCTTTCTAGGGCTGTTTGGCCTCTTAAACATTGATGCAAATAATGATTAATAAATTGGTATATCTTCTTCATGGAAATTCTAAGAAGCTCTCACTTGCTAATGTAAAGCTGTGTGAGGATGTCTATGACCACATGGCTTTAATAAGAAGCAAAAAGCATAAAAGAAAAAGAAACAACCAAAATATTTATCAAGAGAGTGGTAAAGTAAATTAGGTACATTCCTCCTGAATTCTCTGCAGCTGCTGAAAAGCACAGGGCAAAGCTCTAACACAGAAAAAGAGTAAGGGCAGAGAAGCAAGTTACAGAATATGAACTGGAGTCTTAGCTTTTTTTAGATTAGAGTCTATGACACCAAAGCATGGCCAATGGGGATCTTGAGTTATGCAAGGAAAAACAGGGAGGTGAACAAAGCTTGAGGAAAACGTCTGTGGTCGACACTAGAGCCTGCTGGAGAGCAGGTGGAGGGGATCACACACAGCCAGCTTCAGGGGAAGGGGTGAGGGGAGAGGGGGAGGCCATGGCCCTGAAGAAGTCAGCTGAGCAGGAAGCAGGGGCAGGGCAGGGAGGGGCAGCTGAAAGAAGAACGAAGGACAATTCTCAGTCTTCACGGGGCCCGAAAGGCAGCCAGCGTGCAAAGCCCAAGCCACACCAGGCCACTCCTCTCACTTTGCGAGAGGCAGGGCACCCCCTCCATGGGCTGGGTTTGGCTGCCCATCCCAGGACAGTGGGCAGGAAGGGAGATGGACTCATCTGGCCCAGCACATTTCATTGGCGCCCCAGCTGGAGAAAGGGGAGGGACAGTCCACGGCTCTGATCTGTCCCTTCCTTGCCCAGAGCCTCTATCCCTGGCTGGCTTGAGAGTGACCTCAGGCCAAAAGTGCAATGGCCTGATGTTGTGAGGTCATGTTCCGCCCAGGGAGGGGCAGGAGGATGACTGTAACCATCCTGGGAGGGGGCTGGGAGGCTGCTTTAAGCACATGGCCCATGTGTGTGGAGCACTTGTTGCAAACCAGGCCCTGCGCTTGCACTTGGCCTGTGCTGTTTCCTATGTTTCACTCACTTCTATAACCCTCGTGGCGCAAGGGAGGAAACGGGTTCAGAGGCTACAGAACCTGCCTAACATCACACAGCTAGTGTTAATTATCTAGTACTGTGCAACAAATGATCTCAAAACTTAGAGGCATAAATCAGCACACATTGATGATCTCATGGTTCCTGTGGATAAGGAATACGGGAGCAGTTTGTCTAGATGGTCCTGTCTCAGGGTCTCTCATGAGGTTGTGGGCAAGTTGTCAGCTCAGGCTGTCATTGAAAGGCTCGACTGAGGCTGGAGGATCCACTTCCAAGATGACCCATTCACCCAGCTGTTGCTGGAAGCCTCAGTTCCTCATCATGGGGGCCCCTCCACAGGGCTGTCTGTCTTCATGCCACAGCAGCTGGCTTTCCCCAGAGTGAATGAGTCTAGAGAACACCCAAGATTGAAGCTGCAGTGACTTTTATAACCTAATCTCGGAAGCGATATAGCATCACTTCTGACACGGTCTGTGGGTCACAGGGTACCCCTGGTACCATGCGGGAGGAACTGCAGGAGGGTGTGAGTTCCAGAAGGTGGGATCGCTGGGGGCCATCTTCAAGGCTGGCCACCACAGCTGGTCAAGGGCAGAGCCAGGACTCCAATCCTGCTAGGACGCAGGGAGAGACAAGGTAAGAGAAGCAGGCCAGGCCCGCACCCCCGGAGGTTTAGTGAGCCTGGGAAGAAAGTGCTCTACCTGGAAAAGGGGAGGTAGGGAGACCAGTTAGGACGCATCCAGTTAGGGAGAGACACGGGGACTCTCAAAAGATAATGGGGGGGGACTTCCCTGGTGGCACAGTGGTTAAGAATCTGCCTGCCAATGCAGCAGACATGGGTTCGATCCCTGGTCCAGGAAGATCCCCCATGCTGCGGAGCAACTAAGCCCGTGTGCCATAACTACTGAGCCTGAGTGCTGCAACTACTGAAGCCCACGCACCTAGAGCCCATGCTCCGCAACAAGAAGCCACCACAATAAGAAGCCTGCGCACCGCAAGGGAAGAGTAGCCCCTGCTCGCTGCAACCAGAGAAAGCCCACGTGCAGCAACGAAGACCCAACGCAACCAAAAAAAAAAGATATTGGCGTGGTCTCTGCCTCTGCCTACTAAGTCCCTGGTCACCATGCCTGAGGTTTGCTTGTGGCTGCTGGTGGATGGATGAAAGATGCCAAATTCAGCCAACAATTTCCTAGCCACCTGGGTAAATATCCTCCCATATGAATCATGCTATGTGAGGAAAAAACCTAGACTGGAAGTCTGGAAACGGAAAGTTGCATGAGGTCTCAGGCAAGTAAGCTTCCCTCTCTGAAACTCAGCTTCCCCAACTTTAAAATGGGTCGACTCCCCAAATTGGTCAAAATTCCAAAGACTGAAAACATCCAGTGTCGATAAGCATGTAGGGCAACTAGCACCTTCATACACTGATGGTAGTAATGTAGTGTCCCCTTTAGACCCAGGCAGTGCGGAGCCCTGGCCTAGGCCCTTCTCTCTAGAAGGTATGGTGGGGAGAATAACAGAATAACAGTGCTTCCAAAGATGTCCACATCCTAATCCCCCAACCTGTGAATATGTTATCTTACATGGAAAGGGGGAATTAAGGTTGCTAGGGAGCTGACCTTAAAATCAGGAGATTAGGAAGTTCCCTGGTGGTCCAGTGGTTACGAATCCGCCTTCCAATGCAGGGAACACGGGTTCAATCCCTGGTCGGGGAACTGGGATCCCACATGCTGCCGGGCAACTAAGCCCACGTGCTGCAAAGAAGAGCCTGCCGCAACAAAGAGCATGCGTGCCACAACTAAGACGCGACACAGCCAAAAAATAAAATAAATAAATAAATTTTAAAAATCAGGGGATCATCCAGGTAGGGCCAATATAATCACAAGAGTCCTTAAAAGATGGAAGAGACAGAAAGAGTCATGGTCAGAGTGATGTAATGTGAGAAACTGGACTGCCATTGCTGGCTTTGCCAATGGAAGGGGGTCATGAGCCAAGGAATGCCAGCAGCATGTACCAGCTGGAAAAGGTAAGAAAACAGATTCTCCCCTAGAGCTGCCACAACCTCGATGTTAGCCCATTGAGGTTTATTTTTGACTCTGACCTTCAGAATTGTAAAATAACCAATTTATGTCTTTTTAAACCACTAAGTTTGTGGTAATTTGTTCCAGCAGCACTAAGAAACTAATACAGAAGACCCTTCTGTGGCCCTCCTGTGGCCACAGGATGGAGGAGGAACCCACAGGGCCCAAAGGAGTGCCCAGGCACGGCCCCCTTCAGCTTTCTACATACACTTGAGCATCAGAATCCTCAGAGTTCCCTGTGCATCACTCCAGGGTCCATCCTCCCCAGGGCAGCTGGGGTGGGTGGGGAGGAACCCAGCTGGTCCATGGTGGGATCTGGTTATTAGGTCAAGGAACATGCATCTTAGAGGAACATCCATCCTTGTTAAAACAGTGAGACAAAAAACAAAACAAACAAAAAAAAAAACAGTGAGACAGATCCATGCATCCCCACCTGGGAAGCTCTCCACTTCACGTTGTTCAATTTAAAAAAATACTGAATGGCAGAGCAGTATTAAAAGTGCATAGGACTTCCCTGGCAGCTCAGTGGTTAAGACTCTGTGCTTCCACTGCAGAGGGCGTCGGTTTGATCCCTGATCAGGGAACTAAGATCCCACAAGCCACACAGCGGGCCAAAACAAAAACAAAACAGTGCAATCCCAGGTTGTAAAACAAAGACATAAATGTGGAAACAAGTCCAGGGTCACGTTGTAAAGAACCACACCAAGCTGTTAACGGTGGGGGAGTGGGGCGCAGAGGGGCGTGGAAAAGAGGGTTGTGGTGCAGGGGGGTCCATAGGCAGGCGATGGAACGGAGAGGGAAGAGGCGCAGAGAGGCGGGGCCGGGTGGGTCTGGGCGCTGGGCCTCCCTTAAACTGGGTCAGAGGGCTCCGCGCACCCCTATTGCTCGGCGGAGGCGCGGCTCTCCGCAGCGCGGCCCCGATTGGCCGGAGCCAGAAGCCCGCCCACAGCAAGGAGCCCCGCACAGGGCGAGCGAGTCCGCGGATGCCGCACCCCTTCCCAGATCTGCAGGTCCTCTTAGCCCTGGCGCGCGGCGTAGCGGGTTGGACCAGGTTCATTGTGGACGACCCGCCTCTCGGACACAGCCTGGTTCGGCGTGGCCCTTAAGTCGGTCCCCAACCCCCAAACGAGCTTCTCCGGCCGGGACCACCCGGAACCCCTGCACGAATCCTCGTGCGACCCCGAGCGCATTAATGGCCCACCACGGTGCCCGGTGAGCTCGGGGCCTAGGAGACCCGTCATCCCGATGACAAGCCCGAGGCTTCGGGAGGGACACCTCAGCGCCGAGACTCCAACTCGAACCGCAGGCGCTCGGCACAGTCCAGAAGCGTCCAGTGGAAGCCTCGCAGAGCCCAGGCTCGGCAGCCAGGTGTCCCCCGCCCCCACCCAGGGGAGTCGTGACGCAGCGGCCGCGTGGGCCGAGCACCTACCTGCAGAGACTCTTACCAACGCTGGGCCCTCGAGTCCTCCCACCCATACCCAAACAAGCCACGAAGAAGCTGGGAGCCCCCAGGTCCCCTCCCCGGATCCCACTCCAGTTTCTCCAAATAGTGAAAGTCGCCCGCACCCACCAGTGACTCAGACACACACCTAGTGTCACCTCCCCCGCCCCCCCAGTCCACACCCACACCAGAGCAAGCCTGTCCCCGTACTTTGTCTCTGGCCCCACTGCCACCCGACAGCCAGTCCCTCAGGGTCTCCTTGTTACCGCCACGCCCCCAGCAACCGGAAGGAGCACTTAAAACGCCAGGGCATCCTTGTGTTTCAAACCCAGCAGCCTCAAACTCAGAACCAAAGCGAGCGAGGTGGGTGCGGGGCTGGGGGAGGCGGGGTGGGAGTGAGAGTGTCCTTGGTGCAGTTCCACTTTGGGGAGATCTGGAGATGATGATGGTGATGGTTGCACAACAATGTGAATGTACTTAATGCCACTGATCTTTGCACTTAAAAATGGTTAAAATGGTGAATGTTACGCATATTTTACAAAACAAACTCCAGTGGCTGCCCCCACACCTCAAATAAAATCCAAACTCCCAGGCTAACTGCAAGGCCCAGCTCCCCACGCTGTGGTTCCACTTCAGCCCCCAGGTCAACTCCCCCTCCAGCCCTAGCAGCCATCTGTGTTCCATCAACACACAGCCTGTGCACTGGGCCTTTGTGGGGCAGTTCCCTTTGCTTCCAGCCCAGCATTCGCTCCCACTTTCCCTGGTGTCACTCTTGCTGACCACCATCTCAACTAGCCCCTCTGTGATTCTCCACCCAGAGAGGCAGCATGGTAGCAGGGTTAACAGAGGCCCGGCAGCTGGGCAGGCCAGGCCACGTCCCCACCCCAGTGCTCACCAGCTCTGGGACTTGGTGCCCCCGTTTCCCCAGCTGAGAAATGAGGATGACAAACAGGAACCCCCTTTGGATTGTGGACAGAAGGAAGGAGTACTAGTACATGCTAGAGCACTAGGAGGCCTGGCACTGGTGGGCACTGTAAAGTCTCCTCCCTACTGGGCTCCTGCAGGTGGCCCCCACCCCAGGCCATCCCTCAGGCCTGCATCACATGGTTGTTCTTCCCAGCCTATGCACCGTCAAACACAGCTGGGACCTGCAACCGGCTTCCCTGGTGGCACAGTGGTTAAGAATCTGCCTGCCAATGCAGGGGACATGGGTTCGAGCCCTAGTCCGGGAAGATCCCACATGCCGCGGAGCAACTAAGCCCGTGCGCCACAACTACTGAGCCTGCGCTCTAGAGCTGGAAAGCCACAACTACTGAGCCCGCGCACCTAGAGCCCATGCTCCGCAACAAGAGAAGCCACCGCAGTGAGAAGCCCGCGCACTGCAAAGAAGAGTAATCCCCGCTCGCCACAACTAGAGAAAAGCCTGCGTGCAGCAACAAAGACCCAGTGCAGCCAAAAATAAATAAAATAAATTAATTAAAATGCAGAGATTAAAAAAAAAAAGCTGTCCTACCCAGGGAGCCCAAGAGCCTGTGCTCCCAATGTGGGGGGACTGTTGCCAAGGCTGAGAGGACACCGGAGGCTGCAGGATGACACTAATGGACAAACACAGTGGCAAGGTGCAGGACACACACCGAGGACCCCCGAGCTGCCCACCAGCACCAGGCTGGGTCACCCACAGCTGTGTAAACACCAGGGCACAAGCGGATCATTTTACCCACTCAGGAGTTGGGTCAGGAGGTAGAGCTGTTCAGAAAAGAAGCCAAAAGAAATGGAGCCTCAATTATCCTGAGGGCTCAAGGCAGTGGGAACTCTGGTTGGGCAGGTTGACCGGGGTCAGCCCAGGGGCCCCAAGGCCAGTGCAGATTCCTCTTGAAGGTCGGAGAGGAGTGCCCGGTGCCGTGTCCAGGTCCAGCGCTGTGGCCTTGGGCCTCCACTCGGCCCACCCAACTAGGGTACAGAGACCTACCCACAGCACACCCGCACACACCAGCCTCCCAAAACCTTTTCAGTGCCCACCCGAGGCCCCTCCTGTCTTCGGCTCCTCCCAGCCTGTTCCCTAACTTGTCTCCATGACCATTGATCCATTCTTTCCTGTTAAACATTCCAAGGTGCACCTACCCTTTATTTTTTTTTTTTTTTAAAGGATTTTCTTATTTATTTATTTATTTATTTATTTTTGGCTGTGTTGGGTCTTCGGTTCGTGCGAGGGCTTTCTCCAGTTGCGGCAAGCAGGGGCCACTCTTCATCGCGGTGCGGGGACCGCTCTTCATCGCGGTGCGCGGGCCTTTCTCTATCGCGGCCCCTCCCGTCGCGGGGCACAGGCTCCAGACGCGCAGGCTCAGCAATTGTGGCTCACGGGCCCAGCTGCTCCGCGGCATGTGGGATCTTCCCAGACCAGGGCTCGAACCCGTGTCCCCTGCATTAGCAGGCAGATTCTCAACCACTGCGCCACCAGGGAAGCCCGCACCTACCCTTTAGCTCAGCACCACAGGCAAACTGAAGCCGCACAATCACTCCCCAAGCCCCTTCCTGCCGGCTTTCCAGCCTGTAGTCCATGGCTTCCCCCTCCTGCCCTCCATTCATTTTCAGCTAGCTCATCTGCCTGTGGGTCTGCAGGCCTCAAACACATCTGTCTAACAGAGAGGGGACCTGCTGCCCCCACTGAGCCCCATAAACCGCACGGGCAGGGTGGAGCTGGAATCCGGCCACTCCCAACCCTGAGCCACAAACACCACCCCCAACCAACAGCCACCAGGGTGAGGGCAGAAACAGCAAAAGCCCCGCTTTGAAGCAAAAAACTCAGAGACCAGGCGAGTCCCTACGGGGCACATGTTTATCCAAGCCAGCCGCCTCCGGGCCGAGGCCCCCACCACTCTCTGGAGACCAGTTCCTCGATGGCCCAGCCGACAGTGTCCAGCTGGGGCTGGGCATCCCCTCCAGTGGCAGTCCTCAGTCACTGCCTGGCTTCTTCCGCCTGCCACACCAGCTCGCCCGAGATGTAGGTGGCCCGGACGTGGAGAGAGTCGTCGAGCACCACAAAGTCTGGGTCAGAGGTGGGTGGTAAGAAGCAGGCAGGGGCAGGGCCACCACCGTCCCCACCCCAAGGCCCGGGTGCGGGAAACCAAGGCCCAGCACACGACTTGTGCAGGACATCCCGGCCCATCACAGACTGAGGCCCCAGAAGCAAGACTCCGGGCAGCAGAGAACAGACAATAATGCTCCCGCAGACCCTTGCCTGGCCCGTCTCAGATGCCAGAAGGCCTGGCCTGCTGGATGGGAAAGGGGGGGCCGACCGAGGCCGCTGGCCAGGCAAAGCCACCTAGGCGAGGGGAAGAGCCCACCTCCTGCCCACCTGCCTCCCTGGCCCTGTCCCAGGCCTCCCAGGAACTCCCAGGCCGCCCCTCATTGGGCCCTGACCTGCATCGGCCCCGAAGTCCAGGGTCCCCTTGTGCTTCTCCAGGCCCAGCAGCTGTGCAGGGTGCAGGGACGCAGCCTCCAGGGCAGACTCCACGCTGCAGCCTGCTCAGGGAGCACAAATGTGTGACTACCCCCAACCTCTGGCTGGCTCTGCCATTTGACTTCAGGGCAGGCAAGGCCGGAGGTGGGGGCGCAGTGGCAGAGCACCGAGTCCTGGGTGGCCTCATGATGCCTGGGGTCCTGCTTTCTGGAGGGGTGCTCTCCTTGGAAGCCAAGGGGAGGGGCCTGCAGGCATTTGGGTCCAGAGCATTTTGTCAGTGAGGTCCCTGCAGGGCTGGGATGGGTAAGTGGCAGGAAGAGGATACCCAGTAGGGTTCCCCCCCAGCCCCAGAGCTCCAAATCCTAAGGTCACACCCCAGGACTCCACAGGAGGGTGATGAGGCCCTCCCCTCCCCCCAACCTGAGGACACTGCTGGGTACCCCAATTCTCTCCATCCCCTGCTTCACCCCCCAAGCCAGGCCACAGCTGTCCGTGCCTCCCAATTCGTCTCCCTGAGGCTCCAAACAGCACCTTGGACCACGGTGCCCCCTAACCCCCGCCCCCTGCATGACATCCCAGCCCCAAGGCACTGCCAAGAGCACCACAGGGCCTGGCCCACCACAGCCTCTGCCAGACACACCCTCCTCACCTCCCCAAGAACATGCCAACCCCCTTGAGAGACCCCCGAGCAGCCCAACCCTGGAGCCTGGAGTGCTGCCCCCACCCCGCCGCCCTCCACAGCTCTGCACCTGCCAATCCTGCAGTCCCACAGGCCCCAGGCCAAGGCCCTGCCCTCGGGTGCCGTGGTTTCAGTGCCTGTCACTGTGGGTTCCAGCCATCCGCTTGCTCGCAGCCCTCTCCCTCTGCCATGAGCTCCTGCAGGCGGGACCTTGGCCACATTCCTAGTGCCCATCCCCTGGGGACCCCACCAGACACAGACAGGCCCTGGTGGTCCCCACTCTTCCCTCCAGCCACTCCCAGATGTAGCCTCTGCCCCAGCGTGTGCGCGCGCACGCACACACACACACACACACGCGGCACACGCACCCCAGCCTCACTAACCTGTGGCCTGCAGGAAATGCCGGACGCAGGTATCCATTGGGGCTATGCTGCCACTCAGTGTGTTGGTGCCTTGAGAGCAGAGAGGGCAGGTTCTGGGGAGGCCAAGGGCACCAGGCACATTGGGCCACCCGAAGGCCCAGTGGGTCGGCAGGGGACACCCAGGTTCTTATATCCCACCAGAGGGGCTGAGAGGCTATCCTCACTCCGGCAGTCTTCGGGACAGGGGTCACTCACCTGCCACGTAGGCTGTCAGCCCATCCACCTCCACCTCCTGCTGCCCCAGCGTGTGACGGCCATTGCCCAAGCCCAGGGCAGGGACAGCATCAGTGACCAGCACCAGCCCTGCAAGGGGAAGGGGCCTCAGGAGCTGCCCGGCCTCGTCTTCCTACCGGCTCCCGCCCTGTATGGCCGCTCACCCTCGGGGTGGGCCCGGTGGGCGATGCGCAGGGCGGCAGGGTTGGTGTGTATGCCGTCAGCAATCATCCCGTAGAAGATGTGGCGGCCCAGGGGCAGCCGATCACTGGTCAGGAGCCCCACGATGCCTGGGTCACGGTGGTGGAACTGGGCAGGGGCAGGCGGGGGGCGCTGAGCGACAGCAGGACCCCTGCACCCTCCCGCCAGGAGCTGGGGTGGCACTCACAGGCAGCATGGCGTTGAAGAGGTGGGTGATGAAGGTGGCCCCGCTCTGCACGGCTTCCTCCGCAGTGCCCAGGTCAGCTACTGAATGCCCTGCGGGGACCCAGACTCAGACTCTGCACCCAGCCCAAGACCCCGGGTGGGCCGGCCCCCAAGGTGATGACACACCCCCTTACCTAGGGACACGCAGATGCCGAGGGCCGTCAATGCCCGGATCACCTCGTGGCTGCGGCCCAACTCAGGGGCCAGTGTCACGATGCGGACATTGTCCAGGCCCCCATAGATGGCCAGCAAGTCTTGGAAAGCGTTGGCCTCAAAGGAACGCAGGTGGGCCTCGGGGTGTGCGCCCCGCTTCTCGCGGCTGATGAATGGGCCCTCCAGGTGCACCCCTGGGGGGAGGGGAGGGTATGGTTCCAGCAGGCCCCCTGCCCTGCAGCCCCCACCCTGGCCCCTCTTGCCTGCCCGCCCTCCCTCCCCAGTTGGGCATCTGGAAGGCAAGGGGCTGCCAACAGGTCCCCAAGGAGCCTCCCAAGGTAGGGGTGGGGAGAGGGGTCAGCCACTCACCGAGGACCCCTGCCCCATGGGGACCACCACTCTTCACGGGGATCTGAGGAAGGACCTGGGGGGAACCAGCTGTTAAAGCCCTGCCCCCCACGGCCCAGCACCCAGAGGTCACAGCCCAGTCAAGGTCAGAGGTCAGAGTTCAGAGCCCAGCCCCTGCTGGCCTTCCCTCAGGTGTTAGAAGATGGTTGAAGACCCCAACCACGGGAAAGCACAGCACATCAAGAAATGACAGGTGCCCAGGGATGCAAGCCTGCCCTGCCTGAGAGGACCTAGAGGCGGGGAGACAGCTCCCAAGCAGGGGGCAGGCACGTGGCACCAAGGCCCTCAAGGTGGCCCCGTCAGACAGCAGCTAGGACGCAGCGAGCTGCGCACCAAAAGGTCTGGACCCAGACAGGATGACCAGCCTGGCCTCACTGAGCTGCAGGCCCAGGAAGCAGGGCTGGTGGAGGAGGAGGGCACGCAGTCCAGGCAGAGCAAGGGGCAGAAGCAGGGCTTGGTGGCCGGAAAGCTCAGGCACCGACGGCGCAGCCACACTGTGCCCGGATCTGGACACCAGGGGCAAAGGCACTTGTGTGACTCTCTGGGGAGGATGGGGGACTGGAAGGGCAGGAGATGGGCCTCAAAGGGCTAACAGAAAGCTAACTCTTATCTTTCCTGGTGGAAAGCAACATTTATGCTGCCCTAAACCAAAAAGTTAAGCAGGAGTACTAGCACATTTTCTAGAGATATGGGGGCAAATTCCAAGGGTCAGCTGAGTTCAAAGTGATTACCTCTAGGTAGGAACTGGTGGGAACAAAGGGCTGCTGTTTTTCCTAACAAGCCGTGTGATATATGTAAGTTCACTAAAGGGTTAGAAAATTAAAATTAAAAAAAGAAATAATGGCTGAGTTTTTCTAGAATAGAGTTTTAAAAGGGAATGCTAGAAAGCACTGAGTAGACAGAACAGACAGTCTGGAGATGAAGGGAATGAGGCACGTTCAAGGCAGGAAAGCAGTGGAAAAGGTGAAAGTGTAGAGGGCGTGTGGGGCCTGAGGAAAGGGCCTGGCTGCCACCCTGAGGAGGTGCCTGATGTTGACTCAGCAGACAATGGACCTGAAGCAGAGAACAACACACTCAGACTCTCCTCCTGGAAGGGTAGGAAAGGGCAAGACTGGAGGAAGAGACCCCCGAAAAAGAGCAGCTGGTCTCAGTGGACCTGAAGAACTTCTGACAAAGTAGCGATCCGTTTCCGCCCACTGTGAAATGGCCCTGGAGGGAGGTGGGGCAGAACGAAGGGGGGGGCGTGTGTGGGGACATCCAAGTGAACAGTTCTCTAGTTTCTAACGCGATACTGGTATCAAAGTTTTCATATTCAAAGCTCTCCACGATTTCCACCATACATCAGTTTACTCTATGCCTCCCAAGGCTTTCATCCTGTAAGCATTTATGAAGGGTGACGGGTGCCAGGAAGAAAACATAAGACAGAAGCCCTACTGGCCCAAAACTCCTTCCCCTATGGAAGAAGCCCCACAGTTCATATCATGATGCTTGAAGGTGCTGCTTGAAATCAGGGGCAGCGGGTGACAGCACGGCATGGGCAGTGCACAGCAGAGGAGCTACACAGGGTGGACAGAGAGAGGCAGAGGCCTTCCAGGCAGAGAGCTTGGGGGCAGAAGAGGGAGCTGCCTCAAATGGCTGAAATGCAGGTGGGGAAGGAATGCTCAGGAGGGTTGGTCCACCCTGCAGGAGGTTGGGGGAAACATGAGTGTTGTGCGGAGCCTGATACCTGGGAAAGGCCACTCTGGCAGGACCCAGGGCTGGGGGAGCAGTTGGGAGACTGGGTTAAGAGTCACTAAGCCTCACTGTTGGGGACCAGGAGAGGGGAGGAGAAAGAAGCGGGGGCAAGAGGGTAGGCATGTTCCTGGATCCTGGGCAGGGAAATTACAGCCTGATGACTGAGAGAGAAAACACAGAACCAGGGGCCAGTTTGCAGCAGGAAAACAAGATTGGTTTTTGACACCTGACTCTGTCGTGGGAGACTCAGGGAAATTTCCGGAAAGATGTCCATAGCTGACATTTACCAAGGGCATACTATGAACCAAGCATAGTGCTGAGCGCCCAACCCTAAGAGATGGATTCCGTTATTATTCTTACTTAAGGTTTGAAAAAACTGAGGCTCAGAAACAAATAACGTTGTCCCGAGTCTCCCAGACGATACATGAAGTCAGGGGGCCGGGACCGAACCCGGGTCCACAGCCAACCTCCCCCGGCTCCCGGCTCTGAGTCTGTTTGCACACACCCAGGAAGGGACCCCACAGCAGGCAACACAATCCGGGATCCTGGGATGGATCCTGTTCTGGAGAAAAACTACAAAACTAGAACATAAAAGGTAGACTAAAAGGTAACCGTGTTAATTCTGCAAACTCAAGAACTCCATGGTACTCGAATAAAGGAATACCCATGCTTTTTAAAAAGGGGTAGGGCTTCCCTGGTGGCACAGTGGTTGAGAATCTGCCTGCCAATGCAGGGGACACGGGTTCGAGCCCTGGTCTGGGAAGATCCCACATGCCGCGGAGCAACTAGGCCCGTGAGCCACAACTACTGAGCCTGCGCGTCTGGAGCCTGTGCTCCGCAACAAGAGAGGCCGCGACAGTGAGAAGGCCCGCGCACCGCGATGAAGAGTGGCCCCCGTTCGCCACAACTAGAGAAAGCCCTCGCACAGAAATGAAGACCCAACACACCCAAAAAATAAATAAATAAATAAATAAATTTATAAAAAAAAAAAAAAAGGGATAAATACTAAGGAGCAAACACGTATGTTGTGTGCCAGCTACAATTCATAAATTCAGAGAAACAGAACAATATACAGAGAAAACAAGATCGAATAACATAACGTGGCAAAGAGCAAAACCGGAGAAGCTGCGTACAAAGTAAAACTTAAAGGAAAAATGGACCATGGACAACTGAATCCCAAGAATTGCAGATAAGAAAGAATTGGAACAGTGTGGTGGTGCATGCGGGAGCAGCAGAGGAAGCCTGGGGCAGGCGACGGAGCTTCTTTCTGTAGAGCTGTTCACTGGCACCGCATACCACAGATCGGTGGTGGGGCATGATCAACTAAGGACGTGGCAATCACAGAGTCCCAGCAGCCTTAGTCAAGGAGGTGCCTGGAGGCGGCCAGATTGCAGGGTGGGGAGGGCGTATGGCAGGTGGCTGAGGCAGCGAATGCGGAAGCCCATGGGGACAGTCAGACCCGCAGTGGCACACCAGGCGGAGGAACACCTGGATGAGAAAGCCCAGGGGAGGGGACCCCCAGGCCCGGGTGGAGGGAGGCCAGCAGGTGAGGCCAGACTCAAGGGCCAAGGGGTGTTCGTGAGGGAAAGAGATCAGATTTGAAAATTAAGAGGCTGGGTGCTCCTGGGGCCTCCTTCGCTTGAGGCTGGGAGCCTGACCTCACCTTGCGATAAACCTCCGGTGGCGAGGTGACCAATGTGGGGCAGAAGGAGGTGACTCCGTGTGGCAGGATCCTCCGGGCCACCAGGGCGACTCCCGAACCCACGTCCTCCGTGGCCTGAGAAAAGTCAACGCCAAACCCACCTGCGGTACAGACAAGAGGGGATCACACGATGCTCAGAGCTCCTCCTCTGGGTCCCAGCCCCGCGGGCTCCAGACCACACCGTTGATCTGCACGTCGATGAAGCCGGGCGCTAGGATGCAGCCCCCGCAGTCCCTCTGCTCGTCAGCCACGCGCCGCTCCTCAAAGAACAGCTTCTCCGGGTCCAGAATGCTGCCCCCTCGCACCCACAGATCCTCCCTGCGCACAGAGCGGGGCGGAGGTTCGCATCACCGGCCCCGGAGCCCACCAGGCAGCCCCGGCCCCGGCCTGCGCCCACCTGAGCAGCGCCCGGCCCCGCAGGATGCGGCAGTTGGTGAACTGGATCACCGGGGCCCGCGCCGCGCCCTGCCCGCCGCGCATCCTGAGCCCAACCGAGCGGGAGGCGCCGGATTCCGCGCCGAGTTCCGGCCTAGAGCTTGGCCGGGCGCACGTGACTCTCAGCTGACTGAGGCGCGCCCACGTGATCCGGGCGCCCACGTGACCAACGCAGTCCACAGTGACGCGGCAACGTCTTCCCGGGTGGCCCGGCCCTCGGCCCCTCCTTCCCGGCCCCGCCACCCGCGAGCCCCGGGCCCCAACAAGCGACCCACACCCAGGAATCCAGTCACATCCGAGAACTTTATTGGACACGGTTCAGCGCCAGGGCCCAGTGGGCCCAACACACTGCGCCACGGCCCTGGCAGCCAGGGCTGCAGGAGGTGGTTCCATCCAACGCGTCTCAGGGCAAACGGTAACCGCACAACGCAACAGTCTACCTAAGATTACTATAGAGTTGGGAGACGGAGGGCTGCTCCACAGACGTATGAACAGGTCAAATCTTTATAAATAAACATCCAGTGAAGAGAAAATGACAACTCTAATTCATCCTTATACACAGAGCACTCTAGGGCAGATGGGTGGGGGCGGCCAGAGGCCTGCATCCTCACTGGTCAGGGGCCTGGACCGGGAGTGGTGGGCCCAGATGTCCACGGCACGGGGCGGGCAGGGGCAAGGCTGGGGGCAACAGACGATGGGCACTAGGACACTGCGCATTTACAAGACCAACTACTGGCAGGCAGCTGCCCCGTGCGTGTGTGTCAGGCTGTTCGTTCTGGAATGAGGAGGGGGTGGTCTTTACATCATATTCTGTGGCTGGTGGGCCCGGAGGGGCTACTTTGTGGAGAGGATGAGGGCGACGATGAGACCGTAGAGGCCGAGCACCTCGGCGAAGATGAGGATCAGGATCATGCCCACGAATAGCCGGGGCTGCTGGGCAGTGCCCCGCACGCCGGCGTCCCCCACGATGCCGATGGCAAAACCAGCTGCCAGCCCACTCAGGCCCACGCTCAGGCCAGCGCCCAGTTGAAGGAAACTCCTGGGGGAGAGAGTACACAGGATGGATGTTAGCCAACAGCCAGGGAAGGCAGCAGGCATGGGTCACCAGCCATCCACCCAAGACCCCTCCCGGCTCCGCACAGTGGCTTTACCCCAGGCAGGGTGTAGGGAGAGCAACCCAGGCCTCACCTGTAGAGACTGATGCCATCATTCAAGGAGTTGGCAATGAGGACTGCCACCACCAGGCCATAGATTGCGATGATACCGGCCATGACCACTGGGATGATGGACTTCATGATCAGCTCCGGCCGCATGACAGACATGGCTGCGATGCCGGTGCCACTCTTGGCTGTGCCATAGGCGGCACCCAGGGCTGAGGGGGAAAAGATGAGGTGAGCCCAGAGCACCTGTGGCCAGGACCCTGGGGGCAGCTTTTGGCATACTTGAAGGCCAATGCAAGTTATCACCCGCAAGGGGCAAGACGAAAGTGGCACTCGGCCAGGAGCAGGTGGCCTTCAGAGGAACAGCCACAGCTAGGCACTCAAGGAACCCACTGTATGGGTTCCTCCACCAGATGCCCTCATGGCTGTCTGGCCCGTATGGGCTCCTGCTCTCCTGTGAAATCTCAACCCAGGCTCACCAGCACTCCCCATGCCTGCTGCATAGATCCCATGCTCCCATGGAGCCTCAGACCTAAAAGGTGGAGCTGTGACAGGCTGCCCTGTCACGTGGGGAAACAGGCAGCTGGGCACAGAAGCCTTGCAGATTCTGGGCACCTTTTGTCCCACCAGGCACTTTCCCAGGTCAAGAAAGGCCTAGAAAAGCACAAGCTATGTCAACAGCCCAGATGTTGAGCCTGGGTCAGCCCACAAGCCCTGGGACTAAGTGCAGAGACAACACGCTGGAAGAGCCACTGCCGTGCAGGGTCAGGGGAAGCTGGCCTGGCAATTCTCATCCTCTCAGGCCAGAGGTTCGCCCACTCCCCACCCTGCCCACCGCACTTCCCACAACTCCCAGCCCAGGGACATGCTGCAACAAGAGCTAGTGTGTCTGTCAACAGGCTGAATGCTCTGCAAGAAAAGGCAGCTCTCGGCACCCTCAGCCACAGAGCAGGCCAGGACCCTTGAGTTCGGGGAGAATCCTCTCTGAACAACCAGAGAAAGGGCAAGTCAAAGAGAGGACGGTACAGGACAGACAGTGGGCTGTGAAGCCATCACCCAGGCCGACCCCAAGGCCGCTGCAGACCTGTGAGAAGCCTAGCTTGTGCTGAGGCCTCCAGTAATTGGGGGGGCGGGGGCTCTAGGCACTGCAGGACTCCTGTCTCCCCTGCCACTGTCCCTCCTCTGCCACTGTCCCTCCTCCCTCTTCCCAGGGTGGGCTGCCTTCCTGAAAGCCCCCCTTCTCCTGGCCTGTCTTCCAAGCCTAGAAAAAATGTTTGCAAGCACAACAGAGAACCACAGGGGCCCAGGCAACTCTTCTGACTCCAGTCGCCGCCCTCGAGGCTCCCAATGTGCGGCTTGAGCAGATGCTGACATGGGTCAGAGGTGGAAGGGGCCAGGACAATCCCAGACATTCCTGTGCATCTTTGACTCACCTATTTGGGCTGCCAAAAGATGACTAATCTGTGCTCATTGCAGAGCAGGGATGAGGTCAGAGGGGCTCTGCCTTCCCAGGGCTCTGAGCCTGGTGAAGAGACAGACGCAGCCCCTCCAAGCATGGCAACACATTCCAGGAAGAGTGGGGAGGTCTGGGGAAAGGTTTCACAAGGGAGGTGACAACTGAGTGGAGGACTGATAGTGAGTAGGTGGTCACAGAAAGGCGAGGCAGGAGGAAGAAGATTCCAGACCACACAGAGCAGAGACACCAGATAGGGAGCAGAGGGAGGGAGGGAGGCAGCGGTGGGGGCAGCAGGACCTGCACTGCCTCCCCTCCACACCCCCAACATCCAGCCTTCAGGTGCCAATCTTCACCAAGCCGCTCCTGGAGCAACAGTGCATTTTTTGGCCTCCTACTACGGGCCCAGCACCACACCAGGCCAGCACCAGGGCTCATTACTCAAGGACGAGGGCACAGACTGATAGGTGGCACTGAGTGAGACCCCATTACAGGGAAGCCAGCACCCCAGGCAGTGGGCCCTGCTGCAAGGCTGGAGCGGGCAAGAGTCAGCAAGTGAGCTGGGCCCTTCTCTGTAGAGTGCAGCATGGAGATCATGTGGCTGTGCTTCCCCTGGGGGTGGGGAAGCCACAAGAGGAACAAAGGGAACAAGGATGACCATCAAGAGGGAAGAGCAGCCTGGCCCAGGCAGCTGGGCTGCGAAGACCCTGGATGCCAGCTCCAGAGTCCAAGCCTGAAGGTGCTCCAGATGGAGCAGGGAACAGAAAGAGGAATCAGCACACGGTTCCGTGAACATAGCGCCAAACACCAGCGGCTCACTGGTAGGGAGGAAGTCACAGAAGATATGGAAAAGGAGCAACTGACGGCTCCGTGGAAGACATGATGAAGAAAGAATATACAAGACTTGGATCGTAAGTTAAGAAAAAAAGGGAAGCTGGAATGGGTGATGGGGATTGGGAGAGGGAGTGGACCTCATTCAGTCATAAGAAGACCAGTCAGCCAAGTGCTAGGCAGGCCAGGGGCAATCTGGGCCAGGAGCAGCGGACAGAGCTTGCACTCACCCTGGCAGCAACACCTGAGGCCTGAGAACTGTTCAGGAAGGCATAAGGAAGTAGACGAAGACAGGCCCTGGAGAAAGGTTCTAGAGAAAGAAATTAAGTCAGAGTCTGACCCAACTGACCAAGTAAGAAGCTGGCTACTGTAGGGCCACAGCAAGCCCCATGTAGGGAGGGGAGCAGGAGTGGAGCTGCATACGAGCCAACCAGAACGGGTGGCCCCAATTCTCAGGAGCCTGGGGCAAGCAAAATACCTCTGGACCAGTGATACCCAGTTCTCAGTAACTTCCAAAGACCTGCTGGTCAGGCTCCATTCAAAAGTACCAAGTAAGTTCTAGAAGGACAGGAAGAGAGGCACCTGGTGACCGGAAGGAGGCCAGGAGCTGGATACGGAAAAAGGGTTCAGGGGCAAACTCAGCGAGAATTCAAGTTCCACATGGGCAGGGTTCTTGTTTTGTTCACCGATGTCCCCCAGTGCCTGGCACATAGTAGGAGCTCAATGGAGAATTGCTGAATGGTCAATGACAATCAACAACCCACAAGTGGCTAGGCACTGGCCCTGAAGGCATTCCAGAGGCAAAGAGCAGAAAAGGCTGGGGGAAAAGGGGGTACATCAGCCTGCTGGGAGGCACGGGAGAGCAGGCAGCTCTGGAAGATGTGGAAATAGTAGGCGTCGCTTAGGACAGAAGGGGAAGTACAGGCCACTTCTCCCACCACAAATGACCCCTTACTCACACATGATGGGAAGGGCAGGGCCCACTCAGCAGCTTGTGACTGGCAGGTAGGCCTGCCTGGGCAGAGGGAGGCCCCAAGCCCCCACCCCACTAGTGTTTACAGTCAGCAGAGAGTGTTTAGAGTTCAATCCCTCCACATACCTGCATAGGGAGCCTCTCCAGTCCACCACACAAGGTGGGGCAGGGCGAGTCATCAAAGCCCAAAACCAGACCTACCTCAGAAGGCCTGGACCAGACCAGGCCAGACCAGTCCACAGGGGCTGCAGCTGGGTCAGGACTCACCTCCCTGGGTCCCACATTCCTGGCCGGGCCCAAGTGCTCTTCTCCCAGAAGGGCCAATTTTCATTGAATTTTACACCCCAGTACTGATAAGACCCAACTTCAAAACCAAGGTGCCATCAAAAACCCTGCAAGGCCCCTTCTCCATTCCTAGGGCAGCCCCTCCCAAATCCAGGCCTCAGGGAAGGAGAAAAAGGTCATTCATTCAGGCCTGAACTGAAGACTTCCTTCTATGGAAAAAACCCCAATCCCCTTAACACTGAGGCTGCATGCTACCTCGCTCACCCAGACAAGCGTCCGCAAACGCAGTGCTGAGGCTGGCCTGTCTCCCAGACATCCATACTGCACCCTCGGCCTGTCTGACCCACCCCCACCCCCCAACTCCACTCCCACCTCTGGGTCCCTGCCGGCTCTCAAGACCAACCTCTCAACCCAGCTTTTCTAACCAACCCACACCGCCTACAGGGGTATTGGGAAACACCGACAAGCCCTAACCGGAAGCACCTGACTAGGTGCAGACCCACCTGACCCCCGCCGACAGGCCAGGCCTCCACAAGGGCGAGGGCTGTGGACCACAGCGGGGAGCGCCAGGGCCGGATTCCCCACCTCCGCCGCCCACGGACAGGGTCGGCCCCGTGTCGGGGGATCTTTCCGAGGTGTGATGTCACACCTGGCCGCAGGATTGGGGGGGCGGGTGCGGAGCAGACGCAGGACCGCGAGCCCCCACCCCAGCCTCGCTCCCGCCTCTCCAGGGGCTAAGATGGCAGCGGCGCCGCCGCCCCACCCCCGCACCGACACGACCGGCTGGCCGCGGGCCAGCCCGGGACCCCCGGGAGACCCTGGGACCCACACCGGGGCCTAGCCCGCATGCCCTGCCCTCCAGACACCCGACAGCCCCCTGCAGCCCTCAGGGTCCTGGCCCAGGCCTGCAGTCACGTGAGACCCGGGACCCCCAACAGCTCGAAATTACGTCAGAGTGACGTCACACGCCGAACCCCGGCGAGCAGCAGGCACGAGCCCCGCGCGCCCCCCGCCTCCCGGGTCCCTCCTGCCACGGCGCTCACCGCTGAAGACCATGGCGGCCGAGGCGCCCATGACCGCGAAAAAGGAAGCGTACTCGGGGCCGCTCTTGGCCTCGGACATGTCTGCGGGTGAGGCGGGGGCGAGGTCGGGCCGGGCGCGGCGAGCACCGAGCTGTACGAAGCGAGCAATCAGACGGCTGGGAAAGCGATCCGGGCCGTCAGCCGCTGCGCTCTAAATACCAGCACCGCAGAACAAAATGGCGGCCGTGGCCGCGTCACATGACCCGGGCCCCGCCCCTGCGGGCCATACCACTTCGCGCCGGTAGGGGGCGTCACGGCCCCGGGACGCCCCCTAGCGGCCCGCTGACTGCCCACGCACTGTGCTGTCGCCTTGCCGGCCTGGACCCCTGCGCCCCGCCCCACCTCGGCCTCCTCAGGTGCGCTGTCGGGCGCCGCCGGCCTCTCGAACCCCGCGGCGTTGGGCCCTTCCGGTCCCCGGGCCGGGGCGGGGCGGTGGCGCGCCATATTAGCATATGGGGCGGGGCTCGAGGTGCCCCGCCTCTTCTGCGGCTGCGCGGCACTATCCGGTGTTCGCTTCGAGCGTCGCTTTTCTTTGCGTTCTCGGTGTGCAGGCTGGCTGAGGGGTTCTCACGGCCCAGCCCGCAGGGACCCAGGACTACCGTCTACCCCGAACGTCCTCATACTTCCTGGGGTGATCTGAGAGTCCAAGCAGGCGGAGCCGAAATCCTGTGTCCCCGGTTGCCCCCCACCCCCACCCCGCTGAAACTGTCCCCAGACTCTTCCAGACCCACCAGGCCCCGACCCAGCAATTGTTGATTTCTCCCCTGGCTTCCGAGGAAAAGGAGCCCCCTCCCCCGTATCTGTTCCCTCCTTTGCATCAGGGACCCAGACTACAGTTGGAGGGGTTGTCTCTGCCCCTCAAAAGGTAAGCATGACTGGTTTGAAGCCCTGTCGGTGTTGCAACCTGTGAAGTCTTCCTCGGGTTTCTACATCTTCTGGGGTCCCTGTCCTGCCTGTTCCCACACAAAGCCTGCAAATGCAGGGCCGCCCTTATCTCTGGAGCAGCAGTAAGTGGTTCCCTCTCAGCCCAGCAGGCAGCCTGGCCTGGGACTGGCCCCACTCTGGTGATTCCATGTGGCCATCCTGGCACCCCAACTGGCTGCCTTATCTCTGCCCACCAGCTCTGGTTCCCTTTGCCTTTTTGTCCTGTCCATTTCAGGAGCCCTGGGTGGCTGCCATCTGGTCCTGGGTCTCCCTTGAGCCCCAAGCCCTTATCCCAGCATTAAAGCACCCTCCCTGAAACAGCTTGAGCGGCAGCTGTCATCAACCTTCTCCATGTGGGTGGTGGGGTCACCTCCCCTGGCCTGGCCCTCCCACTGGACTCTCAGACCCACCTTCCACGACAGGAACCTCCCTCACAGCCTCTTCTCAGTGAGGCTGAGTTTGCCCCCCTCTGAACTTGCAGCCCTCAGAGTGCCATGTCTGTCGTGTTTCAAAAGAGAGGAGGCCACCATTCTGCTAGAGCCCTCCCCACCACCCTCTGCCACCTGACCAACTTCTGGAAAGAGGAATCTTCACTCAGCATCTCCACCTCCTCCCCAGCTCCTTGCCCTTGCCAAGGTTGCTGGTGACCACCATTTCTCTAAGCTGAGGAACATTCGTCAAGCTGTCTGAATGGGCCTCTCTGCTGCCGCGGCCTGCTGCCCACTTCTCCACACCCCACTCTTTCCAGTTCACCTCCATCTGCCCTGACGCCCTCATTCCTTCCTGGAGTCACAAGGAGGAGCAAGGACGGACCCAAGCCCTGAAGCCTCAGCTTCACTGCAGGTCCCGGGTGTTCCCAGGGCTCCCCCTGCCCTGCCCTACATTGGCTGATCACCTGCACCTTTCCAGACCTGAAGCTGTCCGAGCAAGCGAATGCCCAAGTGTCTGCCCCAGGCCCAATCCCCATAATTACAGGTACTCAGGGTCCAGGGCCCGGGGAGCCCAGACCAGGGAGCTGTCACTGGCTGGGGGGCAGGGAGGCTGCATGCAGGGGCAGAATTCAGACTAAGGAAAGGAGATGCAGGACAGCCCCCCTCGGGAAACTGCACAGCCAAAAGCACAGTGGTGGCAAAGTGCACAAACCCCAGCACAGCTGAAGTCCTGAGACTGGGAGGTCAGGGAGACAGTTCCCTCCTCAGGCTCAGAGGGCAGGTCGGCTTTGCTCACCGTCCTCTAGTTTTCTGCCCAAGTTCTGGTGTGAGAAGTCACAGCGGGTCTCCAGTGGGGCTGCTGACACCTCAAACCCGCATGTCTCAAACTGAGCTCACCTCCCACCGCATCACCACCAGCTTCCACTTGGTTGTTTCCATTTCCGGCAAGAGGCACAGACATCAGCCACTGCCACACCAGCAGCCTTCGAGTCACAGCTCCCTCTTCATTACTCACCAGGCCCCGAGATTCTGTGGCTTCCCAGCTCTCAGCTCTGCCCCTGCCTCACTGCTGCTGCTGCTGCCCCTCAGGCAGGCCTTTACTTCTGGCCTGGATCTTCTCACAGCCTCCAACCTGGTCTGCCTGCCCAGTCTTCCTCGCCCTGTCACCATGGGAGCTTCCTAACTGGTACATCTGACCAGTCACTCTGGTCCTGGAATCCTTCAATGTCCCTCTAAGCATTTGGGGGCATTATCTAATCCTCATAATGATCCTTTGAGGAAGATATAACCATTACCCTCATTTTGTGGACGAAACAGGCCTAGAAAGGTTTAGTACCTTGCCCAGGGTTAGCCGGCTAGCGAGTAGTGGAATTGAAACTCAAACTCCACAGGCTGAGCCTAGCCCGTGCGGCTTACTACACCTCCTGCTTCCTGCATAGGAGCTCAGGGAGTGTCTGGTGACCAGTGACAGGGACAGGAGAGACCCAGGTCACCTTCCCCTTGGCCTCCCAGAATCAGGCAGGGCCCAGGGAAGGGGTGGGCCAGGGGATGTGGAAGGGAATGGCCAGGGACACACACCTCTGCCTTCTCCCTCACAGTTATGCAGCCCCTGGAGTGAAATCACAGTGTCACAAGCCCCTGGCCTGTCACTGTGCAGGTGGGAATTTCCAGGAATAAAGAAGGAGGGGCTTTGGGAGACTCAGGGTAGAGACCGCAATAGGGAGAGGTATAGAGAGATGCGGGGTGAGGTCCCGACTTCCCCGAGGGTTCTAATGGGGATGAACAGGCCCACTGTCTGGACTGAAAGATGGTGGGAGAGAGAAATCCAATGGCACTTTGCAGAGACCTCAGGGAAGGAGGAGATGGCTGGGGAGATGGAGACCAGGAATAAAGTGACAAAGGGCCTCAAATGATTAGAAAGATGAACTAATCCTGAGGAAGCCATTTCAAAGAAGAAAGGAGAGAGTCCTGCAGCCTGACATGGCAGTCTTATCAAGAACATCAGGAAACTGCAGACAAGGTATCCAGGCAGAGCGCCTTCTCCCAGCGGACAGTCCCATTCTTCCGAGTAGCCATGAAGACACACCATAGGGTGTGATGCTCAGAGAGGGCACCAGGCTCTCTTGACTTGACTAGATAAGAGCTAAGTGGGGTCCAGGCAAGGCTGGGAGGAGATGGAACAAAAAATATAGTTGCGATATCAGAGGGGGGAGGGGCGGGATGCATAAAAATGACTTTTTGGTATAATTAAAATAATTGGAGCTTACAAAAAGATACAAGGTTTTTTTTAAATAAAAAATGTCTATGTACAAGCAGGACAGGGGCACAGCTGGGGGCAGCCAGTCCTGCAGGGGAAACTGTGTTTTCCTGAGTGGCTCCAGCTGGATGTCAGGCCCTGAGAGAGGCAAGAGGTGGAGGACTGGTGATCCCAGAGATGGAGCAGCCCCCCCACTTCTCACTGACCCCAACTCTGAGGGCTGATGAGAAAGGGCCTGATTGATTCTTTTTTTTTTTTTTTTTTTGGCCAAGCAGAGCTGCTTGCGGGATCTTAGTTCCCTGACCAAGGATTAAACCCGGACTCCCTGCGGTGGAAGCACATAGGCTTTACCACTGGACTGTCAGGAAATTCCCAGCCTGACTGATTCTTAAAACTCTTTGAGAACCAGACTGGCAGCAGGCAGGGAGCCCAGGGGCCGGCCCCGACTGCCAGGGGGCAGTGTGTGACTCCTTCCCCGGGCCAGTGAGAGGAAGGAAGGGGGAATCCTATGGGTTTACAGTAAACCAGGGCCAGGCGCCGGGCTTGGCACAGGGAGCAAGTTCTCAGAAAGGGCGCTGGATGAATCCTCAGCCCTGGTGGGCACCATCGGCCCTGGTCTGGGCTCAGCACCCTGAAGGCCAGTATGACCTCCCTCCACTCCAACAGTCAGCCTTCAACTAACTCTAAGCCACTCGTCTGGCACTTATTGAGCATCTACCGTGTGCGGGCACTGAGCTAGGCTCTGAGGATACAAGATTGAGGAAGACAGCTCCTACCCTACCTGGGACGGCTGGACTCACAGACAATGACGTCCCAGTGCCAAATCAGCTACAAAGGAGGGAGGAGCCTGGAAAGCTCAGATGGCCCCCAGCGGGTGATCTCTAAATGAGGGCTTAAAAGATGAAGAGAGGGACTTTCCTGGTGTTCCAGTGGCTGAGACCACGCTCCCAATGCAGGGGGCCCGGGTTCAATAACTGGTCAGGGAACTAGATTCTGCATGCCGCAACTAAAACTAAAGAGCCCACGTGCTGCAGCTAAGACCTAGCACAGACTAAATAAATAAATTTTTTTTTAAAAAGATAAAGAGGGTTTTAAAATATATTATTTATTTATTTGTTTGTTTGTTTGTTTGCTACGGGTCTTAGTTGCGGCATGCGGGATCTTCTTTGCCGCATGTGGAATCTTTTAGTTGTGGCATGTGGAATCTTTTAGTTGTGGCATGTGGGATCTAGTTCCCTGACCAGGGATCGAACCCAGGACCCCTGCATTGGGAGCATGGAGTCTTAACTGCTGGACCACCAGGGAAGTCCCAAAAGATAAAGAGGGTTTGAGCAGGGGAGAGACAGGATCCTGCTTGTGCTTAAATTACAGACCATCCACACCACAGAAAGTTGGGCAGCTGTTGAGGAGATGGAAGCAGGTGGATGACCCCTGAGATGCAGTTAAGTGACAGGCAGCAGGGTGGGGAGAGCGCACAGGTGGGTTACCTGAAGTGCACACAGACCCTGCTGACAGCGGTGGGCCCCCGAGACCAGACTGGGAGGAAGACCTCCCCCTGTGGATATTCCTGTACTGTATTGATTTTCTATGAGGTGCATATTTTACCTTTTAAAAAACCAGGAGACAGGGAGAAATGCAGAGCAAGTGCTTAAATGAGTTTCCTTTTGGAGTGATGAAAATGTCATGGAACTAGATAGAAGTGGTGGTTGCACAGCACTGTGATGGCACTAAGGGCCACTGCATTGCTCACTTTGAATTTAACCATTTGAATGTTTAAAAGGACAATAAAACAAAGCATTTCCATGGCTGGCTACAGGTGGGAACACAAGCTGAGATACGATTACCATGGACCAGGCCCAAAAAGGGGCCCACGTGAGGTGGTGGTGGGAGGAGAGAGGTAGCCCAGCCTGGTCGAGCTCTGGGCAGACACCGTGGGCGCCACAGTTGACCCAGCCTGAGGGAGGCATGCCTCTGAAATGTTGGAGGATATAGGCCTGCATCCCTACCTCCCCTATGGGGGCTTTCTCCATCCCCCCACCCAGGGAACGCATCTTGCCCAATTCTGGCCCGGGTCACAGTGTCTTTTTTTTTTGGCTGTGTTGGGTCTTCGTTGCTGTGCACAGGCTTTCTCTAGTTGCGGGGAGCGGGGGCTACTCTTCATTGCGGTGGCTTCTCTCACTGCGGAGCACGGTCTCTAGGCGTGTGGGCTTCAGTAGTTGTGGCTCGCGGGCTTAGTTGTTCTGCGGCATGTGGGATCTTCCTGGACCAGGGCTCGAACCCGTGTCCCCTGCACTGGCAGGTGGGTTCTTAACCACTGCACCACCAGGGAAGTCCCAGGGTCACAGTGTCTTAATGTCAACCATAAGACGGGCCTAAGCCCACTTACAGTAAGAAGGGACTGCAAGGGGCTTCCCTGGTGGCGCAGTGGTTAAGAATCTGCCTGCCAATGCAGGGGACACGGGTTCGAGCCCTGATCTGGGAGGATCCCACATGCCGCAGAGCAACTAGGCCCATGAGCCACAACTACTGAGCCTGCGCGTCTGGAGCCTGTGCTCCGCAACGGGAGAGGCTGCGACACTGAGGGGCCCGCGCACCGCGATGAAGAGTGGCCCCCGCTCGCCGCAAATGGAGAAAGCCCTCACACAGAAATGAAGACCCAACACAGCCAAAAATAAAATATAATAAATAAATAAATTAAAAAAAAAAAAGAAGGGACTGCAGGGAATGTTGGGGCATCTCCAACCGCAGGCCCCAGGAACACACACTGCCACGTGAGACAGGTGCACAGCCATCCCCGTCCAGAACTGTCCGATGGACACCAGCATGGGCAGGACCATGGGGGGGCTCCTGCTCTCACAGGCCAACAGGGGAGGGGTACTGGGGCAGGGGCACGCAGCCCACTGATGGATGGGAAATGGTCCAGAGGCCCAGGCTCTTGGTCCAGAAGAGGAACTGAAACAGCTGGTGTCAGAGAGCTGGCAACACTGGGGCCAAGCCTCTCTTCCCCTACCAGCCCAGGATTTCTGGGACCTGGGCCAGGCCATCTGAGGGTGGCAGCAGGAAAGGGATAATGGGAAGACGCAGGTCTTGGAAGGCAACGCCGAAGGAAGGGGGAGCAGCAGAAGTGAGTGTCCAGCTGCCAGTGTAGGGAAGAGGAACAGAAGGCAAGAGTGGGACAGAGCCGCCACGCCTGCCAGCAGGATGGGAGGGCCGCTGGCGATCCGCCGGCCCTGGGAGGAACTGAAGGACGGGCATGTGCACGTGGCAGAGAAAATAGGTCTTACGTGTTTGTTGTATACGTACACCCAACTAAAATGCAAGGGATTAGAAAAAACATTCATAGTGACTTCTATAAACTTCCAGATAGAATATGCTTATTTTGAATGAGCATGACTTTTTTGACACTGAGTTTTACACGGACAGGGATCCTTGCAATTCTGGACGGAGAAGTTTGGGCGACATTTTCTGATGGCCATTCCTCATGTTTACGGAGCACGTCCACATGCCAGGCGCCGTGAACGACAGCAGACAAAATCCATCAGGGGAAGACTTGGTTGGCACCAGTGGCAGCAGAGGATCTATCTCTGGAATGAAGAAACTTCTCCCCGTTGATCATGATCAGCTAATGCAGTCCCTCAAATTCATGTCCAGTGGTTCCTTCAGGAATTCCCATCCCACTGAAACATTTTCACATCAAATACTTCACAGTGATGTTGACCCATTTGTTCTCATTCATTTTATTTAGAACTCAAAATTAACACTGACCAAACATATCACTAAATCACTTACTTTTCCAAAGTTAGATTTTGCTTCAAAGTTACACATTCGCTCACTACACGTATTTCCACAGGGTCCTCAGAATTTTTTTTTACATTCATTTAAATGCTCCAAAGTGTCAGTCCAGTAATCCATTTTTCAGCCAATAACCATCCTAGACAAGAACAAGAAGGTAAAATTATTCACACTGCTCTTCTCTTCGATCTTTAGCTTGTAAACTTTTGACAAAACGTGTTCTTTGCCAGTCAACGCACTTCAGGGTGAAATAGAACAGGGGTTTGCTCCTGTATCTTTGTGTGAAGATAAAAACAGGGGCGGGGATAGCTTGGATTGAGCTAGCTTCACCACATTGTCAACCATATCACTGGACAGGATCAGACCTGCAGGCTCCCTGCAACCAGGGGCGCATCTAATGGGGAACCTAACTGAGCAGCCACACCTGGGCTTTAGCGGTCTAAGGCGGAAGCTTTTGTTAGTTGGTGTGTCCCATGTCACACCATGGGTCAGTGTCTGTGTGAGTGTGTCCACTGACTTTGCTTCCTTGGTCGCCAAGTGCAGTGTTGATAAATTCCACGCGGTCGGGTGAAATGAGTGGGTCTGCACACGTGGGAGGCATTTCAGCTCCAGACATGAGTCACATGACACTGCACCTAACTTCGAGCAGTCTGACACGTATATAACGAAGATCATACATTCTTTTTTTGTTTTACAACAGGTTATTTTTAAACATGCAAATGCTTTTCTTTCTGCCTAACTTGACATCGTAGGGTGAAGCACCTGCGAGGTGTGCCTGGCACTCCTGCCTCATTTGGCGACTTCTCTGTGCAAACATGACAGTTGGGGGAGGACTGTTGAGATATAGGAATACATATTTGATGCAGTCGCTGTACGGCCTAATTATGGCAATTTTTTTTTGACCGGTGTTAGTCATGTGAACTTGATGACATTCAGGATTCAATTAAAATGTGGGGAAGTAAACAGTTATAAAAATTAAATCTGTTCCTGGAACAAAAACGACTATAGAAAAACTGAGGGAATCTAAACACAGACTGCAGTTTAAGTTTCCAGCATCGTACTAATGGTCATTTCTTAGGTTTGATAAACACGCACTGTTAACACTGAGGGAGGGTGGGGAGGGGTTGTGGGAGCTCTATACCATCCGTGAAACTCTTCTGTAAATCAAAAATTATTTCAAAATAAAGTGACAAAAACTGAATCTACTAAACATAAAATATGTAAGAAGACTATTACAAAGGCTCTGTGGCTTCAGGAAATAGATAAATCTGAAGGTCTTGTGAAATCGTCAGAATTTTCTAAAACAAGTTGCCCTGAAAACCTGAAAAAAATAATAAGCATGGAACTTATAAAAATAGGAAAAATTGAAATACTTATTTTTTTAAATTTTATTTATTTATTTATGGCTGCATTGGGTCTTCATTGTTGCTGTGTGCAGGCTTTCTCTAGTTGTGGCGAGTGGGGGCTACTCTTCGTTGCGGTGTCCGGGCTTCTCATTGTGGTGGCTTCTCTTGTTGTGGAGCACGGGCTCTAGGCAGTTGTGGCACGCGGCTCAGTAGCTGTGGCTCGCGGGCTCTAGAGCACAGGCTCAGTAGTTGTGGCGCACGGGCTTAGTTGCTCCGCGGCATGTGGGATCTTCCCGGACCAGGGCTCGAACCCGTGTCCCCTGCATTGGCAGGTGGATTCTTAACCACTGTGCCACCAGGGAAGTCCAAAATACTTATTTTAATTCAATAATTAAAACTGAAAAACTCATAAAGTACAAATGACTTACTCTTGTATCACAAATTTTTGAAAAACTGATCTTCTAAAGCCTTAAATGCATACAATCCACTTTGATAATGAACTGGTTTAATCTATGTTCAATTTTTTGTTTTTCTTTTTATTTTAAAAATTTTTTAAAATTAATTAATTTTTGGCTGTGTTGGGTCTTTGTTGCTGCGCGTGGGCTTTCTGCAGTTGCAGTGAGCGGGGGCTACTCTTCGTTGCAGTGCGTGGGCTTCTCATTGTGGTGGCTTCTCTTGTTGTGGAGCACGGGCTCTAGGTGCGCAGGCTTCAATAGTTGTGGCTTGCAGCTCTATAGCGCAGGCTCAGTAGTTGTGGCACACGGGCTTAGTTGTTCCACAGCATGTGGGATCTTCCCAGACCAGGGATCGAACCCGTGTCCCCTGCATTGGCAGGTGGATTCTGAACCACTGTGCCACCGGGGAAGTCCCTAATTTTTTGTTTTTAAAATAAATTTTCAAATGTTTCTAGAAAAACAAATAATTCATTATGCAAATCCATAAAACTTTGGCTAATTTTTAACATAAAATGCTAGTAATAATCAGGAAGAAATAATAGAGAACATTAACACCTAACATCAGATAACAAGGACAATAGTAAGAATAAAAAATAAAGATAATAACCACATACCTTTTAGTTTAGCAGAAAAGTTAGGGAGAAGATGTGAAATTCAAAGAAACTGAATATTTTGCATGCACACATGAAGATCTCATGATACAGAAATCGTGACTAATCAGCAGTCACCCTCCCTGGGCCAGACCTCTGGGGGCCCTTGGGGCAGCCACAGAGAACCCTCTGGACTTACTCACCAGAAAAAGAACACCCCAGTTCAGGAAGTTTACAGAGGGGGCCATGCAAATAGCGCTCAGGTATGCCTTCAGCTGCTTCTGAAAGGCTGTGCTTTTAAAAGGCCTTTGACGTTCCCGTGATAGAACACTGACAAGCAGGAGGCTGCACCCCGTTCGGTGGCATGCCTAGGGGCGGGTAGGCCCGGGAGGTCCCCCTAATTGAAGAAACCGGACTCGGGATCCCTGGAGTTCATGTAACGAGACCGTGTTTAATGAACACCAAAGTATAGGTGAGGGCTGTGGGGGCTCAAAGACAGGGGGCAGCGAGGGCTGCAGGGTCTGGTGAGGGGGGGGTAAGCTGTGACACCACCTCCCAACACCTCTCCCTTCTACAGGGATTCACACTGGCCCCTCAGAGCCTCTCAGCAGTCCTGTGGGGACAGCACAGCAGGATGACTGGCCCCATTTTACAGTTGGGGAAACTGAGTTCCAGACAGGTTCACTAGCTTGCCCAAAGCCACACAGGGTTCCCGGTCCTTCCTTCTGTATCACTTCGGCCTGGCTCGGGGGGATCTGAGTAGGTGGGCAGGGGAGGATGAGCACCCCACAGGAAGAGCAAGCAAGGTGTGGAGGACAGAGGCGTGGCATGTGGGGACATGGAGAGGCAGGACCCCCTGGCATCTGTGGCCCAGGCTGCCATGGCCTTGGCACAGCCCCTTGGGTGTCCGCTTCTCCTCTCTTTCCTCAGGGGTGTGCCCAGGCCCTCAGGACCAGCTGAGGGAGGTCATGGGGTGGGAGGGCCACTCCCTGCAGGGCTCACACAGCCCTGAGAGACACAGAGGGAGAACTCGTACCATGCAGAGGGGTGCGTCAGGAAGGTGCCTCGGGGGCAGGGAGCTGGGGAAGGCGTGTGGAGCACAATGAAGGTGAGATGGGTAGGGCTGGACAAGGCCAGCACTGAGTGCTGAGTGGTCTGGATAGGATCCTGGGCCACGTCACTGCAGCGAAATGCGGCCGCCGCAAGGACTGGAGGGGAGCTAAGGAGGGCCCGAGCTGGAGAGGAGGAGGGCTGAAAAAGGTTCCAGGGGTCCAGGCTTCTCCAGGCAGGCCCCTGGAAATGTTGGCTGGTTTGAGGTCAGTCACGGAAGGCCCCTCCCTGGGCGGCCTCTTTAGGCGTGACTACACACTGAGGCCCAGCAGAAGCATCAGGCTCTGTAGAAACACAAGGATACGTACTGTCCCCTGCAGCCCTTCACCCTACTGGCCCTCGGCCCTCCCTCGGGAGGGGCCCAAAGCCCTGCACACAGCCTGCCCTCCCTGCCTTCACCCTGCCATTCCTGTCTGAGAGGCACCCCCAGAAGGCCAGTATGGGGAGGAGGGAACTGAGTCAGAAGTTTCAGGCAGATGCTCCTGCTAAGGAATAGTCCCCAGCGTGCCTGTTGTCTTCCCAAGACCGACACACCCCTAGGGAACCACCAGCAGCAGGCCTGGCAGGAGGCCGCAGGGCCTGCTTGGGAGCCATGCTCAGAGGCACCAGCAGGGGGTGCCATGGACCCACACTCGAGGGGCAGGCTCCTTCTGCCTTTCCAGTCTCATCTCCCCCACCCCTCTCACCCCACAGAACCAAGGCTCAGGGGCTGCAAGACTTAACCCCTCCGGTCTTGGGCACAGGATGCCTGCACAGAGGACAGCCAGGGCCTGAGTCCGAGGTGGAGACAGTAGCAAGTATGGGCAGGTCTGAGAAGGGCCAGGAGGGACAGGCCTGGCCAGCTGAGGTCCTGGCACCACTGCCCAGCCCAGCACCAGAGCCCAGCTGCACCCTGATGGTGCCCACGCACATGGCGGGGTGGTGGTCTTCATTCACTGCCTCCTCCCTGAAGAAGGGGCCCAGCCACCACCCCACCCTACAGCAGCAGCTCGGTCACCGTTAGCTCACGCCTGTCACTGGGTGTCAGGGTCTTGGAAGCCCCAGGCCTCCACGGCAGCGATGAGGAAGTTCTCAGAGCAGAGGGGCTGGTTGTTGAAAGTGTCGCAGTGGCCTGTGCGGCCCCGGTTCAGGTCCCCGTCGATGTAGAGCGCCTGGCCGCCCCCTCCACCTGTGGGATGCTTGGTCAGTGGCTGCCCGCTGTCCAGCGCTGCCCCCAAGGGGCTCTCCTGCTCCTGAGCATCTCCACTTGGACAGGGCAAGTCTTGGAGCCGTCCCTGCGCAGCCCTGCCAGAGGCCTCTCTAAAACCACGGGGCTGGCTTTCCACTCTGTAAAGTCCCCCGGCTCCTGGTGAGACCCTGCTAGTGAGCCCACTTCCCCAGCATGCAGCCTCAGGTCCCCACACCTGCCCCGCATGCATGCTCCACCCCTAACAATCCCGCTGCCTTCCTCCACCATCACAGGGGCTCTGCCTGTCCCTCAGATGAGGTACCTACCACTTGGCTCAGCAAGGGCTGGCCCGGGGCTTCAGCCACCCACGACCCCGTACCCTCCTCCCAGGCTAAGTGACCAAGGGCAGACAGGAGCCCAGCCTGAGGTGCAGGGAGGCGCCCACCTATGATGAGGCAGTCGTTGCCCCCGGCCATGAACAAGGACTCCGTCTTGGAGGGCAGGTTGAAGTGTCGAGCAGCCAGGAACGGCGAGAGGCGGTCAGCAGGGTCTGAGGACAAAGAGCGGCAGGGCGAGGACAGAATGGTGGTAGACTCCAAGGACACAGGCTTGGTCAGCTCCGGATGTTTGATGACCACCCACTCGTAGCGCTGGACCTCGGGCTGCAGCTGAGGGCAAAAGGGCAGCATGAGGAGTTGGCATATGGCGCCCACAGGGCCCCTGCCCGCTTCCCGCCCCCCATCCCACCCAATTCATCATCAGTGCCCTGAGTGAGGCCCCGAGTGGGGGCTGGGAGATGGCGCCGCACAGCGCAGATGAGGGCCTGCCTGCTCTCACGGAGCTCACGGTCCAATGATCACAAACCAGAAGGAGACGGGGAGGTTAGCCTGTAGGGTAACAGCTCTGATGGAAGTAAACAGGGTCACGTGAGTGGGGGTGACCTCCTGCAGGGAGGCCCACTCACCCTAAACACGAAGCATTCTCCGGTACCAAAGAAGCCCAGCTTGCCTCCAAACTTGTTTCTCTCGCTCCAGTCTGTTGACAGGTAAGCTCCACATACCTGGGGAGAAAGGCCCAGGGTGAGGCTGTGCCCTGCTTGCCTGCAGGAGCGTCCCCTCACTCAGGACCTGCTGAGAGGCCACAGTACAGTCACAGCTGGGGCTGTTGTGGTCACAGCCCCCCTCACACTTGAGGACCAGGGCTGGAGAGTAATAGGGAAAGTCAAGAGTTTGGAGGGCGTGGGGCTGGCAGTGAGCGTGCACGGGGGCTGCCTCGGCCACCATCAGCTTACTTGGGATATTTTCATTTCCCTCTTGGGCCCTAAAGCATGGGAATAAGCTCCATATCCACACTCTGATTGTGGGCATCAGCGCCAGGGAGGCCCCTCAGATGGAAGCTTCCAGGAAGCACCCCTGCTCAAGAAACGTTTTCCAACCCTCCCATCAGCCAGCAAAGTGCTTGATTTCACCATTAGAGAGTCACTCCTTTGAGTGGTTACAGGATTTGCCCAAAGTATCTGACAATCAGAGTCATCCGCTATAACACAGATGCCCGGGCTTCTCCTGGAGAGGCAGATGCAGACTCTGGAACAGGGTGAAGAAACTGAAACTCCCACAGGTGCAGGTTTGGGAGCCATTGAACGAGGAGCCTCTATCTCATGCAGATACCCCCAGGATTGGGGCGTGTGAGCTCTGACTTTATTCTAGACATCTTAGATACTTTCCAGATGACAGCACTGCAGAGAACAAGGCCCTGAGAACTACCTGTCAGGGGCTGGAGGCAGGTGAAGGCAGACAACTCACCTGGTGCTGGCCAACTACTGCAGGAGGAGGTGAGGCCTCACTCACTAGGCATTTCTGCAAAGCTCCTCTAAACTGCCAGGCTGTGTCAGGCTGGGGGCCTGGACCCCAAGGGGAAACAGGGAGGCTCTGGGTACTTAGGGGGTCCTAGGGGAGGCTAGAGTCACCTCTCTGTAGAGGGGCCCTGCTCTGCACCCCTAAGCCCAGGGAGCCTGGGTAGGGGCTATCGAGGAACACCCATCCTCTCTGGGGCACAGACTCCCCAGGCTCATCAGACACCAGGACCCCAAGCTCCCTCTGGTCCCTCCTCACCTCCTTTTGCGTGGTCTTGATGAGCAGGAGGGTGGGCTCGTGTCCTTCACACTGGAAATAGAACCTGGGGGCAGAGACCACACATGCCAGTCCTGATAGTAACAATTACACCTGCACCCCTTCCCTGTGCCACCTCCAGCCAGCCTCTGTTGCCCCAGGCTGTCTGGGGGTGGATGGACCTGGAAACTGCTTGTCCTCCTCTCCCAGGGACCAGGCACAGTGGCTTGGATGGTAACATCTTGGCCTGGGCACTTTTCTCAGACAAGATGGAGCCCTGGCCAGGAGGCCTGCAGGCCAAGCGGTCAAGGGCCCCAGGACTCTCTGCCCTGGTGTGACACAGAGGAGAAGCTGCATGGCAGAGGGCCCCCAGCAGACAGAGCCATGTGCCAGGTGCTTCGGGGAAGCAAGAACCAGAGGAACAGGTCCCTGCTCTGGGAAAGCTCGGAACGTCCTCGGAAGCTGGGCAGCACTGAGAAGCATGTGAGGAGGCCTGAGGCTGCCACTGTGCCAGCACCAGGTGCCCAGGGGTTGGCTGGCGTCCCTGGTGGCCCTGCTTAGCCGTCCCTCAGCAGGCCTCCCACACTGCACAGAAGTGGGGGCCAGGTCAGCACAGCTCCGGTGCCTGCCGTGTGGGCTGGGCCAGCCCCGACTGCATCACCTATGACCCAAGCCAGAGCTTGGGTCAGAAGCCACCTGCCATCTGAGGCTCTAGGGGGGCGGCCACGCCTGGCAGAGTGACCCTGGGAGACAGTATGCCCTGGGGGAAGCCTGCACAGGACCCGGCACAGCCCACAGGGCCAACATGGACCTGGCGTGTGGACTGATGAAGCGGGGTGGAGGAGTAGTGAACCAAGGCCGGCCGCCTCAAGTTGTCCCGACAGTTCTGTAAGCTCCCGGGGGGAAACTCTGCCTCCCGCGTCATCACAACACCTACGTGGGGGCCTGGAGCTACGGCGTGTACTGTAATGACCCCTGAAGTTTGGGTGGCCTGGGAGTGAGAGATGCCCAGAAAAGGGGCTCCCAATTCTAGGGCCCCCCAGGAAGAGACAGGGCCTTGTCCAGGTGCCCATGTTCGAAGGCTCATTTCCAGCCCCACCATGACCTCCCAGAAGTGGGGACAGGATGAAGAAGCTGGGCAACTCCACAGCTCACTCCACCCCTTCTGCACTGTCTGGCCCTTGGAGTCCATACCTTGGGGCCTTGGGAGGGCAGGCCCAGCATTCCCCAGCCTCCTGGGCATTACCTGGTCAGGCTGTACCCGTGCTGCAGTGAGGAGAAGAGCAAGAGGGGCTGGCAGAGGGCGAACCGCTCAGGGACCCATGACCAGATGTCTCTCATCTCCTTCACGCCGACGATCTCTGAGTGGAAGTTCTCCGCGTGAACAGCCAGGTGCACAAACTGCCTGGGGGAGTGGGAAGAGGTCAGAGCACAGCTGCGACCCCAGCCCTGGCCACGCCCCCCACCCTGGAGGTGTGCAGAGCCTCTTGTGTGAGCTCAGCCTGGAGGAAATGTCTCACCTGTTCAGCCAGGTCAGAGCCTGGTTTCTAGGGGCCCTCAGGAAGAAACAGGGTGGAGCTGTCCCCCTGGAGTCCCACTCCCACCCCGCTACACAGAGGGTAGAGCGCCCAGCCTGGGTGGGGACAAAAGCACCTTTTCTCTAAGAAACGGGGATAGAGAGTGAGTCAGCTCTGAAAGACAATGCTTCCTGGCCAGCCAAGCACCGACAGGCAGACAGACAGGGCCTGAACTTCGGCCAGGCTCTGAGGCAGCACTGCTGAAGCCAGCGCTGAGAGCCAGAGCAAGCAGACAGGCTGGAAGACAGAGGGAAGCCAGGCATGGAGACATGGTTTCCAGACCTACCTTTTAGAAAGTGAAACACTGAAAAACAGGAGGAAGCAACAGACATGGAGACCAGGAAGAAAAATAAAACAGACAAGGAGAGGTTAGTTGCAAGTACTGATGCCCAGGATATGCTTGCCTTTGGCCTGCAAGAAAGGCCTCCACACCTAGAGTACACTCACAGCATCTGCTGCCAAGGTATCAGGACACCATGGGCCCTTGCCACGCCTGCTCCCCAGGAGCCTGTGCTCAGGGCAGGGGGCCACGCTCAGCAGCCACGAGAATGGCCAGCAAGGGAGCCCAGAGCTAGAGTGGTGGAGCAGGAGCTGCTCTAAAATGACCCAAGGAGGCCAGCCTGGCTCACTGCTGGACCTGCTGCGGCCATGGTCAGCATCCAGCTTCCATCTCAGCCATGGCCCCTGTACCCGGGGACAGGACCCTATGCCTTCTGCACCCACATTTGCCTCAGCAGCCTGTGGCTGTAGCCAGGAAGGCTTTCTCCTTTCCCGTGGCTTTCTATCCACACACGGATGGCTGGCTGGACAGGCTCAGGCCCCAAGCACCCAGAATGCATTCCCCCAAAGCCCCGCCCCACTCGGGCCCTGATGGTAGCCCCTGCCTACCTCTTCTGCTTGACGGTGATGCCCTTCTGCTTCAGAGCTTTCTCATTGGCCATCTGCAGGAGCTGAATCTCCTTCCGAGAAAAGAGGCGGATGGCAAACGCTTTCTCCAGAAGCTTCTCGGGAGACACAGTCTTGGCGATGTCCTTGACAAAGGTGCGGATGTCCTGCTTCACGTTGTCTGACTCCAGTGGCTGCCCAGCTCTCACCTTGTGGAAGAATTTGAGGATTGCCAGCGCCACGCGGTACAGCACCTTGTAACCTTCCACCAGGAAGACGTCAAAGACGCGAGCAAAGTAGTTGAGGGGCAGCTCCCCAAACAGCCAGCGCTGCCAGTCCGCATAGACCTGCAGGACGTCCTCTGAAACGGCCACCATCAGCTTGTGGGCTGCCTGGCAGTACTTGTTCACCAGGTCCCCGAACGTCATGCAGGAAGACTCGAAGGCCAGGAAGCTCTGGTCGATTAGCTTCTTGCTGGGGTCGTTGCAGGCCAGGATGCGGCAGGCCTTCTCGAAGCACTCGGCCTCGTCAATGCTGTAGTGGAGCAGCAAGGCCACGACCGCAGGCAGCGCGGGGCAGAAGGAGACATCAGGGAACTGGTTGGCGATGCACAGCAGGATCTTACGCACGGCGCCCTCGCCCCGAGTGTTCAGGCAGTAGCTGGGCACCTGCGTGTTGTCCACAAACTCGGGCAAGGGCAAGCTACCACTGCTGTGCTTGCCCACGATCTTGCCGACGATGTCACTGTACACACTGGCATCTGGTGTGACCGTGCGGCAGGGGATGTCCCGGATCAGGCGCTGGTACACCTTCCCCCGCAGGGTGTAGCTGCGGGCCCAGTAGCCCTGGCGCGCCAGCTGCTTCAGCTCCTGCAGCTCGGTGCAGCTCAGCTCCTTGGGCCCCAGGTCCTGGATGGTGGCGTCCATCTTATCTCTGTCCACAAAGCAGTTGTAGCCCGGGGAGTCCATAGCACAGGGCGTGCCCAGGAGGAGGCCCGGGGCTGCCAGGAGGGGGCGAAGAGCAGCTAAATCCACCAGCGATCTGTCCGAGGCTTCTCTGCTAACCTGTTTGCCATCCCATACCCTACAGGATTAAAAACCATGCTTAGGGGGCTTCCCTGGTGGCACAGTGGTTGAGAATCTGCCTGCCAATGCAGGGGACACGGGTTCGAGCCCTGGTCTGGGAAGATCCCACATGCTGCGGAGCGACTAGGCCCGTGAGCCACAATTGCTGAGCCTACGCGTCTGGAGCCTGTGCTCCGCAACAAGAGAGGCTGCGATACTGAGAGGCCCGCACACCGCAATGAAGAGTGGCCCCCACTTGCCGCAACTAGAGAAAGCCCTTGCACAGAAATGAAGACCCAACACAGCCATAAATAAATAAATAAATAAATTAAAAAAAAAAACATGCTTAGTATGCGTGTATAAAGGTTTACATTTTTAAAAAACATGTTTTTGTTTTAGTCTTTTTTTTTAATTGTATACTTTATTTTTTAATTAATTAATTAATTAATTTTTATTTTTGGCTGTTTTGGGTCTTTGTTGCTGTGTGCGGGCTATCTCTAGTTGCAGCGAGCAGGGGCTACTCTTCGTTGCGGTGCGGGGGCTTCTCATCATGGTGGCTTCTCTTGTTGCGGAGCACGGGCTCTAGGCACGCAGGCTTCAGTAGTTGTGGCATGCGGGCTCAGTAGCTGTGGCTCACGGGCTCTAGAGTGCAGGCTCAGTAGTTGTGGCGCACAGGCTTAGTTGCTCCGCAGCATGTGGGATCTTCCCGGACCAGGGCTCGAACCCGTGTCCCCTGCATTGGCAGGCAGATTCTTAACCACTGCACCACCAGGGAAGTCCTGTTTTAGTCTTTCTATAAAGTATCAGTAGGGTTTCCATTTAAGATAAGTGGACATTCTGAGAATTCACTACAAACTCTGGAGCATGACTTCTTTCCATGGGGCTTATGAAGATACTGGAGGAGGTCACATAGATTCTGGATCATGAGATTCTGGGTTATGAGAAAGGACTTCGAGAGGCTGACTCTACTGTAAACAACTCTCTGCTCGGGGGTGGGTGGCCCACCGGGCCCCCACACTTCACCCTGCAGCTGTGGGCCTTGTAAAAGGAGCAGCTAGTCAAGAAGACTCCATGAAGTCAACAGATGCTGCGTTTCAGTTCTCAAAGGCTTCAGGCCTTTAACCAGCCGTGTATCATGAGGAAGACACACACCTACTCTGTCCCAGGACCCCTGGCTTGGAATTTGGAGGCCAGCTCTTAACTTTCTAAAAATAACAGCTAAGTTTCAGGCAGGTATTCCAGAGAAGACTCAGTGGTGGGGAGTAGACATGAGGGCTGAGAAATAAATGGAAGGTGTCACAG
Source organism: Balaenoptera acutorostrata (assembly GCF_949987535.1). NCBI lineage: Eukaryota > Metazoa > Chordata > Mammalia > Artiodactyla > Balaenopteridae > Balaenoptera > Balaenoptera acutorostrata. The sequence goes on from NC_080078.1 coordinate 37,736,724, forward strand.
CTTCAAAATTAGACATTTCTGGAACCAAATGAACCAGAAGTACTGGGGGATTTGGTGCTATTTCTCCATTATGGGCAACTATTGAGATTCGTGCAGACATAAAAAAAAAAAAAAAGGATAAAATGTGCTATTTGAGAGTCTCTGGCTGCATGTGGACGGCAAGACAGAAGTCTACTGTTCAGAATACCGCAATTTGACATTTGTTTTTGCCAAAGGCTACTGTTCTCAACACTAAAGCACAATAGTCTGCCCATGCACCTCAGACTAACCTTTCCACCTGGGATGGTACACTGTCCGGAGTTATCACAAGGGTTTGCTTCAGTGAGTTTTGGTAAATGACCAGATCATTCCGGTTCTGCTTGCATCAAGAACATTTATCTGAAAATATAAAAAGCAAGTAACATTTTAAAAATATTGAGTGGAAAGAATTGTAATGTAAAACCTGTTATGTTTGAGAAGATGTCTTGGAAAGCACCTTGATATGGTGGCGCTTTTTTTATTGTGTTAAAATATACCTAACAAAATTTACCATTTTAACCATTTATAAATATACAGTTCAGTAGCATTAAGTACATTCACAATGCTGTGCAACCATCGCCACCATCCATCTCTGGAACTTTTTCATCTTCCCAAATGGAAACTCTGCATCCTTTAAACACCAGCTCCTCATCCCCTGGTCCCCAGCTTGTTAACCACCATTCTACTTCCTATGAATTTGACCACTCTAGGGACCTCATATTAGTGGAATCATACAATATTTGTCCTTTTGTGTCTGGCTTATTTCACTGATCATAATGTCCTCAAGGTTCATCTATGTTTATAGCATGTATGAGAATATTTTTTTTGAATTTAAGACTATTATTTAGAGCAGTTTTAGGTTCACAGCTAGAGAGGATGGTACAGAGATTTCCCCACATACCCTCTGCCCCCACACATGCACAGCCTCCCTGTTATCAACCTTCCCCACTAGATGGTACATTTGTTACAATCGATGAGCTTAAACTGACACATCACCCAAATCTATAGATTAATGAGGATTCATTCTTGGTGTTGTACATACTATGAGTTTGGACAAATATAAAATGACATGTATCCTTATTATAGTATCATAAAATGTATTTTCACTGCCCTAAAAATCCTGTGCTCCACCTATTCATCCCTGCTCCCTGCAACATCAGAATTTCATTCCTCTTTATGACTAATAATATTCCATTGTATGGACAGAAACATTTTGTTTATCCAGTCATCTGTCGATGGACATTTGGGTTGTTTCTACCTTTTGCCTGTTATGAATAATTCTGCTGTGAACACAGCTGTACAAGTATCTGTTCAAGTCCCTGGATATATATCCATTGATACTGTTTTTATAGAGACTTTCCCACAGAAATAAGGTCTTGTGACAACATCCACTTAACACGTCCCACTGGAAAAACCTTACCCACAGCAGGACCAGGTGCCGACAGTGATGGAACTTTCTTCCCCAGAAAAGAATCCCAAATGGCAGTTGGTTTGTTTGCTCTGTCCTGGGAGGGATGGCAGTTAGGGCTCCCCCATTTCCCCAGGTTGTGAATTACCTGTAGAGTTTACATCTTTCGTTCTAGGCTCTGAGCCCACTAGCCTCTGGAGGGACCCCAGGCCCATCCTCTTTTCTCGAATAGAACCCACTCCTCGTCAGGGCAATAAACATGTTTATAAACAGAACAAGAGCTAGGCAGGACAGTGCCAAACCTTGCTCAAGTGGCCTCAGATTCAGGTTGAATATTAAACTGGAAACTCCAAAAACGGTTGTTGCACCTTGCAAATTCCTTCAGAAAGGACCTTCAGGGAGAAGCAGACCCACTTTTTGTTTGTTCTTTTTTGGCTGTGCCACAGTGCATGTGGGATCTTAGTTCCCCAATCAGGGATCAAACCCACGCCCCCTGCAGTGGAAGCGCAGAGTCCTAACCACTGGACCGCCAGGGAAGTCCCCCACCGTTTTATTTGCTGTAGCAAGCTGTTGCAGCCTGGGGACTCCGAGGCAAAGACAGGTGCAGAAGACCCTGAAGGAGGTCCTGGATCCCTGCAGGCCTCCTCCCACCTGAAAAGACAGCATGGTGTTTGTGGAGCAAGGCAAACAAGGCTTATGATGACCTCCTTAGGCATCTATAAAGCCAGGTCTCAGGGCAGGTTTTTGTTTGGTTTGTTTTTTACATAAACACATAATCATGAAAACATCCAGTAATACAAAATTATAGAGTAAAAATATAAAGTCCTGTTTAAGTTACCCCCTCAATCCTACTCCCTCTTCTACCTAAGGTAATCACCGTTCACATCTAAGTGCATGTCCTTCAAAACCTTTTTCTTGCATTTACGTGCACACACATCCACAACCCTGTTAGATGGTTTAAGCTGGCTATTGGGAAGGGGAAGTCAGGAGATGGGAAACAGATCAAAAACACAAAGTCACTGGGCTGGACCCTCACTCACCGTATGGAGGTGAAGGTACACCCTCCCCCAGCTGTCCCACCTGCGGCTTGCAGCCATCCTGCAACACTGTCCACACCTCCAGCTCCCACTCAGAACACAAGGCCTCACCGGCTCCCCACAGTCCCCCAGCTCCTGACTGAGGCGCCAGGCCCGGGAAGGAGGCTGTGCTCCCCCATCCACGCCTGGCGGCCAGTGGTAGAGAAGGGAAGCAGGAGCTTACTCGGGAAGCGAGCCAGTTTAAAGTCAGACAGGCCAGGCTCAGAGTCCAGTTCTGCTGCTTGTTGCGCTGAACCTCTGATAAGCTGCGCCTCCTCCCCGAACAGCTGGTGCCCGTCTCTAAAATGGAGCTGATGAATATGAGCCACTGGACAGACATTAATCCCCACACAGCACCTGTGGGTTAAGCTCTTACTCTGGGCTCGCTGGCTGGGGTGTGGGTGACACCCTGCACACAGGCACATCCCACTCTCTCCCACTCCCCCTTGCCCTGCGGCAGCCCAGGGCAAACGGCCACTCTTCTCGGCCAGGACTGGCCCCTGGCGGCAGGTGCCCTGGGAAACCACTTTCCCTCAGCCTCAGGAAGGGGAGGGAGGGAGTGAATTCTAATCACAAACACTGCACTCACCTTAAGCACCGCCCCCCCCAGTCTCAAGTTCACTGCAGAAGAAGGGGGTGGGGGCAGGGCTGGCTCCAGGGTGGCACCTCTCCATCAGCCCTGTGGGAGGAGGCTGGCCCCAGCTGCCCGCAGCTCCCTGAATTTAGACTGTAGGAAGGAACTTTGTGTTTTCTGTCCTTAGCTTTGGGCCTAACCTGCAACTCTGGGAAAACAGGAAAAATTCTGCTCAGCATCCTGTTAGACTCACAAGAACTGCACACAGTGACCATTTCAGATAGTGGGGACACCATGCAGTGTGTCTGGAGGCTGGCGGCTACTTCAGCTAGGGTTGTCAGGAGGACCGCTCCTCTCCTGAGCTGAAGTGATGAGAGGGAAGCTGCCAGAAGAGCTGAGGAGAGGTCACTCTGGACCACGAGAAGAGCGCGTGCAAAGGCCCCGAGGCAGGAAGAGGCCTGCTCCAGGAAGGGAAAGGCATCCGGTACGGCCAGGGCACAGTGAGAAAGAAGAGTGGAGACATCCATGGGCTGGATCGTGCACGGGGAGGAGCCTGGACTGTAAGTGCAGTGGGAAGCAGGGAAGGTATGTGATCCAACGGAGGGGTTTAAAAGCTGACTGCTGTGAGGATTAACTGAGCCTGTTTATAGAAGGCACTCAGCCCGGCCTGGCTCAGCAGGGCGGCCTGGCTCAGCAGGGCAGCTCAGAAGTCCTTACTGCTCCTTGGGCGCTGGCCTGGCACTGGCTCAGGGACGTCTGGGGAGTGATGGGGTCAGGCAGGTCAATGCCAATGCCCCATCAGTCCTGTGGTGAGGCCGAACCGTGCCCCTCCTTAAGGGGGCAGTGCAGCCACAGGAGGCTGCTGCCAAGGTTCTCCCACGGGCCCGAGAAGGCCCCTGCTCTCTTCGGGATGGTCCCTCCGAATGGCCTCTTCGAGGGCCCTTCTTCCCCTTTCCTGCCTGTGCTACTGCTTCCCCACCCAGAAGCCCCTTCCAGTCACCGTCATGTCCCTTTACTCACAAATACTATACCTGTTTTGAGAGTTCAGGGTGCCTAATGGAACGCAAGTATTTCTTAAAAAGAAAAAATAAAAACGTTAAGTGGAACTAAGTGACTTCTATTTAGGGGTGTTAGGGGGCCCCTTCAGCAGTTCTAGGACTGCAGTCCCATGGGCCCTGGGCCAGGAAGCTTTTCTGAGGAGGTGAGTTCCTGTGAGATGACGCTTTGGCTGGGAACACCCCATGGGAGGTCAAATAAACCCGAACTCTGCCCTCCTTGGTGAACCCCCTAAGTGTGCCCACAGGAAGAGGGAGGCGGCCAGTGGGGTGGGAGGAGCCCCCCACCCCGTACCTGCCACTTCTGCCTCCAGAGTGACCCCACAAGTGTCCTCGACCCCTCTCCCATCTCAGGAGCGCAGGTCACCCAGGAGGGCCAGCCCCACTGCACTCTCTCCTCAGCCAGTTGAGGGGTGGCTTCTTTTTTTTTTTTAAATAAATTTATTTATTTATTTATTTACTTATTTTTGGCTGTGTTGGGTCTTCACTGCTGCGCGCAGGCTTTCTCTAGTTGTGGCGAGCGGGGGCTATGCTTTGTTGCAGTGCACGGGCTTCTCATTGCAGTGGTTTCTCTTTGTTGCAAAGCATGGGCCCTAGAGTGCATGGGCTTCAGTAGTTGTGGCACGTGGGCTCAGTAGTTGTGGCTCGTGGGCTCTAGAACACAGGCTCAGTAGTTGTGGCGCACGGGCTTAGTTGTTCCGTGGCATGTGGGATCTTCCCGGACCAGGGCTCGAACCCGTGTCCCTTGCATTGGCAGGCGGATTCTTAAACACCGCCACCAGGTAAGTCCGAGGGCTGGCTTCTTAATGCCACACTGCTATCCCAAAGCACCACCCATGGTCTGATGAGTCACAAGACCTCTGCCTTTCTTACCTTTTTAGTGGGGAACATGATTTTCCCAAACAGCTGGATTTGAAAAACAACTCTCTTGCATGTGACAGACCCCCCCACATTAAGCCTGGGTGATCCCATCTTAACCACCCGACAACACTGGGCACTATGCCTTCCTTACAGGCTGCCTCTCCCAGAGGGCCCAGCACCCCATCATGCTTCCCCTTGACTCAAACTTTGATTCATTTAACAAACTTCTACGAAGTTCCTTTTCTGGGCAGGGCACCGGGGATACGAGGGTAAAAGACAGCTCTCGAGGAGACCAGTGGTCACGGCATCCACAGTGAGACTACAAGAGCCCAGGCGGGGCACTGGCAGACCACCAAGGCAGGCGCTGACTCGGTGTGAGTGCCACAGAGGGGGCAATGGTACCTGAGTGTACAAAGGCGGGGGTGGGGACAAATGCATGAGGGAAAGCACGGCAAACTGGGGAGCCTCAGAGAGATGGTAGGGAGTGGCCGGAGGTGGGATACGAGGGGCTGATGGCCTTCTGTGCCAGCTGCACTAGAAGACCGGACATCATCCCCACACAAGAGGGAGCAGGAGGAGAAGAGCTGAAGCAGAAGGTGACATATCAGATCTGCATTTTAGAAAAAACCCCTGGTGGCCGAGGAGGAAGGAGGGCAGAGTCCAGAAACGGAGGCAGGAGGAGGACTGGGCTGGGCTGAGCTGGCCAGGGAGGATGCAGAAGATGGGGTGGATTCCACCAGATGAGGTGACCTGTTCGGGGTGGGGGGCAAAGACCCAAGCAAAGAACAGAGAATTCTGGCCCAGGGGTGGGGTTTTGGTGGGGCAGAGGAAGTGCTCCATTTTAAAGTGCCTGTTATGACACAGATGCCTCTCAGGCAAATGCCAGAGCAGCTCAGGTGAGGCAGAACCCTGGGCTACTGTGCTGAGGTCCTGCCCAGACACCCAGTCCTCAGCCCTGACACCTACACTGGCTCCTGGACTCCTGTGCCACCCAGTGGGCCTCACGGATGGTCCCTCCACACACCCGGAGGCCACCAAAGAGCCAACTGTGGCCCAGGTGGAAAGTGGCAGCCCTATGCAGAGGGAGCCTGGTGCTCCCCAGGAAGCCTACCCACTCCTACTGACCCCTGCCCAGCCCAGCCTGACCACTCCCCGCCCTCCCCCTTGGCTGCAGGAATAGCTCATAGCCCAAGCAACCGGGGCTCAGCCTGGCCGGGCCTTAGTCACTGCACCACAGGACAGGGTGCTGCACGGTTGTGTCTCAGTTCTTCCCCTTCACTCTGAGCAACCCCACATCTGTTTCCTGAGAGCGAGATCAGGAAACAAAGAAAGAGGAAGGAGGCTGGTTCCAGCCCTGCCGACCGGCCAAGAATGGGGCGACAGATGGGAAGGAGGGGCAGTGAGAGGCGCTAGGTCCTGGGCCTGAGGAGTTCCATGTGACCAAGAAACGTATGCTCCTCTCAGGCAGTTTCCCCAGGGTGGAATTCAGAGCACGCGCTCTCTAGGGAGCCCCTCACCCTCAGAGACCATCGGTCCCCAGCCAGGACGCAGAATGACGAATCCTTCAAACAACTAGTGGCCCCACTCTAGCCCTCAGGGTATGTGAGGTCTGGGGATGAGAAAGACACAGCAATTACAGGACATGGTCACTGCCTGATAAGAAGATCTCAGGGTGCCAGGCATGGGAATATGGCAGCAGGACAGGGAAGAGCAGATGACCTCCTGCCTGTGGCTCTGCCTGCAGGGTATTTGGGTAGAGGAGCAGGGCGGGTGGGATAGCCTGGAAGGGAATCTGGGCTGGTGGGTAGGGTATGGCAGGTGGAGCTCTGAGGCAGAGAAGGTGGACGGAGGTGGGGGGTAGGAGTTATCCCTGAGGCCATCCACCTAGGACACCCAGAAGGGGCGGGGTGGGTGGGGCCTGGAGCAGGATGCATTCCAACCTCTCCTCAGGCTGGGACCTTCCTCTCAAGTCCAAGTCTGACTTCCTCATGAGAGGCCCAGTGCTCCCATCCATCTATAGGGAGAGGCCAGGGAAATGCCCAACCCCACTCCCAAGGATCTGCTGGAGGCCTCGGAGACACAGCGTCAAGACTCTGTCTGGAGCCCTGGTTCGAGGATACTCATCTCCCCACCCAAGGCCTCAGCAGTAGGATGATTCCCGATTCTGCAGATGACTGGTGGTGACAGTGTCATTGATTGGGGTGACTACGGTCACCGATCCCCCACATTTACTTCCTTTGCTGCCTTGCTTTTTACTGACCTCACTCCCAACTCCCATCTCTCTTCTTGCTCTGGAACTTGGCTTGTAGCAAACAATCCCCCACCTCCTCATCCTCTCCCCTAATGCACCCTTCCTCCAGGCCAGAAAGCAGGGGGCTCTCCCTGGGACCCTGCCCCCTCTCTCCAGGGTCTCCCCAGGACGTGCCACACACTTCATTCCAGTTCTTGGCCTCCTCCCCTCAGCTGCCCTCATTGCAGGGCATTCGAGGGTCAAGCAGGCAGACCTGCCTCAAAGCTCCCCAACTTTAGAAACCTTTACATCTCTGATGCTTCATCTACACCCAGGTCAGCCCCAGAAACTCCTCCACTCAGAGGGCGCATATCACAAACACCCCACTCTCTTGTAACTGTCCTGAAGCTCTTCACTGCCCTCCTCCCACTCACCATAACTCTATCTCCCTGCACCGCCAGCCCTTTGTGACTTTACTTGTCTGCTCAGCCTAGACCTGACCCTCCAAGCCTCAGCTCCACCACTCCCATGCTCCTGTCTCAGCTACCCAGAAGAAGCCCCACGAGAGGCCAGCCTGACGGCATGCCTCTCCATGCCCGCGCACCAACTGTAGAGAGAAAATCACACTGCCCTGCTCGTGGCCCTTGGAGCCACCTGGCAGCCCTCAGCATGCCTCGCGGCACCCGCCCCTGGTCCCCACACTAGCCAAAAGCTTCACATCTCCCACTCTCCTTGAGAACCCGGTGTTAGGCAAGAAGCATCCTCTCCTGTCTGACCCTGACCCTTGATCTGCACCCCCACCCTTGGTCCTGGATCTGTTAGACAGGCCCCCAACCCCCAATCCCAGCACCCGGCACTCCCCTTGAGCTAAGCCTTTCCTCTTTCTTTCCTTCCCAGTCAAGCTCCCGGGGAGAGCAGGCTGTATGTCTCCCCCCTCGCCCTTCACGCCTGGCTGCCAGACCTAACAGACACCTTTGAGCCCTTATCTCCCTGAATCACACACAGCTGACCTCACTGCTCTCAGCTCTCCTCTCCCCAGGCCTCCAGAAACCCCTTCTGTCTGTCTCCTTGCCTCTCTGGCTGCTGCTGCTCCTGTCCCTGTCCCTCAAATGTCTCCTTTGCAGAAATCCATCTTCTTTTCAGCCAAGAATTCTCAGGTCCCATACCTCCAACTGCTTTCCTGAAGTCTCCCCACCTTCACACACTGTGTGTGACTCCAACACAGCTCAGCTCTGACTCCCAACCCACTCTGCCCCACTCTCCACCTGAAACCCTTTCCCGCCCACCGCCCCACCCCCCCCTCCTTTCAGGATTTGGCCCTACCTGCCCTCCAGGTAGGGCAGCTTCAGGAGTCTTGACAGTGGGAAGGGGGAAAGGCAGGACACACCTGTTCTTTCTCCTCTCGGGCCAGTCTGCTTCAAGCCTCGGCCCAAATGCCCCCTCCTTCACCAGCCCTTCTAGACTCCTGACCTCACAGGCAGGACTGAGGGCGACCTCCCCACACTCCACCCCTCCTTGTCCAGGTCTGTTTGAACTTGGCAGGCCCCTGTGATGAGCTGCTTATGAGTCAAGCTCTTCTACTCTACTGTGACTTTGAGCCCAGGTGTCTCACACCATATACTCAGTGTACCCATGAAGGAGGAAGCAAGAGAAGGAAACAAATGGAGACTCAGGAAAATCCCAAACCACTTGGGCCCAAGAGGGAAATTTAACTCTAAATAACAGGGGCCATTTGCCAGCTTGTTTGTTCTAGGCGTGTGTCCTTCCCAGCAGACATCTTCACATGATGAGAAGGCAGGCTGGGCTCCGCCTCAGCCCTGAAGCAGCACTGGGATTTTTCAAATGCTAATGGCAACTGGCATTCCACAGTGACTGCCAGGCTGCCAGTTACCGGGAACCTGATAGTGGGCCCTTTGCTGATGGCACATAATGGAGGGCACGTGCCAGGTATAAAGGGGCGTAACCATTAAGGAGGCGTTAGTCACAGCACCGCAGTCCAGTTGGCTGGCCCATCTGCTGCCGCCGGTCAGAAGTTCAAATGCAGGTCTTACCAGTGGCAACTGAGCCTATGGATGGGACCCGAGCAGGGCAGAGTCCTAACCGTATTAGCCACTCGAAAGGTTTTCTGCAGGGACTCGGGAACTTCCCTGGCGGTCTAGTGGTTAAGACTTGGCACTGGGACTTCCCTGGTAGCGCAGTGGGTAAGAATCCACCTGCCAATGCAGGGGACACGGGTTCGATCCTTGGTCCAGGAAGGTCCCACATGCCACAGAGCAGCTAAGCCTGTGCGCCACAACTACTGAGCCCATGCACTGCAACTACTGAAGCCCGTGCCTAGAGCCTGTGCTCTGCAACAAAGAGAAGCCACTGCAATGAGAAGCCTGTGCACCACAATGAGGAGCAGCCCCCGCTCACCGCTGGTTTGGTCCACCCACAAGCAGGGACTGGGGTTGCAAGGGGGCTCTGCTAATTCAAGATCTTTATCTTCTGAGTTCAAAAGGTCCTCCCAACAGCAGGTCTGGGAAAACAGCCCCCAAGGGCATAGGAGAAACCAACTAGCTACACAAAATGAGAAGCAGAGGGAGAAAACACAGCTGTCAGAAGCTAGAATTTTGACTGGTCTGAATTCTGAGCAAGGTGCCTGTAATAGGTGTGCCTCGGAAGGCTGGGCACATGGCAGGCGCTCAGCAAGTATCTTTAGGCCTGACAACAGAGCTGGGCTGGGAGGGAATCTTACAGGTTTAATCATTTTAGTAGGCATTCAAGACACTTCCTGAAGACCAGTGTATCAAGTGCTGGAATATGAAGATGCAAGGCCCAGTCCTAGCTCTCAATGAGCTTCTGGACGTGGGGACATGGTGTATTGACCATGCCAACTCAGGTGCAGATGCTATGAGAGAAAAGCACAGGGTGTCTGGGCCCCCAGCCCACAAGAAAAGAGGGGTCTGGAAGGATTCCCTAGCCAGCACCTGCCTGGCCTAGATCCTGAAGGCTGAGGAGGCCTTCGTCCAGGAAGCAGCAGAAACAGCATGCGAACAGGACAGGGCCTTGGAGAGCATAGCTGTTTGGGGCTGGTGAGTGTCATTCATGGCTCAGATTCAAAGACAGCTCTACAGCCCAGCTTCATGGGCTCTAAGAAGCCAAAGGGCCCAAGACAGAGGCCCGGGGTTCACCAGGCTGCCGAGGAAGGACAGTGCTCCTGTGTGCTGGGAGGTGGGGACGGGATGGCCCAGGAAGGCAGGGAAAGAAACCAGAGGCAAGTGGAGTTAATGTATACCCCTGGATCCTTTGAAGGCCCACAGGTTTAGGAAGATAGGAAGGCGGGAATGACCCTTGCTGAAAAATGAATTACAGATGATAATTAAGGAATGAGGACAAACTGATTCAAGGAAAGGCTGAAGAGACAGAAGCCAGGGAAGCTTTTGGTGGGACACAGGTAATGAGCTACATTTAGAATGCTACACAGTGGAAGGGCTTTTATTGGTAACAGAATCACCCATCGGTAATCAATTGGTACCCAATTAAAACTGTGTAACAATTAGGCGGACACAGTTTCAGGTTATGCGAAACAGGCCAAGCCATGTGTAGTGGCTTCTCAATGGCCTGTAAGAGGAGAGTGCAGGCTGGAGGGAGAAACCATGACCGCGCACACGTGACCCCTGCCAGCAGCTCCTTGGGCAATACCCAGGGGAGATGGATAAGGTCCCACGGCCAGGCAGGGGACCATAACTGCACAAGACAGAAGGAAAGCTTGTTGCACGTATCCCTAAGTGAGCAGGTTCCCTAAGAGACTAAGATAACTGCTAAGGACACTTATCCAAAGGCCGGGACAGCCCTGGGGGCCATGTGCCTCCTGTGGGTAAAGAGGAACTCCTTTTGCAACAGCCTTTCCTCACCCTCTCCTGTGTGGCCCCTCAGCATGGGGGAAAGATTACGGAGGGGGCACTATACACTTGGCCTCTGTATTTTCAAGAGTCTTTCCGAAGTCCCACCTGCTGCTAATGCTGATGCACTACACAGAAACTGGGGTCCTGGAAGGAGAGCGACAGGACCCAGAGCATTCTGCAACCTTGGGTCTATCTCTAGGTCTGAGAAGGCCTTTTTTCAGAGATCTAATTGTGAGAACGCCCTGAGAGGACCAACCGTCGGGCTGGAGGGGAATGAGGTCCTTTGAGATGAGTGACAATCTGGAAGTTTCCCAAAAGGCAAATAAACACACGTGTGACAGGAAGCCCCGGGAATCAATCATGTGATTTTGCACCTTTAGTATCTTACATTTTGCTGTTTAACCAACAAACAGGGGCTCTAGGACAGAAATAAAAAGCCCACTATCCTGCCCCCATGTGATTTTGCACCTTTAGTATCTTACATTTTGCTGTTTAACCAACAAACAGGGGCTCTAGGACAGAAATAAAAAGCCCACTATCCTGCCCCCATCCCCCCAAAAGGCAAGAGATCATTATCAGATTTTTGTTACCTTATCTACTCTGCTCTACAGACATGAAACATCAGGCATCTCCAGGGTTCAGTCTTCTTTTTCTCACTCCACACCATCCCACTCCCTGGCTTCAGTGCCACACAGGAAGTAGTGCCCAGAACACTTTTGTGCTTGCTCTCCTTGGCTCCAGACCAATCTCTATCCAGGAATTCTTACCAACCCTCAGCTCAACATCTCCACACCGCAAGTCATCACCCACTCCCAGGCCTGTCCCTTCCAGCACACTCTGTGTGGCACGGCCCTACCAGCTGCCAGTCACCCAACCTTGGACTTAGGTCCCTAAGTCCTATCCCTGGTCCTGCCCATCCCTGCAGCCACCTGTCTCAAGGTCTTGCTCTCTTTTCTGTCCCCACTGCCCTTCCTTGGTGCTGGGCCTTTTGTCCCACCAGGTATATCCCCGTGTTCTGTTAACCGCCCTCACTCAGTGCAGGAGTTCACCAACCCACACTGGCCACCACTGCCTGGTCACCCATGAGGGCACAATCTGACCAGTCACTCACAAACCCGAGATCCCTTAGCGGCTCCCCACCACTCTCAGGGTAAAATGCAAACTCGGGACTGGTACTCAAGGCCTCTCCTGACTGCCGCCAGCTTAGCTGCTTAACTTCATCTCCCTCTCCTCACCCCAACCACTGCCCTTCTCCCAACAGCCGGTGGGTGGGAGCTGTGTTCCTGTACTTCACACACCGTCCCTTGGCCTGGAAGTCTTGTTCCCTCATGTGGTCCTGCCACTCCCATTCGTTCTTCAAAAAAAGAAAAAAAATTTTTTTTTTTTTTTTTTTTTTTTTTTTTTTTTGACCACACCGTGAGGCTTATGGGATCTTAGTTCCCGGACCAGGGATTGAACCCATGCCCTCGGCAATGAGAGCGTGGAGCCTTAACCACTGGACTGCCAGGGACTCCCCGTTCTTCAAAATTTAATTTGAGCCCTTCTCAGGAGCCCCCACTAAAGGCCAGCTGGACTCCACCCCTCTGTGCCCATAGCGAGCTCCGTCTGCCTCTGTGAGAGCGCCGACTGCAGTGCCACAGTTCACTGGCCCGTCTCCTCACTGTACCCTAAGCTCTTCAAGGGCACAGGCTTACTCAACTTTGTAGCCACAGAATACGGGGCACAAGTCCTCATCATGTGAAGTATGATTTGGATAAACTTGCATTGAAAGAATAACAAAAATCATCAAATAATGAATTCAGATTGGTCCTTAGTGAAAAGCCCAAGGTGTTGTTTCTCTGATATTATCTCCATTTGGAAAGTGACACTTGAAACAGCCACTGAAACTGCTGCTTCGAGTTGAAAAGGCCTTTTTTCTTCCCTGCACAGAGTTGTCATAACAGAGAAGCTATGCTCAAACAGGTAAAACATTGAACAGGGTAAATATTAAGTGCTTTTTTATAACCTGCTTCATTGTCCTTATGTACTTCAAACCAGAAACCATCTAAAAGCAAACACTTAAATATGTTTTATGAGATTGGCTCAGACTGTAATGAGACTTAGGCGCAACACTGCATGCCCAAGGTCACTTGGCCTGCTGGACAGTCCTGGCAGGTGTGGTCAGCGACAGCTAGCATGGCTCACCAGCAGGTGAACTTGCAAATTCAGGGGGTGAATTTTGTTATTACGAAAAACCTGCCTAGATTACTAGATTACTTTACATCCCCTGAAGGTCACCCTTCATCCAAATGAAAACCACTGCATTAGTTTTAGCACCTTGGTTCATTTCAACAACCATTCAGGGAGAACCCCTGGCCCATTCCATATGAGGCAATGGGGGAGCAAAGATGAACGCGACGTGGCTCCGGCCCTGTTCACAGGGAGAGATGAGCTTCTAAACAGAGCACTGGCTACTGGATAAACACTTCTCATACAAGCTTTACCTGAGGGCTGAGAAGACTAAATGAGGACCAACCTTCAGGATAAAAGAATGCATATGTGGGGGTTGTAGCACTGTCTAGAAATGGAAACTGTAAAACCTCTGCGAGATTTCTTGATCTTTTCTTACCTGGGTTTGTTTCTCCAAGCCTGTATCCCTTAAAAAGAAAAAACCAGCACACCTATCTTCAAGGCAATTAAGTAAATGTTTACAGGTGGCTACTGTGTGCTGGGGCTAGAAAGTGAAGACAGAGGGGAGCCCTTGGCCTCAAGTAGGATAAACCGCTATATCTGATGAATAATGGGATTTTTCCCCCCTGTAATTGCCTAGATGTTCCTGCTAACCTGGGAGCAAACACACACAGAACTAAGGAAAACCACCTTCAAGTCCTTCTACTGGCCCTGGAAAGGCAGGCAAACTCCTCACTAGGAATAAGCAGCTAGGTAAAGACCTCAACACCAGCATCACAACCACAGCCACATCGGCCACCAGGCCTGTGCCTCCCAGGCACATCGCTATCCTAACAGCTGACCCGTGCCTCCGCACTGCCCAGATGGTCTTCAGACAGCCTCTGGCCTTTAGTGTCAGCCTAGCAAGTGATAATCCAGGAAGCCCACCGCTCGTCTGTTCCCTACCGAGTAAGGCCACCAGGCCACCAGCGCCCTTGCCAGAAGAGGACCTTGACCGAGTGCAGCCCATCTCCGACCTCCAGCTGTGCTTACTCAAGGCTCAGAGAGCACAGCGCCCAGGGGCCCTGTGGAAACGCTTCCGCCCCCAGCACAGCCTGGCGGACAGCTGCCGCCTGGCACAGCGGCCACCCCAGGAGGCACCCGCCGGACAGGGCTCAGAGGCTGGGTAGATACCTAGGCGGCAGGTGGGCGGCGTGTCATCCTGGGGCAACCGTAGGGCCAGAACGGGAGCAGCTGTAGGTCTTCGAAGACAGAACGTTATCAGAGAATCTGCTGCAATTTCGAGTCCAGAAGAGGATTTCCTACCCCGCAGAGACCGAAAGCGCCCGAGGAAGGAGTGACACAGAACCAGCTCTTCCCACCGCCGCCTCGCCCGGAGCCGGCCGGAGCGCCGACAGCGCCTGGTGAGGGGCGCCGGCGCGACCCCCGAGGTGGGTGTCCCGCGGGGCCGAGGTCGGCTCCGGCCCCACGTCGCGCCCTGCCCGGCGCTCGGGCCGCGGGGCAGCGCCAGCGGCGGCGGGCAGTGCCCGGCGGCCGGCCGCGGGCCCCGGGCGCGCGGGCCACGGAATCGCCACCTGCGCCGCGGCCGGCCCACGCGCCCCGCTCGGACGGAGGCCCGGCAGCCAGGCCCCCACGCCCCCTCCGTCAGCACGCCCGGGACGCGGTGACAGTCGGCCACCAGACCCCACGGCCCCCGCGCCGGGCCGTCACGCCCCCGCCCCCCCCGTCGCGCACCTACCTCCGCCCGTCGCGCTGGCCGACAACCCACCTCCCGGCGCCGCGCCGCGCCGCTTTCTCCTCAGCTAGCTGAGCTACCGAGCGTCGGCCTTTCTGCGCACGCGCGCACGCGGCCCCGCCCCCGCCGAGACGCGCCGCCGGCTGCCCACCCGCGGCGCCCGCGGGTCTCTGGGGCAGCGGGCTCCGGGCATGCGCGCTGACGCCCCGAGGCGAGGCGGCAGGAGCATGCGCCGGCTCAGCACGGGTCCCGATGCGAGGCGAGGGGGCGCGCGCGAGTGGGCGGGTGGCTGCCAGGCCCAGCTGTGGGCAAGGCTGGGGCATCGGGAGTCGGCAGGGGTGCCCGCCGGAGTCGCTGCCGCGCCGGGTTACGCGTAGACCTGGGAACGCGCGCTCGCGTGGGCACGACGTCCGGTCCCGACGGGTGGAGGAGGAGTGCAGGGGGGGCCTCAGGGTGGGACCTGGGTGGAGGAGTCCTGAGGCCGAGGCCGAGAGACAGCCAGACGGAGACAAGAGACAGGGACACAACGGGGCAAAAAAGAGGCTGAACACAGCGGGAGACAGGGACACGGCCGCCCAGCCGGCAGAGACAGGACAGGCAGAGGTGACCTGCGAGATAGACGGGAACCAGAGGCCGCCGTCCTCGTTGGGGGAGGAGTCATAGCGCCCTCTGCGTGTCCTGACAGGGGGCGGGGGAGCCAGTGTCACCGAGCTCCATGGGGGTCCACAGGCGTCTGTGGTAGCCACAGTGCCTCCTGGGGAGTCAGGGCGCTCTCTGGCGGATCACAGAGTCCGGGGGCGGTTGGAGTCTCAGCGGCCCTTGGGGTGTTCGCAGATCTCTATGGGTCCTGGCATCAGAAGGGGGTTCACAAGTATATGAGGGGGGTGTCAGTGCCTTTCAGGAAAGTGGGAACGCTGAGGGACCACGACATCATGGGGGGCTGTGTCACAGAGGCCCTTGAGGTGTTCGCAGAGCCTATTAAGTATTCGGCCCCACAGGGGGTTCACAGCCCTCTGGGGGTATCGTGGTGCCCCTTGGAGGAGGCAGATAGCTTGAAGGTGGGGGGGCCAAGGGGTCCTTTGGATGACAGCTGCCCCAGGGGGCCTCAAAGCACCTCTCTGGGGCTATCACATCCCTCTGTGTTGGGGCGGGGGTGTCCCTGCGTCCGTCACATCCCTCCTGGGCAGGAGCTCGAGGCACCGAGGGAGGCGCGGGGCAGAGTCGGGGCGGGGGGCCCAGATGGCTACGCGCGCGACGCGAGCAAAGACTTCTCGGCAGGCGGATGCACTGGATGAACGTGTGCCTTGATGTGTGAGAAGCGCCCCGCCCGGCCCCCGCCCGGCCCGCGGGCTCAGGCCGCCCCGCAGCGCCCCCGCCGCTCGCGCCTCTGCAGCCTCCGAAGGCGCCTAGTCCACGCATCCCGCCAGGGCAACACGAGGCTCCCGCGGGCGGCGCTGAGCCCGGGCCCCCGGCCCTCGGGACCCCCGGCCGCGGCCCCCGGCCCGCCCCCCAGCAGCAGGTAGCGGCGGTCGGGTAGCAGGCGCGGGCAGCCGCAGGCGGCGTCCCGCGCCGGCACCCACAGCACGCTGCTCCCGCGCCGCGCGCGCTCCTCGCCGCTCCGGAACACGGCGAGCACGGCCACCGGAAAGCGGGTCCAGGAGCCGCGCGCCTCGCCGCGCGCGCGCACCGCCACCTGCACCGCTGCGGGGGAGGCGAGAAGGGGAGGGGTCAAGCGGGGCGGGGCCCGGAGGGGGCGGGCCGCGCAGAGGAGCACAGGGCGCCCGCGGGGGTGGGGCGGGGGGTGGAGGAGGAACACAAAGAGGACACGCCGCAGCGGGAGCATCGAGAGGCCAAGGGGGCTGACAGGGCGGGGCCGGCGACAACGGAGGACCTGAGGGCCGGGGGATGGCCTTGGGGTCCAGCGAGGGTCAGGGTATACAGAGGGACAGTAGAGAGGGCAAGGTGAGGAGGACGGGGGCAGGAGGCCTGAGGGCGGCCTACCGTAGTCCTTCCTGCAGAACTTCTTCAAGCTGATGCGGTAGCTGCCACGGGCAGGTTTGCAGTGCAAGTCGCAGTCTGGGAGGAGGGCGCAGGAGGAGGTTGGCACCGATCTGCACCTCCTTCTCCCACCCTCTCCTCCTCCCCTCCTGGAATCCATAGCCCCCTCCAGCCAAGGACATGCCCCTCTGGGACCTCCACTCACCCTGGGGCTCCACAGGGCTGCTTTCCTCAGTGGGTCCAGGGACAGGGGTCTCTGTGTAGAGGATGGGATAAAGGCCTTCCTTTGAAGGGGGCCAAGGGAATCTGCAGGGCTCAGGGGACAGCTGAGGGGGGCAGGGGGATCTGCGGGGCCCAGGTTGGCAGCAGCAGGGAGCTGGGTTGACCTTGGCTGAGGTGGTCTAAGCAGGGCAGCATCACTCACTAACGCAGGGTGCCACTGGAGAGCGGCTCTGCTGGAAGCCAGGGGCACAGCGGTTGCAGGTGAGGCCAGTTACGCCATCCTTGCAGGGACACTGGCCTGTGGTCTGGTTGCAGGTTTTGCCAGCAGCACCAACAGGGTGACAGTCACAGGCTGAGGATAGAAGTGGGATGGTCAGAAGCCCATCTGGGGATGTGGGAAACCGGAAGGTGAGGGTGTGCAGGTGGCTGGTGGCAGGCTCACCCCTACAAGCGCGGCGGTCACTCAGGGCACGGCCTGGGTCTCGATAGAAGCCCTCCTGGCAGTAGTGGCAGTGCCGGCCGGCGGTATTATGCCGGCAGTTGAGGCAGACACCTCCACTGCGGCGGCCAGACAGTCGGTACAGCTCCATGTTGAAGCGGCAGCGGCGGGCATGGCCATTGCAGGAGCAAGCTGCAGGGAGGGATGAGTCAGGGACAGGCTGGCCTGGTCTCAGATCCCCAGGCCACCCTCCAAGGCCTCACCAAGGCAGGCGTGGGCTTCCCGGGCCGTGGCCCGCTGCCATGGCCTGTCGCAGTAGAAGGGCTTGCAGCGGCCGCAGTCGGGGCCCTCGGTGCCATGACGGCAGTCGCAGATCAGATGGCCCTGGCTGTCCAGCAGGCACCTGGCGGCATGCCCATTGCACTTGCAGCGCCCGCCTACCTGGAGCTCAGTGGCTGAGTAAGAGTAAGGGACCATGGCCATGGCATCCCTCGTGTCCCCCAGCATGGTAGGCCTTGTGAGCACTACTTGAATGTCTGTGGCGGTCACCCAGTCTTGGAGCACCGGGCTGCTGTCCAGATCCAGGCCTGGCGGGCTGCCGTCCTGCACGCTGAAGGCCAGAAGGCCACCCCCATCAGGCTGGGCCTGGGGCTCAGGGAAGCACAGGGCTTCGGGCCCCAGGCCAGCTGGGCCATCGGCAGGGGCAGGCACGCGGCCATAGTCCAGGCCACAGCGGGAGGAGAAGAAGCCCAGTGGGGTCCAGCTTCGGCCATGGTCCTGCGACTTGAGCAGGGCCACCGAAGTGGGGGGTGCAGAACAGAAGCGCAGGCTCACGAACACCAGCTCAAAAGCCTTGCCGAGGGGCACTGTGAGGGTCACGTTGAGGGGCACTTGCGTCAGCGAGTCCGAACGCCAGCACACCGGGCTTGTGGTGCCCCCTGCGGAGGTCAGGAGGGCGGCGGGGTGTGCCCGCCGCGGGTCCGAAGCGTCGCAGGCCCGCGTGGCCGGCCGCCCGCACGTGCTGGACGCCAGCACCTCGCGGCCCAAGGCCGCGTTCACCAGGCCGGGCACGCAACCGCGGGGCGCGCCCCCGTCGTCATGGCAGGGGTCGGCGGGCGCCGGCGGCCCCGGGCTCAGCGCGGCCGAGAGCGTGCCCGCGGCCAGCAGCAGCCCCCAGGGCCAGCCGGGCATGGCCGGAGCCGCCGTGGGTCAGCGAGCCGGCCGGGGGCCCACGCCGCTGCCCTCGGGAGAGAGAGCCCGATCCGAGGCTCTGCCCGCTGGCCCGCGGTGCCGAGCAACCAGAGCCCCGGGCCGCTCCAGTCGGGGCCCAGAGGTGGGCGCAGCGGCCGGCACGCCGCGGGCCGAGCGGAGCAGCGGGGATGTCGGCGCGTCCTCCCGCTGGGCCTGGAGCGTTGACAGGCGTCGCCCCCGCTCTCGGCGCCTCCGCCCGCAGAGGCCCCACCCGCCGCCCGCCGCTCGCACTCACCCACCGAGGGCCGGGTCGAGCAGGTCTCCCGGTCTCCCGGCCTCCCGGGACCGGCCGAGGGCGGGCGGGGCCTGGGGCGCCCCGGCCGCCACCTCCTCCCGGCTGCAGCGAGGGCGGGCGAGCTGTGCCAGTAGAGGGTGGGGGGCGCAGCAGGCGCAAGCCTGGGCCCAGCCGGGGGCGGGGCTGCTCGGGCCGGGAAGGAGGGAGGGGAGGGGAGGGGGCCTCGTCGGCAGAGCCGGAATCAGAAGCAGATTCAGACACTGGCTGGGCCAGCGGGGGAGGGGGCTGGGAGGCCCTGGAGCCGGGGGAGGGGCCGGGGAGCCAGGAATGTGCTGGTGGGAGGGCTCTGGAGGGGGTGGCTCAGCCACGGAGCCCGTGGGGGACCACCCAGCCGGCCCCCGGCCTGCCTCCAGGCTTTGACTGCTCCTGGGGTTGTGCCACGTGCTGGGTGGGGGTCTGGCTGCCTCCTCCCTCAGGCCCATCAGGCAGGCTGGGCCCTGGATCTGAAGGTGGGACCCGCATGCTCCCATTGGTCCCTACAGGGCACACTCAGCACAGAGGGAGCCAAGCTGGGCTGGTGGTTGTGGGGTGTCCCCAGGGCAGCAGTCTGCTGTAGTAAAAAGAACCCAGGATTGGGGCCAGGTCTGATTTTGAATCCAAGCTGCTCCAGTTTCTAGTTGTGTGGTTTCAATTCCTCAACCTGCCCAAGCCTCAGTTTCCTCATCAGCCAGATGCCTATTATCCAACTTTGCCAAGCTGTTGGGATTTCATGA
Organism: Balaenoptera acutorostrata; assembly: GCF_949987535.1. Taxonomy (NCBI): domain Eukaryota; kingdom Metazoa; phylum Chordata; class Mammalia; order Artiodactyla; family Balaenopteridae; genus Balaenoptera; species Balaenoptera acutorostrata. Next base: position 37,756,655 of record NC_080078.1, read on the forward strand.
GCCACATAGGTATTGGATGTAGCCAGGGAGCTCAACAGACTGGAGTCCCTCCTTGATGGAGGAGGCAAAGCATCCCAGGAAGGGTCAGCCCCATGCAAAGGGGGCAGGGAACATGAGAATATATCCCACCTGGGAGCAGCTCTGAGGCCTGAAGTTCTAGATGGGAGGCTGACCCCAGGCCAAGCCCAGCTGTCAGTGGAGGACACCACATGGGTGTGTCTGTGTAGGCGGGGCTGCCACCCTCAGTTGGGCCAGAGACACTGCAAGGACAGATAAGAAGAGGATGGAGAAAAGCAGAATCCTTGTGCTATTTAGGAGAGGAGGAGCAGGAGGACATAGAAGCCTCCCAGGGGATACTGAAGGAGAAGAGGAGGACACACCAGGGCTTGACCTTGGAGAAGGAGCAGCAGGAAGACAGGGTGATTGATGGGCTACCTGGAGTGACTGACACTCTCTGGTCAGGCCCTTCACCAAGCCTAACCAGCACAAATGCAGGGGTGAGGGGTGAAGGGATAATAGGAGACTTTGGAAAGACTGAGCCAGGAGGGCCAGAGGGGCTGCTGGCCTCTCTCTTCTCTGGCAGCAACAGGAAGGCTGAGGGTGCCCCTCACCCCACAAAGCAGGTGCCACTGGGGCCTGTCCCTCAACTTCCCAATAAAGAGAATGTGTCCCTTATAACAAACAGCCATGCACGAATGAAGGAGCTGGCAGGGAGCACGGTTCTGCTCTGGGATGGGTCAAGTTCAGAAAGAGCACCTTCCCAACCATTCTCTTCAAGGTTCTTCTGATCATCAGCCTCAAACCTGCTTGGGATGGGGGGAGCCCTGGTGGGAGAGCGGGAGGTGTGATAGATCCTTCTGGGACCGTTAGAAGTAAGGAGGTGGCCACAGTGGGGAGAAATGCCCAGGCCCAAGCCAGTGGTTCCCCGCGGCCTGAGACAAGACTCCAGGGAAACCTTGGCTGTCTGGACTTCAGGACTCCTGCTGCGAAGGAGGAAAGCAGGGAGCAGCTCCCCCTCCCCAGCCTTGCAGGCTTTGTGTGCAGCACAGCCTCCTCGTGAGTTGGGGGTAGGGTCTGCAGAACATCTGGTGGCCTCTGGTGTGGGTGAAGGCCCCCAGGGCTCGGCCTGCAGAGTGTTCATTGGGGTCAGCAGGCAGGGACCTGGCCCAGAGCGTCGTTGCCCCACTAGCTCCCCAGGGAGGTGGCTGCAGGCAGCCCAGGCTCTTTTCTGGAGTGGCCCTAGGTGTGCTTTCTATTCTGGCCCCGGGGGCAGCCCTGGCAGATGGTGTGATGGGAGTTAGGGAGGGCCTTCCTCACAGACCCCCACCCAGGCTCAGTGCTCCTTGGGACTCAGCCATCTGTCCCCAGTCCTTGACTAGGGCCTCTCAGACCTCACACCTCTCTGCTGGCCCTGCCCCTTTCTGGCACCTTAGAAGAAGCTCAGCCTCTAGTTGCCCACCTGCAACTCCTCAGGCTGCTGCAGGCCTCCCCTCCCCTGCCCCCACTCAGAGTGACAGCTGCTAGCTCTGGGGCTCCAGGAACCTCTCTGGGGGAAAAGGGACGGAGGGGGTCCTGACATGTCTCAGGGGGCTGGGGTCTTTCTCTTAAAAGGCCAACTGATCAAATACTCCCGGCTTAGCCCAGGACCTACTGTCCCTGCCAGACTTTTGCAAGCCACCACTTGTTCATATATAGCACAAACATTTATTGAGCGCCTATTTTGCCTCGAGGGGCTTCCAAACCAGTGGGGAAGAAAGACAGCTAGGGGAGGGGGACACAGCCCACTGTGCCTCGCCCCGAGTAGGGTAGCCACGCCAAGTACCCGGCCCGCCGCCGCCCAGGACCCTGCATACCCTGCAGGGCCCCCGTGCCGCGCAGATTGCCGCCAGCCCCGCACTCAGCCAGGCCGGCTCTGCGCGCCAGGCGAAACGCTCAAAAGCAACATGGGCGGAGGTGTGTGCGAGAGCGGGAGAACCGAGTCGGGGGAGGGGAGGGAGATGGCTCGAAGTGCCCAAAGCTCGGGCATCCTGAGGGTTCAGAACAGAATGGTTTGGGGACGGCATCTGGGGAGGAGGCTTCCGCGACACGCGCTTGGCACTGCGCCAGCCGGGCCCAGGCGAGATCCGGAGGGAGGAGGCGCCGGCTCGCCGTGACCTCGCAGGGGAGAGGGCTTGGCGCGTGGGCTCAGGGTGTCCCCGGCTCCCGCCGCCCCCCGCGCCCGGCCCTCTGCCGCCGCCGCCGTGCGCGCCAGCACAGAAAGGCGGCGGCCAGTAGCCCGAGGCCCGCGCCGAGCCGTGGGCCAGGTCCAGGCGGGGTCCGCACAGCGAAAAGGTGATGGCCGTGGCAGCGGCGCCTGCAAGCAGAACCACGGCGCCGAACGGCAGGATGCAGCGCGGCCAAGAGCCCCCCCCGCGACGCCGGTGGCCAAGAGCAGCGAGCGTAGGGCCCCGTGGGGCTCAGGGGCCTCGGCGGGCGCTGGGGGCGGGCGCTCGGCCACGCTCATGCTGCCGAAGCGGGGTCTGCGCTCCGGGTGGGTGTGGGCGCCCCCTGCAGCCCCGCTTGCCCGCCACGTCGGAGCAGATTGGCAGGCGATGCAGTGACGCCACGGGGACAGTTCTTCGCTGCAGCCTCCCGGCTTCGTGTGGAATAGAGGTGGGCGGGCGCTAACTCGCAGTGGGTCTCCCTTTTCTGCTCTGGGTGCCTTGTGTTGGGACCTACCCAGATCTCTCCCCTCATGTTATCTGCTGGCACCTTCCTGCCCATGAAGGCCCAGGTGCCCACAGAGGTCCGCAGGACACCACCAGTGCTCAGGATTGGCCCTGGAGAGGTGGGTCATTGAGTCAACAACCTCTGGGCGCCCATCTGCACTTAGCTAGAGATGCAGGTGGATGGCATCCCTGCCAATAGATAAAGTGCACAATAAACTAAGAACCAGTGGGTGAGATAATTGTGGTGAAGACCACCTGCTCTGGAAACGGATTCTGGGGTGGCCAGTAACAGGGGGGTGGTGGGATTTGCCCCGGACATTAAGGGTTCCTCCAGATCCCAGCACCTGGACGTAAGCTCTGGAGGCAGCAGTGGAGTGGCCAGGAGGTGGCTGTACCCCAGGCTCCCTCTCTCTCTTTCTCCCCCTTCCCTGGGTTTCCTACTCTGGAGTTCCACTCCCTGGAGGCCCCCTCAGTGCAGTGAGGGCCCTGATTTTTCATTTTCTACTTTGGTCTGTCATCTGGTCCCCAGCAGCCCCAAGGACCTGGGACTCCATGTCCAAGGTTTCTGGCCTGTTGGACTGTGGGGCCCTTTACAAGTAGGGCCTCCTGCAGGGTGGGGCTACCCTGAGGCGGCTTCAACTTCACCCAGTTCATCCCCCATACCTGCAGCACTTCATCAGGCTTGCAGAAGACCTGGCCTTCTCCAGGAGTCATCTGCTTCCTGGGCCTGGGCTTCTCAGGGCAGAAGCAGGTGTTATTCGGTCTCACACATCACTGTCCACACAAAGGGCTACTGCCCCAGCTCTGAGGACTGTGTCTGGTCCACACAGGTGCTCACTAAAGGCTCATAAAAGGGACACCGCTGCCTCGAAGCCCTCACCAGGGTCCAGAGCTGTGAAGCATCTAACACCATCTTATTCATCTTCAGCCCAGTGGTAATAACCACTACCCCAGTATGACAGTGGGGACAACACTGGGAACTGAGGCTCAGAGTCTTCAAGAATCTTGCTGGAAGTTCCAGAGCAGCAAACAAGTCATGATGTAAACCCAAGATGAGTGACTTGTAAACCCAGAGGCTGTGACCTTGACCTCTACACTTTCTTGCCTTCCAAGAAACAGTGGCTCCTTCAGCAGGGGAGGTAGGAGCCTTGGAGGTGACAGTGGAGCAGGGGAGGGGTGGACCCAGTCTGGGGGGCCCACATCAGCCACAGCAATGGCACAGGAGCAGGTGGTGGGCATGGGTGCCAGGAAAGATGGCTGTGGGCAGACAGTGGCCGTCCACTGCGATACTGGCTTGTGGCTTTTTTGTCTTTTGATAAGCCTGGTACAAATCTAGGCACTTGTGGGGAGAGGTTTCAGGTGTGCTAGGGCCAGTGCATGAGACAAGTCCCCAGGGCAGCCCACCTTGAGTGGCTTTGCCCCCTCCCTTCAGTACACAAGGGATATGCCTATTCTTGGTAAGTATACTTGATATATTCTTGGTAAGTAATAAACACAAAGAAGAAAACAAACATGCATCAAGTCCCACCTTGGTATGATTTACATATGTAAACTTTCTAAAGTAGTTTTAATGTCAAAGTAGCTTTTAAGTGTACAGCAAGAGAAAACAGAGGTAGCTAAGAAAAGCCCCCACCAGTCTCAGGTCTCCTGAGCCTGTGGAAAGCCAAGCCAAGCTGAGCCCTGACCAGCAGGTTTAGCAGCCATTAGAAAGGCCCTAAGTTCCTCAGGAAGAGCCAGGGGGCAGTCCCCACCCCTTGGAAACCTGGTTTCCTAAGGGGGTACAGGCATCTCTGGGCCCCTGGCTCACTGTACCAGTGAAAATCCCCTCAATGCCCATTCATTTGATTCCTCCTAGGGAAGGGGGGCTCTCACTGACAGTCAGGCTAGGGGCAGAGCCAGCCTGCCTTTGCTGCAGGGTTCTGGGGGACTGGGGGTGGGCCTGGCCATGGGAAGGGCTCAGTCAGCAGGCTTATCTTCTCGTAGGATGGTGAGGAAGCGCTGGCCTCCCTCACAGAGCAGGCTGTGGACAGCCCGGCACAGCGCTAGCCAGGGTGGCCCCAGCGGCTCCTGCTTGCTCACCAGAGGGAGGAGTTCGGCCATCAGGACCTGGGGGGTGGTGCAGGACCAAGGTCTCAAGGGGGCCCTGTCCCAGCTGGCCCAGGGCCCCCAGAGGCGGGCTCAAACCAGGGCAGGCTTTGAGGCACCACGCCCCAGCCCATCCCTCCTCCAGAAGCTCCAGCACCCTCACACGGGCACAGGCCCAGCAGCTCCCACCCTTCCCTGGTGGGTCTTGGCGGGAGGAGCACAGATAGGCTCTTGAGGCCAAGCCCTCATGAGGCTGCAGACTTAGAGTCCTCCCCAGGGCCCACGGCTCCCCGACACTCAGTCACCCACTCCCTACTCTAGAAGTACCTTTTCCAGGTAGATCTGCTGGTGCAGCATGGCCACCCGCAGCCTGAGGGATGCCAGGGTCTGCAGCTCCTGGGTACTAGAGTAGAGAAGCAACTGGGGGCTCCAGATAGGGTCTGCTTCTCCTCCACAGGGCAAGGAGGCCCTGGGGAACCTCCCCTCAGGCCACGGCCCCAGCTGCTGTTCCACCACTGCTGCGAGGACAGGAGATACGGCCTCACAGGGCAGCAGCCAGGCACCTCCTCCCCAGGCCCCTTTAAGGGGGTGCAAAGTCTCCCCTTGCCTCCTGTATGAAGCCCTAATGTCCATGAACAACTAACTCTTGCAATACCAGGCATCTGCCAGTACCTCTCTGACTGTCACAAGGTACTTTTTCAATAACTAGATAAATAAGTAAGCTACTCAGAGTGGTGGGATCTGTGTGTTGGGAGAGAGATTGGAGCAGGGGTGCTGTGCTGGCCAGCTCCACAGCACAACTGCAGAGAACTCAGAATGCAGTGGGGAGACACAGGGAAGGGCCGGCCTGCCTGCCTGCCTCCGCTCCCAGGCTGCTGTTAGAGTCCCAACACCACCCCGTGGCTAGAGGACTTTGATCCCGACCAGACTTCAGCACGGGCGGGGCAGGCCTCACCTGTGCACAGCTCCCGCAGCCTGTGGAGACACTGCCCCACGATGGCCTGCAGCTCCTCCAAGGTGAGCAGGCAGCGGTACTCCTGCATCCAGTCCTTGGGGTCTACATGAGAGCCAGGGGGAGCAGGTCAGGTCCACACTGGTCCTGAAGCCCTCCCCACCCTGACCAGAGACATGACTAAGGGCCCACTAACCTGCCGTGAGCTCTTCCCCCATTCGAAGTCTTAGCAGCAAGCAGGCCTTCTGCAGGTGCCGCACCTCCGCCTCCACCTCGGTGGCACTGAGCCTGGAGCCAGGCCAGCCTGACTGCATGCGTGTCAGGGAAAGTCCCCTGTGGTCAGGCCCCTCCGCTCTCCCCAAGGGCTGGGTGCTGGAGTAGCTCTGGCCCTTCCTGGAGTTGCTCCTCCTCAGACTCGCCAGGTTTAGAGCCAGATCCTCTGCCCCCCCGCCTCACTCCCCCAAGCCCCGCAAGGATACAGTTGTCTGCATTTTCTGGAGGAACTGCATTTTGGCGGTGGTAGCAGCATCCACAGAATCACTGGTCTGTGTAGAGCTGAGCTGGGCCCACAGGCTGGGATGCACACATGCGCAGCCCACAAACCAGAAAGCAACATGGTTACTCCAGCCAGCTGGGCTGGACCACGAAAAGTAGGCAAGGGCCAGGGTAGCGCCCCCAGCCTGGGGTGTCTGGCTCTGCTGAATGTCAGGAGGGGCCTTTGGGGGTCCTGGGGAACCGAGGGGGACACTGTCCATGAAAAGGGGACAGAGCTGACCCACTCTGGGAAATGCTAGGAGAGAATTCAAGGAAAAAGGGGAGAGGAGCCAGCAGTGACTGGTGACCAAAATGTCTGGTAAGAGCTTTGGATGCTGGCTCTGTACCAGGCACAGCACTAACACCCGAAAAGGCACCACCCTCATTTAACCCCTACAACGTCTCTAGAAACTGGTACTATTATTCTCATCTCCACAAGAAAGACAAATGGGGACTTGGAGACACTAAGTGCCTTGGAGCCTCAGAGGCCGCTGGCTGAGTCTAAGGTGACTACAGCCGTCCTAGGGAGGCTGACTCTCCTAATGTGGAGAGTGTTGCCACCCAGCAAAGAAAGCCGAGGGACCCGTGGGAAGAGTCTTACCAGTGGGAAGCCTCAGCATCCCTGCTCTCCACATTCCCCCGGTCTCCCCTCCCCCTTCACCCAGCCACAAGACTCAGCCTCACCGGGAATTCCGGGAAGACGCTTTCCTGAAGGCCTCGGGCAGCTGCAACAGGATCCTGTCAGGGAAGCCGGTGCTCAGGGCAGCTCTGTCTCACTCTGGGGGCTGCAGGCCCCACTCCCTACTCAGAGCCCAGGGAGGGATGAAGCTCACCCACCCCTCAGACAGGGCTTCCAGGGTGACCACAGGAGCCAGCCCAGTCCAGGTCCCACCTGGCAGAGAGAAGAGAAAGCAGAGCCCAGGCCTTCGAGAGCTCATGTGGAGCTCTGGGGCTGGGTGGGTAAATGGATAGGGCACAGGACAGGCCCCAGTGCATCAAACGTGGGACCTTCACAGCCAGCTGTTCCACTCTGCCAGCTTCTGGGCTTGGGCCTCATGGGGTGGCATCCTGGGGCTCCCCTGGCCCACATCCAGCTCAATGCCCTGCCCTCCCTGTCACCCCAAACCCAGACTCCTGCTGCTGCCCAGGATCTGATCAAGTAGAGACAGTAGTTCCTCTAGTGAGGGTCTGGGAAACCTACCCCTTATCCTTGAGTGTAAAAGCTTCTGGGGCCTGAGAAGCAGCCGACAGGACTATTTGTTCGTTCCTGAGGCCTGATTCAGGCTTGGTGGCTCCAGCCCCTTGCCCCATACAGGCCTGATCCCCCACTGACAGAAGCCTGTGCTCAGGGAGGTCCTTGGCAGGCACCCTGGTTTGGCGGATGCCCCTGGGGGGTTCTGTCTCTGATGCACGGCTGCCAGCCCTGCGTGAGGTGCTGGGTGGGGCAGAGGCTCTGGTGGCAGGGGAAGTGGCAATGGACCCAAACTTCAGGCTGGGGGCCTTGTCTCCTTCTCCAGCCTTTGATATGCCTTTTCGCACCCGTACAGCCTTCTCCAGTGCCTGGGTCAGAAGCTCCAGCTCCTTGAGGTCTTGCGGGCTGGGTGCGCATGCTGCAAAAACCAAGAGTCATGTAAAGGTCCCTCACCACTGCATGTCAGAAGACAGGCCAGGGGCGGCACCTGGAGAAGGTGGGTGGCTGAGGTTTACCTGCAGATGGGGCCTCTTCATTAGTTTCTGGCCCTGGGGTTGGCTCCGGAGCCAGGGTCTCGGCTGGTTCCCTGCGAAGACACAAGGCAGCCGTGGCACGGCCAGGAGGCACTGCCCGGGCCCAACAGGCCCCCAGGGCCGCCTGGCCTAGGGGCAGACCCGCAGCCTCAGAGCCTGCAGGAAAAGCGGGGAGCACTGACAACCCGCAACTCGGAAGTGAGCGCTGGGCCAGGTCTCCCGGCCCGGGGTCTCTAAGCGGGGTTCTGACGGTCCGAGGGAGGCCTAGCCGGGTGGTCCCGGGGTCCGCGTACCAGGCACGCAGCAGCCGCCGGGAGACTCGCAGGCTCCGCTCCAGCTGCCGCTGTCGCTCGGCGCACGAGTCCAGGGCGTCACGCAGCTCGGCCACTAGCCTGGAAAGGACGCACCAGAGGCTCAGCACCCTGGCCAGCCTCGGGCCGCGCAGCCTCCCGCCCCCTCCAGCGGCGCGGGACCCACCGGCGCGAGCTGCCGGCAAGCAGCATGAAGGCGGTAGCCGTTCTTCACGATCTGCCGCCGCCGCAAAATCCCGCCCCTTCCGGCCTAGAAGATCGCCCCTTCCGGCCGGACTGCCCAATCCCGAGCCCAGAGTTCAGGGCCCGCCCTACCCGATGAAGATCCCGCCTCAAGGGGTCCCCCGTCCCGCGGGGTCCAAGGAATGACGCCGGTTCTGAGCTCGGGCCGGGAGCAGCGGAGGGGAAGCGGGTGAGGACCTCGGGTGACGCTCAGGCTTCTGGGTTGGATAACCAGGTAGATGGTGGCACCTGTGATCGCTTAACGGTTGGCTTCGTCTTTGTATTGAAGGCGCTCTAAAGCAGGGCCCTGCTGCCTTGCTGACCCCGGGCCACCTAGCACAGGGCAAGGCACATGGAGGGGCCCAGTAGGTATTTACTGCAGTCGCTAGAAGTGAGGATGACATGTGTGTTGGGAGCAGGGACAAGGGAGGAGGGAGTGTCCACTTTTGCATATGTTGGTGAGGTGATGACATCCAGGGGAGGCATCAGTGGGCACCTGGGCAGAGGTGGATGAAGCCCAGGAGCCAAGGATGTGGCACATGGAGCAATGGGCCTGGGCAAGCTGGTCCAAGGTGGGGCAGGTGTGCATGGATGGGGACAGGTGAGGGGAAGCTGGAGCCCAGAGAGGTGGAGGGACAGCAGAGCCTGGTGTCACAGAAACCAGAGGAGGCTATCCCAGGAGGGAATGTCTGCGGGATGGGGGAACGGGGCCTTCAGAGAATCAGGAGACACCTGGCGAGGAGGGATTGTGGGGACAGATGCTGGCTGGGAGGAGTGGTGCGGGCAGCAGGGTCCACTGTAATTGGAGATAACAGGAAAAACAGATGAATGCCAACCCCTCAGGGGCGAAGAAATCTCAGGGGAGAGCAGGACGGGTGACAAACCTGGGAGGGGTTGTTTCAAGTTGGCGAGGTGTCCATTTCACAGTTGCTGATAGGAAGGTGCTGCAGCAGAGGACAGAGACACAAAGGAGGGGAGTTGAGGGTGCCAGGCAGAGAAGGGGAAGGGGGTCAGGACCCAGGCAGCCCTGGGAGTGCCCTTAGGGTGGGCCCCTCCATCGGTAGTGGCCTATTTTCTTGCCTAGTGCGGGGAGGCCGACAGCATTCTGACTAAAATGAGATTCTCTGTGAGGTAGGAGGGGAGGGGAGGGGAGAGGACTTCAGTCAGTGCTTAGAAGATTCAGGGAGACCCCACCCCACCCCACGGTCAGGTGGTACTAGGTCCCCACTGGAGTGGGAGAAGGCAGTTCAGTCATGCACATCATGCGGCTGCTACTACCCTCATCACATTTAATCCTCACAACACCCCTGTGAGATAGGTATTATTGCCCCCTCTTACAGATGGGGCTGAGGCTCACACATGCCTAGGGGCACACAGTCAACAGGGTGGTCTGCAATCCCTATGCTGGGATTCCCTTACTCAACCATGCCTGACCCAGGGTGGTCAGAATTCTACTACAGTAGCAAAAAAAGCTCCTACAGGGAAATCAACACTCAGAAAAGCCTCATGGAGTCAGCATCTCCCTGTCCCTGTCGTTTTGGTTCAAGAGCATTTGGGGGACACTCCTGGCTAAGTGGTTCTTTCTGACATTTTCGAGAGGAAGCAAAAGCTATCAGGGTGAGTGTGTCAGCAGGGGAGAGAGGTCAGGGTCAGTCTTCGTCAGATCCCAAGTTCCTGGGGTCATTATTCTCAGGAACTCAAAGCAGATCCACCCTCACCCAACAAACAGGTCCTCTGCATCTTGCTCTTCTGTATCTTGGTCAACTCAGATGTTACAAATGACATTTAATTTTTTTTCTGGCTAACCTCTCTGGGAAAATTGGTTTTGCATACAGTGTCAGAATAGCACTGAGGGGTTTGAATCAAATTTTCTTTTTTTAGTTGAGCCTAAATAATGTTGAGAATTTTTTAAAAATTAATACCTTCTATTTTTAATGTTTTTTAAAAAATTTATTTATTTTATTTATTATTTATTTTTGGCTGTGTTGGGTCTTCGTTGCTGTGCACGGGCTTTTCTCTAGTTGCGGCGAGCGGGGGCTACTCTTCCTTGAGGTGCGCGGGCTTCTCGATGCGGTGGCTTCTCTTGCTGTGGAGCACGGGCTCTAGGCGTGCAGGCTTCAGTAGTTGTGACTCGCGGGCTCTAGAGCACAGGCTCAGTAGTTACAGCGCACGGGCTTAGTTGCTCTGCAGCATGTGGGATCTTCCCGGACCAGGGCTCGAACCCGTGTCCCCTGCATTGGCAGGCGGATTCTTAGCCACTGCGCCACCAGGGAAGCCCTAATACCTTCTATTTTTAATTTTTCTTTTGTTTTTTATCTTAGAGGGATGGAGGATGGAAATAAAGACAGGGAAAGAAATGGCCCAGACATTCTGAAGTTCATACAGACATCATCTGTTGGGGACACAGACAAACCATCGCAGGAGAAGGGGCAGATTTCTAAAATGAGCTGAGAATATGGGAGGAAGAGAGCCTGTGACCAAGACATCAAGGCCCTGGCCTGCAAAAATGTCAGGGCCCACTTGCCCGGTATTCACACGCAGTCCGAAACGATCCGCGGGGCAGAGTTCCCTCACGATAGGACCCACCACCCAGTGAGGAAAGGAACGGCTGCCTGGGGCAGGGCAGGCCAATGTGGGCGCAGGGATGGTGTGCTCAGCTGTTGGCTCCCCCTGGAACCCCGAACCAGATAAATGTGGGAGGGGGTGAGCTGTGCCAGGATACCTGGGTCACACATGTTCTCAACTGTGAACGCCCTCAGCTCCCAGAGTGCCTGGGGCTCCGTGGGGCTGGGAAGTTCAGGACGTGGGCTTAAGTTTCCCAGAGAAAGCAGGACAAACATGGGAGGGGACAGAGAAATAGGCTTCACACAGTATGGCATGATTGCTTTGAGGCTAAACTTTCCAGAGAGAAGGAACTGAGTTTTTGTTGTGATTTAGACATTCTGATGGCTCGCAATGGGCTCCCCTGGAGAAAGAAACTTACTGCCCCAAGTTCTCCTTTCTATTCCCCGTGTGACTGCCACCAGGGGTTTACAGGGATCCATCTCCAGCGCCCCCCCTCCCCCTCGCTAGTGCAACAGCAGCCCTCCCTCAGCAAACATTCACTTCAGCAAACATTCACTGCAGCAAACGCACTGACACACTCACAGCTTCAAAAAGCCCAAGTTCATGTCCTCCTCCTCCTCATTGTGGGCGGACAGGTTTTTCCTCTTCACCTGTTGCTGGGGAGCACAGCTCTCCGGGGGGCTTGGGGGACGACACTGTACACACGACTTCCTCGCGTGATGGTGGCAAGGCTGTGTGTTCAAGTTGCTGCCCGGGGACAGTACTGAGGTAGATCGGGGAAGGCCCCCCAAGCCGTCTGCGGAGTTTGTGGGACTCGTGCTGCTGACAGAGGAGTACCCTGAGGTCGTGATGTCCTTGCCTGGCCCCCTCCTACTACACAGAGGGCGCTCGAGCCCTGGGGTCCAAGGTGTCTGGCTGCCTGGTGCCGACGCCTGTGTGTCCTGATGCCCCTCCTCCTCCGGGCAGGCCTCCTCATCGCTTGATTCCTGGCAGCAGTGCTGTTCCGGGTTCAGGTAGACCACAGTGACATCGAGGACACCGCTGGGAGCCGTCACTATGGGAGATGGGGGAGAGGTCAGACCATAGCCTGAGCATTGGGGTGACCCCGTGCCCAGTCAGGACCCAGGGGAGCCCAGGGTCCAGCTCTTGGCCACACATCCTGAACCTCGCTGGACAGTCCCCTTTCCTTTACGTAAGAAATTGGGGGTGAAGTGTCTCCTTTCAAACTTGGGGTAATACCCAATGTGACTTAGGGGACAGTAGGAAGTGACAACAAACTGGCCATCTAATAATTTAGTTAATCCCGAGTGGACACAAAAATAGCAGTTGGAAAATCAACAGAAGCTATCGAACTGGGCTTCCTGTGCAGATGGGTGACGAGACATGGGTCCAGAGCCTCCTGCAGCCTGCCCTGGACAGGTGCCTGAGGGACAGAGCCCAGCAGAGGGCACATCTCACACAACCTTCTAGAAAGGTCTATTCCTCTGTCCCTGACCTGGTGAGGTCCTTCCACCAGCCCAGGTCCAGCTGGAGCTGGGTGCAGGTTGGGCCCACATCCTATCCTCCCTGTGGGCTGGTATTCCAGGGGCTCTGCTCTCTAATGTCTACCTGTGTCTGGACACACTCTCCTGCAGCTCAGGCTGGGGGCCCTCCTGCCCGCTGTCTCCTCTGGGGCAGCACCAGGTGGTCTCCGGCCCTGGCACTCACCATCACCCTCCTTCTCGCCCTCGCTCTCTTGGTCGCCCTCGTAGCCGGAGCAGTAGTCCAGGCTCCAGTCCAGGAAGCTGCCCAGCAGTGTCTCCTCCTGGCTGGACAGCTCTGCGGTCGGCGTGGTGACGAAGCTGCCCCTGTCCTCCTGGAGGCTGTTCTCCCGTTTCCTGTGCAGTGGGAGAGCCGGGAGCCCGGTCATAGGCAGCAGTGTTGGGAGGCCCAGTCTGGTTCTTGGCACCTGCCTGCCCCTGCCCCCATGTGCTGTGAGCAGGGACAACACAGCCACCCAGGAACTGCCCTCAGAAGCTCAGGGCAGATTCGCAGAAGCAGGGCCAGCAGCATGGCGAGGTTCCTGCTCATCTGGACTTTGTAGGATGGATAGTTCTTTAGGTGGGTGAGGTGGAGGGGGAGGTTATTCCAGGCAGTACAGCTGGGACATTGAGATGGAAGAGACGGGGGTAAAAGGGATGCAGACAATGAGGGCACAGCTGGAGCGCTGGGAGTGACACAATGTGGTGGAGCAGAGCAGTCCCGTATGGCTCACACCGGGCGTGGGGCAGGGCCAGAGCCTGAGCGGGCTCAACCTGTGCTCAAGACCACCTTCCCTCACAGGGAACCAGGCTGGAGCCAGAGAGCCACACTGGGGAAAGGAGACGGTACTGTAGGCAGTGGAGACTACCAACCGCAGCTTCAGTTTTCTGGGGATCTGCTCTCTCCCTGCTGCTCCTCAGGAGCCCTGATGGCTGCACAGGTCACGAGGGAACCCAGGCCTGGCCTGCAGGGCTCACTCACCGCTTGGTTCTCCTTCCAGAGGGAGAGCTTAGGAAGGTGTGAATGTCCCCTGTGCTGAGGAAAGATGCGGGTTCTGGGCTCTCTTGTTTCACCCCTAGAGCTGCACACAACTGGCCGTAGCTCAGCACCTGAGGGGAAGCCGGGGTCAGAGGGAGGGCCGAGGCCCCGAGGGGCAGGCGAGGACCTCCGCTCCCTAGCACCCACCAGCACCTCTTCCTGGCTGATCTCTTCGTATCGCTTGTCCTCAAATCGCTGCTTCACGGCGGTGAGAGAGACCTGCCTGTAGTCCTTGGGGGCATCGTCGTGGAAGCTGCCGACAGAGGGACACGTGAGGGGTAGCGAGGGGCAGGCAGTGCTGGCACCTCCACCCCAAAGGCTCCCATCTTTAGCCTCCACTCACTGAAGTGAGAGAGGACAAGACATTTTCAAAACCAGCCCAGCAATGGGAGTGAAGCCCAGCACTGCTGTGCACAGTCTGGCGGTTCCTCGAGTCACCTGACCCCCAGGTGCATCCCCAGGAGAAAGGGGAACAGAGATCCACACAGAAACCTGGACACATATATTCACAGCAGCACTATTCGCAACAGCTGGAAGGTAGAAAAACCCCAAATGTCCATCGGTGCACGACTGAATAAACAAGATGTGGTCCCTCCATCCAGTGGGCTATTTGTACAGTGGAAACGTTATGTAGGTGAGAGGCTGGTCACAAAAGGCCCCATGTTGTACGATTCCATGTTGGTGAAACATCCAGAACAGAAAGAGCCAGGAAATAGATGAGTGTTTGCTGGGGGCTGGTGGGGAGGGGAAACATGAAGGTAATAGGTAGCGAGGGCGGGGTTTCTTTTGAGGGTGGGGAAGATGTTCTCAAATCGACTGTGGTTTGTGATGACGGCTGCACAATTCTGAATATACTGAGCCTGTTGAATTGTACACTTTAAAAAAAAGTTTCGTTCGTAAATAAATATGTTTCCAGTTTATCTGGATTGGGAAAAAAAAAAAACAACTCAGTGGGGGGCGGGGGATGGGTGTAGGAAGGCAGCCAAGCAGCAGCTTTTGGCAGCCTGGTCAGGCACCGACTCTCTGCACTGGTCTGAGCAACCTCGGGGTCAGACACGTGTTGACCTGCCACCGTCACCCATGCTCTCATCCACCAGCGACGAGGTCTGGGCCCTGCAGGAGAAATGGGGTGCACACACTACCCCAGGAAATGCTGACAGGCTCCCCGTGTTAGCGGGGAGGGGGAGAAGTGGCAGATGGGCCAGAGGGGCTGGTCAGAGGAATCTCTAGACTCGTGCCCAAGTTCTGATCTCATCCCCAAGGTGTAAGCAGAAGCGCCATGCTCAGAGGCTGCCCTGTGGAAATCCAGGAGGCGGCTGGGACAATGACCGTGGGCAGGTGAAGAAAGTGCCTTGGCTCCGAGAGCTGCTGGGATGCAGGGACAGAGAAGCAGAAATGGGCTGGCCTGAGGGCTCTGATAGGATGACTGGGGCCTTGTCCACCAAGCACCAAATGAAATCTACAAGGAGGAATGGCCTGGCGTGGACATGCTGGCAGGGGTGTCTGTGGCTTGGGTCAGAGGTTGGCTTTTAGATGTGTTCTGAATCCTGGAAGTGGTTAAGTCTCCCAGGGAGCGTCTGGGGACAGGCAGAAAGGCAGAATTACCCGTACCCTCGTGTCGGGGAAGGGGACACTGAGGCAGCATGGCCTGGCGGAGAAAGGAGGAGGTCCCTGGGGGCTTTAGCAGATATGCATGTGGTGGGGAGTGCAGGTGGGACTGAGGAGTGGGAGGAGCGAGTCTGCCAGCCAAGCTGAGACAGGAGGCGAGGGAAAGGGCCAAGGTGTGTGCCCGGGGCTGCGGTCTGCCAACTCCAGAGCTGGAGGCCAACCTGTCCTAGACTGAAATTACCGCTGGTCAGGGAGACAGTCTCATTTTTTCTTATGTTCCACTGCCCATGGAATTAGGTTTGGGTTGGGGGGAGCTGCTGCCCACACATAAAATGTTAAAAACGTATGAAATAAGCAACATGGCCCTGGAATTTCTAAACGTCAATCCTGAGACACGCGGCTCACGCGGGGAAGGTCTGAGTGTCTTGACAGCCCTCACGTGAGAGCAAATTCCCCCTGGACTTGCGGTATTGAGGACACACCCTCTGTGTGGGGGGACGGCCGGGGGGCTGTGGGGGAATTGCTTCCTTACACGCTTACCACTTTTGGTGAAGGCTTAAGACACAGGGGATGAGGTCTTCACAGGAGAACCCAGTGAGGTCCCATAACCGAGTGGTCCAGGGCTGTGCTGGGGAGGAAAGCAGGAACAGTGGGGCCGTTCTGATGCCCACTCGTGCCCCACAGCCCTGATGGTTCTGGGATGGAGTTTCCTAGGGCTCAGGGTTGAAAAGGCCCCAGGTACAGAGCATGCGTGCTCATTGTCGACAGCGTGGGAAATATTAAGCTAGAAATGTCTCTAACCTCACCCCCAGACAATGGCTTTTAGTCCATTCTGGTGTTTCCTTCTCCAGGAGATGAACACACTTCTTTTTCTCCCTCCAACCCCCTTGAATTTGAGCACTGGCTCCTGACTCCAGGAATCCCCCAGACCACTGGCTCAGCCCATGTTCTGAGTGGCTGGTGGGGAGGACCAGCTCCTTACTCTGCCCGTGTGTCAGCCTCGCCAGGAGCAGGGCGGCTGCAGCCAGGTGGGCCGGGGCATAGGCGGCCAGGCTGGTGTGCAGCAGGGAGAGCTCGCAGAGGAAGCTGCACAGGTGCTGGGTTCTTGGCGCCATGGGGACCAGCGTCAGCAGGACGTCCTTGTAATCGACCACAGTGGGGACCTAGAGGGAACGGGGAGGTGGACGTGGGGTCTCAGCACACAGAGGGCCCCTCCACCCACTCGGTGGGGAGGCTGGACCTTAGAAACACCACCCTCGGTGTGGTCAGCCCAGCATCTGGCCTGACCGCTGTGCATGCCAAACAGCTGTGGCCTCGCGCCCTCTGGGTCCAGGAGGGCTTCCCAGAGCAGGGAAGCTCAAAGCCATGCAGATACCCTCTGCCCTTCCCATGCCCTCACGTGACCTCAACTTTGATTCAAAAGGAAAAAGCGAGTGGCCACTTACTCGAATCTTTCCTTCCAAGGCAGAGATGATCTCTCCCATCATCCTCACCAGGTCCTCGTATTTGTACGTGTTGTCTGTGAGCCACACAGCCTCCCGGATCGTCAGGATCTCTTTGCTGATGAACCTGGAGTGTTAAGAAGGGGTCTGAGCACTGAGCCCACTCCCCTTAGTGGGGTGATCACTTTAGGCTTCAGTGATGGGGTTGGGGGGTCCAAAGAGTGGACCCGGCTGCCCCTAGCCGCTGAGGGGAACTGAAAAGGTCAGATGAGCCTATCATGGGGGCTGGAAGGGAAGGGGGATTAGTGTTACAGATCAGTGGCAGTGAGAGCTGCTGGACTGCTAGGCATGCAGGTGTTTCTGCAAAACGCACCCACGAATGACATGATCGGTCAATCCTCTTAACGACCCGAGGGATGAGGGTTCGCCCTGCCTTGTGTCAGCTTCTATGGAGCGAGTATAAACAGCTTTAACCCAGAAGGCAGATGAGCCAGCAGAACCAGAGATAGAGGTTGTTTGAAGGTCTGGACCCAGCACGGGGTCTGGCTGTGGGAACTGGACTGTCCTTAGGCAGGTGGTCACCCTGTTCTCTACTCTCCACCAGCTCCAACTATCAGGGAACACACTAGTCCAGCGGCCTGCCAAGGACACCTCCCCACACAAGGGTGGACTGGGACCGGGCCCTTGTCTGCTCTGTCATGGGGACTCTGCAGCTCCCGCGTTTGCTGTTGGCTGGGCCAAGAGAGAGGACAGGAGTTGTAGGGACCGCAGGCGCTGGGGGATGTTATGTGAGTGGGGAGGGCGAAAGCCCTGTGCTCGGAGCAGCGGCAGGTGCTGCTTTGAGAGTGGATGTAGGGGCATCTCGGCTTCTAAAAATCTTTCAAAGCAATTATCATCTCATTGCCAGCAGCCTGTGGTCTGGTACCTCAGTCTCTCATTGCAAGGACGTAACTATGCCATTTAGATCCAGGGAGGCTGGGGACCCATCTGTTCAGCCCTCCCTGGTGACAAGACCTGGAACGCCGGGTTCCGAGAGCACACGTGAGAGGTGCCGGACAGCGTGTGGCATTTGCTCACCGACCCTGAGCCCACGGACCCTGCTTCCACAGCCACCTAGAGACCCCACTTCCCAGTTCCCGTCATGGCCACATGACTGCGCTCACTGCAAAGGTGGACCTGGTGGCCTCAGGGGTCATGGCAGGTAGCAGAGAGCAAGTCAGGACCTGGGCCTCCTTCATGACGTCATGAAACAGATAAACCATCCCAGTGACACAAGCCTCTGGGTTACCGTGCGGAAGACAAATTAGTCTGTCCATAGTTGACACCACTGTGTTCAATGAGCCTGTTCCTCCCTCGCAAGCCTTACAGATAAGGATGTTGGTCTAGAAAGCACCGCCCAGGGGAGATAGCAGACCACGTAGAAGTCTGCTTTAGGAAAACAAGAAAATGCAAAATGTATGGTGGGAACTGCCATCCACATTGTGTCCAAAGGCAAAACTGGGTGGAAAGGTGGATTTAGGTAAAACTTAACATGGTCTGATTTGAAAAGTCAGAGCTGCTGTAGGGGTAGGCTGCCTCTCTGAGGAGGACGCATCCTGCCCACGTGGTTGGAGGGGGTCTGTGGGGAGTTGGGGGTGGGGGGCACAGGAGACCGATGAAACGCAGGTCTCTGGATGCAGAGTTGAGAACCGGACTGGCAAGGGCAGCCGCCTGTGACCCTCCCTCATCGCTGTGTTGCCCTCAGGGGCCAGGGGAAGAGGGTTCTAGCCTGAGCCTGCCCGACAGAGGCCACGTTCTGGGTCCTGAGGCCGCGTGTTGGGATGAGCGGCTGCCCACACACCAAGGGTCAGCCCTGCCACCCCCGTGTGGGTAGGACCACTCGGCGTGGGCACCCACTAAAATGAAAACCCCTGTCATATGGAGGTGGGGTGCTGAAGGCTTGTTCCACTGAAAAGCCAGCCTGTGAACTGGGCAGCGCCAGCATGCTGTGTTCCGTCTGCGGGCCCAGCCTGGGGGGCTTCTCACCGGGTGCAGATGACCATGCAGGCGATGCCCAGCAGCTGGAGCCTGTACCGGGGCACCAGCCGCCTCCGCAGGTACCGGTCCACGCACTCCACGGTCAGGTGAAGGCACAGGCTTGAGAAGTCCTTCATGGTGGCGACCTCTACCAGCCAATCGATGAGAATGTACCTGTGGGAAGAGCACCATCCCTAAAAACCAGGCCAAGCCTTCATGAGTGTCCCGTCTCCCATTCCTGCCCGCCCATCTGTCCCGAGGGGTGAGCGATCACTTTAGGCATCATTGGCTTACCCAGGCACCTGTCCAAGGCTGAGACACCCTGTCCAAGGGGCTGGGAGGCCCCATGACTCCCGACTTTGTTCCTGGGAGGCAGGTGGGTTGCACATATGTGTACTCTGCCTCCCCCACCCCGGGGCCCCCAGGCACTGGATGAGCCTGGACCGTCACTTGTAAGGGAGCAAAGCAGGTCTGCTCTGTGGACCTGGGACAGGTCACAGGACAGGAGAAAAGTCAAAGTTTATCGTCCTGCAAACCTGTCTTCTCTCTGAGGAACTCTCACCCGTGGGGTCATTTATCACAACCCTCCGCAGTGGAGCAAAGAGCCAGGAATGCAGCTAAAGCAGGATTCCCTGAGCCTATGTGCTGGAGTTCTCAGTCACCCAGCAACCGTGATGGAGGACTTGGGCCGGTAGAGCCAACAGACATAGGGTCCCTCCTCGACGGGGCTAAAAGCCGGGCCAGGGACACAGACGTCACAAGGGGATACTGCATGCAACATCAAGGATGCCCAAGCATGGTGAATGCCTTTTTGCACAAGGGAGAGGAGACGGGGAGAAGAGAAGCAAGAGAGAGAAGAAACGTGGTGGTGAGTGATTCTAGGCAGACAGGAAGGACTACTCCAGGTGTCAGCCCGGACAGGAGCATCTTTCATAGGCAGAGGGAAGGAGGGAGTGCTGGGGCCGAGTTGGGTAGGGGAAGAAGGAGGCGGGATGAAAGGGGAACGGGCTGGGGAGGAAGACACGCAAGGCCAGGTGTTTCAGGATTAGGGGCAGAAGAGGAAGCTTCCTACGCAGACACCTTTGACAAGCTCAGTGATCTGACTTATAAAAACAGACCAATGGAACTGTACATTTTAAAATGGTTAAACCTGAAACTAATGTTACATGTCAATTATAACTCAATAGAAAAAAGGAAGAAAAAGTCAGCTGTTGCTTAACATAGAGGAAAATGTAAAGATGCTCAACTGGGGGGTTGAAATGAAATTATTTCAATAAAACTACTTTAGCTCTTGAAAAGAAAAGAAAGGTTAAGTTTATGTTAACCCCCACCCCCAGCACACAAAAGGAATAGCAACGGTCCCCCGGCTCCTGCCACCAAAAGAAAGGCAGGGCTTCCCTGGTGGTGCAGTGGTTGAGAATCCGCCTGCTAATGCAGGGGACACGGGTTCAAGCCCTGGTCTGGGAAGATCCCACATGCCGCGGAGCAACTGGGCCCGTGAGCCACAACTACTGAGCCTGCGCGTCTGGAGCCTGTGCTCCGCAACAAGAGAGGCCGCGATAGTGAGAGGCCTGCGCACCGCGATGAAGAGTGGCCCCCGCTCGCCGCAACTAGAGGAAGCCCACGCACAGAAATGAAGACCCAACACAGCCAAAAATAAATAAATAAATAAACAAAAATTAAAAAAAAAAAAAAAAAGGCAGACTGGGAGGGCACGGCGTGGGGGAGGGGGCACCACCCCCAGCACAGACACAGGACTCAAAATCACAGCAGCTTGGTGACATTTAATGTGGGAGCCAAGGACACTGCACCCCCTGCTGTGAGTAAAGATGGAGCCTCTCCAGGGAAGAGAGCTTACCAGGTGCTGGGCTTTGTCTGCCGCAGTACAGCCAGAGCATGCCCATTATAAATCTAAAATGTATTTGAAATCTCTGGTGTAAGCTTAAAAAATTATTCACATTTTCCATTTTACTCTGTAAACATGTTCTGTGATTGAGTGTAAAAGTGTGTTATCTCCAAACCTCGGAGGAAAATGGACCTGCAGGAAGAGGCAGTTTGTGGGGGTTCTGAGGCTGCAGGCACATGGCAGCTGCCCCCCGCACTACCGCACGCTGATGCGCGTGATGATGGGTTGGAAAGAAAAGGTGGTTTTTTGGCATCATTTTTGAAAGATGTTTAGTATGGTTTAATATAGTCTGAGGCTTAAAAAGGAAAACTGGAGAGAGCAGACATTTATGTGGGAAATTTTTCTTTTCAAAGCCCTGGATAGCTTAGGCATTACTGGTTTTAGAAAACACACACACACACACACACACGTGGATCCAGGTAGGGTTGATGACGCAGGGACCCTGTGACAGGAGGCTCAGCTGAAACAACAGACAGACCCTGTCATGCGGAGACGGCTGTTGCTGCCTCCTCATCGGAAGCTCTGGCTCGGACCCCTCACCTCATTGTGTCATTGAGTCCCTTCTGCACAGAGAAGACCCTCTGCTTACTGACAGCGTGGGAGGCCTGGAACAGCTGGCAGACTATCTCGTTGGAGGCTTTCGCTTCCAGTCCGAGCTGGTTTCCGTGTGCACAGGCTTTGGCTAGAGACAGCTGAGGACGAAAAGACTCGAGGGATGAGCAAGGGGTTTTGAGGTTCCTGCTTCTGAACGCGAGGAGGATTCTGCCTGTACATACACTGGCCCACTTACACCTTCTAAGCCTTCTGAAACCAGGAGGGCCAAGATTTTAATCTTTCGGAAATAAATACTATATCACAATAGAACATTTTAAAAGGGACAAAAGGTGCATAATGGGATGTCAGTTGACTTCCTGCCCGGCACAGCTCCACGGCCAATTCCAGTCTTCTGCCAGCATTTTCTTTTAAATTAAGTTTGTTTCTGCTCACCACTCCCTAGTGAAAGCTGATGCTCTGGGGGAGGCCACGTAGCACAGTGGCCGAGAGCTGGCTGGGGGCTCGAATGACCAGGCTTTAAGACCTGGGTCTATGTGTGACCACAGGCGAACTGGGGGCTTCACTGCACCTCAGTTTCCCTTTTCACCAAATGGCACAACAGCAGCAGCTTCGGCAGATGCCATGAGGATTGAATGAGATGCACAAGCACCTTGCTCAGGACCCGCCGGGGCCCACCAGGCCCTCGGTGGTTACTGTCGACCATCTCTACGTATTTCCTTCCAGAGTTTTCTATGCACTTGTAGCAGTGTGCATGTGCATTTGTGATCACAGAACACACGTTACCTTTTCTTTGCCTGCCTAACGATAACGTGGTTTTGTAATAGGAGACTTCTGTAAGCGTGTTTTCCTTGTTCTTCCTTTGAGGGGGTTTCTGTTGGTTTTGTCACTTTGAGGGTCACCTTTGTGCAGTCTTGTGCACCTTCTGCTCACGCAGTCGACCCACAGGCACTACCTGTGCCCAGGCGCTTTCTGAAATTCCTGCGCGCATTTTCACACACACTCATAGGAACACTATTTTATCACGTTTGCTGGCAAAAACTGCTATCATTAAAAATGTGTATTTTCAGGGCTTCCCTGGTGGCGCAGTGGTTAAGAATCCGCCTGCCAATGCAGGGGAAACGGGTTCGATCCCTGGCCCAGGAAGATCCCACATGCCGTGGAGCAAATAAGCCTGTGTGCCACAACTACTGAGCCTGCACTCTAGAGCATGTGCTCTGCAACAAGAGAAGCCACAACAATGAGAAGCCCGCGCACCGCAACAAAGAGTAGCCCCTGCTTGTCTCAACTAGAGAAAGCCCGTACCCAGCAACAAAGACCCAACACAGCCAAAAAAACCCCCAAAAAAACAATAAAAAAAAGCCGAAGTGTATTTTCAGAAGTTACTAGCTATCCACTCAAAAACACAAAGACTACGTGTATATGATTTGCTAGTGTGATCAGCCACGATCTCTTTAAACGTGTGCCTTTTTGACTAGCAGAGAGGTCAAACCTGCTCCGTATTTTGACTGCTTGTATTTATTTCCTCTTTTTTGAGTATACTGAGGCCCTATTAACTTCTACAGGGCCTTACTATTCTTATTGATTAGTCTGAGCTTGAACTAGAACCACATTGTTCATTGTTGTATTTCTTGTAAACTTGTTAAGTGCCTTTTTGGACATAAACATTACAACGTCCTGTGATGTGTCAGGTGGGCCATCCCTCTTTGTGATTTCTTCCCTAGCTTTTAAGGGCAGATGACTCTCAGCCCCCAACTTGGTGGGGTGACAAGAGCAAGCGTCTGCCAGCTTGGCAAAGGGGGACTTTCTTTGATGTGTCTTGAAATAATGACTTCTTTACAGCTACACAGGGAGAGTGTCTGGAGAACGCCAATTACAGACCCCTGATGTCCTGGTTCCAACACTGGACAACCTGGTGAGCAGGTCAGATAATGAGAAGAGGACAGCATTCCACACGCCAATCTGCTCTAAGGAGCTCTAAGTTCTGTTGCCAAGATGCTTTCCCTACAGGCCAACTTTAGGGAGCTGTATAAATTTTGATGCAGATGTAGTCCACAGCACTTAGAAATTAAGTGGCTGGCTGTCTTAGATGCAACGGGCAGAGATGAGGAAAGTGCTTCTGGGCTCTCCTCCCCACACACCCTAGAGCTGAAAACTCCCTTAGACTAAGTTCCAAACCCTGGGCCACTCTTACTGCGTCCTGGGTGGGAACCCGGCAGTGTTGCCCCCACGGTCCCCACAAGAGATGTCAGGACAAAGGCCAGCTCCCAGCTCACCTGCGCTTCCCAGCAGCCTTTGGCAGCAAAGTCCCTGAGTTTCCGGAAGCTGTGGAGGCATCGTCCGGGATCTGACATCTGTCAACGGGAGAGTCACCATGCCCTTACATGGTCATGTCTCTGGAGAAACTCAGAACCAACCCATAGTCTTCTTAAATGTTCCCCCTGACACCCCCAGCGGGTCCCCAACTGTGCTTCCTTCCCAGCCCTTTATCCCCCAAATGGTGGTGGTCGTTTCAGGGGCAGTGCTGAGAGCAGCCCCATGACCAGCAGCTCCTGGAGCCCCAGGAGGACCCCGGCTGCGGTGGCAGAACCTTGTCCAAGGGCTACTCTGGAGATTGTGCCTTTGGCCAACATAATCCATTCTTTCCCCAGACCTAGGCCCACTCACATCCATCTTTCTGTCACTTTCCCAGAGGAGGTACGAGCTGGTCAAACACCCCTGGTTAGCAGACTCTTCAAACAGGTCCCGGGCCTGCTTCTGTTTCTCTTCATCCTAGAATAAGTACCTCTGAGTAATCACATATACTGTTCTCATCTTTAATAAAATGAGTTAACTACATTAGAGTAAAAACAACTTGTCTGAAGATACACGATTTGACAACGAACTCGTGAAGGCAAGCCCACGAGTTCTGCCCTCAGGCCCTGCTTCCTCCTGCACGAGGTTTGTGCTGGACTTGGCTCCAGGCACTGCCCGGATGGAGACGGGGGAGGGTTTCCCAAGATCTTCCAGCTCTTCGCTCATAGTAAGTGTCCCTCCCTGCTGCTGTCAGAGCACCTAGCACCAGGAGCCACCACCTCCCCCAAGACTGCTCGCAGAGGGGGTTCCCGAATCACAAGGCTCACTGAGTAGAGAGGTCTGCGTGAGGAGTGGGAGGGAGCCGCCAGTAGCAGAGCCGTGAAACAAATAGACCCGGGGTCCTGTCCTGCTCAGACACTCTTCCTGGCTCCACACAGCCTCACAGACAGGGCTCATCTTGGCTTTGAACCCCGGAAGCCCCCTTCTGCTGCCTTTCACGCAGTTCCTGGTTCTTGGTGCTTGAAGCTGCCAGAAAGGCGAGCAGCACAAAAATGCAGACCCGCTGTGCCCTGCGTGCTCACCTGGGCCAGGACGCCAAACAACGCAGGGCCCTGTGGGATGGCGGAGGGGACTCACCTCAAAAAGACTCAGCACTCTCCCCAAGCAGTGCAGTATGGATGCTCTGTGAGTCTAGAGAAAGGAGGTGGAGGAGGAGGGGTGACTGTCAGCGGACAGAACTTCCCAGGGGCTGTCCCTCCGGGTGTGGGTCTTCCTGCTCCCTGCCCAGCCCCTCTGCACAGAGGACCGCTCCCTGATTCCAGGCCTCTGCCAACTGCTTCACAGAGCCTCAGTCCTGCCTTTCCAGCAGTCGACCCGTCTGCAGCCCAGCCCCTCACCCGATTCCCCTGACCCTGGCTCCGAGGCCTCCTCTCCTGCTAGTTGTTAGCAGATGCTCCCACATCTGCACTGTTTTCTGTGCCTCCACTGCCCTCGGGTCCCTGACTTTATATGGTCCACAGCATCTCCCCTCAAGGTTTTCTCACCTCCCGGGACCCTACGGGGCTCAGCCCGCCTAGCACGGCCTGCCCTACTTGCATCCCTTGCCAGGACTCACTTTCTGCAGCTGGCACTCCATCCTGAGGCTCTCGTGAACCACGGCCTTGCAGCAGCTTCCGGACACCGACCAAGGTGGGCGGATGAAGAGCCAGATGAAGGGTGCGGCGCCCACATTCAGGCGCTCCGCGAGACTGAAGAAGCGAGAGGCCTTCAGCCCGTTCACTTCCGCCCGGGCCTCATCAGACACAGACACTGAAGAGACGGACAGAACACAGCCCAGGATGTCTCTGGAGGAGGGGTGTGGGAAGTTCCCCAGTCTTTTTGGAAAGTTTAAAGCCTTAAGCCGCTACAATGTGAAGTTGCTGGTGTTTTAGGACAGAAGAGCTGGGATGGGGGCTCCTCCCTTTTCTTCCCATGTTTTGTGAACCAAGTGCCCTGCGGCTCCTCCCAGCGGCCTGGATTCCGAAGATCTGGGAAGGTCCCCCCCCGTGGAGGCATCAGATGCCCATCCTCCCTCCTGTGGGGAACTGCTGCCCAGCCCCCTGTTAACAGGTAGGGGGTTTCTTTGTGAGGTAATGAGATGATGGCTCCAAAATGAGTGGTGATGGCTGCACGACTCTGTGAAGATACCCAAACCACTGGACTGTACACACTATACAGGTGAGCTGTGTGGTGTGTGAATTTCGTCTGGGCAAAGCCATCTGACAGGAGGGTGGGTGCAGGACTGCTCATCGTCTGCAGGTCCAACAGTCCTGTCAACCAGCTGTGACCGGGGTGACCTCTCAGCAAGACGCCAGGTCTTTTAGAAGCAGAAAAATGGCAACTATACCCAAGTCTTTATGCATCTTGGGAGCTGGGACAGGACGAACTGCAGGCTCGCTCCTTAGTGTGCTCAGCAGACAGGCAGCAATTGGGAGAGAGGGCCGCATCAGGTTCTTTCGAGGAGCACCTGCCCCTTAGGGGTGAAGGAATCTAGGTACCAGGCTGGCTTTGACCTGTTTGTACTTGCCTCCCACTTGGAGCCTTGGCTCCCTGTGTTACTGACACTTGGCATCAGGCACGCTTTGACCGCTGCCCCAGGTTCCTCAGATGAGCTGTGGCCAAGGAGAGAAGCCGGGGTCTACGCATGGGCTGTGGTGTTAACTAGGCAGCCAGGGAGGGCTGGCTTGCCTGAGTAGCCCCCATTCTGAGTCTCTGCTCAGAGTCACTCGTTGTCAACCGAAATTAATGGTTCATTAAAAAAAGAGGCAACTCCCCCAAACTACAAAATCAAACTTCATCCATGGGTCCCTGAGCAGGACACCTCTGGCACAAGCCCCCCAGGGGGGACGGTACACAGCCAGACACAGCAAGAACAGCGACTAAACTGCTGACACGGGCAAGGGCTCATGCTTGTTCTATTAGGTTTTTTGTTTTTGGCTACACCACGAAGCATGCGGGATCTTAGTTCTCCAGCCTGGGATCTAACCTGCGCCCCCTGCAGTGGAAGCACAGAGTCTTAACCACTGGACCACCAGGGAAGTCCCTCGTGCTTGTTCTAAAACGTCAGTACCAAGTGGGGTGAGGCCAGCCCCAGCGCCAGCCCCAGCACCAGCCCCACGAGGACTTACGGCCTTCATTGTAGAGGTAGGCTATGCCCAGCTTCACAGCAGCTTCAAAATTCCCTTTTTCGGCAGCCCTAGAACATTAAGAACATGAAACATCACATGATTTTATTCCGTAAAGGTTATGTTCCACCACAGCACTTAAAACTACAGTACCTATTTTCTGAACAGAAAATTTTTTTGGCAATGCAGCTAAATATCAATTATCCATGACATGCTACAACATGGATGAGCCTTGAAAACACACTTAAGTGAAAGAAGACAGACACAAAAGGCCACATGTTGTATGATTCCACTCATATGAAATGTCCAGAATAGGCAAATCCATAGAGACAGAAAGCAGATTAGTGGCTGCATAGGGTTTGCGTTACTATAGGGAAAATAGGGAGTGACTGCTAATGGTTATGGGGTTTCATTTGGGGGTCATGAGAATGTCCTAAAGTTAGATAGTGTTGATGATTGAGCAACTCTGTGAGCATACTAAAAACCATTGAGTTGTACACTTTAAACGGGTAAATTGTGTGGTTGGTGGACTATGCCTCAGGCAGCCTGCCTGAGACCACTGGCATACTGCAGCTTGCAGCCCCTCCGGCCCTTCCTCTAGGTCCCAACCCCGGCCGGGGAGGTGGGATCAGCCAGTCAGTATAATGTAATAGGATTCAAATCGCATTGTTCTGACCAAAAGAAGAGGGCTGAGGAAAGTTTCCACATGCAGGTGACCTGCACCTGAGTCACACACAATGGGTCACAGCTCAAGTGGACCCTTCAGAAGCACCGCTGTGACTAATGAGAGTCAGGCCTGTGCTGGTGGTGTGGATGACCCATGACTGTGCTGGAAGTTGTGTGACTCGATGGGTGAGGTCGACAGCCCTCAGTCACTCCCTGGGGGATAAGGTGTTGGCGGGAGCAACAAGCAAGAGGAAAATCATTCCCAGGTCAGGCCTTGAGACACAGACTGGCATAGCAGGGAGGTCCAAAGGTGGGAGAAAGCCACGCTCTTCTCAGGGTGCAGAGATACCTTTCAAAGAGCTTCAGGTTCTTTGGAGAAGGCCACAGCTCCTGGAAGCTGGCACATGCCCACACACTGGCATGGTTATCCACCAGGTACTTCAGGTGGGAGTGCACCTGAAGAACAATGGAAGTGGGGGAGTGGCAGTTAATCAAGGGACCTCCCAGAAGCCCCACTTCTGGAGCTCTTGAAGACAGGGTGTAGACAGATGTAGGGTGTCCTGTTTCCCTCCCCACCCTAGTAGTAAAGGCCTAGCCTCTGTGTATCAGAGTAACTAACAATTGCTTTGAATAGAGAAAAGAGCCCAGAAACAACTTTCTCTGTGGCTCTAAAGATGGGGACAGTGGTCCCGGAAGGGGGAATAAGCACCTAGGCTGAGAAAGGGGATATAATGCTATAATACCTGCAAGGATCAGGGAAACCAACTCTAATGGGAACAGGTAGGTCAGAAATCTGTTTTGAGCTCCTCTACTTAGGGTCTTGCTAGTGGGAGCACAGCTGGAGCCTGCAGGTCAGTGGGGGCTCTCAGAAAAGACTGAAACACATGACAGCAGCCTCAGGTAGGACTTCTGTCCTGGGTGATAGCAGGAAGTGTCCAGGCAGTGGGCCCTGAGCACAGGTGAGCATTTTAAGTGCTAAAGCTTCCACTGCCATTGGAAATTCAGCACCCATGGATATTATGAATGCAATGGAGGCAGGTTTGGGAGTCAGAGAAGTGGGTTCTTATTGGTGTTCCCCCACTAATTTGCTGTATGCCCTTGGTTAAATCGCTCAAAGTGAGGCTTCAGTTCCGAAATCTGCAAAATAACTCCCAGAGTCCCTTTCAGTGCTGAATATTACGTGGGTTTTGTCCTCAAGAACATACTATTTTTCTTCTTAATACTATCTTATTTCTTGAGGGATGCAAATTTCACTGTCATAAAAGGGTATTTTCTCTGTCAAAATAAACACTACAATGAGCAGACTCAAACCTTGCTGTCCTACGTTTTAGCTTTCCTGCAATCAGAACAACCTCAGGCATCTATTACCAATATCACCGTTGTTTCCTCTACCTTCATTTGTAGCCAAAGTTTTTGTTCTGACATTTAAGACACGAAGCCTTCATGGTACAATATAACCAATGATGCCAGGCCTGACACTATTTTCATCTGACAACTTACAGCTCGGACAGCGAGGATGTCTCCAACAGAAAGCCATTTCAGGATATGAAAGAGCACATCTTCAGGGAGACTCAAGATCGTTAGGTTTCGGGGTCTCCTTCTTATTCTCCGCTTTGTAGGATAACAGAAACACTTGGCACACCTACAGTGGATCACTTAAGAAAAAAAATCAGAATGGTCTAAGTGATGTGTTGGAAATGAGTTGTGCTGATATGAAAAGTTACATCTGAACATGATTTAACAGTTACTGACCTCTACCCCAGCCATATTTACAGTCCTAAACAAAGATTAAATAAAGGAGTAGTAGTGGTACAGAAGACATCATCATTCATTCAAATAGTCAATAAACATTGATGGTGAGTAGTAATCATGTAACCTGGCTATTGGGAAACCTTCTGATCCAGAGCCCAGATGACAACCAGGAAGGGGGAAAAAGCAGCCAACGCTGATGATGGTTAGCCTTGCATTTCACTCTCAGGGAGGCGCCTTGACCCTTACTGATCTCTTTGCTTCTATCTGCACACATGACTAAAATGCATAATGTTTTTTTTTTTTTTTTGTTCCACACACACACACACTGTATTTTATTTTTACAAGAGATAGACTGACACCAAGCATTGTACATGGATGACCACAACAAAAGCAACAATGATTGCAATTACCAAACATGAAACACACTTATACTATGTCATAATATTGACATTCAGTCCAGTAATCCTCCACTGTAACAGCTTAAAATGCATAATGTTAATAAGGATCTGTGGACTTGAACAGTCTGGTTTTCGAGTCCAAACTAGGAGGGTCCACCCTGCAGAGAAGCCAAAGGTGGACTTGGAGGCCAGGCCTGTCCCAGCTCTGCGGATGTCAGAGCTGCCCAGCCAGTCTCAGTGTCCTCTCTCCCCACAGGAGGTCCTTCCAACTTCAACTTCAGCAACTCTTTACTGACTCTAAGCAGACGACATAGAAGCTTGAGGCAGGAGAAGCCCATCACCTACAATTTACCTGGTTTCCCACCCGTTCCTTCCTCCAGTCCCCACAGGAGGTGGCTGCTCTCCCACCCGCACGACTCCCTCCTCAGGGCTTCTTCCTGCCCCCCTCCCCTCGCTCTTCACCTGGGTCTTCCCATCATCAATTAACACGCTGCGAAAGCCAAGAGTAAACTTAGGGCGACCGATTCCCGCGTTTTACCGCATTTTTCTCATCCCCTTGCTCTAGGACAGCCACGATAATAACCACGGAAACCTGAGTGGCGCTCACGGCCCTCGACAGGTGGCAAACCCCGCGCGCCGCTTTCACGCGGAGCAGGGCGCTCCCGGGCATTTAAACCGCGCTCCGGGCGGTCGCCGCCGGGAAGACACGCACCCCGGGCCGAAGGGCTCGAGCCAGCCCTGCTCAGTCTCGAGGCCGCCCCGCCGCGCCCCGCGCCCAGCGCTCACCGCCTCCGCTCCCCATAACCGTGGCTGCCGTCGCTGCCGTCGCCGCTATCGCTCCCAGTGCCGCCTGCCGGCCCAGAGCGCGCCTCCCCACGCAGGCGCAGACCCGCCCGCCGCCCGCCGGAGTTTTCAAATGCACCAGGCGCTCCCATTGGCCCGCCCGGGGGGGCGCGCGCCACTGCTCGGCCGGGCCCCGCCCCCTCGGACTCGGACGCTCGCGATTGGCCTCGCCAGGATGCGAATTCGAACGCCGGCTGTTGATTGGTAGATCTTGCGCGGCCGCCCCGCCTCCCCGACCCTGGCGGGGGTCCCTAAGCAGCGTGGCTCTGGGCCGGCTGCAGCGGCGTCTCTGAATCCGCTCCGGCCCGCGTGGACCTGGCCTGTTCTGGGCTTAGGCATTGCGGTTGACTCGGCGGCAAGAGGTCCCGGCGACCGGAGGCCACGGCATGCAATGGTTTGTCAGTGAAGGTCTGAGCTGACCGGCCGCGCCTCCGAGCCCGGGGTCTCGGAGCGGGGACCCCGACGTGGTCTTCTACCTGCGGGGACGCAGGCTAGGCGGCACCCGCGGGCTGCGCCTCACCGAGGCTGGCCCTGACCTTTCCGACCCGCACCCCGAGGCCGCACGCCCTGCTTCCAGCCCTTGCTTCAGGCGAGGAGACCCCTGGTTCGGTGGCCGAGTCGCTGTTGGCATAGATCGTAATGCAGAAAGTGGAGTCCAGAGACCTGGTGCTTGAAATCTTCATTGACTCATCCAGAACGTTTGACTCCTTCTTCCCTTGAAACGTGGCTCACTCTGGACCCCTCCTCCATCCCTGCCCAGGGCAAGCCCTCACCTTCTCACTTGGACTAGATATCGTCCCCTGTCAGTCCCCAGTGTCTCCTCGCGGTCACCTGGGAGCCCAACTAAAATAGAAGTGCACACCTGCTTGCTTTACTGGCTGCTTTCAGCCACAGCTGAGCGTTCTGTTTACTCAAGTATTAGGCAGTGCCCACCCAGTCTGTTTTTCCGGAACCAGCTCACATCCCACCTCTTTCGTGAGACCTTTGGACAAGGAAAGAAATGCAATCTCCTGGGAGAAGTGTTTGATGGAAGAGGACAGAGTGGCTTTTCCTGGAGAAGCCGGGGAATCTGGGTCAGGACTCTCCTCCCCCCTTCCCCACAGCCTCAGACAGCACTCTGTCCCGTTACCACTTATACTCGCTGAACCCCTTCAGGGTACTTGGTCTGTGCTCAGCAGCCGAACACACACAGGAGCCATGGTGCCAAGGCTCCATGCCAGTCTGGAGCAGGAGACGAACGGATGATCACAGCGTGGGATATGAGGCCTTGGAAGCTGGGGGTGGAGGAGGGGCAGGGGTGATGTGCACAGGAAGAGGAGTGGGTAGAGCAGAGCAAGCTTGGAACTTGCTCCCCAGATGCCCCATGTTCCCACACCAGAGGACAGGAGAATCCACAGGACCCCTAAGGGTTTTCAGTCTTCTTCACCTCACCTTTGTTTCCATTGGTTACTGTTTCCCGATTTGGTACTTTGTTGTCCTCCCCCTGCACTGTTACTTTCTTTGTTGCTGGTCTCCCCAGGGCAGAGGTGCACCCTCTGTGTTAGATTTTGGTGGCATTGGCTTCACCAGTGAGTGAGTAAGTCACGCTCTCGCTCCCCTGTGACGCTGCGTGTCTGTGGAGTCCAAGCGGCACCCTGACCAGTCTCTCAGTTGTCCTCTATCTTGCTCCTATGTCCTTACCACTCTTTTTATTTATTCAGAGGTAAAGTTTTCTTGTTTTTCAGGAAATAGGCGTTCTTCTCTTGGCTTTGCTGCAGCCATGCCATCCCTCACCCCCACCCACTGCCCTGGCAGTAAGAGCCCCTGGGCCCAGAGGGGTGATAAGCCACTCCCAGAGGGTGTGAGAAGAGTCCATTTCCCATTGGGCTTCAGGAAGGTGAGAGAACTCACTGGAAGAGTCTAGATTTTGGGGAGCTCAGGCAAGTTCCTGACTGGAATAAGATGGCAGTTGAAGGCCTGGGGGTGAATGAGAAAGAAATTCAAGGGTGGAAGGGTGCAGAGGGGAGAGTAAGGAAAAGTGAAGCAGGCTGGGAGCCTGAGGCATCCCCCACTCGGAGAGAAAGGAAGAGGAGCCTACAGAGGAGGCAGATGAGGGGCTATGGGGGGCCTGGTGCAGTGGGGAGAAGGGGGCAGGGGACACTGAGATGCCTCAGAGAAGTCACAGGAAAAATGGACGGAGTGGGTGTGGCAGCCAGGCATGTGACAACGCTGTACTTTTGGTGAGTGGTGAGGGGAGGTAGGGAGTACAGGCAGGGATGGTAGACACCACTTTCCCAGAGCTGAGCTGAGAAGGGAGGGAGAGAACTACCTGCAAAGGAGAAGCCGAATGGGGCTTTGTAGAGGGGCTGGTGTGACCATGCTGCAGGGAGAAAGGCTATTGGGCAGGGCACTTCTCGGAGGAGAGCCCTCGTGACAAAGGTACACGGCCACGTCCATCTGCACTCAGGCCGGATGGTCTGAGCTCACAGGCTTAGCTCAGTGCTTCTCACGCCTGAGCTGCATCAGAAGCACCTGTTAACACAGATTGCTGGTCCTCACCCCCCAGACTTCTGATTCAGTGGGTTTGGGGTGGGGCCTGAGAATATGCATTTCTAACAAGTTTCTGGATGATGTGGATGCTTCTGGTCAGAAACTCCACTTTGAGAACTTCTGCCTGAGTTGAATGCTGGCTCTACCATCTGTTGACCATGGAAAGTTGCTGGATATCTCTAAGTCTCAGCTTACTCTTCTGGGCAATGGGATAATAATCATGTGCACATCATGGGTTGACGGAGGGCCACATACAGGCTCACCCCTAACATTTGCGTGGGCCAGGGCAGAGAACGCATGGAGCCCCACAAATCCAAATATTGAAAAATGGTGCCTTAAGTTTGCAAACTTGTCAATCTCTTCTCTCCTCCTACCTTCAGAAGTACAGCATCATTACAACCATGGTCACCCCCAGACCTCCATACTCCTGACAGGACATGGCAGGTGTTGTTCCTCTGAGGCTGCTTCTATGGCCAGGTCTCAGTGAGGCTGAAAGCCACCCAGGTGGGACTCGAGGGGATCCTTTTCCACAGAAATGCACCTGGGTCCTCCATCAGGCCTCTAAGGTGAGTGGCCTCAATCTGGCAGAGAGCTGCCCCCACCCCTCCACCCCCAAGCTGAGCTCACTGGGTCCTCAAGTTGCCTCTGTAACCCTTGCAGCCCATGGCAGGCTGTGTGCACCTGGGCTAACCTGGCACTGGGAACTCTTTATTACAGCAAGATAGCCTTTGAGGGAAGTGGTGAGGGAGGCTGGGAGGGAGGCCAGGAGGAAGACCAGGAGGAAGACCTGAAGGGAGGTGGCGTGGGAGGCCAGGAGGGAGGCTGGGAGGAAAGGTGGGAGAAAGGCTGGGAGGAAGATGGAGTGGGAGGTGGAGTGAGAGGTGGAGAGGGAGGCTGGGAGGGACGTTGGGAGGGAGGCAGGGAGGGAGGTTGGGAAGAAGGTGGAGAGGGAGGTGGAAAAGGTAACAAGGGGGCTGCTGGTTCTGCCTTCGCTTGTTTGTTTTCCCCTTGGTTGGGGGGCACAGGGCAGGTGAAGCTCAGGAAGATGTCCTCCAGAGAGATCTGGTTGACTGAGTAGTCTTCCAACATGTACTTTTTCTTGGCTTGCTCCAAAATGCCAAACACCTGTGGGAAAGGAGGAGGCCGCTATAGATGATGGGCACAGGGAAGGGGAGAGGAGGCAACAGGGGCTGGAAAGAGGAAGGGTCTTTGGGGTTGTTACAAAGCCCCCCAAAGACCCATCCCTCTCTCAGCTGCTCCCAGACCACCTCTCAAGAAGTCAGTCCTACAGAATTGAGCTCTCTGTGATTTTAGGGAAAGGGACCCTGGCTGGGAGTGGTGCCAGAAGGCAGAGGCCCCAGCTGGGTCCCTGGATTGCTGTGTGACCCTGGGCATATGGTGTCCCCTCTCTGGGTCTGCTCGCCTCTCTGTGAAATGAGGGGGCAGGAGGAGCTGATCTCCGAGGTCCCTTCCAACTCAAACATTCTTATTTTCTATGAAATCCACGTGAATGTTGCAGCAGCACTGAATAAGACTTCCACCCGAAAGAGAGAACACCAGAAAGTGGGTGACATCAGAGTTGTGCTCCCTCTGATGCCCAGGTATGTGCTCACCTTCGCCCAGCTGAGGTCATTGCCAGGCAGGTGGTAATGGACCATCCCTTGGTGCTCATCTTCCAGGACGCTGCCTGCACAGTGTCCCCATGAGGGCCGGGCTGGACGGCCAGGGGAGGGAGGCCCAGGCCCCTGGAATTGTGGCCCTCGTCCCAGAGGTCAGGGATGGACATACGCACAGATGACCTCTGCACAGCAGCACATACCTGGGAAGGTCAGGTCCACGAATGCCTTGAACTCTTCCAGGGCCTCCTGCTGCCTGTCACTCCAGATCTTGGCCCATAGGGAGTAGCCACTGCCAAACTTGCTCTTGAGGTGATGTGGGCTGCCCAGGCACTTGAACTGACGCTGCACAATGATGGCCAGCTGGGTGCACAAGGCCTCACAGTCCTCCATGCTGGGGAGAGGGGGTGGAGGCCTGACAAAAGGCTGGGAGATGCTGATGCCCGCCATCCACGTCAAAGTCTTTTGCAGATGGGAAGTTGTTGATGCCCAGATCAGGCTGTTCCTGATTCCCATGCTCAGGGTGTGGCCCACATGGTAGAGCCTGGGGACTCTCCTCACAGACTCTTACCAGATGCTGACAGGTCTTCTCTCCACCCAGCCCACCCCTCCCACAGCCCCGGTCCTGGCTTTACCTGTGGGAGGTGATGACAATGGCCTTGCCAGACTTGCGGGCTCTCGCGACGGTGCCCTAGAGCAGGCTCCAGGCCACGGGGTCCATGCCAGTGGACGGCTCGTCCAGGAAGATAACCGTGGGCTCTCCAAGCAAGGCAATGTCGGCGCTCAGCTTCCGCTTGTTGCCACTGCTGGGGCAGAGGGTGAGAAGTTGGGTAATTGGCAATTTTAAGTTTCCAGTAGTACAATCCTCCCCCCTTTTTTCTTCTCTATTAAGAAAGTGCTCACGCCCCCTGGTGGGGCATTCAGTAACATGGCCCACCACCCTCCCCCAGGGGTGCACTGTGACTTGGCTGTCCACTCAGCATCTAAACCATTCCCCTGGACACAGGGATCGGTCCAGGGTGAGCACATGGTCCATGAATCTCCTTTGAGGGTCTCTATGCGTGTTAGGGGGATAAGAGCATAGGGCCGTTTTAGCTAACTTTATTTAATGAACACATAGCATTTACAATGTACAAGGCACTCTTCTAAACATCCCAGGTGTTAACTCATTTAATCATCAAAAGATGCAAGGAAACACAAAAACATGCTTGAAACCGAAGTCAACAGAGGAAAGAGACAGGGCAACATCATCTAACCGCCTCTGACTTCCCTGTCCCGGGATTGAGGTACTGCTGCCAGCCTGCAGGGGCGCTGTGCACAACTCGAGGGGTGGCCTGGGATTCCGGACATGTGTGGCCTTGCTTTGTTTAAGCTAACTGGAGTTGGGTTAGGATCACTGGCAACATAAGACTGAGGAATCCCCCAGGCTTCTCAGCAGAACAACAGCTCAGAGGCCTCACACAGAGCGGGATAAGGTAGTGTGTGCTTGAAATGCAAGTCTACCAAAAATCAGAAGCCCTTTGTGAAGCGACAGGAAGAATAACACCAATGGTGCAGCAGCCCGTCCTCAGCCACATAACTGCCTGGGGCCAAGAGGAAGCTGTGCCTTGGGGCAGCCCAGGCCATTGACTCATTCTTACAGGGGAGGGAGGCCACCTCCCCAAAAATCCATGCAGTGGCATGGACCACAAAACTACCCCAAGCACGGAGCTGACACGCCTTGCCCTACCCCTCAGCACTGAGAAGAACCACAACACATCTTATTACCGGAGGGGGAAGGGCCGAGGGAGCCCCAAGTCTCACCTGTAGGTCTTCACCAGGTTGTCAGCGTACATGTACATGAGTAAATCATCAAGAATTTGGTCCACACAGGCACTGATGTGGTGCTCGGGGATGCCCCGGAGCCGGGCATACATGACCAGTGTCTGCTTGCCCGTCATGTGGTCCAGCAGGGCATCAAAATGGGGACAGTAGCCAATCCACTGCCGCACCTGGGGTTGGAACACAGCCCAAGGGGTAGGCGTGTCAGAAGGAAAGCTACCAATTGGGCAGGGGCCTGGACCCTGCCTCTGCCCTGTGCACCCCCACGTGTGCCACATGAACAGACGTGT
Organism: Balaenoptera acutorostrata; assembly: GCF_949987535.1. Classification (NCBI taxonomy): domain Eukaryota; kingdom Metazoa; phylum Chordata; class Mammalia; order Artiodactyla; family Balaenopteridae; genus Balaenoptera; species Balaenoptera acutorostrata. Next base: position 37,793,214 of record NC_080078.1, read on the forward strand.
GCCATGGGGTGCCATGGTCCAACAGTGACGTTCAGGAGTCTGGATGCAGCACTTGCTGGTGGCGTGAACCCCAGTTCTGGAGGGTGCATGTGGGGCTGGAGTGCTTATTTCCTGCCTGCCTGGCAGGAAACCTCAGTGCCCAGTGCTCCCTACCTCTTGTCACCTTCCAAGTATATGGTCAGCAGAAGACGCTTTATTTTTTCCCCTTTGAACACATTTTCTATTAGACATGTAACCCACGAATAGATTTTCTTTGTAAGGCTGCTGGAGTCTCTTGCCAGGGCACGCCCCGGGCAGTGCAGTCACATGGGGGTGCACTTCCAAACTTTTGCATGGCTGGGTGCTCCCCGTAGGGGACCAACTGTGTTACAAAGAGTATCATCCTTTATCTGCCATTCTGCAACTTGCTTTTTTAACTTGCCATTATGTCTTAAAGATCTTCCTTGGTCAGTAAATACAAACCTGTATTGGCTGTACTGCGTGGCTTGTGGTATCTTAGTTCCCCAACCAGGGACTGAACCTGCGTCCTCGGCAGTGAAAACGCGGAGTCCTAACAACTGGACCTCCAGGGAATTCCCTTCTGCCCATTTTTAAATCAGGTTGTTTGTTTTTTTGATATTGAGTTGTATGAGCTCTTTATATATTTTGGATATTAACTCCTTATCAGTCATAACACTTGCAAATATTTTCTCCCATTCAGTAGGTTGCCTTTTCATTTTGTCGATGGCTTCCTCTGCTGGGCAAAAGTTTTTAAGTTTAATCAGGTCCCATTTGTTTATTTTTCCTTTTGTTTCCCTTGCCGTAGGAGACAGATTCAAAAAAGATACTGCTATGATTTATGTCAAAGAGTGTTCTATGTTCTCTTCTAGGAGTTTTTTTTTTTTTTTAAACTTTGGGTTTATTTATTTATTTGTATTTAATTATTTATGGCTGTGTTGGGTCTTCGTTTCTGTGCGAGGGCTTTCTCTAGTTGCGGCAAGTGGGGGCCACTCTTCATCGCGGTGCACGGGCCTCTCATCATCACGGCCTCTCTTGTTGCGGAGCACAGGCTCCAGACGCGCAGGCTCAGCAATTGTGGCTCACGGGCCTAGTTGCTCCGTGGCACGTGGGATCTTCCCAGACCAGGGCTCGAACCTGTGTCCCCTGCATTGGCAGGCAGATTCTCAACCACTGCGCCACCAGGGAAGCCCCTCTTCTAGGAGTTTTATGGTTTCTGCTCTTACATTTTATTTTATGTTTAATCCATTTTGAGTTTATTTTTGTAAATGGTGTGAGAAAATGTTCTAATTTCTTTTTTAGTATTTTATTGAAGTATAGTTGATTTACAATCTTGTGTTAGTTTCTGGTATACAGCAAAGTGATTCAGTTATACATATATGTTCTTTTTCATCTTCTTTTCCATTGTGGTTTATTACAAGATGTTGAATATAGTTTCCTATGCTATACAGTAGGACATTGTTATTTATCTATTTTATATATAGTAGTTTGTATCTGAAAATGTTCTAATTTCACTCTTTTACACATTCTTTTAGTTTTTCCAGCACCTTATTGAAGAGACTGTTTTTTCCTCTGTTATGTATTCTTGCCTCCTTTGTTGTAGATTAGTTGACCATAAGTGCATAGGTTTATTTCTGGGCTCTCTATTCTGTTCCATTGATCTATGTGTCTGTTTTTAGGCCAGTACCATACAGTTTTGATTATTGGAGCTTTGTAGTATAGTCTGAAGTCAGGGAACATGATACCTCCAGCTCTGTTCTTTTTTTTTTTAATATATAAATTTATTTATTTTTTATTTATTTATTTTTGGCTGCATTGGATCTTCGTTGCTGCATGTGGGCTTTCTATAGTTGCTGTGAGCGGGGGCTACTCTTCATTGCGGTGTGTGGGCTTCCCATTGCGGCGGCTTCTCTTGGTGCAGAGCACGGGCTCTAGGCACGTGGGCTTCAGTAGTTGCGGCACGCAGGCTCAGTAGTTGTGGTCTACGGGCTCTAGAGCACAGGCTCAGTAATTGTGGTGCACGGGCTTAGTTGCTCTGTGGCATGTGGGATCTTCCTGGACCAGGGATCGAACCCGTGTCCCCTGCATTGGCAGGTGGACTCTCAACCACTGCACCACCAGGGAAGCCCTCCAGCTCTGTTCTTTTTTCTCAAGACAGTTTGCTAAAATTAAAAAAAAATTGGGTTTCCCTGGTGGCGCAGTGGTTGAGAATCTGCCTGCTAATGCAGGGAACACGGGTTCGAGCCCTGGTCTGGGAAGATCCCACATGCCACGGAGCAGCTGGGCCCGTGAGCCACAACTACTGACCTTGCGCGTCTGGAGCCTGTGCCCCGCAACGGGAGGGGCCGCGATAGTGAAAGGTCCGTGCACTGTGATGAAGAGCGGTCCCCGCACCACGATGAAGAGTGGCCCCCGCTTGCCGTAACTAGAGAAAGCCCTCGCATGAACTGAAGACCCAACACAGCCAAAAATAAATAAATAAATAAAGTAGCTATAAAAAAAAAATTAAAAAAAAATCATGAGTGGGTACTGAGTTTTTATCAATTGCTTTTTCAGCTTCTATTGATAAATATTTTTCTCCTTTCATCTGTGAAGGTAGTGCTTTACATTGGTGGATTTCCTACTGTTAAACCTTACATTTCTGGAATAAACCTCATGATTGTAATTTTTTTTCTTTCAATATACTGCTGAATTTGTATTGTTAATATCTTATTTAGGGTATTTATGTTCCTGTATGAAATTGGCCTATGGCTCATGTTGGATACTGTCTTTGTCTGGTTTTTCACTTAAGATTGGGTAGCACTCTGTCTTCTCTCCTATGCTTCTGAAGTGGTTATACAAGAAGGAAATAACTGTTTGGTGGTGGTTGGTATACTTGCCCATCAATCCCTTTTAGCCTAGACTCTTTTAAGAAGGGGTAGATCTTTAATCATTATTTCAATTTTACCTCCAGTTTTGGTCTATATAGGCTTTCTATTTCATGAACAAATTTTGGGATAGAAGGCTTGAAAATGTTATTATTTGATGCAAAGAAAATGAAGAAATGTGATGTTTCTTACACACCTGAGTTTGCAGTAAGCCTGTTGCCATGGTGGCTCATCTGGGATGGCCAAGGAGCCCTGCTCAGAGCATGGTGGCACCATGGACCAATGACAATCCCACAGTGGAGCTGAATGATTCTGAGTGAGTAACTCTGACAGAAACGCATGTGGACTCTCAGAAGTCACTGCTGATTATTAGAATACTAGCAGATTTTGGTAAGAATGTATTTTAGGAAATGTGAAAGAATGCTTAAAAATATTTGTACAGATAAAGGGTGGTAAGCAGAAGGCTCACAAAGGAAGAGAGCAAGGATGTACCTCTGTTAGAGTTTGCTGATGAGATTAATCCATGTGAGATTTCTAGGAGAAAATGGAGAAGTGGAGGAGCAGGTTTAACTATATTTAAATTCTAGGGACTTCCCTGGTGGTCCAGTGGTTGAGACTCTGAACTCCTAATGCAGGGGGCCTGGGTTTGATCCCTGGGTGGGGAACTAGGATCCCACATGCCACAAGGCACAGCCAAATGAATGAATGAATGAATGAATGAATACATAAATAAATAAATAAAACAGTGGCTATGTAAATCAACCATACTTCAAAAATAAATAAATTAAAAAAAAATTCTATATTTCCAACTATGAATTTTCACAAATTGCCAGGAGGTGATGTGCAGATGGGTTCCAGGGAGACTGAAATCCAATTTCTTGCCAGCCAGGCAGGATGAAGGTCTTATAGGCAGATGCCACTTGATTTTAAATAATACAAAGAAATGTAACACTTCTTATCATTTGAGTTTATGGAGTAGGTTCATACTTTCTTGTCTGTGAGCTTCAGTAAATGTCTGTTGGATGGATGATTGATGACAATAAGGCCAGTGGGAGGGTCTCTCCACGACCATCTGCCCTTGCCCTGTCTTGTTTTGTCTTTTATTCCTTTGTTTGTTCATTTGTTCATTCCTTCCTTCTTTTTTACAACAGCTTATTGAGATATAATTCGCATACCATACAATTCATCCATTTACCACAATCACCCATCAGATGTGTTCAGTTCAATGGTTTTTAATGTAGTCACAGTGGTGGTCCACGATCACAATCAAACTTACAGCATTTCCTCACTCCTCCGCAGAACAACCTCAAATCCATGAACAGTTACTGCCCACTTTCCCCACTAGTCTACTTACTGTCTCCATAGATTTGCCTGTTCTGGATATTCCATACAAACAGAATCACACAATCTGGCCTTTCGTGACTTGCTTCTTTCACTTAGCATCATGTATTTAAGGTCCATCCATATTGTAGCGTGTGTCAGTGCTTCATTCATTTTTATGGTTTTTTTAAAATTAATTAATTTATTTTTGGCTGTGTTGAGTCTTCATTGCTGCGCACAAGCTTTCTCTAGCTGTGGCAAGCGGGGGCTACTCTTTGTTATGGTGTGCGGGCTTCTCATTGTGGTGGCTTCTCTTGTTGTGGAGCACGGGCTCTAGGCATGCGGGCTTCAGTATTTGTGGCACACAGGCTCAGTAGTTGCGGCTCGTGGGCTCTAGAGTGCAGGCTCAGTAGTTGTGGCACATGGCCTTAGTTGCTCCATGGCATGTGGGATCTTCCTGGACCAGGGCTCGAACCCGTGTCCCCTGCCTTGGCAGGCAGATTCTTAACCACTGCACCACCAGGGAAGTCCCCTTTTTATGGTTGAATAATATCCTACTGCATGGATAGATCACATTTTGTTTATCCATTCATCTGTTTGTTGGTGGACATTTGGGCTGATGCCACCTTTTGGCTACTGTGAAAAATGCTGCTATGAACATTCATGTACAAATTTTTGTGTGAATGTAACTTTTCAGTTCTCTTGGATATATACCTAGGAGTGAAATTGCTGGGTCATATGGCAACTCTGTGTTTAACCTATCTTCTCTAATAATCTTAATCTTTTAATTGGAGTCTTTAGTCCATTTATATATAATGCAATTATTAATATATTTGGATTTAAATCTACCATCTTATTAGGGCTACCTACTTGTCCCATGTGTTCTATGTTCCTTTTTCTCTCACACTTATTGTCTTCTACTGACTATTTTTTATAATCCACAGGGCTGCCTGAGTGTCTTTTTTTTTCTTTAAATATTTATTTATTTTATTTTTTGGCTGTGTCAGGTCTTAGTTGCAGCACGTGGGATCTTTCCTTGCGGTGTGCGGGCTTCTCTCCATAGTTGTGGCACGGGCTCAGTAGTTGTGGCACAAGGCAGATTCTTAACCACTGGACCACCAGGGAAGTCCCCTGAGTGTCTCCATGACATGGCTGCTGGCTTCCCTCAGAGTGAGTGATGTGAAGGGGAGAATGTACTCAAAACATAAGCTGCAGTGTCTTTCATAACCCAATCTCAGAAGTGACATGCCATCTGTTCTACAGTATTCTGTCAGTCACACAGACCAACCCTGGTACAATCTGGGAGGGGACTACTCAAGGTTGTAAATATCAGGAGGGGGTTTTTACGGGCTGTCTTGAAGGTATACCACAATGTCTCTTACCTTCTTTCGTATATTTTCCACCCTTTTGACTCTCAGTGCTTCATTCTAAATTATTTTTGTGGGGGGAGTTGTCTTTTAGGTACACGTGCCTGGTTATTTTTTTAATGTACACCAAACATTGCACTGGCAAAATTGTAGAAATCATATGAGGCCTATGATGATGGCATCTTCCACCAGACTTCTCTTTACATTTGCTCCTGCCAGGTGCCTGGGAGCACTGGTGATTTAGGGTCACATCAATTCCATTTCAGGGACTGATAAGAGTCCAAGTTGTTTTGCAATCCTTGCGTGAACTTGTCTAAGTATAGTTCATCCCTGCACTTAGGATGCAGCCCTTTGGGGTCCCAACTCAAAGAAAGGATGCTTTCACCAGGCCTCCCCCTGCCCCAGAGGGCTCATCCTGAACTCCAGTGCCTGCCACTTCAACACCAACAGCAACACTCAGCTCTCAGCAACCCAGCCTGGAATTGGCCATCTCCCTGGGCCTCTGTCCCCTCCTACCTCTTGGCTCGTAAGTCTTCACTATCTTGTTAGCTCTCTGAATCCTTTGAAGACATGTTTTAAAACTTTGGTCCTGTTTTTCTAGTTACTAATGATCATCAGGAAGGGGATTAGAGTTACCTGATTTGCCATTACCAAAAGACTTGTCCATAATTATTAAAATAACAAAAAATTAAAATTAATATCAAATGTTTCATAGCCATGAGAGACTTATACTGGTTATGATTGTTCAACCAGGCTATGTATACCACAAGGTTGATAGAGACTGGTAATTAAGAGTGTGGATTCTGACACACTAGCCTGTGTCAGTTCTTCTGTTTTCTCTCTAAACTTTATTTTATTTTAGAGAGTACAGGGCACAGTAAAGCTGGTTTGATAAACTCCTCGGTGCTAGTATGGTTCATGCTGTGAACAGTGCAACTTTGATTAGGCCTCTGTAGTTTGGTCTCCTCATATGCCTGTCATTGAATCCACTGTACACTGACCACCACCTCTGTCATTACACTTACCTCACTGCATGGAAATGGCTGGTTCACATGACCATGAGCTCCTTGCAAGTGAGAATCACTCGGCCTAGCACAATTGCTGGCATATACTAGGCATTCAAAAATTGTTTCATTGAATTGGTGCCAATAATTGAAATAGACTTCAATAAGAAGGTCAGGGGGCTTCCCTGGTGGCACAGTGGTTGAGAATCCACCTGCCAATGCAGGGGACATGGGTTTGAGCCCTGGTCCAGGAAGATCCCACATGCTGCAGAGCAACTAAGCCCGTGGGCCACAACTACTGAGCCCGTGTGTGTGCCTAGAGCCGGTGCTCCGCAACAGGAGAAGCCATGGCAATGAGAAGGAGCCTGCGCACCAAAACAAAGAGTAGCCCCTGCTCGCCGCAACTAGAGAAAGCCCACGCAGCAATGAAGACCCAATGCAGCCAAAAATAAATAAATAAATAAATAAATTTATAAAAATTAAAAAAAAAAGTTCAGGTTTGAGGGTTATATATTAAATTTGAGTTTAAAATGGGAGAAAGTCTGAGTAAGGCTGTCTAGAAGGCATGTATAAGTAGGTCTGAAACACAGGACTGGGATTGGGCTGAGGATGCGGCTACTTGGGAGATGTCAGCTGACAGAAGATAATGGGAGTCAGCGTAAGGAATGAGATCAGGCGGGGACAGTGTGTAGAAGGAGAAAGCCAGTGGGCTGATGTTGCAGTCCTGAGGAGCACCACAGTCTAACGGGCTAGATGAAGAAGATCTACCAAGTGGGTCTAAGAAAGAAGTGTCAGTGATAGAGAAGAGCCAGACGAGAGGGGAAGCTATAGAAGTAAACAAAGGAAGGCGAGAATTTGAAGGAGAAAAAGGCCTGCATTAAGAAATGCTGCAGAACTACTGAGCCTGCGCTCTAGAGCCCGTGCTCTGCAACAAGAGAAGCCACCGCAATGAGAAGCCCCTGTACCGCAACAAAGAGTAGCCCCTGCTCGCTGCAACTAGAGAAAGCCCGCGCACAGCAATGAAGACCCAGTGCAGCCAAAAATAAATAAATTAAATAAATTAATTTAAAAAAAAAAGAAATTTTGCAGAGAAGGCAAGGAAGCTGACTGAAAGTTAGGAGTAGCCTTGACTTGGTGAGTGCAATGGGCATGGGGCCAGGGAGAACAGATTCCAGGGCTGTTTGGAAGGGAGCATCCATGGACTAAGGTCGCCGACTAGACGTCTTGAGTGGTGTCTTGGACAGCTGTAGATGTGTGCCACTCCCACAGGAAGCACAGGGGGAGGGGGAAGAAGAGGTTGGGGGTGTGTGGGGACAGCTGATGGCTTTGGGGGTCCATTGGGCTTCAGGTGCCTTGCGTTTCAGGGACATTTTAGAGGCAATGTTGAGTAAGCAGCTTGATATATGATCTAAAGCTCAGAGAAGAGGTCTAGGATGGAGCTATGGATTTGGGAGTCAGAGATAAACCTGATACCTGGAATTTTCAAAGATCAATTCCATTCCAGTTCCCTTTCCCCAACCCTGTGTAACACCCCTAGGTGTATTTCAGTGCCCCCCTCTTCCTGATACACCCACACCATCCCCAGGTTCATGCCTCCCTCGTCTCAGGTCACAGCCTACCTTCCCCAAGTCAGACCTGATGCTGAGGCCGTTGACAAAGGCATCCCCAGAGGTGATAGGCTCTTCCCCAGTCAGCATTTTGAAAATGGAAGTTTTCCCAGCTCCATTGAGGCCAAGAAGGCCAAAGCATTCTTCGGCTTGAACAGTGAAGGAAACCTTGTTCACAGCCAGTGGGGGTAACTTCTTGGCATAGACCTGAGATACACAAGACAGAAGACACACAGTGAGGAGGCCTGGAGTGAGCAGTCTGGAGTTAACTGTTGCATACCAGTTCTGGGACAGGTTGAGCTGCCCTCAGGGCCTAGGGGCTCCAATGTAGCCAGGCTTGAATCTGCCTTCTCCTCCCAGCTGCTGCTCCCAGCAGGTCTAGTGAGGTTTTCTCTCCTCCTGTCCCTGCAAACTGAGACCCTAGTTCTCTAAGATAAGCCTCTTCCCTCTGTCCTTGAAGCAAAGAAAACCCCTTTGACGTTGCCTCAGTTGGTTTTGGGGCTGGTTTTTTTGTTTGTTTGTTTTTTTAACCACCAGGAACTATAGGGAAACAACTCTCTCTTTCTCTGTCTGTCTCTCTGTCTCTCTCCCTCTCTCTCCATATGTGTGCGTGTGTGTGTGTGTGTGTGTGTGTGTGTGTATATATATATATATATATATCCTGGATATTTGAAGGATGTCTCAACACAATTCCCGCTGGGGCTCTCAGGAAGACTAACAGGCTTGGTCTGAGCTTTCAGAACCTATTCCCCCACCTTGGCTCCTCCACAAGCTGTTTTCTAGATTGAGGAGAGACTCAACCATGTCCAACCTTCAAGGCTTCTTGGGGTTCATGGTTCTGGTGCCCCTCCCATCTCAGGCCTTCCTGTCTTCCAGGGGACCCCAGAAGAGACAATGGAAGGCTGAGGTGATAACTTCAGTCTCTGGGCACACAAACGAACTCAAATGTGATCTGTTCACAGAGGAAACCTCTCTCTGAGTCTTTCTCCACCAAAACTCACCTGAATCCTTTGCCAGTACAGTAGTCCCCCCTTATCCACAGGGGATATGGTCCAAGACCCACAGTGGGTGCGTGAAACGGTGGATAGCACAGAACCCTATATATACTATATTTTTTCCTATACATACATATCTATGACAAAGTTTAACTTATAAATTAAGCACAGGGACTTCCTTGGTGGCGCAGTGGTTAAGAATCCGCCTGCCAATGCAGGGGACACGGGTTTGAGCCCTGGTCTGGGAAGATCCCACATGCCACAGAGCAACTAAGCCCGAGCGCCACAACTACTGAGCCTGTGCTCTAGAGCCCGTGAGCCACAACTACTGAGCCCGAGTGCCACAACTACTGAAGCCTGTGTGCCTAGAGACCGTACTCCGCAACAAAGAGAAACCCTCACAATGAGAAGCCCGCACACTGCAACGGAGAGTATCCTTCGCCCCCTGCAACTAGAGAAAGCCTGTGCACAGCAACGAAGAACCAATGCAGCCAAAAATAAAAAAATAAAATAAATTTTTAAAAAAACAAACAAAACCAAAAAAAAAATTAAGCACAGTAAGAGAATATCCGAATTGCCAGCATCACTACTCTTGCACTTTGGGATCATTATTAAATGAAATAACAATTACTTGAACACAAGCACTGTGATAGTGCAACAGTTGATCGGATAACTGAACTGGCAACTAAGTGATTAAACGGTGGATAAGCTGGACAAAGGGAGGGAGCGGGACGGCTCCAGAGTCAGTCCCACTACTCAGAACAGCGCATAATTTAAAACTTTGATATTTCTGGAATTTTCCATTTAATATTTTTGGACCACAATTGACTGCAGGTAGCTGAAACCTCAGAAAGCAAACCTGCTGGTAAAGGGGTACTACTGTACTCCAAGCCAGCAGGCAGGTCCTGGAGCCATGGTGGCTGCTTTCTTATGCAAAGGGCCCCCAAGAGTAATGGTCTTTGCTTTCTAAGCCATGTCGGACTTTACCTTAGACACTCCTTTAAGAACCAGTGGATTTTTCTTACAAAAATTTTCCAAAAAGGTCTCGATCATTTTCTCTTCTTCTTCCACATCTTGGTCTCCAGGCGTGGACTCCGCACTGTGCAAAACTACCTGCTTTCCCCAGACAAGGATGGCAGGTGTAAGTGCTTTTGCGAGGGTAGTAGGTAGAGGTCAAGGGGCCCACAGGGACTTGGTCCTCCCTGGGAAGGCCTTGAAGTCGCCCCGGCCGTGCTCAGTTCCTGCACGCACACCCATTCTCAAGGTCAGCCACAGGCAAGACTGAATGCACGCTGACATGACCGTGATATGGTGGACAAGGAAACTTTACGGGGCATTGGTTTTTTCTTTTTTCTTTTTATTTTTGGTGGAGATTTGAGTTTATCTTTGAGAGTAGGTTTGCTTTTTTTAAAGCATAGTGTTTTTTTGTTTTTTTAAACTTTGGGTTTATTTATTTATTTATTTATTTATTTATTTATGGCTGTGTTGGGTCTGTGTTTCTGTGCAAGGGCTTTCTCTAGTTGCGGCAAGCGGGGGCCACTCCTCATCGCGGTGCGCGGGCCTCTCGCTATCGCAGCCTCTCTTGTCGCGGAGCACAGGCTCCAGACGCGCAGGTTCAGTAATTGTGGCTCACGGGCCCAGTTGCTCTGCGGCATGTGGGATCCTCCCAGGCCAGGGCTCGAACCCGTGTCCCCTGCATTGGCAGTCAGATTCTCAACCACTGCACCACCAGGGAAGCCCGGCATTGGCTTTTAAGGAAAATAAAAAGACCTGAAGCCTGGAGATGTCAAGATATAACAAATCCCATTTTCTACAGAATTTCCTTTGTCCTGGGGGGTAGGGGAAGGGGCTTTGCCTTTGGAAGATATTCAGGGCAAGAGCTGACACAACAGCCCTTTCTCCTATGTGGCTCCTGAATGACTGAGGGGAAGAGGTGTTCCAAGCTGACTAGTTTTAGGAAATCCAGGGTCTTGTTTCTACTTGGCTGGCCAGGGTTACAGGGGCCAAGCCAATGCTATTCCCTCAACAGGGGATCCCAGGGATGGCCGTTACCTCTCTACCCTACGGGTGGATTATATGGTTTCCAAGACCTCGGATGCTGAGAATCAGGGCCACTGCAGATTGTAGGAAGGAAGCTATGGAGCCAGCCCCTTGACCTGTAATTGGAGACTTACACTTGGACCCACTCACCAATTTTTGCTTCCTGTTGAAGCCAGAAAACTTGGCTTTCAGTTCCCACAAGACATTGGTTTCAATGAGGAAAAGCAGGATGAGGTACACAGGTCCTGAGATGGCAAGGGCTATCAGATACTTCCCCATCCCTAGAGACTCCCAGGCATAGATGTTCTTTTGGACCACATATCCCTCTGCTAAAATGGGATAAACAGATATTATCAAATTACATATAGTAGGTCAATTCCTATTATAACAAATATCATTTAAAAGAAGCATTATTGTCATCAATGTTGTTACCACATCCCAGCAGATGGGAAACATAATATTCTGTTTTCCTTGCTAGAACCAATGTCTTGCAAAAATAATGCAGTAAAGTAAAACACTGCTCCCTGTCCATATGACAGTTATTTGAAATGCAAAATATTTATATGCTTGGTTCTTTTATCAATCATTAATCACCCTGTAACTTCAACTGACCACTCATGTAAAAATACTCAGCAGCCTCTATTCTCCAATTTTAATCTGATTTGCCTTCAAATTTTCTTTTAAATACATGTATTTTTCTTTTTTCTTTTTTTTTTTAATCAGTCATCATTTTTATACACATCAGTGTATACATGTCAATCCCAATCGCCCAATTCAGCACACCACCATCCCCACCCCACCACGGTTTTCCCCCCTTGGTGTCCATACGTTTGTTCTCTACATCTGTGTCTCAACTTCTGCCCTGCAAACTGGTTCATCTGTACCACTTTTCTAGGTTCCACATACATGCGTTAATATATGATATTTGTTTTTCTCTTTCTGACTTACTTCACTCTGTATGACAGTCTCTAGATCCATCCACGTCTCAATAAATGACTCAATTTCGTTCCTTTTTATGGCTGAGTAATATTCCATTGTATATATGTACCACAGCTTCTTTATCCATTCGTCTGTCGATGGGCATTTAGGTTGCTTCCATGACCTGGCTATTGTAAATAGTGCTGCAATGAACATTGGGGTGCATGTGTCTTTTTGAATTATGGTTTTCTCTGGGTATATGCCCAGTAGTGGGATTGCTGGGTCATATGGTAATTCTATTTTTAGTTTTTTAAGGAACCTCCATATTGTTCTCCATAGTGGCTGTATCAATTTACATTCCCACCAACAGTGCAAGAGGGTTCCCTTTTCTCCACACCCTCTCCAGCATTTGTTGTTTGTAGATTTTCTGATGATGCCCATTCTAACTGGTGTGAGGTGATACCTCATTGTAGTTTTGATTTGCATTTCTCTAATAATTAGTGATGTTGAGCATCTTTTCATGTGCTTCTTGGCCATCTGTACGTCTTCTTTGGAGAAATGTCTGTTTAGGTCTTCTGCCCATTTTTGGATTGGGTTGTTTGTTTCTTTAAAATTGAGCTGAATGAGCTGTTTATATATTTTGGAGATTAATCCTTTGTCCATTGATTCATTTGCAAATATTTTCTCCCATTCTGGGGGTTGTCTTTTCCTCTTGTTTATGGTTTTCTTTACTGTGCAAAAGCTTTGAAGTTTCATTAGGTCCCATTTGTTTATTTTTGTTTTTATTTCCATTACTCTAGGAGGTGGATCAAAAAAGATCTTGCTGTGATTTATGTCAAAGAGTGTTCTTCCTATGTTTTCCTCTAAGAGTTTTATAGTGTCCGGTCTTACATTTAGGTCTCGAATCCATTTTGAGTTTATTTTTGTGTAATGTGTTAGGGAGTATTCTAATTTCATTCTTTTACATGTAGCTGTCCGGTTTTCCCAGCACCACTTATTGAAGAGACTGTCTTTTCTCCATTGTATATCTTTGCCTCCTTTGTCATAGATTAGTTGACCATAGGTGCGTGGGTTTATCTCTGGGCTTTCTATCTTGTTCCATTGATCTATGTTTCTGTTTTTGTGCCAGTACCATATTGTCTTGATTACTGTAGCTTTGTAGTATAGTCTGAAGTCAGGGAGTCTGATTCCTCCAGCTCCGGTTTTTTCCCTGAAGACTGCTTTGGCTATTCGGGGTCTTTTGTGTCTCCATACAAATTTTAAGATGATTTGTTCTAGTTTATTTTTATTAAAATATTTATTTAGGCTGCGCCAGGTCTTAGCTGCGGCACATGGGATCTTCGTTGTGGCATGTGGGATCTTTAGTTGTGGTATGCGGACCCTTAGTTGCAGCATGCGGGATCTAGTTCCCTGACCACGGATCAAACCTGGGCCCCCTGCATTGGGAGTGTGGAGTTTTACCCACTGGACCACCAGGGAAGTCCCAAAATACATGTATTTTAAAATTATACAGTAAATACACACTCATTGGAAAGAAGAAACATGTATGAGGTAGAAAGTCAAGGTACTTCTCCTTTCCCCACAACTATTGTTACAGTTTTGTATATAATCCTTCCATATCTTCTGGATATAATCTTTTAAAATACAGGTAGAATGATACTATGCATTATCTTCTCCAATTCCTTTGTTTCATTTACTAATATGTAACAGACATTGGCCATATCAGGACATATAGATCAAAATAATACAGATCTCTGGCAAAGGTAAATACATGGACAATTGTAGCAACTAGTATTGTTGTAACTTTGGTACGTAACTCCACTTTTTGTTTTCTATATGACTTAAGAAACTAATGCATAAAAAACAATTATTAGTCTATGCTTCTGGACACATAATACATAAAGAGGTACTGTGACATCAGTAATTAAAAGAGAGTGGGGACAGGGCTGTATAGGAGTAGTTTTTATATGTTTTTGAAGTTAAACTGATATAAATTCAAATTAGAATGTTGTAATTTTAGGATGTTAAATGTAATTCCCATGGTAACCACAAAGAAAATAGCTGTAGAATATACTCAAAAGGAAACGAGAAAGGAATTAAAATGTTTCATATGAGGTACCTAGAGTAGTCAAACTCATAGAGACGGAAAGTGGAATGATAGCTGCCAGGGGCTGGGGGGAGGGAGACGGGTAGTTAGTGTTTCATGGATTCAGAGTTTCAGTTTTGCAAGTTGAAAAAAGTTCTGGAGATAATGGTTATGATGGTTGCACAACAATGTGAATGTACTTAATGCCACCAAACTGTACATGTAAAAATGGTTAAAATGGTAAACTTCGTATATATTTTTCCACAATTTAAGAAAATAATTAATTTTAAAAGGTGTTGAAAGGATGTGGATAAATTGGAGCCCTCATACATTGCTAGTGAAATGTAAAATGGTGCAGCCACTGTGAAAATAGTTTGGTGGTTCCTGAAAAAGCTAAATAAAGTCACCATAAGACCCAGCAAACCGGGGCTTCCCTGGTGGCGCAGTGGTTGAGAATCTGCCCCCCAATGCAGGGGACACAGGTTCAAGCCCTGGTCTGGGAAGATCCCACATGCCACGGAGCAACTAGGCCCATGAGCCACAACTACTGAGCCAGCGCGTCTGGAGCCTGTGCTCCGCAACAAGAGAGGCCGCGATAGTGAGAGGCCCACGCACTGTGATGAAGAGTGGCCCCTGCTCGCCGCAACTGGAGAAAGCCCTCACACAGAAACGAAGACCCAACACAGCCAAAAATAAATAAATAAATAAATAAATAAAAGGAGTTCCTTTAAAAAAAAAAAAAAAAAGACCCAGCAAACCCACTCCTAGGCATATACTCAAGATAACTGAAAACATGTTTGAACAAAAACTTGTATGTTAATGTTCACAGCAGCATTATTCATAATAGCCAAAATGTAGAGACAACCCAAATGTCCATCAACTGATGAATGGATAAACAAATTGTAGTCTATCTATGCAATGGAATATTATTCAGCCATAAAAAGGAACAAAGTACTGACGCACACCACAACCTGGATGAACCTCAAAAACATTGTTATAAGTGGAAGAAGCCAGATACAGAAGGTCACATAGTGTATGATTCCATATACATGAAATGTCCAGAACAGGCAAATCCATAGAGACAGAAAGTAGATTATTGGTTGTCAGACGCTTGGGGGAAAAGGGAATGGGGAGTGACTGTTAATGGATGGGGTATTTCTTTTTTTCAGGTGACGAAAATGTTCTGGAATTAGATGGTGGTGATGGTTGTACAACCTTGTGAATATACTAAAAACCAATGAATTGTATACTTTAAAAGGGCGAATTTTCTATGAATTATATCTCAATAAAAAAATGTAATTAACAAATTCTGCTTGCAATACTCACAAACTTGATTGCACTCAGTCTGGTTCAGGCTCTTGGCATTGCAAAACTTCTGTAGTTCAAAGCTGTAATGTAAGTTGGAGAAAGCCATCCCCAGGCAGTGGCCTGGAAGCAGTAGGAATGTGTGATCCAAAGACTCTGAGACTTTTGTGTAGCCTAGATCTGTGAGGGGAATAGAAAATATTAACTCTTCTTTCAGGAAGAAAAGGGAACATCCCCTAGCAACTCTCTGAACCCACTGTGCCTTTTATCCTGTATAAAGGATCTGTTATCTCTATCTGTTGCTATATCTATCTCTGCACGTCACACTGCCAGGCCCAAGACCGGAATCAGGTTCTCCCTGACTCCCAGTGTTCCCTCTTCCCCTGTAGTCATTCAACCTCCAAGCCATAAGTACTTTTCTTTTGCAGTGCTTCCTGAACCTGTCATTTTACTTCTATTCCTATTGTTTATGCAGACAAATCAGAAAGAGCTTGGTGTGTTTGAGAAAACCAGCAAGAGCGTGGCTGCAGTATGGGATGCACCTGTGGAAGCAGTGGATTTGAAGGCTGGAGGTTTACAAATGAGTTAGGGCCAGACAGGAGGGTCTGGTGGGCCAGCTTTGGAGTTATTTGAGTGTCATCTTACAGGTAGATAAGAACACAGTTCCTGCCTGTACAGTTTGTAGAGCCAAAACCATCATTATTTGCAAATGCTGTACATTATCATGTACCTAGAAAAGCCACAAGAATCAATCAAAGTGCTATTAGAAATAAAAGAGAGGGAACTTCCTGGTGGTCCAGTGGTTAGGACTCCACGCTTCCAATGCAGGGGACATGGGTTTGATCCCTGGTTGGGGAACTAAGACCCCAAAAGTCTTGCAGCCAAAAAAAAAAAGAAAGAAAGAAAAGAGAGAACAGAACAGACTCACAGACATAGAGAACAGACTTGTGGTTGCCAAGGGGGAGGGGGTTGGGGGAAGGATGGAGTGGAGTGGGAGGCTGGGATTAGCAGATGTAAGCTATTACGCATAGGATGGATAAACAACAAGGTCCTACTGTATAGCACAGGGAAATCTATATTCAATATCCTATGATAAAGCATAATGGAAAAGAATGTATATATGTGTATAACTGAATCACATTGCTGTACAGCAGAAATTAACACAATATTGTAGATCAACTATACTTCATTTTAAAAAAAAGAAATAAAAGAGAGGTCAGTAAACTGGCTGGTTATAAAATAAATATACAGAAACTGGGGCCTCTTAGAGGTTTGAGAAGCCAATTTTTTAGGTTCATGTTATATTGAAAAGTGAAGAAATGCCAAACAGGGTTATAAATAAACTGTGGTATATTTAAAATATTTTAAATGTTTATTTACAACAAATAAACACAACTGCTCTGCAAAATAAATATGCTACTCATAAGCTAATTAATTTGTAAGAGGATTAACTCATAATGTGCTGCGTGGGTCATGGGCCAGCAGTGGGGCCATGTTTACAGTCCACAAACGTAATCAAGCCCTCACCCACCCAACAGGCCACTTCGTGCTTATCCCTGATAACTACACGTGCTACTAGCCGCCATCCTTCACAAACCACAAAATATCCTCACCAACAAAAAGGGGAAATAACTGGGTGGGATTAGAGCTCTAATTTCAGACTTCATGACTAGTCACATCACCAGCTCTAAACCAGTGGGTAGTCCAAGGGAGAGAGCCTGTGGACGTGTGACTTACAGATTCCCTGAAGAGAGGCTGAATAAACTCTTCATATAAAAAATGAACTCTACTCTCAGGGCTTGGATTTAGAGTAGTACAGCTTTTGGGTGTCAATCTGTGAAATTCCTGTCAGTGGAGGCCACTGTGATGTATGGTGAGGTGAACTTGGATATGAGGTCTCCAGACCAACATTTTCTGGGCCAGGACTCAGAAACTGAGCATCAGAGCCAGGGTCCACCCATGGGGCTGGAGGCGCAGTTTGGGGCACAACTCGGAAGTCGTGGCTCCACACTGTCGCCGAGGCCCCAGAGTCACGGCTCTGGTGACCAGACAGCTGCATCCAAGGAGACTATGCCTCAGCAGTACAGCTGCAAAGGTGGCAGACATGGCTCTGGGAAGGAGACACAGTGGGTCATGTCCTCCTCATTTTCTCTCTTTAGAATTCTAAATTTGGAAATCTAACCTGGAGACTCAGGTAGAGGGGAGACGGGAAAACTACCAGAACATCAGCAGTGCAGCTCCTGTGTGGGGTAGAGAGAAAGACTTAACCACTAAGCAAGGCTCATGAGCCCAGACTGGGAATGAACAGTCAGCCACGGTCTCCTCCCAGACCTTCCCCTGTTCAGTGAAAATCTTCAGGCCCCTAAGAGAAGAGTGGTTGAAATCTGAGAGGGGACAAACCCACGCCCCAAGCTCACCCTAACCAGAATCAGTTCACCAACAATACGTGTAATCAAAGGAACAGATATTTACAACTTCTGCTTGTTTTCCGTCCTTCCTTCTCTGTGGATCCTACTCCAAAGCTTGTTGAAGACTGAGGAGAGGTCACAAACCATCCATATCTAGCCCTCCAACTGAAGGACTTTTCTCTGCCACATTCCTGGGTGGGATCCATCCTTTTCTGGATCTCGTGTCTTCTTTCTCCTTTACTTTACTCCTTCACTTTGCTGGCCTATATCCTTAACTTTCCAAGAAAGTGACGTGGTGGCTTCAATTTCTGTTCGCCCATTTGAAATTGTCTTTGTTCTGTCCATACACCTGACTGACAAGTGAATTCAGTATAGAACTCGTTGTCATCTAGGAAGCATCTGGGTCTTTTTTCATTCAGTGTTGGATATTTGATGGATCCCTTCAATCTTGAAGTTTGATTTTTCAACTCTGGGAAATTTTTTTGTTTCATTTCTTTGGTAGTTTCCTCAACTTCATTTCCTCTGTTTTCTCTTTCTGGAATGCTTATCAATTGAATATAATAGCATCTCCTGGACTTACTCTCACGTTACCTGCCCTTTTTCTCAACTTCTCCTATTTCTCTTATCTTTTTGCTCTACTTTGGCAGGTTAATTGACTTTATTTTCCAACACTTCTGCTAAATTTTTATTTTGGCAATCAGCTCTTTCTTGTTCTCAAAGTTTTTCTTCTTTATGGAATTCTGTTGTTTAATAGATGCAATCTTTTCCAAAATCTTTGTTTTGTTTGGTTTTGTTTCCTGCACGTCCCTACCCCTGTGTCTCCTTTTTGTTGGTTTGTTTTAGTCTTTTCTTGGCTGCCATCCTCAAATGATCAGTGATCCTTGATTGTCTGTCTATTCAGAGAGACAAATGAGGCACCAGGAGGTGATTTGCTAGCTTTGTGTATGGAGGTAGGGGGCCAGGCTACATTTTAAGGCAACCAGGCAGGGGACCAGTCCATAATGTTTAGGTCTCTTTTGGAAGCAGGTTCAATTCATCAAGAGGAGGGATCTCTGACTGCTTCCGGGTGGGGAGTGGTAGTAGGGCCAATGGAGATGGAACAGACTGTTTCACTCCCTTTCTCTGCGGTCCCAAGCCTCTCGAGGATTCTGTGTTGCTAAATTAGGTACTTGCTCAGCCATTTCCCCCTCTGAATGCACTTTAGATGTTTCTTCATTGTGAATTCATACATTTTTATTTCCTTTGCTATCGTTTTAGTGGAGTCTCAGGAAAAAGAGAGCTCAGATCTAGCTTTCATAACTCTCTGTCTACTGCCATGGTGACAGCATCTTAATGAGGCCTCTAGGGCATGTGTACAAGGGCCAAGGGCCAGCCTCTAATGTATAGTTTTCTTTCTCAGGGAGTAGGGATGGAGCCTGTGAAGGCACTGGCATCCTTTTCCCCAGACCAGAGGTGAAGCTTCTTGCCTTGTCCCAGCCTCCCTCCTCTTTGACTCACCCGATTTCCAGTTAGTTTTAGCAGTTGCCTCCTGCTAAGCAGAAGAAGTGCCTTGGTCCCTGTTATTGCTGCATTGGAGGGAAGAGAAGAAATAGCATGAAGCAATCTAAGAAGAAACAGATCCCAGCAAGGCCAAGGGATCCAGGGAGAATGTCCAGAGAGTCAGGCGCTAGCTTGGTCATCTTCTTTAAAGCTCTACTCCCATCAGGGCCCTCAGTGTCCTTGGACTTTCAGGTGCTTGTCCCTCTTGGGTGGGTTGAGCGACAGAGGAGAAGAGAAAGGGAGGAATCCTTAGATTCTCCCTGGAGATTAGAGCAAACATTTCTCAGAGTGATTCCCTGTACCACTTGTGTCGGAATCATGCAGGATGTCTTTAAGTGCTGATCAGTGAATCTCAGATGGAGTTTACAGCTGAGAACTGCTGGATTTGGCTTCCCTCAGGACAGGCCTTTGTGTATCGCCTTTCCTCTGCCTGCAGTGTGCTTTTTGTTCTATTTCAATCATAAAGTCAAAACACTGTCACTTTTATGATCCTCTCAGATGAAAATAATTCCGTCTCTGAAATTCCACAGGTGGTATGTATGAGAACTAGAAAAGGCACCACTAACTCTGAGAGTTAGACTAGTAAAATAAATTCAAAATAGGGAATACACACACATCCTTTAAGAGACAGAATGACTCCCAAGATGAAAGCAGAAGAAGCTGTTAACATATTTTTAAATTAAAAGAAAGAAACGAACAAAACCCCAAAGTCAATTTGAAGGAGGTGGTCAGCATAAAAACAAATGAAAAAAAGCATTACAGAGGTAAAATATGATCATGGATATCCAACCCTGACCCAGAGAGAGGCGGCAGCACAGACATGAAGACGTCGGTTTTAAAGGATGTGGTGTGAAGATGGCTCACCCCTCAGTTTCTTTGACTCTAATTGCACGTCACCAAGCAGCCTTCGTCCAACCCTGGCTTATTATTACCTTCTTTTAAACTGAGGAATAATTTATTTCAGTGAAATGCATGATCATAAGTGGACAGTTTGATGAATTTTGACAAATATTTATGCCCATGTAACCAACACCTCGATCAAGATACAGAATGTTTCCAACACTCCAGAAAGTTCCCTAAGGTCTCCATGTAGTGGACCCCCTCCCCCCAGCTCTGAGCCAAACGCTTTTCTGGCTCAGAGTGTGCCTCTTCCACGCATCACCCTGTTTTGATGTTTGCACTGCTGCACGTGGTGAGCGTCTGTTCCCTCTTTGTTGCTGAGCATACTCTGCTGATGAATATAACCACTGCGTGTCTCTGTCCTCCTGGAGATGCATGTTTGGGACGTTGACAGTTTGGGGCTCTTCCATTGACAGCTGCTGAGAAGAGCCTCACACAGGCCCCTGGCAGACACACGTTTTCATGGGTACAACTTCTGTGGCTGCTGGAGGGAAAGTTAAAGCTGTGTGATGTGTAGCCGTAACGGTCCTCACCTTTTTCACTTGTGACTGAGACGAGAACAAGGGGGCCGATGCTAGAAAGGTGAGCGTGATGATGAGCTTAACACAGGCGCTACCCGCACTGTCAAAGCAGAAGCTGGTCAGGTAGATGAAGGGGATGATCGCCCAGGCATACAGCATTAGCATCAAGACAACAGCAGGGATGTTTTCCGGGTGTGTAAAAGTTTCTTCATCATAGTACAAAAACACCACCTTAGGAAAGCAGGGTAGAATTTGGAAAAGTCACTAAGAGTCAGTCCTAAGCATTAGAGAAAGGATATGATAATCTCAATTTTAAAAATAAAGTAAATAAGGTGTTAGCAGGACTACATTGGCAACTCCCTTCCCTTACTCATCCAGCGGTGCAGAGACAGCTGGCTCTGCCCCTGGAAATCAGTGCAGTGAGATCAGGGGCTCAGAGGCAGAACAAAGGAGGACGTGATCCATTCTGCACAAATGACCAGGGAACCTCAACTGCACAACTCAGTCACCACCAAAGACTTGCAACCCTCAGTGCCCTGGTGAGCTATTTCTGGGCACTGTCCCCAAGGCACTGTCATTTACTAGTTTGAGGCAGCAGTTGTGGGGAAGCCACAAATTAGAAACCCTAGAGCCGGCCCCTCTGCTCCTAATGATGCTGGGACTGAAATCATCTTTTACTGAGGGTCAGCAATGAAGGTGCTTTCACACCCTGTGTGGCCAATCAGGGGCTTAGCTGCCAGCCTGGACTTCAGGTAGGGTTCTGGTTCTTCACAGGGTCCCCAAGGCAAGCCCCCTGTGATGTGCAGGGGAAAGGCCCTAGCACCATGCAGCTCACCAGCAGCAGCAGAGTGGGGATGAGGAAGGAGATGAGGTCCCACAGTAGAGCCGAGAGCCAGAAAGTAGCCACGTAAATGCCACTGATGAACTGGACCTGCTTGGTCTTGATGCATCTCTCTTTGACTGTCAAGTTGCAGAAAGAGCTAGACAGGAAAGCTGTTCCAAAAAGTAAGTTGATAACAAGATAATGTCCTTTAGGACCCCTGTAAAAGACAGGATATAAGGAGAGAGGTAGCCATTTAAGTAGAACTGCCCACAGCAACCATACTCCAAAATAACAATTTGTGATTAAAACAAAACAAAACAAAACAAAACAAAAAAAAAAAGGAAGAAGTAGGTGGTAAAGGAAGAAGCACTGAGGAGGGAAGGAAAGTCGCACATACTCGTACAAGATATTCTCCGAGGTCTCCCTGTTTGACTGAGGTTGAGGGTGGTTGAATACCGTTATTGAAGCCTTGGCACCAGAAAGCAACTTGAAGAGGACATTGTCCACCAGTGCCAGCGCCAGGGCAGTGGAATGGTACGCCTGGTTGTTGAACAGCGCTGTCACTATGGTGTGGTTCCCCATGTCTTCAAAGGAAGCTGCCACTAGGTAGTTCTGATCAAAGACCTTGGGCTCCTCCTCTAACTTTTTCAGGAGGAATGGCTCTACTGAACGTAGAAGAGAGCAGACCATCCAAGAGTGTCACACCAGGCCCAGTGAGGCAGAGAGGATTCGCCTTTGGCCTCCCCCAACCACTGCTCCTCCTGGGTATCTATCTCATCACTAACCCCCGCCCACATCCGAAAGTGGGCTCCTCCTGACGTGGCCATGCTCTGAATTCCAGTGATCCCCTTTGCCCACAGGGCTGCCTCCTGCCCGAGCCCCATGACCCCAGGGCATCAAGAAAGTTTTCCTTTCATTGACTGGAGCAGTATAAAAAAGTCTTGTCTAGTCATCTTTTAAATCTCAGCTCTGTCTACTCCCCTCCTCCCCATGGCCTTGACGCAGCCCAGGCCCCACCACCTTTGCCTGGACTGTGTGGCTCTAACAGAGCTCCTTGCCTCCTATCCAGTCCCTCCAGTCTCATGTGAAAGGACATGTCTGATCACACGCACCCTACCCAACAATTTCAAGTGACTCCTCCCTGCTCTCGGGATAAAGCTAACCTCCTGCACACGACCTACAGTGCCCAGCTGTTATCCAGACTCCACTTCCTGTCTTGAAGTTCTAGCCATGCCTAAGGACTCACCGTTCCCCATGCTTACAAATGCTCTTCTCATGGTTTGGAATGTTCTTTGGGTTACATTCCCCTGCTGTGGGTCAGTACCTATTCACACCTTAGGTTCTTAACTCTGGAGCGTCCTCTGGCCCTCCAAGGCTGAGACATGTCTATGAGACCATCATTTACTGTTCCTTTGTATTGTAACTACTGTCACTTATCCATATGATCTCTGGGCTAGAAGCTCATCAAGGGCTGATAGTAATACTGTTCATCACTGGACTTCCAGCACACAGTGCCAAGTGAAATATATGACCCACTTAGAATTCTGGAATTTTTAGTGCTGGAAGGGACCTTCAATCACAGCAGCAACAATAATGATAATTGAAAAAAAAAACAAAAAACCCCACAATAATGATAATTGTACCAGTGGCTGAAGGTTACTGAGTGCCAGTGTTAACAGTGTGCAAAGCTCATGATAGGCACTCTCTCATGGAATCCTCCGATGACAATGTGAGGCAAGGTTTATTATTCTTTCCATTTTGCAGAAGAGGAAACCAAGGTTTGGAGAGGTAGGTCACTGTAATCCCAACCACTTTGCTACATCATGTTCTGCATTTGGTCTCTTTACTTTACTAAAAAAAATGCTTAATATTTTTATTTTAAATTAAAATATCACATGAATATAATTTTAAAAATCAAATAATTATATAAAACTTATAATGAGAAATGGCAGTGCCTACCCATCACCATCCCTGGTACCTGCTCACCAGAGGCAACCACTTTGAAATCTTTTAGTTCGTGTTTCTCTGGATTGCTAAATAGCCCATCTCTCTACTGACATCCTATCTTGGATGCAAGGATTTTGTTCTTTTATGACTATCCCTGCCCCCTATGGCCTTCCCCTCCCCTCTCCTCCCCCTAGAGTTGTATAATAAATTCGGTTTAATCAATAGTCAGTTTTGACATTACTATGACAAAGTAAAAATTATTCACAGCTGAACCAAGCAGTATATTATGACATGTTTCTTTTTTTGTACAACTTTCCCCCTCTGAAGTTAATAATGTTCTCCTTTTCTCATTTGCTTAGTTTTCTCTACATCTATCACTAAGTCATCCACAAACTCCCTTTGTGGGAGGGACTGTAAATCTCTTCTTAATACATTCAAATGTAACAGAAAATTTATCAGTTTCATTTTTGGACATGCTTTAGTCCCTAGAAAGACACAACTTGGTCTCATTTCTGGGAACTCTCCCTTTCCTGTCGTTTGGCTTTTGAAAGATGTTTTTCTGAGACTTCTAGCTATTCACTCTGACTTCAGGGAGCATCACATGGCCTGGAAGCACATGGCTTCACTACAAGGAGCAATGGGCCTGCTTCCTGCCCCATTTTCCTGGGCCTGGTACTTACTTAGCAGCTGCAGAGGAATCTGTTCCTCAGCCATGAGCATATCTGTAAAATGTTCTGAAAGCTGAGGACCCAGCCTGGAATTCAGAGAAATAAAGAATGGAACAATAGTTTGACCATATGTTTGTTTGTTTGTTTGTTTGTTTGTATTGACCATATGTTTTTTAGGGTCAACTCCAATGGGACATTTTCCATGCTTGTACTGAAGTTGAGGAATGAGAGGCTGACCATAAGGATCACCAGAGGTACCAGGATCTGTATTGACAGCATCATCATCGAGTTGCACCAAGAATATGTAGCCCTTTTCAAGAACATGGCATAGAACTGTTGGCAGAGAAGGCTGAACTACAATTTTAAAAAAAGGGGGAAACAACATTAACATGGTCACAGGTAGAAGCTGGCATGCAGTTACGTGGCTCACGTCCAATTGTATTCTCTCATATTGTGTCTAACATTTTGATGATGTTAAAAATTGCTTCAGATTAAAATTCTTTGACTTAATTATTTGATTAACATTTAATGGCAGAAAAAGAAGGCACAGATTGGAAAGAGTCTGGAAGAGTAGCCTAAACAGATACCAAATATAAACATGATACAATTGTTTTTTACCTGCCAGATTGGCAAAAATTTTAAGTTGATGAGGATATGAGGAAAATGCCATTGCTGGCATTTTAATTTGGTATGACTTTTTTTAGAAAACAAATTAGCTGAATGAATAAAATTAATTTGATATTCACACAGTCTTTAATATAGAAATTTTACTTCTAGTAATGTATCCTACAGGTATACTTGTGTAAGTATGCAGGACACGCACAGAGATGTCCCTGTGGCATTGACAGTAAATGTCAAAGTGTGTAGTCGTGTGCACTGAGATCCCAAGATCCAGTGCTGGGCCCAGAGGCAGCAGACTGTGGAGGTGGGCGCTGCATGCTCCCACCCAGCTTCTCTGTAGTGCTGCACTAGCTGGGGCAGGCAGCGGGGCCTTCAAGCCTCAGGCGCCAGTGTTCCTTGTTCTCAAAATACCAAAGAATCCCTGAAAATCTCTACCAAGCACCACCCCCCAAGTTTCCCACATTTGACATGATGGAAGCTCCTTTCCCCTCAAACATTCATTAAAAGGCACTGCTAATAACTCATCAGAGGTGGTGCTCTGAGAAATACTTCCTGGGAAGGTTCCAGAGCTGTTTGCTAAAGCAAAGCTTGGCCAAGTAGAGGCCGGATAGATCCTTCCTGGGGGTTGGAGAAGAGCCTCCTGTATAAGACAGGCACTGGCCTAGATGACCCCCAAGACCCTTTCCAACTCGGAGGCTCCATGAATGGCAGCTTCCCCTTGAATAGGTGATTTAAGACTATGAAACAGTGAGACTAATCTCTTCACTAACCCATGAAAACCAGTCTCATTATTTTGCAACATACCTTATAGATAGCTAAATCAAGGCCACTATATAAAATGCATATCAATATTCTTTTTTTAAGCATTAAAAGAATGTCCATGTATTTCATAAGAATATATTTTTAAAAATTTAAATTCCAGGTGGTACAATACATGATCTGTTTCACAGTGAAAAATTAAAAAGAAAGATTAAGTATGCTTTTTGGCCAGTAGATTTAATGCTTTTATTCTTTCTTCTTCCTGGTGAAAGGAATGGCCACGACCTTTTCTAGATCTTTTCTGATACTCCCTTCCATTGTGTTGATCCTAGTCAGAAAACACCAGCATTCTGACTTTGAAGTGGAGCAAAGAGCATGGTACTGCTGAAACCCAGCAGAGCCAATCTTCTATGCCTAAAATCTGCACATTTTTTCTTAAGCCCTTATTAAAGGTTGATATATACTTCTTGAGAGAATAATATCATGATTCCAAGAATGAAATAAAAATCTGCTTTCTTGCATGCATTTGAAATATTTGCTCACCCCAGTGTTTGGTTGGTTTGGTAGGCTGGACCGTATTGAGAAAATCCTTGAATGAAGACGTTTAATTCTGTTAACAGGAACTCTGCTAACCAGCGGGTGAGAATGGAAGGAGGGAAGCTTGATGATTGCATATGTATACTGGAATCTACCAACTTACTAACCCTAAACCAAACCAGAAACAAAAAGAAATAAAAATTCTCAAAATCACAACACATTTCATTTTGTTTGGATTTAAAGAATGAAAGTTGTGTAAGATATAAAAAAAATAAGTTAGGACAATAATGAGAGAAAAAAGAGCTGCACCAAGATTACATACTGCTAGCAAGTATATACTGGCTAGAAAGTTCTTAAGTAGGCACTAAATAAGAACTGAATTAACTGACCAATGGCTTTTCCAAATAACTGAGGCAACACTAGCATAAATAGATTTCATTATTTCCCTTAAAAGATACCACACACAAATTAAAACAAAAATATCACTAATATCTATTTTATGAGCAAAACTATAAATTATAAAATGCAGCATTGCTCACGCTCTAGGACAGGGGTTTGTAAACTATGGCCAGTAGGCCAAATCCAGCTCAGAAAGGATTTTACATTTTTAAATGGTTACATGTTTAGATGGTTATCTAAGTGACTTACATAATACCCTTGATTATGCCACTAAACCTACATAGCCTGAAGTATTTACTATCTGGCCCTTTAAGAAAAAGTTTGCCCAAAACCACCCCCCCACACCAAGGCAAAAAGATGTATTCATTGTTGGCAGCAAACTGTTAGGTCAAGAAACATATTTTTATTCATAGTCTTCGGGCCAGTTATTCTACCGCTGGGAATTTGCCACAACAAAATAATCCAGTAAACAGGTGACTCACTTTCCCTCCAGTATGGTTCTGCAAAAGACAGTGAATTAATTGTTATTTATTGCTGTGACACAGATTATCCCAAAATTCAGCATCTTTATTTATGTATTTATTTATTTTAAAATCTTTTGGCCTTGCCACATGGCTTATGGAATCTTAGTTCCCTGACCAGAGATTGAACCCACTCCCCTTGCACTGGGGGCATGGAGTCTTAACCACTGGACCACCAGGGAGGTCCCAGCATCTTAAAACAACAGTAAACGTTTAGGATCTCACGAAGTTCCTGTGGGTCAGGAATTTGGGAGTGGCTCAGCTGGGTGGTTCTGTCTCAAGGTCTCTCCTGAGGCTGTAGTCAAGCTATTGGCCAGGCTGCAGTTGTCTGAAGGCTGGACTGGGGCAGGGCAGGAGGGTCAGCTCTCAGGGTGGTGCCCTTATGTGGCTGCGGGCAGGAGGCAGTAGTGTGTGGTTCTCTGTAGTTCTGACAAGAACATTGGTTGATGGTTTAAGTAACATTAATGATTAAGATAAAAGTGAAACAACAAAGATGTATGTCAGAACTTCACTCATTCATCCATGAGGTGAGCAACATTTTTGTTGGATTGAATAACATTTTTTTAATACTGGAAGAGTATTTCCTCAAATTCTATTCTTAATGAAATTGCTTCAGATATGACATACTTTTAAGCTTAATTCACACTATTAACATTTTCTCAGTCATTACTTTTTTAATCTAGACAATCAACAAAGCAATAAATTAAACCCCAGTTTATAGTGTTTATCAATTTCCATGTTGTAAATACTCTCACCATGATTGATTTCAAATTATCAACATAACATTTCCATCATACAGATGTAAGTAGATGTAAAAATAACCTCAAGAGCACTGATAATAGTAAAATGTAGCCAAATCATGAGGAAATGAAGTTTTTATTATTACCTTTTGTGATTATTGTGATTTATAATAA
This sequence comes from Balaenoptera acutorostrata, assembly GCF_949987535.1. Taxonomy (NCBI): domain Eukaryota; kingdom Metazoa; phylum Chordata; class Mammalia; order Artiodactyla; family Balaenopteridae; genus Balaenoptera; species Balaenoptera acutorostrata. The sequence continues at coordinate 37,821,277 of NC_080078.1, forward strand.
GAAATATGTATTTGATCTTTGTCCTGGTTCTGGAATAGAGCACCTAAAACCCTTGTAAATTTCTAAGTGAGGAGAGCCATAAAAGTGTCTTTTGTTATGTTAATGGGGTGACTTTTGGAAAGCACCAAAGGATGGGGGTTGGTTGCCATGGGAACAAAAAACAAGTGATTAGAGGGTTAGAACTTTTGACCACCTTCACACAATTCCCCCACCCCTACCTCCAACCTCTGGCAACCGCAAATCTGTTCTGTGTTTCTATGAGGTTTTTTTTTTTTTAAGATTCCACATATAAGTAAGATCATACAATGTTTGTCTTTCTGTGTCTGACTTATTTCACTGAGCATAATGCCCTCAAGGCCTATCCATGTTGTTGAAAGTGTCAGGATTCCTCTTTTTTTTTTTTTTTTTTAATGGCCAAATAGCGTGTCTGTGTGTGTGTGTGTGTGTGTTTATCAATCACATTTTCTTTATCCATTCCCCTGCTGATGGACACTTAGGTTTTTTCTACAACTTGGCCGTTGTAAATAATGCTGCAATGAACATGGGGGTGCAGATATCTCTTTGAGGTAGTGAGTGTATTTCCTTTAGATATATACCCATAAGTGGAATTGTTGGATCATATGGTAGTTCTATTTTTTTTTAATTAATTAATTTATTTTTGGCTGCATTGGGTCTTCGTTGCTGTGCGCAGGCTTTCTCTAGTTGTGGCGAGCGGGGGCTACTCTTCATTGCAGCACGTGGGCTTCTCATTGCGGTGGCTTCTCTTGTTGTGGAGCACGGGCTCTAGGCACACGGGCTTCAGTAGTTGTGGCATGTGGGCTCAGTAGTTGTGGCTCGTGGGCTCTAGAGCACAGGCTCAGTAGTTGTGGCCTGCGGGCTTAGTTGCTCCGTGGCATGTGGGATCTTTCTGGACCAGGGCTCGAACCCGTGTCCCCTGCATTGGCAGGCAGATTCTTAACCACTGCGCCATGAGGAAAGTCCCTCTATTTTTAATTTTTTGAGGAACCTTCAATATCGGTTTTCATAGTGGCTGCACAATTTTACATTCCGACCAACAGAACACAAGTGTTCCCTTTTCTCCACATCCTGGCCAAAGCTTGTTATCTCCTGTCTCTCTGCCATTCTAACAGGTGTGAGGTGTTATCTCATAGTGGTTTTGATTTGCGTTTCCCTAATGATTAGTGATGTTGAACACCTTTTCATGTATCTGTTGGTCATCTGAATATATTCTTTGGAAAAAAAGTCTATCCAGGCCCTTTGCCCATTTAAAAATTGGATTTTTTTTTCTTTTTTGCTATTGAGTTGTATGACTTCTTTATATTTTTTGGATACTAACCCCTTATCATATAAGTGTCTGTGAATACTTTCTCCCATTCAGTAGGTTGCCTTTTAATTTTGTTGATCATTTTGTTTGCTGTGCAGAGCTTTTTTATTTTGATGTAGTTCTACCTGTTTATTTTTCCTTCTGTTGCTTGTGCTAATATTCTCCCTTTGATTGTGAGTTGGACCTAGTGAGTAACTTCTAATGAACAGAATATAGCAAAAGTGATAAAAATGTCACTTCCAAGATTAGGTTACAAAATGAATGTAGCTTCCATCTTGGTCACGTTTTCTCTCTTTCTCTGATAACTCGCTGTGGGGGAAGCCAGTTGCCATATCACAAGGTCACTCCAGCAACCTGGGAAGAGGCCCACATGGTGAAGAACTGAGGCCAATAGATACCAAGGAACTGAGGTCAGCCAGCAACAACAGAAGTGAACTTGGAAGTGGATCCTCCCCCAGTTGAGCCTTTAGAGACTGCAGCCCTGGCTAACAGCTTGACTACAACCACCTCCCAGGAGACCCTCAGCCAGAACCACCTATCTACCAGCTCCTGGACTCCTGACCCACAGAAACTGTGAGGTAATAAATGTTTGTTGTTTCAAGGCTGCTAAGCTTTAGGGTAATTTGTTATGCAGCAATAGATAATGAATACAAGCCAAAAAAAGAGTATAACAGACATGAGCACCTGAAAGGGAAAAATCATGCATAAGTAGTAGTCCCAGGAGGAGTGGAAAGAGAGGAAGGATCAGAAGAGAGATTGGTTGAGAATTTTCCGAAACTGACCAATATCAGCAAACACATTGTGAAAAGTGGTAAAAATCCTAAGCAGAGGAACACAAAGAAAACCACACAAAGGCACATCACTGTAAAAATGTTGAAAACCTAAGACAAAGAAAAAACAATATTAAAAGCAGCCAGAGGTAAAGGACAGACTGCATTAAAAGAATAAAAATAATACTGGCAGCTGACATATCAGTGGACATAATGGAAGCCAGAAGACAATAGAATGGAATGGATAAGCAAAAATGATCTATCCATATGATGGAGTACTATTCAGCAATAAAAAAGAACAAGTATTTATTATAAATGCCACAACATGAATGAACCTCCAAAAATTCTTCTAAGTGAAAGAAGCCAGACATAAAATACATACTATATGATTTTCTGCATATGAATCCAAATGATTCCATTCTTATGAAATGCCCAGAATAGGTAAATATATAAAGACAGAAAGTAGACTAGTGGTTGCCTTGGGCTAGAGATGGGAACAAGGAATGTTTGCAAATGAACATGAAAGATCTTTTCAGAGTGATGAAAATGTTCTAACATTGGATTTTGGTTATGGTCACACAACTCTGTAAAGTTACTAAAAGCCATCAAACTTCATGGTATGAATTACTGATTAATGTTACAATATGTAAATTATACCTCAGTAAATCTGTTTTAAAAAGAAGACAATAGAATTACATTGTAGAAGTGTTTAAAAAACCCTGCTAAAGTAGAATTCTATATCAAGGAAAAATTCCTTCAAAAGCCAAGGCCAAAAATATATTTTCAGGCAAACAAAAACTCTGAGACTTTATCACCAGAAAATCTGCGCTAAAGGAAATAGATATTGTTTAGGCAGGAAGAAAACAGTTCTAGATGGAAGCTTAAGGGTGAATGAAGGTTTAAAGAACAATGCAAAGGGTAAATATGTGCTAAATTTATTTTTAATTAATTTTTATTGGAGTATAGCTGCTTTACAATGCTGTGTTAGTTTCTGCTGTACACAAAGTGAATCAGCTACACGTATACATATATCCCCTCTTTTTTGGATTTCCTTCCCATTTAGGTCACCATAGAGCATTGGGTAGAGTTCCCTGTGCTATACAGTAGGTTCTCATTAGTTATCTATTTTATACATAGTATCAATAGTGTATATATGTCAATCCCAATCTCCCAATTCATCCCACCGCCCCCTCCCCTCCTTGGTATCCATAGGTTTGTTCTCTACTTCTGTGTCTCTATTTCTACTTTGCAAATAAGTTCATCTGTATCATTTTTCTAGATTCCACATGTAAGCGATATTATAAATATGTGCTAAATTTAAATGAATACCGATTACACAAAAAACAATAATGTCTTATGGGTTTTTAAAAATACACAGAATTGAAATAGTTGAATGAAATAGCACATATCTCTGTAAGTAGAATAAATGGAATTTAAGTGTGCTATGTACCTTGCATTGTCTGGAATGTGAAATGTACTAGTTTATTGTAAACTTTAATAAGTTAAAAATGCACATTGTAATCTTAGGATAACCACCAAGAGAACAGCAAAATAACTTACAAATTCTAAACAGAGGAGAAAATACAAAGTAAAAAAACAAACAAACCCACTAAATCAATCCAAAAGACCAGAAAGGAAATAAGAGAATATGGAATTGGTGGGATAAATAAAAAACACTGAATAACATGGTAGATTCAAAACCAAATGAATTAGAATTTTTATTAGTTGTAAAGGACCAAAGCTTCTATTTAAAAAGTAAAGATAGACAAATTAATGTTTTTTTAAACTCCAGCTATATTCTGTTTATAAGAAATACATCTAAAATATATGGCTACAGTTAGAATAAATGCAAAAGGATGGACAAGGAAAATATCCTTCAAAAATCAGGGAGAAATAAAATCATTTCCAGACCAAAATAACTGAGAGTGTTTGGCACCAGCATAAAAACAGTAAAGGACGTGGTACAGAATGTACTGCAGGCAGAAGGAAAGTTACTGGAGAAGCACGAGGAAAAAACAGAAAGAGCTAACTATGTACATGAATTTAAATGACCATTGTCTTCCCCAAACAACAATAATGTTTTGTGGAGTTAAAAAAGAGAATTAAAATATATAACAATAGTATATAAGGTGGTGATGGTGGGATGTGTGTGAATAAAATTAAAGTGTTCCAAGGTCTTGGTATTTTCTAGGAGCATAGGAAAGATACTAATTCACCTGAGACTTTGATAAATTACATATGTGTATCTCAATATCTAGGCTTACCACTAAAATAATAAAATAAGAATATATAGTTTCCAGCTAGTGTGGGGTAGGGAGGAAAATATAGAATGAGAAAAAATAATCCAAAAAAGGGAGAGAATAAGCCATATAGACTAAGCAGGACTAGTATAAAATATAAAATGATAGATATAAATTTTAATGTATCATAAGTAATACTCGTAAATAGCCTACATATTCCATTTAGAAGACAAATATTACCAGACTGGGTAAAATACTCACCTGTTCTTCTTGCCACTTTATGGCCTAGTGTGGCCTCTTGGGTAGTTTACCTGGAATGCCCCCTCAAAGCCTTCCTAGCATTGAGCCAGCATCCCTGCTTCATTACGTTCAAATAGCTTGGTGGATGAATCAGCCAATCTCAGAGCTGCCCTAACTTGGGAAATCTTTTTAAATGAAATAATAAACCTTCCTAATAAACCAGCTGAGTGTGGGTTATCTGTTACTTACAATCAAAAGTATCCCAACTGGTATAATATTTTTTTTGATTTTCGTTCCTAGAAATTTATGTTAAAATTTTGTTTGTTGGGTGATATTACATTCAATATTTTCTGCATTAACCAATATCTCTATTATTGGAAGTACTAGTCAGAGGCTGGAAGACCATTCAGTGAGGATGTTATAGAAAGGATTCAAGCACAGGGCAATGTTTAAAATCCCTTCCAACCCTAAGATTCCTGGAGTCTATAGTTTTGTACTTGCTTACCAAATGAAGACTTCTTCCATAGTGGTGACAGAGGCCCCAAAGCTGGCAATGCCCAGCTCTTCCTGCCTCAGTTCCAAGTCAGTAAATAGAGATTCAAACCTGGGATGGAAGAACAGTTTTATTCCTCAATGGTGGAAGGTGAATCCCTCATTATCACCATTGGCTTTCTACAGAGGAAAAAGCATGGGCTATGGAGTCTAGAATATTTTTGTTCAAATCTCAACTCTGTCCCTCTCTAGCTTCATGACTCTGAACTTGAACAATGAGCATAATAGCATTTACTTCAAAAACTTTCTGTAAGGATAAATCAAACATACACCTAGCACATTGCAGATGCAAAGTAAATATTAATTAATCTCTTTTATTTTGAGCAAGAAGAAATAACAGTACTATTTTTGGAGTGCTTACTAAATGCCAGGGGCCATTCTAAGCCCTTTTCCGTATATTAACTCTGTGAATCCTCTCAACGGCTCGCTGAGGACAGTGCTGAAAAGGTAAATAACTTCTGTGGGAGCCTGGCAACAACTGGACTGGGAGTCAGCCACACCTACTAGACTGCCCATAGTAGCCAGCCTGCCACAACAGAAGAGCACACATAGCCCACATAGGAAACACCTGTAGAGCATAGAGCTCTGGTGACCAGACAGGAGTGCACTGCTGGGATGCATAGGATGTGATGTCCCCTACCTAAGGCCACTTCTCCAAGATCAGGAAATGTGACCAATCTATCAAATACATAAAAATAAAAACAGCTGGAATTAGGCAAAATGAGGTGACAGAAGAATATTTTCCAAATGAAGGAACAAGATAAAACCCCAGAAACAGAACTAAGTGAAGTCACTAACTGATAAAGAGTTCAAGGTAATTATCCTAAAGATGCTCAAAGAACTCAGGAGAAATATGGGTGAACACAGTGAAAAGTTTAACAAGGGGTTAGAAAATATGAAGAAGAACCAAACAGAGCTGAAGAATACAATAACTGAAGTAAAAAAAATACACTAGAAGGAATCAACAGTAGATTAAACAATACAGAAAAATGGATCAGCTAACTGGAAGACAGAGTAATGGAAATCACTCAAGCTGAACGGAAACAAGAATTTTTTAAAATGAGGACCGTTTAAGAGACTTCTTGGACAATATCAAGTGTACTAACATTCACATTACAGGGGTCCCAGAAGGAAAAGAGAGAGAGAGAAAGGGACTGAGGACATATTTGAAGACATAATACCTGAAAAGTTCCCTAACCTGGGAAGGGAAACAGATATTCAGGTCCAGGAAGTAAAAGAGCCCCAAACAGGACCAACCCAATGAAGACCACACCAAAACACATTGTAGTTAAAATGGCAAAAATTAAAGACAAAGAGAAAATATTAAAAGCAGCAAGGGAAAAGCAACAAGTTATGTACAAGGGGACTCCCATAAGGCTATCAGGTGACTTTCAGCAGAACCTCTGCAGGCTAGAAGGGAGTGGCACAATATATTTAAAATGATGAAAGGGAAAAACCTACAACCAATAATACTCTATCCAGAAAGGCTGTCATTCAGATTTAATGGGGAGATCAATAGTGTTACAGACAATAAAAGCTAAAAGAGTTCAGCACCACAATACTAGCTTTACAAGAAATGTTAAAGGGACTTCTCTAAGCAAAAAGAAAAGGTCACAAGTAGAAATGTGAAAATTATGAAAGGAAAAATATCATTAGTAAAGGCAAATATACAGTAAAGGTACTAAGTCAACCACTTATAATGCTATTAGGAAGGTTAAAAGACAAAAGTAGTATAACCATCTATATCCACAATAAGTAGTTAAGGGATACACAAAACAAAAAGATGTAAAATATGGTGTCAAAAACAGTAAACATTGGTGGGGGGAAGTAAAAATGCAGGGTTGTTAAAATACGTTCCAACTTAAGAGATCAGCAACTTGAAATTATAGATATAGATATATAGATATAGTTTGCTATACATTAACCTCATGGTAACCACAAACCTAAAATCTGTAATAGATATACTCACAAAAAAGAGAAAGGAATCCAAATAGAACAATAAAGATAGTCATCAAATCACAAGGAAAGAGAGCAAAAGAAGAAGAAAGAAACAAAAAAGAACTACAAAACAACCCCCAAACAATTAACAATTGGCAATAAGTACAAATAATTACTTTAAATGTAAATGGACTAAATACTCCCATCAAAAGACAGAGTGGCTGAATGGATACAAAAACAAGACCCATTTATACATTGCTTACTAGAGACTTCAGATCTAAATACACACACAGACTAAAAATGAGGGGATGGAAAAAGGTATTCCATGCTAATGGAAATAAAAAGAAAGCCAGGGTAGCAATACTTGTATCAGACAAAATAGACTTTAAAATGAAGACAGTAACAAGAGACAAAGAAGTACATTACATAATGATGAAGGGATCAATCCAAGAAGAAGATATAACAATTGTAAATATATATGCACCCAATATAGGATCACCTAAATATATAAAGCAAATAGTGACAGACATAAAGGGAGATACTGATAGTAACACAATAATACTAGGGGACTTTAACTCCCCACTTACATCAATGGACAGACCATCCAGACAGAAAATCAATAAGGAAACTCTGGGCTTAAATGACACATTACACCAGATGGACTCTCTCTCTCTCTCTGTATATATATATATGGAACATTCCATCCAAAAGCAGCAGAATACACATTCTTTTCAAGTGCACATGGAATATTCTCCAGGATAGATCACATGCCAGGCCAAAAAACAAGTCTTGGTAAGTTTAAGAAAATTGAAATCACATCAAGCATCTTTTCTGACCAAAACACTATGAGACTAGAAATCAACTACACGAAAAAAACTGCAAAAACCACAAACACCTGGAGGCTAAACAATCGGCTACTAAACAACGAATGAGTCACTGAAGAAATCAAAGAAGAAATTTAAAAATACCTGGAGACAAATGAAAATGAAAACACAATAATCCAAAATGTACGTGATGCAGCAAAGGCAGTTCTAAGAAGGAAGTTTATAGTGATACAGCCTACCTCAGGAAACACGAAAAATCTCAAATAAACAATCTAAACTTACACCTAAAGGAACCAGAAGAAGAAAAATAAACAAAACCCAAATTTAGTAGAAGAAAATAAATCATAAATGTTAGAGCAGAAATAAATGAAATAAAGACCAAAAAAAATAGAAAATAATCAATAAAACTAAGAGCAGTTTCTTTGAAAAGATAAACAAATTGATAAACCTTTAACCAGACTCATCAAGAAAAAAAGAGAGAGGGCCCAAATCAATAAAATCAGAATGAAAAAGGAGAAGTTACAATGGACACCACAGAAACACAAAGGAATATAAGACATTACTATGAACAATTATACACCAATAACATGGACAACCTAGAAGAAATGGACAAATTCACAGAAATGTACAATCTCCCAAGACTGAGACAGGAAGAAATAGAAAATACGAACAGACCAATTACCAGTAATGAAATTGAATCAATAAAAATAAAACAAAACAAACAAAAAAAACCTCCCAACAAACAAAAGTCCAGGACCAGATGTCTTCACAGGTGAATTCTACCAAACATTTAGAGAAGAAAAATCCTTCTCAAACTATTCCAAAAAATTGCAGAGGAAGTAATGCTTCCAAACTCTATCTACAAGGCCCTGATACCAAAACCAGACAAAGATACAGCACAAAAAAAGAAAATTACAAGCCAATATCACTAATGAACATAGATGCAAAAATCCTCAATAAAACATTAGCAAACTGTGCAGGGCAGAAGTTGAGACACAGATGTAGAGAACAGACATATGGACACCAAGGGGGGAAAACTGCGGTGGGGTGGGGATGGTGGTGTGCTGATTTGGGCGATTGGGATTGACATGTATACACTGATGTGTATAAAATTGATGACTAATAAGAACCTGCAGTATAAAAAAACAAACAAACAAAACAACTAATACTAAACTTTCATTGGGTTATTTGTATGGAAATATGTTAATATAAATGTTTCAGACATTACATGAAATTTCTAAAAATCTTATATGTTCTGGTATAATGTTATAAGTCATAATCCTAGTTATTACTTTAAAATGTATATCTCAGAAATAACTAATTTTCTTGTCAACTGCATTATTATGAACTTTCATCAAATCTTTAACCGTGGTCATTTTTAAGTCTTTTGTCATTCACAGACAGTTCTGGGTGTACTCTGATGCTTTTGCAAATATGTTCCTATAAAAGGTTTTCATCTTCAAGAAAATCATGGAAAAGACTCTGACAAGTACAGGTTTCTGGTAACTGACTGTACTGCTGAACTGAATGAATAAGCATTTTCAGAACTCTAATGAAAAACTGATGAACTCATAAAAGTGCTAACAAAAGATCAAGATGAAAAAAAAATTAATTACATGGGACTGAGTGAACTGATGAGGATGAGTATAATTTTTGTGACTTTCTGTTTGAATTAAAAAAAAAAATCCCACAAGGACTCAGAGGCAAAGAATATACAAATCAATTTTCACTGCAAAGTAAAGGAGCTGCTAGAGTGGAGGATTACTGGACTGAATGTCAATATTATGACATAGTATGAGTGTGTTTCATGTTTGGTAATTGCAATCATTGTTGCTTTTGTTGTGGTCATCCATGTACAATGCTTGATGTCAGTCTATCTCTTGTAAAAAATAAAATACAGTGTGTGTGTGTGTGTGTGTGTGTGTGTGAAAAAAAAAATTAGCAAACTGAATTCAGCAACACATTAAAAGGTTCATACACCATGATCAAGTGGGATTTGTCCCAGGGATGCAAGGTTGGTTCAATCAATCAATGTGATACACCACATTAACAAACTAGAGAATAAAACCATATGATCATCTCAATAGATGCAGAAAAAGCTTTTGGACAAAATTCAACATCCATTTATGATAAAAACTCTCCACAAAGTGGATATAGAGGGACCATTCGTCAACATAATAGGGCCATATATGATAAGCCTACAGCTGACATCATACTTGACAGTGAAAAGCTGAAAGCATTTCCTCTCAGATCAGGAATAAGACAAGGATGCCCACTCTCACCACTTTCATTCAACATAGTATTAGAAGTACTGGCCACAGCAATCAGACAAGAAAAAGAAATAAAAGGAATCCAAATTGGAAGGGAAGAAGTAAAACTGTCACTGTTTGCAGATGACATGATACTATACATAAAAATTCGAAAGATGCTACCAGAAAACTACTAGAGTTCATCAATGAATTTGGTAAAGTTGCAGGATACAAAATTAATACACAGAAATCTGTTGCATTTCTATACACTAACAACGAAAGATCTGAAAGAGAAATTAAATAAACAATCCCATTTACCATCACATCAAAAGAATAAAATACTTGGGGATAAACCTACCTAAGGAGACAAAAGACCTGTACTAAGAAAACTATAAGATGCTGATGAAAGAATTCGAAGATGACACAAACAGATGGAAAAATATACCATGTTCTTGGATAGGCAGAATCAATATTGTGAAAATGACTATACATAGAAAATCCTCAAGATGCCACCAAAAAAACTACTAGAACTCATCAATGAATTTGGTAAAAGTTGCAGGATACAAAATTAATATACAGAAATCTATTGCATTTCTATACACTTACAACAAATTATCAGAAAGAGAAATGAAGGAAACAATCCCGTTTACTGTCACATAAAAAAGAACACAATACCTAGGAATAAACCTACCTATGGAGATAAAAGACCTGTACTTGGAAAACTATAAGACACTAATGAAAGAAATTCAAGACAACACAAAGAGGTGGATATACTGTGTTCATGGATTGGAAGAATTATTATTATTAAAATGACCATACTACCCAAGGCAATCTACAGATTCAATGCAATCTCTATCAAAATACCAATGACATTTTTGACGGAACTAGAACAAATAAGTCTAAAATTTGTATGGAAACACGAAAGGCCCTGAATAGCCAAAGCAATCTTGAGAAAGAAGTCTAGAGCTGGAGGTATCATGCAAAGCTACAGTAATCAAAACAATATGGTACTGGCACAAAAACAGACAAATAGATCAATGAAACAGAATACAGAATGCAGAAATAAACCTATGCACCTATGGTCAATTAATTTACAACAAAGGAGGCAAGAATATGCAATGGGGAAAACACAGTCTCTTCATTAAGTTGTGCTGGGAAAACTGGACAGCTACATGTAAAAGACTGAAATTAGAACATTTTCTCACATCATATACAAAAATAAACTCAAAATATATTAAAGACCTAAATGTAAGACCAGAAGTCATAAAACTCCTAGAAGAAAACATAGGCAGAACACTCTTTGACATAAATCGTAACAATATTTTTTTGGATCTGTCTCCTAAGGCAAAGGAAACAAAAGTAAAAATAAACAAATGGGACCTAATTAAACTTAAAAGCTTTTGCACAGCAAAGGAAACTATTGACAAGCAAAAAGATAAACTACTGAATGGGAGAAAATATTTGCAAATAGTATATGACTGATAAGGGGTTAATATCCAAAATATATAAACAGCTCATTCAACTCAATATCAAAGAAAAAGCAACCTGATTTTAAAATGGGCAGAAGATCTGAATAGGCATTTTTCCAGTTTGGATGGAAGGGTTTGAAAGCCACTGTGAAGTAGACTGAGTAATGCATGGGTGATGAGATAAAGCAGGCAACACGCTTGGCCCATTTTTAGAGAGTTTTGACTGTGCAGGGTTGCAGGGCATGGAGTGGTGGCTGGAAAGACAGGTAGGCTCAAGAGAGTGTTTTTCCAGATCACACTAATATGTTCATGGAAATGACCCAAAGAGAGAGAAGTTGGTGATGTAGATGAGAGAGGAAATTATCAAACAAGTGAACTCTTGAGAAGGTGAGGTGGGTGGGTACTTGGGCTGGTGATGAAGCAAGCAAGTTTGTAGGTTTGTGATAGGGATAAAATAGAGTTCTTGTTGGATGGTGTTTATTTTCTCAATGAAGTATAAGGTAAGATTCCTATCTGAAAGCAACATGGGGACTGAGGAGAGGGAGAGAGGGAAGTGTTGGGAACCAATCTGAGGTCTGAGATAATTACAGGGCTGACTTCTGCTCCCACCCCACATCAGAAATCCACTTATAACTTTATAGTCAGCCTTCCATATCCAAATGTTCCACATCTGCAGATTTAACCAAACGGGGATAGTGTAGTAATGTACTAGTACCATAGTAACCTATTTATTGAAAAAATCTGTGTATAAGTGGACCCACGCAGTTCAAACCTGTGCTGTTCAAGGGTCAACTGTAATTTAGAGGAAAATCAAGTAAAGTCTTCACCTGAGCTCAGTTACTTGGGTGCATGTAATTAGAGTTCACACAATCAAGGGCCCCTCTAAAGCCATCTTAAAGAATTTGATTTTAACCTGAAGGCAACTGGGAACCATCAAGGGTTTTTAAGGAGGAGGAAACATGATCAGAGTCCTGTATTTTCAAGTGCACTCTGGCTGGGGTGTGGTGTCTTTCTAGGAAATACCAAAGGCCTAGGGATCCAGACCATTACAGCTTCGAGTGCCCTTGGCGAGGACAGGGATAGGAGAGACAACTGCACACTCAGTACATGCAAACAATTACTCCAGTCCTCTCAGGTCCATACCTGTGCACGCTCTCTTTAGGAAGTATAAATGTTATTTCTTCACCAGTGCTAGACTGGAAAATTACATTTGGTGTGTGCTGATAAATCAGATGAGAAATCTTCTCTGTATTACAGTGAGGTTTTTTCACTAAAGTCATATAATATCCTGCACCTGAAACAACAGTTAAAAGATCATGAAACAGTTTTACCGTTTTTAGTCACATTTAGTGTTCTATATCCTAGAACAGGATAGCTCCACAGGATAGAGAAGCTGGTGAGCCCTGCGGGGTTGAATTTAAACCACAGTGAACTTGCCTCTGAAGGTCTATAATGCTACTCTTGAGTCTTACCTTCTACTCCATAGTTGGGAGGTGATAATAGCACATTTAGCAATGCTAGGCAAAATAAAGGAGGGTTGTATTAAGGGCAACACTCTCTTTAAGTGATAACTAATGTGGGGAAGTGAAAACTTAGTAGGTAGGGCCCTTGAACATTAAGGTTAAGAACAAGCATACCTCTATCATAATTAAATTATGTTTTTGAGGATACATACCTTATGGTATTCTAAACATTCTTTCAGAAATTACTAGTAACACTTGTTACTGCACTGCTGGCAATGCAGTCATTCAACAAACATTCATTGAGCTCTCATGATGTGACAGGCACTCTTCTAGGCACTGAGCACATAGCAGTGGACCAAATAGTCAAAGATCCCTACTCTCAAGGGGCTTTCCTTAAAGGGATGTGAGACAGATAATAAGTAAGTAAAATTTAGAGTATATTAGTGACAAGTGCTAAGGCGAAAGATGAACAGGGGAGGGGATACAGAGTATCGGGGATTGTGACTTTAAACAGGGTCACAAGGAAAGCCTCACTGAGAATGTGACATCTGTAAAAGGACTGAAGACCTAAGGAAGAGGAGAAGGCATGGCAATGTGTGGCCCGGAGGAAGGAGCAGGCCCAGTATGCTGGATAAGAAAGGGGGCCATGAGGCAGGAGCAGAGCAAAGCAGCTGAAGAACTTTAGGAAATGTGGTCGGGGTAATAGGACCAGGCCAAGCAAGGCCTTTGGGCCACTCCCAGGACTCTGCCTTTTCCTTTCAGTGGGACAGGAAGTCATTGGTGGACTGAGCAGAAGAGTGACACACTCATTCTGACAACTGGGCAGAGACCAGGGGTGGGTTAGAAGCAACTGCAATAATGCAGGTAGAAGAATGGCAGCCTGGACCAGGGCACTAACAAGTGGTAGAGGTGGGAGGAAGGCAAGGTCACTAGAGTTTGCAGATGGATCAGTTATGGGCTATGAGAGACAGAGGATCAGGGAGCCCCCAAGGTTCTGGCCAAGCACCTAGAAGAATGGAGCTGCCTTTACTGTGGGGGAGATGGTTTGGCAGTAAAGAGCTGGAGCTCAGCTCTGCACAGGTTTTGGACAAGTCTTTCAGGTCTGTTCACTGTCTATGTGGATGTGTGGAGTAGGCAGTTAAATACACAAATCTGGAGTTCAGTTAAGAGGTCCAGCCAGAGATACATACGTTTTTCAGCCAGGTAAGTATTTAAAGTCAGGACACTGGATGAGATCACTAAGTCAGTGGGCAGAGAAAGAATAGTAAAGCAACCAAGGCACTTTCATGTTTAGAAGTAGAAGTGATGCAAAGGAGCAGTCAGAGACATAAGAGGGAAACCCAGAGGGCTGGGGGTCCAGGAAAACAAGGGGAGGATGTTTGTGGTGGGATCCTGATGAGGAGTACACCCAGTTGTGGAAATAACAACGCACGCTTTTGCATGCACTAGCTCCCACTTTGAGGAACATGGTATCTTAATCTCCATTTTATAGATCAGAAAACTAAGGCCAAAAAAGGATGAACTAACTTGGTAGAAAGGATGAAAAGGGAGTAAACTACCAGAGTGGAACTCAAACACAGGCCTTCTGACTCCAAGTCTCAGAGATTTTTTCTGCTTCATTCCTTCTTCGTTCTCACAAGGCCCTCTGCCTGGGGCCTCGGGTCTTTACCCACAGGTAGCAGAACAGGATGTCTAGAGAAGGCCTCTCCCTGCCTGATCTCAGTGGCCCTTCAGGAACGTTACCAGTGGATACTTTCTCTAGCACACTGGACCAGCAACGCTGACCCCACACAGAATGGAGTTTCGGCTGCCTTCCCCGCTGCCGGCCCGGGGCCACTCACCGTATTTCTGCTTCAGGAACAGAGATGACCCGCAGCACTGCAGCTCCCTCTTGGCCATGATGGCAATGTGGTCCCCCAGCAGGTCAGCTTCATCCATGAAGTGGGTGGTCAGCAGGATGATGCGGTCACTTTTGTGCTGCTGAGGAAGGTCCCAGATGGCCCTCCTGGATATGGCGTCAACGCCTGAGGTTGGCTCGTCCAGCATCAGCACCTGAAGGGCAGAGGAATGGCCTTGTGATGACGGCAGAGTCACGTCCCAGGCCCCGGCTGGCTGCGCTGCAGGCCCCATGTGACTGGAGGTCAATGAAGATTCAGCAGTATCACCCACACCAGACTGCCCATCCAGGGCGTCCAGAGCTGAGGTGCCTGGGCCATGGCTGAAGGGCCTGCAGCCAGCCCAGGCCAAGTGGGAACTAGAAAGTGATACTTCTGGGCCCTGCTGACCCAACGTGTTTTTCTACTGCATGTGGGGGCCCTGACCTGTGTCTTTCAGGAAGCCAGGCCCTGCCACCCCCTACCTTGGAGCCTGCGATGAGGGCGATGCCGATGAGGGCGATGCCGATGAGGGCGATGCCAATGGAGAGCTTGCGCCTCATTCCCCCTGTCAGGAACCTGCTCCGGGAGTCCCGTTTGTCCTGCAGACTGAGGATGTGCAGCACGCATTTGATTTCTTCAGGGCACTTCTGGCACAACAAGCCTTTCAGCTAAAATAGCAGAGGACAGAGATCTGGCAGGGGCTTCTGACGGGAGGCTGGCGTGTCCAACAAGCATTTTGCTTGTACAGTAGTCCCCCCTTATCTGAGGTTTCGCTTTCCACAGTTTTAGTTACCCACTACCCACAGTCAACTGTGGTTTGAAAATATTAAATGAAAAATTACAGAAATAGGGGACTTTCCTGGTGGCGCAGTGGTTAAGACTCCGCCTGCCAATGCAGGGGACACGGGTTTGAGCCCTGGTCCGGGAAGATCCCACATGCCGCGGAGCAACTGAGCCCATGTGCCACAACTACTGAGCCTGCGCTCTAGAGCTCTCGAGCCACAACTACTGAGCCTGCATGCCACAACTACTGAAGCCCGAGCATGTAGAGCCTGTGCTCTGCAACAAGAGAAGCCACCGCAATGAGAAGCCTGTGCACCGCAACAAAGAGTAGCCCCCGTGCACCGCAACAAAGAGTAGCCCCCGCTCACCGCAACTAGAGAAAGCCCGCGCACAGCAATGAAGACCCAATGCAGCCAAAAATTACATAAATAAATAAATAAATTTTTAAAAATTACAGAAATAAACAACTCATAGTTTTAAATTGTGCACCGTTCTGAGTATCTTGAACTCTGAAATCCTGTGCCATCCAGCTCTGTCCTGCTCGGGATCCCCAACCATCGACATCGTCTGCCCTTGACATCCAACCATCGACGTTGTCATGACTAGATGATCCAGGATCACTTGGAGCAGATGATTCTCCTTCTGATGTATTGTCAGTAGGTCAATAGTCTAATGCTGTGTCACAATGCTTATATCACTCACCTGACTTCATCTCATCACATGGGCATTTTATCATCTCAAATCACAAGAAGGGTAAGTACAGTACAATAAGATATTCTTAGAGAGAGAAAGCAAGACCACATTCACATAACTTTAATTACAGTATATTGCTATAATTGTTCTATTTTATTATTAGTTATTGTTTTGGTTTTTTTTAAATTTTTTTATTTTTTAACATCTTTATTGGAGTATAATTGCTTTACAATGGTGTGTTAGTTTCTGCTTTATAACAAAGTGAATCCATTATACATATACATATATCCCCATATCTCTTCCCTCTTGCGTCTCCCTCCTTCCCACCCTCCCTATCCCACCCCTCTAGGTGGTCACAAAGCACTGAGCTGATCTCCCTGTGCTATGTGGCTGCTTCCCACTAGCTATTGGTTTAATGTCTTACTGTGTCTAATTTACAAATTAAACTTTGTCATAGGTATGTATGTATAGGAAAAAACATAGTATATATAGGCTTTGGTACTATCTGAGGTTTCAGGCATCCACTGTTGGTCTTGGAACAAATCCCCCGCAAATAAGCAGGGACTATTGTATATACATAAACTGTACATAAGAAAGATACACAATAAACTTACTACCTTCAGGGAAAGGGATAAACAAAAGGCTTTTGCATCTTTTTTTTTTTTCTTTTTCCCACATCATGAGGCTTGCAAGCTCTTAGTTGTGGCATGCAGGATCTAATTCCCTGACCAGGGATCGAACCCGTGTCCCCTGCATTGGCAGGCGGATTCTGCACCACTGCGCCACCAGGGAAGTCCCCTGGTCAATTGATTTTTGACAAAGGTACCAAGACCATTCAATGGGGAAAGAACAGTCTTTTCAACAAATGGTGCTGGACAACTGGATATCCACATGCAAAAGAATGAATTTGACACGTACCTCACACCATATAAAAATTAGCTCAAAATGAATCAAAGACCTAAATGTAAGAACTAACGTATGGGGCTTCCCTGGTGGCGCAGTGGTTAAGAATCCGCCTGCCAATGCAGGGGGCACGGGTTCGAGCCCTGGTTCGGGAAGATCCCACACGCTGCAGAGCAACTGAGCCCATGCGGCACAACTACTAAGCCTACGCTCTAGAGCCCGAGAGCCACAACTACTGGGCCCGCGTGCCACAACTACTGAAGCCTGTGAGCCTAGAGCCCATGCTCCCCAAAAAGAGAAGCCACCGCAATGAGAAGCCCGTGCACCGCAACGAAGAGTAGCCCCCACTCACCACAACTAGAGAAAGCCCACGCGCAGCAACGAAGACCCAAAGCAACCAAAAATAAATAAATAAATAAATAAATTTAAAAAATAAAAAGCATTGCATAGGATTTACACCTATGTTTCGTTCTAAGAGTTTCAAACGTTAGTTCTTTTTTTAATAAATTTATTTATTTTATTTTACTATTTATTTTTGGCTGCGTTGGGTCTTCGTTGCTGCGTGCGGGCTTTCTCTAGTTGTGGCGAGCGGGGGCTACTCTTCGTTGTGGTGCGTGGGCTTCTCATTGCAGTGGCTTCTCTTGTTGCAGAGCACGGGCTCTAGGCATGAGGGCTTCAGTAGTTGCGGCATGTGGGCTCTGTAGTTGTGGCTCCCGGGCTCTAGAGCACAGGCTCAGTAGTTGTGGCACATGGGGTCAGTTGCTCTGCAGCATGTGAGATCCTCCCAGACCAGGGCTCGAACCTGTGTCCCTGCATTGGCAGGCAGATTCTCAACCACTATGCCACCAGGGAAGTCCCACAACACTTTTTAAAATATGACATCAAAAGCATAAGCAACTAAAGAAAAAATAGATAAGTTGAATTTCATCAAAATTTAAAACTTTTGTGCATCAGAGAACATTATCAACAAGGGGAAAAGATAATGCCCAGAATGGGAGAAAGTTTTTGCAAATCATGTATTTGATAAGGGTCTACCATCTAGAATACATTAAAAAAATTCTCACAACTAAACTACAAAAAGATAAGCAACCCAATTGAAAAATGAGCAAAGGACTTGAATAGACATTTCTCCAAAGAAATAAACAAATGGCCCATAAGCAAATATGCTTAATATCATTAGTCATTAGGGAAATGCAAATCAAAACCACAATGTGATACCAATTCACAGCTACTAGAATGGAAGTACCTCAGAAAGTTTAAAAAAAAGTTAAACACAGAGTTAGATCTTATGACCCATGAATTTCACTACTAGGTATACATCCCTAAGAACTGAAAGGTGTTTAAACAAAAACTTGAAGACTAATATTCATAGCACTATTCACATAGCCAAAAGGTACAAATAACCCAGATGTCCATCAACTGATGAACGGATAAACAAGATATCACATACAATTCCATACAATGGAATACTATTCAGCCATTAAAAGGAGTGAAGTTTTGATACTTGCTGCAACATGGATAAATCTTGAAAACATTATGTTAAGTGAAAGAAACTGGACACAGAAGGTCACATTTTGTATGACTCCATTCATATGAACTACTCAGAAGAGTCAAATCCATAGTGACAGAAAGCAGATTAGTGGTTTCCAGCAGCTGGGGTGAAGGAAGAAGAGGGAGTGACTGCTAGTGGATCCAGGTTTCTTTTTGGGGTGATGAAAATGTTCCACAATTAGATAGTGGTGATGGTTGCACAACATTGTGAATATAATTTTTAAAACTACTGAATTTTGTATTGTAAAATGAGCAAAATGGTGAATTTTATGTTATGTGAATTTCATCTAAAAAGAAGTAAAGAATTAAATTAAAACAACACTTTCTAGAAATCCTTTAACTAAAAAATCTTAAATGTCACACCCTTTCCTCTTCCTGAATGTTTAGGGAATAGTGTCCATAAGAGGTTTCAAGTCCCTCTGAGGTTGAGTCAGAGAGCTGCAGAATATCTTACCATCCTCAAGAAAGGATACAGAGGAAACCAAGTCTTTCACCCACTGACTCACCTGAACATAGAAATAAAGATGTTCTGCTACAGTCAAGTTATCAAACAAGATATCATGCTGGGGGCACCAGCCCATGCTCTTCCGGACTTGAAGCATGTCTTGAGAAATTTCATATCCATTGATATATGCCTGTCCACTTGAAGGGGAAATAAGACCTAGAAGCAAGTGGAAGACATAATATCCTAAAATCATTGTCATTCAGAGCCACAACAGTACAAAGGCTTAATGATGTCCTCTGCTTTGTTTGCTTGTTCTCACACATACTACCCTATTCTTCGTGTCATAGTCAGTAACATCCAAGGAGTATATGTTCTACAACAGTGTATGAGGACATCTGGGGGTAGTAGAGATGGGAGATGTCCTTCCTGCTTTTGATGAGTTCCAATCTGGTTAACTGTATAAAACACACATAGGTGTTCGTAAAGCAAATTACATGGCTATAAGCATTAAGTAATAATATGGAGGACTTCCCTGATGGTGCAGTGGTTAAGAATCCGCCTGCCAATGCAGGGGATTGGTCCGGGAAGATCCCACATGTCACGGAGCAAATAAGCCTGTGTGCCACAACTACTGAGCCTGCACTCTAGAGCCCAAGAACCGCAACTACTGAAGCCCGCATGCCTAGATCCCATGGTCCACAACAAGAGAACCCACAATGAGAAGCCCGTGCACTGCAATGAAGAGTAGCCCCCACTGGATGCAACTAGAGAAAGTCTGTGTGCAGCAACGAAGACCCAATGCAACCAAAAATTAAAAAAAAAATTTTTTTAATTAAAAAAAATGATATGGACACATATCTTGGTAAAGTTGCAAGATACAAAATTAGTACACAAAAATCTGTTGCATTTCTATACACTAACAATGAAATATCAGAAAAGGAAATGAAGGAAACAATCCCATTTACCAGCGCATAAAAAAGAACACAATACCTAAGAATAAAGCTACCTAAGGAGATAAAAGACCTGTACTCGGAAAACTGTAAGACGCTGATGAAAGAAATTGAAGATGACACAAAGAGATGTAAAGAGATATACAGTGTTCTTGGATTGGAAGAATTATTATTGTTAAAATGACCATACTACCCAAGGCTATCTATAGATTCAGTGCAACCCCTATCAAATTACCAATGGCATTTTTTCACAAAACTGGAACAAAAAATTTTTAAATTTGTATGGAAACACAAAAGACCCTGAATAACCAAAATGATCTTGATAAAGAAGAACAGAGCAGGAGGAATCATGCTCCCTGGCTTCAGACTATACTATAAAACTACAGTAATGAAAACAGTATGGTACTGGCACAAAAACAGACACAGAGCAATGGAACAGGATAGAAAGCCCAGAAATAAACCCATGCACTTATGGTCAATTAATCTATGATAAAAGAGGCAAGAATATACAATGGAGAAAAGACTGTCTCTTCAGGAAGCGATGCTGGGGAAACTGGACATCTACATGTAAATGAAGGAAATTAGAACATTTTCTCACAGCATATATATACAAAAAAAACCTCAAAATAGATTAAAGATCTAAATGTAAGACCGGATATTGTAAAACTCCTAGAAGAAAACATAGAACACTCTTTGACATAAATTGTAGCAATATTTTTTTTGGATCTGTCTCCTAAGGCAAGGGAAACAAAAACAAAATAAACATATGGGACCTAATTAAACTTAAAAGCTTTTGCACAGCAAAAGAAACCATAAACAAAATGAAAAAACCTATGGAATGGGAGAAAATATTGCAAAGATGCTACTAACAAGGGATTAATTTCCAAAATATACAACTTATACAGCTTAATATAAAAAATAACCTCAATCAAAAACTGGGCAGAAAATCTAAATAGACACTTCTACCAAGAAGACATACAGATGGCCAACAGACATATGAAAAAATGCTCAATATCGCTAATTATTAGAAAAATGCAAAGCAAAACTACAGTGAGGTATCACCTTACACAAGTCAGAATGGTCAGCATCAAAAAGTCTACAAATAATAAATGCTGGAGAGGGTGTGGAGAAAAAGGAACCCTCCTGCGTTGTTGGTGGGAATGTAAATTGGTGCGGCCACTATGGATAACAGTATGGAGGTTCCTCAAAAAACTAAAAATAGAGTTACCATATGATCCAGCAATCCCACTCCTGGGCATATATCCAGAGAAAACTCTAATTCCAAAAGCTCCATGCACCCTAATGTTCATTGCAGCACTATTTACAATAGCCAAGACATGGAAGCAACATAAGTGTCCATCAATAGAAGAATGGATAAAGAAGGTGTGGTGTGTCTGTGTGTATATATATATATATATATGTATATATATATATATATATATATACACATATATATATATACACACACACACATACATACAATGCAATATTACTCAGCCATAAAAAAGAATGAAATAATGCCATTTGCAGCAACATGGATGGACCTAGAGATTATCATATTAAGTGAAGTAAGACTGAGAAAGACAAATATATGATATCACTTATATGTGGAATCTAAAAAAAATGATACAAATAAACTTATTTACAGAACAGAAATAGACTCACAGACATAGAAAACAAACTTGTGGTTACCAAACGGGAAATGGGGGGGGGGGGAATTAGCAGTTTGGGATTAACATACACACATTACTATAAACAACCATAGATAGATAAACTATATCTATTTTACTATAAACAGTGAAACAATAAAGACCTAATGTATAGCACAGGGAACTACATTCAATATCTTGTAATGACCTATAATGGAAAAGAATCTGAAAAAGAATATATATGTGTGTGTGTGTATATATATATGTACCTATATATACATATATATATATACACATATCTGAATCACTTTGCTGTACACCTGAAACTAACACAACATTGTAAATCAACTATACTTCAATTTAAAAAAGTAATAATATGGATGCATAAGTAAATATGGTCAAGGAGAAAAGTATTTCTGGCACCTAAAAGTTTCAAATTGGGATCCTTGAAGGCATGATCCATGACTGACTCATCTCTGATTCCTTCCCAATAAATTCCAAATAAATCCCACTGAATGAATGCACTCACTGCCAAATGTATGTCAGTGTAAAACTTTGCAGGCTGCTCATCTGTATACTATCTTTGTCTTTATTCACATTTTCTTATTTTAAGGATATTTTTCATATTGAAAAAGGACAATAAATTTCTATTGCAACAAAGTTGGAGAAGAAAGTATAAGAAAACAAAGGTTATACAAATCCCATCATAAAAAGACAACTGCTAACATTGTGCTATGTAACTTTATGTATTTTGTATGCATATACTGACTCACACATTAATATTTTACTAAAAATGGGAAAATATAAATTCTGGTTTTTTAACTGGCTTTTTCATACAACAATGTATTGAGGCCATTTGTCTACATCAACAGAATCTATACAATTTTTAAAGGCAAAAAAAGATTTCATTGTTATGAATATATCCTATTTATTTATTCAACCCATACTGGTAGATATTTAGGTTATTTGCAATTCTTCACAAGTATAAACATGTGATATAACTTTGTTTGTTTGTTTTTTTTAATAATTTTGACAAATCTTGATGTTTTCAACATTAAGATTTTTTTTTAATTATTTATTTATTTATTTATTTATTTATTTTTGGCTGTGTTGGGTCTTCGTTTCTGTGCGAGGGCTTTCTCTAGTTGTGGCAAGTGGGGGCCACTCTTCATTGCAGTGCGCGGGCCTCTCACTGTCGTGGCCTCTTTTGTTGCAGAGCACAGGCTCCAGACACGCAGGCTCAGTAGTTGTGGCTCACAGGCCTATTTGCTCCGCGGCATGTGGGATCTTCCCAGACCAGGACTTGAACCCGTGTCCTCTGCATTAGCAGGCAGATTCTCAACCACTGCGCCACCAGGGAAGCCCATGTGATATAACTTTGCCTGATTCCCCAATTGTTTTCTTAGTCTAAGTCAATACAGGTAGATCTAGTAGGTCAAAAGGGGGACAAGACTTTAAAGGTTTTTGATACTTACTGCCAAATTACCCACTGATTGGGGTTTTCAGATCTTCCATTTTGGTTGTGGATAATAAAGCACCATGAGTGTTTGGGGGAAAAGGGAAAAAAAGTGATACTACTCTACAGTGAATTTAAAAGTCTTTTTTTGGGCTTCCCTGGTGGCGCAGTGGTTGAGAGTCTGCCTGCCAATGCAGGGGACACGGGTTCGAGCCCTGGTCTGGGAAGATCCCACAGGCCGCAGAGCAGCCTGGGCCCATGAGCCACAGTTACTGAGCCTGCGCGTCTGGAGCCTGTGGTCCGTAACAAGTGAGGCCGCAGTGGTGAGAGGCCCGCGCCCCGATGAAGTGTGGCCCCCGCTCGCCGCAACTAGAGAAAGCCTTCGCACAGAAACGAAGACCCAACACAGCCATAAATAAATAAATAAAATAATAATAATAATCTTTGCTAATTGTTTAAAAAAAAAACTATTCTGAAACAGATAATTTTAGAATAATTCACCAGGTATCATTCTAAAAGTGCCCCTGGCAATCAAAAGTAAGTGGATGAAATATTTGGTTGAGAGATTAGTGGTGCCTCACTGTACCAGAAAGTTCTACCTGGAAGGAAACATGCTAAGCAGTGTTCACAGCTTCCTGATAGTGTTTGAAACTAAGTTCCTCAGATTGACCAAAAGAGTCAAAGATTCCCTTTTCCTGCTACAGGGTAATGTGAACAACCAGGCACCTCTACATAGATAGTAAAAAAACAAACAACAAACAAAGGTGCCAGTGAAATCTGATGAGAGGAGATGGAGCCAAAACATCTAGATCTGGATCAACAATTTCTTCAGCGCTTCCTCGGGAGGGCTGACCCCACACACATACCTGTGAGCATGCCGCAGGTGGTGGTTTTGCCTGCTCCCTTGTGCCCCAGGAGAACAGTGATCTGCCCTTGGTACAGGTTCATGGTCAGATCTTTGACTGCCATGTGTTCATCCCTTCCCTTGTAGAACACCTGTTGAAAAGCCAACTCTGACTGACAGTGTAATATGCACACGCATGTGGCATTTCTGAAGAACCTATGACAGGCTGAGCACCCACACCAATTTCCTCCGAAAGTTCATCAGTGGGACTCCAAGTGGAAATCCATAAGGGAGCTCCTTCTTTCAGAGTTTAGCTGCCTGGAGCTACTGAGGACCATGATGGGGAGCAACACCAGGGGGTTTCCCTGGCCTCTGGAGCCTGGTGGTAGAGCAGCTGAACCACAGAGGCCAGAGCGCAAGGACGAAGGGCTCCGAGCTTGAACGAGACCTCCCTGCTTCTCGAGCCACACCTTGCTCTGCACTGCCTGGCTAATCCCCTGAGAAAGGGCACCCTGCCTCTTTTGTGGGTGGTGTTGATCTAGGGAGAGAACACCAGACAGACCGTCCTGTTTTCTAAATCAAATGTCTCCAGTATTTTAAATACCATTTATTTTTTTCTTATTATACAAGTAATTCATATATGAGTATAAGGAAGAAAATAAAATCACCCATAATGCCACTTGCAGAGATACATCACATTTCAGTCTAGGCCTTAGACAATTTCTGTCCACGCCTTAGACAATTTCTGTCCTGTCTAATTGCATCTGGACTGGACTTGGGGTCTGGAGTACAGACATTATAGTTGGGTGAAACTTAGACATCACTTCTTCCCACCATTTATCTAACTGTGTTTGGGAGCAGGGTGCTGCGGAAAGGAATTTGGCACACTTCTCCTGCCCCCACATCCATCTGGTATGATTATTTTGAATCAAGTGTGACGGTCCTCTTCCCTAACTTCTCAGTCTCCCTTTTGCAGTTGAGGTGGACATGTGGCAGAATTCTGGGCAATAAGAATCAGGGGTGATCTACCGAAGGGCAGAAAAGGAAGGAAGGAAGGGAGGGAGGAAGGGAGGAAGGGAGGGAGGAAGGGAGGAAGGAAGGAAGGGAGGAAGGAAGGAAGGAAGGAAGGAAGGAAGGAAGGAAGGAAAGAAGGAAGAAGTCCTCCTAAAAGAAAGCCCCTCGCTCTTATCTTTCCCTATAGATGAGCGACAGCAGCCATCTTGCAACCGGGAAATGACAAGCACGAAGATGAGAGCTATGTGCTTCCACTGGCCCAGGGAAAATAAATGAAAGCAAGTGAGCAGAAAGAGCAGGGGTCTGGGACGGCTTTGCTGAGCAGCTGAAATCATGCCAGAACCATGTGCCTGCAGACTGCTTGTTATGTGAAAAGAGGAAATGAAATCCCTGCTTATTGAAGCTACAATAAATTGGGTGAAGACTGGAGCATTCCAAGCTGCTACCACAGTATGTAAAGGAGCTGGGATGATCCCCCATGCTGTGGAGCCCCTGGGCCAGTATGTGATCCACTTGATCCCATAGACCAAGGAAGGCGACACAAAGTATTGAGCTAGCACCTTGACTGTGACCTTGTATCAGTCGTACAGAGGACACTGCTTCTCCTTAGGCTCATCGTATTTGAAGAATGGAAGATTCCAAACAAAAAAATAATGCTCTGGAGGACACACCAGGGTATAGAGCTTATAGCCAATTATCCTGTCAGGGGAGTCCTTAGTCAATGCAGGACTCAGCAGACACTGGTGAAAGAACAAACACTTCTGCATCTGGAAGCCAGCAGTGAAATCTGGTTTACTATTTGATTTGGTTATGTAAAAACACTGGTGGATCAAAGTCAGCCATCAAATGACTGAGTTCCAGGGTGTCCCCAACAAGAGGTGTTTGGCATTTGCGAGACTGTTTCAAGAAAGATCATCTAGACCCTCCATGCAGTCATTTAACTTTATGACAGAAAACAGGACATTTTACATTATACTCCTAATTTTGAGGATAACATTACAGAAGGGAATTAAAAATCTATCACAAAATGTACCTTGTAACCACTGTCAGAATAAAACAGAAGCCTCTATGCACTATTTCTCAAGTCCTTGGAAGAAGATTTGTGAGCTGATACCTTGTATAGAGGTTGGATTTCAATTCCTTTTATCAAATCAGTAGGCTCTTCCTGAATGAACTTGCTTTACAGAGCTTTCTGAGGATCCCCCAACTCCAGCACTGAATTCGTAAGGGATATAGGTTCTCCACGCCAGTAGGAGGGCTAGAGAGGAAGTCAACTTGCATTAATACATTTAGGTGAATTGGCTCTCTTCTTCTGGAAGATAAATATTTTGGTAAATTAAATTCTCACACTTCCCTCCCCCCACCCCCACCCCAGCCTCACCCATCGGAGTTTCCTGGTATCGAACACTTAATGGTGCCTGAAGAAGTCAAGAATTTGCTCACAGCCTTACTACTAATAAACTGCATTTCAACCTACAACCCGTGGTCCGGAGGATGGAGCTACAAATGATGCCTCGTATCCACACTCCTGGTGTACTGGGGAAGCTGTCGTGTTGGCAGTCAGCACCCCTGTGGGCTGAGGCCTGGAGAAATACTGGCGTTAACAATCTACCCATTTCTCCACAGACCAAGAAGGGCAAGCATGGCAGCCTTTGCCGAGGCCTGAAGTGAGTACCTGTGCAATTCAGATGGGATCAGACTGAATCTGCAAGAGGACTGAATCAGGCATGATGGGTTCAACTTTGTAGGAAAAATTTACTCACCATAGGAGAGAAAAGATTTGGAGAGCTTCATGGGCTTGTCAACGAAAGCTGTGCCCCGTGCCCGTGCCCCCAGGTCACAGAGGTGTCTCAAAGAGCTTCAGGGCCTTGTCACCAGCCCAAAGAGGAAAGAGGCCGAGGAGTCCTGAGGGCTCTACCTTGTTGGGGTGCCATTCTGTGAGAGAATGCAGGGCCTGCCACTCAAGTGGGCACATGTGAGACAGTCACAGGCACTCTTAAGGGGACTCTGCACAGGGTATCAGCAGTGCGGCAAGAGTCAGAGAGACAGACTTGTTAATTATGCTCCCTTGGCAACCACAAGTTGATAGGTTTGGGGTGAATCCAGGTTAGAGAACTGCACTTAGATTTCCAGGAGTTTGAGGCTGCAACCAACACCACAAAGAGGGATAGGAATATTGATGATGAGCTATAAAAATTCTAATGTCAATCTATAAAACAGCAGCATCAGTACTCACCATGAGAAAGAAGTATCAAGGTTTGGGTGTACCATACACCCCTGGGAAGACGGACTCCACATACCAGGCCACCAAGCCATATAAGAGAGAGTCCAGCAGTAGCATCAGCAGCACCTGAGTGAAGTTAAACTCTCCTCCTATACTGCCCATGTTCCTCCATTGGATGCCTGTGCCTATTCCAAAGGAAGGAAAACAGTCACCACATCGAAGACAGAGAAAAGTTACCAGAACTTTCCAATCAAACAGTTGGAGAACAAGCCAATGAGAAGACTGGACTATTCATGTCTGGGGTATTAAGGGACAAAAGTTAGGCACAGGAAAAGAAAAACTAGTTGTTGGTTTCTCAAAGAAGGTAAAACTTTTTTGTTTTTGTTTTTGTTTGTTTTTTGGTTTTTTTGACCATGCCACACAGCTTGTGGGATCTTAGTTCCCCAACCAGGGATTGAACTTGGGCCCAGCCGTGAAAGCGCTGAGTCCTAACCACTGGGCTGACAGGGAATTCCTAATAAAACATTCTTATTATCGGCAAAATGATTCTTTGGCACCAAGAAGTAGAAATTTGGTCATCTGAGACACATCTTCACACTCTTGCACATGCTGTCAGGAAAGCCCTTCCTACTCCTCCCCACCTTTTTTCTTGGTTAATTCTTACTTGGTAGGTCAGCACAGGTATCTCCTTCCCCAGCAAGCATGTATACTCACTCTCTTGGGTTATATGTCTAACCCACGTGCATCTGGGGCACCCTGCGCTAACTGTGAGCATTGAAGGTCTCACTCCGCACTGTGAATCTGCTCACTTATTGCCAACCCCAGCTTGGGGCCAGGGACTGTCAGGTTATCTCAGTATGTCCAACATCTGACCCAGGGCCTCATATGCAGCAGCTGCTCAATACATACATATGCCATGAAGAAAGGAGTGCTGAGGATGGGCTTGGGACCAATTCCTGGGTGCGTATAAAGATAAGTATCCTTTGTGATGCCAAGTGTCTAATCTGAATACAAGCTGACTAAGCTTCTCATGTAAAGCATCCAAGATACCCTGCATCTGCTGCCACATGGCAGGATTGAGGAGGTGGTAACTAGCAACACCAGAGGAGACGTTCAAATACTGGTGAGCAGACAGATGGGCTAGAACGGTGCTCCTCAAACTTTCCTGTACTCACTAATCACCTGGGGATTTTGTTCTGATTAAGTGTGTCTGGATGGGCCTGGGAGTCTGCATTCCTAACAAGCTCTCTGAGGGTTCTGATGCTGCTGGTGCACAGGCCATGCTGTGAGGGGCGAGGGGCCAGGAAACCTCTGAGGCCCTTCCTGAGGTGAGATTCTATGACTTGTGTCTGTCTTTGTGCCAATCGAGAGCCTTGCCTTTCACCATGGCTTACAGACAGGTCTCGCAAACCTCAGCTGCCGTAAACAGTCAGCACACTTAGTTTGTGAAAGCCAGGTGCATCCTTGTTCAGTGTAAGTCTGCAGTGTCCGAAAAGAAGAAAGAGACAAGGCTCCTTCCCCACCTCAGCAGACATTTGATTGCCAGTTAACTTTATTTATTTATTGGGAATATACATATCAAGTATATAAAATAGAGTTTAACAAGCAATTACAAAGGAAGTACTTTGTACAACTACCACCCAAATCAATAACCCCCAAAACCCCAAATATGCACACCCCCTTTACAACTTCACCGTCATCTTTGTCTGTAGGCAGCATCTAGTTGGGTTTTGCCTTTTTATCTAAACTGACAGTCTCTTTTTAATTGGTATGTTTAGATTATTCACGTTTAATGTGATTATTGATTGGATTAAAATCTACCACTTTGCCAGCTCTTTTCTATTTGGTTCAAACTTTTCTTTGTTTCTTTTTTCCTCTTCTTCTTGCATTAATGGGGATTTTTTTTAATGATTCCATTTTATTTCCACTATCGATCTATTACTTATACCTCTAAAAATTTTTTTAGTGTTGTTCTAGGGTTTAAAATCATCTTTAATTAGTCTATCTTCAAATAATATTATACTACTTCATTTGTAGCATGAGGCTCTTACAACAATTTCCAGTTTCCAGTTCTTCCCTCCCACCCTTTGCTACTGTTGTCATACATTTTATTTTCACATAAGCTATAAACACAATACATTGCTACCACTTTTGCTTTAGACAGTCAGTTCTCTTTTAGAGCCAGAAAACTCCACAAAAGACAAAGTAAACTGTATTTTCCATTTTCAGTGCTCTTAATTTCTTTGTGCAGATCCAAGCTTCTGTCTGATATGATATTGTTTTTGCTTGAAGAACTCAACATTTCTCGTAATGTCTCCCAGCAATCGATTCTGTCGCTTTGGTTTGAGAGAGTCTTCATTTCTCTCTAATTTTCCCCTGGATATAGAACACTGAGTTGACAAGGTTTTTCTTTCAGTACTTTCTTTAACTATGTCACTTCATTTTCTTCTAGCTTGCATATGTTTATTGGCTATTTGGATATGGCTTTTCATGAAGTGCCTATTTTTGCCTGTTTTTTTCTTTACTATAAAGTATGATATATAATTGATTTTATGAATTCTTTAAATATTCTGGATACAAGCCTTTTGCAGGTTAAATGTATCGAGCATCCTCTCCCACTCTGTAGCTTCTCCTTTCATTCTCTTCATGGTGTCTTAATTTTAATGTCATTATTTATCAGTCTTTTCCTGATGGTTAGTTATTCTTGTGCCTTGTTTAAGAAATCTTTCCTACTTCAAGTACATGAATGTACCCTCCTATATCATCTCCAAAAAACTTTATAGTTTTTTTACATTGGAATTGATATCTGTGTATGGTGTGAATTCAAAGTCCAATTTCAATTTTTTCCATAAGGTTCTTTAGTTGCTCCAGCACCATTTATTAAATCCCACTGCTCTGAAGTATCATCTCTGATATTTAACAACGCATTTATCTCTCCCTTCTTTTCTGTTCTATTAATTTGTCAACCATAATCTTAATTACTATTGCTTTATGATAAATCACGAAATCCGGCAAAACAAGTTTTGCTATTTTGTTCTTCCTCAAGAGTTCTTGGCTATTCTTGGTCCTTTATATTCCCATGTACATTTGAGAATCAGCTCATCGAGTTCTATTTAAAAAACAAAACAAAACAAAAATACTGCTGGAGTTTGGATTGGGTAGGAGTTAGCTGTTACTTCTTTCCACCATTTATTTATTTGTGTTTTGAGAGCAGGGTGCTGCTGAAAGGAATCTGGCAAAGTTCACCTGTCCCCACATCTCTTTGATCATGATTGTTCTTCCCTGACTTCTCATCCCCCTTTGCTGTAGAAGAGGCCATGTGACATAATTCCTCTCCCACACCACTTCTTCTTGACTCAACCAATCTTTTGATTATTCCATTTTCTCTCTATTAAGTTTGAAAGTTATACACTGTTCCTAGCCTTTTCCTGGTCGGCTCAGTAATGAATTACCAGGTCTACATTGCCGCAAAGTCTAAAGTTAATCAATATCTTTATTCCCCTTCCAAAAAGTATTTACCCCCACTGATTTCTGACTTTATCTCCTCAAAAACCCTTTTATGTATTTTAATTCTATCTTTTTAAAAAAATCCTAAAGACATCATCATTATCATCATCATCATTATTATTTTATACAATGTATAAAGCCACTATCTTCAGGCTCCCACTCTTGGCTCCTTTGAAAAAGACAATTTTTTTAAAGCAGTTATTCATTTTTAATTATTTATTTATTTATTTATTTATTTATTTTTTGGCTGTGTTGGGTCTTCGTTTCTGTGCGAGGGCTTTCTCCAGTTGCGGCGAGCGGGGGCCACTCTTCATCGCGGTGCGCGGGCCTCTCACTATCGCGGCCTCTCTTGTTGCGGAGCACAGGCTCCAGACGCGCAGGCTCAGTAGTTATGGCTCACGGGCCTAGTTGCTCTGCGGCATGTGGGATCTTCCCAGACCAGGGCTGGAACCCGTGTCCCCTGCATCAGCAGGCAGACTCTCAACCACTGCGCCACCAGGGAAGCCCTCTTGGCTCCTTTGAAAAGCAATGTCTTTTTTTTTCCCCTCCAGCTACTTTTAAGATTTTTCTCTTGACCTCTGGTATGTTCAATTTTATGTTGGTATGTCTAATGTAGATTTCTTATTGTTAATCTTGTTTGGGATTTGCTGGGCTTCCTGAAATCCAGTTTTGGAACAAGTTTGGCCACCATCTTTTCAAATGTATTTCTCTGCCCTATTCTCTGTTTTCCTACTGGAACTCTTTTGCTCAGAGGTCATTTGCTAACAAGAAAACTTTGGGCTTCCATTCGGATGGCCTTTCAAGGCAAGGGAGCTAAACAACAAGGCCCAGCGTCCCACTCAGGTGGAGAGCATAATAGGAGACCCTTCTCACATTAATAGGGGTCCCAGAGATAAATTCAATAGCCACAGGTTAGGTTCTTTGTGACACAGACCCTGAAATGGAGTTTAGTATGCAAAATGTTTATTAAGGAATACCCTTGAGATCAATACCTGTGGAAGGGAAGAGACTGAAACAAGATTAGTCAGGGCTACAAGACAGCACTGACAAACTTGAGGAGTTGAGATAAAATGGCCCATCTGAGCATCTATAATAACCCATCCACTAAGTTTTTTATTAGTTATAAAAAGATATTTGGGTATTAATAAGATGACATCTCTGGTTTGTTTCTCAACTGGTTCAGAAACTAAGGAGGGGAGAAGGGTGCTATTTACTGGGCCTCTTAAAAACTAAAATCAATCTAGTAAATAATAAATTAACAAATAAATCAATAAATGGAAGTTTCAAGTGACAAACCCAGTTGCTCCACAAGCATGCAGGTTCTGATTTTAAGAGGCCAAAATGTTTCTGCCATACAACCAGAGGCCTGATTCATGTTGTATATAGTGATTCCTGCTCAAGATTAAAACTGAAAGCTCTGCACTAGACTTACTGCGAAAATGTACAGAGTAATTTTATCTATTCACTCACTAGAAGGCGTGCTATCTGATTTGAGCAGATAGGTCAGATGAATAGGAAAAACTAATCCAGTGAAAGTATGAGGATTCTAAATAAGAAATATTATCCTCAGATTTCTAACATTTCATCAATTATATTCTTAGAGATTCCTACCTGCTTATGATCATATGCATTTGCATTTCCTTCAGTTGTAACACTAGACACCATTTGTGGGCTATCCTGTGCCTTTCAGGAATGAACACTGATCATAACACACAGTTCATCCAGTCCAACCACCTACCTAAATTCCCTCAATTTCAACAGATAGGCTCCATAAAGCATCTACATTCATTCACTAACATGTAAGGAATCAGATATACCATTTCAAATCTAGTTTTCCTCCATAAGTATTTGTAAATCATGGTCTCAACATTGCTTTGTTAAAGAAAACCACTCACTTTCAATAAATTCTGGTCAACTTAACATCCTTTATTAAATTTTAAGCACCCTTAATCCATTTAGAACATCCAAACTTAATAAAGAAATTCATTGGTAGGTGATGCCTCTAACCAGGACATTGGAGATTATCCTAATTGCAGTAAGGGGACCCACAAACTCGATCCAACTTATAACTCCTCTCCCCGTTATCTGCTGCTAAACCAAGCTTTATCATTTGGGACCTGGACTCTGGTGATAAAAGCTAACGTTGAGCAAAGAAGGCACTTGCTAGAGTGTTCAGAGCAGATCATCTTAGTACCACTGAAATGTGAAACTGTTCCATTCAGTAAGTACTGTAACCCCACAGACCTCAGGGTCCTACATTTTATTTATTTATTTGTTTGTTTGTTTATGGCTGTGTTGGGTCTTCGTTGCTGCGCATGGGCTTTCTCTAGTTGTGGTGATCAGGGGCTACTCTTCGTTGCAGTGTGCGGGCTTCTCATTCAGTGGCTTCTCTTCTTGCAGAGCACGGGCTCTAGGCACGTGGGCTTCAGTAGTTGTGGCATGTGGGCTCAGTAGTTGTGGCTCATGGGCTCTAGAGCGCAGGCTCAGTAGTTGTGGCGCAGGGGCTTAGTTACTCCGTGGCATGTGGGATCTTCCCGGACCAGGGCTCGAACCTGTGTCCCCTGCCTTGGCGGTGGATTCTTAACCACTGTGCCACCAGGGAAGTCCCAGGGTCCTACATTTTGATTGACATGTTGGCTGCAATCTTCTGCAATGACTGTAGATGTTGTGCGGAATTCTTCAAACTCCAGAAACATGAGACAAATGAAAACTTGATGTTGTACTTTCACCCCAAAGTGTGGAAGTTGTAACATTTCTGACGGAAGGTCCCCTAGACCAACTTGTGAAAGAAGACTAATTCTGAAGCCTATGAGAATAAAATATGGTATCTGTAATAGCACTACATTATCTGTAAAGTTCTAAAGTGTTATTTGAACTTCTAACCATAAATCTATATATTTTAGATCTATACAACTATATAGGTGTAAAATTCCCTAAATCATTTACATGGTTTAGTTTTTCTCCCAAACTACATTGTAAGCTGCATGATGTAAACTTCATTCTACATTTCTTAAGTGTTCCTTACAGTACCTACCATAGGTGTAAGTATACTGTAAATGCTCAGAACACTGAATAAAATGAGCCAGTTATGTTTATTTGGAAATGAAGGTCAACTCTGCCTGTCAGCAAATGGCAAAACATCAAGGCAGTTTACCTTGAGAAAGGTAAGGCTCACCTTTTGTCTCATATGTGGAGATTAATCAGCCTCCCAGTGCCATGGCATCATTGGAGAGGAGATAAAAGGCAATCATTTGGAAGTGACTCCTTTGGTTGTAGCTGAAAGTGAGGTACAGGTATGGGAGGTAGGTGAAGAAGAAGATGATGCCTCTGGAGGCGGTTGCAACATGAGCTGCAAATTCAGAGGGAAGAAATGAAAAGAGTTTCATCAATAATGCACAAAGAGGGACTTCCCTGGTGGTGCAGTGGTTAAGAGTCCGCCTGCCAATGCAGGGGACACGGGTTCAAGCCCTAGTTTGGGAGGATCACACATGCTGCAGAGCAACTAAGACTGTGTGCCACAACTACTGAGCCTGTGCTCTAGAGCCCATGAGCCACAACTACTGAGCCCACGTGCCACAACTACTGAAGCCTGCGCGCCTAGAGCCCGTGCTCCGCAACAAGAGAAGCCACCGCAATGAGAAGCCCGCACACCGCAACGAAGAGTAGCCCCTGCTCGCCGCAACTAGAGAAAGCCTGCATGCAGCAACAAAGACTCAACACAGCCAAAAATAAATAAATAAATAAATTTATATAAAAAAATAATGCACAAAGAACCTATATGAGAAAACAATCTAAAAGAGAATGAATATATGTATATGTATAACTGAATCACTTTGCTGTACACCTGAAACTAACACAACATTGTAAATCAACTATACTCCAATAAAATGAAAATATTAAAAAAAGAAAAAGAATGTATATATATGTATAACTGAATCACTTTGCTGTACAGCAGAAATTAATATAACATTGTAAATCAACTATATTTCAATGAAATAAATTTTTTTAAATAAAAAAATAATGCACAAAGAAGTATAATGCAAGTCTCTTTTCCCTGCCATGGTAAGGAAAGCATCTCTGCATTTGTCTCAGCATTTCAGAAGGGAAGCAGTCTTTTAAGAAATTTTGATAGAAACCTTTTATACTTGCACTTTCACTATCAAAAGACTAAGAGGATTTGTTGCACTTAAAAAATTAATCAATCCTTACGAAAAAGCACAAACATTTAATTGCCTAAAACTTCCTCTAATACTGCATTAATAACATCTCCTACAATAAAAACCATCTTCTTCAAAGATGAGCGGTAGATTATATAGCATCTATGGAGCATTGCCTGGCACTGTGGCAAGCACTTTATATACAGTATCTTATTAAATCTTCATAACCTCCCTGTTTTTCAGAGGAAGAAATTGAGGCTTGGCCACATTAAATAAATTTGCTCAATGTCATGGAACTAGTAAATGATGGGTCAAGGATTCAAGGTTTCCCAGGCTCTAAGTATAGTGGCTCCAGATTTGGAGATAAACCAATCAAACTGAAGTCTGGGAGATAAATGCAAAATAAATGCAAACATCTGCCTTCCAGGAAGTTAAGAGAATATAGATCGAAAATGTAAGGATTGCATATATAACAGAAAGAGCCACAGTTAAGGCATCAGGCAGCCCTTCACTGAACGTGACTACATGAACTATGGCTGACCCTGGGTCTTCTATAACTTC
Source organism: Balaenoptera acutorostrata (assembly GCF_949987535.1). Taxonomy (NCBI): domain Eukaryota; kingdom Metazoa; phylum Chordata; class Mammalia; order Artiodactyla; family Balaenopteridae; genus Balaenoptera; species Balaenoptera acutorostrata. The sequence goes on from NC_080078.1 coordinate 37,856,960, forward strand.
TCTGACTTTGTTTCTTCTTTTGTAAAAGGTGATAATAATTGCTAACATGTACTAAGTTCTTACTATATACCAAGTATTGTTCTCAGCATTTTACATCCCATTTAATCCTCATAACTAATTTATGAGATAAGTGCTATCATTTTCCAGTTTCACAGAAGGGGAAATGGATACAGAATCTATTGACCTGCTCAAGGTCAGGATCCACACCAAGATGTAAATACAGCACTCTGAGGCCAGAGCAAGAGCTTCTGACCTTGCTGTAACAAGTAAAGCCTTCTTGTTTATCTACTTGATATATAGTAGTATATATCTCCTAATCCCATACTCCTAATTTATTCTCTCCCCTTTCCCTTTGGTAACCATAAATTTGTTTTCTATGTCTGTGAATCTGTTTCTGTCTTGTAAATAAGTTCATTTGTATCATTTTTTTTTAGATTCCACATGTAAGTGATACTATATGATATTTGTCTTTCACTGTCTGACTTACTTCGCTTTGTATGATTATCTCTAGGTCTATCCATGTTGCTGCAAATGGCATTATTTCATTCTTTTTTACGTCTGAGTGATATTCCATTATATATACACCACATCTTCTTTATCCATTCATCTGTTGATGGACACATGTTGCTTCCATGTCTTGGCCATTGCAAATAATGCTGCTATGGACATTGGGGGTGCATGTATCTTTTCGAATTATAGTTTTTGTCTTTTCTAGATATATGCCCAGGAGTGGGATTGCTGGATCATATGGTAATTCTATTTTTAGTTTTTTAAGGAGCCTCCAGACTGTTTTCCATAGTGGTTGCACTAGTTTACATTCCCACCAACAGGGGTTCGCTTTTCCCCATACCCTCTCCAGCATTTATTATTTCTAGACTTTTTGATAATGGCCATTCTGACTAATGTGAGGTGATACCTCATTGCAGTTTTGATTTGCATTTCTCTAATAATTAGCAATGTTGAGCATCTTTTCATATGCCCTTTGGCCATTGGCTTTAGTTACCTTTACCAGGGGTCTTTATTTCTTCTTATGGCTTTGAGTTACTGTCTAGTGACTTTTCATTTCAGCCTGAAGAACTCCCTTTAGCAGGGAACGGAAGGCCTATTGGTAATAAACTCCCTCAGCCTTTGTTTATCCAAAAATGTCTTAATTTCTCCATCATTCTTTTTTTTTTTTTTTTTTTTTTTTTTTTTTTTTTTTAAATTATTTATTTATTTTTGGCTGTGTTGGGTCTTCGTTTCTGTGCGAGGGCTTTCTCTAGTTGTGGCAAGCAGGGGCCACTCTTCATCGCGGTGCGCGGGCCTCTCACTATCGCGGCCCCTCCCGTTGCGGAGCACAGGCTCCAGACGCGCAGGCTCAGTAGTTGTGGCTCACGGGCCCAGTTGCTCCGCGGCATGTGGGATCTTCCCAGACCAGGGCTCGAACCCGTGTCCCCTGCATTGACAGGCAGATTCTCAACCACTGCGCCACCAGGGAAGCCCTCTCCATCATTCTTGAGGGATAGTTTTGCCAGATAGAAAATTCTTGGTTAAAAGTTTTTTTTTTCCTTTCAAGATTTAAAATGTCATCTCACTACCTTCTAGACTCCATAGTTTCTCTAGAGAAATCAGCTGTTAATCTTATTGAGTATGTAGGGACTCTCTTCTCTCTTGCTGCTTTCAAAATGCTCTCCTTGTCTTTGAGTTTTGACAATTGGAATTTTAGACTTTTACTGGGGATCTCTTTGAGTTTATCTTGCTTAGAGTTCATTGAGCTTCTTGGGTTTGTAGATTCATGTATTTCATCAAATTAGGAGGAGTTTTCAGCCATTATTTCTTCAAATATTTTTTCTGCTTCTTTTCTCTCTCCTCATTCTGGGACTCCTATGATGTGTATGCTGGTGTTTGATGGTGTCCCACAGGTCTCTCAGGTTCTGTTCTAACAAAGAAAAGCCCAGGACTAGATGCCGTCTCTGGTGAATTCTATCAAACATTTAAAGATGAGTTAACACCAATCTTTCTTAAACTCTAGATATAAAGACCAATGGAATACATTAGAGAGCCCAGAAATAAACCCTCACAAATATAATTAACTTGGGTGCCAAGACTATTCAATGGACAGTCTTTCAACAAATGGTGCTGGGAAAACTGGATATCTCCATTCAGAAGAATGAAGTGGAACCCTTACCTTATACCATATGCAAAAATTAATTCAAAATGGATCAAAGATCTAAACATAAAGCTAAAAACCATAAAACTCTTAGAAGAAAACTTAGTGGAAAATCTTCATAACCTTGGATTTGGCAACAGTTTTTTACATATGATACCAAAAACACAGACAACAAAAGAAAAAAATAGATAAATTGAACTTCAACAATTTTAAAACTTTTATGCATCAAAAGACACTACCAAGAGAGTAAAAAGACTACTCACAGAATGGAACAAAATATTTGCAAGCCATATATCTATTAAGGAATTGATATCCAAAATACATAAAGAACTCCTACAACTCAATGTCAACAAAACAAACAATGCAAGCAAAACATGAGCAAAGGACTTGAATAGACATTTCTACAAAGAAATTGGAACCCTTGTGTATTTCTGATGGGAATGTAAAATGGCGCAGCTTCTGTGGAAAACAACAGTTTGATGATGCCTCAAAAAGTTAAATAGAATGACCATATGACTCAGCAATTACACTCCTCGGTGTATACCCAAAGGAACTGAAAACAGGGACTCAAACAGATACTTGTACATGAATGTTCATAACAGAATTATTCACAACAGTCAAAAGGTAGAAACAACCCAATGTTCATCAACAGATGAATAGATAAACAAAATGTGGGGAGTATTACTCAGCCATCATAAGGAATGAAGTGAGGAAGAAGTTCAAGTGGCTATCCCATTGTCCTAGTGCCATTTGTTGAAGAGACTATTCTTTCTTCATTGAATGGTCTTGGCATCCTTGTCAAAAATCAATTGGCAATGAGATGTATGGGTTTCTAGACCCTCAATTCAATTCCATCCATCTGTATGTCTATCTTTATGCTGGTACCACACGGTTTTGATCTCTATAGCTTGGTAGTAAGTTTGAAATCATGAAGTGTGAGTCCTCCAACTCTTTCCAAAGTTGTTTTGGCATTTTGAGGCCCCTTGCAATTTCATATGAAATTTGTCAGTTTCTGAGAAAAAGGCAGTTGGGATTTTAATAGAGATTGAATTGAATCTGTAGATCAATTTGGGGAGTATTGCTATCTTAATATTGTCTTCCAATCTATGAACATAGGATGTCTTTTCATCAATTTAAGACTTCTTTGATTTATTTTAGCAATGCTCTGTAGTTTTCAGTGTACAAGTATTTCATCTTAGTGGTCAGATGTATTCCTAGGTATTTTATTTTGGATGCTATTTTAAGTGGAATTGTTTTCTTGATTTCTTTTCAGAATGTTCATTGCTAGTATATAGAAATATAACTGATTTTTGTGTGTCCATCTTGTGCCCTGCAAGTTTGCTGAATTCATTTATTAGCTCCAATAGCTCCTTCTGTGGATTCTTTAGGATTTTTCATATATAAGATCATGTCATCTTTGAATAGAGATAGTTTTACTTCTTCTTCCCAAATTGCATGCTTTTTATTTCCTAATTGCTCTGGCTAGAACTTCCAGTATAAAACTGAATATCAGAGGGGAAAGTGAGCATCCTTGTCTTATTCCTGATCTTAGGGGGAAGGCTTTCAATCTTTCACAACAGACTATGATGCTAGCTGTGGGGTTTTCATAAATGCTCAGTATCAGGTTGAGGAAGTTCCTTTATATCCCGGTTTGTTAATTTTTTTTTATCATGAAAGATATTGGATTTTGTCATATGCTTTTTCAGTATCAATTGTGATAAATAAAAATGAATAAAATTGTGTTTATTTTTTCCTTCATTCTATTAAGTGGTGTATTACATTGATTGCTTTTCATCTGTTGAATCATTCTTGTATTCCTGGGATAAATCCCACTTGGTATAGTGTATAATCCTTTTAATATGCTGCTAGATTTAGTTTAGTAGTATTTTGTTGAGGATTTCCCCATCGATATTCATAAGGGATACTGGTCTGTAGGTGTTTTATTTATTTTTACCTTTTATTTTTTTATTTTGGCTGTGCTGGGTCTTAGTTGCGGCACACGGGATCTTTGTTGTGGCACGTGGACTCTCTTAGTTGCGGCATGAGGACTTCTTAGTTGCAGCATGCATGTGGGGTCTAGTTCCCCAACCAGGGATCAAACCTGGGCCCCCTGCATTGGGAGCATGGAGTCCTACCCACTGGACCACCAGGGAAGTCCCCTGTAGTGTTTGTTTTTCTTTTTTGGCTGCATTGGGCCTTTGTTGCTGCATGTGGGCTTTCTCTAGTAGCTGCGAGCAGGGGTTACTCTTCTTTGCAGTGTGCCGGCTTCTCATTGCAGTGGCTTCTCTTGTTGCAGCACGGGGGCTCTAGGGCATGTGGGCTTCAGCAGTTGTGGTGCGCGGGCTCAGTAGTTGTGGCTCACGGGCTCTAGAGCGCAGGCTCAGTGGTTGTGGCGCACGGGCTTAGTTGCTCCACGGCATGTGGGATCTTCCTGGACCAGGATCGAACCCATGTACCCTGCATTGGCGGGCAGATTCTTAACCACTGCGCCATCAGGGAAGTCACCCCCTGTAGTTTTATTGTGATGTGTTTTCTGGCTTTGGTATCAAGGTAATGCTGCCTATAGAATGAGTTATGAATATCTGTGTTTTTATTTTTGAGTAAGTTTTCTTTTAGTTATTCTGGACACAAGTCTCTTATGAAATAGTTTACTTGCAGATGTTTTCTCCCAGCCTGTAGGTTGTCTTTTCACTTTCTTGATTGTATCCTTTGAAGCATAAAAGTTTTTAATGCTAATGCTGATGAAGTCCAACTTATCAGTCTTCTCTTTTATCACTTGGGCTTCTGATGTCATATCTAAGAAATCACTGTCTAACCCAAGATCATGAAGATTTACTTCTGTATTTTATTTTAAGAGTTGTATAGTATTAGCTAGTTCTTACATTTAGGTTTATAATCCACGCTGAGTTAATTTTTGTGTATGATGTTATGTAGAGATCCAACTTCGTTCTTTTATATGTGGATATCTAGTTGTTCCAGCACCATTTGTTTAAAAGACCCTTCCTTGTCTGTTGAATTGTCTTGGCCCCTTTGTCAAAAATCAATTGATCAGGGACTTTCCTCGTGGCACAGTGGTTAAGAATCTGCCTGCCAATGCAGGGGACACGGGTTCGAGACCTGGTCTGGGAGGATCCCACATGCTGCAGAGCCACTAAGCCTGTGCGCCACAACTACTGAGTCTGTGCTCTAGAGCCTGTGAGCCACAACTACTGAGCCCATGTGCCACAACTACTGAAGCCCACACGCCTAGAGCCCACGCTCTGCAACAAGAGAAGCCATCTCAATGAGAAGCCTGCACATCACAACGAAGAGTAGCCCCCACTCGTCACAACCAGAGAAAAGCCCACGCGCAGCAACGAAGACCCAACGCAGCCAAAAATAAAACAAATAAGATGAAATAAATTAATTTTTTTAAAAAGTGAAAACTTGACTCTGAAGGAATAATAATTAATGCCATAGGTAATGAGAACAGCAATGCTACCAAGAAAAGAAGTCATAAACACACTCCCTGACAGAAAATTGTATCAGGACTCACCTTTTTGGAAGAATGTGCTGATCATGAATGCAAAGAAAATTGTGGCAATTGCAAAATACATTAGAAACACAAATATCAAACTAGGGTCACTGTTTTTGAACACTGCCACATCATTTACCTACAAAACAATCACAGATGCACGTAATTTTTACATGAAAAGAATGAAGAGAAGGCATAAAGGACCCTTAAAATAATGCATAAGTTTTTTAAAAAACCAAGATTATCTTAAGCAAAACAATATATATATATTTTTAAGGCAGACCTCTGATCCAGCTTCCATTACCACTTACAAATTACACTCTACGCATGTATCTCTTTTAAGGAAAGCATAAGTTTGATATCAACTTTTGGCCCAATGTGAATGTTCTTTTTGCTTTAATAAGAGAATTTATCCTATTTATCATTATCACTATTACAAATAATTGTAATATTCCTTTTGATATCTTACATCTCCTCTTTTTATTGTTTTCTGGCCGTTTTCTTTGTTTTATATATTTTGCTATATAGTCTGGGTTCTCTTGCCTTCCTTTGAACAAAGTGCCCCAATTTTGGTGATTTAGAAGGTAAATTTTCATATATCCATATATTATAATTTAGTTATTAAATACAAGTTAGCAAATTGGAACACTAAATTCCACTGGCAGCATAAAAGGAAAAATTAACAAGATACCATGGGCATAAAAGAATGTTCTTATCTTTTACAATAGCTATTTTCAATTATTTATGGAGCACAAAATTTGCAATGTTTTAAAGTTTATAAAAAACATCTTTTGGAATTCCACTTTCCTAATGGAGTAAACACACCCATGTCCACTACTTGAAGACCAGTGAACTGAAGGGAGGGCAAAGCTCTCCCAGATCATAAAATTTCAATGCTTCATCTGCCAAAGTTTTAGCAAATACCACCACATATCAACCTGAGGTTTTACAAATGTTCATCAATAACTGTGTTTTCATCATCTATTGAATCTCAGCACCACCACCCACACCACACCAGATTTTTTCCCCATATCTTCACGGCTTAGCACATCCTGAAAGATAAGAGACGTGTACCTTTGTGCAGAAGAGAATGGTCATGAAAGAAACAACAATGAAGGCAGAAATGGAGAATATGGTGAACCAAGCAACCCAGTGTTGCCAGTTGTGCAGCCCCATCATACACATAAACTCCTAGAAAAAGCAAAAGAACCAGATGTTACAGAGTCTAATGCTCAGTTTCAACTGGTCTGGTTTAGCTGTTTATTACTGAAACCTGAGCAGTCTGGGATGAAGGGTCATATGTGTGTCCTGGGAAGAGGTGGATCATGGAGGTGATGAAGACTGAATGAGTTGGAAAGAGACCTACAAACCAGAAAGTGGAGTTTATCTAGTAGTAGGCCTTGTGTTAAAATTATTCTTCTTTTGCAATGGTAAGTATACTGCTAGTTCACTCATTTATTGAACACTGACTATTAGTAAATGGCTCCTATGGCTCTGAGGATAGAATCTAAACTCCTTGGCATACTGTGCTCTGGTCACAAAAAACTTCCTGCAATTCACTGAATACACCGTGACTTCTATGTCTTTTTTGTTTGTTTGTTTGTTTTTGTTTTTTGCCTCTCACACATGTTGTTCTGACTCTTTTTTCTCTCATTCTCTCTTTATGTAGTGAAACCTTACTTGATTTTCAAAACCTGGTTCAAGAGTTACCTGCTCTGTGAAGCCTTCTCTGGTCAGCTTCGCCCATCCTCCACACAGCCATCACATCTATACATTCCATTACCTTAGCACTTGGGATTCTTTTGTAACATGAATCGCCTGAGGGAAAGGACTGTGTCATTTATGTCTGTAACTCACATGCACATGTTTGGTAAATACAAGTTAATAAATGTTTGATAAGTGAATAAACGCAAAGCTCTATGCTGGGTACCATTCAGAAAACATACAATGGGCAGAGCGACTGCCTTCCAAAAGTTCACAGTCTAGTACTGGAGATACATATATGATAATAACCCTGTATACTCCACACCCTAAGTACAGAAGTAGAGTTATTATCTTTTAAGATTGGATGTGGTAGTAGGTCAATGAATCAAAAACAAGTTGGTTATCAGGGAATCACAAAAGTGACATACACATGATTTAAAATTTCATCTTCACTTAAAGCACATAAATGTGTAATGTGTGCTAGTACTGCGATGTCAGAACATGAACTCTTCTTTTGAAGCATGGGCGTGCTCATTGGAGCACTAGTGTAATGTCCACATAAAGCTCACTCCAGGATCGCAGTCTTCAAAGTGCACTGAGGATGCAAAATACAGGTGTAAAGTAACCTAGTACAGACTCTTCCCGGGCTTTTATAATTTTTTCCCCCAAATTTTACAGCGGTTTCACCCACGTGAAATTTACTAACATGCTTCCCCCCGTCCCCCTGCCCCACCCGCCATGTCCCAGCCACACTGTGCAGCTGGCAGGATCTTAGTTACCCAACCAGGGATTGAACCCAGGCCCTTGGCAATGAAAGTGCTGAGTCCTAATCTCTGGACTGCCAGGGAACTCTCTACTAACATGTTTTTAGAGAGCTACCTTACTGAATCTTTCCAAAACATTCAAATAAACTTTCAAAGGCAACTCCAGTCCCTTTCATCCATTTATATAAATTTAATTAAGGCATAAATTATTAGAACGTGTACAGGTATGAAGAGATTTAGGAACAAACCTTGATAAACACACAACTCAGCAGGTGAGAGGCCATAAGCCCATGTGTAGTAGAGAGAAGCTCACCAGCTGCAGTGTGCTGGGAGCTCCAAGCAAAAAGCTTTTCAGAAGTGATGGAGTGTCAGTTAATTTGGGAACGGATTACATGGAGATGAGTTAAGAAAGCTCCATCTATACTATAACAGAAGTGGAAACAACATGCTGTGGGAAGATGGGATGAAAATTTGATGAAATTTAGAAAGGCTTCCTGAAGGACATGAACTATAGTATGAATTTTCAGGTAGAGGGCATTCCAAACAGAGAGTCCCACCTGCAGGAGGAATAGCTAGCACCTACTTAAGGGATAGAAAAGGGATCTATTCAACTAGAGCAAAGGGCTTATGCCAGGGTGCGAGGGCTTGTGCAGGAGATTTCTAAATTAAAGACAATCCATTTTAATCCTCCTCAACCTATTTACATAGTCAGACCATATCAAAACTAGATCTGAAAAGGGCCTAGCTCTCAGAATACTGGTTGTATCCTGTGTTCAAAGTGGAAAGTGACACTGGTTGCCCCCCTCTCCCATTCTCCCACCTTGGTCCCAGGGACAGATTCTGTCAGGGCGTCCTCCCTCATGGAACAGATCCCATATTCATGACTCCTCCTGGACTGTAACTTACCTGCTCCTGGTTCCTCACCAAGGAACAGTTGAAAGGTTTGGGCTGAGTCTCAGTTATAATGTGAACAGAAAGGAGGAGCTAACTCATGATCCTATCAGCCTCCAAGGCTAAGGGCTTTTCTAGAACCCCCCAGTGGACGCCCTTTTTCAGACAATTCACCCAGCCAAAATAGAGCGTATTCCTCTCTGGCATATGTCATTTAAGATTCCACTTGGAAAGGCAAAAGCTTAATTATTGGAAATCTGTTTTACTTTGCTTAGGGAGAGATATTATTTATCTGAGAACGAAAATTGTTTTTTATTGCTAGTTGTACTGTCTTGTATAAAGTTATCTTGCAATTATCAATCTCTGTGTGCCTCAGGGTACCTCCTCTACTAAATAGAATAATAGTAGTAGTTATCTCATAGAATTGTATATCAGTCAGGGTCCCTAAAAGCAACAGATGTTATACTCAAATCAGAATAATTTGAGGAGGGTTTGTTTATAAGAGGCCTAATTACAAATGCTTACACAGTGATAGGAAACACTAGGACAGTGCAGAAACCTAGGGCCAGCAGCCAACAGAGCTATTATAACCTTTGGGCCCAAAGGGGTGAGAAGGAAGAGAGGTTACCAGACCCCAGGAGAGGAGAGAGTCTTGTGGAGCAAGATACCTTGAGAAGACAGTGACCTTCAGCTAACGGACAAACCGAGCCCAAAACTACCTGTGGGGAGAGAACTGGGATGGGGGGACAGGACACACCCTGACCTCAGCCCCCTACTTCCTTCTTCTGAGGTTCTTCAGGCTCCCTCCCCATGGGAGCATGTTTTGGAACATGGGCGGCTCAGCCTTCCGGACAGAGAACAAAGTGGAGAAAAGTGAAGAGTGCATCTGGAGGGTCAAATAAAAGGTAGGAGGGTGAAAGGAATGAATGGTCCTACAGTGCTGCCCAGCACAAGGCAAGCACCACATACAAGTACATACTATTAAATCAACAAACAACATGTTTTATGCCATTTTGTGTTAGTTGGATTTTGTTTCTTGAGCTATTCTAATTTTTTTTTTCTTTTAAAAGGAAAGCTGATCCCATCGACTATTATTTTATAACTGCCATATTTGGTCTTCTGCTACCTTATTTAATATTATACTTTCTGTTCTGTAGGCTTTTTTTGGTGATTTCCTTTGTTTTCTGTCTTTTGGTATATGGACTATATTTTCTTTCCTTTTATTTTCTCCAGGGTTTTAAGAATTATATGTCCTACTTTTAAATACTATTGGTGGTTACTTTTAAGTTTTTCAAAAGTGTTCTTTAACCTACTCTTGTCTAAAGAGTAGACTCAAGCGTGAAATAGGAAACACACAACCAATTCAATGGCATTAAGTGTAAACATTTGATGCCCACCCCTTCCCTCCACCAATTTGTTGCTGAAACAGTTTAACAAACAGGAAAAAGAAAACTCTCTCTCCCATCCAGGAACTAAAAGGGGTTTCCAACAACACACCAAAGCTTCTAGTTTCCCTGGGGTTTTTCAGTCGGTGCAGAGCCAAGTGGAGAGGTCTGCCAGGTAGGCCACTGTCCCACCATCACCCATCGCAGCGCAAAGCAGGTTCCCTGCCTTTCCACCCTATCAGACGTAGCCTAACAAGGCAGCAGGATGAGACTGCTCCTTATGCCTGAATATGCAAGAAGACAGAGCAAACCAAACACTATTGGTGGGGCCAAGCAAAGCTCAGGGAGCCACTGGCAGGCTATTTTAATACATAAGAATCAACAAAAAGAGAAGAAAACTAAAGAGTGAGAAGAGAAGATTTTTTTTTTTTTTAAAGGATTTTCTTATTTATTTATTTATTTATTTATTTTTGGCTGTGTTGGGTCTTCGGTTCGTGCGAGGGCTTTCTCCAGTTGCGGCAAGCGGGGGCCACTCTTCATCGCGGTGCGGGGACCGCTCTTCATCGCGGTGCGCGGGCCTTTCTCTATCGCGGCCCCTCCCGTCGCGGGGCACAGGCTCCAGACGCGCAGGCTCAGCAACTGTGGCTCACGGGCCCAGCCGCTCCGCGGCATGTGGGATCCTCCCAGACCAGGGCTCGAACCCGTGTCCCCTGCATTAGCAGGCAGACTCTCAACCACTGCGCCACCAGGGAAGCCCAGAAGATTTTTTTAAAGAGCAAAAAGTGAGGAGAGAAGTAACAGGAGAGATTAAGTAAGCAACAGAGGAGTGCAGAAAGATCAACCTTGTCTTAAGTTGTATCTTCTACAGAACGCTTCCCATCTACCTTGCAGCAAAATGAGACTGAGTTAATTTTGGATGATTATTTCCCTCATTTAGCAGTTAGTCATTCCACAGACATTTTCTGAACACCTATCATGTGCGAGGCTGCGTGTTAGCAAATCAGGAACCACTAGGCTGGACGCTCCCAGTCTAAAAGTAAGAATTCATGTAATAACATGAATTAAGTTGCAAGCCGGTTAAAATGATGAAAGAACTTCCAAGTTGCTTGGAGTTTGCTCTGATACCTAAAGCAACCTCTTACCTGCCTTGGCCTCCCTCCTACTCTGGCCATTTTTATTAGCAGCTCCCATACATTCCTGTCCAGGGAGAGGCACACATCTGATGTGATGGAGTTACCTTCAGTTTTCTCTCTTTCTCCAGTGCAATGGAATTGATGGTGGTGAGCTCAATGCAGATGAAGCTGAGCATGAGGAAAAGAGGGAACTCATTCTGAAGGACCAGGAAGAAACTGTCCTGGACACAGGCTCCAGGTGGGAATCTCTTCAGAAGCACATTGAGACTCTCAAACAACTTGGTCGTCTCATTGGGAGTGTGGTGCCACATAATGGCTTTATCTGTTGCACGCTGTATGGCCAGGAAGACTTCTTTGTTGTATCCTACAGGAGAAAGCAGTGGATATCAAGTATAAGAGATTAAGAATGAAGATGAAAAACAACAGATAATTCAGATGGGTCATGGCTAGCCATTCACACACAGACAGGAATAGAAAAGGCATTCCTATAGCCAAGATGCTACAATATGGAAGAAAGAGCAGAAAGTCACAATGGGACCCCTGTGGCTGAGGGACAGTGTCTTTTATCAGAAAATGGGGTAAAGTAGTTCTGGGCAGACAAAATAAGGGATACCCAATATTACAATCTTCCAGGTGGGACTGCATCTTCTCCCCTAAGTACTCAGGCTTCAGGGAAAGTGTGCCCATTCTGCAGTTTTGCTCATCCAGCACATACGAGTAGTTAAATTCAAAGCACTTGGAAGACACAGCCCCCCTCAACTGCTGTGACCTGTCTCTGAGTTGTCACTGCTGTAGTCCAAGGGTTATGGTCACTGAATTTTACTGCCAAGCCTCAAAAACAGTCTTTACCATAAGTAACCCTTGTTTCAATACAGCACAGCTGGTGTGCTAAGGTCAGCTTTGGGGAACAATAGATTGAAAGGCAAAGAGCCCTGGTTTTGGAGTCTTCTACGAAATAATGGCCCCACTTCCAAGCAAGGATCACCAGGCCTCCAAACCGGCAGAGCCAGGGTCGGGTATGCCAGCACTGGAGTTGAGGGGACTAAGGTCTTCTGTTGGCCTAGACCTAGGCAGGCCTCCAGATCTGTCAGGATGAAAAAGGCAGGAACAAATTTGATGATAAAGTTCTGGGAACTATTACATTTTCTTGACTGCAGAACTGCTCACATCTTTTCTAGAATCACATGAAACTATAAACCCTGGGACTTGGATTCCCACTTGGGGGGCTTGCAAGCCCAAGGCTTCAGGTCAATTGTGTGGTCACTCTACAAGGTGGTGCAGACTGTCAACTTAATTTTCTAAGAGCAGTTAGTTCCCTAGAGGATGGTCACCCTAAACCCCTCACAAAGAGGGAGACCAAAACTCGACAGTGAAGTGGAGGGCGTGAGTCCAAGAGAGGATCAGTTCGTGGGACTCCAGTCAGGAATACGATGCTTATTGTGGAGGAGAGAGGATGAGCAGATCTCCACGTTGCCCCACTGTTCTCCCATAGTCTGCAGAGAGTTAACGGCAGGTACACATTTTTATAAGCAGAAAAGTTAACACATACAGAAACATAAAGAAGGCACTTGTTCCTGTAAAATGCTTCCATTCTTCTCTCGAACAATTCAGTATCAGTACAAAACAATCAAATGCATAACTGCTGGACTAACTTACTCTAGAATGTAAGCGTTTTACAGAACGCCACATTTCTAAATGTAACTCCTTCAACCTCTTCTGAAATGTTAGTTTAGCAAGTGTTCAGAGAGCAAAAACAACACAAATAGCATCATAAATATGGGACAAAAGCAGGCTGTGCTCATGATAACACACAGAGGCTTCCTCACTAGGGGATCCCCCATCGGAAAGTCCATAGTCCCAGGGTTCTTGGTTTAGGTTAGGAGGATAAAGATAGGATGTACTCCAGCCTTGAAAGTCATCTTCATGGAGTATTAGCCTCAAGAATAAATAATTCCTCTGAAAACAACTGAAGCGCAAGTAATACTTAACCTATGAAGAATAAAGAGAAACAAATTCGGTCATGAGATTGTGAAACTCAGAAAAGGAACAGGACAGAGCTAGGGTGTGCCTGACGTCAGCTGCAATGGGAGGAAAGGCACCCACAGTGGTAGATGCCCCTCTGCGGAGCACACTGTAGTTGTGGTCTTCTCTGCATTCTGCTGTGACCATTCTAAGAATCAGACAAGGGGCTACTGAGTCCCCATCCAGAAAGGAGTGCTGCAGAACAGTTCTGAGTGCAGGCTCTGGAGCCAGACCACCTGGATCCAAACCCCAATCTCCTAATGAATAGCCATGGCACTTTGGGCAAATTACTTAATCTTCTTGCCTTGGTTTCCTCATCAGTAAAATGGGAATGATGTTAACAGTACCTACCTCAGAGGTGCTGTGGGATCAAGTGAGATGGTCCCTGTGATGGGCCTGGCATGAGTAAGTATTCGAAAAATGCCTTGTCTCCACCTACCAACGTCCCATGTCAGTTCTAACAACTGATCATTAGATAGACTGTACAGCACAACACAAAAGCTCTACATTAGTGGTTTTCCCATCCTAAAGCAGAAAACAAGTATTCTGATATTTAAAACACTGCCTTTTCCTTAAACAAACAGATCTACCATATCTGAAGTCTGTGGGATTAGTAATAATGACAATAACTATTCCTTCTGGAAAATGCCTCTGCTCCAGGCTCTGTTCTAAGCACTTTATAGGCATAAATTCATTTAATCCTCACAATGGTTCTATGAGTTAGGAACTACTATCAATCTCATTACACTGATAAGGAAACTGAGGCCTAGGAACGTTAGTGACTGTCCCAAGGTTACACAGTAGGACGCTGCAGAGCTGGGACTCCAGTCTATGGAGTCTGGCATTGGGGCTCGCTTCTGTAATCCAGCAGCTGAAAATATGCCGTCCTGTACCCTTGCGACAGAGGCTTACTCCAAAAAAGTCTTCTCTTTTAAAGAATCTGAAAACTGGAAGGGATCTCAAAGTCCAGGATATAAGATATAAAATCAGGAGTATTCTCTTACCTCCTCTGGAAATAAGATTGCCACCAGCTGACAAAGCTGACTAGAGGCAGCTCAGGTAACAAGACTGCTTATTGAACTGATGCTCAAGGCTGGGTAGCACAATAAGGTTGTGATGGAAAAGATGCTCTTACCTCAAGTGGCAAGGGCTCCTTGCTGTCACTGAAGTCATGATCAAAACCAATTCCAGTCAATACGTAGAAAGCTTTGGGATCCTGAATTATGTAATTTTCAAATGAAGGTACTGAAGGATAGCCTAGAACTACAGAGAGAAAAATCCAGTTAGTGAGTGGCTGGTGGGAAGGCAAATGCTGCCCAACTATCCTCTTTCTACCGAAGGAGATATGGTCTTGCCAGCTTCTCAACTGAAGGGTGGAAACCATCATTCACTCAGTCCTTCATTCTGCAAACAAATGGGCGCATCTTGTGTAAGATGCCCGGGGCTGTGCTAGGCAGTGGGAACACAAAGTCAAATGATAACAGCCTCAGCCTCCGTGGCGTTCTGAAAGCTCTTGTATTCGAGTTCTTAGCTAGGTCGCACTTAGGGCTACGGTACATAGAGCACAATTCTTGTCCATGTTAGTGAGGAAATTATTGCTCCATTGCAGCCTTCTCTTCACGGTTATAACAACCAAAAGTGGAAACAAAATCATAAAGAAATATAGCTGCTCTGATGAGAGAAGTAATTTCTATAGTCACCTGCCCTCACATCTGACTGACAATTTAATACAGGATCCTCCTTGAAAATAATTCTTTCTCAGAATGTTGAAGGTGTTACTACACTGTTTAGGATGCAGTGTTGCTGAGTGTAATGTGTGATTTCCTTGTAGGTAACCAGAAGCCAGTGAGACTTCTATTCCTTAATCTCTGGGTTCAGAAACGTCACTAATACATGCCCAAGTTTGCTCTTTTTTGTTCCCCTGTTTGTAACTAGTGAACCCGTACAAGCTGGAAATGCTGGTGTTCAGAAATCTTTTCTATATTACTTTGTTTTCCTCCCCTCATTTGTCTCCTTTCTTCCTTCTAGAAATCCAAGTAGATGAGGTGGGACTTCCAGACCTGCCCTTCATGTCTAACCCACCTTTCATACTTTCCATTTCTTTGTCTCTTTGCTTTACATTCTCAGAGGCTTCCTTGACTTTATCTTCCCCATCACCAGTAGAACCTCAAACATGTCCATTTTATTATCTCCATGAAAGTTATTTTGATAATCGTTTTTAATTTCCAAGTCCTCTTTGTGTTTCTTTCATTGTTTCCTTTTCACATGAGTCCAGTTTCATTTTGGAGTGGCAATATTTTCTCAAATGTCTCTGAAAATACTAATGAGAATTTTTCATTAACTAGATTAAAAAAAAAATACAGGGCATGCACATGGTAAAACTTTGAATGATACTAAAGGTTAAAAGGTGAAGCATCAGGGCTTCCCTGGTGGCGCAGTGGTTGAGTCCGCCTGCCAATGCAGGGGACACGGGTTCGAGCCCTGGTCTGGGAGGATCCCACATGCCGCGGAGCGGCTGGGCCCGTGAGCCACAATTGCTGAGCCTGCGCGTCTGGAGCCTGTGCTCCGCAGCGAGAGAGGCCGCGATAGCGAGAGGCCCGCGCACCGCGATGAAGAGTGGCCCCCGCTTGCCACAACTGGAGAAAGCCCTCGCACAGAAACGAAGACCCAACACAGCCATAAATAAAAATAAATTAAAAAAAAAAAAAAAAAGATGGCTAGCAGGACATCAGAGCCGTTTAAAAAAAAAAGGTGAAGCATCATTCACCTACCATCAGCCCCCAATTCCTTTATCATGACACAATCTCGTTAAGCCACTTTCGTTTGTATGTTAAAAAAAAAAATCTATGACTTATGTTTTTGGCCATGATGGAGTAACGGAGATTGAATTTACCCTCTTACCACAAATAACCAGAAAACTGGACAGGAAAGAAAAGAATCAAGAATCAGACAATGGACAATATGCATCACAGCATTATGATTCCTGAGGAAAGAGAAACAAACAAGGTAATCACTAAGATTGCCCTGGTTTTCTGTCTGGAGGCACATTTCAGACCATAGAATTGGGAGGGGAAACCCAAGTGGAACACAGCTATGTGGCTGCATTGACAGAGATTAGAGTTTGAAGAGTCTGAAATGGCTAAGAGTTGCAGGGCAGAGTTCCCAAGAGAAGAAGCCTGTGCTTGGAAATCGCCCTAGAAATCTGCACAGAGGACCCCTTTAATGAATACTAAGATATGCCCTGCCTGAGCAAACAGGAAAGTATGAGCTAAGTGGTGCCCAGAGCCCACATAAGACCAGGAGCCATTTGAGTTCTGACCAGCCAGTGTGGACAGTTCCTGGTGATCACTTGAGGCATTCAGAAGAGTCACACCTCAGTAATGGGATAAATTATCTTTAAAGTAAAAGCTGTTCCACACCTTCCCCACAAAAAAGGTTAAAAGTCTTGATAGACTTTTTGATGAAACTGAACTTTAACTTTCTACCAGAACAAAACCCATTCCTTAAAGAAAAACAACCACTTGATCCATGAAAGTTGAGACTTGATCCAGTTCTCAAATTGTACGATCAAGACTTTGTTTTGTAGATAAGTTCATTGGTACCCTTTTTTTAGATTCCACATATAAGCGATATCATATATTTGTCTTTCTCTGTCTGATTTTTTTAAATTTATTTATTTATTTATTTATTTATGGCTGCATTGGGTCTTCGTTGCCGTGCACGGGCTTTTCTCTAGTTGCGGTGAGCGGGGGCTACTCTTCCTTGCGGTGCACGGGCTTCTCATTACGGTGGCTTCTCTTGTTGCGGAGCACGGACTCTAAGCTCGCGGGCTTCAGTAGTTGTGGCTTGCGGGCTCTAGAGCGCAGGCTCAGTAGTTGTGGCTCACAGGCTTTGTTGCTCCGTGGCATGTGGGATCTTCCCGGACCAGGGCTCAAACCCATGTCCCCTGCATTGGCAGGTGGATTCTTAACCACAGCACCACCAGGGAAGTCCCTCTCTGTCTGATTTACTTCACTCAGTATGATGGTGGGGGGGAGGGGTAAACTGGGAGATTGGGATTGACATATACACACTACTATATATAAAATAGATAACTAATAAGAATCTGCTGTATAGAACAGGGAAATCTACTCAATACTCTGTAATGGCCTATATGGGAAAAGAATCTAAAAAAGAGTGGATATATGTATATGTATAACTGATTCATTTTGCTGTACACCTGAAACTAACACAACATTGTAAATCAACTATACTTCAATAAAAATTTTTTTAAAAATGACTTTTCGGGCTTCCCTGGTGGCGCAGTGGTTGAGAATCTGCCTGCCAATGCAGGGGACACGGGTTCGAGCCCTGGTCTGGGAAGATCCCACATGCCGCGGAGCAACTGGGCCCGTGAGCCACAATTACTGAGCCTGCGCATCTGGAGCCTGTGCTCCGCAACAGGAGAGGCCGCGATAGTGAGAGGCACGCGCACCGCGATGAAGAGTGGCCCCCACTTGCCACAACTAGACAAAGCCCTCGCACAGAAACGAAGACCCAACACAGCCAAAAATAAATAAATAATAAAATTTAAAAAAAAATTTTTAAATAAATTAATTAATTAATTAAAAAAAAAATGACTTTTCTTTCTCTCCCTCCGTATTACTTCTTTGATGTCCTAAGACAGTTGCTAGCAGTTCCTGGGACTAAGACTTCCCAGTTCAAGTTCTGAATTGAATAACAATGGCCCTGTCTCTTAACCTTTCTTCTATATTTTGTCATTTCATCTCTCTCTGTGTTGTATTCTGAAAATTTCCTTCAGATCTATCTTCCAATTCACCAGTTTTACCTTCAGCTGAGTTTTATATTTTGATCATTTTATTTTTCACCTCTGGAAGTTCTGTTTGGTTCTTTTTTTCCCCCTCACACCTGCTAGGTGACTCTTTATAGTGAAATGCTATCTACAAATACTTTCAAGTTGTCTTTTATTTCTTTAAATCTAGTAAACATAGTGATTTTATAATGTGAGGCTAATAATTCCATTATCTGAAATATTTCTGGTTCTGTTTTTGCCATCGATTGTTCATACTGATCTTCATCCTTGCTGTCTTGTTTCCTGGTGTGTGCTCATTGACCGTGATACACTTGTGGCCACCCTTCTTTGAGATACAGAATCACAGCGTGTTCCTCCAGAGGTTTACATTTGCATCTGGCAGTCGACATCTCACTCCATAGTTTGAGGGGTTTTCTTTGGACAACCATGTGATGTGAATTTGAGCTACAAATCCCCAGGACAGGTGCACCTGCTGCTGTGCTCAGTTCGGAGGCAACTCTCCTCACAGCCCCTCAGGGGTGGGAATGAGATGTGTTTTCTTCTGGCTCAACCTTACACTAAGAGTACAGACATTTGGGATCCCAGCTCTATGGGGAGATGGTCTCCTGTGAGACGTCCCTCCTGAATGAGCCTTGACTTTTTCTTCTTTCCCTCTGTGCCTTACAAGGCTTGAAACTACATCTTAGTTTCCCCTCATATGATGCAGTTTTCATAAGAAGCAGTTTGAGGCCTCCACTGACCTCTCTGGGTTCCTTCCTTCACCTCGCTTTTTTTTTTTAAGAAAAATATCTAAGAATATGGAAATATTTTAACAATACAGTAAATAAGAAGTAGGTTACAAAGAGTTCATACAAAATCATCCTATTTTTATTAGAAAAAGGGCAGGAAGGGTGTATGTGAGGTTTTAAACAGCATTTGTATCTGGGTGATAGGATTATGAGTAAATTTTCCTTTTATCCTATATATGGGTTTTTTGTTGTTGTTGTTCTTTTGTTTCCTTAGCCTTATTTAGGTTTCTTTTTAAACACACACATATACATACACACATATTTGGTTAAATTGCACAAAATAGCATACATACAGGAAGGCATATGAAACACAAATGTTCAGTTTAATGAACAATTATAAAATTAACATCTAAGTAATTACCCCTTGGATCAAGAAATAAAATATTTTTACCCTATGTTGTTTGTCTTGATGGTTCCTTACTGTCTATTTAGTTCTTTAATACTTTTAAGAACATGTTTTAATATTTATCCAGCATCTGTTTTTCAAAAAGAGCGTTGATCCAAATAACCTAGTCTGCCATAATACCAGAAGCAGAAGAGCAATAATCTTTTTCCCAGAAATTCCCAGGAAAAAAATCTAAGTGTTTCCTTGAGTCTTACTGAGTTATGTGTCTTCCCTGGACGAATCCCTATAGCAAGGGGAGTGCCAAGTGCAGACTGGTGTAGACAGAGGTTACATGATTCATCCTGAGCCCAGGGTGGAGTCATCATGGGCTCAGAGTGGGAGATGGATCAGGCCTCCAGGGAGAAATAGGCTGTGCATATGTCAAAAGGGTCGATAGATGCTGGGAAGAAAAAAACCCAGAAGTCTACCACAGTTTGGAAGGGATCGTCAAACTATTGTTTGTCCTTACTTCTAGGGTGGAGGATTTGCTTAGGGGAATGGAATGAAGAGGGGAGTTTAACTTTTATTATCTTTTTATATTGTTTGAAATTTTCAGTGCAAGGAATTCTTGTATTTATTGTAAATTTTAAGATGCTTTAAAAATTTTTTTCAATTCCAGAAAAATACATCCCTAACAGTTAACAAAGAATTCTGGGAATTGGGATTAGGGATGGGAACTTTAACTTTTTACATTAAACACTGCACTGTTTCATGTATCATTCTGTAATGAGAGAGGGAGGAAAAGAAGGCAGAAAACTGCTTGAGGACAAAAAGTGAGCAAGGAAGACTCCAGTGGAAATGGCAGGGAGGTAGAAATAGATGAAGATTACAGTATCACAGCATTCAAAGCAGTACAGAATTCCAAAGAGATGGATGAAAGCAAAAGATGGATGAAAGCATCCCTGTCACAATGAGGACAAAGAAAAGAAGAGGGGAAAGAAAGCACTGGATTTGGCAAATAGCAAGGCATCTTTCCCTTCCTGATGTCTGCAAATTCTAGCCCCTTCCAATCACTCTTCCAGAGAATAACCAGAGAAACCTTTTTAAAACAAATTACATTGCAGCATAACCTGTCTTCTTAAAACCACTTCAATGGCTCCTTCTGCATGTAGAAGAAAACCCAAACACTCTAACGAGGCCTGCAAAGCTCTGCATTATGTGGCTCCTACAGACATTTCAAACCTCATCTAACTCTCTCAACTTACTTCAGCTTCCCTTGATGACTTTCAGATCCTCAAACACCTCAGGGCCTGGCTACTCGCTGTGCTCCTGCCTGGATAGCCCCTGACTCCTGAAACCCACCACCCTCCCATTTCCTATGGCTTGTTCTTTATCATCATGTTTTATCTAAATTATCACCTCACCACAGAGGAATTCTGGGTTTTTTTCTTTTAATTTCGTAATCTCATATTTATAAAAGGTAACTGAATTAGAATAGTATTTTACAATACTAGGCAAACATAAAGCACAACTTTCAAAACAGAAGTTCCCACACATTTTACCACTGAGGTCCTTTAAAAGAATTGTCTCCATTGAGTGGCACTCAAAGCTGAGAGAGGAGAACTCTTTCTTTTCACGTTCTACCTTATATATAAGAATACCTTATATTAGAATACCTTATAAAAACATATATTACAATTATAGGAACTTTGAAAAATTACTCCATATTTTGAAAAATTTTATCTACCTAACTGCATTCATTCAATAAATATGTATTGAGTACCTACTGCGTGCCAGGCACAGTGTATGAACAAAACACACATAGTCTTCTGCCTTCACGGAGGTGGAACCTAGCAGGGAAAGGCAGACAATGCACAGGAAGCAGTGAGTAGCAATGTAATTAAACATTTATCAAAATGCTATGAACATATTCAACAGGATTCTGTGAGAGAGAAAAAGGCAGAGATGGGAAACCTAAAACCTACATTTCTAAGTGCCATTTTTAGCTGAAACCTGAATGATAAGAAGGAGCAACCCACAGGAAGACCTGGGGGCAAAACATTTTGTCAGCAGGGAGGAAAGGCTCACAGATTCTGGGAATTGAAAGGTGGCAACACCACCAGTATGGGAGCACAAGGAAGAGAGGAAGCCGGCAAGACTGGGGAAGGGTCTGGTTGACTCCCAGTGCAACAGGAAGTCACTGAAGGGGCTGAAGCAGGAGACTGGCCAGATCCCACAGATCTTTTAAAGATCTTTTTGGCTCCACGTAGAGACTGGATGAGAATGGGACAAGAAGAGGAGGAAAGAGACCAGTTAAAAGGCTAATTCAGAAACTCTGAATGTTTTGTCTTTTATTAGTCAGAGACATATTATGACTGCAAACCAGGATTAATATGAGATAACCAGTGTCGCTACAGTGAGTTAAAAACAAATACTTAACATTTTAACTAGCCTTGAAGCCTTGTGACATAAATATACAAGTCTCTTGTGCGTTGTGTGAAACAGTAACTATACCTCGTGAACTGCTTTCCCCCAACTACCACCTTTGCAGACTCTTCAGAATTCGGAGACCCCAGATTTGGAATCAGTATTGTAAGGACTCACAGGAAAAAACTTCAAACTATACTTTATAAAAATACCCTCTCTATCCTTCCCGCATCTTTACGTCTAACCTTCAAACTTAACGCCAAAGGTTTTTTCCACACTTTCAGTGATACTCTTCAAAGTTTCACTTTTGGAAGGGATATAAACTAGTTGAAATCTATTTTTCAGAGGATATTGATTGAAGAATTCTGGCAGTGAAGTGATATCAATTGCACAGTAGTCGAAAGAAGGTCTATTTCTTGGCAAACTACCAAAACGAAGATACATTACAATTGCAGAAAATAGTAATGGCATCAAGATTTCAAGGACAGTTACCAGAGTCTTTCGTTTCTAAAATAAAAACAAAAGCCGTATGTTAATCCAAAATAGAACACAAGCATTAAGTGGCTACGTGGCAAATGTTCTTCCATTAAGAATGTTTTCAATCAACTATACTTCACTAAAATATATATTATATATATAAATAAAAGAATGCTTTCATTTCTTCCAGCCTCCCTGTACAACACATGACAAAGAAAAAAACAGAATGAGAATTAGCTAGAAACATCTCCTTTTATTTTTTCTATAACACCAATGGCTAGAAATCAGTAACAATGATGCTACCTTCAATAATTAGGGCTAACAGAATTACTGTGGAAACATGGCTCATTTGCAGAAAAGGGCCCCTTTACAAGTAAAGTTCTTAATTTTTTCTTTACTCCATTATTAGAAACGAATTTAACTAAATATTTCAGTTCCTCCCAAGGAGACTCACATTTTCCCTACAGATAACCATACCTACCTTTAAAATGAAATTCTTCCAGAGAAGAAGTTTTAAGTTCCTGAACATCGTCATTTTTCTAGCTGAAGAGGAGGGATCACCACTAGTTGGGAAACAAATGGGGGAAATATTATGCATAACATAAAAAAGTTGAATTACTCTTTCATCCTTGAAAAGCTTTCTTTTCTTAGGCTTTCAGAACATCGTTCTGGACTACTTTTCCTCCTTCCTTTCTAGCAGTTCCTTCTCTTTTTTGCTGACTCCTCCTCCCTTCCCCCCACCTCTAAATATTAAAGTGCTCCAGGGCTCCATCTGTGGACTCATCTCTTTTCCAGCGGCACTCACTCCAAAGGTGCTCTCACTCACTATTTTGGGTTTAAATCCATCTACATGATGACTTTTAAATTTATATTTCCAGCCTTGACCTTGCCTTTAACTCTAGACCCAAATGCCCAATTGCCTGCTTGCCATCTCCACTTAACCTGTCAAAACAGGGCTACTCATATTTCTTCTAAAACAGATCATCCTACAGTCTTCCTCATCTCAATGAATGTCAGTTCCACTCTTTGAGTTACACAGGGTTACTGACTGTACTTACAAAATATACCCAGAATTCAATCTCTTTTCACCACCCCTTCTCTTATCACCCTGGTCCAAC
Organism: Balaenoptera acutorostrata; assembly: GCF_949987535.1. NCBI lineage: Eukaryota > Metazoa > Chordata > Mammalia > Artiodactyla > Balaenopteridae > Balaenoptera > Balaenoptera acutorostrata. The sequence continues at coordinate 37,880,470 of NC_080078.1, forward strand.
ACCACCTCATCTCTTGCCTGGATTTCTGCAAGAGCCTCCTCAGTGGTATCAATGTGTCTGCTCCTGCCACCCTGTGATCCATTCTCCCTGCAGTAGCAAGAGTGATCCTGTTCAAGTCGGGTCACACCCACTCCTTTGCTCAAAACTCTCTAATGGCTTGCATTTCGCTCCAAGGAAGAGCCTAGCCTTTACGATGAGCTACAAAGCTCTAGGGGATACACCCCATTACCTCCCTCATCTCTTCTCACTTCATTTCCTGGTCTACTTCCCCTCCTTCTCCCGCTCCTGTGTCACAGGCCTAGAACAGAGAAACCACAGTTCTGCCTCAAACATTTGCACTTGCTATTTCCTCTGCCCAGCACACACTTCCCTCATGTGTTGACATGGCTAGCTCTCCTACTTCTTTCAGATCTTTATTTAAAAGTCACTTTCTCAATGAGGCCTTTCCTGATCATCCTATATAAAATTTCAAAAACACTAAACATTTTGTATCAATCTTCCCTGTTATTTTTGCTTCTTAGCACTTTTAAACTATTTAACGTTGTATTTATTTAACTTATTTATCTGATTTAATATGATTTCTCTACTAGAATTCACATGCTCCATGAAGGCAGGGAATTTTTTTGTCTTTTCTTTTTTTTCTTCACCATTGAAGCCCCAGACATAAGAGTAGGGCCAGCATGTGGTAGTCATTCAGCAATATTGAATGAATAAATAAATTAATTAAAGGGTAGGCAATTTTTGTAGGCATGTGGTTGGAACAGACATGATTGTGAGGAAAGAAAAACACTTTGGATAGCACCAAGTTCCTTCCCTTTTCAAGTCTTTGTTTCCCAAGTGTAACATACGCTTTAATTTTTAGATACTACCACAATGAGCTTTTCTTTTTCAGAAAAACATTTTTCCATTGAGGAAATATGCATATTTTTCCTCCAGTTAAAGTATCTCTGACGTTGTGCATTAGAAATTAAAGAAACTGGGACTTCCCTGGAAGTCCAGTGGTTATGACTCCATGCTCCCAATGCAGGGGGTACGGGTTCGATCCCTGGTTGTGGAACTAAGATCCCGCATGCCATACCACGCGGCCAAAAAAAAAAAAAAAAGAAAGAAATTAAAGAAACAGCATTATGAGTAGTACATGAAATACCACTGAATTGTACAATTTAAAATGGCTAATTATGTGTTATGTGAATTTCCCCTCGATGAACAAAAGTAGTGAATGTAGTGATGCACTTATTTAGTCAGCTATTGCTGCCATAAACTTATAGGGCAAACACCACACCAGAACTCAGTGGCCTACAACAAAAGGCACTTATTTCCTGCTTATGGGTCTGCTGGAAAGTTGTGGCTGTACTGGCCTCCTGGGATTGGCTGGACTTATCTTCAGGCCTGTCATGGGCTGAATTGTGCCCCCCCCACCAAATTCACATGTTGAAGTCCTAACCCCCAGTACCTCAAATGTGACTGCATTTGGAGTTAGGGCCTTTAAAGAGGTGATTCAGTTTAAATGAGGTCGTTAGGGTGGGCCCTAATCCAATCTGACTGGTGTTCTTAGAAGAGGAGGAAATCTGGACGCACAAAGAGGAGCCAGGGATGCATGGGCACAGAGGAAAGACCATGTGAAGACACAGCAAGAAGACAGCCACCTGCAAGTCGAAGAGAAAAGTCTCAGAAGAACGTGAACCTGTTGACACCCAGCTCTTAGACTTCCAGGCTCCAGAACTGTGAGAAAATAAATTTCTGTTCTTTAAGTCACCTAATCTGTGGTATTTTGTTATAGCAGCCCTAGCAAACTAATACAGATTTGCTCTATGTGTCTCCTCAGACCAGCTACCAGCTGGAGCATGTTGTTCTAATAGCAAGAGGCCAAGCCAAACCACACAGATATGCTGAAAGCTTCTGCTCATACACTTGCTAAGCATCCCACTGGCCAGAGCAAACCCCAGAGCCAAGCCCAGTATTAGCACAACAGGGAAAGAAACTCTGACTACTCTAGTGGGGGGCACTGCAGCATCACATGGTAAAGGGCACAGATGTAAAATTTCATACAAGGAAAGAGTGAAGAACTAGGAACAATATCCACCTACCAAAACATTCAGCATTTAATTCTTTAAAAGTCGGCGTTAGAATTTGCCAACCCTAACCCTCACCATGTAGATGAGGAAGTATTTTGGCTCATTACTGGCACAACACAAATAAAAAGTAACAGCCAGGGACAATGAGAATACATGGTTTTCTCCAACCACATTTACAGTTCAGTGGACAGGAAAAAAATAAGAGCAGGTAGAGGTTTTCATATCTTTTAAAAATTTGTGATAATACAGGTAGACTGTTTCTTTTAAAGGAACGTTTATTGGGCTTCCCTGGTGGTGCAGTGGTTAAGAATCCACCTGTCAATGCAGGGGACACGGGTTCGAGCCCTGCTCCAGGAAGATCCCACATGCCACGGAGCAACTAAGCCTGTGTGCCACAACTACTGAGCCTGTGCTCTAGAGCCCGTGTGCCACAACTACTGAAGCCCGCACACCTAGAGCCCATGCTCCGCAACAAAGAGAAGCCACTGCAATGAGAAGCCCGCACACTGCCACGAAGAGTAGCCCCCGCTCACCGCAACTAGAGAAAGCCCGCACACAGCAACGAAGACCCAACACAGCCATAAATAAATTAATTAATTTTTTAAAAAAAGAAAGTTTATTTAGATTCTTGTAATGTACAATAACTGGCAATTATGCACTAAAGCAATTATGTTTTGAAGGCACTGTGTCTGGGCAAAATGATAGCATAAAAAGATCAGTAATGGAGCTCATTTTCATGGAACCCAGCAGTGGAAAATAAGCCTAGTAAGGGAAAATAATATATACAAAGGAAAACATAGCACAAGTAAAGTGAGAATCAAAAGAGATGCACTTAAGGATAAGCAAACTTAAGGACAAATGAAACAGAATAAAAGTCTAGTAAGACCTCACAGGTATATGGTCACTTGATTTATAACAAAGCTGACACTGCAGAACACAGGGAAACAGTCTTTTCAACAAATGGCTCAGAGTCAATTGGCTGTCCACATGGAAAACAATGTATATTGACTCCTGCCTCCACCGCACACAAAATAGCAACTTCAGGGGAAACACAGATCGAAATGTGAAAGGTAAAACAATGAAGCTTTTAAGAAAAAAAATAGAACATATTCATGACCTTGAAGTAGGTAAAGATTTCTTAAACATGACTGCAAACCACTAAATATAAAGAAAAAACGCTAAAAGGAATTATATCAAAATTAAGAATCTTTGTTCCATGAAAGACATCTACAACATCTGTAATACATACATCTGACAAACAACTGGTATATAGAATATTTAAAGAACTCCTATAAGTCACTAAGAAAAAGATAGACATCTCAGTAGAAAAATAGGCAAGAGATTTGAACAGATGACTTCCAAAAGAGAATACCAAATGGCTAATAAACATGAAAAAGTGTTCAACCTATCTGGTCATCAGGGAAATGCATTTTAAAACCAAGAGCTGACACTGAGATGGAGATTTCTGCACAGGAAGTTTACTGGAGAGCACTCTCAAAATCAGTGCTTTGGAGAGTAAAGGAAGCAGGCCTGGGCAGAGAGAAGCCAGGCTGCAATGCAGTCAGAATAAAGGCCTCAGTCATTTCTGCAGGATCACAACATCACAACCAAACACAAACTATGATGAATTATCAGCCTCAAGCTCAATTATGAGGACAGGATTCAAACAGGTCCCAGATAAGTAGAAAGGGGATTAAGGAAAGTCCATTTATGCTATATTTGGGAAAACAGATGACTGAGATAGAAAAAGAAAAAATGGGCTTAAAATAAGCAACACAGTAACTATTCAGAATTTCTACAAGAACATATTACTACCCCTTTGACCCACCAATCCCACTTCTAGGAATCTACTCTACAGACATACTTGCACAAGTATGAAATGACATATGTACAAGGTTATTCATTGCAGCAGTGTTCATAACAGCAAAGAATTGTAAACAGCCCAGTATCCATCAATAGGGGATTAGTTATAAAAACTATTATTTATCTAAACAATGAAGTAATGTGCGATCTTTAAAAAAAAAGGAAGAGCTCTATGTACTAGCAGAAATCTGGGATCTGCAAGATATACGTGAGAAAATATATTTTCTTATTTATAATAAATGTGAGAAAATATATGAGAAAAAGAATAGAGACAAAAGAAATAGAGACAAGATTATAGATAGAAAAGATAAAAAGATATGTAAGATGCAGATAATTAATATTCCTGAAATAGAGAATGGTGTGTTGGTCTTCTTGGGCTGCCATAACAAATACCATAGCCTCAATGGCTTAAACAACAGAAATTTATTTTCTTACAGTTCTGGGGGCTAGAAGACTGAGATCAGGGTGCCAGCATAGTCAGGTCTCAGTGAGAGCTTACTTCTTGGCTTACAGATGGCCACCTTCTCACCGTGTCCTCCCATGATGGAGAGAGACTTCCCTCTCTTTTCCTCTTCTTATAGGACCAGTCCTATCAGATTAGGGCCCTACTCTTATGGCCTCATTTAACCTCAATTACCTAAAAACTCTGTCTCCAGATGAGTCACATTGGGAGTTCGGGCTTCAACATATGAATTTTAGGGGAATACAATTCAATCCATAGCAAATGGCATAATTAGAACAGAAATATATATATATTTAAATACGTGTGTATTAGGAGAAAACGTGTCAAATGAAGGAATAGCTAAATCAGAAAAAAAAGTGTTTTAAAGATCCTCATGTTCCAATAAAAACCTAAATAGAACTGTAAAAATAGAGACCATCCTGGTGAATCACTGAACTTCAAGGATAAAGAAATATTCCTACAAGCATCCAGGCAAAAAAACCCCACAAAATACCAACTCAAATCACTGACCAGAAGGGAGAAAATCAGTCCACCCTCTCTCAGTCCTCTCCCCAGAGACTGTCAGCAGACAGTACAGGAATATCCTCAGAGGATGGAGGCAAAAGAGTACAATTCTAAGATGTTATAATCAGCTAAGTTAACAGGCAGACATTTTCAAGCATGCAAACATCGATGGACCCATAAACACCCTTGAAAAAAATTGAGGATGAAATGCAATCAGTGCTCAAATGATTCCAAATAACTCAGAAATGGGGCAGCTTTCACAAGAAAGTACTTGTAGTGGGCACTGAATTTAATGCGCATCTCAAATTTGAAGTGTCCACAAAGGTACTCTTGATTTTATTCTCTCTGCCTTTTCTACTATCCAGCTCAGTAAATGGTAAGTCTATACCAGTTGCTTAAGCCAAAAATTTAGGTTTTAACCTTAATCTCTTTCCCTCACCTCTCATATCAAATCCATCAGTAAGTCCTGATGATTCTGTCTCTGAAAGATATCTCAATGCCATCCACTTCTTTTCTTGTTTCAGTTACAAGTATCAGAAGTCCAATTCAACCTAGCTTAAGCACCCACCCCCCACAAAAGGATTCATTACTCACATAACTGCAAGTCCAAAGTGGAATAAACTACAGAACACAGCTGAATCCAAGTATTCAAATAATATAATCAAAGTTTGTCTCTCTCTCTCCATTCTACTTTCCTCTGTGTATCTTCTTGTCAGGCAGTCTCTAAATACATGGTGGGGTGGGGGGAGGAGATGGCCCCCAGGAGCTCTAGGCTTATATCAAAATCCCACAGAGAAGAGTGTCTCCTTCCTGGTAGTTCCTAGGAGGACTCTTATTGGGTTAGCTTGGGTCCCAGCAGAGTGGCAGGCGTAAGGAGGGTATGGAAAATGGGGGAGAAGAGGTCAGCACCTCCTGAACTATATGGAATAGTTACCCCACACACACATATACACACACAAAGAAGGTTTCTATTACCAGCAGAAATGGGGGGGGGTGCACAAAGCATACCTCCTTTGCTCTCCAGAAAACAGAAATCCTTCCTACATACAAAATTTCCAAACTTCTCAGCCTAATATAATAAACCATCTATGTGCAACATAAAACACACTTGATCCCTCTTCAAAAGAAGATCTGCTATGTTTTGTGCAGTTTCTGTATCCAAGATCAAGGCTAGGCTGTCTGGGTAATGTGCATTTCTCTGGTCCTGGTCTACATGTGACTCCCTGGGCTATGGTAGTTTGGGCTAAAAGATGAGAATATGACCACCCAAGTCATCCAACATACACTGAAAGAGGGAAAACTGGTTGTATTTGCCATCCTTCATGGCCTTTCACAAGTAGGGAATAGGAGGCAATTTCCCTTCTGAGCAGCTGCAGAACCTTAGTAGCCCACTTCTTACTGGTGTGATTTTGAGAAACACCTAGAGACTAAATTAGGGGTTGAACAATTACAGAATTTTGCTTTTTAAACATTCCCCCCATGCCCCAGAAATAAAACTCCAGTAAAATATCAGTCAGTTGCCAGTCAATTTACATTATGTTGGTTCCTTAAGCTAGGAACTAAAACCAGATACTCTGTCCAACCACAGGACTTGAGTTTGGATGGCAGCCATGGAGTTCTGTCTCTTTCCACAGATAAGGTCTCTCAGGTTCTCAGTTTACTACTTCTAGAAGACTTGACCCCTGACTCCAAAAGGACTGAGATATTGATGTGGTTCACTGAAATTAGTTTAGTGGAGTTCTTGTTGAAAATACTTTCTAAATGAAAATTCATCATTGCTGGTGTAATTCTGACTTAAAGTGTGCATTCAAATCATCCTTGGGGTCAAAATGTCCACCATATGAAAAAAGGGTCAATATAAGTGGGTCAGAAAAGTTTATACACATCCATGGACTATTCATGAAAACAGAGTTGTGTCAACCATAAAGAAAATGTCAGATTCTAAAAAGCTGAATAATGCTGACCATATTCCTAGATCAAAATGTACTGAAAGTAAATATTAATAAAATAAAAGCACTAAGCACAGGAAAAACAAACAAACAAAAAAACACTGCAAACCTTTGAAAATTAAAAACTTTCTCCTAAACCACAAAACACTATATAGACCAAGAAAATGAGAGGCTATAGGTCATAGACTGGCAGAAAACATTTACAAAAGACATATGTCATAAAGGATTGTTATCCAAAATATAAAAAGAACTCATATAACTCAACAGTAAGAAAATGAACAATCAGATTTAAAAAATGAAAAAAAATTTAATGAGCAAAAGACCTGAAGTAAGGAAATGACAAATAAGTACATGAAAAGAGGCTCAACATCATTCATCATAGTGAATTGCAAATTAAAACAACAATGAGATACCACTACACACCTATTAGAATGGCCAAAATCCAAAATACTGACAATATCAAATGCTGGCTAGGACACGGAACAACAGGAAGTCTCATTCATTAATGGTAGGAATGCAAAATGGAACAGCCACTTTGAAAGACAGTTTTGCAGTTTCCTACAAAAGTGCACATATTCTTACCATACAATTCAGCAAATGTGCTCCTTGGCATTTACCCAAATGAGATGAAAAACTATGCCCATACAAAAATCTGCACACAGATGTTTATAGCAATTTTACTCACAATTGCCCAAACTTGGAAACAACCAAGATGTCCTTCAGTAGGTGAATGGAAAACAACCTGTGATACACATAGACAATGAAATATTATTCAGTGCTAAAAAGAAATGAACTATCAACCATGAAAGACATGGAGAAAACTTAAATGCATATTACTAAGTGAGAGAAGCCAATCTGAAAAGCCTACACACTGTACGATTTCAATGATATGACATTCTGGAAAAGGCAAAACTATGGAGACAGTGAAAGGATCAGTGTTTGCCTGGGGTTGTTGGGGAGAGAGGGATGAATTGGTGACCCACAGAGGATTTTTAGGGCAGTGAAATTATTGTGTATGATACTATAATGGTGGATACATGTCATTATACATTTGTCAAGACCCATAGAATGTACAACACCAAGAGTGAACCCTACTGTAAACTATGGACTTTGGGGAATAATGATGTTGATAATGGAAGAGGCTGTGTCTGTAAGGGGACAAGGAGCATATGGAAAATCTCTGTACCTTCCTCTAAATCTTGCTGTGAACCTAAAACTGCTCTAAAAAATAAACTCTATTTAAAAAACTATACTGATGCAAAATTGTATCAACAGGAAAATTCATAATCCTAAACCCCTTCACTATTAAATTAGAAAATTTTAAAAGTCATACAAATTAAATTAAAAATCAATTAATTGGGAATGTGTGTAATTTTTTATTACACAGACCATAACTGGTTAAACTGATTCAGGGAACTAGGTCTGTGCAGTTACACAGCTGCAAGAGCTTCTTATAGGTCATTAACATCTTTATCACCCACTGTTAGGGATACTAAGGATGTGTATGATGCTTTAGCTTAATGAAAGTGTTGTTGATGAGAGGAAAGAAAGGCAATCCTTCTTAAACAAAATATAGATGTAATCAAATGTTCAGTTTATGTAGTTATAACTTGAAAGGTATTTTTAAAATATGATAGTTGAGATTCTGGCAAGAAGAGGATCACTGTTATAGTACGCATGACTATAGTCTGTAACAACCCTTTCCAATTGAAAGAATTGTTTATGTAATGTGTTTTCTTAATTCTAAATTTCTTAGAAACACAAGATATTGTTTCATAGCAGAGAGTTTAAATTTAAAAAGAGAAAAGAAGGATTGATGATTGGGAAATAAAACCCCTAAAATAAATAATCCACTAGCACACCAAGTCAACACAAAAAGGGAGCCAACATACTAATTAAGAATAAAAAGGGGAGTTAATTTAATTGAGAATAAAAAAGAGAGTTAAGATTTATCCTTCTAAACTATTCCAACTGACATATCAATTAATAAAAAAGGGAGTTAAGATTTATCCTTCTAAACTATTCCAAAAAGTTGCAAAGGAAGGAATGCTTCCAAACTCATTCTATGAGGCCAGCATCACCCTGATAACAAAACCAGACAAAAATATCACACAAAAAAAGTAAATTACAGGCCAATATCACTGGTGAATATAGATGCAAAAATCCTCAACAAAATATTAGCAAACCAAATTCAACAACACATTAAAAGGATCATATACCATGATCAGGTGGGATATATCCCAAGGATGCAAAGGTGGTTCAATATCCACAAATCAATCCATATGATACACCACATTAACATACTGAAGAATAAAAACCATATGATTTCTCAATAGATGCAAAAAAAAAGCTTTTGACAAAATTTAACATCAATTTATGATAAAAACTCTCCACAAAGTGGGTATAGAGGGACCATTCCATAACCTAATAGGGCCATATATGATAAGCCCACAGCTAACATAATACTCAACAGTGAAAAGCTGAAAGCATTTCCTCTAAGATCAGGAATAAGACAAGGATGTCCACTCTTGCCACTTTCATTCAACATAGTATTGAAAGTCCTAGCCATAGCAAACAGACAAGAAAAAGAAATAAAAGGAATCCAAATTGGAAAGGAAGATGAAATAGGCAAACTACCTGAAAAAGAATTCAGAGTAATGATAGTAAAGATGATCCAAAATCTCAGAAACAGAATGGAGAAAATACAAGAAACATTTAACAAGGATCTAGAAGAACTAAACAGCAAACAAACAGTGATGAACAACACAATTACTGAAATTAAAAATACTCTAGGGCTTCCCTGGTGGCGCAGTGGTTGAGAATCCGCTTGCCAATGCAGGGGACACGGGTTCGAGCCCTGGTCCAGGAAGATCCCACATGCCGCGGAGCAACTGGGCCCATGAGCCACAACTACTGAGCCTGCGCATCTGGAGCCTGTGCTCCGCAACAAGAGAGGCCTTGACAGTGAGAGGCCCACGCACCACGATGAAGAGTGGCCCCCGCTTGCTGCAACTAGAGAAAGCCCTCACACAGAAACGAAGACTCAACACAGCTAAAAATAAATAAATAAATAAATAAATAAATAAATAAATAAAATACTCTAGAAGGAATCAATAGCAGAATAACTGAGGCAGAAGAACAGATAAGTGAGCTGGAAGATAAAATGGTGGACATAACTGCCAGGAAGCAGAATAAAGAAAAAAGAATGAAAAGAATTGAGGACAGTCTCAGAGACCTCTGGGACAACATTAAACACAACAACATTTGAATTATAGGAGTCCCAGAAGAAGAAGGGAAAAAGAAAGGGTCTGAGAAAATATTTGAAGAGATTATAGTTGAAAACTTCCCTAACATGGGAAAGGAAATAGTCAATCAAGTCCAGGAAGCATAGAGAGTACCATACAGGATAAACCCAAAGAGAAACATGCCGAGACACATATTAATCAAACTATCAAAAATTAAATACAAGGAAAAAATATTAAAAGCAGCAAGGGAAAAGCAACAAATAACATACAAGGGAATCCCCATAAGGTTAACAGCTGAACTTTCAGCAGAAAGTCTGCAAGCCAGAAGGGAGTGGCAGGACATATTTAAAGTGATGAAAGGGGAAAACCTACAACCAAGATTACTCTACGGAGCAAGGATCTCATTCAGATTCGATGGAGAAATTAAAACCTTTACAGATAAGCAAAAGTTAAGAGAATTCAGCACCACCAAATCAGCTTTACAACAAATGCTAAAGGAACTTCTCTAGGCAGGAAACACAAGAGAAGGAAAGGACCTACAATAACAAACCCAAAACAATTAAGAAAATGGTAATAGGAACACACATATCGATAACTACCTTAAATGTAAATGGATTAAATGCTCTCACCAAAAGACATAGACTGGCTGAATGGATACAAAAACAAGACCCATACATATGCTGTCTACAAGAGACCCACTTCAGACCTAGGGACACATACAGACTGAAAGTGAGGGGGTGGAAAAAGATATTCCATGCAAATGGAAATCAAAAGAAAGCTGGACTAGCAGTTCTCATACCACACAAAATAGACTTTAAAATAAAGACTATTACAAGAGACAAAGAAGGACACTACATAATGATCACGGGATCAATCCAAGAAGAAGATATAACAATTGTAAATATTTATGCACCCAACATAGGAGCACCTCAATACATAAGGCAAATGCTAACAGCCATAAAAGGGGAAATCGATAGTAACACAATAATAGTAGGGGACTTTAACATCCCACTTTCACCAATGGACAGATCATCCAAAATGAAAATAAATAAGGAAACACAACCTTTAAATGACACATTAAGCGAGATGCACTTAATTGATATTTATAGGACATTCCATCCAAAAACAACAGAATACACATTCTTCTCAAGTGCTCATGGAACATTGTCCAGGATAGAGTGTATCTTGGGTCACAAATCAAGCCTTGGTAAATTTAAGAAAATTGAAATCGTATCAAGTATCTTTTCCGACCACAACGCTGTGAGACTAGATATGAATTACAGGAAAAAAAACTGTAAAAAATACAAACAGAGGGAGGCTAAACAATACACTACTAAATAACCAAGAGATCACTGAAGAAATCAAAGAGGAAATCAAAAAATACCTAGAAAAAAATAACAATGAAAACACGACGATCCAAAACCTATGGGATGCAGCAAAAGCAGTTCTAAGAGGGAAGTTTATAGCAATACAAGCCTACCTCAAGAAACAAGAAACATCTCAAATAAACAACTTAACCTTACACCTAAAGCAATTAGAGAAAGAAGAACAAAAAAATCCCCAAAGTTAGCAGAAGGAAAGAAATCATAAAGATCAGGTCAGAAATAAATGAAAAAGAAATGAAGGAAACAATATCAAAGATCAATAAAACTAAAAGCTGGTTCTTTGAGAATATAAACAAAATTGATAAACCATTAGCCAGACTCATCAAGAAAAAAAGGGAGAAGACTCAAATCAACAGAATTATAAATGAAAAAGGAAACGTAACAACTGACACTGCAGAAATACAAAGGATCATGAGAGATTACTACAAGCAACTATATGCCAATAAAATGGACAACCTGGAAGAAATGGACAAATTCTTAGAAAAGCACAACCTTCCGAGACTGAACCAGGAAGAAATAGAAAATATGAACAGACCAATCACAAGCACTGAAATTGAAACTGTGATTAAAAATCTTCCAACAAACAAAAGCCCAGGACCAGATGGCTTCACAGGCGAATTCTATCAAACATTTAGAGAAGAGCTGACACCTATCCTTCTCAAACTCTTCCAAAATATAGCAGACGGAGGAACACTCCCAAACTCATTCTACAAGGCCACCATCACCCTGATACCAAAACCAGACGAAGATGTCACAAAAAAACTACAGCCCAATATCTCTGATGAACATAGATGCAAAAATCCTCAACAAAATCCTAGCAAACAGAATCCAACAGCACATTAAAAGGATCATACACCATGATCAAGTGGGGTTTATCCCAGGAATGCAAGGATTCTTCAATATACACAAATTAATCAATGTGATACACCATATTAACAAATTGAAGGATAAAAACCATATGATAATCTCAATAGATGCAGAAAAAGCTTTTGACAAAATTCAACACCCATTTATGATAAAAAAAACTCTCCAGAAAGCGGGCATAGAGGGAACCTACCTCAACATAATAAAGGCCATATATGACAAATCCACAGCCAACATCATTCTCAATGGTGAAAAACTGAAACCATTTCCACTAAGATCAGAAACAAGACAAGGGTGCCCGCTCTCACCACTATTATTCAATATAGTTTTGGAAGTTTTAGCCACAGCAAACAGAGAAGAAAAAGAAATAAAAGGAATCCAAATCAGGAAAGAAGAAGTAAAACTGTCACTGTTTGCAGATGACATGACATTATACATAGAGAATCCTAAAGATGCTACCAGAAAACTACTAGAGCTAATCAATGAATTTGGTAGAGTAGCAGGATACAAAATTAATGCACAGAAATCTCTTGCATTCCTATACACTAATGATGAAAAATCTGAAAGAGAAATTAAGGAAACACTCCCATTTACCACTGCAACAAAAAGAATAAAATACCTAGGAATAAACCTAACTAAGGAGACAAAAGACCTGTATGCAGAAAACTATAAGACACTGATGAAAGAAATTAAAGATGATACAAACAGATGGAGAAATATACCATGGATTTATATGTTTTGATACATCAAATACTCACAACAATCCTATGAAGTGCGTACTATACAATCTCCATTTTACACAAGGAAACCAAGGCACAGAAAAGTTAAGACATTAAGATCTGGGATTCAATTTGAGGCTGTGTGGCCAGAGTCCATAACCAGTTTTAACCACTACAATATAATGCCTCTTAATCACTGAATGAAGGAGTATGTGTACAGCCCTTAGTCTAGAAGGCATCCCTCAATTATAACATAGTCCTATGGAAACAACTGGAGAAACCCTATTCTAAAATTCTGCATTGGGGACCTCCCTGGTGGTGCAGTGGGTAAGACTCCGTGCTCCCAATGCAGGAGGCCCGGGTTCGATCCCTGGTAGGGGAACTAGATCCCACACGCACGCGACAACTCAGAGTTTGCATGCCGCAACTAAGGAGGCCGCCTGCCACAACTAAGACCCAGCATAACCAAATAAATTAATTTAATTAAATAAAATAAATTCTGCATTGAATACCAGTAACTACTGTACCAAAAAAAATACATATATAAGCATATGTAGGTATAGCTAGCTAGCTAGCTAGTATTTGTGCCCCTCAAAAGAAATAGGTGCTAAAATATTGGTTTCATTTTAAAAACGCATATAGTATATATAGGTATATTATTATGTATGTCAGCCAACTATTATAATGACTAGGTTTACTGCCTTTTGTAAAGCCATAACATTTGTTTATGAGTGACACCATCGACTTTAACATTTGCCATCAATCTTGAGAAATGTCTGAGCCATATGAATCCCAAGAAGTATACCATGTAATTTCTATGCATATATTCATGGTATATGAATGTGAGTAATTCACGTACCATAGAGTATTAAAGAGCTCAGGAACCTGAACACCTGGGTTCCAGTCTCATCTCTACTGTGTACTTTGAACAAAATTATGACCATTATGTGGGCCTCCCAATGGAAGGAGAAGACTAGATGGAGCATCTACGTTTGTTCTGTTTTTTTCAGTAGTGGGCCTTGAGCAGAACATTGGTGGATTTTTCAGTGATTGTTGAAGAGCATCAGAAGAGTCCAGCCCACTGTGGGCAGTTGTTTTTGAACAGGAGTCCAGAGCCTGGAATCTTTGCATGTGATAATCTGCCTTTGCCAGTGACCTTCACACCCTCCCAGTTCATGATTATGATAATTGATAATAATTACAATAGCAGGCACCCTAACATGATTAAGAACAAAGATATAGAACTCTTTGCAGTTGTCTTTTTTTTCTTAATATATTTATTTATTTACTTTTGGCTGTGTTGGATCTTCGTTGCTGCACACAGGCTTTCTCTAGTTGTGGCGAGCGGGGCCTACTCTTCGTTACGGTACGTGGGCTTCTCATTGTGGTGGCCTCTCGTTGCAGAGCAGGGCTCTAGGCACTCAAGCTTCAACAGTTGTGGCACGTGGGCTCAGTAGTTGTGCCTCGCAGGCTCTAGAGCACAGGCTCAGTAGTTGTGGCACACGGGCTTAGTTGCTCCGCAGCATGTGGGATCTTCCCGGACCAGGGCTTGAACCCGTGTCCCCTGCATTGGCAGGCGGATTCCTAACCATTGCACCACCAGGGAAGTCCCCAGATGTCTGTCTTGATCTGCATGGTCATTCTTTTTCCAGTGCCCCTACCCTCACCTTCCATATAAGGGAAATTCTGAGTCAGCTAGTTCTGTTTCTGGATTTGGTTATGCAAAACTGGGATCAGGTTTAGAAGGGGTTTGAAAAAAACTGCAAGGTGTAACCAATGTAAGTTAGAAATGGGAAGGATGGGTTCCTGAAATTAAAAAAGATTAAGGAAGAGAAGCAGGGTGAAGAGAAGGACCAGTCAGCCAGGTTCATAGAGTTTTTCCCAACACTTTTGTTGGGAGGGAAGGGGTGCAGTCTGTGAGGAATAATGGGGAGAGACGGTTTTTAAGATGTTTGTCACATACTAATAATCCACTTTTCTACCTATCCAGTAATTGCCTTCAATTTTTTTTTCCTGAATCCTCCTTACAGAGACCAGACTATATAAGTCTCTAGTTATATTCCCATTATACTACCATTTATTTCGCATTTATGTGCCAGGCATTGCGATAAGCACTTATGTTTTTTTCTCATTTCACTTTGAAATACTAATTACCTTTGAGTTTGGTATTATTTTAATTTCAGGGATAGGAAATTGAGGTTCAGGAAGTTTAAATGCCATGCCTGCACTAGTTAGGGGATAGGGTCAAGATTTGAAGCCAGGTCTTTGTGACCCTTTCATTCAACAAATATTTATCAAATGCCTCCTCTGTGCCAGACATGCTAGGACCCTGGGATGTAGCCATGAACTAGACAAAATCCCTTTACTCATGGAGCCCATCTTCTGGTGAGAGACAGAAAAAACAAGCAAATAACACTACTTCAGATAATAAAAGATGTTGAGTAAACAAATGGGGCACTGAGACGCTCTTATCACTAATCCATAAACAGTCTTGGGGGGCAGAGGTCTGCCTCCCGAATTGGGTCATTACTTTACGATTCAGTCAGTCTTGTCCTCATTCCAGAGGCGCTCTTGGAGCGGGGACGGGGCCCGGCTGGTCAGCAGGCGGCGTCCTGGGCCCGGCGACTTCCAGCAGGAGCCGCCAGAGGCTGGGCCGAGGGAAGCCGGGCAGTTGGGCAGCCGGCAGGTGCACGTCGGGCCGCGGGAGGATCCTGGGAATTGATGGGCCGCTGGCGGCGCTCACGACCTGGGCAGTCGGGAGTCGAGTGGCCAGCCCGCGTGGACTGTTAGCCACGCGCCGCCCCCGCCTCGAGACCCTCCGCCCCCGGTGATCCCTGTCGGGCCTCGGGACCCTCCCGTCCAAGGTGACCCCCAACCCAGCCTCACAACTCTCCCGGCTTCAGGGGACCCCGACCCAACCCGTGACCCTCCTGAGGTAACCCTGACCCTAACTCTCGACCCTCCTGCCTGAGGTGACCCCGAGGCCTCCCTGCCCCTCTGAACTGCGCCCCGGGACCGCGGCCACACTCAGGGACGCTGGGCCGTCCTGCCCACCCCACGGTCGTTTTCTAGAAATTTCCTAGGAAGGTCCACCCCCAGGGCCTCTTCCGCCCAGCAGCATCCGTGCCAGGCCTGAGGCAGCAAAGCGCCCTCCCTCCGTGAGAAGGTGTCCGGCGCCCAATGAAAGACAGTGCTGGAGGGCAAATGGAGAATGGCCAGGGAAGGCAGAGATTCGGGCGAAGACTACTTCAGCCGCCTGTAAGTCCCTGCGGACCACGCGAGTCTCCTCCCGGATCCAGCCCTCGCCCAGACTCCCGCGTGTCGCCCCTTTTGCCGGCCTTGCAGGGGGCGCGCTGAGCCCTACGCAGGCGCGATCAGGGGCGGGGCGGGGCGGGGCGGGGCGGGGCGTCCCGGGGAGGGGCCGGCACCCGCAGGGCGGCCCACTGCGCATGCGCGAGCCGGCCGAGGCGCGCCCCCTGCAGGACCCCGAGCGGCCAGGTCCTCCGTCCGTCGTGGGTCTCAGGCTCCCTCTCCCCGCCGCGGCGGCCTAGCAGTTGTCAGCAGCGGTCGCCGCCGCCGCGAGGCCAGAGCAGAGCCGGGAGCCGAGGGAGGGGGCCCCGCGAGAGAGCAGCGCCCCGGCCGCCGCCGCCCGGGCGCTAAGGGTCGGTGAGTGCCCCAGAACCCGCCGCTCGCGCGCGCTGGCTCCCAAGGCTCGAGATTTGGGGGCCGCTTCCCCGCCCGGGGCCCCCTCCCCACCGCGGGCTGCCGCCCTCCCCGGCCGGGCACCCGGCCCCTCCCGCGGCCCTACCCCGCCCCCGCCCTGCCCGCGGCCTCCTCCGGCGGCGCAGCAGGTGCATCTCGCAGCAGTGCAAGGCCGCCCTGACTCAGGCTTCCCCTCGGCGCGAGCCTCTGGGCGTGTCCTCATCCCCTCAGGCAGTTCGTTAAAGCCGGTCCCCCTTGGAGAAACGAAACCTTCCCGGAGCTAGAATCGCTGTGGAATCCTTTGTGCCGAGCCGAGGAGGGTGGACAGACATTTACCACACTAAGACCCGCTGGCCTTCACCCGGCAGACAGTTTGAGCACTTGCCTGCTGAAGCCAGGCGGCATCACAGGCTGGGGATCTGAGGCAGGCCCGCCAAGGATGCTGCTGGCTCATCTCTCGGTGCAGAGATTCCCGGTGTGGGTGGGAATGCGTCCCCGTAACGGAGTCCGCCCTGCTCCCAAACCCGCCTTCTCATGAGCCTCAGAATGGGGGTCCAGTGGTCCGCTGTTAGTGGTGGGAGTTGTGTGGGGGACAGAAGGAAAGGGACCTCCTGGTCTAGGCAGAAGGGCCTGCAACAGCCCTGGTGCCCATGGTCAGTCTGTACTTGGTATGAATTTGTGTTTACATAGGTGTTGGCTCCTTCCTGAACTAGACTATAAGCTTCATGAGGGCAGGGACTATCTCCTAAATGAGGGCTTAGGACACATGCTTGGCGCATATTTGTCGCATGCATGAATGCCCCTCCTCACTTCCTTGGACGTTGCCTAATTAAAGCCTGTTACCTGATAGGGTTGTTTCTGTTTGTTTGCCCCTTTGCCTCCTGATCTGTGAGCTCCCTGAAGGCACAGATTGTCTCTTGTTGGGGCTTGCACTCCTAGCACATAGCCAGCACCTGGCACATGAGAGGCACTCAAGAAACGCTTGCTGAAGAAGTAAGTGGATGAGACCCTGTAGCAGTGTGGAAATCCAGGCAAGGTGCAAGTGGAAGAGTTATGCTCTTTTCTCCTGAGCAGCTATATCATTTGATTCAGAACATTTTGATGCTGCCTTTTGTAAATGTGAAAAGGTTAAGGATGTTTTCCTTTAGAAAGTTAACATCATTGGAAAAGTAAAAGAAAGGGAAAACAGGTAAAAATGGATGCCATGGGAATCCCCCCACCTTTTTTAACTTCTCAGAGGTTTGTTTGGTTTTTTTTTTAGTTGAACACTTGCTTACTATATTTGACAAACAGGATGACATCTTTCCTTCTCTAAGGTGATCTATTATCATTCTGATGAAACAGCCTTTTGGAACAAGAGAGGGAGCTCAAGCTGTTGGTTTTTTTTTTTTTTTTTTCTGAGTTACTAGCTTTCCACAGTGCATATGCCAGGCAGTCCATGGGAACCTGTTTTGACTTAGTCTCAACTGGGAAGGCCCAGGTAAGACTCCCTACTTGACAGTTTCTTTTCCAGCCCTGCTTCCTGAAACAGCAGTAGACTCCTCTGCTATTGAGTCTGTTGCGGGGCGGGGAGCATTCTAGAACTCTGGGGAGAATGATGGGCAAGGCTCTGTGCACGATCGGGGACCTTAGGTTGGAGCTAAAGAGATGATTTATTCACAAGTAACTGACCTAAGACAGAACAAGATAAGTGCCACATGAGAGACATCCAGAAAAGCTGCCTCAAGTATGCAAAGGTGGAGGGATGGCTTTCAACAAGACCAGAAGGTATCAACCCTGACTGCATGTTAGAATCACCCGGGAAAGAGTCCCATGCCCAGGCCACAGCCCAGAATCTCCAGGGGTGGGCCTCCAGTATCAGTTTCTGTCTTAAAGCATCCCAGAAGATTCCATCGTGAAGCCAAGACAAAGAACCCCTGAACCAGTCAGGGTTGTCAGTGGCGGCTTCACAGAGGGGCCAGAACTGGACTGGGAAATGGTAGGAAGGATTTCAGAGAGTAGAGATGGGAATGGTGGGTGATACTCCAAGCCGACAAAACCACAGAAGGCCCACACACTCCCGGGAAAGTGTAAGGCGTGGCAGTCCCTGTCCTGGGAGACTTGGGCAGTGCCTGTCCCCCCAACTGGCTGAGTTGTTCGCCACATTTGGAGAGATTTGGAGTCAATGGGCAGATAGGTGTGGTTGTAGGAGCTGAGTAATGAGCTTGCTGCCTTGCTTGTTGCAGAAGATCCATGGTTACCTCTCTCTGGGGATTCTCAATTGCCTCTTTACCTCATTTCCTACACCTAGAGAGGCAGAAGGCTAGCAGGACGGGGAATGGGCCCGAGGCTGCAGCAGGGGTTAGGAGAGCAGGCAGTGGCACAGATTTTGTAGAACTCTCTCCCGATAGCCTCCTCTGGGCCACACCTTTGGCTTAAAAATATACCCCACCACTCCCTGCCAGGAGCTCCAATGTAAACTCAGAGCCACATGGTTCTGAGGAGCCCGCCGCCCTGACCCAGGACAGCACAGGTGGTGGCATTGAGTGTGAGACCCGTAAACTAGGTGTCCATCTGGGCCTCCCAATGCAAATGACCATGGCCTTGAACCTGGCCTCATGGGGCTCTTGGACAATGACTGCGGCTTGTGGCATTTGTTCCCACCTTAACCACACAAGGGTCATTTCTGTAAATAAGTTGTCCACAGGCTTTTTTCCTGTTCACTGCTATACGTAAAAGAATTTGAGCATGCACCACCATATATTTTATTTATTTATTATAAAAGAAAGCCATATACTACTGTCTTGAATATCATGGACATAGAAACACATACAAATAAAGACCTATTAAATGGATGAGAGGCAAAGTGAACACGATTAAATTTTTCAGTGTATCAATAGTACATAATCTATTGTACAAATGTGTGCTGTTTTTAAAAGAAAGCCACGTGATCAAGTCTACATCCCATTTATAAACTCTTGGTGAAACCTGAGTCCAGCATTTGAAGGTGTGGTTCTGAGTTCTGTTTATTTCAGTTCCTGGTTCTTGAGGGGTTCACAGGTAACCTGTTAACACAGTGAACCTCAGGGAGGCATGCAGACTTGCTGTGCGTCTGGTACTTGTTTTTCAATCCCACCTGCCAGTCATTCGAGGGCTCTTGATGAATCTGGGCTGCTAAGTGTTCAGGGGCTATCAGGGGAGGTGAAAGTCCTGGTTCCCAAAGCTTTTGCTGTGCAGGTGTCAGTGTTCATGTGGATGGCACACTTGCCACATCCTTGGCAATACAGTCACACACCTGTGGAAACATCTCCAAACATCTGTTTTCATAAATGCTCTGTTCTTGGCACAGATTATTTTGAAAAGCTGTAACTCATGCATTGTCACCTTCTCCTGGAAGGGACAGATTTGAGTGCATTGGCTTAAAACCAGTAAGCTAGCTGACACGCTGCTGCACTCATTTGTCATTGAATAAAAAAAGAAAAAGGTTTCCAGGTTTGACGCTTCTCATGAAAGAAAATGTGTACTTCCTCTTAAGTTCTAAGTCACAAGATAACCAGGTATTCACAACTCCCCAGATCACTGCAAAGTATTGTAAAGCTTTAGCTATTTGAGTCTTTTTTTTTTTTTTAATTGACCACAACCACGGTATCCCAAAGCATGTAAACTCCAACACACCTGAGAGACTTAAAGTAAACTAGCAGGCGAGGGCCAATCATCACCCACGTGTCACAGAGCCCCTCCTCTGTCAGGATTCTGTGGCTGCTGACACACAGGCCAGCAAGAGTGCCAGGGTGCATTCATGTGTTAAATATTAGTAAAACCAATTTTTCCTCATTTTTAAAGTAGAATTTCTTGCCATTCCTTTACTCTAGCAGATTGTCTTGCTCACCCCACTTGAAGACCAATAGTGGGGTTCACTGGTGGGGACCACCCTCTATAAATGTGCCTGCTATTTTCAGCCTGTATTTTACGGTGCTTATTGGTATTTGGACATTCACCTGCAGAATCCACTGAATTAGATATTTTCACAATTTAAAAGATCAGGTACTGGGTAAAAGATTATAAGCAAAACAGAACACCCTCGAGCAGAATTACTGCACTTTTGGATCCCCTCCCCACCCCCCATCCCACCCCAACCCCCGCTCCTCCCCTGCTCCCTTCTTGGCACAGCATCCAAGGCCTTGGTCGGCTTCCCCTTCTGGCTCCGTCCCTGCTGCTCCTCCCCAGCCCCTCAGAATTACTTGCTGTTACCCCCACACACTTTTTCATTTCTTCATGATCCTATAATGCCCTCCCTACCTCAAGTAACAAGAAACCCGAGACTGGTCTCCTGTGTCACCTGTTCCTGGGAGCCTTCCCAGAGCTCACCCTGTCTTACACATACACACAGAATCCTGATCTCCAGAATCTCATGATGCTTCATTTGGCTTCAGTTATAGTGATTACAGTACATGCAAGCATTTGCAGACTGTGAACTCCTTGGATTAAGAACACTGTGATTTTCATTTCCAGATCTTTGGTGCCTGGTATAAGTGCCTATCACACAGTAAGTATTGGCAAATGTTTGTTGGATGAGTAAATGCTTTTTTGTTTTGTGTATCCTAAAAAAACACAGATTCTACCAGCAAACGTGAAGTACCTATCATGCCTTCTGCAGCGTGTACACACGTAGACTTAACACTGCTGACTGTTGTGGGCTCCCCGTGTCCAGAAGGAAATGCTTTCCTAGCTGAGATGGGTCCTCACCCACCTCGGTCTTCAGGAAAAGTGCCGAGTCCCAGCCAGCACCACCAACAAGGGCATCTCTCTGTTCCACATGTGTGGTCAAGAGGGCAGAGCCCTGGTTGTCCGCTCTCTGTGTGACAGCAAGATGTCTGCCTTGACCTTACCGAGACCCCCTCCCTCCCAGCCATGACTTCCCCCAGGCCTGTGCAGACAGCTTCTGTGGAAGGAAAGGCACCAAGCTCGGGATACGACAGGACACGTGACATAACAGCATGTGCCTGGCCCCGGGGCTCTGTCCACTTCTGCTTGCTGGCCTTGAGGCCCACTCGGCAGTGACCTTTCCAGAAGCGTTAACACCATTCTGTTCTGTATATGCAGAAATAAAAGCTTCTTTTGCTTGGGCACATAGCAAGGACGTATGCTATGTGCCCAAGGAGGACGTATTCAAGCCCATAATGAAAAAAAATACCCAAATCAGGAAGCAGAGGTGTCGGGACTCAACACGCAGTGGCAAGCACCCGGCACGGTGCTCCCAAACCAGGACAACCATTTCCCAAACCGGGACAGCCATTTTCAGAGGAATCCCATGTGCCATCAAGAGAGTTCTTAGGGACTTCCCTGCTAGTACAGCGGTTAAGACTCCATTCTCCCAATGCAGGGGGCCCGGGTTCGATCCCTGGTCAGGGAGCTAGATCCCGCATGCCATGACTAAGACCTGGTGTGGCCAAAAAAATAAATATTTTTTTAAAAAAAGAGTTCTCAGAAGTTAGCAACCCACAATAGGCACTCACTCTGGACCAGCTCCACTGCTCACCTGAAAACCAAACATTGAAATACTCAATGATTTGTGTAATGTTTAATATTTTAACGGTAAGCAAACACGCCTTTCCGTGGTAAAAAGAGCTTTCCCTTCCCTTCCTGGCTCTGTCCTGGGAGGAGTGAAGTGAGCCTCGGGGGAAGTCCTCAGACGTTCTTGTGGGGCTTTGCGAGCGGTTGCTTTGGAGTGGACCCGCCTGGGCTGGTTCTGGATCGCAACCCCCGCCACTTCTGGGGGACTCCGAGTGCCGCGGTCTTAAGTGTTTTGAGGAACTTTAACTTCCTTTCCTCGTGTACATTTGCTGTCGTAACCACAAAGCTTCCCAGACTTTGTAATTCTGGGAATCTCCTCCTTTAAATTCCTTTTCTGCTCAAACAGAACAGACGCGAGTATGGCACTTAGTGAGACTTCAGATAGAGCATGGCAGGCACAGAGCAAAGAGCTGGGTGCCTTGGGGAGACAGAAACACGTACAATGTCTGTTAAGGTGGTGGGGCTCAAGGGATATTTTTTCTTTTTGATTTCTAATGTTAGGTTCTGGGAGAAATACATACAGACTTTACAAAGATGTTTGCTGCTTTTAGGATACACAAGGCTGTAGGGGTGCAGTGGTAAAAACACAGACTAGGAAGCTCAGATCCTGGGTCTGTGGCTTGCTTCCTGTGTGATCCTGGGTCAGGCACTTCCTCCTAGTTTCTTAGTCTTGAAAGGGTGATGGTACCAGAAGTTGGGCTGGATTAGGAGGCTCTATAAATATAAAAGTATATAAAATAAAAGCTTCTTACAGTTTATTGTACCAGGAGAGAACAAAAGCCACCCCAGCGTTCTCTGTTTCCCGAAATCCATGTTTCTTTGATATTGGACTTGGCTTTGCTTAAGTAACATGCTTGCAGTGTATTTTGCACTTCGATTTCCTAACGCGGTGAGAGGTGTTTTATGATTATTTTTTTAATTATGCTCTGGCACCCTCCATTTGCCCACAGGTGGCCGGAGTGTCATGCCAGCGAGCCCCAGGCCCTTCCTGATGTCCTGTGAGGCGTCAGTGCTCCCGAGCTCCAAGGTCAGCCCACTGCACTCCAGAGGCCTACCGGCCCCACCCCAGAGCCCTCTGTGCAGCGCCACCTCCTCCCAGCCAGACCTCCTGTAGCCCCAGAGGAAGGCCTCAGCCAGGAGCCTCTGCCAGGACTCAGGTCAGTTCCCCGGTGTTGCTGTCCAGTGTTGTCCTAGTGGGAAGGTGGACGGTCTGTCTCTCTGCCCTGCCCACCCCTCTGGGCCTAGAGAGGTGGGATTAAGCGTGGGGACGTGTCCTTTCTTGACCAGACTTTTCCAGAAAAGGAAGTCATCGACTTCTCTGACCAGAAGACTTCTTTGAACTGTGACCTTTCCACATTCCCCTCTTGGTAGAGGAGGAACCTTCATCTCGGCCAAGCCAGGCACCCATCAGCTCGCTGTGGGGATGATCAGCTCCGCTGGAGGCACTGCTTTCCCCTCTTAGCCTAAACCACTTCTTGAAACTGTTCATAGGCCATAGGCCTTCGTGGGTAACGTTACACTACTGCTCTTTTGTTAACTGTCTACGACTGATTTTAAGACAGGTTTTTCCACCTTATTAATTTTAAAAGAATTTGGATAATTTATTAAGTTGCCACTTAATAGCACTTCATTACTATTTTAGCTTTAATCTCTCCATATTTTAACCATATGGTTAAATAAAAGCCATATTTTAAGTTAATTTGTAAATAACTTCTTGCAGTTGTGTTTTGTACTAATATTTACTGAGTGCCCTTTAAAGCTTAAATTTTGAGGAACTACTTTTAGGCAGATATGGACAGCTACATCTTTTTTTTTAAAAGCAAGAGTTTAATTTAAAAATGAGCTTTAATGGAAATGATTTTTCAGCTAACTGAAGTCAAAAGCAAAACTGGCTGTTTCAAAAAAAAAACAACAAGCTCTCGCTCCATGCGCACTGGGTCTCGAGGTGGGTTCTTTGGTCCGTAGTGTTAGAGCGGGTTAAGTAATGAAGGATTTACCAGCCATTTGTCCGTGCCGTCCTGACGCACCTAATGGATGGTGTTGGGTTAGTATCGACCTGAGTGTGGAGCCGGCTCACTGTACTCAGGACTATTCCCTGTGAGTCACGGATACTTCTCCCCACTTGAAGGACCGTGAGCTGTGGAGGGCCCCTCTCCGCTCCATCTGCATCCTTGGCGCAGACGGTGATCAGGAGCTCTCCAGGGCCTCCCCTCCTCTGCCGCCCTCGCTGCCCACCTCAGGTCCAGCCTCGGCATTCATGCCTGCAGCTTACGGAACTAGGTGCTTCTAGTCGTGAGCGTCCTGGGGTCTTCCTGACCTAACTCCAACTCCCTCCTCTAGAGGTTAGTGTGGCTCCGTGTCTCTGCTTCTCACACTGCAGTCTCATGACATGGATTTCCCTAAATTGAGGGAGACCTCTATAAAGCTCTGTTCTTGTTTCTGCTGTCACTGTGTTTGATAATCAGTCTCTCAGCAGATTTTCCCAGCCATACGTGCCAGATTTAAATATAACATTCATACCTGACATAGAGTAGATTTTCTCTGGAGGAAAATGACCAGTGTCATGTGGAAGCTCACAGACCACTGCTCACAGTTAAAGCAGGAAAAACTGGTTCTTAAGGTTCAAGGTGGGAGAGCACATGCCATCCTGCCACCCACGCGTCCGCCTGCCGTGTCTGCCCCTGGGTTAAGGCCACTGAGGGCCCTCACCCCAGACTCCTCCCCTGCTCCCCCACAGCCCTCTCCAGGTCTTAGAAATCAACCGGCAGCCAGGACACTGGGCTGAGTTTCCTTTTACTGTTCTGTGATGATGGAGAATAAAGCAGTCAGGGAGGGGAATTCCATCAGCCTGAGTTTTTGCTAAGAAATAGCACATTCATACGAACCACAGAGAACATCTGAATAGCGTTCATCGAATGATTGACATTCCAGTGGCCACGTTGCATCTACCAGCCCTACCATTCATCTAATGTTTCCAGAAGAAACAAAGTCAGCTTCCTGAAAGGGCGTGTGTTCCTTGAACAGACAGAGTAGAACTGGCCTCTCCCTCTGGGGAGCTGTTCTGAGTTAGGCTGGGACAAAAGAAGGTGAGGAAAAGTGGAGGGTCTGTGTCTCAGGACTGACTCTCCCCCATTCTCCCCGCCTTCCCCAAACACGATTCGCAAACCTGAACCAACACCCTTTCTGTCTTTGGTCCACAACTAGTGACCCTTCTGGTGAGGATGGCGGTGCTCAGGCAGCTGGCGCTCCTGCTCTGGAAGAACTACACTTTGCAGGTGGGTCCGGCCCTGGGGGCACACTGCAGGGGGAAGGGCGAGAGGGGCCTGGCAGAGGGGGTGTCAGCGAGAGGGGGCATCAGTGGGAGGGGCTCCAGGAGCCCCCGCCTCGCACTCCTCAGCCCTCGGTTTCCATTTCTCTTTAGAAGCGGAAGGTCTTGGTGACCATCTTGGAGCTCTTCCTGCCCTTGCTGTTTTCCGGGATCCTGATTTGGCTTCGCCTGAAGATCCAGTCAGAGAACGTGCCCAATGCCACCCTCTACCCTGGCCAGTCCATCCGGGAGCTGCCACTGTTCTTCAGCTTCCCTCCACCAGGAGCCGCCTGGGAGCTCGCCTACGTCCCATCCCAGAGTGACGCCGTGAGGACCGTCGTGGAGACGGTGAGGAGGACGCTGGTGATCAACATGAGAGGTGAGTTGTTGGGGACTCAATAGTGCTGCGGGGCTTGGGCTGTGGGGCAGGGACTGGCCAGGCGGGGAGCCGGGCAGCAGCCAATGCAGCCTGCCCTGTAGTGGCCGCGCAGCCCGCGAATCCCTGTGTCATGTCTCATTGTAATAGGGATCAGGGTTGTGAGGGCTGCGGGAAGCAGTGTGTGTGACAGTTCACAGCCCCTGGCTATTCAGAGTGGAGATGGCGTCCACATACCCTGCAAAGCTCTTTAATTATGAGGGCAAGGCCCGGTGTCAGGAATCTCTTCTGGGATATGGTTTTGGGAGGACAGCTCTGATAAAGGTCATCAGGAAGCCTGCTGAGGGCCATTCCCAGGAAATGTGCCAGTCACCCTCGCTAGGTCTTTGCTTTCAGAATAGAAAGTATTATCCCTTTTCCTCTCCCTCTTGATTTTGGCACTGTGGCCTGTTTAATTCAGTGTAGCAAACACTTAGGGGAAGATCCCTGGTCCCTCACTATGTGATTATAGTCAAACCCTTTATGTGAAGTGGGGTCTGGGTGAGAGAGGTCGTTTAACAGACTATACGTTAGTGTCCACTTGAATTTTTAAAGCCCACCATTATAGTTATGAGAGAAACTGATGCTGGCTGCAGAGCCCAGGGCAGGGCAGCTGCCCTCACGGAGGGGCCCTGCTCCAGCTCTCAGCTTCTAGGTGCCCAGGGCCGGCTTCGATGGTGAGGTTCTGCCAGTCTTCACCGCAGCCCGTCTCTGCCAAAAACAAAAGCCTCGAGTCTTAGGAAAGGTTTACAAAGCCCTAGAGAAACTTGTAAGCTTTAGTCCTTTATCTGAAGGTTCAGCTTTCTCAAGCAGAGTGGACGATTGGGCAACTCTGGGCCCCCCTGCTCCCCACAGCTCGCGGCTTCCCCTCCGAAAAGGACTTTGAGGACTACGTCAGGTACGACAACCGCTCCGCCAACGTGCTGGCCGCCGTGGTGTTCGAGCATGCCTTCAACCACAGCAGGGATCCCCTGCCGCTGGCGGTGAGGACCCCAGCCCCACGGAGCCAAGCTTCCTCCCCCAGGAGCCAGAGGCGCTCTGCCTGCCTGGGAGCAAATGCGACTTTCCCCTTGGGTCCAGAATCACCTCTTAGCCCACTGAGGGGCCCTGGTGGTGTTTGACCTGTCAGGCCAGAGCGGTTTAGAAACCTCGCCCGTCTGAAGAAAGTGGCCGTAGACCATTGCTGTGGCCCCTCTTTGTCCTCTCGTTTTATGAAAGGCGTTATGGGTCTCCTTTGACAGAGTCAAATAGGACAAGTAGGAAAGTAGCAGATACTCGGGACTTAGCACCATATGGCATTAGAATTTCTGTTACATATTTAAACAAACAAACAGAAGGGTTTTTTGGTTGCCCTGGTGGCAATAAGACTGGGAAACCGTCAGGTCCCTCAGCATCACGCTGGCGGCCCTGCACTGGTTAGCAGTGATGAGTCATGCGTGGAGTTCCCATTGGTAATGGCAGAAGAGGGTGGTGAAGAGCACCACAGAGGTGCCCCTGGGCTCTCTGTGCCCTGGCAGGACCTCTCGCTCTGACCTCCTGAGATCCAGACACTGGCGGGGGCTGGGGCAGTGGTGAGGTCAGGGTAACAAGGGTCCCCCAGCCCCTCCCACTGGATGCAGACGTTTGCTCCTCTGGCTGGATCCCTTAGAGCGCTTGGTTTTCTCTTTGTTTCCGTAGGTGAAATATCACTTACGGTTCAGTTACACGCGAAGAAATTACATGTGGACCCAGACAGGCTCCTTTTTCCTGAAAGAGACAGAAGGCTGGCACACCACTTCCCTTTTTCCACTCTTCCCCAGCCCAGGACCAAGGGAACCCACGTCCCCTGACGGCGGAGAACCTGGTGAGGAGCACTTTTAGGGGGTCTCCTTCCCTCCCCCGGGGTGCTGGCTCATGATCATCACGTGGGGGGAACCCATCTTGCATTTCTCTGGAGGAAGATTTTTTATGATTATTTGGCCTTCTTCTTTGTAGGAGAAGGAAGAAAACATCCAGTAAAACTGGCTTCTGAAAAGCAAAATAATCTTTGAAAACAGCAAAGGCTGTCTCCCTGTTTCCCAGCAAACGTGCTGTTGAATGAAACATTTATATTTCAGTTTTTAAGGAGCTTCAGTTTGCACTGGGTCTTTTGGGCTTGGTTTTCCATTTCCCTTCTCTCCTTGCCCCTCTCTCTGTACAGTTGTGTAGGCTCTGTACACTCTGTTGTCCTTGTGTAATTGTCCGTGGTTTCATTGAGTCAGTGGAATGTTTGCAGAAGTCGGATCTCAGCTCACTGTATTGCCAGAGGGTGTGTCGGTCTGTCCGCTGTAACTCTGGCAGGTAGTTGGCTTGTTTGTCTCCTCTGACCAAGGTCCCATCTTAGAACCAAGTAGCTGGGGCCCAGGACTAGACTTTGCCCTCAAGCCGAGGTCCAGCCACAGGCTCCAGGCGGCATCCTGGGTGTTGCAAAGAACACAGAATTCCCTGGTCTGCAAGAGGCAGAACTTGTTAGAGATTTTGATGAAAAGACCCAGGAATGCCCTAAATAGAGTGCCGGGAAGGCAGGAGGCAGCCGGCGTTTAGAGATGTTTTTCTGGTGCCAGGGCCCTATCACCAGGCTAAATGTTCCAGGGAAAGATTTTAAATCCAAAAGAGGAGCTAAGACGAGCAAGGCAAGGTGAAGTGTGCAAGGCCCCAGAATGAAGCCCTGGACAGGTCACCAACCGGAGAGGAGGAGAAGCCACATCAGCTGCCACACCCACTGCCTGTGGCCAGCAGCAGGAGACACTGGCTGTGTGACCCAGGGCGGGGCTGTCCGTCCTGTTTGTGGGGACAGTTTCCTAAGCTTGGAAGCGATAGAGGCGAAAGTTCTGCAAGGAAAAGACTGACAGATTTCACTACGTACAAACTTGAAATTTGCTAAAAGAGAAAAAGACATAACACCAATTTTGAAAGCAAATAAGAGACTGGGGAAAACGTTCCAGCAAATGACAAAGGGTAAATA
This sequence comes from Balaenoptera acutorostrata, assembly GCF_949987535.1. Taxonomy (NCBI): domain Eukaryota; kingdom Metazoa; phylum Chordata; class Mammalia; order Artiodactyla; family Balaenopteridae; genus Balaenoptera; species Balaenoptera acutorostrata. Next base: position 37,909,497 of record NC_080078.1, read on the forward strand.
CCTTCTGTTTTATAAAGGATTCCTTAGTCCAAATCAGTTTTAAAAAAACACAAAGACCCCAAGAGATGTGGAAAGGATGTGAACCTGGCACACAGCAGGCCCTCCAAGAATTAGGCCAGTGTTCCCCCCAAGCCCACCCCCAAATGTCCATACCTTAGACCCCTGATCCCCTGACAAAAATTGAGCCCCTGGAATAGTCTGAAAGAAGGAGAAAACGCAGACGCACAAAAGATGTTCCCCACAGCATTATTTACGATCATAAAAACTTCAGCAGTGGGACATGATTGATCACACAGGGTGGCTTTGCCTCGGTGTTGAGCAGCTGCAGAGGTTGTGGTGGTGAAGACCCCATGGCAGCATGCAGAACCTCGTGGAAGAACAACTAGGGAGCAGGAAGCAGGCAGGACGTTTCCTGGGGGAGGCGTTGTGACGTGAGAAAGTCGCTGGCTTTGAAGCCAAGAGACCAGGGTCCCGTCTCAGCTTTGTCCCCTCCCCTTTTGTGTGGCTCAACGCCCTGGGCCTCAGTGGCCCCATTTGTCCAATGAAGTTGTCGTTCACTACTCTGCAGGGTCGCAATGAAGACGAGAACTAAACCCCCACCCAGCACAACGAGGGGTAACATTCACTGAGCACCTGCTCTTTCTGCAGCCATAAAACCACTTACTCAAGGGAGATGGTAGAAGTGCACAGACGTGGTGACCTCATGCTGGGGGTGTGGTGGGCATAAAATTGCTATTCTTTTTTCTAGAGGCTTGAACTCAGGCAGCTGACAGTTCTGTGTTGGAGGATGTTAGGTGTTCTAAATGTCACTATTTTAGGAATGAGGGTGCCCACGCCACCCAGACCTGCACCCCATGTCCCCTCTCTGTTCCCTGGGCTCGGACCTCAGGAATCCAGGCTGCCTTTCTCTCTCCTGAGGCTATGCCCCACTCCTTCCATAGGCTCAGCCTCTCACAAGCCTCGCTCTGGACTGGAATACCATATCCCCCTGGCCCTTATCACTTTAAAAATGTTATCGCAGACAACTGTGGGGAGTCAGAAAGGGCCAGCAGGGAGGGACCACAAAGCACATGAAGGTCGTGTAGTGGTGGCCTTTGGTTTGTGGTTCCTGCCTCCCTTTGAGATGGTAACTCAAGGGTGGATGGAATGAAAGTTGCTGATCAGCTGGTCTCAAGGGAGCAAGACTTGTCGATTATCCCAGTAGGTCCTTAAAAGTGGGCAAGGGAGGCAGAAGAGAGAGTCAGAGAAAGATGTGATGACACGGAAGCCAGTCAGAGAGATGTTGCCTGGCTGGTTTGGAAGGTGGAAGGAGGGGCCTCGAGCCAAAGAGCGAGGGCGGCCCCTGCAAACTGGAGGCCTGCAGGAAACCCCAGGCCACTTCACCAGCTCAGTGCCCACAGCGCTCTGAGCACCAGCACCCAGGACCTGGCTTCTCCCACATGTATCGACCCCACGTGCCGGAACGTCCTCTGCTCCCGCACTCAGGGTATATCCGTGAGGGCTTCCTGGCCGTGCAGCATGCCGTGGACAGGGCTGTCATGCAGTACCACGCCAACGCCTCCACGCACCAGCTGTTTGAGAAGCTCACCGTGATCGCCAAGAGGTTCCCTTACCCGCCTTTTATCTCGGACCCCTTCCTCGTCGCCATCCAGTACCAGCTTCCCCTGCTGCTCATGCTGAGCTTCACTTACACCTCACTCAGCATCATCCGGGCTGTCGTGCAGGAGAAAGAGAGGAAACTGAAGGTAACCCTGTTTGCGTTTGGCTTTGAGAGATCCTGAGTCTGGGCACAGTGTGGCCATGGGCCGTCGTGTCCTGAGTCCTGTCATCAGGTGGGGGCAGCTCCTGGGCACTGGGGGCACCAGGGCAGCTGGGTGTGGGGCTAGTGCCCACATGGCTCAGCCCATCTCAGGCTTCTTTGAAATCAAGCCTGTTCTGTCCAGATTTTTAAAACCCTGATAAAGCGCTGTAGTTCATGTGCTGTATATTAAAGACTGAACATTGAAAAGACAGTGTTTTGGATACATTGGGTAAAGTAAAATACATTGTTGAAACTAATTTCATTTGTTCCTTTAAACTTTTTTGGCTGCATTGGGTCTTTGTTGCTGCACGCGGGCTTTCTCTAGTTGTGGTGAGCAGGGGCTACTCTTTGTTGTGGTGCATGGGCTTCTCATTGCAGTAGCTTCTCTTGTTGCGGAGCATGGGCTCTAGGCACGTGGGCTTCAGTAGTTGTGGCTCACAGGCTCAGTAGTTGTGGCTCGCAGACTGTAGAGCACAGGCTCAGTAGCTGTGGCACACGGGCTTAGTTGCTCCGCAGCATGTGGGATCTTCCCGGACCAGGAATCGAACCCGTGTCCCCTGCATTGGCAGGCGGATTCTTAACCACTGTGCCACCAGGGAAGTCCCTAAACTTTTTTTTTTTTGGCCACGCCACGTGACTTGCAGGATCCTAGCTCCCCTACCAGGGATGGAACCTGCGCTCTCGGCAGTGAAAGCGCGGAGTCCTAACCACTGGACCGCCAGGGAAGTCTCCCTTTAAATTTTTTTGATGTGGCTACTGAAATTCTGAATTACGTATGCGGGTCGAATTCTGTTTCTGTTGAAACAGTAGGTCAACATGAGACAAATGTTCACACACATGGAGAGCAGGAAGCGAACTTTGCGTATGATCAAGGACAGCTGTGGTGCCCGGCTGTCAGGCAGTGTCGTGGGGGATGGAGAAGTGTGTGAGGTGTGCTCCACAGGCATCTCACTGACATAACCGTGTACACCTGGGTGAATAGTGTCCCCTGTAAGCTCTCACCTTTGACGCTGCCAGAATTACCCAGAATTTATGTGAAGTTCTTCCTTTGGCAATGTCTGCAGTGCCAGTGGAAGGACATTTAGAGTATTCTCAGTGGTGCCAACTCTGTGATTATTGGCGCTTTTTTTTTTTTTTTGCCACACCATGCGGCATGTGGCATCTTACTAGTTCCCCGACAAGGGATTGAACCCATGCCCCTTACATTGGAAGCTCGGAGTCTTAACCACTGGACCACCAGGGAAGTCCCTATTGGCGCTTTTAAATTGCTGTAAATGAGGGGCTGGGAGAACTAATGAGGTGGGTCCTGTCCACTTCGGTACCTAAATAACTTTAATAAAATGGTGTGACGCTGAGGTGGTTAGCAGTGGACAAGGAAATGGTTCAGGAAAAAATGTTTGTGCGCGCACGCACCTCCAGGTACATAGATGAAACCAGTGTGGCGGGATGTTGAGTGATCACTGAGCCCAAGTGGTATGTGAGTGGCCACCGTTCCAATCTTCCTATTTTTCTGGTGGTTTGAAATTGTCCATGAGAGAAAGTTGGAAAATCAGCCTAGCTTGGTGCCTGGCACACGAGAGACACTTAATCAGCCCTGGTCCCCTCCCCCAGACCAGTGCTGTCCGTGGTAACAGACAGGCCTGGGTCTGCTGTCCTCTACGGCCCTACTGGGCACTTGTGCCTGGCACGGCTGAGGAGCTGGCTTTTTAATCTTAAGTAATTTCAGCCAAAATAGCCACGTGTGGCCGCAGGCCGCTGTATTGGATGGTGCGGGTTTAGTGTGAGGGAGGCTCCCGGGGTCTGGTGTGGCAGGGGTGGCAAGCTGTGGGGCGTGTGGAGCAGCACATGTGCCCCTCCCCCAGGAGTACATGCGCATGATGGGGCTCAGCAGCTGGCTGCACTGGACTGCGTGGTTCCTCCTGTTCTTCCTCTTCCTCCTCGTCACTGTCTCCTTCATGACCCTGCTCTTCTGCATCAAGGTGAGTGTGGCTTCAGAAGGGGGTCTCACATGAAAAGCAAGGTGTTGGAGTTGGCGGGAGGGCCAGAGACAGGTGTGGCACCACCAGGGAGACCCCAAGACTCCACACTTACGGCTTTGGTTGGGGAGTCTGCCCTTTTGGTAGAGAGGACTGGTGTAGCCCTTCTCCCACCCTTACCAGCTCCATTTGGGGCTGGGAAAGTTTGAGACTCTTCCTGGTTTTGTCTCCCCTACCCTGCTCCGACCCGCCCCCACCTGCCAACGGGATGGCCGCACAGGTGAAGAAGAACGTGGCAGTGCTCGCGCAAAGTGACCCCTCGCTGGTGCTGGTCTTTCTGGCCTGCTTTGCTGTCTCCTCCATCTCCTTCAGCTTCATGGTCAGCACTTTCTTCAGCAAAGGTGAGTTGTCCTGCCCCTGAGAGTGGAGGTCTGTGGGTGATGCACACCTCAGAAGACCGGCAGTTTCTCTTGGGATGAGTAAGGTCAAGGGGTCCAAGGGCATCTGAGCAAAAATAATCCGGAGACTGAGGTTTTCTTACTCTGTGCCTTCCTTTGGATTCAGTTTTCTGGGTGTCAAAGTACATCCCTGAACAGTTCTTTCAGTGAAGCTCAGCGAGTGGTTAATTCTCATTGACTTTGTGTATCTGAAGATGTCTCTGTTTTGCCCTCACTCCTGAATACTGTCTTAGCTGCATATAAAATTCTCCTTGGCGCTTTGATAACATTACCTTATTGCCACCGGATTTCCATTATTGCTGGGAAGAAGTCAGCTGACAGTCTAGGTCTGATTTTTCTGTATGGATGTTTGGATCTGAGGACTCATGTCTTTTCAGTTCTGCATTTCCGTTCATCATCCATCAGACTTTGCTCCCTGTTAATTCCCCTTCTCTTCTATTAGACCTAAGTGGAAGCCTCTCAGTCTGTCCTTCATGTCTCGTAACTTTTTTTTTTTATTAATGTGGTAAAATACATATGACATAAATTTACCACCTTAACCATTTTAAGTGCAAAGTTCAGTGGCATTAAGTACATTCACATTGTCATGCAGCTGTCACCAACATCCATCCCCAGAAATCTTTTCATCTTGCAAAACTGAATCTCTGCCCCCATTAAACACTAACTCCCTACCCCGTTCCCACAACCCTGGAAACCACCACTACATTTTCTGTCTCTATGAATTTGACTACTCGGGACCTCATGTAAGTGGAAATCATGGAGCGTTTGTCTTTCTGTGACTGGCTTACTTCATTTAGCATAATGTCTTCAAGGTTTATCCCTGTTGCAGCTTGTGTCAGAGTTTCCTTCCTTTGTAAGGCTGAGGAATATTTCATCATATGTATAGACCACATTTTGCATATCCATTCATTCATCAATGGATATTTGGGTTGCTTCCACGTTTGTGGCTATTGTGAATAATGGTGCTATGCACATGGGTGTACAAAGATCTCTTTGAGACCCTGCTTTCAGTTCATTTGAGTGTATACCCAGAGGCAGAACTGCTGGATTGTATAGTAATTCTATTTTTAATTTTTTGAGGAACTGCCATACTGTTTCTACAGCAGCTGAACCGTTTTATATTCCCACCAACAGTGCAAAAGTGTTCCAGTCTCTCCACATCCTCACCAATACTTGTTATATTTTGCTTTTTTTTATAGTAGCCCCCTCTTGGGTGTAAGGTATATCTCTCAGTCTGTTCTTTATGTCTCTTAACTACTTTTTTTTTTTTGGACTTTTTTTTTTTTTTTTTTTATGTGGGATCTTCCCGGACCAGGGCTCGAACCCATGTCCCCTGCATTAGCAGGTGGATTCTCAACCACTGCGCCACCAGGGAAGCCCTCTTAACTACTTTTTCATACCTTAAAAAATCTCTTTGTGCTGAGCTCTATATGAATTCCTTAGAGTTGTCTTCTAATTCCCTAATTCTCTCTTTGACTATGTATGTTCTAGACTGTGTCTCATCTTTGAGATTTTATTTCTATGACTATATTTATCGTTTACCAACTATCCAGTTGATTGTTGTACATATCCACTTATTCTTGTTTCTTCATCCATTTTTGTGGGGAAAAATCCTCCTTTTATCAATGGAAGCATTTCTTCATTTACTGCTTAAAGTCCTTGATGTTCTTGTTTTGAAGTCTCTTTCCTACTCAAACTTACTCCCTTGGAGAGCTTTAAACATGGGGGTGATTACCAGATTCAGACTCATGCCCAGCAACTCCCCTTAGATGTTTAACATATGTCTCAGTCAGACGTGTCCTGAACTACTGATGGTGTCCTCAAAACCCCATTTCCCCATCTCTACCATGTGCTCACACTAAAACCTGGGAATGCCCTCGACTCCTCTCCCTCTAGCATCCTGCACCAGTCCAGTCAAATCCTGTCCACTGTACCGCAAGGTACCCCTGAACTCCAGCCACCTCCCACCTCCCCCACAGCCCCGCCCTGGCCTGAGCCACTGTCATCTGCAGCCTGGTTGACGGCGGTGGCCCCATAACTGGCCTCCCTGCTTCTGCCCCTGCCCCTCTTCAGTTTCTGCCCAGGTCAGAGGTTCTCCAGTGTGGTCCACGGGCTCCTGTGACCTTTAGAGGTTCACAAAATCAGAACTTTTTATGATAATATCAGAATGTCGTTTGCCTTTTCTACCATGTTGACATGTGCACTGATGGTGCAAAAGCAAAAGTGGTAAAACTGCCGGCCCTGAGCACGATCAAGACAGGCTCCAAACTGCACTAGGCAGTGGCGTGTTCTTCACACCACACGCTCTCATAAACAAACAAACGAAAATGCCCGTTTCATTCAAAAATGTCCTTGACGGAACAGTAAAAAGTGTTAATTTTGTTAACCTTTGACTCTCAAGTATACTTTTCTAATATTCTGTGTGACTCAATGAGATGTCCACAGAAAGCGCTTCCTTGAGTACTGTAGTATAATGATTCTCTTGAGGAACGGCATGTGTGCAGGTGTTCGAGTTGTCAGCTAAACTAGCCACTTTTTTCACGGAACACCATTTTTGCTTGAAACAATGACCGTCACACTGTCATTCACATGCTGGTATTTGGTAAGCATTTTCTCGAGTGTGAGCTGCCTTTTTAAGGAAAACTGACAATATCTGATGTCAATTACAAAATTCAGGCTTTCAGGCAACAAAAATAGAATTTTGCAAACTTTAATCTACCACCATGAGCTTTACAGCCTCCCAGTACTTACTTACTTTTTTATGAAATTAGTGATAATATTACCCAGTGTGATTTTTTTATGTGGTGTAATAAAATGTGTCAACATTTGGAAGATGTTCTTTGCCCAACGAGCAATATTTTCCAAATGGCCAATGCATCATGTTACAAAATCATGCAAGAGTAGGAAATAACCCGTTCCAGGTACAAGATGGACCAATAGATTTTCACATAACAGAGTATAAAAAGTTCATTGTTCAGGTTGATTCCACGTGGCACCTCACCTTTAAGAAACCACCCCTTGTTAAGTGGTGTGGTAGCAAAGAAGAATATCCAAAATACCTAAAAAGGCTATTAAAATTCCTGTCCCTTTTCCAACTGCTGATCTCTGTGAAGCTCATTTTCTTCATTCACTTCACCTAAAACAAGGCAATACATCAGCGTGAATGCAGAAGCAGATATGAGAATCCAGCTGTAATCGGTTAAATCTTTACAGAGGTTTGCAAGAATGTTACACGAGGCTACTCTTCCCACTAAATTGTGGGAAATACAGGTGTTGTTCATAAAAATACTTATGTTAACTTGTAATGGGTTTATTATTGTTATTCTTAAATATCTTTAAATTTTTTTAGTATTCATCTCTAACACAGTGGAATATTGACATATATGTAATGTTTGTATCCCACATAAACAAAGTTCTTTGACATCCTCAACAACTGTTTACAGCATAAAGGAGTCTTAAGACCAAAGAGTGTAAGGGCCACTGCGTGGACTGAAGCCATGCTGTCTCCCCACACCTCCACCACCCCATCCTTACCTCTTTCAGGTCTTTTCCACGTTCACCTCCTCATCAAAGCCTTTCTTGGCCACCTGGTTATAGTTGCAACCCCCAGCCTAGGGAGTGTCTTGTCCTGGGTCTGTGGTTTGTTGCTGTTCGCAGGGCTGTACCCACCCAGCACCATCTGCTTTACTTACTTTCTTGTCTACTGGCTGTGTCTGCACTGGATCCTAAGCTCCCCGAGCGGAGGGCTTTGTCTGTTCTGTTTCCTGGTGCCTGGAACAGGGCCTAGCACAGAGCAGGGGCCCAGCGAGTATCTGTGGGATGCACAAGTGAACAAGGTGGGGCAGGACCAGGTGGGGGATCAGATGCTCCGTGTTAGTCGTGTCAGGTGTACGATGCCCAGATAGCTGGAGGTAGGTCTGCAGGAGAGGGTGGAGAAATCCACGTGGGGTTCCCGGGGTGGGCACAGGCACGCCAACAAGGGCAGAGGCTGAGGGCTGAGCATGGAGCGCCCCCCCAGCACTGAGGCTTGTGTCCCCGTGTCCCCAGCTCCTGCCAGGCTGGGGTTGGGCAGCTCGCCCGAGAGAGGCGTCCTTTGTGCCATGGATGGAGCCCATCGGTGCAGATGCTCTCGCCTGGTTCTGGCACACTTGTCTTCCTCTCTCCGCCCATAGCCAACATGGCAGCAGCCATCGGGGGCTTCCTCTACTTCTTCACGTACATCCCTTACTTCTTCGTTGCCCCTCGATACAACTGGATGACGCTTAGCCAGAAGCTATTCTCCTGCCTCCTGTCCAATGTTGCCATGGCAATGGGAGCCCAGCTCATAGGAAAATTTGAAGCAAAAGGTGAGTATTTTCCTTTACACAGGCTGTCCTTGCTGATTCAGTTACCCCCCAGAGGGTCTAAGCAGAGAAGCCTCCAGCCTCAAGACTCTCGCTCCAATAATCAGACACATCAGCACAGCTAAACGAACAGTGCATTTGGAAGGCAGGTCCTCAGCAAGGGGGAGGCTCACGCCCAGGGCAGACGGGGAGGAGTGACCAGAGCCACAGGGGAGATGGGTCAGAGACACGTGGTTCACAGGACAGAGAGTTAAGGTGTCCAGTGCAACATTGGCCACCACCTGGCCATTGTGGTCCCGGCTCTGAGCTCCCCTGAAGCCCTGCCTGGAACCGGCCGTTACTTCAGGAAAACGCTGGCCGTGAGTGTCTGCATCTGCCAATGGTGGGATTCAAGTTGGTTGCCTCTGAGTCTCTGCCTGCCTCTCGAGGCTTTAGGATCCCTAGGCCAGAGGTCTCAGTCTGCGGGGTTCGATGGGCTCCCAGCTCTTGGTAAACTGGTAGAACTAGCATCTCCCCTCCTCCTGTTCCCCTGATACCTTCTGCAGTAATTGATGATGATGGCAGGAAGGCCTGAGAGAGGAACAAGTCACAGACCAGGACATTGCTTTCTTGAGTTTTGTGAAATTTCCTGATTTTTAAAATGTCATGGGTGTCAAATAAACACCTCTAGGGCTGACGTTGGCCTGTGGGCTCCCATTTTGCAAACCCTGTAGGAGATTCTCAGATTTCACATGGTAGAGTCAAGGCTGCTCCTCTAAAGGGTTGAGAGGATGCCTAGTTTAACCCTTAACCCCACACCTGCTGGGAAATCTCCAGAGATGGAGCGCTCACCTCTTAGGAGAAGGCCCTGTTCATTTCTGGGTCACTCAGACCACCTCACAGAAGGGCCTTGAAGAGGCAAGTGGACCCAGACCCGGCCCTGCCTCTGTCTCACTTGCCTTGGTTCCAAGCGGAGACAGAAGGGACAGGATGAGTTTATGCGTGGCTGGTGTTGTGTCGGTGTCCATCTCCCGGGAGCTCCTGGTGTTGCTCTGGCTCTGCTAGCAGGAGGTGAAATACAACCTCGCTTCTGGGTGACTGACCTGAGTGCATTTTGGGATGGTCTCACCCCGCCCCACCCAGATGTTCTCTATCAGGCTGAATGCTCTGGTTTCTTCCAGTCATGCAATTCCTAGTTGTAGCTTCCTAGTTGTGGGTCTAAGGAGGGAGGGAGGTGGGTGACCACGGGAACCTTTAGTGTGGCTTTATCCTTAATTAGAATTTTTTTCTTCAGTTGGCAAAGTCCTATGACACTGGAGCTTTTAAATATACGTGGTTCTCCATGTTCAGTAGTGTGTGATAAAATGTAGATTTTTTAAAGGCACAGTCCCTTCCAGGGTTCAAATGCTTTTTAAAAAGCCATTTATAAAGAGGAGTCTAACTATATGGCACCTCTTGGTTTTCAAAATTCTATATTGAATTTTCTTCTTTTTTTTTAAAAATTTTCTCCTGTTTTTTATTTTTGGCTGTGTTAGGTGTTTGTTGTGGAGCACGGGCTCTAGGCCTGTGGGCTTCAGTAGTTGTGGCATGCAGGCTCAGTAGTTGTGTCTCACAGGCTCTAGAGTGCAGGCTTAGTAGTTGTGGCACACGGGCTTAGTTGCTCCACGGCATGTGGGATCTTCCCGGACCAGGGATCGAACCCGTGTCCCCTGCATTGGCAGGCAGATTCTTAACCACTGCACCACCAGGGAAGTCCCTGAATTTTCTTAAAATAGACAAACTTCTAGTTGTTTGAAAGTGAACAGTGACCAAGGCTGGAGAGCAGCCATTTCCATCAGGGGCCCTCGAGCCAACCCGGGTGGTCCAGCCGCACAGAATCCCCAAGCATCATTTGGACTGTGATGTTGCAAACCAGAGAGAGGACAGAACACCACGAGCACCACTAAACAGAGCTTTATGTATGCTGGGAGTGTTTCCTTTTTTTGAAAAGACTTGTATTAAATGCACCCTCTTCCAGTGTTGGCCTTACCCAGATCACATATGTGTATGTGTATGTACACGTGTATGTGCATTCGTGTATATGTACAGGTATGTTATGTAGATGGATATGTGTTTATCTGTGTATATGTCATAAATCAAACATGAGCCCCTCTCGTCAGTTCACAAGCTTTTGCTGGTTCTATGACACCGATTTGGTGACTTGCTCTTGTCTGAATGCCTGAAGAAAGTTGTCAGGTTTGCTGTAGGCGGGGAGCCGTCACACTGGCTTTGCACTGCTGCGCAAACATGTGCATTGGCGGCCACGGGTCCGCTTCAGGCCCGTTTTCTGGCGTGTCTTCCAGGCACAGGTGTCCAGTGGCGAGACCTCCTGAGTCCTGTCAACGTGGACGACGACTTCTCCTTTGGGCAAGTGCTCGGCATGCTATTGCTGGACTCCGTCCTCTACAGCCTGGTGACCTGGTATGTGGAGGCCGTCCTCCCAGGCCAGTTCGGCGTGCCCCAGCCCTGGTATTTCTTCATCCTGGTAAGTTCTGACAGCCACCTCTGTGGGGGTGGAGGTGGGCCCAGCGCCCACGCCAGGCCCCTCCAGTCCCTGACATACAATGCATGCCCTGTGCGCTGTCATGAGCCGTGTGTCCTAGAGGCCCCGAGACCCCCACGCCCGAGGTGATCCTTGCACTCCAGGGTCCGAGAGGAGGAGCTGGCGCTGGCTGGCCTGCCACAGGGCCAGTACACAGCCCCCTCCCAGCCATCTTTCTCAAAAAACGTCTTGTTGGGTTTTCTGCCTACAAAGTAATAGAGCTTCTTGTAAAAACGATCACATGCTGGAGTGCACAGCACACTCCCACCCCCCAGAGATGAACATCGCTGACACTTTGAGGTGTAGCTCTTCAGATGATTTTCTATGCATGTGCAGCTATAACATATATACACTTGTTTTTAGAAGGGGGGATTATATTGTAAAAATGCGTGAAACTTGCTTTTTTTTTTTAACGTAACAGTACATCTTAGATATCTTAAGTACATATACATGTGGGTCTATTTACAAATATGCTTTTAGATTTTTATCTACACGTTTATAAATTTTTAAAATTTATTTATAAATATATTTCTATTTAAACATATGTGTTTTTATCAACCAACTTCACTTTTTTTTTTTAATATTTATTTATTTATTTAATTTTGTCTGCATTGGGTCTTTGTTGCTGCACGCGGGCTTTCTCTGGTTGCAGAGAGCGGGGGCTAATCTTCGCTGCAGTGCATGGGCTTCTCACTGTGGTGGCTTCTCTTGTTGCAGAGCACGGGCTCTAGGCGTGCGGACTCAGTAGTTGTCGCACACGGGCTCAATAGTTGTGGCTCACGGGCTCTAGAGCTCAGGCTCAGTAGCTGTGGTGCACAGTCCTAGTTGCTCTGCAGCATGTGGGATCTTCCTGGACCAGGGCTCGAACCCGTGTCCCCTGCATTGGCAGGCGGATTCTTAACCACTGCACCACCAGGGAAGCCCCAACTTCACTTTTTTTTTTTTTTTTCCAACTTCACTTTTTAATGACTACACAGTATTCCATGGATGTACCACTGTATCATTAACTAATTCCCTGTTGGTGAGCTAGGTTAGCCAGGTGCCGCTTCATCGTTCGTTCTTTGATTCAACAAATATGTATCAAGCATCCATTTACTGTATTTCATCAAATCTAAGATGGCCCTTGGAGAATTCTGTGGCGGTCCAGTGGTTAGGTTAGGACTTGGGCTTTCGCTGCCAGGGTAGGATTCGATCCCTGGTCAGGTAACTAAGATCCCACAAGCTGTGTGGTGCGGCCAAAATAAATAAATAAAAATAAAATAAAGCTATAAATACATTTTTTTTTTTTAAAGTTTTACTTGATTTTATTTATTTATTTATTTATTTTTGGCTGTGTTGGGTCTTCGGTTCGTGCGAGGGCTTTCTCCAGTTGCGGCAAGCGGGGGCCACTCTTCATCGCGGTGCGGGGACCGCTCTTCATCGCGGTGCGCGGGCCTTTCTCTATCGCGGCCCCTCCCGTCGCGGGGCACAGGCTCCAGACGCGCAGGCTCAGCAATTGTGGCTCACGGGCCCAGCCGCTCCGCGGCACGTGGGATCTTCCCAGACCAGGGCTCGAACCCGCGTCCCCTGCATTAGCAGGCAGATTCTCAACCACTGCGCCACCAGGGAAGCCCCTATAAATACATTTTTTAAAAATCTAAGATGACCCTGATTCTTAGAGGCACCATTACTTCGTCACTAAGAAAGAAAAATACTGACAGTTAAACTATGGCATTTCTATGATTTGTAAGACACATTCTGATTTCAAAGTCACTTAAAACTTGAGACACGTGTCCCCTAAAACCAATGGACTGTGATATGAGGAACCACCCCAGGCCGTGGGGTATGTGGGGGCTAGAGCTGTGGGTGAGATGTTCTCCCCCTGCAGGGCTTCCCTCCGGGGTGTGGGCGTTCTTCCAGGGCCCCGTGCTCACCTCTCTTGTGACCCTACCCAGCCACTGTGCCATCAGTGTGCCACCCTCAAGTGACACCTGCACTGCCGGGGCCAGACCGTAGAAGGGGAGGCCTCCTCCCAGCAGAGGGAGGCTGGACCTTGGGCTTCTCCTGCTTATTTCACGAGCGCCTGCGTGGCTGAGTGAGGATGCAGCTGGGGGCTCGTCCCACATGGCTCTGGGCTGGACTTAATGACCTGTCTTTGTATTAAATTCCATTGTTAACTTTCCCTGTATCACCTCTGAGTTGACGTGCACAGTAAGCCCCTTCAGCAGAATAGGAAACAGTCTCAGAGCTTCCTGGGGCAGCTGGGTGCAGAACTGCGCTGGGTCTCACACCAACCCTGGACTCTAAGCAGTGTCTTCCCTGCAGCAGCGCCGAGCAGGGGAGTCTAAGGGCGGCTGCTGTCTGCTCTAGCTTTTCGGTTGGTTATCACAAACAAAATGAACTGACGTGACTTGGCTGTTTGAGAGCTTCTGATTTCCATCCTAGCCCTCGTATTGGTGCGGGCACCCGAGGACAGTTCTAGGGAAAGAGGAGGAAGATGACGACCCTGAGAAAGTGCTTAGGACCGAGTACTTTGAAGCTGAGCCAGAGGACCTGGTAGCCGGAATCAAGATCAAGCATGTGTCCAAGGTGCCATACCTATGGGGACGGGGACCGCAGGGTCACGGGGCGGAGACCATCCTCTGGGCCTTGTTTCTCCTGGATTCCTGTGGCTGCCCTCTGACCGGCTCTCCTGGGCACCAGCTATCCCTCAGGCTCTGTCCCCAGGGCCCAGTGTGGAGACTCAGGGTCGAGTCAGCAACCCGTGCTGCCCCACTTAACCTCTGACCAGCTTTGCAGTGGATGCTGTCTGTGTTCGCCATGTATGATGCCTGGGCGTCATGGGCCTTCTAGTCCTGCCGAGACACCAAAACACCGGGGTGCTGGGGACCTGGGGTAGGGCGGAGAGCAGCAGGAAGCAGCGGGGCCTCCTCTCAGTCCTCCTCCCGCCTCTCTGTGCGCTGGTTGGCGGTACTGGGCGTGGTCTCCTCCCCAGACGCTTGGACGGGTATTCCAGAGGGGAGTAGAAGGGGCCCTTTGCAGTGAGGGGCTCCTGAAGTCCGGGGCCACCCTCTGCCTTTCCTGCAGGTGTTCAGAGTGGGGAACAAGGGCAAGGCAGCTGTCAGAGACCTGAACCTGAACCTGTATGAGGGCCAGATCACTGTCCTGCTGGGCCACAACGGCGCGGGGAAGACCACCACCCTCTCCATGCTCACCGGTGAGGGGCCCAGCCTTCATGCCCCACCCCGACCTCCAGGCCCTTCCTTCAAGGCCACCTCAGCGCTGCCCCGGCCTTGTGCCCTCAGGTGGCTATTGTCCTCCCCCTGCTGTGCTGATAGCTAGTGGAGCCCCAGGGGCTCTGGGAACAGGATGGGAGCCTCTCAGGCCACACAGAGGTGGCCCCACCCACGCTGATTTGGTCCCGAGCCCACTCTCCTAGAAAGCCGTCCTGGATGAGCCAGCCCAGCCCTGACGGTCGTCCTGTCCTCCCTGAGAACAGGCTCGAGTAGGACCTGGGCTCGGAGAGCGTGGGGGATGTGCCTCTCTCATTCCTTACAAGCCACACATCCTGGCAGTGGACATCCCCCACCCTCCTCTGTCTCCAGAGACCCACACAGCAGGGTGCACACCGTGTGAACCAGGGAGGCTCAGCACTCCTCGTGCTACTGGAGGATGTTCGCACTGAACTTGAGCCCCGGGGTCTTCTGCTTGGCCCTAGGTCTCTTTCCCCCGACCAGTGGACGGGCGTATATCAGTGGATACGAAATCTCCCAAGACATGGCTCAGATCCGGAAGAGCTTGGGCCTCTGCCCGCAGCATGACGTCTTGTTTGACAACCTGACTGTTGCAGAACACCTGTATTTCTATGCTCAGGTGAGCTGGCAGGTGACAGGATTCATGGGTCGTCGTGGTTATTCCATCACCTACATGCTCGGGTCCCCAGGGCAGCCATGTGAGCCCTTAGCCTCCCAGCAAACTGAACCTGCTCCGAGGAGGCGTTCACCAATTGCGGGGGGGTGGGTGTCAGGACGCAAGATCCAGCCTGGGGAGGGACGGAGACAGCACCATTCCAGTGCCAGCTGGACGGGCTGGCCTCCCGTCAGAAGCTGCTGCCAGATCTCTGTCCCCTGCTGTGTCAGCTGAAAGGCTTGTCGCGCCAGAAGTGCCCTGAAGAAGTCAAACGCATGCTGCACATCCTCAGTCTGGAGGACAAGCGGGACTCCCGGAGCAGGTTCCTGAGCGGGGGGATGAGGCGCAAGCTCTCCATCGGCATTGCCCTCATCGCAGGCTCCAAGGTAGGGGTGGCGGGGCCTGCAGCACAGCAGCCTGGGCCTAGGACGTGGCTCTGCCGTCATCACAAGCCCTTTCCTCTGCTCTCCAGGTGCTGATGCTGGACGAGCCCACCTCGGGCATGGACGCCATCTCCAGGAGGGCCATCTGGGACCTTCTTCAGCAGCACAAAAGTGACCACACCATCCTGCTGACCACCCACTTCATGGATGAGGCCGACCTACTGGGGGACCGCATCGCCATCATGGCCAAGGGGGAGCTGCAGTGCTGCGGGTCATCTCTGTTCCTGAAGCAGAAATATGGTGAGCGGCCGCAGGCAAGCAGCGGGGCAGGCAGCCGAAACTCCATTCTGTGTGGGGTCAGCGTTGCTGGCCCAGTGTGCTGGAGAAAGTATCCACTGGTAACGTTCCCGAAGAGCCCCTGAGATCAGGCAGAGAGAGGCCTTCTCTAGACATCCTGTTCTGCTACCTGTGGGTAGAGACCCGAGGCCCCAGGCAGAGGGGCCTGTGAGAATGAAGAAGGAATGAAGCAGGTAGTCTTGATTTGGAGCATCATTCAGCCTTGAGCAGTGGACTAGCAGTCAAGTGCCAGGGCCACCAAGAGGAGGGGTGCCGTTGCAGAGACCAAGCCCGCTCGCCAGCGTTGCAGCTCCCCAAACAAGTGAGGGGCCCACGGCACTGTCTAGGGCTGGTGGCCAGCGCATGGAGTCAGCCCCGTCTTTGCTGTATGAGCATGGCTTCCCATCTCGAGGGCAACTCATGGTCCAACATGGTCCTGGCACGCCAGGTCACATCCATGTCCCGCCAGCAGAAGGAGCCAATACAGAAGACCAGCGCCCCACCCCCAGAACACCCCAGGATTTGCACCCCTCACATCTGCAGCTTCCTCTGGCCAGCACACAGCCCCGAAAGCAGAAGGTGACCTAGTGTGGTCACCATCAGGCTGGGGGGAGGCTGTAAGAGAGTGGCCTTTGTCCTTAGGTTCTGCTACTGAGCAAGCAGGGAGAAGGGGTCTTGGGGACAGTTTGTACCCCAGTATCTGAGACTTGACATCTGAAGTCCAGCTCTGGTTTCACCTCCTTATCATGCTCAGCACCCCAGGTCCTCCAGTATCTCTCCCCAGTGGGCGGAGGTGGGGAGGTGAGACCCTCAGGACAGCATTGAGGTGCCCTGAGATGCATCGATTCCAGTTCACTTGCCCCAGCTCTGCAGCCCCTTTCCCAGGAGCCTGACCTGCAGGAGCCCGGGGCCCTGGGTGGGCCAGGAGGAGAGTGGGTTGCAGCCTCACTGGGCTCCTGGGTGTACCAGGCGCAGGCTACCACATGACGCTGGTGAAGGAGCCTCACTGCAACCCCGAGGGCATCTCCCGGCTGGTCCACCACCATGTCCCCAACGCCACCCTGGAGAGCAGTGCCGGAGCAGAGCTGTCGTTCATTCTTCCCAAGGAGAGCACACACAGGTACATACATGTCCCAGAGAGCACGCACAGGTACACATCCTAGAGAGAGCATGCACAGGCACGTGTGTGTCCCAGAGCACCCACAGGTACAGATCTGAGAAGGAGGCTCAGGGAGCCTTAAGGGCTCCGTGTGTAGAGTTACCCATCCTACACCTGTGTGGCTTGGCCAGGGGCACCTCTTAGCTCCTGGGCCTGTGATGGTCGGTACCCACTGAATCTGCTTGCTGGGCCCAGGGTGCCAGGCCTCCCTGTGCGTCAGGGCTGTACCCGAGAAGGAGAAGAGTGGCTCGTCACAGGGTGCTCGGTGCACTGGTGCCATCCACACTCGGCACGAGGCTCACTCCTCACACCACAGCCACTCGGGGTTAGTGTGCAGCTGTGAACTCGTGTGTCTTCTTGGTCTCAGAATCTGAGTCATGAACACGGGCCTCATAAACAGAGCAGACTCCCAGTGTGGGGAGGTAAAAACCAAACTCTTAAGTCACATTCAGAAACTTTGGAATAGAAGACTTAAAAGTATATTAATCTTGCTGCAATCCAGATTGAGAAATGTGGTTTTAATCACGGCAGTGTTCTCCGACTCATTTTTTTTTTAATTAATTAATTAATTTATTTATTTTTGGCTGCGTTGGGTCTTTGTTGTTGCGCGCGGGCTTTCTCTAGTTGCAGCTAGCAGGGGATATTCTTCGTTGCGGTGCACGGGCTTCTCATTGCAGTGGCTTCTCTTCTTGCGGGGCATGGGCTCTAGGCATGCGGGCTTCAGTAGTTGTGGCTCGCAGGCTCAGTAGTTGTGGCTCGCGAGCTCTAGAGAGCAGGCTCAGTAGTTGTGGTGCACAAGCTTAGTTGCTCTGTGGCATGTAGGATCCTCCTGGACCAGGGCTCGAAACCAGTCCCCTGCATTGGCAGGCAGATTCTTTTTTTTTTTTTTGGCTGCATTGGGTCTTCGTTCCTGTGTGCGGGCTTTCTCTAGTTGCGGTGAGCTGTGGCTACTCTTCGTTGTGGTGCATGGGCTTCTCATTGCGGTGACTTCTCTTCTTGTGGAGCATGGGCTCTAGGCACATGGGCTTCAGTAGTTGTGGCTTGCAGGCTCTAGAGCACAGGCTCAGTAGTTATGGTGCACGGGCTTAGTTGCTCCGCGGCATGTGGGATCTTCCTGGACCAGGGCTCGAACCCGTGTTTCCTGCATCGGCAGGCAGATTCTTAACCACTGAGCCACCAGGGAAGCCCGGCAGACGGATTCTTAACCACTGCGCCACCAGGGGAGTCCTCTCTGACTTAGATATAGTATAATTTGTTTTATACCTACTCTGTTATCACACACACACAAATGTGCTAATGCACATCCTTTTAGAAAAATCTTTGTCAAGATCTCCAATGACTCCTTAGAATAGATTCCCAATAGTGAGGTAAATATTACCAGATTCACTTCTGGAAAGGTGATGTGTTTGAGTTCCCCAGCAGCAGGATAGGGGAGTGTCCATTTACTCCACAGTTGCCAACTTTGAGTAAAATTTCTTTTTAATATTTGTGTATCTAATGGGTGAAAATGGCACACACATGCGTAATTGGCATTTTGTGTTTCTTCCATTCCAGCTGGCGGGAGGTTGACTGCTTCCCATGCTTATTGGGCTATAAGCATCGCTTCTTCTGCGTGTTGCATGTTCACGGCTTATGTATTAACATCAACCATTTGTGTTGCAACTTTTTCTAATTTGTTGCTGCCTTTTAATTTTGTGGGATTTTTTTCCCACTGCAGATGGGATTAATGGGTTATATCTTTTCCTTTGTTATTTCTTCTTAGAAAGTATTTCCCTACCCTATAAGTAAAAGAATATTCATCAGTTTCTTTTGGTTTGCTTTGTGATTTCATGTAGGTGTATAGGTATCGAAGAGTGCCTTATAGGCCAACATACTCAAAAAATGTTATGTGTGGGAATTCCTTGGTGGTCTAGTGGTTAGGCTTCAGCACTTTCCCTGCTGTGGCCTGGCTTCAATCCCTGGTCGGGGAACTGAGATCCTGCTAGCTGCGCGGCATGGCCAAAAAAAAAAAAAAAGAAGATTATTAAAAAAAAATGTTACGTGGGGGGAGAAAGGGTGCGCAGGGGAAGAACAAAGCCTAACTTTTTTTTTTTGAGAAGGCATCTCAAGGAGCTAACCTTCCTTTGCTCCTCCCCCATGCAGCACAGAGGTGATTATTTAGAAACAAATTATCTAGAAAGTCACTGAGAAGTGACTCATCACTCAGGGTCTTTTTTTTCAGGTTTGAAAGTCTTTTTGCTAAACTGGAGAAGAAGCAGAAGGAGCTGGGCATCGCCAGCTTCGGGGCCTCTGTCACCACCATGGAGGAAGTCTTCCTGCGGTAAGTAAACGTGCGTCTGCATCTGTCTAGGGCTCAGCCTTGCGGATGATTTTTCCAAAGTGTGTAATAAAGCAATCCCCTTGATTGTCATCTGGAACACCCATCTGAGGTGGACCTACAGCCCGGAGGGGTGGGCAGCAGGGCAGTGGGCTGGCTGTCAGGGCCCGAGTTCACATCACAGCCCTATATTAACACTTGCACAGACTCAGCCAGGTTCCTGACACACGCAGTGACTCAGTCAGCAGAGCAGCCGAGCTCTGATCACTGGAAACTCCACTCCCACGTTGTGAGTGTGTTGGCACCTCCCCTGGGGCCCCTCCCGGGAGCACCTCAGCAGCATCAGGCTGGCCAGGCTCCTCTCAGGTCTAGGTAATGATCCCGGAGTGTGTTTCCATCTATGATGAAGGTGTGAAATTTAGCCTTCACCCCTCAGAACTACGGGGTGAGCTCCAGATGGTTAATACATTGGTCAAACATTGCTTGAATGCTTTATTTAGCGGATACAGTGCTAAGAACAAGAAATACAAAAATAAATGTGAGATAGATGTTTTTCCTTGAGGATCGCATACCCTAGAGGAGGCAACAGGATAAGTGAATATAAGTACAGTGCCATTTGAGTCGGGTGGCTCCCTGGCTTCGGTGCGGCCCCGATACCAGGCTCCGCCACAGGGCCTGGCAGACTTACCACCCGCCCACCCTCCACACACCCGTCTCTGTCTCACCTGTCCCAGTGTTGCCCCTTCTGGAACACACTCTTCTGCTCCCTGGTCTCAGCGTGACAGTGAGCGCCCCAAGCCGCAGTGGCCTGTATTGTGACAAGCCCTCCTGGTGCTGCCATCGTGCCCCAAGCCCCATCCTGTCCCTCTGGAAAGCCCGGGTTATAAGTGCTGACTTCGATCAGTCTCCCTGGGAGACCGGGAGGCCCCCATGGGCAGGGCCCTGTCTAGTTGTCTCTCTCCTGGACTTTGCTTGGCTGCCATAGCTGGTGTCCTGGAGATACTTATCGATGAATGAGTGAATGAACAATTGAAGTCCCAGCTGATGGAGCAGATGGCGCTCTGCTTTAGTGCCCCTGACAGTCGCCCGCCTTTGCTGCACCTCTTCCTCCCCGAGGAGCCGAGTTGTGACTGGGCCTCCATGTCTCGACCAGGGTCGGTAAGCTGGTGGACACCAGCATGGACATCCAAGCCATCCAGCTCCCTGCCCTGCAGTACCAGCACGAGAGGCGGGCAAGCGACTGGGCCGTGGACAGCCACCTGTGCGGGACAATGGACCCAACTGACGGCGTCGGCACCCTGATCGAGGAGAACACTGCCGTCAGGCTCAACACTGGGGTGAGACTGCGCGACCCCGAGCACTGCATGCATTAGAGGCCGCGGGGGCAGATAGCATAGGGAGGGTCAGCACTCTGGGAAGAGGGCAGATTACAGCTCGTGCTCCCATGGGCTGGCAGGCAGAAGGAAAACCCGGAACATTTTAGTCGCGCACCTGTTGTTTCTCGTTGTTCTAATAACCTGGCCACTCACGAATAAGGGTGAACGCTGCTTATAAGGCTAACAGTGCCCCGTGTACCGAGAGCTTAGAGCTTGCCGTGTGCCCGGCACCCAGTGAGACAGAGGGCAGCACTGGTCCCATTTTACAGACAGGAAGCTGAGGCCTGGGCCAAGGTCGAATGGGCAGCACATGGCGGAGCTGGGCTCTGGTCCCTGCCGGCCTGACTTGCACTTAGAGGACAGTGAAGGGCTGAGCGTGGGGAATATAGGCAGTGGGGGGAGGTTTGTCCATCTCCTCTGCTGTGAGGGTGGCCAGAGTCCTCTGACCAGGAGCACGGGGAAAGCAGAGGCCTCGGCTCCCCTCTGGGATAGCAGAGGGTCCCTTAACCTCCTTCGACGGTGGAATAGTGCCTGCCCTGCCACCACAGCTAATGTGAGACCCCCAGGGCCCAGTTGGGACCTATGGGGATGTGTTCTTGTGGGTCTTCCATGTCATTGACTGGGCCCCAGGAGAAGCCCTGGGACCCCAGGCTCATGTGCAGACCGTGCCTGCTGCTGGGGGGCGGGGTCAGGCACTGGCTCTGGGGTGGCGGTTGTATCACCCTCATCCCCTCTGTCGCAGCTGGCCCTCCACTGCCAGCAGTTCTGGGCCATGTTCCTGAAGAAGGCCGCATACAGCTGGCGGGAGTGGAAGATGGTAGCGGCCCAGGTCCTGGTCCCTCTGACATGCATCACCCTGGCCCTCCTGGCCATCAACTACTCCTCCGAGATCTTCGATGACCCCCTCCTGAAGCTGACCTTGGCCGAGTATGGCAGAACCATCATGCCCTTCTCGATTCCCGGGACCTCTCGGCTGGATCAGCAGCTGTCAGAACATTTGAAAGACATGCTGCAGGCTGAGGGCCAGGAACCTCGAGAGGTGCTGGGTAAGGGGTGTCCCCAGGGGGCTTGGGGCCCGAGTTGTGTTGTCAGAGCCTGCTTCTCAACCAAGGCACTGTGGACATTTGGGGTGGTTCTTTGCTTAGCAGCATTCCTGGCATCACTCCCACTCCAGACATTGCCAGGTGTCCCCTGGGGGAGAAAATCTTTGCCCTGAGTCAAAGGAAGACAAAAGTCCACGTCTCTAGGGCTAAACTTTGTCCAGGCGGTCATTTACAGAAGTCAGATTTTTCAGGACCATTTACAAATGAAATGTAAAACCTCAGCGATGTTTACGTTACCTTTTTTTGTTTGAGAGGCCGGTCACGATATGCCTTATGTGACATGGTGTTTTCTTCCCACATCCTAAAACCGAAACTATCTCGTGTCCCTGGCGGTGGCAGTTGGACACTGCCCTGGCTTTAGAGCAGGCATCGCACTCTAGTTAAATGGAATATGCTTGAAGTTTTTCACGTTTCTCTGCTCCCCTCCCACTTCCTGGCCAGCAGCTTTGAGGTTCAGCACGCTGATGGTCCCAAAATCTTGGCAGGAGTCAGGTTCTTCTTTAGGAAAATGTCGAACGTATCAACGGCCTAGAGCAGGCTGGCACTGCCAGGGGCACCGCTGCCAGGAGGAGCTGCTGCAGCCGGAGTCCCTGCTCGGCCTGCCAGCGATCAGGGCCCTGAGTAGCCCTACTGACAGTGGTGGGCGCCTTGTTTGTCACCCCCATTCCATCCCATCTTGTTTTCTGCCTGTCACTCGGCCTGGTGTGAAGATTTCAGGGCTGTCATGGTGCGTGGTGGCTCCAGGGATTTAGAACAGTGCCGTAGATGCCCGGGCCTGGGAGGGTGTGGAAGGCCAGACTGCCTGCTCCCTCATGGAGTGTGGGGACTTTCAGTCCTGAGCACCTTACTGTGGGTGAATTACGCTGCACCTAATGCATCTGACCCTTTTCCTTGTGTGCCAAGAGCCACAGCAGACCTTGCCGGGAGCCTCTGTAACTGTCTCCATTAGGATTCACCAACGGGTCCCTGTCCCCTCGCTGACACTGGGGTCCCACAGTGTGGGTGTCATCGCGGTCCCCAGGCGACAGCTGAGTGAGAGGCAAGGCGGGAGCAGTGAGCGTGTGTGAAATGCTGGTTCCCTGCAGCTGCGCGGCCAGCTGTGGGCTGGGCAGTGTGTGCTCGTGAGCTAGTGGAACTGAATGCTCCCAAGGTCACTCGTGGGTGGACAGCTGACCCCACCCCCGTCAGAACCCCCGCTTGCTCTGTGCCACAGCTGAGGAGCAAAGTGACGGACCTGGCATGATTGGGATTCTGTTGCTGCCCTTGGGTTGCAGGAGAATGCCAGGCATATGGGCTGCCCAGAACCCAACTGCCCAGAGAATCTGATGTGAAGTGGGGATTCGCTGGAGCTCATCCGCGTGCCAAGAGAACAGCTCCTTCTCCCAGGGCCTTTTCCCTCAGGCCACTCTTTTTAAAAACTCTTATTTTTTTATGATTATAAAAGGGTACTTATTCCTTCTATGAAAACTGGAAAAACAGAGACATAGAGGGACAGTCCTGTGTAATTGCACCCTTGGACGTAGCCCCTCACCCACCCCCGTGGTCCTGAGGGCTGGTCCAAGCCTACCTAGGGCCGCCCCTCCCTGCACCTGACTGGGGGCTTCACCCTTCAGGCAGCTCAGAGGTTTCCACAGCTCTGACTTCTGGACCCTCACCTCCTCCTGATCCAGCCTTCTTCCTGCCACGTTGACCCTGGCCCAGGTCCGGGCCCTGTATCTCTGAGAGGCCCTTTAGTGTGTGTATGTGTGTGAACGGGGGGTTTGTGGGGGAGAAGGAAGAGCCTGCCCTGCCACTCAGCTCCTGTGGCTATGGGGGTGTCCCCCCCGAGGCCTGCAGCCCCAGGTCCTGCTGCTCCCACCACGTGGCCCCATGGTCCGTGGACAGCGTGCAGGTGGAAGGTGATGCATCCTTTCTGCTGTTCCTCCAGCCCTTCAGAGCCCCACAGAGCAGGGCCTCGGAGGGGGACGCAGGACGCTGCTGACTCTGCCATTGCCCACCCCCAGGTGACCTGGAGGAGTTCCTGATTTTCAGGGCCTCGGTGGAGGGGGGCGGCTTTAACGAGCGGTGCCTGGTGGCGGCATCCTTCAGAGACGTGGGCGAGCGCACGGTGGTCACTGCCCTGTTCAACAACCAGGCGTACCACTCGCCGGCCACCGCGCTGGCCATCGTGGACAACCTTCTGTTCAAGCTGCTGTGCGGCCCTCAGGCCTCCATCACGGTCTCCAACTACCCTCAGCCCCGGAGTGCCCTGCAGGCCGCCAAGGATCAGTTCAACGAGTATGTGCACTGTCCCCCCACCTCAGGACCCCATCCCCGCATGGTCAGGACCTGGCCCAGCCCAGTCAGGACCCTGCTCCCATCAGGTCGGGACCCCTCACCAGGACTGACCACCTCAGGCACTGCCAGGGACCCCCAAGGGCCACAGCGGTAAAAACAGCATTGTTTCTGCCCTCAGGAATCTCCCAGTTCTTGGCTGGGGACTCCTGCCCCACATCCTTCTCAGCCTTCCATACTTAGCCTTCCCTTGGACAGCAGATAAGCTGGTGAGACCACAACCCCCATACACCCAGGCCCCACAGGAGACTCCTGAGGATTTGGAGGGCCGTGCCCTCTTCCCAAATCTGCACCTGGCTCTTGCCACTGTCCCTGGGGGATCCGAGTGTCTGCTCCCGTCCAGCCTGCAGCACGCAGCTGTTGTGTGTGTTGCTGCCCCTCGGTGGCCTCGAGTCAGGGAGCCCATTGGGCATCTCTGTCCTTAGGCCTGTCACACCATCATGTGTGTGGGACTCTCCCTCTTCCTGGTTGCAGAGTCCCCAGACCTCTGGGGACCGTCCAGAGGAAGCCGGAAAAATCAATTAATTTCAGAACCATCACCCCACCTCAGGGCAGTTAATCAGTGGGGGGCGGTTTCATCCCTATTTCCCGTTTTAGACTGTGCCCTGGCCCTCTAGTGTCTCCCACCCCCCCTGCTCTCTCCAGTCCCCACCACGGAAGCAGAGACACAGCAGTGGTCCTCTGTTCTCGCCATGCCGGGGATCAGGCTGAGGAGTCGGGCTTAGTAGGGTGACAGTGGACAAGGAACAGGAGTTTTCATTTTGTTGTAACAGCTCTAGGAGATATAATCCACCTGCCATACAGTTCACCTGTTCACAGTGTACAACTGAACAGTTTCTAGTATATTCAGAGTCGTGGAGACATCACCACAATATAATTTTATTGAACGTTTTCATTATCCCTGAAAGAAACCCCGGGACCACTGGCAGTCACTCCCCATTCCTCTTTCCTCCACCTCTAAGCAGCCAGGAGTCTGCTTTCTGTCTCCGTGGATTTGCCTGTCCTGGACATTTCACGTAGATGGAATCAGATACCACGTGCGTGGCCTTTCATGACTGGCTTCTTTCACTCTTGAGGCTCATCCACGTTGTGTTAGCACTTCACTCAGTACATAGCATCCATTTGTCCCAGCACCATTTGTTGAACCTTTCGTGGGGTGGGGGTGTTTTAAGCTACAGAATAATGCTGTCAGCGCTGGTTTCTGGAACATGTTGCTGGCACCTGAATGTCCTGCCCACTCAAGAGCGGGGAGATGGCCACCACCCTGATGCTGTGCCCGACAGCGGGTCTGACTGGGGCAGCCAGAGAGAGCGAAGTGGAGGTCTCAGATCCATACCTGAGTGTCTGTGGGGAGTGGGTGGCACAGGGACAGATTGAAGGCAACTGGGAGAGTGGCACTGCCATCATTGGGGATAGGACGTCCAGAGGAGGAGCTGTTCTCAGGGGGATGGAATTTTCCTGGTGCAGAGACCCTGAGGCTCTCATGTTCTCTCTTAAACCCTTTAGTGGCTGGGCCACTGCATCACCTGCTTTGGACAGTAGTGACCCAGCACTTGATACCCCCACCTGCCCGGACATGCTGTGCTCTGTCCCTGACCTGTCGGTGCGCCCCCTCCTCACCCCCGCAGGGGCCGGAAGGGATTCGACATCGCCCTCAACTTGCTCTTCGCCATGGCATTCTTGTCCAGCACATTCTCCATCCTGGCGGTCAGCGAGAGGGCCGTCCAGGCCAAGCACATGCAGTTTGTGAGCGGAGTCCACGTGGTTACTTTCTGGCTCTCGGCTCTGCTGTGGGACCTCATGTCCTTCCTCGTCCCCAGTCTGCTGCTGCTGGTGAGCTGCATGGTGCTGGGGCCCTTCCCCCACACGTCCAGGGGGCTTGCCTTGGGGACCCTGCGTGGACTGAAACCAGCCTGGGGTCCATGCTGGCAGCTCAGCCCCCGTTGCGGGAGGAGGTTGGGAATGCCCTGGCAGCCCCCCTCGCCTGTCTGCACACCCCCAGCCTCTGCCCCCCTTTGGTAGGTAGGGCCCTGGAGCAGGTGCCCTGGTGGACAGCTTCCTGTTTCCTCAGGGAGGATACCAGGAGAGCCACGGAGGTGGGTGGGGGGCAGACACGGCCAGAGGGGCTGATGGGCCTGGGCTCATGCGTCCCCTGTGGGCACGCCGGCCGCCTGTCTGTGCTGCTGCAGGTGGTGTTCAAAGCCTTCGACGTGCACGCCTTCACGCAGGACGGCCACGTGGCCGACGCCCTGCTGCTGCTCATGCTCTATGGCTGGGCCATCATCCCCCTCATGTACCTGATGAGCTTCTTTTTCTCGGGGGCGGCCACTGCCTACACGAGGCTGACCATATTCAACATCTTGTCGGGCATCGCCACTTTCCTCGTGGTCACCATCATGCGCATCCCAGGTGGGAGCCAGGAGACCACCTCCCTGCACCCCAATCCCTGCACCCACAGAGCTGCTCAGCCCGATGGGGGAGGCCCAGATGGGGGCACCGGGCAGGCCGGTGGGGCCGCCTGCCAGAGGTGCTGCCCCGGAGGCCTGGTGCCTGATCCCTGGGGGAGGCACAGCTGGCTATGCAGGGAACTCCGGAAACCTGCCCTTCCCGATTGCTCTGTTCTTGGAGGCAGGTGCGGTGTGTCCTCCAGCGCTGACTTGTCTGTGCCTCCTCCCCACAGCGGTCAAGTTAGAAGAACTTTCCAGAACCCTGGACCGCGTGTTCCTGGTGCTGCCCAACCACTGTTTGGGGATGGCGGTCAGCAGTTTCTACGAGAACTACGAGACAAGGAGGTACTGCACCTCCTCTGAGGTGGCAGCCCACTACTGCCGGAAACACAGTGAGTGTCCAGGCCTCTCTCGGGACAGCCTGTCCCCCATCACAGGCACAAGGGCCACCTCGCATGGTGAAGCCACCAAAACGCAGGAGGTGCTTGGGGCCCCCGTGTGGCAGTGACACACCCTCGGAAGCGCAGTGGGCCCCGCGCTAGCGCATCCTCCACCCTGGGGGCTGGGTGCAGGCACCTCACGGTCCCAGAGAGAGGGTCATGGGCTGGGACCCCGGAGGGGAGGGGCGCTCAGGGCACGGGCACAGCACCCTGTCCCTTGCTTGCATAGACATCCAGTACCAGGAGAACTTCTATGCATGGAGCGCTCCGGGGGTTGGCAGGTTCGTGACCTCCATGGCCACCTCAGGGTTTGCCTACCTCACCCTGCTGTTCCTCATTGAGACCGATCTGCTGTGGAGGCTGAAGGCCTGCCTGTGTGCCTTCCGGAGGAGGCGAGCGCTGGTGAGTAGCTCCAGGGCCCCCATCTGGCCTCTGGCTGCTCTGCGTAGGGCGCCCTCCAACCGAGGTTGGGCTTCCTTGGGGCCACCACACAGGGAGGGCCTCAACACTGGCCACAGCCAGGCTGCGTGTCCATCGGCAGCGCTCACAGCCTGGGAGGGGCTGCGGCCTCACCGTCCCCAGGGGCTCTCCGTCCCAAGACCCTGAAGCCATGGAGTCGAGGGAGCCTGGGGCCTCAGGGACCTCGGTCTCAGTGGAGGCGTGTGGGCTGGGGCGCCCTCATGTTTGTCACATACATTCTTTCCCTAAACAAACAAAACCTGTTGAGACAGCATTGGATGGACAGGAACCCAGGGCTAATTGGGGCTAAGATATTATGACTTTTCTAAGAAAAGGGGTTTCGTGGTTTTCTCCATGAGTCCTGCACCGTCCTTGTCCCCCAGGTAGTTTGTGTCTCCTTGAGGCAAATGTTAGCCCTTACGGCTGCCCAGCTCTCCTTGTGGGAGGTCTGAGTTGGCACACGTGGGGCTGAGCTGGGGTGAGTAGTTTAGCCCTTCCTCCCATGGGGAAGGACCTCTCTGGCGGGAGCTCACCCTGGTGGTCTTTCTCTGGAACAATTAGACAGAAGTGTACACCCAGACGTTAGCGCTTCCTGAAGACCAGGACGTGGTGGATGAAAGGAACCGCATCCTGGCCCCCAGCCTGGACTCCCTGCTGGACACGCCTCTGATTATCAAGGAGCTCTCCAAGGTGAGGTGGGCCCTCTCTCCGCGGGTCTATCCCCCGGCCCCCCCACCAGAGCTGGCTCCCGGCTGTCCCCAGGCCTCCGCACAGCTGTGTTTTCTCCCGGGCACTGTGCAGGTGTATGAGCAGCGGGCGCCCCTCCTCGCCGTGGACAAGGTCTCCCTCGCAGTCCAGAAAGGGGAGTGCTTTGGCCTGCTGGGTTTCAACGGAGCCGGCAAAACCACGACTTTCAAAATGCTGACTGGGGAGGAGACCATTACTTCTGGGGACGCCTTTGTTGGGGGCTACAGCATCAGCTCTGACATCGGGAAGGTGGGTACAGCCAGGGAGGCAAGAAGAAGGACACCCGGGAGGTAGGGATGGGGCTTGTCTCTGGCTCATGGTTCATGGACAGGAGGACGAGGCAGTGACCACGGCCAAAGGTAAGCAAGTGATGGGGAGAAGACTGAGGAGATTACAGCCCCCTCGGCCAGACGGGACCAGGCCTGGCAGGCGGGCTGAGACCGAGTCCCTCCCGGAGAAGCAGCTTCTTTGGACCTGGGCACAGAGTGGCACCCACAGAACTCTGCCCACTGGAAAGAACTCTAGTCTGTGTGCATAGATTTATAATAATGGTGTTCTGGGCTGTTCAAACCAGACGTCCCACCGAGAACCAAAAGCAGGATAAAATGTTAATGACAAATCACATAGTTAAGAGCATCTAAGAGCCCGAGGCGTGGTGAAGACCTCCGCAATCTGCAAGCCCTGAGAGGCTCCACCGGAGCGCCCCTGCACAGAGGGCGCTATGGTCCCGGTGACTGGGTTTAGGGACCTTATCGAGTGTATGGGGCAGAAACAAAGGACCACCCCTCTACGTTAGGATGAAGCAGGCCACCCTCCTGCTCTCCCTACCCCCGGGGATTGCATGGACAGTTTCCCGTGTGCTGAGCAGGGCAGGGGAAGGAACAGAGAAGATGCTTGTGCCTGGGAATGACTGCATCTCCTGAACTGGCAGCAGGGGCTTCCAGGTGGCTCTGCCCCCACACTGCAGCTCACACCCTCTCTGCAGGAAGGCTTTCATCCTAGGCCTCCAAGAGCCCCTCACGTAGTGCTTCAAGGCTTGTGAGCAGTGCACAAGCAAAGCAAACAAAGCAGACAGGGTGCTGCGGCTGGAGCCCACAGACACAAGGGCTCCACGGCAGGACAAGCCCACCACTTTGGATTTGCCGTTACCAGACCCAGATTGTAAAACAACTGTGTTACTATGTTCAAATAAATAGACAAGATTGAAATTATACGCAAGGAAGAGGAAACTGTAAATGTGATCTAGGAAATGGAGGCAAGGTGAGAAGTCTGAAATACGTTTAATCTGAGTTCCAGCAGGAAAGGAGAGAACGGGGGGAGAGGTAGTAACTGCCATGGTCATGGCCAAGAACTTTCCCAGACCGATTAAGAACAGATTCCGGAAGTCTAAGAACCCCAAAGAGGTTAAAGAAAAAGAAACCACATCTCTGGAATCCACAGAAACCAGGCTTGCCTGTCCCCACCAGCTGCCGAATGTGGCTGGAGGTGGAGGCCTGCCACGCAGCATCCTGGCTGTGCTGAACATAGCCACTTGTTCCAAGACCAGCTGCCATGCCATCTGCCCAGGTGACGCCCCACCCCAAAGGTGTTGCCAGCAAACATCTCTTAATAGAGGAGGAAAAAGAAAGGTCCCAGCACACATTAGATGTTTGTCAAGCGTCTAATGAACGGGTATCTGTCAGCTGTAAAGCATTGCATGGACACGGTCACTTTGTATAATCAATGCATTCTTGCATCCATCCGCCCCTGTGCTGCCCGGGGTAGACCGGTTTCTGGCCTGTCTCTGACCCCTGGGTGGGGGGCAGTCTGGGTCCCGGTACCTACCCCGCCACTGAGCCAGCCAAGCCCCTCCAGCAACCCCAACAAAGTGCTGCTCGGCAAACTTTGGCAGTGGGAGGCCGCCAGGGCCTGTGCACCGACTGAGGGACCACCCTAGACAGATCCCCTGAGAGAAACCCTCTGACCTGCTTTCTCCCGGCTGTGCTCCAACCCCAGATGCGGCAGCGGATTGGCTACTGCCCCCAGTTTGATGCCCTGCTGGACCACATGACGGGCCGGGAGACACTGGTCATGTACGCCCGGCTCCGGGGCGTCCCCGAGTGCTACATCGGCGCCTGCGTGGAGAACACGCTGCGGGGCCTGCTCCTGGAGCCGCACGCCAACAAGCTGGTCGGGACGTACAGGTGCGCCTGCGTTCCGGCCCCTGCCCTGCCCCCCGCCTCAGTGACCTCAGGCCTTCCCAGGGTGGAGTCAGGCTCTCTGTTACCATAGAGCCGGGGGCACGCGGGTCAGGGGCTGGAGCTCCCACCCATCATTCCAGGATCAGTGAGGATTTGGCAGCATGGCCCAGGCAGCTCCAGATGAGAGGGGCTGCCCCTCTGGTTCCTGCCACCTGGAGGCACAGCCAGGACCCCCTGTCAGGCCCCCTTAGGTGCAGACAGGTGGTGCTACTGCTCTGTGTGGGGCTGTGGACCAACCCCCTGGGCACAGCTCTCTCTAGGGCTTCCTACTCTATGAGGTGGGCTTTCCAGGCACGCTCACCTCATTCTTCTTCACCTGGGACACTCTGCCATCACTGGGCCCGGTCCTGTGCTGGGACCCGGAGAGCCCATGCTAATCATCCGCCTTACCTTCCCCTGCACCCCCTCTGCCCTAGCGGCGGCAACAAGCGGAAGCTCAGCACCGGCATTGCCCTGCTTGGAGAGCCAGCAGTCATCTTCCTGGACGAGCCGTCCACTGGCATGGACCCCGTGGCCCGGCGCCTGCTCTGGGACACCGTGGCAAGGGCCCGCGAGTCCGGAAAGGCCATCGTCATCACCTCCCACAGGTAAAGCCAGGACCGGGGCTGTAGGAGGGGTGGGCCGGGAGGGGCTGGGTGGACAGAAGACCTGTCAGCATCTGGTGAAGTCTGAGGAGAATCCCTAGGCTCTACCGTGTGGGCCACACCCTGAGCATGGGAATCAGGAACAGCCTGATCTGGGCATCAGTACTTTCCCATGTGCACAGCTTTTGATGTGGAGGGTGGGCATCAGCATCCCCCAGTGCTATATCAGGCCTGCACTCCCTCTTCCCAGCATGGAGGAGTGTGAGGCCTTGTGCACCCGGCTGGCCATCATGGTGCAGGGTCAGTTCAAGTGCCTGGGCAGCCCACAGCACCTCAAGAGCAAGTTTGGCAGTGGCTACTCCCTACGGGCCAAGATCCGGAGCGACAGGCAGCAGGAAGCCCTGGAAGAGTTCAAGGCATTCGTGGACCTGACCTTCCCAGGTGTGTGCCGCTGTGCAGAGGTCATCTGTGCGTCTGTCCATCCCTGACCCCTGGGACGAGGGCCATGATTCCAGGGGCCTGGGCCTCCCTCCCTTGGCCATCCAGCCCGGCCCTCAGGGGGACACGGTCTCTCCTTTGTGCAGGTAGCGTCCTGGAAGATGAGCACCAAGGGATGGTCCATTACCACCTGCCTGGCAATGACCTCAGCTGGGCGAAGGTGAGCTTGGGCCCCACTGGGCCTCCAGCAGTTGCTCCTTCTCCAGCCAGCTCTTTCCAAGGAGGAATCACTTTCAGTTTTTCTGCTCTAACACTCACCCTAATATCTGCTAGGTTTGGGGGTTTATACCTCAAATATCTGAGTTGGAAAAAAAATGGTGCAAAAAAGGAGACTGGCCCAGAGAGGTAACACATCTTGCCCAAAGGTCATACTCTGAGCTGGGAAGAGTCAGGAGGAAGCCTGGTGCCGGGGCCTGCTCGCCCTGTGCAGGGGTAGGATCTCTGGTGGCCTTACCACCCCCTATGGCCAGAGGAGTCCCAGACCAGCCGAGGAGCCAGGCCCTGGCTTGTTAACAGTGGCTTTTCTGCTTCCAAAGGTGTTTGGTGTTCTGGAGAAGGCCAAGGAGAAGTATGGCATGGACGACTACTCTGTGAGCCAGATCTCGCTGGAGCAGGTCTTCCTGAGCTTCGCCCACCTGCAGCCACCTGTCGAGGACGAGGGGCCGTGAGGAGCCGGGCTCACAGGTGGGCATCCTCTCTTGCTCCGAGTTCACCTCATCCTGCACCTTTATTTCTGATCACTGTTTTCTACAATGGATTGAAGAATCAAGGCACAGTATGGACCGGGTGTGTCGTGCCCTCACGCTGGGAAGCAGCATGGGAACGTCCGCGTCTCAGGCATTCTGAAGCCCGCCGTCCAGAACTCAAGATCCCCACCAAGAGCGTGTCGGGCAGTCTGTGTGGGCAGGCTGCGGGGTCTGGGCGGAGAGCTGTCCCGGAAGGGGCCTCACTGACCCAGGGGTCGAGAGTACCCAGCCATACCGCTGCGTTCGCACCTGGCATGGAGCTTCCCTGGGGTGAAAGGGAAGGCCTGCAGGACAGTGGGCATCGGGCTCACCAGGCTGCCCAGGATGGACAGAAAGACGCCTGTCACTGTCCTCAGGGGAGATACGGCTGAATTAGGCACTGAGGTCTTGGTTTCCAGTGCAGCTGGGTGTCCTGGAGTCCCTCTCCTGAGAGGGTGGACACTGCGCCAGACAGAGCCGGCCCTGAGCCCAGCGTCATCCCACCAGCGTCTTCCAGAGTGGCCGGTGAGGGGAGGGGTGAGCCACAGGCTGGGAGGCCAGTTGGGGACCACCGTGGGGCTGAGCAGCCACCCATGGAGGGCACACCTAGTGCGTGGTGACTGTCCACAAAATAAAGGCTGGGAGGGAACATGACCGTGGTCTGTGAGTCACGAGGTGGGCCCCCGGGCCCCGTCACCCAGTGCAGTCCCAGCACGAGCCTCCTGTGTCAAGTTCCAGACAAAAACAAGTGCTCGTTTTTCCCAATATGTAGTCAGTTTACAGAACTCGCTGCTGTGGAATAAGCCAAAAATGCAAGTGCACAATCAGGGTAGCTAAATGGCCACCTGAAAGACCCTTTGTCCAGGGTGAGGAAAGAGGCATGTAGGGTTGGCAGAGGAGGGTGTGGAGCTGGGTGGGCAGGAGGTCTTTGGCTCCAGGGCCACTCGTGGGCTTTACACCATTTTCCAGGAGAGTTTTCTTCAGCATCAGCTCCCTTTTATTGATGCACTTTTATTTCTTTTTTTTTTTTTTAATCATCTTTATTGAAGTATAATTGCCTTACAATGGTGTGTTAGCTTCTGCTTTATAACAAAGTGAATCAGTTATACATATACAATATGTTCCCATATCTCTTCCCTCTTGCATCTCCCTCCCTCCCACCCTCCCCATCCCACCCCTCTAGGTGGTCACAAAGCATGGAGCTGATCTCCCTGTGCTATGCGGCTGCTTCCCACTAGCTATCTATTTTACATTTGGTAGTGTATATATGTCCATGCCACTCTCTCACCCTGTCACATCTTACCCCTCCCCCTCCCCATATCCTCAAGTCCATTCTCCAGTAGGTCTGTGTCTTTATTCCCGTCTTGCCACTAGGTTCTTCATGGCCTTTTTTTTTTTTTTCTTAGATTCCGTATATATGTGTTAGCATACTGTATTTGTTTTTCTCTTTCTGACTTACTTCACTCTGTATGACAGACTCTAACTCCATCCACCTCATTACAAATACCTCCATTTCATTTCTTTTTATGGCTGAGTAATATTCCATTGTATATATGTGCCACATCTTCTTTATCCATTCATCTGTCGATGGACATTTAGGTTGCTTCCATGTCCTGGCTATTGTAAATAGAGCTGCAATGAACATTTTGGTACATGACTCTTTTTGAACTATGGTTTTCTCAGGGTATATGCCCAGTAGTGGGATTGCTGGGTCGTATGGTAGTTCTATTTGTAGTTTTTTAAGGAACCTCCATACTGTTCTCCATAGTGGCTGTATCAATTTACATGCCCACCAACAGTGCAAGAGTGTTCCCTTTCCTCCACACCCTCTCCAGCATTTATTGTTTCTAGATTTTTTGATGATGGCCATTCTGACCAGTGTGAGATGATATCTCATTGTAGTTTTGATTTGCATTTCTCTAATGATTAATGATGTTGAGCATTCTTTCATGTGTCTGTTGGCCATCTGTATATCTTCTTTGGAGAAATGTCTATTTAGGTCTTCTGCCCATTTTTGGATTGGGTTGTTCGTTTTTTTGTTATTGAGCTGCATGAGCTGCTTGTAAATCTTGGAGATTAATCCTTTGTCAGTTGCTTCATTTACAAATATTTTCTCCCATTCTGATGGTTGTCTTTTGGTCTTGTTTATGGTTTCCTTTGCTGTGCAAAAGCTTTTAAGTTTCATTAGGTCCCATTTGTTTATTTGTGTTCTTATTTCCATTTCTCTGGGAGCTGGGTCAAAAAGAATCTTGCTGTGATGTATGTCATAGAGTGTTCTGCCTATGTTTTCCTCTAAGAGTTTGATAGTGTCTGGCCTTACACTTAGGTCTTTAATCCATTTTGAGTTTATTTTTGTGCATGGTGTCAGGGAGTGTTCTAATTTCATACTTTTACATGTATCTGTCCAATTTTCCCAGCACCACTTATTGAAGAGGCTGTCTTTTCTCCACTGTATATGCTTGCCTCCTTTATCGAAGATAAGGTGACCATATGTGCGTGGGTTTATCTCTGGGCTTTCTATCCTGTTCCATTGATCTATATTTCTGTTTTTCTGCCAGTACCAAACTGTCTTGATTACTGTAGCTTTGTAATATAGTCTGAAATCAGGGAGCCTGATTCCCCCAGCTCCATTTTTCGTTCTCAAGATTGCTTTGGCTATTCGGGGTCTTTTGTGTCTCCATACAAATTGTGAAATTTTTTGTTCTAGTTCTGTGAAAAATGCCAGTGGTAGTTTGATAGGGATTGCATTGAATCTGTAGATTGCTTTGGGTAGTAGAGTCATTTTCACAATGTTGATTCTTCCAATCCAAGAACATGGTATATCTCTCCATCTATTTGTATCATCTTTAATTTCTTTCATCAGTGTCCTATAATTTTCTGCATACAGGTCTTTTGTCTCCTTAGGTAGGTTTATTCCTAGATATTTTATTCTTTTTGTTGCAATGGTAAACGGGAGTGTTTTCTTAATTTCACTTTCAGATTTTTCATCATTAGTATATAGGAATGCAAGAGATTTCTCTGCATTAATTTTGTATCCTGCTACTTTACCAAATTCATTGATTAGCTCTAGTAGTTTTCTGGTAGCATCTTTAGGATTCTCTATGTATAGTATCATGTCATCTGCAAACAGTGACAGCTTTACTTCTTCTTTTCCGATTTGGATTCCTTTTATTTCTTTGTCTTCTCTGATTGCTGTGGCTAACACTTCCAAAACTATGTTGAATAATAGTGGTGAGAGTGGGCAACCTTGTCTTGTTCCTGATCTTAGTGGAAATGGTTTCAGTTTTTCACCATTGAGGACAATGTTGGCTGTGAGTTTGTCATATATGGCCTTTATTATGTTGAGGAAAGTTCCCTCTATGCCTACTTTCTGCAGGGCTTTTATCATAAATGGATGTTGAATTTTGTCAAAAGCTTTCTCTGCATCTATTGAGATGATCATATGGTTTTTCTCCTTCAATTTGTTAATATGATGTATCACGTTGATTGATTTGCGTATACTGAAGAATCCTTGCATTCCTGGGATAAACCCCACTTGATCATGGTGTATAATCCTTTTAATGTGCTGTTGGATTCTGTTTGCTAGTATTTTGTTGAGGATTTTTGCATCTATGTTCATCAGTGATATTGGCCTGTAGTTTTCTTTCTTTGTGACATCTTTGTCTGGTTTTGGTAACAGGGTGATGGTGGCCTCGTAGAATGAGTTGGGGAGTGTTCCTCCCTCTGCAATATTTTGGAAGAGTTTGAGAAGGATAGGTGTTAGCTCTTCTCTAAATATTTGATAGAATTCGCCTGTGAAGCCATCTGGTCCTGGGCTTTTGTTTGTTGGAAGATTTTTAATCACAGTTTCAATTTCAGTGCTAGTGATTGGTCTGTTCATATTTTCTATTTCTTCCTGGTTCAGTCTTGGCAGGTTGTGCATTTCTAAGAATCTGTCCATTTCTTCCAGGTTGTCCATTTTATTGGCATAGAGTTGCTTGTAGTAATCTCTCATGATCTTTTGTATTTCTGCAGTGTCAGTGGTTACTTCTCCTTTTTCATTTCTAATTCTATTGATTTGAGTCTTCTCCCTTTTTCTCTTGATGAGTCTGGCTAATGGTTTATCAATTTTGTTTATCTTCTCAACGAACCAGCTTTTAGTTTCATTGATTTTTGCTATTGTTTCCTTCATTTCTTTTTCATTTATTTCTGACCTGATCTTTATGATTTCTTTCCTTCTGCTAGCTTTGGGGTTTTTTTGTTCTTTCTCTAATTGCTTTAGGTGCAAGTTTAGGTTGTTTATTCGAGATGTTTCCTGTTTCTTGAGGTAGGCTTGTATTGCTATAAACTTCCCTCTTAGCACTGCTTTTGCTGCGTCCCATAGGTTTTGGGTCGTCGTATCTCCATTGTCATTTGTTTCTAGGTATTTTTTGATTTCCCCTTTGATTTCTTCAGTGATCACTTCGTTATTAAGTAGTGTATTGTGTAGCCTCCATGTGTTTGTATTTTTTACACATCTTTTCCTGTAATTGATATCTAGTCTTATAGCGTTGTGGTCGGAAAAGATACTTGATACGATTTCAATTTTCTTAAATTTACCAAGGCTTGATTTGTGACCCAAGATATGATCTATCCTGGAGAATGTTCCATGAGCACTTGAGAAAAATGTGTATTCTGTTGTTTTTGGGTGGAATGTCCTATAAATATCAATTAAGTCCATCTTGTTTAATGTATCATTTAAAGCTTGTGTTTCCTTATTTATTTTCATTTTGGATGATCTGTCCATTGGTGAAAGTGGGGTGTTAAAGTCTCCTACTATGATTGTGTTGCTGTGGATTTCCCCTTTTATGGCTGTTTGTATTTGCCTTATGTATTGAGGTGCTCCTATGTTGGGTGCATAAATATTTACAATTGTTATACCTTCCTCTTGGATCGATCCCTTGATCATTATATAGTGTCCTTCTTTGTCTCTTGTAATAGTCTTTATTTTAAAGTCTATTTTGTCTGATATGAGAATTGCTACTCCAGCTTTCTTTTGATTTCCATTTGCATGGAATATCTTTTTCCATCCCCTCACTTTCAGTCTGTATGTGTCTCTAGGTCTGAAGTGGGTCTCTTGTAGACAGCATATATATGGGTCTTGTTTTTGTATCCATTCAGCCAGTCTGTGTCTTTTGGTGGGAGCATTTAATCCATTTACATTCAAGGTAATTATCGATATGTATGTTCCTATTCCCATTTTTTAAAATGTTTTGGGTTTGTTATTGTAGGTGTTTTCCTTCTCTTGTGTTTCTTGCCTAGAGAAGTTCCTTTAGCATTTGTTGTAAAGCTGGTTTGGTGGTGCTGAACTCTCTCAGCTTTTGCTTGTCTGTAAAGGTTTTAATTTCTCCATCGAATCTGAATGAGATCCTTGCTGTGTAGAGTAATCTTGGATGTAGGTTTTTCTCCTTCATCACTTTAGGTATATCCTGCCACTCCCTTCTGGCTTGCAGAGTTTCTGCTGAGAGATCAGATGTTAACCTTATGGGGATTCCCTTGTGTGTTATTTGTTGTTTTTCCCTTGCTGCTTTTAATATGTTTTCTTTGTATTTAATTTTTGACAGTTTGATTAATATGTGTCTTGGCGTGTTTCTCCTTGGGTTTATCCTGTATGGGACTCTCTGTGCTTCCAGGACTTGATTAACTATTTCCTTTCCCATATTAGGGAAGTTTTCAACTGTAATCTCTTCAAATATTTTCTCAGTCCCTTTCTTTTTCTCTTCTTCTTCTGGGACCCCTATAATTCGAATGTTGGTGCGTTTAATGTTGTCCCAGAGGTCTCTGAGACTGTCCTCAGTTCTTTTCATTCTTTTTTCTTTATCCTGCTCTGCAGTAGTTATTTCCACCATTTTATCTTCCAGGTCACTTATCCTTTCTTCTGCCTCAGTTATTCTGCTATTGATCCCATCTAGAGTATTTTTAATTTCATTTATTGTGTTTTTCATCGTTGCTTGGTTCCTCTTTAGTTCTTCTACGTCCTTGTTAAATGTTTCTTGCATTTTGTCTATTCTATTTCCAAGATTTTGGATCATCCTTACTATCATTATTCTGAATTCTTTTTCAGGTAGACTACCTATTTCCTCTTCATTTGTTAGGTCTGGTGTGTTTTGACCCTGCTCCTTCATCTGCTGTGTGTTTTTCTGTCGTCTCACTTTGCTTATCTTACTGTGTTTGGGGTCTCCTTTTCACAGGCTGCAAGTTCGTAGTTCCCGTTGTTTTTGGTATCTGTCCCCAGTGGCTAAGGTTGGTTCAGTGGGTTGTGTAGGCTTCCTGGTGGAGGGAACTAGTGCCTGAGTTCTGGTGGATGAGGCTGGATCTTGTCTTTCTGGTGGGCACGTCCACGTCTGGTGGTGTGTTTTGGGGTGTCTGTGGCCTTATTATGATTTTAGGCAGCCTCTCTGCTAATGGGGGCTGTGTTCCTGTCTTGCTAGTTGTTTGGCATAGGGTGTCCAGCACTATAGCTTGCTGGTCGTTGAGTGAAGCTGGGTCTTGATGTTGAGATGGAGATCTCTGAGAGATTTTTGCCGTTTGCTATTACGTGGAGCTGGGAGGTCTCTTGTGGACCAGGGTCCTGAAGTTGGCTCTCCCACCTCAGAGGCACGGCCCTGATGCCTGGCTGGAGCACCAAGAGCCTTTCATCCACACGGCTCAGAGTAAAAGGGAGAAAAAATAGAAAGAAAGAGGATAAAATAAAATAAAATAAAACTATTATAATAAAAAATAAGAAAAAAAATTAAGAATAAATTTATTAAGAAATTTTTTTTTAATTTTTAAAAATAGATTTATTAATTTTTTATAATAAAAAATAAGAAAAAAATTAAGAAAAAATTTATTAAGAAAAAAAATTTTTTTATTTTTTAAAAATAAAAAATATGAAAAAACTTATTAAAATTTTTTTTTAATTTCTAAAAATAGGAAATAAGGAAAAAATTATTAAGAAAACATTTATTAGGAAAAAAAATTTTAAGTAAAAAAAGAAAAAAAAAAAAAAGGACAGACCTAACCCTAGGACTAATGGTGAAAGC
This sequence comes from Balaenoptera acutorostrata, assembly GCF_949987535.1. Lineage (NCBI taxonomy): Eukaryota > Metazoa > Chordata > Mammalia > Artiodactyla > Balaenopteridae > Balaenoptera > Balaenoptera acutorostrata. The sequence goes on from NC_080078.1 coordinate 37,948,714, forward strand.
AAAGCTATACAGACAAAATCTCACCCAGAAGCATACACATATACACTCACAAAAAAAGGAAAAGGGGAAAAATTAATATATCCTGCTCCCAAAGTCCACCTCCTGAATTTGGGATGATTTGTTGTCTATTCAGGTATTCAACAGATGCAGGCACAGCAAGTCGTTTGTGGAGCTTTAATCCACTGCTTCTGAGGCTGCTGGGAGAGATTTCCCTTTCTCTTCTTTGTTCATACAGCTCCCAGGGTTCAGCTTTGGATTTGGACCCGCCTCTGCATGTAGGTCGCCTGAGGGCGTCTGTTCCCCGCCCCGGACAGAACGGGGTTAAAGGAGCAGCTGCTTCGGGGGCTCTGGCTCACTCAGGACGGGGGGAGGGAGGGGTATGGATGTGTGGCGAGCCTGCGGCGGCAGAGGCCGGCGTGACGTTGCAGCAGCCTGAGGCGCACCGTGCCTTCTCCCAGGAAAGTTGTCCCCGGATCACCGGAGCCTGGCAGTGGCGGGCTGCTCCGGCTCCCGGGAGGGGCGGTGTGGAGAGTGACCTGTGCTCGCACACAGGCTTCTTGGTGGCGGCAGCAGCAGCCTTAGTGTCTCCTGCCAGTCTCTGGGGTCTGCGCTGATAGCCGCAGCTCGCGCCCGCCTCTGGGGTCCGTGCTGATAGCCGCGGCTCGCGCCCGCCTCTGGAGTTCGTTTAGACGGCGCTCTGAATCCCCTCTCCTTGCGCGCTTTTGGGAGGACTGACATCTTCTGCCAGTGTTCAGTGGGTGTTCTGTAGGAGCAGTTCCACGTGTAGATGTATTTCTACTGTATCTGTGGGAAGGAAGGTGATCTCCGTGTCTTACTCTTCCGCCATCTTGCCTCGTTCCTCACTCTTATTTCTTATGGCTTTATTTTTAACCTTTTTTTTTTAGTGGTTTGAGAGACGGCAATTTTTACTTGTTTATTTATTTATTTATTTATTTATTTATTTGGCTGCATTGGGTCTTCGTTGCTGTGCACGGGCTTTCTCTAGTTGCAGCGAGCGGGAGCTACTTTTCGTTGCAGTACACGGGCTTCTCATTGCAGTGGCTTCTCTTGTTGCGGAGCACGGGCTCTAGGCGCATGGGCTTCAGTAGTTGTGGCTCGCGGGCTCTAGAGAGCAGGCTCAGTAGTTATGGCTCAGGGGCTTAGTTGCTCTGTGGCATGTCGGATCTTCCCGGACTAGGGATCGAACCCATGCCCCCTGCATTGGCAGGCGGATTCTTAACCACTGTGCCACCAGGGAAGTCCTCTTATGGCTTTCTAAATTTCCGTGATTTGAATCTCTGTGCCTTTTACATTACCTTAGAATTCATAGGTTTAGAAAAGACTTGTTTTCATCACTCTGGTTCATTTGGTACATTTTCAAATTTGCATTTTTATCATTCTCTCAAAGTTTATGAACGTTGCAAATAGTTTCTAGTAGCTCTTTTATTCCCTTTAAGATTCTTCCAACCATCATCATTTAGTTCCATATTATTAAAAAATAACAACAATAACAACTTAGGGGTGGTTGTGGTCCTAAACGTTGCCCAGCAGCAAGCATCTTCTGAGAGGTGGGCTGTGACTTGTCTGCAGGTGTGTGGCTGCTGTAGGTTTGCTGGTCAAGGGAGGAGGGCAGAGGCCAGCATGGCCTGGCCACGTGTCCCCCAGCAGCCCTCCTGCAGGGCATCCTGGCCTTGTTTTCAGTGTTAAAGATTTAGAAATTTGACATTTTTCCCTTCAGTGTCACAAAACAGGGTGTGAGGAAAGGTGCTCAGGACTGAAGGAACAGCATATCTGAGGCACACGCATGAGATCAGATTGCACGGGTCCAGGGAGAGGTGGGTTTGTTGACGGGAGATGAGGTGGAGAGACGCAGGATGGAAGCAGGGGCTGTCGTGATCGGAAACCCCTTTTGGAAGACAAGTCAGCAGCTGTGGAGAGGATGATGGAGTCACAGCCAAGGCTGCAGCAGTGGGGACAAGATGGGAGGCACACGGCAGTCAGGGGAGAGGAGCCCATGACTGCATCCGTGCGTGGAGCTTGGGCAGTTGCAGGAGAGACAGTTAGGAAGGACCCCAGGAGCAGCAGACAGGGGTGCCGCTGTTAGGGTCCATGCAGCACCCCCGGGTCATCTGTGAGGCTGCTGGAAACCCACCATTGGAGCCAAGTGTCCTCAAAGAGCCAGGATTGGGGCCTTAGAAGCCCCCAGCCCTGGTGGTTTGATTTGAGCTGTGGCACCTCCAAGCCCAGGGGCAGGGCAGGACCCACCAGCTCCCTAACAGGAGAGTCGGCCTACCCACACCCCTGCCACCTCCTGCTCCATGCCTATTCCAATTTACTCAGATCTCCAGGCCCAGATGGTCCCTAGAGATGCTGGCCCCAAACAGCTGCCACATCTGCCAGGGCCAAGGTCCTGCCTTCCCTGCCCTGCACAGTCTGGTCTGGGGCTCCGGAGGTCTAGAGACCACGTCAGGGCTGAGAGCGAGGCCTGTGGAAAAGTCCTGCCCGGCCCCATGGTGGCTCAACTGAGACAGTCAGTGGACACATGGGCTGTCCTACAGCCTGACAGCTGCACCCAGAACCAAGGACCCTGAGGAAGGAGGAGGGCAGCCTCACGGGGAGGAGGGGAGCCCCTCCTCTGCCTTCACCATGGGGAAGGGCTGCCAGGCAGCAGGTTACAGGAACAGCTCCTGTGGAACAAAGACTCTGCAGTGGCCTTACTGCACACATCAGAAAACTACACCGCAGTGGTTTACAAAAGACAAGAGTTTATTTCTCTGCCAAGTACAAAGTCCAGAGAAGGCAATCTAGGCATTCCATCACCAGTGGTCAAGGTCTCAGGGAGCCAGACTCCATCTGCCTGCTCCATCCAGGTGCAGGCCTCCTCAAGGTCACCTTTCAGGGCCAAGGTGCCAGTGAGACTTCCAGATGGAGTGAGCAGGAAACAGGGTGAGGAGCAGGAGGGCACAGCTGGCCGTCAACGTGCTTCTTCGTCTATGTCATTGTCCAGAATGCAGGCACATGGCTGCACCAGACAAGGGCGCTAGGACATGCAGTCTTATATTTAGCCGGGCACCCCCCCAAAAAAAAACCCTGATACCAGGACACAACTGCAGTCTCCACTGTGATTGTAGAGGGCAGGCTGGCCTCCTCAAGAAATTGGTCCCCCCATGCATGCCTTCCTTGTCCACCTCAGCTGGTGAGACCCCGCTTCAGCCAGGAAGACCTGGGTATGGCCACTCTGTGGCCATACCCCAGGGTCCATTTCCCCATCCACCACCCCGCCAACAGAGTGCCCTAGCCCTTTGGCTGCAGGGGCTCAGAAAAGCAAAACAAACTGGACAGTTTCTTTCTGGGAAAATTCCAATCCCAGATCTTTAGCCTAGGACTTGAGGTGAAGCCAAGGTCACCCAAGTCCCTGGGACCCCTAGCCCAGTCTCACAAAGCAGCAGGCAAGACTGAGGCAGAGAACCCAGCAAAATGGAGGAGTGAGCCAAGGCCAGCACCTGGAGGGCAGGCTGGAAGGCAGGTCCGGGGGTGGCCACAAACCGTCTAGGGATGACCACACCCACCAGGTGGAGGAGGAGCTGCCCCTGCCTGCCTGGCCTGGACTCAGCCCCAGCCCGGCTTGAACTCAGGCCATTCCTTCAACACAGAGGCGGTGACGGCCCATGCCCCAGGGGAGTCAGAATTGACACCTGTGGGGCCAGAGCCTGGGAATGAGGGGGAAAGGTTTCCAAAAGGCTAGCCTGGGGCTAGACTGCCAGCTAGGGCAGCCGATTCCTGCTGCTCCATCTGAGTGACACCCCGTGCCAGCTGCTGTTCAGCTCACCTCTGGGGACCAGTGCAATGCTCACGGCATAAGCTAGCAAGGCCCTGTGGGACCCTCACTCCCACACAGATCTGTCAGTGTGAAGGTGAGCACCACCCATGCTCATCCAGACCCTGCTGGCTGTGCTAAGGGCCAGAGTCATACCTGCAGACAGGGACACTCCTGGGTAGACAGCCTGGGCCCACCTGGGTCCAGAGGGGCTAAACTCCACCCACTCCATCAAGGAAAAGACCCACAGGGGTTCCATGAGGTACCTCCAACACCAAAGTCAGGGTTAGGCTGCTCACCTGAGCCCACAGCTGAGGCCAGCAGGCCGAGTGTGCAACGTCACCCCTCCACACACAAGGCCCCATTCCCTGAACCCTAGCTCAGGTCTGACCCCAAACCCTGGAATGTGCAAGCTCCCGCAGCCCCTCTCCCGTCCCCAGTGGAGGGCAGGGCACCCTAAGGGGGGTTCAGGGTAAAGATGGGCCTGGAGACTGCTCGAGAAAGGGCACCAAGACGGCAGTCCAGGTCCCCACAGGCCCCCCAGGAGAGACAGCCAGGAGGCAGCACAGCACTGGGCCCTGGAGTCTCATCCGCACCTGATGGGCACACGTGGCCTGGGCTTCAAGCAGGCTGGAAGAGGGGCTGAAGCTGGGGGTCGGGCCCAGGGGGCAGGGGCCCTGCCTTCCTTCAACACACAGGGCCGCCCAGGCCCTGCTCCTGGGGCCCGGCCCACACCCCACAGATGCCAGCATTAGATGCCTCCAAGGTCGGAGAAGCCCCAAATCCACTGGCTGCGGAGGCCAGAGTAGGCATGGGGCAGGCCTGAGCAGCTCACCCAGAGCCCAGCACACCTGCTCCCCTTCTCTGGCCGGGCCTCTCCCTGTCCCCTGTGACAGCCCCAGGGTGGGCAGCTCAGATATCACTATCCTTGACCTCCTTAGGGCAGAAATGGACATGGGGTTTAGGGCATGAAAACCAGCACAAGCTCCCAAGCCCACCGCTCAGCAGCCCTCGGCCCTGTAGCCCCTCCAGCGGGCAGCCTGTTCCCATGGGGCCCCAGGACCTGACGCCCCCACACCTTGGAGACGCAGAGCCAGGGAGGCCTCACCACAACTCCAGACCCTCATTGGCTGGCTGGCCCTTTCAAATCCAGCCTGGCCACCCAGAAGGACAGGCCAGTGCCTCCTCCTGGGTGCCTCCTTCTGGGCTCCTTCAGGGGTTGCAGGCATTCACCACCACAGACAGAAGCCAGGCCTCTTGACCCACCCCTCTTCTGATGCCTCCTCCAGGGTCACCTAGACATCACAACTGCCCTGACCCCACCCAAACCCCTTTCTTCCACTTGGCCAGACCATGCCTGCCCTTGGCACGGAGACTGTCAGCAATGGGTAGAAGTGCTTCCTTGACATGGTTTACAAGTGGATGCAATGCCTGCTCAAAGCTCCTGTGTGGCCCACTGTGACCTCCAACACAACGCAGGCCATCCCTGGCCCTTTCAGTGTGCCAGGTTACCAGCCTCCAAGGGCAGGCACTGTGGAGGCCTCCAGGCCCATAGAGAATAAAGGCAGGGGGATATTCTGCCTTGATGTGGGTATATTCTCAAACTGAGTGCAGCCCCACATCGTCAGCAGGTGGCCCTCGGCCCTGGGGGAAAGGGAGGGGGGCTCAAGACACTGGCCAGAGCCCACACGATGCTTGTGGTGTAGAGCTCCATGCCTGGGGCTTGTTTGCCCAGTGCCCTGTCCCAAGGAGCCCTGCCCCACCCCCTCCATCAAACCTGGGCCAAAGACCTCCTGAGGTCCCCAAAGACCACAGCTCCCTGGCCCTCAATTCCCATGGCCTCAGCAGGTTAGCACTGGGGGTTGGGAGGGGAGAAACCCAGGACTCCTGGAAGGCTGGGGTCGGGGGCCCTCCAGAGTTTTATTTTCTCATGTTCCTTCCAAACACATTCTGCTGATTCTCAAAATGGCAAAAGCCAAGATGCTCAAATACTAAAGCTCAACAGCTGAGAACACACTTGATAATAAAATCAATTATATTTAGAAACAAATTTGATTAAATTCATAAATGAATCATGCTTTTAAATTTAATATGAAATGTGTTAAAATTTATATGCGTGCCAAATTCTATTACTTTAGAGCATTAACAACAACAAAAAAACTGAAGGGGGACTTCCCTGGTGGTCCAGTGTTTAAGACTCCATGCTTCCACTGCAGGGGGCACGGGTTCGATCCCTGGTCAGGGAACTAAGGATCCCGCATGCTGTGTGGCAGCAGCCAAAAAAAAAAAAAAAACTGAAACCAGAAGGGGCTGTCTGCCCAGCTGGCTGAGTCCCCATCCTCCTTTTACCACAGTGGGGATCATGGGCTTGCCCCATCCCCACCTAGGGTGTCACTGTGTCCCTGGGCAAAGGCTCTGGATTCGGGGCCTTTCAGGGCCACACACTGACGTGGCCCTGAATATGTGGGGCTCCAATGTGCTGCCATGGCCTCCTCACAGACTTCCGTGTGCTGCAGGCCTGGCCCACCAAGGCCACACCATCCCCAACACCGACCCTCTGGGTCTCTTCACTGATGCAGGGCTAGGGCTACCCTTCTGTTCCACTTATGCCTCCATTAGTGGCCATGGCAGATGTGACAGTGATGCAGAGATAAAGGCCCCCTCCTCCCCAAATCTAAATGCAAAGGGAGAACCCGGACCCAGACTGACTCTGCCTGCCAACCCCCACCCCCAGGAGTGTGTTGGTGCCTCGGCAGAGAGGATTCAAAAGGCAGGCCGCTCCTCCAGGACTCTCTTTGGTCCCCAACTTCTCAGACACCCCTCGGCCCAGGGTGAGGTGTTAGGGGCAGACTTGACACCCTGGACAGGGCCAGAGGAACTGGATGAAGGAAGGGAGTCACTATCCACTGGCTGGGAAAACCACATGAAGCAGAAAGCAATGACCTGCAGACTACAAATACAGGTATACCCATCCATCGGGGCCACTAAGGCGCATCCTGGACTCTCCTGTCCTTTCCCCTGACATTTCATCCATCTCCAAGCCTCATTGGCTCCTTCCCCCCAAATCAGCACCTTGGATCTGTTCCATTCTCTTCCTTGGGACACCCACCTGTTCACACGGCGTCTGGGACGGGGGTGCACCTTCCCTGCCCCCAACTAACAGTCACGCAGCATTGACTGCTTACCAGGCACAGAGCGGGAAGAAGAGGGACATGGCGGTAAACAAACCTGCAAGCCCTGATGCCCTCAGTGCCGGTTTACTCCGACAGCCTCCTGCCTGGTCCTGGGCCTCTAACCCTCACCCTCCTGCCTTCGCCAGAAGGCTCTGACAGTGCCTCCCCGCTTGCACCGTCCACCGGCCAGGGGATGACGCCATGGCGCCGTATCTTGCACATCTTTCCTGTTCCGTCCAACGCTAAACTCCACCTTCCTAGCCCTGGCTTCTTCCAGCGAGCCTCCGCGCCTTCGCACCAGCTGTTCCCTCTGCCGGGCGCGCCCTTCCACTCTGGTCTCAGCTGCAGTGTCACCTCCTCGGAAGCGCCTCCCTTTCTGCACATTATCTTCTACTCTGCAGTTTGCTGCCCGTGCGTTGTGGCTGCACAACCCCGTCTTCCCCACCAGGCCGAATTCCGCCGGCGCACAAGCTGAGTCTACACGGTCACCCCTCACACCACAAGTGGTAATCGCAAGAACCCATCCCCGCAATGGGCCCGGCCCGCTGAGCCGCCTCCGCGATGCGGGTCCCCACGGCCGGCCGCCAAAGGCCGCAGCACCTGCGCAGCCCTCCCCTAACCCCGCCGCCCAGCCGCTCCCAGCGCGAAGCTGCGGGGTCTGGAGCCGAGTACCTTGGCACGCCGGGAGGCACGCCGGAAGCCCGGTGCGCATGCGCACGGATAGGGGCGGGGCCGCGGCTCCTTTAACCCACTCCGCCGCCGGCCCGCGAGCTGCCCACACAGCGCAGCCCTCCCAGCCCCAGAGAGCTGCCAGTTTGCCGGCCCCATGAGGGGTGCAGCTAGCCCGGGGCAGCCCCAGACGCCCCTCCAGAGAGGGAGACAGAGTATAAGCGCCCCGACGCGTCTCTCCCCAAAGAGGCCTTGGCCCTTTAACCTTCTCCTCGCTCGCGCCCATTGGCTGAGGCGGTCTACGTCATCGCTGCGCGCCGGACGACGGTGTCTTCCCGCTCCCTAATCCTGACGCCAGAGCGGCGCCCGCCTCAGAGACTGAGGAGAGCGGGAGGAGGTCGCGGCGGCGGGAAGATGTAAGTAGGGGGAATCCGACCCCATCCAAGCTTCGGGGGCCGCCCGCCAGGCTTGGCGGGGCGCATCGTGGAGCCGGCCTGCTCCTCGGCCACGCGGTGACAACGGCGGCCTAGCGGCGCGGCACAGGGTTTGAGAATAAAGAGTGTGGCCCGGGGCGGGCTGAGTGGGAGGCGCCGAGGCCGCGGCCCGGAAGTGGTCGGGGCCGCGCCGGGCGGAAGGGCGCCCTCGCTTCGTCCGCCTCTGCGGCGGGCCCAGTGAGGCCCCCGGAATTCGGAGCAGCCGGGAACTCGGCCTCCGCCCTCGGGGCTCTCTCGCCGGGCTGGAGACCCAGGCCCGCAACGCCGGGCCCTACCCTGGAAGTGCTCGCGGCCCGGCGCCTGGACTGGGGAGTTGTGAGTGAACGCGGACGGGGGGCGGCTTGGTCGCGTGTGGGGCCGGTGCCGGTGGGTGCGGAGTTGCTTTCTGGGATGCCCTGGGTGACCGACTGACCCTCCCTTCGAAGCCATTAATTTAAACATCGACTCCACGAACGTCTGCCGGGTTCCTGTGTGCCGTTCTCGGTGCTAGTCCTTGGGGATAGGCCCCTAATGTCTTGGAGCTCAGTTTGACGGGTAACCCCCAGAAGGGAGGATACGGGAAGGCTAAAATCGATGGAGAGGCGTGGCTTTTTCTCTTTATTTCACATGAATTGTGCCTAAAATGTACTTTTAAATGGGGAAGGTGCTCTGAAGATGTGAGCTGAAACGCCATCTACTCGAGATTTAACTAATTGTTCTCTCCTCTTTCTGGCTGTTGGACGCGCACCTTTCCGGCGGATGGGGGAGGTAATCAAGGTCCTGTGCTGTTACCTGAAGTTGTGTAAACAGAGAACCTCAACCTTTGCTTTCTAGTACTCAGGCCACACCCAGCAAAGCGTTTACTTACTCTGTGGTTCTTAATTTTTTAGCGTTTTAAGAATAACCGGTGGTGCTTGTTTTCACAAAGTACATTAGGGCAGATCTTTAGGAAGGCGGTGGGGCCCAGGAATCTGCATTCTGGGCCAATTGGTCAGTAAGGTAGCCATTGGCCACACGTGGCTATTGAGTACTTGAAATATACCTAGTTCAAATTGAGGTGTTTCAAAGACTTAGTATGGGGAGGTGTAGACATTTTATTAATGAATTTGTATACTGATTGGTGAAAAGATAATACTTGGTGTGTAGCCTGTCAAATAAGTATATTACTAATAGTTAATTTTATCTGTTAACCAAGATTGTTTGTAATGCAGCTACTAGAAAATTTTAGAGTACTCTTGTAGCTGGCACTCTTTCTATTGGACAGTGCTGCTCTTGTTGACCCTAATGGGGGCAGTCCAGGGACCCCTGTTGAGCATTCAGAGACTGTGTGTGACTTTAGAATCAAGAGTTTATGTGGGAGAAGAGCCTCCAGAGTCTCTCTTCTAACATTAGCGAAAGTTTATTGAGCCTTGACTAGGTGCCAGATTAACTCCTTTATGGGTTAATTTGGTTTATGTTCCTGATAACTATGAGGTGTAGGAACTGTCTGTGTCACTGTACTGCTGATGAGAACTTGAGGCTCAGAAAGGTTAAGTGATTTGTCCAAGGTCACACAACAGAGCTTTGAATCAAACCCAGGCAGGCTGACTCCAGACTCTTAACCATTGAATTATACCCACTGATTGTCCAAGGACGCTAACCTTATCCAATGTTGCCTGTTGGGTGTCTATAGTACCTTATTATTTTAAGACAAAACATCTTAAAAAACTTTATAGCCCTGGAAAAGAGCAGCAAAGGTGATATTCTCTTTTGTACTTACACTTGCATGTCCAAAGCTGGGCACTCTTTTCTTCAGTCAGAATGTTTATTCAGCATTTTGGCAGCACTATTCACATGGAAACAGGATCCCGATTGGTGTGCTGTGTCCAAGTTACTTACAGGAAGGTGAGCTAGAGGTAGTTGAGGCTGACATCCCGAGATCTTTGCTTGCAACTCAAGCAGACTGTACAAAACCTCACTGGAAATACTAAAGACAACAGTCCTGAGGAAACGGGGCACATAATTAATTGTTTGTTCTTGAGTAATATTTACTAATGCTTGTTCACTGAGTACATGCTGCAGTCCAGGCACTTGGCTAAACCCTTACATGTGGTAACTCATCCAATTCCAATGTCTACTTTTTTCCCTCCAACATTTTATTTTTGAAAAAATGTGAACATACAGAAAAGTTGAAAAAATTTTGTGCAGTGAATAGCCACGTCACTACCACCTAGATTCTACACATTTCTGTTACATTTGTTTTATTTATATCTAGCCACCCATCAATCTTATTTTTTCTTGCATTTCAAAGTAAGTTGCAGACTTTGGTATACTTCCCCCATAACACTTTCATATGCGTATCATTAACATTAGTTAATGTTTACAATGACTACTCCTTAACGGCTTATTTTACTGCTTTTTAAATGTTCATGGGGGACGTTTCATTTGTTTGTGTTTGGGTATTAAATGTTTTGATGCCGGTACCAGTCACTTTTGAAATGGTTTTTGCTTCCAGTCATATCATATATTCAATGTATCCTACAAAGATTACAGCAGTGAAACAAGAAATCTAATCCTATCAGTTGGGTTTTTCTCTGTTCTGCATGCAAATGTGGTGCTGTAGTATTTCTAAAGGACTGTGGAGGGCTCATCATCAAACTTACGAATGAAAAACGGGTATTGTACCGCCTGTAAAATAACAGGACACCACCATCCACACCGTTCCTTAAGAAAAAGACAAGCTGAGGTGATGGTTCTACCTGTGCCCCCTGTGGGGGCGGGATCCCCCCTGAGGAAACAGTGCTGGTCCCCCGTGTGTTCCTGGCTTTGTGGATGCTTGCTGCTTACTGTGTTCCTTGCTGCCTTCTCCTGTGCTCAGCTTTTGACTGCAAAGTAGATATGTTGCCTTGCCAATTTACTCTGTAAATCCTTTTATCTTGTTATTAGGCTGCACTTTGGCGTAAATTGCAATCGATTAGGGATCGTTTCTCAGACTCAAGTTAGAAGTGAGAGTTCAGATAAGTGAGGCCGCCATTGCTGCTTTGAACACCTCAGAAGGGGAGAATGGATTTATCAGGAGTGAAAAAGAAGAGCTTGCTAGGAGTCAAAGAAAATAATAAAAAGTCCAGCACTAGGTAATCCTTCTGTTAGATTTTTCTAGTGCTACTTTGGGGGTGCTCATTGCTAGGGACCCTCAGAAAGGGGAAAATTGGAAATGTCTTGAATTTTACAGTGCAAGTGTCCTAAGCCACAGATCATTTTGCTCTGTGATTGCCTGGGATTTGTGTAGCCCTTTGGGGTTGTGCTGTTGTTTCAGGGTTCAGTCAAAGGGGCATGTAATCTCATACTCTTCCTCACTATCCAGGGCTCCTTCTCCTACCAAACGCAAAGACCGCTCTGATGAGAAGTCCAAGGATCGCTCTAAAGATAAGGGGGCCACCAAGGAGTCAAGCGAGAAGGATCGTGGCAGGGATAAAACTCGAAAGAGGCGCAGCGCTTCCAGTGGTAGCAGCAGCACCAGGTGGGGCTGACGGGTTAGAACATTGCCAGGGCCTCGTGTCCACAGCCACGTCCCTCTTCCTTCCCAAAGAGCCCGCAGAGTGCTCTGTCTTCTTATAAAGGAAACACACTCAGATTTTTAATAGAGACTCTAATTTACGGCAAACTGGTTTGGGGTTTGCTCTGATTATATACAGAGATGGTGTTGGGATTTTTTCTTTTCTAGAGATGTTAAGGAATGGGACATCTTGGGGTATGTGTTTCTCTCAAATGCTTTTGATTTGGAGTTGTGATTGGATTGCCCTAGCCTGGAGCTTCCTTTTCCTTCTGTTGAAAACCAGCCTGCATTAGTCAGTAGCTGCCTTCCAAGCTGAGTTGGTGGCTCTGACTTGCCAGGCTCCTCTTTTACCTCCCAGTAGGCAAGGCTTCTGTGTAGGTCGGAAGCAGCTCGTTCTTCCTTCCCTATCACTGCACAATATGTATGCTGTTTTCTGTCCCTACCAAGGGCTTTGGCTTAGGGCTGGGATCGGAGGATGTCAGTGTTTGCCCCGCTGGGGAAAGCAGTGGGGCTTGAAAATACGAGGCCAGCGGTTCCTCTTGGGAGCATGTGCAGGCTTGTCTGTTCAGTGAAGAAATGCTGCTCCCACCACTTGTCTGTGACCCCCTCCCTCTTGCCCCTCAGGTCACGGTCCAGCTCTACCTCCAGCTCGGGCTCCAGCACCAGCACGGGCTCCAGCAGCGGCTCCAGCTCATCTTCAGCATCAAGCCGCTCAGGAAGTTCCAGCACATCCCGCAGCTCCAGCTCCAGCAGCTCCTCTGGCTCTCCGAGTCCTTCTCGGCGCAGGCATGACAACAGGCGGCGTTCCCGCTCCAAGTGAGCTCCCTTCCAGCACCACTTCTCCACCCGGGAGTAATTGGTTTGGGGGCTCTCCCCCAAAACCTGTGAATTATCTGGGGACCTAAATTAACAAACCGGGGGCTGTAAAGTTACCGTAGTTATTATAAAAATAGACCAAAAAAGGAGTTTTACTGTCTTAATAGGATTTTTAATTTTTTTCAATCAGATCCAAACCACCCAAAAGAGATGAAAAGGAAAGGAAAAGGCGGAGCCCTTCCCCTAAACCCACCAAAGTGCACATTGGAAGGCTCACCAGGAATGTGACCAAGGTGAGGAATCCTGTTTCTGTCCAGTGGACAGTGGGGTGCGTCTCTTTTGCAAATTTTCAAAGTGGAAAACTGGAGAAGCAAGCCTCTGCCAGAAGGTAAACTTAGAATGTAGCATTTCGGAGGGCTGACTTGGTGATGTGTGACCAAGTAGAGCACTGGTTAATTCATTTTAATGGAATATATTATATGTATGTGTTTAGGAGATTTACCCCCAGGTTCCAAGGTTGTAGTTATTGTGTGGTGGGTTCTCTGACTCTTACACAAGTGATTAGTGGGTGAGTATTAGTGACCCTTCTTTCTCCCTAGGATCATATCATGGAGATATTCTCCACCTATGGGAAAATTAAAATGATTGACATGCCTGTAGAAAGGATGCACCCCCATCTGTCTAAAGGCTATGCATATGTGGAGTTTGAGAATCCAGATGAGGCCGAGAAGGCGCTGAAGCACATGGACGGAGGTGAGTTAAGCCCTGCCAGCTCCCCTCTGAACCCTTGTTTCTTTGTCCCCTGTCCAAGACCAGCTACCCACCACGCGTAGTGTGTTTAAAACCAACTTCCGGGCTTCGCTGGTGGCACAGTGGTTGAGAATCTGCCTGCCAGTGCAGGGGACACGGGTACGAGCCCTGGTCTGGGAAGATCCCACATGCCGCGGAGCAACTAGGCCCGTGAGCCACAACTACTGAGCCTGCGCGTCTGGAGCCTGTGCTCCGCAACAAGAGAGGCCACGATGAAGAGTGGCCCCCGCTCGCTGCAACTAGAGAAAGCCTTCGCACAGAAACGAAGACCCAACACAGCCAAAAATAAATAAATAAATAAAGGAGTTCCTTTGGGGAAAAAAAAAAAAAACGACTTTCAAACTGGCTGCATGAAAGAATCTCCCTGGAGCTCTTTCAGGGTTCCAGTTCTTACTCGGGTGTGTGTTTACCAAAAACATGTTTTGTGGAGCATGATTCTTGAAAAAAATTCATCAAATATGAATATCAATCTGTTAAAGTTTAAGGATCAAATGAACGGTTCCCCCCCCCCCACAAGGAGTATATTATGAATATAACGAAGCATCATTTTTATATGGAAATGTTTTCTTTAATCCTCTCTGAGTCATTTTCTCTCTCTTTTTTTTTTTTTGGCTGCATTGGGTCTTCGTTGCTGTGTGTGGGCTTCTCATTGCGGTGGCTTCTCTTGTTGCAGAGCACGGGCTCAGTAGTGGTGACTCGCAGGCTCAGTAGTTGTGGCACATGGGCTTAGTTGCTCTGCGGCATGTGGGATCTTCCTGGACCAGGGCTCAAACCCGTGTCCCCTGCATTGGCAGGCAGATTCTTAACCACTGCGCCACTATGGAAGCCCTGAATCATTTTGTCTTTTGCTAACATTTCAGCATTTTTAGAATAACTTTGCTGAATTCACAAATTTTACCCATTTCCCATAGCCACTTTTTATTGGGTAGAACGAGTTGTCAACCTTCGAACGCTTGTGAATAGCTTCAAATTTCGAATAGTCTGCATTTGAAGGAATATGGGATTTGTCTGTGCCCCAGCTCACTGCTGCTGTACTCCAGGCAGCTGGAGCTGAGCCGGGACTGCCCACAGCACTGTGTGGGCTGCCAGGCCAAGTGGGAAGGAGAGTCTGAACCCCTTAGAATCTTGGCATCCTTGGAGGCCCTCTTATACATTTGATAAATAGCCTCACAGGTCTTTGAATAATTGCCCTTGAGCTCTGGTAGAGTTTGTATACTACAAAATTTTCCTTGGTACTTAGGTACAACTCTTTCAATCTACTTAAATCCCTCTGGAGTGTTTTAGGAGTTAAGCATAAACTATGATCCATCCCTCTGCACATATCAGCTCTTGGCTTTGTTGAGTCACGCCTTTGTTTTAGAGACTGTTGATCTTGTGTATTTGATAGAGTCTGAACACTTGCTAAAAATTTAGGAGACTTGAGCACATTCAGGATGTGTGTGATTATAAATATTCCACGTTGTCTTAAGATTCTGGTAGGACTTTTCTGTGTGTCCCCGTATTGTGCTGTGCACCACTGAATGGAACAGCTCCACACTGTCTCCAGAAAGAAAGTGGGAGGGCTTGGCCTTTACTGGCAGCTAGCCAGAGGATGACTTTGTCTCTGTTGTTACATAGTGCCTGTGAAATCCCTGATTTGGACTGGCTTTTGGCCATGGGCCAGGGCCACCTTAAGCTGTGTTTACTTAAATTGAGCCTTTCAAGTATGTTCTGAACATAGGTCCAAATTCCTGAGTCACCTTAGTACCTCAGAAGTTCCCTTGAAAGTAGGAGCTGAGAAGATAGAAGACCCTCCACCCTTTGGGGGTACACGGGCTGTGCTTGGTACCCTGAGCAGTCCCTGGACTGGATTGGGGTGCCTTATCCCCTGGGATTCTTGGGTCTGTGCCTCAGTTTTCTTTGCTCTTTCTTTCCCTGAGGTCCTGCAGTTTCCTTGTGCCTCCATTCTGATCTGCCTCCCCTTCCCGTTCTACGATTTCATTCACACGTGTGGTTTTAGTACTTGCTGCACGCGGACTCACCTCCCTGAGGCACTTTTTTCAAACTCTTTAGACAGACTTGACAACTCCTGAACATCCTTTCATTTTGTTCCCCACCCCAGAAGTCCCTTCTTCCTCTCGGGCTGCACCTCTCAGGAGATCACAGCTCATCCAAAACCCTGGTGCTGATCATCCTTCACCCCACCCCTGGGCTTGCTCACCTGATCCATCACCAAGCTCCGGTGATTGTACCTCCCCGTTATCCCTTGAGTTCTTACGTTTCACCCCCATCTCAGTCCTGCCAAAGCCCCCTGCCAGGTCTCCTCACTGCAGTGCCCCCTTCACATTGCTCTTAAGAAGGAAGTTCAAGTGCAATACCACCTTCCAGTTCAGGGCGGGGGCACAGCTCTTCCCCTCACTTAGCGAATTCCAGGCTGTTCTTTAGGTGTTGACTTGGATGGTGCTTCCCGTGGAAGGCTATCCCAGTGCACTAAGATGAGTCCCCCATTAGGTTCCCTGCTTCCTGGTAGTTTTCTTGAAACCTCCAATAACAGTAATTATGAGGTTCTTTCTGTGACCAGAGTAGTTTGTCCTTGTCCCCCCAGGCTCCTCTGTGTCTCACTCACCATGGTACGCCCATAGCTGGCATTGGGCCTGGCCCAGGGTAGGTGCTTGTTAGATATTTTGTGACTTTATCCTTTTTTCAACAGGACAAATCGATGGCCAGGAGATCACTGCCACTGCTGTGCTGGCCCCCTGGCCTCGGCCACCCCCCAGGCGATTCAGCCCTCCCAGGAGAATGCTGCCACCGCCTCCCATGTGGCGCAGGTCACCCCCACGGATGAGGAGAAGGTGAATCACTTTGGGGTCTCACAGGGGACTGATTAGGGCCAGTTTCCGTTTATCTTATTTACAAACATAAAGTGAGGATGATGACTTTGGGAACTTGTCCAGCCCTGCCTGTCCCCTGTGCCTCATGATGGGGGTGGGAAAGCAGCATTGGCACAGGCAACCTTCAGAGCTCATCGTGTTCTTTCCAGCTGGGGAAAGGAAGAGCTGCCTGATTGAGGGACCCTCGGGAGGTGTGGCCCCTCCCCTCCCTCCATGAGAAAACCGGAAGGGTCAGAGGAGTAGGGGAGAGGCTAACATAACACCCTTGGCAGAGGCCAGTGTCAGGCCGTTCTCTGCTAGTGGTGTCAGGCTGCACTTTGCACAGCCCTCGAAGAAGAGGAGAGCGCCTAGGGTCATGCCTTTGGTCTCCAGAACATCTGTGTGTCTCCCAAGGGTTCTGTGTCAGTGACATCCAAAGGGAGCTGTCCTGACTGGAGTGTTGGAGTGTGAAGCTGTGTAGAATTGTTCCCGAAAGAAGGCAGCTTTACCCCTGCGGTCCCAAAAGCAGAGCTGCTCCTGGGGCGTGGGTTTCGTGTCTGATGTGGTTTCTCCTCTTCCCACAGGTCACGTTCCCCTCGGCGCAGGTCCCCCGTGCGCCGGCGATCCCGCTCCCCTGGCCGCCGCCGCCACAGGAGCCGCTCCAGCTCCAACTCCTCCCGATAAGCAGGGCCACCGAAGCTCTGCCCTGTGACTTGTATCCCATCCAACTCACTTTTGTCACTTTCCTAGCAGAAGGAGGATCGGTAGGAAAGAAATCCCTCACTCAGGGGCAGGCTTCGAAGGTGAAGGCAGTTAATTGCTACATTTCCCCTGGCGGCAGGGTTCCGGCTGCAGGAGTGTTGTTGGTTTGGGGTCGTGCTTATAAAAATGCCCTCCAGTTTTCTGGCTAGAAAGCTTCCACATTTCTAGTTCCTAAGAGTCAGTTTAGTGGCAAAGCCAGCAGGGATGAGCAGGGGGCTCCAGGCAGTGGTACAGCCCCAGCCTGGGAGCATGTTTTCCCATTTCACAGATGCCGTGCGGCCCATCTGGTGGGCTGGTCGTGCCCTAACCTGTTGGCCTGCAGGGTCCCACAGGAAAGGGTGTGCTTTTACACAGCTGCCATTCCTGTTAGCGTGGCCCTGCTCCCCTGCTCAAGTCCTCTTCTGACCTCTAGGGCCAAATACCCAAAATGGTTCTTTTCACATGTACTCATGTGTGTGCACACACACAGACACACAAACCCACATCTCCCTTTCTCTCTGAAACTGGTAAGTTGAAAGCCAGCTCTGTCGGGTCATTACAGAACCCCCCGTTGTGTTGGTATTCATGGTGGTTGTGCAGGTTACCTTGGCAACGTGTACATTGCTTTTTTGGCTTTTATTGTACAGTCAGTACTATACATTTTCTGTTTTGAGTTTTGTAACTTTGTAGCATTTTAGATAATATTGTGTTTGTACTTTGTTGTGTAGAGAAAAGAATTGTGTTGAATAAACCTAGGATTAGAATGCAGCTCGAGTGTTGGGTTCGCTGCCTCCTTCCTGTCCCTTGGCCCCAAAGGCAGCTTCAGTTGTGAGGTAATTAAACATTATTGTCTAAAAAATGTTTTGGTTTCATTCCCAAAGTCACAGCTCCAAAACCTCTCAACCAGAAAAACACTGGAAGTGTTTATGAGTGTCGGGCTGCTCCTTGGCTAGACACATTTTAGAAAGAGGTGTTTGTTTTTTGTTTTTCTTTTTTGGCCACGCCATGCAGCATGCAGGATCTTAGTTCCCTAATCAGGGATCAAACCTCTGCCCCCTGCACTGGGAGTGCTGAGTCTTAACCACTGGACCACCAGGGAAGTCCCAGAAAGAGGTGTTTTATCACCTTTATATCTGGGAGCTTTGAATTCTGCCTGACCAGAAATGTGGATTTCATTTGCTGCTGCTATTTTAGGTGGCCATGGAAAAACTATTTTCCACCTCAAAAACTGGTTTGTTCCACAAGGAACAATTGAAAACACTTAAGATGTTACAAAAACAAAAGTCTCAGTTGCCCCCCTGTACTTGGCCCTTGGCCCTTACCGTGTCCAGTGTTCAAACTGAATGGTCAGAACAGTGTTCAGGCAGGGTCAAGCAAATACAAACACGAGATGTCTCCTTCCCCTTCCTTGTGGGGAGCACTGCAGTCCCACAGTGGTGTGAGGGTGCCTCACCCCCTTGGGGAAGGTGAAGGGTCAGTTCTTAGTCACCAGGCTATGCTGCCCCATGCCTGTGGCTAAACCACCAGCTGTGATTCCTGGTCGCCCCCGCAGGCAGGAGGCGGAGTTCACACTGGCCCCCATCAGCACCCGCTCTAGCATCCTTTCCAGTGCCCACAGCTCTGCTGGGGGCTCTGCGAGGCCGCAAGCTGCCAGGATCCCCACAGTCCCTGACTACCACTCAGCTCACAACCCTCTCCGGGACTCGCACACTCCGTGACTTACTTGTGGTCCCGGGCCTGGGCGGCTCGATCTTTGCGTGGTGGCGCAGCTGCGGGTCGTGGGGAGCGCGGCGTCTGGCCTGTCCGGGCCTCCCTACCGGCGCCCCTTCACCCCGCTGCCCCAGCGTCCTGCTCAGCTAATAACGAGGCTCCGCCCGCTCGGGCCTCCGACCGCGGCCTGGGCAGGACGCAGCCCCCGCCTCCCGGAGGAGAGGCGTGGGCCCTGGGGGCGGGGCGGGCGGCAAGGCCACACCCCGGCGCCGCAACCCCAACCCAGCGCGGTCAAGATGGCGCTGGCGGTGGGAATTCGCGTCTCCTCGCGTGCCCTGCCTCGCCCGTGTGCGTGACCCGGGGCGGGGGCCGGATTGGGCAGGGGTCAGGGGCCGGGGCCGTGCGGGCGCGGCAGGCTAACGGGCCTCGCGCTGCCCTCCGCAGGGGCCCTGCTCCAGGGCGCGACCATCAGGCGGACGGAGCCAGCGGCCGGCGGCGGGGACAGCGCGCGGCGCTTCGGGACCCAGCGGGTGCTGGTGGAGCCGGACGCAGCCGCAGGTAAGCGCCCGGAGCGCGGTCTCCCGAGCGCCCGGCCGCCCGGCTGTGGGGAAAGAGGGGGGCGCTGGCAGCAGAGCGGGCTTCATTGGGCAGTGCGTTTGATCTCCCCCAGCTCCAGGCCCAGACCTGGAATCCAGACTCGGGAGAACGCTCGAATTTCTCAAGGCCACGGGATAAAGCCCAATTTTAAAGGCAGTTTCTGTTGAGTTCAAAGCTTAAGGGTCATCATTCTAGGTGTTTTCGCCCCTCAGTTCATTATGAAGATAAAAATATTTCAGTTTTTAAAGTTTGGGGCATGTGCTCCTTAGCTATTAAATTGGGAACCAAAATAATTGGAAGTATTTCAGAATAAAATATTTTAATTTTTCTTAATACTCCCAAGTGGCACAGAACCCAGCAGATTTTTTTTTAATTAAAGCCAGGAGCCACAAGTGAAATCACTCCTACCCACTCCATCAGAACACCTCTTAAAAGTCTCCAACGGGGATTTTAAAAAGATAGAAAAAGCACTTTTGAAAGAGAAACCAGTGCTTTCTCTACCAGAGAGCACTTCAGAGCTGGGTCCTGAGCAGGCTTGGCATCGGGGACGTGCAGTGTCAGATTTTAGGACAAGCTGTCTCATGACCTCCCAGCTCCTGGCCTCAGCCTTTCAAGATGCCCCCATCCCCACTCCACTCTGGCTTGGCAGGGAGCCAAGCTCCTCCCCAAATGGGGCTACAGCCTCAGCCCCCCTGAGCACCCCAGACACACACAGGTTGTGCAGCACTGCCTGTGCCTGGACTGATGTCAGGGAACCCACCGTGTTCCTTGGTTCAGTTCTCTAGTTTAGCTCCTCTCTGGGTTGGGGGCTGCCCGAGCCAGGTGATGAGGGACCCAACTACGAGTCCAACAAAAACCTGAGTTTCTGAAAGGATCGTTTCTGTGACAGATTTGAATATATATCAACAATTGCGGGCTTCCCTGGTGGCGCAGTGGTTGAGAGTCTGCCTGCTAATGCAGGGGACACGGGTTTGAGCCCTGGTCTGGGAAGATCCCACATGCCACGGAGCGACTAGGCCCGTGAGCCACAACTGCTGAGCCTGCGTGTCTGGAGCCTGTGCCCCGCAACGGGAGGGGCCGCGATAGTGAAAGGCCCGCGCACCGCGATGAAGAGTGGACCCCGCTTGCCGCAACTAGAGAAAGCCCTCGCACGAACCGAAGACCCAACACAGCCAAAAATAAAATAATAATAATAATAATAATAATAATAAATAAAGTAGCTATAAAATTTAAAAAAAATTGCATAAAACACATTTTTAAAGTATTGGAGTAGGTGGTGGTGGTTGCACAAGATTGTGAATATACTTAATACCACTAAATTGTACACTTAAAAATGGTTTGAATGGTAGACTTTCTGTTATGTAAACAAGTAAGAAAAAAACTATCAGTGAGACAATTTTTTACCAAAGTGCTTTCCCACCCCACCATGGAAGAACTCGCTAGCTTCACCAGCTTATCGTGGTAGAAGGTTGAGTTTGAGGTCAGAAAGCCAGGCTTGGTTCTGTCCTCCCTGCCAGACCTGGGTAACCTTCAGGCATCTTGAGGCTTGGAGGAATTAATGGAATAAAAGTGCTTTTTAAAATGTTTTCATTTGAGATTTCCCTGGTGACGCAGTGGTTAAGCATCTGCCTGCCAATGCAGGGGACAAGGGTCCGATCCCTGGTCTGGGAAGATCCCACATGCCGTGGAGCAACTAAGCCTGTGTGCCACAACTACTGAGCCTGTGCTCTAGAGCCCACGTGCCACAACTACTGAAGCCCATGTACCTAGAGCCCGTGCTCCACAACAAGAGAAGCCACCGCAATGAGAAGCCCACACACTGCAACAAAGAGTAGCCCCCGCTCGCCACAACTAGAGAAGAGCCTGCACGCAGCAACAAAGACCCAATGCAGCCAAAAATAAAATAAATAAATAAATTTTAAAAAAAGAGAAAAGAAACTTACCTCCGAACCAAGTTTGGGAGCTCACTTTTGAAAGTTTTGATTGCTTCTTATGTATACATGTACATACCTGTAGCCAGTTAATAACTACGTCTTCCTCATAAATCATCGGTCTCAAAAGTCTCTTTGCCCTCAGGACTTAATTCTCATTCCTAAAGAATGGTTTGTGTTAACTATCCAGAGATTTCCAAGGCCTTGACCAGGGAAATGTACCCTAAGTGAATGGTGGCATTTTGAAGCCCCTGGGGTCTGCCCTCGGGCCAGGCAGTGAGAACAGATGGCCCCAGCCGGCCCAGGCCAGCAGCTGCACTGTCCACAAGGGCAGGCCCTGCCACTCCTGCTTTCCCTGCTGCTGGCAGTATAAATGAATAGATGGAGCGTTTAAGAACATCTGACCCCTGATATTCTTACTCTCAATCCTTAAACAAGCATGAACCAGAGGCCCCCACTGGAGTTCCTCCTTGCACATCTGGTTCTTAGAGTTTGCTCACTTACTCAAGAAACTAAGGCCATTTCCTACTCCCCTGAGGATGTAGGACTTACATCTGGGAGATAAAGATCAACAAAAATTTGTACATGAATGTTCATAGCAGTATTACAATGGCCAAAAGGTGGAACTAACACAAGTGTCCATCAGCAGATGAATGGATAAGCAAAACATGCTGTACACAGATAACGGAGCGTTATTTGAGCTTAAGAAAGAATGAAGCACTGACACATGCTAATACATAAATGAACCTTGAAAACAGTAAATGAAGGAAGAAAGACAGAAAAGGTCACATATGATTCCACTTATATGAAATGTCCACAATTGGCAAATCCATAGGAACAGGAAGGAGATTACTGATTGCCAGGGGCTGGAACAGGAGGAATGGTAACTGCTGATGGGTACAGGGTTCCCTTTCTTATAAGGTATATGAATCTCACCTCAATTTAAAAAACCCAAAATCTGTGTAGCTTCCCATGGCCTGGTTGAGGGTGCAGGGTAGTTGGGGGCACCTTTCCCATGCTGGGTATGAGTTTTGTCCTCTTCATTTTCAAACTAGGGGTCGCCGTGATGAAGTTCAAGAACCCCCCAGTGAACAGCCTCAGCCTAGAGCTGCTGACAGAGTTCATTATCAGCCTGGAGAAGCTGGAGAATGACAAGACCTTCCGAGGCATCATCCTGACTTCGGTGGGTGCTCCTTAGCTCCCCCAAGGCTCCACGTTCTCAGGTCGAAGTCCAGACTCGGGAGCGCTCCTACACACTTCACATGGCAGAGAAAACCCAGGCAGCCCAGGCGCGGGTGCCACCACAAGGGGCTTCCAGGGGTTGTAGTCCTGGGTGTGGGGGCTCGAGGGGGCCGTGCCATGGGCAGCTGGTTCTCCTGCAGGAGGCTGATCCCTAGTTCCCAGGCCACCTCCCAGGTCATGCGGTTGTGGAGCCAGACCTGGGGCAAGTCTCGACCCTCCACGCCCTGGGCCAGGATGTAGGTGAGGGCAGGTGACGTTTCTGCAGGATACCCTTGAGGCCACACGACCTCACAAAGGGTGGACCCTGTGCAAACTTGGCAGCAGCTTCCTGGGGCACCCACCCAGGCCGGCCCCAGTGACGGTGCCCATCCCAAAAGCTGTGCCCTCCATTCCCGTCTGGACAGGTCCTAGAGTTGAGGTCTCAGAGGGCAGGCTTTTCCCTTCTGAATTCTCGAGGGGAATGGGAATGGCAGCATTTCCCCTACAAGCCAGCAAATGCTGGTAACGACAGGACTTCGTTGGGTCAGGAAGAGCACTGGGGTCACCTTTCAAGTTAGAAGGAGCCACAGACAGCATGAGCGTCCCCCAAAGCTAAGTGCCACGATACTAGAGACCAATGGGAACACCTTGGCCCCGCCGTCATTAAAGGTGCAGGAAGGAGACAGTCACAGCCTGCTTCCTGCACCTTTTAGACCAAGGTTTGGAATGTCCACTGTGGGCTCGCACCTGCTTCCTTAAACCCTCAGGTTGTCCTGGGGTGGCCTGGAGTTGCAGCTCTGGAGAGCCTGGCTGCCTCTGACGAGGGGACCCATCACTGTGCTGGAGTCATGGACCAGCAGGGGACCCTCAGGGGCTGGCCTGATGCACGCACCCAGTGCGTCCTGTGAAGCTGGGATTTGCAGAGCCAAGCCTTGCCCCATCCCATGGGAGTGAGATGACCTTATTGCTCCAAGGGTAGGACTGATACTGGGTGTAGATCATTTGAGGGAACTTTCTGACCTGCCTAGAGATGCTGAAATTGCCTAGGAATTTTTCACCCTGGATAATTCCTGAAAATACTCCATTTAAGGTGTCATTTCATAGCTTGACGTTTTCTTTATTATGCTGTGAAAATGAGAGAATTGCATGTCACCAAAGATAGGACCTTTAGAACAAAAGAGGGGAAGACCCGTCGCTTGTCCAGGCCCCCAGCCCCTGTGCTCTGGGGACAGGGAGCCAGCATTTGTCCCTCCGGAGCCTGCGTTCTCCCTGCGACAGTGTCCTCCCCCCAGCAATGTGTCTGCGCCTCGTGTTCTGTATCAAGTGCCTCCTGTGTACGTAGCACAAGGCCTGGCCCAAAGTGGGTCCTCAGCAAATGTTTTGGAAGGACTTGTGTTAGTTGGGGCCACCTTAACGAAGGACCACCAACAGGGAGCAGTGGAGCAGAACAACAGAAATGTATTCCCTCACGGTCTGGAGGCCACAGGTTCAAAATCAAGGTGTCAACAGGGCCAATCACATCTAGAGGCCGTGGGGGAGAATCCTTTGCTTCTGCCAGCTTCAGGGGGGCCCTGGGGTCCTGTACTTGTCTCCACGTGGCCGTCTGCCCTTTCTCTGTGTCCAAATCCTCCTCAGAAGGACACCAGTCAAAGGATTTAGGACCCCCATACTACGGTATGACCTCATCTTAACTTGATCTCATCTGCAAAGACGCTATTTCTGAATAAGGTCACATTCTCGGGTACTGGGGTGTGGACTTGACCTTGTCTTTTTCGGGGACACAGTTCGGCCCACTACAGACACGTTGCTGAATCACAGAAATCACGGAAATAGGCCAGCCCACATCCGTTTTCATCTGTCTGGCAGAGGCCATCCCC
Source organism: Balaenoptera acutorostrata (assembly GCF_949987535.1). Taxonomy (NCBI): domain Eukaryota; kingdom Metazoa; phylum Chordata; class Mammalia; order Artiodactyla; family Balaenopteridae; genus Balaenoptera; species Balaenoptera acutorostrata. The sequence continues at coordinate 37,972,933 of NC_080078.1, forward strand.
AGCTGGGATTAATGTGTTCGTTTCTCTCGCATCCAGAATAGAGTTCTTTGCCTTTGCTTCCCTCCAGCGCCAGGACTGTGGGCAAGTGCTGTCAGCCCCTCCAGCTTCTGTGCTGAGAAAATGAATTGGGGAGGCAGTGGGGAGGGGGGAGCCAGGAGCTCATGGTGGGAAGAGATTAAGGAGGAAGGCTGAAAAGCTGAATGTCAGTCCTGCCACATCCTCAGAGAGGGAGCAGCTCCATCCCCCTGCTGTCCCACCCCCCCACCCCCCACAGGCGCTGGCTCACGGGTCCCTGCTCCAGCCTGTGAGACAGCAGGACCTGTGAGACAGCAGGACGTGGTGTACCAACCACCAGTCTTCCCACCCCTGTGGGGCCTTTTTAGTGACAGGAGTGGAACATGTTCCACGTAAACAAAAGGCCAGCCTGCTGGTATCAGTGCACACGCAGGCACGTGTGTATATGAGAAACACGGGGCCGCGTCTATGCCCTGCACTGCAACTTGCTTTTGTCGCTTAATAGAAGGATGTAGAGGACTTCGAGTGTGGCTGCCCCTCCTCACAGACACTGCAGGCAGGGGAGGGGGTTCGGTCGTTGCTGCAGCAGCACATGGTGACCGCGGCCAGTGCTGGTTAGTGATCAGCAACCCCAGGTGCGGTGTTCTCGGGTGAGGGCTGGGGAGCTGCCCCTCCCCTGGCCTGCATTCTTGACAGAGCACCCAGAACCTGGTGCCCATGCCCAGAAGCACCTTCTGCCTTGGTCTGTGCTCCCCACCTCCACTTCAGCGGCTGTGTTGGGGCCTGGGGCGTCCACACAGGACAGACGTGCCTTACAGATCCTTCCCCAGGTTTCTGTCTCAGTGTGACAGCCCAGGGCAGAGGTCTGGCTGCTTTTTTTTTTTTTAAAGCTAACTGCATGATGACCAGACTGCAATAGTGACATAAGTTGGTCCATCTTTTTTTTTTTTTTTTAACAAAAACCATTTTATTTTATTTACTTTTGGCTGCATCGGGTCTTAGTTGCAGCATGCGGGATCTTTCGTTGCGGTGCACAGGCTTAGTTGCCTGTGGCCTGTGGGATCTTAGTTCCCCGACCAGGGATCGAACCCACATCCCCTGCACTGGAAGGCAGATTCTTAACCACTGGACCACCAGGGAAGTCCCGAGGTCTGTCTTCTTGACTGCTCACCACTCCCTCCTTCCCTGGCCAAGTCCTGACAGCTGCACCTTCCAGCCTGCACCGGAGTCTGCAGTTTGCTTTTGGGGTAAATCAGAACGTGTGTCCACTCCGACTGTCAGGAGTCCTCCCCCGCCCCTGAGTTCCTCTGCCCAGGATGAGTACAGAGGTATGCACAGAGTCTGGTGTGTTTATGTCCTTGGAGGAGCACCTGGCCCTGCTGCCTTTTCTTCCAGTTTGAAGCTGGAAAGGGAAGAATATCCCAGGATGCAGAAGGAACAGAGTGCAAGGGAGGTCCAGGCTGCCTCCCTGGAGCCCCCAGCTCTGGGCTCCTGGGGGCAGCATCGTGCTGCCTGAGCATGACCTCAGCGCCTCTGTCCCTTGAGCACCTGTGGGCTCCCTGGGCCCTGGGGCTGTGTTGGCACCGTGGGGCAGACTCTGACAGGGCCCCTGCCCACCCCACACCTCCCCAGGACTGCCCCAGGGTCTTCTCCGCAGGCCTGGACCTGACGGAGATGTGCGGGAAGAACCCAGCCCACTATGCCGAGTACTGGAAGGCGGTGCAGGAGCTGTGGCTGCGGCTGTACCTATCCAACCTGGTGCTGATCGCCGCCATCAACGTGAGTATCCCCACTCCCGAGGGGCCTCCATGGCTTGCTGCGGGCCAGCCCTTAGGGTGGGGGTGGACGTGGCCCTGCCCTCAAGAAGCCCTCGGAGAGGAAAGGGGCAGTCGGGAGACCCTCAAAGGTGCACAGGTCAGCTTGCCATTACAGACCAGGTGAAGGGGGGACCTCGGGGTGGGGCTGGGGGGGACTTGCTCACTGAGGTGGGGGTAAGTGTGGGGGCAGGAACCAGGGCCCATGGTCGACGTGGCCCAGCAGGAGGGTTATGAGGGTGGGGGCAAGTGGGGGATCAGATCTACATTTGGGAATATCACTTTGGCCTAACCTGGGGAAGGCAGGGGTGGGGCTAAGGCCAGAGAGGTGCCAGGAGAGCCTGAGCTGGGTGGAAAGGAGGGATGGCCAGAGTCAGGAAGACTCCATGGGGTGTGGTGGCCGCTGACGGCCTCTGGGGCAGTGGATGTGTGAGATGAGGGCAGAGTGAGGTCGGGCCTCGGAGGACCTCCTGCTGGAGGAGAGGAGAAGAGAGGCCGCTTGCTGCCCTGACATGAGCCTGAGAAAAGAGGGGATGTTCTGGGCCTGAGCACTGGCCGCCTGCCAGTGCCCGCGGCCTCAGGCTGATGGGTGAGCCGGAGCCCATTGTGCGCACACCCCCAGACAGTGTTGGTACAGCATCCTGGGGCCTGGAGGCACCCAAGAGCTCACAGCCACCTGAGGCCCTTTCTTGGGACCCTGGCTCTCTGGAAGATGACCGGAACCAGCCACGGCAGCACCCAGAGCCCGGTGGTCCTGCTTCCCCTGCAGGGAGCCTGCCCGGCCGGAGGCTGCCTTATCTCCCTCACCTGCGACTACAGAATCCTGGCTGACAACCCCAAGTACCTCATGGGGCTGAACGAGACCCTGCTGGGCATCGTCGCCCCCTTCTGGTAAGGCTGGGGGCTGCACCCACACTCCACCAGACCCCGGGCTGAGCCCACCCCCCCACCCCCATCTCCCGGGAGCCCTGAGCCCACCGTGAGTGGGTGTCTGCTTCCAGGTTCAAAGACACCTTTGTGAACACCATTGGGCACCGTGCCTCAGAGCAGGCCCTGCAGCTGGGGTTGCTCTTCCGGCCAGCAGAGGCCCTCCAGGTGGGCCTGGTGGACCAGGTGGTGCCTGAGGACCAGGTGCTGAGCACAGCACTCTCAGTGATGGCCCGGTGGATGGCCATTCCAGGTGAGGGGCATGGGGGGGGTGGGGCAACAGCTGTGGGTACCGGTGGGCAAGTAGAGCCCCGTCCCCTCCCCAGCCTGGAGCTTCTGGTGAGACAGGAAGTTCTCAAGCAATTCACAAATGAGCCATTCACAATAGCAGACTGACCTAGTGTCCTGAGGCTGATGTAACAAATTACCACAAGAGGGGGAGTTGCGGGTGGGGGGCGTTGCTTAAAACAAGGGAAATGCATTCTCTCTCAGTCTGGAGGCCAGAAGTCTAAAATCGGTGTGGGCAGGCCGTCGCTCCTGCCAGAGGCTCTGCGGGAGGCTCCTTCCTGCCTCTTTCAGTTTTGGGGGCTCCAGGCGTCCTTGGCTGTGGCTGCGTCACTCCCATCCCTGCTGTGTCTTCACATGACCTTCTCCCACAGTGTGTCTCTATATCTCAGAGCTCCCTCTCCTTTTAAGGACACCTGTCCCTGGATTTAGGGCCCACCCTGAATCCAAGATGATCTCAGTTACACCTGCAAAGACCTTTTTCCTAATAAGGCCTCTTGCACATACTTTTTTGGGGTCCACTGTTAAACCCACTACACAGACAACTGGAAACAGCTTGTGTGTCTGTGTATAGAAATAGGGCTGCTTGGGACTTCTCTGGTGGTCCAGTGGTTAAGACTGCCCGCTTCCACTGCAGGGGGTGCAGGTTCTATCCCTGGTCAGGGAACTAAGATCCCACATGCAGTGTGGCCAAAAAAAAAAAGAAAGAAAGAAATAAGGCTGCTTATATCAACTATGGTAGAAACCAGGGATCAGCAGGCTGTCTGTAAAGAGCCAGGGAGATTTTCGGCTTTGTTGGTCACATGGTCTTTGCCATAACTACGGCACCAGAGCAGGAGGGCGGCCTTAGAGCACATGAACTAACAAGCGTGTCTGTGTTCCAATAAAACCAGGCCACCGAATTCTGAATTTCATGTAATTTTCACGTATCACAAAATATTACCCTTTTAAAATTTTTTCCATCTATATAAAAATGTAAATACCATTCTTGGCTCTTGATCTCTGGGGGGCCAGGTTTGCCGATGCCTGACACAGACAAATGCCTGAATACCGTGCAGCCATTAATTATGTTGTAAAAGAATATTCAGTGACATGGAAAATATTGCCGACAATATAGTTGAGGGAAAATAACAGGTTAAAAAGGCAACTTTCACAATATCGTCCTGTATGATTTTAAAGGAAATCGATGGACAGTAGGGAACAGGTGGCTTTCATTTTCTTCTCTTTGCTCACTTGAATTTTCTAAGTTTTCTACCGGAGTTTCAGTTGGAACTCTCTTGGAAAGCTTGGGAATACCACTGTCCCGGAGCAGAGCATGGGTTTTCACAGGTGGGACCCATCTTCTTTAGATCACGCTCGACAGCTGACCAAGAACATGATGCGAAAGACCACAGTAGACCGCCTGGTGAAGCAGCGCGACACGGACATCCAGAACTTTGTCAGTTTCATCTCCAGAGACTCCATCCAGAAGTCCCTGCAGATGTACTTAGAAAAGCTCAAACAAAAGAAAGGCTAAGGGCTGGGCTGCCCATGCAGGGTTTTTAGCTGTATGCACCCTTCTGGGGGCCCTGTGGTTCCAAGGGATTTAAAGAAGGCGTTTTCCAATTTAAAAGTACTTTTAGCTCTTTGTTTTGCTCATCCCCCTAAAAGGCCTGTTCCTTGTAGCCATAGTCCCAAGGCCTGTTACCACTCACGAGTACCCTTTGTGCCTGGCGGGTGGGCAGGTGGGCACAGCTGGCAAGCAGTGTCTTGATTTGGGAATCATAAACTGGTAGGTGGCACCCTTCTGGACCTCAGCGATGTCACCGTTGAGTGTCTCCTCTCCCAGAGCAGAATAAAGTCCTTGAGTTTCCCATCCCTGGCTGGTGGAATGGCTGACTGCTGGAGGCATAAGGCCAGGTAGTTGTGGGCCCTGGCAAGCCACACAAGAAAAGGAAAAGGGAAAAAGCCCTTGGGCCGCCATGTTTTTTTGTTTGGATGGAAAGCCTGTATAAATTTCAGAGAAATTGGGTGACTTAGAGAGGGAGGAGGGAGGCATTTTACATTACAAGTGTCCTAAATCTTACTTTAGAAAGATCTAGCAAGAAAAGCTTGTTCAAATTCTTGAAACAAAGGTTTTTCCCTCCCATACAATTCAGGCCAGTTAAATCCTGCCAAAGGTGAGATGCTTCGAAAACCAGAAACCTCATCGGGCCCCTGTCAGTTACACTGTGTACCCCAGTTCTGCTTGTTCCCAATCCTCAGGTGATGGGCTTACTCAGGGTGCAGGCCGCTGTCCTCCCTGCTGAGTCCTTGCCCAGCCCAGGGCTCCTGAGGAAGAAGCTACCAGGAAGGCACCTTTGAAGGGGCTGTACCACTGTGAGCTGTTCAGGTTCTGTGGGCAGGACTTTATTAACCCAACCTGCCTGCTCACCAGTGAGGAGGCTCTCCACATGTCCCAGCGCCGCCAGCCAGCTGGTTGCAGGGGGCCAGCCTTCTTGACCGCCCCCCTGCCAACTGCAGTGCTGGGTAGGAAAGGACCCTCATACACGAGTGCCTGTGAGTGGCCTGCAGGCCTGGGAACCGGGGCCATAGGAGGAACACTGAGGACTGGGAGGTTGGCTTTGTACATCCACACTACCTGTGTGTGAGCACTTAGCCCCAGCTGCACTCAGTACAGGTGCTTGAAAGCATTTAGTTTGCACAAAGAAAGAGCAGGGAGCTTCAGCCAGTGAGCACAGGAGCTGCCTTCTAGAGCCAGCCTGGTCTGGAGGTGGTCAGTTCCCAGCAGGATGTGGAATGGGCAGGCCAGGCTGTCCCTGTCCCCCAAGTGGGCTGGGACCGGGGACCTGCTGGGCTGCAGGACCAAGGTTTGTGCCCCAGAAGAGCTGAGTTCTAAGAAAGGACATGAAGGCGTTGGAGCCAACACGTGTGTGTGGTCCTGGCTGAGTGTTCGCTGTTTATTGAGCTCAGCTGTGTGCCCAGTGCTCTACGAGGTGCTTCTCACAACCTTATGAGGTAGTGGTGGCAGCCCATTTCACGATGGGGAAACAGGCTCCGAGTAGTCCCATCACTTGTCCAGGCCCAGCTGACCCTACGCTGCAGCCCTGTGGGGCTTGCTCCTTGTGGCCAGAGTCTGCAGGCAGCCTGCCCTGGCCAGGCTTCAGGGCTGTCAGTGGGACTTGAGGGTCACCTCCACAGGAAAATGGTCACTGATGGCCAGGGCCTGGAGAGAGAAGGGGCCAACCCTGAGGCCCTGCTGAGCAGCCAGTCCTCCCTCAGGCTCCACCCCAGAAAACTGCCCCACACCCCCCCAGGAAGGGGCCCACTGGGTGTCCACAAACCACTGCATCTGGGGGTGGGGGAACAGCCCAGCGAGGCCTGGGCTATCCATCCCAGCTGCGTGGGTTGGGTGGGAGCATGGCCTCGGGACCCCACTCTGGGAGGTAAAGAGCTTCCTGTACTGCCATCCCAGATTTGTTCCATTCAGCCAGAACTGAACCTCTAAGGGCCTTTTCTAGAAACACTAGTGCAGGGAGGGGAGCGCCAGGTGTACTGAGGTTGGGCCTTGCTCCTACTGGGCCCAGCACTCGCCTGAGCCTGGTACAGGCCAAATTCCTCCTGGAAGTCATGTACAGCGGCCGACTGGGGCTTCAGGCTGCTGCGCAGGCGGGCACCACAGACCACGATGCGGTCATAGGCACAGTCCGAGTTGCCCACTGTGGTGTCGGCGCTGTCCGGGATGAGCCACTTGAAGACCTCGCTGCTGCGCAGGCGGATGGCCGGCCAGTCCTGAGCCTGCACGTAGCTGCAGTCGGCGTTAAAGTCGCCCAGAAACAGCATGTCCTGTGGGCACCGCGGAACCGGGTCTGAGCCTGTGGGAGGGGCCGCGCGCCCAGAGCCTCACGCCTGTGGCCGACCCCCAGGGTGCGCCTCTGGGACCCGGGGACGTGGGGCGGGGCGGGGCAGGGCGGGGCCGTGCGTACATAGGGGCTTACGTCGGTGCCCCACTTGTCTATCACGTCCAGGTATACATCGTAGAGCGCGTCGATCTCGGCCACGGCTTGGTGCGGCGCCGCGTGCAGCGGAATCAACACTAACTCCTCGGCAGCTGCAGGAGGAGGTAGATGTCAGGGGCTGGGACGGGGCCTGCGGGACGGGCGGGGCCTGCGGGACGGGCAGGGCCTCACCTGACCCCGGTGCCGAGAACTTGACCACGAAAGGTTCACGACTGAAGGCGTCCTCCGGGTCCGGGTACTGGTACGTGTCCACTACCGACACCACGTCCTTCCTGGGTGTAGAGGGTGGGTGGGCGCCCTAAGCGGGCCCCCTCCTGCCCCGCGCACCCCTCCCCCGCATCCCCGCCCCTCACCTGTAGATGAACAGGTACGTTTCCTTATACTGGTCCCGACCCAGGGGCTCACTGCTCACGAAGCTGTACTCGTGCCTGGACATGCTGCGGAGACACCGGCCAAGCCCGGGGTCAAGGCATCGCTCCGAGACCTGGGCCCACGTTGGGCCCTGCCCGCCATACCTGTTGATCTGCTCCATGAGCGTGGATACGGCGCTCAGGTCGGAGTCCCGCACCTCCTGCACCAGCGTGATGTCATAGCCAGCCAGGATCTGGGGGAGGGGCCGGCAGGTGCGGGGTCACGTGTGCGCAGCAAATTAGCCCGCGGAGCCCAGCTGCGACCCCGCCCAGGGTCCCCAGCCTCACTTGCGCGATGATGCCGCTGCAGGCTGGGTCCGACACTTTGCTGTCGCCGAAGCTCCGGATGTTGAAAGCTCCGATGCGCAGCGCTGCGTCTCCAGCAGCCCCTAGCGCCCAGAGCGCGGCCAGTAAGGCCACGGGCCCGCCCATGGCGCAAAGCAGGCGGGCTTAGAGGGAGAGACACGGCCGCGTGAGCGCGGACATGGAATCGGACACACCAGCCCACCCTTCTCAGTCCCGGCTGCTGGGACGCGGGGGCCGGGCAGGTTCTGCCACCCATTGGTGGCTGGCAGGAAGGCATATCCTCCCCCTGCCGCTCTCCAGGTCTCCCCAAGGTGGTGGGCTGGGCTTACGGCCGTGGCCTTTCTCCTCCGTGGGGAAACTGAGGCCCAAATATTGAGACTCCATTCACATCCAGCCCCCGGCTCAGCACGCCCCCCACCCTGACTCACCTGAGGGATGTGAATTGGCTGTGTCAGAGGCTTAGGATCTGGGTCCCAGTAGAAGTCTGAGGTCCCAGCTGGGGGTGTGTCTGCGGCACGGAACAGACTGCAAGGGCTTGGTCTAGCAGCAGCTCTGGCGCCCCAGCTCCGTGAGTATTTGAAGCCCTGGTCCAGGGAGGGGCTGGGACTGCACTGGGTCCCACCCCCTCCACGAATTGGACACTGTAACTCCTGGCTCCCATTCCCACAGAGACCACCGCCCCCCCACAGGGCAAGGCGGCAGGGGATCCACCTTGAGACTGCTCTGGTGCCCCCAAGCCTGTCAGAACAGGGACTCAGAAGGCCCTGCCAGCCCAACAGCTGCATCAGAACTGGGAAAGAGGACCAGACATGCCCACAGTCCAGGTCTTGCTCCTGTCCCTGCCCCCGAGAAACTAGGTCACCCAAAATCTCCCTCAAGCTGCATCCCCTCAGGGAAACTAAGGCAACACAATCAGGAAAGACTGGCCCCATTTGTGGCCCAGCATCTCCTGCTGCTTCTCCACATGTTGTCACCTCAAGGTAAAAAGCCGAGACTCCTGGGTCTCCCAGCCTCATTCCCTGGCCCCAGGGAGGCCCCAGGGTTGGGGGCTAGGAAGCAGCACCCCCTCCCACCCACCTCGACGGGCCTCAGGAAGCTGGGGTCACAGCTCCAGCTGGGCAAGGCAGCAGCAGGAGGCTGCCTGTCCACATACCAATGACACCCACACGCTGCCAAGGTGCCGCCAGCCCTGTTGGGATCCCTGGGCAGGTAGGGGCTGCCACAGAGGAACCTGCCAGGGCAGTGGCACCAGCCCCTGAGGCTGCCACTGCCGCAACATCACAAGCGGCGGGTTTTCATGTTTTATTGTAAAGCAACCAAAAACTCTGTGTATTTACACTTCCGCATCTCCTCTGAACACCTGAGTTCTATGCCCATCTTCTCTGTACTCGGCCAGGCAGGCAGGGGCAGGGCACTCGGGGTCCTCGCCCCCTGCCCCAGCCCAGCCCCCCGGGACCCTGCAGGCGCCCGTGTTAGACGATGACCGTCTGCACCTCAAGCTGGCCCTCCGGCGAGGCGATGACCAGCTCTCCCGCATGCTCCAGAATCTCAATGTCCTCCGATGATACCATGGTCACGGTGGCCTGCTCGGTGCCATTTGTACCCGAGCGGGCCGTGAGCACAGTGCCCTCGCTGATGGCCGAGGCCAGCGTCATGGCCACCTGCTCCGTCAGGCTCTCAGGGGTGGCAATAGTGATGGTGTCGGCAGCAGCTGCCTCTGTGCCCAGCCCTGCCTCCTGGTCCATGGTCACATTCTGCACGATGATCTGGTGCCCGGCGCTGGCCTGGTGCACGATCTGCTGCACCACCTTCATGATGTGACTGTCCACCTGTGGGTGGCTCAAGGCTCAGCCCATGAGTCTGGTGAGGGTGCCAGGCCACCCCACCCCGCCCATCCCCCAGCCCCTCACCTCCGTCTGGGTGCCCTCGATGATCTCCGTGGCTTCACTGGTCTCTGCATCATCCGCAGTGGCCTGGACGGAGGGTCAGAGGTCAGCCTTGCCCACCCCAGGCCCCATCCGAACCCCGGTGGCCCCACACCCACCTCGATGATGTACTCCTGGGTGTCGGCTACCACGGACGAGAACTCGACCAACACGGTGTGTGGGTCGTCGGCGAGGACGGCGGCGGCCGCTGCGGGGCTCTCCTCGGACACCAGCAACTCCTCCACCTCCAGCAGGCAGCCCCCTGTGGCGGGGAGCTCAGTCAGTGCCGGCCGGCCGCGGCCCCCCACCCCCTCCCTGCCGCCTCCCGGCCCTACCTTTGGTACGCAGGTGCCGGTTGAGCGTGCCATGCTCGGCAAAGCCGCGGCCGCACTTGTAGCACTTGAAGGGCTTCTCGCCCGTGTGGTGCCGCACGTGCCGCACCAGCGAGCCCTTCTCCCGGAAGCCTCGGCTGCAGAATGGGCACACGTGCGGCTTCTCCTCCAGGTGTGTCCGGAAGTGCACCTGCTGGGCATTCTGTGGAGACCCACCATCAGGGCCAGCCTGGCCTTGGCTCTCCCAGCCCCCTCTGAGGGCCCCGGCTGGGACTGAGCAGGCTGTCAGGTGAGGGGTGAGGAGGGAGGTCTGGGGGCACAGAACAAGGGACAGATCTGGCTCAGGGAGCGGGGAGCCCACAGATGGGGGATCAGGGGCCCACCTTGGTCTTGTAGCACTTGCCACACTCGGGACAAGGGTAGGGCCTCTCATCTGAGTGGACACGCCGGTGGCCGCGGACATGGGCGATGGTCTTGTAGAGCTTCCCGCAGTCCCCACAGCGGAAGCGGCGCTCGTGCACATGCACCTCCTGGTGCTTCTTGAGCAGGTAGGCCTTGGGGAAGGCCTTGCCACACTGCGGGCATGTGAATGGCCTCGGCCCTGGAGCCACAGTCCGTGTCAGGCCAGGACCACCACCCGAGGGCCCCACCCTAGCCACCTGCCCACAGGCAACCCTGACCGTCCACAGCACACCCGAGAGCCCCTCCTGGCTACCCACGGCCGTCCACTGCCCAGTACCCCCACCAACCTGCCACCCACCTGCGTGGCCTCTTTTGTGGGCCTCCAGGGTGGCCGCCGTTGGGAAGGTCTCACTGCACTGAGGGCATGGGTGGGTCCTGGGCACAGCTGAGGCCTCACTGGCCACCTGCTGGGGGACCACAGCACACCTCCAGTACCCATTGCAGGCTGGGCCCGAGCAGCGCCGTGGAGGCCAGACCGAGGCACCCCCACCCTGGGAGGCTCCATAATGGGCCCAAGGAAGACGATAAACAGATAAGGGGACAAAGTCACTGCACACAGTGATGCAACTTTCCACCGCAGGGAGCACAGCAAGGAGGCTGGTGGCGGCCAGGATAGCATGGTGACTTTGTACCCAAGGTCCAGCCCCCCAGAAGGGGCACGCCGGCAGCGCAGGCACCTACTGTCTCCACCTGTTCCACCTCCAGCAGCGGCAGTTCTGGGGGACCATCTCCCAGGGGCTGGGGACTGGACACAGTGGGAGGGGCTGGCTCCAGGGCTCCCTCCTCCCCAGGGACCCGCTCAAGGACAATGCCGGAGTTCTGCATGGCCTGGTGCAGCAGGTTCTCACGGCTGCCCTCGCTGGAACAGGGAAGCTCCTCGGGGCCGGGGGGCTGCAGGGGAGGCAAAGGGAGGCTGGCCAGGCAGCCCGGCACGCAGCACCCACCCGCCACCACCACACAGGGCAGCCCCAGGGGCCCCCATGCATACCTGGCGTCTTCACTCAGGAATGCCCCTGGGAGCCCCACAGCCCGCTCCACCTGCCTTCCCCTGCCTCACCTCATCCCCAGCTCACTCTCCGTTGCCCCTCCCTGCCATGACCTGGGTCTCCCATCTCCCCACCCGGCAACCAGACTGAGCACCAGGAAGGCAGGCCCATGTCAGTCCTGTTCCCAGTGGAGCCAGTACCCAGAACAGAGCCTGGTGCTGAGCAGACAAAGGCCTCCCCTGACCTGTCCCCACCTCTGGGGTGAGGGCTTTCATGCCCAGGGGAAGCTCTTGCATCTGGACGTGGACTTCGTGGATGACAGTGCCCTTGGCATCTGTCACCAGGTGAATCACAGGCGAAGTTTCCATGGGCCCGCCTGTCATTGCCGATGATGTAACAGTCCCCACGGTGGACGCACCAGGCCCTTTAAGGCAGAACCAAGAGAGTCCATGAAGAAACACCCAACCAGGGTGGCACTCAGAGAGCAGCCAGGGCCAGGGCAGGGAGCCCCCGACCACTCTGACCTGTGGGAGTGTCCTCTTTGCCGACAACCACATCTTTGCTCATGCTGAAGCGGATTTTTTCCGTGCACGGGGTGAGAGACTTGAGGTGCCGGGTCAGCGCACCCGACTCGCGGAAGCTTTTCCCACACTTGGCACACTTATAGGGGCGCTCATCTGCAGAGAGAATGGTGTCAGCCTCGGGTGGGACGCTGGCTTGGTGCTGAGGGGAAGCAGGCCTGGAGCCACAGCCTCAGTACCACCAGGAGGAAGGGGCCACGAAGCCCAGGAGCCAGGGCACCCCCAGGGCCAGCGGCAGCGTGCTGTGCAGCTCCCAGCCCCAGGCCCGAGGCCGGCTCACCTGTGTGCCGCCGGTGGTGCCGGATGAGTGAGCCTTTGGTCCGAAAGGAGGCCCCACACAGTTTGCACTCGTGGTCCTTTCGGCTACTGTGGGTGACCATGTGGGCCTTAAGGATGCTGCCCTGTGGGGGAGGGGCGGCGAGGCTCAGGCACCTCCCTGGGCAGGAGCGGGAAGGCCTGGCTCCCACAGCCAGTGTGCCCACGGCCCCAGGGCCTCACCGTCTTGAAGGTCTTGTGGCACAGCATGCACACGTAGCGGCCGTCCTTGTTCACCAGCAGCTTGACCTGGGCCTGCTCACCCTCCCCAGAGAGCCCAGGCCCCTGACGGTTGGGGCTGCCCCGGGCCTCTGCCATCCCGCTGTCCCCCGGCTCCGCCTCAGAGGCCACGATGACCTCTTTGATGTGTCCACCACCTGAGGAGAGGCAGATGGGCCTGAGCCTTGGGATGCCATGGGCCCTGCCACTTCCTCGGATCCCAGCCCGAGGACACTGCTGTGGCACAGTGGATTTGTCTTGACCAACCCCCAGCCCCAGCACATGGCGCCTGCTCAGCCTGAATGGGTGGGAGGTACTGTGCTCTGACTCCACGGAGCTGCCCAGAGGAGCTCCAGGCCTCCAGAATGTGTTCAGCAGGGAAACCCACCATGAGCACGGACGCCCCCTTCCCTCAGCCAAGAGGCACGCACGACTAGATGTGCACAGGGGTCCCGCCGTGTCCAAGGGTGGCAGAGTGCCGGCACAGAGGCAGTGGACAGGCCAACTCGCCACCATTGGCCCCCTCGCTGCTCCAGCTAACGTGAGGAGGAAATGTCTCTGGGGATCACCCACCAGCATCGGTTTCAAGGCAGGCAGGCAAGAGACCCAGCCTGGGAGAGGGAGCGCTCGACACGCCTAGGACAGTCTGAGGAAGGAAGGCTGTGCTTTTGCAGCTCTCACGGGGCTTGAAGAAATCTGACACTGTGCAAAGCTAAACTGTAAACACACTTCACAATTTCTGCTCATGAAAATGACACATGGGAATCGGCTGTGAAGCCGCTTCTTAGAAACCATCTCAATCAGGCTGGCATCGTGTTTTGACAAACCATTCTCCCAAAACAGAACGGAAGTGCCGTGACTCAAACAATTAAGGGCATCTCTCGCTCCTGCCCTGGCTGACATGCTTGAAGCTTTATCTTTCCTCCCCTCCAAGAGTGAATTTCCAAAAGAACAGGGATTTCTGCCAGGCTAGGACTTGAGTTTGAGTGTGGCACAGCAGACAGAGGAGTCAGAGAAGCGGGGAACGTGGCTGCCCTGAGTCCAGAGATAAAATGTAAATTTGTTTCCAGGGAAGAGGCAGGAGAGCCTGCAGTGGGTATCCAGCCCCCTGTGCAGTCCCTGGGAACCGCACCCCCCAGCCCAGCAAGGACTGAGAACCCGCAGCCCTGCAATGCCAGCAGCTGGTGGTTTAGGACTCTGGCCTGGGCTCCAGATCGCTGAGCAGCTGACACCAAGGGGACATTTGGGATACCCAGGAGGCCTGCAAAGGGGAAACTCCCAAGGGTGCAAGAGAGGCTGGGGGTGCCCCGAGAGGAGCCCCTGGAGCACAAGGAGCTGCCCAGCCACAGGCTTGGGCCAGCTGGAGGCTGGATGGCAGGCAGGGCCTGGCTAGCCAGGGGGCCAGAGCCTGGAGATGCTGCCTGAACCCAGGGAACCTGTTTTCCCATATGACACCACCACCCAAGAAGCCAAACGCCACACCAGGGCTGGGCATGGCCCCACCTCCCACATGTCAGCCCTCTTATCCCAGAGGACCAACAGGCAACCGTCCTCGTGCACAGGAATGTCGGGGGAAAGACAGTGTGGAGACAGGGACAGGTCCTGTAGCTTCCCTGGGATGGGACCTTGGCAGAACACCCTGCTCTGAGGTTCCCCTCCCCCAGGTCGCCTCCCCACCTCTTCCTGCTCCAGCTGGTCCCAAGGGCTTCCCAAGGCCAAGTTCTACCTGTTGCCCAAACCTGCTTCCTGTCCAGTCACCTACTCACGTCCCTGCCAAGGCCCCTGCCCATTCCCTTCCCAACCTCCCGTGGCGTCAGGCCCAGCCCAGCCCAGCCTTCCTCCACTGCCACGCTCACACCCAGCCCCCGGCTCCCTCAGGCTGCCCTTTGAATGTCCCAGTTGCATGCTCACCTGCCTCCTATTAAGGAGCATGTGACCCAATCCAGACCTCTCAACACCCCAACACTCCCTGCCCTACTGCACTTTAAAAAAGCCATCAAAGAGCCTGACTAGGCGTTGTATGCTCTTAAAGGCCATGTAAGAATCAGGATAGGAATCGCCACCCCCACGCCGGAGGGAGTGAGCACTGGGGAGGTGAAGGCCAAGGTCAGGCAGCAGGTCAGGGTGGAGCTGCAGCAGCAGGTGCACCCCCCACACACCCCAGCCTGACCCTCCAGAGCCAACTGTGGGGTGGGAAGTAGGAACCAGGGTTGGGGTTGGGGGTGGCAAAAAAGTAGGGAAGATTCCGGAAGGACCAGGGCAGAGACAGTCTGGGGCAGCAGCAGGAGAGAGCAGCCAGCTCATGATTTATGCACAAAGTGAAGACTCCCCGAGGCCCAGGTGTCCCCCAGGGCTGCCCAGGTTCTGGGCTTCCGCTTTCTGGGCAGGGCAGGGCAGGGCCTGGTGGCCAACGCTTGCTCTTGCTGCAGGCCCTGCCCTGGGGAAGGTGCACACAAGGTCTCAGCCCCTCCTCGGCCAGGCCTTGCTCTCGGGACAGCAGAGGGGCACAGGCAGCAGAGGTCCCCAGCTTCCAGCCTTGACCGCAGATGACTAACAGGTCAGCAATGCCTCAGCGCTGAGAAAGCCACGCGTGAACAGCCATGGTGGGGCCAAACCAGCTTACCGACAATGTCAGGAGCGTGGCTGATGTCTGCCGTGAGAGCGGCTGCCTCCACCACGATGTGGGCCACAGTGATGGGCTCCTCTGAGCCTGCTGCTGCTGGCTCCACCTGACATTGGGCGACAGGGGACAGAGGAGACTCGTCTCCAGGGCTCCAGAGCTCGGGCTTATGTCAATGCAGGATGGCTGGGGTGGGGCCTCTCATCTCCCGCAACGGACCACTGCTCTGAGCCTGACTCCCAGCCTGAACCCTCCACCCCAGGCCCAGGGGTCGGCCCCATCACTCTAATGCCTCCAGCCACCAAGGGCCCCATGCGGAGCCCTGAGCACCCTCAGGGAGGACTCCAGGATGAAGTGACTAGAAGCTCCAGCTTGAGGCTCAGCTGGCTCTGCAGAGATGAAGGTGAGCACCTCCACCTACAGCCCAGCCAGGTGATCAGGGGAAAGGGCCCCCAGGGATGTGGGGCCGGGGGCCTTCTGGAGGAGAGGACACCTCTGGGAGGGGCAGGAAAAGCGCACAGAGTCAGAGTGAGACAATTCTGGGCCCACTCCTCTGGGCCACTCCCGGGGTGACCAGAGGCACCTGACTTCTCTTGCAGTCTCCTTTCCCACTTCCATAGGATGAGGATGACAAGAGCGCCCACCCCACAGGGGTGCCGTGGGCCTCAGTAGGACTGTGTGTGTACAGCCCAAGTACACACCGAGTGCAACAAAGTTGGCCATTTTTATGACAGAGTTGTGGGATCCACAGAGCCACACTTTGTTTGTGGGATACCCAGGAACCATATGTACAGGATAGGAGACAAAAGGACAAAAGCCACCGTGATATCCCTAAGCCAGGACAGGCCCTCAGGCTTCAAGAAAGGAAGGACCCCAGACCCCAATTGTGCAGGCTTCAGCCAGAGGCTGCTGAGAGGGCCCGCATCCCAGGCCATCCGGGAAAGCCCAGAGCACCGCCAGGAGTCCCCCACCCACAGCCGGATGCCTGCCCTCTGCCCACCCCGGTGGCACAGGTCTGTCTTGACATGCCTCCACCTCCTCATCCTGCTGTCCGCCGAGGGGCAGGGTGGAGGGCACGCACGTGTGCAATGGCAGTAGGGGGATGCTACCTCCTGACCCAGCAGCGCAGCAGCAGAAGTGGTGGCAGGCAGGGCCTCCTGGGGCACCCGCTGGCAGACCTTCTGAAGCTTGTGCTGAACAAAGTCCTCCAAGGCGGTGAACTCCGCCTGGCAGCGGCCACATCGGTGCACGTCATCTTCATCTGCAATGAGCCTGCGGTCAGTGGGGCTTGGGAGGGATTCCAGCCCCAGGCAGATACACCCAAGGGTGGCATCAGAACCAGAGGTGCCTTCCCTAGCCCTCCCAAAGGGGCTGAGAACACTCTTGGGAGCCCAGGGTGCCAGGCCCCTTCTCCGGAGGTCTGCAGCAGTGCCCACCCTAGGAAGAGCAGCATCCAGCAGGGGATAACCCTGACCATACACTTAGGCTGTAGGGATCCAAAGCCCCTACTTCAGAGATGAGGGGAGAGAGGCCCAGGGAGCAGCTGGAAGGCAGAGGGATTCAGCCAAGCTGGTTTGGGGACAGTGGAGGACCAGGGTTTAAGACTGTTGGGGTTTGCATGTGCCCTTGGGCACCTCAGTGACCAGGTCTGGGTCTGTTTCTTCATCTGTAAAATGGGCCGACTCAGTGTGTGTGTACAGGCTCTAGCTGAGAGGCCAGTCCTCAGCAAACATGGGAGAGGTGGGGCACCCTCACCCATGACCACTCTTTTCTCACTCTGACTTCATGCTTCACTGGTTCCAAACAGGCGGCACCTCCCTACTCTGGTGAAGACGCGCAGGGTGGGACTTCCCAGAGGTGTTCCACATGCCAGGGCCATGGGCCACCGCACCTGAGCCCCTCACCATCTGGGCTGACCAGCCAGTGCCTGCCCCAGGTCCTGCAGGAGAGACTTCCGGCTCACTGAGTCCCCTACTGTGTGCTGGGCATCTTACTGGGGCCATCAGCAAATCCGGCCAGCACCCTGAGGAAATAGAAGTGACTATTCCCTCTCTAGAAAAACAACTTGAGATTCAAGGCCACCCAGCTGGTGAGTGTTGGGGCCAGAACCTGAACTTGAGGGTCTACCCCAGACACCCTGCTGTTTACCCTAAGGGATGGGGAGATGCTCCTTCTGCTTTCATAAAAGTCTGCCAGTTCTCACCACCTCAGTGCAGTCCCACATCAAGGTCAAACCCAGGCCTGGAGGACAGAAGGAGCCCAGTTGATGTCTATTGGATTAATGAGCAAAGGGCCAAACCACAGCCGAGACTCACAGAAGGCCACCTGACAGAGGGCGGTCCCCTCCAGATGGTTCACAGTCACAAGCCAAGCACTGAGGTGACTGTACCCTCCTAACCCTCCTACCCCACTCCCCAAGTCTGACTCAGCACCAGCGTGTTGCCATTGAAGGAATCCCCACCACAGAAGGGGACACACCTAGCCCCTGTAACACTGAGTGAGATAAGGCCCTGGGCAAGCCCAGCAGGGCACAGCAACCTCCAAAGAGACCCCTCTGCAGGTAGCACTGCCCCCCATGCCAAGCTACCTACCCAAGCTGGAATAAGGAGCAAGAAATGATGTACTGAGAATTACAAATCCTGTGGGGACAAAGACCACCACCCCGATATCACCACCAACCCCCTCCTGCCCGGCCCAGTCTAAAGCTTCCAGGGACAAGCTCAGAGGGTAGAGACCAGAATTCTGTCTCCAAAAGCTATCAGTGCCCCTGTGTGTCCCCAGAACTGTTCTCAGAGATTCACATACATGCTCTATTTTGATTCTCACCACCATCTTATGAGGCAGCAGAACCCAGAAGTTAAGGGAGTGGGTTGAGGAGTCACACAATCCTGGTATCCAACAAGTCCTTGGTACTTACTAGCTGGGTGACCTGGTCACTTTCACATATTTGAACCTCAATTTTCCTCATCTACAAAATGGGAATAATAATAGTAATAATAATAACGGCATCTAGGGCTGGCTTGAGAATGAAAAAGGCTGATGCATGGTAAGTGCTCGATACATTATCCTCAACAGTAGCATCCCTATTCTGTAAGGGGAAATGGAGGCTCAGAGAGGTATGTGGTTACCTGCCCAAGATCAAACAGCTAGAAAGAGGCAGGTCTGGGACAGAGCTGGCTGCAGCTTTCCAGCACTGGGCTCTGCTGCCTCCCCTCGGGTGCTGGAAAGACCCGAGGCCCCGCCCTCCCGGAGCCTCCAGTCACACCCCGGCCAGGGCCCCAGTGGCCCGTCAGGTGAAGTGGGAGGGGGCGCGGAGGAGGGCAGGGCCCTGTCGAGACTGGGAGGCAGAGGGGGGCCGGGCCGCTGGCCTGAGGGCGGGGCAGGCAGTGGAGGCGATCTCCGAGGTCTACACTGACAGCCCCGGTGGCCTGGACACAGGTGAGTATCCGCGGGTGGGCACTGGGGCCCACGGGGGTGATGGGCGCCCCGCCAGGGTTAGGCCTGAGGGTCTGAGGAAGCCGGGGGGCTCGTGGAAGGCTATGAGAGGTCCCGTGGGGACCCGTGAGGTCTGCAATGAACCGGGCCTGGGAGGGTCTGTCGCGCCAGCAGCTCAGGCCGTCGGGGCCTCCACCAGCCAAGCTGAGCCGTCCCCACCCTGGCCGCTCCCGGCCCCGTCTGGCCCTGTTACCTTCCTCGCTAAAGGGCGCCGGGAGGCCGAGGAAGCCACCGGGGGCCAAGGCCGCCGCCGCCGCCGCCGCGACCCCGCCCTCGCCCGCTTCCTGCCCGGCTTCGGTCCGGGCTTCTGCCGTATGCGCGGCCGTTACCCGCACTGCCATCGCGCCCTCCATGTCGCAACGCGCCGCAGGAAGATGGCGGATTTACGACCGTGTCGTCATAACAACGGGCCGCGCCAAGGCTAGCGAGAAGACGGGAGGCGGACGATGGGCGGGGCCAGGGTGGGTTTGATCGGCAGGAGGCTGGGCGGAGCCAGAGGGTGTGGCCTGGAACCGCAGAGGCGGGGCCAAGCTCAGGGAGAGAAGAGACGGGGCGGGACTGCTGGGAGTGGTGTAGTTAAGGTGGAAAGGACTGACAGGAGGTGGCGCGGGGCCTGGGAGGGCCCGCTGGCCGTGGCTGGGGCTGGGTTCCGGCAGCTCCTTTAAGGCTCTAGCGAACTGGCGGCGCCAACTGACCGGCCCTCAGCCGGTGCTGCCGCCGCAGGTGCCCAGCCGCGATCCGAGCTCGAGTAGGCCGAACTCGAGTGGGCCGCTGCCGGGACACCGCCCCAGCTCGGACCAGTAGAGTGGTGCTCGCTGCCCGCCCCCGACCCCCTCGGGTGGCAGAACCTCCCTTGATGGTTGACCCAGTCACAGGGGAAAACCCGAGTTGGGGATGGCTCACGGGTAGCTTCACTAACCCTTTCATTCTTTACTTTATTTTTTTTTAATTTTATTTATTTTTTATTTTTATTTTTGGCTGCGTTGGGTCTTCATTGCTGTGTCGGGCTTTCTCTGGTTGCGGTGGGCGGGGGCTACTCTTCATTGCGGTGCGCGGGCTTCTCACTGCAGTGGCTTCTCTTGTTGTGGAGCACGGGCTCTAGGCGCACCGGCTTCAGTAGTTGTGGCACGCGAGCTCTAGATAGCAGGCTCAGTAGTTGTGGCGCACGGGCTTAGTTGCTCCGCCAGGGCTCGAACCCGTGTCCCCTGCATTGGCAGGTGGACTCCCAACCACTGCACCACCAGGGAAGCCCAACCCTTTCATTCTTTTGTATAGTTTTCAAGTTGTGGTAAGTACACATAAAAATTACCATTAGTGGGCTTCCCTGGTGGCGCAGTGGTTAAGAGTCCGCCTGCCAATGCAGGGGACACGGGTTCGAGCCCTGGTCCGGGGGGATCCCACATGCCGCAGAGCAACTAAGCTCGTGCGCCGCAGCTACTGAGCCTGCGCTCTAGAGCCTGTGAGCCACAACTGCTGAGCCCAAGTGCCACAACTACTGAAGCCCATGCGCCTAGAGCCCGTGCTCCACAATAGGAGAAGCCACCGCAATGAGAAGCCTGCGCACCGCAATGAAGAGTAGCCCCCGCTCGCCGCAACTAGAGAAAGCCCGCACACAGCAACGAAGACCCAACACAGCCAAAAATAAATAAATAAAATAAATAAATTTATTAAAAAAAAAAAAAAAAAAAAATTACCATTAGTGACAGTACATTCACAATGTTGTGCAACTATCACCAACATGTAGTTAGAGAATGTTGTCATCATTCCAAAAGGAAACCTGTACGCATTAGCAGTCACTCCCCATTCTCCCCTCCCCCCAGCCCCTAGCAAACCACTTTCTTTCTCTGTGGATTTGCATTTTCTGGACATTTCATATAAACAGAATATACACGTGGTCTTTTGCATCTGGTTTCTTTCACGTTAGTATGATGTTTTTGAGGTTTAGCCAGGTTGTAGCATGCAGCAGTACTTCATTCCTTTTGTGGCTGAATAATATTCCATTATATGAATAGACTGATTCTTTTTATTCTTTTTAAGGTAGTATTAGTTCTTTGAAGCTAAGTGCGTTATAGGATTTTCTCATTTAAGATACCAATCATCCCCATTTTGAAGAAGAAACTGAGGCACAGAACTGATGGAACACTTGCCCAAGGGCAGACCAAAGATCTAACCCAGGTCTGTCAAGAGTCATGGGCTAGAAACCCACAGGGTGTGCTCTCCCAGCTTGGTTATTCTCTGTGGCTCAGCCCAGTGCTAGATTCCAAAGACTCAGGTGAATTAGACCCAGTTCCCTCCAGGAAGACCAGTCTCCGGGGAAGACCAAGCACGGACACAAGGGCCCGGACAGAGAGTGGGCATCTCTGCCCTGGGAAGGACACCAGCAGAGACTGTCTCCATGCTGGGGCTGCCCAGCTGAGGAACTGAGGACCCTTAGCCTGTCAGGAGCTGGGATGTGTGAGGCACAGATTGGATCACCAGAAGTCAGGCCGGGGTAAAAATGGGGCTGCTTTCTGCAGGGGGCTTGCTCACCATTGCAGGCATTTAAGCAGAGAGTGACAACATTTCAGAAGGATCCTCCTGACTGCTGTGCAGGAAAGGAATATCTAGGATGGACAGTCTCTGAGAGGGACAAACAGGCGGAGGTGGGTACTTATGGAGCAGGAGGGATCTAGGGGGCACCTGGGAAGAGAGGACCAGGAGGACACCTCACTTGAGGATGTGTGGGGGAGTGATGGGAAAGCTAGCATCAGAGAGGAAGAGGAAGACCACCAGAGGAATGGAGTGGGAGTGGATTTCAAAGACAGAGCACAGCCTGGGTGTGGATGGACATGAGGAGGAGCTGGCCCAGGGGAGACAGACAACCTGCCCTGCTCCATGCTCCAGAGCCTGTGGGACAGAGTTGTCAGGGACAGGCCAGGGCTCCTGCCTGGTTATTCCCTGGGGGTCAGAAAAGGGAATCCTGACCCAGTGAGCTCTAGGCCCCACCTCAGCTGAAGCCCAGGCAGACCAGCGGCAACAGGAGTGGGCCTGAGGTCACTGGAAGGCAGAGTGGCCAGGGGCAGGCCTTCTCCCTTCCCCAAAGTCCTCCTTCCCCCAGATGGCCTCCTTTCCCACCCTGCCCTCAGCGTGGGCTCCAGCTGCACACTGTGTGTTTGACAGTCAATAATGGCTTCTCTGTGGCCAGAGCCTGACAGGAACTCCATCATCCTTTTTGATGGCTACTCCCTTCATTGGATGTACTTAAATCTATTCAACCAATCCCATGTTGAAGATAATTTAGGTTGCATCCAATTTTTTTTTTGCCACTTCAGTCCTTTTTCCTTTTTTTTTTTAAGGGTTTGTTGTTGTTGTTTTGTTTTGTTTTGGCCGCGCCGTGCGGCTTGCGGGATCTTGGTTCCCCAACCAGGGATCGAACCCACGCCTTCGGCAGTGAAACCTCGGAGTCCTAACCACTGGACTGCCAGGGAATTCCCTTCAGTCCTTTTTCAATGACACCCTTTTTTGCTTAGCTCATTAGAAGTGATAACATCTGTGAAAACAGTTTCAGTGGCTATTGGTATTTTCTAATACAATTTAAATCCATGCAATGCTATGAAGATTAGTGTCCTTGTACCACCTAAGTCCATGCCCCACTCCACCTGTGATCCAGCTTCCTCACTTGGGAGGACCCTGGTGCCATCCATTCGCAGGTATATAATGAGCACCTACTGTGTGTCAGGGACACAAAACGATTGATCATGCTGTGCTCCTCTCCCATCCAGATGCATGGCACCTTGTCCAAGGACAGTCCTCCCCAATAAAGGGCACCGTCCTTTCCAGACTCCTTCAGGACCTTGTCCACAGCCATCCCCTCTCTTGATACTGGCCGTTCCATCTCTCCCACTATGCCAGCTCAGACTCTACAACCTACAGGGGATGTTAAACCAAACAGAGCTCAGCTTTGGGGTCAGCTGAGTTTAATCCCAACTCTGCATTGTCCAGCTGGTGACTCTCTGTGGCTCAGTTTCCTCATCTGTAAATGGGGACACTAATTGTCCTTGCCTCTCAGGGTTGTTCTGTGATTCTGACAAGGTAATGCAGGTAAGGAGCAGCACTCAGTGCCTAGATGCTTACTGAGTGCCCAGTAAACCAAGGCAACTGGGCAAGTATTGCACCAGGCAGCCCACGGCTGGACAGAGCAGTGTTTTCTCATTCTGGCCAGTGAACCACATACACTGAATGTTTCTGGGTGGTAAAGCAGGATTTGTGATCTTCTGTCAAATCCAGTTCTTCCCAGGGTCAGTCGGCTCCACCAACAAAACTGAGTGGGAAGACACAGGGAGGAAGGTGCTGCTCCCCTCCTGGCTAGTGGGTGCGCCAGGCAGGAACACTGCATATCCTGCCCTCGTGGGCCATGGCCCCTGCCCTCCAGGGGTTCCCAGGCCAGCCAAGACCAAAGAACAGGCTGAAGGTAAACAATCAGGGCCTTAAGGGTACTGAGGTTACTGGCTTTACCTCATGGGTTTGGGGGTGAGGGGGGTCCAGAGTAGTCATTATGGAGACTTGGGGCCCAAGAGAGGAGCAGGGATTTGACAACACTAGGAGTTGGAGGTCTGGATCGCCTGGCACAGGGTAAGCGCTCAGGAAGCTGGGGCCTGCTATTCTGCCACCTGGCCCTAGTGAAAGTAATAAGGAGAAACATACACCTACTCTATGAACTGGCAATTCCACGCCTAAGTATATACCCAAGAGAAATAAGGGCCCACATCCACAAATGAGTGCGTAGGAACAAGAACCTTCATAGGGACGTTATTTAAAATAGCTCCAAACTGGAAGTGACCCAAATGTCCATCACCTGGAGAAAAATCAGGGGAGTATATTCTTACAATGACCCATGTGGCAATTAAAAAAAAAAAAGAAGAATGGATTTCACAGATATTATGTTGATCCAAAAGAAGCAAGACTCAGAGGAGTACACAGGGTAAGCTCCTGTAAGACGGTCTAGAACAGGCAAAGGAGGCTATGACTCACTCTATGGTGACAGAAGTCAGAAAAGCAGTTTGGGGAGGGGTAACCGCTATGGACTGGATAGTGACTTGAGGGAACTTTCTGGAGTGATGGAAATATTCTATACCTTGATCTGGGGTATGTTTTTATATACATATATAAATTTATTTATTGTTGGCTACGTTGGGTCTTCGTTGCTGCGTGTGGGCTTTCTCTAGTTGTGTCGAGCAGGGGCTACTCTTCATTGTGGTGCGTGGGCTTCTCATTGTGGTGGCTTCTCTTGTTGCAGAGCACAGGCTCTAGGCACGCAGGCTCCAGTACCTGTGGCACGCGGGCTCTAGAGCACAGGCTCAGTAGTTGTGGCGTACGGGCTTAGTTGCTCTGCGGCATGTGGGATCTTCCCGGACTAGGGCTCGAACCCGTGTCCCCTGCATTGGCAGGTGGATTCTTTTTTTTTTTTTTTATAATTTTTTTTTTTCCCTACTTTATTTATTTATTTATTTATTTTTGGCTGTGTTGGGTCTTCGGTTCGTGCGAGGGCTTTCTCCAGTTGCGGCAAGCGGGGGCCACTCCTCATTGCGGTGCGGGGACCGCTCTTCATCGCGGTGCGCGGGCCTTTCACTATCGCGGCCCCTCCCGTTGCGGGGCACAGGCTCCAGACGCGCAGGCTCAGCAGCTGTGGCTCACGGGCCCAGCCGCTCCGCGGCATGTGGGATCCTCCCAGACCAGGGCTCGAACCCGCGTCCCCCGCATTAGCAGGCAGACTCTCAACCACTGCGCCACCAGGGAAGCCCGGCAGGTGGATTCTTAACCACTGAGCCACCAGGGAAGTCCTGGGCTATGTTTACACATGCATAACAGGGATGTAAAAATCCCATCAAGCTGCACACATAAAGTTTATGCACTTTATGTTACGCCTCCATAAAAGTTAATAACACCTAATAATGATGATAATAGCGACCAACTGTTTAGTGCTGTGTTCTAGGCACTACTGCCCTTCTCTTAGACCCTAATGCCACTGTCTTGTAATTACTCGTCCACATGACCACCAAGGCACAAGGAAAGCGTTTTTGCGAACGACAGGAAATGACAACGCGACGCTTGTTGGGAAGGAGCCTGGGGCTGGCTCTCAGGAATGGCCGTAGTCGGCCCACGCGCAGACACTGTCCGGAGTGTGTCCACAGCGGAGGGCACAGCCCAGCGCCGCCCTGGCAAAGGTGCGGACGTGACTCCGGCCCAAAAGGGGACTGCGGCGCCCCCTTCTGCCGCGGTGCTGCGGAGAGCCCCGCCTGCAAGATCGGAGACAAGCCAGCCAATCAGCAGCCGGCTCGGCCGGTTGGAAGCGGGGGGGTGGTCACTGGATTAAGGGCCTCCGTCACCTAGGCTGACCAAGAGCCTCCAATGGGCGAGCTGCCCCGCGCCAGCCAATGAGCAGCAGGCTTACGTCCTGCGCCGACTCTCCGGCTCCTCCGCCGAATTTCCGCAGTGAGCGTCCCACGCAGTATGCCGGTTGGCTCCCTGCCAGCCAGTCACCGGGGCGCCTAGGGCCTGACAGCCAATGGCCGCCCGCCTGCCCGTGTCGGACCGCGAAGGTTGGCGCTGCGCTCCTGCAGCCCGCGGGAGGCGGGGGCGGATTGGCGCAGGCGGTGTCCAATGGGCGGCAAGTACGAGGCGCGTGGCCAATGAGTGCGCCGGGGGCGGGGCGGGTGCGGCGGCGGGCGGCTGCGAGGAAGAGCTGGCGGTCGGTGGTGGCGGTGGAGGCGGTGGCGGCGGCGGCGGCGGCGGCGGCGGCGGGCCATGGCGGAGGTGGAGGCCGGAGGCGACGAGGGCCGCTGCGTGCGGCTGAATGCCGAGCGGGCCCAGGAGCTGCTGGCCGACGTGGACACGGTGCTGTTCGACTGCGACGGTGTGCTGTGGCGCGGTGAGACGGCGGTCGCCGGCGCGCCCGAGACCCTGACGGCGCTGCGGGCCCGCGGCAAGCGCCTCGGCTTCATCACCAACAACAGCAGCAAGACCCGCGAGGCCTACGCCGAGAAGCTGCGGCGCCTGGGCTTCGGCGGCCCGACGGGGCCCGGCGCCGGCAGCGAGGTCTTCGGCACGGCCTACTGCACCGCGCTCTACCTGCGCCAGCGCCTGACCGGTCCGCCGGCCCCCAAGGCCTACGTGCTGGGCAGCGTGGCCCTGGCCGCCGAGCTGGAGGCCGTGGGCGTCTCCTGCGTGGGCGTGGGGCCCGAGCCGCTGCAGGGCGACGGCCCCAGCGCCTGGCTGGATGAGCCCCTGGAGCCTGATGTGCGCGCCGTCGTGGTGGGCTTCGACCCGCACTTCAGCTACATGAAGCTAACGAAGGCCGTGCGCTACCTGCAGCAACCCGGCTGCCTGCTCGTAGGCACCAACATGGACAACCGGCTCCCACTCGAGAACGGCCGGTTCATCGCGGGTCCGTGCGCCCCGGGGGAGGGAGGCTGGAGGGCGAGCGACGGGTCCCTCCCGGCCTCTGACCCCCGGCACTCTCCTCCTCTCCTTCTCCGCCCCTCAGGTACCGGCTGTCTGGTCCGAGCCGTGGAGATGGCCGCGCAGCGCCAAGCCGACATCATAGGGAAGCCCAGCCGCTTCATCTTCGACTGCGTGTCCCAGGAATATGGCATCAACCCGGAGCGCACCATCATGGTGGGTGATCGCCTGGACACAGACATCCTCCTGGGCGTCACGTGTGGTCTGAAGACCATCCTGACCCTCACTGGGGTCTCCACTCTACGGGATGTGAAGAGTAATCAGGAAAGTGACTGCTTGTCTAAGAAGAAAATGGTCCCTGACTTCTATGTTGACAGCATAGCCGACCTTTTGCCTGCCCTTCAAGGTTAAAGATTTAGTGTCTTTAATCTCCAGAATAAAAAAAATTGAAAATCACCCAAATTAATAGGTGGGGCTTAAGCGTCGCTCAGTTAGGTGGCTTCAAGTTTGCTTACTTGGAGTTAAGCCAAGGTACTAATTGTTAATCTTGTAAGTAAATGTTTGGGGGGCGATTTTTACAAATGCTTATATTTTAAGATGCACTTTTAAGCTTGGAGGGCATTGTGGGGTTCCTGGGCCTTAGGTGCCAATTGGTCTTGCTGTTGGGTTCAGCATGTGTCCAGGATTCAGGTAACCTCGGGGCCTGCTAATGGGACTGAGATGGGTCTAGGGGTGTCATGTATTTTATTGAAAATTTCAGGGATCAGGGGGAGGAGAGGCTGATTATTTTGACTGTTGTGAGAAACCCAGGGCCCCGTCTGTGTGGTCATCAGCAGAGGAGCCTACTGCTGCCTTAGCCCCTCACCTGAAGGTTGGGAGTGGAGGAAAGGGCTGGTCTCAGGTGGTGTCTCCTTGTCCATGGGGTGTGGGGTGCTGCCCTCACCACCACCCCACACTTCCTTAAAAACCACTCTGATGTCACAATTGAGTGTATGTTCCGTTTTAGATACCCAGGGCTGCAACTCCTCATGCACGATTGTACAGTTCTGTAAACTCACCCTGGCTAAACCTCATCTTTTCCAAATGTGCATATAAACCCAGGTGACTTGGACTGAGCATATTGTTTGCTGAGCGCCAGGAGGGCACAAATGCCTTCGTTGAACTCTGGGCTGCCGTGCAGGGAGCTCAGAGCAGCATTGGTACCAAAAGTTTTTTTAACTTTTGAACAACTTTGTCAAGTGGTGGAATTGAACCGTAAGCGTGTCGATTAATAGCTGTGCTCTGTCTTGTAGGGAAAATCCCACTGAAGAAGTCTCCGTGCCCCGCAGCCAGCAGTATGGCCAAAGGCATGTGCTGGCTAAGGAATGCTTGTCACCCAAGGCTCCCTCTGGGTAGAGGAGGAAAGAGGTGTCCCTCAAAACAGGAAGTCCTTTTACAGAACATCCAGTCTTTTCCTGTCTTGGTTGGGATGGGTGTCATATGTCAGTGGTCCATGAGGCCACCTATTTTGACCCTGGAGTCCCTTGTCAGTTGCCATCTGGAGGACTGGCAGGGTCCACTGGCTAGCCAAGGGTTTTTGGCAGGGGTCCGTGGCCTTTTCTGCCTGTTCCCTAAGTTGCTGACCTTTGAGAATAGGCCTGATAAGCAGACCCTCTGGCCCCACTTGTAGGGTAGGGCCTGGGAAGCTGTTCCTTTTGGCCGACTCCTTCCTGGTGCCTCGCCCTGCATACAGTGGCATCTGCCCAGAGCCTGTGACTTTTCTCCTAGCCCCAGGGTCACAGTGCTCCTTCACTCACTCTCGTAAGAGTGCTCAGAGCAATAAAGGGTGTCCTGAGCCTCCAGCTCCTCCCAGGCCTGGGTGTCTGGGGTTCAGACTCTGCCGTGGGCAATGCGAGGGCAGCGGGCACCTGTGAGGTTGGTGGTGCTGACGTTGGCTCTGCGAGGTCGGCTCAAGGTGGGTCTGGATATTGAGCAGGCCTGTCAGGGCGTTGTCACCCACACCAGGAACACACGGCAGGTGCAGCAGCCAGCAATACCTCCCTTTTCTGCTGGGCGGCAGCCCCGGAGCCCTGTGCATCATGTCTACACCCCATTGCACTGTGTGAACCCAAAGGTATATTAAACTCTCAAACTCCAGCTGACTCTGGTGTTCCTCGCTCTCGCCTGGACAGCAGCCTTCACACACAGGGTGCAGCTGTCTCACCACAGCCGGGCAGTGGAGAGGGCAGCAGGGCCGGGTACACTCAGTACAAGGTCATTCTGGGATTCCAATTCCAGAGTTGGGACGCTGACCACAGCAACTCCACCCCATCTCAGGCCCACTGCAGAGAGTCAGGTTCTGAAGAATCAGGAAAAACAAGGCACAAAAAAACCCAGAGTATGAAAGGGCCATGGGGTGAAGCTGGTGAAGGAATGCACTTCCTGAAAGCTGCCAGTGCTGGGGGCCACTAACTGTTGGGATCCACAGTGTCAAGCAGCTAGAAATGCATGGCACCAGTCAGAGAAAGCCACGCTGGGCAGGGGTCAGTGGATATGAGGCTGACCTAACCATCCTGGGGCATGCAGGAGATTTCGGGAAGCAGCCCTCACCGCAGTGGAGCCTTCTGGAAGCCATCCTGGTCTCAGGCAGGCACCTGGGGGGTGCCCTGTGTTGGTGGGGGCTGGGAAGTAGCTGGGGTGCATGGGGAGGAAAGGGAAGTGGCACAGAATCCCATGCCTGTTATTCATGAAACAGGCACTTGTTGATGGTCTGCTGCGTGCCAGGCCTTGTACCCAGTCCTGGGAGTGTAGAGGTAACCCAAGAGACTAGAAACAGGCTTCTTAAGGAAAAATTAAATCTGCCCCCAACTAGACTCCCTATATAGTCATCCTGGCCAGACCTGAGCTGCCCTCTGTGCCAGCCGCTGGGTCCTGACTTCCACAGTGGCCGTGCTCTCATGCCCTCCCATGCCCATGCGCTCTCTGGTCTGCACAGGCCAGGTGTTGGGAGAGCCAGGCACAGTGATGAGCAGCCCCCCCCAGGTGACCTGTCTCTGACCCAGATATCAGGTAGCTGGGCTGGGGAGGAGGCAGGAGGGGAAGGGGCCAGGAGGATTGTTTGACTCATCGGAGGTGTCCTGAGGTTTCCCGGGCTGCAGCAGACAATCAGCGCATTGTCACCAGGGCTGCATCATGGAGCAGGGGAGCTGCCGGGCCGAGAGCCCCGGGTCTAGACCTGTTGGGGTGAGTGCCTCCCACCACTCGGTGCCCTCTCCTTGGACAAAGACCCAGGGCCTGTCCTGCAGGGGCAGGAGAAGCGTCCACCTCCCATACCTCCTCAGCCCCTTCCTTCCCTGAGCCAGCCTGTTGCCTGGTCTCCACTCCAAGCCCCAATGACTGCAATGTGCTTCCACGTGAAGACCAAGCCCTGCCATGGGGGCTGGAGAGCTCCTGGCCTGCTACTGCTGCTGCTGGCACTGGCTACCGCTGGGGCCGTGGCTGGAGGGCTTCTTGGCTTCGCTCACAGCCCTCTCAAGGTGAGGACCCCTCAGGACCCGGGCAGGGCACAGACAGTGGGGAGGAGGAGGAGAGACCAGCATAGCCCACCCCTCCAGTGGAGCCAGGGCTCGGAGCAGACAGCAGGAGGACCAGAAGGGTGGCGGGGTTAAAAGCCGCGCAGCAGGGCTGGGGGAGTGTCGGGGACTGCTCCAGCCTGGCCAGCTGAGCTCCTGCTTCCCACTCTTAGCCACTGCTGCAGACGCTCCGTCTGACCCTCCCGAGCCCCAGCGTGCCCCGGACCAACCAAACCGAACAGGTGGATGTGGCCCAGAATGTGGCAACCATCAGGGTGACTCCAGCTCAGAGCAACCACAGCTGGGCAGTGCTGTTCGACGGGCAGAGTGTGAGTGGCCTGGGGAGGGGGGTGGGGGTGGGGGTGGATGTTCAGGTGGCCCTGCCTCACCTGCCTGCCTTCCCAGGGTTGTGTCTGTTACCGCCCCTCAGAGCACCGGGCCTGCTTCCTCCGCCTAATGGAACCCGGAGACCGCGAGACCCTGCAGCTGCTGGTGAACACCTCTTGGGTAAGGAGCCTCCACCCAAGGGCCAGACAAAGGGTCCTGTGTGTGGCCTGGGCCCAGGGCAGGATGGGACTCCAGTTTCAGGGGAACAGAAGCTCTATCTTCCTTTGGTTGAGGCTGCTGACAAGAGCCAGGGCAGGGCTGGCACGATGCCAGCATGTCCAGGGACATGTGGGCCCAACCCAGCCAGGGGCAGTGCTAGTGTCCTTCTCTGCAGCCCCAAGGGACTCGCAGCCCCAGCCAGGACACCCACTATGCCCAGGAGCTGCTGGCAGTGCTTGGGAGCCGTGAGGTGGACCCTGCCCAGGTGGGGGCTTCTGTGCGGAACCTTTGTGCAAAGACCCCCATTTACTGGGCCCGACGAGCAGAGAGTGAGTTGGGGCAGGCTGTGCGGAGGGGCCTGGGCTCCCGCAGGACAGTCGGTGGCGGGGTGGGGAAGGAGTCCTTTGGGGATCATGGAGGCCCCTCCCCCAGGGCCCCAGAGGCAGCGGCTGATCTACCTATGCATCGACATCTGCTTCCCAAGCAACATCTGCATGTCCGTCTGCTTTTATTACCTCCCGGACTAAGCCCTTGCAGCGCAGCCCCTCAGGTCAGCCAGCTGGCCGGCGCAATCACCAGTCCATGGAGGGTAGCCGCTGGCGGGGCTAATAAACAACTCCACCTGGCCGTGACGGTGTCCTCTGTGGCCTCGGGACACGAAACAGTGGCAGGGACGGGAAGGAGGAGGCACTGGCTTGGGGGTGGGCACCAGCCTCGGATCCCCCTCAGCGGCTCTAGGCCCTGTGGGTCCAGAATTTCTGAAGGGAATGCAAGCTGCCTAGGGTGGGCCTCCTGAGCCTCCTCACATCCATATAAGCAACCGGGGCTGAGAGAGTCCCAGGGTGGACCAGCCTGGCCAGTCTAGTCTGGCCAGGGACCAGGGTAGGTCAGTCAGGTCCAGCGAGCCTAGGATGGTAGAGGCCAGCCCATGGGGTGTCACTCTGATCTGGGCAGCTGAACAGACACATCCAGCTGGTGCCGCCTGGACAGCTGCCTGCAATCCCGAGGGGACACAGGTTAGCCCAGCACACTGTCGTTGAAGGCCAAGCAGACAACAGCTTTCTGGTGGCCACCGTACTCTCTCTTGATCTCTCCCGTCTCCACGCACCAGAGCCGGGCCAGGTTGTCAGAGGAAGCTGCAGGGAGGGACAGCATGGGTGGCAGCTCAGGGTGCAGCCCCAGGCCGGGCCAACGGGGGTGGGGAGGCAGGGCAGGCAGGCGGGGCTCACCGGTGACTATGTACTGGGAGTCCCCCGAGAAGGCGCAGCCCCACATCCAGCCTCGGGACGACTCTCCAGGGTTGCTGCTCTTGATGCTCAGCTCCGTCATCAGGGAGAAGTTGGACGTCCTCCAAATCTTGCACGTCTGGTCGGCGGAGCAGGTGGCGAGGAGCCTGGGGGTGGGTGTGAGCGTGGCAGGGGTGTCATCAACGGCCACTCCCATCCCGTACCCCCTTGCCGTCCTCCAAGCAGGCCCAATGCATTAGGCCCCCAGCCCCAGGCACACTGCCTCCACCCCGCAGCCATGCAAGGGCTCCCGGTCCCCCAGGCCCTGCACACACGTGGAGTCTGGGCTGAAGCGGCACTGCAGGGCATAGCGGGTGTGTGCTGGGATCTTGGTCTTGGGGATGAGCTGTGTCACCTCGTCACCAATGCCCCCAGTCAGGTTCCAGACATAGCAGTTCCCCTGTGGGGTAGGAGGGAAGTCACGGGAGGCCCGGAGCCTCCGGTCTGACAGGAGGGGAAGGATACCCTGGCGGCAAAACCTAGATCCAGGGGCTGCCATCCAACGTTGTGGCTGTGCACAAGGATCTGGAGGCCAGGGGACATGTGACAGGCACATCTGGCCCTGCCTGCAAGGAGCACCTGGGTGACCTGGCCCCAACCAAGGGCCATACCTGATGAGCTGAGGGCAGGAGGCCATGCCTGGCCTTCCTGAAGGATGCTGCTGGCCAACAAGAATGTGAAGAACAAGATGAGAGGAGGGCACCCAGATAGAGGGAACAGCAGGGCAAAGGCTTGGAAGTGGGTGGTCTGGGGATGTCGGGAACAACTGATTTGCTGAGACTGAATGGACGTTAAAGGGAGAAAATGAGGCTGGATAGGAGTCCAGGGGTCAAATCACAGTGTCCTGAGGCCCTGATAAGGAGCCTAGGGCATCTTGCAGTTCACCCAGGGGAAGGATGCAGTCAGGCTGGTACTGCTGAAGGATGCTCTGGTAGCAGAGGGAAAATGGGTTAGGGGCAGGGGGAGGTCACAGAGGAAGGAAGGAGGTCAGAGAAGCTACAACCACTGTTGGGAGAGAAGAGGGAAACCTGGACCAGGAGGAGACAGGGAGGAGAGAGGGAAACGGACAACCGGAAAGACTCTGGAGATGGAGGTGACTGGACTGCTGGGTGGGCTATGGCAGGTAGCAAGAGGCAGCATCAGGAGTGACACCCAGGTTTCTGGCTTTGGTGGCTGGGTCAGAGCTGGAGCCCAGGACGGGGAAGCAGGACTGTGGGGGGAGGGGAGGGGCCAGAAGGACATCTGGGGAATAAGCCCACCTTCAGGGAATAAGGGAGGTAAGGGGCTGGGAGCTGAGCTGCACACCCGTCTCTGGGACTCACAGTGCTATTGACCGCGGCCATGTAGCTGGCATCGGGGTCGATGTGGGCCGATGTGATAGAGACCTCAGGCTCCGGGATCAGCTGCTCGTTGTGGTCAGTTTTCAAGTCCCAGATGTGGATGGCACCACTCTGGTCACCCACAATGAGTTCTGCCTGAGGTGCAGGGGAGGTGAGGTGGGGCAGGACCCCTGCCCTCCAAAGCCCCAGGGTGCCCAGCCCTGTGCTTCCCCCTCACCTGGTTAGGGTGCAGGCACACACAGTTAATGGGCGCATTCACCTGGAAGATCCGCTGACACTGCAGGTTCCGGGACCTTCGAGGTGGGGGACACACTCTGTCTATAGTGGATGCCATTGGTACTCTACCCAAAGGCCCTTTTCCCTGGCCACTTATCTTGTCTCTCTACGATGGGAGCTGTCTCATAGGAAATACTTGGGAGGTTTGGCCCTCTCCAGGGGCGGCCTGAAGCCAATAACTGACTCAGACGGGCATAAAGGGTGGCCCCTTGCCTCAAGGCGGGGCTCACTGTTTGATGCAGTTAATTCCAGAGCCGCCTGTTGGATCAGGCTGAGGCTCTGCTCGTCTCTGTGGGTCTTCATCCCTGCCCTATCATTCCTCACTTGCCCTCAATAAGTCACCTGCACAGAAAACCCCATCTCAGCCTCTGCTTGGAGGAGACCTGACCTAAGTCTCCCAGCCTGGCCCTCACCCCCACACACCCAGGCAGCAGACCCCTCCTGCCCAGTACCCCACACCTGAGGTCCCAGATCCGGGCGGTGCAGTCCTCCCCACCAGTGTACATCCAGCGGCCGTCCTCGTGGAAGCCCACAGATGCGATGTTCTTGTTGACCCCATCATAGCTGATGATGGGGTTGGGGTTATTGGAGTTGAGATCATACATGCGAATGTGCTGGTAACCTAGGGGCACAGGCCAAACTGAAGTGTGGCTGCGCCTAGATGGACCTATGAGAAATCAGGGGTTGGGGTCGAGGGTACAGGTACCTGCAGCAGCAATCATGCTGCGGTCAGGTGTGATCTCCAGCGCGTTCACCTGCTGGGTCTGTTAAGGAGGATGACAAACAGAGCCCATCCTTCCCACCGGAGGCCTTTGCCCAGACTGTTGTCCTTACCAGGCATCCTGCCCAGCACCACCTGCCCCAACTCCACAGTGGAGGATACAGAGTCCTGGTGCTGCACCGTTCGCGTACAGATCCCGCTGTGGGCCTGCCAGAACCGCACCGTGTGGTCATAACCTGCAGTGGCCAAGATGACGGGGTCACTGCCCACCGTACCTGGAGACGTGTTCATGGTGTGGCTGCTTGAAAGACTCGGATCTACACAGGGCCCTAGGTCTGACCGGCAGGGGTCAGAGATCAGAGAATCTGGAAAAGAGAGAGGAGTGCGGTGTTTAGGGAATACCCTCTATGTCCTAAACAGGTTACAACAGATTACTCGGTGCTAAAAAATAAAATCATCCCCATTTTAGATAAAGGGAAACGGAGGCTCAGAGAGGTTCAGGGATACGCGTGACACCCGGCGAAGGACAGTGCCGAGCTCCAAGGCGCATGCTCCGTTCCCCGTCCCAAGAACCCCGCCGGAACGCCACCCTACCCGCGGCCGGCAGGGGGCAGTCACGTCCAGGGCGCCACTCCGCCGCAGGGCGGGCCGCGCATGCGCAGCGAGGCGGACAGGCCGGAGGGAAAAGCCTGAACGCTACGGCTGCGCATGCGTAGCAGGCCGGTGGCCGGACCTGATGGGCGGGGGCGCTTTCTGGCTGGACCCTCGAGTTCCCTGGTGCTCCGTCGACCACCCTGACTCCGTCCCGCTGAGCCAGCTTCCCCCGGGCGCGCTCTCCCGGCCACTGAAAGCCGCTTTCCAGCCCTCGCCCCGCGGCCTCCGTACCTTACTTGCTGCTCTGCGTTCCGCCGCGGTCCAGGACGCCTAGCGGAGCCGGAGCAAGTCGATAGAGGCCGAGGCCGAGCGTAGAGTTATCGATGGGCCATTAGGGCGACACCAAGGGGCGTAAAGGGGAGCAGGGACGGGGGACGAGATTAGAGTTCTGGGGCAGGGGGCTCCTCAATATGGGCCTCTGCGGTATCGGGTGGCGCTGGTGGACGAAAGCAGCGACCCCAGCCTTCTCCCCACTCGGGCACCCCACCCTTCTGAGACCCATTCTCCAGGCCGGGTTGCACCATCCACTCCCTCCCATCCATCCCCTGATTCCCACGCGGGGCTAGGATTCCCAGGTAAATTACAGGACATCCAGTTGCATTTGAATTCAGATAAGCAACATGTTTTGTTTTGCTAAGTATAAGTATATCCCAAATATTGCATGGGATATACTTATACTAAACAGTTATTCATTGCCTAGGTGAAATTCAAGCGTAGCTAGTTGTCCTGTGGTTTTATTTGCTAGATCAGGCAACCCTACTCTGGTCCCTTTCAGGACTGTCCAGCCAGGGTCTGACCCTCGGGTCCCCTCACTAATCCCAGTGACCCCTCCAAAACTGGGGTCCCTCTTGCCGCTTTTTCCATCCAGCCTTCCCACACTCTACACACGTGGCCTCATCCTCGAAAAAGAGAGTCCTTGAGACAGGCTCTCCCATGGTTTCTTCCCACCATGCTTATAAATGCAGCTGCACCCCACTTCCTTCCTCGGGCCCCTTGATCAAGGCCATGGTCCCCTGCCTATCCACCCAGGCCCTGGGTCCCAGGAACCTTCCTTCCTGTACCTTCCCCACCTCCCCTCTTTCCTTCCCCTCAGCATTTCAACACATAAAACAACTCACAACTCTTTTTCCAGCCTGCTCTCTTTCAAAGATCCATTCTCACTTCTCACTCACTGCTTGACCCTCTGTCATGTCTTTTACTCCCAGCTCTCCAGTGAAAATTTCACGAGGTCCCTGGCCATCTCACATTGCCAAACCCAGTGGATACTTTTCCTTCTGCATCTCGCCACATCTGTCTGCACAGTGGCTGACAGCACTGCTCCTAGAAAACTCCCGTGACCGCCACCCAGCTTCTTGCCCTGCACTCAGTCTCTTTCTCTGCCTTCCCCTAAAGGCTGGTGGCCTCCAGAGTTCCTGTCTCCACACTATCCCTGGGGGCTCTTGCCCACTCTTCAGGGCTTTCAGTACCATCCCTGGTTCGGGGCCTTTCCACCCTGTCTCTAGCTCACATCCGGCTCCCTGTTTGACATTTTCCATTGAAGGCCCCATGGACACCACTTTCCACGGCCAAGACAGTTCATGATGGACCTGCCCCCAAAGGCTTCCCTTTCTGTGTGCAGTGCCCACCCATGTATGACAGTGAGGCAAGATGGGCCACCACTCCCTCTCCCGGAACAGCCTCCCCACACCCACTCCTGCCCCCTCCAGGCTGTCCTTCACATTACAGAGTGGTCTTCTAAAAACCTAGGTCTGACCCCTGTTAGAAGCCTGCAGGGGTCCCCCGTCACCCTCCAGACTCCTGGGCCCAGCCCCTGCCAACCCTGCGGCTTCCCCTTCTCTCCGCTCCACAAGCCATGAGTGAACAACAGTCTCAGAATTCACTACACCCTCTCTTTGAATGCTTGCCCACACCTAGGATGCTTCACCTCTACCTCTTCAACTGCTGAACTCCTGTTTCTTTCAGGACTTTTCATAGCATTTTGAAAGCTTATTCTGTGTGGGGGGCTATACGGGGTGTTTTGTTTTAATTCAGGTGAAATTCACATTACATGAAAGTAACCATTTTTAACTGAACAATTCAGTGGTACTTAGTACCTTCACAGTTGTGCAAACACCACTTCTATCTAGTTCCAGAACATTTCCATCATCCCCAAAGAACCCCATCTCCCCCACCGCCAGTTAAGCACTCACTTGCCATCCCCCCACCCCACCTCCCCTCAGCCCCTGGCAACCAGTAATCTGCTTTCTGTCTCTGAGGATTTACCTCTTCTGGACATTTCATATAAATGAAATCCTACAACAGGCCTTTTGTGTCTGGCTTTTTTCACTGGGCATAACATTTTCAAGGTTCATCCAGGTTGTAGCCTGTGTCAGTACTTCATTCCTTTTTATGGCTGAATAATATTCCATTGTGTGGATGGACTCCATTTTATTTATCCATTCATCTGTTCATTGATGGAAACTTGAGTTGTTTCCACTTCTTAGCTATTACAAATGAAATTTTCTGTACAAGCATCTCTTTGAGTACACGTTTTAATTTTTCTTGGGTATATACTAGGAGTGGAATTGCTGCATTATGTGGTAATTCCATGTTTAACTTTTTGAGGAACCGCCAAACTATGCTGAGCGTTTTACCCACATTCTGCATTGGGTCCTCGCAATAACCCTGCCAAGGAGGAACCGCCCCCTATTTTGGAGGCGAGAAAACTGAGGCTCAGAGACGTAGAGTCATGATTCCAAGGGCACGTGGCTAGAACATGGCAGAACCCATCCTGCTGGGCTCATCCCTCCCCTGATCACCCCCCTTCTGGCTGAGGTGACTACTTCCCAGGCAACCCCCGCACCTCATACATCCTCTTCATCTTCCTCTCTACATAGAGGAGCTCCCCAGGGCAGCTCTGCCAGGCTCAGAGGCAGCTCTGGGGAGTGGCAGATGGATATGTGGGCTTGGAAGCCTGGGAGAGAAAGAGCCCTGCGAACCCTAGCACCTGAAGGATGTCCAGAGCAGGATAAACCCTGAGAGCCTGAGAGCGGGAGAGAGAGGTGAGACCAAAGGAGGGCTGGAAGACTCAGCCAGATGACTGTGGGGTAACTGTGGCCCAGGGGGCAAGTCCTGAGCTGTCTGCCTTTTTGTGGGGACTCTGGGTGGAGGGCTGCACATGTCCCATGCCTATGGGTAACTGAGAGACCAGGCCAGGCTCCATGCCCAGCCTGAGCAGCCCCAGCATCTCTGCTGGGCAGGAAGGGGAGATAGGACCCATGGTTGTTGATCCCTTCTTATGTACCAAGCATCAGCTGAGCACTTTACAGAGGTGGCATCTTTGAGAAGATGGAAACCTTGGCAGCTATCATGCTTCATGCTCCCAGCAGCCCGTGAGGAGGGTACATTCGTCATCCCCATTTTATACTTAAGGGGCTGGGCACCAGGGCTCTGGGGGGCTGGGAGGGGTACCAGGGAGCCCCTGAGCGGGCGCACAGCTGGTGGACAGGAGCAGGGGTTGCGTTGCTGCTGGGGGAAGGGGGAGGTTGCCGTGCAGCTGGGAAGGGGGCCAGCCCAGGCTGCAGTGAAGCAGCAGCCAGCTCTACTCCAGGCTGAGCCTCAGCAATTCTGCTGGCTCAGCAGCCCCTCCTCCTGGGATCGTCCTCGGAGGCCTGACTTCCTGGAGGGCTGCCCAAGTCCCACGCCTCTGCATCCTCATACCCCCAGCCAGAGTGGATGGCCTGCTGTGCTGCCCCCATCCCCAGGCTGGGGGGACCCCAGGAAGATTCACATCTCTGTTTCCAGATGGACCCTCCCATCAGCCTTGGACTGCAGGCAGAGCTGCTGACCCATTTTACAGATGAGGCAGCTGAGTGTAGGGAGCTTGTCCCAGGTTCACTGGGCTGGTGGGTAGTGGATCTAGAATTCCTGACTCCTCCTAGGGCGTTAGCCTCACTTACCAGGATGAATCTAGCAGACTCTGTACGGCCTTCTTCCCAGGTCTGTCCTCCAGAAGGTGGACCACACAGCAAGTTGCCCAAGCCTAGGT
This sequence comes from Balaenoptera acutorostrata, assembly GCF_949987535.1. Taxonomy (NCBI): domain Eukaryota; kingdom Metazoa; phylum Chordata; class Mammalia; order Artiodactyla; family Balaenopteridae; genus Balaenoptera; species Balaenoptera acutorostrata. The sequence continues at coordinate 38,011,461 of NC_080078.1, forward strand.
CTGAGGAGTGACTAAGGGCTACCTGTTTGTTGGGTAGAGTTGGAGCTGGAGCTGGAAGTGGGCAGAGAATGGAGGTGAGGCAGCTGGAGGCAGGGGCCAGTTCATTTCCCAGAGCTATGCGATAATTCGAAACTAGAACTTGGCCTTTCAGGTCATGATGAAGGTGTATTTGTCAAGGTAGGATGATAGAATATATTTTATTTAACACATTATTAGCATGATTTATAACATTTGAATACTTAGACACTTGGTGTGTGGGCCTCTGTTTGTCCTCTTGCCCCAGGCCCTGAAAATGTTAGGCTCAGGCCAGAGTGGTTTGCCTTAGCCAGCCAAAACATGAAAATAATGGTAAGGATAATAACTATCTTTTTTTTTTTTTTGTAGTGTTTCCTGTGTGCTAGGCACACTGCTTGGCTCTGCAGAACATGAAGATGAACTGCTACCCAGACGGCCCAGGTAGGGAGGCCCAAGAATATCACAATAGCCTCAGAAGCTATTTGCTGAGAACTTACTAAGTTCTGTGAGGTGCTTTATGGATAGCATCACAGTTAATCCTCAAATAATCTACTGGGAGGTATCATTCCCCCATTTTATGGAGGGGGAACTGAGACTCAGAAAGACAAAGTGACTGGAAAAACAAACCTGGTAAGAGGCAGATCTGGGACAAATGAAGAGGCCGATGTGGGTTCAAGTCTCAGACTCATGACCTGGAGACTCTGGGACCTCAGGTGAGTCACTTGGCTTTTCTGAGCTTCACTTTCTTCATTTGTAAAAAGGGCACAGTGAGTCCAAGCTCATCTATGAAGTGACCAGCATGGTGCCTGACCCAGCAGGTGCCCATGAATTGGTCACCATAAAGGTTGGGGGGGAGGGCTCTTGTGTTTAGGGACCCCTGTGGGAGCCCAGCACACTGGGAGGCATAGGCTTGCTCCCTAAATTTCACAGAAGAGCCCACGGAGGGGACTGACCAGCTGTCCAGATCAGGGAATCCCAGTGCCTGCTGCTTGCCCTCCTCCACACTCTGGCCACCTTCTTCCTGGACCAGCTTGATGGCCTGGGCCATAGGGAGATGGGGGGGTCCAGCCATCATATGTGTGAACCTTCCCAAGGTTCTAACAACCTTGCCTGGTTGGGGTGATGATCTGTCCCTCCCTGCAAATGAGGAAACTGAACCTGAGCCGGGACACAGACCCCAACCAGTCTGTCTCTAGAATGCTGCAGCCATGACAAGGTGAGGACCGGAGGCTAAGGCCCAGGAGGTCAGAAGGGAGAGACTTCTGGGTGTGTGTGGGGTGGGTGGTGGGAGGGTTAGTGTCAAGCAGGACAGTCCCCTGTGGGGCTGCCAGAATCTGTGCCTGGAGGCTGGGGGGTAAGCAGGCTTGTGTGGGGTTCAGATTGCTGCTGGGCAGGGCTGTGACCCCATTGGTGCTGCGAACGGGGGGATTGAAACCCCTGGGTGGTGGACCTGAAGAGTTACACCCCAGTTGGTGCTGGGGATGGGGGAGCCGAGCCCCTCTTAGTGGTAAGTGTGAGGGGCTGAACCCCAGTTGGTGCTGGGCAGGTGCACTGAGGTTGGGGCTCGACTGAGGAGGGGGCGGTTGGGGGTCGCCTAGCGTTGTTTGTGGAGAGAGCCAGAGGCTGCAGGGCATGAAGGTGCAGTTGCGGGAAGGGGAGGGCGGGTTCCCTGACACCGAATTCATTATTGGGAGATTCCTCTTCACATTCCCTCGACACCTCCCACGGGAACCACGGGCCAGAAATGTCTGACAGCCCCTGGCGGGCCGGCTTCTGTGCCGCCGATGCCTGGGTATCTCCATGCCCGGGTCCCCGCCCGCCCACTGTCTGAGTCCCTCCCCCCGTGGGTCCCGCAGCCTCTGGAAGCCTCGCTCAGGCTCTGCCTGGCGCCGCCGCCGAGTCGGGGCTCAGTGTCCGGCCCCCCGGTGGCTGCTGTCCCTAGCCCCTGGCGGTCGCCGGGGCCGCGGGGTGTCCGCAGAGGCCGGGCCTGAGCCGCGCGGCCCGCACGTGGGGAGGGGGCGTCTCGGGAGGACGGGTCCTAATGTAGGGGCGGAGCCAAGGAGTCGGGCGCGCGGCCGGCGCGGGCGCACCGAGGTCAGCGGCCGCGGAAGGGGGACCCAGGCGTCCGGGAGGCGGCGCCAGGTGCCGCGCCCCCGCCCCGCTCCCGCCGCCGCCGCCGCCGGCCCCCGCCCCGCTCCCGCCGCCGCCGCCGCCGCCGCCGGCCCCCGCCCCCGGGCCGCCCCCCGCCCGTGACGCGCTCCCCGCCCCCTCCGCGCCGGGAGCCCGAGCCCGAGCCGGAGCCCGAGGACAGCGAGGGGCGCGGGCGGCGGAGGAGGCGGCGGGGGAGGGAGGAGGATGCGGCGGGTGCCGCGGGGCCGCCACCGCCTCTGAGCCGCGCCGAGCGCACGGAGCTCAGCCGCGTCGCTGCGGCCCCGGTCGCGCCATGGGGAAGGAGCAGGAACTGGTGCAGGCGGTGAAGGCGGAGGACGTGGGGACCGCGCAGAGGCTGCTGCAGAGGCCGCGGCCCGGAAAGGCCAGTGAGTGCGGGGCGTACGGGGGGCGCAGGGAGCGGGCGCGAGCCGCGGCGCGCCCTGGGGCCGTCTCCAGCGCCGAGTCCCCCACCCCGCCCGGCGCAGGGCGGGGAGGGGGATGCTGTCGGGTCCCCGGGGGCGGGGCGAGGCCAGCAGCGCCCAGACCCTCCGTCCGCGCCCCCCGCTGCCATCACTGAAGGAGGGGCTCCATCGAGCGCCAGGCCGTCACCCGAGCCCCCCAGCGGGCACCTGGCGGCACCCACTTTCCAGGCCGCAGGCATTCGCATCCCTCTCTCCTGCCTCCGTTCCCCTCCCTTCCTGGGCTGCGGGCTGACAGCTGGAGGTCTCTTCTGGGCCTTTAAAGGGCGAGGCGGATTCCCCCCCACGCCATGGAGAGAGGGAGGGGCCTCTTGCGGTAAGGGGAGACCACAGGGCTGACAGTCTCTGTCAGACCCCCTCCCCGCCCCATGTTTAATAACATGCTTAGCAGGGAAGGGGGGGGCAGGACCATGCTGGGGGTGTGGCTGCCCAGGCATGGCCGGCTGGGGGCCATTTACTGAAGGGGGAGCAGAGACCCAAGGTCGCCCAGCCCAGGGCAGGCTGAGTTCGAGGCAGGTGCAGACCCTGGTCCTCTCTGGCTTCCCTGCTGGAAAAGGAGACTGGGGGGGAGGGGGTCTCCCACTGGCCATCCTGAGCTTGTTCTGTGGGGGTCCCAGGGGATGGTTGGAAGCTTGGCGCCCTGATCCCAGCACTCATCCCAGCTCAGCCTGGAGCCTCCCCCGGGGACCCTGGAGATGGATGGATGGGCGTGTGGACAAGCCGCGTGTGTGGCTGCGCACGTATGGCCGTGTCAGTGTGTCAGGGCACCTGTGTGGGCGCGGGCAGGGCTCTGCTGGGTAGCAGGTGGGGTCTGGGTGCCCCGACTCCCCATGCCACCCCCTGGGACTGTATGTAAGCCAGGGAGGTACCCTCCCCTCTCTCCAGGGGAGATGCTGAGAACTGAGACAGCCTCTGGGGCAGGTGGGGGTAGGTCCTTGAGCCCCAGGAGGACCCCTCCCACTGCAGCCCCTGCCTGGCCGCTACTATCTGCTCTGTGCAATTAGAGAGCTGCACACCTGTGCCTCGCCAGCACACATACACAGGTGGGCCCTGCCTTCCACACCGGAGGCCCAGGGACAGTCTGCCAGTTAGGGCTGGCTTCAGGGCCTCGGGGTTCAGAAAGGGAGGGCTTTCAGGCAGAGGCAACCTCAGCTGAGCCTCAAAAGCAGGCTCAGGGATTGAGAGGTGGAAGGCAAGGCAAAGTCTTCCACCTAGTGGCCATCCGACCTTGGGCACAGGCATCTCCAGTCTCTGGGCTTCAGTCTCCTCATCTGTAGGATGGGGACATTTGTGGTCCCTGCCTCGTAGCATTGTTGTAAGAACAGTGAGTACACGCATGAAGCCCAGGCACTTAGTAAGTGCTCCGGAAATGCTAACTGTGGCCATTTCCTAGACAGCGCAGGGCAGTGCACCGAGGAAGTGGGGGGCATCAGATTTGGCGACTCCTCCCTCCTTCTACTCTGGCCATCCGGGGGAGGTGTGGGGACCTTTACCTCTACCTGTGTCTCCGCCTGGATCTCTGCATTTGCCCCTGCATGGCCTGGTCTCCGGGTAGGAGAGACACCTGCCCTGGCACCCGAATCTGGGCTCTCTGACTCACAGGGGCGGGCATAATAAATCAGACGGAGAAATCTCTCCATGAATTAGCTCGGTTGTCATGGCAACACTGGCCTGCTTTGGAGTAAGATGTATTTTGATTCAGTAAAGTACAGCTGGAGTTTGGGCCATGGGGTAGGGGGCATCCAGCGGTACTCCCTGGGGCCCCCAACTCCAGAGGTGTTCCCACGATTCTTGTTTCCACAGTCTCCTCCTTGTGCTGACACCTTCCCTTCACCCCACACCCCAGTGACACCCCAGGCTCTGTCAGCACCCCTATCCTGCCTGAAGGGAGCCTCCACTTACATGCACAGGCACCGTCACCCTTAGCAGTTATCCTTGAAGTGAAGAAGAGACTGCTAGGGAGGGAAAATACTAGGGTGGAGGCTGGTCTTCTGGGGTGCAGGCAGACACCCTGCCCTTCCTTCTGGCCCAACCTCCCCTTTCTTCCATTTCACTGAAGACTACGGCCAGTGCTCCTATGCTTACTCACCTTGGCCCACTAAGAGTTCCCTTCCAGCGTCTGGCTCAGAGCTGCCTGCCCTGGGGTATTTGAGAGGGTGCCTTTCTATGCTGGAGGCCACAGGGCTCAGCCAATCTGAGGTGGGAGCAGAGGAGGCCAAGACCACGTCCCTGTAGGGGACAGATGTGACTCTGTGGAGGTGGCCTGTGGGTGGCTTCCGTGGTTGAGGAGCATCTGGGCAGAGGGGTGGAGGGAGGCCACAAGGGTAGAGTGGAAAAGGGTCTGGGGTGGGCTCCCCCCAGGGCCTCTGCAGCTGGAGTTTGGAGGTGACTTCACAGGTAGGGGTGGTATCAGAAGAGAAGTTAGAGGGCTGGGGTGATAGGAGACCGGAGAGCCAAAGTCATGGGGGCGGTCAGGGGCAAGGCGTATGCACTATGACTGATGGCAATCCGTAGGACTTAGTGCCCTCGTGGAAAAGGGAAAGGGGCTCCTGGGGCCTTCAGCTTATCCCCACTTGCCCTCCTCTCTCCCACCTACCCAGGCCCCTGAAGCCGTGCTCTGCTCCAGCTTCATTCAGGGCACCTATCTCCATGAGGTGCAGCCCCCCAGCCCCAGGCAGGCTGCAGTTCTGGGACCTTCCCGGGTGTCCAGTGTCCCCATGGGAATTGGGGGTGCTCCAAGACCTCAAGGCCCCCTTCATCCAATTCCAGCACTTTTCCTCTTTGAGGAGACCAGCGGCTGGGAGTGTGTGGGGGGGAGATGACCTTAGCAAGATGCTCCTTCTCCTGTGGGGAGTGATCCCCTTCTGGATGGAGACACCCCCTCCCCACTGGTGTCTGTGTCACTTCCTGGGCCTCAACCTCCAGTCCCTCTGAGATTTCAGCACCTGCAGCTGTGACTGGGCGAGCAGGTGGGCCTGGCCTCGGGCTCCACTCCGAGCACCTGGCTCCACAGCTGCCTGGGCACCCTGGCTGCGGGAGGGAGGAGAGCGAGCTGGCCTGGGAAGTCTTGTGGGGAGAAGCTGAGAACTGGCTACATGGGAACTAAGAAGGGTGGGGGGCAGCAGACATTAGAGTCGGGGGGCAGAGCCTTCTGGTGGGGGAATGTGCTGAGCATGGGCTTGAGCAAGGCAGGGGTGCTGGGGGACAGCGATGCCTGGGCTCCCTTCAGCTTCACGACAAGGGACCGTGGCAGGCCCGGCCGCATAATCCACAGAGCCCAGCGCAAAATGAAAATGGTGGGGGGGTGACTTGTTCAAAAAAATAATAGGACTTCCCTGGTGGTCCAGTGGTTAAGACTCCACGCTTCCACTGCAGCGGGCGTGGGTTCAGTCCCTGGTCGGGGAAGTTCCGCATGCCACAAGATGGGGCCAAAAAAAACCCCAAAAACAAAAACAAAAAATAACAATCTCACAACAGCAGAGCACCCAGCCAGGTGTGGGGCTCTTCTGAGTGGCTGCACAGGTGACACACTTGAAGCCGACCCTGGCAGGTGGACAGAGTGTGTGGGATGAGGGTACAGTTCAGTCATCAGTTACTGAGCACCGTGTGTGCGCCTGGCACTGTTTTAGCCACCAAGGATACGGCAGTGAGCAAAATAGATAAAAACCATTGTCCTCTTGGAGCTTGTAATTTAGTGATGGAGATGGACAATAAACAAGATAAATGGTGGTATGGGGGCTAAAGAGAAAAATACAACAGACACGAGATGGGAAGGGGATTACCGTTGTATTTATTATTTATTTTTTATTTTTTGGCCACACCGCACAGCTTGCAGGATCTTAGTTCCCCAACCAGGGACTGAACCTGGGCCATGGCAGTGGAAGTGCCGAGTCCTATCCACTGGACCACCAGGAAACTCCCAGGGGATTACCATTTTAGATGGGGGAGGAGGCTTTGACAAGCAGGTCTTGGATAGAGACCTGAAGGACATGAAGAGGGAATAATGGGGATAATTGAGAGAAGAATGGCTCACACACACACACACACACACACACACACACACACACACAGCATGTGCAAAGGCCCTGTGGCAGGGGAGACAGGTGTGTTGGAGTGCCATCAAGGAGGCTCAGGTGGCTGGAACAGGGGTGAGGAGGAAGTCGAAGTGAAAGGAGGGCTGCATCATCAGGGCCATTGTCTGGCTTTGGCCTCCAACCCCAGTGAGACAGGAGCAATGGGACCGGACCCATGTTCTAACGGGATCCCCCTGACCTCAGTGGGTATGGAGGATGGACTGGAGGGGGCAGGGTGGAAGTGGGGATGCCAGGGGGAGGTGATGGCAGTGGTCCTTCGAGGGACGCTGGCCTGGCCCAGGGTGGTGATGATGGTGCTGGTGAGAAAGGGTAGGATTCCAGGTGTGCTTTGAAAGTGTTTTGAAAGTAGAGCCAACAGGATTGACCGATGGAGAAGATATAAGGGCTCAAGAAAGGACCCAGGGCTGCCTCCAAGGTTTTGCCCTGGACCACCACGGGGAAGGAGGGGTGGCACTGCTGCCAACTTAGACAGCCGTTAGCATCAGCCAACTGTCTGAGGTGGGGGGAGCGGCAGGGGAGTGGAGACGCCTCTCGTCCTGGAGCCTCAGCTCTTCGGCTCTTCAGCAAAGCCCCTCACTGGGGAGGGTGGGGTGGGATTCCTATAGGGCTAGTATTAGGAACTGCCACGTGCTGAGCCGACTCTGTGCCAGACCCTTCATGTGTTGTCTGGAGGCGCCCTTAGGCCTTTGAGGCTGGCCCTGTTAGACCCTTCGAGCTCACAGCCAAGGCCTCAGGGCTAGTAAGGGGCAGAGGGAGGATTTGAATTCAGGCCCGTCTCTGACTTTGTGGGCTTTGTGGGCCATTGGGGGACCCACACCCTACATCCAAAAGCTGAGAACCGAGGCCGGAGCAGCCGGGGCTGCTGTGGGTCACAGAGCGGGCCCTGCAGCAGCCCCTCTGTGACTCGACTCCCTCAGCCCCCTGCCCCCATCCCTGTCCTGAGCCTGGACAAAGGGGCTTCTGTCCTGCCAGCCCCTCCCTCACAGAGTGACTGACCCACAAATGGTTTATGTAACCGTGGCCCAGACAGGCAGGGGATTGGCCCGAGTCCGGCTGGACCTGAGCCCACGGGGAGGGCATCGGTGGGCTTCCCTCCTCTGGCAGGTGGCTGGTGGAGGCCAGGGCTGGGGAGGCCCCGGGAGGAGACTGGGGCCCCCAAGGGAGGGCTGGAGCCCCTCGGGCTTCAGGCGGGCTGACCCTGGGGCCTGTGCATGCCCCCATAGATGAGGGGGCCATTGTAATGTGGTTGCTTGGAGGCACTGGCCCACTTGCCTGCCTCCCCATCCTGCCCTGCCAAATGGGGCTCATCTACACAGGCCAGCCCCGGGGCTGGGAGTTGGGGGAGGCTGAACCCTGGAAATGCATATCTTCCCCAGAGATACCCCCATTTCCGGGTGTTCCAGCCTTCCTGGGCCACCCCCGGCCCCATCTGGGTCCTTCTGAGAGACAGATTGGGCTGGCTCTCTCCCTCCCACCATTGGCAGATGCTCAGCCAGCGTCTCAAGGGAGGGGGTTCATGTGCACATGTGTGCGCCTGTGTGGGTGCACAGCCCTGGCTTCTGTTCCCAGGCAGGGACAGGCCCTATGAACCTCCCAATGTCTTAGTTCAGTGGGAAACCAAGGGCCAAAAGCTGGTACCTGATGCTGAGTGCCGGAAACAGGGTTGAATGAATGAACGTTTCTAGACTAAAGACCTAGATAGCTTTGGCTCTGAGCCTGCCAGGGAGCTAGCCAGCCACTCTCTGCCTGCTCTCTGTCTAGAGGGGGCTGGGACCCAGGTAGGCCTCAGTAGGGGCTGGACAGAGCCTCCCTCACCATGTCTCCTTCCCACCCCAGAGCTCCTGGGCTCCACCAAGAAGATCAATGTCAATTTCCAAGACCCAGATGGGTGAGTTCTCAGCCCGGGGAGATGTCAGTCTGGTATGGGGGTCAAGGACTCCTGGGGAAGGCAGGGTTCCCGGCTCCTTGCCCATACATGTCTGTCACCTGTCCCAGCTTTTCTGCCCTGCACCACGCGGCCCTGAATGGCAACACAGAATTGATCACCCTGCTGCTGGAGGCCCAGGCTGCTGTGGACATCAAGGACAACAAAGGCAAGGCCTGTCAGGGACCTCAGAGCCAGAGGCAGGGTGTCAAGGTCAGAAGTGGGGTCCCTGGAAGCCAGGATGGTCCCTCAACTGAGGTCTCAGCCCCGGGTCTTGGTCTGGGTTGAGGCAGGTTCTCATGGGATCAGCGTCCTAGAAGTCAGGGTTGGGTTCAGGGTCAGGGGCTAGCTCCCAACCGCCCCCCCTGCCCCCAGGCATGCGGCCGCTACACTATGCGGCCTGGCAGGGCCGGAAGGAGCCCATGAAGCTGGTGCTGAAGGCGGGCTCAGCGGTGAATGTCCCGTCTGATGAGGGCCACATCCCCCTGCACTTGGCGGCCCAGCATGGTCACTACGACGTGGTAAGGACCGCCTCAGGGGTGACAGGGTGCCTGGGGCAGAATGAGCCCGACGGATGCATTGGGCCTGACCACTCCCTGTGGTCCCTGCAGTCTGAGATGCTGCTCCAGCACCAGTCCAACCCGTGCATGGTGGACAACTCGGGGAAGACGCCCCTGGACCTTGCCTGTGAGTTCGGCCGCGTTGGGGTAAGTCTCCCCAGGGAGCTGAGTGGGACTCCAACTTCTTCTCCTAGGGTGGGAGTGGGAGACAAACTGCAGCTCCCCACCCCATTCCTGGGCCCCCCTACTCTGATCCCTCCTTCCAGGTGGTCCAGCTGCTCCTGAGCAGCAACATGTGTGCGGCCTTGCTAGAGCCCCGGCCAGGGGACACCACTGACCCCAATGGCACCAGCCCCCTGCACCTGGCAGCCAAGAATGGCCACATCGACATCATCAGGTATGGCCGTGGGGGGGTGGGCGGGGTAAGGGGCACCCAGCCTTGGGGTTCCTGCTCCTGGCTTGGCAATAAGACAGGAGCAGCCAGGGAGCCGTGGGGATGTGGTCAGGTCTCTGGATACGAAGGATGCCTCAAGCCGCCCACATAAAGGATGCACTGGAGGGGGCTGGGGAGTGGTCTTCTATAGCCCCACAGTCTGTGCCACTTGCTGGGTGACCTTGAGGAGACTCTTAACTTCTCTGAGCCTCAGTTTCCCCATCCTTAAAGTGGCCATCGCAGCAATGCCTACAGTAGGATGAGACGAGATAAGAGTGTGAAGGGTTAACACAGGGAGGGGTTGTTGGGGATGTGGGACAGGGTTAGCTCATCCTCAGCCCCCAGGAACTGGAGCCCGGCTTGGGGGTGCTGGGGCAGAGGGCTCTCTGTGCAGGGCCCTGCCTGCTCCTCCTACCTCCCCGTCAGACTCCTCCTCCAAGCTGGCATTGACATTAACCGCCAGACCAAGTCCGGCACGGCCCTGCACGAGGCCGCACTCTGTGGGAAGACGGAAGTGGTTCGGCTGCTGCTCGATGTGAGTTAGGGGCCAGAGGGAGCTGGGGTCAAGTGGGGGTGTAGGGGGCTCCTGAGAGTCCTCACCCTCTGGCACATACAGAACGGGATCAATGCCCACGTGAGGAACACCTACAGCCAGACGGCCCTGGACATCGTGCACCAATTCACCACCTCCCAGGCCAGCAAGGAGATCAAGCAGCTGCTGCGAGGTGGGCCCGGGCGGGGCAGGGGGGCAGGGGTGGGGCCTGGGCCAGGCCGGCTCACAGGACTGGGGGGTCTGCCGCCTCCTGTGTCCCCAGAGGCCTCGGCAGCCCTGCAGGTCCGGGCTACCAAGGATTATTGCAACAATTACGACCTGACCAGCCTCAACGTGAAAGCCGGGGACATTATCACAGTAAGGATAGCCTGGGGCTGCTGGAACAGGGATGAATGGGACCTGGGATGCTCCCCACAACACCCGGCAGCAACTGGGGGGTCTGAGCAGGAGGCCAAGGCCACCCACCCACTTAACATGGAGGGGTGTCTCCCTGAGTGTGCTCCCCTCACCGTACTTGGCCAGGTCCTCGAGCAGCATCCAGACGGCCGGTGGAAGGGCTGTATCCATGACAACAGGACAGGCAATGACCGTGTGGGCTACTTCCCGTCCTCCCTGGGCGAGGCCATCGTCAAGCGAGCAGGTAAGTCCCACCCAGGGATGGGCTCGCGGGCCAGAAGGAAGCAGGTGCATGGCGTTTTGGGTGGCAGAGCAAGGATCGTCAGCTCTAGCCATTGCTAGGTGTGGGGTCCAGAGTGTGTCCTGCCAGCTGTCTCCTCATCAGCGTCCCCTAACGCACTCCTTCATGTATTCAACAGACATTGCATGCCAGGCACTAGGAATAGACAGTATCCCAGATGGACGTCATTCTTGCTCCCAAGGAGCTTGCCCTCGGGGAGGGAGGGGAGAAGGGAACAGTGAAATAAATGTGGAAGGAAACGTACCAACCGGTAACACAGAGATTGCAGATGGAGACCCACTTTAGACAAGTGTGGACAGAGAAGGCCCTGAGAAGTGGGAGGGGCTGGCCACAGGCAGAGCATTCCAGGCAGCGGGAACCACATGTGCAAAGGCACTGAAGCAGGACAGAGTGTGACTGTGTAAGGGTCCAAAGGAGCCCAGTGTGGCTGACTTGGTGACGGAGAGGGAGGGGGCGCAGGATGAGGCCATAGGGCCATGGAATGGCTTCAGATGGGGGACTGGTGTGATTGGTTTACCCCACAGAGAGGATATGGAGATTGACAGGCCGGGTGAGAGGGCAGAGGGGGGCCAGTTAGGAGGTTTGGCCAATCCACCCAAGGTCATTAGTTCCCTGGGGTGAGGAGCCTGGACCCAGGCTCCTGGGGGCCTCCTCCCTCCCCCTGCTCCCCAGGCACAGAGGGGTTTGCACCCTCCTGCAATTCCCTACTCCCACCTACAGGACCACAGGATAGCCTGGCCTGCGCCCCTCTCTGCCATGCTCTCCTGCTCTCCAATGTCCAAGGTTGGGAAGGGCCTTCTGAGGGTCGCTTAGCTCCTCGGAGACAGGGCAGGAGGAGGCTGTACTGACCCCCCAGGAACATGTGTGTCCGGCCTCTGCTCTGTGCAGACTTGGGGGCCAGGCCAGGGGATGCCCCAGGCCTGGGCCAGTCCAGGATTCAGGGAGACTGTGCTTGGCCCGTAGGTTCCCGAGCAGGTGCCGAACCAAGCCCACCCCAGGGAGGCAGCTCAGCAGGGCCCTCTGCACCCCCCGAGGAGATCTGGGTGCTGAGGAAGCCATTCACAGGTAGGTGGGGGCCTCTGGAGGGCGGTGGCAGTGGCACTTCTGCAAGGCAGCACCTGGGCTCTGCAGGGCTGGCACTAGCTGATGCTGCTCCCTCCTGTTGGCAGGCGGGGACCGCAGTGGCAGCTTGAGCAGTGTGGCCAGTGGCCGGAGCAGCGGGGGCCACACCCTGCACGCAGGCTCTGAAGGGGTCAAGGTAGGTGGGGTGGTGGCAGGACCGGGATGGCCTGTGTCTAGAGCAGCACTGGCCAGCCGGCCTGTCTGGGTTGCAGCTCCTGGCCACGGTGCTCTCCCAGAAGTCTGTCTCCGACTCCAGCCCCGGGGACAGCCCTGTCAAGCCTCCGGAGGGCTCTTCAGGTAAGAGCAAGGACACAGCACTGCTGGCCTGGCCGGGAGGTAGCCCCCAGGCAGCCATTGCCCCACCACATCTTCTCGTCCCTAGGTGCCACCCGGTCCCAGACTCCAGTGACCCATGCCGGGCAGGTCTATGGGGAGCAGCCACCCAAGAAGCTGGAGGCAGCATCGGAGGGCAAGGTACAAGGCCTGGGCCGGCTGCAGGTGGGGGGGCGCCCAGGGCAGCCTGCCTGGCTTGGCCGCAGCGTGGCCAGGGCCCTAGACAGGCTGGGCCCGTCCTTCTGTTGGTCTGTCAGTCTGTTTGTGTAGCTGTTGTCTCTTGTACGTGCTGTGCGTGTAAGCTAGTGTGTCTAGGAAGTGTGACATGGGTGTGAGGTGAGTGGGGGTTTGTGTGTGGCTGGTGTGATTGTGATGCGGGCACATGTGCGCATGTGTGTGCGTGTGGAATGGCATGGATGTGCGACGAGACAAGGCGTGTATGTGGGTGAGACAGGTCCTGTGTGCATGCACCTGCGTGCTAGGGCGGGCGTGAGCTGCTGGCTGAGTCCTCCTGCATTCCTCTGGGTAGAGCCCACCTTCCAGGGCGTAGAGGAGCAGCACTAAATTGCCCCGCCTGAGGCCCCATTCCCAGAGCCCCTCACACGGGGCCACACTGCAGGGTGTCCCTGGTCCAGGAATGGGGGGGACGGTCAGGGAGGCCTGTGATGTGGACAGCAGCTGGACCCTCCTGGTGGAGATCACAGAAGGAGGCCGAGGTGCTGGACGATGCTCAAGACAGCGGCACCCAGGACCACAGAGCGAGGAGGAGCACCCGGGCCAGGCTGACGGGGCCTGGCTGCAGACAGCCCAGCGGACAGCAGATTGCGCTGCGTGGTCTTCAGCTGAGCAGAGAAGGAGGCGCCGCGGTGGCTGGGGTGCATGCCTGGCGGGGGAGCAGGCGGGCGAGCCTGCAGCGGGTGCCTTGTGTCTTCCAGGGCGCCGAGGCTGTCAGCCAGTGGCTTGCCACATTCCAGCTGCAGCTCTACGCCCCCAACTTCATCAGTGCCGGCTATGACCTGCCCACCATCAGCCGCATGACCCCCGAGGTGAGCTGCCCGAAGGCTGTCTACCAGCTGACCCAGAGATGGGCCCCCAGCCTCCTGCTAATGGGCCTCTCCTCCACCTAGGACCTCACGGCCATCGGGGTCACCAAGCCAGGCCACCGGAAGAAGATCACTGCAGAGATCAGCAGCCTGAGCATCCCCGACTGGCTGCCTGAGCACAAACCCGTAAGGCCCCCCGCACCCCAGTGGCCAGTCCCAGGATGGGCAAACAGACAGACAGACAGCCTGCCTCCCTGGCTACAGCCCACCCCTGCCCTCTGGGGAGTCCAGAGAGAGGAGAGCAGAGGATGACCTCTGTCTGTCAGGGGCACTGGGGCCCACCTCCCTGGGGCAGGGGCAGGGGCAGGGGCGGTGGTGACCGCCTCTGAGGGCTATCAGGACAAGGGGAGCCTGAAGCCTGGAGAGTCCCCATCTCCACTACGTGCTCCACGCTCAGGTGGCCACACAGGGACACCGGAGCCACCCGGCACCCCACAGCACTGCCCATCACACACACCCCCAGACACTGCAGGGGGCCGTGGGGATGGGACGTGCTTGCACACACCCAGGCACATGTATGGGGAAGACGCCTGTGCGTGTTTTGGGTACACAGCACGCGTACGCTAAATACATTCAAGGCGCCCACTGGTGACTGCACACGCTGGCTGACAGCCACACCAGCCGCGGCCCGTGCTGTCACGAATAGGCACTCTGTGGTGGGACAGGCTCTGGGCTGGGAGAAGGTGGGCCCAGGGCCTGTCACATCCATGCTGCCTTTCTGGGCCTTGCGCTGTGCTTCGGGCTCCCACCCGTCTGTGAGGGAGATGCCATGGCCACCGAGAGCCCCAGGGCTGTGGGTTGGTGACAGGTGGGTTTGTGCTCATCCACTCTGCCTCACCCCACTCAGTCAGCGGCTCAGGGGTCCTCCCAGCCAGCACATCTGGGTCCCAGGGGCTTCACTTTGCTTGTGCACCCAAGGGGGGGGTGACCGAGTGTGCTGTGTTGATGCATGAGTGACATCCAGCTGGGAGTGTGGACGGGTGGATGCCATTCAGGGAGCCACCGGTGGTTCTGGGTGAAGACCATCACGGATATTTGCCAGGCGTGTGACGAGGCTGTGTGACGTGTGCCTGATGCTGGTGGGGAAGTGGTGAGAGGGCGTGAGCGTGACTCAGAGGGGTGTCAGTGCCCGTGGATGGCTGGGATGCAGGGTGTGTGTATATGCGTATCTGGTCGGTGGTGCTGTGTGTCTGTGTCCATGACGTGTGTGGTGTGTCCACGTGGATGCTGTCCCCATGGCTGCCTGGGCAGGTGAGGAAGTGCATTCTTCCACCGGAAGCGCATTCTTCCCCCTCCCCCAAAGGGTATCCTGAGGAGAGAGTCGCTCCTCTGTGTGTGTTTGCATATGTTCGAAAGTGTGTGTGAGCTGGCCTTGGGCTCCTGTCAAGGCTGCACTGTCTCCAAAGCTGACGCCTCGGGCCTGTCTGTCTGTCCTTCCGTCTCTCTGTGCCAGGCTGGCCCGGTGCCCTCTCCTCTGATAGCTCTGAGTAATAGGCAGGGTGTGGGCAGCCAGCTCGGGCTGCCCTCTGTGTCCCCTGCTCCGTAGGCTAACCTGGCCGTGTGGCTGTCCATGATTGGCCTGGCTCAGTACTACAAGGTGCTGGTGGACAACGGCTACGAGAACATCGACTTCATCACCGACATCACCTGGGAGGACCTGCAGGAGATCGGCATCACCAAGCTGGGTGAGGCCCCACCCCGCCCCCACTGCCTCCTGGTCCTCGCCACCCTCCCTGGCCTGACCTGCCCCCCGCCCCACGCAGGACACCAGAAGAAGTTGATGCTGGCAGTGAGGAAACTGGCAGAGCTGCAGAAGGCAGAGTACGCCAAGTATGAGGGGGGACCCCTGCGCCGGAAGGTACCACAGTCACTTGAAGTGATGGCCATCGAGTCACCACCCCCACCCGAGCCTGCCCCAGCTGACTGCCAGTCTCCTAAGATGACCACCTTCCAGGACAGTGAGCTCAGTGGTGAGCTGCAGGCTGCTCTGACGGGCCCGGCTGAAGGGGCTGCCGCTGCCGCTGCCCCTACTGAGAAGCCCTCCAACCACCTGCCGCCCACCCCAAGGGCCTCCATGCGGCAGGAGCCCAGCCTGGGTGGGCGGGCACGGCACATGAGCAGTTCTCAGGAGCTGCTGGGCGACGGGCCCCCAGGGCCTGGCAGCCCCATGTCACGAAGCCAGGAGTACCTGCTGGAGGAGGGGCCGGCCCTGGGTACCCCCCCCAAGGAGGCCCGGCCCAGCCGCCACGGCCACAACGTCAAGCGGGCCAGTGTGCCCCCAGTGCCTGGCAAGCCACGGGAGGTCCTTCCACCAGGTACCAGCCACTTCACGCCCCCCCAGACTCCCACAAAAGCCCGGCCAGGCTCCCCGCAAGCCCTGGGGGGGCCTCATGGCCCAGCCCCAGCCACAGCCAAGGTGAAGCCCACCCCACAGCTGCTGCCACCAATGGAGCGACCCATGTCACCTCGCTCGCTGCCTCAGTCACCCACACACCGTGGCTTTGCCTACGTGCTGCCCCAACCCGTGGAGAGCGAGGCAGGGCCGGCTGCTCCGGGGCCTGCGCCTGCGGCCGTGCCCGCGCCTGTGCCCACGCTGTGCCTGCCCCCTGAGGCCGACATGGAGCCAGGGCGGCCCAAGAAGCGCGCCCACAGCCTGAATCGCTACGCGGCGTCCGACAGCGAGCCGGAGCGGGACGAGCTGCTGGTGCCTGCCACTGTGGGGCCCTACGCCACAGTCCAGCGGCGCGTGGGCCGCAGCCACTCGGTGCGGGCACCCGCTGGCGCTGACAAGAACGTCAACCGCAGCCAGTCGTTTGCTGTGCGGCCGCGAAAGAAGGGCCCCCCCCCACCCCCGCCCAAGCGCTCCAGCTCAGCCATGGCCAGTGCCAACCTGGCTGATGAGTCAGTGCCAGATGCGGAGACCGAGGGGGCTGGGACCGAGGACGGCCGGCTGGGGGTCCGGGCACAGCGCCGGCGGGCTAGTGACCTGGCTGGCAGCGTGGACACAGGAAGCGCTGGCAGTGTGAAGAGCATTGCAGCCATGCTCGAGCTGTCGTCCATTGGGGGTGGGGGCCGGGCAGCCCGCAGGCCCCCTGAGGGCCACCCCATGCTTCGCCCCGCCAGCCCGGAGCCAGGCCGGGTGGCCACGGTGTTGGCCTCGGTGAAGCACAAGGAGGCCATTGGGCCTGACGGCGAGGTGGTGAACCGGCGCCGCACACTGAGTGGGCCTGTCACGGGACTTCTGGCCACTGCTCGCCGGGGTCCGGGAGAGCCAGGGGGGCCTGCAGATCACGGCCACTTTGTGGAAGATGGCGCTACCCGGCAGCGGCCTCGAGGTCCAGCCAAGGGTGAGGCAGGTGTGGAGGGCCCACCACTGGCCAGGGTGGAGGCCAGCGCCACGCTCAAGAGGCGCATCCGAGCCAAGCAGAGCCAGCAGGAGAACGTCAAGTTCATCCTCACTGAGTCCGACACGGTCAAGCGCCGGCCCAAGGCCAAGGAGAGGGAGGCAGGTCCTGAGCCTCCCCTACCGCCGCTGTCCGTGTACCAGAATGGAACAGGCACTGTGCGCCGCCGTCCAGCCTCTGAGCAGGCTGGGCCCCCAGAGCTGCCCCCGCCACCGCCACCTGCTGAGCCCCCGCCCTCTGACCTCTTGCACCTGCCCCCACTGCCCCCGCCAGACAGTGATGCCCGGAAGCCAGCCAAGCCACCTGTCTCTCCCAAGCCCATTCTGGCTCAGCCCGTGCCCAAGATCCAGGGCTCGCCCACGCCTGCCTCCAAGAAGGTGCCACTGCCAGGTCCTGGCAGCCCAGGTAGGTTCAGGGAGCCAGCTGGGGAAGGGCCCCTCCTCCAGCTCCCCATGCCATGGTCTGAGGGGTTTTCCACTTCTTGGATTTAATGAAGGCCAGGTGGAGTGGGGTGGGAAAGTATCCTCAGACCCTCTTGTCCATCCACCCACTGGACCACTCCACCAACGAGAGCTGAGACAAGGGTGGATGATCCTTACATTCCTCAGTGAAGGAGACACAGAAACCCATGAATAGCAGCACCTGTGGAAGGAGGACAGGCCCATGATGCTGGAAGGCTAAGGGAGGATTCTGACCTGGCTGTAAAATGACCCAAGCACAGGAGGGAGGGGAGAGGCTTCCAGGCAGAAGGATCAGAGGTGCAAAGGCCCTGTGGCATTCAAGCAACGGGAGGGCCGGTGGCTGCAACAGGCCACACCTGGAGGGGAATGGAGGTGGGGGCGGACCAGGCGGGGTTTGGAAGCAGTGACCCACGCAGGCCTGCACAGGGAAGCGCGCCCCCTGGCAGCCTCAGGGAGGCCGGGGGGTGGAGGGCTGGAGCTGGAGCCCGGCCGGCAGTGCAAAGGGCGTTATCTCTAATCCCGGGTTCGAGGCAGGGCGCTTGGGCAGGGCTTGTGCCGCGATAGGCAGCGCGCGCGCCACGCGACCTCCCACGCCGGTGCGACTCTCCTCCTCCCCGCAGAGGTGAAGCGTGCCCACGGCACGCCGCCGCCCGTGTCTCCCAAGCCGCCGCCACCGCCCACGGCGCCGAAGCCGGCCAAGGCAGCTGCGGGGCTGCAGTCGGGCAGCGCCAGCCCGTCGCCCTCGCCGGCACGCCAGCCGCCTGCTGCCCTCACCAAGCCCGCCAGCACGCCGCCCTCGCTGAGTGCCAGCCCGGCCAGGCCCCCGTCCCCCGGTGTGCCCGCGCTGCACGTGCCCGCCAAGCCGCCGCGCGCTGCCGCAGCGGCAGCCGGGCCCCCCGCCGCGCCCGACGGCGCCTCGCCGGGGGACAGCGCCAGGCAGAAGCTTGAGGAGACTAGCGCGTGCCTGGCGGCCGCGCTGCAAGCTGTAGAAGAGAAGATCCGGCAGGAGGACGCGCAAGGCTCGCGGTAGGTGCAGGACCCGGTCCGGCGTGGGCGTAGGTGGGGGTCTGTGCGCCCCCGCGGCGGGTGCACACCTGGAGGCTGCCCTGCGAGGGCGGGGCCGAGTCGCGCCGGGCCCGAGTTGCGCCGGGTACGGCCTGGCGTGGGCGGGGCCCTACGAGCTGCCCCAGCCCCCGACAGAGGCTACTGTGCGTGGGCCGGGGGCGGAGCAGGGCAGATGTCGTGGGGAGGGCGTGGACTGTTCCGGCCCCGCCCCTGAAGGCGGGGGCGTGGCCTCCGCGAGGGGCGGGACATGGGGGCTGGAAGTTCTGCGCCGACTCAGCCAGTTCACGCTGCGCCCGCCCCCAGCTCTTCGGCCGCCGAGGAGAAGAGCACCGGCAGCATCCTGGACGACATTGGCAGCATGTTTGACGACCTGGCCGACCAGCTGGACGCCATGCTGGAGTGACGCGGCCGCCCAAGTTGGGCTCCCCCGCGCCGCCTGGGCTCCGGCCCGCACACTGACCTTTACCTCAGGATGGGTACCTCCGGGGGCGGCGCGAGCGGGCAGGGCGGTGGACCAAGGGGGAGGGGCACAGAGGGCAGCCCGCTAGGCGGCCGCGGGCACGAGGCGGGGGTGGGCCGTCCTGTCCAGACCCCGCACAAGCACAACTCCTGCCCCTGGGCCCAGCTTGGAGGACTGCCTGGTTGGGGGACCCAAGGGCTCTGGGCAGATGCTGCTGCCTCGTGGGTGCCCCCCTTCCTTATCTGCTGCTCCCTGTGCAATAACTGCTGGGCCACCTGCCCACCCACCACCGGGCTCTGCCCGCTGTGGGTGGAGGAGGGGAAACTCCTGAACCCCCAGCCTGAGTCCAGGTTGGGTCCACCCTGGGAGGCAGCGGGAGGGGGGCAGCTGCTGTAGCCCCCTCCCCAATCTGTGGCAGAGCACAGGCCTATGCCCAGCACAGAACTGCCCATTGGGGACCTCTGCCAGCCACTCCAGCGCAGCACAAGGGGCTGGGGTTGGGCCCCCTGCCCCACTGCACCCCCCTCCCTGAATATAAGCTATCGAAGAGTATTAATTTATTGGGAATAAGCTGAGGCAGATTTCCCCAGAGAAATAAAAAGGTATAACTTTAACAAATATATATTTAAAGAAAGAAGAAATATTATTGATTCTATAGAAAACCATTTACCAACTGCAAGGACGCTGGAGTCTAGCTCAAGACAAAAGCTGTTAGAGGCCCCGGCCATCTGTCTGTCTATCCTTCCCTCCCTCTGTCCAGGAGTGGCCAGACCCCTGGGCCCAGTAGCACAAACAGGAGGCTGGGGTCTGGGGGAGGGGTCTGTGCTCCGCCAGGGCCTCCCCTCTGCTCTCTTTCCTAACTTCTCTGCGTCTGAAGAATTTGAAGGATGTGCCTTGCTCGCCGCTGGGCTGTGTCATCCACGCCGTGGAGACAGTGGGAAGGGCTCTGCCTCTCCCATGGGTGCTGGTGTGAGGGTGCACCTGGGCTTCAGGGGAGCTGTGTGCACGGCGTGGTGAACGTGGGCGCGTCAGTTGGGTGACAGCAGTGGGTGCAGGGCATGCATGCCAGGCTGCGTGTGAGGGTGTGCCCAGTCCTCCCTCCTTGGGGCCCTGAGCTGGCGCCGCGCAGCCAGCCCACCCCCGCTCCAGTTCCCACAGACGCTCTGCTCATGGTCTGAGGCCGTATCGTGTGGTCGTTCTCACCTTCTCTCCCTCCCTCTCCCCCCTCCAAAAAGTACTGATTGGCCTCCTCTATCGTGTTTGCTGATCCACATGTGTTGGGCGCAACTTTGACATTTCTTAACAAAAAAGAGAATTAAAAAGTGCCGAAAACCAGCGATTGTGATTCGGGTGGGCTGAGGGGGTCTGCCAAGGTGGTGCCTGGGTGTGTGGGGCCCCTTCCAGTGGTCATGTGCTGGCATGTCCCCGGGTGGGTGGGCCTGGCCAGCTACCTGGCCTCTCCACAGTGGGTGGCCCAGGCCAGGGCCAGCAGGTGGGGAGGGGGGGTCCGGGCAGGGAGCTACTGTCAGCTGTCAATAAACAGCAGAAAATGGAGCTGCCTGGCTCACTTTTTTGGGGTATGTACATTGGGGCAAGTGGGGGGCTAGCCTGTTCCTGACAGGGAGGAGAAGTCACCAAGAGTGTACATCCTGGGGATGTCAACAGGAGCCTCCTGTGGTCCCTGCCCAGCTTCCCTCCCACTGGCTGCTGGTGCCTGTGCTCCCCAACGTCCTCAGGTGGCCTCTTCCTCCCCCTGAGGACCATCCCCACTCAAAGCCACAGTCTGTGCAGCTTTTATTTCAATCAGGAAATAATCAAATTTATATACAGTCTAAAAACAGTAGAAAAGGTGAGTAAAAAGGCCCACAGTCCATCTGGAGTGGGGATGGAGGGTGGGCCTGGTGAGCGTCGTACCTGGCACCCAGACGGGCTGGGCACTGTCCTGGCAGTGACGATGACAAGGCCAAGCAGAGGGAGGCTCACTGGGCGCAGGGCGGGGAGGGCACTGTCTGCCTGGCTGAGTCTGCCTGCCTGTTCCCATGGGGCAGGCAGAGACCCCAAGACCAGCCATGTGGCTCGCCGGACTCAGACAGGCCTAGGTCAGGCCCAGAGGAAGCCAAGACCTGGCCTGGATTCTGTTAGCAAGTCCACACCTGCAGGGGAAAGGCTCTGTTTCAGGTGCCCCTTTGGCCATCCAGCCCCAGAGCCAGCTGCTGTCCATACCTGCCCTTCACTGCCCCCTGCCCAGGGCCGCTAGATCCCAACTCCCCCACCCCCGCTTCCCTCCATGCAGCCCCTTTGGATGGCCTGAGCCAAGGCACTGACCTTCACGGTGCTGTCCACGGCTCCTGAGAAGAGCCGGCCCCGGGACACAGCCAGCGCAGTCACACTGCCCTGGTGACGCAGCAGAGTCTGCGTGCAGATCATGTTGTCCATACTCCAGACCTGGGGGCACATGGGACATGAGGACCGCCCAGGCCTGGCACCCGCCCTGAGCCTCCCACCATTGGTAGGCCAGCTCGCACCCTGAGAGACCGGTCGTAGGATGCGCTGAAGACTTTGGTCTGGTCTGGCGTTGAGATGACCGCCAGGGCATACACAGTGCCAACGTGTCCTGTCAGGGTCCGCACCTGCTCCTTAGACTCAATGTCCCACACCTGAGGGGGTGGCACAGGCAGGTCAGAGAGACAGACTAAGACAGGGGCCCAGAGTCAGACCCTGCCCCTTGGCATCCACTCTTACGTGGATGAGGTTCTCGTAGGTGCCACAGACAATGTGGTGATTCGTCACGGCAATAGAGTAGACACTGCCGCCAGATGTCTGCAGGACGTGGATGCAGTCAAGGGTCCGGATGTCCCAGATCTATGGGCAAGTGCGGGCCACTTAGTCCCAGGCCAGGTGCCTCATCCCCTGGGCCTCTCAGCAGCCCACCCACCACCCAGGGTGCATGTGAGGGTCTCCCCACGCTGGCAGTGTGGGGGCAGGGCAGATGGAGCTGGCACAGGGAGGGTGCACCTTGATTGTCTGGTAGGAGCCGCTGTACAGGTAGCTCTGGGCGGCCACCAGGGCCCGCACCCAGTGGTTGAGGCCGGTGAGCTCCTTCTTCAGCTTCAGCTCGGTGCCCACAATGTCCCACACCTGTGGGAGCGGCCGTGAGTGCAGGCCTGGGGGGCAGGCACCGGCACCCTGCCGCCCCGCACACACGTACACCACCTTGCCTGACCTTGATGGCCTTCAGGGAGCCGCTGAAGAGCATGTTGTGTGAGGAGACCAGCGTGCACACCGGGTTGTCGTGGGCCCGGATCGTGTTCACCTTCTGCAGGTTCTGGATGTCCCAAACCTGGCGGGAGGGAGGACGGGAAGCCTTAGGCCCCGGCCAAGCCCAGGTCCCAGTGGCACAGCGAGCCTGGGGGTCCCGGCCCGCCCGCCGGCCCCACTCACGATGATGGTGCAGTCGGCTGAGCCGCTGTAAAGCTTGCACCTGGGGAAGCAAAGCCAAGGTGTCAGGGTGCGAGAAGCCAGTACCCTCGCTGACAATGCCCTGGCCAGGCTGGGGGAGCACTGGCCACTGGGAACCAGCAGCCTGGGCCATTGCCAGGATCACTGCTCAGCCCAGCCTCGGTTTTCCTGTCTCAGCGAGGGGACCTTGGAAGTGGAGGCCCAGCCCCGTGCCTGCCTGGCAAGCATCTGACAGCTGAGCTGGGAGGTAATTACCCCTGTTAGTGTTGCTGGCAGTCAAGCTGTTGCTTCCTGTGAGCCAGCATCTCTCTCTCATACACACACACTCACACACTCATGCCCACAACATGAAGCCTCATGACACAAGACAGGAGGGAAGGTCTAGAAGGGGCACCCTGGGAGTGACGGGGTGGCCAGGCAGGCTTCTCTGTGGTGCTGCGCCCCGGGCTCTGGCTGTCGGCCAGCAGTAGCTGAGCCCCTGCCTCCACTCTCTGGTCCCACCTCTGTCCTCTGGCTGCCTGAGGCTCTCCAGGGCCAAGGCTCTGCTGTGTGAATGTACAGCTTCAGAGGTGGAAGGCCCACATGCTGCCACCCATGATTCAGCCCTGCTCAGGGTCGAGGGCGTCTCCCAGGAGGAGCAGACAGAGCCACTCTAGGACATGCGCAGCCACGGACTCAAGCTCACGGTCCACAGGACCTCCCATCCCCAGCTCCACATGGGCCCTGTGGTCTGTGGACACACGTGTGCCTGTACTCACCCCTGGATGCAGAGTGCCAGCACAATGCCATCATGGCCCTCCAGCGTCTTCTGACACTTGTAGGTGGTACACGTGTCCCACACCTGCAGAGACCAGGATCAGGGCAGGTCCCAGCAGGGTCAGCCCAGTGGCAGGGGGCACCATGGCAGGAATGACGTGAGCATGGGGGGAGGGGAGAAAGCCCCATCCATTGGCAGGCCTGGAGCTGGCAGAGGCTGGTGTACAATGCCCACCCCTGCCCTGCCAGGCTGCCAAGCCCCTAGACAGGACCCTACCCACCTTGATGGTCTTGTCAGAGGAGCCGCTGAAGAGCAGGTCCCCCATTGAGTAGACGCAGAGACACCAGACGGGGCCCTGGTGACCCACAAAAGTTCCTTTGCACTTGAAGATCTGCTGCGGGTCGTAGGCTACAGAGAGATGGGGGAACTGGTGATGGGGGGACTGGAGGGGGCTTCGGGGATGGTGGCGGGAGCGGCAGTGGGCCCATACTCACATCCTAGGATGCCCATATTCAGCCGTGCATTGATGTGGGACAGTTCGTCCTGCGAGGCCAAGAGTAGAGCAGAGGGTGGGGTGGGCGGGGCTCCACAGCCCTCCATGGCCCCAGGCCTGAGCTCTGCCGGGGCAGGGCAGATGCAGCAACAGCCCTCCCAGCACAGACACCTAATCATAAGTGGGAACAAGCCTCCTGCTGGGACCCAAGCTGAGAGATGGTCCTGTGTCCCCCACCCCACCCCACCTCCCTGCATCTGGCCCCTGCCCGCTCACATTCAACATGGACGCGTCCCTCCGGAACTCCATGAGGTCCTCGCTGAGCTTGCTCTGGTTTTCATCCAGGACATCTGTGTAGCAGGGACCAGGAGAAGGGTGTCAGGGACCAGGAGGAGGGGCTGCACCCCTGCCACCTCTGGCCCAGGCTCTCACCGAACTTGAGCTCCAGGCTCTTCTCCAGCTGGTCAATCTTCTCTGAGAGCTTGCCCAGCATGGAGCGCAGGAAGGCGATCTCCTGGTCCTTCTGGGCCAGCGCCACGTGCATCTCGTGGAAGCGGTCATCCGTCTGCTGCAGGAACTCCTTCAGGCCCTCAAAGCGGCAGGTCTCCAAGTGCGTCTCATACGTGTCCTGGTTTCCGATGAACGTGCACCTGGAGGGACAGGACAGCTGCCCTGCCCACCTGCTCAACTGCCCGCCCAGTTGGGCCCTTCCCTTTGCCTCCCCAACCCCAAGAATCTCTCTCAAATCCCACTTCTGTGCCCACTGCAGCCCCGATGGGCCACCATCCTCTGCATACCTGCATGCCCACCAACCCACCTACCCATCCTGCTTCTACCCAGCAATCCAGTCACTTCACTCCTGCTCAGAGCTCTTCAAGGGCTCCTCCACCACCTCACCAGCTTCCGCCCTAAAGAGCCAGCTGCTGCCTCTTCTCCCACCCCACCTCCCCTCTGCTCTCAATTCCGCCAGCTGCCGGAAGCCCTCACCCAGGTCTTTGCCTGGCTCGTGCCCACGCATGCATTCGTTCTCAGCTCGTGCCTTCCCCAACCACCCGCAGCTCCCTGACCGCTCCGTCCCCCGTGTTCCCATGGTGCGTAGGTCTCCTCAGCACCTGTACCTCGGTTTGTAATTACATAGACGATGGTGTGGTTCCCGCTAAGGTCGTCTCCCCAGAGCCCGGCAGACAGGCGGATCTCAACCAAGGTTTGCTGAAGGAGGGACCGTGAATGCCAGCCCAGGCCCACTCGCCCCCTCAGGCCCGCCCACCCCCACCCCGGGGCAGCCCCGTGTGCCCACCCCCGCCCACTCACCCGTACTTGGAGTGGGGACACTTGATGTGCTCGCACTCCTTGAGGTGTGCCTCCAAGTTCATCTTGAGAAGGGGCGGGCAGCTGGGGTTGTTGGGGCACCGCACAGGCCTGTAGTCACAGCTGCCCTCGTGGTCCCTGGGGGAGGTGGGCCGTGGGTGGGGGGAGGCTGAGTCCCCAGGGGCACCAGTTCTCAGTACCCCTGGGGGGTGGGGACTGGGGATGGAGGGGGGCACTTACTTCCGGGTGCTGAGCTTGATGGTGAAGGGACACCCTCGGGGGTCCACCTCAAAGACAGTGGGCTTCCCGCCCCCCACTGCCCGACAACCGTGCCTGCAGTGGATGAAGAGCTCGCCAATCTGCTCAGCCACCGCGATGTTGTTCACCACCACCGTCAGCTTGGCATTGTCCACGGGACACTTCTCTGGGGGGGAGGGCATGCTGACCCCACAGCCCACCCAGCCACCATCTCCCCTGGCAGCCCTGCCCTGGGCACTGTGGCCAGGCTGCTCTGGGGGAGACCATTCCCTGGTGGGCGGCAGGCCTGGAACACGCTCTCTCAGCTGGGTGGGCTGAGCCTCTGTCAGGGGCCTAATCCACCCATCTACCTTCCCTCTGGGGCGCCCGGAACGGGAAAGGGTGCACGGCTGGGCCACCGAGAATGACCACTGTGTGAGCAGGTGGTGGCAGAGGCCTCTCAGTTGACCTGAGAGTCTGGGGCAGGGCCAAGAGAGCTGGGGACAGAGCATGGAGAGGGCCAGCCCTGGGCCAGCCGCTAAGGCCTGAGACGGTAAGGCTGGCAGCCTTGACAGCAGGGGCAGCGTCCGAGAGAGTGGGCGCTGTGCCCAGAAGGCCCACCCACACCCCCCGTGGGGCAGGCTCTGAGCTGCCATGCTCGTCAAGGTCTTGAGCCTGGCCTGAGCCTGGCCCGAGCAGTCACCCAGGAACCACTGCTGCAGGAGGACTAGGGAGAAGCAGCTGTGCAGCCAGGGTCTCCATCAGTGCTGGGCCCAGGCTGGACCTCCCCGGAGGGACCTCCCCGCCGCTGGGGAATAAAGGTGGCTGAGCCTAGGCTGAGAGGGCCCTACCTGACTTCAAGGCGCATCTTCGACAGAAGGTGTGCTGTGGAGACAACGGGCGGATTGGGGTGTGGCCGCAGAGCTGCCCCCACCCCGTGCCCACTGCAAAGGGCACCTGCTGGGGGCCAGACCAGGCCTGTGAGCGAGGCCAAGGCTCCCCATGAAAGGGGCCTCACGGTGCTGCACAGGTCGGGGAGGGGCAGCCTCACCCCACACGTGGTGATCACAGGGTCCTTGAACACACTGCAGCAGAGCTGGCAGCAGAGCTTCACCGAGGGCTGCTCGGCAAACACCAGCGGCTCCTAGAACAGGCAGGGCTGGGTGAGGGTGGGGCCTGGGACTGCTGACATGGGTGCGGGCACCCAGGGCACCCAGCCCCTTCCCCTGCGGGCCTGGGCTGCCCTCTTGGGGTGGAAGCACCTCGGCCGGGGTGTGTCCTGAGAGGAGGAGTCCGCTGAAGGCTAGGGCTGGGCCTGAGCTCCAGCAGACCTGAGCAGGAAGGACCCCTCCAGCCATGCCCTCACCCCATGACACCTACCCTCTCCCTGGGACAGAGACTAGAAAGGGCCCCATGTGGGACCCGCCTTTCATTCCCAAAGCTGATGCCTGGGCAGCCCCCGGGGTGGGGAGTGAGAAGAACGTGCCTGGGGGACCCAGCCCAGCCCCCCGAGTCCCTGACGTGGACCCGTGCGGATCAGGGGCCCCGATCAGGGCCTGCGGGGAAGGTGCCCCCACCGCCCCAGGACGGGGAGGGTCCCTTGGAGTCTGCACCGAGCCTGCCCGGCCACACCTACCGGCTCCTCCTCCTCCTCGGGCAGAGAGAACGTGGAACGCAGGGACATGCTGGACTCCGAGTGCAGGGAGCGGACAGAGATGGCCGAGTCAGAGCGGCGCGGGGTGCTGATGGGGGGCTGCGGGCAGACAGGCGGCCGTCAGCTGGCAGGAGGGCCGGGCTCGGACCCCCGTCCCAGTGGGCGCCCACTTAGCCCACGGCCCGGCTATGCGCGGGGAGTCGGTGTGACGCCCAGGCCCCGCCTGCCTGGCAGTCCCGGCCCTGTGGTTGGGATGCCTGCTCACATCTGCCAACTTTCTTTGTGTAAATGGAGAGACTTCCTGCTATTCAATTCTACGAGGACACGCTCGGCCTGCTTCCTGCTTCCCGTGAGGGAATGTAGGCCGCAGAGGGGACACCTCCAGCAGCCAATCCTGGGGCGGGGGTGGCCACGGCCCCCAGACTGCTGGAGGGAAGGGGGTGGAAGGCTGGCCACGGGAAGCTGCAGGGCTCCAGGTGCCCGCTGGGCTCAGCCGCCCGCCTGGCCGTCCTGGCCAGGGACACTAGCCCAGGCCAGTGAGGCTCCCTGGGGGGAGGCGGGGACACCCCCACCAAACCCCAGCCAAGCTTCTGAGAGCAGGAGGGGGGGCCACGGGTGCTCGTCTCTGCCTGAGCCACCAGAAACACGGATCTGGGGGAGTGCCAGGGCAAGGGGTACTGTCCCTTCCTCCCCTCTGGGCCTGGAACCCTCCAGAAGAGATACTCCAAGAGCAATCGCTCTCCACGCTCCTCCCCTCCTGGCCCGAAGCTTCATTCATGAGCCATAAACCTCCTGCCTCCACGCCCAGCCCACCTGCCCCCTCTAGGTCCCAGCCACTCTGGGGCCTGGCTGCCTCTGTCTGAGCCTCTGTGGGTGTGGGGACTGTTGGAATGATCCCCTCCCCGCCAGCCTGGGGTGTGGGACCCACTGCGGACAGAGGGAGGCTGGCCGTGCAGTTCCAGGGCCCGGCTTCCCCGAGCGGGTGCAGCAGAGATCAGTGTCCCCAGCATGCCCGCAGACAGGGACCTCCCTCACCCGGGCAGCGCCCACCAGCCGGGCCAGCCTTCGCTTCCCGCAGCAGTCCCAGAGCCGGGCGAGGACAGACAAACAGGGAATGGCCACTGTGACCCTGGCCACATGGCCTGGGCACTGACAGCCAGCTCCAACTCTGACCCAAAGCCCTTCCTCACTGACCCCAGCCTGGGCCTGTCCATCTCTCCCTACCTGCTGAACCCCGTCTCCCTCGTCAGGAACCCCAGACTCGGGGCCTCTGCCTCTACCCGGCAACCCACCCATTCATCCTCTGCTCAGCAACAGAGGAAGCTTTAAAAATGGGGATCTGGGAACTTCCCTGGTGGTGCAGTGGTTAAGAATCTACCTGCCAATGCAGGGGACACAGGTTCAAGCCCTGGTCCGGGAAGATCCCACATGCCGTGGAGCAACTAAGCCTGTGCGCCACAACTACTGAGCCTGCACTCTAGAGCCCGTGAGCCACAACTTCTGAAGCCTGTGCGCCCTCGAGCCCATGCTCCGCAACAAGAGAAGCCACCGCAATAAGAAGCCTGCGCACCGCAAAGAAGATTAGCCCCCACTCACCGCAACTAAAGCCCACGTGCAGCAACAAAGACCCAACGCAGCCCAAAAAAAAAAAAAAAAAATGGGGATCTGATCTTGTTACCCTCCCGAATGAACCTTCTGTGGCTCCCACCCCCACAAGATGGAGCCAAACTTGCCTCCTCTCAGCCTGCAGGCACCACACCCTCTGGCTCAGCCACCCTCACCTGAGCCTCTCTCTGGAAACCCAGCCATGGATGCGCAGGCCTCAGGGTGTCGCACATGCTGGGCCACTGACACCAGCTTGCTTCACCCTCTGACCTGAGCTCGCGGCTGAGCCCCCACCTTCAGCTCCTCCTGGGCCCCGGGCGCCTGGAGGGAGGGCATGGTGGGAGGCGGGCTCTGGAGGGGTGGGGACGGGGGAGCAAGGCGCAGACCTACCATGCTGTCCTCCTCGTCCCGCGGGGAGTAGGCGAGGGAGCTGGAGGAAGAGGGCGTCCTGCGGTGCTGTTTGTATGTGCTCGTCCCATCGGCTGCGAAGAAAAGAGGGCTGAGATGCTGCGAGCCGGGCCGTGCGGGGAGGCCTGACCACCGTGGCAGGCAGTGGGCTCCTTCGCAGATGGGCCAGGCAGGGGCGGAGGCTGGGCTGGGGTTTGTGGTTGCCTCCCCAGGTCTAACCAGTGCCTGCAGCTCACCCTCAAGGCTCAGCCTGCCCTGGACAGTCCCAGTGCTGTGCCCAGAAGCTCCCAGCCCCAGCCCTGCCACCCACGGGCAGAGAGGTCCGAGGCCCCCCCCTCAGCTGGTACGTGGTGGGGCCAGGATGGCAGGCTGGTGGTCTAGGTCCCCTCTCCGCCCACCTCCTCCCCTGGTGCGGCCAGAATCAGGAACCGGCCACAGGCCCTCTTGGCCTCCTACAGGGAAGGCTGTTGAAGGCATGTCCCTCCTCCTCCTGCACGTCACCCCGGCTGCCCAGAGAAGGCACTGGTCAGGGGTCCACGTGGGAACAGGAGCCAGCCTCACAGGCCCTGAAGGCAGCAGCCAGAGGCCTACAGTGGCCAACACTGGTCTCAGGCCCCAGCCAGGGCCAGATGTCAACAAGCAGCCCCAAAGGCCTGGTTCATGATCCAGGCTTCAACTGGCTGCCCTGTGACTGGGCCTCAGTTTCTCTGTCTGTAATGAGAGGGGCTGGGCGAGGCAACTGTTCGTGCCTGGTCACTGGCTCTGACCATCCCTGACACTGAGGGGGTCGCTGGGTTGGCCACAGGCGAGACAGGCCCCCGTTACTCTCTGCCCGGGAGCTTTTGACTGCCATGACAGGGTGCTACATGGTTTCCAAAAGTAGATAAGAAATTAAAGAACAATTACTCGGGTGATGCAATTAAGGGGTATGTTTATTTGCTTTTTCCTCAGAAAAGAACATCTAAGAAAAAAAGAGAGCTCTTTCACAGCCCCCGAGGGGGTCACCCAGCGGTAAAAAGGAGCCTGTGTGAGCAGATGTCCACGGCAGCCTGGTGACCCCGCCGAAAAGTGTACCCAGAAGATACCATGGAAAAGCAATTAAAAAACTAATTAGCAGCTGGTGCCCTCCTACGAGGGGCAGAGTCCTGAAAAGGCAAAAGAACACACACTGCTCCCCAGAAGCACCGGTCCTGACAGGAGGGGCCCCATGCCCTCGTGTCTTCGGGAATGAGGCTGTGTCCTAGTGGTCTAGTTCCTCACCACCTCCCAGAACACACAGTGCTGAGGGCTCAACCATGGGACCAGACTCGGGAAAGGACCCCGTGAGTACTTCTTATCACCTCCCCATGCCCAGCCTGGTCCCCAGTCCTGACCTTTCAGAGGCTGCTAGAAGCCTGGGTGGGACGAGTCAGGGGTCACTTGATAAAGGACAGGTGTGCAAAGTGGTGCCGGGGAAGTCGGGCAGCCCACCCCAGAGAGGCGGCAGGCGAGGCCCCGGGAGGCAGGTGCAGGAGGATGTGGGGGTGTGGGAGGAGGATGGGCAGTGGAACAGGAGGGAGCGGGATGGGGGACTCCTGCCCAGCCCAGGTTGGCCTGGGCTCACAGGCTCACCTTTTGTGATGGTGGTGACAGCCGAAAAGGCGGGCCCGAAGGTCGTTTCCATTCTGCTCTGGAGAGAGAACAGATGAGACTTGGCCTTGACCCCAGCGAGGATGTGGACACACACGTAGACATGAGCTGACATGCTTTCCCACTAACGAGTCCACATGCGTGCATATACTCGGACATGCCAACCACACACATGGCATGGCCCACCCGAGGGACCTCCAGGTAGGGAGAGGACTGCTCTGGAAGCTCTTCTGGGGCCCTGGGTATGTGGGGTGTGCACAGAGGCAGACCCTTCCCCGAGGGTGTCCCCCTTACCCCGGTGGCGGCGTCTGGGGTAGGAAGGTTGCTAGGCCCCCCGGAGAAGCGGTTGTAGCGGGCGCTCTTGCCCGAGCTCATGCTCTAGAGAGGCATCTAAGGTCCTCGGGCAGCATCCCCTATGGGTGGAGCACAAATGAAGGGCTTTGGAGGTGTTGGCCAAGCCCCTGTCAGTTGGTGGGGCCGCTCCACACAGGCAGGCCCCCTCTGGCCAGTCCACCACAGGGCACGCTTCAGTCTCTCTCCACCACCAATCCCAACAAGGGCAGGTCCATGCGGGCAAAGTCCCTTCCCCTCCCTCCCGTCCCAGGTGTGCACAGGCCAGAGGAAAGGAGGAGACCCTGGGTGCAAGCAGGCAGCTGACACTCAGTTCTACCTTGCTTTAAGGCTTAGCCCTTTGGAAAAGCCCACCAGCTCCACCCGAGCTGGAGAGCCCCTCACCCCTGGTCTGTCTGCTCCTCTGGGTCCGAGGTCTGAATGTCCCTGGGGCCAAGGTTGGGTATACACAGCAGGACAAAGCCACAGGCCTGTTTCCTGCCAGGACAGGTGTGGTCAGGCCGAAGCTGCCTGGTCTGCAGGATGTCGGGGATGCTGGCCATGCCCACAGAAAACCTGTGGGTGACGTACCTGGAGCCCAGCCCCTCACCAGCCTCATCACATGCAGAAAGCCCCTTCAGGCAGGGGAGGAGCAAAGAGCTCTGACTCTTGACCTTGTGCAGGTCACCCACTCCAGGAACAAAGGGTGCCCCAGTGTGACCCAGTCTCAAGGGCTGGGGTGACAGGGAGAAGGCACGGTGGGAATCATCCCAGGTCTCTGGTGACTCCCACCCAAGAAGAGAGGGGCTAGATGGGCCCTGAGAGAGCTGGCCAGGCCCAGATGTATCCACAGAGTAGGAAGAGATTAGAAAGAAAAGAAGACCCAGTCAGCAGCTCACACTAGGACGGGACCCCAGGGAGAGCTGCTCCATTCCCGAGACAGCGCCCACCCTGTGGTGGCCCTATCAGCAGGCACCCCCTGGGAGCGGTCTTCCCCATGTCAGGACCCTCCACAGTCTGTAGCCAGGAGCACAGTCTCCCCCTGCAGCGGTCGGCTGTGTTGAGAGCCACGAGACCGCCGGCTTGAAGCCAAGCTCGCCACGGGGAGGAAGGTCACACGCTCAGGACTGCTGTCAACAGGCCCACTTGAGCTCTCCACCTCAGGAGACCCCCAGCAGCATCCCCTGGACTGTGGGCTCATTGCCTGGTGCCCGGCCCAGCCATCAGACCAGCATCAGGAACTGCTCTAGGAGGTCAGGCTCATCTTGCTCCTGGGGCCACGTGGCAGGCAGGGGCCCACCCTGTGGTCTGGAGTCCTGCAGGACTGTGAGGCTCCAGGGGGGAAGGGCTGCTAAGCCCCCGCACTGTGGGAGAAGGCAGGAGATGCTCTCTGCCCCCTACTGTGAGTCCAGCAGAGAGCCACTGTACAGTCCAGCTGGTTCTGGCACCTTCTACACCAGGTCCTCCTGAGCTGGACCATCTAGCGATGTCCACGCCCCACCCCCCCATGGCCAAGCAGTGTGACCTGGGGCCCACCCAATGGTCCCCCAACCCGGCCTGCAGGTCTGCAGGGAGGGGGTGGGCTCTCAAGCATATCCCGCCCACTGCACCGTGCTCCCAAGCTGCCCACCCCTTCAAATGCCACCTGCACGCCACCCTCCCAAACTCTGAGACTCAGGCATTGACAGGGCGGCTCTTAGCCCCTGCAGTTGGCACTGCCATGAGGCACCTTCCCCGCAGGGCTCTGAGCCCCTGTGGGTCTGGCTAGATAGGGGGTCCTGAGAGCTTGGCCAAAGCCCCCCCGTCCTGCCCACCACTCTCCCTGCTGTGACTCGAGGGGCTTGGCTGCCTGCCCCAGCGCAGGCTGTCTGGTGGCTTGTCCTCTCAGGGGAGAGACGGGGGCTCCTGAGAGTGGGCAGCGCCAGGCCCTCAGGCAGAGGGGTGAAAGGGGCTTGTCCAGAAGCCCACCTCCAGCCCCGCTGCGAGTCTGCACGCTAAGCAGGAAGTCTTGGGGGCCGCCCCGCTTGCGGTAAGGACACTCTGGCTGCGGTGAGGCCCAGACAGTGGAGCGTGGGAGCTCCAAGACTCGTCGCATCAGCATGAAAAGCTCCGCCCTTTGGGGAAACCCAGGGTTGGCTCCAGCCTTAGCACCACGGGGGCGGAAGTGGGGGGTGTCACAGGGAGGCCACTGGCTGACACTGACCTGGATTTTACAATCCATCTGCTCCTTCCAGTGCAAGCTCCCAGGGCCAAGAAGCCATCTGCTGGCTCCAGCAAGCGGCACCCACGGTCCGGGTGGCCAGGACCACAGCAGGCGCTCCCCCAGGACCTCAGCCAGCCCGCTGTCCGCCCCCCTTCGGTGTCGGGTGCCCAAGTGCCTGTTGCTGCAGCCTGGCAGAGCTGGCGTCTGGCTGTCCTGCACTCTGAAGTGAAGTAAACAGAAAGGCACGCAGGGCCCGCAGGGCAACATGCAAATCGGGCCGGAAAGTCCGCAGACAGCCAATAGCGGTCAGGCTCGCGGCGATGACACAGGACCCGGTAGGGGACGTACAAGACTGGCCCGTGAACCAAGCTGAGTGAGGGAAGGAGGGAGGGAACCATTTCCCGGTTCACAGGGTTCAGTGTGCAGCCCCAGCCCTGGACAGGGGGGTGGGGGGAAGACCCTGCTCGACCCGCCCACCCGGAACCAGAACCAGAGACTGCATCCAGAGCATCTCGGAATTGAGCAAGATGCCCTCGGCCTGCCCTCAGGCCGGTCCCTGGGGGCTGCATTTCGCAATAATAGTCTTCCCCAGTATTCTCTGGCTCTGGAGGCTAAAACCCCAGAAACGCAACAGCACACGCAGCACTCCCCTGGCTGGGGCTACAGGGAGGCTGGGCCCAGCTGTCCTGGGGGTGTGCCCTGGCCCCCCAGGGGAGGAGGCCTCTTCCCCACCCCACAGTCAGCCCGAGGCTCTTAGGCAGGCAGGAAGTTGTCAACTAGAGCAAGAATCCTCACCCAACCCAGAGCCTGGCCTCTCTCAAACTGGGAAAAGCCGTGGGATGGGCCGACTAGGGAGACCTGGGGTTGGGGAGGGCGAGAAAGGGCTTCCCCTCAGTCCTTCCCCACTCCCTGCCAAGTCCCCACACCTCCTGTTCCCAGGTGCCTCAGCAGAGCCCAGGGGAGGGACTCAGGGATTCTATCCCAGAAAGAGAAAAGTCCCCAGGTCCTGATGGAAATGGGGCTGTCCACCTTGGATAAGGCTGATGGGAGAGTGGGACCTACGGATGCTTAGGGTCCATGCAGGAGCAGTCCGTCCCCTGCCTCGCCTGAGCCAGGGATCAAGACCCAGGGGTCTTTGTCCACCCACATCCATGTCTAAGGGGTTCCTGGGGCCTGCAGTGCACCCACCACCCAATGAGGAACCAGAGATCTGCTCAGAACGCCCCAGCCCCTGCACTTCTCCACTACAGCCCCTCTTCAGGAAAGCCCCTCACCAGCCCCCTTCTCTGAGCAGCCTGCGCAGGAGGGCAGGCCAGCTCCATCGGGGCCCCTCCTCAGCCTGTCCCCTGGAGGGAGCCCAAAGGGATCTTCTGGGGCCTCACCCTCAGGACTGTGGGACATGACCCCCCTTTCCCTTAGGAAGTACCCAGAGGGGGTGTGGGTTAGGCATGGTCCCGTGGCTGGCAGCCAGTGGAGCGGCGGCCTAGGCTGGCCATGCCAGAGCTGGGGGCAGCGGCAGTGGGGTGGCCAGACGAGGCCGAGCCCCACCTCAAGGCAGCTCCTCTGATAGCCCCAGGCAGCAGATGTGGTGGGGTTCCCTGAACAGCACATGCTGAGCCAGCGAGGGGGGGGACTGCCCTACAAATGCCATCAGGCCATACGTTTGGCACCGACTGCCCCAGGGAGGAGCGTGGGTGGCTCGGGAATCCTCGGCCCTTCCTGCCACGGAGCTGTGGGTGGCCAGCTGGCTGGACTGTGGCCGGAGCTCCAGATGCAGCCCCTGGCATCACCTGCAGACTGCACAGCCCCCCAGTAAGCCCTTCCCTGGGCCTCCAGTCCCCCAGGCCCAAGCCCAGGCCAGGCTGCCAAATCCTATAGACACAGGCCCGGTTGCCATAGCAAAGCCACACACACTTCCCCTGGCTGTTTCCTGGAGTCCCCTTCATATGCCTTTTGCATCCCAAGTAGGCAGGGTGTGATGTTGGGAACCCCCTCAGCAGGCCCTGATCTGAGGTCTGCCCGGCCTCCCTTCCCTCCCAGCACTCAGCCCAGACCTTGCCATCCTTCCCTCAGTATCCACAGCCCGGACTCCCCAGAAGTTTCAAACCTGCCTGCCTAGACACCTGCTGTGACCTCCCCTCCCAAGGGCTCTGCCCCCTTGCACCCTCCACCCAGCCTCCTGGCCTTTCCTGTCCAGGTCCAGCCTCCCCAGCCTCCCCGGCCCCCTGTGCTAGAGGGAGGGAGTCTCTCCTGCTCTGCAGCCTGGCCTTAACCCCCACTTGGCAATGGGAATGCCTTCCCTTCCCCAGTGCCCTTGGGGCCAGCCTCATCTCCCCATCCTTTTTTTCCCACATCTGACGGCCATGTATGAGGTGGGAACCTGGCCCAGCCTGGGGGACATCCAGAGGGCTTTCTGGAGGAAGGGGTTGGCCAGATCCAGAGCAGGGAGAGAATGTTCTGGGAAGAGGTGGCATTCATCCCCTTATCTCAGTGTCCGGCTGCAGGGCCACTTTTTCCTGTCCACACCTTCCCTCCACTTCAGTGCCCAGCCTAGCCTCAACTGCAGGCGCGAAACTGGGAAGCATGTTCCTAAATTAGTGGGTCTAAACTCATGGAAACAGGCCCTGGGCCTTCGCCCAAGAGCCAAGTGGCCAGCAGTGCCTGGGCCCAGTCTGCACCTCCAGGCTCCCTTGGCCGTTTTCTCATTGCTCCCTGTGTGGCTTCTGTCTCCTGGGCTTCCTCCTTCTTGCTCCCCTGTAGAAGTCAAGAAGGGCCCGCAGTCTCTGGACCAGATCTGCGTCTGGAGGTGACCGGGAGCGTGGAGGGCAGAGGTCTGGCCCAGCCCACTCCTCCGTCTAGCCCTCGCCATCCAGCCCTCTGGCACATTCCTCCAGTCCTGGTGTCTGCTGGGCTGCTCCTTCCCCGCTGGGTGCCCTCCCTAGGTGCTCCTGGGATTGTTCACCCCTCCAAAAGGCTTCCAGACAGCCCGCCTCCTCCTGCCTAGGGCGGCCAAGGGCCAGGTGTGCACAGTGACGTCAGCAACCCCCCAATGCCCACCTCCTGCTTTGCCTGCCCCACCTGACTCCATGCTCCTCTGGGGAGCAACCATACCTCTTCTGCCCCACGGCCAGTGCACAGCGGACACTGAAGGCATCTGCTGAGAGGGGTTGGTGGGTCCATCTTCATGGGTCTGAGCCAGAGGTCTGAAGTCCTAGGTGCCCACCCACAAGTGCCAGACTCAGACCTGAGTTCAAATTCTGCTTCTGCCACTTAACAGGTGTGCAACTCTGGGCAAGTTACTTGTCTGCCAGGTCCTCGGATTTCTCACCTATTAAATGGAGTGGATGTACCCAAGTCTGGAAAGAACTGTGAGAGATGTCATGTGAGTTAACAGTGAAGGCTCCACTGACATCAGCTCCTCCCTGAAAACTGAAAATGGAAGCCAAGAGGCCACCCCAGGCACAGACAGCCAGCGAGGGGTCACGGCCAAGGCTGACCAAAGCCCTGTTCCTTCTGCTTCCTCTGTTGCCGCGGGCAAACTGAGGAGCTCCACCTTGCATGTAAGCCAGCCCCTCCCCAAGCCATGCCAGCTAGAGGCCAAATCACCATGTCTGGGCTGCTGAAGCCTCCCAAGTGGCTCAGGCCCTTCAACTGCATCTTCTTCCATTTCCCAAACTGTCCATTCCTTTGTCCAGCCAACTGGCTAAGGTTCACATCCACTGCAGGCCAGGCCCTATGCTCCTTCCCAGCCTGTCTCTTTCAGCCAGACTGCCCTTTTCCCTGCTCTCCCCCAGAGGGAGGTTCTGGCTTCCTGGAGACAGTACTGCTATAGAATGCAGGCATCTTGAGACACAGGGCCTGGGGTTTCCATGGAGAAACTTGAATGCACAGAGCAGTGAAAGTGGGAATTTATGATGGAGAGGGGAAGGGGTGTGGGAAGGGAGAGGCCCAAGAAAAGGAACGAGGAAGAGAGAGTCCACATAGTTGGCAAAGGCCAGGGGGTGGGCAGGCCCCAGGAGAGGGGGCCTGTGTGGGGGGGGGGAGGGGTCTGAGGGATGGGAGAAGGGTGTGCTGACAGGCTGGGCAGCACAGAGCTCTAAGCAAGGGACACAGCAAAGTAGGGTGGAATCCCTCCCCACTAGAGCAGGGTGCGATCCAGCAGGACCCCAGACTCATCCGCAGCTGACCACCCTGACCTGGCTCAAGACAACCAGGCCCGGGCAGCCAGACCCAGTGAGAACTAGGAGAGGAGGGCTCCAACCCACTCTCCTCTGCACACAAGTCAGCCTCCTCGCTCTCTCCTACTTCCCCACTGAATCCAGCAGTCCATTCTCCACTCACAACCAGAGGCTCTTTACTACACTTAGATCTGATGCCCTCTCTCCTGTGCCTGAGTCCTCCAACAGCCTCCCTTGTAAGCACAATATAATCCCCATCCTGCACTCTGGTGTGTTTTCACCAATTCACCTCTCACGACGTTGCCAGTACCCGCTGGTGTCCGCTGAGCTTCCTCACCCTGGGCCTTTGCACATCTTGCTACCTCTGCCCAAAAAGCTCTTCCAGCAACTTTCCAGGATGGGATGCTCACTGTAGGTGCCCCCTCCCCAAGCCATTCAGGAGCCTCCGGTACTCTCTTTCTCAACACCTTGCTTCTTTTTTTCATAGCACCTATCACAAATCCTCATGACTGTGTCTGCGTATTGTCAATCCCGCGCCCCTCTCTAGATCACCCGCTCTCAAAGGGGGTGCGCTTGGAAATGTCTGGAGACATTTTTGGTTGTCACCTCGGGGGTGGGGGAGGTTACTGGTATCTAGTGGGTGGACACCAGGGATACTGCTCAACACCCTACAAGGCACAGCAGGGAATGATGGGCACGAAGTATCAAGAGTGGCGAAGGTGACAAACCCTGCACGAGAAGAGCCTAGGAGAACTGGGATCATGCTCTCCGCAGTCTCCCCGCGCCTACGATAGTGCTGGGCACCCGGCGGCGATCAGTAAACGCAGGAAGAAGGAATGAATAAAGGAGAGAATGGAGAAAGGGAGTGAGTGACGGACCAGCTGACAGACAGACGGACTGACGGGGGAGACCCCGGCGCGTCTCAGCCCCGCCCCCCAGGCCCGACCCATTCCCCAGACACCAACACGCCGGCCCTTCGCCCCACCGCGCGGGCCCAAGGCGCGAGCCCCAGGCCCGGCACCCCGCTAGGACACTCACCCGCCCTTGGCAGCTCGGGAACCGCAGCGCCACCCTCCCGCTTCATCGTGCCCCCTCTACCGCTGGCCGGGAAAGGGACAGGACGTTCGAGCCGGAAGCGCTCAGACGCTGTGCCCGCCGGGATTTGCAGTTCCCTGCCTCTCGGGGCCCCAGGCGGCCGCCTTACTTGAGGCTCTTCAGAAACTACGACTTCCGGCGGCTCAGATGTTGCGGGGCGGGATTGGTGGCTTCAGAATCACTCTATGTTGCAGATCGGACTCTGATTGGCTATGTGTATCCGTCGCTCACAGTTAAGTTCAATGGCCTCTGCAAAAGGGTGGAGCTTCGGGTGTCGGGTCCGGGAGACCGCCCCCAAAAGAAATGTCAAGGCTCGATTGGTGGAGACATGGAGAGTAGAGAAAGGAGCGTATCAGTGGTGAAGAGAGGAGATACTTCCGCTGAGATTGCCCAATCGCAGAGGTTGGGCAGTTTCTATAAAAGCTTGAGCCTCAGCCTCCTGAGTTCTTTCCGGATCAAGTACGAGGTGGGAGAGGTCGTTTTTTCTTGTTCCGTACGCCACGGTCGAGGGAGGAACCGGGCCCGGAGGGGGTTGGGGAGGTGGCCCAAACCTGCCAGCCAACCTAGCCCCCGGGTCCAGCTTCCGCCTGAGACCCATCTTGGTCCTCAGCGTTCTACACGTTTCTGCTTCCCCCTGCCCCCAGTTCCGTCGGGAAGTCGGAATTTCCAGATTTGCTTCTCTGTATAGGTAAGGCTGGGCTGGGCCTGGTTTCCCAAATTCAGTTCCGAGCCTGTGATGAATTGCTTTAATTTCTGACACCTCGTATGAAAACTGCACGCGCAGTCTGATTATTTTGCAAGACTGAGGCTTTAGGGTGCGCCCCCTTGATGGAAGGGTCTGGGGAGTGAAAACAGGTCTTGCCGAAAGTGGCAGGATTGGGCATCTGTCTGCATTTGGGCGGTTTCTGACTTTCAGGACTGTCGGTGATCCGGCTGGAGACCTTGACGTAAATCAGCATCAGTCTAAGGGCCTTGGTGCCCTGACTCGGATCCCTGGATTCAAGGTAGATCACGGGCCTTGCCCAGCTGCGCCTGGAGACCGCTGGCTTCTCCCTCTCTCTGTCTCTCTTTTTTTCTAAGGCTTCCCTTTTTGGCGGGAAGCTGGGATTTTGCGCCATTTGGGGAAAGGATTTCTTGAATCTCGTTCCTAAACTGCTCCCGTAACATTGCGAAATCCAGTGCTATGTCGGGTAGAATTCACAGGACCCCTTAGGTTTTATTTTTGTTACCAAGAAAGGGTGAATGATTTTGGACTCTTCTGTTGCCTAGTTTCCTACCTCACCATCTACCGACACTCCTTTGCCCTTGTGCCACCTTCCATTGTGCCCAACTCCAGTAATCCCACTCTATGCAGCTCCTGTAATTAGAGACCTGGGGAATCAGAACCCTCCCATTATTCTAGACAATCTTCTCTTAACTACATCCCAACTCTTAAGGGGGAAACAGAGCCCTTCCTACTCTACAAGTACCTGTACTTCTCCAGATTCCCTTGGCCAATCCCAGACCCTTCTTCCCTGTGCCTTTCTGTACCCAACGATACCCCAGGTTGAAAATGCTGGTCCTGCTGGAGTAAGCCATAGTGGAACTTCCTATCACCCAGGATCAGGGAGAATATGCCCACTTAGGGAAGTGGCAAATGGCAAAGGCATAATCAAGAGTACATGCACCCTTCTTAACCGATTTAGCCCAATGCAAAGACTGGGCCAATTTTCTGAAGACCCTAGTGGGTTCATGGATTTCAAGCCCTAATCCTGGCCCTTGATTTAACTTGGAAGGACTTCCAAATGGTCTTATCTACCTGCTGTACCCATGAGGAGAAGCAGAGGATATGGGCAGCAGCACAAGTGTACGCTGACCAGTTCGCCAGGGACCAGCCCAACATTTATGTTGTTTGGGACGCAGTCCCAAATCATATAAGCCCATTTGGGGTTATAATTGCCTGGTGGGGGGGGAAAGCCAGGAGTCACAAGGTCCAGTGCCTATTAGAAGGAACGAGAAAGTGCATTTGGAAGCCAGTCAACTATGAAAAGGTCAAGGAAGTGACCCAAGAGGAAGAAGAAAGCCCTGTTCTCTTTCAGGGACAGCTTGTGGAGGCATTTTAGAAAATTTGCTAACAGATCTCTCTGCTCCCAAGGGTCAGTCCCTGCTGCCCCTGATACTAGGCAAAAACTCCGAAAGTTACAGTTAGGCCCACAAACTCCTAGAGGTGACCTTTGGAATATTTAATAATGGAGATCAAACTGAGGAAGAGGATAGAACTCAACATGGAAAAAGGCAGGCCAAGGCTCAAGCTAAACTGATAGCTGTTGCTGTCAGCCATGCCTTGCAACCTCAGGGCAACCCAAAGGGGGCAAGAAGGTTCAACCATCAGTCCGGAGGCGAGACCAAGGGGGAATGCTTCAAATGCAAGTCACCTGGCCGTTGGGCCCATGAGTACCAGGAGAAGCTCCCGGGCCTTGCCCAGTCTGCAAACAGACCAGTCACTGGAGATGGGACTGCCCTTGGTCCTCAAGGGGAATGGGGGCTCCTGCTCCTGAGATGGCCATGCTGGATGACTGAAGCAGCCCAGGGATTCTCACGGCTCCCCCTGCCCCGCCCCCACAAGATGTCTATCTCCCTTGAGCCCCTGGTGGCAGGTAAGGTCAAGTTTTTAAATTGATACAGGAGCCACTTACTCTGCCCTGATTTCTCAACGCTGGGCCTCTTTCCTCTAAAAGCTGCAGTGACTGGTGTCAATGGAAAGCCTTGTACCCTTCACTGGGGCTCTCACTTGCCATTTTGAACATGCCTTTTCAGTTGAGTGTCCTACCCTACTACTAGGGAGAGATCTTTTGGGCTCCCTCAAGGTGATATTACAGTTAGGAGGCCCCGAGCAGAGCAGCCCCTTATCTTAACCCTGGCCAAGGCAGATCAACACAAGAGCAAGGGCTTGTTCCCAGCCATGTTCTACAAGCAGTGAACCCTGCAGCAAACTGGACAAAGGAGTCCCTGGGAGGACCATAAATGCCCAACCTGCAGAAACTAGCCTTAAGCCAGAAGCTGCTTACCCTAACCAGAGACAGTACCCCATTAGGTTAGAGGCAAAAAAGGGGTTACAAACCCTCATACATAAATTCTTAAAACATGGCCTCTTGGTTCCCTGTCAGTTGCAATGCAATACTCTTATTGTGTCAGTTAAGCCTAATGGGGGGATATAGGATGGTGTAAGACCTCAGCAGTAAAAGAGGCAGTAGTTCCTATACTCCCCCTTGTGGCCAATCCTTATAAGAGACTAGCCCAAGTCCTTGAAAATGCTAAATGGTTTACTGTGCTCGACCTCAAGGATGCCGCCTTTTACATCCCAGTTCATCCCTCACAATCTGTTTGCCTTCGAGTGGACTAACCCCCACTCGGGCCAGATGCAACAATACACCTGGACAACACTACCTACCACGGGTTTGGGGACAAGTCACAGTGTTTGCCCAGGCCCTAGGAAAGGAACCAAGGGAAATAGGCCTAAAAGGGGCTATGCTACAGTATGCACGATATATTAATATGTAGCCCCACCGTGGAGACTCAAGTGAGAACATCATTGAAGTTCTTAATTTCCTTGAGGTCCAGGGTTACAGGGTCTCCCAGAAAAAGGCACAAATCTCAATGCAACAAGTTAAATACATGGGACACATTATAAACCCTGGAAGTAGACAGCTGTCGCAAGATAGAAAACGAGTATGTTAGGCCTAAGTGCCCCAAAGACGTTTCTTTGTACCTTTTTACAAAGGTAAAAAGGCAGGGTTTTGCTTACTCTGGATCCCAGGGTTTGGGCTAATGTCTAAGCTCCTATATGAAGCCATTAAAAGCCCAGATACAGAACCATTACTTTGGGATGAGGAACACAGGAAAAGGCTTTTAATAGTATCGAACAGGTCCTCATTAAAGCTCCTGCTCTGGGTCTCCTCAATTTTAAAAAGCCATTCATTTTGTATTTGGCTGAAAAGCAGGGGACCTAAAAGAAGTCCTAACCCCCTAAAAGCTCTGGAGGTCCTAAAAGAAACTAGAAGTTCCTCAGCCAATAGGCTATTTTTCCACACAACTAGATGATGTGCCCTGAGGTTGGCCTTCCTGCTTTCGGCCAGCAGCTGCCACCACTTTATCAGTGGAAGAAGCTAACAAGCTTACCTTGGACAGCCACTGGAAGTCCAGACCCCTGCCCCCCAACATCAAGTACAAAGGATTCTAGAGATCAAAGGCCACCACTGGCTAACTGGAGGCCGCCGTACTAAGTACCAGGGTTTACTTCTTGACTCCCCAGAGGTAACCCTCAAAACTCCCAACACAGAGAAAAACGGAACCCTCTTACACTGTTGGTGGGAATGTAAATTGGTGCAGCCACTATGGGAAAACAGTATGGAGGTTCCTAAAACTACAGTTGCCATAGGATCCTGCAATCCCACTCCTGGGCATATACCCAGACAAAACTATAATTTGAAAAGATACATGCACCCCAGTGTTTACTGCAGCATTATTTGCAATAACCAAGACTCCTCAAATGTCCTAAATGTCCAGTAGAGTAGTGGATAAAGATGTAGATATATACAATGGAATACTACTCAGCCATTAAAAAGAATGAAATAACATTTGCAGCAACATGGATGGACCTAGAAATACTAAGCGAAGTAAGTCAGACATAACATATGATATCATTTATTTGTGGAATTCAAACTACAGAAAGGATCATCTGTGAAACAAAAACACTCAAGACAGAGAAAAGACTTGTGGTTGCCTGGGGGAGGGAAGGACTAGGAGTTTGGGGTTAGTAGATGCAAACTAATAAATAGGATAAACAATAGGGTCGTATTGTATAGCACAAGAAACTGTATTCAGTATCTTGAAATAAACCATAACGGAAAAGATGGAAAAGTATATACATATAACTGAATCACTTTGCTGTACACCAGAAACTAACAACATTATAAATCAACTCTACATCAATAAAATTTAAAACTTGCCACACCCTCAACCCAACTACACTGATGCCTGCT
This sequence comes from Balaenoptera acutorostrata, assembly GCF_949987535.1. Classification (NCBI taxonomy): domain Eukaryota; kingdom Metazoa; phylum Chordata; class Mammalia; order Artiodactyla; family Balaenopteridae; genus Balaenoptera; species Balaenoptera acutorostrata. The sequence continues at coordinate 38,054,692 of NC_080078.1, forward strand.
GAAATCCCAAAGGTAATACATTCCTACCTTGACCAGGTTTATCCCTATCAGCCTGATATGACAGATCAAGACATTGACAATCCTGAGGTAGAATGGTTTACTGATGGCAGTTCATGTAAGGACGGGCTCAGGAGGGCAGAGCATCATAGAGGTGAAAATTTTGTGCAGCCCAGAAGGCCGAACTCTAACCCAAGCCTTAACCCTAGGGGAAGGAAAAATTATAAACGTATACACAGGCTCTAAATATGCCTATCTCGTTCTACATGCCAATGGAGCTATATGGAAAGAGGACTTGAATGCAAAAAACCTCCCTGTAAAGTATGGGGCTGAGATCTCACAGAGGCAGCTCAAAAACCAAACAAATCAAGTAACAGTCATTCATTGCCATGGACACCAAAAGGGAAATCTCCCAAATTATCAAAGGGAACAACAGGGCAGATGGAGAAGCAGAGAAAGCAGTCCTGATACAACAAATGACATTAATCCCATCCCTTACCCCTTCTAACGTGCCCAGGTATTCCTGAGGAAACCTGGGCACGAGAAAAAGGGTGAACTAAGGGAACAGAAGGCTGGTGACGCATCAAAAATTGCTTTTTCTGACCAATGGAAAATTAAAGGGCTACGTGATTATTCTCCATCTGGGGAAGGATACTGTGTCTACAGTGGTTTTCTGGCTTTTAACGAGAAAATGACTCCCAGATATAATCAAAGGGTTATTCGAGCCTGCGCCCTCTGTGCCACCCATAAATAAGGAGGCCATCTCAAGCCCCCCGCTTTTGTGAGCCCAGTCCAGCAACGTGGGCCTTAGCCAGGAGAGGACTGGCAAATGGATTTCACTCAGATGGCTTCCTTCCAGGGCTTCAAATATTAGTCTTTGTGGGTAGTTTTACTGGATGGGTGGAGGCCTTTCCCACTAGGACAGAAAAAGCAACTGAAGTGGCTAGAGCACTTCTGAAGGAAATTATCCCTAGGTTCAGGTTGCCCTGACACCTCCAGATTGACAGTGGATCCTCAATTCATAGCAAAGTTTACACAAAAGACCCTAGGAAATACTACCTTTATTTGTCCTGCAGACCTCAGTCCTCAGGAAAGGTGGAACAGACCAATCATACCCTAAAGAAAACCTTGGGTAAACTCTTTGTCAGGAAATATCAGAACCTGATAATAGCAGGTGGTGCCACCTGCTGCCAGCAACTCCTAAGTGTTGGGGCAGCCCCTAAAACAACTAGGTTGAACCCCTTTGAAATGACATGGTAGGCTATTCCTCGCCCTGGACGTGGTAACCAGCCTAGAAACCCAGGCATACCTTAAATACATTATTAACCTGGGCCAGGTCCGAAGGGCTATTCAAGAATATGGAAACAGTTCAACTCTCCCCAGATAACAGCCCCAGTTACTCCATTGTAAACCCTGGGTACTGGGTGCTCTTAAAGACCTGGAAAAATGAGTCCCCTGGTGACCAGCTACTCCCAAAGCAAGAGTCTTTATCAAGTTTTGCTAAGCAACCCTACAGTGGTTAAACTTCAGGGAGTCACTAGTTGGGTCTATCTACCCAGAATTAAACCTGTTTCCACTGATATGTTACAGGAACCTGAAGACCCACATCCCAGCTATTCCCGTGAACCTGCCCAAGACCTCAAATACCTCTTCAAGAAGGTGATCCCCAAGCCAAGTGACAACTGCATTGATAAGTAAACTCTCACTTTGACATTAATTTCTTTGGAGCTCTGCGGGTAACAAAAGCAAGATAAGTGACAGTAGGATGGGAGCCCGTATTTGCTACTGGGCTCTTGTTTACTGCAGGATTTCTTTTAATGCTACTTGCATTCCGGTTGCTTCCTAAATTAGAACTCTGATTGATGTCATTATGAAGTTATCAGTCACCCTGACTTTTCTCCCCCTCCTTTGGGGATTCATGTCAGGGGAGTGAGGATCCAACGCAGTAGTAAATCTCTCAAGAATTATTGCTCAGGGAGAGAATCTGTCTCAGTGCTGGGTCTACCATCCCAATCCTCAAAGCGACGCCTATAAGCTTAAAGGACTAAGCTACACACCCAGTAATGATGACCTTGAAGTTACTCTGGCTGAAGGTCCTGCGACCCTGCTCCTCTCAGAGTCCACATCCAGCCCTTGGCACAGCTTCCATGCCTGGACCTGACCCCTCTCGTTAGTGCATCCAGCACACAAAGCTCCCCCCATCAAAGCATATTTGTCTTCTACTCTGTCATAAAGGTAACTCATCTTGCTGCCCACGCCAGAAGCCTGGAACTAAATTCTGCAATGCACCAGTGGTTGACATCACTGCCATTACCCCTAATTTTAATTGCGAAGACCAAACAGGCAACGCCACCCATTGGTGCCTCCAAGATCAGCTGGCCGGTGGGATGTGTGTCTCCTAGACAGGCCTGGCGCCAAGCGTCTAACACACATCTTCCCCACGTGTGGTACATGTTTTTTGCCTCTCCCAAAGCCTTCGTAAAGACTCGTACACCCTTATTCAGTGGTGGGATCCTTTCCTCCAACTGTACCGGAACCCCCGCCTTGGGGGACTCTGCTGAAGTGGTTTAATTCCACAACAGTACGTCAGGCATGTGCCCCTCCCAGACATCTATTCCTTTGTGGTCCAGGTGCAAACTGACTGTCCTCTTCAAAAAACCCCAATTCCTCTTTCCCTTTCCTGGGATTAGCTGTGGCCTTTCCTTGTATAGACAGTGCTCTGTTTACAGGACAATGTAACGCTAGGCCAACTGAGTAACCAAACAAACCCAGGTATTGCCATCTATAACATCACCCACGCCTGGGGCAAAAGGGCAATTGGCCTCCTTTCGCCAGGAAATGGAGCTGCCGTTGGTTTGGTGGCCCCTTGGGGAGGCTTTGTTTATCATGAAATGGTGCTCTGCAATCTTTCAGTTGCCCTGTCCTGAGTGCATCCACAGGGAATGCACTCACCAGACTCTCATTGTCTCTTAAGTTCCTTGGCTAGTAAAGTGATGGCTAATAGACTGGCCTTGGACTTCCTCCAAGCCGAACAAGGAGGAGTATGTGCAGTTATCAATAAGACATGTTGCACCTACATCAATAATACTGGGCTAGTAGAAGAGGACGTCAAGAAAATGTGACCAAGCCAAATGGCTTCATTCCTTCGGACAGGGTAACCCAAGCGCTGACTAGACTGCAGTTAAGGAGGTGTTACCAAGTGTGACCTGGTTCTTACCCCCTGCTTGGGCCTCTAGTTGCCATAATGCTTTTACTGAACTTTGGCCCCTGTCTTTTTTTTTTTTTTTAATTTATTTATTTTTGGCTGCGTTGGGTCTTTGTTGCTGCGTGTGGGCTTTCTCTAGTTGTGGCGAGCGGGGGCTACTCTTTGTTGCGGTATGTGGGCTTCTCATTGCGGTGGCGTCTCTTGCTGCGGAGCATGGGCTCTAGGCGTGCGGGCTTCAGTAGTTGTGGCACACGGGCTCAGTAGTTGTGGCTCGCGGGCTCTAGAGCGCAAGCTCAGTAGTTGTGGCACACGGGCTTAGTTGCTCCACAGCATGTGGGATCTTCCCGGACCAGGGCTCGAACCTGTGTCCCCTGCGCCGGCAGGCGGATTCCCAACCACTGTGCCACCAGGGAAGCCCTTGGCCCCTGCCTTTTTAATCTGCTTGTTAAGTTTGCTTCCAGGTTGCAACAGTTCCACGTCAAGATGATAGTGATGCAGGGATTCCAGCCATTCCCTGACATAGATCCTACCGGAATAACAGCGGAAGTCACCCTGGGGCCCCTGGACAAGACAGGGCGAGAGTTCCGTGGCCCCAATTAGGTAGGGTCCACGAGCCCAGTGCCAGCCTGAAGAAGCTGCAGAAGACAGACCTCCGCCCCTTATCCTCCCAATAAAGAGTTCTTGGGGTCCACGTCACTTGGGAGATTTGAGGTAAGAGATAGGTGGCTGAGCAGCTGCAACCATTCTCCTGCTGACACTTCAAGATAAGGTACTAGCAGGAGCTTCAGGCCCTGACTGGGTGGAAGACAAAGCGACTACAGTTTCCTCATTCTTGTGGTCAAGGGGATTTTCCAGCCCAACACATCTGTTTCACAGTCTTGGTCTCTGCTGGATTCTTGGTCTCGTTGGATTCTTTCCTCAAAGGAGACACCTGTAAGTCTCTGAAGTGCTTAGCAATAAAGCAAAGGTGGTGAGTTGACTGGAGCACACGTGTCTTTATTTTCATGCCTGTTTGCACCCCAGAGGACTCCATGGGACGACTGGGTCATCCCTGGGCAGTCTCGGTTAGGGGCAGAGCATGAAAATGGAAGTTCACGCCAGTGACTTTCCACCTATTTGGACCGCCTTCTCTATTTTTACCTGTAAGGATAGGTTTTCTTGTGTGCCTTTGCCTTGGGGTGGGTGGTGAACTCTTAATTCCTCTAATTCCTCACTAACAGTCCCTGAGCATTGCTTTCTTTCAATGGACAAGGCAGGCACTCCAGAAAACACAACTTTATTCACTAGGACTGGAAACAAAAGCTCTCAAATCAAAACACTGACTTGAAGATTTTAGTACAAGGTGGAGTGCCCTGCCCACCCCCCTGGCTTGACCTTGCCAAGCCCAGGCCCTGTATCAGCCTGCTGAGATGGTGCCCCGGTGAGCAGGCGAGGGCTGGCAGTCCTGGTTTGCCTGACATTTCTGTGGCTTCCCACATGCTATTCACTGCATTACAAAGCCACAGCCTTGGCATCCTCCAAGGTAACATGAAAGACCCTGTTGATGTTTGAACCAGGGCCTCCTGGTGGGTGGGCTGGCAGCAGGCAGCTCTGGTCCTTCGGGCACAGATGCATGATGTGATTAGCGGTGAAGCCTGCTGCCCCAGGTGTGGGCAGGAATCCTGCCTGGGCAACATGTGCAGCTGCAGACATGGCTTTCTAGGCGTTTAGGCACTGTACACGTGGCGTGGGCACCGCAGCCCAGCCTGGAAGCTGGGTGTGCCCAGGAGGGGGCGGCAGAGCACCGTGGCCCGGAGGACCAGGCGCCTGGCAGTCTATACATTGTTGGGTAGCCCTCCTGTGTAGAAGTTGGTTGCTCTTCTGTGAAGGCCTTGGGGGCACGGCCCTCAGGCAGCAGCAGGTGAAGGAGGGCTCCGGACCCTCTGGCTTCCTGAAGCCTGTTTGTTGGGACTGAGGCTCTGGATGGCTGCCCAGACGAGGGAAGGGCAAGGCTCAGCCTGGGATTCCTAGAAACAGACACCCTGGGAGTGGCTGCTGGGTGGTGAAGTCAGGGGTGTGTAGACTCACTCTATCCAGTCTTCCAGGAGAACACCCTGGTGGCCGTCCCCAGCCAGGTTCAGGGTTTGCAGCAGGAGGCCCCCCGGCCCTCCCTCTTGACATAGTCGTGCAGCTGAAAGCGAGGCTCACTGGGAGCTTTCATGCAGCGCTGCTTCAACTCCCTGTGGGGCAGGGATGACCATGGAATAGGGTAGCCTGTACCCCCAACAAGGGGATTCAGGCGCTGGGTCTGGGGGTCTTCCTGATAACTGCCAGGACTTACTTTGCTATGGCCATGAAAGCCAAGTCCACGTTGAGGCCCGTCTTGGCGCTGGTCTCCATGAACGGCAGCCCGTACTCCTGCAAACAGCGGTTGGCAACCTGGTGGGGACAGCTCAGGCCCTGCAGCCCCAGGGGCACTCTGGCTGCCCACCCAACCGCAGCTCACCTTGGCCAGCTTTTCCCCATCCTCCCTTTTCACCACACGCTCCTGGGCAGAGTCCACCTGGCACAGGAGTCTTGGTGAGAGTTGGCCCCAGCTCATTCCCCTGCCACCCTCCACCCTCTGTAGAGACAGGGTAGATGAGACAAGCTGGGGTACCCACCTTGTTCCCCAGCAGCATGAGTACCACGTCATGCTGGGCGTACTCCTGGATCTCTGTCAGCCAGGCCTGTGGGGGGAGAGCTGAGGACAGGCTGGAGGCTGGAGCTCCTGACACCCCTTGCCCCTCTCCAGGACACACCCCACAGAGTGCCTGTCAGTGTCTGGCTAACAGGAGGGCCCCTGAACTAGTGCTTCCCATGTGCCCTGCAGGGGCTTTCCAACAGGTACCTTATCTAAGGAGTTGGGCTGGTGGACTAGAAGGTCACCCTGGCCCCCTTCAGCTCACTCTCAACCTGAGCCACTGTACTTGGGCCATCAGGAGCCCAGAGGGGCAGTCTTTCTCCCCACTGTCAGTAGGGTCCTCAGAACTCTCTGGGACCCTGATGCCATCTGTGCCTGAGGGAGGCTGGGGATTGGGTCAGGCCCCATCTTAGCCTGTCTCCACCACCAGGAAGGAAGCCACTGACCTGGATGCTGTCGAAGGAGGCCTTGTTGGTAACGTCATAGAGCAGCAGCAGTGCTGGGGGCAGAGGGCCAGTGAGGACACCTGCAGAGCCCACAGCGGCTCCCCATCACCCTCACCCTCACGCATCGCACCCTTCACACTTATGCCCACTCACACCCAGGGTGCCCTCCTCCAAGCAGAAGCCTAGGGAGTGTGGCCCCGACTCCCTGGAGCTAGGGTACGGTGCCCATGAGCTCACCATGAGCGTCTCGGTAGTAGGCATGGGTGACGCTGCGGAACCTTTCCTGGCCAGCCGTGTCCCAGATCTGCAGCAAGGGCATAGTGCAGCTGTCAGGGCTGCCCAGTCCTTCCCAGGTGCCCCCTGCCCTCAATTCCCCCTCCCCCAGTCACCTCTCACCTGTAGCTTCACCTTCATGCCATCCACATCCAGAACTTTGTTCTGAAACACAACCAGCCAGCTCCAAGGAGGGCCCAGGGCCGAGTGCACCATCCTAGGCAGCAGCTAGACCGGTGCCACCCTCCGGTGGGGGGGCGGGGGGGGAGAGGCAGGCAGTGCCAGGCCAGGACTGAGCCTGGGACTGAGGGGCCCCCGGTTTGCCCCTGAATTCATTATCCCGGGCCTCAGCTGGCTCTGCCTCCAGGGCACACCTTGTTCTCGTCCGACTACCTCACTGCCCTCTACCTACAGATAAAGCTTCCCCTTGAATCCAAGTCCTGGTGTCCACCCAGCTCTCCCCCATACCTCCTACACCTCCTGCTGCTGAGCCCCTCCTGGTGACCCGTGCACAGAGGGTGCCCAGGCTGCCCCCGCTCAGCTGGCTGTCCTGATGGACTGGAAGGTTGCTGCCCTCCATGGCCAGCTGTGTCCATTCTGGGCCAGGTGGTTCTTCCTCTGCCCATCCTGGAGGGCTGACACACAGCCCCACCAGCTCCCTGCCCTGGAGGGCCCCTGGTCACCACCCACCCCAGTCACTCACGGAGTCCTGTTGCTCTGCACCCAGCCCGTCCCCTCTCTCTCCTTTACCCCAGCTGACCTCCCGCTGGTGTCCAGCCCCGGTGGCTTCCCCGAGCCTACTTGCCTGTTCAGCTTCACACTGCACGCCTCCTCCCTGCACTCTGCTCCTAGGTCTCAAGGCCCTGCTCCAGCCCCTTCTCCTAGGCCACCAGCACTTCTCACAGCTCTGCACACACTGCTCCTTTTCCTTAGAGCCACTTGCAGGATTTATTTGAAGTCACCCACCGTGTGACCCCAGGCCCATTACTAACACTGTGCCTCAGTTTCCCCAGCCACAAATGGGGGTAGCCAGGGTGCTTATCACGTGGCTGCCCCGATTACTTCGTGAGCTACTATATGCAAAGCACTGAGAAATGAGTCTGGCCTGGTACGAGCTAAAGTGTTTGTTGTAATTTGAAAGCCTCTTCCCGCTCCGATGGCAGCTGCCTGAGGATAGGGCTCCATGCAGTAAGCACAGAGCCCAGAACTTGGCCTGGTACACAGTGGGTGCTCATTATGTGCTTGCTTGCTGGCTGATGATGCTCCCTAGCCAGGCCCTCCTAGTTCAGGACTAGAGCAGGGAGTGGCTCAACTCCGGTTCCTATCTGCTGGGGTGGGGACAGGAGCTGCTAACCAGCAGCTGAGGCCCCCGGCGGTGGAAACAGCACCACCTCCCTCTTCACCCAGCGCCTGCTGTCAGGGTGCTTCTGGGTCTCCAGGGAACTGGGTGCAGCCATCTGCCCCGCTGCAGGGAGGCTGGGGAGGACATCCCGCCTTCCCTGGCACCCTGAACAGGGCTGCGAACCACACAGCCTCACCACCTGCCTCAGAGCCAAGAGGGAGGTGAGAAGGGGGGAGGTGAGGCCAGAACAGGCAGAGGACTGGGCCTAAACCTCCCCCTTCTGTCACCTCAACCCTTACTTCATCCCAGAGGACTTGAGGGGCTCTGCCCCCACAGACAGGGTAGAGAATGGCTCCCCAGACTGGAGGGAGCCCCCCCTTCCCAGTCCCCAGAAGGGGCCTCCCTGCCAGCTTTCTGCTGACTGGGTCTAATTAAAGGGTGAGAAAAATGCAAATTTGGGATTTGCTGAGAACACATCACCTCAGCACGTGGAATTTAGACTGATGCCTGAGCCCTGCAGGCCTAAGGCTGTGGCCCCCATCATTCCCCTGTGACCCCACAGGCTGCTTGGGGTGCTGGAGGGCTCTTGGGGAGTCAAGAGTACAGGGACCTCCCCCAGAAGGACCCCAGGACATAGCCCTCTAGCCGGGGGTGAGGTGGTGAGAGGGCTCCGCCAGGGAAAGCAGCCAGGTGGGAACATTTCCCGTAAGCCTCATAACCCAAGGGCAGGGACTTCTCCCTGGCTCTGAGACCAGGTGTGTGCTTCAGTGCCACAGCCATCTGTCTGGTACGGACTGGGCAGGCCACCTGGCACCTCAGGGCCCCTCTGTACAGTCGGGCAGCGATGCTGGCCTCCTGAGTGGACACGGGTCTTGAGTTCCCATGGGGACACCAGCATCCACCACCCCCAATGCACAAGATACAGCCCCCAGGGTTGTGCCAACCCCAGGCACAGGGGTACCACTCTGCTTCGATTGTATACAGCCACCACCTCTCTCCAGGACCTTGAGATGTCGGGAGGCAGGCAGCTTGGTGGTTAAGGCATCCCACCTCAACCACCTTGACCGTGGGAGCCAGGTGGTCCAGCCAGGAGCTCCACCACATGAACCTGTCAGTGCCACAGATAATGGAGAACCAGCTGCCCAGGGGTGTTCTGAGCAGCTATTAGCTGGTGTTGGGGGCCCAGGGCATGGGCTGGGCCCAGTTAGTGCTCGGGACATCAGCCTCCACTCTTACCCGGAAGTCGATGCCCACAGTGGAGATGAAGGTCCCTGCCAGGAAAGCCCCATCCTTAAAGCGCACGAGTAAGCAGGTCTTCCCCACGCCTGAGTCTCCCACCAGCATGACCTGGGGCACAAAGAAAGAGCAGAGGGGACCTGGGTGCTGGCCCACCCGGAGGGGTGTCTGGTCCTCCCTGAGCTGGCCTGGTCAGATGGGCTGTGGGTGAGGGTCAGGAGTGGAGGGAGGTATCCTAAGTCTGCAGGTTCAGCAGGGCCTGGGGGAGACACAGGGCCTGGACTTCCAGCTTCCACCTCTAGAAGGTTCTGTCCCCTCTCCTGAACATTGGCCTGTCTCCATCAGTGGGGAGTGGGAGTAGCTGCCTCCATCCAGGGTGGTACCTGGACACCATGCTTGGTCTGGAAGGGGAGCATTTGGGGCTTAGTGGGGAGCAGAACCTGAGGGTTGGCCGCTGGGAGGCCTGGGTGGGGGACCTCTGTGCCAGGGGGCTTCTTCCAATCCCAGCAAGGCTCTAGAGGAATTTGCCAAGTGAGGGTCAGATCTTGACATGAGGAGAGGCTCAGACCACGTCTGTGGACAGGGAGGGGCAGTCAGGCCTCCCTCTCCTTCTCCCCTCCCCCAGCCTGTTGCCAAAGGCTCCAAAACCCAAAGATGGGCCTGCCACCCCCGCCCCCACAATTCACAAGCTTCTGCCTTGGCCTGAAGGAGGCCCCAGCATTCCCCACCAAACTGGCAAACCTCTTCTTAGTCTCGCCTCCTAAAGAGAAGAGACCAAAAGACCCTGGGGGTGAGAGAAGGCAGCATATGGGAAATGATGAGCGTGGGTGGGGGCAGGAGCATAAGGGAACAGGGAGAGGACACCTGCCAAGCTCTGACTTCCGCAGGACCCCTTGTCCGGCCATGCCAGCTAGGTGGGGGGTGGGGAGGGGGAGGGGGAGGGGCAGGCCCTGCCATATGTTGGGTATCCCAAGCCCGGGTTTGACAGCTGTGTGTGTGTGTGTGTGATGCACCGCGCCAGCCATGCCAACTGCAGCTGCGGGGTGCCGCTCGAGCCAGCTCCTCGCCGAAGGTCTGCAGGGCCCTGCACCCTTTCCCCGGACCCCCTCCCCACTCGGCTCCGGCCGGACGCCACCTGCTGCGCTCGCGTGGGGCTGGGGGTGCCCGGCTCACCTTGAAGGCGACGTCGTAGAAGTCGCCGCCGCCGCCAAGCGAAGACCGGCCGGGCTGCGGGGGCCCGTTGGGAGGTGCGTCGGGGCCAGGGCGCGCAGTCCCGGGGCGCACGGGCCGGGACCCGTGGGTGGCGGGCAGTGCGGAGGTAGCGGGCGCGCTACCCCCCTTGCTCTTGGGGGTCTTTTTCCTGGACATGACAGGCGGGCTGGCGGGCGCTCAGTACGTTCCCGCTGCAGCCGCCGCGCCCCAGGACACCCTGCTCCCCGCGCCCTCGGAGCCAGACCCAGACCCTAAGCCGAAACCGTCCCGCGGCGGCTGCAGCTACCTCCCCGGCGCCCTGCTCCGCGCCGCCCCGCCCCCGCCGCCCCACAGCCCCGCAGCCACTCAGGCCCGGCCTCCCGCCGCAGCTACCAATGGCCGCTCTCGGGCGGGGCCATGCAAATGAGATGGCCTCCCCGGGGGCGGGGTCAGGAGGTCCGGGCCCTGCCCTGGGTGCTCGGGGTCCGAGCGCCTCTTTCCATTGGGGGCAGCTACCTCCCTGCCCTAGGGCCAGCGACGCCCTTCCATATCTGCATCGGGCCTGGGTGCGGGTGGGGGGCGGTGGGTGAGGGAGGGAGTACCCGGCGTCCTGTCGTTCCTCTGCTGGCTGTGCACCGCCCCGCCCGGCTCTGCCCCTTGCCCAGTGACCCCCACTGGACTGCCTCCGGGCCTGAGACGAGGAGAGTGCCGTGAGACCTGAGGCACTGAGGCAGTGGACCTGCGTGGGATGGGCACCCTGGGATTCTGTCCCTTCTCCGCCGGAGATGCCACCTGGCCTGCTGCGGCACCGAACCCCTCCCTTCCAGGGCAGGAGGGTCCAGGAAGCTCCAACACTCGGGCTTGGCAAACAAACCCGGGTGCGCCCCGCCGCTTGGGGCTCAGCTGACAGCTGGGTATCAGAGACAGGACATAGCTGCCAGGCTGAGCGGCAGGGCTGAGCCGGCCGGGCTGGGCCGGCAGGGCGCTCTACCCCGCAGCTTCTGCCTGCTGGGCTGAAGCTTCAGGATCCTTGGGGAAAGGGAAGTCACTGTCACAGACAGCAGCAGGCCCTCTGAGAGTCCCCTCCCCTGGGGTTCTGCCCTCAGGGATCTGGGAGGTGAAGGAGGTGGGAGGCCACTCTGCCAGGCTGTGGCTGTCTCCTTGGCTTACCAGTGCTTTCAAGTGCTGATAATCCAACCCTACGCTGGTCCCTGGTGGACTCCTCTCCAGGACCTGGCACCTGCTCCCCTCCTGGACTTCCTGGGGCTCTGTCCCAGGACTCCCACCCAAGATGCTTTGGGTTTTGAGAGTGAGGCTGAGGTGGTCATGGAATGCTGGGAGTGGTGAGCAGAGATGCCCCTCTCCCAGGGCTTGGGGGCAGCAGGTGCAGACGAAGGGCAGCCCTCCTGCTCTGTCCTCCTCCATCCTGAGACATGACAGCTGTCACTGGGAGCCTGGGCCCTTCAGAGGCCTGAGCCCTCTCAGTTGGCAGTGCCCAGAGTCCAGATAATTATAATGGGCAGAAGCTGTCTCTAGGGCTCAGAGGTCTGAGAAAACACAGATGGAAAGATGCCGCTCAACAAAGCAATTCCTCGAAAGGGCCTGGCAGGGCCCTTCATGGGAGAGGCTTTGGAAAGCTGCCCTTCACCGAGCGCCATCGTGTGCCAGGTGCATGTCATCTTTAGAACTATCCTGTGAGGTGGGTGCTGCTCTGATCCCCAGTGTTCAGATGGGAAACTGAGGCCCAGAGAGGGGAAGGGAGCTGTCCAACGTCACCAGGCAGGAAGTCGCAGAGCCGGGATTTCTACATGGGAACTCTGGCTCCAGAGAGCATAAACTGTCCCCGGTAGGGTTTGCCCAGAGGTTCCCTGGAGACAGAGACCTATCCCTCAGGGCTCTGTCAGAGCTGGGGACCAACCTGAGGAAGCCCTCTGAGGGCCCCCTGGTGTCCTTTTCTGTCTCACTCCTCTGGCTCCTCACTTCTTCCAGACCAGATGCGGTTAGTGAGGCCTGCGGTGGGAGTGTTGGGTTCCCACTGCTGGGGCCCTGGGGACTCCAGGTGTCTCACTCCCAGGAGGCCAACGTCAGGGAGGTTGGCCCAGGGTAAGGGATGCCCACTGGCCCTAGCATCCTAGGCAGTGGGCTCCCTACGTCCTCCTGCCAGCTGCTGCCAGAGCATGGCCAGGGCATGGGAACCACAGAGGAGTTTGGGTGCCCTAGAGGTGGGGCGTCCTGAGTTGGGGGTGCTGCTGATAGGGTAACCAGGAAGAGAGAAGGAGGCAGGCATTCCAGAGAGAGTGGGAAGCTAGGAGGTGAGGGAAGCTGAGAGCAGAGGAGAAAGATTTGACCTTGCAACCTTTAAAATTAGGAGAGTATGTAAAAATCCAGGTCTCTCATTTTTCTTGAAAAGAGGGAATTCTTGGTCCCTGCCTCGCAGCACCCCTTCTTGCCTTTCTTGCCTTCCCACAGTCCTCCTAATCTTTGATCATTATGTCTCTTGGTTCCTCTATTTGCCATCTGTCTCACTCTCTGGAATGTAAGCTCTCTGGGCACAGGAAGCAGCTTGTCTTGCTCACCGTCATATCCCTGGCATCTGGCTCCAGGCCGCAACAAACAGTTATTAAATTGGTGAAAGAAGTATGAGTTAGAAATGTGGGCCCCACTTCAAGAGGACACATCATTGCCAATAAGGATTTAAGGGAGAACATGCCTCAACATGCAATGAGAGTAAGACTAGTGTGATGATTAGTGAGAGCAGGGCTTTGTGGAGGAGGGGCATTTGCACTGGGCTTTGAAGATTGAGCAGGAGTCCAACAGCGGTGGAGATAGAGAAACTTGCCAGGTGGAGAGAGTGAATATGTTCAGGCTCAGAGAGCCAGTAGGTGGGCAGTTTGAGCAGAAGAGGCCAAAGTGTGGTCCAGTGGCTTGGAAGAAATGGGTGCTAATTCAATAGGTAACATAGGAGGGGGCTAGATTGTAAGGTGAATTTGAATGTTTTGCCTAGGAGCTTGGAAATTGTTCAGTGAGAAGTAGGGAGCCATGCATGGTTTCTGAGGAGAGCAATGGAGAGAAGGCACTGCTATAGGAATACAGGGAGTGGCCAGGAGGGGATGGATGGTGCAGCCTGTGGACAGGGAGATGAGTTTGAGGGGATTGCAGTAGCCCATGGGGAAGTAATGGGGATGGAGGGGACCTCCAGGAGAGACAGAATCTGCAGGCCCAGAGGGGAGGCAAGAAATAGTCAGAGCCCCTGGGGCAGAGACAGAGGGTGCTAAGATGGATTAAAGATGGCAAATTCTTTGCTACTCTTCCCAGTGAGGGGGAGGGTCTATGTCTCCTACCCTGGCAGGAGCTGTGATTGCTTTGACCAATGGAAGTGACCCTGTGCCTGTTTCTGGACCCAGACCTTCCAGATTGGCAGCTCTCCCTTCCTGTCTCCTGGAACACTCATTCTTGGAACCCAGCTGCCATACTGTGAGAAAGCCCAGGTGGCCTCATGGAGAAGCCCAGGTGGAGAGGACCCCACTTGCCATCCATGTGAGTGAAGAAGACACCCTGGCAAGTTCCATGCAGAGCCGAGGTGAGCTGTCCCCACCGAGCACTGCGTCCCGGCCACACTGCAGACTCTGAGCATTTGGAAATGTCCGTCACATGGCCATAGAGAATGAGAACAGGTACCCAGCAAGGGGGAGAAAAGGGACCAGTTTGGTGGGAAAGTTCAGGAAGGTAGCTTTGGCGGGATCTGGGGATGCCCATATTCTCGGGATCTTCTAATCTAGAGAGAAGACCCCCCCACAGGCCAGGCCAGGTCCCTGAAGCAGGGTTTGGAGTTGAAGTGAGCCCTGGGGCTGAGGTAGAGGTGAGGAGTGAGGTCTGTGTCCCTGGGGAGGGGGATACAGACCTACAAGCCCTCAACCTTTCTGGCATAGGGCTGGCTCTGCTGGGCAGGGGAGGGGCTACATGGTTCCATGTCCCAGCAAAGGGATGGAACAACCCCAGGCCTCACTTCTGGACCCTCACCCCAGCACCCTCTGCTGGCCCAGATTCCTGGTCCCCTCATGTCCAGGGCCTTCAGCTCCTACACTCTGCCCTCTGACTTGCCCTTCCATGTGTCTGAACCCCTTGTCCTAGAGTGACGTGTGCCATGAGTCCCCAGACACGAGAACCCTCTGGAACCTATGGCCTGGGGCAGTCTCTCTCTGGAACCCGATTTTCCAAGCCCTCCAGCTTCATGCTCACATTCCCACTCACCCACAGGGTGTGGCCCTCAAGCCAGGCAGCCTTAGACAGGAATGAGAGTCCTCCTCGACCTTCGTCCCAGGCTCTGCTTGGAGCCTCCTCCTCTGGGCAAACTTCCCGGGCTTCTCCCACCCCAGCTCTTGCTCCGCAGACACAGAACCACGTTTGCTCTCCAGTGGTTCTTGGGGGACTGCACTGCCTCCACGCCAGCCTGTGAGCTTCCTGAGTGTGCCCATCGTGCCCACTCCTGCCCTCACCAAGCACGGGAATGAGAGCTCCAGGACTGAGCAGGGCAGAGCGAGGCTGGACTTCAGCGTCCTTTAGCAAAGGGGGAGGGGCAGAGCCCCCAAAACTTGTGCCCTCAGAGCACCTCCCAAGAAGACAGTCCTAAGGAATTCAGTTGTCTGCGATCTGAGGGCAAGGGACCCTGGCTGGGAGTGGTGCCAGAAGGCAGAGGCCCCGGCTGGGTCCCTGGCTTGCTGGCTGACCCCGGGCGTGTGGCATACACAGTCTGGGCCTGCTCCCCTCTCTGTGAAATGAGGGGGCGGGAGGAACTGATCTCCGAGGTCCCTTCCAGCTCAAACACCTTATGTTCTATGAAATCCATGTGAACGTTGCCATGGAGACATCAGAGAGGAACTGCAGCAGCACGGAATGTGACTTCCACCAGAGTTACCTGAGGAAGCGGCTCATGTCAGAGGAGCCCTCCCCCCACCGCCCCCAGAGGCCCGGGTGCACAGGGGCCACACTGAGTGTCCTGCTCCCAAGAGGACACACCTACCTGCCCCGCCCTCCCCCATGTGGCACTGAGGCCCTGTAGGTAGTAAGGGGTGAGTGTCCATCCCTGCCTGAGGGGAAAAGGACCAACTGGTGGGAGGGCTGGAGCACAGGGCTGTTTCCCTGTAGGTCCACCCTCTGTCCTTGCTTCCCACAGCTGCTCAGGTACTCACACCTGAATACTCTTGGCGGTCTCAGGACATAAAACGTGCCCGCCACAGAGTGGTGGGTGCCGGGGGAGGCCTCAATCTGATGCAGACTCTGCACTGAGGCCCCATGTGGGTGAGACCTCTGGACTCCAGTAGCACAGAACACTGCCAGCTGCCTCGTGGCTCCTGAGTACCACACGTGGCCTCATGGCAGGGGAGGCATCGGTGTCGGTGTAAAGGAATAAAATGAACCCTGGTGTAACCATGACAACCACTGAAGTCTGCGCACTTGGAGTGCCCCTGGAGTGGGCCAAGTGCTTCACTTGCATTGTCTTTTCTTTTCTCTTAATTATAAAAATAATATATGAGTTTTGCAGGCATGTCAACAACACAAAAGGGAAAGGCAAGAATAAAAGTCCTCATTCCCCCACCAGATCTTGTCCTTCAGGAGTAACAACTATTAGGTTTGGTAATGGCTCCTGGGTGAGTTTCCTATTGCTGCTGTGGCACAAACACAGTGGCACAAGACAACTCAAATTTATCATCCTACACTCAGAGGCCAGAAGTGTGAGATGAGTCTAATGGGACTAAAGTCAAGATGTCAGCAAGGCTGATTCCTTCTGGGGGCTCCAGGGGAGAATCCTTGCCTCGTCAGCTTCTGGTGGCCTCCAGCTTTCCTTGGCTCGTGGCTACATCACTGCAATTTCCATTTCCATAGCCACCTGGCCTTCTCTTCTTCTGCCATCAAATCTCCTTATTTATTTATTTTTTAGCCACACTGCACGGCTTGTGGGATCTTAGTTCCATGACCAGGGATTGAACCAGGCCCTCGGCAGTGAAAGTGCAGAGTTCTAACCACTGGACCGCCAGGGAATTCCCAAATCTCCTTATAAGGACATTTGTGACTACATTTATGGCCCACCTGGATAGTCCAGGATCATCCCCCATCTCAAGATCATTAATTTAATCACATGTGCAAGGCCCCTTTTGCCATGGAAGGTAATATTCACAGGTTCTGGGGATTAGGACCTGTATATCTTTGGGGTCCATTATTCAGCTGGAACAGGGCCATTCAAGTTTTCTATTTTGGGACTTTGAAACAAGGATTCTGTGGCTGAACAGACCTAAAAGTCACTGGACTAAGGATTTCTTTTTCTATCTTTGTCCAAGTTTTTTTAGGTATCCAAATTATGTTACTAAACACATTGCATATTTATGCATAAATATGCATAAAGTACATTGAGATATGATCCTTGTTCTCTAAGAGTATAAATAAAATCATAACTATCTGATCTTTCCACATTTGATAGGATTTTCCCATTAAAAGATCTGGACTAGGGCTTTCCTGGTTGCACAGTGGTTAAGAATCCACCTGCCAGGGACTTCTCTGGTGGTCCAGTGGTTAAGAATCCGCCTGCCAGTGCAGGGGACACAGGTTCCAGCCCTGGTCCAGGAAGATCCCACATGCTGCGGAGCAACAAAGACTGTGTGCCACAGCTACTGAGCCTGCGCTCTAGAGCCCGCAAACTACAACTACTGAGCCTGCGCCCCTAGAACCCGTGTGGCTGCAACAAGAGAAGCCACGTCAATGAGAAGCCCGCGCACTGCAACGAAGAGTAGCCCCCGCTCCCCGCAACTAGAGAAAGCCTGCTCACAGCAACGAAGACGCAATGCAGCCAAAAAACAAACAAACAAACAAATAATAAGAATCCGCCTGCCAATACAGGGGACACGGTTTCGATCCCTGGTTCGGGAAGATCCCACATGCCGCAGAGCAACTAAGCCCATGCACCACAACTACTGAGCCTGTGCTCTAGAGCCTGCGAGCCACAGCTACTGAGCCTGAGTGCCACAACTACTGGAGCCACACTAAGTCACTAAGCGTGCCTAGAGCCCATGCTCTGCAACAAGAGAAGCCATTGCAATGAGAAGCCTGCGCACCGCAATGAAGAGTAACCCCCGCTTGCTGCAACTAGAGAAAGCCTGCGCCCAGCAATGAAGACCCAACGCAGGCAAAATTAAATTAAAAAATA
Source organism: Balaenoptera acutorostrata (assembly GCF_949987535.1). Taxonomy (NCBI): domain Eukaryota; kingdom Metazoa; phylum Chordata; class Mammalia; order Artiodactyla; family Balaenopteridae; genus Balaenoptera; species Balaenoptera acutorostrata. Next base: position 38,072,242 of record NC_080078.1, read on the forward strand.
ATAAACAAAAATTAATTAATTAATTAATTAAAAGATCTGGACTAAGTGTCTTTTCCTGGCAAGGCTCTGATATATTTTCAATTTCTTCCTTTATTGTTAGTCTATTTGGGTTTTTTATTTCTTCTTGAGTCAGTTTTTTTTTCTTTTTTTAAGAATACCACTGCAGAAACTAACACACCATTGTAAAGCAATTATACTCCAATAAAGATGTTTTAAAAAAAAAAAGAATATCACTGTATTTATTCTCATACAGGCAATTTTTCTATAACTTCAACATTTTCCTCTCGAAAATAGAACAAAAGAGTCTCAAAGCTTAGAACTGGATCACTTGGCCCTTTCTCTTCTTATCTCCTCCGAGTTCAAAATGTTTGCATCTCTTAATGGCCTGTATCCTCTTGGACCTGCAGTTGGGCTCAACACATTCAAGCCTCAGTACGATCTTCTTTGTAGTTTTAGCCTTCTTCCAGAAAATTGGCTTTGTTTGCGCACTGTAGCCACTCTGCTTCCGATCATAGCGCCTCTTTCCCTGGGCATACAGGGAATTTTTGCCCTTCTTATACTGGGTCACTTTGTGAGGCTGATGCTTTCCACACTTCTTACAGAAAGTCCTTTGGGTTTTAGGTACATTGACCATCTTTGCAGTATAGGGGTCTTCACAATGAAAACTAGAAACCTGATGTCCGCATTCCTGCATTGTTCTCTTGAGTCAGTTTTTATAGTTTATATTGTTCCAACATGTTTTTAGATAAAAAGTTACACATAATTGTCTCGTAATTTTTCACTCTCTATTTCTGTGAATAAACCTTCATTCTCAATCTTAATGCGCTGTATTCGATTTTCATCTCTCTTTCAGCTACACTTGCCAACAGGTTTAAAAAAAAACTTAATAGCCTTGTAATTAAAAATAGCTCTTGAGGGACTTCCCTGGTGACGCAGTGGTTAAGAACTGCCTGCCAATGCAGGGGACATGGGTTCAATCCCTGCTCTGGGAAGATCCCACATGCCAAGGAGCAACTAAGCCTGTGCACCACAACTACTGAGCCTGCACTGTAGAGCCTGCGAGCCACAACTACTGAGTCCGCGTGCCACAACTACTGAAGCCCACGCGCCTAGAGCCCATGCTCCACAACAAGAGAAGCCTGCGCGCAGCAATGAAGACCCAACACAGCCAAAATTAAATAAATTAATTTTAAAAAATAGTTCTTGATTTTATTAATCAATTCTCTTTCTTTTCAAATAACTAACTTCTGTTCTTAGCTCTCTAATTTCCTTCCTTCTACTTTCTTTTGGTTTATTTTATAGTTGTTTTTCTAGAATGTTGACAGGGATGTTCAACTTATATACTATTTTGATTTTTCATGCTCATCAATTTTTAAAAAGTGGGGGACTTCCGTCGTGGTCCAGTGGCTAAGACTCCACGCTCCCAATGCAGGGGGCCTGCGTTCGATCCCTGGTCAGGGAACTAGATCCCATATGCCACAACTAAAGATCCCGCATGCTGCAACTAAGACCTGGCACAGGGCTTCCCTGGTGGTGCAGTGGTTGAGAATCTGCCTGCCAATGCAGGGGACATGGGTTCGAGCCCTGGTCTGGGAAGATCCCACATGCCGTGGAGCAACTAGCCCCGTGAGCCACAATTACTGAGCCTGCGCGGCTGGAGCCTGTGCTCTGCAACAAGAGAGGCCGCGATAATGAGACGCCCGTGCACCGCGATAAAGAGTGGCCCCCACTTGCCGCAACTAGAGAAAGCCCTCGCACAGAAACAAAGACCCAACACAGCCATAAATAAATAAATAAATAAATAAACCCAAAGTTTAAAAAAAAAAAAGACCTGGCACAGCCAAATAAATTAATAAATAAATAAATATTAAAAAAAATTTTTTTTAAGTAATGTTATCAGTTTCTCTCCATGTATCAATATAACTTTGCATCCCAGATATTTGATAAGATGTATGCTCATTACTAGTCATTTCTAATAATCTGATTTTAATTTTGATTTAAAATTATTAAAGTTAAATTCTAAAAGTTAAAAGATTTAAAAGAGGGTATTTCAATTTCTACAGGGTTAGATTTTTAAAAATCAGCTTTATTGGAGCGTAATTTATGTACACTAACATTCACCACTTTTAACTAAACAATTTGGTGAGTTTTGACAAATATATTTATTTAGGCATCACCATACTCATGCTATAAAACATTTTTGTCACCCAAAATTTCTTATGCCCCTTTGCAGTAATTCCCTCCCCCAACCCCAGCCCCTGGCTACTACTGATCTGCTTTTTGTCACTGTAAGTGGTTAGATATTTAAGAAACAACTTTATTGAGGTCTAATTGACATCCAATAACTGCACATTTAAAAAAAATATTTAGGGCTTCCCTGGTGGCACAGTGGTTGAGAATCTGCCTGCTAATGCAGGGGACACGGGTTTGAGCCCTGGTCTGGGAAGATCCCACATGCCGCGGAGCAACCAGGCCCGTGAGCCACAACTACTGAGCCTGCGCGTCTGGAGCCTGTGCTCCGCAACAAGAGAGGCCGCGATAGTGAGAGGCCCACGCACCGCGATGAAGAGTGGCCCCCGCTTGCCACAACTAGAGAAAGCCCTCACACAGAAACGAAGACCCAACACGGCCAAAAATAAATAAATAAATTAAAAATAAAATAAAAATAACAAATGTTCAAGTACAATTGGTGTCTAAAAAAAAAAAAGAATTCCCCCACCCTTGGTATCTAATCAAGTTGCTTTCTACCTCCCCTTGATACCTAACCAATTTCTTAGTAATTAAAAAAAAAATTATTTATTTTTATTTATTTATTTTGGCTGTGCTGGGTCTTAGTTGCGCCATGAGGGATCTTCGTTCCAGCATGCAGACTCTTAGTTGCAGCATGCAGACTTAGTTACGGCATGCATGTGGGATCTAGTTCCCTGATCAGGGATCAAACCCGGGCCCCCTGCATTGGGAGTGTGAAGTCTTACCCACTAGACCACCAGGGAAGTCCCACTGCACATTTTTTAAGTGTACAACTTGATAAGTTTTGACATAAGTATACACCCATGAAACCATCACTGCAATTAAGATAATGACAATATCCATCACTTCCACATTTACCTTTCAATTATCTGAGTCGTCAGGATGTCCAGCCTTGTCTGAAGATTCTCTGCGAATTGCTCTTCAGGCTTCTACTCAGGTGAGCATCCCTGGGTTAGGGTGGGTTTGGGGGAGCCCCAGCTGTGGGCTAGACTCATGATGTGGTGGAGTTAGCAGGTGAAAGGACCCAGAGCACCTCTAGGGGGCAGTGTTTCCTAAGGCCATTTATTGCCTAATCATTTCCAGATACTTGACAAAATACTGTTACATAAACTAGAACTTGTTAACTGTGCTGTTCAAACTCTCCATATCTTTACTGAATTTTTTAAAAAATTGTCTACTTGATTTGTAAAATTCCAAGGAAGGTGTAAGAAAGCCTCCACAATGATTTTGTGAGTTTTCAACAGTTTAGCTGTGTGTGCTGATGTTCTATTTTTTGAGAATACAATGGTTCATTATATGTTCTACACAGATTATACCTTTAATTAGTGTAAAAAAAAATTGGACTCTTTCCCCATTTACTATCTTTTGCTTTAGGCTCTATTTTTCTAGTATTAATACTGCCACCCCACCCTCCTGTGTCTTTATTTTTCTGTTTCTTTACTCTCAGCCTTCTGGGTTATTTGTCTTAGCTGTGTCCCTGTAAACCACATTTACCTGGATTTAGTGTGTCTTCTCATTATGAGAATCCTTGCTCTTTAACAGGGGAATTTAACTCATTTATATTTATAATGATCACCCACATGCTTGGTCTTATTTTGTGTTCTGATTAATACACTGATCCACTGTTTCCTTTTTTAATTCTTTCCTGCTTGGGCTGATCAGGTTTTCTTGTTTCTTTCCCCCCACCTCTAGTTTTCCGCTTTATTTTATGTTAATAGTTATCATTAACTATTAATAAAAATTTTTAAGTCTATATTTTATCAAGAATTAAACATCTCTCTAATGTCCCACTCTCTGAATCAGACAAGATCTTTGGCACATTTTATTTGCTCTGACTCACTGGGTGGTTTGTTGAAATAGTCTACAGAATTTGATTTCCAGATAATTAATTTTTTTTTTTTTTTGGCTGCACTGGTGGCTTCTCTTGTTGCAGAGCACAGGCTCTAGGTGCACGGGCTTCAGTAGTTGCAGGACACAAGCTCAGTAGTTGCGGCACACAGGCCCTAGAGCATGTGGGCTTCAGTAGTTGTGGCAGAGTGCAGGCTCAGTAGTTGTGGTGCAGGGGCTCAGTTGCTCCACGGCATGTGGGATCTTCCTGCACCAGGGATTGAACCCATGTCCCCTGCATTGGCAGGTGGATTCTTAACCACTGAGCCACCAGGAAAATCCAAGATAATTAATTTTCTTCTTTAATCATATGTCTTTCCTGGGGACTTCCTTGGTGGTCCAGTGGTTAAGACTGTGTGCTTCCAATGAGGGGGTACAGGTTCAATCCCCGGTCAGGGAACTAAGGTACCACATGCCGTGTGGCAAAAAAAAAAAGTATATGTATTTATGTCTGTTCTATTTTAGAAATCCTTTCCAAACAATTGCATTTACTCCACAACCACCTTCAAACCATCATTTAGATAATTAATCTGTTTTGCTCATTTTGCATCACTGTCTCTCTTTTTTTTTTTTTAAAGTATATCTTTTTTTTTTTTTTAATTTATTTATTATTTATTTATTTATGTCTGTGTTGGTCTTCGTTTCTGTGCGAGGGCTTTCTCTAGTTGCGGCTAGTGGGGGCCACTCTTCATCGCGGTGCACAGGCCTCTCATTATCGTGGGCTCTCTTTTTGCGGAGCACAGGCTCCAGATGCGCAGGCTCAGCAATTGTGGCTCACGGGCCCAGTTGCTCTGCAGTATGTGGGATCTTCCCAGACCAGGGCTCGAACCCGTGTCCCCTGCATTGGCAGGCAGATTCTCAACCACTGCGCCACCAGGGAAGCCCCTCTCTTTTTTAAAAAAATAAATTTATTTATTTATTTGGCTGCGATGGGTCTTAGTTGCAGCATACGGGATCTTTCGTTGCAGTGTGCAGGTGCATGGGCTTCTGTAGTTGCAGCACACAGGCTCTAGAGTGTGTGGGCTCAGTAGTTGTGGTGCGGGGGCTTAGTCGCCCCACAGCATGTGGGATCTTAGCTCCCTGACCAGGGATCAAACCTGTGTCCCCTGCATTGGAAGGCAGATTCTTAACCACTGGACCACCAGGGAAGTCCCTACATCACTGCCTCTTATGAGTTTATCTTCCCTCATCTTGAGTCCTTGAATCTTATCAGTTTGTCATTGACTGGAATTAAAAGCTTGGGTTTGGAAAGTAATCTCTGTCCTTTCACTTACCTGCTGTGTGACCAGGCAAATTTCTTAACCTCTCTGTGCCTTAGTTACCTCATTTAATAAAGGGAATAATAATAGAATCCACCTCGCAGAGTTGGGAAGAGTCAATGGAATAAGGCAATGAATGAATGGGTGAAGAATTGAAGGATGTGGGTTTCCTCCCTCCAATCTCTCAAGAAGTTCTCACCAGTAATCCTTTCACTCCTTGTGCACACACTCTTTTTCTTTCTCTGTGGTCTGCTTCTCCCTCTCTGTTGACACTTTTCCCTTAGCCTGGAAAGTGGTTCAAGTCTCTCCCATGTTAAGAAAAAACTTTCGGGACTTCCCTGGCGGTCCAGTGGCTAAGACTCCACGCTCCCAATGCAGGGGGCCTGGGTTCGATCCCTGGTCAGGGAACTAGATCCCACATGCTGCAACTAAGAGTTCGCATGGGGGCTTCCCTGGTGGCGCAGTAGTTGAGAATCCGCCTGCCAATGCAGGGGACATGGGTTCGAGCCCTGGTCTGGGAGGATCTCACATGCCGCGGAGCAACTAGGCCCGTGAGCCACAATTGCTGAGCCTGCGCGTCTGGAGCCTGTGCTCCGCAGCAAGAGAGGCCGCGATAGTGAGGCCCACGCACCGCAATGAAGAGTGACCCCCACTTGCTGCAACTAGAGAAAGCCCTCGCACAGAAACGAAGACCCAACACAGCCATAAATAAATAAGTAAATAAATAAATAAAATAAATTAAAAAAAAAAGAGTTCGCATGCCGCAACTAAGTCCCAGCACAGCCAAATAAATACATAAATAAAAATATTTTTAAAAATATATTTAAAAAAAGAAAAAAACTTTTGCCATTGCTGTGTCCCTCTCTTGTCCCTTGACTCTCTTTTCTTTCATGTCTAATCTTCTAGAAACAGTGAAACAAGCCATGTCTACACCCTCTCACTTGCTACCAACCTGCTGGCATATGTCTTCCTACCAGCCCCTCCACTCAACGTGCCCTCAGTAAAGGTCACTGGTGAACACCATGCCTTCAGTTTCGTGCAGCAACATGGCAGGGTGGAGGCACAGGTTGACCCTGAGGAGTGCTGTCCAGTAGGGGTATTGACAAACTGGGGGACAAATGCTTGGCTTGCAGTAGATAGCTCATAAATGTGTTCCCTGAATGGCTGTGTGATGTGAATGAGCATGAGATAGGGGCTAGGGAGGCTTCCTGGAGGAGGAGGCACCTCAGCTGAGTCTGCATGGGGGTGGGATGGGAAAGCATTCCAAGCAAAGGGAAGAACATGTGGAAAGTCCAGGAGGTGTGAGGCTGTAGAGAGTTCTGGAAGCCCCAAGTGGAGGTACATGTGGGCCTGTGCAGTATGCGGGGTGGTCAGGAAGGGACTCCCAGCTGCACCTGCCCAGCCCCTCTCTGTTCCTGTAGCCCAAGCCCCTGTTGACTTCTCCCCTGTAGCTGTTCCCTCAACTTCCACACACTGTGCCTCAGTTTCCTTCTACTTCTCTGGCTGTCTCACTTAGACTCCCCTTAAGGTCTCCCTCCTCCCCAACTCTAGGTTGGGGTTCCCTGCCTCTGGATTCTTCCACCTGTCCCAGGTACGCTCACCAACCCCCTTCCAGCTTCACACCCCACCTCCAGCTACGCTCTGGGTACCTTCTCAAGTGGCCCCAGCACCATCTGTCCAAAACCCCCTCCTCACCTTTCCCTCCACATCTCTCCTTCCCTGGGACATCCTCCCATCCCCCATTTTCCCCCAGCAAACAGTTTCTCCACCCATTCTGGTTCCCAACCGCCAGGCAGGGCATCATCTGAGCCTCCTCCTTCTCCCATTTCCCCCACAACCAGTCCTGAGACTGTTTCCCACTTGGGCCTCCTGCTCCTTCCCCCTCCCCTTGTCTCATCCCATCAACCCCACCTTGGCTTAGCCCCCATGCCAGTGTTTCCAAACTGGGTTCCCAAGCACTCCCTCTGTGATTCTGTGTAAAAAGGTTCATGAGTCCCAAAAGGTTTGCAGGCTTCACAATCCCTCCCTGTTAGGATGGAAGTTCCTCCTCATGTCTAACTTAAGTCCCTCCCGCAAACTGCTCCAAGATACTGATTTGGAGACAAAGGGGGTTGTGAGAACTGAGTCTTGAGAATGGACCACAGCTGCTGGAGCAGGACCATCCCATTCCCCTACCCCAGGCCACAGGCTGGAGATCCTCTGTCTGCTCCTGGGTCGTTTGACCTGTGAGACATGGCAGGCTGTTCCCTGTTCATCCCTGGCCTGTGCCTGTGCTGGGGAGTTGTTCTTCTTTGGGTCTTTCCTGGGAGCTGGCTCTGAGCTGATGTGATCTTCCCCCAGCCCTAAAACGTAGGTTTACTATTCTCATTACCCAGATGAGAAAGGGAGGCATCTGGGTGCTGCTTCATGCCCAGGTGAATAGCAGAGCTTCAGTGTGCCCCACAGTGGTCCTGCTTGGACTCCCCCAGCAAGTGGCAGCAGGACATGGCCCAGCACCTATGGGTTTGGTTGAGGTTTCCAACTAGCTTAAGCAGAGACAGAGCACAGAGAGGAAGCTGGGAAGTCTCAGGATGCAGCCTGATACCAAGTCTCCAGACAGTGGTACAGAGGCCTTGCTCACATGGGGGTCTGGGGACCCCCTCCCTGTGACCACTCTGTCCAGGCTCTGGGGGAGGGACTCAACTGACCAGCTTGGGTCAGGTATCCACTCGTGGCCCAATGGTCGAACAATTTTATTATTTCTTCATTATTTTAAAAGTTGAGATATAATTCACATACCATAAAATTCACCCTTTTAGGAGCACAATTCAGTGATTTTAGTATACTTACAAGGCTGTGCAATCATCACCACTATCTAATTCCAGAAGATTCTCATCATCCCCAAAAGGAACCCCACACCCATTAGCAGTCACTACCCATTCCCCCTCCCTCCAGCCCCAGGAGCCACTAATGTACTTCTTGTCTTTATGGATTTGCCTGTTTTGGACATTTTTAAATAAAGGGAATCATATAATATGTGGTCCTTTTTGTCTAGCTTCTAGCATGTTTTCAGGGTTCATCCACGTTGTTCGGCTTGGCTTCTTCCCACCACGTGCGTTAGTTTCGTAATTAAATCCTGCGCACACAGAGGAACAAAATCTCCCTTGGCAGAGTCACAGCACGGAGTACATCGCGCCGTGAAAAGAAAGAGCGGGCAAACTGCGGCCGGAGCGGTAGGATGCGGGCTTCCAGGCTCGCAGAGCGCAGCCTCATGCCCAGCGGCCGGTGGGAGGCCGGGATGCTGAACTTCACCGCCCAGGTGAGGCCCAACTTGGGCGTCCAAGTTGGTAACTCCACGAGAGGAGGCGATGCGCATTTATTGAGTGCCTACTGTGTGCCAGGCGTTCTGGAAACCGCGGTGGCGGAGATGGACAGAGGCGCTGGGAGTGGATGAGCGCGCGTTAACGGTCGCTCGGAGGTCCCGGCTGGTGTTTTCAGTGTTGTGACTGCTCTGGCGCTGAGTGAGGTCTGGGAGGCGCACACGCGGCGTGGAGGGGTAAGAGCGCAGACCTAGGCCGCCGCTCCCTGGGGAGCAGAGCCCGAGGCCCGGCCCACTGCTTGGGGCGAAGGGAGGAGCTCCAGGCGCCCCGCCCATCTAGCCCCGCCCCACCGGCCCCCACGCTGCAGAACGAAAGGCGGAGCCTTGGGGCGCTCCGCCCTGGCGCTCGCCCCTCGCCGCGCCCAACAGGGCCGAGCAGGGGGCGGGGCCTAAGGGCGCCCCCGCCCCGCGCCGCGCCGGGAGGAGGAGGAGGAGCCGGCGGCCGGCCCGCACTGCAGCGCCAGCGCGTGAGCGGAAGGCCGTGGACCCAGAGCCGGGCCAGGGTGCCGAGCGGGCGTCGCGCAGGCAGACAGGCCGCGGCCGCCGCCAGATCCCCCTCCCGTGCCCAGCCATGCCGTGCGCGGGCCCAGCCTGAGCCGAGGCCTCCGAGGCCGGGCGGGCTCGGGGCCTCGGGACCGGGCCGGGGCCATGCTTGCGCTGCCCTGACGATGCCGCCCGCCGCGCCCGCCCGCCTGGCGCTCGCCTTGGGCCTGGGCCTGTGGCTCGGGGCGCTGGCGGGGGTCCCCGGGCGCGGCTGCGGACCGTGCGCGCCCCCCTGCCTCTGCGGCCCGGCGCCCGGCGCCGCCTGCCGCGTCAACTGCTCCGGCCGCGGACTGCGGACGCTCGGGCCCGCGCTGCGCATCCCCGCGGACGCCACAGCGCTGTGAGTAACCCGCCGCTCGCGACGCGGGCCGGGCGGTTGCCATGGCGCCCGGCGGGCGCAAGGACTGGCGGCGGCCGGGGCCCGGCGGGGCGCGGGGCGCCTGCACCCTTCGGGGAGAGGCCGGCCGGGCAGGCCGCCGGCCTGGCGGGCCTCACAGGGCGTGGGCGCGTCCCCGGCCTCTAGAAGGGGAAACGGAGTGCGGGCCAGGCCTCTCCCAGGGCGAGGCTCCAGCGCAGTGAGGTCGGCCCGACTAAATAAGGAAAACCTGGGACCGGGGCCGGCTCTCAGCCCGCCTGGCCTCAGCCAGAGGGAAATAGGAAAATACCGGATTCTGTGCAGGCGGAGACATCGCACCACCCGGTGGGGCTCCGCTAACGCCAGCTGACTGGGGGCCTGTAGCATCGTGCGGAGGCGGGGCGGGAAGGTCTCTGAAAAACACTTAAACGCTAATTAGAGACTAATAGGATGCGGCTTGGCCTGGGGGCATACCCAGCACTTGGGAGCCCAGGAGTAGGAAGCTAGGAGGTGGAGAGCTCTATCTGGGATGACAGGGAAGGCTCTCCGGAGGGGGTGGACAAGAATTTGATGGATGTGTAAGAATTGGCCTGTTACTTGAGGGGCAGGAAGGTGGGTTTAGGGGAAGGGAGGAGGGAACCATGTGTGCAAAGGCCTGGAGGCTGGACTTGGTCGAACGTGGGTGTAGGGGTACACCTCCAGTGTGGCAACTGTGGGGGGGAAGGGGTAGTGTGAGGGAGTGGGAGCAGGATGGGTGGTGGGCTGGCGTCATGAAGGGCCTCATTTGTGCAGTTTAGCGTTCTGATGTTATCCTGGGAACAGTAGAGGTGTAGCATGGCCATGAAGGGGTTTAAAACGCTGAAAAGCCATTGTCAGGTTTGCATTTTGGCAGAAATAATAACAGGCAGTCTTTATGGAGAGCTTGCCTCCAGCCCGGCCCTGTGCCAAGCTCTGGTTGTGAATTGTCACACATAACCCTCATCCTAACCCTCTGAGGTGAGGTACAGTGAAGATGCCCATTTTACAGATGAGAAAACAGCCCAGAGGTGATGGTGATGTGATTTGTCCAAGCACAAGTAGCAAGTAACAGCCAGTACATGGCAGAGGCAGGGTTTGACTGTGAGGAGCTGAGGGTTGGATTGAAAGGGATTCAGGGGACTGAGATTTTCAGATGGTTGTCCCCAGAGATGGGGACAGGCTCAGGGCCTGCTTATCCACATCCCTCCAGCCCCGTTTGGGTACTTCCAGACACCTAAGCCAGGACTCCATCACTCCCTGGCTGCATGCTGGAATCCCTTGGTGGGGATTTAACATCCCCAGGCTTATTAAACCTGGGATTTGGTTTTGTAATATTCCCTGGGTGACTCCAGTGTGTGGCCACCTTTTATCAGGGGGACCCTCATGGTCAGTGTTCAGATGAGTTTGGATGTTGGCGGGTGGGGCAGGGGTGGGTGCTTCTCCTGGACGGGTCTTCCTTGGGGCTTTGCTGGGGGTTGGGGCTGGGGTTTGGGGGCAACCAGGTTCTCCAGCGGCAGCGGCTGGGAGCTATGGGGCCATGCTGTCATCTTGTTCCCTGCCAGCTTAAGTGTTTGCCATCACGGCTGTCTCTGTGGAGGTGGGCTTCCGGCCTGCAGCCAGTGCCCACACAGTCGTTTTGGATCCACCCCACTCCTTGTTTCTCAATGCTGTGAATAAGGTTACATACGTCTCTCGTGGGCTGAGAGCTGCTGGGGTGTCAGGCCTAAGCTCCTGCTGGTTATTCCCGCTTCCTCATCACCTGGCGGCGTGCTGGCCTCCAGGAGCTGTCCAGGAAATAAACGGTACTGGTAGCTTGGCCAGGGGCCTGCAGCAGGGTGCAGGCTCCCAGGCATAGCAACAGAGCCTGAGCCTGTTGCCTTGCATGTGTCCCCTTAGGCTCTGGTCTTGGGTTTTGGAGGTCCAGGGAGCTGGTGGCCTGGCCTGAGCCAGCAGGATTCCCAGGGTTGCTGACCCTGCAGCATGTGATGATGGAACTCTGGGAGGAGGGGGATGGGGAATAGAGGAGACTTCATGTTCTTGTTGACACTCTGAAGCTGCCTCTGGGAGATTTCCAGAGGACTGGGTGCAAAATGGTAAACTGGGCCCTTGGGTGCAAATGTTAAGGCCCCCTCACCCCGGTCCCTCAGGCCACCATCTGTGCTCTGTGGGCTGCCCCAGCCATTCTGCCTGTCCACCCTGCAAACCCCCTCCTCAGCAGGAGATGGGTGAGCCTTCTCTTCTCCAAGGGAGCAGGGCTGAGCTCAGAGATGCCAGGGAGCCTCCCGGGTGAGGGTGTGTGTGTCCAGGGGCCCCAGTACCCCTGCCTCCTGGGTGTTACCAGCAGCCTCCTCTAGCGGGCTCAGGCCTGGTGTCTCTGTCATCAGTGTCTCGCAGCCACCCCTCCATTTGAGACTCCTTGGCCAGCCTGAGGTGCGGCAGGACAGCTGTGTCCAGACTTGGGTGGGAGGACAGGGGCTGGCTGGTGGCGGATTCGGGACCCCTGGGCCTTGGCATGCAGGATGGCCCAGGGTTCTGAGACCGCAGCCTTTCTTGGGTTAAGTGATGCTGCTGGGAAATGACAGCCTGAAAAAGATGACGTTACTCAGTAAAATCTTGTTGCTCTCCTATTTTTAAAGCTTTTATCCTGGAGAGTTTGAACATACACAAAAGTGGGAGGAATAGTGTGATGAACCTCATGGACCCACTGCCCTGTGGCCTGGCCTGCCCCTCCACACCTCCACCCCACCCCAACCCATTTTGGAAGCAAATTCCAGCCATCCTATTTTTGATCTGTAAGCATTTTGGAATGTATGGTGACACCTCGATCACACCTAAAACAGTGCATAATTCCCTGATAACTTTGCATGTCCAGTGTGTTCAAATTTGTGGTTGTCTCAGTTTTTTTAGTAGATTGAATTAGGACCCAAGTAAGGTCCACGCAGTGGCAGTGCGGTTAGTTGATGTCTTTTAAATCTCTGTGGATGTGTAGGCTTTCCTTCCATCTGTTTCCTCTTGTGCGATTTATTGAAGAAACCGGCTCCGACGGCACCTGGCTTTTGGATTGTGTCTCTGTGTGTCCCTCTGCCCTTGGTGTTCTTCCTGTACATTGATGGTCGGGTCCAGAGCTGTGTTGTATGGTGAGCCACATTTCAAGTGCTCGAGCCACAGAGCCAGCGGGCTACCGTGTTGGACGGGACGGCATAGAGAGTTCTAGATGTGACAACACTGCTCCAGGTGCTGTCAATCATTTTCAGGTGTGGTTGCTTTTGGCCAACAGCTTTTTGTTTGATGTGAGCTGCTACTTTTGGCCAGGGGCCCAAAGTGGGCCTCGTACTGTCTTGTGAATGTTTGGGTCTAGGGCTAGGCTCAGAGCAGGGACTCAATAGGCACTTGGTTCGCTGATTAAAATTTTGGGGCCTTAGGGTCTTCCATTGGCTGGGGGCACCCAGGGCCTTGCCCTTTCTCGCCTGTGCCCCTAAATAATAGGGGAGTCTCTGGGAGACTCAGCCCCCGGGGCCTGCACAGGACATGGGTGTGAGGGAAAGTGGACATCGGGGAATAGACCCCTGGGCTTGGCGTGGGCCTGGCGTGTGTGTAACGTGTTAGACTGCAGGTGTCATGCACGTGGCTGCCTTGAGGGCTGGCGGGGCAGCGGAGGGGCCTGTCTCTGAGCCCTCACCAGAGGGAGGGCCTGGCTGCTGTGTGCCTGGCCCTGTGCCAGGGGTCTCCAAGGCCCACGTCTCAGGCTTTTATGACAGCGGAGCCAGTGTTAAACCAAAAGACAGATGATGGGGAGGAGGCCGTTTCGGAGGGGCTCCCTGGAAGGATCCCCAGTGTAGGTGACATTGAAGCCAAGACTCAGTGCTCACTCAGGAGTCATGCAGGGGCTGGGAGAGAGCGTCCCAGATAGAGGGGACAGCCTGGTAGAGTCTCAGAGGTGCCAGGTGATGGAGGGGTGGGAGGTGGGGACTCTATCGAGAGAGCAGGGGGGCAGCTGCTCCCCCATTGAAGGACCCAGGAGAGAAGCGTCATGATTGGCATCTTCTAGAAAGAACACTAGCTGGGGCGTGGAGACAGTGGGTTTCAGGAGGCCCTGGGTGTCCTGCATACCCAGCTGGTCTCACCCTCACATTCCCTGAGCTGCATATGATAGCTGGCACTTGGAAATGCAGACTAAGTGCACATGTAACATTAGTTTTGTGGTAAGACACAGACTGCAGATTTGTCTGAACTGTGGACAAGAGGGCACACACTGCCTTCTGTATGAGGTCCCCTGGCAGGTCAGGCAGGTGAATGGGGAGGCTTCAGCTTCATCTGTGACACCTGGGGACATGAAGGGACCAACACCAGAGCATTCCCAGTGCCAGTAACCCTCAGGAGCCAGGCAGTAGCTGGGAGCAGTGAGGACAGCCACCATCCAGGAGGGTGAACACACCTGCAAAACGACTGCAGGGTGGGGAAAACATGCAAACCATCTATCTGATGAAGGACTTGTAGCTAGAATACATAAAAACCCTTATGACTCAACGCTAAAAAATGGGCAAAGGATCTGAACAGACCAATCTCCAAAGGAGATACACAAATGACCAATAAGCACATGAAAAGATGCTCAGTGTCTAGCTTTCAGGGAAATGCAAATCAAAATTACAGTGAGATACCATTTCACACCCACTGGGATGGCTGTCACCAAAAGACAGACAATAAGGAGTGTTGGTGAGAACGTGGAGAAATTGGAATCCTCTTGCACGGCTGGTGGGGATGTAGGATGGGGCGGCACTTTGGAAAACAGTATGGCAGCTCCTCAGAAGATTAAGCTAAGTGTAGATTTAGCATAGGGCCCAGCCATTCTCCTCCCAGGTGTATGTACACCCAAGAGACACGAAACCTACGTCCACACAAAAACTTGTACACAAGTGTCCATAGCAGCATTATTCATAGTACCTGGAAGGTGGAAACAACTCAAGTGTCTATCAAGAGATGAATAGATACACAGAATGTGGTCTGTTCATGAAATATTATTCAGCCATGAAAAAGAATGAAGTACTGATACATGCTACAACATGGATGAGCCTTGAAAACATGTTCAGTGAAAGAAGCCAGACACAAAAAGCCACATGTTGCATGATTGCACTGATAAGAAATGTCCAGAACAGGCCAATCCATGTAGGCACAAGCAGACTAGTGTCTACAGCTGGGATGGGGGATGGGGGATGGGGGTGGGGGATTGTGGCCAAGCATTGTGGGGTTTCTGTTTGGGGGGATGAAAATGTTCTGGAATTAGATGGTGGTGGTGGTTGCACAACCTTGAGAATATACTAAAAACCACTGAATTGTAAACTTTAGAAGGGTGAGCTTTATAGTATGTGAATTATAAAACAAATCTCTGGAGAAAATATCCCAGGGGTGCACCCCGCTTCCGCAGCCGCCTTGTCTTCTCCACGGTTGCCATGAGTGGGGACTCTATGCTGAGCCCTTTTCTTGTGATGTTTTGCCCCAATGCAGTTGGGTTAGAACCACACTTGGTTCCATTTTACAGACCAGGAAACTGAGGCTCCCAGAGGTTGGGTCACGTGGCTGGTAGGTTGTGGCAGAGAGGTTATTTCATCAGCACGCTCTGGGACATATCCCTGGAACTGCATTCGGGGGCGTGGGGTACAGCACCAGTGACCTGCTTCGTCAGCAGACAGAGGTGACAGTGGGGGCATCCCTGAGTGCGGCTGGGGTATGTTTGAATGGGACCAGGTGGGCTCTGGACTCAGGCCCCAGCTGCTTGCCTGGCCCTGCCCTCCCCAGCCCTTCCCACCAGCTCCCTCCTTGAAATTCCCTTGGCTGTCCCTGCTCTGGTCCTCCCCACTGACTTTCTATTTGGTTCCAGGAGGGAGGCAAGGAACACAGGAGTAGGGGACTTAGGCTCTGGGTCAGACCTGGTTCACATCCCAGCTCCTCCGCTTCCTATGTGACCTTGGCTGAGTCACTCGGCCTCTCTGAGTTTCAGTTGTCTCACCTGCAAAATGGGTACCATGAGTGGATGAACCTTATGTGGTTGTGGGGCCTCAGAGGTGAGGGTGTGTGGTACACCCACGGGACTCGGTTGATGGTGGCCACAATAATCATAACTGTTGCCAGAGTGGCCCCCCAGTCCCTTCTCTGTGTTCTCAGAGCCCATTACCTTATACCCAAGCACTGAGTTGGGCCCCTAGGACCTGCCCTGCCTCAGAGCAGACAAAAAGCCTGAGGAGAGGTGCCCCTGAGCTGGTGCACATGTGCCCGTGACTGTGTTGCTCAGACCAAATGCTGCAGCAGATGGGAAACGCACAGATGAGCCTTGGGCAGGCAGGCTCCTACACACCCCTCAGCACCCAGTCCAGGAGGCCCCATGTCCAGAAGCCTTCCTGCCTCCTCTGGTCTGGCCTCAGAGGTGCCTTCAGTGCAAAGCCAGGTGGCTGTTGGGATGTATCATGCCTGGCATGTTTCTCTTGTGTTTTTATCTGTTTTATGCATTTGTGTGTTCGATGCCTTCATGTGTGGATGTGTAACATGGTGAAGTTATGAGGCATAAACAGCACTGTGAGCTCTCGTGTACACCTTGTTCTGTGCCCTGAGCTGATGAGGCACCATTAGAATCTGCGCACACTCGAGCTGCTCAGTGCTCCCCATGGCTGCCCCGCTCACCGCAGCCCTCGTGTTGTCCCTTGAGGAGCTGACTGATGCTGGCGCTTTCGGGGCAGGTGTGCCCAGCGTGCGCAGACTCGGTCTCCCTTTCCCAGATCTCTGCAGGCCCGTCCTGTGGCTTCCGCCTCGGAGGTTAGGTTCGGTCTCCTCTCCGGCTGCTCTGCCGTCTTGTGACAGCTGGTCGGGTGGCGGTGCCACCGCCTTCGCCCCCCACCCGGGGGGCCTGTGCCGTGTGGGGACCCTGGCTCCCAAGGGGGACCCCGGCTGGGGTTTGGTTTCAAGTGAGGAAGCCATTTTGGACGAGACACACATTTTCCTTTCCGGAGCACTCTGCGGTGGCCAGCGCCACAATGGGAACCCAGCCGGGCCCAGCCCACCGAGTGCTGGAATGAAAACACCCCGCTCTGGCCGCGCTGTCTGGTGTGGCGGCCGCCGCCTGGGATGGGTGCACTGGGGCTCACCCTCCGTGCTGGCCGGCCAGGCCGCGTGCCTGCAATCTCGCTGCCGGGCAATCGCAGCTGGAAAATGCGGCTCACGTCCTTTCTTCCCGGAACACCTCGTTCTTTATGGCTTGGCAGCTGTCTCTGCCGAAGGGCCCGGTGGTACCCAGCCGCCCGTGCCAAGGAGGGGGCTACGTTTGGGGGCCACCGTGGGCAGGGCTCTTTCTCCCTCTGAGGTGCCCATGGGCCCAGGCCTGGCAAAGTGTGTCCCCAGTTCTAGCAGGCCTGGAATCCACTCTGGGATCCTATGGGACTGCCCTGGAAAGGGCTCTGTCCTGAGGCGGGGCAGAAGCCAGCCTTGCCTTTTGGCTGAGGTGAGGAATGAGGGCCAGTGCTCTGGGCAAGGCTAAAAGCACCTGGGGCCTCCAGATCCTGCACCTCTAAACTGAGCCCTGTAGCCCAGTGGCCGTGCCCAGCGGCCGACTGGGTGACGGGATTGCTGGCCACGCTGGATGATGCTTCTGCCCCTGGAATTTTGGAGGCCATGTGCCGGCTCCCAGGCCAGGATGGGGAGAGCCCCGGCTACCTTTCTCCCTCACTGTGCGGACTCTCGGGAGTGACCACAGGGTGAGGAGGGCAGCCTCCTGGAGCCTCAGCATTTCCATCTGTAGAAGGGGTCGGCGCAGCCCCTGCCCTGGCTGGCTGTGATGGGCCAGAGTGCAGAGGGACATCCCAGCTGAAGGCAGCACCTGGGTGCCAGCGTCCCTGGGTACTGGTCCTTTTCCTCCCCTTGCCCTGAAGAGTGGCCCCCAATCCCCAGGTGCAGGTGGAGGGGCAAGCTGGGCCCTCTCCTGGGAGGGTCCCCTCTTTCTCAGCCCCTTGCCACCCCCCCACCCCGGTCTTATTAATGCCCTGACGGCGGCTGCCTCTTTGTAGGCTGATCTGGGAAGGCCCCTCTTCGGGGCTCCCTTCCTTGTCCCGGCCTATGGTTCCAGGGGGTTCCTGGGCAGGGGATGTCACCACACCAGACGCCTGTGTCTCATCCTGGTGACGATTCAGTTGTGGGATGACCACGCCTGGTGAGGGAGCCCATAACATGCTCAGGGAAACACAGGCCACCTCCTATTCCGACGCCCTGAGACAAGGCGCCAGGGGGCTCTCGCAGGCCTTTCCCTGTCTTTGAGGTCCAGACCCCCCTTCTCTGGGCCCTAGTTTGGCGCCAGATGGGGGTGGGTGGCTCGGGCTGGCCCCTCCATGCCCCTTGCGCCAAGAGCCTGCCCCCTGCCCACCCCTGCAGCTCACCCTCTCCGCATGTTTTTCTTCAGATTGGCCTCTCTCTCCAAAACTTGAATTCATTAATTTAAACATCATCATTTCCGCCCCTGGAAGCCAGCCTCTCTCACCATAAATAGAAGGGAATGAAGACAGAGTGAGGTTACTAGACTCAAACTGACCCACCCCGTCCCGCTGCCAAAAGGAGCCGTTGCCGCGGCGTTGAGTGGGGGCACTGGGAGCCGAGTGTGTGGGTGGGGTCTGGACCAGCCTGTGGGGTCCCAGGGCGCCGGGACCAGCCTGTGGCCTCTCATCCCTTCTGCCTCAACCTGGCTCCTGTGGGGATGTGTTGGGGGTCCCCCGTGGCTGGGCTGAAGGAAGCCTGTTTCCCTGGAGCCCTGGGGCCTCCATGGAGAGGACAGGGCAGCTGAGGCTGCATTTCTGGAAGCCCAGAGAGAGCGGGAAGCAGGAGCCCTGGGCCTCGGATGGGGAGTGGGGGGCCTTCTCCTGCTGCAACTCTGTCCTGTCCTGCCAGAGGGAGGAGGCAGCTGCTGGCTCGGGCAGAGTGGTTACGTAACATCTGCAGGCGGCCCCTCCGGAGCCCATTCCCCCCCAAGCCCTGTTTCCAGCGTGGCGGCCAGCGCCGGGTGGGGTGCTGGGCTGGGGCCTGGTGCTCGCCTCCACTGCTGACCATATGCGTCTGGAATGTGCAGATGTTTCCTTGGGGGCTCCGGCTGGCCCCCAGACCTCGCCTGGCATCTGGACTGGGGAGTAGGCACCCTGGCCACTCCCCTGCCTTGACAGAGAAGGAAACTGAGGCTGCTCGGGGCTGCAGGGCAGGGTCCTGGCTTATCTGTGGCCTCCGTTTCCTCAGCTCTAGGAGGCACTGCCCTTGGAGCCACCCAGGGCTCAAAAACGACCCTCTCCTTGGCCTCCACCTTACACACCTCTTCCCACTCAGGTTTATCTAACAGCCCCCTCCCCATCTCTCCCTGCTGGGCCCTGAGACACCCTTCCCTGCCCCTCTGTGAGAACTAGGATGTGAGCAGGGGCTGGATGCAGGGGCTGAGCCCTGTGTGGGGAGGACAGGGGGAGCCACCATTGTCCACAGGATGGGGGGCCCCTTAGCACCTTCCGCTGGACACCTCCAGCTTGGTGGTGGAAGCAGAGGTTCTCCCCCACCCCCAGCTCCTGCTCAGAATAGGAAAGATTGGAGCCAGAAGGACACACTCCCCCGGGAGGCTGGATGTCTGATTTGGAAGGCCGGGGGAGTTGGGGCAGCCCAGTGCCGGGGGCAGACTGGGCTCTCCAGTGACAGCTGGCCACTGTGGGAAGAGGAGAAGGAAGGCCCAGGTGTGGGGGCAGAACAGGGGTCTTCACTCCTCCCCCAACACACCTGTCTCAGGTCAGGAGAGGGAACAAGAGGGGACGGGCCAGGTATGAGAAAGCCCCCATCTCCATCCAGTGCTGTGGGCTAACCTGGTCCCTGGTGCCCAGGGAGGTGACACGTGTCTTGTGCTGTTGTGGGTGTGTGCCTGTCCCCAGGTGGTGTGTGTGGTCCCCAGGTCACCCCTCCCCCTGAGCTGGCCTGACCCCTCCAGCCTTGGGGTCCCTGGAAGTTGCTGGCTTGGGCCTTGGAGGGGTCTGGGAGGGTCCACATGGCCAGAGGGTGGACCCTGCTTGGCCTAGGACCTCTTGGGTGCTGGCTCTCTTCCCAGTGGGGGCTGGCCGCTGTGGTGCTTAGCCAGCCTCTGCTGCTTCTGCCAGCTCTGCTGGGCTCCTTGTGCTCCTTTAGGTGGCTCCCTGGGCTTGCTGTGTTCCCCACCGCGCCTCTTTGTAAGACGGAACCTGAGTGGGGGGCAGGGCGTCAGTGACTATGATGATGTCACCGGGGGGGGGTGCAGTGGAAACCCGAGGGGCTGGGGGTGGGGTGGGGCTGGCCCACAGCAGCCTTGGCATTCCCCCAGAACAGTGACGGCAAAAGCAGATGGAGAGACTTACCTGGTGGCACAGAGGTTAAGAATCCACCTGGCAATGCAGGGGATATGGGTTCAGGCCCTGGTCCGGGAAGATCCCACATGCTGCGGAGCAACTAAGCCCGTGTGCCACAACTACTGAGCCTGCGCTCTAGAGCCCGTGAGCCACAACTACTGAAGGCCGCATGCCTAGAGCCCATGCTCCGCAACAGGAGAAGCCACCGCAGTGAGATGCCCGCACACCGCAACAAGGAGTAACCTCTGCTCGCCACAACTAGAGAAAGCCCGTGCACAGCAATGAAGACCCAACGCAGACAAAAAAAAAAAAAAAAAAATCATTAAAAAAAAAAAAAAAAGACTCCACCTGCTAATGCAGGGTACACGGGTTTGATCCCTGGTCCGGGAAGACCCCCCCTTGCTGTGGAGCAACTAAGCCCATGCGCCACAACTACTGAGCCTGCGCTTTAGAGCCCGCGAGCCACAACTACTGAGCCCATCTGCCACAACTACTGAAGCCTGTGTGCCTAGAGCCCATGCTCTGCAATAAGAGAAGCCACCACGATGGGAAGCCCGCGCGCTGCAACGAAGAGTAGCCCCGCTCACCGCAACTAGAGAAAGCCCACGCGCAGCAACGAAGACCCAACGCAGCCAAAGATAAATAAATTTATTTTTTTAAAAAAGCAGATGGAGATGTGGAAAAGTGGCTGTTCAGGGCCTTGAGGCTGGGTGAGGACTCCACCAGTGTCTGCCTCCAGAGCCCCTCCTCCAGTGTCCTCTCTGTCCCCCCCGCCACACTGTTACCCGTGGCACGCCCCTTACGGATGTTCCCAGGCAGCCCTGACCTGTGGTGGTGCACCTGGCTTTTGTCCTGGTTCTGCCTTCAGGCTGCAGGAGCTTTGCCGGGCAGGGTCTTTCTCTGCACCATGGGCCCTGACCAGGCCCAGGTGAGTCCTGGGGAGAAGGGGCTCCCTGGGGCTGGGAGCATGGGGAGCACGTGGCCAGCACCCATGACGGGGTGAGGCTGTCTTTGTCAGTCAGGGGGAAAGCCTCCCGGGGGCAGCTGGGCCAGGCCAAGCTGGATAGAAGACTTAGCTGGGCCCAGGATGGCCAAGAGCCATGGGCCAGTAAGGCCAGGGATGATGGTGTCCTGCCAGGGTGGGCGCTGGCTGGGACACTGAGGTAGACCCGGCTCCCTCCTCCTGCCCTGGTTTTTCTGGCACCGCAGATGGCTCCCAGCAGCTGCCGCTAATGATGGATTTTCCAGAAAATGGGATGTGGAAAAACATTGTAGGGATTTTCCTTCTTTCCTCTTCTGCTTGAGGCCCTGGCTGGGGAGCTGTCCCTGGTGCCCCTGGTGGGTGTCTCATGCCTGCACTCACCCTTGTGTCCCACTGTCCTCCAGTCCCCGTCTCTGGATCATCTGACTGCCTAGGGCTTTTGCTTCTGGGCCCCTGCAGCCCGGCTTCTCAGAGGCACGGATTCCACAGCTGTCCTCCCTTTAGCCTCAGAGGAGCCCCTGCTTGAGTCTAACTGAAGTTTCTCATGGCACAGCCGTCCCCACTTGGGGCATTGTACTTGACATTGGGTGGAGTCTGTCTGCCTTTCCCTGGTCTCCTGGCCTACCTCACCCCACCCCGGGGATGGTGTGGGTGCCCCAGCAGCCCACCTCTGGGCACACATGCTCGTGTGCAGTGGTAGAGGGCCTTGGCCTGTACTGGGAGACACCATGTGTGTGTGTCTCTCTCTCTTATTTTTTTTTTTAAAGCAGATGAGACTGTCCCAAATTGTTTATTAGGTAGGAGTTTTACAAGCATTGCTTCCGTTAGCAGTATCAGCAGTGCTGGAGAGCGTTGCGCCTTCTCCAGGCTGCACGGCGAGAGCCCCACCATGCTTTGGTGATCCGCTGGGTGTCAGGATTCCTTCTTGTAGCTTTATGGAACGGATCAATGAGGATAAACTCAAAGAATTTGTATGTGGAATCTTCGCCAACCGTTAAGAATCCAGGGCTCTGCGGCCGTGCATTGGCATCCTGCTCGCTCCTCAGCAACAGACTGAAGGCTTTGAGCGAACTTCAGCGGCTTAACACAGTGATGCGCAGGTGCCATGGGCTCCCTTAGGCCTGGGCGGCTGCAGCTGCCATGCCACACGCAAATCCCATGTCTCCCATATCCTGCTGGGCCTGGTCTCCCAGTCTGTGCGCTGGATCGGCCGGCTGGGGTTGGGGGGGTTGCTGCTGTGGAGGGCACGGTGCACCCCGGAGGAAGGCCGACTGCTGCCTCCCCCACTGCTCTTGGCTTGCTTGTGAGCACCCAGTTTGGCTTACCCAGTGGCACCGCCAGATGGAAGGGGGAAGCTAGGCTCCGTTGTGAGGGGCAGAGGTGACCCTGCCAGAGGGTCCCGTCACTATGTCCCCTGACCCCCAAGGGCCTCTCTGCTCCTGGAGTTCCTGGGACCCATGCTCTGGGCGTGTGCTCCCTGTCGCGCAGCCCTTGGGGGAAGGGACCTGCATGTGCGCGCGCACACCCGCCAGTATCCAGATGGGAAACCCAGCTGCTCAGTGAGGTTGTCCGGGGCGCCTGGCTCGGGCGAGTCGGGGCGGGGCTCCGGCCCTGAGCCCACTGTCAGTGGACAGTGCCGCTTCTTGGAGTGGAGGAGGCCTTGCTGCCCTGACCTCCCCGGTTGGTGTGGGTGCTGGCCCCCCTTGCCCAGCCCCTCGCCGTCTGCTCCCATCTGAAGCCCCCGCTCTAGGTCCCGCTGGGCATCCTGTCTGCCCCCGCCTGCACCGACTTTCTCCTGCTTGAAGAGCAGAATGAAAGTGTGGGAAATGGAGGGGCCTGCCTGCTCTCAGGAGTGGGGTTATTACCGTGCACCCCTCCAGCGCTTTCTTTACTTGAGTTTGAACAGTCATGGGGAGCGGGGGGACTGCATCTTGCAGCTGCATTTCTCCTGCCTCTGTGGCTAAGCGGGGGTGTGAGCCACACCTGCTGACCAGCTCCTGTCACATCTCATGGGCGAGGGGAAAGACGGCTGTGCCTCGGGGCGTGCATGTGGCTGTGCTGGTGCCCAAAGCAGTCGGACTCTCAGGGCATGCGGCATTACTGGGTGGCACCCACACTGCCGTTTTGCGCTTGTTGCTGGGATAGAGCCTTTGCCAAACCAGGTGTCCCCCCAGCCTGCACGGTCAGGTCACTGGTCAGAGCAGCGGTGGGGCTGCAGGTCCTCTGGGCTGAAGCCTCCGTCCCCATCTGGTCCCAGCAGGAGCTCCAGCCGCAGCCCTGACCCTGTGGGACCCCCGTCCAGTCTCAGAGGTCCCGCTGCTGGAAGGACCCTGCCGCTTGCAGCTATGTAGCTCTTTTGACTGTGCCTGAGGTTCTACTCACAGCCCCTCTTGAGGAAGCCTCCGATTCAGGGGAGAACTTTGGTCTTGCCCACCTTTGCCCACCTACTGCCTGTACCCTCCTGCCTGAGGCCTTATGATTTGGAGGCTGCCTGTGGCCTGCTGCCTCCCCAGGCAGGCTGCAGCCAGCATCAGCTGAGCACGTCATGTCCACATGCCGTCCGCTCAGCGCCAAGTCTCCCGATGGCTGCCCCCTATGCAGAGGGAGAGACCGGGCTCCCAGGGGTTAGCTGAGTGCGTCCACAGTCCCCCTTTCCTCACCCCCTTGGTGGGGGCCGGAGGGGGACAGGAGCCCCTTTGGGCCTGGCTTCCCTCATGTCACCTGCAGACAGGTGGTGCCCTTCCAGAAGTCCCCCAGGTGGCCACCTGGCTGTGTTGGAAGTCAGATCACGTGAGCAGCCCGACTGAGAACTGGCCCCCAGCCCTTGGCCCCCAGCCAGTATTTGGGTATAGGTGGCCATGAGGCCCCATGTGGATAGCAGGTCCCCAGGAAGGAGCAGTGGTCAGGGGCTGGGGTGGGGGCCATTTCCTGAGCCTCATTCCGGAAGTGGTCCTGGACATTGAGCCAGGCAGAGGTATCATACCAGGCATCCCAGCACCACCCCTGGGCATGGTCTTGGGGTCTGGGCTGGCACTCAGGCCCCTGGCTTCCAGGAGGGCCTTGTCTTCACACCAGCCAATTCTTATTAAGTTCTTGCTGTATGTGGGGCAGCGGGAGAGAGCAAAACCCATTCCAGAGGGTGGCTGATGGAGCTGGGCTTCAGGAAACCCCTCAGGCTGCCATGGGAGCTTGGATTAGAGGGACTGTGAAGGCTGGGCGGGTGCCCGGGGATGGGGGTCTGGACCAGGCTGTGGCTTGGGTAGGGTGGGGGAGTCTGAATGTTTTAGGAGCTGGGTTGACAGGACCTGGAGACAGATAGGCCTGGAGGAGGCATTGACAGACCTTTGGCCTCTGTATGACTGGGTGGTCATCAGTGGGAAGGGCAGGCCTGGTGAGAGGCATTCTGGGGACATCAGAGGGCCAGAGTGATACCTGGAAGGGCAGAAGCTCCAAGGGTGGGAGGCCCAGGCCTGGTCAGTTTGGAGACTATGGCGGGAGGTGTAGACCTGTGGGAGCGCAGGGAGGCCTGGGGGGAGCGGCGACTGGAGGTGTCCACTGAGTCAGGCTGGTCCGGGGTCCCTGCCCAGGAGGTGGATGAGCCGGGCGACTGGCCTCCACCTCTATGCCGGGCGGGGAGGTGGAATTGTTGGCTAGAGAGTGTATCCTCGGAAAGACTAGCGAGGGGCTGGGGTCATGTAGTCATTGGAGTGTAGTCACTGGTGTGTCACCACCACGTCACCTGCATTGGGGGTGATGGTAGACAAAAAGTGCTGTTGTGCTGTTTTCATTGGTCTTTCTCCAGTTGTTATGAGACCGGATGTTTTTCTGTGTATCTGTGACATTTGTATATTTTTCGTTAATCTTGCCTATTCTTATCTTTGGCCTTTTTTTTTTCCCCTGGAGTAGCTTGCTTTCTTTATGGTTTGTTAACAGCATATGTGGAAGGGGGATTATGGGCCTTTAATCCATCATCTAAATTGCTAGTGCTTTTCCCAGCTTGTAGTTTGTTTTCTGATTTTATGATATTTTGTGTGGAAGTTGCATGTTTTTGTGCAGTTGGATCTTTCGGCTTTTGATGTTTTATTTCTGCTCATAGTTTCATGCTTTGAGAACCTGTGACTCTTCTCCCGTGTCTTGCACTGTGTTCGGTTCTCTGATATGGTTCTGTTGAGCTTGAGGGCCTGGGATTATGGAGATCCAGCTCTAACTCTGGTGCCCAGACCCCAGAGACTTAGCACAGGCTGTCAGTACTGCTCTGCTATGGGGTCGTCCACCAGAGCCCCCTTCCCGTTTGTGTGGTCTGTGCCACATTCCCCCCACCCTCCAGCTGGTAGCAGCTGGGCCCCTGGCCCTGGAAACCCCTGGGCTGCCTTGTGTGCTCTGAACCGTGTGTGGAGGGGTGAAGCCTGCCCTCCATGGTGCAGTCCTGCTGGGCGAGGGGGCAGGGGGTGGGAGGGGAAGGGGCAGGGCATGGATGGAGTGCTGAGGGGCCAGCTCTCTCCTGCCTCGGGCTCTCCAGATGAGAGTTCATTCAGGTCTTCCACCTCTGGCCCTGGGAAGAGGGAGCTCAGAGGGTGGGAGGCTGCAGCTGGAGAGCGTCTGAGGTGGGCCCGGGTGGACTTTGTGCCCTGCCTTGGGCCCCAGCACTGACGTGCAGCTGCTTTGCTCTCTAGAGATGTCTCCCACAACCTGCTCCGGGCGCTGGACGTCGGGCTTCTGGCGAACCTCTCGGCGCTGACGGAGCTGTGAGTGTCCCCTCCAGGGCCGCTGTGGGATTCCACGCAGTGGGCAGGTGGCGGCTGCCTGTCACTGTTGCGGTTAAGGGGGCTCGCGTCAGACCCTGTTGAATCTCTCCTTTCTTCCAGGGACATAAGCAACAACAAGCTTTCTACATTAGAAGAAGGAATATTTGCTAATTTATTTAATTTAAGTGAAATGTAAGTTTTGTTGGTTTTGGTGGCTGTCGGCAGCTGGGCCCATGGCCCCCACACCTGCCCTCTGAGCCTGCCCCGCCCCCTGCAGAAACCTGAGTGGGAACCCGCTGGAGTGTGACTGTGGTCTGGCCTGGCTGCCGCGCTGGGCAGAGGAGCAGCAGGTCCGCGTGGTGCGGCCCGAGGCGGCCACGTGCGCTGGGCCCGGCCCCCTGGCTGGCCGGCCCCTCCTCAGCGGCCCCCTGTTGGACAGCGGCTGTGGTGAGTGTGGGTGGGCGGGACACACTTGTTCCCTCCCTGCCTGGCAGCTTTGGCCAAGCAGCCGGCGGGAACCCTGCCGGTTTTCAGGGGTCTCCAGTCTAGGGTGGCAGATGGGGATCGGGGAACAGCTGCATGAGAGAAATAATTACAGGGGCTGAGACAGACTGACTGGGGGAGGGGTCAAGGAGGCCCTCTGGACCAGGGGACCATGTGGGCGGGAGGCGGGGAGACCAGCCTGGGGGTGGGGGTGAGTGCCACACAGCCGTTGGAGGGTCAGAGATGATGTGACCTGGGGTGTAGAATGGGGTGGAGTGCACCCTAGGGACCAGCCTGCCTGCCCCTTCCAGGTGAGGAGTACGTCGCCTGTGTCCCTGACGACAGCTCGGGCGCCGTGGCGCTGGTGGCTTTCTCAGCTGCCCACGAGGGCCCGCTGGCCCCTGAGGCCTGTAGCGCCTTCTGCTTCGCGGCTGGCCAGGGCCTCGCGGCCCTCTCAGAGCAGGGCAGGTGCCTGTGCGGGTTGGCCCGGCCTCCTAATGCCTCTTCGGCCTGCCTACCCTCCTGCTCCAGCCCCCCACTGCCCCCCGCCCCCACCTGCCGGGGACCCACCCTCCTCCAGAACATCTTCCCTGCCTCCCCAGGGGCTGCCCTGGTGGGGCCCCAAGGACCTCTGGCCTCTGGCCAGCCCGCAGCCTTCCACGTCACTGCCTCACTGCCAGTCAGCTCCACGCGCTGGGACTTCGGCGACGGCTCCCCTGAGGTGGACGTTGCTGGCCCGGATGCCACTCACCACTATGTGCTGCCTGGGCGCTATCCCGTGACAGCTGTGCTGGCCCTGGGGGTCGGCTCTGCTCGGCTCTGGGCAGAGGTGCGGGTGGAGGCGGCTCCCATAGCCCTGGAGCTCATGTGTCTGGCCTCTGTGCATAGCGACGAGACCCTGAAGCTCGGCGTCCGAAACCGTGGCGGCTCCGGCCTCGAGGCCACCTACAGCATCGTGGCCCTGGGCGAGGAGCCAGCCCGAGGTGGGACCGCCTCGCCCCTGGGCCTGAGTCGGGGTGGGTGGGGCAGCCCTGGTTGGGCACACATCGATGCCCCGTCTCTCTGCCCTCTGACCCCTCAGTGGTGCATCCGCTCTGCCCCTCGGACACTGAGATCTTCCCTGGTAACGGACGCTGCTACCGCCTGGTGGTGGAGAAGGCGGCCTGGTTGCAGGCGCAGGAGCAGTGCCGGGCCTGGGCCGGGGCCGCCCTGGCCATGGTGGACAGTCCTGCCGTCCAGCACTTCCTGGTCTCCCGCGTCACCAGGTGCTTCCCCAAATGCTGCTGGTCCTCGGAGAGGCTGGGAGGTGGGGGGAGGTCCCCAGAATGCTGGGGTGGGGATGGAGCATGAGCACACTGGGGTATCTGGAGGTGCTGTGTCCGGCCAGCCAGCCTGGATCTGGGGATGAGGAGCCATGTTGTGCCCGTGGGTGGCCGTTCCTATCAGCTCTCTCGGCACAGATGTGGACACAGGGGTACCCCCTGTGGGAGGTGCACCCCCGGCCCTGTATCCTGCCCCCACTGTCCCTTGCTGGGCCCCTCCTGGCAGGGACAGGGGAGGTTCTGGTGTGACCATGGTGGCTGCGCTTCCTCCTGCTCCTCATGCTGCTCCCCCCCGGGTGGTCACTGCTGCCAAGCGCTGCCCACGCACGAGGAGCCTCTTGGACACTCTGGCTGCCCAGGCCTGTGGGGGCGTGTGCTCTGTAGTGGTCACCATAGGTGGCCCTGCCTGGTCTCTAGTCAGCCCTCAGCACCTGCCATGGCTGGGGGGCGGGATGGGGTGGAGGCTGGCCCCCCTCCTCTCCCAGGGTCCCTGTGTGGGAAGGGGCTGATTGGACTGTGGGTCACCCTGGACTTCCCGAGGGGAAATAGAGGCCCAAAGCAGTCAAAGCCCTTGCCCAAGGTCACTTGGTTCGCAGGTAGTAATGCAGCCCCAGCACCCAGCTCTGACCGCAGCACCTCAGCCACCCCTGCTGCCTGTCCCTTTGTCTGACCCTGTCCCAATATTTGTCCCTGTCCTTGTATCTACAAGCCCTGCCTCCAGGAGGGTCTCTCTGCCCTGGCAGAGCTGTGGGGAGTAGCCTGTTTGGCGGCTGATATGTGGGTCTTGGTCCCCAAATGCCACACCTGGAGCCTCACCTCTGGACACACACAGGTCTGCGTGGCCCTGGGCCAGAGTGAGGTGGAGCGCCATGAGGGTCTCAGCTGGGCCCCTGGCCCCATCGGATGGGTGATTGGGTGGGCATTGGTGTGGGCCTTGCTTGCCAAGTCATGTCTGAGCCTCAGTTTCCCCATTTGGAAAGTGGGGACAGAGGCAGAGCCTGCCTGACAGGCTGCTCTGAGGAGGGTGCCCCCAGAGAGAGGGCAGAGGGAGGGGTGCTTGTCTCCGGGGAGCCCCCGAGCGCCTGCCCTTCCCTCTGTCTGCCTGCAGGAGCCTGGACGTGTGGATCGGCTTCTCAGCTGTGGAGGGGGTAGAGGTGGGCCCAGCGCCACAGGGTGAGGCCTTCAGCCTGGAGAGCTGCCAGAACTGGCTGCCCGGGGAGCCACACCCCGCCACAGCTGAGCGCTGCGTGCGGCTCGGGCCTGCTGGGCAGTGCAACACGGACCTGTGCTCGGCACCGCACAGTTACGTCTGTGAGCTGCGGCCCGGAGGTGCGCTGGGGCCCCTGGGAGGCTGGGGAGCACCTGGTGCCCTGGCCCAGGACACCCCTCCTCCAAAGCATACAGGGTCCCCTGGCCACCCCGGGAGCTCCTCCCATCCTGGCCAGGACAGCTGCCCCTGGCACCCCAGTTCATTCCTTAGCTGTTCAGTGTTCGTTAGGTGTTGGCTGAGTGTCTACTGTCCCGGACTGAGCCCACACTGGACAAAACAGGTGGAGGGAGCCAGGGGCTACTGCCACGTGGCTCAGTCCCAGGTCTGGCCCCACCCTGGGCCCCCAACACACTCCTCGGCCTGGGAACAGCACCTCATTGCACACTTGCACCCCAGGCCCTGTGTGGGACGCAGAGAACTTCCTCGTGGGAGCATCCAGTGGGGACCTGCAGGGGCCCCTGAGCCCCCTGGTGCAGCAGGAGGCCCTCTCAGCCCCCCGGGAGCCCGTTGAGGTAGGCTGGCCTTCCAGGCTTCTTGCCCTGGCTGTTGCAGTTCCCTTTAAAAAACAAGAAGCCTTTTTCTGGGCCTTATTAACAAATTTCTGTGTCCAGTAGAGTCAGTGCAGAGGGGAGTAGCACCCAGGCCTGGCATCGGGAGAGCCCTGAACGCTCCTGAGCCTTTTCTCTCGGTGCTTGGGGATTTTTTAGAAATGAAGATACAATTCCTGTTGCTCACAGATGGTTTTGACCTGATTTTTTTCTCCTGAGTGACATTGTCTCCCACTGTGTGAAATGAGGCCAGTGGGGGCCTCTTGAAGGCCCATCTGGTGGCTCCTCCCCTCTGACCTGGTGGGTGTTTGGGCATCGGGGTGGGGCCGGCTGAGGGCCGGGGTTGGTGGAGCTGAGTGGCCCCCCTGCCCTGGCAGGTGATGGTGTTTCCTGGCTTGAGCCCGAGCCGCGAAGCCTTCCTCACTGCTGCCGAGTTCGGGACCCCGGAGCTCAGCGGGCCTGCCCAGCTGCGGCTGCAGGTGTATCGGGCCATGCGAGGAACAGGTGGGACTCCATCCTGGCAGTGGGACTTGGGGGGCTCGAGCGGCCTCTCTGCACTGTGGTGTCTGCTGGTCCCTTGCCCACTGGACTGTTCTCCAGCATCAAGGTGGACAGAGTGGGGTCCACAGAGATGCCAACTCATGCTGGGGATCCCAAGGATGGGTTTGGTGGGGAACTTGCTGGGGCTGGGGACTCTCTGGGGTCAGTCAGCTGGCCTGGTGTGGGGAGGGTTAGAGGAGTGATGGTGGGGGACGGGTACACTGCCTGGCGAGACCTCATGTCGTAGCAGGGCGTCCTTATGATCTGTTAGCAAATTGGGGTACCTGACACCCCTTCTTTCCTTGCAGGGGCCCCAGGAAACAGCAGCGAGCCCCAGAGTAGGTCCCTGGAAAACAGGACTGAGCCCATCCCTACATGCACACCAGAAGGACACCCGTGCCCCAGATCCAACATCTGCCTGCCTCTGGACGCCCCCTGCCACCTTCGGGCCTGTGCCAACGGATCCACATCAGGGCTGGGGCTCCCTGGGATCTCCTATGCATTGTGGAAAGAATTCCTCTTCTCTGTGCCTGCGGGCCCCCCCGCCCAGTACTCGGTGTGTATCACTGGCCTAGGTGCCTTCTGCCTCCCCGTCAAACACAAACAAAATGCAGATTGTTCTGCACAGCCCTCCAGGTCCCCGACCCACCCGCCTCCCGCCTCGGCAGTGCTCTCCTCCTCTGCCAACCGTGAGAAGCTCCTGCCCCAGGGCCTTTGCACTTGCCTTTTAAGGAGGACTCTTCCCCTCTCTGGGCAAGGCTGGCCAATGTCCAGAAGTCCCTCCCCTGTCTGGGGAAGCCCCACCCCTGCCTGCATCCTCTCTGCCCTGTGTGTTCCGTCTGTCCCCATCTTGAGTGCCTTGGGGACCCCTGTGAAGCCTGATGGTGTGTGAGTGAATGAGGAGTGTTGACACCCCTGTAGGGGGTGACTCTGGGTTACCCCAGGGGGGTTCTGCCGCCCGCTGGAGCCCCTGGCCCAGTGCTGCCTACAGGTCCCTGACCCACTGTGAGGACCTGACACAGGCCCACCCCCCTCTCCTGTAGGTCACCTTCCACGGCCAGGACAGCCCCCTGCTCCCTGGTGACCTCATCAGCTTGCAGCACGATGCCGGACCAGGTGCCCTCCTGCGCTGCCCCCCGGCACTCGGCATCCCTGGCTCCGAGGCCCCGTACTTCTCCACCAACGTCTCAGCCTGGCTGGCCCACCTGCCTGCCCAGCTGGAGGCGGCCCCGGCTGGCCCTGCCTGCGCCCTGCGGCTGCTTGTTGCCACAGAGCGGCTCACCCCTCTGCTGGGCCTGAGCCCCAACCCGGGGCTGCGGCGGCCGGGGCGCTATGAGGTCAGGGCCACGGTGGGCAACAGCGTGTCCAGGCACAACCTGTCCTGCAGCTTCAACGTGCTCTCCCCGGTGGCAGGGCTTCGGGCCATCTACCCGGCCCTCTACGACGGCCGCCTCTACATGCCCACCAACGGCTCGGCCTTGGTGCTCCAGGTGGACTCTGGTACCAACGCCACGGCCACGGCACGCTGGCCTGGGGGCAACGTCAGTGCGCCCTTTGAGGCTGCCTGCCCTGCCATTGTGGCTGCCCTGGTGCCCGGCTGTGCCCACGAGGCCAATAGCACCCTGTTCTCGGTGCTGGCGCTGCCTGGGCTCAGCGAGGGCGAGCACGATCTGGCAGTTGTAGTGGAGAACGGTGCTGGCCAGGCCAACCTCAGCCTGCGGGTGAAGGCTGAGGAGCCCATCCGCGGTCTCCGCGCCACGCCCAGCCCTGAGGCTCGTGTGCTGCAGGGCGTCCTGGTGGTGAGTGTGGGCCCCCCCGCCGACCTGCCCTGAGACAAGGTGCCTATGCAGAGGGCAGCCACTCCCCAGCGAGGAGAGCACTTGGCCGCCGAGGACAGTGGGCTCAGTGTCAGTTTCTGGGCAGGTCCTGTTCAGTGGCTCCTCAGATGTTTCGTTAATTCCTAAGTTACTGGGAAGTCACCTGTGAAACAGTTGCTCTGAAAACGCTTCTTTTTGCTGTCACATTTCCTGCACGAATTGTCAAGCTCTTCACCCACCTCTGACCTCGCTGATCCTGGGTGTGTTTTCGGGGCCCTGCTGTGTTCTCACCTGGCTAAAGTGAGCGCTTTTTGAGGTTGGGGTCTGATGCCACCTGGCCACTGTCGGTGCCACTCCGGGAGGGGCTGTCCCTGTCCCTGTCCTGGGAGCACCCACCTCGCATAAGGCAGCCACCAGTTCTGCAGCCTTAGCATGGGCTGTTGGGCAGTTGTATCCCCTTCCCCGGGCTTCCCTGTTCACACCTGTTCTATCAGGTGACTCAGGTAAACATCCAGAACCATGAGGCCCATTGAGACTCACGTGCCTTCCCAAATGGCACTGTGCTGTCCAGCTACGGGGGCCTGAGCAGGAGCCCTGGGATGGGGGTGCACAGACTGAGGTAGGTTGGCTTCTTGTCACGGGTGTTGGGTTTACTTTACAGATGAGGAAACTGAGGTACAGAGAGGTCAGGATGTAACCAAGCCCAGGCTCAGCCCTGCACTGTGTGGCCTCTTTAGCCTAGAGGGAAGCCCCATAGGGAGCTATGTCCAGGCGGATAGACGTGGGTTGAGGGCACAGTTGTTCCCCCAAAGACCCTGGGCTGGGGCAGGGCCATGGCCAGCTGACGCTGTGCCCTTTTGCAGAGGTACAGCCCCGTGGTGGAGGCTGGCTCGGACGTGGTCTTCCGCTGGACTATTGATGACAAGCAGTCCCTGACCTTCCACAATGTGGTCTTCAACGTCATCTACCAGAGCGCCGCCGTCTTCAAACTCTCGGTGGGCGGGGGGCGTGGGCACAGGGTGGAGAGTAGGGTGGGGGGGGTGGGGGCTGGGCTGTCCGCTGCTCACCTGTGCCTTCTGTTCTGCTTTGCTCCCGAGGACCCCATGGCAGCTGTGGGTGAGTGCAGGGAGGGGCTTTGTCCACGCTGCCCTGTGGCCAGCTGGTGGCCTGCTCACTGCCGCCTGTCCCCACAGCTGACGGCCTCCAACCATGTGAGCAACGTCACCGTGAACTACAACGTCACCGTCGAGCGGATGCACAGGATGCGGGGCCTGCGGGTGTCTGCGGTGCCGCCCGTGCTGCCCCCCAATGCCACGCTGGTGCTGGCGGCTGATGTGCTGGTGGACTCGGCCATGGAGGTGGTCTTTCTGTGAGTGTGCTGGGCCCCTGGGTGGGGCCCCAGCCTCCACCTCCTCATCTGTCAGGACGTGCTGGGTACATAGGACGTTGGGAGTGGCTGCGGGGCTGCAGCAGGGCGGGTGGTACCCTGAAAGGAGGTGCAAGGAAAGGGACTACAGCCGGGCCCTCCCCACCCCTTCCTCCTACCCCTCCCTCCTAGCCTGCTCACTGCCTGCTCGCTGCCCTGGCAGGTGGTCCTTTGGGGATGGGGAGCAGGTGATCGGCCAGTTCAAGCCTCCATACAACGAGTCCTTCCAGGTCCCAGACCCCACAGTGGCCCAGGTGCTGGTGGAGCACAACATCACACACACCTACACTGTCCCAGGTAAGGGGCAGGCCTGCTGCCCTGCCAGCCTCCAGCTTGGGCGAGCCTTGCCCCGGGGACAGCCCCTCCCTGGGGGACAGCCCCCCTTGGTCCTGCCTCCCGGGATCCAGCCTGGGCTGATGGCGCAGGGCCCTCACTGGGGTGAAGAAGGGTTGTCCAGAGTTGAGGGGTGGATTAGGCCTCTGAGACCCATGATTCAAGTCTGCCGGCCAGAAACCGGACCCTTCTATCCCCTCCTGACTCCTCCCCTGAGCCTTTTTTGGGGGAGAAGGGAAGGTTCCTTTTAGTCATTTTTGAAATTCCAGAAGCCTCACACACACAAATGCAGAGTAAACAGTGGTGCCCCTATGATCCCAGCCCTGCACCTATGCCTGCCCTGTCACCCCAAGGGCACTCGTACCTGGAGACGGTTGATCATCTTTCTGCCTCAGCCCTGCGTCTCGCCATGTGCTGAGAGCACCTGGGCCTGGGTCCAAGGGCGTTCTCTGTTCACGTTATGACTGGGGCCCTGCTTTGCGCCTCACCCCCACCCCAGGCCCCTGCCCACAGCACGGGGTTAGGAGGGGTTCTGCTGAGTAGGTGGTGGCGGCGGCTCCGGCCCCGTCCCCATTCTGGGCCTGTCTGCCAGGTGAATACAACCTGACCCTGCTCGTGTCCAGTACCTTCGAGAACCTGACGCAGCAGGTGCCTGTGAGTGTGCGCGCCACCCTGCCTGCCATGGCCGTGGCCACGGGCAGCCGGGTCCTGGTGGCTGGCTGGCCTGTCACCTTCTTCCCACACCCGCTTCCCTCGCCTGGGGGTGTCCTGTACACGTGGGACTTCGGGGATGGCTCCCCAGCTGTAACACAGCCCCAGCCAGAGGTCAACCACACGTTCGCCTCGAGCGGCGCATACCACATCCGACTGGAGGTCAACAACACGGTGAGCAGCACAGTGGCGAGTATCAGCGTCCGTGTCTTCGAGGAACTCCGTGGCCTGACCGTGAGCCTGAGCCCAGCCGTGGAGCAGGGTGCACCCGTGGTGGTCAGCGCCAGCCTGGATTCGGGCGACAACGTCACATGGACTTTCGACATGGGGGATGGCACGGTGCTCACAGGCCCTGAGGCCACGGTAGAGCACGTGTACCTGCGGGCGCAGAACTGCACGGTGACCGTGGGCGCGTCCAGCCCCACTGGAAACCTGGCCCGGAGCCTGCCCGTACAGGTCTTCGTCCTGGAGGTGCTGTGGATCGACCCTACGGCCTGCATCCCCACCCAGCTACACGCCCAGCTCACAGCCCACGTCACCGGGGACCCTACCCACTACATCTTCGACTGGACCTTCGGGGACGGCTCGTCCAACACAACCGTCCGAGGGGACCCGACAGTGATGCACAATTTCACACGTAGCGGTACATTCCCCTTGGCACTGGTCCTGTCGAGCCACGTGAACAAGGCGCATTACTTCAGCAGCATCTGCGTGGAG
This sequence comes from Balaenoptera acutorostrata, assembly GCF_949987535.1. NCBI lineage: Eukaryota > Metazoa > Chordata > Mammalia > Artiodactyla > Balaenopteridae > Balaenoptera > Balaenoptera acutorostrata. Next base: position 38,107,182 of record NC_080078.1, read on the forward strand.
CCCGAGGTGGGCAACATCACCGTGCGGCCCGAGAGGCAGTTTGTGCGGGTTGGGGACGCAGCCCGGCTAGTTGCCTGCGCTTGGCCCCCATTCCCCTACCGCTACACCTGGGACTTCGGCACCGAGGATGCTGCTGCCCGTGTCGGGGGCCCCGAGGCCACATTCACCTACTGGGACTCAGGTTCCTACCTGGTGACGGTCACCGTGTCCAACAACATCTCAGCCGCCAACGACTCGGCACTCGTGGAGGTGCAGGAGCCCGTGGATCTCACAGGCATCAGGGTCAATGGCTCCCACGTGCTGGAGCTACAGCAGCCCTACCTGTTCTCTGCTGTGGGACGCGGGCACCCAGCCACCTACCTGTGGGAGCTGGGGGATGGCGGGCGGCTCCAGGGCCCTGCGGTCACCCACGCCTACAGCAGCACGGGCTGCTTCCCCGTCAGGGTGTCCGGCTGGAACGAGGTGAGCCGTGGGGAAGCCCAGCTGAATGTCACCGTGCAGCGGCGCGTGCGGGGGCTCAGCGTCAACGCCAGCCGCACGGTGGTACCCCTGAATGGCAGTGTGAGCTTCAGCACCTCCCTGGAGGCGGGCAGTGACGTGCACTACTCCTGGGTCCTCTGTGACCGCTGCACACCCATCCCTGGGGGCTCCACCATCTCCTACACCTTCCGGTCTGTCGGCACCTTCAACATCATTGTCACTGCTGAGAATGAGGTGGGCGTCGCCCAGGACAGTATCTTCATCTATGTCCTGCAGCACATCGAGGGGCTGCAGGTGGTGGGCGGCGGCGGCAGCTGCTGCTTCCCCACCAACCGCACGCTGCAGCTGCAGGCCGCAGTCAGGGATGGCACCAACATCTCTTACAGCTGGACCGCTCAGCGGGACAGTGGCCTGGCCCTGGCTGGCAGTGGCAAAGCCTTCTCGCTCACCGTGCTCGAGGCTGGCACCTACCACGTCCAGCTGCGGGCCACCAACATGCTGGGCAGCGCCTCGGCCAACCGCACCGTGAACTTTGTGGAGCCTGTGGGGTGGCTGGCCGCCGCCGCCTCCCCGAACCCGGTGGCTGTCAATGCAAGTGTCGCCCTCCGTGCTGAGCTGGCTGGTGGCAGTGGCGTCACTTACACCTGGTCCCTGGAGGAAGGGCTGGGCTGGGAGACCCCAGAGCCATCCACCACCCACACCTTTCCCAGCCCCGGCCTGCACCTGGTCACAGTCACGGCCAAGAACCAACTGGGCTCAGCCAACGCCAGCATTGAGGTGGCTGTGCAAGTGCCTGTCAGTGGCCTCAGCATCAGGGCCGGTGAACTGGACTGCAGCTTTGTGGTGGCCAGTTCCCCCGTGCCTTTCTGGGGGCAGCTGGCCTCGGGCACCAACGTGAGCTGGTGCTGGGCCGTGCCGGGTGGCAGCAGGCATGGCCAGCACATCGCCATGGTCCTCCCCGACGCCGGCACCTTCACCATTCAGCTCAACGCCTCCAACGCGGTCAGCTGGGTCGTGGCCACACACAACCTCACGGTGGAGGAGCCCATCGTGGGCCTGGTGCTGTGGGCCAGCAGGAAGGTGGTGGAGCCCGGGCAGCTGGTTCACTTTCAGATCCTGCTGGCCGCCGGCTCGGCCGTCAGCTTCCACCTACAGGTCAGCGGGGCTGGCCTCGAGGTGCTCCCCGGGCCCCACTTCTCCCGCAGCTTCCCCCGGGTCGGGGACTACACGGTGAGCATCCAGGCCGAGAACCACGTAAGCCGGGTGCAGGCACAGGTGCGTGTCTCGGTGCTGGAGGCCGTGGGTGGGCTCCAGGTGCCCGACTGCTGCGAGCCGGCCATTGCCACGGGTGCCGAGAGGAACTTCACAGCCCGGGTGCAGCGGGGTTCCCGTGTTGCCTACGCGTGGTACTTCTCGCTGCAGAAGGTCCAGGGGGACTCGCTGGTCATCCTGTCGGGTCGCGACGTCACCTATACCCCCGTGGCCGCGGGGCAGCTGGAGATCCACGTGCGAGCCTTCAACGAGCTGGGCGGCGTGAACCACACGCTCGTGGTTGAGGTCCAGGACGTCATTCAGCACGTGGCGCTGCGCAGTGGCCGCTGCTTCACCAACCGCTCGGCGCGCTTCGAGGCTGCCACGAGCCCCAGCCCCCGGCGTGTGGCCTACCACTGGGACTTTGGGGACGGGGCCCTGGCAGAGGACACAGAGGTTCCCTGGGCGGCTCACTACTACCTGCAGCCTGGGGACTACCGTGTGGAGGTGAACGCCACCAACCTGGTGAGCTTCTTTGTGGCACAGACCACGGTCACCGTCCACGTGCTGGCCTGCAGGGAGCCCGAGGTGGATGTGGCCCTGCCCCCGCAGGTGCTTATGCGGCGTTCCCAGCGCAACTACCTGGAGGCCCACGTTGACCTGCGCGACTGCGTCACATACCAGACTGAGTACCGCTGGGAGGTGTACCGCGCCACCAGCTGCCAGCGGCCTGGGCGCATGGCCCGGGTGACCCTGCCCAGTGTGGATGTGAGCCGGCCCCAGCTGGTGGTGCCACGGATGGTGCTGCCTGTGGGCCACTACTGCTTTGTGTTCGTGGTGTCGTTTGGGGACACGCCGCTGGCACGGAGCATCCAGGCCAATGTGACAGTGGCCCCTGAGCGCCTGGTGCCCATTGTCGAGGGTGGTTCCTACCGTGTGTGGTCGGACTCTCAGGACCTGGTGCTGGATGGGAGCAAGTCCTATGACCCCAACCTGGAGGACGGTGACCAGACGCCGCTCAGCTTCCACTGGGCCTGCGTGGCCTCAACACAGGTCAGCCACATGGCGGGGCAGTCGTCCTCCTGATCCCCCTTAGGTCGTTTGTGTGAATGAGGCTGGCAGGCTCTTGGGTCCGCTTGATATGTCTGAGTGCCTGGTGGGCTCCATCCCAGCAGGGTGAGGGGTCTTCCCAGCCGTCCCTGGGCCAGGCTCTAATTGGAGGCAGGCCTAGGGTCTCACCCCTGTGCGCCCCCCCTCCCACCACCCCGTTATGGACTGCAGAGTGAGACTGGCGGGTGTGCGCTGAACTTCGGGCCCCGTGGGAGCAGCGTGGTCACCATCCCCCGGGAGCGTCTGCAAGCCGGTGTGGAGTACACCTTCAACCTGACCGTATGGAAGGCAGGCCGCAAGGAGGAGGTCACCAACCAGACGGTGGGTGCTGCCCTGGCCCAGCCCTGGGTGGAGCTACCGGCCCCCAGGGTAGGGGGGACTGCCAGAGAGGCTGAGTGCACAGGGCCCCTGCCTGCACATAGTACCGAGCACCCATTTTTTTTTTTTAATTTATTTATCTTTGGCTGTGTTGGGTCTTTGTTGCTGTGCGTAGGCTTTCTCTAGTTGCAGTGAGTGGGAGCTACTCTTTGTTGTGGTGTGCAGGCTTCTCATTGTGGTGGCTTCTCTTGTTGCAGAGCACGGGCTCTAGACGTATGGGCTTCAGTAGTTGTGGCACACGGGCTCAGTAGTTGTGGCTCACGGGCTCTAGAGCACAGGCTCAGTAGTTATGGCGCATGGGCTTAGCTGCTCCGCGGCATGTGGGATCTTCCCGGGCCAGGGCCCGAACCCGTGTCCCGTGCATTGGCAGGCAGATTCTTAACCACTGCGCCACCAGGGAAGTCCCCGAGCACCCATTTTTAAGGTTTTTTTGGTTTTTTGGTTTTTTGTTTTAGTGCTTCTAGAAGCTATTGGTTTTAAGTTATTATTACTCTTGATGCTAATTCTACTTAATGGGATGCTCATCTGGCATTGCTTTCTTCTAAGAAGGCCATAGCTGCACATGAAGCTTAGAGGCGCAGCACAGGCCCTAGTGGTTTGTGAGAAATTTACTGTCTCCGCAGCACTGAAGGCCAACAGCGAGGAGACACGTCCCTTCCCCAGAGCATGGTGTCCCCTCCCTGAATGGGGAGGGCCTGTTCTTGCCTGTGTGTAGAGCACGCTCTCTCTCCCTCTCTAAGCCACCAAGTGGTCAGGACCACGTATGCTTGGCCACATGGCACCACTCCTGCTGCTGTAACAGGAGCGGGTGCATCAGGCCCTGCTGGTGCCTGGGATGGGGTGTCCATCCCCCATGCCAGGTTTCTGCCCGGAGTGGCCGTCTGGGGCTGTCTGATGTGGGCCCCACCCCCAGTGCAGAGAGCAGTGCGAGGCTCAGACGGGGCCGCGCTGAGCTGAGCTATGCTTGTCCCCACGCGGACACTCGTCCATCCGTACCTTCATGCCTCTGTTCATCTATCCGTTTGTAGCCGAGCACCTGTCGAGTGCCTGCTATGTGCCAGGCCCAAGACCAGCCTGGGGTGCTGCAGAAAATAAGCCCATCATGGTCTGAGCTTCATTAAATTCCCTCCTCCCCCTATCCTCCCCCCCCCCCCACTGCCCCTCGCTAATCCTAGGAGTCACAAAATGACGTAAATATCCTGGGTGAGGGCTGAGCTCATGGCCACACAGAACCTGGGCTTCGGGCTGACTTAGGAGTTGGCTGGGCCTGAGAGGAGCTTCTGCAGGTGGGAGGATGGCAGGGGCAGGAGCCCTGCTCTTCCATGGGTTTCGCTACCACCCACCACATGGGGCAGACTCAAGGGTCTGGGCCTCAGGAGCAGAGCCCCAATCTGGAGGCTCCTGGCCAGGGTGGGCATGTCTCTCTCTAATCCTGCCCGGCCTCCAGGTGCTGATCCGGAGGGGCCGGGTACCCATCGTGTCCTTGGAGTGTGTGTCCTGCAAGGCGCAGGCAGTGTATGCAGTGAGCCGCAGCTCCTACGTGTACCTGGAGGGCCGCTGTGACAACTGCGGCGGGGGCTCCGAGCGCGGGGTGAGCAGGGGGCCCCGGGTGGGGACCTAAGGTGGGGGGGCCTGGGGGAGACCCGCCCCTGAGCACCTGCGATCTGGGTGCCCCCTCAGCGCTGGGCCGCGCGCAGCTTTAGCAATGAGACGCTGGTGCTGGACGAGACAACCACGTCCACGGGCAGTGCAGGCATGCGGCTGGTGGTGCGGCGCGGCGTGCTGCGGGACGGCGAGGGCTACACATTCACGCTCACGGTGCTGGGCCGCTCAGGCCAGGAGCAGGGCTGCGCCTCCATCCATCTCGCCCCGAACCGCCCTCCACTGGGGGGCTCCTGCCGCCTCTTCCCGCTCGAGGCCGTGCGCGCCCTCACCACCAAGGTGCACTTCGAGTGTGTGGGTGAGTACAGCCATGGGGCCCTGGTGATGGGGGGCATGTGGGGACCCCGCTGATGCCCTGGGGGCCCACAGGCTGGCAGGACGAGGAGGACGCAGGTGCTCCACTGGTGTATGCCCTGCTGCTGCGGCGCTGTCGCCAGGGCCACTGCGAGGAGTTCTGTGTCTACAAGGGCAGCCTCTCCATCTATGGGGCCGTGCTGCCGCCCGGCTTTGCGCCCCACTTTGTGGTGGGCTTGGCTGTGGTTGTGCAGGACCAGCTGGGTGCCGCCGTGGTCGCCCTCAACAGGTGAGCCTGTGCCCGTGGAACGGGGCCTGGCCAGGCGTGGGAGGGGGGCCCGCCACCTGTTCATCCACAACCTCTGCCCACAGGTCTCTGGCCATCACCCTGCCAGAGCCCCCCGGAGAGTCCCCTGACGGCCCCCCAGATCTCACGCCCTGGCTGTACAGCCTCACAGAGAGCACGCTACCTGGGCTGCTGCGCCAGGCCGACCCCCAGCACGTCATCGAGTATTCGCTAGCCCTCATCGCTGTGCTCAACGAGGTCAGTGCGACTGAGGAGCCCCTCCTGCACTGGCCTCTGTGCTGGGGGTGGCCCAGACACCCTTTCCTGACCAGGGCCTCGGTACCACTCCTGCTCCCAGCAGCACCCACTTGCGGGGCCCTCCCCAGTGCCAGGCTGCTCCCTCCTCTCCTCGTGCCCCTAGTCCCCACGTGTGGTCCTGGGGAACGCCCCTTTTGCCCTTGACACAGGGCTCGAGTCGCCACTGGTATTAGGCAGCGGCCAAGATGCCTGCCCTTGGCCGGCCTGCACTGTGGGCAGGGCTGCCCATCTCCTGCTGACGGCTCCCCTGTGCCTGCAGTACGAGCAGGCCCTGGCCATGGCGGCAGAGTCAGACCCCAGGCGGCAGCTGCGCGCCCAGATACGCAAGAACGTCACTGAGACCCTGGTCTCCCTGCGGGTCAACACCGTGGACGACATCCAGCAGGTTGCGGCCGCCCTGGCCCAGTGCATGGTAGGACGAGACACAGGCCCTGCGGCAGCCCTGGGCCCCCAACCCTGACGACCCGAGAGCTCCTTTCCCAGCCAAGTCTGTGTGGCCACGTTCCCGTTCTCAGCTGTCCCAGCGTGAGCCACAGGTGACCCCCAGGGTGACCCTGCAGGGGTCCAGGGCACAAGGCCCAGGTGTGGGGAGGGGCGAGGCTGTTCTGTGCTCTCGCCTCTGGGCCTGTGGTTACACCTGACCCCGCCACCCTCGCCTAGGACTCAGCAACCGGGCTGGGCTGGGCTCTGTCTTGACGGCGGGGGGGACTGTGCTCAGGGTGGCAGGGGATTGCTGCCGAGGCCTCGTGGAGAAGGGAAGGGAAGGTCTTCTGGGTGGGGGTCGCCCTGTCTGCGACCTGGCTTACTTGGCTGTGTGCGTGGCTGGGGTGGCCAGTGGGGCCACGTTACCTTGAACTCTGCCTGTGTGTGGGGAAGAGCCACTGAAGGGCTCCTGGCAGAGATGCCCGTGGTTGTAGCCGTGTTTGGCATGGATTTTCCAGCTGCAACATGAAAGGTGGTTTGGAACGGCTCCACGGAGGTGGGGAGGCCACCATCACAGAGGCTGCTCCAAGATCACAGCGAGCATGGCGGAGCTGAGCTGGGCTGAGGGGCAGAAGTGGGGGAGCTGCTGCTGAGTGGCCCCTACCTGGCCTGGGTTAGCCAGGCTGGAGTGGGGCTGGACATGGTGATGGGCTCCCTGCAGGTGTCCAGCTGGGAATTCGTGTGCCGCTCGTGCCTGAAGAAGACACTGCACAAGCTAGAGGGCATGATGCGCATCCTGCAGGCCGAGACCGCCGCGGGCACCGGGACACCCACTGCCATCGCCGACAGCATCCTCAACATCACAGGTGTGGGCGCCTGCTGCTCCCCGGACCTTCCCCCACCTCTCCCTCACCTCTACCCACCTTCCAGTCTCTGCCCCCCACCGGACCTCTCCCCGCAACCTCTCCCCCAACCTCTCTGCCACCTCTCCCCTAACCATACCTCTCCCCCCGACCTTTCCCCATGACCCCTCTCCCCACTTCTCCCCCTAATCTCTCCTATCCGTAGGTGACCTCATCCACCTGGCTAGCTCGGACGTGCAGGGCCCACAGCCCTCGGAGCTGGGGGCAGAGCCGCCGTCGCTACTGGTGGCGTCCAGGGCCTACCAGCTCTCGTCGGCCCTCATGGGCATCCTCATGCGCTCCCGTGTGCTCAACGAGGAGCCCCTGACCCTGGCGGGTGAAGAGATCGTGGCACAGGGCAAGCGCTCGGACCCGCTGAGTCTGCTGTGCCAGGGCGACGCCTCGGGCCCCGGCTGCCACTTCTCCATCCCCGCAGCCTTCAGCGGGGCCCTGTCCAACCTCAGTGATGTGGTGCAACTCATCCTCCTCGTCGACTCCAACCCCTTCCCCTTTGGCTACATCAGCAACTACACTGTCTCCACCAAGGTGGCGTCCATGGCTTTCCAGACACAGGCCGGCACCCAGATCCCCATTGGGCAGCTGGCCTCAGAGCGCGCCATCACCGTGAAGGTGCCTAACAACTCAGACCAGGCTGCCCAGGGCCACCGCATCCCTGCTGGCTCTGCCGTCGTCCAGCCCCAGGCCTCAGTCAGTGTCGTGGTCACCCCCGAGAACAGCAACCCCGAGGCCGGGCTTCACCTGCAGCTTACTTTCATGGTGCTGAACGGTGCGTGGCGTGGCGGGGCCCTCGGTGGGCGGCCTCCTCTTCCCTCCCGTGGCCCAGCCTGTGTGGGGCAGTGGGGTGGCCAGGTGAACAGGCGTTTCTCGCGGGCACCCCCAACTCGTGGCCTTCGGTAAAGTCTGTCTCCTGTTTTATGGGGCCGTGGGGGCCTGGCGGGAGGGCAGCGGGGCAGCTGGGGAGGGCTTCCGGGGTTGTCCCCTGGGGTGTGTGAGCTGCCCGGGCAGGGGTCTGAGCCTGCACATGCCACCTGCAGAGCACTACCTGCCGGAGGAGCCTGAGCCCTACCTGGCCGCCTACCTGCACGCTATGCCCTGGCCCAACGAGCACAACTGCTCCGCCAGCAGGAGGATCAGCCTGGAGGTCCTGGCAGGCGACGACCACAGGCCTTACACCTTCTTCATCGCCCCGGGGTGAGCACGTCCTGCCCTGGACCTGGGAGCAGTGGGACTTGTTGGCGGGGTGGGGCTGGTCTCTAAGGGCAGGTGGACATGATCGGATCTGTACGTGCCAGGGCCCGGGGGCTCCCTGTGGGGTTTGGGGAGAGGGCCAGGCCAGGTCTGGCCATGACACCCCCCAATTCTCCCAGGACCAGAGATCTGGGCACGAGCTACTACCTGAACCTGACCAGCCACTTCCGATGGTCAGCACTGGAGGTGTCTGTGGGTCTGTACACGTCCCTCTGCCAGTACTTCAGCGAGAAGGAGATGGCATGGCGGACGGAGGGCCTCGTGCCCCTAGAGGAGACCTCGCCCAGCCAGGCTGTCTGCCTCACCCGCCACCTCACCGCCTTCGGTGCCAGTCTCTTTGTGCCTCCCAGCCAAGTCCACTTCATCTTCCCCGTGAGTGGTGCTGCATCCTTGGACTGCTGGGGAGCCCCGGCTCCACCCTGAGCAGGCGAGGGCTGGGCTGCGCCCCTGGGGCCTGACGGCTCTGTCTCCCCAGGAGCCAGCCTCAAGCGTGAACTACATCGTCCTGTTGACGTGCACTGTGTGCCTGGTGACCTACGTGGTCACGGCTGTGATCCTGCGTAAGCTGGACCAGCTGGACGTCAGCCGGGTCCGCGTCATCCCGTTCTGCGGGAAGGGGGGCCGCTTCAAGTATGAGATCCTGGTCAAGACCGGCTGGGGCCGGGGCTCAGGTGAGGGGGGCTGCCTTCCCGACGGGGACTCTTGTAATAGAGGGGTGGCTTCCAGCAGGGGTTTGGGTCACCATGGCTGTGCCAGGCAGCAGCTCGTTCATCTGCACAGCGACCTGTGGGCACGCAGTGGGCTCGTAGTCCCTGTGGGCAGCCGCTGACGTGCGCAGCCGGGTGGAACAGCCTGACGATTGGTGTGGGAAATGATTATTAAATGGTAATAAGTCGTCCTGGTGAAAAGATTGTTTTCAAGACATCAGAAGCTCTTGAACTCTTGGTTAAAAATGTGGAAAGAAACGTGATGATGTGGAGTTAGTATAGTGTAACATAAAGCGTTAGACGCTGAGAACTAAAGTGCCTTATTTCTTTGTGGGAAACTTACCAAGAGTAGTTTGAGCAGCGCTTGCCTTCTCATCTGTAATTGCCACCTGAGGGGGCATCTTTGTGCCTCGGCCAGCGGACACTTTGCTGCCGACCTCTTGTCGTGCTCTCCTCACTGTGAAGTACCTCTGAGAGTTCTTTCCACGTGAAGTTTTTGCCGGCATCCATTGCTGTGTGATGTCTTCATCCTTTTTGTCGCAACCATTGCTCTCATGTTGGTGAGTTTGCTGTCAGCGACGGCCTCTCCAGAGCCCCTGGGGCAGCGGCAGCGACAGCGGCCCCGTGGTCAGCTGTTTCTTCAGTCATGTGTTTGCCTTTGATGCAAAGTTGGTACCATTTTTCTTTTCTTTGCTGTGCTTTCATCTTTGTTACCTGGTTCTCTCTTTTATCTTTATTTTTTTATTTTTTTTGGCTGCGTTGGGTCTTCGTTGCTGCTTGCGCAGGCTTTCTCTAGTTGAGGTGAGTGCGGGGCTACTCTTCATTGTGGTGCGCGGGCTTCTTTCTCACTGTGGTGGCTTCTCTTGTGGAGCACGGGCTCTAGGTGTGCAGACTTCAGTAGTTGCAGCACGCAGGCTCAGTAGTTGTGGCTTGCAGGCTCTAGAGCTCAGGCTCAGTAGTTGTGTTACACGGGCTTAGTTGCTCCATGGCATGTGGGATCTTCCTGGCCCAGGGCTCGAACCCGTGTCCCCTGCATTGGCAGGCGGATTCTTAACCACTGCGCCACCAAGGAAGTCCCTCTCTTTTATTTTTAGTTTTTAAATTTTTTTCTGGTCCTCTGTGTTGATGACCCACTTTTATAAAACGTCGTATAGGTTTATCGCTAGGGACATGGAGGCAACACTGCTGTGCACTTGGTGGTCCGTGTGGGGACTGAGAGGTGTATGGTGACTGGTCACCAGCAGCCTCTGGGAGAGGTGACATCACCCATCAGGACATGCATCTCTTATGTAGCGGACTGAAGGCTGGCAGCCACCTTCATGTTCCACGCTGTTACTTGCAGTTAAGGTACCACCACCACTGGCATTTGAATTGTGTCACTGGGGGCCGTTCATTTAACGGTTTGAGGCGACTGAGATCCGTTTGTATCAGAGCCGCAGGGCGAGGGCTGCCCGTGCCTGTCGAAGGAAGGTTGTCAGGGCAGACTCGCCCAGGGTCAGTGTCTGGTGGGCGGCAAACCCAGAGTCCTGCCCCCTGTCCCTCCGTCCTCCAGGGACCACAGCTCATGTGGGCATCATGCTGTACGGGGCAGACAGCCGCAGCGGCCACCGGCACCTGGATGGGGACGGAGCCTTCCACCGCAACAGCCTGGACATCTTCCAGATCGCCACCCCACACAGCCTGGGCAGCGTGTGGAAGATCCGCGTGTGGCATGACAACAAAGGTCTGGGGGCCCCGCTGCTGCCGCCCCCACCCCTCTGCTGCCCACCCAGCCCTGACCGCCCTGCCCCTCCCCTCTGCAGGGCTGAGCCCCGCCTGGTTCCTGCAGCACATCATCGTCAGGGACCTGCAGAACGCCCGCAGCACCTTCTTTCTGGTCAACGACTGGCTGTCAGTGGAGATGGAGGCCAACGGGGGCCTGGTGGAGAAGGAGGTGCTGGCGGCAAGTAAGGCCCTGCCCCGGTGGCAGGCCATGGGGTGGGGGGTGGGGTGGGGGGGGGGCGCCTGGCCCTGGGATCTCCTGAAGCCCTCCTGTCCCCGCCCAGGTGATGTGGCCCTGTGGCGGTTCCAGCGCCTCCTGGTGGCCGAACTGCAGCGCGGCTTCTTTGACAAGCACGTCTGGCTCTCCATGTGGGACCGGCCACCTCGGAGCCGCTTTACACGTGTCCAGCGAGCCACGTGCTGCATCCTCCTCATCTGCCTCTTCCTGGGTGCCAACGCCGTGTGGTACGGTGCCGTGGGAGACGCTACCTACAGGTGGGTGCTGTGGGGGTCGGCACGCCCTCCCTCTGCCCAACCCCCAATCCCTCCTGCCCCACCCCCCAAGCCGGCCCCGTCTCTCCTCTCCTGCCACAGTATGGGGCCCGCGTCCAGTCTGATCCCACTGAGCATCGACATCATCGCCGTCGGCCTGGTGTCCAGCCTGGTTGTCTACCCCGTCTACCTGGCCATCCTGTTCCTCTTCCGGATGTCCCGGAGCAAGGTGGGCGGGGCTCCTGGAGCGTGGGCACGGCTGCCCCTGCCGAGGGCTGTGCTGTTAAGTATGGCAGCCAGAGAGGGGTCAGGAGCCAGGGGAGAGATGCAGGGTGTCAGAATCAGGAGTGAACAGGGGTCACTGCTGACACCACTCAAGCAAACAGGACTGGCTGGGGAACCGGCTGATGCCCACGTCTCATAAGAAAGGGTCATACACCATGACAAGTGGCATTTCCCCCAGGAACCCAGAATGAACATCCTTAGCTGTATGTGGCTGGGTTTTTTTGGGGGGGCAGGGGGGTTGTTTTTTGTTTTTTTAAAATTTTGGCCACGCCACGGGGCATGCGGGATCTTAGTTCCCCAAATAGGGATCGAACCCACGCTCTCTGCAGTGGAAGCACGGAGTCCTAACCAGTAGACCGCCAGGGAATTTCCCGTGTGTGGCTGTTTTTATATATGTATGTGTGTGTATATTTATTTATATATATATATATATATATATATATATATATATTTTTTTTTTTTTTTTTTTTTTTCTTTTTGGCTGCGTTGGGTCTTCATTGCTGCGCGCAGGCTTTCTCTAGTTGCGGCGAGTGGGGGCTACTCTTCGTTTTGGTCCACGGGCTTCTCATTGCAGTGGCTTCTCTTGTTGCGGAGCACAGGCTCTAGGCGCACAGGCTTCAGTAGTTGTGGCACGTGGGCTCAGTAGTTGTGGCTCACGGGCTCTAGAGCACAGGCTCAGTAGTTGTGGCGCACGGGCTTAACTGCTCCATAGCATGTGGGATCTTCCCGGCTCAGGGCTCGAACCCGTGCCCCCTGCATTGGCAGGCGGATTCTTAACCACTGCGCCACCAGGGAAGTCCCTGGCTGTTTATATTTAAGTTGATTAAAATTAGATAAAATTAAAACTTCAGTTTCTCCATTACACCAGCCACACTTCAGATGTTCTGTATTGGCACGTGGCGAGTGGTTCCTGTGATGGACAGTGTAGGTGTAGAATGTGTGCATCTAGAACATTCTCCAGGACAGCACTGCTCTAGATTCTGCCTGCCAGGAGCAAGCATGCCTCCCCACAGCAGGGGCCCAAGCTGCCTCCCACTGACCGTCTGCCTCTCCTGCAGGTGGCCGGGGGCCTGAGCCCCACACCAGCAGGGCCGCAGGCACTGGACATGGACAGCTGCCTGGACTCATCTGTGCTGGACAGCTCTGTACTTGCCTTCCCGGGACTCGGTGCTGAGGTGCGGGCTCCCCAGGGCCTGCCCGGATGGGGTTGTGTTCTGGGCAGCCTGGAATCAGGTTTCCTCTGTGCTTCTCAACAGGCCTTTGCTGGACAAATGAAACACGACTTATTTGTGGAGGATTCTAAAAGGTGGGGGTCCCTAGAGAAAACGTGAGCCGTCTCTCCTGTAGGTCAGCTGCGCCTCTCATGTGCTGCGTCACATATCCTCGTCCGTGTGTCGTGGCACTGTCCCGGGAGTGTTTGCTCAGCAGCCCCACGTGTCCACGTGTGACGGGACTTGGGTTGGGTGTGTGTGCAGATGCGTCCCCCGGGCTCCCCTTGCTGACCTGTCGCCTGCAGCCTGGTGTGCTGGCCATCCAGCGAAGGCACCCTCAGTTGGCCAGACTTGCTGAGTGACCCGTCCGTCATGGGCAGCACCCTGCAGCGGCTGGCCCGGGGCCGGATGGGCCGCATGCCGGGCCCAGAGGATGACAGTCTCTCCCTGGTCAGCCCCTCTTCACCTGCCAAATACTTCTCAGCTTCAGGTGGGTGAGCAGGGGTGGGGAGGGTAGTGTCACCCAGCTCCCCCCAGGAAGGCTCCAGGGCTGACACATTTTGCTCCCTCCAGATGAAGACCTGATCCGGCAGATCCTGGCTGAAGGGGCTGGCAGCCTGGCTCCCACCCAGGACACTCAAGGAGAAACGGACCTGCTCGCTGGCCTGTGAGTGCCCAGCTCCTGGGGGTGGGGGGCAGCAGGGAGCCCAGCCAGTAACCCTGCTCCCTGGCTGGGCCTGCCCTTGTGCTGTCCAGCCATTGTGGGGCTGGGGCGAAGTTGTTAGGCCTCAGAGTCCCTCATCTGTTGAAAGACCTCGTGGGGTCACCAGGGTCCAGCCAGTGTTCCCTTTAGGGTGGCAGGAGGGAGGGATGTTTGAGTAACAAAAGGCCACCAGTGTGAGGCTGGCAGGACCTGCCGTGATGCGGGGTCGTTGCAGGCTTTTAAATAGCTAATGTTGGGCTTCCCTGGTGGTGCAGTGGTTGAGAATCTGCCTGCTAATGCAGGGGACACGGGTTCAAGCCCTGGTCTGGGAAGATCCCACATGCCGCGGAGCAGCTGGGCCCGTGAGCCACAATTACTGAGCCTGCACGTCTGGAGCCTGTGCTCCGCAACAAGAGAGGCCGCAATAGTGAGAGGCCCATGCACCGTGATGAAGAGTGGCCCCCGCTTGCCACAACTAGAGAAAGCCCTCGCACAGAAACGAAGACCCAATACAGCCATAAATATATAAATAAATAAATAATTTAAATAGCTAATGTTTTTCCTTTCGACACTATTTCAATTTCATGGTTTTTCTTCTCTTTTCTTTTTTTTTGGCCGCACGGTGCGGCTTGTGGGATCTTAGTTCTCTGACCAGGGATTGAACCTGGGCCCTGGCAGTGAAAGTGCCGAGTCCTAACCACTGGACCGCCAGGGAATTCCCTTCAGTTTTATGTTTTGTTTTGTTTTGTTTTAACTAATTAATTAATTAATTTGTTTAATTAATTAATTTATGGCTGTGTTGGGTCTTCGTTTCTGTGCGAGGGCTTTCTCTAGTTGTGGCAAGCGGGGGCCACTCTTCATCGCGGTGCACGGGCCTCTCACTATCGCAGCCTCTCTTGTTGCGGAGCACAGGCACCAGACGCGCAGGCTCAGTAATTGTGGCTCACGGGCCCAGTTGCTCCGCGGCATGTGGGATCTTCCCAGACCAGGGCTCGAACCCGTGTTCCCTGCATTGGCAGGCAGACTCTCAACCACTGCGCCATCAGGGAAGCCCCCCCTAGTTTTATGTTTTTAAGAATTTCTCAACTTCCTGGCTGGTTTCCAATTTAGTAACAAAGATTCACATAGAATTACCTCATACCTCTTTTCTGATCTGTATCTATTTTAATATCCGTACTTCCATTCCTTTTAACTCTTCTCGTTTTCAAGCAACCAAAAATTACTGAGATATACGAACTCTCCCAGAACACAGAGAAAAAGGTAAAGCTTCTCAATTTATTTAACGAAGACAGATAACCATGCCATGATGGAATTTTAATGAAGGAATTGCCAATCAATTTGGAAACCTATGCTATGAGGAAGCCCTGGTAGTAATTAGTAGCTGACCACCCCACCACCTCCAGCCCAGAGCCCTCCCTGACACCCAGGTCCAGACATCCACCTGCCAGTAAGCAACTTCTCCGCATGAGTGTCCAGGGCAGCACAGACTCACACAGCAACACAAGATGTCTCAGGAAAGGGCAGGTGCACTCTTGGACTGACCAAGAGAAAACTCTTGGATTCATTCTCGACTCCTCTCTTTTCAAGTACTTCCTCACACGAGCCTTTAACAGATTCTGTCTGCTACTTCCCAGATTTGGAATCTGACCTTCTCTCCACTTGCCCTTGCACCTTCCATCCAAACATCATCCTCTGCCTGGACCATTCTGGGGCTGACTCAGCAGAGTCCTGTTCCTCCCTTACAGGTCACCTTCCTTCTCCCTGCAGCAGACTCTGCCACTGCCCTCCTGGGGTGGGGAGGGGGGCACATTGGTACGGGCTGTTGGTGGGAGGCCTCAGCTCTTCCCCATCTGGACCTCAGCACTAGGCTGCTTGAGCGTCCTCACAACATGGCGACCAAAGTGAGTGGTCCAGGAGAACGAGGTGGAAGCCATAGTGTCCTTTGTGGCCCAGCCCCTTATTCACACACGATCATTTCCACAGTATCCTCTTGGTTAGGAGGAAAGCATCACTGGGGCCATCCAGCAGGTGGCCTGCTGCAACTGGGCACAGTCCTCACGATGCTCCCCCAACCACACTTGCTCTGGCCCCACCCCCTCCCTGTCCCTCTCCTGCCACCTCCGTCGCCCACTTCCTTTGGCTATGGCTTCCCTTGCTCTTCTGTCCTCATCTTTTATATTTGCTGCTCCCTCTGCCTGGAGGGTTCTTCCCAAGACAGGAGCCTCACGTTCTACTTCCTTCAGGTCTCCTCTTATACGCTTCCTGATCAGAGCCTTCCTTCCTGCCCTGTGTAAATAATGTAAAAGGCACGGGAACGTGGGCGCGTGCTCGTGCAGGGCAGAAACAGGCCTCTGTCTCCATGTCCTCCCCTGCTTCGCTTATGCTTTCTGTCTGCTTCCCCCACGAGCATGTGCACATGACATGCACACGGACTGTGCTCTTGTCTCTCAGTGTGTAGAGCAGGGCCTGGCATCTAGTTAGGGGATGTCATGCTGGTTGTGACCGAAGGAATCAGTGAACCCAATCAGACACAGCCTTTGCTCTCCTGCAGCTTAGAGTCAAATGTCAAACTCTGTGTATGCTAGCTGAACCACTGATCCTGATACGACCTGTTTCTATCTGCATGTAAAATATAAACACATGTAGAGAAAAAGGACTAGAAATAACTATTAACACTACTGTTCCTTGCATGATGGAAATCTATTTTATAATCAGAAAAGTCCATTTCAAGAAAAAAGTGTGTCCTGTGTATTCATGTCTGTTCTCTCTGTGCTGTCCCACCTCCAGAAGCCGTTAACGCCTTTTATTCCCTGGGAGACGCACAAAACCAGAAAGGTTTGCCGCCACTCAGCGGCAGGCATGTCTGGAGGCCCATTCTCTTCAGGCTACAGCTGTGCGGACCTGCCGCTAAGTGTGTGCACTTTGTCCCCAGTTCATGGCTGTCACTGTCTTGCTTCCCTCTTTTCTTTTTCCCCCTTCTCCTCTCTGCTCCGGCTCCCGTAGCTGCCCTCTCTCTGTAGCAGCTCTGGAGCCCGGAAGGTCAGGTCGGGCGGCGCCGGGAGAGACAGGCAGCTCGGCACGTGAAAGTCACATGTATGTTTCCTTGTCCAGAAGCCGGTCTTGGGTTTCGCGTGCAGGGAGGCCTGGTTTGCTGGCACAGAGATCAGGCTGGGGGACGAGGCTGGAGGCCGGATGGTGGCGCCGTGGGGGGCGATGGCTGCTGGAGTGGTGACAGGATGGAGGGGCAACAGGTCACAGTGATGTGAGGCGAGGACCGGGTCCCAGAGGAGGTGACCTGGCCCCTCCCCAGAGTGACCAGTGGTGTTCTGGCCTCCAGCACCATCTCCACCTGGCTTGGGGCAGTGTCCTCTCTCTCCACGGACCAGGAGAAGGGAATGCACGGGCCCAGAGAGGTGGGCTGGCCGTGCCTTGGGCGGCGTGTGGGCCGACAGGTGATTGCTGGCTGCTCCCCTCTGCCTGTGCCTCAGGTGCAGCGCCCCTGGTGAGAGGAATCAGACGCTGATGCTGCCAGGGGAGAGGGGGCTGCCCAGCTCGAGCCTGATGTGGGAGCAGCCCCAGCCGGCAGAGCTGTCCAGGACAGGTGCGCTCCCGAGTCCCCAGGTTGGCCCTCCCCACCCCTTCCTCTGCGCTGCTGGTGACCTGTCTGTGTCTGCCTCCCCAGGGCTGGTGGAGGGTCTGCGGAAGCGACTGCTGCCGGCCTGGTGTGCGCCCCTGGCCCACGGGCTCAGCCTGCTCCTGGTGGCCGTGGCCGTGGGGGTGTCAGGGTGGGTTGGCGCTGGCTTCCCCTCCAGCGTGTCTGTCATGTGGCTCCTCTCAAGCAGTTCCAGCTTCCTGGCTTCGTTCCTCTTCTGGGAGCCACTCAAGGTAAGTGGGATGCAGGGGGGCCAGGCTGCCAGCCTCTGGCACCCACGGGCCCCTCTGATGCCAGCCCTGGTCCAGGTCCTGCTGGAAGCTCTGTATTTCTCGCTGGTGGCCAAGCGGCTGCACCCTGATGAGGATGATACCCTGGTGGAAAGCCCGGCTGTGACGCCCGTGAGCGAGCGTGTGCCCCGCGTGCGGCCACCCCATGGCTTTGCGCTCTTCCTGGCAAAGGAGGAAGCCCGAAAGGTCAAGAGGCTGCACGGGATGCTGAGGGTGAGCTCAGGCCACGCAGCCAGCGCCTGCCCTCCCTCTCTGGCCTCCTGGCCAGGGCAGCATCTTCCAGGAGGTCCTGCCTTTCTCAAAAACCTCACCTGCACCCTCTTTCTGACCACCAAAGGCCCTTTAGCAGGTGGTATAGGGCTCTGCAGCCCCCGCCCCAACTCCCTCCCATCACCTCCTGGCCCATCCTCCTGCCCAACTCAAATGCCTGCTCCTTCCTGGCCTCACTGGGCCCTGGTGCGGCTCCTTGGCCTTCACGGACCACGTCTGCCCCCAGGCCTGGCTCTCAGCACAAGGCCCCCTGGCTGTGGGCACTTTGCTGCCCAGCGTCTGGAAGCCCTGCTCTGTCACGGGTGGGGTGGGGGCAGGCTGGGTTCGGCTGACTCCGGGTCATCGCTGCCCCCCAGGGCCTTCTGGTGTACATGTTCTTCCTGCTGGTGACGCTGCTGGCCAACTATGGGGACACCTCGTGCCACGACCATGCCTACCGCCTGCAGAGTGCCATCAAGCAGGAGCTGGACAGCCAGGCCTTCCTGGCCATCACCCGGTATGGACGCCCCGATATGCAGGCACAGGTCTGTCTTCTCGGCCAGGGTGGTGCTGATGCTAACCAGGGTCCACCTTGATCCCGCCCTTGGTCCAACCCAGCCCGCCCGTAGGGGATATTGGGAAGTACCTCAATACATTTTTGGTTGTCAGAACTGGAGTGGGTGTTGCTGACATGACAATGGGGTAGAGACCACAGATACTGCTCAACACCCTACGTGCCCAGGACGGCCCCACAATAGTGTTATTGGCTCCTGAGTGTCAGGAAGCCCAGGCTGAGGAACCAGGTTGTGCCTCGTCTCCTGGGGTAGCACTGGTCACCTCCCCCTGGCTGGGCCGGGGCTGCAGTAGCAATGCTGTCTGGGCCTCTGACCCCTGGTGGGCA
Organism: Balaenoptera acutorostrata; assembly: GCF_949987535.1. Lineage (NCBI taxonomy): Eukaryota > Metazoa > Chordata > Mammalia > Artiodactyla > Balaenopteridae > Balaenoptera > Balaenoptera acutorostrata. The sequence goes on from NC_080078.1 coordinate 38,125,806, forward strand.
CCGGAAGCTGAAGGATGGAGCATGTGACTCTGTCTGGTGTGGTCAGGTCTGATGAGTTCTGGCCGTGGATGTCCCACGTGCTGCTCCCCTACATCCACGGGAACCCGTCCAGACCAGAGCTGGGGCCCCCACGACTGCGGCAGGTGCGGCTACAGGAAGGTGAGCTGGGGAGGGGCACCCTGGCACTTACCCTTACTTTTTTCCAAAGAGAAGCCTTTGGCCAGGGTCTGGTTCCAACTCCCTTAGCTGGGTGACCTCCCTGCCTCAGTTTCTCGATGTGTAGGTGAGACAGTGACATCTATCTTCTGGGTTGCTGGGAGGGTTCGGTGAGATCCCATAGAGCTCAGCCTAGGAGGCTGGTGAACAGTCAGTGCTCCTGGTTTGGCCGGGCTCATTCCCCAGCCCTCTGCTTTCAGCACTCTGCCCGGACCCGCCTGGCTCAGGGGCCCCTATGTGCTTAGCAGCCTCAGGTGGCTTCAGCACCAGCGACTACGGCATTGGCTGGGGGAGTGCTGCCCACAATGGCTCTGAGATGTGGGCCTACTCAGCGCCGGACCTGCTGGGGTGAGCACGGAGGGCAGGTCAGGGTGCCCAGGGGGCAGGGGGAGTTCTCCAGAGGAGCCCCTCGTTCCAGCCCACTCCCAGGTTCTGCATGGCGCCGGCTCTGACACTGTCCTCCTCCCTGGCAGCGTCTGGTACTGGGGCTCCTGCGCCGTGTATGACAGCGGGGGCTACGTGCAGGAGCTGGGGCCCAGCCTGGAAGAGAGCCGCGCGCAGCTGGGCTTCCTGCAGCTGCACAACTGGATCGACAACAGGTGGGTGCCCTGCCCTCAGCCCCCTCCCGACCCCCGCCCACTGTGCACATTGGTCACATCTGCGGGCCGGCTCACTCCCACGCCCAGCTTCGCTGCTTCCGATCATCCCCTGAAGGAGCCCAGCGAGCCCGCCTGCAGCCCCGTGGCCTCCCCGGTGCACGCCTCACCCTCTCCTCAACACCTGCCCCCAAGCCTCTTCTGCGAGCGCATCGGCTTCTCCTGGCGCGGCCCCTTCCTTCCCACCCCGTCTGACTCCGGGCCCTCCGCGCAGGAGCCGTGCAGTGTTCGTGGAGCTCACGCACTACAGCCCGGCGGTGGGGCTGCACGCCGCCGTTACGCTGCGCCTGGAGTTCCCGGCGGCCGGACACGCCGTAGCGGCGCTCAGCGTCCGCCCGTTCGCGCTGCGGCGCCTTAGTGCCGGCCTTTCGCTGCCGCTGCTTACCTCGGTAGGCCCCGCCCCGCCCCGCCCCGCCCCGCCCCGGCCCCCGATGGCCCCGACCCGACCCTGACCCCGCCCCGGCCCCGCCCCCGCCCCCGCCCCCACAGGTGAGCCTGTTGCTGTTCGCTCTGTACTTCTCCGCGGCTGAGGTGCGCGCCTGGCGCAGGGAGGGGCGTGCGCGCGCCACGCGGCCTGGGACCTGGGCGCGGTGGCTGCTGGTGGCGCTGACGGCGGCCGCAGCGCTGGTGCGCCTGGCCCAGCTGGGCGCCGCTGACCGCCAGTGGACCCGCTTCCTGCGCGGCCGCCCGCGCCGCTTTACCAGCTTCGAGCAGGTGGCACAGCTGAGCGCCGTGGCCCGCGGCCTGACCTCCTCGCTGCTCTTCCTGCTTTTGGTCAAGGTGAGGGTTGGGCCGGTGGGCCGGGGCGGGCCGGCGTTGGCGGGGTCGGTCGGCTGACGCCCTCTGTCCACAGGCTGCCCAGCAGCTGCGCTTTGTGCGCCAGTGGTCGGTTTTCGGCAAGACGCTGTGCCGGGCCCTGCCAGAGCTCGTGGGGGCGACCTTAGGCCTGGTGGTGCTCGCCGTGGCCTATGCGCAATTGGCTGTCCTGGTAGGTGCCAGTGGGGCCCTCGGAGAGGGTGGCTTAGCCCAGGCCGCGCCTCACTCATGCCACCTTCCCCACAGTTGGTTTCCTCCTGCGTGGACTCACTTCAGAGCGCCGCCCGGGCCCTCCTGGTGCTGTGCCCCGGGGCTGGGGGTCCTGCCCTGTGCCCTGCGGAGTCCTGGCGCCTGTCCCCTGTGCTGTGCACGGGGCTCTGGGCCCTGCGGCTGTGGGGTGCCCTGAGGCTGGGAGCAGTCCTCCTGCGGTGGCGGTACCACGCTTTGCGTGGGGAGCTGTACCGCCCAGCTTGGGAGCCGCAGGACTACGAGATGGTGGAACTGTTCTTGCGCCGGCTGCGCCTCTGGATGGGCTTCAGCAAAGTCAAGGAGGTGGGTACGGCCCAGTGGGGGGGAGAGGGACGCACCCTGGGCCCAGCTGAGCCCAGGGCGCAGCCGGACTGACCGAGCCCCTGTGCCGCCCCCAGTTCCGCCACAAAGTCCGCTTTGAAGGGATGGAGCCCCTGCCCTCCCGCTCATCCAGGGGCTCCAAGTCTTCTCCGGATGTGCCCCCACCCAGCGGAGGCTCTGACGTCTCCCGCCCCTCCACCTCCTCCAGCCAGCTGGATGGGCTGAGCGTGGGCTTGGGCCGGCCGGGGCCCCGAGGGGAACCTGAGCCTGAGCCCTCCCGTCTCCAAGCCGTGTTTGAGGCCCTACTCGCCCAGTTTGACCGACTCAACCAGGCCACGGAGGATGTCTACCAGCTGGAGCAGCGGCTGCAGAGCCTGCATGGCCGCAGGAGCAGCGGGCCCACAGCCTCACCTCCCCCTAGCCCCTCCCCAGGCCTGAGGCCAGTCCTGCCCAGCCGCCTTGTCCGGGTCAGTGGAGGCGTTGGCTTGGCTACAGGCCCCAGCAGGGCATCCCTGCGGGCCAAGAACAAGATCCACCCCAGCAGCACTTAGCCCCAGGGGATCTGGGCTCATGCCTCTTCTCTGGGGTGGGCCTGTGGCTTCGCTCTGGCCCCTCAGAGCCAGAGCAGACACCGCTCAGTATTATTATCTTCTGCCACCCTCGAGGTTTTGGGCCAGGCAGAACAGCTGCACGCAGGTCCCCCAGAGAGCAGGCAGCACTTGTCTGTGTCTCTCTGTGGGCTTCAGCACTTTAAAGAGGCCGCGTGGCCAGCTAGGACCCAGGGTCCCCTCCCCAGTTCCCTGTGGGAGGACACAACAGTATTGGACTGAGTGCCCGGCCTCTGAGATGCTAATTTATTTCCCGAGTCCTCAGGTACAGCGGGCTGTGCCCGGCCCCACCTCCTGGGCAGACATCTCCCCCTTGCTAAGGATCCAGGCTATGGGGGATGGAACCTGCACCTCCTGTCATCCTCCCCCCTAAATTATTACCTCCTCTGTCCCCCTGCTGAGTGCATTCACCTCCAGCTGCCGCTGCGTGTCTATTGTCTGTCAGTAATTTATGTGGGGTTAAAATGTATATATTTTTGTACGTCGCTTTATTTTTCAATAGGGCCAAGTGGCCTGGTGGCTGAAACAGCCTGTGCCCACTGTCACCCACCTTGATGGGGAGCTAGGACTGCAGAGCTGGCCTCCCTCCCCAGACACCTGCCCACACAGCTGGGGAAGCAACAGCCACTTCTTGGCTCCAAGTCTGGCCTTGGGCAGGTGCTGGGCAGAGAGGGCGGTTGGAGGGGCACAACCACCCCAGGCCATTCTTGTCACCACCATGGCCTTATTCTCCTCCCCTGCCCAGGCCTGCTGGTGGGTCTGGGTGAGGTGCAGCACCAGTGCATGGCGCGGGGCCCTAGGGTGGGTAGGGGGAAAGATCTCTCCCCGGGGGCTGGCTCCCGGGCCAGGGGAGGTGAGCATGACAGTGCACGTGTGAGGCTTTCCTGAGGGCAAGGCCCCAACAGCAGCCTGACAGGCCCCCTCCCCACTCCAGTGGGCGTGGCCAAAGCTACAGCCTTGATCCCACCCCACCCAACAGACGAAGTCAAATAAATGAGTTGACTGACCGTTCCAGTGTCTGTGTCCACACCAGTGTCTGTCTGTGTCCAAGCACACAGGCCTGGGCCACACCAGCACTTTATTTGCACAAATAAATACCACCCAGTGTGCCTCACGGGGGCAGGGAGAGTCCGGGAGCATGGCTGCTCAGGTGACAACTGGTGGAGCCCAGGCACGTGCTCAGCATCTCAGAGAAGCCCCAATGGGACCGGGCACCAGCCCCCGTGCAGCCTCACACAAACTCAGTGAAGTCATCCACGGAGGAGACGAGGCGCTTCCGCTGGCCTGTCTCGTAGGTGGGCGTGGGCTCAGCTGGGGCCTGCGCGGGGGCCTTGGCGTGGCCGGGAGGGTGAGTCTGCATCAGGGGCAGGCTGGCGTTTGAGTAGTGGGCTTCCTCACGGATCTGAGGGAGAGGGAGCTTCGGCAGCAAGTCCAGAAGGGGCGGCGCATGCTCCCCAGGCTGGATACCAGCACCCCCAGTCGGCCATCACGTCTCTGAGGGAGTGCCCCCACCCCCAATGCCCAGCATGCCCACAGCCCAGCCTCCCTACCCGGTGGCGGAGCCGCTTGATGTGGCGGAGCCTGGCAATCCACTTGGAGGGATAAGTGTCAGTGGGGTTGGAGCGGCTGTGGTGCACCTGCGAAGCCATCTGGGGCGGGGAGGGCGGAACAGTGAGCCCTGCACAGGTGGCACCTGTGGGCCTGTCCCACCCACCTCCCGGGGGCCACCTCTGCTCACGTTTGCATGCAGGGCCATCTGACGGGCCACGAACGGCAGGTTTTGGTCTGACACGATCTTGGCCACGCTGGTGTCCACGAGGCCCTCCATGTCTGGGGAGACATGGCACTCACGTGGGGCTCAGAGCCCCGGGTGCCTCCCCACCTGGCCCCGCGCCTCACCTTTCCTGCACCGCAGCGACACCAGGTTGCACTCATAGTCCAGGGGGGTGATGATCACGTGGACAAAGTTGAACTGGCCCTGCCCGGACAAGAGCAGGGGTCACCCCAGCACCGAGGGCCACTTTCTGCCACCCCACACTTAGCCCAGGAGGGCAGCGGGCTCATTGGTTAGACGTTCGCTAACTCAGCACGTGTAGCCGCCACCTGCACACCCACACTTCCTCCTCACCTGGCCTGGGGGCCACCACCCTGTCACCCCTCTACTGCCTCACCTACAGCCTGCATAAGCCAGACGGGCACACAGCTCCCAATCCCTCCACACTGCCCAGGGCTTCTGTGCTGCCCAGCGGACACCTGCCTCACTGTCGGCTGAGAGCAGCATGTGGAGCTCTGCAAGTTCCTGGGCTGCCCAGGATGGCACACAGAGCACCCACACCTCAGGCCCCTCTGAGGTTTCCTCCCAGCCACGTGTGTGTGTGTGTGTGCATGCGCCGTCGCCCTCCCCCCGCCCCCCCCCCACAGCTCTACAACGCAAGAGGCCCACTTCGGCCTCCCCAGACACTCCTGCCTCTACCAGAGTCTCTGCCCCAAGCCCCAGGGGGTCTGTGTTCAGTGACCTCCTCCAAGGCTGCTCAATGCACTCAGAATAAATCCCAACGCCCCTGAGCACTGCCACCTCAGACCCTGGGCTGCGCCAGGCACCTGCCCACTCAGCCTTGCAGCTCGTCCACACGTGGCCACCCTGTGACAAGCCACCTGCACTGAGCCTGCCTCCTCCCTGCGGGACCTCGAGCCCCAGCAACCTCCTCTAGGAAAGGGGGTGATACCAGGCCCAGCCCAACCGCTGTGCGACGACATGAGGGATGGACTGGGGGACAGGACTCAGGGCTGTTACAAGCAAACGCTGCATACCCACCACCTGCCATGCACCCGCCAAGCACAGCCGCAAAAAAACCCACAGCAGCGCACGGCTCCAAGAGGAAACCAATGGGTGTTGTCCTCATCACAGAAGAGGACACGGCCCAGGTGGGGGCCCGCCACCTCAGGGGGGTGCACAAGCGGGTCGTGATGTCACCAACGCTGACCCAGCGGAGCTCGCTATCTCTGCTCAACACAGAGCAGGGGGCACTTCCCCAGAGAGATGCGGCTTCCAGCCTGGGGGCCTGGGGCCCAGATCCACGCCCACCTGCCCCTTGCTCACTTTGATGGTGCCGAGCTTGAAGTCCTCGCCAGAGTCGTTGTAGACAATGGACACGAAGTCATTGCCCAGGTGGCGCTTCTTGTCACAGCGGTGCTTGTCCACGTCCTTGGTGGGCATCAGGGTGGCGATGTGGAAGACGGCTGCGGGGCGGGGCGGAGCGGAGCTGAGCGGGGTGGCGCCAACCCAGGCAGGGTGCCAGTGAGGGCTCCTCAGGCTGAGGCTGGGGGCCAGGACAGGTGGCAGTGGGTACAGCCCTCAGTGCCCCTGAGAGGAGGGCTAGGTTTCTCCGGAGGCTCCTGAGGGCCCACAGGAGCTGGGAGGAGCGGGCGCGGGAGGGCACACACCTTGCATGATGTCGTCATGCCAGCAGTAGGTGAACTGGCCGTCCTCGCCACACACGTCCAGGCCACCCAGGTACACCTTGTCCGGCTGGCAGTCCTTGAGCTCGATGAGCTTGCCCAGCCCCGTCAGGAACTCCGTGTACCTGTAGGAGCCGTGCTCATTGGACAGGATGGCAAGCTCACTGTTGCTCTGCAGGGAGACAAACGGGGCATGGTGGCACCTGCTCCCAGGCCACCCCCCAACCACATGCCGCCCCTCCCTGGCTCTCAGGACCCCAAGGGCTTGTTGCTGCTGGGGACCCAGGGGCGGGGTGACTGGTGTGTCTGGGCAGACAGCCCCACTTCTGCCATCGACCCGACTCAGGGCGAGGCAGCTTCATTCAGGGCGAGGCAGCTTCATTCTCGTCGTTGCCCAGCTGTGTCACCCTGCTCCCCCACTCTCTCGTAACTAGCCTGCCACTAAACTGGGCCAGCTCAGCTTCAGAACACACCCAGAGCCCTCGGCACTCCTCTGTCCCCGCTCCTCCAACCTGCCTCTCACTCCGCCCACTGCCCCACCTCTGCCGGTTCTCAGCCTCAGCCGGAGGGTGCTTTTGAGACTCAGGTCGAGTCAACTTGAACCCTTCGCTCGGAACCACCTGAGGCCCTCCCGTCTCACTGGATGCTGTCCGAGTTCCCGCAACAGCCCCACTGCTTCCTGCCCCCACTGCCCACACCCCGCCCAGCACCCCTCCCCTCTGCGCCGGCCCTGGAGCGCACTATGCCGCCCCCACCTGCATGCACGCTCGCCTCCCTCACTTCTTCCACGTCTGCACTCCATGTCACCTCCCTCGGGTCAGCGACATGAAAAGCGTGCCGCTCACACCTGCGCAGGCTCCCTGGACCCGCCACCTCCTCCTCCTCCTCGGTCCTCGCCACTCCGTGCACCACGTGCTCACACACTACCTGTCACTCTCACTCCTGGGTCCCTGGCACAGAGCTCAATGGGCACCTGACACTCCAGCGGCCCTGCAGTGACCAAGCTCTGCGGAGGACAAGGGCCCAGACCCTCACCCCCACCCCCAGTGGGGTGGCCGCCCGGCTCTGCCCAGCATGTAGGCTGGCCCCTGCCAGCCTGGCAGCCTCACCTGGCCTTCTCCCACGTACAGGACGGCGATCTTGTGTGTGTCATACGATGGGATCTGGTCAAGGAGCTGCACTGACCGCTCAAAAGACTGTAGCCACAGAGCCCTGCCTGAGCCCAGGGCAGAGGCTGTCCCCTACCACCAGCCCTGCCCAGCCAGCCCCAGCCCAATGCCTGTCCAGGAGAGGCCTCTCCTCACGCAGGCAGGTTACCGCAGGCTGCTGTGGAGACCTGAGGCCGTAGCCCTCCACGAGCCTGGGCTATAGCCCCCACTGCCCAGCCCTGGGGCATCATCCCACTGTGCACCCCCAGCCAGGCTCCAGGGGGACCCTAAGGGGAGAGAGGGCCCGCCTACCTCATTGGGCAAAAGGATTGGTTTGTTGGACTCATCACCAAAGAAAGGTGAGTGGTAGAGCTGCAGGAACACAAAGCTGCAGGGGAAGAGAGATGATGGGGGCTGGGCTTGGAGCTACACACCCAGGGCCAGGGTCACAGCCAATACGGTCACAGCCCATGTGGAGAGCAGCAGGGCCCGAGCCTCATCACCCAAGGAGCTACCCTCTCCTGTGGCTCCGACCAGCCACGGGGCAGAGGATGTGCAGACCTGTACCCCAGCCTGCTCTGCCCTGGGCCCCTCAGGCACCACGTCCCCACAGGGAGCATCCAGGCACTCCCACCAGGAGAGCAAGGCTCACCTGGGGTTGATACCCGGCACCTTCTCGGTATTGGAGGTCCCAGCTCTGCTCTTGAAGGTGTCCCTCTCCACCCTCTTGCCCCTGCGTGACGGGGCCGAATCAGAGATAGTGTAGCCTCGAGGCCGCAGCCCACTGGGGGAGCGGGGACAGCTGGAAGGCAAGGGACCCTCAGGCTGGGTGGAACCCTGGCCCTGGCTCTCTTCGCCTGGGGCTGACCAGGCAGCACCTTCCCTGTCCAGGATCCCTGACTGTGACCGGGCCTTGGCCTCAGGGCTCAGCCGGCCGACATCAGCCTTGTCCCCAGGGTCCCCAAGGATGTCCTGCAGGGTCTGTAGTTCAGGCGATGAGCTTGACTTGCTCAGGGGCTGCGAGGGCTGGAAGGCGAGCTCCACAGAGGGCCGGGAGCCCTCAGAGGAGACGGCCCGCTCGATGGGGATCCCCCCAGCAGCCAACTCCTCGGCGTGGAATGACTTCTCCTCCTGGCTGGAGGTCGAAGATGACTGCAAAGAGCGTATCCAAAGAAAATCTTCATCAAGAGGCACCATTGAGGGGACTTCCCTAGTGGCGCAGTGACTAAGAATCCGCCTGTTAATGCAGGGTACACAGGTTCGAGCCCTTGTCTGGGAAGATCCCACATGCCACGGAGCAACTAAGCCCGTGCGCCACAGCTACTGAGCCTGCGCTCTAGAGCCCGCGAGCCACAACAACTGAAGCCCACACGCCTAGAGCCCGTGCTCCACAGCAAGAGAAGCCACCACATCGAGAAGCCCGCGCACCTCAACGAAGAGTAGCCCCCCCTCGCCGCAACTAGAGAAAAGCCCATGCACAGCAACGAAGACCCAACACAGCCAAAAATAAAAAAAAAAAAAGACAATGAAAATTCAATATACTAAAAAAAAAAAAAAAGGCACCACTGAGCCCACCTGGAGGCAACAAGGCCCCACCCATCCTCCAGCCCAGGGCCATGGAGCTGCCCAGCACTGAACTGATGGTTCCCCCATCCCCCGAAAGCACCTCCCTGTGCCCCATACTCAGCAGAGGAGACAACAGCCCCACAGACTAAAGGAGTATCCAGCAATGAGAAGCTATATTCCTGGGTAGACCACTGGAAAACCCCACACTGTCTTACAGCAAGGACTTGGTAGAACATCTAGCCGTTTTTCTTAGATAAGAAAAGGCAAGGGGATGGGGTGGGGGGGACAGTGGAAAAATCTTCTAGAGTTCAGAGCAAATCAGTGATGTGCCACAAAGCTTAAGGTGGAGGTCCCGCACCTGCCCCCACCCCCGCCTCAGCCCCCGCCTCCCACCCGACCCTCCCTCTCCCTCTCAGTAGCTGGGCTTGAGGTCTAGAGGCCCGCCTGGCAATGGAGGTCCAGATGGCAAGCACCGACAGGGACCCTCAGGCCGGCTCTGGTCCCCGGCTGCACTCACCCTGCTGAAAGCTTCAGTGTGCCGATAGCTCCCGTCTGTGCCTAGGGTTGCCTCAAAGTCTTCCAGTTCGGGGGGATCCACTGGCAAACTAGCCTCGCCTGGACTTCCCTCCTCCAGAACTACCGCAGAGTCTGGAAAGACACACACGGTGCTGCTGGGTGCCGGCCCGGCCGCCAGGAGCTCACGTGGCCTCAGGGGTACCAGCTTTCCCCCCACGAGAGGGCACAGCGGCCCCCCAGCAGGGCCAACCCTTCCCGTCGAGCCAGCTGGAGGAGGGCACTCTGAGCGCCCTGGGTGTGAGCCCTGACACAAGCGTGTCTCCTACATGGGCTCCCAGGGGTCAGGATGAGAGGACATCTGGCTCCTCTAGTCCCCACCTACCCACCCCAGTGTCCACAGAAGCCGCCTCTGCTCCTTCAGCAAGGCAGGTGGGCAAGCGCAGGCCGGACCCCCATGAGCAAGCCGCTCCCCCCCCACCCGCCCCCGCCTGAGATGGGGCCTCGGCTCAGGAGGAGGGCATGCCTACACCAGCCCTCAGGAACTGGGGAGAAGCCAGAGCTCCTCCCTGCTTGGCCCTGGTTGAAAGACTGCAGCGGTAAAGTCCCTGTGTGGGAACACAGGCTCGGGAGCCATTCTGGAGAGTGGAGGCTAGCCTTCCGAGTCCAGGCCAACTCCGAGCCCGGCGCACTTAGGAGAGAGCATGATGCCCCCAAGCCACGTTTCCTGTGCCAGAGCCAGGGAGAGGGGGGTGAGAAGAAGCAACCGAGTTAGCGCCGCCCGCACGCAGCCCCGCACACGTGCAGTCCATTAGCCGCCCATGAGAGCCCCTCTGCCACTACACGCTCCTAGCTGGCTCCTGCCCATGCAGTAGGGCCTGGGCAGCTGGAGCCCCGAGCAGGCCACACCCTCCCTGCCGGGGCCTGGGAGCCACGGGCCAGAAGCCGGTCTGCAAGGCCCTCGGCCAGCCCACTATGAAAGGCAGACACGTCCCAATTTGTGGGTTCACAAAGCCAGTCAGACCACCAGAGGCCGGGGCAGGGGCAGCTCGGCTGAGCCCCCGAGCCAGGCTCGCACCCCAAAAGCTATTCTCTGTCGGCCTCTGGGGTTCAGTTGCCCAAGGTCACCTCCTCAGGCCTGAAGAAGGGGCTGGGAGGGCCTGTCTGGCTCAGGAACAGAGCTCAGCCATGAAAGCGCGAGACAGCAGGGGTTCCCGCTGGCAAAGCAAACACATTCGGCACCGACGTCCTCATGCGAGTCAGGGCCCTGCACCCAGAGGGCGACGAGAGGCTGAGGTGCCATCATGGAGGGGTGAGTGGATGAGGGACGATGAGTCAGCATCTAGAGGGCAGAGTGGTGCTCTGCAGCAAACACCGCTTTCCTTAAAGAGACGCACGAATACCTGCCCAGGAAATGCTCCTGTGCAGCTTTCCTTGGCAACTGGACTGGTACAGGGAGGAGAAAGAGGCCACTGCAAGGGAAACCGTGAGCGGCCAGTCAGCAGAAGGAGAGACTACGCACAGGTCGAGCAGAGAGGACAGGCACCACTAGTCCTGCACAGACCCGGAGCCTGGAGAGAGAGAGGGGAGGGCCAGCGATCGGCTGGAGGGGTGGGTGTGGCACACACAGGTCCCAGCTCTCCAAGCTGCTGGAGCGGACATCTGGGGCAAGGAGTGCATCCCTCCTTCTCATGAGTAGAGGTCCTCGGCCTCTAAGTGTCATCTGGCCACAGGGAAGGCCGGGGGTTGAAGGACAGCACGGGCCCAGCTGGGCAGGGCCATGAGAGCGCAGGCAGGAGCAGGCAGGCTCAGGTGTGCTCGGCGCATCCAAACCCAAACCCAAACCTAAACCCAAGCAGAAGTGCGGCGGCTTCCTGGAACCCCTGGCACCAGGCATCCCGAGGAGGGTGCAGAACCAAGGCCTCGCCTGGCCCTGCCCGTGTCCACCCCATGAGTAGGGCAAGCTGAGCAGGGCCTCGAGCCCACCGATTCATGGTACCGCGTCTCCAAAGAAGAAGGTCGCCCCTGCAGGAGCAGGCCCTGCTCTCTGGAGATGGGCGTCCCCCAGCAGCCAGCCTTCTCCCAATGCCTGAGGCTGGCAGCACCAAGAAGGCTCAGGACCCCATCCCAGGCGCATCTGCCATCAGACAGGGCACACCAGGTGGGCGAGAGGCCAGCGCTCACCTGTGTTAGAGCGTGGGGGTGGGGGGGGCTTGGCTGAGCCGGCCGCCGGCACCGACAGCGACTTGTACAGGGCCGTGTCGCGACGCTCCTTGAAGCGCTCGGCGGCCATTAGGGCATTGGACAGCTCCTGCAGGGGCGTGTTGTTGATGTCCGAGGAGAAGGGGCTGAGTGGGTTCTCCAGGCTCATCAGCCAGCTGGTGTTCCCTGCAGCGGGGCAGCCAGCACCCCACAGGGCTCAGGGCTCAGGCCCAGCACGTCCGAACAGCCATCCCCTCCCGGCCCTCCCGGGGCAGCCCCAGCCACACTGGCCTTTAGGGAACATGCCTCGTGCTCCACCAGGGAGTAACGGTGGGGGGACCAGGCAAGGCACGCCCCTGGCCTTGCCCTGACGCTCCCACCCCCAGTCCTCCTGCCCCAGGCCCTGAGGTCAGGGCAGCCACCAGTGGTCACTGGCCTCAGTGACAAGCACGAGGGGCCCTTAGCTCACAGCACCTGCTGCCCCAGGGCAGTTCCCACACTCAGGACAGGCTCAGCCAGGCTCAGGGCCAGAGGGGGAGCAGCCAAGGCAACTCAGCGCAGCAGACTCCTCCCCAAAGGGGGGCTCTGGGTGGGGCCCAGAGAGGCTTCTGGGCTCTGTCCACTCTCCCCTCCAGGCCCAGAGGACCACGCTTGGACTTGACCTTCCTCACTGAGCAGCCTCACATCCCAGCATCTCACTAGACCTCAGTCCACCTCCTCCCAGCCCACCTGGTTTCCTGCCTCCCCCACGGCCATTCCCTCACAGGAACCGGGAGGACTGGGCTAACACACACGAGGAGGCTCTCCCTGCCCCGACCCCCACGGCCCCACAGCCTGGCACGCAAGGCCTCCATGGGACCAGCACCCCATCCCTCTCCTCACCACTCGGTCACCACTGGCCCCACACTGCACCTGAGATGCCTCCCAGGCTCTGGGCCTTGGCTGAAATGCCCCTGTCGTGGGCTGAGTTGTGTCCCCCCAAATTCACGTGTTGGAGCCCTAACCTCTGGGACCTCAGAAAACGACTGCATTTGGAAACAGGCTCTTTAAAGCAGTGATTAAGGTAAAATAAGACCGCACGGACGGACCCTAATCCATTCTGACTGGTGTCCTTAAAACAAGATTAAGACACAGACGGACGACCGCATGAGAATGCAGTGAGGAGACTGCCGTCTAAAAGCCAAGGAGAGAGGCCATAGGAAAAACAAGCCTTGCCGACACCCTAACCTTGGACTTCCAGGCTCCAGGGCTGGGAGGAAATAAATTCTGTTGTTTAAGCTGTCCAGTCTGTGGTGCTTCATTATGGCAGCCTGAGCAGACCAGGACAGACCCTCTCCTCACTTAGCCATGGGACCTCCCCTCACTGTTCCTCTCTGGGGACTCGGCTCAAAAGTCACCTCTGAATTGCTCCTGTGGCCCAGTCTGCCTGCCACTGGCTCCTGTGTGTCCAGAGCCTTTATGTAACTGTCCCACACTAGGGGCTGACAGCGGCCCAGGCCAGCTGAGCGCAGGTCCACCCCCCGGGGTACCTGTGGGCCTCCGGACCAAGATCTCCGCCCAGCCCTGGGTCAGCAGGGGGACGTAAGCCGCCAGGTTTGTCTTCTCCTTCTGCGCCGGGAGCTGGGTGCTGGCTGAGGCCTTCTCGGGCTTGCTGGGTGGAGCAGTCTGTGAGCCCGGGGAAGCGGGGCTGCCAGGGAAGTGGGAGGCTGGAGCATCCAAGGCACCAACTCGAAGGCCATGGCCCCCTGAGGAGAAGGAGAGCAGGAGGGCTGGTGACCACCACCGCCCAGTGGAAAAGCCACTGGCAAGGCCTGGCTGCTCCACCTGGGGTCTGGGCTGGCCAAGCCCTGAGCTAGTGCCCAAGGGCAGCTCGGCTATCCCCAGGCATGGCCCTCTTCCAGTGTCAGTGTCAGCCTTGACGGACCCAGGGCAGCAGGAAGGGCCCCCATCACCTGCCCCATAGTCAGACCATGGCTCATTTCAGCTACAGCAGAGTAAAAAACTCCAGGGGTGGGCTTCCCTAGTGGCGCAGTGGTTAAGAATCCGCCTGCCAATGCAGGGGACATGGGTTCGAGCCCTGGTCTGGGAAGATCCCACATGCCGCGGAGCAGCTGGGGCCGTGAGCCACAATTACTGAGCCTGCGTGTCTGGAGCCTGTGCTCCGCGACAAGAGAGGCCGCGATAGTGAGAGGCCTGCGCACTGCGATGAAGAGTGGTCTCCACTTGCCACAACTGGAGAAAGCCCTCGCACAGAAACGAAGACCCAAGACAGCCATAAATAAATAAATAAATACAATTAAAAAAAAAAAAAAAAAAAAAAACTCCAGGGGTGAGCTGGGCTGAGGGCCAGGGCTGCTGAGGGCTCATAAGAAACACTGACCACAAGAACAGGCCCCCAGCGGCAAGGGGGCCTTGTGCCACAGCTGCACAGAAGGTCATGTCCCCCCCGCCCCAACCCCATGACGAGGGCTCACAGGCAGCACTCTAGTTATTCAGAAACTGGAGCAGGCCTAAAGGCAGCCACCTTCATCCTCAGCTCCCAGGACCTTCCTGAGCACAGGGACTTGCAGAGGCACCCAGGAGGGAGGCAGGGTGGGCAGAGGCTCACCAGACATGGAGCGGACCCGGTCCCGGGCTCCACGGCACACCTGTTGCCCGGCCTGGGACTCCAGCTTGGCTGGTGCCTCCTTTGTCTGTCTCACGTGCACACTGGGGTCAGAGCTGAGGACAGAAGGGTCCCCGCAGAGTGTGACCAAGGTATTCCATGGGCTCCAGGCCAGCATGACACTGTCTCTCATGCAGGCCTGGGCTCAGGCCAGCCACCATCAAGGCCAGGCAGGCAGGGGCAGAAAAGTGGTCACCTCAACTCTGGGCCGCCCTGCAGCTCTCCTGAGTCCAGGCCCAGCAGAGACCGGGTCCCAGTCCCCACGCTCGTTGTCACGGTGACAAGCTTGTTCCCAACCAGCCAGGTTTTGGTCCTGCCACCTGCCAGGAGGAACTCTCCCACAGGGGACCTGAAAGCACAAGAGTGTCGGTCAATACCTCGCCCGCAGGAAGGAGCCCCGTGTGCCACTCCTGCTGCCCCTTTGACCAAGTGCAGTCACAGAAGATAAGCTAGGCCCTGCCCTCTGGCCCTGCCCCAGTCCTGGAGCCCGACTCGCACCTCTTGGGGACCGCCGTGAAGTTGGAGAACACGTATCTGGCCATCATGTCCAGACACGTCTCTGTGAGCTCCAGGTGGAGATTTTTCAAGTTGTCGTCAGCCTGGGCCATTGAGTTCTCATCTGCAGACCCCAAGCTGGCGCTCGTGAGAGATGTCTGGATCCTGCTGGAGGGAGGAGCCATGGCGAAGTCAGGGTGCCAGGTGGGGGCCGAGCCATCTACCACCAGGGCCAAAGCTCAAGGCATGCAGGTGCTGAGAGGGCTGCACTCAGAAAGACCCGCCAGGGCGTGTGGCCAGTCGAGCCACAGCTTGGCAAACCGAGTGGACACATCATCCCAGGGGGTGGGCAGACAGGGGCTCATGGGAGAGACCCAGGCCTGCTCATCGGAGCACAGGCTTAGGAGACAGGGAGAGACAGGCTGTCCCCTCACCGAAGCGCAGAAGAGTCAGGTGATGGCTTTGTGGCAGAACAGTGTAGTCATGCAGAGACACGGAGACCACAGGACACACAGACAAAGATTGCATTCTGCCCACAGGGCCACCTCCCATGGAGGACAGGAAGGGTCTGGGCTTCGTGTGAGGCTCTTCACCCACACACTTGGGCCGCCCCGGCCCTGCCCCAGTGACCAGGAGGAGGGGCTTGTGCACGTTTCACTCTGATACAAATTTCATACTCCCTATGCCGAGTTTTGCTCATGATAAAGAATTTGTTGGAAAAGAGCTGAAAGGGGAGCCTCACTGACCACTCCCCAACCCCAGCTCCCCCCCAGGTCAAACCCCACTTGGTAGAAGCCAGCCTGAGGCTGGAGCCCCAGCCAGGCGTCAGCAAGGGGGTGGGTCTCCGAGCTGTGGGACGCTGAGGCCTGAAGGAGCTTCCAGGTGAGGAGACAGTGCAGCCTGACCTGTCGGCACGAAGCAATAACCCCCCCCAGAGCCCACACCTGCACCCGGACACAGCAGGGAGAAGTGATGAGACTGCACCCCTGGAGAGGCCAGGCCTCCCCTGCCCGGCCTCTCACAGGCTGGCCCCCAGCCCACTGCCCTACACAAAAGTCCCCATTCCCTCTCAGCTACAACAGAAAACAGACCTTTTCTAGAAAAAAAGCTCAAGAAGAAAGTCCACTAAAGAGGATATGAAAGAAAAGCCGAACCCTGGAGAGTGTGTCCCCACCTGACCTGCATGGGCGCTGTTTTCATTTGCAAAGGCCCCTGACCTCCAGGGACAGGCCTGTGGGTGCTGCCACTGGACACCCTCTATCTCACGGTGGTCACCCTGCTTTAGGCTCCCAGGCCAGCCTCTGAGGATGCTGTGCAGCCAACCCGCGCCCATACGAGGCTTGGTGACAGAATGCAACCTTTCCACCCCTCTCCACCAGGCTCCCCAGGCCCAAGGGCAGGGCTTGGCAGGACGGGCCCCTGCGGCCCGAGGGCTGTCACTTGGGCTCTCCTCCAGCTCTGGCCAGGGAGGGCGTGGGCAGGAGATGAGGTCATGCAAGCAGCCCCATGCACCGCCACCCGGGTGCTCCCGCCTGGCAGCGCCACTTCACGGGCCAAGCTCCAGGGTCTGAGCCCCCCACCCAACAAAGCCCACTACCTGCGGACCACATGTTCAGACACACTGATGCTGCGGCACCGGAAGGCATCGGCTGCAGAGCTCTCCTTGAATTCTTTCACGGGTGGAGAGTTATTCAAGCCTTGTTTGGGGGGTCTGGCTATCCTCAAACTACCAGGTGAGGAAGGAAGGCCCAAGCCCCAGAGAGCCCAGCTCCCGGGAGGGGAAAACAAGCCATTGGAGGGATGAGGAGGAAAGGTCACAGGCCACAGGGTCAGGATGGAGAGCCCGCGGGTGAGATGAACAAAAAACCATGCCAGAGGCCAGTTAGCAGGGGGAAGAAACAGAAAACAAAAATGCATAAAAATACATCTTGTAAACATGACAGAAAAAGTAAGGTTTCACGCATGATACCAAAACAAAGAACATTAGCGCAAACTAAACGTGTGTGGATCGCACCGCACGGCAGATTCCAGGCTGTGCTGACCAGGCGTCCCGCCCACCCGCTCGGGACCAGGTGCTGAGGCCCTGAAGGTCACAGCTCAAAAAGAGGTCAGTTCTTAGCTCAAGGCCCTGGCCCCCAGCCACCAGGACCTTGAGAGAACAGCTTCTGACTTAGGTCACACTGACGTGGTCATTCTGGAAAATGCCGTATTCCCACCTAGGGAGAGCCAAAAAAGCTTGGATGGGAAGGTGGGGGACAGGAAGGGGGGCAGTCGTTCAAATGAAATGCAAACGAAAACACAAGGCCTAGCACGGCTCTTCTCAGATTTGGCGAAAGCGGCTGTGATGAAGAAGAGCGTGTCCCCCATTAGCAATGGGCTGGGCAAGAGCTCGGGGGGACAGGCCACCCTGGCCCGAGGCTGGGCATCTGTGGACCCTGGATCCTCCCATCCAGGCCAGGTGTTTGGCTTCTCAGGAGTCAGCTGCCCTGATGCAACCCTGGGCTTGTTCAGCGGAGTCAGTCCCAAAACCTGATGCCCTAGAACTAGCACCTCAATCTCCAACTCAGCAAATCTGTACTCGCCCGTCACCCAGGCAGGATTGGCCACGACCCAGCACACAGGCTCCACAACACCGCAGGCCACAGCAACCGGCTTGCTGAGGAGCAGCGCTGGCCTCTCCAGCCATGTGTGGGGCATTCGCAGCCTTCTCAGGCCCCACCCTGCTTCACAACCCCAGGGCACCTTGGAGCCCAGCACGGTCTGAGCAGGGCACGCCCTCAGCCCCAGCCCATACGCACCATGCCGACCACAGGCCACAGCTTGCGGGCCTGCCCTGCCCCACTGACACCAGGCCCGCCCACGCAGGCCCCGCACCTCTTGGGCCTCTCGTTGAGACTGGTGCTCCGTGCTCTAAAGCTGTCCTTTTCGGGGGTGTCATCAAAAGACAGGAGAACGTTGGAGCGCAGACCCTGGCAGAGTGGAGCAGACCTGAGCCGCAGGCCAGAAGGCACTGGCCCTCCAGGCACCCACAGGCTTCTTCCCCCCACACCTGCCAGCCCAGGTACACCGTGAGCCTGGGATGAGCTACAGGCCCAGGACAAGGGCGGCAGAATTGTGTCCCAGTGGCACCCCACCTCTCTCTCCCCTGCCCGTCACCCTGATCCAGCCATGGTGAGCCAACAGCAAAGCAGGTCCCGGCCCTAACAAGGGACACGGCCTCCGCTGGCTTACCTTAGTGATATAAGGAACAAAATCTTTCCGGAAGGGCAGGCGGCACCTAATGAACCACATGGCTATGACGTGATGGGCCAGGCACACAATGTACTGATTGAACCTGCGACAAGAAGAAAAGAGAAGTGCTGGAGGTCCAGCGTGGCACCCGAGGGAAATGAGCCAGGAGCTAGGGGTGCAGATCAGAGGTGCTATGGCCACAGGGAGCCTGTGTGGCTTTCTACTCCGAGAGGCCTGGCCTCCAGCAAGCAGAGGCCTCCAGCTGGCCTGGGCCACAACCAGGAGGGGCAGGGTCTCACAGGGATACAAGGCAGCACTTACTTGGAGGGGTTGGTATACGGCAGGGAGATGGCAAACACACTGGCGTACTGCTCTGCTGCGAAGTTCCTGTAGAGGTGAGGCAGCCTGGCCAGAGCTGCAACACCAGGAGACAGCCAGTGAGGGAGCCCAGACGGGCCTGGCAAAGACGGGCCCATGGCCACAGCAGGGCGGGGTTTGCCAGAGTCCTGGGCTATGTGGCTAAAAAGCCAGTGCAGCTACTCCGACCCAAGAGGGCGGCAAAGCAGTGAAGGTCACAACCCACCCAAACAGGACCTTCCCCTGCCCCTGGGCCTCGGCCCTCTACTCCAAGGGCTGGCAAACTATGGTCCCCAGGCTCAATCCAGCCAGTGGCCTCACTTTATGACCTGTGAGCTAAGAATGGTTTCTACCTTTTCAAAAAGTTGTAAGCAAAAAGAACAGGCAGCCAAGGCATATCACACGTGGCCCTTTATAGAAGCAAAGCCCTGCCCTGCTCCTGTTGTCCACAAGCCTGAGGGCCTGCTGAGGGCCAGACATGCATGAGGTACTGGGAAGGAAGGGGCGAGCGGGGCACCCCGAGCTCCTGGACGTCACAACTTGAGGGGTGAGCAGAGCCCCTCCAAGTTGTAGTGTGTGTTGAGGGGGGACAGAGAGGAGGCTCTAAGAGCCAGGCCAAGTACAGGGACCAAGGTCAGGCAACAGGAGGCTTCTGTGCCATTTAAACTGACACTGAGGGGAGGAAAGAAGCCAGCCACTCAAAGGCCAAGAAGGAAAGCATTCAAAGCACAGGGGCAGAAGGTACAAAGGCCCTGAGGCAGCAAAGGGTGGCCCACGGAGCACAGCATGCCTACAGGCAGCCAAGGTGAGGTCTGAGAAGGCAGCACGAGTTATTTCAGGCAAGGCGCAGCCCCAAACTCAAGGTCCACCTCACTCACACATACCCAGATACACACGTGCAAAGCCACAGATGCTTACTCGACAGGAACTCGAGGAGTGGAATGGCCATGCTGGCCGTGGCTGAGATGTGCGTGAGCTTCACAACCAGGACAGGCAGCGCCTTGATGATGATGTCAGGCATCTCCACGCTGCAGATGGCCAGGGCCACCACGCACTGGCTGGCGCAGCGGTAGATGAGGCCTTGCTCCAGGCAGTACACCATCTCCCGCTGTGGGACAACACAGATGCCTCAGACCAGGCCCACCACAGGCTGGCCCTCTGTGCCCCGCCCCTGCCCACAGAGAGCCGTTCTGGTGAGCCAGGGCCTGGTCTCCCCTCCACCACTCCAGAATGTTCTATAGAGGAGAAGACCAAGACCCAGAAAGGCCAAGTGCCTTATCCCAGGTCTCAGGCGCTTAAGCAGCAGAGCCACCAGCAGCTGACCCCACCTGAGCCAAGGGGACAGCAGGGCTGCTCCGGTCAAGGTCTTCCTGACACCTCCCCACACACCCACAGAGGCGGGGTCCCAGGTCCCCAGCCCACCCTGGAGCCAGGACACACTGGGGTCATCACCCCCTTGGTTCTGGAATCCCCAACTGATTGGCCTTTTGGCAAGGGGAGGATCTGCCTAACACAGCAAGGCCGCCGGGCCCACACCAACCCTGGGCAGAGTCCCCCATGAAGATGGCTCAGCTGTGCCCAGCAGGAGACAAGCGCCATCTCAGGCCACAGCCTCGGGGCAAACCACCTGGTAGCTTAAGGCCCCGTGGATGATTCTGATTTCCTGCAGCCAGCCCCACCACTTGGAAACACTTTGGGCCTTGAGGGTTCTCGGGGAACCTTCAGCCCAGTGTGGCCAGCTACCCCTTTGGAGCACAGCCAGTGAGAACCAGGCCAGGCCACACAGGAAGAGCTGGAGCTCACACTCACCCCAGGGGTCGGGGTGGGCAGTGAGGTGGGGGATGGCAAGTCGAGTGTGAGTTTCCAACAGCACTTTGATCAAGAGCATGGGCTCACCGCCCAAACAGGACTGAGTCTGAGTTTAGGCCTCTCGCCTTGCTGTGACCTTGAGTGGGCTACCTGACCTCCCTAAGACTTCTGTTCCCTGATTGATGAGGGCAGAGTGACAAAGAAAAGTATCAGGAATTTAAAGAGAAAGTAAAGGTGATGGCTCATTGCAGACCTCCCACCCAGCAGTGCAGAATTAAGAAAACAGGCATTACTGCGTGTGCTTTTTGCACCTGATGACAGAGTTGGAGGTAGGCGGAGGGGGGGCCCTCTGCCCGGCTGCTCTGCCTCTCAAAACAGGCTCAGCGCCACCAAGCGGCTCAGCACCTATCCTAAAGCTGTAGCAAGGACAAGCCAGGCAATGCTCTTAGAAAGAAAATGGCACTGCATATGTGTGGAGGGGGAATATTCAAGCACTTCATTAAGCCCACTCCTCCCTGAGAGAACTCAGGAGCACCAGCGAGTTCAAACGTCCACGGTTCCAGGCTGGGCCAGCTGGCAGAGGTGCACTGGCCACATAGGGAAGCAGAGCCAGCTGCCCTCGCCCTGGCCCAATAGCCACCCGTTAGGAGGAAAACGCTGGGCCCCTTTGGCTGAAGCAAGCATCCTGGGGACCAGGCTTTCAAAGCTCAACCATCCCTCTCCCATCTGGTACCTGTCTGGTTTTGTCCAAATAGTTATGGTAAGAAATTAACGCTGTCAGCACGGGAACCACAGCGAGATGCAGGTCGGTTCTGGAGAACCCTTCTGGGGTGCTTCGGAGCCGCTCGAGGGTCTTGGGACCTGAAAGCTAACAGCCAAGGACCAGATGTGAAGCCCTGCCCGGCAGCTGGGTCAAGCTGGGTGGCCAGGGGGCACGGGTGGCCCCTGAGAATGTAGGCCCAGCAGGAGAAGGGGTCAAAGCCCAAGGACCTTCCTACTTCCTGTTCTAGCCAGCAGTCTGCCTTCTCAGAGAAGTGGGAGGCTGCCCACTGATCCGCCAGGGAGACAGACCCCGGGGAGGAGGAGGGGGGAAGGAGTTAAGACCCTGCTCAGTTCTGCAAACTCGAGCCTTTCACTGAGGCCCCCAATCCTCTGCCCGAGAGTTGGGATGGGAGGACAGGCTCCCAGAGGCACCATCTGCACTCCAGCCGGGGTCCGAGCCTCTGAGGGAAACAAGTTTGCCTCCCAGGCCTCGGTCTTTCAGAGCTGAGGAACTATGCTGTGGCCCCACCCACCACACAGGCCGCGGACCCGCCATGCACGACGCAGGAAAGGTCCAAAGCAGAAGGCGCACCATGGAGCAGAGGGCGGCAGATAGCTGGTCAACACTACACGGGGAGGTGAAGATGAGGACCTTGTAGCGCAGCGACTCGGGCAGCTTGCTGAGCACCAGCTTCAGCACCTTCCAGTCAGTCTCCTGCAGGAACAGGGAAGACGGGGTCTCAGGGTTGGAAGCTTGGTCTGGGCAGCAGCAAGGCCTCAGACCTGTTCTCCTGCTCTCCACACAAGCCTGGGCCCTCAGTCCCTGCAGCTCGGGGAGCAGATGCCGCTCAGAGAAAGTCAGCCCTGGACAGCGGCAGCTGCCTCCAAACGCCAGGCAGGGCAGGAGGCCCAGCACAGCACCACCCCTCTCCTCTCAGCAGGACCTGGAACTTCTGCATGCCAGCTCCATCTTCCCCACCTGCCCAACGGTGATCCGAGGATGGCCTACCAAGGGCACTGGACCCAAGGGGCTCTGACGATGCCCGCCCAGAGCACAATGAAGATGGATCTGGAAAGAAGCTACTGTACTAGCTTAAAGAGAAGCAAGTATTCCTCAACGATCCATGAGCCCAGATACCTGCCACAGGACCAAAGTTGACCCAGAGCCACAGCATCGAGGACAGGGTTGTAGCCTGCACGGACCTTCCCTGGTGAGCCCTCCCAATCTCCACTGGGGCGACCACTGCCCATAAACTACACCAATGGCCAGGAGTCCTAAAAGCCTTTCCCCAGATCCCACCTGTGGCACGGAGACCTTGAGACTCTCACAGGAAATCTCCGACAAACTCCTTTAATGCCAAACCCCGGTCACCCTGGGGAACCTGCTACCGACTCTCCATCCAGCTCTGCTTCCCGACCCGTGGCCCCCGGGAGCGCCCCCCAGCCTATTCTGGGCTGCCCAGCCCCGCCTGCGGCGCACTGCTGACCAACCCTCCTCCCTCGTTGCCCCATTGGGGAACAGGCCCAAGCTCCTCCACCTCCCACCACAGGGAACTTACCTCCCCTACTTCCAGGCTTTGCTTACTCCTGCCGCTGGAATCTTCCCCCCCCTTTCAAGACTGCCCTCACCTGCCCCTCCCCATGCCCCCAACCAGATGTGACGGCAACCCCCCGCTTCGGTCCCGCACAGCCTGTTGGTGCCTCCTCCCAAGGCACACCCCATCCTACAATCCAGTTATTTGTCAATACACCTCGCACTTGTACCAAAACCACCTCCCGGAGGCAGGAACATCTCCTCGGCTCCACACCCAGCTTCCGGTGATGCACCACACACAGCAGGCGCTCAACACACGGCTACGGAAACGTTGTGAGGCCTCGAGGAAGCCAACCTAGAAACAGGCAGCGAACCTCCCAAGGTTGCCAATGCAGGAGAAGAACTGTGGCCCCCGGGCAGCACCAATCACTGCTTGGTCTGACCTAATGCAGCCAGAGGGTCTGACCGTCTCACCTGCTTCAAACACTGCAGCAGGACACGGAAGAGCAGGGAGTAGGGCAGCGAGCCGAGCCGCACGGCGGGGCCTGCAGGTGCCGGGCCAGGGGGCCCAGTGGGAGGTGACAGGGGGCCACCAGCCTTCTTCTCAGAGCCCCTCTCCGGCTCCCTGTGGAAGCAAGTGGGAGAAGCACTAAGGCTGGAGCTCCCGCTCCACAAGGCTAAGGACGGATGCAGGCCCCAAGCCCCAACCCAAGGCTGTGCTCAGGATGCCTCCGGGACCTTCCCTCAGACACAGGACCACCCCAGGGCAGAGGGCAGCGAGCTCCCCACCCCCCGCCCGCCCCAGGACCCAGGACCATACATGTAGTCACAGACGCAGTAGGGGCTGAACCTCACAAGCCCGTCCTTGCTGGGCAGGCCCAGGCGGTGCAGCGAGTCGGCCCGCAGCTGCAGGAGGAAGTCGAAAGCCTGCGGAGAGCGGGAGGCATGGTCCAACAGACAGAACGCCGCCACCCGGCCACGCAGACCTGCGCAGCTCTCGGGAAAGGCTGCCGCGCTAACAGCAACAATGCCCTGACTTCACCGCAGACAGTGGTGCTGGCGGAGAGGCGCGGGCACTCACAGCCTCCTCCCTCAGAGCCCATGGAGGCTGTGACATTCCCACAAAAGCTGGGCAACACGGCAGCCTCTCACACCTGGGGCAACAGGGGGAGTGGACATATTGCACCTGCCCAGGCATCATCGCACAGCCCCGGTATAGACAGCAAAGCTCTGCTCAGGACACTGTCGCTTCCCCCAGCTATCGGTGGGTCATTTAACTGGGCTCCCCAAACGACAGGGGGCTGCCCCATTGGGCGGACGCTCTGAAAGGGACCGGGGCTTCCATCCCAGCGCCCTCTGCTCATCCTGGTGCCAGCTCCCATGGTGGAAGCTCAAACCAGTATGCCCTGCCCTGCACCCCCGCCGCCAGTCACTAACAGACTCCGCGGCACCAGGGGTCTGGGGCTCCAGAGCAATTCCCTTTCTCTGCCCCCATCTCAGGCCGCCATGTGACTGAGAAGCATGCAGACCACAGGCAAAGGAAAAAGCAGCAGGTCCTGGGGAGGACGCAGCCACAGCTGGTGCTAAGGAGGGAACAGTCTGCTGAAGACCCCTCCCAGGCCCCCCGCCACCTCTCCAGCCTGCAGCCACTGCGTTCGCCAGGCCGGATGCAGCTGCTGGGTGCCCCAGGGAACATACCTGCAGCCGGATGCTGCTGGCAATGGGCAGGGTGTAGGTGTGCTTGTAGTGGAGCTGGATATGGCTGACAAGCTTCTCGTACACACGTGTGGCGTGGCTGGCAGGCAGGGCGTACAGCTTGGTCTGCAGAGAGAGCGTGCTGGTCACTGCAAGGGCAGGAGGCCAAACTGCAGCCAGGGAGTCAGCACCTTGATGCCCAGGGGGAAAGGCCAGGCAATCACTTTGGAGGTAACTGGCCGCACCCACCATTCTTTAAAATGTACAAACACTTCAAGCCACCAACTCCGCTTCGGGGCTTCACCCCACGGGTACGCCCACATGCGCCCACCCTTGGTGAGGGCAAAAAACCAGAAACAGCCACGTATCTGTGTTATCAACAGGGAATCAGTTAATGAATCAGAGAAACCTGCCCAATGGCGCACAACACAGCAACACATGACAGGATCCACGTGCACCAACAGAGCACCTTCTCGACGCCACGAGGCAAAGTGGGAGAAACCAGGGGCAGAGCAAGGTGGGAGGTGTGCTTCGTGAGGGGTTATAAAGGGGGTTATTCCCCTAGCTGCTGGGGCTGTTATTAACCCCACAGTGAGTCCGTCTCCCCCACCTCTGCAAGGTCAAGAGCACCTCCCTGACAAGCGAGGCTAGGGGAGGCCAGGTGTGAGAGTTCGTGGTGCTGCCAGCAACCTGGTTTTGGGGGCAGGAGGGACCCAAGGGACCCAGCTACAGCCAAGGGTCCGCTTTGTGGTACCCTGAGCCTTGGAGGAGAGCACTGCTTCAAAAACGTATCACTGGGCTTCCCTGGTGGCACAGTGGTTAAGAATCTGCCTGCCAATGCAGGGGACACGGGTTCGAGCCCTGGTCTGGGAGGGTCCCACATGTCGCGGAGCAACTAAGCCCGTGTGCCACAACTGCTGAGCCTGCGCTCTAGAGCCCTCACGCCACAGCTACTGAAGCCCGCACACCTAGGGCACGTGCGCTGCAACAAGAGAAGCCACTGCAATGAGAGGCCCGCGCGCCACAGGGAAGAGTGGCCCCCGCTCACCGCAACTAGAGAGAAAGCCTGCACACAGCAACGAAGACCCAATGCAGCTAAAAATAAATAAATTAAAAAAAAAAGTATCACTGATGTTCTTTTTATTTACTTATTTATTTTGAATTTTTGAATTTTATTTTATTTATTTTTTTATTGATATTCTTTTTAAAGAAAAAAATGATTAACAGAGTGGTGTCTCTTTGGTTCAAAAACAATATAGGAACTTCCCTGGTGGTCCAGTGGTAAATGCAGAGGACGCGGGTTCAATCCCTGCTCGGGAAACTAAGATCCCACATGCTGCGGGGCAGCTAAGCCCATGTGCCACAACGACTGAGCTCGTGCGCCTCAACCAGAGAGCCTGTGTGCCGCAAACTGCAGAGCCCACGCACTCTGGAACCCCCGTGTCACAACTAGAGAGAAGCCCACGGGCCGCAACTAGAGAGAAGCCTGCGCGCCGCAACAAAGAGCTGATGCAGCCCTCAAAAATTAATTAATTAAAAAAAACAACATAAAAGCATTATCCCTGCCTTCCACAAAAACCAAAAAACACACACAAGGGAGAGGGGAGGGAGTTGGACACCATGCTTGACAAAGCACAAGCATCTCAGGAAGGACACCCATGGACTCAGGCAGCCACTGCTCTGCCTGCCCATTTTGGTGGGAAGAAAGGAGGGAACCGAACTTTTTGCTACGTTTATGCAGTTCGCATGTTTTAACTGGACGTATATATTACTTTTTAATTACAAAAAAAGAAAAATGGGGGCTTCCCTGGTGGCGCAGTGGTTGAAAATCTGCCTGCTAATGCAGGGGACACGGGTTTGAGCCCTGGTCTGGGAAGATGCCACATGCCGCGGAGCAACTAGGCCCGTGAGGCACAACTACTGAGCCTGCGCGTCTGGAGCCTGTGCTCCGCAACAAGAGAGGCCGCGATAGTGAGAGGCCCGCGCACCGCGATGAAGAGTGGCCCCTGCTTGCCGCAACTGGAGAAAGCCCTCGCACAGAAACGAAGACCCGACACAGCCAAAAATAAAATAAATAAATAAATAAAAGATTACTATTTAAAAAAAAAAAAAAAAGAAAAATGAAAACAGGCTGGCCCAGGACTTTGCTCAAGTAGGAAACAGCTCGATTCTGCAGCCCCGGGTCTCCAGGGCTCGATTTCCAAGTGAGGGCAATAGACCATCTCTTCTTCATTCTCTGTATAGGCTTCCGGGTTTATCCGGGCCACAGGGCTCCCCACAACCCCTCAAGTCAGGGCATAGGGAGCTTGGGGCTGCTATGGACAAGACACCAAGGAGGTGCCGTCCACTTTTTATCAAACTTTAAACTTCCACACCAGATGATAAAAGTCCATCACATATAAACACGACAGAAACTGTTCTGCCATCAACATTTTACAAAGTAGTTTATGAACCAATTGATTCAAATATTACATTTTTCACAATACTGATACTGGCAGGTGACCTTAAGTATAGATAACACCACAATGCTTTGCAAGCCAGTGGAAGAGCCTGATCGCTGCCCTGCTGGGCACGTAAAGGGACAAGTCCACAGCTCCAGCAAGCCTCAGGAGCCAGGCGGTGCCCGGGAGCATGTGAGGACAGCCACCATGCAGGAAAGCGAGCACGACGTGGCGAGAATGACTGGGAACAGAGAACGTGTGCAAATTGTCTAACTAATGAAGGACTTGTATCCAGGGTATGGAAAGAACGCTTACAACTCGAGAAAGACAAATAACCCAGTTTAAAAATGGGCAAAGGATCTGAACAGATATTTCTCCAAAGAAGATACACAAACGACCCATCAGCACATGGAAAGATGCTCAACGTCATTAGGAAAATGCGAATCAAAACCACAATGAGATTTCATTTCATACCCATTAGGATGGTGATAAACAAAAAAAAAGAGAATAAGGAGTGTGAGTGAGGATGTGGAGAGAATGGAAGCCTCATCCACTGATGCTGGGAATGTAAAATGGAGCAGGCCCTGTGGAAAACAGCCTGGCTGTTCCTCAAACGATTAAGCAGAGTTACCAGCTGACTCAGCAATTCCACTCCTAGGTGGATCCCCTAGAGAAATGAAACACGTGTCCACATAGAAACTTGTGTGAGGGTTCACTGTAGCATGATTCACAACAGCCAAAAAGTGGAAGTGACCCAAGTGTCCATCAACTGATGAATAGATAAGCAAAATATGGTCTATCCGTACAATAAACTATTACTGAGCCATATAAAGAAATGAAGTACCGACACACGCTACAACATGGATGAACCTTGAAGACATTACGCTCAATGAAAGATGCCAGACACATGAGGTCACATATTGTGTGATTCCATGTCTATGAAATGCCCAAAATAAGCAAATTCACAGAGACTGAAAGTGAATTAGTGATTGCCAAGGGCTGGAGGTGCTGAGGGGAGAATAAGGAGTGACCACTAATGGGTATGGAGCTGCTTTGGGGTAAATGTCCCTAATGATGGCTGCACGACTCCATGAATACAACAAAAACCACTGAATCATATACTCTAAATGGATGAATTGTATGGTATGTAAGTTACACCTCAAAAAAGCTATTAAAAAAAGACCAAATAACTGTGGGGCCAGAATGGACACCAGCCCTTCCCACCTCAGTGGCTGTGGGGAGACCTGAGGGGGTGGTTCTGGCACTGGCTCGGAAGTGTTTCCCGCAGACTGGCTCTGGCTGGGCCTTGTCCACCCTTCCCTGACCTGGTCAGGGCTCTGACCTGGTCCGCTCACTGTAACGAGGAGTTGGGATCACACCCGGACTGCCCTCTGCGACCCCAGGGAGTGCCCAGGTCTCCTCGGGGATGTGTCCCTAAAGAGCAGCACTCCAATGAGATGCAGAGGCCCACCTGAAGGATGACCAGGAGTCCCAGGACTGCAGTCTTCACATCCTCCAAGGAGGCCGAGTACACCACCACATCCCTTTCCTCCAGCTCAGCAGGTGGAGAGAGGGAGCGGGCAATCACCTACAGAGAGAAGATCTCTATTTAAATTCCCAACTCTGGGCTCCCTGAGGCAGCAACCATCAGATCTGATATTTTCTACCAAAAAATACTTTCTCCTTTATTTCTCAAGAGGAAAGATGCACTCCCCTCATCCAAGGCATGGTTCAGAAACTGCGATGCATTTTGAAATTAAAAGGATGCTGCCTGTGCAGAAGGACAATGTGTCCAAACCCCACCCCCAGCCAGTCTCCCCCAAAGCCACAGAGCCATGTCACAGGACCTCTGGGCAGCATGGCAACAGGACAGCGCCAAGCAGCAGCAGGCCCGGCCAGACCTCCCAACACCGCCGCATCTCTGCTAGGAGGGAACCCCATCTCAGAGAGACCCAGGCAGTCTCCCTGCAGAGAACGGAGACAGCGGGTCCAAAGAACATTGCTGTCCGCTGGGCTCTGCCACAGAGAGGGCTCCCAATGGCAGCCCAGGTGCCCCAAGCCCTAGGCCCGAGCGGCTCTCACTTTCTCAATGATGTCCAGCAGGCTATTAAAGTGGTGGGTGTGGCAGCCTTCAGCCAGATCTACCAGCAACTGGGTGGCCAGCTTTCGGACTTGGTGGTCTTTATCCTCCGGGACGTGGGAGAGCTGTGAGATGACCACTGAGTTGATCAGCTCCTCCTGCACCAAGCACAAGAGAAGCCAGGTGAGCCACTGGCCACGGCCAAAACTCACCTAACACGTTGTTAAAGACTTGGGACAACCGCGGCGGGGTGTGCGAGTGCCTGAGAGGCCCAGGCCCCTTTCAGGGCACTGTGTGTGTCCCCTCGGCTCAGGAGAATGATGACGACTACACGTTGGCCCAGCCGGGGCATGGCCCACGGGCTCAGCCTCAGACGTGATGCAGCAGTGAATGTCCCCGCTCCCTCTCTGTCATTCAACATCACAATTAAGAAGGATCTCATGTGGAGGGCTCTCTGCGTGTGTGTCCTGGGGATAGAGAGACCTCGTCCCCGACATCACAGAGCCCACTATAACGGGGCAGCAGGACGAGCGCTTTCACGGACGCAGGTACAAAGCGCTACAGGAGCAGAGAGCAGGACGAGAGCGACTCCAACACGAGGGACTCAAGAACCCAGAGGGCTTCCTAAAAGAGGCAGCACTGAGCTGGACTCTGAAAAAGAGTGAATTCCAAGGGACAGAGATGCAGGGAAAGGGAAGGCTGAGAGGGTAGGAGGGGTGGGCAGGTCCTAGGGACACCAGGCATTCCAGCGAGGCAGCAGTGAGGAAGGTGCTAGGAAGCGAGGGGAGATGCAGAGCCCGAGTGCATCTCCCGGAGAAGAGAGCCCAATGGGCAGGGGCCACTGCCATTTCTGAAAGAAGGACAGGCCCTGGCTGCAAACCTAGTGAAGGATGGACTGGAGGGGAAGAAATGCGGTAGAGAGGTTGGTAGGGGCTGGCACCACCCTGGCATCTGGTGATCAGCCCAGAGCCCGGAGGATGAGTGTGATTACAAAAATGAAAAGAAAATGTCCCCACGCAAGACTGTTTTCCTGAGGGCAGGGACTATGCCCTCCTGTCTGCTCAGCCACAGGCCTGGCAGAAGGCACCAAGGGAGGGGGGGAGGGGGGAGGGAGGGAGGGGGGGAGGGAGGGAGGGAGGGAGGGGGGAGGGAGGGAGGGAGGGAGGGAGGGATGAATGAGGAAACAAAGCTTGCCACAGAGAGGCGCTGGCAGACCCCAGGTCCCAGGCCGACCCCAGGAGGCGTGCGGTGCCCAGAAAGGGCCACACGCTGCCTCTTGGGCGAGCATCGCCCTGCATGGCTTGTGGAGGCCGCCCTCGCACCTGCTGCCCCAGGGCTCCCGCGCCGGCATGGATACACACCTCATAGAACTGCCTGTTGATGAGCAGCACGAAGGACAGGACGTCCAGCACCTTGATACGCACAGCGCTGCGCAATTCGTTCCTGGGGGCAGGGGCACACCTGCTGGGGCCGGGCGGGTGCACCAGCCACTGGCCTCACCCTCCGCCAGCCCGAGCAGCCCAACCTCCAATGGCTTCCCTGGGGACCCAGCCCCCAGACCCACCCGCCTCCATGTCAGGCGAGACTGATTCCGGATCCTCCCCGCGTGGGGCCCAGCTCGGCAACATCCAGACCAAGAATGGGGTAAAGAGGCAGAGAACCCGGCCCTCAGAGATGGCCTCTTTCTAGATGACCACTCCACAGGAGGGAGTAAGCACAGAGGCCTCAGAGGACTCTGTCCTCTGGAAGACAAACCCTCTCCTGCTCAGTGAGAACTGTCACTTTCAAGAATCGGAGAGGAAAGTGCTAACTCTCAGTGTCCTGCCTGCAGTGCAGACACAGGGTCAGGCGGGCCTCCAGAGGCTGCCTACCTGAAAAATCTCTCCATCAGTAACTGCAGGTTGTGAATCCAGCCATCCTTTGCTGGATGGATTGACTGAGCCCTGTAGGTTATTAAGTTTAAGAGGGAGGATTCCTGCCAAAAGAAGAAAGACCTAGAGTGAACGAGCCGCTCTGCCCTTCCAGAGGTTTTTTGATAAATACAGCCCCATGCTGCTGGCCCAAGAGACCAGCCACTCCGAGGCCCAGGTAGGGAGCCCACACGATAAAGGCCCTGCTGGCAGCAGTGAAGATTCATTTAAAATGCACATAACAGACTTCCCTGGTGGCACAGTGGTTAAGAATCCACCTGCCAATGCAGCTGACATGGGTTCGAGCCCTGGTCCAGGAAGATCCCACATGCCGTGGAGCAACTAAACCCGTGTGCCACAACTACTGAGCCTGCGCTCTAGAGCCTGCGCACCACAACTACTGAGCCCACTTGCTGCAACTACTGAAGCCCACACGCCTAGAGCCCATGCTCTGCAACAAGAGAAGCCACCGCAGTGAGAAGCCCGCGCGCCACGACGAAGAGCAGCCCCCGCTCGCCGCAACTAGAGAAAGCCTGTGCGCAGCAACGAAGATCCAATGCAGCCAAAATAAAGAAATAAAAAATAAAACCCACATAAAAGCCTTGCATCAGGCTGAGCCCTTCTGGCACCAGGACTGCCTGCCTTTCGGGGAGCAGATATGCTGAGCATGAAGACAACTGGCCCCTCCCTCCGTGCAGGTGAGAGGAAATGGATGCTTAGGCTGTGATGTGCTCTCACAGACCCACACTCATTCAGCCTCCTGACGGCCCGGCAGACTTCCCTGCTGGAGCACAAATCCCAGGGGAGCAGAAGCCTCCCAGGGTTTTTACTTCAAACTCACGGAAAACTTGCCTCCAGACCCACACAGCCAGACCTCCGGGAGCTGAGCAGCCCCTCCCCTCCCCCAGAAGCCTGACCTAAACCACCCTCTTGTCCGAGCACCAAAGGCCCCACTGTGTTGGAGAGAGAGGTGGTCTTACAGGCCTCTGGTCTGCACATCTCTCAACGAGCTCAAAGTATCTCTCCTGTGAGCCGTGGAACTCATTTTGATCACACAGCTCTTCCACCGTGGTCAGCAGGTCGTGGACGATGGCTCTGAGTTCTGGGCTGTCTAGGCTCTGCAACACGAAGGCACGGTTACACAGGAGGGATCTCAGCTCCCTCCAAGGACTCGGCATCAGAGTCCTCAGCTCAAATGAGCTGAATCCAGACACCTCCTCAGGTCCTCCCACTGGGCAGGGGGCACGAGTCCTATTCCTGCCCATTGGGGAATGGTGGGGCCCAAGGGGTCCTGGCTGTGCCCACAAGGCGGGCCTCCACTACCAGTGTGTTCACGCCTCCCTCAGGCTCTCGCATGTTCTGGAGGCCCCAGGGGTGTGGCCTCCCAGACCATCACTCCAAGATGAAGCACTGCCTGACCAGCTGGTCGTGACAATGGTCTGGCCCAGCAGCCACCCCTGAGGGACAAGAACCCAGGCCCTGCTGAGTTCTGGTCCTTCCTCCCATGGGCCTGGCCGCCTGCCTAGAGCCCGCCCCAGTGCCCCAGGAGGCCCAGCCCCTAGCCCATGCTATATGTGACCTCATCTCATCTGCAGCCCCTGCACCAGCACGTCCTCCTTCTTGCCACAGTCAACGCCCTCCTCCAAAGTTCCACCAACTGCGGGCAGCATTCGAGACACTTTGGGAACTGTCTTCAGGGTCCACTTACAGGCCATGGAGGCCACCTGGTGTGTTACTCTGTCGATCTTGATCGACACTGCCCCCTACCCCCCTTGCTCACCTATTACATAGTCCTGCTCCAACCGATAGAAGGGATTTGGGAAAAACAGCTGTCTTCAGTGGACGGCGAGTTGCCACCCAAGAACCATCAGAGAACACGGCCCAGCAAGCTCTGAGGCAGGGCCCTGAGGGGCGGGGAGCTGCCCCCATGGTCCACGCCCCCCAGGAAGGGGCCCTCTGGCCAACAGGTCGGCCGTCTCGGTTCTCCCTGTGCCCACCTCACCTGGAGCTGCTGAAGCAGGCGTTCAACAATGTTCAGCAGGATGTCCCATGTCACGGCCTGGAGCTCCCTCCGGTACTTCTTGATGAGTCTGGTTATGGAGAGGACGATCTCATAGGACACCACCTCGTTCGGACAGGTCATGGCCTGGAACATGGCCCGGGGGGCACGCAGTGTCAGTCCCTTCGCGCTCACGCACAGGAAGCCCCAGCACGTCGCCCTTGGAACCTAGCATGAGATGCCTTACTCCCACGCACATCTCGCGGGCCACAAAAGTAGTATCTCAGGAACCCAGAAGTGTGTTTTCTATACTGGCTCCAAAGGGCCTGACGTAGCCAGACCATTCACTTCAAATTCCGTGCCCCTGGCTTCCTGGCCTAGAGGAACCTGAAAGCTACCCTGATGTAAGCAATGCGCAGAGAGCACGCCCTCCACTGCCCAGGAGACGGGGTGTGGCCAGAAGGACCCCATTAGGGGCACGGTGTGAGCTGGGACATGACACAGCTCATCTGCTTGTCCGGTAAGATGAGGATGGTATGATTGCCCCAGCTCACCAGGGTGCCATGACGGCTACATGAAAACACGCAAAGTGCTCCGAACTCCGCCAGGCATGGTGGAAACACAAGCTATTATCGCTGGCCTCATTCTAGAGCAAGAGCAAGTTTGCCACTTGACCAAGGAAACTGTCGAAAGCAAGCATGTCACTATCCCCAGGGGGAATCTTGAGCAGTCCTGATGCTAATTTGTAGAAGATGAAATTCATAAAATATATTTGCTTGAGGATAAAATCTTCAAAGGCCCTACACTGCAAACCTACTTGCAAAGCAAGTGACTACACACGTTCCCCCCGCGCCCCCCCCCACCTCCTGCCCCTGCAGCAGACTCCCCGTCTGACAGGCCTGTTCCCACTGGGTGGGGATGAGGTGAGCTTTCCCGCCCTCGCCAGCTCACTGCGGTACAGAAGCCAAGTTACCTCATAAAATGACGGCAACACAGATGTTGGGGAGTTCTTGAGAGAGTAGAGCCGGTGGGCTCCCCAGAGAGCCATGCCAACAAAGAACACAGCTCCTCTCAGCAGTGGGGCGTCTTCCATGTAGGCTCTGAAAGCGTTCCCCGGGAAGACGGGATATAAGCAGGGCCCAGCCCAGCATCTGCCCAGGCTCCTAGCAGCCTCCCCGGAGGTCCCTACACTCATGAGGCAGAAGCAAAGCTGGGGAAGTGGGCTGGGCAGGGGACACGGGGGCCAGCAGCAACTGTGTGATTCATTCACGCATTCGCTCAACAGCCCTCAGCATCATGGTGCTGACAGCCTAGGAGATACAGGTGTGAACCAAAAGATCACGTAAATAAACACCAAGGTTCCAACTCAGATTACAGCTAAGAAGGAAAGCCATGGGATACGAGAGCAGACCTGCTCAGGGCGATCAGGGAATCTAACCGCAACACTACAATGTCAAGGACACTCAGGGAAACTCAACCCAGGTGGAAGGACATTTCAGCAAGATGAAAGGTATGTGCAAAGGCCCTGGGTGGGTGGCAGAAAGGCAACATGGCGGGAACGAGAAGCTCACAGGCTGAGCAGGGCTGGACCATCCAGGCCTTGCCATTTGGTTTTTATCCTGAGAGCACTAGGAGCCATTGTGGCTTCAAGCAAAAAGTGACACAGTCAGATCTGTGCTGGAAAAACTATGTGTGGCTGCTGTGTGGAGGAATGGACTTCGGGAGGCCAAGAGCGGGTGCAGGAGAGCAGTGAGGAGGTGAGAGCTGAGGGGGTGGGGCCCGGGAGTGGACAGACGAGCCATCTCAGGGGCAGAAGCAACACCACCTGAGACAGTCTGGCTGTGGGAGGTGAGGCAGGGCCTCGTGACAAGTAGGTGGTGAGGCAGCCCCACTGGAGGAGGTCCACGTGTGGGAGGGAGGTCAAGAGCTCAGTTTTGCATGTTCTGACTTCACTGGCAGGAGGAGGAGAGGACAGGCGACCAGTAGCATAAGACGTGAGCCCTAGATCAGGGCTCACTTCTGGAGCAGCCTCCCCACCAGAACAGGAAGCTCCGCGTCAGCCTGTGCCGAGGCATAGAGCCCACACAGGGAGCCTCCTTGAGGAGGCCCTGCGGCCGCCAAGCCACCCTCACCCACACCGGCTGGGCCACCCGCACTCACCTGTCCTCCATGATGCGGCACATATGGTAGATGGCACTGTGGCCCAGGTGGGTGCCCAGGAGATTGCGCATCAGCTGGGAAGCAAGATGCACCGTTGTTAGACTGGCAAACACGAGCCCGGGGCCTCGCACGGCCACCGCTCTGAAGCCCTCCACGTCCAGCTGCTCTCCACCATCTCCTCCGGAACAGGGGCAGCCGAGTTCTCAAAATGCCACCAAAACCCTGACCTCAGCTCAGCCACTGGGAAAATGCCACTGGCTGCCCCTCAACAGGCCACTGTCTGGCCGCTCTGAGAATAAGATGGCCATTCATTGAGGACAAGATGGCCCTTGTCCTGTCCATAAGCCTGGCTTATCACTTCATCCGGGCAAGAACTCTGCAGGATGAGAGTTTAGACCCTTACCTTCCAGCAAGGCTCACAGAGCTCCTTGACATTGATGGTGCGGCAGAGGGTGACGATGAACAGGGGGAGGCTCTCGGCCGGCAGGCAGTTGTAGCAGACCACGGCATCCAGCACCTGCAGAGAGACCTGGTGGGGCGGAGAAAGTCAGGCCAGCCCTGCCTCCTGCTCACAGGGAAGTGACACCCTCAGCTTCCTCCACTGACCATCCTTTGGTCAGCAATGACTGCCCCTCCCCTCTGTCAAAGCAGCCTTCCTGGGAACCACAGAGTGAGCAAGCATCTGGGAGGCACTTTTACATCCCAGTCACGGTGGGTTATCCCATCATGAACTATAACCCCACAACGGAAGTCATCCAACAGCCCTTACTTACAGGAGAGAGTCCTGAGGCTCAGAGAGGTCAAGCAGCTTGCCCGAGGCCACACAGCCAGTGAGGGGCAGCACAAGGCTTGACCCCAGGGCCTCGAGTCTCAGTTGCTATGCCACCCGGCCTGCCCAGAAGGACGGTGAAAGGGACTGTCCCTGGACGGGGGCAGCTACTGACCTCTATGTCCACGGAGGACACGGTCTGGACGCACAGCAGGCAGATCATGCTGTGGGAGGAAACACAAAGTCAGCTGAGAGGACACTTCCCAGAGGCTGGGTGGCTCCGTTTTACTTCCTGGTTCCTCTACAAAGTCAGTTAAAAAAGTGGCTCATCCTCCCTCAGGGCTCCCCTCACCCAACCACTGCTCAGCACTGAGTGTACAGCACCAAGACCAACCCTCTGCCCGCAGGGTTTCACAGAGTGTTTTGAACAAATAACAAGTAACAATAAACAAAACATCAAGTAATATCACACATCTGCTACAAACATTATGTGGAAGGTGGCTTTGGCCACTTCCAACATCTCCATTTATTTGATGGTTTTAACAGCTTTATTCACCCTACAGAGCTGAACTGCAGATATAAGACAGCAGCACTGTGATCAGTGCATGTTACTGATCACATGTTTTTCTTACTGGACCATGGATGCAATGTATTCATCAAGGTAACAGCTGTTGAATTTGACCAGATTCACAAGCACCAGAAGGAATTCTGAGGACAGGCCGATGTCCATCCACTGCAGGACAAACTCAGCTAGGGGAGAAAAAGAGGAGAGCAACGTCCTTCCTACTCACCTCCTCCCCAGGAAAATGAGTCCCCATCCCATTCACTGCTGGAAACAGCATCATTGGTCCCCACGGAATGAAAGGCAGGCTAGCACGGGGCCAATGGAGGCTCAGCTGGAGCCCGAGCAGGTCAGCATGTCATGGACTCTGGAATTCACCAGCTCCCAGGATGCATGAAGGGGTCTGAGCTGAGGCAGGGGCAGCGTTTGTGCATTTGATGCTCAGAGCCCTGACCCCGATGCTGGGGGTGCAAACACGGGGCGAGTGTCTAGGAGGCCCCCATCCCCACAGAGAATCTCTCAAAGGAGACACAAGCAACGCTTGGTTGCTAGACACATAAACTTGGACAGAAAAGCTAACCACATCCTCACTGTCAGCACCTGTCCTGGAGGTGGACCAACAGCTGAGGCCCGTTTCTGACAGAACAGCAAGGCCCAAGTCAAATTTACTTCTTCCTCTGCCTTCCTCTTCTCCCCACAGCAGTGACAAGAAATCTCAAGACTCATGGAAACCTCACACCATAAGGATGACAGGGAGGATGGCCACCAAAGGAAAGGGCTAGGAGGCCAGACCGGGCATGAAAAGGACAAGGAGGAAGACACAGCGAGGCAGCCCCAGCCCCCCAAAAACCTCAGGGCACTCTGGATAAGACCCAGCCTGAGGCCTGGTTCAGCAGCACGCTCTCCCAACAGCAAAATGCAGACCACCTCCTGCCCGCCTAAAAGGCACATCTAGGCCCCACTCCCCAGGGATTCAGAGCCAGCCTATCTGGAGTAAAGCCCAGACTCTGCATTTTTAACAAGCTCCTGGGGAGATTTGGTCGGCTGATCCTGGTTGCACAGAGATAAGCAGACCAGTGTGTTGCAGCGCCTTCTGCAGGCCACCCCTGTGAACTGCAGCACTCCCTCTGGGCCCGACAGGCCTTCCTGCATCCCAGATTAAATTTCATCACCAAGGCCAGAGAAACCTCACACCCAACGTGGCACCCACCCAGCTCTTCTTCCAAGTAGGTGATGTGTCTCCCATTGTCCGTGAGGGCCTTGAAAACTTCCAGTCTCTCGTGGAGGTCTTCGTTAGAAGGGTAATCCTTGATGACCTTAAAGAAGAGGGCCCTGAGAACGCCCAAGCGGTCCCCCTGAAGACAAAACCATCGGGTCAGCAGTCCTGCCAGGATCCCCCTGGGTTTCTCAAGCAGCTGTGAGAAGTCCAAGAAGTGCCGTGGGCTCCAAGACTCCCAACCCTGGGGCCCTTTCTCCCTCCCGGAGGAAGCGGCTGTGAGGGACTAACTGGGTAGGGGATCAGGCGCCCTGGTCATCGTTTGACCAGTGTGTGTGTGGAGCACCTACTATGCGCCCAGGTCTGGGCACACAGCAGGAGCCAATGCACCCACCCTCGAGGGATGCTCACGGAATGATGATAGCCACCTAACCAAGCTGAGAGTGGGGACTTCTCTGAGCAGCGGGGTGTGAAGGCGTAGAGGAAACAGGCCAGGAGGAGAGGAAACCTTCCAAGCAGGAATGGCGAGAGGTGGCCTGGGTGTTCCAGCATGGCGGGAGCATGGTGACCAAGGGGCAGGAGCCCACGGTGAGGGGCAGGAAGTCAGTGAGAGCAAGAAAACAACAGCTCACTCGTGCGAGGAACCATTCTCATCATTTTGGGTGAACTGCCTCATTTACTCCCCAAAACGTCCCAGAAAAAAGGGAATGACAAGCATCCCCACTTTAGAGGAGAGGAAGTGGAGGCTCAGGGGGCTCCAGTGACTTGCCCAGGGTCACGCAGATACTAGAGGTGACACCAGCACGCCCACTCGGGCAGTCCAGCTGCAAGGCCCCTGGGAACCAGCGAACCTGTGCCTGGTGTTCTCGCCAAAGACGAGAGTCCAAACGTGGCCCACGGGAGCAGTCAACACGTGGCCCGCCCCAGCTCCCCCCAGGCACAGAGCGGCCACCCTTACCTGTCCCTGCACGATGGCCTTCAGCAGAGCCAGCACCGCGTGCCGGGCCTCTGGCGGCCGCTCTGGCTGCAGCAAGTCCGAGACGGCCTTCCAGAGTGCTTCCACCGCGTGCTGCCCGGCAAAGAAGGGACAGGGATTGGTGTGCTGGCCCCTCAACTTGAGGGACAGTTCCATGAGCAAAGGACAGAGCAGAACAACGTGGTCTTTTGACTTAGAACTCACTCCTCTAAAGCCCTCATGTACCTGTCACAGCCCACAGCGACCACGAGCCTGACAAGGGGAACAGCTCCAAGCTACTTCGAACCCTCACAGGTCCCTTTAACCCTCACCAGGCCATAGTCTGAGGGGAGGGAGGAAAGCAGGAAGGCCAGGGAGGCCGTCCTGGCTGCCCCCAGAGATCAGCAGGGAGTCTCTGAGAGCTTGCTCAGGCTCCATGGGAAAAGCCACTGGAAGAGTCTCAGAACCAGAAGTACCACAGCGGTCCCCAGGCCTGCAGCCTGACCCAGAAATCCCATGCTCTGGATCTCCCCTGTGTAAACAAACCAGCTTCGGGCCACTCAGTACCCCACCCCAACCCTGCCTCTGCTGCCTGGCTTGACTCAGAACTCTGTCCAGGGGCTTCCCTGGTGGCGCAGTGGTTGAGAATCTGCCTGCCAGTGCAGGGGACACGGGTTCGAGTCCTGGTCTGGGAAGATCCCACATGCCACGAAGCAACTAGGCCTGTGAGCCACAACTACTGAGCCTGCGTGTCTGGAGCCTGTGCTCCGCAACAAGAGAGGCCGTGACAGTGAGAGGCCCGCGCACCGCGATGAAGAGTGGCCCCTGCTCGCCGCAACTAGAGAAAGCCCTCGCACAGAAACGAAGACCCAACACAGCCAAAAATAAATAAATAAATAAATAGATTCAAATAGCTAACCTTTAAAAAAAAAAGAACTCTGTCCAGGCTTCTGGAATCTGCCTCCTAAGTCCACCCAGCCCACGAGGGAGCTGCTGGGTGCTTTCCCCTCAGCTCCCAGAATCAGTCTCTCTTGTGTCAGCTTCCCTTCTCCACGTTAACCATCCCTGACTCCCTCCAGCCAGAGTTTCCAGGCCACTCACCCTTTCCTGGGCTCAATCCTCTTAAGAGGGGAACTAAAATGTCTTTTCAATGTTGTCTGACCAACATTATTCGGTCATACACTGGAATACACTGCAAGTTTTACTTCCTTTGTCCCATTCACAATACTCCTATTGATGCAACCTAAGCCACAAGAGCACAGACACTGAGCCCGTGGACTACTCCAGCTTCTTAGGCCTATCTGTTTATTCACTCGACGGCAGCTCTGACATGGCTCCCCTTTCCGTACTTATTGTACACAGATAACTTTAAGAACATAGATACCTATTCTCACATTTATCCCTGGTCATGTGCAGCCTGCACGTTTCAGATGACCTGCAGAGGACGTAGTGGTCCCTCTCCCCTTGAGCAAATCTGAACCCGCCAGGTATGAGACCCATGTCTCCTCCTGTGTCACTCACACAAAAGTGGGTTGAGGCGAGAGCAGAGCCCTTGAGGAACTCTAACGGCAGGCAGCTTCCCACTCTGTCCACAGGACATCAGGAGACAGCCTGGAAGTATCTGCCCAAAATAAATACTCCTACGTCTGTGAGGCTGCTTAATACCACCCAAACATCTCTCCCAGAAAGACAGAGACTGGTATGCCTGGGCTTGTTCTCTGTGAAACGACACGCTCTCCCGAGCAGATTCTCATTCCCCTATTTTTCCTTCCTGCGAATCTGTAACGTGAGAGGACAAGTGAATGTGCGTTTCTGTAAGCCACCACAAAACCGCTTTTGGATCTGCTAAAAGAGCCTAATCCCCTTGCTCCCCATCTCCACATGTGACTGGCCTCTCAGGGTTATGCTCAGGACATTTCCAGAAGCTTCCTCATCGCTAAGATGAAGACTAAATTTCCCTCAAATGGTGCATATCAGTTCATTAGTGAAGTCAGCTGTCAACCCTGCTCCTAAAAAGATCCAAATCAGGCTTTAATGCAGCTCACATGAATCTCTCCAGGCACCCAACCGAGACACACCTACCTCTTCAAATTTCTTCGTTTTGGCAACCTCACAGATCTGCCCTATCACCCGGATGCGATTGTTGAGGCCACATTCAACACTCAGCTCCTGGAGAGATGAAAGAAGGAAAGGCCAGTGCTCAGACACCAGGTTTCCTTACCTGCCAATCACAGAGCACTCTAGGAACTGCCCTGCCTTTCCCATGCTGGAGACCCACAGCAGAACCTTCTGAAACCAAGAATCACCAGAGTTGACTAGTCCACCTTAGGGGAGTAAGAACAGACTTTTTTTTTTTTCCATAGCTGCACTTTTTTATTGAAATAAAATTCACATATGATAAAATTCACCACTGTAACGACTTTAAACTGTATAATCCAGTTTTTACCATATTCACAGTGCTTGCAACCAGGTCCACTAATTCCAGAACATTTTCATCACCTCAAAAAGAAGCTTCACTCCCCATTCCCTCCTCCCCCCAGGCCCTGGCAAAGGCTAATCTATTTTGTCTCTATGGATTTGCTGATTCTGGACATTTCATATATATGGAATCATACGTTATGCAGGCTTTTGTGATTGGCTTCTTTCGCTTAGTATAATGTTTTCAAGGTTCATCCATGCTGTTGCATGTTATCAGTGCTTCATTCCTCTTTTTGGCAAATACTACTCTGTCGTATGAAGGCATCACATTTTGTTTAAATCTTCACCAGTTGACAAGCATTTTGGTTGTTTCCGAATGGGAAACTTTACAAGTGCAAACATTCAACATTATTTATGGGTAAAGCACTGAGTAGGCACGTCTGTGAGATTCCAACACAGACAAAAAAGTGAAGCCTTACTTGTCCCAGGAACTCACACATTACCAGTTACCCCTGGCCATAACCCTAATCACCTGTGGAGACCATGGCCTTTAGGCCCTCTAAAATAGGTTTTCTTGCATCAACATCTGAATACTAACTCAAGTGTGGTGGACCAAGTCGCCAAGATCCTGACTTCCTGAATTTCCAGAGAAAAGACACATATGTCACCATGGTACTGGGGACAGCAGCCCCACAGACGGTCACCAGCAGCCCATCTCCCACAGAACCTGGTGACAGACCAAACTCAGCCTTCCCTGCACCTCCCACTAAGCTAGCAGAGAAGACCCAGGCAGCTCACTCACTCTCAGGATTTCCGCCGTGATGATAAACTCCGTCTGTTTGCCCTCTGCAGACCTGGGATTTGGCCTTGGAGTTCCCAGTCCCAATAGAATCTTGAACTTCTCCTTCAAGCCTGAATCTTTGCTTGCTGGCTTGGCCATGCTGGGCAGGGACGCATCAGAGGACTCCTCTGTGCCGACAATCAGGCAGAGATCTCAGGGACGGCTCCACCCACCTGCCCCGCCGCGGACCACCGGCCGCCCGCGAACCCTAGGTCTCCGGTGGGCACGACCTTTCTTCCCTCCCACAGCCCCC
Organism: Balaenoptera acutorostrata; assembly: GCF_949987535.1. Classification (NCBI taxonomy): domain Eukaryota; kingdom Metazoa; phylum Chordata; class Mammalia; order Artiodactyla; family Balaenopteridae; genus Balaenoptera; species Balaenoptera acutorostrata. The sequence goes on from NC_080078.1 coordinate 38,167,712, forward strand.
GAGAGAACTCCACCACAGCCAGGCGCGGTCCCGGCCAGAAATAAACCCGGAAAATGCCAGGCCTTCCGCCCGCCTCAGTGCATGGAGTGAGGGAGGGGAACTGGGGCCAGGGGGCGGCCGCCGCGGGGTCCAGGGAGCCCTGACATTTGCCATCTCTCTTCTCCCCGTGTGGAGGAGGACTGTCGGGGGACGCCGGGAGCAGGGACCCCCTCGCACCCGCCATGACTTAAAACCAAGGAATGCTTGGAGCTCCAGAATCAGGCTGCGGTGGGCGCGCCCGAGAGCCGGGCCTGACACTGCGGGGGTCCGCCCCCACGGCCTCAGTGCCGAGCAGGCCTGGAGAGGCAGCCTCCCCCGCTGCCCCGTCGGAGTCGGCGGTCAGGACGCCTCGAACCACTCACCACTCCCCCCGCCCGCAGCGCGCGAGGCAGTCCCGGCGCCGAGAACCGAGCACAACCCCCCGCCACAAGCCGCCGCCGGAAGCGCGACCGGCACTTCCGGCAGCGGGAGGGCGCCGAGGGCCGCCCTCTGGAGGAAAGGATGGGCGAGTGCTAGTCACGTGACGGAGTCCCGGGGGCCGCCGGGATGTGTAGTCCGCAGGAATCCGGCATGAATGCGGTGGGCGTGAGGATGGTGACCCGCAGCCGGAGCCGGGGACCCGGGGCCGGTCAGCAGGGGCGTAGGGAGAAACCAGCGCCGCTCCGGAGAGAAGAGGCGGCTGCAGGTAGCGCCGCGCCCGCGCGGGGTCACAGGAAGAGAGGCGGGGTGGGGGCCTGCAAGAGACTGGGGGCTGGGGCCCTGAGTTCCCGCCGTAAGCTCTTTCCCAGGAGACAGGGGCTGGGTTCAAGCGTTCCCACCTCCCCCACCTTCGTCCTGTTCAAGAAAGTTCTCCCGGTCCCACTAGCATGCCCTAGGGTACTCCACTTGTGCCAGGCTGATTGCGAGGCAAACCGGCCCTGTCCTCATAGCTGCTTCCAGCTCAGAGGCCCGGTGCCAAGGACTCTCCCAGCCAGAAGTTTTCTCCCCCTGCTAGAGGGTGCCTCTGAGAGAAAATGGGAAACGGCATGGCTTTCCTTACGTTTACGTCGTTATTAGGGACCTACATACGTCCTTATTAAGGACCTAATTTGAGATTCAGCGGTGGGTGAGAACGACAGGGCCCCTGCCACTTATCCTGCCTGGACGTCTGCAGGATTGTCCAGAGGAGGATTCCCACAGACACCCAAAGACCCCAGGGGTAGTCCAGACAAGATGACACACTGGGCAGAAGCATGGCAGTGGGGGACAGGCACGCGATAATGCCAGCCAGGTAGGCAGGAGCTCTGATGCCAGAACAGAGTTTGGAGTTTTAAACAGGAAGTGACACAACTCAATTCAGATTTTAGAAAGTTCTCTCTGACAGTGTCGAGACTAGATTGGGGGCACCATGGTGGAGGCTGTTACTTAAGAGTCGTCATGTGCTAAAGTGGATTTGGTCAGAGGGCCAACGGCATAAGGAAGGCTGACCTGGCCTGTAGCACATGCTGCAGAGGCCAGAGCACCCGCAGTTGTAGTAGGTGATGGGTGGTTGTTGAATAAATGATGTAGGATGAGATAGCAGGTAGGGCAGCACCCACACCTTTTCCTTATCTGTAGCCCTCACTGAAGGGACCAAGTGGTACTTTTTGCAGAAGGTAGGAAAAGCTACAGCCCTGTGAAGCGTCAGCGGAAGGCTCCAAGACTGAATGTGGCATACGAGGCCTCAGAAGGTGAGAAAGGAGAGGGGGCCGAGCATCTCCAGTCACCAGCCTGGGAGCCTCAGGACTGGCGGTGGCAGCTGGAGAACATCCGGACCATGAGGAGTGGAAAGGATGCACCCGTGGACCAGCTGGGGGCTGAGCACTGCTATGACCTCAGCGCACCCCCGAAGGTAGGCAGGCAGGCACCCATCTGCCGGTGACCCCCTTCTGAACAAGACACTTGCTTCCTCTCAGGCCTTTAGCAGGGGACAGCTGGCACATCATGGGTGTTCAGTAACGTTTGCTGAGAGAGAGAGGGAGTTCCTTACACTTCACTGGCCCAGAGCCTGGTCCTAAGACTAACCTGATTCCAATCCCAGCTCTGCTACCCGGTGACGGGCCTCAGTTTGCTTGTCTGTAAAATGGGCAGCAGCATCCTTTGCAAAGCAATAACAATAACAAGAGCAACCAAGGGCTGTTGAGCACTGACGTCGTGCCGAGTGCAATTCTGAATGCAGTAATAATTCTTTAAGCCTCACAGTGATCTTGCAAAGCAGGTGCTGTTATTTTCCTCATAAGTGGAAAATGCACCACACACACACCCTTGGCCCGGGCCGATAGGAGGCAGATATCCCATACACTGCCTGGGGTGACACGTGCAGATGAGTAAAGGGCTTGGCTGGGCTAAGCACCCAGGACCCGCCCCCACCGTGGTGCCTGTCACTGTGCAAGCAGGTGCGGAGGTACCAGGTGCTGCTGTCACTGATGCTCTCCAGCCAGACCAAGGACCAGGTGACAGCAGGCGCCATGCAGCGGCTGCGGGCCCGGGGCCTGACGGTGGACAGCATCCTGCAGACGGATGACAGCACGCTGGGCACGCTCATCTATCCTGTGGGCTTCTGGAGGGTGAGCCCAGCCCGTGGCGAGTGGGGCTGGGGGTGCCACTGGCCTGCGAAAGATGTCAGACTGAGTGGGCTGTGGGGTGTGGGAGGCCGGGGCGGGCATCCCTGGCCATGGGGGCCTGGCTATGAGTTCCCACTGGAGCACCGCCCCGCCCCTGCTGCTCTGACCAGCCCACAGGGGGCCTGGCCATGGGGCCTCAAGTCCAGGAGCTGGAGCTCCTTGGCCTTTCCTGTTTGCAGCCCACCCCTTCCTTCCTCCACCTCCCTTCCCAGACGCCTGGCCCTTCTCTTCCTCACTAAGGCTGCCCACCCATCTATCCCTTTGTTTACTCCAAGCCTCCCTGGAGTGCACAACCCCTCCCCTCTGGAGCCCCAACAGGCCACAGAGTACAGGGTGGCGGGTGCGCGGGTCTGTTGAAGGCAGCCGGGTGGGTGGGGCTACTTCCCCTTGGCACTGGCCTGGGCTGCAGTTCATCAAATGGGTTTTAAATAGCCCTGTCCACTCAGGCACAGGATGGGAACCGCCTGGCTGGCCTGGCGGCTGGAGGGGGAGCCCCAGGCTCCAGCCTTCCTTCCTGAAGGCCCAGGTGCTGTTGAGCCCAGCTTCTGGCTTAACTGGTCCTGCTTAGCCTGCCTGGTCTCTGGCAGGGAATGATGGGGCAGGGAGACTCAAGCCGGACCCCATGCACTTGTCATTGGCCCCAGGCAAGTGGGAGGCAGGGTCTAGGCCTGCATTGGGCCTTCCTTGGGCTCTCCTGCCCTTGGCTTTTTCCCACCTACTTGGGGGACAGAGGCAAGCAGGTGCCTCTGAGTGTGTCCTGGACAGCTGGCGGGTAGCTCTGGGCACCTGTGGGTTTCCTCTGGGCCTCGTCTTCCCAGGTCGGGCTATACTCCTGACCTCCAGCGCTGACCCCCCCCCAATCTTTCAGAACAAGGTGAAGTACATCAAGCAGACCAGTGCTATCCTGCAGCAGCACTATGATGGGGACATCCCAGCCTCCTTGGCAGAGCTGGTGGCACTGCCAGGCGTCGGGCCCAAGATGGCGCACTTGGCCATGGCAGTGGCCTGGGGCACTGTGTCAGGCATTGGTGAGTGGCATGCGCCCATGAGGCAGGAGTGGCTGGCTCCAGGCTTGCTGGCTGCCATTGAGGTTCCCCACATCCTTGTGACCAGTGACCCCAGCTCAGGTCTCCTCATTCACAACTCAGCCCGAAGGGTCAGAAAGGTATTCCCAGCCCAGAGCTAGGCCCACCCCACCCAGAGATGGGTACTAGCAGGAGGAGTTCCTGTTTGCTGAGGAGCTCCTATAGCGTGCTAGCCTCTGGGAGAGGCCCTAGATGGACTCGGGTCTGTGCTGCATGAGGGAGAGAGACACTGGGGTAGAAACACTGATGGGGGTATGCAGGGCACCTTTGGAGTTGGCCTGGTCTGGGGCATTTGGGAGGACTTCCTGAGGAGGTGATAATTCAGCCAAGAGCTGAAGGGTGAGGTAGGCTGGCCAGGCCAAGAGAAGGAAGTGCATTGCAGGCAGAAGGAACAGCATCTGCGAAGCCGTGAGCTGGGGAAGAGGGCCAGAGCACAAGGCTCTGGAATGAGCGTGGGCAGAGGGGGCAGGTGCAGTGCAGACATGGGGACCCGGGGGGAGGAGGAAGCGGCTGTGGGGGCCCTTTCTGGAATCCCTATCCTGGGTCCTTGTGTTGCATTCTGGCATTGGAGGAGCTCCAAGTGGAGACAGACCCCTGGGTCGGGGTGGGACTGCTTCCTCAGATCTTTGCCCAGCGAGTGGGGGCTTCTGAGGCTGCACAGCGCAGGCCCAGCCAGCCCGGAAACCAGGGCTTGACCCATGACCCGCTTGTGTGCTCCCACCATGGTGCTTCTCAGGGATTCATGCAGAGGAGCCAGGAGAGGTGGTGGGGATCCCCCCAGGGCTTCTGAGGCTTGTGAAGCCTGCACCCTGGGGTAGGGACCCCTTCCCTGCAGTGCCCGCCAGAGGAGGAGGGCTCTGGCTACCTGATGAGGTTGGAGCCCAGAAGCCCTGAAAAGCGGGAGCCAGGCCAGGCGGGGCCAGGGCAGAGCGTCCCTCACTGGGCTCCTGCGGCTGCCAGCCTCTCAGCAGATACTTGAGCTTATCTGGGCGGCTGTCCTCGGCTGCCCGTGTCTAGGAGTGGTCTGGCAGGTCTGTGGGGGAAGGGCCCCCGCCCGCAGCTGATTGCAGCAGGCAGGAGTGTGGGAATGCTGCCCTGTCTGGTTGTCTGTGGGCCAGGCCACCTGCAGGGAGATCCTAGGGAGGTTGGGCCCCACTTCCCAGGGGGTTTCCTGAGAGAAGAAGCCCCGTCGAGTAGAGAGCCAGAGCCATGGGATACAGCAGCCGATCCCAGCTCTGCCCTCCCAGCTGGGTGACCCTGGGCAAGGCACTTGGCTTCTCCGAGCTGGGCCGCAAAGCAGGGGAAGTAGTTGCTCCCATTAGAGGCACAGGTGTGCAGAGCCCTCCTGGACTGGCCCACAAGTGTGGTGTGGCCCTGGGCTGGGCTTCTGGGTAACTTAAGGGCACGGTCACCTACGTGTTACAGAGAAAGAAACTGAGGCTTGGTGGTGACCCAAGGGTGTGGCTTCTCCATCTGCGTACTCTCCCTGTGCCCCCGTTATCGCTGTTTGGGGCGGGCCCGAGCCTTTTTCCAGGCAGCCAGCAGCAGAGGAAGTGGGCCAGTGCAGGAACTCGCTTTCTCTTCGGCAGACACGATAGGAGGAGGAGGCAGGGGCTGCATCTGGCTAGGGTAGGGGGCCTCGGTGAGCAGGTGCCCAGGCCAAGCCCCAGGGTGGCCGGCCAGGGGGAGCCGGGGCTGCGGCCGGGTGCACGACAGCTGCAGCTGGCCTGGCCGTGCTCCCCGCTCCGTTCCTGATGGTGCAGTGGCAGGTGCTGGCTCTGTGGGCAGTGACTTCATGCCAGCCCACTAGGTCAAGCTGCTGCCACCCAGCCTGGCACCCATGGCCCATGCCTGGGCCAGGAGGCACTGCTGCCTGCACCCCAGGAAAAAGGCCCAAGTCCTCTGGATCTGGCTCCAGCCCCTGCCTAGCAGCAGGGATGGCCCATGTGACTCTCTCTCAGGCCTGCGCAGTTCTGGGTCCTCCTCAGAAGCCGGCGGGGGTTGGGGAGGTGTGTAGGGGGACTCAGGCTTCAGACTCAGCCCCCCACCAACCCGCACTGGGAGCCGTGGCAGGGATGGGGCAGTCTGGCCCGGTGAGCCTGCCCCGTGTTCACCCTGCCCCGTCTCCAAGCAGCAGTGGACACACACGTGCACAGAATCGTAAACCGACTCAGATGGACCAAGAAGGCAACCAAGTCCCCGGAGGAGACCCGCAGGGCACTGGAGGAGTGGCTGCCCAGGTGTGCAGGGTGGGGGTGGGGCAGGGCGGGCTCCCCTCCCTCCCACCCTCCCTCCACACTGATGGCTCCCACCCCCACAGGGAGCTGTGGAGCGAGATCAATGGACTGCTGGTGGGCTTTGGCCAACAGACTTGCCTGCCCCTCCGCCCGCGCTGCCAGGCCTGCCTCAACCGGGCCCTGTGCCCAGCTGCACACGGACTCTGAGGGCCTGGCGCCTCTGCCCGGCACCACTCTGGCCTCTTTGTGCCTTTGCTGGGGAGCCATAGCCTGTTTATAATAAAGTTTGGGGGCTGTTTGTAGTTAGGGTCTGGCTGATTTCTACCCCGGGGGGTGGGAGGTGGCATGCTGGAAAGCACATGCATGAGCTGTGTTTGCACCCGTGCTCATGTGTGTCTGGAACAGGGCTGCCTGGGAGGCCAGGATGGGGACGTGACCATCTGGGCTGAGTGCTGGGGGGCAGGGGTGGCGGGGGGGTCGTGGGAGCCAGTTGCAGCCAGCTGTCTGGAAGCCTGCTGGGGACGCTGGAAGCCCAGGCTGCCTCCCGCAGCAGCTGGCTGGGGACCTGGAAACACACGCCTCTTCCTGAACTTGTGCACCCTGAGAGCCCCAGCCTCTGCCACGAGGCCCCACCCCTAGTGTTTACAGAGCCACCTGGTCTCAGAGGGACACCAGCAGGCCCAGGGAGGGCACCACAGGGCACAGGGCCTGACCTGCGTGTACCTGCTGGGGGGCCAGAGGCCCAGAAGGCTTCACAGGGAGGTGCTGGTGAGAGGGCAGGGCTCCGAAGCACAGGGGTCCCAAATGCACTGGAGAGATAAGCAAGAGGGAGCAGGAGCTGAGAGGGGCTAGCGGATGGATTTGGGGAGGGGAGGCTTAGGAATGGGACTGTTTCCAGCAGCTGAGACTTAGGGAGCTGCAGGCTGCCACCTCCCTGCCCAGACCATGATCCCTCCAACCCCCAAAATGAAGGCTCAGGAAGGACAGAGACAGCCAGGGTCCAAGAAAGGCCTGTTTATTCTGAAGGCGTGCATGTGCTATGGCTTATGGGGCAGACAGCGATGTCGGTCGGTCAGGTTCTGGGCAGGGGGAAGGCAGAGTCGGTGGGGTTTCCTCAGGGGGAGGCTCCCAGCAGGGGCCAAGCCCGGAGCCTGAGGTCCTTCCTGGGGGCAGGCTCTCACACAGTCACACCCCGAAGGCCTAGGGGCTGCCATGCAGGGACAAGGGGCCTGTCCAGAGTCTACCCTCCTCAGGGGCACAGGGCCTCCATCCTCAGGCCCCTCAAAGAGCCCAGGCCCTGTACCCCAGACCCCCCACCCCAAGGAGGGCAGGGACGGGGCAGACGGGCAGCTCTCACAGCCACATCTGGCATCCCCAGCACCCCCCAAAGCCTGCATGAACACGGCCTGCAAGCCCCCCAACTCTGTCCCTGGACGTCCCTGGCACTCCCACTTGGGATGGCTGCTGCTGAGGGGGTGGGGAGGAAATGGTTTGCAGAGAAAGGTTTGTTTTATTGCAATTATTTAGAGAGCACGTCCTGAGGGGGGTGGGGGCAGGGCTCTGGTATTAAGTGGAAACATGTGTGGAGCTAGAGCTCTTTCTGGAAAAAAGCAAAAACACAAATTCCTTTAAGTCAGCAGGCCCAGGCAGAGCAGCAAGGGCCGGGCCCTGCGGGTCACCACTGCCTCTCCCCCTCTCCCCTTCTCCCCCTCTCCCCCTCTCCCCCTCTCCCTCTCTCCCCTGTCTCCCTCTCTCTTCCTCTCCCCACATCCCCTCATTGTCTCTCTGGGTATCTCACATCTCGGGCTCTCTCTCCCCATCTTGCTGCCACACTCCCCTAGCACCCAGCGGGTTGGGGGCAGGACGGGGTCTCACTGGGGCACAGGTTGGTTCTTGGGTGGTGGTGGGACCACCACGGCTTGGGGGGTAAGGATGCCCCCTCCAGTCCACTGAGGGGAGCTCTGGGTGGGCCCGAGGGGCAAGGCCCAAGGTCCGTGCAGGAGGAGCCCGGCAGGAAACAGGCAGGGAGGGCTCAGAAGTTGCTGAAGATCTCTCGCTTCCGGTTCCAGTCCATCTGCGGCGCCCGCTTGTTGACCCTGGTGGCTCTCACCTTCTCCTTGGCCTCGGCTGCAGTGGGGCTCAGGTGGAGGCCGCTCTCCTGAAAAGGGTCGCGCTTCCAGGTGCTGCCATCCTAGGGGCGGACACGGTGGGCGGGTGGCCAGAGTGAGCCCTGGACCCAGGCCCCCAGACAGGTGGCCTTTCCCAGGGAGTTCACACCAGAGGCCACCTGGCAGCAGGCCCAGGAGGGCTTCCTAGAGGCAGTGGCCTCACAGCTCAGGCTGACAGCTCCACAGATGCCCGCCCCCAAGGTCTCAGGCCCCCCAGTGTGTGAACAGCAGTAGAGGTGGATAGGCACCCGCTACCTCAGTGTCCTTGTCTAAGTCAGGCAGGTCACTTCGGGACGAGCACACGGAGCCACCATTGAGCTGGGAAACCAAGGGTAAGGCGTGGCTTTAGGGGCCCCACCCAGGAGCCTCTGTGCACACACAGGCTTACACGCACACATGCAGACACGCGTGCACATGCCAGAGCTGCATTTATTCCTCCATTTGGCAGTGGCCACTGAGCCTCTACTACACCCTGGAGGTGCCCGAGTGCCCTATGGCGCTGGGGTGTGGCTGACCCAAGACGGATCCAAGGGGCATCAAAGCTGGGAGTGACAGGGCCAGGCTCAGTCTCACAACCATGCTACACAAGGACAGAAATCTCGGGAGGGGCTCTGTCAGGTCTGGGGACCCCCAGAGGTGCCCCTGTGGTCTCCCGGGCTCACCCTGTCCACTCCCACCCTCTCACCTGGGCCGAGCTGGTCCCGTTGGTGACTGGTGATGGCAATGGACCTGTGGGGACAGTGTGTCACTGGCCACTCAGCCCCCAATGCTTTACCCCAGCCCTGGGCCCCAGGGCAGCCACCCACCTTCCACATGCTCCTCAGTGGGTGTGACCCGCAGCCGCTTGAAGTGCTCATCTGTTTCGGGGTCCACCACAAGCAGCCGGGCCTCGTCCTCCCGTGCCTTGATGCTGGCAACCACCTCCGCGTGGCGCAGCCCCTCCACATTCTGCCCGTTCACCTGCCGCCGCCAGCACGGGGTCAGTGCTGCCTGAGGGCAGGTCGCCACCAGCCCCCCAAGCCACTCAGCCAGGTGTGGCATCAAATATTCATCAACGCTGTCACCAGCCACGGCAGCAAGAGGAGCACCAGCTCAGGTTCAGGTTCCCAGCATCTCCCTCCTCCCAGTGAGGACCCGGGGCCCAGACACACACACACACACACACGCACGCACGCACGCACGCACGCACGCACGCACGGAAGGGCACTGGCGTAGACAAACATACGGGCAGGCACGGATACACACAGGGGATGTGGGCCCAGTCACAAACAGAAAGGACACAGGCGCAGACATATACACACAGGGCAGGTACCTCTATGAGTCGGTCCTGGGCACGGAGGCCAGAGTGGGCAGCAGGTGAGCCCGGGTCCACCGAGCGGATATACTGTCCGGGCCGGGACTTGTCACTGTGCAGGTTAAACCCGTAGCCCTGGGGGCCTTTTTGCAGGTGGCAGAGCCTCGGGCGCAACTCCCTCAGGGGCCCATTGACATCCTGCAGGCACAGGGATGCAGGGTGAGGCTCCAGCTCTGACCTCCCACCCTAGAGGCACTGACCCCACCCCTGAGGCCTCCGGTCCCATCCCCAGTGTGCAAAGGCAGGAGTGGAGATGGTGGGAGGGAGCCTCAGCCCCACACTCGGCATCATGCCCCCACCTGACAGCATCCCCAGGTCTCAGAGACCAACACGGGGTGGTGGGGGTGGGGGGGTGACGCTTAGGCTGCCTGTGATGATTCAGCTTCCGGATCCTGAACAAAGCCTTAGTCTCCAAACCCGCAAAGGACCTGTGATGGGGTCAGGGGCCTTACAGGGGTGTTGGGAGAATCAACGGGCTCAAGGCTAGGGCTGAGCACAGACCAGGGGCCTAGGAGAGACAAGTGCGATGAGCTGCCACTCGTCACAGTGTCCAGGAAGGCTGTGGGCCCCGCCTGTCCTCTACCCACCCCCCATCCGAGTGTGGGGCTGGCAGGGTAGGGCCGTAGGACCGGGCTGTTTTGTTTATGCTTCCAAAGGTCTCCCTAGGGCTGATGGCAGTGCGGCTGTGTTTGCTTTCACATTCCAGGGCAAGCTGGAGCCGCCCCCACCCCCACAGGGCCCAGAGACTTGGGTCGCACGGGCTGGAGCCTGGGCAGGAGCGCCAGTGAGGGAGCAGTGAGGGGCCGAGGATGGGGCCTGTCTCCCACCTTCCCTGCCCTCCACGGAAGGCTCACGGTGCCCTGAGGATCCCCCCACCAACACCCCAGGGCTCTGCCTCCGTTTACCTCTGGCATCCTGCAGTAGGTTCTGGGCTGGGGGTGCGGGAGGGCCGTGCAGGCAGAGGCCAGACCCCAGGACCCCCACCCAGCCGGGGCCTGAGGTAGTGACCACAGCGCTGAGTGGCCAGCGGCCACCGGTGCTCAGTTGAACATGGCGGTGGCCGGAGGGAAAGGGCGGCCAGCAGCTCAGGTTTCCTGGGCGCTTGGGGCTCAAGTGCGCGTGCAGGTGAGACTATGCAGGGTGGGGGTGCTCACCAGGGCCTTTTCCTGTCCCTCTACCTCCCTGTGTGTGGCCAGTGACCCTGGGCCAGGCTGGGGGCTGTACTGAGGGAGGGCCAGCCTCCAGGCCTTTGAGCTCACCCCCAAACCCCAAATCTGACTGTGGCCGCCCATCTGTGGGACCAAGCGTGTCTCTCCTCACAGGGTGGTGCCTTACCTCAGTCTCTAGGCGCTCCCACCCCTGGGGAACACCTTCTTCCGGTCCAGCCTGTGCCCCTTCTCCATGACCCCTTCCCCGACCCCCAAAGCCTGCCCCCTTGGAACCCCCCCCTGCAGGCCACCATCTGCCCCATAACCCCAGGAATTCCAGGGACTGGGCTGCTGCTCCTCAGTCCCCCAGGGGCTCGGCCAGGCATCCTGGGCTGAACTTGGGGCTGTGAGACTCCCGGGTTCTCCAGGAGCTCACTTATAGACTCAGCCCCTCTCCAGACACACCTGGAAGTACAGGTGTGCAGCTCTGAGGCGCCTCTCAGGTTCAAGCTGTCAGAGCACAGGTCCCAAGGCTGGCCGGGGCCGTGCGTGGCAGTGGAAGTGTGACATGAGCACACCTGGTGGTGGAAGTGGGCCCAGGTGGCAGCGGGGCATCACATGGTCACAGAGACCAGACATCCAAACGTACGCTCGCCAACAGGCTTCATGGACCCGTGCGGTGACCCATCATGTGAAAGGACGGCCCTCGGCACCGGGCCCTCGGCACCAGGCCCTGTGGCCTCTTCCCACGCCCTCCACAATGGTTCCAGGGAGTGGTCTCTCAAGGCCCCCAAACGGGAGGACTGGGGGGGCGGGCAGCTGGGGCCATGAAGCCAGGCTGAATGCAGTCACTTCTGGTTTGAGACCATACTGGCCATCTCCCTGCCTCAACCCAGCACGGCCGCCTCTCACCACACAGCCAAGAGGTTTCTCCTAACATCTGGCCTAAGTCCCTCTCCTTACAATCAGGGTCCAAGGAGCACCAAACTTGGCACTAGACCCCTCAGGTTGAGGGGCTGCAATGGGGGGCGGTGGGGAGACAAGGCTGGCAGCGTGGCGACCCAGCGGGAAGGCCCACGGGGAGGCCCAGCACCATAGTAGGTCAGGAGGGGGTGCAGGCTGGGCCCAGCGCATTGCTCACATTCCTCGCTCCTGCCCTGGCTCAGAGCACTTCCTGTTGCCTCCCAGCTAGGCCCTCAGGCTTCCACAGGCTTCCAAGCCCCGATTCCCTACCAGGCAGCCGCAGAGCTGGACAAGCCCTAGTCTCCCGGCCATGCCTGTAACCAGACAAAGAGGCTGGCATGGGGGTACCCCTGGAGCCAGGCTGTACCACCCCCCAGATGGTGACTCACCAGCCCTAGCAGAAAAAGGCCCCCATTGTTGCTCAGAGTCCAGCCTGCTCACACCAGGGTCACCAGGGTCCCCAGCGTCCCCTCTCCCAATCCTGGAGGACAGAGACTAAGCTGGCTGCCGGTGTCCTCACTGCCCACCCTGCCCCCACCCCACCTGACCTGCACAAGCCTCCGGGATGGGCTCCGTGGAGGGGCTCCTGGGGCCGGGGAGGGTGGTGTGGCACTCCCAGAGCGGGCCATAGGAGGCGGGACAGAAGCGGCAAGCGGCGAGCGTCCAGCTGGAGTGGCCTGAGCTCTCCAGCCAGCCCAGGCTGCCACCCCATTTATCCACCTCCCACTGTGGCCCAGGCTCCCCAGGGACGGGTGGGGACATAGGGCTGAGTCACTTTGAGGAGCAGGGTGGTGGCTGAGCCCCCCTCCCCTTCTCAGGCTCCAGCCCGGTGTCCCCCACCGGCCAGGTTTCCGTCCCAAGAAAGGAAGGAAGGAAACTGCTGGGAGGCCCTGCCCTGCTCCCAGGACCCAGGGCTGGGGAGACAAGGAGGCAAAGGAGGGGACCCTGACCTCAGAGCATAAGACAGTCCTGCTGCAGCTCACAGGGGGATGGGGAGCAGGAACCAGGGAGCCCCAAAAGCCCTCTTGTAGGCACCGCGTCCTATACCAGGCGGTCACCCTCTGCAGGACTCTGTCACCTCACTCACTCTCAGCCCCCAAAGGCCTCCAGAACTGGAGGTGGAGGCATGGGCTGGCTGTGAGGGGGAGGAGGGCCCGGGGTCTATCATACCCCTGCAGCCCTGGCATCGCTGGCTGCCCCGTCGCTGTTCGGGGCGGTCGCCCATCATCACTGTCACGATCAGCTGCACTGCAGCTGCGGCCACCCCAGCCCAGTCTGAACGGGGCTGAGTCACCACTGACAGCCCTGACAGCCCCCGGAAGGGAGGGGCCAGCCACATCCGTGTCCTCCCCTGCCCACCCCCTCCTCCCTGCCCAGGACAGGAGGACACTGAGGCTGAGAGAGCCAGAAGGGCCCTTGGGGCCTGGACTCCCACCTCAGCCCTTCCCCCCACAGGGCATGGAGGGTGGGCCCCTTCATCCCCCACTGTGAAGCAAACAACACACATCTCTCCCCAGTTCTCCTGACCCACTGCTGTTGAGGCCCTATCAGGGCATAGCCCTGTATATAAACATCGTCCACCCAGGCTCCCTCACAGCCTGTGGTGGGCGGAAGCTAAGCCTGGTTTGTGGAGGTCAGCGGAGGTCCAGCTCTTCCTTCCCATGCTCTGAGCTCAGCCGATTAAATACCGGGTCTCTGGCTGGGAGGGAAAAGAGAGACGGTGCCCTCAGGGACTCCCCTGACCTTATGGGGTCCCTGTCCCCCTGCCAGCCCCAACCACGGAGGGACCTGCCAGACAGGCCCCACTCTTTTCCTCTAAAATTACACCAGCGGCAGGCTTCTCTGGTGGCACAGTGGTTAAGAATCCGCCTGCCAATGCAGGGGACACAGGTTCGAGCCCTGGTCTGGGAAGATCCCACGTGCCGCGGAGCAACTAAGCCCGTGTGCCACAACTACTGAGCCTGCGCTCTAAAGCCGGAGAGCTGCAATTACTGAGCCTGTGCGCCACAACTACTGAGCCTGCACTCTAGAGCCCGCGAGCCACATTACTGAAGCCCGCGCACCTAGAGAGCCCGTGCTCCGCAACAAGAGAAGCCACCGCAATGAGAAGCCCACACACTGAAACAAAGAGCAGCCCCCACTCGCCGCAACTAGAGAAAGCCTGCGTGCAGCAATGAAGACCCAACACAGCCAAAAATAAAATAAATTGAATAAAAATAAATTAAAAAAAAATACACCAGCGGAAGACCCCTCCTAGGGCTTCCTGCAGCCCCCAGAGCCTGAAATAGTGGAGGGGGAAGGTCCCACCCAAGGACAAGGTGCCTCCCCACCCTCCAGATAAGGCCTGAGGGCAGAGTTTTCCACAGGAAGGTGAACTCAGCCATTTGTGTCTAAATCAATGGACAAACGCCTAGGGGGAGGGGCACTTCCTCCTGGGGGTGAGATGCCCTGGGAAGGAGGTAGGTTCCAACTCTCAGTTTGGGGGGGTGGGGTGGTCAGCCAGCGCACCATCCCAGGGCTCCCCTGAAATCACAAATCTGACCCTAACACCCCCTACTCTGGCCTTCAGTGGCCCTGGGGCAAAGTCCAGACTCCAGGACTTGGCACTGTGGCCCTAACCACCACCCCCCAGCCTGCCCTAGAGCCACAAAGAACAAAAAAGGGAGGCAGGGGTTCGTGCTCATGCCTGTGCCCAGGCTGCCTCCCCACTGGGAATGCCATCCCCTCCAGGAGAAACACGAGGCCCCACAGGATCCAGGTCACAGGCATGGCCAGCTCGCCTGGGAGACATCCGGGAAAGGGACAGGGCAGGTGTCAGGGTCCCCTGCACACCCAGAAACGTCAGATCTCACACCTCCACCAGCCCCAGGCCAGTGGTTCTCAAAGTGGGCTCTGGGGAGCCCCTCGGCTTGAATCTTCCTTTAAGGGATTTTTCTCTTTTTAAAAAAAAAAAAAAAGAAGAAGAAGGTAGTAGGGGCACAAAAGACAGAAGGTAGTAAGGGCACGGGGCTTCCAGGAGGGCAGGACAAGCAGGCTCTTCCTCCTGGCATCCAGGTGCTGCCCCAGTAGGGCCACTGCCCAGCCCCTGATACCTAGAAAGAGACAGAACTAGACTCCCCACCACCACCACCTCCCCCTTCTCCAGCTCTTCCCCAGTTAGCTCTTCCTGTCTGGAGGGCGGAGCAGGGAGAAGGGGGAGGTGCCCCAACCCCTGCAGACCCCGGAGCTGAGGACCCAGCTTAGAGAGTCTCCTCAGCTGCCACCACGGAGGAGGGTCAGCCCCTCTGAGGCCTTCAGAGCACAAGCAGGCTCCTCAGACAGACGGACAGACAGACACCCAACACAGGCACAGAGCTGAGCACGCTCAGTCCCAGGACATCCCAGCAGCCCCTCCCCAGGTTCCTCAGCCCCTAGGCCAGGGAGGGGGCGGCTTGTCAGAGTGACCCTTCCTAGGACAAGTGGCTCTGAGGAGCATCCTGGGGAAGAGGGCCAGAGACGGGGGCTGTGGACCAGGGCCAGGTTGCCCTGACACTACCTGGTTTACAGCACAGGCTGAGGGCAGAAAGAGTGGCTCCAAGTAGCCAAGAGGGTTTTCACCAGGGGCAGAGAAGGGGCCCAGAGGGGCAGCAGAGACGGAAAGATACTTCTGGAGGTGACCAGAGGCAGAGACTGCTGTCAGGAGGACAAGAAGGTGGTTCTGGGAGAGCCCAGGGTGGTCCCTGTGGGCAGAGCCCGCCATACCTTCTGGGCGACCTCAGAGCTGAGGCTGCCCCCTCGTGCCCAGGCCGGCTTTGGCTCCCAGGGATCGTGGGCAGGCGGCAGCCCTCGCTGGGCCATCTCCTCAGTGCAGGTCAGTTGCCGCCGGCGGAGCTCTTCGTCCGTCTCCTTGTCCACCACCAGCAGCCGAGTCTGCCCCTCCATGGCCTTGATCCTCTGCACCACCTGGGACAGGTGGGTGGCGGGAGGTCACGGCCAGCACTCCAGGCAGCACATGGGTAGCGGCACCACCCAGGGCTGGCCCAGGGCTGTGGGCAGGCTGCGAGCCTACCAGGGGCAGGGGTGGGCGGCTGGATCGAGAGGCCCGCCGGCTCCGCCCCCCACCCCCACTCCAGCAGCTCCCTCCCTCTTCTCCTGGGGCTCCGGACACGAGGGCCCAGGCTGCAAGGGCTGCAGGGGCCTCGCAGGGCCTCGCCTCGGCCCAGGAAGTGACAAAGACGGTGCTCGGCTGAGCTTCGGGTTTTCAGTATGCGTGTGTGCATGTGTGCGGCCCGCACCCTGCAGCCTTCTGTTTCAGGGTGTCTCTAGGTCTGGGTTTGAAGGAGAGAACTGTCTCCCTGGGTCCCAGTCTCAGTGTGTTTGTGCCTTTTTCTGTCTTTTCCAGTGGTGGAACACGGTAGTGTAAACCCCTGCCTCTAGGCCTTCCATTCTCTTCCAGATCATGACAATGGACCTATTCCTACTGGACCTGCGGAGAGAACACCTGGGTTCCTGTGGCAAGGCACCTCCTCAGGTACCTACCCACAACCCGGAAAGCAGGATTCAGACACAGCAGGGAGAGGTGGGGAGGGGCAGGTCCACCTGTGGGATAGGTGTGGTTACGCAGGTGTCTGTGAAGTGTCTAGAGCATGTGCATGGTGACGGAGCATACATGCTAGTGTGTGCCCGCAGGAGGGGCAGTGCCCACTGGGCATTGGGGAAGGAAGGGCAACACCCCACCCCTACCCCAAGGCCTGGGAAAGGACAGACAGGGCCCCCACCAGCTGCTCAGTAGATGTTGTCAAAAGATAGGAGGGTCTGAACCAGGCCCATCTTTGCCAGCCCTCCTCTGTACCTGTCTTTCCCGGTGAGCCACAGAGTCACAGGAGGACCCCAGGACCCTCATGCTTCCTGACTGTGGGACCCAGACGAGTCACCCAGTATCCCCAAGCATCAGTTTCCTCATCTGTAAAATGGGAGCCGTAACTGTACCTTCTCCCTCCCAAGACAGTGGGAAGGTCTCAAGTGGTCCTGTGTGAAGTTCTTAGAGACCAGCACCCCGGGATGCCTGGGATAAGCATTGCTCTTGGGGCAAGGGTGGCAGCAACTGTTAAACAGAGGCCAGGCGCCAGCTCTACCAGGCCCTCCCTATGGCCTGTCAATCCAAGCTCTCTGGCCTTGACCCCCAGCCTCCAGCAAACAGCCTATCCAGCTGACACTCTGGGTAAAAGACAGAAGGACGGCAGACAGATGGACAGACAAAATCTCCAAGGGTAGAAGTGAGAGTTCAGCTCCCAGCCCAGCCAATTTACTAATCTCTAGGCCCAGGCCTGGCCACGCAGACAGGTGCTGGGGGGACACAGAGGAGCCTACTCAGAAGGGGTGGAGGAAGACTGGACCCAAGCCAGGTGAGTCCCTGGTCAGTGGGAGATGGACACCCCCCAGGGGTCAGAACCTGCAGAGAACCTCCCTCTGGCCTTTATCTTCAGCTGCAAGGGGCAGGGGGCTGCGACCAGTGACCCCTGCCAGGCCATCCAGCAGCTTCTTTGGAGAAGAATGTGCTGCCACAGTGGTGACTCCCACCAGGACCCAGACACCATCAGCCAGGACACACACTAGTACAATGGGTGCAGACACACTGATGACTACACATAGCCAGGTGGGCAGACACACAGGCCGGGACACATATATACACAGCCACACACAGGAGGGTACACACACACACACACACACATCCCCCAGTTCACACACGTCCAGGCATGCAGATCTGTACACACACACACATATCTAGGGGTGCAGACCTGTATACTCATGTGCATACAGTCCAGCACACACACTCACTCAACTGATGCAGGCACACACAGGTGTGCCCTCCCTGTGACATCCCCCGCAGGTACACACACGGGGGACCCCAAGAGGGACCTGCACATTCACAGACATACCCAGTTGTGTACACACGCACATGTGTACACGCTGATAGAAAAGCACCCGGATCCCCAGGCACAGGGAGACCCCCGAGGGGCCAACTCCTCCACACATTGCCCTGAGGCCGGAACAAGACTGAAGAGCGAGGGCTGAGACACGGAGGAGCCGCAATGCGGCCCCTCCCTGCCAGGATTCCACCCCGCACCGCCTCGCTCCGTGCAGGACCCACCCGGGCTGGAGGAGGCTAGGAAGGAGGCCGGCTGCCTCTGCCTCAGCGGCCACGTCCCCCACCTCTCCACGGGAGCCCACCGCAGGCCCTTGTGCGATCCCCTCCTGGCCCGGAGAAGGGAGCTGAGGCCTGGGCGCAGGCAGCCCCAAGCTCGGTGGTTATTGGCGCCCTCCGCGCGCGCGGGGCAGGGACGCGCTCCAGGGATGGGGGCGGTGGGGGGTGGCGGAGCGGTGGGCCGGGGATGGAGCGCAGGCACCCACCTGGTGGTGCGTCTCACCCTCCACGTTGACGCCGTTGACCTCGATCAGCCGGTCTCCGGCGCGCAGTGCGGCCGCCTCCGCCGGGGAACCGGGCTCCACGCGCCGAATGAACTGCCCGCGGCGGCCCTTCTCGCCGTGCAGGTGGAAGCCGTAGCCGTGCTCGCCGCGCACCAGGCGGCACAGACGCGGCCGCAGAGGCTCCGGTGCGGCCATGGTGCCGGCTGCCCACCGGCCGGCCAAGGGCTGGCCACGGCGCTCACGCCCGCCGCCAGCAGGCAGGGGCGCGGGGGCCGGCTCGGGGTGGGGCGCGGAGGCGGCGGCGGCGCTGGGGACCCGGTGGTGGCCTCGGCGGCTCCCGCTCGGCTCCCGTCGCCTCCGGCTCCGGCTCGGGCTCTGGCTGCGGCACCGCCCCCGCGCCCGCCCCTTCCCCGCCCCCTCCGCCCTGCCGCCCCCGCCCCGGGTCCAAGCCACCCTGGTCATTTCCCATGCCTCCGCGCTCCGCCAGCCCAGGGAGGCCCCGGGGGAGGCGTCAGGGGACCCCCGAATCACCAGGACCCCTCTGTCTCGCCCCCATTCTGGGCAGCCTTCTTGGCGCCAGCGCCTTTGCCTCCTATGACAGTAACATTTATTGAGCACCTACTGTATGAGTAGCAGGGGCATCAAGGCAGGCCCCTGAGGTGGGAAGAGGGTAGAGGAAGGATCCTTAGACTGAGGGACCCCTATACAGGGGCCCGAGGGTAAGAACAAGGGCCACGGCTCTGCCCACCCTCCTCGGGAACCCCCCTCCCCCTCCCCCCTCTCCCCTCCCATGCCCCGTTCCTGTATCAGAATCCCTCCTGCAACCGAGAGCTTCCCTGACCCAGCACAGAGTCCCAGGATGGTCCAGGAGGCAAAAAGAGGGGTCTGAAACTGACAAGGCAGCAGCCCCTTCCTATATCCTGTAGGCCAGTGACTGAGTGACTTCCTGGCCCTGCCCAGGAGTGATTGTGCCTATCTGTGCTACGTTTGACCATTAAGCATTCCCCACCACCATCCCCTCCCTTTGCCAGGGCCCCTCACTCCTGTCCCTGCCCATCCCAGGCCTGGTGGGTGACTGCAAAGGGTGAGGGAATGACATGCACTTGTCTGGCTGGAAGGAAGGGGTCTTTGCTACCCTCCTCCTGACCTAGGATGAAATGTGCTGACGGCTTGGGCCTCTGAGCACTAGCCAGTCAGCAGTCACGGGAGCTGCTCCCTTGAGCAGGCCCCTCCTGCACCCCAGCTCTTCCTCCCTTCCCCTCCCTCCACCTCCACTAGCATGAATGCCCCCTTCTCCCAACCGATGGACAGTCATTTATTCTTTGTGTACCTCTCTGAGTACATTTTACCTGGAACAAACCTAGGGGTCTCAGGCCATTTTACAGATCAGGAAACAGGTCTGGAGAGGGAAGAGACCCATGCAAGGTTCCCCAGTTCCCCTTGGGCCCAGGGAGGTGAGATCCCAAGTCCACCCTCTTCAGCTTTCTCAGTCACACATACAGGAAGACAGCTGAGCTGCAGGCTCACCCTCAACCTGCCCCTCCCCAGCCCTGCTCAGCACCCTGCACATACCTGGCCCCCAGGGGTCAGGCACAGCCAGCCCAGACAGTTCCCCATGAGGGGAAAAGCAGGCTCTGCTCAGGCCCAGTCCTTGCTGCTCCTTCTTCCCTCGCCAGTGCCCCCAGCCTGGGCTCCTAGCCCCGGCCCAAGCACAGGGCCTGCCTCTAGGCAGCCTCCTGGGCCACAGCCCCTTGGGTGTCCACACCCCAGCTGCTGCCCCTAAAAGCCACTTAGGCTGAAGCAGCAAGGCTGCTCCCCCATCCCCACCTCTGAGTTACTGGATGATGCTGCCATAGGCTCCTACCTGGCTAGCCACCTCCATCTGTCTGTCTGTCTGTCTCTCCAAAGGCTGCCTGTCTGGCCTGTGACTGGCCTCCCTGAACCCAATCTGGTACTGCTGTCCCCGGAGGCAGTGAGGGTGGGTATGGACAGTGGGGTCCACCATATGCCACCCCAGGTGGGGTTTAGGGGTCACCCTATAGCAACCAGGACCACCCAGGACCTGCTAGGCTATAGCTTTGAGGCCACACCAGAGACGAGGGAGGTGGCTGGAGGGGAGACCCCCAGACCAAGGGGAAGGGAAGGTAGAGACCCCTGATCCCTTGGGTCAGGAGGCTTGGAGAATCTTCCCCTTCTGTAGAGCAGACACTCCCAGATCAGCCTTCTGCAGCCCAGGACTCAGCCTGTGAGTGAAGATGGATGGGAAGAGAACACCACTGGAGGGTGGGGTAACCAAGGGATGTGGTCACAGCCAGGGGCCAGGAACACTGCACCCCAGAATAACAAAGGAGGCCCCAAAGCAAAAGAGAAGCCAAGGAAGTACCAAGAAAGGTTAGCAGAGTAACAAAGCCAACATCAGAGTAACAAAGGGGACAGGTAGCAAAGGAAGTGGGTAAAAGCAACAGAATAAAGGCAGCAGGGAACCACTCCGAAGGGAGAGCAGGAGTGAGTGAGAGGGAACAGGGTGAGTACGGAGTGCCTGGGGTGACAGAGGTGAAGAAAGGTGACCCAGCAGCTCTCTGGCCAAACTCTCCCAGGCCTCTTCCTTCAGCCCCACTGTGCGGAGGTGTGAGAGGAGAGAGGCCAGGCAGCAAAGGGAAGGGAGAAGCCTGGGCAGTGGCCCGGAAGTGTGCACTGAAAGGTGTTTGGGCTGGAAGCTGTTTGGGTCCCTGGGGATGGGCTGGAGGAGGTGAGCACGAGGCCAGCAGAAGGCGGGAAGGCGGGCAGGTTGCTGGGTGACCCCCACCCCCTCACGCTCCTGTGCTCACCCCACTCCTGCCATCCTGGTCCACTGGGATGCGACAAAGGGAGAGGAAGTATGTCAGATCTTCCAGTCCTTCTCTCCCCTAGGTCCACCTGGTGTAGGATTGTCCTGTGCTCCTGTTTCAGGGGAGGGGGTTTCCTCTGACCTTTGAACCTATCTCCCTGCGGAGATGGGGCAGAGCCTGGGCCTGGGCAGAGACTCTTTTGGTGTGACCGTGGGCAGAGGCCTTGTCACTGCCAGAAGGAGGGCCAGAGACGCCTCCCTAATGGGCATTAAGGGCCTCGCGCGATGACCAGGCGTCGCTTACGACCCTTTCCTTCAGACGTCGCCAGGCCTCTCTTCAGAGCCCCACATTGGAGCAGGCGCGACCAGCACAACGGGAAGAGAGATGAGAAGAGACCCAGAGATGAGAGGGAGAGAGAATTGGAGAGGCTTCGAGGATCAAAGAGTGCGGAAGCGCATAAGGCCCGCGGTCAAGGACTCCCAGGTGGACTGCCCCGCCCACCCTGGGATGGCCCCGCCTACCTCCTCCCATCGCCAGAGGAGCGGAGTGCGACTGCAGCCCGGGAGAGCAGCCGCGCAGCGCCTCCTGCCGGCGATGAGTGGGATTACATCGTCCAGGGAGCTGCCCAAGGTTCCACCTCTCTGGCTCTGACTGGTCCAGCCCTGCCGAGTGGGGGATTGGGGTGACACCTGCGCCCTAGGGCTGCTTGCACCGCAGGAGCATAGGGGCGCCATGGGGGTGGTAGCAGAGAAGCTGGGTCTCTGCTGAGCTCCTAATAGGCTCTGCTTTCTCGTCTTGAATCTGGCACCAACCTCTCTGGACTGGGGTATCTTCAGGCAACATGAAATCTAGCCCCTCACCGAGTGTTCCAGCACTTGTGACCAAACATTTAAAGGCCACTTGGTGCCAGGCCCTAGCGAGCACTGAGGAAGCATCACTGAGACCCAGGGAAACAGATTTGTGTACCTTGGCAAGGGGAAGCCCAGGGCTGGGGCAGCCTCCATGAGGGGCATTTAACCTGGCCTGGGACCCTGGAGTCCTCAGGCAGGGTGAACCACAGGGCTGTTCTGGAATCTGCCTAGAGTTCCTGCAGGCTGTGTGGGGAAGGGGAGGGAGGAATGAGACTGTGGAACAGGGCCCAGCCTCAGAGCATGGATTTCATTGCATGGGTGGTGGGAGCCCTTGCGGTGTTGTGCACTGGGGGTGACGAGGTCAGGACACCCATGTTTTGAAAGGCCAAGTTCAGTGAGGAGCAGGGGCAAGAGCACTGGGGAGTTGGGGGAGAGTAGGTTGACCTGAGTGGTCTGTGACTTCCCCCAGAGCAGATCCTAGAGGAAAAAAATACTGAGTGGAATCAGAATAAATAAATTCTGGAGTCCGTAAGAATTGGAAGGGTGGAGTAAAACAGAGTACCCATATTAGCAGACCATGTGGAAGAAAGGTGCACCCAGGAGATGAGAGGAAATGGCCAGTGGGAAGAGGCCTCCAGAGGGTACTTCCAGAGGACAAGGGGGGTAGTGTGGGAGCTGGCTCCGTGTGGGCACCCCAAAGCCAAGAGCTAGACAGACATGAGGCCACCCTTCCCCTGTCCTTGATGGGTGCCCCAAGGGCAGCCTTGCCACATGGCCAAGGGAGGACTACAAGGGCAGACAGCATCAGGGCACAGTGACCAGGCACTTCGAGGTCCAGGACAGTTGTGGGAGTCTGAGACCACACTGAAGAGGGTTGTAGGAGGAGCAGAAGGGTGGAGTGAGGGGGGCACTGGAAGGGGACCCAGGTGGAGGGAGGTCCTTGCTATTCAAGATGGCAGAGCACATTTATATGGGGGGACTGGAGACAATAACTGGAAATGCAGAAGGGGATAAGTGGTGGAGGGGTCCCTGAGGAGGCAAGGGGGTCTCAGGTGGAGGGACCCTTCCTCCCTAAGGAGAGATCATGGCCATGGCGATGAAGAAGGGGGCCAGGGGTTTCCCGCTTTGTCTCTGGAAGCCCTTGGCTGAGGGGAGGGAGGGGTTCCAAGGAGATCCGGGTTTGAAATGAATACTGGGAGATGGGGGAAAGGCTGGATGGGCTGCCAGGTCTTAAGGTCCCACCCCCTTGGGGAGGACATTCTCCCCATGCTGGCCAGCGGGCATAGTGAGGGGACCTCCTGTGGGCCTCCTAGGAGGCTGGAGTGGGGGCTCCAGCTCAGCGCGGAGGGTGTGAGCTACTGCTCTCCTCCTCCTGCACACCTTGCTACGTGGCAGCAGGACCCAGGGTCTGACTGCCCTCCCCCCACCGTGGGATACCCCTCCCCTCCTGGGGGACCCTGGGACCTGGTCTGATGACCTCACCCCCTAACAGGAGGGGCAGCACTGGCAGAGAAGGGAGAAGGGGACCCAGCCCCCAGCAGAGTCTGCCTCCGTCCCCCATTCTGCCCCGCAAGGACATACACATCTCGGCTGTTGGGGGGAGCTTGACCGGGCCAGCTGGAGGGCTCCTGACATTTGCCAGGGCGTGGGCGCGGCTGTTTGCGCCCCGAAGCTAGATGACAAAGTACACATCGCAGAAGAAAAGGGTCAAACACCGGGGCGCGGCAACTAGGCAGGTTTTATTGACCAGACGACCGGCCTGCTGTCAGAAGACACTCCGCCTGCGTCAGGCGTGGGGGCGCGGGCAGGGGCTGCGATCAGAACGGCTCTGGGGAGAGGCGGGGGCTGGCGACGGCGGTTCCCTGCGCAGACCATGACTGAGCAGGAGACACTCCGAAGGCTCTGGAAAGAACAGAGAGGACTGTGGGAAGAGGGTTGTGCGACCTCCACTACCGCTACCCCGACTCCCCAGGCTGGAAGAGTAGGGACTGCCCCAGGAAAGCCTTCCTCTACTGGGAGTCGGGGATGGAAAGGTTGTAGGGTGCCCTGTGGGCAGGCAGACGTGCGCTCCGGTCTCAGATCTCCCGAGACACCCTCGTCCGCTGCTGTCCCCGTTCCCCTACCTCTCCCCGCGTACCTGGCCTGCTCTTCAGAGGTCAAGGAGTAGGATCCCAGCCGCAGCTCCGGTTGGGGCGCGGACTTCGGGGCGCGCGGGCTGCGAGGCGCACTCACCGGGAGCCCTGCGCGGGAGCTTCTGCGTCGCACCTCCCACAGTTTCTGAACTCCGGAGGGAAGCAACACAGCATCGCGGGCGGCGGGCCCCCCAGAGACGGTGCTTCTGGCAGATGGCCCCTGGGGGGAGACGCCCAGGCCGAAGCCGTCCCAGGCAAGGGACCCGGCAGCCGGGCGCAGTGCGCGGCGCCACACGTAGGGCGAGCGGCGCAGCCCCATTAGCAGACCCGCGGCGCGGCCCACCGTGTGGTAGCGGGGACTCGCCACGTGCTTGTACCAGGCGGCGGCGGGCAGCGGCAGCAGCAGCAGCAGCAACAGCAATGCGATCAGCCAGCGGCTCGCAGTGGGCCCCCGCCCGGGGCTCTGCACCCCCGTGCCCCGCGCCAGGGTGCTCACGTTGACCGCCGCCCGGAGGGCGGACCAGAAACTGGCTCAGTCGGGTCTGGGCGCGCCGTGTCGGGAAGCTGGAGTGCGGGAGCCTACAAGCTAGGAGTTGGTGCGGGTGGGTCCAGCTATAACTGCTCGGTGGCCCCGCCCCTGCTCGCCCCCGCGATACCTGAGGGGCTCCCCAAGGGTAGGGGGAGGGATGAAGTGAGAGGAGGAGCCCAGGCTGCGGGGCGGGGACGTGTGTTACTGAAGCACCCTCGCTGAGTGGGCCTCTAGGTAGAATTCATCTTGACGCTCTGCTGGGGGCTCCCCTGCTCCTCTCTCTTAGCCCCCTCTGCCTCTTCCCCCCAAAGAGAGGAACTTCCAGGCATAGGGATGGGGGGACAGGATGTTCCCTGAGTCAGAGCTCTTGCAGCTGGGGGCACAAGCAGAACAAAGACAGGGAGGCCGGCAGAGCCCTACTGGGGTAAAGCAGGAGAGCTGATTGGTGGGGACCCTCTGCACCACTCAAGACCCCTCTGTGTGTGTACCCCCTGGAGGGCTGTTCCCTGTCCTCACCTAACACAGCTATCAAATCTGTTCCCAGACCCATTCCTCTCCTCCCTAACCCCTAGCTTCTCCCCAACAACCCACTTCCCAGCTGCAGCTGGATGGATGCTTGCAACTGCAAGTTTGGCTGCATCAAACCCTCTCTGAGACAGTGGTTAGGTTAGGCTCCCAGAATAAAGAGTCAGCCCCTCATACTGCCTGGGAAGGATAAGCTCTGCAGTCTTCCAGCCTCCTCTTTGGTTATGATCCCCCCCAAAACCACTTTCTCTGGCCAGGGCAGTCTCAATTCATTTGCCATACCCAACAACCCATGAGTTTGCCCACCTCTGTGCTTCTGTGCCTGGGGCATCCCATCCTTTTCAATCTGGCAAACTCCTACTCATCCTTCAGGATCTTGCTTAAATAGGCCTTCTCTGAATAGTCTCCCAGAGTATCCCTCTGTGCCTGCCTGGGCTTAATAGCCCCCTTCCAGAGGGCAGGGCCTGACCCATTCTTGCCTGAGTCCTAAACCAGGGAGGATGCAGCCCTCAAAATAATCACACCTCACCCCAACCCCCAGCAACCACACCACTCACGGGGCACCTTCTAGATCACAGACACCAGGGATCCTGAAATATCTTATTTTGATCTCCAAACAATGCCACATGGTGGGACAATTATTGATTCCATCTACCAATGAAGAAACTAAGGCATGGGGAAAATTAACTTGTTCCAGGTCACCTGTTGGGTAAGCACTAGGGGGAGTGGGGCCCAACCTAGACCCCCAGCCTGAGAGTTCCAGTTTGGGGACCCCAGCTGCAGTGCTCAATGGAAACCTCCCATCCCCCTCCGCCTGTCTCTTCAGCAAAAAGGAGGGGTGATCCCGGGGGCATGGGGGAACACAGTCTGAGTCCGTCCTTCCTCTCAGACCTGCATGTTGGAAGAGGAACAGAGAGACTGAGGGGTGCCGAGGACGGTGTCTGCTTCTGAGGCATGAGGGGCAGAGAGATTCTGGTGATCCCCTGGGGAGGTCTAGAAGCAGCAGCAGCAGCTCTCCCCACAAAGGCCCTGCAGAGCTGCTGAGAAATGTGTCCTGGAGCCCAGTGACCCAGGCTTGATGGTGGTGGGTGTGGGGGGAGGGGTAAGTGCCTCAACCTCTTCTGCCTCAGTTTCCTCATTTGTAAACTGGGGATAATCCTGGTCAGCTTGCTGTGAGTATTAAAAATCCAGGCTGGGACTTCCCTAGTGGTGCAGTGATTAAGAATCCACCTGCCGGGCTTCCCTGGTGGCGCAGTGGTTGAGAATCTGCCTGCCAATGCAGGGGACACGGGTTCGAGCCCTGGTCTGGGAAGATCCCACATGCCGCGGAGCAACTGGGCCCGTGAGCCACAATTACTGAGCCTGCGCGTCTGGAGCCTGTGCTCCACAACAAGAGAGGCCGCGATAGTGAGAGGCCTGCGCACTGCGATGAAGAGTAGCCCCCGCTTGCCACAACTGGAGAAAGCCCTCGCACAGAAACGAAGACCCAACACAGCTATAAATTAAAAATAAATAAATAAATAAATAAATTAAAAAAAAAAAAGAATCCACCTGCCAATGCAGGGGACACGGGTTTGATCTCTGGTCCGGGAAAATCCCACATGCCGCAGAGCAACTGAGCCCGTGCCCCACAACTACTGGGCCTGCGCTCTAGAGCCTGTGAGCCACAACTACTGAAGCCTGGGCACCTAGAGCCCGTGCTCTGCAACGAGAGAAACCACCGCAATGAGAAGCCCCCGCACCACAACCCCCCACTCGCCAACTAGAGAAAGCCTGCACTCAGCAACAAAGACCCAACACAGCCGAAAATAAAAATATAATAAAATAAATTTTTTTAAAAAAGGAAAAGAAATCCAGGCTGGGGGACTTCCCTGGTGGTCCAGTGCGTAAGACTCCACGCTCCCAATACAGGGGGCCTAGATTCAATCCCTGATCGGGGAACTAGATCCCACATGCATGCCACAACTAATAAGTCCGCATGCGAAACTAAGACCTGGCGCAGCCTAAATAAATAAATAAATAAATATTAAAAAAAAAAAATCCAGGCTGGGTCTTGACATCTTGACACTGTGCCTGGCACACAGTAGGCGCTCTATAAATGGCGTGGCTACCATCTAATTGCTGTTGCTATTCTAGCAGCTGCCTAGTCCCCTAAACTGTCAGAGAAATCCCTTTGATGGAGGGGTGACAGCGCTGGGACCAGGCAGGGAGGGGGTACAGAGGAAGCCACCTGTGCACCTGGAGGGGCCTGGAGGACCGCAGGGACCAGTGGGCCGAGTGGAAAGCTGCCCCCTCCCACCTCTACCTCACTCTCCTGGGGCCCCTCCACCTTGAGAGCTGCCTGGAGTGCTTGGTGGGCGGGCAGTGTGGCACAAGCGGGCTGCCAGGGTCCCCTGGCGCTGCCGCCCCCTCCCTAATAAGGGGATGCAGGGGACTGCAGCCCGGGCAGACAGGGAGCTTCTGCAGGGAGAACGTCATCGATATGAAATCTGATCAATCATGGCCTATGCTGTAATGAACGTTTCTGCGCAGTTGGAAAATTTAAGAGAACTACAATTAGCAGCATGATAAATCTGAAAACGCAATGTTGAGCAAAGAAAAAAATGCTCTGCACAATGATACGTTCGGTGTCTGAAGTTTAAATACCGGCAATCCCTCCTGCTTGTTTATGACTTCGAACCAGAGGGAGTGAAAATGTCAGGGTGCAGGTGAAGGATGAAGGCCACATTGGGACAGAGCAGGGCGGCTGCCTGTCAGCTGGAGGTGTACGGAAGGCAGGCAGGGAGGGAGCCCAGGGCTGGGTAAGGGAGAAAAGCACAGAACAACTTGATGGTCCCTGGTGGCTCCTAGTTTGGGGTGCTCAGGAAGAGGGGCTCTGTGCCCTACCCAGCCCTGACCCCAGGGCTCCAGGGACAAATGTCTCTGCCAGCTCTCCCCCACCCAGGACTCTGGAGCCAAAAGTCTATTGCCAGAGGAGGTAGTGGCCCTAATGGTCCATGAGAGCTGCCTTGTCTTTCTGGGGCTCACCACTCCTTTCATCCACACACAGCCCCTTCTAGAAGCTGACTGATCATGGCTTCTGACTGTTTGCACACCACCTCCCCTGACACTGGACTAAGCCCTCCGGAGACTGGGACCACGTCTGCCTCGTACTCACGGCCCCCATCCCAGGCACAGAGCCTGGCTGCCAACAGGAACCCCATCCTAATGACACAGTAAATGAGGAAATCTCTCCATTTTGTCATTTTAAAAGTTATTATGTTTTATAATACCAAGGTCATATACGTTATAAGTCAAATGCTAGTGTAAGGGACAAAATAAAGCTGTCTCTATTCCACCCTTTCACATCCCCATCCTGCCCTCCAGGGGCAACTACTTCCAACTCTTTCAGCTATTTTTCCTAGTATTTGCCTCCATATTTTGAAATCATAAACTTAACTGCTACTCTAAAAATTGGTGGTCTTTTTAAGGAGGTATAAGATACTTTGAGTAAAGTGTGCACATCTTAACAATTGCATGTGTTACATATGCCTACACTTGTGTGCCCACAGCCCAGATCAAGGTAGAAAAGATTTCAGCTCGCTAGGGGGCTCCTTTACCCCACCGCCTAGCCAGAAGCCCCAGAATAACTCATCTATCACCTTGGATAAGAATTTTCTCAACCTCAGCATGGTTGGCATTTGTGAGGCTGTCCTGGGCACGGTAGGATGTTGAGCAGCATCCCTGGCCTTTACTCATTTGTGCAGGCAGCAAAATAGCCCCTCCCCAAAGATATCTATGCTCTAATCCCTGGAACCTGTGAATATTTACTTAACATGGTAAAGGGGAATTAAAGTTGCAGATAAAATTGAGGATGCTAATCCACTGAATTTAATATAAGCAAAGCATCCTGAATTATCCAGGTGAGCCCAATGTAATCTCAAGGGTTCTTTAGCGTGGAGGAGGGAGGAAGAGTCAGAGAAGGAATGGTGACAATGGAAACAGAGGGTGAAGTGATGTGCTTTGGAGAAGGAGGAAGGGCCACAAGCCATGGGATGCAGGCTCCCCCTAGAAGGTGGAAAAGTCAAGGAAATGGATTCTCCTCTAGAGCCTCCAGGAGGAATGCAGCCCACTTGCACCTTGATTTTATCCCAATGAGACCCATTTTGAATTCCTGAATTCCAGAACTGTAATATAATGAATTTGGGTTGTTTTAAGCCACTGTGTTTGTGGTAATTTTTTACAGCAACAATAGGAAACTAATGCATCAGTAGATGTCAGTAACAATTCCACCCCACTGTGACAACCAAAAATGTCTCCAGACGTTTCCACGTCTCCTTGAGGCCAAAATCACTTCCAATTGAGAACCACTAACTGAGATTACAAACTGCCGTTTTTAAATTTACCTTTTTTTTAGGCATCAAATGGCTTCCTCCTCATTTATTAAATTTACTTATTTATTTTTGGCTATGTTGGGTCTTCATTGCTGCGTGCAGGCTTTCTCTAGTTGCAGCAAGCAGGGGCTACTCTTCATTGTGGTGTGCGGGCTTCTCATTGCGGTGGCTTCTCTTGGTTGTGGAGCATGGGCTCTAGGTGCGTGGGCTCAGTAGTTGTGGCTCACAGGCTCTAGAGCACAGCCTCAGTAGTTGTGGCACAGGGGCTTAGTTGCTCCGCAGCATGTGGGATCTTCCCGGACCAGGGCTCGAACCTGTGTCCCCTGCATTGGCAGGCGGATTCTTAACCACTGCGCCACCAGGGAAGTCCCATGACTTTCTCCTAATTTAGATGAAGCTTTGGCTCTCTCCCACCCCAGTCACCTCATTTCTCATCTCTCCATCCTCCCAATATGATTTTATCATAATTTTTGGTTGACACTAGTCAGCATTTATATTATTCTGACCATGTAAATATTACTCTTTGCTGAGCCAAGTAGTGTACCATAATTACATTTTTTTCTTGTTGATAGCTGTCTTATTATTTTTCTTTCCTTGTTTTTCTATATTCTTAGTTTGTTATTTCCCCCCAAATGCTCAAAGGAGCTCCAAGCTCCTTGCAATAAATTTTCCTGATTCTCAAGCACACAAGGAGATCACCCACCATCAGTTCCTTATTTACTCTGGAAATCTCCCTCTGGGAGCCCTTGGCCTCCTGCTCCAATCTGGACATCCACTCTCTAAGCCTCTGCACAGGCATCATTTGAATGGGGACATGGGAGCTAAATACTTTGTCCTTTTTATGTTGATGGCTTTATGCGTTGATGGAAAGTTTTTCTAGGTGTATAATTTGTGGATGGAAATCATATTTCTTCAGAAATTGGAGAGAATTTCTAGCTTCCAGTGTCCCAGGATTGTAAGTCTGATTCTCAATCCATCATACAGGTTTTTCTCCCTCCTTATCCCCTCCCTCCTGAAGCTCTCAGGTCCTTTGCTTTATCTGTAGTACTCTGGTATTCCATGATGATGTCCCTCACTGAGGGTCTTTTTTACTTGCTTGGGCCCTTTCAATGTGGAGACTCATGTCCTTCAGCTCTGGCATATCTTGCCTTATTGGCTCTTTGATAATTTGCACCTCTCCATTTTCTCTGTTCTCTCTGAAATTCCTATTAGTTAGATACTACACTGTCTGGATTCAGACTTCTGTCTTCTTATTTTCTCTGTTTTCTATCTAGTTGTCTTGTTCTGCTTGCTGAGAGACTTCCTCAACTTTATCTTCCCACTTTGCTCTTGAACTTTTAGTTGTTGTTAGTTTTGTTTTGTTGGCCGCGCCATGTGGCATGTGAGGTCTTAGTTCCCCGACCAGGGATCGAACCCATGCCCCCTGCATTGGGAGTGCAGTGTCTTAACCCCTGGACCGCCGGGGAAGTCCCTGTTGTTATGTTTGTTTGTTTTTTAATTTATTTATTTTTGGCTGTGTTGGGTCTTCGTTTCTGTGCGAGGGCTTTCCCTAGCTGCGGCAAGCGGGGGCCACTCTTCATCGCGGTGCACGGGCCTCTCACTGTCGCGGCCTCTCGTTGCGGAGCACAGACTCCAGACGCGCAGGCTCAGTAGTTGTGGCGCACGGGCTTAGTTGCTCCGCGGCATATGGGATCCTCCCAGACCAGGGCTCGAACCCGTGTCCCCTGCACTGGCAGGCAGACTCTCAACCACTGTGCCACCAGAGAAGCCCATGTTGTTATGTTTTTAATTTTTAATTTCTAAGGGCTCTTTCTTGTTCTCTGTTTTGTGGTTGTTATGGTTGTTCAAGGCATCTTAGTCTCATTTCATGGAAGGAATATCTTTCTTGTGAATAGCATATATATATATATATATATATATATATATATATACATATACATATATATGTATATATATATACATATATATATGTATATATATATATATATATATATATATATATATATATATATATGTTTATGATCTGTCTAAAATTTCCTTCTGATCTCTGGGTCTGCTTGTTTTCATCCCTGTATCACACACCACAGGCTTTCCTCATGAGTCTGGAGATCGTTGGTTGCCTGTCCACAGTTGTGAGTGAGACCCTACAACACTGGTTGGCTGCTCCTGTTTTTGGGGGGCGTGGCTTGCTGAGTGTGGGCTTCACTGTAGGGCAGCTGGACAGCAGGACAGCTTTTCTTTTTTTGACTTAAAACATTAGGTGTTTATTTTTCTCAAGTAACAAGTCTTGAAGATATTAAAACATTTTCCCTTCAGCGTTATCACATATCTTCTAAGGGATAATGAATGAATAAAGGATTTCTCACAGTCATTGTATAACTTAGATTTCTTCCATATATGCATTACTTAGAGGCTTTCTCACATTCTTCACAATCAGTTCTTTTCACTTAGCATTTGGTTGTATGTCTTAAAGATTGAGAGTTCACTGAAAGCTACTTTACATGGATATCATTAAAAGGGAGTTTACTGAGCATGAGTTCTCTCATGACACCAAAGGGGTAAGGATTTACTGAAACCTTGCCCGCAGACACTGCATTTATACGGTTTTTCTCCAGTATGTATTCTTTTGTGTGCAATGAGATTACACTTTACACTAAAGGATTTTCCACATTGATTACACTCATAGGGTTCCTCTCCCATGTGAGTTCTCATGTGTATTTTAAGGGACACATGCCTGCTAAAAGCTTGTCCACACTCACTGCACTTAAAAGGTTTCTTGTCCCTGGTATGGATTTTCATAGGCCTCCTATGAGATAAGAGACCAAGGAATGTTTTCCCACATTCCTTACATTCATGTTTCATTTTCATGTGAATTTTCTTGTGTAAAATGAGGAAAGATTTCACTCTGAAGGCTTTTCCACATTGATTACATGTAAAGGTTTTTTCTCCAGTGTGAATTCTCACATGTTCTTTAAGGCATGAACGATCCCTGAAGGCTTTCCCACAGTCATTGCACTTACAGGGTTTCTCTCCAGTATGAATTTTCTTGTGTGTGATAAGGTTGGAGCTCAGCCTAAAAGCTTTTCCACATTGATCACACTTGTAAGGTTTCTCTCCAGTATGTATCCGCAGGTGTATCTTAATAGATGACTTACTACTTAGAGCTTTACCACAATGGCTACATTCAATGGATTTCTCTCCATTGTGGATTCCCTTATGTCTTTTAAAATATGGGAGGATACTGAAGGTTTTCCCACAATCATTGCACGTATAGGGTTTCTCTCCAGTATGTGTTATCTGGGTATGGTAAGCCTAGAGCTTCTACTGAAGGTTTTGCTGCATTGATCACATTTGTAGGCTTTTTCTCTTGAATGAGTCCCTGAATGTTGTCTGAGAAGTGAGCTATCTTGGAAGGTTTTTCCACAGTCATGGCATTCATAGGGCTTCTCTCCGGTATGAATTCTCTTGTGATGTGTAAGGTAAGAGCTTGAGCTATAGGCTTTCCCACACTGATCACACTTAAATGGTTTTTCTCCAGTGTAGGTTCTCATGTGCAACTTAATGGATGAATGGCTCTGTAATACTTTACCACACTGATTACACTCAAAAGGTTTCTCTCTAATGTGAGTTTTTTCATCCTTCTTAAGGTGTGAGATTGAATTTAAGACTTTCCCCCAGTCACTGCATTCATAGGATGTCTCTTCTGTATGTTGTCTCTTATGCCCAGCTAAGTTAGAACTCTTGAGGAAGGCATTTTCATCTTTTTTACATTCATAAGATTTTTCCCGAGGAAGAATTCCCTCAGGTGGCTTAAGATGTGAAGAATCTCTAAGGACTTTTGCAGAGTCAAGGTATCGATGGAGTTTCTTGCTAGGGTAAATTTTATTCTGAGTAATGCTAGATTTCACACGCAAGGCTTCAACAATTTCACTGCATTGAATGGGATTGCCTCCAAGAGTTTGTTCCTTCTTGCCATTGAGTGTATATTTCTCCAAAATACCTTATTTTTGCTGTGGTTGTTTGGCTTTAAGGAGAATCAGCTCATCTGAACAGGTATCTTGGTGAATTCTTCTCTCTACTGTCTCCATTTCATCTTCCTGCTCCATCTGGGTGATGAGAGGAGGTTTGCTGAGTTGATGTCTCAGTGAAACCAAGTTTCTATAGTTCTCCAGCATCACATCTCTGTACAGTTGTCTCTGAGATGAATTCAGCAATGCCCACTCCTCCTGGGTGAAGTCCATGGCCACATCCTCAAAGGTTATTGAGTTTTGTAACGCAGAGTGGAAGTTTTCCATCTCTGTGATCCTCTCATCGGCACAGGAAGGGTCTAGGACAAGCAGAGTACATAGATTGGACAGATGTGGGGCTGCCATTTTGCAAGTTGGTAAGTAGTAAATATGCTCAGACAGCAACCAGGAGAACAAGGATGCTCCTCTTATTGCTTCTATGATCCACTCCAGGCAGGGCTTGAAAGACACAGAAATCCACAGGTCAGCGAGGTAAGAGCTTGGGCCAGGCTGATGTTCACATACTTCTCAGCTACAGCAAGCTTTCTGTCTGAGGACAGCTTTTCATTCCCTTATGGGGTATGAATATCTTTTTTCTGAGCTGGTGAGTTTCCTTAGTGGAAAATCCTCCAGTCTCCTGCTGAGGGTGAGTTGGAGGTGGATTGGGCCCAGGCCCCCAGACAATGCATGGACTTCCATGCAGTCCTGTTTTCAGTCCCACCTTCAGTGAAACTTCTCACCGGGGTTCCCCCAAAGGTCTTAAGGATGCTTTGTAAAATGAGTCACCCTCCACCCTCTTTCTGTCTTTCCACAATTTGCTTACATCTTACTGCTTGCTCCTCTCCTCTTCTTTGTGCTCATGGAAAGATAGTCTTTCATCCCTTTACTGTCCTTTCAGTGGGGTTTTGTGAGGGTGAGATGACACCTGCATGTGGCCAATCCACCAGGTTTAATTGGTGTGATGATCCCTGTTTTGCAAATGGAGGAAGCTAAAGGCTCAGTGAGCTGACCAAGGTCACCAGCAAATAAGTAGTCGAACTGGGGTTTCCAGCCCCCCTTTTAAAAAAATTCTTATTTCTTTTGGCTGCACAGCATGCAGGATTTTAATCCCCTGACCAGGGATCAAACCCGTGTCCCCTGCAGTGGAAGGGCATAGTCTTTTTTTCTTAATTTATTTATTTCATTAATTTATTTTTGGCTGCGTTGGGTCTTCGTTGCTGCGCACGGGCTTTCTCTAGCTGTGGCGAGCGGGGGCTACTCTTTGTTGCGGTGCGCGGGCTTCTCATTGCTGTGGCTTCTCTTGTTGCAGAGCACGGGCTCTAGGCGCACGGGCTTCAGTAGTTGTGGCACATGGGCTCAGTAGTTGTGGCTCGCAGGCTCTAGAGCGCAGGCTCAGTAGTTGTGGCGCACGGGCTTAGTTGCTCCGCAGCATGTGGGATCTTCCCGGACCAGGGCTCGAACCCGTGTCCCCTGCATTGGCAGGCAGATTCTCAACCACTGAGCCACCAGGGAAGCCCAAGGGCATAGTCTTAACCACTGGTCAGCCAGGGAAGTCCTCCAGCCCATTTCTGATTCTAAAGTCCAAGCTCATCTGCCCACAACACACCGCCTCTTTTCTAGAAGGGTTCAGATCCGGACTAGCCTCCTGTGATAGCAGAAGGGAGGTCCTGAGTGTGCCTGGCCCCCAAGGGTAGTGAGGAGGCCCCCCAACAGCTGCAGAGACCCAAAGTCCCAGGATTCACAACCGTCCAATCAGCAAACCTGCCCTGATGTTTCTCTGCGTCAAGCCTCCGGGCTCAGCTGGGTGGGCCCAGCCATGAAGAGGACAGGTTCTCTACCCGCCTTACTATCGGGACTGGGGGAGACTGCTCCTAGTTCAGAGACTGATGTTACCACGTGTTGTCTTTTCTGATAGGGATTGTGTTTGTGTGTGCGCAAGCGCGTGTGTGTGCCCGACGACCACGCCCGTGTGTGTCCCAAATACAAAAGATCTGGGTTGGAAAGAGATTTTGGGCTCCTAATAGGGTTGCAATATTTAGCAAATAAAAATACAGGACTTCTAGTTAAATTTGAATTTCAGATGAAAAACGAATAACACTTTAGTATAAGTATGACCCATCAATATTTGGAGCATTAAACATTTTGCTCTGGGAGGAGAGAGCTGGCCCAAGACGAGGGTCGGAGGAGAGGGGGGGGCCCGACGCCCGCAGCCCGGCGCCGAACCTGTGGCTGACCTCCAACCCGCCCGCTCTGCCTAGAGCGCCCGGTGCCGGTGGCGACGCTCTAGCCGGCGCCTCGCTGAGGCGGAAGTCGTGAGCTCACTTCCGCCAGGTGGGGCTGTTGCTGGGCGGGGCGGTGACGTCGCCCAGGAAGGGGCGGGCCCGCTGGGAACCAGTCGGTCCCGCGCCCAGCCGCGCCGGCCGGGAGGGGGCCGGATCGCGGACCATGGCGGCGACGGCGGGCCCGGAGGGAAGGCGCGCGGCCCTGGAGGCGGCGGTGGCGGCACCTGAGCGGGGCGGCGGGAGCTGCGTGCTGTGCTGCGGGGACCTGGAGGCCACGGCGCTGGGCCGCTGCGACCACCCGGTGTGCTACCGCTGCTCCACCAAGATGCGGGTGCTGTGCGAGCAGCGCTACTGCGCCGTGTGCCGCGAGGAGCTGCGCCAGGTGAGCTGCGCCGGCAGGGCCGCGTGTCGGGGCAACTGGGCGGGAGCAGGGGCGTGGCCGGGCGGGACGGCTGGGCACCCGGCGGCCGGAAGGGGACTTTGCCTTCCTGGTGTCCGGCTGCAGGCCTAGTGGCGCCGGCTTCCAAAAGAGAGGCCTGGCGGGGCCACCCGG
Source organism: Balaenoptera acutorostrata (assembly GCF_949987535.1). Taxonomy (NCBI): domain Eukaryota; kingdom Metazoa; phylum Chordata; class Mammalia; order Artiodactyla; family Balaenopteridae; genus Balaenoptera; species Balaenoptera acutorostrata. Next base: position 38,203,836 of record NC_080078.1, read on the forward strand.
GGCGGGGTCCCCATCGTGGGGCCGACTGTGGGGCGTGTGGGGGCGGGAGGCAGGAGGTGGCCGAGCTGATTTGAAGAGGCAGCGGTCCTTGTGGGGACAGAGTCTGGGGGCTTTCCTCCTGAGCCCCGGGAATTCCTGCCGGGCCACAGGAAGGGCATAATCAGACCAGGAGCTCCTAGACCTGCTCGTCTTTGGGAGACTATTCATCAGGGGTCTCCATTCCGGTGGAGGCAACAGGGAAAGTGGGCACCTTCCTGTCTGTCCTGGAAGCAGAGGGTCAATCTGGGCTTTTCCAGCCTAGCTGTGTTTCTGGGCCTTTCTGGGTGACGCTGAGCAAACTCCTGAGAATGGCATTTCCATCTATTAAGTGATGGTTGTACTCACCATCACCACCAGAGGGGAAGGCAGAACTACTGAGGTCTCCTCAGGGTGCTTAGTGGGTGGGGATAAAAGTGTTACGAAGTTTTCTTCCTCCTTGCCCGTTCCACCTGGTGGCGGGTTGGGGGGGGGGGCTCAGCTCCAGAATGGAGGAGAGGGAGTTTCTGATTGTCCAGACTTAGAAGCCCTAGTGAGGTCAGAGGGCACCACGGAGCTTTCTCCCACCCTCCCCACAATGCCAGCTGCTGGCTGGGAGCACCTAGCTGGAGCTCCCTTGGTTTGCTGTGCTTTGAGATATGTTTGCTTCCAAAGTTGTGAAGTTCCCCTGGTTTGTTCATGGAAAGCTTGGGCTGGTGACATCTGCCAGGGAATCTGACTTTCTTTTTCCTAGAAGTGATGCAGAAACGACATCCTTTCTTCACTTTCTTTTTTTAAAGTAGACTTTTATGTTAAAGGAGTCAAGAAAATGCTGTAATCCCATGAGCACTCTGTGGGCACCCACTCTGTGCCCTCTCCGAAAAAGACACTTGGAGATGCTGTCAGTCTATAATGGGGTGGACAGAGATGCACCCGGACCTGGGAGGGATCTGGGGTGCAGAAGCAGTTGGGGAAACCTTGGGTCTGTGACTTAGTCAGAAGGCGCCTCCCAACTTCACCAGAGCCTGCCTTGCCTTCCAGTCTTGCATAACATGATGTAACTCTTGAATGGCCAGGTTTCCCAGCACACCTGTAGCTTCCTTCCAGGCAGGCAGGCAGGCAGGCAGGCACGTGCAGCGGAGGCCCCGGCCCTGGGCACTGCAGGTCTCACTGAGGAAGTAAGCAGACAACTATATATGGGTGCTGTAGCTAGCATCTGGCCTCTCTCATACCTTGTGGGTCCCACACCCTCCAAGGGCTCTATGGCAAGGGTGTGTGGACATGAGCTTTCAGCTGGCTCCAGCTGGGGTGTGGTTTGGCATCAGGTGCCCTGGCCGAGCCTGGCCTTCCTCTCAGGCCTGCTCGTAGTTGCTAGGCAGCAGGAGGGTGTTCTGGGAAGTTTAGGAAGATGATGCTCCTCTCTATTCATCCTGTTTCCCTCTCACTCTTGAACTCTGAACGCTCCCGTATCCCTTCTGTTCCCTTGCTGAGTCCTGCACTGTCCTCTGAATACGTCCTGTGTCCCATGCCTGCTCGGAAATCCCACAGCAGCCCCTAACCTCTGAACCCTGCCTCTCCTCTGTCTCTTTTATGGGACAAGGTCTTCGTAAAACATTGGGAGAAAAGTGTGCCAAAATGCTTTTTGGGACAGGCCAGCTCCGTTTGCTGGTTAATTCCTACATCTTGAACTGGTGCCTCCCTGTGCCGGCCTGGGTGAGGAGCCAGATCAGTTAGATTGCCCGGCACTTTCTCAGGGTGGAGGCCGAGGCAGGCTCCCAGCTGATGGGCAGCAGCAGCACTGGCCTTCAGGGCACGCTGGCTGAGACTGTTGTCAAGTCCTGGGTTCCTGTCTTCCCTGGTCGTATCTTTCCCACAGGCCACTTGCTTCTAAAAGACAATTGTTGTCTTACTTTCCACCTTGCTCTGATCCCCGGTGATGTCGAAGAGGCTTGATGGGGCTGCTGTACAAAGTGGGATGTGTCTGAGCTAGGAGGGGCCACCTGGTACAGCCCCACTGCCCCATTTCATAGGTAGGAATTGGGAGGGGAAGCTGAAGGCAGGTCAGGAGGCAGGACCTGCTGACTCAGGTTATGTACTTCTGTTGTCCCTGCCCCCTCTCCACCAACCTGGTCCTGGCCTGCCTCCTCTGAGAGGACCTGCTTGTCCACATCTGGCTCCTTGGGTCCCTATACTCTCCCCGTCCAGCCGCTCTCACACTGGTCATTGCTGACACCCATCCCCGTCCTCTCACGCACTCATTCTCTGTGAGTGCTTGCTGCACGCTGGGAGTGGGGAGCAGCAAGGCCCCAGGCAGAAACCCCTGTGGTGGGGGAGTCCGAGGGGACTTTCGCCCCCATCTGCCTCTCCTCAGGACCTGATCATCTTGGGGTCCACCCAGAGGCACCCTTGCCCCGTTAGTCATTTACTACCTGGCCCACCCAGGGGCTGCCCAGGACGGTCCCTCCTCAAGTATCTAGGCCTGGCCTATACCTCTGTCCTTGGACCCATGATCCCCTCCCATCAGGGTGACCACCAGAGCGGGTGGGTCTTGGGCCACACTGGTTGGATCCCTAGTGGGTTCCTGCCCATCCCTGGTCAGGCCACCACACCCTCTCCCGCCTCCATCCATGCAGTTTTGTGTCTCGCCTCCCCCTCTGCCGAGGGCAGGGACACTGGCCATTCCAGGTTGCACTGCCATCCCATTGTCTGGTGCAGGCCTGGGGGGCCCAGTCCTGGTCCCAGCCTGTCTGTGAGGGGCAGTTAGCATTTCCCCATCCCACCCCCCAGCTCCAAACCTCCTCACTCTCATTCTCAAACGAACACTTTCCTTTCCCAAGCCTCTTCTGTGGTTCCAATCTCTTCCTGAGCCAACCCAGTGTCCCCCTTCTGGCGTGGCTCAGGTGTGCCCAGCCTGGGCTGCCCTACCAGACTGCTCGGGAGGAACATCCCACCCAAGCTGACTGTCACTCAGTCCACGGCAAGGGTGCTCACAGCCCAAGGAGAGACACCACCTGTGGTGGATCAGAGCAGACCTCTGAAAGGAGGGTGCCAGGGTGATGGGGTGGGTGGGGGGTGGGGCTGGGGGGCGGGGCCCCTCCCGGCACAGGTTTCTCTGGGAGGGAAATTGTTCCTCTGCTGAGTCTGTCGAGCTTGGATGCTTGTTGGCAGTTTTGGGGCTCCCCTCGAGGCTGGGGATATGGGCATCGAGTCCCAGTGGTTAGTTCCTCATGCTCTGTGCTCCTCCAGCAGCATCCTGAGTGGTTCATGGCCCTGCGCCTGCAGGCGCCTATCCCCAGGCAGGAACTGGGGTCTGTGCTGGAAAGGCACCCTTGGGAGTGGTTGGAAGGCAGGGCTGGATGTGGGCTTGTGCTAGAAGGGCAGATCCCATGAGAAGAGGCCAGTGGAAGGCTCGGGGACCTTCCCCATGTCCCTTCGGGACCTGCGGAGAAAACCGGGGCAGAGGGTGTGGAGGGTGACCCTTTGGAGGCAGAGCCAAGACCTCCCTGTGAAGATGGGTCACAGGGTGCAGCTGGGATGAGGTGCGCTCAGCGTGTGGCGGGGGCAGGGGTGGGCAGCCACGTTCATCCTGTCCAGCTTTGCCAGACATGGTGACAAGGGGAAGAAAGGCCTGTTGGGGTGCTGCCCATCCCCCCCACCCTGCTCTGACCCTCCAGAATGGCTGTGGCTGGACCATGATGCTTCCCTTGGGCTCCTGTGGGGGCGGGTGGGGGGCAGGCTTGGTTGTTAGCCTGCTCTCCACACCCCCAAGCATGTCCTCACAAGTAGAGGCTGAGCTCCCCATCTCCTTCCCCAGAGCCCCCAGGGAACCAGTTTTAACCACCCTGCTGTTGGGGATGGTGTAACCACCCACTCTCCCCAGCCAGTCCTACGCTTTCCCAAGTTCATGGCCACCCTGGTCCCAGACATCCTCCCTGACTGGGCCTAAACCTAACAGGGGTGATCTTGATGTGGCCTTTGCCAAGGAAAGGCTGTCCCCCCGGGTGTGCTGGTAAGGACTCTGAGCTGAGGCTAGTGGCCAGCTCCAGGCTGGGGGACAGTGGTGGATCGGAAAGGGGCACGGAGAGGAGGAGATGGGCCAGTGTGGTCTTGAAGCAAGGCAGAGGGGGCAGAGAGAAAGGGGCTCCCTGCCCTGGAGGGAGCAGTGCCCTTGTTGACTCAGAGGGTAGGCCTGAGCCTGTGTGGGGGCCCTGGGGGCCAGGCTGGGGGCATTGGGACAGGGGTCTGGTCATCGTCCAGTGCCAGGGTCTGTGGAGAGGCAGAGCAGGCTGCCGGGCCAGGCCCAGCAGGCTTTACCTGAGAGAGCTGGAGACCCCTGAGAAGTGGCCAGGCACACTAGCTCCTCTGTTTGGCACCCCCAGACAGCCCAGTTAACAGGCAGGAAGCTGGCCAAGAACGGGTGGGGGCCATGACCAAGTCCTGTGGGGGAACCCTTCTCCCCCTTTGCCATCATGGAAGCATCATGGGTGCGTGGAGGGTAGCCAGGCCTTGACACATGCAATCTGGCCTGGTAGCATTCACTGTTTCCTTAGCTGCTCCTTGGACTGTGTCTCTCCTTTCCCCTGGTGAAAGTCATCCTGTGCCCAATACCCATGTGATTAAGCCCTGGTTTGCCTGGCTGTCTAATCCCTGTCTCTGCCCCTGGGGCGGCCTCTGTCTCTCTGGCAGGTGCCAGTTTGTCTGTGGATGAGTGTGGAGCCAGCTGCCCCCTGGTGGCGAGGCCAGCCGCTGCGTCTCTGTCCTGGCAACCCTAGGTGGGCGGGCTGTGGGTGGGGAGAGGGGCCCGGGCTGGGCCAGGCTGGCAGAGGGTGCTTCCTGCTGGGACCTGCCTCAAGCCTCCCAGGAGGGGCCCTGAGTGCCTCCCTTTCTCCTCAGCCTGATGCGTCCATGGTCCGGCTCACCAGTCTCTTTTGCTTTCGGTTTCAGGTGGTCTTTGGGAAGAAGCTTCCTACCTTTGCCACAATCCCTATCCATCAGCTTCAGCATGAGAAGAAGTATGACATCTACTTTGCTGATGGAAAAGTGTTTGCCTTGTACAGGTGAGAGGGGAATTCTCAGCCTGGGTTGCTGAGGGTCTGTGGGATGCTTTGTGGCGGGGACGGACGCATCTTCGTCACCTCCTCTGCTCCTCACATCCCTCAGCGGCGAGGGGGCACTGGTATGATGCAGATGTCAGGGCCAAGTGGCTGGTTTCTATCATTGGTTTTCTCTACTGTAACGGGGGATGCTCACAGTCCCCCTTCTGGGGTGGTGGTAAAGAGGGGGCAGTGGGCGACAAGGGGTGAATTCAGGGAAGGCACACAGCCCTGCTTTCTGGGGCTCTTTGAGGTGGTCGGGAGCTCCTGCAAATCAAGCTCTTAGCCTATGGCGGAAAAACCTCATAAAGGGGTACAGTTGTCTTGGGGGTGGTCCTCATCTTCCAGGTGAGGGGGCAGGCCCCTGTGTGGGCTCAGTCATCATGTCCATCTGATGCAGGGGTCAGTCTCCTGGATCGTGGACCCAGCCCCACCCTGTGGCCTTGTTCAGCTCAGGCCCTGGGCCCAGCACCACCTGGCTCAGTGGTCAGAGTGCTGAAATGCACGGGGGCGCAGTAGCGTCCATCCTCCTGGCTCCCGCTTCCAGTGCGTCTGTAGGGGCGTTGGGTGAGGGGCCGCGGGGAGGTTCTAGTGCCCCTCTGGACAGTGATGCTGAGTGCCCTCGGGGGGGACTGATGGCTCTCGATGTCTCCCTAGGCAGCTACTGCAGCACGAGTGCCCACGGTGTCCTGAGCTGCCGCCTTTCGGCCTCTTTGGGGACCTGGAGCAGCATATGCGGAAGCAACATGAGCTATTCTGCTGCAAGCTGTGCCTCAAACACCTCAAGGTGAACCCTACCCCACGGCACCTGCCTGGGGATCGGGCATTCAGGGAGCACCTGGTGGAGGTGGGTAGAGGCCAGGCCCAGTAGAGGCTGGCACAGGGTGCTCGGCCAGACAGCTGTGAGCGGCTTTTTGCTGCCTCTGGCCCTGGACAGGCCAGATCCCCAGGGTTCCCCAGCATCCCCAGCTCTCCTGCCTCACAGAGCCTGCCAGGCTGCTGGTGTCTGGGGCTCTGGGGCAGAACTGATGCCACAGGGTCCCCTGCATTGTCGGGCCGTGGGAAGGGGCGGGAGGCCTGGGAGCCCCCACCCCATTCCCAGCCCCCCATTCCCTGCAGATCTTCACATACGAGCGCAAGTGGTACTCGCGCAAGGACCTGGCTCGGCACCGCATGCAGGGGGACCCCGATGACACGTCGCACCGTGGGCACCCGCTCTGCAAGTTCTGTGACGAGCGCTACCTGGATAACGACGAGCTGCTCAAGCACCTGCGTCGCGACCACTACTTCTGCCACTTCTGCGACTCAGATGGGGCCCAGGACTACTACAGGTGGGAGTGGGCGCACGGCAACCTTGGGACGCCCAAGCGGGCTGGGCGAGGGCCCCTGCTGACACCCGGTTCCCGGCAGCGACTACGCGTATCTGCGTGAGCACTTCCGAGAAAAGCACTTTCTGTGCGAGGAGGGTCGCTGCAGCACCGAGCAGTTCACCCACGCGTTCCGCACGGAGATCGACCTCAAGGCCCACAGGACGGCCTGCCACAGCCGGAGCCGCGCCGAGGCCCGCCAGAACCGCCAGATCGACCTGCAGTTCAGCTACACGCCGCGGCACTTGCGCCGGAACGAGGGTGAGCGGGGCCCCCAAGGCAGGGCTCACATCGCGGAGCCCTGCTCTGGAGGCCTCAGACCCAGGTCCTGATCCGACCCCTCACGTATGAGTGGGGACAAGGGACAAGCCTGTTGAGCCTGTGTCCCCCCAGCCCATTGAGGAGCCCCAAGCACCTGAGCACGTTGGGACAGGGAGCTCTTCACTGGCTCCTGAAGGGTCTCAGATCTGCTGTTCTGGGGTCCCCGGGACTCTTCCCCAGGTCAGGAGGATTACTGAGTGCCCACTGTGTGTAGGTCCCTCCTGGGACTGTGGGGCCAGCAGGCCCAGGCCCCTCTCCCAGCCTAGTTCTTGCTCTGACCTGGTGCCTAGGCTAGAGGCCCAGGACCACTGTGAACCCTGAGAGGTGTCTGTGCCCATCCCCCAGGTTCAGGCGCTACGGTGGGTGGGGAGGCCTCTGCTGTCTAAGCCGGAGCACCTGCCTTGGTCTGGCCTGGGCCTGTGACGGGCTGTGTGCTGGCTGCAGGGGTCGTTGGTGGCGAGGACTACGAGGAGTTGGACAGGTACAACCGCCAGGGCCGCACGGGCCGGGCCAGCGGTCGCGGAGCCCAGCAGAGCCGCCGAGGAAGCTGGAGGTACAAGAGGTGGGAGGATTTGCGTGCCGCCAGGACTTAGTTCCCCTGGCACCACCCCTGCGGCGGTGGCAGCAGCCAACAGCTGGGCTGGGGATAGGCACCGCTGTCAGGGGACTTTGGCTTTCTGGCCTCTGGTGTCCTGGGCATGGCAACAAGGTCTACTCGGTGTCCTCAGTGAGGTTTCCTTCACTTTCCCCTAGTTTTAGCCAGAGACACCAGGACCCTGCAGATTGGGGTGGTGAGGGGGGTCCTGGGTCACTGGGGGTTCAGTGCAGTTGTGCCGTGAAGCCCCAGCATGGCAGGCACGCACTCAGGCTGGGCTGCCCCCGATGGCCGGGCTGGATCGAGGCATCTGTGGACCCCAAATGCTACTCCAGAGAATAGGGCCGGGTGTTGCCCAGGGAGCCGAAGCTTGAGGCTGGCAGGCGGATGGTCCAGCTCCCTCCACAGCGCCCTCTCCTGGCCAGGGAGGCTGGGCTGGCACCGGTTCTGCTGGCTCCTGGTGGGCAGCCTCCTGGTGTCCAGGCTTCCCAGGGCAAGGCCCCTCCCCAGCCCCTCGTCCTGCACGTCACTGTAGTCCTGGGCCTTGCCCAGCCTGAAGTCATCCCCATCCCAGGGAAGAAGAGGACCGTGAATTGGCAGCTGCCATCCGGGCCTCGGTGGCCGCGCAGCAGCAGCAGCAGCAGCAGCAGCAGGACACACGCAGGAATGAGGACCAGGAGGAGGGCAGCAGGCCCAGGAAGGAGGAGGCAGGTGCGCGGGGTCCTGAGGAGCCCCGGGGCCCCCGGCGCCCGCCCCGGACTCAAGGTGAAGGCCCAGGTGAGCGGGCTTCCCTGTAGGCAACTCTACTCTGGCGCGGGAGGTGGGAGGTGGGCTCCTGACCAGCATGGCGGTGCCCGGACTGGCAGGGCCTCCACCCACAAGGCCAGTGAGAACCCATGTGCTCTCCAGTCACCCGACAGGGTCTGATCCTGCCCTTCAGCGTTGGTCAGCCCTGACCTAGGGTTCTTTTGTGTCTTGTAGGCTCCAAGGAAGCCTCAATAAATGGTCCTGTGAGCCAAGAGGCCTTGCCAGCAACTGGCTTGGCTGCAGCAGCCACATTCCCAAGGTACATGTGTGCACGAACCGGGGCTCCTATGTAAGGTGGGTGGAGGGTGGGTGCCGGGCAGGCCAGGGCCTGGCAGGCCACTGACCCCTCTCCCCTTCTCGGCACAGTGCTCTCCCGCCCCCCACTTCAAAGCTCAAGGACGAAGACTTCCCCAGTCTCTGTGCCTCCACTTCTTCCCCCTGCTCTGCAGCAGCTGCCCTGGGCCCCATGGGGCTGGCGCTGGCCTACTCTGTCCCCGCCAGGGGCAGGAGCACCTTCCAGGAGGAGGACTTTCCTGCCCTGGTGTCCTCTGCCTCCAAGCCCAGCACTGCCCCCACCAGCCTCATCTCTGCCTGGAACAGCAGTGGCAGCAAGAAGGTGGCGCATCCCGCCCCAGGGGCCCAGTCTGCCAGCGGGGGAAGCCAGCCCTCCAGGAAGGCTGGGAAGGGGGGTAAGGGTGGTAAAAAGAGCGGACTGCCCCGCACGGAGGAGGAGGAGGAGGAGGATGGCCGCTCCGGCCTCACCACCCAGGAGCTGCGGAGTGTGTCCACGACAGTCGCTGTCTCTTCCCTGCTGGCCGTGGCCTCCACCCAGACCTTCACCAAGGTCGGCAAGAAGAAGAAGGTGGGCTCCGAGAAGTCGGGTGCCTCATCTCCCCCGCCACTGCCCCCTGACAAAGATGGGCCCCCCGGGGCTGAGCAGGCCCCCGCGGCCCCCACTGGCAGAGCTGAGGGGTCAGCTGCTGTCATCGTCAACGGACACACAGAGGGGCTCGTCCCAGCTCGGAGCGCCCCCAAGGAACCCCCTGGGCTCCCGAGGCCCCTGGGGCCCCTCCCCTGCCCCACGCTCCAGGAAGACTTCCCAGCGCTCTGCGGCCCCTGCCCGCCCAGGATGCCCCCGCCCCCAGGTATGTGTGCCTGGCTCAGGCCTGCTTTTGGGCATTGGGAAGGAGCCAGGTTTTTGAGTCAGGCTGGAGCCCCTGGGCCCAAGAGGAGCATAGCTGGAGGTTGTGCAGGTGCAGGTGGGGAGAGATGAGCCTGTGCAGTGGTTTCCAGCTGCCTTGGAAACCTGGCGGCCAAGTCTGGTTGCAGGCTCCATGTCTGTGAGCGGCGTGACTTTGGTCTGCCACGTAACTTCTCTGCATCCTTTTCCTCCCAGTAAATCAGGGCACTCCTAGCCCCCTCTTGAGATGAAGGCAAATGAGTTAACTTAGGCCAGCATTCGCCACTAGGGAGCACAGCATGCATGCCGGCTTTTGGCATCATCAGGCCCTGGGCCTGCTTTGCGGGGGAGGTGCGGTTGTGGACAAAGCCTGATCCTGACCCTGGTGAGCTGGGCAGCTTATGGGAAGTGGGGGACCAAGGCTTGTCTGCCTGGCCAGCGAGGGTCACGTCCTGAGATCTTCCTGTGTGCCCCCCCATCCTCCACAGGCTTCAACACCGTGGTGCTCCTGAAGGGCGCTCCGCCTCCACCTCCACCGGGTCTGGTGCCCCCCGTCAGCAAGCCACCCCCCGGCTTCTCTGGCCTTCTGCCTAGCCCCCACCCAGCCTGTGTCCCCAGCACTACGACCACCACGAAAGCGTAAGTGTGGGTGGGCCACCTGGCCTCATGCCCCTGTGGGGAGAGTGCCCTCACCTTGGGCCACTCCAAAGGCTGAAGCCTCCACCTCCTCCCCATGTCCCGATTCCAAACCCAGGCCAACACCCGTGCCACGGGCCTACCTGGTCCCCGAGAACTTCCGGGAAAGGAACCTGCAGCTCATCCAGTCCATCAAGGACTTCCTGCAGAGCGACGAGGCCTGCTTCAGCAAGTTCAAGAGCCACTCGGGACAGTTCAGACAGGTCAGGCAGGCGGGGGTGTGGGGGCCAGCCCGGCCACCTGGGGCCCAGGCCTGGGCCGGGTGTGACTGGGTCTGGCTCTGGGTGGCAGGGCGTGATCTCCGCAGCCCAGTATTACAAGAGCTGCCGGGACCTGCTGGGGGAGAACTTCCAGAAGATCTTCAACGAGCTGCTGGTGCTCCTGCCCGACACGGCCAAGCAGCAGGAGCTGCTGTCTGCACACACAGACTTTCGAGGCCGTGAGAGGCCTCCCAGCACCAAGGCCAAGAAGAACAAGAAGAGCGCATGGCAGGCCAGCACCCAGCAGGCGGGCCTGGACTGCTGCGTGTGCCCCACCTGCCAGCAGGTGCTTGCGCACGGCGATGTCAACAGCCACCAGGCGCTGCACGCTGCCCGGGACGACGACTTCCCCTCCTTGCAGGCCATTGCCAGGATCCTCACGTAGCTCCGGACGTAGCTCCTGCCAGCGCAGGCAGGAGCCGCCACACCCATGAGCCTCCTTTCTCCCTCTTCCTCCCTCTGAGCTGCCAGGCAGCCAGGTGAGGCCCTGGTGAGGCCACCCGCTCAGGCCCCTCAGCTGGCCAGCCTGCCAGGGATCACCAGGAAGGCCCGCCCCACCCTGTCAGCACACCGTCATGCAGGAGTCCATCTGGTTTTCTCCTGGGAACTGGAGAAAGACCCCTGCCTCAGCAGCAGGCTAGTCTGGGTTTACATTCTTGTGCTTTTGGAAGGTGCCAGGGAGGGAAGGGCTGGGATGCCAGGACCTGTGTGTGCTGTCAGAGCCGGTGGCCACAGTGGCCCGATCTGGGACCGCCTAAGCCCGAGGGCTGCGGCACTGTGGTCCCTGAGCTGTGGGGCCACGGGTGCTGGAGTCAGATGTTGAGTGTGTTGTGTAAACAGTTGGCTGTTTCGTTATTCAAGAACGTTCAGGATTAAAAGCAGACACGAAATTGTGCTACTTGAAGTTGAATCTTTTTATGAGACTAGCTGAAACTGGGATCTCAAATTGCCTCTGACCTTTTATAAGACAGTTTATCTTCAAATAAATTTATTTTGCAATAATGCACATAGCTGAGCTTCTCTGCCTTCCGGGGTCACCCCACTCAGAGTTGTCAGACACTACAGCTCAGGTGGTCACCAGTGAGTGCTGGGGTGGGGAAGACCTGTGGGGAGAGCTGGGCAGCTGGGCTTGCTCACAGGAAGAAGCAGCCAACCCTAGGCTCCAGTCCTGGAGGTCGAGCACTGCCCAAGCCTTCCAGGAGTAGAGACAGCCATGCTTGACCTACACTGTGTACCCAGTAAAACTATTCTTCCAGAACCTGGGAGTCACACAGACTCGAGGTTTCAATCCATAGACCAGTGAAGGAGCTACTAAAGATCAACAAGAACAATTTAGAAACAGTGCAGGGCATATCTGAAATACTGAAAGAAAATAATTTGTACTTAATTATTTGGATCCAGTATTTTGAAAAGGAACCAGACACCCAGTGAACTCTCCCCTTTCTGCCACAAACACATATAAATAGTAGGAAAAAAGGTCTAAACACATAGCTACATCCAAATAAGGCAACATCCTTAGATGAAAAGAAACGGAGATGTCTTTCTAAAAGAAGCAGAAGGGGGTACCCCAGGTGATGAAGGGGACGTGGCCTGCAGTGGGGCCAGGCCAGAGCCACGTGGCTGCATGGGCACTGCCTATCTGAAGCCGAGGGCCTGCCTGCCTGTGCCTGAGACTGGAGCAAGTTCCTGGGTGATGGCCATGCTCGGAGCCCACTAAGAGACAGAGCCTTCACCCTCTTCACTTTCCATGGGACTGCCTAGAGGCCACCTGCATTCCCCACCACACCGGAGAAGCCCCTCATAGCTGATGCCCTCTTTGCAGACCTGAGCACAAACAACACCCTCAAAGAGTAACCTGGAAGATGAGCTATCTCATTAACAATATTGAAAATACCGATTCTTAAGCAAGAACCATAACAATACCAGGCAACACTTAGCAGTGTTTGCTGTGTGACAAGCACTGCTCTGAGCTTTTTACACACACACACACACACACACACACACAGGTTTACGTTAACCCTTCCCGCACCTTTGATGACAAGAACTACTAACTATTTTCCTTTTCCGGAAGGGGAGCCTGAGGCATAGACAAGCTGAGAGACTTGCCCAGAAAGACCAAGCCTGAACACGGCCAAGCCAGCATTCCAGCTCCAGCTCTTACCTGCTTTATTCAACCAGAATGTTGTTAACCAATAAGAAGTCAGAAATGAAAAAGTAACTGAGATAAGAATCCCAATAGATGAATTCAAAAGTAAACAAGACCAAGCTGGGGAAATCTCCAAAGGGGAGTTGGCCAGGCAATGTGGCTCTGGATGCTGCATGGTACACATGGTGGGGTCCCAGGAGCAGAAGGCGGTAAGAAGCGGACATTTGGAGAAATCACGACTGCTTTCCCCAGCATTCTCCAGAACATGGGCATCAGCCTGGTCTCCACCTCCCTGCCCCTTTCTGGATTCCTGGCCCTGGTGCCCCTCAGGTCCCAACCTCTGGCACTGGAGGGGCAGGAGTAGAAAGGATTCCAAGAGTGTCTGGGCCACAGTAAACTCATTTACAGTCTTTATTGTAAAGAAGTTGCAGTTGGAACATGGGACACTGAAAATACACAATCACGGATTGTTCTTTCAGAAGAGGGAGGGAGAGACCCATATATACAAAAATTGTAAACATGTTCACTTAAATATCCACAAATAGTTGGTCTATGCTACAACGTACAGGGTTGTCACTCAACTGCAACTCCAGAGGGAGGCATCTGTCTGTAAAAATGTAATGTGGCAACCGCATTTGGTATTGACTTAATGTGAAAAGCCAGCTTTGAGCAATGCATGAGTACTCAGCTATGCAAAGGGACCCCCAACCTTGGGCTGGGCCTTAAAATGGGGTGCAGCATGGGGAGCGGAGGGACTAGTCCAGGGAGACGAGGTAAAGGGGTTTGCGGGGAATGGCTGTCTCCAGGGCACGGTGGGAAGGTGAAGCCTCTAGGCCTCTCTCCTCGTGAGGGGCGTGTCCTGCTGGGCACCCAGGTGTCTGGAGCCTCCCTTGGGCAAGGTCTCACTGAAGGGCTGGGAGAGGGCTGATGCCCAGGTCTACAGCCATGTTGTGCTTTCCTGGCCAGAGCTGCCCGCACCCCAGCAAGGGCCTGGGCCAAGGCAGGTAAGGGCTGGAGCTGGGGCCACAGAAAATAGGGGCTGCTTGTGGGGAACTACGAGGTGAAACCTGAAGACTTGACCACAATCACAACATCGACAGGGCTGGGCTACTCTAGTGAGCCTGTGAGAGGAAATGGAGGGAGGCTCCAGACAGAGCACGTGGCCCTACAGGGTGAACCACCGGGACAGAGCAAGGACCACCACTACCCACAGGGACAGGGGATGGGGAACAGTGGCCACGGGGTGAGGGTGGTGTCCCTTCCCCCAGTCACCCCCAGTCCAGGGCAGCCCCTGCACCTGGCTATGGAGGGCAGCTGGACACCTGACCCCAGAGTGTACAGGTGAGCCCTGCCTGGCTGGCTCATGAGGGGAATGGCCCGCTGCCTAGGCTGGTCCACTGGAGGCTGAAGGACACGTGCCCAGGGCTGTGCTGTTCTCTCCTCAGGACCTCTGGCCCTGGGCTGGGGACTAAAGGGACCGGAGGAACTTGGGGGGCACAGCCCCAGTCACCCTGGAGGCTACCCTCTCTTGGCCCCAGATGGCCCACAGCATCCACACGTTGCTGTTGGGCCAGGAGGACCTGAGGGAGGTCCCAGGAAGCCTTGGATCCTGCATTGGTGGGGCAGCCTTTGTGCCTCGGTCTGGGCCTGCTGGCCACTAGTAGGCAGGAACTTGGTACCCTTTGGGGCTGGTGTCCAGAGTCTCGGTGAAGGGCGGGCTCTGGTAGGTCTCGGTGCCCTCCACACCGCTGCCCACTGGGTAGCCTGGGTAGGTCTGGCCCGCCCCAGCACCCAGCTGTTCGGTGGCAAAGAGCGACATGTCGGTGCCCAGACGGAACCGCTGCAGGGCCTTCACGGTAAGCGCCGCCTGAGGGGGAGTCCGGGGTCAGCCAGGGCCGACCCTGCCCCGACCCTTACCTGGCCCCAGTCCCTGCCGGCCGCAGGCCGCCGGCCGCACTCACCCAGCTGAGGATGGAGAAGAAGCTGAAGGCGATGGCGGCCCGCGCCGCGTCTCCCGCCTGCGTCGTGCCCGGCCCGGGCGCCGTGCGCTGCCACTGGTTGGTGAGGAAACAAAAGCCCACGAACCACAGGAAGGACCAGAGCCCTGCGGGCAGGTGGGCGGGCGGGTCAAGGGATGCTGCACCAAGGCGCCCGGCCCAACGCTGCCGGCAAGGAGAATCTGCAGACCGAGGGCCCGACCCGTCCCGCCCAGTCCCGCCCCGCCCGGACCTGTCCCCGCCCCAATCGGCTGAGAATCTACGCGCTCCCTCTGGCCCCGCCCCGAAGACCGCCCTCCCGACTCCGCCCACCCGAGAAGCCCCGCGCGCTCCCCCAGGTCCCGCCCCTCACGGCCCCGCCCACCTGAGAAGCCCAGGTCGAGCAGCACCGCACGGCGACGGTCGCGGACGCTGCTGATCTGCTGGAAGTGCACGTCGAGCAGCAGGAACGCGGCGCAGGCGAGGAAGGCCCCAAGGCCGAGCGCGACGCCGAAGCGGCAGGCACCCGCGTTGCCGTTGAAGACGCAGCGCAGCTCCGGGTCGCTGTCGGCGTTCACGTAGCCCTCGTTGACTATGGGCCCGAAGACGGCGATGGAGAACACCTGTGGGCGGCGGGAGCGCTCAGGGCCCTACGGTGGCCCCTTCCTGGTCGAGACCCGAGGTCTCCTAGCCCACCGTGAGTGCCCATGCCCTCGGGAGCGTCCCTGCGTTCCCCTGCAGCACAGGATCTATCTCGGGTGGGGGTCTTCGGGGACCCCCTCTCTTAATATCTACCTCAAGTTTAGTAAGTATGGACAAAACATACCATTTAGTGAGCATCAACTGTGCCCAGGCACTGTGCTTAAAATGGCTACACGTGTTTGCTCATGGAATCCTCCCAAACAACCACAAGAGTGCCACTGCTCTTATCCTCTTTGTAGATGGGGAAATCGGGGCTCCAACAAGTGAAGTGCCTTGTGGAGGGTTGCATGGTTGATAAGAGCCAGGGCTGACATTCAAGCTGGGTCCTCTGTACCTTGTGGAGCCCGTAGTGTCCCCCATGGCCCACTCCAGAGTGTGGGAACAGGAGCTTTCACCTGGACCAGTGATCCCCAGGCTTGAGTCAGCAGGGCTGGGTGAAGTAGATGTGGAGTCAGGTGAGAAGGGCGGGAGCATGGGGGGGGCAGGCAGCAGAAGGACAGCTGCACAGAGCTGTCAGCCAGGACCTGAGTGGAACCCACCCTTAGCATTTGGGAGCTGTGCGGGCTCGTTTCCTAGCATGCCAAATGTAGCAGGCACAACTCATGGGGTGCTGGGAACAGGAATAATGCCCACCCAGCGTCCTGCACTTTGTGGGCACTCCAGGGATGATGGCCCCACATGACTGTGGCTAATTAACACCATCCATACGTGCTTGGGCTTAAAAGGCAACACCGCTGACCTCTGGGGTTCAGTCAAACCTCAGTGCCCTGTGCCCACGAGGGCTGGAAGGCAAAGGAGTGGACCACAGTCCTTTTAAACCAGAAGCTGCTCTTTGAGCTCTGGGCAGCCCTATATTTCTAAAAAAAAGACCTCAGATTTCAGCTTCATTTCTCTCCTTTCCAGCCCCAGCTCCTAGAGACTTAGTCAAGAGTGAAACCAAGGTGCAAGATACGGACACGTACCCACAGATTGGTGCACAAGTCAGGTCAGAGCTGGGACCAGAACGTAGGGTCCCTACTTCCTGGTCTGGCCAGAGTCACACCACCCAAGGGCCCCTGCCCCACCCTGGGCACCGCCCTCCTGGAACACAGGTGAGTACGTGCCACCACCAGCCACCACCAGGTGGACAAAACCCAGAACTCAGCATTCCACCTTCCATCTCTCCTGCCTGGAGGGATGGGAAGGAGGAGCAGGCCACTGGGCCTAAGGTTGCTCCAGTAGGCTAGGCTGCCTCTAAATCTGCCCCTCCCACACCACCTCCCAGGAAGCCTTCCCAGTGTAGAGCCCCTTCCAGCTGCCCCAGTCAGAGGAATCCCAGAGCACACCCCCCAACTCACAGTTGCAACTGGGGGGCCTGGGAATGGCCAGCTCCCTTCGAAGGAGCCGGGAGGATGTGCGTGCAGAAGTAGGGGGGAGGCTCTGCCTGATTCTCTTGGCTCCGATAGCCCTTACTCGTGCTGAGGCTGAGCGCTCAAGCCCCTCCGCGAATCCTGCCCCCACCCCTGTGCCCGCTTCCAGGGTGTAAGCACAGGAAAAACCGAGCGAGGGCTGAGGAAGGGGATTGAGTTAGACCTAAGGAAGAATTGGGAGGTGGGTGCGGCGGGCGGTGACCTCTCAAGGTACCCGGCTGTCGCCGCCGGCCCCTCCCCCGCCCGCAGGTGGGCGCGCCCTGCCGGTGACGTCACCCCAACCTGAGGCCGGCGGGGGAGGGGCCGGCAAGGATGAGGATGGGGGCGAGGGGCAGGTGATAGGGATGAGGGAGGCGAGGCGAAGTGGGACGGGGTATCGGGGCGGGGCTTGGGCCGGGACCACTCACCCAGGACGCGATCCGCAGCAGGGTCTGGGGCCGCCGCGCGAAGCTCACAGGGTCCAGGGCGGCCCCTGCGCGTCCCGCGCCGAACGAGGCTCCCTCCATGGCCAGCCCGGGTGGGCCGCGTGCCCCCGGCGCCCTCTGTCCTTCTGTCCGTCGGGCCGGCCCCGCCCGAGGCCGCCCGGGGCTGCTGCCGATGCTGCCGATGCTGCCGCTGCCGTCGCCGCCTTCCAGGAGTGCGCGCCGGCCGCGGCGGGGGCGCGCGGGGCGGGACCGAGCCTACACCCCTCCCTCTGGTCCACGCGCGCAGGGCTGGAGCCCTCACCTTCCTCCACCTTGCCCACCTTCCACCCCACCCCACCCACTCTCACCGCAGGACCAGGGTCCGAGACAGAGACCATCCACCAGGTCCCCATCAGGAGGCGGGGTCAAGGGGCTGAGTCCCCCACGTCCACTCACAAGTAGTCAGGAGTCAGCAGGGCAGGTGGACACTGGGCTCAGCCTTTGCCGTAGCCATGTGGGTGGACAGACCGACATGACCCCACTCCTCTGTACAGGGCCCTTTCCTGAGTGCCTAAGGAGGTAACAGGTCCAAGGGCTCCAGCGTCTCCCCCAGCCCTCAGGGAAAGGGAACCGAGCTTCCTGCCTCTGGTCCCCATAGACCAGAGGGAGGTTACTGGGGCCTTTCCCATGACTTCCCACTGCACCCTAGCTTCTCCTTCAGATTCTATCCTCCCTAACAGGGAGGGAGAATGGCCTCTGCCCTCAAGGACATTTGTCCAGGCAGGCAGAGCCCAGAGGCCCACATGGGTGGGAGTTGGGGCATCTCTGCTCTTTTCCTGTGGCTGGATGTTGTCATTCCGAGGGTGCTCACTGAGCCCTGCACACTCCTGGGTCTCCCCAACTGACTTTCAGCTGACATATTTAGTTTTGGGCCGAGGAGTGGGGAGAAGCATCAGAGATGGGGAGTTTGGAAGAGCGGGTACCTAGCTTCCCAGCACCCCCGCTGGGTCTTTTCCACAGATGGCCCAGCCCCAGGTTAGACAAGGTCCCTTCCTGCATGTTCCTTCCAGGCCAACCTGGCAGGGACCCAGATGACTCCTGTTTCTGTCTAGGACATTGAGGAAAGTCTGCATTTGTTGAGCATTTACAGTGCCAGGTGTTTCACCACGACCTGTGGAGGCAGGAACTGTTTTACTGCCATTCTTCAGATGGTAAATAGGCAGGTGGGAATTCCCTGGTGGTCCAGTGGTTACGACTCATGCTTTCACTGCAGAGGGCCCGGGTTTGATCCGTGGTCAGGTAACTAGGATCCTGCAAGCTGCACAGTTGGCCAAATAAAAAAAACAAACAAACAAAAAAAACAGGGCTTCCCCGGTGGCGCAATGGTTAAGAATCCGCCTGCCAATGCAGGGGTCACGGGTTCGAGCCCTGGTCTGGGAAGATCCCACATGCCGCAGAGCAACTAAGCCCGTGTGCCACAACTACAGAGCCTGCGCTCTAGAGCCCACGAGCCACAACTACTGAAGCCTGCGCGCCTAGAGCCCGTGCTCCTCAACAAGAGAAGCCACTGCAATGAGAAGCCCACGCATTGCAATGAAGAATAGCCCCCGCTCACCACAACTAAAAGAAAGCTGGCGCGCAGCAACGAGGACCCAACGTGGCCAAATATAAATAAATAAATAAATAAATTTAAACAAACAAACAAAAGGCAGACTGGTTGAGTTCCTTCATCACACTTAGAAAGTGAAGAGCTGGGATTCAAATCCAGGTCCCTACTGTGCCAGGGCAGGTGTGGCCAGAAGTGCCACCCACTAGTTGACTCCATGACACTGTGCATCCAATCCTATCACCTCTCCCCTGTCAGTGACAGTTTCCTCTCTTGTCTCATGCATCATTAATTTCCCCCTTTTACTTGATCATTTACATCAGTGCCTAAACCTGCTCCATTCCTGAGCCCACTTCCCCTCCAGCTGTCACTGCTCCCTTTAGTCCCAGGGGCAATGCAGGCACTGCCATGCTGTCCCCATCCTCCTAGGAACACTTCTGATGTCACCCTCTCCTCGTGTTCCTCCTACTTCATGGGCCCTTTCTTGTTATCTCTTTCTGGTTCCCTCCTCTTGTTCCATCTGTGACCTTTGAGCCTTAGGGGTCCCAGGGCATGGTCCTGGGGCTCTTCTCCCTACTCTATGCTCACTGCCTTGGTCTCCATGCTAACAGCTTGAGCCAGAATTTTCCCTTGAACTAGAGTCCCACTCATCTTAGCCTGGATACCCTGGAAAACAGAATCTGTGGCAAAGTTAAAGGGTTTTATTGGGAGGTGAAACTTTGGGGAAGCCAGAGTTAGGGAAAAAGGAAAGTGAGGCAGGGAAGGAGGGAGAGCAAACATGGACGGCGTGCTCCTGAGCTGACCACAGCTTTGCTGGCTCCCAGCGCACAGGTGACTCGGGAAAGGCCAGAGACAAGTCCTGTGCTGGGGATGTCCATCTGTAGGAGGAAAGAGCAGTGACTTCTCTGCTGGTTGCTCCCTGCCTCCTATTTCTTTATGTCACCTGGCCCCTTGGGCAGCCCTGAGGAAGCCAACACCCCCGTGGGGCCAGTGGGGTAAAGATGCAGAGGAGGCTGTGCCAAAGGTTGGCCCTTGCCCAGGGAGGAGCCGAGACACCATGGGGAGAGGTGAGAGCTGTACGACCACAGGGGTACGGCGCACTGTTGCTGGGCCATTCCAGCTGGGAGCCAATGCCTGGGAGCAGGTGTGGCTGAGAGTATATGTGAAGGCCCAAAAGCTGGGTCCAGGTCACCCCCAGACCTGCTCCACTCACAGCCTTCGGAATCTCACTGATACACTGGGCAACTCCCTCCTTCCAGTGACCAGAACCCCACAGCCACCTTGGGCTCCACCTTCAGAGTGTATCCGGTGAGGCCTCCCACTCACCCTGGGGCGAGCTTCCCTCTCAGCTGCCACAGGGGTGCCTGCCCGGCCTCCTCTTGCCCACGCCTGCCTCATTCCATCTCAACAGCCAAAGGGACCTTTCAAAAGTCACATTCTGCCATTCCTCTGCTCCAAACCCTCCACTATGTTCCATGGGAGCTGGGTGTTAAAACCATTTCGTTGCTGGGGCCTTGAGGACCTCCTGCCATGTGACCTCCCCTCACCTCTCTGATCCTCCCTTGGCTCCAGCAACTCAGCCTCCTTGGTGTTCCTGGAACATCCTGGCCCACCCTTGTCTTGGAACTGCTCCCTCTTCCTAAGGAGCCAGAACCCAGATAGGAGGAAGCAGGAGACCACAGAGGGACGAGGGCAGGCCCTGTCCATCGTTGCAAATCCCAGCACAAAACACACTGAGGCCAGGTCTTCAGTCACTTCTCCAGCATTTTATTTTTGGTCTCAAGCTCCACGGAGCCTCCTCTGACAGGCCTGGGACGGCTCTGCGAGGCCATGTGCCAGATGGAAGGTGCACAGCAGAGCTAAGCCCCCAGGCCTCTTTCCTGAAGTGCAAATGGCACACAGCCTCTGGGGCTACCGTCCCCGTTGACCCCTAGCTTTCCCTAGCTACAACGTGGGGAGACAGTGGCCTGGCCCGGAAGGGCGACACAGGGGAGCCCAGACAGGCCTGTCACCTTCCTGTGCGGGAAAGTAGGCAGCAGGGTGTCGAGTGGGTGGAAGGCCGAATCCTGAGAGGAAGGGACAGCCTAGGCTGCTCCTGCCTCCTTCACCTGCAGCCCCACAGGGCGCGGGCTGAGGAGGGGGCCATCGGGGTGCCTGCAACGGGTACCTCCACTTACACTCCGAACCTGAGAGGGAAAGGGCTCCACGGGTAGCGTCTGGGGACCACCCAACTGAGACAAGGCAGGCCCTGGGTCTGACGCGCACTTTAATGAGCCCCACCCTCTCTGGCAAGGCCGCCCACAGGCTCTGGCTGCCCTCTAGTCACAGGAGCCGTCCTTCCAGCCGTCGCGCCAGCGCTCGTCCACCAGCGAGCAGTTGAAGTCCGGCTTGCCTAGCTTGCGGTTCACCTCGTTGTGCAGGCGGCATAGCCACTGGGTGAAGCAGGCCCGAGTGCGAGTGTCTGGCTGGTTCCTGCATATCCTGCGTGGGGGGGAGCACACGGAGGAGGAGGGCAGGCAGTGCTCCCACTGTCCCCGCCCCACCAGCTCCTTGCCTGCTCAATTCAGGGAGGAGAGCTGGGGCACTGCTGTGAGCTACACCCAGAAGTGCCCTCATGCTCTGAATTCCCAGAAGGGGGCAGACCCTGCAGCAGCAAGGCCTGGTGGACTCCTAGGCCCGCTCAAACCCTCACCTCGGGAGCTTTGCAAACCCTGTCAAGAGCCCTGGGCAAGACACTGAGGCAGAGGCCTCAACTTTACAACCTGGTAACAATCAGGAATCCTCACCCCAGCGTCCCTGGCCCCAGGCAGTGTGTGGAAAGGGTGGGGTTTGGCATAAAGGCAAAACTGAAAACCAGATCTGTTTCTTAGCACCTGTGGCCCTGCTGCATCAGCTCAGCAAGAGACCTTGTTCTAAATGCCCAGGCTTCAAACAGCAAGGGCTGCCCTGCCCCCCACATCCTGCCCAGAAACGCCATGGGTGCCAAAGAACAGTTCTTGGGCTCCCCAATGAAGAAAAGGTGGCTCCTGGAAACAACAGCAGTGAGTTCCCAAGGTCTTGAAATTGGCAGTCCTGCTCCAGAAGTTAGGCAAAGTGGAGTCCTCCGAAACCTGCCAGAGCCTCCATCAGTGCTAAGCAAGGGATCTCATGAGGGAAGCCCTCCCCGGAAGCCTTGTGGCTGCAGAAAGAAGCAGTACCCAGCAGCAGCCCCAGACAGCTTGGCCTTTGAGGAGAAAGAAGATGGCTCAGATGATCCAATCCCTTCTCTGTTGGTGGTCCCTGCTCTCAGCAACCCTCTGCCACCTCTGCATCTTATTTCTCTAGGCTCCCCTTTATGACATCAGCCAGGGGCCCCAGGCCCAGGCTCCAGGTGGGATGCTCTGCTGCCTGCAGACTGTGCAGACACAACTTACCTTTTCCTTATGTCTTCAGCACACTCCTCACACGGGTAAAACTTGGAAAATAAATGTATGAACTGAGCCATATCTTGCTGCTGTTCTGGGGTGGGCAGGTCGGGATAGTAGGCCGCCAGGGTGTGGAGGACGGCCCAGCTGTGGCGGCCCAGTTCCTCGCGATCCGGAGGACAATCTTCCCTAAACTTGCTGTCCCGCTGCGGAAGGAGGCCGACCAAGGGTCAGTTCGGTTTTCCCCAACCAGAAACCTACAAAGCTGCCCTTTTTTCCCCACCAGCCGGAGGCCCGCTGACTGGAGACAGAAGTCCTGAGGCCGATCCAGCCCACATGTGGCTAAGAGCCGAAAGGCCAGGGTTACCTTGGGGGCAAGGTTTAGGAACAGCCAAACTCGGGGGGCAAAGTCTCTCAGGCTTAGGGCCTGTGGGAACGCTCGGCCTGGGTCTTGGGAAGTCTGCCCGGGGTGCTTGAAAACAAGGTGTGGGGGCCGGGGCTAGGAGTCAGCTGGGCTCGCGGGCCTCTGAGGGGAGGTGGCGCCCCCCTGCATCTGCACCTTCTGCTGTGTCCGCATCCACGACTTGAAGTCCACGCAGGCCCGGCAGGGCCGCCTCCGGGAGGCGTCCTCGGCGACCTGAGAATCGGAGGCCGGCGCCTGGGATGGCGTCCGCGCCGAAGCGGCGGAATCTCTCCGCCCCGCGCCCCGGCCGCGCGCGTCCGTCACCAGGTCGTCCATCACCTCGGAGCGCGCGCCGCCGGGCAGAAAGGAGAAGAGGCTCCCACCGCCGAAGCTCCCCCGCTCCCCGGGCGCCGCCATGTTGCCCGCGCAATGCCTGCCGGGCCAGGTCGGCCTCCAGATGGGCTTCCAAGTCGGCCTCCAGGCCAGCGCGCGCGCCGCCGCCAGGGCGCGGCCACAGGAGCCGGGCGCGCGCGCCGCGGGCGCGGGCGCTGGGCCTGAGCTGGGGCCGGGGGTGGGGCCGGGGGTGGGGCCCGGGGCGGTGTCCGGCCTGGAGGCGGGGCTGGGGGCCTCGGTCCGCGCCCGGCAAGCGGCAGAGCCAGAGACAGGGGTCCGGGCTAAGGACGCGCCGGAGGCCCGGGCTGGGGTGCGCGCGGAACCGGAGGCCCGAGCCCTGGCCGCGCCCCTGGGCCTCGTTCCACGGCCCGTGCCCGACCTGCGTCGTCCGTGGCTGCGCTCCCGCCTCCTCCAGTAGAAGAGCAGCGTGTTGTGGAAGACGCGCCCTGGCCGTGCCGCGGCCTCGGGCTGCGGCCTCGGCCACGTCCGTGTTGCGGTCCGCGATGCCCCCATTGCTCCGCTCTGACCGTCCCGCGTGCCCGCGGCTTGGCTCTGTGCCCTCAGTTGGGGGAGCGCCCAGCTGGGCCGTGAGCACACAGAGGGCGTGCTGTTGGTGCCGGGGGTCCAGGGGATCCACCTTGGCGACCGGCGCCATGGCAACGGGCGCCTGGCAACGCGGGGCGGGGCCGTGCCTGCAAAGGAGGAGGTGCGTCTCTGGGCTCCCGCGAGTACCGAGCGGCCCCTCTCCCCCACCTCCCCCGAATCCTACAGCCTACTTGAAGAGGTTAAACCCACGTCGGGAGTGGCCTCAGGGATAACTCTGCTTCCATATGTACATTAATTCACTCTGCAAGTATTTGTGTAGTGCCTAATCTGTTCTAAGCACTGTTCTAGGCACTGGTCAGTGCAAGGAGCAAGATTCGTCCGTCCCTGACCTCCTCAGCTCATAGTCCAGTGGTCAAGACGGAAAAAACAAAACCAAACAAACAAAAAAGAGTCACACTAATAAATGTTCAGGTACAAACTGTGATGGGGGCCATGAACAGGGCGTGGTAAATCTGGGAGGCCTCCTTGAGGAGGTCACCCTTAGGCAGTGGCCTGAAGGATGAGGAATCAACTGAGGAGGGCAGTCAAGGCCAAGGCAGGAGGGAGGAGGATCTTGGCTTCTTGCAAGGCCAGTGGGACAGGACCTGGGAAGGGTGGTGGGAGGAGAGATCCAGAGGTAGCCAGGGACCCACCAAGGACATCATCAACTGCCATGGCAGCTGGGAATTTATTCTGAGGACCCTGGGAAGGTGCTGGGAAGTTTTGGGCAGGGTACCCTGGCCTGATCCCATTTCTGTTTTGCAAAGATTCCTCTGAAGAGTGGATTTCATGGGAGCAAGTGAGGAGCACAGACTTTGGGGGAGGATGGGGCTGTTGGTAGTTGTCCAGGTGAGAGATGAGGGTAGGGGGTGTTGAGAAAGAAAGAGTGGAAAGGATCTAGGTTGCTGGGGGTGTAGAGCAGGGGCTCTCAGTTGGCATAGGGAGAGGCCTCAGCATCTTTCTAGGTCCCTGGCTGTGAGTAAGCTGGCCCTTCTCCCACTTCTCTCCTCTGTCTTCCAAGGGAGCAGGATCTGTCCCACCCTGTACCCTACCAGGCCAGTGGCCCCCACTGAGAATGGCAAGTGTGACAGCTGGGCTGAAGGCACCTTGCAAAAATTAGGCCTATGTCCACAAGTGTTCATTGCCTGGGCCAAGACTAGGGAAGGTTTGAAGGTTTCAGAGAGAGCCACTGGTTGGACAGACACACAAAGGTTTCAAAGAGAGCCACTGGTTGGACAGATACACTCTGGCCTTTTGTCAAGGCCAGAGTGGTTTCCTGGAGGGATGCCATAGAGGCTGACCCCTCCCTCGAGGGCTTGGGGTAGAGGGAGTCTCAACACAGAGCTGGGTCTCAACACAGAGCTGGTGGCTCCAACAGGGGGAAGAACCACTGTGTGCCAGGGTTGGATGGGGCTCCAAAAATCTCCCCTATAAGGAAGCAGTCCAGAGATGTGGGGCACCTGGGCACACCATCTGTCTGGGGATTCTAGGGCCTTCCCTTCACCACCCCAGTTAGTGGGGGGATGGTCATCCTGATCTCAGAGGCTGTGTTTGCAGCAAACTATGATAAATCATGAATTCAGAGATGGCTCTCAAAACAGTCCTAGTCACCACCTCCCCCATCCCCCAAGCGCTGGTGACTAGAGATGGACCCTCTTCATCCTGCCCCAAGTCTCTCCACCACAGGGGAACCTATAGGGTAAAACTGTGACATCCGCCTCTCCCCAACACATGATGGAAAAAACCCTGAGAGTTAATATCCATTTAACACAAATTTCCTCCTCTGTTATTTGGGGACATTACAGAGACCTTTCCTCCAATGTGAGGATTAAGCCAAACAAAGCACTTAAAGCCTTTAACACTGGGTCACTGGTTCCTGATGATGACAGCAGTTAGCTCCCCAGGGAGTTCAAAGACAGAACCAAAGGGCACACCCGGCAGGCGGCTCTGACGGATCTCAGCACTACACAGGGTGTGGGAGAGCCGGGAGGTGTGGCCAGGCCTGGCGGCACTTTGATGGCTCTTCCTTCTCCTCCTCCTCCAGCCATGGCCAGACTCCAGCAGGAGGGCCTCAGGCCACAGTCCCAGCCCCAGCCCCTCCACTCTTTCTTTGCTTCTCCTCCCACCCACGGAGCCCTGTGCTCCTGCCCCTCTACAGGCTAGGGGTGCGGTGAGGAAGCTGTGAAGGACCCAGTCACGGGCAGGGAAGTACAGCAAGGACCTGGCAGGTCTGGGGCATCGCCGGGGAATTCCAAACAGTCTTCCGGGTACCCGAGGCCTCCCCTCCTCCCCATGTAGGCAGGGAGGCAGTGGGATGCTTGACCACACCCGACAGACTCCAGAAACCTGTGACGGAGATCTGGGGAGGCCACAGCGATGGCAGGCCCCCGGCACCCAGTGTCTGTGAGCGGGGCAGCTATGGTACAGACAGACAGGCTCCAGGTGGGGACCGACGGGACCCCTGCCAGCCCCAAGGGAGAGGGAGGGAGTTCCTGGCCTAGCGCCTCCAAGAAGCCCTCAACCTTTCATCTAACAGACGTTCACCTTTTCCGTGTGCTGGTCGGATGACAGCGACACCTTTGCACGAAGAAGCTGGGAGGAGTTCAGGAGACTCCATGTGAGTGAGTTTGGAGCCACCCCGACTTCCCCCAACTGCATGACCCACCTGTGACCACCCCCCATTGCCTGCCCTTGTGCCCACTCGGGCTTCCAGCCCCTAAGATCCTGGAAAGGGACCCCCACCCTCCCAGGGGAACCAGTGGGCCCTCGGAGACCGACATGCTCCTTCTCGCCCTCAGAAAACCCTCAAGGAGACCTTTCCAGTGGAAGCTGGTCTGCTGCGGAGATCTGACCGCATTCTCCCCAAGCTTCCAGGTCAGGCCAGCAAGGATCCCAGGAGGGGCAGGGGAGGCAGCAGTCTGTGGGGAGCCCTGGGGGTGCTGTCTCATGGTCAGTCCCTATCCTGCCCACAGATGCATCGTTGTTGGTGCACTGGGGCCGCACTGGCCGAGGCCTGGCGCGCCTGCAGCTGCTGGAGACCTACTCAAGGGCGCTGCTGACGGCAGGGGAGCGTGTGGCCCACAGCCCGGTGCTCACTGGCTTCTTTGCACCACAACCCATGGACTTGGAGCCTGCGCTGCCAGCTGGCAGGTGCCTGACCCACCCCCAACTCTCTGTCAGCAGAAACATCTGGAAGATGGGGGAGGCGGGGTGGAGGAAGGGCCAATGAGGACGGGAGGCTCGGAGGCTGGATGGACGTGTGGGGGATGCCAAGCAGTTCCCACACTTCCCATCCACCCACCTCTCACCTGCACCCTCACCAGCCTGGTGATCCTGCCTGCCCCGCAAGAGTCCCTGCCAGGCCCCACGGGCAGCCCTGCCATCCGCAGCCTGGAGGCTCAGAGCCTGCGCTGCCTGCAGCCCTTCAGCACCCAGGACACATGGGGCCAGCCCTTCCATGCTCGGGCCCAGGAGGCCCTAGATGTGCTGCTGCGACACCCCTCAGGTGGGCCGGGCAGGAGTCTGGGGACACGCCCTTCTGCCCCCTGGGATGTCAGTGGGCCTCAGGAACCAAAACACCCCTTGCCCTTATCTTGGGCACAGGCTGGTGGCTGGTGGCGAATGAGGACCAGCAGACGGCATGGTTTCCTGCTCCCTACTTGGAAGAGGTGGCCCTGGGCCAGGGACGAGATGGGGAACGGTCCCTAGGGAGCAGTGGTGAGACTAACCCTCCTCCCCACACCCACCACCACGGGGCAGTGTTCAGCAAAGCTGAGTCACAAGAAGCATGCAAGCCAGGGGAGTGAGGCCATGGGATGACCAGGGGGTGCCAGTGGCCCTGTAGTGTGTGCTTGGTCCCCACAGTGAGCCAGAGCCCCACTGGGTTATTTATTTATTTATTTACTATTTTTGGCTGCATTGGTTCTTTGTTGCTGTGCACAGGCTTCCTCTAGTTGCAGCGAGCAGGGGCTACTCTTCCTTGCGGTGCACAGCCTTCTCATTGCAGTGGCTTCTCTTGTTGTGGAGCATGGGCTCTAGGTGCGCGGGCTTCAGTAGTTGTGGCTCATGGGCTCTAGAGCGCAGGCTCAGGAGCTGTGGCGCACCGGCTTAGTTCTGTGACATGTGGGATCTTCCTGGACCAGGGCTCGAACCCGTGTCCCCTGCATTGGCAGGCGGATTCTTAACCACTGCGCCACCAGGGAAGCCCCACACTGGGTTTTAAAGCAGTCCCTGGTGTCAGCAGAGATCCAGAGGGGAGCCCGGAGGTGGTGATTCAGCAGATGACGCAAGGACCAAGAAGTGGGGCCCTGGCCTCTGTGGTGACCACCAAGGATCCATTCCCAGGGTCCCAGTTCTGTGCTTCCCATGCCTACGAGAGCAGCCAAGCCGACGAGCTGTCTGTGCCCGCAGGGGCACGCGTGCATGTGCTAAAAACGTCAGACCGTGGTTGGTGGCTGTGCAGGTGCGTGGGGTGGGGCTCTGGTGGGCCCAGTCTAACAGGGGTAGGGCCCAGTGCTAACCAAACCCCGCCCTCCCCCGCAGATTCCGAGGCCGCACTGGTCTTCTTCCAGCTGCAATGCTGCAGCCTGATGGGCTGGGCACACTCCTCAGCGGACCATGGCTCCATCTCAGGGTAGATGGTGGGGAGGACAGGGAGGGCAAGGCCCAAAGCTCCAAGTCCCCCCAGGCCACAACCCTGCCGCCTACCGTGCCTGCCCGACCATCTCGGAGTGCCATTCAGAGCTGCTGCTGCACCATCACCCGTAAGGCACTAGGGCAGGACCCAGGGTGTCACGGACCCCCTTAAGAGTGTGTGGCACGTCGTGAAGGGCTGCGCTGTGCACCCCACAGCTGGAGCGGCAGGCCAGAGGCTCCAGACCCCAAGGATGATGGCTGGCAGCCACATCAGCCTCAGGGCTGTGGGATGCGCAGTTGAGGGTGGGATTCCCTGGCTGGTGGGGCAAGGAGACTACACTCTCCCTCGTTTTCTGAGTAAAGTTCTCCTGACTGACCCCCACCCAGTGTCTGTGCTGAGGGGCAGGGACTGTGGGATCTTGGGCCAGAGAGTGGGGGTGGGGCTGGCTGGTGGGCCCAGCCTCAGGCTGGCCCAGGCAGCGGTCCAGGACCTGGGGTGAGACAAAGCCCAGACAGACACAGGGAGCCGAGATAGCAAAGTACATGTTTTGGTGTGTTTCAGAGGGCCACGGGGGCCGCGGGGAGGGTGGGCAGCTTCATGTTGTGCCATAGGAAGTCCAGGAAGGTGGCTGCTTGCAGCATCCGGCTGAGCCGTTGAAAGTGCCGCTCTGGGGGAGGACAGCAGGCGATCAGGGTAGGTGGAGTCTGGCTGGACGGCCCCCTGCGCCCACCCGGGGCTGGGCCTACATACCAGTGTAGGGCAGCAGGGCCTCAAGTGAGGCCCGCACACCGTCGTAGGCCAGCAGCTCTTCCGGGGCCTCGTGCCGCAGGAGCACGCCCAGCACGGCCTGGGCTTCGTGGCAGTGCCGTGAGTTGGTGTTCCACGTGACACAAAAGCACAGCAAGGCCTCTGTGGATGACGGGGACCGTCAGACCTGCCTGCTGGGCCACCCCGGCCTTTCTAGGCACCATCCAGCCACGACCTGCCCGCCCCAAACCTTTCTGGTCTCGCCGCAGTTGGAGCACCGTGGCTTCCAGCTTCTCGCAGGACTCGGGGTCCCTTTGGATAGCTACGGGAGGAGGAGAGAGGAGACTGAGCCCTGGGGAAGCGGCACCAAGGACCCGAGAGACTACCCCCTGCCCCGCCTGTCTGGCCCGAGGCAGCACTGACCCTGGATGACAGTCAGCACCGTGTGGGGCCGGTCTAGAGAGATGGCCAGGCCCAGCGCCCGCAGGTACCGCTTCTCGTGTAGCAGGTTGTCCAGTTCTTGCTGCCTGGTGGGGGAAGGAGGGGACAGGACCACTCAGGGACCTGGGCAGAGCCATCAGGGGCTGGCTGAGGAGTCTGCAGCCCGGGTCTGAGCACCCGCTGGGGGTGAGCTGTGTTGCTGCTCCGAGCCTCGGTTTTCCCAAGATATAGAGAGAAGGGACGCCAATGTGCCCTACTCCAAGGGGCGGGGGTGGTGCTAACGCATGGGACTTGCCGGGCGGGGTTGGGTGGAGACCCCCAACTCACTTGACCACCTGCTCCTCTCTCTTGGCCTGCTCCTCTGCCTGCTCCGCCTCGGTCACATCCTGGGGTCAGACTGGGGTCAGACTGGCACACCCACGCTGTCCTGCCCACTGTCCCCCCACCTCACCCCAGGCCACACACCTTCCAGAGGATGACGCAAGAGTCGCTGGCGCCAGTGAGGGCATGGTCATCCAGCCGGCTGCAATGCAGCCCCCAGACCTTGTCCTCGTGGGCGTCCAGCGTCCTCACACACTCATTGTTCTTGATGGTCCAGAGCTTCACGAGCCCATCAGAGCCGCTGGGTTCAGGATTGGGAGGGGGCTCAGCCCTAGGGCCTGCCCCCAGCTCACCCCTAACCCTGCCCCGCCCTCACCCACTCACCTGGACAGCAGCTGTGTGCCACGACTCACAAAGGCCACCTTCAGCACAGAAGCATCATGTCCCTCGAATGTCTGCAGGGTGAGGAGAGGGGAGGTGTGAGGTGTCACCAGGTGGGGGGCCAGGCCTGGGCTGAGGGCGGCTTACCTTGAGGCAGCTGAAGTCCTGCAGTGCCCAGAGCTTGACGGTGCCATCGGCCGAGGCTGTAGCCAACACCTGGTCCATGGGCGAAAACTGGACACACCAGAGGCCACGCCGGTGGCCCGAGAAGACGCCCAGCAACTGGCACTGTGGCAGGGCCCAGAGTTTGGCCGTGCGGTCCTGTGACCCCGTGGCCAGCAGCTTGTCGTTGGGGGCAATGGCCACACTGTTGATGTCCTGGTGGTGGGAGCAGGCAGCAGCTCAGATCCCCATCCCAGCAAGGGCCCTGCTACGACCCCACCTGTGTGCTGTGTGCGGTCACCTTGTCGTGGCAGTGCTGTGTGGCCTGGGCCTGTAGGAGGACAGGGCCACCATCGGGGCCTGTGCTCTTGGATGGCAGGGCTTCAGGGAGGGGCCACAGCTTCACAGTGCAGTCCTGGCTGCCCGTCACCAGGAAGGTCTCCTTCAGCCTGAGGCCCGATTTGGGGGAGGGGGAGACACCTGCTGAGCCCTGGCCAGACCTGTCTGCAGCGCACCACAGCTCAGGCCTGTCAGACCCTGGTCCAAACCAGAAAGACTGTCCCGGAATGTGAACTAATGTGCCACCGCCTGAACACCTCTGGGACCACCTGCTTCCACTCGAGTCTGCACTGCCTGCCCTCAGTGCTGTCAAACCTGGGGACTTGGTCCCAGCAATGGGAGCCCCAGGCCTAAAGAGCACCCTCTCCCCCTGAACGCTGCTTAGTGTCATTGTCCCTGGTCTAACACCCCTCCCCTTTTAACCACACCACCTTAAGATCACTTCTTAGGAACCTCCTACAGTAGCATCTGGGGATGCCCCAGCCCCTGTCCTCTAGTCCACATTCCTGGGCTGGAGACTCAGAAAGCAAGGCGAAACCTGCCTCTGCCTCCATGACACCCCGGACCCCAGCCCTGAACCGCTACCTTGAGCAACAAATGGTGCCCACGCTGTGTGTGTGTCCAGAGCCCTGAGCCACACAGGCCACCTTGCCCGCCTTGTTCATCCTCCAGACGCAGATGCTCTGATCCTGGGGATGGGATGGGTGACGAGAGGCTGGGCTGGGCTTCCCGACCCGGGGCCCTGTCCCCCCCCACCTCTCGTGGTGCTTCACCTTGGCACAACTAACGAAGAGCCACCCCTTCCGGAACACATCTAGGGCCAGCACAATGTCTAGAAAAAGGTGGAGAGGACATGGCTAGAGAACAGTTGTGGCAAGGCGGGGCAATCCAGTCCTGGGTGAAGTCCGGGGGCGCTGGCCTGGCGCCCTCACCTGTGTGGCCGTGGAGAATCTGGCAGGCGGATGTCTGCAGCTCAAATACTTTCAGGCAGGGGCTGTTAGAGGCCACCACAACGTGGGAATCCTCGGGCCCGAGGAACCGGACGTCCAACACCTCCTCACTGTAGCCGGCAAACTGTGGGGGCGGGAGGGACACAGGCCGGGGCCTGTGTGAGTGGAGGGGTGGCATCCTGGGCTGTGGGCCGAGCAGGGGCAGCACTTGCTCACCTGTTTCTGCAGCTGCAGGGAGCGGGCCTCATAGAGCAGCAGGTTGTGGTCGGCAGTGACGCTGAGGAGCAGGCCAGCGGCTCGGGCCAGGGTGCAGTGGGTCAGTTCCTGCCCAGGGCCTGGCAGCTGCCGTTGTGCATGGACACACTGCCCAGAGGACGCCTCCCACACGCGCAGCATGCCTGTGTGGGGACAAGGGCCGCTGGGACTCACAGGTCCACAGGCCTCCCTTACTCCTGCTGCCTGCCCTGGCCTGGCCCCACCCACCTTGGTCGCCAGCTGTCAGGAAGTGCAGGCCCGCAGACTTCACACCCAGCTCCGGTGCCGGCTCCTCTGGCAACAGAACCGCAGCCTCCACACTCTGAGGACGAGCAGGTCAGAGGTGGCAGCCCCACCTCCCACCCCGCCCCACTCACTGGCCCTGGTGCCCCACCTCAAACACCGGCACGGTCCTCGTGGCCTGGAGGCTCTGCAGGTCCCAAACAATGCAGATCTTGTCACGGCCTGAGCTGGGGATAAACATCCACCTCAGTTCCCGAGTCTCAGCTGTGGCCCTCCCTTTCCTGCCAAGGCCTGGGTGACTGGCTACTAACCTGAGCATGGTGTGACCATCGGCACTGAAAGTCAGAGAAGTGACAGCGCTGTAGTGGGCAGTCAGCACGGCCAGGCACGACTGCTCCTGCAGCGACCACACGCGGATGCTGGTGTCTGCGGCTGAGGAGAAGAGGAGCAGGCGTGCGGGGTCCGGGTGGAAGGCCACCAAACTGCAGGCAGGTGGGGTGGGGCTGATGAGCTGTGCCACCCTGACTGTGACACCCCACCCACACACCCTCCCTCCCTCCTCCACCCCTACTCACTGTATGACGCCTGGTGAGCCCCGAAAGTGGTGTGTCCCATAGTGCCGCACGACATCCCAGACACGCACGGCCCCATCACAGCCGCCTGTGGGAATATATTTGAGGTGCGGGGGCTGTATGCCCAAAGCCCCCTGCCTGGCTCTAGCCGGCCCCTCTACCCAGCCGGGGTCCTACCTGTGGCTAACAGCGTGGAGGTGGGGTCGAAGGCCATGGTGGCCACAGGGGCTGTGTGTATTGCCTTCCACAGGCGGGTGATGCTGCCCTCTTGCCAGGCCCACTGAGCCAGCAGCAGTGCCCGGCTGGCTGTCACCAGCACCTGGGGGAGCATGCAGTTCAGCTGGAGGCAGAGGCATGGACCCCGTCCTCATCAACTCTGGTTGGGAGGTACCAGAGCCCACCTCTTGTCCCGGTCCCATATACCTTGTCATCGGGGCTGAGATCAAAGGCAGTGATGTCCTCCTGGTCCTCCTGGGGCAAGAGTGAACGCACAAGGTGCCATGAGAATAGGCTGCCCCCCCACCAGCCCCTTACCCTGACCCTCCCCCGCCCGCACCTGCTCCAGGCTCTGCAGCATAGTCCCTGAGGCCACATCCAGGATGTTGACTCTGGTGCCACAGACACAGAAGAGGTGCTGCCCAGTCTGATCCAGCTAGTGACAAAGGGGTCTCAGTCAAGGCAACACTTTTCAGCCCCTGCCTGCCCCACCACTCTGCTCCCCTGGGCCAGTACCTGCACCTTCCCGCCCTTGTAGAAAGGCTCGATCTTGCGCTCGACAGCATAACTGGAGGAAAGACGGGGAGAGAGTGAACCACCCACCCCTTGGTCCTCAGTGCCCAGCCCTGCGCTAGGTGCTCTCCCAGAGATCAACCCAATAGGGCCCTACCCTTGAAGAGTTCCTGGGTAACAGCAGGGATGCAGGGGACATGAGGGAGGGAGAGTGACGAGCTCTTCTACTGTTCCTTTCTTTAACTCTCTCAGCTGTACTGTGAGGTGGGTGTTGGTACCCCCATGTTACAGAAGATTTGGGTCCCAGGGCAGTCCAAGTCTTCCCAGAGACTCCCCAGTATGGAGGAACCCAGGCCTTGGGGGCCCCCTGCTGGCCATGAGAGGCCAGGCTGGGATACCAGCCCAGAGCGACATTCTCTTCAACATCTTCCTCAACATTTTCATCCCTGAGGTCCAGCCTGCTCCTTCCCCAAGCCTGGCTCCTTCCTCCATCCCACTCTCTGAGCAGATTCTCATTTCAGCAAAGCTGTCAGGCTGTCCTCTCCCCTCCCTCTCGGATACTTCCATGCTGGTCCAAGCCACTGCACTCTCCTCTCCGGGGAGCTGCTCCAGCCTCTTCACTTGGTCCCCATCACTCTCTCAAACCCTGCTCCCAGAGAGGCCTTCTAGAACATAACTCTGTTCATGTCATCACCCTGCCTTAAAGCCCTCCGCTCTCCTTACACGTTTACAAGACCCTGCCTCAACGGGTGTCTCCTGACTCTTTGTGTTCACACGGGCTGTTCCCTGTATGTGGCCTGGGTCTCTCTTCCCGAATTTCAAAGGTGCCTGGCTGACTCCGCTGGAGGAAGCCTGACAGCCAAGATGAAACGGAGCCCCCCTGAACCCACTCGACCGTCCAACAGATGGTCTTGGCATCAGGGCTTCCCCTTGCTAATGCGTATCACAGGCCCTGATAGAAACGATTTGCTTAATATGTTTATCCCACCAGACTGCTGCAAAAAGCGAGGCTGAGTCTGTCTAGTCCCGGGCACTGAGCACTGAGATGTTCAGCATAAGTTTGGGGGTTGAAAAAGCACGGGATTGAGGGCTTCCTGACCACGGAGGACCAGCCCATCTCCTGACCTCTCTTCCTGCTCCCCGGAGAAGAGGGACAGCAGATGAAACCCCCCCAGGCCGCCTGCCCCAGAGGTGGTTCTTCTCCCGCTACCTGAGCGCTGGGGAGTCCCGCTCCCGTCTAGGACCAGCCTCGACCTGTGCTCAGTTCGCCCTTTCCTCCCTCTCTGGGATTTCTTGTCCCCCTCCCCCTCCCCAAACCGGCTCCAAGTTTAAGTAGCGGAAGCCAGCTGCACCCGGCGGGACTTCAGTGCCCGCCCTCCGAGAGCAGTCAGTGCCGGCTCTCCCGCGAGGACGCCGCGGGCCTGTCCGTATACAGCCCTCACCCCCTCCCCAAACCGAATGGGTGCAGGACCCACGCCAGGCGCCTTGGCTACTCCGGCTGCGAAGCCGACTCCCTCCCACGGCGGCGCCCCGGCTCACTTGGACTTAAAGCGGCCCACTCCGGCCGCCGCCTCCGCCATGTCGCCACTGCCGCCGCCGCCGCGTGAAGGAGACCTGGGCGCCACACCACACTGTCGGCGCCGGGAGATGGCGTCACAGCCGGCAACTACTGTGACGTCACCAGCGCTACGGCCTCGGCGACATCTTTGCTGTGGGCAGCGGAGCGGCGTCAGGAAGCGGAAGATGGCAGAAGCGTTTCCGGCCTAGAGGGCTGGCTGTAGAACAACGTGGAAGCGGCTGGGGCCGACTGGCAGCGTGCTGGGGTCTCCAGCTGCCTGTCATTTTACTGGACATTTAAAAAGGTATTCGGGAACTTCCCTAGTGGCTCAGTGGTTAACAATCCGCCTGCCACTGCAGGAGATATGAGTTCGAACCCTGGTCCCACATGCTGCAGATCAACTAAAGTTAAACCCCTGCGCCAGAACTACTGAGCCTGCGCTCTAGAGCCCACAAGCCACAACTACTGAAGCCTGTGCGCCTAGAGCCCGTGCTACGCAACAAGAGAAGCCACTGCAGTGAAAAGCCCGCTCCCCGCAAGAAGAGTAGACCCGGCTCGCCACAGCAAAAGGCTGTGCCCATTTTTATTTATAAATAAATAAATGTATTTAAAAAAAGCAAAAAGGGCTTCCCTGGTGGCGCAGTGGTTGAGAATCCGCCTGCCAATGCAGGGGACACGGGTTCGAGCCCTGGTCTGGGAAGATCCCACATGCCGCGGAGCAGCTGGGCCCGTGAGCCACAATTACTGAGCCTGCGCGTCTGGAGCCTGTGCTCCGCAACAAGAGAGGCCGCGATAGTGAGAGGCCGGCGCACCGCGATGAAGAGTGGCCCCCGCTCGCCGCAACTAGAGAAAGCCTAAATAAATAAATAAATAAAAATTTAAAAAAAGCAAAAAAGGTATTCGTAGGAAATGTTTACTAAAGTAATCCCAAGACTCCTGCCCCCTTGGCATTCTGGGATTTGGGGCAAGAGTGGTCAGGTGTGGTGAGTTAGCAGATAGAGCCTGTGAACCGGGCTCTGCCTTAGGGCTTCCGGTATAGTATGAGAAATATCGCAGGTAAATTAATAAATCGGGTGATTTCAAAGTCGTTCAAATATTCATTGAGCACATTCCACGTGCAAAGCACTGTTCTAGGCACTTGGGAGACACCAGAGAAGCCGGTGAGCCAGTGTGAAGAACTGGTGGGAAAGAACTTGGAAAGGTCCAGGGAAACAGGCCAAGATGTCCCTTTCAGATGAGGTAATGCCTGGAGGGGGAGGCGTGAGGCCAGCAAGCACAGCGGTGGTGAGGCGGCCAGGCCTGGGCTCTGCGTTTATTTACTCCCCTATTTATAAGGTAGCTTGGCCCTGGGCCCCCCACATCTCAGCCCCAATGCTGACTTCTGGGGGGGCCTCAGCCTCCTCTTGCGGGGCGCCCAAGAGCAGTCCGTCATCTTCCAGGAACTCTCCGAGCTGGGCCAGCTGCCGGCGGATGAGGTTGGCAGACCGGTACACCTTGCGAATGCGCTGTAGCAGGCACAGCACCAGGGTCCGGCAGCGCTCCTGGCGCTGGCACCAGGCCTCGCGCAGCTCACGGTAGCAGTTGTGGCTTGCGCGTTCGGCCGGGCCCAGGGTGGCCCCGCAGCCCAGGGGGCAGCGCTGATGGGCACCATGCTGGCAATTCTGCTGGTGCTCGGCCAGGTTCCCACGAGGCACCCGCGACGTGCACCCCTCGTTGGGACAGGCCATCAGCTCGAAAGGGCATGAGTCCTGGTGCCCCTTCCGATGGGCCAGGGGGCACGTCACCAGGCAGCCAGCTTCGGCGTTCTTGCACTGGGGGTGGAGGAGAGCATCGTGTGAGCCAAACCAGGTGAGACACTGCCAGCCATGAGCCGGCCGCCCCCCATAGAATCCTCCATCCATGGCATTCCACTGAGCAGGAACCACTGAACTGGGAGCCTCCCAAGCTCTTATGTACCACTGGCTTGGTGGAGAGAGGGAAACAGTGGAGCAAATGCTTGGAGGTGGGAAAAATCTAGATCTCTGAGAGGAGGGGGACAGGACCTGAGGTTTAGAGAACAGGGAGTTACATGGTCTGGTGGATTGTTTGTATGCCAGGTTTTTTTTTTTTGGTTCCACTGTGTGGCTTGTGGGATCTTAGTTCCCCGACCAGGGATTGAACCTGAGCCATGGCAGTGAAAGCACTGAATCCTAACCACTAGACCATGAGGGAACTGCCCAGTCAGGTTTTTAAAAAAAAAATCTCAATTTCCCCATCTATAAAACTACGGGGCTGGAGAGTAATGGGCAGCACAACAGACACTCCATCCTCTATAATCCCCATTTTACAGCTGGGGCTCCTGGAGCTCAGAAAGGTTAGGTAACATGCCCAAAGTCACACAGCAAGTAAGCGGTAGAGAAGTGACTCAAATTCAGCCAAGTCTGATGACTTCAAGGAGGGCAGTCTGTTGGTGTAGAAACCCTCAGTTCTGAGGATGGGATTCTTTTCAACCCCTCTTCTGGCTCTGTGCCCCACCCCTACAGGGGTGAGGAGGGTAGGGTGGTGGGAGTGGGTGTTTTGAGCTACCTTGACTTCCAGGCGGCCAATGATCTTCCGGAGTTTATTCACATGGACCATCTTTTTCTGTGTCACCTCTTTCCTGCAGCACGGACAGGTCTTTTGTCTAGGAGACATGAGTGGGGGTGATTGTTGGGAGTGGGAGGAAAGCAAGTGGCAGCAACATGCCTCCCCTGGTGGTCCCTCCTTCTCTTTAGTTGGAAGAGACATAAGAGGGCTTTATAGGGAGCTCTCAGCTCTGAGGCTGGGGCTAAGGGCTGCAGATACCACAGGGTGACCAGACTCACATACATTAGTGTCCCAGGAGATTTGGTAGCTGAACTTTATGGCCGTCATGACCCAGTGCTTGGCTGACCTTCCTCTCTGTTCTGGGCCCCAGGAATGGCTCCCAGCCCCACCCCTGCCCTCCCAGCCTTTTGGGTGCCCAGTAGCACCTGGCTAGCCACGGGAGGATGCACTTCTTGCAGAAGATGTGGCTGCATGGCAAGCTCATCGGCCTCTTGAGAACTCCATGGCAGACAGAGCACAGGAAGTTGCAGTCGGGAGGGCTGGCGAAGAGGTTGAGATCATACCCGCCACTCTGCAAAGGCCAGGCCAGCATCAGGGCCTGGCTGGGACCAGGATCTGGCTCCCCACTCCACATGCCCAGAGAAGGACCCCAGGAAGCTTTGGGTGGGAGGTGGGCCACATGAAAGACCCAAGTGGAGGGCTGGGTCAGCACCCACTTTGAGGTGACAGCGGTGAGGGTCAAGACCCCCCATGACTACCAACCTCCAGCTGTAGAAGCTGGCCTTGGCCTGGAGTTAACACTTGCCCAGAGGGACTTCCCTGATGGCACAGTGGATAAGAATCTGTGCTCCCAATGCAGGGGGCCCGGGTTCGATCCCTGGTCAGGGAACTAGATCCCACATGCATGCTGCAACTAAGAGTTCTCAAGCCTAAACTAAGGAGCCCGTGAGCCACAACTAAGACCCACTGCAACCAAATAAATAAATACTATTTTAAAAAAAAAGACTTGGCCAGAGCCCTCTGAAAGGTTTCCGTGTCCTATTTGGGAGGTTGTACCCCACTGTGCACATCATCTTAGTGAGGAATGGGGTCCAGCTCTGGACAGGTCTAAAAGCTCACCATGATCTCTGTCTGGATGGCAGCTCCACTGACCGCTGGGGCTCAGGAACCCCCATTTCATAGCAGGAGCAGGCTGACATCACAGTGGCATTGTCCAGCTCAGGCCAATCACAGCCCTGGCCCAGGGCACCACCTGGCTCTTGCTCCCCTCTCAAGAGTCACGGGGCAGCTCAGACCCGGCATAGGTCTCTGGAGCCCCTGCCTTGCCTCTGCCTTTGGGGTGGCTGACAGCCATCTTCAAATAGCACTAAGGCTAGAACCAAGCTTCCAGGGGCTACTTCCCCAAAGATGAGGCTCCAGCAGGAGTGCAGGGACTGTTCCCCACTCCTTCCTCAAATAGGCTGCCCAGGTAGCCAGACCCCCAAGAGCTCAGGGGGTTTAGACATTGACTCATCACCAGATCTCTTAGGATCAGAGACCTATGGAGCTAGCTCCAGGGTACAGACCAGGAGTGAGGATCAGATTTCCGTGGTACCACAGCAGGAGCCTAGCATGTGGGAGAGCCTCCCAGAGCAGGTAGGCTGACCGCCTGGGTAGGCCTATGAGAAAAGATGTACGGAAACCAATTTCCATGTGTGAGGCACAGAACAGAGAACTGCAGTTTCAATACCACTGAGTGTTGAGCTCATCAAATCCTAAAGGCCCTAACCCTTTCCTGAGAGCAGTAGGGAGCCACTGCAAGCCTCTGAGCTGCAAGTCTTACACTCCCACCCTTGTTAGTGTTTTGCTTATTCAGCCTGACTCACCTCAAGCTCAAGGTACTTTACATGCTGATGTAGAAGATACGGGGTGTGGGTAGAAATAATATGGTTTCAAACCTGGCTCTGCCGCTTTTGGAGGGTGGGATCTTAGAATCACCTGCCAACCTCCAAAACCGGGTTCTACCCCTGCGTGGCATCCAAAGCAGAGTTGAGCTGGCCTGGAAGAGGTGTCCCACAAAGGTCTCTCCTCCACAGCACACCTCGGTCCCCACGTCAGCAGATGCGTTTTCCAGGATGGTAGTCGGGGGATCAAGAACACCCACACACGGATGAATTAGATCAACAGCTTTATTGAAAAACGAAAGCAGAGCCCCCCTTCCCCCGCGGTC
Source organism: Balaenoptera acutorostrata (assembly GCF_949987535.1). Taxonomy (NCBI): domain Eukaryota; kingdom Metazoa; phylum Chordata; class Mammalia; order Artiodactyla; family Balaenopteridae; genus Balaenoptera; species Balaenoptera acutorostrata. The sequence continues at coordinate 38,243,306 of NC_080078.1, forward strand.
ATGGCGTCGTCGGCCTCAGGCTCTGAGCATCCAGGTATCCTGCGTGTAGAAGACGAGATCAGGGATCAGGTACCAGAGTCCAGAACATGAGAGCGGCCGCAACCGAGCCCGGAGCGGCGGCGCGTGTCGGGGCCTGGGTTTCACCTCCCCACACGGAGGAGCGGGCGGTGAGCTGAGGCCCCCGGTGGCTCTGGGCGCCGAGTCTCACCTGCGGCCACGGCCAAAGCCTCAGGTGATTTTCAACCAACGCCGATCTCCCAATCACCCCACAGCACCGCAAAGTGCCAGACCGAAGCACCTTCTGATCAGACCTACCTGCAGCCAGAGAATACGAGGTAGAGGCCGAGCAGGCCCCTTATAGCAGCGTCCCAGTCGCGCAGATTCCGGGGCCGCACACACGCAGGCACTCGCAGAGCTCGGCGGGGGCGGGTCCCCTCGGAGCCAATCACAGGCTGTTTTATAGGCCCTTGGCGCAAGAGCGATTGGGGTGGGACAGCCGAGATCTCGCGGCGCTTGGCGCTATATAAAGACTCCCTTGGGGGCGGCTTCCTTCTTTTTTTTTCCCTGAAAACACGTGAGTATCCGCGTTTGTAGCGGCGGCCGGTGGGCCTGGGCGGTGGGAATCCGCCGCCATCGGCCAGGGTCTGGGCTGGTGCGCCCGTGCTCTGGGGCTGACGCCCGGCCTGGGCGCCCGAGGCGTCCGTAGATGCCAGGGCCTCACTGACTGGCTGGTTCTTGTTACTCTTTTTAGCAAATGGCGGATGACGCCGGTGCTGCGGGAGGGCCCGGAGGCCCCGGGGGCCCCGGGGGCCCTGGGGGCCCTGGCATGGGAGGCCGTGGTGGCTTCCGCGGAGGCTTCGGCAGCGGCGTCCGGGGCCGGGGCCGGGGTCGCGGTCGGGGCCGGGGCCGAGGCCGCGGAGCTCGCGGAGGCAAGGCCGAGGACAAGGAGGTGGGTCTGCGTTATGCGCGTGAGGCGGGCCCTTGGACGGCACCGGGAAGGCGGTCCTGGGCACCTGCTGCGCCTTTTCCTTTTCCAGTGGCTCCCCGTCACCAAGCTGGGCCGCTTGGTAAAGGACATGAAGATCAAGTCCCTGGAGGAGATCTATCTTTTTTCTTTGCCCATCAAGGTAAACATAGTTTTTGTTTTTTTGGGTGGGGCCTTGGCCTGGGGTCGAGGGAGTTTTGTCATTGGTTGGACATTGAGGGGTCCTAGGCTCCACCTTTGGTTTTATTAAACAGTTTTGTCACATTTTTTTCTTGTAGGAATCTGAGATCATTGACTTTTTCTTGGGGGCATCTCTCAAGGACGAGGTTTTGAAGATTATGCCTGTGCAAAAGCAGACCCGTGCTGGCCAGCGGACCAGGTTCAAGGTAACCCAGCCATCTTATTTTCCTAGGCTGTTTCTACCAAAGGTTTTTGTGAGACTCTCTCAGCTCTGCATGGTTGTACTTGTCTTCACGCGTGTGACTTTCGTAATGGGGAGAGAGAGAAAGGATCTCCTCAGGATCTCAGATAGGTCTCCTGGTGGCCAGTCTTTCCTTGAGGGGCACAACAGACCCTGTGCGGTTGGTGGCTACTGACGTTATGAAGGGCAGTGGACCACCAACCACGTCAGTCTCTTTGCAGGCGTTTGTCGCCATCGGGGATTACAACGGACATGTTGGTTTGGGTGTGAAGTGTTCTAAGGAGGTAGCCACTGCCATCCGTGGGGCCATCATTCTGGCCAAGCTCTCCATCGTCCCCGTGCGACGAGGCTACTGGGGGAACAAGATTGGCAAGCCCCATACTGTCCCTTGCAAGGTAGGCTGGATGGTGGTGCGTGGCAGGGCCTGCAGTGGTGCAGACTCTCCAGCCCATCTCCTGACTCTACCCCTTCCCAGGTGACTGGCCGCTGTGGCTCTGTGCTGGTGCGCCTCATCCCTGCCCCCAGGGGCACTGGCATCGTCTCAGCCCCTGTGCCCAAGAAGCTACTGATGATGGCCGGAATTGACGACTGCTACACCTCTGCCAGGGGCTGCACTGCAACGCTGGGCAACTTCGGTAGGTGGCCGACATGTAGACTCTGGCTTCTCTCAGCTCTGCTCAGTCACATTCTGTGTGTGGTTGGTGTATTTTGAGAGAGAGAGGAAGGCCCTCCTAATGCACGACAGACTGGCCCACAGTGCCCTTTCTGTTCCTAGGAGTGCGACAGCTTCTTGCTGTAACTGGGGGTTCATCTCAGGTTAGTTCACTAACCCTCTCCTATTTTCTCTTTTTCAGCCAAGGCCACTTTTGATGCCATTTCCAAGACCTACAGTTATCTCACTCCTGATCTCTGGAAAGAGACGGTGTTCACCAAGTCTCCGTATCAGGTACTGCCTGCCCCGCTACCCTGTTAGGCAGGCCGGGCAAAGCAAAGGGTAGCAGTCTGTTTGGTTACAACTGAAGCCTCTTTTGTCTTTCTAGGAATTCACTGACCATCTTGTGAAGACCCACACCAGAGTTTCTGTGCAGAGGACCCAGGCTCCAGCTGTAGCCACCACATAGTTTTCTATAAGAAAAATAAAGTGATTGAAACTAGTTTATATAGTTGTCTCGTTTTTTTGGGGGGGCCGTACCATGAAGCTTGTGGGATCTTCGTTTCCTGACCAGGGGTTGAACCCAGGCCCCCAGCAGTGAAAGTGCAGAGTCCCTAACCCGCTGGACCATCAGGGAACTCCCTATTCTCAAGTTTAGTGGTGGCTGAATTTGGAAGGGAAATGGGGCCAGTAAGATGAGAAATCTGAATAAAGCTTATCAGTGTGTCAAGGTTGGGGGCTAAAGATGACACCACAGAGATTCCATTACTCTTTATTTTAGCAACAGCAGTGAGGTGGTTCGAGCTGCCTCAGGCAGCAGCAGCCTCTTTGGCGGCTTTTCTCTCTGCCAGCATCCTCTGCTTCTGTTTTGCCAGGCACTTCCTGGCAGAATAATGGGCCCCCAGGTCATGATCTGGGAAAGAGATGGGGAGGGGAGTCATGGTCCATGATGGGAATTTGTGGTCTTTTCTCCATGCAGGGAGGGCTCAGGCGGCTAAGACAAGTTACTGAGCAGACAAGGGATGAGGTAAGGTGATTTTTTTCTACAACCACCAGAGACTGCAAAATGTTTAGTATCCAGCTGTGTGGAGACTGGAAGGAGGACTGTGAAGTGAGGTGGCAGAAGCAGGAGTAGCTGGGGGCAGGGTGGGGTGGAGCTGACTCACAGCGGTCCTGGTAGGCCTTGGCCACCTGGGTGAACTGCTCCAGCTCCTTGGCACAGTTCTGCCTGTAGCTCTCACCTTCCCTCTGCTGACAGGCCTTTAGCCTTTCCTGGATAATGTTGACGATTTCCTGATCAACTTTGCTGAAAGGAAAATGAGAAAGATGGTGAACAACAGGGGTCCCCAACCCCCAGGGCCGTAGACCACTACGGTCCATGGCCTGTTAGGAACCGGCTGCACAGCAGGAGGTGGGCGTTGGGTGGCAGGCGCGTGAGCCAGCGAAGCTTCATCTGCCACTCCCCGTCGCTCGCATTACTGTCTGAACCTCCCCCCCCACCGCCACCCCATGGAAAAGCTGTCTTCCATGAAACTGGTCCCTGGTGCCAAAAAGGTTGGGGACCGCTGGTCTAAGTCTATAAGGATTCCCTGTACTCGGAAAGTAAAATGAAGGCAGGGCCTGGGAGCCCTGTGGTCTGGCCCCTCCACCCCTAGATCTGGGTTGGCCACCATCTCATGGCATCGGGAGGGAATATGCTCATTGCACAGGGCTTTCAGTAGTATTCACTGACTAAAAGAAGAAGCCCAAGGGGGGAGAACTTACTAGTCTCTTCTCCATTGCATTTCTGCTTCAAACATGCACAATATGTCCTTTTCCTTGCACTCAGTGATGTCCGGCACGCGGCGGAACTCACGGTGGTAGTAATAATACCTGTTCTTGGCATGCTGCCGCTCTATAAACTCTGCAAAGAGAAAACCTCAGGTGCAAAGAGAAAACCCCAAGTCCAAAGGCCCTATTGGTTTGGACAAGCCACAGTTTGAAAGGGCTCTTAGCTTTGTATTTCTCATAAGCCGTGGAAGAGGCAGGTTTCCCAAATGTTCTCAGCTTTTACAAAGACTGGCAATTGGACTCCCAAAGAAGAGGTGTGGGCTGGCAGACAGTCCTGGAAAGGACTGGGCTACAAATGGCAATGTCTACCGTTTATGGAGTTTCTTGTAAGCCAGGAACCACGCTGTGTTGCATAATACATTAACTCACTTTGTCCCCATGATAACCCTATGGCGGGCAGATCCTTTTCATTTACAGAGAGGAGACCCAGGCTCTGAGAGATGGCAGGATTCAGAGCCCGTTCTCTGCAAGCCCACACCCTGCTACAGTCCCTCCTGCCGGCCCAGCTCCCCCAGAGCACGGGGATTCCACTGTGGAGGCAAAGAGGCCCCAACAGGGAGCCACCAGCAGGGATTCCAGTCCCAGTTCTGCTACTGCTGACCTTCCGGCCTCAACTTCCCCATGGGTAAATGAACAAGTTAGACCTAGTGAGATCTCATCCATCCAGACATATAAAAAACTTTCTAGAAAACTGCTATACAAAAGAGGGAGCAGATCCACTACTGTCTTTTCCAGACCTTGGGGCGGGGTGGGGTGGGGTGGGGGTGGTTCCTCCCCCGACAAAGAGCCACCAGAGCATGCTATGCACCCCAAATGTTCTGTTGTTGAACGAATGGATTGATTAATTAGGTGCATGAATGAATCACCTGGCACTAGGGACTATGGGCATTATGCTCTGCCTGCTGCACCACCAAGATGGCTGAACCACAAACTGGACAACGATGGTTTAAAACGTTCACCTAGTTTGGACCAGAGATGGCGGAATTTGGGCAGCTCTCAAGCGTGGGCACACACGCAGGGCAAGTTACAGCACACGTAGGTGGAAGGGGCATCGGCCATCAGTGACCACCCGGGCCATTTTGCAGGCATGCAAAGGGTTGGGAGAACCCCTGTACCTCAACAGCCCTCTGTGACCGCCTGCTGTGCAAAACGCAGGATGCAAAGCGTGCAGGGAGAGTGGGATCTAACAAGCCTCAGGACGCAGATGACTTCGATCAGCAAACAGCCCCTAACATTTGAGAGAGGCCGGAGACCAGGGGTCCGTGGACGGCGGCTGGGGCCATACAGCAGTGAGGGCTCTTGGTGTGTGTGTGAGTTGGGGCGTCCCAAGAGGTGAGGCCTGGGGTGCAGTGGGGGTCCAGGCTGAGTGACGGGTGCGGGGGGCCCGGGAACGGTTGGGGGGCCCCGGGGCGCAAGGCCCGGCTGGGGCTCGTACCTCTCGCGAGGGTCACTGGCCGGTCCACGAGAAGGTCGAAAGCCTTCGTAAAATAGGTGATAGGGTTGGTCAGAGAGGTCTGCGGCGAGGGCGCCGGCGTGCGGCGCGGGGGCTCGGGGTACACGTTGTTGTCCCAGCTGTCCGGCATGGCGGCGGCGCGCGGCGGGCTCGACTCTCGGACGCGCTCCCGCGGCCTCCGCCTTGGTCCCGCGGCCTAGTTCGCCCGCACAGAGGACACCGGAGAGCGGCCGCGCCTGCGCAGGACGGCCGGCGCCCGCGAGGCACCATGGGACTTGTAGTTCGCCCCGCCTGCCCAAGTGTTGCCTCGGGAGATGCTTCGCAGTGCGAGCGCCCCCTCATGGGACCGCAGCGCCATTGCACTCGCGACGAGCGCCTACTCTGTGCTGGGCGCTGGTATCAGCGGTGAAGGAAACAGAGATCCCTATTTACATTCTAAGGGGAGACAGACACAGGAGTAAGGAAACTATTCATTCAGTTCGGATGGCGTGTAGGCACGTGCCAAGTGCAGCAGGGAGCAGGATGATGAACACAGCTCGGCTCTTCTGGAGAACTCAGGCCGCTGGAGCAAATAACAAAGTCAACAGATAACACAAGCTGCCAAAGGCTGTACTCTTCCAGGAAGCCCTCCTGGATTGTCCATTCCCTACCTCCCTCTCTGAGCTCCATTGTGTCTGCCAGGGCCCCTCATGGACTGGCTGATGCCACTGAGCTTGGAGAGGGGGCTGCCTGGGGCAGCACAGAAGGTAGGGTTTGCCCACCCACCCCCCACCCCCACCCCCCGACTAGGGAGAAGTGGCTCCTACCCTGGGCACAGGGCACTCTGTTTTGGTTCTGAGGGTTCCATCCTGGCCCTGAGCACTGTTGTGCCCTTGAGGCAGCTCCACTGACCAGGGCCCTACTGGCCACCCTCTGTGATCTCCATACCTGGCACACCCCCTGGCTAGCACCAGGGAGGATGGGTGCTGGTCACTTCCTGCCCAGAGGCTGGGGTCAGTCATTAACTCTATGGACGCACAGAATCCGGAATCATAGTAACCTTAAATCTTCAAATCATGAACTCTTAGAAACTGTCACACTCAACTAATTATAACATTGGCCTGCAATGTCGGGCTGAACGAGGGGACCCAGTGGAGGTGGGCCGGAGTCATCGCATGACCCTCAGTAACCAGCACGAGCTCGCCCACCAGAGGAATATGAGAAAGCAGAGTATAGTACTCAGTTAAGGGAAAGCACCCAGATGATGGCTTTCTGCTGCCACCCAGCAGCGGACAGACTCAGAGATCATGCAGCAGAAGCAGAAAAAGGCAAATGAGAGGGAGGAACCCAAGCAGCTTTGTGGCTCCATGTCTAACCCTCTGGCCCTTGGCCTGTGTGGCTGGAGCCCCCACCGTGTGCTCCCAGGCCCAGCACCGAGGGTGTTCCCTTTGGCCCTGAGTCTGCAACATGTCGCTCCTGTGCTACCTTCCTTCAGGGAGCCCCTCTCCCCCAGGGCCATTTCTGGGCTGAGGGGTTTACCCCTTCCCAGTGATTTTTTTCCTGCAGGACTCAGCCCAAAGTATTAAAAGTAGCTTTGTCATTCAAAAACAATGACAAAAACAAAGAATTGTAGATTTTAGTAGCGTAGAATTTTAGCACCCAGGGATGCAAAATCCACAGACCTGCAGAGATATCTTAGGCCTGTAAAACTCTGATTCTACAATTACAGAACTTTAGAACCATAAAATCTTTGAATTAAAAAATAAAAGATTTCAGGGACTTCCCTGGTGGCGTAGTGGTTAAGAATCCGCCTGCCAATGCAGGGGACACGGGTTCGAGCCCTGGTCTGGGAAGATCCCACATGCCATGGAGCAACTAAGCCCATGCGCCACAACTACTGATCCTGCACTCTAGAGCCCACAAGCCACAACTACTGAAGCCCGCGCGCCTAGAGCCCGTGCTCCGCAACAAGAGAAGCCACTGTAATGAGAAGCCTGCACACTGCAGTGAAGAGTAGCTCCTGCTCGCCACAACTAGAGGAAGCCTGCACGCAGCAACGAAGACCCAACACAGCCAAAGATAAAATATAAATAAATAAATTTATTTTAAAAAAGTATAAAAAAAAATTTAAGTTCATAAAATTATCTTAAGGGACTTCCCTGGTGGTGCAGTGGTTAAGACTCTGCGCTCCCAATGCAGGGGGCCCGGGGTTCAATCCCTGGTCAGGGAACTAGATACCACATGCATGCCGAAACTAAGGAGCCCGCCTGCTGCAACTAAGACCCGATGCAACCAAATAAATAAATATTAAAAAAAAAAAGTATCCTAAGTGTTCTTGGCTCATAGCTACTAGAGTCAAGGGACCTTGATTGAATCACAGTTCTAGTGATCCTCTGGGCACAGAGCCAAACTTCCCCATCTTCCCGCCGTTTGTCCAGCTCAGGCTCACAGCCCTCAGGACAGCACAGGAATCTGCTCTGCTTCAAGGCCAGCAAACTGGACTCAGACCCTCCTAATGGCAGCTGCCCAAGGGAAGCTCCCCAACCCGAGTTCCTAAACCCCCTACCAGGCCAAGTTGTTTCTGTCTTGGAGGGTCACACGAAGCAGAAAACAAAGTGTGTGACCCAGTCCCAGGACCCTTGAGGAAACAAGTGCCAGCCCTAGCTCCAGGTGCACCCCCCAGGCTGCCCAGGCTGCCCCCCTTCACCCTGCCCTGGGCCAGGCCCGCTCCTGACACCAGAGCCCACATCCGCCACAGGAGATGACAGAGCTCCCCTGCCAGGGGCTAAATCTGGGATCTGGCTGCTGTGCGTCCTGGCCCTGCCACTCGACCTCCGACGCCTGGTGAGGTGGCCCCTTCCCTTCCTAACCTGCAGGGACAGGCCTCCATGGTCAGTGGGCTGGCGGGGGCGGCGTTGGGGGGAAGCACGCCAGCTTCCTGGCGAGGGGCAAGTGGGCTTCTGGGATCTATCCCAGCAGAGAAGGTCCTTGGGCCTGTGACAGAGTAGGTGATTAGAGGGGACAGCAGGGGGCCCAAGCTCTGGCTTCCAGGCCTAGGACAGGCAAACAGAGGGACAGATGGCAGCGGCCCCCTGCCTCTGTGGCCTTGGCCGCAGGGTGGACCTGCCTCTTCTGGGTCCAGCCAGGCAGGGCCAGGCCACTGAGACAGGAAGCCCATGGGTGAGGGGGGCTGCTGCTGGCTCTGTCCCTAAGACACTGCCCTTGGAGAAGTTTCCCTCCTTTCTTGTGGACAGATGCAGGCCCTGAGGGCCACCAGGTCTCAGCCTGGGGTCTCTAGCTCACTTCCGGTCTGGTCTCTGGGACCGCCCAGCTGCACCCAGCAGGGAGACCCCAGCTCTGATCTCCCTTCCCTTCTGTCCCCAGTCCCACCGGAAGTTCTCTGCCCCTCGGCATGGACAGCTGGGCTTCCTGCCACACAAGAGGAGCCGCCGGCACCGGGGCAAGGTGAAGACGTGGCCTCGGGACGACCCCAGCCGGCCCGTGCACCTCACGGCCTTCCTGGGCTACAAGGCTGGCATGACACACACTCTGCGGGAGGTGCACCGGCCAGGGCTCAGTGAGTGGCCGCTAGGGGCCCCTGGGGGGCGGGCCGAGCACCCTCGACCGCCAGAAGATCTGGAGGTCCTTCCAGATGCTAGGAGCCACAACTGGGCTCCTGGAGGGGAAACAGCCCCAGAAGGGGCCAGGCCCCGCCATGGGCACCTCAGTCAGAATGTTGACTGCTGGCCGTGCCTCAAGAACTGATCTGTCATTGCCCCAGTTTACAGATGAGGAAATAGAGCAGTTATGAAACTTGTAGGAGCTAAGATTCAAGGGCAGGTGCCCCTACACACTTCCGGTTTTGAGATCATCGTAGTGTGGTTATAAGAAATAATACAGAGGGATCCCACGCACCCTTTACCCAGTTTCCTCAATGGAAACATCTCTTAATACCATGGTAATATGTCATAGCTGGATAATGACATGGATACACCCTACCCATCTTATGCTGGATTCTCCTGAATAAGATGTGTGTTTATTTAGTTCTATGAGGTTCTGTCACGTGTAAATGCGTGTACCCACCACCTTGGAACATTCCATTCCCACAACAGTCCCTCCTGTTGCCCTATTATAGCCACAGCCGCCACCCCCCAACCTTCTGGCAACCACTCATCTGTTCTCCATCTCTCCTAAAGTATATATTTTTTGGCTGCGCCACGCAGCTTGCAGGATCTTAGTTCCCTGACCAGGGATCGAACCCGGGCCCTCGGCAGTGAAAGTGCCAAGTCCTAACCTCTGGACCTCCAGGGAATTCCCCTAATACATATATATATATATTTAAATTTTATTTATTTATTTTTGGCTGTGTTGGGTCTTCATTTCTGTGCAAGGGCTTTCTCTAGTTGCGGCAAGCGGGGGCCACTCTTCATCGCGGTGCGCGGGCCTCTCACTATCGCGGCCTCTCTTGTTGGGAGCACAGGCTCCAGAAGCGCAGGCTCAGTAGTTGTGGCTCACGAGCCTAGTTGCTCCGCGGCATGTGGGATCTTCCCAGACCAGGGCTCGAACCCGTGTCCCCTGCATTGGCAGGCAGATTCTCAACCACTGTGCCACCAGGGTAGGCCCCCTAATATATATTTTAAGCATATACTTCTTTGACTTCGGATCAGCCTCATTAATAACATCTATAAAATCATGGGTTTAGGACAAGTCTTAGGTTTTATTCTAGAACTCATCCACATACATTCATAGTGCCCATTTGTACTCCCCTAGAGGACGCCCAACCCTACCCTTTGGGGGATGCTACTCTGGCTGTGGCTTTCCTGGCCCACTCCTGGGCGGTCTGGTGGGGAAACCGAGGCAGGAGCGGGTCAGGCCTTACCTGAGCTGAGTCAGAGCTAGTGTGGACACTTGTGGGGTCTTGCCCAGCAGTGGCTCCACACGCAGGGCAGAGCAGGGAGAGAAGGGCCGGGAGTGGGGAGGCTCAGGGCTGGAGGTCAGGGGCCTGCTCACAGGGGCCTCTGTCTGCAACAGCCCTGGGGCTCTGGCGCTGGGTCCTCCTGCGGGCAGGTGGGGCTGTGGTCGGCACTTCCACCCCTTCCCCCTCTCCATGGGACTCCCCGTGGGACTCGGAGGCCCCCCTCCACGCCTCTGTCTCTGGGTTTCGTTCAGAAATTTCCAAGAGGGAGGAGGTGGAGGCGGTGACGATTGTGGAGACGCCGCCTCTGGTGGTGGTGGGCGTGGTGGGCTACGTGGCCACCCCGCGAGGCCTGCGGAGCTTCAAGACCATCTTTGCGGAACATCTCAGCGACGAGTGCCGCCGCCGCTTCTACAAGGACTGGTGAGGCCCCGTGGGGATGCCGGGCAGTTGGGCAGGAGGAGGAGTGTCAGCAGCGTGTGGAAGGCAGGAAAGTGTGTGTGTGTGTGTGTGTGTGTGTGTGTGTGTGTGTATGCGTGTGAGTGTGTGATGCCTTCCCTCCAATAAAAGACAAGAGGGCTGGAGAGGAAATTAGAGGAAAAAGGAAAGCAAACATTCTCATCCTCAGGGTGAACTAAGGAACTAATTTGATGGAATGTCAGAGTTGGTTCCGAGCTTCCTAGCAGCCAGGGTGAAAAGGGAAATAGCCAACTGACAAGCTCTTTTCATCAGAAAGAAAGGCATCCTTAGGCCTCAAATCTTCCCTGGCATTAAGTCCAGAAAGGGAAGGCGCCTCTGCCTGAGGAACCTCACAGACACCCCCTTCCATATGGAGGCAGAGGCATGTATAGCCTCCATGGGAGGTGAGGATCTTGGGCCCCAGTGTCAGAGCAGGCTGTGTGACCACAGGCAAGCTGACTGACCTTTTAGAACCTCACCTCACCACCCCCCCCCACCACACACACACACACACACACACACACACACACACACACACTCCCCACAGACACCGTCAAATGGGAACAGGAGAGGTCCCCGCATCTTGGGGCAGCCCTGAGGATGAGCTGAGCAGAGTGTGTCAAGTGCTCAGCACAGGGAAAGAGCTCAGCGAACGCCAGCTGGCCTTGTTTTTGCTGCTGCAATTGTGATCAACTTGCCCCTCACCTGACCTCTGTGAACCTCGGTTTCTTCATCTGTAGGATGGGGATAATGATGTCCACCGTCCAGCATCCTGGCAAGGGTTAGGAACGATGGGGTGTGGGGCCTGGCCAGTCCTGACTGTTCGCTTTAGAAGTGGGTTCAGCAGCCATGGCAAAGTGGGCACGTGGCCGTGGCTGGCTGGCACGCCCCTTCCCTGGGCTCCTGCACATCTGCTCACTCTCAGCCCCAGGAGGCAGGGAGGGTACCCACTTTACGGAGCAGAAAACTGAGGCCTAGAGAGGGAAAGACAGTCTGTGCTTAAGGAGGGCGCCTGGAACCAGCCCAGGGACCCCAGGGGCCCAGCAATGCCTCCCCTGGGAAGGGGAGGAGGGAGGAGGGGGACATCTAAGCCCATGCTTGGTAGGCTGCAGTGGAGGCTGCCGTGCTGGCCGTGCTGAGCACCCTCTGTGCGCGGCTCAGGCACAAGAGCAAGAAAAAAGCCTTCACCAAGGCCTGCAGGAGGTGGCGCGACGCCGACGGCAAGAAGCAGCTGCAGAGGGACTTTGCTGCCATGAAAAAGTACTGCAAGGTCATCCGGGTCATCGTCCACACCCAGGTCAGCCCCTACCCCCTGGTCCACACTGGTCAGCCAGTCCACCCCCTGGGCCCACCCTCCCTCAGCCTGGCTTCCAGGAGCCCTGGCAAATGTCAGCCTAAAAATACTGCGAGCCCCGGGCATAGGCCCAAAGTGTCGGCTGACCAGCCAGCCGCCGGCAGCCCCGGGGATGGGGTGTTGGGCATCAGTGCACTCTGAGGGCTGCAGGGTACTGGCCACACCCAGCAGTCAACCAAGGCCCTGAAATGCCCCAAAGGTCCAGGATCGTCTGCCCAGTGTTGGGTGTGGGGGGCCGGCCGCCTCTGTTTGGGGTCTGGCACATGTGGGTGTGAATCAACATTCGTAAGTGGGGTCTGGCTTCATGTGGGCTGACAGGTTACCTATACCCTCTGGCTTTTTCTGGAACGTTCAGGGAAGCCTTCCCAGGCCCGGAGCAGTGACCCTCCCCAACTGCCTGAGTTACTCTCACACTTGCAGTTCCTGGTTTCGTGTGTCATTGGTTAACATCCATCTCCCTCCATAGACTTGAGCTCCACGGGGGCAGGGGTCACAGCTTCCTGCTCACTGCTGTACCCCACCCCCCAGGAGGCTTATATGCAACAGGTCCTCCATCAGTACTGGTTGAGCCCTATGCTGTGACCTAACCGCGTCCCTGCTTCCACCTCACACAGCAGCAGCCAGAGATGTTTAAAAATGTGCATCAGATCATGTCACACCCTGCACTTGGAATAAAGCCCGAGCTACTCCCTGTGAGACCTGCCTGGCCAGGCCCCTGCTCAACTATCACTGCCCTGAACCCTCCTCCCTGTTCACCACAGTCCAGACACACTGGTCTCGTTTCTGTCCCACCAACCACCACCTCCGCATCTTCCCTGCCACAAGGCCTTTGCATATGCGGTTCCCTCTGCCCCAAAAGCTCTCAGATCTTCACCTAGTGGTTCCTTCTTGCCATTGATGTCACCTCCTCAGAGAGGCCCTCCTTCACCACCCTCATGTGCAATAACTGTCCCCTCCACCCTCAATATTTCGTCACAACACTTAGGCCTATCCAAGAGTTTACTTGGTTTCTGCCGCCCAACTAGATGGCTCCATGGGGGCCAAGACGCTGTCTGCCTCATTCCATGCTGTATCCCCAGTGCCTCGCACAGAATGTGGCATATAGGCACACCAGAGCATGGGATCATCTGTTGAACGAATGCGTGCATGAAAGTCTGCCGGGGTCACCAGCTGGCTTTGTCGTGTCTGCAAATGGGGGTGTGTGTGACTTTCTGGGAACCGACTGGCCGTGCCATGTCTTACAGATGAAGCTGCTGCCCTTCCGGCAGAAGAAGGCCCACATCATGGAGATCCAGCTGAATGGCGGCACGGTGGCTGAGAAGGTGGCCTGGGCCCAGGCCCGGCTGGAGAAGCAGGTGCCAGTGCACAGCGTGTTCAGCCAGAGTGAGGTCATTGATGTCATTGCCGTCACCAAGGGCAGGGGCGTCAAAGGTAGGGCCGGGTGGGGATGGTGGCTCCAGGAAGGCTGCCTGGAGGAGGTGGGGGCCAAATTGGCCTCTCAGCCACCCACCCCTCCCACCTGCAGGGGTCACGAGCCGCTGGCATACCAAGAAGCTGCCGAGGAAGACCCATAAGGGGCTGCGCAAGGTGGCCTGCATTGGTGCCTGGCACCCTGCCCGCGTGGGCTGCTCCATCGCCCGGGCTGGGCAGAAGGGCTACCATCACCGCACAGAGCTCAACAAGAAGGTGTGTCCGCAGGCCTGGTTTGAGGGGGGATGCCCGTGACCACACCCCAGTGAGTGGGGAGCATGACTCAGATGCTGCCTGGCCCCCTAAGGCTCTGAAATGCCCCCACCAGCGCCTGGGTCTAAGCCCACATTCTGATGGGTGTGGGCATCTTGCCAGCCCCAGAGGCTACCTGCTGTCCCCAATGTGCCCTGTGCTCCTGGCAGATCTACCGCATCGGCCGGGGGCTGCACACAGAGGACGGGAAGGTGGTTAAGAACAACGCATCCACCAGCTACGATGTGACCGACAAATCCATCACACCACTGGTGAGGGTGGGCCACCAGTTTGGCTGAGGGGCCTGGTGTGCATGTGTGGGGCAGGCCTGTGGGGTGCTGCCCTCCCCCAAGAGCTCAGGCACCAGGGTGGACCGCCTGGGTGGACCAAACCCCTGCTGTTCCTGCATCCTCAGAGCCACCACTGCAGACAGCTCATCCTCCAGCTGCTGTCACAGGGTGCGGAGTGCAGCAGCTCCGACTGTGGCCTTGGAGTCAGGCTGCCTGGGCTCAAACCCCAGCTGCAGTGTGTAGCAGCTGCGGGGCCTGGAGCAAGTGACTTCACCCCTCTGAGCCTCAGTTTCCCTCCTCTGTAAAATGCAGATTTTTAAATAAGATAATCACGGGAAGGACTTAGGGTGTGGCTCAGATGCTGCCCTGATTAGTGATCGAGAATGTCACCCTAGGCCAGGGGAGTTCTCCTAGGGCCCCCAGCTGCCTCCTAACCCAGCAGCCCCTTTCCTGGACCCACCTTCCCACAGGGTGGCTTCCCCCACTACGGGGAAGTCAACAATGACTTCGTCATGCTGAAAGGTTGCATCGCGGGCACCAAGAAGAGGATCATCACGCTGAGGAAGGTCAGTGCCGGGTGGTGAGCTGGGGAGTGGGAGCCCCATGGGCCTTGGGGGAGTTGGGGGGGCTGGCCTCCAGCCTGCTTCAGGAGGGGTGGGGATGGGGAAAGCAAAGAGGGAGAGGTTCTAACAGAAGCTGGGTGAGTGAGACCTTCCTGTGTGGGCTGGGGGTAATGCGAGGGGCTGAGTGGAGACCTCCCACGGTGACAGCTCCCCTCTCCCACGGGCTGCAGTCCCTCCTGGTGCACCACAGCCGCAGGGCCCTGGAGAACATCGAGCTCAAGTTCATTGACACCACCTCCAAGTTTGGCCATGGCCGCTTCCAGACAGCCCAAGAGAAGAGGGTCTTCATGGTGAGCCCACCAGCCTTGCTCTCTGGGGCTCCGACACCACATCCTACCTGCCCCAGAGCGGGGAAGCTGAGCAGATGGGGGTGGCACGCATGTCCCTGCACTCATCCACAGGAGGGGGCTTTTAGGGGTCCAGTCCTGGGCACTGATTCTTGCCAGAAAGGAAATAGGGGAGGAACCAGTGGGAGAGGGCGCAGGGCCGACTCCGCGTAACCCAGGCGGCTGGTTAGACCCCTGTGACTAACGCTACTCCTGTCCCTCGCCCACCAGGGTCCCCAGAAGAAGCATCTTGAGAAGGAAAAGCCGGAAACCTCGGGAGACTTGTAGGCAGGATGGGATGGAGGGAGCCAGAAAGAAGCGCGGCACAACCCTCCCCTGTCCCCTTGTCTAATAAAAGCCAGAGGCAACTCTTCCCGCGGTGTCTCAGAGTTGGGGGGCACGGAAAGGCTGGTCAACGGCCGGCAGCCCGGAGCTTAGCGCCGGGAAACGACGAGAGCATACGCGGCTCTGGGTGCACCGCGGCAGCCACTCGGAAACCAGCGCAGCTCAGCGGCTCGCCCTACCACTAGGGGCAGGGCGGCAGGGGCGGGGTCGCGGGGGCCGCTGAGGAGTGGTCCTTAGTGGTGGGCGGGGCCTGCTGGAAGACGGAGGGGGCAGGTCCTCGGGAGGGGGCGGGGCCTCCCGGAGGCGGAAGCCGGAACCCTAGTCCCGGGGAGGGATTGGTCCGTGGAAAGGGCGGGTCAACGGGAGGCGGGCCCTGCGAGGGTGTCCCGCACCTCTGGACGTGATTGGTCCCCTGGGGGGGGCGGGTCCTCGGGCGCCGGGGCAGGTCCAGGATCCGAGTGGGATCGGTTCTCGGGAGGCGGGGCGGGAGGCGGGCACAAGCACCAGGTCGTAGGCCTGTGGCCTCGGATCTGTCGGAGGCGGCGATCGTGCAGCGCTCTCGCCGGCGCCATGTCGTTCTGCAGCTTCTTCGGGGGCGAGGTTTTCCAGAACCACTTTGAGCCGGGTACGACCTGTGACCTCCTGGAGGACAGCGGGGGCGGGGACGCGTATTAGAGGGGGCGTCGCAGCCCTCCGGGTGGCGATGGAGCCCCGGAGTCCCGGGAACGGGGGCCGAGTGTGACCGCGCGGGGAGGAACGCATGTGGGTAAAGGGGATACAGAGGAGGGAGAAGTTGGGGGTTCCGGAGAGTAGGGGTACTTGAGGGGAGAGGGACATTGGAGAGAGGGGGTCGCTGTCCTCGAGGAGGACAGACCTTGAGTGTGAGCGTAGCCTTTTCCGAGGAAATCTGCGGGGTCAAGGTATGGGGGTGGTGACGCCGTTGCGGGTATCCGGGTCAGGATCGGAACTTTAGGGGGAGGCGGTGGAAGGTCTTGTCCAGGGGCAGCTCCTGTGACTGGCCTGCCTCTCCTTGGGGCATCCCCCTGATATTACCTCAGCCCTTTCTTCTCCCCGGTTCCCCAGACCTGCGGGGTAAGCTGGAAAGCACGTCTTGTTGGGATCCAAATATGACCGCCTGGGTGCCTCCCCCACCTGCCCAGGGCCCCAGGTTTGGGTAACCAGGAGTGCTGCCAGGCTGCCAATGGCAGTGAAGTTTGACTGGATAGCCTGGGTCAGGTAGGAGGGGTGGAAGGTAGGGGGTGAGTGATTGGTTTGGGGGCATGGCCGGCCGTCAGCCCTGGCCCCAGTCTTTGAGAGGCCCAGATGAATCCCCTTCTGGGCTGTGCTTTCTGGTCATGGACTAATTTGGTAAAAATATGCCCACAGGCAAGACTAGGGCAGCGACCTATCCCTGGGTGGGATTTGTTGGGTGTCAGCCCTCGAGGGGGCTGGGATGTGACACCCTGCGTCTCTGTGAGCCAGCTGTGACATAGGACCCTCTGGGCAAAGTCCTCCCTTCAGACTCTCTGGCTGTGGGACTCTGGGTTGTCCTCAGGCTACTCTGCCAAGCTGGAAACTCCACTCCCACAGCAGCTCCTGTTTCCTCTTTTCTTCCTCAAGTTACTGGTAAAGGCTGAGTAGGTCACAGACTCCAGGGCAAGTTGTCTCCAGGCCCGGCAGGGGGCAAAGGGTGACTCAGTACCCCTCGAGGGACCCCCAAGCAGTTTCCTATTCTGCGAGTCAGTTTTGCAACCTTTCTTTTTCCCCCCTCAGGGTGATCTTTTGGAGGTAGGTTGAAACTCATCCTTCTCCCTGGCGCTCTGTCTTCCTGGGCCCTCTGTCTGACTGGAGGTCTTTTGCTGGGATCAGTCTTTTCCTGCTTGGAGAGCAGGCTGGTGTCTGGGCATCCACCTTATGGCTTCTTTGGGCAGAGGGAGGTCCACGTGGGAAGGGAGGGGGGCTAGTGGTGGTGCTGGCCATGCCACAGCCCCCACCGTGTGGGGCCTGCTTGTGTGTGAGGGGCAGAGCTGTGTCCTCATCAAGACTGCCTGGGTTCCTTCCTGGCTGCACACCCTGTAGCTGAGCGTTTTGCATCCCTGAACCTCAGCTTCCTCATCTGTAAAATGGGAACGTCTGCATTACAGGGCTGTTAAGAAGAGTGAAAGAAATAAGTGTGAAAAGTGGCTCTCCTGGTCTCTGGCACAGGCTCAGAACCGCTAAATGTGAGCTCCATGCTGTGTCTCCCCCACAGAGCCGATACCCAGGCTTATGGGTGGCGGGTGGGTGAGTGGGGAGGGTGTGCAGCCCACCCTGTAACCGGAGTGCTGCTGTCCTCTCCTGAGTTCAAGGATTTGGGTGCTCACCCCCGAGGCGCTGGAGCCAGCATCTCTGCTCTTGCCTCCCCTTCTGCCCCAGGCATCTACGTGTGTGCCCAATGTGGCTATGAGCTGTTTTCCAGCCGCTCAAAGTACGCACACTCATCCCCATGGCCGGCCTTCACCGAGACCATCCATGCTGACAGTGTGGCCAAGCATCCAGAGCACAATCAGCCTGGAGCCTTAAAGGTGGGTGGTAGCAACTGGGGGGCAGTGAGGAGGTGTCAGCCAGGGGGGTCCTGAGAGCCTCCACCCCTTCCTGCTGCTCCCCCTACAGCTGTAGGGGCCTAGGGTCTGTCTATTCCAGGCCTCTGGCTTCAGCCAGGGGAGCTGACACCTCAAACTATTGGGAGACCCTGGGGTCCTGATGGGAACAGGGAAACAAGATGGTTTTCCGGGGCAGGTTCTGGGCCAAGGCCAACCTCTCATGCCAGCAGTTACCTTGGGAAATAGGCATGGGGAGGACCCCATGTGCTGGTGGCAGCAGGGGCCATGGCTGCAGCTGTTTTCATGGCTGTCTTGTGGTCTTCCCAGGTGTCCTGTGGCAGGTGTGGCAATGGGCTGGGCCATGAGTTCCTGAACGATGGCCCCAAGCGTGGACAGTCCCGCTTCTGAATATTCAGCAGCTCACTGAAGTTCATCCCTAAAGGTGAGCTTGCCTGCCGGCAGCTGGGCACAGGCCTGTGTACAGGCCTTTAGATGCCCAGGGGCACACTGTTCTCATGCACTTACAGTGACAAAGCATGGGGGCACCAAAGTGCGCTGCCCAGGGCCACTGGAAGGTGGCTGCGGGACAGGGACAAAGGGCAGATGCCCTGCCTCCTGCATCTGGTTGATCGCGTGCAGGGCGGTGCAGAGGCTGAGTTCCGGGGCTGTGCAGCTGCAGGCTTGCTCATCAGCCTCTCTGAGCCTCCTCATCTTCTGTGTAGTGGGCGTGATGGCAGAGCCTCCTTCACAGGCCCGTTAAGACTGGCTGCATGAAAGTGCACTGGGGTTTGGAGTGTAGTAGGGGCTCAGTAAATATGTGCTCCTGTTGGCAATATTCTTATCACTGGTAGATTGTTTGGGAGCCGTTTTTCATTTGTGTGTGTTTTATCTGAGCTCAGCCTCCTCTCTGGCCCGTTGCTCTGTGTCTGCATCCCCAGCCGCCCTCTGGACTCCTCCGCACTCTTTGTAGCTCAAATCCCTCTCCTCATTTGCTGCCCGCAAGACTGCGGCCAGTCCCTAGTCTCAGTTTTATCCTCTGTAAAATGGGGTTGCTAACAGCACCTGCTCGCTGCCCTCACTGTGAGGTTAAGTGAGGCTGTCCGTGAGGCCCGGTGTGTGATAAAGGTTTGATAATAGTTTTGTCCTTTTGTAGTTATTTGTCCTCCAGTACGTGTGGAGGAAAGACAGACTCTGGGTTCTCCGGCAGATCTCAGGAAACGAACTGGGCACAGAGACACCCCCAGGCTGCGGGTCTGGTTCCTCCCAGCTCTCTTGGTCTGCAGGCTGCAGCGGGAGTGGGCTGGGTCAGGGAACGGTGTCTGAAACCTAAGTTAGCAGCGACTTGTGTTTCTCTCCCCTCCCTCATTTCTTTCAGGCAAAGAAACTTCTGCCTCCCAGGGACAGTAGGTGAGCAGCCCACACCCATCCCAGATGGACGCTGCTTCGTGGCCACACTCTGGACATCCCACCTTAGAAGTGGAACCCCAGACATTTGGACAGGGGAGCGGGGGGAGGGGGGTAGCTGAAACATCAGGAAGGTTCCCGAGGCCTTGCCTCCGAACAGGCTAGGAGAAGGGAAAAGGCTGGGAAAAGGAGAAGGCTACACTTGGCTGCCAGGGAGGCCTGGAGGCCCCACTGTCGGCTCTCACAGGAGTCTCAGGGAGGGGGCTCTATGCCTGGCTTGTCTTAGAGTGATGGTGCAGCCCCCACCTTCTCTCCTCAGCCCACTGCCCCCTCCCTGCCTGTCTGGACTCACCCCCATGAGGCCCAGTTCTGAGATGGGCTCTGGCCCTCGCCGAAGCTCTTGCCTGTCTCCAGCAGGCTGTGCTAGGAGAGAACGCAAACAGGGGCGGCCCCAGTTGGCTGCTCCAGCCCTGGTCACTCTATGATTCTCTCTGACTAAACCCTTCCAGGCAGCCAGAGTGGTGATGATCTGTGACCCGCTGGGGGAGCAGGCAGAGGGGACAGATCTCTGGCCTCTCGGTTACGAAAGGAGAAATCCCGAACCTTGTTGCACCATCTATGTGGATGCTGCTTGCCCCACTCAGGCTTAGGAAAGCAACTATTGCTCCATCACCTTGACTGTGCAAGGCTGGGGACCCTGGAGCTCACAGCCTACAGTTCACTGCTTCTGGGGACACAGTGACTGTGCCTCACTGCACATGCTCTGAGGGTCCTGCCATCAGGGAGGGTGGGCGAAGCCCCTTCCATCTTGAATCCTCTTTGGAGTAATCAGGAGGAGATCAATAAACAAACAGAACCCAGGCTTGCTGTCTTTATTAACAACATCAGGGACGCCAAGTCCCAGGGTCAGGCTTTGCACAGCTGTTTCACTTGTTCCACAAATAGTTATTGAGCTCAGTGTCAGGCTGTAGCTTCAGTGCTGGGGATGCAGCCATGAGAAAGGCAGATGGTGCCTGCCCTTAAGGTCTTTTTTTTTTTTTTTTTTTTTAATTTAATTTTATTTATTTTTTTATACAGCAGGTTCTTATTAGTCATCAATTTTATACACATCAGTGTATACATTGTCAATCCCAATCGCCCAATTCATCACGCCACCACCCCCACCTCCCCGCCGCTTTCCCTGCTTCACGTCCATACGTTTGTTCTCTATATCTGTGTCTCTGTTTCTGCCCTGCAAACTGGTTCATCTGTACCATTTTTCTAGGTTCCACATATATGCGTTAATATACGATATTTGTTTTTCTTTTTCTGACTTACTTCACTCTGTATGACAGTCTCTAGATCCATCCATTTCTCAACAAATGACCCAATTTCGTTCCGTTTTATGGCTGAGTAATATTCCACTGTATATATGTACCACATCTTCTTTATCCATTTGTCTGTCAATGGGCATTTAGGTTGCTTCCATGACCTGGCTATTGTAAATAGTGCTGCAATGAACATTGGGGTGCATGTGTCTTTTTGAATTATGGTTTTCTCTGGGTATATGCCCAGTAGTGGGGTTGCTGGATCATATGGTAATTCTATTTTTAGTTTTTTAAGGAACCTCCATACTGTTCTCCATAGTGGCTGTATCAATTTACATGCCCACCAACAGTGCAAGAGGGTTCCCTTTTCTCCACACCCTCTCCAGCATTTGTTGTTTGTAGATTTTCTGATGATGCCCATTCTAACTGGTATGAGGTGATACCTCATTGTAGTTTTGATTTGCATTTCTCTAATAATTAGTGATGTTGAGCAGCGTTTCATGTGCTTCTTGGCCATCTGTATGTCTTCTTTGGAGAAATGTCTATTTAGGTCTTCTGCCCATTTTTGGATTGGGTTTGTTTTTTTTAATATTGAGCTTCATGAGCTGTTTATATATTTTGGAGATTAACCCTTTGTCTGTTGATTCGTTTGCAAATATTTTCTCCCATTCTGAGGGTTGTCTTTTCGTCTTGTTTATGGTTTCCTTTGCTGTGCAAAAGCTTTGACGTTTCATTAGGTCCCATTTGTTTATTTTTGTTTTTATTTCCATTACTCTAGGAGGTGGATCAAAAAAGATCTTGCTGTGATTTATGTCAAAGAGTGTTCTTCCTATGTTTTTCTCTAAGAGTTTTATAGTGTCCGGTCTTACATTTAGGTCTCTAATCCATTTTGAGTTTATTTTTGTGTATGGTGTTAGGGAGTGTTCTAATTTCATTCTTTTACATGTAGCTGTCCGGTTTTCCCAGCACCACTTATTGAAGAGACTGTCTTTTCTCCATTGTATTTCCTTGCCTCCTTTGTCATAGATTCGTTGACCATAGGTACGTGGGTTTATCTCTGGGCTTTCTATCCTGTTCCATTGATCTATATTTCTGTTTTTGTGCCAGTACCATATTGTCTTGATTACTGTAGCCTTTGTAGTATAGTCTGAAGTCAGGGAGTCTGATTCCTCCAGCTCCCTTTTTTTCCCTCAAGACCGCTTTGGCTATTCGGGGTCTTTTGTGTCTCCATACAAATTTTAAGATTTTTTGTTCTAGTTCTGTAAAAAATGCCATTGGTAATTTGATAGGGATTGCATTGAATCTGTAGATTGCTTTGGGTAGTATAGTCATTTTCACAATATTGATTCTTCCAATCCAAGAACATGGTATATCTCTCCATCTGTTTGTATCATCTTTAATTTCTTTCATCAGTGTCTTATAGTTTTCTGCATACAGATCTTTTGTCTCCCTAGGTAGGTTTATTCCTAGGTATTTTATTCTTTTTGTTGCAATGGTAAATGAGAGTGTTTCCTTAATTTCTCTTTCAGATTTTTCATCATTAGTGTATAGGAATGCAAGAGATTTCTGTGCATTAATTTTGTATCCTGCAACTTTACCAAATTCATTGATTAGCTCTAGTAGTTTTCTGGTGGCATCTTTAGGATTCTCTATGTATAGTATCATGTCATCTGCAAACAGTGACAGTTTTACTTTTTCTTTTCCAATTTGTATTCCTTTTATTTCTTTTTCTTCTCTGATTGCCATGGCTAGGACTTCCAAAACTATGTTGAATACAGTGGTGAGAGTGGACATCCTTGTCTAGTTCCTGATCTTAGAGGAAGTGCTTTCAGTTTTTCACCATTGAGAATGATGTTTGCTGTGGGTTTGTCGTATATGGCCTTTATTATGTTGAGGTAGGTTCCCTCTATGCCCACTTTCTGGAGAGTTTTTATCATAAATGGGTGTTGAATTTTGCCAAAAACTTTTTCTGCATCTATTGAGATGATCATATGGTTTTTATTCTTCAATTTGTTAATATGGTGTATCACATTGATTGATTAGCGTATATTGAAGAATCCTTGCATCCCTGGGATAAATCCCACTTGATCGTGGTGTATGATCCTTTTAATGTGTTGTTGGATTCTGTTTGCTAGTATTTTGTTGAGGATTTTTGCATCTATATTCATCAGTGATATTGGTCTGTAACTTTCTTTTTTTGTAGTATCTTTGTCTGGTTTTGGTATCAGGGTGATGGTGGCCTCGTAGAATGAGTTTGGGAGTGTTCCTTCCTCTGCAATTTTTTGGAAGAGTTTGAGAAAGATGGGTGTTAGCTCTTCTCTAAATGTTAGATAGAATTCACCTGTGAAGCCATCTGGTCCTGGACTTCTGTTTGTTGGAAGGTTTTTAATCACAGTTTCAATTTCATTACTTGTGATTGGTCTGTTCATATTTTCTATTTCTTCCTGGTTCAGTCTTGGAAGGTTATACTTTTCTAAAAATTTGTCCATTTCTTCCAGGTTGTCCATTTTATTGGCATAGAGCTGCTTGTAGTAGTCTCTTAGGATGCTTTGTATTTCTGCGGTGTCTGTTGTAACTTCTCCTTTTTCATTTCTAATTTTATTGATTTGAGTCCTCTCCCTCTGTTTCTTGATGAGTCTGGCTAATGGTTTATCAATTTTGTTTATCTTCTCAAAGAACCAGCTTTTAGTTTTATTGATCTTTGCTATTGTTTTCTTTGTTTCTATTTCATTTATTTCTGCTCTGATCTTTATGATTTCTTTCCTTCTGCTAACTTTGAGTTTTGTTTGTTCTTCTTTCTCTAGTTCCTTTAGGTGTAAGGTTAGATTGTTTATTTGAGATTTTTCTTGTTTCTTGAGGTAGGCTTGTATAGCTATAAACTTCCCTCTTAGAACTGCTTTTGCTGCATCCCATAGGTTTTGGGTTGTCGTGTTTTCATTGTCATTTGTCTCTAGGTATTTTCTGATTTCCTCTTTGATTTCTTCAGTGATCTGTTGGTAATTTAGTAATGTATTGTTTAGCCTCCATGTGTTTGTGTTTTTTACGTTTTTTTCCCCTGTAATTCATTTCTAATCTCATAGTGTTGTGGTCAGAAAAGATGCTTGATATGATTTCAGTTTTCTTAAATTTACTGAGGCTTGATTTGTGACCCAAGATGTGATCTATCCTGGAGAATGTTCCATGCGCACTTGAGAAGAAAGTGTAATCTGCTGTTTTTGGATGGAATGTCCTATAAATATCAATTAAATCTATCTGGTCAGGCTTCCCTGGTGGCGCAGTGGTTAAGAATCTGCCTGCCAATGCAGGGGACATGGGTTCAAGCCCTGGTCTGGGAAGATCCCACATGCCGCGGAGCAACTAAGCCCGTGAGCCACAACTACTGAGCCTGCACGTCTGGAGCCTGTGCTCCGCAATGGGAGAGGCCGCAACAGTGAGAGGCCCTCGCACCGCGATGAAGAGTGGACCCCACTCGCCGCAACTGGAGAAAGCCCTCGCACAGAAATGAAGACCCAACACAGCCAAAATAAATAAATAAATAAATTTATTTATTTAAAAAAAAATCTATCTGGTCTATTGTGCCATTTAAAGCTTCTGTTTCCTTATTTATTTTCATTTTGGATGATCTGTCCATTGGTGTAAGTGAGGTGTTAAAGTCCCCCACTATTATTGTGTTACTGTCGATTTCCTCTTTTATAGCTGTTAGCAGTTGCCTTATGTATTGAGGTGCTCCTGTGTTGGGTGCATATATATTTATAATTGTTATATCTTCTTCTTGAATTGATCCCTTGATCATTATGTAGTGTCCTTCCTTGTCTCTTGTAACATTCTTTATTTTAAAGTCCATTTTATCTGATATGAGTATTGCTACTCCAGCTTTCTTTTGATTTCCATTTGCATGGAATATCTTTTTCCATCCCCTCACTTTCAGTCTGTATGTGTCCCTAGGTCTGAAGTGGGTCTCTTGTAGACAGCATATAGATGGGTCTTGTTTTTGTATCCATTCAGCAAGCCTGTGCCTTGTGGTTGGAGCATTTAATCCATTCATGTTTAAGGTAATTATCGATATGTATGTTCCTATGACCATTTTCTTAATTGTTTGGGGTTTGTTTTTGTAGGTCCTTTTCTTCTCTCATGTTTCCCCTTAGAGAAGTTCCTTTAGCATTTGTTGTAGAGCTGGTTTGGTGGTGCTGAATTCTCTTAGCTTTTGCTTGTCTGTAAAGCTTTTGATTTCTCCATCGAATCTGAATGAGATCCTTGCCGGGTAGAGTAATCTTGGTTGTAGGTTCTTCCCTTTCATCACTTTAAGTATATCATGCCACTCCCTTCTGGCTTGTAGAGTTTCTGCTGAGAAATCAGCTGTTAACCTTATGGGAGTTCCCTTGTATGTTATTTGTCGTTTTTCCTTTGCTGCTTTCAATAATTTTTCTTTGTCTTTAATTTTTGCCAATTTGATTACTATGTGTCTCGGCGTGTTTCTCCTTGGGTTTATGCTGTATGGGACTCTCTGTGCTTCCTGAACTTGGGTGGCTATTTCCTTTCCCATGTTAGGGAAGTTTTCGACTATAATCCCTTCAAATATTTTCTCTGGTCCTTTCTCTCTTTTCCTTCTGGGACCCCTATAATGCGAATGTTGTTGCATTTAATGTTATCCCAGAGGTCTCTTAGGCTGTCTTCATTTCTTTTCATCCTTTTTTCTTTATTCTGTTCTGCAGCAGTGAATTCCACTATTCTATCTTCCAGGTCACTTATCCGTTTTCTGCCTCAGTTCTTCTGCTATTGATTCCTTCTAGTGTACTTTTCATTTCAGTTATTGTATTGTTCATCTCTGTTTGTTTGTTCTTTAATTCTTCTAGGTCTTTGTTAAACATCTCTTGAATCTTCTCAATCTTTGCCTCCATTCTTTTTCCGAGGTCCTGGATCATCTTCACTATCATTATTCTGAATTCTTTTTCTGGAAGGTTGCCTATCTCCACTTCATTTAGTTGTTGTTCTGGGGTTTTATCTTGTTCCTTCATCTGGTACATAGCCCTCTGCCTTTTCATCTTGTCTATCTTTCTGTGAATGTGGTTTTTGTTCCACAGGCTGCAGGGTTGTAGTTCTTGCTTCTGCTGTCTGCCCTCTGGTGGATGAGGCTATCTAAGAGGCTTGTGCAAGTTTCCTGATGGACTGGTAGCGGGGAGACCTGACTGTTGCTCTGGTGGGCAGAGTTTAGTAAAACTTTAATCCGCTTGACTGTTGATGGGTGGGGCTAGGTTCCCTCCCTGTTGGTTGTTTGGCCTGAGGCAACCCAACACTGGAGACTACCTGGGCTCTTTGGTGGGGCTAATGACGGACTCTGGGAGGGCTCACGCCAAGGAGGACTTCCCAGAACTTCTGCTCCCAGTGTCCTTGTCCTCACGGTGAGACACAGCCACCCCCCACCTCTGCAGGAGACCCTCCAACACTAGCAGGTAGGTCTGGTTCAGTCTCCCCTGGGGTCACTGCTCCTTCCTGGGTCCTGATGTGCACACTACTTTGTGTGTGCCCTCCAAGAGTGGAGTCTCTGTTTCCCCCAGTCCTGTCAAAGTCCTGCAATCAAATCCCACTATCCTTCAAATTCTGATTCTCTAGGAATTCCTCCTCCCGTTGCTGGACCCCCAGGTTGGGAAGCCTGACGTGGGGCTCAGAACCTTCACTCCAGTGGGTGGACTTCTGTGGTATAAGTGTTCTCCAGTCTGTGAGTCACCCAGCCAGCAGTTATGGGATTTGATTTTACTGTGATTGCGCACCTCCTACCGTCTCATTGTGGCTTCTCCTTTGTCTTTGGATGTGGGGTATCTTTTTTTGTGAGTTCCAGTGTCTTCCTGTTGATGATTGTCCAGCAGCTAGTTGTGATTCTGGTGTTCTCACAAGAGGGAGTGAGAGCACGTCCTTCTACTCCGCCATCTTGGTTCAGGGCCTGCCCTCAAGGTCTTAAGGCATAGTTGAGACAGTAAGTTCATGCCAGATGAAGAGAAGGGCTATGTATAACTACAGCAGAGAGAGACGCTAGAATATGGGGGCGGGGGAGCAATTAGGGGGCTGGTGCTTTGGGCCCAGTGGTCAGGGAGGGGGACGCCAAGGAGGGGTCATGCCAGCTCAGCAGCGAAGGTGACAGAAGCAAGGAGAAGAGCTTCCCACAGTATATGCAAAGGCCCTGAGAAGGCCGCGGGCTTGGCCTGCCCCAGGCCCTGAAGGAGGATGTGCACAATGGGCCCCGTGAGGAGGTGTGGTGTACTCCAAGAGAACTACACGACTTTCCCAATTTACCTTTTTTTAAAAAATTAATTAATTTATTTATTTTTGGCTGCATTGAGTCTTCATTGCTGCGCGTGGGCTTTCTCTAGTTGTGGCGAGCGGGGGCTACTCTTCGTTGCGGTGTGCAGGCTTCTCATTGTGGTGGCTTCCCCCCAATTTATCTTGACAGAAATCCAGGGAACGTGTTGGAATGGATACTAAGGGTGGGATAAGGTTGGAAGGAACATAATGTTGGGTCAGGGCAAATTTATTGATAGGGGCTCACTAAGCAGAGATTCTGGGTTTAATGATATAGCTTGGGGGATCAGAAAGGGCTCGAATGGTTTGGTTGGTTGGTTGGCTGAAACATGGACCAAAAAGTGGCCAACACTGAATGAGCTGTAATGCCAGACCTGCCTTGGTTCAATGGAGGGAGGGATCCAAAGCCTTAGGGAGACTGGAAAGTTAGAGTGGGTCTGTCATTTAGGACCTGCTCTCCCACCTTGGAGGATCCAGACAGCACACCTCTCACCACGATTGTGAGGAAAATTTGTGCGCGGAGCCCCAGCATCATAGAAGCGCTCTGTGATCACTCTTCTCTGTAGGCCAGGAATTACAGGAGACCTGCTGCCACTGCACCAGAAGACTGAAATTCACGGGGGTCACTGGATCCCGGGGTGACAGGACCACGTGGTGGCTCTCAGTGACCAAAGGCAAGGGAGCGGTGCTCACTGTGATGGCCAGCAGAGGCAAAGCGGCCGTCAGAATAGTCTGATTCCCACAGAATTACAGCGTCGGCCAGTGGGGCGGGGTGCTCCTGGAAGTGAAATAGATCGGAAGCCTGCTGAATTCTCACTTGATCTTAATGAGCAGAAGAGTTCTAGGTCAAGTGAGCAAGAGTATAACTTGAGTCATAAAGACAGTCATGACCCCTCATTCAATTCCCAGGCTTGAGCCAGTTTACATGCCCAGAACACCTTGAATGAACCAGAGGCGGGACCCCTCGAGGAAGGACCCTGCTATATCACCAAAAATTTAGATTGTTAATCTTTCTCCCAGCCTTCTCCAAAGTGACCTATACCAGGGCCACTGTGCATTAGGGAAAGGGAAGTAATCAGACATTTTGGGGACTACTGGACACTGGCTCTGGACTGATACCAATTCCAGGACACACAAACTGTGTCAAGTAGGGGCTTATGGAGACCCGGTGGTCAATGGAGTTTTAGCTCAGGTCCATCTCACAGTGGGTCTAGTGGGTCCCCAAACCCATCTTGCGGTTATTCCTCCAGTTCTGAGTGCATGATTGGAACAGACCTACTCAGCAGCTGGGAGCACCCCACATGGGGCAGAGTGGAGCCTGCAGGTGTGAAGGCAGAGGTGGTCAGATGAGGTTGGTGTGGCTGGGGAGGGATGAGGGAGAGGCCAGTGCTGCCCCTTCCCTGACCCCCAGCCACAGGTCAGGGGTCTCTGCTGTGGCACAGGGTCACTGTGCAGGGGCTGCTGGCTCACCTGCTGGGCCTTGGTGGGCCTCCGGCTTACTTCTCAACCTTGGGCGGTGCACATAACCTTCCCCTGTCTGGGGAACCCAGCCTGTCTCCCTGTTGGGTGAGGGCACGGGAAAGCCATGGGGGGTGGGGCAGGAAGGTGGCGTAGATGCATGGATTCTGAGTGCATGTTGCTCTATGTGTTAGACCTGAGTCGCTGAGCAGGGCAAGGTATGTGGCGGGTGGGAGGGGTCAGCACTGACAAAGCACCAAGGAGGCCAATGCGGAGGAGCCCCATTCAGGAGGGGCTTCCTGCAGCTCATCCCCTCCCCACAGTGCGGCAGCCTCCTTGTCTAGAAAACCTCTCCATCTCTGCCCTGCTGGGGGCCAGCACTGATTGCAGCTGCTAGAAAATCCCCCTGGGGTTGCAGAGAACCCTGTGTTTCCAGCTCGTATCTCTGACCAACCTCCCCTCTGTGTCCCAAGCTGGTCACTGGCTGAAGTGGAGCCTAGTCACTTGGGGTCATTACTGGCCCTGGGGCACTGTCCCAGCCCAGCCTGTGGCCTGCCCACGCCAAGTCTAGCAGCCAGCTTTGGCCCAGGGCAAGCCCACTGTAAGTGAGCAGTTATTGAGTGCTTAGTGTGTCTTCATGGGCATCACTGTGCTGAAGCTCTACCCTAACCCTGGTGGGGCAGGCACTCATTCTCCAGGAGAGGAACAGGAGGCTCAGAGAGGGGGCGGGACTTGCCTGAGACTACTCAGCCTCAGGTCCTCTCTGTCCACACCTGTCCCTTTCCTCTCTTCTTCACCCCCAATGACAAACGGTGGCTCTGGGAAGGTCATGACCACTTGTTGAGTGTAGTCTGATGTCAGCAAGCATGTTGAAGGTGGCTAGGGGTGGGGAGGGAGCCAGCTGAATGGTCAGCAGGAATCTCTGGGCCCCAGGGCCAGGATGGACCTTGGACTTTGCTCACCTCTCCCAGCACTCCTGGCTCTGCATACTGGCCCAGGGGGCTCCCAGAGCGTGAACTTGGCCCAAGAGCAGGCTGGCCTCCTCCTGCAAACTGGGCCAATGTGTCCAGGCCATGCCCCTGGGGCTGCGTCTCTGGGCTCAGACCTGTAGCAGGGTTGGCTGGAAGATCTGCTGGTGCCCAGGTGGGCTGGGGCTGGGGCCGGTGAGACTGGTAGGGGAGCTGTGAGTAGCAGTGCCTGGCTGCCTGCACCCCAGGGGCCCCACGCTCATTTGTACATGTTGGTTAACTGGGGGGGGGGGTGGGAGCTGGCAAGCAGTGTCCTTGGAGAAGGGGAGTGAGGAGGGTGAGCCCCAGGACCCCGAGGTCCCATCACATCGCGAGCCTGGAAATGGATGGCCCTGGGCAGTGTCTCTGCCAAGGGCTGGATGGAATCATGTCACCCACCCCTCCCCCCGCTGCTGGGTTACATCATAACCTCTGGCCTGCAGCCCCAGTTGCTTCTTGAGAAACAAAAGGCTCTTTGAGAGCCCATCCCCCTCTGCTCCCCACCCGTGCCCCCTTCCTTGCCAGGTGGAGCCCCTAGGACACAGCCTTTGGAGCCAAGTGTTGCATTTGGGAGCAGAGAGCTCCTGGTGCTCTGCCGACACCAGCCAACAGCAGCCAGCAGGCCCAGGCACAGCACGGCAGGGCAGGGCACCTTGGGCAGGGGACCAGTGGGAGAAAGAAGAAATCTGTCTGGGACTCTGCTGATCCCTAGCCTGGAGGCAGGGACCGGCTCAGAAGGGAGCTCAAAAAACGCGGAACAGACAAGTGAATTGACAATGACTGGGACTTTCGCTCATCCAAGGCCTTCCTTTCTTCTGAGTGACAATTGCCAGGGAAAGCCGTGACCCTGGGGGGAGTGCTGCTCTGGGCAGGTCCTGTGGGTAGGTCCCAGGACCCCCTGACCTCATGCGGGCACGTGGGCCGGGCCGGCAAGTGGAAGTGGCAGCCCGGAGAAGTCAGCGGTCATCGCCAAGCCATCCACCGTGCCCCCACCCCCATACAAGGCCTTGGTAGGGGGCCTAGCGCTATGACCCCCTTCTGAGTCAACCGGTCCTCAAGGCCCCCTCGTCTGCAAGTGGGCCTAGGGACCATGTGCAGGACGGACCAGCAGGGGCCGCTCAGGCCCCAGGAGCGCTGGGGCCTGAGCGGGTGTTGCAGTTCCCCGTGGCGCCGCCGGGGGCGCTGCGGCGACAGCTCTGACGGTCTGGGCGGGTCCATGCGCCCAGCTCCCCCCACGCCGCGCCCCTTCCCGTGACCCCCACTCGGGCCGGGTCCTCGCGCGCTAACCACACCTCGCGCCCTAACCACACCTCGCGCCCCAGTGGCCTCGCACCCCAGGCCGGCTCCGCGTCCCCTACTCCTCGCCGTCCCGCGCCCCGGCCCCAGCCCGACCCGGTGCCCCTCGCGACGCCCGCGGCCCACCCTGTCCCAGCCCAGCCCCGCGCCCCGGCAGCGCTTCCCCGCGGTACCCAGTGGTCGGCGCCGGCATCACCTGGCCCCCAGGTCGCGCCCACCCAACATGCCAGTGCCTAGCACACAGGCCGAGGCCTCTTGGCGTCCGAGGGTGCGGCGGCCGGTGATGGTGGGGCCGCATCTGGTGGGCTTCAAGACGGTGACTAGTGCGGGGCGAGCAGTCCGAGGCCGGAGTCAGCAGGAGCGGGACAGAGCTGGGGGCTGGGGGAAGGTGGAGACAGGACGCTCCCAGCCCCAGCCAAGGCTCAGCCCCTTCTCCAGGGCAGCTGGGTGGGACCCGCCTGCTCTGATGCCCCCAACCTCCTCTGGCTGTGGCCCTTCCACGCCTTCATTGTACCTGCTGCCACCCTGGCCCACCCCGGGAGCACCAAGTGCTGGAGTTCCACTTCCCATGCATCTTTGCCCACTTCTCTCCCCCACAATAGTGACAGCTCTCAGCTGTCCCAACCGGTGTGGTCTTTGCAAAATAATCATCAGACCAGGTAACTTCCCTCAGGGGTTCCCACTGGCTCTGCTTGCTGAGGCTCCACAGAACCATCCCCCCCACTGTCTTGATTTCCCACTCCACAAATGATAGCAGTGTTTTTTTAAAAAAATCATAACTGTGTTGTTTTTATTACCCACAGCCCCTGCACCCAAACCCCTGCACCTGGGCCTCTAGGCCAGCCAGAGTCCATTCTAGAATGGGGTAATCTCGTTCCCTACCCCAAACACGGAGCCCTGAAGGGGTGCTGCCCGAGGTAGCATCAGGTGAATGTGCATCAAACTGCACTGCCTTCTGCTCGCTCCCTCTGCAGGGGCTGCACAGTCTCAGGATGAGTGAACCACACATCTGCATGAGTGAATCTGTGCCCTGGTGGATGCAGGAACCCCAGGACCACCTGTCACTCTACCCTGGCCCTGGGCACTAGGGCTCTGCTTAAGGAGCTTAGGGGCAAGAAGCCCAGGGAAGACAGTTGGTGGGCCTCCCAAGCAGACAGGAGGGGAGGCTGCTGGGGAGGGGACTGAGGGTTACCTGTCTATAAGCTCCTTCCACCCCAGCCCCTCAGCACCCCCAGCACCTGTCTCTAGGCGTGATTTGTTCCTTGTAAAACCGTGGAGAGTATCCATGGTTCAGCCCCTGGTTTCATGTCTTATCATGTTTCATCTCCAACTAGGACGTTTACAAGCTCCTCTTGGCTGCAAAGGGCTTGGCGGCTGCACTGCTGGAGGCTGGAGCAGAGACGAGGCGGGCACTGTGGGCTCTGCCCCGCCTCACCTCGAGATGCAGTCTGCCTGTGGCCCTGGGCTCCCCATCCCATCTCCGACTGCAGTGGCTTTTTGGTCCCTTAGTCTCAAGAGTGTGAGGTTTTTTGTACCTCATCTCTGAGACTGGAGCCCCTGGGGTGTGTCTGGAAGTTGGGGGAGGACAGGGAAGCTAGAGTCAGAGGAAGGACATTGCTGACCGGTATAGGGGACAAGGATGGAGTCATTGTTCTCTGAGGAGGGGGTGGGAGTCAATTTTGAAGGTCCTGTTGTCAGAGCAGGAAGCCTGCCGCTTAGGGAGGGGTCTGGTGGGGAGCAGGGCAGAGTGCCAGGCACCTGCCCCAAGATGCTCGGCCCTGGGCTCTGGGTTCTGGGTCTTCCTGAGCCCCAGCTGAACAAGACTGGCTGCATACCTGTCTGTATGTCTGTCTGGCCAACTGTGGGCATGGGGTGTTTCTCCTGGAATTGCGGGGGGATGGAGTGTGGCCCTCCGTGGGGATACTGTTCACTGGCTGTGCTGGCCGTGCACCTGTGAGTAGGTCACTCGTGTGCAGGGAGGTTCAAACTTGGGGCTCTCCATACTGGGTGGGGGACAGTGGCTGGGGCCAGGCAGCAGATCTCTGAACCCCACTCCTGCCTCTCTGTGTGTGTGTGTGTGTGTGTGTGTGTGTGTGTGTGTGTGTGTACGCCCGTGGTCGTGTGCCCTCTGCAGAGCGTGGGGTTCCTGAGCCTGCGCCGGGTCCCTTGCTCCTGACAGAATGTGCTCACAGTCAGCTTGCAGTCCATGGGGACCCTCACCAGGGCACAGGCGGACAGACCTGGCCACAGAGCCCCAGTGGCTTAATGTGGAGCCTCTTAGATGATTCCCAGCCTTCCTCATGATGCCAAGAGGCTCCCACGCCCAGAGGTCTGGCGTGGGGCTGTGAAGCTAGAGGAGGTGGGGATGGGGTGGGGACAGAGGGAGTCCTGTTTCTGTCTGACCCTCCTTTCTTCCCCTTTTAGACTCACCTTAGGTATAAAGGCTGTTACCAGCCCTCCTCTTTGCAGGGCTGGGACTGCCAGCCTAGAAGGATTGTTGTAAATTGAGCTGGGCCAGGCTGGTGGGTGGGAAGCAATTTGCAGGCCCAGTTATGCATCCTGGGAACCCGGAGCCCTGCCCTCTCCTGGAGAAGCAGGGACCTGTGGCAAACGGCCCTCTGTCTGTGCTGAGCCCTCCAGGAAGACCCAAGGGGAAGCAGTGAGGGCGGCTGGAAGGAAGCTGGGGGCCATCCCTGTGCAGGAGAGGGGTCCG
Organism: Balaenoptera acutorostrata; assembly: GCF_949987535.1. NCBI lineage: Eukaryota > Metazoa > Chordata > Mammalia > Artiodactyla > Balaenopteridae > Balaenoptera > Balaenoptera acutorostrata. Next base: position 38,276,721 of record NC_080078.1, read on the forward strand.
GCTCCTTCTGGCAAACCCTGGAGCCCTAGGCAGGCTCCGTGCATGTGTGTGACCGCTCAGGGTGGCTGGGGAAGCCCTCACTCCTCTCCACTCCTTGCCAAGGGGCCATTCATATGTCCTTCCTGATGCTGGAAATATTGTCTGCCCTGGCAAACCCTTGTGTCCCACGGTGTCCCCACGTCTAGCTGGTCACCAGGGATAAGACCCTGGATTCCAGCAAGCCAGGCTGGCTGGACACCTTGAGACTAGGGAGGCCTTTCCTCTGCAGCCTGGACCCCCAGGAGGATGAATTATGAAGTACTTAGGTCTTTCAGGGTGGGAGCAGCTTCAGGGCACCCCTTCTTGTGCCAGGGTCACTGTCACATGTCCACTACCTCCTTATCATAAAGAGCTTAGAAGCCAGGCACCCAAAGAGGTGGGGGCTGGTGTCATCTTTGTTTTATAAAGTAGGAAAATGAAGCTCAGAGAGGCTGGATATCTGCCGAGGTCACCTGCTAGGAGGGGTAGAGCTGGGATTGAATCAGCCTTCATCGCCTAAAAAGTTCTTGCTGTCAGCTTTGTACTGTGCTGCACGACCCCCCCGCTCCCCATGGCCTCCTGGCCCCCTTGTTCCCTACCAGGCTGAACTGGGCTCTGGGGGTAGGTGGGTAGACGTCTCTTAGGGGTCCCTCCCCAGGAGGAAATTGCATCCTCTATGTGCTCCGGCAAATCCGGCATCTCAAGTGGAAAAATCCCACACCAATCAAGGACAGCTGGGCCCGCCCTCGGCCACAGCCCCCTCCCCTCGGCTCCCCTTGCAGGCTGAGGAATCCCAGCAGGCTGTGGGAGTGGGTCTGGGGGGTAAGGGTGTGGTTCTAGGGGAGGAAGTTTCTGGAAGGCCCGAATGTGTGAAATCTCCCCCAGCTGTCCCCCACAGAGGGAGGGACTGCACAGTGTTATTAATCATTTTCCAGAGTGGGGCAGCTGCTTGCACACCCTGCGATGCTGTGGGGGCCTAGGCTGGGGGTGCCCACCCTGCGGAGGGGACAGGCTGGGAAGGAGGTGGAGAGGGGCGTGGGAGAAGGGTCCACACCTAGACTCTCTCAGACATACACACAGAGTCAGTTACTCAGTCACTCAACAAACATTCATAAGCACTCACCATGCTTAGGCATGGAGCCACAGCAGGGCTCAAGACTGACGCCATCCCTGCCCTTGCAGAGCTCATGGGTAGGTGGAGGAGATAGATGGGGATCAAAATCACCCACAGGGAAATAATTAGAGTATGCGAAGGAGACACAGACATAGCTGGGTAGCTGGGTCATGGATTTGTGAGTCCAGGCTGGGCCTTCCTCCCACCATGACCTTGCTCCTCAGGACTCCCTTCCTAGACCTGCCCTCTCTGATCCCCTCTGCTCTGGCCCCCCTTGTCATCTCCCCCAGGGATGGTGCGTATGTGACCCAGCAGCCTGCGCAGCTCAGCCCACCTCCTCTCCCACATTCTCCCTGTTCCTTCCTGGCTGCCACATCAGACCCGACTTATTTGCACATCTGATGGCTGGCCTAAGGAGGGACCTCTGCCTGGCCATCCTGCATGGGGGTCCAGACAAGGTAAAAGGGGAATTGAAATTGGGCCATGTGGAGCCCTCAAAGCTGAGGGGCCCCAGGGGAGATCAGGCTGGGCAGAAGGGCCTGGCTGACACCTGTTTTCTCTTGACAGGAGGCGCGACCAGACAGGGCAGGAGTTGAGCCACCCTCTCAGGGCACAGGGACAGCCACGCACCCTGTGCCCCCATGGCCTGGTCTCTTTTGGGGCCCCAAAGTGACTTTTCACCTTGTGGCTCAGAGAGGGGGATTCACTGCCTCTAGGTCACACAGCGGGGAGCTGGGGCTGGACTCTGATGGCAAAGCAGGGCAGAGACAGAGTGGAGGAGCCACTCAGACATCCTGGGGAGGAGGGAAGGCAGCAGCTCTGGGGGTGAGGAGCATGGAGATGTAGATTCTGAAATTCCCAGATTTAACCTTCAAAAGGACTCATCATAAAAGGCTAAATGTAGTTACCGTCTACCCAGCAATTCCACTCCTAGGTATATACCCAAGAGAAATGAAACATATGTCCACAAAAGAACTTGTAAATCAACATTCACAGCAGCATGATTCTCAATAACCAAAAGGTGGATAAAACCGAAGTGTCCATTGACTGATGAATAGATAAACAGAATGTGATCCATCCATAAAGTGGAATATTTTTCAGCCCTAAAAAGGAATGAAGCATTGACACACACACTACAACATAAATGATCCTTGAACACACTATGCTGAGTGAAAGAAGCCAGTTGCTAAAGGCCACATAATGTATGATTCCACTTATATGAAATGTGGAGAAGAGACAAATTCACAGAGACAGAAAGTGGATTAGTGGTTGCCAGGGGCTGGGGGAGGGGAGAACAGGGAGTGACTGCTAACGGGTATGGGATTTCTTTTTGGGGTGATGAATATGTTCTGAAATTTATTGTGGTGATGGTTGTACAACACTGTGGATATACTGAAAACCATTGAATTTGAGAAACTAAATGGCCGAATTGCATGTTATGGGAATTGCATTTCAATGAAGCTCTTCCTTCAGAGTCAGGTTTCTATTTTAGGGACCAGAGGTTTGGGCTGGTAGGAGCCTGAGGCCATGTGCTAGAGAAAGATGAGGCTGGGACCCACTCCCCAGGGATGAGCCCCGGCTCTACCCCGTTCCTCCTCCTCGCTACCCCCATCCCATCACTATGCTCTCTGCTACTGGGCCTTTCCCCAGCCGACTGGGATGCTGTCCTGCTCCTTGCCTGACAATCACCTACTCTAGAAAGCCTTCTTCAGCCTCTCTCTCCACTCCCATCCTTCCACTGGCTTGTCTCTATTGAGTGCCTATCAGGTACCAGGCTCTGTGAGGTACACTGGTGAACAAACTTCCCAAGGCTGCCATCGTGGATGTCCTCAGATTTGCACCCACCCCTCATCTGAGAACCAGATGGTGGGTGGAGAGAGGGGATCAGATGCCAAACACCAAGCTGACTCTTGTCCCTGGACCTCACTCCCCCACCCCCAGCATGTTTGGTGTCCTGCTGTTCTTGGTAAGTTCTTCCTGGAAAGTCCTCAAGGTGTATCTGTGTGTGTGAGTGTGTGAGTGTGTGTGTGTGTGTGTGTGTGTGTGTGTGTGTGTGTGGTGGGGGGCGGGACTAAGGAAAAGGCATTCCCAGAAGGGAGAACAGCATGAGCAAAGGCTAGGGGGTGCCTAGCCAGTGCCTGTGCTGGGCAGGGAGATGGAGAGGCCATCAGGTTTTAAAGCTGGAATTTGGAGCCCTGAGTGGTGGCTGCTGAGGCTGTGGGTGGGTGCTGCAGGTGGAGTGGGTGGCTCTAAGGAGAACCAGACTGTCTGGAACAAATCCTGTCTTAAGCTAGACCAGAAGAAGAACTTCCTGTGACCCTGCATGTGCCAGCATGCACCCCAGACAGCACTGTGCCAACACCCCACAGACGGGGCTCCTGGCTGAGTCATGCCCTAACAAGCAGATGCAGGCATGGCATCTGGGAACTGGGCTGAGGCCCTGGTCAGTGGTCTTCACCCCATTGGCTCTGCAGAGCCCTCTTCCGGCCAAGGCTACCTCTGGGTGGGTCATGGAGGCCCCTGCCCCGGGGAAGTGCTCCAGGTTGCCCTTAGGTCCAGATACCATTAGGCTCAGGAACAGCCCATTAACCAGCAGAAGCCAGGGCAGTAGTCTCTGGGCATTGGCTGGAGGAAGGCTGGCCTCTTCGGGGAGCCCATGCCCACCTGCACCAACCCTGAGGCCAGGAAGCCTGGGGTAGAGGCAAAGGCAGGACATGGGTTCCATTCTGTCTCTACCTGGGGCTGTGCTCACCTTCTCCCAGCCAGTTCTCCTCTGACTTCTTTGTGCTGGGCTGGGGTTCAGTGAGCCTGGGGGTTCATAAAACTCCTGCAGAATGTCCAGCGCCCAGCAGGTCTCATTACTGGGAGTGGCCCCTGAGTCTCCCTGCCCCTCAGAGGAAGCTCCTAGGACAGGACCCAGGCTCCTCCTTCTAGTTTCCCCAGCACAGGTCTCCCGAATCCTTCACATCTCCAATAGGAGCCGCTTTGCCAGCGCCAGAGATGGGTCACTGACATCCCAGGGCAACACCAGGTGGACGAGGCTGCACAAACAGACCGTGTGACATGGTAAAAAGGGTCAGAAGACTGAGGTCTGAATTTCACTGGGCCCTTGGAAAAGACGCCTGTCCTCCCTGAGCCTGTCTCCCAGACTTTAAAATGGTAATCAACTTGGCTAGTCCTCTCCAACCGCCCTGCCAGTGACCCTGATGCATGGCAATGGCAAGCCAACTATCAGCAAGATGCGCCCCATTCCCGCCGCAGACTTCCCTCCACCTTCCCTGAACCCCTCTGCACACTAGGGCCAGGTGCACGCGACTTCTTGGCCCACTTGGTCCTCCCGCGCACCTGCCGCGTTGCCCTCGCCCGGGAGGGGCAGCGATCGGCCCTCTGAGAGCGGGTCCTTTGGCCAGCAGCTCAGTCCTGTCACCGTCCTGCGTCCCAATCTGCCGCCGCCGCAACCCGAGCGGGCTGGGGCCTGGGGTCTCCGAGCGGGCGCGTCTGGCTAGTCACTGAGGCTCGGAGTTGTGCCGCGGCGCCCGTAGGTGCCGGCGAGTCCCGGGTGGAGCAGTGGTTCAAGCGGGGCGGGGCCTCTGGGCTGGGCGGGGCATCCCGCCCTAGCACTGGTCCCTCCCGGCTCCCAGAAGACTGGGCAGTGGGGCGCAGAGCAGAAGCCGGGCGCAAGCGGACTGAGCGCGGCGCGGGCGGGGATGTGCGCCCTCCTGCAGCCCCCGCTCCCAGGCCTGGGAGCGGTGTGGCCCCATGGCAGGTAGCGGCGGTCTGGGCGGCGGGGCAGGAGGCAGCCAGGGCGCCGGGGGCGGGCCCGGGGCCGCGCTTCGGGCGCCCCGTGCGCCTCTGCTGTTCGCCGCTCTGGTGCTCGGAGCCTACTGCCTTTGCGCCCTCCCCGGCCGCTGCCCGCCGGCCGGCCGCATCCCCGCGCCGGCCCCCGCGCCCGCCGAGCCGCCCCTCGCAGCCCGCAGCCCCGGGACGTCCGGCCTGCCGGTGGCCAGTGGCTCGGGCCGCCGGCGCTTCCCGCAGGCGCTTATCGTGGGCGTGAAGAAGGGCGGCACGCGCGCCCTGCTGGAGTTTCTGCGGCTGCACCCCGACGTCCGCGCGCTCGGCTCGGAGCCCCACTTCTTCGACAGGTGCTACGAGCGCGGCCTCGCCTGGTACCGGTGAGCGCTCGTCCCGTCCGCCCCATCGGCTTCCTGGCGGGTGCCTTCTGGGAAACCGCGTGGTGTGCCCCAGGGGTCTCACTGGGGACCCCGCGGGGCGAGGACTCCAGGCATCTTCTGGGGCTGAGACCAGCCTGCGTGGGGGCTGAGGCTTGACCGTGAGGACGCGGCCCTCCTGCAGCAGGTTTTATGGAAAAGAGGGTCGGTCACTGGCCATGGACTCCCAGAAACTTTGAAAACTCCAGGGAAAGCCCTGGTTCGGGGCTAGAGTGCGATTCCAGCTGAGAAGTAGTTTGGAGCCTGTGGGGTCTGAGGTGCTTTAGAAATGCTTCATGCTCAGTTGGCCCTCTCCCCTGCATCACTGAGGGGAGCATGTCTGAACTCTGGTCAGTTACCTTAAGAAAGGGTCTCCGGGTTCCCTGCAGCCTCCTAGAAAGTATCTGTCAACCCATTCCCCACCCCTAAGACCCCTGATCCTGGAGAGAGGAATCCTTCTCCATAGTCCTGGGCGTCTGGAGAAAGTCTGGTCTTTAGAAAGGAGGAGGGTGCCTTTGAGTCAATGCCCAGGGATGGGAGTTGGGACCCCAGCCTCATGTCATGGGGCTCTGTAGCTGCCCTGACTCCCACCCAGTATGGCCTTGGGGGGTGTGGTGGAATGTGGGGGAGCACCCAGCCACAGCTGAAGTAACCTGTCCTGGTGGCTGGTCAAACACCAGCCCCTCCCTGCCGAGGTTAGCACCGAAGGATGAGTGTGAGGCCCTGCCCTCTGCCTCTGTCAGTCGGGCACAAGCCTGCCTCAGCGCCCTATCCCTTCCTTCGGGGAAATGAGGGCTTACAGATGGAGGGTGAGTCACCCCACTCCCCACAGCACCAGCCTCATCCCCAAGCTTGGGCCAAGCCCCTAAGGGCCAGAGAGGACCCTGCCCAAGGTCACCTGGTGAATTAGTGGTGAGTGGGGGGTGGCAGGACTGAGACTTTTTACCTCCAGGTTTACCAGTTTTTCTGTACCCAGATTCCACCCTGCCCCCCCCCCACCTTGTTATCTTTGCTTTTTTGCATCAAAATTACTTATGGGTTTGGAGGGTTCCCACTGAGAACAGGGGGTTCTGGCTCATGAACTCTGAAGGGTTGCTGCTGTCAGAGGTCTAGGGAAGTTGTGTGGTGATGGGGGAGGTGAGTCCATCCCTGGACCCGACTGTCTGAATCCCTGCATTCTCAGCACTCAGGGAGGGACCACTACCCCACTCTGACAGTGCTTCAGCATCTGAAAGCATCCCTAATTCCTCACTTCTGTGCAGAGGAAGAAGAGGAGGAGGGGAGAAGGAGGGGGGAAGGGGGAAGATGGGGAAGGGGAAGGACACACTGTTAACCATAGTGCAAATTTCAGAGCTCACTACTGACCCCATAAGCTGGGCTAATGAGGGGCTGCAGGAGAGTCTAGAATTGGGTTTAGACCTAAAAAGGCTCCCAAAGAGCCAGGGATCCTGAGAGCCCATCCAGGCCCTCCCTGGGCACATGCTCCAGCTCTGGGGGACTGGTCTGGGGAGCCTGAGGGGCCTGAGAGGAAGCCAGCTGGACCCAGATTCGGGGTCAGATCCTCAGCACAGGGGAGGGGCTCTTGGGACATTGGTGTCCCTGAGGCCAGAGATGGGAGTGGGATGATTCAGCAGCCTGTTTAAGTCTGGTAGAGGAGACTTTCTCCTTCCTCAGCCCAGCCACCGCACTGGGGGGAGGGGTGGTGCAGAGGAGGCAGAGGGTCAGGTCCGTGGCTTCCGCCCCTTTAATCCGGAGCTGTCCCTCGGGGCTGGCTAGTGCTGACCCTTCACTGGCTGGTGCAGGGCTGAGCTTCTGGAGTGCATGTGTCCACATGCCTTACAAGGGACGAGGCCGTGCGCTGATGTGTGTGCACATGGGCATGGTGTTGCTCACAGGCACCTGTGCCTCTGAACCTGACTGTCCTTCCAACCAGCCGTGAGTGTGCAGTGAACCTCTGAAAATGCCCACCGCTGCCTGTTTCCCCAGCTGCAAAGAGGACGCCCAGCCCCCGGGCAGGGAGGGTCTGGTGGCCTTGTCTGCTCTCAGGACCCTGGGCCCAGCCTCCAGAGCCTGTTCTTGGTGGAGGTGTGGGGCGGTGAGTAGAGGAGCAGTGACCAGTGCCCCCAGTTGACTTTCTGAGACACCTGTTCCCACTGGGCTGTGACCAGGCAGTGACTCTGGCCCTTCCCTTGGCCTTGGCAGGGGTGCTGGGCTGCTCAAAGTTGACCTTGGCCAAACCGGTCCCCCTCCCTGGGCCTCAACTCATCCCTCAGTCTCTTGAGGATCCTCCTTCTTGGGGACCGTGACCCCCAAGTGTCCCCAAGCTCACACAGCATTTGTTCATCTAGTCACTGACTCATTGAGCACCTTCTGTTTGACAGGTGCTGGGGTCACACAGACAAACACCCCCAAGTCTCAGTTCAGAAGGGGGCACCCTGTCTGGGGGCAGGTGGGGGCTGTACTTTGACCTTAGTATTTTGGAAAAGCACAGAGACCAGGAGGGATACAGGTAGGGCAACCCCCTTGGCTCCTGACACTGTGTTGTTCCAGACAGGAACCATAGCTGGTTTCTGCTGAGTCCCAGGCCCCGCTGGATGAGGCCCAGGCGAGGTGCAGGATAGGGGGGTGGGGGTGGGGCTGAGACAGAGGAGGGAGAGTCGCCTGGGGCTGGATGGAAGCCGCAGGGAAATGCAGACCAGATGAGCAGGGAGGGAGTGTCCGCAGAGCAACTTGTCAGATGTTTGCCGTGTGGGGGTCAGAGTCCTGTTCCTCTCATCCTCTCCCCAGTCTCTCCCACCCCCAAGAAGCCCCCATCCCCACCCTCCTCTGTGCCTGGCTGGCTGGGGACAGGCTTCTGAGGCCCGGGCAGGGTGAGTAATTGATCCCAAAGATCTCAGATCTCAAAGCTGGTTTGTGGCAAGAGTGGGCCTGGAAAGTCAGCCTCCCCCATCCCCGTTCCCATCCCCCTTCCACGGTGGGGCTGGGGGCACCTCCCTGACTTCCTCTCCTCTGACTTCCTTGGAGAGAAAACAGCAGTGGGTGCTAAAGTCCCTCTAATTTTTGTCAGCTTCCTTGCAGCCCCTCCCCCCAGGCAGGCATGAAGGGGTGGGGATACTCAGAACCATGTGAGCCCAGTCTGGAGAAGGAAAGAGGGTGCTCCTGGGGTCACTGGGCACCTGGGGGAGGAAAGGGATGGGAAGGGGGTGTCAGAGGTCGGTGAGGAGGGTCCCAGAGCAGTCAGGGCTGGTTCCCTCCCTCAGGAGGGTGATGAAGGGAGGGCGGTGACTTCTGATGACGTCTGTCGGCACTGGCTTCTGTCTGTGGGTCTCAGCATGGAGGTCCAGTGCTGGGAAATCCCCCTTCTTTTGTCCTCTCTCTGTGGGAAGGGGGGTTCCCTGAGCTGGCTACCCCAGGCTGCAGTCCTGAACCTCAGCCCTTGGCCTTGTTCCCACACAAGTTCTCTTTGAACTTATTCACAGGGAGGGCTGGGTGCAATTCCCACCTGGATTCCTGGGAGCAGAAGCCAAGCCAACACCGCCTCCCAGCAGCTGCAGCTGACATCCACCCCAGCACTTCCTGCTCCGTCTCTGAGCCTCAAATGGGGCAGTGAGTGGGGTGGAAGAAGTCCCAGATTACTCCTGGGACATGGGGGGAGCAGAATTGTCTCCCATGACTTCTGTAGACCAGCTCTGCCCAGGGCCTTAGTTTGAGGGGAGGGGCAGCTTCCACAGCCGGCAGACCGTGCAGCCCACCCCACTCCCCTGAGCCAAGAGGCTGGTGTCAGGGGAGCCGGCGGCATGCCTGGGACTCATGTGTGCATGTTCTCCAGTCCCGACATCACCACCCACCAAGCTGAGCACCCCAACTCGTGTGCCTGTACACCTGGGTGTCCACCTGGCCTGAGCAGGAAGAGGAGACTGTCTCTCAGAAGCTCGAGTCTGGGGGTCACTAGGCTGGATGAGACCTGAATTCTGTCCTGTGTGTCACCCTCCTGGCTGGGGCCAGTCCTGAGGGCTGTCAGCGGGATTGGGGGCAGCTCCCTCAGACATGGGGGACAGAGACCCCCCCCAACCCATCCCTAGCACAGAGCCTGATAGCCTCTGCCTCTGTTGACCTAGTTCCCAGCCCTCCCTCGGAGCTGTTTGCTCAGCTGGCCCTGCCGCTGCACCCTGCCCCTCCCCACCCTGTTCTACCTGGCTGGGAGGGTGGCCTCAGGATGCTACCCAGGGTCCCTGGCCTGCCTGGGTGGGGTGCTAGGATAGGCTTCCCCAGGTTTGGGGTTGTCAGGGGTCTGTCACCAGCCGACTCCCCCGGAACCTTGGGATGGGGTCAGTGTCCCCCAACCCCCACCCCTGGTCAGAATGAGAGGATTGCTCGGAAATGCTGCAGCTGCAGCCTTGCACCATGGGTTCCAAGCCGGGTCTGGGCAACCCAGGTGGCTGGGGTCTTGAGACAGATCCTCAGGCTGCCTCACTGACCTCTCCAGTGTCCTGGGCTGCGCTGTGGCTTTCAGCATTCTGGGGGGCCCAGGTCGGGGAGAATTAGCAGGGCTGCCATCAAAGGCGGGAGACGCCATACAGGGGAGGGAGTGATAGGAGGGGCAGCTGCCCATTTTTAGGGACACTTGTCAATAACTAATGGCCTAATTCAGGGGACACCATCAGCCACTTAATGAAAGTGTGACTGGGGTAATTACAGTGCAGGGGCCTGTGGGGGTGGGGAGGGTGGGTGGAGCCTTGTGGGTGGCAAGTCTGGGGAGTGCTGGGTCTGCGGTGAGAGGCACAGCAGTGTCAGGGTTGGGGTGCAGTCAAGCTCTGGGAGGGGTGTGGATAGCCTTGCAGGATGGGCCCCTACTGTGAGCCTGTGCTGAGGCTGGGTGCCCTCACGGCCCACACTCCAGGCTGCCCACCCAGGCACTTAGGATGGGTGGGCCTGGTGGGGAAGGGGAGATGGGGAGCCTCGCCTGTCTTGTAGGTATAGGGCTTCCCTGGAGGAAGGGGAGGTTAGTCTCGGGCCCTTGGGGGCCGGTCTAGCATGGGAGGGCTGGAGGAGGGCCAGCACCTGCTCATGCCCCCCTCTCCACCCACCTTCCCACAGGAGCCTGATGCCCCGCACCCTGGATGGGCAGATCACCATGGAGAAGACCCCCAGCTATTTCGTGACCCGGGAGGCCCCACGCCGCATCCACGGCATGTCCCCGGCCACGAAGCTGATCGTGGTCGTGCGGAACCCCGTGACCCGGGCCATCTCTGACTATGCGCAAATGCTCTCCAAGACACCGGGCCTGCCCAGCTTCGGCACCCTGGCCTTCCGCCGAGGCCTGGGCCCCGTGGACACGGCCTGGAGCGCCGTGCGCATCGGCCTGTACGCCCAGCACCTGGACAACTGGCTGCGTTACTTCCCGCTGTCCCACTTCCTCTTTGTCAGCGGTGAGCGCCTGGTCAGCGACCCAGCTGGGGAGCTGGGCCATGTGCAGGACTTCCTGGGTCTCAAGCGGGTCGTCACAGACAAGCACTTCTACTTCAACGCCACCAAGGGCTTCCCCTGCCTCAAGAAGGCCCAGGGCAGCGGCCGTCCCCGCTGCCTGGGCAAGTCCAAGGGCCGGCCCCACCCGCGTGTGCCCGAGGCCATGGTCCAGCGCCTGCGGGCCTTCTACCGGCCCTTTAACCGCAAGTTCTACCAAATGACCGGCCAGGACTTCGGCTGGGACTAATGGGGTTGGGGAACCCACGCCCTGCCTGGGGATGCTCAGTGACCTTAATTTATGCCTGTCACCCAGCTGGAGCGGGCCCTGTACACAGGGCTGGGCAGAGAGAAATATTTACAAAATAAAGTTTGGATCTGTGTTCTTCTACGTGCCCTTGAGGGTTGGAGGGTGGGGTTGGAGGTGCCACCTCCTGCCGGGATGATAATCCTACCAGCTAACATTACTGGGCACTGTTCATGCTGGGAGTGGTTAAAAACCCGATCCTTGTCTATCCCTCGAGGTGGGCAGTGAACTTGGCCACCTGTCACAAGTGAGCAACTTAGGCTCAGAGAGGTTTGGGGCCTGCTCGGTGACATACAGCTCAGCCCTGGTGATTCTGGAGACCACCCTCAAGCTCTCTTCTCAGCCCTGGGATGCCAAGCTGGGTTGTCCCGTATTCCGAATGGGGAAACTGAGGGCCCAGGTTGCTTGAGTGGTGGGGCAGGATTAAAGCTGGGTCTGTACGGTTCTTCAGGCTGCACCCATGACCTCAGCTAATTCTGTGTCCCTGTGTCCACTGGACACTCCCTCCTGGAAACCTGGTGGAATCTCTGGACAGCGGGTATGAGGTGACTCCTGTGTGCAGGGTGTTTCTTTTTAAAAAATAATTAATTAATTAATTAATTTTTTGGCTGCGTTGGGTCTTCGTTGCCGCATGTGGGATTTCTCTAGTTGCGTTGAGCGGGGGCTACTCTTCGTTGCGGTGCGTGGCCTTCTCATTGCAGTGGCTTCTCTTGTTGTGGAGCACAGGCTCTAGGCACGCAGGCTCAGTAGTTGTGGCTCATGGGCTTTACAGCACAGGCTCAGTAGTTGTGGCGCACGGGCTTAGTTGCTCCGCAGCATGTGGAATCTTCCTGGCCCAGGGATCGAACCCGTGTCCCCTGCCTTGGCAGGTGGATTCTTAACCACTTCACCACCAGGGAAGTCCCAGCATGTTTCTTCTAACAGCCTCCAAGGAGCTCCCTGCACAACCATGCGTCACCCACCCAGGCACTGCCCACCACAGTCCCCACCCACCAGACTGCAGAACACGCCCACTCCCCCAGGCCCTCCATGCCCCACTTTTGTGTTGTTTATTCAGCTTCTTCCCCTGGGGATGGGCAAGAATGAACACCCAGCTGCAGCCCAGCTGCCAGCTCAGCTCTTAACCAAGTTAGGCCAGACTCAGGCAGGCTGGGGTGTCCTGTCCATCCTTCTCCCCTCAGAAATGCAGGGCCTCTCAGTAATGACTGTCACCAGCTCCTGGCCACAGTGCTGTCTGCCAGGTGCCCACCAGCTGCCCTGACAAGGACCTCCAGGGCCCCTTAGGCCCAGGCCTGGCATGCCCTGGGCCCTTGCAGGACCTGGCCGTGACCCCTGTTCCCCAGGCCTTGGGTCTGTATCAGATGGGCCAGGCCAGGGGCAGGGCTGGTGGGAATGTGGTGGCAGATGTGGGCAGATGTCGAGGAGATGTACCCACAGCCTCCTCCCTGCTGCGGACCTCTGATGTGGGTGTGGGGGAGGGCTGGCACAATCTGCAGTAACGATGGTGAGGAGGGGTGATGCTCTGCTTCGGAATCCCGCTGGGTGGCGAGCACTGGCCTTGGCAGCTCTGTCCCCACTCCCTGGACCGGGGACCCACTTAGGGATGGCATGGCAGCCTGTCCCGGATGGCAGGGGCAGGAGGGGAGGCAGGACAACCCCTGATCCCTGGCCTTGTTCTCAGCCTGGTCCCTGCGTGTTTCTTCTTCTCCCCGGGCATAACCGTGTCCAAACTTTCACCATCTCATGAGCGGATGGCTTCAGGTCACCTCTTTTGTTCTCTGGCGATGAGCTCTCTGCACGCACGGCAGCCACAGGGGTGTCTTCAGAGTAAGCCAGACCCCATTATTTTGAAACACTCCAATGGGGCTTCCCTGGTGGTGCAGTGGTTAGGAATCCGCCTGCCACTGCAGGGGACGTGGGTTCGAGCCCTGGGCTGGGAAGATCCCACATGCCGCAGAGCAATTAAGCCCGTGCGCCACAACTACTGAGCCTGCGCCGTAGAGCCCGCGAACCACAACTACTGAAGCCCGCACGCCTAGAGCCCGTGCTCTGCAACAAACAGAAGCCACTGCAACGAGAAGCCCTCGCACCGCAACAAAGAATAGCCCCTGCTCGCCGCAGCTAAAGAAAGCCCACACGCAGCAACGAAGACCCAATGCAGCCAAAAATAAAGAAATAAATTTATTTAAAAAAAAATTGAAGGCAATTTATTCATTCTTTGAAAACAAAACAAAACAAAACACTCCAACCTTCTCCCCCACCCCCTTTGCTTCTAGAATGAAGACCAGATGTCTGACTGCAGCTGTTCAGGCCCTCTAAGGCATGCACCCCCACCCCCCCCAGCCTGTGTGCTCCTCTTGCATCTAAGCTTCTGCCCCATCAGCTCCTTCCACCTGCCATGGTCTTTCTTACTTCATAGCCTTTGCATATGCAGTTCCCTCTGCTGGGAATGACTTTCCCTGCAGAAGGTGAAGATTGAGAGAGAGGCAGCCTTAGAACTGGAAGCCATACTCTCCCTGGGGCTCATTTCCTCCCTAGAGGGACTTAGAGTTCCTTTCCCGAGCCTGCCACCATGACCCACTTCTCCCTTCCTGAAGCTTCTTGGATGTAGAGCTGTGGGGTCGGGGGGCACTAGTTTGTCTGGTTTGGGGGCCAGGCTCAGCTCAGAAGGCAGACTCTGGAAGCAGTGAGGAGAAAGAGTGAACTGACTTGTTCTGCTCACCCCCCTCCCAGGGGAAACTGGGCCTAAGAGCCAACGCCCAGCGCCAGGTGCCCAGCTGGGTCTCAGAACACACTGAGGGCAGATGTGGGGGTCCTCCTGGCTGTGCCTGGAGGTGGGGCTCCATGGGAGAGTCACTGCCTTTAATTAAAGTCCCTAAATTGCTTCCTCAGCTGTTCAGTCGGTTTTCCATGTTGGAACGTTCCAGATGGAGTGAGCAATGCTGATTCAATTACCCTCTTCTTATTCCTCCCAGTGGAGAAGGGGCAGACAGACTGGGATGGGGTGGGTGTGGCTGGGGACTCTTCACAGCCCTGGGTGTCTGAGAAGGGGCTTGGAGATGTCTGGGGAGGTGGCTGCTTCTAACTTGGGGGTCCTTTCCCCACTCCAGACCTTCTAGCCATGGTTGGTATGGGTTGGGGTCCAGCGGGGTGAGGACCGTGTCCTCTACTCTGAGCGTTGCATACGCAGGCACTGGAGACCTTGAGCAGACCCTGAGGGCCCGAGTGGCCCCTGTATCAGGCTGGAGACAGGGGAGGCGTTGGACCTGGATCCACCCTTCCCACTGGCCCCAAGATACTTTGCTATTGTGCATCTTCATTCTAGACTGGGGAGGAGCCCCAGAAAGTCCCGGTAGCTTGATCGTCCTCCTGCCATCCGCGGAGCCTGGTTCCTTCCCTCCCCCGGGGGAGGCCCCACCAGCCTGGGGGTTCTCAGAACACAGTTGTGGTCACTGACCTGCTGAATCCTGTCCTCAGCGGCGGCCCCTCTTCCCAGGGCTGGGCCAGCCTTCCTGTGGCCAGAGCAGGCAGGGCTGGAAGGGCCTGGCAGACTGACCCTGCTCGCTCCCCTCTCAGGCTCCTAAGAGTGGCTGCAGGGCACGACCAGGTGTGGGAAGGGAGATGGGCTCTGGAGTGAAGTCTGGATCCTGGGGGAACCCTCGGGCAGCACCAGTGAACCCCCTTTGTCCCAGGATGAGGGGTGCTTTGGGGAAAGACCTGATCCTCCTGGTCCCCATGGCTGGTCCCTGTGAGGCCCAGGGTGGACACATCTGGGACCTGTCCCTCCAGCCAGATCCAGAGACCCCTCACAGATTTAGACTGTCCTGTTCCCAGGAGGGTGCCAGGCCACGGTGAGAGGGCTTGAGTGATGCGTGGAGGGAAAGCCAGCTTCGCCTTCCAATGAACTGAATCTCTTGGGAGCTCCCCACCTCTTTCCTGGCTTCCTAGGTCTGAGCCCTCCCCCCCAACTCGCCAGCCCACTGGGGCCCCTTGTTCCCATCAAGCAGCTGCTGGACTGTGGTGGCTGAACAGGCTCCTCTGCACCGCCTCCAGGACAGCCAGGGGCAGCGTGCAGACCTCCATGCTTTCCTCTGGGTGGCCACAGCAGCCGGTGGGACTCTGGATTCCATCTGTGCCCCGGGAGCTGTGCAGTGGGGCCCTGGGGATTTGCTAACACCATGAGCCCTGTGGCTCATTTTTGTGGGACTCTCACTTTTTAGAAGTTTCCTCTTAAATTGGCAAGTGCTGACTCCTGAGGACTCCCTCCTTGGAATCAAAGGCCAGGTGGGGGATAGGGGGGTCCGTAGGGGTAGGGAGTGGGGAGTAGGTTGAAGGTGGGAGGGTTGGGGGTAGGGGGTGGGGAATGAGGTGGAAAGATGGGGAGGGAGGGGGGATGGGGAGTGAGCCAGGGGTGGCCTTGGGACCCAAAGAATCCTTTTCATCCACTTTTCCCCTGGGGACACCCTTTGGGCCACTGGGAACCATTGGTCCCAGGCATGGCCTTAGCCAGGGCCTCCCTCTCCTGCAGGAAGCCCCTGCACCGATGGCCTGGAGCTCTCTGTGCTCCTCCCTGGGGCTCTCCAGTTCTGAACTCACTTTTTCTCTCTTTCCTGTATGTCCACCTTATGCTCCCTGAGGAGAGGGATCACCTTCCGAAGTAACAGGAAAAGCACAGGGGGAGGGGGCAGCAGGTGCCTCGAGGTGGGAGGCAGACAGGCAGAGGTCAGGTGATGGAGGGCTGGTTAAGAAAACTGTGACTATAAAACAAGCCCTCCGTGTATACACCCAGAAGAATTAAAAACAAGTGTGCAAATAAAAATTTGTACACCACTGCTCATGGGAGCAGTATTCTCAAGAGGCAAAGGGTGGAATCAACTTGTGTTCGTCAATGAGTGAGGGAAAAAGCAAACTCTGGTCCATCCATACAATGGAATACTATTCAACCATAAAAAGGGACGAAGTAGTGATACGTTAGAACATTAGCACCCTTGAAAAAAACGCTGATTGAAAGAAGACAGACACAAAAGGTCACATGTTGTATGATTCCATGTATGCAAAGTTTCCAGAATAGCAAATCCATAGAGACAGAAAACAGATCAGTGGTTTCCAGGGGCTCGGGGTCAGGGGGGCTGGGAGTGAGCACTTAATGAGCACGGGGTTCTCTTTTGGGGGATGGAAATGTTGTGGAACCAGGTAGAGGTGGTAGCTGCACAACCCTGTGAATGTACTAAACGCCGCTGAGTCGTTCACTGTAAAACCGTTTATTTTGTTATGTGAATTTCACTTCCATTTTTTAAAAAAAGGACTTGATAGAAAACTCAGCAGTATAGGGATGGGTCAGAGAGAGAAGGTTCTGGGAGATCTTTCTTAGTTTTCCAAGGAAATGAAGGAATCATTAGGGAATGCAGACCACAGATGGAACAGGGTGGAAGTTAAGGGAGACACGGTTCAGGGGCAGAAAGTGAGCCTTCTTCCCACAAGAGGGCTGAAGGGAAACTTTCGCACAGAGCTGGCTCTGCTGTTGGGAGCATGCCTTGTTCCCAGCCACGTGTCCCATACCAGTGCCCCTCAGCTCTCAGCCGACATTGGGGGGGCCCTCCACAGGTCTCTGGGCTCACTCTGCGTGTGGCTTTCTTTTCTCCCGCAGATTCTAGCCTCCTGGTCTCCTGCACGCTCAGCCTGGCTCTTCTTCCTGGGGGGTTGCCTGGCCGGCCTCGGTTACCCTCCCTGCCCCAGGGGGTGATTGTGGGACTCACCTCCTTGTTTCCTGTCTCTCAACAACACTGCCCTGTGCTGCCCACTGTCCAATGTCTGAAAACCACAGTTTTGTAGGTTTTGTCCTGTTTTTCACTTGTTTCAGGTAGAAGGGTAAATCCAGCCCGTTACTGTATCTCGGCCGGAAGTGGAGACTTTTACATCAGAGAGAAAGAAATGACTATGTTATTCTAAAGAAAGAGATAGAACAGGGCAACGCTTTGTGCCCTGGCCGGGCTCTGGCCTTGCTAGCAGCAAGGAATGGGACACGTACCCCACAAGGATCCCCCAAGATTGACAGGGCTGGGTCCTAAAGGACTTCCCTGGGCAAGTCTGACCACTCTGGCCCAGGCTGGGACTGGCCAGAGGGGTGTGCTGGCCAGATTGCCCACTGTCACCCACCCGTCCCTCCTGTCTGCTCTGTCCCCATCCAAGATGCAGGGAGGGTCCTGACATCTCAGAGGTGAACGAGGCCACTTGGGTCACACAGCCCCTGTGGGGAGAGGGAGAAGGGGGACTTAGGCTCCTTGGGCCTGAACCCGGGAGACAGTGCCACTGAGGGGCCACCATGCGCAGGCCTCGCTGGTGGAGAATCCAGTTCAGGGGATGGACTCACACCAACCCAGTATCACAGGAGGTGGATTGAAAACCACACACCAGGTTATTTAATTGCTCTGTGGGCTCAGGGGACCACCGAAGGCCTTGTGGGGCCAGGGCCACCTGGAAGAGTGGGCTCTGAGCAAGGCTGTCAGGTGGAGGGTCTCCAGGTTCTGGGAAGAGGGTCTTGGAGCTTCTTGTGCGAGAACTGGGGATGAGAGGGCTGGTGTTGGTTGGAGAAGCAGTCCCCACCACCCCTGGCCTCACACACTGGAGGTGGTACGTCTGGGCCTCATGGGCACACGTGGTTCCCTAGAGTCTCAGGAACTACTGGAACTCTGGGGGCCTTGGTGTTTCTGAAGGTAAGAGATTTCTTCCCAACTTTGACTGCTCCAGAAACTGCCTACAGATTATTCTTTCTTATGACTTCCACCTGGTTGTGAACATCCAGGACCTGCAATTAGGTCCAGAGATCCAGACTGTGAACGAACTGTCTCAAAATGTGCCCTTGGGATTTTAATTTATGGAGGTGACTGAGTGATGACACAGAGAGGCCAATGCCATTAAAAGAATTTTTATTTTTATTTTTTTTTTGGCTGCGCCACACTGGCATAGAGTATCTTTAGTTCCCTGACCGGGGATCGAACCTGTGCCCACTGCAGTGGGAGTGCAGAGTCTTAACCACTGGACCACCAGGGAAGTCCCATAAAAGAATATTTTTATTACTTACATTTCCTAAGAGAAGGGGCATGCCACGCCATGCAAGGCCACATGGGGAAGCACCAGTGTTGGCCAGGAGGCAGAAAGAAGCCAGAGAAGCTGAGACCAGAGCCTTTGCTGAGGCTTCCAAGGGCTTCCGAGGGAAAGGCAAGGCAGGACAGGGTGGACAGCCTAAGATGGGTTAGTTTGAATAGTTCCAGCATAGGGGCTGTCCGTCTTTGTCTGGTCCCTGGCTTGGGTGACTTAGGTGGGGCAATACTGGTGTGGTGGTGGGGGGGCTGGATGAGGTGGGGGGTTTGGGCTCTGGATCCAAGGCAGATGTAAACAGCTGTGGCTGGTAGGTTGGCCCTGAGATTAATGATGTGAAATAGACAAGCACAGAATCTAAGAAAACACAATCAGAACACCAGCCCTGTGTCCTTTGTGCCAGAGCTATTCCTTTGCAGCCCTGGCTCCTTGCTAAACCCTGGACCACAGCCCTCATACTGTTTTGGTTTTTTTTTTTGGCCATGCGGCATGTGGGGTCTTAGTTGCCTAACCAGGGATCAAACCCACGCCCCCTGCAGTGGAAGCTGGAAGAGCGGAGTCTCATCCACAGAACCTCCAGGGAAGTCCCATCATACTGGGGTTTTGTCTTTGACGTGAACTGTGTTCTGGGAGATTCTGGGTCCCGGGCTGCTGGGGCCTTGGGCTGGGCATGTGTCTGAGACACAGGGTCCACTGGCCGGGTACAACAGCCCCTCACGGCCCATCCCACCCCACCCCACCCTGCTCCCCTTGGAGGCTTTTTGTCTGCTGCCAGGGCAAGGGTGGTGCGTCTGGGAGCACAGTCTGTGCCAGGCAAGCTGGCCCGGGGAGAAGAGATTTGCTCAAAACTCTGGGTGGGGTTGAAGGTGGGCATGCTGGCCTAGGCCTCTCTCTGGAGGCCGGCCAGTGTGAGGGGGACTGGAGGCAGGGCCCCACCCTCTGGACAGGTGCGCCAGGGCTGTATCTCCTGACAGCCGAGGGCAGGGCCTGGCCGGGAATGCCCTGAAGGCCTGGCTCACTGAGGCCTCTGTCCATGGTGGTTCCCAGGCCGACCTGGTGGACGGTGGGCCACGAAAGCCAAGGAGACCCTCCAGGCGAGTAAGTACTGCAGACCACCGACCTCGGAAGATGTCGCTGCCCGAGAGCCTGCTGCCCTGAGACGTTCGGCCCCACCTTTCAGAAACGATGAGACTTCTCTAACCTGACGGCCAGCATGGGAACTGCCCAAGTTGCCAGGGACATCAGACAAGAGGCTGGGGACCCTCCTCCTGCTCAGAGCCAAGCTCCGGGCTTTGAGGCTGAGGAATTCCCTTTATACTGCTTAATCTGAGCCACATTGCCTGTGATTTTTTCTGGAAGAGCTGTTCCAAAACAGCCAATCAACCAAGACAGTTAATGCAAAACTGTTGCCAGGAGGATTTCATACATGAGGGTTCTGATCGAGGGGAGAGTGGGGCCCACAGTCAGGCAGTGGAGAACAATCAGAGATCTTGTTCTCCTGGGTCTCACTCTCAGGCCTCCTGAGCAGCCCAGAGCGCCAGGGGAAGAGCTGGTCGACCCGCAGCCACCCGCAGGTCAGATCCTATCACTCCCTTCCATCTGCCATGAGGGAGGATGGAATACCTGATGGAGAGCCAATCTGGAGACGAAGAACGCTCTGACTGCCCGCAGGGAAGCCTGTCTCCCACGTGAGGGGAGGGAAGAGGGAGCGGCTGTGGAGCAGGCGGACCCCTCCGCCAACCACACCGATTTTGGGGGGGAGAAGCATCCAGAAACTGTCTGACCCCTGGTCTCACTGTCTGGACTCTGGTGGGGAGTGGGGGGGACAGGGATGTTTAGTGCCTTCATCACTGGCTGGTCCTGTCAGGTGCGAAGTGGGGAGACGCCCACAGGCTAAGAGAGAGCATCTCTGGGGCGCAGAATCCCAGGCAAGGCCTGGAGGAAGGAGAAGAAACAAATCCGGGATTCCCTTTATCCCTAGGGAGCTCCCAGCCTCATGGGGGCTCAGAAAGAACCCAGAAGTCAGGGGATTAGAAAGAATGGGAAAGAAGGAAAGGAGGCAGACGCCAGTGTAATAATGACCACTAGCATTTCCTGGGCCCTAACTCTGTACCAGGAATTGGCGGTTGTGGGGTTTGCACAGAAGAACGTATTGAAAGTACTTAGTGCAGGGCTGGCATCAGGCAGATGCTCAATCAATGCTGTTTTATTTATCAGGTAGCTGTGTCATTACCCCCATTTTACAGATGAGTAAACCGAGGCTGAGAAGGGATATGAGTTACCAGGAGGTGGCAGAGCACGCACATCCAGGTTCGTCTGCCCGAGGCTCAGGCCCTCATCGCTGGTGTTGTGGTGTTAGTGGTTCAAGTGGATGCTAGCTCAGAGCAGGGAGAGGAAGCAGCCCCTCAGGGCTGGTCCTTGGTGGCCAGGCATGGTAGGCAGAATTCTGAGATGGCCCTGAAGATCTCCAGTCCTTGGTGTACACATCCTGTAAAATCCCCTTCCCCTAAGAGTGAACCTGACGGATGTCATTCTTGTGACTTACTTGCTAATCAGTTGACTTTAAGTTCATCGTAACGAAGAGCATTCTGGGTGGGCTTGATCTAATCAGGTGGGCTCTTACAGGGGTTTATCTGGGTGATAAACACGTTGCGGAACCAGATGAGGTCGTGGCTGCACAATATTGTGAATACACGAAACGCCACTGAATTGTTCACTTTAAAATGGTTAATTTTATGTTATGTGACTTTCACCTCAATAAGAAAATTTTAAAAAGGGAGTGTCTTAGCATGGGCTGCTACAATAAATACCCCAGGCTGGGTGACTTAAACAATGAATATTTATTTCTCAACTTTCTGGATGCTGGAAGTCCAAGATCAAGGTGTTGACAGATCTGGTGTCTGGTGGGGCCTGCTTCCTGGCTTGCAGATGGCGGTTTTCTTAGGTGTCCTCACATGGTGGAGAGCAGAGGGAGAAAGCAAGCACTAGTGTATTTTCTTATAAGGGCACTAATCCCGTTCATGAGGCTGCACCCTCATGACCTAATCACCCCAAAGGTTCCACCTCCTAATACCATCACCTGGGGAGGTTAGGATTTCAACATGAATTTTGAGGGTCCTGGCCAACAGTCAAAGAGAAAACAGGGACCTCCGTCTTACAGATGCAAGGAAATGAATCCTGCCAACAACCACGGAGTTGGGAGGGGTCCCCAGACCTCAGAAGAGACCCCCCTCCCATCCTGGCTGACCCTGAGCTAAGCTGTGCCTGATTCCCCACTCACAGAAACTAAGTTGCTAAATTTGTGGTCATTTGTTGGTCAGCATAGAAAACAAACACAACAAGGTGGGCCAGCCAGGAAGAATGTCCTGGAAGAGAGGAGCAGGGCTCAGGTAGGGTTCATGCCACACTCACTTTCTGGATGATGAGGTGTGTGTGGAGGAGAGTCTGGAAGCTTCGGGACAGTGGTTTGTTTTCTACCAGTGGTTTCTGCCTGGGGGTCCTCATGGGTGGGCAGCCCCCCCCCGCCAGGTCACTTACCCCACCACCCCTCCCCCGAAGTACTGGGAAGCCTGGCGCCACTCTGGATGAGACCCCGTGGGGTACAGTCTGGTTTTTATTAAGTATCATAAGCTCAATATTAATTCCTGCCAGAAACAAACATTTAGTCTGTGTCCTGCTGTAAACACAGATGCTTTGAGACACAGGTCCTTGGGTCATGGGGAAGATGTGCGTAGTCCTTCCAAAGTCCCCATCCGCCCCACAGAGCCTCTGGTCTGGAGGATAGGTCGAGGAAAGGGAGGAACACCAGGGCTAAAAAATCCCAAACCTGATGACAACGTCCTGGGCTCCTTCCTACGGCAGCATCGAGCTGGAGCTGGTGGACAGTGATGGGAACAGTCTGTGTCCTCTCCGGGCAGCAGTTAGGAGGGGTTGTGTTAAGGGTATGTGCTGCCACCAGGAACTTTTCTGGGGACATTTCTAGTCCTGTGACACGCTTGGCGTGATTCGGGCAGAACTCACTCTTCAGGGCCCAAGGTCCTCCGAGGGACCCCTCAGAGCCCTGAACATGAGAGGAGTGGGAAACTGAGACTTTTCTCAGGAGGCTCCTGCCTCAGCAGACAAGAAGTGAGGCCACAGGAGTTTACCTGCCCAAGGGGTCTCTGGTGGGTTGAATAGCATCCCCCCCAAAATTCATGTCCAACCAGAACCTGTGACTTGAGCTTATTTGGAAATAGGATTGTTGCAGATGCAATTAGTTAAGGATCTTGATATGAGAGCATCCTGGATCAGGGTGGGCCCTAAACCCAATGACTGATGTCCTTTGTGTGTGTGTGTGTGTGTGTGTGTGTGTGCACTTTTATTAGTTAGTGATAAAAATAATCAAAATAAATTATTATTTATTTATTATTGGGATATAGTTGTTTTACAATGTTGTGTTAGTTTCTACTGTACAGTGAAGTGGAGTTCCCTGTGCTATACAGCAGGTTCTTATTAGGTATCTATTTTATACATATTAGTGTATATATGTCAATCCCAATCTCCCAATTCATTCCCTCGCTCCCCAGTTTTCCCCCCTTGGTGTCCATACGTTTGACTGGTGTCCTTTTAAGTGGTGAGGGCACAGAGAGACACCCAGAAAGGATGGCCATGTGATGACAGGGCAGAGATAAGAGTGAGGCCAAGAAACACAAAGCATGCCCAGCAACACCAGAAGCTGGAAGAGGCAGGAAGGATGCCCCCCAACCAGAGCCTCCAGAGGGAGCCCAGCCCTGCCGACAACTTGATTTCAGACTTCTGGGCTCCTCACCTGTGAGAGAATAAATCTCTTGTTTGAAGACACCCAGTCTGAGGTCCTTTGTTACTGCAGCCCCAGGAGAGTAGCCCAGGGGTGGAGAAAAACAGTCGGCGCTTCCCTTCTCCTGCGTGGGTCCTGGAAGTGGGTCGGCCTTGGTGGGGGCTGTCTGCCTGGGTTGGGGGGACATAGTGGGGCCTCAGTAAACACGTGTCCTGAATGGGGGAGAGAGACATGGTGTTTGGCCTCCCAACTTGAAGCAGCTTGGTGGCATTGCAAGAAGGACTTAGCATTCACTTCCGATCGCTGCCTTAGTGAATCACCACACACTCGTGTCTTTTTAAAAAAATTATATTGACGTATAGTTGATTTACAATGTTGTGTAGCGCTTGTCTTAAAGCAACAGAAATGTGGTTTTTAAAAATAATTAATTAATTTATTTATTTTTGGCTGCATTGGGTCTTCGCAGCTGTGTGTGGGCTTTCTCTAGTTGCGGCGAGTGGGGGCCATTCTTTGTTGCGGTACGCAGGCTTCTCACTGTGGTGGCTTCACTTGTTGCGGAGCACGGGTTCTAGGCGCGTGGGCTTCAGTAGTTGTGGCATGAAGGCTTAATTGCTCTGCGGGATGTGGGATCTTCCCAGACCAGGGATCAAACCTGTGTCCACTGCATTGGCAGGAGGATTTTCAACCACTGCACCACCAGGGAAGTCTCAGAAATGTGTTTATCTTACGATTCTGGAGGTCAGAAGTCCAGCATGGGTCTCACCAGTAAAATCATGGTGTGGGCAGGGCAGCGTTCCTTCTGGAGGATCCAGGGGAGAGTCTGTTTCCTGCTCAGACTATTGGCAGAGTTCAGTTCCTTGTGGTTGTAGGACTGAGGTTCCCATTTCCATGCTGGCTGTCAGCTGAGGGCCATTCCCAGCTTCTGGAGGCACCTGCATTCCTCGGCTCCTGGCCCTTCCTCCATCTTCAAAGGCAGAAACAGTGGGCTGAGTCCTTCCCATGCCTCAGATCTTTCTGAGCTTTCTTGCACGGTTACACCTCTCCAACTGCAGCCGGGAAAAGGTCCCCACTTAAAAAAATTTTTTTTTCTATTTTTTGGCCGTGCCACACAGCATGTGGGATCTTAGTTCCCCGACCAGGGATCAAACCTACTCCCCCTACACTAGAAGCTTGGAGTCTTAACCACTGGACAGCCAAGGAATTCCCAAGGTCCCCACTTTTAAGGACTCTTGTGATGACATTTGCCAACCAGGCTAATCCAAATCCTTAACTTAGTCTCATCTGCAGAGTCTGTTTTGCTATATAAGGTACATATTTACAGGTTCTAGGGATTAGGACGTGGACACATTGGGGGGCCATCACTCTGATGACCACAGACCCCAAAGCAATAACCCCAGGAT
The DNA here is from genome assembly GCF_949987535.1 of Balaenoptera acutorostrata. Lineage (NCBI taxonomy): Eukaryota > Metazoa > Chordata > Mammalia > Artiodactyla > Balaenopteridae > Balaenoptera > Balaenoptera acutorostrata. The sequence continues at coordinate 38,301,124 of NC_080078.1, forward strand.
TGATCTTTGCTCGGGGACTCTGAGGCACAAGATGAGCTGTCAGAGGCTGGTGTCTGGGGGAGCAGTGACCTCACTGCCCTGGGCTGGCCCTGAATCCACCTACCAGGCGTCCTCCCCTGGGGGGGCCAAGTCCCCTGCTGCTGTCAGGCTAGATCTCCCAGTCTCTCCAAGTCTGCCTACCTCACACACACCTGGGGATCTCAGGCCCCTCCACACTCTGGGATTCAGCAGGTCCACGGGGCCGTGGGTGTCTGTGTAACAAGCTGTCAGGTGATTCTAATGCTGGGCTGGGGTTGCTGCCTCACTGCTCCCAGAATCTCCCAAACCCCTGCCCCCGCCCCCTCCTTGTTAAGGCCCGGTCACGTGCCTCAATCATGGCCCCTCACCTGCAGCCTCTGAGCCTGGGCGCCTCGTCTGACAGAAGGTGAGTCCTCGAGGGCAGAGTTGCATCTCATCCCGTCTCCGTGTGGGCCCGGCCCCCTGGACAGGGCTCCGTGGACGCTGGCGCAGTAGATGCCCTGTGGACCTCTAGCCTGTGTTTCCCTCCTGAAATGAGGGAAGAAAAGGCTGTGGTGCAGGAAGCCCTGGAGAATAAGGCCTCAGGGGCACAGCTGCAGGTCAGCAACGCAGTCACTGTCAGAAGCCCTCTCTCTGTGGCTCTGTGGGTAGGGACCCTCAGAACAGCCCTCTGGGCTGAACTTCCTCCTGAGTGCTGCTGTTGCGAGGGAGCCCTAAGGAAAGGGAGAACCTCGTGGGGCTGTTGGAAGCCCAGCTCTCTGTCTTGGTGTCTGTCCACGCCTTGACGACCACCTTCCCTGTGCCTGTCCTGCTGGCCCCCTCCTCTTTCCTCCAGGGAAAGGCTGACTCCAGCTCCCCTGGCCGGGCTGGTTTGCCTCCTTCCAGCCTGAAACTCAGGGAAGACACCTGGTGAGGCTGACAGTGTGATGACTGGCACTGTGGTACTGGTGACACAGGTGTAACCGTAGCTGCTGGTTACTGGATTTTTTTTTTCTAAATAAATTTATTTATTTTTGGCTGTGTTGGGTCTTCATTGCTGGGTGTGGGCTTTCTCTAGTTGTGGCAAGTGGGGGTTACTCTTCATTGCGGTGGCTTCTCTTTTTTGCAGAGCACAGGCTCTAGGCACGTGGGCTTCAGTAGTTGTGGCACATGGGCTCAGTAGTTGTGGCTCGTGGGCTCTAGAACGCAGGCTCAGTAGTTGTGGTGCATGGGCCCAGTTGCTCTGCGGCATGCGGTATCTTCCCAGACCAGGGCTTGAACCCGTGTTCCCTGCACTGGCAGGCAGATTCTTAATCACTGAGTCACCAGGGAAGTCCGGTTACTGGATTTTTTACTGCACGCCCATCACTCCCTTGGGACGCGTGGATTGTCTCTCTGCAGCCTTAAATGGCTTCATGAGGTGGGTGTAACCATTGTTCCCATTTTACAGATGAGAAAACTGGGACTCTGAGGGGCCAAGTGACTCACTGAAGTTCACACAGCTGAGAAAAGCCCCAACCAAGACTTCAGCCCAGATCAGTCTGCCCCAGAGCCCAAACCCTTAACCTTTCAGGATGCTGACGGGGTGTGTGGGGCCCAAAGGGGTGCTGCCGGATCAGGGTGACAGAGGCTTCCAGGGGGAGGTTGGAGCTGGGCTTTGCAGGGGTAAGACAGGGTGGCGGCTGGTGGGGAGTAGGGGTGGTGGCACGGCTGACAGGCCCTGGATGGGAATTCGCCTGTGCCCCCTGCTGCATTCACATCCTGGTATGATTTGTGGGTGTGTCCCCTGTCCCAGCTGAGGGATGCCAGGAGAACGAGGGTGGCTCGAGCACCCCTCCCCCTCATACTCTGTCATGGTGCAAATGCAGGAGGGATGGAGTTGTCTGAAGGGAAGGAATTCATGCCTGTCTTCCCCACTGTGCACTAATTTTGCAGAGACATTGTACCTGCCTCCTGAGGCCTTGTTTCAGATGCGTTTCTGCTCTCAGGGCCTCTGGACGCTGGTTTCTCTCTCCTTGCACAATGGACTTCTGCTCTAACCCTGCCAGGGGAGAGCTCTTGGAGAGAGTTGATTGATTTGACAGTGGAAATAGCTACAGGGTAGACAAGGGCCAAGGCCAGCTCTCCCACTGGTGCCCATGCCCGGGAACCCCTGCCCACCCTCTGGTCTGCACCTCTGGCATCTCGGTACAGAGTGGGTTTCTGTCATCTCCTAGGGCAGATGGACCGTGGCTCCTGCACAGCAGAGCATCACTCCCCTTGGTCACTGGTGCATAGAGAGGAAGGACAGAGGCGGGGACTGGGAAGCAAAGGGAAGGTGGTTGTCCTGGGAGGTGTGCTGGCCCATCAGACAGGACGTGTGACCCTGGAACCACCCCCACCCTGGCCTAGCTTCTTCATCTGCCACTCGGATGTGCCTGAGGAGGGCTTGTTGGCTGCTGTTTCACAGAGAATCTTAATTTCTATCATTCCCCAAATATGTGCCAGGCATGCACCACATACACTAGGCAATGTGCCAGGCTCTGGAGGTGCCTTTTGAACAGAGAACAAGTGGTCCCTGCCTGGAAGAGCACAGGGTCTGTCTGGGAGGGAGACAGACAATAAACAAATAGTCACCCCTGGCATCCACAATCTGATAAGTGCCAGGAAGGGGGAGGACATCAGGCGGGGGACTGTGGTTGACTGAATAATGGTCCCCAAAGATGTCCATGTCCTAATGCCTAGAACCTGTGAATATGTCCCTTACAGCAGGGGTCCCCAACCCCCAGGCTGTGGACTGGTAGCGGTCTGCAGCCTGTTAGGAACCGGCCACACAGCAGGAGGTGAGCAGCGGGCGAGTGAGAGAAGCTTCATCTGCCGCTCCCCATCACTCCTCATCGCTCCCCATCGATCCCCATCGATCCCCATCACTTGCATTACCTCCTGAACCATCCCTCTGCACACCTGTCCGTGGAAAAATTGTCTTCCACAAAACCGGTCCCTGGCACCAAAAAGGTTGGGGACCGCTGCCTTACAAGGTAAGAGGGGCTTTGCAGATGAGATTCAGTTAAGGAGGTGGGAAATGATCCTGGATTATCCTGGTGGCCCAGTGTCATCACAGGGTCTTTATGAGAAGGAGCCAGAGTCTTCAGCCAGAGTCAGAGGAGATGTGAGGATGGAAGCCAAGATCTGAATGATGCAAGGAAGGGGCCACGAGCCAGGTAATGTGGGTGCCTCGAGAAGCCAGAAAGGTCAAGGAAATGGCTTCTCCTCTAGGGTCTCCAGAAGGAACCAGCCCTATGGACACCTTGATTTTAGACTTCTTTCTTTTTTTTTTTTTTTTTGATTTTAGACTTCTTGGTGTTACACTTCCAGAATCATAAGAGATTACATTTGTTACAGCAGCGACAGAAAACAAATACAAGGACTCAGTGACATTCCCCTGAGAAGTGACTTTTGGGTTGAAACCTAAGAAATGGGAGGAAGAACAGGTAGAAAGCAGGCATAGTGTTTTTCTGGCAGAGGGAACAGTGTGTGCAAAGGTCCTGAGCTAGGAGGCTCTTAGTCTCTTAGGACAGCAGTTCTCAAACTTTTTGGTTTCAGGACTCCTTTTACACTCTTAAGAATTATTGAAGACCCCAAAGGGCTTTTGTTCATGTGTGGAGTAAATCCCGGGCCAGCTACATAATTCTTAGGGCCTGGTGTGAAATGAATATGTGGGATCCCATTTTTAAAAAGCAGGAAGCAAGTGCTGTTAAAGGTACTAAAATAGAAGCTTTCCTTTTTTTCCCACAATGTCTCTCTCCGGCTCACGTGCATGCACTCAAAGTGTCATGGTGATTTTATTTGCTATTTAATGTCATTCTAAGAAAACAAAAAATTTAAAATTTAAATATTAGGATGACTTTTACTATCTATCTTTATATCCTGCAATGCCTGTTTCAATGCAGCCTGAGAGAATTTAACTGGTATAGAGAATCACTGAAATTACTCTATTTGTATTGTTTAGCTTGTCCCCAGAGGGTCCCTGGAGCAGGGCAGGCACAAACGGGAGGCAGAGTCAGGAAGTGAGGAAGGAGGAAGAGGTGCAGGGCTGGCCCCAGGCACGCTTCCTGGGCCAAGGACCCTCACAGGCTCCCAGGGCCGGGTGACTCACACACCCCAGCCTGACAGCCCCCTCCCGCCAGTCCCAGGAGCGATGCACCACGGCCTGGCCGGGTGCTTGAAGCCAGGCAGCTCTTTCTCATGGGCCTGTTCCAAGCCATGGCGGACGGTGGATGGGCAACCTCTAAGGATAAACTGCCATGCCTGGCCACACAGGTACCTGGATGGGGGTAGGCAAGAGACTCACACCTTCCAGGAGGAGGGTGTCTTGGGTGGGGCTGCTTTGCCCCAATGTGAGAAACTTAGCCTGACCCTGACTCTTCCCTCATTTGCATCTGGGCTTCCGCTGTGCGGTGGAGCGATGCGGAACACAGCTTCCCCTTCCCCACCCAACTTGACTCTGTCTCTGGGCACTGAAGTTGCAGGTTGGGAAGGAGGGTGCTGGGTGGGGAGGATTTTTATTTAGCAAATGAAAATACAGGATGCCCAGTTAAATTTGAATTTTGAGTAAACAATGAATAATTCTTTAACATAAGTATGTCCCATGCAATTTTGGGGAAATATAGTGTCTCTCTTATCTGTGGGGGGGTTGGTTCCAGGACCCCCAGGATACCAAAATCTGCAGATGCTCAAGTCCCTTTTATAAAGTGGAGTAGTATTTGCATATAACCTCTGCACATCTTCCCGTATACTTTATTTATTTATTTATTTTAAAGCTTTTATTATTTACTTATTTTTTGGCTGTGTTGGGTCTTCGTTTCTGTGCGAGGGCTTTCTCTAGTTGTGGCAAGCGGGGGCCACTCTTCATCGCGGTGCGCGGGCCTCTCACTATCGCAGCCTCTCTTGTTGCGGAGCACAGGCTCCAGTCGCGCAGGCTCAGTAGTTGTGGCACACGATCTTTGTTGCTTCGCGGCATGTGGGATCTTCCCGGACCAGGGATCGAACCCGTGTCCCCTGCATTGGCAGGCAGATTCTCAACCACTGCGCCACCAGGTAAGTCTGGAGCAAGCTTTTTTTTTTTTTTTTTTTTTAATAATTTTTCTAAAATTTATTTTTATTTATTTATGGCTGTGTTGGGTCTTCATTTCTGTGCGAGGGCTTTCTCTAGTTGTGGCAAGCGGGGGCCACTCTTCATCACGGTGCGTGGGCCTCTCACTATCGCAGCCTCTTTTGTTGCAGAGCACAGGCTCCAGTCGCGCAGGCTCAGTAGTTGTGGCTCACGGGCTTAGTTGCTCCGCGGCATGTGGGATCTTCCCAGACCAGGGCTCGAACCCGTGTCCCCTGCATTGGCAAGCAGATTCTCAACCACTGCGCCACCAGGGAAGCCCTTCCCGTATACTTTAAATCATCTCTAGATTACTTATAATACCTAATACAATGTAAATGCTATGTAAATAGCTGCCAGTAAATTCAAGTTTTGCTTTTTGGAACTTTCTGGATTTTTTAAAAAATATTTTCAGTTCGCGGTTGGTTGAATCTGCAGATGTGGAAGCTGCAGATACGGAGGACCAACTGTACTTAAGTTTAAGATGTATTCTTTGTTTATCTGAAATTTGAATTTGTGTGTCTTGTATTTATCTGGCAACCCTGTGGGCAGACCCAAGGCACGAGAAGGCTGAGGAATGGGTGTCTGAGGTAGGTGGTGATTTGCGGCCGGGGGAACCCTGTGTGCTGATATCCACGTTCCAGCACATGCTCTATTGCCCCATCGACTTCACTTATAAAACACAAGTTCAAAGATAAAATTACTAAGAAGTTTAAGACAGCAGAGCATGAGGCCAAGTATGGGGTCCTTCCGAGCCTGGGGCCCTGTGTGATCATGCAGGTTACACACTCATCAGCCAATCCTGGGTATATCCGTTGACATTTATTATACTAGAAATTAAACTCGAGAAAAATTTAAAATATTTATTTACTAACTCAGCTAAAAACAGTAATAAATCCATTAGATGTTTACATAAATGACATGTTTTATGAAAAATAACTGTAGTTTCCAAAACAAACAAGAAAAGTTAGCAAGAAGAGTGGTTTTGTTTTACATTTTGGAAAATCTTTTTACTATTTGGCCTCACAGAAGTCTCTAGAAGACAGCCGGGTTCTCATATCTGCTTTTGTGTTCACCCCTTCAAAGTGTGTGTTTCAGTGATTTTAGTGTATTCAGAGAGCTGTGCATCCGTCATCAGGATCAGTTTTAGAACATTTCATCACCTCCCCCTGCAAATAAAAGTCCTTATCCCCATTAGCAATCACTCGCCATTTTCCGCTTCCCAGGCCCTGGTGACCACCAATCTACTTTCTATCTCTATGGATTTGCATATTCTGAATATTTTATATAAATGGATTCATACAATATGTGACCTTTTGTGTCTAGCTTCTTTTACCTACCATCATGTTTTCAAGGTTCATCCATGTTGTAGCAGGTGTTAGTTGGATTAGACTTATGCCTAAGTTTTCTTCCAAGAGTTTTATAGTTTTAATTCTTACATTTAGCTCTTACATTTACATTTAGGTTCCATTTTGAGTTAATTTTTGTATATGGTGTGAGGTAGGGGCCCAATTTCATTCTTTTGCATCTGCACATCTGATTTTCCCAGCACCATTTCTTGAAAGGACTATTCTTTCCCCATACTTCTGTCAAAAAAATCAATTGATTGTATATGGATGAATTTATTCTGGACTCTCCATTCTATTCCATTGATCTCTGTGTCTAGCCTACACCAGTACCACACTATTTTGATTACTGTAGCTTTGAAGTAAGTTTTGAAGTCAGGAAGTGTGACTCCTTCAACTTTGTTCTTTTACAAGATTGTTTTGGCTATTCTGGGTCCTTAGAATTCCATGTGAATTTTATTTTTAAAATTTTATTTATTTATTTATTTATCTGGTTGCATTGGGTCTTTGTTGCCGCGCATGGGCTTTTTCTCTAGTTTTGGCGAGCGGGGGCTACTCTTCGTTGCGGTGCACAGGCTTCTCATTGTGGTGGCTTCTCTTGTTGCGGAGCATGGGCTCTATGTGCGCAGGCTTCAGTAGTTGTGGTGTGCGGGCTCAGTAGTTGTGGCGCACGGGCTTAGTTGCTCCGCAGCACATGGGACCTTCCCGGACCAGGGCTCAAACCTGTGTACCCTGCAATGGCAGGTGGATTCTTAACCACTGTGCCACCAGGGAAGTCCCCCATGTGAATTTTAGAACCAGCTTGTCAATTTCTGCAAAGAAGCCAGTTGGGATTTTAAAAGGGATTGCATTGACTCTGTAGATCAGTTAGGGGAGTGTTGCCATCTTAGCAATATTTAATCTTTCAATCCATGAACATGTCTTTCTATTTCATTGATTTCTTTCAACAATGTTCTATAGATTTTTTTAAAAAAATTTTATTATTATTTTAAAATAAATTTATTTATTTATTTATTTTTGGCTGTGTTGGGTCTTCGTTGCTGCGTGCAGGCTTTCTCTAGTTGCAGCAAGCGGGGGCTACTCTTCGTTGCGGTGTGCGGGCTTTTCATTGCAGTGGCTTCTCTTGTTGCAGAGCACAGGCCCTAGGCATGCGGGCTTCAGTAGTTGTGGCTTGAGGGCTCAGTAGTTGTGGCTCATGGGCTTAGTTGCTCCACGACATGTGGGATCTCCCCAGACCAGGGCTCGAACCCGTGTCCCCTGCAATGGCAGGTGGATTCTTAACCACTGCGCCACCAGGGGAGTCCCCCATGTGAATTTTAGAACCAGCTCATCAATTTCTGCAAAGAAGCCAGTTGGGATTTTAAAAGAGATTACATTGACTCTGTAGATCAATTTGGGGAGTATTGCCATCTTAGCAATATTTAATCTTTCAATCCATGAACATGTCTTTCTATTTCTTTGATTTATTTCAACAATGTTCTATAGCTTTTAGAGTATGAGTTTTGTACTTTTGTTAACTTTTTCTTAAGTAATTTGTTCTTTTTGATGTTAATGTAAATGGAATTGCTTTCTTAATTTCATTTTTGGGTTGTTCATTGAAAATGTATAGAAATATGACAGATTTTTGTCTGTTGATTTTATATCCTGCAATCTTGATGAATTCATTTATTAGTTCTAACAGATTTTTAATATATTCCTTAGGATTTTCTACATACAAGATCATGACATCAAATTGGTTTTGTCCAATGCATTCTCATGATTGGATCGAGGTGATGGATTTTGGGGACGAATCCCTCAGAAGTGAGGTGCCCTTCAGTGTATCCCATCAGGGGCTCATGCTGTCCATGAGTCTTATTCCTGGCAGTAAGGGGTAGTTCTTACTTCTTCCTTTCCAATTTGGATACCTTTTATTTCACTTTCTTGCCTATGTACACTGGCTAGAAACTCCAGTGCAACACTGAATAGTATGCTGAATGGCAAGAGTGGACATTTTTGTCTTGTTCCTGATATTAGGGGGAAAGAATTCAGTTCTTTCACCCTTGAGTATGATATTGGCTGTGGGTTTTTCATAGATGCCCTTTACTATGTTGAGAACATTCCTTTCTATTTCTAGTTGGTGAGTGTTTTATCAGAAACAGCAGTTTATTAGCCACGTACACTCACAGCCCAGGGAAGGAGGATGCTGTACACCACGCAGGGCCACGTGGGGTTGCACTCAGGAACAGAGTGAACCAGCAGGGGCTGTGGGAGGACGCTTTGTAGTAATAAGAGGGCAGGTGCCTCCTGGTTCCCACAGGAGGATGTGATGTGCTTGCTTGAGTAATCCGTGGGCTGGCGGGGAACTGAAGTCCACTGCTCATGGCCCATCAGGGGCTGTGTTCCATTTGATAAGGGGGGCTGTTTGGCTAGGGGATCCTATCTGTGGAAGCCGAGTTGGGTGGGGAACTTGCAGCTAGGACATTCAAAGCCCTCCCGGTTTCAGATGTCAAAGTGGTATATAATGTTGGGTCTTAATTTGGGGCCTTCCACCTAAGGTCACTGGGGACCTGCATGGGGGGCGCGCGTCAAAGCCTGTCTACGGTCGGTTCCTGGGGGCAGACCTGGAGTCACCTGCTGGACCAATGCATGAACGCGGGCTGCAGCAGCTTCCCTTCAGATGCCCGGGGTGTGGAGCTCAGTGGGACCACTTCTCTCCTCCCCTCTCATCTGAATGTTTCGATTGACTTCCTTTACTAAACTGTATTCACCTGTGCAAATATTTGTGGTTGGCCCAGCCCGCTGCCCAGTCCTCTCTTGCTGCATGGGGTTGCTGCTGGTGTTGAGCTGCACCTCAGAGGGCAACATGTCTCAAAAACACTGCCTGTTCAGTTTTTTTCCTTTCCCGGGGACACGCACCATTTATTTTCACCTACATAGCATGCACACACAGGTCTTATTTTAAAAGCATTAAGAACAATACCACTGTGCAATTATGGAACTACCACAGCAATTCACAGTCAGTCATGAGAACGCTTGCGTTTGTCAGCCAAGAGCTCCCGGCACCTCAGTCACCTGCTGGTTAACCCTGTGTTTTCTCTGTGACGTTGCTCTCTTGCTTCCAAGGCTCAGACCTCAGAAAAAGAAAAATGGCAGAGCGCACCGTACTGGGATTCCCCAAGTTCTCCTGGACTGAAGGCGTTTAACACTTTCTGCCCTGGAAGTTAACTGCAATGGAATGTGATTCAGCGGAGATGAAATATTTTATCTGTTGCTTGTAGGTGCCATTGCTGGGAGGAGAGTTCCGGGTTCTGGGGTTTGCCCCTCTAGCTCTGATCCCAGGCTGCAGGCAACTCATCTATGTGTGAGTTGGATGGATGGGCAGAAAATCAATGGTTTTGCTCTGCTGACAAAAAGGCTCCTGGCAACTCGAATGCAGGAGACCATTAAAATACCACTGACACAATTATTTACTATGAAGATGTAGCTATTGATTTAACAGTTATATGAATGAAATGCAGGAAAACGAGTGACAGCTGGGGGTAGCAGTCTTTTCCCCAGAAGTGGTCCCCCTGGAGTGTGGCAGCTTAGGTGGGGGGAGAGCTGAGCTCTTTCTTTTTTTTACATTTGAAAAACTTTTTATCATGAAATAATTTTAGACTTATAGAAGAGTTGCAGAGATCATTCAGGGAGTTCCCATGTCACCTGTCACACAGCTTTTTCCTCCTAATGTCAACGTCTTACATAACCAAGTACAATGACCAAAACCAAGAAATCATCACTGGCACCACATTGTTAACTGACCACAGACTGTGTTCGAATGTCATCAGCTCTGAATCTAATGTCCTTTCTCTGTCCCAGGGCTCCACATTGCATTTAATTGTCATGTCTCCTTCGTCTCTCATCTGTGACAGTTTTTCAATCTCTCCTTTCCCTTTGTGACCTTGATCCTTTTGAAGAACAGTGTTCATGTGTTTTGTAGAAAGTCCCTCAAATTGGTTTTGTCCAATGCATTCTCATGATTGGATCGAGGCGATGGATTTTGGGGACGAATCCCTCAGAAGTGAGGTGCCCTTCAGTGTATCCCATCAGGGGCTCATGCTGTCCATGAGTCTTATTCCTGGCGCTATGAACCTTTGTCCCCTGGTTAAGGTGGTGTCTGCCACCTAAAGTGACTATTTTTCCCTTGGTAATTAATAAACATTTAGGGGGAGGTACTTTGGGGTCATGCACATATTCTGTTTCTCCCTAAACTTTCGCCCACTCATTTTAGCATCCTCGATGCATTGAGCATTTGGTTTGAATTCCAGAAATTCTCTGAGCAGCCCTTTTTCCCTCCATTGCAGAATTAAACTCAAGCTGCCAAAGGTCTGCAGGCAAAGTCTTTCTAAAGTCCGTTGTGAGTTAGCGGACCCAGGAAAACTGTCACCAAGTGCGCACGTCAAGGTGACACAATTACATGAATGGTTCCAACAGGCCACTCTGTCCGGATGTTCCCATGAGAGAAATGACCTGTGGGCTCTCCCCATCTTCGGTTCTGGTCACAAATGTGACTTTAGGGTTAGATCAAAAGGCACCCGCCTCTTCAAGCCCACATCGCTGCCACCAGCGTGTCATTTTTGTCAAGGAATGTGTGCAATTAATAAAGGCGGCAGGGCTGGCTGGGAAACCAATTACAACAAACACATCAGGTGTCGATAGGGAGGCACAAACACAGGTCCCATTGATTGATGCCAATCACCCTCGGCACCTGGCCCTCCAGCCCGTTTTTTTACACCTTTGGGGACCATTGTAAAATGTCAGTTTCCATGCGTTTCCAAGCGTGCTCACACAGTGTGTGCTTTTGCCAAAACCTGGGTTATGTATGCAGGGAACCAAGAGTGTATTTCTTGCTGCTAATGTCTGCTTTGTTCTGACTCTTCCCTGGTATGTCATGTAAGGCTTAAAAAAAAAAAAAAAAAAAAAAGCTTATAAAGAAAGAAAACCCAAAAGGCAGAGCCTCTTGAAGTGATGGCCTTCACCAATCTCCTGGGTGGAAATGCTCTTCTTGCCTCTTGGGCCTGGTGGGCGAAGGTCTGCTGGCTGCTAGCCCACCAAAAGAGATGGGCCCCTCACTCCAGAGCTTTCCAAGGTGGCCCATTCTGCTGCTGGACGGATTGAGCCCGGTTCCTGAAATTCTTCCCTCCCCACAGCTGGGTTCTTCCCCCTGAGTCCTCACAGGGCAATGGCAGTGACTTGAGGGCAGGGACCACGTGTCCGTCTTTCATCCTAGAGCCCAGCCCGGAGCCTGACCCAGAGTCCGTGCTCAGGAAACCTTTGTGGAGCTGAGTCACTGGAGAGATTTGGCAGAGAAACTCACCCAAGCCCGAAGCCTCTGGAACCTCTGGGATATTCTTCAGCAGATCGTCCTGCTTGCTCGGCGCCTGATGTGTGGGGGGAGTGGGCAATGGTGCTTAATCACGTTCTGTGTCAATTAAGTGTTTGGCTCAGTGCTGCCCCTGGGAGGGACAGGAGGGCGGTGATCCCACGGGGGTCAGGGCAGCCTGGGCGCAAGCCCTGGGAATGGAAACTGTGGGCAGGAGGACGGGCTGAGTGTGTGCGGATTCTCCTCTGCAGACTTCAATGGCAAGTCTGTTATTTCGGGGATGAGGGTGCTTGCGTCTCATTAGAGCAAATCCCAAACCCTCCTCCTGGAGCTTTCAGGTGAGAGGCCGGAACTGTTTTTCAAAAAAAATTAGTTGTGTTTTCTGGGGTGGGGATGGGCCACAGCTGTGTCCCTGGCCCCCGTGGCTGACAGGATCCAAGGAAGAGCGGGCTTCCTGATCTACCCAGGCAAGTTGGGTGAGCGGAAATGGGAGGCCAAGTGGGCTCCAAGAAGTCTCCTCAAGCATCCAGAGGTTCACCCCAAACCTCGGTGCTTGTGGAAGCTCATGGGCCAAGTCTGGGGTCTTGCAAGTAAGGGGGCTGCTTCCACTGTGACATCTTCTCAGACCCAGACACTTCTACTTACACGGACCCCTGTGGTGACCCTGGGTCCACCTGGATAATTTAGGATCATCTTTTTTTTTTTTTAAGTAACTATTTCTTTTTTTTTTTTTTTTAATTTTATTTATTTATTTATTTATTTATTTATGGCTGTGTTGGGTCTTCGTTTCTGTGTGAGGGCTTCCTCTAGTTGCGGCAAGTGGGGGCCACTCTTCATCGCGGTGCGCGGGCCTCTCACTGTCGCGGCCTCTCTTGTTGCGGAGCACAGGCTCCAGGCGCGCAGGCTCAGTAGTTGTGGCTCACGGGCCTAGTTGCTCCGCGGCATGTGGGATCTTCCCAGACCAGGGCTCGAACCCGTATCCCCTGCATTGGCAGGCAGATTCTCAACCACTGCGCCACCAGGGAAGCCCCAGGATCATCTTATTTTAAGGTCACTGATTAGCAACCTTTTTTCCCCCTTGCCAGGAAACCCAACATATTCACAGGTTTGGGGGTTAGGATGTAGATATTTTGGGGGGCCATCTGGCTCCTCTCTGTCCCAGAGCCTGGCACTCAGAGGAGGCTCTCGCTGTATTTGTTACCGGCTGGGTGGACAGTGGTTGACGGGTGTGGGAGGACAGAGCTGCACCCAGTACCTGGGACATCCCCTCCTCGGGGCATTAGCAAGACCTTGAGATGAAAACAAGCCTCGCTCTGGTCTCTGGAGCAGCCGTGCCCACTCGTGCCTCTTAGAATGACCTATAGGCACACACACACAAAAAAAGAAATGGGAGAGAAAGATTAAAAATAGATTTTATTTAACCCAATATATGCAAAATATTACCATTAAAGTGATTAGTATGTATTACTAATGAGATATTTTACATTCTTGTTTTTCATTTGAAGCCTTTGAAATCCGATATGCATTTTGCACTTAAAGCACATCTCAGATCAGACTGGCCACGTTTCAAGGGCTTCAAGAACCACATGTGGCTAGTGGCCACTGCATTGGGCAGTGCACATCTAAATCACTAGGCATTCACAGAGAAGGTTTGGTAATTTAGAAGTAACACTACGTACTCCAGGCCAGGATAGACCCACTTAGTAAGTTACAGTCACTGTAATTCTTATTCCCTCTCCCTCCCTCTACTTCTTCTTTCCTCCATCAGCCTTCTGGCGACTGGGCTGTGAGTTTAATTTTTATTTACTTATTTACTTATTTATGGCTGTGTTGGGTCTTCGTTTCTGTGCAAGGGCTTTCTCTAGTTGCGGCAAGTGGGGGCCACTCTTCATCGCAGTGCGCGGGCCTCTCATTATCGCGGCCTCTCTTGTTGCAGAGCACAGGCTCCAGACGCGCAGGCTCAGTAATTGTGGCTCACGGGTCTAGTTGCTCCACGGCATGTGGGATCTTCCAGACCAGGGCTCGAACCCGTGTCCCCTGCATTGGCAGGCAGATTCTCAACCATGCGCCACCAGGGAAGCCCTGGACTGTGAGTTTAATCTCAGCTCTTCTCCTTACTGACTGGGGACCTTGCCTGAGTCACCCTTTGAAGCTTCCGTTTATTCGTCTGTAAAATGGAGATGGTAATCCTTACTCGCTGATAGTCAAAAGGACCAAACAGCATGTTCCTGGCCCTGGCTTCCGTGGACACTCCTGTCCTCTGCATCATCAGCCTCAGACCCTCAGTGGCCCCGCACTGAGGGCAGTTGCCAGGAGCTTCCCTCTAGCTGGAAAGGCAGAAGGGGAAGACTGTATTATAACTAGAAAATACTGTAAGGCCAATGGTAAAGCTTCAGTGGACTAAAGTCAGAAATATATATATATATTTGGCAGCAACATGCGGCTTATGGGATCTTAGTTCCCTGACCAGAGATCAAACCCAGGCCCTTGGCAGCGAAAGCGCGGAGTTGTAACCACTGGGCTGCCAGAGAATTCCCTAAAGTCAGAAATATAACCCAGGGACACAAAGGAGATGAGAACCCTACACAGGGCCTCTGGGACTCTGAGCCTGAGAGCAGGACAAAATCTTGTGCTCAGGCACCTGTCCTGCATCAGCGCAGCCAGTTCTCCTCAGCTGTCCCACTGGAGTGAATTACATTATGGGAACCCCTTGGAGATATGGCAAGTTCAGTTCCAGACCACCGAAATAAAGCAAATATCACAATAAAGCAAGTCACGTGGATTTTTTTTTGTCTCCCAGTGTGTATAAAAGTTATGTTTACACTATGCTGTAGTCTATTAACTGTGCAATTGCCTTCTGTCCAAAAGAACAATGTACATACTTTAATTCAAAAATTCTTTATTGCTAAAAAATGCTAACCATCATCTGAGCCTTCAGTGAGTCGGTAGTATATTCAAAGATCATGGATCATCATGACAAATATAATAATAATGACAAAGTTTGAAATATTGCGAGAATTACCAAAATGTGACACAGAGACATGAAGTGAGTAGCTGCTGTTGGAAAAATGGTGCCAGTAGATGCTTGATGCAGGGTGGCCTCAAACCTTCAATTTGTATTTGTAAAAAAGGCAACAGAGTGGAGATCAGTAAAACAAGGTGTGCCTGTAATTCCTCTGTGGTTGGGTCGCTGTGTGTCTCGAGGGACTGGTTTCATCTCCAGGAGCAAGTGGGGCAGGGAAAAGACCTCCTGAGTGGGCCAGTAGGTTGCAAGGATAAACAGAGGCATCCTGGCACTCAGTCATAAGGTCCCAGCCCTTGTTCTGACTATTTGACACCCCCCGCAGGACAGTGACAGGCACCTTGGAAGCGTCCTGTACCAGCTCCAGGAATTCTGGACTCTGGTGCTTTTATGTTTTTCTGCTGGACGGCAAAGGGGCCTTGTGATGCAGGGTGATTAACCAGTCCTTGAAGGGCTATGTGCTTTTCTCAAGTTCATCAGAGGTGGGAGAGTCCCTGCTCTTTGTGGCTTTTCTTCACTGCTCTGCATCACCTACTTGCTCCTTAAGGGATGGGAGGGGACACATTTTGGAAAATAAAACTGCGGGGCAGTGTAATGATCAGATGCACACTTGCGGTTCTCTGTGAGGTAAGTGGCAGTGAATCAGAAACTCTTCTGGATTTGGGTTGAGTTCTATAAGCCTGTGTGAGTATGTGGAAAATCAAGGCTTGGTGTTTGGGGAACCCAGGAAAATTCTGGAAGTTTCCACTGTCTGGGGAGTCGACAGAGCCTGTGTCCCCAGGACTCCAAGATATCTCGGGCTCTCCACAGAGGGAGGACTTCCCAGCAGAAGTGCCCAAATCTCCAGAGCCCTGGGCAAGTGAGGAAGGCTGAAAGGAATTTACAAACAGATGGACAGCTGTGTCTGTCCACTGGGCAGTAATTGCATCCTATTAGCATTGCTAATTTGCATTGTTATCAGTTTCTACAACTTACAGAGTTGTGTTTTTTTTTGGTTTTTTTTTTTGGCCGTGACCCGTGGCTTGTGGGATCTCAGTTCCCCTACAGGGTTTTTTGTTATTTGGTTTCTTTAAATTAATTAATTAATTAATTTATGGCTGTGTTGAGTCTTCGTTGCTGTGCACGGGCTTTCTCTAGTTGCAGCGAGCAGGGGCTACTCTTCGTGGCAGTGCACGGGCTTCTCATTGAGTATCTTCTCTTGTTGCGGAGCACAGGCTCTAGGCGTGTGGGCTTCAGTAGTTGTGGCTCACCGGCTCTAGAGCACAGGCTCAGTAGTTGTGGCGCCTGGGCTTATTTGCTCCGCTGCATGTGGGATCTTCCCGGACCAGGGATCGAACCCGTGACCCCTGCATTGGCAGGCGGATTCTTAACCACTGCGCCACCAGGGAAGCCCAGGGATGTGATTTTTGGTTGCTCATGTCAAGATGTCTGTGTGAGAAGCTCTGTAGGTTACTGTTTTCCCTGTGCGCACCCAAATAAGCAATCTGTGGGCACTGTACGAATGTCATGGTCCTCATGAAATGTGCCTCCTGGATTTGACACCCATTAACGATTCTTGTCTTTACCAACCTTTACAATGATGGTTGCAAAATGGAAATTTTCCAATTCAGCATTCCTTCACACATACCAGTCTGCAGTTGGCTTTCTACGATAAGCAAGAGCCCTCCTTTCTCCCCCACTTATTTATTTATGTATTTATTTTTGGTATGCCCTCATGATTTTTTCAAAATAAATTTATTACAACTTCTTAATTATCTTGGTGCTCAAATTGTCCCAAGTGTGATCAGTGGGAGCCCTGTCAAGCTGGCTCCTGTGTCCTTTAGCCATGCACCATCATTTTTTTTTTTTTTAATACTTCCTTACTTTCTGGTATAACAAGGTATTTCAGGCTCATCTTGGCCTTTCCTGTCCCAGTCCTGGAATCAGCCATTTTTCCAAGGAGCCCTGGTTCCCGTTAGTGAGGAATGGTGTTAAGCACCAAGATCTGGGCAGTAGGTGTGCTCATTTTTGCTGTGGTGTTTTTGAGACTCTTCCAAAGGACAGAGCTAGAAAACAAATACACGTATATGCACACGCACATTCATGTACCTACAGGTATATACACATACACAAATGCTTGTATTCACACCTGTGCCTGTTTTAGAGACCATGTGTCCACACCAATACCCCCACTTCCAACCCATCCTCCTGTCCATATTTGTATTTTCTTTCTCCCAATACCAGCAACACCTTTATGCATTTGCTCAATCCTACAATATATCCTAAAATAGCATTAGAACTGCTGCACAATGTCCACTACAAACAACAAATCTGGTAAAGAGTTCCAGAGTTTTCCCTGTTCTGCTGACCTCCCCGCTCCCCCCCCGCAAAGACTAAGAGTGTATAGTGAAATCCTGGATTCACAAACGCTGGGGGTACTTCTCCTCAGTCTCTTCTGTGGGGTCATGATATCCATCAGCCGTACAGTTGGGTTCATTTGTCTCAGTTTTCTTCAGTTTTAGGGTTTTTATCTTTCCATCATCGTTAATTTACTTTTATTTTTTGAGTATGTAGAAGGTGCTTCAAAACTTGAAACTATATAAACAGGTATATTCAGAGGACTGTCACGCATCCCAATCTCCCTCTTACCCTGTTTCCTCCCACCTCTTGTAGACAAACATCTTCATTGTTTTCTGGTTTATCTCTTTGAGTTTCTCTTTGTAAAGATAAGCATGTGTGCGTACACACACACACACACACACACACGCACACACACGTTTTCTTATCTTTTTTTCCTTAGGCAAAAGGTAGCATACTATATATGCTCTTTTGTACTTTGCTTCTATCACTTAATAATGTAGCTTGGAAATGACTCCATAGCTGTTCACAGAGAGCTTCCTCATTCTTTTTGGCATCTGTAGTGTACTCCATTGTGGAGATAAACAATAGTTAATTCAACCAATCTCCTATGATTGATCGGTAATCAGTGACAATTTCATTTGTCCCATCTGTGTCTTTTTAAAAAATTGTGATAAAATACACATAACATAAAAATTACTGTTAACCATTTTGAAGTATATAATTCAGTGGCATGAAGTACATTCACATTGTTGTGCAACCACCATCACCATCATCTCCAGAACTCTTTTAATCTTACAAAACTAAAACTCTGTCCCCATGAAACCATAACTCCCCATTCTCCCACCCCCAACCCTGGGCAACCACCACTCTACTTTCTGTCTCTATGAATTTGACAACTCTAGGTACCTTGTGCAAATGGAATCAAACAATATGTGTCCTTCTGTGTCTGGTTTATTTCACTCAGCATAATGCCCTCAAGTTCCATCCATGTTGTAGCATGTGTCAGAATTTCCTTCCTTTTTAAGGCTGAATAATGTTCCGTCTTCTGTCCCTCTTAAAAATGAGATTTTCCCCTATTTGAATTGGGTTGAACAGTAAGAAATGCAAAAAGTGAGCAATTGTACTGAGCTGTATAGTCTGCTGTGTCTAGCTGGGGAGTTATTATCTTAATTATGTGCAGAAAATTTGTAGTGTGTAATCCTTTCACCTAAAAAACTACTGACGAAAGAATTGATAATGTATGCTCCCCTCCCAGGAGATGGGGAGCAATTCCCACCTTCCTCCCTCTTGAGGGTGGGCTAGGCTTAGTGACTTACTTCCAAAGTAAAGAGTCTGGAAGGAGAAAAATAGTAGCTTTACAGTGGAGAAAACTGGCAGACACACCTTGACTGGGTGATCAAGGTGAATGTTATCCGTGATGAGTCATGAGGAGGTCAGGCACCTTGAAATGATGTGGTAAGAAGAGCACCTCACTTCTGTGGGGTTATTCCCCAAACCTATAGCCCCACTCTAATCACAGACACACAAAAAACATCAGAGAAACCCAGCCTGGGGGACATTCTACATGATTCCTGACCTGTACTTCTTAAGACTGTACTTCTTAAGACTGTCAAGGTCTTGAAAAACAAGGAGATTGAAGACCCTTTACAGACCAGAGGAGACCAAGGAGGCATCAAGACTAAATGCCATGTGGTCCCTGGATGGAATCCAGGGACAGAGAGAGGACATTAATGGGAACACTGATGAAATCCAAACCAAGCCTGGAGTTCAGTTAGTAGTAATGTCTCACTGTGAGTTTCTTAGTGACAAATACACCACAGTTATGTAAGATGCTATCAGTAGGGGAAACTGGGAGAGGGTATGGGGGTACATGCCGTACTATCTTTGCAACTTCTCTTTAATTCAAAAATTATTCCAAAATAGAAAGTTTATTTTGGAAAACTGCTAAAGATCAGAGAGCTGGTACATTGGCTCTCAGTATATTGAAAAATACAAACATTTGTTAAATAATGGTGAGGAACATTCTGACCAGAAATTTTAAAATATATATTTATTTATTTATTTGGTTGCCCTGGGTCTTAGTTGTGGCAGGCGGGCTCCTTAGTTGTGGCATGTGAACTCTTAGTTGCGGCATGCATGTGGGATCTAGTTCCCTGACCAGGGATTGAACTCGGGCCCCTTGCATTGGAAGCACAGAGTCTTAACCACTGCGCCACCAGGGAAGTCCTTTGACCAGAAATTTTTTGAAGTAGAAAATATTATTTTTTTTGGCCGCGAGGCTTTCAGAATCTTTGAACCCCGGCCACCACAGTGAAAGCACCGAGTCCTAACCACTGGACCACCAGGGAGTTCCCTGTGGGGAACCAAGTCTTGAAGACTAGTCTTCAGGCTCACCCACGTTAAAGTGTGTGTCAGAGCTTCATTCCTTTGTAAGGCTGAATAATCTTCAGTGTGGTGAACTATCATATGGAACTTTCTCCACAGTTTGGACAGCCAGTCAGATGCTGTCAAAACTTTATAAGTTGGGACTTCCCTGGTGGTCCAGTGGGTACAAGTCTGCGCTCCCAATGCAGGGGGCCTGGGTTCGCTCCCTGGTTGGGGAACTCGATCCCACATGCATGCCGCAACTAAGAGGTCACACGCCGCAACTAAGAAGTCCACATGCTGAAAGTAAAAGATCCTGCATGCCACAGCGAAGATCCCACATACTGCAACTAAGACCCCGCGCAGCCAAAATAAATAAATAAATAAGTAAATAAAAATAAATCTTAAAAAAAAAAACTATAAGTGTTGGACATAACACACACCTGGGGCCTAGTTCTTAAGACATGGATTGGCACCACTCATAGACTTTCGGGGTTGATTGGTCTGGGGTGTGGCCTGGAGAGTCGGTGGGTTCCAAGCTCCCAGGTGATTCTATTTTGCAGTCAAGGTTGAGAACTGCAGCCCTGGGGCCTGCTCCTGAGAGTCCCTGAGGGCAAGGGAGCAAGAGTCAGGGAAGGCTCCCTGGAGGAGGCAGTATCCAAGCAGAGGGGAGGCCTTAGGGAAGGCATGGGATAAAGAGCCACATGGAGGGTGGGAAGGAACAGGCCTGACACCCCTGGATGCCAGTTGGTATCTTTTGGGTGCTAACAAGAGAAAAATGCAGTCCAAACAGTCATGCGTGCAAAGGGAGTTTACTGGTGTCTCACCTGGAAGCTGGTTGGAAACACAGGACCTCGGCCCCACCCAGGTCTCCCTAAATCAGAATCTTCATGTTAACATCATCACCCAGGTGGTGGTGTCTTTGCACCTCAAGGTTTGAGAAGCATGGCTTTAGACGATGGAAAACTGAAACTTGGAACAGAATATTCTGGCTAACCAGGGGTTTTTCTACAAGCTGACACAGTAATTGTACCTGCAGATCTTGTCTGCAGATTTTCAAGCCTTTGCATACAAATCCCAGGAATGTTACTCATTTGGCTCCAAGCAAGGAGCAGGCACATGGCGCATCATCACATGTGGGCCCCTGGGAATCCGAGGGGACCTGGGCTGACACCTGGATTTTCTTAGGTTCATCCTCCTATAGGAACATGACTTAGTTGTCTCGGATCTAAGCATATTGTGTTGCATGAGTGTTTGGCTCCTGGGAGGAGCTGGGCTAATCAGTATAAGAAGAAAATCAATTTTTAATTGATCATTTGGAATTGTTTATTTCCATACCTGTCTCTGATCATTGGTCTCTGTGCTCATTTCCTACAGGACAAGAAGTAATGAATTATCCATTCCATGTGTGTTAAAAGAGTCAGCCGATTCTCGTTGTTCACAGTAGTTAAGTCTCTAAACTCACTGTGAACACTGAGTCAGGGAATCAGTCCTGGGGAAATACAGGGTCAGGTTCCTGCGAGCCTCTGGTCACAAAATTTTGTCAACTGATCAATACATAACCTTGTTTTGTGAGAGTCTCTGTTTAAAGGCACCTTATTTTACATATATTGTTGGGTCATTATCATTGAACTCAAGGCCCACAGCACTATAACTCCCACCTGAATGAAGCTTATGTAACACGGGTATTTTCTCTGTGGGGCCCGTCACAGCCTTCACATGCTTAGAACACTAAGCCATCACTTCTGCATTTTCGTGCCATTTTAAATGGTGCAACTATCAACAAATACTCAAAAATTAGCAAAAAGGTGGCATGAAAGAGACCTGGAAGACACACTTACTCACAGTATGAGAGCTGAAAACTCACTGTGATCAGGAGACATGTTTTTTGCTGCTCTGCTTGTCTGTGAATGACCTCAAAAATGTCCAATATTAGGGAGTTCCCTGGTGGTCTAGTGGTTAGGATTTGGCACTTTCACTGCCGTGGCCTTGAAATACGAGGGAAGCAGTCAGGGTACAACCTTTGAAAGAATGATATAGCCTGAAGACATGACATAAACTGATTAAAACCAAATGGGTCCAAGATGGCAGACAAGTCAACTTCCACTAGACCTTGAGCCTCAGTATACGCTCACTGTAACACATCAGCAAGCTAAATGACACACCCACAGCCTCCATGACTGTTCTAAGGCGACCATAAGGATCAAAAAGTGAGCGGTGGCCCAATTCCTGGAAATCCCCGCCCCTTTGCAAGATAGCTGGAGTACTCCTCCCACTCATTAGCCTAAGAAATTACCCACCCCTATAAAAACTGACAACTCCATACCCTGGTCCCTTTCTCACAGTCTGAGATGGCCCACACTCTGTGGAGTGTGTTTTTCTCTAAATAAATCCACTTCTTACCTATCATTTTGTCTCTCACTGAATTCTTTCTGCAACGAGACATCAAGAACCTGAGTTTCGGGGCTTCCCTGGTGGCGCAGTGGTTGAGAATCTGCCTGCCAATGCAGGGGACACGGGTTCGAGCCCTGGTCTGGGAAGATCCCACATGCCACGGAGCAACTAGGCCCGTGAGCCACAATTACTGAGCCTGCGCGTCTGGAGCCTGTGCCCCGCAACGGGAGGGGCCGCGATGGTGAGAGGCCCGCGCAGCGCGATGAAGAGTGGCCCCCGCTTGCCACAACTAGAGAAAGCCCTCGCAGAGAAACGAAGACCCAACACAGCCAAAAATAAATAAATAAACAAAGTAAACAATGCCTTAAAAAAAAAAAAAAAAAGAACCTGAGTTTCATTAAGTCCTGAAACCAGATGTGTGATCTCAGTTGGAAGACTGTAGGTTTTGGCTGGGTTCAAGTCCTGGAGGCGTGGGTTCAAGTCCCAATCAGGGTTTTGGCCGGGTATGAGTCCCAGCTGCGTGGGTTCAAGTCCCAATCTGGGTTTAGGATGGGTTTGAGTCCCGCACAGGCACGTGGGTTCAAGTCCCAATCTGAGGTGCATGGTTTCAGCCTAGGTTCAACCCAGGTTCAATCTTCTGGTCGGGGAACTGAGATTCCACAAGTCACGTGGTGAGGCCAAAAAAAAAAAAAAAGCATCCAATATTGCTTTTGTGGTTATAAATAAATTTTAGCAAGTAGGTGAGTTCGCAAATATGGAATCTGCCAATAATGAGAACTGACTTCCCATACTTGGAGGAAAAACAGTTTTTACCATCATGAATTCCAGCTGAGAAGTCTGGAAGTTGAAGGCTGAATAATTTTGGAAGGCTGATTCTTTTTTTTTTTAATGGCTGATTTGGGCAAATAAATGCCAGCCAATGGGGAACAGTGCCAGCACAAGCCCCGTTTTTGCTCTATTGCCACTGGTGCTCCCTAACCAGGGGCAGCTCAGTCTGCCACCCCCACTGGATGGACCTCCCCCCGCCACTGCCCACCTCATCGAGAGACGCTCAGAGATCAGGACAATGCCAGGCAGTGGGAAGGCTCCAAAAAGCATGTGACACGTGAATGTACTTATGAATGAGCGCAGATAACCTGTCCACACGGGTGTCGGTTTTCCTACTATTGGAAAAAAACCCAACAAAAGAATTTTTTAAAAGACTAGGACAAAAGGAAGAAAGAAGAAACCTCTTACAGAACCTTGCCTCCTTGACTGCATCCCTCGAGTAGAAAGGAACACACTGAGTCTCACCAGCCCTTTCTCTGAAACCCAGTGTCTGAGGGAGCGGAAGGCCAGTTATCCTAAAATCTGATAAAGAATCTAATATTCAAAACAGCTCAGTTATGTGCACAGCCTTGAAAGGAGACACAAGCCAGATGTTCCCAAGATACGCCGGAATTATTTTGTTATCTTAAGGAGACAGTAATGTTTTTGAAGAGTGATGGGGTAAGACAGCCGAAGATTTTCTGTCCTTCGAATGTATATTTATAATCACTCCCAGTCTCAGTCATTCTGTTGCTCCTCTCAAAGGCATCAGCAACAAGACCAGGAATAAATGCAGGCAGTCCTTCAGGCACTTGTCAAATCCAAGGGACACAGGTGGGAACTCCGCACATTACGCCCCTCCCCTGCAGCTGGGAGAGCCGAGAATGGCAACCCACTGGGACCGTAAGAGAGGGTGCAGCTTCCCACGCAGGAATTGATGATTATGAGGAACAAGAGCCATCAATGGTTGGGTTGAGCTTTTCCTCCAGAATTCAGCTCCATCTACCCGTCACAAAAAACTGAATTTATTTTTCAGGAAGACTCAGCAAGATTTCTTTCTAGCAAAGACCTGGAAAATCAGGGTGATTAAAAAGCATTTACTGCAGATGTTTTTACCAGCTGTGATAAAGGCAACCAGTGCAAAAGATTCCCAAGTAGCAGCATCTATGAGACAAATATAGTCTTAAAGGACAGATATCAGAACTTCCCAGGGTACCTGTCCCCCAGGTATCACTAAGCAGGTCAGACTCATGCTGATGGTGGAAGTTACTTGATCGAGGGGTACAAACACATGTGGCATTTTTATGGAGTGTGTACCATTCCCTGTTTCTCATTCTGAATCTCTTTACCTGAATCTCTTCTATAGATCCCTGGAAAGGGGGTGGGCTTCCTGGATCCCTGAGAGAGGGCACATAAGGAAAAGATGGAGCTATTCAAAGGAAACAATACACTTTATTTATATAAGTCTGTGAGCAAATTGCAACCTGTGCAGTTGAGGCAAATTATGTATAGACTGTCTACTGCTACATGTGAGTACCTGTAGTTTATAGATTGCCCTTGGGAATCTTGGATTTGAGACCAGGCAGCTAGGATTTCGATAGATAACTCCGGCACTCTTCTTCCCTGTGGCCAGCAGCCTGTCCCATCCATACGTTGCATGTAATTCTTTGACTTTCACAGGATAAAGGGGCATTCTTTCACAATGAAGCCGTCTCAGATAGAATCTATGTGTTCTACAGTGCTTTCAGAGTTAGTTGGGAAAGAAACTTTTCTTTTCCTTTTTTTTCTTTTTTTTTTAAGCTGAGAACACAACTGCCAATGCAGCCTTTACAAAATAGGACATTGCCAGAAACAAAAATATTTAGGTGTTTCCCTTACAACGCATTTATGTAGGAAGGATCTGGATGTCTAAGGAAATATAATTAGAACATAGTTTTATTTATGTGTTTATTTATTTTTGGCCACACTGTGCTGCTTGTGGGATTTTAGTTTCCCAACCAGGGATCGAACCTGGGCCCTCGGCAGTGAGAGCGCAGACCCCTAACCACTGGACCACCAGGGAGTTCCCAGCACATAATTTTAAGAATGCAATAGAACTTAATAAATCTCAGAAATGGCTAGGATAATCCAGTGTCCTGTAAATAAAGCTGAGCCCGCATTTAATGAGGCTAGAAAGTGACTAAGTCCTATCTGTTGTGTGGCAGGGATAGTTTCAGAGACGGGAGCTTTGGGGACGGCCCCCGAAGAGGGTGTCCTGGGGCCTTTCCCTTGATCTTGGGCAGAAGCTCCCACAGAGTCCCGGCAATACAGCAATATTGTGATGGTAGGTGTTATGATCATGGGCAAGAGATAGGGCAGCCAGACTGAGCCGGAGTGCAGAGGGACATGCCACCCACACGCCACGGACCTGGGGAGCAGGGACCTATCTACCCCAAAGAGGCAGGAGAGAGAATAGACCAAGGATGTGGCATCAGTTGCCCTGACTTTGCACCTTCCTTCACCATTTGCTTGGGGCCTGGATACAAATGACAATCCTCCTGAACCTCTGCTTCCTCACTCGCAATCAAGCGGGTGATACTTACAGGGTGTGTCCCGAGGTCATTCTGTGGCTCCAATGAGTAATGTTGTGGAAGGCTTCGTTTTAAATATTTGGGGCAGAGGCAGCCGTTGGTACATCAGGTTAAAAGTGTCAACAAAATTACCCCAGTGGGTGTTGCCTGTACTTGGGTTGAATAGTGTCCCTGCACCCACAAAATGCATGTCCAATGGGAACCCCAAAATGTGACCTTATTTGGAAATGGGGTCTTTGCAGATGTAATCAGTTCAGATGAGGTCATACTGGACTAGGGCGGGCACTAAATCCAATGACTGGTGTCCTTATAAGGAGCCCCGTGGGGACACAGACATACACAGAGGTAGGGGACCATGTGACAACGGAAACGAAGATGGAAGTGTTGCAGCTACCAACCTAGGATTGTCCAGGACTGCCTGCAGCCCCCAGAAGCCGGAAGAGGCAGGGAAGGATTCTGCCCTAGAGCCTTGGGAGGGAGCGTGGTACTGTGACACCTTGATTTAGGACTTCTGGCCTCCAGGACTATGAGAGAAGACACTGCTGTTGTTTTAAGCCCCCCAGTTTGTGGTGATTTGTTACAGCAGCCTCAGGAAACAAACACAGTTGTCCAAAAGGGTTAAACAGTTCCGCCAACCAGATGACAGATCCCCATGTCCCTGGGGACACACCTTTGCCCTCCTGCCTCCTGCACAAGCGAAAGCTTCAAGGTGACAGCAGATGGGACTGAAGCCCAAGAACAAACCTTCGGATTGGTTTCCAGAATAAGCAGGGACTTCGTTTTATTTACAGCATCTGTGTCAGTGCTTGGCACACAGTAGGAACTGCAGGTTTCTTTTCTTTCTTTTTTTGTTTTTCTAATTTTTATTGGAGTATGGTTGCTTTACAATGTTGTGTTAGCCTTCACTGCACAAGGAAATGAATCATCCATACACATACAGATATCCCCTCCCTTTTGGACTTCCCTCCCATTTAGGTTACCACAGTGCATTAGGTAGAGTTCTCTGTGCTTTACAGTATGTTCCCATCAGTCGTCTATTTTATACATAGTTATCAATAATGTATATGTGTCAATCCCAGTCTCCCAACTCCTCCCTCGCCACACCTTTCCCCCTTGGTAGCCATACATTTTTCTCTACCTCTCTGTTTCTATTTCTGCTTTGCAAATAAGATCATCTAGGAACTGCAGGTTTCTTGAATGAATGAAAGCCTGAGTATGGAGAACAAGATAAATAAGTATTGCTGCTATCCAAGTGGAGGGCAACAGGCTAAATAAATAAATAGTCTATAGACAAAATGATTACGAATGTCATGAAATACCATGAAGGAAATGCATAGCATGCTAACATACAAAATGATGGAGAGACCTAGGACAGAGTCGCAGGGTGGCCAGTCGAGCAAACTAAGAAACAGAGAGGTTAAGCAACTTGCCCAAGGGCACACAGCCATCCTATCCTCTAACTCAGCCAGAATTATCAATCTACATTAGAACCTGATCAATAGAGGCTTAGGACTTTTATTGTCTTCTTCACCAACCCCCCATGCAAATAAAATCAAGGTCAAATTCTTAAGATAAAAAAGTCACTTTGGGGCTTCTCTGGTGGCGCAGTGGTTAAGAATCCGCCTGCCAATGCAGGGAACACGGGTTCGAGCCCTGGTCTGGGAAGATCCCACATGCCGCGGAGCAACTAAGCCCGTGAGCCACAACTACTGAGCCTGCGCGTCTGGAGCCTGTGTTCCGCAACGGGAGAGGCTGCGACAGTGAGAGGCCCGCGCACCGCGATGAAGAGTGGCCCCCACTTGCCACAACTAGAGAAAGCCCTCGCACAGAAACGAAGACCCAACACACCAAAAATAAATAAATAAATAAATAAATTAATTAAAAAAAAAAAAGTCACTTTGATTTTGATAGGTTATTTGGTTCAAATGAGGGAACTGAACTTCCACTGCCAGAGTCCTGGATTAGTAAATTATTAGTCATTTTCTCTATTAAATATGTGCTTGGATTCCTTAAAAAAGGCTTTCTAACCCCTCAGTAATTCGCACGCTTGTAAATCCTAAGCCAGAAAGTCAGCAAAGGAGTTAATAACTTACTAAAGTGACAGAGTAAAAATTTAGATTAAATATCACAGTGTCTCTCACATTTGCTTCCTTGCGTTAGAACCTACAATCTTACTATTTTACACGTTTCAACATTCAACTGCGAGCAAGTGCAGCCATTGGATGAGGTAAAGAATTAGTACCTTTACAGCTCCCTACTTGTATTGCCACTAGTCTGACAAAAAAAAATTAAATTACAGGTCTTCTCATTTTGCTTTATGTATTTTTCTTGTTTGAAGTATAGAGAAATGTTATTTCACCAGCGGTAACAGCACATGGCATAAATACAACTTTATATTTTTGGTACCTTGCAGTGCGATTCTGATCAATCTTTAAGGTTAAGATTTTACTTGGTAAAATTTCTCAAATAATTGTAATAGATTTTTAAGAGGCAAAATAAATAATTGAATAAAATTCATGTCTACAATGCATCTAGAATGGATGAAAACAATATGAGCTCTCATAGGAAAATGGTGTTAATCTTGAACAAATTACTTTGTGAGTTATTAGATAGTACAGGGACCCCCCGCCCACACACACACACCCCATTTGTGTTATCAGCAAATTTTGAATTGACTCTCTTTGGGAACATTAACCACAGTAAAAATGGTCTGGACAAAGTGTATTAGTAAAATCTCTTTATTAATTAAAAAAGGTAATTGTATTCTCTGCCAGGTCGCTTAAATCACTTGCTACTTGCAGATTCTTGCAGCTGCTTGAGATGTGCTCAGATCTTTGGGAAAACTAGTTGAAGACAAACAAGTGTGAGCCAGCAGTAAACAATTCAGAGTGTACCTGCTGGAGGGTTGAAGAGCTGTTACTTTGTGGAGACAATCTGCTGAAACACCCCCAGACCATGCCCCTCACCCCCCACCCTACTCCCACCTGGTGATTGTTTTCCAAAGCTACCTGAGCGTCCACAGCTCCTCACTGAAGCCAGCAGTGAGTCGAGCAGGAGTTTGTGGGAGAGAGGATGGAGGGTGTCTCAATCTCGGCATTATTGACATTTGAGGTTGGATTCTTTATCATGGAGGCTGTCCTGTGCCCTGTAGGATGTTTAGAAGCATCCCTGTCCTCTACCCCCTAGGTGCCAGTAGCACCGGAACCCCTCAGCTGTGACAACCAAAAGTCTCCAGACGTCTCCAAATGTCCCCTGAGGGGCAGAATTGCCATCCTCTCCTTGAAAGCCACTGTGCTAACTCAATCAGGCCAACTTTGGGGGCATGTGCCACATGAGCAAATAAAACTACAGGCCACCTGGTTAAAACTGAGTTTCAGATAAACATTGAATAATTTTTTAGTGTAAGTATGTCCCAAATATTACATGGTCCAGCCTGGGCATCCTGTATTTTATCTGGCAATGCTAGGTGGACTTGGGGAGAGATAGGACACTGAAATGAGCCCCGTTACGGAGCCGAAGTAGTCATCGATTCTGAAACAATCCAAAGATTAGATTAAATCCAAAGTAATTTCCAGAAGGTAATTTCCATCTCTTAGCTCCTGTGTTAGGACTGAATGCAATAAAATGTTTGTGACGGAACTGAAAGTGTCCTTAAGATGCGTTCCCTTTTTAGGTAGTTTGAAAAGATAATCCAATTTTATGATTTTATAAAACCACTACTGCTAAACATTTACTTACATGTCTACACATTTTACTTTTTTGGGCAAGTGAATTTATAAGTGAATTGGGTTCACTGATTTTTATTCTTTGAGTCCAGACTACTTTTAAAAAGATACAGTTATTGGAAAATAGTCTGGGTGAATTTTTTCTTTTTAAAATAAAAATAAAACATAACAAACTGTTTATGGTTTTAAAAAAAGTAAAACAATATAGAAATGTATAAAGTGAAAAGTGAAAGTCCCCTCTCCCACTATCTCTGATGCCCTAGACCTATTTCTGGAGATAACCACTATCAACAATTTCTGATAAATTATTGTGTTCTACCAGAAATTTTCTATACATAATCAAGCAAATAAACACACCTGCGCTTCTGTGGTGGGCAGCCTTTGAGATGGTTCCCAGTGACCCGGAGTCCTGGTATTCGTGCCGGGGTCATCCTCGCCCCTTGAGTGTGGGCAAGATTCTGCTCTGTAGAATGCAGCCAAGTTGAGGGATATACTTCCATGATTAGACTACAAAAGACTGTGACTTGCGTCTCATTAGCAGACTCCATTCCTCTCAGTGTTTAATCTTTGATGAAGCAAGCTGCCCTGTTGGGGAGGTCTCCCTGGCACGGAGCTCAGGCCCTCAATCCAACAGCCCTGGAGGGACCGAATTCTGCCAACCACCACGTGAGTCTGGAAGTGGATTCTTTCCCAGTTGAGCCTTCAGATGAGACCTTAGCCCTGGATGACACTTTTTTTTTTTCTTTTAATTTTATGTATTTATTTTTGGCTGCGTTGGGTCTTTGCTGCTGCGAGGGCTTTCTCTAGTCTCTAATTGCGGCGAGTGGGGGCTACTCTTCGTTGCGGTGCACACGCTTCTCATTGCAGTTGCTTCTCTTGTTGTGGAGCATGAGTTCTAGGCAGGCGGGCTTCAGTAGTTGTGGCATGCGGGCTTCAGTAGTTGTGGTTCATGGGCTCTAGAACGCAGGCTCAGTAGTTGTGGTGCATGGGCTTAGTTGCTCCGCAGCATGTGGGGTCTCCCCAGATCAAGGATCAAACCCGTGTCCCCTGCATTGGCAGGCGGATTCTTAACCACTGTGCCACCAGGGAAGTCCTGGATGACACCTTGATTGCAATCTTCTGCAAGACCCCAAGTGGAGGACCCCTCTAAGGAATGCCCAGATTCCTGACCCACAGAAACTGTGATGATAAATGCAGGTTGCCTTAAGCTGCTAAGTTTTGTGGTAGTTAGTTACGTAGCAATAGGTAACTGGTTGCTAGGTAACCTTCCTTTTACACAAATGGGATTTGACCCTCCAAGCTGTTTTGACTGCTCTGAGAAATAAGGAACAAGAGCTGGTCTAAAAGGAGAAACACCAGAACAAGGAGTAAGGACTCAAAGTTGATGATTTCTTGATCACTAAGTATCACAGTCCAGCTGTGGTATCAGGGATGGGTCGGGTACACAGCAGTGCCCTTGTTTAACTGCATTTTTTTATGCAACAATAACTTGTTGCCCTAAAGGTGTGGGGAGATATGAAGTGAGTATCAAGTTACAATCTAACATTTAGGAATAAGTGCAAAAAGGCAATTAAAACCAGAGAAGGGCCCAAAGCAAGACCTTTCAGCGCTGTGTCAGAAACCTGGGAATGATAAAGATTTCTGTGAGCTTCGCTCATTGTGAGTTACTTAGTACTTCTATGGAACCATTATTGCAGCAGCTAACACGTGGGATCACGTGTCTGAGTAAAATGAAACATCACAAATATCTAGGTGTCAATAACTTTAAATATGGAATAACTTCCCCTGTTTTATTGACATTTTTACTACAGGTTTTTTGATATAATGATCTCAATATTTTTAAAGAGCACTTTTACAGGGGTTCTCAAAGTGCCCACTGTCACAGTTTCCTGGCAAAATGTCAGAACATCAAGAGCTGAGCCTTTAAACCTGAGTTTCAGCCTATCCTAACCCTGCTTTTGCTAGTAACACAGAGCTTTAATTTACGGAGAGAAACCAAGCCCTTCAAAACATCATAGCTCTGGGAGGATCCCACATGCCGCGGAGCAACTAAGCCCGTGAGCCACAACTACTGAGCCCACGTGCCACAACTACTGACACTCACGTGCCTAGAGCCTGTGCTCCGCAACAAGAGAAGCCACTGCAATGAGAAGCTTGCGCACCGCAACGAAGAGTAGCCCCCGCTCAACACAACTGGAGAAAGCCTGCATGCAGCAATGAGGACCCCATGCAGCCAAAAATAAATAAATAAATAAATTTATTTAAACAAAAATCATAGTTCAATTTGTTTCTGTCTTACAAACCAGCAATGTGTTTCTAAAACACACTGGTTGCCACTCAAGCCCTTCAAACGCAATTACTCTCCACTTTGTATAATCGATGCATTTCAGCCATGTTGACCGTAAAGCAATTCCTTTATAGAAACCATTGGTTTTTATGAATTTTTTTTTATGAATTATGGTTTTCTCAGGGTATATGCCCAGTAGTGGGATTGCTGGTTCATATGGTAGTTCTATTTTTAATTTTTTAAGGAACCTCCATATTGGTTGTATCAATTTACATTCCCACCAACAGTGCAAGAGGGTTCCCTTTTCATCACACCCTTTCCAGCATTTATTGTTTCTAGATTTTATAATAATGGCCATTCTGACCGGTGTGAGGTGATACCTCATTGTAGTTTTGATTTGCATTTCTCTAATAATTAGTGACGTTGAGCATCTTCTCATGTGCGTCTTGGCCATCTGTATGTCTTCTTTGGTGAAATGTCTATTTAGGTCTTCTGCCCATTTTTTAATTGAATTGTTTGATTTTTGATATTGAGCTCCATGAGCTATTTATATATTTTGGAGATTAATCCTTTGTCCATTGTTTCATTTGCAAATATTTTCTCCCATTCTGAGGTTTGTCTTTTCGTCTTGTTTATGGTTTCCTTTGCTGTGCAAATGCTTCAAGTTTAATTAGGTTCCATTTGTTTATTTTTGTTATGTGGCACATATATACAATGGAATATTACTCAACCATAAAAAGAAACTAAGTTGAGTTATTTGTAGTGAGGTGGATGGACCTAGAGTCTGTCATACAGAGTGAAGTAAGTCAGAAAGAGAAAAACAAATACCATATGCTAACACATATATATGGAATGTAAAAAAAAAAAAAAGATACTGATGAACCTAGTGGCAGGGCAGGAATAAAGATGTAAACATAGAGAATGGACTTGAGTACACGGGGAGGGGGAGGGGGAAGTTGGGGCAAAGTGAGAGTAGCATCGACATATATACGCTACCGAATGTAAAATAGTTAGCTAGTGGGAAGCAGCAGCATAACACAGGGAGATCAGCTCGGTGCTTTGCAATGACCTAGAGAGGTGGGATAGGGAGGTTGGGAGGGAGGCTCAAGAGGAAGGGGATATGGGGATATATGTATGCATATGGCTGATTCACTTTGTTGTACAACAGAAACTAACACAGTGTTCTGAAGCAATGATACTCCAATAAAGATCTATTAAAAAAAAACTTTACGGACACTTAAATTTGAATTTCATATAATTCCCACATGTCATGAAATATTATTCTTCTTTTGATTTTTTTCAACCATTAAAAAATGTAAAAACTATCGTATGGCTCTCTAGTCAAAAAAAAAACACATGGTGACCAGATTTAGTCCATGGGATACAGCTTGTCAACCCCTGATCTAGATGGCACATTTTGTTCTCCCAGCTCCCAAAACTCTTTCTTCTGGGTCTGGATATTTTCAATGTCTTTTAGAGTTGGATTGCACAGTTACATATTTGCAGAAGGTGCAAACATGTAAAAGATTATTTTTTTCTGTTCATTAACCTGGACTTAAAAAAAGAATCCCACCTGTCCTTTGTTTTTTTACTGGTGAATTTAGTCCATTTACATTAATTGTCATTATTGACCTACCTGGACTTGTTCCTACTATCATTTCAGTTTATCTTTTCTATTTCCTTTTAGTCTTTCCTTACTTAAAAAATGGATGTCGATATTTCCCCCACAATAATATAAGACTTTAGCACACCCTCATTCCTTGGTCTTCTCCCATCCCATGATGTTGGTAACTTTTAATTCTGTCTTATTGTGGATATATTTTCTCTATTTATCTAAACTTAGAGATATCTAAAGAAAAACAATAATATTTTTCAAGGAATTTTAGCATCTGTACTTCCTATATCTTTGTAGCTTCTCTTGTGGTTTCTTTCCTCTTATTTAAATACTTCATCCCAAACAATTTTGCTTGGGTCTTGTGTCTGAAAGCTTCTGAGGCCTGTATGTCTTTAGAATATTTTTATCACATCCTCATTTTTTGAAAGCAGTTTGACTGATTACCAAGTTCTGAGTTATTTTCCTTTAATATTTTGAAAATACTATTCCATTGTCCTTTCCTTTTTTAGGCTTGCAGTTTCACTGTTGCAACATTTATTACAAGGTCCTGGTAGTGATCTTTTAAAATTATTAATATTGAGATATGATTCATATACCATAAAATTCACCCTTTCAAACCACAATTCAGTGATTTCTAGCATATTCACAAAATCATGCAACCATCACCACTCTCTAATTCCAGAACATTTTTATCATGCAAAAAAGAAACCCTGTACTTATTAGCAACCAATCCCTGCTTCCTCCTACCCCCAGCCTCCAGCAACCACTAATCTAATTTCAAAACGACTATGTTGGGACTTCCCTGGTGGTCCAGTGGTAAAGAATCCGCCTTACAATGCAGGGGACATGGGTTCCATCCCTGGTCAGGGAACTAAGATCCCACATGCCACGGGGCAACTAAGCCTGAGCGCCACAACTACTGAGCTCACATGCCTCAAACTAGAGAGCCTGCGTGCCGCAAACTACAGAGCCCACGTGCTGTGGAACCCGCACGCCACACGCCACAACTAGAGAGAAGCCCGCGTGCCGCAATAAAAAGTTCCCGCGTGCCACAACTAAGACCCGAAGCAGCCAAAAATAAATTAGTAAGTAAATAAGTAAATAAAATAATTTTAAAATCTTAAAAAAAAAAAGACTATGTTTTTGCCTATCTGGACATTCCATATCCAGAAAACCATGCTCATTCTCCACCCCATTAAACAACCTCGCAGATCAAGTCTTTACCATCTTTTCCTCTTAGGGGTTGTATTGTGTCTCAGTCCTAAGCCCCAGCACCTCAGAATGTGACCTTATTTGGAAATAGGGTCATTGCAGATTGAGCCCTAATCCAATATGACTGGTGTCCTTATAAAAAGGGGGGATTTGGGTACAGTTAGTCACACACAGAGGGAAGACGATGTTAAGATGCAGGGTGAAGATGGCTTTGTGACTCGAATCTACGAGCCGAGAAACACCAAAGACTGCAGCAAACCCAAGAAGCTGGAAGAGGCAAGGAACCCTGGAGCCCTCAGAGGAAGCACGGCCCTGTGGCACCTTGATCTTGATTTCCGGCTTCCGGAACTGTGAGACAGTACATTTGTGTTGGTTTAGCAACTCAGTTTTTTGGTTATGCAGCCACGGGACAGGAGACCCTTCTCAGACTGTCCTCCTCCAGCGGGGTCCTGGGGGGAGCAGCGGGAGAGCAGCTGCTCTGCTCATGTCTCACAAGCGCTGGGCTTTGGGGCCCTCCTGATTCTACCTGGGGACACCTGGACCAGAAGTGTGGGGCCCCTCAAGCGCAGGGAGCAGGCAGGCACTGCTGTTCCAAAGGTGGTGGTGGGTAGAGGCCAAAGAGGAGCTCACCGCTCCCCTGTTCTTACCTCTAAGGCCACGGGCTGCTTCTGTGCCAGAAGATTCAAACAGCCCTGTCACCCAGGAGCCCCTGTCACCCAGGTGTGCTCACAGGTTGTCCCTTTTGCCTCTCCAGCTCTTCCAGGGTTGATCAGGGGAGGGAGCCACTGCTGTGCTAATGCTACATCTTGGTCTGAACAATCCCACCCACCCATCATATATATATATTTTTTTGTTGGGCATTTTCTCTGTATCAGGTCCTGTGCCAGTCACTGGATACATACGAGGTAAAAATACAAGATATGCCAGCCTTCAGGTTGCCCACAGCCTGGTGAGGGAGCCAGGAACACGTTTCAAGAATAGAAAGTAAACCAGTCACTCCTCACTCACACTCTGGATTAAATCTCTTAGCTGCCCCTGC
Source organism: Balaenoptera acutorostrata (assembly GCF_949987535.1). Taxonomy (NCBI): domain Eukaryota; kingdom Metazoa; phylum Chordata; class Mammalia; order Artiodactyla; family Balaenopteridae; genus Balaenoptera; species Balaenoptera acutorostrata. The sequence goes on from NC_080078.1 coordinate 38,336,311, forward strand.
CTTCGGCCCCAGCGGCGTTCCATGCATCCCTCGTTCCCGGCATGCTAGTCCCTGGCCTTTCCTCAGTTCCTTGAACATATGCCAAGTGATGGAGGTAAGAGAAAACATTGTTTTAATTTTATAGATTAATTGAAACCCAGAGGGGTTACATAATGCACCTCAAATAACTCACCTGAGGGATACTGAAGAGGGATTGAAACTCAGGCCATCTGTGGGGCGGAAATGGTTGGTTAACAACACCCCCTGCCCCGCCCCAATATCATTCCCCTCTTCTTTGATAACAGAAGCTTGAACTTTATCTGGGCACACTGCCACCTGCTTCCCTGGAAACCTTGTGTGGCTGTGTAGCTCCCTAAGCCCTGGGTATATGAGACACAAATCAAAGTGTGTGTAGTTCTTCCAGGAAATCTCCTGCAAAGGATGGGGGCCTGCCCTCTCCCCATGCCTCTTCTTTCATCTTGCCACTTGGAACACAGACTGGATAGCCTGGACCATGAGGATGGGACCACACTCTAGAGGTGGTAGAGCAAGAGCTGGAAAAAGCTTGGGTCCCCAACAGCTTTGCCAAGTAGCCCTAGAGTGTCTGCTTTGAACTTCAATGTGAGAAAGAAACAAACGTCCATCTTGTTTTAGCCTCTGTTATATATATTTTTAACTCTTATTTGCAGTCAGGGTGGGCTTCATGGGTGCACCACTTTGCAGTGGCCCAGGCTCCCTCACTTAGAAGGGTCCCCTCCCCTTGGTTGACTGCTCTGCTGTTGCCATCTTGAAATTCTTAATGATATTTTAACAAGGGGCTTTGTGTTTTCATTTTGAACAGGGCCCTGAACATTCTGTAGCCGGTTCTGTTTGCAGCTGAACCGAATCCTAAATGATACAGTCTGACTCTGAAGCTCATACTCTTGCTGCTCTCTGGACAACTGTCCTCTGGGTTACCCAGGTCTAAGATCAACCTTCTGTGTCTGAAGTGTAGGGAACATGGGTTGTTTTTGCCTCTTAGTGTCCATTGGCCTTTCCATTAGAAGGACTCCCAATTTCCTTTGTGGTTGTGGGTTTGGGAGGGGCGACCTCACCCCAACTCCAGGGCTGGGAATCTGAAGTAGGCCCAAGACAATCAATGTTTTCCATTCCCTGGTCATAGGGTTGATTCAGGATGGGGACATTGACCCACTTGCAGCCAATGACAGGCAGACCTAGAACTTTTTTTTAATTGAAGTATAGTTGCTGTACAATGTTATATAATTTATAGCTGTACAATATAGTGATTCACAATTTTTAAAGGTTATACTCCATTTATAATTATTATAAAATATTGGTTATTTTCCCTATGTTGTACAATATACCCTTGTAGCTTATTTTATTCCTAATAATTTGTACCTCTTAATACCCTACCCCTATATCACCCCTCCCCTGTCCCTCTCCCCACTGGCAACCACTAGTTTGTTCTCTATATCTGTCTGCTTTTTTTTTGTTATATTCACTAGTTTGTTGTATTTTTTAGATTCCTCATGTAAATGATATTCTATTTGTCTTGTATCAAAAGTATTTGTCTTTCTCTTTCTGACTTATTTCACTTAGCATAATGCCCTCCAAGTCCATCCATATTGCTGCAAATGGCAAAATTTCATTCTTTTTTATGGCTGAGTAGTATTCCATTGTATATACATACCACCTCTTCTTTATCCATTCATCTGCTGATGGACACTTAGGTTGCTTCTATGTCTTGGCTGTTATAAATAATGCTGCTATGAACATTGGGGCACATGGGCAGACCCAGACCTTTCGTTTCATCTGTAGAGAAAAGGAGCTCCAACGTGGATGCAGAGAAGCTAAAACCTGAGGACACCGTTTCTGCCCTTGGATGAAGTTTTCTCTCCACCTGGTCCCCGACCCTGACTTTCCAGTTACTAGAACCAATAAACTCCACATCCACCACTACCACCACTATCTTTTTCTTTAAAGCCATTTAAATTGTATTTTCTGTCACTTGCAATGGCAAAAGTCTCAATTAACTCAGAAAATTTTCACAGAGGGAAACCTTCACGCTAATGTCTTAATGAAAATATTAACAGGACTATCAGCTTTGCAGGGTTTTGATGTTTTGTTTTGTTTCTCAGCCACTTTAACACAGCAAATCATGTTTGGGAAAATGATCAAGATGCCTTTTAGGACCTGGGCAGCTAAGAGTCTGTCTAGACTCTCCTGCCTCCATATCACAGTGGAATAAAGAGTCTGTTTACCTAGAGTGTACTTTTAGGTCTTTAAGAAGGATACTCAGAGGTACACCAGATAATAGATAAGTACAATGAACAGCATAAAAATTGTCTATCAATTTTATTAAACAACCATTTCTGCCATCCTCAATTGGATAGGAAACTGGAAAATACCACAATTTTGACTTCTCTAAAATGTTTAGTCTCAAGTTGATATAATTCATAGAGCCAGTAAAATTTAATCTTTTTTGTGTGTCTGTGATAAAGTATACATAACATAAAATTTACCATTTTAACCATTTTTAAGTGTACAATTCAGTGACAGTAAATACTTTCACAGCATCTATAACCATCACCATTATCTATTTCCAGAACTTTATCATTATCCTAAACAGAACTCAGTCTTTATACTCTAATATTTTAAAATTACAACAAAGAACACTGATACAAGACAAACTTGATCCAACTGGGAAACGTTTCTATTTTAATAGGTTGACTCCTTCCTAAACACTGTGATAGCAAACCTATATTTATGCCAGAACTCTGGAAGCATTCACATAAGTAGGTAAAGGGTTTTCAGATGTTAATAATCTAAGATGCGTCTTAGAGCTAGAATTTGAATCTGTCATTCCTAATATCTTTTCTTTTTTTAATTAATTAATTTATTATTTATTTTTGGCCGTGTTGGGTCTTTGTTGCTGCACTCAGGCTTTCTCTAGTTGCGGCGAGCAGGGGCTACTCTTCGTTGCAGTGCGCGGGCTTCTCACTGCGGTGGCTTCTCTTGTTGCGGATCACGGGCTCTAGGCGAGCAGGCTCAGTAGTTGTGGTTCATGGGCTCTAGAGCACAGGCTCAGTAGTTGTGGCGCGCGGGCTTAGTTGCTCTGCGGCATGTGGGATCTTCCCGGACCAGGGCTCAAACCCATGTCCCCTGCATTGGCAGGCAGATTCTTAACCTCTGCGCCACCAGGGAAGTCCTTGTCATTCCTAATTTCTTACTCCCTATAACATTTTACTGTCTTGTCCAGTGGGTTAATAAATTAAAAATTGTATTAAAACTTATAAATCCAAGACGTACCCTGTATTAACATCTCCCCTCATAAAATTATTATTTAAAAGGGAATCTGTATGGAATCACTGTTGTAAACTTTAACATCTTTTCTCTCTAGTTATAGTTCAAAGAACATCATGTTTTCAACATGTTTTCAAGTTTTCCCCCTTACAATTGTAAAGAGACTGATACAATAAATATGTTTTGCTTAGTGGAGAGGCTGGCAAAACATAAATAAAAGGATATGACAGTCTTTTTTCCTATTAATCCGTGGCTTGAAGCCTTTGAAATAACTTGATCAGTGGTTGGTATTGTGTGATATGGTGACCCCCAAATGCCTGTCAGTTCGCTGGCATGCCATTTTTCAACAGCACTGTGTAATTATGGTGGGCTTTATTGACATAATAAATGTGAGAGCACAGGTGGTATCCATTTCCATCTGTTTAATTGAAGAAATGAAAGATCTTTTAATATGGAGTTGACATGGAGAATTTGTCAAGCCACAATAAAATTTTGCAATAGCTGTGACCTTGGGGTCAGAAAATGACTGATCAAGAGGAAAAAATTTTTATGACATAGAAGTGACTATAGTGACTTATTTTATTCTTAGCTGTGAGGCTGGTGGAGAGAATGAACTGCTTCCCACCACCGTCTGTTCTAAAGCTGAGTAGGAAAACCTATACAAATATTGTCTGATGTCATAAGCTATCATTAAAATATGGTCAACCTCTATTTCAAGAATGCTGAAAAAAAAGCGAAGAGTCCTGGAATCCTACTATACTAGGTAGCCCTTTTAAGCTGACATCAGTGTGCACAAACACTAAGACATGAATAAAACGCATCGGTGATTTTCTTTGAAACAGTACATGAGGCCACATACAGATAACTTTTTCTCATACAACTCAAGATGTAAATATCAAAAGAACATTTAATTTAAGGGCAAAACATAAAAAGTTGTGCAAATTCCAAGGATCTTTTTTTAAATTTTTACTTTATATTGGACTACAGTTGATTTACAATGTTGTGTTAGTTTCAGGTGTAACCAAGGATCTTTTTTTTAAAAAAAAAAAAGCTGACTGCTTTCGATCAATGAATTGGAACAGAACTTTGTGCCTTCTATTCATTGCCTCTCCGTCTTAGCTGTGGTAAGAATTAAATGACAGATGGCAAAGAAAACTTTGGCGTGTGTTTAAAGGTGATTCATGCTGTGAAAACTTGAATTTAAACAACAGATAATAATATGTGTTATAAGGGGTACCTTTTTTCTCCCCCTCTTCCATAAACCAGAACTTTTAGGATGGTATAGAAATTTCTGGAAGTTCTCTGCAGACTTGAAGTGTTGGGTTTTCCAATGCCGAGAAGTTCACAGTTGCCTGGCTCATAGTTTCGACAAGAACAATGAGGAAATTTGAGGTTCACTTAAAAAAAATAATGGCTTTATGAGATATAATTCACATATCACACAGTTCACCCTCTTAAAGTATACAATTGAACCATTTTTCGTATAGTTAGAGTTGTGCAACTATCTGGTTCCAGAACATTTTCCTCACCCCTTAAAGAAACCCAGTACCCATGAAACAGTAATTTGCCCCTTTCTCTCCCTCCCCCTAATGCTAGGCAAACATTAATCTACTTTCCGTCTCTACAGATTTGTCTATTATGGTCATTTCACATAAGTGCAATCATATAATGTGTGTCAGTTTGTGACTGGCTTCTTTCACTTAGTATAATGGTTTCAAGTCCCTCCTTGCTGTAACAGGTATCAGTACTTCATTCCTTTTTATGGCCAAATAATATTCCATTGTATGGATAGACCATTTTCACTATTTCTAAGTACATCCATCCATCCGTCAGTTTAGGGACATTTGGATTGTTTCCATTTTGGGTTATTATGAATTATGAACATTGATGTACAACTTTTTGTGTGGACATATGTTTCCAGTTCTTTTTTTTAAAATTACTTAATTTATTTATTTTGGCTGCATTGGGTCTTCATTGCTGTGTGCGGGCTTTCTCTAGTTGCGGCGAGGGGGGGCTACTCTTCGTTACGGTGCTCAGCCTTCTCATTGCGGTGGCTTCTCTTGTTGCGGAGCACAGGCTTTATACGTGCGGGCTTCAGTAGTTGTGGCATGAGGGCTTAATTGCTCTGCGGGTTGTGGGATCTTCCCAGACCAGGGATCGAACCTGTGTCCCCTGCATTGGCAGGTGGATTCTTAACCACTGTACCATCAGGGAAGTCCCAGACAGTAACTCTATGATAAATTGTTTGAGGAACTGCCAGACTCTTTTTCCAAGCAGCTGTGCCTTTTTCATCCCCACCAGCCACGTAGTAAGGTTCTGTTTTCTCTGCATCCCTGCCAACACTTGTTATTGTCTGTCTTTTTAATAATAGTCATCCTCATGGATGTGAAATCGCATATCATTGTTGAGGCTCTTTTTTCAATTTGCATGATTCCATTGCCTGTGGACTAGATGTTTCTCCTCCATTCCCCCTCCTACTGCCCAGCCCTTCCCATAACTCCCATTGTTAATTTTAGGATTATGCCTATTTTAATACCTAATAAAGACCTATTTCCCTCATCACACCCTGTTTCCTAAGCCACTTCGAAGGCCGTCACAATTCCTTCACAACTTTCACTCTGATTGTGGCACCAGGTTGGAACATTCATTACTTGGTGGCATTTCCATGCCTCCTACCACATTTAACAATTCAATTGAGACCCACTCCCCCCACAAAAAAAGTGATCTTAAACGTGTAGAAAACCAATTCGAGGGAAAGAATTTCCCAGTTGATGACCTGTGTGTGTCTGCTGCGTGGAACTTGGTGACACCTGTAGAATGCTGCTGAGGCTGCAGGACCCTGCGTGGCCGTTTCCATCTGAGCTGTACCAAGGAAGGACAGACGCATTGACACTCCCAGGAAACATGTGAGGGTTCTCTGCTTCTTTTGTGTACTAGAATCTGGTTAATTTAGGGAAAGTTGAGTTGAAAAGGAGAATGGTAGAGCCATTTCAATTTGTTTTCATAGGCTGCCTGGCCCCAAAATACTATCAGCCAGGAATACCTGTTATGGTATTTTGCAACCCATTTTAGTGATGGTTATCAATGGAATGTAACCTTCTATGATTTCCCATCCATTATTTCATAGGGATGAGTACACTAACCATGACCCTTATGAGTTTAAAATAAAAGGGGGTGGGGGAGGAGTCATGTTTATTTACATTTTACATCGAGTAGAATAACTCTTCTAAGATTGTTACAGCAAACTAAGTTAGAACTAGAAAGAACTTGAAGAAGCCCTAAAATACAAATCTAATTGATCTCCCCTCATCACACACAGCAACCTCTATACACCCCAAGTGAGTAAGATGCCCCTCCTCCTTTTCAGCATTGCCACATTTTAGAGGTTGATATTATTCATGATTATCGAATGATTCTGTGCAAGTTGCCACATTAACAATGAGAGGATTCTGACATGAGCAAGCTTTCAAAAGCTTCATTCTAGGAGAGACTGACATATAAACAAATAAATAGACTGCATTTTCCCACAGGGTTTGGACTTTTGTATTCATCTCTGTCCCACTGGATCAGTCCAAACCTTTTATTTGACACATAAGGAAAATGAAGCTCAGAGAGTCTTGACCGACACAGCTAATTAGTGGCAAAACTGAAATTTTGACCGCACAGGCTGACTTTTAGTTTCTAGGATTCATTTATTTTCTTGTTTTAGACAACTGTGCGATAAAACAGCTAAGATGAGAGAACTCTGACTAATGTGCACTGAAATTAAGCATGTTGAGAAATATCCATGGTCCTTATCCCAGAGTGATCATTAAAAATAAAAATGTCTTTTGTAACTGAGGTTTTCTCTTGCTTCCTTTAGCATTTGCCCAACGTGTGGACAACACAGACAGGCTCTCGAGCTCTGAGCAGATTCCTAAACATGTAAAATAAACTGAACACAGAACAACATCTGGGATTTGGACCCAGAGGAAGGAAAGCGTAGGGCTGCATGTGGAAATCGGCTTTTCCCAAGCACCCATACTCTTAGCTTGGAGTAATTTGGACTATAAAGTCACCTAATTGGGCAGTCGTCATTCACGATGGTGTGGTGGCTTCATGCGGGGTAGCTCTTAAAAATGTCTTCTAGAAGTAACAATGAAGTGCTGAGTGTCAGCCTCACTGACAATGAAAAACATGGGAATAAAGACTGTTGTCACAGGACCAGTAGCTGTTCCGCATCTGTTAAACTATTTGTATATTTGCAGTGCGGGAAATTCATTACTAAACATAAATTCATTACCTCTCTAAAAGTCTTGGGGGGAAGGGGCATATTTTAGAGAAATGGTGGGAAAGAGGGCTAGAGTTTTAATTTGAGTCCAAATTCTAGAACGTGATGAATTCCAAACTAAGGAATTGTTATTTTAATCCTGGGATCTGTAAACAGTGGCTCACAGGCCAAATCCGGCCCACTGCCTGTTTTGTAAATAAAATTTTATTGGACACAGACATGCTCGTTTGTTCAGGTATTGTCTATGGGTACATTTTACACTATGCAGGTAGAGTTGAGTCATTTTGACAAGACCATCTGGCCCACAGTGCCCTTTATATGATGACCCCTTACAGAAAAAGCTGGGCCCCGTAAAATAGGCAGGATTGAAGATTTCACAGCAGGGGAATGCTGGGATGGGAGCTGGGAGCTTAATCCAGCAGGAGGGTGTAGGGGGGCTGGACCAGGCAGAGGTAAGCTTCCAACATGACACCACTGGGGCGAAATGAAGCAACAGAAATGGGAAGACCAGGGCAGGTTCAAGAGGTTTTCTAAATATGTGGGAATAGGATCTAAAAAAGAGTGGATATATGTATATGTGTAACTGATTCATTTTGCTGTTCAGCAGAAACTAACACAACATTGTAAACCAACTATACTCCAATAAAACTTAATTTAAAAAATTAATTGCTTATATCTGGAATCTAAAAAAACAAGGGTACAAATGAACTTATTTACAAAGCAGAAGTAGAGTCAGGGATGTAGAAAACAAAGGTATGGTTACCAGGGGATGGCGGGGGGGAAGGTAGGATGAACCGGGAGATTGGGACTGACGTATACACTACTATACACTACTATATATAAAATAGATAACTAATAAGAACCTGCTATATAGAACAGGGAACTCTACTCAATACTCTGTAATGGCCTAAATGGGAAAAGAATCTAAAATAAAAAAGAGTGGATATATGTATATGTATGTTATAACTGATTCACTTTGCTGTACAACTGAAACTAACACAACATTGTAAATCAACTACACTCCAATAAAAATTTAATTAAAAAGTTAAAAGAAAGAAAGAAAGAAAAGATTTTCCAAAGAAAAATAGAACCCAACAGCTGATTAGGTGAAGGTAGAGTAGAAGATGCAAGGCTACATTTCAGGCTCTGAGCTTGGGTTACTAGTGCACGTTTATGACAGAACGTGAAGAAGAAGGGCCAGCCTGAGCTTCTGAGTTTAGTTTTAGGTGCCCTGAGCTTAGCTCCACCTGGTCCCTCTAGTGGGTAGAGATGCCTGCAGCCGGGTGGCACTATGGAGCTGGAAGCTGAGAGGTCAGTGATGTGGTTCATTGCAATGTAGCTGGTAAAGTTGTTTGCAATAATTTCAGAAGGTTTAAAAAATTGTATATGTCTAACATAAACTGTGGTGAAACTGGCCCAGGACAGCCCTCCAGAGAGGTGGGCCTTCCTAATGTTGTCACAGGAGTAACCCTCCAGTGGGGCGGGCTGGGGGGCAGCCGGGTTCTCTTCCCCAAATGGAAGCCTGTGTTTTGTGTGCTCATGACCTCCTTCTCCTCCAGCTCTCCTTCCCTCAACACGTTCTCTTTGGTACAGTGCACAGCAGGCATGTAGGGCACAGAAAGGACACACTGCAATACGTAGCATGGACCACAGACACCAAATGACAGGCACCGTGGCTCGATTCCAGACCACCGCAATAAAACTGAGTCGCACAAGTGTTTTGGTTTCCTTGTGCATATAAAAGTTATATTTACACTATGCTTAGTCTATTAAATGTGCAATAGCATTATGTCTAAAAAAAACAATGTACATACCTTAATTTAAAAGTTCTTTACCGGGGGACTTCCCTGGTGGTGCAGTGGTTAAGAATCTGCCTGCCAACGCAAGGGACTGGGGTTCAAGCCCTGGTCCGGGAAGATCTCACATTCCACGGAGCAACTAAGCCCGTGAGCCACAGCTACTGAGTCCACGTGCCTCATCTACTGAAGCCCCTGCGCCTAGAGCCTGTGCTCCACAAGAGAAGCAACCGCAATGAAAAGCCCGTGCACTGCAATGAAGAGTAGCCCCCGCTCGCCACAACTAGTGAAAGCCCTCGCCCAGCAACGAAGGCCCAACCCAGCCAAAATAAATAAATAAATAAAATAAATTTATAAAAAATAAAAGAGGGCTTCCCTGGTGGCGCAGTGGTTGAGAATCTGCCTGCCAATGCAGGGGACAGGGGTTCGAGCCCTGGTCTGGGAAGATCCCACATGCCGCGGAGCAACTAGGCCCGTGAGCCACAATTACTGAGCCTGCGCGTCTGGAGCCTGTTCTCCGCAACAAGAGAGGCCGCGACAGTGAGAGGCCCGCGCACCGCGATGAAGAGTGGCCCCCGCTTGCCGCAACTAGAGAAAGCCCTTGCACAGAAACGAAGACCCAACACAGTAAAAAATAAATAAATAAATAAATAAATAAATAAATAAATAAAGAGAGAGAATCATAATAAAACTAGGTGTGACTGTGTTCCAGACCCTGCTCCTGACTCAGTTTAGTTTATTTACTGTAGATCAGCTCGTACATCAGGCTCTCAGTAGGTTTTTCCGTTTCACTTTGTAGTTAAACCCTGATCCTTAACTAATTTCATTCATTCGCCAACGTTTACAGTTTCCCCTCTCAGTTACTGTGCTCGGGGAACAAATCAAGTTTTTGTTGTTGTTGTTTGAGCCCCTCGGACTTGAGAAGGAATCTGTTCTTCCCACAGCTCCTGAATCCTGACTCAGCAGTTTGCAGGGAACATTCCTGGGCTCGTGGTCCTCAGGTTACTCCGGAGCTGCTACTGCTTTGTGTTTTTATGAACGCTCTCTTTTCCGATGCAACTTCAAATTTTCCTGAATCCGTCTCCCCCCAAATGCCTCTCATGTGCTCCAATAGCTCTTCAATTGCTCCATTTTGCCCCTAAACCCGATTTCCACATTTAGTTTTTCCAACCCCATTCACGGGTTACTTCGCTTCTCTTCAGAAAAATTTTGCAAAAATTTACACAAATATCTGTAAATGCTAGTGCAGCTACATCTGTTTTTTTTTATGGTTAATTGATTTTCTTTCTTTTTTTTTTTAGTTGAAGTATAGTTAATTTACAATGTTGTGTTAGTTTCAGGTGTACAGCAAAGTGATTCGGTTATATATATACATATATATATTTTTCAGGTTCTTTTCCCTTATAGGTTATTACAAAATACTGAGTACATTTCCCCATGCTATACAGTAGGTCCTTGTTGTACAATCTGTTTAAATGTTGGCTGGTCCCATTACAGACGGAAGAGTGGAGAGTGAGGCTAATAATTAAGTTGCCTGTATTTCAGCTCCTGGGAGGGATATTGTAATCACTGGACCAACTTTAGAAAAGTTATTTTGTTGTTGAATAAATAAAAGGTGGTCTTGTAATTCATTAAAAGAATTGTCAATTTTTTCCCCACCAATTAGTACGTGTGAAGTTGATTACTACATGTTTTCCCTGTCACGCCTTTGTGACATGCTCCTTGATGGTCTGACAGCTGACATGCTCCGGGGAGGTGACGGGTGTAGCCTCACGCCATTTCTTTAGCCAGACACACAAGCTATTTCAGTGCTGACCTTTGTTCACTCACCCTCGACTTCTACATCAAGTGGCAAGGCTAGGCATTCCCTGTCCTTGCTTCTGTTCACATCCATCCAAAATGTATTAAGTTAATTCTATTGTGAAGAACAAAGCAAGTTCACAGAATTGCTATAAAAATGGAAGAAATGAATGATTTACGCAATGGGGGGGGGTCCCAATTTTATTATTAACATCAAACAATCCCATTCTTTCACGCTTGTGTTTTGAAGCAGCATGTCTTATGAAAAGCCTGTTGTATCCTGGTGAGGCTGACTATGCTTGCTTAATCTTAGATAGCTCTCAGCAAAAATTAATTTGCTAAAATATGAAAAAATACAAAAAAAATTTAAACCATTATTCCCCCACTGAGGCTCAAATGAAAAGTGCATGCAAACTATTTCTATACCTTTTTTTTTTCTTTAGAATTGACTTAAAATCTTTAGGGAAGATCAACGCATGTTCTTGTAAAGACAAAGACTGGAAAGGAATATGGAAAAAATTTTAAAGCTTTCTCTATTAAATTTTAAATGGTGGGAATGCAGGTACTTCATTTTCCTTTCCACTATTATTTAGGAAATTAAAAACTAACAAAGGAAGGAATTCCCTGGCTGTCCAGTGGTTAGGACTCGGTGCTCTCACTGCTGGGGCCTGAGTTCAATCCCTGGTCAGGAAACTAAGATCCTGGAAACCGTGCAGCCCTGCAAAAAAAAAAAAAAAAAACACCCCACAAAAAAACACTATGTTTTGATAACTACATAAGACTTGTCCCTGATGTATTTTTCTTTTGTCGTATATGGTTGTGTAATAAGTATCAAAGTTGTTTTTCCTTTTAAAGAAAGAAGCTCAATAATTTAAGTAATGCTACATGTGGACAGTAGTTTGTGACAAATTTAAAGGATTTTGTTATTGGATCTTAACTTATTTGCCCCTGATTAGTACTCTATTAACAAAAATTAGTTTATAAGTCATTAGACTAAAAAGATTTCCAAATGGTACTAACTAAAAAGCTAGCGATATTTTGTCAGGTTCACCTAAGCTCAATATTTAGCACATCAAATTATACATATAGTGTATATCTATATGTATATATCTGAAATGATATAAATAGCATCATCAGTATTCATCGTTATTGTTCTAGCAGCCTGGCCTTCCTTTACACTCCCCCATCAGGTGACAGGGTCTGCATCCAGCACCCATTCCCCTTCTAAAAGCCTTATGAGCAATCATGCACCCTTTCCTTCCATGCACTATTCTTTTGAGATAGAGTCACACGCAGTAATAAGAAATAATAGAGATCCCTGTTACACTCGATCCACTTCTCCCCAATCAGAACATCCTGCAAGCTCACAACTAGGTTACTGAAGTAGACACACCCAGTCTTTTCCAGATTTCCCTGGTTTCACTAGCACTTGTTTGTAGGTGTGCATTCAGCTGCTGCACTTTCTATAGCAACGCCTCCTGCATTTCTGCCGTGTTTCAGCAGAAAAGATCCCCAGCATCTTCCTGGGCGCCTGGTTCTTAGCACCCCGGACTCCCGCCCCGGAGGGTCCTCGAGTCTGGAGGACAGGCTTGGGCCCCCGGGAAAGGAAAGAAACGGGAACCACTCGCACCCAGCCTCCCGGAGTCTCGCTCCTCATGACCCGCACTCCAGAAGGACTGAGGCCCTCAAGGCGGCCCGAGGGAACAGGGCAGGGCCGAGGGCGGAGTCAGGGCGCAGGGGCGGGGCTGGATAGGAGTTAGAACTCGGTGTCAGGGCATGTGTGGAATCGGAGTTCGGGGGCGGGGCGGGGGTGGGGTCGGAGCTGGGGGTCGGAGCAGAGCCCGGGCGTGGGTGGAGTCGAAGCTCGTGGGGCGGGGAGGGGCGGGGAGGGGCGGGGAGGGGCGGATTCGGGGGCGAAGTCTGAGGTCGGCGGGGGCGGGGCAGAGTCGGCGTGGGTGGAGTCGGCTCTCGGGACGGGCGGGGCCAGCGCGAGGCGGGGCGGGGCCTGCGCTAACGGTCGCGCGGCATTCCTCGGGCGACGGTAGTCGAGCTGTTGGGTTGTGCGCAGAACGCGCTGTGGAGAAGCGGCCAGGCGGGGCCTGTGTGTGGTAGACCGCTGTCCAGGTGCGAGGAGCGGCTAAGCGAGCGCTCCCGGGAGAAGCCGGCGCGGACGCCTGAGGTGAAGCCCGGTGGCGGCGGGCGGCGGGTCCCGCGCGGCTGTGGGCGGTGGATGGCTGGCTCTCGTCCGCTCCTGAGGGCGGATCTCAGGGCTGCGGCGTCCGCGGTGGGAGCGGCCTCCCCTCCCAGCTGCCCGCGCGCTTGGCGGGTGGTGGCGAAGGCGAGGCCCGCGCCTCTGAGCCCCCGGCCCCGAGTCCTGGCCGACCCTCGGGCTATCCCCGTCTCCCCGCGCGGTGGAAGCCGGCGGGTTAGGGTTCGTAGGACACGCCCGGATGCGAAGTGGGCAGGTGACGTCGGCTTCTAGTCCAAACACGCGGGGACACAGTCACGTAGAAACACGCAGAACACCTTAGAGTGTGGACGTCCGCGTAGAGCGCGGCGAGTGCAGACGCGGGGGTGTAATCATGCGGGATATATACCCACGTCCTACAGTGACTCAAAAATGAATTCCCCCCAGAGACTGGCTTACGTTAGGGTTCGCGCTTCGTGTTGGACATTCTGTGGGTTTGACAGATGCCTGAGGACACACAGGGTTACAGGATCCTTCAGAGCAGTTTCACTGCCTCGGAAACTCCCTACCCACGACTCACCCCTCCCTCCCGCAACTTTAGATGGTGTGCTGTCTCTATAGTTTTGCCTTTTCCAGAATGTCATAGAGATGGAATCTTCAGAATACATTTTAAAACATAGAGTGAATAGGGAGAGTCGCATTTCACCTCAGAGTTTCAAAGGGACCGCTTTCAATCCCTGTTTGCCAAGCGCTGGACTTCTCATCTATAAGGTGCAAAAGTGTGAGGAGGGCATGAAATGACAAACTTTGGGAAATGGTATTTGAATGCAAGTCACGCATGTTTCCTCTTTCTTTCCTCCCTCCCTCCCTCCCTCCCTTCCTCTCCTTCCTTCCTTCCTTCCTTCCTTCCTTTTTTTTTTCTCTCCTTCCTTCCTTCCTCCCTCTTTTTTTTCCTCTCCTTCCTTCCTTCCTCCCTCCCTCTCTCTTTCTTTCTCTCTCTTTCTCTTCTTCATTCTTTTTTTCAAAACAGCTTTTAGTTAGAAAATTTGAAACTACCTTGAATGGTTACTAACAAGCATTCTTCTAGAATTTCAAACTACAGGGCGTGCCCTGGTGGTCTAGTGGTTAGGACTTGGCCCTTTCACTGCCATGGCCTGGTTCATTCCCTGGTTGGGGAACTAAAATCCCACAAGCCGCACGATGGGGCCGGGAAAAAAAAAAAAAAAAGTGCAAAATTTGCTGAGTTCCCATTGAAGCAGTAAAAGGAGTAAAATCTACTTTTTTGAATTGGATTTATAAAGATAATTGAGCAACTGTTCCCCTCTGTGAGAGATGACCAATTTTGTCAAAGTTTGTTAAAAAATCTTTGGTTTGTGATGAAAGTTTGGGGGGATTTCCATGTATAGAAATAACCACATAAAGAGGACTTCTCTATAGTAGCCCCAGCACAGAGTAAAATAGCAAATTATAGGACCATCATTGCTGAGCTCTTTGAAAGCTCTATTTATCTAGAATAGCAGGATATAAACTCTACTTGTTTCTATAATTTAAATGCTGGATATAAATGTAAAATTAGCTGTTAACTAAAGTTCTATTTATCCAAAAAGTTAATTATAGCAATATTATTCTCAAATTACAAATCAGGTTGATTTTAGGACTCATTCATTAATTTAGTCAGCAAATAACCAGTAACTCCTATGCATGATGCACTAAACTAGGCACTGTAGGACACAAAAGGGGGCAAGATAAGGCACAGCCCTATCATCATAGATCCCACTCTGTAATGAGGGAGAAAGACAGCACACAAGCAACAATTATGAATTAGGAATGCTAAGAGAGGGAATAGAGGCTGGGGGATACTTGAAGGAGGGTAGTAGGAAAGTCTTCTCTTTGAGATCCAAAGAATGCTGAAGATCCTGTCTTGGGAAGATGTGAGGGTGGCATTGGAGAGGATGCTCAAGGAAGAGGGAACTGTGTATACCAAGGCCCCAGGTCCCATCTGTGGAAAGGAGAGCAGCCGCGGTGTCTGGAGAGTGGTAATGGGGGTGGGGGGTGGGGGAGGCAGGGAATAATGTGAAATGAGGAGGAGACGGGCAGAGGCCAGATCAGCTGGGCGTTACAAGACTGTAGCAGAGTTTGGATTTAACTGCGTGCAACTGGGAAGAGTTTTAAGCAAGGGAGAGACAATCTAAGTTTTTAAAGAATTCTCAGTTGTGTGGGGAAGAGATGGAGGAGGCACGAGTGGAAGCAGAGGGTGGTAAGGTCAGGGAGATGGGGGGAAATGATCAGATTCAAGAGATAATTAGGAGGGAGAATTGGCAGGACTTGGTAAGGATTGTTTTGGATCTGGGCGGTGAAAGAGAGGAAAGGTTAATGATGACAGAGTGGATGGTAAGGGAATTTTCTTTCTTTTTTCTTTTTTTTAACATTTATTTACTTGGCTGCTCTGGGTCTTCGTTGTGGCTCTCGGGATCTTTGCTGCCGCATGTGGGATCTTTAGTTGAGGCATGTGGGATCTAGTTCCCTGACCAGGGATCGAACCCGGGCCCCCTGCATTGGGAATTCGGAGTCTTAGCCACTGGATCACCAGGGAAGTCCGGTAATGGAATTTTCTGTTGGTAGGGTCTGAGGTAGCTCCAAGGCACCAGCACAGCACCTGGCACACAGGCCTCCGTGAATAATTGTTGTACTGATAGGAATGGAAAGCACATACAGGAGGCACAAACACACACACTCCTTCCTGGCCCTGGAAAAATGTCAGCAAAGTTTATGAATTGCCCCCTTCAGCCCTCTGCTCGCAACTCCTCCATCCTGGGCCCAGGACTCTGACTCACTCTGGCCTGCTCAGAATTTGAGACCATGGCATCAAAATCAGAAAGTTGGTGGGGTTTGCCCTTAGGGTCTGACTGACAGCCTCAGCTGACCTGTGGGTCAGAGCCAGCAGCTAGCAATGCCTCTTCCTTGTCTGGGTCCAGAGTCCCCTTCTCTTTTTCCAGAGCCACAACAAGAGTAAGGACCAAGCAGTGCAGCTTTGTCCTCTGGAGGAAAGCTCTAGCAAGTAGGAGCATGAGGGGCTTGGGCCCTACCATGCCCTCATGAAACCTAAAGCAAGGGACCAGGAAGGCCCTGGGAGGAATGGGCCAGGCCAGGCTGGGCTCTGATCCAGGCGGGAGGTAGCCCTTCAAAAGTAGGAGGAGGGCACAGAACTCAGGGAAGGGAATTTGGGAGACCTGGGTTGGGGGGCTGTCAGAGATGGTCATGGTGTATCTAGTGTCTGTAGTATAGGGTCAGCCTCATAGTAGACACTCCACAACTATTACCTGTTACATTGCCATCATGTTACCTTAACCAGACTAGTTTCACCACCACCTCTTCTTTACTTTTACCCTTATCAAGTATCTGAGTCAGTGGCCTTGAGGCTGTATACATCTCTAGTCCCACATCTGGCCCTCTGTTTTCGTTGCTCCTCTCTGAGCCACCCCCCCATCCTGATTTAGGGACTGATACATATCAGACACTCAACCAATGCATGTTGAATGAATAAACTATGTATAAAAACCAGGTAATTGCAGTACTCTAGATGAGGAATGACTGAGCCTTGGGCTGAGGAGATGGCATTGGAGATGGAGAAAAGGAGATATTTAAAATATATTTGGAAAGTAGAAGGGACAGTAGTTGCTCTTGAATGGTGTAATCTCTGTATCACCATATTGAGCTCTTTATTTCATGTTAATTTTGTATTTCTCAAAATGTCCATGTAGAGAAGCAAGTTGTCATTTTTTTGGTAGACAGACACTAAGGTATATCACCATATATTTTGAATAATAGTAGAAAGTGAAGGAACTTCAAAGAGTTCATGTGATATCACTTGTAAGTCAATAACCACCAAGAGATATTAAGGGGTAAAAATTTGGAGAACTCAATATGTAGATGGATAGTGTTTTTACACAAAATCTGGCTACTGAATAGTTCTTCCTCTCTAACTTCAAGTGTGTAGCACTTGACAGGCTCTCAATAAATGTTTGTTGAGTGGATGGATGAATGAATGAATCCATCAGGGTTTGTCAAGAATTTCAGAGACTGAAATTGCATAGTAAGCGAGATCAGACTAGGCTGAAGAATAAGTAGGACCTTAAGGCTGCTTAATTCCCCATTGTTTATTCTGGCTTGAATGCAGAAGCTGCTACATTGGATAAGAATGAAAAGCAGTGTTCTCATCTGTCAAGAGCCTGTGAACATCTAGGCACCTTACGTACATTATTTTGAATTCTCACAACAACACTGTAGGGTAAATATTATCCATATTTTGTGGATGAGGAAATTAAAGCTCAGTAATTCAAAACATTTGGCTACAAACTAGTGGCGCTGGAATTCATAATCATATTTGACTAACTCCACAGTCTTCCTGAAACTTGTATTATGCGACATGTCCTGAAAGTGCAGCCTGTAGCTGAGGGCATTCACTGTTAAAGAGGCCACGTAATATGAAGTGAAATGCAGTAAATCTGCTAGTTTGGTGTAGCTGACAGTTGTTATTACACTAAAACCTTTTCTAGTGATGATATGGAGGGACAAGCCACCATTTCATTTATTTGTTTATTGAATGCTTTTTATGTGCAAGGTAGCATTGAAATGCACATACAAAAAATTTTTAAGATGCTACCTCTGCCCTGATGGAGCTTACTTACCATCCAGAGGTGAGGATAAAGTACTACCTATCCCCTTACACAGTGTAACTAAATGCATGATTCGAGGTGGTTACAATAGAGTTTTGCTATGTTTTTTTAAAGTAGGCTTTATGGTAATAAATATTTAAATCTGCAAATGTCCCATTGAATCATCTCTCATCTGAAACTAAATTTGCAGGGTGCTCAAATATTGCTAAATTATTTTTTTGAAAAGTGAAAGTTAAAAATTGAAACCTAACTATATCATTCAAAACTTTAAAAGGACATTTTGAAACATGCTTTTTACAGGTTGAATCTAACTTGCATTTCATTGTTGTAACATAAAATTTTCCCAAAGAATGAGTAGAATATCCAGTACTTTCCTAATAAATTCTTTTTTCAGTCTTGGAATCTTTCAAGGTTTATTTCAGTTGTTTAATTTATGCATCTAAATTATATTTTCTAATATGCAGGTAAAAGAATGGCTAACTCCATTGCATCAAAGAACTTTACTGCACTTTCAGACCTGCATCCAAATATGGCTAATCTGGTAGGTTTCAGCGGTGTAGTGGTTCATTTGATCTCTGTTGAAACTTTAGGTGGTAATATTACATTATGTCAACATTATTGATTCGTTTCAACACGTGCTTGTATAATTGACAAGTATACAGATAATCACTGCATTAGTGATTGTTAGATATTAAACACTCCTAAACTTCTTTGTATTTATGCCAGCTAAATGAAAATTAATCTTTCTTTTGTCTACGGATTAGGAGATTGTAGATATGACTAGCGATTGTTAAAAATTATCAAAAGTTTACTTGTATTATATTTTATTTTATTTATTTATTTTTGGCTGTGTTGGGTCTTCGTTGCTGCAGGGGCTTTCTCTACTTGCTGCGAGCTGGGGCTACTCTTTGTTGCGGTGCGTGGGCTTCTCATCATGGTGGCTTCTGTTGTTGCAGAGCACGGGCTCTAGGCACATGGGCTTTAGAAGTTGTAGCTCGCAGGCTCTAGAGCACAGGCTCAGTAGTTGCGGTGCACAGGCTTAGTTGCTCTGCGGCATGTGGGATCTTCCCGAACCAGGGATCAAACCCGTGTCCACTGCATTGGCAGGCGGATTCTTAACCACTGCGCCACCAGGGAAGCCCTTGTACTATATTTTAACTAAATACTTAGTAAGTACTCAAATTTAGCATTATAAAATTAAAACATTGTCGTTCAGCAGTATCTATTCTCTAGTCAAATTGTACAAGTTATATACTGAAATACTTGCTATTATGCTGCTTTTATGAGATAAAGGTACACAAAAGATGTATTTCTGAAATCATTATGTGAAAATTCATTTTGGGGGAAGGGGTTCTGGGGGAATCAGTCATGTCAAGTATGCCAAGATGGTTATTTATTTAAAAGAAATCTAGGTGGAATCATCTTATAAGGTGAAGAACTCATTGTAAAGCAATTATCATACTGCCTTACTTTTCCTACCCCCAGCAGTCTGCTGTTTACATTTGGAATTTGCAAATCAGATTTCTTAAAATGGGATAAATTTACATATAACTTCAATAATTTGCAATTTAAACTTTATTAATGTTAAAAATAATTATTGATTTTACAGTTTTTCTTGAAAGGTAAACTATTTGCTAATTGCCTCTTCAGTTAGAAAATCTTACTCAATATTTCCATTAGTTGTTTTCCCAACAAAATTCAGTGAGATCTGCATGCATATGGAATTTAAAGAAATAATAGCAATGTGTCTAAATGTAATAAGACTAGCTAATAGCTCAGCTAGGATGTGGTAGTCTTAAAAGCTTGAATGTATTTTATTTATATTTTTTTCAGATTTATTTTGGCTGCGTTGGGTCCTCGTTTTTGTGCGCGGGCTTTCTCTAGCTGCAGCGAGTGGGGGTTACTCTTCGTTGCAGTGCGTGGGCTTCTCACTGTGGTGGCTTCTCTTTGTTGCGGAGCACGGGCTCTAGGCATGCGGGCTTCAGGAGTTGTGGCTCGTGGGCTCTAGAGCACAGGCTCACTTTGTTTTGTGCACGGCTTAGTTGCTCCGTGGCATGTGGGAACTTCCCAGACCAGGACTCAAACCTGTGTCCCCTGCATTGGCAGGCGGATTATTAACCACTGCACCACCAGGGAAGTCCTTGAATGTATTTTAAATGTAACAGATTATTGCAAGGTTGAAATCAGTTGCTAGAATTAGTGATATAAATTCATCCTTTCAGAAAAAGGTAGTTATTTTTATTTCTTAAAGCATTTAAAAAATACTTAATTTTTCTTTGTCACTGAAGAGAACATTAAACATTTTAAAGATATTAATATCTTTAAGGTTTAAGATCTAGGACTTCAGAGCTTAGATTTATTAGCAGCAATATGCAAGTTTTGTTACAATCTGATTTATGTTACTGTCCAGCATGTTTGCATTAAGAAGCTAAGCAATTTTATGTGGATTGTTAGAAAACCCTATATAAAAGAAAGCTTTGAAGACCATGGTAAATTAAATTGCATTATACATGTGCTTTGAATGAATTCAGTAAGGACTGATAGCATAGGGCAGTTACTGTGCTCCACCTAATGATTGAAAATAAAGTAGAAACATACTAAGTATTAAATGATTATATTTATAATATCAGTTAACTGTCTTATTACTTTGTACTACTCCTTGTGGAGCTGAACATTTATGAAGTTGTTTTAGATGTTTGTCTGGAATAAATACATTTAAATGGTTCCTAGTTAAAAATGTTTGTTAGAGCCAGTAAAATATAACAAGTCCATGAAATTAAATTTACCATCTCCATATGTGTTTAATATTCATCTTCTATAACCTTTTGTTTTTCAGAAAATAATCGGCATAGTTATTGGAAAAACAGATGTCAAAGGCTTTCCAGACAGAAAAAGCTGAGTTCTATTTAACTCTTTGCTCCATTTTTCATCAACTGTGGCTTATGACTACAACAAAGTATATTTAAGTGATTAAATTTCTCATGCCTGTTTAACTCCCTAAGAGCAACAGCCATGTTCTCTATTGCATGGTAAAGTACTTGATTTAAGGCCACATGTGTGGCCTTAAATCATTCTTAATGATTTTATTTGATATCTCTAAAACATAATTTTAAAAGCTGTGTATACAGTACTAAAATAGCTAAATTGGTCAACTCATTAATGTGTATCAACGAGTACTTATTGAGCACCTCCACTCTGTAAAACCCGGTGTAAAGGTAAGAGAGAGAGATGTTGTATGTAGTCTCATCATCCTCAGTTATCAAAGTGTCTGAAAGGATGGACGTGGAGCTAGTTTGACTGGGCTCAGCACCAAGTCATCTGAGATCTATTCTATGTACAGCTGTGAAATTGGGGTAAATAAAGCTGGGATGAGAATTAAATGAGCTCATACATGGAAGGGTGTGTAAGGCACAGTAAGAACTCCATGTTAACTATCAATATCAGCCTAAGAGATACAAGTACACAGGTTAATCTTCATAGAAGACAGAAAGTGATAAGGAGGAAGGTTTTCCAGCAGGGATATGTCGTGACAGTGTTGAGCGAGAGAAGTATGGCAGCAGTATCTATGTATTTACTCAAAGAACCAGACAATTCAGTGGAAAAAGATCATCTTTCACATGTGGAAAATACAGTTAAGTTTGGCTTTAGTGGTTCTTATTGAGTTGCTTGAACTGTGCAAGAATTTTAGGACTATGGAAACACAATCCGAGACTAAAATTGGATTTTTAAAATCAACTGACCCTCAAACTTTTGTAGTTTACATGCAGAGATAAACTATAGAATGCCAAAAGTAGCAATTCACTATTACTAGCTTTTAAAGTGTCAATGCTTTTTATTAAAAGGTACAGTATAAGTCCTTCTAAACAGCCTGAGGGAATCCGAGCTCTAGTCAGCCAGCCAGTAATTTTGACAGAAGAAGACAATTAACTGTGGCTGTGTTAATTGACTTATGGTGTAGTGATAGGTACCTTTATTTTTATTTTATTTTTTATAATATTCTGTTGTTAATTTTGAGGTAAATAGCAAAGATGTCATCTCCCACCCATACTCATTTGTCTTCTCTTTACTGCATCATAATTAATTAGATCAGAATTACCACTTGAATAGTTTGAGAAATCCTGCATCTCTGTTTTCTAAGCTGTAAAAGGAATAACTTGAAATATATGAATTAGAAAAGGTCAATATTTCAATATTTGCTTAAATTACAGCAATTAAATATAATTTTCACCTATTAGACGGTGAGTGTAGGGCACCATTTCTGTAGTGTTTGACTATTTTTTTTTAAATTTATTTATTTATTTTATTTATTTATTTTTGGCTGCGTTGGGTCTTCCTTGCTGTGTGCGTGCTTTCTCCAGTTGCGGTGAGCGGGGGCTACTCTTCGTTGTGGTGCGTGGGCTTCTCATTGCGGTGGCTTCTCTTGTTGCGGAGCACGGGCTCTAGGCGCGCGGGCTTCAGTAGTTGGGGCACGAGGACTCAGTAGTTGTGGCTTTTGGGCTCTAGAGCGCAGGCTCAGTAGTTGTGGCGCACGGGCTTCATTGCTCCGCGGTGTGTGGGAACTTCCCGGACCAGGGCTTGAACCCTTGTCCCCTGCATTGGCAGGCGGATTCTTAACCACTGCGCCACCAGGGAAGCCCTGACTATTTTTTATAATTGTCTGTACAGTATTCCTTTTTTGGAGAAGATATGCTTACTGACTTTAAAAAACATTACACATATCAATATACTGTCATAAAAAATTCAAGCAGTGCAGAAGGTCATAGAGTCAAAAAGAGAAATTCTTCATTTAACCCTCAACTTTTCCCATCCCAGCCCCACCCCAAAGGTAAGCACTAATCACAGTTCAATAGATATCTATAATGTGCATTTGTATGTTAGGTTGTATTACTTTTTAAAAACTTTTTAATTTGAAGTATAGTTGATATATAATGTTATAGAACTTACAGGTATACAGTATAGTGATTTACAGTTTTAAAGTTATATTTCATTATAGTTATTATAAAATACTTGCTGTATTCCGCGTGTAGCTTATTTTGTACCTAGAAGTTTGTACCTCTTAATCCCCTACCCCTATATTGCCCCTCCCCCTTCCCCCCTTCCCTCCTTCCCCCTTCCCTCCTTCCCCCCTTCCCTCCTTCCCCCTTCCCCCCTTCCCCCCTTCCCTCCTTCCCTCCTTCCCCCCTTCCCCCCTTCCCCCCTTCCCTCCTTCCCTCCTTCCTTCCTTCCCCCCTTCCCCCCTTCCCCCCTTCCCTCTCCCCACTGGTAACCACTATCTGTGATTCTGCTTTTTTGTTATATTCACTAGTTTGTTATATTTTTTAGATTCCACATATAAATGATATCATACAGTATTTGTCTTTCGTCTGACTTATTTCACTTAGCATAATGCCCTCCAAGTCTATCCATGCTGCTGCAGATGGTAACATTTCATTGTTTTTTATGGCTGAGTAAAAATTTCATTGTGCATATATATATGTGTGTGTGTGTGTATATATATATATATCTATCTCACAACTTCTTTATTCATCTGGTGATGGACACTTAGGTTGCTTTCATGTCTTGGCGATTGTAAATAATGCTGCTATGAACATTGGGGTGCATGTATCTTTTCAAATTAGTGTTTTTGTTTTTTTCAGATATATACTCAGAAGTGGAATCGCTGGGTCATACGGTAGTTCTATTTTTAGTTTTCTGAGATGCGTCCATACCGATTTGCACAGTGGCTGCACCAATTTACATTCCCACCAACAGTGTACAAAGTTCCCTTTGTACATTCTCACCAGCGTTTGTTATTTGTGTTCTTTTTGACGATAGCCATTCTGACAGGTGTGAGGTGATAGCTCATTGTTGTTTTGATTTGTATTTCCCTGATAATTAGTGATATTGAATATCTTTTCATGTGCCTGTTGGCCATCTGCATTTCCTCTTTGGAAGAATGTCTATTCAGTTCTTCTACCTAGTTTTTAAATTGGGTTGTTAGTTTTTTTGATGTTGAGTTGTATATGCTGTTGATATATGTTGCATATTAACCCCTTATTGGTTATATCATTTGCAAATATTTTCTCCCATTCAGTAGTTTGTCTTTTCATTTTGTTGATGGTTTCCTTTGCTGTGCAAAAGCGTTTAGGTTTAATTAGGTTCCATTTGTTTATTTTTGCTTTTATTGCCTTTGTTTTAGGAATGGATCCAATAAAATATTGACACAATTTATGTGAAAGAGTGTTCTGCCTATGTTTTCCTCTAGGAGTTTTATGGTATCTGGTCTTACATTTAGGTCTTTAATCCATTTTTAGTTTATTTTGTATATGGTATTAGAGAATGTTCTAATTTCATTCTTTAACGTGTAGCTGTCCAGTTTTCCCAGCACCACTTATTGAAGAGACTGTCTTTTCTCCATTGTAGATTCTTGCCTCCTTTGTTGTAGATTAATTGACCATAAGTGTGTGGGTTTATTTCTGGGCTCTCTATCCTGTTCCATTGATCTATGTGTCTGTTTTTGTGCCAGTACCACTGCTGTTTTATATTACTTTTTTAATTAGGATTAATCTCCAAAATTTACAAGCAGCTCATGCAGCTCAATAACAAAAAAACAAACAACCCAATCCAAAAATGGGCAGAGGACCTAAACAGACATTTCTCCAAAGAAGATATACAGATGGCCAACAGACACATGAAAGAATGCTCAACATCCTTAATCATTAGAGAAATGCAAATCAAAACTACAATGAGGTATAATCTCACACCGGTCAGAATGGCCATCATCAAAAAATCTAGAAACAATAAATGCTGGAGAGGGTGTGGAGAAAAGGGAACACTCTTGTACTGTTGGTGGGAATGTAAATTGATACAGCCACTATGGAGAACAGTATGGAGGTTCCTTAAAAAACTAAAAATAGAACTACCATACGACCCAGCAATCCCACTACTGGGCATATACCCTGAGAAAACCATAATTCAAAAAGAGTCATGTACCAAAATGTTCATTGCAGCTCTATTTACAATAGCCAGGACATGGAAGCAACCTAAATGTCCATCGACAGATGAATGGATAAAGAAGATGTGGCACATATATACAATGGAATATTACTCAGCCATAAAAAGAAATGAAATGGAGGTATTTGTAATGAGGTGGATGGAGTTAGAGTCTGTCATACAGAGTGAAGTAAGTCAGAAAGAGAAAAAAAAAGGACATGAAGAACCTAGTGGCAAGATGGGAATAAAGACACAGACCTACTAAAGAATGGACTTGAGGATATGGGGAGGGGGAGGGGTGAGATGTGACAGGGTGAGAGAGTGTCATGGACATATATACACTACCAAATGTAAAATAGATAGCTAGTGGGAAGCAGCCGCATAGCACAGGGAGATCAGCTCGGTGCTTTGTGACCACCTAGAGGGGTGGGATAGGGAGGGTGGGAGGGAGGGAGATGCAAGAGGGAAGAGATATGGGAACATATGTATATGTATAACTGATTCACTTTGTTTTAAAGCAGAAAATAACACACCATTGTAAAGCAATTATACTTCAATAAAGATGTTAAAAATATATATATATTACTTTTTAAATTAGCAAAACAATAAAGAAATTTTATTTTGGAAAAAAGGTACTTGCTGACCCCTAGTGGTATCTTTTTTTTTTTTTTTAAAGAAATTCACGTTCTTTTATTTATTTATTTATGACTGTGTTGAGTCTTCGTTTCTGTGCGAGGGCTTTCTCCAGTTGCGGCGAGTGGGGACCACTCTTCATCGCGGTGCGCGGGCCTCTCACTGTCGCGGCCTCTCTTGTTGCGGAGCACAGGCTCCAGACGCGCAGGCTCAGTAATTGTGGCTCACGGGCCCAGTTGCTCCGTGGCATGTGGGATCTTCCCAGACCGGGGCTCGAACCCGTGTCCCCTGCATTGGCAGGCAGATTCTCAACCACTGCGCCACCAGGGAAGCCCCCTAGTGTTATCTTTTAGCAGCACACATTTATTTGTTTTGAAATAATTTAGATCTGAATTATGACTTAGGTTAAAACAACAGTAAGAGAGAAATGGAGACTCTAAGCTAATATCTGGATGGTTCAAGCCTACATGTCATTTCCCTCCAAATATACAGATAACTGGGGAAAGGGAACATAGGGGTAACAGTGAGGTGAGTTATCTACCTTGGCAGCTTAGAATTCATAAAAGCATAACTTATATAATTTATATCTGAAATAATATTTTACACCATGTGTTTGAGTGTTTTTAGCATCAAATAATCATATTTGTTCAAAGTTAAAATAAAACTTTTCATTTGAAAAATAAAAGCATTGGTTTTCCCTTAGATATTGGATCAGAAAGGTACACTTTCAGTTTCACCATTCGTGATTCAACAACCCATTTTGTAAATGCAACATCGTGGGGCAAGGAAGATTACATCAGATCACTTTCTGATGGCTTTCGTGTTGGCGAGTGCGGTAAGTTGGCATTGATTCTTAAATTGTTTCTCTTACAGTATTATTCCCATGATATGTTTGTGATAACTACACTGAGGGAGTCAAAATGAAATAAGACACAATTCTTATTCTCAAGAACCTTACCAGAAAAAAGTCAAGTGTTAAGAGTATAACACAAGGCATTCAGCATTTAATTGAAACATACAAACATGATAATCACATATTTTTACTAAGTAGCTCTATGATCTTTGGCTTATTTCTATTTCACTTTGCATCAGTCCTTCTTGTGGCTCTAATCATTTATCTTTTTGTAAACATATAATAGGGATGCTAAATAGATTTTGATAAAAGATATTTGAATTTTTAATGAATTTTAAGAAAACTTCAGCCTAAAATACCAAATCTTTCATATCGTCTACCCATCCCAATAGCCCTCTGATGGTACAGTGTAGTATATTGAAAAGAACAAGACCTTGAGAACAGGTAGATCTGGATTCAATTCCAAGTACCAACATTTATTACATTGTGGCTTTGAGAAAATTTCTTAATCTTGTTGGGTCTCAACTATGAATTAACACCCTATAGATTCTTGTGAATGTTAAATGAGATAGTGTGCCTGTTATAAAGTGTAGAACTTAGTCACTCAATAGATGACAGCTCTAGCCTCATACAAGAAACAAGAAAGCATGTATACCAGCTCTCTTTCATGGTAGAAAAAAGAAGGGAAAGGGTAACACAGACAATTAAACTACTCCTCTCTAACCCTGCAGATCAAGCAGCCTAGTACCCATACTAGTTACTCAGCACCCAATCATATTATTAACTTTCAGGATTACATATAGTATCTCTCTAACTGAATAATAAGGTAGTTGAACATATGGACTATGAAGGCAAAAAACTTTGCAAATGGTCACAGGGCGCAGTACAAGCAAAACATTTCTTGGTTGAATGCCAGAACATTAGTTACCTAGAGCTAAAGATATATTTCGGTATTAACCTATGTTCCATGTTGATGGTTGTTGTGAGGATGAATGAGATAAGGGATTTTAAAGGTGTAAATCTGATGATGCTTATAGAAGTAAATAAGATTTTGGTGTGGTAGAATAAAAAGATTACAGATTTTTGAATTAGAATTACAAATAGAATTAGAACAGTTCTAATTCCAACTCTACTACTTTCTAGATATAATACCTCAAGAAAGTTATTTAACCTCTGTGAACTTCAATTTCTTCATTTGGAAAGAGGGATAATAATGAGGGATGGTTGTGTGAGGAATTAGCAAAATAGAGCACAAAAAAGTCTAACATAGACCATAGGAAATGGAAACCCTAAAATGTTAAGTCATAAAACTGATAAGTTGTGGGGCTCAAATCAGGACCCAAATTTTGCATTGCTCTTTCTAACTACCACTATTATTTTTGAGGACAGCTGTGAATTGGGTGAAGATCAATTTATTTTATAGAAGGGCATGTTGTAACCAAATCAAATGTTCAGTGTAACTGATTGTAATTCAATAAAGTAATATTAATGTGGATCATATGTTGGGATTTAAACACAAAGTATAAGAAATGTCATCTGAGATCAAACTGATTGGTCATACCCCAGGATTCTGTTGCTCACAGTGCCACAAGAAAATGATTGTGAAGGATACATAACACCAACTCAAAATTAGAAATAACATTGTAATGTTCATTGTTATGTACACTCATTTTTTAAATTTATCCTGTTACTTTTTTGTAATAGCATCATATTTTCCCCTCTGTTTTAGTGATAATTGAAAATCCCCTGATCCAAAGAAAGGAATTAGAAAGAGAAGAAAAGTTCAGCCCTGCAACTCCTAGGTAAATCTAACACAGAGGTCAGAATGATTACTACTTTATGCCAGAATGATTATTACTAATAAGTTTATGCCAGAATGATTATTACTATTAAGTTTTTGCATGTCAGATTAACAGAGAGCTTATTAAAAGTGTATACTTCAGTTTGAAAATTAAGAGTTTAATTCTGCTTCACAATATTTATCTTTGATTATGAAGTAATTTACTTTGACATAAGATCACATAAAAAATGGCTTTGTTTTTAGTACTTTGATTCTCATTCTTAGATTACAAAAATCTGACTCTAGTCACATTAAAGCTGAACAATGAAAAGGTAAATCATGGAAGTCATATATCTATTTTTTCATCTCAATTTATAACTCTCTTCACATGCCTTACTATCTTAGTTCAGGTTCCAGGGCTCTGGAAGCAGAGCCCAGAGGAGGATTTTTGTGCAGATGATTTGTTGAGGGAGAGCCATTAGAAGCAGCCTGTAAGGATAGCATTGGGGGGAAGGTGAGCAAAGAGGCAGGTTCAGCAGGAGCCCAGTCTCATCCTGACCCAGATGGGAGCTCTGGAGCATGAGTGGCACCTCAAAGTGGTACCACCCTAAAGAAAGAGGCCTGGGCTTTTGTACCCTATATTTACAAGTTATTGGCTGAAGTCCACCCCCTACTCCTGCGGAGGAGGGAAGGCTTAAAGGTATTTCTGGCTGAGGGCAAATCTCGAGAGAGAAGGGTGTAGCTGGTAAAGAGCTCTGGGTGGGCACAGAAGTCTCTACTACACATGCACCTGCACCCATTTTTCTGACCTCATCTTATAGGTCTCATTTCTCTGCAGCCACATGAAGAGTCCTCCACTTTATGAACATCCTGGGCTCATTCTGCACTAACAGCATTGCATGTTCCCTTCCCTCTGCAAAGAACAATCTTATTTGCTCTTCTCATTGAAGTGTCAGCTTAAATGTCACCTCCTTAGATCTTCCCCCACCTACTCTGTCTGTAGTAGCTCTTCCAGTATGCATTACTAGGACTTCGTCCTGTATACAGGGTATGTGTACCATCATAACCCTGATCACAATCTGGGATTATTTGATTAATTGTTCTTATCTGTCTCCCTCTCTCACATGTAAACTCCATGAGATCATAGGTCTTGTGTGTCTTCCTCACCACTGTACCCCCTGTGCCTAGACTAGGGTCTGGCACATAATAGGCTCTCAGTAAGTGTTTATGGAATGAACACATGAATGGAGGGAGGGAAGAGCATCCTTGGCAGAGGGAACAAACATGAAACCTCCTGGCCTTTTCCAGAACAGTTAATAGTAGTTTAAACCTTATGAAACTGTTGATGTTTGACTACGTTTTTCTCTAAAATGGCAGTTTTATAGCCTAGGAATATGATGTGGCTGGAATATAGTCAGGGGAACAGCAGGAGGAGAAGCTCGAGAGAGAAGCAGAGACACTTCACAGACAGCTTTGCTTGTTGTACCAACTTCATGCTTTGGTGATGGCTAGCCCAGAAGGTCTTTTGAGCTGGGAAATAATATATTCATATTCGTGGTTTAGGAAGATCACTTTGGCTACCTGAGGAGGACGGACAGTAGGGGAACAAAGCTTAGGAGACAAGCAGTAGTTTGGGTAAGAAGTGATGAGAGAAACACCTAAAGCAGTAGCAGGGGGAGGAGGCGGGGGGCGGGGGGGTCCTGGATTAGAGGACTAGAAAGAGGCTCCATGGAGGACACTTGGGAGTTGATTGGCTGGAAGGGGAAGAGCACCTCAAGTGTGTAAATATTGTGCATCTGTTCCTACAGAGCACCACAGAGGTAAGGAAAGCACATAGGCAGGGCAGTCAGTGTCATAGAGGTGGAAATCACCCTCCCCCCCCCACAATGTTTTAGAGTGCTTTTACACCCTTTTTTTTAAAGAGAAAGAAATGAAACTCAGAGTATTGTGCAAGATCAGACTATTAGTGTGCTTAAAACTCAGACACAGTTGGTCTTTAAAACATTTTCTTAATGAAAATACATTTTAGACAAAAAATATTTTACAAAGCTTTTCAATGTTTCTAAGAGTGAAAAGTCTAAATCTTCTTAATATAATTTTTAAAATATAGTTTAAGTTACAACCAAAGTTTGACTGTGAACTTTGAAGTATTTTTCTATTAGAAAATAATTTGATATTAACTTCTGGTGTGTGTTTTTACAATTTAGCGATTATAAGCTATTGCTCAGTGAGAATCACTCAATGGTAAAAGTTTGTTCCAGTTATGAAGTGGATGCGAAGCTACTTTCTTTGATATACTTACCTGTTAAAGAGTCTTGTGATTATTATTCATTGGGTGACATTGTTGCAAACGGACACAGTCTTGATGGGAGAATTATTAATGTCCTTGCAGCTGTGAGGTCGGTAAGTTAAAACCCCAACAAAGCCAAGTTCAATTTGGTGGGGGGAGTTCTATCATTTTATTTGTGTTTGGAAAGTAATAATCAACTGGAGTGAAATTTCCTCTGTATCTTGATCCATCCTCCGTTGAATTTAGAAAATAACACTTCTCATTAAAGGGAAAGCAGCATTTTAGCTGTGAATGAGTAGCAAAATAAAATTGTATTTGAATGTTAAATGCAGTACACAGTCATAAATGATCCGCTAACTATATGAGAGCTTTTCATACTTGAGTTAAACAAAAGGCACAAATAGAAAGGGTAAATTCATTGACTTTAAGATCTCCAGGAAGTTCTTCGAAGGGGCTTTGTTTGAATAAATCAAGGAATCAATTCAGTGCGTGTTCTCAGAGCTGTCCTGAGTTGAGGGAGAGAGCGAGAAACCCACGGTGCTGCAGTAGGGGCCCTGTGAGCTAATGCATAGCATCAGGTGCTGAAAAGCAGGGCAGAACGACACTCCATGGGGTGCCGGGGAATGTCTCACCATCCTTTGCTTCCACATCTCCCTCTTACCCAATTATTGCAGCAAGTTTTGAACTCCATTGGACAGACTAGAATCACTTGGCAGGGAGCAAATTTTCACAAAATAAAGTATACAAATAAAGGGGCAAGAACAATTTTCAATATACAGAATGATGATAATCAGAAGATAAAAAAAGGGAAATAGATTTGGCTACTTATAGTTAATGTTGTAAGTAATTGCTAATTGCGTTTCCATATTAAATGACTGAGTGTCGACTATCCCCATGACAGGCCAACAGAGGCCTGCCTGCGTTGTTCCCCAGCCCAGCCCAGCCCAGCCCAGCACAGTGCCTGCCACACAGTGAGCACTCAGTATCATTCAGGATGGAGGAATAAATACCCGATATGACAGTATTGAAAAATGGGAAAAATTCCTTTCTGGGCAACTTAGGTTCAATCTTACTTAAAGGCAGGATATGATCTCTCAATTTCCCTGAAATTCCATATAATGCCATTATATTACAATGTAGTAAGGATTTTCTAAAACTCAGTATGAATATAAAACCTGCAACAGCTTTTTCCATGTCCCCCTTCCTGCCTCCACCCCTTGAGTCTAGTACCACCTTTCATAGGATTATATTATTTCTTTTATTTTCATGCCTTTTTTCTCCCATTTTGCTTCCATCCCTCTTACATTTCCTTATCTTTACGTTTTTATTTAACCTGTTTTCTTCCTTGTCGCCTCTACTTAGGTCTCTTCACTTTAAAACTCCTTTTCATACAGTTTTCTTGCATGCTGTGATATGGTAGGCCTCTCTCATACTCTGGCTGTCCTTTCCTCTGACTTTCTTTCTAGATGCTCTCTTCTGCAGGCAGCTGTGACTCTTTCTTCAGCTTCTTCCCAAGGAGCTCAGCCCTGACAACAGATGCATGGGTGACAGTGGCATAGGGGGCAGCTGACTGTTTATGCTTGGGCCATTGCTGTGTGGCCATCAGAGGTGCTGCTGTTCCATGTGAGAACTCCCTGAGGGCACAGAAGGGCCCCTGAGTTCACCCCCACCTCCATGATCCTCTTACACCACAGTGTGGACTGAATCAGACGGTATATCAAAGCACATTCCCATTTATCCCTCTTTCGATTCTCACCAGCTTGTCCCTAGGAAGGCAGCAAAGGAGGTATCAATATCCATACCTGGGCTAGCAAGACGAGGACACTGAGGCCCAGAGAGATGAATTCATCCAGTCACATGAACTCCGTGCCAGGCCCTGCGCTAAGCCATGGGGATACATAGATATTGAAAATGTACTTTCTACCCTCAATGAGTCCACATAGATGCCACCCAGGGACTTGTCATGGAGCATTTGTTCTAACATGTTGAAAAGATCCCACAGTCTTGACTTAAAGCACACATATCTGTATCTCTCTTCAATCAAAGTGTGTGACTTACAACTTAAATACACCTAGTTCAGAGATAAAAGATGCTGTTAAATCATCAAATATATATTAGTGATTCTAGCTATTTTGATATTTCTAATTTGTTGTTTAAAAGGTAAACATTTGAGTATTTCCATCAACAAACATTTAAGTACCTCTACAACTCTAGGTGAAGAAAAATAATGATTTTCTTCAATTTCTAAGGTTGGAGAGCCAAAATACTTTACAACTTCAGACCGAAGAAAAGGCCAGAGGTGTGAAGTTAAACTCTATGATGAGACAGAGTCTTCTTTTGCAATGATATGGTAACTTCCCACATCTGTTCCAAACTATGAAATCTGTGCTGTTATCACCAAGTCAGACATTTTAATTTCATCAGGAGATGATGGATTTCATATCAGGAGAGGAGTAACGATAGAGAAATGGTGTTTAAAAAATAAACCTTTCTCTTGTATGTTGAGTCATTACAGTCTATGATTACCTTAAAATGAGATCTTTAGATGGCATGGGATTTCATAGATGGACTCTACTGTAACTTGTTTATTATTATACTCTGTTTTGTAACAAATCGTCATTTACTAAGTCTCATTGATAAAGAACAAGCCAGACTTTCTGTGATTCCTTGGGTGGTACCCTGGAGCCAAGCCATGGAAAGATGGTAGAAAAACAAGCATTGTCACAGGCTGGGTTCTATGGGCCTCCCAGATGTGGGGCAGGGCTACATCCTGAAGCATCACAGGGTATAACATGGTACTGTTTAGACTCCAGATGCCTGGGTACCAAAGAAAGCACGTAATTTGAAACAGGGCTTCAACCTATCAAGTCCCCCGAGCAGTTTATCCATGGTGGGGCCCTCCCTTAATGGCATGAAAGAGTGACTTCAAAATTTTTAAACTTGTAGTCACTCAGTTCTAACTAGCCTGGAGTGACCTGGGTGATAGGAAAAGAAGGAATTGAAGGAGCAGAAGTTGTTAGATATGAATGGTGCTGAAAGGAATGATTTTCATAGGTGTTAAATTTTCTGTGAGATAGGGAGTATAGCCCTGCAAAATGCAGGAGAAGCCAAAATCCTTAACTGTGCCTTGGACCGTATGGGGGATTATTAACCTCATCAATTAAGACATCCTTTTTCTGGTAAATAATGTGGTCACTGCCAGTTTTTTTCTAATGTATTTGATTTTTATCACTTCTTTTTTGACACACGCAGTTGGGATAATGAATCTATTCTACTTGCACAGAGCTGGGTGCCACGAGAAACAGGTATCATACTTCAATGATTGTGTTCAATATTTGTCATTTTTTTATCCCTCTGTGTAATAATTTTAAAATGGCTTTTTTCCCAAACAGTAATATTTGCCTCAGATGTAAGAATAAGTTTTGACAAATTTCGGAACTGCATGACAGCAACTGTAATCTCAAAAACCATTATTACAACTAATCCAGGTAAAAAGCTATTTGAAATTTTTTATCCCTTTGGAAATGACTACATCATGTATTCCAATATTTGTGCAGTGTGTTTAAGAATGAAAATGAAGCTTGGATTTCATTTGAATGAAAAGTGAAAAACTGCTTCATATGACTTTGAAAAACTTACAATGAGCTATATCTTTGATATCTTTACAAAAGAAATGTGAAAAACCAGACTCATTTTTAAAGCATCATCTCTTGTGATGATTTTGAGAGCTCATTGCTATTGATTGGATAACCTAAATTATTGACTATTTAAAAAATTAATTTTACTGCATTCAAGTAACAGCACTAGAGAGTGGAGAACATATATATAGTATCATTAGTTCATAATTGTTAGTGGTTGTTAAAGGGTTTAAAGCTGTTCTAGCATGAAATCAGGGAAGCAAGTTTGGGGAGATGAGGGGTTGGTGCCCTTAAGCATCCTCAGAGTGCTTTGTAGTGCAGATAGAAAGATCAGCCCAACACTGCAGAAGAGTACAGAATTCCCAGAAGTGAATAATCCTTCAAAATCTCAAGAAGATATAAATATAGTAGGTATCATTTTAAATATAAGTTCATTCTACTGGTCAATAACGAAGCATTAATAGTGACTGAGAACTATAAAGCAATTTTGTCTTTGACCAAACTTATCAGAATTTTTAAAAGTAAAATTACTATGAGATATGATATAAAATAACAAGACTTTTTAAATATAAGTGTGTTGGATCTTGCTCATCTACTGCAGGAATGTTGTCTCCTTAAAAGCTGTGTCATGGGAGGTGATACGACACTCATTGATTTGTTCTTGTTGAGCTCTCGTCTACTGTGCACATGCTGTGTGCTGGGCACTGTTCTGGGTCCAGTGACAAAACACAAATATCTCTCCTGCTCATGGAGCTCACGTCCTAGCAGGGGGTAGACAGAGAATGAACAATAAAGATAGCACATCCATGAATTATGAAATGCTTGAGAAGTAAAAGAGGAACAGGGTCAGGAGGGTCTAGAATGCCACGGTGTGTGTAGGGCAGGTTGCTGTTTACATAGGGTGGTCAGGTAGGCCTCACTGGGAGGGCAACATCTGAGCAAAGACGCGGTGAGGCAGTGAGGGGGTTAACAATGAGGAAAGAGCACACCAGGCAGAGGGACCAGCCAGTGCAAAGGCCCTGAGGCCAGTGTGGCTGGATCTGATAGAGCAGGGCAGGAGGAGGAGTGGAGGTCAGAGAAGAAATGGAGGTGATCGAGAAGGACTTACTGATAAAAGAATGCTGGCTTTTACTTTGTAGGAAAGGGGGAGCAGGGCAGTGACATTATCTAAGTTCTAAAAGGATTGCTCTGGCTTCTTTGTTGTAAATTAATGGGGACACAACCATGGTCTGTTCTTACCACAGGGCAATAGTGTCACTCTTCAATTACTTTTTTTTTTCTTTTGAGGAGAGTACTATGGTTTCTTATTTTTAATATTTTATTAATAGACTAATAGACTATTTTTAGTATATTTAATAACATCAATGATAGAAAATCTTCATCCTCTAAGGGTAAATTTGGTCTGGGAAAATTTCTAAAAGACAGTTGGATTTGTCTGGTGGAAAAGGTTATCAAGCTTGACAGTACTAATCGTATCGAAACCTCAAGACTAAGTTAATGAGACAGATTTTAAGGATGTTGTGCATTTGGCTCTGAAAACAGATTCAAAGGGGAAATGTCAAAGTGTTTTGAGCAATGCTAACATCATTAGAATAAATGCCTTATTTCTCAAGGAGACAAATATAAAGGAGAATATGTATAATGGTGTGTGAATTTCAATATGCTTATTTAAATCAGTCTTATTTCTAATTTCCTGGGCTACACATGCCACATAGAAATTAAGAACCTCTAAATGGTTTGAGCTTTCATCCTAGCCAGCATGTCCAGGCTTCCTGCCCCAAGAGAGTTCATCAGATGGGGAAGGCAGAATTTCTGTCCCCCCACAGACAGTCTGGGATGACCCTGTTGTCCTTAGAGCTCTTG
Organism: Balaenoptera acutorostrata; assembly: GCF_949987535.1. Classification (NCBI taxonomy): domain Eukaryota; kingdom Metazoa; phylum Chordata; class Mammalia; order Artiodactyla; family Balaenopteridae; genus Balaenoptera; species Balaenoptera acutorostrata. The sequence goes on from NC_080078.1 coordinate 38,372,352, forward strand.
ACAGCAGTGCCTACACCCCACCCTTCCTACCAGCTTCTGTCCCAGGATGCTCATTAATTTACAGATATTTAGTGAATGCCTTTTATTTGCCAACTATTGAGGTAACTTTAACACTTTCTGGAACAAGGAAGTACATGAGTGGATGGATGCTCAGATGGATGGAAGGATAGTCACTATAACTGAAGTACAGAAATGAAAAGGCAAAACCCCTGTCTGGGATTCCAGTCTAGTTCTGAGAAAGAACCAACAGTGATAAGACTTGTGGTACAACAGGACGAGGAGGAAGAAACCCTGACTCTGTCCAGGGGAGTCAGGGGGTCCAAGCATTGGCAGGACGGTTTGCAGAATGTTGGAGATGGTGAGGGAGGGCTGAAGACAAGCAGGTATTAGAGGTTGGGGCTTGGAGTTGAAGGGTGTCAGAGTTAGAGAGCCCCTCTTCAAAATCAGATTCGTGCCTTCTGGCACATTATCTCACTATTCCTGAGGATACTCATGTCCCAAATTGAGGAGCAAGCTTTTTTTTTTTTTTAAAGTATTTTATTTATTTATTTATTTATTTGGCTGCTTCGGGTCTTCGTTGTGGTATGTGGGGTCTTTAGCTGCGGCACGCAGGCTTCTTTCTAGTTGTGGTGCACAGCTCCAGAGCACGCAAGCTCTCTAGTTGTGGCATGCAGACTCTCTAGTTGTGGCGCGTGGGCTCCAGAGCACACAGGCAGGCTTCTCTCCAGTTGTGTCACGCGGGCTCTAGAGCACTCAGGCTCAGTAGTTGTGGTGCGTGGGCTTAGTTGCCCCGTGGCATGTAGGATCTTAGTTCCCTGACCAGGGATCAAACCCACATCCCCTGCATTGGAAGGCAGATTCTTAACCACTGGACTACCAGGGAAGTCCCGAGGAGCAAGGTTTTGTTTTGTTTTGTTTTTTAATTATAAGAATCTTTTTAAAAAATTAATTGGGCTTCCCTGGTGGCGCAGTGGTTGAGAATCTGTCTGCCAATGCATGGGACACGGGTTCGAGACCTGGTCTGGGAGGATCCCACATGCCGCGGAGCGGCTGGGCCCATGAGCCACAATTACTGAGCCTGCGCGTCTCGAGCCTGTGCTCTGCAACAGAGAGGCCGCAGCAGTGAGAGGCCCGCGCACTGCGATGAAGAGTGGCCCCCGCTTGCCGCAACTAGAGAAAGCCCTCGCACAGAAACGAAGACCCAACACAGCCATAAATAAATAAATAAATAAATAAAATTTTAAAAAATTATTTATTTATTTATTTATTTATTTTTGGCTGCATTGGGCTTTCTCTAGTTGTGGCTAGCGGGGGGCTACTCTTTGTTGCGGTGCACAGGCTTCTCATTGTGGTGGCTTCTCTTATTGTGGAGCATGGGCTCTAGGCACATGGGCTTCAGTAGCTGTGGCCCGTGGGCTCAGTAGTTGTGGCTCACGGGCTCCAGAGAGCAGGGTCAGTAGTTGCGGCACACGGTCTTTGTTGCTTCGCGGCATGTGGGATCTTCCCGGACCAGGGATCGAACCCGTGTCCCCTGCATTGGCAGGCAGATTCTCAACCACTGCACCACCAGGGAAGCCCTGGAGCAAGCTTTTTAAACAACCTTAAAAAAATTTTTTTTCTGACTAGAAAAGAAATACATATAAAATTCAAAAAATACATAAAAACATAAAAAGAAAGATCAGCTGTAAATTCACCATCTCATAAGAGATAATCATTTCTTTGATACATATTCTTCCAGATAACTTTGCTCATGTATCTTTTTTAAAATGAAAGGGAATTGTATGACGATGTTTTGTAAGCTGCTCTTTAAACTCATGATATCTGGTTTACATCTCTCTGTGTTAATGGGGCACCCCATCACATTGTTAATGGCTTTGTAATATTGTGTTTGATTGTATTCTTATACGTCTTCACTTTTTACTGTTAAAAATAATTTTGGATCATTTACAGTGATTTAAAAAATAATCAGTTTGCTGTTTACTTATTATGCATTTTCAATTAAGATACACCAGAAGCTAACATCCTATTGAATTTTATAAGAGAAAATAAAGAAACGAATCCTCTGGATGATGAAATTGACAGTTATTTGAAAGAATCCACAAATTGTAAGTGACCTTTAAATATTATTTGAATTTTTAAAAGGCCAGAATTTGGGCCTATAAAGTTACTTAGTAAAAGATATTATATTCTTATTATGTAACTGCTACACTTCCACTTTTTTTTAAAAAAATTAATTAATTAATTAATTTTTGGCTGTGTTGGGTCTTCGTTTCTGTGCGAGGGCTTTCTCCAGTTGCGGCAAGTGGGGGCCACTCTTCATCACGGTGCGCGGGCCTCCCACTACCGCGGCCTCACTTGTTGCGGAGCACAGGCTCCAGTCGCGCAGGCTCAGTAGTTGTGGCTCACAGGCTTAGTTGCTCCGCGGCATGTGGGATCTTCCCAGACCAGGGCTCGAACCCGTGTTCCCTGCATTGGCAGGCAGATTCTTAACCACTGCGCCACTAGGGAAGCCCTATACTTCCACTTTTAATAAGGTAGTTTAAAACTTTTGGAGGCTTATATAACCTTTTGCCAATCTGATGAGAGCTATGACCTTTTCCCCAGAAAAGTAGCTGTACCCACACATAGAATTTTGCATAAAATGTCATGTGTTCACAGACCCCAGACTGAAGCTTGACTTTAAAAGGGATGCTGGGACTTCCCTGGCAGGCCAGTGGTTAAGACTCCACGCTTCCAAAGCAGGGGGCACGAGTTCTTTCTCTCTGGTTGGGGAACTAAGATCCCACATGCCTCGTGGTGTGGCCAAAAAAAAAAAAAGGATGTGGTTTGTTGCCGTCTGTGGCTTATGCTTAGACACTCAGGAGAATGGGGAAAAGCAGAGGGAAGACTTCAATCATTCCCTGAAGGCATGTTCTTGTAACTTCATCCTAGGAGGTGAAATACTTCCTAATAATTACTCTCAAGAGAGTAAGTAACAATTGAATTAAGCATGAAATAAGTTATTCTGCAAGTCACATTAACTTGTAAAAGAAGAACTTTGTTATGCTTTCCTGGGGGATATTTAACATGTTTCCTTTCTTTCTTTCTTTTTGTTTTGTTTTGTTTTTCGGCTGCGCAGCGTGGCTTGTGGGGAACTAAGCCTCGCGGTGCAGCCATAAATAAATAAATAAATATAGTCTCTTCACCATTTAAAAAATTGAGTTGACTTGTCTTTTTCTTATTGATTTTTAAGAATCCTTTAGATATTCTGGATATGAATCCTTTATCTCCTTATAGATTGCTAGCATCTCCCACTCTATGGCTTGCCTTTTCATTCTTTTAATGGAATCGTCTGATGATCAGAAATTATTCATTTTAATAAAGACTAATTTCTCATTCTTTTCCTTTTTTGCTTTTATGTCCTTTTATATAATCAGTTTTAATATATCATATATAATAATTTTTCTATTACATAACTTAAGCTACTACATATTCTCATTTGAGCTTTGTAGCTTTTCTATTTGGATATAATCCTTCGGAGTTCTTAGAATATATTTAGAACTTCCATGACTTTTTTTTTTTTTAGTAAATACAATAGTTGATGTCTATACAGTTGAACAATTAAAGGTAAAAGCTTTGAAGAATGAAGGAAAAGCTGATCCTATCTATGGAATTCTTTATGCTTACATTTCTACACTGAACATTGATGATGAAACTACAAAAGTAGTTCGAAATAGATGGTAAGCAACCAAATTACTTTTAGAAAGTTCATTCTTATAAGATATAAAAACAATTATTGTTAATAAATTTTAAACTCTATAAAAGTTAAGCTATTCTTTGACATAATAGTGGTTATGCATTTGAATAGTGGTTATGCATTATGCATAAGTGGTTATGCATTTGACAAACTATTTAGATTCAAAATTATAATTGCCTTTTAAAGCAAAATTTAATTTACTGTGTTTCAGCAACCCTAAAATAGAAAGATATAATAATGCCGAAACTTTAAACTGGGATGACAAACTATTGTTTTATGACAATTCAAAAATTATTTTGGTGACCACATCCTATAGCAATAGAAGTAATAGCATTTTAATAAATTATTTCAACTGTATGAAGAATATGATTTCCAACCTCTCCTAGGTCAAAGTTAGTATCTACTTGCATAGAAAAGTAAACCCAAGTAGATTTAATAATCTTAGCCAAAAAATGCTTGGCAAGAAAATTCTAAAATGTTATTGTGAAAGTCTCCCTATGGATTTATAATTGACATTTTTATTGACATAGTTCTAGATTCACATGGCACTGTAAGAAATAATATATAAACTGTACACTTTGTCCAGTTTTCCCCAATGGTAACATTTTGCAGAACTATAGTATCACATCATAGACAGTAATGACATTAATTAAATCCATTGATCTTATTCAGATTTCCCCAGATTAATATGCATCGTGTGTGTGTGTGTGTGTGTGTGAAATTTCATATAGTTTTATCATGTGTAGGTTTGTGTATCAACCACCACAATCAAGAAATTGGCCTATGGATTTTTAAAACATTGTATGATTTGGTATTAAAGTTGAAAAAAACTAATGTAGAGGCTGTTATGTAAGGCAGGTGTTTATTTTTTGAAAAATATTTTTCAAAAATTAAAAACAATGTTATTGTCTCCCTTATTTTTCCTACATCTTTAATATTGATATCTGAGGAAAAGTATCTAAAATTTAATTCAAAAGTGATCTGTGGCTTACAAGAAACCAGTATCTTCAGATCATTCCCTCTGCTTGAGAAATTTGAATTAGTCTTCCTATTCAAATTGGCAAAGTAATGACTGCTTCAAAAATATAAAAGAGCATGGAATTACCCCTTAAAGAGAGGAGAATGTGTCACTAGCAGTACTAGCAGCATTTAGAGTGTGAACCTCCCCAACCCTCAGGTTATTCTGTGGATGTACAGAGGACTTAGTACAGGACCAAGTGAGCATTCATGGAACCCAGGCTTTCTAGGCACAAGACAGGATTCCTGCCCTCAAACTCTGAGCCAGGAGATAAACAAACATACCTGCAATAACATGGAATAGGATGTGATAGGGTGTAAGTCCGTGCTGAAGTGTAAGTTGTGCAGCTGTTCAGAGAAGGGGGGGAGCTGGGGTGCAAGTGAGGAAGGCCCCAGTTGGGGAGTGATCCTGGGCAAGAACCCCAGCATGGGGGAAGGTAGGAGGCAGAACTGTGAGAGGACTGGCTTGTCCCAGTTTCTGAAGCAGAAATACTGAAAATGAGGTTGACTGAATAGAAAGCATGTTGTATTGCTGTGCATTGTTCCTTGCTATTTTGTAGGTCTATTTTGTACCCTGCTCAGTGCTGAGCACTCTGTAATTACTTACTCTGTAAATATTCCAGGTGCTGACTTAGGCTAAAAGTCTAAGTGATAATTCTTCTGCTAGAGATCAGATTTGTCACTTAGGGCCTTCACATTCTATCTTGTCTTTGTTTCTTTTCAGTTCAGGCTGTGGTTACATTGTAAATGAAGCATCCAGCACTTGTACAACTTGCAAGAAAGATTCTTCAGAATTTAAATCAGTTTTTCGCAGCTTCCATATGCTAATTGATCTTACTGATCACACAGGTACCCTCCATTCCTGTAGTCTCACAGGAAGTGTTGCTGAGGAGACTTTGGGCTTCACGGTAAATAATAAAAAGGAAAATATGTTTAGAAATACTTCCAAATTGAATTCGCTTCCCCAAACATATAGGTTATTTTGGTGAACATTTGATAGAAATTAATTCATTAATAAAGAGGTCTGGGAAAAATCAATCTTGACTTAAACACACATTGTTTTAATGAACAAATAATTACATATTGCATATTAAAATCCTAGCTAACATTAACTGTTAGGAATAACAAGAGAGGTCCTTGGTGACAGTGGAGAATAAACATGACATTTTATATAGTCAAATAACAATGGGCAAAACAACACCTTGGAGACACTGAGCAGGGTCCTCTGTGAGGAGGGTTTGGCAGTATTTCACCTACCCAGGTGTATAAGGTCAGCCACGAGCTCTTCCTCAGTCTGCCCCATAGCACAGCAGCAGAGATTAGCTTGTGTGCTTGATGTTAGGTTTGATGTTTTTTATTGTTAGAACCTGCTCATGAAGTTTACCATTAAACCTCAGTGGTTTCCACTTTGTTAAGGGGAGCTTTCTGTGCCGAGCCACCTGGCTGGCTTCAGACATTCAGTTTAGAGCCTTTCTATCTAGCCTTATCTCCTCCATCAAGAGAATTGACCTGTAATTACTATGGATAAAATTCCATTTCCAGTGAGCAAATTTGTTTTACATTATTGTCAAGATGAGTTATCTATATATTCTTTGGAAATATTTGTTTAATTTTTTTTATCCAGGTAAATGAGTTTCTTGCAATGACGGATGAACAGAAAACAGCATTAAAGTGGCAATTTCTTTTGGAAAGAAGCAAAATTTATTTAAAAGTTAGTGCATTTTATAGTACTGTATTATTCTTTTTTAAAAAATATTTATTTATTTATTTGGTTGCGCCGGGTCTTAGTTGTGGCAGGCAGGCTCCTTAGTTGTGGTGTGCGAACTCTTAGTTGTGGCATGCATGTGAGATCTAGTTCCCTGACCAGGGATTGAACCCAGGCCCCCTGCACTGGGAGTGTGGGCTCTTAACCACTGCGTCACCAGGGAAGTCCCAGTACTATGTTATTCTATATGTTCAAGCAATAAGAAAATCCTGGAGTATGATATAATAAATTAGGGAATTTGTTATTTTTTAAATAAATTTATTTATTTTTATTTTTATTTATTTTTGGCTGCATTGGGTCTTCATTGCTGCGTGCAGGCTTTCTCTAGTTGCAGCGAGCAGGGGCTACTCTTTGTTGTGGTGCACGGGCTTCTCATTGCGGTGGCTTCTCTTGTTGCAGAACACGGGCTCTAGGCGCGTGGGCTTCAGTAGTTGTGGCATGCGGGCTCAGTAGTTGTGGCGCACGGGCTTAGTTGCTCCGCGGCATGTGGCATCCTCCCGGACCAGGGCTCGAACCCGTGTCCCCTGCACTGGCAGGCAGATTCTTAACCACTGCGCCACCAGGGAAGCCCAGGAATTTGTTATTTTTAATAATGCCCAGTTCCCAGATGTGCAGAAGGATTTGGCTACCATAGAAACAGTGGAAGTAATCAGCTTTTTTCATATAGTATAAAGAAGTTACAAATGATACAAAAGAAAAAGACCAACAAAGAAAATATTAACGCCGTTAATGTTAACTCCAAGGCTAGGAACTGGGCTTTAGAGTCAAAGCTGGGTCCCCCCCTGCCCCCATGTGCGATGCTCCTCACTTCAGTGAGCAGTATTCAATAGCAAGTTAAATGCTGCAGTGAGACAGACTTGGGTTTGACTCCCAGTCCCACCATTCCTCAGCCTATGTGACCCTGGGGAGGTTAATTAACTTCTCTAAGCCTCTAAAATTCTGTGCTCCTACAACTCTGATCAGAGCAGACTCCCGCAGCAATAGCAACACTTCAGTGTTGGAAGGCCACAGAACCTTAGTGTTAAAAGTGTAAAATGGGCAGTGGGACAAACTCCCCTTGTTTTGCAAATGAGGAAAATAGGACCAAGAAATGTTGCTTCTTGCCCCAGGTCACAGGTGAGATAGGGCTACAGTCTACATTATTTCAGATGTTTCCTCTTTTACACTCTTAAAAATTTTTGAGCTCTTAAGTGAGTTATATCTGTCAACATTTATTGTACTAGAACTTAACATTGAGAAAAATTTTAAATGTATTCATGAGCACACATTCTTTTAGCAGTTAGAACAATGATATCATCTCATGTCATGTAGCCTCTCGAAAACTACAGTGCACTCTGGTGAAAGAATGAGAGTAAGAAAGGCAAACAGCATTTTCGTATTATTATGAAGATAGCTTTGATCTCATGGATACCCTGAAAGAGTCTTTGAGAACACTGGGTCTGCTCCATCTCAGCCTCATAAGCAGGTTTTCCCATTTTCCTGTGGCTTCCTTTCCTTGCAGCCTCAAGCATATCTGAATAGATTGCAGACATGGAGTCACCAATGGCCTCAACAATATTTCTAGGACCTCAGTTTGAGGCCTCTTCATTACTAGGCCAAAGGGGGAAAATTACAGTAATATACTGCATCTCTTCCACCATTTGCATGAATCCACCTAAATACTGTACTGTCTATTCCCAAATCAGCATATACTCAGATCCTTGTCCAACTTTGTGGTTTCCCTCCAAACAGGAGGTACCAGTTGCTCTGAGTTTGATCAATTTAAATTCATGGTAATTTATTTATAGTTTCCCAAACTTGATTCATATATAGCAACAAATTGCTCTCAAGTAAATGGATATTGTACCTTTCCAAAGAATATGTTAAAAAGATATTTGTCAGATTTAACAAAGATTTCAAGCAGGTAGTGATTATATCACAAAATATAATAAAGATTGTGAGCCTCCGGCTTCCCTGGTGGCACAGTGGTTGATAGTCTGCCTGCCAATGCAGGGGACACGGGTTTGAGCCCTGGTCTGGGAGGATCCCACATGCCGCGGAGCAACTAGGCCCGTGAGCCACAACTACTGAGCCTGCGCGACTGGAGCCTGTGCTCCGCAACAAGTGAGGCCGCGATAGTGGGAGGCCCGCGCACCGCGATGAAGAGTGGCCCCCGCTTGCCGCAACTGGAGAGAGCCCTCGCACAGAAACGAAGACCCAACACAGCCAAAAAATAAATAAATAATAAAAGTGTTCAAAAAAAAAAAAAAAGATTGTGAGCCTCAAATACAATTTCAATTGTTATAAATCAGTTAAAACAGAACATGTAATTTAAAAAATAAGAACTTACATTGCTCTGCTAATAAGATAAAAACAAAGGATTTCCATATAGGACATTTTGTATATTTATCATATTTCAATTAAAAATAATGGCTACTTAAAGTGGTTCATTTGGAGGGATTTCAAAGTGAGTTATTCATTTCAATGTTTTAAAACACATAGTGATATTAGTATCACAGATCTTGTAAGATCTGATATTAGTGTTAAAGAATAATTTTCAAAAAGGTTAAATTGACTCATACAAAATAAAATGAATACATGTCAAAGATTTAATTCAATTCATTAATGAAGGAAATTAAAATGCCTAGCTGATGTGTCCTTCCACTACACTAAATAAAATGTTGGTGAGAGTGCTTTGTAAATTGTAAAAAGTGAGACATCATTATTAATCAACTGCATCATGATATCGTTGTGCTCTAACAGGTCACGTTACTGCTGTGGGTTCACGTCTGTCACAATTGGTTGTTTGAACACACTTTAAGCCCTTTTTTCTACATGTTGGATTTGAAATCCCAACTTTCCTACCTGAGAAAAAGGTCATGAAAAATTGATGTGGATTTTTACAAAATCACTGTCAGAAGCCAGATCTATAATTTTCTCCCAACTCTGCCTGAGACTGGAACTCTTTCCATTGTCTTACAGCTTTAATTGAAGTTTTTGTTCATATCTGTGAAGGAAACTCATTGCTGTTCTTTATTTGTGGTCGTTGGTTTTCAGCTTTGTATACCAGGTGATTTTAGAAACTAACTCTCTTTTTCTCCCTGCAGTTTTTTTTATCTCACAGAGCAAGGGGTGGACTGAGAGTGAGTGTGCTCTCCTGTAAGCTCGCAGATCCTATCGAGGCAAGTAGGAACTTGTCTGGACAAGGAAATATTTAAAAACCAGACGTCATTTTAAACTCTGGAAAAGAATACGAGTTTTAACCGCCTTTAAAGTGGAAAATGAGTTTGAAAATTACAGATAAAATTGTATTTTGTTGAAATGTGGTGAGAATGTTTCTGTAAATTGTTATTCTGTTTCCCCCTGGAGTCTGTTAAGAGTAAATCCTAAAATCTCCCTCTTATTCAAGTTCATTTCTTAGAAGGCCTTTTCTACTGGCTTTGCCCTCTCTCTTCCCAAGTTGGAAAGTGTTTGCATGAATTAATAAACAAGTTTAATCTTTCCCACAGATATGAATGATTTCTTTTCTTAAGCCCCTATCCTCTTTGTCTTGTTTGCCTGGAGAAAGATCAGAACCTATAAAACAACGTGGATATGGCTCAGACTACTTTGCTGGAGCTGATGGGCACAGACGACCGGTTCTTCCAGTGCTGGGTGGGGACGGCAGAAGTCCATGGGTGATACTGTGCAACTGTTTTGATCACTGTAGAGCTCTTCTAGTCGGTTGCTTTCTCTGATGACACATCAGAGCTACCCGATGCTTGTGAAGGCTTGCTGACTCAGGCTTGACATTTGTGAGTCTGAATCAACTCGGGGGAGACCAACTTCAGAAGTTTCACAAGCGGTGACGAGTCTTAGGAACTTGGAAGGGTGGGCGACCTGCTCTGCTTTGACAGGGGGACGGTCCCTCCACTTCAGCTGCCTTTGCAGCAGCCCCAGAGCGCTCTGCTCAGCTCCACACCATCTCCGGTCACTGGTCACTTGCTTCAGGGCACAGACCCACCGCTGCGGTCAGTGTTGATCCACAGTGTGGGAGGTTTGTCCAGCGTAATTTGGGTCTGGCACTTCAAAGGCTACACTTCACCCACCACAGGAGTGAAAAAAAAGAAGTAAGTGAACGAAATTCTTTTATAAAGCTGGTGTTGGGAGATAAACTTATCTTGTCAGTAATGTTTTCTCAGGCTTTAACCATATGCAGCCATGGGGGAGGGATATGAGTTGACACTTAGTGTGTCTAAATTGTGGTAATAAATGATGTAATGAAGATCTTGACCATAGTTGTGCAAATATCAAGTGTACCTGATGAAGGGCTTCCTTCCTTTCTCCCTCGGGGAGGGGATAGGTGTGTTAATCAGGGTGAATTGTGAAGGTGGACAGGGAAGGAAGGAAGGAAGGAAGGAGAGTGGTGCAGGGACAAGGATGCCTGGCTTAGATAGTGTGTCCGGCGCTGCTGTGCCAGGCCTCCTGGGGCTCTGACCTCTAGCAGCAGGTGTCAAAGTGCCAACACCTGGCACTTTGGGTGCCAGAACCAGCTGTCTGGGCTCCTATAGTCCATGGCCCTCAGCTGCTCTGACTGTTTCACCACTAGCCTCAACTGCATAATACAGGTGCAAAATACCAGCATTCTCAAAGTAGGTGCATATGCAGTACTTAGTGTTCCCTAACCAAGGCCTGTGAAGGCCTAGTGGGCAGCAGAGGGCTCTGCATGACTTCCTCACTGCTACCATGGTGACCTCTCAGTGGCATTTAACTAAGGAGACCCCATGCCTGTCACTAGAGGGACATCACAGTTGCTTATTTCATCTGATGAAATTGGAATCTACAGGGCTAGCTGTCATGCCACACTGAATCAGAGGTACTTCATAGAGCTTACTTAACTTACACATTCACAGAATGAAGATTACAAACTGGTCAGTATCTAAAATTTGGCTGTAGATTAGCCAGAATGCAGGTACTTGAAGTATCCATGAAAGAAAGAAGCATTCTGTCCCATCAACACAAAATCTACAACTCCCTGTCCAGGATCTCTCTTTCTCTGCTACTCTCCAGAAGCTGCTTTTCCTGGTCCTAGTGACTTCTGATCTACATGTTTTATATTGCTTTACATAAATAGTTTGGTGACTATATAATTTTTCCTAATCTTCTATTAGTGGTTCATTTAAATACAGTTTTCCTTTCCTAATTCTGCTTTGGTGAGGGTTTTTGTTGTTGTGGTTCAATACTCTGTACGTGGCAGAAACACAATATATATTTATCCACCTATTACTCATCTTGAGGAACCCTGGAGTTGTTTTTGCTTTTTAAATATTTTTTTCATAAAGTTTTATGTGTTTATGGTAGAAAAATTAGAGAAAATGATAAAAAAAGGAAAAGGAAAGAAAAGAAAACCCATAATCTCCCATCCCAATTTTTTTAAACTGGTAGAAAATATATTCTTTTCTTATAAATGTGTTTTTTTTTTTGTTTTTTTTTTTAAAGGATTTTCTTATTTATTTATTTATTTATTTATTTATTTATTTATTTATTTATTTTTGGCTGTGTTGGGTCTTCGGTTCGTGCGAGGGCTTTCTCCAGTTGCGGCAAGCGGGGGCCACTCTTCATCGCGGTGCGGGGACCGCTCTTCATCGCGGTGCGCGGGCCTTTCTCTATCGCGGCCCCTCCCGTCGCGGGGCACAGGCTCCAGATGCGCAGGCTCAGCAATTGTGGCTCACGGGCCCAGCTGCTCCGTGGCATGTGGGATCTTCCCAGACCAGGGCTCGAACCCGTGTCCCCTGCATTAGCAGGCAGATTCTCAACCACTGCGCCACCAGGGAAGCCCATAAATGTGTTTTTGTTTTGTTTTTTTATTGTGGTAAAATATACATCACATAAAATTTACCATTTTGACCATTTTTAAGTGTACAATTGAGTGGCATTAAGTACATTCACAATTTTGTGTAAACATCACCACTATCCATTTCCAGAAATTTTTAATCATCACAAATTGAAATTCTGTACTCATTAAGACAGTAACTCCCCATCTCCCCCTCCCCCAGTTTCTGATAACCTCTGATCTACTTGGTCTCTATGAGTTTGGCTATTCTTGGTACCTGATATACGTGGAATCATACAATATTTGTCCTTTTGTGTCTAGCTTATTTTTCTGAGCATAACGTTTTCAAGGTTCATCCATGTTATAACGTGTCAGAATTTCATTCCTTTTTATGGCTGAGTAGTATGTATGAATTGGATAAATGTACCACCTTTTGTTTATCTGTTAATATCTTGGTGGACAATTGGGCTGTTCCACCTTTTGGCTATTGTGATTAGCCAATCATAGCTACCTTGAACATCTGTGTACAAGCATCTCACATTTTTGTAAATGTCTTTCCTGAGTTTTTATCATCTCTCTATCCATCTATGTTAAAGCATATAATTTACAAAATAAAACCAAAAAATTAAAAACACATATAATTTACAAATACAGGTTATACTATAACCTGCTTTTACACTTAATAATTTATAATAAAGTTTTCATGCCATTAAATATTCTACATAATTTCAATAGCTACATATTATTTTATTATATGAGTATATGATAGTGAATGTAATCAATCTAATAACATTTGACATTTAAAATGTTTCCCATTTTTTGTTATTACAAATGATGGCTGTAGCTAAATCTTTGGCCACATTCTTAATTATTTCTTTGGGATAAGTTTCTAGATATTAAACTGCTGCAACAATGTTACATTATTGAATACTTTTTAATGTGATGGATTTTGTAATAAGCACTTTATTTATATTATCTGATTTATGCAATTACTGTTATTTTGCCCACTTGATAGATGGGACATGAAGGCCAAGTTAGAGGAGGTAGATGTGGAGGTGGCTGAGTGGGCAGGCTCTGTGGCTGCAGGCTCAACCCCCTCTGCTACTCCCAGGATGGACTCCAGCTCTAAGCTTCTCCACATTTGTGGTTCCCCTTTGGTAAATGGGGATAATAATATACCAACTCCTGCTGGCAACTGTTAAGACTAAATAAGTTAGTATATGTAAAGTGCTTAGACTCATGCACTTAGTATATGATCAATAAGTACCAGTTAGGGGCTTCCCTGGTGGCGCAGTGGTTGAGAATCTGCCTGCCAATGCAGGGGACATGGGTTCGAGCCCTGGTCTGGGAAGATCCCACATGCCGCGGAGCAACTAGGCCCGTGAGCCACAACTACTGAGCCTGCGCGTCTGGAGCCTGTGCTCCGCAACAAGAGAGGCCGCGACAGTGAGAGGCCCGCGCACCGTGATGAAGAGTGGCCCCCGCTTGCCGCAACTAGAGAAAGCCCTCGCACAGAAACGAAGACCCAACACAGCCAAAAATAAATAAATAAATAAATAAAAATTAAAAAAAAGAAAATAAGTACCAGTTATTGTAAATGTCGAGGTATAGCAATATCATTGGCACTCATATTTGGCAATATATTTGTTGTATTATGTCTATTCTGCTTTTATAATTTGAATTTTTTTCTAGTATCTTGTTAGATTTACAATTACTTTACTCTTTCCCTTTAGAATATATGAAGGTTTTAGCATATGAATTAATTGTATTGAAAGGAAATATAAAACTTCCTTGAAATCAGATCCTACACCAACATTTACACCAAAGATGTGCCCAATAGTCTTGTTAAGAAGATAACTGTGGGGACTTCCCTGGTGGTGCAATGGTTAAGAATCTACCTGCCAATACAGGGGACACGGGTTTGATCCCTCATCTGGGAAGATCCCACATGTCGCGGAGCAACTAAACCCGTGCACCACAACTACTGAGCCTGAGCTCTAGAGCCCTCGAGCCACAACTACTGAAGCCCGTGTGCCTAGAGCCTGTACTCTGCAACGAGAAGCCACCGCAATGAGAAGCCTGCACACCTTAAGAAAGAGTAGTCCCCGCTCGCCGCAACTAGAGAAAGCCCGTGCGCTGCAACGAAGACCCAATGCAATCAAAAATAAATACAATAAATTTATTTAAAAAAAGATAACTGTATAAACACATGAAAAGATATCAGCTTCACTATTAATCAGAGAAACGCAAATTAAAAAGATCATAGCCACAATACCCAGTGTTGGCTAGGGTGTGAGCAAAAAGGTCAAGTACAAATTAGTATATCCTTTGTCAAGTACAAATTAGTATATCCTTTCCCCTGGGCAATTTGGCAAAAAGTATCAAAATGTAACGTGCAAACTATTTAATCAATTTCACTTCTAAGACTTTCCCTAAGGAAATAAGTGCCAAATATGTGTATGGAGGATGTTCCTTGCATCATAGTTTCTAGTAGCAAAGCATTTGAAACCTATGCAACCTCTAGCGCAGGGGTTCCTAACCCCTGGTCCGGGCTGCACAGCAGGAGGTGAGTGGCTGGAGAGGGAGCAAAGCTTCATCTGTATTTACAGCTGCTTCCCATGGCTTGCATTACCACCTGAGCTCCACCTCCTGTATGTATGAGTATGGTGAGTTGTATAATTATTTCATTATATATTACAATGTAATAGTAATAGAAATAAAGTGTACAATAAATTCAATGCGCTTGAATCATCTGGAAACCGTTCTTCCCCTTCCCCCCCCCCCCCCCCGTGGAAAACTTGTCTTCCATGAAACCGGTCCCTGGTGCTAGAAACGTTGGGCACCACTTCTCTAGGGGAGTGTTGGGCTCCACCCAGATCTCTGGTAGGCACCTAGCCCTCAGCCTCTATGAAGGTTGGAGAATTACCTGGGGAAGTTACAGGAGAGGTGGGGGAGCAGATTCTGGCAATGACTTCCCCTTGGGATGGTCAGTGGACTGAAGCTCATCTCCAGTTCTGAGACCCTGTTCTTTCTTAGTTTGTTCCCTGCCTTTTCTACTTCCTCTTCACTTCCTTTCTCCTGAGAGCACTCCTAAAAATCACGTGAACAAATATCCCCACGTAAGGCTCTGCTTCTGGGGTACATGATCTAAGACACAGTCATTAAAAGTGGTTATGAAAATATGCACCGACCTGGAAAGATATTCACAGTATATGCCTAATGAACAATTAAAAAAAAGAAAAAGTCCAGAAGAACAGATGTCAAGCCATATACTCTATATGAACTAATAATATCATGGATTTTTTAAAAGTTGTGATAAGGGTATTGTGACTATATAGGAGAATGTCCTTATTTCTATGAGATGCATGCTGAAAGGGTAGAGTGTTTCTGCAACTCACTTAGTTTTCAGTTTTCCAAAACGTGTGTGTTTGTGTGTGTGTATACACACAGGGTGTGGGGTGGGAAGAGAGAGAATGAACATAGCAAATGTCAACAATTGTTGAATTTAGTGCAGGGTATATGGAGTTTGTTGTATTAGTCTTTCAACTTTATAGTAGGTTTAAATTTATTCAAAAATAAAAGTTGGTGAAAATGTACTTTCTGGGTATTAGGATTATTGCGATTTTAGCAACATCAGGAATTATGAGAATTGGTATCTCTCTTTTTGATTCCTGCAGTCAAGGAGTTTGTGTGCTATACCTGCAATGCTGATAGCAGCTGTCTGTGACAAAGCTTGTGCCACCACTGGGTGAACATTGACCTCAGGGGCACCGTACATTAGCTGGATGCTGGCTTGTTCACCCAAGGGGGCCATATGTGAACACTGCTCCTGCTGTGTACCTTTAGCTTGCTTTCAGATCTGTCAGCTTGGTAGACTTGGTTCAGCTGGACCTCATATCTGATAGTTTTACTAATAAACTCTCAATATAAGCATACCCTTGATTCATCTCTCCCACTATGGGAACCTAGCCAAAGGAAATAACTACTAGCAAATAATTAGAAAATATCTCAATGACCAAAAATGGAGGACTGACTTCATCATATGCAATCACTGAAATGTGCTGACTGACATGAAAAGACAGTCATGATATATAGTGAAAAAAGGTTAGAAAAGTGTATGATATGAACAAATTCTATTTAAAAGATCACAATTACATCTGCAGATTTGTAAGAAAGTACACCAAATGCTTAATTTGGACTGTCTCTGCATATGAAATTTGGGGTGTTTTGGTTTTTAGCTTATACATATTTTCTGAGTCTTCTATAATAAACATCTATTGTTTAAGCATTTGTAAAAAGAAATGTTATTAAAAGATAAAAGAAGGGAGTTCCCCAGTGGCCTAGTGGTTAGGATTCTGGGCTTTCACTGCTGCGGCCCGGATGTGGCCAAACAAAACAAAACAAAACAAAAAAGATAAAAGATAGCATGACATTTTATAAACAAATCCAACTATGACACTTCCTCATAATAAATTATAAATTGGGGGTTGCATAATACCTAAACATTTGAACTTTCTAATATATCTACTTAAAAGACGCAGCCTGCGTTGTGGTCAAGACTTCAGGTTTTGTACATTTAGAATGGATAAACAAGGTCCTACTATATAGCACAGGGAGCTATATCCAATCTCCTGGGATAAACCATAATGGAAAAGAATATTTTTTAAAAATTTCTGTATGTGTAAAACTGAGTCACTTTGCTGTGCAGCAGAGATTGGCACAACATTGTAAATCAACTATACTTCAATAAAAAAAAATACGGAAAAAAAAGACTTCAGGATTTGGTCTTGGGATGGCTGGGTTACATCTTGGCTCTGCCACTTAGCTGAGTGACCATACAGCCAGGCTGGCTAGCCTCTAAATCTGTCTCCATCTGTGTAACAGGGATGGTAGTAATAATACCACCCTCCAGTTTTGTTGAGGATTAAATAATACACAGAAAACTCTTGGCACAGTGCCTAGTAGTACTAAGTGCTCAATAAATGTTAGGAGCCAGCAGGTGCCTTCTGTTTAGGCTAACAGCAGGAGCTCCTGCCTGCCTAAGCCTAAAGGACTCCGCCAGGCACTCTGACAGCTGTGTTGTGCATCTCACTTAGCTTTTTGTCAGAGAAGGGAGCAGGTGAGAGCAAAAGCAGCACTCAGAGGCAGTTTGACTTCCCTGAAGCTTCCTTATCGCTGGGTGCGAGGTACAGGTGCTGATTAACTCTGTTAATAAAGCACAGTATTCTGGAGGCCAAAGGCCAAAGACCAAGGTCTGAAGCCCCTTAATGAGGATGTGTCCCTCCTAACCACTATTGGGGGGAAAAAAGTACACTTTTAGGTCACACAAAAGACAGCATATTTATTTGGGAAACAATAGTTTCAAAATTATCTCCTGAACTCAGAATCTATGGGCCAGAATACACACCCTAAGTAAACAAGTGAGGTTTTCATTAATTGTTCACTTATTAAATAAAACTTTTAATTAACTATGTGGAGTAGTGTTTTTCCACATTTGCATGATAAGAATCACTTGGAGTGCCAGAGATTGATTCCATTAATTAATACATTAGGCCTGGGATGGCCCAGTAATTTGGAAATTTTTACTTTTACAAATACCTCCAGATGATTTTCATGATCAAGGGGCTTTGGGAAACACTGATGAAACGTGCTTTTCCATTTCCTTTGCAGATTTTAAGTCTTGAACACGTGGTCCCAGAATGACCCACTGAAGTCTTATCCAGTCCAGTTTCAGGAAAGGAAAGTAAGTTTTCTGAACATTTGGCTTGTTGTTTCCTAGGAGGCACTGCTTCTCCTTTCCATTTCTGGCCCAGCTCTTCTAGATCAAGTTTTTCTCCGACAGTCCATCTTCCTTGAGTTGAGGCATAGCAATCCAATCATCTTAAAAAATTGGTTTCTCATTAAAGTATTATCATATTAAATAACCTTTTCTTGCTTTTGTCTTGTTCCCCTTCCCCCTGAAACGTGTTAAGAAGTTAGGGTGCTTTGTATACACTCAATATTCTGGCTTTTCCACCTTAAATCTCATACTGACGACCCCGTGTATGCCAGCCTGGATCTCATCGTTTTCTTTAACGGGTCCCACTCCCTTTGGCGTCCCGGTCAAGATAATATCTCCTTCTTCCAAGGTCATGATCTTTGAAACGTAGCTGATGATGTAGGGGATGGAAAAAATCATGGAGGATGTTTCACCCTCCTGCCTGAGTTCGCCGTTGACCTTGAGCCAGAGCTTCAGGTTGTGAGGGTCAGGGATCTTCTCTTTGGGCACGAACGCGCTGACCGGGCAGGAGGCCGTGAAGCTCTTGGCCAGAGTCCAGGGCAGCCCCTTTTTCTTGCACTCGTCCTGCACGTCCCTGGCGGTCATGTCCAGGCACAGGGCATAGCCGGCCACATAGTCCATGGCTGCGGCCTCCGGGACGGCGCGGCAGCGCTTGCCCATCACCACGGCCAGCTCGAGCTCGTGGTGCAGGTTGCGGGTGTAGGCGGGCACGAGGACCGGCGAGCCCTCGGGGGCGTACGCGGTTGACGGCTTCAGGAACAGCACCGGCTCGCTCAGTGCGGCGCTCTGCATCTCCCTGACGTGATCTGCGTAGTTCCTGCCCACGCACACGATGTTCTTCCCCCACTCCCAGAAGCGGGACAGCGGTCTGGTGGCAGCCATGCTCCTGCCTGTTGCCCCCCGGAGTCACGTGGACTCTGCCCGGCTGGCCACCGGACGCCGAAGGCTACCCGGAGAGGACCAACTACCTCGGAGAGCCGTCCCGCGGACTCCGCCAAGTGCCCGGGAGTCGCGGCGCCCGTCCTCTTGGGAGCGGCTGTCCAGTGGCTGCCCCGGGGCTGCCCGGCCTGAGGACACGGCCCGCTCCCCAGAGAAAATCTGAGGATCTTGCGCAGGTGCCTCTCAGGTGGCCCTCAGATCCGCGGCAGCCGGACGCGAGGGAGGCACCGGTGTGGCCGCGAGCGCTGATTGGCCGGAGGGCGGGGCGAGCTGAGGACACGGGTTTGTACGCGAGCGCTGATTGGCCGGGGGCGGGGCGGCGGGCGCTGATTGGCCGCGGTGTGCCGTCGCTGGCGTGAAGAGCCCGCCCGCCCCTCTCGCCGCAGCCCGCCCTCCGCCTCGGTCATGGTGCTGGGCCGCGGGCTGCTCGGCTACCGGACCCTAGCTACGCTGAGAGCCTCCTGCGCCCGTCGCGGCCTGGGTAGGTGGGCCGGGGCTGCCGCGGGGCCGGACAGGCCGGGGTGCCAAGGCGCTGGCCTGACAGGGGCCAGGGCCACGGTGACCGGCCCGCGGGGGCGAGGCGAGGCGAGCCGCCCGGCCGGCGGGTCCTGGCTGGCGTCGTAGCCGGGCTAACGGCGGTTAGGCCGGCCGCAATCCGTGAGGCGTTCCAGCGCGGGGCCCGCACCGGGCGGGCGGCGGGGAGCCGCTGGGGCCGCCGCGGCTGACGCTGTTTTTTATTGACACAGGATTTTAACCCCTGACGTCGGCAGGCAAGCCGATTGGGGTCGAGAAAAGGCCACACAGCAGTTGAGTCAGACTTTGAGAGGGCTGAAGACAGAGTGGGGTAACTTGTCAGCTGGGGGTTGCTGAAGGATTTGTGCTAGGTAAGGAAATGGGTGTTCCAGGGACGCTCAGGAGCCCTGTCTTAGGACCCCTGGTTCCCCAGGGTCTGCCCGGCAACCAGCGAGCGCCCCCATCCTCCTTGACTGCGGCGCCCCATACAAACCCCATTATTTCTAACGCCCTGGGATGATGGAACTGTGCCTGAAGCCGCACAGAATGCTGTGTATATTCTCCACGAAGTGAATCACAGCTTTTCATGTGAGCTGTGGCCGGCAAGAAAAGCCTGGGGAGAACTGGGTTCTGTGAGCTGTGGGACCCTTGCCCTCTTTGGGTCTCCTATACCCACCTCAAAAATGGGAGGCGATGGACGCCCTGACCTCCAAGGGCCTGCTCTTCCAGCTGTCAGATTCCATTTTCACTGTGTTACCTCTTGCTTTGTTGGAATATTTTGACTTTGATTTTGAAATTGCCTTTATTTCCTGATATCTTATCTGGCTGATGTAGCAATAGGGGCAGTGGGTTAAGCTGAGCCTTTGGAGCTGGCTAGCAGTTAGCTAAATGACCGCAGAGCCCTAGGTAGGGAGATGGAGCAGAAGGAAGCCATCCTTGGCCACTTCCAGATCTCACTGAGAGCAGTCAAGTTTCTGGAGTGCGCAGTGTGTCACCATTATTAAGGAAAGAGCTGGGTTTTTTCCATTTAGGGAACTCGTCAGAGCATCAGAGCTAAGAGTTTCTGTGTCAGGAGTCAGGCGGGTAGTGGAAGTGGGACTGTAGGGAATCAGCAAGAGTGTGGCTGCCCCGTTCAGAGGGGGCTCCAGCCCTTTGATGCCATGCAGAAGGAGGGATCCAGTTCAAGAGAAGCCCAACAAAATATGTCTCAATGCTTGGCCTTGACTCTGCTCTGTAGTCCTCCTGGAGCTCGGATGGCACGTATCGGGGCTAAGAGGAGGTGGCATAGCACAGAAACCTGATCATATGAAAATGTTTGTTTTGCCGAGCATGAAGAGAAGGGCCTGGAAAAAGCCCAGCTGGTTGTCAAAAGGAGGACTTAGCTACCTCTGTGTGATCCTTAACGCTGCAATTCAGGCAGTTCCCTGGCCATGGCAGATGAGCTTGAATTCTGCATCAGACGGCCCCCATGGACGTGGTCTATCAGTCTGTCGGTCGATGCTGCCTGCTCTCTGGATCCCTTTTTTTGGAGAGGTCCCATCCCAAGCACCTACCTACTCCAGAATTTCATGGCTGTCTTCTGTCCCCTTTTGCAGTTTTAATCCCTTTCACGCTAAGATTTAAAGTATTGTTGGGGGCCTTTGGGAATTTTTAGATTGAATAGGAGTTTCATTGTTGAAAACATTTTGGCACCTGTCTCCTGGGCGGAGGATGCTTTTGCCCCTCGGTCACTCCCAGCCCACCCTGGCAGCCTTCTTTGGCTCAGTTGGATGGTGATTCTGTATCATGCATACTCGAATCTAGAACAGTTGTGACCAGCTGTCCTATTTCTCAGGCCCCGGGTGGCTTTTGTGCATTATCCAAATTTCGAGTTCCTGCCATTCGAAAGTGGATATTGTTTACTTTTCTGGCTCGAGACCTGAGAAGGGCTGTGAGTAACTGCACAGGACTCAGGCTCTGTTAGCTTGCAGAGGCAGCCATGTGCCGAGGGAAAAGAGCCTGGCCTGGCGCTTTCATTCTTCATGGTGTTTCTCTGAATCAGGTGTGAACAACCCCAGAACTGGCAGTGGTCACATCTGATAAAGGTTTTTTTTTTTTTTTTTTAAAGGATTTTCTTATTTATTTATTTATTTATTTATTTATTTTTGGCTGTGTTGGGTCTTCGGTTCGTGCGAGGGCTTTCTCCAGTTGCGGCAAGCGGGGGCCACTCTTCATCGCGGTGCGGGGACCGCTCTTCATCGCGGTGTGCGGGCCTTTCTCTATCGCGGCCCCTCCCGTCGCGGGGCACAGGCTCCAGATGCGCAGGCTCAGCAATTGTGGCTCACGGGCCCAGCTGCTCCGTGGCATGTGGGATCTTCCCAGACCAGGGCTCGAACCCGTGTCCCCTGCATTAGCAGGCAGATTCTCAACCACTGCGCCACCAGGGAAGCCCCTGATAAAGGTTTGAATCACAGGCACAGGCTGGCATTTGTGTCCTTTTAGAACCTTTGAAAAAGAAAATAGGGATCCTAAGTCTGAAAGAGCTGATTTCCACAATTATAAACATGAATTGTGTTCTCTGTTTTCCTTACGGATGTGGTTAAATGAGGCTATCCTCTTCTTTATCAAAGAACTTAGAAAACCTCATATTTGGAGGCTCACCACGTTGCATCCCTGGGATGTCACTTCCCCGGATGCCTGGACTGCTGGGCCAAGGGCTTGCTTTGAAGTCTCAGCCCAGCGTGGCCTCGTGTGGACGCTGACTGGAACCGCATTTTGTCTTCAGGTCCAGCCCTGCTGGGAATCTTTCTCCATCACACGGATTTAAGGAAGAGCTTGACCGTGGAGCAGGGCACGATGAAGGTTGAGTTACTGCCTGCTCTGACCGACAATTACATGTACCTGATCATCGATGATGACACCAAGGAGGCTGCCATTGTGGACCCGGTGCAGCCCCAGAAGGTGGGAGGCGAGGCCCCAGCACCAGTTCTTCATCTCCTGATGAGTTTGATAACCACAGTGCCCTTGCAACTTGGCCAAAGCTGAACAGAAATTAATCCATTTGGTTTTTGAAAAACAATTAAGCTAGTGTCCAGCCACTCTGTTATAGGGGCAAAGGGCCAGTGAGAGGGGTGGAAGCGACCAAAGGCTTTGGAGTGGAGAGAAAAGGGCTCCTGTCTGTAGAGTCCCTGGGCAAGAGAAGTAGGAGCCCTTCTCAGCACTTTCTCCTCCTCCTCAGGGCTTTCTGCCCCTTAGTGCTGCCTCTAGGAGTGGCAGTCTCTGCTGGAGGGGCTTTGAGAGGTTGTGGGTGGGACTGAACTGCCGAACGGATCAAGGGAGAAAAAGCCTCCTTGTCACCCTGCTCTCCTGGAGCTGGGGCAAATCGGCAGGCTCCACTGGGCATCACCCTGCAGACTGATGAGCCAGTCCCGGGGTGTGACTGTGGCCTGTGTCCTGCCTCATGTTTGGTTGCAGGTTGTAGAAATGGTGAGGAAGCACGGTGTGAAGCTGACTACAGTGCTCACCACCCACCACCACTGGTAAGTGCTCCAGAGGCCGAACTTCTGTGCCAGCAGAGTTGCTTGGGCCTTAACAGCTGTGCCACGCACACCCCAAGGGGGAGTGTCCACCAGGTGGAGGGGGGTGGGGCGCTTGCAGTCTCCCAGGGGTCCCCCCACAGGTGGGAGCCTAGGGGCTCAGAACCCTGGAAGCCCTTCTCCCCTCCACAGCTGTGCGCTAAGGGTCAGCCCCAGTGGGGTTCTGACGGGGCTTCTGGGCGCTAGCCTCTGTGCTGCTGCCCTGTGTCCCTCAGGCCTGGTGATGGGGTCTGGTGACTTGGGGGCTCCAAGGGGAGAGGCTTATGCTGTATATCCTGTGGCCATGGGTGGACCTTTGGCAACATCTTTGAAAGCTCTTGTGCTTGTGTGGTGGGAAATTGGCCTCGATGTCGGGGAATGAACTAGTCTAGACATTAGTGTTTTTGAAAATCAAGCAGTCATATTTGGAGAGGTTGTGTTTTTTTTGATATTTGAAGGCTAAAGGATGAAAAAAGTTCTTATATTTGGGTCTTAGGACTAGAGTTGCCTGCCCAAGGCCCTTGTGGGTTTTTGAAACTTTTGAGGCTGTTCAAAGCTAGGAAAAAAATGTTTATTTGGCTCTGAATTTTCTTTTCCAAATAACTGCCCAAGGGCAGCTAGTGTCTTTGAACGTGTTCCTATGGCATCTCTCGGAGCTTGGGGCGTGTGTTCGGGTAAAAGGACACCTTTCATCTTCTGTGTGGGAGTGTCACGTGGATGTGGTTGGCCAAAGTCTGCTAAGTGTTGGAAACTTGTTGGTTGATGTAACTAAGTCGCTGAGAATCTTTGGGGTTGTTTAGCCTCTGGGGTATCAGGTGTTACTTCCTGACTGATTTAGGCCCAAGGATCTGCAGTGGCTACTTAGCACAGCCGCTCCTTCTCTCAGGAACTCCGCCCCGTGTGGTGCTGAAGCGCCCTTACTCCTCTGGCCTCTGTCGGGCTGCGTTGGGGGGCTGCTTGGGGACTCCACCTCCCCAGCTTTTCACAGTGCGTGTCTCTCTCCCACGGCTTTTCCCACATTGTGATGCCTTATAAAACTAAACCAGGCCCCAAACTGAGCTCCAGGGTGTGGCCTGTGCCACCCTCCCACTTATAGGTGGCATTTTCGGGGGTCAGTGATGAGTGTGCTGAGTGCTTGGTGCCAGCCTGTGTGTATCAGCCCCCTGCAGGGCAGGGAGCAGAAGGCTGCCCTTTCTTATCTGTGAACCCTGCTGTTTCTGGGCCCGTAGGTGAATGTGTAGTAAGGAGCAGGTGTTCCCTGGTGATTGGAAAGCCCTCGCCTCATCCTGGAAAGGCTAATCTTCTGGGCTCAGGACACTCCCAGCCCTGCCCCGAGACCCTGGCAGGGCTTGCACTAGTGTATTTCTCGCCCCACAAGGCCGAGGCGTGGAGCTCTTCTCTTGACCCGGGAAGCGTGGGGAACTCCTGGATGAGTGTCCAGGAGGTGCCTCACTGCTGGCTGCATTCGAGTCATGTGGGGAGGTCATTCCAAGCTGGCCTGTCCCTGGGTGGACAGATCCCCCTCTGGCAGCTGTGCATTGTTTTAGAAGACAGCTTTGTGATCTGCTCGGGGCAGTGGGTCTGTGAATCAGACCCACTGGTCTGTGAATCAGAATCACCTGAGGGCCTTTAAAACTCCTGGGCTGCGGGCTTGCCCAGGCCCACTGCATCAGGATGTGTGGGTGGGAGTCAGGCCTTGGCGCTGCTTACAGATCCTCAGGTGACTCTGATGCGTCCAAAGTCTGGGAACCACGGGCGTAGGGATTATCCAGGTGTTTGTGATTTGGTTCATCTGCTCCAGAAGCTTCTGCAGCAACACGGCAGGGGCACAGAAGTGCCTCTCTTGGGAATGGGGTGTCTGAGGACATTCTTTTTCAGTGGAGCCAAATGACAGACAAGAAGCGAGGATCCTGGGTTGGAAGATGCATTTCTCTTCTGAGAAACATAACTGGGAAAAATAAAAATTCCGTTTTGTCAGGGTGTAAAAGCAGGCAAACCCTCTTCGTATCAGTAGTAGCCCCAGCTCCCCTTTTCGACTTCCAGGGACCACGCTGGCGGGAACGAGAAGCTGGTCAAGTTGGAGCCTGGGTTGAAGGTGTATGGGGGTGATGACCGGATCGGAGCCCTGACTCACAAGGTCACACACTTGTCCACACTGCAGGTGAGGAGTGAATGGAAGGGGCTCAACTGTGGCCTTGCTGGGCTCCAGGCCCTAGAGCCGCCTCCTGCTGGCTGTCCCCTCACTTACCCCAGGAACCCAGAGGGGCACTCAAGGGCTTAGCTGTGGAGACGACCTGGCCTGTGCATGGGTGGATGGGCTCTGGGGGCTGCCTGGGCCTGGATAGTCCCTTCTGTCGAGAGCATTGCAAGCAAATTAGCGTGCAAATGGTGACCGGCTGAGGGGAGAAGCTGTATGCATGGTTTTGAGACAACTGGGGACATTGAAATACGGACTCTACATGGGATCATATTTCACATCAGTGTTAAATTTCTTGGGTGTTGATGATAGTGAGGTTATATGGGAGGATGTCCTTTTCTCAGGAGATGTAGCGGAGTGTCTAGGGGCAGTGTGTCAGGATATGTGTATGTGAACAGAGCAGGTGCCACACAGGTGGGACCTGTTAGCATTTAGTGACCCAGGTAAAGGGCACACGGATTCATTGTCATTTTAGTTTTTGGTAGGTTTGAACGTTTTTTTTTTTAACATCTTTATTGAAGTATAATTGCCTTACAATAGTGTGTTAGCTTCTGCTTTATAACAAAGTGAATCAGTTATACATATACAATATGTTCCCATTTCTCTTCCCTCTAGCATCTCCCTCCCTCCCACCCTCCCCATCCCACCCCTCTAGGTGGTCACAAAGCACCGAGCTGATCTTCCTGTGCTATGCGGCTGCTTCCCACTAGTTATCTATTTTACATTTGGTAGTGTATATATGTCCATGACACTCTCTTACCCTGTCACATCTCACCCCACCCCCTCCCCATATCCTCAAGTCCATTCTCTAGTAGGTCTGTGTCTTTATTCCCGTCTTGCCACTAGGTTCTTCATGGCCTTTTTTTTTTTTTTTTCCCTTAGATTCCGTATATATGTGTTAGCATACTGTATTTGTTTTTCTCTTTCTGACTTACTTCCCTCTGTATGACAGACTCTAACTCCATCCACCTCATTACAAATACCTCCATTTCATTTCTTTTTATGGCTGAGTAATATTCCATTGTATATATGTGCCACATCTTCTTTATCCATTCATCTGTCGATGGACATTTAGGTTGCTTCCATGTCCTGGCTATTGTAAATAGAGCTGCAATGAACATTTTGGTACATGACTCTTTTTGACCTATGGTTTTCTCAGGGTATATGCCCAGTAGTGGGATTGCTGGGTCGTATGAACGTTTTTGAAGTAAAGAGTGGGGTGGGGGGTGGAGGCAGAGAAGGGAAACAAAACAAAAGGCCAGGCATCTAAGAAGGAAAAGTGTCTTTTCTGGCAAGACGCCTGGTTCAGATTTGGCCTGGTTTTGAGGAGAAAACAAAATCAGCCCTTTGGTTTGCATACCAGCAAACACCTCCTTCCAGGGGGTCCCTGCATCTGGGGTACTCTCAAGGACTGGGTCCTGTGGTCACCAGCAAGACCCATGACTTGCTCAGTGGAGCAGTGGCTGTGGAAGCCCACCTGCCCTTAATGGCACCTCCTGCTGTGGGGCAGGCCTGGGGTCTGGGAGAATCTGTGAGCCTTAGGACAGGCTCCCCACACGCAGGGAGCACAGGCCAGTGTGTGCTCTGTTTAAGGTGGGGTCTCTCAACGTCAAGTGCCTGTCGACGCCATGTCACACTTCCGGACACATCTGCTACTTTGTGAGCAAACCCAACAGTCCCGAGCCCCCCGTGGTGTTCACAGGTGAGTATTCAGGTGTTTGAGCTGGGGGGTCTGGCATTCTTTGCAAAGACTCTCTTGGTGTAGGGATGGCTTTGCACACCTTTGGGCAGAGCAGCAGAGCATCTCCTGCCAGGCAGACTGTGCTGGGCTCTGTGAGGAGGACCACAGCCCTCAGGGTAGAGCTTGGGACTCGGCTTCAAACACATCCAGGGTACAGGCAGCCATGGTGCGAACATGGTGGGGGTGCTACCTCCTGGCGGGGCTGGCCCGAATGCGCCCCTCTGATCCTGGTCATCGCTGTCAGGTGCATGGGGACAAGCCTTTCCTTGAGAGACTCTGCCTGGTGGGGGTGCAGTCCCAGCCCCCACTACCTCCAGCAGCAGACAGGTGGGCAAGTGGGGGGCCAAGGGAGACCCCAAGTGGAGCCAGTCAGACCCGCCTTGTGTGGGGCCTGATTGGTGCTGGGCGCTGCCCCATCCTTCCACGGGCTGTGAGCTGAGTGGGTCTGGCAAAAGCCAGCCCCAGGTCAGGGTGTCGCACACGGTGGCCCAAAGAGCTTGGAAGGTGGTGGTGAAGCCCCACCAGCATCGGGCTGTGCGAGTGGCTCTCGGTTGGGGCGAGCAGGCCTTTCCAGCAATTGGAGGTGTTTCTCCTTTTGAGAGGAAATGGAAGAATCTTGATGGTTGTTGGGGAACCTGTGAAGCGGAGCGGCCGTGTGACGGTGGGTGTTCAGGGCAGTGTGAGCCAGTGGCCGTGGATGGGCACAGAGCAGGCCCCTCTGCCCCCTTAGCTTGTTTAACGAGTATAAGCAGTTTTCAGTCTGAGTCTTCCCCAGTTATGTAACAATCATGATATTATAACTGCAGTGAAAGTTTGTTTAAAAATACAACAGTTGAAGCAGTGTGGGCTCCTGGAGTGGGGAAAGGGTGTCGATGGGAAAGCCACATGAGGTCAGGGGCGGGGACACTAGCATGAAGGGAGACACAGGCCGAATGAGGGGAGACACAGGCCGAATGAGGGCCTCTGGACTGTCCCTGCAGCTTGTCTGTAAATCCAAAATTATTTCCAAATCTATTATGTTTATTTTTAAAAATACAGTCATTTTCAGGGTCTTCGCTGCAGTAGCAGGATGTGTGGGCTCTGAGCCAACTGCTGAGTGTGGGCCATGGGCCCCTGGGCATGTTGTGGGAGCCCCTGGCCTCCCGATGGGCCTCGGCAAACAGCGCTTTGGGGCAGGTGGGCCGGCTACCTGCGCGAGGTGTGACCCCCTCTCTTAAGCACAGTTTCTCCTGCGTCAATGGTGGGTGTGGGGTCTCCCCCACTGGGTGGTTGTGGGTGTGAGGTGAGGGGTGTGGAACCAGCGCTGGGCCCGGTGAACTCTCACAACTGCGCTCCTGTCCCTGCCCTGCTGCCCGGCCCCTGGGTGTCCGTCTGCCCCCCGGCAGGGCCTGGGGTTGTGCGGGCCCGTGGCGGTGGCCCCCTTGGACCGCGCTCATGTTAGAAGCTGAGTGCCGGCTGTGGAAGGTGTAGAGGGCTGGTTACCGCCAGGCAGGCCCTGGACCGTGTCCTGCACGTGCTGTTCTCTAGTCCGCATGACAGCAGCCGGCAGGGGAGCGTGTTGTCTAATTGGTAGCTTTTATAATAAATAGGTGAGAGTCACACAGGGTCCTCAGTGGTGAAGCTGAGCTGTCTGGGGCATCAGCAGTGAGGACCAGGGGAGCAGGGCAGTCCAGCAGGGCCCTAGCTGGCCTCTGTGTGCACGGTTGAGGAACCTGTAGCGTCCAGAGGTGAGGTGACTGGCAGCTCCAGGCCTCGAGCTCGGATGTGAGTGACCCATGGCCCCGCTCCCTTCTCCTCTGGGGTGAGCTGAACAAAGGGAAAAGGATGCAAGCAGAGGAGGTGACAGCCCAGAGAAGGGTGTGCATGTGGCCCTGGGACGTGGTGGGCAGGACTGGGCACCCACAGAGCAGGGGAGGAAGATGGGATGGCTGTCTGGAGGGGCAGGCCTGGAGCAGGGTGCTGTGATGGCACTAGCGGGTTGTCTGTGTTTGAGAGGTCAGGATCTGGGACCTCAGATTTGGGAACTCATGGCAGCGAGCGCCAGGAGCAGCTCAGGTGGCGGCGGTGGGGAAATGGAGGCTGAAGTCGATGCTAGAACCATGGCCCAGTGTGCAGGGAGGAGAGGCAAGGCTGGCTCTGCAGAGCCTGGGGTTGGGGCAGCCTGCGTAGGGGAGGGACGCCTCCAGGCACTCTTAGCAGCTGGTGGTGAAGGTTGAGAGCAGACAGCGAGAGGCTGGGGGTGCAGGTGAATGGTGGTCCCACTGCCAGGGAGAGACGTGGGGAACCCCGGGTCTCTCAGTGTCCTTCTGGTTGAGGACATGGCCCCATGGAGGAGGCCCAGGCTGGCTCCCCAGCCCCTGTGGCAGGAGGCCCATGAAATTCCGGTGTGTAAACAGCAGGTACTGCTGGTCCCTGGAGGGAGGACCAGATCCCCCCAGCCTACTGTGCCTGCTCACGGCCTGTCCTCCTCTGGGCGCTCCTTGGCCTCTCACTGGTGCCCAGACACAAGGTTGAGGGGTACTTTAGGGCATAGCCCCAGTCCTGCGTGTTGAGGCTTTGCTCGTGGGCTACCCAACTCATCTGTGGTCTTGTTCTGAGGGGACAGTGCTGCACCATGGCCACTGGGTGGGCCTTGGCTCCTGCCTGGCCTGGCCTGGAGCTCCCTGGGAAGAGGCCTGGCAAACGCTGGTGGAGGGGGATTGTTGCTCCCTATTGTGGGGTCCCAGGCCCTCCCCGACCCAGGGGCCTGGATAACAAATGTGCCATGGGTGTCCGCTGGGCATGAAGCCCGTTCTCAGGGAAGAGCCTTGGGGGAGGGAAGCAGCACGTGGAGACCGGGTGGGTATCAGGTGGGGGGAGGGCTGCGGCAGGAAGGGGGCAAGTCTGGGAGGTGGCAGGTCTGTGTCTCAAGGGCCCATGGGGGCTGTGGTCCCGCGTGAGGGGCTCCTGGAGGGTCCAGGCAAGATCATGGGGGTCTTACAGAATGGTGCTGGCTGTCGGGAGTAAGGGAAGTCACAGGAAGGTCTGGCCTGGGAGGGGGCTGCTGGATGGGTGGGGGAAAGGGCTGGGTTTTGGGGGTTCTCAGAGCTATGGCTGATAGGACTGGGCGGTGAAGGGAGCAGCCAGGGTGACCCTAAGGTTTGGGTCTGAACAGCTGTTTGGGGCCTGGTGGTGCCAGTTAGTGCAACTTGAGGGAAAAGGTTTGGGAAGGGTGGAAACCAGTACTCGTGGGTCGTCCCTGTTGGGGTGGAGGTCAGGTCTGGGGCTGTGGCCCGGTCAGCACAGGGGTCAGAGCGGAGCCCCGGCCCTCGAGGGGGCGTGCACTGCTGACAGCCCCTCCAGCTCCACGCTGTTCTGTCTTGCAGGCGACACATTGTTTGTGGCTGGCTGCGGGAAGTTCTACGAGGGGACAGCGGATGAGATGTACAAAGCCCTGCTCGAGGTCCTGGGCCGGCTCCCTCCAGACACGGTAGGCGGTGCCCCACCCGCCACCCGCTCGCTCGCCGGGTGGTGGGAGGACCCTGCTGGCTCCCCTCATTGGGGTCTCCCCTGCATCTTGGGAGGAGCAGGAGGGTAGAGGCATTGCTTCTGGAAGTGTGTTTTTTCTTTAAGCATACTTTTCATTGTCATTTAACATACACGCAAGACGTGTCCTTGTCCTGAGGGACGTCTCGTGGGTGCTGCCCCCAGGACCAGCCAGGTCCCTCACACCCGTCTCTGAGGGGCTAGAGGGCGGGTTAACGAGTCTCCTCAGAGCTGGCGGGCTTGGCTTTTTCCCCAGAGAGTGTTCTGTGGCCACGAATACACCATCAACAACCTCAAGTTTGCTCGCCATGTGGAGCCCAGCAACGCCGCCATCCAGGAGAAACTGGCCTGGGCCAAGGTGAGCGTGATGCACTCGGGTGCGTCCTAGGGTCAGGCACGGTGCTGCCACTTTCCCAGGAGCACGGAGCTCACGGTGCCCGCTTCAGAGTGGGCAGAAAGTGCTCCTCCAGGCAGTGGGCGAGGCGGGGTTTAGACAGCCCAGCTTGGAGCAAGAAGCCCTGGTTTTCTGCTTAAGATCCTTTCTGACTCTGTGGGTCCGGACTGGGCCTGGGATACTGCATTTTCAACAAATGCCCAGGTGAGACCGAAGCAGCAGGTCCCAGCCCCTCCCTGCTGTCTGTGGGCAGTGGATTCACCCTGGAGGCTGCTTGTCTGAAAGGCATTTATTTCAAACACGGCCTCCAACATGCCCCGTGGCTCGGCCCAGGGGTTGGCGTGTTGTCCTGGAGGCATCTTCTGAGGGGGGGTTTGTAAACGCTGCTGCAGGCAGCTGGGCTGAGGACGTTCTCCTGGACTCAGGTGTCTGTGTTCCCTCTTCAGTCACTGAGAAATGGTGTTGGTAAGAAACGCACACACCTGGGAGTCCTCAGGTGCTGGGCTCCCTTCTGCTGAGTTCAGTGAGGAATGGTCTCATAGTTTTGTTTCTTTCATAAGTCACCTGTTTTTGTCAAGCATCTTTATCAATTTTGCGAGGTGGGCTTGCAAAATAATACTTATAAAAATTCAGACACTACCGTAATAGGTTGATAAATATTATTCCTTTTTTTTTTTTTTTTTTACATTGTGCACCTAAGAATACTTAATATAAAAAACTCATCCTGTGTGTTGTTTTGTGGCTTCCTTGTCACTTAATAATGGGTCTTAGTGCTCTTTCCATAGCAGTCCAAACATATTGAGCTTATTCTTTTCATGGTTATCTGCTTGAGGATAATTTACATACAATAAAACATACCTGTTTTAAGTGAGCATTATACAGTTTGAATTTTGACAGTATATGCTCCTGTGTCAGCCCCACTACAATCAAGATAGAGAACATTTCCCCTATCGTAGAAGGTTCCTTGCCCCTCCCCATTCAGTCCCCAACTACTGATCTGCTTTCTGTCATTATAAATTACTCTTTTCTAGATTTTCATATAAACAGAATCACACAACATTACTCTGTTGTGTCTGGCTCTTTTTGCTCAGCATATTTTCGAGATTTTTTTTTTTTAATTTCTGAGTAGTATCTCATATGGACATACTACAATTTGTTTATCCACTCACCTGGATGGACTCTTGGGTAGTTCCCAGTTTTTTGCTATTTTTAAATAAAATTACTGTGAACGTTTGTGTGCAGGTCTTTGTGTGGACACATGTTTTCATTGCTTGTGGGAACATACCTAAGAGTGTAATTGCTGGGTTGTGTGGTAAGTGTATGTTTAACTTTTAAGAAACTACCAAACTTTTCCAATTAGTTGTACCATTTGGCATCCTCACTAGCAATGCGTGAGTTCCAGTAGATCCACATGCTCACCAACGCTTGGTATTGCTGATCTTTTAAATTTTAGCCATTCTAATAGGTGTGTCGTGGTAGCTTGTAGTTTTTAAGTTTCCATTTCTCTGATGGCTAATGATACTGAGTGTCCTTTCATGTACCTATTGGTCCTTTACATGTCTTCTTTTGTGAAGTATATGTTCAAGTCTTTTTTTCCATTTTAAAAACTCAGTTGTCTTCTGAGTTGTGAGAATTCCTTATACATTCTGGAAACAAGTCTTTGTCAGATATATATCTCAAATATTTTATCCCAGTTTGTGGCTTGCCTTTCCATTTTCTTAACAGTGTCTTTCAAAGAATAAAAGTTTATACTTTTGGTGAAGTTTAGTTTATTAATATTTTCTTTTATGCTTTTTGTGTCCTAAGAAATCTTTGCATACCCCTACATCACAAAGACTTTGTCCTCTGTTTTCTCCTAGCAGTTGTATAGTCTTAGCTTTTATGTTTATATAAATTTATGTTTAGGTCAGTGATCCACTTCAAGTTAATGTTTGTGGTGTAAGGTAAGGGTAGAAGTTCACTTTTTTGCATATTGACATCTAGTTGCTCAGCACCATTAGATGAAAAGACTTTCCTTTCTTCATTGGATGACCTTGGCATCTTTACTGAATAAAATGGACCATGTGGGCATGAATCTACTTCTGGACTCTATTCTGTTCCATTGATCTACATGACTTATTCTTGAGTCAGTAGTACTGTCCTGATCACTGTAGCTTATGGTAAGTCTAAGAATCAGGTAGTATAAATCCTCTAACTTTATTCCTTTTTGAAATTCATTTTGGCTCTTCTAAGTCCTTTACATTTTCATATAAATTTTAGGATCGTCTTGTTAATTTCTACAAAAAGCTTGGCTTTTTTTTTTAATTTTAAAAAATTTATATTTATTTTTGGCTGTGTTGGGTCTTCGTTTCTGTGCAAGGGCTTTCTCTAGTTGCGGCAAGCGGGGGCCACTCTTCATCGCGGTGCGCGGGCCTCTCACTGTCGCGGCCTCTCTTGTTGCGGAGCACAAGCTCCAGACGCGCAGGCTCAGTAGTTGTGGCTCACGGGCCTAGTTGCTCCGCAGCATGTGGGATCTTCCCAGACCAGGGCTCGAACTTGTGTCCCCTGCATTGGCAGGCAGATTCTCAACCACTGCGCCACCAGGGAAGCCCCAGCTTGGCTTTTGATTGTGTTGTAACAAAAGATTTGGAGAGACTTGAGATCCTAACGATATGGCGTCTTTCCATAAATATGATATAGCCTTACATTTATTAAGGTCTTTAGTTTTTCTCAGCAGTATTTTGTAATTTTCAGTGTTAAAGATCTTGCACATACTGTTAAATGTATCCCTAAATACTTCATGGTTTTAGATTTTATTGTAAATGATTATTGATAGTCTTCAGAAATACAATTGATTTTTGTATTTTGACCTTGTTTCCTTGTGACCTTGCTTAACTCACTTAGTCTAGCATCTTTTTCATAGGTTCCTTAGCACACAATCATGCCATCAACATTAAGATAGTTTTATTTCTTCCTTTCCAGTCTATATGCCTTTTAATTATTTTTCTTGCCTTGTTGCACTGGCTAAGATCTTTAGGACAGTGTTAAGTAGACATGGTGAGAGTGGACACCTTTGGCTTGTTCCCAGTCTTAGGGGGAAAGCATTCAGTCTTTCACCATTAAGTATGATATTAGCTGTGAGTTTTTTGTAAGTCTTCTTTATCAAGTTGTTGAAGGTCACATATATTCCTGGTTTTCTGAGGGTTTTTGTCATGAGTGGGTGTTGAATTTTGTCAAATGATTTTTCATCTATTATGTAATCATACATTTTTTTCTCCCTTACTCTGTTAATGTGGTGAAGTTTTTCACTTGGTTTCAAATGTTAAACCAACCTTGCTTTCTGGATAAACCTTAGTCGTGTCTATTTTTGTGTCTGTGTTCATAAGGGATATTGGTCTGTAGTTTTATTTTCTTGTAATGTCTTTGTCTAATATCAGGGTAACGCTGGCCTCATAAAATGAGTTGGAAGTGCTTCCTCCTATTTTCTGAAAGAGTTTTTCTATGATAGTTATTATTTCTTCCTTTAGTGATTGTTAGAATTCACTGACATAGCCTTCTGGACATTGAATTCTTTTTTGTGGAAAGATTTTTTTGTTATGAATTAATGTCTTTAATTTGTGTGGGGCTGTTAGATTTTTATATTTTCTTGAGTTAGTTTTGTTAGCAACTAGTATCTTTCAAGGAATTTGTCCATTTCATCAAGGTTTTCAAATTTACTGGCATAGTTTTCATAGTTTCCCTTTTTATTATCAAGCTTGTTGAGGTTTAGTTCACATGTAATAAATTGCATCCATTTAAAGTGAACAATTGAGTGAATTTTGACAGACGTATATACCAATTAAACAACTCCCACTATATTTAAGATACATAACATTTCCATCACCCCCCCAAAACTTCCTCATGCCTCATTTTCTCTGCCCTGCTCCAGTATGCCACTAGAACTTAGTTCACATTTTCTAGAATTTCATATAAATGGAACTATACAGTATGTATTCTTTCATCTTTTTTTTACTCAGCAGAATGATTTTGAGATTCATTCATGTTGCTGCATGTATCAGTTCATTCCTTTTCACTGCCAGGTAGTATTCCTTTGTTTGGATATTCCACATTTTGTTTATCCATTCACCTGTCGATAGACATTTGTGTTTCTAGTTATTGGCCATTGTGAATAAAGCTGCTATGAACGTTTGTGTACAAGTCTTCGTGTGACACGTTTTAATTACTCTTGAGTAAATATCTAGGAGTGGAACGGCTGGGTTGTATTAGGTGTATGTATTAAGTCGAAACTTGTTCAGTCTTTTTTAAAATTTATTTTATTTTTTTATTTTTGGCTGCATTGGGCCTTTAGTTGCAGCATGCAGGATCTTTGCGGCACATGGGATCTTTCATTGCGGCACGCGGGATCTTTCATTGCAGTGCACGGGCTTCTCTCTAGTTGTGGCGTGCAGGTTTTATCTCTGTAGTTGTGGCGCACGGGCTTCAGAGCATGTGGGCTCTGTAGTTCACGGCATGTGGGGCTCTCTAGTTGAGGCGCGTGGGCTCAGTAGTTGTGGCGCCTGGGCTTAGTTGCCCCATGGCATGTGAGATCTTAGTTCCCTGACCAGGGATCAAACCCACGTCCCCTGCATTGCAGGACGGACTCTTTACCACTGGACCACCAGGGAAGTCCCAAGTCGAAACTTGTAAAGAAACTGCCAAGCTGTTTTCTAAGCGACTGTATTGTTTTACATTCCCACCAGCAAAGTATGAGAGTTCCAGGTGTTCCACATCCTCACCAACACTTGGTATTGTCTGTCTTTTTAATTTTAGTAATTTTAATGGGTGTGTAGTAGTATTTCATTATGGTTTTAATTTGCATTTCCCTAGTGCCTAATAATGTTGAACATCTTTCCTTTTGCCTGTTGGCCATTTTGTGAAGAGTTTGTTCAGATTTTTTGCCTATTTAAAAAACTGGATTGTCTTCTTATAGTTGAATAATAAGTTTTTTTTTTTAAGTATATTCTAGGTACAAGTCCTTTTTCAGATATGTGTATTGTGAATAGTTTCTCCCATTCTGTGACTTGCCTTTTTTCTCAACAGTGTCTTTTGAAGAGCAAACATTTTAAATTCTGATGAAGTCCAGCATATTAATTTTCTTTTGTGGTTCATACTTTTTATCTCCCATCTGAAAAATCTTCGCTTTTGCCAAGGTCAAAAAAACCTCCTGTGTTTTCTTTTGGAACCTTTATAGTTTTAGCTTTTATTTTAGATCAATATGATTTAAACCGCCAACCCCCCCGCCGCCCACCGCCAATATTTGTTGGATCTATAGTGATTGCCCCTCTTTCATTTCTGATGTTGGCAATTTTTTTCATTGTTCTTATCAATTTTGTTGATCTTTTAAAAGCACAACTTTTGCCTTAATTTTCTTTGTTTTTCCATTGCACTGATTTCTGTTCTTAAAAAGATAAAGTTTAAAAAATTCTTTCCTTCTACTTACTTTGGATTTGCTTTGCTCTTCTTTTTATAGATTCTTAGCATGAAACCCAAGGTCATTGATTTTATTTTTTATTATTTAATAAAAATAATTATTTTTATAATTATTAGCTTAGTTGCTCCACGGCATGTGGGATCTTCCCAGACCAGGGCTCAAACCCATGTCCCCTGCATTGGCAGGCGAATTCTTAACCACTGTGCCACCAGGGAAGTCCCGGTCATTGATTTTAGATCTTTCTTCTTTTCTAATATAAGCACTTAAAGCTAAAAACTTACCCCCAAGTACTGCTTTAGCAGCACAAATTTTGACATGCTTTATTTTCATTATCTTCAATTTGAAATATTTTAAGATATCCCTTGTGATTTCTTCTTTGACACATAGGTTATACTGAACTGTGTTAAACTTTTTTTTAGCCTTTTCAACTTTTTATTATGAAAATTTTCACACATACAGAAAAGATGAAAGAATTTCATAGTGAACAGTCATATACCCAACACCTTTCTAGTAACATTTTACTAATTTTATCGCTGCCTATTTATCCATCTTACTTTCCTTCTTTTTAATAAGTAAAACATACTAATGTGTGGACGTCAACCATAAATCATTTTACCAATCCAATTAGGGAGAACAGTTAGAGTTTCCAACATTTTTGCTCTTATAAACTGTGCTACAGTGAACAGCATCC
This sequence comes from Balaenoptera acutorostrata, assembly GCF_949987535.1. Classification (NCBI taxonomy): domain Eukaryota; kingdom Metazoa; phylum Chordata; class Mammalia; order Artiodactyla; family Balaenopteridae; genus Balaenoptera; species Balaenoptera acutorostrata. The sequence continues at coordinate 38,409,443 of NC_080078.1, forward strand.
TCAAATGTAAGTCTTCACATTTGTGTGCTTCATACTTCTGTAGGAAAAGTCTCTGCATGTTAACGCTCATCTTAATAGATAATCCAAAAGGTTATGACAGTTTACACTCCCCCAACTATGCCTACAAGGACCTGTTTTAAAATTATCCTTAGAATAGTTCAGTTGTTTTCTTCCTTCATAAAAGGTGGAGGAAGATTTCTTAGGAGGAGTGAGAATATCGGAGGAAGTCCAGGGAATATTATAAAACATTCTATGCTTGTTTTCACCAGAAGGGAAAGTTCAGAGATTAGCAATAAGCCTTCATCTTTTTAAAAAATAATTAATTAATTAATTTTTTGGCTGTGTTGGGTCTTCATTGCTGCACGGGCTTTCTCTACTTGCGGCGAGTGGGGACTACTCTTCACTGTGGTGCGCAGGCTTCTCATTGTGGTGGCTTCTCTTGTGGAGCATGGGCTCTAGGCACATGGGCTTCAGTAGTTGTGGCACGCAGGCTCAGTAGTTGTGGCTCGCGGGCTCCAGAGCGCAGGGTCAATAGCTGTGGCGCACGGGCTTAGTTATTCCGCAGCATGTGGGATCTTCCCGGACCAGGGCTCAAATCCGTGTCCCCTGCCTTGGCAGGCGAATTCTTAACCACTGCACCACCAGGGAAGTCCCTAAGCCTTCATCTTGACCTCCCACCAGACTCCAACTTGACTCACCTCCAGCGGTTAAAGGATTACTTCTCGATGCCACTGCTCAGTGTGGGTGGGATCAGGACCTTTGGGTCTGAGGGCCCCTGATGGTCAGGAAGCCTGGGTGTGGGTGCTGACAATGGCTGTCCACTCACTGGCCCTGTGGCCCTCAAGGTGAGCCCAGCAGTAGCAGGGCAGGGGCTGCGGGCAGGGTGGAGACCCCCAGCTGTTAACTCTGACCTCCTTCCTGTAGGCATTTCTATAGGAGTGAACAGTTGGCCAGATGTCCCAGTATGCGTCTTCTCTCCGCCTGCCCTGGTCAGTGTTGATTAGAAGCAAGGCCGTCCTGGTCCTGAGTGGAGGTGACGAGCTGCCTGAACACCCTGTGATGACACCTGCCCTCTGAGGGGCTGTCACCGCAGGGGAGGGTCCCCGGGAACCTGTTACCTTGCTGTTCTTCCTGGCAGTGAGGTGCTCACGACCCACATGCTGTCTTGGGGGTGGGGCTATGTTTTCTTCTTTTCTGTCTTCTGCATTTTTGCTAGTTACGACTTCTGTATTAATGAAAAGAAAGCTCCTTGTGCCCCTGCACCTCCAAGACAGCAAGGGAAGGAGAGAGGGTTGTTGGTGGCAGCTGGAGCACTCACATCTCCTCTCCACGGGCAGGGAAGGGCCTGTCCTGGTGCTGACCCACTGTTCACTTTATCTTCTCAGTCGGACGACATTGGAAGACCATTAGGAGGCTTTTTGAAGTGTCACCTTTAGAAGTTTTCGCATTAAAGGGACCCACTTTTCTTGCAGGAGAAGTACAGCATCGGGGAGCCCACGGTGCCATCCACCATCGCAGAGGAGTTCACCTATAACCCATTCATGAGAGTGAGGTGAGGGAGCGGTGGGTCCCACGCTGTCCTTGGGCATCTCTGACTCCTGAAGAGCCCGGGTGGGAGAGGAGGCTGCCCTGAAATCTCTGTTTAAAGTGTAGCCAAAGAATGAGACACTTCTTCTTAAAGGGGGATGCTTTTCTTGGCGCCCTGGCTAGGGTGTAGGGTCCTTTCTGACCCTGGAGTCTGGATCCATAGGTGGACGAGACTTGTGCTTGGGGAGCCTCTAGGCGCTGGGCAGTGCCAGATGCCAGCGTGGAGTTGGTGTCCCCGCTTTCCGGGTCACCAGCAGGACTGGCTCGGCCAGCATGTTTCCCACAGTTAGAAACACCTGAGTTGGCCGTTGGCTGTCGCACTTCATTTTTAAGAACGTCCCGCCTCCTACAGGCTCTTTTTCTTCCCCGGTGCCCTGGGAGGGGCGGTGGGCCCGCGGGCGCGGGGCACGGCCTGCAGCCTGGTGCTTGGCTTCCGCAGGGAGAAGACTGTGCAGCAGCACGCAGGTGAGATGGACCCTGTGACCACCATGAGGGCCATCCGCAAAGAGAAGGACCAGTTCAAGGTGCCGCGGGACTGAGGTGGCCACGGGGCCTGGGTGTCCAAGGCTGCTGCTGTGGCCACCTTCAACCACATCTGGGTATTCAGGTGTGTTAGGTGAATTTCTGGCTAGGAGTGCAAGAAATTCAGTCTCAGTTTAATTTTAAATTAATTTCAGAGCACTTTGCTTGTGTTATCAAATGTTCTAATGCATATTTATAAGAGAAGTTTAGAAAGTGTTTATTCCCGGAAGCTCTGCTTGCAGACTGTGTGTTTTCTCCAGCCTTTCCACGGGGCCCCCATAGTTGCCGTTTGAGCCCCCATATGATGCCCCAGTAAGAGTCGTACCCGCCCTGCCCCCGGTGAGGCCGGCACGCCCTGGTTGTCATTCCTCGAAGTCCATGCTTACCAGAAGGCCCCTGGGAGAGGCACACTCCCCTTACCTGGCATCGTCCCCTCCCTCCCCTCCCCCCTCCCCCAGCTTCCTCTAGAGGAAGTCATCCTCTCATGTTTGATGACATCATCATGTCCTCGTGTCTGTGTTGATGTGCAGTGGAATTCCAGGGCTGGGGCAGGCCCGGAGCACCTACCTGGGCTGGGGTGATGCTGAAGAGCTGCCTCCATTGTGGGGCTGGGTCTGGGGGCTCGGGCGGGGAGAGTACAGGCTGGGAGGCTGTGGCATGTGGTACCCGAGGAGCTCCAAGCTCTGCACACCCGTCCCTGTAAAGGCTGGCCAGTCCCGGGGACGTTCCCAGGAACCAGTGTGGGGCGCTATGCCTCGTGTGGGCAGAGGAGCTGACAGGAGGGACGCGGGGACGTCTGTGTGAGGTGGGGATGCCCTGGGCGCCTATGTGGCGTCAGCACCACTGCTGGCACTGTGCCGCCCCTGCTTGGGGGCGGGCCTCTTGGGCCCCCGGCAGGGAGAGGCCCCGAGTCCTTCCTCCTGGTGGCAGTGTGCAGGGAGCCTGCTCTTGAGATTGCGATGTGGTGTCCCTGCTCTGTAGCTGTTCCTTCTGCTCTTGGTTGGCCATCCTGGGAATTGGCTCCTCTCCTGCAGTCTCAGGCTGGTCCTGGTTACCCCGCCTCACATCTCAGGCAGAGCCAGCGGGAGGTCCGAGCTGGGGGGATGGGGAGGGTGGGCCCAGAGGGTCATGGGGGCATCCAGGGCCCCGAGGCGTGAGGAGGACGGGATGAGACTGGGGAACAGGCGGGGGCAGGAAGGGCTGTGGGGAGCCCTCCCAACCAACTCATTTCTGGATCTGGAGGTTCTCCATGTGGCCTTGGTCTGTGATGAGAACAGACCCAGGGTCTACGAGGCTCTGCTCGCTGAGCCGGGTGCTCGAGTCTTCAGGTCTCACCTGCTGTGGTGATGCTCACCGAACACTCTTCCTGTCCAGCTGAGGCCCGCTGCTGCTGCTGTTGATGTCACCCCCCTGTACGCCTCATCCAGACGGGTCATGACGCAGCGTTGTTGTCGCCGCCCCCCTGGATTCCTCAGGTCCCTGTCCCAACCAAGCACGGGCCCGTGTCACTCCGCAGCTGCCTGTGTGGGCTTCTCCAAAGATGATGATGTTCTAGGTGGAGCCAAAGCTCCCTGTGAGCAGCAGTCCCCACCCCCAGGGTGTCATGGAGTGGGGTTTGCACGGGTTCTCCTGGCGCTTTGTTTCATGGCATTGTACCAGCGACTAGACACGCAGGTGCAGGCGTCTCAGGACATGCTGAGGCCTCGGTCTGTGATGCCCGAGGGTTGCTGTGGACCTGTGGGTGCTGTGCCCATCGCCCCAGGTGGCTCGTGTCGTTGGCAGCCCCTCCCCAGGGACACTGAGCTCCTCGCTAGTTTCCACCAGCAGCATAGCGCCCGCACTAGGGGTGAGTGCTTCTCCTTGGAACCAGCTGCCAAAAGCCCCCTTTCCCACTGGTGTCCACCCCAGTCCTGCGTCCCTCATCTAAAGAAACGTAAAGAAAAACGCACCCCACCACCTTGCTTCCGAGGCCACAGGCTGTCCCTCCTTGTCTTCCAAGAGCCCAGAGCTCTCAACAGTGGGCGTTTCGCTTTGCATGTTTTACCCTTGGTGATGGCGCTGCTGCCGGGCAATGGGGAGAGTCCTCAGGGCTATGGCCGGTGCCCTGTCATGTGTCTGTGACACGGGCTCTGAAGCGCTCTCATCCAGGCCCCGGCTGCTGTGCTGGGGAAGTGGGATTTCATTCTCGGAGAGCGTCTCCCACTGTGCTTGCAGACACCTGCCGCACCCAGTGTCAGACACCTTCGTTCTCGCTGATCTGGGGGTGTGGATGGCACTTTGTGGAGGTTTCACGGGTGTTTACCTGGTTTGGGGGGAGGTTGACCACTTTCCACACGCTTATTGGCCACTTGGATTTCCTCACCTGGGGGCTGCCTCTTTTAGGTTTCTTCCCGGGTTTTCTACCAGGTTTTTGTTTCTTATTGATCAGTTAGGAGTCCTTTGTTTCATGTTGCATATTTTATGATTTCTTTGGTTCTGTGTGTTTGCAGTTTCCTCCTAGTTTGTTGTGGCTTCACACTCTGGTGTCTTGTTGAAGAAATTCTTAACGTAGTCAAATGTATATTTTTTCCTTCATGATAAATGCTTTTGTGTCCTGTGTAATAACTCTTTCCCACCTCTGATGCCTTCCTATAATTTCATCCAGTAGTTTTTTGTTTTGCTTTTCACACTCAGGTTTGTGATTCTTGTGACCGAGCTGCTTATGCTGGTGTCCGGGAGATGGACACCTGATATCCCACCCCCTCTGCACTGCTAGCTCTGGTGAGCCAGCGTCCAGGGGTCCAGACCTGTTTCGTGGCTCTCCATCCCACTGGTATGTCTGTCTGTCCTGACGCTGGCCGCACATTCCCTGTTACAACAGCTTTAGGACCTTCAATTCCAGGAATGCTGCCCAACCTCATCTGGAGAGTCTTGGTCCTTTGCTCTTATGTATAAAGATTAGGATATTTATGTCTGGGATTTGGACTGGAATAATGTTGACTCGCTAGATTGGGAAGAAGTGACTTTTTTGTGATGTGGGGAGTTTCCAATTATGAACACGCTGCTTATCCATCCATCCGCTTGGGTCTCTGATGCTGTGTGTGCTGTGTGTGCAGGGCAACTCTGCTGCCGACCACAGCATTAGCACAAGCACGGGGAAGGGCACGGCCCCCCATCAAGACTGCCCTCACCTCAGACTCCAGCCAGAAGCTTGGGGGTCCCCGGCCACCTGCACTTCTGACCAGCTGGCTACAAGTTCAGAGGTTCTCATGCCCCCTCAGATTCAGTAACTCACTAGGTTGATTCAGAATTCAGGGAGGCGCAACACTTATGATTTTACAGTTTTATTATAAAGGATACAAACCGGGACCAGCCAAGTGAAGAGACCCACAGGGCGAGGTGGGGAGGGTCTGGGCCAAGCCGTGCCCTCACTCCATGGAATGCAGGCTCCCCACCGTGCTGGCACATCAGGAAGCTCACTGAGCCTCAGTATCCAGTTGGGTTGGGGTGTCACTGTGTCATCCACAGCGTGAACTCCAGCGCCCCCAGCCGTCCCACCTTCTGATCACAGGTGGAGCTCCCTGGTGACAGCTCTGAGTCACCACATTAGCATAAACTCAGGTGCGCACTATGCTGTAAATGACAAAGTCCCCACCCCTCAGGACACTCCCAGGAGTTAGAGTCTCCCTCCCCAAACCAGGGACAAGACCAGACAAACTTTTCCATCAGGGTTTATAACTTTCTCCCTAGAGGCTGGTTCTGTGGGGACTCTGGCCCCTCAGTAGTTTGTTTTTTGATGCTGTTGTAAATGGTGTTTTGTTTTAAATCACTCCAGGGGTCAGGAGCGTATAGGAGTGCAGTCACCCTTGTTCCTGGGGACCCTGCTACGCTTGCCCAGCCTGATGGTAACTGTTTCTTTTGTGGGCCTTTGTGGTACCATCAACAGGGCTTTTGTTTTTCATGTCTTCCTGTGTTGAAGCGAGGCAAGTGGGCCTTTATTCCTGACTTCATTGATTGGTTTAACAAATACTTTAATGCTGACGATGTGGCAGGTACCGAGATGCTCTGGGGATTCAGAGTGAATAGACAGAAATTCCTGCCCTTGTGGAGCTTCTGTCCTGGTAGAGGAGACAAGATGAGTGGAATACCAAGCAGGTCACACAGAAGTACTCTGGAGAAAATAAGGCAGAAAAAGGTACAGAGGGAGCCGAGGATGTCAGCCTTCTTAAGTAGAGTGGCTGGGGCCTTGCTAAGGTGACATGTGAGTGACAATTAGGGGATGGAGAGAGTGAGACATGCAGATATCTGGGTGAGAAAAGCAAGTGCAAAGGCCCTGGGGCAGGTCTGCAGAAGAGCAAGAGGCCGGCATGGCTGAGCCAGGCGAGGGGAGAGGAGTGGGAAGCCATGACATGGTGGGTCAATGTACAGGACGTGCAAGGACCTCGGTGTCCACTCTGAGCTGTGCAGAGGCGGGGTCAGAGCTGAGCTTTACCAGGACTTCTCAGCATGTTGTGGCAGGGCCCCTGGAGACAAGTCTGGGGCAGCAGCCCAGGGACGGTGGAGGAGGGAGTGGTGGCAGGGTTCCCAGTGGGAGCTGAGGTGGAGGCAGCAGTATTTGGTCCCAGCTTGGATCTGAGCTGTGAGTGCTGAGTTAGGGAGACTCCACGTCCATTTCCCAGGATGGGGAGACTGTGAGGGGCTCACAGGCCTGAGCGGTTGGCTTTGAGCAGGTCAAGTTTAAAATGTCTCCAGCATGTGGGCGAGTCCAAAGCCAGGAGATGGCGCCATTACATGAGAGTGAGATGGAGATGTCAGGGGTAGGGGGAGAGCTAGAGGGGGTGTATTGCCAGGAGGAAGCACCCTGGTCCCTGGAAGGCTGGCAGGCGGGCTGAGTAGCTGTTGTCAAGCTGAGCAGGTCTTCCTAGCTTGCTGGTCATCCAAGTGGGAGCTGGGTCTTACCACATATTCTCCTTTGGTCAGCTGAATTATCCCAACAGTTTTCAGTGCCTAGTCATTTTATTCTTGGGCGAGATCCCATTTCATCGGAACTTCTGCAGCTGGCTTGCTCTCCTTGTACAGTCCCTGTCTGGTTTTGGAAATAAGGTGACATGGAACGTTTCCTCACTTCTTGGGGAGTCTGTAGAAGGTAATGCTAGTCTGAGCCTTGTGCTTTCTTTTGCGGATATTTTAAAAACTAGTGATCCTGTTTTTTAATGGTTATAAGGGCTGTTACTTCTATCCTTCTTCAGCTGCTTTTGGTAAGTTGTTTTCTTTCCTACATTTTCAAATCCGGTCTATAATGTCCTCTTGTCTCTGACGTGGGTGTTTGTCTTCCCTCCCCCTTCCTATCAGAGCCCTTCGCTGTCTGTCCTCTGGCTTTGGGGTCCTGCTTTCTTAGCTCCTCAGGGATCTCTCATCCTTTTTCTTGAGAATGTAGAGGTAAAAACTCCCCCAGAGCGTCTGTAGTGAAGCCCTACAATCTGGCCATGTAAACTTCCACGACTCCTCAGTTTCTTCCCGGGCACCAGTATAAACAGAGCCCAAGCATTTTCTTCACTAGTTCCTGATCCCTGACCCAGTGCCTGCCCGCTTCCCTCTGAGGATTTTTATTTTAAAGTATTTCCTGACTGCTCAGTTACCTGTCTGGGTGGAGGCTCCGTCTCTCACCGAGCTACACCTCTGTGCATTTAGCCTGACTCTCTGGGAGGTGCCCCCAGGTAGTGGTCTCACTTCCCACAGCCAGCACACTAGGTCCTTGCTGCTTTTCTGACAGCCACCCACCTAACCTGTGTGTCATGTGCTATCCCAATGTGATATATTTCTCTCCAGCTGTAACACTGCTTAGATTTTAGGAGTGACTGTATTTTACTAAATAGAACCTTTAAAACTTATTTAAATTGAGGTGAGATTCACACAACATACAATTAATTAAGTTTATAATTCAGTGGCTTTTTTTTTTTACTTTCTTGGCTGCACTGCACAACATACAGGATCTTAGTTCCCTGACCAGGGATCAAACCCGTGCCCCCTGCGTTGGAAGCGCAGAGTCTTAACCACTGGACCACCAGGGACAACAATTCAGTGGCATTTAGTACATTCACAATGTTGTGCAACCCCCACCTCTCTCTAATAATCTGAAACTTTTAATTATTAATCTGTCAGTAAAACCGTAAAAGGAGAGGCTTTTCCTGGACCATCCACTTCTGTGGACACTGGTTCTGAGTTGGGGCAGCAGAGAGGCCTGGGGAAGAATTGGATCTCAGTGGATCTGGGAGAGAGCCTGGCCCAGGTGCTGTGGATCCAGAGAGGAAGGCTGGTCCTGCAGCCATGTATGTCCCCAGGGTACACACACCTGTTCCACCGTGTCCAGTCAGTCCTCAGCAGAGGTCAGGGTCACCTCTGCTCTGGGGCCCTCAGGCCCATCTGGGATTCCACTGAGGTGGCAGAACATCAGGTTCCTTCTCTTCCTTTCTTCTCCAGACTTTCTCCTGCTCCAGACTTTCTCCTGTTCCGTAGCTCAAAGAAAGAGTTTTCTTATTCTTTGTCAGAATATTTTCTTAGGCCAGAATCTTGACTTCTTAAGGTTCCAATAATCTCTTTTCTTTCCTCTGATTTCTGTTCTAACAACCCTCTGTTGAAGGAATGAATACCTCATGTCTAGTTTGAATGGTCAGGGACCAAAGAATTTTAGAAATTCAAAGAGAAAATAAGTAATTCAACAATAATGGAGGGCTTCCCTGGTGGCACAGTGGTTAAGAATCTGCCTGCCAATGCAGGGGACATGGGTTCGAACCATTCTGGGAAGATCCCACATGCTGTGGAGCGACTAAGCCCGTGCACCACAACTACTGAGCCTGCGCTCTAAAGCCCATGAGCCACAACTACTGAAGCCCGCGTGCCTAGAGCCTATGCTGTGCAACAAGAGAAGCTACCACGATGAGAAGCCTGCGCACTGCAACGAAGAGTAACCCCCGCTCTCTCAACTAGAGAAAGCCTGTGCACAGCAACGAAGACCCAGTGCAGCCAAAAATAAATTAATTAATTAAAAAAAAACTCTTAAAAAAAAACAGTGGAGATTCTTTAAGTCTAGTTGGTAACAGGACACTGTCACTCAACTGAACCTATTTATAGAACATTCCACCAGCATTTTCAGGTGCTCATGGAACATTCTCCAGGATAGACAATATCTTAGACCACAAATCACAATGAATTTTAAAAGACAGAATATACTTTGTAATTTCAAACTCCAGTGGAATTAGATATTTACAACAAAATGAAGTCTGGAAAAACCCTAAATGTTTGGAAGTTAACACATCTAAATAGTGTGTGGGTCAAAAAGAGTGGAAATCAAAACACAAAATTTGGGGGATGCAGCTAAAGCAGTGCTAGGGGGAAATGTATAGCTTTTAAACACCTGTATGAGAAAAGAAGAAAGGCCTCACACAACCTAGGCTTCTACCTTAAAACACTAAAGAAGAGCAAACAAAACCCAAAGGAAGCAGAAGGAAAGAAATAGTAATGATTAGCAAGGAGATCAATGAAACAGAAAACAGAAAAAGCACTGACCAACAAAATAACACACATATTACCAAAATCATGAATGAAAAAGGGTACGTCACTACCAATCCTACAGAAATGAACAGGACTTACAAGGGAATACTAGGGAAACTATACCAACAAATTAGATTTTAGATGAAATGGACAAATTCCTTAAATTGATGTAACAAAAGTCTTAAGTCTTCATGCAAAGGACAGCTCAGGTCCACATGGCTTCACTAGTGCATTCTATCAGTAACACTAATCACTCACAAACTCTTCCAGAAAATACAGGAGGGAACACTTCCCAGCTCATTCTATGAGGCTAATGTTATCCTGATACCAAACAAAACAAGAGATCAATGTCCCTCATGAATACAGATGTAAAATCTTTAAAATGTTAGCAACCCAAATACAGCAACATTATACACCACAACCAGGTGGGATTTATCACAGGAATGCAAGGTTGGTTAAACATCTAAAAATCAATTAACATAACAAACCACAGTCATAGAATAAAGGACAAAATCCACAAGATCATCTCAGTGGATGAAGGAAAACATTTGACAAAATCCCACACCTGTTCGTGATAAAAAGTCAACAAACTAGGAATAGAAGGGAGCCTCTTCGACCTGTTAAAGGACATCTGTAATTTCCAAATGCTGCTGTATCAAATCATTACAAACTTAGTTGTTTAAGACAACATAAATGGGGACGTCCCTGGTTGCACAGTGGTTAAGAATCCGCCTGCCAATGCACGGGGACACAGGTTCGAGGCTTGGTCTGGGAGGATTCCACATGCCATGGAGCAACTGAGCCCATGCACCACAACTACTGAGCCTGCGCTCTGGAGCCCGCCAGCCACAGCTACTGAGCCCGTGTGCCACAACTACTGAAGCCTGCGCACCTAGAGCCTGTGCTCCACAATGGGAGAAGCCACCACAACGAGAAGCCCACGCACTGCAATGAAGAGTAGCCCCCACTCGCCGCAACTAGAGAAAGACTGCACACAGCAATGAAGACCCAACGCAGCTAATCAATCGATAAATAAATAAAAGAAAAAAACCACACAGATGTGTCATCTGACAGTTCTGGAGGTCAGAAGTCTGACATGAGTCTCACTGGGCTAAAAGCGTCCACAGAGCTGGTTCCTTTTGCAGGCTCTAAGGGAGAATCTGTTTCCTTGCCCTTTCCTGCTGCTAGAGGCACCTGCATTCTTGGCTCCTGACCTCCTTCCTCCATCTTCAAAGGTCAGCAGCTGTGGGTTGAGTCCTTCTCTCATTGTCTCACACCGACCTCTTCTGATGCCCTCTGCCACTTTAGAGGACCCTTGTAATTACACTGGGGCCACCTGGAAAATCCACATTAATCTATCTTAAGGTCAGCTGATTAGCAACCTCAATTCCCCTTTGCCATGTAACCTGACACATTCATGATTCCAGGAATAAGGACATGGACATCTTTGGTTTGGGAGCATTATTCTGTCTGTGACAGCATAAATGAAAAACATAAGCCAGCATCATAATTCACAGTGGATGACTGAATGCTTCCCACTAAAATCAGGAACAAGGCAAGGATATCTGCTCTTGCCACTTCTCAACATTGTACTGATGTGCAATAAGGCATACACACACACACACACACACACACACACAAGGCAGTATACATATTGGAAAGGAGTAAAAATAAGTAAAAATGTCCTTATTCACAGATGGTGTGATCCTGTATGTGGCTTATCCTAAGGAATCCAGATATACACACATACCTGGAACTAATAAATTCAGTAAGGTCCTAGGACACAAGATTAACAAGAGAAATCTGTTGTATTTGCACATACTAATGACAAACAGTCTGAAAAAGAAATTAAAACAACTCCATAATAGCATCAAAACTAACAAAATACTTAGAAATGATCAAAATTAGTGCAAGATTTATACACTGCAAACTAAGAGAAAGAAGATGTAAGTAAATGGAAAGATTCTATAATCCTTGATTAGAAGATCTTTGTGATCTTGGGTTAGGCAAAGAGTTCTTAGACACCACACCAAAACCATGAGCCATGAGAGAAAAAACTGATAAATTTTGGACTTCATTAAAATAAACTTTCGTACTTCAAAAGACAACGTGAAAAAAAGGCGACAAACCACAAACAGAAAAATATCTGCAAATGTTATCCTTGATAATCCATAATATATAAAGTCTTATATCCATAATATATAGTGTTGCAACTCGGTAAGGAGTCAACTCAGTTAAAAAATGGACAAAAGTTTTGAACAGACACTTCACCAAAGAAGATATAAGAATGCCAACAAACACATGAATAGGTGCCCAATATCAACTGTCAGAGGAACAGAAGAGCTAAAAAACAAAAGAAAACAAAACTGACCATACCAAATAGTAGTGAGAATGTGGAATTGGAATTCTCGTAATTTGTAAAATGATACAATCATTTTGGAAAACAGTTTTTTAAAAACTAGACATAAATACTATGTGAACCAGTAATTCCACTCCTAAGAATCTACCCAAGAGGAGTGAAAGCTACGTCCACACAAAAACTCATACACAAATGTTCATGGCAACATTATTCATAATAACCCCAAAATAGGAACAAACCAGATGTCTATCATCTGATGAATAAACAAATGTGGCAAATCCATAAAACAGAATATTGTCCAGCCATAACAAGGAATGAAGTACTGATATACACTATGTAGATGAACCCTGAAAACATGCTCAGTGCAAAAGGTGAGATACAGAAGGCCACCGATTGTATGGGGATGTTCTAAAGCTGGACTGTGCGTGTGGCTGCACAGCTGTACACATTTACTAAGAATCACTGAATTTTATATCGACAGTGGGTGAACTTTATGGTGTGAGAATTGTACATCAATCAAGCTGTTTTAGAAACAATCGTTGGGTAAAGGCACCACAATTAACTTTATTACATTATCCCAGCATACTTCTAGAAAAATATTTCAGCTAAGACAAAATGAAATGAAAGAGGAAAAAAGGTAACACTTACAATAGTATCAAAAGTAACAACCATCTACAGGAAAAAAAAAATCTAAAAAATATATGCAAGATCGTAACGTGGAAATCTACAAAAACACCACTGAAAGAAACTGAAGACGACCTAATGCCATGTCCACGGATTGGAAGACTCAAACTGCAACACAAGTCAAACCTGGACAGGCTGCTCCCACCGTAGACAAGGAAACACACAGACCACGAAGAGCCTGGAAGCTCTTGCAGACAGAGAAGGATCTGCTCTGCCTCCACGGTTCAGGGGGAGCCCAGAAAGGGCCAGGCTGTGCGGCCCCTGACCACGGCAAGGGTGGCGTCCAGGAGCGAGGAGGGAAGGAAAGCCACTGCGCTAAATGTGGGGAGGCGATCATAACCCACCAAAGAGAATGAAACTTGAGCATCACCTCACTCTTAGGAAGTGAAAGAGAAAGGGTGGCCCAAAGATGTCACAGAGAAAGGTAGGGCAGTGACGTGTTCACACAGTATTTTAAGAGAATACACTCAAGTCCATGTGCCGAACGGGACCTGAAATCATGATACATACATCGGCCTAGATAAAAAATCTTTTTTTGCAGTTTTTCCATTTAAGGAACACCTTATGAGACCACGTTAAAATTAAGAACTCTCACCAGAATCACAATGAAGAGAATGGAGATGCAAACCACGGTGCAGAAGACAACACTGGCCACACATACCTAACAAGGGGCTTGCATCCAGAATACAGTTTTAAAAAAAACGTAAGTCACACTGACAGCAAGAGACTTAAACATGTACTTTACAGAAAAGGACAATCCACTGGCCAGTGAGCCTCCCTATGAAAAGCTGCCATCATTGGTGATTGAAGAAACACAGGACAATGAAAGCCACTGTCCTCCCACCTTCAGGGCTGAGAGTAGACAGGGTGGGGGTGGTGTTGAGGGCACCCCTATTGCCCCAGGAAGGTGTGACCCCTAACTACCCAGGAAGGGGGTGGCCTTACCTGCAAGGATGACACAGGCTGGTCCCAGTGGGTCAACTCAGGACCACAGAAACGCACAAGGACCCCACAGGGTTGCAGCACCACGACAGGAAGGAGGGAAGAGATGCTATGACTTGGCACACGAGTGGCCGGGCCTGGGGCTTCCGTACAACACCATTTCCACGAAGACCAGAAACCAGACTCCTCTGGGGGACCCTCGGGGTGAACTGGAAAGAGGGGCCAAGGCAGTAGTCAGCCTGGGTCAGGACTGGCCGCTTTGGGGGAGCAGGGACAGAGCTGGCCCCGGGCGGCCAGGATAGAGGTCTTCTCTGAACTCAGCGGGCTGAACACCAGTGTTACCGCAGGACTCGAGAAAGGTTTACAAATACCTAACCCGCCTGCCGCAGTCCCGATAAGGGTTCTCCGCCACACAAGCTCTACTGGGGATTTACAGGAAGTTTCCAGCCCCAACCCTCCAAGTGTGAGGAGACAGGAATGCTAACCCTCCCTCCAGTCCACGTGCCCCTGGCCCGCATGCGGGGAGTTTCCTGGTGAAGAGGCCCCATGGCCCCGGACTCCTGCTGAGTCCGCATTTTCTGCTGTGTAAATGTATGTTTACCGTGTAAATTTCTGGGTGTGGACTTTCTCCCTGCAGATCTATAATTTCTCAGAAGAGAAGCTGAGAAACGACCTGGAAAAAAATCAAAGCTCAATAAAGGGAGGAAGACAAAGCCGCCCCTCAGCACTGCTGCGGGATGAGCTGGGGAGGGGGCGCCACGAGGCTCGGGGGCGGGCCTGGGCCCCAGCCTCTCCTGGGCCCGGACAGCTCCTGCCTACCTCACTTCTTCTCTCCTCACCATGTACCTTTCAGGAGGCAGACCTGACTTCCTCCTCTGCCTCACCAAGAGGTTCGAGAGTCTCCTAAACCTCGACAAGCCTTGCCCTCCCCAGACTCAGTTTTGCCTTTTTCAATGCCTTCTGGCCCCTTCCGAGCACAGGCCCCCCACCCCAGGCAGAGCAGAGGGACTGGTGGGCAGGCACAGCTGGCAGCCAGAGGAAGGGTCCTCAGTAAAGGAGGGAGGGGTGGCTGGAGAGCACCACTGCACCTGGCAGCCCGGGGGAGATGTGGTCAGATCTGGAAGAGCAGAGCCCGGGGCTCCCCAGGTGGAGGGGAGGATGGCACCTGGAATCAAGCAGCCACACCCCTTCTTACCATGTCTGACCTGTGGCTGACCTCAGGCCGGGCACTGGGTACCTGTCCCAGAGCCTGTGCAGTGCAGGGTGGCCGTGGCCCCAAAGGAGCCCTGGAGGGCAGGATGGGGCCCACTGCTGGTGGGGGCTGGTCTCACAGCCACAAGACCTCGCCCCCGAGGCCAGCCGTCCCCCACTCTCTTCCTGGGAGGACATTGTTGGGGAAAGCAAACACAAAGTGGCCGGAGCCCTGCCAAGCATTCCTAGAAGAGGCTAGGGGGAGGGGCAGTGTCCAGACAGCAGCTGACCCTGAGGTCACGGGAGAAGCCAAGGCTGGGCCAGGCCCCTGGGAGCTTGAACAAGGACCCCACCCAGGCAGTTAGGAAATGGGGAGGAGGGGGGAGTGGTCAGCATGCCGGGGGTAGATGGGCAGGCCCATTTAGAGACATGTGGTTCCCGCTTAACTCCCACATGGCCATCTGCTGGGAGGGAAGACCCTAGGAGCCCCCTGAGGGGCCCCTACCCACAGGCAGGGGGGCCGGCTGAGCACCAGCCCCTCACAGGCTGCTCCAAGGGAGACCCCCGCCCAGCACTGCCTGCAGCCCCAGCTCTGCTCCGCCCAGCCCTGCAGGGGGATGGGAAGATGGGGGGGTTGGGAAGATGGGGGGATGGGCCCCCATTGTCCCTCAGAGCTGCACCCCGGGCCACCCTGCACCCTGAAGATGCGTCAGGGCAGATGCAGCCCCCAGCCTGTCCCCTGTGCCATCCGCACCCTGGGCCTCAGTGCTGATGCTGGCAGCCCGGCAGGAGGGGGTTAATGGAGCTGGGGCCAGCAGGCTGGGCTGGCCGGTGACAAGGGTGCTGGCTGCCCCAGAGGCAGTGGGGAAATCCAGAGGGCAGGAGCAGCCGGCCCCAACAGACGCGCCCCGCTCCCTGCCCGCCTGCGGCCTGCTCTGCACGAGGGATGGCCCTGAGGAGAGGTGAGGCCCCCACGTGCCCCAGCCACTCACTTCGGTGGGGGGGGGGGGCGACCGTGTGCCCCCAAGCCCACTGGGGTAGGGGCTGCCCCCAGGGAGGGCTCAGCTCTAGGTGGGCCGGGGCTCTGGGAGCCCATGAGGGAAATGTGGCCACTTGGGGTGGTGGGGTGCCTGGCCCTGGAGAATCGCTGTTGCCTCCTGCCCCCTCCTCTCCTACCCGAGGGCCCAGGCTGGCAGCGCAGGGGAGGAAGGGCCCCCACACTGCCACCCCAGGGGCCCTGCCTCAGACCCTCGACTGGGCCAGGGCGTGCTGCCCTCCCAGCTGCTCAGAGGCCAGGCTATTGCCACCCTGTCCCCTCTCGGAGCCTAGCCCAATCCAGCTGGTGTGTCCACCCTGGGACCCGGAACTCTCAGAGACCAGAGAGAGGCCTGATGTGGTGGGCAGCCCAGTGCCCAGTGGAACTTATGGGGGATTGTTGCTGTGGAGCCTGGCATCCTTTGTCCTGTGCCACAACCCAACCTCTGGTGGGTCAGTGGCCTGGGGTCCCCATCTGCCCTTGAGGCCTGCACCCTCTTCCTCTCCCCACACTAGCACTGGGCCAAGTCCCTGGGTGCATGCCGGACACACTACGGAGGTGAGTACCCCCCAGTCGGGGGTCTAGCTGGGGCAGCGGGCATCCAGCTCACTGTCCAGACAATCAGGGCAGCAAGCCTGCTCCAGAACGTTCTCTCACACTTTCCTCCAGGCCTGCCTGGCAGCCTAGCCTGGCTTGAGTGTCCACCTTGGGGATGCAGATGAACACACGGCCTAGTGGCCAGGTCCCCAGCCTTCAGTTTTCTCTGGAACAGGCACTGCCACCCCGTCGGTCCTGTGGGGTGGAAAGGGCAGTTGGTTTTGAACCAGATAAAGTCCCAGTCGTCCTGCCTGGTCTCCGCTTCCCATTTAAGTGAGGGACGCAGATCTCAGCCCATACCTTCTCTGGTCCGGTCAGCAGTACCTTCTCTAAACGGTTGTGTGCTGTGGTCCAGGTGTGTGGCTGAGGCCTGGAAGGTTCCATGTCTTGCTTGCCCTGGGCTCACATCCTGGGCCGCCTCAGTGCTGCCTCCCCAAGCCCCTCTCCCCACAGGAGGCCCGGCCCTGGTGGTGCTGCTGGTCTCCTGGGCAGTGCTGGGCTCCCACAGCCTGGAGGGAGAGGAGCCCGCGGCACCGGCAGACCCCGAGGGCCCCCAGTGCCCAGCCGTCTGCTCCTGCGGCCACGACGACTACACGGATGAGCTCAGCGTCTTCTGCAGCTCTCGGAACCTCACGCAGCTGCCCAATGGCATCCCGGACGGCACCAGGGCCCTGTGGCTGGACGGAAACAACTTCTCCTTCATTCCCGCGGCCACCTTCCAGAACCTCTCCAGCCTGGGCTTCCTCAACCTGCAGGGCAGCGGGCTGGCCAGCCTGGAGCCACACGCGCTGCTGGGCCTGCAGAACCTGTACCACCTGCACCTGGAGCGGAACCAACTGCGCAGCCTGGCAGCCCGCACCTTCCTGCACACGCCGGGCCTGGCCTCGCTCGGCCTCAACAACAACCTGCTCAGCCGGGTAGATGAGGGCCTCTTCAGGGGCCTTGCCCACCTCTGGGACCTCAACCTGGGCTGGAACAGCTTGGCCGTGCTGCCCGACACTGCGTTCCAGGACCTGGCCAGCCTACGCGAGCTGGTGCTGGCGGGCAACAAGCTGGCCTACCTGCAGCCCGCGCTCTTCTGCGGCCTCAGCGAGCTCCGCGAGCTGGACCTGAGCAGGAATGCCCTGCGGAGCGTCAAAGCCAATGTCTTCGTCAAGTTGCCCAAGCTCCAGAAGCTCTACCTGGACCACAACCTCATCGCCGCCGTGGCCCCAGGTGCCTTCCTGGGCATGAAAGCGTTGCGCTGGCTGGACCTGTCACACAACCGCGTGGGTGGCCTCCTGGAGGACACCTTCCCGGGGCTGCTGGGCCTGCACGTTCTGCGCCTCTCACACAATGCCATTGCCGGCCTTCGGCCCCGGACCTTCAAGGACCTGCACTTCCTGGAGGAGCTGCAGCTCGGCTACAACCGTATCCGGCAGCTGCCGGAGGAGGCCTTCGAGGGCCTGGACCAGCTGGAGGTGCTGGCGCTCAACAACAACCAGCTCCAGGAGCTCAAGGCGGGCGTCTTCCTGGGCCTCTACAACCTGGCCGTCATGAACCTCTCTGGCAACTGTCTGAGGAAACTTCCAGAGCAGGCGTTCCAGGGCCTGGGCAAGCTGCACAGCCTGCACCTGGAGGGCAGCTGCCTGGGCTGCCTCGGCCCACACACCTTCACCGGCCTCTCGGGGCTGCGCCGGCTCTTCCTCAAGGACAACGGCATTGCGGCCATCGATGAGCAGAGCCTGGGGGGGCTGGCCGAGCTGCTGGAGCTGGACCTCACCTCCAACCAGCTCACGCACCTGCCTGGCCAGCTCTTCCAGGGCCTCAGCCACCTGGAGTACCTCCTCCTCTCCCGCAACCGGCTGTCTGCGCTATCGGTGGATGCCCTGGGGCCCCTGCAGCGCATCTTCTGGCTGGACATGTCGCACAACCGCCTGGAGGCGCTGCCTGAGACTGTGCTCGCGCCGCTGGGGCGGCTGCGCTACCTCAGCCTCCGGAACAACTCGCTGCGGACCTTCGTGCCGCAGCCCCCCGGCCTGGAGCGCCTGTGGCTCGAGGGCAACCCCTGGGACTGCGGCTGCCCCCTCAAGGCCCTGAGGGCCTTCACCCTGCAGCACCCGGGCGTCGTGCCCCGCTTTGTCCAGGCCATGGCGGAGGGAGACGACGACCGCCAGCCGCCCGCATACACCTACAACAACATCACCTGCGCCAGCCCCCCCAGTGTCTTGGGCCTTGACCTGCGCGACATCAGCGAGGCCCACTTTGCCCACTGCTGACTGGAGGCCGCCCTGGGGTCTGGACGGGCCCTCGCCACCCCAGGGGACATGGACCTGGGACTGGTGGGCCCCAGCCTGGTCCCTGAGGGCCTGACCAGGAGGGTTGGGGACACAGCCTCCCCAGCTATCATCAATTAAAAGCAACCCAATAAATGTGGCCGCGTATGAGGTTGTGTGGGGATCTCAGGGAGGGAGGAGTGCTGGCTGGGCCGCAGGCCCCTCTATGCCGTGCCTGCCCCACCTCTGGCTGCCTTGGTCCCACACGCCTGTCCACAACCCTTCCTGTCCTGTGCCCAGACTCTCTTCTCGTCCACTAGTCCCCAGGCCCCATCCCTACCTGAGGAGTGGCGGGCACTTACTCAGGTCCTCCAGGAACCTCGGCATCTCAGCCCCCCTCGCTGGGCAGCGTCCTCGGAGGTGGCCTGGTCCTGGGACGCTGGGGCCCAGCTGCTCCTGCTGAGGCCAGCCTGGGGCCAGAGGGGGTGCAGACCCTCACTCTCCAGGTCCCTGTGCTCCTGGCTAAACCCCTCAACAGTTCTGGCCCCGCTCCCCACACCCCCACAAGAAACATCCATTCTTGGTACACTCCTCGCCTCCCCATCTGCCCCCACGAAGTGGTACCTGAGGGCTGCTTCCCCAGGCCCCCTGCCACCCGTGCCCCAGGGACCGTTCCACATTCTCTACTGAGCACCCCATCTCTCCCATTGGGAAGAACAGCACACCATGCCACCATTCTGCTTTCCAAAACCTCCCCCTCCTGGCCTGCCTTGGAGACGTGCAGGGAAAACCCCCAGGACTGTTTCACACTCACCTTTCTGCTCTTCAGCTCAACCCCTCAGGCCCGCAGCACGGAGGGCGGGGCAGGCACTTAGCTCTCACTGGGCCAAGCATGGCCACTCACACAAGTTACCCGACAAACTCTCCCCAAACGTATCTTCACCCGAGTCTTCAGGAGCCTGTCAACGACAGGGCTGTTGGCCCAGTTCCTGCGACTTAGGGAGTTGACACTGTCTGCCACAGGACATGGTGACACTAAGCCAGGGAGGCGGGACCAGAGCAGAATGATCTAGAAAGGTCAGACCTGTAACCACGGCGGTGGGACGCGTTTATTTTGGGCTCCTCTGAATTACAAGTTTGACACCTTACTGGGTGTTGCTGCCTGTTTCACCAGGATTATAGGCCCAGTGCGCTCCCAGACATACAAGCTTTGTGAACAACGTGGAGACTTGGCTGTCGGGAGCAGCCAGTCTGTCTGGGGCATGTAAGTACCGAGCTGCACCACCAGGGAGGTCAGGCCACGGCATCGCGACCTCACGCTATCCCTGGGCCCTGCCACAGGCCAACCAGGCGGAACCACCGACTGTCAGTGGCTCTGATGCTGAGATGCTGCTGAAGCACCAGAAATGTCCAGGGCAGGCCCACGGGGAGAGGAGCACATGGTGACGGCAGCCCAGGGCCACGGGTTCCAGGAACCGTGCTGCCACCTCTGCTCCGGGCTGTGAGCACGAGCCCCACAGCACACAGAGGAGACACTCAAACTGCCTCGGTCAGCAAAGTCCAACAGGCGCCTCGTTCAGAATCTTTTGGGCTATGCAGGAGAGCGCGGGAAACGCGGGGCTCTCGGGGAACCCCTGGATGAAGTCTCGGCCCTCCTCCAGGCTCCGCGTGAGCTCGGGGTCCAGGGGCACAGAGCCTGGGAGAGAGAAGGGAAGGGGGCAGAGAAGGGGCCAGGTGGTGAGAGCAAAGCCCGGGGCCAGGAGGCCATGTCCACGCTCCCCACAGCCCAGGAGCCCGCTGGCAGTGCCACTTTAGCCGAGAGCAGACACCTCTTGCTGATGTGCCTGGCAGGAAGGTACTCTTGGCCTCAATCTCCACTGGGACGGCCAGCAACCCGCCCAGCAGGCCCGGCCCCACCACCTCTCGGGCTCCGGCCACTGGAAGAAAGCACAGAGCGAGTGCTGGGGACATGGTCCCGTGCCACCCACGGTGTCCCTGATACAGGCTCGCAGAGCCTCGGCCGCCCCTCTGCACCTCCGTGGTCTCAGCAGGCGTCTTAGCCGTGGACGCCCACTCAAAGCCCGGGGGGCTGCCTCTGTCCAGTTGGTGGGAACCAATTTGTTAGAGATTAGCTGACACTCGCAGCTCAGGGAGGACGGGACTTTCCACCCTCCTCTTCTCTTCCCTGGGCGCAGGAGGCGTAGGGAGGTAAGGCCACCTAGAGCAGGGGCCCCGGGGCAGCCCTGGCTCGCTCACCCAGGAAGGGGACTCCAGCGTGTCTGGCCAGCTCCTCGCCGCCTCCCCTGGAGAAGATGTTGGTGCACTCCTAGAACACAAAGGTGCGGGGTCCACCTCCAGGCTTCTCACCACCCTCGAAGGGGAGGGGCCGACCACCCACGCCCCCAACTTTCTGCAACTTCCTACAACTCACTGCGCAGTGTGGGCAGACAAAGCCGCTCATGTTCTCCACGACCCCGATCACCCGCAACCCCACCTTCTTACAGAAGGTCAGCTCCCGCCTCACGTCCCCCACGGACACTGCCTGAAGACCAGGAAAGAGACGGGACCAGCTGATGGGCATCCCGAAAACTCAGCCAAGATGAGCGGAAAGAGTAGGGCAAAGCACCTGCCCCAGGGTGAGGGTGCTCCCGTAGTACCTGGGGTGTGGTGACCACGAGGGCCCCCAGGGGGCTGTAGGGGCGCAGGGCATCCACCACGGCCATGTGCTCATCAGAGGTCCCCGGGGGCGTGTCCACAACCAGGTAGTCCAGCTGCCCCCAGGCCACATCGGACACAAACTGCTTTATCAGTGCTGTGGAGACCCAGGGTGGCCGGGGTCGGGGAGAGAGCAGGCGAGGCAGGGTCTCACAAAGGGGTCACACGAAGCCCGCTGCCTCCTCCCAGCCCTGGGGCAGGGCGGTGTCTGTGGGTTCCGGTACCACCGGGCACCCCGAGAGCTGCGTGTGCCATTCCTCACCAGGGGCAGGATGAGTACAGCAAGGTGGGGAGACCCTTCCCCACCCTACCCCTAGGACTTCTGCTCGGGCCTTAGCTGAGGATGGCTAGCGCGGACCCTCCTGGGGCGGGTATCTGTGCCCGAGAGGTGGCCTGCAGTGGAATGCCACGCCAGCGTGTCCTGGAAGCAGCCCCCACCCTGAGCTTGCTCTCACACCCGGCAGCCTCGCTCTGCCTACCAGAGGGAGTTTAATGCCATCTGCTTGTGCAAAGGCACTAGAGCCCCACCAGGCACCCCACGCTGGGTGGTCTGAGCCCCAGGGGATGGACCAGGTGGCTGAAGGCTTCACAGCTGGGTCTCACGCTCTTGCCCCCCAGGCCCGCTGTCTGAATACTTGCGGGCTGACTGCTCAGGTGCACGGCGGGAGAGTCTTGGAAATGAAAAGGCCAGCACTAGAGTCTTTCGAACTCTACCCGAGGCTGGTGCTGTGGGGGGAGGGCTGTGTGGAGGAGAGCCAGCAGCCCTGGGGCTCCTGCACCAAGAGGGCAGCTGCGGAGGCCAGCAGGCTGACAGTGCTGTCCCTTGGCCAGTCATTACCGTTCTTCTTGGGGCCTCTCCACACCACTGCCTCATCCGGCTTCTCTAGCAGGAAGCCCACAGACATGAGGGAGATGCTCTGCTCCTGGTCCACGAAGACAGGCACCCAGCCACTGTCGCACTGATGCACAGCCTTGCCCTGCACCCGGAGCATGCGGGGGATGCTGGGGCCACACAGGTCCACGTCGAGGATACCCACCTGCAAGGAGGCGGGACGTCCACGCGGCATGCAGGGCACCGGCCAAGGCCCACAAGGGGCAGGGGTGGTGGCTCAGGAGATGGGAGGCACTCACCTTCTTGCCTGCGTGGCGCAGGGCCAGGGCCAGCTCCGTGGAGATGGTGCTTTTCCCAACACCCCCCTTTCCCGAGAGAACGAGGATGATGTGCCGGACGCCGGCCAGGTTTCCAGGCTCTAGTCAGAAGGACAACAGGGGAGGAGGGCAGGGCTCTCCTTCGTACCAGCCGCCCTCCATGCTCATTCACTGCGGGGTCACCAGGTACTTCCTACATCCCAGGTCCTGAGACCAGGGCAGTCCTGAGACCTGCTCCATCACCCCGGCATGAGCAAACACGCCCCCGCGAAAGGGCTTCCAGCAGGCCCCAGACCCAACCTACCAGTTCCTCAAAAATGGCTGCTCCCACTCTGTTTGGGGCAGGGCTGCTAGGGCAGGAAATGCCTCAAACTGCTCCTCTTTCCAGCATGCACACCTGTGAGCTCATGTGCACCTGTGAGCTCATGCGCACAAGGCCAGCAAAGGCCAATTCAAGCCAAAGACTCCCAGCTAATTCCAAGGGAAATGGGTGGAGACTAACGTAAATAGGGCGCTCGTTACAGTCAGGAGGTACACCTGTGCCAGGGCAGCACTCACGGCTCTGAGGTCTGATCTGTAGGTGCCCAGCCCCCTCCCCTGGGGTCAGAAGAGGCACTCAAGGCAGCCCTGGCCTCCAGTTCTCAGGAGGGAGGCCACAGCTCTGCGGAAGCAACCACAATCGTGTGGGTGCGGACGTCAGGTCACCTGGATGGCTGAAGGTCGTGTCTTAAGAAACCCTGGGTACACAAGGGTGGCCAAGGCATCAGTGCCATGCCCCAGGCAGGCCCGGGCCCAACCACTCTGGGAAGCCCTGCTGGTCGCTCTGCCCCAGGTGCTCTTCCTTTCAATGAGCCTGAAATGCCACCCTGTAAATACTAACCATTCCAATCCCTGCCTCCCCACAGCAGTTGCCATCTGCATACAAACAACCCTAAGCCCCCTGCAAAATGCCCAACTTCTTGCCCCAGCGCCCTTAGGACCTCACCGTCGAGACTCCTGCCTGGCCTGCAGCAAGCTGCTCACTCACTCCACCACCCTCACTGCATACCCGGGTCCCCAGGAGGGGCTCAACGAAAGGTGAATAAGCACTGTCCCCCCTCCTGACCCATCTCTCATGGGTAGGTTCAAAGGCCCCCGCCACCAAAGCCTCCCTAGAAAGAATTCAAGAGTGCTCCTGGCCTGGCTTTCCAGCAGGTCTTTGTCACAAATGCGTCCTAGCGCCTGTCCTGGGTCTCCGTCTGGTACTGGGGGCCGAGAGATCTCATAAGGTGACAAGGAAAGGGCGCCCCCCCAACCACCCAGATCATTGCCTACAAATACCTTGGACACCATGCCTCAGGCCACCTCTGCGTCAACTTAAAAGGCTATTACTTAAATTGCTTTAATATCAAAAAGTACTTGGGAATCAATTTCACCTTTCTTTGGTGTGGGGAGGGGTGGTCTGGTAGAAACTAGGGAAAGAACAAGCCAGATGTGGGTCCTGATTCCTACTCGCCCTTCGTGCGGGTGCTGCACTGCCAAGCCCCTAATAGTGAAGACTTGCTCTCCTCACTGGTGGGACTGGGGAACTTTATCTGCTTGAGCATCACACAGGACACTGCTGCTCCCAAGTCACTTCTCACACAACAATCCTTAGGAGCCAACCACAATAAACTTTCACTTGTAAGAATACTGAAAAAGTTTATAAACAGATTATCAACGATAATCCGAGTGCCTATTAGATGTAAGAGGCTGCCCTGGAAGGGGCAAAGGAAAGCAGTATCTCCCATGGAGGGAAGTAAAGGGCACCCTGTATGGATAAAAAGCCCAGTCAAACCTTAAGTCCGACCAAACCATGATTATTTGATACGCTGGACAAATATGGAAGTTTTTGTATGTAAAGAATCTTTCCAGAAAGATACGAGTGACACCAGGAGTTGCCTCTGGGCACAGGGAGGTTTACTGCAAAGCCCGTTAGGCTTTTCTACTTTCCATGTACATTTCCCCCTTAGTTAAAAGAGAAACCTTCATCCATCAATCTAGAAGCTATTCCTCTCACCTTGTAGCAAGTCTGCCCTTACCATAACAAACTTTTCCAGATTTTTCTCTCCAGCGTTACATTTATAATCCGATGGATAAATCCAGCGTTGTAAGAGCTTTGTGCTCATGGTACCAGACCTGAGGTCTTTTGGAAGATAACGTGGCTAAGCTGTGCGAATCCGATTGTGCCCAATATACATATTCCGGCCCACGCAACTTTCCTTTATATATATATATCTCAAGGCTTAAAAAGCAGAATAATACTTCTACAAACAACTGCTAGTATATGACATTCCAGTTTCTCCTTCTTAGAGCTCCTTATTCAAGCAAGACTTCCTTCTAAGCGCCGTAATGACGCACGCGAGCACCTCTGAGACCTTTACACTGTAAATCAGACGGTGTGCTAAAACCCGGAGCCCTGACCAGCAGCTGCGGGCCGGCCCCTTCCCTCTTCCCTCGGCGCCCGCGGACCGAAAACGCCCCGCAGCCCAGCATACTCACCTGCTGCCGCCTCCATCCCACCCGGGTGGCCGCACGGCTTCCAGCCACTTCCTCCTCGCACAGTCCGCCTCCCTGCCTGAGTAAAGTGCCTTCGGACCAATGGGCAGCGCGAACCCTCCCCCTGGCTCCTCTTGATAGGCCCATTCGCGCTATCCTCAGCCAATCAGATCGCACGAGGGGGTGCACGCAGGTTCCGGCGCAGACGACGTACAGGACCTAGACCCACTTCCGTGTCAACGCCCCAGCGTGAGGCCGCTTCTTTTCCTCGCCCCGCGTCCAATGGGCGCGCGGGCCTTGTCTCCGACCGCTTGAGATGTGGCCAATGGAGACGTCGGATCAGGATTGACAGATCCAGCAGCCTCTCAGGAAGAGGCGTGTGCCGCGAGGACCGCCCCTCACCCGTAGCCCCGGGCCGCGCGCGCTGCGGGGCCAATGCCGCGCAGGGGGCGGGCCGCGAGGGAGGGGATTGTTTACGTCTCGCTCGGGAGCGGAAAGTAGGGCACGGCAGGCAGGGCTGAGCGCGGCGGCGCAGAGCGGCTGCAGGTGAGCGGCTGGGCGCGTCCGCGCCTCCCCGGGTCTCCGGGGCCCGGCCGCCCCGCCCGGCTCGACCCCGCCGCCCCCGCCGACCTTTCGGAGCTGCGGGCGGCTGGGCCAGCGCGCCTTTGTTCCTGCGGCGGCATCGGCGGCGGCAGGGCCGGGCGAGGCTGGCGAGGCGCTGCGCCGCAGGCCGGGCGGGGCGGCGGGCGGGAGGAACCCCGCAGCCCCACCGATCCTGAGACAGTGCGATGCCTGATGGGGAAGCGACCCCTACTGCAGCGGGGTCAGTCTCGGGGCCGTGCATTGCGCGTGCACGGCCTGGCGCTTACTGTTGCTGCGGTGGTGGCGGGCGAGGAGTAGGCCGGGCCCACTCTGGCCGGTTCCAGTAA
Source organism: Balaenoptera acutorostrata (assembly GCF_949987535.1). Lineage (NCBI taxonomy): Eukaryota > Metazoa > Chordata > Mammalia > Artiodactyla > Balaenopteridae > Balaenoptera > Balaenoptera acutorostrata. The sequence continues at coordinate 38,435,456 of NC_080078.1, forward strand.
CCAACCCTGGTCTGCAGACGGGCTCCTATCCCTCAAAAGCTCTGCCTGCGCCCATTCACTGCCGCCCCTCGGGGTCGTGGCAGGGCCCTCCTGGGGATTTCAAACCAGGGCAGAGCCGGGAAGTAGACGATCACAGAGGGCGACTTATTACTGTAAGTCGGGCATGGAAGTTGAGAGCCAAAGAGGGGAGGGGAAAGCGTTGTGGGGAAAGCGTTGTGGGCGAAGGGCTGGAAAGAGCTACCAGCCGGAACAGGGCCGCAACTTGTAGGCTTTGTAGGATATTGCACTTTATTGGAAGAACAGTGGCAAGCCCTGAAGAGTTAAAAACTCGTTAATTTAAAATTTTAAGATCTGTATTTCAAAAAAAGCTCGGTTGTAGTGAATGAAGTGGGAGGAGCCAGAGCGAAGACGAGTTGTGTGCGGGTGGGGCAGGCAAGGTGGCAGCAGGGGTGGAGAGGGATTCAGGACATGTTTCGGAGATGGTGTGGGGCGCGGAGGGCTGTGAGGCCATGGTGGGAGGGAGGAAAGAAGTGTTGGGGATGACTGCTGTGTGTCTGGCATGAGGAATTCGGAGGCTAGAAATGCCGTGTCAAAATGGAGAATGGAGGAGGGGCAGGCAAGGTTTGAGATGCTTGAGGGATGTGCAGGAGGGACACTTGCATTCCTGAGGCCGAGCTCGGAGAGGGGCTGAGCTAGGCATTTGAGAGTCATGGATGTCAGGATGGCATTCCACACTCTCTACCTGGGTTTCATCAAGGTACTCGGACACTGGAGTGAGGTATGAGCTTGTGAAGAGAGTTCTGGACCCTGGGTGGGCTGGCACAGTCTGGGGGCCAAGTGCAGGGGGTGCTGGGGGACCTACCGGTGTGTCATATGTCTTTCTCTGCTCAGACCTTGTGCTTTCTTCCAGATCCTGCCCACCATGGCCAGGCGCCCACGGAGCAGCAGAGCATGGCATTTTGTCCTGAGCGCAGCTCGCCGAGATGCGGATGCCCGGGCCGTGGCTCTGGCAGGGTCCACCAACTGGGGCTACGACTCTGATGGGCAGGTAGGTTCCAGTGGGTGAGGTGGTCATGGCTGGACTAAACATTGCCTGAACTGAGACTGAAAGAGAAAGATGCCTCTGAGGGCAGAAAACAGGGCCAGCCTTAGCAGACCGTCCCCTGCGTGCGCTCTGCTTCTGCTCCCCCAGGCTCTTCACACTGGTTAAGGACACACGTGGCCCTGTGTGGCAGGACCTCAAGGCATATACTACGTTCCTCTGTAGACTTTTTTCTTTGAAGAGGGTGTCAGTGGGTACTTTGGTCAGTTCATTTAACTAAAACTTCTCCATTCCATTTACCCAACTGCTTTTCAAGGGTAGCTATTGTTACCTCTGTGTGCAACCTTCTGGACGTTTTCTCTGCCTGTTGAAGTCTGTACTCAACGTTTGTGTATATGCATCTAAAAAAAGAATTTTGATCTTTAAAGACCAACATTCCTGAGCCTTCCTGTGCTCAGGACCCTGAGCTCTGCGAGGCCCAGGAACACAGAGGCCGTGAGGAGGGCGGCTCAGCTGTCTGTCTGCAGTGCAGGTTCCTGATGGACCTGAGGGGTTTGCAACCAGAGCCTCACCACGCTGACTCCCACCACAGGGGAGGGGTGGCGGGGCTGTGTGGCCTCTGTGCCTGCCGTGGGGGGCATGTGGGGAGGGCTTCACAAGTCAGTTTCCTGAACCTCTCAGACCAGAGCTGGGCTTTGGCTCTGCCCTGAGTCACCTCTGTTGTTTTCAGGGTGATCTTCGGGTGACTTGGTTCTGCTCTGTCACAGCCACCCTGCCTGGGTGCCCTGGCTCAGCCAGGTATCTGGGTGGGGACAGGTGCCGATCCTCCCCCAGCCCTCAGTGAGGGCAGCTGAGTCCCGTGGAAGCACCAGGGCTTGGGGCAGAATTGGAGGCAACATCCTGGGTCCCCTTCCTGGGGCCTCCCTTAGCTCCCTGCCCAGGCCAGCGAAAGGCCCCGGCCTGCATTCCTGTCCCACCTCCAGCTTCCACTGACCACGTGGCCTGGAGCAGTCTTTTCTCCTGTCTGTCCCTGCCTCTCTGGCTCATCGCTGTGGGATGTGGGAGGCGTCCAGGGGCTGGGGGTGCGGTGTCTGATACACACCTGTGGCTCATCCGGTCACCTAATGGGCCTGGAGTACTTGTGTGCACGTGTGGATGGAGAGAGCATGTCACCCCAGCACCTTTGAAGGCCGAACACACATGTCCCTGTCTTCGCTACTCTAAGCTCTCCTTACAGCTTGTGGTGGGGCCGCGTCTGCCCTCTGCACAGGGGGTTGTGTGCTGGGTGCCAAGCAGTGTGACCCCCGGGGCCAGCAGTGCTCAGGTCTGTGCCCCTGGCTCCTGACTCAGTGGGAAGGGATTGTCTCCTCTGGCAGCAGTGGGCCTGCCTTGACTTGTGGGGGATTGCTCTTCCCCGCGAGCAGGGTGCTTTGGGCCTGCTGCCACTGCCCTTGCTGCTGTCTGTCTCCAACTGGGGCTCAACCTCCTTGCTCCCTGAGCTGTCTCTGCCATCGGTTCCCAGAGCTCCTGTGTGGCACTTGGGGCTGAGTGTAATAACAAAGAAACTCAGTTCCGGTGGGAGGAGGCAGGTGAGCAGGACCCAGGAGAGCATCAGGGAAGCCTACGAGAGGGGAAGAGGAGAAGGGAAGAGGAGAAGGAAGAGGACGCAGTGTGAGAGGCTGGAAGAGCCTCTTTGAAGTGGTATCTGAAAGCCATCCAGGGGCAAACAGACCCCCACCCCTGCCCCATGGGGACAGGGGTGGACAGGGCAGAGGAGGAGGCTGGGCAGGGAGGGGGTCTTATATTCTCTGATGAGAGTAAGTCTGTGGGCTTTGTTCTCAAGGCAGCAGGATTCCCAGGTCTGAACAGGTCACCCAGACTGCTGTGTGGAGGGCATTTCAGGGGGGCCAGAGGAGCACCCAGAGGCCAGGAGAGTGAGGGTGGAGGCCAGAGCCGCACCAGGACCCCAGGCGAAGCTGGGAGGGCTCGGAGAGCAGGCATGCAGAGGCTGCCTGCACCCCTGGGACCTGAGACCCCCAGGCCCTCACTGGTCGGCCAGATGTCAGAGCCTGGGTGGGTGTCTTGAGGGGCCCACGTGGCTCCAGAACGGGAACAAGGTGTACAGAGGCACCCTCGCTGGCCTCCAGGAGGGTCTGTGGGTCAACTGGTCCCCGGAACCAGACCAGCTCAGCCTTGGCGTCTGGCCCCTGGGCCAAGATCAGGCCCTCAAGGCTTGGAGTCTGTTCTGTGAGGACTGAGAGCCACATGCAGAGGGCCAAGGCCCAACTGAATGTTTTCCTGCCGCAGCCTGAGACCACGGGGCTCGCTCGTCAGGGTCCTGTGATGGGGGTTGAGAGCACACCCTTGCACGGACAAGGGGGCCACGGCCTGAGACAGGTGTGCAGGCCCTGCCACGGCCATCGGCTCCCCTGGAGCCCAGCTGCTGCCACGGGGAGAGCAGGTGCCTTCATTAGGTCAGCAGTGGACTTTGCTGTCATGCTCCCGTTTATCACAATCTAGATGTTCTCTGGACAATGACGATGGCTAAGCATGCAGCCCCGTCTTGCGGCTTATTAGTGGCTGGGCCTCCAGGGCCCTCTACTCCACTCCCAGGAAGCCACCGGTGTGGTAGGCCTTTGGCAAGGAGGCCCCCTTGCAGCTCCTGAGCCAGAAGAGGTGTCCAGGGTCACTGTGGCTGTCTGGCTGAGCCCTTGAGACCTGAGGAGGCCCTTTGAGGCCAAAGCCCCAGATCCCTTCCTTGGGGCATCCAGCCGTTCACCCGTGGGCCTGGGGTGGGTGGCAGGGCAGGTGGGGGAAGGGGTCAGTTGGGCCGGCGGAGGGCAGGAGGCGGGAACAGCTGGCCCTTTCCCCTCAGCACAGCGACTCAGATTCCGACCCCGAGTATGCATCTCTGCCGTCATCCATCCCCAGCGCTGTGCCTGTGACCGGGGAGTCCTTCTGCGACTGTGACAGTCAGAGTGAGGCCTTCTGCGGCAGCCTGCACGCTGCCCACCGGGGCAGGGACTGCCGCTGCGGGGAGGAGGACGAGTGTGAGTGTGAGGGCCTGCGACGGGTGGGTGGACCTCCTGGCCGGGGTGGGGGGGGGAGCCTGCCGAGCCTGGGCCTCTTCTCTCGCAGATTTTGACTGGGTCTGGGATGACCTGAATAAGTCCTCAGCCACCCTGCTGAGCTGTGACAACCGGAAGGTCAACTTCCACATGGAGTACAGCTGTGGCACAGCGGCCATCCGGGGCACCAAGGAGCTGGGGGAGGGCCAGCACTTCTGGGAGATCAAGATGACCTCGCCTGTCTACGGCACTGACATGGTAAGTGGCCGGCAGGGTGGGGGGAGGGGTGCCAGGCACCTTGGTCCCCAGCCCCCTCTGCCAGTCCCGCTGTTCCCAGATGGTGGGCATCGGGACATCGGACGTGGACCTGGACAAGTACCACCACACGTTTTGCAGCCTGCTCGGCCGGGACGAGGACAGCTGGGGCCTCTCCTACACGGGTGCGTGGGGTCCCCAGGGTGGGCGGGGCTGGGGGGCCCCGAGGCTGCAGGGCTCACCCCGACCCTGCTGCCCCCAGGCCTCCTCCACCACAAGGGCGACAAGACGAGCTTCTCCTCCCGGTTCGGCCAGGGCTCCATCATTGGTGTGCACCTGGACACCTGGCATGGGACGCTGACCTTTTTTAAGAACAGGAAGTGCATAGGTGAGGGCGTGACTCTGACATGTGCCCGCAGAGCGTGGCTGCCACTGAGCTCCTGGTGAGGCTGAGGGCCCTGAAAGGCCATCCTTGCAGAAGCCTGAGGTCCCAGGGTCCCCAGAACCGGGCAAGGGCGGCGGGTAGGTGGAAATCCCAGCATCCTTCGTCCACTTAGGAGAGCCTGAGCTTAGGGTTCAGGCTGTGCCACCTCCCCACCCCCAGGAGTGGCAGCCACCAAGCTGCAGAACAAGAGGTTCTACCCGATGGTGTGCTCCACGGCGGCCAAGAGCAGCATGAAGGTGATCCGCTCCTGTGCCAGCATCACCTCCCTGCAGTACCTGTGCTGCTACCGCCTGCGCCAGCTGCGGCCCGACTCTGGGGACACGCTCGAGGGCCTGCCCCTGCCGCCCGGCCTCAAGCAGGTGCTGCACCACAAGCTGGGCTGGGTCCTGAGCATGAGCTGCGGCCACCGCAAGCCCCCCGCGCCCTCGCCCACAGCCAATCCCAGCAGCCCCGAGACCCGGCGCTGCCAGAGGAAGCGCTGCCGAAGGACCTAGCTTGTTTCCCAGTGAAAACTGCCTTCTACAGCTGGGATGGTGTTTTCTGTTTCTCCCTTTGGACCACCCTCCAGGGCAACAGGAGAGGGAGGACTGAACCAAGGTTTGTCTCGGCTGCCCCCCTGCCACCCGGCTGGGAGAGCCCTTGCTACAGGGGCTCCGGGGCCGGTACCCTGTGATCCAGAGACCCGGACTTCCTAGTCTGTCTGCTTCCTGTGCCGGGTGTGGGAGCAGCCACTTTCCTTCTCAGAGTCTCTGGGGAGCTGCTGCCCCAGCATGTCTAGACTCGGGCTGCAGGCCTGGGAGACTCGTCTGCTGCCTGTGAGGAGGACGGCTTTGTGAGAGGTCGGCTCTTCCTGCTGTCGCCGCCGGCCTTGGGTTTTTCTTAACTTGCTTTGCATGTTGTCAGCTGCTGTTCCTCTCGTCTGAGGCTGAAAACGACCGTAATAAACTTAGAGTTTACATCTGATGCTTACATACCTATGGAATGAAAGGGGTCGGATCGAGGCCTGGGGCTGACAGGTGTCCACAGCTTTTCTCCTGTTGGGGGGGGGGTCACAGCACCCTTGAGGAGTGATGGCCTGGTTCTTTTTTCTCCCTCAAGACCTTGTCTTAATGCTTCTCCTTTCTGAAGGTGCCCGCCTCCCCTGCCCCCACAGCCTCCAGGTGACCGGCGTTTGCCCTGTGGGGCCCTGAGGCGCTGCCCAGCCCTTCCTGCCTGTCCTAGCTGGCTAGCAGCCCCTCTGCCAGTGTGTACAGGGCCCAGGGCATATGAGCCCTGCCCCCATCTTCTCCAGACCTTCCAGCCAGCTTGGTATCTCCTGGAGAGAATTTCCTCTTCTGCCCATCCCAGTTATGCAAGAACTTTCTCTGCTGCCCCTCCTGCGCCATCTTGGGGTCAGACCTGCCTGAGAGCCCCGGTGCAGGTCGTACTGGGTGTCTTGCTCCCGCACACCACCGCTCGTGGTTTCTAGTCTGTTCCCTGGGCGGGCTGCATTCAGTCCTGCCAGTAGGTGGGAGAAGGGCCCATCTGGTACCACAGGCGTGGTCAGGAGCCCAGGTCCAGCAGGAGGTTGGGGTTCGTGGTCGTCAGGAAGAGGCAGATGTGGCGGGAGAGGTAGGGCTGCACATCCTCGCCCATCTTCACAGGGAGATCAGCCAGGAGGGCTAGGCGCTCCTGCTCCATGCCACAGGCCACGTACACCTAGGGCAGGCACAGGGATGGGCAGGGCAGGCCTCGGGGACCTGGCCTCCATATCTGGGAGTCTGGTTGGGGGGTGGGGGGCCCACCTGTTGCAGAAGGCAGGGGGAGGGGAAGGCAGCGACAACAGCATTGGCCACAGCCGGGCTGACGCAGTTGAACTGCCTGATCTGCTGCCACCAGGCCCCCCGCAGGCCGGTGCCATCTCTTGCCACTATTCTCGGCTGCTGCCCAGCGCCTGGTAGTGCAGAAGGAAAAGGCCCCAGACTCCCTGGACTGCCTGGGAAGGGGAGGATGCAGGGAAGTGCCTAGACTCTTCATCACCTCTCCTGAACGCCCCGCCCCCAGCTCAACAAAACCCTCAGCCCCCTCTGCTCTAGAGGCCAGAGAGGTGCCACCCCGCCCGGCACTCCCACCCCTCCCACTGCAGCCCCCAGCAGGGTGAGGGTCACACACTTGAAGGGATGCTGGGTGAGGGCCTTGGTGAAGGCACACACATGCTGACTCAGCTCCTGCCAGGAGGCCACCAACAGCACATCCACGTTTGCCCAGAGCTGCAGGAGCACCAGGGCCTGAGAAGGAGATGAGCCCGTGGGTGTGGGTCAGAGGGTTCCCATGGGGGACACCCAGCTGCGACCAACCCCGCATGCCACCCACGTGCCAAACCAGCCCCTGCTGGGTCTCGGAGAGCAGCCCAAGGGCCAGAGCCCATGCCAACCATCTGGCCCAACCCAACTGTCCTCACCTCTTCCACCTCGGGCCAGCCAACTGCCACCTTGGCACGAGCCACCGCTGGACGCTCTGGCTGCCATATCTCCTGGGTGCTGGACTGGTAAGACCTATGCAGAGGTGACCGTCCCTCTGGCTCCCCACCCTCCATGAGTTCTCCTCCCACCCCCAGAGCCCGCCCAAGGGAGAGGGTTAGCTGTGACACCAGCCCCCAGGGCCACCCCTGCCTTTCGCCCGAACTCTCCCATCCCAGGCAGGCTGGCTAAGGGTGTTAGGGTAACCGGTACCACAGGTAAACATCCAGCCCAATGACAGCCAGGTGGAGGCAGGCAGGGCTCTCAGGAGTGATCCAGGGCACAGAACAGGTTGGGCCACATGTCTGCAAGCCACACCTGTTCCCCCGGCAACCGCCAGTTCACAGGAAGCAGGGGAGTGAGCCCAAGAACAACCCCGCAGTGCTGGGAGGAGACAGGGGTGGACTCCTCCGCCCAACCAGCTCTCTTTAGAAAACCAGCTCTGTGCCTCCCACATGATCAAGAAGATCTATGAAAGAATCCGGGCACACCCCAGGCTCCTAGCAGAGTTGGACTGAACCCTCCTCCCCATTCCTGGTCCACCTCTGCACCCCAGCCTGGCACTTGCTTGACATACACAGGTGCCTGATAAACGGAGAACCTTGAACTCTGGGACCTGGCAGAGGGTCTAACCTAATGACACTCTGGTGCAAACATCAGCTGAGCAATCCCTATTTCTCCCGCCAGGCGGCAGCTGAGCGGTTGGGTGTCACAAGGTGGACTGCACAGCCAGCCTGCAGCCCTAGTCCCCAGGCCCCCTCTCAGCAGTTTACCACCTGATTTCTGACTCAGTTCTCAAGAGAACCCTCCTTATCCTGGCTTCTACCCTCAAGAAGCAGCCGTGGCTCCCACTTGCTCCCAGGCCAAGAGCCTAGCTGGCTTCCCCCATCTTACCCACAACATCCAAAAGAGGGAACCCAGCCCCTCACGATCTGTGGTCAGGGATTACTCTTTCCTCCCTCCCTCCCGCACCTGGGTCAGCTAGACAACGCCCTGCAGAAACTCCTCAGGCTCCAGCAGCAGCAGCCGGTCCTGCTCATCCGCAGCCCACACCTCAGGAGGCACCTGTGGGAACATACAGGGCACTGTTGCCGGGCCATGGCCTGGGCACCCGAGGAGTCCTGAGGCTTGCGCAGGTTCTTCCCAGACCGCTCTACAGAAACCTAGCGTCCCACCTTCTACTGAGACTAAAAGCAGCGCAGGTCTGCCAGGCAGCAACACCTGTGGCCACAGCCTGGATGGAATGGAGCATCCCTCAGCAGCAGTTGCGTTCAGGCTCTGGATCTCGGCCCGCAACTTACCAAGAGTGGCCTGTGCATCACTCACTCAGCGTTCCCCGTTCTCAGTTTACTGGTAGGTAAAACATACACAATTGCTGCAGCTGCCTCTCAAAAGAGCTTTGTCACATAAAACACCCAACCCAGGGCTGCATTCCGTAAACCCAGGACACTCACACTGAAGGGGCAAGGGTCTGGCTTCACTCTGCTCCACCTGAGGCTCCAGGCAGGGCGCTCGGGCTCCACGAGGTACTCATAGCCCAGGGCGTCCAGAGCCTCCATCAGGATGTCGGCACCGGCATCTTCCAGAATAGCTGGATGGGGCAGAGGGACAGTCAGCTGTCACTGCTTCCTTCTCCCACGAGAGGACACTACTTGGGTGGGGACAGCAGCCCCACAGCCTCCACAGCGTGTTACCAACATACTGATTCCCGTCCGGCTCCCAGAGCGCAGATAAACAAGCTCCCCAAGGCCGAGCTCCCCACCCCGGGCCGCTGCCCGCGCCCGCCCGCACCTGGGTCCACGAGCACCGCCAGGCGCCGCACGGCTTGCTCGGGCCGCAGACGCCGCAGCACCTCGGCGGCCGCCCTGCGCTCCTCCGCCGGGTCCCGGACCCTGGCGGCGGTCTCCTCGCCTGCGGGGCCCTCGGTGTCCGAATCCGAGATCTCCCAGGTCGGGGGCTGCAGCTATCCCCGGCCCCGGCGCGAGCCACCGGGCGTCCTAGACCCAGCCCTCGCCATGGCCCGCCCGGCCTCTTCTCCCCTTCCGGCCGCGCCCGGACGCCTTTGCGGGGGACACCGGCCGCTTCCGGCGTCGGGCGCGCCCCGCGGCGCGCGGTGGCATCTTCCGGTCGGAGCGCGGAGGCTGCCCGGCCATGGCGCGGAAGAAGGTGCGGCCGCGGCTGATCGCCGAGCTGGCCCGCCGCGTGCGGGCCCTGCGCGAGCAGCGGGAGCGGCCGCGCGATTCGGAGCGCTACGCCCTGGACTACGAGACGCTGACGCGGCCGCACTTGGGCCGCAAGCTGCCCGCGCGAGCCTGGGCCGACGTGCGCCGCGAGAGCCGCCTCCTGCAGTTGCTCGGCCGCCTCCCGCTCTTCGGCCTGGGCCGCCTTGTCACGCGCAAGTCCTGGCTGTGGCAGCACGACGAGCCGTGCTACTGGCGCCTCACGCGGGTCCGGCCCGACTACACGGCGCAGGTGCTTGCACGGTGCCCACCCCTCAGCTCCCGGCACCGCGGGGCACCACTGTCTCCCCTGCGCGCGACTTTGTGGGACAGGATATCCTGTCACCCGAGCCCTGGGCAAGCGAGCTTTCTGAGCTGATCTCCTCCCCACTTGCTTTGCAGAACTTGGACCACGGGAAGGCCTGGGGCGTCCTGACCTTCAAAGGTAAGGCGTCCAAACCCGGTGGGGAGGCTGCCGGCAACAGATTGTTCCGCCAACGTGTGTGCAAGAAGCCTCGTCCTTCTTTCCCCAGGAAAGACAGAGAGTGAGCCTCGGGAGATAGAACAGGTCATGTACCACGACTGGCGGCTGGTGCCCAAGCACGAGGAGGAGGCCTTCACCGCTTTCACGCCGGCGCCGGAGGACACAATGCGCACTGTGCCCTACCCGCCGCTCCTCCGCGCAATGATTCTAGCAGAGCGACAGAGAAATGGAGACACCAGCACGGAGGAGCCCATGCTCAATCTGAACAGGATACGCATTGATCCATGGGACTATCCTGAGAACCAGGAGTCGAAGAGAAAGACCAAGGGCACCGCAGTCTAAAATGCCAGAGCGGACAGGCTGCCGCCAGGGTGCAAGCCAGTGGCCACCATTTTCAGTTACACCTGAATCAGCCCCCTGGGAGCTTGGATCCTACCTCCCCGTGACTTGTTGAGGTTCTACATTTTCTTGGAAAAGGGTGGGGTCAGACCTTGCACCTTGTGTCTTTCCTCTGTTCCCGCTGCCCCAACACGCAGATCTGACTGAGGGGGCCTCGCAGGAGGTGGCTGCTGGGGGAAAGCCGGAAGCAGCAGGCCCCGCAGGTTTGGAGCCCCGGTGCTGGCTCCTGTCACTTCCACGCTGGCTTCCCTCCCTATGACCTGTTGCCTCTGCCGGGACCCAGGTAGAAACTGAACGCGAATAAAGGCACATGAAGCAGCCCTGGGATGTGGCTTCTTTGAGTTTGGGATACCAAAGCGGGCTCTTGGCAGGGCTGTGGGGAGGAGCAGGCTGACACTGCTGCTTACGGCCGGGGGGTGAGAGGAGTGCCGCGCAGGCGCCCGGCGGTGGGGAGACCCGAGGGGATTCGGGAGTCACAGGCGCGGCCGCAGAGGTCCCGGCGTCGGCCTGAACGACAGGCACCCCGTCTCCGCGTCCACCGAGGTGGCGGCGCCCGGCGACCAGGCCGCTTTAAGCACAGGCCCCGCCCCGGCCCGCGCGCCGCCCCCGCCCCGGCCCTGGAGTCGCGCGGGCCCTGCTGCCGCCATCATGATCTGCCTGGTGCTGACTATCTTCGCCAACCTCTTCCCGGCGGGTGAGCGGCGTGGGCCGGGCGGGGCGGGTAGGGGGTGCGGCCGGGTCTGATGCGCCCCGACCCCGGCGGTCCCCGCAGCGTACACCGGCGTGCACGAGCGCACCTTCCTGGCCGTGAAGCCCGACGGCGTGCAGCGGCGGCTCGTGGGCGAGATCGTTCGGCGCCTCGAGAGGAAGGGCTTCAAGCTGGTGGCGCTGAAGCTGGTGCTGGTGAGGGCCGGGGTCCCCAGGCGTGGGGAGCGCGGCGGGGTGGGGTGTAGGGGGAGACGGGGTCCCCGCGCGTGGGGGATGGGGGTCCCAGAAGCACGCGGCCCTTCCTCTTCCCTCCCCAGGCCTCGGAGGAGCTGCTGCGCCAGCACTACGCCGAGCTGCGTGAGCGCCCTTTCTACGGGCGCCTGGTCAAGTACATGGGCTCCGGGCCGGTGGTGGCCATGGTGAGTGCTGGCTGGCGGGAGGGCGGCGCGCTGACCCCGTGCTGACCCCCGACCCCGTCTGCAGGTGTGGCAGGGTCTGGACGTTGTGCGCGCTTCGCGGGCGCTCATCGGGGCCACGAACCCGGCCGACGCCGCGCCTGGCACCATCCGTGGCGATTTCTGCATCGAGGTCGGCAAGTAAGGCCGGTTCCGATTCCCTGAACTGGTTTGCGCGGGGCCCTCTGCCCGAGCTCTGTCTGCTGCGCGCCTGCACTCACGCGCGCCTCTCCCGCACAGGAACGTGATTCACGGCAGCGACTCGGTGGAGAGCGCCCGCCGCGAGATAGCGCTCTGGTTCCGCGCGGACGAGCTCCTGTGCTGGGAGGACAGCGCCGGGCACTGGCTGTACGAGTAGCCGGTCGGGCAGATGTGCCCGTCTGCAGTGGGCTGTGGGTGATTCCGCATTCTCCAGGCCCCGGAGGTGTGCACACACGTGGGCCCCACTCCTAGGAGCTCAGAATACCCTTCCTGTGGCAGGGGCACAGGAGGGCAGGTGGTGCATGCCTGCGGAGCTCTGGTTGCTACAGGCCTTCCTGTCCTGGCTGAGGTTCTCAGGAGGCCCAGCCCAGCCTGCACCCGTTTACAGCACGTCTGGAATGCGGCAGGGTGCCACCCTAGCACTTGGCTTGTCCCAGTACTTCTTTTTATAATAAATTGAGGAAAATTTTTGTGCTCGAGTTGGTTTGGGCCCAGGGACACAGAAGCATGATGTTAAGACATTTATTACTTACAGAGCAGATATGTAGGTTCACTTGCAGGGCCAAAGCCTGAGGAGAATCGTGTCACCCAGTTGCACCCACCCAGCTAACCCCCAAGTCACTTCAGGCCCTGTGAGGACAGACAAGGGACTTGACGTACATCACAGTGGAGAGTGGCAGGGTGGTGGGGAGAAGCCTGCAGCTACAGGTGGCTGCAGCGGTGGCCAGCTGGGCTCGTGGGATGGCTGCCCAAGATCTGTGCTTCTCTGGTGGGAGGTGGGTGGGCAGCAGGACCTGGGGCTGCCCTGATCGGTGCCTCGAGGAACAGGAATAAGGCCTGGGCAGGTGGGGGAGTTGGCAGTCCAGGGCGGTGCCCCTCAAAGCAGGCAGGCGCCATCGCCTAGAGCCGGCTGGAGGCGGCTCCTGTCCTTAGCCCTTGGGCCTCTGCTCGGTGGCGTATCATCAGATGCCCTCAAGGGAGCAGGCCACACCGCTTACCCCTAGGCACTTAGTAGCGTGTCTTGGGAGCTGGGCTCCTTGGAGACTGCACAGGAGGCAGGCCCTGGAGCACACCTTTCCCCGTCACCCTGAGGCTGAGCCTACGTCCAAGGACTGACCCCAGGAGAGACCAGGGGCCTCCCCTTCTTCCTGAGGCTTGGGCCTGCCCTGGCAGCCTGAGAAATTCCACCCTAGGGGCTTCCGGGAGGGATGGGATTCAAGAGGCCTGCTTCTACAAGGTGGGTGTTCGCCCAGGGAGAGCTAGCAGGGTCGGGGAGGACACAGGTCAGTGAGGGCCGGTGAGAGCCCGCCACACAGGACGATCACGGGGCTTGAGCGGGATGAGGGTGTGTGTCTGTCTTCTCAGGCAGCTGCCCCAGGGAGCCTGGTTACGTGCTTTCATGCCAGTTCCCAGGGCAGCAGGGATGGGGGAGGGGGAGCCCAGGGAAGGCTAGCAACTGGGCCAGCTCCCTGAGGGTTGGACCCCCACTCCTGTGGGCAGCAGCCAAAGGCAAGTGGACTCAGGGTGGGAAGACTCAGCAGGGTGAAGTCCCTGCTCGACTCCCTGGAGAGATCCTGGGAATGAGTGACTGGAATGGGGAGCCCAGGGTGGAGCTCGGAGCCACCTGTAGGGGCTTCCCTGGCCCGACCCACCCTGGGGTTCTGCCTCGCTCTGGCCCTTAAGTGCCCTCGGGCCTGGAGGGCTTTGGGCTGGGTGCCAGCCAGGAGCTGCTGGGGAGAGGGTGTCCCGAGAGGCTCTGCCCCTCCCTGGTCAGGACGCCACCCTACTCCCCGCTCCCAGCCAGACCCTATGCTCTCTGCCAGCTCATGGGGAGGCCCGGACCAAAGGTGAAAGCTGCAGGTTGAGAGGCTAGAAGTGGGGTGGACGGGCGCCTGGCTGCCTGCGGGCAGGCTGCCCCCTGGGTGGGCGGTGGGCAGGTGGGCGGGGCTGTATGTACACATGGCAGGTGGCATCAGGCGGGGCGGGGTGGCGGCGGCCGCCGCCTCACTCAGGGGTGTAGGACACCTGCCACACGATGATGTGGCTGCGCTCGGCCTTGGACAGCAGGGGCTTCACCTGGCTCACGTCCCCTGCACCCTCCTCGGGCTCATCGTCTTCTCCGTCGCCTGGAGAGAGCACAGCTGCCGTGAAGGGACCACCCCTGTCCAGGGACACCTGGGGCCCCGGCGGCGCCCACTCACCAATGCGGAAGTCGATGTAGCCCTCACCGCCGCTAAGCACCAGCACGTTCTTCAGCTTCTGGGCCTCGGCATCTGCGGTGGGGGCAGTGGGCCCGGGGCTCTCGGAGGGGCTGTCGAGCACGCTGCCGTTCAGAGTGGCCAACACGTTCCCTGTCATCGGGGCACAGGGACCTCAGTGGGGCAGCCGGAGCCCCCCACACAGGCTCCTGAAGGGAGGCCGCGGCTGCAGCCCTGCAGGGAGTGGGGCCCGGCCCCTCACCTGGCACGGAGACAAAGAATTTGACAGCGTCACGGTGCCCGTGGAAGCAGAGCTGAGCCTGGGCCATGGAGCAGTAAGGGATGAAGCTGCTGGCTGATTTGTCACTGCTGTCGTCTCCGTACACGTGGATGATGCCTCCTGGGCGGGTCCCCTCCCCAGATGTGGGGGACGTCTTGTTGGCTGGAGAGAGAGGGGCCCGGAGGGGCTGAACCTGCTGACTGGGAGGACCAGTTTTCCAGCAGCCGAGGGCAGAGGGTGGAGCCTGCCTGGTGCCAGAGCCAGTCCGAGGGGCAAGGCCAGCCTTAGCCCCCAGGGCGTCCACAGTGGGGGACTTCCTTCTGAGAGCAGGAGGCAGGCACTCCGGACTTACCTCGGAGCCCCAGGAGCTGGCCTCGGTGCAGGACCACAGCTGGGGGAGGTGAGGGGCGGAGCATGGAAGAGAGAGGAGAGAAGTGGTCATAGGAGGGACTGGCTGAGGAGGGCTGCGGCTAGGGCAGCCCGCGTCCTCCTGTGTCCTGGCAGAGCGCGCCCGCCCCTGGGACCCTGACATGCGCCTGTGAGTGGCAGCCAGGCCATCTCTACAGATGTCTGTGGGTCACTCACTCTCAGTCAGCGGGATGGAGATGACAACTCCGTTGCCGGTGCCCACCCAGAGGCGGTTGCCCGCGATGAGCAGGGCTGTGATGCGCACGAAGGAGAAGCCCAGCTTGCCTGTCCCTGGGGGTGGGGGGAGGCGGGTCAGCGGGGCGGGCTCGGGGGACCCTCCTGCCCCCACATGCCCAGCTGGGGTGGCCCCTCACCCAGCATCTTGCTGACGTAGGGCTCGATATCCACGTCCTGCAGGTGCTGGTGGGTGTGGGCGTGGTAGAGCCGCAGCGTGGAGTCCAGGCGGATGGACACCCACACCCCGTCGCCGATCCACGCCAGTTGCCGTACCTGGCTCTCCCGCCGTGGGTGGGCGTCGAACGACTTCTGTGGGGTCAGGG
The DNA here is from genome assembly GCF_949987535.1 of Balaenoptera acutorostrata. Classification (NCBI taxonomy): domain Eukaryota; kingdom Metazoa; phylum Chordata; class Mammalia; order Artiodactyla; family Balaenopteridae; genus Balaenoptera; species Balaenoptera acutorostrata. Next base: position 38,450,676 of record NC_080078.1, read on the forward strand.
CAGCCCGTCAACGGGGTGGGGGGACCTGAAGCTGCCATGGCCAAGAGTCCCTGAAGCAGCTCATGGCCACCTTTCTAGGGCCTCTTTGCTCCCTTGGGTCCTGGCTCCCAGAAGGAGCCCCAGCACCCCAGCCCCACCCCACAGCAGTGCCCGAGGGAAGTGCAGAGGGCCCATTCAGACGCCGATCTGCTTGTTTCAGGGAGAAGCAGCAGGTGGGCTCCAGAAAGACGGGCATTCACAGCCCAGCTGCCCTTTTTTGGCCCATGACCTTGGATGAACCAGTTGCTTCCCTAAGTGCATTTCCTTTGACCCCACGAAGCCCCCACCAGAGTCCATTAGGTGTGTGGAAGCCCCAGCCTGCACTTGCCTCAATCTGCATCGTCTTGGGCTGGATGACATGCACCTTGTTCTTGTAGCCGCACCAGACGCGGTCATACACGACGGCCATGCAGCGGATGGAGTGGTGCGGGTGGCCCAGGTCCATCAGGTGATAGTTGCTCAGGTCCCACTGGCTGTCTGTAGAGAGCCCACGACCCCTGCTCAGGCCTGGCCAGGCCGCCTCTGATCACGGTGCGGGTGGTTCACGCCCTGCCTGGACATCAGATGCTGCTCCCCCACCCACCGTGCCAGGCCTCACCTTCACCTCGGTGGAAAATGGCCAGGGTCCCATCGGCCAGAGCCACCAGCACTCGCCCTTTCACGTGCCTGCAATGGGAAGGCGGTGAGCCGGGCTCAGGCTGGCTGCCCTCGGCCCTCCCGACCCCGGCCCCCGGCGGGGGTCACGCACACCAGGCTCAGCACGGAGTCCTTCAGCTTGATGGAGTGCAGACACTTCTTCCAGTTGGCCACAGCCGAGTGCACGTAGAGCCTGCGGGAGGAGGCACGGTGGGTGGGGGCTCGCCCAGGGGACCCTCTCCACCCCGGCCCCCAAGGTCCAGCCTACCAGCCGTTCTGGGCTCCCAGCCACATGGTGGGTGCAGCACTGCTGCTGGCCCCCATGGCGTCCCCGCTGGGCTCCGGCTCAGGCTGCACACCGCTCACGTCCGTCTCCAGCCCGTTCTCACTGCAGGGAGGATGGCAGCTCCAGGGTAGCCCATGGAAGCCCGTCCCTGCCCACCTCTGCCAGTACCCCCCGCCCCCGCTCCTCCCCTGCTGCCCCAACCTGAGAGAGCCCACCTGTCAGGCTGGGCGCTGGGGGGTGGGGCAGGGGCCGGGTCGGTGAAGACGTGCTCTGTGAGGGGCCCAGGCCGCACCGCAGCTGCCTCTGCCTCACTGGGCCCAGAGTCTGGCACCTCCATGGCCTCCGTGGCCTCCTCCGTGGACTGAGATGGGTTGACCTTCCCATTGGCGACAGCAGCCACCTCCCCTGTGGAAGGGAGGGGTGAGCTTGGCTGGGTGAGAGAAGATGGCCGCCCGGGCTCAGGCCCAGGACTCACCCTGGCCCTTGTCCAGCACTGGGGTGTCCCCACGGGAGGAGCAGTTGCTGCGTGGCACGTTGCAGCGGGTGGCACAGCCCACCAGGGTGATGCCGGCCAGCACGCCGTCTGCACTAGAGTCCTCAGGGTTCACGTCGCTGTCCAGGAAGATCTCCCCCGGAGGGTAGTCGCCATCGCTGGCCGCTGGAGGGAGAGTCACAGCCCCGTCACCCCGCGCTGAGAAGCCCCCATGACAGGACCCTACCCAGACCTCCAGTCCCAGTGAGGGTGCAGGGGGGAGGGGCTGTTTGTGATGCCACCCCATCTCCTTGTCACCGGGTGAGTGTCATACAGGGTCTCCTCCTGCATCATTAACAGGACTGAGCAGAGAGCTCAGACAGCTCCTCCCTGGACGCTCCGCATTGACTCCCGGCCAGCAGCAGGGGCCCAGCACTCACCGGGGATGCTGGAGATGCACAGGACATGGGCATTGCACACGGTGAACTGGTCCACGACGGTGCCCGGCTGGTTGGCATCAATGATCACCACTTTGCTGGTGGTCAGGGTGCTGGTGAGGATCCACACGCGGCTGGAGGTGGCGTCCGCCTCGGGGAGCTCCTTTGCCTGTTTCCGAGCACAGGGACGGGCTGGTGCCTGAGCGCTCACTACTGTAGCAGCAATGGGGGGCGAGTGGGGGGGGATCCTGGAATCTCTCAGGATCTAGCCTTACCCGTGGCCTTAGGGGACCTGAATGTCCTCCCTTGTCGCCAGGATGGTGAGAACTCAGGACTGCACATTGTGCCTAGGTGGTGGCACTCACGGCCTCCCTTCCTCAGAGGAAGGCTGAGCGCTCGGTGGTTAAGTCACTGGCCCCCACATCGAGCCGGGACAGAAAGTGAAGCCTCCAGGCACTAAGCCCCTCACACGGCTCCTGGGCAGGCACAGACCTGCTCCAGCCTGGCTGCCCTGAGCCTCCGCTCCTCCTTGCTGCCCCATCCACCGGCTGGGGACCGGGCCACCCCAGTCTCCCGCCACTGTCCCCAGCTGTCCTCCGTTTCTGTCACTCCCACCCAGACTAGTTATAGCAGAGCCATCGGGATGGCAGAAGCAGAAGGTGGCCCTGGCCCTGCCTGCCACTCTGACCTTCTTCTTCTCGGGGGACGCGTGGTTGCTCTTGGTCTCTCCTTCTACTTCCCGGTCGCAGGTCAGAGGGTCGCGGCCTGGCACAGGCTTGACTCCATTCCCGGGGTCATCCTCACTCAGTTTCCAGCCGCTCAGGTTGACGCCCGCGGCACACCACAGCTGGGAGGAGAGGGCCGTGAGGTCCGACCTCACGGGCTTCTGGGGCAGGGGGACCTCTCCCAGCCTCGCGCCTTCCGCGGGGCTCACCTTCATGGTCGGGTCCTTCTCCACCAGAGGGCGGCAGTACACGGGGACGGGCACGTTCTTCATGCGGGTGTCCTCCTGACCCCCATTGGGACTCAGCTGCAGGAACAAGGCAGAGGGGCGCTGTGGGTGCCAGGCCTGGCCGGCTCACATGTGTGGGGCCGCAGTCCACTACCCAGTCCTCCAGGTTTTGGACTTGGGGCCCTGGGTGCGTACGGGGCTCCCCCGGGGCTCCCCGCCTGCGGCGCCCCCCACGCTGCCCTGCGCCCAGCACCTGCTTGTACTTGGCTGGTAGGCTCCAGCCACAGGCCTGCAGCCGCCCGTCGTCATTGCGCACGTGCTCGCGCACCTGGCGGTACTGCTCACGCTTCTGCTCCCGCCTTGCAGAGGACGTGCAGTCGCTGGTGGAGGAAGGGCAGGTTACTGCATCTGCAGGGAGCACGCCTGCCGCCCCGGAGCTCTCCCTCCTGGACCTGGACCGTCCCTGCCGGGCGCCCATCTGACGGCAGGGGGCTCTCCCCAGCTCTAGGCTTGGAGGCCACATCCAGCCGCTGCCCTGGGCCAGCTGGCAGGGACCCACAGCCCTGGTGGCACCTGAAATGGCTGCGGGCTGCCTGCTGGGGGTCACCCGAGGAGCAAGGCGCAGGCCTCTGGGACTAAGCGGAGGGACTGTGGGGGAGCGCAGCCTCTGCTGAGGGACATCCAATGCTCCCACCGGGGGTGGAGGGGTACACACGGTGTGCACGGAGAGGTTGTGACCCCTGATGCCTGGTCAGTGTCCTTCCCACCACGGACCCCATCCCCTGAGCACAGCCGCCAGAGCAGCAAGGTGGAAACCGGTCCTGCTTCAGAGCCTGGAGGGGAGGGGCCCTGGGACACAGGGACTCCCCCTGGGCAGGCCAGCGGGGAAGGGCAGGGCAGGCCTGGGAAACTCACTCATCTGGGAAGAACTCCAGGGGCCGGCTGCCGGCGGAGATCTGGCACATGGCGTGGCTGCGGCGCTGACTGAAGCCAGCCGTGGTGGGTGACTTGTAATGGATGTTCATGGAGGGGTAGGACCGCTTGGCCGGAGGGGGGCTTGAGGAGGAGCTGAAGAGGCGGCTGAAGCTGCCAGCCGAAGCATAGGGGGTGAGGGGTGGCCTGAGGGGAGACCTCCCCAGCGGCCACTGCCAGTGCCCTCCCAGTGCCCCCAACTCACAATTGCCAGATGGTGGACTTCTTCTTCTCCTGGACAGACGGATGCTCTCGGGATGCTCTACAGGGGAGGGCAGGAGGAGAGGCCCCACTCAGCCATGCCCAGCCTGACTCGGCCCCACCCAGTCCAACCAAGCCCCCCTCTCACCGGGCCCCTCTTGCCTCCCTTGCTTGGGACCCTCCCCATGGACACACGGACTGGAGCATCAGACAAGAGGGGCTCCCAGGCGAGTCACCCGTAACTTCCTAGAGAGACCCCGGTGCACTGGCCCCAACAAACCCCAGCATCTCTCTAGCCCAGCAGGTACATCCACTGACCAGGCCAGGGCTGCACCAGAGGCCCAGTTCTGCTGGCCCCCTGCAGGCTCCCACCAGGGAGGACCCGACACCCTTAATTCTCCCGGAAGAGAGGGAGATGTGGGGGCGGTCAGCCTCAATCCCATCCCCAGGACCTCCTAGAGCGACCACAGCTCACAGACGGAGATGGGAGCGTGTCTTCCGGAGCCCCCAGGCGCCTGGAGGCCCACCTGATCATCTCGGTCCACCGCACGGCCTCCTGCAGCTCCATCAGCCGCTCCTTGTACTGGTTGCGCTCCATGAGCACGCGGGCCATCTCCACACGCGTGAAGCGGCGGCGCTGCGCCATGGGGATCTTGTCCTGCGGGGAGAGTGCCGCTGCTCAGCCAGCGAGGGGCCGCCTCTGGGAGTGGGCGCACCCGAGGGCGCTTTCCCACAGAGCTTCAGGCAAACGCAGTGGGGAGGGGTGGGCACAGGAACAGGAGCCACCACTCCGAAAGGGCCCCCCCTTCTTTCCAGAAGGTCACATGACACACTCGAGGGGTACAACACACACAGTGTGCTTTCCTACAAGCTCCCAGACACCCTGGCAATCCCAAATGCCACTGGTCAATGCTAACAGGTGGGACTGGCTCACGCTGGCATAGCAGGAAGAAAGGTTCTGGGGAAGGTCTGGCGAGCAGGACTCTGGTCACTGCCTCAGAGCTGGACACTTGAGGTACCGGCGGATCTGCATGGGATCTGCTGTCCCTGGCAGGACTGTCTCCTTACGCAGCCCTGCTCTGGGCTGCCCTCCCCTAGTGCCCCCACCACCGGCACTCGGAGTTCACAGGAGCATCGGCAGCCCCAGGCCCCCCATCAGGAGGTCAAGGCACCAATCGGGTGCCCTCCATGCCCGAGTGGGAGGGCCTTGGGGAGCCGCAGCTGCCTAATACACCTGCGGCTTTGTTTCTTTCCTAGAGTATTTGGAGGTGAGGGGCTGCGCAGGTTGGGCAAGGTGAACAGCTACAGTTTCCCAAGTGCCTGCTATGGGATCGGCATCCTGTTGCGTGCATCCCACAACCCCCAAAATAACAGTGGATAAGTGGTGAGGTCGGCGTCCAAACTTCACCTTGGCTTAAAAGACTCATGCCTGCTCTCTCTGTAAGGAAGGCGGCCAGGTCGCTGGGCTGGGGCCCCTATTCTGGAGAGGACCTGGGAAGGGCAAAGACCCCTACAAACCCTTCCTTACAGCCACCCCTAGGGCTTTCCTCAGAACATTCCATGCATCTCCGGGGGTTTGTGAGGACAGATGAGGCATCTGAGGGCCTCAGGTACTCAAACTGTTCTGTCTGGGGGGCAGCAGCTGGGCCAGTAAGCAGGGAGACCCCACTTGTGACAGTGCAATCCACATCTGCTAGGACCTAGGTGAGAGGAGGCATCCCGCAGAGAGGGGGCTGGTTCTGACCACACAAAGTCACCGGGGCAGTGGGGTGGGGGGGCTGCTGCTGGGTGCAGTCATCACACAGAAGCGGTGAGGAGGACCCAGAGACCCAGAAGAACTAGCACATCCCCGGGAAGCCCGCCCACACTGCCCGCCCCCCATGCCCACATGTTAATAGTGGAATATACCAATTCTGTACAGAGATAGCTGCTTACATCCTCCACCTCTTCTTTGGGTTCACGGTGGGCAATGATGGCCTCTGACTTCACTCTGCAGGATGAGGAAGGAAGCGGGGCAGGGTGAGGGCCCCACTGGGCACTGGCCCAGAGGATGTGTCCCACCTCTCAGCTGCACTCAGGGCTCTCCCCTCAGGTTCTAGGCCCTGAGCATTCCTGCCAGTGCCTTGGGGACGGGTGGCTCCACACCCCTGCCCACACGTGCCCTGAAGCCCAGCCAAGGAACAGGACCTCAATTCAGGTGGTCAATTGCTAACGGGAAGGCAAGGGCAGTGCTGGCTTCAGGCAGGGCCAGAGGAGACCTGGCTCCCAGTCCCACAAACCTGGCACAGGCGCCACCTGCCTAGGGCCCGCCCCTCACACCTCCCCTTTCCTGTCTGGAGCCAAAGGCACCACTTTGGGAGAATGGGGTGAGGATCAGGCTGGAAGAGAAAGGCCACAGGGATGTGCAGAGTGCTGGGGAGGACACCCCAGAGCTTCCCAGCAAGGCTCTGTGACCCAACCTCGACTGATCGAGGGCTGGGGAGCAGAGGGGAGTGCGGGGGACCCGTAGTGGCCAGAGGCCATTATCCTCCCTTCCCTCCTCCTGAACGAATGTAATAGTGTGAGAGGAGTTGGAAGGCCCCGCTCAGCCGCCAGAGAAAGGACACCCAAGACAAGACACTGTCCCTCATGTGGGATTATTCCCCCGAGGATGGTGGAGACAAGAGGGGAGGGGTGGGTGGCCAACACAGTAGTTGGGTCTGGATGGGGTCGAATATGAGAGGTAGCTCAGGGATGAGCAGGAGGCTGAGCAGTGAGCACGCAAAGTGAGCCACTTTGGGAAGGAATGACCTCAGGGGGTGTGGTTAGCTAGAGAGCAGATGCCAGGGGATTGCGGAGAGGACTGGAGGGGCCTGGGTGGGGCCTGACCCCGCTCTCCACGCCTGGCGGCCCAGCCTCCGTGGGAGCCCCGCCCCTCAAGGAGCCCTGCTCACCTCCTCAGCTCCTCCTCCAGGTCTTTGATGCGGTTCTCCAGTCTAAGTTTGGCCTGCCTCGCGGCTTCCAAGTCCCCCTTCAGCACCTCCTGCTCCCCCGAGAGCTGGTCCACCTTGGCAATGAGGTCGTTCTTCACCACGTTCAGAGCGTTTCTTTGAAAAGGCAGAAAGAGGGGAGCTCCTTGTGAGCCGGTGTGTACGTTAAGTAATGGGGTTTCAAAGGGGTCTGCCCACCCTGGTGTATCTGAGCAGACACATCCTGGTCTTGAAAGTGGTGAGAGGAGGTGACCACCCCATCCTCTCCCCAGGAGGGGTGAGCTCAGTCCAGTGGGTCCAGGTCCTCCCTGGGGACTGCCCTGAGGCTGGGCCGACGCAGTTGTTACAGGAGCCCCTGGTCCTGGTGGGGGGCTGTCTCAGCAACTGTGGTGCTGAGGAAGAGCATCCTTACTTGGTTTCTAGAAGCTGTGAGTTCTCCAGCAGCAGATTCCCCACTTCCTTGCCCATTCCTGAAACAAAAGGTACGGAGTTATTACATGTGCCTGGTGAAGCCAGACCCTGATGCTTACACCTGCCTCAGAATAACAGATGTCCTGCCAGGGGGCGGCCCACCCCTGGAAGGATGGCCCCCCCGGGAGGGCTGATGTGAGGGGATAAGGAACAGAGGCCCGATCTGCAGGAAGACGCCTGCCTGGGGAGGCCGGGCGACCCTAGGAGAGGCCTCTGCCGGTCTTGAGGCAGGCTCTCCACCAAGCAACGCAGTCAGGAAAGGACCTGGTGCATGCGAGCCCCGTGGGGGTCTCAGACTGGCCTCTGGAGGGCAATGAGCAGGTCTCCTCCACCCCGATAGATGCAGCAGCCCTGGGCTTATATTCTGGAACTCAGTGATGGGCTCTCACAGCTCTCTACCAACATGAAGTCTGGGTACCAGCAGGGCCCGGACGGTACCGTTATGGCCTCTGTGCAACCTCCTCAATCGATGCCCACCCCTGGCCCAGTATCACTGCCTTCCCCCAGCCCTGTGACTTCCAGGCCATCATGAAGCAGACCCTTTTTAGAGCTGCCCCCTCGGAGAATGGAGGTTGGAGCTGTGGTGATGGGGACAGAGAGCCCTGGCCAAGGAGATGGGATGGTCCATGGCAGGTGCAGCCCTCCACCAGGCTGGGAGCAGGCCTTCAGGAGCCAGAGGTGGGAGTGGAGGTGAGGATAGCACTCTGGGGGCTGGTGCCCAGAGGGGATGGCCAGACCCCAAAGTGGGCCCCGCAGACTGAGGTCTCTGCAGGCGTGTCACAAAACCCGCAAAGCACCGCATCTAATCCTTTAGGACTGCCTCGAAGCCCAAGGTCTGTTCCTCTTGTTCACTTCCCTCCTCCATGGCCTAACACAACTGTGAGACGAGATGACCCACGCACACAGTGTGCCCAGCTTAGGGTTCTGCCGGCTGTTTCTATTCTCACCTCCTCGCCTCAAACGTGGCCTGCCTGCCCTTCAGATGGGATGCAGCAGGCACTGGGCTCAGGCCTTCCTGAACTAATGGGGGGGGGCTCAGAGAGGCGGGGGTCCCCTCCTCAGCCCGTCAAGGGTCTGCTCTGAGGGAGTCAGATGCCCGCTCACCACGCCTGCTGGAGGCCCCCCAACCCCCACCCCTGAAGCCACGGACACCACTGCCCCCACGGCTGCCCTACCGGGCTCAACAAAGCAAATGGCTCATGAAGCATGAGAAGGCGTCAGGGAGGCAGAGGAAGCCAGAAGCAGGGAAACACATACTGAAACAGGGCCTCGGCCTTACCAAAAAAATCATCGCGCACTATGGGCGCCGTCCCAGTCCCACGGGAGATGGGCGACCAGGGCGGGAGGAAGGAGAGGGAGAGAGGAGGGGAGAGAAAAGAAGCGCGTTAAGCCCGTGTGATGAGCAGGCGGGGGGACTTCAGGGCTACTTCTCGCTGGGTTAGGGGTGGACACAGGAGTGGGACAGGAGGGGCGGGAGATGGGATGGGGCCAGCTACTCCTTCCAGAAAGTTTACCCTGGGTGGTGAGGTGGAGGGTCAGGGCAACACAACTGACATCTTACACTAAAATCCTGGGGTGGTGGGGTGGTGGGGTGGTGGGGTGGTGGGGTGGTGGGGTGGTGGGGTGGTGGGGTGGGGGGTGGGGGCTAAGGACAGAGGTCTCTGCAAATGAGGGAGAGCTATGACCAGGCCCCGGGTGCCTTTGAACATAGTGGGGAGGTAGCACGGGGATGGGTAGGACCTCAGAGCCTCTGCTGAAAGCAGGAAAGCAGGAGCTTGGCCCATGTGCCCCATGGGGAGAGGACCCCTGACTTCCAGAATGTACCCAACAGAGGGGAGATGCCACAGCGCTGAGCCTGTACTCTGTGTCCAGTTAACTAGCCTCCACCTCTATCGGCTCTGTAGAACCCTAAGAAATGGCCTACAAGGAGAGACCGGGGTCAAGGGCACAGCAGCTCTCCCTCAATTGTCAAGGTCACCGTCAGTGGGCTGGTGGAGCAAACCAAAAGAAGCTTCCGAGCAGCAGTAGGCTGGTGAGCAAAAGCACATGTGCCTTAGTGGCCTGGACCAGGATTGGGAGGGGACAGGCTGCACAGCTGGCGGTGACTGGGCAGCAGCAGTGGGGTGTCTCAGGGTGCCACCCCCTCCACCTGGATGCCACCATGGGGAAGAGGGGCCGCAAACAGACAGCAGAGATACACACCTGAGAACTCCCCTGGGGCCGTGTCCAGCGAAGCACAGAGAGACGGGGAAGGAAGTGACAAAGGTTAATTGGTGACTGAAACCAACAAAATGAAGAAAATCTTATTAAAGAAAAAGCGACGATGATCAGCCATTTCCATGTTGAAGGGCCCAAAAGCATACGAGCAGACGACCCCAGGCCTGTGGGTGCCAAATGCATCCAAGGCAGGAACCCTGAAGGAAAGGGGAGGTCAGATCAGCAGGCTCCTCAGTCCTGGGGGCCCTGGGGCAGGCGAGGGGATCTAAAGCCTGCTAGCCCCTCTACTCCCACCACCATCAGGAGGGCCAGACCCCTGTAAAGCTAACGTGTGTGTGGGTGTGGTGTGGTGGGTGCTGGGCGTCCAGCCTCACAGGCGCCCCCAGAGTGAGTGAGCCACGGACAAGGACCTGGCCTCGGTGGGGGGTGGGGGTGGGGCCCTGGCCAGCCCAGGTCTTAGGGGAAGGGCAAGACCTTAGGTCAAGGGCAACCAGAAGACAAGGCCCTACTGTGCAGGGAGGGAATCACTGAGTCAAGATGTGAGGGGTGGGGGTGCCGCTTGTGCCAAACTGCTCTCCGCTACCCAGCTGAAGACTTGAGGAAATTATACTGTTCTATTTGGTTCATTTCACGCAGAAAGAAATGGTATAAAAAGTCGCCTGACTTAAATGGCAAACTACAGAATCTGTGGAAGGAATTAAAATGATAAAGTGGATTTATCATTTTGATAGGCAGTTCAGAAGTGGATGTGTCCCCTCTCATCTCTACTTCCCAGGCAGCTGCTGTTCACGTTTGATATTCTCCTTCTCAGACATCTTTCTAGGCAGACATCAGTTTCTAAAAAACAAAATCGTGACCACCACTCTCCATCCTCTTGGGCAACTTCCTCCGTTGCACCTCACACGGTATCCTGGGACCCCTTCCACATGAAGGATCCACGATCACCTTGAAAGCTTCAATGATGTATTTCCATATGGAGACGTCCCACTGTTTCCTAGGGCACTGGCTCCTTTGACAGGCATTTCGGGCCTGCACGTTTGTGTGTGGGCACCAGGACACACGCACGGGCTCCTGTGGGTGCCTTGGCCCTATCTGAGGAGCGGTGGTGCCGCTCCCTCCAGGTCCAGCCTGGCCGCACCCTGCCATCAGCGAGGTGGACAGTACCCGCTTCATTTTTGTCAAACGTTTGAGGAAAAAGAGTTAGTTAGGTTTGTGGGTCTCTTCTGTGAATGTCCTGCTTTATCCTCTACTCATTTCCTATTAAAAAAAATTTTTTTAATTAATTAATTAATTAATTATTTTTTGCCTGTGTTGGGTCTTCATTGCTGCACACGGGCTATCTCTAGTTGCGGCGAGCGGGGGCAACTCTTTGTTGTGGTGTGTGGACTTCTCATTGCGGTGGCTTCTCTTGTTGTGGAGCACGGGCTCTATGCGTAAGGGCTTCAGTAGTTGTGGCACATGGGCTCAGTAATTGTGGCTCGCGGGCTCTAGAGCGCAGGCTCAGTAGTTGTGGCGCACGGGCTCAGTTGCTCTGCGGCATGTGGGATCTTACCAGACCAGGGCTCGAACCTGTGTCCCCTGCATTGGCAGGCAGATTCTTAACCACTGCACCACTAGGCAAGTTTCCTATTGTACTTCACTTCTTTTAACGTTAATGGTGGAGACCATATATATATATATATATATATATATATATATATATATACATACACATACGTACATATATATATACACATGCGCACACACACACATATATATTCTTTGGTTTTGGCAATGAAGAGAAGCCCAGATTATGAAAATACTCTCCAATACTCTCTTCCAGTTGTTATCCTTGTATTTTTATGTTTAGATCTTTAATCCACCTTGAAATTATTTTTGTGTTCGGAGTGAGGTTGAATTAGACCTCATTTTTTTCCAAGTGGCTAGTCAACGAATCCAGTACACATATTGAATAATCCATCATCTGGGTGTCTTCAGAAACTGGTGATGGGGGACCAGGCCTCCTGTCACTGACACTTCCTCCAGCTGAGCCAGACTCTGGGGACTCGAGCAGACCCCAGCTCATCCCTCCACCGTGCTGGACAAAGGGCCGGCCCCGCACTCCAGGGCTCCATCCACAGATCACAGGAGCTCTCGGCTCTCCTCAACTCCTGAGGGCTGCCTGCCTTGCCTGTGCCCCTCGTGATGAAGGCTCCAGAAAGGCACCCAAAGGCCCATCACTCCCAAGAATGGGGTCTCATTCCAACCAAAACTAAGTGGTGCCCGAGAGGGCCCCCGCCCGCCAAGCGTTGCAGCGCAAGTGCCTGGGCACTCAGGGTTCTCACCACCAGGTGAGAAGACGATTCTCACTTCAGTCCCTCAGAACAGACCCATCAGATGCACTGGTTAGAGCTTCTCACGTCAGGCACTCCTGTTCGAGGGAACTGACCTCAGGAGATACATCAGACATCATTTCCCTCTCAGGAACCCTGCTGCAACAGACTCCACCTCTACCTACTGACTCAGTCAATGTGGCTCCAGGTAAAACTCACTGGTATGCGGTTTCTAGTTCTCTGCTTTTCTCTCCCATCACGCTTTATGGAGACTCTGGCGTCCGGAACGGTGCTGCCTGAACCACAGGATGTGGCCACATGCTAGAGCATCTGCCAGCCCCGGGGGTGCCGGGATGGGCGGGGGGCAGTCACATGGAGTGAGCACGCACACCATCAGCACTGCACCTGTGGGCGCTGCAGGGGAGGGGACAGCTCTGCAGCCTGGGGCCACAGGGCAAGGCAGGAGACATGGCCGAAGAGACGGACTGACTGGCAGGCCACCCAGTGCCACCAGGTAGCGAGGAGGCCAGTGAGCTCCGGTGATCTCGTAGAACCATGCGAGGCATCACAAGTATAGCAGAAGCATCAGTCACAACAGTCAAAAGTGAAATGACCCAAATGTCCATCAGTGGCTGAATGGATACACGAAATGTGGTCTATCCACATTGGAACATTATTAAGCCATAAAAAGGAATGAAACTCTGACACACTCCAACATGGATGAACCTTAAAGGAATGATGCTAAAGGAAGGGAGCCAGATGGAAAAGGCCACTGACGCGAAATGTCCAGAACAGGCAAGTCTGCAGAGACAGGAAGTAGAGCAGCAGTGCCAGGGTGGTGGCGGGGAGCGACTGCTAGTGGGTACGGGTTTCGTTTGGGGGGCGGTGTAAAATGTTCTAAAGCTATGTGGTGATGACTGCACAAATCCGAACGTGCTAAAAATCACTGAGGTGTACACTGAAAGTGGGTGGATTGTATGGTGTGGAAATTCCATCTCAATAAGGCTGTTAAAAAAAGCACAGCGGTGGTCGGAGGCAGGGCTGCCATCCTGGGTGGGACCTGAGTTCAAGTTCTGGCTCTGCCACTTCACCTCGGTTTCTTCATCTTTGAAATGGAGACACTAGCAGTGTGAGGCATTAACGGTAGCTGTGCATATAAAACACTGGTGTCGCTCTTCTCGTAAGGCCTGTGATGAGTGTTGGAATCTTGTCACATGACGAGACTGAAGAAAGGTACGAGGTGCGGGGGCCCCGCTTCGCCCCTTAGACCTCCTCCAGAGCTCCGCACCAGGAGCGGGAACGCGAAGCTGGGCCTCTGACCCTGACATGGAAATGCAAAACATCCTATGTCTGTGTGTCTTCCTAGGGAGCTGCCTTTTACCTTTTTATCAGGTTCTCAAAAGCTCAAGAAAGTGTGGTGCCCTGCTGTGTAAGCTCTCCAGTGCAGGAGCCCGCACCCCAGGCCCGGCGCGGCTCCAAGGTTCCCCGGGCAGAAAGGCACTCCCTCTAGTGACCACCTGTTACAGCCTGGATCCCAGGTGCCTCCTTCCGGCCACGCCCGGCCCTGCTGGTGTGAGCACATGCAGGGGAGCAACCTACAGCCCATCCCCACGAGTCCACACCTGTCCAGGGGGTTCCCACATCTAGAAAGATCTACGCCCGCAGGTAGCTATGGCAGTGGTATTCAAACCGCAAAAATTAGAATTGATTAGGTAATTCACAGTCACACAAAGATAAGGAAGTTAAAACGTGCAGAGGAATCTTAGTGGTTCAGGGAAATGTTAACATCAGCCACGAAGAAAAGGCCAAAGGCTGCCACCCCACGTCCCAGGTGCGCATGCTGGGGCCCTGGCGCCTGGGAGGGTGTCACTCATCACGGCTTGGGGGCTCCTCTGGTTTTTACTACCTTCTTGGCAATGTCTGATATTACTTTAATATTATTATCAGCATGTATCCTTTTACCAAAAATAAACAAATGCCTAAAAACTGAATTTATATGGTAGTATCTGAAAGAAGAGAAGGATGTCAAAATACTAAAAGTGACTGTCCCTAATGAGTAGACTTTTTCTGAATACTAACAGTTTTTGTATATTTTAAAATATATATTTTTACAATGCTTTTGAGAAAAATTCCATTAAAAATATATACTGCCAAAAGCAGGCATCTTTGTCTTGCTCCTAATCTTAGAGGGGACGCTTTCAGTCTTTCACCATTGAATATGAATGTACTTTACTGAAATGTACACCTAAAAACTGATAAGTTTTACATGATGGTTTTACCACAATTCGATATATACAATTGTGGTCCTATATCTCTTTACATTCTGGCTGAAAAAACTTCTGTTCCAGGCACAAGGCGTGCTGGTGCTAAACCCCCAGATGATGATGCTGCCTGGAGGTCTCCCCACCCTGAGTAAGACAATCAACTTATGAGAACTAATAGGATGCAGGCCCACTGCAAAGAAAGCGAGGCTGTTCCAGCTGAAAACGCCAGCCGGGCCCCCTTCGTTTGCAAGTCAGGCCTGGTGGTGTGTGCAGCTGGCAGGCCGGCCGGGCGGCGCTGTCTACACGGGGACCCGCTTCAGAGACGCCCCGAGTCCCTGCTGCTGCGTCTATCAAGGGGGAGTGACAGCAGCAGAGAGGCTGGCAACAGAAACCCTCAGATGCCAGACAGCTCCGCCTCCTCGGGCAGCAGATGATAAAACATGGATCAAACGTCAGAAGGCAGCCTTCCCGGATTCTCTTAGTGGAGTCGCTACCACCCTGCTTGCCACGTATCCAGTGGAGGCAGCTGCTACCCCTCCCCAAGGAGAAACAAGAGGACCCTTCCTTGGGGTGTGGGGAGGTGACAGACCAGAACCACGGCCCTGACGCCCACCTTGCTGGCTGCTGAGCAGGAGGGAGGGCTTCGGGGACAAGGCCGCTTCTCCAGGCTGGGGCTCCGGACACACATCTGGGCCAGGGGAGCTTGAACCCCGCTGAGAGACAGCGTGACTTTCCTCCACTGCCCTGAGGGCCACAGCCCGGCCTCAGAGCCATGCAGGCTGCCCTCAGGTACAGGCAGACGCTGGCACACGGGGCCTGGCTCGGGCAGGGAGGGAGGACCAGGAGCAAGTCTGCATCAGGCAGGCTGTCTCTGCACCCGTCTCAGACATAGCCTCGCAGGGCTCTCGGAGGGCACTGACGCTGTCTGGGCACGCTCCTCGTGGACTGGAGGAGCTGGCAACCACCACCCTCCCGAAACGTTCCTAGAAAGTGGGCTGCCCAGGGGAGGGGCTTGGAGCAGGGCTGGGCTGAGGGCTACTGGGAATGGGTTTCTTCTTGGGCTGACAAGACGGTCTATAGACAGTTGCTCGAATCCGTGAGCACCCCAAACCCCACCGAGCGGCACACTTTAAGCGGCGAGTTTACGGTAAGTGAATACATCTCAATATTCAGTTTGTAAAAAGAACTTCCTGGCTCACGGAGACTTTGCTTTCATCACAAACCCAACCATAGCAGGGTCCCGGGGACGGTTGTTTTTACCTAGCAGGTCGGCCCCTTCGTCCACATCCCCGATGACCTCGGACCCCGCAGTCGACAGCTCGTGGTACAGGGAGTCAGTGTTGATGCCAAAAGCCTTGTTCACGATCCCCTGGGTTGGGCTGTGGGGACACGCAGCCGAGGAAGGTGGAGTGAGTGGGCAGCACCTATGGACCACACACGGGGACACCCCCGAGGGGCCACTCGATGCCAACACCGCTGGCGCAAGTGCAGGCGTGGCGGGTGGTGGGTCAGTGCCCTGGGCAGTTCTCCCACCTCAAGGGGCTGCGAGGCACCTCTACCAGGGGCACCAACTCCCAGGGTGAGTGCTGAGCCATTCGGGACTGGCTCTGGGCCCAGTGAGCACCTGCTGCCCGTGCGGTCCAGGCGGGGCTCCCGGCCCATGTCCAGCTCTGGGGTGGAGTCGATAATGTCCTGAACATCAGACCACTCGTCACTGCTGCCCATGCCTGGGGGGACACAGTGGAGCCCAGGGTCGGGGGGTGACCAGCAGTTCCCTGCACCACTCGTGGTTGCCCTGGGGCCCCTTGTCCGGAGACCCCACGCTAGGCCACCACAGGCAGGGATGGTCGTGGTGCGGGTTCTTCCCGAGGTGGTGGCTGGATGGGGCCTGTCCCCCAGAACTGTGATCCCATCTGAACAGGCCATTTTTTCCCTCCCTTTTCTCTGATTAGACTGTGTATGCTAGATGACAGTGGTCTACTGTCAGAGGCTGAGTTGTGTCCCCCAAATTCACAGGCTGAAGCCCTGGACCCCAGTTCCTCAGAATGTGACTATACTGGAGATGGGTTTTTAAAGAGGTGATGAAGGTAAAATGAGGCCAAAGGGTGGGCCCTGGTCTCATCTGACTGTGTCCTTATAAAAAGCAGGGGTGGGTCAGACACACATACAGAGGCACGACCACTTGAGGATGGGGCAGCCAAGCAGAGGCCTCAGGAGCAACCAGCCCTGCGAACTGGGAGGAGACACGCATGGTGCTGGTGAGGATGGGGCGCCGGGCAGGCGGGGCGGCCAGTACCTATGCTGACGTTGCGCATCTCCTGTGTGACCTGCACCTCCATGTTGCGGCTGTTGCGCTTCTCCCGCGCTCTCTTGTTGTTCTTGGAGCTGCCGCTGTAGTCGCCCAGAGGTTGCAGGCCCTCGCTGAGGGGCGTGACCGCGGCCGAGGGCACAGAGGACGTGGGCGTGTTGGACTTGGTGCCCGTGGTGCTGGGCGTAGCCGCTGCTGAGGACTGGCCTGACTCGGACATCTCATCCTGCGGACACTGCGGCTAAACACAGGAAGAGGGAAGCTCGTGGCGTGGGTCAGGTCCCCCGGGGAGGCCACAAGGGGTGGACCACACAGGGCCGGCGGGGCCTCGGCCACCACCACGAGGCCCCCTCGCTTGGGGTCTTTGCCACTCGGCCGCAGTAAAACAGCACTCCGTGCCAGAATGGAAGGGACAGGAGGCCACTTCTCTCCTGCTGGGCTGATTCCTCCCAGTCTCTTCACTTGACTCATCCAGCCTCTGGCTTTCCAGGGGCGGCTACACCTTATTTAAATGGCTTGGACCGGGCTTTTGGCTTGCACGCTTTCCAGTATGGGGCTAGACACGAAGCTATGTGGATGTGGCCGGTAACCCCTTGCAGCCGGTGGGTGGGCAGAGCTAAGCCCCAGCCCAGGTCAGGGCAGAGGCTCCCTGGCTGGGAAGGAGGCCGGGGAGGCCGGCGTGCCTTCTGATCAAGTTACTGCTCCACTGCGAGGCCCTCGAGGGCTGGTCCCTCTCGTTCCTGCCTCCTGCCTCCCGTCCTGGCCACAGTCAGGAGCTGTTATGGGTGGGCACCTCCCCAGTTCTGCCAGTGGTGGCCTCCCCAACAAAGAGACAGCAGGGGACGGGTCTCGCTTAACCTCCACGGCCCAACTGAACCAAAGTTTGCCTTCAACACCTACGTAAATGCAAACAAATTGAAACTCGACTTCCACAGAATGGGACGTCCCCCAAATGTTCCGAGAGTGAAAAAAGACCAGATTAGTAAAAACTGCAATCAACTGTTGACCTTAAGAATCTCCCTGGAGAGAGAACACATTGTTTGAATAAATGTGGACAGGAAACAAACATTCCTCTCCTACTGTCTTTCCTGGTGAAACCATCGGGGAACCTCAATAAAAATAGCCTCTGCTCTTCTATGAACTAACATCGGTAACCCCAGACTCACCCCCGACTCACCCCTGAGCAGGTGCTGCGGGGCCCCCGCAGCCTCTTGCCTGGTGCCGAGAAGGGGCACGGCCTCAGGAGGGGCTGAGGCCCATGGGGGCGAGGGGGGGGCAGCACTGAGAGGCCACTCTGGGTACATGTTCCCATCGGTGCCAGATCACATGGTTTCCTCAGAGGACACACTTTCAGGAGAACTTTCTTACAAGAGGAGCTGATGACGGGGTGTCGGCCTTCTCTGTGAAGTTGGATGGATGCTGGGACCAACCCACCCCCACCTTTAACTAGGAAGGGCTGACCGTGCTCCCGTGGCTACCTCCAGGTGACTAGGAGTCAGAGTGGTTTGGGAGCCTTGTGGGATCTGCCTTTTCCTGAGCAGCCTGGTCCCCGCCAGGCGCCGCCTCTCCCTGGGCTGAGACTCCTCTACCCGGAACCTCACATCCTTGTTCTCCTCTCGACAGGGCTCCCATCCCGGCAGCTGTGTCCCTGGGGGACACTTGGTGATGTCTGGAGACACTTGTGGTGGCCAGAGCTGGGGGTGGGTGGAGGCAGGGTGCCCACAACACCCCACAGGGCACAGGATGGCCCCCATAGCTAACAACACTCAGCCGGGTTGCTGAAGAGCTATGGTGAGAAGCGCATCTTGCAAACATTTTTGGTTTGGGTTTGGGTTCTGCAGCTCAGGGCCAATTTGTAAAGAAAAAACCCTTC
This sequence comes from Balaenoptera acutorostrata, assembly GCF_949987535.1. Lineage (NCBI taxonomy): Eukaryota > Metazoa > Chordata > Mammalia > Artiodactyla > Balaenopteridae > Balaenoptera > Balaenoptera acutorostrata. The sequence continues at coordinate 38,469,085 of NC_080078.1, forward strand.
CTCTTCACAGCACCGTGCATACTGCACGCCTCTGTGGTGGGGCCCCGAGTGCTCTCCCACAGGGAGGGTTACGAGGAGGGTGGTACCTGAGGAGGGCTGTGCTCCAGGCTGATGCACAGGGACTTCCACAAAGACGGCCGGACACATGAGCCCCTGCCTCACAGAAGCACACACTGTCAGACCACCTGACTCAATGGCCACGCTCCCCACCTGTCCGTGATTTGAACACTTTGTTTCCGTGGGCCTCCTGACCCTGGTAGTCACCGTGGGGAATTCTGCGGCATAACCAGGCCTCCCCCTACTCCCCTAGCTGTCTGTCGCCTGCAGGCCACCACTTACCCACGGGACACTCCCCTTGGCCACCACTTACCTAAAGAAACCTGCCAACCTCTAACACCAACGTGCAGCAGTGACCTCCAAATGCAAAGAACCCACATCCCAGCGGCCATGCCTCCCATGAGGAGCCACAACTGTTTGGTTAAAACACTGAAAATACAGTACATAAAAACAAAAAACAAAACAAAAACAACAAAACAAATTAAAAAATTAGAAAAACTTGAAAACCTAGAGCATAAAATAAAAAGAACTTAAAAGTAATTATTAAAAAAAAATCAAACAAAACACACCTATGAACTAAAACATAAAGGACTATAATTTATTAAGAGAGAACGATTTCAGACGACGCAGGAGAAAGAGAGACGCATGAGAACACAGGCTGGCCCAAGGGGCTGTCTGGAGACCCCAGCCTCCCAGCTTTCTGAGGCTCAACGCCCCCGCAGGAGCTTGGGGGTACACGCCAGCTGTGGGCCCCGCCCCTTCTGCCCAGATCCCACTTGCTGGAAGGACAGCCAGTGGCTGGTGGGCACGAGGTGTGCTCACTCCGCGGAACAGACGCAGAGTGAGTGGGGTCGCTTTCCAACACAGCTGGCAGCTCGTGACGACCTCCTGCAGCCCAGCTGGACACTGCGAGGCAGGAGGACAGCTGGCAATGAGTCGCGGCGGGAAGGAAGCTATGGGGAAGCCTGGGCCCACATCCACTGCTCGACCCGGCCCAGAGGGTATCCTCTGATGGCCTCAGTGGGGAATCACCAGACCCAGGGCGAGGGTCTGGTCTCTTCAACAAGCAATGGGGCCTGCGTTCCGTCCTGCCACAGCCTGCCTTCACCAGATGGCTGAGCTCACAGACCAAGACAGGCAGCAAGTGCCCAGGGGCCCTGCACGAGTGCCTGCCCTTGGCCTTCCCAGGGCCCCAGTGCTGGGGATGGAGGGTGGGTGCTCTCACTGCTGAGCTGAGCACACCTGGGACGTCCTCCTTCTCAAACTCAGGCCCCTAGATCGTTAGCACGGGTAGGCCGGTAAGAACAGCCCAAAGAAGAGAAGCTGACCCCTGGCCTTTGACTTTCTCCTGGTTGGAGTGCAAACCTCAGATACTAGAAGGACAACACGTGTGGGGTGAAGCCCAGTCTGGCTGCGAGGCTCTGGGTTGTGTTGGGGGATGGTCACTACGCTCAGCCCTGCCCGATGGGCACACCCTGGCTGTAGGCAGGTCCCCCCTGTCCTATGGGCACGCCCTGGCTGTAGGCAGGTCCCCGAGCAGCCGAGAGCCCCGGCTGCGGCCACACCCTCCTGAATGAATGTGGGGCGACGGGGAGCCCTCACTCCACAGCACGGCTACAAAACCTGGTAGCTGGAGCTGAGCTGCAGCTGGCCGAGGTCACTCAGGTGCCAGTGGTCCCCCGCAGGCATGAGCTTGCCCCCCATCTGTGCACGTACCACACCGTCGGTCAGGGGGAAGACGCTCAGGGAGGTGGGGCGCTCCTTCCTGTTGAAATATGGGGAGAGAAGGAGAGGGGGGGATTAGGCGGTGGCTCCTGAAACAGGGCTGCAAACTCTTTCTGGACATGCAGATGCTTATTCTGCAGCTGGAGCTGCTCTAAAAGACGCCCCTGACCACGGGCTGTAGGGAAGGGCGTGACCTTCTGGGTGGCCAGGCGCACAGGACCTCTGACCGCTCTGACCTGCAGCCGCGCTAATCAGCGTGTTCACCTGCTCAGGGCATCGCCACTCCGCTGTGATCCCATAGAACATTTCCCCTCCGTTACACTGTCATTTATCAGTTTTATTTATTTCCATTGTAAACAGACACCTGCACAGCAATGCCTGTGACAGGCCCTTTGGCATCACAGGCAGCATTGCCTGGTTCCTCCTTGGCCCTACTTCTGCCTCCTGGAGCCAGCCAGGAGGAGTCAACCCTTTCTCCCCTGTTCTTTGTTCCTCGCCCTCCCCCAACACCCCATCACTGTTTTCAGGAGACCTGGGCACGGAGTTTCTCATGGGGTGCTTTTCTCTTGCTCCGAGCATTTTCCCCCGTCACGGAGCACTGACACCACAGAGGCGCCTTATAAAGCTATGCTAGCAAACTGAGAATGTCCAGTGGGCTGGACTGATGCTCAAAGCCGCCTGCTGTGGGCTCAGTCTCTGGGATATGCTCCGCGGGCTGCTAGCGGCGAGGGCACGGAGCCCAGGCCCAGGGCAGACACATGGCGCCCCAGAGCCTGTCGGTGGCTGCATGGAGTCCATGCTGCTCAGAGCTGTTCAGGCCAAGCACCCAAATCCCTGACACACAGGGGCTGAGGTGGGAGGGGTGGCAAGGCTTCCTCAGGGGTTCCACGGAGCCGGGTCCAGAGGCTGGGCTGTCCTGGAGGGAGGACGGTGGCTTCCTCACAGTGCCTGGGGGATGCAGGTGATGGACAAGGGAGCGGAGCGGCCGCCATGACCAGAACTTCCTATGGCTGGCGGGCAGCTGCCTGAGGCATGACTCTGGGAAGGATGTCTCTCTGGGGGGGCCCCAATGGCTCCAGGGCTGTGGGGCTGGGGCGGAGCAGGAGGAGAACTCACAATCTGGAAGCCCCTCCGAGATGCTCGAGCTGCTGGTCTGTCCTGTTCAGGAAGACACTGCCTCCTGCAGAGCAGGGTCCCCGGACCTGTTGGGACCTGGCTGTGCCTCTGAGGACTAAGCTGCGGGAGGGACAGGGCCAGAGGAGGCCTGCAGGGCCGGACAGGTGCCTCGGCCGCTCGGGAAGGCGGTTTCCTGCTGACGACCTCAAGTGCCTCACGCAGCCCTTGTCCACCATGACAGACGACACTTTCTCGGTTAAGAGCTCAGACGTCAAGTTAGAAAGCTCTGGGTCTGCAGATCCATCCCAAGCTCAGCAGCCCGTGGCTCAGTCCTCGCCAGGCTGTTCTCTGACCACAGCCCCCAGGCCCTCGGCGTCTGGGAAGGCAGCCACCGCTCTGTGGGGTGCTCCCTCAGGGCTCCCAGCCCCTCCTCCACCACTGTTCCTCCGCTGGGCTCCCAGTGCCCATATGGGGGTGCCTCTCCTGGGGCCCAGCTCTGACCTCGGTGGGGGATGCACATAAGGGGTTCCTCGGCGCAGGCTGTCACCAGATACCATGGGGTAACGTGACGGCGGGGCAGGGTGGGGCCACCTGCCCCCAGGATGGGAGCCCGTATCCATCGCCCGCCTCCACGACTCTGTGTGCCAACAGACAGCCAGGCCGCACTCCCCGATGGAAATCCTCATGAGGATCGGGTCCCGTGTCCTCTCTGCTGCTCCCCGCAACCACAAGCCTCAAGAGCGTTCGCTGGGTGCTGCTGACTGCCGGCCAGAGTCCATCCAAGGCTCACCCACCGTGTCCTCTTGTTATAGCCCCGCAGCTCCCCCGGGAGACGCCAATGCTCATCCACTTCAGAGGCTACAGCCCGAGGGGGTCACACTGCTCGCAGAGGTCACGCCACTGGCTCTGGGTCCTAAGTGACTGAGCTGGGCTGCCTAACACCAGGCGCAGGGTCTCCACCCCTGCCCGCCACCTCCTGGGGGTGCAGACATGCGGCCCGACCCGCAGGCCGGGTGGACGTTTGATAGTGGGGCCTGCACTGCTACCTGCTTCAGGGCTGCCTCGGGGCCTGGGGCCCGCCTGCCCCTCCTCGGCAGCAGGCCCTGTAAACACCAAGTCCGGAGCCTCCAATCTGTACGATTCCAGCAGCCGTCCGAGCTCCCCCAACCCGAGGCCTAGGGACAGCTGCAGCCTTTACCTTCTCCTCCACGACTGGCGAGGACTGCAGAGCAGTGACAGACAAGGGCCAGCACACGGCGGGGACAGCACAGAGGGCAAGACAAGAAGGCAACATTAGAGAGCAAAGGTCGGGGGCTCTGGGGGCACGTGTGCGCACACGGAGAGGGAGGGCCCCCACGGGGACAGACAGATGTGGAACACGCAGATGCCTATGCAGGATGGACACAGGGCACACAGACACACACCCCCTTGGCTTGGACGGCAAGTTGCGCCCACTCAGCCCCGGGCAGTGGGCGAGCGTCCTTCCCGCGACACTCCTGGCACACGCAGGCACTCACATGTGCAGTGACAGGGCACACGATCGCATACGCCACGTTCATGGGCCCACGCACGCTCACCACCGGTTTTGTTTTATTTTGTTTTAATTTATTTATTTTTGGCTGTGTTGGGTCTTCGTTGCTGTGTGCGGGCTTTCTCTAGCTGCAGTGAGCGGGTGCTACTCTTTGCTGCGGTGCATGGGCCTCTCATTGTGGTGGCTTCTCTTGTTGTGGAGCATGGGCTCTAGGCGTACAGGCTTCAGTAGTTGTGGCATGCAGGCTCAGAAGTTGTAAATCACGGGCTCCAGAGCACAGGCTCAGTAGTTGTGGCGCACGGGCTTAGTTGCTCCACAGCATGTGGGATCTTCCTGGACCAGGGCTCGAAACCGTGTCCCCTGCATTGGCAGGCGGATTCTTAACCACTGCGCCACCATGGAAGCCCTCACCATCGGTTTTATTCTAAAGACACACAGATTCACAAAACCAAGCCAGGACTGAAGGACAACTGTGCCTGTCTGGGCTCAGCAGTGGCCAGCAGCTCCCCGGCACTAATGACGAGCCTCCTCGGGGAGCCGGAGAGTCTAAACTAAGGAGATGGGCAGACACACATCTGTCCCCAAAGGATCCAGAGTTGTGGCTGGAGGGGTACACCCCAGAGAAGAGCAGGCCAGGAGGGCAGCACAGGGCCTTCCCCTTCATCTGCTGCAGCAGCACAGGCCACACTGGGATGTCTGCACTCTCTGAGCCCTAAAGAGGCCAACGCCCAGCACAGTGGGAGAAAGCCTGTGCTTTCTCTCCTTCCACCAGCGTGCCCTCTGGACGTGGGAGGTGTAGCTGCCATCTACATCCATTCGTCTGGAAGTGGGCCCGGGGCAGTCAGACATGCATGGTGGGCCCTGGGAACATCTCCATCACAGCCCAGTGTCCAGGCTGGCGGGGCAGGGGCGGCTGCAGGGCCAGCAGGAGCCCAGAGTCTCATACGCTGTGGCAGCAAGCATGGGGCAAGCGATTCCGTGCGCCACAGTGAGGTTAAATGTCGCCAGCCAGCTGGCAGAGCAATGGAGGCAGCCCAAACGCAGCCCTGCCTCTCTGCTTCCCAAACAAGCGCTGCTCTGGCCACCGCCGCGCAACACACACACACACACACACACACAGGAAGGCACCTCTTCACTGCCAAGGCACAGGAGGGTCGCAGCTGACAGCCCCAGGCTCCTCCTTCCTGCAGGCAGGCATCTCTACCCCCGTGGAGCTCAGGAAGGTGTCTTAGCAGAGAGTGCCCAGGGCCTGGAGAGGATGGACACACAGCCAAGTGCACCCTGGCCTCAGGGACACCCTGAGGAGGATCAGATGGGGACACAAGGCTGGGCAGGAATCTGGGCCAGAGCCCAAACTCTAGGTAATGCCCGAACAGCCAGCCTCTGCAGCCCCAAAACAACACGAGGAGCTCCCAATTCCAGGTTGGCATTTGGTGCAGTTCCTTGGAAATTCCCTCAGTGACTTCTGAGGGCCAGGAGTGAGGCTTTCACAGTGTGTCAGGAAACGGTGGCTTGGAGATGGGTATTTCCTACCTTCAGATAAAACTGGCCCAGAAACAGTATCTGCAAAGGGTTTTGTAGTTTAACACACTCTTTGATACACATTCCCTCACTTAATTCTCAGAGAGCCGGGAGGGTCAGCTAATGACCCCCTGATACCCTTTCCTGGGGCGCACACATTTACAGAAAGAAAGCATCCGCAACGGCTGTATCCCCTACTCCCCACGAGAAGCGGCGAGACTGTCTAAAAACATGCCAGTGGTCCCCTGGATGACCGCCCTTCCTAGGCCTGGCTAGGCCTCCGCTGACATATTACACTTTCCGTTTTCAAATCGGAAGACTCAACAGCTTCGCCCACCATGGCCCAGTGAGTAGCTGACGATGCGCAGCATGGAAGGGCCTGAATCTCCTTGTTTGCAGACATCACCCACCAAGGAGACAGGTGCAGAGAAAACAGAGCCTTTTAGTGACCAGAACTGGGGCTTCCGGTGTTCGCTGCAGGAACAAGAGGCCACAGCTGCAGAGGCACGAACAGCAAGCTCTATCCGTTGGGCCTGGGGTTCCAGCCTCAGGAGCCTCCTCTCTCCTCCAGCCTTATGGAGCCATGGCCTCCCATGGCAACACCCTGGAGAAGATCTCTGACAATCTGCTCCTGGGGTACTAAGGTGCAGTTTTATCCTGACTGAAGATGGAGCAGGAACCTGGCCTCTGCAGGCTTCTCTCTGCTCCCCGAATAAAACCAGCATGGCAGGCCGTGGCTGCGTCTGCTGGTCACCGAGGTGTGCGGGCCTCCCCCACCACCTAGAGTCGATTCTCGCAATTCGAGCTGTTGTATTCTACAAAGTCACTGCAAACACTGCGTTTGCTTGTAGAAGAAACACGTACATAGGTAGGTACGCATCTCACACAGATTAGAATCTTCATTCCTCACTTATCCTGGTACACTGTTTCCTTTATTTTACAAAACAGAAAACGAGGTGCCAGAAGTATTTAACATATCTTAGAGGACAGGGGCCAGAGCTGGGCTCCATCCAGTCCCCACTGACTGGCCCCTGGACCCCAGCGTCTTGCAGGACACTGCGCCACCCGCCGCCCCCATCCCTGGGCATCTCTGCAGGAGGTGGAGCGTCGCCTGGCACCACCTCAGCTGGCACCCTGTGCACTGGGTGACTCAAATTTTTCGCCGCTCTGAGCACATCTGCAGATGACTGCGAAAGTGCCGTGAGTGGTGATTTTGAGGCTACAAATAAATTGTACAGAGTAGGCGAATTCAGAAACACGGAATTTGCAGGTATTAGGATGGACTACGTGGTTTTACCTGGGTCTCCGTGACGGCCTGCGGGCCTGCAGCAGATCCACCCCAGCCCCTCACCTGCTTGGTGCCGTCCTCAACACACACCCCGGCTCAAGCCGCACACTCTAACCAGACACCCCTCTCCCTGAGTCGGGGGGGGCCACGGCTCCTCTTGGGGGAGGGCACCAAGCTCTGGCGCCCGGCTTCCCGCCCTACCTCCTCCCCGGCAGGGTGCTCTCGGTCTGGCTGTTCCCCCCGACCTGCTGCATCTTGGACCTCTCGATGTGCTCCACGTAGGTCTGGATCATCTGTGAAGAGGACACATCCGAGTGAGCCCTCCCTGCCCACGAGGTCCACCCGCCCACCCCCTCCAGCCTGTGCCGCTTTCACCCCCACTGGGCTCGGACAGAGATGAAGGCAGAGTTCAGGGAAGAGAGTCTGGCCACAATGAGGCCCAGGGCTTTCAGGTTCAGCAGGTGAACCCCAGGGAATGAAAAGGCGGCCAAGGTCGGCAGCCAACCCCACGTGGGGCTTTACCACTTCCTCATGGCCCTGGCCCCATGGCAGGGACACCCACCTCCGTGTGCCGCTGGTGCAGGGCATTGTACTCCTTCTTCATCTCCGACTCCCGCTCCTCCAGCCGGGAAACTAGAAAACACAACCAATGTTTGTCAGCTGCACAACCCGCTTCTCCAGGGCACGTACTTCTCTGGGCTTGACTGCTGGGGGGCAGAGACAAACCCATGCCTGGACCCTGAGCTCAGAGGTGGCCTCATCAGCACAGAATGCCCTGGGGACCCTAGCAGGCGGTTCTGATGGGCCCGGGTCTGGGTGCATCACCGTGTGTGCGGTTATCTGAGGCTATTCAATCCTGCTACAGAGAGGAAGAGCTGGGTGAAACTCACACAAGCCTTACTCTCTATGTCTTAAGTCAGCTGGTAGCTTCGGAGGTGCAGGCAAAACTCACAGGATGTGTCACGTTGTGTCACACGTAGACAAGGAACGAGCAGGTGGCTTGTGGACAGAGGCAGAATTCGGAAGTAAGCAGCCTCTGAGACACACTAAAGAGAAGAATATCTGAACACAGGATGAAACACACAGGTGTCCCTCACACGGACCAGGGGCTGGAAAGACCAAGTCACGATCGTGCCACCTCTGGGCTGGCAGCTGTGTCACCCCTGTGACACCCAGGATGGTCCCCACGTGTGCTCTGACCAAGAGGCACAGGGAAACACCTGAGTGCCGCGGGCTAACTGGACAGCCAAGCCACAGAGCCAGCATGCCGCGGGCCTCAGACATCTTGCGTCTGTGGCCCTTTGTTCCAACCTCAGTTCTGTTGAACTCTGCACAGAGCGAGACAGGACGCGCGGCAGCCTTGTTCTCCCCTCTCCTTGGTCCTTGCCCCTGATGCTGACCAAATGGAAAACTTCAGACTGTACCTTGGAGTTTATATGTTTTCCTTCTAAGAAAAGATGAAAAGGTTTCACATGAAAATTATTCTAAGCAAAGGGAATATTAAGGATTCTGTGTAGTCATAGAAAGGGTGGATCTATGCAAAACTAAAATGGGCCTTTCGGTTCGCCTCTGCTCCACAAAAACTAGCGTGTTTGTGTGTGTGTGTGTTGCCATTAGCTGTGCTCACCTACAACACCCAGGGGGGTATTGGCTTTAGCAAAATGGGCTTCCAGTCTTGGTTTGGGATACGGATAGACCCAACCATCAAACCATTTTTTTAAAATTTATTTTATTTAATTTATTTTATTTTTGGCTGCGTTGGGTCTTTGTTGCTGCAAGCAGGCTTTCTCTAGTTGCAGCGAGTGGGGGCTACTCTTCCTTGCGGTGCGCATGCTTCTCATTGTGGTGGCTTCTCTTGTTGGAAGCATGGGCTCTAGGTGCGCGGGCTTCAGTAGTTGTGGCACGCAGGCTCAGTAATTGTGGCTCGTGGGCTCTAGAGCACAGGCTCAGTAGTTGTGGTGCACGGGCTTAGTTGCTCCGCGGCATGTGGGATCTCCCCAGACCAGGGCTCGAACCCGTGTCACCTGCATTGGCAGGCGGATTCGTAACCACTGCACCACCAGGGAAGTCCTTCTTTCTTTCTTTCTTTCTTTTTTTTTTTGATATGATCTTAACTTTTTCAGAGGAACGAAGGCACCTGTTATCCAAGGTAATGAGGTAAAGCAGCAAACTAGGTCTCAACCATCAAAACCACTAATTACAGAAAACTGAAATTACAGGGTCGTTATAACTTTGAGAGTATAGTTTAAACAAAGACTTCTAAAGGTAAAATAATAGTTCTTATTAAAAAAAAAAAAACCCTTTCCTCGCCTCTCCTTGTAAGGGACAGGGTGTTCCCGTAGGCACCCCGGTTGGCCATGAGTGCCCCCTAGGAACTGTCATTACAGGGGCACCATTGTTGGGCCCAACTTTCAGGTCACAAAAGAGCACCCACTCCTCAAGCAGCACACAGGCAGGAGCCCCAGATGGCAGCCAGGAGCTCTGTCCTAAAGGGCCACACAAAGTTCACAGATTTGTGAATTTTGGGTCAGACTGCAACATTAAGCAAAAGTGCTCCGTCATCAGAGGGGCCTTATTTATAAATTTTATTTATTTCCACAAAGGATTTGAGGCCATTTACAGAAATACAGAGAGGTGTAAAGACAGAAAACAAATTACTGAGGGAATCACAATGAAAATAAGATAAGGCTCTCATTGGGTTTTCTCACTCTCTTTTTATCAAAGGCTCTCAACATCCCTCCCAGCTGGGTGGGTCTGAGAACAACAAATGCATTCAAAATGCAATTTCATCTCTCCGGGCTAGCGACTTACTCTGATCTGCATAGTTTTTGGCCTTCAGTTCCAGCTGGCGGGTCTGAAAGTCGTAGTGTTCCACCTGGGTTTGTAGCTCTTTCTTCTCTTGTTCCAAGGCATCTTCAAACTCAATAAATTTCTATACATGCAAGGAAGAAAAACAGCAGGCGTCATGAATGTGGGATGGCCAGATGACAGCAGCCCCTCAGAAGGGCCCACGCTCAGGCCCAGAATGTGGTTTCTGAACCCCAGAGCCGGCTTCCCTTCCCGTCCACCACCCGCCACAGCCCTGCGGAGAGCTTCCCAACAGTGGATACCACAGCCTTCTAACCAGCTATCCGGCAGTCACCTGGGGCCCTGAAGTCGGAAAAGCCCACACACGCTGTCTTTAATCTTGAAATTCTTAATAGTTTTGAACAAGGGGCCCCCATTTACAGTTTTGCACTGAGCCCCACAAATTATGTAGCTGGTCCTTAGGCAGTGGAGTAATATTATTCCTCTCAACACTGAACATCTAAAAGAGGCCAGGTGTGGACTTCCCTGGTGGTGCAGTGGTTAAGAATCTGCCTGCCAATGCAGGGGGGCATGGGTTTGATCCCTGGTCTGGGAAGATCCCACATGCCGCAGAGCAACTAAGCCCGTGCACTACAACTACTGAGCCTGCGCTCTAGAGCCCGCGAGCCACAACTACTGAGCCTGCATGCCACAAGTACTGAAGCCCGCGTGCCTAGAGCCCGTGCTCCACAACAAGAGAAGCCACCGCAATGAGAAGCCCGCACACTGCAACAAAGAGTAGCCCCCGCTCGCTGCAACTAGAGAAAGCCCGCGCGCAACAACAAAGACCCAACGCAGCCAAAAATAAATTTAAAAAAAAAAAAGAAAGAAAGTCTCTAATTTTCAAAAATAAAAATAAATAAAGAGGCCAGGTGTACTTTCCTCTTAACCTGTATCTCAGTCACTGCTCAGTTCAGGAAGCCATCCTTCGTGGAATAACCGGCAATGCATAGCACTGCTCTGATTCTTTTAAAAACAAGATGGGGGGTTGTTGGCCTAGATTTGGAATCTGCACTTTACATGGCAAGTTTCTGAGCAAAATTACTATCGAATCAAGTGAAAAGAAAGCACTTTGTAAAACAAAAGAAAATCCTAAATGTTCTTAGGAGGAGACCTAGGTTAACACTGACAGCCCAGGGTAAAGACAGGGTCTGGTCCAGGGGGATAGGCACTGGGCAGCAAACACCCACCCCCTCCCTCCGCTAGGTGATGGCCTGAAGGCCACAGCCCTGCAACAACCCTGATGGGAACTGTTAACACCTTGATTTTACAGCGTATGAAACGGAAATATTAGTAAGAAATTTCATTTGTAGGAAGCATAAATGTCAGCTGGGTTCTTAAGACACAAAGAGTGTCTCAGAAGATGGGAATATAAAACGGGCTGTTGATTCCAGGTTTCGGGTGTCTGGGACAGTCAACGAGTTCGTGGTGGCCATAGCTGTATTTCCCGTAAAAACTGCACCCAGTCCCCCACCCCGACTCTGGGCCCCAGAGACGCTTCTTCCTACAGCAGCTTCTCAGAGGTCTTTGTGCTGAAAAGCACTGGGGCTCCTGCCCAAAGGATGACTCACCCAGTGCAGTGACAGAGGGCAAAAACACCCGGGACGGGGGCGGGCGGGGGTGCGTCAGAAAGAAAATCTGTATTGATGACATCACTTACAACTTAAGTAAAATGAAGAACACCCGCCCCATTGCCAGGAAAATGCACACAAATGGTGTAGCGGCACAAAAATTTAAAGTAAGCGGTTTTGAATGACTGTGGCCATGACCAGCATATGAAGAATAAACAAATGCTATTAATTGGTTGGTAAAGAAATTATTTAACTCGGGTAATTTTAATTCCTATTACTTAAAAAAAATTAAAAGAATGATATAAACATATTCTTTTGCAGAAAAATCAGATGAGAGTGTTAAGTGAAAATAATACTTTTAAAAAACCATAATTCTGCCATGCTATCAATGGTTAAGAAACAACAACAACAACAAAACCATAATTCTACCAACCAGAGAGGCTCAGTTAAAACTGGGTGACATTCTTCCAGACACGTGTGTGAGTGTGTGGAGCGGATGTGCCATCATTTTGTACACGGTATCTTGACCGGACTTATTCACTCATTTACACTGGAAATGTCTCTCCACACTAAGAACTGTGCTCTGCCACTCCTACTTCTAACAGGTGTGTGTTCCCCTGTCGGTGTATGTCTGCAGAGCATAGTTTACTCAACTGATCGCCTCCTGTTGGACTTTCAGGCTGCTTTAAAACGTCCATTATTATTGTTACTACTTGTGTATCTGCCCAGTGGCATCCTGCTCCCCAAGGCCAGATGGGAACCCCAACCCCCCAGGTCGGGTGGTGCCCTTCCCAGAGCCCCCATGGCCTCCGCGCTGCCAACCCGACAGGTGGGAAAACGGCAGAGCATAATTGTCTTAATTTTCAGCTCCTGGATTACTAGTGAGACTGAATAAATCCATTAGTCATATACACTACTTCTAACAGCTCATTACGTCCTTTGTCCAATTTTCTACTACAGGTTCTTATTTTTCTTAACAATTTGTAAGGACTTATTAGACCCATTCAAGAATTTGTCTTCTACGCTGCAAGTACTTTTCCCAGGATGTAGTCTGTGTGTGTACAGTACAGAAGTTTACTTACTTCTACACCATTTACTTAATAATTTACCCTTTCTTCATTGCTCTGAATGCTACCTTTATGATATGCTAACTTCTAAGACATATTTCAGTCTGTTTCTGAGCCAGTAACCAAAGGTTTTTTTAAACTTGTAGCGTAATAGCATCTTTTAATAGCTGATATACACTTACCCTCTTAACTCTTCCTTTTCAATATTTTCTTGGTTACTCCCACTTGTGAATTGTTCTAGATTAAGTTGAGAATCATCCTGAATCACTTATATATTATTTTTTGAATCAACGTTTTGCCTGTCAGAAAGCATCAGTTCTCTGGTCCTCAGGAAGGGGTCCCTGTTTTTCATGACAAAATGCTCAGGGCTGGACTTGGGCTGAATGGAAAGCTCATCTTGAGCCAGTGAAGAGCTGAATGATGGGGCGACTGGGGCTGGAGGATGGAAAATGCTCCCTTTCTGTAAACTGAGCCCTGTCCTACCTCCAAGCTGGAGCACCAAAGTTTTACACAAAGAAAAGCGTTCTGTGGTGCTAACATCATTTCTCTAGAATTCCCATCTGTATTTCATCATATTACCTGCATTTCATAGCTGAGAGTCAGCTAAAAAGATTTCTAGACGAAAGATGATTGGCTGCACCACGCAGCATGTGGGATCTTAGTTTCCTGACCAGGGATCAAACCCATGCCCCCTGCAGTGGAAGCGTGGAGTCTTAACCACTGGACCACCAGGGAATTCCTCCAGATTCTTAAGAAGGTCAGACAGATGTTCCTAAATCTATCCTGATAGGTGATCGTTAAAATCCAATGTAGATGACAGTCCCAAAAAGCTTTGTCATGCCATAAAACAACCGATACGCTTTGAGATCCCCGATGAAGTTGGCCCCGAACCAGGTGACATGCAGAAATCCTCTAATGTTATGATATTTTAAGGCCTTTCAGCCCTAGGAAATACGGAGACATTAACTGAGAGAGAAAACATCTAGGTAAGCTGTGTACATGTATGTCCTCAAGGCCAAAGGCAGAGGGCACCCCAAGTGGCAGGGAGACATGAACGCACAGGACATTTGTGGTTCCCAGGCCACAAGGAATCCTGGAGCCAAGGGACAGTCCTGTGATGGGAATGGTCAGTCATCAGTAACCACCCGCAGACAAGGGGTGTGAGTGATCACGATCACAATCACGTGGCAGCAACTCCCCAGATGAACAAAAAGCCCCAAGGAACCCACAAGGGACCACCAGCATACTAAAGGGCCAGCCCTCAGCTTCCCTGCTGGGCTGGACCAAACACCGGGACACCGGGACACTGCAGGCTCTGCAGGTTGGCGACCACCGCACTTGGCATTTGGGGAAGAACCGCTCTTCCCCGCTACCTTGAGGGACAGCATCGAACCAGACAGAGCTGACTAGGGGGCATCTCAGGGGCTCCAAGTCCACGAAAATATCACAAACACAATATGCTGTTCTACAGCTTAAAAGGCATCCTCTTTCTTCCCCTCCTGAAAAAACTCTTTCAACGTTATTACAGTAATTTTAGTTAACGAAAACGCAAGCTAACTCTTTAACTGAAATGGAAGATGCAATGCCACCTTCATCAAATATTATGAGGGATAAATAACGTGAAGGACCAGTGTCTGGCCAAGACTAAACAGATATTTAATCATTGCTTTTTATGAGGAAATGCTTGGGGCTAGACTTGGGATGAAGTAAGAATCACCTGGACAAGTAAGGAGTAGTTGATGGACTAAAGCAGGGGCTTCGTGGTTGGTGGTTAAATGAATAAGTGAGGAAAATCCAAGTTCTCCTCCAAAACGAGGGGGGCAGCTGCGGCGGGGGAGGTGTCAGGAGGGAACTCTAGTAACTGGGTTAGAGTCACAAAACATTCAATAGATGTTTTCAAGGAAGCAGAAAATATTTTTATTTACAGATCATTTACTTTAGATTTAAGAGAATCAAGAATTTTCAGTGGTGGGGGCCAGGGTAAGTTATCTCTATAAGGAAGTCGTCCATAAGAAAGCTAAACATTTTTCAATTTTTACTGAATTTGTCCAATTCAATTTATCCAATATGAATGGAAATGAGAAGAATAAAAATTTTAACAGCATTTGGGTCGAGTGGGTCTGCCTGGTGCTGGATTGTGAAACAGAAGGAATCTACAGTCTGAGACATGCCAAAGTGAAAAACTCGTACACACGCCAATTACATGCACTACAGATTTGAGTTTGTCTGGAATTGTCATCTGTCTAACCGAGTCTAGTCAAAATGTCACTTAGCACCTGATAACACACAGAGGTTTAAGGCCACCTCACAACAAATCTTTTGAGCCTCCCGAAGAGCAATGAGGAGCAACTAACAATTGAGGAAAAGGTACCAGGGTGTCTTAACATGAACACTGAGCTAGGAAATACCTGATTCTTACAGCTAAATACCAATCTACTACATGATTTCCTTTTTAGATTTTGTTTTTAAGATATACTTCTACCTCTCCCTCTCACTAACAAATTGCTCTGTTTTAAAATTAAATTCAACTTTGGTTTTCAGAATTTGCCTTTTGGTGAATTTCAAGGTACATACTGAAGTAACCTGAGAGTGTGGGAACTTCCAAACATCCAGGAACCAGAGGAAGCTTTTCTCAATATCCCATGGAATGAGATCATTCTGTCTAACTCATGCATAAAACCAAACTTAAGAAATAAACTGACTTTTTCAGGACTTCCCTGGTGGCACAGTGGTTAGGAATCCGCCTGCCAATGCAGGGGACACAGGTTCGAGCCCTGGTCCGTGAAGATCCCACATGCCGCGGAGCATCTAAGCCCATGCGCCACACTACTGAGCCTGCACTCTAGAGCCTGCGAGCCACAACTACTGAGCCCGTGTGCCTAGAGCCCGTGCTCTGCAACAAGAGAAGCCACCGCAATAAGTCTGCGCACTGCAATGAAGAGTAGCCCCTGTTCGCTGCAACTGGAGAAAGCCTGTGCACAGCAACGAATACCCAACGCAGCCAAAAATAAATAAATAAATAAATTCATTTTTAAAAAAAGAAATAAACTGACTTTTCATGTCAAATATAAAATTAAGACAACAGAAGCCAGCATTCCTAATCCCAGAATGCAAGAGAAATTACTAGGTAAATACTCTTTTATAACATAATCATTAGAATTCTGGTAACTTTCATAATTGAAGGCTATTTTAATTAAAGGCAAAGTAAATTAAGACATGAAATCCAATCCTTCCCTCTATATGTCCTTTAGGCCAGGGTCACACATAGGAAATAATTCAATTCTGGTTGAATTGTTAGAAATAAAACAGGAATCAAAGATTTTGTTCTTTTGCATGTAATTCCTTCCTGGGGGTGAGGGGGTAGAGTAAAATGTCCAAAAGAAAAACGCTCTCTTTGGGTCTTTTACCTTAGGCAGAGTGGTGCACTGGGGTGCTGGGCACAGGCTCTGTGCCCAGGGGAGATGCCCTCTACGGATGGCTAATTCCCTGCTCCTGTCGGTCACTCCCATCATGATCAAATATTTACTGGGTGTTCACAGGGGTGCTGAACTCATGAGACCTCAAACCTCAGAGGTTTTTTTTTCCATATTCCATGACTGTTACCATTTACATCTAAAATGCAGTGTGGGCAGGTGGACAGAGAGGGAGGGAAGGGCATTTCTGCTTTCAAGTTTTAGACACACGTCTGAGATCAGGCCACTGTGCAGGAACCCAAGAACAAGGTTGGATTCATTTTTTAAAAAGCACAGATTCCTCATTTAGGTTAAAGGAACCACTGGTTCAGCATCTGCCTGAGATGAATCCCAACAAATGGCATTGGTTTAACTCACACTGATTTTCAAGAATTGGTAAGACAGGGACTTCCCTGGTGGCTCAGTGGTTAAGACTCCGTGCTCCGAATGCAGGGGGCCCACGTTCGATCCCTGGTCAGGGAACCAGATCCCACACGCAGGCCGCAACTAAGAGTTCGCATGCCACAAGTAAGGAGCCTGTGAGCTGCAACTAAGGAGTCCACCTGCCACAACTAAGACCCGGCGCAACCAAGTAAATAAAAAAAAAAAAATATTAAAAAAAAAAAAGAATTGGTAAGATAGGAAAGATGTCTGTAAAAAATACATATTTTAATATATTACACATTTATTTAAGTATTTAATGTTAAATACTAATATATACTTTGTATCTTAAAATATACATTAAATTTATTATATTAGTTATGATATACGACATGATTGGTTCTGGGGAGAAATAAGAAAAAGGAAGATAAGACAAAAACTGTAAATGCCCCATCCTGGGAGAAATTTCCCTGGGAGAACTTATTCTCAAGTAGACTGTGTTCTTTGAAGCATTCTTTTTTTTTTTTTTTTAATTAATTAATTTATTTATTTTTGGTTGCATTGGGTCTTCGTTGCTGCACACGGGCTTTCTCTAGTTGTGGTGAGCGGGGGCTACTCTTCATTGCGGTGCGTGGGCGTCTCATTGTGGTGGCTTCTCTTATTGTGGGGCACGGGCTCTAGGCACAAGGGCTTCAGTAGTTGTGGCACGCAAGCTCAGTAGTTGTGGCTTGCAGGCTCTAGAGCTCAGGCTCAGTAACTGTGGCACATGGGCTTAGTTGCTCCACAGCATGTGGGATCTTCCTGGACCAGGGCTCGAACCCATGTCCCCTGCATTGGCAGGCAGATTCTTAACCACTACGCCACCAGGGAAGTCCATCTCTGAAGCATTCTTAGCAGTTTACCCTGATTTCTTCAACTTCCTAATCCACTTGGCTTCTACATCCCTCTCGCTCCATTTAACAGGAGAGACCTGAGGACACCCATGGTTGCCCTTTGGTGGACACAGGGTCTCGCTGTCCAGAAGCGTACACTGAAGACCCGAGGCCACAAGCCTGGGCAGAACCCATGGGATCCCGCCTGGATGTGGGTCCGATTCACTGGGAGAAGGAAGTGGTAAGAGGCCGGTGTGGGAAGGTCAGGGAGCAGGAGCACAAGCTGAAGTTGAGTGGAAGGAAGGGCACCCAGAGAACTTGAACAAAAGGCATCACCTTGAACCCACCACTGTAGATAATCAGAATCCAAATGCCCTGACCCTTGTCTCACAAACCCCGCCAACGGAGGTCCGCTCCACTGATCTTGGCATTCCCCAAATCTCTTGCCCATGAGAGGTGCTCAAAAGAAGGTAACTGACTTATGATTCCGCGGGCTCTAAGTGTCTGTGAATATTTCCTTTCCTCGGGTCGAGCCTTTCCCACCCTGGTGACAGGGATGCTTTCTTAGGACGCGCTAGCCGGCCACCGACTGATTCTAACCGCTTGGTTTCCCTGCCCATCTTCCAGCAGGGCTCCCTGTGTGCAGCTGCATGCAGGACAGGCTGCACCGGAGCCTCCCAAGTCCCCGAGAAACAGGGCGCAGGTGTGGACCGGGAGCTCCTGTTCCACCAGAGGAGATGGATGGACACCCACACAGCAGGCTACACTAGCAATGAACGGATGAATGAAAGAACGGCAACAACTTGGGTGAATCTCAAATCATTATGCCGTGTGAGAGGAGCCAGTCAAAAAAAGAGTGTACACTGCAGGATTCAGTTTATATAAGGTTCTAGAAAATGCAAATCAATCTACAGTGGCAGAAAGCAGACCGTGGTTACCTAGGGATGGGGGAAGTGGGGAGAGAGTATTGAGGGCCACAAGGAAACTTTGGGGATGATGGAGATCATCATTATCTTGATTGTGGGGATGGTTTTTGGGTGTAGACGTGTTAAAACTCACCAAATTGCACACTTCAAATATGTACAGCTTAGTGCACTGACCTCAACAAAGTTGTTACAAAGAAAGAACGGAACAGAACTGAAGCCCATGGTCGAAGATTTCATGGTGCGCTGTAAGCACTAGCTGCTTTCTAGGTGCTGGGATTTCCCTCCAGACTTCTTCTCAGCCTTTCAAGAATTTCATCACCTCTCTGTTGTTTCCTAAATAGCTGCAATGCTTTTTTTCCTTTTCCTCATCTCACAATATTTTCTTCTATTCTCCTGTTTCAAAACCTGCTACACTTTGGGGTCTCCCCTCTTTCTAGAACATGTTCACTGAAGAAAAACACCCCACCTTTTAAGCATCTTCCTTTCTTGCCTGACGCTATGAAACAGGTCACAGAAACATTTACTGCCTGTCCTTACAGAACAGTGATTGAGCTAGACCGTCCACGGCTACACTGCCCAGTACCTTAGCCACAGCCACACGTGGGTATTTAAACTTAATATAGGGAATTCCCTGGTGGTGCAGTGGTTGGGAATCCGCCTGCCAATGCAGGGGACACGGGTTCAAGCCCTGGTCTGGGAAGATCCCACACACCGCGGAGCAACGGAGCCCATGTACCACAACTACTGAGCCTGCGCTCTAGAGCCCAGGAGCCACAACTACTGAGCCCATGCGCCACAACTACTGAAGCCCATGTGCCTAGAGCCCATGCTCCACAACACGAAAAGCCACCGCAATGAGAAGCCCCCGCACCGCAACGAGGAGTAGCCCCTGCTTGCCACAACTAGAGAAAGCCCGCGCACAGCAACGAAGACCCAACCTAGCCAAAAATAAATAAATAAATAAATAAATAGTTTTAAAAAATAAACTTAAACTAATTTAAATGACATAAAAATAAAAACTCATCCTCAACTGCATGAGGCACATGTGAAGTGTCGGTGGCCCTGTGTGGACACACAGCAGAACAGAAATTTCCATCCTCACACAGAGCTGTGTTGGACAGATGGATGGCTGAAAACCACAGAAAGAGGCCTTGCCCTCCAGGAACCAACAGCTCGGTGCAGCACGTGGAAGCAGAGAAAGGCTGCCCTCCTTCCTCACCTGCACACGCACAGGCAGCTGGCATCTCTGTGGGACGTGTGTCAGAAAGAAAAGAACCAGCCTTGGGGGGCTTCCCTGGTGGCGCAGTGGTTGAGAATCTGCCTGCCAATGCAGGGGACACGGGTTCGAGCCCTGGTCTGGGAAGATCCCATATGCCGCGGAGCAACTGGGCCCGTGAGCCACAATTACCGAGCCTGCGCGTCTGGAGCCTGTGCTCCACAAGAAGAGAGGCCGCGATAGTGAGAGGCCCGCGCACCGCGATGAAGAGTGGCCCCCACTTGCCACAACTAGAGAAAGCCCTCGCACAGAAACAAAGACCCAACACAGCCATAAATAAAATAAAATAAATTAAAAAAAAAAACTTAAAAAAAAAATGATTGTTTAAAAAAAAACAAAAAACAAAAAACAACCAGCCTTGGGGATGGAAGAACCAGAAGGGCACTGCCCCTTGGCTAACCAGGAAAGAGCCCCCACGTGGGGACTCTGGGGTGACAGGGACTCACTCGAGCACCCGCATCTGCATGTCACGGTGCTAGACGCGAGGGAGTCAGGTGTGCGCAGCAGAAGCAAACGCAGAGGGGGCAGAAGGAAGTGGAAGGGCAGGGGACAGGGCACGCGGGGGGCGGGTGCTGGGGACCCCGGGAGAAGGCGGTCCCCTCCTGGGAGCGTCCCTTCCTCTTTCCCCATCCATACCCTTCGCTCTCCATCCAACGTTGCCATTTTCTCACCATCTGACAGTGTGGCAGGACCTCCCCATCCGAGCACCTGCCTCAGGGTAGCACGGACCCATCCCCAGCAGCAAGCCTGGCCCTCACGATGCTTAGTTGACTGAGTTAACGAACAAGAGAGAGTGGGAGATGGGACCTGCCTGCGGACCAGTTCATGCCACAGGAGAAGGGTTGGGAGGGGGAGAAAGTGCCTGGGGGACCAGTGTGACAGTGGTGACTCGAGCCAGGATGGTAGCAAAGGAGATAAAAAGGACTTAGTATGTCACTGGACATGGGAGGCTGTGAGGATGACCCCTGGGGCCCTGACTTTCAACAGAGCAAAAGCCTGGAACATCAGCCGTCTGGCCGCTGACCACCGAGCTCCTGGTCTCCACAGCTGCACTAACAGGTCATCCTCCCTCTCACGACAAGCGGGAACTTGGGAAAACGGACCCTGCCCCCCACACGAGTGCCCCTCCCCAGCTGCCATCCTGCATCTGGTCATGAGGTCACACGAAAGCCAAACTGAGGGACATCCTGCAAGATAACTGGCCTGTGATATCACATCGTCAAGGTTGTAAAAAGCACAAAGTGAGAAGCCGATCGGGAACTGAGGACACCATAGGACTTGCAGGAGCCCTCAGGTCTTAGCGGAGCAGGAGGGAGGGAGGGAGATGGAGAGAGAAATGTGGAAAAACGTTCACCTTGGGGAATCTGGGTGAGATTGTCCATAAATTATTTCTATATTTTTCCATAAATTTTTCCAAAACAGAAACTTAAAAAAAAGACATTTAAAATTTAACTTAGAAATTCTAGTTTTGGGAGAACTAACTTGCCCCAGTCCCTGCCCCGCTGCCTAACGGCCACCACAGGGCCTTGAGGGTTCCAAGGGTTCCCGCTGGGCGAGCCTGGCAGGGTGGTGGGGCTTCTTCCGCATGTTCTATTCTCTCTGGCTGGAAAGCGCCTCTCTCTGCTCTCCTGTGCCTGTTTTTTTTTTTTTGTTTTTTTTTGTTTTTTTTGTTTGTTTTTTTTTACTGTGCAGACAAAAA
The DNA here is from genome assembly GCF_949987535.1 of Balaenoptera acutorostrata. Classification (NCBI taxonomy): domain Eukaryota; kingdom Metazoa; phylum Chordata; class Mammalia; order Artiodactyla; family Balaenopteridae; genus Balaenoptera; species Balaenoptera acutorostrata. The sequence goes on from NC_080078.1 coordinate 38,490,414, forward strand.
TGAAATCTATTGTTTTGATAGGTATTAATTTTGATTGAGCTCAGATTGCAACTAGCAATTAAAAATTCATAGATGATCATCCATTCAGGTAACAATGGTTAGAAGCTAAATAACACTACTTTGTATCAATTGTATACATAAGACATGCATGCCACTTTCTATTTTGTTCAAAGTACCCTATTTTTAGTAAACTTCTCTTATTTATCTCCTTCATTTATCTCCCTAAAAGCCTTAATTTGACTAAATATAAGCAGAATATTTTTATAGTGTTTCTTTCAAATCACTCTTCTGGTGGATTCCTATTATAGCTAAGTTCAAAAGTACAGTTACTTATTAAGTTGCTACATTATTTATTCATCATTTACATGAAATTGGGGAAGGGAGGGGGGAAGGAGTACCTCTAACTGTGAACTTGGTCCTTATTTTAATTTAAAAGTGCTCATATTTGAAAGTGGGCAAAGCTTTCATTGGAGCAGAAAACTATGCACTTTGGCACAATTCATATTTATTTTCAGAATAGCAATGTATCCTTAACTATCCTTCTGGATAGAATTTGGTCAATCCACAGAAATAATAATTATACAACTCCAGCTATGGTCTACTCTCTTCTTGACAGTATTTTTGACACTCTTGATTCCCTTCTTTTTTCATCCAATTACTTCTTAATTTTTTTTTTTTTTTTGAAATTCACGGTCTTTTATTTATTTATTTATTTATCACTGTGTTGGGTCTTCGTTTCTGTGCGAGGGCTTTCTCTAGTTGTGGCAAGTGGGGACCACTCTTCATCGCGGTGCGCGGGCCTCTCACCATCGCGGCCTCTCTTGTTGCGGAGCACAGGCTCCAGACGCGCAGGCTCAGTAACTGTGGCTCACGGGCCCAGTTGCTCCGTGGCATGTGGGATCTTCCCAGACCAGGGCTCGAACCCGTGTCCCCTGCATTGGCAGGCAGATTCTCAACCACTGCGCCACCAGGGAAGCCCCATCCAATTACTTCTGACACAATACTTTCTTCTGATTTCCCTCCTACCACTCTACATCCCTTTTTAGCCTATTTGTTTTTCGAATTTATTTTATTTTTATTTATTTTTGGCTGCATTGGTTCTTTGTTGCTGAGCGCAGGCTTTCTCTGGTTGCGGCGAGTGGGGGCTACTCTTCAGTGCAGTGTGCTGGCTTCTCATGGCGGTGGCTTCTCTTGTTGCAGAGCAGGGGCTCTAGGTGCGCGGGCTTCAGTAATTGCGGCACGCGGGCTCAGTAGTTGTGGCTCGCGGGCTTTAGAGCGCAGGCTCAGTAGTTGTGGCTCACGGGCTTAGCTGCTCTGCGGCATGTGGGATCTTCCCGGACCAGGGCTTGAACCCGTGTCCTCTGCATTGGCAGGTGGATTCTTAACCACTGCGCCACCAGGCAAGCCCTCTCCTGTGCCTATTTGTTCCCATTTTTTAGGGAGAGTCTGTTGTACTTCTGGTGACTCTGGTAAGAGAGCTATAATGGACCAGTATTTAGAGGCAACCAGGAAAGGCAGCTCCGGGCACCAAATCTTAATGGCTTCATCTAAAAAAAGTTAACAATTGAAAAAAACTGTCCTGGGACTTCCCTGGTGGGCCAGTGGTTAGGACTCCACGCTTCCACCACAGTGGGCACGGGTTCGATTCCTGGTCAGGGAACTGGGATCCCACATGCTGAGTGTGGCATGGCCAAAAAAACCCAAAACAAAACAAAACAAAAACCTGTCTTTTAATATGACAACACGGCAGAAGAAGAAATTGCATACCTTGTCTAAGCTGGGGTGAATTTACTATTTGTAATATGGGACACAAGAAGAAAACCTTCTGATTCAATATATTAACTCACTTATAAAAAAATGCCAAATGATCATCTCTGTAGAGTAGGATGATGGCTTCTGCCCCCTCCAGCTTCATCCTGTCCAAATATTCTTCTACAAAATGCATTACTTTTGTACAACTAGAAAAACACAGTTTTGGGTAAAACTTTCCAGTTGGATGCTTTCCTTACACAGCACCAGACACTGAGGTATCAGCAAATACCCACAGCCATGTCTCATGGACAGAACGTCCACTTGAGTTGCTTGTGATGAGTGGGGGATGTTACTAGCAGTTTCCTTAGGGCCAAGAAGACTTTAAGGTGAATGATGGCTACTAAACTCGCACCTTGTCTCTCAAACACTGTTTTTCCTCCTGTAAACCTAGTGCTTGATCACTGCGAGGAAGGCTCTTTGCTGCTCAGGACTGGAGTGAATGGAGCCCTCTGCTCCCTCCTCCCTGGGGGCCACGGCGGGCAGCACTGCCCAGGGGCGCCCACTCACTCCCGGCCATCCTGGTCAAATGCCCATTTCCAACCTTCTTTTCTAATGGGAAAGAACTCAGTGGGTTTTCAAAACTTTGTATTGGATACCGTTTCAGCATTTTTAAGGTCTCTGTAGAGGTTTTAGAAGCCAGCACCATCCATTTAGCTCTGAGCGGGACTCACTGGTCTCGATGACAAGCGTAAAACCCGCACAGTCAGAGACTGAGATGCCCCACGCTTGCCACCCGAGGCTGCCCCATCAAGGTGCTCTTCCCTGGCTTGGCTAGATCTGCCTTGCTGCAATTCTCCAGGCAAACAACAGCCAATCACGGGACTTGGCACTTGAGATGAAAGAAACTTGCCACGTCTGGCAACCCACGCACTTTACAGAAGCGGCCAGTGGGGCCAGAGAGGGGGAGACTGGTCACAGGGCGTGCAGCTCCCAAAGGCGAGGCTGACACTCAAGCATCTGCAAACTCTGGGGCCTGGCCCCCTCCCTGGACCCCACCACCTCTAGCTACCGTCACTCCCATCGAGAGAGTCACCCTGGGACCAGAACAGACTCGCAATCTCTCACTGTGGTTATTACAGGCAAGAAGTAGCGGGCAGAGGTGTTTGCTCTGCTCAAGGCTCTTTCTTTTTAAATCTGCAGATTCTGTGTGCTCAGAAGGCTGCAGGCGGCTCAGGTTACTCAGCTCTGACTAAGCCTTCTTGAGCAGAGTGGCCGGGGAGGCAGAAGCTACTCTGCATCACGCACACGCCTGCAGCCCATGCTGTTCAGCCTCCCGTGTTATCAGACACACATCTAGGATCTCAGGCCCTGCGTGGAAAAAGAAGCCAGGCCACAGTGTACACTGGGCTTTTCCACAAAACTGAAAATGAATGTCTACTGGATTTAGTAAATGAGCTAGAATGCCAAAATGGTTACAGATTTTGGCCCTTTTCTTGGTTGTAACATCACATGAGGTCTCTCCAAGGGCATACTATTAGCATCAAATCACAGCCTCGATGCCGGCCAGCCAAGCGTTTTGTTCACTCTGTGGCTCTCTGCTCAGCATCTCTTAATAGCTGGGGCAAGGATGGGTCTCGGCCTCCAGGGCACTCTCCTCCATACCACATGCGCACCCCCAGCTCTTAGTCCAGGGGTGTAAGTGGGAGGCCAGAACCACACTCGCTTGCGGCCGCACTTGAACCATGCAGAGCAGAGCAGGGGCTTCATCCACGCAGAGCAAATTTTTAAGGTAGATGGTTATGATTCTTAGCCTTAAGGTTGTCCATCTTTATCCTTTTAGTTCCTTCTCGTCCACTATATTGACCACATAGGTACATGATGAAAGGAAACAAACCTACTCAGAACCTCAGTTAGGCATCAAATGGCCGCTGAGAGCAGTCAGAGAAGTGGGAGGTGCTGCCCAGCATGAGGGAGGCAACCACTGCCCCACGGCCAGTGAGGGGAGCCCCAGAGCTCCAGTCTTCTGGGGGTATGCTCTCTGACCTCCTACGGCAGCATGACATGGAACGAAGAGCCCACTCCAGGGGTCAGGGTAGACTGCGTCTTGGCCTGGTTCTTCTAGGGCATGTGACCTTGGTCCACCCCCACTCCTTCTTGGGACCAGTTCTTTCCCTAGTAAATGCCTATGGCCACTCTGAACTCTAAAATCCTACGAGCTCTTGCATCTCCCTTAAGTTGAGAGCCCTAAATTAGTTTTGGTGGAGCCTGGCACCCCAATCAATAGGCAACAGCCTCTTGACAGATGAATGAAAAAACCCAAGATCAACATAAACCACCGTAAGTAGGAACGATACAAGGCACTCTTAATTTTTATAAACACACTTTAAACCAAACTAGGAGGACATAAACTGCCCTGGCTTAAGAAAAAGCCAAAATACTGAAACAATCTTCCATTTCAATACTAAAATCAAGAATGTGTTAACCCAAATTAGTTAAAAAGGAATTTAGCTCATTTAATAAGAAACTTCCCATTCATAAACCAAAAACCCATCACCTAATGCCTGGAACAACAGAATGTCAGGGCTTAGAGACCATCTAGGGCAACTGACTCATATGACTGAAGGAAAATCAAAATCCAGAAGGGGGCAGGCGACATAGACAAGGTCACAAAGGCAAGGCAGGAATGAGAACCCAGGTCCCCTGAATCCACCTGGGTCTGACAACAGGGCTAAATATTTCATAGTGAATGAATGAAGGTAAGTGGTATTCCCTGCAATGCATGGTTCTTCTAACTGGTTCACAAATAAGTGATTTCCAGGTTATGGAGGTATCCTAGAATACGATCAAATACTTCAAAATTCTACTTTTAACTCCTCAGAAGCCACAGTGGAATTTCTCAGCATTTTCCACATAAGCTAACAATATTCCCAACGGAGGGAACCACGGGGCAAAGAAATCACCTCCGGAAACCTGGAGTCTTTCACCTGGTGCCAGAGGAGCAGCCTAACGGCGGCTTTGGTAATGTGTTTACCTCAATCACCAAATTCACCCATGTCACAGACCGTCAAAACATTGGATTAGGGATAAGGCAAAGATCTGACAACACCTCTTCTGGCTGCAAAACCATAAGAAGATCAGAAATCCCCTTTCTGGAAGGGTTTAAAATTAAAATTAAAATTGCAGCAACCAGAAGTTGTGACTGGGGTCTAGGACACGTTTGCGGAAAAACACACACAAAAGCAAAAAGAACTGGCGTCTGCAATGAGAAGTGGGTATGGAGGGGAGACGGAGGCCTGAGACAGTTTAGGATGCAAGGTCCCTCGGTGACGCCAGGTGGTTCAGGTCTAGGGTTCCTGGCTGGAGCAGCAGGCCAGGAGGATGGGGGAGCCAGGCATCAGCCCCTTGGCCGGGTTCGGCGTCGGGGGCGTTGGTGGGATGGGCGGGGCGACACCTGGGGCCCGGGCAGGGCGGGGGCTAAGGGCGGGGGCTAAGGGCGGGGCAGGACTGGGGTCCCCGGGAGGGGCCCCGGCGCCGCCCGGCCCACGCACCTCCTCGGCCTGCTTGCGCAGCGCCTTCTCCCGCTCGTACTGGGTGAGCAGCTGCTCGTTGTCCTCGCGCAGCAGCTCCAGCTCCACCTCGTGCTCCTGGTTCTCGCTGAGCACCGAGTCCAGATTCTCGAGCACGTTGACCACGAGTGGCATCAGCTCCTTGACCACCTCCTCGTCGTAGCAGTGGATGAGGCGCTCGAACTCGCGGTAGATGGAGCCCGCCAGGCCCGACACCCGCTCCGACATCACCGAGCCAGAGCAGTAGTCGTCCTGGTACACGACCACGCCGCCGCCCTCGTCCATCTGGATCTCCATCATCGCGGCCACCGCCGCCGCCAGCGCGGCCTGCTGTCCGCCGGCGCGCCCGCCCGCTCTGGCTGCCCGTAGTCCGCAGGCCGCGGCCCGTCGCCTGCGCCGCAGCCACTGTCGCCTCAGCCACCGCCAGCTGATACTGATGCTGATGCTGCGCCCGTCGCTCAGCGGCCGGAAGTCCCGGCGCCCGGAAGTCCCGCCCCCCAGACAGCGGGGGCGGTGCCCGCCCATCCAGCCGGAGCCCCGCGGCGCCGCACCGCTAGGAGTCGCAGGGGCCCTAACGTGGGAGGAAGCCAGTCCCCGGGCCAGAAGCTCGGCCGAGCGGGCCTGGGAGCGCTTCCGGTCAGGTTCGTCTGAGCAGCTGTCTGCCAACTCCCACAACGCAGGCGTGGACTTTTATAAAGTGACAGCGTATGTCCTAAGTATATACAAATGACTTTGTACGGTTTAGACTTAAGCGAGCGTCCGTGTGCCCACCCTTCCCTCCAAAGAAATGGCCGTTATCTTTGTGCGCCCCTCCCTCCCTTCCGGAGTTAAACGCGACGCTGACCTGGTTAACTGTGACTTGCCTTTGTAGCTTCACTGCACAGCAGTATGTACTGCTACACACTAGGTACTCAGAGCTCCCTTCAGAGCGGCTGTGCCTTCCATGGTCCCTCCTGGGATTCCAATTAAACGCAAGTTGCCCGTCTCATCCTAAAATCCAGTAACAGACTCTCACTTGGTCCACTTCTGTGTCCTGATGTTGTGTAACTTCTTCAAATTTCCCAGTTTCACTTCAGCTACGTGTAGTCTAACATCTACGCTGAGTTTTTTATTTCAATTTTTTTTTTTGGCCTCTCCCCGCGGCATGTGGGATCTTAGTTCCCTGACCAGGGATGGAACCCGCGCCCCCTGCAGTGGAAGCGCAGAGTCCTAACCACCGGACCGCTAGGGAAGTCTCTCAAGTTATATTTTTCATTTCCATTTGTTCTGTTTGACTTTCTTATATCCTACCAGTTTTGATAGGCCCGTATTTCTTCCACTTTTAGCCAGTTGATTTGCATTTTCTTTCTCTGGTATCTGAGGACACCGTGAATCTAAGACTTACACTTTCAGCTTTGGGGGCCACACAGGTGGCATGAATCCTGATCATAAAACCAAGAGTGACAGCTTAGTGTTAACAGAAATGCTCTTACCCCTGCCTTTTACCTGATGCGATGCTTCAAGGGGAGTTCATCCTAACCCGATTGCACCAGTGAACGTTCCTGCAGGTGATGCCCTAAATACTGTTGCACAATTTTCCCCTTGCAACCTACTGTGCTGTATGGATGCTCACCCACCCCACTAAGAAACGACCTGAGGTTTCAGTCTCACATTCAGACTGCCTGGGTTTTGATCCTAGCTAACTGTAAAACTGAGCCTAAAACAATTACCAACCTACTAGGAGTGTTATGAAGATAATAAAAGGGGCTTAGTACAATCTCTAGCAAATAGTAAGCATGCAATATAGACTTGTTTTATATTCTCAAAATAAGCCAGGACAAACAGATGAAATGTATAATTTCTTCTGGTAAGCAAGTTACAGTGAAAGCTGGTGAATGTTTTGGGGAATGTTTCTGACTTCTGCTCTAAGCCTTTCCAAGAAATATGGCCCCTTTTCAATTCCTGAAATAGCAAATACAGTAGGGCAGCCACCACTACCACAGTCAGAGGCCAACTGACTTGTCATCAACTTTATTAGTTTTTACCACTAACATGTTTGGGCAGATTTGTTACTTGAAACTGGTTAAAGAAAAAGGAGTTTTAACAAAATGATATGCTGGATAATTCTTGATGCTTACTGAAGAACACTAGTACACTCTTGAGAGCTCAAGCTAACTGAATTAGAACTTGCTTCCTTTACAATTTGTAAAGATAATTCGCTATTCAACTTTTTCTTTCTCATTACAAGACCCTAAAATGTAAGTTGGGCACACAGGTTTCAAAAGTTCTATCAATACTTTAATTTCGAAGTATCCACCCCTAATGCCTGCTAAAAACTCACCTAGGTCCCTGTAATGTCCGTCTCATTTCTAAGTTCAAGTTTAGATAGCACTTTGCAGTCACACACAGAACAGGAATATTTCATTCATGAGCTCGAAGAATGCTAAGGATTAAGAATATAACGAGTTCAGAAGAAATGAACGGGATAATATAGGAGAAGGTGTAGACATCCTTGCAGGGTTCAACTCACAAAGGTGTTAGAACAAGTTATGCTCTGTCCAAAGAGCCATGCATTTCTGGACAAGGCACAGGACCGAAGAGGGAACCCTTAGATGTCTTCCACTTCTTCACCATAATGTAGGGGAGCCCACCTTGCTCCTCTGACTCAGCCACTGCCTGACCTCTGGAGACAAACAAGCTGTGACACTCCAAAACCTCAGTGCTTGCCTGCAGCTGGAGCGGCTGTTACAAATAGGTGATGTACTGGTGCCAGTGCCTAGCCCAGTTCTGGGAACATGCTCTCAGATGAACAAGTGAAGACAGTGTCAGGTCACCCATGCTGGGTTTCTTTCTGAAGTGCTGTCCAGTTAGTTGGCCCTGATGCAGCAGTCTTCTAGAAGGAAGCCTCCTCTAGTGGAGCTCTCCAGGCAGGCAGTCTGAGAAGCTCCATCACCCTCAGTCCACTTAATACACATAAAGATATTAAGTTTGGTTGTAGGACATATGAAAATAGCTAATATATAAGAAAGAAGAAAAATCTATGCTTTCTCTACAGGACCTGAATCTACAGGCAGATTCTAATAGCTCAGCACGTCATCTACTCACTGTCAGGCTTTCATGGAAGTTTCAAAGTCAACGCAGAGGCAAATTCTTCAGGAAAACAAGTGGTGTTAAGCGAAAAAAGAATTATTACCTTCAATTTACGGAAACTAAAAGAACGCTGCCACATTCCTGTCCATTCTATTCAAAGCAAAGTCTTTGGTTTTCAAATGAAAAAACCTTAAATCCATAAACTTTGAGAAGATTAATTTTGGCATCTTCTGGTTTAAAAAAAAAAAAAAAGGCAAACCCCTTCAACCAATGAAAAGCTGTAAGGGAAGGAGCAGAGTTCAGGCACTTTGGAGAATGGACGTGGAGGAAACACGTGAACATGTCCACCCGCCCAACCGCACGCACACACACTGTGCACACAACCAATAGGCAAAGACTCTGAGTACGTGACTGCTAAGTTTAATTCAACGGCTACACCCACTCCTGCCCTGTAAAAATAACAGAATGCTCCTCTCAAAGTTACATCGAGATGTGAGCACAGGTTTGTTGTTTTTGATACAGTTTTACAAAAAGTTGGCACCAAATGCACATAAAGTTTTAAGGCTTAGTAAAAATACAGATGAGTAATTTCTCAATGCAGCTTGGAGGTTGAGAAAAGGATGCTAAGAGTTAATGAAGCTTCCAAATACAGGCAGTCCCCAATGTACAGAGCATTTTCCAAATGCAAATGGCCTCCCCCATCAGGTTCGAAGGAGCAAAAACTTTTCTGCTGCTCCTCCCAGTGACCAGACTGCCCGGGGCTCTCTAAACCCATGCCCACGGCCCCGAGGAGGGAAAGGAAGAGGGAAGATGGGAACAAAAGTAAGGTGATGTAGTCATTGCTGCCCAGAGGCTCTGCTCTTGTTGTTTTCCTCCTTCCCCCAGGCCTCTAACCCCAGCTCTGCTCTGGAAGTCCCTGCCAGGGGACAGATCTAGAAAGCTCTTCCCCTCATGTAACTGACGGTGAGACTGAAGCCCCGAGGGCCAGCAGCACGTCAGGGTCTTCTTGGCAATCCAATTTGGAATTCACAAATCATTTCCTTGTATATTAAAAAAAAAAAGTTATAAATAGCAGTTCATTTCTACCTTTGGAACATCTTATTGTAAGTTAAACAAGTTAGTGTGTTTGAGCTTAAAAGCTAACCACCATTTATGACATTTTTTACTGTGGAAAAAAATGAATTCCAGACAACTTTCCTATAAATGACCATTTGAAGGATGGAGGAGATAGGAAGCACTTGACAGAGTCACATGGAACCAGTGTTTCTCGGCTCCAAAGTCTGCAGGGGGACAGAAAAGCAAAGTGTCTTTGCTTGGCAAAGCACCGTGTGAACCCTCCCCCAGCGCCGGTGGAGGATGTGGAGCTTGGCAGGGAGCTCCTGCAGTCACCGGAGCGTCCAGGCCACTAGGAGTGTGACTACATTTTAACGATGAAGACATTTTTAGCACCTGCATTAGCTTTGTAGGCACTCGTACCAGTAGCTCCAACCCAAACTGTTGGTCCCACGTGACTGCAGTACAGGAACCGACACCGTAGCCCTTTAGAGGCTCAATTGGAAAAACTTTCACCTGACAGATTACAGCAGCACGATTCTTGCCAGCCCATTATCTTTGCTGGCAAATACCATGGAATGGGCCAGTTGAGACTTTACTGCCAAACTATTTAATATCTTGGCCTAAGGTCTCTAAGACTCGTCTGGAAACTGTGAATATGATCCAGAGGTTCTGCAAACCTTTATAAAGGGTGGCCTAAGAACACTTTCCTTCCTCTTTGGTGTACCTGAGCAACAGACTTTTTTCTAGAAAGGTGTCAGAAACAGACCAGAGTCAACAGTTACTGATGTAAAGCTGGTACTTGAGAACAGGTCTTGAGCTATTATGACAGAATCCAAACCTAAGAACCCAAGGTTCTCAAGCATCTCTTCTTCCCACTGTCAGCAGGAATATAAAGGAAGACACATGAAGGAGTTAAACAATCCCATTACCTGGATAGATCTGGGTAGTTTTAAAGTCCTATAGAAGTTAGTGGCCTTGTAGATAGGAAGTGTTGCTGGTGAAGGGAACTGTCCACATCATTGGTGAGGAGCAAAGGCCTAGACTTAAGGCTGATGAGAAAAAAAGGAACAATTCACAAGCAAAACTGCCTGTAAAGAGCCCAAAACCAGTCTCTCGTGGATGAAAGGGAGAGATTTCTACGTAAGATCTGGCCAAGGATTGAGAGGGCAGAAGCGGGGCACCTTGGGAGATCAGGGTACAAAATCTTTCCATAAAGCATAAGACTGAGAACAACATTTTGGTTTTTTGTTTACAGCTGCTGAGGAAAAGCAATGAAGATGTTTCAAGAAAATCTGTGGAACTGAAGTGAAAAACACTGGGGCCGAAGTCCCAGAAACAGAGACCGTGTCCATGAAGGGTAAACGGCGTCAGGATCTGAGGGGTCTATCCAGATACCCACCCTCCCCACCCCGCTAGGGTTTCAGTGTGTCTTGCTCTTCTATCCCACAGTAACGGACACGTGGTTTTTGGATTTCTCTCAAAGGCTTTAAACTCTGCTACTGTGTTAGTGACTCCTAGATACCCAATTAGCCAACACACCAAGGACGTGAAGACCCCACGCCTCAGGTGCACCTGCCTGGCACCACCTCCCTGCCCACCCACCCGAGAGCTCCTCTCACACCAGGGATCACGTTTCCTCCCTTGGTTTCCGGGAGGCGAGGTCTCCAGCTTCTCGGGATGGCAGTGGAGCCAGAGCAGCAGCTTCAGGTGTCCACCCAACAGACCCTCTCCCCACCCCGCTCCTTCAGGCTAAAGAAACTATAATTTTGAAATCCTATCTCTCAAGTTTCTTGTCTGGCTATGGGGGACGCAGCAGAGTCTTAGTAGAAGGAGATGCTGGACTTGCCTCCAGGCGGGTTCAGGACTTTGTTGTGGGAGCGAGGCCTCGGGCCCAGCCTGGGCTCGTGGCTGTCAATGGTGGGCGCAGGCTCCTGGGCGCGGGCTGCTTCTCTCGGGCCACCTGGCTCACCCGGCTCTTGTCTGGCAGAGGCGCTGGCTGCGGCTGCGGGACAAAGTCAGCACAGCGTCCTGTTACAGGCTGCCTGCCACCCAACGGGCAAGGGCACGCCGTCCAAGGAAATGCAAAAGAAGCAGAGCAGGTTCTGCCTGCCCCAGGGCTGGGCTGAAGCCGGGCCGGTACTGAAACACACTTGGAGAAATCCTTGAGGGATCATCTCCACACTGCTTGCTGGACTCCACTCCCCTCCATCCCACCTCAAGTATGAAAAGGAAACGTCCTCAAAGTGAGCTCGTCTTAAGTGGGGGGCCCAGCAAGGCAAGGCAAGGTTACTCTGGACTTTCTGAATGAACGAATTCCCATCTCTTCCTAATCGACAAAGGGAAATGGTGACCCGAAGGCAGAAATCAGTGCCTGCGGTCAGCTCAGAGGACCATAGGGGACTGACTGGGCCTGACACCCAGCCCCACGAGCGGGGCAGCTCACTGCGGAGCGACCCATCGGGGGGAGCCCCGACCCCACCACAGCCCCGCACTGCTCCTCCTCACGGCCCCCTGTCTTCCTCCCCTACCCTCCTTCATGCCCTTCTCTTCTGCCAGGTCTGCCAGCACTGCCCTTGGTCACAAGTTCATTGAAGGCTTTGGACCCTTGCCCTTCACTACATGAGATGAGCTTCTAGAAGAGGACGCCTTAGCCTTAGGCCCAGGCTGACCAGCACTGACAGGAGGTGCAGAAAAACCAGCAGGAACGCTGTCACCAGAAGTAACTGAGCCCATTTCCCCTGCCTCCTTCCAACACAAAACCCTCCTGCAATCACCACAACTCTGCTGTCTTCATTGGCAGGCTGGGGGGGGGGGCACAGGGTTTTCCCTCCCCACCCACCAGCGGCCTCTGCAAAGCGTGAGCCCCGGCGAAGGGACAGAAAACAAGCTCACCTCTAAGGTCCAGTGTGTCCTCTCCCTCACACAGGAACACGTGGTCCTGTAACGAGGCAAACCCAGGTCAATCCGCCACTCGGACACCTCCTACCTCGCGCAGGCAGACGACGGGAAAGGCATGGATGACCTGGGTCTATTTTTACCTTTAAAAAGTTTTTATTTGAACAATTTTAACCATAAACAAAGCAGAGAGAAGAGCCCCGTGAGCCCCCAGGTAACCTGCTCTACAGCAAGTGACATCAGCTTGCTCGCCTCCATTCTGGTCTCAGCCACACATGCCTCCCAACTTCCAGCCCTCCACCCCTTCGTGGGATTATGTGAAAGCAAATCCCGTATTTCATTTATCCATAAATATTTCAAGATGTGGCTCTTTCAAATGTCCTAAAAAACTCTCTCGCAACTGCAAAAACTAATGACTCCTTAAATGTCTAACACGTAATCAAGTTTAAACTCAGCACATGTTCTCACAGCCCATCCGTGTTACACTGTGTCAGAACTTAATTCCTCTTTAGGGCTGAATAATATAACATCACATGTGTACAGCACAGCACATTCTGTTCACCCATTCATCTGCCGGTGGACACTTGCGTTGTTTCCAATCTTTTGTTATTGTGAATAATGCTATTAAAATTAAGTGTACAAGTATCTGTTTGAGTTGTTGTTTGCACAATTGGGGGTATATATCTAAGAGTATAACTGCTGGATCATATGATAAATTCTATGTTTAACTTTTTCAGAAACTGCCAAACTGTTTTCCACAGTGACTGCACCATTATACATTCCCAAGAGCAGTGTATGAGGGTTCCAATTTCTCCACACCCTCACCATTTCTTATTTTCCATTTTATTTGATAATAGCCATCCTAGTGGGTGTTAAGTAGTATCTCACTGTGGTTTTGATTTGCATTTCCCCACTAAGGATGTTCAGCATCTTTTCATATGCTGATTGACCATTTGTGTGTCTTCTTTGGAGAAATGTCTATTCAAATGCTTTGCCCCCTTTTATTCTGGTTCTGAAATTTTTATTTTTAAAAAATTTATTTTATTCAAGTATAGTTGACTTACCATGTTGTGTTAATTTCTGCTGTACAGCACAGTGATTCAGTTATACATATATATATACATTCTTTTTCATATTCTTTTCCATTATGGTTTATCACAGGATATTGAATATAGTTCCCTGTGCTATACAGTAGGAGGATCTTGTTTATCCATACTATATGTTAATAGTTTGCATCTGCTAACCCCAAACTCCCACGCCATCCCTCCCCCTTGCCTCTGCCCATTTCTGAATGTGGTTGTCTTTTTGTTGCTGAATTGTAAGGGTTCTTTACATATTCTGGCTAGATAGCAAACCTTTGTCAGATATGTGATGTGCAAATACTTTCTCCCATTCTGTGCACTGTCTCTTCATTTTCTTGATAGTATCTTTTGATGCACAAAAGTTTTTAATTTTAATGAAGTTCAACTTATTTATTTAAATTTTGTTGCCTGTTTTTGGTGTCACATTTAAGAAACCACTGCCGAATCCAAGAATAAGATCTGTCCCTATGTTTTGAGTTCATTTTTGTACATGGTGTAAGGTAAGTGTCCACCTTCATTCTTCTCATGTGCACATTCCATTTCCCAGCACCATTTGTTGGAGACTGCTCTCCCCTCACGAATGATCTTGGCATTCTTGTGGAAATATCAATGAACCACAGATGTGAGAGTTATTTCTCAGCTCTCAATTCTATTCCGTTGGTCTACATGCCAGCACCATGCTGTTTTGATTCATGTAGTTTTGTAGTAAGCTTTGAAATTGGGAAGTGTGACCCTCCAATTTTGTTCTTCATTTTCAAGATTGTTTGGCCATTCAGGGTCCCTTGAGATTCCATATGAATTTTAGGATAGGTCTTTCCATTTTTTCAAAAAACAAACAAAGCACCACAAACAAAAACAAACCAAAAAACCAAACCACACCACTGTTGGAACTTTGATAGCGATTGCAATCCTCAGTGTTTTTAAAAATTACTAAGATCTCCCCCTATTGACTCCATGTAGTTTCCTATATCTTGTATTACTCTGACTAAATCCCTGTAGTGTTGATTAATATGAGGATTGGTCTGACTCAGGCTTGGTTGTTTTGATATGAATTCAAAGGTGGTCCATGATGAACTTCTATCACGAGGCCTATAATTTTTGGAGGTGTCGTTTTGTGATGTTAGCAGCCACTGATGATTACCACCCAGATCTACAGTTTCATTACAAGTTTGCAAAATGGTGATATTTGAATTCTGTTATTCCTTCTTCATTTATGGGCTGGAATACGTTTATAAAAGGAAACTTTCCCTCAATAGCTGTCATCCTGAGGTACTGTTCATGCAAGAAACACTGGCTAAGTGCTTGATTCTATCTGTCAGCAGTTTTCCAGATGGTCCTCTGACATTCTCCGAAGGTGACAAATTAGATTTTAAAAATATTATCAGGAACCCATAAATTCTAAGTATTTGGTGAATTTTAATCCGATGCAGTTACTGTACTTATTGATTGATGACCACTAAAAATAGAGGAATGTTTATGAGAGGTGAACTCCCCTGTTTTATGTTCAGTATTATAAATATCCTCAGCATCCATCTGTGATGTGCAGAGAAGGGCAGTGGCCTACCTGCAGCAGGCTGCCCCCACCACCAGCGACCCCCAAGGCTCAAGTCATCACGAGGCTGGAATACATTCCTCCGATGACTCAGGAGAGCTCTGAAACTCGGTGACTAATGACTGCAGCCAGGAAAAGCAATGTCACCCATCTTGTCTCTTCCTAATAACATGTCACACCTGCCTCAGAGCCTTTTTAAGAGTACCTGGCTCAAGTTTTGCTTTTCTTACTCTCATGTCTGCTATCTGTATGCAGTCCATACCTTGGGTTTGTTTGGGTGTGCCATGGGTGAAGTAGCAGCGACTGGGGAGCCAAAAATGTCACTGGTCTTCCCACCAGGGGGGTTCAGACGCTGTCGAGTCTGCACAGGCGTGGATTCGTCAAATATACCACTTCCTTTCCCCCCTGCAGAAAAAATCAGGATGGTTAGCAACCCGGAACATCCACCCCACCCACCCTCCACACTCATGACTTCAGAGACCTCCTCTCACCGCAGTGCCAGTCCTGAATTCAGGCCAACAAGGGTGGAGTGATCAGGTTGATGAGCATCCCTAAAGACCCATGTCAAACCCAGCTCCTTTCCCGGGGGCCAGCTGGGGCCTTCCTCACGAGAACTGAGCTGTACCGGGCTTGCTGCTAGAAGCGAGACAGTAAGATGGCATAAAACAGCATTTTCCCCTCTAGAATTTCCTTAACCCTGAATTTTTCATGTTTTCCTGCTGAAGAATCTTCTACGTTAAAGCCATGAAAAGTTCTTTCATAGATTAAAAGCAAACACCCGCTAAATTTTGAGGTCAGACAGACAGAACTGAATTAATAACATGCCCTATTCAAGGCAAACCTGTAATCTGGAAAACAACATTTACTGAGAATGACTACTCTCCTCACCTCAATCTGTCTGGAACTTCCAGTGACAACTAGATATGTCACTGAATTACAGACATTTAACATCTTTGCTGCCAAGTAGAAATGATGTGATGAGCTACAATGAAAATATGCATCTCAGATGTAAGTTCTTATAAGCTGATGGCTAAGGCATGAACGTGAGAAGTAAATACCGATGTTAAACAGGAAGATGCGAGCACACGCCGCCAGCCCGTCCCTCTCTGCACTCAGCAAACACCAGCGCCTCCCTTCCACCAAGCGCCCACTACTAAGATTTATAATCTTACAGGAGAAAGAAGGTGCATCCACAAATGGCTATGAGACCACACACAAGTTGCTCGGCCCCTCTGCGCCCCACATTTCTCACCCTTCGAACGGCGGTGGTACAAGGCCCTTCCTCACGGCGCTGTGAGGGGATTCACTGACTCACTGTCGCTTGTCTGTCAAATGCTTACGACAACATTGGGGACATAAATGCTCAGTCAGCATTTGCTAAAGAAGCTTCCCTCAGACACTGTTCAGTGAAAAAGGTGCAAAACGATCTAGACAGCACACAGCGTCTCACTATAAAAGGACCTGTATGTGAATAAAGGGCACTGGTTACTCCACTTCCCTCCCTGCAAAGTGCTCCCCTCTGGGGGCCATGTGTCTGCTCAGGAAATGGGGTGGCTGTGGTGCAGGGGCTTAGGACTGCTAAACATATTCATTTGTATAGTTGTGATCTTTATTGACTGTCTCCAAGAAATTCAATTTTAAACAGTCACTTCCAGGCTGTAATAACCCATACTGTTAGAACAGGGGACGGTGCACCATGAGAGGAGCATGGAGCTCCGAGGAGGAGGAGGCTCCACTGGGGGCTTGTCCCCTCGCAAGCCCTCAGACTCGACCAGCCTTCTGGGATGCCGGTTGGTCGTCTGGGGGACACAAAGCACAGCTCCACAAGGATGGGAACCTGGCCCTTGAAGCTTTTCTGGGCCAGGAGAAGCTTAGAGAATGGGTGGGACTGACCGCAGGAAGATGCACACATTCGTGTCGTTTGAGGCCGAACACAAGCCTTCCAGCCCCAGCCACAGCCTCCCAGGGACCCGCAGCCCTCAGGCTGGGGCAGGCGACACAGCATGGGGTCAGGGCCCAGTGCCAGGCAGGATCCTGCTCAGCCGCTGACCAACTGTGTGACAGCACCTGGCTGGGGTCGTTGGTGAGATAAGTGAGTCGACACACGTGGAGTGGGCAGAGCAGAGCGTGGAGAGGAAGCTCCCAGTCATGCTGCTGGGCTGCTGTTACGAACAGGGTGTCGTCAGCAGAAATGTTTGGACTACAAAGTAGAGAAAAGCTGCTGCCCGAGGTCACCCCTCGCTGCTTGTTACCATGCTGTTGCTGGTCATGCTTAAGTAAATTCTTTGTAAGATAGCGTTCAGTTTATTTTAAAATGCAAGATAAAAATAAAAGTAACTCAATTTCAAGTTTTTGGCTAAAGGCACTGCTCATTTAAAAACATTTTAAGAACTGTGAAACATGACACAGACAAGTACCTAAAATATAAATAAAGCAAACACCCAAGTAACGATCACAGATGATCACGCGTCTTACAGAATTCTATCAACTCCCAAAAACCTGTGTGGTTCTGTGTCCGAATTTTCTGGAAACTACAAACTTCTTCTAGTTTTACCATGTATATGTCCAACCCTAAACAACACAGTTCTGTTCTTGAATTTTATGAAAAGTAAAATAATAGACACACTGCCCGTCTATTATTCAACATTTTA
Source organism: Balaenoptera acutorostrata (assembly GCF_949987535.1). NCBI lineage: Eukaryota > Metazoa > Chordata > Mammalia > Artiodactyla > Balaenopteridae > Balaenoptera > Balaenoptera acutorostrata. The sequence continues at coordinate 38,508,037 of NC_080078.1, forward strand.
TCTGAAAGATGAATTCGGCTATGAAGGTGGAAAAAATGCTCAATTCACTCATAATTGAAGAAAAATAAATTCAAGATATACTTTTTAAAGAACCAAATCACAAGGCACAGCGCCTTGCGTGGGGAGCAAGCGCTACAGACGTCCTGGAGCACACGTCTGAAGACCAGTGGAAGCACCAGCATTTTATTTATTTATTTTTATTATGATTATTTATTTTTGGCTGTGTTGGCTCTTCGTTGCTGCACGCGGGCTTTCTCTAGCTGTGGTGAGCGGGGGCTACTCTTTGTTGCGGTACGCGGGCTTCTCATTGCGGTGGCTTCTCTTGTTGTAGAGCACGGGCTCTAGGTGTGCAGGCTTTAGTAGTTGTGGCACGAGGGCTCAGTAGTTGTGGCTCGTGGGTTCCAGAGCGCAGGCTCAGTAGTTGTGGCACATGGGCTTAGTTGCTCTGCGGCATGTGGGATCTTCCAGGGCCAGGGATCAAATCTGTGTCCCCTGCATTGGCAGGCAGATTCTTAACCACTGCGCCACCAGGGAAGCCCTAGAACCATCATTTTAAACTGACCCAGCAATTCCATCTCAGGAAATTTACCCCAATTGGTATATTCAGGAGGTAAGTTGGGAGCATGGGCTTCAGAGTCAGGAAAACCTGCATCCAAAGGCTAGTTCTGCCACCAGTGAGCTGTGGACTCAGGCAGGCCAGTGAACCCCGAGCCTCAGCTTCCTCCTCTGTAAAGGGGGTATTGCCACCTATCCCCCAAGCTGTGGAGACGACCGGCACACAGCACAGCCCCTGACAAACACCAAATGACCCACCCGTATCAATCACCACTGTCAGGAGGAGGTCTAAACCAGAAGAGTAGATGAAACACGGCACCCGACCAGCCTGGGTTAACTTCCAGTGACGGCCGGTGGCAAGTCCCTTGCTCCGAACGTGCTCCATTAGGCCCTCCCCGGAGTCTGCGGGGTCAAGTCTGCGGGGCTGGACACACCAGCAGATTCCCTTCTGGGCTGCCCTTGAAATTCATCACAGGTAATTTTCTTCCTTCTTTCCTTTCTTCCCTCCTTCCTCTTTTTTTTTTTTAATGTAATTCATTCATTAGTTAGAAAGAGCTCTTGGGTGACAGGAGGAGGCAGAGCGGGGACTCCGGCATTTGTTAAATGCTCCACTATCATCACAGAGCACTTGGCAGGACAGAAAACAAACCCCAAACAACAGGACCGTGAGAAGCAGACATTTTGGCACAGGGCTTCCCGTCGCTGTCACGACACCTTGCAACTGTGCACAACGCAGGGGTTTTCTATCTCTCCAGTCAGGAGGGGCCCAGGCTGCCCACAGGGCATGAGATGGGCGGGGGAGCATGAGATTCTGAGGGTCTGGCAAAGCAGCGCTGCCCCACGCTGCCACACTGTCTAGAGAACCCGAAGCCCCAGAGACAGCTGCAGCCGCGCATGGTGCCGAGCCAGAGCCACGGCCGCTGGCGCGCCCACCTCCAGTGCCTCCAGTCTGAGTCTACCTGCCGCATCACATCGTTGGTACAAAGGATGAGCAGGGCCGAGCACTCCTGGCCCTGCACCCCCACAAACTGGGTAGGGGAGAATGTTATTCAGCAAGAACCACCTGCTTCTCTGCTATAACTAAATCCAAAGATACCACTAACCTCCACCCCTCCTTACCCCCCACCCCAAACCACTGAAAACAACCAAACAACCAAAAAACTAGCTTTTGAATCTATTGCTTTTGTTACTCTAGGTTTGTCAAGCAATATTTGTACCCAGAATTGGGGTGGGGTAGGGAGTAGTTCCAGCTCTGGTTCTGCTTGATTTCGTTATTTGTCTGAAATTCTGACTCCCGTGTTGGGTCTCTCAGATCTTTAAGGATGGAACAAACCTTGTCTTCCCCTCGTAGATACAGACAGGGGAAAGCTCCTCAGGTAACTATCACTGTGCAGTTGCTCAGCTGGACTGTCCATCAGCCAAGAGAAACACTCTTCTGAGATTCCCTCCCACTGGAGCCACTAGAAGGTGGGTAAGTAGTGAGGAGCCACACAGATGTGTGCCAGGCTGAGCCACCCTTTTTAGTTTCAATCCCACTAACAATCTGATTAAAACTACTCTAAATGCACAATTTGCACGCAATTTCAAGAATCTCAAGGAGTCAACGGGACAATTTAGGGAGCTTCCGTGGTGGGAACCAGAACCCCACCATCTGCCTTTGTACCCTCAGTGCCTGTACGCAGCCAGTATCTGGTGACAGACAGATGAGGGGGAGTCCCAGAATGACCAAGCCACCTTCAGGACACAAAGCACAAGTCAGGATAAAACTTTCCTTCTACTCTAGGACTCTGATGGCAGGGGATAACCTGCACCAGAAAATATTTGAAAGGATCAATATAAAGAAAGGGAAAATTTTATCAAAAGAGCGGCACAAAAGAGAACAGGTAGAGGCCAAAGGATTAAGGAGTCAAAAGCCCATACCAGGGGGATTGGTCCTTTTGGGTATGTTCTGAGGTTCTTCAGTTGATCCAAAAATATTAGATGCCATCCTGTCGGGCCTGCGTGGAGGTGCGGCTTCTTCTGGATGATCACTCGGCTCTCCTCCCGGGGGCTTCATGGCCCTGCAAGCAGACAGGGTGTGAGGGAGCGACAGATGGCCCGGGCGCCACCATCCAGGGGCTGTGGCACAGCAAGTCGGGGCAGACATCTGTGGGAAAACCACACACCGTGGAACGACAAGCTCATGGCCGCTGGCCAGCCAGCAAACCTCCCTCCCTGCCCTTGAGTTCTCTTAAAGGTTTTCTCTGTACATCTTGATTATGCCAAGACCTCCAGAGATGTGCATACTCTGAAGTTACTCCTGTGACCTCTCATTAGTAAAATTAAAGTTTCCATAAAACAGGCAAACTGAGCCAGTTCAGTAGAATTTAATAGTCACTTTAATTAGCAGACAATAGTGCTGGGTGTTGTGGCTCACACTCGCTCAGCGTTTATACACGCTAACTCCTGTTCCAAGGACCTGACACGGCCACCCTCTAAGGCAGGCATGATTTTCACAGAGGATGAGTCTGAGCTAAAGAGAGGGCCACACAGGAAGTAGCAGAGCCAGGACTCAGACCCAGGCAGTCTGGCTGCAGAGCTCAGACTACACCCTAATAATCCTCAACATCCTCTAGAAAAAAAAGACGGGGCAGTGCACCACTTACCCACAGAGTAAGCTTGACCCAGAGAGCTGTGTCCTCAAAAGGGCAGCCACTGGCCACTGTGGCTAGTGGGCACTTGGACATGGGGGTCTGGGCTCTGATGTGCTGTAGGTATAGACTACACACTAGACTTCTAAGACTCAGCACAAAGAAGAAAAGGCAAAATATCTCTTTAATTATATCTTTTACATTGATCACATGTTGAAATAATGTTTTGCACATATTAAGTTGAATAATATCTATTAAACTTAATTTTTCCTGAATCTTTTTACTTTTTAAAATGTGGCTACTAGAAAATTTAAAATTCCTTATGTGGCTCACATTTCTAATGGAAAGTATCAGCTCAGACCATGGGGAGCACCACCCCCACTAACCCACGTGAGTCCTGGGAATCTACACCAGGCTGATGGTTTCCAGTCCCAAGGTCTGATACCACCAATGACAAGTTAAACATCAGACAGATCAGAACACACCAGCTGGACCACTGTTCACTTTAGATCGACGCATGTGCAGAGTGTCACCCCAGCACACACTGGCATCCTTCAAGTGTGGATTTTAATTAAACACCCACAGAGAGCAGTGCTATTCCCACACTCAGTCACCACCAGCCGAATCTACTGTGGTCTTGATCTTTGGGAATCTGCCATGCACTTGGAGGCTGGATATTTCAGAAGTGGATGAGCCGGACCTTGAGTCACTTTTTATTGCAATAACTGAAGAATTAAGAAAATTCCATAAAGCTCTTCCCTGACACCCCAAGAGCATCGGTTTCCTTCAGCAGGGCAGCATAACACTGAACTCATATGCATCTTTACAGGAAACCTATGGCCGCACTGCAGGATCTTAGGTCTCCCACCAGGGATGGAACCTGTGCTGGCTGCAGTGAAAGCGTGGAGTCCTAACCACTGGACCGCCAGGGAAGTCCCAGGACACCTAGACTTTCAAACGTATTTCAAAGCAGAGTTTTAAACTGCTGAGTGGCCCCTGCTCTTTCACCAGTCCTAAGCAAGAGGACCGCCTGTGACGCCAGACATTTAGAAAGAAGTGAAACTGCAGAGCTCGCCACACAAAAGCGATGCAGACACTAGAAGAATAGGATGTTTAACATGCTGTTTCCTCAACAGAGCTAGAAAGGGAGCTGATCATTCATTGTAATTTAAAGGGAACGGAGTTCTCTGCTCTCTGGCTGTAAAGCAGGACAGCAGAAAGTGCTCGTCTGCTCCGAGGGCCACCAGCGTGCCTGCTCACTGGGACGGAGACCGCAGGCAGGCCGCTCGCCACCACCCAAGCCGCCACCCAAGCCGAGTGTGCAGTGGGCCAGCCTTCCACATGGGTTCAGTCACATCAGCTTGAAGGAAGGGGACGGGGATGCCTGTCCAGCAGTTAGCATTTCCTTAAGGATTTGATAAAGAAAAAAATTACTCGGTTTAAGGGAAAAAACCTTTTTTAAAAAAATGACCAATAACCAGACTTAAATTAGAAAGGCATTAGTAAGACCTCATGTCAGGCCCTCTGGTGGGGGACACCCGAGGCCATCTGACTCCCACACCCATTATAAATCTCACAGCCCCAACACAATGACATTCCCGATTTTTCTTGGCATATTTCCAAGCAGGTCCAACAGGCTTGGGTCTCTGAGATCTGCCATCCTCAGAACTGAACTGAACTTAACATCAAGTCTCATACTGGCATGAGTTAAACTTCCTATTTTACTGACTTATTTGCAACACAGCTTTTCTTTCAAACCCTCAAATTGTCAGACCAGATGCGGGGTAGGCTCCCCAGCACTCTCTCCTCTCACATTCCACATCCCTGGATACACGCTTCTCCCTGGCCTCCCCGGCTTGCTTCACTCTAACTCGAAGGTTCCCTGAGCACCTACCACGGGTGGGCCTGCGCCAGACCCTGTGGATGGAAAGACGAGCAAGGGCAAGTCCTGGGCCTGGAGAAGCTCCCAGCTTTCTGGGAAGAATAGAGCTGTGCAGAAGCAGTTTCCGTGTTCTGCATGAGTGATGCCACAGAGGCACTGAGTGTCACTGGAACTCCAAAGACACCTTTGGAGTAGGTAAGGCTCAAATTGTGTCTGTGGTCTCCATGAGGAAAGAGAACCACTGCAGCACAGGAGGTAAGCGATATTTATTTGAAACAGTCAAATGTTAATTTGGGGTGGTAGAAATATGTTATTATATTATTTTGTGTACTTTTCTGAATTTTATTTTACTTTACTTTGAAAAGAAGGGAAGGAAAGTGGTGCCCAAGAATGTTGTAGCAGAGAGATTACTGCACACAATGGCCAAGTTTCCTGGGAAGAGGTGGCAAGCATCTCCACCACAAAGGCTATATGGGGTGGCACTAGGGTCGCACAGCCTTGCAGCAGTCAAGCAAATCACACAGGCTGCTCAACAGGGTCTCGAATAAACCGGACTGAGAGTTAAATAGACATTTCCATAAAAACAGAAGCTGCAACAATGGCTCAAGGCGGCCCTCATAGGCTCACTATCAAGTGCAGGTATCACTTCGACCCTAATTACAGGAGGGGGATGGGAATACCAGTAACTCAGACGTCTTGGGGATGATCTCACTACATGGGGATGCTTCCCAGTTATGGCTTCCTTTTTCAGTACCCCTTGGATACATTTCAATGAAGACATTCCAAGTACACAACAGAAACTAAGGGGCACATGACAAGAAAATACACACAGCTCAAGTGGACCACAGAACCGGCAGAGGCAGAGGCCACATCAACGCTCACCTGGAGGGACCCATGCTCGTGACCCCCCCTCCAACAGCTTATTCCTGTATCCCAGAAAAGCTATGGGGGACCTGTCAGGCTTGGAGTGAAGCTGCAAAATAGACCTAGATTAAATTCTTTACAAATATACATCCTACAGCTTAAAAGACCTCAGATTAATGATGGCTAAAGCATAATGCTTTTATAGTTCAAAATCCCTTTAACACCAGATAATCCTTCAGCAAGAAAACAAAAGTAGGGTTTTAAGAAAGGAAAACCTGGCCCAGTAATCTTACAACCACCACTTGATTCCTTTCACAGCTAAGTAAAAGGCCTGTCGAGCGAGTCAATTCCTTTAAGACAAAGCTGCTAACTGATCCCAAGCAGGAGCTTCCAATCGATCATCCAATTAAGATGGGTTTTCCTTCTCCAACATCCTAAAAGGAAGAATTTTCTCCTTATCCTCTCCAAAAACTAATGCCCCAAAGAAATGTGAGTATCAGTTTAGAGCACTAGCTCTGCACTGTCTCCTACAGCTTGGAAGTCAGCCTCACATCAGCGTTCCTCACGGTGCTTATTCGCTAACTGGACCAATGTTTGCTAGGCATCCAGTGCCAGGCTGTGTAAACAAAGAAAGAGTGTACGTAGTGGACACAACGGATAAAGTGCTGGGAAGCAGCCCTTGCCCAGCTGGTGTGGGTGGTGCAGAACAGCAGCTTTCAGGCACCAGAAACCTGACTCATTCTGAGCACTCCAGGATATACTTCTGGCCCCATATCAGCACAGATCTAGACGGGAGTGATTAATAGTCACTGTTACATGGGATAATGACTCATTATTTGGGTAGGAGTATTACTGAATACTTACCTAACTCCCTCAAATTTACAGGGATTTTATCACTCAAAACAATTTTATTCTATGTACTGTTTACCTCAAAAGACGTCACACTCTTCTGCTTTTACTGTGGGGCTGGGTCACAGAAAAGGCTCACAATAAAGAAAACTCTTAGGCAGCTGAAGAACCAGCTGGACAACGCAAGCTGGCTCCTCCAGCGGCAGGACACCGCCAGCTCTGGCGACTCTATGTGACTCCCAATACCCATTGCTCTACAAGCTAAAAAGAAAGCAAGCGCGCTGCTATGTGTTCCTGAGTGTTTAAACCCAGTCGAAACTCTCCTTCTATCACTTGCTGTCCCGCCTGTTTCCTTGTCAGTAAAGTGGGGGAGGGCGCCGCCTGGCTCCCGGTCTGCGGCAGTGCTGAGGGCTCCCGAGACGGGACTTTGCCCCGAGGCCCATCCACTCGCGCACACGCCGCAGGGCCCCAGAATCCCCGCAGCGCCGCCTCGCCCGCCCCCCCGCAGCAGACGGCTCGGCCAGCATCTCCAGCGCGCTCGCCAATGAAGGAGCACGTACTGGGACCGGACGCGCGGGGAGGCGCACTCAGGCCTCCGGGTCCCGCGGGCGCGCCCACCTCCCCGACCCGGCCGCGGAGACTCCGGCTCTGTGAGCTCACCGCGGCCGCCCCACCGCCCCCGCGCACCCCACGTGACCGTGGCTGAGCCCGCGCCGCACCTGGAGCCGACCCGGCCTCCCTTGCTTTCCGGCGCCCGGAACATGTCGACCGCCACTCGGAGCCTCCCGGCCGCCTCGCCGTCCTTCCCGCCCGGCCCCGCGCGACCCGAGGCCCGCCTTCTCGCTCTTATTGGGCGCCGCCGACACCAGTCAAGCTGCAGCAGCCTATCGTGGTGTCGGACTCCGCCCCACGAGACGGAAGCTTGGTGAGGCCTGCGCCGCGCTCGCAGCCGATTGGTGAGAGCAGGTACCGCTCACGGCGCCGGGCGCCGCCATTGGGCAGTAAGCCGGCGGGGGAATGGCCCTCCCCCCCTCCCCCGAGGTGGGCGGGGTCGGGCACTATCCGGGCACCTGGCCGAAACTCCCCGTGGCCTCGCGGGGGCCTCCTGCCTGCCTCCCAGGTCTGCCGTGCTGGCGCCAAGCAGCACCGAGCTGGGTCCAGCCTGTCTGGAGACGCTTGGTTTTTGCCAGCCAGTCAATGGCACGTGGATACGTGGCCAAAGGAAACGGAATCGCAGTTCCTCTGTCCTGCACGTCGTGGGGGCAAGAACACTAACTCAGAAATGGGAAGCAAGGGATAAAGTGTGCCAGCTGTCTTGATTTATAGCTCAAAAAAACAAAACACATTCAGCAGTGTTTTGTTGCTCAGTTACACTGTGGACAGCCCATTGATTCCTCTGAGATCTCACCAGATGAGAGCCACTTGGGCTGTTTGCAAAGTGCACACTTAAAAAGAAAAAAGCAGAAACAGTAATTATTAGATCAAGTATTAGTATGTATTTATGCACAATAATAAAAACAGATTTACAAGTTGAACTGGAAATTTAAACATAAGAAGTTTAACAGCTTTTGTTTATTATATTAAATAACCAAACACCTTTTATTCCCAAAATTGGTAAAGAATAAATAATATAATTTACAATATGGTACAAAAAATAATCAGGAAGGACAGGCATTCTGCTTTATACATACACTGTATATGTATATTTATAATCTATAAAACAAATTCACATCTCAAACAAGCCGAAAACCTTAGATGATATGGCTTAACGATTATTATAAAAAATAGCAATAAGTTCTGCTGCCCAGAAGTTCTAGAGCCGGTTATCCTGTTACAGAACAAAGGGCATGGGCTACTGTAGTGCTTCCAAGACTTACCTCACCTAACACGACTTACAAGTTACTGTAGGATTAGGAGAGTTTTGACAAGTCAGGAAAGGTTTGCTGTGGGTTTCTTTTTTTCTTAAGACAAAGTGCCATATTACCTCCTAAATGCATCTGATAGATCTCAATGTTAAAAAGAAAAAGCAACTGCTGTTTTCCTCCTCCACTTGTTTCAAGTGTCTTTTATTATATGACTGTTCTTTGTACACGTTTGGATTCAAAGGTGTGATCTACTTAAAGATGCTATTAAACTGAAAAGACACCACCAGTAATGAGGCTATGGTACAGAATACTAGAGAATGGGACTGAGGTGGGAAAGCAAGTGGATCAACCAATGAAATGGTTCCAAATATCCCCACTCCCTGAGCAAGTACCCTACGCCCAGAAGACACAGAGGGATGAGACAAATGCCATCACGAACCTTATGTGGAATCACGAACTTCAACTTGCCTCTGCACCTTCTGAAGAATGGAATGCTCATCACTGGATATTCACAATGAAGAATCAAGGCAAAAACAACTCCCTTGAGACCAAAGATATTCAGTCTCAATCTTTAGAAGAGATGAATCAGCAAAAAGATCCCTGACAACGTTACAGTGACTAGGGGAAGATTTTTCTGAGAAACTGACCTGGTCTTAATCACAACATGCTCAAATGCACAAAGGAAGCCACAGGTGTATACTGACACTATCACAACTTCCGCTGGAAGGGCAGAGGGAGACGCAGAAGTGGGAGGCGTCTCTGCTTGGGTCTTCTGAAAAATTCCAGCCTTTAACATAACAGTTGCTTATTTTCATACATGTATAATCATTTAGGCTGGGAGAAAAGGCATCCATCATTTTAATGCTACAGACGACACCATTTTTCCTTAACATGGCAAGCAAATGCTTATACCTGTCTGGTTGCTAGAGAAGCAGGGTTCTCTGAAGTCATGTCAGCTTTATTACAGGTGAGAAGAGTCAGTCCACTCTCCTCCGCAACTCACCTCCCCACTGGATGACACTGGCCAGTCAGCTACTCCCAAATGGAGTCTATGTGGGAGACCCAAGAGGGAGGTGCTGCTGAATAAAGGGCCAACAAAGTCTTATCCAGATCTCCAGAGTTTTCCTCCTGCTGGACGTCCACCAGGTGACAGGTGCCAACCTACCAACCAGACTACTGTGGGGTGTCCCCTGATGGATAAGCAGCTCGGGATCACTACTGTCCCTGGCGCAGTGCACACTGCCATTGGGCACTGCCCCCGGCATTGATGCGGTAATGCTACTTGGCATCTCTGGTCCCAGACAGTGGGAATACAAGAAAGCTGGCAGTGGCCTAACCTTGGCCTGACCCACTGTGGATCTAACCGGGTCGGATGCCCAGAGACAGACCCACTGATCTTGTTTGGCTCAATAAGGTGCTAATTTCAGGAAGCTGATACATTGATCACAAAACACAAGCTAGTTTAAAGAGACTCTGGACTCAAATACTGCTGTCTATCTCTCTTAAAGTGGTACCACATCCCTTTCTTTCAGACCTCCAGAGCTTTGGGACTGTTTTCTCAAGAGCCCAGGAGGGCTGCCCACACAGGCTTTTCTTAGTGATGTTTGTGCCTAAATCCAGATCTGAAAGAGGGAGGCCACATGACAGGCAAGAGCTCTGAGGAAAGCTGGAGAGGAAGGAAGGAAGCTACCGCCTGGAAGCCACTGTCCTGCTTCCTCTGCGGCTTGGAGGAGACAACCCAGCCTGTAGCCTGGAGCAGCCGACCACTCTGGAGAGGCGGCAGGATCAAGAGCAGCCCCTCTGCTTGTACTTGCGAAGGACCTTCCCCTCTCCTTGCACACTGGCTCATCTCTTTGCCGGGGGGGGGGGGGCGGGCGGGCAGGGGGAGGAACCAGAGGAGAGGGCCCAGCTGGCCTCGAAGGCTGCCGGTCCACAGTGAGCTGGGAGAGAGGCAAGGTGATGAACACTAACAGTGGTGGGCTGGGGCGGATTCAAGAAGCCACACTGACTGCGGCTGCCGGGCGGGGGTAAGCAGCAGGTGGGGTGGTGCCCCAAAACCACAGCACTGGTGCCCAGCCACAAGGGGTGTGCCTGGATGGTGGTTTGTGTGCTTGGCCCCGCAAGGCTGAGAAGGCAGAGGAGCTGTGTTAACTCCATTCTGGGGAAAGACTGGATGTTGCACTACCCAAGATGGTGACGGCTGGTCATCCAAGGAGGCTCAAGGAGCACACCAGAGGGATGTGGGTTCAGCGCACTCTGACTGCGCGTGATGTCTGACCCTTGCCTGGATTCCCTGAACAGGAGGAAGAGAAACAGGAGACCATGAGGCAGAAATACAAGCAAGGGATTATACATATGCATTGGGGCATACTCTGCACTGATGCCAAGGAAAGGAAGAGAAAACTTTCCCTGCAAATGGCATCTGTCCAAAATGCTAGGCAGGAATATGTTAGAAGTTCAAGATCATCAGGAAAGTCTTATCTGTAGTCAAATGAGCACTTGGGGATCACCCTAAAGAGAGAAATAACATCTCAGATCACCGAGAAGAGACTTGCAGATAGACGCGGGGAAGAAACCAACTAAACAGGAACGCTGTTCTTCCTCTCCAATGTCTCCTAATTCTCAAAATACGAAAAAAACATTTTCTGACCAGCTTAGCGGGATTTTTTTAAAAGTCCACACAACCCACGTAAGACATGATTCTTTTCCCCCTTCCTGTTGAGTCAGTCAGAACAAAAGCTCCAGATGAGGAAGCACTAGGCCATGGTCAGGATTTCTGGGGAGGTGGCACCAGTTGTGCTGCCCCGGGACCCTCCCACTGCCCCGTGATTGGAGTGTCCTCTGCAGTGTCCGCTGTCTCAGGTCATGCCCAGCTGTCCTCCCCGTCCTCGCACTGCAGAGGGAACAACCGGAGCAGGGAGTTGGTTTGCCGCAAAGAACGCAGCAGTGCCCTGGAGCCTCCCTGCAGAGAGCGGGAGGTCACAGCTCCCAGGCCATAACGACGACAGCCAGGCCCACCACTCCTTTCTCTCAGAAAGAAAATGCCCTGGAACGTCTGACACAACAACCGAGGCAGAAGCGTGGGTACCGCGCAGACCCTAACACATGCTCCTGGCAGGGGGTGGCTCCGACGCCAGGGCCACGTCTGACACTGGCCTTGCCGAGGACGCTCCCTCATCGCCTGGCCACCACTGCCTTGGCCTGCTGGGACATGGCTGTCTGCATGTTGCACATTCTGGGTGCAGAGGTGCCTCTGTTCAGACTGTCTCCTGGGAGTCCGGGCTTGATTTATGTTTTCTCTCTTCTAAAGAGGGCTACCCCTATGACGCTCGAGGACCACCAACCCTGTAAGCTGTCCTCCACAGCCTCCGGGCTGCCCCAGCCATGAGGCACAGTCACTGGGACAGGTCACCGACCGGGGGGCCACCTCCACCGCCATCAAACAGAACCTCTCGGCGGCCAGGCTCAGCGATGGACAGCTCTTGGGCCAGATCATTGAACCGGGATATGTAATCGATGCTGTTTTCGTTCATCATGCACACCAGCTGGGAATCCACAACCTATGGGAGAGGACACGGGGAGACGAGTGAGCAGGCAGCTGGCCACCACGGCCGGACTTAAGTGCAACTCCCTCTACAATGAGGGTGAGAGTCCCCCCGGCAGCCACATCACAGTGGCCCCCACACTCCAGGGACAACCTCAGAATCACCTCCGTCACTGCGAACACTCGCTCTGTGGAGAAGTACGCACTGTGAGCCCGGCCGCCCAGCTGTCGGGTCAGAGTGGTGGGTCCCCGGGAAGGACGGTCAGTGGACAGAGAGGCAGAGGGAAGGCAGCAGAACTAGGGACTGTGGGGTGGCCTGAAGGAGACAGAAGCGGAGGAGGGAGTTTGCCACAGGCTTGCGTGTCAGAGGAGGGCTTTCTGAGGCGGGGTGTGAGAAGAACTGTGGGAGCAAGTCATGTAAAGGCACGAGGGAAGCACATTCTCGTGAGAAGAAACAGCAGGTGCAAAGGCCCTAAGGTGGGAACAGCCGGCTGTTCAAGAAACAAGAAAGATGGTGGATGTGACAGTGAGTAAGGCAGAGAGTACAGGAGACCAGAGTGTGCACAGTGGGGCCTCATGCATCAGGACTGTCCTGTGGGCAGAGCCAGGGAGCTTACTGTCTCCTCCCGCACTGGACCGGACTGTCAGCCTCATGAGGATAGGGCCTTTAATTTGTCCATTCTGGGCCTGTAGCAGTGCCTGGCATCTAGTAGGCCCTCAATTAATATTCATTAACTGCTTGATGTAATGAACAAATACAAATGAGAAGCCTTCGGAAAATTCTGAGTAGAGCATGGGATGAACTGAACTTTAAACTTTTTACTACAAGAAATTTCAAAAAAACTGAAATTTGTTTTCAAAATCCCCTCGGATCTCGAGATTCACGTCCGGACACCGAGACGCTGAGGCGTCCTGGGAAGCAGCTGTGTGAGCTTTGTTTGATCCAGGTTCCCCCCGAGTATCCACTATGAAATGCTCGAGGGCCCCCCACAAGTGCCTCGACAGCCCAGGGAGCCGGTGTTGAGGAGATGCTGCTCTAGGACTTCAGCAATGAGCTGGGGGCCGGCCAGGGGCATTTTAGACTTAGGTTCTCCCCTCAGCACAGCCTCTGTCTAAACTCCTACAGTACCTGTTACTTCACACCTGGAGTCTTAGTTAAATGTACCTGTCTTCACTCCCTCAGCCCTACTTGCCCACAGACACCACTCAAACCTAGTGGGATGGAGGCCTGGGTGGTTGTGTGAGGCGGCGGCCTGGACAAAGAAAAGAGGGATGCTGCATTCCAGGCAGAACATGGGGGAGACACACTGCCACAGCATGACTCCCGGGTCATCACGTGATCGCAGAGGAGCCTCTGCAGAAGCCCTCCCCCCATTCGGCAGGTCAGCCACGAGCAACGACACCAAGGTGCTGCTCAAGGGTCCCCTCTGTCAGGTGGCAGCAACGATGGCACCGCCACTACCGCCTCTTCTCCTCCGCAGATCAGGAGACTGAGCAGGGGGACGCAGAGTCCCTGCCCAAGGTCACACAGCTGGTGGAGGACACACAAGACCCAGAGCTGCCTTCAGAGCCCCGGGCTCAGCCGTGATTCAGCGTCTGTCACCTGCCGCCAGCGGGACAAATGCCGGCCCAGCACTGGCAGAGATTCCCTCTCAGGAGCAGTCAGAGGCTGGGCTCTGTCCATGACGGCTCCTGACGTGTAAGTCTTGGCGAGCAGTTCTGAGTAACCACACGGGTCTGCCGGAGGGTCTGGCAGCTCTGGGATGGAGGCTGGCACCCAGGCTTGGGGGAAAGGTCGTGCGCTTACCTCGGCGACATCAGCCAAGGACCGGGACACAAACGAGTCGCGAGAGTTGCCATCCAGCAGGCTGGGGCCCAGAAGGGAGGTGCCGCTGTTGGTCCCGACGGGGGTTGGCAGCATCTTCCGGCTCTTCTCTGGGGAGATGAAGCTCGCTGCAGAGAGGAAGGAGAGGCCCTGAGCCGGCTAGGCCTGGACTGGTCCAGGGAGGCCAGGCCAGGCCCTGCGGGCATCTCGCTGCTCGTGTGGGCACGGTGCTCCAGACGGAGGCATCAGGCCATACCTGCCTTTCCTCCCATGGTGAGCCTTGGACAGTCCCCTGCAGCCTGGGAAAGTCTATCTCATTTTTCTAGGGGCCCCACAGTGTTCCACTGTCTGGTTACCACCCCTACCTCAATGTAAGGTTGTTTCCAATTTCTCATGATTTCTGTTCGACTTTGCAGAGCCTGCACTGCTGTGACTTTCTGAGCAGGAAATGCATATTGGGGGCTGGCTCCCCCACACCACCCAGACCAGAGCCCCGGCTTGTTCGGGGCCGTCAGGTGTGGTGCCCCCACACGGTGCTGACCCAGTTGGTCAGCAAACAGCATGCCCCGTGCCAGGGTGCACACCCTGGCTGCTCTCTACAAATACAAAGTGCACGGACCCCAGATGTGCCTCAGAAGCTCCTCTGTGCAGGAAACCGAAGCTGGTGCGTCTTTCCCTAATAGCCCCTTCCCGTCCCACAGGCACCAGTGGCGACGAGGATGAACACATCCTGTGAAGGCTCCGATCTGTCCTTGCCGTGCCACCACAGAACCGAAAGAGGGGAGCAAAGAGGGCGCAACACACCGGCTCCTTCCACCCTGCCCTTGGCAGTGAGCCTGGGAGGAGGAGCACAGGGGACTGACTGCAGGATGGACGTGGCCATGGTTACGGGGTTTACACATCTGCCAAAGCCTAGTGACCTGCACACTGGGGCCTGGGCACTTTCCCACATGTAACTGATGCAGAAAAAAACCCTAAATACCAAGGAACAGCCCTGGAGGGGCTCTCTGCCAGGAGCGTGGAGAGTCCAGACTCTGGCTCTGCTCGTTCTGGCTGCCCTCCACAGAGACTCACCAAACAAGCTGCTGAGTGAGGAGTCCGTGGGGTCGCTGGGGCACCACTGGGGGTCGTGGGTCGGGGAGGCGATCCAGTCTGGCTGGGGGCTGCTGGACGGGGAGGGGAGACTCTTGGAACTGTCACTGCCATTCAGTTTTGCTGGAGAAAGAGGGACTCCTTCACCTGTCAACCAAAATCTGGGGTCAGAGCCGGCACGTGGGGTGAACAGCCCCACTTCCCCCACCTGCCAAGAAGGCCACGGAGTGGCGTGGCACGCGCTGCTGAACTGGGAGGCCCAGGACCCCACTGGGCCCCCAAACAGCAGGGACCCATGCCCATCTTCAGAGAATGACACTGGCCACAGCGGATGGAGGCAGGCCCCGTGCTGAGGGCGTCACCTACACCCTCTCCTGCTGCTGACGACAGCCCTGCAAGATGTCCGCGGCTCCCAACACACTGCTAAGGAGAACAGGCTCTAACGAGCCTGTGACCAGCCCACGGCCACACGCTGCCAGCTATGAGCTCTGAATCCACGGCCTGAACTCTACCAGCTGGCGCCCACCATACCGCTGCCCCACAGCACCATCCCCACAGGCTGGGGGAGCCAAGGCCCACAGGTACCAGTCCAACCCCTCCTGAAACCCACAACCCCGCAGGCGTCCAACCCAGGTTCAGAACCGACAAGGAGACGGCCCCGCCTGATCCCCAGGCTGGAGATGCCTCGTGGGCCCGCTCTATCTCCCAAGGCCAGGGGCAGCCCCGCCAGACCACGAACAGGCTCAGGTCCTGTACGGGCCTTGTCCGCCTGCGCTGCCCCTGCCAAGGCTGGGCAGTGCCTTGTAGGTGCAGAGGCTCAACTCCCAGGACAGCTGGACAGCAAGGTGCTTGGAGGCTGGCAAACACTCAGGTGGGAGGTCAAGGCCCCTGGGAGAACTGACTCCAGGAGGGCTGTGCAGAGGCACCCTGCTCCTTACTGTACTGGCCGGAGCTGATGGCGATCTCGATGATGGAGTCGCTGATCTGCGTGGCGGGCTCTCCCTGAGAGAGCACGTCCTCGGGCGGGCCGGGCAGGGAGATGTCCAGCAGAGCAGAGACGTTGGGCGGAGAGAGCCGGGTGCTGGAGGCCTCCGACGAGGGCAGCGGTGTGGAGAGCCCATTGTGGAGAGGAGCCTTGGACAGCTCGGATA
This sequence comes from Balaenoptera acutorostrata, assembly GCF_949987535.1. NCBI lineage: Eukaryota > Metazoa > Chordata > Mammalia > Artiodactyla > Balaenopteridae > Balaenoptera > Balaenoptera acutorostrata. Next base: position 38,524,294 of record NC_080078.1, read on the forward strand.
AGGAGAGAACGGGCGAGTTCTGTGGAGACAGATACTGTTGAGACACGACAGAGCAGACAGTCCATACCAAGCAATGAAAAAGCAACCTTGGTCCTGCAGAGCAGTGACTGAGTGACGGGGACACCAACAGAGAGGCAGTGACCCCAGCAGTCACTCATCCTTCCAGCGAGAAACACACTCAGGGAACTTCCTTCTCCTGAAACCCTCGAGGGATGGCCCAGTTGGGAGGCCGGGCCGAGGTGGCCTGGATCTGCTTCCACCCCCAGCTGACGACCTCCTCCTCCCCGGCCCAGAAAACTTAGTCCTTCCAGAACTGTGTCTCAATCAGCCAGCCCGAGAGGGGAGAAGGGAAGCCTGAGATGGGAGCCGCGTGTGCACCAAGGAGGCAAGGTGCGGGGAAGGACGGCCGCTGGACATCATGAGGAGGAAGCCCGGGCCCACGAGCAGGACCACGAGGGTGGGGCCTGGCACTGGACGAGGTCCTGGGGCAGCTACTTTGCTCAGCAGGCAACAGCACACTCTACCTGGAAACCGTCTGCCAGCGTATTCTGCCTCGAGGGGACACTGATGAACGGGTCGCTCGTGCCCTACGAGAACACCAGGAATATGCCAGTGAGCGCTGGCCCGGCACCTGGCTCCTGAGGAGAGCCGCTCCACCCCACGGCTCCTAACAGGCAGGAGCACGGGGGTGTAGGCTGGAGAGCTCTCCCTGGGAGCACAGGAAAGCCCACTGCTCTCAGAATGTGCACCCCCCTGCCCCTGAACTTGAGACCATTTGTCAATTCACAGTCAACTCCAGTCCTAGCAAGAGGTCGACCTCAGGGTCCTCAGGCAGGACTGGGCTCTGCAGTCCTAAGTGGCCGCCTGCCCTGCCCACCTCAGGCAGCCCTCAAACAGGTGGGGGAACTGGAGGAGCTGCAGTGCCAGCGGGGCTGCAGAGCAGGGCCCGCTGAGGCAGCACCCGAGTAGCAGGGAGTCAGGGGTGGACTGACAGCCAACTTGGTGACACTGCTGTTCAGGCCGGCTACCTACCCTGCGGGCAGACCTCCTGTTCAGGCTGGCTACCTTCACTGCGGGCAGGCCTCCATGCCCGTCTTAGTTGCGGATTCCCTGGGTCACATGGCAAGCCCACCACACCCGCTGCGCCACATGGTCTCACTCAGGCTGAGACTTCCCTGTTCAGTGACTCTCCTCTCGCTCAGCAGGCCCGTCCCCTCCAGAGGCAGAGCTGGAGTCCAGCACGACCTCAGCTCATGGCCTTGGCTTTCAAACCAGGACTGGAGATTGACCATCCCATCCCAAAAGCTGGTGGCAGCTCAGAGAAGCCCTTCTAAACACACTCACCCCTACAGTGGGGATGGGGTCTCCATTCTGGTGGGTGCTGGTGGAGTCCTGCCCCGAGACAGTCACCGTCACCTCATCTGAAGACAGCGGAGAGATGCCAGACAAGCCGTCGGCATCCAGGACGGGGAGGGGGCTCCCAGGGATGATGCCGGCGCTTTTAGCTGCTAAGTCGATAGCGCCTGGCAACAGAAGCAACGTGCAAGTCTTTGTCTCCTGACGTCCTGAAACCCGCCCCAGAGGGGACAGCCCATGTGCAGGCCTCATTTTCATGCCAGGGCAGAGTCGCAGAGACTTACTGGCCAGGTGGCCTGGGGCCTGGGGTGGCAGAACCTTGGGCACAATTGGCCGGGACAGAGCCGCTTTGGTCAGGGAGGACTGAATGGGCCGGAAGGAGCCTCTCCCTGTGAGGACGAGAGTGGAAGCAGACGCGTCAGGCACACGAGCTGATGGCCTCTTGCCACACGGCGGGGGCTGCATGCGCTCCCCTTCATGGCCACCGTCCAGATCATGGAAGCCGAGCTGGAAACCACCAAACGTCCCAACACTTGCTAACTTGGGGAAGTCAATGGTCACACAGGGCCCCGGCAGGGAGAAAGCACTGTCGCCCGTGACAGCGGCACCACTGCGCTTCCTGGGGGCTGCTGAATGGCTGCGGTCACTACTGTCAGCCCACGGGAACAGCCCTTTAAGGGTGTGTCACACCTGAGCTGAGCTACAGGCTCCTCTGAGGGGGTCAGAGCACCAGACTAGGATCAACGTGCTGCCTCTGCAACCTGGCTCCTTCCTGGCAGGCTTTCTGCCATTGAAAAGTAGGTGTGAGAATGAGCAATTGTCTGGGTCTTGTGAAAATCAAGACCGATAAAAAGGTAAGTCATGGAATGTGTGTTTCACTGAAGGAGTCTCACTATGTAAGATTTACTGCAAAGAGCGAGGGCCCCACTAAGCTTACAGATCCGTGAAAGCGTGAGTCGCACACCCTAAGGACATGTCTGTCCCATAAAACGCCTGACAAGAAGACGTCATGGATGGGGTGGACCACAGACCCTTCTCTTAAACTGAACCGAGCAGAGCACCCCAACCAGGGACGTCTGAGCCCACCTTGGGAGGAAGCTGCCTGTGGACCACCAGTCAGGGGTCCACACCTGCCCGCACCGCTGCCCATGTTGATAGAGCGGACCCAGGAAGGCTTGAAATGTCACTCAAAGAGCCATAGGAACAAATGCCTGCAATTCCCAAAGACGGGGCCACACACGTAAGGAGTGAAAGCTTCCCTGAGAAGCCCCGGCACTTACCAGTTATGGAAGAATTCGACAGGATGGAGAAGGAACAGACATTGTGGGACTGGTTTTCAGACGGTCTAGGAAGCAGTGTTCTCTGTGGAGGGAAAATTGGCAATATTCAGGTGATGGAAAGACCCCAATACCGAAAATCATCCAGGAAACTAGTGCTGGATTGTAAAGGAATGTTCTAGAGAAGAGGAAGCTGAGTGTAACCAGATGGGGGTTCTGGTTCTAGAGTTGCTGACACAAGGGCTTCCAAGACAGTCTGAGGATGGCTGTGCTCTGTAGACCCCAGACCCCTAAACACTGGGTCCTCTCTGAAAAGAACCCAGGGAATTGAAGCTTCCCAGGGAAAACTGGGGGAATGTCAGAACAATCCACCTTTTATCTAGAACATCTGGATTTGGCTGGAACGCAACTAGTCCTATAAATATTTATAACAACTCAATGTGGACTGTTACGAGATACCCCTTGTTTGGGTGAAGAAAATCAAGTTGCCGCCTGTATCGCAGGGGGCCAAGGCCATGCGGCCCTCTACCCCATCCACGGTCTGGTGCCCACTCCTCCCTGTCACACGCCCAGGGCTCCCATGTGTGAACCATCAGGTCCCAGTGTGCTCAGGGCGCCTTCATGGTGTGACGACTACCATCTAAGAGGAAATGGAGTTCACTGCCGACACTGTTAGCTGTTGAGGTGAAACACTGACAGAAAGTATCTCTCAGGCCGGAAGTGTCCAGAGGCACTGCAGCTCTGGGCGCACAGCTGGGCTCTCGCCCCACTGGGGCTCCCCAAGGGTCTGCCACGTGCCGCAAGGCGGCAGGGTGACTGTACACGAGGTGACAGGCCCTGGTGTCCCCTGCCAGCCTCAGGCCTCTTTGAAAGAGCCAGGTGGGGAGATCCTTTAGGCTCTGGGCCTCACGGTCTCTGTCACAGCTACTCAAGTCCACCCCGGTGGTGTGAAAGCAGCCATGGACAGCAGGGAAATGAAGTACCGTGGCCACATGCCAATGAAACTTTTTATAAAAACAGTAAATGAAAGAACCACATATGAAGTGTGATTCCATTTATGTGAAATTATGCGATCCCTAGAGACAGGAAGTGGCTCAAGGGCTGGGGAAGGGGCAGTCCAGGTAATGGGCCGGGCTTCTGTTTGGGGTGATGACAATGTTCTGGAATGACACAGCGGTGGGGGCTGCACACCCCTGTGAATATACTAAAAACCCTGAACTGTACGCTTTAAACAGGTAGGCTTCATGGTATGTGAATTATATATCAATAAAGCTGTTTACAAACAAAACAACAACAGGCAGCTGAGGGCACCCTGGCTGCGACCCTGGGCTGTGGGGTATCCTCTCAGCCAGGGAGTGTGCTCCCATGCCCAGGGCAGAGGGTTAATGTATTTAACCAAATATACCAAAATTAAATGCCCTAACGTTGAATTAGCCTGCACAAAAAAACCCGTGGGACTTGGAATAAATTTTCCTTCCTGAGATCTGTCATGCAATCTCTCATTTCTAAATAAATTACTTCCAAGAGAGGAAGAGATTTCTGAGTCTAACAAAAGGAGACCTATGCATTAATTCAAAAACATTCATAAATTTCCAGGCCCATAGTTATTTCAGAATTTCAGCTTCACCTCTGTTATCTTTTTACCTCCAAATAAAAATGCCCTCTTTCTCCTGTGCCTCTGATCCCTGGATCACCCCTCGGGGTCTGCAGGTGGCATCCACGGGTCCTCCCAGAGTTCATTACCAGCTTGGGAGAGGTCTGGCCTCTGGCCAATCCATATACCTTGCCAACTGCTTCCATTTACTACATACTTATAAATAGATGTTCTGAGAGTCCTCACATATATTCCAATCTGGGACATCCTTGAAACCCAAACCCCTAGAACTTTCTGTCTTTTTTGCAAGCGGTTTTCATGCTGTACCAAGATTACCTTTATTTTCAGGTACAGTTAGGGTCACTGTTACTACTTTATCCTGTTAAGAAAAAGAAAAGAAGGGGCAGGGATTCTCCCCACTTCACATGAAAACCTGAGACACAGGAAGACACTAGCGTATCCTGGGCAGCTCAGCCGGTGGGAGGGAGAGGCCAGCCCTTGAGGCCAGGCACACGCAGATGTGGATGGGCTCCTGACCTGGACCACCAATGGCTTCCGCAGGTGCCGGTTCCGCAGCTTCCTGGGCTTTGGCAGGAAAAAATCCGACTGCATCTGTGAGGAAGACAATACTGACCCTGAGAGTGTTTTCTCCACACACACGGGGCAGCCCAGCAGCAGGGAGGCGTGGGCCCCACTTACGCTGATGGAGTTCAGATGCTGACGGAACGTCAATTCTGTTTCCTTGTTGGGAGAGAAGAGCTTCCCGTGTCGGCTGTTGGGCGGCAACGTTGTTGGGACGGCAAAAAGGCCACCATCTGAGTCACTGCTTCCGGCACTGGAGGGACCGGCCACCAAGAGGGGCCTCGGGGGGTTTCTCAAACCTAGGGAAGGAGAAGGGAGAACAGATACAATGGCGCTCACCCAGCAACGCCTCCAGCATGGGAGGGGTTCCACTGGGAAGAAAATCAGAAAGGAATCCTTGACGACCTCTCTGGTGTCCTTAAAGGGAATTTCCTATATCTCAGTGCTGTAAAAACCTGCTTTTCTTCCTTTCTCCCTGAAATTCTAGTTCCCACCATGTAAGCAGATCAGAGCTTTCCTTGATCTCTGATGATCTCAGTGGGAAGGGCAGATTCACCTTCAAAGACTTTTCAGAGCTAGAAGAACCTTCCAGATCATCTAGTGCAGACCAGAGGTCAGCAAACGTTCTCTGGACATGGACAGACAACAAAAGTCAGCCTCGAGGGCCTCACAGTCTCTGTTGAACTCAGCTCTATGGCTGCAGCACAAAGGCAGCCACGTGAGCCAGTGGATGTGGCCATGTGCCAATAAAACTTCATTTACAACAAGCAGGCTGTGGACCACGGTCTGCTGATCCTTGGTCTAAATCTCTAATTATACAAAAAACAGACCTAGAGATAAAAAGACAGAAAATATTTATTTAGGAACTACTATCTGGGGACTCTCCTTGCTGTTTTCATCATCATAGGCGCTGCTGCAAAGCACCCTCACTTCACGGTAGGGACGGGTCCCCTTTCTTTATTCTTTATTTGCAAATCTGTGAAGTTAAATCAACACGCACAGAGTCCAGAGACCAGGTCTTCTAAGCACCTATCTGGATTCTAGCACTGCAGGCGCACTGGGCTAAAAGCATCCGCGACTGAGGAAGAGTGTGGACATTTAAGAGTTCACAGAGTTACAAAACTTTAAAGCCAGAGGGAGGGGGCAAAGACTATACAGGCTCCCAGCTAGCCCACCACCGGTTGACGCCTGAGGAACGTGCCTTTGCCTTAAAGACAACCGATTCAGAGTCTGCTGCTGCCCCCTCGTGAGCCATCATGGCAAGGAAACAGGATAAAGGTCAGGAGGGAAATGGAAAACAAGAACTGCAGGAGGTGGGGAGCCTGACACCACAGCAGCCTTATTCTTTAAAATTCATGCAGAATTAACGATTCTAGCCATGACAATCTGTTTTGTTAAAAAAAAAAAATACTAAGCAAGTAAATTGATGACTCAAAGAAACGAGTCATGTTTATCCTAGGGTTATGTGCCACGTAACCCAAAAAAGGACGCTGAATTTAAATTACTTCCCAGATACAACCGTGGACCAGTAGGTAAGCCCATCTTTCTTTCTAAGACTTGTGTTCAACTGCTGGGGAATCCTTTAACTGAAGGTTTCTTTATTCTAATACTTTAGATGTAAAGAAAAACAGTCCCTCTAAGACTCAGAAAGAACCAACCTTTCTCATGCTTTAAGCCACCAACTCGGCATGATATGGAGGCTGCTGCTGACCTCACAAAGCCAGATCCCCCAAAGTGACCAAACTGGCAAGGGTCCCCCATGTTTCCTGTCAGCTCCTGCACCCAGGACCCCAGAGCCTCTGTGACGGGCCCTGTGCTCACCCTCCCCTCGAGGAGGCAGTGATTTCTGTATCCCACACCATCCGCTGGACTGCGGCTGACTGAGTGGGGCGAGGCCTCAGGCAGCCCGGAGCTCTCGGCTCTGTGCAGCCCGCAATGCCCAGCAAGGATCCAGGAGGCTACCTGTGGCCATCTGAGCCTCACCTGAGGAGCAAGGTGCGGAGCTGGGAGAGAAGGTCTTGCTGTGACGGAGGGCAGCCTGGTTTCGAGGGCAGCGTGGGCTGCGGGAGCTGACAGTCACCACCTTCCCCGGGGGCGTCGTCGACTGCTCCTCCTGGGCAGGCCTCACTGAGGCCGTGGAGCCAGTGTTCACTTCTGGAGCCTGGGACAGAAACGGGCCAAAACATTGGCCAAACTCAGCACGGAACAACGCTTGTGGAGTGTGACGGGACAGCAAAGGGCCCAGGGTCACACTCCATGATGCACAGGTTGGTGCCCCAGGCCCTCAGGGGAATAACCGCTGTCCTCCAGGAGCCCTTCTGTGTTCACTGCCGCGGTAGCACGGAGAGGACGTCCCCCTGCACCGTAACGGGAGGGGAGGCTGAGCAGCAAGTGACAGGGACTCTCCTTCTTAAAGCTTCTTCTGATTGTGAGTCAGAGGAAGGAAATACAGATTAATTTCTAAAATCAAACACAATCACAGCCAAGGAGTCCTCTGCTTAGTCAAAACCTCCACCTCAGGGGTTTTGTGGGCCCCTACCTGAGGCCGCTGCCTCCACTCGCCTGGCTGTCACCGAGTGTTGGGGTCCTCGGCCATAGAGGCACCCCTTCTACTCACCTGTTCTCTCCCATGACTCCACCGTCCTGCCCTGCCTCCTCAGTTCTCCCCAGCACCCACTCCCCATGCTCTCACCCAGCCCCACCTACCCTGCACCTCTTCCTGTGTCTCCCATGCCTTTCGCCCTGGCCTGACCCACCTTCTCTTTTCCCTGGGACCCCTGCTGTGTCCCTTCCTACTCCATTCATTGGATCTCGACACCCCCACCTCCCACCTGAGTGCCCACCAACCTCCCCGGGGCGGGGCGGCCATCGGCTGCACTTGTTTGTCAGCGTCCCACCTACAGAGAAATCGCAGGGAGGGGCCGCCTGGCCAGGCAGGCCATCCCTAATTCAAGGTCCTGTATCTCTCCTGGGGACTTGAGCAAGCGATTCTCACACCTGGGCTGCATCAGAATCACCAGGCAGGGCGTGGGAGTGGGGGGTGTCTCGTCAAAACAGTCTCCTGGGCTGCAAGAACCTGCATCCCTAACAAGTTCCCAGGTGATGCCGAGGCTGCTGGCCGGGGACCCCGCTTCAGGAGCCACAGATCTGAGCGCCCTGCTGTGCATCCTCTGCACTGCCAACTTGCTCCACTCTCCTCTCCCAGTTGAGGCCGAGGCCAAGGCCAGCACCTCGGCCGTGTTCCAGAACTCCCACCTCCTCAGGAGACAGCCTGGTCTGGCCTCCTTCCCTAGGGGTCTGGACATGCTCCGGTCTCCCCCGTCTCTGTTCCTGACCCCTCCAAAAGCCAAACTTGAACAAGTGTTTTAAACTCATCATCTCTGTCTGGTCACTGCAATACTGCCCACGCCTGCCCGCAGATCACATTCACACCTGAATCCAAAGTCCACTGCTGGCCCTTGGGCCCCACCCACCCCCAAGAGAGCCGGTCCCACGGCTCTCCCATTGGGAATTGAGTCCCAATGGCACTCATTCCCCACCATGAGCTCTGCTGAGTGCCGCCAGAAGATGGTGGGCAGGAGCCCAGGGCAGAGGCTCCGGGAAATGGGGCAGAACACAGACCACGTGCTGTCTGCCCCGGGGAGCAGGAGGCGGGTACATGTCACAGTGGTGACATGGGCGCACCTCGAGCTTGGTTCTGACTGTGACCCGAGCCCCACTCCTGTGAGGCCACCACGCTGAGCTTCGGCGTCTCCTCCTGGAACTTGTGAGCCTCACCTTCCAGTGCACACGCCCTTTTTGGGATCGACCTGCCTCAGGACGCTGCTCTCGTGCCCAGAGAGCGGACTAGACTTTCCGGTTGCAGCACCTTCCAGCCCACGTGTGGGCTCTGCTGGCCGGCCTTCCAGGAGCGGGGGTGGGGGGACAGTTACAAGCCGTGGCCAGGCCCACTGGCGGAGTGCCCTTTCCCTGGGCCATGGCAGCCACTGCCCCCCAAAGGAGCCTCTCAAGGAACCTGAGACCACTCCAACCAGCCACCTCTCCACAGGGTCTCCTGGGCGCAGCCCACCCAGCGCAGCCCCTCCCAGCTCCACTCCCTGCACCCAGGCTGCACCCCCATTGGCCTCCAAGGATGGCCTTTCCAAAGCACACACTCGACCTCGCCGTTCCTGCTGCAGAAACCTGCAACGCTCCCAGCCCAGCTCGGCTCCTGGCCATGGCTGCCACCTCACCTCTGCGCCTCTGTCCCAGGCTCTGTCCCCTCAGCCCACACACTTGGGCTCAGTGGCATCTCTGGAGCTGGGCAAGGTGCAGCCCATGTGAGCCCCACGGGACGAGGGCCTGCACTGCAGGGAACCGGAGCCCCAACCACGTGCTCTGTGCAGCCCACTCCAGGGAACGAAAGGCGACCCCCAGACCACCTCCTCCAAGGAGCCCGCAGGGCCCCAGACCACCTGCCACAAGGCCGGTCTTTCCTCTCTGGACCCCAGCCACCCAGCCGCGAGCCTTTGGGGGGCCAAAAGGGCAGTGCTCCGACCCACACTTACCAGCCTGGGGTTGACCTCGGTGGAGATGAGCTTCAGGAGGCAGCTGAGGAGGCGCTGCCTGTGGAAGCTGTTAGGCGGGGAGCCGGTGCGGGAGCCCTGGGCCTGGCCCTCAGGGCCCAGCACTGCCAGCCAATCGTACTCCAGCTGCAGCTTGTTGGGCTTGCCCATCATGAGGTAGACTTCGGCCAGCGTGAGGCTTTCAGAGGTGTGCAGGTTCCAGCCCTCCTCGCGGAGCTGCTGGGCGAACCGGCTGGCAGGGATGTCCTTTGGAGGCTTGGCGGCAGGCTGACCCTGAGGTGGTGGGGGGTCCAAGGGGCTCGCCTTCTCCTGGGGTTCCTCCGCAGGCGCATCTGCCAAGTCTTTAGTGCAAACGTCCGGCTGGAGCCCGGGGCTAGGCTGAGGCTCTGGGCCGGGCGGGACGCGGACAGGGGATGGTGCCCTGGCCCGGGCGAGGTCGGCCACCTCTGCGCTGCTGGGGACGAGGGTCTCTGGGGAGGGGCACCCTGAGGGCCGTGAGTCTACGCAGCGGCACTGCTCAGGGATGATGAGGTCCTGACAGGACTTCATGTAGCGGGGGAAGGGGTCGAGGAGGGAGAGCTCATCTTCCAGGTCTGGGAGCTGGCCACAGGCACACGCCAGGGCCCCGGGTTCTCGGGCAGGGCCGTCCCCACCCTCTGCAGCAGCGGCCGCAGGGGTCTTCTCAAGCCGTCCCCCAGCATCCTGGAGCCCAGGTGGAAGCCTGTCGGAGGCGTCCGGGCTGCTGAAACTTGCAGCGGCCCCCTCCCCAGGGGCACTTTCAGGGGAACTCTCCCCGGAGCTCTGCAAAGCATCGGTGGAGGGAGGAGGCCGCCCCCCGCCCTTGGTCTCGGCGCCGCCCCGTGGGCACTTCAGCTGGCCCCTGGCTGTGCCCTGCCCGCTCTGGATGCCCAGGATCTGGGCTGGGGGCAGCGTGTGGGTGTCCTTGGTGCTCTGCTTGCACCGGCCGCCCTCCTGCCAGTGCACCGTGCAGAAGGCCTTTGAGTGCACCACTCGGGCCACGCCCGGCAGCGGGGTCAGGGTGCAGTTCTCCCCCGGGAACAGGTGCAGTGCCACCTTCTCCTGCGATGGCTCCGACGAGTCCTGCAGCTGCTGCTCCTCAAACATCTTCCGCTGAGTGCACCGTCAAGGAACCACCTGCAGCAGCTCACACCCTGAGGTCCAGCGGGTAGACACGACAGGTACTTCCTTCTTTCCGGGCTCCACACCCAACACTCACCCTCCTAGCTGGGAACTGGGCAAGGGCTACAAGCCAGCCAAGGACACGAAGATGTAGGTGTGGGGCTGTCCTTGGTCACTTTGTTCAACCTGCTGGCAGGGATGCTTCGGCCACACCCTGTGGGCCAGATGGCAGCCACTTACAGCAAGGACGGCTGCTGTGACAGAGTTCTAACACTGCAAGGAGGTCAAAAAGGGGGTTCAGACCCAAAACCCAGAGAATGAGGGGCTGTGGGTTTTAGTTCTGGTTCTACACCATCTCATGGCACAGCTGCTACACGCCTGGGGGCCCCGCTGCAATTCCAGGACTGAGAAGGAGACTTCACTCTCAGGCAGCAGGTGCTGCGGAGCCCGGGGGTGGCTTTAGTAGGAAAAGGATACAACTCGCACTTCATGAAGTGCCCACTTCTGCTTCAGGAACTCGATGAGGCTGGAGACCTTTCGATGGAGCTCCACGATCATCCTACAGAGAAAAGACAGATGGGGAATGGGAGGCTAGGACGTGGGGGTACTTTCTAGGAGCCCTAGAGGCTGCAGCAGGAAGATGATGCCTGCGGGTCTCGAGGCCAGAGCCATAATGTCCATGCAGAGCCGTTGGCTCTTTTTCTAAAAACTAACTCTTTAATTTGAGATAACAGGAGACTCACAAGAAACTGCAAGAAAAAGTAACAGAGATCCTGAGTGCCCTTTACAGTATGAGGTCTCAACCAGGACAGGAGCCTTGGTACAACACACCCTTCTCTTCTACCAGCCCCCTGTGGGGTCAAGAGGGTGGGTCTAGACTCAATTAAACCCAAGAAAATAAAAATACACATGGAAGGAATGAAGTCCTGATGCAGGCTACGACACGGATGAACCCTGAAACCATGATGCTCACTGAGAGAAGCCAGACAGAAAGGACCAGTATATGATCCTATTTACATGAAATGTCAGAACGGGCAAATCTATAGGGCCAGAAAGTAGACCAGTGGTGCCCTGGGGAGTGGGAGGAGGATGTACAGTGAGTGTTTAGTGGGCATGGGGTTTCCTTTCAGGGGGCTGAAAATTTCTGGAACTAGAGAGAGGTCATAGTTGTACAACACTGTGAAGGTACCCAATACCCCTGAACCGGGCCCCTTAAAAGGGCTCACAGTTAATTCCGTATTATGTGAATTTTACCTGAATCTAAAGGCATCCCCCACACTACCCCCAGGTGGTGTCAGAGTACTGGAGTGGCGTCTGCTGCTCACCCAGGGACCCAACACCGCCCCTCCAGCCCCATCCCTCACAGCTCGCTCCCCCAAAACGCACAGCGTGTTACCTGAGCCGCGGGTTCTGTGCGAGGCTCTGCACGCGGGCCCAGGCATGGTTGTTCCGTGGCTGCAGCTCTACGGGGACTTTCAGGGGCAGGCGCACTGGCTTCTGGTCCTCTTCGTCACTCAAGCCTGCGACAGGAAGGGGTCATGAGAGCCTGGCACAGACGGACCTTGATGAGAAGGTGAAGTCCTCGGCCAGACAGCTAAGGGACCCAGAGAGGAGCAAGGGGCAAACAGCCCTCAGTGAAAGTGGGACTGGCAGGAGCCCCGGCAAGGACCTGGTCTAAAGGTGCCAGCGTGGCCAGCTGCACATCTGCTACACCAGGGCCACGGACCAGCCATGGGAGACTCGCCCTGACACCTCGGATGCTCCGTTTGAGGACAGCTGGGACTTCTGAGCTGGACTTGACTCACGAGAGGACACACCGCTATGACACGGGGTTTCGGGTCCAGGAGCTGCCTGCTGGCAGGACTGGATCACGCAGGCTCAGCCGCCGTGTTCCAGCTCAGCCTGGCCATCACTAAATGGAGCCAGACAGCGAGCCTCCCCGACGGGAGTGAGCCCCAGGTGCGCGGCCCAGCCCAGCCCGCATGTGACATACCGTCCGGGTCACAGAGCTTCTTCAGGGCACGGCACATGGGCGCTTTGATCCGCAGGTTCCTCCCTTTGTACCGGACTGTGGTGGCCCTGGGAGAGGAGTGTTAAAGAAGCGCTGAGGCCTCTAAATGAACAGTCACTCCCACCCCGCGCAGTAACTACGGGCCCTAGCTAAGCAACCACCCTGGCCTCCAGGGCTCATGCTCGGCCCCACGAGGGGACCCCACACGTCCCCAAGAAGCTCCTGGGATCGTAGGCAGATGCGCATGACAAACGGCAGAGCTGACTCTGGACCCTCCCGAGCACGCGTCACGCTGCAAAGAGGGCACCTGCTGTCCAGGACGTACCCTGCCCTCCTGCCTGGCAACCCCGAGAGCCCTCTCACTGGAGCCCCAATCGGACGTCAGAAGGAATGCCCCTTCCCCTCCTCCAGGTCCCCAGAGCAGAAGGGCTCACCCACCTCTACATGACCTCTCAACCCGCCCCTAGGTGACCACCTCTGCAGGTCAGTGACATTCCCTAGTCAGTCCCTCTGCAAACCACACTAGGGGGGCCCGGAGAGGACGGGACACTGGAGGCCAGCAGGCATGAGTGCAACATGCTTGTGCTCCCCCCACTGATCTGCAGGCAGGCCCAGAATCAGGAGGGCCTGCCCTAAATCTGTCACAGCTATGGGTGACACTCTACCTGAATACTGCTGTGACAGTAACTTATATAATGTTAGGATTACATAAATTAAAGAAATACTACTATTAACTAATGAAAGGAATATAAAAACCATAAAAAATAGCTCCCTCTAAGAAACACACTTGGAGTGCTTTGGGAATACTCAATAAAGGTAGATTGTTTTTTTAAAAGATGGCAGACAAATTGTGAGCAAGACAACTATGAAAAATGACAGGGAAGGACCCTGCAGTCCCACTGCTTTGAGAGCCTACGTTCTTGTTCCACTTGAAAACAGGAAATCACAAATGATGCATCTTGGCTAGAGCTTCCAAATAAAAACACCACAGAACTCCGAGGAGCAAGCCACCAAGAAAAGGTGTTGGCCAGCCACCAAATGGTTGGTGAACAAACCTAAGTTTATGTTTTACGAAAGGTTCAAGGTCCGTCTATACTGTTTTTATGACTCTGCTTTGTTTTTTACCTGTTTTTTAAAAATCGAATTACAATACTGTGTTAGTTTCAGATGTACAGCAAAGTGATTCTGTTATACACATATGTATCCTTTTTTGATTCTTACAGTATATTTCAATACTATAAAATATTGAATATAGTTCCCTCCGCTATACAGTAAACCCTTCTCTACTTTATATATGGTAACGTGGATCTGTTAATCCCAAACTCTTAATTTATCCCTCCACCCCACCCCCCTGCCTCTGGTAACCATAAGTTTGTTTTCTACGTCTGTCTGTTTCTGTATTGTAAATAAGTTCATTCGTACTATTTTTTAGATTCCACATATGTCAGAGAATGTTTTGTCTATGTTCTCTTCTAGGAGTTTTATGGTGTCGTGTCTTATATTTAAGTTTTTAAGCCATTTTGAATTTGTCTTTGTGTATGGTGGGAAGGAGTGTTCTAACTTCATTGATTTACATGCGGCTGTCCAGCTTTCCCAACACCACTTGCTATAGAGACTGTCTTTTCTCTATTGCATATTCTTGCCTCCTTTGTCGAAGATTAATTGACCATAGGTGTGTGGGTTTACTTATAGGTTCTCCATTCTATTCCATTGATCTATGTCTGCTTTTGTGCCAATACGACACTGTTTTGATTACTGTAGCTCTGTAGTATTGTCTGAAGTCTGGAAGAGTTATGACTCCAGCTTTGTTTTTTTTCCTCAGGATTGCTTTGGCAATTCTGGGTCTTTTGTGCTTCCATGTAAATTTTAGGATTATTTGTTCTAGCTCTGTGAAAAATGTCGTGGGTAATTTGATAGGGATCACAATAAATCTATAGATTGGTTTGCACAGTATGGCCATTTTAACTATATTAATTCTTCCAATCCAAGAGCATGGGATAACTTTCCATTTTCTTGAATCATTTTTTATTTGCTTTATCAGTGTTTTATAGTTTTCAACATATAAGTTTTCCACCTCCTTGGTCAGGTTTATTCCTAAGTTTTTTTTTTTTTTTTGGTGGGAGGGGTGCGATTTTAAACAGGATTTTTTTTTTTTACTTTCTCTTTCTGATATTTCATTGTTAGGGTAAAGAAATGCAACAGATTTCTGTATATTAATCTTGTATCCTGCTACCTTCCTGAATTCATTTATCAGTTATAATAGTTTTTTTTTTTTTTCATTTGTCAGTTCTAATAGTTTTTTGCTGAGCCTTTAGGGTTTTCTACACAGAGAATCATGTCATCTGCATATAATGACAATTTTACCTCTTCTAATCTGGATACCTTTTATTTCTTTTTCTTGTCCGACTGCTGTGGCTAGGGCTTACAATACTATGTTAAGTAAAAGTGGTGAGAGTGGGCATCCTTGTCTTGTTCCAGAATTTAGCAGAAAGGCATTCAGCTTTTCGCCGTTTGGTATTATGCTGGCTGTGGGTTTGTCATAAATGGTTTTTATTATGTTGAGATATGTTCCCTCTATACCCACTTTGGTGAGAGTCAAATGCTTTTTCTGCATCTAGTGAGATGATCATGTGGTTTTTTTCTTTTCTTTTGTTGATGTGGGGAATTGCAGATTGATTCGCATATGTTGAACCATCCTGTGACCCTGGGATGAATCCAATTTGATGGTGATGTATGATCATTTTTATGTGTTGTTGGATTCAGTTTGCTCATATTTTGCTAAGAGTTTCTGCATCTAAATTTATCAAAGATACTGGCCTCTAATTTTCTTTTTTGGTAGTGTCTTTGTCTGGTTTTGGTATCAGGGTGATGGTGGCTTCATAGATTGACTTTGGAAGTGTTCCCTCCTCTTCAATCTTTTAGAAGCATTTGAGAAGAATAGGTCTAAGTTCTTTGTATGTTTGGTAGAATCCCCCAGTGAAGCCATCTGGTCCTGCACTTTTGTTTTCAGGGAGCTTTTTTATTACAGATTCTATTTCACTTCCAGTGATTGGTCTGTTCAAATTATGTTTCTTCTTGATTCAGTTTTGGTGGGCTATGTATACCTAGAAACTTATCCATTTCTTCTAGGTTGTCTATTTTGTTGGAATGTACTTTTCATAACATTTTTTATACTTCTGAGGTATCAGTTGTTATTTCTCCTCTTTCATTTCTTATTTTGTTTATTTGGCTCCCCTCTCTTTTCTTCTTGGTGAGCCTGCCAGAGGTTTGTCAATCTTGTTTGTCCTTTAAAAAAAAAACTGCTCTTGGTTTTATTGATTTTTTTTTCTATTTTTAAATCTCTATTTACTTCCTCTCTGATCTTTATTATTCCTTTCTTCTGCTGACTTTAGGTTTTGTTTGTTCTTCTTTTTCTAATTCTTTTAGGTGGTACGTTAGGTTTACTTGGGATTTTTCTTGTTTTTTGAGGAGAGCCTGTATCACTATGAACTTTTCAGGACTGCTTTTGCTATAGATTTTGTATGGTTGTGTTTTCATTGTCTTGAGGGTTTTTTTTAATTGTTTTTTTGTTTTTCCTCTTTGATTTCATCATTGACCCACTGGTTATTTAATAGCATGTTCTTTAGTCTCCGTGTAATCTTTTTTTTCTCATTTCTCTTTCTGTGGTTGATTTCTAATTTCATGCTGTTGTGGTCAGAAAAGATGCTTGAAATAATTTCTATTCTCTTAAATTTGTTGAGGCTTGTTTTGTGTCCTACTATGTGGTCTATCCTAGAGAATGTTCTATGTACACTTAAAAAGAATGTATATTCTGGTTTGTTTTTTTTAATGTAATGCCCTGTAGATATCAATCAAGTCTAACTGTTCTATTGTGTCATTTAGGATCTCTGTTGCCTTACTGATTTTCTGTCTGGAAGATCTGTCCATTGATGTCAGTGGGGTGTTAAAGTCTCCTACTATTATTGTACTCCCAACAATTTCTCCCTTTGTGTCTGTTAGTATTTGTTTTATGTATACAGGTGCTCCTATATTAGGTGCATATATATGTTAATGACTGTGAGATCCCCTTCTCGTACTGATCCTTTTATCGCTATATAGTGTCCTTCTTTCTCTTTCTTTATGGTCTTTTTTTTTTTTTTTTTGGCTGCGCCATGTGGCTTGTGGGATCTTAGTTCCTCAACCAGGGATTGAACCTGGGCCACAGCAGTGAAAGCACCGAGTCCTAGCCAATGGACAGCCAGGGAATTCCCTATGGCCTTTGTTTTAAAGTCTACTTTGTCTGATATGAGTATCGCTATCCCTGCTTTCCTGTCATTTCCATTTGCATGAAATACCTTTTTCCATTCCCTCACTTTCAATCTATAACGTGTCTTTCTCTCTAAAGTGGGCAGTCTGTTGTAGGCTCTTGTTTTATTATCCAATCTGCCACTCTGTCTTTTGATCAGAACGTTTAGTCCATTGACATTTAAAGTAATTACTGACAAGTATGTATTTATTGCCATTTTAAACACTGTTTTCCAGTTGACTTTGTATTTCTTTGTTCTTTTCTTATTTTCGTTTTTCCTTTTGTGGCTTGATGGTTTTCTTTTGTATCATTCTTGAGTTCCTTTCTGTTTGGTTTTTGTGAATATACTGCATGTTTTCGATTTGTGGTTACCCTGGTTTTCAAGTATGTTAACCCATAACTGTATCTACTTGCTTTAAACTGGTAGTCATAGAAACTCAAACACATTCTAAAAGATCCACATTTTCTTACTTTCCTCCCCCATATTTTGTGATTGTGAGGTATTATTTTACATCTTCATTTTACTTTATCCTTTTGCTGTTCATTGTAATTATAATCGCTTTCATAGAATTTTTTTATTGCTTTTTAAATCTATGTGCTGGTGGGACTTCCCTGGTGGCACAGTGGTTAAGAATCCGCCTGACAATGCAGGGGAAACGGGATCGAGCCTGATCCAGGAAGATCTCACATGCCACAGAGCAACTAAGCCTGTGCGCCACAACTACTGAGCCTGCACACTAGAGCCCGTGTGCCGCAACTACTGAAGCCCGTGCACCCAGAGCCCGTGCTCCGCAACGAGAAGGCACCGCAATGAGAAGCCCACGCACCACAACGAAGAGTGGCCCCCGCTCACCGCAACTAAAGAAAGCCTGCATGCAGCAACAAAGATCCAACACAGGCAGAGATAAATACATAAATAAATAAATAAAATTTAAATATATATATATGTAATAGGATAAACTTGCTGTGGAGTTAGGGAACAGAGCAGCTTTAAAAAAAAAAAATCTATGTACTAGCTTATTTAAAGTGACCTTCAGGGCTTCCCTGGTGGCACAGTGGTTGGGAGTCTGCCTGCCGGTGCGGGGGACACGGGTTCGAGCCCCGGTCTGGGAAGATCCCACATGCCACGGAGCAACTGGGCCCGTGAGCCACAATTGCTGAGCCTGCGCGTCTGGAGCCTGTGCTCCGCAACAAGAGAGGCCGCGACAGTGAGAGGCCCGCGCACCGCGATGAAGAGTGGTCCCCACTCGCCGCAACTGGAGATAAGCCCTCGCACAGAAACGAAGACTCAACACAGTCATAAATAAATAAATTAAAAAAAGAACGTGAATTTCTTTAAAAAAATAAAGTGACCTTCAATCCTTTTACGTACTTCCCTTTCCTACTGTGATGTTTCCCTTTTCTATAGATTCTTGCTTCTCTTTTATTTAGAGAAGACCTTTCAATATTCTTTCTAGGATAAGTTTAGTATTGCTGTATTCCTTTAGTTTTTGCTTGTCTGAGAAATTCTTTATCTCTCCTTCAGTTCTAAATGATAATCTTGCTGGGTAGAGTATCCCACGTTGCAGGTTTTTCCCTTTCAGGACTTTGAATTTATCTTGCCACTCCCTTCTGGCCTGCAAAAATTTCTGTAGAGAAATCAGCTGATAGCCTTATGCGGGTTCCCTTGTAACTGACTGTTTTTCTCTTGCTGTCTTTACAATCCTCTCTTTAACTTTTGTCATTTTATCTATGATATGTCTTAGGGTAGGTCTGTTTGGGTTCATATTGTTTTGGACCCTCTGTGCTTCCTGTCCCTTGATACATTTCCTTCTTTAGGTTTGGGAAGTTTTCCGCTATAATTTCTTCAAATACATTTTTGATCCCCTTTTCTCTTTCTTCTCCTTCTGGAATTCCTTTTATGCGTAGATTGGCACACTTTATATTAATCCATAGATCTCATATGTTGCTTTCATTTTTTTTCATTTGTCTGTCTGCTGTTCTGATTGGGTGATTTCTGTTATTCTATCTTCCAGATCACTTATTCGTTCTTCTACATTATTTAGTTTGCTATTTACTGTCTTTAGCTCAGTTTTCATCTTGGTAATTGAGTTGTCCGATTTTGACTGGTTGCTCTTTATACTTTCTAGATCCTTATATCAGTGATCTACATTTCTAATGACAGTCTTTCTTAATTCCTTCAGCATTTTTATTACCTCCTTTTTGAGCTCGGGGTTTGGTAGACTAGAAAGGTCTGTTTCATCATTTGTTCTCTCAGAGGATTTCTCTTGTTCTTTTACTTTATTTTTTTAAAGATTTAAAAATCTTATTTCTACAAATCACAGTTGATGAACATGAAACCTTCACACGTGGGCACCACTCTACAGGAACAGCTGTTCCCCGGAAAGGGGTGGCTTGACATGCAGAAACCTGCGCAGTCCAAAGTCCAGGGCGGAGTGGGATCAGGGGGCCCAAGGGCCTCTGCCAGAGCAGCCCCGGTAGCCACAGAGTGTGCACTTGATGATCCGGTCCACTGACAGCTTATTTTGGGGTCCTGGCAAACGCAGTTTGTCCCCAAATCGGTGTTCCATGTCTGAATGCACCTCAGACAGCATGATTTCTCATACACCTGCTTTTTCCGTTCTGCGATTAGGTTTTATCTGCATAGCCTTCTTTAATACAATACTCATATAGTTCTGTTTATGTCTTTCCACTTATAGAAGAGATCAAAAATATAGTGGGTTTTCTGGTAGTGGATCCTGAAGATGGGCCACAGAGATTCCACTTTCCTCTTTCCCTCATGAGGTTCTGTTTCAGCTTCTCTCATCTTTTGATCTAATTCATCCAATGTTGGCTCCATCAACTCCAAGTCATCTAGGGGAGCTTTCCAGCTTCTTCTGACTTTAGGCATTTTTCCCACAAGATAATTTGCAAAGATCTTAGCATCTGTTTCCCAAGAGTATAACAGAAAGATCCCTGGTCTCTTCAGTTACAGACGTAGGTTCTTGTCCAGCTCTACCAATCAGTACATGACTTTGGGGAAATCACATTCCCTCTCTGGTCCTCAGTCTTATCAGAACCTCCGTCGCTGTCAGATGCCCCTTCTCTATTCTCTTGTTCTTTTAATTGGGAGGAGTTCCCCTGCTTTTTCATTTTATTTATATTTCTCCAGTTATCTGGACAAGAAAACTCCAGGAAGCCAGCTCTCCTGCCATTGTGTTAGGAGGGGAGATTCAGAGAGGATGGGAGTCTGCAGGGACCAAGGCCTCCACTGAGACCGAGTGCTTGAGTCTTAACCACCTCAACCCAGGGGAAATACAGGCAGCAGAGCGCTCCCAGGGATGTGCTGATGAGGCTGGAGTGGGGGTGCAGGAGCGGCAACCAAGAACATCAAGTCGGGGCTTCCCTGGTGGCGCAGTGGTTGAGAATCTGCCTGCTAATGCAGAAGACACGGGTTCGAGCCCTGGTCTGGGAGGATCCCACGTGCCGCGGAGCAGCTGGGCCCGTGAGCCACAGCTGCTGAGCCTGCGCGTCTGGAGCCTGTGCCCCGCAACGGGAGGGGCCGCGATAGTGAAAGGCCCGCGCACCGCGATGAAGAGCGGTCCCCGCACCGCGATGAAGAGTGGCCCCCACTTGCCGCAACTAGAGAAAGCCCTCGCACGAACCGAAGACCCAGCACAGCCAAAAATAAATAAATAAATAAATAAATAAAATTTAAAAAAAAAAAAAAAAAAAAAAAGAACATCAAGTCAGTTCTTAATCGCCTCCAATGAAGGGTGCTGGGAACAAGTGGACGTTTCTGCCATCCATCCCAAACAAAATGCAACAATAGCAGGCAAGATTTAAAGAGCAGGGGGAGCCGTGTCACGTGGCACTTGTGTTTGTGATAACCACATTTTCCGTTAAACTGCTGTTTTGTGACTTCCTTTTTTTTTTTTTTAGTGAAATTGAACAGCCCCTGCTTTATGACTAGAGAACCATTCTGAGGTTATGAGTCCCTTCCCTTTCTCACAAATGGAAGTTCTATGAGCAGCCTGAGGCTGGAGCCGGCACAGGTGAAGCCTGGCCCCAGCCCAGGCTGCGGAGGTGCACCTGCAGGAGAATCAGGTCCTGCCCTCTGTCAGATGGAACAATGCGGAGGGTCCTATTTGAATCCTCCACTAGTGTCACAAAACAGGCAACAGAGTAATTCCTCTATGTGCATGGGAGTCAGGCTTTCCTCTCTGATATGAGGTTCATTTTCTTCTCTGAAAAGTTACTTGATAAATCTAATAAGCATGTGCTAAGTTCTATACTGCTGGGTCTGTGACCAATGTAATAAGATTCAACTTTAGAGCTTTTCTCAATTCATTTACTCCTTAATCCAATTTTACCATTTTATAACAAAGGGAGATTGACACTTAACTGGAAAAGGTCTGCATGACAGGCAGGAACAGGAAGTTAGTTAAATACTCAATGCTTTTTGGTCTTAAGTCAAGGAGTACTTTTTTCCACAGGCACCTTACTAATTTCCCCCATCTCCGTCTTCACTTTTACAGGCCTTTTGCTTTGTTCTTAAAAACTGATGACGTGTTGGCGAAAGAACACACAGTAAATCAACGGAACAGAATTTCAAGTCTGGAAATAGACCCACATAGCACAGTCAACAGACCTTAGATGAAGGTGAAAAAGCAGCGAATGGAGGAAGGATGGACCCTCCAGCAGAGGGGGCCGAAACAACCGGACACCCACAGGCCACAAACTGAACCTTGGCATAAACATCACATCGTATACAAAAGTTAATTCAGAGTGGATCGTGGATTTATACATCAGACCACAAAACTTTTAGAAGAAAACACAGGTAAAAACTTTGTGACCTCGAGTTAAGCAACGACTTCTTAGATGTGACACTAAAAGCACAATCCACAAATGAAAAAGATGACAGACTGGACTCCATCACAGCTGAAAACGTCTACCCTGTGAAGGACACTGCTAAAGAGAGTGAGAAGGCGGGCCACAGACTGGGAGGAAAGATTGGCAAATCGCCTACCTGACAAAAGGCTTGTGTCCGGAATATATAAAGGACACTCTAAACGCAATGGGCACAAGATTTGAAGAGGCACCTCACCAAAGAAGATACACAGATGGCCAGGGAGCATAACAAAGGTGTTCAACATCACTAGTCCTCAGGGAAACGAAGTCAAAACCACAATGAGACACCCCTTCACCACTGGGGTGGCTCAAAAGAACAGACTGAACACACCAAGTGTGGGGAGCGTAGGGAGCACCTGGAACCCCACCTGGAAAGCAGGCTGGCAGCTCCTTATAAAGTCTGCATGTGCTCACCACCTCCTCCCCTGAGGATTTGCGCAGGCAAGATGAGACAAAAAGCTGGAGGCCAATGCCGAGTCATTTACTCTCTGTAAACAGCCCGTGTCCCTCACTGGGGGTTGGATCAACAGACCACAGAACAGCCATACTGGGGACACTACTCCACAGAGGCGTGGACCACAGACCCACACAGCCACATGGACAGATCCCAGGGTGTACTGCTGAGTGGAAGATGCCAACCTCGGAAGGCCACACACGGCACAATCTCACTGAGATGACATTCTGGG
Organism: Balaenoptera acutorostrata; assembly: GCF_949987535.1. Taxonomy (NCBI): domain Eukaryota; kingdom Metazoa; phylum Chordata; class Mammalia; order Artiodactyla; family Balaenopteridae; genus Balaenoptera; species Balaenoptera acutorostrata. The sequence continues at coordinate 38,546,680 of NC_080078.1, forward strand.
AAAGGCGTGTACGCACAACACTGCTCGAACATCTCAGATCCTGGAGCAAACATAGCTTCCACCTGATGGGCACAGGGCAGGTGTGAGGGTGGGAAGGAAGGCCAGATGCTAAAGCTGCAGCAGGTGAATAGGGAGGTGCAATAAACAACCCCCAGGGCTAAGGCTGGTGGCCTCTCTCCCTACTTGCCTCTGACCACCCCCCACACCTCTGGGAGGCTCCATGTGCCCAGTGGTACCAGCTGGCCAGACCACCTTCACTCCCCGGCTGCTGGAGAGAATCACTGCTCTTTCACACGGCAGTGATACGTACAACCTAGTCACTCTCAGGCCTGGCTCCAAACTGATGGTAGTTCATAGACACAGAGCCTGGAGGATCCAACATGAGCCTCTGTAAGGTCAGACGCTGGGCTGGAGTCAAAGCAGAAATGCACACAGTCAACCTGGCAGGGACTCAACCTGAGGGAAGTGGGCTCGCTGGCCGTCCAACACCAGACCAAGGGAGGAAAACAACCAGGGTGCAAGACAACGTCCTGCTGATGTAGCAGAGGCCAGGGAAACGATTCCCAGGGATGGTTCGACCTACAGGACAGCTGGCCATCGAGCAGCAGGGACCTGGGGATGGCGGGCGGGTCCGTCTAAGATGAGGAGTGGAGAGGTCCACGTGGGAACGCAGAGGCTCTGATGGGGTGAGTGGGAAGGACAGGGTGGCCGCCAATGAGGACCCCACACCAGGTGAGAAATCCAGACAGTGTAACGGGGGATGGTCAGGCTGTGCCTTGGAGTCCAGCACAGCCTCAGTGCTGAGGGACTCGGCCAGAGCAGCCATGAGAGAGGCAAAGGGCTGCAAGAGACGGACAGGCCCGCCTGCCATGCTTCCAACTACTTGCAGAGAGGAGTGAGAGGCGCTGACTGAGAGACCCTCAGAGTGCAAGGTCGGGGGCATCCTTCCCAGGAAGAGATGCTGGAGGCTTCCAGCTGGAACACAGGAAACATCCAGGCCGTAATGGGACTTGTACGTCGAGGCAGAGAAATGGGGGACAAGTCAGATCTGGGATCCTTCACTCAGAAAAGGTAACAGAAGCCCTGGGAAGAGTTAAAGTAGCCAAAGGAGAGGGTGCAGGGACAGGAGAGCCTGGGGGCAGTGCCGAGACAGCCCCAGGAGGGCGGTTCCGGGAGCTGGAGAGCAGCTCAAGGTCAGACACCTGGCCGGAGCCCAGGGACCTACTAGCAAGGCTGTCAGAGCGCAGGGGGCAGCGGGCAAGCCAAAGAGCCACTGGACAACGCAAGGACAGGGCACGGTGGCTTTTCCATGCAGCAAGTCCCGGTATGGCCTCTCTGGGGCAGAAACAGTCACAGCAGTCAGGTCAGAGCTGCGTGGGGATCCCCGGTGGTTTTGTGTGATCGGGAGGCCAGGAGTGTGAGAGCAGAACAGAGTCAGACTCAGCTTGACCTCGAGAGGCACAAAGAGGAACGGCGGGCAGAGGAAGTGCGGAAGGACCAGAAACATGCACCAGGAAGGCCGGGAGGGCAGGCCTTCTAGAAGCAAAGGAGACCCCCACACCATGAAATGCACAAGGTTGAGGAAAAGAGCGAGACAGTGAGAAGGTGAGGGCTGAGTGGAGACCTGCAGAAGAACAAGAACGGGGCCCCCAGGATGGGGAGAAGCTGGGGGCAGGTCAATCAGTCCCCCGGGCTGGCCACCTCCTCACGGGCAGATGCTTAACTGTGAGGGTGTCAGGGCTAACTCTGAGGACTTCAGGATTTAATGGTCCTCACTGAGAAAAGGGGAGAAAACTGCACATATTTCGAGGTCTATATTTGAGAGAAAAGTGCAAACTCCCACAAGGAGCCGGCCTGCCTCACACACAGCTCTACTCACCCAGCCTGAATGAGCTCGTTCAGCTTCGTGGCGTTCTTGTCGTCCATGCCTTTGATGGAAAAACAAACACACGTGAGCGTCAAGTAGTCAGGAGCGAAGCCCAGCAAGACCCCACAGAATAATCTCCAACGCAGACTCCAAACCGCTCAACGGGGTAGTCAAGATCTTCCACAGTAAGACCCCATGTTAGCTGCAGGCCCTCCCCCAGGGCCCACACACATCACCTGTGCTGAGAGCACTGTCTCTGCCCACCTGGACATCCTCGGGGAGGGGACCACTCCCACCTCTGCACAGCTCATCACACCTCCAAACCCCCACCCCAGCCCCCCTGCCGCGCTGGACTGCCACTCGCCCCCAACCGCCTCGTTCAGAGACTCCCCTTTCTCCGGGCCCACCTTGCCCCACGCACCTGCGCACCTGCGGGGCTCCTGGGTTACCTGCGGGCCCGCCTCCGTCAGCTCTGAACGACAGACTGACACCCTGGATGTTTACTAGAGCGGACGCCCCTTTCCTCTGCCCCACCCCCCACTCATTGCTGCCCTCAGGACATGTGAGACAGGAAGTGTAGTAACCAGGTAAAGGGAGGATGGAGGTGGTGCGTATGTGCAGGCCACTGTGAGATTCTTTGAACCGTGCTGAATATTTGGGGAATAAAACACAACAGGCCACAAACACACAGCCAGGCTGAAAACCAAAGACAAGGACAAAACCTTAAAAGCCGCCGGAGAAAAACAACGCATCCTCTACAGAGGAACACGGACATAAATGGCCAGCGACCTCTCAGCCATGAAGAAAAAACTGTCATCAAAATCCCACATCCGGCAAAAATACTTTTTAAGAACAAAGATGAAATAAAGACTTTTCAGATAAATGACAATGGTAAGAATTCATAGCCGGCACAGAGGCATGGTGAGAAAGCCTGAAGGAAGCCCGGCAGGCTGAAGGGACATGTGCCAGATGGAAACGGATCTTCAGGAAACAATGCTTGGCACCAGGGAAGGCAAACGCAGACCCCATCCTTAAACAAGCCAGACGCAGCCCTGGCCTCCAACAGCATGGACCACACAAGCACAGTCAGTGTAAGTGACCGCTGGGGCTATGCGTGAGCATGTGACACGAGAGCCAGCCTGTCGGGGACGTTCATGGACCTGTGAGCTGAGACCAAAGGGGAGGGAAGGGCCCATGGGTCCTGCATCCGGCAGCCTGGATGGACGGAGTGATAGACAGAAGGCCCGGAGGGTGGAACCACCACAACTTCGGGGTTCAAGTCACCAGATAGGGGCACCATGCAAGGAACCTCCCTTTGAAGAGAAGCCATTTCAACCAACTGGTGAGGACTGCAGACAGCCGAGGTCTTCCCCGGCCTGTCCTGATACCCGCATGACACCAGGCCTGGGGCAAAGTGTGACTTGTCACTCAATAGCCCAGGAGGCTTGAATAGTCATCCGTTTCCATCGAAACTGAGGGTCCTCAGGCCCTTTTCAAGGGGGAACGCCGCCCAGCTCACGCAGCTGCTGTGACACAAGCTGAGGTGTGTCAAAGGACCAGGAACACAGCAGACTCAGTCTACGTCTTAAGAATCGCATGTCTGGAGACCTCAGTTACAAAAAGTATGTTAACAAAGAGCATGCTCTGACCACCGGAGCTCAGACACGTGTTCCCAGTAGCCCAGAAAGGGCTACCACTGTGTGCAGGGCAGGCGGACAGCTGCCCATCCCAGCGAGCTCCTTCCCCCACAAACCTTCACCAAAGGACACAACAGTGTCCCAGCAGGTGGATCAGTGGGTGGGTGCAGTGGGGACTCAGAGGGAGGGCCCCACCAAGGTGGAGTGCTGTGAAGCAGCTTTGGGAGCCCCAAGCCCAGGTGGGGCCTCACAGGGATGTGCGTGCATGTGTGTGTGTGAGTGCACACGTGCACTCGAGTGCTGCTGGACCAGGAGGGACCAACCAGGTGTCACCAGTAGGACTAGGAGCAGATGAGCTGGAGGGGACGCCAGGCAGGAAGATGGGCTGAAGTCCAAGTGCAGAGGCCCCTTGGGTCAGGGGACCCAGGTGACACCCCAAGGGTAACAGGAAGCTGACAAGAGGATGAGGCCTGCCTCCTGTGGGGAGCGCTTGGGCTGGGATGCTGGGATGTGGGAGATGGAGGACGGGGCCCCAACATGCTGCCAGGACCAGGAGTATTTTAGGGCAAGGACAGAGAGGAGGACAGACAAGGAAGCAGGGATTCCAGGGGGTGGGGCCCCAGAGCCCCCTCAACAGCACTCAAAGCAGGAGCCGGGGGTTTGTTTAAGTAAGTTGTCAGCCTGCAGGAGCATGGGGCGGGGAGCCAGGCCGCCTGTCCCTTCCTTTGGAGGCTCCTGGACTTCTTGCCTGTTTCAGGAAGGGCGGGTCACCCAGGGAATGCCCGCCCTGCCCGTCCTCCTGCCCGGCTATGACGTGTTAGGTGACAGCTTACAATCATCTCATAGTGTCTCATTTAATCTTCAGAGTGGCCCTGCAGGTGTGTGCCCTTCCAACCAACATGACAGGCGGACAACTGGGGGCTGGAGAGGCGAGGCTGAGGCCTCTTGTCTGTGGTCACATGGGGAGGCCAGAGCACCTGTGCATCTAAAAGGAATCTAGTTACGAGGAGATGCTCAGAGCAAGGCAGAGGGAGGGGCCCAGACCCTTCAGTGTACCAGGGTCGGGAAAGGCCAGAAAGTGGGGGCTGTTCTAGGTCAAGACTCAAGAGACACGGCAGCTGTGAGCGGGCACTGTTCCCAATAGGCATGCCCTGCCTGGCGTGGTGGGACGCACTGGGAGATCTGAGTTTGGGCAGGATAACAGGTGAGGCTGTGGTACCCACTTGATAAATGTTAAATGTGCTTGCTGGGCATGCAGGAGAATGCCCTTGCTCACTGGGGCCAATGGCTGAGGGGTTTAGAGTGGGCTCAGATGTCTGCAACTTACAGTCACACAGCTGAACAAGAAAAAATGCAAGTGTGTGGAGGAGGGACAGGAACGGGAGAGACAGTAACACAAACATGGCCAAGGTTCAGGACCCATGAATCTAAAAGACGGTATGTGGGGGTTGTTACATTCTCCTTCGATTTTTCTGTATGTTAAAACGTTCTGTGCGTTAAAATGTTTTCAAAATGAAAAGTCGGAGAGAAAACAGAAGAGCCCCCAGGACTAAAACTCCAACTGTAAGAGGACAGCAGGCAGGCCCTGCCGGGAGGAGGCCACCCCTGAGCAAAGGGTACTCACAGCCCCCGATCTTCTTGCGCAGCTCCCCATAGCAGATCAGGCCATACAGCTCCTGGGACGACTTCTTCAGCCCGCGAGAGAACACTGAAAATGAGGAAAGGTTGCGGCTTTAGAAGGAGAAAACACAGATGTGAGGGGCTTGCCCAGCTTGTGCGCACACCAGGGTGCTGGGGGACATTTCTTGGCTTTGACCACTGCACCATGGACCACAGGGTGTTAACATCAGGGGACACTGGGCAGAGTACACGGCAACATGATGCTGTTTTTGCAATTTTCAAAATAAAAAGTTAGAAGAGAAAAAGGGGGTGGTTTAGAAAACTAGTCGTAACAGGCAGAGCAACGTCCCCAGAGGGGAAAACGGGACGTCCAGCATGGCCAGCTTCAGCGAGGCAGAGGAGGGTCAGGACCACCTCTCTGTGCAGAGAACCCACCCAAGCTCCACGAGGGGCTGGCAGCACGGGAACCAAGGAGGCCCACCTCTTATATGCCTCCTGGGACGACAGACAACTCGCCCCAGGCCTGGGGCCAGAAGGAAGAGGAAATGCGGCTTGAGTGCTCTGGACACCCCCTTGCTTGTCAGCAGCAGACCACAGTGTGATTTGGGAGGCAACACGCAGGGTTAAGCCAGCCCATGTACAGCCTGCTCGTGGCTGGAGGAGACCACACTACCAGGTATGAGCAGAAGTGCTGAGGGAGGCTTCAGAGGCTCTGTAATAGACTGATTCGGCCCCGATGCCCGCCCTGGACACCTACCTGCAGGCGTCTCTGACTCCAGGAAAGAAATCCTCACGTGCTCAAGCCACTGTTACCTTGAGTCTCTGTATTGTGTGAAGCCAAGCCTGACAGCACCTTGTAAGCCTGGTTACTGCCCAGTTGGCCCCTTTCCGATCATCTCACAGGGCAATGACCACTGCCATGTGTCCCTCTCACAGCTGTTCTCTCCCCAGAGACCCCCTTTCAAAGATTTGGCTGTGTGTGATTACAACAATAGGAAAGGAAAAGAAAAGTATATTAGTAAATAGAAAGTAAAGTTCTGAATGAATGACCTAAAACAAGGATTCTGAACCTCGGACAGCCTCCGAGGAGCCTGGGCTCTGCTAACATCACACGCCAACAATTCCCGAAGGTTCTCCTGAGAGAAAGACCGATAGTCTCAGCGGACTCTCACAGGGACCGCTACTCAGGAACCTTACGATCCACTATGCAGTCGATAAACAAACGTGGGCTTTCAGACAACGGAACAATACTCAGCCATAGAAAGGAATGAACGGACCCTAAAAAGGCCTAACACACCCTATAATCTGGATGCACCTGGAAAACATCATGCTCAGTGAAAGAAACCGGACACTAAAGGCCCTGCATTGTATGACTCCACTGATATGAAGCGTCCAGGAGAGACAGAGATCTGTGGCTCCGTGCTTGCCGGGGCTGGGGGAGGGGCTGCGAAACAGCTGCACAGCGTGGAACCCAGTGTGACCACCAGTGCAGCACCAAGAGTCGGGCAGGCCTCTGGCCTCACGCGGTCAACCGGCTGCCACCAGCTCTGAAAGGTGATCAGGACCAGTGAGAGACCTCGGTGCAGCCCTCGGCTCAACAGAAAGAAGGCACTTCCCATGGGGCCACACCGGGACACCAAGGGCATGTAGGTCAGGCAGAAGACACTGCAGAGGGGCTTCCCTGGTGGCGCAGTGGTTAAGAATCCTCCTGCCAATGCAGGGGACAAGGGTTCGAGCCCTGGTCTGGGAAGATCCCACATGCCACAGAGCAACTAAGCCCATGTGCCACAACTACTGAGCCTGCACTCTAGAGCCCGTAAGCCACAACTACTGAGCCTGTGTGCCACAACTACTGAAGCCCACGTGCCTAGAGCCCATGCTCCTCAACAAGAGAAGCCACTGCAATGAGAAGCCCGTGTACTGCAATGAAGAGTAGCCCCCGCTCACTGCAACTAGAGAAAGCCCAAGCGCAGCAACGAAGACCCAACACAGCCAAAAATAAATAAATTTTTTTTAAAATGTTAAAAAAAAGAAGACACTGCAGAGAAGGGAGAATGGCCCCGGCAGGGCTGACCCTGCAGAGCTGACTGTGGAACTGAGGGCGGCTGATGCGTCCACCCTTCATCCAAGTTGGAAAAACGGCTGAAGGGGAATGATACCTCCAGTGGGGGAGGAGAGTTTAGGAGGTTGTCCAGCAGGCGGAGGTGACAAAAATGCCCAGGAAAGACACATCCACTCTAGATGTCCCACAGAGCCCAGTGTGGCCGCCCTGCAACACGCCTCTGGACCTCGGGGCAGACGATGCAACACGTCCACACCGGGAGCCTGGGTGGTCCACTCTGCCCATAGCCTGGTGGTGGTGAAAGCACAGAACGTGCTAGAGCACGGCTCCTGGAATCACCCCCCACCTCCTGATCTCCAGGTAGCTTCCTACCCCCTTCCCCTTCTCGTGTTGCTGAGGGCTTCACGTTGGAAGAGAGTGTTTTGAGACCAGCCAAAGCAGATGAAAGACCTGCTCTCACGGAATGACTTTCAGAAAGAACAGACTATGTAACAACAAAAAAGAAAAATGCAGAAGACAGAGAAAGAGTCAAACAGCTAAAACTCGTTTCTGTGTGCCAGCCTGGAGGGAGGGAGGGTGTTCGTGATGACGACAGATAATAACAACAGCGCACTGGACTCGACAGGACCAGAGTCGATATTTTCAAATCAACTAGGGATGTGAGCAACAGTCTGAGCTAAGGATGAACACAGCCAGCAGACAAAGAGACTCCGTGGAGACGGCCTGACAAAGAACAAAATGCTGCCAACTTGCCACAATGCACCACAGCCATCGAGAGGCTTACGTTCATGGCCACATCGACACTGAGAGCACACGTGCGTGCGCCCGCGCACACGCACGCGCAAACACACACACACCAGTAGCAAAAGACTTGTGGGTCAGACCGAGGGACTGCTGCAAAGCGTGGAAACTGAGCGCCCACTTCCCAGGGTCCCTAGAAGGAGCAGCAACCTCACTACACAGATATGGCACTAGAAGAGGTTGGAGCCACCATTCTGTTTGTGTTGTATCTTCCTCATCAAGATGTCAGGCTGGACGGGTGTCCCCTGAAGTGGAAGGCTTTTAAGCAGGAAAGATACCTTAAAAAGACTCGTGAGAAGCAAAAGGATTTAACTGGCCAGAGAGAACCTCGGTGGGGTCATAAACTCAGCAGAAAGCAGGCACTGCACGTGGGGCCTCGTGAAACAGGCCTTGCCCAGAGTAACATGCACTTGTCTGTCAGTTGCTCCTTCCTGCCTTTGTCATGGACAGAACCAGATGGGAAATGCGGGGAGAGGCAGACAGACCCCCAGGACAGAGGGCCAGACACGCATCTTCCCGGAGGGTTGTCAGACAGTGCTGTGACGGGGTGGTCACAATGAGACAATTAGCAGTAACGTTAGTATAATTTTACCTCGGTTGTGTGAATTTATCTGAAGAAAAGTGCTATATGAATAAAGATATCCACCCTGCGTTATTTAAAAACACTGTTAAGTGACTTGCAAATCCAAAAGGAGAAGTAAAATGTATTCATTTGTAGTATCTCCACTCAAAGAAATACATTTAATAAAAAACACATGGAGGGACTTGCCTGGTGGTCCAGTGGTTAAGAATCCACCTTCCTATGCAGGGGACGCAGGTTCAAGTCCTGGTCAGGGAACTAAGATCTCACATGCCGTGCCACAACTACTAAGACCACGTGCCACAAACAGAGAGAAGCCCATGCACCGCAACGAAAGATCCCGCATGCTGCTACTAAGACCTGACGCAGCCGAATAAATAAAAAATTAATTAAAAAAAGAACTGATCACCAAGCATTAGGTTAAGAAAACTTATCAATACTGAAAAAACTAAAACAGACGTCATTTAAAAAACAAACACATGAAGAAATTCTACATCAACATGAAAAGGTGGTGTGAAAACAGTACTTGTAAGGCAGACAAAAGTCAGGAGACAGAGCGAGAGGGGTACAATGGGAAGAGGATGCTGCCCGGACTCGGACCTCCACTCCCCGCATCGTTGGGGTGGACAGGGGCCAGGGCCTCCATCACCGAGCCGGGGCTTTCTCCTCCGCCCAAGCAAGCGTATTACAGGCACCTCCAGGGAAGAGCATGCCACGTGCCCAACCACAGGCAGCAGTGGGGACAAGAGAGGATTCAGGGGAGGATTTCTGGGACAACTGACACAGGAGCTGAGTCCTGGTGAACAGGTTAGGGAGGACAACCAGGTGGGAGTGGCAGGACTGTGGCAGGAGTCAAGGTGTGAAGGAAAGTGCAGGTAAGGAGGGAGGTGACTCCATTCCCCGGGGCTGTGGCAAGTCATGGTGCGGGCCTCTGGTGGGGCAGAGGGAGGGGGCTCAGGCAAGGGAGCGGCCGGGCAGATGAGCATCTTGTGTGGATCTCACAGCTCAAAGGCTGGGTTAGGAAGGGCAGGACCGGACAGTGGGAGAGCAGCACTGGTCTAGGGCAGGACCAAGGCAGGCCGGGCGGTGAGGACAGATCTGAGAAGCTCGGAGTAGAACCAGAAACACTGGCAGGTGAGTAAGAGATGCCCCCAAAGATTCAAAGGGAAAAACATTCAGGGGACACTGTCGTAGGACAGAACCAGATGGGGATTCCCTGGTGGTCCAGTGGTTAGGACTCTGCGCTTTCACTGCTGGAGCCCGGGTTCAGTCCCTGGTCAGGGAACTAAGATCCTGCAAGCCACGTGGCATGGCCAAAAAAAAAAACCAAAAAAGACAGAACCAGATGGGAAATGCAGTGACCGTAACAACCATCACCAGACCCTGGGACCTCCCAGTCCCTGAGAGCCCCAGCGCTGGCCGATGGCAGGGAGGAAGGACTTCTCCAGGGCAGAGGACAGCAAATCACAGGCCAGATCCGGCCCAAGGGCTCTCTTTGTAAACAGGCAACTGCAGCAACATGCATTCCTCTATATATTATCCACAATGAGCTAGAAAGCAGGGTGAAGTGGTTTCAATAAAGACCATAAAACCCCAAAGCCAAAAATATCAATATTCACCATCTGACCTTCTACAGAAAAAGACAGCTTGAATCACTGTCTCTGGGCCTTTCTAAGGCCGGACGAGGAATCCCTGGCCCTGGCATCCCGACCTAAGGGAAAGCCAGCGAGGAGAGCCAGATGGGTCAGCTGGGGGAGGCTAGGACACACTGACTGGCCAAGAGAACACCTGCAGGGCACAGGCAAAGGTTCAAAGGGGAGTGACGTGACCACAGCAACCACAATTATTCTGGATCAGAACTGATGTTATTTGGAGGGTGTGTCAGAAATCAGTGCAGTCGGTGGAAGCACACATGTGGAGAGACCGATCGACGAGAGAAGCAGCAGGAACGACACAGACACAGGATTCTTCCAGCGTGTGGACACAGGAGGCAGCAATGCCTCCCCTTAGGACAGAGGTGCTCTGAGCAGGAAGTCAGAACCACACCTGGCGATGACCTAGACTCATGAATTAAAGATGGCGCCACACAAACTGGACTCAGACACAGAGCCTGGAAAAAGAGCCTGGGAAAAGCCCTGGAACGCCAGCCCTCCACCCGCACTGACGCACGCCAGGCCCTGCCCGACCCTCACCCCACTGGGGCCCCCTTGGGAGAAGGGCGGGCAACTGGGAGGTGTGATTCTGGACCACGGTGCCCTCCCTCCCGGGGCGGAGGAGCAAGCCAGGGACTCAGACACCACAGGCTTCCTTGTAACTAAGCCTGACCACCAGTTACGAGGCCTCCTGTCAGACAAAGCACCATAGGTGAGTACATCCCAGGCCGTGTGGCTGGGTGAGAATAATGCCAGAAGGTGTGGCCTGCAGGTTTGCGGAAGCCACGCTCCTGGACCAGAAGCCACCCCGCCTCTGGCCCCAGGAAGCCGGCCTAGGCGCTCACCGTTGTCGAAGTCGATGTACTTGGTGATCTTGTGCCATGTGCGATAGTAGAAGTGCCGGACCTGCTCCTTGTTCTTCACCATGCTGGCGGGCTTGCCTTTCTTCTTGTATTTCAGAGCAATGTTGTTCTGGATCGCTTCAAAGTCTTTCCCATGCTGGAAAAGAAAGTCCACATTAAAAGCACGAGGTTATAGGGAGGGTGGGAGGGAGACGCAAGAGGAAGGAGATATGGGGATATATGTATATGTATGGCTGATTCACTTTGTTATAAAGCAGGAACTAACACACCATTGTAGAGCAATTATACTCCAATAAAGATGTTAAAAAAACAAAACAAAACACGAGGTTACAACAAGGCAGCCTTCTGTACAATGCAGACACTTCCTGAAAAGGGAGAAAAGGGACCGCTGTGGTTAAGCAAGTGTCCTTCACGGCTCCTACTTGTGCATGAACTTCAACCTGGCTTCCCCAGAACCTCAGGTTTCAATCAGAATAATGGATAAAGCAGCAACAGAACTATCATAGCATGTGGATACCAATGAGGCAAGGACCCCGGAGCAGTAGAAACATGAAGCTCAACACTTAGACAAAGGACTTAATCTCCAGAGTTCTTTAGAGCCCATGAAATGAGACACCCCCATGAAGACAATAACCAGAAGACACAACACAAGGATGGAGGGGCTCAGGGTGCTGTATATCTGGCATCTTAAAATAAAACAACAAATCAACTATTCAGAAACAGCTTCACTGGTTTGATCATACAAAAGGTATTCTATGTTCAAACAGGGATAACAAATATGAATGTTTATTAAGAGAATCATGCAGAATATGCTCTGAATACATCTGTGGGCCTTCCTTCAACACCTCCATGTAAAAGCTGAGTACATCTTAGATTTTCAGAATGGAATTTATGTTCCAGAGAACACAGTCCCCATCAGTGCTGTTCAGGTACTGATGCAATGAGAACCAACTACTGATACTACTCATCAACTACTGATACTCTCATCAAAACCAAGCCAGCAAGAAGCACTGGGAAGGACCTGGAGGTAATGGCACCCCAGCAGCAATGAGCACCTCTGGTACCCAGATCTTGGTTTCTAAATCCCACTTTCCAAAAGGAACCACAGCTCCTTGGAAAAATGGCCAATGCCAGGTCTGGGGCAGGGAAAATACCAGGTGAGTCTAGAATATCTTGTGGTGCCAGAAAGTGAGAAAGTGCTCAAAGCGTAAGGGGAACATGTTAGAAGGACACAGCAGCCAACCTGAAGAGGCTCCCAGTGGGCAAATCTAGAACAATCTGGGCAACAAAATCACAATGATATGAATGGATTATAACCCATGGAAGAGAATAAGTATCCCTGAGTCCACACAGGTACAAAAAAATAATTGAATAAATACATAAATGGAGGAGAAGGGAGAGCTTTTCCTTGCATGGGATTTCCACTTAATAAATGTAGAAAGAATAACAGAATCAGAAGGTCATCACTGGGTAAACACCACAGTAATAGTTTTTCCAGGTAAGAAGAGGCAATGGTTGCTTAAATTAGTGGGAGAAAGAATGATGAGAAACAGGGTATTTACACAGTCTCAAAGTAAAAAAAAAAAAAAGAAAAAAAGACTTGGCAGTGGAGAACCTGGGAGATGCCACCTGAATGCAGTGATCAAGGTTCACACAGCCAGGCCTGAGACAGATCGCATTGCACACTCTGGACAGGATGCACCAAGGATGCACAGCAATCCCACAGTACTCTTGACAGAAAACACAAAACATGAACTTATCCGTGCAGAAACATCAGGTAAGCCCAATGAGGGGCACTCTATGAATGAACAGACTTGGAATCTTCAAAAATGTCAAGGTTATGAGAGACCAGGAATAAAAGGGAAGACTGAGGGACCTGTTCCAGGTGGGAGGACCCAGGAGCCATGGCAACCAAATGCAACGTGGGGTCCTGAACCAGAATAGGACATCAGTGCAAATACCGATGACAGTACACTAACTCTCCTCATTTTGCTGGTCACCCTGCAGTTACGTGGGTGTCAGGAAAGCAGGGTAAACGGCATGTGAGCATTCTCTGTACTCTTTTTGCAGCTTTTTCCAATTCTGAAATCGTCTCAAATTTTAAGGTCAAAAAGTAAAAATGCTATGGGACTTCCCTGACAGTCCAGAGGTTAAGAATACACACGTCCACTGCATGGGGCGTGGGTTCGATCCCTGGTCAGGGAACTAAGATCCCACATGTCGTACGGTGCAGCCAAAACAAAAAGTAAAAATCCTCAAAGAATGAAAGCTCACTCACTGTTTTAAAAGAAGCAATGGCAGGTGAACCAGAGCAAGGCAGAGCTGCACCTAAAGTGCCTTCCTCCAGTGTCCAGCTCAGGCACCACCTCCCTCACAAAACTCCCCTCAGCTCTTGACCAGAACCGTGACGCGAACAAACACACACGGCCTCTAAATCTCAGGACTTCTTTTCATAGCTGGGTTACGAACCCAGAGGTGACCTGACGGCCCAGATGGGGACTAGAATCTGGGCTTTGCGACTCCTCATCCTGCGTTCTCAAAGTACGCTGCCTTCTGAACTCTTGTGGCATCCGTCAGCATATACCTTCTGAGAGTCCCACTTCTTCTGTGCCTGTTACGTTTTTCCAGTAAGACTGCCAGCCCCTTAGGGGGGACTTCTTTGCATTTCTATACTTAGCCATGAACTAGGTAAATAAAGGGTGGTGGCAACAACAGCAACAGTGAAAAAGGCAAAGTTGAAAGAGAAAACTATATGGAGGTGAAGCACACATTTCAAAGACTGAAACGAGAACTCGCATTCGTACAGCTGTCACAGAGATGGCAGGAAACAGGAGATGCCCAGCAGCTGGATTTGTAGGACACTGGGAACTGCAGACAGAACACGGAAGGGGAAGCACAGCAGAGATGAGGCCTCCAGCAATTATCGACCCAGTGAAAAGCAAGCAGAAGATGCTGGCCACGCGGCTGCGAGTAAGATAGGAATCAAGACTGGACAGCAATACGGACGGACAGACAGACGTAAGAAGGGAAAAGGAAAAGTCGGCAACAGGCTTTGTGAAATGGAGTGTAGAGGATGTCAAGGACAACCACGCTGGTCCAGGCGTTCATCCCACTGGCCTTCCCGCCAGCTCCCTGTCATGGGGGCCACAACCTTTACCCCTGGCCACAGGGAGGAGTCTGGGATGGGACCAGCCAAGCTGAGTTGTGCCCAGAACTGTCCTTACTAGCATGGAGGAGGGGTTGGGGAGGCACTCTTGCCCCTGGGGAGCATCTGAAGCAGGAGAGAATAAGCACAGAAATGTCACCCCCAACACACGGGGTGACAGACAGAGGCCCAGTGACACCGTGGGAGTCCCTGCACACAGTCAGGCTTGATCCAGCCCCTCCGGCTCCCTCACAGTTCAGTTCTGAGAGCTGCTCAATGCTTGGTCTTGCCCCTCTGCGTTGCTCTGAGCTGGGTCTCGTCACTTGAGGCATAGCTCAGTCAGATGAGAGTGCATCAGAAAGGCAGGGACGACCTTCATCAACACTGCAGAGGCCTGTGCTGAGCACCACACCCCACGGGTGAAGATGCTCGTGGTTATATACGCCCTAGCCGACCAGCCGGTCATCAAGGCCACACCAGAGTCTCACTGAGTTTTGGTCAGACACATGCGGCAACAGACATAAAGCCCACACTTGTGCATGCGCTCTCTCTCTCACACACATACACACACACAAATTTGGGATACACCAATAGTACCAACAGTGGAAAGCATTAAGTGACCTGAATAGACAATTATAAATTATTATTATTATTAATCAAGGATTTCAGGAGACCTCAAAACACCTACCTGGTAGAAAAGTTAAAACAAGAAGCCTAGCCCGATGAGAGGGGAATGAACTAATTCCCCTGAAGAAAGGTAAGGGCAGGTCATTAACACGGATTTCTTCCCCTGCTTTTCATCAACAACCATGTCTCCCCCACGCTCCTGCAACCAAGTAGCCAGACTGCCTGCAGAGCCCACTTTCTCCCCAAGACAGAGGGGCCACACCAAAGCAGTAATTATTTCAGGTGAGAGTCAGCAATGGTTGCTGATTCTGAGAACACTCCAGGAATCACAAGTCTTCTATGCCTAACAAACAGCTTAAAGAAGGCACCATTTGGGCATATAATCTATAAAAGAACAGCCTCTGTACTTTACCCTAGAACTGTCGAGGGAAGAAAAGGAACACACTTGAATGTGTTTGAATGACTTTGCGTCTACTGGAACAAGCCTCATGTGGACATTCCATTCTCTCCTCGGACAACAGAGTCAGGCAGCACCAACACGTGGCCTCCTCCAGCCAGGAAGGGCAGAACTGAACCATCGACCCCGGAAGGGGGCAGGCCAGCCACGGGAAAGCCCTGAACTCGGCTCTGCGTCCTGTTCTCTGTCCACAGTCAGGTGCCTCCTGATCTATGAACACTCCATGGTTTCAGTTCCAAAGCCTCCTTCCTCTGAGCCTTGTTTCACAGGCTTGGCTAGACTTTTCTATCACTCCAATTAGTTCACTAGTAAAAGAATAAGGCTCACTGACCAAGTAACCTACTCTTGATACTACATCCCAAAGAAGAAGTCTAAAATATGGAATGTGCACAAAGATGTCCACGGTAGCGTTACTTACAACAGAATCCAGAAGGAACCACAACAATCAACAATACGAAAATGGTTAAGTAGAACAAGGACTGGCCAGAGGGTAAATATTTAGGTGTTGCAGGGCCACAGGTACTGCAGGAACCACACTGTAGTCAAAGACAATGTACAAGTGAAGAGGCTGAGCTGTGTTCCAATAAAACTTGATTTACAAAAACAGGCAGTGAGCATGTGGGTCATAGTTGCCTTCATCTGAAGCAGAATATTTATAAGCATTAAAAAAATACTGAGCAAAAGAACTACAAAACACCTGAAAAATGCATTTAACGTTAATAAAAAAGTATGTTCTCTGTAACTACAAAGATGTGAAGAAACAAAACCCGGAAGTAAAAATGGCTGGCAGGGAGCACGGCCGTTTCATTGGGCCGTGGGATGGGGGAGGAGCTTCTCTATGTTTAGGACTTGCCACTCTGTCCCCAGTCAGCTGTGGCATCTCTCTGGGTTGTGCTGGCTGCTCTGATGTGGCAAGTGTCCCCTGGCCCCTCCCTCTCGGGGACATCCCTCCTGAATCGGCTCACTCAGCTGTGAGGGGAAGGCCCAGAGGGAAGGGCACCACTCTTCAGGCCAGAACGTATTTCAGAGAATCTTAGAAAAGAAGCAAACAAAAACACTTCCTAACAGCCACCTCACTAGTAACAGCTTTGAAAGTCACAGCAAGGAGGTAAAGGGCCAAGGTCAGAGGTCAAGGCCTGTGCCTGGGGACCCACAGGCAAGGGCTAAGAGGCCAGGAGCTTCAGCCGCCTCCTTGGGCTGCAGGACCCACTCACCTCGTACAGCCCCTCGAAGAAGGTGTTCTTGTCCTCCGTGCTCCACGACTCCCACTGCCGCCGCACCTTCTTGCCTTCTTCCTTCTCACCACCTGAAGACCCTAAGTTCCGGGAGGAGGAGCGAGAGCCCCCTGCAGGGGCGGCGGGGGCAACCCCGGACCCATTTCCAGCTGATGATCCGCCACCGTCAGCTCCTTCAAGAGAAAGAACCATATGGCTATCTGTTTCCCCCCGGGCCCCGCCCCCAGCTCCACCAGCGAGTGACATTGTCCTGCCCTGACCTCTGACTCTCGAGAAAAAGTTTAAACAGTGAGTAAAAGGAGAGCATTTATGTGGTACCACCAGAGCACAAGGACAAGGTCCCGCCGAAGCACACAGCTCCTTTCCCGCTGTAAACTAAAACCACACGGCATCTTTCCTTCTCAATTGAGGTTTGAGGTGAAATTATTTTTTCAAATAAATTGAAATTCAAACTCAAGAAAACATTTAAATGTATATAAGACATTACCTTCTTTGAGGTACAATCAATACTTAAATATGGACCACGTGGTACCTCAGCACCTTTTAAAAGTCCTGGGACTTCCCTGGTGGTCCAGTGGTTTGGACTCCACGCTTCCACTGCAGGGGGCAAGGGTTCGATCCCTGTTCAGGGAACTAAGATCCCACATGCCGCACAGTGCGGCCAAAAAAAAAGGTCTCCTGACCTTTTTCCTGATCACTTTCCACCAACAAAATCTGGTGTTCTGAGAGTGACCGACAACCCACAAATGCTCTTAAAGCATCAGTTTCTAATCTCAAGACAAGTCCTTGAAAACCCCGCCAAGAGGGGAGAGCACGTAAAGTACAGCACAGGGGCACCAAGCACCGGGCCCGGGACTGAGAACTCTGTGCTCCCAGGAGAACGCAGGCAATAAACCAGAGGTAAAGGTCACAGATAACAATTTTACGACCTGACCCAATCCTCCCACCCATCTCAGTTCCTTCCTCTCAGAGGGAAGGGGAACTCCCAGCATATCCCTGTGATAACCAGCATTCTCTTTTCACGGAAAGGCAGGACCACCCAATGGTGAGAAATCTGCAAACTCTGAACAACAAGGGTGAAAAGAATATCATAAAAATAAAAGTACTTAAAACAGGAAAAGCTAAACAAATACAGATTATTGTTAAATGCTTTCTTAATGAGATAATCATGAGCTTTTCCATCAAGATCCACTTCCTCATCAATCTGGTGGGGGCCCTGGGCAGCCATGTGCACACTGGGGCTCAGGGCCACGTTTCCCTCACCCCCTTCACAGGGCTCTGCCTCCAAAGGGGATGAAAGACAATCATGAGAAATAAAAGAAATGAAAAAGTAAAAGTCCGTTATTCCACATATGCTTGCAAAGACTATCCCTGAAGAAACACAAGAGCAGGGGCTGCCTGGGGTATGGGGCGGGGAGTTGGAGGGGTGGAGTCACTCTCCCCTCTTACACCTGGTTGCGTCTTTGTGCGCTGTGGATCCATGTAATTACATCAACACAAGGAGTATCTGAAAACAGCTGATCCCATCAGTCAGCTATCAGAAAGCAGAATGTTTTCATACATGCAGAAAAAACTACTCGGCTACATGGAATGCGTTTGATTCTCTCATGTGGAAAGGTGTATCAGGCTAGCAGCGAGCTACCTTCATAAAGCGACACGAGTGGGTAACAGAAATCACTGTTTATCAGAGCTGTAGTGCCCAATTAGACAGCCACTAACAAGGCTATTTAAATTTAAATACTAATTAAAATTAAATAAAATAAAAACCCTAGTTCCTCAGTCACACCAGCCACATTTCTAGTAGTCAGTATCCACATGTGGCCAGCGGCTCCTGTGCCGGACAGCAAAGGACCTTACTGTCACTGTAGAAAGTGCCACTGGCCAGTACTGTATTTGAATGTTCAACCTTCACGGTCCTAAACACACTGTTACAGAATAAGACATAATCAGGTTTAAAGCGTTTCACAGCTGCTCCCTTCCCATCCGGCAGGCACAACAGAACTGCACCTCAGGATCTCTGAGCTCCAGAGTGGGCGAAGGACGCACTGAACACGTGGTCTGACTTTGTCCATTCCTCACCAAACCGAACCAAACCCTGACCTAATTAATGAGCTTAGCACATCCCGAGATGTTTTCAACAGGTGTGGCAACTTAGAGCACATTTGCAGGGATAATCGGTTTCATTCCATTTCTAGTAGGTCAGAGACGCTTTGTTATGAGCTGAAGACTGGGTTATGAGTGCCGTTTAAACTCCACTCTCGGGACTTCCCTGGTGGTCCAGTGGCTAAGAGTCCCCGCTCCCAATGCAGGGGGCCCAGGTTCGATCCCTGGTCAGGGAACTAGATCCTGCATGCCGAAACTAAGACCTGGCACAGCCAAGTAAATAAATATTTAATAAATAAATAAATAAAACTCCACTCTCAAAAGAAGTTCTGGTTGATTTGGAGCCCAGAGTTCCTCATGCGTACTCATCTGAGGAAGGGCTGTCTGTCTATCTCTGCACCACCCACAACAAAGGATTTCAGTGTCATTTTCAACTTTTGACAAAACCCTCACTAAACTCTCTTTTTCCAAAACAATGGCAACTTGCTGACAGTCACAGCTCAGGTTTACCTTTGCCAGCCCATGCTGGTGTCAATATACTTGAAAGTAACACACACATATTGTTAAAAATCCTATAAGGCACACGTCTTGCTGGCTTTTGTGAAATTTCACTGGATTACAGCACTGGTGACCTGAGACATGGAGGATGAACAGTGAAGAAAAACAGAATGGAAGCATCACTGAGCTGAAAGGGACCTAAGGGGTAGCGCACAGAATACACCAAACCAGCAGATGTGAAAGAAGGTACAACAGTAAAAGTGGCTCCGTGGAGGCCCACAAGGCAGTCAACCACACTGCGGAGCAGCGAGCCACTCTCCCCCGGCCAGAGGTCAGATGCACAGATGCTCAGCCTCTCCTGCTCTCGTTTCAAAAACAGTATGTCCTCAGTAGAGGAAAATAAAGCAAAACGAACTTTCAGAAAAGAAAGCAAATCACCCTCAGACAACCATTTCTAACATTTGGTGCTTGTCATTCTAGACCTTGAATGCTTTTTAAAAGTAAAGTAAAATCACAAAACTTTAGGGGGGAAGGAGAACATGGCACCTGGTACATCCCTGAAATTTCAGATGAGGAAGAGGAGACAGAGGCATCACCGCTTTACCTCAGGCTCCTTCAATCCGAAAAAAAAAAACAGGAAGCAGGATCAGAGACACTGGTAGAACGAGATGGTGACTCAGGAAAAGTTCAGACAAAAACAGTGATGACCGAAGGGCGAAGACAGAGAAGCAAGCAAGGAGGACAGAAGCAGCAGGAAGGTAAGGGGGGGAGACAATTTTGAACAAGACTGAGTGGGCGTGGGGGCTCTCCGTGGGGGTGGGAGTGGGTGTGTGCCCAGCCAAAAGCACAGGGCCGAAGTCAACACTCTACCTGTGTCTGTGTTTCTGAGGCCATAACGAGGGTTAGCGAGAGTCTGCACCGTGAGACGTCAGTATCCGAGGAACCAGAAGAGAAACGATGCACAAGAATGGGAGCCCCGCAGCGAGCTCTGTGAAAGCAGGAAGAGCCGCACCAGGCGTCACACAGCAAAGGCTCAGTGAGAGCTTGGGAACTGACGCGGCACAGGCTGAGGGCTCCACAGCTTGCCCTGCCCCTCGCCCACACAGGCCCCTGGGACCCAGTGCCTTCCCTCACAACCCACTTCAAGCCACAGTCCTCTAGCCGCTCAGGGGCCACCTGGCTTCTCCCCTTTCCCGTTTCTGCTGCCACTTTCCCAGGCCTGCTCCACACCACCTCTGAGCAAGGTGATCCTAACCAGCCCCTCTCTGGTCTCCCAGACAACCAACCCCGCCGCAGCCACTCTCCAGGGCTCACATTTGAGGGACACAGACGCATGGCCTCGGTCCACCTTTTCCCCTGCCCGCCCATCCATCCATCCACTCCGGACAAGCTAGACTGCCCGCCCTCCTCCACATGCACCCTCCCAACACCCAAGCAGCAGAGAACCACCCATCTGCCCGCCAGGGAAGCCCAGACGCAGGTGGAGCAGCCTACCCAACACGCTGCCACCCTGCCACCGGGCCCGCGGGCCTGGATGTGAGGAACACGGAGGTGCACAGCCCCATGGAGCATGTCCAGACGCCTGCTCCCTTCTGTCCCCATGGTGTGCAGTCACCTCTTTTCAGGACGGTGAAACGGAGGCGGGAAAGCCGTACGGTCCCTGGGCAGCAGGAGCCAAACCAGAGCCCGGGACTCACACTCCACACCTGGGCATTGTCCTCCTGGGACACATGACATCATGGTGGCTGCCACCATGTCAAGGCTGCTTCAGTATTTACGACACACAGAGCCACAAAAGTCAGAAGCTAGAGGGAACTTGATCTCAACGTCCCCCTCAGTCTATGACAGATGAGGAAACAGGTTCAATGACTGCCTGGTGCCACCAGCCAGGGAGTTGCAGGGCTCAAGACTCCGGAGGATGCTGTGACTTAACTAGGGGAGACGCAGAGGATGTCGTCACAGTCCATCACAGCACACAATCCCGTCCTGAGCCTTCCTCTGGAGCTTGCCGAACTTCCTTCCAAGCGATACATCAAATTCCCAGAGGGACGGAAGACCCGCCGAACTCAAAGGCGTCAGAAATGTCCATCCCAGCAGGGGACACACGGGCCTCCCTGACTGGCTCCACCCGCTCTGGACTAGAAGGGCATTCCTGGTGTCTTCGAGCCCACCCGCCCCTGCCCCCGCCCCAGCTCGGGGCACCTCCTGGCGCAGCAGAGAGCACAGCCTGGGAGGGGCGGCACACACCATGCGGTCCCAACACGGCCCCCTCAGGTCGCGGTCGGTCCAGATGGGAGGTGCGATGCCAAGGCTCCCAGAGGTGCTTCCGTGCCTCTCATAACACACACATCCGTGTCACATGCTGAACAGCCAGACGTGGCTCAGGGGACACCCTCCCTACCAGGGCCACGCAGAGGGGAAGACATCAAGCAAGCCAATTCCCAGTCAGAGTGTCACCCAACAGACAAATCCAAATGCCTCCCCTGGGCCCGCCACTGCCCCGAGAGCTGCAGGCCTCCCACCAGGATCCCTCCTGGGCATTCGTCGCTCCATCTGTCTCTAGGGTCCCTGTCCCGGGTCCCCCTCAGTGCCCTCCACATGCAGACCAGGGCTGGCCACCCTCCAAGACTTCCCGCTCCTCCCGCAAACGTCTGAGAAAAACACAACTACAATCCCTGTGTTCCTACTAAAACGTATGCCCTCCTCATCGAATACTGTGAAGGTTTCCTGATGGTTTCTGTAAGTAATTCTTGATCTCCCACCCAAACCACAGACCCCGGGAACGTCTTCTTCTCCCAGCATTTCACACGTGGTTCTTCAGTGGTAAGAACACCGCCGTTACTTGATGTGATAAACTGCACACCACCCTCCAGGACAAAGCTGGTTTTCACATTTGTGACTCTGCTATCTGAAATCACCCCTCTGCTATCCTAGTATCTTTGTATCACCAAAACAAGACACAACATACTACATGAAATGAAAATCCTGAAGTATGTATGGTTGGCAGGCACAAGACAATTCCAGACACTCACGAGACACCATGGAAACAACACTACTGTTGACATCAAAAGTCAAGGAAGTATTTGAAAATTAGCTCAGCCTTCAAACCAAAACGCAACTGTTACCTTATCTACTTGTCCATACTATCTATTCATATCTTTGACATGAAGCAAATGCCATCTGTATAACTCTGAACTGAATCATTCACCCAGAACCTCTGGTTTACGGGTATTTTCCTCTCTGTCCTGCACGGCTACGTCATGGTCTCTGAAGTGGCCTGGGCCACTGGTCTCCTGACCTACTGTGCCCGGGGAGTGGGGGGGCTGTGTCACACAACAGGACCACGAGTCATGGTTGTCATGTCTTCCCCATACGTAGCATCACACAAGGAATGAGGTGTGTACTGGACAGAGGTGGGAGAATGTCCTGCCTTCCCTCCTCTTCTCCCAACAAGGTCTGAGGGCTTTCACAGAGCTTGACGTCCCCGCCCAGGTGGGACACTGGGATGACAGTCGTCATGTACTGGATCAGACCGGGCACAAGACCCACAGAGCTCCAGCCTTGGTGGTTTCGAGAGGGTCGGATGTGTCCCCCTGCCCTCGGAGTGTACAGGAAGCAGGGACTTCTCCACCCAGCTGCCCAGGCCTGGCCCAAGTGCCTGGTGAGGGAGGACAAGAGTGACCACAGTGCAGACGGTAGGTGAAGCCACACCAAGCCTGGGGCCTCCGAGAAGCAAGGGCTAAGCAGAGCCCGCCAGGGAGACAACTGCCCTGACTTCGGGCACTGTACCCCAGGACCCCAGTCATCCTGCACAGCAGACTCCTTCGCCCCTGAGTTAAGGGAAGTGCAGCTTCAGCCACTGTCGCACCCGACCCACTCTGAAAGTAAGGAACCTGAAGTTCAGGCAGGTTGAGCACCTCTCCTCTGCCCCCAGCTGAACCGGCCACAGGGGCTCTGGGTGGGGAAACCGGGTCTCCTGACTGCTGGCTCACCCTTCTTCCCTAAAGGACACCCTTCTCCCAAAGGTCGACCGCCTCAGGGTGAGGTACCTCATAAGATGTCTTTTAAAAACATCTAGAAGCTACAGGCAGGCCCCAGATTATGAAAAATATACTTTCTACTATACTATGAAAAATATACTTTCTACTATACTATGAAAAATATACTTTTATACACTGATTCACTGATTCTTAAGCACAAGCACAGTAAAGCCAGGTGACGCCACCCGACTGTGGAGACGGTGCATCTTAGGACTGGCTCCCCCAACTCTGTGGAACAAAGTTCCTGGGTGGGGGAGGGAAAGGGACAGCAATGGAAACAGAGGGTCTGACTCTGCCTCCACCTCAGGCATCCCCTCAGCCCAACTGTCCTGCCAGGGCAGCAGCTTGGGGGCATTCCTGGGACCTCTACCCCCTACCTCCCGACAGGTGACCTCCTCCCACCCTGTCCACCTGTTCAGACTCAGCCTGCAGCTCCCCTGACCTCGCAGCCAGGCACATTTTCCCTAAGAGAAGCCTGTTAACCAGCCATGCAGAGCTTCACAGCGTTATTTATTGCGGTGAGGCAGGCACTAGCGTTATCTCCATTTATAGACCAAGAAATTGAGATGCACTAGTTCGCCCAGAATCACCCAGATTGTGAACTGGCGAAACGGGGAAGGGCATGAGGGCTCTGTTTCCTGGCCCATGTTTCCAAAGACTGTGAATCCAGTCTCAAGTGTGTCCTCAGGCCACTCTGGGCACATGGTAGGGCCAGAGGAGCATTTATTTTGGCATCAAGCAGATCCACTGGTTTCTGATCTGCAGCTTACCTTCTGTCTAGTTGAGCACGCTGTTTGAACAACAAACCTCAGTGTCTGCACACATTTAAAAGCTAAGCAACAGAGATGCAAGATGCTTGGTGCACTGGCGCTAAACCATTGCTACCTTCCCTTTACCAACTCAAAAAGAATTTAATTCAGACATGTACTATAAAAAATTTTATTTTTTACTGAAGTTGGCAAGAGCCTATTCTTAAAAAAAAAGAAAAAACATATTTGTGTGGAGAGAAGCCAAATGAGAACTTCCTTTCCTCCACAAGCCTTTTCCTCCCAAACCCACAGCAAAGTTCTCCATCCATTAAAATTGAAACTGGAAAGCGGTAAGTAATCAACCAAAGGAACCTCCCACAGTTGGGCCGTGATTATTTCTCAAATATAATGAAAATTTTATTTTTCTGAAGTGAAAAAACTGAAAAATGCCAGTACTGTTCACGCCCTTACTGGTCCATGCTCATCACTCCAGGTGTGGAGATTTCCAGGGTCTGTAAGACAAATAGCTCCTCCAAGAATCCTTTTCAAAGGTTATGGGCATGCTGTCACAACTGACCTTCTTTCTGCCTGTTAAGGGGGCCGTGAGGGAAGCAGAGGTTGCCCTGAGGCAGGAGGGGGGATGTCCTGGGCGTGGTGAGTGCATCCAAAGGAAGCTCAGGGCACATCCCAGAGGAGGCCTCACCAGAAAGCTCAAGGCCAGAAGCAGGCCAAGAAGTTCTGTGAAGCAGAAGAAACATGCTTTCTACTCCTCTCCTAAACGCCACCATTACAGTTTAGCTTTATTATTCACTTAAACAAACATCTGCTTGCTAAAATAGGAAAATGCGTAAGTCACAAGAAGCACAAATTCTAACAACTCTCCATTTTACTAGTGGAAAGTGGATTGCTGCTCCAAGCCACACCTTGGGCAAGAACCAAGAAGAGATCTGACACAAGGCTAATCCAGGAAACCTTCTCCATCCGAGCCACACTCAAGTATGCAAACGAAAGCAAACTTCTCCTCACCTGACTGCCAAAATTCTAACTAAAGTTTCAGCATCACTTCACCTCACATACAGGTAGCCATTTACAGGGGACAGAGCGCTTTCACGCCAGCGCCTCATTTCATTTTAGCAGCCACACGTGGAGAGAGTGGAGCAGTCAGTCCCTGCTGTTCCCCCTTTCACAGGTGAGGATGCCTCTCCAAAGGAAAAGCAGGCTTGAGGTCAAGCAAGCAGACCAAGGTCAGAGGGCCAGAGGAACGAGGCCAAGAACTCTGATTGGACACCAGAGCCAGGGCTTCTGAAGCCACAAACAAACCCTCGAAGGAACCACAGCAGCTCACACATGATAACTTACACATATCTGTAACTGGGAACGAAAACCTGTTTTTTACAAAACAAAGCCAATAAAACAAATTAACATTTTCCTAATTGATCAGCAACTTTCACACCAAAATGTTTCTATGAGGCAAGTTTTGACTTCTGAAACATACAGAATTACCTTATACGTACATCTTCAAGTAAGTATACTTACATCAAAAATCTTTACCAAAAAACCAAGTAAGGCCATGATTTCAGAGGCCAGTCCTCCTCAGCTGAGAAGGAGGCAGAAGCAGCAAGCTTAACTGCACACATTTGGCCCAGATCTCCAAAATGTGTCCTCCATTAGCACCTGAGGTATTTCCTTCTTAAAATTATCAGGACCACGTAATAAATTTAAATTGCCATTTCCAAAGGAACTAAGTGACAGTTTTTTTCACGCAAAACTCACTAGAAAATGGTGTTACATTTGCTACCTATAAAAATGCTGCAAACGTGGCCTGAAACAAAAGAGATGTTAAGAACAATTCACTTGGACTTCCCTGGTGGCGCCGTGGTTAAGAATCCGCCTGCCAATACAGGGGACACGGGTTCGATCCCTGG
Source organism: Balaenoptera acutorostrata (assembly GCF_949987535.1). Taxonomy (NCBI): domain Eukaryota; kingdom Metazoa; phylum Chordata; class Mammalia; order Artiodactyla; family Balaenopteridae; genus Balaenoptera; species Balaenoptera acutorostrata. The sequence goes on from NC_080078.1 coordinate 38,572,541, forward strand.
TCCAGGAAGATACCACGTGCCGCAGAGCAACTAAGCCCATGCACCACAACTACTGAGCCTGCACTCTAGAGTCCGCGGGCCACAACTACTGAGCCTGCGTGCCACAACTACTGAAGCCCACGCACCTAGAGCCTGTGCTCCGCAACAAGAGAAGCCACCGCAATAAGCCCGCACACCGCAACGAAAAGTAGCCCCTGCTCGCCGCAACTAGAGAAAGCCCGCGCGCAGCAAGGAAGACCTAACACAGCCAAAAATAAACAAACAAATTTATAAAAAAAAAAAAAAAGAACAATTCACTTGTACAATTAACAAAAAGCAGAGTGCTAAAATATAAATAGACACAAGCAGAAAACAATGGGGAACGGGCAGATTGGGAACAAAAAAGCCGTAATATTCTCAACAACCTGAGAATACCATGACAAATACTGTAGACTGTTACTCATTTACATCAGGCCACAGATGTTTTCACCACTTACTACGCGAGGGGAGATGTTTTCATGGCACCCAAGGAAACCTTAGTTGAAACTCACGGACCACGTCTTGATGCCCTTAAAATTTTCAAGCCTAGCATACTTTAAGTGGAGGGTGATGAGCCCAAGACAGACCCTTCGGATCACTCATTTTCGGCTTATCAATCTTTCCCCAAATGAGTTTCAAAAGCCCATTTCTTTGTTGTATTTCCACACATCTGAGTCTGGGGAAGAGATACAGCACATATTTTCTCAATCCATTTCTAAACTATTGTCTGCTGTTTAAAATAACCTACCATATAAATCATCAAGGAGCCTTTGGGGGGGAAAAAAACAACCTTCAGAAATCTATTGTGTTTGCCCAAAGAAGGACTACTTACTGCCTCTTAACATAGTTTAAATACAGAAAGAAACAGTCTCTTTGGAGGAGAAAAGGGTCATGTCCCCCTGCAAAGTGCCACCCAAAGTGTGGGTGCTGGACAAATGTGGGAGCAGGAGCTGGGTGGAGGCAGGGAGGCGGGGAGGGAAGGGTCCCTTCTCCACCCCCGGGGAGTGCAGGGCACACCCTGCAAGGGGCTGGGGTCCCCCGTACCTTTTCCGCGGGGCCCTGAGCTGCCCGCGCTGCTGCTCCCCCCGGCGCAGGACGAGTCCTTCCTGAGCCTCTTGCTCTGCGGCCTCACGCTGGACCTGAGGAAGTGGTGCTGGTCCTGGGGGCAGGCGGGCGGCGGGGACGGGGCCTGCGGGCCGCCCGAGGGGGCCTGGGGGCCGTCGCCGCCGTCCCGGGGGGTCTTGCCGTCCCTCTTTGTGCCACCGCTCTCCTCGGCCGCGTCCCCACCGCCGGGCCCCTCTCCTTCCAGCGAGTCCTCATCGGCCGACCTCTTGCCCAGCCTCTTGAGCCCTTCCTCCCCGCCGCCGCCGTCTCCCAACTTCACTGTCATCCTGGCCGGGGAGGGGAAGAGGGGACCCCGGTGAGGCGCGCGGCCCGCAGCCTGCGAGAAGTTTAGCCGCACCGATCCCCTCTCAACATGGCCGCCGTTGTTTGTTCCAGATCCCCTCCCGCGGCCCGCCCGCCCCAGCCCGGCCAGCCGGGCCTGAGCCGCCGCCCGCCCGACCCCGGCCCGGACCCCCGCGCGCCCGCCCGCCCGACGTCCAGGAAACGGCGGCCGGCGGCGAGGAGGCGGCGGGGCGGCAGCTGGGCGGCCGCACCCGGACGGCCCTGCCCGTGCGGCGCCCCGGCCCGGGGTCGGGAAGGGGGCATGTGGCCCGGACCGGGGTCCCGGGGTCCCGGAGCCACCTACCCAGCGGGCCCACGGCTCATGGCCTGCGCGCCGGGTAGCCAGCGCGCCGGCCTCGCTCCCAGCGCTGCCTGGGCCAGCCTGGCCTCCGCGCCCGCGTCCCCCGACCCCACCCCTCCCCGCCCCCCAAAACGCGCAGGACTCCGGGCCCGCGCACCTGCCCCGCAAGCCTGCCCCCAAAGTTAGCCCCGGAGCGGGGTCGAGGGACCCGGATCGACCCCGGCAGGGGAGAGGCGCGGGCTCGCCTGCGTGCACAGGGAACTCCATGGTGGCCCGCGCCTGCCGGTCCGCCTGCTTATTTTAAAACAGACATAAAGAATAATAAGCTCGGGGTTTCTGGGAATCTTGCTTCGGAGGGTGGGATATGTGTGCTGCTGCGGGGATTTACTAAGTGAAAATGCTTTTGCAACAAAGGAGCCTGTTGCATGGAACAGGATGGAGCCACCTATGAAAGTGACAGCACAGTTATGTCCAGGTAAGAATGGATAGAAGAGAATTGTGTTAAAACTCTCGATAACCATGAATAAAAATCTCGCATTAACTTTGTTACCCTCTGTTGTGAGCAATGTCAACAACAAAATGTGACAACTCTAAAATGTGGACCAAAAAGCAGATCCACTCAGTTTATGCAAAGAGAATCAGACACTATCAACATTGTAAACCCAGAAATAGTAATGTGTACATGCGATGCAGCAAGAAAGATCAACAGGTGTTGATACTATGCCCAAACTCTGTTTGACATGCTCAACACGACTGCTGAGAATGGGAACATTTTCATTTTAAAGGAAAATGAGAGCAAGACATCAAGGCCAACAATGAAATACATTAACAGGAGTAAGGACCTTTCATAGAAAGATTTGGAAATGATTAAAATCATAACAATACCTGCTACTGCTCTTAAGTATTATGCCTCAAAACTATCTGTTACAGCATTCATCTGTTGAAATTGATGTCATAAATCACCTGAATTCATACCAGTTTAAAAAAAAAAAACCTGCCAAAGAATAGAACTATACAAGACAGATACTACCCAAACTTAAAGGACTTCATTGCACAGGACATCTCACTATTCACTTATCCTATCCATTTCTACTTAAGAAACCTGAAAATATCTTAAAGGGCCTTCCTCTGGGTTATAATGTGGAAAACCCTATTCCCAGGGACCTATCATCCCAAAGCTACCCACATAACCCAGGACCCGGGCAAAGGTTACATCAGCTACAACAGAATAAACTTGCCCGTTCGCCAGGTTGAATATTGGAAGACACTAAACTGAATACAAAAGGACGTTGCTTTTCAGAATTAAAAGGATATTAACACATTTCAGAGTTTTCCCTGAAGGGAAAAGGAAAACATGGAGATGGAATCCTTTTACCGAATACCTCCAACCCTACTTCCTGACCGTACACACAGGTGGGATCACCTCAAACCCAATCCCGGCTGGACACCATTAGCCACATTCCGTGAAAGGAAAAGCAAAACCTTCCCTCTCCGGCGGATTTCTGGCTGCACACAAAGAGCGCTGTCAACGCAACACTTCTGAGTCCGAGCTCCCGCTAGCCGCCCCGACAAAGCACCGCGTACGTAACCACCGCCGCCAGGGCTTAGGCCACTTCTCCCTCAGCCCCGCTCCGGCTGGGAGCCGGGCCTCGCCGTGACAGCCGGTTGGGGCGGCCCACCGCACCCGAGCCGCAGCCTCCCGTCACCTTTTTCATCAAAGCCTCGCAGCAGCCTGGATTCCCGGGCCCCCCTGGGTCCTGTCGGGCAGCCCCGGCCCCCGAGCGCCAGTTGCTGAGAGGCCGCAACGCCGGTGTGGTCCTCCCGCCTTGGAAGCAGTCGCCGAGCGGTCCTCGCCCCGGCACGTCCCCTCCGCTGCCGGCGTGCGGCTGACGGGGCTGCGGGCGCCGGTGCTGCGGCCGCTCAGCCTCACAGAGGCCCGGCCCGCGGCGCACAGGAGCAGTTCCGGCTACGGCGGCCGGCGAAGTCCGCGGGGCCGACGCGAGGGGCGGGGCCGGGGTGGCGGGAGCGCGGGCCGGGGCGGGGCGACGCGCGCGGGACCGAGCACGCCGAGGTTTCCAGCGGGCGCGCCCCCTCAGGGGCGCTCCCATTGGTCGGCGGCGGGAGCGCGCTCTTGCACGCACGGACGCTGGGCGGGGTCGGAGGGCGGGCCCACAAAGCGGGTAATGTTGTGACGCCAGTCTCGCGGCAGTGCGGACTGGTACGTCTCTCCGGATTGGTGAATCGACAGCCAATAGAGTGAGAGCCTAGGCTGTGATTGGCCCGGGCCGTGTTGACGGATGCGTGAGAAGAAAACGCCGCCTGAGCTCAGAGTCTTGAATCCGGCGCGAACCGGGTTTTTAACTAAAAAGTGTAGAAGTGTAACTGAGGCAGATAAACACACCCTTTATTGGCTTGAATGCATGCTTTTAAAGTTCCTTAGCGTTGCGGCTGGTGCTGGGCACTTAGGTTGTTTTTCTTCGTTTAAGGAGAAAAAGGAGTGTTTTAAATTCTAGTGTTCATGGCCCCTGATAAGAGCGATGGTGTTTAAGGGTACAAACTTGTAAGGAGTAGTATCTAATGCACGGTATAATAGATACAATAATACTGTACTATATGTAATGTGATAAGTATCTCTACATGCTACTCATATAATATACAAATGTATCAAAGCAACGTTCTGTATACTTTAAACTTACGCAATGTTAAATGTCAAATTTATTCAATAAAATTCTAGTGTTTATGAAAATGGGGTTTTTTAAAATAGAATTTTCCTTGTATGTGTGTGATCCAGCGCCTAGCTCCTCCGATTAGGTAGTACCTACATTTTCCTATTATTTTTTTATTTGTTTAACAGTGTGGACCTTTTTGCTTTTTGCTATAGTAAGTTTTTTAAATGAATGACATTACTTTTTTTTTTTTCCAAAATTAGTTTAACCCACCAGACCGTTAGGCCAGGGCAGCACGTTGCTAATGCCTTAGGGAATGCAGTCCGCCGCGAGGGTTAGAAACCAGGTTAGTTTCTAACCGGATGAACTCGTATCGTTGGCTACTATTTTCTCTCCAATGGCGTCCATAAGGCCCCCAAAGCACTGAGCGCATGTCATAAGTTAACAGCTTCAAGGAACCATATTGAATCAACTGGCTTTACTCATAAATTCTTTTGAACGACACCCTCCTCGAGACAAAGCAGACAAAGCAGAGTCTAGCAAACCTTCTAGGGTCCAAAAGACCCAGCAATAAGATTAACCAGAGAAGAAAGAATCTTAAAGATGGCGTTCCGTTTCTTTCCCAGTCTCTCTGCTGCCTTCCTCCACCTGACTGACCTACGCGGTTGGAAACGTAACTACAGGTGCGGGTCCCCAGCCGGCCGTGTATTCCTATCACATCTAGAAGAATTTATCAGCTTCCCTTCTCTGCGCAGAAAGGCATATCCTGGCCTCTTGGCCCTCCTCTACGAGCTAGCGTTTTTAAGTCTAGATAGCGGCCGCGAACGGGGTAAATTGCCCTGCAGCACCGCGGAGCTCGCCACCCGCTGGAGGAATCCTGCCCTCGGCTCCGCACGAACATTCCCGATCGTCGTCGGCTCTTTCCGGCCTCTCGTGGAGCTTCGGGCGGCCTCGACGTCTTCTAGCTCAGCTTCGGCTGTATCCGCCTTGGGCTCGCAGCCGTTGTCCCGGCAACGCGCGGCGGCGCTGCGGCCCAGCCAAGGTGAGTGCGGTCCCCGGCCCCGGGCCCAGGAGCAGAGGGTCTGGGGGCCGGGAGCCGGGGAGGAGGGCGACGACGAGGCGGGGCCGGGGAGGGGCTCGGGAGGCCGGGGCGGCTCGCGGTGTCGGGCGGTTCCGGGGGCCTGGAGCCTGGGGCCCGGAGGAAGGCAACGCCGAAGTGCGCGGGACCCCCTTCGCGCGCCCTCCCGGATTATTTTCGTCCAGAGATCCTGCTTGGGCCGAGCGCCCGAGCTTGTGGCTGGTCAGGCTGAGGCTTGGGGGTGCGGGGCGGGCGTCCGAACGGTCAGCGCGAGACAAGGACCACCTCCGGCGCAGACAGGTCTGACTGAGGGCCGCGTGGCTGTGCGAGGCCCGGGGGAGCTGACCCGGTGGCGAGGAGGCGGCTCCGGAGGCGCTCGCGGTAACACTGGGCCTGGGAGGGAATCAGAAAACCACCTTTTCTGCGCTGTCAGTCCTGCGGCCAGGGGAACCGCACGCATGGTCCAAACCAGAGATGGCGTTCCTTCTTGTCCATGGGATGCAGCTATGACCCTGCACTGCCGAGGCCCCGGGGGCTGTGGTGGGGGCGGTGGTGAGGCTTTTCGGGGTGGCCCCTAGTGCCCACACCTCTCCACTCTGCCGCCATTGCCTCTAAGTCCTCTGGTTCCCTCCCGCAGCATCTCCAAGCAGTAATGCAACTGAAGTGATCCTTAGTACCACGAGCCGCTCAGTTGAAAGACCTTAACATTTTCTTTCCCAGAAGGTGGTTTAACGGAGGCGTAAAGACCTTGCACCGCTGGAGGTGAGAGGATCAAATCGGTGAGAACAAATGGAATTTTTTTCTTTTCCCCAAAATTTATATATTGCCAAATCGCCTTATGTTCTAGAGACCCTGAGTTTGTTTTAAGGAACAAAACAAACTTGTGTTTCTGAACTGATGCCATTAATAGATGCCATTAGGTCACTATTTTATTGTTAGTCATCTCTTCTCCTTATGTTTTTTTTTTTTAATTAATTTATTTGGTTGTGCCGGGTCTTAATTGTGGCAAGCGGGCTCCTTAGTTGTGGCATGCAGACTCTTAGTTGTGGCATGCATGTGGGACCTAGTTCCCCGACCAGGGATTGAACTCGGGCCCCCTGCATTGGGAGTGCGGAGTGTTAACCAATGCACCACCAGGAAGTACCCCTCCTTATGTTTACATTGGTAACTTCTTTTGTAATTATGCAGGTAATATTTATTCATTGTAGAAAAATGTTAAAACACAGGTGAAAGGAATGATGAGCAATCACATATACACTGTAAAAAAATGGACTCATTCACCCTGGACTTCACCCACCCTGGATTTAACCCCCTTTTTACAACTGTTCCAGGGCTGGGGATGCTCCGATGGCCCCTCACCCTGTGGGGCAGATAATCTGGTAGGGAGTGGAGGATGGTCAGTCAAACACACATTTACAGTAAACTCTGAATACAGCAGTGGAGAAATGCAGGGTTCTATGAGGATTCTGGGCAGAAGCACTGGACAACCTAGAAATCAAGTCCAAGAGCTCAATGGTGGAAAAGAGGCTTCTTGAGTACCCAAAGCAGGGGTGTCGGGGAGAGAGCTTCTGGGAAAGCCCCAGGCAGGAAGAAAGTAATTTAAAGATCTTTCAGCATACTTGCTTTTTACAAAGTTATGTTTGAAATAAAAGATAGAGGAAATCAGGTTTAACTTTTTCAAGTGCTATTATAATTCTTTCTCTATAATTACAACAAAATTAATATGTTACTCATTTTTCCAAGGCATATTTTCAGAAAGTAAACTTTTTAAACATGAATAAGAATTTCCCATAGCCTAGAATTTAGACCCTTGATTGGATGCAACACATTAAAACTCACTTTAAAAGGTTTCCTTGCTGCATTAAACTGCCCAGTTTTTAACCTGGTTGTCTCGTTGTCAGTGGCTCTGTGTGAACATTTGCATGAAGTCTTTACTCAAGGAAGCCAGAGCCCTGACCAGTGTGCATGCCCCTAAGTGATGTGTGCAGGACCCAGATCCTGCCCTCTCCCCTGACTCCAGCCCCACATCCCCCTGCTCCTCTGGCCAGTGTCCAGCTGCTCCGCTAGGAGTGCTGAATGGGTTGCTCTTCAGCTTGTGGTGGGTATATATCAGGGTATATATTCGTAAGAGAAAGATAAACATTTGAAATGTGAGTGTTCATTTCTACCCACCTGCCTTCTAGCTTCTGGAAGAACAGGGTTTCCCTCTTTAGACCCAATCTGAGTCTTCATGGCTTCCTCTGATACAACTATTGTATTGCTAAAAGCAAATGGCATAGTCCATTCCCTACTCTAATTATAGAATTTTGCAGGTGCTGGATAACTTTTTTGCACAATTTTTTTGTTGTGGTTAAATATACATAATGTAAGATTTACTATTTTAACCGTTTGTAAGTGTACAGTTCAGCAGCGGCATTAAGTACATTCACATTGTTGTGCAGTCATCACCACCATCCATCTCCAGAATTTTTTTCATCTTCCCAAACTGAAACCTTGTATACAATAAACTCTAATACCCCATCCCTGCCTGCAGCAGGCCCTGTCAACTACCAATCTACTCTCTGTCTCTATGAATTTGATGACTCTAAGTACATTATATAAGTGAATCATACAGTATTTGTTCTTTTGTGTCTGGCTTATTTCACTTCTTCTAGGTTCATCTATGTTGTAACATGTGTCAGAATTTCATTCCATTTTAAGGCTGAATAGTACTCCATTGTATGAATATACCACATTTTGTTTATTCATTCATTTGTCGATAGACATTTGGGTTGTGTCCACCTTTTCACTATGAATAACACTGCTATGAATATTGTGTTCAAATATCTGTTCAGATCCCTGCTTTCAACTCTTTTAGGTATATATCCAGAACTGGAATTGCTGAATTATATGGTAATTCTATGTTTGATATTTAGAGACCCACCATACTGTTTTCTACAGCATCTGTACCATTTTACACTCCTACCAAAAGTGCACAAAGGTTCCAATTGCTCCACATCCTCACCAAAACTTTTTACTTTCTGTTTTTCTGATAATAGCCATCCTAATGGGGATGAAGTTGAATAATTTTAAATGATAGCAAACCAACTCACAAATAGGCTTTTCTCTGCTAGTTAGCTTCCCCAAACTGACTGTAGGATGTGAAAAAGTGGGCAGTAGTCAGACTGTCATTCCATTCACCTTCCTACCCCTCCCACAAAGGGACAATATGCACATCTTTTCCAGGAAAGAAAGAAAGATGTTAAGTTCATGTAACTGATGAAGTTCATCTTCTCCCCAGTTGCTCTGGCTTTGCTTCTTTGACTCCCTAGCAAATGAATCCTTTTGCTCCTGACACCTCAGAGGAAGGCAGGGACAGCCTTGGTTTTCTATCAGAAATTGGGTGCTAGGTTTTTCTGTACATTTCTCTTCTGTGAAGCAGTTTGCTTTTTTTTGTTTGTTTGTTTGTTTGTTTGGAAATGTTGCTTAACAGGGAGCTATAGAAATATAAATTGTCCTTATTATGATTGGGATAAAAATGATCAAGGTTTACACATGTAGTCTAGTCCACGGGGCTTTTCTTTATTGTTTTGATGGCAGTATGTGTTATTCTTTTCCATCGTTCCAGGTCTAATCCCTTGCCTCTAATTGTATATTTTTCCTGTTAGAGACCTCTTCCACATAAAATTGCCTGTATTGGTCTGAAGGGGTGCTGATAAGTTGCCGAATGTCTTGTAGGTTTGTGATGCTTCTTTTTCCTAATTCTATATATAGTAGTTTTGTTTTGTTCAAGACCAACAGGACTTGGTTGTCTTTTCCCTCCAGGTTTCAGCCCTGACCAGGCCTGCGTTTCGTCATGGCCCTCTACTTTGACCACCGCATAGAAGCCCCAGATGCAGTTGGGTCTCCCTCCCACATCAGTTGGCACCCCGTTCACCCATTCCTGGCAGTCGCTTCCATTAGCACAGCCTCAGGAGGCAGTGTGGATATATATCAGGAGCAAGTGAGTGTGGAAAGCAGCAATTCTGACTGCAGTAGCTTCTGGCTTTTGTCTCTCTTTTGTTTGTGTTTGTGTGTGTGTGTGCGTGTTTCTCACTGAGGTCCAAACTCCCAATATTATAAAAGCCCTATTATGTGAATAACTCTTTTACCCCTGCTATTTAGTTTTGGGGACATATTTAGGAATGCTCAAGGCAGAATCCACAGTCAATTCACGGTCACCAGCAGGGTTGTCTGTCCATCCTTCTCCAGCCTCCTGTTGGCCATTCGAAACTATTTGTTTCCTGGAGCTGCCATAACAAATTACCACAAATTGGGTGACTTAAAACAACAGAAATTTATTCTCTCATAGTTCTGGAGGCCAGAAGTCTCCAACAACAGGTTAGCAGGGCCCTGCCCTCTCCGAAGGCTCTAGTGGAGGATTTGTTCCGTGCTTCATATTAGCTTCCAGTGTAGCCAGCAGTCCTTGGTGCTCCTCGGCTGGGACCTGTATCTCTCCACCCTCTCCCTCCATCCTCACACAGCCACCTGCTCTGTGTGGCCATGTCTCTTTCCTCCTCACATAAGGGCACCAGTCATACTAGACTAGGGCCCACTCTAATGACCTTGTCTTAACTTGATCATCTGCAAAGACCCTATTTTCAGATAAGGTCACATCACAAGTACCAGGGGTTAGGACTTCAACACATCTTTTTGGGGTGCACAATTCAATTCATAACAGAAACTTTCTAGACGCTCCTCCTACTTCACCAAGAAAGATGGATTTCCTTTCCCACTCCCTCCTCTGCCCTCTGCAGTCTCGATGTCACCCCTGAAATTTCACCCAAGCAGCCACACTCATCAGCGATGGCTACATAACGTGTCCCGCTGTCCCTGCCCCCCACACATTCCACCCTCCTGTAGGTCCTCCGGAGAGCACACCCGAGGGTCTTCCTCACCCGGCCCCCTTCATCCAGGCCACCCCCTTCCCCGCCGGGCCCTCCAGCCTTCCCCCCGTCCCAGACAAGCCTGCCGTTGGCCCCCCTCAGAGCACATCCAGGCCCCTTCTCCCTCTTATTTCCTCCTCCTGGGGTTGCATTACCATCTATCAGTGGATGACTTACAAGCCTGCGGCTCCAGCCCACCAGTCCCCCCCAACCCCTTAGCAAGCCCTCCCCTCACGCTCCACAAAGGGCAGACCCTCCTGGTATGCTCATCTTGGTCTCATCCCAGGTGTGGGTCAGTATTTGGCCCCAGTGCCAAGCACAGTGTCGCCAACTATTTCAGAGTAGATGCCTCCCTTCTGGGAGTCAGACAGCTCTCCAATATGTATCATAAAATTTTCTTTAGAGTAAATATTATTAAATCCAAAATAATAGCAATTTTAGATTTTTTTTTTCTGCACCATGCAACTTGTGGGATCTTAGTTCCCCAACCAGGGATTGAACTCGGGCCACAGCAGTGAAAGTGCCAAGTCCTAACCACTGGACCACCAGGGAATTCCCTAGATAAAATTTTAAATTTTAGAAAATTTAAAATATACTATTACAAAACAAAGTGTACTTCCTGTGTTTCTAATTGGCACAAGGAGACCATTAGGATTTCAAAATAATGATTTATTGGATGATAATGAGGTCACAGATGTAGCAGGTGTAACTGAGTTTGCTAGGAAGAGCCCAGTAGAAGTACTGAGAACAAACTGAATTAATCTCTGAAAACACATTTATACCTTAAACCTACTGCCTTAGAAAATTCTAGAAAACACAAGAATATACCAGCACGTATTCAATTAGCTATCACAGCAATGACATCATCACACATCACAGAGCTCCGGAAAACTGCACTGTACACTCATGAGAGAACGAGAGTTAACAGGGCAGATCATGTCTTCATATCATCCTGAACATGACTTTGGCGTCGCAGACCCCAAAAACGTTCTCAGGTCACCTCACTACACTTTGAGAACCTTGGGTCAACACACTTCACCCGCTGGCCCACAGCTTCTTTTTGTAAATATAGTTTTATTGAACTCCCTGGCGGTCCAGTGGTTAGGACTCAGAGCTTCCACTGCAGGGGGCCCAGGTTTGATCCCTGGTCAGGGAACTAAGATCCCACAAGCCAGCCACACGGCGTGGCCAAAAAAATAAATAAATAAAAATAGACGGAAAAAATTTTTAAGTAAATAAAGTTTTATTGATAAACTGGTCCATGGGGTCAGTTGAATGTTTACGCTTTCATAGTTCAGCCGAGGCAAGATGGGTGTTTCTATGAAAATTAAATAGAATATTTCCTTAACAAACTGCTCATTATGTCCTCTAGCTGATGTCATTCCACTGATGAGGCAGAAATTCTTAGAGTAGCGGCCACTCCCCGTAAAATAAAGAATTTACCTCGTGTGTCACAGGGTGAGTGCGTGCCAGACACGCATATCGAGAGGTCGTTCCGGGTCACCTCCCTCTGCTGGCACCCAACGCGGCTGATCCTGGCTATTGGCTGGGAGACCGGAGAAGTGGTCGTGTTTAATAAGCAAGACAAGGAGCAGCATGCGGTCCCCCTGACGCAAATCGCCGACATCACCGTCCTCAACTGGAACCCCAACGGGAACTGCCTGGTCTCGGGGGATAGGGTGAGCAGACATGCTGAGACACTGACTTCAGATCTCTGCATTGCCCTGTCCATGCTCTTAGGGACCAAATTATTAGAAACTTGGTGGTTGCCGAGTTCAACTGATTTTGTCGGCTGTCATGGCAGCTTTTGTTTTATATTGGGAGGAAGGTTTGAATGTTTTATTCTACCATCTCACTCTGTGGCAAAAGTTTGTAATTTTTTAAATGAACGTTTCTAGGTAAGTACGTTCACAAAGATGGGGTGGTGCTTCATGTACCCCCAAACCCCACCTTCCCTGAGCACACCGCTTCGTTGCCTAGGAGTCCCTGGTGCTGATCATCTGGCCCAGGGCTTCCTAAGCAGGTCAGTTTGCCCCCAGGGGACACTTTGCTGTGTGTGGGGAGACTTTTTGTTGTCACAGTGGTGGTGGTGGGGGTTGCTTTCTACTGGCATCTGGTGGGTGGAGGCCAGAGATACTGCTCAACATCCTCCGATGCTCAGGGCAGACCCCACAGCAGAGAATTACCAGCTCAAGAAGTCAACAGTACACAGGCTGAGAAACCTGGTCTAGACCTGTTTGATTCAAAAATGACAGCAGAAATTGTACAATGTGTTTATTTATTTTACATGTTTAAGGTAATACATTTACATGTTTCAAAGTTCAAAAAATACGAAAAGGTATATACTGTAAAGACTCTCCAGCCCCACCCCATCCACTCCCTCCCCTTCCCTACCCTCCAGCACCTACAGCTTCTTCAAGTCTCTCCAGCTCTCCTTCAGTACACACAGGAACACACAATGCATTCTCTCCCCAACTTCCAATTTTGAAAAATTTCAAACCTTTAGGGGAGTTGAAAGAATAGTACAAACAACACCCTTGTACCCTTCCCGTGAATTCAGTAGCTGTTAACGTTTTGACACATCTGCTCTCTCTGTATATCTGTATTTTTTCCCCGCGTATTTGAGAGTTTGTCACAGACATCATACTTCATCCGTAAGTGCTTTGGCATCGATCTCCTAGGAGCATAACCACGTGTGCTGTCACACTCAGGAGAGTGAAGCCCATGAACTGGTTTCCACTGCTGTGCCATCGGTGTGACAGCTTCTCCTGCTGTCCCAGTAACGTCTGTGCTGATTTTGTCCGTACCCAGAAGCCAGCCAAGCACCACGCTTTGCGTTTGGCCGTCATTTCTCTTTGGTCTCCTTTCATCAGAACTGGTCCCTGGTCTTGTCTTTTCTTTCTTCTCTCTCTTTTTTTTTTTTTTTTTGGTCTTTCATGACATCAACATTTTGAGGGGTCCAGGCTAGTTCCCTTGTAGAATGTCCCTCAGTTTAGATCTGTGTGGTTGTCTCCTCATGACTGCCTTTAGGTTAAACGTCTTGGCTGGGAGCTTCACACAGAGGGCGTCGTCTCTTTCCTATCTTCCTCGGTCCTTTTCACATGAGGGCAGTGCCCAGTGCACCCTGTTCTGTTTCTGGCTTTTCACCTGACGCCGCGTCTTCCAGGTCTTTCCATGGTGGTGCACGGCGAACCTCCTTGCTCTCTTTTAACCTGCCCTTCATTACACCAACGTGTTATCATTTACTTCCCCAGCCTCTGTGGATAAACGGTCTCCAGTCCTTTGCTAGACAGTGACACAGTGGCTGGCCTCATGCTTTTGTCCTTTTGCACATGTGAAAGTTTAGAGAAATTCCTGGAGGTGGGATCCAGGGCATGCGCTTGTGGTTTGGTGAGTGTCCCTACACCTCCCTCCATGGTGCTTGACCAGCTCCCACCAACCCACAAGCGTATCGTATCCAAGCTCAGAATTTTGCCTGGGAAAGTGCTATCTTGGTCGTGTTCTAGTTTGTGTTTCTCTTCCTCTTGAGAGTGAATATTACTTAGAAGAGCCATTTATACTTCCTTTCTGTTCATATCGCTCATCCACTGTTCTGTTTATCCTTTTGTCTGGATTTTTCTAGTCTATTCCCACCTAATGGCATTGCTCTGCCTCCAGATTCCTACTTCTTTGGTGATCTTTCCCACCTCCTTGCTCAGAAAATCCCCTAGAGGAATAAAAGAATTCAGGGTCATTGAATGCCATCATTCTCATCTTGCCTTTATTAAGAAGCAACTAACAGAGTAGATGACTCAGGCATGAAACAAAGCCCAGGTTGGCACTGACCAATTCTTGGAGTCAGGATTTAAGAACAAAAATACCTAGCACTTCTCTAAGAAAATCTACAACTGTGCTGGTCCTAATTTCATACTGGACTCAGGCAGGCAGAAAAGTAATAACAAATGAACAGACACGCTCAGAGCACTGACCTCTGAGACACCTGCTCGCAGGCTTGGCCCAGGGTCTTTTCCACTCTCCCACCAGAGACCCGGTTTGATTACCGTGAGACCGACCAAACCTGCTGAAGCAGGAAGACACATGTAATCTGCAACCCTCAGAGTGTCCCGCGGTCTCCAGGGACAGGAGCAGAGCTGGCTTCCGACATCCGGAACCACAAGTGAGGTGTCTGCTGCCAGCGTCCACCTCTCAGGGCCCCTTCCTGCACAGCCGTCTCTCTCCTGTGCCATCCGTCCAGGAGGCTGCTGGAAACAAAGGAATCCACCCGCTCCAGTTTCACCCCAGAGATGACCTACCCTTCCTCCTCTGTCCCAAGTCCAGCTCGGGCCAGGTGCCGCCTGTGCAGCCACCCTTCGGCCTGGGGCAGTGGGGAGATCTCTGGAAGAGGACACCAGGCAGACACTTGGTCGGTGAAGAAGCGGGGAGGACAATGCATGTCCAGGGCTCATCTCCCTCGCACTCTCCTGCTGGACAAGAGCTGAGGGCAAGGAGCAAGTGCACCTACACATGGGAAAGGGCAAGTCGCTTCCTGATCTCTGAGATAAACCATTAGTGAGCCAGCTGTGTGAAGTGACAATGTGTCCCGACAGTCGTATCTGGAGCCCTAACTTCACACTAGTCCCTTAGTACGTTCACCTCCTGCTCTGCACGGGACTGGTTTCCCACCTGAGGGTGAGATGCTCTCACTTTTCCTTCAAGTCTTACTGGATAAAGTTATTTGAATGAAGTGACCTGGAAGGAATGGCAGCGAGTAAAGAGACCACTCTGAACACAAAGGATCCCCCCCGTCAGGAGTAGTAAGAGATGCAAAAACCATTTAGAATTTAGGGGCAATGAGCAGGAGGCCCCAAAGAGGCATCTGTTTTGCCATCTTCTACTTGGCGTCTGCGTGTCTACCTGGTTACAGGAGACCTGAGGTGACCTCCTGTGGCCTCCCCTCCTCGTGTGTGTGTGTGTGTGTGTGTGTGTGTCCGTGTGTCCTTGTGTCAGAACAGGGGTCTGCAGTCGTCTGACTGAGCAGAAACCACTGCTCCAGGAGCTCCAAACGTTTCCATCCTTCAACTTCTTCCCCAGCACAACAGTCGGGGGATCTGGACGGGCCGAGTGCTCGAGTTTGTGTTCAGGAGCCCAATGAGCTGTCAGCTGGAAGCTCGTGTATACTAATAAAACAGAGAGTCATTTACTGTGTTAAAAATTAAGTGCTGGACGGGAGTTCCCTGGCAGTCCGGTGGTTAGGACTCAGCATTTTCACTGCAGGGTCCTGTGTTCAATCCCTGTTTGGAGAGCTAAGGTCCCGCAAGCTGCGCAGCCGGGCCAAAAAGAAAAAAAAAGAAAAATTAAGTGCTGGACGATTGCACTTGCAGGGCAGAGCAGAAGGCCATCTCCACAGAGGCCGTGTGTGCCTAGAACACACAGCAGGGCCCAACTGCTGGCTCCTCTAGGGAGGAGGCTAGGTGACGGGGAAGGAAGCCTTCCCATTTCTGCCCTTATGTGTGTGTTTCACTGTGCAAGCACTATTTTTTTTAATGTTATTTTAAGAGTAATTTGTAAACACAAAAAAACCAATAATGATTTTATTCTTTTTTTTTATAAATTTATTTATTTTATGTATTTATTTTTGGCTGTGTTGGGTCTTTGTTGCTGCACGCGGGCTTTCTCTAGTTGCGGCGAGCGGGGGCTACTCTTCATTGCAGTGCGTGGGCTTCTCACTGCGGTGGCTTCTCTCGTTGTGGAGCACGGGCTCTAGGCATGCGGGCTCAGTAGTTGTGGCACACAGGCTCAGTAGTTGTGGCGCATGCGCTTAGTTGCTCTGTGGCATGTGGGATCTTCCTAGACCAGGGATCGAACCTGTGTCCCCTGCATTGGCAGGCGGATTCTCAACCACTGCGCCACCAGGGAAGCCCCAGTGTTTTTATTCTTATCTTTATAAAGCTGGCAAAGTCAAGAAGAATGTGTATAATAATATATGATTCAAATTCTATATATACTCATGTTACATACTATTTCTGATCTTATATACTTTTCTTAGAGGTCCACTGTACAAGTTGCTTTTTAAGGCCCACATTTTTTTTTTTTTTTTTTGGCCGTGCCACACAGCATGCAGGATCTTAGTTCCCTGACCAGGGATCGAACCCGTGTCCCCTGCAGTGGAAGCGTGGAGTCTTAACCACTGGGCTTCCAGGGACGTCCCAAGGCCCACATTATTTGAAAATCATATTCTTATATACAGTAAAGCAATGTTACCCAGCATTGGGGGTATTGTAATGAAAGCGGCTTGAAAGAAGAGTGGGAAGATGACCTCACTGTCTGCTAAAACACCCACTGACCATGAGCAGGAAACAGGCCTTGAGGACTGCTCGGGCAATGCAGCAAAGCGGCCTCAGGGTTCGAGGGAAACACTGCCATTTGGCAAAGCTTAGCTTGTCCCAGCCAGAAGCCCTCCTGGAAAATTGCTCCTGGACCAAGTCGTCTCCTCGGCAACTTGAACTTTTCTAGCAGTTGTCTGAGCCATTAATTTGAGATTTTGATGACTTTGATGTTGAACATATCGTACACCTGGCACCCAGATCTTGGTTTCTGTTGGTTTCTTCCAATAAAAGGAACCAGGGCTCCTTGGAGAAATGGCTGATCCTCGGGCTGGGGCAGGACAGCAAGCCCGGAGGATCTGTAGGCCAGGACGTGAGGAGGTGCTCACAAACCCACAGTGACGGGTGCATCGAAGGGACAACAGAGCCGGAGGAAAGAGCTTCTGATGGCGGAGCTGGAACAATTTGAGTATCTAAACAAACAAGGGAATATTGGGTCATAACCCATAGTAGAAAATAAATATCCATGGGTCCATCCATGCGTCCATATTGATGTAAATCTATGATTTAATATATCAGTAAATGGTGGACAAGAGGCATATCTCTCCTGATGATCTAGGAGGTGAGACATAGCTCCCCTTCCTCTGTGTGGGCTGCACACAGCGACTTCCTTCCAGGCAGGACAGGATGGAAGGAAGGAGGAACTCCCCAGTGAGGGAAGTCACAGACATGACCTCAGCAGACAGGTCACGCCAAGGGCAGGGAACCCTGATCCGACGTGTAGACAGCAGCACTTGACCTCTGGTCTTCCTCTCAAACCCACCACCCCGACAACAATGAGAAAAACATCAGACAAATCCCGCTGGAGGGACATTCTACAAAACCCCTGATCGGTCCTCCTCAACAGCGTCCAGGCGTCCAGAACAGGGGCATCTGAGCCACCGTCCCAGCCCAGGGGGGCCCAAGGAGACATGGCGACCAGATGTCTGTGGGGCCTGGACAGGGTCCCAGGGCAAGAAGAACTGAGGAGAGGTGAATGAAGTACCAACTTTAATTAGTATCATGCGCCACAGTAATGTAGGGTCAGTAATAGGAGAAGCTAGGTGTGAGGTATGGGACTTCTCTGAACTCTTTGCCACTTTTCCTTAAATCTGAATCTATTCCAAAATTAAAGATTTGTTTTAAAAACTGAACACGTGACACTTGTTATTTCCAGGGAGTGTAGATGGGAAGGGGCACAGAGAGGAGTTTCTGGTTCCTTCATTGAACACTAGAATCGTTTTGAGTTTTTCATGGTGCACATATAGTAGTAGTATGATTTTAAAAGAAAAAAAGGAGTAAGCCTATGCTCTGTTGCACAGTGTTACCCTCACCCTCCACCAGTCACTTGCTAAGAATGTGACCTTGGGTTTTCCAGCTTGGTGTCCTGCTCTTATGGAAGTTGGACCAAAGGGGTCGAGTACAAGGGGCACCGCTGCTGAAACACGAGTATGGAAAACACCTCACTCACTGCATCTTCCGGCTCCCCCCTCCCGGCGAGTAAGTAGAGCTCGGGTGGTGGCTGGCGGGGCCGGGGATTTGGCTCCTCCTGACACTGGAGGGGTCTCCTCTGTGGTTATACCACCTTTGTCCAGGGAGCAACGAGGAATCTCTGTCACATTTGCTCTTAGGGACCTCGTTCAGTTGGCGAAGGCAGCTGTGAGTGGTGATGAGAAAGCCCTGGACAAGTTTAACTGGAGGAAGAGTGGCTTTGGAAGTTTCCTGAAAATGGGACCTCAAGAGGGACTCTCATTCTTTGTCACCTTGACCGATGGTAAGACGCTCAGGTTGGGGTCTGGGGACACTGCAGTGTTTCGGAGTGTCTGGGAGATTATAAGCGAATGAATGGCGTTTCTGCATAAAATTGCAGGCTGTGCGCCACTCCCAGATGGATGCCTTAGCTGGCTTGTGCAAGTGTTTATCCAGGATCCAAAGGGTGGCTTCACCTTGACCTGATAGAGACAAATTGAGCATTATTTGCGTTTGAAGGTTTTTCAGGAGGAAGCTGTCCAGGATGTGCAGCCCCAGGTGAATCGATGCCAGGGGCACCCGGCGTGGTCTCCAAGCCAGCAGCCGGGCTCAGCTCTGGGGTGGGTGTGACCGGGGCACGCTGGACCAGCAGCCCTGGCAGGGCCGGGCCATCCGTGCTGATTTAACACGGCTTCCCCACCGTGTGCTAGGAGGCAGGCGGCGGCCAGTAGATGCAGTGTGAGGTTCAGAGAGATAGAGGGTCTCGTACACTCACAAGACGTTCGTGAGTGCCTTCCCCCATGGGAAAGGGGCCCTTCCTGGGGTGATGGGGTTTGAGGACTGTGTGGCCAGGCAGCTTAACCGTGACAGGTGACAGCTGGGAGGGGCTGGGGCATTTGTCAGTTTAAAAGTAGAGAGACTTGGCATTTCAGGAGGGGAGTTGGAGGGACCCAACGTGGGCACTGTGGGGGTGGCGGGGGCCCTGAGGGAGGAAGGAGACGGTGGCAACTGGAGGCCTGGCTCTGCAGGGGGTGTCAGCACTGCCCCTGCTCAGCAGCCGTGCAACTGGGGCAGATGATCCCGTATCTTTGTGCCTTATCTTCCGAACACGTACAGTGGGGATCGGGATAGTACCTGCCTCCAGAGCCTCTGCACACGGAGCCCGCACACATCTGTGCTCAGTAAATGCTAGTTACTGTTATGATTAGCCTCCAGACAACCTTGAACCTTTAAGCTTAATAAGAACTCAAGTTGTCCACTGGGAGTGAGATGGTAGGCGGCGTGGAGGGTGAGGAGGCTCCCGAGAGCAGCAGAATGAACCCAATCCCGAGAACTCACAGGAGGTGCTGCCACCGTGCTCAGAAGCCTGAAAGCAGAACCAAGAGACAGCTCGGGGGCAAGAGGAGGGTATCCAGGCTGGGAGGGGTCCTGGGGCCGAGGCGAGGGCCTGGGGAAGGCAAGAGGGTGCAAGCCAGACGCTGGCCAGTGATACCCGGTACCTGGGATGGAGGGTGCAGGCCGAGGCTCCAGGGAGGGTCATAGTTAAGGCCCTGGCAGACGGGTGACGGACGTGTACCTAAGGGACTGAGATGACCAGAGCATGGAGGCTGTGCATCAAGAGGGTGGTCAGTGTGAGCGCTGGACAGTGGTGGAGGGAGGATGGCAGACACAGAGGTCCAGGCTGGACTGACCCAGAGATGGCAGACGCAGGGATCATGTGCCAGTGTTTTTAAAATGGCTTATTTGTAAATGGTTATGATGAAGATGTTTATGTTGAAAGTGTCCCTGAGTAGGTAGAATGGCTTCCAGGGAGTGTCCAGCCTCCATGGACACATCGCTTTCCCACAGGGACCGTGCACTACGTGGACGAGAAGGGCAGGACGGCCCGGGTGGCATCCACGGACAGCGCCATTCAGACGCTGTTCTACCTGGAGAAGAGGGAGGTGCTGGTGGCAGTCACCGAGAGCCTGCTGCTGTGTCTGTTCACGGTGATGCCCGAGGGCGCGGCCGAGGAGGTGATGAAGGTGAGGAGGTGATGGGGGGGTGCCCCAGGGGGTCTCCAGCCTCTCTTGCCCACCTCACACACCCCTTCGTTTTGGTTGAGGAGTCTGTGTTTCAGGGCCACCACCAGAGCTTTAACACCTTATTTATTGTGCACCATTGCGGTCACAGGTGGGGGAGACACCAGGCGACGGGGCCTCCCAGAGCCACAGGAGGTAGGGGGCTGTGGCGGGGATGCCTGGCTATGTGCAGACCTTGAGGGTTGTCACCAGTGTTCCCTCTGTGACACTACCGCTGGCCCACGCATATGCATTGCTTTATCCGAGGGGTGTGTGACAATCACAACTCTGGACGCCCTGCCATCCGCATGGGTGCCTCGCCCCAGGCCGGGGCACTCACTCGTGGGAGGACGCCAGGAGGCCTGGAGCGTTGGGTGTTGGTCAGGCAGCACGTGCAGCTCCCTGAGGACTGCATGCCGCTCTCCTGCCACTTTCTTGGTTTACACCCAAGGATTCTGTGGTTCTCAGAGGACTCCGAACCTTCCCTAAGATGCTCTGGTCGATGCAGAAAAGTCGGTGTTCAGGGGTCCTTTGTGCACCTCTGTCTACACAGCAGTTGAAATGTGGTCACTGAGTCCTGTGAACCTGGGTTCAAATCCCCCCTCAGCCCCTTGCTGGCAGGTTTTCTCTGCACACAGGCTGTGACAAGCTGCCTCACCCCACGCGGGGCACCCCTGTCATTAACTACGTAATGTGCAGTGGTCGCTGCTTTGGCCTGAAAGGCTGGGGCTGCCCTTCCAAGTGTCCACAGCCACCCTCACTTCCTCCGCTTGGTGAGTCTGTGGGGAGTCACTGCCAAACAGAGAGTCCAGCCGCTGAACAGGGACCTGGTCTCGACAAGGGCGACGTGCTCCTTTCGGGTTGTTGTTGTGCAGGTAAAGCTGAGTGGAAATACGGGTCGCCGGGCAAACGTCGCCCTGATCAACGGCAGCCTTCTTGTGACCGCCACTGGGGAGGCGGTCCTCAGGTGAGATCCCGACTCTGCAGAGAGCACTGGGGTTGAAAATTCTGTCCCACACAGTCTCTTGAGTACACTTTGTATTGGAGTGTAACATGCATATAGAAAAATGCACAAATTATGATGAAGTGTTACTAATTGGGCACATCCATGTAACCAGCCCTGAGATGGAAGAACAGAACATATCAGAGACCCCAGGCGTTTCGCCCGCCCCCGCAGGGGTCACGCTGCCCTGACGTCTGCCTGCCTTTTTGATCCCCATGTAGATGGAATCCCGTGTCGTGTTCTCTTGGGTCCGGCTGCTTTAGCTCATGTGACATTCAGGGGTTCTCCCTGGTTGGGTGCTTGGAATTCCTTTGTTCTCATCGTGACCTGGTGTCACACAGGAACCCTCTTTTATTAACAACTGCTCCCTTTGTTATGAACAAGACGTAACATAGACAACGTAACAACGACATGCTTTTCTTCTCAGAGTCCAAAGGGCCGTGTCTCTTTCCTGATTTTTAAAGTTTGCTCTGCGAGTTGAACAAGACCCTCACAGCTGAGGGAAGCCCACTAACACAGTCCCCCCGTGGGACTTTCCTCCTTGCCTTATAGATTCTGGGATTTAGAACGAGGAGAGAATTACGTACTGAGTCCAGAGGAGAAGTTTGGTTTTGAAAAAGGAGAGAATATAAACTGTGTTTCTTACTGTAAAGTCAAAGGTGAGACTTCCCAGCGTCAGAGGGAGAGCCCACCTCAGGCTTTGCTCTGGGCTGCGCAGTGATGACGTGGAACTCAGGGCTGTTCTAAGAACCATACCTCAGTTACAACTATTTCAGTCACTCGAGTACAGTCAGCCAAGAGCAAATAAGAGGCAGGAAAGCTGTGTTGTCCCACGTAGCGGTCAAGGAGTTTGGTCAGGAATGTGACCAGCCTGGCTGCGTGAATTGGTATCTGTTCCTCCTGAAACCTCAAGAAAAAGTCAGTGTGAGAAATATTAAATATATATGTGTACATGGATGTGTGTATGTGTACACACACGCACACACAAATATGACAGAAAGAATAGGAGATGCACCAGAGCAGCACTTTCGTGCCCGCTGAGTGCTAAGTGCTGTCTGGCATTGGGAAAGCAGCCCTGAACACAGGCAGGCAGGCTCCTCTCTCATGGGAGAAACCAGAGAGCAAGCAGCATCACCCCCCCAATCCCCCGTCCACACATGTACACACTGTGTCACTGCGAGTAGTGAACTCCTGCTAAGGAAGACACGGCCAGGTAAGAGGCTGGGCAGTTCCTGGACAGAGGGCCGACGGGCTGGTATTTTAGAGAGGGTGGTCAGAGAAGGGAGCTTGCTGCTGTTATTATTCCTTTTCAACTCAATGTGAACTTTCTTTTTACCTACAGGTCTTCTGGCAGCAGGTACCGATAAAGGGCGCGTAGCCATGTGGAGAAAAGTGCCAGGCCCCCAGAGCAGCCAAGGGGTGGAGGGCAAAGACAGGTGGACCCTTCAGATCCCCACTGAGCTCGAAGGAAACATCATGCAGATAAAGGTACGCCTCGACGGGGCACTGGGTGCACTCATTTTCTGCAGAAGTGGAGGCAGTAATTGCTCTGAACCTATTTTTGTCAGTTATTCAAATTAAGATAAAAAATAACAACAGTAAAATATTTTTAAAGGCCTTTTGGGTTTCAGAACTACAGATAAGGGACTGTGGATCTGTAGTAATCTATATCTTTTTAAATCTGTCTACCCGTCCATTTATCTCTATCATCTATTTATCTTATTTATTTATTTATTTGGCTGTGCCGCACGACTTGCGGAATCTTAGTTCCCCGACCAGGGATTGAACCTGCACCACAGCAGTGGAAGCGCCAAGTCCTAACCGCTGGACCGCCAGGGAATTCCTGCCCCAGCTTCCTCTTAATGCTCCAAACCTCCACTGTTTTCTGGTCATCCTGAGGCTTGAACTTGCCCATATTCTGTTTCAAACAAAGTCATTCTGTTGGGAGCTTGCTGTTCTCGTGGACTGCCTTTCCCTTCAGGAAAAGATTTCTGAGTTACTGCTCCACAGCCTGGTAGTGGGGAGAGAAGCTGGCTTTCTGGGGTGACACCCTGCTTTGGGAGCTGGGAGCTGGGCACAGGAGCCTCTGGTCCCGGATGGCCTCTCCCAGAGAGGAGCAAGCTGGAGCGAGGGCCTGGGGGCCCAACGTGGTCTGGCTCCCGCTCCTGATGCAGAGCCTCCCTCCAACCCACCTGGACCTGGCCTCTGTGCCGGAGCTGGGGGAGTGAGAGATGCTGGCAGCCGCCCCTCCCAGGAAAATGCCAGAGGAGAGGGAGCCCCGGTTTCTTGGCCAAACCTGCCTGCCGAGCTCACCTGCCACAGACTCTGCTCTTCTTACCAGACTTAGTAGACTTTCTTCAATAAGTCTTTCTTCATTCACTCTGTGCCCAATTCCCAGAGAAGTACATGGTTGTGTTTTCATAATTTTCACCAGTTATGCCTGTTATGTCCTCAGGGCTCCTCACCTGCCTTTCTGGAACTTGCCTCTCAGATCTGCTCTGTGTGAATTTTTTTTTGTTGTTTTTTTTTTGTTTTAATTTTTGGCTGCACCAAGTGGCATGCAGGATCTTAGTTCCCTGATCAGGGATCGAACCCACGCCCCTTACAGTGGAAGTGCGACATCTTAACCACCGGACCGCCAGGGAAGTCCCTGAATTTTTTAAGATAAAGTTTACTTAATCTATACTAATCAGGAAATGAAAACTTACATGGTAAACAGTTTAGGGATACCTTAGAGCAATTTTGGGAATTACTTTTAGATCCTCATCTCAGGTCATAAATAAACATAGTTTCTGGATGAATTAACGAGTTAAATTTTTTTTTTTTTTTTTCAAATACATTTTGGAACATCAGGCCTAGCTGGAGTCAAACATTATAGAAGCAATTTTTAGCGATGTTTAAGTGTAGAAACTAAGATTCCACCTAAGGCCTGAGAGACTCTTTTTTTTTTTTTTTTAATTTTTTATTTTTATTTTTATTTATTTATTTACTTATGGCTGTGTTGGGTCTTCGTTTCTGTGCGAGGACTTCCTCCCATTGCGGCAAGCGGGGGCCATTCTTCATCGCGGTGCTCGGGCCTGTCACTATCGCGGCCTCTCTTGTTGCGGAGCACAGGCTCCAGACGCGCAGGCTCAGTAATTGTGGCTCACGGGCCCAGTTGCTCCGTGGCATGTGGGATCTTCCCGGACCAGGGCTCGAACCCGTGTCCCCTGCATTGGCAGGCAGATTCTCAACCGCTGCGCCACCAGGGAAGCCCGAGTTAAATATTTTTAAAAGTTAGGTCAGGGACTTCCCTCGCGGTCCAGTGGTTAAGACTTCGCCTTCCAATGGAGGGGGTGTGGGTTTGATCCCTGGTTGGGGAGCTGAGATCCCACATGCCTTGCAGCCAAAAAACCAAAACGTAAAACAGAAGCAATATTGTAACAAATTCAATAAAGACTTTAAAAATGGTCCATCTGTTAAAAACTGAAAATAAAATTAAAAAAATTAAAAGTTGGGTCAGAATAACTGGCTAAAAACACAGAATATAATCAGATCTGTAGAGAAAGTGTAACTTTCTTAGATTTTTAAGTAATAAAAGCAGTTGCAAAAGCAGAGGGACAAGGTTGAGTCCATAAGAACATGTCACACCGGGCAATGTGAACAGGAAGGCTGGGATGAAAGGAAAACTGAGCTGGGTAAATATTCACTTTAAAGGGTTAATCTCTAAAACACCAAATTTTCCCAATTTTCAATGCATAATTTTTTTCTTTATTTGAATACCAATCCCAGTTGATGTGTACATTGAAAGTATTTTTGTTTTTTTGTGGGAGAAGAAAGGTGCTGTTTTAAACTGATGGCTCATCTTACCTTTAGTGATATCTTAGAATAAAGGACATAAAGAAAACTCACATTTATAAGAAAAATATTAAGAATGCCAATGGAGGGAATTCCCTGGTGGTCCAGTGGTTAGGAGTCAGTGCTGTCACTGTGGGAGCCCGGGTTCGATCCCTGGTCGGGGAACTAAGAGCCTGCATGCTGCACTGTGCGGCTGAAAAGAAAAGAATGTAAATGGATAAGTGATGAAGGAGAGTGCAGATAATTTACCTAAGGGTGGTTAGTAGAATCCATGGAAAACGTGTAACCTCAGTGATAATGAAAGCAATGCCCATTTTAAATAATAGTAAGAGCCACACTAACTTTCTTGAAAAACGTAAAAGAAAAATTGACTCAATAGACCATGTTCCTCAAAGAGAAGCCTCAATCTTGTAATTATTTCTTTCCAAATAAATCTACAAATTACATGTTTATCCAGTGAAAATAAGGAGGTTTTTTCCCCCCCCCCCCGGGGGAATTCAACACAATAATTCTAAACTCATTTGGGAGAGCAAATGGCCAAGAAAAAAATTTAAAAAGAATCAGACCATTTCTGTATCCTATACCAGAATATATCTGAAAGGTACAGCAATTAACACAGCATGCTTACTCAGGAATGGATAAATATATCAGTGCAGTGAAGCTGGAAATCCAGAAACGGATTTGTATGGATTTGGAAGTTTAATATGAAATTATGAAAGTGGTACTTGACATCACTAGAGGAAGTCTGGATAGTTCACTACAGTGTGTAAATTTGCTTTCCATTTATAAAACATAGATGCCCCTAAGTTCATGTCAGTAAAGTAAACTCTAGAAGATGCTCAACCAGTCAGGATAGACATGAGCGAGAACAACCACACAAGTTTACCCGCTGGATCTAAACTCTGAGTGTTGTTATTTTAAAGTTTTTCTACAAATTACACGTTTTATACTTATAAATTTTTAAAATCATGTTTTTAAACAAGAAGAAGAAATAGTGCTTGGAAATTGTTTATGAATCCTCGTACTTATAACGTTGCCCTGACTGCACCTCTCCTTTCTCTTCGCACCTTGGGTTCTGTCTCTCAACGCGGGAATGAAGTGGGGCTCCAGGAAGAGCCTCCTGGCGGTGAACAGCATCAGCTCCGTGCTCATCCTCCGCGAGCAGGCCATGTCGTCCCACTTCCACCAGCAGGTGGCCGCAGTGCAGGTCTCCCCGAGCCTACTCAGCGTGTCCTTCCTGTCCACGGGGGTGATGCACAGCCTGCGTACAGACATGTACATCAGCGGAGTGTTCGCCACCAAGGTCACTGCCAGGGTGACCATGGTCTTGGGTGGGATCATCGATGTAGACAGAAGACCTGGTCGGTTGTTAGGGTCATTCAGGACAACGAGGCCCAGACGGCCGGTTGCTTTTTAATTTCCGTGGTTCTTTGTAGGATGCTGTTGCCGTCTGGAATGGAAAACAGGTGGTGATCTTTGAGCCTTCTGGAGCCACATTACGAAGTGCAGGTAGGAGTCTTTTCAGCCCCACGAAGGGGACTCACATCTAATGGGGGTGGGTGCTGGTGCCTGTGGGGTAGGCAAAGGGCAGGCCCAGGGCCATGGGGAGACCCTCATGTCAGTTCTCGTGCCTGGGCCTGCGTTTCCAGAGCCAGTGCTGCCACTCTAGCCCTGTGCGGCCAGGGCCTCCCCGGCCTCCCTATAGAAGCCAGTTGAGGTAGTTAAGTGCAGCCAGATCTGGGGCCAGCAGCCCTCCTGGGCTCCAGGACGATGAAACAGCTCAGAAATAAGTCGGCATGAGTGTGAAGAACCACAGTGCTTTCTGGGGAAAGGAGTGCTACACACCTGACTTCTGAACTTCCTAGAGCACGCACAGCAGTGAGCCCATGGAGTCTCGACCAAGGCCAACCTCTGTCTGAAAATTTCAGGGTGGATCTTCAGAGCCGTTCCACCCATCCCATCCATCGCTCCGACTCTTTGTTTCACTTTATCTTCTGCTCTTTAGCACATGTCTGTATGAGTTACAGGGCTGCTGTAACAAGGACCACAAAACGAGTGGCTGTTTAGGAGTTATTCTCTCACAGTTCTTGAGGCCAGATGTCCAAAATTAGTTTCACTGGCCAAAATCAAGGTGTTGGCAGAGCCCCAGAGGCTCTAGGGAAGACTCTGCTCCTTGCTTCTTACAGCTTTTGGTGGCTGCCAGCAATCCTTGGCTTGGGGTCGCATCATTCCAGTCTCTGCCTCCACTGTCACATTGTTCCTGTCTAAAAATCTCCCTCCCTCTTATAGAGACACTTGTGATTTCATTTGGGACCCATCTGCATAATCCAAGATAATCTCCCCATCTCAAGACCTTAACATCTTTGGCCATATAAGCTAATATTCGTGGGTTTCAGGGATTAGGACCTGATCTCTTTGGGGACATCTTCCCACCAAGCACAGTGACCATCAGGACGTGCTCCTCGGCAAGATCTCCTTCTGCACAGTTCTTACCTTCACCCATCCTGACCTAGGCCCTCCCACCTCACAGGGGGACTCGTCATTGCACTGTTCCCAGGGTGATGCCCCCACGTGCTTGTTTGAATATCTCACACCTCCCTGGGGATGTTTTTCCACAGGTTATCACCTCTCTCCCTCATATTATTCCCTCACTTTTTTTTCCTCCTCTAACACTTTGTCACCTAAAGTGCCCTTAGAACACTTTTCCCACCCTGCCCTGTATCGTGCTGATAATTCACGTCTTCGCCTCTCTTCTACCATAGACCACTTGAGGGGCAAGGGTGAACTTATCCTCCCAAGAGGATAGCACAAGAGGTGCTGAGATATTTTGTTTTGTGTGTGTCATCATCTTCCTAACTAGATAAGAACCTGTCTAGAGCCAGAGACTAGAGCTTGTGGTCTCCAGAGTTCCACATAAGATAAGCAGAGGCTTGAACAATCATGCTGTCATAGATGCTGTGCTACTGGAAGCACCACTGCTAGATGGGAGAAAAGAGGAGAGACCACCAGTGACTGGTGAGGGCAGGGTGCCCAGCACTGAGTCCCCACACCTGGCTGTCACTGGCAGCTGTGGCCCTGGCAGGTCCTTGTGTCTCAGAGCCTCACTTTCCTCATCTGCAAGATAAAGAAAACACACCTTTCACAAGGCTATTGTGGGGGCCAAGGAAAATTAGGGAACACACATGAGGACACTTCTTGACTATACCGCAGCTCCGCCCCTTCTACCCATCTCACCATGGTTCCTTCTTTATATCCTTAGTTGTAGAAGATCTTTTCTGCTAGGTTTCAGTCTTTCTCATCAATAGTTGCCCTACAAAAAGTTCTAGTTTTAGTGTGAGAATGCTTCTTAAACTCTAAGGAGCTATGACAAGACTAGCTGCTGCTGTCCTGACCTTTATCTTTAATTTTAGGTACCTTCCTGTGTGAGTCTCCAGTGTTAGCCATGCACGAAGAAAACGTTTATACAGTGGAGCCAAACCGAGTCCAAGTTCGAACCTGGCAGGTAAATTGCCGCTCTAGAGTGAGTGGCCTGTGACGTTAAAGACAATTAGAGCAGAGTTTAAAATGCCATCTCTAAATCAAGCCAGAGCTTTCTTAATGACTACACTCAGCCACATCAGATTGCCCCAACTAGGTGCTTGGTTGTAAAAATGGATTGTCAGATAGCCGCTCCATCGACAGCTCTTGTGACTTCAGAAGTCAGGAGGTGAGGCAGTGGCCCTTTGCAGTGAAAAGGACTACATGGCTGGACCTTGAGTGCATGGGGGTGTGAAATGGGAGGAAATTTTGCTGTGTTTAATGCACATCTTGAGGGCTGAGGGGTCGTCAGTTCAGGACATATCTTTAGGCAGACCTTTCCCTGCACGTGTCTGAGGGTGAGGCCAGGATGGGAGCAATGTGTGCCTCCAGGATGACAGGTCTTTAACACACCCTTCTGGTCCCTCCGGGTGGTGTGCAGTAAGGAAACCCTGCCCACATCCCGTGCACACTTGCTGGACCCCCAGGGCTGACATGGTGTATTAGTTTCCTGAGCCTGCCATAACCAATGACCACAAACTTAGTGGCTTAAAACAATAGAAATTTATTTTCCTTGCAGTTCGGGAGGCCAGAAGTCCTAAATCTAGGTGTGGGCAAGGTTGGCTCCTTCTGAGGCTCTGAGGGCGAATTTATCCCATGCCCCTTCCAGCTTTTGGTGTTGCTGGCATTCCTTGCATTCCTCAGCCTGTAAACAGATCACTCCAGTCTTTGCTTCCATCTTTACATGGCCTTTTCCCTGTGTCTTAGAAGAACACTTACCCTTGGATTTAGGGTCCACCCTAATCCAGAGCTGTCTCCTTTTGAGATCCTTAATTATATCTGCAAAGACCCTTTTTCCAAGATACATCCAAATGGATGTATCTTTCAGGGGCTACCATTCAGCCCAGTACATGCAACAGTGTTCTGCATCATGGTTGAGGACATTTGTTACAGTACTGGTTTTAGCTCTCAGTATGACTGCTTTGTCCAGCTCTGAGTTCTTTCCTAGGGTCCAGCATTTGATTTCCCAGGGCTGCCATGTCCGTGTCCTTGTACCTCACAGCCTGCACTTCCACTCTTGCATTCAGCAATTCCTGAAAGAGCTTCCATGCAGTTCTACTTTCTAGCAGGAGGGTCAGACAGTAAAGGAGCACACTGAAGTGTGGAGGTGGGTGGGAAGTATTGCAGGGGGTGGCATTGGAATAGAGACCTGACAAGTCAGGGAAGCGCCCGAAGCCCCACTCGCCTCCTGGGGCAAAGTGCAGGTGGAGGGAGCTGGGGCCTGGTGAGATACCTGCCCTGCTTCAGGTCAAAAGGGAGGCAGAGAGGCTGGAGGGAAGGAGGGATGGGCCTTGCATACTGCTGATAGTTGTGTAGGGGCATCAGCTGTGGACATAAAGCCGAGGCAGGGAGGGGCCCTCCTAACAAAAGATGAGGGAGCAGCTGGGTTATCAGAGGGGTGACCTGCGGAGCTGGAGAGTAGAGGCATGCAAGGAAAGAAGGAAAGGTCTGCAGGGAAGGGGCGAAAGGCATACTGGGAAAGAAGGATAGGCCTGCTGGAAAATGGGGGAATGGCATGCTGGGAAAGAATGATAGGTCTGATGGGAAGGAGCGAAAAGCATGCTGGGAAGGGGCAAGAGGCATACTGGGAAAGGGGCGAAAGGCATACTGGGAAAGGGGCAAAAGGCATAATGGGAAAGGGGCAATAAGGCATAATGGGAGAGAATGAAAGACCTGCTGGGAAAGGGCGAAAGGCATGCTGGGAAAGAATGATAGGCCTGATGGGAAGGAGCAAAAGGCATGTTGGGAAAGGGGTGAAAGGTATACTGGGAAAGAATGATAGGCCTGTAGGGAGGGGTGAAATGCATACTGGGAAAGAAGAAAAGGCCTGCTGGGCAGGGGCAAAAGGCATGCTGGGAAAGGGGTGAAAGGCATACTGGGAAAGAATGATAGGCCTGCTGGGAAGTAGTGAAAGGCATACTGGGAAAGGGGCAAAAAATCAGCTGGAAATCATGGAGGGAACTTAGGAGCGTCTGACTGCAGACAGTCTAGAGTTTAGACTTTTTTGTTGATTTTTAGCTTAAGGAATATGTGACCATTGTGATTAGTAAAGTAATGCCAGCCTGTGTAAGGAATCCATTAGCACCTCTCCTCTCGTCGGAAAGGTGGAGTGTGTCTCCAGACCTTTCTCCCTGCCCGTGCATCCATGACACACAAACTGCAGTTGTTGCTGGTTTGTGTGGTGATGGGACAGCCGTTATGTACCTCATGGTTCTTGCAGAAGCTTCCTCCAGGCGGGAGCGCAGAGCCCCGCTGGTTCCTGTGCTTCCTGTGGGGCACTGCGAGGAGAGGTGGGAAGCTGAGCGGGGGCTAGTGTCTGACAGACACCCGTGGAGGCAAAGCCTCAGGGGACCAGGTGGAAGTTGGAAGGCAGGAGGTGTGGAGCCCGAGTGACACGGTGCGTTTTGGCTTGTTTTTTTCTTGGTTTTGTGTTTTCTTCCTAGAAGATCACTTCTGTGTGGGAAGGACTAGGGCAGCTGGTGAGCAGTGAAGGCGGGTAGGAGAGGCCACAGTTGAGAGGTCCGGGGGCTTGGAGCGGGGCAGTGGGCAGGGAGCCAGGCCAGAGTCGGCAGTTAGGAGCGTGGTGAGCAACTGGCATAGGAGGGAGGAACTGTGGACATTCTAGTTGTCTAGTTTGCGGATCTGTGCTAATTGTGGAGCCTTAAGGTGGAAAGTACAGAAGCAGAGCAGGGCTTGGGGGGAAGGGTGCAAGTGTGAGGTGCCTCGGTCACCCTTCAGAGATGTCCCAGTGTTACCTGAAAACCAGGTTCGCCTCTCAATGGGTGTCAGCCAATAGACACAACCAAGCTAAGATCAGGAGAAGGAAGGATTTATTATTACTTGCAGCCAGTAAGGAGAACGCGGGGGATCTTTCCCAAAACAGTGTCTCCCTGAACAGCAAAATTGGGGAAGTTTTAAGCTAAGGGTACAAGCATATTCACAAAGGAGTTTCAGCAGAGGAGAATTCAGGGTAGAATTGGGGCAAAGGTCAACAGAGTCCAAGCTCTGTTGATTGAAGTCAGTGGGTAGGAGCCTTATTTCCTGCAGAACTCAAAGGTGTATTATTATGTATATCCCTTGAGGAACCAGGACCTGCCGCAAGGCTGCTCCTCCCTTGTTTCTGCATTCCCTCCCTAAGATCATGAATTACTGAGGCCTGTTCTAGGACCAGCACTGTGGCCAGGCTTAGATCACAAAATGGCTTGGGCTAAAATGGGTCCTCTTATGTCAAGAAAACCAGTCCTGGTTGTCTTTCTCCAGGAACCTTCCCCCCAGCCTATATGCTTACACCAGAGCCAGCTGGAAACACTGCTCTGGAGGCAGGAGCCCGGGCCGCGCTCTGAAGCAGGGGATGGGAATTGGGACATATCATTGAGGCAATGTGGAAGGAGAGGAGGTCAGGTTTGCACTGCGTACAGTGTGTCAGGAGCGGCAGAGGAGAGGTCGAGCAGAGGAGGCTGAGACCCTCGCTCTGTCCTCACCAGTGAGCCGTCGCCTGTGACTGTTGTTTGCTTGTTCCACAAACATACACTAACCTCCCTGCTGGGTGCATCAACATGAAGATCAGATTCCTCAGCTTGGAACTCACCCCCATGCTGTTTATCCCTCACCCTGAGTTTCCTGGACAGGTTGTGCAGCTTCCTGGCCTGCTCCCCAAGTCTCTGTGCCTGGCACTAGGAGTCTACTAAGTCCTATTGGGAACCCCCCACCCCGTCCCCGGTCGTCCAGCCGGCTCCCTGCTCCCCCTGCACTGGAACCAGGCCTCCACCTGCCTCCCGCTCACTGTTGGGGTGCCCTGCTCCCAGCCCAGCGCCATGCCAGACAGACACTCACTGGGCACTGCTTGAATTGAGCCAGGAGCCTCTCTCAGCTCCAAGGACAAGGGTCAGTCCATGCACAAGACACACGAAAGCCTAAGCTCTGTGCAGGCCTGACTGTGGTCACTCTTTCCAAAATGCTATTAAAGTAAGAGTGACACTTTAAAACATAAGTGATTTGAAATCACTTGTGGCTCAAAACCCTCCAGAGTCTTCCAACTTCACGTAGAACAAAATCTGACTCTCCACCTTGGCCTGCACTGATTACCCACTTGGCCTCTGCTCACTGCCCACCTCGGGGGCCACCCCTTGGCCACCACATTCCTTCCTGCTGTGCTGGCTCCTCCTTGTCCTGGAAAGCTGGGCTCAGCTCTCCAATAGGTGGCTCCTTCTCCCCAGTCTCAGTTCAGGTTTGCCCCCCAGACAAGACCCATTTCTCAGGCATTTACTGACGTATGATGTACACACAGGAAAGCGAGCATGTTGTGTGTGCAGCTCAGTGAGTTTTCACAGATGGACGTATCCGTGCCGCGACCACCATCCCTTCTGCTCACGGCCTCCCCCGGAGGTGACCACTTAGAGGACACTAGCCACACAGTCAGTTTCATTGGGGCTTTAACATAAGACCTTGCAGGCAGCACCTCCTGGACCAACCCAAGCAGGTGGAATTCAATGTCTCGCCACCTTGATAGTTTTGTTTTAGCATCCTGTCCGTCACCTGTCTACACTTGCTCAGGTTGAGTTATGTGTGTACTTGCTTGTTGACCTGGCTGCTACCTGTCTCCCCCTCTGAACGTAAGCATCAGGGATCCCCCGAGGGCAGGGCCTCATCCTCCCCTCCCCGTGTGGGGTGAGACTCCAGCAGAGGGCAGGGCCCTGTGAATAAAGCCTCCCTGAATTCCCTGTTCCCTCCTTTTTTCTTCAGGGGACTGTGAAACAACTCCTGCCGTTTTCCGAGACAGAGGGGAATCCATGCTTCTTTGACATCTGTGGAAATTTCCTGGTTGTGGGGACAGACTTGGCTCACTTTAAAAGCTTTGATCTATCCCGAAGGTACAGTTTTTGTCCAAATAAAAGTGTTATATTTTTAAAATTAGTCAGGAGGCAGTGTGGTGGGTAGAAAATGGAAAGGAGGCAGCAAACTGCTTATGTTCTCATTTCAACATTAATGTGCAACTTACTTTTTTGAAATGCCTTATGTTTTGATTTAAATTCTCCATCTTTGCATGAAGGGGAAGGGACCAGCATCACTATGTGATGGACACATGACACAGTGCATTTGTCAAAATCCATAGAACTTTACAGCTCAAAGTGAGCCTTAATGTCTGCAAATTAAAAAAATCAGTTCAGGGGATCCCAGGATGGAATGCAGACGAGGCAGGACAACCCACCATTCATGAGTGTGTGGAACTGCCTCCCTAGGAACCAGGTGCTGCCTGGGTCACCCTGGGACCGAGCGGGACCGTGAGACTAAGGGCTAAGGGGCCGCACGCGGCATGTGCTCTGCAGATGAAGTCAGTTCCCATGGGGCTTGGGGAGCAGTACCCACACTGCCGTCCAGGCTGGACATGAGCAGCCGAGGGATGGGATGGGGGCCCGAGGGAGCCCGCTTCTCACCTGGGTGGGAGGTTCCAGATCAGCAGGGGTGGAGGCTGGAGTGACCCCTGTGCTGGTGCATCCAAGGTGGAGATGTGAGTCTGAAGCAGAGTGCAGCTTCACGTAGATGCAGGTGCATGCGTATAAAGATACCATGGCTATGAGGATACACACCAGTCAGTATACACACAGCCTGGCTCTGTCAGCCGTGGGGGCCTGGGGGCAATGACACCCCAAGAGCAACGAGCACATCCCGTGCCCGGATCTGGGTCTCTAAGTCCTCCTGCAGTAAAGGGAACTGATCTCCTCAGAGAAATGATGCTGGGACCGATACTGGGACTGAAGCAGGAAATACACCAAATGAGCCTGGAGACTCTGTCCCAGCCCGGAGGGGCCCAGGGAGACGAGACAATTAAATGTCAAGTGGGGCCTGGACAGGGGCCTAGGACAGGCAGAGGACACTAGGAGAAAAGTACGGAAATGTGAATAAAGCAAAAAAAAATCATGATGAGATACCTCTACAAGCCGGTGTTGTTTCTAATGGCAACAAACTGAAACAACTAAACAGGAGATTAGTTAAATAAATTTTAGTTTGTCCACACAGTGGAAAAGCACACAGCTGTAATGAAGTATGGGCAGCAGAGACCCCGGCCGGCTGTGCTGTGGGGCCGATGAAGCATCCTTAATAAGCTGCTCCTGTGTGAGACAGGGACAAAATACGTATTTGTGTTTGTTCACAGAAACAGAACTTTAAAACCTCACCCACCAAATAGCAGATTGTTATGTTGTACAGCTGAAACTAAGATAACGTGTGTGTCAATTATACCTTGACAAAAAAAATGTAAAAATAAAAAATCATCCTATGTTCTGAGCTCAGCCCATTTCCTGGGTCTCACATTACCGAAGTGAGAGCAGTTGGGCCCAAGCGGAGCTCAGTCCTCTGGGCCCAGGTTCCAGGCCGCTAGGAGAAGGGGCGCCTGCCATCCCACGGCGGTGCCACTGAGACCGCGTCCCTCCCCACAGAGAGGCGAAGGTGCACTGCAGCTGCAAGAGCCTGGCAGGGCTGGTCCCCGGCGTGGGGGGCATGGCCTCCCTCAGGTGCAACGCCAGCGGCAGCAAGATCAGCATCCTTCTCAGCAAGGTGGGTCCCCTCGTGCGCACGGCTCCTCCCACCCCTCCAGCTGGCCCTTCTGCGCCCCACACCCCGTGCCCTTGACGTCCCCTCCTCCCCGGGCGGGCGGAGTGGTGGGGGAGCTTTCTGTCTGGCCTCTCCTCTCGCCTGGGGCCACCCTTCACCTCCCCACCTTCCTTCACTCCCTGTTTCGTCAGCAGCAGTGGTTTCTGCTTTGCAGAGACCCTCACCTCTTCCCTTTTCTGCCTCTTTCCATCACCCGACTAAATTCTCTGGGCACCAGGGGTGACGACTGTGGAAGGACCTTGGAGCCTCTTGCTTAGAGAGACACACGACGTGGGTGTGAAGGAGGCAGGTGGCTGGGTCGCCTGTTCTGGAGGAGCTAGTGCCTTCCCACCCAGCAGTGTCTGTTCATGCTCTCCTCATGCATTCACTCACACATTCATTTGCTCACTCATTCATTCACTCATTCGCTCACTCATTCACTCATTCGCTAACTTATTTATTCACTCATTCTCTCACTTGTTCTTTCAAGAGTGGATTGCTGGTTGCCCTCCATGTACCACACACTTTGCTGGCCACTGGAAACACAAACTGATCGGTTAAATGGGGGAATCGGCCCCTCCCCTCAGATAAGCAGACTCGAGTAAATTTTTACAACCCTGGTGAGAGCTGAGAGGAGAGGTGCAGAACTGGAGGTCAGTGGTAGGTGGAGCAGCTCTCAAGAGTTCCGGAGGCTTCCAGGGGAGGTGGAGGTTGAGCCCAGGTGTGGGCTCGCCGGGTGGGCAAGTGATGGGGGCACAGCCCCGCCAAGGCGTCAGAGTGCGACCCCGTGGCAGAAGCATGGCTTCGCCAAGGTCTCCGGTCACTGGCAGAGGGGGAAGCCCAGGCTGAGTGGTCCGTGGGCTATCACAAGGTGGAAGATCCCTTGGGGCCCATCACAGCCATACTTGGCTGTAGGGCAGGGAAGGACAGTGGCTGAGAGGAGCTGGGTGAGGAGCCTTTGGGGGACGGAGGGGGGTCCTGTCTGGTTGTTGAGTTAAGGCATTTGAAGGGCGGCCTGTGGGCAGTTAGACACAAGCCTGAGTCTCAGCTGGGAGGTCTGGCTGGAGGTGGGGGTCCTACCAGCCGGAGGCCCAGGGTGGACCTGGGGAGGCTGAGGGAGGGGAAGCAGCTGAGCTGATGGGGAGAGACAGGCAGGCACCGCACACCAGGCAGTCCCGGGTCACTCATTCCTTCAGTGGCCAGGACGCTGCCCAGGTATCCATGCACAGGCAGGAGATGCCCACACAGGAGGTAGGCAGGGTATCAGGACGTGGTGCTGGGCAGTCCCGGGAAGGGCCTTTTCCTTGGTGCTGGGTGTGGACGCTGGTGAGAAGCACGGACTGCTGAGTGACCATTGTCTCCGGAGGCCTGATTCTAAAGAGCAGAGCGAGCTTGAGGGAGCTCAACACTCAGACCAGGGTCGGGAATGCTCGCCCTGGTGAAAGAAAAAATCAAAGAAAGAAAAGTTGAGCTAGGTTAAGGGAGCTTGCAGTGAAAGATAGCTCCCCTGCCCCACTGGCACTCCCCAGGGGAGGAGAGGCTGGGAGAAGCAGGAGGAGGAGGACGGGATGGAGCCCCTCTCCTTGCAGACCGGGGCGGGGTGGGGGTGGAGTCTGGGGTGGAGACTGAGTCCTGGCCCATCTTAACATGTCCCAGACGCTTCCTTGTTTTTCATTTTGCTTAGGGAATTGTGATGACTAGAAGCTTGCATTTTTATTTAGTCAAACCTATTGATGATTTTTAATTTGTGATTTCTTCCATTGCTCTTAAGCTTACAGTATTTTCTTTTGTCTAAGATATCGGTAATTTTTCATTTTCTTGCCTCTCTTTTCTTAAGCACATCCCTTTACCATCCCAGTATCTGTGGGAATAAAGGTTTAACTGTCTACGTGAGTTCTTGGCATTTTGCTCCAACAACCAAGCTGGTTCCCTTTTCTCAGCTTTTCTGAAGCTTCTCTATGGCGTTTACTTCATTTTTACTCACCTGCGTGAGAATTAGTTTATCAGAATCTCGGTCCCTCCTTGTCCCCATGGTTAATCCACCTCAGGTAAGATGACATCACGCTCACATCTGTATTAAGAACAGCTAGACAGCCATAGTCGACCTGCACAGTCCGAGAATTTGTCTTCAGTTTTCTGAAATTAGAAAGTAGTAAATCCATAGCCATTTCAGCAGGATGAACGTAAGCTGACGTTCGAATTACAAATGCTGGAGGCCCGCTCGTGGGAGGGGCCGGATGGATGACCCAGGCATCTCCTCCAGGCGTGTTGCTGTCAGCGGGCGGGTACCCTGAGCTCCAGCTCTCTCTTCCCCAGGCTGACAACAGCCCCGATTCCAGAATCTGCTTCTACGACGTGGAAATGGACACAGTGACCATCCTCGACTTCAAGAGGGGACAGATAGATCAGAGAGAGACGTTGTCCTTTAATGGACAGGAGACTAAGAAGTAAGATTGTGGTTTGGGAGGATTTTGTTGGAAAAAATGTTGAAAATGATGTTCAGTTACTTGTTGGCTTCGAGGCAGGTTGTTGCTAAGTTTACTTCACACTTGGAAGAGCTCAGAGATCATGAGTGGTGGAAACCAGAGGTGAAATAGAAACAAACTCCCCTGGTCAGTCGGGGTGGATTTGAGTCTCTAATCTGTTTTCCAGGTTCTAAGGTTCTGGAGTCATGGGGTCAGAACTCGAGCTTCTGAAAGGGCTGCAACTCGAGTGTCCACAAGGGCAGCCTGAGTCTTGGGGCACAGAGGACCCGTCAGCGTCTCTGTTGGCGTGGAGAGTGTTTCTGAAAACACAGTGGTCTTTCTTCAGGGCATTGATGTACCACGTGTGTGAGGGTCCGTCTCTCTCTTTCAGAAGCCAGGCCCTCGCGGATGAGAGGCTGACGAATCTCGTGCCCGTGAGCCACTTCTGGGATCAGAGTGAGCCCAGGCTGTTTGTGTGTGAAGCCGTGCAGGAAGTGCCGGGCGCCCCGCTGCAGCCAACAGACAGGAAGGCCCTGGGCGAGGCCAGCACGGGCCCCACGGTACCACACGCTGTCGCCTTTGTGTTTAGATTGGTGGGGACGTGGCAGGCTCTGTCTTCCCAACAGGTCCACAGGGAAGTCCTGGGGAATGGATTCAGGAGAGCAAGCGCCCACCCCCAGGATGCCGGGGGACGCCTCTCCCCTCTGGGTTGACACTGAGAGCTGGCCCCACCCTCTGTCACGTGCCATTTTTTCTCGGCGGTTCAGAGCTCTTTCTCAAAACAGTTAACGTGAACTTACCCCTTGATGTCAGCTCGTCCTGTGGGGTCCAGTTACTGAGGCTGACTCCTCAGTCATCCCCCGAACAATTGGCCCCCTTGCCCCTGTCTCCACCCCAACCCCCTGCTTTGCAGGGCCTCCCTCCCCAAAGCTGGTGACTCTTGGGCCCAGGACTCCAACACTTTCCAAGTCTTGGGTCCTGCAGGACACCCAGTGATATCTGAGAAAGCCCGGAGGCTGCATGCGCCTCTCTGTGACCCAGAGGGATCTTTCGTAGGGTCCTCAGTAGGTCAGCAAAGGCCGGCCGGCCCTAGAGCTTCAGGTGACTTGTGTCCCTGCCAAAGGGACTTCCCTCCAGGACGTGAGAGGCTGGAGCCCCTGAGGCTACGCAGGCACTCACACAGCAGGGCAGCCACCAGCCCCTCAGCCTCCGCGTCTCCTGGGCAGAAGGTCTGCGGCCGAGTCCTGCAGGACAGGGTCCCGCCGAGCACCGGCCTCTCTGCTGTCCCTCCCTGAGAGCAGAGCAGAGTCTCCATGTCAAAGTCAAGAAACTGAAGGGGCTACTCTTGAAACACGGGAGCTCCTGAGCTTCACTCACCAGCGCGGGTGGAAGGGTTAGTCTTCACCACAAGGTCAGCGAGATGGGTCTAGTGGTTCCCAGGCCGGACGAGGTGCGTCCTCCAGGAGGGGAGTCAGAGAAGAGCGCAGCCTGGTGTGGTTGCTGTGTGCCCTGAGGAGGAAGGGGGTTATCTGTGTGCCCGTGTGTTGGCCCCTCTACTTTCTTTGTGTTTTATGTAAATATCCCAGCAGTGAAAATGGGATTGGGCGAGATTCAGGAAAGTTATTGCCAAACTAAGACGGAACGTCTCCCTCTGCAGGCAGACGTGCTGGTCCTGTCCTTCTTCGTCTCTGAAGAGCACGGCTTCCTGTTGCAGGACAGCTTCCTCCGGCCTCCCGTCTTCCAGACGCTCCTGGGAATCCAAGTGCCCCATTATTACTTCACAAGAAAGGTGGGAGCCTCCACATGCGCAGCCGTGTCTCAGGCCCTCCTCCCCACCGGGGCTCTTTCGTTAAACAAGCAAACCGTGTGCCCTGATTTGTCGCCTGAGATTCCCGCAGATCCGAGGTCTCTGTGTGGGGAAAGGCAGGCAGGCAGCAGTGCTGCTGAGGGTTGTCCCTTCCGGCGTCCCCCAAAGGCACCGTACCCTTCCACTTTCCTGTCTTCTTTTTTAAAATTCTAGCTGGTTTTTTAAAAGTACGTATTCCTATATTTACTGTAGGAAATTCAGAAGCTTCAAATAAAGAAATAAAGACCAAGGATGCTGCAAATCTCCGTGGTCGCAGCCCCCAGAGATGGTCACTGGGAAAGGCTGGCGGACAGCCTTTCAGGAGAGGTTTTGTCCTTTGCCCACGTGTGTGTGCGTTACATACACTGGTTGTTTTTATTTTTTTTATTTTTATTTATTTTTTTGATGTGGACCGTTTTTAAAGTCTTCATTGAATTTGTTACACTATTGCTTCTGCTTTATGTTTTGGTGTTTTGGCCCTGAGGCATGTGGGATCTTAGCTCTCCCACCAGGGATCGAACCCGCACCCCCTGCATTGGAAGGCGAAGTCCCAACCACTGGACCACCAGGGAAGTCCCACGGGTGTGTTTTTAAATTTTTGATCAAACAGGGTTGTTTTCAGCACACGCCACCCACCCCCTCCCCCCACCGCCAACAAGGGTATTTTGGATGAGTTATTTGCCTTCCCTGGGACCTGGTCTCCACATCCGCATGGTCCCTCCTAGACCTGAAATCAGCCATCCTCTGCCCTGAGATACTGTGCTGATCACAGGGGTGGGTGCATCTGTGGGGTAGGGGTGGCGGAATGTCCAGACCAGTTGAAACACTGGCTGAGCCACCTGTTCTCAGCTGGGCGCCAACACCGCCTACACAAAGCAGGCACGGCTGCGCTGGGACCTGAAGGCTGCAGCCTGTCGTTCGTGCCTTCTGTTCTGCAGAACTGCAAATGCGCTGGCCGCTGCTGCTCCTATTATAAAATCTGCAGACTCCTCCCCTTCGTCAGCTCTTTGGGCTCCCCTGCCGCGTCTTTCTTTACTGTCATGTCGGAAGAAGGACTGAAGTGTGTAGACTTTTACTTGGATTTTTTTGGCTCTTAGCGTAGGGTGATTTAAAATCAACCCTAAACATGAACTCTGTATTTTCTGCAGTTAGCAAGTGTTCCTTTTTTAGCCAGAGGTAAGGGCAGACCCCAGAGGACCCCCAGAGATGGCGGACATGCCATCTGAGCTTGGCTATCTCTGCTGGCTCCGGAGCTGAGGCCCCTTGCCTGTGTGAACGGCTGTCTGCTCAGAAGCCAGGACGCAGGTCTCCCCGGGCCCCTCCCAGGGTTATTACTGACCTGAAGAGGTTTGGCAGGAAGTCCCAGGGTGGGCTGTCTGCTCTTTGTTCTGTGACTGTCATGGGCGAGCCGTGTGGGTCTGTGGGTCTCAGGCTGTGCTGATGCCCTCGTGCAACGTGCCCCCCTGAGACCACAGGCCAGGGTTGCCCCTGGGAACAGCATCCCCAGCCATCGAGGTTGGCAGCGAATAGTCTTTTCTGCACTTTGACTTGTGATCCGATGCAGTTAACTTTGTGAGGCTGTGTGGTTTCGATTCCAGGAGCCCCTGCGCTCTGTCCGTGCAGGTTTTCTGAGTTCCCTCTTTTGAATAGACCAGTGCCTCCAGACAAGCATTTTTCTGAATTTCATTCTTATTTAGTGCTTTTATACGTTTTCATTTCTCTTTGATTTGAGACTCAAAACGTAGAGACAGCCTTTGAGCTCCTTCTCTTGGGCGTCTCCCACGTCTTCACGCCTGGGCTTGTTTCCCGCAGTCTGAGTGCCGTCCTCCCCTCCGCCAGCCCCTCGGCTCTCTTCCCCCCAAGCATCCAGTCGGAGCTGCTGGCCCAGCAGAGGCCTGGGTGATGCTCCTCCCTGTTACCTGAGCTTTGCACTTGCCCCAAGATGTGGTTTTCTTTGTTTTAAGCGACAGCTGTCTGTGTGCTGACACCTCCCGCCTCGCATGCTCCAGCTTTGTCGGGGGCCTGGCATGGCGTCAGCTCCTCGTTGGGGCAGCACGAACAGTCTTGTCTCCTGATGCTTGCGGTGAGGAAGTATTTCACTTACCTGTGTTTGCAACACAGGAAGTCTTATTCATTTGATCTCTCAGTGCGGCGGAGGAGGGGCCATGCAGCCTGTTTCCCTGAAGCGCCTGGCGTCCCGAGGTTCCTGTCCCCACACTCAAGGGTGTGATGTCAGTCGAACAGCCCTGGGCCCCCAGGTCCCACGTGTGTCCAGGGCAGGTGGCTCATCCCCTCGAGAGCAGAACACAAGGCGAGTGCAGGCAGGGGGCACCGTGAGCTGTGACCGCGGGCGCACTTGTTTCTGTGAGAATTCCCGCGTGTGCTCACGGGGAGCAGGGCTCTAATGAGGACGGGGCATCAGACCCACAGCAAGGCTGACGGCGGTCAGGCTGCTGTCTCGTGATTTGTGAAACCACAGCAGACAGCAAGTACCCCCATGGTTTTTGTGTCCACGTTTTCTGAAGGTTTCCCACTCAGTGCAAAATCAGCCCAAACTTGAGGACTCAGCTTCCTGCCGGATGTGACCCAGCCACTCGGCCACGAACCCTGACCAGGGCTGCTCCGGGCCTCTGCTTATGCTCTGCTCTGTGCCTGGAGGGTCTCCCTGTCCACACCTGGGTCTGATGAATCCTACCAGGGTTTCAAGGCCCAGATCAAGCGCCCCCAAAGTCGGGGGCTACAGTTGAACTTCAGAAGGATCCGTGACACAGGAGCTGCTGGGAACTGAGTCAGAGGCAGGTGGTGAAGGAGTCAGAGTCACAGCAGATACGAAACTGCCAGGGCGGGGGAGTGGGGTCCAAGGAGGTGGATCATGACCCCTCTTTACACGGGGGAGCCTGTGTAATCAGACGAATGGATGCTGCAGAGAGAGAGCAAGCCAGGTGGGAGACCGAGGGGGGTGTGTGCAGGTCCAGCCCAGAGGCGAGTGGAGGGCATGGAACCCCGTCTAGCTGGGAGGAGGGAAGTGGACTTGAGGATTTGTGGCCGGAGCTGGTGCAGAAGGCATGGTCCAGACAGTGCACTAAACTGTGCTTGTGCTGGGACCACAGGATTTCCTTCCTCTGCCTGCATGGGGGGTGTGGCGGGGGGGCCTGCACTAGGTGAAGGTTCTCCTGAGAAGCACCAGCAGAGGGCTCACCACCACTAATCCAGGTTACGTTTTGGAAACTTCTACTTGCAGTGATGCTGGCGTCGATTTTAATACCCTCTGCACACGTACACAGGTCTGACTTGATAGTAAAAGCTCTTTCTAGGAATTTTACAAACCGCCCTGGGAGGTAGGGATTTTCGCGCCTGTTCACGGCTCTTGAGCACCTGATGTTAGTGCCTTAGCGGCTGGCAG
Organism: Balaenoptera acutorostrata; assembly: GCF_949987535.1. Taxonomy (NCBI): domain Eukaryota; kingdom Metazoa; phylum Chordata; class Mammalia; order Artiodactyla; family Balaenopteridae; genus Balaenoptera; species Balaenoptera acutorostrata. Next base: position 38,615,546 of record NC_080078.1, read on the forward strand.
GTCCCTGTGCGTCGACAGCCTGCGTCATCCGCTGTCTGAAGCCAGAGCCCCAAGTTCTGGTAGCTTCAAGGGGCCTGCAGACGTGTGTTGTGTTTGCCGAGAGCATTGCTGAATATGGGGTCTGTGTGCAGAGGGTCCCCGCAGCTGACGAGTACCCCAGGGAGAGGCCCGGGGTGGGCCCTGGCTTTGCAGGGATCCACAAATAAACAGTGCCCTTGTCGTTCAGCCAGGAGAAGTGGACCTCGAGGACCAGGTGGACTCCGGGTCCCAGCGCATCCCCCAGACGGTGGGCAGGAGGCCCCTGCGGGACTTCGTGGGTCTAGAGGACTGTGACAAGCCCACGCGGGACGCCATGCTCAACTTCACCTTCTTCCTGGCTGTCGGGGACATGGACGAAGCCTTCCGGTCCATCAAGCTCATCAAGAGGTGAGGGTTCTGCTCGCGAGGTGTGCGGCGCCCAGCTCCCTGCGGCCCTCCTTCAGGTCTCTTCCCTCCCCGCGAGTCTCATCGTCGCTGACTCTTCTTGGCGTTCCTGGTGTCTCATGGGTTTTCTCTCAAGGAGATGCCGGTGCTGGTGGAAACCCGGTTGTATATGGGCACCTGGCTGGCCTCGCGATGCTCGGTGTCTCGTGGGCTGTGATTTAGTTGTTTTGATTTACTTTACAGTGGACACTTCCTAGTTGAAAGTTCTACAGTTGCTAAATATTTATAACATCTGTCTGTCCAGGAATAATTGCACTAAACAGAAAAGTGTTTTTTTGTTTTTGGCTGCGTTGGTCTTCGTTGCTGCGCACGGGCTTTCTCTAGTTGCGGTGAACAGGGGCTACTCTTCCTTGCGGTGTGTAGGCTTCTCATTGCAGTGGCTTCTCTTGTTGCGGAGCACGGGCTCTAGGCGCACAAGCTTCAGTAGTTGTGGCACACAGGCTCAGTAGTTGTGGCTCGCAGGCTCTAGAGCGCAGGCTCAGTAGTTGTGGCACACGGGGCTTAGTTGCTCTGCAGCATGTGGGATCTTCCCGGATGAGGGCTTGAACCCGTGTCCCCTGCATTGGCAGGCAAATTCTTAACCACTGTGCCACGAGGGAAGCCCTAAACAGAAAAGGTTTTGATAGTAAACTCTCAAAACGGCAGGCAAAATGCAATTAAAATTGCTCTAAGTTGTCAATCAAGGGCTACCTATAAGCAGCTTCCTCTCTGTGCCTGTGAGAATTCAGAGCTTCTCAGGAGCATTTGACAGATTTTAATCGCCAAAGAGTAGAAAAACTATTGAAGGGTGAAATTCAAGTGGGAAGAGGAGGACGGGAGTTAGGGCACCCCAGCAGCCCTTGTCTGCAGTGATGGGTCTGTAACCCAGAAGCACCTTCCGAGCAGCCTGAGACCTGGTCTTGGTCCACAGCAGAGGGGCTTTTCCCTGCTGCAGGTGGGCAAGAGGCTTTTGATCAGGGAAGTGAAGAGTGGCTGGAAGCACTTTCCGTTTCATAGGAACTCGATCACAGACCGTAGGTGAGCACGTGGCCCATGCAGTATATGTAGTCGTGTACGTAACACTGCTGAGACTGTACAGCTTGAGGTGCCCGGGGGAGGAAGGGCAGCCCTTTGGGTCCCCTAGTGTGCTGGCTGTACCTCTGCCCTGAGCTGCGCTTACGTCCGTGGTCAGCCCAGACGTGCTTTTAAGTCATTCTCCGTTGCTTTATGTTTTTTTAAAGCAACAACCGGATCTACCTCTTGCTCTGACTAAAGACAAATTCCTGGGGCAGCGTGGCCTTCGAATTCCAGACGGGTCACCGCACATCGTCTGGGAGGTGGAGGCAGCAAAGCTAAATGTTTCTTAGAGGGTTGGCCTAGTGTGGGGGCAGCAGCCAGACAGTGACCACCCCCACGCTGCGGACTTGCACGGTGTCCACCACCGCCCCTCGTTTCCTGGGCCGGAAGATGCGCTTCCCACCACCAGGTGGCACGGGAACAAGCAGCTGCGCTCTCGGGGGACTGTCCTTGCAGGTGTGGCCGGGCAACCCAGCCCGGTCCCGGGGGACGTGGGTTGGTTTTGAGCCCCTGAGGCAGCTCTTAGGTGCTTGTGTTCAGCCTGGGGCTTAGTCCCTGCTACGGAGTCAGGTCCAGGGCTGCTGGCACCAGGTTGGTGCTGGGAAGGTCTTCTGTAGCCCACCAAGTTTGGCTGGATGCATTGAAGACTTTTCTAGGGAAAAAAGTGAATCAATCTCTGAAATTTAAGCCAATAGACTTTTTCCCTCATACTGTGCCAACTGTGGACCTGCCGTTGTCCAGCCAGCGCTTAGAGTCTGTAGAAACGGGGACTTCTGAACGGAAACATGAGTGAGCCATGAGTGGTCCCCAGCGCTCTGCCCCCGGGCCTATAAAATGTGTCAACCCTTCTCTGACTGCTGACCCACAAAGCTGCAGAAGAATAAGCCATATTCCTTCACCACGTGGCAGTGTAATGGATAAAACACAATTTTTAAACCGTGGTAAGAGGTTTGTGTTTTATTTTAACTTAGGAAGATAATCTGGAGTAAATGGACATCACTAACACAATACTGTTGTAAAACCATAACCATCTGACTGTAAATTCTGAGTCCCTGGAGGAAGATCACGGACAGTTCAGAACTCTTCCCTGTGTTCTGCTTTATCAAAGTAAATATGACCCAGGACGCCCCTCTTGGCAGATACAGAATAAATTATTCCCGGGCCAGGGCGGAGAGCGAGGCTGCTGCCATCCCGGACGTGCCTCTCCGGAGCTGGTCTCCAGGACAGGACATGCGCGAGCGTGAAGCAGGCCGTGGCGGGGTTGGGGGGGTGGGGGTGGGACGCAGCCGGTATGTGGTCACGCCCTGTGTTCGTGTATAACGTAGTGAATGTGTGTCGTACATGTGCTCTCATGGGAAGCCGCGCAGGCAGCACCCTGCTTCCCAGACGGTCCCTGCGGTGGACGGAGCCCCGAGCGGCCTCCCGCCGCCCTCAGCACGGCGACTCCACGTAGTCGTTGTCCAGCCCGCGGCGGAAGCGTGCGGTCAGGGAGCGGCTGATGACGATGACGCGGGGGGCCATGCAGTCCTCCCTCCTGTGCAGGACGTTCCAGATGAGCATGGCCGCGGCCAGGGTGGCCAGCAGGCAGGCCCCGATGTTCAGGTAGCAAGACCAGGACAGGTTGGTGTACGGGCCGATTCTGTAGAACGTCACCAGCCCGATGACCAGAACAAAACCTGCGGATGAAGGACAGGGTGAGACAGGGAGCGGAGGAGGCTGCAGGTCCAGCCGTGGGGCCACTCCCACTTCTCCTCCCACCCAACCCTGTCCTCCTGGGTCTGAGAGCCCAGCTCCACTCGGTGCTGGTGCCTTGGGGTCGAGCTGAATTTTATGGGACTTTTGGGTCTGGTGGCTGTTGGGGGGGGCGTCTGCTCAATCCTGACCCTGGATGGTCATAGGGGCTCACGTGCTTCCTGTAACCTGGCAGGTGTCAGGCCACTTCCTTGGCCGCCCTCCCCATGGAGGTGACGCTGACACCCACTTCCTCACCCCGAACAGTCCAGCGGTAACTCCGTGGAAGGTCCGCTCTGGCTTATAAACGCCTAATTCATTCAAAGTGAAAGCAAACACAGATATTTTCTAAGTCTTACCTTGAAACAACTCAGATTTGTATTTAACTTAGTTTGAATTCCTGTTTTTAAGAGTTTTCTTATTCTTAGTGTTTGCTTCCAGAGGAAATATTTTCTTTCAAAACCTGAGATGGTGGAGGGCCTGCACATTCGGGGTGGGGGGAGTGGGGGGAGTGGGGGGGGAGCCGGACTGTGGCTGAATAGACTCGGCTGGTTCTAGAATGTCCCCCTCACCCACCCGGTCCCCTGCGGGTCTCCCTCCGTCCCTTCCTCTCTCCAGGTGACACGGGGGGTCCAGGACTGTGCACAGCGTCCTGTGTGGACTCAGTTAAGGTGGCCATGTCCCCTCTCGGTCAGCTGTTAATACCGTCACATCATCACTTCCATAGTTGTATCTTTAAGGAGCTCCAAAGACTTGATTTTATTAGTTCTTACAATAGGAAAACCAGGATTTCGCACCCAAGATCTGTCAGCTAGGCTAACAGGGCACTGATGTTTGAAAGAGTTCAGGTCTGAATCTGGGCTGGAAGCCCTGATGGCTGGGACGAGGCAGAGGCCTCGCTCCCCTCGCCCCATCCTGCCCCGTCCTTCTGAGTCTTGTTGAAAGAAGGCACAACAAGCTCCCTGGCTGGCAAAAAATGCCCAAAGACGTAGTGAAAACAAGGGAACACATAAAGTACTTTCATTTGCATTACACAAAACACAGGTCCTAATTCCTTCCCTCACGCAAAACTCGGTGGCACAAAATCGTGGGCAGAGGATGTACTCCTAGCTGGGAGAGAGGAATGCCAGAAGTTTCTTTTTGCCAGTGTGCATGACAAACAGAATTAGTTATTTTTAACAGAAAGGAAGTATCGAGAAGCTTTCCATGTATAAAAAGCTCCACAAAGTACCATAGAGGATTAGCACAGGGATTAGTCACCGTCACCATTGTTTAGGACACAACCGGGGCAGTTAAGTGTTTAATTCATACTTTCTGGAAGGCGCAGAAATGCTTCCAGAATGCCTGTGTTTCTAGAAAACTCCAGCCTCTGCCCCAGCACTAAGTCATGACACAGCTATTAGAATCGTCAGCGGGCATCACTGCTGCCCTTTGCTCCGGGGCCACGCCAGGTCGTACATGATCTGGTTTCCTGAGGAAAGCCAGGAGGCCACAGGGAGTGGGGGACCAGCATGAACAGACGTGCAGATGTCACAGTGCAGGGCAGGTGGAGGGGCTGCAGCAGGCAGTTCGGCCTGGCCAGAGCCCAGGGCAGGAGACGAGACAAGTCCAGGAGGGGCTGGGAGTCCTGTCTGGACCACGCTGGGCCCCCGAGGGCCTTTGTCCTCCTCGGGCATGTTGGGTTCCAAGAAACGGACTCACCCTGGTCACCACAGCAGAGGGCAGGGCTCCCTGGGCCACCTAGCCAAGGAGTTTGATGATCTCGGGGGAGTGGGGTCGGAGGAGCAACAGGCCACATGGACCAGCCTCCTGGCCTCAGCACAGATCTGCAGCGTCGTCCATCAGAAGGGAACGGGCGAAGGAACTGGGCCTCCGCACAGCCTCCAGGGCCATCGGCTGTCTGACATGGGGTTGGTTTGCGTCACTGAGAACAGAAGACCTTGAATTTACTGCAAGGCCGTCCAGTGGAGACTTGGCAATTGTGAGACCCCGACCTGGACAGGGCCTGACTGAGGAAAGCACGGGGCATGCCAGCAGGGCACACGCGTGGCCCTGGGACCTGCGACCCACTCCCAGGACTGTGCCCGAGTGAGACCCTGCTTGTCACAGGTCACAGGAAACATGACCGGGACCCCACATCAGAGCATCTGAAATGCGCGTCCTCGGAGACGAGGTGCTGGGCCACGGGCCGCGGGGCGGACACGGCTGCTCTGTGCTCGGTTCAGACAGGCCCGGCCAACGGGCGGCCACCACTGACGGGCCAGAGGCAGCACATATGGGCTTCTCGGTGTCACTTGTGTGTCTCCTGAGTCCTTTGTACATAAGGTTCATAGTAAGACAGTTAGAATATTCTAGAAGTGCAACTAACTTTACAGTCTTCTATTAACAAGCACTTCCTAAAGCATGTCACGACTCTGGCCACGTGCCTCTCGTTGCCACGTTCCCACGGCTGTGCTGGTCGCCCTGTGGAGGCTGTAGAGGACACACTTTAGCGTCTCCCGGCCCTCAAGACACGCCTGACCTTGAGTCTGCTCACGCTGCGCGCTGGTCCCCCTACCTTTCCTGGCGCCGCCATCCTGAGCTCCATCTGCCTGGTGGGAGGGCGCCTCCCGTCCTCCTGTCCTGGCCCCTGAGTGCTCAGTTGGGCAGTCACCCACCCATTGATCCAGGTCCCCCCGTTTAGGATGAGGGCTGTGGGGGTGGGGGTGGGGGAGGCGCTGCGCCCTCCAGGCGGGGAACACCCACCCACTTGCCAGCGTCAGGGCTACTTATGGTTCTTAAGATCACATCGTCCGTTTTTTTTGGAAACAGGGCAGGCTGTTGCTTTGTTGCCGTCCTACTCAGCTTATTAACTTCCTCCGTGTGTTTAGCTGTACGGCCTACAATGGAGAAGACTGTTTCTTATGTCACAAGATGAAAGAAGTGTGAATTCACATGTGAACAGACAGCCGGGCACAGCCACCCACGTCTGCAAGCACAGCAGGAAGAGTGGTGGGGGTGACAGGCCGGGGGAGCGCGGAGCCTCTTGGAGCGACTTTTTACAGAGTGAAATGAACAGGCCAAGTCCCCCCTGTCTCGTGCTTTGTCTTGAAAACGATTTCTCTAGCATCCAGCAGTGAGCGGTGTGGACGGGTTTCAAGCATCGAGGTGCTCCTTCTCCAGCCAGCGTTGCTCAGAGGCTGCACCTTCTTGCTGGTTGGTTTTTTTCCCAAGAGAAGTAGGAAGGAGAAGTCTAGTTCTGTACCGCAGTGTAAAAAAAAGGTTAACAAAATTTACATCGATGTGACTTTACTCTGTGTCAAGACCAGTGTTGGCTTTTGCTTTATCTTAGTTCAACTTGGAACACGTACAGTCAGAGAAGGGATATGCTTCCCTAACATCAAAAAAAAATACATTTGTTCCTGAAGCAGGAAAATACAAAGAACTGACTGGAACAGTGGGCCCAGGTGCTGGGCCGTGGGTGGATGTCACAGTGGGGCTGGCTCGGGGACACGTGGACTCTGCCCTGGGCCAGTGGGGGCGGTGTGGCCTGAGCAGATGCATGGGATGCGGGGACCAAGCATGCGCCACACGGCAATGGCAGAAAGGCACAGAGATGCGGAGAGGCAGCTGCTGCCTGCGCTGGCCGTGTGGGCACATCCTCCTGAAATCAAACTGGCCTTTTACTTTGATAAGGTTCTCTCGCCACAGCCAGCCTGAAGTGCGGTTTCTCCATTCTCCTGACGTTCAGGTCCCCATTCTCGTGAATTTTTCAGTGACATCGCTGTTTGTACAGAAACGAATCTAAGGGGAGAGTTTTTAGCAAATGCACAGACTTCTGCACGTGGAGTCAATTCCGTCCTCATGAACTTGTGTTTCCAAAGCAAATAGCCCCTTTCTGTGAGCCGGCGGCTGTGGCGCTGTGGTTCACAGCGCCCTCTCCTCTCTTCCTTCCTGCTGGCTTCCCAGGGCTCCACCGGCGGTCACAGGCCTTCCTCTGGAGTGGCCATCAAGCACACGCAGGGCCCACGGGTGGGAAGAGCATGTGGCTGAGCCCTGAGCCCTCAAGTAGCACACCTGCCTCAGCATCCACGGGGCAGCGCTGGCCAAGGCCCCGGAGCGTGTACAGGGCACTCGAGGCTCAGCTGTGAGCAGCAGAAGGTGGGGACAAGTGCCTCCCCCTTAGGGAGAGAGTCTAGGAAAGGAGACGGCGACACTCTCCCCAGGGTGCGGGGCCAGGACTGGGCTTGGGAAGTGGGCTCAGAAGACAGGAAAGCGAAGCGTCTGGCCCAAGCCAAGTGCTGCTTTATAGTAAAGCACAGAAAGTGGTACGTTCCTATGAGTAGGTTTGCGAGAACAGCATGATCCCCACCAGCTCACGAGTTGCCAAGACAGACACCGTGCATCACCCCGACTGACCTTTCGGACGGTAAAGTCAGCCTTCTCACGGCGTGGAGTAAGCGGCCCTTAGGGTGTAAGTTTTTCATCATAAGAAAAAGTCTTAGGATTTCCAGAAGTGGAGAGGGGAAGCCTGCAGACGTGAAGCCCACAAGGTCCACGAAATGCCGCTCTTGAAGTCGTCCTTCTGGGTCTGAGGAGGGGTGGGCCAGGCTGGGGCTGGCGGACAGCTGCTGCGACCCCAGCGAACACAGTGCTTTCACGGGGTGTTCAGCTTATGGGTGGGGGTGGAATAAGGGACTGAAAGGAGTTTTTTCAACTTTAAGGTAAATTAAAATTACACTTGGAAAATTCTGCAAAGAAATTGCAAACTATTGCGTGCAGTGGCCTGAGTTCAATAGAGCAAACCCGGTGAAACGGCTGGTAGTCACATTGTTGCCCTGCAAGAGCAGCGTTTCCTGGGTTCTCCCTGGCGTCTGGGACTGGGTCCTTTGGAGCCACAGCCCTGAGCAGCAGGGGCTGCCCTTTCACAGACCCAGGCTGGGCATCATGCAAGCGTGGTGGAAACGGCCAGAAACGGCCGTGGGATGAATGGGCGAGCGGCTGGCCTCCTGTCTCCTCCCGCTGGGGTGTTGCTCTCCGGCTGGTCCCGGCCTCCCGGGGAATCCGTGTGCTTCCCCCTTTCACGAGCACCTCTCTCCCCCCGCCCACCCTCTGGCCCCAGCACTGGGGACTCAAGGTTCCCTTGCATAACAGGTACCAGCAGGCATTTCCCCCTCCTGGGACAGGATATCCTGGCGCCCTTCAGTCTCTCCCTGACTGTTTAAAACAGACCAGAGCACAGGAAAAAACCTAACTCTAAAATTAGCAGTGTGATAGAAGAAAGGCACAGAGCTGTGTTCTGTACTGTTTGTCAATGAAACAAGACTAAACAGGGCCAAATGCATTTCCTTTTTGGGCACAGCAGACCCACTGTGGGTAACCGTCGGACACCATGGGTAGAGGGGGCCTGCGGAGGCAGAGGGACCATCTGAAGTGCCGCAGGTGCTGCTTGGGGCTTCTGGCTTTTTCCGTGGGCCTCTGCCTGTCTGATGGTTTTTGGACAGAGCCTGGTCCAACCTTTCCAGAGGCTGTGCTGGCCTGGAAATACTCAGGAAAGCAGCATGTGCCCCCAGCCCCCACTTGGCCAGGACAGCCCCTGAACCCCAGACCTTCGGCAGTGCCCCCCAACCCCCACCGGTTGATGCAAGACAGTTTGATTTTAGTTAATGGGGGTTCCCCCGTTTCCATTTTTTTGGTGTGTTATTTGGAAACAACAATATTTTGTTCTGAAACAAGAGTTTACAGGAAGTAAGATGTCAGTTTTGACACCAAACCCACAATATTTTTTCTAATAATTCTAAATAAGTGTCTCAAAGAAGTTTCTTAAGAAATGCAATGACAGATTTGATCATCCTGCTAGGAGAAGTTACTTTCAGAATCAAGAGCTGTTACTTTTATTCCTTTAATGCCACTAAAATATCTGTTTCTAATCCAGCTTTTCCAATCACATTGCAAAATCTTCCACTTCCTTCTTGAAGGGATGGAATTTCAGATGATCCCACGTGAGAGAGGTGGATGGTTTCAGTGAGGCGGGGAAACTGCTTGATTTACAGCCCTAAGGTCAGCAGAGGGCAGGTGGGTGATTTTCCTACATGTGTGGCATTGGAATGTCCGTGTTTTTCCTCACAGTCCTAGAGGAGGGAGGAGGTGGAGGTCCGAGGTCCCGCTTCATGTACCTGGTTAACTCTCAGAATTGCCCCGGGCAGGGTGGGCATTACCCCATTTTGCAGTTGGGTGAACTGAGGTGTGGCTTTGCCCTGTTCACATGGCTGGTAAGCCGTAGGGCCGGACACAGTTCTGTTCTCCTGACATCAAAGCCTGCGCTCTTTCCTAGGCCCTGGCAACGCCCTCCGGCCTGCCCGGCCACAGGGAAGTGACTGGCCTTCTGTGAACAGGGCCTGTTTCCGAGTCCCACCTGGCACTTTCCAGCACGAGTGCTGCCAGCCTGTCAGCCGCATTCTGGAAATTGCGTTTCTCCAGGACGATGAGGGCCGGGATCCATTATTCCCCAAGTGATTCACTCGTACTTCCTGCCGTTCCTCCCGCCGCGTGTGTTGGAACTGCACCCTCATGGTTGGGACACTGCCTTCTCCACTGAGCTGGAGAGGCAGGTGGTGGGCTGGTGACGTCCTGGCCCTTCCTCTGTCCCATCAGCCACCCGTCTGACCTTCCCCATAGGCAGCAGGAAACCTGAGCTCCCAGGTTCCCGTGATCGTTAAACCTGGGCCAGTGAGACAGGCAGAGGGAGAGGGGAAACCAGCACAGACGCCCCTATGCTCCCTGGGGTGCCAGGTGGACACTTTGGGGCTTCCGTGGCCGTTGTGCAGAGCCTCCTGGAACAGTCCCATTCGTTACCCACGGCGCTGCCACACTCGCCCTGTGAAGACTACAGTGTGCCCAGGCCCTGCCCCATTTCACCCTGCAGTCGCCCCCAGAGGCCAAGGTGGCTTCTGGATTGTTCCCTGATGGCCAAGGCCTCGCTGCTCTCCCCCGCACTGCCCCCATCACGCTCGTCTGGCCCTGGTGTTGCATGTGCGTCCCTGTGTGCTTGGCGGGGTCCTCCACGCTTTGTCTGTGCTTCTTACAGGAGGGCCCTGCACACCCCAGCCGGGCCCCAGGAAGCTGCATTTATAACCGAGCATGCAGGTCGCCAGCTGGGAACCATGTGTGCCCAGAACTCCCCGTATGCTAACCGTTAGCCAGGAAGGCCATGGAGGCAGGCGAGGGGTCAGAAGGGCGCCTCCCTCTGCCCATGTGCCCAAGTGCCTGCAGCAGGCTGCTGCACCCTCATGGGAGGAGCGTGAACCCAGGCCGCCTGCCACACAGGCTGCAGAGGGGCAAAGAAAACACCAGATGCCGAAGACTTTGGAAAGCAAAGCAGGTCACCGTGAGCCTCAGCACCTTGTCTTAGATGGGAAGGGCCGGGAGGCCTTGAGCAAACAGACACAACCCATCTGGTTGCACCTCAGCGTTCGGCCCCTGTGTGTATTTCTGTTTTGCTGCTGCCCACAGTGACGGGTGGGGTGGGAGCGTGACCCACAGGGGTCGCCATGACTTTAGAAGCCACAGCCAACCTGCCAGCCCTGACAAGAGCTGGGGATGCGGCTGCTCAGCCTGGCCGGGGCCTGGGCGAGGATACTTACTTGCCAGCTGGAACGCAGCGGCCATGGCCTCCTCCCAGCACTGGGAATCGGGCGACATCAGGGGCAGGCCCGTCAGCCCCAGGACGAAGGTGAGCTGGCCCGCGGCAAGTGCCGCCGTGGCCACCAGGTTGCAGGCTCGCATCATGTCGAACTGCACTGTGAGGGGCCGGAGGGAGAGAAGCAGGCGGTCAGCACGGGCGAGGCCGCTCAAGACCGGGCTGCCTGCCCCTCCCGGGACTCCTCCCTCCGTCTCACCGAGTCTCACCACTCCCTTCCCAGCCCCCACCTGCCCCTGGTCTCTGAGCGAGGCATTTGGAGGCTGTGCACACAGGGCAGAGGGAGGATGGGGCAGCCCGATGCTTGGACTGCAAAGGTGGGGGCCGTGGAGGTGTCATCGAGAGGCCATCAGGGGAGTCAACTTTCCCACCCATGTGCTGGAGGGCAAAGCCGTCCGCCGTGAAGTCAGGCCCCTTCCCCGTGGTCCTTCCATGCTGTAAAAGTGGCCCCCGCCCCCAGGCTTCAGGTGCAGCGCTGTCTGATTCATGCTCTGCGGGCAGGCGGCATTCACATTTAGCGCTTGTGGAGTCCAGAGTCTCGTGGGGGCGTTGTGCCGCTTCCTGCCACGGAGGGTCAGCTCCTCCTGCCCAGGGGTCTCGACCTGCTTCCCCCTGGCCTCCCTCCTGCCGTCCGGAGCTTGAGGGGTCTCACCCTTCCCAGATCCCAGGCCTGGCTCTGGACTGTGGTGCAGGGGCCCCGGGCTGCTGCGAAGTCAGAGCAGCCCTGAGGGTGGAGGGGCAGAGGGCTTCTGGGAGGAGAGCCTGGCACCGAGGGCCAAGGAGCATTCCCAGGCAGACAGATGGACGGACGGCGCCTCTGCCAGGGCTTGACGCCGCCCGTGACACTCTCGCCCGCTCCTTGCGCGGCCGCACACGCTCCGTGGGCTTCACTGCCGGGTGACCGAGCGCTCATGTTCTGGGTTCTGTAGTCTTCAAAGTTACCACAAAACATAGCTGCAGTCGCTGGGAACCCTGACCCTTTAAAACTCAGGGAGACGAGGAGCCAGGGGTGGGCGGCGCAGCCTGGTGAGCGCAGGGCTTCTGGCAGTGGTGTGGCAGCAGCTCTGGAGCAACTCGGAGAAAGGACAGAGGCTGGGCCGGAGAACAGAGCGGGCTCCCTGCACACGGGCTCAGACCCCTCCTCTCCCCCAAGGCTGGGGCGGCAGGGCTGCTAGCGCTTGTGATTTGCAGAAACCTTCCTGGCTGCTCACGAGGTCTTCTCGGGTCCCCATGACCACACGTGGGAGCAGGAGGACACGTGGCTCCTCTGTCAGCACGGGGGCTCCGGTTGCTCGGGCCACAGACTCTGGAACACCAGCTGGCTTCCCGTGGAGGCTGCTGTTCATCACACTCTTCCTGCCTTTTTCACGCTGTTTTCTTTGCAACAATTTTTACCCTTCAAACGCCCATACAGAAGGTCCTGCTACTCTAAGAGGTCATAGAGTTTGGAAGTGGAGGTGGCCTCAGAGACGAGGGCTGTTAAAACGTGATGGGTGTTCACAACACAGGGCGGAACCGGGATCCACTCTGGGCCCAGGAATGTCCTTCCGGTTCCGGGGCCCAGCCTTGTAGGTGAGGAAAGACGTGCACCAATGGGCTGGCCATGCCGGGAGTGTCTGCGCTGCAGTGTGTTGGTGCTGGCACCACGAGGCCCTGCCCTCCCGGTGGCCCCGGCGGCTCTGAGCGCTCAGCCCCATGCCACACACCCTGGCAGCAATCCACCCTCCAAGCAGTCGAGCTGGGCCGCTGCCTAGTACCCAGGTGCCTGAGGCTGTAAAGGCTGAGGCAGCAGACTCTCCCCTTGGCCATGCCCCTTTTCCCAGCCACCCAGAGGGGACCAGTCCTCACTAGCACCCACCAAGCCTGGACATTTGACGGGTCCTCACACTTGCTGTGTGCACGGCCTGGGCAGCAGCACTGGGTTTTGAGGAGCCATGAGAACGTGGCCGTGAGTGTCTGCCGGCTGGGCAGTCGTTGTGCCCCTTCCCACCCCAGTGCCCTGTGAGGCTGCCTCCCAGGAGACAGAGAGCAGCGGTCACCACAGGAGATTTAATTACGTGTTTGTTCATGTCCCCCCTGGCTTCAGGGAAAGGACACAGGTGCCCGACAAAATGCACAAAACTTGGAGAGATGAAAAGTGGCAGAGAGAACGGGGGCCAGAAAGCAAGACTGACCCCCGACCTGGGCTGTGAGGTACCCCCAGACCCCCACCTGATGAGTAACAAAAGTCACGGCCGCCGCACATGCCCAGTGAGCCAGTGTGGGGGAAGGGCCCTGTCCTCGAGGACGGGACCTGGTGTGACATGGGGCCAGCTGGAGGGCCTGCCCCAGGGTCGTCCCCTGACCCAGCATGCTCGGGACACCCTCACTACAGCTTGTTACGTTGGGGGACGGTGGTGTTGGCCCGATGCGCCAAGTGGCTGTGGCTTGGCTCTGCGGGCTCTGCCAGGACTTGGGCACAGAGCTGGCAGGAGCGTGGCTGCTGTCCCCGAGAGCTGCCCTGGCCACCTGCATCATGTCTGGAATCTCTAGGGTGAAGCAACACGAGTCTCGCCCCCTCGGTACCCCCACACGGGGCTCGGGATGGACAGACGGAGGTGATACTGTGGTCGAGGCCGCCCACTCCTCCTCCCTGTCCCTAGCGCGGCTGGAGGCTGGACCATCAGGGGCAAAGCCTGGGCTGGGGTTTTGCATGAGAGCTGATGAGACCGGGAGCTGGTTTGATTGAAGGGGGCAGCCCAGAAACCCAGCCAGAAGCCCCCAGCTCCGGAACCCCCGGGGCAGCAGTGCTCGGTCCCCGGGAGCTGGTGAGACATCTGCCAGCCCCTCTCCCTGGTCTCAGCCTCATTCACGAGAAGCTCCAAATACGTTTCCCTTGTTCTGGGAAAACCTCTGATGCTCAGGGCATCAATAAAGGTCAGCTGCCACAGATGACGTGTTATGGCAGGAGGATGTTTTAAAAGTTGTTCAGGGGGCTTATCAGGTGGTCAGGGAGGGACAGCAAACAAGGGCAGGTGAGCGGGGCGCTCGGGACAGGTGGCAGGGTGGCTGTGCGGTCTGGAGGCAGAGAGCGTCCCGGCCCGTGTCTTCCTGGCGTGACCTGACCCGACCTGGCTCAGCAAGGGGGCGGGGGGACGGATGCCTGGAGGGGGCACCTGTAGGGCATTGGAGGCCTTGAGCCCAGGGCAGGGGCTGGGCTGACGTGGGACCTCCCCCCAGGGTGGAGGGTTGCTCTGTTGCGGAGGGGGGGGGCGTGCGCAGTGCACTTGTGGGGTGGGAGAGGCGTGGCCTGCGCGGAGCCCATGCTAGAGCCCCGGTCACTGGCTTTCACTGCTCCTCAGGACAGACCCAGAGCCCAGAGGGACCAGTCTGACCGGCAGGTCACAGTGACCCAAGTTCAGCTGACCTACCCAGCCCCCCCAGGCCCTGGTCTGAGAGCTCACAGAAGCTCATTGATTCATTCAGGCTCTTCGCCCTTTTTAAGGGAGGTTGTGGCTCTCTGCTTGCAAAGGCGGGGGCAGGCTGGCAAGCCAGCCACTCCCGATGGAAGACACCCCCAGGCTGTGCTGCGAGGGGGTCCACGTGCAAAGACGGGGTCGCGTCCCCTCGGGGACCTGAGTGGAGCCACATGCCTCCTGCAGCCTCAGTCTCTTTGCCTGTGAAGTGGAGGCAACATCCCCCCACTCCCATTCCCTCGTGGGTCAGGGTTCTGAGGGCCGTCATGCCTGAGTTGAGTGAGGCGTGCCCTCTGGAGCAGCCAGCAGAGGCCTGGCTGGAGCCACGTTTTCCTGAGGACAAGTGTCGTATTCAGAACAGGTGATGCGGTCTACGTGTTAGACTCTTGTCTGCAGTTTTAAAGGGTTGTCACTGGGGAGACCTTTGCCCATCGGCTGCTGTTGCCGTGTGTCTACACGTTAGGTGACAAGCGTTTTCATATTTATGAACCTTCCCTCCCGTACACTCAAACCCTATCCCGCTTTCAAAGTCAAGTTCCCACCTTTCAGAGCTGTAATGGATCCTGTGCCGGACGTGACCAACCAGACAGGACCACTGGGCAGAGGGAGCCAGTCCCCTGCTCACAGGAGTCGGCTCTTCTCTGCCGTCTGAAGGCCATCAGTCTCCCACTCTTTCCTGGGCATCCCACCTACAGCCAGTCCCTGGAGGGTCTCCCTCTGTGCTGCCCACTGCCTTAACAACCCTGACAACTGTGGAATGAAGTCCAAACCCAGCCGCATGTTTTTAAGCTTCTTGTTTATTTTACTCATTAACAGTCTTTATTTTCCACCAGGAAAAACGTATTTTCCTTGCTTTGGTTAATGTATCCGTACTGTAGCTATGCATGACGGCAGAGAAAAAGCCCCCTCCCGCACAGGAAGAATTCTGTCCCAAAGGGGCCGGGGCAGGGTGGGCTTGGAGCTTGGGGCTCGCTTGTGTCCCCAAGAGCCAAGGTCGCCCCTGTGAGCAGAGCACCCATCACCCATCAGCAGATGTGCCCGCATCCACAGCCGCTTTAAAGGAGGAAGGAAAATCAGCAGACTTACGTTTGACGGTGCCTCGCGACTCCTGGAAGCCCGCCGCCTCGGAGCCCCAGCCCAGGGCCTCACAGTCCCGCACGTCCGCCTGCCCGGGCCTGGCCCCCGGGCTCGGCCCTCCCCTGGCCCTGTCCAGCCAGCAGGACTGCCACAGCCCCACGCTCCGCCTGCGCCCATCCTCCAGCGTCTGGTACACCCAGTTGGGGGTGAAGGCCGCCGCGTTGTTGAGAATGAGAGAGACGAGGGCCACCAGCACGGCCGTGGCCACCACTTTCTGGACAGTCATCGCGGACTGCAGTGCCGTCCCCTTGTCGTGGAGAAAGTCCCAGTCCCAGTCGGTCAGCTGCTGTCACCAGGGGTGGCTAGAGGACATCACCGCTCATGCTTGGAGGCGTCAGGAAGGCCCATGCGACAGGTGCGGGGGCGCCCGCCTCGCGGCCCTCCTTACCCTCCTTCCTGCACCTGGAGCAGGGCCAGGCCTGAACTGAAGCCTTCGGAGCTGCCCATCCCGGGGAGGAAGCAGGGGCACCAGCGAGAGTCCAGAGTCGTGAGCGCGCCGTCTTCCTGGGAGGAGGAGGAGGTGAAGAGAACAGAAATCACTGGCGAGGCAGGCAGCAACGCGGGGTGCCTGGGCCTCACTCTCAGGACCAGTGCGGAGCGGGGCTCTGAGCAGGGCCGCTGGGAGCAGCGCAAGTGAGCCACTGGGGCCTCCGCTGCCTGAGCCCCTGCCCGGTGCCTCCGCCACCGAACAGCTGGTCCTGGAAAGCAAAAGGGTTGCTGCAGGGATGCGCGTGCGTGTGTGAGTGAGTGTGTGTGTGCCTCGCGCCTGCGTTTTCCCCCTGTCTCTCAGCAGAGAGGAAATGGTTGTTTTTGAGGCTGTTTTTGGTGAGCTGGAGGGCGTAGCCAACTGCAACAAATAGCAGCCAGACACTAACAGGATGTGTTTCCTGATAGGAAAGGCAGGGGGGCCTTCTTCTGGAGGCCTGCTCCGGGACCCTCCCCCGCCCTCCCCACCTTCCCTGGAAGTGGAGGCCAGGGATGCCAGCCTGGCAGGCCCACAGGCCCTGCTGTCTGTCTCGACCCGGTGGCTCGGGGCGGGCAGGGCGCTGGTGACCAGTCGCCCACCTTGGGGACTGGGCGTCCCCCAGCCGTCGGTCACTCCCCCAGCACATGGGTGCCACGCACCCATAGGTGCACAGCAGAGAAGGGCCAGTGTGGTGGGGAGGCCCCCTGGACTCCTCCACCTCTCAGCTGAGACCCTCACCCATGCTTGGAGACCCACCAGAGCAGGCCGTCGTCCTTGAGGTTCAAGAGGCTGGGTTCTGGACGAGCCGTGCACCCGGCAAGACCTGAGGGCCTGGGCCCTGTCTGCTGCTGACGGGGTGCGTGGGCAGTAAGGGCCCAGGTCCTGCACTGGGTGCCCTGCCCTGTGTCGCATAAGCCGTCAGGCTGAGGGGCGCTCAGAGAGATAGTCATCTGCTCTGCTCAGATCCTCTGGGCTGCGACTCATTCAGCCGGGCCTGTGCTGAAACCAAACTGGTCGGCCCTGGAAGTCCCCGCCCCAAGTTTACATTCCTAAAAGGCAGGGGGTCTTTGGAGAATCAAGGTTCTCAAGAAACATCTGTCCATCAGTTCCCGGAGGAATTTTATGTCCTTTGGATTTTTCCCACCAGAGCTTGTAGCAAACATGTCAGCTGAGTTCTTGCCACTTTCCCTCTTCCCTCGGCTGTGCTGGAAGCAGGGCTGCCCCCCTGCTCCCCCTGCTCTCACTCCAGCCGCCCTGTGGGTGGGGAGGCACCTGGGGGTCTGTCAGCTCAGAAGACCCTGTGGGAGGGCAGCCCCTCTGAGGACTAGCGCTGGGGCTCCTGTGCACACAGTGCAGTAGATGGCCTCGAAAAGGAAGTTTTCCTCAAAGTTTCCATTAAAAGAGCGTCAATTTCCCTCCTTACTCATTAGAATCGCTTATCCAGAGCCAGTCTTTAAGTGGCTAATTTCCGCTGAAAAGCAAGCAGGGGGTTTCAGGAACCGTAGCCCCTGCTTTGCTTGTCCTGGGAACAGCCCTTGGGCCAGCGCCATCCAGCTCTCTCCCGGGCTGGGCGGGGAGCAGGCCGGGCCACCTGCTGGAGCTCCTATCGGACCAGCCCCCAGCCTCGGGCTCGGGTGGAGTGGACAGCTGGGCTGGAGACAGGGAGGGTGGCTGGCCTGGGAGCAGACCTTGAGTCAGGATGACCGAGTCCTTCAAGGACCCCCTCATCCATCGTGTGCCACCCCAGGGGCCCTTCCTGTTCTCCGCGGTCCAGGTCTTTGGCCCTGTCAAGGCCTCCCCTGCTCCTTCACGCGGACAAGCAGCAGTGTCATCTTAGAGCAGAGACACATGGGAGGTTTGGACACAGCGTGTGTGCCACTTGGTGGGACGTGAAGCTGGGAGTGGTTAACCACTGCTCCGCCCCACCAGGGTCTCCACAGAGCAGCCCAAGAGGAGGGGCCTCTGGCTCGCTCTGGGAGCTTCTCAGAGGACAAGACTTTCCCAAGAGTCGGGCCGCTCGGAGCCCATCTGCCCCTCACTTGACAGGGTGCAGACGCTACCGGACAGCAGGAAGCGCTCACGGCTCTGGCGGGGACTAGGCGGGTGTCCACATGGACTTTCGGTTGGATGCACAGACCCCAGGACTCACATGGGGTAAAGCTGCCCGTGGAGAGGCTGTCGGGAGTGGCTGGCACCCTGCTTCCGCGCTGATCGCCCAGGGGCTCCTTGAGAGCGGACGGGTGGAGTCCGCAGTGACTCACGCATCCTGAGGGCCACCAGCCGCTCGCATCCCAGAAGTTACTTACTGGTCTGTTCTCCTCAGGGCTCTGGGGTCATCAGGGGACGGAGCCCCAGGAGGAGGGGCCCCAGAGCATCCTCCCTCCTGCCAGCGTCTTTTCTCAGGGAGGCCATCCTGGGTCTGAGGTTGTCCTGGGACCTGCTAGGGGGCGGGCAGGAGCCCCCATCAGCATTGGAGGGAGGGAGATGCTAGAAACCTCCAAACAAGGAAGGAAGACCCCGGCCCAAGCCTGTGCCAGGGGTGTCAGAGGGCAGCTCTGCAGGCCCATCCCCGGGACCCCCGCCTCCATTCAGCACACGGCAAGGCCCACCTGGGTGTCATGCTTGTCCTCGTGGGAGTTGGGGGACCCCACTCCCCGCCTGACCCAGGGGCTCTGTGTGAGGGTGGAGGGAGCACTAGGAGTTCAGCCTGGGACAGAGGTGCCGGGTGCGGGGTGGGGAGAAGCAAGTGTTCACTGAGGGGCACGGTGGGGCCTGGCAGCCTGCACAAGACACTCTCCAGGGTCTTCACGGGACCCCTTGCGGCCGAGGGAGGGAGCCTGCGCAAGGAGCAGGCGCCAGGGCCAGCCGTGAGAGGTACACCAGCCCCTGCACCCCCGGGACACGGGTGTCTCACCCGTTTTCTTCCCGGGAGAGTATGTGGGCCCCAGTTTGCCACGTTGCTCTGTGGGTGAAGCTGTTGGGCTCGTACGCGGCCCCCTTCTTAGAGACCATGTGTCCAGCCGGGTCCCCGTGCTGCCTGGCACGGGTCTTGCTGGGGCCCGAGTCGTGAGAGCGGCAGCTCATTGGAGCCACGTGTCCTCCACTGCAGCAAGGCTGTCTGGGAGAACATGGCGCGCATGTGCGTGAAGACCCAGCGGCTGGATGTCGCCAAGGTGTGCCTGGGGCACATGGGCCACGCGCGCGGAGCCCGAGCACTGCGGGAGGCTGAGCAGGAGCCAGAGCCAGAGGCCAGGGTGGCTGTGTTGGCCATACAGCTGGGCATGCTGGTGAGTGGGCACCACCCCGATGGGCAAGCCAGCCTCCCACGCACAGTGTGTGCTTATCCGGGCCCTTGGGTTGCAGGGAACAGAAACCCCCTCAAACAAGCTGAGGCCAAAATGGAGGGGGGGGGAGGGAGCCCCCTGCAGAGCCCCCGAGGCCACCCCGCTCCACGCCAGTCCTCTCCCTGCCTCCTGCGTGTTCGCGGAGCTCACGGCCCCTTGTACCCCTGTGGCCCAGAGAGGCCGATGGAAGTCGCGGGAGATGCAGGCCGAGTGGCCGGGCACTGTCGGTGGGGGGGACAGTCGGGAGCAGACACCCATGGGTCTGATGGGGTCTGGGTGGAGCTCAGACCCCCTGGCTGACGGGCAGGCCTGCCCTCTCCAGTGTCATCTTGACCATCCCCGCCCATGCCCCAAAGTGTCCATTCCACCCAGGGTGTGTTGTGGTCTCAGTCGTGGGCAGGTTGATGGCCTGGCAGCCCTGCCGCCCACCACGGTGGATCCCTGGTGACTTTCGGCTGCCGTTGGGGTCATCGTCGGCGCCAACAGGCAAACTTCCTTCCCTCAGGAGGACGCGGAGCATCTGTACAAGAAATGCGGGCGCTACGATCTCCTCAATAGGCTCCTGCAGGCCTCGGGCCAGTGGCAGAGGGCCATTGAGGTGGCTGAGCGACACGACCGCGTGCACCTGCGCACCACCTACTACAACTACGCCCGGCACCTGGAGGCCAGCGGGGACTGCAGCCTGGCCCTCAGCTAGTGAGCACGGGCGGGCAGCCAGGACCTCTTGTCTCTGCTGCCCCAGTGAGGGGGCCTCAGAGGTTCTCAGAGGAAGATCCGGGCCAGCACCATCTCGGTGGGAGGCCTTCGGGGGGGGCCTGAGCTCTGTGCTTTAGGAGGAACTGCCAGGCCCTGGGTCTCTACGCCGCAGCGCTGGTCGGGCCTGTGCCCCCCGGACAGTGCTAGTGGTGGAGCCCTTAGTCGGGTGCACAGGCCATAGAGCTGCAAGCTGAACCAGGGAGCGAGTGGCGCTTTCTCTTCTCCCACAGCTACGAGAAATCAGACACACACCGCTTCGAGGTGCCGCGGATGCTGGCGGAGGACCTGCAGGCCCTGGAGCTGTACATCAACAAGATGAAGGACAAGTGAGTGGCCGGGCCCGGGAGGTCTTCCCCTCAGAGCCTCACACGTCAGCTGGTCCTCAGGGCACCGGGCGGGGGCCTCCCCCGGGGACCTCACTCGGGCTCGTCCACCCAGCATCCATGTCTCCTGGCTGCTGGTGTGGGACCCAGGGCTCACTTCCGGCGGGAGAGGGGCCTGAGGGAGCGCATGCGGCTCCTCGCAGGACCCTGTGGAGGTGGTGGGCCCAGTATCTGGAGAGCCAGGCCGAGATGGACGCTGCGCTTCGCTACTACGAGCTGGCGCACGACTACTTCTCCCTGGTCCGCGTTTACTGCTTCCAGGGCAACATCCAGAAGGTAGGAGCCCCGGAGGGAGGCAGGCTGCTTGGCAGAGCGGGCTGCTTGGCAGAGCAGGCTGCACGCAAAGCCCCTGTCCCTGGTGTCTCTAGGCCGCAGAGATAGCCAGCGAGACCGGGAACTGGGCGGCCTCCTACCACCTGGCCCGCCAGTACGAGAGCCAGGATGAGGTGCGGCAGGCCGTGCACTTCTACACACGCGCCCAGGCCTTCAACAATGCCATCCGCCTTTGCAAGGTGAGCGCCCAGCCCCTGCCAGTGCCGCCGGGTGGGGGAGGCTGCTTCCCACCTTCTGTTGAGAGAGTTTCAAACAGAAGGTTAGAGACTCATGTCATGAGTGTCATACCCCTACCCAGGCAGATGTCTACCTCTCACGCCTCACTCTGCCCAAGTGCGCTCGGGGATGCTCCCTGCTATCCAGGCTCCTGAGCAGCAGGGAGGCTGTTCACGCCTCGTACTCAGTAGACCTACCTAGGAAGCTGTCGGACGCTCTGCATCCATAAAAGTGTTCCAGCCCAGGGTCCCACTTCAGGAAAAGTCGAAAAGGCGGAGAGCTCTCATGTCAGGTAGTCCCCCAACGTTCTGTGCTCCCACAGGAGCACGGCCTGGATGACCAGCTTATGAACTTGGCCCTGCTGAGCTCCCCCAAGGACATGATCGAGGCCGCACGCTACTACGAGGAGAAGGGCGAGCAGATGGACCAGGCGGTCATGCTGTACCACAAGGTGAGGCCACCCGCCCCAGACCCCGGGCACAGCGGGGCGCCCAGACGGTGCTGCTCAGAGCTCCCCCACTGTCCACAGGCCGGCCACTTCTCCAAGGCCCTGGAGCTGGCCTTCGCCACACAGCAGTTTGTGGCCCTGCAGCTCGTGGCAGAAGACCTGGACGAGAAGTCAGACCCCGCCCTCCTGGCCCGCTGCTCCGACTTCTTCCTGGAGCACAGTCAGTACGAGAAAGCGGTGGAGCTGCTGCTGGCCGCCAAGAAGGTACGGGCCCTGCGGGCGGGCGGCCACCCTCACCAACCACGCTCACCAGGAAGGCCAGGCCGGCCTGTGCGGGACTCGCCGCCTGTTTCCAGTCATAGCCAAGGAGTCCACTTTCTTCTGTGTGTGTGTTGTAAAGAGCACGTAACGTGAAAGTTACCATCTTAGGGGTTTTTGAGTGTACAGCTCAGTGGTGTTGAGCACATTCACGTGTTCATGCAGCTGATCTCCAAGACCCTACTGGTCTCGCAGAACTCAAACTCTTCTGGCCCCTGGCACGTGCCCTCCGCCTTTCTGTCTCTCTGAGTGTGAGTCTAGGGACGCGTGTCAGTGGAGTCGCTTGTCTTTGCGACTGGCTTCTCGCCCGAACATAGTGTCCCCCAGGCCGTCCACGCTGCAGCACGTGTTGGAAGGTCCCTGCTGTTTGAGACTGAACCGTATTCCTCTGCACGGACAGACCACACCTGGCTTGTCCAGCATCCACAGGTGGACGTTCGAGTTGCTTTTTTTTTTGGCCACACCAGCATGGCTTGTGGGATCTAGTTCTCCAACCAGGGATGGAACCTGGGCCCTCGGCAGTGAGAGCACAGAGTCCTAACCGCCAGGGAATTCTCTCTACCTTCTGACTGTTGTGAATAAGTGTGAATGTGCGAACATCTCTTCAAGACCCTGCTTTCAGTTCTTTGGGGAATTTATCCAGAGAGGCAAGTGCTGGGTCACGTGGTAACTCTGCTCTAACATTCTGTGGAACCGCCACACCGTTTCCACGGCGGCTGAACCGTTTGATGCTCCCACCAGCAGAGCTCCAGGGTCCCAGTTTCTCCACATCCTCCCCAACACTCCCTGTCTTCTAGTTTCTGATAGTAGCTGTCTTAATGGTTATGTGCACTAACCTTCCTTAAGGAGAAAAATTCCCCTTGATGGAAACTGAATGGAGATGTAGAAAATGGTTAGTCACCCAGAATCAGCCTGTCCTAATTGGAAGATCTTTTTTCCTGCAGCCAGAATCACGCGTGCAGTGTGGTCTCTCATTATGAGTGATAGAATTCCTGAGCAAGTGAAAAGGCACACACACCACTTACTTGGTTAGAGAGACCTACTGACTGGCCTCCCTAAGGCCGCTTCAGACTGACTCTGACCCCAGAAAAAATACCACAGGGCTTCCTCTAGTTAGATAAGTGGATTCTGTAGTTTTACAGTGAAAACCAGATAAGCCAGAAGAGCCGAGAAAAATCTGAAAAGAAGAGTATAGCAAGAGGTGATTAAACCTCCCAGATCATAAACTATATCAGTGCTAGAATAATTGGGGTTTGGTGCGTGATCGGGCCTATAGATCAGTAGGAAATACTAGAAAATCCAGAAATAGAGCCACATACAGGTGCACATTTACATGTGGTGAAGGAGCATCTCACAACAGTGGGGATGAGCCCTTTGGTGAATGGGGTTGACACAGCCAGGTGGCCACTTGGGAAAAGTGAAGTTAAATCCTTCTCACCTGCTGCGTCTGAGGAAATTGCAGGCAGGTCAGAGATCTAAGTGCATAGGGAGGCGGCCCAGTGCCACCAGAAGCCACATGTGTCTCGTATGACCTTGAAGGAGGGAAGACATTTTCTAAATACAACTCAAAACCCAACAGCCATAGTGGGAAAGACTGGTCAATTTGACCAAATACAAATTTGAAAATAGCACATGGAAAACAGCATAAACAAAGCAAAGATGAATAATAAAATGGGAAAAAATGTATTCTACCTATATCCCAAAAGGCCAATCTTCTTAATATGTATAGAGTTTCTATAAACCAATAAGAAATCTACCAGCAACTCAAGAGGAAGGACAAAGAATATGGTCAGTTTGTTTTAAAAAGGAAATCTGGATGGTTCCTGAATGTCCGATACACAGCCTCACTCATCGTCAGGGGAATACAGATCAGATGCGAGGAGATGCCATTGTTTGTGAATTAGGCTAGTAAAGTGAAAAGGCTAGAAAACCCGCCAGGTTGTAGTGGGAAACAGTTGTGCTCAGGCTGCAGGTAGGAACATGGCAGCGGTGCCTGCCACAGATGACAAGCACATCTTCCTTGGTCCAGCGCTTCCTATTGTCAGAAGTCGTGCTAACAACACACTTATACACGCGTAAGTGGCATAGGCACAAGGGCCGCCGCACCTGCAGGACCGCCCCTCCGAGTCTGGGCAGGATGCCCTGCAGGTTGCCGGCACAGCCGTCAGCAGGGGAAATCATCTCCAAGACATAGTTCTCTTTCTTCCCAAGACACATTCTTTTTTTTAAATCCACAATGGGCTGTTTTATTTTTTTTTTTAATTTATTTAATTTATTTTTGGCTGCATTGAGTCTTTGTTGTTGCACACGGGGTTTCTCTAGTTGGGCGAGCAGGGGCTACTCTTCGTTGCGGTGCGCAGGCTTCTCATTGCGGTGTCTTCTCGTTGCGGAGCATGGGCCTAGGCATGCGGGCTTCAGTAGTTGTGGCTCGCGGGCTCTAGAGCACTCGGGCTTCAGCAGTTGCAGCGCGTGGGCTCAGTAGTTGTGGTGCACGGGCTTAGTTGCTCCACGGCGTGTGGGATCTTCCCAGACCAGGGCTCGATCCCATGTCCCCTACATTGGCAGGCAGATTCTTAACCACTGCACCACCAAGAAAGCCCCCCAAGACACATTCTTAAGTGAAGAATATACAATTTTTCTTGAATTTTTAAGGAAAGTTAATTAAACTCCTTACTTTGCAAACTTGAAAAGAATTATAGAAGAAAATTAGTTTCTGGTCTCTTTTTCCTCCCACAATGAATATAACATTCTTTTGGGCTGCACGTTTCCTTGGTTGCCTCTACAGTATCAATAGCAAGAGAAGGTCACGTGCCCCCACCTGGCCGCACTGTTCCCCCCCAACCCATCCCAGGTGGCGGGGAGGTGTGGCTCTCCCCCAGGCCACAGGTGACTGCCCCTTGGTTTCTGTGGCCCTTCCCAGTATCACGAAGCCCTGCAGCTCTGCCTGGAGCAGAACTTGACCATCACTGAGGAGATGGCCGAAAAGATGACGGTGTCCAAGGACTGCAAGGAGCTGTCTGAAGAGTCCCGGCGTGAGCTGCTGGAGCAGATTGCCAGCTGCTGCATGCGCCAGGGCAACTACCACCTGGCCACCAAGAAGTACACGCAGGCAGGGGACAGGCTGAAGGTGAGTGCAGCCCGGCACATGGGTGCCCCGTGGGATGAGCTTCCGGGCAGGGCTCTGAGGGCGCCTGCCAAGACCTTGCAGCCCAGAGCTCGCTTGTCCTGAAGACACACCTGCAGCGTCAGGCGGGAGCTCTGTCCACCTTGCCAGGAAGGGGCCAGCCCGGCTCTTTCTCTGTCCAGGCCATGAGAGCACTGCTCAAGTCTGGGGACACTGAGAAAATTGTGTTCTTTGCGGGCGTCTCGAGGCAAAAGGAGATATACATCATGGCAGCCAACTACCTGCAGTCCCTGGACTGGCAGAAGGACCCGGAGATCATGAAGAGCATCATCAGCTTCTACACCAAGGGCCGGGCCCTGGACCTCCTGGCCGGCTTCTACGATGCCTGTGCCCAGGTACCGACCCCCCACTTCCAGGGGCCCCGGGTGGGTGGGGGACCCATGGGTCCTGACGCCTCCTCGTGCAGGTAGAGATCGATGAGTACCAGAACTACGACAAGGCCCACGGGGCGCTGACTGAGGCCTGCAAGTGCCTGTCCAAGGCCAAGGCCAGGATCCCACTGGACCAGGAGGCCAGGCTGGCGCAGCTGCAGAGCAAAATGGCACTGATGAAGCGCTTCATGCAGGCCCGCAGGTGCGTCAGCCTTGGGGCAGCACGGCACTTCCAGTGGACGTTCTTCTAAGGAACGCCTTGGACAGCTGGACGGGAAGGGCAGGGTGTGCCGTTGCTCTATGCACGTCGGGGCTCCTCTGGTTCCCGCAGAACCGGGCCGACTCTTGGGAGGTTGTTCCAGAAACAGCAGAGACCTTTGAGGGAGGAAAGTGGTGGTCGGGGGAGGCAGGTTGGTGTCAGGAGAGGCTGTGTCTGAGGGGAGCCCGGGGCCTGCTCAGGTGCGTGCAGGGGTCCGGCAGGTGGTTCTGGGGAGGGGGCCCGTGGGGTGGAGGCTCGGGCAGCACGCCGCCTGTTTTAAGACAGGCCATAAATCCAAATGTGTCCGGGACCTCAGTTTTTACTTATTGGCAGTTCGTCCAGTGCTTCCAAGACCCTCGTGTGGGCAGCAGGGCTCAGCTTCTGCCTAAACCAATGAAAGCACTTTGCTTATCTGAGCAGAGGCTTTCCAAAGACTTCCAAAAACATTTTGAATGCTGTTTATGGAGTGGGGCTCTTTGAAGGGTGCTCCCCCACTCGGATGTGTAGGTTCAGGAACGTCAGGGCTGCAGGAGGGAGGGGGTTCAGCCACAGGGCAGGGTGCTTGGACAGAGGGAGGGGAATGCGGGGGCCAGAGGGCCGGCCTGTGGGGGACTCACAGGACCTCCTGGTCCCACCCCCGCCTGCACGCACCGCACCAGGCACTGTGGAGACCCTGGGCGTCACTGTGCTGGCCTTTGCCTGGGCTGCCCTCCCTGACTGCTTCCCCACAGTGACTCACCCCCTCCATGCCCTCGCCCCTCTGCCCCAGGTCACGCTCCAGGCTGCTCCCTGGGCGGGACTGGCATTGACAGGCCGTGCCCTCCAGAGTCTAGTGCAGCACCAGTACCAGCCCTGCGAGCGGTCAGTACGTTTTGTTAAAACAAATTAGTGAATTTATGAATTGACTCAATAAAGAATTAATTTAGTTCACGGGAATTACCTTCTCAAAAGCTGCATCCTCCAGGCCGAGAGCCTGCCCTAACCCCTGACGTGCAGCCGTGCCCTGGGTTGGGGCTCAGCATGTCCGTGCTCCCAGCAGGACATACACCGAGGACCCCAAGGAGTCGGTCAGGCAGTGCAAGCTGCTCCTGGAGGAGCCAGACCTGGACAGCACCGTCCGCGTCGGGGACGTATACGGCTTCCTGGTAGAGCGCCACGTGCAGATGGAGGACCTGCAGACGGTGAGGCCGCACCTGGGGCTGATGGGGTTGCGGGGTGATGGGGGTATCCCGGCTGCAGAGCCCCCTGCGGAGCTCGCAGTGGGGGAGGCACCTCCCCACGTTTCGATTTTCTTTTTGACTTTTCAGCCTTTCTTATTTTGAAATAATTTCAAACTGAGAAGTTACAAGAATAATAGAACCCAGCCCTTTACCAGATTCACATTTTTTTAACGTTTTGCCACATTTATGTATTCATTATATGTTTTAAATTTTCTATTTTATACATACAATGGGTATTTTCTGAGCCATTTGACAGGCACAGACATCCTTTCCTGCCCCTTCACTCCTCAGTTTGCTAATAACACTTGGGGTGCCCACCTCCTGGAGTTGAGAGAGTGTATGTAAGATGGGTGTCACTTCCTTAAATGTAGGATAGAATGTGTAAGTGAACCCGCTGGTCCTGGAGCTTTCTTTGTGGAAGGGTTTTTTTTTTTTTTTTTTTTTTTTTTTTAATGAAGATCTTTGAATCAGATGCGTATGATTGATTGATTGATTGATTGATTGATTGATTTTGGCTGTGTTGGGTCTTCGTTTCTGTGCGAGGGCTTTCTCCAGTTGTGGCAAGCGGGGGCCACTCTTCATCGCGATGCGCGGGCCTCTCACCGTCGCGGCCTCTCTCGCCGCGGAGCACAGGCTCCAGACGCGCAGGCTCAGCAGTTGTGGCTCACGGGCCCAGCCGCTTCGCGGCATGTGGGATCTTCCCAGGCCAGGGCTCGAACCCGTGTCCCCTGCATTAGCAGGCAGACTCTCAACCACTGCGCCACCAGGGAAGCCTGTGGAAGGGTTTTGATAATTCAGTTTAACAGAGCAGTTCTCAAACATTTTGGTCCTGGGACCCCTTTACGCTGGGGAAGTTATTGAGGACCCTAAGAGCTTTTATTTATGTGGGTTATATCTACCAATATTTACTGTATTAGAAAATAAACTAATAAATTTGTAAAATATTTGTTAATTTACTTAAAAATAAAATAAACCCACTACATGGTAACATAGGTAACATTTTCATTTAAAATAACAGTATTTTTCAAAACAAAGACATCTAGTGAGAAAAGTAACTTTGTTTTACATTGTTGCAAATCTCTTTAATGTCTGACATAATACAGGACAGCCAGACTCTCCGTGTCTGCTTCTGCATTCAATGTGGTAAAATAAGTTCTTTTCACTGAAATATGAAATCTGTGATGAAAACGCAGCTTCACCCCAATGTGTAGGTGAGAAGGGGAGGACCTTGTAGCAGCCCTGTCAAGTATTTGCGGGTCTTAAGACACCACACCACATTCCACAAGTGGTGTTTTCCTAAGTTAGTTGCAATGAGCAATCTGAAACCATGTCAGCGTGCTTTTTGTACTTGTTACCTTAAAACCCGTTGGTCTATCTTGCATCTTTTACACATACGTGATTTTGTAACATCATGGTGGTCGTTTGGAAAATACTGGTTCACTGGGTTGTGCAAATGTCAAAACATTTCATTACACACATCAAAGAAATCCTGTTGGCTAACATCACCAGCGATCTCATCAGGAAAGTCCAAGTGTTGGGTGGACATGCAGCTGGTGGTGGCTGCGATGTAGGTGGGTGTGTGGTAGTGTCTCACTGTGGCTGTAACGCACCCTGTCCGCGTGGCTGGCGGCGAGCCCCTGCTCAGGTCCCCTCCTGCGAGTGCTCACACCGTTCCCCTCGCTTCACTGCGTGTTTGTCTTCTTATTGTTGAGTGTGGCCTGGACGTTGTCTGCATCAGATGTGTGAGCTGCCGTGTTTTCTCCCCGTCTGTAGGGAGTTCCCTTTCATTCCTTGCCCTCCCCCTCCTTCTGGACTCCAGCCACTTGTATATATTGGCCCCTGGCTCAACTGATTCTCCTTTTCCCAGAATTTTTCCTGTTTTCATTTGGGGCGGTTGCTTTGCTGTTGCTGCAAGTTGACTGTCTTCCTTCTGCAGAGTCCGCTCTGCTGTTGCTCCGTCCGTAGTTTCACCTCCAATGGGTCTGAACCGGCTCTCCTCCCTCCATCTCCTGTGTCTCTTTACTCTGCTCTTTCCTCTGCCTTACTGGGCACGTGAAATATTTACTACTGTAAAGTCTTCGGCTCCCGTGTCAATTCCAGATGTCCCTATTGGTCGATTCTTCTCTTTGTTATGGTTCATATTTTCCTGCTTTGCAGGTCTGCAATTATTTATTGGATTCCAGACACTGTAAATGTTTTAGGTTATCAAGTGATGGAGTCTGTGTGTGTGTTCCTTTCAATATTGTTGAGTTTTCTTCTGGGATGAGGGTAAGTTACTTGGAAACAAATTTGATCCTTTTGTGACTGTATTTGGGAAATCTGTAATTATTTTTCCTTCAAATATTTTTTTTCTGCCTTATTCTCTCTTTCTGGGTCTCCAGTTAAGTGTTAGGCCTTTTCATATTAAGTGGATACACATTTGTAATTGACGTTCATTGTTATTGATCTTTTCTTCCTATTACTTGAATTAGGTAACATAACTATCTTCAAATATACTGACTCTTCTTTGGCTATCTTCAATCCGCTGTTAACCTGTCCAGCAAATTTTTCATTGTAGATTTTGTATTTTTCAGTTCTAGGATTTATACTTAGTTCTTTTTCTTTTTATTTTTCTGCTAAAATTTCCTATTTATTGATTCATTAAGAATGAACACTTTATACTTTTTTTAAAAATTTTATTTATTTATTCATTTTTGGCTGTGTTGGGTCTTCATTTCTGCGCGAGGGCCTTCTCTAGTTGTGGCAAGCAGGGGCCACTCTTCATCGCGGTGCGCAGGCCTCTCACTGTTGCAGCCTCTCCTGTTGCCGAGCACAGGCTCCAGACGTGCAGGCTCAGTAGTTGTGGCTCACGGGCCCAGTTGCTCCATGGCATGTGGGATCTTCCCAGACCAGGGCTCGAACCCATGTCCCCTGCATTGGCAGGCAGACTCTCAACCACTGTGCCACCAGGGAAACCCAACACTTTATACTCTTGAGCATAGTTGTAATTGCTGCTCCAAAGTCTGTGGCGCTAATTCAAACATCTGGATCATGTTGAGTTGGTCTCCATTATTTGTCTTTTCTCTTGAGTATAGGTGAGGTTTTCCTGTTTCTTTTTATGTCTAGCAGTTTTTTGTATCCCGGACATTGTGGATAACACATTGTAGAGACCCTGGCTTCTGCTATGTCCTCCTTCTGTCCTGTTTTCCTTAGGCAGCCACCTTTGTTGAGCTCAGAGTGTAAGCCCCCCCACCGTGGTGGGCGGCAGCGGGGCTCTCTGCTCAGTACATGGCTTTGCTCAGGCTCCTTGGCATATGGCCGGTCCCCAGCACATGCAGAGTCAAGGTCAAGCAGAGGTCAGGGCAGAGCCCACACTCGGAATCTGTCCGCTCCACGACTGTCTTCACCGTTTCCTCACATGCCAGCTGCTGTGGTGGATGCAGTTCTGATTCTGGTTCTTTTGGCCAGTAAGGGTGTGGTTTCTTTGTGCCTTTTACTTCCCCCAGTGGCCCTGACTGGGCCTCCCCGAGGCAGAAGTTACAACAAGCAGAAAACTCACCCAAGTGTTGGCTCCCCCAGCCCACCTGCCCACGGTTGTTCTCCAGAGCCTTTTGCATTTTGCCCAGTTTTTTTTTACGTGAGTCCTTGTTACCTTAAAAGTGAGTTTTTTTTACGTGAGTCCTTGTTGTTTGGGAGGGGGGCTGTTCTAATGTGAGTTACCCTGCCCTCACCAGAAGCCTCTGTCCTCGTTCTTTTCGGTCTTAGTCCTCTAGTAACCAGCAGCAGAACCCCACCTGGCTGCATTTTCCCTCCATGTTCTAAAGGGCAGCACACAGACTGTGCTATAGTCCACGTGCTCTGCCCACGGCCTGTCCCTCACAGGTAGTTCCTGGTGAGGCTGCAGTGACCCCGAGGGACCCCCGCCTTCCTTTCCCAAGTGCTGGCAAACCCAGGATTGACAACTCATTCAGAAGAGTTGCCAGTGGGCCAGGCCGGCCTCACGGGGTGCAGTTCCCAGATTCCCAGGAAAGCCAAGCATCTGTGGCCCAGGTCTGGGGGGTCAGCACCATGAACTCAGACTTCCCGGCCCACTTGCTCACATCCTCCCGGCCCTGCCACTTCCACTCACCGACCCCTTTTGTTGTTGGGGAAACAGCTCTAAAGTGAATCCCAACAGGTTCCCTCTTTTTTGGAGAATAAAACAAAAGTGGACTGCGGAGATGCTCAGACCACTGAATCCTCAAAATTAACAGAAAAATCACATTTCAAGTATTTCACCAAATTCTTTGTTGTCTCAAGCCTTGTTTGAAGCCCGTAGGATTTAGTAACTTTAAATTTTAAAAAATCTATAAATAAATTGAGAAAGGATAGGCCTGCATGAGTTTCCTCCCCGGGTGGGGGCAGGGGGCACAGAAGCCCCCGCTGCTGCTCCGGGGTCTCCCCGTCCCTGGGACGTCCCTCCCGCTCGGTCCTCATGGCCCCATCCTGAGTCCAGTCGTGACAGACTGCCGACCCTCCTTCTGGAGACGCTGCTTCCCTTGACCCCAGTGCACCTCTAGGCCCGGCTGTGTCGTTCCCCGCCCCCAGGTGTTCTCTCTGGCTTCCCCGCCGTCTCCCACCCCCTCCCCTCTGCATAGGCTCCCCCACCCAAACCCCACAGCTGCCCAACTCCCTCCACCCTTGCTGGGCTGGGCTTCTCACCGAAGCGCCCACTGGCCTGGCTTGGTCCTCCTTGTACCTGTGTCCTGTGTGCCCAGCACGGCACCTGGCTCACAGCTGGCCCTCAGCAGACACCAAGGGGCATCCCCTGGTGCCTGGATGTCTCCTTCCGTCGTTGGAGGGCTCCTGAGCACTTGCACACTGCATCCCCCATCCCTCCAAACACCCTATTTTATCTTTATGATCTTTATTGTTTATATCAGACAGTTATATCTGTCTGAAATAAGATCATTCTAAAATTTTATCATCTTTAAGAAATGCTAAGATGTGATTATTTCCTCATAAAGTCAAAAAGCTCCTGGAAATTTTGTTCATATTCTGAATTGATAGTGTACCCGCAGAAGCCACGTGAGGCCCTGTTCCAGCTCCTTGTGCTTGCACATGACCCTCTATGTGGGTGCAGGCAGGTGGAGCAAGTGTAAGCACACCCGTCCTGCCTCAGACCCCACCCCGAGCTGCCGTGCGGCCCCCATGCCCCCCCCCCACATATTCCCACTGGTAGGACCAGAGGAAGTCCTACAGGAAAACCACCGACAATCCCATAGTTCACCAGCCCCAGGCCAAGGACCACACACACGAGACTCACTAACCACAGGCCAATTAACTGGGGTAAATTGGAGGCCTGGTCAAAATACACAAGACAAACCATTTGTATGTTGCTGCCGGCCCTCCGGCCCAACAAGCACACACCCCAGAGTGAATGAAACAGACGGGAGACATGAATCCATCCTTCCCTCGAGGTCTCCCTGTGTGCATCCAGGGTGGGCGGACCCTCCGGGGAGCGTGGTCCCCAGGCACACAGGGTCCTGGTAACAGGCTGCCCATGGGACTCCCTGGGGGAGCTCACAGCACTGACCACCGGAGCCTGAGCCTCACTGCCCGCAGATGCCACCAACGCTTGGGAAGGCCAAGAGGCCACCTGAGCCCCTTCACCAAAGGTGTCCCTCCCCTGTTCACTCTGCCCCTGGGCTGGGCCCCTTGTTCCCACTGTGCACTGACTGGTCACGGCTGTTGTGTGTGACCCAGGCCTACAAGTACCTGGAGGAGATGCGGAAGAGAGTGCCCTCCACCAACGTGTCGTACTACGTGAGCCAGCGCACTGTGGACGCCGTGCACCAGGGCTTGGGCATCCCTCTGACGCGCACCATGCCGGAGCAGATGCGCCACAACAGCGTGGAGGATCACAAGGAGATGGACGAGGAGGTGATGGAGGAGGTGGAGAATGGCCCCTGAAGGCCTGCTGCTGCCCAGGCTCTTCTGGGACTTAGCAGTCATTGTCAGTAGCAGGAGCCCGACGTACCTGGTGAAAGTTTTGTGTCTGAGTCCGTAGGCAGAGCTGTGGGAAGATGCGCTAGCCTCCGAGGGGCATCAGGGGGAGGGTCTCTAAGCCACCCCCTTCTGAGTCCCTGGCCCCTGCAGGGTTTTGTTTTAGCCCCTCGGCAGTCAAGGGAGTTGGTTCATTTTTCCCATGACATTCCCCCAAGTACAAGGTGTAAAGCCTAAGAAACTGAGGGTGTCCCCATATTCCCGCCCCCCCCTCCTGGCACCCACACAGGTTGCCCGGCAGTGCATCTGACTGGTTCCCACAGGACACCCCGTCCTGACCACAGGGAGCCAATGGTTGGCACTGGGCTGCAGCCGGAGGCTCTGTCTGTCTAGGCCGCGCCCTTTCTGTCACCAGCTCCCACCAGCTCCCACCGTAAGGGGCCATCAGGGACAGCACCGTGATGAGGGCGGGGGGGCTGTCTCACGCTTTCCCACCCCCCAGCTCCACCCACCAGCTGCCGAAATTCTCCAAATAAAGTCTGTTTTCTCAGAGGCCCGTGTCCCCTTCCTGCCCCCACTTCCATGTCTCCCCTTCAGGGGGCCGTGTGTGGGCACCAGGCTCCCTGCAGGAGTGAAAACCACAAAGAACTCCTGCACCTCTTTTATTCTTCCTTTTCTGTTGTTCTTAAAGTCCCTGGCCTTTAGGTGAGGAAGGGCTGGGGGCACATCGCTAAGAAGCCCCCAGGCCCAGTGGCCCCAGCTCTGCAGTCTGCAGGCTGCACGGAGGCACTGGGCTGAGCAGCCGTCCTGGAGCCCAAGCCTCAGAGGCCACGTCCCGGTCCCAGTCCATGGCGGGCAGAACCCGAGGCCCTGATGCAGAGTCTTCGCTGAGCTGCAGACACTCCAGGCTGTACCAGCTGCACCTCCACCCCACGTGCTGGCCCCCAGCCCGCACTCTTCCAGCGGGACATGCCTCCCGGGGGTCGGGGGCTAAGGAGAGGAGAGCAGGAGGAGCTTGTCTCGGAGCTTCTCCAGAAGCAGTAGTGCCTTCACTGCCAGCAGCCTGCAGTCCTCGTCTGGGTCCTTCTCGGCCACGTCTGCAAAGACAGAAATGGAAGCGTGGGCAGCATCACAGCACTGAGCGGGCCAGCCCTCTTCAGCTGCTCTCATTTGAGGCCTCCTGAATGAGCCCCGCGTGGCACCAGAACCTCCTCAGACGCCGGCAAAGGGCTCCTTAGCACCTGGGGCTGGGAGCCCGGCCGGGGAGGCACCTGCACCCACAGCACAAGGCCCCGAGCCGTCCCGACATGCCGAATGCAGATGTGCTCAGACGCCCATGTGCGGGGTCTGGCCTGCAGGAGCCTAGGAAGCTCATGGGCTGCCTCGCCGGACAGCGTTGGCAGAAAGGGAGAGAAAGGCCGCCATCAGAACCACCGGGCCTGCCAGTGTGGATGCAGATGAGCCGCGAGCCCTGAGGGTGGACATGGGCACGGTGGCTCTGAGGGCCGTGGCTCAAGTGCCCACAGGTGGGGGTACTACTGGCCACAGAGACTTTTTAAAAAGAGCACACATGGGCTTCCCTGGTGGCGCAGCGGTTGAGAGTCTGCCTGCCAATGCAGGGGACACAGGTTCGAGCCCTGGTCTGGGAGGATCCCACATGCCGCGGAGCAACTAGGCCCGTGAGCCACAACTACTGAGCCTGCGCGTCTGGAGCTTGTGCTCCGCAACAAGAGAGGCCATGACAGTGAGAGGCCCACGCACCGCGATGAAGAGTGGCCCCTGCTTGCCGCAACTAGAGAAGGCCCTCGCACAGAAACGAAGACCCAACACAGCCAAAAATAAATACATAAAAAAAAACCCACATGGGGGCTTCCCTGGTGGCGCAGTGGTTGAGAATCTGCCTGCTAATGCAGGGGACACGGGTTCGAGCCCTGGTCTGGGAAGATCCCACATGCCACGGAGCAGCTGGGCCCGTGAGCCACGATTGCTGAGCCTGCGCGTCTGGAGCCTGTGCCCCGCAACGGGAGGGGCCGCGATAGTGAAAGGCCCGCGCACCGCGATGAAGAGCGGTCCCCGCACCGCGATGAAGAGTGGCCCCCACTTGCCGTAACCAGAGAAAGCCCTCGCACGAACCGAAGACCCAACACAGCCAAAAATAAATAAATAAATAAATAAAGTAGCTATAAAAAAAATTAAAAAAAAAAAAAAAAACCCACATGTGTGTGGGGAAGGGGTGGCCACCAGAGAAAATGTGGCAAAATGTCAATCACCACTGTAACTTTGCTGAGGATGGAACTTTCCAGCATATACAGGTGCCACCCCCACGTCTGGGCGCCTTCCCTGCAGGACTCCCCAAAGTCAAAGTGACCCGACAGCAGCCATGTCCCCACCCCCACACTGAGGACACTCAGAACACAAACGGGAGCCACATGACGCTCATGCTGGGCTGGGGACTGGGCCACGCTGCCCACGAGCTGACAGCCCCCCGGCCCCTCCAGGCTGCACCAGCCTCCCGCCGCCTGGCCACAGTGACCCCGGCCTAGCAATCACCTCCCAGCCAGGACCGGGCCTCCAGCAGCTCGTCCAGCAGGTCTGCCAGCAGCCGCTCAGCCGGAACGCTGAGGAGGACGGCGGAGACAGCAGACAGCAAGCCCCGCCGCACATAGCTGCAGAGAAGGCAAGAGACTGAGCCGTGAGGAGCCGCAGCCTGGCGCCCTCCACCCAGGCCAGGGAAGCCCCACCGGCCATTCCTGCTGCAGGAGCGCCCAGCCAGGCTGCCTCTTGGCCACCCCGGAAGCCGCCACCCACCTCCCACTGTCCACTTTCCAGCAGGATTCAGGACCCCCACCCCACCCAACTCCCCTCAGCCCTGTAGCTACTCACGCGTCACCATGGAAACGAAGGGCCCACACGAACTCCAGCAGGGCCTTGCCCATGGGCACAGCCACCTGAAACAGCACAAGCCAGTAGGCAGGGGTCCTGGCACACAGCAGTCCCCACCTCAGACCCCATCCTCAGGTCCAAACACTCCTGTCCCAAGGCAAGGCCCACAGGGGGACAGAACATGGCGCAGACCCCACAGGAGGTGAGCCATCAGATGCCAGGGGAACGGGGTCCCAGCTTACCGTGGTGTTCACAGCCAGGTACATCAGGGCCCCTAAGGTGTGGGCCAGTCTCCCAAGAACCAACTGGTCACCTCCCAAAAGGTCGAAAGTCACAAGAGGCCTACAACACAGAACCCAGCGAATGGTGCAGGACAGGTACTCAGGGCTGGCTCCCCAACCTCGTGGGCCACCAAGGGCACCCCAAGCCCCTGGACTCCCCTCCTTACTGCCTGTCCCCACGTGGCGCCCAGAGCCACAAGGAGAAGGCGGTGGACAGACTCCCCGTCACTTTGCAAGGCCGCCTGGTCAAGCCCGGGCCTGGATCAGGAAGCAGGACCGCTGCCTGCAGGGCCTCTGCAGCAAAGGGCTCCAGGCCCTTCCCTCTGTCCACAGAGCCTTGCACCCATGTGGCGATGGCTGGGGCATATCTGCACCCCGCTCGGGCTGAGGCAGGACAAGGATGCGCACGGGGGCGGCAGGCCACGCCGGGTCGAGGCACCAGGGTGAGGCTCTGGCCCTGGCCCCACCATGAACCCAGCATCCGGAGGTGACGGAGACCCTGACGCCTAATGCCCTCACGTCACTTGATTTAAGCTACGAACAATCACAGCCAAGTTCCTGACCACCCTGAGCCCAAACCCCACCTTAGCCCCCACCCTAGGGACCCTCCAGCCCACGGGTGCCAGGGCTCCTGTTCCCCAAATCACAGGCCTCCAGAAAACTCGCTCACCTGTCAAAATGTTGAAGGAGGGGGAAGAAGAAGTAGCCAGCCACCGAGTTGAATTCGTTGGGGCCAACGGCTGGTGCCCGCCCCACAGAGCCCTGCCAAACACACATGCTCACAGGGCACAGGGCACAGCCCCGCCAGGGGACCTCACACCAGGGACACTTGGGAGGGGTGGTCCTGAGCACCAGAGGAGCGGGCACCACCCCCCACCCCCGGTGACGACTGAGAATGTTTCCAGACATGGCCCAACGTCCCAGGGGAGCACGTTCAGCCCCGGCCTAGAGGGACCCCAATGACCCAGCACGTGCCGGGCCAGTTGTTGCCGACAGAGAACCCTCAGGGCTGTTTTCACACCCACATCTGCATTCACGTTTTAAAGTCACTTCAACATGATGCCCTAACAGCATGTGTCACATCACTCAATTTGTACCAAAAACCCTCCCTTCACAGGACACTGTGGTCGCTGTCCCCTCGGGGCAGAAGTCCCGCCCAAGAGGCCACCCCAGGGCCTGGCTGACCTTGGAAAACCACCGGGTCTTGCGTCTGACGCGCTCCTCCACCACCGCCCGCCAGGCCGGGACCACAGCACCACCAGGCTGGGAGCCGGGGTCTGGGGAGCCCCGCTGGGGAGCCTTCCCAAGGCGCCCCGGCCGAGACAGCTCCTGGGCGGCCAGAGTCAGGACCTAGAAGAGAGGAGACACCCGGGGCAGCCGCCATCCCACTGGGGAAGGATGACATTTTCCAAATTTCAAGGTGAATCGGGTGCCCTCGAAGGCCCTGGCAGTCCTCGGCGGGGAGGTTCTGGGAACCCCATGCAAGTCAGTTCGAGTCCCTCAGGCTCACTTCACTTTGTGGGGGCACAGGAAGGAGGTGGGCGTGCTCCCTGCTGACGAGCCCGAAACCTTTGGTCACTTCTCCCAAAGCCCATCCAATCCCGCCACTCCCACCTCTCAGGAAAAGGGAAGGAACCCCGGCCCAGGCCATATGTGGACGGAGCCGGACCCGGAGGCCACACATGCGACCTTGTTTTTAGGAAGCACCCAGGACAGGCAGATGCACAGACAGAGCAGACTGACTGCGGGGCTGGGGGTGGGGGAGGGAGCATCTTGGGTTCTTTTGAGGGTGACGTGGG
This sequence comes from Balaenoptera acutorostrata, assembly GCF_949987535.1. NCBI lineage: Eukaryota > Metazoa > Chordata > Mammalia > Artiodactyla > Balaenopteridae > Balaenoptera > Balaenoptera acutorostrata. The sequence goes on from NC_080078.1 coordinate 38,653,311, forward strand.
ACGTCCTGAAAGCAGGTGGACGTGATGGTCACACGACGTCGGGAAAGTACCAAACGCCCCTGAACTGTATACACGGAAACGCTGAACTTTTTTTCAGCTTTGTCTTAGTCTCTGTGTCACTGTGACGAACACACGTGGTGTGATGTTCACCATGGTAATCATTGTTCAGTGCGGCTCAGCGGCACCAGGTAAACTCATGGTGCCGCTGTCACCACCAGCACCTCCAGAACCTTCTCATCCTCCCAAACTGAACCTCTGTCCCATTAAACCCTGACTCCCCACCCCTCCCCCAGCCCCTGGCACCCACCATCCACTCTCTTTCTCTGTGAATCTGATGGCTGCAGGGACCTCACGTAAGTGGAATTGTACGCTATTTGTCGTTTTGCGTCTGGCTTATTTCACTGAGCACGGTGTCAGAATTTCGTTCCTTTTTAAGACCAAGTAATATTCCACTGTGTGAACCCACCACATTCTGCTTATCTTAAGACTGAATTTTACGGTGTGTGCACAATACCTCAGTAACGCTGTTATCTAAAACAATGCAGCCCCCGAAGCCCACGCTCTGTCAAGAAAACATCAGACAGACGCTGGTCCCAGCCTCTCAGGTCTGGCAACAAGGGGCTTGGGGAGGCCTGTGGTCCCATCCCTGTAGATTCTGGCAAATGCCTGCTCCCCCTCCAGGGGCTTTGCACCAGGCCTGCCAGTCCAGCCCTGATGAGTGGGACAGAGGCCCAGGCACTTACGTCCAGAATGTCCATGCGCTGCCGGAGGCTGTAGTTGAGGGCGTAGAACTGCGCGGTCAGGTACTCCGCCACCTAGGCCAGGCGGACGAGAGGCCTCTGAGGGCCACGATCCCGGAGACAGGGCTCCAGCACAGCCCCTGCGGGGGGCATGACCCGGGCTCCACTCAGCCGCGGGGACTCACCCGAGCCGGGTCTGTGACTGTGACGGCCACCAGGGTCCTCTGGCGCAGCCCCTCGAACCCCGCCACGGCCGTCTTCTCCTCCAGGTGCAGCAGCACCTTGGCCAGCTCCACGCTCACCTGCGCACGGGGTCGGGTGCTCGACAGAAGGGGCTTGTCTCGAGGAGCCTGGGCTGTGCCCTCCGCCCCCCACCCCGGCAGAGGCCCCGCTGCCAAGGCCCATGTGGGCCACATGGGGCTCCCTGAAGACACATGCCCTTGCCAAGCCATCATCCACCCTCCTGCGACCGTGACAGCCCAGCCCTCATGCACTCACCTCCTGAGTGGCAGCCGGGCTCCTGAAGATCAGCCCCTCGAGGGCCCGCAGGGCCGCCTCCCAGCGCTCCCAGTCCTTGGACCCGGTCAGAGCTGCCCAGAACCCACATGGTGCCTGAGTGAAGCGGAGCCGGCGGGCAGGGTAGGCAGCATGCGGGGGACCCGGGGCGGGGGCTGGGGCGCACCTTCCAAACAGCCCCGCACGTACGAGGGCGCCTTGCTGCTTCTCTGCTCCCTGTCTACCGACATGTCGTAGGGGACAAACTCATCATCGCTGAGGAAGAAGCACAGACACGCAGACCTGCCTGTCACCTGGGACTCACCCCCCGTCCCTGAAGCTTCGGGAATGGCTGCCGGGCTGAGAGCCCCGTGGGCTGATTTCCAGGTGGGAGGAGGACTTGTGAGGCAGAGGGAACCGGTGCCGCAAGGCCCACACCCTGAGGCGGGTCCCGCCAGGACCCTCGCACTCTCCCCCGTGGGGCTGCCCCCACCTGTCCAGCTCGGAGTCGGAGCCCTCAGGCCCAACCTGGGGGCCGCTGCGGTCCACAGTCTCTCTGTCAGGAGTCTCTCCACTGACCGGAGCGAAAGACGGGCTTTGGGGACAGAGAAGGATCCCTCAGGGGTGCCCCACAAGTCTCTCATCCCAGAACCCATGCTTCCCGAGGAAGCGCTCTCACCGCCCCCGCCCTCATCTTAGCTTCTGCCTCAGCGATAGCAGGACAGGAGTAACAGGTGTGCAGCAGCCACCCCACCTGGCCCACCACGCCCAGAGCGCCAGGCGGGGACCAGGGACCAGGGCACGGAGACCCTCACCCCGCCTCCGAGGGGCCGTCAGCCGTGGGCTGGGGCATGGCCAAAGCCAGCATCTCGCGGGTCAGCTCATCCTCTTCATACTGCAACGCAGATGAGCTGGAGTTGGCTGGGACGGGAGCAGCAGGAGTGGTACAGCTGGGCCCCTGCGAGGCCCTCCCATCACAGCCCGCAGTCTGCGCTTCTGGCCTCTGGCAGCCAACGGTCTTTCAAGAGCAACTGTCCAGGTTTCCCCCTCTGCAGAGGGTGGCACTGGTGGGGCTGAAGGCTGGAGGGCCTGGGAATCCCCCAGACACAGAGCAGATGTGGCACCGTCTCCAAGGACATCCCAGAGGGCTCGGCACACAGAGGGGAGGCCTGAGAGCCCCGTCTAGAGAATCCACCTGGGGCCATGTGCTCAGGCGCCAGCTAAGGGGCTGCGCCTCCACTCCCCTCCCAGCCGCGGCCTCAGCAGGGCCACCAGGGCCAACTTGACACCAAGCACAGATGCTCCGTGGTCCTAGACACAGGCAGGCACGGTGACATCGGGGCAGGAGTGTCGGCAGCTCAGGAAGAGCACGGCGGGCGCAGCCCTTGCTCACCTGGAACTTCAGGGGAGGCCCCTCGGGGTGGATCCGGGCGCTGGCCACCTCAGCCACGATCATGCCCAAGCGGCGCACGGGGGGCAGGCTGCTGTCCAGGCGGCTCTTCACTCCCTCCATGAGGCTGGCCAACAACTCTGGAAGCACCGACGCGCATGGGCTGAGCTGGGTGGGGGGGGGAATGGGGCTCCGGGGGGGGGCAGTGGGGATGGGGCACCCACCGCGTGCTCACCGTCCTGGCTGTCCCGGAGCTCTGCCTCCCCCAGGTGCGCCAGGCAGATGAGGATGGCCTTGCTGACGTAGCACTGCTGCACCAGGGGCACGTGGCGGATGGCGCTGCTGCTGCCCCACGTCTCCAGGAGCTCCTTCAGCGCCTGGTGGGTGGTAGGCCCAGCCTGGCAGACAGCCCCCGCCTCCCAACGCATCCCGGGACCTCGTGGGCCTTGGTGCCCATGTCCCCACAGCCCCAGAAAGGCTCCGGCCAGCGCCCTCCACCCCAGGCAGGAACGCTCTCCCGACGGGGACTGAGGGTCCCTTACCTGCACAGGCAGCGCTTACCTGCATGAGGAGCGAGCGCCGCTGGCTGTCCATGGCCAGGTAGCCCAGCAGGCTCTGCAGCATGGGCATCTGCAACAGAGCCGGCGTCCTCTCACCGTCTGCCAGGCAGACACCGCCCGCCCGGCCTGGGGAGCCCAGGGGCGGGACGGGTCTGGGCTGAAGGACAGCAACATGTCTGGGCAGCTGAGCACTGCTCCAGCCCCGCCTGCTGCAGCTACCACCCCCGGCCGGCACCCTCACCGTGCAGCTGTACTGTAGGAACAGCAGCTTCCGGGTCATCACAAACTGGGCCTTCTTACTCTTTGTCACCAGGTTCCCCAGCAGCCGTGAGAGGACTTCAGGCCTGTGAGGCACAGCAGTGGGGAGAGGGAAAAGCACAACTCCGAATCCCATGGATCCGCACTGGACCCCCGGGCTCTGCGCTAACCACCAGGGAGCTGGGCAGGTGCTTCAGCCCTGAGTCAGTCCTGAGTCTCCCTCCTCCCAGTAAATGTGGAAACCAGGGAGCCCAGCGACTGGACACAAGAGGACATCCCTTGCCTGCCCCGACCAGTCCAGGTGAAATGCTCCGCCTAGACCAGGGCAGCCAGCTTTGTCTGTGAAGGGCCAGGCTGACAGGCCATCAGGCTCTGTAGAGACACGGTAGCCGAGAGCAGCGATGGCAGGTAGGTACACGGTTGAGTGTGGCTGTTTGCTGATAAGACTTTACTTACAAAAACACAGTGAGCCACATTCAACCCAAAGGCCGTAGTCTGCAGATCCCAGTCTAGACCGAGAGACCCCTGCTTCCTTTAGTGAGTGAGAGCTCAACACACCCTCCCGCCAGCACGGAAGCAGGTGAGGCTGTGTTCCCCTCCTCATCCCTCAAATCAAAGACGTGAAGGTTAAAGAAAAAGAAAAAACAAGAAAACTGATAAAGTCGAGGAGAAAGACCCAGGCAAAGTGACCTACAGCCCTGGGGCAGACAGCACGACAGCCCCGGTGACAGAAAAGGCTGAGCCCTACCCAGTGACCCACGGTATGCTGGGCTCACACGGCAGTTAGGACGTCTCAGCGAAGCCAAACCAGTGGTGCGGCCAGGACAGACCCGGGCCTGTGTTAAGGTGGGGGCGCCCCCTCACGAGGAGCCTTCACACAGGCGAGTAAAAGACTCGAGCAGATGGTTCGTGATGCCTTCAAGACACACACACTCAGCCAGAATCAAAGAAATGTGAAGTCAAACAGGGAGGAAACGTCTTTGGCAGAGAAACAGGCCCTTCGTGCCGGGAGACGGTCTGAAGGCACGTGGACGACAACCAAGCGACCCAACACTGCCCTTTCAGGAACGTGGCCCGCAGACCCCCTTGCTCACAGACACAGAGGTGGACAGGTACACAGGAAAGTCATCACAGCCACCAGGTGGGAGGAAGCTGCATTCCCCGCACACTCTTCTGCATGATTTGGGTTTTTTGAGAACAGGGACCCTCAGGCTGCAGAGAAGCCGCAGCCTCCGTCTCGGTCCAGCCAGGTGAGGACTGAGGGGCCCAGCCCAGCCGTCAGGAGTGGGAAAGATGGGCGTTTGCACAGCCAAACTCTACGAAATGACCGGCCAGCAGACAGAGGGGCCACTGCCCACGTCCCATGAGTGTTGACCCCACATAGGCAGGAGTCGTTTGGATCCCCACCGCCCGCCCTCCTGGGGGAGAAGCGTTTGCAGCAGGAAGGATGCCTTACTTCTTACCCTGGGGCGGCCTCCACGAACCCCTTCAGCACGGCCTCCATGGCCCAGTCGGGCACGCGCTCCACCAGGCACCAGCAGACCCGCTGCCAGAGGCAGCTGCCCTGGGTAAGCACCGTCAGCCGGGGCACAAGCACGCCCAGAACCTCCTCTGAGGGGAAGCACACAGGGGCACTGAGCCTGGGGGCCATGGGGCGTCCAGTGTCTGCAGCCCACAGGCCCACCTGTCACAGAGCCAGGCCCCCACCCAGGGGCCCAGCAGGGCCAGACCCAGGCAAGGGGACCTCAGCAACTCCCCGCAAGGGATCCACACAGCCCACCCCTCCCGGGACGTGCCGCAGCTTCTCCCACGACGAACACTCACTCTGTCTCCCGTGGACGCAGGCTTTCCCCAGGACCTGAGACAGGAAGGAGACGGAGCAGTCCAGGCCACCTGGGACAGGAAGGAGACGGTGGTAAGGCCATCAACGCGCACCTGGCCGAGCAGAGACAGACCTTGTTCCAGGCGGATCCCACGTTGTAAAACTGCCAACTTGTTCAGTCTAATTCCGACTTCACCAGCACTGTTTCCAGCTCAAAGAGCCAATGCAAATAACCATTTAAAAAGCATTATGTTCACAGTGATCCTATAAAGCAGGGACCACTGCGGGGCGCCGGGAGGTGGCAGCACCAGAGGGGCCCAGTGAAGAGGAGGAGCTCTAAGCGCCACAGGGAGGAAATGAGGATGGAGGAACAAGGAGAGGGTGGGCGGCGGCAGCAGCCCCAGAAGAGCCAGGGTGATGGGACTGACCAGGAGACAGATGGCCCCGCACATGATGCAAACGCAGTATCTGAGATCTAAAGATGGGCGTTTGGGATCCTGCCAAGACAGAATTCAACGCAGCCACTCACAGGATGAAGGGGACATTGCTCCAGAGGCATTCAGAACACTCAGGCAGGCGGCCCCTCCCAGCCAGAGCAGGGGCTGGGTGGCCCTGCTGGAACCCCGCTTGGACGCTTGGGCTGGAGAAATGCAGGCGCACGCCTCCCCCTACGTGGTTCCCTCACCCGAGACAGTAATGCTCAGGGACACATTAGGGGGAGCAGAGGGTGTGCAGACACAAGGGGGCTCCACAGAGCAGCACAGGCCTCACCCCTGCGGCCCCCTGCTGAGTGCCACCTGGCCGCCTCCCGGGGCAGCCACTAGCCATGTGCGGTTAACCGTGGGCAGACAGGCGACCCCTCGTGACCCACGTCCACGAGGGCAGAACGGTCTGCGAGATGTGGGCACAACTCCAGCCCCAAGGACACAACACTTAGGTCTATTTCTCTCAACACACGTGAGGACCACCGGCCTGCATCAGCCACCAACCACTCTGAGCGCCGGGTCGGCAGTGCGCACAAGCCCCGGCCCGCAGCTCACTCCGGGGAAGGGGGGGACGTCGGACAACAGGGCGGGGCCCCTCTGAACACCTTAGAGGATGGCCGGTTCCAGGGAGAGAACAAGCCAGCAGCTGCGACACTAAACAGGGTGATCAGGAAGGCAGCCCTGAGAAGAGGCACTCGAGGCCAGAGCACGGGGTGCCCCAAGCAGGAACGCCCGCCAGTCCAGAGCTGGGAGGAGGCGGGAGCAGAGATGCTGGAAGGTTCTGAGTGTGACTCATGGTAACAGCATCATGCAGTTGCTCAGCTCAGACAAGACAGGAGGGCACGTGGGAGGCTGTGGTAAGAATCCAGGCAAGATGAGGGGCTCGGGCCAGGGTGGGGGCAGTGCAGGGGCCAGGGCTGCAGGGAAGGCAGGGCCTCACTGGGGGAAAGGACGGTGGCTCGGACAGCCCGCCCGCTGTTCACCACCTGACACCCACCCCCACTCAGGCTGCCACGGCCCCCGGCTTCTCCCAGCTCTTGGAACACACACGTGGGGAAGCCATGTCCCTGATGCTCCAGAGACCATGATTAGTGGAGAGGGTGGGCAGGAAGCCGCTCCCATGGACCCCAGGTGCAGAGAGCTCCCTCAGAGTTGGCCCCCAGCACCGCCTCCAGACACCAGAGCATGAGGTCCTCCACCCACAATGACAAGGCCACGGGCACCGCAGCCGGCAGCCACCTTGGATAAACCCTCTTCACAGTAACAGCTTTTTGGTTTCCAGACTGTGGACGTTCCCTTATTCTGAGTGAGGGGCCGGGCGGTGAGCAGCCCCACCTGGACATCCAACCAAGGACTGCAGGGCTTACGGGTCAGCTCCACCTCCAAGGCAGCAGAGTTGTGGGTGAAACTTCACGGCTGGGTGGCTGCCGCCCCAGACATGCGATAACGTCTGACTGGACGATGGCACTGCCCAGAGATGGCAAAGTCCCCGGAGCCCTGGGAGGGAGGGAGGGAGGGAACGATGGCCTGAGGAGGCTGTTAGAAGAGGGGCCCTCACCTCGGAGAGAGTCCACGACCACCTGCAGCACCCGCAGGACTTCCTCGCCCAGCAGAGGGAAGTAGTTCTGAGGGAAGAATGTGGCCAGGTTCTCCCACTGCAGACGGTTGCCCAGGAGATCGGGCAGGCCCACCACCTTGGTGAGAAGCGTCTCCTGGAGCAGGGGGAAGGCTGGCCCTGCCTGCTGCTGACACTGCCCCTCCATCACAGCGGCCATCCTGCCCACGCTCAGGAACCTGGCCAGCAGCCGTGCCATCTTCATCAGACGGAAGCTGGGGCTGAACCGAGAGCAGGTATAAACAGCCTCGCTTCCTAGGCGGGGCATGAAAGCCTGCCGGCCCCACGCAGCTTCCCCACCTTGGAATCACCTGACCCACCAACTTCCACAGCAACTGCTGAAAACCCAGCTTCCCAATGACACAGCTTCCCCGCAAGGACCGTGGTGTGCTTGATGTTGAGGGAATGAGTTTGCTGGGGTGCCTCACACAGAGCTGGGGGCCACAGAGTGAAGGGGCCCCAGGAGGATGGCCACGCCCACTGCCTACCTAGACCACCTAAGCCCTGATGCAAACACTCCTGCTGCCCCCGGCCCACACGGCAGGACAGAGGGCTAGGGCCTTCCCATCGCAGGAGATTAACGCAACCCGCTTTTAGTTCAGTGCTCTGACGTGCACAGGTTTTATTCCCTCACCTTTCAGGATGCCAAACTCTCACAGAATTCGGAGAACGCGTTGGTTCGAAATCCTTCAGGTGTTAAAGCGACCCCATAATCAGAGCCGGCCCAGCTCACCTGGCAGCACCCTCGATGGACTCCATCAGCACCAGGAAGGCTTGGTCAGCTGGGCCCTCTAGGAAGAAGCTGGCCCACAGCTCCTCCATTTGGCCGTCAGGCAGCAGCTCCAGCCAGTCGGGGCTCAGCTTGCCGACCAGACATCTGAGAAAGGTGGAAAAGTGGATCCTGGCAAACTCCTCCTGCTCCTCAGGGAGGGCTGAATTCTCCGTTTCACCAAGATAGCGCTTCAGGGACCCCAGGGTGCAGAAGATGCGGCCCCCATCCTCAGAAGATGAAAGGATGTGAACAGCCTCCCAGACGGTGAGCCGGACGGCAGAGACCTCAGGATCCATCCTGGAGTTCACAGGAAAGGCATGTGAGAAAGGAAGTCCAGGGAGCTGTCATCATCCACGTGGGACTCAGTCTCGGATAAGGAAGCACTTTTCACATACTCTCAGAAAGCCCCCTCTCCCGCCCTCGAGGAGGGAAGGTTTCATGGTCCAAGGCTTCCATGGTGCCCTCTGCAGTAGGGCAACCACGCCCCAGGTACCCATGTCTGGAGACATCTTAGATGTCATAATCGGAGGTGCTACTCTGCCTCTAGTGGGTGGCTGAGGCCAGGGATGCTGGTAAACATCCCATATACCCCATTACGCAGGACAGCCCCCACAACAGGAGTATCCAAACCCAAATGTCAAGGGAGCTGAGGTTGGGAGACTCATCAGCACTTCTAACTCCCTTACGCATCTACCTGTGGTTCACCTTGCCAAGCTCCCTTCCTTCCCAGAAACCAAAACCATCTGCAGGTAGCATTTACTTCGGGTCGGGCGCCCCTGCAGCACAAGCGCCATTAAGTAGTCACCTGTCTGTCACCAGTGCACCCAGCCACTAGGTCGGGATGCACTAGGGGCCAAAGAAGTGTCCCCACCGGCCTGGGCCTCCTCGCCCAGGCCGGTCCACGCGGGCTCCTTCTCGGGGCGTTGGAGACCGGCTAGCGATCGCCCGGCCCCGCGCCCGCTCCCCAGCGTGCGCCCGGAGCCCACCTAGTGGCGCGGCGGGCAGCGGTCCTCGGGGGACGGGATGGGGTGTCAGGGCGGGCGGGGACCTCCGGACGGGCAGCGGTCACAGGGAGGCGCGCACCCGCCGGGTCCACAGAGTCTCCAAGGCGCGCTGCGGCCCCGCTCGCTCCGCCAATACAGACCCGTCGCCGATTCGCCACAGCCCCCGAGGCCCCGCTCTGCGCTCGGTTCGCGGCCCAGCTCACGCGGCCGCAGAGCAAAAGTTCCCGGGGCCCTGGTAGAGCTGGTGCTGAATTTTTTGAGTCTGTGGCGCCTGTACCTAGGGGCAGCTGGTGACGAATCTGCGGCGAACCTGCGAGCCGGAAGACGCGCGGGACGGGCGGCTGTATCTGCGCCTGCGCTGGGGGGCGGGGCACATGGGGCGGGGCCCGAGTGGGCGTGGTTCCTGGTGGGCGGGGCAATGTGCTTTGGGCTTGCGCGGCGCGTGGCTTGGAGTCCAGCACTTCTGCGCCCGCCTGCCTTCCCTCAGCCTCCGCGTCGGTCTTCCCGGAGTGACCTCCTCCCGCCCTTCCCCCGCTCGCGAGCCCCAATCTCTCCTGAGCTCACACGTGCGCGCCTCCACAAACTCCTACTGAGCACCAAACGCGTGTGCGGCCTCGCCGCCCTCCCAGAGGTATGGCCCGCTCTCCGCAGGCCGCGACCTTTGCAGGGAAACGCGCCACAGACTAGGATGAAGTCGCAACTGGGGTGATTTCGGGTATTGATGGGTGTCCTGGGACAGGTGCTGCACCGTTCAGCACGGTAGCCACCAGCCACCGGGTCAGTTCCTCGGTTGCACTGTCCACGTGTCAAGGGCTCGATAGCCACCTGACACAATGCACAGCGTAGATATAGGACCTTCCGTCTTGGCAGAACGTCCTATGGCGACCTTGGGGAGCGATCTGGGAAGACTTCTCAAGGAGGTACTATTTCAGCCCAGAAGGCCGTTGAGGTGACATGGAAAACATTTATTCATTCAACATACATTAACTAATTGCCTGCTGAGGCAGCAAGCACTCTTCCAGGGCACAGAATGAAGCAAAGTTCCTGTTCACACGTCAAGGGGGCAAATAAAGTACACGTACAATATATCAGATGGCAGATAATGGTAAGAAAAATTAGGGAGGTTAAGAAAATGAGTGACCAAGAGCGGTCTCCTTTTAAAAGCTCCACCCTGGGTGCAGTTAGGAGAATGGACGGTAGGGGGCAACCGCGGATGCAGAAAGCCCGGAGGGGCGTCCGGTGCGTGGACAAGGGTGGGCCAGGTGGTGAGAAGGAGCTGACCTGGGCTGGACCGGATGGGTTGGACGTGGGTGCGAGGGAGCGAGGAGCGGAGGATGATGCCTTGCTGGGACTCTCCGAGAACTCCTCCCAGGCCGCTCCTGGACTAGAGCCCTTACTACCGTTTCCTACTACAGCTTCCTCCCTTCTCTATTCCCCACATTTTCCTGAATCCTGTTACCCAGTAACTTCTCAAGAGATCGTGCACAGAGGATAAATTTCTTAATCCTTTGCATATCTGAAAAATGCCTTTATTCTTTGCTCCAGGTAGATTCACATTTGAGCTAGATGCACAATTTTATCAGCACATGCTCTAACCATCTGGGCTAACCAGCCACTCTGACTGCTCAGTTTTAAATGAAAATCACTTTGCTGCTCTGTCTTTGGCAGCCAGCTGTGCTGCTGAGGTGGCCCACAGTCCTCTGGAGAAAGTCCCAATCCTTCGCACATGACCAGGTTTTTCTCTCTGGACACATTTAGGATCTTCTCATCTGTGGTGTCTGACACTTGGCAAGATGAGCTTTGGAGTCAGGCCCCATTCCTTGACCTGGCGCTCTCTGCCACGTGGTCTTGAAATGATGGGTGCCCTTGTCTGCAGCACCTTCCTGTATTATCTTCCTAAAATTTCCTCCACTATATCCTGTAGTCTCACTCTCTAAGTTTCTTTTCATTGGATTGATCTCAATCCAATGTTTTCTCTCTTCTATCTCTTTGCCTTTTTGCCTTCTTTCTGACAAATTGCTTTAACTTCACCTTTTAGCTTTTCTGTTATACTTATCTATTTATTTGCATTTTATTTTATTTTTTTATTTAGTCATTTTATTACTTTTTTGATTTTTGGGAAAATCATAATTTTCATTTCCAAGAGCAACTTCTTCCTTTCTGATTATTTCTTTTTTCATAGCATCCGTTTCTTGCCTTGTGTTTTTTTGTTGTTGTTTTGTTTGTTTGTTTTGGCTGGGCCGCGAGGCATGCGGCATCTTAATTCCCTGACCAGGGATCAAACCCGCACCCCCTGCAGTGGAAGTGCCAAGTCTTAACCACTGGACTGCCAGGGAAGTCCCCGTTTCTTGCCTTGTGGACACAAAGCTTTTCTTGTCTCTCTGAGAGTATTATTTAGAATGCCTTTGAGCCTTTCCTTGGCCCTCTGCACGTCTCCCAGTTTCTCTTCTGTTTGGGCAGATTTCTGTCTCACCTGTGGATGGGATTTTGTTTGGTGGGGTGCAGGGAAGCTCTTGCCCACGCTGTCAGTAAGTGCAGGTTTTCTGCCGGGGCTAAAGAAGCTCCCTCCACTCTCCAGCCTGGGGGCAGGTGCCTGGCTTTGGCTGCTGCTTTCCAGAAGCTGGCAGAACCCTCAGACTCCCACAGTCCAATAGGTAGACATTTATTTCAATACCTTGTTGTTAGCATTACCCTTAAAATGAGTGAATTTTATGATATGTATGCTTTCCACTGAATTCTTTTTTAAAAAGAATGGATGATGAAAAAGATTGAAAGGAAAGCCCCTGTCTCTGTGCCCGGGGGCCTGCAGACCTGGAGTCTTTCTCCAGTGCAATGCTGTCCAATCCAACTATGACGTGAGTTCCATATTTAATTTTAAGTATTTTATAGCCATACTAAAAAAAGTAAAAAGAAACAGGTGAAGTTTATTTATTTATTTATTTGGCTGCTTTGGGTCTTAGTTGCAGCATGCAGGCTTCTCTCTAGTTGAGGCGCGTGGGCTCCAGAGCGCGCGGGCTCAGTAGTTGCATTGCATGGGCCCCAGAGTGCATGAGCTTAGTTGCCCCGCGGTGTGTGGGATCTTAGTTTCCCAACCAGGGATTGAACCCACGCCCCCTGCATTGGAAGGCAGGTTCTTAACCACTGGACCACCAGGGAAGTCCTGAAGTTAATTTTATTTATTTTTTATTTTTTAAAATAAATTTATTTGTTTATTTATTTATTAATTTATTTTTGACTGAGTTAGGTCTTTGCTGCTGCACGCGGGCTTTCTCTAGTTGGGGCGAGCAGGGGCTACTCTTTGTTGCAGTTCACGGGCTTCTCATTGCGGTGGCTTCTCTTGTTGCAGAGCATGGGCTCTAGGCGTGCAGGCTTCAGTACTTGTGGCATGCGGGCTCAGTAGCTGTGGTGCATGGGCTTAGTTGCTCCGCGGCATGTGGGATCTTCCCAGACCAGGGCTCGAACCCGTGTCCCCTGCATTGGCAGGCGGATTCTTAACCACTGCGCCACCAGGGAAGTCCCCAACCCATTTTAAAAGTGAGGAAACAGGGACTTCCCTCGTGGTTCTGTGATTAAGAATCCACCTGCCAATTCAGGGGACGCGGGTTCGAGCCCTGGTCCAGGAAGATCCCACATGCCGTGGAGCAACTAAGCCCGTGCGTGCCACAACTACTGAGCTCACGTGCTGCAACTACTGAAGCCTGCGTGCCTAGAGCCCCGTGCTCCGCAACAAGAGAAGCCACCACAATGAGAAGCCTGCGCACCACAACGAAGAGTAGCCTCCGCTCGCCAACTAGAGAAAGCCCCGCGTGCGGCAACGAAGACCCAATGCAGCCAAAAATAAATTAATTAATTAATTTTTTTAAAAGTTGGAAAAGATAACTTTTTTTTAAAAAGTGAGGAAACAAACTAGAGAGGTCTGACGGAACCGCGAGGGGCCTGGTTTCAGCTCTGCATCGAGGAGGTGGCTGGAGGGCACTGCTCCATGGGGAGGGGCCTGAAGTCAGTCCCTGGGGCCTCTTAGCAGTGCTCCCATCTCTGCAGAGCTGTCTGCCCCAGCAATCCCAGGCCTTCAGCTCAAAGACTTGGCCAGCCACCACCTGCCCGCCCCCCAACCCCCCCCCCACCCCCGCCCCTGGTCCGTGAGTCAAGGTCAGGGGATGCATCCTAGGTCTGGAAACACCCCTGGGTGGCCACGGGAAGGTCCTGGAATCACGGACTTCTGCTTCCCCTGGCACTTCCCCAGGACGCGTCCATCTTCATGGAGAGCTGCCCTTCTCAAAGCGTCCTCTTTCCCAGGCTCCTCTGGCCTATTTTGGAGCCCTTGCTCTGTCTCACTCCACTGAGGTGGGAGAGATGACATCTTTTGGGGGGAAGACTTAATTTGATTAGGAAGTGTTTCTTGAGGTCCCTAGCACTAAAAGACCACGCAGGGTATTTCCCACCCTCCCCTCCCCCGCTTTCAGGTGCTTAAAACACCATGGGGGACCCAGGATATTTCACTTCTACAGCAGCATTTCTGCCAAGGTTCACAGACCCTAAAACGGTGGGAATTCGGCAGAAGCATCATGGCTGTGGGCGGCCAGCCGCATCTCATCTGAGAGTCTCCACGAGGGCGGGGCGGCCTGGGAAAGGGCTTGGGGAGGAGCTTCGTGGGAGCTCAGGTCGCTAGGAATTTGGGAAGGGCTGGCTTGTCCAGCCGAGGAGTCTGGGCTCTGTCAAGGGCAGCCCATCCAGGTTTTGAGCAGGGGAGTGTGAGCACGCATCTCACGTGATCCACCATCCCCGCTGAGTGAGTGGCATGAGCCACATCCACCTTGAACCCCATCAATCCCACCTTTGACCTGCGTCTGCTGTGTTCCTGAGTGGGGGGAGGACAGAAGGATCCAGAGGGGCTTCCCCAGCACCACCCCTCCGTCCCCGGGACTGTTCTTACTTCCCCATCGCTGTGTGCAGCTCTCCTCCTGCCTGGACGGTTTCACGCAAACCACACTCACCCACTTCGTTCAGTCAAACCAGCCCGGGACCAGCCCTGAGGCTCCTTGGGGCCGGTGCCAGCTTCACTCTGCAGCCTCTAGGCCCTCCTCCACAGACAGGGCCATCACGTGCTTGTCAACATCCCTCGAAAGGGCAAAGCCAGGTCACACTAAGGAGAAAACACCTTTTCTGAAAGAACGTTGTTCCTAGTATTTTCAAAAAATTGTTGCACAGTGATGGTGGGGAAAACTTAACAATCCTGTTGGGCTTCCTTCCTCTCATTTTGGTTTCAATTTTGGTTTTATTTTGAAAGATGTGAGGGAAGAGCCTATAAAGAACTTCTAAAATCTTTTTATTTTGAAAAGTTTCAGGTTTAAAGAAAAAAGTTACAAGAGGACTACATTGCACGTCATTTATATTTACCCCATATTCATCACCTGCTAGCATCCTACCACATTTTCTTTCTCCCTCTATCGGTAGCTACGTATTGTGATTACCATTAGCTTGTGAATCATCTGAGACTACGTTGCAGACATCACATCACAACCCCTGAATATCTCAGTGTATGTCTCCCGAGAAAAAGGACTTTTCTGATATGACCGCCAGACAAAGATCACCCTTGGGGGACTGGGCGCAGCTGTAACACAGCTACCTAATGTACAGTGCAGGTCCAATCTTTGCCAATTGTCCCCAAAATGCCAGGCCCACGAGCAGCCTTCAGTTGCCCGTCTCTTTAATCTTCCATCCAAGGCAGACACTCGGCCTTTCTTGGTCTTTCATGACGCTGACACTACGGGACGAGCTGGCTAGCTGTTTAGCAGGTGCCCCTCAATTTGGATTCATCTTCATTTTCTCCCTGGGATGGGATCAGTGGAGCGTTTTCCGCAGGAAGGCCACAGGGCTATGTTGTGTCCTCAGCACAACCGTTTGCTTCGTGGTGATCGGTCCTGACAGGCGGGTTCACCAGGCGGCGGGACTACAACTCCCAGAAGGCCGCGCGCGCCCCGAGGCCGCCGCCGGGTCACGCGGGTGCCGTCTGGGCCACGTGACGGCCGTCCGGGTCACGTGGCCGCGGCGCGGGTCACGAGAACAAACACGGCCACGGCGCTGCCTGACCGGTCCTCTGCGGCGGGACATGGCCAACGTCTCCAAAAAGGTGTCGTGGTCCGGACGCGACGTGGACGACGACGAGGCGGCGCCGCTGCTGCGGAGGACGGCGCGGCCCGGGGCGCCGGCCGGGGAGGCCACGCCGCTGCTGAACGGGGCCGGGCCCGCGGCCGTCCGCGCGGTGAGCCCAGGGAGAGGCGGGCCGGGTCGGGTCCGCGCCGCGGTCGCCGGTGCCGGGAGCCGGGCCCGCGAGGACGCGGCGAATCCGTGCTCGGGCAGTCCTAGTGGCAGAGGCGGGAACGCGCCCCGGGTCCCGCTTGGTAAACGGCAGGGTGAGCTCGGAACCTGGGCCCCGGGGTTCTGGAGTCCTGGGAGGCGCTCGGCCCGGTGACTCGCGGGGTCGAGGAGCCGGCCCATTATCCTCGGTGTTAAGGAGCGTGGGAGAGCCCAGTTGCACGCTGCTGTCGAGTCCCGGCAGCATGAAGCTAATTTATCTCCTCACAGTTTATTCCTTAGTGGAGTTAAAGGGAAGGCAGATGGTCTTCTGCTGAGGTAACCTTTTCCTCTTCTTTTTTTTTGGAACACTGTATACATGAGCAATTATTTTTACTGCGTCGCTTTTGAACCCCAAGAGATTTTAAGAGCGTAGGTTGCAGAGTTTGCTTTTGCAGTGGGAATATCTGGGGGACTTCACCTGGCTCCCTTCTTTACAGGGAGCGGGACAGGCCTTCAGGGCGACCTTAAGGAATGACAAGTATGTGCATTCAGTTTCCTTTAGCACTTCATTAAAATTGAAGCACAGTGGTTGAAATGTGCTTTGCAGGTCAGCACAGAAGTTTGTGTCCTTAAGTGAATTTCCGTGTGTGTTAATTTTGAGTTAATGAACTTCTTTTGTTGATTGCTTGGCCTTACTCTGTTTGGTGATTGTTTTTTCGTTTTTCTCTTCCTATCCTAGATCTGTCCATTAAACACTTGTGTGGTGTTTAATGAGGAAGGACTCAAGCATCAGGCTGTTTCTCTAGAACTTATCTAGGTTTCCCCAGCTCCCAGAAATGCATCAGACAATGAAGGTCAAAGTCTGTTCCTTGAGTGGGATCTTCTGTTGAAGTGCTTTCTGGGTTTGCATGAGAAGTGACATGAAAGGGGTGAATTTGCAGTGGTAGGGATATGGATGTTTTGTTGATTTCTTCTCAGAACATTTGTTTCTTTTTTACTCTTTAAAAGAAGGTAATCTGAAGTTTACAAACCAGAAGTATGAAACTGGCTTGGCTTTAAGGGTGACAGGTAGAGAGATTGGAAGCTTCGAGTTTGAATTGGGGTTTATTTCGGGACTGAATGTGCTCAAGAGTTTCCCACTTTTCTTTATGCATAGACACAGGAGTTGGCTTTTTTTGAAATAACCTGTCGATCTCTTCCCTTAAAACTCATTCCCTTAAAAGAACCTTTGCGAGCTTTTTTGTTTGTTCGTTTGCATTTAATAAGTGACTAGCTGCTCTTAAACAATTTAAAACATAATTTATTGTGTGCCTGTCGTGTGCCCGGCTGCATGCAGTTTGCCTGGGACACAGAGGTGCATGATGCAGTTTCCTTCCTCCTGGCTCCAGGCTCCTGGAAAACCAGGCCCAGTGCTCTGTGAGGAAGGCGTGAGGGGACCCCAAGGGCAGGAGAGGTCACACTGGGTCCAGTCTTGGAAGAGTGCATGATCCTCAGGCGGGTGAACAGAGGGGAAAGATAAAGAGAGTGAGCATTTGGGAAGTAAGTCGGAGTGGGGAGTGGAGGCTGGGGAAGGAACCGGGGTCGACCTGCAGGGGAGAGCTGCGGGCTTCGAATTTAGCTTTATCTTGTGGAGGAATCCTTCAGAAGCTGGAGAGTCCAGCCTTGAAGGATCCTTAGACGGCCTTGCGTGGATGGGGTGGGGGGTGCGGCACTGGAGGCATTGGTGCTAGGAACTCTGCTCTGGACCAGCAGAGGCAAGTGCTGAAGCCTCCTGTGCCTCAGGCTCCTCACCAGCAGGAAAGCTAATATGCTTCCAGCCCCGAGCACCACCTGTCACAAGGTGGTAAACGCTAGTTACTCTCAGAGGTATTAAAAACGGCAGCTTGGAAGTGATCATCTCTGAGTTGCTGTTCCTGGGGCGACTTCCCTGCAGCTGACTGAACTCCTCGAGGCCGGCTTTCTTGCGGGAGGGTCGGCTCTGGACCAGAGGGCTGAGTTCGCTGCAGCAGACGGCGGCTTGTAAGCTGCTCTCAGACCAGGGTTGTTTGAATTAAAATGACAACCCAGGCCAACAACTGCTCTATGAGAATGTTCTGGTGAGTTGGACAGGAGAGCTTGTCTTGCCACCTCCTGGTCCTTCGTGGTTTGTTGCAGGGCGTCCAGAGTTGGAGGCTGGTGTTCTTGCACCCGGCATGGGAACCTGACAGGCACCATGAGGTGGCTGCTCTGGGCAGCCCCGGGCAGGGTGGGCTGGGGGCCGGCCTGAGCTCAGCCTCCATCTGGCTGGAACCAGGCCATTCAGGGTTGCTCTGCCCTCTCTCCGGCCCTCGGCCTGTCGTGCCTGAGTGTGGGGTGAGGGTAGGTCAGCCAGCAAGTCATGGTCATGTGGGCAGCAGGAAGCAGAGTGTTTTGAAAACTTACAGAGGGAAATCTGAGCCAGAAACAGAGGCTCCGGGTGTGGGGGTGGGTATTTGCAGTGTTTGTAAATGCGGGTCCTTTCCGGGGACCTCAGCTTCGGGAAGCTCCGCCTGAGGCAGCCTGAGGGGTAGGACCCTCAGGTTAGTGTTTAGAATCAGTTTTGGGGATCTTACTCGTCTGGGAACTGGGGCATTCTGCCCTGGTGACCTGGAGCCACGGGCTATGGTTAGAGTATGGGGCGCCGGGAGGGGGTCATGTACAGGCAAGCTGCAGGGGCAGGTCATCACCATCCCCACCGGCCCCTTGAGCTCTGCTCAACGTAAGGGAGCACCCCGTCTTTCTCGTAGCTGGCTCCCAGCCCCAGGGCAGCCCCTCCAGGAAGTCCCTCTGCCTCAGCGCCCTGTGCTATCCTCCTCCTCCTCCTCCTCCCCCCTCCTCCCCCCCTCCTCTCCCCCTCCTCCTCCGCTTTGCAGAGTGCAGGCCCGGCCCCTCAGCTGACCCTCCCCAGAGGGCTCCTTCAGGCCTTTAGTGGTACCTGCCCAGGTCTAGTGTGAGGGGCTCAGAGTCTGGGGGGGGCAGGAAAGGATGTGGGCACCACCGGACAGTGCAGAGAGCTGAGGACCAGGGTGGGCCCAGCCTAGTCAGAGGGTCCTGGGAGGCCTCCCAGGCAGAGGCTGCAGCGCTCAGAAAGCCAGGTGCAGCGGCGGGGTTGTTCCCATCCAGCCCCCTCTTCACATCATTCATCAGGTCTCAGCCTAATGCGCCTCCCCAACCCCGAATCGGGCAGGCCTCTCCCTCAGGCTCTGTCATCGCCCTCAAAGCCTTTCTCACGGTTTACACTGACTTTTGTTTATGGCAGCTTGGTTTTTCTGACTGTAAGCCCCTGGCTACGGAGGCCCTGTGCCCTCAGTGCTGGGGGACATTGGGCTGGGAGGGGTGGTTAAAATGCAAAGTGGCAGAGTGAGCGGCAGGCGGCTTTTAAATTGTCTGTGAACTTTGTTTTAATGATGGTAAAAGCACATAACACAATTTACCATCCTAACCATGTCTAAGTGTATCGTCTGGCAGCATGAGGTCCATCCACAGTGTCGTGCCGCCGTCACCCCCGCACCTCCAGAACTTTCTCATCCTCCCAAACTGAACCTCTGTCCCAGTAAACACTGACTCCCCACTCCTCCCCCAGCCTTTGGCAAAGGCCATTCTGCTTTCTGTTTCTATGAATTTGATGTCTCATAGCAGTGGTATCATAGGGTATTTGTTTTTTTGTGACTGGCTTCTTTCAACGTCCTCCAGGTTCATCCATGCTGTAGCATGTGACAGGATTTCCCTGTTTTTAAGGCTGAATAATATTCCATTGTGTGGATGGACCACCGTAGGTTTATACATTCATCTGTCGATGGGCATTTGGGCTGCTTCCACCCCTTGGCTACTGTAAAAATGCTGCTATGCACGTGGGTGTACAAACACCTCTTTGAGACCCTGCTTTTCAGTTCATTTGGTTAGATACCCAGAGGTGGAATTGCTGCATCATAAGGTAATGCTATTTTTAATTTTTTGAGGAACCGCCATACTGTTTGCCACAGCAGCTGCTCCATATTAACACTCCCAGCAACTGTGCACAAGGGTTCCTGTTTCTGCACATCTTCACCAGTGCTTGTTATTCTGTTTTTTTACCCTGGTCATCCTCACAGCTGTGAGGTGGTATCTCATTGTGGTTTTGATCTTCATGTCCCAAGTCTTTGGCCTGTTTTTTTAATCCGCTTGTTTGTTGTTGTTGGGTTGTAGGGGTTCTTTACGTATTCTGGATATTAACCCTTCTCGGTTACATGATCTGTAATTTTCTCCCATTCTGTATGGCTAGTTCCTTTTCACTCTGTTCATTGTTTCCTTTGATACACAGAAGTTCTTCACTTTGATGTAGTACCATTTGCATATAAATTTTTAAATTTTTTAAGTAATTGTAGACTTACGGGAAGTTGAAAAGACAGTACAGAGAGGGCCTGTGTGCCTTCCTCCAGTTTCCCAAGGTGGTTCCGTCTTACCTCACGGTAGTACCGTGCCGAACCCGGCATTGATTGTTGGCACAATGTGTGTGAGTAGCACCCTGCCATTGTCACACATGTGGATGTGTGTGAGCACGTCCATCAGTGCCTTTGTCCTGCCTCTTACAGTCACCCCCTCCCCCCCAAATCTGTCCTCCCTCCAGGTCTGATCTTTCGAGCACATCAGGTCTCTGGAACCACATGGTCTGAAATCTTTCAGTTCTTTCGAAAGCATGGAGATTTCATCCAGGCTGTTGTGTGTATCAGTAGGTTGAGGAACTACTAGTAATTAACTTGCATTTAAGAAAAGAGAAAGGAACAGAGACAACAGATGAATCACTGAACTTCCAGTAAATGGCTTTTTTCATCACAAAAGATATTTCCTAAGAGATGCCCATAAAGTTCAGAAAAGAGGTGAAGAAACCAGGAAGGTGCTGGAGGTGGGAGAGGGTGTGCCTGGGAGCTGTAGTGGGGGCGCCATATCTGCATGAGCTCATTTCTGGGAGCTCATTTCCGGGTCCAGAGTGGAGCTGTCCAGTGCAGATGTGTGCTCACCTGGCGTCCTCCCGGCCGGGTGCTGAGGACCCATTGTCACCTGAGCGAGTGAGTCCGTGCCACGTGGACCGTTCTGCCCCCCTCTCCCCCAGCCGTGTGCGTGGTCGCAGCCTGAGCCTCGCGGACTGTTTAGGTGGCAGAGGCGCTGCTCTGCAGGGGCTGACTTGGTGCGGCGGGAGTGATCACAGGGTGCAGTCCATCAGTGAAGAGTGAGATACAAACGGCCAGACCACCTGGTCTGTGGCCTCCGTCTGTTGGGTGGGATGGCAGATGGGTCTTCTGCTTTCACAGTCCGACTTTCAGTTCTGCATGTCTTTGCACACCGTCTTCTCCGTGGAGACGTCCCTGTTCCGTGTTGCTGTGGACGGGCTGGCAACCGGCACACCTTTCCTGATGACTCGTGTATGCACGGGGAGCAGAGGCTGCAGCTCCAGGCCCCTTCCTGGGTTGAGTTCACTCTGGAACTGGGGTCCTTCTGGGCCAGCAGGCCAGGCACTCCTGCCCGTGCTTGGAGCTGGGGGCCCGCCCTGCCTTTCTCATCAGATTCAGCAGTTTGAGTGCATTGTCGATTGTTTTTAAGAAAGAAAACAGCTATGTTTCTCTCCTCACCCACCCGTTGTACCGACGTTTGCCGTATATACATAGAGAAAAGTGGAGTCACACAGTGGAGCAGGATGATGGTCTAGTGAACGCACCTGACAAGTTACCACCTGTCATGGGGTGTGCAGTGCCCCCCGGAATGTCTCCACCCCTAACCTGGAACCCGTTTCTGAGACCTTTGCAGCTGTGGTCAAGTTATGATGTGGTCAGGCTGGTGTCCTTGTGGGAGAGGAGAGACGCGCGTGCATGTATACACGCACACACGAGGCCGGTGGCAACGGAGCAGAGGTTGGAGTGATGTGATCACAAGCCAGGGAATGAACACTAAGGATTGCCGGCATCCATCAGAGGCTGGAAAATCCTCCCCACGACCCTGAGAGGGGGCCCTCCCTGTTGACACCTCAAGTTTGGACTTGTGGCTCCAGAGCTTGGAGAGAACACGTTTCTTGTTTTCCAGATGCCTAGGCTGTGTGATTGGGCACAGCAGCCCCAGGAGGCTCAACATCCCCCAGTGGAGTCACCAGTGTCCCCAAAGCCTCCTCGTCCCCCCTACCCCTCAGTAACCACCAGTAGCAGTAGGACTAGTGCTGCTGAATTAAATTTTCTGTGCTGGAGTCACTGTGTGCTCAGGGCTCTGGCATGGCGGGCTCCGCGGTCCTTGTTCCTGCACTGCTTCGTGGTTTCCGCCAGAGGAGAGGCAGGGCAGGGCGCCCAGCTGCATTTCAGAGGAGCACCGGGTCGTGTTTTCATGCCGTATGTTCCACACAGTGTTTGTGTCCTGCAGCGTGACTTGTTTCTCTGAAATGCATCTGTGAGAAGCCTGTGTTTTGTTCCCTAGTCCTGGCCTCCACCATGCCTGGCAGTGGGCGTGAGGGCAGTCACGTGCCAGGGTGTCCGTCCTCTGTGGTTGACCTGCCCCTGCGCCCAGGAGTGCAGCCCTGCTTCAGAAAGGTCCTGCCCTGGAAAGGGGCACGTATCTGGGGGGCCTGCCTGGAGGCCTGTGACGGGTCCCCACCTGGTAGCCACTCAATGTCATGATGGGGTTGAACAGAGAAAGATGGGGCTTGGAGGTGGGGGGATAGAAAGGCTCCTGGAGGAGGGGCCCTCAGTCGCCAGGGTTTTCCAGGCCAGGGAAAGAGGGTGGTCAGGGGGACACTGTAGAACAGGGGAGGGTGGGGCTTCCCATCTGGAGGTTGGGCTCCTCAGTGACAGGCTGTGGGTCATGGGGATGGGCCTGGGGTCCAGCGCTGGCCCTGCTGGAGTCTCCCACACGGCAGGTGTGGCTCTGTGCTCCACAGGCAGGGCCAGGCGATGGGGTAGTGCACAGTGCAGCTCGGCCCCATAGCTAAGCGGCCTGTGATTTCTCTTCTGCTTCTAGTCGCCCCATTCAGCATTTTTCCGGATCGGACAGATGAGCAACGTGGAACTGGACGATGAGCTTCTGGACCCTGTGAGTGGTCGTCCTTTCCCATGTTTGGAGCTCCTGCTCATGCCAGGCCCCTTCCTGGGAAAGTCAGGCCTGCTCTTGTGGAGCCACAGCCTAGCAGAGGGCAGACAGAAAACCTGAACAAGAGGATGGCAGACAGTGGTGGTCCTGTGCAGAGCATGGGGACAGAGTGATGTGCAGACAGTGGGGTCCGCAGAGCCTGGGCGACCAGGGAAGGCTGCTCTGCGGGGCCCTGTCCCCTGAGGCTGCCCGATGAGCAGAGGTTGGGGAGTACATGTCAGGCCAGGACCGTTGAGCTAGCTGCTGTGTGCGGGCTGGGGGGCAGGTGCCATGGGCAGGTGTGGGGCCTGCAGGAGGGCATCTCGGGGTGGTGGGCCCTTGGACATGGGTGATGTCCACTTCTCCTTCTCCTGTGCTGGGATCGAACTGTCCAGCAGCTGCCAGGGGAGCATTTCCCGAAACCCCCTCCCCCAGACTTGCACTTGACTTCCTCCTTGGAGGTGGCTCATGGTTCCGACTTGCATTTCGCTGAGGCTGCTGGTATCGTGTGTCCTTCGTGTTTTCTGGAGGAACTCTCTTCAGACCCCGTGCATGTTTCTTAATCAGGTTGTGTTTTTATAATGGAGCTGTAAGAGGTCTTCATATACTTTAAACACAAGTTGCTCATCAGTTACAGGATTTGCAAAAACTTCTGCTTGGTCCATAGGTGGTCTCCTCACTTTCTGCCAGTGTCCTTGGAAGCACAAAAGGTTTTAATTTTGATGAAGTCCATTTGATCTGTTTTCTGTTGCTTGTGCTTTGGGTGTCATGTCTAAGAAACCATCACCTAATCCAAGGTTACAAAGATTTGCTCATCTTTTCTTATAAGAGTTCCATAGTTTAGATCTTTGATCTGTTTTTCACTAATTTTGTACATGGTATAAGATAAGGGTCCAGATTCATTCTTTTGCACATGGATGCTCAGTTTTCCCAGCACCATTTCTTGAGAAAACTACTCTTTCCCTGTTGAATTGTCTCGGCACCGTTGTCGAAGGTCAGTTTTTGTGGGGGTTTTTTTTGTTTTTTTAAAATTTATTTATTTATTTTTGGCTGCATTGGGTCTGCATTATGGATTTGTTTCTGGACTCTCAGTCTGTCCTTGCGCCCCGGCCACACTCTGCTAATGACTAGCTTTGTAGTAAGTTTCAAAAGTAGGAAGTTTGAATCATCCCATATCGTTTTTCTTTCTCAAGGAGGTTTTGGCCTTTCGAGATCCCTTGCGTATCTCCATGTGGGGTTTAGGCTCAGCTTGTCAGTTTCTTCAGAAACATCAGCTGGAATTTAGAGGTGGCGTTGACTCTTAACATCAAATGTCCCGAGCCACAGTATAGCTTTCCATTTATTAACGTCTTCAGTTTTTTTCAACAGTGTGTTGCAATTCTTGGCGTACAAGTCTTACACTTCTTTTGTTAAACGTATTTTAGGAGTAAGTTTATTTTCTGTATCTTACTTTTTATGCTATTGTAAATAGAGTTGTTTCCTCAATTTCATTTTGGATCGTTCATTGCAAGTGCATAGAAATACGTTTGATTTTGTATACTGATCTTATATTCTTCAATCTTACTAAATGTGTTATTAATACTAATTGTTTTTAGTGTACTTTCGGGGATTTTCTACACATAAGACCATGTCATCTGCAAAGAAGAGTTTCACTTCCTTTTTAATCTGGATGCCTTTAACTTTTCTCTCTTGCCTAATTGCCTTGCTGGTAGAACCTCCAGGACAGTGCTGAGTAGAAATTCCAGAGCAGGCATCCTTGTCTTGTTCCTGATCTCAGAGGAAGAGCTTCAGTCTTTCACCACTGAGCATGTTACCTGTGGGTTTTTTATAGGTGTCTTGATCAGGTTGAGGAAGTTCCCTTCATTCCTGGTTTATTGAGTGTTTTTATCATGAAGGGTTGAGTTTTGTCAGATGCTTTTTGTGACTATTGAGGTGTTCATTTCATGTGGACTTGGTCCTTTATTCTATTGGAACAGTATCAAACTGTTTTTACTTTCATACTGACTCACCCTCTGATTGTCCAGACACCACCTGAGTGTCCTGCAGGTCAGTTTGTTCTGACCCTAACTGCCCGGCATCCGTGCAGACCCACAGGCTGAGGGCTCAGTCCCACGAGACCCCCCGACCTCAGATGCCGGTGACAAGTCCAGGCTGTCACCTGTGCTTCTGACTGACCAGCTGTAAGTCGGGGTTCCCACGCCCCCTCCTTGGGTTCCATAACTTGCCAGGATGGCTTGCAGAACTCAGGGGAACACTTTGCTTATGTTACTGGTTTATCATAAAGGACATGACTTGAGAACAGCCAGGTGGGAGAGATGCCCTAGGAAGGTGTGGGAAGGGGTGCAGAGCCCCCATGCCCTCCCTAGGAGCCACCTTCCCAGCACCTCCACATTCACCAGCTGGAATCTCCCTGAACCCCTCCATTTGGGGTTTGTGTGGAGGCTGTATTACACAGGCAGGACTGATTAAATCCCTGGCTGTTAGAGGTGAGCTGCTTGCGTCTACAGCCCGCTAATCCCGTGATGGTCTTCCAGCCCCAGCCCAGACACACTCGTCACCCAGAGATGCCAAGGGGGTGGGTCAGAGGCCGGTGCCAGAACCTGGACGTGGACCACAGACATCTTTCACTAATTGCTTTTTGGGGGTCAACCCACCTTGTGTTCCTAGGATAAACCCGCCTGGCCGCGGTGTTGTGGGACCTGGCCTGCTGGTGTCCTGTGGAGGGTCTGTGTCTGCTAATTCCTGCCTTGTGCTTGTCTAGCTTTGGGCTAAGGAGAGTCCCTGCCCTGTGGGACGAGTGAGCATGGCCCCTTCCTCATTCTGGTTCATTCTTACATATGCTGGGTTGTCAAGTTCTGCCTCTTCCTCCTGCAGGACACGGATCCCCTTCACCCCTTCCCCAGGGAGATCCCGCACAACGAGAAGCTTCTGTCCCTGAAGTATGAGGTGGGCCCCCCTGCTCCCTGCCCTCCCTCACGGTGGCCGACCTGAGCCCACGGGCTGGGGTCAGTCACCAGTGTGTCTGCTGCCCGGTCCGCAGAGCTTGGACTATGACAACAGCGAGAACCAGCTGTTCCTGGAGGAGGAGCGGCGCATCAATCACACAGTGAGTCTGGCGGGCACCTGGGCCTCATGGCCACGGTGTCCCCACCACCTCCCTCCCCTCTCGGCTCCAGCTGGTGTCCCGGAGTGAGCGCTGGCTGCTGCCCGGTGCGGAGACCCGTGCGGGTGTCACATCATTACCACTGAGGAGGCTGTTCTTAGGGGTGTCGGCTGTGGCGGCTGGAGCGTCAGCATCCGGTTATGACCGGGTTGGGGAATGCCATCCCACCAGTGCTCCACGGCCTCTGAGGTGTCGGTGGGGCTGCTCTTCCTGGGACTCAGTGTCCTGAGGGCAGCCCTGTGCGTGGTGGCAGTCACCAGAGCAGGCCACGACGGGACGTCCCGCCTCCGCACCCTCCTGTGACAGCGCCCCCCCTCCTGCCCGCTGCCGCAGGCCTTCCGGACCGTGGAGATCAAGCGCTGGGTCATCTGTGCCATGATCGGGATCCTCACAGGCCTCGTGGCCTGCTTCATTGACATCGTGGTGGAGAAGCTGGCCGGCCTCAAGTACAGGGTCGTCAAGGACAGTATCCTTTGTCTGTGGTTGCCCAGAGCCAGCGGGTCCACAGGAGGAGCCCCCACCCGTGTTATGCCATCGGCCGGGGGACGTGACTGGGTGGGGGCTGCATGTCTGGGGGTCAGGCTGTGTGGTGACCCTGAGACGCCTAGTAAGTGCTCCAGGCCCCAGAGTCCAGAGTGCAGCCCACTGGGGAGTGGCGCCTGGGTGACACCACCCCGCGTGGTCCTTGACGAGCCCAGACATTGACAAGTTCACAGCGCGGGGTGGGCTGTCCTTCTCTCTCCTGCTGTGGGCCTCGCTCAATGTGGCCTTTGTGCTCCTGGGCTCTGTGATCGTCGCCTTCATAGAGGTAGGTGGGCCCCTCCACCGCTCCCCCCCCCCGCCCCCCGCAGCGTCTGCCAGTGAGACTCATTGGCTAGACTGCAGTGGAGTCCTTGCTAGGCATCAGGCGGTTCAACCAAAACGAAGCCCACCTGGGCCTTCCAACCCTGGCCCTGACGGCCATGCCCATCCACCCGCACAGCCTCTCACCCACTTCACGCAGCAGGGAGCAGAGGCAGCGCCCAGCCCAGGGGTCCGGGTGGAGGGACCCACCCGAGGGGTCAGACGATCCTGGGGCACCCTTCCTTCCTGTGCCCCTTTGCTTTTCCCTCGGGGCATTGGAAGGAAGAAGGGGCAGCATCCAGGAGCTTCTGTTTGGGGTGCAGTGCAGTGTCCCCCAGAGGGTGCAACAGTGCTGGCCCCTCAGCGGGTGTGTGACGTGGGCCTCCATCATCCTGGGCACCTCCGCCTGCCTCGGGGACACTGAGCCCTCCCATGCCCGAGGCGTTTCCTTCCCTCGGTGGTTGCTCTGCGTATCAGTGGGGAGAGGTGATAAGCCCCTTCCCTGGGTGGCCTGGGCACTGCGTGGCATGTCTTCCTGGGCCTGGTGGCGGCGGCGGTGGCAGTGGCGGCTCACTCGGCCTGTGGACTCAGTGCTGGCGCCCCTCCTTCCAGCCGGTCGCTGCTGGCAGCGGGATCCCCCAGATCAAGTGCTTCCTCAACGGGGTGAAGATCCCCCACGTGGTCCGGCTCAAGGTGAGATGCGAGGCGGCCCCCCCGGGAGCTCAGGGCTCAGCCCAAGGGGCTTCCTTGCTGGGTGAGAAGCGTGTCATTTGTCCACCTCCGCCTCCAAAACTCGCCCAGACCCATGCTCTTTGCTGCTGACAAGCCTTCGTGTGGGTGTGCTGGCAGGTTTTATGTGAACTTTCTTTGTAAAATGGTAGAACTGTTGTACATTCTGAATGACGCAAAAATACTTGAAGGTACATCTGTCAAGATTGCAACCACGTAGGCATATTTTAAGTTCCATACGGTGGTTAGTATTTCAGAATGAGAGTAGCTGTGTTGAGTGGTGAGTTTTTTCCTTTTTTCAGAATTTTCCTTAATCTCATTGTGCGTGATCTTCTGGGTAACACACTGATTCCGAGGGGGTTGGGAGGTCAGGTTTCCTCCTGTGATCATTTCAGGGTGTGCAGCTGGCGTGCCTTGGTCTGGGGTTTGCTGGTGGCATCTCTCCTGCTCTATCTGGGGAGGAGGTACTCCGGGGAGCGGACAGGAGGGGGCAGTGCCTGTGCTCCGTGCCCTGCAGCAGGAGGGCAGGGCCCGAGGTGGGTGCGGGTGCAGGAGCCTGGAGCCCGGAGCCTGGAGCCCGAGGACGGAGCGACAGCTGCTGTTTGCGTGTCTTGTGTGTGTACATGACCACCTGGGACAGAAGGGCTGAAGAGATGGGCATCAGGAGAGCATCAGCTGCCAGCTCCCCCTCCTCCAGGACGCGCGCCGTGGGTGCTGGCCCCCTCTTTGGTGCTCATGCCTGCCAAGGGCTCACGTGATTAGGTCCCTTCCTGTGTGCAGTTTGTCGCTCAGGTTCTTGGACCACGTGTGGCCTTTAATCAGACTTGGTGCAATTTCTTTTGTGTTCCAGACCCTGGTGATCAAAGTGTCCGGCGTGATCCTGTCCGTGGTTGGGGGACTGGCTGTGGGGAAGGTAACGGAGTGCAGCTGCCCCTGTCTGAGTCACTCTGCACCCGCGGGGCCTGGGGCTGGTGTTTCCCCCCGGAGCCGCGCCCATCTGAATGCAGCCGTCTGTGCCTTCCAGGAGGGACCAATGATCCACTCGGGCTCCGTGATTGCTGCTGGGGTCTCCCAGGGGAGGTCCACGTCACTGAAGCGGGATTTCAAGGTGGGTCTTCCCTGCGCCCACGTCCATGCCCCCAGGGCTGGGCCCCTGCCTCCCCTGCAGCCTCCTTCCCTTTGCCTCTGAGGGTCCCTAGCATCCTGTCCGTGGGGGCATCCTGTTGCCTTGGTGCTCTGGGTGAGTGTGCATTTCTGTGAGGAAATGACCTGTAGCTGTAAGCTCACAGGAATGCGTGGCCTAGAGAGGTCGGGAAGGTCATGTGTGTGGGCTGCCGGTGCTCAGTTCTGGTCCTTCTTGCACAGACCTCGGCGTTTAAATATTGCTGTGAATGGGTTATTTTCTCTGGATGGTGGGCAGGCAAGCTGCCCGTGACCCCATTCTTCAGTCAGGCGGGTTGTGAGCCTCATGGCTGATGAGTGGCTTGTCCAGAGGCCTCCCCCCGTTCCTCCCTCCCCTCACCCCTCACTTTTGGGCCCACCTCCCCCCTTTCTGAGAGAAGTGCCTTTGGAGGCACTGGCTGAGATCCTCTTTCTATCTGTCTTGGTTCAGATCTTCGAGTACTTCCGCAGAGACACAGAGAAGCGGGACTTTGTCTCAGCAGGAGCTGCGGCTGGAGTGTCTGCTGCGTTTGGGGCCCCTGTGGGTGAGGAGGGCGGCCCTGCCTGGTCTGAGAGCTTGGTGACAGCCCATGTGGGGGGAGCCAGGCTCTCCCTGCTGTGAGAGGGGTGGTTTGGGGGTTTATGGACTCAGTGCCTGGTGAGGGTGTGGGGTGGGCTTCTCAAGAGGCCCCGATGGCTGCTTCTGTCGTGGGCTTGGTGTCCTGGGGTCTGGGGGCATGGGTGGCAGTGGGTGAGGGGCTGTCTGTGGCTGGGCAGGCACTTCAGGGCTGGGCCACTGGCTGTTCCAGGTGGGGTCCTGTTCAGCTTGGAGGAGGGTGCATCCTTCTGGAATCAGTTCCTGACGTGGAGAATCGTAAGTGCCTGTGACGGCCACCTTCCCAAGGTCGGGCAGCCCTGGCACTGGGCCTCCGTGGCTGGGTGGACGCGTGGCTCTCGGCCCACACTGTGGGGTCTGCACCTGAGCTTCCCATCCAGCTGGTGGGTCCCTGAGCCGTCAGCCTGGTTCTCCTCCGTCCTCATCGGGACCCCAGGCCCCGCACACCTCCTTCCCCCGGCCGAGCCAGTGGGACTCCAGGCCACCTTCCCTCAGCCTTCGGAGGGTCTAGGCGCCACCCAGGTGACAGGAGGGGAGACAGCCCTTTTGCTGCAGCCCCTCCCCACCCTCCGGCCCTGGGCTCAGCCTCTGTACACACTGCCGCAACTCATCACCACGGCTCTGACGGCACTCGTCTCTTTCCGCCTGCAGTTCTTTGCTTCCATGATTTCCACCTTCACCCTGAATTTCGTCTTAAGCATTTACCACGGAAACGTGTGGGATCTGTCCAGCCCCGGTCTCATCAATTTTGGAAGATTTGACACTGAGGTAACCCACTGCGTCGCCCCCTTTTTTCTCTGGTTCTTTCTATGAGCATGGCCCAGGTTGTTTACTCAAGGTTCAGCCTGAGAGCTGGGCTTCTGGAAAGGTCTAGCTGTTAGCGGTGGGATAGGGCCCTTGTTTGTGAGCACCGGGTGCTGGAGGTGCTCCAGGAGGGTGCATGTGACCCGGCCGCGCAGGTTGGGGCGCCCGTCAGCCAACGGGCACTTTAGGGGTGGCTCAGGTGCCTGCAGACTGTCAGGCAGCATCACTAGACTGGTGGCCAGCGCTCCTGCAGCAGTTTCTGGAGGCCGAGAGGCGCAGGCAGCGTTTCTGGGGCGGCCTGCGCTGCGCGCTGCCATCACTGAGCCCAGGGAGCCGCTCGGGGGCTGGTCCTCACCCGTGGACGCGTCAGAGGTCCTGGGTGGCTAGGTCACCAGCATCCTCTCCCTTGCTCGTGGCCCCTCACTTACCCTTTGGCAAAAGCTCAGGCCGCCCCCCGGAGCCGCCGTGTGAGGAGGCAGGCGGTCTGCCCGAGCACCCGGCATTTCTCTCTGGGGGCCTCCTCACCCTGCGGGGAAGCGCCAGGGTTCCCGTGCACAGGCGCGTCCTGTGAAACGTCCGGTCCCGAGTCTGAGCAGGAGCTGGTGGCAGTTTTCCTCACAGAAGGTCTGCTCTTACTCCCTCTGCACAGACGATGGTGTACACGATCCACGAGATCCCCATCTTCATCGCCATGGGCGTGGTGGGTAAGGGCCGTCCCCACGTGGGACAGCGCCAACCAGTGGGGACAGGGCCTGCGGGGCTCCAGGCCTGATCCGGCTTGGAGGGCCAGAGAAGCACATGGTCTCCACCCCTGCTGGCTGTCCCAGGACCGCCCGGGGCAGCGGGGAGGGATCCCGACCCTGGGAGGACCGGAGCCTCACTCTGGCTGATGACAGCCCCTTGGGAAGCAGACGGACCTGGGCAACACTCCTTACTCTGAAAGCCCGTGGGACGTGAGCCCTCCACCCAGCGGCCGTTTGCTGCCTGGGCAGCCTGCTCCTCTTCCCAAGTCCTGGACACGCAGCTCCTTCCTTGTCCCAGGTGGCATTCTCGGAGCTGTGTTCAACGCCTTGAATTACTGGTTGACGATGTTTCGAATCAGGTGAGAAACCTGTTCAGGGACTGAGTTGAGAGGTGTGGCCACGCGGGGCATCTGAAAACTGACCGGTCATGGGCTCTTGCCCATGGGGCCATGTGGAAGCCACGTGCCAAGCACACTTCTCCACGGTGGTTTGTACGTGAGGGGACAGACCCACTCGGCAGGGGGACGGGTGGGGCCTGGAGGGTGGCCCCTGGCAGGGAAGGCACAGCCCATGGATCCGGCGCGGCCCTGGGTTGATGCTCTTCTGGGCCTCTCACGTCAGCGTCAGTGCGGTTTGTACGGGGACATCCTGACCTGGGCACGTTTGGTCCAACACAGGTCCTCTGCTGTTAGGAGAGCCATCACGGGAGCTCTCTGGTTTTCTGAAGCCTTACGGGTGGATCTTGGCATTCTTCTTTCTTGTCTTTTTGCACCAACTTAAAATGCAGTTGGGGAGCATCCGGGAGGCAGCCTGAGAGTGTTCAGGAGCCAGGGCGGGTTGGTCATCAGATAAGCTCAGCATCCTGGACGGCTCTCCCGAGTCGCAGGCTCAAGTTGCCCTGGCTGCCACCCCAGCCATCCCACAGCTCGGTCCACCCTGGCTCTTTGCTCCAGGTACATCCACCGGCCCTGCCTTCAGGTGATCGAGGCCATGCTGGTGGCCGCCGTCACGGCCACGGTCGCCTTCGTGCTGATTTATTCGTCCCGGGATTGCCAGCCCCTGCAGGGGAGCTCCGTGTCCTATCCCCTCCAGGTAGGCGGCCGGGGCAGGGGCAGGGCGAGTCTTCCCAGACATGGGTGGGTGCCACGTCGGCCTGGGGTCTCACCCCGGTCCTTTCAGAGCAGCGGCCTGACAGGTTCTGCAAGGGGACTGCGGAGGTGGGGTTGTGGGCCTGCAGGCAGAAACTCACGTGCACACGCTTACCACGGCACAACTCCCCGCATCCCCTGTGCCCGTCAGTGACAAGCAGGTGAACACGGCGTGGTCCGTCCACACAGTGGGTTTCCTCAGTTGTAGGAAGGGTTGGAGCTCTGACACGTGCTCCCACACAGATGAACCTGGCAAACACTGCTGAGTGAAAGAAGCCAGACAGCAAGGGCCACACATCGTGTGGTTTCTGTTTATGGGAAACGTCCAGAGCTGAAAGCGGTTGCTGGTTGCCAGTGGGTGTGGAGTGTGTACTCACAGGCCTGTCACAGATGTGGGTCTGGGGCGCATGGCTGGCTCTGGTGGGGCTGTGGGGTTGACCCACACAGCTTTGCGTGGAGCCCCTGCCCTGGTCAAGGCCTACAGGGGCCCACAGTCTGCCCAGTGAACTGTGGGAGCGTGCTCCAAACGTGAGCCTTTGGATCCCCACGTGCCCCAGGGACAGACTCGCCATGCAGCCCCTGCCTGGCCGGATGGCTTCTGAAGCCCTCACTGGGCCAGGGTCTGGCTCTTGGGTCCTGCCTCCCCTCCAAGACAGCAGCCTGACCCCACCTGTTGTGTGCTTGGTGCCTGATGCTGTCCAGGCCTGGACACTGTGTCCCACTGGCCTATTCTCTTTCCTGACTTTGCAGCTCTTCTGTGCCGATGGCGAGTATAATTCGATGGCTGCAGCCTTCTTCAACACCCCAGAGAAGAGCGTGGTCAGCCTTTTCCACGACCCCCCAGGTATGTGCCCATGCTCTGCACTCTGTGCTGTCAGCCACAGGTCCCCATGTGGGCCTGTCCCCTCTGGCCTGGTCTGCAGCCGGCCCACAGACACTGGGTCCAGGCCTGGCTGATGGCTTCTGGCTGAGCCCCCACTGCCTCCCTGCAGGGCTGGGTGCACTGGAGCGCGGGGGCTGGCAACCTGGGGTTGGCTGGTGGCCAGTGCTTGGGAGGGGCCCAGCCAGGCTCCCCACACGTCTCCTTCCCTCCCTGGAGGCCGTCCTGTCATTCATTAAGACAGTCTCACCTCCCAGGATGAGTTTTTCTTGGCGCTGCTCGCAGAGGTCACTCTCAGTCAGAAAACAGCCTGGTGACTCGTATACCAGTGAGGCGCCTCGCCCAGCTTCACGTTCTTAATAACAAACAGGCTCAGACTGGGCACAGACCTGCTTCCACTTCCCCTGTTTTCGGTTCCACGGGGTGGGGTCGGGGAGGAGGGGCACACCCCCGAGATCCAGAGTGGCTGCTGCGATGCGCTTGCCCGTCTGTCTGTGGCTCTAGTTGTTTCCTGTCATGCCAGTTTTGGGAACTCCCTGGTTGTCACATCTGCATATGCGTGTGTTTGTGTGTGTGTGTGTGTGCACGTGCTGCGGGAGTTCACGCAATTTAACAGAAAGGCTTTTAAACGTGGGTGAGGCCGAGCCCCCAAAGATGCTGAGCGGGCCATACAGGCGTCTCCAAGCCCCCTGGGGGTGCTGGCTCTGGGGTTTGTGTGACGTCTTCCCATTTCTGGAGTCATCTGGTGCAGGGTGGTGGCCGTGGCGGCCATGGCCTCCCTCCACCCTCCCCTGACCCCTGGTGGTCTCAGTGCCACCCGTTTCCATGCAGACCTCAGCAGCCACCTTCCCTTGGCCCAGGTCACCGTCCTGCTGGCAGCTCTGGGCCCCGGTGGCCCCAGCTCCCCTCTGCCCTGCCCGCTGGGCTGCCGTGCTCACACTCTGAGTGCTGGGCCCCCAAGACCCGGCACCCTGGCCTCTGAGAAGGGGGTGACTCTGGGGGTCTGGGTGTGACCAGGAGGCTGTGACGGGCTGCTGGGCAGGCAGCTCCGCCCGGGGTTGAGTCCATGTGGCAGGCCCTGGCCAGCGCCCTGTCCGCAGGCTCCTACAACCCCATGACGCTCGGCCTCTTCACCCTGGTCTACTTCTTCTTGGCCTGCTGGACCTACGGGCTCACGGTGTCGGCCGGTGTCTTCATCCCATCCCTGCTCATCGGAGCTGCCTGGGGCCGGCTCTTTGGCATCTCCCTGTCCTACCTCACCGGGGCTGCGGTGAGTGGGGGATCTTAGGGGCCAGCTGGGCTGGGAGGAAGGGGCGGTGTTCCCGGTGCCCACTAGGGCCACTGTGGGCCAGAGCAGGGGTTGTGCATACGTGTGGCCTTCAGGGAGGGTGCAGGTGTTGGGAGAGAGCGTGGTGTGGAAGGACGGGGCAGGTGCAGGAGTTGGGGCCTGGGCGTGCGGTGTCCAGGCCTTGGCCCCGGAGCTGCCTCCTGGCTTCCTCCTCCCACCTGCCTCCGTGGGCTCCTTGGTCTTTATTCTGTGAGTCTTCTAATTGCATCTTAGTTGTTCAAGTAAGACTTTAAAAAACTGTAAGAGACGCACAGCAAGCCTCCCCTCACTGGGTCCAGGTCATGTGTCCCAGGTTTCCTTACAGACACGGTTTTTAGTTTAGTTTGGTTTTTTTTTAATTGATACATGACTCATGTACCATAAACCAGTGGTCCCCAACCTTTTTTGGCACCAGGGACCGGTTTCGTGGAAGACAGTGCTCCTATGGATGGGGGTGGGGGGATGGTTCAGGCAGTAATGCGAGCGATGGGGGGCAGCAGATGAAGCTTCACTCGCTTGCCCACCGCCCACCTCCTGCTGTGCGGTCCAGTCCACGGCCCGGAGGTTGGGGACCCCTGCCATAAACTCCCTCCTTCTGTAAGTGAACGGTTGGGTGGCTCTTTAGCCTGTTCGCAGAGCTGTGTAACCGTGATCGTTGCTTAGTTCCAGGATGTTCTCATCACCCCAAAAAGAAACCTGTCCCCATTAAGCAGTCACGTCTGTGTCCCCCTTCCCCAGCCCCTGGTGGCCATTGTCAGCTTTCTGCCTCCATGAATGTGCCTCTTCTGATTGTTGTAGATTCATGAAATCACACTTCATGGCCTTCTGTGTCTGTCCTCGTCATTGAGCACCATGTTTTCAGGGCTCATCCATGTTGTAGCACGAGTCTGATTTTCACTCCTTTTTAGGCTCCCTGGTGTGATGCAGGCATTGTGCACGGACTCTGGTCACTGCACACACGCGGGGTGCCCCCCCCCGCCCCGGCCGTAGTGTGCACCCTCCTGTCTTAGGCTGCCGAGTTCTGCAGGTGGCAGAGTTCATTCAGTGCATCCTTGAGCGGGCACAGCTAGGGTATTTACAAACTCAGGTGATGCTGCCGCAGACCATTTTTTGTGTAAATTGTAGGATTTCCTCCTGGGCCCAGTGCTGTCAGTGCATCTTGGTGGGTTTGGCTGCCACTTCCCCCCAGCATCCCCTCTGTCTTCCCTGCAGGTCTGGGCAGACCCCGGCAAGTACGCCCTGATGGGAGCAGCTGCCCAGCTGGGTGAGTGCTGGCTGCGGCATGGGCATCCGGAGGTCAGGAGGGCCACTCCCCCAGTGTGTGGCTGGGCAGGGTCACTGTCCCCATCTGGTGCTATCTGGGGGGGCCGGTACACAGGGTTGCATGGACAGAGCGGGAGCTGCACAGGGAACACGGTAGGGGAACACGGGAGGGTCCGGCGGCGCAGCCTGCAGAGGCTCGTGCCCCCCCAACCCTCCCTTCCCCTCCCCGCCTCCTGGCAGGTGGGATTGTGAGGATGACGCTGAGCCTGACAGTCATCATGATGGAGGCCACTAGCAACGTGACCTATGGCTTCCCCATCATGCTGGTGCTGATGACCGCCAAGATTGTGGGGGATGTCTTCATCGAGGTGCGGCCTGTGGGAGAGGCCGCCTGCCTTGCTTGCCCTCGCTCTGCGGCCCCTCCCCATGCCCCTGGCCTCGGAGCCTGAGGCTGGGAGAAAGACTGGCGGTCTGCGGCCGCCGCGAGGGAGGGGGCCCTGTGGAGGCTGCCCCACAAGCAGCCTCTTGCATGGCCATGCCCGTCCTCTCCCCAGGGCCTGTACGACATGCACATCCAGCTGCAGAGTGTGCCCTTCCTGCACTGGGAAGCCCCAGTCACTTCACACTCGCTCACTGCCAGGTACCCCTCCCCGGGGCAGGCCCGCAGGCTGGGGGGCGGGTGCTGGACACCCCGGGAGGCTTGGTGGGGGCAGCCTGGAGCAGGACGTGGGTGCAGGGCTGGTTCCCCCGGGGCAGTACCTGGGGGTCTGGGCTCCCGGCCCACCTCGTCTCCAGGTTTCCTGAGTCCGGCCACTTCCTGCATGTTGAGCTGTTCGGGAAGCTCCCTTGGCCCCGTGGGGGATCACAGCGTGGCTCTTCCACAGGGAGGTGATGAGCACACCAGTCACCTGTCTGCGGAGGAGGGAGAAGGTGGGCATCATTGTGGATGTGCTGAGCAGCACGGCGTCCAATCATAATGGCTTCCCCGTGGTGGAGGATGCCGATGGCACGCAGGTACCACCCAGCTGCAGGAAGCCGGGCTCGTCATCTGTGCCAGCGAGTGGGGCATGTTGGGGGGCTTGGTTCCCGTGAACGTGGACGCCCTGCTCTGGGGTTTCTGGTAGAGTTCTGCTGGTTACACGGCTGTGAAGACAGGTCCGTGTGAGCGCTGTCCCTGCGGCTTGGGTAGTTACTGATGTGCCTGTGTGTCCTGTGGTCACACCCCAAGCTGCACCCCCAGCTGAGGAGTCGCAGCTGTGCCTGTCAGGAGGTCCTGATGGTGCAGCGACGTCTGGGCCACGGTCTGCTTTTCACCCCCACAAATGCTATGGTCTCTTGGCACTTCGTGATTGGGGTCCTGCCTCCCTCTCCTGGGCGTTTGGGGATCCGTGAGCCTGTGCAGGTGAAATGCCTGCAGCAGGGCCAGTGCCCATATGCAGCCAGCATCGCTGGGGTCCCTGGCTGGAGCTCCCAGGCATCCTGGTGCTGTTGCCTGGCCCCTCTGGCCCAGCCGGCAGGGCGGGCCCTAGGTCCCAAGTCCCAGGTCCC
Organism: Balaenoptera acutorostrata; assembly: GCF_949987535.1. Lineage (NCBI taxonomy): Eukaryota > Metazoa > Chordata > Mammalia > Artiodactyla > Balaenopteridae > Balaenoptera > Balaenoptera acutorostrata. Next base: position 38,690,075 of record NC_080078.1, read on the forward strand.
GCGCAGACAAGGGTGTTTTGTTTCTTGTGCAGCCTGCCCGGCTCCAGGGCTTAATCCTGCGCTGCCAGCTCATCGTCCTGCTCAAGCACAAGGTAGGCTGTCGGGGGTGGTGGGAGAAGGGGGTGGCAGGAGATGCCGGGCAGGGCCCTGGGCTCTGAGGTGCTGCCACCCACTGCCTGCCCCCCGCCCCCGCAGGTGTTCATAGAACGCTCTTGTATGGGCCTGCTACGGCGCCGGCTGCGGCTGAAGGACTTCCGCGATGCCTACCCGCGCTTCCCCCCCATACAGTCCATCCATGTGTCCCAGGACGAGCGGGAGTGCACCATGGACCTCTCCGAGTTCATGAACCCCTCCCCCTACACGGTGCCCCAGGTGCCGCAGGGGCGGTGGGGGGCAGGGGCCTGACCTCCACTTCCAGAGCCTCATGCAGCCACCACCCCTGGCGGCGTTCTGGCTTCACTGGCCATTGCGGACAGGGGTGGGGGGCGAGCTCTGTAGGAGGGTGGGGGTGGCTACAGAGCAGGATGTGCTGGCTGAGGCGGGGGTGTGGCAGGGGGGCGGCAGGTCCTTCCCCGCTCCTGTCCCGGGATGGGGCAGGGGCCGGCGGGCGAGCTGAGGCTGCGTCTACATTGCAGGAGGCGTCCCTCCCGCGGGTGTTCAAGCTGTTTCGGGCCCTGGGCCTCAGGCACCTGGTAGTGGTGGACAACTGCAATCAGGTGATGGGGGGAGCCCACTGCCTGCTGCCTACCAGCCTGCCTGCCCACCCGCAGGGCTCCCGCAGACTATGCTGTCCTCCGCACGCAGGACAGGGGCATCCACAGAGGCAGAGCCCGCTGGATCCCATGACCTGGCTTTGCTCCCACAGGTGGTCGGGCTGGTGACCAGGAAGGACCTCGCCAGGTACCGGCTTGGGAAGGGGGGCCTAGAGGAGCTCTCTCTGGCCCAGACGTGAGGCCCTGGCCCTGGCACCTCCCCCGGGGTGCCTGCCTCGCTCCCCAGGCAGCGGCGGATCCAGCGTCCTCCAGACCTCGGGGACAGCCCAGCCAGCGTGTGACACATGTGGTCTCTTCGTGTTCTCAGTGCTCCCCTCCCCCCCCGACCTCATTCCCTCACCCTCCAAGATTTCACACGCCAGCCTCCTGTTTCCTGACTTCGAGGAGTCAGTTTGTAGAACTGCTGTTCTCTTTCTGAGAGACCGCGAGTGTGCGTATGTATCTGCATGTGTGTGCACGTGTGACAGCTGGCAGGCTGGGCCCTGTGGGTCTGAGTACTGCAGCCCACAGGACGGGCCCATTGCCTGGAAGCAGTGCACCCTAAGCACCGCCAGCTGGAGGCCTGGGCGACTCGAGGCTGCAGCAGAGGCCTCTGGTCCTGTCTCTCTCAGCCCTCAGCTCAGTTTCCAGCCGTGAGATTTGGGGTCTGGGCAGGAACACAAGCTGGACTCATGAAGGCGAGGGCTCGGGGGAGCAGGACCACCTGGAGAGCAGACCCTGGAGCCGCACTCCCAGACACCAGTGCACCCTAAGCCACACCCACTTGGTGCAGTGGGCTCTGAGCCGGGGTCTGGGCCAAAGGGGAGAGCTGAGACCTTCCTGTGGGCCCGGATCCCCAAGTCTAGCCATGCCTCTATCACAGCACCCATGTGGACGGCACAGGGAAGGCGGGTCTTCTCAGCACACGGGGGCCCCACGGGCCACTGAGGACCCCCAGCCCCGAGAGATGTTCTGGGGCAGCTCTGCTTCCAGTGTTGGGGGCAGGTTGTTTCTGGGATGAGCTGGCAAGCCCAGAGCAGGGATACACCCCTCCCAGGCTGGGCAGTGCCAGATTTGGGATCCTATGTCCCCAGTGCCCCATGGGACTTTTTTTCTAAAGCGACTCACGTCCCCAGCCCACTTCTGTGATGAGGTCCGTGGATGCCTTTGTGGTAGGTTGGCGGGCGCTCCACCTGGGTTTTAGCCCCTTTCAAGGGGATGGGGCCTTGAAAGGCCTCTTCCTGGCAGGGGAGCCCTCCATGGGGGCACAGGGGTCTAAGTGTGGGGATCTGAATGGGAGAAATAAAGGAATTGTACCCAGACAACCGGTGCCAGCTTCTTGTTCCCACCCAGCGTGGACCACGGTCCAGTTTCCCAGGATTCACAGGCCCACTGGGGGGCGGGGCAACCCAGGATGCGGCCCTCCTTCATGTGTGGTGCAGGTGGGCAGTGCCCCAGTGGGGACACCCCTGAGAGGGAGATGCAGGCGAGAGGCTCAGGCACCCACAGGTGGGGAAGCACCTGTGGCCGCCCCACACCCATGGGAGGGAGGCTCCTGGCCACTGCATCCTTGTCCACATTGCTCCTGGGGCTGCTGCAGAGCCCTCGGGGAAGGCACTCTTTCCCTCCCCCTGCATCCTGGCCACCATCCTTGTCTGCAAGCTCAGGTGCACCCAAAACACGGGCCGCTCTGTCAGCACGCAGCCCTGCCTCACCCCTGCCCTGCTGGGCTCCAAGGTGTGTGGTGTGGCTGCGGGGCGTCGGGTTTCCTGGGCAAGGGGTTGCCTGTGAGACACTGACCTTGTCACAGGGAAGCCCCCCAACAGCCCTCGTGGGCGGGTCTGGGCAACAGTAGAGAGCAGGGCCACCTGGACGGGGTGAGGCACCCGAGTGTCAGTGCTGGCCTGAAGCAAGACAGCCCACAGCGCACCCGGCTTCAGGACCCGGCGTGGGGAGAGCGCAGGCACTGTGTTCTCAGCTGCTCAGGTGTTATGTGTTGAGGGGGTGATATTTTAGGACTGGGTTAAATAAAGCAGACTGCTAAAATTCACTCCACCTGTCTTTCTCGCTGAGGTTGCTCAAATCACCAGTGCAGCTGCTCTGTGGCCGGCACCCTCTCTCGGTGGCTCTGCTCACGCCATGTCCCCCTGTGGCACCCTGTGCCCTCGGCCTGGTTGCTGCGCTGGCTGTATTCAGCAGGTCCTGGGCTCCAGCCTCCCTGCTTGGGTTCTCTGACCAGAGGGCCAGTGATTGCTCCTGGGCCTCCCTCCCTTCCTGCCCAGGCCAGGGGGCTCCTGCCCGTGACAGGCCAGCAGCCACCCCTGCTGGCTGGCCAAGTGGTGCCCACTCAGATCCTTCCAAAAATGGGCAGTTGGGGAGGCCTTGACGGAATGGGAAAGCTGAGGGCTCAGGTTCCACCGGCAGTTGGGCCGTGAAGTCAGGAGGTTCTGGTGAGAAAAAGAAGGTTCCAGAAGAGCACCCGCTGCCCTGCCTACCTTGGTTTTGTCTTGGAAGGAGAGATGTGAGGGCAGAGCTACCACTTCACACCTCACATGCTCCTCCTGGATCCCAGAGCCTTCAGCTCTGACTTTTCCTGCCTCCCTCCGCCCTCCCCTCCCCCCTCCCCCAACCGCCCTGGGGTCCAGCTGTGGGCAGCCGTGGGGTGCTAGGCCCAGGGCTTCTTGGCAACGGCCAAAACCACAGGCAGGGCTGTCGGTAAAGCTATATCAGGTGAGTTGAGGCGGCGCTGGGAGGACCACCAGGCAAGAGCCTGCACGAGGGTCTGGGCCATGTGGGACGGCTTTGCTTCCTGACCCCCAGCTCTCCTCAGAGCCTAGGCGCTCCATCTGGAGCTGGCCAGGCAGGCACTGTCCCATTCCTGCTGCCCAATGCTGTGTCCTCAGGTGGGGCCCTGGACCTTTCTGAGCCTGAGCTTCCTACATGGACAGTGAGAGCTGGGCCTCGCTGTGGGACCCAGCGGGATGAGCCACGGTGAGCTCAGTGGGCGCACTCAGCAAGGTTTTGGGTCCCTGTTACCCTGGGCTCCATTTGCGAGCATCTCCCCCCATTGGCTCTAAAGGCAAACCCCAAGGTACCTTCTTATAGAGCCAGCAGACAGCAACCCCTCATCAGGGACCTCGCCACCCTCCCAGCCGGGCACCATCACCCCGGAGGACCTGGAGCTCCTCCTGGAGGAAGGGCTGGCCAGCTCCGAGCCCTTGAGTCTGGAAGAGATCTCAGAGAGATATGAGTCAATTTGCCTGCCTTCCACCGCTTCGGTCACAGAGCAGGACACCCCCAAGCGCTGGAAGCAGCTGAAGCAGTGGTGAGCCCCTTGGGGACCAGGGGCGGGGGAGCCACGTAGTCAGTGCCCCGCACATGCAGCCGACACAGCCCGTTCCTCACCCCACCAGGGTGGCCGACCTGCAGGCCGAGGTGGTGTTGCTGCGGGGACACAAGGCCTGCTGCGAGCACACCACGCTGAGCCTGCTGCAGGAGCTGCTGCAGGTGCACGCCTGCTTGCAGCTGCAGGACTCAGAGCTGAAGAGGCTGCAGCAGGCGGCTCAGGCCCCCGAGAAGGAGGCTCTCCAGGTGGGACGCGTCGGCTGGGAGGCGGCATCCCCGGGTGTCAGGGCAGCTGTTTCCTGGACCCTGAGCCCCACTCAGCCCCTGCTGCTCAGGCCAGGGCCTCGGGTCCCACTCTGTGGGCCCCCGTGTCCATGCTGGTCGAGCTGGGAGGGCCTCTGGCCTGCACTCAGCTCACCCCTCCACCTTGCAGTTCCCCAGCCTGCAGAACCAGAACCAGATGCAGACCCTGAACAAGAGGTACCCCTGCACCCTTGGAGCAGGCTTAACAGGAGGGAGAGGGGCTTTGGGGAAGCAGCGGCTGCTGCCAGGCCAGCCTGGGCATCAGCCCCTGGCTTTTGTTGCCTCCAATTTGGTATCTTGCTCAGGTAAGCAAACACATCCACAGCCCAACTCCAGAAGGTCAGGTTGCTGGAGCCCGGCAGGCTGTGGAGCCTGGGAAAGGGGCAGAAGGCTTGCTGCTGGGCCCCTTGGCTGAACCCCCACCCCAAAGGCTGCCCAGCCTGCTCCTGGCTGCCAGGAGGTGGCAGGGCAGGCCCCAGGCAGAAGCAGTTCTTGTGTGCCAGGCTGGTGGAGGTCCGGGAGGCCCTGACCCAGATCAAGAGGAAGCAGGCGCTCCAGGACTCTGAGCGGAAGGGCGCCGAGCAGGAGGCCAGCCTTAGGTGGGCCCCTCAGGAAGCTGTATCTGGACCCGCCGAGGGGTCGTGTGGGAGTCCTCAAGGAGGGCAGGTGACCCTCCAGCCCAGGGTCCCCACCCCCTCCCCTTCCCCGTCAGTCATGCTCACGGGGAGCCTAGCTCTCTCTGTCCCAGGTGGGGACACAGAGTGGGCTTCTGGCCTCTCTGTGTGTTTACCCGGGCAGGGTTGGACCTCCTGCTAGGTCAGCCTGGGCCCCCCGGATGCAGGCCTGGCCTGAAAAGGATTTGGTGTCCAGGGCCCCACCAGCCTCCCTGAGGCTCCCCATCAGGCCTCTGGCCGACTGGGCTGCTGTGACCTGCAGCCGTTGCCCCTAGGTTGTCTGAGCTGACCGAGAAGCTGAAGCAGGAGGAAAGGGACCGGGAGGTGACCTGTGGGGCCCTGCAGAAGAGCCAGGAGGAGGCCAGCCAGAGGATGGACCATGAGGTGGCCAGGATGCAGGTACCCGGGAGGCCAGGGGCAGGCCCAGGCAGGGCTCTGGCATCAGCAGCCAGCAAGCTGCCAGCAAGACGGTCTGTGCAGGAGACCCCCAACTCTCCCCATCCCACATCTTCTCCACTGCTGGGGTCTTCCTTCACCCCAGCTCTCCTTTTGGCTCCGTTCACGTGTTTGGACCTGGTGGCCGACCCCCAAGTCCTACACTGTCCACTACGGTGGCCATTGGCCGCGGGTGGCTCTGTATGTTGCAATTTAAAACTCAGTTCCTTGGTCACACGAGCCACATCGCAGTGCTCTGTGGCTACCTGTGGCTGGTGGCTGCCGATTTGGCTGTGCTGAGGTGGAGTGCGTCCTCCATCACAGAAAGTCCATCATTAGCACGAGTGCCATTGCGGCCACTGCTCCCCTTCCCCATGTGATCAGCACCCAGATCAAGAAATAGAATCTCATAGCCTGAGGCCCCTTCCTTGGCCATTTCCAGCTTCAATGCTTCCCTCCGTGCAAAGTGGAAGTCCCTTCCTGAAGACATGTCTTCCGGTGGCCCTGCTCCCGGGCTGGTGTGTGTGGCCTAGAAGGTGGGGCAGGGGCCAGGGTGGGGCGCCTCTGGACCCAGCCTCTTCAGCTCTGCAAATAGAGACCAGGGACTGTGCCGCGTCCCCAGCTGCTGCCCTCATAGCTCAGCTGCCCAGCTCCATGCGTGCCCCTCCCGCTGCCCTGTGGGAAGCTGGTGCCTTGGCTCCATCGAGAGGCAGAGGCCCAGGCAACATCGGGGCCCGGGATCCCCGATGCCTGGCTGGGCCGCATCTCCCCAAGTGCGCCCTGGGGCTGGGGTCAGCGCCCTGCCACTGCTGCCTGGTTTTGTGAATAAAGTTTTATCGGCACATGGCCATTCGTTTACTGTTGCCCACGGCTGCTTTTGCACTGGAACCACAAAGCTGAGGGGTTATGACAGAGATCCTGTGGCGCATAAACGCCAAACCTCTGCCTTCTGGTTCTTCACAGAAACAGCCGAGCCCTGCTCCGGGTCACCCTGCGTGGGGCAGGGAGGCTGGTGGGGGCTAAGGGCACACCTGCTCTGGGCTGTGGGCAGCCCTCCCGGCCCTAGGACTTGTGGCCGTGGAGAGGGTGCCTCGTGCCTGTGGGCCTAGACCCCCGTCTCCTGCATCCAGACCCTTGGTGCAGCAGGAAAGGAGCTGATGGAGGGAGAAGAGAGAAGGGGTCCCACCCTGGGCCTGGAGGGCAAGGGCAGACAGTATGTGTATGCACACGTGTGAACGGGGATGTGCACACGTGCATGAGTGTGTGTTCATGTGTGAGCGTGTGCTCACATGTACACTCAGCCTCCTTGCCCGGGGCTCCTGGCAGGGGTATGATCCCATGGCTGCTCTGCCGCCTCCCCTGGTGGGATCTGGCAGTCACTGTGAGGACCATGTGTGTCCTGGGCCCGTGGAGCGTGGCCTTCAGACCCTTCACAGCCCTTGCGCCTGGCTCTCTGGGACATATGGCCCTTGCCTGCCCTGCCTTCCTTCCTGAGGAAGGTGTGATGGGCCCACCCCTGCAGGGCACACGGGACCAGGGTCCCCTCCGACAGAGATGGTTGGGCAGGAGAACAGCAAGTCCCTGATGGCACTGTGGGTATGGGGATGGGCGAGGGGGACGCCCATGGGGAGGTGCACGGTGACCATGTGGCCCCCACTCCACAGGCCCAGATGACCAAGCTCAGGGAGGAGATGAGCCTCCGCTTTCTCAAGAGGGAGGCCAAGCTATGCAGCTTCCTGCAGAAGAGCTTTCTGGCCCTGGAGAAGGTAGGTGCCTGCCGACGGCAGGGCAACCAGTCCCCCTCTCCCCAGCTCACGGCGGGCGGGGTCTCCCCGCAGAGGATGAAGGCCTCAGAGAGCGCACGGCTGCGGGCGGAGAGCAGCCTGCGGGAGGAGCTGGAGAGCAAGTGGCAGCAACTCCGGGAGCTGGACGCAGAGCGCACGCGGGCCCTGCAGGGGCAGAGGCAGGTGGGTGGCATGGCGGGCACGGGCACGGGCGGGGCCCCGGCTGGAGCTGGGCAGGTCTCAGGCTGCCTCTGCCCGGCAGCAGGAAGAGTGCCACCTCCTGGAGCAGTGTCGGGGCCTGGACAAGGTTGTGGTCCAGCTGACCGAGTTCGTGCGTCAGAACCAAGCATCGCTGAGCCACATCCTGCTGGCCGAGCAGAAGGCCTGGTGGGTGTCTGAGCGGGGCCTCAGGCAGGGCAGGTGAGAATGGCCCTGCTCCCCTGACCCCAACGTCCTGAGCCTGGCTCGAGGCCCAGTGGGGTGCCCTGGGGCAGAGAAGCTGCCCTTTAGTGGGGGGCTCCCATCCCTCCCAGAGCCTGTCCCTCGCGGGGGAGCTCTGAGTGGCAGCGGTGGACACAGCCCCGTCTCGGTGGTCCCTGTGATGACCCTCATCCTCTCCCTGGGGGCACCTGTAAGGTTCTGAAGCCAGTAGCCGGGCTCGCTGCCCTGGCCCAATGCCAAGGGGTGGGCCAGCCTTGGCTGAGGGACAGTCTCTCTCAGTGGCACCCACCCCCAGGGATGCTAAGGGGCAGCTGGAGAACAGCCGGGCCGGGGAGCTGGCTACCTACCTGCAGGAGAGCCTGGAGGCCATGCAGCTGGCCAGCGAGCTGGCCCAGCAGGAGATGCACAGTGCCCTGGAGCTGGTGAGGCGGCAGGGCCAGGGCCGGGCCCGCAGGGTTCCCCGCCTATGCAGGCAGTACACTCAGCCCAGCCTCCCACAGCTCCGAGAGAAGAGCCAGGCCCTGGAGGTGTCCGTGGCTGAGCTGGTCAGGCAGGTGAAGGACATGAGTGACCACTTCCTGGCCCTGAGCTGGAGGCTGGACCTGCAGAAGCAGACGCTGAGCCTGAGGCTGTGCGAGGTGAGTGCACAGAGCAGCCCGGGGAAGCCGCACCTAGATGGGAGGGGTCCTGCTGCCCCTCAGGGCGGCGGATCCCAACCCACCCAACAGCTGTCCACAAGGCCCAGGGCCCCAACCACACGGGTTCTCCACTGAGTGACCAGCAAAGCAACCTACACCTTTGGGTTCTTTTTGCTCTTTTTCTAACAGCTTTATTGAGGTTCAGTGCACACACCAAACAATTCCCCCTTTCAAAGTGTGTACTTCCGTGGTTCTTTGTGTATTCAGAGTCGTACAGCCACCACCACAATCACTTTTAGAACTTTTCCATCCCCCCAAAAGGAAACCCCGTGCATTAGAGGTCCCAGCCCCTGGCAAACACTGGTCTGCTTTCCGTCTCTCTGGGTTTGCCTGTGCTGGACATTTTGTATAAATGGAATCAAATGCTCTGTGGCCTTTTGTGAGCTTCTCTCGCTGAACGTTCCATGTTTGAGGTTCATCCACTTTGTGGCATGTGTCAGTGCTCCTTTCCTTTTTATGGCTGTCACATTTCACTGTGTGGATGGACCATAGCTTATCCATTTGTCAGCTGATGGACACTGAGCTGGTGTCCTTCTGATGCCCTTAGTGCTGCCGTGAACACAGGTATACACCCTTTGGCAGCGGGGCTGGGTCCCCCATCCTGGGCGTGTAGGCCGGCTGCCTGTTCTCTGTCGCTGCCGACTCACAGGCAGCTGGGTCTGGCTCAGGGGAGGGAGTGAAGCCAGGCCTTCTTAGGGATGTGGCTCTGCTCAGCCTGGTGCCCTGCCTGGGAGGACCGGGGCACCCAGACTATGCCAGGCCAGGCCACCCGGGCTGTGTCCGGTCAGTGTGGACATGCTCCGAGTTGAGGCAGGGGCCCTGTGCCCTCCAGGAGCTCTGCTGCGTGGGTCTGGCCATCTCGGGTCTGACTATGGCTCCAGTGGGGCCAGTCTGTCTGCCTGTCCACCCTCCCTCTCTGGGCGGGTTCCAGCCCTCACTGGTGTCCGTGCCCCAGGTACAGAGTGAGTGGGGAGTTGCAGAGCAGCGATGGCAGGAAGGCCTGGCCCGGTGTCGAGAGGAGGCCGAGGCGCATCTACGGGAGGTGCAGCAGAGAGTGGACATCCTGCCCCAGCAGGTGGGTGAGGGCTGGGGTGGCCTCCCCCTCCCCGCTGTGCCCACCCTGAGCCGCCCACCGGCTCCGCATTTTAGATAGAGGCCATCGCCGACAGGTGCATCCTTCACAAGAGTGACTCAGACCTCAAGATCTCCACCGAGGCCAAAGCCAGGTGAGGCCCCCGGCTCCCTGTCACAGCCTGGCAGGACCTTCAGGGACTGGGCTGGTCCCACCGCAGGAGGGCACAGCCATCTCAGAACGACCCTGCTGCTTCACAGGGCTTCCTGACAGTGGTCCATCCTCCCCAAGCCCCTGCACCTGTGGCAGCCCTGACCCCTCCCCACCCCAGGCCTGGCCCAGATTTGGGCTTGGCCCCGCTTTGGGCTTGGCCCCTGCTGGGGGCAGCCTTTCACTCTGTCACCTGCTGGGGACCCCCCAGTGCCCACTGGCGGGGCGGCAGTGCCAAGCACCCTATGCTCTGCCCAGGGCCTCCTCCCTCCAGCTGCCCCACCCCCCAGATGCCCCCCAGAGCCCGGCAGCCCCGGCCTCCTGTGCTCACAGAGAGTTCGAGGACGAGGCCATGAGGCAGGAGCTGGCTGCTCTGCTGTCCTCTGTGCAGCTGCTCAGAGAGGGCAACCCCGGGTGGAAGATCGCCGAGATCCAGGGCAAGCTGGCCACGGTACCCCTGGGCCCCTGGGCCTGGCACACTGGGCGGGGGGCGGTTGGGGGCTGGCTCAGACAGGGGCAGACCTCCCCCAACCCAGGGAGGCTCAGATGCAGGACACCCCCCTGGGAGTGTGGGGGGCGAGGCTCATGGAACCAGCCGTCCTGCTGGGTGGCTCTGCACATATCAGCCTCTGGAAGTACCAAGTTGGGGCTCCTGTCTGGAGCCCCCAGATGCTGAGGTGCATCCGCAGTCAGTGAAAAGAGCAGCCCTGAGTTCTGGCCGGGTCCCGCCTTGTCATCGGGCTGAGTGATGCGGCCGGCTCCCACTGAGGGGTGAGGACCCATGTGTTGGAGGCCGGCTCCTGCCACGAGTGATTAGGGCGGGGGCCGCCCCCAGGTCTGCAGACTTCCTGCGTCTGTGCCCACGAATGGGGGCCGTGTTTAGTTTCAGAACCAAATGATGAAGTTGGAAAGCAGCATCCAGGACAACAAGACCATCCAGAATCTCAAGTTTAATACAGAAACCAAGCGGGTGAGAGGTGGCCCCTGAACTGGGCCCTGGCCGTGCCCCCGCCCCCCCGACCCAAGCTCCAGGGCTTACCAGGCCCTGTGGGTGGGCCGCCTTTCTCTGTGCAGAGCCTGACTCCCAGCTGCCCTCACCACCCCCAGCCTGGCCACCCCCTAGCTTTTTGGTCTGCCCAGCCGTCTGTCTGCGTGTCTGGCCCAATCAGAGTTTCCGGGCAGATAAGGCCCAGCCTAGCCCAGAGGGAGATAAATCCCGTTGGCTGTCCCGCCCCTCTGGTCTGATTCCTGCGTCCACAGCGCACAGAGGAGATGGCCACTCTGCGGTCAAGCGTGATGCACCTGTGGAGCGAGGAGGGCCCCTGGGCCCTGACGCTAGGCAGCAGGAGGGTCCTCATGTCCCTGGTGAGGCAGCAGTTCTTCATCAAAGACGTGGCCCCTGACGAGGTGGTCCCCGTGAACCACTGGGGCGTGTATCAGGCCGTGAGGTGGGCAGCGGGGAGCCGCCTTCCAGAGCCCCCTCCAGGCCCCGGTTCGGGGCTGGGCGGACCCCGAGGGCAGTGGGCGGAGGCAGGGTCCAGGCCGTGAGCCGTGTCTCTGGGCAGGTGGCTGCAGTGGAAAGCGGTCCTCATGAAGCTGGTGGCCCGGCGGAGGCCGAGGGCGGTCTGGGAGAAGCCCCTCGGCTAGAAGCCCGACCACTAGCTTTCGTCCCTGCCCCTTTCCCAGAAATAAACATGCCCGCCCCACGCCTGTCAGAGACTGGAGTTCCCTCCAGGGGTTCAGGAGGCCCTGGGCAGGGGAGTGGCCAAGAGGACCTTCCCTAGACTCCCAGAACCCCTGCTCCTGTCCTGGCTGCTGAGCCCCAGGCCCCACCGCTCCCCAGGGCCTCCCACCCACAGGCACTGCGGCCCAAGCCCCACCCGGAGCCAACAGCACGTTAGCTTGGCCACTCAGACGGTGACCCCCTTCCTGCCCCTCCAAGAAAGCCCTCACCCCCATGGTAGCTGGCCCTGCCACCTGCCGCAGGTGCCACGAGGAGGGGCCACCCTGGGGCCAGCTGAGCGGGCAGTGTGGCGGGCTGCCCTTCACCACTGACTGGAACTTTGGGGGCTGGTCCTTGAGGAAATGTGGCTTGCCCACTGCCAGCGTGTAGACGCCCTGAGCCCACTGCCTCCAAGAGGCTGCAGCTCCTGCCCCATCCTCCCTCCTGTGGGTAGAGCTCTTGGGTGGCCCCTGCCCATTCCCTGCCCTGGCCTGGGAAGTCCCTACCTGAGCTGATTTGTCCTCTGGTGGCTGCCCTGATTGGAGGTCCCCGAGGGCTCCTTTCAGGACAAGGACAGCAATAAGGAGAGTCGGACCCTTGTTGCCCTCAGCTCACCCCCACTGATCCTTGCTCAATCGCTAGGCCTCGGCCAGTTGCACCCCCTCCAGGGCCTGGCCCCCCCAGCCCAGCAACTCGGGGCCGGCCTCTGCCGACCAGCTGGCCAGCAGGTCGCTGAAGTCAGGCGTGCCGGGGTGCAGCAGACCCAGGGGGCTGGGTGCCGGCTCCTTCCAGAAGGAGGGGGGAAGCTTCCTTTGGGTCATGGGGGTGATGTGGCCATACTTCTTCTCCAGCCTGAGTCGGCGGCCGGCCGCAGCCCTGGGCCCCGAGTACTGCCGCAGCCCGTAGTCGAAGAGCTCGGCCAGGGGTCCCAGCGGCTGCGGCCCTTCCCCACCGAGGCCCGGCCCGCACGCCTGCCCCTCAGGGGCCCCAGGGGAGCAGACCCCGGGCTCAGTGGCCTCGTTGTCTTCTGGGGCCTCACCCTGGGCCAGGCGCACCAGGTTGGCGCAGGAGAGCTCCCTGGCTGAGCTGCTGGCCGTGTGGACATCAGCGTAGATGTCGCAGGTGTCGGGGTCCTGCCCCCGGTCCTTGTGGCCAAAGTACCGCTGGATGTCGCCACTGATGAGCTCGGAGAACCGCAGGAGCTGCAGCGGCGTCTCTGGGCCACTGGGGTCCAGAGGGGCCACTTCTGGGGCCCAACCTGAGCTCTGGGGGGCCAGGCTGTGGCCCTCTGGCCCCTCGACTTCCAGCTCCTCTTCCGCATCCTCCTCCTCCTCCTCCTCCTCCTCCTCCTCAGAAGTGTCTAGGGGCTCCGGGTCTGAGGGCAGGAAGGGCCCGTGGGACGGCAGAGGCAGCCGGAAGTCACAGAGAGGCCAGATCACGCCCGCGGCCATCTCTCCGCCGAGCTTCTGGGGGCTCTCAGGCAGTGGGCGCTAGCTGGGGAGGGAGGCGGAAAGGGGACAGGTTAGCGGTCAGGGCCCGCAGCCCTCCTAGGGGAATAGTCACTGCAGGCTTGGGGCGGGTGCTGAGCTCAGAGGCAGATGACATTTGGAGAGATGGAGGTGGTGGGCACTGTGGGCGGGGGGGCGTGGCAGGGGTGAGCTGCAGGGTGCAGGCCTCAGTCACCCGCCAGAGGAGGGTACATCCTGTCCTGTAGGGAGGGTGGCTGACAGTGCTGTTGGAATAGTGACTCGGAGAGAGAGAAGCAGGGCAGGTGGGAAGGGAGCCGGCCCAGGGGCTGGGCTTCGAGCAGGTTTGGGGCCTGGAGAGCAGAGCCCTCATCCCAGCTCAGGGTCGCTGTAGCTCTTGATAAACAGGCTTGTTGATGTAGATTCTGCCCAGGTGCAGGGTGGTGGGGGACTCCCTTGGCACGCCCCCTCCCTGAGTGTCTGTGGTTGGCAGGGTCCCTCTGTGCCTGAAGTACCCATGCTGAGCCCGGGAGCCGGGCCTGGCTGCCTCGACCTGGGTGCTCTGGCCCTTGCAGTTTTGGGGGCTTCAGAGGCTTCAGGGGCTGTGAGAGTGAGCTCCGGGGGTCTTCGGGGGAGGGCAGAGCCATTTCTCTGTCCCCACAGTCGCAGGCTTCCCCGTGCTCCCTGTCGGGGGTGGGGGGCGGTGGTGAGGTCACCTCTAGCATCTCTAACCTGGAGATGGGTCGGGGGGCTGGCAGGACCGGAGAGGGGGTGGGATTAGGGGAGCTGATTGTGAATGTGGGAGGCCGCCCCCAGAACAGGGACCCAGCTCCTCCACTGCAGGGAGGCAGGTGGGCCAGCCCTTGGACCAGGAGGCCTTCTAGCGGGAGCCCTGCGCAAGGGGGAGGAAGAAAGGGAAGGGGGGTTAGAGAGAAGGGGGGGCTCCCAGCTTCAGGAAACCACTCCCCATGTGGGGGGAGGGGAGGGAAGTCCACAGGCCGCCCTCAGAGTCAGGGGGGCCTCTCGGACCTCCCCCTCCTCCCTCCCATCACGCTCTGCAGTTCTAGGGCCCTTCTTCTCTGTTGGGGTGAACCGTGGCCCCAGCGTTGGGCGTGGGCATGGCCGCTGGTGGGGAGCCAAGACTCAGGTGCCCTCCTTTCCCTGGCCGTCCCACCTCGATGACCCAGCTCCGCTCAGCCCTGCTGTTGACCCCTCCCCGTGGGTGGGTGGTCCCCAAAGACCACCAGGGCAGAGGAACCCACAGCCTTCCCAGGACCTCCGCCACCAGCACCCTCCCGCCCGCCGCCCAGCCTGGCTCCTACCTGCCGAGGCCTGCGGCTCCTACCTGCCGAGGCCTGCAGCTCCCGCTGGGCAGGCCCACCTCCACCTGGGCTCAAGCATTTATAGCCAAGCTCTGTGGCTGGCCGGGCTGGCAAATATTTGGTGACTGCATTGTCATCGCAGACTGGGCAAATAGAGCCCGTTTGCTTTAGCGCCCGGCAACCAGGGCCCCGCTGGGGGAAGCCTCAGCCTGCCCGGGGGACCGTGGAGTGTTTGCCGCTCGCCCAGCTGGCTCACACCCGGGGCCGAGGACCCTTATCTCCGCCGCTGATTGGGGCCCCGACCAAGCCTTGTCAAATAGGCGGAAAATTAAATTTCATGCTATTTTGACTCCTGGAGTAGCCTTCTCTAGAGGACATCCTGCTTCTGCAGTGCTCTGGGTGAACAGGCTCTGAGCCAGCAGCAGGACCTGGGAAGCCCCAGGAGGGCCAGGGACCACCAGTCAGGGCCCAGGTGGTGGGTTTATGCAGGTGGGGACCCCGGAGCCCCTGCCCAGCCCCCTCCTGCCACTTCCCACTGTTCCAGAGCTGCAGGTGCATTTGCAACAAACCCCATTGAATCACTGCTCCCCCAAGGGCTTCGTCCCCACGTCCAGGCTGAGGTGACACCCCCCTTCTCTGGCTTCTTTTTTAGCTCCTGTGCCTTCCCCTAAGGGGCTTAGTGGCCCCTCCAGCCCCGTGGGTCCTGCCCGGGGGCATCCTCACTGTGGTTACCACCCATCATTACAGCCCCTTCACCATGAGTCCCATGAGTCCAGTCCAAGTTTCCCCGTCCCCGGAAACCGACCTCGGCCACAGCCACAGTTCTGTCCTGATACCCTGGGGTCTGATGACACTTGCCAGGTCCTGGTTGTGGGTCAGCCCTGCCCCAGCCTTAGCCAGCCTCTCTCTGACAGCCAAGACCTGGGGGAGGCTGGGGGTTGGGGTCCCCGGTGGCTCCCCAGGACTGCTGGGACCCCAGAATCCCTCTCTGCCCAGATACGGCCCCTGCCCCTCTGCCAGCCCAGGGAGCGCCCACAATGACCTGCCCAGGACCCAGGGCTGGACCTCAGCAGCTGTCCTGGCTGTAGCTGCAGTGCCCACTGCTGCCTATCGGGAACAGCCAGGGCCGGGGTCTGGGAAGGGGCTGGAGACCGGCCGGGCTGGGGTCAGCCCCGCAGGGTGGGGCCTCAGGGGCCCGAGGGAAGTGCTGGGCACAGGGGCTGGGCTGAGGAAGGCGAGATGCAGCCCTGTCATGGAGAAGGTCCTGGCCTTTGTGGCCAGACGGGGGGCTTCACGAAGGAGGTGGTTTGCAGGTGCTGATGGGGCAGGTGCTCACCCAGCCAAGCCGGGGGAAGTACAGGTGTTCCAGCAGAGGGGACAGCCTGGAAAGGAACCAGATCGCGAGGAGCTGGCACCCCTGTGGTCGGCTGAGTGATGGCCCCAAAGATGTCCACACCCTGATCCCTGGGAATTGCGTTGTCACCCCACTTGGCAAAGGGACCCAGTGGAGGTGACTGAGGTAAGGACCCTGAGATGGGAGATGGCCCTGGATTATCCAGTGGGCTTGTGTGTCACAGAGGGAAGCAGGAGGGTCTGAGTGGGGGTGGGGGCAGTTGTGGCGATGGAAGCAGAGGGTCACTGCTGGCTTTGAAGGTGGAGGGGCTGCAAGCCAAGGAATGGAGCAAGCTCTAAAATCCGGAAAACAAGGAGATTCTCCCCTGGAGCCTTCGGGGCGCAACCCTGCAGACACCTTGATTTGAGGCCAGGGAAACCCACTTGGGACCTCGGTCCTCCAGGACTGCACAACAAATCAGTGTTGTTTTAAGCCACTCAGTTTGTGCTCCCTGTTTCAGCAGCAACAGGAAGCCCAGAGCTGGAAGCGTTGGCTGGAAAGTGGGGTGGGTGGCACACAGGACCTCCTGGCCTGGCCCTGGAGCTCGGACCTTCCTCCCTGTACTGGGAGCCAAGTCGGCCAGGGCCTCAGCTCTTCCCAGCATCACTGGAACCAAATCGCAGAGTGGCAGTGGGGCTTTTGCAGGAAAGAGGCCCCAGGGTGGTTTTCACCCCCCACCCCACAGGCCCACTTTTCCATCCTGGCCTCTGCCTCAGGCTCCCAGTCAGTGGAACTGGGGCTGTGGAAGGGGCTCTGGGTCCCAAGAGTGACCCAGCGAGGTGTCCATTCGTGCCAGCTGTGGGAAGACTGTCCACAGACAGCCAGACTCTTGTCCTCCGGTGGCAGAATCCCAGTGCTTTTTTCTGCCTGACCAGAGACAAGGAGGAAACCCCAGTCTAGGATGGAGAGTTCTAGAGTTCGGGAGAACCCAGAGCAGTCAGGTGTTTGGGGAGAGGAACCTCAGCAGCACAGTGTGGGGTGGGCCTTTGGACACAGGAGGCCTGAGACCAGAGACTTGGGGAGGGTGCCACTGCACCAGTCCTAGCGATCAACGATGGGGCCTAACAAGGCACAGTGTGTGGAGGTGAGGGTGGGAGACAGGCATGAGAGGGATTCAAGAAGCAGATCTTGGGTCTTAATGGAATTACCCCCTTCCTTGCCCCTCCTGAGTCAGAGCCATGCTCAAGATAGACACAGGAGTCTGGTGGGTGGAGGCTGAACTCCAGCTTTTGTTACAGGTGAGGCTGGGCTGGGTTATGGCAGCCAGGGGGACCCTGGGTAGGTGGAGAGACGCACTTTCCCAGAATCACTGCCCACAAGTGTCCAGCCAGTATTGGGTGGCCAGCCAGTGCCAGGCCAAGTGGCATGGGTGTCCCAAGTCCCCTGTGCCCATGGGGGCTCCTGGGTGGGGCTGGGGGCTGAGGCACTCAGGCTGCCAGGCTTGGGGCCTGAGCATATGCCCTGGCATCTGCTCCCAGCCAGGCCCCCATTGTGGGCAGCATGGGGCCTTCAGAGCTCTGTGCCCACCCTGCCCCCACCAGCCCCCACCCCTGCTGTCAGGCCTCAGCCCCTGGGATAAAGGCTCTGCCTTTCCAAAGGTGGTGGCCCTGCCTGTCCCCATGCACCCCATATTGATCTTCCCAGGGAAAATCAATAGCTCCAATATGTCAGCTCTCAAGTGGCGCTACAGTAAATTACTCCCGCCATCAGGCACACAAGGGCTGCAGCCTCCCTCCCATTAGTGGGACATTAGTCCTCGTGTGAGGTTTCTCTGTGTGCTTTGAGATAATGAAGCCTGAGGTGTTGGTTTATGCCTCTGGGAGGAGGGGGACCTTGGACAAGAGCGGCATCGCTGGCAGTGCTGGGCACCTGTCACCCAGTGCCCTGCCGAGACTGCTGGGGTCAGGAAGGGGAGGGCCCTGGAGACACCAGGCCACTGGCTGCATCTGGCTGTGGCTTTTCCCACTCTGGGCTCCACTGCATCAGAGGGTCAAGCAAACCACAGCATTTGGGGCTGTTGTCGCCCTCCAGCCAGAGGCTGCCAGGGACACACGTGTCACTGAACAAGGTGGGTTTAAGCAAGGGAGAATTCACAGCCCGGAACGTGGGTGTCTCAGGAGGCGGGCGTTAGAAAGGGCTCTGGGTTCAGCCATTGTTGGGTGAGGGGCTCTGCTCTGGGCTGTGTGCTGTCAGCAAGCAGGGTAAGTGTGACTGGGCATCTGTATCAGTCTCCAGGGGCTGCCATAACAAAGGACCACCAACTGGTGGTTTAAAACAACAGAAGTTACTTTCTCACAGTTCTGGAGGCCAGAAATCTGAAACCATGAAGGCTCTGGGGGAGAATCTGTTCCAGGCCTTTCTCTTAGCTTCTGGTGTAGCCAGCAGTCCTCTGCGTTCCTTGGCTGGTGGCCGCATCACTCCAGTCTCTGCCTGCCTCTTCACATGGCCTGCTCCCCTGTGCGTCTCTGGGTCTTTTTTCCTCTTATAAGGACATCATTTAGGGCCCACCCTATCCATTATGACATAGTTTTAACTAATTACATCCACAAAGACCCTATTTCCAAATAGGGTCATGTGCTGAGGCTCCAGGGGGATAAGAATTTGGAGGGACATCATTCCACCCAGTATAGCATCTTTAATACATCTTATCCAGAAGGAGGGCAGATGAGGCAAGGCTCCAGCCATGGTTGGTAAAGGACCAGGGTCCCTCCCATCAGCCAGGAAGGGGGTATTTGGTCTTTTTTGGGCCACTTCCATGTTTTGCCTGTGTTCAGATGTGATTATAAAGGGGTCTTGAGCCACCATGGTCACAGAGAGGCCTGGTCCAACACTGATGTTCTCTGAAATTGTTTACGTCCTACAGGAGAGCCCAGCTCTGAGCACCAGGCCAGCTCCCAGAGATCAAGGCCTGCTGTCCTCCTCAGACTCCGCAGGACCCACGTCCTTTGCATCATGCCTTCACCTAGAATGGAGACCGATGCCAGCAGGACCTGGGGACAGAGGAGAGGTCCACTGGACATGTGGATTTGCTAAGTCTTTGTTGTGGGCCTGCGCTGCTCCTCCCAGACTCTGGCCTCAGAGCACCCTAGGAGCCTGATGGCAGTAAAGGAGCCCTCCACTGCCTCAGAATGGAAGGACATTTCCATGCCGTCCCCTTATCAGTCTTAACAGCTGTCCCAGGGACCGGCAGAGGGCTTCCCAGGCATAGCACCAGTCCTAGAAGCAGCCTGCGAAGGACAGGAGATGCCCATTTTACAGCTGAGGAAGCAGAGGCTCGAGGGGTGCCTGTCTGAGGTGTCTTATTTCTGTCACCCACCCAAGGCAGTGAGACAGGTTTAGTGACCCTTTGGAGGCTGCCCTGCCTGGGGCTGAAGCCCTAGCCCCTGCCGTTGACCCCCAGCTCTGCACCCCCCTCTGCTGTCCCAGGGCAGCTTGTGCCCAGATGCCCTAAAACATACCAACCAGGTGGCTGCATCAGCTGCAGTCAGCAGCTCCACCCCAACCTCAGGCCTCTCTGATCTCCACCTCCTCCAGGAAGCCCTACAGGCTGCACACCAGAATGATTCTGGTCCATCATCCTGCCCACAGTAGGTGCTCCTGGGGTTCCCTGTGGTCGAATTGGTTTGGCAGTGATTCTGGGTGGGGTTCTGGGGTGGAACAGGTGGGGCGGGGCCCAGTGAGGAGGACGTAGGCACACAGGTGCCTCTGTTGACACAGCAGCTCTGAACACAGTCCTGGCTTTGCAGCTGAGCCACCACCAGGCGTCCAGGTTTGGGCTTCCCAGGGTGGGGAGATCTCCCAGATGCTGCTGAGCTGGGAACACCTCCAGCCCACCACCCTTGCTTAAGTGTCTCTAGACTTCCTGAGGGGTGAAGAACTGGTCCCGAGGCTGGTGCTTCTCCTGCCAGAAAGCAGGTGCAGGAGATGCTCCAGAGGCAAAGATTCTGAACCAGGAGGCAGCACATTACAGCTGCCAACTAAAAATTGTCGCTTGTCACCTGGTTCTACAAGAATGAAGTCACCTGCCACTGCAGTCACTGACCTTCAACACACCCTTAAAGGAGTTCAGGGCAGAGATCAGGAATGAGGCCCTTTGTGCTCTGGCAAAAACTGGCAGAAAAACTCTCACGTTGTGCTTTTTTTTTTTTTTTCAGTCGTCACAGTTCACAAGGTGGCCTCTTAACCTGATTTTGTCACCGTCAACCCCCCCCCCCCCAGCACATCCCCACATCTCCACAGAGTCTGTGATGATGCCTGGGTGCTCCTACGTGGTCTCCAGACAGGACGGCTCAGCAGAGCCAGGGCTAGTTTGCCTTGAAGGCAGAAGGCTCCAGCAGCTTCCCTATGAAGTCAACTGGGGAACCAGGTAGACAGGAAGTCCCAGGACAGCCCGAGGGTGACCCTCCCGGCCTGACTCCTGAACGTGGATGGGAAGGTTCCCCCGAGCAGGCTGCAGCCTCCATCCACAAAGATGATGGAGTGCTAGGCTCTGCACTGGTGGTTCCGCTGGCCTGGAGAGACTTGTCCGAGTGCCTGCTGACTTCCCGGTGACAGCCGTGGGCGTGCCCTGCTGCGGTGGGTGAGGGATGGCGGCCCTGCAGCTGAGCAGTGCGCAGAAATGCCTGTCCCGCAGGGTGGGTGGTGTAGACGCGGCGATTCGTGCGCAGCACAGAGCAACACAACGCGCCAGGGCTGGGTGAGGGTCCGCGGCCATGGTGCGGGGGACACTAGTCGAGGGGAAAAGATGACTCCATGGCTGAAAATCCAATGAAAAGAGCAAAGCGGCGTCGCGAGGCCGCGGGGAGGAGGCGTTCAGGTGCTGCTCCTGCCCGGCGGGAGGGGTGTGGAGTGTGGGCCTAGGGCGCCGATCTCAGGCGAGCCCGGCCGACGGTGAGACCTGCGCTGAGGCGACCTCGTCGGAGGACGACGCCCGCATCCCGTCCCCGCCGGCCGGCCTCAAGCCCGGCGCGGAAGCCTAGGAACCTGCCCGCTAGTTCCTCTTCGGGCCGGCAGCGAACTACATTTCCCGGCATGCCCGCGCTGCCGGCCGGGGGCGGGCCTGCGACGGAAGAGGCCGCCGGAGGACGTGAGTCATTTCCGTTGCGCGAGTGGGTCCACGTTCTGTAGTCGTGAGCGGAGGCCAGGAACAGCGCGCGGCTTCCGGCTTCGTGCGACGGAAGTGACGCGACGCTGGGCGCGGCGGCGCCGAGTGCAGAGCCGGGGTCGCGATGAATTGCGTGCTGTGTGCGCCGGCTGCTGGGTGAGCTCCGCGCGGTCTCGGCGGGACCTAGGGTGAGAGCGGCGGGAGGGCGCGCTCACTGTTCTCTCTCTTCCAGGGCCCTCCGGGTGCTGAGGCTCGTGCGCTGGCCTTTCCGAAGCCTGCATCCTCCGCCCGGTGGCCGGGCTCGTGCCCAGCCCGCGGCCGAGGGTGAGGAAGAGGATGACCCTAACCGCCCCCTTCAGTTTTCCTCCAGCAAAGCTATCCCGTTCCGCTGGACAGTGAAGCACTCCCTGGGAAGGGAGCAGCAGCGGCCCTGGTGGAGGGTGCTGCCCTTCAGCCTGTGCCTCATGGTTCTGGTCATCTGGTGCTTCTTTAGGCAGGAGACCAGCGCGGACCGGTGGTTGAGACGGATGTTGGAAGAAGAGGTACCGGAGCCCAGCGATCGTTCTGAAGAGCCTGGAACTCCGGTGGCCCATGGGGCGAGAACTTAATGGGGTGCCAGCAGCGAGGGGACAGATCTCAGTCTTTAGGCTTTGATGTCGCGTTTGACCGTTTCTGTCCTGGTTACGCGCGTCCCCAGACTGAAGGACTTGGATGGCGCGCCTGGCAAAGCTGACTCGTTGAAGGCAAAGCAGAATGTCAGCAAATCGGAACCGGCTCGTTGCCTGATACTTGTTGCCATCGAATACGTCCAAAAGACTTTTCAGGTCCATAGAAAGGGTTTTGGTTGCAGCGTGTGCTGTTGGATTTGTGATGTCTTTGTACAACATTATCACGTTTCCAAAGGGATGCTGGTGACACTTGTAATCCAGTGTGATCCACTTTACAGGTCATTTGCTTTCTGAGACAGAATAACTAGCAGAAGAGTTAAACGTTTTGTTTTACAATGTACCGTGATGTGTATAAATTGATGTTAGTTTAACAGACTAACAATAAATATTAATTTGGTAATGTGGAATTAAGCCAATGTTGTTGTTGTTTTGGGTTTTTTTGCATTTCATTTAAAAAAGGGAGCCTTCTAGTCTTTTCAGTTCCTTTGTTTGTTTGTTTGTTTTTTCCAGAATAGGAACTGAGGAAAGAAACCTAAATGTAAATTGTGGAACACTTTCTCACCTCTCTTCCAGTTTTTAATTTTAGCAAGGCAACAACTTTCTGAGTGGAATAACATTGATAAATATTTTTATGGACAACTTAGAGGCAGTATTTGGGGTATGTAAATGATATGTTTTCAAGTACTGCTTAGTAGGAAACTTTCTTAATTCGGGATTAAATACAAGATGCATAAAAGGGAAGATTTTATTTACTTAAGGTTCTAGTGGAACGTTTTATCTTGGCGTATCTTTGGTGCCAAAGTTAACTGGAAATTTCTCTCACTAGGATGGTTGAAGACCACTGACTGTATGGCAGTGTACTGGCTTCTCACAAGGCCTTGGCCAAGGTCTGGCCCGCCTTGGTAAATTATGCTTGTCAGGGAAGTGATGCTAAGACAAGTATATTCATTTTTTTTAAAGATGAAGAGACCAAGATTCAGAAGGATTGACCTAATCATGGCTCAGGCTACATCATTAGTTCCACTGCGAGCAAAGAACTAAGATGTCCTTTCTCTGACCTGGTGTGGTTGTGACCTACTTGATTGTGAACCATTTTATTTGAGCAACAGTCATTCAAACCTGAACCCTGACTTTACTCTCACTAGCTCCTGCAGGAAAAAAAGTCAGAACTAACGAGAAGAAATTTTGTTTTCATTAAAAATAACTTTCCCACAGTTGCTGAGCCTGCGTGTCTGGAGCCTGTGCTCCGCAACAGGAGAGGCCGCGATGGTGAGAGGCCCACGCACCGCGATGAGGAGTGGCCCCCGCTTGCCACAACTAGAGAAGGCCCTCGCACAGAAACGAAGACCCAACACAGCCGTAAATTTAAAAAATAAATAAATAAATAAATAAATAAAAATTAAAAAAAAAAAAACTTTCACATGACCAAAGCAATATGATTTATCTGGAAAAATTAACCAGTATAATAAGCAAAAGGTAGAGAATCAGAAACAGTAATAATCCCACCACTAGAGGTAACTGCTGTGAGTACTGTTGGGCAGAAGATGGAGAAAACTGTATTTTAAAAAATCCAAGGAAAAGAGGTTACCGAAGTCGATGACCTCATATCTTCCGAGCTGCTGAGGGTATTTTAACGTCTGGGTACTACCCCAGCCTTTTAAGGACATTCTTCAAAAGCATGAAAAATGACAATCTTTACAGCCTGTCACAGTTCTCTTTGCTCTCTTCAAGGAGGTGCCTCTTGGGTAGGCATCTTTTCTCCCACCTCTACAGCAAAGATCCCCAAATTTCTTTATCTTGAGCCCCCAACTTCATTTTTTAAGCTCGAGGTGGCTCTCTATACTTCTCTACTGGACTTTACAGGTTCCTCAAGCTCCTTAGGTCCAAAACAGAGTTCAGCTCTCCCCAAACCTGTTTCTTTGCTCTGTATCCCTCCTGGCTCAGGACTTTGGAAATATCCTGAACTTCTTTCTCATTCCCTGCATCCTGGCAGTCTTCAAGATCTGTTTAGTCCTCCTCCAAAGAATTCATGGGCCTTGTTTCATTCTTCTGCTTAATTTTCTTCAAAAATATCATGTTGATTTTTTGCCATTTTAATTTCCAGGTTTAAATGTAATGTTTGTAGAGGTAGTAATTCCTTTAGACAATGTGAACATATAAAGAAGGTAGTCATTCATCCCACCAGCAAGTGATGGCTTATTTTACTGTATTACTTGTGTTTAAAAAAAACCCAAAAACTTACATGCTTGGGAACAAATGTATGGAACTGCAGTATCTTGCTTTGTTTTGTCACTTAAGTAGGAGCATTTTTCTTGTCATTAACCATTCTCAGGAAGCATTGTCATTCTCTGTGAGGTGCTCTTTAAGTTTTTGCCAAATAACTTTGATAATTATCTTTGTACATCTTTGTCTGAATCTCATTCTTTTCTAGGTTGGAGTTTCTAGAAATGGAACAGATTATTTTCCATAAAGGTCAGTACCCATTCGTCCTCCCAGCCACACTTCCTTTAAGGGCTTTTCTTGCTGCAGGTCACCAGCATTGTGGGTTGCTGTTCAGAACAACAAAAAGTCTGTCTGCTCCGTGGGCTCTTCCTTGTTTTAATTTGCATTAAAACAAATTACTAGCGAGGATGAAAATTTTAAATAACTTCTCAGGAATTCCCTGGCGGTCCAGTGGTTAGGACTCTGAGATCTCAAACCGCGAGGCCCGGCCAAAAAAAAAGTTTCATGCTATATATTTACAAAACAATGTACTTTGGGCCTGGGTTCTCCCTCCCGAAATGCACACCCTGCTTCCTCCTCCAGGGCCAGATGAGCTGGGGCCCTGAGTGGTAGGGCTTACCGGGGGTGGCCCACCCTCTGTGCATCCCTGCCCACCCTGTTGGTGAAGAGGGCGTGTGTGTGTGTGTGTGTGTGTGTGTGTGTGTCTGTCTGTCTGTCTGTCTCCCCCTTGACCTCGAGCCTTTGGATTCTTTTTTAAAAATCAGCTCTATTGATACGTAGTTCACATATTATTCAATTCATCCATTTAAAGTATACAATTGATTTTTTAGTGTATTCGCAGGGGCAACCATTACCACGATGTAATTTTAGGGCATGTGTGTAAAAGAAACCCGCTACCCATGAGCAGTCAGGCCTCCTTCCCCCCTCTCTCCCCCACACCAAGCCCTAAGCAACTGGAGCCACTCTTTGCGGTCTCAGCACCCAACCCGGGGGTCATAGAACGAATGAAGGCGAGTGTGAGCAGCCTGGGCGCGCTGTCTCTACTTGGGACCTGTCGGGTCCGTCTCGGAGCCTGGAGCTGCTCAGGGCGCTGTCAGGGCGTTCAGAGCGCGTGGGGCAGCCGTGGTGGGTTGAAGGCGGCAGCCGGAACGGGACCAAGCAAGTGCAAGATGGGCTGTGAACGTGGACGCCGGGGGGGCACGGTGGGTGGAGGCGTCCGGCCGAGGCGGCGGGCTCGGGGCATGGCGTGGTCTGCGGTGCGCGCGGGTCCCCGCTGGGCGCCTGGTGCTGGGAAGTTCACTGGGCCTCCGGTACTGCGCGGGGCGCCGGATGGGGGCGTGGCGGGGGCGTGGCCGCCCCGGCGGGGGGCGCGGGTGGGCTCCGCGAGGGGGGAGATCCGGAGGGGCGGGGGCGGGCCCGCGCGGCGCATGCGCGCTGCATTGTTTTGACTGAAAATGCCGTCGGTTTCGAAAGCGGCGGCGTTGAGCGGGTCCCCCCCGCAGACCGAGAAGCCGACCCACTACAGGTCAGTGCCCGGGCCGGCCGCGGCGGGGGCTGGGGCGGGGCAGGGGGCGGCCCTGCGCGCCCCCGGCCCGCGCCCCCGCGCCCCTGGGCCTGGGAGCTGCCTCCGGGTGCGGCCTGGGGCCCCGCGCCGCCCCTCTTCCCGTTCCCCCCGCCCCCTGCCTCTCCCTTGCAGCCCCCTGGCCAGCCGGCCCCCCCAGCCTCCGCGCCGCGCCTGGACTCTGGGCTGGTGGACCACCATCCTACTCGGCTACCGCCGCCTGAGCTCAGGAGGCGGCGCCCAGGGTCTGGGGTGGCACCTGGGCTTGGGGGCTGGAGGACGAGGTCGGGGGTCCACGCGCCTGGGTTGGGGATCGGGGAACAGCGCCTGGGGTCGTGGGTCGGGGGCCGCCGAGAATGCGCTTGTAGTCGGGGATTGGGGACCGCGCCTGGGCTCGGGCGGAGGGCGGCCATCTGGACTCCGGCTGCCTCCTCCTGGGGTCAGGGATGGTACCAGGGCTTGGGGACCCGGGCGCTCCTGGAGTCGCGGTATCGCACCTGAAATTGGGGGTCGTGTCTGTGTTTTGCATGAGGAGGCTGTGCGTGGGGTCTGAGGGATCGCGCCTGAGGTCCGGGAACTCGCCCGGGCTCCGGGTGGGGGAGGCCGTCAGGGATCGTCTGGAGTCGGAGTGGGTGTCACGCCTGAGATCGGAGATGGGGGGGGGGCTGCGCCTGGGGCCAGGAGTCCGCGTCTGGATTCTGCGGGGTCGCGTCTGGGGTCGGGGACCGTGTCAGGGATTGGCAAACCATTCCTGGGACCCGAGGAACGCGACTGGGCTTGCGGGGGCGGGGTGGGGGGAGGGTGTCTGAACTCGGAGAGGTTGCATCTGAGGTTGGGGATCACACCTGGGGTCTGGGATGGATAGCGGCGCCTGGGGTCGGGGGTCGCACCTGGGGTCGGGGATGGGGGGTTTCGCCTGGGTTAGGGGATTGTGCCTGCGATTGGAGATGGGGGGCTGCGCCTGGGGTCCGGGGTCGCACCTGGAATCTGGGACCGTGCCTGGGATAGAAGATGGGGGTTTGCACCTGGAGTCGAAGGTCGCATCTGGGGTCGGGGTTGTGGGATCGTGCCTGGGGTCTGAGAAACGCGCCTGGGCCGGGGGAGGCGGGAAGGGGGTCGGCAGAGTGGGAGATCGCGCCTGGGGTCGGGGCCCTCGGGCGCACGGGATCTGACCCCTGCCCACGAGTCCTCGGGCCGCCCGCCGGCGGCGGTGGCAACGGAAGCGACCCCAACGCTGTTTGTCTTTTTAGGTATCTAAAGGAGTTTAGGACAGAGCAGTGCTCCCTGTTTGTGCAGCACAAGTGCACCCAGCACAGGCCATTTACCTGTTTCCATTGGCATTTCCTAAATCAGCGTCGGCGCAGACCGCTCCGCAGGCGCGACGGCACTTTTAACTACAGCCCGGACGTGTACTGCTCCAAGTACGACGAGGCCAGCGGCTTGTGCCCCGACGGCGACGAGTGAGTGTGCGCGGCCGCGCGGGGCAGCGTGGCCCCCACACCTGGGTGGGTGGCGGACCAGGGCTTTCCAGCACCTGGAACCTGCAGGGCCCAGACTTCACTCTGAAGTTTTCCCTTGACCGCTGGTCTTGGTGGGGACATTTCCCTATTTCTCGGCCAGTGCGGGAAGAACCGCATCTGGCTGGGGGATATCCCTGTACGGGACAAACCAATTTTGCTGCACTTCCCACTTTTGATTGCCACCCAGTTCTGTAAATTCCCTGTATTAGAACCAACCCTTATGAGGTAAACCTTTTGAGTTTAGGACCATTTTGTAGTTGTCAGTTGCTTTTTGATCAGAGAGCTTGTTAGAAGGTTTGCTCACATTGTGCAAATGTTTCTGGAATGGTTCCTTTCTTGCTGTTTATATGTTTATTTTTTAAAAAATTGATAGGAAAGTTATTTGTGTAGCACTTTTAAAGTTTAGGAAATCAAGGTTTTGTTTTGGTTGCCTTTTTTTTTTCACAAGTTTCCTAATGGTGTTATGAACAGATGTCTTCATTTTGAAATATGTAGAATAGGAAAACACGGAAAGTACAAGTCAGATTGTACATTCATATAACTGGCAGAGATTGGTAGAGGGAGGTCTTGCTTTTTTCTTGTGGGCCGTTTGAGGAGAAGAGCCTATCCATTCCCACCTGGAGGTGAGGTGGTGGCGCTGCGCCCCAGGGCCTCTTGGAAAGAGCAGCTTGTTCAGCTTCTGTTGGATCCTGGTCTGATCTGGGGGAGGCGCTGTAGGCTTCATCCCCTGACCCTCTGAAGGGAGGTGGTTCTCCAGGTATGGTCCCTTTTAAAGACAACTTTCACGCTGCTGCACAGGGAGACCTGCTGCACAGGGAGACCCATGTGAATCTGTTCTTCGTTTTCAAAAATGCTTAGGTCAGGGAGTAAACTTTTGACCTATGGTGATCATCTTAAAAGCTTTATATATTTCCTGAAAGGTTTTTAATTGAACACCAGATAGTTAAATAGGGTTGTTGTTAAGGCAGCCTGGAGCCTGTGGAAATAATGTAGCCAGCTCCACTTTGGTTAAGATGGTATTATACTTCTGTGAAGTTTTAAAAGTGCATTATTTAATTGCATCTTGAGCTACTGTTTCCTGCAAATGTGTCTGCAGAAGAGAGATATTTTTGTCTAGCTAAGGCCTGGCCTCCGGTCCCTCATTTCCCTTGGCCATGTCAGTCACCTCTCTGGACCTTAAGTCCTGAGTTGCCCCCAGGGGCCACTGCTGAGACCCTGGTGCAGGGATCCAGTCACCTAGCATGTCTGACCCCATTCCAGAGTCCAGGATGGGGGACTATTTGGACTATTTGGCAGTATTCACTGGTGAAGCTTTTTTTTTTTTTTTTTTTTTGGCTGCACCGCATGGCATGTGGGATCTTAGTTCCCCCATGAGGGATCGAACCTGCACCCACTGCAGTAGAAGCATAGATTCTTAACCACTGGGCTGCCAGGGAAGTCCCCTCACTGGTGATGCTTTTAATGCATGAAAAGAAAGCATATATATTTTTTTAATTAATTAATTTTATTTTTGGCTGCGTTCGGTCTTCGTTGCTGCGTGAGGGCTTTCTTTAGTTGCAGAGAGCGGGGGCTACTCTTTGTTGTGGTGCGTGGGCTTCTCATTGTGGTGGCTTCTCTTGTTGTGGAGCATGGGCTCTAGACGCGCGGGCTTCAGTAGTTGTGGCATGCAGTCTCAGTAGTTGTGGCTCGTGGGCTCTAGAGCGCAGGCTCAGTAGTTGTGGTGCACGGGCTTAGTTGCTCCCCAGCATATGGGATCTTCCCAGACCAGGGCTCGAACCCGTGTCCTTTGCATTGGCAGGCATATTCTTAACCACTGTGCCAGAAAGAAAGCATATTTTAACAGCTGTTTTGGGTTCTGGAGTCTGAATGTCCTGGTATGGATTTGGCCCCATTGCTGGACATCCAAGGTGGGGTCCAGTTCCTATGGAATGAAGAGTGCTGCAGTGGACACCTACCTGTGGATGGTCATTTTAAGCTAGACTCAAATATTAAATATTACAATTATTTATTGCAAAAACATTAACATGGGGAATTCCCTGGCGGTCCAGTGGGTAGGACTCCCGGCTTTCACTGCCGAGGGCCCAGGTTCAATCCCTGGTGGGGGAAATAAGATCCCACAAGCCACATGGTGCAGCCAAAAAAAAAAAAAAATTAACATATAGCCCAAATAGCATGCAGGTTAGCAGGTTATCATTGAGAAGAAGAATGGGACTAAGATGGTTGTTTGATACTGTCTTGGGTGCATCCTGTGTACATGTACACACAGTATGAAAGTACACGTGTCTTATTAAAGATTTTGTTTGTGACTTTTAGTGAGCACATGAGATGACTTGCTTCAGCCCCATAGGAAGTGTTTGACAGGCCAGACATCTCCCCTGAGAATCTCTCCTTAGTAATTACCACTCATTCCACGGGAGATAGACTTTCCCAGAGTTTGTCCTGTTGAATTACATATTCTAGCTCATGCAGGGTTGCCATGGAATCTGTAAATAGATACTACTTTTCAGAGCGAGGAAAGGGCTTTCCTTTTATTTCAGTTCATTGGTTCTTGAAATGCCTATTTTGGGCATATGTACTAGCAACCTGTTATTGTAAATCATGAATATGTATCAGAGACCAAAGACCCTTCAGCCAACATCAGGTGACATAAGCATCCAAGTTCTTGGAGCTTGATGGGGGCGCTGTGGGGCTGAGCCGTGGGCGGGAGGGTGGGATCCCCAAGAGGCAACCCCTGATGTCAACTCCTGTCCTAGGCAGGTGGTCATTCTCCCCCCTTGCTGTCACCTCTCCTCCTGGGGCCCCCTCCCCTTCTGTCACCCCCTTTCATTTGCGGGCACTCTCCTCCCCCGCTGTCACACCCCCGCTGTCACCCCTTTTCATTGGCGGGTAGTCCGTCAGCCTTCCCCTCTCGCTGTCACCCTCCTTCCAGTGACCCCTCCCCATCTGTCACCTCCACCCCCTGTGAGTACTCCAGCTGTCATCTCTGGGTAGCCCCCTCATCTCCTCCTCCCCATGGGCACCCCCTCTGTCACCCCTTTTCCTCCGTGGGCAGTCACCCTCCCCCTCTCTCTGTCACCCCTCCTTCCGTGGCCCCTCCCCGTCCGCCACATCCCCCCACCCCCCCCCCCCACCCCCGCTGTCACCCTCCGCCGGCGGGCACCCTGTGGCCGGGAAGGCCCCTCAGTGCTAGCGCCCCAGGTCCTCCCTTTCGCGGCGCCCTTTGTTCTGGCGGGCACGCCCCTTCCCCGGCGCGGGCCTCGATTGGCCGACAAGGTCACGTGAGCCCCGCCCCGCCCCCGTGGGAACTGGCCTCCCCGCGGCGCGGCTGGACCGCCTGGGTCTGCAGCTCGCTGCGCGCCCTCTGTAGTCGGCCAAGAGCGAGTCGGCCGAGCGGGCGCTGCCTCCGAGCTTGAGGGCGGGCCCACCCCACAGGGCCCACCCCACAGGGCCCACCCCACAGGGTCGCTGTTCCCACCCGTGCGGATCCGTCGCAGGTATTTCTCAGGCTGGGATTTTGAAGAAAGCGACGCTCGCTTGCCGGAGCGAAGCTTGGCCGGAGGTTTGTCGCGGTCCAGCCACATCCTGAAAGCTGCTCTGAGAGAGGCAGTGGGTGTGGACAGCCCCAGCCCCCCAGCTAGTCCTGTTCGCTGCGCAGGACCGTAGACCGTCAGGGCGGGTCTTCCCACCTGGAACCTAGGTGTGCTTCCCCTCCCAGGAGACCATGTGTCCGTTTTGTGCTTGTAAATGCATGTCAGGTGCGTTTACAGAGGTAGGTTCTGACGCATAAAAAGCAAAGGCCCTTCCAGGGGTCTGAGGGGCCCCTCCAGGGGAACATTTTCATTGGCAGACAATACAAGCAGTCCCCAACTATACGGAGTACAAAGTGACCATCCTCTTTCCTGATAACCCTCTTTCTGCCACAAGCAGGCAGTCCCTGGAGGCGGCCCTCCAGACCCCACATTTTATAGGTTTTCTTGGTTTTAATAAGAAGTGAGCCTGCCCCATTACTGTGCTATAACTTTCCAGATTGGCTCTAGAGATCTGCCTTGTTGTTGGTAGGGCTCCCTACCATGTTTTCACCTGGCAGGCCCGGCACATCTCCCCACAGCTCCCTCCCTCCTCACTGCACGTTGCCTGGGACCTCCCACCCGTGAATCTGGGCACTGCGGGAGCTTGCTGATGTACAGAAACTTTTCTACATGCCCAAGTCTTGGTGTGCCTGCTGTGTCATACTTGTCCTTAGTCTGACTTGTCTGTTGAGAGATGCTCCTGCAATGTTTAATTTTAAAAAGTCAGGTGTCCTAGGACCTAAGGCTTAGGTGAAAGTCCGTTCACTTCAGGATGGTTATAAACTGTTGCTGTTTAAACTGACCATATAAGTGAACTCTGCTTGGGCATTTGGGGTGAGGTGAAAGCCAAGGGCAGGCCACGTTAGAACATAATATTTAGGAGTCACGGAGCTACTTAACAGTCTAGGGGAAGACACAGGCTTTACAAATCAGCCAACCTAAGGAAAGAAATTACAATTAGGTGACTGAGTTGGACCTGTCAGAGACCAGTAGGTAGAAGAAGCAGAAGAACGTGAGAGTGATTGTAGCATTTCAGGCCCCCCTGCTTTGATTGAAGGGCCGGGGATGAGGAGGTGACTGGGAGGGAGCGCCTGGCACAGGGAGCTCTGGTGCTCCTTGGAGGCGAGTGGGGAGACGGCCTCGGCAGAGACAGGTTTCTCGGAGAGGGTGGCAGCTTTTTGGGCATAGAGGAGGGAGGTGGACTTGTTGCCGAGCTGATGGTCCATGTTAGGGATTAATGAGGGGTCGCTGGCCTGGCTTGAGAGTCCAGGGCAGCCCTTGGAAGCCAGAGGCTGGGGGTGCCGGGCTGAATGGATGGGTGTGTGGTCCACATGGGGTTAACTGGCAACCCCCCCACCCCTAGTGTCAGAGAAGAGGGGGACACTCAAGCTTCTCCCCACAAGCCCCACCTTTTTGCCATCCCCAGTTGTCTGTGGCACACAGGTCTTCCTTTTCCCATTTTTCTGCTGCCACTCATTTTCCATATCTGCTGCTCGGTTCTGGTCCAGTTCACACCTCAGTTATTTCTGTGCTGTATTCTGGTCCCCACCTATGCCTGAACTCCCTGAGGACTAGGAGAGAATCATGTTGTACTTGAGTGTCCGTCTCAGCCCAGTGGTTCTCCCAGTGCGGCCCCCAGATCAGCAGCAGCAGCATCACCTGGGAACTTGCCAGCAGTTTCTACCCAAGGTTCCTGCCGAGATCAGATGGTCTGGGGTTAGCAGACCATCCTGGTGGTTGTGATGCGCTCCAGCCTGGCTTGCTGACCAATGTTGATGTATAGTGGAACTGAGTTTGTGGGTCTACCTTTGTTTTGGGTGAGTTGCGGGAAGGAAGGGGATGATTTCTGGCTCTCCTGGAGACACAGGCAGCAGCCTCGAGCCCCTGCCGTGTTCCTCTTTACCCCTCCCTCCTAGTTTCAGTGGTTCCAGAGCATCATGGCAGACCTGTGTCTGGCATGTACTGGTGCATCACACCATCCATGGAGCCTTGTTTTAATTACACTGATTGGGTCACTAATTGTCATGGATGGTTTTGAGAACCACGGGTGCCACCCTGAATTTGACGGGCTGTGGAACCGAATCACATTACAGGTGCTGCAGGGCTGTCAGTGGCCCCCGGGATGGATGAGTGAACTCCTGTGGCGAGGAAGCATCTGCACGCGGTATTGGGCTGACCCCTGGGGTTCCCCCCAGCCTCTTCCCCGTGTCTACATTCTGCCATTGTGTTTTCTCTAAGGTTTTCCCTTTTGCCTCTTAGATGTTCTTAGGTGAAGCCATTTTCTTTTCATTAAATGTCCTCCAATATTTTAATCTTAGCTTATGCTTTGAAGTCATGTAATAATCAGAGGTGACATGCCCCTAATGAAATAATAGTGCCTGTTCGGTGCTCAGTGCTGGCGAGAGGGGGAACCTTGGCCGGGCTCTGGTTGCCACAATGATGGTACTGGCAAGGAAACGAAATGATGCTTAGAGCTGGCCTGAGGGACCATTAGGGAACATGGGGAAATGGGGGAGGTGTCGCCCACCACATTCACTCCCCGGAGCTGTGGGGGTGCATGCAGCCTTTGCCACACCCTGCAGTTAGCGCATCGGTGATGCCTGTGGTCCGTGTGGTCCTGCTTCAGCACGGCTATGTGGACTGGGTTCCGTAGATAAACCAACAGGCAGTGCCTTGGCTCTGATGTGCTGGTCCCCCTCTCCCCAGACTCTGGAATTCTCTTGCTTTAACTTATAGTAGATTGTGAGTGTTTCTGAAGATTGGAACTGTTTTTGCAAAATGGCCATTTTCCTATTAAAGTCATTTTATTTTATTTTTTATTGTAGTAAAACATACATAACATTAAATTTATCATCTTAGCTTTTTTAACTGTACAGTTTAGTGGAGTTAAGTTTATTTGCAATGTTGTGCAGCCATCACCACCATCCACCTCCAGAACTTTTCCATCTTCAAACTGAAACTCTGTCCCCATGAAACAATAGCTCCTCCTTCCATAATTTTTGATACAAGCAGACGTATCTGTATTCTTGTTCCCCTCCCCCACCTTCCGATGTAAACCATAGGGTGCTACACTCCCTTTTCTTTTAAAATAAATTTATTTATTTATTTATTTAATTTTATTTTTGGCTGTGTTAGGTCTTTGTTGCTGTGCGCAGGCTTTCTCTAGTTGCGGCGAGCAAAGACTACTCTTTGTTGTGGTGCGCGGGCTTCTTATTGCAGTGGCTTCTCTTGTTGCGGAGCACAGGCTCTAGGCGCATGGGCTTCAGTAGTTGTGGCTCGTGGGCTCTAGAGCGCAGTCTCAGTAGTTGTGGCGCACGGGCTTAGTTGTTCCACAGCACGTGGGATCTTCCCGGACCAGGGCTCAAACCCATGTCCCTTGCATTGGCAGGCGGATTCTTTTCTTCTTTTTTTTTTTAGAAAGTAAATCATCACCTTTTTTGACGAGGATTCTTTATTTATTTATTTATGGCTGTGTTGGGTCTTCGTTTCCGTGCGAGGGGTTTCTCTAGTTGTGGCAAGCGGGGGCCACTCTTCATCGCGGTGCGTGGGCCTCTCACCGCCGCGGCCTCTCTTGTTGCGGAGCACAGGCTCCAGATGCGCAGGCTCAGTAGTTGTGGCTCACGGGCCCAGCCGCTCCGCGGCACGTGGGATCTTCCCAGACCAGGGCTCGAACCCGTGTCCCCTGCATTGGCAGGCAGATTCTCAACCACTGCGCCACCAGGGAAGCCCGGCAGGCGGATTCTTAACCACTGTGACACCAGGGAAGTCCTGCACTCTGTCTTCTTAGTGCTTTTCCCTCACGGTACCGCCTGGTGCCCCCTCCAAAGCCGTCCACACAGACTGCCCATTCCTCCAAGCCGCGCTGAGCTCCCTTGAAGTTTATCCCACAACTGGGTTGTCTCCCGCCTTTGGTGATTACAAACAAAACATCTTTTTATCTCTGTGTGCCAGTCTGTCTTTGGGGATTGCTGGGACGGAGGGTAATGGCACCTGTCCTCTTGGTGCCTGTCACTTGGCGTTCTTGCCAGCAGCAGTGTTGCTTTACCATAGCCCTGCTCCTGGGGTTTTGCCCGGGAACATGTGGGCCTCCAGGTGCATTTCTCTCATCAGAAGCAAGATGAGTGCCTCTCAGTGGTCGAGACCCTTTGCATTTTCTCTTTTGTAAGTTGCTTGTTTATTTCTCTAGCCCATTGTTCTGTGAGTTCCTGGCCTCTCTATTTCTACACGTTCTTTGTTAGTGATATTAGTCTATATATTAATGTGAAAAGTGGGAGGGGTTCCTTGTTCTAGAGCAGGTTCCTTGGTGTGGCAGAGACTGCTCCATGACAGCCTCACCTCTCTGGGGACCCAGAGACTGAGTTACACACCAGTGCTTGTGAGGAGATGCACAGGAGCTCTTGGAGGAGCTTAAAACGTTAAGATGTAACTCTGTAGTGAGGGATTTTAATCAAGGCTGCATCAAAACCTAATATAGTAAAAATCCTAAGTAGATATTTGACCATTTCACTCATACATCCTGAAAATGTTCCTTGGAACTTGTCTTTGAGAACACGAAGGAGACAGCTCCTATTTGGGCACAGAGAGCACTGTCTGCACAGGCAGTGTTTCCTTTTTCTTGTCTGTATGTAATACAGTCATAATTCTTTAAGTTTTTTCTTTTCTCTTTTCACAAGGTGGGGACCAGCTTGTCTCGTAAACTGCTTTCCCCATCTTCCGCTTTTCCTTTTTCTCACGGATCTTTGGTGATTGGCAACGACAGCTGGGATTGCCCCAGAAGTGTTTGTGCAGAGTTAATTGGAGGAATTGCCTCATTTTCAGTTCCCGCCACTCACAAGAGAGTGTGGTCATCCCCCCCACCTCGTGCCCATGTGAGGGACCCGAGGGGCTGGCTGTGTTCTGTCCTCTTGAACTGGGTGCTGTCACTCAGGTGTCGGTTTGTGAAATGCCACAGGCCATCCAGGTATGACCTGTGACACGCTTCCCTATAAGTGTGGTGTTGAAATTTCAACACATAGAGACCATCTCTCTCTCTCTCTTCTCTGTCTCCAATGGGCTTTGTTTAAAGTTGTGATAACATCCATAAAGTTTGCCATTTTAACCATCTTTTAAATTAATTAATTAATTTATTTATTTTTGGCTGCGTTGCGTCTTCGTTGCTGCGTGCGGGCTTTCACTAGTTCTGGCGAGCGGGGGCTTCTCACTGTGGTGACTTCTCTTGTTGCGGAGCATGGGCTCTAGGCATGCAGGCTTCAGTAGTTGTGGCACATGGGCTCAGTAGTTGCGGCTCACGGGCTCTAGAGCGCAGGCTCAGTAGTTGTGGTGCACTTAACCATTTTTAAATGTGCGATTCAGTGGCATTAATTACATTCACAGTGTTGTACAACCATGACCGCCATCTATTTCCAGATTCTTCCTCCCAGACAGAAATTCTGTCCCATTACACAGTCACTCCCCCTCTGCCTCCCCCAGCCCCTGGCACCCACCCTCTACTTTCCTTTTTTTTTTCTTTATTCTATTTATTATAGTCACATATTTAATACATATTTATTGACAATAAAAATGAGAAAATGCTTAGTATAATTTTTTTCAAACAACTTCTTTGAAACAGTAATATATTATTCTCTGTTTCATCAGCATGCTATAAGAAGATTTAGGTAGTACATGATATATATTTTTTTTCTCTTTTTTTCTTTCTTTTTTTTTAACATCTTTATTAGAGTATAATTGCTTTACAATGGTGTGTCAGTTTCTGCTTTATAACAAAGTGAATCACTTATACATATACATATGTCCCCATATCTCTTCCCCCTTGCATCTCCCTCCCTCCCACCCTCCCTATCCTACCCCCACCCTCTACTTTCTGTTGCTATGAATTTGACTGCTTTAGGGACCTCATGGGAATGGACCCACACAGTATTTGTCCTTTTGTGTCTGGCTTCTTTCACTTAACAGAATGTTTTCAAGGTTCATCCCTGTTGTAGCCTGTATCAGTGCTCATTCCACTGTCTGGATGGACCATGTTTTGTTCATCCATCCATCAGTTGGTGGACACTCGGGTTATTTCCAGCTTTAAGCTCTTGTGACTCGTGCTGCTGTAATCGTGGGGGCACATGTATCTTCGAGACCCCAGCTCTTCTGGGAGTGCATCTGGATCTCCTGGGCCCACAGTATTTGCCTTTTGCTTGGTTGGCTCCGGGGGACCCGGGAACTTGCCGGGGCATGGCGTCCTCTCTGTCCCGCTCTTATGGCCTGCACACCCGGGGTGTTCCATAATGTCTAGGGTGAGCTGTCCGAACTCTGAGCCTCTGTTTCTTCATCTTACCAGACGGGGGTTTAGACTGGTTGGTCCCTAAGTCGTTTTTTCTTTTACTTTTGGTCTTGTCCATCCATCTGTGCTCTGCATGGGGAGCCCCCCACCCCCACAGGTGCTCCCAGCACCCAGGTCCACGGCCTGCCAGGCAGCGAGGTGGGAGTGGACCTTTCCCAAGCCCCACACAGTGCTCCCCATCCATCTCTGGGGGTGATGGCCTTGTTTTTAGACCTGGGGACTTGCAGCTATGGCTCTGCCTCGGCCTTGGGCCACTCCGGGGCTGCTCAGAGTCCTTTGTGTATCCCCTCCCATTCTTCTGTGTCTCTGGCTCTTGTCTGGAGGGACTGACCTTGAGGTGGGCTCAGTTCCCTGCCCCATGTCTGCTGGAACCGTCCATGCCACCTCTGCCACTGCCACCTCCCTGCAGCGGGAGCCCTCACCCTAACCCTAACCCTTGCTGCTCAGGGAGCCGTGTGTGGCTCTCCCTGGGAGTGCGTGGCTCCGCGCCTTCGTGTGGCCTGTGGGATGCTGCCCCATCCGTGCCTCCCCCCAGCTGCTTCTCCCCAGCCTGTCTCCCCCAGCGTCCTCCTCCAGCCCTTCCAGGCTCCTCCACCTCCCTCGAGGGGTCCCTGAAAGCACCTGGACGGGGGACGGGAGAGGCCGCCAGCCCCTTACTTGATGGGGGAACTTTGTTTTCCACTTTATTCAAAAGATTATGAAGGGTGATTTTCGGGTAACTTGGGTGTTGTATTTTTCTCCCATGTGTAATTGAGGGATTTGTGGGGGTCTGAGTGCCGTGGGGGAGGGTCTGGAGCAGGGACGGGTGCTCTGTCCAGTGCTGTTCATCCTCCGACTAGAGCAGGTGTTTGGGAAAAGGAGACAAGAACCAGCTGCGGGAGCAGGTTGACACCGTGGTGGCCCCAGGGCCCAGACGGTGCGTGTCGTCTTCTGCTTCCCAGATGTCCGTACCTGCACCGGACGACCGGGGACACGGAGCGCAAGTATCACCTGCGCTACTACAAGACGGGCACGTGCATCCATGAGACGGATGCCCGGGGCCACTGCGTGAAGAACGGACTGCACTGCGCCTTCGCGCACGGCCCCCTGGACCTGCGGCCGCCCGTGTGTGACATCAGGTGAGTGGCCGTCCTGCCGGGAGCCACTCTCCTCCCTGTGTTTCGGGCATTGCTTGCCTCAAGCAGCTCTTTCTGGGCCTTGATTTTACTCCTAACGAGAAAGTGACCCTTCTCCTCCCTCCTGACCCGGACCCGGGGGAGCTTGTGGCGTCTCACACGCTCAGCTCTGAGGCTGTTGGAATTTAGGCCAAGACTGTCATCCCGGGACGGGGGCCCCAAGGCCGTGGGCTGCACGTCCTGAACCCTCACGTAGGCGGCTTCGTAAGATGACAGAAGCCGGTGGCTGTCTCACCGTCGGAGGCTTCGGACAGGCTGCAGCACTGTGACCACGTGCCGTTTGGTTGCAGGGAGCTGCAGGCCCAGGAAGCCCTGCAGAACGGCCAGCTCAGTGCTGGGGATGGCGTCCCTGACCTGCAACCTGGGGTCTTGGCCAGCCAGGCCCTGATGGAGAAGATCCTGGGCGAGGACCCCCGGTGGCAAGGTAACCCCGCAGCCGCTGCTGGGGCGGGGGGCTCGTCCCTGTCTGTAAAGTGCCCGCACGGTGGACCTCGTCGCCCCCTTTACAGGTCAGGAGGGGAGACCGAGGCTCCATTCGAGCACATCACCCTCAGCCCCTCCAGCAGCCTGTCTGGTCCCCAGGCTGCTCTGGGGGAGGGGCCTGCACAGCTGGCGCAGCTCCTGCCAGGTGTCTGGTCCCAGAGCCAGCCTGGTCCCCAGCAGCCTCCACAGATGATGGCTATGGGCAGTGAGGTTTGTTTAATTGTAAAATACCCATAATGTAAATTTGCCATTTTAACCATCCGAAAGTCACAGGTCCGTGGCATTTGGTGCACCACAGTGTTGTGCAACCATCAACTCTGTCTGGTTCCAGAACATTTCCATCACCTCGGACAGAAACCCATGCCCATCAGTGGTCTCCCCTCCCCAGCCCTGGCATCCACTAGCCTGGCTATGTCTCCGTGGAGCTGCCTGTTTGGATGTTTCCCGAGGGTGGTGTGGTTTTAAGAGAACCCCCCTCGGTAATGCCGTGTCTCCTTGGACCGGCTTTGCTCTCACGCGCATAAATGCTTCAAGGCCGCGCTTACTTAAGCGGTGAATTCCCTACAAGGGTCTTTCCCCCACCCGCTGAATCCTATGCCACCCTGGGCCCAGGGACGAATTAACAAAAGTGGCTGCACAGGCCTTCCTGATGCCCGGGCCTCAGGCCTGGCCCAGCAGGAGCGCTGAGGAGCCTGGCCTTCCATCGCGCCTGCGGTGTGGGGGTCCTGGACCCACAGCATATATGGGGGTCCCAGTGTCGCCATGGCCCTCTGGGGAGAGGCTTGCACAGAGGGAGGGCTGCGCCGACAGCTCCCTGCCTCGGGGCTTGTCCTTCTCGTGTCGCAGCCCCTCGGTCTCCCTGGTCCTGGACCACAGGCTCCACCTGTGAGCTCTGGCTGGTGGTGCAGGTGGGGGTACAGGTCCTCTCTTGTCACTGTCAGGCGGGCTGAGCTTGAGGAAGGAAAGTGGGAGGAGGCGCTGGGTCGGGTCTGGCCGGATAACTAACCCTCAGCACCCGTGGTTTGGATTTTTAGTTAGTAGATTTTATTTTTTAGGGAAGTTTTCGGTTAACAGAAAAATTGCACATCGTGAACGTCTTGTGTTGATGAGGTAACATGTGTTACAATTGACAACCAATATTGATACATGATTATTAACTAACGGCACAGTTTACCCCTGCATTGTGCATTCTCCGGGTTTGGGCAAATGTATAAAGACATGGATCCTCCATTATGATGTCATGCAGGTAGTGTCACTGCTCTAAGATCCTCTGTGCTCCATTGCTGGTGACCACTGATCTTTCGCCCCATTGTTTTGTCATACAGTTGGGATCACACAGTGTGTAGCCTTTGCACTTAGTACTGTGCATTCAGGGTTCCCTGTGTCTCTTTGGGGCTTGGTAGCGTCTTTCTTCTTTTTTTCTTCTCATATTATGTTAGCACCTTTCTTCTTATTGCTGAATAATTCTCCACGTCTGGGTGGACCGTTCATCTGTCACCCACTAAAGGGCGTTCCGGAGCCCCTGTGACTCATGGGCACTGCCACGCCTCTCACTTCTTTGTGGTTCATGCCACTCAGCGCAGGACCTCGTGTCTGTTGGAGGTCCTCTGTCAATGCTTGTGAACAAGTGTCTTACAATTTTTATTTTCTTAAAATCGTCTTTTCTGTTTAAACTCCTTTTGTCCTCTCTGTGCCCTGCTGTGTGGTTCACTTCCCTTGTCATTTTGTCAGTTATTTGGAACTGAGTTTGGTGTGTGGGGGGGGTGGTGCCATTAAATGTGGGTGTGGAAGTGTGTCCTGGGCGTGGCGCTGCGGCTCCCGGGGTTGGCCGGGCAACACACCCTCCCTCCGCCACTGTCTTCCCCTCCATGCCTTGAGGGTCAGCCCTGCTGGGCAAGTGTAATTAAAAACAATGGCGTTTGTAAAAAAAAAAAAAAAAAATGGGGAGGGTCAATTATTAACCAACCCAAAAATGGGTATGATTTTCAAGAATCTCCGTTCATCCGTTACTGCTTTTAAATGACCCCTGGTGGTTTTTTTGTTTATTTTTGCTTTGAGATAAAATTCAGATAACATGAAATTAACTACTTAAAACATAGACTTTATTTATTTTTTTTTTTTTTAATGAGGATCTTGAATCAGATGCGTATGTTTTTGATTGATTGATTGATTGATTGATTTTGGCTGTGTTGGGTCTTCGTTTCTGTGCGAGGGCTTTCTCCAGTTGTGGCAAGCGGGGGCCACTCTTCATCGCGATGCGCGGGCCTCTCACCGCCGCGGCCTCTCTCGCCGCGGAGCACAGGCTCCAGACGCGCAGGCTCAGCAGTTGTGGCTCACGGGCCCAGCCGCTCCGCGGCATGTGGGATCTTCCCAGGCCAGGGCTCGAACCCGTGTCCCCTGCATTAGCAGGCAGACTCTCAACCACTGCGCCACCAGGGAAGCCCTAGACTTTATTTTTTTAGAGCAGTTTTAGGTTCCACATTGTGGAAAGTTCAGGGAGGCCTCACATATCTGGTACCTCCATACACACGGCAGCCCCCCTGCAGTGGGATGTTTGTCACAGCTGAGAGCCTGCATTGACATGTCAGCATCGCCCAGCACCCATCATTTACCTTGGGGTTAAAATGAGCCATTTTATTTATTTTTATTTATTTATTTTTAAAATTTGTATGGTACTTTATTGGGTGTAAAATGAGCCATTTTAAAGTGTATTTCGGAGGTTTTTAGTATGTTCACAGTGTTGTGCACCCATCACTTTTATCTGGTTCTAAAACTCTATCTAGTCTCCCCAAAGAAGCCCCGGCCCCTGATACCCACTAATCTACTTCCTGTCTATGGATTTGCCTGTTCTGGATGTTTCCTATAAGTAGAATCATACAACATGTGCCTTCTGTGTCTGCTTCTCTCACTGAGCATTGTGCGTTCAGATCGTTAAAGTCTCATCCACGTCGTAGCGCGTCAGTGCTTCACTCCACCACATGGATGGGCCACATGGCGTTTACCCATCATCTGCCGATGGACAGCTTTTGGCTGTGTGGCTGCCGTGAGCACACGTGTGCACGTTTCCGTGTGGACCCCTGTTTTTCAGATACCAACTTTGTGCTAGGCAGCTACAAGACAGAGCAGTGCCCCAAGCCGCCACGCCTGTGCCGCCAGGGCTACGCATGCCCGCACTTCCACAACAGCAGGGACCGGCGGCGGGACCCCCGGAGGTTCCAGTACAGGTGAGCCTGGGCCACGGGCGCCGCAGGGCCCTGGCCGACTTCTCTGGTGTGGGCCCAGCCCGGCGGTCCCCTCTGTTCACGCTCACGTCGGCTCGAGGCTCTAGTTTAGGCAGCCACCCCTCTGCTCCCTTCACTCTCCCCAGAGGCCCCAGTGTCCAGCCAGCCGGCAGGTGCGGTCAGGGCATGGCTCCTCCATTTCCCCCCCTCCCCCGGCCTCCCTCCTGTGACCTGTGTGCCCCTGCCAGCAAGAGCGCCTGCTGGCAAGGAAGTGGCCCTTGTGAGGCTGAGAGTCCCGGTGCCCACAGCCTGACTTCACCCTCTCCGGAGGACTGATGTCCTCGGGGTGGTGGGTTTGGGCCTCACCTGCTGTCATGCACCTGGCAGTCCTGGTCTCTTCCTAGGCCGTCTCCTCCTCACTCCAGCTGCCCTCACCTTGGTGCCCAGCTTAGCCTCGGGTTTGCCAACTTGCTGGATGGACCCAGCACTTGGCGGGGTGGGGGACTGGGGACACGGAACCCCAGGGGTGCCTGGGCACCTTGGCCCTCACCTCACTCCTCCCTTGGGTCCCGAGCTCTGTGTAGAGCTTGTTCTTGGAGCAAAGAGCCTCTCTCTAATAATTTGATGCCACCTCACCTGCCTGAGAGCCCTCACTTTCAGATAGAGAAAGTTGTTTTTATGACAGTCACTGTTCTGAGTAGTTTGAGTTGAGGGACAGAGAACCTTTGGCTTTTAGTCACCCGATGTCATCTTGAGAAGATGAAGTGAATTTACTGCGTATCAAAGGGATAGAAAATCGTAAAAAATAAAAGCTTTATTTCCCACAGATGATAATTTTTAAAATAAATCCAATACAATAAAGCTGCCAGGAAGTACCTGAAGATTAGAGGGTATTGGTTAGGGTTTTCATATTGTAGGACCAAAGTCTCAGGTTCAATTTTGAAACAGTCTCACGGGGAGACAGAGTGTGGTCCCCTTGTGGGCTGGGCGGGGGCTGGGCCTGGTCTTCTCCTGCTGCAGGAGGCCTGGCTGCGTCTCCGAGGTGCTTGTCACAGTGGCATCAGTGGCTCTGACTCAGAATCACTTCACATTTTGTGGAAAATGAAAACGGGCTCCCGAATGCTTTCTGGGTTCCACCAGGCACCTGCACTGCTTTTTTTTGGCCGCGCTCTGCGGCATGTGGGATCTTAGTTCCCTGACCAGGGATCGAACCCACTCCCCCGGCAGTGGAAGCGCAGAGTCCTAACCACTGGACGGCCAGGGAAATCCCCGCCCTGCTTTTTTTTTTTTGCCTGTCCTGGTGAGGAAAGGGCCAGTGCTTCCAGGGCTGGCACCCATGTCCCCTGGTGGTGCACGTGTGCTCAGCACTGTGCGGACAGCCTGATGCCCCAGGGCACGTGGGGAGGACATCCATCCTCCGCTGACTCCTCCTTGTCCCCCAGGTCCACCCCCTGCCCCAGCGTGAAGCACGGTGACGAGTGGGGCGAGCCCTCCAGGTGCGAGAGCGGGGACAGCTGTCAGTACTGCCACTCGCGCACAGAGCAGCAGTTCCACCCCGAGGTACGGGAGCACCCCCGGTCCAGGGACAGGCTCAAAGGACTCGCAGGGCTCAGCACCTATGGTTCTTTACATGGAAAGAATGCGATTAAAATCAGCAAAGGATCAAGGCCACAGGGGCGGGTCCTGGGGAGACCAGGCACGCACTGTGGACGGTGTGTCCTCCTAGCCACCATGTGTGGCCGTATTTGTGGCCATACTCACAGTGCTGCCAGCTGGGAAGTCACCCAAGCCTTGGCATCTAGGGTTTTTACTGGGGGTTGGTCAGCAGACGTGGCTGACCTCAGTCTCTGGCCCCTGCAGAGGCTGAGCCAATGCTGGGTGGCCCAGGCCCACCTTAAGTCACTATGTGGCATGGCCCAGGGCCCCAGGTAAACAGAGACCCGACCAGGCAGGACATTCCAGGGGCTCAAACGTCACCTCCCTGAGCTGAGCCCGTCAAAGCCAGTCCTTCCTTTGGGGCATGTGGGTGTGGACAGGGAAGTCATGGAGTTAACCCTTTGCTGCACACTCGGATTTGTATTAAAAACGAACAAGCACACAAGGCCCCTGAGCCAACGGGAGAGCATCAGAGCACCGGGACCAGGAGGGTCAGGGCCAGGCTGGGAGCAGGCTCTGCGGTGAAGGAGCGCCCAGCTGTGCCCACTGGGGCACCTGGGCTCCAGGGAGGGGTGGGCTCCTGGTCTGAAAGGCTGTGGTGTTTTGTTTCTTAAAAGTTTCTTCTGTCTAGAGATTCAGTGCTTCAAAGCGTGCATAAAACAACACTTAGACTCCTGATATTTGTAGTTCTGAATTGGAGACCTTTTGAAATTGCTTTTGTTGGTGACCCTTAAAATTTCAGTGCAGGTGCTCAGGGGATGGTCAAAGAGCCACGGGGAATGAGCAGCGTTTCGGGCAGGGAAGGGGGCGGGTGGCAGCGCCCATGAGGGTGTCTGGGGCCTAGAGACCGCTGTCCCTCCTGGGCAGGCTGTGCTGCGGGGCCACACCCTAGTGAAGCAGCCTTGGGTCTGGCCATGGAGTGGACACATGTGGTCACTTAACAGGCATTTCTTGCGCACCTGCTGTATAC
This sequence comes from Balaenoptera acutorostrata, assembly GCF_949987535.1. Taxonomy (NCBI): domain Eukaryota; kingdom Metazoa; phylum Chordata; class Mammalia; order Artiodactyla; family Balaenopteridae; genus Balaenoptera; species Balaenoptera acutorostrata. The sequence goes on from NC_080078.1 coordinate 38,734,171, forward strand.
CAGGCACTGAACCAGGTGCATCTTTCAGGAAATGCCAAGTGGACAAACTGACCTGATATGTGATTTCAAGGACAGGCGCTGCAGGAGCAGCCTCAGGCCCACATGGTTTCCCAGGCTGACTGGCCCTGCGCAGACAGGGCGTCCCGGGACTGCTGGGAGGAGTGGGGACGGGGAGTGTGGTGTCCACATCCCTCTTTTTCAGGATACCCCCTTGTGATTACCAGCTCTGGGCCTCCAGCTGGAAGGAGGAGGCCAGACCCAGCCAGCTCTGGGCCTCCCACAGAAACAGGTTTCCAGTCCAGCCTCTCTATTTGCTGTTTTATTTTCATTTCCTAGATCTACAAGTCTACCAAGTGCAACGACATGCGACAGACCGGGCACTGCCCTCGGGGCCCCTTCTGTGCTTTTGCACACGTGGAGAGTGAGTACCTCAGTGCACCCGGAGCAGGCAGGGCTCAGCCTCTGTCGGGGGTGGCTGGGAGGGTCGGCGGGGCTCTGGGCTTCATGGGGCTCAGCATGGCCCTGCCTCTGGGCACCCCAGGGCCGTGAGTGTAGTAATTTTGATGGCCAGGTGAGCCCATAAAAAGTCCCCCCAAAAAAAAAAAAAAAAAAAAAAAAAAGTCCCCAAAGGCAGAAACCGTGACGGGAAATGCACAGACACGGCCCTTCCCCCAGTGTTCCTGAGAGCTTCCTCTTAAAGCTTTTTGATTTGGGTTTCCTGTTCTTATGAGCATAGTTGCAAATTCTGATTTTACTGTTTTTTATTTTAATGGGGAGGGTGGCTTTTCCTGTTGAAATTTTCTATTACTTTCTGCTGTTGGAGTCGTTCATGATTTGCTCTGGAAGACGCCAGGGTCCCATGCGGTCAGCTCAGCTCACGGCGGCTCTGGCCGACCCGTTAGAGACTAGCACACGCTTGCCCTCCCTGATCTGTGGGGTCTCTTTAACCAAAGTCTCAGCCAGCAGCCACTCAAAGCCCGCCACCCTCTTTCTTGGCAGAGAGTCTTGGAATGGCCAGTGACTGGGGCTGCCGAGACCTCACCTCCGCCAGCGGCCCCGCGGCCCCAAGCGGGCAGCCCGGACACGTAAGTGGACGGCGTCCCGAGGAGGGTGCCCGCTCTGCTATTTGGTTTGAATCCAGTGTTAGGTACACGGATGGATGTGCTCTCTGGGTGAGATGGTTGGAGGCAGCCTGCCTGCAGGGTTGGCGGCTCCTTATAGAAGAGTCTAGAAGAGTCCTGGCTGAGTCCTGGCCCGGGTGTACTTGCCCAACCTTGCCTTTTGCCAGACACGCACATATTGGCCATGTGCGAGGCACAGTCTCTGGCTGAATGTGAAGAGGGGCCCTGAGTCCAGGGGGACCCCTGAAGGGCAGGAGAGGCGGGTCCCCAACGAGGTGCGAGGGCAGACCCAGGCGTCTCAGTGAGATTTGGGCAGTGAGAGATGGGGGGCCTGGTGGGTTAGGACCCTTGTGCCCGTGCAGGTGGAGGGGACAATGGGGGGCTCCATCCTGCGTCCCGTCCATTGCTCTGGCATGGTCGTGGGCATGGTTGTGGGCTCCTTGGCTCTGCCTTACGTCTCTGAGGATGATCCTCTTCCTCGCACATGGTTTTATCTGTTGTGTTGGTGTCATTGAGGAGGTGGCCGCCTGGGATTGGTTCTAGGAAGGAAACTGGAAAAAACTCAGGTGTTTCCCCGCCCTGTCTTTCTTTCCACTTGTTGCTTTTCTGAAAAAAGAGAAGGACAGGCAAGGTGAGGACAGCTGAGGTGGGGTTTGCTTAGAGGAGCCCTGCCAGGCACACAGTTCATCACTGCTCCTTCAGCACGGAGGAGCGTTCGGGACCACCACTCTCTTCCAGTAGCAGAGCCGACGCTTGGCAGAGACAGAAGCTAGTCCCCTCCTCACCTTGGTGGCTCCCAGGGGGTGTGACAGTCGTGGTTTCAGGTGGTGGTCAGAGGGCCACTGGCTTGGCTCCCACTGAGGGCCAGGGTGGATGGATCCTTGGTGTGGCTTGTACCTGAGGAAGCAACAACTGGTTGTCCCCTCCATCCTGAGTATATTTGTTTGTGAGGATTGTCACAAGTCCTGAATCCAGCCTTGTGCACAGTGGGTGTTCCCGCTGCTTCCTTTTCAGTGTAGAGAGAGTCTGGGTGAACAGACAAACCATGAACCTCACCACGCATACTTCACCCTGGTGGGGGAGAGATGCCTGGAGTCTCATCACCTGTAGATGTGGTCCTGGGTTTGAGGAGTCTGTCTTGGGTTTGAATCCCTCCTCTACGACTGGGGAGAGGGAAGCGGCTTCCCCACTGCTCGCTCCCGGCTGTGGGGCCCACGTAGCTGTGGGTCAGCTCTCGCTGCCGGCACCCTCTCCTCACTGTGTCGAGAACTGGCCACATCACGTGACCTGCTGGCATCTCTCAACAGAAGCACATTGTGAAATAATAGAAAATATGTATATTGGTCTCTTCTTCCCCCGGTTCCTCACACAGGACTCCAAGACCCTCATAATTCTTTTGTTCCAGTGAGGTGACTCTTGGTGGGCTCCTGGATGGGGCTAGTCACAAGAAAGACCAGGTGTGATTAGAAGCCTGGAACTTTCAGCCCTACCCCCATCCTCTGGGGAGGGGGAAGGGGCTGGAGATTGAGTCAATAATGGATCGTGCCTACGTGATGAGCCTCCATAAAAATCTCTAAAGTATGAGGTTTGGAGAGCATCCAGGTTGGGGAACACATCCATGTGCGGGAGGGTGGCACACCCCAGCTCCACGGGGATAGAAGCTCCTGCACTTGGGACCCCTCTGGACCTTGCCCGGAGTGCCTCTTCACCTGGCTGTGCATTTGTGTCCTTTATCACATCCTCTATTACATAATGAGCCAGTAAACATAGTTATGTGTTTCCTTGAGTTCTGCGAGCCCTTGTACGTGTTTCCTGGAGTTCTGTGAGCTATAGTACAATGGCTTGGGTTCCATTGTAGATGGAACCCAAGGAGGGGGTCATGGAAACCCTGGTTTACAGCTGATCGGTCAGGCGCACAGGTGACAACTTGGGACTTGGATTGGCGTCTGAGGTGCAGGTGTGTCTCGTGGAACAGCCCTCAGCCTGTGGGGTCTGCGCTGCCTCCGGGTAGCGAGTGTCACAGAGGAGTTTTTCCTCTTCACCAGCCGTGGCTTTAGCACAACCTTTCTGCGTGCTGCCTCTCATGTCTGGCTTCAGACTCAGCTGAGTTCCTTTGGTGAGGCAGGGAGCTGGGCTGCTCTCCTGGGTGATGCCCACCCTGCTCCCCGGGTCAGGCTCCCAGCCCCACAGCTGCTTTAGGCAGGGTGCACCTCGATTCGCCCACCTCACAGGTCCTCAGTTACCCTGAGGTGGGACGCGAGTGTGTCAGTGTAACCGTTTCAGAATGAACAGCAGCGCCTCGTGTGGCCACCACCTCTGCTCGTCCTTATGTGAGACAGAACTCACTCAGGTGGGCCTAAGGCCAGGACTGGAAATTGAGGGAGAAGTTAAAATCCTCCAAGAAGTTACTGAGTCCGTTGTACTGCTCGCCACATGACAGGCCAATAAGTCGAAAGATGAGTTGTTGGGGCAAGGAATAGCAACTTTATCCAGAAAGCCAGCAGACCGGGAGGACAGTGGACTAGCGTCCCAAAGAACCCAGTTAAATTCAGGCTTCTTTTGTACTAAAAGGGGAGGGGGTATGGTTAGTTGTTGCAAACTTCTTGGAATCCTTTGTTCTCAAAGCTGTCTACATAGGTCTGGTCACATTCCTATAAACCTCCAACAAGATAAATGTTATGCTCTGTTTTGCAACTTTTTATCTCTGTATGAATGGAAAAGTGATAAACCTTTAAAGGTCAGAACTTTGAGAATGGGCTATCCTGTGTATTTCAGGCTATAGGCAACATTCTTTTAGTGATTAACTTGTAGCAAAAGCAATAGAATACAAAGGTTAAAGCAAAAGAAACAGTCCAATATGGAGTCAGATTTGTTCTTCCCTATTACAAAGTTTCCCTTAAAAAGATTCAAGCAAAGTGTTTCAGTGCGAAACATCCAGTCTTCCCCTGGAGGATCACGACATTGGAACTGGGAACTGGCTCGCCCTTCTGCCTGACATTTTCAGCACATGCTCAAATAGATTTTTTTTTTTAAACAAATGGCTTTTATTTATTTATGGCTGTGTTGGGTCTTCGTTTCTGTGCAAGGGCTTTCTCTAGTTGCGGCAAGTGGGGGCCACTCTTCATCGCGGTGCGCAGGCCTCTCACTATCGCAGCCTCTCTTGTTGCGGGAGCACAGGCTCCAGACGCGCAGGCTCAGCAACTGTGGCTCACGGGCCTAGTTGCTCCGCGGCATGTGGGATCTTCCCAGACCAGGGCTCGAACCCGTGTCCCCTGCATTGGAAGGCAGACTCTCAACTTGCCACCAGGGAAGCCTCGCTCAAATAGATTTTGAGCATCCAAGAATCATGTGGGATCTGAGGCGCTGGGGTCAGCTCGGGCCGCCTCTGGGCATGGGTTCAGGGCCATGTGGTTTGGTCGTGACCCTAAGGGAATACATCGATTGGGGTGTTTGGAGAAGCTCGGACCTCAGCATGGGTCTTGCTGTCCCAAACGAACCGTTTTCGTTTAAAGTGGGGGTGAGGAATAGAGGACAGCTTCCCTTCCCTATTTTCCTGAATCTCAGTCACCTTTGACAGCAGAACTGAACTTAAGTGAAAGAACTCTGTGCTCTGTCCGGGGCAAGCTGCTCTCACCGGCCTCCCTCTTGCCCCATTCCAGAACATTCACGCACAGCTAGGTGCCTGCTCAGCGCACCTGAAAGCTCCTGTGTGATGGTGGGTTGCTGACGTTACAGAGCATGAGCTCCCCTGCCCGCCCAGCACAGGTGCAGGCACAGGGAAGAGTCAGGAGGGACCCTGGACGGGGACAAGGCCCCACGCAGGAGCTCTGGGACTTTATCCTGAAGGCGAGCAGAGCTGTTTCAGGACAACGTGGTTTCTTCACAATGTAGCTTCTCCTTAGAGCGAGGGTCTCAGGTCCCTGGTCAGGGCCTTCGGAGGCCAACAACCAAATTGGGGTGGAGGCGGTCACTTCTGGGTGAAAGGAATGCAAGGAAACCAGAGAAACCAGGACGGGCTCAGAGTTGAGCTGGGCATTGGGCATCAGGCAGGAGGAAGGGGCCCCAGTCAGGGCCTGTGTGGACATGGCTTCTTCTCTGCCTTCTGTGAGTCTTCTGGGTCCTCCTACAAATCCAGAAATCAAACAAGGAAGGGATGACCTGAGCCACCGCCACAAGTTCATGTTCACTTATCATAAGATTAGGCACAAAAACCAGAATAATACTCAGATCTAAAGAACGTTTTGGTGCCGTTTTTTTGTTTTGTTTTTTGTTTTTGTTTTTATTTTGGCTGTGTTGGGTCCTTGTTGCTGCGCGTGGGCTTTCTCTAGTTGTGGCGAGCGGGGGCTACTTTTCATTGTGGTGCGCGGGCTTCTCATTGCGGTGGCTTCTCTTGTGGAGCACGGGCTCTAGGCACATGGGCTTCGGTAGTTGTGGCATGCAGGCCCTAGAGCGCATGGGCTTCAGTAGTTGCATCACATGGGCTCTAGGGTGCGTGGGCTTCAGTGGTTGTGGCGGGTGGGCTCAGTAGTTGTGGCTCGCGGGCTCTGAGTGCAGGCTCAGTAGTCATGGCACGTGGGCTTAGTTGTTCTGTGGCATATGGGATCTTCCTGGACCATGGATTGAACCCATGTCCCCTGCATTGGCAGGCAGATTCTTAACCACTGCACCACCAGGGAAGTCCCTTGGTGCAGTTTTCATGCTTATGTTTGACTTGAGAGTACAGGCTCTGAGCTCTGCAGGCAAAGCCATCCTCGTGCAGTTTCCCCAGAAGGTGGCTCATGGGAGTCAGGATTTTTACATGCGAGGGAGAGGAAATAAACTGTTCCCTCTATCCATTAGGTTTAGTGTCTGGGGTCCCGCAAATTAAACTGACCAAAGGCAAATTAACTGGAGAAAATGTTTATTACTTATGCATTTGGAGGCTAGACCTGGGGGCTTAACTACCCTTTTAACAAAGAGCGATAAATTGTGGAGAAGTGACAAAACAAAAGGGGTTTCTACTTACAGGGAACTAAATTTGGGAAGGTAAAGATATGGGGGAAATAAGGGAAGATGCGGGTTATTTTAGTTTGTTGTGAGGCTCAGCCTCCTGCAGTCCTTTGGGTGATTAGCGTTCTCAGGTGGTTAAGCTGTTCCCTTCCTCTTGGGAGGGAAGGGATCGCCTTTATGAAGGGAAATTTATAGGCTGTCTCCAGGCAGAAAGGGGGAGGGCAGAGAATAGCCTTCCAGGAAATCATCTGCCTCAGGTGTTGGACTTTCCACGACTTTCCCGGCTCTGGAGATGCAGCCCTGCCTGCGAGGCTCTGTTTGGGGTTCGCCGTTGTGGGTTCAGGGAGCTCTCACCTGCCTTCACACAGACCAGCCAGGAGCGCAGAGATCCACATCAGGTGTAGGAACTGGAATCCAAAAAAACTGATGCAGAGGCAGCAGATTTGAAAGCCTTTCTGTTTCATGGACTTCAGTCCTTGGCCTTTTCTTACCCCCCCCTTTTATTTATTTGTTTGTTTGTTTATTTATTTTTGGCTGTGTTGGGTCTTTGTTGCGGTGCGCGGGCTTCTCACTATGGTGGCTTTTCTTGTTGAGGAGCACAGGCTCTAGGTGCGCAGGCTTCAGTAGTTGTGGCTTGCAGGCTTCAAGAGTGCAGGCTCAGTATTTGTGGCGCACAGGCTTAGTTGCTCCGCTGCATGTGGGATATTCCTGGACCAGGGCTCGAACCTGTGTCCCCTGCATTGGCAGGCGGATTCTTAACCACTGCACCACCAGGGAAGTCCCAGTCCTTGGCCTTTTCTGCCTTCCGAGCAAAGCTTAGGTCTCTGTGTGTTTTTAATCAGCTGCTTTTTCTTCCAACAGCCAGTGCTTTTTCTGTTGCAGGCAAAGCGGAGAGATTCACCTGCTGAAGGCAGCCAGAAGGCCAGCGAGCAGGACAGTAAGCAGGTACTACCCGAGGCGAGATTTCACGTTCTCTTTGTGACTAGACCGCTGCCTGTGTAGCCCGTCACTTACCCCTGACTCACGCCGTGACCTGGTTAACATCCATTTGTAAAACAGCTACATTCTTATATTCTTCTTAAAGTCATCTGTTTTAATGTTTTAAAAAGTGTGCCGTACCTTGGAAACAACAGAACCAAAACCTCTTAAAGTTTTCCCCACGGGGAAATAAGAGGTGCCCTTCGTGGCCCTTCTGTGTGAGTGCCCCCGGGGCAGCCGTGACAAAGCTCCACAGACCGAGGCTTAAACAACACACAGTGATTCCGTCCAGTGCCCGAAGTTGGAGACGAGGGCGTCAGCAAGGTTGGTTCCTTCTGGGGACCTCCGTTCTCGGCCTGCAGGCGCCGTCTTCTCTCTGTGTCTGTGTCTGTCTCCAGTGGTCCCTTTTCCATCAGGATATCAGTGCTATTGATCAGGACCCACCCTATCAACCTCGTCTTAACTTGATTCCCTCAGTAAAGACCCTGACTCTAAGCAGGTCCCGTTCAGAGGTGCTGGGGGTCAGGACCCCAACATCTGAGTTCTGGGGGCACAGTTGAGCCCACGGCAGCGTCCAGGGTGAGCCTGGCTTGGTCTCCCTCTCTCGGGTCACAATCTGGAGTTGTTTTCACCTCTGAGGGAACTAGTGATCAGGAACTAGTGATCAACGCATTCTTTCTCCTCCAAGGGAGGCTACATGGGGGCTTCCCGCCGTGCCCCCCACCCCAGGCTTCTGCTGAGTCAGGCCCTTTCTCTCTGTTCTGTGCGACATAGCTTCCTGTACGCTTGGTAAACCAAGTTGTTGGAGAAACAGGTTTTTTTCTCTGGACACAAGGATGCTTGTTTTCCTGTCACTGTAAAAAGACAGAGGGAGCTTTACACGCTCTGGAAGGCCTGGGCTGGGCGGGATGCGCAGCGAGCACTCACTCTGGCCGCTTGTCACCTGTCTCTGCTCTGAGCTTTATTTTAAATTCCCAAGTGGACAGGCCCTCACAGTTCCTTTTCTTCTGGTTTTCTTAGTGCCCTGAGGGTACTTCCTGGGGGATTTTTCAGAGCAAGATGTTCAGGCACTTTTTTTCCATTAGAAGCTTCTGAAGCACATTTTTGAAATCAGCAGGGTGGTTGAAAGTAAAAATACAACCCAGTTATCTTGTCATTTTTTTTTTTTAAAGACATTGAAATCGAGAAGTTGTTCATTAAGAATCTGAAACATGAAATGTTAACAGTAGTGTAGCCAACAGGGTACGTGGCCGCAGTCTCAGGGCTGAGGAGGAAGGGCCTGAAAAGGAGTGGGGCTCACGGCGGGGGAGCCCAAGAGGGCCGGGAGGTTCCCAGTGTGCGAGCCGCCCTCCGCCTTGGGCGCTGTGAGTAGACTGGCCAAGTTCATCCACCAGCCAGCACTCACCTGCACCCAGAGACCCCCTCTGTCCTGTCCCAAAGCCAGGCCCGGTTGAAAAGCCAGAGGGCCCCTAGGCCAGGTTAGCTGGTCCCAGCATTTCCCCTGGGACCCCCCGAGGTTCCCGCTGTGTTTGAAGGGTTGGCTGGAATGCCCAGTGGATGCCGTGGCTGTGAGGCCAGCCTGGTGGCTCTCTCGGGTGAACGGTGCTCGGCTGCTGCTCCGGGGACCCCTTCCCTGCATGTGGGCGCTGTCCGCTCTGGCTGGAGGAGAATGCTGGCCACCTGTCCTTGGGACCTCCCATCTCCTCTGAGGCGGCTGCAGGACCCCGTGTCCCTGGGCCTCAGCAGCAGCTCTTGTTTCTGGGGCTTCGATCATTGGGTCAGAGTGGGGAGCACAGGGCGTGTGGTGTTTTCCTTGATAAACTGAGGCGGTTCAGTTCGCTGGTTAGCCCGGCCCACTCCCCAGTGTCCGTCTTCCTTCCCAGGGGGCCGCTTCCTTAGACACCCCCTGCTTGCCGGGCGGCACTTGGTGGTTCCTGCCGAGGAAAGCAGCTCCGTGCTGTGGCCTCCCATCGCTGCAGAGTCCAGGCTCCGAGACCATGGAGACAGTGTCCACAGTGCGCAGACCCCAGCCCTCCAGGACTCGCTCTGTCCCACCCTGAGAGGCAGCCAGTGGTGTCACCCCATGAGAGCAGTGCAATTGGAGGACTCAGTTCTCAGCGAACAGGCGGGCTTTCCAAGTTGTCAGTCTGATGAGTCCCCAGGTCACCCCAAGCTTCCCCTAGCACACGAGTGTGTCTCTGCTACTCAAAAACAGGCAGATGGGAAAGCTTCCTGACTTTGGGATTGGCAACAATTTCATGGATGTGACACCAAAAGCACAGGCAACAGAAGAGAAAATAGATAAATGAGACTTCATTGAAATTAAAAACTTTCGTGCATCAAAGGACACTATCAACAAACAGAGTGAAAAGACAGCTCATGGAATGGGAAAAATATCTGCAAATTATTTATCTGATAAGGGGTTAATATTCAGAACATAGAAAGAACTCCTACAACTCAACATCAACAAAACAAGCAACCTGATTAAAAAATGGGCAAAGGGGCTTCCCTGGTGGCGCAGTGGTTGAGAATCTGCCTGCTAATGCAGGGGACACGGGTTCGAGCCCTGGTCTGGGAGGATCCCACATGCCGCAGAGCAACTGGGCCCGTGAGCCACAACTACTGAGCCTGCGCGTCTGGAGCCTGTGCTCCGCAACAAGAGAGGCCACGATAGTGAGAGGCCCGCGCACCGCGATGAAGAGTGGCCCCTGCTTGCCGCAACTAGAGAAAGCCCTCGCACAGAAACGAAGACCCAACACAGCCAAAAATAAATAAATAAATTTTTTAAAAAACTGGGCAAAGGACTTGAGTAGACATTTCTCCAAAGAAGATACACAAATAGCCCACAAGCACATGAAAAGATGCTCAATACCAGTGGTCTTTAGGAACATGCAAACCAAAACCACCATGAGGTACCACTTTACGCCCATTAGGGGACAGCTGCTATTAAAAAAGCAAAACAAAGAATAACAGGTGTTGGCAATGATGTAGAGAAGTTGAAGCTTTTTTGCATTGCTGGTAAGAATGTAAAATGGTGCAGCCGCTGTGGAAAACAGTATGGTGTTTCCTTGAAAAATTAAAAATAGAATTACCTTATGATCCAGCAATCCCATTTCTGGGTATATACCCAAATGAATTGCAAGCGGTGTCTCGAAGAGGTATTTGTACACCCATTTTCACAGCAGCATTATTCATGAAGCCAGAAGGTGTGAGCAACCCAAGTGCCCATTGGCGAATGAATGGATGAGCATAATGTGGTCCATCCATACAGTGGAATATTATCCAGCCATAAAAAGGAAGGAAATCCCATCACATGCTACAACATGGGTCAACCCTGAAGACTGTGTTAGCTCAGGCTGCCATAACAAAACACTAGACTGGCTGGCTAACATACCGGAAATTTATTTTCTCACAGTTCTGGAGGCTGGACATCCAAGATCAAAGTGTAGGCAGGTGTGGTGCAGACGGCTGGCGTCTTGCTGTGTGCCTGCACATCCTTTCCTCTGTGCCTGTGCATCCCTGGAGTCCCTTCCTCTTACAAGGACACCAGACCTATCGGATCAGAACCCCCTCTTATGACCTCATTTAACCTGGCACCTTAAAGGCCCGATCTCTAGATATAGTCACATTGGAGGTTAGGGCTTGAACATTCGGATTTTGGGGGGACACAGACATTCAGTCCACAGCAAAGACATTATGCTCAGTGAAATAAGCTAGACACGAAGGACAAATCCTGGGACTTCCCTGGCAGTCCAGTGGTTAAGACTTCTCACTTCCACTGCAGGGAGTGAGGGTTCGATCCTTGGTTGGGGAACCAAGATTCTACATGCTGCGAGGAGCGGCCCTACAGTGGGATGCCCCCCACCCCATACAGTGGGATCCTGTATGATCCCGCTTATATGAGGTCCCTGCAGCTGTCAAATTCATAGAGACAGAGAATGGAAGGGTGGGTGTCAGGGGCTCGGGGAGGGTAGGGAGTTAGTGTTTAATAGGACAGAGTTTCAGTCTGGGAAGATGAGAAAGTTCTGGAGATGATGGTAGTGATGCCTGCACAGCTGTCAATGTATTTAATGCTGCTGGATTGTACGCTTAACAGTGGTAAGATGGTCAATGCTATGTTATGTGTATTTTACCACGAAAAAAGAGAAACCGTGCAGACAAAGCTGGCGTAAGGAGGGGCATGGCCCCCCATTTTGCTGTGTCATGTCTGGCTCCCCTGGTGACAGAGACCCCACTCTCCACCCATCCTGGTACATCTGTAACCACCGTGGGTGGCCTCAGGGAAAGGACCAACCAGGATGTTGTCATCGATTTTCAGGACAAAGTGTCACCTGATGTCTTCAAGGGGGCACGTGCTCCTGCAGTATGAATTTTTTGGGTGGGTGAAGTCATGGCAGCTCCCAGCCAGGCTCCATGCGTGGGGTTTAACATGGGGTGTCTGCAGTGCCATGGGTAGGTTCCTGCCATTCCTACCTCGCCCGGGGACGGGGCAGTGGCTGCAGCGGGAGAGAGGAGGAAGGCCTGTGGTCACACTGCCCATGGCTGGAGGGATGGAAAGCTGGGTTGTGGATGGGCAGGTGGGCCCACCTCTGAGCCGAAGCCCAGGGAGAGCTGGGGGACGTTGCTCTCCAGACCTCTGTAGTTTGAGTTACTATTTTTTTTTTTTTTTTAAGGATTTTCTTTTTAATTAATTAATTAATTTTATTTTTGTCTGTATTGGGTCTTCGGTTCGTGCGAGGGCTTTCTCCAGTTGCGGCAAGCGGGGGCCACTCTTCATCGCGGTGCGGGGACCGCTCTTCATCGCGGTGCGCGGGCCTTTCTCCATCGCGGCCCCTCCCGTTGCGGGGCACAGGCTCCAGACGCGCAGGCTCAGCAATTGTGGCTCACGGGCCCAGCTGCTCCGTGGCATGTGGGATCTTCCCAGACCAGGGCTCGAACCCGTGTCCCCTGCATTAGCAGGCAGATTCTCAACCACTGCGCCACCAGGGAAGCCCTGAGTTACTATTTTTAAGTTTTAGTCTCAAGCATACAATGGTGATCAGTCCCAGGGTCTCTGCAGTCATGGAGCAATGGGTTGTCACCTGGGGCCTCTCTTGAGCAAAGCCAGTTGCTGGGGGTAGACCGTGAACGCCAAGAAGGAGGCCTCAGGGCTGGGAACACTTGCTCGGAGAAGCTATTCTGTGCCAGATTGGTCTCTTACACACTGTTCAGTGACTTTCCTTTTTATTATGAGAATTTCACTAGGAACCCCACCTCCTGCACTTGGTCTTATAGCACCCCTTCCCTCCCCCCGCCACGGTTAACTTTTCCTATATTATTTTGAGGCAAAACCCAGATGACATACCATTTCATTTTAGTATAGCTTCTGACTCCTGATTTCCTAGCAACCTCTGAGTGTGCACCCAGACATGACTGTGTACGATGTGGAAAGCCCTGAGGTCTGACTTCGTAGGTCTGTCCTGGTTCATTTTTATCACATCCTTTTCTGTGCACAGTGCCCTCCACGTTACTGGCTATTCATCCAAAATTGTGCCAATTCTTTTAATCTATCAAGTAAAGATAATGTGAATTGCCCCAATCTTTTTCTTTTGTTGGGTAACGAGGTCATAGGATTATTTTTTTTTAATAAATTTTATTTATTTATTTATTTATTTTTGGCTGCTTTGCGTCTTCGTTGCTGCACGCGGGCTTTCTCTAGTTGCGGTGAGCGGGGGCTACTCTTCGTTGCGGTGCATGGGCCTCTCATTGCAATGGCTTCTCTTGTTGCGGAGCACAGGCTCTAGGCACGCGGCTTTAGTAGTTGTGGTACGTGGGCTCTAGAGCTCAGGCTCAGTAGTTGTGGCGCACGGGCTTAGTTGCTCCGCGGCATTTGGGATCTTCCCGGATCAGGGCTCGAACCTGTGTTCCCTGCATTGGCAGGCGGATTCTTAACCACTGCGCCACCAGGGAAGCCCCTCACAGGATTATTTTATTGACGTCTTCAGAAGCAGTGCTGGCTTTCTGCTCACGTCTGTGGTGGGTTGTTTTTAGGCTGCCGCATCTGCTTGTGAATGTCCTTCTCTGAATCATTATTATCATGATTCTTATTATCATCATTAGATGGGACACGCCCTGGATACATTTGTTCCCATCCCTGGGTGATCGACAGCTCATGATTCTGCTGTCACAGTTATTGTAACTAACCAGATGTTTAAAGCCCCTCTAGAATCTCTGGAAAAGTAGTCAACTTTCTTTGTTTTGTTTTGGGGATAAAAGTAGGCCAGCCCATCCGTCTCGATTCTGTCATTCTCTGTCACTGTGCTGCCATCACGTTGCTGTCCCCGAGCAGGGCGCTGGCTTATCTTGTTATGTCTTTGCACAGGGCCACCTGGCGGTGTTGGCAGTGGGTCACCCCCTCGCTCCCAGTGTGAGTTCCAGCCTCGCATCCAGCCTGGCATCCAGCACTGGCTCAGGCGGCTCCTCGCCCACTGCTCTGCCCACTGTCTCGGCTCGTGCCCACCCTCTTGACCCCACTGGCAGCGCCGTCGAGGCGGTCCCAGGTAAGTCCGGGGCTCTGCTCCCATCTCCCCGACGCCTCTTTGCACTTCCCTTGACGCCTTCCAGTATGCATGGTGTATGCTCATGCTCAGTTTGTAGAAGAGCGTTTTCGGTCACCTGCCACTTTGGCTGTGTTGCCCGTGGTCTAGGAAATGACTGCCTCGCTGGGGGCCTTGGACTGCAGAGGGGATGAGGAGCCCTCAGGCGGGGCAGCTGGACGGGCCCCACAGGGCAAGGCAGGGCGGGCAGTGCCACCCAGCCTGAGACCACCAAGAACAGGAGGCTTCAGAGAAATGGGGGTTGTGAGGGGTGGTGAGGGCACCTGAAGACGGGGGACGGTGACAAGGGTGAGGAGCGGGGATGAGGTCACAAGGCATGGGCACGGCTACCGGCTGCAGAGGGGTCCTTGGCCGCTGGGAGTCCTTGAGGGTTTGTGGACTGATGACTGGTGTGATTGGACCCGGGGGACCTGTCTGGCAGCTGGATGGAGGCACAGAGCCCAGGTTGGGGCTGTCGTGAAAGCTAAGGGAAGAGTGGAGCTGGCGGGCAAGACGGTGCCTGCCAGGGCCATACGGGTCACCTGGCCCTCTCAGGCCACGTCTGGGTGCACCTGGCTGCACCAATAATACTAGCCAGTTTTGGGAAGTAACGGAATCCTCAGAACTGCCCTCTGGCCCCAGGAGGAGGGCCCTAGCTGGCCTTTCTGCTGTTGGGACCCAGGACCCAGAGTGCACACCCCACCTGCTTTGGGGCTAACAGGTGTAGACTGGATTGTTTTTCCATGTAGTTTCATTCAGGTTGTATCCTTACTAATGCGCTGCATGAATAGAAGGGGTAAACTCTGAAATAAACAGGTGCTGGTTCCAGATTTTCTGTGTTTAATGGATTCAGTGGAATCATTTCAGGGCCACTGGGCAGGTTCCTTTCTTTTGCCTTCCACTTCATATGAACAGGCGGGAACCTCCGGAGTTCATTGCCGGGTGGCTGGCAAAGGGTGGAAAGACTAGATCGACTGTGGAGGGACCTCAGGGCTGTGGGCAGCTGACTCTAAGTGACCTCCGAGGGCAGGGTCACGGCCTGTTCATCCTGACCCGCATGGCGTTGGGTTGAGCGTGTTTTACCTGAGTGGGGTCCGGCCTGAGCCGCGGCAGGTGGGCAGGGTAGGAGCAACCGGCCGGCGGCAGGGCTCGGGACTTGCCACGGAGACCCCACTTTAACCTGAACAAAGCAGCCCGGCCCCGCGATGGTTTTCGCACAACCTGGGTCCGGGGTCCCGGCACGCCGCCTCGCAGCCCCGGTAGGGGCAGGTGCTGGTAAGAGGAGGTGGCGTGCCCCGCCGGGGGCCCATACACCGGGCCTTGGAGACGCGGGGATCCGAGGACAGGGAGCCGCGGGGCCCGAACACTCTCACCAGCCCGCACAGCGCCAGCCAGGTGCGACGGGGCGGGGCCAGGGGCGGGGCAGCCTAAGGCTTGCGTCACCGGTGTGGGGCGGAGTATGTCGGGGGCGGGGGCATCCCGAGGCTTGCGTCATCCGGGCGGGGCAAGTCGGGGGCGGGTCGATCTAACATTTGCGTCACCAGGGGAGGGGCCGGCGCGGGCCGGGCGGGGCGCGGGCCGTGTTTGAATCGGCGGCGGTGGCGGCGGCAGCAGTGCGGGGCGCCGGACGCTGGGACGGTGAGTCAGCATCGTCAGTCCCGCGCCGTCAGGGTGCGGGTCGTCGTTACCCGGAGCTGCAGACAGAGCGGTGCGCCAACTCTCTCTGCTAGGTACGCCTTCCTCCGCCCCAGGTGCGCCTTCCCTTCTCCCCAGGTGGGCCAACTCCCGTCCCTCCAGGTGGGCCAAATCCGCTCCCATGTGAGGTGCGTCTCCCCCTCCTCCCCTCCCCCCGATCTTTCCCCTCCCCTCCCGGTGCTCCTCTTACCGGTCTGCGGTACCCGCGCCCCGGGCCAGGTGTGACAGCCAGGGGTTGGTACCAACATCTTCGGGGTTGCGGAATGAGGCGAATACAAACATCCCCCCTTTAGGAACCTGCTCTGCAGAGGCGCCCGCTGCTTCCCTGCGTGGGCGCCAGCCGCGGGCTTCTCCAGGGAAGCCTGCATCGCCTAGCGGAGGTGGGTCTCTCACTCCCCGATGAGGACGGGGTTCCTGCCTTGTCCTGCTGCGAATCGAATCGCCGCCTGCACTGTCGGAAACTCAGACCAGCAGTGAGCGGGTTTGCCAGGTGCTTCTCCATCCTCTAGTTAGGGGAAGGACAGCCCGCCAGGGGGCATCCTGCCCCCTCCCCGTGGGTGCAGGGGAGCACCCCCACGTCACGGGTTCCCCATTCTGGCCTCTAATTCGAGCACTGACTGTGTGCATTGTTCCCGTGTGTCCCATGGTCCTGGGGACCTGGGCACCTCTTGAATGTGCTGTGTCACGTCGGAAACCGAGCTTTGCCAGGGCCATTACTCAGCAGCTTTCAGCTAATTGCTCGTTAACATCTGGGCGGTTACTGGTACTTTGGCAAGGCGGGCTCCGGGTCACATGGCACAGTTTACCTAACTGGGTTCACATAGATTTTGAGTGTTAAGTTAGTTCTTCCTTTAAGAGAACGTCTCAGAAGACCTGGGTCTGATCTCAGGGAACAGTGGGGTGTGTAATAGGATAAGAGATATAGTGCTGGTGAAAAAGTGGGCCAGGACACCTCCTGGGAGCGCCAGTGACCGCCGCCACCCCCCCAACCCCCGCCTCCGCAACACAGGCTGTGGTTTGTCAGGTGAGAGTTGGCCCCTGTTGTGCCCTGCCTGCACCTGAGCAGGGCAGGGCAACAGGGGTGCCCCTTTATGCTGAGTCATTGGGTGGGGGTGGGGGAGTGGGATGAGATAAATCACTTCAAGGTGAGAAAAGGCTCCTGTACTCAGTTTATTTCTATCCATCCGTCCATCCCTTCCTTCATTTTATGTGCCTTTGTTATTCAAAAAATGTTTCTGGAACTCTGCCAGCTTTGAAGCAGACCACCCCTAACCTGATCCCACCACTCCAGGTGCGAAGGGCTAAGTCCATATTGTCAGGTCCTCCTGACCAGCATGTCCAGGACGGGAGCTCAGGACCCCAGGCAGAGCAGATGTGCCAGGCCAGCACAGGGAGCATGGGTGGTGGTGGCAGGTCAGGCGTGCAGTGGGCGGGTCAGGGTGCTTGCTGTCAGTGGGTGAGTCTGCACATCGGCCAGCAGTGGTCCAGGCCTGGGCTGGACCGCACAGTCCAGGTGACATGCAGGGATGGAGCAGGGGGTGATTCTGAGAAGGGTTTTGGAGGCTAGGCAGGAGTTTTCTCAGGACTAGTGGGGCTAATGGAAGCTGTGGCTGGCTGTATCCCACAGCAGTGTCATGCCTTAAAGACAAAGGAGGAGCCATTGCTGGGGTGGGGAGGGGAAGGGTGGGAAAGGGTCCTGCTGGGGAAGTGTGGACTGGCTCGCCGAGTAGTACATCCTTTCTGGGAGGCAGGACTCAGGACATGAAGGGGTTGGCATCACAGAAAGGTTACTCCTGGGACAGAGCAGGTCGGGGTGAGGGGGCAGCCTGCAGAGATGGCTAGAGCTGGGAGCCCTAACTGGTGTGGGTCAGGGGATGAGGAGTTGAGGGCTCCGCTGGGCTTCTGCTCAGTATGTGGGCCCCGGTGCACCAGCTCAAAGGAGGCACCTGTGTGCGGTTTGATAAGGAGCCAGTGCTGCAGTGGGGCCACTCCTGCTAGGAGGAGGCAGTGTGGCCGTGCTGGGGGATGGCTGGGGCGTCTGCAGGTGAGCACTGCAGAAGTCACCTGTGTCCGGGTGTGGACCAGGCACAGGAGGGGCTGCCGGCCTCCCATGGAGGGTGGGAGGGCCAGGAGGTGGCCCCAGGCAGGGGAGGGAAGAGGGACAGGGCCGCCTTTGACCGGAGGGGTTTGGGTGCACAGTGCAGGGCTGGAAGGCAAGGCTGGGGCGACAGTTTAAAGAGTGAGCTGGAAACTGGGGACAGCAAGAAGGAGGGGGTCACCCGACTAGGGGCGGATTTGGGTGAGGGGCTGCAGGGCCTGTGGTCATGTCCTGGGGAGCAGGTGGGAGCCAGAGGCTGTACCCCCTGTGCGGAGTTCACATTAACAGGAGACAGGTCTGTCTGTGGAAGGGTCCTGACAGGTCTGGGCCCCTAGGTCTGCGGGAGGCACCGTTCGAGCACCACAGCACGGCCTGGAGAGGACAGGTCGGTGTGTGGGGGGGGGGTGTTTCCAGGTGGTCTCGATTGTTGTGAGTTAAATTATGTGCTCCCCAAAAGATATGCCTCTGTCCTAAACTCCCCGTCCCTGTACCTGGGAATGTGACCTTATTTAGAAACAAGTCTTTGCAGGGAATTACCTGGCGGTCCAGTGGTTAGGACTCCACGCTTTCACTGCCACGGGCCTGGGTTCAATCCCTGGTTGGGGAACTAAGATCCTGCAAGCTGTGCGGTGCTGCCAAAAAAAAGAAACAAGTCTCTGCAGATGTAATTAAGGTAAAATGAGGCCATTAGGATGGGCCCTAATTTGATATGACCGGTGTCTTTATAAGAAGGAAATTTGGACACAGAAACACAGGGGAGGGAAGACCACATGAGGACAGAGGCAGAGGTGGGGCTGGTGTGTCCACAAGCCACGGAACGCCAAGGATTGCCAGCAGAAGAGGCAGGAGGGAGGGTCCCTGGAGCCTCAGCAGGAGCCCAGCCCTGTGCACCTTGACCTTAGCCTCTGGCCTCAGAGTGGATTTGCATGAGTGGAATTGTGTTGCTTGAGGCCTCCTGATGTGTGGTGCTTGGTTTTGGCGGCTCCTGGACACAAATGGCCCTGCGTGCTTTTAGATGTCAGGAGGAGGCTTCCTGGGGAGCAGGAGGCACTTGCTGCAAAGAAGCGTTGAGAAGCAGGGCTGGGAGGGGGCACCCACAGAGGGGAGTGGAGGCCCCAGGAGGAAAGGGG
This sequence comes from Balaenoptera acutorostrata, assembly GCF_949987535.1. NCBI lineage: Eukaryota > Metazoa > Chordata > Mammalia > Artiodactyla > Balaenopteridae > Balaenoptera > Balaenoptera acutorostrata. The sequence continues at coordinate 38,752,757 of NC_080078.1, forward strand.
GACTGTGCAGGCCAGAGGCGGGTGCTGCCTCCACGGTCCCAGCCCCGCTGTCTCCCTGAGGCAGTCTTGTCAGTCTTTTCTTCCTGTCACCGCTCTTGCATCAGGCCACCTTCCAGTCACTCCATCCTTGGATGTGGTCATCGGGTGCGTCACATGAAACTGTTGGCGGGGCTGGTCCAGTTGTGCAGGCGCTATTGTCACAGTTGGGGCAGCGCTGTGAGCAGCGCTTCATGTCTTCCTGCCGCTCCCCCAGGACTGAGGAGCTTGGGGTGCTGCCAGCCCAGGGCCTGCATCGATGTCCACAGCGCCCGGTGTCACAGGCTCAGCCCCTTTGGCCTCCTTACACCCCAGAGCAGAGGTGGAAAATCCAGGGGCCCTGGCCCGGTTGCCACCCTATGTGTTCACCAGTCCTTCAGATAGTTCTTCCTGCAGTGCGGTACAGTCGGGGGATCCCTCTGGGCCGAGGGAGCCTGTGCCCCATTCCGTGCTCCTGGCTGTTGTTGCCAGTGGGGCCAGGACCAGGTCACGTGTGCAGGTGGCGGGGATGAAACAGGGAAGGAAACAGACACGGGGACCCCTTGTCCGCCTTCCCGGGTGCGCATGGTAGCCTCGCCCTGGGGCAGAAGCTGCACTGGGACCCCAGTGGGCCGCTAAGCACTGGCATCGGGTGGCAGCCCTCCCCGTGGTTGGCTCAGTGGTCCCCATGGGGCCCAGGCAGGAAAGGGATGGGGCTGCCCATTGGGCTGGACCCCAAGTCTGCTCTGCATGTGTCTGGCTCCCGACTCCTCAGAAGTCACACGTCTCCTGCCCCGTTTTTCCCCCTGAGTGTGGTAGAGGGTCTTTCATTTGAAAGGCAGCAGCCCTCTCCCTGGGCGTGGGTCTCTCTGTTCCAGAGGCACGGTCTCATCCCCTCGCCCTCTTTTTTTTTTTTAATAAATTTATTTGTTTATTTATTTATTTTTGGCTGCGTTGGGTCTTCGTTGCTGCCGTGGGCTTTCTCTAGTTGTGGCGAGCAGGGGCTTCTCATTGTGGTGGCTTCTCTTGTTGCAGAGCATGGGCTCTAGGCGCATGGGCTTCAGTAGTTGTGGCTCGCAGGCTCTAGAGCACAGGCTTAGTAGTTGTGGTGCATGGGCTTAGTTGCTCCGCGGCATGTGGGATCTTCCCGGACCAGGGATTGAACCCGTGTCCCCTGCATTGGCAGGCGGATTCTTAACCACTGTGCCACCAGGGAATCCCTACCTTGCCCTCTTGACTCTTGGATCAAATGCAGCCACCCCAGCCTCCCGGCTCCTCCTTCCTTTGCTCCTGGGGGTCTGGCTGAGCCCCAGGGGGTGGGGGGGCGTAGTCAGAGCTGAGCTTCCTCCTCTCTGGGGTGGGTCTGACTTGATGCTGCTCGTTGGGTTGGACACTGTCCAGGGACTCTGACATTTGGCACCAGGCAGCTGGGGGCGGGGCAGAGGTGGGAGGCTGACCCAGAGCAGGCAGTTCTGACGAGGGTCCCCGTGGTCCACCCCTGGGCTGGGGGCATTGAGTGCCTTTGTGGCCTCTTGAAATGGGACTTGGTGCATCTGACCAGGCGTCATGGGGCACTGAGGGGCCCTGCAGCCAGCAGGGGGCACGGGACTGGGCCACACAGGAGAGGCCCGCCTGCCTCCTGGAAGGGGTGCTTTGGGAGAGCAGACCCCAGAGGCGGGTTGGGGAGAAAGGTTCTGAGGTGGCAGAGCTCCTGTGTGCTGTGCCTTCGATGTCACCACGGTTTGCTGCGGACCTGCCTGTGACTTTGTGCTGGGGAGGTCTCTCTGGCCCCACGCTGTGTCCCAGGAGCTCCTGCAGCCCCTCCCCTCGGTTCCCAGGCCACACCTTCCCTGAGTCGACCCTCTGGGGCTGTGGGAACTTTGGGGGTTGGCAGGCCTGACCTCAGCCACCCCACGACAGCTTCCTGCTTGGTGTCAGGTCCCCAGGGTACAGGACCCCAGGAGGGGAGTGTCAGGTGGGGTCAGCGCCGAGGGGGCCATGTTCCATTCCCCTGTCCCTTTAACAGACAGGCCTGGGGGGCACCGAGGGCCACAGCAGAACACCCAGCTCAGTGCCCCAGGGGAGAACGGATGTGGGTCTCTGCTGTGACCTGGCTGAGGAGGTCAGCGCAGGTGCCACCTGAGTCGTCCGTGAGCTGCTTTCCCCTGGACGTTGCTGTCCTGGAATTTTCTTTACTAGTCAAGCATGTTTATTTGGTCAGTTTTACCAAATGATTAGGAGTTGAGTCAGTGAGATGAGGGCTGTGTTGCTGAGGCTAGTAGATTGGCCCCAAGCCCAGACTGGTCCCCTCCACCACGAGAGCCTGGCTTTCCCCCGCGATGACGCTGGTTCTGTTCTGCAGGATCCTCTTTAGACCTTCACCTCGGCGACATCAGCCTCGTGCCCCCAGATAAGGACCTGGAGGAGCACGACAGCCGTGACCTCGGACCCACAGGTAGTGCCTGCACCCGGTGCTTTCCGGGGCCTTCTGTTGTGGCTCTAAGGTGGGAGGGGTCCTGTCTCCCTCCCTGCTGCCCCCACCCTGAGGTCCCTGCAGAGGTGGGGGTCAGGCCTTCGTGTCCCTTCTCAGATGTTTAACCACTGCATTGGCATGAAGACAAATGTGTTAACATTAGGTACTGAATCATTCTGTTTGACCTAAAAGTTTATCTTTTTTCTTCTGTTATTTTTTTAAAGATTTATTTATTATTTATTCAATTAATTTATTTTTGGCTGTGTCGGGTCTTAGTTGAGGCATGCGGGATATTTCATTGCGGCGCACAGTCTTCTCTCTAGTTGTGGCATGTGGGTTTTCTCTCTCTAGTTGTGGTGCATGGGCTCTGTAGTTTGCGGCATGGAGGGTCTCTAGTTGAGGCGCCCAGGCTCAGTAATTGTGGCACGAGGGCTTAGTTGCCCTGAGGCATGTGGGATCTTAGTCCCCTGACCAGGGATCCAACCCGCGTCTCCTGCATTGTAAGGTAGATTCTTTACCACTGGACCACCGGGAAATCCCTCTTCTATTATTAAAATAAACCATTTCTGGGGGGCCCAAAAAGTACTGGGACCACCATGCCCATGGACAGGTCGGCCGGGCAGGGCCTAGTGGGTGTCTGAGCAGTGAGGGGTGCAGCCACACCTCCCTGGGTGGGGGTCCCCCCAGCGCTCCCACCCCCGGTGTCCACCCGCTCCATCAGCTCGGAGCGGTGCTGGGGGATTCCTGGGGCAGAGGATCTCGCTCCACCCCTCGCTAACCTGGCCCCTCCGCCCCACGCAGGTCAGCGGTCGCTGGGGGGCTCGGCGCCCGTGGCCATCCCAGGCTGCCTGCCCCGCTCCCCATCCCTGCAGTCCTCGTCGTCCCTGTCCGCCTCCCCACTCGGCTCCTTCTCCCAGTCCCTGTCGGGGCCACTCGTCTCCTCAGCCATGACGCCCCCCCAGCAGCCGCCAGCCCTCAAGTCGGAGCCCCGAGCGCTGGGCCCCCCAGCCCCGTCCTACAACTCCTTCGGTGAGCGGGGCTCTTGGGGCTCCAGGTGCGGGAGGCGGCCACAGCGCAGCCCATCCCGTCCCCGGTGTCTGCTGCTCGGCGGAAGGTGCCCTGGGCAGGGGGCCTAGGGTTTGCACCTGAACCTCTGTGGTGGTGTCAGTGTGCCTGGGACCCCGAGCCGCTCTCGTGACACCACCACGGCGAGACCTGCCTCACCCGCAGGCTGCGGGGGTGTGACATCGCCAGAGACCAAGCTCAGAACCAGACGGATTTGCAAAAACAGGAAACTTGATTTAAATTTCTTTCCTTGAAAAATGTTATCTTATGCGATCTGTTTTGTTTTAAAAGAGTTGATATTTTAAAGTATCTATTTTAATTTCTAATGACACATGTATATCAATGGATGTCACCCATGGAAACAAAAACCCTTTGGGGTCCTCCAGATTCTAAGTGCGTAAAGGGTTCTGGGACGAGAGTCTGAGCACTGCTGCCCCCACGATGCAGCCACAGAAACGGATTTGTTTCCTTTGCTGGTGGAGAGATCGGGGTCCCCAGAGCTTGCCGGGGAGATGCTTGTGAGGTCCCAGCACAAGCAGGCTGACATCCGGCTCCTCCACACTCAGGCTTGAATGGCGTCCCCGGCAGCATCTGGGACTTTGTCTCTGGCAGCTTCTCTCCCAGCCCGTCCCCCATCCTGAATGCTGGCCCCACGGCCTCTTCAGGCGCGAGTCCAAACAGTGCCGAGCTGGCCCGGGTCAGGCGGCAGCTGGACGAGGCCAAGAGGAAGATTCGGCAGTGGGAGGAGTCCTGGCAACAGGTGAAGCAGGTGAGCGTGGGGAGGGGCTGCCGCGCAGGTGAGAGGGGCGCGTGTGGCGGCTGCCGGCCCCATCACTGCAGCCCCTGGGTTTCAGGCCTGTGACGCGTGGCAGCGGGAGGCCAAGGAGGCCAAGGAGCGGGCGCTCGCGGCCGACAGCGCCCGGCAGCTGGCGCTGCAGAAGAAGGAGGAGGTGGAGGCCCAGTTCCGACGGCTGCAGGAGGAGCTGGAGGGCCGGGGCTTGGCCTCCGCGCTCCCCGGCCTGCGCGGCTGCGGCGACATCGGCGCCATCCCCCTGCCGAAGCTGCATTCGCTGCAGAGTCAGCTGCGCCTCGATTTGGAAGCAGTGGATGGGGTGAGTCCGGGTCTCGTTTTCAAGGCACTGGAGGGGGTGCATGGAGGTGGTGGGGAGCCGGCCGAGCAGCTTCCATCCACTCCCACCTCTCCTCTTGGCGGCCGTGCCCTCGTGGACAGGGGCCACATCGCCTCATGTGGCTGGAGCTCTGGTGTTGTCTGGGGCACCTCCCTGGGTCGCCCTCCAGGGTCCCTGGTCACCCCCTTGCCTGATGTAGCGTGAAAAGCCGCTGCCCTCAGCTTAGTGGGAAAATCCTTCCACACCTGGGTATTTTGTTAGAACCTGGGGCATTGGGAAGGCTCCACAGCCCTGCCTCTCACACACCGTCCCCCCAACCCCAGCTCATGGCCCAGGCCGCTGGGATGCACACCTCTCATTCATCTCCAAGGCGCCATCATCCAGGTTTTGGCTGCTGTCGGCCGGAGGCTGGGTCCCAAGTCGGGGTCCATCCTGACCCGGCCCCTCCGTGTGGCCACCTGCCTGGCTACCCTTCCCACACCATGTGGTGGCTCTGGCCCCGGGAGCCCGTCCCCACCCAAGGGTCTCTTGGTGAAGCCTCTCCCACCCCATCTTTTCGTTCCTGGGTGGCCCCCAGCAGGGGAGTCCACCCCACCCTGACCCTGGGCCCGGCCTGGGTTGGGGCGGGGTACCCCCTGACTGCGTCTCCCCCGCAGGTGATCTTCCAGCTGCGAGCGAAGCAGTGCGGGGTGTGCGGGGAGCGGGCCCGCAGCGCTGTCCTGCGGCCCTGCCAGCATCGTGTGCTCTGCGAGCCGTGTGCGGCCAGCGCACCCGAGTGCCCCTACTGCGCGGGCCAGCCCCTGCCCTGGTGACGGCCGCCTTGTCGCCCGCCTCCTGGTGCCACCGACGTCGGGACCCCAGCCCCAAACAGACCACCCACGGTCTCGTACTCTCCTCACAGACCCTGAAGGCCCCATGGGGCTCGGCGGGCAGGGTGACTCTGCGGGGTTTGTGGTCCTGACGCCACTGTGACCGGATCCTGGGAGTTCACGTCCCGAGAAGCACTTTGTAGACGGAAGAGTTTAGGCAGACGTTCCGAGTTGCTATAAGCTGCTTTGAGGTTCATGTTTTTAATATGCGATAATATGAAGCTTTATACGTGTACTGTGAACAGAGTATTTCCTATCGGTCTGTTGTTAATCCATAGTACGGTAAACACATTAGGTTTCGTATCTGAAATTAGTACTTATGAAGTGAGCATTTATCTAGTAGTGAGAAATGCCTAGGATTTTTATAGTTTCCAAATTAAGTGCAAACTAATAGTATTTATAGCAGAGTGATTATTGAGAGACACATATACATGTAGATGTTTTTAATTTTATGAAGGGAACTCATTTCCTGAACACGTGCACATTAACTGGAGCGTCAGTGACAGCACCCCACGCCTGCGGCCTCCCGCTCAAGTGCCTGCGCCTAGGAAAGCCAAGGAGCTGCGTGCTGTCCTTTCTCCCCTGGACTTGGTCAGCACGGTGACAGTGAGCAGGGCAGTGGGGTGGGGGACCCGACGGGGCGGGCGTCACACTGACTGTGCAGAGCCGTGTGGTGCTCCCCCTTCCCAGAGCTTGCTGGCGGGCGTCCTGTCTGGAGCCTCTCTCCACCCATGTGGGAGACTCTAGCCAGCCTCCAGGGCGACACTGCACCGGATCTGTTTGTCCAGGTGTTATGTTCCAGGGACCATGGGGTTGGGGAGGACCCGGCCGCCGTGCGGGGGCGGGGTGGCAGAAAGGCTGCTGGGAACGGGTCAGATTTTAGTGCCGGCTTCAGTCTGTTCTGTCTGCATTGGGTCACTTTCCCTAGGAATCTGGGAGGAAGTAAAACCTGTCTGTAGTTGACCCAGACTTTGCTCGTGGCAGATCCAGATTGGCATGAGAATCTTCCCAGAGTCTGCCGCCAGGCGTGGAGCAGGGGCTGGGCCCTGGCCCGGAAGGGACGGGATGCCCCCTGCTTGGGGCCGTGCCAAAGACTTTATATAGCATTTTTTAAGTGCAAGGTGACTAGGTAAAAATTTTTATCAGTGACCAAATTAGAATGTATTTACTATAGTGAGAAGTTTAAGACCTTTTTTTTTAACATAAGACAAACTGATAGGAAAGCTGTCATTTTTTAAGGTGGGTCCATGGCATCGTGCAGCTCGCCCGCTGCTAAAGGTAACTATATGACTTGGTTGTAGTGAATCTACTTTGTTTTTAATTATACTGATAATGATTTATTAGCTCTTAGAAATTACGTATATTTTGTGCTACTGTTATCACTGTTTAAAATTCTTTATTTTATTAATATTTATGCACTTGTTTCCCATTTCAGGCCTTTGGGCTTTTGGGGGGAAAACAGGACAATGTTTGTTATTGACATCTAGCCTGGATATTTTCAAATTATAAACAAGAACAATTAAGCTTTAGGTGTATTTATAAGCTATTCCGGTCAGTTCTTTCTGTGGGGTTCGGGGGGGTGGAGGCGCCCCCTCCCAGGCACTCGCTGGCTCTGAGGACAGGTGTGCGGTGGGAAGACCAAAGAACCACCCAGAGTGGAGCTCCTGGGGCTACCTCGGGGCCCTCCCACCCCTGCTGCCTGGCTGCGGTGGCCCTGGTTTTCTGAGGGGGCCACCCATGCTGGGCTCGGCCAGGCTCAGCGTCTCAGGGTGTCACCGCCCCGCACTTGGGTGATGAAGGGGGGCACTGGGTGTAGCAGCTGAAGCTGCGTGGTGCTCGGCGAGGCCGTTCTTGTTGCCGAATCTGTCAGCTCCTGAGTGTTCAGTATTAGCGGTGATGTTACATTGTCACACCATTTGTGTAACTGTGGTCAGCATAAGACCACGACTCAGTGTGGATGCTTCATGTGGATTAATTTATGGAAGCCCCAATCTGTATGTCTGTTTTGAGTATTTAGAGGAGAATGTTATTGGAATGGAATTTTCTTAACCCAGAAGGTAGTATTTATAATGCATAATCATTTACTTGTAGTGAATTGTTTAAAGTTAACACTTGTTCAAATTTTTTTACACTATAGCATTTATGCAATGGTTTACAGAATTCATGGAATTATTTTTATCAGTAGGGAAATTAATTAAAACTTTGAATCTTTATTTTGTCTGCATCTTTGCGCACAACCCCGAGAGCCTGCTGGCACAGAAGGAACAGAGGAAGGTGTCCTGTCGCCCTGCTCCTCCTGCCCCAGATCACAGGGTGTTCGCACGCAGTCCAGGGTCGCCTCGTAGCAGCTCTGCTGTCTTGTCCGTGGGTGTCCTGGGACCCAAGTGCTCAGAGCTGGAAGTTTCTGCCAAAACACCAGGCAGCAGGAGGTCAGGACCTGACCTGCAGGGCGGCAGGTCCCAAGGTGGGCTCAGCCCCAACCCCCGGGCACAACTGACCTGCAGGCTTCATGTAGGGGAGGCTGTGCTGGGTCAGTATGCTTTTAAGTCTTTTCATCTCCTTTGACAGGGCTTTATGTGCCTAGAACAGGAGTTGAAAGGGAGCAGTCAGGCCCTTGGTGGGAGGCCAGTCCCGGGCCTGGGAGCGCCGTCTGTACCTCGTTACAGCTCTCCAGCGTCTGAAACACCAGGCCCTTGGCACCTCCTTCCTGCTGTACCGATTCACTTTGTTCTGGAGTCTTTAAATAACCAGCATCCTCAAAAATCGCCCTGAGCGACTTCTCATAGCCCTGCAGGTGGAGGACGAGGAGGGAGCACTACTGCAGCTGCACTGCTCCCCGCCCAGGCGGCGCCCGCCCTGTCGCTCACCTGGGACGTGATCAGCTCATCCGCCAGGTCCTGCTCCACCCGGTCCCACCTCTGCTGCAGGGCCATGGGCAGGGCCGGGTACACTGAGAATCCAACAGAAACCAGACTGAGCTGAGCCCCTCTGCCCCCCACGCCCCCCCAGTGCCCCCCCGCCGGCCCCGGTGCCCACCTAACAAGGAGTGGGGGTGGCAGACGAGGGGCGTCTCGAACGTCAGTGCGTAGACACAGGTGCTTGGCTCAGACACGTGGGCCAACCGGTTGGTTTTGCCACAGGTGAGCTCCACCTGGGGGGAAACCCTGGTGAGCGGGTTGGGGGAGCGGGCCCCAATCCCACCCTCCCGCCCAGCTCACCTTGCTCTGCCGGCTCCGGGAGTGGCAGGAGTCACCGTCCCTCATCCACATGCCCCTGAAGGTGTTGTTGGCGATTTCCCACTCGTGCCAGATGCTGGGGAGGAGCAGAGTGGGTGAGGCTATGGTGGGGGGGGACGGTGGACAGGTGGAGCCGCAGCCACCCCCAGCGCCGCTCACCCGAGGATCCCACTGTAGGCGTTCCAGCGGAAGGTCTGCTCGTGCTGCGTCACGTTGTGGAACGGGCAGAGCTCATACTTGTACCTGGGGGCACAGCGCTGTCAGGGGGGGTCCCAGGCCCTGGCCACGCCTACCCCTGCCCTCACTCACGTGGACTCCACCAGGCTGAAGCACTTTCCAGAAAGTCTGGAGAGATGCACGGGCCCTGAAAGGGGAGAGCACGGCCCGCTGAGCGTGGTGCGAAGAGCAGGCGTGCAGAAACCCACAGAACCAGGGCCATTTAGGAAAAGATCCAGTGGTTTAAACTTTAAAACTGGAGCAAAAGAGTTGGAGCTGGGCTTCCCTGGTGGCGCAGTGGTTGAGAGTCTGCCTGCCAATGCAGGGGACACGGGTTCGTGCCCTGGTCTGGGAGGGTCCCACATGCCGCGGAGCGGCTGGGCCCATGAGCCGCAATTACTGAGCCTCCGCGTCTGGAGCCTGTGCTCCACAACAAGAGAGGCTGCGATAGTCAGAGGCCCGCGCACCGCGATGAAGAGTGGCCCCCACTTGCCACAACTGGAGGGAGCCCTCGCATAGAAACGAAGACCCAACACAGCCATAAATAAATAAATAAATAAATTAAAAAAAAAAAAAAGAGTTGGAGCAACATCAGCAAAGTACCAGACTAGGAAACTCCAAGCTCATATCCCTGTGAAAACATCAAGTGAACCCCTACAAACCAGCTGAGCTAACCCAGTTCTGGAAATCAGGCCTACAGCAACCAAGTGAGCACCATGCAGCAAAGCCACCACCCCAGCGTGGTCGTGAGGAGCAGGCTGACCTCATCTGCAACATTCCAGCCTAGCTGGGGGCTGCCGGGAGGACTGGTCTCTGTTTTGCCCAACTCAGATCACCAGGCAGGAAAGGGAGCTGCTCATGAAGGCTGCAGGGGGGCAAGGGGTTATGGTTGGACACACACAACAGGACATCCAGGACCTGAGGAGGAGCTGGGGTGAGACTCTTGGAGAACCAAAGACATCCAGGAGCAGCCTGCACAAAGCTGCCCCTAGACTCCGAACACACCCAGCCTGGTGGTGAAGGCCGCCCCAGCACGGGGCCAGGCTGCAAAGAAACCGCAGCCTCTTCAAAGGAAAACCCAACAGAACCACCTGGGAGAAGCCCAGACACTGGACTGATAGAAGACTTCAGTTAAACACATGTCTGAAATATGCTTAAGGACCTGGAGGGAAACGCAAAGAACTAAAGTATATCAGGCAAATGACATGTAGGCAGAGAGACAAACAGTATTGAAAGGAACCAAAAAAATCTGGAGCTGAAAAATACAACTGAAATAAATCCACAAAAGGGGTTAACAGATTTTGAGCAGAGAAAAGAACCAGTGAAGAGACGGCAGGACACACAGTGGGAGTCCCTGAAGGAGGAGAGGGGCAGAGAGAGTATCTGAGGAAATGACTCTCCCAACTTGACAAAACACATGCATCTACACATCCAAGCAGCTCACTGAACTCCAAGTACAATAAACTCAGAGAGACCCACACCAAGACACAAAAGAAAACTGTCAAAAACCAAGTCCAAAGCAGCAAGAAGTGACTCATCACATCAAGGGATCCTTAATAAGATTATCCACCCATTTCTCTGCCACACTCCAGAGGCCAGAAAGCTGTGGGATGGAAGAAAAAACTGTCGACTGAGGAGTCTACATCCAGGAAACTATCCTCCAAAAATGAGGGCAAAATCAAGACACTCCCAGATAAACAAAAGCTGAGGGACTTCGTTACCACGAGGCCTGCCCTGGAGGGAGTCCTTCCAGTAAAGGCAAATACACTGGCAAACCCAAAGCAGTATGTGATTCTTTTTTTTTTTTATTTATTTATTTATTTATTTATTTTTGGCTGTGCTGGGTCTTCGGTTCGTGCGAGGGCTTTCTCTAGTTGCGGCAAGTGGGGGCCACTCTTTATCGCGGTGCGGGGACCGCTCTTCATCGCAGTGCGCGGGCCTTTCACTATCGCGGCCCCTCCCGTTGCGGGGCACAGGCTCCAGACGCGCAGGCTCAGCAGCTGTGGCTCACGGGCCCAGCTGCTCCGTGGCATGTGGGATCTTCCCAGACCAGGGCTCGAACCCGTGTCTCCTGCATTAGCAGGCAGATTCTCAACCACTGCGCCACCAGGGAAGCCCCGCAGTATGTGATTCTGATCTGCAAATCTACAGGGTTTAAAAAGATGCATAAAAATAATTACAAATTACATTTAAAGAGGTAATTTCTGAAATCAATAACAAAGTTGGGGGAGGGACAGAGCTGTACAGGAGAAGTCTTTGAATTTACACCAATTTCAATCACGTACAAATTAGACTTAATGGCTTCATGATCGTATGTAATCCCCTGGCAACCGTAGAGGAAATAGCTACACAGAATAATACAGAAAAGTAAAAAGGACGTCAAAACACGTCACTTAGAAGTAAGTCAACAAAAAGGAATGGAGGGAATGAGGGACAAAAAAACTATAAGACAAATTTTGCTGCTTTGTTTCCTCTAAATCCTTCCTTATCAATGACTACTTTAAATGTAAACAGATTAAACTCTCCCATTCAAAAGGCACAGATTGGCCAAATGGGTAAAAAAAATGTGATCCAACTACATATACTGTTTGTAAGAGACGCATTTAAGATCAAAGACACAAGCAGGCTGAAAGTGAAAGGATGGAAAAAGATATGCAAATAATGAGAGAGAGCAGGGATGGCCACACTAGTATCAGACAAAATAGACTTTCAGGGACTTCCCTGCTGGTCCAGTGGTTAGGAATCTGCCTTCCAATGCAGGGGATGCGAGTTCGATCGCTGGTCAGAGAACTAAGATCCCTCATGCCTCGGGGCAACTAAGCCTGCGTGCCCCAACTACTGAGCCTGTGCACCACAACTAGATAGCCCACGCGCCACAACTAGAGAGAGGCCTGAGCTGCAACAAAGAGCCCACTCGCTGCAACAAAAGATCCCGCATGCCGAAATGAAGATCCCTGCCGCAACTGTGGCCTGACAGACCCAATGCAGCCAAAAAAGAAAAAAAAAGATTATCAGTCAAACACTGTTAAAGGAGATAAAGAAAGACATTATTCATTGATAAAAAGGTCCATTCACCAAGATTATAACAATTACAAACATATGGGCACCAAACACCAGAGCTCGAAAACAAAGCAAGCATTGAAAACTGAAGGGAGAAACAGGCAGTTCTACAATCCTTGGACATTCAACACCCCACTTGAAAGGACACAGAGTACCTGAACAACACTAAAACCACCAGACCTAATCGACATATACAGAATAACCCACCCAACAACAGCAGAAATTACATTTTTTAAGTGTATGTGGAACATTCTCCAGTACACACCATGTGTTAGGCCACTTAATAAACTTAAAAAGACTGAAATCATAGTTTCTTTTCTGAACACAATGGAAACCAGAAATCAATAGCAAAAGCAATGTGGGAAATCCACAAACATATGGAAATTAACACAATCTTAAAGAACCAATGGCTCAAAGAATTCACAAGGGAAACTTGTTTTTGTTTCAAAATATTTTCTAAATACAAGGTACCAAAAATTATCAGATACAGTGAAAGCAATGCTAAGAGGGAAATTAACAGCTGTAAACATATTCAAAACAAGATCTCAAATCAATAACCTAACTTTTACACTTTAAGAAACTAGAAAAAGAAAGCTAGCAAGCTGGACTTCCCTGGCGGTCCAGTGGTTAAGACTCCACACTTCCAATGCAGGGGGTGTGGGTTCAATCCCTGGTTGGGGAACTAAGATCCCACATGCTGCATGGCACAGCAAAAAAAAAAGAAAAAAAAACCCCCAAAAAACTAGCAAGCAAAAGGAAGAAAATAAAGATTAAAGCAGAGATAAATAAAAGAAAAATCAGTAAAACCAGAAGTTGGTTCTTTGAAAAGATCAACAAAATCAACAAACCTTTAAACTAGATTTACTGTAACAAAAAAGAAGATGGGCTTCCCTGGTGGGGCAGTGGTTAAAAATCTGCTTCCCAATGCAAGAGACACGGGTTCGAGCCCTGGTCCGGGAAGATCCCACATGCTGCGGAGCAACTAAGCCCGTGTGCCACAACTACTGAGCCTGCGCTCTAGAGTCCATCCATGAGCCACAACTACTGAGGCAAGCCTGCGTGCCTAGAGCCCATGCTCTGTGACAAGAGAAGCCACCGCAATGAGAAGCCCACACACCACAACGAAGAGTAGCCCCACTTGCCGCAACTATAGAAAGCCCGTGTGCAGCAACAAAGACCCAACACGGCCGAAAATAATTAATTAAAAAAAATTCAAATTACTAAAATCATAAACAAAAGGAGGGACATTACTACCAATTTTACCGACATAAAAAGGATTACAAGAAAATACTATGAAAATTGAAGAAGGGGGAACACCTCCTGACTCAGTTCTATGAGGCCAGCATTCCCCTGATACCAAAGCCAAAAAGATACCTGACGAGAAAGGAAAACTACAGATGTCAACATCCCTTGTGAACGTCAGTGCAAAAATCCTGAACAAAATACTGGCAAACTGAAATCAGCAGCACATTAAAAGGATTCTACAGTGTGAAGAAGTGGGGTTTGTTCCTGGAATGTAAGGATGGTTTAAAAAAAAAGTTTTTTTTTAATGTAATACACCCCATTAACAGAATAAAGGGGGGGGGAAATTATCATCCAAATTGTTGCAGAAAAAAGCACCTATCAAAATTCAACACTGTTTCATGATGAAAACACTCAACAAAGGAGGATTAGGAGGAAACTTCCTCAACGCAATAAAGGCCATATATGCAAAACCCACAGTGAATATCTTACTGAACGGTGAAAGACTGAAAAAGCTTTCCTCCCAAAAGCGGGAACAACACAAGGAAGCTCTCAGCCCTGCTACTGACTATTCGACATTGTACTGGAGGTTCTAGCCAGAGCAATTAGGCAAAAAAAAGGAAAGGCATCCTAATTAGGAAGGAAGAAGTAAAATTACAATGTGGTGTTTGCAGATGACATGATCATATATATAGAAAACCCTAAAGAGTCCACAGAAATCTATTAGAGCTACTAAATTCAGCAAAGTTGTAGGATACAGAAGTGACACTAAAAACCAGTTGTGTTTCTATACAACAACCCAACAGACAACACAAAAAGGAAATTCAATGAAACAATTCCAGGGATTTCCCTGGTGGTCCAGTGGTTAAGACTCTGCGCTCCCAAGGCAGGGAGCCCAGGTTCGATCCCTGGTCAGGGAACTAGATCCCGCATGCCACAATGAAGATCCCACATGCAGCAACAAAGATGGATTCCCAAAGGACCCCAAATAGTCAAAACTATATTGAAATAGAAAAGTTGAAGGACTCACAATTAGTGATTTCAAAGCTTACTTCAAGGGGAATTCCCTGGTGGTCTAGTGGTTAGGACTTGGTGCTCCCACTGCCAGGGTCCCAGGTTTGATCCCTGGTTGAGGAACTAAGATCCCACAAGACGCACAACAACGTCAAAAAAAAAAACAAAAACAAAACAAAACCCAAAAAACCCCACAAAGCTTACTTCAAAGCTACAGTAATTAAACCAGTGCAATATCAGTAGAAAGACAGACGTGTAGACCAACGAAACAGAACAGAGAGCCCAGAAACAAACCCTTGAGTATATGCTCAAAGGATCTGTCAGGGTGCTGAAACCATTCAGTGGGGGAAAGGACAGACTTCTCAACAAATGGAGTCGGGAAGCTGGATGTTCATATGCACAGGAATGAAACTGGACCCTTACCTCACACCATGTACAGAAATTAACTTAAAATGGATCAGAGGCTGAAACTACAAAACATAAGGGGAAATCTTTGACATTGGCTTTGTGCTTTGGAAATGATTTCTTGGATATGACATCAAAGGCAAAGGCACCAAAAGGAAAACTAGATAAATGGGACTTCAGAATTTAAAACTTTGCAAGGAAGTGTTGAAAGACAACCTACAGAAAGTGAGAAAGTATTTGCAAATCACATTTCTAACAAGGGTAATATCCAGAACATATAAAGAACTCCTATTAACAGCAACAGCAACGCCCCAAACAACCCAATTAAAAAATGGACCAAGGATTACTAGACATTTTTCTGAAGAAGTGAAAAATAAGTAAATACAAATAAAATCCACAATGAGATATCACCTCATATCCATTAGGATGGCTACTATCCAACAACAACAACAACAACAACAGAAAAGAATAAATGTTGGTGAGGATGTGGAGAAATTGAAACCTTTGTGCACTGTTGGCGGGAATGTAAAACGGTGCAGCGCTGTTGAAAACAGTTTGGTGGTTCCTCATAAAGCTTAAATGTAGATTTACAGGATACAGCAAATCGACTCCTGGGTATGTGAACTGAAAGCAGGAACTCAGATGCTGCACACCCATGTTCAGATCAGCATTATTCACAGTAACCAAAAAGTAAAAACAACCCAAGTGTACACTGACAGATGAATAAGCAGAATGTAGTACATATGTGCAATGGAATATTATTCAGCCTTAAAAAGGAAGGAAATCCTGCCACATAAATGAACCTTCAAGATACTCTGCTAAGTGAAATACACCAGTCACAAAAGGACAAGAATTATATGATTCCACTTACATGAGGTACTTAGTTAATTCGAGCTGCTAAAACAAAATACCACTGGGTAATTTTACAACTACAGAAATTTATTTTTCACAGTTCTGTGGGGGTTTGAAGCCCAAGATCAGGGCACCAGCACAGTCGAGTTCTAGTTCACAGAGGGTGCCTTCTCGCTGTGTCTTCACATGGTAGAAGGGCCTAGGGATCTCTGGAGCCTCTTTATATTATAAGGGCATCAATCCCATTCTTGAGGGCTCCACCCTCAAGACTCAAGCATCTTCCAAAGACCTCAACTCCTAACACCATCATCTTTTTCAGTTATGATTTCAACCTGTGAATTTCAACCTGTGTACACACAGTGACCACAGCAGGGATCTAGAGTCATTAAATTCATAGAGACAGAAAGTAGAATGTCGGGGGCCAGAGGCTGGGAGGGGTGCGGAGTTGTTTAATGGGGACAGAGGTTCAGTTTGGGAAGATGAAAAAGTTCTGGGGATGATAGAGGTGATGTTTGCCCAACAATATGGATGTGTTTAATGCCTCTTAACTGAACAGCTAATAATGGTTAAAATGGTAAATTTTATGTATATTTTACCACAGTAAAAAGAGGGCAATTCATATTTTCTTACACTAGCAAAAAGAAACACCAGAAGACTAAACATAAAATAACAACAAACAGAATCAAGGCAGTATGGGACTTCCCTGGTGGTACAGTAGTTAAGAATCCACCTGCCAATGCAAGGGCCACAGGTTCGATCCCTAGTCTGGGAAGATCCCACATGCCTCGGAGCAACTAAGCCCATGCACCACAACTACTGAGCCTGCATGCCTATAGCCTGTGCTTCGCAACAAGAGAAGCCACTGCCATGAGAAGCCTGCACACCGCAACAAAGAGTAGCCCCCGCTCGCTGCAACTAGAGAAAGTCCACGTGCAGCAACGAAGACCCAATGCAGCCAGATAAATACATACATATATACATACAGAGTCAAGGCAGTATGGCACTGGCATAAAAACAGAGTCCAGAAATAAAGCCACACATATACAGTCAATTAATTTACAACAAAGAAGCCAAGGATATACAATGAGGAAAGGATAGTCTCTTCAATAAACGGTGCTGGTTAAACTGGACCACTATCTTACACCATACACAAAAATTTAAGTTGACTGTAAGACCAGAAACTATGAAACTCCTAGAAGAAAACATAGGTGGTAAGCTCTTTGACATCAGTCTCAGTGATGATTTTCAAAATCTGACTCCCCAAACAAAAGCAAAAATAAACAAACGGGACGATATCAAACTACAAAGGTGTGCACAGCCAAGGACACCATCAACAAAATGAAAGGCAACCTACTGAATGGGATAAAACATCTAGCAAATCATATACATAAGGGGGTAATATCCAAAATGTGTAAAGAACTCACACAATTCAATAGCAAAAAAACAAACAATCCAATTAAAAAATGGGCAGAGGGTCTGAATAGACATTTTTCCAAAGAAGACAAAGAGATGGCCAACAGGCACATGAAAAGATGCTCAACATCATTAATCATCAGGGAAATGCAAATCAAAACCACAATGAAATATCACCTCACACCTGTCGGAACAGCCACTATAAAAAAGACAAATAACAAGTGTTGGCGAGGATGTGGAGAAAAGGAAAACTTGCACACTGTTGGCAGGAATGGAAATTGGTGCGGCCACTATGGAAAACAGGATGGAGGTTCCCACCAAAATTAAATATAGAACTACCCTATAATCCAGCAATTCCACTTCTGGGTATTTATCCAAAGAAAACAAAATCACTAACTCGGAAAAATATCTCCACCCCCCTGTTCACAGCAGCATTATTTACAATAGTCAAGATATGGAAACTACCTAAGTGTCCACTGATGGATAAAGAAGGTGGGGTACACATATACAACAGAGTATTATTCAGCCATAAAACAAGAAATTGCCATCTGAAACACGGATGGACATTTAGGGCATTATCCTAAGTGAAATATGTCAGAGAAAGACAAATACATTATGATCTCACTTATGTGGAAAACAAAACACCAAGCTTATAGATACAAAGAACAGATCAGTGTTTGCCAGAAGCAGGGGACTGGGGGGGACACAAAGTGAGTGAAAATGGTCAAAAAATATAAACTTCCAGTAATAAATAAGTCCTGAGGATATAATGTACAGCACAGTGACTACAGTTAATAATACTGAATTGCGTATCTGAAAGTTGCTAAGAAAGTAAATCTTTTTTTAAAAATTGAAGTATAGTCGATTTACAATGTTGTGCTAAATTTCTGCTGTACAGCAAAGTGATTCAGTTACACATACTTTTCCATAATGCTTTATCATAGGATATTGAATATAGTTCTCTGTGCTACACAGTTAGGACCTTGTTGTTTATCCATTCTATATATAAAAGCTTACATCTGCTAACCCCAAACTCCCACTCCATTTCTCCCCCAATGCCCCCCCTTAGCAACCACAACTCTGTTCTCTATGTCTGAGTCTGTTTTTGTTGTGTAGATATGTTCATTTGTGTCATATTTAGATTCCACATATAAGTGATATATGGTATTTGTCTTTCTCCTTCTGACTTAACTTCACTTAGTATGATAATCTCTAGTTGCATCCACATTGCTACAAATGGCATTATTTCGTTCTTTTTTTTATAGCTGAGTAGTATTCCATTGTATATATGTACCACATCTTAAGAAAGTAAATCTTAAACGTCCTCTCCAAAGAAGACATACAGATGGCCAAGAGGCACATGAAAAGCTGCTCAACATCACTAATTATTAGAGAAATGCAAATCAAAACTACAATGAGGTATCACCTCCCACCGGTTAGAATGGGCATCATCAGAAAATCTACAAATGCTGGAGAGGGTGTGGAGAAAAGGGAACCCTCTTGCACTGTTGGTGGGAATGTAAACTGATACAGCCACTATGGAGAACAGTATGGAGGTTCCTTAAAAAACTAAAAATAGAATTACCATATGACCCAGCAATCTTACTACTGGGCATATACCCAGAGAAAACCATAATTCAAAAAGACACATGCACCCCAATGTTCACTGCAGCACTGTTTACAATAGCCAGGTCATGGAAGCAACCTAAATGTCCATCGACAGACGAATGGATAAAGAAGATGTGGTACATACATACAATGGAACATTACTCAACCATAAAAAGGAACGAAATTGGGTCATTTGTAGAGACGTGGATGGACCTAGAGACGGTCATAGAGTGAAATAAGTCAAAAAAACAAATATCGTATATTAACGCATATATGTGGAATCTAGAAAAATAGTTACAGATTAACTGGTTTGCAAGGCAAAAATAGAGACACACGGCTTCCCTGGTGGCGCAGTGGATAGGAATCTGCCTGCCAATGCAGGGGACACAGGTTCGATCCCTGGTCCAGGAGGATCCCACATGCCACGGAGCAACTAGGCCCGTGCACCATGACTGCTGAGCCTGCGCTCTGGAGCCCGTGAGCCACAACTACTGAAGCCTGCGTGCCTAGAGCCCGTGCTCTGCAACGGGAGAGGCGACCGCAATGAGGCCACCACAATGTCGGTCCTGGGTGAGCTCCACCCATGCACCGCAACGAGGAGTGGCCCCCGCTCGCTGCAGCTGGAGAGGGCCCGCGCACAGCAACAAAGACCCAACACAGCCAAAAATAAATAAATTAAAGAAAAAAAAGAGACACAGATGTAGAGAACATATGGACACCAAGGGGGGAAGCGGAGGTGGGGTGTGGGCGGTGGTGGTGGGATGAAGTGGGAGATTGGGATTGACATGTATACACTAATATGTATAAAATAGAGGGCTTCCCTGGTGGCGCAGTGGTTGAGAATCTGCCTGCTAATGAAGGGGACACGGGTTCGAGCCCTGGTCTGGGAAGATCCCACATGCCACGGAGCAGCTGGGCCCGTGAGCCACAATTGCTGAGCCTGCGCGTCTGGAGCCTGTGCCCCGCGACGGGAGGGGCCGCGATAGAGAAAGGCCCGCGCACCGCGATGAAGAGCGGTCCCCGCACCGCGATGAAGAGTGGCCCCCGCTTGCCACAACTGGAGAAAGCCCTCGCATGAACCGAAGACCCAACACAGCCAAAAATAAATAAATAAATAAATAAATAAATAAATAAGAAAATCCTTTAAAAAAAAATAAAATAAAAAAAAAAATAAAATAAAATAGATAAGTAATAAAAACCTGCTATATAAAAAAAATTTTTTTTTAAATCTTATACGTCTTCATCACAAGAAAAAAGTTTTTGGTAACTATGTGGTGTCAGAGAATAACTAGACTTATTCCCATCATTTTGCAAAATATACAGTGAATCATTATGTTGTATACCTGAAACTAATACATCAATTATACCTTAAAACAAACAAACAAAACAGCAAATGGCCCTGGACAGGGAGCACAAGGTAGGAAGGAGAGCTCGGGGCGTATCTCTCCTAAGGTTTACATGTGAACCATGCAGGCATGCTAATGTGCTCAAAAGTAAAATAAAAGGATGACATTAAAGCCCCTACAGCTGAAATCAAAGCAAACGAACTGAACTATACACAATTAGTAACATCACTTCACCGGAAGAAGAATCACTCTCAGTGATTTAAGAACAAGTACTGTTAATGAGTTAATAGCAGTAATGCCATATTAGTTTTCAGGCCATTATATATGTGCTGTAGAATAGAGCAAATGACCATATGACGATACCAGGTATCAGAAGCCACAGCCACTAACATGGGACCAAGTCTCCTACAGATCCCACTGTAGAGAACGTCTGAAGGCCTGAGGCTGTAGAGGGGACTGAGGGGCGGGGCCGGCTTGGAAGAAGAGGGCACTGATTCCTGTGGGTTCCCGCCTGGGGCAGGCAATGGCATAACCCGCCCCAGTCTCTGGCCATAGGATCTGGGACAGAGGGAGCCAACCCAGCAGCTGGAAAGTGTGGGGTGGTATCAAAAAGGACGGTGGGGGTGGAGGGAGGGAAGCCTGCCCGGCTCTCTGGCTGAGCCCTGCATGCGTGAACCACCAAGCAAGGGGGTCGGTCCTGGGTGAGCTCCGCCCAGCCAGCTGCCTCAGCACACCACATTCTCCCAAGGGGAGAGCTGGGCCAAGGGTGTATCCAAAAGTATCAGACATACAACAAAGCAGGCAAATGCGACCCACCCCCAAGAGAACAGGCAAACATAGGAGACTGACCCCAACAAACACAGATGATGTTGGAAGTAGAAGAGGATTTTAAAGCAGCTATTGCAACTATGTTCCAGGGTGTAAAGTAAAACATGGTAATAAAGAGACAGGGAATCTCAGCAGATAAATAGAAATTAGAAAAAGAACAGAAACTCTAGAAATGAAAAGAGTCAGAAATAATTAACAATTTAAATCCAGCAATATATAAAACATATGTATTCACTGTGCCCAAGTGGAGCTTACTCCAAGAACACAGTGTTGGCTCAACATTCAAACACCAATGCTACCCACTATGTAAACAGCCTAAATGAGAAAATCCATCATCCTCTCGATAGGTTTAAAGAAAGCATTTGACAGAACCCAACACCCATTCATGGTAAAAACTCAGCGACCAGGAACAGCAGGGAAGGTCCTCCACCTGAGAAAGGGCTACAAATGCCCCTCTGCAGACCGTGAACTGAAGATGGGAGACCGAGGCCAGGTGGGGGGGACGCCTCTCCCCACTGCTCTCCCGAAATTGGAGGCCCAGCCAGGGTGAAGGCACACAACTGTACTCCAGCTAATAGATGAAGAAACGTTAAACACCACGGGAATGCAATGAACAAAATCCAGAATGTGTGAAACAAGTGACCCAGTTTCCTCAATAAATTGCAAGGAAATGGAGGGCATCTATAGATTCAAGGAAACTGAAGCACACGTGGGTGTGTGTCAAGCACACACAACACACAGACCTTCCATACTGACTCAGACAAACCAACCACCTATTAAAAATTATGAGATTGGGGCTTCCCCAGTGGCGCAGTGGTTGAGAATCCGCCTGCCAATGCAGGGGACATGGGTTCGATCCCTGGTCCGGGAAGATCCCACATGCCGCGGAGCAACTAAGCTCGTGTGCCACAACTACTGAGCCTGTGCTCTAGAGCCCATGAGCCACAAATACTGAGCCCGCATGCCGCAACTACTGAAGCCCGCGCGCCTAGAGCCCGTGCTCCACAACGAGAGAAGACACTGCAATGAGAAGCCCGCGCACCGCAACGAAGAGTAGCCCCCGCTCGCCGCAACTAGAGAAAGCCCGCGCGCAGCAACGAAGACCCAACACAGCCAAAATAAAAAAATTATTTTAAAAAGTTAAAAAAAGAAAATAAAGGGGAAAATAAAAACCCTGTAATACTGCATTTCAATTTGAAACTTAAAATCACATCGGTTTCATCTATTCTTCCAGCACAAATACATCTATGTGTGTGCATGCTTTTTACCTTGAAATAATCATAGACTTATAACTGTAGTACATCACCAAAACTAGGAAATTGACATTGGCACAATACAACTGACTACAAACCGTACTCGGATTTCAGTTTTTGTATGTGTTCAGCAATATGAAAAAGCCACTGATACATGCAGCAACACAGATGAATCCCAAAAACATGATGCTGAGGAAGACTCCAGACGTGGGAGTGTATGCTGACTTCTTCAGCTGAAATCCAAGCACGGATGACACTATTCTAAAGCAATAGAAGCCAGAGAGTGATGGGGTGGGGGATTTAAAAGGGACACATAGGAATCGTCTGGGTGGTGGAAATGTTCTCAGTCTTGTTTGGGGGTGGTGATTACATGCATGTGCTCAATTTACAAACTTTATCAAACTGAACATGTCAATTTTACCTCAGTAAAAATAGGGTTTGAGGGACTTCCCTGGTGGCGCAGTGGTTAAGAATCCGCCTGCCAATGGAGGGGACACAGGTTCGATCCCTGGTCCGGGAAGATCCCACATGTCACAGAGCAACTAAGCCCATGCGCCATAACTACCGAGCCTGCGCCTGCACTCTAGGGCCCACGAGCCACAACTACTGAAGCCCGCGCACCTAGAGCCCGTGCTCCGCAACAAGAGAAGCCACTACAGTGAGAAGCCCACACACCGCAACGAAGAGTAGCCCCCGCTCGCCGCAACTAGAGAAAGCCCACGCAGAGCAATGAAGACCCATCGCAGCCAAAAATAAATAAAATTTTAAAAAATAAAAAAATAGGGTTTGAATCTGAGCCAGAAAGGGATGGGTGGGGCGGATTTAAAAGGGACACGTAGGAATCTTCTGGGTGGTGGAAATGTTCTGAGTCTTGTTTGGGGGTGGTGATTACATTCATGTGCTCAATTTACAAACTTTATCAAACTGAACATGTCAATTATACCTCAATAAAAATAGGGTTTAAATCTGACCCAATAATGATATTCAAAAAGGAGAGAGAAAGAAAGGGGGGGAAAGGGAACACTTCTCTTTACCAGAGACCACCAGCAAACAATAAATGCAGAAGGCATGAGAGAAGCAGAGCTCTGCACTCCTCTACCCAATCAGACTGAACCGGGAGGCCACCGGGGGCAGCACGTCCACTCAGCACCAAAGGAGTGCTCACGGACAGCACGCTGAGGGCAGAGGGAGAAACCTGCCTCCCACCGCTAGACCCTGGCAGCACTCAGCCGCAGTCGACTGCGGCCCTCTGACACGATGCCTACCTACAAAGTATTTGTGCCCAAACTGCTTAACCTGACTGTAATCAAGCTTCCAGGCCATTTACAGAATATACTAGGGAAAGCAGAACAAGCTAATGACCTCATAAACCAGACAGATCTGGTCAAACATCCTGTAAGACAACTGGCCCGGCACATAACCCCTTGACTGATTCCTGTGTGGGGTGGGTCCTGGGACAGCTGTAGAAGGCATTCCTGAGACAACAGGAAAATGTGGATGTGAACTGGTTATATTATAGAATTTCTGCTAACTTGGGGAGTGGGAGATCCATACTGTAAATATTTAGGAATAAAGCGTCATGATGTCTGTAACTGACTTTCAAATGGTTCAGCAAAATGAAAGTTCACTTTTTTCAAAGTGAAAACGAGAAAAAGATAAAGCAAAATGTCAACTCTTGTACTGAGGGGAAGAGTATGCTGCTGTTCACAGCCACATTCCTCCATTTTTCTATTCAATATTTTCACAGTAAAAAGCTGGAATCAAGTTGTTTAGTGTGAAAGCTCACAGCTGTACCCTCTATCTCTGATCTCACCATACCCCTGCGGCCAATACCTCTGGCCCTGGAATCCTTGCTCAAGGCCTTTATTTGGCCACTCCTTTTGCTAGACCCCTCTTCCCCAGATATCCACATCCCTTACTCCTGTTCCCCTTCAACTTTTGAACAAAATTTCACTTCTCAGTCTTTTCCTGAACCCATTTAAAACGGCAATCCCCAAAACAACCCCCCCCAAACATTCACTCTTCTCTGCTTTCCATACCTACAGAGTGTTTTTCACCATCAAGCATTCTACATTTTACCTACTTTTTTGTTTATGGCCTACCTACCCCCCCATTAGACTGTCAACTACATGAGGACACTGTATGTTTTGTTCATTTCTACATCCCCAGCACAGACACACTCTGACATGTGGTAGTATTCAAGAAAAAAAGATCTTGGG
The DNA here is from genome assembly GCF_949987535.1 of Balaenoptera acutorostrata. Classification (NCBI taxonomy): domain Eukaryota; kingdom Metazoa; phylum Chordata; class Mammalia; order Artiodactyla; family Balaenopteridae; genus Balaenoptera; species Balaenoptera acutorostrata. The sequence continues at coordinate 38,777,001 of NC_080078.1, forward strand.
ACTTCCCTCGTGGTGCAGTGGTTAAGAATCTGCCTGCCAATGCAGGGGACACGGGTTCGAGCCCTTGTCCGGGAAGACCCCACATGCCGCGGAGCAACTAAGCCTGTGTGCCACAACTACTGAGCCCGCGTGCCACAACTACTGAAGCCCGCACTCCTAGAGCCTGTGCTCCGCAACAAGAGAAGCCACTGCAATGAGAAGCCTGTGCACCGCAACTAACAGTAGACCCCAATCGCCACAACTAGAGAAAGTCCGTGCACAGCAACGAAGACCCAACGCAGCCAAAAAAATTCTTGGATTTTTGTTTGTTATATTTGATACTCATTTAACAACCCAGCAGTTCCACTTCTTAGATCCTGTCTCAGGAAACCACTCACAGAAGGGTAGAAGGAGGCAGTCCCTGGAGGGATGTTCTCCTCAGCAATGTTTCTAGTGACCAAAAACCATAAACAACACTTTGCTAGACAACAAAAGAATGCAGAGCCATCCTATGGAATACTAAACACCAAGTGAAAAGAGTGAAGACCCACATCCACTGTGAAGAAACACCGTGAGCGACAACAGCAACTAAGCACACCTGTATAATAGTACTGCTCAAAAAAAGGCAAACATCACAAAAAAAATTTAAACAAACACACACAAAACTACACGTTTTTTCTTGTAAAAGCATAAAAAACATTTGGAAAGACAAACACCGAACTGTAACAGAAATCACCTCTAGCGAAAAAAATTAAGGACTATATCCGGGCTAACTATTCAACTTGGTACAATCACAGTCTGGAATGTTAGCGCGCACTTAAAAATAATTTTAGAATTATTGACAAACGACAACATGAGCCTCCAGGCCCTAACTTTCAAGGCCTCTCATCCGAGGTTTCCCTCCCTCCCTGGCCCCCCTGGAGCAGGCTCCCGAGAGCTGACGCGGCCCACCGGTCGGGAAGCCAGGCCAGCTCCCTGCTCCCTCCCAGGCCCCCAGCACGCCCGCGGCCAGGGCCCCGAACTCACCAGACACGGGTGAAGGATCTCTCCTGGGCTGGAGGCGACTGGTCTGGGGCAGGAACGGGTTGTTGAGCCTGAGAGAAGCGGCACAGTCAGGGGGAACCGGGCCCGGACCGCCGCGGGAACCCCCCGCCGCCGCTCCCCGCGAGGCCGCTCACCCGAACGTGTTGGGCTCTTCCACCACCTTCATCTTGGCGGCACCTGCGGGCGCGGGCCCTACGGGGAACAGGCAGTGAGGAGGCGGGCGTGCGGCGGGGGCGCGGGGACGGAGAGGAGGGGGCTCCGGGACGCAGGGGCCTGGGCATGGGTGGAGGGGCGCGGGCGTCGGCAGCCCGGACACTAACCGCGCGTTGCGAGCCCGAGCAGCAGCACGAAACGCGCCAACCCTGCCACCATCGCGCTGCCGCCGCCGCCGTCGCCGCGCGTGGTCACGTGAGCGCACTTGTCACATGAACGCCGGAACCGGAAATGGCGTCCGGCTCCTGCGCAGAGGCGCGTCTCGGCTGCCTGAGAAGTTGGGAGCGGGCGGGACTGTCGGTCCCTGCTCCCAGCCATGGGCCGCCGCAGGGCAGTGCGTGGGCCGGGGGCCGAAGGTGGCCGCACTCGGCGCCCCGCGGGCCGCTCTCTGGAGGCTTTCGCCGAGGAGGTGGGCGCCGCGCTGCGCGGTGAGTGGGGCGTGATCCAGAGCGGGGGCGGGGGTCGGAGGCCCAGGGTCGAGTCGCGGAGCCGCGGCTGAGGCCGGGTCCCCTTCTGTGCCCGGTGTAGCGTCCGTGGAGCCAGAGGCGGCCGAGGACGAGGGCGTCCCGGGCCCTGCACAGCTGCCCTGCGCTCTGGCCATGTGGGAGCTGGGCCACTGCGACCCCCGGCGCTGCACCGGCCGCAAGCTGGCGCGCCTGGGACTGGTGCGCTGCCTACGTCTGGGCCACAGGTTCGGCGGCCTCGTGCTCAGCCCCGTGGGCTCCCAGTACGTGTCCCCCGCAGACAGGTAGGCGGGAGAGGACAGGGTGTAGGGGTGGGCAGGGCGGGGTGCCTCCTGGGACTCTTTTCTTAATGAGTCCCCTACTCTGGCGAATCCTTCTTTTCAGCGCTCACCTGTTTGCACTGATCTGTCTAGTTTGCCCCCATTACCTAGGGCAGAGTCCAGGATGCAGCAGGTTTCAATAAACGTTTGTTGAGTGAATAAATGAGCTTTATCGAGGAACACCTCCCCCCCAGCTGCCTCAAAAGCTTGGCCCATGAGAGTCCTTGGGGGTCACTGGGATGGGGAAATGATGCCCCTGAATCCCCAGTGGGGCCAGCACCAAGTTGACCCCAGAACCAAGCCCTAAGCTGCTCCTGGCAGACAGTTGGTGGCACGGTCCGGGGTCGCCGTCATCGACTGCTCCTGGGCCAGACTAGATGAGACTCCGTTTGGGAAGATGCGAGGGAGCCACTTGCGGATCCTGCCCCACCTGGTGGCTGCCAACCCTGTGAACTATGGCCGGCCTTGCAGGCTCTCCTGCGTGGAGGCCTTCGCTGCTACCTTCTGCATCCTGGGTGAGTGTCGGGGCCTGGCAGCCTGGAGTCTGGCTGTGCTCTCAGCAGTGTGTTTTCTGCTGCAAGTCCCAGGAGGAGCATGACCATGTACGGGGAGGTGGCCAGGGTTTCATCCTAACTCCCACTTAAGTCCTCGCCATGCCGGGTTGAGGTGGAGGCAAAACACATCGCTGGCCTACAAGCACTCGTATTTGGCCCTCGTTGTCAGGGCACCACCGCCCTGAGAGTCCTTTGTTACCACAGCTCACCCCCAGAGACCTTATGGTCCACATGGAGGCCCAGGTGGGTGGCCCTGTGAGACTCCCTGTGGGGAGAGGGACTTAATGGGCTACTAAGGCAGAGGCTGGTGAGTGGGCATGGGCTGTCTGGACCGTGGGAAAGTGTCAGCGGGACTTTTAGTTCCTGGGACAGAAGGAACCAGCTCCAAGGGTAACAGGAGAGGGATTGTCCACATCCTTGGAATTCCTGTTTCCCGCACCAACAGGTTTTTCAGACTTTGCTGTCATTTTGCTACGGAAGTTCAAGTGGGGCAAGGGCTTCCTAGACCTGAACCGCCAACTCCTGGACAAGTATGCAGCCTGCAGTGGCCCAGAGGAGGTGCTGCAGGCAGAGCAGGAGTTCCTGGCCCACACCAAGGAGCCTGAGGAAGAGGAGGAAATCGGTGAGGCCTGGCACAGACACAAGCCCCCTGGGTGGGAGCCAGCACCCTCCAGGCCTGCCACCTCCTTTGAGAAGCCTGGGGGTTGGGGGGAGCCTTCCTGCCACAGCTGTGGGACGCTTGGTTCTGCTCCAGGCTCACCTACAGGTCGCTTTCCTCTTTGATTCCTCGATTCAGATCCCTTTGATGTGGATTCAGGGCGAGAGTTTGCAAACCCCAACAGGCCCGTGTCTGGCCCCCGGTAGGTCCTTGGGCTTCCCAAGTTTCATGACAGCTCAGACCCAGGGCTCCCCTCCGCCTCTGGCCTCAGCCACTCCTGCTGCAGGGTGGGGTGGTGTCCTAAACAACACCAGGATGCCTTTCCGAGTGCGGAGAAGGGAAGGTGGATGTCCTGATGGAGAGATTTCAGTTTTGAGAGGACAGGGAATAGGAATCTGTCCTCAGCTTGGGGGCTTTGGTGAGTGAGTGGGGAGGGGTGTTACCTCAGACTGGCCAGTGAACGCACCCCTCCCTCCCAGGCTGCCCAGAGACAGGGCTGACAGTGACACCGAGGAGGAGTCTGAGGAACTTGGGCCTGACCCCGAGGATGGGGGAGGCAGCAGCAGCAGCCCTGAAGAGACGGAGGCCAGGGTCCCCACAGAGATTTGGAAAGGAATCAAGAAACGGCAGAGAGACTGAAAGTTGCAGACATGTATATTTTCCAAGGCGGAGTGACGAGGACATCTAGAGATGGCAGTGGAACTTGCGGGAACACACACAGGCCTGGTGGCCTCAGCCCCTGCAGCTGCCAGCAGGACTGGACTCTGTCTGGGTTTTCTCCCTGTGCTTCTAACCCGGCCTTGCTCTGGGTCCTGCCTCAGAGCCCTCCCAATGAAGCTGCAAGCCGAGGAGATCCCTGTGTGAGCCTCTGCTTCTCTGCGGTTGGCCTGTGGGTTTGGGGGGACCCTCAGCCTCTAGTGAGGCAGACCCTGCCTAGAAGAGTCTGGGGTGTGGGGATGGGGCTGCAGGGTAGGTCTTGTGTGGGCACCCATGCGTTCGTGAAAAGAAACGCCAGATAGCTGGCCAGTTGGCATGGAGCCCCTTACACTGACCAGCCTTGAGTGACATCCTCAGCCAGAGACCCTGGGCCTGTCAGCTGGGTGGGGACTGGAGACCTGTGCAGCTCTCAGGCAAACCACCCTCCACATGCCTTCTGGGGTGGAGGGTCCCTGGAGAAGGATGGGGACACTGCACATGTTCACCCTCTCCCTCCAAAGCCTGGATTGTCCAGACTCAAGACGCAGACCTTCCTGCCTCTTCACCTAGTGAGGCCTTGCCCCAGCCCTGGAGAGACGAGGACAGAACCTCCTTTAGGACAGGGCTCTCCTGTGTAGCACTGGTGACATTTAGGAGTGAACCATTCTTTGTTGGGGGGGGGGGGGAGGGTTCATGGCAGGATGTCAAGCCTGGTCTCTACCCACTGGTGCCAATAGCACAGCCTTCACCCACTCCCCAAATGTGACTGACTACCAAAAACATCTCCAGGCAGCACCTAATGTCCCCTGGGGGGCAAGGCTGCCCCACTGAGAGCCCTGCTTTTAAGACCAGCGCCCTCCTGCCCTGTGGCTGTGGAACCTGAGGCAAGGCGGGAAGCTCACCTGGCGGCCAGGCCTGTTCTCTCTGCTCCAGGGTTTGGGGGGCAGCTGCTGGCCAGGCCTCGCCCAGTTGGCCATCCAGATCCAGTGGGGTGGGGTTTACTGGGCACAGGGGGTTCACAGCACACACCACAGAGACACGGCCAGGGCAAAAGGGAGCCCAGGGAGTCCAGCCACAGCAAACACACCATGAAGCAGGGGAAGAGGCACCACGATCCCGGCTGCACAAAGCTGACCACGGCGAGAGAACAACACGGAGACTTGGGGAGGGCCTGGCTGGCGGCCGCAGGGGCTCAGGGGTCCGCCTCCATGTACTTCTCCAGCTCCTTGAGTCTCTTGACAAACTCCTGCGCCTCCTTGTTGTTGCGGCCCTCCAGCATCCTAAGCGCCGATCTCACTGCGGGCGGGTGGAGAGGGGACGGGACGGGGCCGGGCCAGCGTCAGCCCCGGCTGGCCCCGCCCCCAACCCCGCCCCCGCCCCGCCCCTCACTCACCCTGGGCTCTGGGCCGGCGCAGGTGCAGGGTGACCGGCTGCCCGGCCCTCGCGCTCCCTCCCACCTGGGGCCTCGCGACGCCGCCAATGCTGCCCAGGCCCAGGGCTGCCTCCCCCGCGAAGTCGTTGGTGGACAGCCAATCGTGGTCCATGACGGTGAACAGCACGCAGGCGCCCCGGCGGCGGCAGGCCTCTGCGGGCACGGAGCTGGGGGCGGGGGAGGCGGGTGGTGGTCACCTGGAACCCTGCTCCTGGCTCCTGACGGGCAGGGCAGGGAGGGACACTCACAAGTAGAAGAGCTCGTCGTACACGGGGTGCAGCGTTCGGCTCTTGACCTGGGTCCTCTGACTGCGGACCAGAGGGAAAAGGTGCGGCGGGCCCAGCTCCACGATCACAAAGGGGTCGCTCAGGCCTAGGGACACGGCTGTGAGCGGACCACGCCGCCGTCCCCACCAGCCCCGCCAGCCCCGCCTCGCCCCGCCCCGCCGCACCCCTCCCCCGCACCGTTGGCGTCCAGGGGGAGCAGGTCGGCGGCGTGCAGCACCTCCACCGCCAGCCGCTGTTCGGCTGCCTCGTAGTGGCAGCGGACGCTCAGGCGCCCAAACCGGTTGTGCTCCAGGGACCTCTGCGGAAAGGCCAGGGGGCCGATGAGCCGGAGCCCGGGGACTCCCGGAGGCGGAGCCTCGTGCCCGCACCTGGGCCGCACTACCTGCTTGAACTTGTCCAAGTAGTACTGCTCGATGCACTCCCGGGTGGAGCACTGGTGCAGGCGCAGCTCCTCCTCCAGCCTCTGCAGGAAGGAGGAGGCCCCTGGTGATGCCGGCAGCTCCTCACGGCCCCATTTCACGTGTGGGGTGTGGATGAACTCAAACTTGGGTCTCTGGTGTCCGCCCCTCCCCCTTCCTCTGTCAGAGGCCCCAGAGCCAAACTTCACCTTGTAGCTTCCGTCCCTCAGGCTCTCCAGGGGTAAACCCTGGCCCTCAGCATGGAAAAAATTGACCAGGGCCTGCGGCAGGGCAAGAAGGGAGAGATATCAGGGGCGAGGTGGGTGCTGGGGACCGAGAGTGGAGACAAATGGAGCCTTGAGCAGCACCCAGCTCGGGCTCTCGGGAGCCCAGGGCAGAGCCACTCACACCTGGGGCGCATCAGAAGCCCCCAGGAAGCTTGGGAAAATGTCAGTGCCTGAGGCCAGATAGCTGTCTTAACAGGTGGCCCAGGTGCTTCTGACACAGGTGGGCTGGGGGAAGGAGATGCTGCCCTGGTGGTTTCCCAGAGGAGGGGTGTCCAGGGAAGGCCTGGCGTCCCAGCAGGGTGCAGCAGGGCAGCTGGGAAGGGTCAGCAGGCTTGTCGCCCTGGGCCTGGGGTTGGGGGGAGCCAGGAACTGGGAGCTGCAGCAGGAAGGGCTCTTCCACATGGCCCTACCTCCAGCGTGAAGTGGAAGCGCCCATAGAAGTCGGCAGACACGTCACGGTTTGCGCCCAGAGCCTGCAGAATAGCCTGTAGCAGCAGCTCCCAGAGGGCCTCCAGCACCCTGTAGGGACACTCGGCATCTGTGACTGGACACTGGGCCAGCCCTGCTCCACCTGCCCGGGACCATACCTGCTCAGGTTCTCCTTCACTAGTGAGGCGTTCAGCAGAGCCAGCTTCTCATCCAGGTACTTCAGGAGTGGGGCCATGGCCTGCAGGCAGGGTCCTCAGGCTGGGACTGAGCCTGGGCCCCCACCCCACACACACATTCCCCGCCATGCCCAAGCCCTCACCTGGCCGGGCACTCACCTCCTCGTTCTGGATGGAGTCAGGTGAGAGGCTGATGTGCTGCACGTACTTCCTGATGTCACCCACCATCTGCGGGAGGACGGCGTTCAGCACCAAGTTGGGGTGCAGGGAGGGGGCAGCCAGGTCCCGCCCCACCATCCCTGCCCACCTTGGAGGTCAGGTGTGCCGTCACGGTTCGGGCCTCCCGCTGCAGGTCCTCATCCAGGGCCTGCATGCAGCTGAGCAGGGGGCGCGGGAGCACACCCTCGAGCCCTGGAGCCCCCTCCGGCCACACCAGGCCACGCAGCGCCTGGTCAGCAGCCTTGCGCAGGAGCTCCACGTCGTTGAGGACCACGCAGAGCTGGGGAGGTGTGCCGGACATGTGTGGGTTGGCAGTCGGGTGGTGGCCCCACCGCACCTCCTCCTCCCCCCAACTGGACCCTCCCCGCCCGCCTGTCGGCTCACTGGCTCGCTCACTGCCTCGCCCACTGCCCCAGGCTGAGTGTCCACCTTCTTCCGCAGCAGTTCTGTGTAGAAGAGGGCAGCTTCACACAGGTCCTGGGGTGGAAGATGGGGGCTCAGGAGCTGTGGGCCATGTCCCCTGGCCCTGTTGCCCCTCCAGACCCCGATCTCCTCTCGGGAGTCCCCACCTGGCTGAGCTGGGTGCCCAGCCCCTGGGCCTGGGCAGGGTCTGGCCATGCCAGGCAGGCCCACAGCTCCTGCATGTGGCTGAAGCAGAGGCTTGCAGTGGCTGCGGAGCTGCTGTGCTTGGAGGAGGAATCCATGGGCTCCAGCTAGGAAGCAGGAGGAAGCCTTGCTTGTGAGGGTGCCCCGGATGAGCCCAGCACCCTCAGGCCTGGGTGCTCACTCACTGTGTCCACATCCACAGCTCCCTGAAGCCTCCACTTGGCTTGGTCCCGCAGCACCTGCAGCCAAAGCTTCACAGCGGGCAGGAACGGGGCATGGATGCCAGCCAGGGCAAGGGAGCGGCTGTCCCTGCAGCAGAAGGCCAGTCAGAGCTCGCCCCAACTCAGACACCTTGAGCCAACATGTCCCAGGTTCCTAGCCTAAGGAGGCCCAGGGGAGAGTCTCTTGCACAGAGCCCTCCAAGAGGAGACTGGAGGACAGGTGGGGGCAGGGCACCCACCGGCCTGGGATGCTGCTCCAGAAGCGCTGGATGTCTGCCAGGGTCAGGTAGAGCTCAAAAAGCCCTGAGGCCACCTCGAGGGTCATCTTCGGGCTCAGCTGCTCCGTCAGCACCCACGCCTCTTCTGCCACCTGCCCAGGAGGGTGGAGTCAGACTGCCAACAACAGGAAACCCAGGCCCCTTCCCAGCCAGGGGGCTCTCCCCAGGCCGCCTCCTCACCAGACGCTCCAGCTGCCGAAAGGTGAGGGTGAAGAAGTCGATCTTGATGATGCTGCAAAGGACACACCTCAGACATCTGCTCTCCCTGCTCCCCAGCCCAGCAGCAGCACTTGAGGGGCTGGGTGCAGGGGCAGCAGGGAGAGCGCTGGCCCCACCTGTGGAAGAGGCTGGCGTAGATGCCATAGCAGGACTGCAGGTCCTCGTAGACAGCGTCAGCCAGCTTGACCAGCCCTGCAAGGCGCTGTGGCCCCGGCTGCAAGGAAGCCCAGCACACTGACCTTCTGGCCTGCACCCACATGCTGCCCCCCTCCCCTTTCCTGAGCCACACCTGCTTCCCCTGACCCATGCCCCCCTGAGTCACACCTGCTCACGAGGACTCTGGGAGTTCAGGAGCTTGTCGAACCATTCACGGTTGCCTCTCTGCAAGGGAAGCCACCGAGGCAGAATGGTGGGTGAGAGGGAAGAAGGACAACAAAGTGTGTGTGGTATAGCAGGTCCAGGCGGGGGCAGGGGCACGGGCAGGGCCGGAGCAGTTAGCCCAGACCAAGCTACCAGACACACCTTCAGGGCAGCAGCAATGTCCATGTTTAGCTCCGTCTCGAAGGGGCAGATCTCAAAGGAAGGCTGGAAGAGCTGCAGCTTGCCAAGACACCTGGGCGACCCGTCACCCGCTGACTGGGGGTGCCCCACCCAGTCCCCTACCCCTACCCACACCCCCACCCCTCGTGCCAGCGGCTGCACCCACTTCAACAGCAGCTCCAGGCGGTAGACGGCTGTGCTGTTGGTGGCAGGGAAGTAGTCTCGGAGCTGGCGCAGCAGCCGAAGCCCAAACTCAGAGAAGGCGGAGAAGCTGTCTGCCAGTCCCTCCTCCTGGGGGACAGGGCCCTTAAGAACTGACTCCTGAGTGCCCGCTCCACGGCAGAACCAGCCAGTCTACAAGGCTCTGCCCTGAGGAGCACCCTCCCTACCACCACCTCCAACCCCACTGGCCTTGCAGTGATGACCTCTCCAGCCCCTGCCTCCGCAGCTCCCCCTGGAGGCACAGACGCCCTCAGGGTCTTTGCACTACCAGCTGTGCCTCCTGCGAGCTGGCCCACTCCCTCTGTTGCTCGCGGGGCTGAAGCGGCATGGCCTCCCTTCCTCGGGACTCCATCAAGGTATCGCACACCCGATCCTGGGACCGCACAGCACGTGCTCTCTCCCAGGTCCCGCAATTTGTCCGTTTGTTTTTAACCACCTACCGCACCCGCAGGCTGTGCACCCCACCAGGGCAGGACTCTGGCCGTCCCTGCCTGCCCCAGCCTGAGCAACTCCACAGCACACCCCCCAGGAACAGCATTTTCAGCCGAGCCCACCTGCTCCTGGGGCAGCGAGGCTGCCTCCTCCCAGTGTGCCTGCATATCTTCCAGCAGCCCCAGCAGGTAGCCGTAGTCCAGGGTGCGAGTCTGATGATGGCGGCTGCTGACCTGCCAGTGCCTGCGGGGCCCAGCCCAGGGTCAGGGCAGCGGCCTTGGGGCCGGGACCGGGAGGAAACCGGCGCCCCTCCAACTCACAGCACAGCCCCTTTCCGGGCCCCGCCCCCCCAGTGCCCCGCCCCTCGCGACACGGCCCCGCCCATGTACTTGCAGTTTCGCCCGCCGAGGCTCTGCCCCTCCCGCCGCCCTTCCGCCGCGTCGGGGCCCTGCCCTCTTGCGGCGCGGCCTCGCCCACTCACAGCACAGCCAGCTGCAGCGCCGACAGGTTGCTCTGCGCGCCGTGCAGGCAGAGCACGGTGGCCGCAGGCCCGCTGAGCTCACCGCGCCAGCTGCTCGAGTTGGGCTGGGGGACGGGCCGGGCGTGGGTGGAGGCGGGAGACCCCCATCCCCTCTCGGCCCCCCGGTCCCCGGCCTCCCCCTCTCGCCCTCCCCACGCCGCGCCTGGCTGCCCCGGGGGCCCGAGGGCGGCGCTACCTCCTCGGCTCGGTGCTCGAACTGCAGCAGACGGCTGAGCAGCAGCAGGTAGGACAGGAAGCCCGAGCGCCCGCGCTGGCTCATGCTCGTGTCCCTCTGGAACGCAGGGCCCGCCGGTCACCAGCCCTGCCCAAGCCCATGGGCTGGGGCGCAGGGCCGCAGGGCGGGGGTCCCCCTTGGCTTCCCACCTGTGTGGTGATCAGCTTGAGGACCAGCTGGCAGTCCCCCTGCACGCGGGAGGCGCTGGAGCGCGGTTCCAGTTTGAACCAGCGGTCCTCACCAGCCACGGGCACCTCCTGGGGAAAGGGGGTTCAGATTGGCGATTCTGCCTCCCCCTTCCTCCCGCACAGACTGTCTGCAGGACCGTGGGGAGAAAACAGGCCTCCACTTCCCACTGAACATGGGTAACCAGCACAGGGAGCGCTTAGGGGTGCCTGGACCCCTGGAGGCTGTCCCTCCCCCACTCCTCCCAGCATGGTGCCCCCCCAGCCCCAGAAAGATGGGAGACTGTTGGGGGAATCACAGGACATAGCCAGCAGCAGTATCGCAGGAAGGCGGGGCACCCATGAGCAGGTGTTCCATGAGTGACGCCCCGACACCCACTCACTCGGATGGGTATGTTGAGGCACCCCAGGAAGTCATCGGTGTGGTCCTCCGTGGGCCCTGCTGTCCCATTTGCGCGGGCAGACTTGACAATCTGTTTGAAATACCTGGGAGCAGTAGGGTGAGCGTCACACCTGTGGTCCCTGAGGAGCCACCACCTTCTGGCCCCCGTGGCCGAGCTGTGACTGTCAGGGGCACAAGGGTCCCACCTGCCATACCTGCTCATGCCCTTTAGGCCAATGACTTCATTCAGCTTCCTGCACGCTTCCACCAGGGACACGTCATCATCATGATCCCTAAGGGTGGGGCGAGGCGGGGGTACCTGGCTGGTCTGGAGCCCAGCCTGGCCCTGACTGCCCCCTCCCGCTCTCCCCAGACCAGAGGCACCCACATCCCCTGCCCTGCAGGGCACAGGGGCCTATACCAGATGTCCAGGTGCAGCTGGTCGGTGCTGACATCCTCAATCTCACTATAAGGAGAACAGAGAGATACCCTTTAGGGTCCAGGTGATCCTCTGCCCGGAGCTGGGGCAGGGACCATTTCTGAGCCTCAGTCTCCTTGTCTGGAAAATGGGCATAGGACCAGCCCCTCAGTTCCCTGGGGCAGGCACTGAGACCACATACAGGCACAGCTGCCACATGCAACCCCAGGATCAGCCTGGCACTGCAGCAGACCCTGCCCAACCACCCTGCCACCCAGCTGGACGAGGGGCCTTACAAGAGGAAGTGCTCCTTCCACACGGGGTTCAGGGTGCTGCTCTTGACCTCGGTGACCTGGATGCACTTGGCCGGCAGTGGGCCACCACGCTTGCTGCCCTTGCGGAAGCTGAAGCGCTGCTCCTTGTGTGGGCCCGGCTCCCTCAGGGTGCCTGAGGCCGGCAGGATGCCCAGCATGCAGTACGGGTCACTGAAACCTGGGACACGGCAGGTGCCTCAGCCCCTGACCCCTGACCCCAGGCCCCCCCGTGACCCCCACACCTGAGCTAGCCAACGTCCTGGCTGAGCTAGCCAACCCCACTCACCGTTGGGGTCTTTGGCCAGCAGGTTCTTGGCACGCATGACGGAGACTTTCAGGGCATATGTGGGAGCCTGTGGGTGGGTGGGGGTGTGAGGGCCTCTCGGGGCTCAGCATGGACCCAGCCCTGTGCCCCCTCCACCCCAAGCCCCTGCACACGAGCACTGCGCTGGTCAGCGTCTGCCCAGGTGGGCGGCAGCCTCACCTTGGCCTTCTTCACACGCTCCATGGCCTCAGCATGTTCCTCGGGGCTGGTGCCGAACACCTGCACAGGGCGGACAGGTGTGAGGGCCCAGGTACCGCTGAAGCAGGGCTGACTATCGTCCTGGGGGCCTCACGGGGTTGGGGGAGCACACACAGGTGAAGAATAAAGGTGTCTGTCCATCTGTTGGTTTGTCCTTTCTACTTTTTTCTGTGTGTCTGTCTGTCCATCCTTCTTTGTATGTCCTGTATCTGTCTGTCTACCTGTCACTTCGTGTGTTCTTTATATCTGTCTCTGTGTTCATCTGTCTGTTTTTGTGTTCTTCTGTTTGAATGTGTCTGTGGGTCTGTCCATCACTCCATCTTTCTGGGTATGCCTGTCAGCCTATTTGTGTCTGCGTGCGTGCGTGCGTGTGTGTGTGTGTGTGTGTGTGTGTCTTGTGTACATGGGGCAAATCTATGTGTGTTGTTCAGGTGATAGTGACATAAGCAGGTGGGGGAAAGTGTCTCAGTCCTCCCCAGAGATGGGGAGGGGCCAGGCCAGGATGGTGGGTGGGGCCAATGGGGCTCACCTGCTGCAGGTAGCTCAGTAGGACCTCCTGGTCATCCACCTGGTCGGGGCCCATGGTCCCTGCCCGGTAAAGGACTGTGTACAAGGCTTCCTCATAGAGCATCTCCACCTGCAGGTGGGGAGGGGAGCACATGCTGAGTCCCGGCCACCCTGTCCCTGTCTCTCCTCAGCCCCGGGCTCTGGCCACAGGGGATCTCAGGCTCCTTGAGTCCACCCTGTGTGCCCAGCCCCCAGCAGCTCCTCCCACTGGCAGAGCCCAAACCCTGCCTCTGTGCCTTTGCACCTAGCAGGCCCTCCACTGGGGGTCCCTCCTCACCCCTGACCTCTGCTCGCTTCCATGGGAAGGCCTGGCCCACCCACCCCAGACCCTAAGTCTGGCACACAGAGGTACTTACAGCCCCTCCTGGGGCCAGGACCCCTTCCCCCTTACCTCCTCTTGGGTCAGGGCTCTAAGGCCACGGCTGGTGTCCACGGGCTCTGTGGGGGCTGGGGAGCTACTGCGCAGGAGGACCTGTGAAGGGCACCGGGTGAGGGCCTCTGTGGCTCCCAGGGCCAGTGGGGCGGGGAGTGCTCCAGGGAGGGAGGGAGTGGAGGGCGGAGGGGCAGGTGGGGAGGCCTGGCCCAGCGCCCCATGCCAGGCAGCAGTGCCCGTGCTATCCGCACCTCGGGGCACGGCAGGCCCTGTCTGCCTTCCCCCTTCTTCAGGATGAGGCGCATCTGGGCGAAGAACTCCACACCATCTCCGGGTTTCCTGCCAAGAAAGCCCAGACTCGGGGTCAGCAGACCCTCCCCGAAGCTACAGCTCACGGCACGTGCCGGCCCACACGACTCAAGGGTCTCTGCATGTCTGGGGGCGAGGTATGATGCCCTCCATGGCCTTGGGTTCAGAGCTTCCTGGGCTCCCCCCAGGGGCCATGCTGGGCAGCTGGTGTGTGAGGTCAGTGAAGGAAGGGGGGCCAGATCAGGTGACCATGACCGTGCGGAGCGGGCTGTGGGGCACCCACCAGGCCCCAGCCGCGGGCTCCTGAACTTCGGTGCTGCTGCTCGCCGGCTCCTCCTCAGTCCTCCGGCGGAAGGACGGGCACACCTGTACCTGCCTGAGCACGCTGCTCTTGATCTCCAGCAAGGTGGACATGGTGGGTGGCCTGCGGGCAGAGAACACAGCCACGGGCCACTTGTTCATTCACTGGCGTGGCCATACTGTCCCCAATGATCAAATCAGATGCCACCCTGAGCAATGACTGAGGTGTCCCCGTTACTCAGAGGTGCCTACTGCTGGGGTCATGGGCTCCAGCCCCTCCCAGGGCTGCAGACTTGCTCAGTCCAAGCCCTATCCCTTCCACAGGTTCTGGCCACCCAGACCAGAATGACTAGTACTGAGCTGGCTTCAGGGGATGCCCGGAGCCCATTCCTCACTCGACACAGAGGATCCCTCTCTGTCCCAGCGTGGTACCTGGGCTGCTTCAGTCAGGATGCTACATGGCGGCTCAGCTGCCATGGCAACATGGGCAATTGGAGCCGGACAGGAGAGTGAGCGGGGGCTGTGGCCCCACAACCCACACTTGCCAGAAGAGGAGTAGGCCCTGCTCTGGGGACACCTTCTTGTACAGGTGGCTAGGCCCTGGGATGCCCCTGAGGGGCAAGCAGCTCTCACTGCCAACTCCAGTTCCCCCGGCCTGACCAGCCTTTGCTGTTACACCCACACACGTCCTCCAGGGGTCTCAGTGTCCCCTGCAGACCCCGCTGGGAAGGGCAAGATGATAGCTAAGCCACCAAGGGCCCCTGAGCCTGCCTCTTCCACCCCATGGCCCGGCCCAGGCACCCACCTCTCCCCTGGGTCAGGCAACAACCTCTGGACCTGGGCCCCCTGGATCCCCAGGGTGGTCTTCTGTTTCCCCGTTGAAAACCATCAGGGCAAAGTGAAGACCCTTTCCTGGGCCACCTCTGCCACTCGGTGCCACCCCTCGGGCTCCCTGCCCCAGGCTTGCCGGCCTCTTGTGCAGGACACACCATGCTCCCCTTGGCCCACCTGGGGGTCTTCGCACTGTCTGGGTCCCCTCATTGTCCACTCTTGAGCCCCCCCACTGCCCCCGCAGGGCCAGGCACATCAGCCTGAGCCTGCCATTTTCATTTGACAAAATAGGAAATGGGGACCCAGCCAGATCCAACTCTACTTGCCCCGATCTCACGGGCACTTAGCAATGGGAGAGCCAGGTGAGACCCGCCCCTGCCCTGTGCGCCCGCTGCTCAGGGGCTGGGCCTGTGCTTGTGCAAGTCTCCGTTTACCAGCGCTGCCCCTTCCTGGACGCTTATGCTCTGCTGGGAGAGCCGGGGCCAGGCACGCCTGCCACCTTGTGGGTCCTAAACAGACTTTTTGAGCAAACCAGGTCTGTCTCTGGGTGGGCCCGGGCTGCCATCCCTGGTCTGCAACCCCCACCAGCTCTCAGCTCCTCGTCCTGTTCCCTGATCCTCCAACCCCGGACCTGTGGGGCCCAGGGGACACTGGGCTCAGAGGGTGTCATCTGGCCAGACATGAGAGCTGGGGACAGGGAAGGCAGGTGGCTCCCCCCACCATACCTGTCAGCGCCTGCCCCTGGGGGCCTCTACCCAAGATGGGGGCTCCGCAGCCCCTGCACGCACTTCCCGAAGCTGTCACCCTACAGCCAGCAGTGAGGTCCCAAGGGGGCTGGGCGTCACGGGCCCCCTTTTCCTCTCTAGCTGAGTGGAAGAGGCTGCTCCCCCCACAGCCCCCCAAAGCCAGGGAGCAGCCACTGCTTTAGCTGTTGCCAGGGCAACCGCCAGCTGCGTCTGCATGTGACAGGGGCTCCGGGGCTCACATTCCCAGAGATGAAGATGACGCAGGAGCCAAGTGGCCTGAGCTGCAGGGTGGGGGGCTTTCTCTGTGAGAACGAAATGTTCAAGGCAAGGCAGGCCACCTCCCCTGATAATCCTCAGACCAGCCCTGGAGAGGGGGTGCCACTCTGCTCCCCCACCTAGACGAGGAAACTGAGGCCCCGGGGTTAGGAACCCACCCAAGGCCACAGAGCCAGCAGGAGGCCCAGGATGGAGTCGAGGTCTCCCCAGCTCTGGTGTCCGAGCGCTAAGCTCTTGGCTCGGCTTGAGTCTCGGGGTCCATCCAGATGGGCTGGCCTTCCCCTGTGCTGCGCGGCCCCTCCCTGCTCCCTTCCTCAGCCCATTGCCAGGATGGGGCAATAGTGGCGTCTGGGTGCAGGGGTCCAGGAGAGATGGCTCATCCTGAGAGCCCAGAAATTCCCTTTGTTCCCCTGGAAACCCTGGGCCGCCTGAGCAGTGATGACCTCACTGCACCCAACAGCCTGGGAGCCAGCCAGCACCTCCCCCAGAGCTGCTTTTGACAGTGGGCATGTGGCCGACCCTCAGGAAGCAGTTACTGGCTGCAGGGGCCCTCAGTCTGTACAGGGCAGAGTGAGCTGGGTACAGGGCTGCAGGGGACCCCCCCATCTGTCTGACGGGCCCCATGGGATTCCTTCCTGAGTTCTCCATTTCTCGGTCCCAGGTCTGGCCAGCAGCTCAGAGCAGGACATGCCTGCACCCCTGTGCATGCCTGGCCACCAGTTCCCATTTATCCAACGAACAAAGTGACGCAGGCCAAGGAGCTGAACGCCACACAGGCACTGGGCCCAGCTGAAAGTGACAGGCCCGCCATGTTCCCGGGCTGTGCCCAAGGCCCAGGGTTGAATGGGAAATGATAATTTGCCAAGTGGATGTCACTGTCCCATTTCACATCCCAGAGCTGGGGTGAGCTGCCCTGAGCCAGGCCTCGAGCCCAGGGCTCGAAGCCAAGCTGTCTCCTGCTAGCCCACTGGGGAGCCGGGGTGGCACTGAAGCAGGTAGGTCTGGGGCAGCTGAGCTGAACTGGAGGGCCAGCTCTCTCTCTAGTCAGAGTTCCTAGTGGCCAACCGGCCACCCTTGGAGTGAATAAACACCTTCAGGGCGCTGGGGCCTTCTTACTGAAATCAGTCCCTGGAGACTTAGGGGTCGGGGGTCCACTGATGCCGCCGCGGGCATGTATAAGGAGGGGGTGGCAGGATGTCTGGCCCCACCAGCTAGCTGTCCCTGCTGCCCTCTTGGTCTTCTCTTCCCAGCCCAGCCCCTACCTGACCCCCCTCACTCTTTCTATAGGATTTCCGGCTCCCACCTCTCCGTGTCCTCATTGACTCTGCACACAGTGCTCCCCTGCACACAGCACGGCTGCAGTGCCCCACTGCAAGTCACCTGGCGTGCCCATTACAAATATTAGGGTCTCATCCCCACTTAATCCCCAGGGATGGACCTGGGAATCTGTATTGTAACCAACTCTGTAGGTGGACCTAGAGCTCTGAAGCCTGAGACCAGCTGTAAAAGGCTAGCTAGATGCTTCTAGAATGAACGCATTTAAAATGAAATCCTCCGAGGTTCCCTCCCACTTGGCCAGGCCGGCCCCCTCTTACCTGTCTTCCCTCACCTGTTCACGCGGCGTTCCTCCCTCCCACTTCTCTCAGTGACATCCCCTCTCGCCCCTTCCTCCCGTCGCCCCTCTTCCCGAAGCTCCCTGTGAGAACCTCGGGCCCCCCAGTTCTGTCGGGGTGTTTCTCTCATTGGTGGGCGCTCGGTTCGGGGGCAGTTTGGAAACCTGGTGAGGGTGTATTTTTTTTGGACCCACCCAGACGTCTGGAGGGATTTGGGGAAAGCAAGGGGTCCTGCCAGGATCGGCAGGAGGGGGACGGAACTGGGCTCTAGGGGCGTCTTCCTCCCTGGAGGGTTGGCTGGGAAACCCCGCGGAGCGTCTCGGAGCGGGGTGGGGGGGGGTCCTCGGCCCCGGCCCACCTGCGGCTTCCCCCGGGGATGGCGCGCCGGGTAGGAGCGGGGTCACCCTGCGCACCCCGGGAGCCGGCGGCGGACGGTGGTCCTGGAGTCCCGCGCCCCCCGCGGCAGGGAGGTCTGGTCCCCCCGCCCCTGCGCAGTGCGCACCCCGATGCCGCCGGGTCCTGCTTCCGCGCTCCGAGGGCCGCAAGAGCGAGGGTCGCTCCTCCAAGCGCACGCCGGCCTCCGTCTCCCCGGGGCAGACGGCGCGTCTTCTCCACCTCCCGGGGCCCGGGGTGGCGGCGAGCGCGGCGCGGGAGCTGGACCGGCGGCTCTCCTGTACGTCGGCTGGGCGCCGGGCCGAGCTTCGACGGCAGGGCGGGAGCCCGCGGCACTCACCGTGGGCCGGGCGGCTGAGGAGTGGGGACAGTGCTCCTGCGGGCGCCGCGCTCGGCACCGGTTCCGCAGCTTTGGCTGCGCAACCGCTCGCAGCTGCCCGAGCAGACAACACAGCGCGGGCGCAGCGGCTGCAGGGGCCGAGGGCGGGGCCGGGCCTGCTCGCCCCGCCCCGCCCCGCCGCTCCGGGCCCGCTTCCGCCCCGCCCCCGCCTCCCTTGAGTCCCACCACCGCGACCCCGCCGCAAGGGGCGCCGGGCGAGGATCCCTGCGACCCCCGTGCTCTGCCGGACACCCCCTCCCCCAAGCGGCGGTGTTCGGGGCTGTCAGTCAACCCACAGGTGGGTGCAGTGCGGGAGCAGGATCTGCTCTGCGTCAGGACCCCCTCCTGGGGGCCCCAGGGAAGCCAGAGTCGCCGAAACGGAACAAGATATGCCCGGGTCCGCAGCGCAGACTTTTCTGGAAAGCCTGCGCAGTCATCTGCGAAGTCGCCCTACCAGCCCAGCGCTGTCCCCAACACAAACATGGAGCGGACCTTGGTCTGGGGACTCCTCCACCGCGGGCCTAATCGCTCTTCTTCTCAGAAGGGACAGTCCGCACCCGGGGCAAGGGGGTGCTGCAGGCACCAACCCGGGATGCCCACAACAATCCTGATCACCTGTTGGGGTGATCGACCCCATGGCCCTTGCTGGGTTGCCCCTCCGGCTGGAACTGCCATCATAGGCTGGACCCCCTCTAGCGCCGTTCCCAGCCCATCCTCAGTGCCCCTCCACCTCACCGTGGTCACCTGGAGAGCTTGCAAAAACAGATTGCTCAGCCCACCCCGGACCTGCTGATTCCCAAAGTCTGGGCTGGGGCCCCATCACCTGAGGCTCCTCCCACCACACTTGGAGAACCCTGGGGGCTGCTCAGAGGTTCTGAACTTGTCAGAGATGCACAGGGTCCCTGTATCCCAGCCCTGCCTTTGGCGGATCCTGCTGGACCCTCAGAGCACCTTCCCGGCATTTGGCGGATCCTGCTGGACCCTCAGAGCACCTTGTACTTGGGGATCAAGACTGTGGTTTGGAGAAGTTTTCACCCCAAAGACCTCGTCTCTAATGGAGGGACTCCAGGCCAGATGGGGAACAGACAAACCTGGAACCCACTTCAGCTCAGACCCAGAGGCAAAAGACAGTTGGCTCTGGGGAGGCCAGGGGTCAGTTGAACTTAGGAGAGGGCCAGAGTCTGGAGGAGCAGAGTTCCAGAACAGAGCTGCATGCTGAGAGGCAGCCCACCTGTGCTTTCTTCATTCCCCAGTCCAGAGGAGACCAGGCGCTTCCCCTCGCCCCAGGATGGGGCTGCCACCTGTCTCAATTTCTAGACCCAGACTCACAGCCATGCCATGCGTGCCTGTCTGTTCAGGATGAGACACAGAACCACCTGGTTCGGGGAAGACAGACCTGCAGGGTGGGAGACGGCACTGAAGGGTGGGTTCTCCTTCTGGAAGTTCTGGCCCCAGGCCCTGCTTTCATCCTGACCCAGCACAGCCAGGCAGATGGGGGCGGGGGTGCTCAGGAAATGCACAATGGCTTGGGACAGATGAGTCAGGTGAGCAGGGGAGGGGCCTGGATCCCACGCCACCAGCTGTCCCTTGGCTTCCTTCTGCAGGGGATGGGAATGGGTTGGGTGCAGCTAATGTCCTTCCCTGGGGATTTGGCAGGTCCTGAGCCAGGGTCTTGTAGCTGATGCCCCCCCACCTCTGCAGTCTTGCATCAGGTTCTGCCAACCTGTTGGAACAAACACTGCCTGGTTGCCATGGTGATCCTAATGGCTTTGGGGTGAAGAGATGAGAGTCTGCAGCTGCTGTAAACAGGAAGTTAGGAGGGGCAGCTGCCAGTGGAGGGGGCCTCTACTCACACCCTCATCCCAAGCTCTGAGGGGAGCTAAGGGGCTGGGGGCCAGCGATGTCACGAAGATGCACCAACCCCTAAGACTAACACCACGCAGCCTGTCGGGGCAGAGGGCGCCAGGAGACCTCACCACTCTCTTTTGCAGGTAGGGAAACTGAGGCCCAGAGAGGCCTAGAGAGGGGAAAGGGCCTGTCCAGGGCTACACAGCAACAGGCTGGGTCCCAAACCCAGCTCTGGGCTTCTGTTTCCCCAGGAAAGCATAATCCTCAGGGTCCTTCCCTCCACAAACATTTCCTGGGGAGGGAGTGATGGTCCCGTTCGTGCCGACCCCTTCATTCTCCCCCAACCTCCTGGGTCAGACTCCTGCCCTGCCACACTCCTCCGCTGCCTTGGGCCTCAGTTTCCCTCAATAGTAAAACGGAGATAGCAGCAGCAGAGCCCACCTCTCAGCAGGGGGAGGGGATGGTCTTACCGTGGAGCAAGTGCTGGTTAGAGTCAGCTGCAGCTCCTCCAGTCCACGGGGGATGGGAACTGGAGCCACCATTGCCCAGGACCCTCCAGTGGCCTTGGGAGGGGCTCTTTCCTTCAGGGACTCAGTTTTGGCCTCCGCGGGTTGGAGGTTTAAGCTCATCCTTGTGTGATCCCACAGCCAGGAGAGGACAGGGAGGGACGCCCCTTGCCCCGTGCCTGCGCCCCAGGCCTGGAGCTGAAGGATTTACCTTGGCCCCCTTGCCCCAGGTCCCCCACAGTGGTTCTGAGCTCAACGGGCTGTGAGGGGGCAGCTCAGGGCATGCACAGGAGTTAGGGCACAAGACACCCTGCCTATGGGGATCAGGGCTCAGTGGGTCTTGTGGGGAGGTGGGTTTACTCGTGGAGCTTCCAGCTGGAAAGGGTCTGGCAGACAGGGTGAGTGGCTTTTCCTGCTTAGGGCCAGGAGAAAAGCACCAGGCTCTGGGCAAACACTCTGATGGCTGCTGATGGGCAGGGAGAAGGTGCCTCAGAGGTGAGAGGCATCCTGGTAAGTCCAGGGCACTGCCATCACTTTTAATAATGCATGAAATCACGCCCTATGGTGGCAGCCCTTGGAATTGCAGTCACAGCCTCCTAGCAGTCAGGCTCCTCCCACAGCTCTCTGACCCCCATAGCACCTGTCGGAGGACAATGGCAGGAAAAGCAGGAAGGGAGGTGGACCACAGGGAACTCATGGGCACGTAGCCCGGGGATTCGGGTCAGGGTCCCTGCCTGCCCTGGGCTGGAGGACCCTGAGGGACTGCAGGAATCTGTCCCATTGCCTGTGCTATCCTGGGTGGTTCTGCCAGCAGAAGTGGTGGCTCCAGGTGAGAGGGGGTCTGGCCCACATGTGACCCCTTGCCTGGGGCACTTAACCAGAAGCCCAGTGGGGGTCCTGCTGCCAGCACCTGTGCAGGTGGAGCCTGTGCCAGGCTGGGTGCTCTGAGGCCTCAGGCCCAAGGTTTTCGTGGGGCTGGGGGTGGGGACAGAGTAGCAGCCCAGCCAGGGCTCTGCAGGTCTCTGTGAGGCCCAGGAGACCGGCGGCAGAGCTGGGAATGGGTCAGCTGCCTGGCTCCTCCACGCACATCCCTCTGCACACAGGAGGCTGAGGCACTCATCCTGGCTCTGGGGCCCCAGATTCCTTCCTCAAGGCAAGAAAGACCCCCTTGGGATGGGTAACCTGTAAGAGCAGAGGCTGGGAGGGAAGGACCCAGGCTGGGGCCCTGCAACTTTCTTTTGCTGCTCCCTCATTATTTTCTTCTAAAAGCTCAGATAAAACAGCTTCCTGACTGAGGCCCGAGGCTTTGGGCAAGTGGCAAAGTCCGTAGGGTCTGAGGAACTAAGTGTGGATGGAACCCAGTGCTCTAGCTCCTCCGCCAGGCCCATGGCCTCTGCAGATGGGGTCACAGTAGTCTGGAGGCCTCCAGATGAGCCTCCTGACCACTGAGGCAGGACACCCCCAGGCTCAGCACCAGGGTCAGCTGGGGACAGATCTGGACCAGCACTCCTTGGGCCCCTCCCCGCTGGAGCTGGCTTAGACCAGTTGGAGCCGGCCCAAGTCAGTGCTCAGGGGCCCTCCAACCTGGCAACACGTCGCCATGGCAACCTCAAACTGGAGGCAGGGCCTGATGTATGGTAGGAGGGCTTTGGGCCGCCTGGTCAGGGAGCAAGGTGGCCTCATGGGGGTGGGCAGGTGTGAGGACACGGTGCTGACTTGGCCAGGACAGTCCAGGGAGGCTGGGGGAGACCCCCAGGGACCCAGAGCCCAGCCAGGAGCCTATCTGGGCTCCAGGCAGAGTGGTTCCTGGGGAGATAGGCTCCCAGCTTGTCCTACCTGTGGTCAAGTTCTCCTAGAAGCCCCAACGCTGGGTTCCTTGCTCTGCACCTGTGTAACAGCCTGGCCCAAGCCAGTCCTGGACACACTGTCCCAGGGGCCTGGTCAGGGTCTGAGCCAAGGGCTCACAGGCACCTTGGCACCGTGAGGACAGCATCCTGGTGCCCCGGGGAGGTCCACCATGGCAGTTAGAAGGAGGTCCCCATGGGGGGAACCTGCTCCAGCAGGCCAGGGAGGTACAGGCGAGACTCGGAGGACAGGGCCAGGGGTCAGTGCAGAATGTGGGCCCAGCCTTGGCTACCCACGTCCCAGCCTCAGAGGCACAGACCGGGGGATTCAACCTTGGCTCTAGGGAATGTCACCCTCTGCCACTTGCGGGTCACTGAGCGTCTGATGCTGGAAGCCGAGGGAGGAGGCGGCTCCAGCAGCTCCTGGGCCGGCAGCACAGGACCCTGGAATTGGCCAGCCTGGCTCCCCTGACACCGAGCATGAGGCAGCCTGTGCGGACGGAGCAGGAAAAGGACACCCTGCAGGCGGCAGTTAGTGGAAATGTTTTAATTAGAGGATTTTTAGATACAGTGGTTAATCTATTGCCCACAATTCCTCACTAATTATTAGGCACCTCATGCTGGGAACACACGCTCTTCCCTTACAGTAGAAACAGGATCATCGCATTTCATAGTTCTTGTGTTACAAGATTCACATCTTTGTTAAGCCAAGGACTGTGGCACAAAAGGACATTTCATTAGCCGAAGTCACGACAATTTGCTAGAAACACTGATTACTTTAGAATGCTTTAACTAGAAAATATATTGAATTTCCATATATATTACCATATACATGTATAACTATTACTAGGAGTAGTTCGGTCATTACAAAATAAGACATTCTGGGAGAGGCTACAAATACACAACCCGTTGGATCCCCCCAAGGCCCTCTGTGCCCAACACATTGCGGACATCAAACTGGGAGCTCAGCAACTCGATGCATCCAGCTCAGTGAGCTGGGAAGGAAGGCACTGGGGCTTTGAGCCATAGGTGCTGTGGGCTCAGGGGCCCCCAACTTCCACCACGATCCTGTTGCCGGGTCACGTTTCCCAAGGCGAGCCTTGGCCCTTCCTGACCAGGGGCCCGGGTGACCAGTCCTCCTCGAGCTCTTATGGGGATCACCCTGCCCCTGGGTCTGTGGGCCGGAGCCACAGGTGCAGGGGTCCCCCAGCGAGGGTCTTCAGGGTGGGAGGGCAGGCCGGCTCCAGGCCTCGTTGGGACCCGGAGGCCAAGTACCCGCCTTGGTAGTGCCGGGGTGCAGGACACGGGCCCGGCCCCCTCTGCCACTTCCCGGCTCCATCTTCGGCACCTCCAGCTGAGCCGGGATCCAGGCCCGCTTCCGACAGCATCGAGGATGTCGAAGTTCTGCAGCGGCCTCATCCGCAGTGCTTTGAGAGCGGCCTCCGGGCAGAGCAGGATCAGATGCTTCAGGAAAAGGGAAGAGCTTGAGGGGCAGGCGGTGGCCGGGTTGCTGCTCTTTCAGGCTGTCCTGGTGCCAGGACCACCTGCGTCTGGCGGGGACACAGGGACGCTGATGCGCGAGCACAGGAGTGGGGGTTGGTGGGAGTTGCGGGGAGGGATGGCGCAGGTGCTACATGTAGAGGCTGGGGCAGCTGCTGAGGCCAGGGCACTGCTGGGCAAGAGGAGGCCACACGCCTCACCCGCAGGCTGGGCTCCATTGCCAGGGCCCAGCCACCCTCAGCCGCCTGCGATGGCACTGAGGGGGCGAGCTGCTTGAACGGCAGTCCTCCCCGGGCCCGCCTGGCCTGGGTTAGGCATCTCGTCCTCTTGATGGCCCAGGCGGTGCAAGCTTTACAAGGGTCTCGATGCCAGTTCCAACCTGACCAGACCAGAACTCTCTAGCACTCTGCAACCCAGAGCCCCGGCATGGGGGGGGGGGGGGGGGGACAGAATACACAGCACTATTTACAGAGGATGGGGCCGAGTGTGGGGTGTTGGGCACACTGAGGTCACCTCCTCACTTTTAATGATGATAATGCAACAAAAACCTTTATATAAACAGTTTATTTACTCTAAACAGCAACACAGACAAACGCCATATAAACACAAAGGAAGTGATGCGGAAACGCGACGCTGGCTGACTGTGGATCTGAGGCTCGTAAGCAACACAAGCCGGGCTCTGGGAGAGGAGGCAGCAGGGCGGGGCAGGTCTGATTTTCTGTTTCGTGCAGCCAGCTGAAGGCTAAGTGCAGCTCTAGACGGCGTGAAGCATGCCTGCATCCGCGAGCAAAGGAACTAGCTCCTTGGGACTCATTGAAGTATAAAAGTTTGTAATTTTACAGCAGTTGAAATACTGACATCAATATTAAAATAAAAGCAAGTTTTACATAACAATCAAAAATACAAAAGACTGAAGGAAGAGACCCTGTATGAAAAACTGGGCGATTCAGCGAGCCGAGACTGTACCAGTGGCGGAAATGGAAAATGGCGCCCGCCCAACCCTCCCCAGGTGACCAGTAATTGTAGAGAGCAACGTTAGATTTGCAAAAATGTTGTAAACAAGTTCTTGCCACACCAATCCCTTCCTTTTTATGATGCCACAGGTCGCTGCTTATGAGGGAGCAAACTTCTTGGCTTGTGCTCGAACCCTTTTCTCGTATTCCACTCTGTTTTGGCTGAGGAGGTCAAAAGAGAGACATGTTAGAAGGTGCGGCCGCTGCCCGAGGGCGCCCAGGAAGCCTGGAGCGCACATGGGTGAGGAGGTCTCGGGGGCACCGGTCCTGGGCCAAACTGGGAGGAGGGTGAGCCCTGTGGGTTTGCCGGTCTAGCCAGCGACCAGCAGCTTCTTTCCCTACCTCTATGAGGCAGCATCCATCATACTCGTCACTGGAGGAAACAGATCTCCCAGTACCATCTGCTTCAAAACCAGACACAAACCTCTGGGGGGGTTTGCCCTCGGCTCTCAGTACCGCGGGAGAAGGTGCGAGCAGCTTACGGCGGCCAGGCAGGACCCCAGCTGGGGCTCTAGGGTGAGAACCACCGCTGATAAAAGGGGCCAGTGTGCATCACCCAGAGGGGAGACATTTGCAGACAGGGTTCCTGGACACCCAGTGCTGGGGCTGGTCAGCGACCCTCACGAAGGTGTGCAAAGCCCCTGATAAGAAAGTCAGGGGTTCTTCCAAGCTGTGCTGTGCAACCAGTGAGGCCCCTCAGAGCGCAGCCCACGGCCTGAGGCCATGTAACCACAGCCCAGGCGTGGGGTGGCTGAAGCTCCTCAGCTGCACCACGGTGCTGACGGCTCCAGTGCCCAGGACCCTGCCTGTGGCCTCCCTGGGGAATGGCTGCAGCGCCAGCAGCGGGAGAGGCAGAGCTGCCGGTGCGGCCCTGTGTTGGTCCGGTGCCAAGGAGGCTGGTGTGGCCCTGAGAGCTGGAGAGCGAGGTCACAGGACCAGCGCCTACAGTGGTCTGAGCGCACCCACCCCCGGCCCCTGACCTTTGACCCTGGCTCCCAGTGTTGTGTCAAGCCCAGGCCACCACAGCCCCAGGGCGGAGGCAGTGGCCGGGGGGCTTTGGAAGGAGTGGGCAGAACAGCCAAGTCCAGCTCCGCCACTGACCAAGTGAAGGCCGGGATGGGGCTGCAGGCACCTGCCAGCGTAGGACATGCCCTGTGACCTTTTGGAAGCAAGGTGGGAACGCGGGCAGACCCCACCAGCCTGGGCCAGCACCGACCACTCAACCAGAAGAGCCTCGGCGCCTGACGGTGCAGAGCCGTGTCCCATGGTACCTCGGCCACACGCCGCTGCCACCAACACAGGAGACCCAGGAAAACCTGGCTCTGCTCTATGAGCAGCAAGGAGACATCTCAGGCTCGAGGGCCACGCACCTCTGTTGCAAGGGCTCAGCTCAAACGAGTACCCCAGTGGCCTTATTTACAAAGGGTGCGGGCCAATGGGGAGCAGCAGTGAAAGCACACAGCGCCCAGCTTGAGGTCAGGGCAGAAGTCGCTCACGCTCCACTCGAACCACTGAGCAATGCCCCCTGGCGGGAAGCCCCAGGGAGGAGGCCAGATTGAAGTCCAGAGGGGGTGGGCCAGGGGGCTCTGGGACCTTGGCCCTGCCGGGGGGTGTCTTCTGCCCTTAGACAACACTGGGCTGGGCCCAGAGACCTGAGCCATCTTGGGAAGAGAAATACCTCTCCTGCAACGTGGTGCTTCTCTCGGGTGGACTCGGAACAGCTCGGGTGCCGGCTGCTCAGAGCAGCCCGAGGACAGTCTCAGCCTCTGCTTTACCCTCCACCTCCCACTCCAGATGCCCTCCAGGAAGGAACAGGCCCCTGCCTGGCCTCTCCCGAGGGCCAGCCCCTTGGATCCCAGGCCACTGGGGCACCTGGGCATTGTCCCCAGAAAATGCTATACTCCGTTCCCCAGTTCCCCTCAGGTGTGGGCCTGGGTTTCTAAACGTGGGCAGACGGAGCAGTGGGCGTCAGGGCCCCAGCCTAGCTTAAGGCCCCATCCAGACCAGCCTGGGGAGGACCACAGGCCCACGCGCCACATTTAACCACTGCTCACCCCAACTACGTCATACCAGGCCTCCTCCCTCATCGTGGAGAGTGGACGCAGGACCCGCGTGCCATGTGGGGAAGGACCAGGCATGGAGTGGACGCCTGGCACTGGGGGGTGGGGAGGTAGGGATCACAGCAGCTGGGTGGCCAAGAGCAACCTGATCATCACGCCCCCGCTGACCACCCCCATGGGAGGCACCACACCGAGGCGGGACCAGGAAGAGGGGCTGGAGATGCGGAGAGCAGCAGGAGGACCGAGGTGGGAGGTCTGGGGTCCCTGGTTGAACTGGGTTGTTGGACATCCCTCCCTCAGGGCCCCACTCAGGGCGACGTTCCCTCTGAGCTGGACCAGAGTCCCAGGGCCGGCCCGGCCACAGCTCAGACACAAAGTGGCCAACACCTGAGCTCCGCTTCATGACAACCCCCCCCCACCCTCCCCCCCACGGGTCACCTGTTTCTGCACACGCAGCTCCCGTGGCTGCAGGACAGCCCGGCTGCCGTGTCTCACCCCCCGACCGCTGCCTCCCAGCCAGGCTGTCAGGGGCAGCCTAGACCAGACCTGAGGGAGGCCAAGAAGAAGTTGCAGCAAACGGGGCTGGATTGCTACTAACCAGTAGATCGTGTAGGCCTCTGCTTGAGCTGGGTCTTGGATATTTGGTTCATTTAGAAGTTCCTGTATTCCTAATAAGATCTGCGTAAGAGACAAAACAAACACAGCAAGGTGGGAGGCCAGCGTGCTGAAAGGCAAACTTTCCCGGGATGGAGGACCACTGGCCCTCGGGCCCTGAAGGGTGGAGGGAGCTCGCACTCCATACCTGCTTAATCGTGATGGCCGGCCTCCAGTCCTTGTCCTCCTCCAGGATGGACAGGCACACTGTGCCCGAGGGGTACACGTTCGGATGAAATAACGGTGGTTCAAACTTGCCTGGAGCAAAGGGAATGAAAGAAACATGTTTCTAGTGGCAGGTGTCTTCCTACCAAGTAATGTCCTGCCCTGACGGTGCCTCTCCCCCTACACTGGGGCACCTGGCTGGTCACCAGGCACCTGGCCAAGAACTACTTAGAAAAACGAAACTGGGCTCTAGGTGGGAGGAGTAAGCAGTCACCTTCCTGACAGACTCAGAGGGGAAGCCAAGTGCTCCCAGGACCCCACCCGGGGTGGCTGGCATTCAGAGCACAGAGCCCCGGATGGCTGCCCCCATGTCCTCCCAGCCAGGCTGTGGCCTGACTCAGGAAGATGGGAAGGGGCCACTGCAGCAGGTGAGGAGGGTCCTGCGGGAGAGCCAAGGGCAGAAACTCAGAGGCCCTTCCAAACAAGTGGCCATTTTCAAAGCAGATCATCCTGCTTCAAAACAGAGGCTTTTAGGACCCCACATTCTTTCTTCAAAAACAAAATAACACAAAGCAAAAAAAGTTAATTTTCTTAAAAAAAAGAAAAAAGAATACATGTAGGAAATTTGAAAACATAAAAGAGCAGAGAGGGACTTCCCTGATGGTCCAGTGGTTAGGACTCTGCGCTTCCATTGCAGGAGATGTGAGTTCAATCCCTGGTTGGGGAACTAAGATCCTGCATGCCTTGTGACACGGACAAAAAGAATAAAGAAAAAAGGAAAAAAAAAAAAAAAAAAAAAAAAGGCAGGACAAAATTGCCGTAATGAGCCCCCACCCAGGGTCCGTTAACTCACCTAACGTGTTAGTGTTTTTCTCTCATCTGGGCGCTTTCCCCCTTTCTCTTGATTTTTAAAACATTATTTAATTATACCCAAAAAAGTTCAGCAACTGTAGTACACTTGATGAATTACCAAAAATGAACACACCCACTCATACCAACAGCTTCCAGAAAACTCCCTCCGTCACCTGCCTCATTATCCCAACTTGTACACCCACCCCGCCTCCAGACCAGGACTCGCGACTCTACACCCAGGAGTCAGTTTGCACCTTGCTGCCGCACAGGGCTCACTGGGAGAAGCTGCCCATGGACTTGTCCACCCCATCGTAGGTGCACATCTGAGCTACTACGACTGAAGCTGCAAACACTCCTGAACGTGAATTCTGGTGCACATGTGTATTTCAACGTGAAAATGCTGGGTTGCAAGCTGTCCGTGTTGAACTTGAGTAGATACTGCTCATTTCCACAGCGGCTGTACCAACTTACATGTCATCAGCAGGGTCTGCATGCTCCCACACTTTGTGACTTTGCCAGCCCCTGGTGGTGTCAGGCACCCTGATAAAATGACAGTGGTTGCCTCTCATGGTTCTGATTTGCATTTTCCTTTCACTCCCTGCGACACACTTGCTGCTTCTTTGGAGAAGCTCTTCTTTAAACCTCTCACACGCTTTTCTTGTTGACTTGCAGATGCTCTTTATATACGCAGGACACAGGCCCTTTGTCAGTTATTTGTCTCCCAGCACCCCCCCCAGCCCCTCACCCCCATCTCAGGTCACTGGCTGCCTTCCCTCTGCACCAGGTCACCCTCCTGACTCCTAACACTGCCATCACATGGACTGCTGACCTCCACAAACGGAACCTGGTCCAGCTCCTCGGCATCTGGGAGACTCACTCATGTCACAAACACAGACTCTTCCTTCTCTCTGCTGCAGACTGTCCCACTGTTCATGTGTCCGTTCTACTGTGAACAGACACCTGCGCTGCCCCCAGCTTTTCCCGGACACACGCCGCCCAGGCCTTTTGGTGTGCACACTTTCACTGGGTCTCTCCTCAGTGAACAGCCGGTCCCAGAGCAGGCATTAAGTGTGGCCTCAGTAGACAAACTGAGAGCTTTCCGAGGGAAGTGCTCTCTAGAGCTGGGCCCCTCCCTCCCCGCTGCCTCCCTGTTCCCGCTGGGTTGTCACTTGCAGTGTCTGGTGATGAGGTCAGGCACCTTCCCCTGTGCCCACTGGCTGGGTGGAGAGCCTCTTTTGTGAAGGGCCTGAGCTAATGGCGGTTTGCCCTTTCTCACTGAAGTGCAGATGCTCTTGATGTATTTGGAACGAGAACTGACAAACACATCCCATCTCTCTCCTCCTCACTCTCACTGGTGTCTCCTGGTGAGGAGATGGTCTTGATTTAAAGGCAGTCCAGCTCATCCTTTCTCTCCTTATGGTTAAAGTGCTCTCAGCCCGCCCACGTGATGGAGAGGTCCTCCCGTCTCCTCCACAGCTGTACTTCTCACCAGGCACCAAGATGCGCAGGAGAGCAAGCTCTCCTTCCACTGGGCCCCCACACCTCCCAGAGTCTTCTGTCATCAGCCAAGCCTGTATACGGCGGGCCTCTCTGGACTCTGCCTTGCAGGCCTGCATCTCAGTGTCCCTGCAGCAGGTCTCAGCCCGCTTTCCATCTTGCCGTCCTACGGGTCTGGGTGCTCTTCTCACCCAAGCAGCCTCAGCCTAGGCCTCACAATCCCCCCCCACAAATCTCCAAGGGCATGGCTGTTCTCAGCACCCTGCATTTCCTGCATTTTAGAGTCTGTGTGACAGTTTCCAAAAAAGTCTGCTTGTGTTGTGACTGGGATCACACTGAACCTACAGAAGAGCTGGGAGAGAACAGGCACATGCACTCACAGTCTTCCAAGCTGTGCACACGGCCTGTCCTGCCAGGGATCAAGGCTGCCTCTGATCCTTGCAGAAACATCTGATCATTTTCAGCGGAGAGGTCTTTTTTGTTGGCCACGCCTCGGGGCTTGTGGGATCTTAGTTCCCCGAGCAGGGATTGAACCCACACCCTTGGCAGTGAAAGTTGGACCAGAGAATTCCCTTTTAAATTTATATTTATTTATTTTTTTGGCTACATTGGGTCTCAGTTGCAGCACGTGGGATCTTTGTTGGGCATGCAAAATATTTCGTTGCAGCGTGCAGGCTTCTCTCTAGTTGTGGTGTGCGGGTTTTCTCTCTCTAGCTGTGGCACGCAGGCTCCAGAGGGCGTGGGCTCTGTAGTTTGCGGCACGCAGGCTCAGTAGTTGTGGTGCACAGGCTTAGCTGCCCCGCAGCATGTGGGATCTTAGTTCCCTGACCAGAGATCGAACCCATGTCCCCTGCATTGGAATGTGGATTCTTTACCACTGGACCACCAGGGAAGTCTCCCCTCTTTTAAATTAAATAAAAAATTTTGTGAATTAGTCTTTTATTCAGCAATCTTAGACTCAGAGAAAGATTGTCTGCAGTCTTGTCTTCCAGTTCTTCTGCTGGGATTTCTTTTTCTTGCCTGGCTCTATCTTCTTGGAATTCCAATACAATGTAGAATAGAAGTGATGAAATTAGCTACAATGTCTCATTTCTTGATTAAAGATACTCTTTTTTTAAAAATTAATTAATTTCTTTGGGCAGCATTGGGTCTTTGTTGCTGCGCACAGGCTTTCTCTAGTTGCAGCGAGAGGGGGCTACTCTTTCGTTGCAGTGCGCGGGCTTCTCATTGCGGTGGCTTCTCTTGTTGCGGAGCATGGGCTCCAGGCACGCGGGCTCCAGAGTGAAGGCTCAGTAGTTGTGGCACATGGGCTTAGCTGCTCTGCAGCATGTGGGATCTTCCCAGACCAGGGATCAAACCCATGTCGCCTGCGTTGGTAGGCGGATTCTTAACCACTACGCCACCAGGGAAGTCCCTGATTAAAGATATTCTTTAAGGTAATACCTGTACGTGGCAAAAAAATTCAAACAGCAAAGAACCACCCCAAATGAAATAAGTCTCCATCCCAGTGGTTAACTGTTAGTTTTAGAAATTCTTCTGGTTGTGCCTTTGTAACAGACATCTTGAATTACTGACCACCAGAGTGAACGCTGACACAGTCTTGCCCCACCACGTGCCGGGGGCACTCTTCACATGCTGGGGTATGCGTTAACACACCCAATTAACCAGAGACAGATAGCATTTGCTGATTTCCAGCTACAAAAGGGGAGGGACCTGGGGCCCCTTCTGAGTTTTGCTGAAATGTGTTCCCACGGTCTGGCCACAGCACTATCTCAGATGCAGCCTCGGCCCTTTCTTCCTGCCACCTTCTCTGGAGACTTCAGCACGCTATCCACCCAGGGTGCACACGCTGCACCACAAAAGTATCAAATTCTAACAAGCAACAAAACCCTCTGGGGGGTGAGGCTCTGGACCACGGTCCTTCTGCACGTCTACCCCTTCCAGGGCTGGATCTCGGTGGCACTAAGGGCCCACCTCCCAGTGATGAGAGCTGGGATTCCGGGTCTGACACTGAGCCTATTATGTGCACCTCCAGCCACTGGGGGTACAAACAGACTCAAATCCACAGCCAGTCCCAAGGATCAGAGTCCCTGGAGCCACCCCAGGAGCAGAGCAGGACATAACTGAAGCTCCACAGTCCCAAGCTCTCTGAAGAGGACCTTAGATCTCTCTGCTAGAACAAGGCAGAAGCCAACTGACTTCTGAGGACTGCGTTCTACTTACATTTCGGAGGTGAGGATGGATAATCGTCTTTGAACAGCATCCGTAGTTTAAACAAGCCTCCTTCCCACGGAGTCTGTTGGGAAATAAAACTGTGATCAGGTGTGCTGCGGGCCTCTGCGGCGGGCTGGGCCCAGGAGGGGCAAGGGGCTTGCTCCGGCTGCACCCCAGGACGGTGAGGGCCCCCTAGAGGCAGCTCCTAATGGCTCACAGCCCACCACCAGGACTGTTGGGGCCTCCATGACCCCGAGTTGGAAAGGGCCTTCCCTGGAGAGACAGGAGGCCCTGGGGGGCTCCCCCCAACACTGAGTGTGTACAGTGAAGACTTGGCAGGGGACTCCCCTGGGGGGCATTCTGTGAGGCTCCTCCCTCAGGTCCCATGGGTCCCTGGGCAACCTCCCAGTTCCACAGCCCAGCACCCCTCCCCACCCACCACCTCCAGGCCTACTCTTGCTGTATGTTTACAACCAACCATGGTAGGAGAAAACGGAGACGATGAAGCCCTGTCATCACCCAGACACCTCAGGAGTCTCCTCCTTCCTTCCACTTCACCCAAGAAGAGACCCTCCCTCCCAAACGCTTCCAACGTGCCAGTCCTAACGTACCCAGGCACACTCAGGTGAGCGGAGGAGGCAGCACCGTGGCCCATGAGTGCAGGACACGCGGGGCCCCACATGGCTGTCTTAGGTGGCTGATGCCTGGCCTCTGTGTCTAAGGATCTGCAGGTGTCCCAGGCTCAAGACCCACACCCCCCGCGCCCCAGAGCATCGCCATGTACGGGCTGCTTCAACCTCAGCCCCCCTCCACCCCCTCCAGGGCTCCTCCTGCTCCTGGGGCGTGGCAGGGGGGCTGCATGATGCCACCCCTCCCCATCTGCTACAGCCCAGCTCCTTTCTGAATTAAGACTGCCCGGAGGGCCACATGTCACCCTAACCTTGTCCCCCTGGCCAGGGGATGGGACCACGGCCCGCGTGACCATCACAATCATCACACACACTTGAACCTGAGTCCTTCTGAAGGGGGGCAGCCCCTCTTACCCCCTTCTTCCCGGGAATGGCGCACTCCCAGTTCATGAGGTTCATCGTGCCGTCGGGATTTTTTGTTGGGACGGCCACAAAACCCTGAGAGGAAACAACACAGGGCACATCAGTGCCATGGCAGCCAGTTCCCTGCTCCCGGGATAAACCCGCCAGCATCAGCCCAGAGGCCAAATGGCTAACCCACAGGGACCTGAGGTTCTCGTCAAGGGGAAACCATCACCCTGCCACACACAGAAGTAAAGCTTTCCTTACAAACGGGTGGTCTTTTCTCCAAGCTTTCCTCTCCTGGGCGAGTCTGCTGAGGGCGATCCCCGACATGTTTGCGTCCCTAGAAGAGACGGGCAGAGTGTGCGATGAGCACCGGCAGCCGTGGGCCCTCTGCCCCCTCACCCCGTACCCGGCCCAGCCCAACAGACTCGCTTCCAAGAAGCAGGGAAACCAAGGCTCCCACCCGGCCCCACACGCCGCTCTGGACAAGCTGTCACAGCTCCCCCCACCCCGGGGGGGGGGGCGCTCCCAGCCTCCTGGTGCAGGCAGCTCACCAGGGAAGAGGGAGCGGGTCTCCCATCCCCAGGCCCCTATGGCATGCGCTGTGACCTGCATTTCATGGTGACACAGAGCTCCAGAGAAGCAAAGCCCCAGGCCCAGCTCACACAGCTGCCAGGTGCTGCGTGGGGAGGGGGCGCCGTGCACTCCCAGCAGCCACCTGCCCACTAGCCCTGCCCTCTTTGTCCTGTGGCACCCGCTGGAGTGACAGGAACCCCAATTCCACCAGACTCCGTAGCAGAGGCAGGGACAAGATGGGGACGTCCAGAGCGCGGGCCTGAGACCTGGGAGGGGCAGTCACTGAGTGCTCCCCTCTGCCAGTGAAGGGATGTGGGGTTGCTGGCAGGCCTCCGGCCCAGAATCGGGGGCTCAGAATCTAGACTCAGGCCCGGCCAGGAGGAGAGCCCTGGTCCTGGAAGGCAACCAAGAGGAAGGCAGCCCTGGGCAGAGAGCAGTTTAATCATGCAACGGGTGGGGGCTGCACAAGTCCAGAGGCAGCACCCCCCCACCCCAGCATCCAACAGACCCACCTGTCACCAGGCCTGGGGGCTCGGGCCTTCCCTGGCCCCTGCCACTTTCTCATCCTACAGCCCCACCCTAGGACCCGCTGCCACTCTGCCTGTTGTGAGTGGGCCAAGACCTGTCTCCCAGTGACTTTGGGGAAGTCAACAAAAGGGGGAGGAGGCCCTGCAGCCAGGCTACTCAAACTCCTGGTCTCTCCAGAATATTGGCTCCCCTGCACCTCTGGACCACAGATCCTCAGGGCTTGGCGGCATCAGCCATTCAGATTCATTGCCCGGAGCCGTCAGCCCATCTCCCAGGTGCTGCTGATGCAGCATACAGACCAGACCAGGCATGTGGCACTCTATCGTAACCCCTGCTGCCCTCGACCTCCTTCTGCCCACGAGAACGCGACCCTTAGGGACTTCCCTGATGATCCAGTGGTTAAGAATCTGCCTTCCAATGCACAGGACGCGGGTAAGATCCCTGATGGGGGAACTAAGGTCCCACGTGCCGCGGGGCAACTAAGCCCACACGCCACAACTAAGACCCGAAAACTTGCTGGAAAATTTGATCCCAAGTGTGTTTGCTGGTCTTCAGAGTCCATGGAAACATTAAAGATACCCTGAATCAAGTATTTCCATTAAGCCAGCCTTTAACAAGACCGAGGAGAGTGAATCCTACACGTGCATGGCTGGTGGCTTGCCCCCATCCTGCAGGCTTGCACTGGAGGGCCTGGGGACAGGCCCCCTCTGCACCTCTGGCAGGGAAGAGGTCCAGCACCTCGAGTTCCCTCGGACAACACAGCTCTCAACCAGGCACAGAAGAACAAACTTCTGACAAACACAGAACTGGAAACCAGCCGTGCTTCCCAGCTGTGCCGGCCCTGACCCAAAGTTGGGGACCACCAAGCCCGTTTTAGACCTGAGAAGGGAAGATCAGAAGTAACCTGCCCACTGAGGGAAGAGCCTCAACTCAAACCCAGGGGGTCTTCCCACTCCCGGCAGGAGGGCTGCTCCTCTCTGCAGCCCCTGCCTCATAATCACTCCTGCAGCCCCCTCCCTTGGCTCAGGCTGACCCCCAAGTGCTCCAGCAATCCAAATCAAAACCTTGTCCCAGCATCTGCTGGGACACTCTGCCCCCAGGCCTCAAAAAACACAAACACGCCCATGTTCCTGCAGGAGAGGTGGGGTCAGGTCAACAATGCAACAGCAGACCAGCCGATCAGTGGGGCCCTGGGCGGCTACCTCACTGGGCACCAGTTACAAGGGCACGTCCCCAGGCCCAGTGGCCCCATGGAGCCAGGAACTCTGCGGGGATCTGGCTCTTGGACGACTCCCCAAGAAGTAAGCATAGCGGGGAGGGGGGGGCAGGTTTGGGATGGCCACCGCAGCCTCCAGCATCACCCAGGAGCCCAGGTCCCAGGAAGTGGGGTGAGTTACTGCAAAACACCAGAGCAACGGGATGTGGTGTGTCATCAAGAAACACATATACTCATGTCATCGTGAAAAAAAGTGAGGATCAAAAATCAAAGCCCGGGCTTCCCAGGTGACACAGTGGTTAAGAATCCGCCTGCCAATGCAGGGGACATGGGTTCGAGCCCTGGTCGAGCACATGCCAAGGAACAACTAAGCCCCTGCACAACTACTGAGCCTGCACTCTAGAGCCCGTGCTCCACAAGAGAAGCCACAATGAAAAGCCCGCACACGGCAACGAAGAGAAGTCCCAGCCCGCCACAACTAGAGAAAGCCCGCGTGCAGCAACAAAGACCCAACACAGACAAAAATAAATAAAATAAATAAATTTATATTTAAAAAAAAATCAAAGCCCCCCACTCAGCAGGCATGGTGACAGGAGCTGTTGCCCTGGCGGCACTCTGACCCGAGCACACCTTCTAAAAGGCTATAACCCTGCCCAACCTCAAGATTAAGTCCAAGACAAGTAACACCAGGCCTGCACCCAAAACAGAATTTCTCTTTGCCACCCCCCAACCCCAGAGCTCTGGTCTGCCCGCTTCCTCCCCATCCGTGGACCCGACCATCAGGAACATGTCTAGGATCTCCTTCCCAGGATGGCACACCTTTGTCTGCTATTTTCATTCATTCATGCAACATAAATTGAGGAATGGTATGAGTGTCGCTGCCCGGATGGCTGACATGGGGAGAAGTGCTAGGTGCCACGAGACACAAAGCAGGATGACTACGAGACGGGCGGCACCTGGGTCCTAATGGTGGTCAGGTGGCTGCCTGGACACAGCCTGCAGCAATGGGCTCAGTGCAGGAAGAGAAGAAAGAGCCGGAAGGGTGGGCACTGGTCCTGAGGGCCTGGGATTGCCTGAGGGAGGCGGGGAGACGCAGGGGATCAGGGCACAGGAGAGTGCCAGCCGCTTTTGTCTTTAAGACTCTCTCTTGTCGGACGCTAGGGCAGTAACCCCAGAGTCTGAAAAACCTTCATTCCTGAGACTTTCTCAAACCCTTCAAATGGCTCTTCTAAAGAGAACTCAACCCCACCTCATCCCCAGGGCTGGTGGGAACGACCCCCCCCACAGGGGGCTTGAGGGATGTGGAGGATGTCCACAGCAAGCCCCTCACCAGCCAGGGCAGAGCACGCAGCATAGGCTGGCGGCCACCTCTGAACTAATGAACGCAGAAGTTCAGCAGCAGAAGACAAGCAGCTGGCGTGAGGTTCCTGAGTCTGCGCTCGGCCAGGTGTCAAGACTGGTTTCTGGAGCCCCAGGGCAGCACTCTGGACGCCGAGGATCCGTGGATTCCGGAATGGGCAAGCCAGCACTCAGGCGGCTCTGGAGGGGCAGGGCTGGGCCAGGACGCAGGCGAGGCCAGCAGGGCAATCCTGAGCACCGCCTGTCTGCTGACCGCGTGCCAGGACCCCGCCACAGGCCACCTCTTCTGCTGACAACGGACAAAGCTGCCTCTGCAGGCCCTGTCCAAGCACCAGCTGTGGTTGTCTCAGGTGCAAAAGGTAATGGGGGGTGGGTCCCCACAGAAGTTCCTGCAGCCCCTTCCTTAGGGGTGCCAATGGACCAGAGCGGGAACCAAAAAGACCGCTTCCACCACCAGGGCAAACAGCCACAGGTGCACACCTGCACTGTCCCAGGCAGAGGTCTGGCCTCCTGCTCCCCAGAAGAAAGCAGCCAATTTGGTACACTTTAATTACAACATGGAGCCACTCCTTCAGAATCCCACTTAGGATCGAATCTGCCTTCCCCAAACGACAGAGAGGCACTTAAGGAGCAGTTAAGTGTTACTAGACGCTTTAGAACAGCAAAATCATTAAGATATGAAGACAAGATATCTATGAACTGCTAGAGAGAGCCTGCAGGGGAGGACCCGGGTTCTCCAGGGAGACCCTGGAAATCTGCCGTCATCTTCTTCCAGATCAGGCTGTACTTGAACCCGCTCTTCTAGTTGACAGCACAGACTTCAGAGCCACTTACTGGCTGCACATGAGGGCGAGTGGCTTCTCTCCCCCACCCTCAACCTTCTCACCTGTAAAATGGACAATAGCACTGTGACCCCCCACAGGTTGGCTGGGGATAAAACTGATAAAGGATCAGCAGCCCTGGATGGGTCTTTTTCACCCAAACGTAAACTCCCCAGGGGAAGGCACTAGCTTCACCTGATGCAGGCACCCTGCACTCAGGAGACACTCCAGACGAGGTGCAGTTCTCTGTTCTTTCCTGACATTACTTCCTAGGACCCCAGGCCGTTTCTGAAGCAAGGCCCCAAACCTCCAGCAAGACTCACCAGACAAAGGTGCAACAAGATACAGAATTCACGCCTAAACCACCCGAAAGGCCATAAACAAGTCAGGACAAACTTGGGATCCATCTCCCTTTTCTGTTGGGTAGGTTTTCTATCCAAAGGCACGGTTTCCTTAAGAGCAAGAAACATTTAGGACTACAGGCTTTAAAAGGAGACCAACAAAAGCCAGCTCCGCAAACACAGAACAGTAACTTTGCTAACTGAGGAACTAAGCTTACTTCCAAATCATACAAACCAGACCAATTAATTCCGTGATTTAGGAGCAGGTGCTAGTCGTTACCATGATCCCAGCTAATCATTGCCTCGCCTTCCTCCTACTCGCCTAACTACCAGTTCCAGCCTCCGTGCAATTGGTACAAAGCAGGCTTGAGAGTGAATCTCCCCGTAAAGGGGAGCGCTAACACTCAGTGTCCCACCAACTGGGAGCGGAGCTCCGGAGGCACAAGAGCTCGGACTTGTTTTCATTTCTAGACATCACACGCCACCCCCCAAACGCGCCCGCGCTTCTGCAGCGCGCGGCTTTGCACTCTTTGTGCGGTGCGTCCTCTCCCGGGCTGGAACGCGCCACAGGTTCGCGCGCACACCTTGACCCCGGAAACGCTCCGCCTTGGCGGAGGGCTCGGCGCTCCTGTCACCGCGGCCCGAGCGGCGGGCGCCGTCTGCGGCCCCGGACGCGACTCGCGCGCCGCGACCTGCCCGAGCGCGCGCCCGAGCGAACGTCCCCCGCCCCCCCGGGCCGCGCCTCGGGCCGCGGGCCGGTGAGCCCAACGGGCCGGCCCCCGCCACGGCGTCAGCAGCCCGGGGCGGGCCGGTTCCCGGGAGCGGGCCGGGCCGCGGGTGGAGGGCGCCCGCCCGGCCGGGCCCGACGGCGGCGGAGGCCGCGGCCCGCCGAGGCCTGGCCCCCGGCCCGTCCGCCCCGCGCGCTCACCTCGGGCGGCCGCAGCCCGGCGAGCGAGGCGGACGAGACGGCGGCGGCGGCGCTCCCTTTGTCTCGGGACTTCCCTCCCGAGCCCGCTCCGCGCGCAGCCCGAGCGCTCGAGGACCCCGGCGCGGGCGGGGCGGGGCGGGGCCTGCGAGGCCTGCCCGCCGCGCGCCTGCCCCGCAACCCGTTGCCGCCGCCGCACGCCCCGCGCCGCCCGCTAGGCCGTTCGCCGCCCGCCGCCCGCGTTGCGCCGCCGCGCGCCCGCGCCCCGGGCCCGGCCCGGGAGCCCGGCCCGGGGGCGGCTTTCCAGTCAGGCGGCGCCCTGGACACCTGCGCCCTTAAAGGAGCCGCGTCCCCGATGTGAGGGAGCGTCTGCAAACTCCCCTTCGCGGGGCACGCGTCCACCCGAGGACACACCGGCGAGCGGCGGGGTAACGGGGAGGCCGAGATCTCCAAGGGCTCCCCGGATGCCCCGCGGGCACCTCCCCGGGCACGGCTCCCAGAGGTCTCCTTGAGGCTAGGATCCGGGGCCGGGGAGCAAAGACCACTGAGGCCTAGGGATCCCCGAAGCGTCGCAGCAAGGTGACGATCCCTCGCGTACGGCACGCTGTGAAGCCCCTTGCAATTGGCCAGTTCGGGGCTCTGGGCGGGGCGTTTATCGAATCTGCCCAATGAGCAGACCCCGTACAAAAGGCCGAGTGCTGGCCCGACCGACGGAAGGAAAAGTGTGGACGCTCCCTAACCCGGGGGCTGGCCCTGGGGGGAGGGGCGTCGGGGCTGCGAGCGGGTGGGGGAGGGGAAGGGAGGCCGGCCGAATCACGGCCCCATCCCTGCCGTCCCGGTCTCGGGTCCACCCTGAACCTGTGTGCGAACGGGGTCCTTCCCGGCCACGCTGGGCGCCTCCCCGTCGGGCGGCCCCTGACCCCCGTCCCCCGGCTCGCGGTGGGAGAGGGCGCTTTCCAAGGTCAGGCCGCCCCGCCCTTGGGCGCTTTGGGATCAGGTGGCGAGAGGTGTCCCGGGCCCCGACCCGGGCCGCGCGGCCGGTGCAGGGCTCCTGGCGGCCCTGGACGGCAGAGGGGGCTTGCTTTCATTCACTGCTTCTTTCCTTTTCATAGTCTCCCTCTGTCTCCTTCCTCCTTCCTCCTTCCTCCCTCCATTTCCTTGCATTCCCCCTCCTCACCCCAGTCCCCTAGTTGGCACTGTGCTGAGACTGTTGGCCTCCAGGGCAGGGACCCTAGGTCTGGTGTCCCAAGGCCCACATCTGGCCCAAAGCTCTCAGCGGGTGTTCAGTGGATGAATTGCGTGTGCTCCCAGCAGTTCTGTTATTCTGGGGGAGAACAGTGAGGAAGGCCACAAGCCCTGAGATGGGGGGTGGGCAGCGGTGTGTGTGTCGGGGGTAGTCTGCTGGGTCTGGTGGCTCTGTTGGGCTGGAGAGGGGGTCTGTCTAGGGTACCTCCTGGTCAGCAGTGGCCCAACGAGAGGGCCTGGTTATAGTGATTGGGGTCCCGGGTAACCAAGGCCAGAGGGCCCGGCCCCCTTGAGCCGCATGTGAGCATTCCAAGTCTCTCCTAGGCTCTGAAGTCCAGAGGGGCTGCCTACTCCTGGGTCCCCACAGTGACCCAGTGTGGGCCTGGTCTGAGGTGCTGCCTCACTTTGTCCCTCCATTGAGGTAAATGCCAGGATCAGGGATTATCTGAGACATCTGTTCTCTGGGTCCCCAGCCCTGGTTCGCTGGCTCTGAGTGGTCCTGGAAGTGTGCATTTTAACAAGTGCCCCAGGTGGGCCTGCTGCACAGCACCTGGCTGCAGAGCTACACTTTGAGGAACCCCAGGAGCATGGACCTCAGGTGCCAGTGCCATCTTTCTTGTGAGGATACCAGGAGGTTTGCACAGGGCTGCATGAGGAAGGCACCCAGCAAGTAGTAGTGGCCAGTGAAAGGTGGTGGCCATTGCTGGAGGAAGGAGAGGAGAACTAGGGGCCCACATGGGCTCTGCACAGCCAAGGGGGCAAAGAGAGGGTAGGGCTCACAGTGAGGTGGGGGGAGGTGGGCTGGAGGGGTGATGGTGGGTATAG
Source organism: Balaenoptera acutorostrata (assembly GCF_949987535.1). Lineage (NCBI taxonomy): Eukaryota > Metazoa > Chordata > Mammalia > Artiodactyla > Balaenopteridae > Balaenoptera > Balaenoptera acutorostrata. Next base: position 38,818,062 of record NC_080078.1, read on the forward strand.
TGTGAGGAGGCAGACTGGAAGTGGCATGTGGTTGTGGAGGGCCTGGGCCTGATCCTGTGGGCCATGGGGAGCCATAGAAGGTTGTGGAGCAGGAGATGCAAGACAAGGTCCTGGTTCTTTGTGGTGAGGGGACATCCGGAGGTGGCAGAGGTGTGGCCCTCAGCCCAGGTGGCTGAGTTCCAACCAGCAGAGAGAACTCCTATCCCAGTGGAAGGTGGTGTGGGGTCCTCATGCTGGGGGGGGAGAGAGGGTGCTGGGATCGTTGGAGAGAGGAGGGACGTTTAGCTGGAGGGTGGGTTGGAGGAGGGCAGGGGGTGGGCAGGCTCTGGAATCCTCAGCCTTCAGAAGCCTTCTGTGGAATCCTCAGCCTTCAGAAGCCTTCTGTGAGCAGCCTGCACCCCTGCACACAGGTTCTCCATGGTGGCCTCTCGGTGGTCCCCTCATCAGTCATTCACAAACGTGTATCCAGAACTGATACTCCGTGAAGAAGCACACTGCCATGTTGTAGGTAGGGCCACATGGCATGGAACAGGGGGTGACATCCAGGAACTGAGAATGGCCCCCCACTGACAGCCAGCAAGAAAGCAGGGACCCCAAGTCTTCAATAGCCAGAAGCTGACAGCTGCCAACAACCAGGGAGTCTGCGGGAGACCCTGAGCCCCAAGAGGATGGGAGAAGGTGACCCCAGTCTTCCGAGACCCTGAGCGGGGGACCCCACTAAGCCAGGGCTTCTGATGCACAGAAACCAAGATTTTAAAAAAAAAGGTGCCTTCTTTAAAGCCACTGAGTTTGTGGTGACTTGTTACACAGCAAGCGCTGACTAAAGCACCTGTGTTAGACAGGGAGGTCTCTGAGGAGGCGACCTCCAAACAGGCCTGTGGGGAGGGCTGGGGGAAGAGCCTTCCCGGCAGAAAGAGCAGGAGGTGGGGTGAGTAGGGAAAGGCCAGTGTGTATGGGGCAGAGCAAGCAGGCGGGAGGGGAGGAGGGGAAGGGGTGGGGTGGGACAGGCAGTTGAGACCAGACCACAAGTGACATTTCCACTGTGCTGGGGAGTTTGCTGTGTCCAAAGTACAACAGTTCTCGTGAGAGAGGGGGGATTTGATTGGGTCCAGCTCCCTGGGTACAAAGGAGAAACTGAGGCTTGCAGAGGGGGAGGGCTTTGTACAGTGTCAGTGAATATGAAGCCCTGGGGAAGGATTCTGGCTGACTGAGCCAGGTCATGGGCCCACCATGTGGGGATGTGGGGAGGGGGTAAGTGTGATTGGGAGCTGCCTAGAGTAGGGGCAGCACCCCCAGCTCCTCCGGGTGCCTGCTGAGGGTTAGGCCATGGGAGGTTTGTGTGCAAGGGCTGCTGCTCCAGGGGCTAGGTTAAAAAGGAAGAAAGTCCACATGCAAAAGAGTGAAGTTGGATCCCTACCTCACACCACATACAAAACCAACTCAAAGACCTAAACATAAGAGCTAAAACTATAAAACTCATAGAAGAAAACGGGAAAACCTTCATGACACTGAATTTGGCAATTATTTCTTAGATGTGACACCAAAAGCACAGGCAGGTAAAGGAAAAAACTAGATGAATCCAACTTCATCAAGAGTTAAAACTTTTGGGACTTCCCTGGTGGCGCAGTGATTGAGAATCCCCCTGCCAATGCAGGGGACATGGGTTCGATCCCTGGTCCGGGAAGATCCCCCATGCTGCAGAGCAACTAAGCCCATGTGCCTGAGCCCATGTGTACTGAGCCTGCGCACCTAGAACCTGTGCTCCACAACAAGAGAAGCCACAGCAACTAGAGAAGCCACCGCAATGAGAAGCCAACTCAATGAGAAGCCTGCGCACTGCAACGAAGAGTAGCCCCCGCTTGCCACAACTAGAGAAAGCCCGCACACAGCAAGGAAGACCCAATGCAGCCAAAAATAAATAAATTTATTTTAAAAATAAAAAAAAAAGGGCTTCTCTGGTGGCGCAGTGGTTAAGAACCCGCCTGCCAATGCAGGGGACACGGGTTCGAGCCCTGGTCCGGGAAGATCCCACATGCCGCGGAGCAACTAAGCCCGCAAGCCACACCTACTGAAGCCTGTGCGCCTAGAGCCCGTGCTCCACAACAAGAGAAGCCATCATAATGAGAAGCCTGTGCATCGCAACAAAGACCCAATGCAGCCAAAAATAAATAATAAATTAATTAATTTAAAAAAAAAATTAAAAAAAGATTGAAAACTTTTGTGCATCAAAGGACATTATTGACAGAGTAAAAAGGCAACCCATAGAATAGGAGAAAATATTTGCAAATTACGTATCTGATAAGGGGTTAATATTTAGAATATATAAAGAACTCCTACAACTCAACATCAACAAAACAAACCCAGTTCAAAAATGGGCAAAGTGTCTGAAAAGACATTTCTCCAAAGAAGACATACAAATGGCCAATAAGCACGTGAAAAGATGCTCAACACCACTAGTCACTAGAGAAATGCAGATCAAACCCCTCTAAAATACCACCTCACACCCATTGGATGGTAATTTTAAAAACAAACAAACTGGACTTCCCTGGCCTCCAGTGGTTAATTAAGACTGCGCTTTCACTGCAGGGGGTATGGGTTCGAACCCCAGTCAGGGAAGTTCTGCATTCTGCTGCGGTGCGGCAAATAAATAAATAAATAAATACAGGAAATAATGAGCATTGGCAAGAATGTGGAGAAATGGGAAACCTTGTGCATTGCTGGTGGTTATGTAGAATGATGCAGTTGCTGTGGAAAAATCTGGAAGGTGGGAAGGCCAGGGGCTTGGGAAGGGCTGCATCTGTTTCCCTGAGCTTGGGAACAGCCCTCAGAGGATGAGGAGCCCCATCTTTCGGCTCTGGGGGTACATGTGGATTGCAGGGAGTGCTGGGAGGCACTGGATGGGTGCCCACATCTCCCCAAAGTCTCCCTCTCTTCAGGCCCAGCCCGAGTGCCCTCTGCTTCGTCCTCCAGGCTCTGGTGGGCAGTGCTGCCCTCAGGCTCTCCAGGTCCATAGAGGACACCCCCTGAGTCTCTGACAGTCTCCCCCACTGCAGTCCAGTTGAGCCAGGCTGAGCCCTTCACAAGATGTTCCTAAGTAGCAGTGACTCAGCTGTGACAGGTTCTACTGCTCCCTTTTCAAGGGGCTCCCCTTGCAAGCTCCCCGAGGGAACCCTCTGACCTGAAAGGGCTGGGGCACCTCTCAGACCCCCGCATGGCTCCTCAGGCCCTGGCCTGGCCCCACAGGGCCCAGAGGATGCTTTCTAGAGGCCCAAGCTGGGATGCTGGGGCCGTGTGAAAGTGTCACCCCTCCATCTGTGCAAGTGTTAACCCGGTCAGGGCCCCCGAGCTTGCTTGTCTCATCCACTGGATGGTTTTGTACATTAGAACAGGAAGGAGCAGTCTGGGACTGTCTCTGATTGCCTGTGCCGTGACCTGTGGGTGTGATTGCTTTTCTGTGTCCCAAATGAGAAAGGAAGATGGTCGTTGGATGCCCATCACTGCCGGCTGCCAAATCGCCACTGTCACCGAAGAGAGAGGCTGGGATCAGGCTGGGTGCTCAGAACTTGGCGGAGGGTGGAGCCCCTGCTGTGTGTCCCCCCCCAGAGCCCAGGTGGTGGGACTGGGAGAGGGCGAGTCTCTACTTCTGCTCCCTCCGGCCTGCAGAGAGCTGAGCCACCAGGATGAGAAATATTTGATTGTCAGGAGATTTCCGTGAGTGGAGAATAAGGTTGCCTGGGGCAGCTGGACATCCTCTTCACTGCTGTGTAGGAAGAACGTTGCACTAACAGAGCTTGGGCCCCAACCCCCGTGAAACAGATGGAGGACGCGTCGGGTGGGGGCCTCCTTCTCTCTCCAGGTGACTTCCCAACTGGTCATACGTTCATTCACTCCCTCCCTCCCTGGTCATTGAGCGTGGGGCCAAAGAAGGGTTGGTTGGTTTTTATTTCATCTTAAGATTGGAGAATATGTTTGCTACCGCAAGACAGTGAGAGAGAGAGAGAGAGGCACGGATCGAGAGCACACGTGAGCTGGGCACACAGTGGAGGGACCTGGCTTCCACCCCCCCGCAGGTGCACACGCCCCTGGAGGCATTTCCAGAGGCCCCCCTCCCAGCCTGAGCCTTGCTTCAGCACCTCCCCCTATCAGACTCAGTCCTCCACATCTAAATAGGCATTCTGGGGACGCCAGAGCCGCTGCCAGCATTCTTCCTCGCCCACCTGGGCAGGTCAAGTCCCCTCCTCTCGTCCCTCCCCACCAACCCCCCGCAGCAGCTCTGCCTCAAAGGATGAGGCTGAGACACCGAGTCGCTCCCGCCTCCAGGCCTCTGCTCGCTGTCCCCTCCGCCGGCCTCCCTTCCTCTCCCCCAACACCGCAGCCAGGTGGCTCACTCCCCCGCTCCCCTCCTACCTGCTCTAAATCCCAGCCCCCTCCCTGCCTCCTCCCAGCTCTGGAAGGCCTTCCCCGCTGGAGCTACAACCCTCGGTTTGGGGGGCTCCCTCCCAACCTGCGCCCAGGTAGGGGGAGGAGTTTATAATGTGTCAGGCGGAAGAACCAGGAAACAGCGCTTACCTGGCTCGGCTTGTTCCGATGTGGCAGCGGCGCTTCCCCGCCCTGCGCTCGGCCGCCAGGTGGCAGCAAAGCGCCGCCTCTCCGCCCCCGCCCCGCGGCTGCAGCGGCAGGTAAGGCAGGTTCGACCCTCGCCCAACCCATTGTGCGCCAGGTGCTGCGGCGGCAGGCTAGCCATTTGTTTGCTCACTCAGCTGGCAAATAAGCGTGATGAAAGGAGGCTTCCCATCACAGCTGAATAGGGGCTGGGTCCCTATGCCTTGCACCCAAAGAAATACAGTGCAAACCTGACCATGCTTTGAGTTTGAAGCCTGATAAGGTTACCCGCCAAGATTTTGGCTGCACCTGTCCTTTCTTGTTAAAGTGGGGGTGGGTGGGTGGGGGGGTGGGAGGGGTCGAGGATGACAGGACTTGGAGATGTGTTAAAGCAACCACAGTGGCTAGGGACTTCCCTGGCTGTCCAGTGGTTAGGACTTCTCGCTTCCACCACAGGGGGTACAGGTTCAATTCCTGGTGGGGGAACCAAGATCCCACATGCTGTGTGGCCAAAAAAAAGTAACCACAGTGGCCCAAAGGGAAACCTTTCTCTTTGTTTTAATCTGAGGGATTCTACAAGAAACCGGTATGTCTCCTTCATTCTATAATTCAATGTTCTTTTTAAACACAGGCTCCTTGAGCCCCCAGAACCATCTGTTGACACGTGTTCTCTGTGTCCCCACTCTGAATGATTTGCTTAGAGTCAAAGCCAACATGCTCCAAGGCCATTTTGATTCATCCCTTCCCAGTTTCCTGGTGCTCAGACTCCACATCCTGGACTCCAGGTCCCAGTGATGCTCAGGACCAAGCGTGTGTGTCCCTGAAGCTGACCGGGGTCTCTGTGTCTGGTAGCCTGACCTTGAGGAGAGGGACAGTCTCAGGGGGCAGATGCATGGCCCAGAGCCCTGAGGCAGCGAGGGCAGCCCAGCCTTGTCATGGGCTCCCCTGCCACTTTCCCTGTCACCAGGGCCCCTGTCCAACAGGGCCTCTCCCAGGGGCTGACGGCTACTTTTGCCACTTCCCTGGCCTTGCCCACCACTCCCCACCTGGCAGGCTGTGATGCCACTTATAGGGCTCAGGCAGAGGAGCCTGCGGAGGAGTGGATGTGGAGCAGGATGGCGGAGGCAGCTTGTTAAGTAGCCCAGAACAGCGGGGTGAAGGCAGCTGGGAGTCAGGCAATACGGGGGTGGGGGTGGCCCACCACCCGCAGTTTGGGTTTAACACTGAAAGTCCCTTCCCATAGGACCCAGCAATCCCACTATTAGGCGTAGATGCAAAAGAATTGAAACCAGTCACTCACACTAAAATGTGTACACGTATGTTCACAGCATTGCTGTTCATGACAGGCAAAAAGCGGGAGCAACTCACAGGCTCGTCAGTGGAAGATGGATCAGCAGACTGCTCCATCCAGACAGTGGAGCATCGTCAGGCCCCACACCCCGCACCACGTGGACGCGCCTGGCAACGTGCTGAGCGAGGCAAGCCAGACGCTAAAAACCACAGAGCGTGTGTCTCCACCGGGCGAAGTGTTCAGAACAGGGAAATCCACAGACAGACAGGAAGCGGATCGGTGGTCACCAGGGGCTGGGGGTGAGGAGGAATGGGGAGCAATGGATTCATGGGGATGGGGTTCCTTTTGGGGCTTGGAAATGTTCTGGAACCAGAAAGAGGTGGGTGTTGCACAACATTGTGAATGCACTAAATGCCACTGAATCCTTCACCTTAAATGATTACAATGGCGAATTTTATATTGTGTGTTTTATAATAATAATGGTAATACTAATACTGTAATAATGTCCTGAAATCTCACCTCCTGGGAGCCCCCTCAGTCTGGACAGGTCAGGATGGCAGGTCACCACCATATACAGACTGGGACAGAGCACGTGTGGAGGTCGATGTTGACCTCAGCAGAGCAGCTGCGGGGCTGCAGGGTGAGAGGCAGGAGGGAGGTGGGGAGGATGAGGAAGCAGCTCGCGTGGACCAGAGAGCGCAGTAGAGAGGAAGCTGGAGGAAGGTGCCGGTCAGGGGAGAGTGTTTGTTGTTTTGTTTCTAAATCCGAGCAATTTGAGGTGTGTTTGAATGCTGATAAGAAACTCAGTTGGTACCATGCATTAAAAAAACTTTTTTTTTCTAAATAGGGAAAGAGGAATATTCTCAGCAAGAATGACCCAAGAAGAGGTAAGTAACTTCATAAACAAACACCAAAACCTGAAAAGCTGGTTGGCCAAGGGAAACCAGAGGCCAATGATTCACAGCAGAGGAATGAGATCGGGGTAACAGAGGGGAAACTGAGGCCCGCCCAGGGTGTGGCGGGGTCTTTGGGTGTGGGGTCACCGGGCAGGGCTTGGCGAGCCCTCCCTGCCGAGTTTCTGGGTCCAGATGGGCCTCACTGAGCCTCTCCGCGCCCTTGCAAGGAGTGGTGTGTGAGCAGGAGAGCTTGGGGAGCAAAGCTGTAGAAGAAGAGTGGGGGGAACCCCACAGGACACTGCCTCCTGCCCGGGTTGAAGGGTGGCGCCCAGATTCCGAGATCACTCAGGGTGCGAGGCGGGACTGGGTGCTCACACTGTCTGCTCTGGGCTGAATTGTGACCCTGCCAATCTGTTATGTTAAAGCCACACTGGTCCTGCACCTCCCGCCTCCAGAGCTGTGAGAAGTAACTGTCTGTAGTTTGTTACGGGGCCGAGCAGACTGAGGCACCATCCACTGCTGTGAGGCCTGGGTGACTGTCCACTGTCCTTCCATGTGTCCGGCCCTTTGGCTGCCCACCTATGGGGCCTGCTATTTAAGTGGTGCCCCCTGGTGGTCTGCAGAGGGCAGAGAGCTGAGAGCTGAGCAGGGGTGACTGCCGGGGGTGGGGGCGGGGGGTGGGGGTGGGGGGAGAAGTGGCAGGCGGGTGCAGAGGGGCCTGAGAGATCCTTGGAGCAGCTCCGGGTCAGCGGTGCAGCAGCCCTGAGGTGGGGGAGTGTCTTATTCAGGCCACTTTCATGGTGCTCAGCGCAGGAAGAGAGCCTGGGAAGAGGCGCGTTGAATCAATGAACAAATGAATGAATCATGTGGGGCTCTCAGAAAGGAGGGCTCAGAAGTCCTAGAGGTGGGAGGACGGGAGGACGCGTTACCAAGGCCTGGCAGGAGGGAACGGCACTCCCGCAGCCGGGAAGGAACTGGGAGCACAGGGCAGGAGTGTTCTGCCTGTTTCACACCAGCCCGATCCTGAGGCAGAGAGAGCGTGTGGGAGGGCCTCTTCGCACCTGGGATGGATCTCCTGGCTGGAGTGGGGGTGTGGAGTTGGGGGGTGGCGGTTGTGAGGTGGGAGAAAGTCCAGCCTGTGCCCCAGCCCCAGTCCTGTGTGCTGAATGCTCAGGAGGTCTGAATAGACCACAAGCCTAGGGGCACAGATTTCCAGTGCCAGCTCTACCCGGTGAGACCCTGGGAAGATGATGCCTTCACAGCACCAAGTCGTACAGCCCAGGCAGCAGGGCCACTTGGACTAGCCTGAGTCTGCTGTGGGGCCCCTTCTTGCTGGGCTCCACTCAGAATCGGCAGTTGATAATGGGTCCTCACTTGATAACGGATTGGTGCAGCATTCCCAGTGTGGTCCACACACCTCCAGAACCAGAGGTGCTGCTGAGCGCTGTGCTGCTTTGTTGACAGCAGGAGGTGCAACATGGAAGTTGTCCTTTTTCTTGGAAGGGATGTCCCCGGACGCCCCCAAAGCACTGTACCCTCAAAAACTCATCAATGAACCACACCCCTGGCAGGCGTGTGTCTTACCAAGTCCCATCATCATGATGTCATCAACGGGACGGCTGGATGCTCCAGGGCAAGACCATGTGCGTGCACTGCAGTCCCCCCTAGGTAAATGCTTCCATCCTCCTTGCTGATGAGGATTGGAAGGAACACACCCACCAGATCCGTAGCCACATTCCAGGTGCCAAAGGCTTGTTGATCTGTCCTGGTGAAGATTCCAGCCCAGCATCTACAGTCGAAGTTACCAAATATCCACCAGGATCCGTGTGGTTTTTGCAGGGCTGTAGTGGTGTATTCGGGGGACGTGATGAGGACCACCCTGCATCACTGCAGTCTTGAGTGTGGCCTGGTCTTGGCTGGTCCTGCTGGATGTCCTGTTGCATCTGACTTACAGACTTGGCTGGGAGAGGAGAAGGCCTTCCCACCATAAAGGCTCCACAGCGGATCTGAAAGTTTCCTCTGGGAAAACGGGGCTCACTGCTCTCTGTCCTCCTTCCCCTGAGTCCTGGGATGGAGGAGGCGGCACCTCTTGATGGACAGCAGTACATAGAATCTGGCAACAATGCTTCATTTTCACCGTTTTCTTTTTTTTTTTTTTGTGGCCACACCACATGGCATGTGGGATCTTAGTTCCCCAACCAGGGATGGAACCTGTGCCCCCTGCATTGAGAACTCAGAGTCTTAACCACTGGACCTCCAGGGAAGTCCCCATTTTCACTGTTTTTTTTTTAAATTTAATTTATTTTTTATACAGCAGGTTCTTATTAGTTATCCATTTTATACATATTAGAGTATATATGTCAATCCCAATCTCCCAGTTCATCACACCACCAACCCCCGCCCCCCCCCCCCGCCACTTTCCCCCCTTGGTGTCCATACGTTTGTTCTCTACATCTGTGTCTGTATTTCTGCCCTGCAGACTGGTTCATCTGTACCATTTTTCTAGGTTCCACATATATGTGTTAATATACGATATTTGTTTTTCTCTTTCTGACTTACTTCACTCTGTATGACAGTCTCTAGGTCCATCCATGTCTCTACAAATGACCCAATTTCGTTCCTTTTTATGGCTGAGTAATATTCCATTGTATATATGTACCACTTCTTTTTTATCCATTCGTCTGTCGATGGGCATTTAGGTTGCTTCCATGACCTGGCTATTGTAAACAGTGCTGCAGTGAACATTGGGGTGCATGTGTCTTTTTGAATTATGGTTTTCTCAGGGTATATGCCCTGAGTGGTGGTGAGATTGCTGGGTCATATGGTAGTTCTATTTTTAGTTTTTTAAGGAACCTCCATACTGTTCTCCATAGTGGCTCTATCAATTTACATTCCCACCAACAGTGCAAGAGGGTTCCCTCTTCTCCATACCCTCTCCAGCATTTGTTGTTTGTAGATTTTCTGATGATGCCCATTCTAACTGGTGTGAGATGATACCTCATTATAGTTTTGATTTGCATTTCTCTAATAATTAGTGATGTTGAGAAGTTTCATGTGCTTTTTGGCCATCTGTATGTCTTCTTTGGAGAAATATCTATTTAGGTCTTCTGCCCACTTTTTGATTGGGTTGTTTGTTTTTTTAATATTGAGCTGCATGAGCTGTTTATATATTTTGGAGATTAATCCTTTGTCCGTTGATTCGTTTGCAAATATTTTCTCCCATTCTGAGGGTTGTCTTTTCGTCTTGTTTGTAGTTTGCTGTGCAAAAGCTTTTAAGTTTCATTAGGTCCCATTTGTTTATTTTTGTTTTTATTTCCATTACTCTAGGAGGTGGATCAAAAAAGATCTTGCTGTGATTTATGTCAAAGAGTGTTCTTCCTATGTTTTCCTCTAAGAGTTTTAAGTGTCCAGTCTTACATTTAGGTCTCTAATCCATTTTGAGTTTATTTTTCACCGTTTTAACCTTTGTGTTGTAGTTCTATTTATGACAAGTGACACTGGCCTTCCGTTTCTGATTGTGCTATACAGTTTTTGTTTTTAATCCAGATCTTAGCTAAACATTTGAAGACATTTAAAGACAAAACGTGGGGCAGAGATGGGGGAGGGTAAGGACTCCCAGGAGCAGCTGCCTTTGCTCTTTGCCGCCCCCTGGTGGCTGCATCCTGCCGGACACCCTCCCCTGAGCAGTTTCTTTTGGCCTCTGGGTGGTGTAAACGGAGTGTCCCCTCCGTGCCCGGTCCCCGCCCCCCACGCCCCCAGGGACCAGAGACAAACCGGAGACACGGCCCTGCCCCCAAGAGCTCCCAGGGAAAACGGCCAGAGATGGGCCGGAGTGGACGGAAGTGCGCCCCGCCACCCCCGCCCGGCTCAGCGCTGAGCTGTGGGGGCCCCTCCCAGGGCACGGGGTCCTGAGCCCAGAGCCGCGCCTGCAGGTGGGCTGTGGTGGGTGGGACATGGGGACAAGCTTCCGCAGGACCGCGGGGCCCTGACCGCCTGCGCACTGACTGCTCGCTGCCTGTTAAGATGCTTAAAACGGGGACTTCCCTGGTGGTCCAGTGGTTGGGACTTTGCCTCCCAATGCAGGGGGTGTGGGTTCAATCCCTCATCGGGGGAGCCGAGATTCCCACATGCCTCGCGGCCAAAAAACCGAAACATAAAACAGAAGCAATATTGTAACAAATTCAACAAAGACTTTAAAAATTGTCCACAGCAAAAAAAAAAAAAAAAAAATCTTAAAAAAAAAGAAAAAGAAAAAAAAAAAAGATGGGGCCAGCAGTTACTCCTCCAGGCCACACGGGGGCGCGCGGGCCTGGAGGAGGGGCGTGGCCAAGGTCGGGCCGGAGGTGGGAACAGTCTCTTGACCCCGGGCGGCTCTGCAGGTGGGGGCGGCTGGACAGGCGCTGTAAACTCCACGCACCGCCGATTTTTAAACTCGTGCTCCAGGGACGGGCTTTAGGGCTGCGGAAACTGCTCACATTTGCGTGCCGAACCCTCGCTGGTCACTAACTGAAACGTCTGCACTGAGTTGGCTGACTCAAACAGACCAGGGACTTGAGAGGGGGAAAAAAGATCTTGGTTATAAAGTTCCACCTTCGCGCGCATGGTTCTTGTGGACACTTGTAGTGTGAAGTGTGCTGCTGGCCCCGTCTGCACCCTTGACCTCTAGCATTGCAATGTTCCTCTTGCCCTCGGAGCCAGGTGTGGGGGTGACCCCGGGGCTGTGGAGAGGAGGGGAGGAAGCCTGGTGGACAGACAGAAGGTCTGCGGGCAGAGAGGATGCGTCTCCTCATATCTCAGACCCGCCTGCCTCAGGGAAGGTGAATCAGGACCCAGAGGGAAAGATCGAGGGCCCTGCTCCTTGTGCTGGGTTTGAGCGGTTGGGATTTATACTCCTGGGGTGTGAAATCGCCCAGTCCTTCCCACCCGCCTTTGCTGCGCCCCCTGGTGGAACCCTGCTGCAACACTCGCTGGGGCAGGAGGGCCTCCCTGCCAGCCCGCCCCCAGGTGTTTGCTGTGGTCCCCTCTAGGGTCAGGTTCCCTCCAACCAGAGCTGGAGTCGGGGATTCCTCCTCTCACTCAGCGTGAAGCCTGGGGAGTCCAGCCACATCTCTGAGTTAACTTCTCACGTGCTGCTGCTTCTTCCATATGCTGCTCGCGTCTTGATGATTTGTGATCTCATTCTCCATGAGGGAATCTTCTCTGGGCTCCCTGCCCGGGGTGCAAACGTTGGGCCAGGGCACAGGCACGCCTCACTTCACTAAGCACCAGGCCGATGACCGTGCTTGTCGCCACCCCGCAGTGGGTTGAATGTTGACCCCCAAAGATCTGTCCGTGTTGTCACCTCTGGGACCAGTGGGTGTTACATCATACGGCAAACGATGTGATGACGGCTCTTGAGAGGAGGAGCCTGTCTTGGTTTCACGTGTGGGACCTGAATGCAACCGAATGCATCTTAATAATAGACACACGTAGGGGACATGGAGGCAACGTGGATATGGAGGCAGAGACAGCAGTGATGTGGCCATCACGCCAATAAAAAAAGAGAAAATTAACACATTTCTGTTGTTTTCAGCCATCAGTTTGGTGCTTGTTACAGCAGCCATGGGAAACGAGTCCACTCACCTTGGAACCGAGAGCGCCCGTTTCTCTGCGTTCCCCCAAATTTTGTTGTTACCTAGGTTTTAAATTTTTCCTTTCTGACGGTTGATCTTTAGAATTCTGCACCAATATCCTGCTTGCATTATTTCAATACCTGTAAAGTCTCTTTTAAAAAAGGCAGCTTTAATGAGGTGTAATTTAATAACACTCATCAGCGTTAAGTGTACAATGTGATGAGTTTTTGACAGAAGTACACAATCACACAAGACTTCACGTTCGACCTGGTTGATGTGGCAGAGAAATTAGTGAGCAGCTCAGCCCTCTGTCCTGGTGTCCTTGCTGCCCTGAGCCATTTCCCCTCAACGCCAGGCCTCGGCCGCCCTCTGTCACGGGGATCCCAGCCCCCATCTCACACGTCCTTCTACTCCCAGGGTATTATTTTGTTTCGGCCGGTGTATTGTTTTCCTGGGGCTGCTGTAACAAAGTGTCACAAACCGGATGACTTAAAAGAACAGAAATTAATTTTTTCAAGGTTCTGGAGGCCAAAAGTCTGGAATTGAGGTGCGAGCAGGTGGGTTCTTTGCAGAGGCTCTGAGGGAGCACCTGCTCCAGCCCCCCTGGCTTCTCCCAGCTCCTGGCCGTCCTTGGCATCCTCAGTCCTGTGGACACATCACTCCACCCTCTGCCTCTGTCTTCTCTCCTAAGGATGCCCTAATCCAGTATGACCTCGACTTGTTACACCTGCAAAGACCCTATTTTCGAATAAGGTCCTCTTCTGAGGTTCCGGGTGGATAGGATTTTTGCGAATGCTATTCCAGCCCACTGAGTCTGGGAGAGGGAGCCAGGAGTCTATGGGGCCCTATTTCCCGCCAGGTGGAAGCTGCACTCCCAGCATCCTTTCCTGAAATCCCTCTTCTGCTTGAGTCAGCGAAGTCAGTGTCTGAGGCTGGCACCCAGGTGTCACTGACCAAGGAGTCAGCCAGAGGTGTGGCCAGGGGACTGCCATGGGTGTGATGCAGGGTGGCACATGGGCAGGGGCCAGCAAGAGACCTGTCCCCCCACCCCGATCCTGTAGGTCTGCCCGGCTTACTGGGTGATACGTAACTTCCAACCCAGACGTTCCTGCACGTGTACCCCACGGGCATGCAGCCACACACGGCTTCCTAAGGCTGCGGCCCCGGTGCATGGTCAGTGGGTCATGCGCCCCAATTCATCCCCTCCACCCTGCTCTGCCCACACCTGCAGCAGTTGTCACACGTGGATGTGTCCCCAGGACTTGCAGGGTGTCCTTACAGATGCCAGATGTTCTCACCTTCCTTCCTCTGCCCCTGGGTGACAGAAGGCCCTGCAGGCCCGGGTGGTGGGGGTCGCTGGTGTCCTGTGTCTCAGCCGAGCGAAGGGCCCACTCCTCTCTCCCGTGGACATGGTGGGCGGATGGAGAGGGTTGCTCCTGCCACTTTCTCCCCGAGGACTCTACCTGGCAACTGGATGTGCAGCGTCTCCTGTGACATCTCACGCCGGCCCATCTGACGGTGCCTTCACTCTGCATTCTGCTCTGTGGCCGCCCGGCCCCACTGGTCACCTCCACACCTGCCCCCTCCCCCAGCTCGCCCTCTTTGCCTTGAGCCTGTCTTAGACTTTCTTTTCTACCCCCTAGTTAATTACAAGCAATTTAAAATAGACTTTGGGACTTCCCTGTTGGCACCGTGGTTAAGAATCAGCCTGCCAATTCAGGGGACATGGGTTCAATCCCAGGTCCGGGAAGATCCCACATGCCACGGAGCAACTAAACCCATGTACCACGACTGCTGAAGCCTGCGTGCCTAGAGCCCGTGCTCTGCAACAAGAGAAGCCACTGCAATGAGAAGCCTGTGCACTGCAACGAAGAGTAGCCCCTGCTTGCCGCAACTACAGAAAGCCCGCGCGCAGCAGCGAAGACCTAACATAGGCAAAAAATATATATTTATATATATATAAACTAAACTTTATTCTTTTTAAAAAAATATATTTATTTATTTATTTTGGTTGCACTGGGTCTTAGTTGTGGCATGTGGACTCTTAGTTGCGGTATGCATGCGGGATCTAGTTCCCCAACCAGGTATCGAACCCAGGCCCCCTGCACTGGGAGCATAGAGTCTTACCCACTGGACCACCAGGGAAGTCCCTAGACTTTATTCTTTAAGAGCATTTTTTTTTCTTTTGGCCATGCCATGTGGCTTGCAGGATATCAGTTCCCCGACCAGGGATTGAATTAGAGCCCTTGACAGTGAAAGCCCAGAATCCTAACCACTAGGCCTCCAGGGAATTCCCAAGAGCATTTTTAGATTTAGAGAAAAACTGTGTCAGGAAGTCCAGGTCTCACACAGTTTTCTGTGACCATCCTTATCCTGAGGTGCCCATGTTAGGACTGATGATCCGATACAGACACAGGCTTGCTGGCTGAAGCCCCACCACCACCCCCGTCTACCCCCAGGCTGGCTCCATGTCATGCCCTCTGTGGGCCTGCCCGCAGCCCTCCCAGCAGACACGCCCTGGGCTGGAGAGCCAGGCAGCTCCCCCATCTCCCAGAATCGAGAGGTGTTTTGTTTCCACTTTCCACACTTTAATGTCGGTTTTCTGCTCATGAAATGTGATATTGGCTTTCCATTTCTGACAGCAATGTGATTTTAAAATTCCAGGTTTCATTCAACATTTGAACAAATTTAAAGACAAAACGTGGGGCAGAGATGAGGGAGGGTAAGGACTCCCAGGAGCAGCTGCCTTTGCTCTTTGCCGCCCCCTGGTGGCCGCACCCTGCCGGACACCCTCCCCTGGGCAGTTTTCTGTTGGCGTCTGGGTGGTGCAAACAGATTGTCCACTTCGTGCCCGGCCCCCCATCCCCCGCCCCCCGGGGGCCAGAGACAAACTGGAGACCCGGCCTTGCCCTCAAGGGCTCCCGGGAAGGCTGGTGCTTTGGAGTAAACGGCTGGAGAGGGGTCGGAATGGAGGAAAGTGCAGTTCCCCGACCCCTCCCCAGGCCGGGCTCAGCGCTGAGCTGTGGGGACCCCTCCTAGGGCGCCGGGGCCTGAGCCCCGAGCCGCGCCTGCAGGTGGGCTGTGGTGGGTGGGAAACGGGGACAGATTTCAGCAGTGACACCTGGATGGTGACAGGTGCTGGGAGATGCTGACTACCCTGCAGCAGAGGGTCCTGAGCTCCCTCCCCTTCCTTCTGGGGCATTTAGGGGCTCCCCCCCTGAAGCAGGGGGAAGGACATAATGGCCGGCCATCTGCATGGTCCCCCCTTCCTCCAGGGCCTGGGGGGAGGTGGGGCCATGCCAGGACGTTGGTGCAACTGTTGAGGGAGTGACCCGGGGCCTGGTTCATGGCATCCCGCCCAGGTCTCCACGGATGACTGGCTGCGTAGCCACCATCACTACAGGGGTGCCACGGCCTCCCGCGGGCCCTGGCACCCCTCCTCCTCGGGTTCCCTCCATCACGGGATCCCAGGGTGCATGCAAGGCCCTTCCCTGTGCTGCTCCCCTTGTTCCTGGAACTCCATTTCTCCTTCCTTCCCTGGCACATGGGGAGGCGTGTAGCTGATCACCCTAGTCTGTGCCCCTGTAGTGACTGTCCCCCCAAAGTGGGTCATGCACCCCTGCCTGTGGGAATCAGGCTTGGCCACACGGCCTGTCCGGGAACAGAAGCAAGAGGCCGACTCACCTTCCCGCAGCCCTGGGACGCGCTGTGTGGTCAGCGGTGGCTCCTCCAGAGATGCCCTCCACACATTCCTTTGGGGAGACCCGGCTGCCCCCGCTGCTGGGAGGGCTGCAGGCAGGCCCCTCACCCTTCATCTCTAAGGGACGGCTGGGGGGCCGCTCACCAAGGCCAGGCCCCCTTCTGGGCGTCCATATCCCGTACCGGATGACAGGAGGTTATATAGGCCCCCCCAGCCTCCTGCCTGGGGCCTCCCTGCTCCCAAACCCCATGTGGCGTCGGCTGAGCCCTTGACTGCCTGGCAGCCCAGCTTCTCCCTCTGCCTGGTCCTGCCCTCCTCCCCACCCGCATAAAACTCCCTGCATGCTAGTCCCGCCTGAGTGTGGGCTTTCTGAGCCTGACCCATAGCAGCTGGAGCCAGGAAGGGCCCGAGGCGGCCACTCTGGGGCGGGGTCTTGGAGCTGGGCCCACACACTGATGGTGGGTAGCACGAGACTGCAGTGTGGGGTCCAGCTGTGCTGGGGGAGCAGGCAGTGTGAGAAATTGGGGAGGATGGGGGCTTTGGGGCCCAGGAGCTTGGCAGTGATTGTAAACACAGTGGAGGTGCCCATTAAAAGATAAAAAGCTGGGAGCGATTAACCAGCAATTAAAGGCTGAGAGTGAGCGCAGCCCGGCCCCCGGGGGCTCAGGGCAGAGAAAGCGGGGCCCACTCACCAAGGCCAGGGCCTGGGTGGGAAGAAGCGGGGCCTCCCTCCGGGGCTGACTCC
The DNA here is from genome assembly GCF_949987535.1 of Balaenoptera acutorostrata. NCBI lineage: Eukaryota > Metazoa > Chordata > Mammalia > Artiodactyla > Balaenopteridae > Balaenoptera > Balaenoptera acutorostrata. Next base: position 38,834,908 of record NC_080078.1, read on the forward strand.
CCAGAAACCTCCTGCACACTGCCCTCTGTCTACCTGCAGCAGGGACCTTGGGGTGCATGCTCTGAGTCTCTGCATGCCAAGCACACCTCCACTCCGCCTGCACCCTGGGGGTAGAGGATTCTGAGCCCCCTCCCTCGTTTCCAGTCTCTTGAGATGTGTGACGTCACTCTTGTGGAGAAAGCAGGACGTTTTCAGAGTGTGACCCCAGGAACTCTCTTGGAGTCACCCAGAATGGCTAGCCGTGTCTGATGGCTCCACGGTTGCAACTTTGCAACTTCTCCCAAACGCTGGGCTGTTCCAGAGCTTGGCTTCTCATGCAATGGCTCCCTGGGAGCCCATGGGCTCCAGGTGGTTGGCCTTCCGTGGCTTGGCGTTCCGGTAACAGCTGCCTCCCCAGCTGAGGCGGCTTATGCCTGAGTCACAGCTGTTTGCTTTTCTGTCCGGCTGTTCCCGAGAGCTTGCCCTGGGGGAAGGGCAGGCAGCTGGGGCAGGCACAGCCCTTGGTGCAGCCAGGACAGGGCCACCTTGAGCTCACTTCTCTTTTCAGGTTGTCAAGAGAATAGGAAAGGCCCCTTCTTTGTCTTTTTGTTCCATTTTCTAAGAAGTTTCCTTGAATTGATTTTCCAACTCTTTTATGGAATGTTTAATTTGTTATATTTTTAATTTTCAAGGGCACCTGGTTGTTCTCTATTTCATATTAAAAGAACACAGTGGGACTTCCCTGGTGGCGCAGTGGTTAAGAATCCGCCTGCCAATGCAGGGGACATGGGTTCGAGCCCTGGTCCCGGAAGATCCCACATGCTGCGGAGCAGCTAAACCTGTGTGCCACAACTACTGAGCCTGCCCTAAAGAGCCTGCGAGCCACAACTACTGAAGCCCACATGCCTAGAGCCTGCTCATCGCAATGAAGAGTAGCCCCTGCTCACAGCAACTAGAGAAATCCCGCGCACAGCAACAAAGACACAACGCAGCCAAAAATGATTAAATAAATAAGTTTATATTAAAAAAAACACACAGTATGTAGTTCTTGTTTCACAAAAGCAGCATCTTCTCCCTGAGTTTCCTTAAACTTCTAATTCTCTCCATTGTTAGTTGAATAGCTTTGAATAACTTGTTTTGGTTTGTTTTTTTTTTTTTTATAAATTTATTTATTTATTTATTTTTGGCTGTGTTGGGTCTTCGTTTCTGTGTGAGTGCTTTCTCTAGTTGCGGCGAGCGGGGGCCACTCTTCATTGCGGTGCGCGGGCCTTTCACTGTCGCGGCCTCTCTTGTTGCGGAGCACAGGCTCCAGACGCGCAGGCTCAGTAGTTGTGGCTCACGGGCCTAGTTGCTCCGTGGCATGTGGGATCTTCCCAGACCAGGGCTTGAACCCGTGTCCCCTGCATTGGCAGGCAGATTCTCAACCACTGCGCCACCAGGGAAGCCCTTGGTTTGTTTTTATACTTTGGTTTCCAACTCTCTAATTCACCGCTTTCCCGGGACCCCCAACTGTTTCCTTCATATTTAAGAATAAATCCCTAGACCCTCCTACACTGTTGGTGGGAATGTAAATTGGTGCAACCACTATGGAAAACAGTTTGGAGGTTCCTCAGAAAACTAAAAATAGAGTTACCATATGATCCAGCAATCCTACTCCTGGGCATATACCCAGACAAAACTATAATTCAAAAAGATACATGCACCCCAATGTTCATTGCAGCACTATTTACAGTAGCCAAGACATGGAAACAACCTGGATGTCCATCAACAGATGAATGAATAAAGAAGATGTGGTATATAAATATACAGTGGAATACTACTCAGCCATAAAAAGGAATGACATAATGCCATTTGCAGCAACATGGCTGGACCTAGAGATAATCATACTAAGTGAAGTAAGTCAGAAAGAGAAAGACAAACACCATATGATATCACTTATATGTGGAATCTAAAATACGACACAAATGAACTCATCTATGAAACAGACTCACAGATATAGAGAACAGGCTTGTGGTTGCCAAGGGGAAGGGGGAGTGGGGGAGGGATGGAGCGGGAGTTTGCGGTTAGCAGATGCAAACTATTACATTTAGAATGGATAAACAACAAGGTCCTACCATATAGCACAGAGAACTATATTCGACATCCTGTAATAAACCATAATGGAAAAGAATATGAAAAAGAATGTATGTATATGTATAACTGAATCACTGTGCCATACAGCAGAAATTAACACAACACTGTAAATCAACTATACTTCAAAAAAAACAAAGAAAAAGAGTGAGGGGGTTCCCTGGCGGTCCAGTGGTTAGGACTTGGTGCTTTCACTACCATGGCCCTGGGTTCAGTCCCTGGTCAGGGAACTGAGATCTCACAAGCTGCACAGCCCGGCCAAAAAAAGAGAAAAAAGATAAAAAGAATAAATCCCTAGGTTTTAAGGGTGGTTTATGTCCAAAGCTCCCAGAATAGCCAAGGGTATTTTCCTAATGGACGAGAACAACTGTGTTTATCAAAAGTTCAATAAGAGTGAGGCTCTCAGGTGATGGTTTGAATCTGTCACCCTCATTGGGCTTGTCGACTATTTTGTTTTATTCTAAGGTGACTAGGCAAGAAACTGGGCTTCCCAGATGCCATCCCCATGTTTGTTGGTCTTTTCTGGGACCCACAGTCACCTAGGGCTGGATCTTTCAGCCTCCTCCTTGGGGCATGACCCTGGGTGCGGGAGGGGGAAGGGGGCTGGGGTCCTGACCTCCTAATCCTTTTTTAATTTTTTGGCCAATCCATGCAGCATGTGGGATCTTAGTCCCTCGATCAGGGATCTAACCCATCTGTGCCCCCTGCGGTGGAAGCTCGGAGTCTTAACCACTGGACCGCCAGGGAAGTCCCCCAACCTCCTAATCCTTCTGTGTTCAGCCTCATGCCTCTCTGCCACCCTCCTCCGTGCTGGGTGGTCCTAAGCCTTGAGTCTGGCACTTTCTGCCAAGAGTAAATCTGGTCCCGTGTCCCAGGTGGGCAACTCATCGTCCCGCCCGAGGAGGCTCTGAAGCTCTGTGACCAGAGTTTCAAACAACCTCCCTGTTCACAGACCCTGTGTGGACACTGTCTTTCCAGCCCCCTCGCCTGGGTCCCTTGGAACACGGTGGCTCCTTCACCAGGTGTCCTCCTAGCAGAGTGAGGGGGCTTCAACCCACCAGCAAAGCGGGCTGTGCTCCCCCAGCCCCGCTTCTCCGTCTCCTCCATCCAGTGTCCAGATGCTTGCTTGTTGCCCGTCTGACATCGCTGCTGTGGCCCCTTTCTTCATCCCCCTGAGTCGATGCTGTTTAAATATTTATTTATTTGGTTGCGCCGGTCTTAGTTGTGGCAGGTGGGCACCTTAGTTGTGGCATGTGAACTCTTAGTTACAGCATGTGGGAATCTAGTTCCCTGACCAGGGATCGAACCCGGGCCCCCTGCTTTGGGACCGTGGAGCCTTAACCACTGTGCCACCAGGAAAGTCCCTCGATGCCATTTATCTGCAGCCGCTTTGCCGTCTCTGTGGCTGGGGTTTAGGGGGTGAGATCGAGAGCCAGTGCGTCCACCGCCGTGTGTTTGGAAGGCCCTGGTCTTCACCGTGACAACGTTGTGACACCGGCTGCCCCGTGTTCTGCTTTGTGGCCTCCGTGGACGTCCTCCCCTGTGTTTCCTTCAAGACAAGCTAGGTAATCACTTCAACATTCATGAAAACGACCGGATTCTCCTGCAGTTCATGTCACATTGGAGTTTTGAAGAGTTGGCATTTGATGACAGTAACCTTGCATGACATTTTGTTTTCCTTTTCAGGAGAGTTTTGTAGTCATCACGGACTCTGAACATTCCTCATAAAGCTATTATGGGGGGTGCGGTGCTGCGGATGCTGCTGTAAACCGAGTCCTTACCATTACGGCCCCTCCCAGTTATTACTGGGAAACAAGAATGAGTTTCTTCTTTCTCTACTTATTTGTGTTTAAAACATCTTCCTTCTCGACACTTTAAGAAACTTAATTTAAAAACCTCTTCAGTTGAGGCTTTTGGGTTTTCCGGTAAGAAAATCATATTACTTGCCAATAATAGTCGTGAGACATTTTTCCCACAACCCTCAAACCTCTTATTTCTGGTTCTGGCATATCCGAGGGTGACGTTCAGATGCTGTCTTTGCCCCCAGGGACCTCTCACGGGGCTCCTCTCAGAAGCTGTGGTCACCGGCCCTGGGGGACGGGAAGTCCGGCTCCAGCATCAGGCTTGGCCCTGAGGGCCTGTGGCTTCCTGCTGTCACCTCTGTGGCTCGTCCTGTCAGCTGGACCCTGGGAACAGGCCCCAAACTCACATCCACTACAGCCGGTGAGCAGAGGACGAGGGGAGGAAGCCCCTCACCCACCCAGAGGTTGTGCCCCAGGGCCTGCAGGACCCCACCCTCCTGCACGCAGACTCCCCCTCCCTGCTGGCCCCCCAGCCATTTTGGATCATGGTTGTTTCCTGAGTATTTCCTGGGATTCTGGGCCCCCCTGGAGTAACCAGGATCTTGGCAAGGATGATGGTGACTCTGGCCCTAAGAGGGAGAGAGGGTCTCTGGAGACTTGGCCTCGCCTCGGTGCAGTGCTGTACCTGGAAGGGAACCTGGCTCCAGATAGGGGTGGTGAGCTGTCAGAGGGCTGCAGTTGCCCCAGCTTTCCTGGAGTGACCACCTACCTGTGCTGGGGCCACCGCTGCGGCCGCTCACCCCCTCAGCCCTGGGCGGGAAGCAGGGTGCTGCCGGCACGAGCTGAAGGCGTACCCTCCAGGGTGTTCGGGGCCCCCGATGCCAGCTCTTCACCTCACCTGGCGTCCTCCACTGTCCCCCTGTTCTGAGACTCTCCCACCTGGCCCCGCCCTCAGCTGAGAAGTAGAGGCCAGACTGTGCCCTAACGTGAGGCTCGGGTCGGGGGATTATCCAGGACCCCTGCCTCCCTCTGTAGCTCATGAAAAGCAGGCTCTGGGCTGTGTCCTTACCTGTGGGTGTGGCCAAGGCAGCTGGTGGGTGAGACCTTCCTGGAGGGGGCATCAAGGTTAGGGAAGGTGGTGGGGGGCTTAAAACAGCAGGAAGGCACCCTCACAGTCTGCAGGCCAGGAGTCCAAACCAAGGTGTCCAGGCGGCTCCGGGGAGGACGCCTCCAGCTTCCGGTGATGCCGGCATCCAACCTCTGCCTCTGTGGTCACACGGCCATCCCCTCTGTGTGTCTCCCAGCGTCTCCACCTCTTCTTACAAGGACACCGACCACTGGATCGAGCGGCCACCCACTCCAGTCTGACCAGGAGGTACAGGGGTCACGTCAGTTGAATACTTAGGGGTCCTGAGCCGGGGCGTGGCCAACACCGTCTTCAAAGTAGCAGACGGACGGCGGTGTCTTGCAGCTCTCACCTTTGGGAGAGAAACTCATTGGCCATCAGCCCTTGCAGAGCGAGCAAGACGGGCCCGTGGGAAAGTGGTCTCGGTGGAGAGGTGGAGGTTGTGCCTTTCACCAGGGCTGATTTAGCTACTGTTGCCACCGATGTCCCACCGCCCAGCAACGGGCACTAGCGCCAAGCCCTGAATGGCACAGCGGCCCATGTCGGCCCCTTCCACTCCTGGAGGGACCAGAGGTTTGTTCTGATGGGAATGGACACATGTCTGCGTATGGTTTTGCAGAAACTCGGCCGGCACCACGATCCGAGAGCCACAGGGGTGTCTGAATCCCACATAACGTGGCATCAGCGCACAGACACGCTCTGCAGTTTAGGAGGCTAGAGAGAGGGCCCACGGCCGGGCGCCGGCTGGTCACATCCTGGGAACCGTTGGCTTGACAGCGCAGTGCGGTGGCCTGCAGCGGCCGCTCAGTGGCAATGTGTCACGGGACAGACCGTCCTCTAGGACAAAGTGCAGATGGAATTGCAGGCCTTCTCTGGAGCTGTGTTTCCAACAGGGGGAATCAGTCTAGGGGCCACAGGGGGAGTGGGGGTTCCGCCCACTGTCACTCTCAGTGGGGAACTTGTGCTCCCGGTGCCCCCAAGACTGGACTCTGCAGGGTCAGGGGTCGAGGTCCCTCAAAGGGTCACACTTTCACCAGGGGGTATTGAAATCGAAGTGACGGCCGATGCCTGGCCGTGCTGAGGTTTTTGTCCAGAGGCCAGTGGGCAAGAAGAAAGGGCACCATCTTGGTAGGGACAATGACACCAACCAACAGGAGCAGGGCTGCTGTGTCAAAATGGGGGGCAGGGGGGTTGAGGGGCACTCTCCTGGCACCCCTGCATCAATTGTGATGGCATGGGGACATGCAGCCACCTGGCTGAAGACATCCATGTAACCAGACGGAGCTCAGACCCTCAGGGATGGGGGTCTAGGTTGCGCCACCAGGTGAGTCCCAGAGTCCACAGGTCATAGCCGAGGGGGGTCTAGATGGACTGTGGAGGGGCCCTGGTGGTCCCTGATGTGGCCACAGCAGCTGTCGGCTGCACCCTGAGCCTCTGCTCCCAGTTGTCCCGGGAAGAGAGGTCCCCGCTGTCCTGCAGCAGCTGTCCCCACACACGACACAGCACAGTGGACTGTGCTGGACAGAGTGGGCCACCACGTCCCCCTTCTGGGCAGTCCTTGCTGACTGGTGTCTGCTGGGGCTGGCAGCTCCTTCGTGGCCGCCTCACTCCCACTGGTCCCTTCCTGGCTAATCCAGGACAGTGTAAGGGCCAGCATTTTGTCCCCGTGAGGGCCGTGCAAACCCTGGACATCCCCCTGGGTGGTGGGCAGCCCTGCATTGCCCTTTGGCCTTTCCCTCGGCCCCGGCTGGTTCCACCCACCTGCCTTCCACGGCCTGTCCCTGGCTCGTTCCCTGCAGGTCACACTGTCTCAGCGACAGCTTCCGAGAGTCCCACCTGCAGAGCAGATGGGTGCCGTGTCCCTCAGCTGGTGGCAGTGAGGGTGGCCCAAGCCATGGGCCAGTCAGATTTCGGTGATGAGGGTGGCAGCCTGCTGTGCTCTAGTCAGATGGTGGAGTGCTCCAGCTGGCTTGCCGAGTTCAGTGGTGTCAGGGGGCTGCCTCATGGCTCAAGCGGCCCAGCCCCTGGTGTCTGCTGCCCCTCATCCTGCCAGCCTGGGCCGGTGCTCCAGGACTTCTTCCAGCAAACCTGCATCTTCTTCACATTCTTTTGGGCCTGTTTCCACGGACTTGGTTGTGTGTTTGCAGCTGAGATTTGTGCAGTCTCAGCGTGAATGTTGCTGGCGGGGGCGAGGGCAGGTCTACCGGGATGCAGGGCAAGGGCCTGGTAGGAGCTCCTCAATGACTGTTGATCAACTCACCAACCTCGGTCCCCGCGGGGCCCGAGAAAGGCGGAGCTTCACAGCCACCTCATCCCCCCACCAAGGGGGCAAAGGGGCTCAGAGAGGCCGGAGAGGAGTGAGGGGAGCACCCACCAGGTGAGGCCCCCGCCCCGGCCCTGCTTCTCCATCCCCACCCGGGGTCCTGGCCTTCCCCCCGCAGATGCTGTGGTTGCTGTTCCTGACCCTCTCAGGCCTGGGGGGGCTCCGTGCCTCTGTCCCCGGGTGAGTCCTGACTCCCTGTCCCTGTCCCTTGCCCCGGCCGCCCAGACCCCTCAGCATCAGCTCAGTGGGTGATGGTCCTGGGAGGGACTGAGTGTGAGAGGCCGTGCTGGGGTCCTTGACAGTCCCCCCCTTGGCTTCCCAGATCCCGACCTGGGGAGGGAGCGGAAGGGTACCGTGGGGGTGCGTGATGCCCCTGCCGGCCGGTGGCCGTGGCAGGTCTGCCTCCGACCGCATAGTAAGGGGCGTGAGCAGTGGCAGCACGTGTGTGTGGCTCTCTCGTCCACCCCCGGTGGGTGCTGACCGCTGTCCACTGCACTGGACGGTGAGTCAATCAGCCCGCTGCCCCCTTGGCCAGGGGCAGTGGGGGTGGGGGACACAGAGGGGTGGTGGGGAGTGGGCAGGGGGCTGGGCGCTGGGCTGCAGGCAAAGCCACGTCTCTGCCAGCGGCCAGCCGGATTCCTGCTGCGGGGCAGGCCAGGCCCCGCCCCCCAGCCTCCTCTGAGAAGCTCCGGTCTCCCCTCCCCCAGGGAAAGAAAACTTGCAGGCTTATGACGTCAGGGTCCAAGTCGGGCAGCTGAGACTCTATGACCGTGACCAGCTGACAAAGGTGAAGCAGATCATCCGACACCCCAAGTTCAACTACAGCCTGTCTGCTGAGGGGGGCGGGGACATCACCCTGCTGAGACTGGAGGCCCCTGTGATGCTCTCCCATCACATCCACGTGGTCTCGCTCCCGCCTGCCTCACTGAGGGTCCCCGAGAGGAAGATGTGCTGGGTGACCGGCTAGGGCTACATGAGACTCGGCGGTAAGGCTCTGGGAGACCTGGTGGGTGTGTGTGGAGATTGCAGGGTAGCCTGCTGGACAGGTGCTTGTGGCTTTGCTGAAAATGCTTTATTCTCTGTGATTTGGGGGAATCCTCTCCTTGTTTATTGTGGTAAAATATACCCAACAAAATTTTACCATTTTGATGATTTTTAACTGTACAATTCAGTGGCATGACGTACGTTCACATGGTTGCATGACTATCACCACCATCCGTCACCAGAACATCCTCCCAAACAGAAGTTCCGTCCCCATTAAGCACTCACTCCCCCTCCCCCAGCCTCTGGCGACCACCATCTACTTTCTATCTCTGTGGATTTTCCTGTTCTGGATGCTTCATGTAAATGGAATCATACAATGTGTGGTCTTTTGTGTCTGGCTTCTCTCACTGAGCATGTTTTCAAGGCTCGTCCGCGTTGTAGTGAGTGTCAGTGCTTCATTCCTTTTTTTATTAATAAATTTATTTTAATTGTTTATTTATTTTTGGCTGCGTTGGGTCTTTGTTGCTGCGCACGGGGTTTCTCTGGTTGCGGTGAGTGGGGGCTGCTCTTCATTGCAGTGTCTGGTCTTCTCATTGCGGTGGCTTCTCTTATTGCAGAGCCCGGGCTCTAGGCGCACGGGCTTCAATAGTTGTGGCACGTGGGCTCAGTAGTTGTGGCTCGCGGGCTCTAGAGCGCAGGCTCAGGAGTTGTGGCACACGGGCTTAGTTGCTCCAGGGCATGTGGGATCTTCCCGAACCAGGGCTCGAACCCGTGTCCCCTGCATTGGCAGGAGGATTCTTAACCACTGCACCACCAGGGAAGCCCTTCATTCCTTTTTTATGGCTGAGTAATATTCCACAGTATGGATAGACCACATTCCGTTGATGGACACCTGAGTGTTTTCCATTTTTTGGCTCCTGAGAATCACGCTGCTGTGAGCCTGAGGCTACCAGCACCTGTTAGAGCATCTGTTTTCAATTCTTCTGGGTCTATACTAGGCACAGAATTTCTGGGTCATATGCTAATTCTACGTTTGATCTTTTGAGGGGAATTCCCCTTTGAACCTGAATGTGCACAGGGCCAAGGTCTCGGATGGGCAGGTTCGTGGACACTGGGGACTCGGGGCCTTTATTCTCTGCCAGGCCACAACGGGCACTCCCATGGTTCTCACACAGTCCTCACCGCGACCGCTGGGAGGTGTTTGGACCTTGACTGTCCTCCTGTAGATGAACAAACCTGGGATCGAGAAGCTGGGGCCTACTCCTGGGCATATATCCAGAGAAAACCATAATTCAAAAAGATACATGCGGGCTTCCCTGGTGGCGCAGTGGTTGAGAATCTGCCTGCTAATGCAGGAGACACGGGTTCGAGCCCTGGTCTGGGAGGATCCCACATGCCGCGGAGCAGCTGGGCCCGTGAGCCACAGCTGCTGAGCCTGCGCGTCTGGAGCCTGTGCCCCGCAGCGGGAGGGGCCGCGATAGTGAAAGGCCCGCGCACCGCGATGAAGAGCGGTCCCCGCACCGCGATGAAGAGTGGCCCCCGCTTGCCGCAACTAGAGAAAGCCCTCGCACGAACCGAAGACCCAGCACAGCCAAAAATAAATAAATAAATAAATAAATAAATAATAAATAAAATTAAAAAAAAAAAAAAAAAAAAAGATACATGCACCCCAATGTTCATTGCAGCACTATTTACAGTAGCCAAGACATGGAAGCAACCTAAATGTCCATTGACAGATGAATGGATAAAGAAGATGTGGTACATATACACAACGGAATACTACTCAGCCATAAAAAAGAATGAAATAATGCCATTTGCAGCGACATGGATGGACCTAAAGATTGTCATACTGGTGAAGTAAGTCAGACAGAGAAAGACAAATATCATGTGATATTGCTTATATGTGGAATCTAATAAAAATGGTACAAATGAACCTATTTACAAAACAGAAATAGAGTCACAGATGTAGAAAACAAACTTATGGTTACCAAGGGGGAAAGGGCTAGGGAGGGATAAATTGGGAGATTGGGATTGACATATACATGCTACTATATATAAATAGATAACTAATAAGAACCCACTGTATAGCACAGGGAACTCTACTCAGTACTCTCTAATGATCTATATGGGAAAAGAATGTAAAAAAGAGTGGATATATGTATATGTATAACTGATTCACTTTGCTGTACACCTGAAATGAACACAACATTATAAATCAACTATACTCCAATAAAAATTAACTAAAAAAAAAGAGAGAAACTGGGGCCTGCTGTGGTCTCAGGTGTCAGAAGGTGAACATTTGAACCCATCTGGCTCAGAGCCTCAGGACAAGCCCTTGATCCATCCCTTTCCAGGGAAAAAGAATTCCTGGGAGAACATGCTGCCCTTGGTTGTCTTGTCCTTAGGCTTATGGAGCCCAGATTCTAGTTGATGGAGCCCTGTGTCCTGGAGCTGGAAGGGTTTAATGGCCGTGGGGAAGCTGAGTCCCAAGGCCAGGGGTGGCTGGTTCTAGACCCCAGGGTCAGAGCTGGCAGTGGGGGCCCTGTGCCCTCCACAGACCCAGTGGAGCCCCACACTAGCTGGGGCAGAATGAGTACCTGCACTCACCTAGCCCCTCCCTGCAGCGCCACTGCCCCCGCCCTACCACCTGCAGGAGGTGAAGGTGCCCATCGTGGGGAACGAGATCTGTAACCAGCGCTATCAGAACTCTTCTGCAGACACCACCAACCAGATCATCCAGGAGGACATGCTGTGCGCAGGGAGTGAGGGCCGGGACTCCTGCCAGGTGGGACCCCAGGCCCACCTGTCCTCCGGCTCCTCCCAGCCCGCAAAGCTCCATCGCAGGGGCATGTGGAGGTGCTCGCTGAGGGCTGCCTTTCCCACAGGGTGACTCCGGGGGCCCCCTGGTGTGCAGCTGGAATGGCACCTGGGTCCAGGTGGGGGTCGTGAGCTGGGGAGATGTCTGTGGCCATCGCAACTTCCCTGGGGGTCTACACTCGGGTAACGAGCTACGTCTCCTGGATCTGCCAGTACGTCCCCCAGACCCTAGATGGGGCCGGGGTAGGGTCTGCATGATGGGGAGATGGGTAACTTTCCCTGCAGACACCCTGCTTCTTCCCCAGTGCCAGCCTTGTCCTCCCAAACCTCCCCTTCACCTCACCACCCGAGACCCTCCTGCCCTCCTAGCCCCCCTGTTTGGGGAGGGAGAGACGGGAAGAAGCTCTGAATGCTGGTGTCTCTCAGCAGTGGGGTGGCCCGCAGCCTCCTGCTCACCCTCTGTTTCCCATTAAACTTGGAAAAGCCAGCTCCTGGCTGTGGTTTGGGATAGTGGCATGGACGCATCTTGGTGTTGGCTGAGGGAGCAGTGGGGGGGGCCTCCCTGAGGGGTCCCTGGGCTCTGGCATCAGGCTGGGTTCCCACGTCTGGGTATGGGGATGTTTTCCCGGGAACCTTTCTGGGAGCTCAGGTGGGGTAACCCCAGTGTCTGTACCTTTCCACCGGGAATGTTCTGATCACCAACCCCACCTACCTGGCCTGGTGATGTTGATTCAGGACACTCACCCCCAAGACTGGGGTCTAGAGAGTGTAGGAGGAGTTTTAATCCAGGAGGTGTAAAGGTAACCCTGAATCCTGCCCACCTGTGCCCGTTTCAGGGATGCAAGGTGAGTGTGGCCCTCACCCCTGCCTGGTTGAGGTCAGAGCTGCAGGTGATGGAGGGTCCACCCCCCAGGGACCGGCCATCCTGTGAGCCCCTTTCACCTGACCTCATTTCTCTCCCTGAAGCTCAGGACTCAGCTGTGGAAAGTCAGTCCCACCTGGGGCCTGGAGGTGCCTGGGGACACACGGATCCTGCCCCGTTCTGTAGCATCCACAAGCTTGGGGTCCAGGAGAGTATGGGCCCCAGGACATGGCGAGGTCCACTCTGGAGGAGCTAGGATGCTCTCTCCTCCCTCTCCACGCCTTTGTCCAGACCTGGATCCCGGGGGCGGGAAACCACCCTGGCCTGTGCCCCAGGGACACGAGGCCTGAGGCTCAGGACGCTGTGTACTGGGTTCTTAGGGGCCAGGGCTGTGACGAGGAGGGGGACGGCCCTGGGGTAAGGAGCCGCCCCCTCCATGAAACGGACGCACGTTTCCCCAGATGGGCAGAGGAGGCCCTCCCCATCCTGGAGGGCCCCCGTGGGCACCTTCAAACCACAGGGAACGACCCCACGAGACTGTGGAGGGCCTGTACCCATGGTGGGCAGCCTCGGACGTGGCCAGACAGTGGGTGGAGACCACCACTGTTGGAAGCAGGCGGTTCCCAGAGGGAAAAGGCACTGGAATGCTGGGCCCCCAAGGCCGGGAGCTGAACCCCCTCTGATGTAGCACTCCTGGGGGTCTGGTCCCTGGGGAGGGCCCGGCTGGGACTGGCGGGCTAAGGCTGAGCAGGGCCACACTTGACCATCCCAGCACTGGGCACTGCTCCAGGAGCTGCGCTACATTTACTGCTGCAGAATTCACCTGCTGCCCACCTGCCCCTGGGCGCACCGCCCCGCCCCTGTCCCCCAAAGGACCTTCCTGGACAGGCCTGACAGGTGAGCCAAGTGACCTGCAGTTCCACCTGAGGCCACACGGGGCAGCCAAGCACTCACCCTCCAGGAGGAAGGGGGAGGGGCAGGCTGCCCAGAGTCAATCTGACCTGAAGTGGGAGGAAGCACAGCCCCAGAACAGTCAGTAATAGATCCTGATGCTAATAGAGGAAGTCCTCCCTCCCTGTTCTTTGGAATTGTCTGTGCTATCGCTGGCCCAAAGGAACTCTGTATTACTTTTAGAAAATCGCATTAAAGTCAATGAAAAAAATCCAGTTGGGATTTACACTGGAATCACACTGAATCTGCAGGTCACTTGGAGAAAGATTAGCATCTCCATGATATGTTGTCCTATCCAAGACCAAGATCTATCTCTCCATCAATTTAGGTCTCTTCAGAAATGCATCCGAATAGTACATCCATGTTCATAGCAGCACTATTCACAATAGTTCAAAGATGGAAGCGACCCAAGTGTCCATTGACGGATGAATGGATAAGCAAAACGTGGTCCATGCGTACAGTGGAACATTATTCAGGCTAAAAAGGAAGGAAATTGGGACACAGGCTACAACATGGGTGAACCTTGAGGACATTATGCTGAGTGAAATAAGCCAGTCATAAAAAGACAAACACTCTATGATCCTACTTCTATGAGGTCCCTAGAGGAGTCAAATCCACAGAGACAAAAAGTAGAATAGTGGTCGCCAGCGTCTGGGGGAGGGGGATGGGGAGATAGTGTTTAATGGGAACAGAGTTCAGTTTTACGAAATGAATAGAGCTCTGGAGAGGATGGTGGGGATGGTTGTACAACAATACAAATGTATTTAATACCACTGAACTGTATGCTTAAAGTGTTTAAGATGATAAATGTTATGTGTATTTTACCACAATAAAAACTTGGAAAAATCTTAATAATGTATTACAGTTTCTCTTTTTAGAGTTCTTGCACCCCTTTTAACAGATTTACTCCTAGAGACTCTGAAAATGGTGTTTTCTCATTAGACTTTCTAGTTGTTTGCTGATGGTATATAAAAAGGCGACACTTTTTTTCCCTCTTTTCATTACACTTGTTAGGACTTCCAGTACCATGGTAAATAAAAGTGGGGGTAGTATTCCTTGGCTTATTTTTTTGTTTGTTTTATAGAAGAAACTTCTAATCATTATCCACTTAGGGTAATGTTTCCTCTAGGTTTTTATTTTTATAAATGTGCTTTACTAGGTAAAGGCAATTCCTTGTAATACTTGTGACTAAGAGATTTATTCTTCTACCTAATGAATTGAATGAATTTTTTTTTGTGTTTATTGAGATGATCATATGATTTCTCTGTTTCAGTCTGTCCACGTGGTGGATTACATTCATGGACTATTATTAATAAGCCAGACTTGAATTCCTGCACACACCCAGCCTGGTCATGTTATCTTGTGTTCCCAGGTGGGTACGACTTATTAATTTTTAGAACCCTGTTGATGTTTACATTTTCCTTTCTTATTATGATTTTGATCTGGTGTCGACATCAGTCTTATGGTGATATTTTAGAATAGGATGTGTAAGGCTCCCTCTTTCCCTCTCTTTGGGGAAGACTTTGTATAAAATTGGGCTGATCAATTGCTTGAAATTTTGGTAGAGCTCATTTTTAAAATATCCATGCCTGGAGCTTTTATTTTTCCCTTAAGATTTTTTGTATGGTCCCAGTTTCATGATTATTTTCACAAATTGTTGTTTCCATGATCTCTCTGTAGGGTCTGGTTTATTGAGGTGTAAGGGACATCCAGTAAAATTTGTCAGCTTTAGGGTACAGATCTGTGAGCTCTGACAGATGCACCACTGCACTGAAGGTGTAGAACAATGACCTCACTCCAAAAAATCCCCGTGTACCCCTTTGCGGCCGCCACGCTCCCAGCCCCAGCCTCTGGCCTCTGGGCTGCAACCATTGTGCAACCCTCTTCCCTGCATGGATACACTGCTGTTTGCTTTCCTCTCATTTATTTTTACTTGAAGTTTCTTGCTTTCTTTTTTTTTCACCTGAATTTACCAGTTTAGGACATTGGTATTGTTTCACGTTTTTGGTGATTATGCATAAGGCCAACCTGAACCTTTTATGTAGGTTTTCATGGGAATGTGCTTCCATTTCCCTTGTTCACAGAAAGCCTGTGTTTTGCTTCATCCTCACTAGCCCTTGGCTTTGTCAATGGCATTAAAATGCCATTTTAAAGGGTTTGCTATTATTTTAATTTGCATTTTCCTAATGACTAAGGCCATTGAACATTTTCATGTGCTTATTTGCCATCCTCATAGCTTCTCTTGCAAACTGTTTACATCTTTTGAACAATTTCTCTAATTGGGTTTTTGTTTTCTCACAATGGTATTTGGGGAATTCTTTATATGTTCTGGTTACAAGTATTTTATGCTTTGCAATTATTTTCTCCCTGTGACTCCTCCTCCCATTTTCTTAGGAGTGATTTTTGAGGAACATAGGTTCTAAATTGTGGTGAAGTCAATTTATCCCAAATTTTCTTTTTATGAATCATGCTATCCTTTGGCTAGTATTTGCTTTTAATATTTTTTTCCATCCTTTTACTTTCCACATTTGCTTCTCTCTTGTAAACCGTGTACATCCGCATGTGTTTCTGATACCCACTTTCAACAGTGGTGTTTTAACTGTTGACTTCACTGTTGTTGCATTTATATAATCACTGATATGGTCAGACTGGTTTCTCCCACCTTAATTTACTCATTTATACTGTTCCAATATTTGTGTCTTTTCCTCCTTCTCCCCTTTCTTCTAGAACAGACGTCTGTACGTAACCTCAATAAGAGAAGACATTTATCAGCTGCTCACGTCTCCTGGGCTCACATCCCCTCGAATCTGGCATCTTGATATCATCTAGACTGTTAATTCTGGGTTACTGTGGTTCTCTCTTCTCTTTCTCTCTGACATGATCTATTTTAGCAAGATAACAGTAGGCTTGATGATGAGGTTTGATTTCCTTTGCCAAATATCTCTCTTGGGACACTTGCCTTTTATGAGAGCTTTATTGAAACCGGTTCAAAGGTTTGGGATGTGGTGTTTCTGAGAATATGCTTATGTTGCCCTCATCCTCAAATGGCCCTTCGATTGCTTCTAAATGTTTTCTTCACCACTTGCTGTCAAATGATCTGACACAACATCTGGTTTGTGTTCTTTTAAATGATCTATGACTTCTCAGAATGTTAGACATAGTCGGGACCCCCCACCTGCCTGACTCACCGGGCCCAGCCCTGCCCCTGGAGGATGCTGCCTGCTGTCTTTTTTTTCAGTTCTGCCCTGAGACGAAGATTCAGAGGAGGCACCACGTGAAAAGGAAGGGAACTGTGGCGGGGAGGAGACAACGGCTGGTGACACATGTGTGGAGAGTGTTCCCACTATGGGTAACCGAGGCTCTTCGGGAGCCAGGAGAACATATGGCTCCGAGTTACTCCTTCCGAGGGACCAGGGAGCCAGCCCATCAGTGGGTGGAACTGCCCGATATCCCGTCTTGCTGTGCAGGTTCTGGAAGGTGAGCCAGCTGCACCGACAGCAGGGCCAGGGTGTGAGAGTCTCTGCTGGGATGAGTCTTCACCTGTAGACTGCGTGGCTGACATGGGGCTCCGTCCTTGAGGATGGAGAAGAAGGTGGATCATGTGCCCCTGGTCTCACCAGGCACATTTGATGAGAGCCGAGTTTTGAGCTGGTTCCTGTCGTCTGGACGGGATTTATGGGGGAGAACAGGGATCTGAGGTCCTTTTAGGCTGAGGGCAGGGTGAGGACAGGTAGTGATGGGGGTTCCAAGCCCAGGCCACGTGGTGCCACGTGCTGCCATGAACAGGCCACGAGTCTCAGCCCCAGAGACGGACCACAAACACCGAGGGGGTTTCGCAGAATAAGGGACAGAATGTGAGCATTAGAAAACTGGTCCCCCAGCCCCGTCCCCAGGAAGTGCTCTTTAAAGCATCCAGAAGGGACCATTTTGCAGCCCAGATGGGTAAAGATTGAGAAGATGGTACCCAGAGGTGGGAGAACGAGGGATACAGACATTCTCAGGCCGATGACAGGTCCCACCACTCTGCAGGGCGGGTGCTGGAGGGCGTGAGGCTCCAGAGCCAGGCCGCCAGCCCTTGGGGGTGTGAGGTGGGAAATTGGCCCTGTCAGCACTTGATTCAAACGGAAACACCCTGTGCATGTTCGTGGTAGCAGAATCTGGACACAACCTGAGGTTTGAGATGAATGACTGAGTTGAGGGTGGCCCTGTTACCGTCCAGGCTACTGCAGGCAGACGCGGAAAGAGGCGATGCTCGTGTCACTGCAGACGCAGACGTGCGTGAACGGGGACAGGGTTGGGCACGCGGATGCCGAGGCGTCACCCACTGAAAACACCAAGCGAGTGAAGCCGCGTGCCCTACAGTGAGAGCGCCGCCCGGCTCCTCTGCAGCATATTCAACGCAGAGATGCCCTGTCAGATGGCCATCACCACAAAGTCTACAAACGACAAACACAGGAGAGGGTGTGGAGAAAAGGGAACCCTGCCACCCTGTTGGTGGGAATGTAAACTGGCGCAGCCACTGTGGAGAACAGTATGGAGTTTCCTTAAAAACCTAAAAATAGAGTTGCCATATGATCCAGCAATCCCACTCCTGGGCATGCATACAGAAAAAACTATAATTGGAAAAGATACATGCACCCCAATGTTCATAGAAGCACTATTTATAATTGCCAAGACATGGAATTGTACCTAAATGTCCATCGACAGATGATGGATAAAGAAGATGTGGTATATATACAATAGAATACTACTCAGCCATAAAAAAGAATGAAATAATGTCATTTGCAGCAACATGATTATCATACTAAGATTATCATACTAAGTGAAGTAAGTGGGAGAAAGACAAATTTCATATGATATCACTTATATGTGAAATCTAAAATATGATACAAATGAACTTATTTACAAAACAGAAACAGACTCACAGACTTAGAAAACAAACTTATGGTGACCAAAGGGGAAAGGGGAGGAGAAGGGATAAGTTAGGAGTTTGGGATTAACAGATACACACTACTATACATAAAATAGACAACCAACAAGGATCCACTGTAGAGCACAGGGAACTAGATTCAATATCTTTTAATAACCTATAATGGGAAAGAATATGAAAAAGAATATATACATATATGTAACTGAATCACTCTGCTGTACACCTGAAATGAACACAACATTGTAAATCAACTCTACTTCAATTAAAAAAATTTAAAAAACCCAAAACAACAAAGTAAAGAGCCATCACAGCAAGACAAGATTTCCTCAGCTCCTGGTGGACACTGTGGTATCCAGTGTATTGTTCCCTCCCTGTGGAATTCTTCACAGAAAGCACCCAATACTTGTGAGTGTGTGTGTTCTAAGGACAAATAAGATTAAAATAAAAGGCTTAATTCCCCTGTTGAAAATAAGGGGAGGACTTCCTTGGTGGCACAGTGGTTAAGAATCTGCCTACCAATGCAGGGGACAGGGGTTCGAGTCCTGGTCCGGGAAGATCCCACATGCCGCGGAGCAACTAAGCCTGTGCGCCATAGCTACTGAGCCTGCACTCTAGAGCCCGTGCTCCACAACAAGAGAAGCCACGGCAATGAGAAGCCCACGCACCACAATGAAGAGTAGCCCCTGCTTGCTGCAACTATAGAAAGCCCACGTGCAGCAACGAAGACCCAAGGCAGCCAAAAATAAATAAATTTAATTAATTAAATTAAAAAGAAAATAAGGGGAGAGGGTTTCCCTGGTGGTGCAATGGTTAAGAATCTGCCTGCCAATGCAGGGGACACAAGTTTGATCCCTGGTCCGGGAAGATCTCACATGTCGCAGAGCGACTAAACCCGCGAGCCACAACTACTGAGCCCGAATGCCACAACTACTGAAGCCTGTGCACCTAGAGCCCATGCTCTGCAATAAGAGAAGCCACCGCAATGAGAAGCCTGCGCACCGCAGCCAAGAGTAGCCCCCGCTCGTCACAACTAGAGAAAGCCCGTACGCAGCAACAAAGATCCAACACAGCCAAAAATAAATAAATAAAATAAATAATTTTTTTTTAAAATTTATTTATTTATTTATTTTTGGCTGTGGTGGGTCTTCGTTTCTATGCTAGAGCTTTCTCTGGTTGCGGCAAGCGGGGGCCCCTCTTCATCGCGGTGCGCGGGCCTCTCACTATCGCGGCTTCTCTTGTTGCGGAGCACAGGCTCCGGACGCGCAGGCTCAGTAATTGTGGCTCACGGGCCCAGTTGCTCCGTGGCATGTGGGATCTTCCCAGACCAGGGCTCGAACCCGTGTCCCCTGCATTAGCAGGCAGATTCTCAAGCACTGCGCCACCAGGGAAGCCCGAAATAAATTTTTAAAAAAAGAAAATAAGGGGAGAGATCCCCCCTCCCTTTCCTCGGATCATTTACTTAGAAGATGGGTAAACACCCTCCTCTCTTTGAAATGCCTACTAACCCTTCTGAAGACTAGACAGGCCTCTTGTCACGTCTGTGACCCCAGAGAGTCTTTCTCAAGGACCTGGGAGTCTCTCCTTAAGATGTGAACATCCAGGGAGGTGGCGTCCGTCCCCCAGCTTCTGGAAACCCCGAGTTACAGCACTGTTGTAATGGCACGGGACCCTCTGGGGCCTTCCCAGCACAGGCCACTCCCCCTCCCCATGTCTTCCGCCTGCCTCTTGTCTGTAGGAAAACTTTAGCCAAAGAATAAATTTAATCAGAGAAATGAGAAAAATGCAGAAACAAAGGAAAACAGTCAAACAAGACAAAAAATTAATAGTTTAACTATTGAACAAAGTCAAGGACATTTAGTGTCTTCTCAAGGGCCACAGATAATATTCTGAACCATATTCTTTGAGCTGTTTTGTAGATACTGAAATTCCCACCAAATAAAAAAAAAGCTACCTGCAGGAATTCCCTGGTGGTCCAGTGGTTAGGACTCTGTGCTTCCACTGCAGGGGCCCAGGTTCGATCCCTGGTCGAGGAGCTGCAAGCTCCTAACGGGTCCTGCAAGCTGTGTGGCAAGGCTGGAAAAAAAAAAACCGTTAACTACATGATAACCAGACTGTAGCCATGACATAGATGCTCCATTTTACATAATTCCAAGAACCGACTCAAACAGGAAACATCCAGTGGGGTGGTCTCCCCCAGCTGCCGGGTCTCCTCCCCAAATGCCTCCATGATGGGTAGGACCCTGTTTGCATTTCCAGGCTTTGTCCAGCTGTACCTGTGACAGGTCCCACCGGGCACCTGCGGGCACTGGGCTCATGGCCTGTTCCGGTGCCTCCTGCCTTGTTCTGGGGGCCTGTGAAGGGCATCCGGCTGTGGGGCCAGCCTGCTGGGCACAAGGGGTGCAGAGCCAGGGCCTGAGGATGACCGAGATTGGGGAGCTCCCTAAAACCACAGTGCCCAAACCTGACCCTACTTGTTGAAAACGTGTGTGAGCAGAAAAGAACCAGGCAGGCGAGGGGCCCCCCTTGTCCCCTCATATGTGATTGAACTCAAATTTTATGCTAACCTAAAACAGCCTGTTTGTGCCCATCAAACATACGTTATACATCTGCTTTAATTATTAAAGAAAAGTGCCCATTGACCAGAAGTAAAGAATGTCCATGATAAAAATAAAGATTAAATACCTCTCTTCGTGGGACACCAGTGCTGGTCCTCCTTCCATGATAAGTCTCCCTTCCCAGGTGCCAAGGCCCTGCTGACTCGCTGCATACCTGCTGGTCTGTTGTTTTGTTTTTTTTTGAAACTTGAAGGAATGTATCCCTGATTTGTTTGATGTTCTTTGTTCTGTCAAGACAAAACTGTGCTGAAAACCCTGCTTCTCCGGAGCAGTTCCTAAGAGCTACTGACAGCGGTCTCCTGGGTTATAGTTCTCAGTTTGACTCAAATAAAACTCTCCTCTATTCCTATTATAGATCATTTATTGATTATTTCTGTCGACATACAGAAACCTTGAGATTCAAAGTGCTAGACTAGCTCTGTTCAGTACTCATTTCCCGCCAGCATCTTCTGTTTTGCATCTGATTTTAAGATGAAAAAGACCAAGTTGCCTTCTGGACAGAGAGGTCTTGGTCATGAGCAAAGAGAACAAAATTCTTTACCAAGTTTAGACATGCCCGGTTGCTTGTAAGTCTTGTCAAATGTCACTGAATTGAGAGTAAGGGGAGTCTGTGAGAAGTAAATTCTAACTACAGAGGTTGTAATATTCCATCTCAAGGTTTCATGAATCCCCAAAGAGTCACACACTGTGTGGCCTTTTGTGTCTGGCTTCCTTCACTGAGCATGACGCTTGCAATGAACATTTACCTTTTAAAGTTCCTTGCCGCTGAAACCCTTTTGGGTGGGCTGGTCTCCACTTCCTGAGTGGTCTGTGGTTCTGAGGGGCCCTCTTTGGAAGTGTTTGTCAGGCCTGAGTGTCATGTGACTGTCCCCTGTCCCCGAAGGGGGGCCCCGGCAGGAAGAGAGGCACCTGGTCCAGGTGGGTGTGGTCACCTGGGGCATCAATGGCTCCATGATTGAGATGTCTGCGTCTTCAACAATGTCCAGAGCCCTGTGGCCTGGATCTGGCAGCAAGTCCGTAGGCACTGGGGAGCCCCAGGCCTGGGCCGGGCTGCCGGTCAGCGCAGGATCCAGGTTTTCTGCCACATCATGTCCCCGATGCCAAGCTCCTCATCCCACACCTCCTCCCTCCCTTCCCCATGCTCAGCCCTTCCCTCTCCTGCCCTGTGGGGCCCCATGCTTCCCTAATGGTGGGGAGAGGCAGGGTGCAGGTCCTGGGGGGTTGGGGTGCTGAGAGGCTGCGTTTGTCTCATTAAACAGTCTGGGTAAACAGTTTGGTCTTTGAGGTGGGTGTGGCTGCAGAGCCGGTGAGCTCAGCTCTCCCATTTGGAATCCTGGAGTGCTGGGGACTTGGGCTCGGCCAGGGGGAGTATGGGTGGATGAGGTGGTTGGAGACCCTTCCTCAACCCTGGGCCACCATCCCCTAACTTGTTCTGTGTGCAGTGCATGCCGTCACCAAGTGAGGGTGTTGGTGGTTGCACAGACAGCTCATAGTCATCCCCAGGATCTCATTCATACATATATTCATTCATTCCACCAATGTCAGTGGGTGCCATGTCCTGGCTACAGGGGAATAAATTTTGCCTTCCTTGATCTCAGGGGAGGGGAGGTGGACGTGCACCAAGGATTTGGAATGCAGTATGGAAAGCCGTGTTGTAGAGGGATGTACAAAGTCCCCAAAGGAACCCTGTGGGCGGGTGCCTGATGGGAGAGGTACCCTGAGTGAGAAGTTGAAAAAGTCCTTAGAATTTGCTGTATTACTAGACTTTTATGATAAACTTGTATTGTGCACTGAGAATGGAGAAAAAGGTATTTTCACTGTAAGGAAAGAATATTAATAACATTGGACTCTTTCTGTCGGCGAGGAGGGGCTTGTCCGAATCTTCAAGGTTGAAGTTCCGTCCTCAGTGCCCCTGGGGGATTCAGGTAGGCCGGGCTGGGTGAGGAGAGGCTCACACACTTGGAAAAATCCTCCCTACCCCTCATGACTGTGACCCATGCCCTCCTCTCAGCTTGTCCCACGGGAGGCACAGCTGAGGACGCTGGCAGTGACCCGGAGCAGGCTGCCTCGGGCCGCCATCCCCTCTCCTGCAGCCAAACTTCCTAAGCAGCCTCCCTGTCCCCACTGTGAAATGTAGACCAGCACTGACCACATGAAACCAAACAACATTCACTGCTCCATTTTCTTTCTGGTTCTTCCAACTAAAGACAGAACCCCTTGGTAGAGTTTTAGGAATTTAGAGGTAGACGGGGGCCCTCCTGCATCCTGGGGTCCCCTCGGCCGCCGTCCAGGCAGGGAGTGTAGCAGCCTATCCTCCCTCCCGGGGCCTGCTGGCTACGCCCCGGGACTGGGCCTGTTAGGTAACGGACAGGCGGCGTGTACGCGCTACTGGCAGCCTCTGGTCTCTTCTCCCCTGCCACCTGTAGCAGGTGGCGGGGAAGCCGGCTGTGACCAGTGATCACACAGCATCTCTGGGCACCACTATGGCCACAGGGAGATCATCCAGGGCGATGCACTCTGTGCTGGGAGTGAGGCTGGGACTCCTGCTGCACGAGTCCCATCCGGTCCCCGCCCAGCCTGCCTTCCTGCCTCAGGGTGACCCCGAGGTCTCTGGTCTGCAGGGTGAGAGGTTCCTGGCACTTGGTGGGGTGCTCAGCTGGGGCTCTGGCTATGCCCTGCGTGACATTCTGGAGGCCACGCTTGCATCGGACCTAGTGCCCTGGATCAGGCTGCAAATCCAGAGGTGTCCCTGACCCAGCCCTGCTGGGTCAGCCTGGAGGAGCTGGCATCTTCCTCCTCCCAGAGCCCACTGTTTCGGCCCCACTCTTTTTTTTTTAAATTTATTTATTTAATTTAATTTATTTTATTTTTGGCTGCGTTGGGTCTTCGTTGCTGCGCGTGGGCTTTCTCTAGTTGTGGTGAGCGGGGGCTACTCTTTGTTGTGGTGTGCGTGCTCCTCATTGTGGTGGCTTCTCGTATTGTGGAGCATGGGCTCTAGGCACATGGGCTCAGTAGTTGTGGCACATGGGCTCAGTAGTTGTGGCTCACGGGCTCTAGAGCGCAGGCTCAGTAGTTGTGGCGCATGGGCTTAGTCGCTCCGTGGCATGTGGGATCTTCCCAGACCAGGGATCGAACCGGTGTCCCCTGCATTGGCAGGCGGATTCTTAACCACTACGTTACCAGGGAAGTCCTTGCCCCCACTCTTGACCTTCTCTGCTGGCCTTTCAGTGTCCAGGGCTCCCCTGACCCCTGGAGGATGCAGTGGGGAAGATGCTGGGGGCGGGCAGGGGAGAGGCGCCCCAGGCCTCCACCTGATTAAAGGCCACGAGGAGTGACCAGAGTACAGCCAGAGTCTTTGTGGGGTGGGACTGACTTGGCTTTCCGGGGGAAGGGTGTCCCCAAGCCCTGATGTGCAGAGGGCTGAGCTGGGACCAATGTCCTTCCAGCCTTAGAAGGGAACAGTAAGGATCTCTCTGTCAGCTCCACTTTGGGGCCACAGCCCCCAGCTCTGTCCTCCTGCCCCGGAGTTCACCACGTGATACTGTGGGTGGTTCCAAAGGGAATTTATCCAAGTCAGAGGATTAAATCCACCCACCCAGACACCCACCCATCCACCTATCTACCCATCCATCCATCCATCCGTCCACTCACTTCTCTTGTGATGCAGGGTCTGTTCTCTGGATTAACCAGTTGTCACGTGACTGTAACCCTGATGTGATGTGAATGTCTCTTCTCCTCTGGGCAGATGTTTGCTCCCCTGGATACCATTCAGGTAAGAGACACTGACTCTCCCAGGGTGCTTCTCTGGGTGGGAATGAGTTCTAGATGTCTGGGCAGCTGCCTGTGGGGCTGGAGGTGAGCAAAGAATCAGGGAGTTGTCTCAATAGAGGTGACGCTTGGACCCTGGGAGTGGGAGTGGGGGTGGGGTGGGAATAGGATCCAAGGAGTGGGAAGAAGAGGCCAAAGGTGGGTGTGCTTTCTTGGGATGTCCCAGAGCAGGCCCCACGGCTGCCCTGGAGGAGCTGCCAGTACTAGCAGACGTGGTCCTCAGCCTTCACCTCTTCTCACCCCCTTGGCAGGGGTGGGGGCAGCTGGCCCGAGGCACAGGTCACTCCCCTTCCCAGCCTTGCCCACTGTCCAAAGTAATGCTGGCCTGGGCCTCGTGAGGGCTCTGTTTTTGGCCTATGTTTCTGTAATTGTCCAGGAATCCAGCAGACCTAGAAAGATTTTTACATAAGTGAATGAATGAGTGAATTAATGAATGAGTGAGTTTCTAGGTAGGAGTGGGAATGGCCGAGTCCTCCCTCATGGGTGAGCAGGCCCTGTAGAAACACACCAGCAAAAACAAAAGTCCCTGGCACATGTCCGCTGCATTTAAAGGGCAGCTTGGCAAGGCCCAGCCAGACGGCCCAGCAAGGCCCGTGCTCCTGGCACAGCCTAAGCCTGGACAGAGTGATGCCCGCCCGGCTGCTCTGGGAAGGAGCAGCGCCTCACAGCGTAGGCAGCAGGTGATCCTCCTCCCGCTCAGCCTGGGGCTGAGGCCTCTGCTCTAAGCACCTCCGACCACTCCTCCACCAGAGAGGCTGAAGGGCCACAAGGACAGGTGCAGGCAGGGGAGTGACTGGCTGAGGGGCCCAGAGATAAGGGAGGCTGCAGTGTCGTGGGCACTTGCCAGAGTCAACAGGGACACAGCTCCTGGGCCAGGCACTCCCGGAACTCCCGTCGCTCCTCTGGTTTGCTCAGCACCTGGACCGGGCAGACACTTAAGGTCACCTAAGGCCTGGGATTCTCCCCTGAATTCCCACCTGGTTGCCTGAAGCCTGATCCCCAGGTAAGGTCCCTCCCTCAGGCAGCTGTGTCTCTGAGCCTAGAGCCGGGGTCGGGGTGGCCAGCGATGGACCAGGCCCTCTTCCCCGGGGAGGGCAGGACGAGGGGACACAACCGGGCTGGGAGCCTCTCCAGCCGTAGCCCAGGCCTCAGGAAGTGCTACTCCGGAGGGGTTTGGATGTGAGGGACAGGGGTGAGCACAGGGCCATCACCCTGGGGCTCCCGGCCACAGACTGGAGGCCAGAGTTTCCAGAGGAGGAAGCCCAGAGGGCCCAGGCAGTGACTCATGCTCAGGGGACCCTGTGGTCACTCCTGGCAGAGGGGACAGGGCTCAGGCCTGATGGGAGGTAAGCCCAGACCAGGAGAGATTTACCCCCCTGCTGGGTGGGGCCGGTGGGGTCCACCAGACAGTGCTCTCAGCCTGCGCAGGGCCCAGGGGGTAGGGGTGGGGGAGGCGATGCCGGGCTGGGCAGGGAAGGAGTGAAGAGTGCCCTGGGCTCGTCCGGGATCAGCTGATCACCCTGGCTGCAGGCTGCTGGCACGTGGAGAACCAGACCCCCGAGCCCCAAACCCTGTGTCAGATGGCGCCAGGGCACAAGGAGAACCTGCAGTCCCCGCTGGGCCCTCGGCAGACGTCCCTCCAGGTGAGGGGGTCCCTGGAGGGCAGGAGGGCAGGCCTTCTCTTGTGGTCCTTTCTGGGACTGGGGTGCTGTGGTCCCCACGGGCAGGTCCCCGGGCCAAAGCCATCTCTGAGCCAGGTTCTCCAGCAACCCTGGTCTTTCCAGCGGGGGGGACGTGAGCAAAGGTGCCCCAGCCCCGGAAGCAGCACTTCCCAGCCGTGGCCATGGCCGTGGGGAAAGCTCGGGAGGCCGCTCTTGCCGCACCCCCCACCCCGCCCCGCCGTGCTGGAGCTCAGCATCCTCCACCTTCCTCCGCCTGCAGATGTGGCTGCCTCTGGCACTCCTCGTGTTTCCCTTCCTGGGAGAAAGGGGTGAGTCCCGAGGCAGGGCGTCCGGCTGCCCTAGAAGCCAGGCCCTGGCCCCCTGGACAGTCTGTGGTCCCTCCGCGTTGGGTATTCTATGGCCGGGAGGCAGGGGCCAGTCACCTGTGTCCCCCTCGCTCTGAGGTCCATCCTGGGCCCTCAAATTGTCCTGGCTTTTTCTGCCCAGCTCTGTGCCCCAAGAGACAGGGGTAGGATTGCATCCAAACCAACCAGGTCTTGAAGCACTGTGACCTGCTCCCTGCGCCCTGTGGGTCTGTGTGAGAATCCTCACAGTCCTGTGCCTTTTATAACTTTCAAAGTCCTTCCCCAAGGCAGCTCATCTGTGCACAGCTCAGGAGCAAACTGAGACCCAGAACGGGGACCAAGATTTTCTAACCCCCCACGTGCTCGAGCTTTCCCGGGCCTTCTCTCACCTAAACCTAAGAACAACAGCCAGGGGACCCTGCCTCTCGTCCCAGCAGGGGGACTGAGGCCTCCCCAGTCTCCAACCTGGGAGCCATCCACCACCCACGGGGACCATTTGCATCTAAATTAATTAACATTAAATTAAAAATTTAGTCACACAAGCACATTTCAGGTACCGAGCACGTCCATCACCGTGGAAAGTTCCACGGGGCAGCTGTTTGGGGTTCAGAATCTAGACAGAATCTAGAGGTGAAGGTGGGAGGGGAGCCAACCCTTGGGCCCCACCCCTGGGCCCTGTTCTCACAGGGGGTCCACCTGGGGGGCTTGCTGGGCTAACCCGTGACCCTCGGGCCATTTCCACCCATCTTTCCACCAGTGATCGGCTTTGTCCTGGAGGTCCACATCATTGGGGGCATGGTGGCGTCCCCGTGGCAGTGGCCCTGGCAGGTCAGCCTGAGAGAGCAGGGACAGCATGTCTGCGGAGGCAGCCTCGTCAGCCACCGGTGGGTGCTGACCGCCGCCCACTGCTTCTCCAGGTGAGTCCTGCTTCCCACTCGCTGGGAGGCCCCAGGCAGCTAGAGGGGAAGACAGTGCCGGCCCCCGACCACCCCCAGGACTCACTGACCGTCGCAGCCCCCCGCAGGTGACTCAGATGCCCACAGGCTGGGGTCACTCCAGCATCCGGCTCTCCTTCAGCAATTTGCCTCAGACACTGGCATTTTCTTCAAACTGTGAAAGAAAACATACTTTAATTATTTGACAATACTTGGAAGTAGGCACTTTTTTCCTATTTTTAAAATTGTGGTTCAATACATATAACATAAAATTTACCACCTCAGCCATTTCTAAGTGTCCGGTTCAGTGGTAATAAATACATTCATGTTGTTGGACAACCATCCCCACCATCCTCTCCAGCACTCTTTTCATCTTGTAAAACTGCAACTCTGTCCCATTAAATACTAACTGCCCATCCCCCTCCCCCAGCCCCTGGCGACCACCCTTCCACTTTCTTTTTTAAATTAATTAATTAATTAGTTTATTTTTGAAAGCTTTTTTCTTGGATCCTCTCCCTGAGAGCCTGGTTCAGCTCCTGGAGGAAACTCTCATCAAAGTGTAAGCACGCCCAGGACTGGTGCCCCAGGAGGTTTTAACGCCCAAGCTCCCAGGCTCAGTGTCCAGCAGCCACTTTGCATGTGTTCTCAGGCTTTGCAGCTTCTGCTCAGTGGGAGCGTCTCTGTAATCATCTGCCTGTCCAGTTTGGGGACAGAGGTTTGCTCTGTGACCTGGATTCTCCCATGGGACTTCACTTGGCCTTCAGTTTGTTCTTCACTTTCTTGTTGTGAGGATGGAAATCATGACTTCCAAGCTCTTTATGTGTCAGAGCAGAAACCGAAAGTCTATAGATGCATATTTTTCTGAGATAACACTAATATACAACAGAATTCACAGACTGTGAGACTCCAGTTCAATGAAGTGTGACGATTGTAACACCTGTGTGACCACCACCCAAAACAAGACATATCACCTGGAAGGTTTCCTCACATCTCCTTCTAGTCAAGACCCTCCTCCACCCTCAGAGGCAGCCGCCGTCATGATTTTTGTCACTGTAGGTTAGTTTTGCTGGTTCTAACGCTGCACATGGAAGGGTCACACGTGCCGTGTGGATGTCCTCTGCTCAGTGGAACGATGCTGAGTTCCACCCAGGTGGTTGTGTGCATATGGAACTGACTCCCTTCTGTGGGTGAGAAGAACTCCATGGTACTGAAGATACTCTCCTGTTTTGTATAGAAGCTTCATTGTGTCAACACCCACGATTCACATAAACCCATCGTGAATTAAGTTTTGTGTCTGATATAAATGGGGCCCCAGTTTCACTTCTCCCCACACGCTTATCTTATCAGCCCAGCACCATTGATCGAAAAGGCCACCCGTTCCCCATTCAATATCAGTGACATCGTGGTCGTGAATCAAGTGGTCCTGCAGTTCTGGGATCTATATCTACTCTGTTCTGTTCCTTTTATCTTTGTGTGCATCCTTCCCTAATGCATGGTCTTGGTTACTACAGCTCTAGTGTATGTCTTGATGTTGGAGAGGATGAGTGAGCCATCTTTGTCTTTTTCCTCTAAATTTTCTTGGCTATCCCAGGTCCTTTCCATTTTCATATTAACTTTAGAATCAGACTGTCAATCTCTGCAAGATGTAAGGCCGCTGGCATATTGATTTGGATTGCATGAGGCTACAAATCAAAATGGATAGAATTGATATCTTAACAATCCAGAAACATGACACATCTCTCTTTAGGGCTCTTAAAATGTCTCTCAGCGATGTTTTGTACTTTTTGTTGTAGAGGCTTTGCACACCTTTCTTTAAATGTATCATTAGTGGGTTTTGTTTTTTTTAATTCTATAGGAAATAGTTTTGCGTTTTTTATTTTCCAATTACTGGTGGATGATATTTAGAAATACAGTATTTTCTGCATATTGATTTTGTGCCTCACAGCCTCGCTGAATTCACTTATTCTGGTGTTTGCAGAAGATTTTTGTTTTTCTATGTATGTGATCGTGTCACCCACAAGTAAAGTGGGTTTATTTCTGCCGCGAGCTCAGCTCCGTCCGGAGTCCTGCAGTTCCCCGCGTGTCCACCAGAGGGAGCGCCTGGCTTGAAAAGCAGAGGCCCCGTAGCACCTGCCGGGCGGGGCTGGACAGATGCTGGGACGGGAGGTACTCGCCGCCCGGCCACCCCTTACCTGCCCACCGGGTCGCGGTCGCAGAGTGGAGGCCTGACTGCAGCTGCGGCCCTGGCCTGGGACCTCCGAGGAGCAGGCAGCCCTGCGCGTGGGCGTGGGGGGTGGACAGCTGGACCTGGAGCTCTGGTGTCTGCAGACTCTCCTACGTGTGACTTTGGCCTCAGTTCCCACGCGGAGAGGATGCTGAGCTGGGCCGGACCCAAGGCTGCTGCAGTGGTTCTTCCTCCAGGCCCAGCCTGTGGTCTGCGCCCTCCCTGCTGGGGAGGGTCATGGGTCAAGAGTCAGAGGGCAAGAGGGCAGGAGAGCCTGGGATGTGGGTCAGTTAAGGTGGCCAAAGCCCTCACTCAGCTCACCACGCCACCTGCAGTCAGGTACTGGCCGACCAGAGGTCCTTCAGGTTGTCCTGGG
Organism: Balaenoptera acutorostrata; assembly: GCF_949987535.1. Classification (NCBI taxonomy): domain Eukaryota; kingdom Metazoa; phylum Chordata; class Mammalia; order Artiodactyla; family Balaenopteridae; genus Balaenoptera; species Balaenoptera acutorostrata. The sequence continues at coordinate 38,864,816 of NC_080078.1, forward strand.
GGCAGGGTGGGGTTAGGACCAGGATGCCAGGGTGTCAGGGAGTCCCCATCCTCTGCCTCATATGCCTGGGCTTGCCTGGCAGGCCTCCCCAGGCCGTGGGGACACAGCATGTCTGGCCAATTGGGGCTGCCCCCTGGGCCTGGTAGTCCTGGCTGGTGGTCTCTGCAGGACAGCGGGGGAGGCTCTTGGGGAGGGGACAGGCTGTAGGAAAAGGGGGGCAGCAGCCCTGTGCTGTGGCATCACCCAGATATGAGTCCACACATGGGACCCCAGGCACTGACTCACAGTGTGGATCTCACGCTGAGCTCTTGGTGACTTACAATAAAGCTGCAGTAACCATGAGAGTGTGGTATTAATGGAGGGTAATGTACAGATGGATAGAACAGTAGCCCAGAAAAAGACCCACACGTACATGGTCACTTGTTTTCAAGAGAGAGTAAGGGTGGCCTTCTTAACAAATGTTTCTGGAACAACTGTGTCATCTGTGTGGGAAAAGACAAGAGTCTTGATGCTCGACTTGTAATTCATTCAAAATGGATCTTACACTTAAATGTAGACGTTAAAACTGTAAAACACCCAGAAGAAACCATAGCAGAAAATCCTCATGACCTGGAGGAAGGCAGAGGGGACTCAAAAACGACTAAAAGAAACAAAAAATTGGTAAATGGGACTTTGCCAAAATTTAAAACTTAAACTTAGAGTGACACTGTTAAGAAAATGAAAGTACAATCCCCTAACTGGAGAAAAATATCTGTAATGCATGTATCTGATAAAGGACTTGTATCCAGATTTAGAAAGAAAGGAGGGAGAGGAGAGAACTCCTACAACCCCCTGAGACAACGCCCAACGTGATTTAAATGGGCAACAGCTTGTGTAGACACTTCCTTAAAGATGAACCACGACCAAGGAACACCTGCTCACTCATTGAGAAAGTGCAGATGGAAGGAGACGCTGCCACACACCCTCTGAAATGCTGGAACGTCACGGGCTCTGCCCACAGTCTGCCCCACCTTCCTCTGAGCCGTGCAGTCCAAAGCCTGGGCCGGGCAGGTCCAGGTGGGAGTGCGCTCGCCCGAGAGGGGGTCACGCTGCAGAGAAGAGGCGAGGATGCTGCTGAGCGAAAGGGCTTGTGCTCGGGAGAGGGTAACAGATAGGAGATGGTGACACGTGGGCACTACCCAAACAAATTGAGGGATTAGGGACTGGAACCGGGTTTCACCCGCCAGAGAGGGGATTGCAGTAAACCCCGCGGTGTGGAACTGGGACTGAGAAGAGCTGGTGGTTTCAATATAGATATTGAACTGTAGATGTGAGGTGTGGGAGCCCGTGTGTGCTCACGTGTCAGCCCGTGTGTGCATTCCCTAGCTATATCCCGGGAAACCCCAAGAGCCTCAGCGTCACCCATCACAAGGTTCGGTTTCTAAACACTATTTGCCCCCGAGGGGCTGGGCTCCCTGGAGAAGTGACGGGAGGGGCCTGGAATCCTCTTGTTCAGGGAAACATTCAAAGAGAGCTGAGACCTGCACAAAAAGACTTGAACAGCGCCGTTCACAGCAGCTCCATGTTCATGCCCCCAACAGGAAACAGCCAGAAGTCCCCCCGCAGGTGCGAGATGAACATCCTGAGGTGCAGTCCTGTGACCCAAGTGCAAACAAGGCAGGACAACCCACTGTTCACGAGTGTTTGGAACCACCTCCCTGGGCACCAGGTGCCGCCTGGGTCACCCTGGGACTGAGTGGGACCGTGAGACTAAGGGCTAAGGGGCCGCACACGGCATGCACTCTGTTGATGAAGTCAGTTCCCATGGGGTGTAGGGAGTAGTCTCCACACTGCCGTCCAGGCTGGACGTGAGCAGCTGAGGGACGGGATGGGGACCCGAGGGAGCCGACTTCTCACCTGGGTGGGAGGTTCCAAGTCAGCAGGGGTGGAGGCTGGAGTGACCCCTGCACTGATGCATCCGAGGTGGAGACGTGAGTCTGAAGCCGAGTGTAGCTTCACGGAGATGCAGGTGGATGCGTATAAAGATACCACGGCTACAAGGATACACACCAGTCAGTACACACACAGCCTGGCTCTGTCAGCCGTGGGGGCCGGAGGGCAATGACACCCCAAGAGTAACGAGCACACTCTGTACCTGGATCTGGGTCTCTAAGTCCTCCTGCAGTAAAGGGAACTCGTCTCCTCGGAGAAATGATGCTGGGACCGATTCTGGGACTGAGGCAGGAAATACACCAAATGAGCCTGGAGACTCTGTCCCAGCCCAGAGGGGACCAGGGAGACGAGACAATTAAATGTCACGTGGGGCCCGGTTGGGGGCCTGGGACAGACAGAGGACACTAGGGGAAAAGTAAGTAAATGTGAATAAACTATGGACTTTAGTTAATATAATGCATCATATTGGTTCATAATTATAACAAGTGACTCATACCAAAGGAAGATGTTAACAAGAGAGGAAGGGACTTCCCTGGTGGTCGAGAGGTTAAGACTCCGCGTTCCCAGGGGGCCTGGGTTCGATCCTTTGTCAGGCAACTAGATCCCACACGCATGCCACAACTAAGAGTTCGCATGCCACAACTAAGGAGCCCTTGAGCTTCAACTAAAGAGCCTGCCTGCTGCAACTAAGACCCAGCACAACCAAATAAAACAAAATGAAACAAGAGAGGAGCTTGGATGAGGAGTATATGGGTGCATCTACACTGACTTTGAAATTTTTCTATAAATCTAAACTTATTCTAAAAAATTACATTAAAAAAAAAAGAAATACAGAATACAGTCTGAGGCCCAGACTGAGCCCAGTGGAGACAGCTCAGGCCCTGTGACTGCAGTCTCTGTGCCAGCTCGCCCCCCTGCCCAGTGTCCCTGTCCCCCCACCTGTCTCCAGGTCCCGTGGTCTCTGTCACAGATCAGTTAGGCACAGCACCAGCTGCCTAGCTGCCCTTCCTAACCGTCCTCTGTCTGGCCAGGGCCTGATGACAGAGCTGATTAGGACCTCTGGGAGGGGCGGGACTTTCCTGCCCCTCCCTCCTTCCTGCCCCAGCTCCCAGCCTGGCTCCTAAGCACACGCTTGTGGGTCCCGCTGAGACACTCTAGGTCAGCCACGCCCTCTTAGGTGGGGGGAAACTGAATCACGGGGGCGGGTGGGGAGCTGCCTGATGATCCACAGCGTTGGGGAGCGGGGCACAGACTTGTCTCCTTCCCACCAGCACTAGGCCCGGAGCCGCGGCTCAAAAGTGCATGCTCCACGTTTGACCCGGTGACAAATACACATAAGGATGACAGTGACAACACTTCTGTGTACAGGGCCTGCGCTGAGCCCGTGAGGACTGCACACCTGGGAGGGTGGCCTTGGGGGAGGGGACCTGTCCTTATCAGCCAAGCACAGGGTGGGGGAGGGAGAAATCGGAGCCCAGGTTGCCCCTCCTAGGGCCCAGGAGGCCTGGGGTCATCCTGTATGGAGGGCGGGGGCAGGTCTGGAAAAACCCAGGTCCTCTGACTCTGGGACCCCCAGTGCCATCCCTGGGTCCCACTTCAGGGCCCTCACCTGTCCCGGCTCAATTCACTCCAGCACTGGGGACCCCGCTCCCCACCTGCACCCCATCACATATGTGGGGGGCAAAAGGATGGCCCCTCCAAGATGTCCTCATCCTAATGCCCAGAACCTGTGATCCTGCCAGTTTACAGGGCTTCGCAGATGTGCTTCTGGTGACGAGACGGGAGGTTACCCTGGGTTACCCGATGGGCCCAATGTCATCGTGTGAATCCTTAAAAATCACAGACTCTTCCCCAGCTGTGGTCAGAGGAGCCGGGAAGAAGGCCGCAGGGTCAGAGAGCTGCACCACGTGGCTTTGAAGATGGCAGAGGAGCCAGGAGCCCGGGAACGCAGTGCCTCCAGAGGCTGCAAAAGTGAGGAAACACATTCTCCCCTGGAGCCGCCAGGAAGAACACAGCCTGCCGACACTTGACTTTAGCCCAGGAGACCCATGTCAGACACGTGACCTCCAGAACCATAGGGTAATAAACGTGTCGGTACATGACAAAGTTTGGTAACTCCTTCCAGAGGCCATGGGAAAGGAACACACCACACTGCCCGGAGGGCTTCCTACCTGCAGGGGCTCAGGCCTGCTGCCTGGAAGAAACGCCACAGGCACCCATGATCTGCTGTGTAATCTGGGTGGGGGGCGGGTGGCAGCACAAACTGAAAATGCAGGGCCCCTTGTTAAAAAATTACTACAGATCCCAAAACGGTGACAGCACAGCAGTGAGTGGGCACGAGGCCTTCTGAGTGTGGGGCTCCAGGTGGTGGCACAGCCCACGGGCCACTGAAGCCATCCTGGCACTGTTGTGAGGTCCCCTGGACGTGGTCTCTGTGACATGGTGCTATTTCTGTCCCCATTTGAAGGCAAGCAGGCGGAGGCACAGGGAGGGGCATCCTGGCCCAGGCGATGCCCTCCTGGCCTGGGGGGTCTCCTGCAGCCCATAAGCCCGGGGGCCCGGAGTGCAGGACCCTGAGCACCCAGGTGCCATCCCCTAGGGAGGATGCTGGTTCAGCATGGCCTCTCCCTGGGGTAGAAGCCCCCCCCAGCCCTGCCGCCCCTTTCCAAGGCCCAGGGCGCCCCCGACGTAGAGAACCCACAAAGCGGGGGTGTTGCTTGCCTCAGATCTTGCTCCAGTTAGGAGCTTCCTCCGGGAGGTCACCATCTGCCCATCCTCGGGGGGAGCAGCTGGACGCCGGGACGCCGGGAGGGGGGCTGGGGCTGGGGCTGTGCCACGACCCTCCCCTTCTCCCTCCCCCAGGCTGCATCCTGCTGTGACTCGGTCTCTACTAAGTGACCCTGGGATCCACCAGGGCAACAGCAGCAGCCTCTTCCAGTCATAGAACAGCTGCAAGGGCTCACTCAGGATGGGGAACCCAGGGGCCCTCAGCACCCACCTTGCCCGATGGACCCTGGCCCTCCCCGCTCTTTGTCCCGACGTTCCAGGAGCCCATCTGCAGAGACCTTTGTCTCCAGCCCTCAGCACCACAGGCTCTTTCTCCTGCCCCCCACCCCCGCCAGGGACTGATCCCCCTCCATCTGGCTGGGCGGGGTCCTAGTGGTCAGATCCATCGAGGGCCATCTGCACAGAGGCAGATCCTGAGACAGCAGAGCCCTGGGGCCCAAGTTTGGCTGGGGTCTGTGAGGGCACAGGGCCAAGCAGGAGGGCAGGAGGGGGCTGGAGAGGGCCAGGCGCCCCTCCCCCTGCCCTGTGGTCACCCTCGAAGGCCTGCCAGCAGCGGGAGCATCAGCGTGCTCGCCTGGTCACTCCGAGGCCCTCACGTTCTCCCACCAAACTGTGCGGCCATGGCCATCAGTGGGCGCGTTCCGACCTAGACGAGTGGACGCTGCAGGAGACACAGCCCGTGTGGAGGGGGGGCAGAGGGTGGATTTAGAGCCTAGGCCTGGGCTCCTGGTGTGGCAGGAGCTCGCCTTCAAGACTAGACAGGGGGGACTTCCCTGGTGGTGCAGTGGTTAAGAATCTGCCTGCCAATGCAGGGAACACGGGTTCGAGCCCTGGTCCGGGAAGATCCCACATGCCACGGAGCAACTAAGCCCGTGTGCCACAAATACTGAGCCTGCGCTCTAGAGGCTGTGAGCCACAACTACTGAGCCCGTGAGCCACAACTGCTGAGCCCATGTGCCACAACTACTGAAGCCCGCACACCTAGAGCCTGTGCTCCGCAACAAGAGAAGCCACTGCAATGAGAAGCCTGCGCACCGCAACGAATAGTAGCCCCCGCTCGTCGCAACTAGAGAAAGCCCACGCGCAGCAATGAAGACCCAACGCAGCCAATAATAAATAAATTTATTAAAAAAAAAAGACTAGACGGGGGCTGAGCATGTAGAGAATGAATTCATGTGCTGGCTTCTGCCTGGGGACCTCAGACACTCAAAAGAGCATCACTCTCACCATTAAAAGAAAACAAAAAGTCAGACAAACTGCAAGCTCACAGCTTTTCTTGAAGCCTCAGGAACTGGGGCTGCAGGGCAGGCAACCAACCTGAAATCCAAGGCAAGAGAGAGACAGCACGGGGCTCGCTCTCTGGGAAGTGACAGAGAAGAACCCACGAGCCCAAGAGCTGGCTCTTTGAAAAGAAGCAAAGTGGATTAAACGTCATCCAGACTATACTAGAAAAACAGAGAGAAGACACAAACCCCAACACCCAGAAGCCAAGAGGGGCGTCATTGCAGACCTGCGACATGTCCAACCTATAATAAACATTGTCGGTAATCCGTACCCAGAAATTTGAATTGAACTAAGTCCTTGAGAGATACAAACTACCACAAAAACACTTAAGAAGAAATAGATACACTCAGTAGTCCTATGTCTATTTTTTAAATTGAATTTCTAGCCCCACCCCCAATTTCCCAAACAAAACTTCAAACCCAGATGATTTCACTGGTAAATCTACCACACATTTAAGGCAGAAATAACATCAAACCTACATAATTTATTCCAGCAAATAGAAGAGGAAGAAACACTTCCCAAATGATTTGATAAGGTCAGGACTACTCTGTCTACCAAAATTAGACAAAGACGTTAGAGAAAGGAAACTACAGACCAATATCCCTTATCAACATAGATGCAAGAATTAAACAAAATATTAGCAAATTGAATGCAGAGATATACAAGGAAGATAATACATCATGACCAAGAGGAGTTTTGATAAGAAAACCAAACAGAGACATTATAAGAAAAGAAAACCACAGACCAGCATCTGTCCTATAAAGAGACACCAAAATACTTAATACAATTTTAGCAAATTGAGTTCTTAAGAATATTAAAAAAATGGCAGATCATGGCCAAGTACAATTCATTGCAGGAATATAAGGTTAGTTTAACATGTGAAAATCAATTAAGGTAACTCACCATATTAACAAACTAAAACAGCAAAAGTATTATCACTTCCTTAGATGCAGAGAAAGAATTTTACAAAATTCAACACCCATTTGTGGCGAACAGAAATGCTCAGCAAACTAATCTCAACAGTGCGCTCTAGTTAAAATGCGCGGAACTGGAGAAAGCCTGAAATAGACGTACACAAGGCCAGGTGATTTGTGAGAAAGATGACAAGGTAATTCAGTGGGTAAAGGATGGTTTTTTCAAAAATGTGTTAAAACAGCTAGATACCTCGATGGGAAAATCAGAGCCTAGGTCTGACCTAATATCACACACAACTCAGAGACTCAGAGATGTCCACAGCCAGACAGAGCATTGCTCACACCCGAGACAAACTGCAAATCAACACATTTTCTTGATCCCATTAGAGACCCGATGTCACAGGGCAAACAGCTGACCCAAAATCTGGAGGGGGCAGGGCTGAGCACTTGGTCACCTGGGACGGATTCTGCTATAGCCAGGGACAGGCGGGCCCCAGAGCCAGGTTGGTGTCTGGGCAGGGTGGGGACAGAGCAAGGCTCCCTTAGGGCACAGGAGGAACCACTTGGGTGGCGGTGTCGGGGGAAGCAGGGGTCCAGGAGGCTGTCAGGTGGGGAGGTAGGCTAGAGGCCCCGGGTGACGAGCAGGCCCAGGGGAGAGTAAGGAAGTGGGGTCGATGGATGGACAGGGACAGTGGTGCTGGGTCTGGTGGGGGAGTGTCCAGGGAAGGCTGGCGCTGGCCTCTCCTGTCATCTCCCCTTCACTTCCCTCTGCCTGTCCCTCTGCTGATGGCACTCAGATCACCACATAACAAGGTTCCACTGATGGCAGAGTTAACTGCTCAGATAACACCCAGAGATGAACATTGTCCGACTTCACAGAGGAATCGGGTCTGCCATCTGGGGTGGGGGCTGCAGGGCCCCTTCCTGGCCAGAGGGACTCGGGCACTGGGTCTGAGTCATCCACTTCCTCCCCTCTGGATTGGATGACCAGCACCCTTCCCCTGACCCTGTCCTGCTCTGTGAGGATAAAGGAGCAGGGAGAGCGGGCTGGGCAAAAGCAGCTCGACTGGCCAAGGTGAGAACCCCCAGCAGGACCCCAACATCTGGGTGTCACTGTGGAACAGGGTGGCCAAGACTCAGATCCGGAGCACTGAGGCCCCAGAACCCTGGCCTGGACTGACCCCCCGATCACCGGGGGCCCCGACTCCACCTGCACCCCATACCCTGCAGAACCCGCACCCCCAGACCCCCCACCCCGCAGAACCCACACCCCACAGACCCCCAGCCAAGCTCCTGCTGCCCTTCCGTGCTCCTTCCAGATGCTCCATCTGCTGGTGCTGGCGCTGCCCCTCCTGGTGAGCCTGGCCCATGCGGCCACTGGTGAGTCCTGACCCTGGGCCCGTGCTGTCTCTGTCCCCTCACCTCACCCCCCACAAGCCCAGGGATGGGTGGGTGGGTTCAGAGAAGCCCAGGGTGGTGCTGGCACAGGGAAGGGCTGAGCCCTGCGGCTGGGCCGTGTCGTGTCCTGAAGGCACTTCCTGCCCCAGCCCCAGACCAGGCCCTGTAGCGAGCAGGCATTGTGGGGGGACGGGAGGCCCCTGGGAGCAAGTGGCCCTGGCAGGTGAGCCTGAGATTCAGCACCCAGTACTGGAAACACATCTGCAGGGGCTCCCTGATCCACCCCTGGTGGGTGCTGACTGCGGCCCACTGCGTCGGACCGTAAGTCTCCACAGGGCCTGGCGGGTAAGGGTGGGCCTGGGGCTCCACTCACGCTCCTGGGTGTCCCGGAGGTGGCTCAGCCCCTGAGTAGGTGCCCCTCTCTCTCCCCAGGAAAGTCCAAGACCCCATAGTCCTCAGGGTGCAGCTGCAGGAGCAGCACCTCTACTACCAGGACGAGCTATTGCCCATCAGCAGGGTCATCCCCCACCCCAACTACTACATAGCTAAGAACGGGGCAGACATCGCCCTGCTGGAGCTTGGGGACCCCGTGAACATCTCCAGCCACGTCCATCCGGTCACCCTGCCCCCTGCCTCGGAGACCTTTCGCCCGGGGACTCGGTGCTGGGTGACAGGCTGGGGCAACTTGAACAGTGGAGGTGAGTGTCAGGGATCGCTGGAGGGGGACTTGGGCACATCACGGCTCCACCACCTGGGGTTTCCTCTGGGGAACAGGGTCCCAACCGGCCAGCACAGGGCGGTGACCCCACACTCTCCTGATGCAGCATCCTTCCTCTCCTCTCACCCCCAGAACCCCTGCCACCACCATTTCCCCTGAGGCAGGTGAAGGTCCCCATTGTAGAAAACAGCATCTGTGACATGAAATACCACACTGGCCTGTACACAGGGGACAACATCCCGATCGTCCGGGACGACATGCTGTGTGCCGGGAATAGCAAGAGGGACTCCTGCCAGGTGAGTCTCACGTCCCCCTGCAGCCCCTAGACGCTCAGGCCTCACAGCCACCGCTGACTCCTCCCCTCCCCAGGGCGACTCCGGAGGGCCCCTGGTCTGCAAGGTGAATGGCACCTGGCTGCAGGCGGGTGTAGTCAGCTGGGGCGACGGCTGTGCTCAGCCCAACCGGCCAGGCATCTATACCCGCATCACCCACTACTTGCACTGGATCCACCAGTACGTCCCCGAGGAGCCCTGAGCCTGGTCCCCAGGGTTGCCACCTGGGTCAGCAGAGAAGCCAGCCCCCTCCTGTCCCCACACCGCTGCTTCCTGCTGAGGCGGTGTCCTTCCCCACCTTCCCTGGCCCCCTGCCCTGAGCACCCCCTGCTGACGCCCCTGCCCCAAGCCCAGGGAGCGGGCAGTGGGCACTAATGCTCATTAAAGATCATGGAAAGCAGACGTGGTCGTCGCTGTGTTTCTGGCTGTGGGTGTCGCTGAGGGAGAGGGAAGGGTCCAGGGCCCAGCCAGGCGCAGCCACCCTCTCTGTGGGCCCCCGGCTCCTGAGCAAATGCCTTGCTGTGGGGATGGCCCTCACCCTGCCCCGTGTACCCGGGGCTGACTTCTCTGCACACTGGCTTGTATCTCTTTTTGGTGAGTGGCATCATGCTTTCGGGACAGATAAAGAAACACGGGCCATTTAGATGATTCTCGGAGCACCAGGTACCCAGCAATGGGTTCAAGAGCCGGAGCATCGTCCCCCTCAGCCAGGTCCCTCCATTTCGCTTTTGCAGCCTGTCCCCTCCCCCAGCGCCACCCCACCCATCCCAAGACCAACAACCAGGACTACCCAGCCCAGGGGATGGCCCCCGGGGAGGGCTGCCAGGCAAGCCCAGGCATGCGAGACTGAGGATGGAGACTCCCCGACTCCCTGGCGTCCTGGTCGTCACCCACTCTGCCTCTGGGATGACCTGGAGGGCCTCTATTTGGCCAGGGGCCAGGACTTGACTGCAGGTGGTGTGGTGAACTGGATGAGGGCTGTGCTCCACCTCCTTGTTTCTACACAGAAACTCATCAACTGTCCCATCCTCCTGCCCTCTAACCCTTGACCTATGACCCCTCTCTAGCAGGGAGATTGCAGGCCAGAGGCTGGGCCTGGGGGAAGAACCACTGCAGCAGCCCTGGGTCCGGGCCAGGTCAGCATATTCTCCCTGTGGGAACTGAGGCCAAGGTCACACGCAGGAGAGTCTGCAGACCCCATCACTCCAGGTCCAGCTGTGCCCTGCCCCCAAGCCCACACCAGGGCCGCCCACTCTGGGAAGCCCTGCAGTTCCCAGAGTCTCCACCAGAGGGAGCCCTGGCACCTCCTGGGAGGGGCTGGGCAGGTGGGGTGTGGGGGAGGGGCTGGGCAGGTGGGCAGTGGGGGAGGGGCTGGCTGCAGCCCTGGGCCCTATGCTGGGAACTCGCTGCCCACCCGGGTCAGAGCAAACAGGCCCCAGCCTCAGCCAAGTAGAGCCCTGGATGGCACCTCCCACCACCTAGACCAGCCCAGAGGCAGCTAAGTGGGTCAGGAGGCCTGCCGTCCCAGTGTTGCTGGGCTCCTGCTTTGCTGCGTGGAGAGAAGGGCTTGGACCCTATCCTGAAGCCAGCTCTGCATTGGACACAGCCTGCCATTGTGTTCACAGCCACGGTCTGTGAACTTGTGGAGGATCACAAGTCGTATCCTGACCCAGCCCCCTTCTGTACCTGCTCTCATGGGGAAGGGGTGAGGGGGGGTCTGTGCACTGGGGCTGCGGGCGAGAGGCCAGCAAGGCGTGGGGCAGGTCTAGGGTCAGAGCCTTCAGGTAGGGAGACAGCAGAGAGGGGGGTGGCCCCTGCAACCCCAGGTGACTGCCCAGCTGGGAAGCGCTCCCACGGGGTCCGCCCCCTGCTCCCACAGCACCCGTTCCTGCTGTGAGCCCTGGCAGAAACTTGTTCCTAGTTGGATCAGACCCTGTTTCTCCGGTGTGTGAATGATATCACATGGTTCTGGCTGCCAAGATGAGCTCTACTTTTCCAGGGAAGGAAGGCTTTCTATCTGCGATCTGCCCAAGGCGGGGGGTGGGGGGGGGAGCCTGCAGGAGGCCTTTGTGGAGCCCCATGCCGCTGCTGGTGGTGGAGGCATCACCCAGGTTGGCCCTCACCAAGGCCACGGGCTTGCCACCTACCCATGTGAGGGACCGATTCTGACTGTGGAAATCCAACGCATTTCTTAAATAAGTTAATATTTATTCTGCTCTGCTTTGCCCCCTCCCCTCCCCTCCCCTCCCCTCCCCTTGGCTTGAGAAGCCGAGTTTTCTGCATCCGATTATTGCAAATGTTTAACCTGAATTTATAAAAGAAACAAAATGAAACAAGGGGGCATCAGCTGAAACTCAGCCCAAGCCCCACGGGCAGTGAGGGTCTTATTGCATGGTCCCCACTCCCTGGTGACCAGCTGTTTCCCAGAGACCGGAGTCAAGGGCATTCTCCGGAATCCTGAGGGGGAAAGAACGATGGGCAGTGGGTATGGAGGGGGGATGAGACAGCAATGAGTGGTGGAGACAAATGGATGAGAACTCAGACTGTGAGCAACATGAAGCGTGACCACGGTGGCCTTGGGGATGAAGCTGGAGGGCACAAACGGCCCTAAGCATGTATAAAAATAAGCGGATGTGAGAATGGGGCTCTGCTAGGTGGCCTCTGCTTTTCTCCTTTTGGTGTTTTCTGGTCCTTGTCCCTTCGACATAGCTCTTGTTACGGGACTGCTGACCAGGCCGCTGGCACGGCCTGGGACCATGGCAGCAAACTCGGAAATCCCAAACTTGAATTGAGGCTTCAGGCTGTGGGCTCCCCCTGCTCCACTTTGCCCAGAATAGCATCTGCCTCCTCCTCCCTGGGCTGACATCCTTCTGGCACCTTTGCCCTCAGTGGGGCCGGACCCAGGGTCCACGTGTAGCCCTGCCTGGGCCACCACCCTGCCGGGTGCACCCCAACCCCAGTGCCAAAGCCTGTGGGCACTGCACCCCGAGCTACACGGGCTTGTCCACACTGTCACCCAGGACTGGGGTGGACCCTTTCTTCGGTGGGCTCTCAGGGACTGTGAGGTGCAGCCCCCGCCCCTCCTCTGGGGGTTCTCCCGAGGCCACTGGAAGCTCCGTCTGCTGGGGTTCGGGAGGTGCCGTGATGCCTGAGGAGGAAGGTCTGGGCTCTGGGGCGACACCATGGCCACCATCCAAGAACAGGTCCCCCCTGGGGCCCCCCACGTCCAGCGGCTCAAAGGCAAAGTTCGGGATGGTCAGGTGTTCCGTGCGGCAGGGGACTTGGACCCGCCGTTCCCCCTTGGCAGCAGTGTCCAACCCTGCACTGTCTGTGGGCTCCAGGGGGTCCCTGTGGGGCACAGCCTCGCAGGACGGGGTTCTCCGCCGCAGGGTGGTGCTACCGCCCTCCGCCGCAGGGGCCCGGGCCGCACCCTCGTCCTCCGCGGGGGGCTCTATGGAGATGCAGGGGGGGCTCATCTTCTTCTTCCTGCGTGCTCCCAGGGCCAGCTCGGCCTCCAGGGCCCGGGTCTTCGCCTCCCCGGCCTCTGGGCGGCTGTCCCCACAGCCCTGCTCCACAGAGGGTCGCCTCTGCTCGTCCGCCCGGCCCGGCTGGTCCAGGAAGCCCTGGGCATTGACACTGTAGAGCCTGTGCAGGTCTGGCTCACCGCCCACCACCCCGTGGGCAGCAGGTGAGGCCGAGGGGCTGTGGGCAGAGCTGGTGATGTGGCTGACCTCCTCATCAGCCGGGTCTGGGGCCTCAGCCTCCTCTGCGCCCAGGGCCGGTGGCCGGCTGGAGATGTAGTTCTGTCCAAAAGTGTGCTTGCGGATGCGGATGCTGGTGGGCCGCGGAGAACGGGGCGGGGACCTCAAGGAGGGCCCCAGGGGCGCCTGCCTCACAGGGGTCTTCCCACCAGGCTCTCCCCAGCCCGGGCTGCTGTCCCTGGGACCATCGACCTGCCCTTCTAGGGACTCTGTGCAGACTACCTCCTGCAAAGACATGGAGTCATATGAGACCAGCCAGAGACCAGGCAACAGGGACCCCTCCCCCAACCCCAGGCCAGGATGACCTCGTGACCCCCAAGGCTATGGGCCGGGATGAGATAGGGCTGCGAGACACTGGTGTGGAAGCACTGTTCCCCAGCCCTAGTGTAGGAGGACCCCACCAACGCTGGTCATGCTGGGGAGGGGCTGTGAGGAGCAGAGGGCTGGAGCCCAAGCTTCCATGGGCAGAATCTGCCATGGGCCCCTGGAGACCCGATGGGGCACAGAGCCAGGCTGCAACCACTGCCTGACTCCGGCACCACCAGCCCAGCTTGACACCTCAAGGAGGGAGGAAGGGAGAGGGGCCGAAGTCTCAGGTGAGAGTGGTCTGTGGGTACATCCAAGCCCACAGGAAAGGTTGCTGGGGGGGCCTGGGGGAGGGCGAGGCTGCCGCCTGAGGGGACACGGGTCCCCATGGCCAGGTGCCACCATCACAGGTTCCAGGGACACAGCACCTACTTCCCCAATGTCCCTGTCGCTCATCCTTCAAATGGGGAGGGAACCCCCACGGATCCCCCAGGCCTCAGCTGAGGACCGGAAGTCTCCTCCTACCTGTGTGCAGAGCAGCTGGCTGAGACTAGGGGAGCAGGCTGCACCCAGAGGGGTCAGGGCACGTTGGGTGTCACCGCCCCTGGCCGGGGAGGACATGGCCGACGGGACCTGGAGGGATGGGCAGGACTCCACGGGCGGCAAGTGGGCGGTGACCGGGCCTGGGGCAAGAAGGTGCCTGAAAGGTGCATCCGCTGCTGGCCCCACCCCTGCCCCTGCCGGCCCTGGCCGGCCCCGCCCGCCCAGGTCCTGGCTGTCTCCGCGTGGGGCTGTACCCGAGGTGCCCGAGGCGCCCGCGTAGGTCTCCATCTCCACCTCCTGCAGAGGGTGGGGATGAGCGGCCGCAGCGGGCGCCACGGGCCGGAACATGTAGCTGTCGTTGGGCAGCGAGAGCATCCTGGACACAGACACCTTGCGCACGACCAGCAGGTTGGGGGCGTCCGGCGAGGCACCCGGGCTTGGCGAGGCCGTGGGCCTGGGGCGGGCGGGGGGCCCCTGCGCCATCTCCAGCTCGACCTCCGCGTCCAGCTCGGCATCCTCGCGGGCCTCCTTGTTGCTCTCCTCCAGGTGCTTCATGAGCACGGCCACCACCACATTGACCAGCACGAACTGGGCCACCAGCACGAAGGTGACGAAGTAGATGGGCGAGATGGCCGGCAGGTAGCTGAGGCAGTGCTTGTCCTCACGGGCGCACTCCCGCAGCGTGTCCTGCAGGCGGAGGGCGGCGGGCAGGCTCCCACCTCCGTCTGCGGGGCCTTTCGTGGGCTCCCACCGCCCCGCCCACCGCGTGGGCTGGTACCTTCATGATCCCGTTCCAGTTGTCCCCCGTGGACACGCGGAACAGTGTGAGGAAGGCCATGCCAAAGTTGGAGAAGGTGGCGTGTCTGCTCAGGCCCTCGCAGGGGTTGTCCTCACTGCACTCTGCCGGGAGGGATCTGGTCAGCCCGCCTGTCGGGGCCAGTCCGCACACAGGCCCTGCCCTCTCCCAGGGAGAAAGTCACGCTCCTCTGGGATGCAGGGTGGTGGCACAGCTCAGGGGCCCTGGCAGGTGGGTGCCTTCAACACAGGCCCAGCTCTGCATCAGCATGCCCCCCTTCTGTTCTGAGGAGTAACAGGGCTGCCCTGGGCACGAGGCGGCCCAGATTCAGGTTGTGGGGCACTAGCTGCTGGGTCTGAGGAGTCCCCTCTGGGCCGACCCTGAACGGTGACAGCCGCCTCACTCACCTCACAGGCAGGCCCACTGGTGTCTCCTGGAACCCACTGAGCCTTCAGTGACACCCAAAGGGGAGGGGGCTCCCACAGGGTCTGGGCTGCCACGAAAGGTTCCCATGGGTCCCTGCCCGGACTAGCCAGAGCCTCACGCCTGAGGATCTGAGGAAATCCTTGGTGACAATTAAGGACTTGCTGCAGCATGTCCCCTGGGGACCAGGTAGAGTTCAGGTCACACCTGCATGGGGGCACATGCACCCACACTCATGTGCAGCTCTGTCCTCCTGGCCTGGGTATGAACACATGTGCGTATCTGTGTGCACGTCATGGGTCTGCCACAGCACTTCTCCATGTGCCAAGTACATGGTCACCTCACGGTGAAGGGCTGACGGGAGCAGGGGCCCGGGCCTCAGCCTGGCCAGCACCCGGAGCCGTCCGCGGACTGTGTGCTCATGCGTGATGCTGCGCCTTAGGGACCCCGTGTCTAGAGTGTGGGCCACGGCGCGGCTGCACTCACCGAGCCTCCCAAACAGCTCCACTCCCAGGGCAGCATAGATAAAAAACAGGAGCATGAAAAGCAGGCCGAGGTTCCCTACCTACATAGGAGAGAAGCAGAATGAGGTCAGTGGGGCCTCAGTCCCACCCCACCCCCTTTACCCAAGACCCGCCCAGCAGGGGATCAAGTTCCTGGGGACTGCCTCGAGCCCTGTTCTTAATCCATCCCTCTTGGCCTCGGAGCTCCTGTGGCCCCCAGGGCTCCCTGTCCTGCCTGGTGCCCAAGGCCCCTCTGCTGGCCTCTGCCCCTGCTTGGCTCCTCATGCCCACCCTGCACCCAGGGTGCTGCCTCCAGCTCCTCTGCTCCTCAGAACCTGGGAGGCGTCCCGAGGGCTCTGGTGGACTCTGTGCAGGGCCTGCCTTCAGCCTCAGGGTCTGCACCTCAAGCTGAAGGCTGAAGCTCTGCAGACAGTGAGGTCTGGCCTGACCCCTGCCCGAGGCTCTTCTGTGAACTTGCCGCCCACCCTCCCAGCGCCTGCTCACGCTCACTCTGGGCTATGGGGGGGGGGCCGCGCAGGGGCACCCTCACACGCCTCCCTGACCCTGATGTGGCTGCTCCCCCTCTTCTCCAGCACCTGCTCCAGCCCCCAGCGGCTTGGCACTGGGGCGTGGCCAGGCCCGGGTTTCCCATCCTCCACCCCCACCCCTTCCCGTCACTCCCACAGACACTGGGCAGGCTCCAAGGAGCGCTGAGTATAACTCAGGGCTGAGGAATCCTGCTAAGGGGACCAGTGGGGGCCGGCTGAAGGTGGAGGACGTGGAGGGCTGGGGGGTTAGTGGGCAGCTGGGGAGGCAGCTGGGTGGATAGAAACATGCTGGGCTGGTGGACAGACAGCTGGCCAGGAGGGCTGGATGCTGGACAGCTGGACACCTAGTAGACGGGTGGACAGACAGCTGTCTGAATGGATAGACAGATGTGTGGGTGGCTGGGTAGCTGGAAAGCTAGTTGAGAGGGCTAGATCCACGGCCAGATGGACATGTGGATGGATGGCTGGTCAGGCGGACTGGCAGAGGGACTGAATACTGCACAGATGGGGCGATAAGACTTTCAGCTCAAGAGACCACAAAGGATCAGTGTGGTGGCTGTTGGGCACAGGACGCGAGGACGCAGGGCCTGAACTGGCTCCAGAGGAGAGAGGCCTTTGGCCAACACCTGAGCCCTGGGTGTGGTCCTCCAAACTCGCCAAGCACACCTTTGCCACAGGCTCTGCCCTCTGCCCAAATCCCACTGCGTCCAGAATTACACTGGGGGATATGGGCACTGGTCATTGGTCTTCCCCAGAGAGACTAGACTGAGGCCCGGAAGGCAGGCAGCATGCCCCTCTCACAGCACAGTCCAGCAGCTCAGTTACTCCTTGTACCTGGCAGGGAGGGGGGTTGGTAACTGCAGTTGCCGCGAGATGGGACGACCACGTGAACGAGTGCTGATTGACAGTGAGTGAGGGCCCCCTCCCCTGCAGCTTTGTCCTCTGGGGGGCGTCTGTGATGCCCACCCTGGGAGCAGGGAAGCCAGACCCAGGCCCAGCCCCCGAGCTGCCGACCTACCTGGGGCAGCGCCTGAACCACTGTGTCCAGCAGGGCCCGCATACCCGTGGCCATCTTGAGCAGCTTCAGCACTAGGGCCGGGAGCCAAGCATTAGCGGGGAGGGGGTGGCGCTGGTCTGACCCTCTCCTGGCTGGCCAGACCCGGACCACCCGTCCCCCCACTTCCCGTCACCAGCATAGTCCAGGGTGGGGTGAGGAACGACATGGGGTGGGTGGACACCTGAGCCCTGTCTACCGGCCCTCCTGACAGCCCGGAGACCCTGGTGGGACAGGTGGGTGGCCTACCGCGGGCGATGCGGAGCACACGCATGATGCGGATGATGGTGGGGTTGATGGGCAGCGCCGCGTTCATCTCTATCTCCTCCAGTGTGATGCCCATGATGGACAGCAGGACGATGGCCAGGTCCAGCTGGTTCCACCTGGGCCGGGCGGGCAGGTATGACTCAGTGCTGGCCACTGACTCTTCCCCAGCAACCCCAGCCCTTCAGAGCACCAGGAGTCCCCTCCCTGTCCCCTGGGAATGTCCTGGTGTCACCACAGGGCATCCTGCTCCACACACCTGTCCTTGAAAAACCTCCGGAACCCAAACGCCACCAGCTTCAACACGGCCTCAAAGACGAAGACGATGGTGAACACATAATTGCAGTACTTGAGGGCCTCGTCCAGAGACTGGGGACGGAGTGTCAGGCTCCTGAGTGTCAGACTCCCTGCCTGGCTGCCCCTTCCCGCCCATCCTCCTGGCCCCTTGCAGCACTGGACGCCCCCCCCCCCCCACCACCACACTGCACCCATGCCCTGCCCACCCTGCTCCATCTCTCTCCGCTGCTGACCTGGGTACCTCCTCAGATACGGGACAGGTCTCAGCTATTACTGGATGCAGGTCTGTGCTGGGCTGGGGAGGGCTGCCTGAATTTACCCTCGCAGCATTCTGGGGACAACTCTCAGGTGGGGGAACCTGCCCCTCGGAGCCCAGACTGCTGGCCCTGCCTGGACCAGAGCCACCCACAGCCCAGGGCAGGGGCCAGCCCACCGGATGGGCTCAGCTTCAGCCAAAGAGTCAGAGGCTCTCTGCTGTTCTAGGAGGAGGGGGCGTCCCTGTCTTTAATGAAGTGGTGGCGATGCGATTGGAGGACATCTCCCTCTCTCAGTCTGGCCTTTCCTGGACTGTGAAATCCACAGTCTGGGAAGCTGGACTCGGGGACACTCCCTTAGCCAGCATTTTGGATGGAACTTCTCATGGGGTTGGGGAGGCCCTTGGGGCAGGTATGCCCCGGGAGTTTCCACTGGTTTTAAAGGAAGGAGGACCCTTTGTTCCAGCCACACATCCATGTACCCCATAAACCCCGGTGAGGACTCAGGCACTGCTGCAGACCTGGGGCCCCCAGTTCTTAGGGTAGCCCCACCTCGCTGAGCAATGGACCCCACCCGCGGCCCTCCCCGCTGCAGGCCTGGAGGCAGGGTGGGTGGGGTGTCCAGTCAGCGAACCCCACCTTGGGCTGGTTGTAGTGCTCCATGGACATGGTGATGACGTTGACGCCGATGATGAAGGTGATGAAGAGGTCCAGATAGTGACTGGTGCACAGAGAGTGGATGGAGCGACGCGTGGGTGAGTAGTCCGCATAGTAGGGCCGGCGCTGGGCCTCTGTGGGGAGAGGGCCGTGGTGAGGGGGTGGGTGGGGTGGGGTGGGAGGGCTGCCTCCCAGGGGCTGGAGGGTAGAGGTGCTGGGGGAGGGCCCAGGCTCAGACGTGGGCCTCAGGGGCAGGTCACCCACCGACCTACTCCACCAAGAGGGTCCCAGCCCCAGGGCAGACCCCAGGAGTGGGCCTGGAAGCTGAGACCCCACCTGGGCCCTGCCTTGGGGCCCTGCCGAAACCCCGCCCTGCCGGGAGCTCCCAAGCCAGGGCCTGTGTGATCTCTCTCCTGAGCTGGTATCAGGGTTCAAAGACACCTCAGTGATGAAGGGTGGGCAGATAGGAGCTTTCTTGGGGGGCAGGGCAGGGTGGCCTACCACACCCCCATCTTCCAGGCTGGGCATGTGCTGCCTTCTGGCCCCCAGGCCCGGAGTCCCTCCACTCCCTGTGCTCCAGGAGGCCAGTGGGCATCTGCCTGCTGTCTGGAGTCTGCCTGCTCTCCGGTCCATCTGAGGTTGATGGGCATGACCTGGGTGGTGGGGGGAGGTTGTGTATCTCCCAGCAGGTCTGTCTGCACTAAATGCTCCACCTGCTGTAACTCTTTAGGGCAGATCAGTGCCCACTGAGCTCCCACTGGGTGAGGGCATAGCTGCCACCACTGCATAGGGGACCCACCTCGGCCACAGAACCCCGTGGGCAGGGACCAGGGAGAGCGGGGGCCGATGGGAACCAACCCCTCCCTGGGGCCCGCATGCTCCTTGGTCTGGCATGCGGTCACTAGAAATCTTGGCTCAGCTCTTGCAGCCAAAGGGGCCAGTGACCAGTTGGGCCAGGCCAGCACTGAGGACATGGAGTAGCCACCAGCCGGCAGGCGTCCCAGAGTGCAGCAGAGAAGCAGTCAGGCATGTAGGTCGGGCGGAGGAACACACACGAGCTTGAAGGCAGCAGCGTGGACACCAGGCAGGCGAGCCAGCAACCCTTCCTCCCACTGGCGCCCAAGCCAGCAACCCTTCCTCCCACTGGCACCCGGCGCCCACCCCAGCCGTCCCGTGCCCACCCTGCGGTGGACCCCAGTGGGCTTGGCACCCGCCTGCGATGTCCACCCTTCCCTGTGGCAGTGGCAGAGGGATGGAGGTCAGGCCAGTCCGCAGCCCTGTGCAGTGGCCGGCAGAAGTGGGGGTTAAGGCATGCAGGGTGGGGGCAGGTACCTGGGTTGGGGAAAGTGCCTGGAAAGACAAGGAGATGGTCTGAGCTGGCCGCGGTGGGCGGGGCCAGGAGACACCACGCGGTGGGCGGACAGCTCAGCAGCCCCTCCTGGAAGAGGCCCTCTTTGCTCCCCAGCTGGGTGGGGTTTTCTAAGACCCTCTCTCTGTCTTGGATGGCTCTGCTTGCTCCCCCCACCGTGGCGTGAAAACTCATGGGGTGAACCTGCCCCTGAGGTGGTGGGGGGTGGGGACTGGGGTCTCATCCATCCCCTGTGCCTTTTGTGAAGGGACCCCACCTCCTGCTGCAGCCATCCTTCTCTGAGGGCAAGAAGGGCAAGCGTGCAGAGCCACTCGGTGAGGCCGGAGTTGCGGGTGGGGCAAGGGGACTGGGGCCAGGTAGGGGGCTCCGGGGCCAGGCTGCTGAGCTGCTGCCTGGGTGCTGCCTGCACAGCCCTGCGCCGAGCACGAGGGAGACCCGGGCTTAGGCCAGCAGCAGCCGGGTCTCAGAGCCGCCCCTTGGCTGGTCCCCCGGTCCCCCGGTCCCCAGCCACCCTCCCACAGGCGAAAGGGGGTGCTCAGGCAGGTGGAAAGGCTGGGGTGACGCGCAGGTACCGACCCGCCACCGCCACCGGGAGCGCCTTACTCCTGCGTTTCCTCTCCAGGCGCCACTGCCGCTTCTCTTCCCGCCGCCGCGCCTCCTCGGCCTCCTGGTGCTGCCGGCACTTGTGGAAGTTCTCCACCACGACGCCCACGAACATGTTGAGCACAAAGAAGCTGACGATGAGCAGGAAGGAGATGAAGTAGAGCAGCATCCAGGGGTTGTGGTTGGGCACCGGCTGCGGCACAGGAGTGGCACATGGGTGCCTGCCCACGAGGGTGCCTGCCCACGAGGGTGCCCCTCCCGGGCACGGCCCCTGCCTGCAGGGTAGCTCTGGCCCCCGACGTGGAACTCTCCAGAAGTTCTCAGAGGCCAAAGGCGGCCTCTCGGGGGACATTCCCTGAGATGACCAGAAGACACGGGAAGAAAGGTCTGCTTGGAAGAGCAGGGCTGCCCACCGCCCACCGCACCTGCTGGTCTATGCCCACGGCGTCCAGCCCGTCGTACATGATGTTCACCCAGCCGTCCTTGGATGAGAGCACGAACAGGGACATCAGCGCCTGCGAGACCAGAGCAAGGTGGTTACTTCTGGACGTGGCCTCCTGCCGGGGAGACACCCCAAAGGACCACACCCCCTACCACGGCCCCACGCACAGCAGACCCACCCACGACTCGCAAACCCTCCATGCCGCTCCCACCTTACAGATAAGGACGAGGTTAGGTGAGGTCACCCCCGTCAGGCTTGTCCCCCATCCCGACCCCCACCCCACACCCCAGCCTTGCCCACCATCCCGACCCCCACCCCAGCCCCCAGCCTTGCCCACCTGGCCCAGGTTGTCGAAGTTGTACTTGCGTCGCACCCAGCGGTAGTGCGCAGTCCAGCACTCGGCCTTAGTGGAGATGTTCCTGGTGTCGGCGCCCTCGCAGTAGTAAAACTTCCCCTTGAAGAGCTGACCAGGGCGGGGCAGTCACCCAGAGGGCCAGGCCTTGCACCCCCACGCTCCAGACCCACCCCCACGGGGCCTCCCAGAGCAGCCGGATAGAGAGCAACGTCTCTCTCGCTGCCTCCTTGGGCCTTGGCCCTCCCAGGGCTGCTATGCTGCTGCTGACCACAGACCACCGTCCCACAGACAAGCAGGGCTATGCACCTGCACCCCTAGGATGCCGAAGATGATGAAGAAGGCACAGCAGATGAGGACAATGTTTCCGATGGGCCTGAGTGACGATATCAGAGTCTCCACCACCAGCTTGAGGCCTGGGGCACGGCTGATGACCCTGGATGAGGAGCAGAAGAAACGCGCTGTTGAGCCCACCCAAGGGAGCTGCCACCAGACAGAAGGCCCAGCGCTGCAAAGACCCCACCCCCTGCTGGCCCCAGGCCCTTTCCCTCCCCAGCTCTGCCCCACCCTCTGGCTCCACCCCACCCTCTGGCCCTGCCCCATCCAGCCACAGCCCCGCCCAGTCGTACCCTTCCCTTCCCCAAACTCCACCCCATCCTTCCACAGCCCTGCCCCGATCCCCGATTCAGGCCCTGCCCCACGGCCCAGTCTACCTCAGGGGCCGCAGTGTCCGCAGCAGGCGCAGCACACGCAGGATGCCCAGGATCTTGGCACCGCCGGCCGACGCCATGGCCACGATGATGTCAACCAGGGACACCAGGACCAGCAGCCCATCCAGTATGTTCCAGCTGCTCTGCAGGTAGGCATGTTCACCAGAGACCAGGCCCAGGGCCACCACCTGGTGGGTGCAGAGGAGGGGCTGGTGGACATATGCGCTGCACATGGGGCCAGGGCTGGGCCAGGGTGGGGCCACTGGGCAGGGCTGCGAGGCCAGACGGACAGACGCCTGGGCTCCCCTGGACACCCTGTACCTTCACCATCATCTCGGCCACGAAAATCGCCGTGAAGATGTAGTTGGAGATGCTGAGGAAGATGCGCTCCTGCAGGGGACAGGACGATGGGAGGGGCCGGCCACAACGGCGGGACCCCACCCCTCCCAGGCAAGGAGGGCGCCTCACGGTGCTGCCAGGGTCAATGTCGGGCCTCTCCAGGGCGATCGTGATGCAGTTGAGGAAGATGAAGACCAGGACGACGTGATCGAACATCTTGTGAGCGATGATCTTCTGGCAGGAGATGCGGAACCTGGGGGCCGGGGGTGGGGGTTCAGGGACAGCCCCGGCCAAGCCCTTGCTTCCCGTCCCCAAGGTCCCAGAGGAGAAGCACAGCGCTCACCACGTGGTAGGGACGCAGGGGCCCAGAGGGAGGGGTCAGCTTTCCCAGGTTTCTCCCAGGTGTGCCCCATACCTGTTCTGTGGGGAGAAGAGGTACAGGGCCCAGGGCTCGCGGCTCCGACAGCACTCGGGCTTGTAGGGTTCCAGCACTTTCTGCAGCCGGGAGCAGCAGCTCTGGGGAGGGGGGGGGTCCTCAGGGCCCCTCCCAGCCTGGCCAGCCCCCAGCCTCTCCTGCCTTCAGGCTCAGCCCTGTCCACCCACCCGGGCACTGGGTGAGCGATCTACGCTGAGAGTCCAGGGGTGTGCCGGTAAGTGGCCATCCTCAGATCCCTGCGCAGGTGGGCCTCCCAGCAGAACTGTCCAAGGCAGCAGAAGTGCCTAGCTGAGAAGGTGGTTCTGCTCTCTTCCCCTCTCCTCCCATGGGGCTCTCATTGGCTGACCGACTCCAGCTCAGAACAAGCCCTCAGCTGGAGGTGAGGCTGACCCTGGGGCGAATCCCACTCCAGAGCTCCCTGTGGATCAGCTGAGGCCACACCAGCCGGATCAGCTCCTGCCCAGCTTGTCCTGCTTCCCTCCCCCATCCCAAGGGCCTCCCATGAACGCTGCTCCCGAGTCCCCACCTGGGGAACCAGCCCACGACAGGGGGAGGCGAGGGGCTGACGTGAGGCCCACCCCCACTCACATCCTCCACATCATCGTCAAACTCGGCCATGTCCTCCTTGTGGCTGTCGATGCGCAGGAAGAACTCGCTGGGCAGGGCCAGCCCGTTGCAGTCGTGGAGCTTGGTGGGCAGCAGGGCGGCCGGCCGCGGGGGCCGCAGGTCGAGCGTGCTGCGGTGGTCCAGGGACTCGGTGCGCCGCAGCGGTGTGGCACGTGTGCCTGGCGAGGCTCCCGCACCAGGCCTGCTGTCCTCGGCCTCCTCGTCCGTGCTGCCGCTGCCCTTGCCCTCGCCGGACAGCAGCGACTCACGCTCCCCGCACTGGCTCCGGCGCTTGAGGCTAGGTGCGCGGCCCAGGCTGTTCCAGCTGGAGCGCCGGCTGCTCCAGGCGCTGTTGGGGCCCCAGTGGGTGCAGGGCGAGCTGCGGAGGCTGGACTGCGGGGAGGGGGCAGGAGTGAGCAGGTCGGACGCCCCCCCCCCCCGATTTACCCCCAAACATCCTGGCCTCAGGGGCACCTGGCACAGGGACCTTTAGCATCCAGTGGCATCACCATTGACACCCGTGGGTGACATCTGTACGTAGATTATCTCCTTTAACGAGTGGACAGCCCTGCTAAGGAGAGACACTAGCGGCACTGAACCTTCAGTGGGGCACCTGTGGCGCACAGTGGGTCGACAGCTAGCTGGAGAGACAGCCAGCAAGCGTCAAGAGCACTGAGTGGGCCTCCCGGGCCTGTTCGAGGACCAGAGGGTGGGCGAAGGTTATCAGCGGGCCTGGGACCAGCTACGGACCAGGCATCCTCAGATACCATCGAGCAGCTGAACTGGATCTCTGGGGAGGGGACCCGCATCAGTTTCTAGTTGGCAGACTCTGGACTTGCAAAGAGAAGCCAGGCGCTACTTATCCAGGAGATAAACTGGACTGTGGTCCGGGGACTTCACCTTTGCTGCGCCTACCCTCTTTGCCCTTCATCGTTTTCACCTCAGGGGTCCAGCAGGAGCTGAGCTGGAATCCTTGCTCAACAGCTCCTGTCCTCCTCCCAGGGACTCCTAGCAGCTTGGCTGTGATGCATCTTGTTGCTAGATCACTCGGCCCACCCAAGGCTCAGCCCTGCACCTTTTCTGTTACCAACACACAATCGTCCTGCCTTGATGGTTTGCCTGGACTTTCCTCCAGGTTCATATCCCCGTGCTTTCTCTCCATGGTTAGCTTGTCCTGCTCTGCCCACCTCTCCCGGGCCCTTCTGAGAAGCCCAGAAGCCGGCTCTGGCTGTGTCTGCTGGGGGCGGTGTTTTCTGGGTTTGTCTGGAAAGACCCTGTGGGCTCCAGCTCCGCAGGGTGCTGTTGGTCGTGATGCACGGAACCCTCCACCCGGCTTCTGTCACCTGCTTCACATACTCAGGTTTTTTTGTATTTTTGTTTCTTTTTTTATCTTTGGCTGCGTTGGGTCTTCATTGCTGCGCGCAGTCTTTCTCTAGTTGCGGTGAGCGGGGACTACTCTTCCTTGCGGTGCGCGGGCTTCTCATTGCAGTGGCTTCTCTTTTTGTAGAGTACAGGCTCAGTAGTTGTGGCTCACAGGCTCTAGAGCGCAGGCTCAGTAGTTGGGGCACACGGGCTTAGTTGCTCCGCGGCATGTGGGATCTTCCCGGACCAAGGCTTGAACCCGTGTCCCCTACATCGGCAGGAGGATTCTTAACCACTGCGCCACCAGGGAAGTCCCACATACTCAGTTTCTTACACCTTTTTGCCATCCTTCTCTGTTTTCCCCTTCTTGTACGCTGTGTGCTTTACCAGCTTTTATCTATGATTGCAAATTGGAAGATAAACTTCCGGCCTGACAGTCTACTCGCCTGTTCATACTCCTCCCACAAAAACGGCAGCTTCTGGCTCCATTTATAGAAAACAAAGCACTCAGGGCCAAGGGATTCCTGGGGTATGACTGGGGGGGGGGTGCTCAACCCTCACTCATCTCTGGGGAAGGCCTAAGGAACTGGGTGGGTGGAGCCTGAAGGTGCCCTGAAGCCAGGGCGGGGGACCATCCCTACCAGAGACTTCTGGTCCCCCAGCTGGGGGTCCACGGAGCTGCTGCTGCCACGTCGTGAGTCCAGGAGGCCAGGGGCCGCGTCCAGGTGTGGGGAGCTCTTGGGGGTGGGCATGGGTGTGGCTGCTGTGCGCATGATGAGGGGAGGGGGCAAGCTGCCCTGGCCCTCCAGGTGCCCGTTGGGGGTCACCGCCAGCGAGTACATCTTCATCTCTGGGTGGGGGGAGGAGGCCGCTTGAGCCTGCAGGTCTCCCAGGAAGGATAATCTGCCCGCCCAGGACCCGCCCACAGGAGTCCCAGCTGTGCCCAGACAGGCAGGCAGCGACCCCTCCATCCTGTCCCCGCCCCGCCCCCTCACCCGCATGTGCACCTGTGGCCCTGAGGTCTCTGAACTTGTCCAAGTCCTCCTCCAAGTGGGTGGAGGTCTTGTCTTCATCTGTGTCGGACCTGGTGGCATCGCCCTGTGCCCGAGGAGCACACAGTACACGTGAGGTTCCCCTCAGGTGGAACCCCCCTACAGGAAGGCCAGGCCAGCAAGGGGGTGGGTGTGGACAGAAGAGCCCAGTGGATGGAGGACGGAGTTCTCTCCATGTTGGTCTGCCCCATGTGCCTGGCTCCCACTGCCTCCCCTGGAAGCCCCCCTCACCTCCGCCTGGAAGCCCTCCACAAGGATGGCCACCAGCAGGTTGAAGAGCACGTAGTTGCCAAAGGTCATGAGGGCCACGAAGTAGAGGGCAGCCCAGGAGGAGGTGGAGGCCATGCCGTTGTAGAGGACAACGTTCCAGTCCTCTTGGGTGAGGATCTGAGGGAAAGGGGTGGCAGGGCAGAGTGGGCCCAACATGGGGGCCGAGGGGGTGCCAGGACGGTGGGCCTGGCTGTAGAAATGCTGACAGGCCCTTAGGACCAGAAGGAGCTCTGGACAAGTGAGACCAGGTCCACCGCCCCAGGGGCCAGGATCAATGTCCCTGCTGCTGTTCACAGCTCATCACTCACTGTGGCCTTGGACAGGCCTCAGCCAGCTCTGGGGCTGTTCTGAGCAGGGCTGTGGCTCTCCAGGGACTACCACGTACATGAGGGGATGGCCCCGCCTGGCTTTACCTGGAACACGGTGACGATGGCCCACAGCAGGGAGTCAAAGTTCTTCCTGTCAGGGACCGTGTCTCCAGTATCTGTTTTCAGGCTGAATTTGCAGCCAAAGAGGTGCATTCCGAGGATGCTAAGGGTGGCAGACAGGGGTGCGGTGAGTGCAGGGGAGGGGGCACAGGTGGGGGGGTATGGGGGGTGCTGCCTGGTCACCTCCACACCCAGCAGCTGTTTCTCTACACCTCCCCCCGGACCCCCAGCTTTCTGATTTGCAGGGCCCTCCCAAGTGCCCACGGCCGAGCTGTTTCCATTGTATAGGTAGGAAGACCAAGGCCAGGAATAGGAAGGACAACCAGAGGCCACTCTGGCTTCAGGCAGCAGCCAGGACCTGAGGTGCCTGTCTCACCCAGCCTACCTGGGGCTGCCCTCTGCCCTAGTCTCCTTCCCAAGGCCTGAGGCCCCGGGCCAAGCTGGCCCACGGCAAGGGCTCAGCAAACAGCAGCTGAAGCAAGAAACTCCAGCCTGGCTGCCCCGCCCCTTCTCTGCCTCCCTCATTCTTGGCTTTTTTGGGGGGGTACAATCCCCGATCCACCCATCTGGGGGCCGGTCCCATCACCCCACTCAACTATGAGCCGTGGGAGCAGAGCCCAGTATGCCGGTGCCTGGCTCAGAAGGTGCCCAGTCAGTCCTGTCGAAAGGAACCAATGACTGAGTTTCTGCTGCTGCTTTGAGGCTCCTGGCACCCCGGGCCCCAAAGCCAGAGAACAGGGCCAGCGTGGTGGGAGGGGCCTCCCCTCTGGGGCAGGCATGTGCTCAGTGCCCCAGGCCTTTCCCTCGCAGCCACAGGGGGCAGGATGACCCCCACCGCGCGTGCCCACCTGAAGATGAAGATGAAGAGCATGAGCAGCATGCAGAAGGTGGCCACGTTGTCCATGGTCTTCATGAGCACCACCAGCTGGCGCCGCAGTGCGGGCATGAAGCGCACCAGCTTGAGCACCCGCAGCAGCCGGAAGGTCCGCAGCACCGACAGCCCGCCGTCTGCCTGCCCGATGATCTCCCACACGCTGTGGGCAGGCCGAGGCTCAGGAGGGCCTTCTCTGGCCACGCATCGTTGTGCCCACCCTGACCTTGGGATACCCTCTTCCCAGAAGCAGGAACACCAGCCCGGGAGCCACCGTGGCCTCCGCTCAACCCCATTCTGGGAGCAGGTTCAGCTGCATCAAGGCATCGACAGGGCTGAGGGATGGTGGTGACATCTCTGAAGGCTCCTAATCAGCTGCTGTCCTGCTGGCTGCCCGACCCCCAGAAGCTGCCCAATCAGAAGCTTCTCAGTTGAGGGCCTTTCCTAGTCCTACGCCTTTCAAGCTGTGCCTGGCTTGTCTATTCTTGTTAGGGTGGGGGATCCATTGACTCCTGAGGGTCCTGCTTCCTCCTGGGGAAGGGAATTCCCCCAGATTCTCCAATTCATTTCTGTGCTGATTTTGCTGTAGCAGACACCCCTCAGGCAAGCTGGCCTTCCTCGAAGGTTCTGAACCCTAAGTGGAGTCCGGCTGAGAGGCCGAAGGGCCGCTGAGTGCCAACTCTGTTCCTGCAGGGAACAGCTCTACTAGATTCTACAAACTTTCACCTGAGATGTAGCTGACCTACCTGTGTGTACCCGACAGTGCTTGTGGGGAGGGGCGGGGATCCTGCCCCAAGACATCCCATCCCATGAAATGCTGCTGGCAGGGCCTCTCCTGCTGGCTGGGGCTCTGCTACGTGTGGGGGGCTGTCGCCTGACACTGGAGCCTCCCCGGCCCCTGTGGGCTCCCAGGAGGTGGGGACCCACCTGATGACCACGATGATGCCATCGAAGATGTTGTAGGGATTCCGGATGTAGCCCAGCGGACCGCAGGCCAGCAGCTTCAGCAGCATCTCCAGGGCAAACATGCTCGTGAACACGATGTTGCTGATCTCCAGGGCGTTGGTCAGCTCGTCAGGCTGAGGGCAGCGGAGACATCATCAGGGCCCACCCACGGCTCCCAGGGCCCCTCAGCAGGGGTGGGGGACCGCTCCACTGAACTAGGAGCAGGTAAGTCTGCATCAAGGGGCCAAGGGGCTGTGGCAGCATCTCAGAAGGAGCCCAACTGGCTGCTGTCTGGAGGAGAAAACAAGGACCCCAGCCATGTCCCCTCCAGCTGGACCCCAACCTGCCTGGCCCTCCCCAGGCCCTGCCTGACCTTCCCACCAGCATGTCTGAGAAACAGGGCTCCAGAGACTTCCCCAGACCCCACAAGCACAGGCCATGGGAAAAGGGGCTGGAGCAACTGCCTCAGGGTTCCAGGGTGGGCATGTGGGTGCACGGGGTGCAGAGCACACAGTTGGTGCCTCCCAAGAGCTGCCCTGATCCCTGGTGGCCTTGCACACCCTTCCTTGTCAGCAGAAGTCCCCAGAGGTCCCTCTCTTACTGGGGATGTGCTGGCCCGCCTGTGTGTGTGCACACCTGCACCAGTGTAAATGCTGGTATGTGTGTGTGCCAGTGTAGCCTGTTTGTGTGCACATGTGAGTTTGCATGTACCTGCATGTGCCATGCATGTGCACAGGGCCTCCCACGTGTGCACGTCTGTACACGTCCACATCTGCACAGGTGAACCTTGCATATGAGTGTGTGCACGTGCGTGTGTCTCTACACGTGTGTGTGCAGAGGCTCTTCCTTGCTGGGGATTCCCTCCAGCCTGCTGCTGTCCCTGCCTAGGTCTCACCCTCACAAAGAGAACCTCCCTGCCGGGGCTGCTGGAGGCTAACACTGCTGGCATTTTCCCTGAATTGCTCCAGGATGAAAGAACATAGCTTAAGTGACTTGAAAAGCCCAGAGAATGGAAAACGAGGAAGGCAACTTGGTCATTAAAAGTGAACTGGCCTCGGGGCTTCCCTCGTGGTGCTGTGGTTAAGAATCCGCCTGCCAATGCAGGGGACACGGGTTCAAGCCCTGGTCCGGGAAGATCCCACATGCCGCAGAGCAACCAAGCCCGAGCACCACAACTACTGGGCCTGAGTTCTAGAGCCCGCGAGCCACAACTACTGGAGCCCGTGTCCCTAGAGCCTGTGCTCCACAACAAGAGAAGCCACTGCAATGAGAAGACGGTGCACCACAACGAAGTGTAGCCCCTGCTTGCCGCAACCAGAGAAAAAAGCCCACATGCAGCAATGAAGACCCAATGCAGCCAAAAAAAAAAGTGAACTGGCTTCGGTCCCCAGAGTGGACGCCCTCTCCCTGCCGGACCCAGTCGCTGCTCCTTCCTGGTGAGGCCCCAGTCCCGGGCAGGGGCTACTGGGGGGCCAGGCACCACCCCTACAATTCCTCCTCTGGGGGCCATTCCATACCACTGGCCTCTCCTGGCCACCCAGGGGTATTCCAGTGGGCACAGCCAGAAGGTCTGGCTCATGTAAGGGGGGCCTCTCTCTGTGAGAACTGGGCTGTGGGAGTCCCATCCTGAGAAGAGCACTGGGTGGCCTGGTGAGCGCCCTCGGCCCCCTGCTGCCTCTGGGATTGTGACTTCAAACCCCCACCCCAGACAGGAGGACCTCCAGGCAGAAGCCACGGTTTCTCCGCTCACCACTCAGCAGAGGCCCAGCCAAGGAGAAGCATGAGCGTTTGCTGAGTGGCTGATAAAAACTGTCACAACAGCTGACATTCAGCTCTAACGCCATCCCTGTTCCCCAACCGCCAGAAACCCCTCTGTGGGGCCCTGTAAGAGACTGAAGTCTCAAGGAGACACACGAGGAACGTGCTCCCCAGGGGTCGCTCCGAGAGCTGTCCATTCAGGCCCACTTCACCTCTGGAGGGTGCACCGGGCTGCCTACCTGCTCATGGTACTCGATGCCCATGCTCAGCGTGTTGGTGAGGATGGCTACCATGATGCCGCGGTTGAAGTACTTGCTGTCCACGATGCGGCGCAGCTTGCCGCTAAAGGAGGCCCAGACGCGGCCCAGCCCTCCCTGCTCGCCTGCCACCGCCCGCCGCTGTGCCCTCCGCCGCGTTCCTCCTGAGCCTGGCGTGTCTGCCGCTGGGGGTGGCTGCATGGGGTCACGGCGGTCCCCGTGCCGCACATCCCGTGTGAATTCGTAGACCCCGTTGCTGTCCGAGTCTCCGCTGTCTGAGTCACTGAACTCCAGCTCAGGGTCCTCTAGGGCGCTGGTGCAGTACGGGCAGCTACTCAGCTCACAGGTCAGCGTGCCCGCCTGGGGGCTGGGCAGGGGGCAGGGCACGCTCAGGCCTGACAGACGGCTGGGGGTCTGGCCCAGTCCTGCAGGGAGAAGGATGTGGGCAGCCTCAGGCCGCTCAGCCGCAACACCGGGCACCCGGGACCCACGTGCACAAGCAGGCTGCCATGGGGTGAACGGTGTCTGTGCAGACATGCACATCGTACAAAGGCACACGCCTGGGCACTCACACCTGGGCATATGTGCACATCTGGGAACATTCATACACACCTAGGCACACACCTGAGCACATGCACAGACACACATGCCCACGCCTGGGCACTCACACCTGAGCACATGCATGCCCTGCACAAGTACTCTCTGTTCACTCAAGGATAAAAAGAGGCAGAGAGGCTCATCCGCCAGGGGGCCACGCCATCCACAGAAATATGACGTGAGCCACTTTCCAGCAGTCACGTTAAACGGATGACGTGACTGTGAACATTCCAGGTCACAATGCGCAGGAGCCATCGTTGCTCGGTGCTGCCTGCCCGGCTGAGTCTCTGGGGCCCAGGTGACTGCACCGGCGGCGGCTTAGACTCCCCACAGCCAGGAACCCTGCGGGGCCAACCTGCCCCAGTGGGCAGTGCAGGACTATAGGCATGTGCATTTTGACACACCCCAGTCACTGTGTGAGGACACTCACACCTCTACCCACTCCAGGCACCCCAAGGGCTACTGCCCGCACACGCCACCTGGGAGGGCCTCAGTCTGCATGGGACCCCAGTGTCTGGGGTGGCAGTGTCCTGCCCGTCCCAGGTGGGTGAGGCCGGCACCTCAGGTGGGAGGACCGAGTATACTGGGGGGCACCCCGGCCCCTCTCTCCTCGGCCTTTGGGAGCTCTGTGACCTCGGCTTTCCCTTCCCTCTGCCCCAGCCTCAGTCTCCCCACCTAGAAAGGGGGCCGGCCACTCCTGAGAAATGACCAGGCCATGGACAGGTGGTCCCTCTCAGGGCCAGGCATGGGCAATGGGGCACAGCCCCAGGTTTTTTTTTTTGCTAGCTTCAGAATTCTCATTTCCACGTGGCAAACGCTCGTACCCCACTGAGCCGTCAGCTGCTCAGGGCTACAGGATGGACGGAGGTGCGGGGGACACTTCTCCCATCTGAGGTCCCAGAACCCCCCCTTCTTCCCTTCATCCAGGGCTCCAAGGGAGGAAGGCTGGGCTCACGAGGGTTCGCACACAGGCGGGGATGTCCCAGGAGCCCGTCCCCCACTCCCCACTGCTCCCCACAGGGTGAGGTCCTTACCGTGCTCCCCGACCAGATGCTGGATCTTCTCGCAGGGGTCGGGGCTGCTCAGGCTCAGGGGGCTGTGCCCCCCGGCTCCCAGGGGTCCACCAGGACGCTTCCCCTTGGGCCCAGGGCCACCTTTGCCACTGCCTGCGGCCGAGGGCAGGATGGTGGGGTAGTTCATGGCGCCCAGCCCAGTGGCCAGCTTGAGGCCGGCGGCGGCAGTGGCCACAGCATGTGCCACCTGGGCCCTCTCCTGTGGCCCCTCCACGTGGCAGTCTGCATGGTACACGCTGTGCACTGACTCAGCGTCGGGGGGCCCACGCCCGGGCGAGGGAGGTGCTCCGGCCCGCACCAGCCTGGTGTCACCGCCGCCTGGCTCGGGGCCTGGCTGGCGTGGGCTGCCATGGCTGAAGTGGTAGTGGTGGTGGTGGTGGTGGTGGTGGTGGTACACGAGGTGATGGATGGAGGTGGCGCGCCCTCCCGCCCGCCGTGGCCGCCACCCAGCACCCTGGCCGTGCGGCACGCCGCTGGGGTCCACCTTCTTGCGCCAGCGGCTCTGCCAGCGGGCATAGAGGCGGAGGCCACGGCGCTTCAGCTTGCGGCACACATGGCCCACGTACCGGAGGAGCTCCTCATAGCAGCTGCCAGGCTCTGAGAAGCTGGCCAGCGTGCTGTCGTTGGACAGGTAGCGGGCCCGCTGCTCCCGCATCAGCTGGTTCTCCCGCTGCTTCGTCTCCGAGAACTGCGTGGCGATCACCACTAGGCACAGGTTGATCATGAAGAAGGAACCCACCTGTGGTGGGCGGGAGGCAGTGAGCTCACCGGACGAGTGTCCCAGGGAGGCAGGGAAGCGGGGACACTGGGACTCACCGCCCTGGGCACTAGGATTGGGCAGGGCAGGAGACCAGGACAGCAGCTGTGGTTTCTACACAACAATCAAGCCCCTGATGAGAAAAATACTGAGCCCCACTGTGCGCTGCCCGTTCTAGGGGCCCAGGATACGGCCCCAGGGTAGCCGGCGGCGGCAGGGCACCCTGTAATGGGCAGGGTCCTTGCTGATCCGATGTTGAGCCCCAGCATTTGGGATGGGTGGTGCAGGGTAGGTGCTCCTTGCCTATTTGTAGACAGTTGCAGGACATGTGGGGAGACCCGCCTTCCCGTCATCTGTGTGGTTTGTCCCCTCGTCCTTCAGCTCTGTCCCCAGCCACACCCTCCCACCCGGGTCAGGCCTTCCTCAGCCCCCACGGCTTCACTGTCCTCTGTGGCAGGGTCACCGGGTGACACTCTGCTCTGTTTGTGTTTATGGTCTGAGATAAGGTGGGACAGGTGCCTGGTTTAATTCACTGCTGGTCTTTGCAAACCCTGCCCCAGGCACCAGGGGCCATTGAGAGAACCAAGTGAGGGCCACCCCTGGGGGCCACAATCCCTGTGGAGGGCTGTGCCTGGGGGAAACACCTATACTGTGGAGAACTGTGCTGAGGACCCATGTACACTGTGGGGGGGACTGTGACCCCAACAGGTGATCCTGACTCTCCTGCAGCCTCCTGATAGGACCTGGCCATGGGAGGGCCTGAGGGGCTGTCTGAGGTCTCTCTCTCCTCCCCACACACACAGGCTTCTCTGTCCTCCCAACCCTGCCCACCTCCTCCTGGGGCTGGACAGAGTCTCCCCCCCGACTCCACCAAGGGCCCCCACCCACCTGCCCTGGACATGACGGCCCTGGGTCTCTGCTGCCCCCGCCCTGCCCTATAGCTCAGTCAAGTGCAGGGACCCAAGAGGGCCAGCAAAGATGGCGCTGCGCCAGGGGCACAAGCAGAATCTCACTGGACCCCAGGAACAGGATGACAGCTGCTAACAGAGGAGGAGCTTGGGATCTGAGACAGGGCTGTCGCAAAGCGGGGGCGCCCCCCACACCCCTCGCCCCGTGCGTCCCACTCCGCCCCTGCACTTACAATGATGAGCAGGATGAAGTAGATGAAGTTATAGAAGGAGTGGGCATCCATGACGTAGTACATGATGTCCACCCAGCCCTCCAGCGTGATCACCTGGGGGGACAGGCGGCTGGACACACGGACGGCCCTGAGAGGGCGGCGGGCCCTCCTCGCCTGCCTGGCACCAGCCCCCAGGCCCCGCATGCTGGGCGCCCAGTGCAGGGGAGACCCAGAGCCCACCTGGAAGATGGCGATCCAGGCATAGCCGATGTTGTCGAAGCTGATGGCCCCGTTGTGTGGGTTGGAGTCGCCCGAGCGGCACACGTTGTAGTACTGGTTCCAGTTGATGCAGGTGTGGTGGCCTGTGCCACCTGCGCCCTCGGCCTGCGGCTGCCCGTAGGCCTCCCAGCCCAGCGTGCACTCCACGCGCAGCTCGCGGCGGCTGGGGATGTGCGAGCACTTCTGCATGCCGTTGTCCCGGCGAGAGGAGCAGATGAAGGGGTTTTCCTCACCCTCCTCCGGCTGGTAGTATGGCCGCAGGAAGCTGAGGTTGCTGTTCCTGAAGGCACAGAGATGGAGAGACAAAGAGAAGCAGACAGACAGACAGACACAGTCAGGCATAGATAGAAACAGACATTAAAACCAAAAGTGACAGAGACAGACCCAGGCCCACCAGTGCTAGTGCTGCTCCAGGAAGGGTGTGTCCCTGGAAACAGGGCCTGGAGGGGAGGAGCCTGTTAGGGGATGAGCCTGGAGAGGGAGGAGACTGTTGGGGGAAGAGCCTGTTAGGGGAGGAGCCTCTGGGTGGGGAGGGGAGGGGCCTGGAGGGGGAGGAGCCTGCTAGAGGAGGAGCCTCTGGGGGCAGGCCCTGGGAAGAGCAGGTTAAGGGCATGTTCTGCAGGGTGGGCAGGGCCCCTGCACCTGGCGAAGGTGCTGTCCAGGAAGCAGCGGTTGCGCAGCAGGCCAGCCCAAAGCTGGACACCCACGATGCCGAAGATGAAGAAGACAAAGAAGCAGAGCAGGAGGACGTTCCCGAGCATGGGCAGCGTGTCCAGCAGCAGCGTGACCAGGATCCTCATGCCTGCAGGTGGCAGGGCAGCCGGTCAGTGCAGCGGAGCCCTCCTGGGAATCCCTGAGGCCCCAGGCCCTGCTGGGAGCCCTGAGCCCTCTGCCATTCACAGATGGACATCAGCACCTCTGTGGGGGACATGAGCTGGGCCCCCCCAAGTCCAGCATGCCCCAAAGGACAAACATCTGTGGTAAGACCCCACAGAGGGGAGCAAGGCCATGGCCTGGAGGGGCTCAGGGCGGGAGGTCCCTGATCCTTGCGAATGCCGTATGGGACCACACTGCATCCAGGCAGGCCCCCAGGGTGACCAGACCAGGAGTCCCGCGGCCCCAGGCTCCTGCATGGGAGCAGCAGCCTGGGGGTCTTGCAGCAGATACTGGGTTCGGGAACCAGCGTTTCTTTCCATCCTCTGTGAGAATCACATTGAGCAGAGCCCTGCACTGGAGGGGAAGCAGGGGCTATGTGCACCCCAGGGCAGGAAGCGGCTTTTGAAGCTCTTGTTCCTGGGTGCGATGGGCTGCGTGTATGCTGATTATTTGAGGGAGTGGGTCAGCCAAGCCCCATGCGCCCCTTGGTCCCGGGCCTGCCCCCATCCCAGACCTCAGCGAGGATAAGACTTGTTTCCGGAAACAAGCAAGAGCTGACCTAAGGGTGCAGGCAGAGCCCTGGGCCAGGGAGCTGAGCCAGGGGGCCTCGTGGAGAGCAACCTGGAGCTGCTGGATGGCAGAGGTGGGACCCCTGGGGTCACAGGGGGGAATCACAGCTGGGAGAAGCACTGAAGTTTCAGAAATGGACAAGAGGAAGATTCATCAGGGACAAAGTGAGCACCACCCTGGCCAGACAGCAACTGGCTCAAAAGGCCACATATGATCCAGGGTCAGAGTGGACCCCAGGCAGCCAGAGTGAGACACAGCCTTGAACATGACCACTGGGGGCTCACTGCGAGGGGCACATGGTCCTGCCTGGGGAGGCACCCTGTTTAGGACCAGGACATGTCCCCAGAGCGAGGCCAAGCTGCTGGCAGCAATTCTGGCCACTGCAGGCATTTGGTCTGAAAAGTGAAGATCTGTGTTGTGAAAGGGGCTGTATTATCACTTCACACACTGAAAGAGGGTCCAGGTGAGCGGACTGAGTGCCTGATGGTGCTGGGCACAGAGCCAAGAACCACGTATGACACCTCACCTCAACCCACAGCCATCCTTGAGGAGTACCACATTCACAGTCGGGTAAACCAAGGCTCAGAGAGGTACAGTACTTGCCCAGGATCACATAGCATCTGAGCCCTGTCTGATCCCTGAGGGTATAGCCAGGTGGCACGTAGAAGGAAGGCCCAGGGGTCTCACAGCATAAACCTCACCCATCTGCCCTTTGGTGGAGCTGACAGCCCCAGGGGGAGGGAGTGACCCACCCTGGGGGGGTGTGACTTCTTGGAGGGGCCGCAGGACACACCCTGACCACCTGGACTTCGGTGCTGAGGCCACCAGGACCCAGGTCAGGCAGCCAGAGAGGCTGTGCGCACCTACACGGCACACACAGACCCACATGCACATGTGTGTATACAAACTTTACAGTCATGTGGGCACCACCCACACACAACCCCAGGAAAATTAACGGCTGAATTCGGTCACATCCCTGAAGACTTTGAAGACACAGAAACTCCCCAACAGCCCCATGTGGGCAGATGACCTGGGTCCGGACAGACCACATTCCAAACGAGCAGCCACATGACCCCCTGGAAGCTTCTCCACCCTTCCCTGAGCACCAGACCCTTTGGCAGAACTCAGACCTGAGAATCAGGGTGGGCCAGACAAGAGAGCAACCAAGTCCTGCACAGCTCCCGGGCACGACCCCAAATGTTGTGCAGATGAGGAGTCTGAGGTTCAGAATGGCCCCTGTCACTCAGCAGCACCGTGGGGAGTCGGGACCCCACACAGCCTGCCTGCCCATCACACCCCAACTCGGTCCAGGGTTGCTCTGTCCTCCCCAGAAAAGGAGTGGCACATCCTCAGGTTCCTATGGCGAGTGGCAGGAGGCCAGCCTCTCCTACCCTGGCACTGGGGTCTGGGCTGGGGCCAGAGCATCCAGACGCCATACAGGCAGTGTGGCCTCCTGGTCTTGTGCCCCAGTGGGTCCTCAAAAGCTCTCATCAGGGCTAGCAGGACACGCCTGTCCCAGGCCCGGGTGTGGGGGTTACTTACTGGGCACACGGTTGATGGCACGAAGGGGCCGCAGCACGCGCACGGTCCGGATGGCCGAGAGGCTCACGTTGTGTCCGTCCAGAGAGTACTCCATCATGCTAGGAGCGGGGCAGAGAGAACGGGGGCTCAGGCGGCCGACAGGTGCTCTGGGGACAGAGCCAGGCCAGCGGGCACACGGCTCTCTCCAGGGCACCCTGCCAGCTGAGGCCAGGAGGCCAGGGCAGGTGAGCACATGCCAGAGGCCTGATCTCCACACCATGCACCCAGCCTGGCTGGGCTCCAGGGCAGGGGAAGCATAACCTTAGGTTACCACTGGGGGCTCCTCACCACTCACAGGCCACTCCATGCACCCTGTGTCTGTCCTGCTGTCCCTGGTGCTGGCACAGGGAGCCCTGGACAAGTGTCCTGCCCCCGGTACCCCAGACCCAGCTACCCCCCAGACCCAGCACCGCCTGAGTACACCTCCCCATCCTTCTTCCTTCGGGGCCCAGGGGCTGCCGTGGGGTCTGAGGGGGGCAGGGCTCCCAGCCAGGCCTGGCCAGGTACGGGGGCCACTCTGGGCTGGTCTGCGGTGGGGCGGGGCCATACCCCGCCATAACGATGAA
The DNA here is from genome assembly GCF_949987535.1 of Balaenoptera acutorostrata. Lineage (NCBI taxonomy): Eukaryota > Metazoa > Chordata > Mammalia > Artiodactyla > Balaenopteridae > Balaenoptera > Balaenoptera acutorostrata. The sequence goes on from NC_080078.1 coordinate 38,902,806, forward strand.
GAAGTCCAGCCTGTTCCACGTGTCGCCCAGGTAGCACTTCTGCCCGAACAGCCCGAGGGCGATCATCTTGATGACCATCTCCACCGCGAAGAAGGCGAAGATGAAATCGTCAAACGCCTGCAGGAGAGGGGCCTGAGAGCTGGGCCTGCGCCCCTCACACCCAGCCCAGGTCACCTGTGGCCAGTCCCGCCCCGCCAGCCCCGCCCCACCGGCCCCGCCCACCTCCAGGATGCTGCAGCGCTCCGAGCGGCACTCGACGTCCTCGCAGGGCCGGAACATGCCCAGGGTCACGCAGTTGAGCATAATGACCAGCATGCTGACGTGCTCGAACCACGTGGGGCAGGTGCTGAGTTAAGGGTCCATGTGGCAGGTGGGGGAGCCCCAGAACCCGCCCCCAGCACCCCCTACAGCTGCCACAGGGTCAGTCCCTCAAAATCCGCTCCCCCGTGCCCAGGCCATCAGCTGGGCAGTGAGGGACAGACCCCCCAACACCGGCCTCTGGACACTGCTGCCAACCCCTCGTGTACAGCAGGACCCTGGATGGAGGCGAGAGGCCAGCCACTGCCCCTCTGCCAGGCTCCCCCAACTCTGATGCCCTAAACTGCGGTCAGCCTCTTGAATTAGCAGTCTCACCAGCACTGTCCAGCTGGGACCCCAAGTACCGTAGACACCTCATGAGGGCAGCCCTGAAGACCCCTCCCCGTGGCCCTGCATGAAACCTTCTGTGACCCCAGCAGATGGAGAATGCCCTGACCACAGCGATGGGCGATGAGGGATGTGGACTTGAGCCCAGCTCAGTGCCTGGGCCTGGAGGACCCGCAGCTCTACTGTGTGCCCAAATGAAGGGGGCCGGAACATGGACGGACAGGTGAGTGAGGACACTCCCCCCCACCCCAAGTTAGTCCTGGGAGTGGAAGCTGCCTGCCTGTGAAGGGTCCTGTCCAGGAGAGTCTTCCCTTTGGCAGGAAGGCATCCAGCCAGGACCTTAGGGCACCGGGCCAGCAGCCAGTGCTGTATCCCGTTGTGCTGTGTGAACCTGGCCACCCTGTGGGGTCGCTGGCCCTCAGGACGAAAAGCCACCCAGGATCCCAGAACGCTCAGCCATTCTGGAAGTGGCCACCAGGTGGCACCGTGGCTCCACAGAGGCCATGGCATTACTCTGGCTGTGACCCCCTCAGTGGCTGTCTCCAGGCAGGGGTGCACCCCCATGTTCACGTCGGTTGGCCCATCAGATCGGGGAGCCCTGTGGTGGGCCAGCCGTGTCATGTATGAGGAACGGGCCCACACCCCAGGCAGGTGACCCAGGGGCTGCCCGATGGGGGATAGGCTGCGTGTGGGGGGTTCCCCGGCTGGGGGACTGGGGCTTCACCCAAACCACTGGGTGCAGGTAAGTGCCTGTCAGATGGGAGGGCCCCAGGGGCATTCCCTGTACCCCACACACCACCCCCACGTCAAGAACCCCCTCCCACCGGGACCCACCCCCACCCCCCAGGGCGGGCTTTCTGTGGGGCTGCCTGCCTGTCCTGCCCTGGGCTGGAGAGAGCGAGGGCACGAGCAGGAGGCCCCCAGAGGCCTTCCCCGGGCTGGTGCGGGGTGGATGGGGGACTTTCCTTTAAAGAGAGAAGTCGGCACTTGGAAAACACCGCGTGTCAGTAGACAGCCTGAAAACCTGGTGTTGAGACCCTGCACCTACCCACTTGGGGCCCACCCTGTCCTGCAGTCCCCACCCTGCCCTGCAGCCCCCAGCCCACCCAGCGCTGAGGGGACTGAGGCAGGATGACAGGGACAGGGCATCCACCCTCAGATTCCTCGGCTGCAGCACATACTGGCTGTGTGACCTTGAGCCTTGATGCCCCTCCGTTTCCCGTGTTCCTCCAGCTGGGTAGGGGGATGCGTATCTCATGGATCAACGAGGCGACCAAAGCAGCAAGGCCCTGCTCCCCCAGTCCCAGGGCCATGAGTGCCCACTCCATGCTCCACCACATGTGGGCACTGGGCCAAGGGTCCATGCGGCCCCACCTGTGAGGGGCTCTGATGCCAAGGGCACCTGACAAACTGGCAGAGGCTGTGCTGGGACTGAAGTCAGGGAAGGACAAGGCCTGGGGAGGTTCAGGGCCTGCATGCTTATTCAGGTGTACAGGCCCCGGGATCAGGGCAGGAGGAAGGCCAGGCCATGTGTGTCCTTCCTTCGCGGGGCCCGGCAGCCTGCCCCGCCCAGACCCCTCTCCCCCTGCCTCCCTGCAGGGGCAGGGCCAACAGTTGCTGCTATGAAGCCCCTGGCCCTTGGCACACTGCACAGTGTGGCACTGGGCCACCAATATAATTACCCGTTCCCACCGAGAGCACCATAATTACACTTAATGGGTTCAGCAGTAACAAGTGCCTTTGCTGTGATTTGGCTGCAGAAAAACAGAAATCAGCGTCCTGCTAAGACAGCGCTGAGGGCCCAACCCCCCAGGCCTGTGACAGGCGGGCCAGGGATGCGTTCAATGGAAGCTGGCCGAGAGGGGCTGGCAGGGTGGCTCGGCGCACAGTCAGGGCCTGTGGGTGCTGCAAGGTCCCCGTGGGTGGGGTGGGGGGAGGAGAGAGCTGCAGCTGAAAGCTGCACCAAACACCCATAGTGCACCTGTTGTGTACCAGCCCACGGGGCAGCCACAGTCCAGCACCCCCTGCACAGACTGGGAGCTCCGGTGGCTCGCCCGAGGGGACCGGGCGTGGGTCCCAGGCTGTGTCATGGGACGCTGAGGCCACACACGGAAGCCAGTCCTAGGGCACCGCAGCTCTCCCGGTGTCCTGACCCGCCGGCTGCAGCCCCTGGGAGCTGCGTACGGCTCCTCTGTCCTTCACTGCTGCAAACAGCACCTCTGGAGTAGGGGCTGCAAGGGTGTCATTGTGTGTCTCCCAGGAGTGGGGGTGGGTTCTCAACACTAAAGCTGTGGATGACATTCCTGAAGGACAAGCACCCCCAGTCCCACCAGCGAGGACGCTGCCACACAGCAGGGAGCAGGCAGCTCTGGGTCTGGGCGTGCGATGGTCAGATGCTCCCCAGACCTGGCTGGACCCTTGGTCTTGCAGGCACGTGGCCCCCCCCACCCCTGCAGGGAGGCAGCACAGAGCAGCCTGGGCCCTCAGTTTGCCCATCCAGGCAGTGGGGGTGTGGGGACTGTCTGTTCCTGGGTCCTGGGACCCTCCTTCCTTGCCCCACTTCTCCGAGTTCTCCCCTGACCCCGAGCGCTTCCGCCGGGCCAGCTCCCACCTCCCACATGGCGAACATCTTGCTCCAGGAGCAGCAGGGTTTCCAGCCCAGCCCAGCGCAGCCCAGCCCAGCCCAGCCCAGCCCAGCCCAGCCCAGCCTGCCTCTGAGCCCTCAGCTCTTCCCTTCTTCCACCAGCATCATGCCCCTCATCTCAGACTAATGTCACGAACCTGCTGCCCGATTTCTCCCAGGTCTGTGCCCATGCTCACTCTGAGATCACCCTAGACCCCGGAGCTGGCGTTGAGCAGAGCTAAGGACCTTGGTCCTCAACGGTGCAGTGCATGTCTGGAGCCCTGGGCTGGTCTGGGCTAGGACCCATGAGACGTTACTTGATCAGGGGCTAGGGGGGCCCAGTCTCCAGCAAGAGCCACAAACTAGGCCCCCAGCAACTTGCAAAGATAGCCCAGCTTGAGATCCTGGGCTGGGGTCCTACCTCGATACTTTCCCAAACCACTGACAAGCAAAAACCACCCCACCAACCTCGGCTTTCTCCTGACCCCACTGGCCCCATGGCCCCACCTGCATCCCCTGCCCTGGAGGCAAGCCCTAGGGGCTCAGGACAACCTCCACGGCCACAGTGACCCCGTGCGGCAGGATGAGCACAGGCTCGTGTGTGAGGTGGGGACACTGTCCATGTGGCTGGGGTGACCAACCTGGTCAGCACGGCCCAGAAAGTCCTCTATCCATCCTCATGAGCACGCCCCCTTTGGGATAATTATTCTGATACACCCCAGCCCCCCTCCCCCACCACCACAAACACCCTGGGAGGGACGAGCTCCTGGGGTCCTGCTCATCTTTCTGTGCAAAGTGCACACAGGAGAAGCACTTACAGCCACCCTGCCCAGGGAGGGGCTCCCCACGCACAGGGTCCCACTGGCCCTGCCCAGAGAGGGGATCTGCCAGAGGTGGGGGGAGGGCTCCATCAGCCCCACACGTCACAGCCATTCCCTGGTCACGCCTTTGTGGGCAGCTGAGGACAGACGGTGCCAACCGGACTCTCATCACAAGGCCACTGACTTCCGGAGGCTTAATTACACAGATGGATTTTCTGGGTTTTAATTCAAAATCCTTTAGGTTTTGAACCAAATTCTACAAATTAGAGTCAATTTCCACTGCGGGTCCAAAGAAGCCAGGCTGACGTGTGGCTGGGAAGAGGTGGCCGCACCAGCCCGGCAGGGGGGCTGTGGTGCTGCCCGAGGCCTGGCCACACACAGAGGGGCTGGGGGCATGGGTCTCTCCACAGGACCCCATAACCAGGAAGGCTCTGCCCAGGTCCAGAGGCTAAAAGAAGGGCAGAGAGCCCCCTGACCCATGTTCCTAGACCATTCTAGGCTTTGACCCATCAGGACCCAGGGATGTCCCCTGGCCTAACAGGCCCCTGGTGTCCAGCCTGGGCAGGGTGGGGCGTGGAGTGACTCTCCCTGGGGCAACCTGTCCCACATTCAGACTGGGGACTTGTGAGAAACTGGTCCCCAGAGAGGCGTGGAAATGAGCCCAGAGCCAGGGCTGGAGACCCGATCAGCGGTGGGAGCAGAGGTGTGGTCCGTCCAGGGACCCCCTCAAATGCCTTACCCCCCCTCCGGGTCCCACACTCCACCCACAAAGCCCTCCCAGTATTCGGCAGACCTGTCCCAGCATCAGCCTCCTTCCTGTCTCCTCCCTCCCTTCTTGTTTCTGCGGCCTCGGTGGGGCTCAGCAAGGACTGGCCCACCTTCCCACCCCAGCAGCAATGCCCGTGGGCCAGCCTCCCCCAGTCAGTGCAGAGCAGGTGCTGGCTCCATGGTCTCCCAGACCATGACAGCAACGCACCCCAAACAAATCCAATGCCAGGCCCCGAGGGCCAGGAGGCCAAGAGGGATGGTGGCTGCTGTCCGTGGTGCTGAAGTGACCACGTCCCAGCAAGCTCAGGGCTGGGGAGAGGCACTCGCCCAGCAGGCCGGGGGCCTGCTCACCCAGAGCCTAAGTTTTGCTGCACACCACTCCAGAGTTTCTAGTTCCACGTTCTTTCTTATTCCCAGACTCCCAGATGGTTAAAAGCACACCAAGGGCGCTGGCCCACTTGGAAGACAGCTCGGAAGTGGGGCCACCCCAGAGGGCAGCAGGGCAGACATGGTCATCTCTGCACTATGATGCCGCGAGGTGGGGAGCTGGCGTGCGGGGAGTGTGCGTGGAGGCCAGAAGGGGCTCGAGGCCAATCAGCACATGTCAGGGGCTGCCAGCACCCCACTGGCAGCCACACCACTGTCTCTCACCAATGACGGTGGCCTCCAGGGTCCTGGAACAGGGTGGGGGTCCCCGAGGCCTGTGTGGTTTAAGGTGGTGTGGCCCAAAGGGTGGTCCTGGACCCCCCAAACCAAATTCTCATTATTACGCAGCTGCCCACAGCCCACCCAGACCTGTTGGCTCAGGGTCTCTGGGGCCCACAGATGGGCCATCTCTCACTCCATGAGTCTGGGGATGAGAACCCGACCCCCAATTCTACCACCAGCCACCCCTTCACCCTTTCTTAGCCTGTTTCCCCACCTGTAAAATGGGGGTGACAACAGTTACTTCTCAGATGCTGAGATTCACCCAGACCCCCTCCTATAAAGTATCCCCCATCCCATCCCTCATCTTGATGAATGCCACCTCGGCCCCTCCCCCTGCTGGCCCCAGACACGTGGAGGGAGTGGACGTTATGTTTTCCCCATGCTATGGATGCTGAGGATGCAAGCAGGATCTGTGGGACGAAGGTCAGGATGCTGTCACCAGGAGACAGACAGCGGAGCTGGGTGTCCCTCACCAGGAGACACGGCTCCAGGCCCCAGAGCCACAAACCAAAGTGGAATATAATGGCTCGAGGGCCGCGGGGCAGGGGTCTCCAGATGTGGCTGAAGTCAGGCCCCCCACAGTCACAGTGGCCCCCACGCAGGGCTGTGTAGGGACGAGGCCCTGACCCCACAGGCCATGCTCCCCCCATGGCCATTGTGAGATCACGCAGAGAGGCAAAGCTCTCAGGAGGATGAGAAGGCCTGAGCTGGCTGCTCCCCATAGCAATCTGCTGGGCCAGCTCAGCTCCCTTAGGCCCACCCAACCCGCGACAGTCCATGTGAGCGTCCACGTGCCCAGGCCAGTGATGCAGCGGAGGGATCCTGGCAGCAGGAAAATGGGAGCCCAGGGTAGGGTGGCCCAGAGCCCCCGACTCCGGACGTCTGGGTCAGCACCTGTGCCCTCCTCACCATGGCCACGGCCACCACCCAGGCAGGCCACGGAGGCTTGAGCTGGGACCACTGTGGCAATCCCCTCTCTCTCCCTGCTGCCTGCCCTATTCCCACAGCAGCCGCGCAAGTCCCATCCTCCCCCCACTGCCAGGGCCCAGGACACACATACGAAAGAGGTGGCTCTAGGTGATTTCGACCCCTAGCAGACAGGCAGGACCAAGCTGGACACGCCACATGGGAGGCCCTCGGGGCTGCTGTGTGGGGGTGGGGAGCCGGAGATGGCTGGGCTTCCAAACCCACCCCGACATCCAGCGTCGTGACCTCCTGTGTGGTGTGGATGAGCTGCCCCAACGGACAGGGAGATGTGAGGACCAGCTTGAAGGGTGGACACCAGGCTGGTCCTGGGGCTCCCGACCGGACCTACAACAGACCTGCCTGTAGACACACAGCCCGGGGGGGGGGTGCCCTGGTGGGCAAAACCCTCCCTGCCCTGGGGGAGGGGGCCCTGGGGCCACCCCTTCCCTGCTGCTCTGCGCCCGGGCCTGTGGCACCCTCAGCCGGCACGCCCACGTGGCCCCAGGCTTCATCTCTGGAAGCACTCAACCTTGCTCTTCCAATCTGCTGGAGGAAAAAAGCACGTTTATTCATGGGGGAGGAAGCACTGTCTTCCTGCGTCTTGCGGAAGAACCACCTGGACCACTGAGGAGGGGGCATGAGTGCGCCCCACGCCCTAAGGCCTTGGCTGAGGCAGAACGACAGCCCTGGGACCCCGATACCTCACAGGGCCAAGCCAGCTGCAACGGGCTCAGTGGGAGGCATGGGAGACCCCAGGACCGGTCCCCTCTCAGCACAGCACAGCCCCAAGAACTGACCCCTCTGTCCACACGTTCACCGAGAACCGGGCAATTCCCGGACCCACCGAGGCTGTGGGCCCAGATACCCTGAGGTCCACAGCCCAGGTGCAGGGGGCCCACCACACACCAGGCAGCAGCGTCTGCGATCCCAAGACCAACACGTCGCATGTCTCAATGTGAGGGAGGCGGCAGTGCTGTCCTATCGGCACAAACACGTCCTGCGACGGAGCAGGAAAAGCCCGCGGTGGGGAACAGGGGACTCCAGTTATGGAGAACGCGCAACACAGGAGGCTGCTTTGCAACGTGCATGCCAAGCTCTGCAAAGGTCCAGAACACTCATTCCAGGGAGAACGTGGCCCGCTGCGGGTGAGGCAAGATGGGGCCGGGGCAGGGGAGAGGAAGGGGGACACTGTAGTCATACATTGTTGGTGCAATGACAAAGGTGAGGTGTCAGGAAGTCCAGGCGCTGTGGTCCATGTGGGCTGTTGGCAGACCACAGCTTCCTGGCTTTGGGGCTGCCCACCCACCCAGAGCAGACACACTTAGCCCCATGCTCACCAGGGCAGCGGGAGTCCACGGGCCTCCTGCTCTGCCCCTCAGGCAGTGACCCACATCTCCCAAGGCTGCCACAGAAGGAGACTCACAACAGCCTCCCCTTGCCAGTATCTGAACAGGGAGCTGCGTTTTTTTTTTTTTTTTTATCCGATACACACACCACTAACGAGAGGGGATCCCCTAATCAGCCTCACACTGGCAGGAACCCCACTGAAGGACCGGTGGCACACACCCCAGACCCACGACCGTGGCCCTGTGATGGCCTCCACCCAGGCTGTTCTGAGCACCCCCCAGAGGAGCAGGAAGGATGGTGACGGCTGAGCTGGCCAGCAGGACCCTCTGTGAACCACCAGTCACATGGACCTCAGAAGGCTCCTGGCAGGACCTATGGCCACCGTCCAAGTGCAGCTCCCACTCTGGACACCCGGGAGGCTGGGAGATGAGGAGTCACCGTCTGGAAGTTCCTCAGACGGCTAAAACCCTAAGTCCCCACACAGTCCAAGTTCACACCCAAAAGACCTGAAAACCAGTGATTAACACACATACACACGCATTCACAGCAGTCAAAAGGTGGGGACAACCCCAAGGTCCAAGAGGCAAATGGACAGAGTGTGGTCCATCTGTGCACTGGAGCGTTACTCAGCCATGAAGAGGAGTGAAGTACCAACACCTGTGGCAACACAGATGAGCCTTAAAAATGTGGTGAGCGAGAGACCAGACACAAAGGCCATGTTTTGTATGATTCCATTTGTATGAAACACCCAGAACTAGCAAATACTGAGGCAGTGAATCAGTAGGTGCCAGGGGCTGCCAAAAGGTGGGCGGGGGTCCCTTTGAGGTGAGAAAGTATTCCAGAATTAGGGAGATGTGGTGATCGGCCACATTGTGAATGTACTAAATGCCTGAACTGTTCACTTTATAATGGTTAATTTTATGATATGTGAACTTCATCTTGGGTGATGCTGTTTGAAACGTGCCTCCCATGGGGCAGGCCCAAGGGCAGTGCAGCCTGTGGGAGTGGGAGGGGTGGGGCAGGGCGGGGCATCCAGTGATGGACGCATCCAGAGCTCAGGGTTGCCCAGGGTCAGCAGCTCAAGGGTGTGGATGAGACGGGGCTGGGGCTGCAGTTGATGCCCAACAGGCAAGGGCTGAGCCTGACCAAGCGAGAGCAGGGCTCCTTGGACATGGGGGGCCCTCTGCCGCCTTCAAAGGCAGGGCAGCAGCTGCACAAGCGGTGCTGAGGCCATGCCGTTTGGCATCCACCCTGGCTGTCAACATGGGTATCCCCAGGGCTGGGTCTGGCCCCTCATGCACCCCCAGGTCCCAGCAGGGCCCAGGGCTCCAGGCCTGCACTCCAGGGCCTCAGCAGATCCCCACCTCTGGGGGTCTCCACCCCTCCCTCTGCAAGTGATGCCCAAACCTCCAGGGACTCAGGCTGGACCCTCAGGCAGGGATCTGCTCCCTGGTCTCAGGGCCCTGGCAGGTACCCTTCCCGTGTGGCAGCCTGGGGGATTCCTGGGAGCCTGGGGCTGACCCCCCTCAGCATTGAGAGGGCAGAGGGTGTGGATGGAGGCCTGTGTATACCTGCCTTCCCCCGCCCTGGGGTGGGCTTTGGCCCATTTCTCCACTGCCAGCCTCCACGTGCAGCCAGAGGGTCTAGGCAGAGACAGACCCCTGAAACCTGAACACTTCTGCCCTGGCCTGGGGGTCTGGTCTCACTTGTAGCACCAGTGCAGCACCCCAGGGCACATGCACCTTCCCCAGAGGCTGGAGACGGTTCTTCCACAAGCACTCTTGACTAATTAATTAGTTAGCAAAGTAATTCATTAATTAAGGCTCCTACTGCAGTGATGGGGCTCTGCCAGGGGCAGGATGTTCTCCTGCAGATTTGGGGGTCTCCAGACAGTGGGACAGAACAAGCATCTGGGTCACCCGGCACACGTGTGTACACATGTGTACACACGTGCACATGTTCACGCACGCTGGACTGCAGACAGGGGAGACAGGCCAGCATGGCCAAGACCGGCAGGTTGAAACAAGGGGATCTGGGTGGCAAAGGGGCCTCAACACAGCTGTGCTGCGTCCACCAGGAGCCCCCACCACGTGGACACAGATATCTCTGCAGCTACACCCCTCAGCTGCAGCCTGGCGGGTGAGCCAGGCCAGCTGCCTTCATTCCCTGGGGGGTGCCCAGGCCACTACCTGCAGGGACATAGGAGCAGGGCCCCTGCCCCTGAGGGTGTGCTTATCCTCCTAACGTGGAGGGGTCCTGACTCCAGGGCCTGGGGGGGAGCTCTGCCCCCCAGGGCTCAGGACAAAGCCGGCTGCCAGGGACTCAAGCCCACTGTGCCATCTAGGACCTGTCTCAAGGGTGAGGTGACAAACCCAACAGGGTGTGGGAGCAACTGGTGCCTGAGGGACTTCCAGAGCAGGGCCTGAGCATGGCCATCCCAAGGCCAGGAAAGAGCAAGGTGGGTCTCCCAAGGGGCCTCTGAGGTGGAGAAGGAGGGGGCCGCTCAGGACCATGGTAGAAGGAAGTTTCCCTTTACCCTGACGCCGTTGCCATGATGACAAGCTGCTAACAGGTGAGGGGGACCTGAGCCAGCTTAGGGTTGGCAGGGGCTCCCCCAGCCCAGAGACCCCCCTCAGTTCAGCTCCCAGTCTCCCCCACCTGCCCACAGGACGCCACCACAGGGTTTTAATTGGGGGAGGGGGTGGGGTCCAGAGGATCCTGTTAGTGTCTGAGAAGGGGGGAGGGCAGAAAGTGGACCCAAGGGACCAGTGAGGAGCAGGGTGTGTGGCCTCATGGCAGTTGCAGGCAGGGTAATTTGAAGTTAGAAATAAAACGGGCCCATCGGCCCCCTCCCTGCCCACAGCAGCTCTGCACATGGAAGGGCCCCAGTCTTCCATGGGCAGCTCCAAGTTGCCCCCTCATCCACACCTGTGGGGACAGATGACAGCCAGTCCCCACAGGCCACTCATGCCCCTCGGAACCACAGGTCTGCCTGCCTGTCCTAGAACTCCCTGGATGCAGCTCACCCAGCATCGCAACAGCAGGATCTGTCCAGGCCACTGTGGGGCACAGTACCGCACTCTCCTCCTGCTCCATCCCGGGGGGGCCAGGGGCCTGCCGTGGTCACGCGAGGCAGGGGTCTGGGTCAGGAGCAGACCGTGAGGACCAAAGCGGGCGAGGGTCCCACCTGCGGGCTTTCCTGGCCCCTGTGTCCAGGCAGCATCCGCTGGCCTCCCCCGACTGTCCCTCTGTTCTGACCCCTGCTGCAGGGATCCGGCCTCCCCCCACCCTGGTCCCCCCACCATGGTCTGGGCCTGTGTGACTCACTAGTTCTGCTCAGCCGGGTGGGGAGCGAGGAGAGCCAGCCAAACATGGAGCTGTTTGTTCTCAGCTGAAGCTCGAGGTCACGCGGGGGGGACTCGGGGCTGGGCTGTCCCTGGGAGAGCAACCACCCCTGAGAAGCTGGGGGGCTGCAAGCCCACTCCCCACGGGAGCCCGCCACCCACCCCAGTGATAGGAGCTCACCGCCCCACGAGTGGCTGGCCAAGGCTGCTGGAACGTTCTTTCTCCTCCTGGACCCAAGTGTGTGTCCTGAGAGCTTCTCCCTGTGCCAGCAGCCCTAGAGGCTTCCGTAGCTATGCCCAGAGGCTCCTCTGGAAGCCAGCTCTGACCCAGGTCTGCACGCAACCCCTCCCCCAGCCCCCTTGGCACTCGGGCCTGCAGGACGTGACCCAGGTCTCCAGCACCGGGACACTGGGTCTAAATTGCCACGTCATCCTGAGCAGCTTGGGCGCAGAGCCCCCACCCCCACCCCTACCACCTGTGAGATTTCTGAGCTAATCTGGGCAAAGCACTGTTCTCACCCTGCTGGTCCGCACCCATGTGCCACGGGAGGGGGAAGGAGGGCGACGTGACAGTGGGCAGCCCCTCGACTCCAGTCAGGTAGGGCCAGGGGGTGGGTGCAGCCCACAAAAGCCAGGCCCCAGCAAGAGTGAGCCTGTGCCCCTGGCACGCATGTGCTGGGTGTGTGCATGTCTGTGCTCTGCCTGTTCCTGCGAGCCATACACGGTCCAGGCGTGCATCCGAGCAGGACTGTGCATGTACACGCTCACACATCTGTACACCAAACACATAATCACGCACACACACCATCACACACATATACACATGCTCTTGCACACACACACACACACGTGCACATCTTCCAGGTGGTAGCCCCGAAGGCCTAGCGGTCATATTTCTCAGGGAGGAAGATCCCCACCCCCAGGACTACAGGACACCTCGGAGCCTGAGCACATGCCCACAGCTCCCTAATTGCCCCCGATTCTAAAGACCATGCTAATTAGGAAGAGTGCTAACGTCTCTATTCAGCTCTTAATAAAGAGCTGGATTCAGGATTTTTTCAAGGCATAATTAAGTGGAAAAGTGCCCTGTCTCCACCTCCAATCACCATGCTGGCAAGAAGCCCCCGTGTAGGCCATGGAACCTTGTGAAGACCCCGTCAGCCACTTGGTGGCAGCATGCACAAGTGCCCTGGGGGCCCAGAGCCCCCGCCCCCCCAGGAATGTTCCTGCCTGAAAGTGAAGCCAACCCCCAGCCCCGATTCTCTCCCTCATTTCCAGCTTTCCTGACGGAGCTCCAGGTCATGGCTCTGAAGTGGTTCCTGCTGGGAGCAGCTGAAGGGTCGGGAACTGTCCCCCCCAGGCTGCCTTTGTCCTGGGATCGAAGGCTCGAAGGACCAGCCTTACCAGGTGAGGCCTCCTTCCAGCCACACCTCTGCCCATCTTGGTCCCTCTGTGGGGACCTCTGCACAGCCCATGGACCTTGGAAGGGAAAGGCGTGGGCGGGGGACACAGAGCCAGGAGCGGCCAGGAGGAGCCCCTCGGGAAGATGACCGCCCGGCTGTAGGGACAGGCTTGTGGGGCCTGCTCTGGGCAGGAATTCTCCAGGCCAGAAATAACTGCCTCAGCACCACTGCACAGCTGCCCGCGGCCTGAATTAGCGACCCCGGGGGACTGCTCGCTCCTTCCATGGGAACGTGGTCTGGAGTGCCCTGCCCCCGCAGCCGGCAGGCTGTCCCCAGAGAGGGGGCCCAGGGTCTGCAAAAAGCTGGCTACAGGAGGCTCCTTCCCACGGGGGAACTGGGGTGAGTGCACCTGGGGCCCCCCCTGCTGGGCCCCCACAGCCCTCCTCATCCTGGCCTCCCCCTGCTCTGCCCCCCAAGCGCGGGACCCCCGGCAGCTGAGTCCCTCATGCTTCTGCACACTTGGACGGTGACGCCACAGTCTGACTCTTTGTGTTAAGACCCAGCTCACACCCAGGAAGCCTGGTGACCGTGGTGGGAACACACTCAAGTGTGGACATATATCTCTGCACACGCGGTACCTGGTCACGCCAACAGCAGGCACCCGGGCAGCTCTGCAGCAGGCACCAACCCCGTGCCCACACCCCACGCTGGCGGCTCTCTGCAAACCCGGCTTCCCCATGAGTGTTGCCCGGCAACCAGGCACTTATTAAGGAGAAGGAAGGCCAGGCCTGGCCTGCCAGGGGCCTGCCTGCTCTCCCACAGCACCTGGTACACGCCGGGTTCACCCAGGCTCCCTGCGCCGAGGGCTGGGTCAGCCAGGGCCTGTTCTGGGGTGGGGGTGGGGTGTGGAACAGGAGAACGGCCCCTCAAGGCTGAGGTCAGGTACCCTGGAATCCCTCCCGCCCCACCACAGATGGGACCAGACACCTTCGCCACCAGCCCCCAGGGCACCTTTCCAAACTTTCTGGTGGTCAAGATTCCCCCAGGATCTTGGGTAAAAATGGATAGAGCTGGGATGCCAGGTGTCCGGCCTCGGCCCTGCCTCTGTTATTAACAGCAGTGACATTTTAAAAAGAAGACTCAAACCCTAAGAAAGTCAATTTCAAAATGAAAGTAACTGGACCTGGGCTCATTGTCCCAGTACTGCTGTCTCCCCGCACTTCCCAAGGCCGCTGCCCCTCCAGGGCCACTGGGTGCCCCGATGCTCCCCCTCCCCCCAGCACCTGACCCTGACATTTACACACTACCGCCACCACTGGCATCCTTGGAGATCCTGCTCAAAGTTCAGGGCCGGTGGTCCCCTGCTGTGCGGGGCTGGGGGGTGGGGGTTGGACAGAACAGAGCACAGTCCTGACCATGGGTCAGAGTCACGTTTACCTCAAGTGTGAGGGTCATGTTCTGGCCCAGGTCGCGGTCACCTTCCCCGCCTGGATACCCCCATGGGCCGTTCCCTCTCACTCGAGACCCCTCCTGGCCCCGGCCCCCAGCCCTCCCTGGAGTGAGCTGAATTGTGTCCCCTCCTAATTCATACACTACCCCCAGGACCTCAGAATGTGATTGTATTTGTAGATGAATCTGTAAAGAAGTGATGAAGGTAAAATGAGATCATTAGGGTGGGTTTTAATGCCATCTGACTGTGCCTTATAAACAGGAGATTGGGACACAGATACCTACAGAAGGAAGGCCACGTGAGGACAGAGGAGACTGCCCTTTACTAGCCTAGAGAGAGGCGCCTCGGGAGAAACCAGCCCTATCTTGGACGTCCAGCCTCCAGGACTGGGAGGAAATAAACATCTGTTGTTTGTTTGAGCTGCCCTATCTGTGGTGCTTTGTCACAGTCACCCCGTGCAGACAAATACACCAAGTGCCACCACATACTTGGGAGACCCTTCGTGTCCCCTGGTTGGTCCTGCCTCAACCCCTGGCTGGGAGCTCCTGGGCGGGGGGGGGGGAGGGGCATGGCCATGATACCCTGTCCCATGAGATCCATTAGTTGGGTGAAGAGACTTGGCGTAGTGGCTTGGGGGGGAGGGGGTTTCTGGTTGCCCAGATAGACAGCTGGACCTTAGGGACCCCCCTGCTGTGGGGGGCCCTCCCATGTCCCCTCCCAACACCGAAGTTTTCCCAGTGGATAAACCAAGGCTCAGGGCACGTCACCTACCAGGTCACAGAGAACCCAGGCCCAGTGGACACTCAACCCTGTGTCCCTCATCCCAAGCTCTTGTGTCTGGCATCATCCCCAGACACACAGACTTGGTCCCTGCTTCCCGCTGCCTATGACTGGGGGCCACCTGCCCCACTGAAGACCCCACCCTTGGCCTCCCAGAGCAGCTGGGCCAGCAGTCTCTGGTGTGGCCCCCACCCATCCCCTCCCCACCCTCAGTGCCAAGGCTGCCTTCCCCTCATCCCACAGGAAGTCCCAGCAGCTTGGGTCACACACACAGAGAGGGCTCCCTGTGCTGCCGGAGGCAGAGGTGGCCGACCGCCGACTCTGCAGGTACAGGCCCCCAGACCCAACAGAGACCCAACCCAGGCAGGCCGCACACAGCTGGGCCCTCAGAGCTTCCAGAAAAGCCACCAGCACAGGCAGGTGGGGTCTGGGGCTGTGGCGTTTCCAAAACATCAGCACGTGCTCAGCCCGGGACCCCCAGGACCCCCACACCCCGAGACTAGGGAGGGAGACATTCGGATGGGGGACGGGATGGCACTGCAAGCTCCATCAGACGCTAATTAGAGCTGTGTGTGTGTGTGTGTGTGTGTGTGTGTGTGTGTGTGTGTGGTGCACGCTCAACACCATCAGAGGGGCGGGCCCCAGCACAAACATTTCAAATGGCACAGTATTTGCGTTTAATGGGCTGAAATTCTTTAAGCTAAGAACCCAACTGAGCCATTATGTTGACCAATTTGCAGGGAAGTGGAAAGCACCAAATGGGAGCCCACGAATGGGGCATGCCACTTGACCAGAGGGGCAGCGGCCCAGCCACAGGGGCATCATCCCCTGGACAGCCAACAGGATGTCCCTGAAGCATGGTAGCCCCAGGCCAGGTGTAGACAGAGGACCCAGGGGCACAGCCCAGGCTGTGTGGGGCGGGGATGATGGGGCAATGGGGAGGACCCAGACCCTTTGTGACACAGGAAGTGGGACACACCTGCGTGATGTGACCTCCTGGGTCCAGTCCCAGTAAGTCTGTTGCCTGCAATACCCATCTACCTTCCTACCTTGGGAAGACTCCTATCCATCCCTCAAAACCCATGCCGAGGGCTCTTCCTCCAGGAAGTTTCCTGAACTAGCCGAAGAGCTCCTCTGCCTCACTCAATCTTCTACTGAGCACCTACTGTGTGTAGGGACTACTCCAGGTCCTTGGACCAAGTGAACAGACAGGGGCAGCCTGCCTGGAGCCAGGCAGAGGACAGTGAACAGGTGATGCATCGAGCAGCTACATGTGCCAGCAAGGCGATCCATCTGGGGGCACTCCAGCCCCAGCCCAGGCCTGTGGTGGGAGTGGGTGGGGGATGCCAGAGCAGCAGGGACAGGAAGGCCCAGGCAGGCAGAATGGGGGCCAATGACACCAAGTCATTGAGGCAACCCCTCCTGACCACACTCCTCACCCGCCCCCACAGCATCGGACAATGAAGAGCAAGGGTCCTGTGGGACACCCCCTCCCCACCCCACAACTGGGGCTTCATGGGGTGCACACACACAACTTCTGGGGGATGAGGGGCCCTCCTGGGCCTCCTCAGAGCACACCCTGCTCACCCCCCCGGTTAAGGGTGGTCCCTCAGGAGACCCCTGCACACAGCAGACCCCTCGGGAGACCCCTGTACACAACAGACTTCAAGTGGTAGGTACACTTGTGCACACAGCAGGGGTAGGGCCTTACTCCCAGTGGGATCACACACTCAGCAGGACCTCAAATTATAATATGTGGGGCTTGGATTTAGGCCTGTGCGCACAGTAGGAATTCACACTCAATGGATTATGCACACAGTAGGGTCTCACATCAGGTGGGGCTGTGGACAGAAACTATGCACACAGTAGGGCCCTTGTCCTCTGAGTCACGAACGAAGGGGAGCCTCATTAGGACAGGCATGTGTGCAGACATACATGCATGGACCATGCGCACAGGAGGCCCTGGTCCCATGCCCCACCTCCCACAACAAGCTGGTGGCCGGACTGGTGGGGGTGACCAACTTCCACCAGCTGCCACCTGCCCAGCAGCCCCCTGACCGCAGACCTGGGCCTGGGGAGCTCACAGCCGTGCAGCGCGCTGATTCGCCCATCCTGGCTCCCCTCCAGCCACCCGCATCTGCATCGATCCCTTAATGACTCGATCCATTATGTTGGAGCAGAATTCTTGGAAACTGGCAGGAAAAGGAAGGCTTCTGTCAATCGCCTGAGTCATTTTTTTTTAAACCAACAATGGGGTGCCTCTCCCCTCCCCCGCACAGCGGGCTGTCCACTCTCACTGCTGCCACTGCCGCCACACATCCAGGAAGGGGCTGGTGCCCCTGCAGGGGGAGGGGCCGTGGGTACAGTGGGGCAGGGGTGGCAGATGCAGTGGGGGAGGGGCCTGATGTTGCCTCATCTGCAAAGCGGGGACCTCAATGGCACCCCCACCAAGAAGAGGACCTTCAGAAGGAGCCTGGAGAATTCTCCCTCAGGTAAGCACTGCTGCCCTAGGCTGGCTGTCCCTGGTGGGGTAGGGGCCCACCCCTCCCTCGCTGGCGCTCCTGGGCACGCGGAGCAGAGGATCGGCTGTCCCTGGTTCTTCCATCAGGCCAGGCGGTCAAGAGACCTGCAAAACCCTAAAATGGCCCTTTCCCGGATGAATTTTTACATTTCAGAAAATACAGACATTTTTCATAAAAGGAAATGCTATGTTAATAACTAATGAGTTTATTATTGTTTTAAATGAATGACTAAACAGCAATTTCTAAATCTCTTCAACTCTAAATTCCAAGAAGATAAACAGCAAGACAGAACCCCATCGCAGAAACTCCCTGGGGGCCTCAATTAATCACAAGGCCCTGGAGTTTGGGAACCTCTGTTTCAGGGTCTGAAGAACAGGGCAGCCGGCACACCCCAGGGTCTGGGTGCCCCACCATGCCAGTGGCTCCCACCCTCTGAAGGATGTCCCCTCCCCACCCCTGCCACCTGCAAGGTCCCCCCAGCATCCCCCCCAACAGGGGGCTTCATTCTGGGCCCACTGGGCTCGCCACCCCCAGGTCCTGGACCCGCTGCCTCTCATGAATTCCCTATGGTGCCCTGCCCCTCCACAGGCTACCCCTGGGTTCCTACCCGCCCCAGGAACAAACACGCCCCAACACCCACAGGGGACAGAAGCATTTCCGGCCACACAAAGGCCCATTCCCACACCCAGTGTGGGTCAGTGGCCCCACCCCGTGCGCCCCCAGGTCCCCCCTTCCTGCATCTGCCCAAGGCCTGAGCAGGTCACCACAGGGCTGGCTGGGGCCGAGAGTATCCCAGATGTACCCCCGCCCGGCCACCCAGGGCTCAGCAGGCCTCTCTTCGGGGAACAAAGCCCACCCTTCCCACAGGTGGACCCTCCCGGGGCAGGGACCCCCACAGCCCGCCCTGTCCCCACAAGGCTACGTCTGTCTCCGTGGCTACAGGAAGCCCCAGCGGAGGATGCCGGGCGCTTTCATAATAAATCCTTTAATTAGGAAATCCCCGAGCTCCCAGCACGCGGGTCACCTGCTGCTCCCATGTCTCGGGTTCCTGCCATGAGCCGGCGCCACGTGCTGCCTGGGGGAGGTGGACCAGGCCCCAGTGCAGGGACGGGGGGTTGGAAGGTGGCCTGTGGGGCCTGGCAGAGCCTGGGGTTGCAGAAGAAGCCCCGGGGGGTGTCCTTCGCACTCCAACACTGAAGGTACGTTTTGGAGCCCCTCTCCCATTTCTGGAAGCTTCCATGAGGCCAAGGATCAGGGGTGTGAGGATTTGGAATTTGGCAGCTGGCTCTGGATGGGGTGGACCTGGGGCCTGCGGCCAGCAGGTGGGCTGAGGCGGGGCTCGCTGCCTGGAAGGGCAGCTGTGGGGTCTGCAAAGCCTCCAGAAGGCCAGGACTGGCTCCCCCAGCCCAGATGGCCTTTCCAAGAAAAGCTGTCACCAGCCCCCCAGTTTGGACCTCACCCTCATACCCCTCTATGACCTCGTGGACACCTGATGCCCCACACTGGCCCACGCAGCCCCTCAGGCCCCCAGACCCCAGGGTGACCACATGCTGCCTTCTGCAACATGATGGGTACACTGAGACCAGTGCCCTCCCAGCCGTAAGTTCCCACGAGTAGCAAGCATGTCACAGGCACCCCAAGGAAGGGGACACCACAGCGACAAAGATGAAATACACAGGCTCACACAGGAGACAAGAGCAGGTGCTTACTGGGGTCCCCTGCCAGCAGAGGGGTCCTGGCCCGGAGCCTGCCAACCCCCTGCCCAGCCCCCTCCACAGAGGATGTGCGGGAGGGACGTCAGAAGGGGTCCAAACCCGGTCGGCACGGCAACCAGGAAGCCAGCCTGGCCTTAACCAGATTGTTAAGGCTGGTAAAAGAAATGTATTTTCTAATTAAAGTGGGAGAAATGACATTGATCCTGGCGCCGTCATTAACAAGGTGGGGGGACCTGGGTCGGGGGTGATGCAGGCTTGCTTTCCCCAACCAGGTTCCCCTCCTGTGCCTCCCCCTATTTCTCCATTTACTCTCTTTTACAGTAAAACTCAGACGAGGCCACAGCTGAGTCTGCCTGGCCTCAGATTCCTCACAACTCCTAGAGAAAGGCCCAGAAGGCATGGGGAGGGGGCCACCCTTCGTGGAGGGCGGGTGGTGCCCAGCTGATGGTGCAGAGACGGCCGTCCAGGAAGCCACCAGGGGGCTGGCGGGGGGGTCCAGAGGCCAGCCCCCCACCCGTGCCCACCAGGCAGCTGGAGCACGTTGGAGGTGGGAGGCGCCTGGGAGGGGTGAGGTGGGGGGGGGGCACTGTCTGTTCGGCCCGGCCTCCAGAGCTCTGCAGATAAACAGTCTAAATTAGGAATTAAAACACTGCTTGCTCCCACCAGCCGGCAGGCCGGCCGTATTTCAAACGTGCAGAAAACACCCCGGCCTCCTCCTGGAGCCCCAAACTTCCCAAAGTGGTTCTGCAGGATTGGGCCACGCAGAGGGGAGCAGGTCAAACACCGCACAACCCGCTCACCCCAGGCCAGAGCCAGGCTGAACTGGCACAGAGCGGGGGCTGGGACCCCAGCCCACAGCAGAGTCATGCCACCCTGCGAGCCCCTGAGAAGGAAGCTGGGCACACGGCAGGCATGGGGACCCTGCAGCTGTCGATGGGGGTGGGGTGGGGGTGTGTGTGCAGCTCTGGGAACGTTGAACACCCTCCCCACCGCCCCGACCCTGGCCCCGGGAGAGGCCTTGGTGTGTGCTGGGCAAGGACGTCCACCCTCAAGCACTGCCTGGGGCCCCGTGGAGGGCAGGGTTGCACCCCCGCCCCGAACTCCAGGGCTCGCCTCCCCCAGCTTCCTGCCCACCCGCTCCCAGGGGGACTGCGGGGGGGTGGGCCTGCCTGGAACTGGGTGCAGCCCTGGGACAGAGCGCGCTCCTCGGTGGAATTCCAGGCATCAGACATTCATCAGAACTTAGGGGCTCATTCCTGAATTCCAGCCGCCAGGCATGGGGCCAGAGGCTGCCCGCTCCACTGTGGGTCAGCCTGTGGGCCAAGAGGCTGGTCCAGAGGACGCCACCTTCCTGAGGGGGTCCGGGGAGATGACGTAGGACCAAGGCCCAGGTGGGAGGAGGTGGCATGTCGGGAGCTGGGAGGGCCGAATAGCAATGAAGTGTGGGGGGGTCCCCCGAGAGCCCCTCCCCCTGCACAGTGCCCTCTGCACAGCCACCATCTGGGTCTGCCCCAGGCCAGGGAGGAGATGTTTCCCTGGAGTGTCCGCTGCCACGGGGGCTGTTCCAATCTCTGAACTGACACCCCCACACGGGCCACGTGTCTGGGGAACAGTGGCTGAGAGATCTGCCTACTCTAGCAGCACGCAGAGGAAGTCACTGGCCAGTCACGGGGGCACCTCGGGCCCGTCGCCCCCCTCCACCCAGCCAGCAGACATGAGCTCGGCCCCACCTCAGGCCACAGCTACTGTGAGAGTGACAGAGGGTCTGGGGGGCCGACCCGCAGAACCCAGATGGCCAGAGTGGACACTGGGCATCTGACCCAAACACCATCCAGCCGGCCTCTGCCCTGTCCCGCCTTGGGCTGGGAGGGCCCGCAGAGCCCCCTGGAGACACCCCTCCACAGGCTGTTCACCCAATGTCTCTGCTTGGACGCCCCAGCCATGAGGGAGGCATGGCCGCCCAGCCCTCCTGCCTCTGGTCAGCACCTCCACCAACCGGTGAGATGACATTCCTTCCAGAAGGAAACCTGACATTGCCGGAGCAGTTGAACTAAGACCTCAGCGGCCACACCCTGGGCACTGCTGGGTAACGAATGGGGTGTGGATGGCTCCGTGCGGGGCCGCGGTCACTCCAGGCATTAACCTGTCTGGCTCGGGGACTCCAGGGAGCAGAGCAGGAGCACATGGTCAGGAGGGGACTGCTGTGTGACGAGCCCAGGGTGGCTACAAACTCCAGGGGACAACCCTCCAATCCAACAGCTGACCCTCGGCCTGTGGTGTCAGCCCAGGGAGGGGACACCCTGTGTGTGAGATGGCCTGGCAGTGAGCACAAGACACCACTCAAGCTTCGGGGTCTCACCCTCCGCCTGTCCCTCCGTCCACCTGCCACCGCTCACCGGAGGAACTGGAACAATTTCCAGACCCCACCCCACCACCCAGGACCCCATGAGGCTGTAGCCCTGTTCTCAAGGAGGGACCCCAGCCTCCTCTCCTCTCAGAACAAATGACCCGTGGCCCCTGCCTCCCCTCCACCAGGGCCCCATGGGGCTGTGGCACAGGACAAGCATAGCTCCGTGGGCCTTGTTTCAGGTCTGTGGTTCAGACCCTCACCGGCCAGGTGCTTCAGAGTGGGGTGCTGCCAGGGGCCCCAAGGCTAGCAGCAGAGGGCTAACCAAGGGGTTGTGGCTGGAGGCACCCATGTGGGTCGGGGACCACTTGTCGGGAGGGTGTGGGGGAAGCTCCCCTCTGAAAGAGCTCTGTCTCATGCCCCAGGGGGGCTGCCTGGGTCTCAGAAAGACCAGAGAACCCCAGAGATGAAGGCAGGGCCCAGCCAGTGCCTGGGGGCCTCTGGGGAGGTGCTATGGGCAGAGTGGCCTCCCCTGGAAATTCCTATGTTGAAGCCTAGCCCGCAGGACCTCAGAATGTGGCTGTATTTGGAGCTGGGATCTTCAGAGAGATAAAGTAAAACGAGGTCACTGGGGACTTCCCTGGTGGCACAGTGGTTAAGAATCCGCCTGCCAACGCAGGGGACACGGGTTTGAGCCCTGGTCCGGGAAGATCCCACATGCCGCGGAGCAACTAAGCCTGTGTACCGCAACTACTGAGCCTGCACTCTAGAGCTCGTGAGCCACAGCTACTGAGCCTGCGTGCCACAGCTACTGAAGCCCGTGTGCTTAGAGCCCATGCTCCACGAGAGAAGCTACTGCAATGAGAAGCCCGCTCGCCGCAACTAGAGAAAGCCCGTGCGCAGCAACGAAGACCCAACGCAGCCAAAAATAAAATAAATTTCTTAAAAAAAAAGAAAGAAAGAAAAGAGGTCACTGGGTTGGACCCTAATCCAGACCATGTCCTTGTAAGAAAAGATCAGGACCAACACGCACAGAAGGTCACCATGTGAGAACACAGGGAGAAGACAGCTACAGGCCAAGGAGACAGGCCTCAGGAGAAACCAGCCCTGCCCACGCCCTGCTCTCGACGTCCAGAAACATGCTTGTGTGGTTTAAACTGCCCCGTCTGTGATGTTTTGTCATGGCCACCTGAGCAGGCTAATTCAGAAGGCACGGCTCAGGGTGTCCCAAACGCCCTGGAACAAGGCAGCTCCAGACTAAGGGGGTGAGGGAGGGTGTGCTCAGTTCGAGGGGTTTGGTGCCCCCAGCAGACCCCTGAGCTAGTGTTGGAAGGGCTCTCAGGGTAATCGGGGTCCACAGACATGCTGGGCATCACCCTGACAGGGACCCTGTTCTCACCCCACTGCTATCAGGGCTCTGTGGAGACCACCTCCTCCGGGAAGCCCTCCCCACCTACAGCTATGGGGGGCGACCAGGGGAAGGGCCACCTACCTCCTAGCCAGCACCTACTTGGGCAGTTGCAAGGTGCCCAACAGCCACGGGAGACAGACCCCAAACCCCAAGTCCAATAGCCTTCCCACCCAGGCTGGTGGGGGGGGTCCACAATGCATCCCAGCATGGCTGACCCTGTCCTAGATCCGGGCCCCCAGGGAGACAGCAGGACCACTGAGAGTGGGATACATGCACTTCCCATCCCCGCGCTAGCACCTGTCACACAGTAGTGCCTCAAATACTCGAGCAGGAGGAACAAAACAGGAGGGTCTTTGATGCCCACTGCAGACGCCCACCGCATGCAGCCCCAGGCATCAGGCTGGCATCCGAGCAGACCAGACCACATGGATTCCTGGGAGTGGGCTGAGGGTGTGGACGGTCACCGAGGGATCCTTCCCATCACGTGACAGGGTGGACTCCACCTTCACCTCCCACCGCACACCCCGGGCTTCTGGTCCATCGCTCGGGTACAGGAGCCCATGCTCCTGCTAGAACGTCCTCTCTTCACCAGGTCTGGGGCAGACAGAGGCATGGGTACTGGCCCTGGGGCCCCAGGCTACCTGGGAATGAGGCAGCTCCCGGCCATGAGCGCTCCACTCGCTGGTCTCCCTGGTATTCAATGAGCACCTACTGGTGCCAGCCCCCCGGGCACCGCACACACACTGGACCAAGCAAAGATCCGACCCTCCATGGCTTCTAACAAAACGCCAAACGCCACGGGCTCTGGCGCCTCCGTTAGAATTCTGAGTCTGGGGAACCCTAGGGATGGCCCTTGTTAGGAGGTAGGACGGCGGGCAGCAGGGACACCCTGCAGACAGGCGTCCGAGGCGCTGGGTGGGGGGCCAAGGGGTCTCTAATCCTGGAGCAGCCCTCAATGTGCTAAATCGCTTTATGTAACTCAGGCCAAGCCGGTAAACCAGGAGCCCGGCTGGGGATTAGTGACAGGCGTTGCCACGGCAACCTGATTAGTCGGAAACATGTCGTGTTTGGGAGCACGGCTTGAGCCTCGCGCAGAGGTAAAAGGAAACCCCAGAGATTCATTAGCAACAGGTTCCCATGGCAACCGCGCCAAACTCATTAATAATTTTTTTTTATTCCTGGTGTGGGTGTTGAAATTCTCCAGAGGGCTGATGGAGGGACAGATGCCGGGCAAACACACACCAGCTACTCCCACCCACAGCCTGGCACTATCCAGCCCAGGGCTCGGCGCCACCCCACCCGTGTGCCCGCCTGTGCGCCAGGATGCGCAGTGACTGGCAGGCCACGTGGTTCTGACGGCCCTGCCTGGAAGGTCCATCGAAGGGAGATCCAGATCAGAAGGGCTGCTCAACCCAGGAGGCCACCAAGACCCCTCTTCTGCCCACCTCCCAGGGGGATGCCCTGGGAGCATCTTTGGGAGGTCAGGCGGGCAAGTCCTGCTCACTTGGTGGGCCCAGGCACGGGCTGGGTGTGGTGTCTGGAGCCCAAAGGCTGCTTTCTTGGGGACTACCGCGAAGGCCGCTGCAGACCCACTGGCTCAGAGACCCAAGTCCAGGGCGCAAAGGAGTAGGAAGTAGGCAATGTTTCGGAAAACGCTTTGGCATCTCAAGCAATCTGATGCGGTTCCGCATAACCAGGCAATTCCGCTCCTGGGTACATGCCCAACAGAACTTGGACACGACTGCTCACAGCAGCCCCACTCACAGCAGCTGAAAGGTGCAAACAGCCACGTCCACCGACGGGTGAACAAGGAGCACAACGTCCCACCGCATCAGCCCTAAAAGGAGTGACGCACCATCGCACTACAGCCTGGATGAGTCCTGAGGACACACACTCAGTGAAGGACGCCAGACACACAAGGTCACTTATGTGAGATTCCATTTCTGTGAAACATCCAGAGCAGGCACACCCAGAGACAGAATGCAGGCCAGTGGGCGCCAGGGGCTGGGGGAGGGAGTTGACTGCTGATGGGGACGGGGTCTCCTTTTGGGGTGATGAAAAAGTTCCAAAATTGACTGTAGTAATAGTTGCACAACTCTGACTATAACAAAGACCACTGAATGGTTCGCTTTATGTGAGTGTACATCTCAACACAACTAAAAGAAAGTGGGCGCCTAGGTCAGCCTGCCTCGAGCTCCAAATCCTGGGGGCCATGCAGGGATCCACTCTGACCCTCAGTTTCCTCATCCGTAGACAGAACTCAGGTGCTGAAGTTCCCCCCACAAGGGCTGAGACAGAGTGAAGGGCTCCCCACAGCAAATGTGGTGAGCCTCTTCACCACTGTTCCTCTGCCCCAAGGTCAGAGGTGAGCAGGTGCCTGACCCAAAGGCCCCTTCCATCTGCTGCGTGCAGAAACGTGACCCAGAGCCCAGCATGGCCTTCCAGGGCGAGGGACATCCTGGGAAGGACCTGGGCACCCCATCCTGGCCACACTGAGTGGCCTGCCTGCCCCGAGACCTGGTGACACCTGAGTGAGAAAACACACAAACGCGGGGAATCCCTATCACTCAGTCCAGGTTGCTTGGTTTGAATCGAGGGATGGGACACATGGCCTGGTGGCATCTGCGGGACGGCCGAGGAGTGGTCGCAGCATAGGAAAGTGACAATGGGTGACGAGGGGCCCCAAGGCCTGTTCTGAGCCCCTCACGCCCCACGAGGGTGAGGGAAGCAAAAACGTGGCCAGTCACCCACTTGGGAGCCACACCGAGGAAGGGGCAGGTCAAGCCCCGAACCTCAGGAAGGAAGAGAAACCCCAGGAGGCAGGGTGCGGTGCAGACGGCCCTGGGCCCTAGAGCCAGGTTGGGGGTGGTGAGCATACTCTCAGGAGGAGCACGGCTCCCCAGACACCCCCCTTCTCTCTGCCCCGGTGCCCAGGCGCCCCCCTCCCCAACACCGATGCCCAGGAGTCTGCTGGACTGTGACCCGCGCTGAACGGAGCGGGGGAGGGGAGGTTGAGGCCAGACCCCCTTCCCTGAGGGCACCTGCTTCTGCCTGCAGGTCCCTGAGCTGGTTCTGCCCTCCCCTCCTGTTCCAGCGACCCAGATTTCGATGGTAGGTTTTTTAATGGCTCTGGAACAGCAAGGAAGGAATGCCAGGAAGCCCAGCTTCTAAAACGTAAACCCGCAGCCCAGGGATGTGCTTCATGAAGCTTTGCCCAGGTCCACTGGATGGCCGATCCTGACACTGCTTCTAGCTTCTAGAACATTCCTCAGGACAATGGTGCCCACCCCCTGCCCCTGCCTCCAAGCACTCGCAGTACTGCGCTCTGCGAATGGGGGGCTAGGCGGGGTCCTTCCCAGGAACCCTGTGTCTCCACACTTGGCCAGCCTCCTTCCCCCTCAGTCCCACCCCAGATGGCCCACCCGCCTGCTGCTAGCTCTCGTGTCTCCCGCCCCCACAGGGGGCCCACCCTGCACACCCTGTCCCCTCCACGGTCTGCACCCCTGTGTGGGGCGTCCTTCAAGTCCTGGAACCCCCACTGAACCACATGACCCTGAGACCAGCGCCTGGAGGGCGCTCCCACAGACCCGGAGCACCGGGCCCGCCACGCCTGAGGCACAGCACACGCTGGCCAATGCGGCTGGTCACGGGGACGCGGCTGGTCACGGGGACGCAGCAGGCCCATTCCGCGGCCAGAGCCGGGCGGCTGCCCTGCCAGCAGGACCCGGGACATGTCCTCGTCCATCTCGACGAGGCGCTAATGCAGGCTGACTCATCAGACTGCGGCCGCCTGGCGGCTGCTTGAAAGACAAAGGGACGCATGGGGTGAGAGCGACATGGCACGCACCTGGCTGGGAGAGGCCATCGCCACCCTTGCACCTTCCCGCAGGCTCCCAGGCTCGCTCCCGGCCCTGTGGCAGGCGGGGCCATGGCTTCAGAAAGCAGTGGGCACAGGTCAGCGGCTCCGTGGACCCTCCCGGCTTCCCCCTTCTCAGGAGAGCACCCGAAGTGCTCCTAGGCCCCGAGACTATGTCCACATCAGCTGCCCCCCACACCTGTCTCCTTGCCTCTACGCCACGTCCCTGACCCCCACCACCCTTCAGACAGGCACCTCGGGGCCCACCCCCACTGCTCACGCCCACCCGCCTCGGCCTGCATGCCCCAGTCCTGGCAGACCATCCCCCAAGCCCGGCCGTAGTCAGCCTCAGCCCTAGCAAGGCCTGGGTCTCATCTGTCTGCGTGTCCACTGCCTCCCCCCCGCAACCCGCCACCTCCGCAGCCAAGCACAGCCCCAGAGCCCTGAACAGGCCAGAGCGGGTCCCCAGCTGGGAATCTGGCCCATCGCCCGCTGGCCATCCCTGCTGCGCCCTGCAGGACGCCCTGGGCCCAGCCAAGGGTCTCAGATCAGAGTCAGGTGAGGCTGGACACCAGGGGCTCCCTCTACAGCCGCTGCACTTGAACTACCCCCAGGAGCAGCAGGAAAGCCCCCAAAAGCCCCCAACAGCATAGGGTTATTGGCTGAGTGAGGGTCCCAGACTCCCGCAGGGACAGGACCACGTCAGCCTCCATCCGGCAAAAAAGCGCCTTAAGGCCCACATCGTGGATGGACACCTCCTCAGGGAAAGCCCCCAGCAACCCCAGAGACACAACCGATCGAGGTCTGACCAGGCCGCCCTGGCGACGAGGCCTCCAAATGACCAATTTCATGGTTGGTTTTCCCTCTCCCCAGGAGGCCCTTTTCCTCGTGGAGAGGCAGACCCCGGGTGGCTGACGTGGTTTATCCCAGCAGGGCCGCCTCCCACCAGCCTGTCCCCACCTCCTGCCTCTCCCTCTGGGGGGACAGCAGGGGGCAAGCCCGGGTGTGCGAGCCCAGGTGTGTGAGCTAGGGAGGTGCCCCCGAAACAAAGCACCACAGACCGGGGGAGCTTACACTACAGGAATTCTTCCTGTCATGGTCCAGAGGCCAGGAGTCCGAGATGAGGGTATCAGCAGGCTGATCCTTCTGGGGGCTGAGAGGGCGGATCCATCCAGGCCTCTCCCGGCCTCTGGTGGCTTCAGGAGCCCTGGGCTTCCTGGGCGTGTGGCTACCTCACCCTGTGTCTACCTCTACCTTCACGCGGCTTCTCCCTGCACCCGTGTCAGCTCCTCTTAGGAGGAAACCATCATCAGCTTGAGAGCCCACCCCAGCCCAATCTGACCTCATCCTCACTTGACCGCAACTGCAAAGACCCCACTTCCACGTGAGGTCACATTCTGAGGTCTGGGTGGACATGAATTGGGGGGCACACTCCAGCCAGTGCACTAGCCTACACGTGTCAGTTTGTGAGGACGATGGGCACACCCACAGCCACACCCTGGATACTGCACCCCCATCCCTGACACTCTGTCCACCCTAAGTGCCCACCCTGCCTGCTCCGGCTGCTCCTGCCCCCCCACCCCGCCCCGCCACTGGCCTGGCTGCTCTGCCGGGGCCTGCAACGATGCCCCAAGTATAGAGCAGGGGGCCCCAATGCTGCCGCCCTCACGTCTGTTTTTCTCCGTCCCCTTCAGGGGCTCCCCACAGCCAGAAAGGACCTGACCCCACCCCACCCCAGGCCAGCAATGAGGGCAGAGCCCAGGGTGTGCACACAGCTCCAGAGGCCTGGCCTGCTCCACTCGGGGCTCAGGGGACGTGGGTGTCCTGACCCACTGACAGGTGGGAACCTCCTTATAGTCACAGGAACCACCAAGATCAAGGCCAAGACAGGCAGCGTCTGGCCCCAGACCTCCAGGGGTGCCCAGGTGGGGCTCAGAAGTCACCCTACAGGCGCCAAGTGGGAGACCTGGGCCTGGCACCTGAGAACCTGAGGGGGAAGCTCCATCCATAGGTACTGCCCAAAAGCCATCGGTGGCCAGAGGAGGCCCAGAGGAGTCCACGAAAGCCCCTCCCCCAAGGAGCCCAGGCCCACCAGCCCAGCTCCTTGGGCATCCTCCTCCCACAGGAGACAGAGGCGCTCAGGCCACAGTCCAGCAGATGGTCTCCAGCTGCCTGACCTCCCCCTGGGCAGGTGTGGATGGGGGTGCCCAGCTGGCACTGACTGCCCACAAACAACCACAATTAGAGGTGTCAAGGGGCACAGGCCTGCCCCTCAAATCAGAAAACCGAGGTCCAGGAGGCAACCCCATCCACCAAGGCCCCTCAGCTTTGGGGTGGTGACCCTAGTGGCCCCAGCACTTAGGTACAATGGGGCCCCAGCCTCTGACACCCTGACAGCGCCCAGAGCCCACCGCTGCTTTGCTGCATCAGGCTTCAGGGACACAAATTCGGCCCACCTCAGAAGCTCTACCACCTTCTGGAAAATCCCCCAGCCTCTCCCTCCCTCCATTAACGCATCCGACTCTGCACACCCTCTGTGTGGGCTGGGGCTGGGGGACCCCGGACCACTGCCAGACCTGGGGAGGGGGCTGTGTCCCTGTCAGGCCTCTGGAGCCTCTGCTGCGAGACCCTCTCACCAGCCCGGCTAAACTGGACTAGGCCCTTCACCCCTCAAACCAGGGTGCCCAGTGAACCCTGCTCTTGTCAGTGATGGAAAAGGAAGAGGTGACACGAGGGAGAAACCAAGGCACGTGAGGGACCACCACCCAGGCTGAGGGAGGGGCCACGAGACCCTCTTCCTGTGACCCGGAGACCCCAGAAATCCCAGAGGTCCCAGCCTAACCTCCCGGCGGGAGGAGGGTGTTCACTGACGTCAGGGGCCTTGCCCCCTGAAGAGGCATCAGGGTGCCCCCACCACAGTCCTCAGGCCAGCGAGGGCCCGAAACACGACCACCCCCAGCCGGGGGCTCCACCGGCTGCAGGTGGGGAGCAGAGAGAGGCCACTGCAGCCCAGAAAAGGGGCGCTGTCCCTGCTGCACCAGTGCCCTGACCTCACCTGGAGGCCAGCTGCACAGGGGCACTGGCAGAGCCCAGAACAGGGAGAGGACAGTGTGACCAAGCGGGCCGGCCGCCGCCTGCCAGGTCTCTTGGCAACGGTGCCAGGTCGGGCTTTGCCCAGTTCCAGGCAGTGGACACGGCCCGTGCCCACCTAAGAAGACTGGCCTGTCCCCCAGGTTCAAGCAGGTCAGGGGCTGCTGGCCTCCTTCCTGCACCTGCCACCCTGCACGCCAGCCCTGGGCATCACCGCCCGCCCGGCCCACCTCGCCCAGCCCCAAGCATCTCACTAACATCAGCTCCCTACGTGCCTGAGAGGTTCAGGCAACCGTGCTGGACGCCGAGGCTGAGGCCTGGCCGGGGCCCCATGCAGGAGGGAGAGCTGACCCCAGACAGGGCTGGGGGCACACCTGCATTGGTCGAGACACAGCGGGGGTAGGGGGCCAGTCTCACCCAGACAGCCCCTGTGGAGGGGGTTCTGGGTCCTCTCTCTGCCAGATCTGCGCCCAACTTTGGCAAAGAGAGAAGCTATGGGTGAGATTGAGGTGGGGGCTGCTCTGGGACACGGCCTTGGTCCTTGTCAGCATCCCACTTAGGAAGAGGGGTACTCCCGGAACCTCTGAAGTCTGCACGCATCCAAGAGCTGCTCAGGGTCATGGAGAGGCAGGTTGCTCACACCACGATGCCGCCTGTTCCCCACGGGTCCTGGGGAGCACAGAGATGGCAACGTCCCCACCGCATGCTCTAATTGAGCACATTCATCAACTGTCCCCACTAATCAGGGCTCAGGGCTCTGCCAGCACCACTGACACCCTGCTCCTCCCAGCAGCAGAGGAGCAAGCATCCCAGAAGCAGGGGACACCGGGGTCCTCCCACTTGTCTGCTGGGCCACACGGGGCCGCACAGCCTTGCCTGCCCTGGAGGAGTGAGTGAGTGAGTGAGTGAGTGAGTGAGTGAGTGAGTGTGTGTGTGTGTGTGTGTGTGTGTGTGTGTGTGTGTGTGTGTGTGTTGGGTGTTCGCTGGGGCCCTCCTTAACAAAATGACAACGAGCCGCTACTCACTATGTGAAGACAACGCAGCCAAGCAGCCCCCATCTGTCATCCGCGGCGGGCGCAGAGCTCTGGCTCTGGGGACGGTGCCCGAACTCGCTGCCAACTCGCAAGGGCTGGGCTGCTTCTCTCCAAGACCTGTCCTCCCCAGGCGCTCCCCCATCTCTGCCCAGGGAGCCGGGCCCTAAATCACTCCTGCGGCTGCCAGGATGGGCGCCTGAGGCCCACGTGACTCAGAGGTGTTCCCAGTTCTGTCAAAGCTAACCGTTGAGGGGAGGAGAGAGCAACTGGTCTTTTGTGTCACTGAGTTAAATACCCACTTGCAAGAAGGAGAGAAAAGAAAATATTCCTAACTCAGCCGCAACAGCTGCCACCCCTTCCCAGGCGGTCTCTGTGCGGGCGGAGGCGGGGACGCATGTGCAACACTCGTATAAAAGAAGGTAACGTGTTTCCCGCCCGACCTTGACTGCTGGGGCCAAGGTCTAGACTCTGGAGCCAGAGACGGGCTGCTTGGACTCATCCCTCGAATGTTTGACAGGCTGGCCCATCCCCCACATTCCTTCACATCCTGACCCTGGAACCGGGAGCCGCTGCCTCTTCTGCCGCCCCTGGAAGGTGCGGGGAGCACCCAGACCACCTGTGAGCACTCCACTGTGCCAGGGAGGGCGCCCGCAGCCTCCCGCAGTCAGGACAGAGTTTGGGTGGTCAGAATGTGACACCCACTGCATCCACGAGCTTCCTTTGAAGGAGTGGCGCCGGCCATGTCCTCACCTCAGGCCTCTGCCCCTGAGGTGCCCTCCACCTGCCCTCTCCTGACTTCTCCCCAAACCTGGTCCCAACACAGACCCTCCGTCACAAGCCCCAACCCCAGGTGGAGGCAGACCCACTCCCTGAGCCTCCAGGCCAGCCCATCACCCGCCCACCATGCTCACAGGCCTTTCCTGGGTCTCCCTCCCCACGACCCACCCTACCCCTCCTCCCCCTCACCTCACACACACCCCCCACCTGCTCCAGCTGCAGGGACACATTCTACCCGCCTCAGGGCCTTTGCACATGCCATTCCTCTGCCTGGGACACCCCTGTTCCACGTCCACCCGCCTCCAGCTCTCCTCTCTCCACAGATCCCTGTGTCCATCAAGCAGCGTCTTCCTGACTCCCAGCCCCCAACAGCCTCCATCTGGCCCACCCAACCCACCCACCCAAGTACCCCCACCACAATCAGGATAGCCTCGCCGGGCACACGGTGGAAGCTGGCCGAGTCCCAGTGTGGGTCTGCTGGGAGAACCTGGTGGGCCCAGCATAGATCTCAGGACAGGAGAGGCTTGTATAGCGAGGCCACCCCATAGCAAATGTTTGCAGGAGCCCCCACCCTGCTCTGCACCGCTCTCCCCACCCCCACAACATTCCCAGGGTCCAGCTGGGCAGCAGATGTGGGGGCGGGGGCCACACTCAGCCTCACCATGCCACACACACAGGGCACTTAATCAGCACTTACTGGCCTCTGCCTACTAATCAGGCCACCAGTAAGCTGGAGGGACACCAACTGTCTGCCCAGATCAGGGCTCTGTGGGTGCCTGGGTGGGGAATGGCTAGAAGTCCAGGCTGTTGGGGAGGAGGTGCAGGGGGCTCAGCCAGGACGCTTCCTGGGCAGTCTAATGACACTGAACGTGACACGGACACAGCCAGCGCCCTCCTGGGCAGACAATTCCCAGCTCACACGAATTCCCCCTTCTACACCCCCCTGGCCCCAAGGCCTTCCTGTTCCTTCTCATAGCCACCCAAACAGCCCAACCCAGCCTCACCTCCTCCAGGAAGCCCTCCTGAACACATAAACCAAGAGGATGACACATCACAGCCCTGCTCTAAACTCAGGGTCCAATGGGAGCTCAGGCCCGTGTCCAGGGACCACAGAAGCAGCCACCCCAGGGATGGGGCTCCCCCCACCCCACCTCCTGCAGGTGCTCAGAGATCCGCCACTCCACTGTTGCCCTCCCCAGTTGTCAGGAAAATGCCCCTCCCCAGAAAGCTTCCCTACCATAGACTCCTATCTCCACTGCTGGGGGTGTCTTTACTTCCACTCCCCTCCCCACCCCAGGGCATGACATAGGCCCTCGGAGCGTGGGGTGCGGGGCAGATCCAGAGACACACGGACACACAGACACACGTACTGCAACTCCTTTCCTTTCCAGTCAGAGGAAGTCGGGGCGGCCTCATCCGCCCCAGAGCCCCGGGGAGCCAAGAGCCCCTTCAGACACATGAGCCTGGCCAGCCTAGGGCCGCGAGGCTCCCAGTCTGGGCACCGCGGCCCAGGAACTCCAGGTCCAGAGAAACAAACACACACTAGCGTCAAGATGAGGGGCCCAGGAACAGGTACTGGGGGGCAGGGGGTGTGGGCTCAGAGGAGGGAGTGCCCCCGGGCCTGTGCCCACACAGTGCTCAGGGGTCATGGCCACAGGGTCAGGAGGCTGAGAAGGACACAAGACCGTCTGCTCATGTCCAGTCTGTGGGGCCAGAGGGGGCTGTGGGGGGGGCAGGTGAGGGCAGATGGTGGCCCACCCTTTTCCACATCAATGCCCTGTGTGTCCTCGCTGAGGCACCCATGCCCGCCAGGAGCCCAGGTGCAGGCAGCAACCACAGAGCGAGCGGCATGACAGTTTGGGGCATTGATTTTTACAAAATGCCTTCAAGGACCTGGATGCATCAGCCTCACCTCCCTGCCAGGCCGGGCTCACCCAGCTCTGTCCTCCAGCAGCCGTGTGACCTTGTCATGTCCTTTGTCTTCTCTGAACCCTATGCTCAGGGCATTCGGTGCCCATTCCCTGGGACACACCTCCTGGAGGCGTCCACCATCCCCAAGCCCCAAAGTGCCTCCTTGGCCACCTCTTAGCCCCTACGCACCCCAACGGGGCCACAGCCAGCCTCTGTGGCTCACGTGGTAACCGCGGCAGGGCCCCCTTCCCAGCCAGCACCACTGGGAGGCCCCTCCTGGCCTGGGTGCTGGGACGTGGCAGCTGCATCACAGGCAGCGCCAAGTCAGGAACCCCGGGGGAGCCCGGGCAGAACACAACCCAGCCTCTCGGGCTACAACACATAGATCCCACCCACCTTCCTCTATAAATAAACCTGTGTAGGAGAAACAGCACTCGCCCCAAAAGTTCTAGCACAATTATGTTTTCAAAAAGCAAACTAAATTATTATTGATAGGTGCTGTCCTTGGAAGCTCCTTTGCTGTGGATCGGGTATCCCTTAAGGCAATGACAGAACACGTGTTTATTTGTGTGGGGGGGCGTCCACGCCGGGGTTCCGTAAAGTCCGAGACTTAAGTAAGGCCTCTTCCTGTGTTCCAACTGCCTATCTCATCCCTGTTCAGGGCTGGGCTCGGCGGACCAGCTGGGACTCTGCCAGCGTCCAGGGAGCGAGGAGCTGCTTTACGGAGTGTGGGTTCCCAGAGCAAACCCAATTATCCCATTTCCCTCTCCGAGTTTACCCTCCGCAGCAGGAAAGGCTCCAGGGAAGGATGGTGGGCGCCGCCAACACGACATCCACCTGCAGGGCGGGAGACCAAGGCCAAGGCGCACCCTCGGCCCCAGGACAGACAACACGCAGTCCCTAGAAAACCACAGGCCGCCCTCCAAGCTCCTGCCTCTCACAAGGCCGCCACTCCCGACTCCCAGGAATCTGAAGCACTCTGGAAAGCCTTGCTGAGGCCCACGGGCTTCCCCGAGGGGGCCAGTCCCCACCTGTCCAGGCGGGCTGGCTTATTTTAGGCTCTCCCTGCGGCCAAGGCACCCCAGCACCAGGGCCTGGCATCTGCTGCGGGTCAGCAGCCGTCCCCACACGCTGGGGGCCTGACAAGCCCACCCCACTCAACAGATGCAGCATTTCCACGGCCAGGCCAGAGTAAAATGATCCTGGGACCTGAGCTCCTCCACACCCCTGCCAGTCAGAAGGGATGCTCTCCCCTGGCTGAGAGCTCTCCTCCTGCTGCTCGAAGCACCTTCTTGTTCCTGGAGTCATGAGGAGCCCAGGGACAGGGACACTGGCAGGTGGCTCAGCCAGTCCCATCCCCCACCCCCCTGGGCCTCACCCCACATGCGTGTGGCATCCCCCCACCTCCCCTGCACTAAGTAACACAAACAACCTTGTTAGACGTCCTTCAGGACGTAGCCTGCCAGGAACATCCAGAACACAGGGTCAGGCTGGAAGACTCCCTGGGCCGAGAGGGGACAGAGCAGCCAGACCAGGGGCTGTCAGGAAAGAGAAAGTGCAGGCCCGCTGGGATCCTTCCTTATCTGTTCTCTGCGTGTGCTTGGAAAAGACAGACACGCACGGAGGGCAGCCTCCAGTCCCAGGGCCTTAGGTCACCCACCCCATCCCCTACCACCTCACCCAGCCAGGCCACCTTCCCGCCAAAATGAGGTGGCCTGGAAATGGTCAGGGTTCTAGAGGGAAGACTGGCCTACAGCCACCCTGCAAGCTCAGCCTGGCAGCTGCTCCGGAGGAGGGGGGGCTGCCAAGCCCACCGAGGGGCTGCGGGACAAAGGCAGGCAGCGGAGCCTGCTGCCACACTGTGGCGGCGCCCGGGCCACCACCCTCTACCCAGGCCACAACGACCCCCTTCACAACCAGGGGGCTAACCTGACTCAGCCCACGTTTGAATTTCAGAAAAGAAAAAAAAAACGCGGTTTATTACTTTCCTGATACAAATTCCTCTTCGGTGTGATGTTTGTACAGTTAGACACACACGATAGGAAAAATATATACACGCATCGCTCATTCTGCCTGTCTCCTCCACACCAGACAAGGGAAGTTCACGTGCAAGGTCTCGCCCCTGTCAGCCTCCTCTCCTCAGCACCCCCACCGTGCTGTCACCCAATTCCTACAGGCCGGGGGTAGGGAATGCCTGGCGCCCACAGCCCAGCCACCTGGCAACAAGCTCCACAGCCCAGTGGGAGAACCAGCTGGGACACAGGGCCTGCTGACAGTCCCCAAAGGCCACCTGCTGGGGACCACCAGACTGCTACCTGCGTCCCAGAAATGCCCCCTACCCGACCAAGCTCTGATCTGGAACCTTCTGTGAAAGTCTGTGTCCATCTCACCAAGAGCAAAAAGGGGGAGCCCCTTCCTCTCCGGCTAGGGAAGCACTGGGAGAAGTGACACCATTGTGCCCGAGTGCGGTGCCAACTGCCTCCCTGCCCCCCACCCCCCAGCTGCGCATGACTTAAATCAACCCCAACATCGAGTTCAGCCTGAAAAGGAGAGTTCACAGCCAACGTCACTGCCTCTCTCCAAGGAAAAGGACCAGCGAGAGCGCACCGCTTCCCGGCCCCCTAGGGTCTCCCAGACTCTTCAAAGCGCAAGGAACAGGGTGAAAACTTTGCTCTCTTATTGAGGTCCCGCCGGCCTCCTCCTCCTCGCTAGGATCCTGCCTCAGGCCAGCGTTGTGCAAACCCAGACGGGAGAATTCCCTTCCTGACGGGCACCCATGGGGGCGCACGGAGTTCCGCCCACCCCTCCCTGCCGACCCCGCTCCACTCCAAGCCCGCGGTGGCCTCGCCTCTTCTCTTCCACCCTCTCCGTCCCGAGCTGGCTGTGAAGCGGCAACACCCCATTCGTATCAAGAGAGTCACCCCCGCCGCCCCGCAAAGCGCGGCCCGGGGCCGCCTCTCTCGGAGGAGCGCTGCTCTCGCGCCCCTGCCTTGCGTCCCCCGCGCGCCCAGCCCGCGCTGAGGCCAAAGAGCCCGAGCGTGGGAGGCACACGCGGAGCAGGTCCCGTGCCCCGGACCCCCATGTCCCGGATCCCCGCACCCCCGGCGGCCCGGGAAGGATATGGGTTACAGACCAGCCGGAGACACCAGCTGCGCGGCCGCGTGGTCTGCCCGAGGCAGAAAAAGACGGTGGCCGCCAGTGCCGGGTACGGGACGGGCTGCTCCTCGTCGGCGCCCAGCTCCGCGCCGCGCTCGGCCGCCGGGCTCTGGGGGGGCGACGCACCGGGCCTCGACCCCCGCTCCGCCTCTGGCCCCGGGGCCCCAGGGCTCGCCGGGGACGCCCCCGCCGCAGGGCCCGGGGCTGGCGCGCCCAGGGGCACTCGGACCTCGTCGGCCGCCTGCACGCTCTCTGTCATGGTAGCGGCGGGTAGCACCTGCGGGGGACAGCCGGTAACCGGGTCCCGAGAACAACACCCTCGCCCGCCTCGGGTGGAGCGGGTCCGCGGAAACAGCCACGGCCGCCGGGATGTCTTTGTCTTTTCTCATTAGAGACAAATGCGCCCCCCGCCCCCGCCCGTCCCCTCCCTCCGGCGAGGGCTGGGCGGCCCCTCCCCCACCGCCGGGGCGGGGGCAGGCGCCCCAGGGGCTCCCTCGCCGGCTGCCTCAAGTTGAAGAGGGTCCCGGCGCGCAGTGGGGCGCGCGTCCTCGCCGCGTCTCACCTCGCTCCGGCGGCCGGCGGCGTCCACGCGGGCATCGCCCGGGCGGCGCGGTCACCGCGGACCCGGCACGGCGCTCGGCCCCGGCTGGAGCGCCGCAGCCCCCAGCCCGCGCCCCCGGCCCGCGCCCCCGGCCCGCCGGCTCCCGCTCCGGCTCCCGCTCCGGCTGGCCCGGCAGCGACGGCGGCGGCGGCCCGGCGCAGAGGGGTCCGCGGGGCGGACCGGCGCGGGGCGCGGGGGGCGCGAACCGGGCGGCGGGGCGGTGAACGATCCCGACGCCTGTCCGCACTCGGCGCAGGAAACTTCAGAGTGAGCTGCGGGCTGGGCGGGGGCGGGGCGGGGCCGGGCCGGCGCGGGGGGCGGGGCCGGGCTGGGGGCTCGGGGAGGGGCCGCTCCGCCCAGAGGCGCGCGCGCGAGCCGCCCCTCCCCCGTCGCGGAGAGCGCCCCGCCCCCCACCCGGGAGGGCGGAGCTGGGCGCGCCCGAGCCCCCAACCGCGCCCCCACCCTCCCACTCCTAGCCCGCGGGGCGCCAGGGGGCGCTGGCGGAGAAGCTTGGCGGGGGCGGGGGAGTGGCGCCAGCGTCTTCCCCGCCCCCAACTGCGGGGGCGGCCGGAGCCGCGGAGGCCGGCCCTCCCCCTCCCCGCCGCAGGGCTCACCCCCTGCCCCTCCGCGCCGCGGGCGGGGGTCGGCGAGGGGGCGAGGCTGGCGGGCTTGGGCGGCGCGCTGAGGCCTTGACCGCGGGCGGCGTGGCCCTCCCCCTCCGCATGGGTGTCCTGGGTGTGACCGCGCGTGTGATGTGCTGCTGTATCCGTGGGTGGGATTCTGGGTGCTCGTGCATCCGCATCCCCCCAACACGCGCGCGCGCACACAAGCGCACCTACGGCAGCTTCTTTGAACTTGTCCCTCGCCCAGCCCCCTCCTGGACCGACCGAGACCTGTGGGACCCTGGGGAAGGGGCCAGACCCTCCCGCAGCCCCCCACTCTCACACTGAGACGAGGGACAGAGCACCTCCTCCTGTGCTCTGGGGTCCCTCCCGGCCCCTTGGTCCCTGAGGATCTGCCGGGCTTTCCACTTCCCCACGACCACAAGTCTGCTGGCTCCGGGTGTGACCTCACTCCTTCCAAGCCTACTCTCAGCGCTGGATAAAGAGCGGGGCGGCTGGTCCACACAGGCCGGCTCCTGGGGCCTCAGGCCTCACCAGTTGCTCGGGTGGATGGGTGGGTGGGAGGGCCCACGTGGGGACCCCCAGACCTGGAGAGGCTCTGGCAAGGTCACTGCCAGCCCGGGCTTCACCACCTGCGCAGTGGCGCTGCAAAGAGTGCATCCAGAATGGGGTGGACATGCTGTTCGGGGAGAAGGGAAGGCCCCAGGAGGCCCTGTGCCCTCCTCCACCGCTGGGCCCTGGGGTGAGGAAGACAGGAAGGCAGGACCATGGCAGCTCCCATGCGAGACCCAGGCGGTGTCCTGCACTGGCCCATCACTGCTCAGCAGCACCTCCTCTTGTATATGTGAACTTTTCAAGAAAAGGAAAACATTTACTCTATCTTAATGCTACTACTTAGCGATGGAGGGCCATGACCAGTAATTAAGGCCCTCAAAGAGCAATTAGTGCTCCAGCCACCTAAGAGAGGGACTGGGAGAGCCCTGGGCCTAGGATGGAGCCCTGCAGGGAAGCTTGCAAGGGTGGGTAGACATGAAATCCTCAGCAGGATCCTGGGCAGGGGTCACCTGGACCTCCTGATCCTTTTCACAATGCCCATCTCATTAAACATTAGGGTGAAGCTCAAGATTGGTTCTAGCTGGGGAACTGTTAGTGATTTGCTGGACAAAAATTAGTGGGAGGTCGACAGTGTGCCAGACCCTGCATGGAACTGGGGAGGCAGTGGCAGTGGCCAGTACAGGCCCTGTCCTTGTCCCTTGGGGCTTCATTCCAGCTGGGAGGCAGCCACAAACAAATTTGTGGATAGAGGAAGAAAATAGTTAAAAGCTATGTTAAGTGCCATTCAGAGCTGAGATGGGGGGCAGAGGATCTATTTGAGGACAAGACTATTTGAGGACAAGAAAGCAGCTGGAAGAGAAGCAGGGGGTTCTTCCCAGCAGCAAGAGCAGACTGTGCAAAGGCCCTGTGGCAGGCAAGAGAGAGCTGAGGAGCAGGAAGAACCAGAGATAGCCTGAGGTGCCCTGCAGGGGCCCCGCCATGAAGGGGGGTGGTGAGGGCGGGGAGGGCAGGGCAGGGGTTCCCACGGGGCCCCATGGTGCAGGGAATTCTAAATGTGACAGACTGTCACCCTGCTCTGCGCACTCTGTCCTTTGGACATCTGCGGAAGGGACAGGGCATGGATTTTTTAAATAGGTGTTATTTTTTTTTTTTTTAAGTTTTAGCTTTTTTTTTTTTTTTTTAATGTATGGCTGTGTTGGGTCTTCGTTTCTGTGTGAGGGCTTTCTCTAGTTGTGGCAAGTGGGGGCCACTCTTCATCGCGGTGCACGGGCCTCTCATTATCGCGGCGTCTCTTGTTGCGGAGCACAGGCTCCAGACGCGCAGGCTCAGTAATTGTGGCTCACGGGCCTAGTTGCTCCGCGACATGTGGGATCCTCCCAGACCAGGGCTCGAACCCTTGTACCCTGCATTGGCAGGCAGATTCTCAACCACTGCGCCACTAGGGAAGCCCCAAATAGGCGTTATTTTTTAAAGACAGCGTCTCTAAGCTGACAAAGCCTGTAGCCTTCAGGTGTCCCATGGCCCATTTATAGACCGGTGAGGCTGCACAGACACTGGAAGGGCATTGTCCACCTGAAGGTCTTGGAAGGAGACTACCTCCTACCACCTCCGGCTCCATCCAGCACATCTGAGAACCTTGTTCTTGAAGGCGTTGAGTCCCCTGGGCTGATACTCACTGACTCTGTGTGTGTGGCATCTGATGGCACCCAGCCCGCGTGGTAGGCTCAGCCATGAGGCTGAGGGCGATGCGTCTCAGGCCTGAGTTCTTCAGCCAGAGGGAGACTGCACCGCCCGGGGGACAGCCTCACCCTGCAGACGGGAAATGAGGAACAGCTCATGGATTGGTATGAGATGAGAAAATAGCATTAGAAACAATGAAGCAGTAATACATTCACATCGCTAGAAAGGAATGTTGGAGAGATCAAGCACAGGACAATTTGGAAATTGGCATTAAAAGTATTTAATTAAACTGAACAGAGTGTTCAGATTTTTTTTTTTTAATCCTCCTGGCCTCTGGAAGATTTGGTTCTGCTTTTTGCTATTTCCTCTTTTTTTTTTTTTTTTTTTTTTAAGGGCAAAGCTTTTTCTTGACAAAGATGGGGGCGGAGGGCAAATGGCCCATTGGTTCAGTCAGCGGGAGGTAGAAACTAGACACCTCCCCAGGAGAGCACTCGTACCCTGGGGGCACATGGCTGCAATGGGGGGGGGGGGTTCAGGCTACCTTGGGGGCCCTCCACCTTGGCAGGCTGGGCCATGGGGCAGTGGGTAGCATGGTCACCTCCATCAGGACCTATGGGTGCCTGCCCAAGCTCACCACCCCCACCCAGCCACTCTGCTCTGTGTCCAGGCACCCCATCCACCCTCAGGCTGGCTGGAGCCCACAAGACCCCTCACATCACATCGGTCCCTTCTCCTGCCTTTCAGGTGGCCTCCTCCTACCCTCTCCAACCGTCCCCCTCCCCTCCACACACCCCCTTCCATCCAGAAGCCCCCACTGGGTCAAGCCTCCTCAAGTTGGCATGGCCCACTTCCGTCCCACTTCCAGCCTGTCCTGCCGCACTGTGCCTTTGGACCACAGACCCACCAGCCAAAGTCCCCTCCAGGCCCCAGCCCTGGCCCTGCAGTGCCCACTGCTGGGATGCTCCTGCCTGGCCCATGCTTAGCCAGTGCCCTCCTGCCAGCGGTGCCCACTCCAGGGCCTCTCCGACCCCACATACCTCCCCCACAGCACTCACCTTGCAGTGTTCAGGCCAGACTGGGGCTCCCGAGGGCAGCCACGGTGCCATGTTTAATGTGCCTGCGATGCCTGGCAAGTGCCCGTCCCGGAGGTTGGGGGGTGGCCAGGAAACACTGAGCGGGTGCATGAGTGGCAGGAGCTGTGACCTGAGCGAAGGCTGACAGAGGTGAAATGCCGGTTACCCAGCAGGTGAGCGTGTCCAGAGGAATGGAGGCTGAGCCCAGATCCCCCCCAGCCACTGCTGGGGGTTCACACCTCAAAGGCGGGGGCCTGGGGCTTCTGCAGGTGGCCAATCCACCTCAGTCACCCCCCCACCCCGGCCCTTCTGAGCCCACCTTACACCTCTTGGACCTGCCACCGTCACCAAGGAGGAGGGCCCAGCTCCCCGCTGCCTGGAAACTGGGCCCAGAGGTGCTTCCCTCGGCGTGCGTGGGGCTAGAGGCCAGGCTCTGCAGGGAGTGGCCTTCAGGGCAGGCAGCAGGGCCAGCACAAGCCTGGACCCCTGCCCAGCTGGGACGCCTCCAGTGACAAGCGCCTTACTCCAGATCCATGCCTGCCTGGGCCCGAGCATCCTCGGCTGTCACCCCAGCTCAAGGGGTGACATGCTCTACATGGTACCCCTGCCCCCAAGACGAAGCAGGCGCTAAAGGTGAGGCTTTTCTAAATTCTTACTTGAAACTCACAGCACCAGTTGACACAGGTGTCCAGATGATGCCATTTGTTGTAATGCACAGTGGTTTCCTTTGCATTTTAGTGTCCTGTCCATTTTTCAAGCTGTTCCTGCAGAATCAGCCCGCTCTGCCCCTGCCAGTCTCCCAGACAAGCCACTCCACTGCCCCCACCCCACCTCCCCGTGGCCCTGGCTCCTCTGCCTCCTGGGTCCCCACAGGGCAGTACTGGACCAGGGACAAGGAGAAGGTGTCCCAGCCCTCAGGCCTCCCTCTGGTCTCTGGCTGCAGAATTGGCACAGTCCACTCTACTCACAGAAGCCTCCGGTTAGCAGATAAAAATACAGTTTGCCCAGTTAACTTTGAATTTCAGACAAACATGAATAACGTTTAGTATAGGTATATCCCATGCAATAGTTGGGATATATTTATACTTAAAACATTTGTTTATATCTGAAATTCAAATTTAACTGGGTGCTTTATATCTTATCTAGTGCCCCTACTTGGGATAGCACGACAGGTCTATGAAGGGCTAGGAGGGAGGGAGGGAGGGAGGGGGCTGGGTCCCACCTGAGCCAGGTGCCCGCTGCAGGGCCCTGGGGTGAAATAGCAGGTGCCCGGGGAGGGGGTGTTAAACTGGGGCCGGGGGCACCCCGAGTATATGTGTCTGCGTGGCCAGCACCCTGCAGGCTGGCTCTCGCTTGCCTGCCTCTCCCTAGAGAGGCTCGGAGGGCTCGGTCCCCACCACCCCCACCCCCCACCACACCCCCGCCAGCCAGTTCAGGTTCCCTAGCATCAGCGTGGGAGGGAAGGGGGACTGCGGAGTGTGGCCTTTGAGCTCCCAGACTCCAAAAGCAGGAGAAAGCGTGGTAGGTCACCCTGGAGCATGGAAGCTTCTAGACCTTCATTCTCCAGCTGCACGACTCCATGGGGCTTTGGACACAAGACCCTTGAGGGTGGGAGCAGTGAGTCTCCTTTGCTCAGTGCCTGACATACAGTAGGTGCTAAATGAATGTGTGCTGACTGGACAGCTGCAGGGGCTTGTGCTTGCCTTGAACTACAGCCCCCCCACCCAAGTTGTGCTGGGAGGGGTGACCCCCCCCATGGTGGGCAGGGGCCTGGAGACTGCCGGGCGGTAGGCACCCAGCCCCCAGCTCACAAAGGGGGCTGCCCTTTCTCTGAGGACCTCAGATACTGCCTGAAATCTTAACTCAGCAACAATTTTTTTTTGGAAACAACTTTTTAAAAAAATTATTTATTTATTTATTTGTTTTTGGCTGCGTTGTGTCTTCGTTGCTGTGCACGGGCTTTCTCTAGTTGTGGCGAATGGGGGCTACTCTTCGTTGTGGCGCGCAGGCTTTAGTAGTTGGGGCATGTGGGCTCAGTAGTTGTGGCTCGCGGGCTCTAGAGCGCAGGCTCAGTAGTTGTGGCGCACGGGCTTTGTTGCTCTGCAGCACATTGGATCTTCCCGGACCAGGGATTGAACCCGTGTCCCCTGCATTGTCAGGTGGATTCTTAACCACTGCGCCACCAGGGAAGTACCACAGCAACAATTTTTGAAAGTTTCAATATGAAATGCCTAAGCCTTAACAGTACTGAGTGCAGAATCCTTCAGTCTTATTACAGGGAGGCTTAGGGCCTTTCTCGGGCTCTGCAACCACAGGGCCTGGGTTCGAATCCCAGCTCTGCCACAAACTGGCTGTATGGCCTTGGGCAAGTGTCTTGACTTCTCTGAGCCTTAAGTTGCCTCCTCTGGGAAAAAAGACATGCATCAGGTGAAAAGTGTTATTGAACTGGTAGTTCCTGTCAATGGTTAAACACAGAGTTACCAAGCCACCAGCAATTCCACTCCCAGGTATGTGACCAAGAAAAGTGAAGAACTACATCCAGACACTTCATAC
Organism: Balaenoptera acutorostrata; assembly: GCF_949987535.1. Lineage (NCBI taxonomy): Eukaryota > Metazoa > Chordata > Mammalia > Artiodactyla > Balaenopteridae > Balaenoptera > Balaenoptera acutorostrata. Next base: position 38,946,565 of record NC_080078.1, read on the forward strand.
GAGAGTTCGCAGCAACAGGATTCACTGCAGCCAAAAGGTGAAGCTACCCAATGTTGACAGACCCTCGGATGAACTGCACGTGGTCGGTGCATGTAGTGGGGTCCGACTCAGCGATGAAGAGGAGTGAAGCACAGACACAGACGAGTCTTGAAACCATGATACCGAGTGTCAGCAGCCAGACACAAGGTCACGCGGTGCGGGATTCCACAAACGTGGAATGTCCAGACCTGGGAAATCCACAGATTGCCATGGGGTGGAGGGAGGGGAATGTAGCGGAGTGTCCTTTTGGGGTGATGAAAATGTTCCCAAAGTTGACTGAGGTGGTGGCCGCCCCACTCAGAATATCCTGAGAACCCCACCCAATCTGGTAACCGTGTGGCATGGGAACAACATCCCGATGAGCTGGGAGTGGGACAGGGAAGGCGCAGCACTGGATGAACACCTGTGACCGTGGCCATGGCCGTTTTTATTGACCCTGAGACGGGGGTAGCAGGGGGAGATGGGCAGTCCTCGTGGGGCTGCCCCGGGATGGAGATGGGCCCGTGGGGACCAGAGCTGGCACCCTTTGGGGTGCCCGCCTGTTCCCCAGGGTCCTCAGGCATCGAGGACCCTGGAGGGCCACCTTGCAACATCATGGGGCCAGGGCCGAGGCCTCACGGCTGGTCAGGCAGGGGTGCACACATGGGAATTCAGCCTCCGCCCCAGTAAGTCAGGGCAGCCTCCAGGAACTCCTCCGAGGGGGGTGTCTCAGCCTTGAATCTGGGGGCGCAGCCCCCTCAGGGTACGGTGGAGTGGGTACAGCCCCTCCAGCCTGAGCTGCTGAGTGCCCCCCAACAAGACCGCTCCTGAGGGGGGAGGGACGAGGGCTGACCTAGGGGGAGGAAATGGGGGGGGTTGAGCCGGCCTGGGTGCTTCCAGAGGACCTTGAAGGGGCCGTGGGAAAGCGGGAGGCCGGATGCAGATGTCAGCCCATCTTCTCCCCCCAAACCCTGTTTTCTCCACAGCCCCCCAGCTCCACCTGCCCACTGCCTGCAGGCAGATTCACTCACGGGGTCCCTTCCGAGGTTTGGGACTTTAGCAGAGGAAGGCCCCTGGAAGGTCAAATCTGCTGGCCCAACAGACCCCAAGCTCCTCCTCAGCTGGCCTCCCTGTCTACCTGGCCCTAGCCATCGGTGACTACCCGGGAGGGCCCGGCTGTCCCTGAGAGGCAGACAAGGCCTTCCACTGGGTGGTCTGCATGCCTGCCTCTTCCCTGACCCTCACCCCTCCCACCCCATGTGCTGTCACCGGAGCTCAGACCCAGCAGGACGGAGACCCTCGAACTGACAGGTGACCCGGGGGGACAGAGTTGGAGGGGGGGAGCGTGACGTCTGAAGGATGGGTGAGCCCAGCCCTGGTCTGGGCAGGTGACACGAGGAACAGCCCATGAAGGGCTCCTGGGGGCCAGGGCTGCCCTGTGCACTGCGGTGGCCCTGACTTTGCACCTGTCCTCTGTTGGATAGAACCAAATGGAGGTGTCAACCAAGGTGGTCAGTGGTCAGCAGTCAGCAGGACGCAGGGGACCCAGCTAGGAGGGAGGTCCTCTGATTCCTGCCCCCTCTTCACACCGGGTACCGGTACATTGTTTATCTTTCTGGTTAAATGGGTTAAGTTGTCAACTGCCCGTATTCGAGCAGCCCCTCCCAAGGGACGCCCCTCCAGGTGTGAGGATGGTGGGGCAGCCTCCCCAGCTGCAGCGTCAGGGAACTGCGGTGGCAGATGTGGCGCCCGCACCCCGGCCACCACCAGGGCCTGGCAGAGGCGGAGGCTCCAACAGCATTAACATAATTTATTGTAAATCGTTCCTGCTTTGTTTAATGTTCCTTTGATTCCACTTAATACTACCTTCTCCAGTGCCTGCTGCTGGACATTGCAGGAAGTTCACGTTTTCTGAGCAGGGGAGACACTCCCAACGCAAGACGCCGTGACAACGGGCTGCCAGCCCACCAGGAGCCATGGTCATTTGTGCCTTGACCACTCAGCACGCCCGGCGTCCCTCCCTGGACGGGGGACCCCTGCCTCCCCTGGAAGGAGTTTCAGATTGTCTGGTGGTGGAGCACTAACTCCTGACAAGCCTCAGTCTGGCCGCACACGTCGGGACCCCAGGGCTTCGAGGAGATGGCCTGGGATACATGGAGGCACACAGCGTGGCCGCCTAGGCTAAGCTGGCCTGGGCCAGCCCTCAGACGGGCAGTCACGGCTCATGGAGCTGAGAAAACATGAGCAGAAGGTGTGAAAAAGGCCCGTTGGGTCCATTCCTGCCCAGAAGTGGAGGCAGGAGGCACCACCGCCCAGGCCACCACCTCCCAGGAGCAGTCTGACCCGCCAGGGCCGGGAACTGCCTCCGTGGGCCCCAGGGGCACCTTGAATTCCCCACCATCTCGTTCTGAAAATCTGAGTCCTTGAAGCAGAAGTCGGCGGGCTGGCACCCAGAAGGATTCAACCCCAAGTGGAGACTTTGGAACCTTCTGGCTTCCAGACTGTGGGCCACAGGCCTGGCCAGGCCAGCGCCAACTCCCGGCTAATTCCCGGTCATGTCTACAGCCCTCCCCACTTTGCCGCTGATCTGGGGACCCTGTCGTCATGGGCCCAGCCGTGGGGCCTTAGAGACTGTGGGTGGAGATGGAGGCCCAGCCAGGCAGGGCCTCTTGGCCACATCCTGGAGGCTGGGGGAGGACACCTGGAGACAGGGTGGCCACAGACCTCAGGGCGAGAGGACAGAGGAGGTCCAGAGTGGCCCTCTGGGCCCAGCGGGCAGCGTTCTCCTCTCTGTGTCCCTATCTGTCCATGGTAGCGTTGGCCCCTCTCCCCTCCCCAGCTCAACAGGAAGGGGGAATGTCCAGCACTGGATGAGCACCTGTGACCGTGGAAGGGGAGGAAGTGCCCAACTCCAGAGCCTGTGCTTGGGGTGGCGGGTCCCCAGAATTCCCTGGGGGGCTCCTGAACAGATGCAATCTGGTGGCCATCCAGCTCGCCTGGGTCCCTGGAGGTGGCCTGCAACCCCCAAATTAGTCTTGTTCTACCCCAAAGAAACGGGGCCACTCAGACCGTGCGGGGTTAGGGCCTGTCTGCCCGGAAGTGCATTTGTGCAGGTGGGTGGGCCAGGCGGGAACAGCGGGGGAGGCTGCAGGGCCGCAGGTGAAGGGCAGACAGTGCTGGGAGGCAGAGGGAGGACACGACCTGCATGGGGGCAGGGCCCGGGGTGGCCATCCGAGGGGCTTGGTGCAGCCCCAGGATATACCAGGACCCCGATGGGGACAGGGTTTCTCCTGAAGGGCCCAGGAAGGCACCCAGCCCGCAGAGACCCAGCCTGGGGCATTTGGGGTCTCCCTCACAAGCAGCAGCAGGGCCAGGCCTGACTGAGCCTCTGGGCCCCGGGACCGACCCCCTGCGACATGGAGTCCTGGCTGGTGAGTCTGGGGGCTGCCCACTGCAGCACTGGTCCTTCTTCCCTGCCTCCAGTTCCCTATTGCACGGTGTTGAAGCATGAAGAGACACAGCCTTTCTCCTGAGGCCTTCGAGGCTCTGAGCCCCCAGGCCTCCAGCCCCTGCTGGGGTGGGTCCTGTCTCCCCATCACTGGAGGGGTGACCCTCACAGCCAGTTCTCCGAGAGGCGTTTCCCAGGCCAGGTTCCAGGCACGGCTGGAAGCTGGGGAAGGGTAGGACCAGTGGCTCAGTGTTCCTGGCTCCTGGACCAACCCTGCAGTCTCTGAGGCCACGGCCACACTAGCAGACCCGTGCCAGGCCCCACTGTGGCCCCCAAAAGCCATCTTGTCACCAGCATGCTCAGGGTACAGCATGAAGGGTGAGAGGGCAGCCCCGGCTTGTCAAGGCTCAGAGAGTGCCAGGCGGTGCCAGGCTTCTGGGGGTGTGTGTGGCTGGGGGAGCAGCAACCCTGTGGGAGCCACTGTAGGGCTGGGGCACAGGATGGCCGGGAGATAAGGTCCCTCAGAGTTACCAGCCTCCAGCAGCCTCGAAGGCACCTGCATCCCAACCAGTCAGAGAGATTGGCACCCAGGGAGGAGGGGCCTGTCCACGAGCGCGAGGGGCATTCTCACAGCACCAGCCCTTGGGCTTGCCTCCTTCACCCCCTCCAGATATGAGCTACCCCTCAGCACCTGCCAATAGCTGTGCCAGCCTCGGAGGGTAACCAGGAAAGACCCCCACCCAGAACCTGTTCCCAGCCTGCCAGTCATTCTGAGTGTCTCACCCACCGGGGTCTGTTGCCAGCTGCAATGTCATATTCCCAGTGGAAATGGGCACTCCAAGGAGCTGTCCTCACACCCTAGCGAAGCCAGCATTGATGGTCAGTCATCAACACTTTAGTATGAATTAGTGTGTCAGGCCGTGAAGTGGTGGCTCAGAGGCTAGGGATGAGGAAGAGGTGCTGGAGAAGCTGGCTTGGTTGAGGGCACAGGGTGAGGAGGAGGCTGTCAAGGTGTGAGGGCATCCCAAGACTGAGGTCCAAGCAAGCGTGTGCTCCTTCTCCATGTACCCAGGGCCTTTGGTGAAGGACTGAGCAGGGGGTGGGGTGAGGATGGCTCCAGGTCTCTGGCTGGGGTGGGCAGCACTGGAGCAGAAGGGGTGTGCTGAGTGGATGAGGCATCCTCAGAGTTTAAAGGGCCTGAGAATAAATCGTATAAAATGACAGGTTCTGCCTGAGAGATGGGTTTGCTCCTGGGCAGCTGGACTTTCCGTGGGCATCCGGGCCTCAGTCCTGCTGGGCCCCCACAGGATCGGGTAGATCGAACCCCGGAGTCATCCACTGAGGGGCGAGAGAGGGCAGTGTTTGTCCACCTGCTCCTGTCACCACCGTTGGGTGCCTGGGTCTTCTGGCCCCTCCCTGAATTGCTGGGTGTCGCCCTTGCTCAGCCAAGCCTTCCTGGGTTCCTTTGCCTGCCTGTTTCTTGAGCACCTACTGTGCTCCAGGTGTGACTGCCCCAGCACTGGGCGCCTCTGAGTGCAGACCTCAACGCCGTTAGACCTTACACTGTGCCCCCTCCACGCCCGGGGCTTCGGGAGGTGGGTGTCAGACCCCTGCCCTCCTCCCCAGCACACAGTAGTAGGTGCTCATCTGGCAGCTCCATGAGCCCAGGGGAGGGGGAGGGATGGAAAGGCTGCTGCGGGCGTCAGGGGCTCCCTCCTGTGGGCCCTGATGTAGGTCTGAGCGATGACTCCAGCTGGCCTTTCAATAACCCTCAGGCTTCAGACAGCAAGGAGAGAACCGTGGCTTTTTTCCTTCCCGTGTTTATTAGTAAATCATCTTCTAACTGTTGTCAGAGCAGGTGAAGGTAAAAGAAAACAGCATCATTTGCCATTGTAACAAGTGTGTTCTGGCAACGGCTGTGATAAGGCGGACGTCATTGAGCTGGCATGGGCCCTCGCTTGGCTGGCCGCCATGGCCTGGGGTACACACGTGCCTCGCTGATCTCGTCCACACCTCTGCCGGCCGACAAGCAGCCTGCGGGGTATGCAGGGTGGGCCCTGCTAAGTTAATCCAACCCAACCCCCACCGGCCACCAGCCTGCAGGACTCACGGATGCCTCATCCTCTCCTGGAGGGAGGGACTCACGGTGAGTGTGTGGAGCATTGGAAAGCCTTTCCCCTGAAGTTCCAGTGTTGGGTTAAGCATTGCCCCCCTTGGGCTCTTCTTTTCAAAGACCACATCCTTCTGGGAGGGGCTGTGTCATGAGCTGTAGCAACCATTGACATTTTAGTGTGAATTAGTCTCTCAAATCCTTTCCCCATCACACCAACAGTGATGAGAGGGGTGATGAGGGTGGGGAAGGGCATAGAGGTGCTGCTGGGGTGAGAGACAGTTGGGGCCAAGCAGTCTGGGGATTGGGCAGCCCCAGCCCCAGAGGAGACCCACCTTAGCGCAGAGGCAGGGCCTGTTTCAGGGTCACAGGGTGGGTCTGCAGAGCCAGGTGGGATCAGGACTCCTGGGGATGCTTTTAGGGGATGAGGGCTTGGGGGCAGCAGGGGTGGGCTGGGACACACAGGGGTCCAGCTGGGGACTTGAGCCAAGTGCTCCCAGGGGAGGGGGCTCCAGGGGCCTCTCCATGTGAAGTGGAGGTTCCCCTGAGCTGAGAGCAGCCCACCACCTGGGCCTTGGGGAGGGAAGCCCACACACCTGGACTCATGCTGGGGTGTAGCAGGGGGTGGGGGCGAGTCTGGGACTGAGCTTTGGACCCGTGCTGGCAGCTCAGCCCCTTGGGGTCCCTCTCTGGTCCCCAAGCCCCTGTGCAAGCCCTCGCCTCCACAGGCTGGGCCTTGGGACAGGGCCCTGGACACTGGAGGTCCCCAGGCTAGTCCAGGAGGGTTTGTGTAGGGGCTGGAGGCAATGACTGCACGGCCTCTCCAAGCACCCCGCCCAAGTGGCAGGAGCCTCGTCCAGCTCCTGCCCTCTCGCCTGGCCAGAGAGCAGCTGCAGGAGATGGGGATTCTGTCCTGCAGATGCCGATGCTTTAATGTCCCTGGATTTATAGCGTGTTCTGCGGCTTCATTACCGAGATAAGGATGGAGCCCATCACTATCAGCCTCCACTCGGGATGTGCAGCTGCCCTGCAGACCAGCACTGATGCTGTGCAACCTGCACAGGCGGCAAGAGGGCCCCTGGGCCTCAGGGCAGCGGCCAGGGCCTGCTGGTCACCGGCTAGGTATCCTCCCACTGGGGCCAGAATAACAGACACTTCGTCCGCCTGACCAAGGCATCTGTGAAAACCCCACAGTGGACCTCACACTCAATGGTGAAAGGCTGGAAGTTTTTCCCCTCAGATCAGGGATGAGACGAGGACGCCCGCTCTGCCCACTGCTCTTCAACACAGTGCTGGAGGCCTAGCCTGGTTTTTTGTGTTTTTGTTTCTTTGGCTGTGCTGCGTGACACGTGGGCTCTTAGTTCCCCTACCAGGGATCGAACTCATATCCCCTGCAGTGGAAGCACGGAGTCTTAACCACTGGTCCGGCAGGGAAGGCCCCCTAGGCCGTTTAATTAGGCAAGAACAAGAAATAGAAGGCTGAAAGTTTGGGAAGGAAAGAGTAAAACCATTTACACAGACATCAGGACTGTCTGGAAATCTTGCAGAATCTGCCCCAAATCAGCCAGAACCAATATGGAGCTTAGCAAGAGCACAGAACCACATACAAAAGTGTGGATCGGCACCAAACAGCAAAGTAACGTTAGAAGCACTTCCATTTAAAATATCACAAAACAGGGACTTCCCCAGTGGTCCAGTGGTTAAGACTCCGTGCTTCCACTGCAGGGGGCATGGGTTCGATCCCTGGTCAGGGAACTAAGATCCCACATGCCACACAGCGCGGCCACAAAAATAAATAATCAAATAAGTAAATAAATAAATAAAATATCACAAAACATAAAACATGTAAAAATCAATTTAACAAAAGATGTGCAGACCTCTGGAGTGAACTGAGTAGCAGAAACTTGCTGCAAGAGGATCCAGACCTCAACAGGCAGAGACGCAGATTTCCGTCCACAATCAGGGGCCGGGAGCCTTGGTGTCACCAAGCTGTCACCCCTCCCACGTTGCCCTGTGAGATTTGGGGCAACCCCAAACAAAACCCCAAGGCTTTTTTGTAACAATTAACCAGCTGAATCCAAGATACACATGGAAATGCAGAGAGCATAGAAGAGCTAAAATCACCTTGAGAAAGACGAGCGGAGTTGGAGGACTCACACTCAACTAACCGTGATCTGCGGGGAAGCTTCGGTGATCAATGTCACATGGACGCCACGACAGGGATGTGCAGAACTGAGGGCAGACGTGGTCTTGACGGAGCCGGGGGGTGGGGGTGGGGGGGTTCAGTGGGAGAAAGGAAGTTTCTCCAAACATTGTGCCAAGAAAACTGGCAAACTCAGCAGGAAAATGACCCCCGGACACACGAGACAATTTGAAACAAAGCATAGACCCCGCATAAAAACTAAAACTATGACTGCCCGTAGAAGTTCTGGGTGAATATCTCTGCAACTTTGATGTGGACAAATATTTCTCAAAGAAAACACAAAAACATAACCATAGAAGAAAAAATTGATACATTGAGCTTCATCAACTAAAACCAGCCCATCAGGGACTTCCCTGGCGGTCCAGTGGTTAAGACTCTGTGCTTCCAATGCAGAGGGAGGGGGTTCGACCCCTGGTGGGGGAACTAAGTAAGATCCCATATGCCACATGACAATAAATAAATAATAAATAAATAAATAAATAAATAAAAAACTGCCCGTCGAAAGAAACTCAAAGGAAGATACAGACTGGGAGTGGGCATTCACAGTGCAGGTCCACAGGAAAGGCTCACATCCAGGATAAAGAAACACCAACATTCACAATAAAATGATAAATAACCCAATTTGGAAATGGTCAAAAGGCTGCAATAGACACATCACCAAGGAAGACACGCAGATGGCAGAGAAGCGCACGAGGAGAAGTCCAGCATCACTAGTCACTGGGTAGACGCAGACCCAACCTGCAAGCCACAGGAGAGACCCTCACCTCACCTGTCAGGTGGGCTGCAGTGGGGGCCCACTGTACCAAGTGTCGGCTGGAGCTCTCACACTGCTGGCAGGATTCAAAAGTGGTGTGACCACTTTGGGGAAGAATTTGGCCATTTCTTAAAAAGTTAAATGGACTCGCACATGCAGTCTGGTCTCTCTGCAGCCGGGTATTTACCCAGGAGAGACGAAAGCGTGAGTCTTACAAAGACTTGTCTGAAGGTTCACGGCAGCTTCCTTGTAATTCCCCGTCCCAGTTGGCTCAGGCTGCCAGAAAAAAATACCGCGAACTGGGTGGTTTACAAACAGCAGACATTTATCTCCCACTGTCTGGAGGCTGGGAGTCCAGGATCACAGCGCCTGCAGGTTCTGTGCTGTGTCCATCTTCCTGCTGTGTCCTCACAGGGCGGAGGAGGCAAGGGAGCTCTCCAAGGTCTCGTTTATAAGGACACTAACCCACCCTCCTGACCTGATCACCTCCCAAACACCCCACCTCCTAACACCATCACCTGGGGGTCAGGTGTAAACGTGTGAATTTTGGAGGGACACAAATATTCAGACCCCAAATTCAAGTCCCACACTGGGAACTACCCAAACGCCCTCACCAGGGGAACCCCGGAGCACGAGGATGCAGCAGGGAGGGGTGAGCAAATGCAGATGGAGCCCAGAGCAGAGATGCTGAGGGAAAGAAGCCAGACAGAAAGGGGACACACTCTACACACCATCCTGTTCAAGCAAGTCCACCTGCAGTGACAGAGCCAGGTCGTGGGAGGGGGAGGGGGAGGGCTTGCGACTTCTGGGAAGATTGGCATATCTGCTGTCTTGATTGTGGTGATGGTTTCACAGCCTTCCGCGTGTGTCAAACTTCAAACGTGCGCAGCTTATTGCACGTGAATCACACCTCACAAGAGTGCTTGAAAACATCTGTGCTCAGAGACAATGGCCCCCCACCTTCAGTGAATTGAACACTTTGTATCAGTGCATTTCCTCGAGGTCTCATTGTTCTCAGTCATTAAGAGGCTCCCAGAGAGAGAATCACACATGCTGGAGGAGAGAGGGGGAAGGCAGCTCCATCAGGGGCCTGAGCACCAGGCAGCAGGTCCTGATGGGGCAGAGGTTCCCACCGCACAGGGTTCCCAGAGAGGTTTTGATTTCAGGCCACACACATCCTCTCTCACTCATGCTCTTATCTTTTCCTTCCCCTCTGATCCTGCACCTGAGGCAGAGGAAGCAACATCTCAGCCCTGAGGAAGGCAGCAAAGGGCTCAGGGACTTGGGATCCTCTGCCCTGGGGCCCTGCAGCCTCTAGCATGTGCTTCCTTCCGTGGCCAGGGGAGGGTTGGGTGCAGCCCTCCTGGAGGACGGGGGTGGTGGACGAAGGTGCCCAGGGACCTTGGGCAGTGGGTTTCCTCCTCCAACGGCAGCTGGGGAAGGTCCGAGGGAAGGGCTGTCGTGAGGGGCAGGCGGGAGGCCCCTTCTCAGCCCCCACCTCCCGAAGGCCTCCCGAAGGCCCCCTCTAGCAGAGTCCCGTGTGTCCATCTCAGCAGTCTGACCTTGCCTTCAGGGGCGGACACCCCTACAACCTGAGGTCAGATGAACCTGACGCCCCACTCCGTGCAGGGCCGGGTTCAAGACCCGACTCTGTCCCTGGGGCCCACATCACCATTGCCGAGGGGCTGACCTCTGGGAGCCTCGGTTTTCCCTCTGAAAGTGGGAATACCGGTCACTCCCCGACAGGGCCCTGTGACTGTGCGCGGTCTGTACACGGGAAGTGCTGGATGAGTGCCCAAAACAGCGGTGTTCGTGCTCACCAAGGGGTCTCTGTTCTAGAAGAGCCCAGTGTAAGTGTCTGCGGGCCATGGTAACAAACCATCACAAACCAGGGGGCTTAAAACAATGGGCATCTATTCTCACGGTCTGGGCCGGAGATCCAACATCGAGGTGTTGCAGGGCCACGCTCCCTCGAAGGTGTGGGGGGAGGCCCTGTCCTGCTGCCTGCAGCTCCTGGAGGTGCCAGCATCCTTGGCGTCCCTTGGCTTGTGGCTTCATCACCCCCATCTCCGGCTCTTTGTCACCCAGCCGACTCCCCACGTGTGTCTTTGTCTTCTCTCTCCCTCTCTTACCTTATAAAGAAATGGATTTAGGGCTTACCTGGATAATCCAGGATCATCTCATCTCAAGATCCTTAATTACATCTGCAAAGACGCTTCTTCCAAATGAGGTCCCGCTCACAGGTTAAGGGATTAGGATGGGGCCGTGTCTTTGGGGGTCAGCATTTGTCCCATGACACAGCCAGGTGGGGGGCAGCTCATGGGACTCTCTCTGAGGTCCCTACCCGCATGACAGCCCATCGCCTGACCACTGAAAGAACCCCCAGCGTCCACCACCGACTCCCCTCCGCGTTCAGCCCTCCTTTGCCCAGTCACCCTTGGAGACCTGGCCCCATTCTGACTCGTGCACAAGCCTCGTTGTGGCCTTGGGGAAGGCCTGGGCTGTCCCAGGCATCCCCGGGAAATGCCCTCCACTGTCACATGGGTTTCCTTTGTTGCAGCTTTTTTTCAGCTTTATGAAGCAGCCGCTGCAGCCGCCTGGCCAGTCACCTCCCGGTGGTGCCAGACCCGGTCTCCTCTCTCTCTTTTCTTTCTCCTCATCTGGAACGTGGACAGTCTGTGTCTAAGAGCCCTGCTGGGAGGAGGACAAAGCCTGCTTTGTGTCCCCAGAGCCCACACTGGCCACTGGGTACCTGTTTGAAGCCGTGGACTCTGCCTCCCTGTGGGTCTTCAGGGGAGCCGGGGTCTGGCCAAGGGGCTCCAGGCTCTGCAGGCATATACAGGATGGACCAGGGGTGTGCCGGGCAGCAGCAGTGAGGAGAAAAGTGTAACCTGAAAATCCCAACCAATGACACCGAGAAATGCTGCATAAACCACAACAGACTTTAAGGGCTATTTTAAGGGCTTAGCTGGGCTCACCAGGAAAGAAAGGGGATAATAAACGAAGAGGGTGTCATGGTCGCTTGGGCGGCTGTAACAGAATGCCATACTGGGAGGCTTATACACAGGAGAAATTTACGTGTCATAGTTCTGAAGCCTGGGTGTCCAGGAACGTGTGCCAACGTGCTCGGATTGCTGACAGCCGACCTCTCTCTGTGTCCTTATGGGGCGGAGGGGCTCTGTGGGGTCTTGTTTGTAAGGACACTAATCCCACCGTGAGGCTCCACCCTCTCAACCTGGTCACCTCCCGAAGGCCCCATCTCCTGACACCATCACCTGGGGGGCAGGTTTCCACACATGGATCTCGGGGGACACAGACACTCCGACCACAGCTGAGGGTACAAAGAACCAGGTGGTGAGCCTGGACTCTGCATCCACGGTCTGGATTAGGGGCTGGAGCAGCATGAGTTCCTGTCTCCTAACCAGGGTATTTGGTGCTGACTGCGATAAGGAGACAAGGCTTTGCGTCCAGGCGAGGCAGGATTGGAGTTGGGGTCCCAGGAGGCTGGAAAGATCCAGGCACAGGCATTGTCTGTGTCCGCCTGGCCCCTGGGCAGGAGAGAGAGGTGTGTCCCGGAGCTTGAAACCACAGGCTGGCTTCACACAGGCCCTGCCGGTCTAGAAATCCTCCAGCCAAGGCATGACATAAAAGCCGGGCCAGCGACACCCCAGGCCCTTGGACCACGTGCTGTCAACTCCTCTGAAGGGATAACCCTCCAACCAGGTCCTGCTGGGGCTCAGCTCACAAGGAAACCAGCACCATGAGCTCAAAAACATGAGCTGGGGAATTCCCTGGAGGTCCAGTGGTTAGGACTCCGTGCTTCCACTGCAGGGGACATGGGTTCAATCCCTGGTCAGGGAACTAAAATCCCACATACCTTGCAGTGCGGCCAAAAAATAAATTAATTAATTAAAACAAAACAAAACAAAACATGAGCTTACACAACGTCAGAGACAAGCACCAGCAAGAGGGTGTCAAAGAGTGTGAAAAACGCAAAAGAAGGCGCCAATACCTAAGGGAAAAATGAGACATCATGGGAAAGGGGAGTGGAACTCGGAGATGTGAAGACCATCTTTGAGAGTACAAAGTGCTCGGCAGGGTGGGCGGCAAACTGGGCGAAGCTGCGGAGAGAATTAGTGAATTGGAAGAGAAAGGTTTGGGGACAACCCTGAGTGCCCCACAGAGGGGCCGAAAGACAGAATAAATGAAAGAGAGGTCAGGAGACCAGGGGTGGGTGACCGGGGCTGTGTCTGCCTTCTCGCCCCACTCCCCGCCGTCTTTTTACTGGAACCAGCCTCACCCAGGAGTACACATGTTGTGAGTCAAATAGTTGACAAAGACACTTGGGCCCACGAAGCCTAAAATACTTCTGATCCCTGCCCTAGAAGGAGCTCCAGAGGAGAGAGAAAAGAAAGGAAGGAGACGCAAGCACTGAAAGGTTACAGCTGAGACTTCTCCAGAACTGATGAAAGCTAAGAAGCCTCAGATTCCAGAGACACAAACATGGGTAAATATGATAAATAGGAGCAAATTCCCACCGAGGCTGGGCCAGGTGGGGCTGCAGGACCCAGGTGAAGACAGGGTCCTGGTGAAAGTAGAGACGGGGGTTTGGTGATTCATGGAACGGCCAGAAGACGGACAGCAGACCCTGGAGACGATGGAACAACATCCCCAAGGTTTGGAGGGAGGAGGGGCTGGCGAGACTCTGCGTGTGGCCACCAGTCAGTGAAGACGTGAAGACACTTCAGACAAACCTGGACCGAAAGGGTTTCTACTCCCTGACTCCTGCTGGAGGGACTGCTGAGGGAGAGGGAAGATGCTCATGACAGTTACAAAGAAAATAATAAGAAATGTTATTCAAAGATATAAAAGAAGATCTAAAAAACTGGAGAACTATGATGTCCGTGGGTGGGAATACTCAATATGGCAGAGATGGTAATTCTCCCAAAATTAACCTATAAACTCAAGGTAACTTCCATCAATAACCCAACACCTGAAGCCACGTGATGCATGTGTGTGTTTAATCTCCAAGGAGTGTCCAGGGTTAGCACTGTTATTTTCTGAACTTTCTAGCAGTTTGGAAATATCTCACAATTTGTTTTTGTTTTGTTTTTTTGGCCACTCCACGTGGCATGCGGGATCTTAGTTCCCTGACCAGGGATCAAACCCTTGCCCCCTGCAGTGGACGCATGGAGTCCTAACCACTGGACTGCCAGGGAAGTCTCAATATCTCACAATTTGAAACTGGTTTTAAACAGAGGTTGGTTTTGGCTCCCAGGGTCTCCCCTCCAGATGGGACTCCCCCACGCCCCACCTCCTGGGAATGTTTCCATCCACTTCCAGCTGTGGCTAGGAAAGCAGGAGAGTCACACGGGCTTGAAGATCCCTGCTCCTGGAGCTCAGGGCTGACGCTTGCTTCGGGCTGTAGAGAAATCTTCTCTGGTGTCCCAGGCTCCTTGGGAGCTGAGGGAGCCAGGGAGGAGCACCAGCTCCTGTCCCTGGTGGGCGCTGGGTGGCACTGCTGGGCCGGGGCAGCACCTGTGGGGCCAAGGGCCGCCCTCGCCACGAGGCCCTCGCCCCCCAACACCCCAGGCCAACCTGGGCACCAGGAGGCAGAGCGCCAGGGGGCAGCACAGCCATAGCCCAGAATCGATGTGATTATAAATGGGGCTTGGAAGAGGTTTAATATTTAATAGGATTAAATATTTAAACAGGATGAGTTGACAGGGAGCGCGGTGGCCCTGGGAGATGGCAGGGACAAGTCCTGAAGATGGGGGCAGGCCTCAGACACCCAGGCCCGCCTTCCAGGTAAACAGCAGGAGCTCAAGAGGTTCCCTTCAGAGGGGATGATTTGGTCCCAGCTATCAGGGCTGACCAGAGGAGGCTCGTGCTGGCCACTGGCTGGGTGAGCAGAGGACGTCTCCAGCCCCCTCTGTGGAGCCCTGTTTATTGAGTGCCAACTGTGCCAAGCAGGGCTGGTTGGGACTGCCTTGCAAGCGCTCCTGTGACTGTGAGGCACTGCCTCCTCCGGGAAGCCCGCCTGGACTGGGCCAGTTCCCACACACTGTCACCCCCTGCACGGGCCCCTGCACCCTGCCATTCGTAAGGATCCCAAACGCTGCAGGGTCAGCAGTACCTCTAGCTCCCTGCGTGCAGTGGGTGCTCAGTGCCGTCCTTGACTGAGCGGCTCCCAGCCTGCGGCACGGGGGACCTAGCTGGAGGACATGGCTGCCAGGGAGACCCAGCCCAGCTCCCCACCGCCGCCAGCCCTCTTGGGGCAGTGCCAGTTAGGGTTTCCCCTCTGGGGTCCTAGTGACCCACCGGAGTCTGTGACATGGGGGGAGGGGGTGGGGGCGGGGGTGGGGGGGTGCAGTGGGGCCAGACTTGGTTCATGTCGGGCGCTGTCCAGCCGGGGAGGCTGCCTGGGGGTGGGCGGCTGGAGGGACAGTCTCAGGGAGCAGGGTGAGGAGGACACAGGGCGTGTGACCCTCCTGGGGCTGCCGGATGGCCTGAAATAACGGAAGCTCATCCTCCCACAGTCTGGAGGCCAGAGTCTGAGATCAAGGAGGCCCCAGGGGCTCTTCCTGCCCCTCCCAGCTTCCTTGGCTGGGAGCTGCGTCACTACAGCCTCTGCCCCCGTCACCACATGGCCTCCCTGTGTGTCTGACTCTCTAAATCTCCTCTCTTGTAAGGACACCAGCCGTGAGACTAGGGTACCCCCAATGACCTCATCTGCAAAGACCCTATTTCCAAATAAGGTCCCATTTGCAGGTACTGGGGGTTAGGACCTGGACTTATCTTTTGGGGGACACAATTCAACCCACTACCCAGGGTCACCTGCACTGAGGTGGGGGCCCAATGGTGTGTGGCCCTAGTCCCTCCATGCGGATTGGCAGGTGTGGCCGAAGACGTGGGCAGAGGTTCCTGACTTGGAGTCCACGGAGGGAGCTGAGACCGGGGAGGGTGTGGGCTTGTGCTGGGGAGAGCCGGGACCTTCAGTGACCAGAGACGTTGGTCTGTGTCGGCCACCCCGCCCCCAGAGGCTGAGAACTACCCCCTCCGTTCAATCTTCCTTCTGAACTGGAAGGTTTGGTCTTTATCCTCCAAGAAAGCACTGGTGCAGCCAGAGCGGTTGTTCTGGAATTTCCAGGTGGCACCATCCTCCCTGAACCCCACCCCCTGACTCCCCCAAAAGGTGTCAGTGAGCTGAGCACTGGGATGGACTGGACAGCGGATGGCGCTGGGGCGGAGCTCCTGGGCCTTCAGTCTCCAGGCCCCACTGTCTCCGCGTGGTCGGCAGGAGGCAGCCGTCCAGTCGCAGGGCCCAGGGTCCCCACAGGGCTCTCAGAGAAGCCCTCACCCCACGAGGCCTCAGCGACTCCAAGGGGGCCAGCAAGACCTCGCGACCCTCTGCACCTGCGGGCCTGTGGGCGGCTGCAGACGTTGCGGCCGGTGTGCAGGAGGAACAAGGTTGGAGGGGCGCCAGGTGTCTGGCTCAGCCCCCGCCCCCGCCCGCTCGCTCCCGCCCTGGGGGGCAGCTTCCCACATGTAGCACCCCACGTGGCCGGGCCAAGCGGAGTCTGCGGAATGTCAAGGCCGCACAGAGGAAGTGAGCAGGGCGGCCAGACCCTCGTGATGTCTTGCAGACCCTGGGAACCGGGAGAGACAGAGCCCACACCCCAGGCCAGGATGACGGCCGCGTTCCAGGTGGACCCAGAGCTTCCTGAGGCCATGCAGGTCTGGGGCTGGACCCGAGGGCATGAACAGGGCTGAAGGAGAAACAGAGCAGGGAGGGGGAAGCCCAGAAGGAGGCTGGATCCTCACAGGGGGCAGGGGGCACTCGTGAGCAGGCAGTCCCACCGCACGTCTGGTCCGGAGACACGTGCAAACCTGGCTCAACCCTCCTCTGGCCACTGGGAGCGGGTGTGGGCTCAGGCCTGAGGCCTGGCAGGGATGCTGTCTGGGCACTCTGCCTCATGGCTATGCGACTTGCCCCCTGAGCCTCCATTTCCTCATCTGTAAAATGGGTTGGAGAATCGTGCTTGCCGCAGGGTGGTCACAGGGCTGTAAAATTAACAAACAAAGCACTAAGGCTGGGCCCTGGTTACCTGTCAGGGTTTCCTGCCAGCGGGAGACAGACACACAGACAGAGGGAAGCAGGACAGAGCCTGGGAGGAGCGGAGGCCTGTTGGGAGGTGGCGGCCAGGCCGGGAGAAGGCTGTGACCCAGATTCCCCCGCCCTGCTGCTCTCAGGCAGGATACTCAGTTTGCTCACCTCCCACCCCCCTGCCACTCTGCACCCTGACCCCGTGCTTTGGACCCTCATTCTGGGCTCTGCCCTGCTCTGCAGGCCCCCCGCCCGCGGTAGCAGTGGGGCCCTGGGCCCTGTGGTCCAAAGGGGGCAACACTGTTGGGGTGGCAGGCAAGTCAGGGGTCAGGGGTCAGGGTTCATTGAGAAGGACCTGGGAACGGAGCCACTCCCTCACAGATGTCAAGTGGGGAGGGGGCACTGGGGCTGCAGGGAAGGTTGTGGAGGGGGCACGGGAAGAAGAGACGTTGCCTGCCTCACATCACCCTGGGTGAAGGGGGCCCCCCCCCATGCCCAGGGGCCCCAGAGCCCATGAGATGCCGCGTGGCAGGGAGCAGGCTGGAGGCGGAGACCAGGCGGTGACACCGCTCCTGGGCCAGCTCTGCGTGAAGGCCATGGGGATAGGGGTGGGGGGTGGGGGTTGGAGACAAGGGCCTCTTTGCTCTCCCAGAAAAGGTCTTCAAGCTTCACGCCCAAAGTTGCTTGTCTACTTAGCGGTGACTGGAGTGTAACAGATGTTGAGACCTGGAAGGGGCCAAGCAAGGGGGTTAATTAGCAGCCTCTTCTTAGTTTCAGCAAATCTCTCTTGTAGCTCTGATCAATGGGTGACTGTAGAAGCAGCATATAGCATCACTGTTCCCTCATGGTTCACATCGGTAAACTGACCTGCTGGGATTTCCCTGGCGGTCCAGTGGTTAAGACTCTGCGCTTCCACTGCAAGGGGAGCAGTTTCAATCCTTGGTCGAGGAACTCAAATCTCATGTGCCTCGCACATCAAGGCTCACCCCCACCAAAAAAAATTGAAAAAAATAAACTGACCTGTTGCTGGTCAGTCTTTCTAGCAAGAATGTCCTTCCTCATTCTGGCCACCAGAACAAACTCCTATTCAGTCTTCAAAACCCCATGAGATCTGTACTCTTAAATTTTGAGCTTTTCACTGCATGCAGGTATTCCTCAATAGAGGTAAAGACCTCGGAAAAATTAGTGAGGTAGGAAGTGCCTTCTGTTTCCCTCTCTGGGAGTCGAGGTTGAGTGGGAAGGTGTGGACAGTGTGGGCCCCTGGAAGAAACCTGTTGGGTTGACCGTGAGCCACCACTCCTCCCTCTGAGAGAGGTGGCTGGGGGAGGCGTTGTTGTCACCACAGGCGTCCCCACCAAAAGGAGCTGGAGGGGGTCCTGCTTTCCTGTTGGACTGCTGCTCCCGGGGTCCTGGGCCAAGTCCTGAGTTCTACCTGTGTCCCAAGGGACCGTGGGGACTCTGGCCTGGCCTGGGTGCCAGCTCCTGCCCCCTCTTCCCTCAAGGCCTCGCTGTGTCCACCTCTGCCTCCATTGCCATCCTGGAAGTGGCTGGGTGGGGTGGTCTCCACGGAAACATCCATGACGACCAGTTGTGGGTGGCTGCAGAAGGCCTCCTGACGCCATCCAGAGGCGGAAAGTCGGCCAGAAAGAGGCCACGTGGGGACCTGGTGCCAGAGTTTGGGGGCATCAGCT
This sequence comes from Balaenoptera acutorostrata, assembly GCF_949987535.1. Classification (NCBI taxonomy): domain Eukaryota; kingdom Metazoa; phylum Chordata; class Mammalia; order Artiodactyla; family Balaenopteridae; genus Balaenoptera; species Balaenoptera acutorostrata. Next base: position 38,964,896 of record NC_080078.1, read on the forward strand.
GGCAGGCTGCAGGGCAGGTGGGGGAGCCCTGGGCTGGGGGCTGAAGCTGGCAGGCAGAGCTTGGCTCCCTCCTAATGCAGCCCCTTGGCCCCCACATCAGCCTGGTGGTCCTGCAGTGCCCGGGTGCTCCCCGCCCAGGTGGCTCCAGAGGGCAGCAGTGACAGCCCAGCAGGAGGGGCCAGCCTGGGAACAGGCTGCTCCGCCCACCCTGTCCCCCCCCAACCCCCGCCCGCTGCCGGCCAGCTGGGCCTGGGGAGTGTCTCAATCACGTGCTCCACCTAGCTGCATGTCCAGACACCACAGAGTTCAAACACCTGGCAAGCAGCAAGCAGGCCACGCCCAGATCAGTTCCCTCCACAGCGCAGGGCTGGGCCAGCAGCGGAGGCACTCTGAAGCTGCGTACAGAACAGCATGAGTTTAGGGAGGCCCACACCTCACTTCGTGGGATCCCTGTGGCCCGGCCCCGCACTCTGGGGTAACAGCACGAGTGATGAGCGGCACCAGCCCCCTGGACCCCCTGTGTCGCTCCATGCATCTCACCTGAGTGCCCATCACCCAGTGATGGGGTGGAGACCCCACCTCTGACTCCTCAGCTGCCCCCAGACAGCCTGATGGGGTTGGGAGGCCCAGGCAGGCATGGTGGGAGGGGAAAGAGTGTGCTCGCCCCGGGGCCATCCAATGTTGGGGGTCCAGAGAGCGGAGATGGCTCTAGAGGCTCCTGGAAGTCAGAAGTGTGCTGGGGAGGGGGAGCTCTCACCTGGATAAATGGACCCCATGAGATGTGGGGGCCCCACCCCTCCTCCCAGAGGGACAACTGAGGCTGGCAAAGGCCAAAGTCTCGTCTGGCATCTCGGAGCCCAAGGTGGAGCCTCCTGGTGACCTGACCCCAGCCCCGACCCTGGGTTCTCCCAAGGAGGGTACATGGCCAGCTGTGACTGCTGCAGGCCCCAGGGACCGAAGACCCTCTGCCCACACAGTTCATATAAACAAACTGTACCTCTGGTCTGTGGGGGTAGACTGTCCAGTGCCCCAGAGAGTGGGCAAAGCTGGCCTCTGAGGCAGAGGGCTAGACTGGCTCAGCTAGAGTTTGGTGGACAGTGGGGAGGAGGTGGGGCAAGAGGAGGTGGGGCAAGAGGAGAACTTGGGCTTCTCAGGGGCTGAACAGAGACACCCGGCTACGGCGCCCTGAATCACTCCTTGATTCCACAAGCACACAATGAGCGCCCGTGTGTGCCAGGCACTGCTCGACTGCCAGGAAGCACGGTGATGAGGACAGACGGGGTCCTGGGGACAAGGCAGAAAAGCAGAATCGAGCAAGGCAGGACGCCCCCTCGACCCCAACAGGAAGTGCAGGCTGGGCGGACCTCAGGATTAGAGGTTACTGCTTCCACCGGCAATCCCTGCCAGGAGGCTCCTTAAACCAGTCTCAGGACTTCATCCGGAAGATTAAGTAAGATAACACCCTAGTAAATGTATTAGCACAGGCTGAGCCCAGGGGGCTCTGTAAACAGTCGGAGGAGCAGAGTTGGGGAAACGGACACTCAGTGAGGCTTAGAGCCACTGGGCCCCTGAGAAGAGGGTTCAGGTGGAGGCTTCCAGGAAAATCATGGGGGGAGCAGGCCGGGTGCAAAGACCTCGGAGAGGACCCCAGGAGCCCTGCAGATGGCTGGGGCTACACCCAGTGTCCCAGTCAGGGGCTACTAAGGGCTGTCCCTCGAGTGTGTGGGTAGCACCCATCCCATGTCTAGAGGATCACTGTGAGGGGACCGGGTGGACCAGGAAAAGGTCACAGGGCACCACCGACCAATGGGGGTGTGGGTGTCCCCCCCTCGCCTCGGGGTGGGCACTCGGAGATGCCAGGGACCCTCAGAGTCTGTCCTTACCTCCGCCCCAAACTGGCACTGGGCATCTGCTCGTCATGGTGCACGAGGCCCGATCCCCAAACAAAATATTTGGTTTCCAGGGTTGATGGCCTTGAAATGCAAATATTGCTTCTCTGTTTACAACACACAGTCACATTTGGGCTCCTGGAGCCCTGAGCTGGCTCCTGGCTGAGATAACCAGTGTCCGCTGGCCCTGCCGAGAGCCAGGCAGGGGCAGCCCCTCTACCCCCCAACAACCTGGAAGTGGTGCAGGACCCCCACCACCTATTTTGTGGGTAAGGAAATGGAGGCTCAGGCCCCAGGGGCCAGAAGAGCCCCCAGCTCTGGGTGGGGTCAGCCTCGGCTCCTTGAGGTTCGCTGGGACCCCCAGGCTCTCAGGAGGGGCCCACACTGGAGGGGGCTGCCAGTCCCCAGGTGCTTCTGCCCAGTCCACTGGTCACACTGGTCTGTCTTGGCCAGATGACCCTGCCAGAGGCTGTTCACAAGTGGGCAGGCGTGGGGACCCACAGACGGCAGCTCAGCACCGCCTGGACTTCAGGGCCAAGACAAGGAGGGATAGAGGCTGCCGGGGTGGGGGTGGGGCTGTGCACGGCCCTCTGCCTGAGTGGGTGTGAGCAGGGATGAGCACCCACCCCACCCTTCCCCTCCAGGACCCAGAGGCCAGCACACTGCCTGAACACGGCGGGCCGGAAGCCTGCTGAGGGCAAAGATCAGCCCTGCGCAGTGGGTCAGGGGGCACAGAGGCCCGAGCCTGCTGGGGCCCCCCAGCTCCCCCATTCTGTCTCCTCACATCCCATCTCTGCCGGCATAGCCACCCTGAGCCCGCACTGCTGTGCTGTGTGTTGTGCGTTCCAGTCCCTCCCCACATGGTCAGGGCAGCACAGGGAGGGGCTGTGTGTGGATTAATCCGAAGACCCTCAGGCATGTGGGCTCTGCAAGTGAGGACTCAGGGATGACACAGAGGTTCTGCACCGAAAACCATGCTGTTTTCTCCAGAGGAGACCAGGGGAGTCTGAGGCAAGTTTAAGTGTCAAAATCTGCAAGCAGGTGTGGACTTTTGTTGTCCTGGCCCGGGGCAGGGGCGGGGTGGGGCGGGGGTACCTGCCGAGTGAGATGAGGCAGGAAAGGCTGCTTCCTTCCCACTCAGGACCTGCCAAGAGATTCATCTCAGAAAAGCGGAACTACTGGGCTCGGCAGCTCCAGCCCTGCTGGCAGCCCCTGAGGGATGGATGGGGGCAGTGGCAGAGGCACAGACCCCACCCACAGGGCCCTTCCCTGGGCTGTCAGGAGCGGGGGGGCTCCTGGAAATTCCACACACCCCCCTCCCCGTGCTGAGCACCAGGAGCCTTCAGGGCGGCTGCATGGGCCCCACCCCTGCCTGGAGCACCTTCTCAGGTGCCTCAGGAAGGCCCAGCACAGGGAGGATCGGGGCAGGAGGGCCCAGGCTGGCCTCCCTCCTGGCCCAGTGGAAAAGGCGGGGGACCCCTGGGAGGACGCCAGGCCCATTCACGCACTCTCCACAATCTCCGCAGGACCTGAGGTGTCCTGCACAGCTAAGCCTAAAGAGCCCCTCAACCTCGTCCAGAGCTCAGACATCAGAGGAGAGATAAACGACACGTGGGGAGGTGCGTGTCTCCGACACGGTGGGTCAGTGGGGCTCGGGCGGGAGCAGCCTGGGCCCAGCCCTTCTCCCCGATCCTCCATCCCCCAGAACAACCTGTGTGGCCCCAGAGGAGAGGGCCGGCTGGGCGCCTCGTTGCTCAGGGGACACAATCTTGGCCAGGACACTGGGAGGCCCTGGGACTGGGAAGGAAGAGCTGGTGTCTGTGGTCAGCCTGCCTCCAGGTAGACAGCAGCAAAACCTCCAGGCCTCTGTCGGAGTGGGGGCTGCAGGGAGCGGGAGCCCCAGGTCCTGGGGGTGGGGGTGGCTGGAGGGCCGCCCAAGGGCTCGGCTGGGCACCCGGGGCTGGGGAGGCCCTGCAGAGAGCAAATGGCATAAAGGGGTGGGGAGAGGGCTCCTTTGTTCCCAGAGCCTGGGATGCTTGAGACACGGTGGGCCTGGGTCCCAGTCCCCGCTCTGGCCCAGCGTGTGACTTCGGGTGACGCAGGGCATGAGGGCTCCGTCTCCAGGTGTGATGGGGGTGGGGGGGCCCTCACCCTCTCCCTCTGAAGATGTCACTGGCCCTAACTGGGAGTATCATACCCGACCAGGTGAGCTCAGATCACACTTCACATGTGAGGGGTGGGGCACATATCTGCTGGCCTAAAATCGGGTTTCCACTTCTCAAAAAAGCCAGTCCGGCCTCCGATTGGGGCCAAGCAGCTTGAGACCTTGGCCCAGCACTGCCGCTTGGCCTCCGTCTCCTGGTCTGAGGCCACCCCAGACGCCTGAGTGCCAGGGATCAATCACTCGGCGGCTTAAGGGGGTCCCAGGCGCTCCTGGTGGTTGGGGCCTCATTTTCTCTTCCTTTTCCGGGGATTGGGCATCAGACGTTGAGCACGGAGGGTAGACCAGCAGACGCCCCCATTGACCAGGACCCCTCCCCCAGGGGCCTGCAGCCCAGAGCCCTGCCAGGTGACAGGGGAGAGGCTGTCTGGCTCATCTGCAGAGAGGCCAACCTGGCTGAGACACCGGGATGTCCTCCATGCACCATCCCCTCCCTCACACTGGCCTAGCTGGAGGTGCTGAAGGAGGCAGGACCAGCCTGTGTGGGCGTGGGGGCGTGGTGCTGGCAGTGGGGTTGCCACGCAACTGCCACATGCATCTGGTTGTGACTGGGCTCCGTGGGCTGGAGGAGCCCCAGGTTCCAGTAGCCGTGCTTAGCCACTTGCTAAGGTGGCAGGACGGGACCATGTCCCAGACGCCCTGGGTCCCCGGAGAGAATGCCCCACACCCCCAGTCCTGCTCTCAGGAGAGAGTCCCAGAAGTTCTCCAAGCAGCTTAGAGCTGTGGGCTGGGAAGCTGTGACAGTGGAACTCAGGCCTGAGGCCTTGCTACAGTCCCCTCTGCCTGGCCGAAGTGAGGGACAGTCCCAACCTGGGGCCCAGCCGCTCCTGGTGGTCCTCAGCGGCAAGTGTCACACCAGCAGAGCCTCCCCAGCGTGGTGCTCTGAGCTTGACTCCACAGCCGGTGGGGGACCAGGGAGTGGTCCCCAGGCTCCCGAAGCCCCGGTTTTCCCATAAGTGCAATAGGTGTCCTTGTGGCCTGGTTGCTCCCTGAGGATTTGGGGTGACCAGAGACAGCCCCTCCCTGGAGGCCCAGCACTGCCCTGGGGCACTGACTACTTGCCAGGCTTCCTGGGGGGTGAGGGCTGAGGGCAGTGGGGGTCTCCATCCAGACTTGGGGACAGCAGGACATGGACACTGCCTGCCAAGGTTCCAGCCTGGTCCACCCCAGTCCACTCCTTGTGGGCCAAACCCCAGCACCTGGCCAGGTGGACTGGATAGTCCACCCTGCTGGGTGTCTGGGTTTTCCAGCACCTTCTGTGGTCCTGTTCCATCCTGCACCCGGGCCTCCTGCCAACCCAGGGTGGGAGTGAGGGTGGGGGTGGTCCCTGCTGGCACATGGGAAGCGTTGGGGGCCGGATGAGGGAGGAGGCTAGCCTTGTAGGAGGGTTCCACTGGCTGTGACCCTATCCATCCGTGGACGCCACTGAGGAGGACCACACCCCACCCTGCAGGCAACACAGAGCCTTGGTCTCCCCACCCATCATACAGGCCCCACCCCCTCTAAGCAGTTTGGAGATGCCCTGATATGTGCCCCCGGGAAGCTCCCCAGGTCCTGGGCTGTCTGTGCTTGGCCGCACACCTGGATTACCTCTTCCTTCCATGTCCACATCCTCAAACAGACCAGGGCATCCCTGATCTGAGGGTGTCCCCCCAGCAGGCGCTGAGTGCCCAGGCACCCCAGCCAAGGAGCGAGGCAAGCAGGGCCATCGGGGCCTGGCTGCAGGCTCTCCCCTGCTTGCATTCAGCATCCCGCCCAACGTTGGGTCTGGTCCAGGCCACACAAGCCCGAGGCCCTCCTGTAGGTCTGGGAGCTTCAAGGAGAGGCAGGAATCAGGAAGTGCCAGAGGGCGCAGATGTCAGTGTGTGTATGTAGGGGGCTTTGAAGGGGGAAGTGACGTGATGACCCCCTTGCCCTGGGGCTTCTAGGTCAGGGCCCTGGGGGGTAGGGGATCTCCGTGCCCCCCCATGCCGGCCCTCGTTAACAGGTGGCTGCCTCTGAGGTCCATGTGGGGGTCTCTGCATCATGGGGACCTTCAGGTCTTAAGGATTGTCCAGGCACCGATGGGGTGTCGCTCAGTGGGGGTCAGACAGCTGAGTCGATAAACTCTCCCTCCAAGGGTCCTGGAGGCACAGCCCTCCTCACACTGGCTCAGGGTGGCCAGGTATTAGGGCACCCGGACACCCCAGGCCTTGATCTGTCTACAGGCTGGCAGCCTCACCTGAGCCTCCCTGAGGGGTCCTGGGTTTCCCAAGGCCCAGGGACTCGCATCTCCTGGGAGGAAGGTCCCTCCCCATCCCGTGAAGTCGCGGCCCAAACCGGCAGATGAATGTGGGCTCAGGAGGTGGGGCCGCCATAAACATGCAGATTTACACACGTGAGTCGGACAGACTCGCGACCTTCTGTTTGTTGAGCAAAAAACGCATACATGAGATTTCTAAGTGCAGCCCTCCCTCCAGCCTCTGGATTGGGGAGGCTCACAGCCCCTACTGTCCCTCTGTGTAAGGCCCGGCTGCCATGGGTTTATTATTCCGCGGACAAACGCTGGGCTTGTCCAAGGCCCTGGGAGCAGACTGGGTACACCAGAGACCAGACACTGTGGGGCCCTGGAAAAGCTGGTGGGGGGAACCCTGGGACTGACACCCCGATAGCCGGGCCTCTCTGAGGGGCATTCAGAGGCAGACAGGGCCAAGCTGCATGTCCCCAGCCCTCTTGCATCCAGGTCTGCTCCCCATTTGGTGGCTCTGCTCATACGGGCCTCTGGAAAGCCCCTGCAGAACCCCCTGCTCCTGAGAGCTGGGCCAGCCCTTGCCCCTGGGGCGGAGGATTCAGGGTTTCTGTCCAGGCTGAGACACTCCGCTGAGCCCACCCTGGAAAACATAGGGCAGCCCAAGCCTGTAACCTGATGGAGGAGGGGCGATGCACACCTCCACGTTCGGGGTAAACCAGCCCTAGCATCAGGCCACCTCACACACCTGTTGGTCCAGCAAGAGCTGCCCACAAGCCTGGGAACCCTGTTTCCTCTCTCAGATGGGCACTCTGCCCCATCAGTGCCTTCCTAGTACCCACCTGCCTGTGTGTGTTTGCACGCCACCCTCAGAAGCAGTTTGTTTTAGTGTTTCATTGACCTGGCAGTGCGGAATCTCGAGGCAGAGGCCATGGAACCCCTCTCCTCAGCTCCACACAGACCCCAGAGTCCCTGCCTGTCACTGGCACCTCGTGAGGAGGGCGCCTTTCGAAGGGGCTCTGAGGCCTTTGATGCCTCCAGGAGAACGGGAGTGGCTTGCAGACAGGCAGGCGGGGGTGCGGGCCATGGCGGTCTTGGGACACAGCCAAGCTCTCCCTGCTCCCAACTTCACAACTCTGCCCTTCCAGAAACGATTTCCCAGCCACCGAGTCTCTGGAACCTTCTGGAGTGTTCTGGGCTGAGCTTGGGGGACAGAGAGCTCGGGGCTGAGGTGGGGCCGCTAAACCCTGACTCTCCCTATTTTATTGATCCAGGACAATTTCCAGATGGCAAACCCCATTAGGTCCTCATGCACCATTAAAGACTTTAAAAATAACGATTTATCACTGATGCCCAGGGCAAAGTTCAGGGCAGGATGCTGTGCACCTAACGGTGAAGGCGCCACTCTGGACGTGGGGGTGGGGATGTTGTGAATCTGGTCACCCCCGGCTTGGGGGGAGGGCACTTGTCTCCCCGGGTAGTCGGGAGGGGCAGAACTTCTGCTTGGGAGCTCAAGTCCACTCAGAGCCCAGGAAGCTTTGCTCTAGCCAATCCCAACCCCCACCTCATGGGCTCCGGGCGCCCGGGATGCCCAATAAGCAGAGTGTGCTCCTTGCCCAAAGGTGGGAGGCCTGGCTCAGCCCCCACCCCCTCACCCCATTCCCAAGGCCTGGTGAGCAATTCTCCACCAAGACCAGGAGGCCCCGTCGCCATAGAAACAGACCACGTTCCCAGAGTAAACCACCGCCATCTGTGTCCCTCTCTGGCCAGGGCTGGGAGTGGGTGGGGACAGGCGGCCTCGCCCCACTGTATCTGTTAATGAGACAAATAGGGTCAGGTCCCCGCTCGCACCGCCCCACTGTGCCAGCTTCCCATTATGCAGGAATCAATCCTCCCCCTGACCCCATCTCCCCTGCCCCCAGCTGGCCAGCAACACGCTGAGCCCAAGCCCATCCTGGGCTCAGAACCAGAATTAGCCACAAGCCAAGGAACACCGGGAGGCCCCAGAAGCTGGGAGAGGTGGGAAGGATCCTCCCCTGGAGCCTGCGGAGGGAGTACGGCTCCGAGACACCTTGACTTAGAGCTTTTGGCCTCCAGGCTGCGAGAGAATGAATTTCTGGGTTAAGCCCCCAGGCTGTGGTCCTTTGTTAGGAGAGCCCTTGGAAGCTAACATTCTACCTTAAATAACGGTTATCATGGTACTCTCCAACATGGACAGTTAATGTCTCATGTAAAATATGAACAATGCAACTTTACATCTTTTGGTGTTCTTCTTGGTTTGTAATATACAAAGGAAACCTTGTATACTCAAGACAGCCCCCCTGGTTCCCCCAGGACTGCAATGACAGCTCTCGGCGAAGCAGTGATGCTCAGGTGCCTCCAGCCAGGGTCTCCCTCTATCTGTGACGCCGTGCTGGCCTGTCAGCTGGCCGTGGGGTGGCCGGGGCTCGGCCAGCCGCGCCAGGCTAGGCTGGTGGCTCGTCCAACCCACTCCAGGGCGCAGCTCGTGCTGGCCAGTGTCTGTCCAGCCAGCGGTGGCCCCTCTGGCAGTGGTCACGATGTCACCTGGAGGAGGGACACCGGCTCAGCCTGGTGGGGTCCCTCCACTTAGTCAGCCCGTATACTCATGGGGCCACTCGCTGTTGGAGGCAGAGGTGTGGGCAGATGTGGAGGCCCAGCTGGACGCCCAGGAGGAGCTGGGGCTGCCTGAGAGCTTCCTGGAGGAGGGGTCCCAAGGCCGGTCCTGAGGATGGAGAGAGATGAGAGGAAGAGCAGCCTGGGGGAGGCCTGGGGGCAGAATGACCTGGGCTCTGAGGACCCACGAGGTCGGCCTGACTAGCAGAGGGGCTGGGGCTGGGGGCTGGCAGGGGCCATTGTGGCGGGGGTGCGGGACAGGGACACAAAACCCACCAGGAAGGAACTTTCTGTAAATCAGGAGTAAACGGTGTTTGTGAGGACGAGGCGCCAGCTCCCTTACAGAGGCAGGGTCCCCAGAGCACCCTTCCCGCTCTTCTCAGGAAAGCAAGATTTACAATAATGCAAAGTGCATTAGTGCAGTGGGGGCGGGAGGGCGTCTGGTCCCACCGGCTGGCGGCTGGGCTTCCTCACTGGCCTTTGTGTTGGCAGCGGGGCTGCGGTCGGTCGATGCCTTGGCTGATGGCTCTTTAGAGCTGCCCAGGGTTGTGAGGGAGGGGCGGCGCTAATGGGGGGCTGGGAGCGGGCAGAGGCTGCCCCCCACACCCCGTGCCAGTGCGCCCTCCCTCCGTGGGCCTGCCTGGCTGGGGGGAAGGTCTTCCCCCCTCCCCAGAGGCCACATCTGACCTTACCTTACCCACAAAGAAGACCCCAAGTCCCAGGAACCTCCTTACCCTTCTTGGGGGACCCAGAGGGTGGACGTTAGCTGGGTCTGTGGTCATCAGGCGCCAAGGTGAAAGGCAGGCAGAGATTGGGTCTCTGATGGGCTGGTGGGGTCAGGCCCTTCCAATCCCTCGCTAACTCCCAGAGCTCCAGGCACACCCTGGGTGCTCACAGGGTCTTAGAAAACCAGCATGACACACTGCCATTGGCGGGTGAGCGTCACCAAGTGCAGGGGGAGCCCTACCTGGATTCCATTGCCCACGTACCTCCCAGAGGTGCCCAGGCTGAGCAGACTCGGGCCTGTGGGGAGACCAGAGACGGAGGGCTCCGGCCTTGGCCAGGCCCACTTCAGGGCCTCCCCTTGGCCTCCGACGGGCTCAGGGCCTGGGACGGGGGCCTCCATGTGATCCCCATGGCCCCTGCGCGGTGGCCCTCCAGGATGGTCTCCAGGATGGAGGCCTGAACGGTCCCCCCCATCTCTGGGAGCACCTAGAGTTCAGAGGGCAGCAACTGAGCCCCTGCCTCCTGGGGTCCCTGTCGCTGTTGGGACACTGTGTCTGCACTGACCTCTGGAGCTCCAGCTGGCCGGCCCAGGCCGGAGATCCGTGTCCCAGCTTGCCTCGGCCTGCCTGCCTGGGAAGGGACAACACCCAGGAGCTAAATTTACACCTGAGGCCGCTTCCCACAGCCACAGAGATCAGGAATCGAGGAGCTGAAGCAGGGAGGCGCAAATTACCTGGGGACCGTGCCTCCCACCCTGGCCCCCGAGCTTGGAAAATCAGGCAGGGCTGGGGGCCGTCAGTGGAGGGTGCACATGAGCCCAGAGCAGGGCAGCGGGTGCAGCTGTGGGGCTTTGTGGGAAGGATGGGGGTGCCAGTGCGGGGAGGCCAGGGAGGGAGAGGTCGGCGGGATGGGAAGGGTTGCAGCTGACCCCTTGGCCAGGCCCTGTGGTGACCTTGCCCTTCTCCTCCAAGCACTTAACCGGCTGCTTGCTCCCTCTTGGGGACTCTGAGTGGCCCTGGTTCTCAGCTAAGTGGCTCCACACCATGTCCACCGCTCCCGCGAGGGCCTTCGGAGCTTGGTGTGCCGTCCAGCCGACGTCCTCTGTCTATTTTCAGGGCCTCTTTGGGCTAAGTGCTGGGTGGAGCCGGGCCTCCTGCCGCGGCCCTGGAGGGGCTACACTGGGGCTGTTTGCATCCTCTCTGGGGCCGCTGGGCTCCTGGTGCCGCCTCAGGCCTGACATCCTTTCAGATGCACTTGGGATGCCCTTGGCCAAGGACGCTGGGCTGGGGTGGGGGGTGGGGGCGGGCGCCGGCTCCTCTTTCTTGCTGTAAAGGTGTTGTCTTGGAGAGAAGAGAACCCTTTCTCTCAGGATCTCCCACAGTAAAAGCAATGCCCCTTCCAGGGTAGGGTCTCCCCGCCTCTGCGCAGTGGGGCCCAGGACTGGCTTCTACCCACTGGATGCCAGCGGCACCCCTTCCCCTGGCGTGTGACAACCAAAAATGCTTCTAGACATTGCCAAGAGTCCCCTGGGGCAGAGTCACCCCCAGCTGAGAGCTGCTGCTTCAGGGGGAGCATGAGGTGGTCCCATGGGGCTTGAACACAGAAAGGTGATGTGAGGGTCCCTTGGGGTCCCCTGTGTGGGGAAGTTTGGGGCCTGGGGACCCCCAGTCACACTGTATGTAGGACCCCGACTCCTCTTGTCTGACGGGGGGCATAGTACAGCCCAGCCCAATAGGCATCGGGCCCAGACCCCACTGCTAGCGCCTGGGGGTTACGGGAGGAGTGTCAGACTTCACCCACCTCCCTAATGGTTCCCAGAATCCCCCAGCACCAAGCCCTGGCCACCGTGGCCTGCAGCCTACCAGGCAGAGGGCTGGACACCTCATTGTAGTCACCCCACACCCAGAGAAGCAGACCATGGCTCCATTTTGCAGACAGGGCACAGAGAGCTTAGGAGTTTGCCAGCAGTCACACAGCACTCAGGCGGGATGAGGGCTCACCCGGGAGGCCTGACTTCAGGGCAGCTCCGTGCCCTTGACTGGAGCCTCCAGAGGGGCCGGAGGAGAGGGAGGGGTGGGCGGGAGGCAGGGGTTGGGTGGAGAGTATGCATTCTGCACAGGTCCTCTGTGTCTGCCCTCCAAATGACCCCTGGGCACTTATCTGGAGCCTGCACACCCCTAATCGGCTCGATTGCCGACAGAGGCATTTACGGATGATGCTGCTAGAGACTCTTAACATCAGAAGCGGTTCCCTCGCCGACACTCCACTGGGACGGCCCAAGGTCGCTGGGGCCACAACTTGAGGGGGTGCGGAGAACTGGGGGTTGGGCCAGGGGCAGGCCAGCCAAGGTCAGAATCGGGGGGCAGGCATCCCTGAGTCGGGGGGCAGGCCCGGGCTCCCCCATGCAGTGGGGGAAAGGGGACCCCCCTGACGCCCCTTCCAGGCCCCGGTCCCCCGGATCTCAGGGTTTGCAGCTTAGGGCCGGCCCAGGATGTGTTACTGCTGTGTGGCCCCAGGCTTCCCCCAGGACACTGTACATCTTTCTTCCTGGGCTGCAGAGGCATAAGATGGGGAGGGGGGTGTGAGCAGCCCCTGAGACCTGCAGAACGTCAGGGCGTCCAGGACAGCCAGCGCCGAGGCCCGAAACACAGGGCTCAGATGGGGTTCGGGCCCAAACACTAACAGTGTCAAAATGGCCCCTCTGTCCCCCAGATGGGGCTTGACCTCACCAATACCCCGAAAGGCCTCAGCCCAGCCCCAAGCTGCCTGGACCCCTCCTCGGGCCAGCCCCACTCCCCATCGTCCCGTCCATCCTCGCTCCCAGGAAAAGGCCTGCGAGTCCCGTTATTCCTGTTACAGAGGCAGCAAGAGGCTCCCGCAAACTCCCCCAGTTGGTGGGGGGCTCGGCAGACCCTGAACCTGCTCACGACCCAACGTCCAACACCCCCGCTGCCTCCACCATGACGCCGCATCTGCCATCCCAGGACCAGGGCCTCCAGGATGGTGATGTGACCATCGCTGGTCAGTCCAGTCACTTCCACGGGGGTCTGCTGGGCCCAGCCTGGCTAAGGGGTGACCGGGTGAAGGCGTCAGAGCCTGCAGTCCTTCTGAGGCCAGCAGAGCCCGCCGGTGGTGGACACCAGCCTGGGGTTGAGGTGCCTGGACACAGGACAGGCAGTGCAGGCGGTAGGCGGGCAGGCACCGCCCCCCAGGCTCCCTTCCTGGCCCACCGGCTTCCACCTGTTCAGCCTGTAGGAGGCTACGAAGTTAGGGACCATCCTAAGACCCTCACTTCTGACCCCACTGCAAGCCCAGAGGTCCCCAAGACCACCCTGATGTTCTGTGATTCTCCAGAAGGGCGCACAGCCCCGTGATGCTCACGGGCACGGTTTGCTTTGGGGACAGAGCACTGGTGAATGTGGGCCAGGGTGCGGGCCACGTGGGGCAGGGTCCAGGCAGCAGACACCAGACCCCTTGTTGTCCCCCCGACGGAGCCAGCACACCTTGCCCCGTGGCATGGACCGTGAGGGCACACAGGCAGTGCCAGCCGGGGGTGCTCCCCGAGCCGTGTCCAGGGATTTTACTGGGGATGCGGCGAGGTGGGGGAGCCCCGTGGGTGGGCAGGCAGGAGAGCCCTGCAGGAGTCTCTCCAAAACTGTGCAGCTTGAGTGCTGCATCTGAGGCCACGTCCCAGCACCCCAATGCTGCCTGGGGTCTGAGAGTCAGGAGATGCCCTGACCTCACTAAGCCTCAGTTTCCTCGCCCATAAGAGGGCTGGTTGGGAGGTAGGTTAAATCCTGCCCTGCCCATGGCAGGACCACACGTGTGTCCACTCTAGCTGGGTGTTGGGGCCCAGGTGACGGAGCTTCTATGGATTCTGAAAGGCTCACCAGTAATGATGGGGCAGGGGTGGTGAAGGGGAACGCGGGTGCAGGGGGCCTGTGACCCCTGCATGTGCCTTGTGGCCACTGAGCTCCAGGGCCGGTGGGGGCTGGGCTGGGCACCCTCTGCCCACCCTCCCACCCTCAGCCCAGGCATAAGCGGCCTCGAGACGTCAGCCCATTCCTGGCCCTGCAAAATCTCTCCTAAATCCTGTATTTAATTTTGTTCTCTGGGAAATTGTAGGAGGTTTTGGAGATAAAGCTGAGCTGATAAATCAGGGATTTGGCCGTTCTTGCAAAAACTCTTGGACTGGGAGGTGGGAGGCAGGCCCAGGATGCCTAAGTCGGCCGGGCCTGGCTTAGGAGTCCCCCCCTCGGAGCACCCATGGGGGCCCCCTCACTAGGACTGAAGAGACTCTACAGCTGGGTCAGCAGTCTCCCCAGGGTGATGGGCATGAAGGACACCAGGGTGAGCATGACACACATGGGGGTCAGACCCCAAGGAACACCCCCAAGGCGCTGTTAGAAGGTGGGTCCACGCACTGCAAGAGCTTGAGGGGCTGAATTACGTGGGGGAGGGGGGTTGCTGATATTCAGCCATCCCTTGAGCCCTCTTCTCAAAGTTGTGCTTCCAGGACCTGTGTGGAAGGGGAGTGGCAGCACCTGGAAAGGAGGGCCTCTGGAGTGTGGAGTTCCGGAGTTTGGAGGAAATGTCCCATGTAATTGTGGAGGTCGGCAGGTCCAAAATCTGCAAGGTGACAAAATTCCTAGCTAGAGGATTACATTTGCCAGTATTCCTTATAGTCAGGAGTCAACATTGAAATGCAAGAAGTTATTGGGTAGAGTTTCAAGTAAAGCTCCTTACAACTTTATCTGGGAGAGAATTGCTATTCATGATGGCAAAATGCCCTTAAGAATGAAAATATATATCATGGGATGACACATATGACAGTGTTTACGCAGTGTTGAATATCAAGAACAGTGAACATTACCCAAGGCCCTTGCATTCACTTCTGGGGAAAAGGCTGCTGACTTTCAGAGCTGAACTTAGATCATCAGCTCTCCTGGTTCTCAGGCCTCCAGACTCAGACTGAAACTACACATTAGTTCTCCTGGGTCTCCAGCTTGCCAGCTGCAGATCTTGGACTTGTCAGCCTCCATAGTTGCATGTTGAAGCCCTAACCTCCAAGGTGATGTGTTTGGAGGTGGAGGCTTTGGGAGGTGATTAAGTATAGATGAGGTCTTGAGGATGGAGCCTCTGTAATGGGATCAGTGTTTTTTAGAAGAAGAGGAAGAGACTAGAGCTTTCTCTCCATCTTTGCCATGTGAGATACCCAGTGAAAAGGCTGCTTTCTACAACCAGGGAGAGAGACCCCACCAGAAGCCCACTGTGCTGGCAATCTGATCTTGGAGAACTTTGAGAAATAAATTTATATTGTGTAAGCCAAAAAAAAAAAAAAAAAAGTTGTGCTTCCGAAGACCCTTCCCCCGGGGGGTGTGGTGTCAGTCCCTGCCCTCGCTGGCTGCTCTGCCCTGGGCATGCCCCACTTAGCCAACACTGCCACCCGTGAATAGTCTCTTCCAACCTCCCACACATGTTGTGGCCAATGTAGAGTGGAGTAGTAGGATGATAACCTCCCTCATTTGGGAATATATACCTCTTTTAATGTGACCCTGAATGACATTTGGTTTGTCAGCCTTGAAACCTATTGGCTGATGTCCACCAGCGGCCTCAGCAATCCTGGTGGGTAGGGCAGTTCTTGTCTGGTTTGCTCATTATTATTGGATTTGTCTTTTTAATGGGAGTGGTGTTCAGCCAGCGGGCAGGTGATGGCTCGAACCCAAGAGTGCTCTGTGTTGCGAGCTGCCCACTTGGCCCCCTTGTCCTTCCTTTGCCTCTCACCTCTCCCTTGCGTACACCTCAAGCTGGCTTCTTGCATTTCCTTAGCTGGGTCTGAGTTCCTTTTACTCCAACAAAGGTTTGTGAATGCTGGGATGTGTCCCTGTCTCTGGACTACTGAAGGCAGAGGAAGGAGGAGGCCCGAGCCAGTTCTGAGACTGCAGGAAGCAATCAGGGCAGACTTCCTGGGGGAGGGGTGAATTAGCAGGAAGGGGGTTGGAGAGCATTCCAGGACGGGTGTGGATGTGGGGAGGGTGGGTGTGCTGAAGCCTGGGATGACCCAGGTCCTGGCTGGGCCAGGTTTTGCAGTAGTGACAGAGGTCTGGTCATCTTGGTGGTTTCCCACAGCAAAGGTATTTCAGGTCCCTGGTGGGCCATCCAGGGCCTGCCCCATGCCATCCTCACTCAGGGACACATCACCAGCCACCTAGCAGGGGCAGGGCAGGTGGAGAATCGGCGCCAGCTCTTTAATGCTCTGCCCATGAGTGACTCGGGTCACTTCTGCTCCCCTGTCATTGATCACAGTGGGGCCCAGGGCTTCACCTAGCTTCAGGGGGCTGCTGGGGGCCCCCTGTGCACAGATGCGGGGCCACAGGCTGCTGCTGAACAGAGGATGCCGGGCACTCGGGGTCTGTCTCCAGCCAGGAGAATAAAACCCCTGCTGTCCAGGTGGGTGCACTGGGCCCACCCCTAACCTCAGAGCCTGCAGGTTCTCCCACTGAGAAGCAGTGCCAGGGGGAGCATGCCCTGGAGGAACAGACATCTGGGGTGGAACCCAGCCTTTGGCCCTGAAGTCAGAGAGTGCGAGAAGCCTAGCGGCCCCAGGAAGAAACCTTTCTGGAAAGAGACATGATTTAAAATCTGCCTTGAAATTCCTGCCGTGAACTTTCTCCTAACACTGCCTCTGGAGACAGAAGTGAAGTGACCCACGGCAGCCGAGCATGGACAGCGGCAAGTCTGCTGCCCAGGGGCTGTCCCTGGACCCTCTGCTCTTGAGCAGCTGCAGACCCCCATTCCCAGAAGGCTGAGGAATTAATAGCAGGGCAGGGGCCGGCTGTCCAGAGAAGCCCCAGCACCTGCCCTGGGAGAAGGTTCCAGAGTTGTCCAGTCCAGATGGATGCCAGCTGCGTGGCCTTGCCAGAGCGACTGCTCCTCTCTGGGCCTTGGTCTCCTCATCTGTAAACGGGACCCGGCGGCACTCAGGGTGACTGTCCAGCAGATGCTGGGGCGGGGCCACCGGAGGCCACAGGAGTGGGGGTCAGCAGGAACAGGCGGTTTGTAAGCGAGAGTGGGGTGTGCGGCTCTGGACCCCATGGCTCCCCCAAAATTCCACCGGCCAGCATGCTCGAGGGATGTTCCTCAGAGCCCGAGGGTGGGAGTCCTGGGTCTCGGTGGGCCGTGCGCTCCTGCAGAGGACGAGGTGGAGTGGACAGACAGGGACAGAGCCCAAGGACTGGGGACACCGGCTGTCCAGAGCCCCCGGGAGAGACACGGAGCCAGTGGGCCCGGCGCAGCTCCTTCCTGCAGCATCTGCCCCAAGGCCTCCCTCAATGGAGCGAGGTGCTGCATCCGAGGCTGGTCTCCTTCTCCCCAGGGGCAAGGCACACGTGCACAGGACAGGGTGCAAGCTGCCCAAGTGTCGCGTGTCGGGGGCGTTGGAAGGAGACACCTGGTGGGGATGGTGATTCTGTGAGCCGCTTGGCGTCCCCCAGCTGTCCCTGATCCCTCTGCCATTCTGCGGGGTGGGCGGATGGAGTCCAGGCCCACTGGACAGTGGATGGAGGACCCCAGGAGGTCATCTCTCGTGGGAGCCCATGGAGACCAGGGCAAGTCCTCCCTTTGTGCCACCTCCTCCTCGGGATGGCCAGGGCCTTTCCCAGCTGCCTGGTCTCTGTCCAGCTCCTGTGGGCTGACTCCAGGTCCCGCTCCCTTGCCTGCTCTGTGCTGGCATCCTTGCAGTGGGCAGTGTGAACTCTCCCAGGCCTCACGGACAGCCTATCCATTCTGGTTCCAGGCTTCTCCCTTGCAACCTGACACATGGCTGCTTGAACTCCTCCACGGATGGGGAGCTCACTCTCTGTGGGAAGCACAGCCTTGCAGCACCATGCTATGATTAAAGCACCCCACGTCTCAGGGCCCTCTGTTTCATGGACACATCTCAGGCATTGCTCATCTGTGTCCAGATCCCAGACACTCGTGTCCTTGGAATTGAATCTTCCTTATGGCTCCACTGGCCCAATTCTCGGATACGCTGCTTCTTTCCACTTTGTTTCTGATCATAAATTTCACTGCTGTGCAGCTTGGTACAAGTGACTTTTTTCGTTTTTTTAAAGATTCCCCCTTATTTGCAATTCTTTCCTAGGACTGGATTTCCAGGGCTGGAATTGCCATGTCGGGTGCGGGAGTGGCTCTCGACATCACCTGCCAAACTGCTCCCAGAAAAGCTGACCCAGCTGGCCGGGCCCACAGGACAGACAAGTGTGGGTTTCTCCACAGCCCAGCCTGCACTGGGTTTCGAACTGCTGCCGTTTCCCCTGGTTCGATGGGGGTGTGTTGGTGGTGGGAAGTCCTTCAGGTTTCTATTATTTTCAAGTGGTGTCTGGGTAATAAAAAACAATAACACACTCCAAAGAATGGAAGGCAGTGTTCAAATAAAAACCTGATGCCCACGTTCACAGCAGCACTGTTAACAAAAGCTGAAAGGTGGAAACAACCCAAAGGTCCACCAGCTGAAGATGATAAACACAATGAGATAGAGCCACGTGGTGGAGTATTACTCAGCCATGAAAAGAAGTGAAGCACTGACACAGGCTAAAACCTGGATGCACCTTGAAAACAGCTTGTGCAGCAAAAGGAGCCAGATGCCAAAGGACAAATATCTATGATTCCATTTACCGGAAACATCCAGAACAGGGAAATCCACAGAGACAGACGAAGACTGGGGGTTGCTGGGGGCTGGGGGAAGGGGGCAGGGAGTGAGTGCTAATGGGGACAGGGCTTCCATCTGGGGTGACAAAAAAGTTCTGGAACTGGGTGAAGGTGGTGCTTGCACAGCCTTGTGAATGTACTAAATGCTGCCAACTTGTACACTTTAAAATGGTAAACATGGTAAATTTTCTGTTATGTGTGTTATACACAATAAAGAAGCAGTGACAGTAGTAACAAACGCTCCTTCAGGGCTTGCTCTGTGCCAGGCACGGTTCTTACCTCCAGCGATGGCTCGTTACTGCAATTTACAGATGGGGACAGGCTCTCCTGGGTCACCTCACTGGCGGGCACCCATCCGCGCCTCGTTCCTTACGTCCCTGCAGCTCTGTCCCACTCCACTTCCTTGGGCAGAAGTTTTTCTGTAAAGCCACTTCGATAAGTATACGCCTGTCTGTCCTGCGCCCAGTGATTCCTCCTCTTCCGTCAAGAGCCAGACATCCACATGCCTCCTGCAGTTGGGGTCTACACGCTATCTCATCCATTCTGGAGTTTTAAAGCTTCTTCTAAAACCTGTTTAGGAGAACAGGAGACGAGATGGCAGAGTAGAAGGACCTGAGCTCCTCTCATGAGCACACCAAAATCACAACTAACTGCTGAACAACCATCGATCAAAAAGGCTGGAACCTACCAAAAAAGATATTATACATCCAAAGACAAAGAAGAAACCATAACGAGATGAGATGGTAGTGAAACACGAGGGAAAGGGGCATGGCACAACCCTTTATGAATGACATAGCCATTGTGGGTATGACCATAAACTGGTTAGAACCGATTAGGCCCAAGTTGGCGGAAGATTCGACCTCCAGTAGACCTTGAGCCTCATTATATGCTCATTGTAATGCATTAGCTAAATGACACGCCCACAGGTGCCAGGACAATTCTGAGGCTGACCATCAAAGGCCAAAAAGTGGGCGGTGGCCCAATTCCTGGAAATCCCCACCCCTTCCCAGTTGGAATAATCCTCCCAGTCATTAGTCTATGAAACTACCCAGCCCATAAAAGCAAACTGGAGAATAATTATATAGCAGAAGTTCTCCCACAGGAGTGAGAGTTCTAAGCTCCCCATCAGGCTCCCCAGCCTGGGGGTCTGGCATCCGGAGAAGGAGCCCCCAGAGCATTTGACTCTGAAGGCCAGCGGGGCTTGATCGCAGGAGCTCCACAGGACTGGAGGGCGCACACACTCTTGGAGGGCACACACAAGGTCTCCTGCACCAGGACCCAGGCACTGACTCCACAGGAGCCTGGGATGGACCTACCTGCTGGTCTTGGAGGGTCTCCTGGGGAGCGGGGGGCGGCTGTGGCTCTCTCTGGGGTCATAAAAACTGGTGACGGAAACGTCTGGGAGTGTTAAACTCTCGCTGGAGGCAGATCTCTTGCTTGGGTCATTAGCACCAAGACCTGGCCCCACCCAACAGCCTGTAGGCTCCGGAGCTGGGACACCTCAGGCCAAACACCAACAGGGCGAGAACACAACCCCACCCATCAGCAGACTGGCTGCCTAAGACTTCCTGAGCCCAGAGCCACCTCTAGACACGCCCCTTGACCTACCCTACCCACCAGCTCCTCCCACCAGTGGGCAGGCACTGGGCCCTCCCCCCAGGAGGCCCGCATAAGCCTCTAGACCAGCCTCACCCACCTGGGGGCAGAATGCAGAAGCAAGAAAGCTAAATCCACAAACACAGCCCAGGACCTACCCTGGGACCAGCTGGCCCCTGGCCCTTGGGTGATGAGAGGGGGCATGCAACTGCGGGGGCACACAGGATGTCCCCTACGGACGGCCAGTTCTCCAAGGTCGAGAGACATAACTAACCTTCCACATACATAGAAATAAAACCTGTTTAGCTCAGACATGTGTGCAGTTAGTTCCGGAGAGCAGGGTTCCCGAGTGGCGGTGAAGGTTGAGAGTACAGTGTCCACCTCCCAGCCCCGTGCTGCTCGACAACCATCAGCTCCTTGCCGGTCCCCCCGGGTGGGTACCCAGGACCACCTGTTTCTGGGCCCTCCCAGCCTTCTCTTCCACCTGTGGCCACCTCTCCACGCAGACGGCCACAGACCTCACCCAGGAAGGACCTGAGGGTGGGAACAAGGCCAGGGGGTGAGGCCACCCAAACGAGGGGACAGCCGTGCCAGGAGCTGCACACACACCTCCCTCCATCCTCACATACCACAAGGGAGAGACTGCCTGAATCCCCATTTCACAGATGGGGAAACAGAGGCATGATCCCATGATGGCTCCCAGCCACGCAGCCTCTGGGTGACCAGGCCCCGGCCACCTGCAGCTGCCATATGCAGCGCCCACCTCTGGGCGGATGAACTGCGTCCCGCGTGTGATGCCCTCCCTGGTGAGGTGTGGGCAGGACAGCACTTGTGGCCCTCAGCCCCCCATCCCCCCACCACCCAGGGCCAGGCCAGGGAGCTGAGCCAAGCGAGTCCTCAGCTTGTCAGACTCCCTCTCGTCCGCCCGGCTGCCTGGTTGAGGGATGTGGCACGGAGCCCACCTCGGCCGGAGGCCAGGCCTCTGGCTGCAGCCTTGCTCCCGCCTGCCTGCCTGCCCACACTCAAGTCCTGTCTGCTTGTCCGATCCTGCAGCACCAGTGCCTCTGCCGGACCTCACACCCCCCCAGGGAAGGGGCTCCACAGCCACCTTGGGGGTCAGACCACCCTCATGCCCCCCCACAGCCTTGGGGGTGCCTGCCCCCATCTGGACTGTGTGCCCTTCAAGCCTCAGCCAAGGGGACTCTTCCTCCAGGAAGCCCTCCTGAGCCCCCTCCCCCTCCCCCTCGGCCTCCTGTCCACACTCTGGGCTGCTGCACCTGGAGGAGTGGGCCTGCTCATCCTCCCCTCCTGCATGTGGGGCCCCTCCCTGCTCCATGGCTTCCCCAGCATCCACTGTGACCGTGGCCAAGGCTGGGCTCAGGGCTGTCTGAACCGCTCCAAATCCTCCCGTTATTAAAATGTTCCGCTGGTCCCAGGAGAGACAGGTGAGGAGGCACCTCTCGCCTGTGCCTGGCAGGTGGTCTGCTGGTGGCCAGAGGCTCCTTGAGCTGTCATTCCAGGTGGGAGAGTGGGGAGGGCGTGGTGGGGGGTGTGGTCTGAGGAGGCCAGATGGCTGAGTCTCTGCCCCTGGTATCTGAGTGACCTTGGGCCCATCATGGCTACCTGGGCCTGTCAGGGTGAGCTGCAGGCTGTGAAGCTGAGCAGAAGTGACAGGCTCCTGTCTCCCCATCTGGCAACTTCCAGGCTGGACCGCGAGTGAGCAGGGGTCTTCGGCCAGAGGCAAGCTGGGCTGGACCCAGCAGGAGGAGCCCTTCTCACCAGGTTCATCCACTACTGGTGCCCACAGGGGTCCCCAGGGACGGTGACATGGAATGGGTCAGCGCCGTTCCAGAGTGACCCTGCTGTAGGCCCTGTGTGGGGACGGGACCCCAGGCCTGGGGCAGGAGTGTGTGTCTCCTGGGCTGCCCTGCGTCCTGGTTATCCTTCTGCACAGCTGGGGTCAGTGCTCTGCAGCCACCTCTGGGCTGTGCTGCAGGATGCCCATTGGGAGCTCGGGGTGCGGGCCAGGGCAGCCTCTGGACCGTCCTCTAGGTGGGCCCTCTCCCTCCTACCTAATCGTCCTTGTCACAGGGAAGCCCGTGATGGAGCTGTAGCTCTGCCCCCCATCCCCTGCTGGAAGGCCCGTCTGTGGCCCAGGTGAACTTGGCCCTGCCCTCCCCATGTTCAGGTCCCGACCCGGGGGCTCAGTTGAGGCAGAGCGCCCTCCATGGCCCCCAGCTGACTGAAAACCCACCCCCAGCTGCTAGGACCTCAGTTGACCCATCCAACTCTGAGTCCATAAAAGGGGGCACTGGGGTCAGAAGGTCCAACCACGGGGCGCAGAGGGCCCAAATCAGGGACCCTGGGCATGCCCCCTCCCTGCGAGGGGCTTCCCCCAAGATGCTGAGCCGCATCCTCTCTGAGCTGCTCCCCCTGCTGGGTCCTGGGGCAAATGCCGGCAGCCTGTGTGCCAAGTCTGCCTGCTGCCTCCCAGCTGTGCCGCTGGGGCTGTGGCTCAGTGTCCCCTCTGCACAGAAGGGGAGTAGCTGCCGGGCCCCCGAGGATGCTGGTGCAGGCCTGCCGGCGAGCTCTCAGGAAGGGGTGTCATTACCCCGCCATCCTCTCCCTCCTCATCTGCCTCTTCCTGTCTCAGTTTATCCAGAAGGATCAGGCCTAGGCCTGGGAAGGGTTTGTTAAAGGGGCCGACTCCAAGGGAGGAGCACGCTGGGGGGAGCCCTCCAGAGCTGCCCTGGGAGGAGGGGAGTGTCCCATCCCTGGGGGCGTGCAAGCAGTCTGGAGGGGAGCGTTGGGGCCTCAGGGCTTTGTTGACCCCACCGCAGCCTCTGAACCACTGCCTGAAAGCTGCTGGGGAGAAGGGTGCTGGGCAGTCCCGGCATGTCCCGAGACTCAATTTTCCCGACGCTAATGCAATTTGAAAACAAATAAATTTAATAAATCAATGCACCCACCTCTGCATCCTGACACGTGGCTGTACCCACCTGCCTACACAGACCTTGCTCACCTCAGCCCCTGCAATGGGGGATTCACCCCCAGAGACCCTGCAAGGCTGGGTCAGGGGGTGGTGCTGTGTGGGGGTGGGAAGGGGCCAAGGGGGGGCGCTTGTCACTCCCAGCACCGGGCACCGGGGCAGCCATTTCCTGGCCTCCACTCAGGCCATGCCCACAGCAGCTCCATGCAGAGGCTGGTGTAACTTCACTCCCCGAATGGGGAAACTGAGGCTCGGGGTGCGGGGGCGGGCCTCCTGTCCAGCCACGTGGTAAAGCGCAGGGCCTGAGTTGTCCCAGAAGTCTTCATCCCATGAGCGCCACTCGCCTCTGGACTAAAGGCCGGAGGCTGTGGGATCTACTGCTGTCCAGGGTCAGGGCCAGGTTGGCCCAGAGCCCCACCTTGGGGACCATGTCCTGTCACAGGTAGAGTTAGACTGGGACCCCCACATGCGAAGAGGGCCCCCTGCCGGCCCACCCGCCACACCCCAGGGTCGTGCAATGTCAGGGAGCTCGGTTCCAGTCCCACGTGTTCTGGCCGGTTCCCTGGGTTGGACCCCGGGCAGGTCCATCCTGTTCTGGCCACAGATGGTGTGTGAAGAGCAGGTTCTAAGTCAAAGGTGGACAGTGGTCCCTCCCGTGGTCCCCCCCAACCAGCAGGCCCTGTGTATCCACTGCCACCTGGGAAACTAAGCACAGAGAGGCTCAAGGTGGTTCCTCAGGCCATCAGCCCCGATGATGGGCTCTGGGTTGGGGGAGGTCTTGGGCTGCTGTCTCCAAAGCCTCCATTTTTGAAACACCTACTGTGTGCCAGGTGGTGCAAATGTCATCCGTCAAGTGAGGGGTGCCAGTGCCAAGGGTCAGGGCCCTGGGAGGAGGGCATGGGGGCCCAGGCCAAGGGCAAGCCCAGGCTGGTGCATCTGAGGTGCTCCGGGGGCTTGTGTGGCCCAGGTGGGGGATGGGGCAGCAGTGGGAGAGGTGGAGGGGCAGGGACCACGGAACTGTGCTGGGGGTGGGGTGTGGATGTCCTGTTAGAGCACTGGTGGGTCCATGGGATGGGTCAGAGTGCGAGGTGCCAGAGGTCATCCAGGCCACAGCGTTGCCGGCTGGGTTGACTCAGGAGAACCCCAGGAGCCGCTGCCCTGCCAGCTGCACAGTATTTCACGGCCAATGGCGCCCTCGGCTGGCCATATTGGGTATCGCCCTGACACCTAGGCTCCCAGCCCAGGATGGGGAACTTAGAGATGTTCACCCTTCCCCGCGGACCAGGAGACACACACCAGGCTCTGGGTGGCCTTGGGGACACTGTTCCCAGGACAGGACCTACCTACAGTGTGGGGAAGATTTGGGCATCTGACTCAAGGTACCCACTGGAGGCTCAATTCAACTCCCTATCAGAGACACCTGCGTGCCCAGGGGGACAGACCCACTGGAACCAGTAAGACACAGGAGACAAGAGCCTGGCCTTGGGTGTGGTCCAGGTGCAGTTCCTCCAGGCAGGTGCCAGATGTGGCCAGGACAGGTGGGGCTGGGGCCTGCCTGGCCCTTTAAGAGGGCCACGGTGGGGGGGGAATCCCTGTTGCCTAGCAACAGGAGGGCTTGGTGTGTACCTGTCTACGAGACCTGAAGCCATGTCCTGCTTGGGGACAGAGTGGCCGGAGCTGCCCTGCTGACCGTACTGAGACGCCCTCCTCCCTCTCCCCCGCCACCCCGTGCCCGGGCGCACCATGGCGCAGACAGATATACTTCTGACCAAGGAGCCCGCCCCGCAAACGGTGCCAGCATGCCAGCTGCCCCGCAAGCTGTACGATGTGGCCCGAAACACAGGCGCCCACACGTCCTCGGGCCTGGCCACCGCTGGTTTCCGCACGGCCAAGTACCTGGTGGATGAGTGGTTCCAGAACTGCTATGCCCGCTACCACCAGGCCTTCGCCGACCTCGACCAGTCGGAGCAGCAGCACCACGAGAGCCAGCAGCTGGCGGCCGAGACTGAGGCGCTGGCGCAGCGCACGCAGCAGGACTCCACGAAGAAGGTGGGCGAGCGCCTGCAGGACATGCACTGCTGGAAGTCGGAGCTGCAGCGCCAGGTGGAAGAGCTGGTCGCAGAGACTGACCTGCTGCTGGCCCAGAAGCAGAGGCTGGAGCGCACCCTGGATGCCACGGCCGTGCCCTTCTCCATAGCCACCGACAACCTGCAGTGCCGGGAGCGCCGCCAGCACCCCGACCTTGTGCGTGACTGCGTGGAGATGGAGCTGCTGAAGGTTCGGCCCCTCCCAGCCCCCAGAACTGCAGACCGGGCCGCCCCACCTCTCCCCAGGGAGCATGACCTTCCCTGGGCTGACAGTGGGCACCCGTGTGCCCTCACGACACGGCTGGCAGAGGCCTTGGTGCCCATGTACCACGTGGCTGCACACAGGCACAGGGAGCCTTCTCCCCTCAGCACAGGCAGGGACACACAAGCACATGCCCAGGCGCAGAGAAGGTGGCTCTGCTTGTAGGTGGGGGACCAGAACCGACTGGGGCCACCCCGGCTGGGGGCAGGGGCAGGGCTCAGACTGCCCAGGGGGGAGGTGCCGCCCCTGGCCCCAGAAGGGTGCCGGGTCTGGCCTTCCCACAGTCTGGTCCTTATAGTGGGTGCTGGGCGAGGCCTTGCTCCCTGCAAGGTGGGCCCAGACAGGACATGCTGGGTTGGGGGCACTGTGGCATGGGGGCAGGTCCCAGCATGGGGGTTGAGCATGGTTGGGGGCAGGGGCTGGCCTTTGGTGTTTATCCACTCACCCTAGCCCCGGGTCCAGGGTTCCTGCTCTGCCCCCTACCCCATTATGGCTCCCACGTGGGGGTGAGGCAGGGCCCTGGCCGTGGCAGCATTCATACCTGGAACGTGTATTGGGACGTTTGCGAGGCTGAGACAGTCAGAGGCCACTGAGGCAGGGCGGGGCCTGGCCAGTTCCCCATAAGCCCTGATGCCCCTCCACACGCCCCGAAAACCAGGAAGGGCCTGAGCTGAGCCGCAGGAGCGGCTAACTGAGGTTCGGATGTGGCTGGGTCATGGTGGTGCCTGCATCCACTGTGCGGTCCCTCAGTCACCCCTGGGTCCTGGCACCTGCTGAACAGCCCCTTTGGTCACCCTGGGTCATGCAAATTAAGCCTGACCCTGAGTTCCCAGAGGCAGAGACCCCATGCCCCACCCCCCATGTCTGTGTTGGAAATCCAGCCTCAGACCAGTGTGCAGGCGTGGACGGGATAAAGGTGGGGTGGGGGCCACATGCATCCCACAAAGAGCCCTTTCCCCTCCGAACCTGGCAGGACCTGTCCTTGGGGAAGCCCCCAAAGGATCAGGGAGTCACCCAGGCCAGGCCCCTGATGCTGTCAGGGAAGAGCCTCACCTGCGAACAGGCTGCAGGCCACAGGCACTCATGAGATATGGGGGAGACAGCCAGCCAGCCCAGGTGCCTGGTGACCCCCTGCAAACCCCAAGCTCAGGCCAGAACCCTGAGTACCTCCTCCTGGCCCCAGGCCCTTCCTCTGTCCCCCCAACACCCCACCCTCACACCCATTCACTCAAGAACCTCCCAAGGCTCTGGGGGTGAACCCTCTGCCCTGAGCCAGGTCCCCCGCCCAGTAGTACATGGACAACAAAGGGGCCAGGACAGGGAGATGGACCCACGGGTCAGAACTGGGCACACAAGGGTTTAGAGCCCAACGGAGGAGAATATTCAAATCAGGGGGAAAGAGTTTTTCCTGCCCGGAAAATGAAACTGTCAGGGTAGCAGGAGGAAACACAAGGTTTCCCCTTGTGTCCTTTGTCTGGGTAAGGCCTCTCTGAGCCCAAGGCCCCAAGGGGCAGCCCCAGGGGGGCTCCTGGTCCCCAGTGGCCGGGGTCCTCAAAGGCTGTCGCCAGGCTGTCCAGGGGCCAGTGGGTAGGCTGGTGCCCTCAGTGTCTTGGGTAGGCTGCAGGGGTGGCCCCAGAGCCCAGGGGGTGCTAAGTGCCCAGCAAGTGGGAACCACTTCTGGGTGATCCTCCCCACAGCCCATAGAAGCCCCCAGAAGAAAAGACCCACTGCACCGCCCCAAACAGCCCAGAATAAATCCGGCGAGAAAGCCGGGCTCATCTCCCATTTCCAGGAAAGAAGCTGGGGCCCAAGGCCACCAGCAGAGGTCAGGTGCTGGCAGCGCCCCCAGTTCCACTGGGGGTCACCCCAAATCTCAGCTCCTCCTAGAGGTTTGAGAGGCTGCCTGTGGGCCCCACCAGCCTGGCTGTCCTCAGACTCTCACGAGGGACGGAGGTCTTCTTCCCCAGGAGGTAGACCTCATCCGGAACATTCAAGAGCTCCTGAAAAGGACCATGATGCAGGCTGTGAACCAGATTCGGTGGGTCTGGGTGGCCTCTAGGGCTTCCCTTGGGATGTCCCTCTACCCCTCGGGCTAGCTATGGGCAGGAAGTTGGGGTGACCCAGCCCTGAGGCTCAGAGAAGTGAGGGATTGTCCCCAGTCATAGCCAGGAGCAAGGGGCTGGGTGGAGGCACTGGGCAGGTGGGGGTGGCAGATTCCTGCATGGCCGAGGGGCCTGGGCATCCAGAACCCAGGCCAGCATTACAGGGCCCATCCTGCCACTTGGGGGGCTTACCCTGTCCTGCGCCCAGGTGGGCCCAGCTCCCCACCCGCAGAGACGCAGGCCCTGCCCGCTCTCCCCAGGATGAATCATGAGCACAAGGAAACATGCGAGATGGACTGGTCCGACAAAGTGGAGGCCTGCAACATCGACGAGGCCTGCTGCCACTACCACAACCAGAGCACCGACTTGCAGTTCTACCCTCACTCCGCCAAGTTCGAGGAGAGGTGGGGTCTTCCGCGGGGGCTGTGCACAAACACCCCGCCCCCATCTGAGAGATCCCGCCTGGGCTCCCAGTCCCTCCGCTGGGGGTCCTTTGTGCAGCTCTTCTGATCCTGGGGATGGGCAGGCGAGCGGGACCTCCGCCCAAGTGCCCGGCACACACGGTTCACCACAGGGGCTGGGGTTTGCGAGGGAGGCAGGACCCAGGGTGGGGGGCCGCCTGAGGCAGGGCGGCTGGCTGCAGCTCCGCATAAGGCCGGCAGGGGGCGCTCGGCCACCACCCATTGCAACGCAGCCCCGGGGTGCCGCAGGGCCCAGGGACGTAGGAGGCACTGGGGCGCGGGAACCACCGGGGGGCGTAGGAGGCACGGAAGACACGGAGTGGGGAGCTGGGGGCGCGGGGCTAGCAGGGCGGAGCTGGGGGAGCAGGAGGCCCGGGGAGCGCGCGGGGAGGCGCTCCGGGTGGCGCGGGGGGCGGGGCGAGGAGTGGCGCTAGGACTGGGGGTGGTCGTTTATGCTGGGGCGCAGGGGACACCGGGCGCAGCGAGCGCGGGGAGGCCCTGGTGCAAACCGGAGCCATTGGCAGGTGCCCTCACCGACCGCGGTGCCCGCCCACTCCCTGCCCGCAGTGCCTCCACACCAGAGACCTGGGCCAAGTTCACCCAGGAAAACCTGTACCGCGCCGAGCGCGAACGCCTGGCCTCAGTCAACCTGCGGAAGCTCATCGACTGCATCCTGCAGGACACATCCGAGGACCTGCGGCTGCAGTGCGACGCCGTGAACCTGGCCTTCGGGCGACGCTGTGAGGAGCTGGAGGACGCGCGCCACAAGCTGGAGCACCACCTGCGCAAGGTGGGGCCGCCCGGCCACGCCCATCCCACGTCAGACCACGCCCACCCCACCGCTAGACCACGCCCACTCCGCAGCCAGGCCACCCCCAGCCCACGACCTGGCCTCGCCCAGGGCAGCCTCTAGGGCTGGACATCCCCTGGTAACCGCAGAGAAAGACCAGGCCCAGACCGGGTAACCCAGACCACCCCTCCCCCACTGGCCACTATGCCTTTGTCACGACCTGGCCTGGCTCCTGCCCCTCCTTAGCCCTGCCCATCCTGAGGGACCCCTGAGGCAGGGCCCCCACTCCTCCCTGGGCCCTCATTAAGCTGATGAGAAACCAAGTGACATTTGGGGGTGGTGGCATTGTCACTGGAGTGACTGACCAGGGGGTGCTGCAAGCAGGAGCAAGGAGGGTGGAAGGAGGTGGGGCCTGGCTGCCTAGTGGGGTGCCCCCGGTGCTGGCCCCTGGCCTGGCAGGGCTCTGACCCTAAGCTCTCAGGGTGACCTTTGTTGCCTTTGTCTCTCCAGCTCTTGACCAGGGTTGGGGGCTGGTGACCACAGGACTGGGGACTCTCAGGCCAGAGCTGCTGTGCCTCAAGCTTTGCTGTCTGCACCACCCCCAGGCCTCTGGGTGCCTATGGGAGGGCGGAGGTGGCCGTGCACATCCTCCCTGCCTCCACTCCTCCCCCAGAGCCAGCGAACAGGGCTGCCTGCTCGACGTGGCACAGGGCTTGGGGTGTGGTGGGGGAGACCCACAGGGACTGTCCTGTGTGCAGACACTGCGGGAGATCATGGACCAGGAGCACAATGTCGCAGCGTTGAAGCAGGCCATCAGGGACAAGGAGGCGCCTCTGAAAGTGGCCCAGACCCGCCTGTACCAGCGTTCCCACCGGCCCAACGTGGAGCTGTGCCGAGACGCTGTCCAGTTCAGGTGCCTGTCGCTGCTGGGGCCGTCATGGGCTGGGCCTGGTCACCAACCACCATAGGGCGCTGTCCACCCGCCTCCGGGCTTTCCTCAGCCTCTGGGGCCCCCTTGAACCCCTCCCCCCACCCCCGCACACAGCCCTGCAGATGTGAAGAGGAAAGACATTGGGCCCCACACAAGCACAACACACACACACACACACACACACACAAACACACACACACATGGTTCCCATGTCCCCAATCCTGCCCCAGCATGACTGGATGCTATGCGTCCCTTGGGGGACACTGTGCCAGGCTCCGAGTGCCAGGGGCGGCCACACTTCCCGCTTCACCCTGGTGAGGAATCTCAGGGTCTGGGAGGCAAAGCTCCCCAGGCCACACGGCCGCCCCGACCATCCTGCTCGTGGCCGTCCACACCTCCAATGTCATGGTAGACACACATCCCCAGCTTGAGGTGGGTGGGGTCACATCTTCTGTTTTCTAACTTATCCAGCTTCCAGTTGCCTTGTAAGCAGAAGTGCCCCTGCCTTGGGCATCCCTCTTTCCCTGTCCCTCAACTCCTTCAGAAAACTGGGGCCTCACTCAGCTCCAGGGGCGCCCATCTCACTTCCAGGTGCCAGGAGTAGAGGAATAGAAGTTCATGTGGTGTCCTGACTCGGCCCTCTCCCAGCGCGGCTGCTGGGTTTCCCTCTGGGCATTTTGGGAGCCCTTCTGTGGCCAAATGTCTTGACCAGGACCCCCAACAAGGGCCCCCAGCCTTTGACCTTGGGCCTCGCTCTCATCCAGAAGGCCAGGCGTCCCAGGGCAGCCCCAGCTCACCCCTCCCTCCCACCCCCGCAGGCTGGTGAGCGAGGTAGAGGAGCTGAACCTGTCCCTGGCGACTCTGAGGGAGAAGCTTCTGGAAGCAGAGCAGTCCCTGCGCAATCTGGAGGACACACGCATGAGCCTGGAGAAGGACATCGCTGT
This sequence comes from Balaenoptera acutorostrata, assembly GCF_949987535.1. Lineage (NCBI taxonomy): Eukaryota > Metazoa > Chordata > Mammalia > Artiodactyla > Balaenopteridae > Balaenoptera > Balaenoptera acutorostrata. The sequence goes on from NC_080078.1 coordinate 38,995,464, forward strand.
CAAGACGAACAGCCTCTTCATCGACCGCCAGAAGTGCATGGCCCACCGCACCCACTACCCCACTGTCCTCCAGCTGGCCGGTTACCAGTGACCGGGCAGGCACCCCGGCGGGCGCAGGGACCTGTCTCCCCCTCAAATAAAGAGCATGTTAGCTTTCTACTCAGAGAGTGTACCCGGACAGGTGGGCTTTGCCTGTGGACCCCATGTTCCAGCCATGGGGGGCCAGGGGTCTCCTGCCTGGGGCGCCCCCAGTCACCACCTGGGGAGAGGGGTCAGCCAAGAACTGTCGAGGTCCCCCCTCGTTGCTCACTGCTGACCACACGGGGCACAGCCAAGGCATCGACAGTTTCTCTATCCACCTGGACCACCTGCTGGATGCTTCAGAGGGAGCGTCACCTCCTGTCACCACTTGTCACAGGCTCTGGTGGCTGCAGTGATAACTGAAGCCCCGCTCCTTTTCTTCCATGTGCCCTGGATGCTGTCACCCGAGGCCAGCTGGCACTCCCCTCATTAGTGGGGGGTGAGCCTGGCGCAGCGCTGTCAGAACACGCTGCTGGCCCAGCTCTCCCCTAAGGGACTTGGCCCCCGGGCTGTGAGGGGCCACGCAGGGCGGGACCTGGGGCAGTGACCGCCGGGGGAACTGTGGGTCCTCTCCCTGCCACCCCCACCCGGCACAGGGTGGGCACCAGACCCTGAGCTGGGGGGGGAGGGTCAGTGCTGCTGGTCACCTCTGTGGCCAGGCTCCTCGTCCAGCCCCCTCCTTAGCCAGCAAGTGAGTCAGGCCGGGCTGTGGGTGGATGGGTGAGGGCCACAGAGCCCTGCTGCCCACCTGGCCCCACACCCTGTGTCCATGGCTCTGGGCAGAACTGGGCGCAGCATCAGGGGCTCCCCCCAAGCAGGGCCAGGTGGCCGTGAGGCCCTCTCACTGTGCCCCCTGGGGACGAGCTCCAGGCCACTGGCCCTGCGCCCATGGCAGCTCATCAACAGGACTCGGGAAGTGTCCATTAAGAGGCTGGGAGATAATAACTCGGCCGCATGCACGCCAGCCACTCAGACCCCCATTACCGCCTGAGACCGAGGCGGGCTGGCTGTGCAGCGCAGCGTCCCCATCAGCGGCTATGAGGGCCTCCTTGTCCCCGCGCCCCACCCCTGCTGGGTGGCTGCTGATGGGGAGCTAAGTGGAGGTGCTGTGCGAAGGTCATTATCTCCAAAGCTGGGAGGGCACGGGCACAGCCCCGGGGGGCCGGGCACTCATTGCCTGCAATTGTCTCATGACCACCTGTGAGGCTGGAAATTTTGTCCCCTTGTAGAGACAAATGATCAGGCCCTGGAGCTGATGGGTGGCTCTGGGCCACACAGCAAATTCCAGAGGCTGTGGCTGCATCTCACTGGAGAATTAGCCTCCCTGGGGAGTCTGGAGGGTGGCCAGATTCGGCCCCTGCAGGAGTGGGGAGCGGGGAGTCACAGGGGGGGACATCAGGGCCCTGAGGGTGGCCGAAGCCTGTGGCGTTTCCATCCACCACAGAGGACACTCTGGCCACTGAGTCCACTGGTGCCCATTTAACAGGTTGGGAAACTGAGGTCAGACGCAGGGAGCAGCAGAGCTCGGGCATCTGCCCTTCTCTGGGAGCCCCAGGAGCCCCAGAGACAAAAGTGGGGCGGGCAGAGAGGAGCTTCTGCAGGTTGACTGAGGCCAGTCAGCAGCTCCCGTCGGAGCCTGGACTAACCCAGCCCTCGGTAACGCCTACAGAACGCCCTCCGTCCAGGCCACCCACATCCAGATTCCAGCAGTGGTTGCTGACAAGGCGTGGGAGGCCGCCGAGCCCCACTGGAGTGTGAACTGGCATCTCAGGGAGGCCGGGGAATATCTGGGAACCGGCTCCAGCTGGTGTGATCTCCCGACCACAGCCCTCACCAGCTCTGCTCCCCTTCAGCTTGGCACGAGAAGCCCCTCAGTCTTGCCTTCTACCCTCATCCTTGCCCCCTCCCTGGTCATCAGTGAGGAGTGCCAATGTGGGGAGCGCCAACGTGGGGAGCCTGAGGGGAGAGCTGGACCCTGGGCTGTGCCTGCATCTGCAGAGGCGAGAGAGCCAGCCCCAGCTGCCCACGGCCTGCCTTCCGGCACAGCGGCCACAGCTCCCCAGGCCACATCTGTGCCTCCCTCTGCCAGGCAGCCTGGCTTGGTGGTGGTGGTGGGGCGCTTCCCAGGGAGTCACATGTCCCCGTGCTCAGAGGCTGAGGCGCCAGGCCCTGCCCCTGGACCTAGCATCCAGCTGCTCAGGCCCAGAGCAAGCACGAGGCCAGGCCCTGGTGTGGGCATAGCCCACGCCTGCCACTGCCCGGGGGGCCCTGTGAGTCATTCCTGCCAGGGGGTTGGCATCACAGGGACACAACCCTTATCCACTGAAAGACTGGGCTAATGCTGAGGGCCCCCAACATGGTGTCACGGCAGGCCTCTTGCCCCGCTGGGCACTGTGACCCTGGGAGGGTGCAGCGGGAGGTGGAGGCAGACACAACGGGCCTGGCCCGACGTTTCTCTCCCGAGCTTCACCCAAAAGGCTCAGCCCTCCTGTACCAGCCAGAGACAGGAGGGCGTCACCATCACCAAGTGAGCTCAGCACAGGCATGGTGGTCTGTCTCCCCTGACTTTGGCCTCCAGCCTCCTCACCAACCTCCCTGACTCCCCTCTGTCACTGCATCCCAGACAGAGGATGGCTGCCAGCTCATGGTTTCACCCCCAACCCCCCAGTCCCAGACACCCCAGGCCCTCAGAGCTACGCTGTGGCCCATGGGCTGTCAGGAGGATACTGGAGCCCCCGTGGCAGGGCTGCACTGACGTTGCGGCAGGTGGCAGGCTGGGCGGTGGGTGGCAGGGCCACGTGAGTCTCCTGCCCGGGAGCTCTGAAGCTGGCCTGAGGCCTGTTGGTCTTGGATGGCCCAGAGGGAAGCCACGGGCACCTGGGGCGGGCATGAAAGAGCTCTTTCATGGGCCACTGGGCAGAGATGCCGGAGACGCCAGGCAGGCAGCAGCACCCGATCGTGAAATGGTAACAGGGAGGGTGGGGGCGGGTGGGAGTCTTCACAGCCATTCTGAGCAGGGCCAGGTGGCCAGGATGCCTGGGACCCCAGACCTCTGGGGGAACAAGGTAAGGGCCCTAGCAACACAGGCCTATCTGTGGAGTGAGCTCCCCAGGAGGTACCCACTCCTGTAAGTTTCCTCCATGGGAGGAATTTAGGAGGGTCTTGCAGAGTCCAATGGGGCTAGGGGGGTGGGTGAGGGTCTGCTAGGCTCTGAGGGGGAGAGGAGGGCTCCCACCTGCCAGGGAAGCTCAGCCTGGGAGTGGGTCTCAGACCTACTATGTAAGAAGAAGGACCTCACCCTGGGCTGCAGTCCCTGAGGGCTTCCTGGAAGAGGGAGCCTGAGTCTTTGCTCAGCATGGCCAGGGTACAGGGAAGCGTGAGGACCCCGACCTCACACGCCTGCCCTTGCAGGAGACCAACCCTGGCTGAGCCTCTCATACGTACATGGGGAAACCAGGGCAGGCAGGGCCCACTTGCCAGGGAAACTGAGACCCAAGTGATGTGGGGCTCACCCAGGGCCCCCAGCAGCTGTTGGTTGAGCCGGAAAGTGGCGCCTCCACCTGGCATGGATGAGCCCGGTGTCAGGCAGGGTCTCCCGAAGGAGAGGAGGTGGAGGCAAGAGGCCTAGGACTGGTAGGGCCTAAAGACCATCTTACCCACAGATAGGTGGGGGCCCCATGGGGTAGCCTCCCAAGTTACCCGCAGGGGCCTGGTCTGGCCCACAGGAGGTCAGGATGAGGGTGCCGCCCTCTGCCAAGCGAGGCAGCCTGGCAGAAACTGCCTCATGTCTGACCCCAACCACCAGGGCCCCGGGCCCAGCCACCGGTGGGTGGGGTGCTGCCGTTCCCTGAAGCAGCCTAGCTGTCCCTCCCGGAGGGCTCTGGCCGGCCCAGGTGGGTGGGGGACTTAGAGGGCTGATTCAGAGCCCCCACCTCCATACATCTCTCCCTGCATCTACCAGGTGCGGGGTCTCCAGCCATGGGGAGTTTGGGGACCGGGACTCCCCAGCTATAGGCAGTTAGGGTGCCTGCCACTGCCCAGAGCTAAGGCCCTAAGGCCCCAAGGAGGGAGGCAGCTATGGGGAGGAGGGAGCAGCCCCGGAGAAGGAATCTGGAAGCACCAGCTCTCATGGGGTGGGGCTGCCTTGGTCACTCACTGGGGCTCTGGAAGCGCAGGTGTGAATGGTCCCCTGTGCTGGCCCCTCCTATCGATGGTGGTCCCCAGGTGCTGTGTTAGGGAGGATGCTGAGGCCACATCCAGGTCCAGGGGAAAGTGTGTGGGGATCCATTAGTGATGTCTGTCGGGGCAGGGGTCTGAGTGTCCAGGAGGGCTCTGCCAGGTGCCCTGTCTGGTGCAGGATGAGGCTCCGGCCACGCCCACTGCAGCCCCTTCAGGGGTCGCAACTGTCCAGCCTCACCCAGGCAGCTCCCTTGTCCCACCAGCGCGCTGTCTCCCCCACACAAGCGGGCACAGTTGGGCTGCTGCGGGGGTGGGGGCTCAGCAGGGGTGTCCCCTCTCCACTCCTTGTTTTCCTCCCCCATCCTCTTCCTCCCTTCCTGCCCTCCCGACCCAGGCTCTGGCCCAGATGGCAGCCTCTGCCCTCCTGCTCCTCCTGGTGCTGCCCGCAGGGGCCTGGCCTGGCCTGGGGCTGCGCTGCTGGCTGTGTATGCACTGCAGCTGCCCACCCTGGCCCCCGGCCACCCCCAGCCCGCATGTCCGCATGAGCGACAGGGATGAGTGTGTGGGGCTGCCCCACGTGGGGCCCACCATCGACATCTCGATCCTCAAAGGTGAGTGTTCCTGGAAAGGCGGCCCCACTGTCCCTGGCCCCGCAGGGACACTCCACAATGAAGGGCATGGGAAGAGAGGCAGGAGAGCAGGGCGACGGCCCAAGGCTAGCTCTGGGAAGGCTGGGCCCCAGGGGGGCACACAAGGGCCTGCTCCCTGCTCCCCATAGCCGCCTCCTCCGGTGGGAAGCAGGGTTCCCTGGGGAAGGGGCTGTGGATTGGGTGGGATGGCGGGGGGTGGGGTGGGGTGGTAGGCGGGGCTGAGTTTCCCTTCAATCCTGCTCCCCCACCCCAAGGGGAGGTGGGAAGGGGGTCTGGGAGCAGCGCCCCCTTTGAGAGGCAAGACAGGCTGAGCTCTAAGAGGGAAGCACCCTGAAGGGTGGACGGAGGCCACACTGAGGTTGGATTTGGTTACCAACTTCCCAGGCCTCTCCTCCTTCAAAACCCAGTTCAGACACTTCCTCTGGCAGCTACTGGACCCCCATCGTCCCCGCCGTCCCAGCCATCCCCATGTGACCATCTGCACAGGCCTCAGAACTGCCAGGACCTCAGGGTGTGGCTTCTTTCTCATTGCCCCGTGGAGGGCGGGTTAGCGCCCACCTGGCAGATGAGACTGAGGCTCGCAGAGGTGAGGTCACTTGCAAGGCCGTGTGGCCAGAGAATCTGACTCTTGAAACCTTGACCAGGGGCTTCCCCTTACCACCCCCGCAGGTGAGAAGGGTAAAGCGGGGGTCAGAGGTCGCTCCAGCAGTAGCAGGAAGGAGGGCCTGCCCGGCTCCTGGGGCCTCCGTGGCCACAAGGGCCAGAAGGGGCAGGTGGGGCCGCCGGGCACCCTGTGCCAGGGTGCCTATGTGGCCTTCTCGGTGGGCCGGTGAGAGGGGCTGCACAGCACCGATGTCCTCCAGGCTGTGCCCTTCGACACGGAGCTGGTGAACCTGGATGGTGCCTTCGACCTGGCCTCCGGCCGCTTCCTCTGTGCCGTGCCCGGCGTCTACTTCCTGAGCCTCAACGTGCACACCTGGAATTACAAGGAGACATACCTGCACATCATGTGCAACCGGCGGGCTGCAGCCGTGCTGTATGCGCAGCCCAGCGAGCGCAGCATGATGCAGACACAGAGCCTGCTGCTGCCGCTGGCCGCGGGTGACGCTGTCTGGGTGCGCATGTTACAGAGGGACGGCGACAACGCCATCTACAGTGAGCGTGGTGACCTCTACATCACCTTCAGCGGCCACCTGGTCAAGCCGGACGCTGAGCTCTAGCAGCCCCCACGCCACATCCAGCCCTCAACGGCAGTCATTCCCGGAGCCCCGCAGCCCAGGACTGATGCCAGCTGAGATGGAGCACCAACTGCGTGCAAACGCTGAGCTGAGCACAGGGGTGTGGCAGCAGCAGAACAGACCGGGGCCTGCCCTGCTGGAGACGACACAGATCAAGGTTTCACACCAAGACATTCAGGAAGCACACCCTTGTTCTGGGCGCGTGGTGGGTGGGGGATGGGGGGTGGGCTGGAGCACCTCCACACGCGATGGAGTTTGCTCCCCTGGTCGAGCTACCTATTCTGCATATAAAGGCTGTGCCAGGAACCACTGCCATGGAGAGCTTTACAAAGCACCTATTGGGTGCTGGGCTGGTTGCTAGGGAGGCTGCAGGGTAGGGGGGGAAGGGGGTCAAGTGCAGATGCCGGCCCTCCTGGAGCCAGCTCTAGCAGGAAGCATGATGGATTCCAGGGTGTTCGAGGGCAGCAGAGGCCACAAGACAGGCTGAAATGGAGCAGGTTAGGGTGCTGGCCCGGCGGGGACAGGTCTCGTCCTTGGTGAACACGCCACCAGCCCTGGTGGGCTGATTTTCTTGGGGCTCAGCGTCCCCTTGTCTGTCTGGAATGAGCTGGAAGGGGGAGGAAGCTCATACCTGGATGTGCACCTGAGCCCAGGGAGCCCCAGACCCCCACGGTGTCACCTCCTACTTAGGTGTGCTGATGCTGGGCCTGGTGGCAACGGGAAGTGACCAGGCTGGCCTCATCCCTGTGGATGGGTGTGGGTGGAGTTTGGCCATGCTCACTCCACAGGAAGCCCCTGTCCACCCCACGGTCGGAGCCACCAGGCTGCCCCACCCTCGAGTCCACTCCGAGTCTTTCCTTTCCTGCCACGTGTCCTCTGGCCACTCTGGGACCTTCTCTCCAGCCCCTGTGGCCCCATCACCCGCCACCTCCCCTCTGGCCCTCCCCTGACATCCCCTCCTGCAGCTGCTCCCTCCTGAATGAGGATTCTGGGCCAGTGAGGCCGCTGGGGCCCTGGCAAGAGCAGCGTCTGGAATCACCAGAGCCCGGCGAGCTGGCTGAGGTCCCAGGCCATGCAGAGGTGGCTGGAGCTGCAGGCTGGCCGGGCTGAGCAGGCCAGGGCCTTCCAGGTGTTGGACAGGCATGGGGGTTTCCACCTCAGGGTCTCGGGCCCACAGAACACCGGCCTGGCTGATCCTGTCTCCTCACCACGTCCTACCCCGGCCCCCACTCCTTCCCACCAGGAGCCTAAAGCATCCTGAGATGGATCTCTGACTGGTTGGGGGCCCCACATCCACCTGGCCCTGGCAGATCCTCTCCAGATCATCATCGGCTGATGGGGGAGGTGGGGAGGGGGTGGGGGCCCACTCGTCCTTTTCACAAACAGGCACCTCCTTGTCCCCAGGGAGGGGACACAGCTGGGATCACGGTGACCCTCCCCTGCCACCACGGAACTCAGTTATCCCTCAGGAACATCAACCCTGAGTGAGGCTGGAGCCAGGAACGTCCCACACCCACCCGTGAACAGCAGAGCCCACCCTCCCAAACACACAGGCCAGGACAGGCCACGCCCTTGACAGGTGGGGAAACTGAGGCCTGGCAAGGGGGTGTAGACCCCCAAGACTGTGTGGGCTGGGAGCTGGTCCCCTCCATGGACTGGGCTGTCTCCCCTAGTATGGCCTGGGACAGAGGGGGAGGCAGGAGACGGACCCTCACTGGAGAGGGGCTGCTGGGACTCCCTGTCTGCAGGGAGAGGGGGCTTTTTTTTTTAAAACATCTTTATTGGAGTATAATTGCTTTACAATGGTGTGTTAGTTTCTGCTTTATAACAAAGTGAATCAGCTATATATATACATATATCCCCATACCTCCTCCCTCTTGCATCTCCCTCCCACCCCTCTAGGAGGTCACAAAGCACGAGCTGATCTCCCTGTGCTATGCGGCTGCTTCCCACTAGCTATCTATTTTACATTTGGTAGTATATATAAGTCCATGCCACTCTCTCACTTTGTCCCAGCTTACCCTTCCCCCTCCCTGTGTCCTCAAGTCCATTCTCTATGTCTGCATCTTTATTCCTGTCCTGCCCCTAGGTCTTCATAACCTTTTTTTTTTTTTTTAGATTCTATATATATGTGTTAGCATACAGTATTTGTTTCTCTCTTTCTGACTTACTTCACTCTGTATGACAGGCTCCAGGTCCATCCACCTCACTACAAATAACTCAATTTCGTTTCTTTTTATGGCTGAGTAATATTCCATTGTATATATGTGCCCCATCTTCTTTATCCATTCATCTGTCGATGGACACTTAGGTTGCTTCCATGTCCTGGCTACTGTAAATAGAGCTGCAATGAACATTGTGGTATATGACTGTTTTTGAATTATGGTTTTCTCAGGGTATATGCCCAGTAGTGGGATTGCTGGGTCATATGGTAGTTCTATTTTTAGTTTTTAAAGGAACATCCATACTGTTCTCCATAGTGGTTGTATCAATTTACATTCCCACCAACAGTGCAAGAGGGTTCCCTTTTCTCCACACCCTCTCCAGCAGTTATTGTTTGTAGGTTTTTTGATGATGGCCATTCTGACTGGCGTGAGGTGATACCTCATTGTAGTTTGGATTTGCATTTCTCTAATGATTAGCGATGTTGAGCATCCTTTCATGTGTTTGTTGGCAATCTGTATATCTTCTTTGGAGAAATGTCTATTTAGGTCTTCTGCCCATTTTTGGATTGGGTGTTTTGTTTCTTTGATATTGAGCTGCATGAGATGCTTGTAAATTTTGGAGATTAATCCTTTGTCAGTTGCTTCATTTGCAAATATTTTCTCCCATTCTGAGGATTGTCTTTTCGTCTTGCTTATGGTTTCCTTTGCTGTGCAAAAGCTTTTAAGTTTCATTAGGTCCCATTTGTTTACTTTTGTTTTTATTTCCATTTCTCTTGGAGGTGGGTCAAAAAGGATCTTGCTGTGATTTATGTCATAGAGTGTTCTGCCTATGTTTTCCTCTAAGAGTTTGATAGTGTCTGGCCTTACATTTAGGTCTTTAATCCATTTTGAGTTTATTTTTGTGTATGGTGTTAGGGAGTGTTCTAATTTCATTCTTTTTACATGTAGCTGTCCCGTTTTCCCAGCACCACTTATTGAAGAGGCTATCTTTTCTCCATTGTATATTCTTGCCTCCTTTATCAAAAATAAGGTGACCATATGTGCGTGGGTTTATCTCTGGGCTTTCTATCCTGTTCCATTCATCTATATTTCTGTTTTTGTGCCAGTACCATACTGTCTTGATTACTGTAACTTTGTAGTATAGTCTGAAGTCAGGGAGCCTGATTCCTCCAGCTCCGTTTTTCTTTCTCAAGATTGCTTTGGCTATTTGGGGTCTTTTGTGTTTCCATACAAATTGTGAAATTTTTTGTTCTGGTTCTGTGAAAAATGCCATTGGTAGTTTGATAGGGATTGCATTGAATCTGTAGATTGCTTTGGGTATTATAGTCATTTTCACAATGTTGATTTTTCCAATCCAAGAACATGGTATATCTCTCCATCTGTTTGTATCATCTTTAGTTTCTTTCATCAGAGTCTTATAGTTTTCTGCATACAGGTCTTTTGTCTCCTTAGGTAGGTTTATTCCTAGGTATTTTATTCTTTTTGTTGCAATGGTAAATGGGAGTGTTTCCTTAATTTCTCTTTCAGATTTTTCATCACTAGTGTATAGGAATGCAAGAGATTTCTGTGCATTAATTTTGTATCCTGCTACTTTACCAAATTCACCGATTAGCTCTAGTAGTTTTCTGGTAGCATCTTTAGGATTCTCTATGTGTAGTATCATGTCATCTGCAAACAGTGACAGCTTTACTTCTTCTTTTCTGACTTAGATTCCTTTTATTTCTTTTTCTTCTCTAATTGCTGTGGCTAAAACTTCCAAAACTATGTTGAATAATAGTGGTGAGAGTGGACACCCTTGTCTTGTTCCTGATCTTAGAGGAAATGGTTTCAGTTTTTCACCATTGAGAACAATGTTGGCTGTGGGTTTGTCATATATAGACTTTATTTTGTTGAGGTAAGTTGGGAGGGGGCTTTCTGTCAGCAGCCCAACCCAGGGCCTGGGCCTGCAGCCTCCCTTGAGGGCTGTGACGGTCCCACTGAGGCTGGATCTCGGGCCAGCTCTGGACCAGGAAGATAGGGGCTCCTGGCGTCCCAGGTATGAGACCCTCGCATGCCACGTGCAGGCCCTACAGCCCCATGCGGAAGCTGAGACTCAGAGGCGTGGGTCCCTGAGCTCAGGCCTGGGAAGGGCAGGCCTGTGACTCCAGACCCCCAGCACAGGCAGGGGTCTGTACCACAAGATGCATAGCATCAGGGTCTCAAAGGGATTCCTGCCCCATGAGCCCCAAGGCCCGACTAAGCCCAGCCGTGGCACATGGCAGGTGGCAGCAAGACTCTGGGGGGCTTGTTACAGCCAAGGGGTCGGGGATTGGAGTAGGACGTTCTGACTGGTGAGGCCCTGGCCCCACTAGAGACTAGAGGGTGCTGGGTGCGACCTCGGGAAGCCGGAGGGAAGGCTGGGACCCCTCCCCCCCCATCCACATCCTGGGACCTGGCCCCTCCCGGGATGCTGAGTTGGGCTGAGAAGCCTCAGGCTGCACTTTGGCCCTTTGGTCTGTGTCCTTTTATGGCTGGAATAGCTGGACACGCCCAAGGTGCTTGGCAACCATCAGGGCATCAGGAGCCACTTTGGAGCGCTAATGGGGGCCGTGGTGGCTGGGAAGTTTCCACTGTAGAGATAAAGGTGCCCGAACAGGAGTGTGGGGGGTTAGAAGGACCCCAGCATCCCTCTTTCCTCCCAGGTCCTGGGCTCCCCTGCCACCCTGACAGGGACCCAGACCCACTGCGTGATGCAGGCCAACCTGGCCGGGTGGGGCCAGGAGAGCAGCCCCTGTCCAGCAGCTCCAGACAAAGCCTGGGCTCTTTCTGGCTCCTCGTGTGGCCTCAGCTCCCCTGTCCGGCATCAGGGTGCAGAGCCCTCCATGCTGCACTGGGCCCTGAGGGTGCAGGGCCGGGGTGGGCATTCCCGTGAAGGCTTCAGACCCCATGGCTGCTCGGCCTCCCTCTCACTCACTCTGTCCACGGTGCCTGGAAGGGAGGTGCTGGGGCAGCTTGGCTGAGCCTCCCGGGACAGACCCTGCTCCCAGCTGCTGACCCAGGAGAGCAGAGCAGGTCAGACCAGAGGGTGTCTGACCAACTCCAAATCCAAGGCCACCTCCATGCTCAGAGAACCAGGGGCGGGGTGGGGGCTCCCCTTAGTGTGGCCGAGAACCCCTCGGAGGCAGCCAGCCAGAGCCTCAGAGCACAGGGATGTGCCAGGGGACACTGCGGGTGGGTCCAGGGCAAGGCGGCGGTGCCTGCATCCCCCCAGCCCAGGTTTATTTAAAAACAGCGACTGAGAACAGGGTGGGATGAGGTGAAGTCGTTATCTCTGCAAAGTGATGAGCGGCCCGAGACTCAGAAATCCACATGCCAGGCTGCTGCCCTGACCGCTTAGGAGATGAGAAGGGAAATGGCCCCAATCAGAGCAGCAGCCTCCAGGCACCCTCTGCGGGGCCTTGGTGGAATCAGGACTGGCCTGCTGCGGGAGAAGAAAGCTGGAAAAGACTAGAATACAGGGCAGCCTGAGAGATGGATCCTGCGGGAGCCAGTTTCCCATATCAGTTTATCCATTTGGTGGAATTCCAACAAAACACCCATTTTTAAAACTTGGGTGAAATTCATATACCATAAAATTTACCATTTTAAAGTGAACAGCACAGTGGCATTTAGTACATTCACAACGTCGTGCAACCCACATCTCTATCTGGTTCCAGAATGTTTTTATCACCCCAAAGAAATCCCGAACCCACGAGCTGGCACTCCCACCCCCGCCCCCAGCCCCTGCTTTCTGTCTGTGGATTTGCCGCTTCTGGACATTTTGTGTAAGTGGAATCACAAACTCTGTGGCCTCTTGTGTCCATCCGTGTTGTAGTGTGTGCTGGCACCTCACCCCTTGCCACGGCTGAGGGGTACCCCACTGTGCGGATGGACCACGGTTTGCCTGTTCACCTGTTGATAAACATTCAGGTTGTTCCCACCATTTGGCTATTGTGGGCAGTGCTATGGTGAACATCTGTGTATAAAACCCATTTTCTAACTTTGTAAATAGTGTTGAAGGGCACTTGGAGGAATGGGTAGGCAGGAACCAGCTCAGTTCTGTGTGCTCTCTTGGACATGAAAACAGATTTGGAAGATATGGTGATGAGTGCAGTGACCACCAGGCAGACAACAGGAACCCCCAGAGGCCGGTCACCCAGGGGACAAGAGCCCGAGGTACCAGCGGGGTTGGGATGAGGGTGCGTTTGCGTTCAAGGGTCACCTCATGGACTAAAGGAGGGATCAGTGAAGTAAAGAGTTGTCAGCAATACAACCATTAAAAATATGTGGGACACACACAACGCCCAACAGCCAAAAAGCGGGAACATCCAGGTTATCTATTGATGATGAACCGATAAAGTGTTGTTGGTCCCTCCATACACATTTTACGGAGTGTGTATTGTACCACAACTAAAAAATACATGGGAATATTTAGCTAATTTCTGGATGGGAAAGACATCTCATTTTTTTTTTTTTAAAAAAAGGAGGAATTTCCCAAGCAGAAGAGGGATAGGTTTGATTTTGTAAAAATAGAAAATATTGTTCTACATCAGTCCTGAAGCCAAAACTCACGACGCTAGGAAGTGCTCCTGCCTTGGGGAGAGCGAGGGTGGGGTTCCTGCCTTCTAACAAGCCCACAGATGGATGGAGAAATCTTGAGAGGAGAGAGGAGATTCATCTGTGAAGGAAGGAGTGCTCCTTCTATACCGACCACCAAGGGCATCGCGTCCAGATATTGTTTCCAAGCTGCCTGGTCACCACCATCATCTGTGTCCCTCAGGGAACCTGTGGGCAGGGCCTCGTGGGCCCCAGCAGGGTGGCTCCAGAGGACACATGGGCAGACAGGTCCACTGTCCAGAGGGCCGAGAAGGCCGCAGCCATGGGTCAGGAGGAGACCCCAGCAGCGCAGCTCATGGGAGCCTTGGTCCCCTCTCCTTTGCATCAGCAGCTACCAGATCCTGCCTGGTCCCAGGCACCCCTCAGCATGGCCCTTGGGGGCTCAGCTAGGAGGGAGGGTGGGACCCGGGCTCCAGTGTGGGGAGAGGTTGGGGGACTCTGGAAGCTGACCCTCATCCTAGGACCGCCCTCTCAGGCCTGATGACCACAAGAACACGGACCCCTACGGACCAGGCCACCTTTCAGGTGCCCAGCAACGGGAGCCTGGCAGCATGTGGGAAGGGGGAGGGGAGAGGATGGGCACTCCGTCCCCAGAACGGCTGCTGCCTTCGGCTGCAGGAGGGCCATGGGTCTCCTTGTCCTGATAGTCCCATCCCCCACCCGCCAGGGGGTAAAACTACCCGCCCACCACTCTGCAAAACGTCCTTTAATTAAACCCTCCTCAAACTGCCCAAGTGGAGGGGACACCTGTTTCCTGGGGGACGGGGGGGAGGGTGGGACAAGTGGGGGGCGCGGTGAGCCACTCGGGGTGTGAGCAGAAGGGAATCATGGCCAGTCCCCACTGCCCAGCGGTCAGGTTCCTCCATCTGGAGAGCCGGCCCCTGTGGATGGCACCAGGAGGACCACGCCCCTCCCCCTCCTGCGGCGCCCCGGCCCCTACACCCCGCAGCCACGGTCAGCCGTCTGTGCAGATGTCATGGAAGAGAGTGGCTGAGAAAGGGCCTCAACCCCCCTCCACAGAGGCAGGGGCCAGGGGAGGGAAGTTTGCTCGGGCGGAGACCCTGCCGCCCCCAGTGTGGGGACCCACGCAGATGGAGCCCCCAGACCCCCATCAGTGTGGATATGACAAATGCATAGCTGTCACCACCACGTCCAGATATGCAGCCTGAGGGAGTGGGGAGGGGGTGGGCCTGGGGCAGGGAGGAGCAAGGGCCCTGGAGAGGGGTGAGAGCTCGGGGAGGGAAGGACAGAGATGGGGACCCCAATCAGGTTCCTGGACAGTCATTGGACCTTCAAGGTAAGGACCCCAACTGGACAGAGCCGCCATCACTCAATTATCAATCAATTATCACATCAATCACTCAGTTATTCATTCAGCAAACACACTGCAGGTTCATGATGGCCAGACCAGCCCTCAGGAGCCAGGATGGCATGGGCCAGTCTGTACAGGACAGCAGCAGAGGGGAGGCAGCACAGTAGGGCTGGGATCCCCCATCAGCCAGGATGGAGGGGGGCCACGGACCCAGCAGTCTCTCCAGGTCCTCAGCCCACCCAATCCTTGAAGTCCAGGGTTCTGCTGGGGCCATGACAGGTGACCAGCCAAGACCCTATTCTCAACATCGATCACCTCCCTGACACCCCCAAATGGTATCTCAGCTCTCAGCCCCCAGATTCCTGTGGGAAGTTCTTCCTGGTGTCTACCCATGGTCTGCCCTCCTTCTGTCCCAAAATACCCAAGAGGGTGGACCCTTCCTGACCCTTCCTCGGGGCCCTACCCAGGGCACCCCTCGCTCAGCCCTCAGGGTGGGCCAGCCTTGGTCTCCCTCACTGTGGGGCTACAATACCGGCTCTGCCTGTGGGGGCTGCGCCTCCATCACCCGCCCCTCCCACCCTGCAACCCCCTGCCTGGAAAACAGCCCCCCCATCCCGATCCCAGAGGAGGCCTCACCCTGCCCCACGGGCCGGATTTCCTGAGTAAGGTCACTCTGGGAGCCACTGGAGCCCAGTGGCCAATAAAACCCATCGATGCGGAGAGAGAGACAGTAAAGCAGGTCAACCCCAGAGGGCATTTGCTCTCCCCACCCCCCGCCCCACTCAGGGCCTGTGGACCCGGGACCTGCAAGCAGTGTGGTGGCTCTGTGGCCCCCGCAGCTGTGCCCAGCCTGTGCTGGGTGCGGAGGGCAGTGGCCAGGCCAGGCTGCATCCCCAGGCCCACCGTGCCATGTCCACGGCCCCCTGGGCTCACGTTTCTCCTGGAACACTCCTGTCCCGGCTTTCCTACAGGCTCTCAGGGGTGCCTAGCCCTCACTTCCTCCCATTCGGTGTCCCACCCTGGCCTGGGGCTTCAGGGACTGTCCACCCTGGCCAGTCCTGGTCACCAGCTCCCACCCAGACCCAGGGTCCATGGGCTGCCTGGAATCAGTTCCTCCACCCACTGGGTCCATCAGGCTCTGGGCACACACACAGGCACACACATGTCTACACATGCACTCACACACAGGCACACACACTCACAAGCAGACACATGCACACACATACACACCCACACATTCACACATATATACACACAGGCACATGCACGCACAGAAGCACATACACACACACACTCAAACACAGGCACACATGCACACACACTCACACCCTTCACAGGCAGGACTGGTCAGGTTGCTGCTGGCGTCTGCAGTCCCCACACGGGCACTCTTGGCTGGCACTACCCTGGGGAGGGAGCTCAAGATGCCAAATCAATTGGGAGAAATTGACCTGGGCAGACATTTCTGAGCCATCTGCTTGCTCCCCAAAATTATTCTGAGTGGATGCACTTTGCATCCAAACCCAGGGGTGGTGGGGAGTGGTTGGTTGAACGAACCTGTTTCTCCCAGGCACCCACCCCTCCCTGGGATGCTGGTCCCCCTAGGGCTGGGCGGGGGTGGCTTTAGTCACCAGCTCCCTGTGACTCCAATGCCAGGCTTTGTGGCCCCCACCCCCGAGATGGAGCCCAGGAGTGGCGGAGACTCAGCCTGGGGCTCAGGAGGCGGCCGCGTTCCCACTTGACCAGGGACGGGGGCAGGGGCCCCAAACGAGCCACCCACTCCCCGCACCCACCAGCCATGGAAGAATCAGATGCATCCCCTGCATCCTCCAGGGCCAAATCCTAACCCTGCCACCCCCAGGAGGCAAGCCGGGGCAGCCCCAGCCCTGTCGCTCCGTTTAGCCGGCTTGTGTACACTTTTCCCTGCCTTATCATCTAAGTGTCCCGCTGTCCACTTCCAGCTGGGTGTTTGCCTACCCCCATCCCAGCCGAGTATGATCCACTTGCTCTGATTTGCACTGGCTTGAATCGGCTCCAGGGACAATATTTGCTCTGGGAAAGAGTCAAACATTTATTCTCTAATTTATTCAGGGAGCGGTTGTCAAACACAAGCGCCCTCATTATGTGATCTCGTTTCCAGGACTTGGCCTCTGTCTGGGGTCCGTGCCGAGGCCCAGGTAGCGCTGACCCAGGCTTTCCCCTGCCCAGCACGGCTCTGCCTGCTCCCCGCTCCCTCCTGGGGTCGGCATCCTGCTCTGGGCCAACTGAGGACAACCGAGTTGGGGGCGGCACTGGGCAGGGCTGTCTCAGATGGGGGCCTGCGGGTGAGTGACCCCCACATTCTGATTCTTCTCCTTCCAACCTCGCAAAGAGGCCCAGGCACCAGGGAGCCCAAGGCCTTTCCGAGCGAGGCTGCCAGGGCATCTTCTCTGGGACCCGTTTTCGGGCCTGGGGGGTGGGAGGAGCGCATTTCTTGGGGGTGGAGAGGACAGGAAGCCGAATTCCTCCAGGGCCTGGCATCTGCATACGCCCCACTGGGCCTGGGCTCTCCAGTCTGCTATTTGCCTTGGGAGGCCGCTCCCCGCACTGCTGTCTGGCTATTTCTCCTCTTCTGCTCCAGTCCCCCCGCTTCTCCGGGAAGGAGAGCAGAAGAGGTGGCAGAGGGTTCCTGTACCCTCACCTGCCCCCCACCCCCCACCCAGGACGGCCTCTCCCGGGGTCCCCTCCCGCGGCCTCCGCGCTCACAGCTTGCTGGTCTGCATGAGCCCGTTGGCCTTGCAGCTGCGTGTGGGCAGCATGGCCTCCTGCAGCCGGCTGCTCTGGCCCGGCCGCGGCTCCGTGGCATCCGCGTCCTCAGTGCCGTAGCTCTTGCGGAGGCACAGAACCTTCCGGAAGCTCTGGCGGAAGTTGTCGGAGAGGAAGCCGTAGAGCAAGGGGTTGGCGCAGCTGTTGGCATAGGACAGCACGACCACGAAGAAGTAGGCGCCGGCGGAGGCGGGCTCCTCGGGCAGCACAAAGGCCAGGTTGACGATGTTGACGATGAAGAAGGGCAGCCAGCAGCCCACGAACACCAGCACCACCACCACCACCATGCGGGTCACCTTGCGCTCTGAGCGCCGCCGCGTGGAGCCCACGCGCATGCCCGACGCCTTCAGCTTCACCACGATGAGCAGGTAGCACAGGCAGATGACCAGCAGCGGCCCAAAGAAGCCTAGCACGGATGTGTAGATGATGAAGATGGCGCCCCACAGGCCCACAGGCTCCGGCCAGCTGAGGTTGCAGGTGTTCCACCCCTCCTGGATGTCCGCAAACACCACCAGCGGCAGTGACATGACCAGAGAGAAGGCCCAGACCGCGGCGCTGGCCAGCTTGGCCACCCGAGGGCGGCGCCAGCGGGCGGAGCGGATGGGGTGGACTACGGCCAGGTAGCGGTCCACGCTCATGACAGTCAGGCAGAAGATGCTGGTGAACTGGTTGATGCCGTCCAGCGTCATGACCAGGCGGCAGAGCACGGGGCCAAAGGGCCAGTAGGAGATGGCGTTCTGCGTGGCCACGAAGGGCAGCCCCAGCATGAGGAGCACGTCGGCCACGGCCAGGTTGAGGATGTAGATGTTGGTGACTGTCTTCATCTTGGCGTGGCGCAGCACCACGTAGATGACCAGCGCATTGCCGCCCAGCCCCACTGTGCACACCAGCAGGTAGAGCACGGGCACCACCACCGCCCGGGCGCCCGGTGAGGGCACCAGCCCCGCCAGCGTCCCATTCTCGTCGCCGCTGCCTGTGGCTGCCGAGGAGGCATTCCAGCTGGTCAGTGGGGAGGCTGGGAACAGAGGCTCCATCGTGGCCGCCGTGGGCAGGGCAGGGTGAGCGGGAGCGCCGGGCGCATCCACTGCAAGAGAATGAAGGACACGGAGCGACTGACCAGGAGGGTGTCTCCCCTGCGCCCGGCCCCACTGGCCCGGGAGGCGCAGGATTACCCCACGGTGCCGGGTAAACACGATTACTCATGTTCAACTGGGCCGGGAATCACATTAAGCAAATTGTTTGGAAAACAAGCCCAGAGAGGAAGGAGTAGCAGGACAGCTGCCGTGGGGGCAACGGGCAGGCGGACCTGTGAGCCCAGACGCCGTCTGTCGATACCACGATGGCTCCCAGAGACCTGACTGTCCCTCTCCACCCCAATGCCCCCCTTCCTGGCTCACCCATGGCCACTCTCGAGTCTGTGGCTGGCACCGTCTCACTGAGGCCTCGTGGAGTCCTGGGGGTGGCACTGATACACCCAACTCGCAGATAAGGGACTAAGGACGGTGGGAGTCACCTCCCCGGGGACTCGCAGGACAGGTGGAGAGGGGTGGGGGAGGGATAGGAGGCTGAAACATCGGCTGGGCACCGCAAGCCCAGGCCAGCCCGAAGGGCAGTGACACTGGCCAGGCCCGCTCTCCTAGGTGACCCCAAAGCTGGACTCTGGGTTGCCTCCTGGAACCATCGGAGGGTGCCGGGCCTTCTGTGTGGCTGAAGAACCAGAACTCAGGCTGCAGAGGCTCTGCCAGCGTCCAACTGGTGAGCCACGTCTGTGTCACCCCAGCAGAGCCCCAGCCGCATCGCCAAGAGGAGCTGGTTTCCCTGACCCCAACAGCTACCCGCCACAGCACGGATGTCACTGGGCCAAGGAGACGACCAGGGACATAGATGTACATGCTCTCGGGCGGGTCCATCACCCCCAGCCCAAGGACAGCAAGTCTGAAGCCCCAGGCAGAAGGCACCGAGCGGGAAGGGGTATATGAGGACCCCACACCATGAACAAGCAAACACACGACAGGCAGAGACGAATTACAGCCTGAGCCACTGGCCAGGAGGAAATGCACGTGTGCGTGTGTGTGGCAGGGGAACGATATGGGGAGGGTGGATGGAGGGAAGGCTTCAGGGGTGATGGGGTTTTGTAGAGAAAGAGCCAAGGCAAAGATGGGGAAATGGCATCTGCAGGTCAAGGTGATGGGCACACGTGTATCCATTATATTGTTTTTGTACTTTTCTGTATGTTGAAATTGTTCATAAAGACGGTGATGCTCAGGAGAAAATAAATACCTCCATTGATGAGAAGGAGAGGAGGAAGGGAAGATGGGGGCTGACACCTCCAGCAGGGGATGTGGGGCTAGCAGGGAGTCTAAGTGCCCCCAGGGGACCCAGACAAGGGCCTGAGCGGGGCTGGAAAGGGCCGTAATGACAAGCCAGGGTCAGCTGACCCCCAGTGCCTCCAAGTCGCCTCAGCATAGAGGTCCCAGCGGCCGCCAGGCCCGGACTGGGGACCACAGGGTTGGGGGGGGCAACTGAAATCTTGTAGACAAGGGGGCAGAATACACAACTCTGACAACGACGGGGAAAAACCCTCTGCTCCGGATGGGCGGACACACCCGGATGCTAACAGACACTGGGAAACACGACCCAGAAAATCAACAGTGAGAAGGTGGATCAGTGGATTTGTTTCAGGTGAAATAAAAGTAAATGACTGAACAAGTGTGCTTAAGATATGTTTAAAAATGTTTAGAATCCTCTAGGTATGGATAAAAATATTCTGAAATGAATTTGGCTTCTGTCTAAGGAGTAAAATGAACAAGTGTCTATTTTTGAAAATTACAACTCTTGGGTGTGAAAAAAATCATCATTTGGACAAAATAAAAGCCCCACAAAAGTCTGGACACAGATGAAGAGAGAATGGGGGAATCGGAAGAGGGGCTGAAGGACTCCCTCGGAGCAGGTGCAGAGGTGGGGGTGCAGAGGCACCTGCAGAACTGACTCAGGGCAAGAGTCCTGCTCAAAAGGGAAACCCTTTCCCCAACAGGATAAACAAAAAATGCAGCAGCGTCAGAGTCAACCTACAGAGCGTCGAGGACGAAGAGAAAACCCTGAAGAACGCAGAAGGGCTGGCTGGACGGAAACCCAGAGCAGTGTGGATTAGGACTACAGGTTCTGTAAGCGGCGGGGACCTGGGGGAGCCGGGGGAGAGGGTAACACTGTCACTCCTGGAATCCCCACCCGGAGGAGGCTTCCGGCTGGCCTGAAGGGGAAAGAGACCTTTCTCTGTGCGTTGCTGGATTTGCTGGTCCAGGTGCTGAGCACACCCGCTGTATATCATGACCTGATATGAGGTGTGTGACAAAAATTCTGTTAAAAAAAAAAGGCCAGGGTAGGCTGCCAAGGGATGACGCATTTCAAGACAAAGCTGGCGGCAGGTGGGAGTGGGGGAGACTTGCCCAGTGGTCCAGTGGTTAAGACTCTGCACTTCCACTGCAGGAGGTGCAGGTTTGATCCCTGGTTGGGGAACTAAGATCCCACATGCTGCGAGACGTGGCCAAAATAAATAAATAAATAAATAATAAAAAGATTTTTTAAAATACAAAGCTTAGGGGTCCCTTGGGCTGTGCTCTGGGTTGGGGGCAGGGGCGGGTGGGGCTGGTGCCCAGTTGGCAGGAGGGACACCCCGGACACTCCGAGACTGGACACCTGAAGGCTTGCTCTGGTGGGTGGGAATTGACCTGTTGACCTCTGTTCTCCAGGGCCTGGCACAGAGGGGCCCCCTCACATTTTAAAAAGAAATTAAATGTAAAATAATGTTTAAAGCTCCCTTGAGGTGCTAATGGGGAATGAATTCTAGAAGGACGCTGGTCTGGAGACAGCCAGGTGGATCGTGTGGGCATCAGGGTGGAGAGTCCTGGGGACTACACCCTCTCCCCAAAGATATCCAAAGCGGAGGCTTTCCGGGGGCTGGGTGGAGAAGAAAGAGCTCGGACGCACCTGAACGTGAGTTTGATTCTAAATCAGATGAGCACCTTGTCTTCAGGAAGCGGCCAGGTGCCCCTGCTGCCCAGAACCCAGAGGGTGCTGAGCAGACTGCCAGGCCCCTGCGTCCCCCCAGATACCCCAACGCCTGAGTTAAACTTCAGAGCAGTGAAGAACAAAATTAGGTTGATCTTGCCGTGCCTGCCTCTTGGAACATAATTCTGCAAGAGCCATCATTCAGAGAGAGCAATCTTCTTAGTCACAGAAATCACACGCTCGTGGGGAACTTATTCCTCCAACCCTTCCCCTCTGCGGGTAAGGGTGGGGGGTAGCTGTGGAACGACCACGGGCCAACACTGGGGCTTTCTGACCCAGAGGCCCCCACCAGGAAGGGACCACCTTCCCACTGCTGTGGCAAAGGGAATAGAGCCCACCCCCTGCCCCAGCCCATCCCCACACACTGGCCAAGGGGTCTTAGGTAAGTCACACCACTTCTCTGAGCCCTGGCTCCCCGTAATAGGTGACACCTACAAAGCCACTGAGCAGAGGAAATGAGTCCAGGCACACAGTGGCGCTCAATAGCTGCTGAGATGCCCGACACATAGTAGCGCTTAATAGCTGCTCCCGCTCACGTGCCCCAAACAGCCCAGCACCTCCTCCCCAGCACGAGGAGCCCTGGGCTCTGTGGAGAATGTGCCAGAGCCTCCCCAGGGGGCCTGGGAGGGGCCCTCGGTGCTCAAGTGTTCCATGCCCTGTGGGAGGATCAGCGTGGTCCAATCCCTTCTAGGCTCACCCAGTGTGAGGTCAGCAGGAAGGAGCCGGCCCTGCAGCACAGGGGCAGCTGTGGAAGCCACCGAGATCAAGGCTTGCTGGTCCTGGGGCCTCACCTGTGCAGGGTGGGGGCAAATGGGCGGGGGATATCGTGGCTAAGAGCCAAGGGCCCCACCCAGGCCTGCCTCCCCTGGGACGGCCTGGATCATGGGTGCAGCCGATGGCAACCCCCACTCCTGTCCCTCCCCTGAAACACGCTCCATCTGTCCTTAAGGCAGCCTTGGTCTGGGGTATCCCTTCCCCATGAGGGGGAAACTGAGGTGGGTGAGGGTGGGCTCCATGCAGCAACAGGGAGGCCAGGCTGGTAGAGCCCCCTCCTCAGGGTCTCTGCAGGGTCTGCATGCCCTGCAAGAAGTTTCCAAAGCCACATTCTGCACCCAGCGCATTTTCTCAGAACTTCCAGTCCCTATTTCACTGGGAACCACTGGTGGGTCATTGTCATCAGTGCCAGCGACCACGCCTGCCCGGGAGGCTCTCCGTCCTCCCCTCGAGTGGCTGCTGTCCCCAGGAACCTGTTCTCTTCAAAAGAGGCTCAGCAGCAGCCAGGACTGCCTCACACTTTGGGTAGCAGGGGCTCTCCCACTCTCTTTCTCCCCAGAACCCCAGGCTGGCAGGAGGGGCAGGGACAAGGCAAGTGGGCAGGCGAGGGCCCCACCTGGACCCTGGGTGGGGAGATAGCACACAGGTGAACTTCCAGGCCGCGTGCTCCCTTCTGGAGAGGGTGGCCCCCAGAGCACAGGTGCCAAGCCCTGGACACGCCAGGGTTCCATCCCCAGCCGCCAGGGCCCCAACCCCTCTACTCCCCAGTCCAGGGTGAAGCACTCCGGGAACCCCAGGACCAGGCACCCTGTGCTCTGCAAGGCAGGGCCCTGGAGCTGGACCGACATTGACTGCACTCTTCCCAGAGCTCACAGACCACCGCCTCTCCTCTGCCAGCACCCCCCACCCAGGGGCCCCTGCGGCTCCTGTGCCCTCCGCGGTCTGCTTTTTCCGCACCCACTCCAGCCACAGCCTCCTCGAGAACCCTCCCGGCTGCGCCGCCCACCCTCGCCAGCCCCTGGGCGAGCCCCGCTGCTGCGCCCTCTGTGGGGAGGTCGGGCCGGGAGAGGCGCGGTGGGCAGAGCCAGAGCGGGTCGACCCAGTCTCCCTGAGGTTTCTGCCCTGACTCTGGCACATCGGGTCCAGAGGCGGGAGGATGGCGAGGGTGGGGAGCGAGAGAGTGGGAGAGGATGGCGGCCGAGACTGGGGAGCAGACGGAAGGGGAGGGGAGGGACTCAGGACGGCGGCAGGAGAGCTCCAGGAGTGCCAGGGCGGCGCAGGGCTTCGCGCAGGGTGGTGAGACCCGTGGAGAGGGTAACGGAGATCTGTGAGGGACCCTGGCGAGAGCGGAGGGAAGGGGCGCGGGCGGGGATGCGGGGGGTGGGGGGCAGGGGCGCGCGGCACTCACCTGGGCGGGGCAGCCCCTTCGGCCCTGGGGAGCCAAGTGCCCACGCTGCGCTGGCTCAGGACTCTGGGCTCCGCTCTGGGGCTCGGGGTGCTGACGGGGAGGCGGGGCGCGGCGAGCGTCGGAGGGAGGTGGGGGTGCCTGGGGCGGGGCTGGGGGCGGGCACTCGGCTCCCCGCGGGGCCCCACGCCCAGTCCATCCTCAGTCCCTTGCTCTTCCCCGGGCCTCCGCAGTTCACCCGCAACCCTTGTCCCGTCGGCGGGGACTCCGATGACAGCGGCACCCCCACCTCATTCTCTTCTGTCCGCTCTGGCCGCAGACCCGAGCTTGGGGGGTCCTGCCCCCAGAAGGGGTTGGAGGGGACTCAAAGTGCCCTTCCGAAAGTCTGAGGAGGATTGAGGAGGGGCCCTCACTCGGGATGAAGCGCTGGAGGCTGACTCTGACGGATAGAGTGGGGCTGTGTCCGAGAGATGGGGGTCAGGACGACGGCCAAGGGGCAGCAGGTGGCCACAGCTGGCTGGGTGGCTCACTCTGGGGTCTCCCCTTAGCAGGCATCAGAGTCACCCAAAAGAAGGCATCCAAACGCAGGTGTCTGCCTGTCACGCCCAGGGTGCTGACTCCACAGGTGGGCAGGCCTGAGAATCTTCATTTCTGCCAAGCTCCCAGGGGATGCTGCTGCTGCTGCTGCTTTAGGGGCCGCACCTTATCAGCCAGTGATTTTAACCAGCAGTGTTGAGCACCTGTGCTCCATCAGGCAGGGAGAGCTGGGTGGGGGTCTGGACATTCCCTCACCAGGATGCAGCCCCCAGCACCCTTACCCTGCCCCCATCTGGGGGAGCTCAGCTCTGGTTGAATGAAATGAGCTGCTCTCAGATGATGCCTTGACCCCCAAGACACCAGGACCCTCACCCAAGGGGATGCAGGCAGCCATGGGCTGCATGTGGACAGGTGGGGACAGCGTCACGCTGCCCCTGTACATGGAGGTACTGGCAGTTCCCTCAGCAGGGCTGTGTGCCTAGACCCTTTCTTTTCTTCTTCATGGTTTTCTGTGATATTACATTTTCTACAAGGAGCATGGATTATGATTTAATCAAGAAAAAGCACCTAGAGATCTAAGGATCCCAGCCCGGAGGCCAGTGCCTCTCTTCACACAGGCTCCCCTTGGGGAGGCTGGGCTGCTCCCTGGAGCACACAGCACCCCCTCCCCAGCCAGACTCAGACCCCCATGCTCAGGAAGTCACCAGCCTCCCTTCCCCCACCCCAGGCTGTCTCCCACGTGTCCCCCAGCTCTCTCTCCGAGGAGGCTGCACAGACCCCACCCCCATGGACATGAAGCCAGGAGCCCAGCCGAGGGGAAATGGAGTTGGGGAGTGGAAAACCACCCCCTCGGAGTGTAGCCCTCCCCTGTAGTCCCTGCCAGTCTGTCCGAAAGCTGAGGAGTCCTACTGGCCATCAGATGGGCAGCTGCCAGCCTGGCCTGCAGATGGAGGCACAGAGGCCCACAAGAACCTGATGTCTCTCCTGATGACCTGCTGGGAACAGCGGCTGCAGCAGGACGGCCCACGCTGAGGTCCAGATGTCCCAGGTGACTGGTGCAGGAGGACTTCTGGATGGGACGAAGTGGCAAGGCAGGGCCAGGCTGCATGTCCTGCTTGGCTGGCACATGCATGTGGCCTGTCGCATACTCAGCAGATTCACACACACCCTCTGGATGAGTTTAGGTGGGAGACACAGAGTTCCCCGCGTGCCCAGGTGCCATGGCTGCGCAGGATGGTGCAGATGCTGCTACGGACAAAACAGACAAGGCCGTATTCTGTGAGCTCCAAGGCTGGCAGAGAGAGGGGTGATAAACCAAAAATAATTTAATGGATGTACTTTTAGACTGTCATAAGTGGAGAGGATCAGGGTGACGGGAAAGAGAGCAGTGGGGACAGGAGGCCAGGGAGAGCCTTTCCAAGGCTCACTGTCCTGGGTGCAGGGTCGTGTGGGGGTGTCAGTGCCTGGCACACAGGGGGGACATGGCCCTGTGAGCGGGCAGGTGCTTGGTCAGTTACAGCCCAGCATCAGGCTGGGACGCCCCTTACACTGTAACATCTGTGGGGTGTCTCACCTGAGCCCCTCTGGGGGCTCCCATTCCAAAAAAGAAAAGATGCCTGGAGAGGTGGTCAGTCCACCCTGAGGCTGCCTTCCCCTCCCCTGTTGCCCCCGCTCCTGGCAGGCGCCCCCTGGCCTCTGAGCCCTGGTTCTGAGCCCCAGGAAATCAAGTGAGGTGAAGCCCTGAGACACTCTGCAGAGGTCACGCCAGCACCAGTGAGGAGGGCGAGGATTAGCGGCAGCCGGGAGCCATGGCAACGGGACAATGCCCGAGGGACTCCCCAGGGATGACCCCCGGACCCCTCCCACGGGAAACCCACCTTTGCTGTAGCTCTGCTGTGGCCTGTGATCCCCCTTTCCAGAGGCGGAGGCCAGTGGCTGCTGGACGCAACATCCCCCCAGCCACTCTGCCCCTGCCCGTACTCAGGCACCAGGGCTGAGGCTCCCTGTAATTATTCAAAAGCGACGGAGGCTGACTCCAGTTCACCTGGAAACACCCTGGAGCTGGGGCGGGTCTTGGGGGGCTGTGAAACCCTCTCCATCCTCCCGCCAAGCTGGCCTTCCCTCCGCTCCTTGGATGCTGCATGCTGCCTCCCACAGCGGAGCCTTTGCCCTGGCCGCAACCCACCTCCCTTTCCCCACCCGTCAGCTTCAATGCCCCCTCCTCCAAGAAGCCCCCTGGCTGCTCCACGCTGGCTGTTTGTCCCTCAGCCACCAGCACTCCCAGACCACGTCCCCCTGGCAACGTCCTTCCTGGTTGCAGAAGGTGTGAATGCTGGTGAGTGAGCATCTGCAGGCGCCACGGTGGGCTCCCCGGGAGGCAAGGGGCCTTCGGTGGGGGCTGAGCCCCTAGGGACCTGGGAGAGGCTGGGCTGACCCTCCTGGCCGTGATCTCAGGCTTCCGTGGGCGCTTTGTTAAGATGCAGCTTCCCTGCCTTCGGGTTGGGAGGTGGGGTGCGGGGGGCTTCACCCCAGGGCTTAGTGGGCATCATGCTGTGCTGAGCACCCTGGAGATTCAGGGTACAATGGGGACCAGAGAGCCAGCCCCTGGTAAAGGGGAAGGGAGGACAAGGAATCTGGGTGGAAGACACTCCAGGAGACTTGGCATCCACGCTGGTGAGAAAACCTGCACCCCTGGGGGTCACTGAGACCCCCCTCCACCCCCACCCCTGCCAAGGCTCTTCCCTCACTTCCTGGTTGCACCACCCCAGTGAGGCTGCAGGTCCGCCCTGTGCACTCTGATTGGCTTAGCTGGGTGAGGGGCAGAAACCTGGGGGTGGGGGGAGCCTGGCCCCACCCAGGCCTAGTGAAGGAGGTGGAGCCCTCGGGTCAGTGAGTCCAGAGGGTCAAGATGGCTGAGTGCCGTGGCCAGTCCCCCAGGAGGAGGGCCTATGCCTCCTGGCCTGGCCCCACTGCCCGCACAGGTGGGCCCCTCCCCAGCCTGCCGCTTGGGGGCGGGAGAGCAGAGCTCTGCAGGTCGCAGCTCTTCATCTGAAGGTGGGGACACAGGCTTGGAGAGGGTGGGGGCTTGCCTGGGCGCAGAGCAAGCCTGGGCACCCAGACTGGGGCCTGATCAGGACACCCTGCTGTCCCTCAAATGGAGGGGCTCTGGCAGGGCCTGGGTTATCCTGGAGAGGCCTCTCGGGGTGACTCAGCAGCCCCCTCTTGCCAAAGTCTGCCCATAAGGGGGACTGGTCCTCCCCACCTCCTCAGGCCATTGCTTCTGGGGGCTGCAGCCTCCGCCTGGGTGGGGGTGAGGCAGGGAGCAGCTGAGGCCTGTCCACACAGGCTGCACGGCCATTTCCAGGGCCACCCTGCCCATGTGGTGTCGGGTACAGCTGTCAGCACTGACTCAGTGGCGGGTGTGAAGGCCTCCAGAGGGAGGAGGAAGGCACGAGCTTCCAAAATTAGCAGACATGCAGTGGGGGCTGGCGGTGCCTGTTTACAGATAGTGTCATTGATCAGCAGAGACTCGCCAAGTGCCTGCCCTGAGCCCAGAGTGTTTGGGGGACAAACGTGCAAGCACTGCCCTCCTGAGCACAACGAACAGAGGTTGTCCCTTTTCCTGAGGTCACCGGGAGAAGGTGGCAGAGTGGCATCCAACCCTGCCCGGCGCCAAGGCCGTGGGCTTCCCTTGCTGCCTGGCCAAGGGGGTAGACAGAGGTGCCGGGGGAGACCTGAGGTTTGGAGCCCAGGGATGAGGAGAGAGCAGTGTTGGGACAAGAGATGGATGACACACCCAGACTGGGGATGCTGTGCGCCAGGGGCCTGGGTCCAAATGGGGGAGACACGGGGAGGCGGTGATGCGCCCACAGAGCTACAGCTCCCCCTCCCCACGCAGACTGTAGGCTGCATAGACCAGCCTCCCCTGTGGCCCTGACTGGGTTTGTGGATTTCGGCTGGTTCCACCTGCAACACCCGGAACCCACAGGGGCAGGGACAGGAAATGCCCAAAGGCCGGGGGTGGGGGTTCCAGACATGGGGAGCTGCTGGTCGGCAGGGCCTCCTTCCAGGGGTCTGGGGTCAGCTTGTTGGGGCTGAGACTGAATGTACAAAAGGACAAGAGCCAGCCACATGTGACAAGACCACGGAGGTGTGGTCTCCCGCAGTCTGGAGGCCAGAAGTCTTCAATCAGGGTGCTGGCAGGGCCGCGCTGCCTCCTAAGGCTCTAGGGGAGAATCTGCTTCCTGCCTCTTCCAGCTTCTGGAGGTGGGACAGTCCTTAGCATCCCTTGGCTTGTGGCTGCATCCCTCCAACCCCTGCCTCTGCCTTCACAGGCCCCTCCTCTGGGTCTGTATCTCTCTGCATCCTCTTTTTAGAAGGATGCCCCTAAACCCAGGATGAGTTCATCTTGAGATCCCGAATTACATCTGCAAAGGCCTGATTTCCAAATAAGGTCACATGAATTTGGGGGGGATGCTTTTCAATCCAGTACACAGGGTGAGCATGTTATGTCTACAACTGAGTAAGCGGGGTGGGGTGGGGGAGGCAGCTGGCAGCCAAGGGGCCGCCTCTGTTGGAACCAGAACGTGAGTTAAACAGGACAAAGACGGTGTCCTGAGAGCACACGTGGGCAGGGACCCATCCCGGCCTTTCTCACCCGTGTTTCTTCCCACATGAGCCACCACCCAGTTACACCGAAACGATGGTGCAGAAGGAAGAGAAAGCACCGTAGCCCCTTTCCTCTGTGCCACCTTGCTCACCGAAGCAGAGGGTTGCAGAGTGTGTGAATTCAAGGGTGAAATCAGCTGCCTGAGTCTTGGGCGGCGTTTCCACTAACCTGGTGACAACAAAACACACATGCGCGAACTCACCGTGAAGTAGGAATCATGCAGTTTGGGTGGTTTAACTGAAGAGTGAAACATCTTACAGCTGCGTTTACAACTGACATCACACAATACAGAGATGAATGGTAAAATTCATGTTAATAATTTAAACTTAAAAATTTTCCTCACTTAGAACAATATTAAATCACCAATGAAAAGACCAGGACAAATCGTCAGAGACTGAAGAAGAAAGGAAAACATTTTCTGTATTAGTACCATTCATGGCACTTTTCTCCTGATTTTTGGTCATGGGCCCTGCCAATCATGTAGCCAGGATAGGCGGCCCGTGCCTGGAGCCTCTCGGGGGCCTGGGCTGAAGCTGACCTCCCCACGGTGCCCTCCGCTCCTCCCCTGCCCTTGAGGACACCGTGGAGCCAGCCTGGAGGTGCCCCAATCAAGTGCAATTTAATAATCCAGTGGCCACAATGCCATCCACCCAGTGGATGCCAGAATGACGTGGGGCACTCGGGGCAGTGACGGACTGCAGGTTCTGTATCCAAGATGGGGGTGACGGACACATGGCTTGGCCTTTAGGAGGGGCTCCAGGGAGGATGGGGTCTAGGGGGACAGGGTGCTGGACAGAGCCTGGGGATGGGGGCTCCCGCTGACACTTCCATGCCCTGCCTGCTGTGGCCTGGCTGCAGCCGGAAACCCAGGAACTGGCTCCTTGTCATCTTTTTTTTTTTGATTAATAGACTTTACATTTTAGGGCAATTTTAGGTTTACAGAAAACAAAGCAAATAGTACAGAGTTCCAATATTCCCCCTCTCCCTCTACACAGGATTCCCTCTACTATCAATCTTGCATTTGTGATACGGTTGTTAATATTAATGTTACAATGATTGATAATATTAATACATTATTATTAACTAATGTGTGTAGCTTCTGTTAGGGTTGGTTCTCTGCCTTATACATTCTTTGAGTTTAGACAAATGTGTAATGACATGTATCTATCATTATAGTATCATACAGGGTAGTTTCACTGCCCTAAAAATCTGTGCTCTGCCTGTTCATCCTTTCCGATTCCCAACTCTTAACAACCACTGATCCTTTTACTGTCTCCATAGTTTTGCCTTTTCCAGAATGTCATGTAGTTGGAAGTATACAGTATGTAGCCTTTTCAAACTGGCTTCTTTCACTTAGTAATATGCTTTTAAGGAATTCCCAACGCAGGGGGCCCGGGTTTGATCCCTGGCCAGGGAACTAGATCTCACGTGCTGCAACGAAGATCCTGCGTGCCACAACTAAGAGATCCTGCGTGCTGCAACTAAGACCCGGCACACCTGAATAAATAAATATATATTTTTTAAATGAGCCATTAAAAAAAAAGTTTCCTCAGTGTCTTTTCATGGCTCGATAGCTCATTTCTTTTTAGCCCTGAATAATATTCCACCATCTGGATGGACCACAGTTTACTTATCCATTCACCTGCTGATTGCTCCCAGCCCTCTGTCCTTTTAGGGACAGAACAGGTAATACTCAAATTCCCAACCAGTGCCTTCCCGCTGCACACACATCCTGTTCCCCACCTGGATGTCGAGGAGCTGTCCCGGGCTCATCTCACCCTTGCCCCAGGCTTGGTACAGAGCTGGGCAAACACCAGGGTCTCAGCTAGTTGGATGATCTTGCCCAAAGAACACTGGTCCCTGAACCCAAGGGGGAGATATGTCAGCTCTCTGGGCAGCAGAGCCCTGCCACCTCCTCCAGGAAGCCCTCCTCCTTGGAGCTCTGTGGCCACTGTCAGTTTGTGAGTGTTAAAGGGCCCATACTGGGCTGAAGAGTGTCTCCCCAAAATTCATGTCCACCCAGAACCCCAGAATGTGACCTTATTTGGAAACAGGGTCTTTGCAGATGTAATTAAGTGAAAGATCTTGAGATGAAGTCCTCCTGGATCAGGGTGGTCCTAAATCCAATGACAGTGTCCTTACAAGAGACGGAAGAAGAGAGACACAGAGGAGAAGGCACATGAAGATGGAGGCAGAGACTGGAGTGATGTGGCCACAGCCAAGGGACACCTGGAGCCCCAGAAGCTGGAAGAGGTAGGAAGGATCCTCCCCTAGAGCCTCAGAGGGGAGCGTGACCCTGCCTACACCTTGATCTTGGACTTCCGGCCTCCAGACTATGAGAGAATGAAATTCTGTTGCTGTAAGTCACCAGGTTTGTGATAATTTGTCCTGGTGGCCCCAGGACACTGGACAGGCTCAACCCTTACAGGCTCCCTCCCTCCCTTTCTCACTGGTAACCCCCTGCAGCCCCTCGTCCTGGGCTAACCCTGTGTGCCTTCCAGGACTCTGGTTTCCCTTCAGAGACCTCGCTCGTTGTAGCCAGATGTCCAGATGGCCCGGCCGGGTCCTCTGTGGCCCCAGCTCCCCCAGGGGAGGAAGGGCTGCATCCCCAGAGCAGGGAGAGGCACACCTTCCCCACTCTCCCCCCAAACACAAGAGCTCTGCGGGACTTCTGTGTTTGCGTTTCCACATTTAGTGTGTTCTGGTGTCAGTGCATTCAAAGTCCATTTGAGGGACTTCCCAGGTGGCGCAGTGGTTGAGAATCTGCCTGTCAATGCAGGGGACACAGATTTGACCCCACATGCCGTGGAGCAACTAAGCCTGTGTGCCACAACTACTGAGCCTCACTCTAGAGACCGTGAGCCACAACTACTGAGCCCATGCACCACAACTACTGAAGCCTGCATGCCTAGAGCCCGTGTTCCGCAACAGGAGATGTCACTGCAATGAGAAGCCTGTGTACCGCAATGAAGAGTAACCCCCGCTCGCTGCAACTAGAGAAAGCCCGTGCACAGCAAGGAAGACCCAATGCAGCCAAAAATAAATAAAAAATAAATTAAAGCAAACAAAAAAAACAAAGTTCACTTGAGTCACTTAATTTCCCACTCGGAGGCAAATCAAAAGGAGCACATTTGTCTTGATTTGTTCACATCAACCAACTTTGACATCAATTAAGAAGTCCATTTTGCTCACCAGATGCCAAAGGAGTGCTCTTTTCTAATATGTTAGCATTTAGTGATCATCAGTTTATTTCATTCCATTTACATCTGAGAGTCAAATGGCATTTGGAGGCAGAATTCCCCATTAGAGAAAAAGTTGTCAATAAGTCAGCACGAAAACGCAAAGCCCGCACTGCTCTGTCTCAGCAGCAAATCGTGGTGCTGGGACTTAGGGGATGGGTGCCCCGCCCCCATCTCGTCTCAGCATCTGAGCCCCCAGCCAGGAGTGACTGCCAGGCTCCCAAACACCTCAGCCTCCGGCTGGTGGGAACTTAAATGAGGGATGGCACCTCTGTGTCAGGGGTGGGACTGGGCCACCTGCCATCCTCAGGCTAAGCAGGGGTCCCTCTCAGCTCCAGCCGACGGCTGCCCTTCGAGAACAGAGGCCCGGCATTGCCAGAACTTCTGACTTTTTCAAGAGAAAAATTGTTATGTTCATTGTCCCAATCCACACGTGCCGTCAGCAAACTCCACCCACAATATCCACCAAGCCTCCCAGCACATCCAGGGCCTCGTCCTCGCAGCTGCCCTGACACCAGGGTGCCGGCCACCCTTTCTCTGAGTGAGCCAGCTGGCCCGCGGGGAGGTGCCACATAGGTGCCCCGATACCTGGCGCAGCAGCCCGGTCTCCTTGGGGCAGCCCAAGTAGGGGTGCAGCTGGGGGACCCTGGCTCTGCCCTGACCAGCTGTGGACCTAGGACAGTCCACAGCTGTCTGCTTCCTCATCTGTAAAGGGGAACAGTAAAAACAATGAAAATGAACCACCACGGTACCAATTGTGATGGGCTGTTTTCTGAGCCCACATGGCTGCTCAGTCACACACACGGGCACAGGTGTGGCTGCGAAGGCCTTGGTGCATGTGCTTTACACCTGCCTTCAGGTGGCTTTAAGTAAAGAGGTTGGAGGTCTCAGGAGCAAGAGAGGCTTACCAGGATGGAATCACTGCGGAATCAAAGGCCACACCACGGGGACGCTGCCCTGTGCACTGAGATTCACATTGCAGGGGGCCGGGGACCCCACGGAGGCCATGAACATGTCCCGCCTTCGAGTCCCTCTCAGGTGCCCTGGAGCCAAGCCCCACATTAGACGGGCTGCAGGAAGCGCCAGCGATGGTGCAGATGCCCCGCAGCCCGCAATTCTGGCGGCACTGGAACCAGCTCTGTGCCCAGCAGGCCTAAACCACCATTTAGCTCCACACGCCGAGGCCACAACCCCTTAAAGGGTGACTAAGTCTGACCTAATTCAATCAAAGCCAGAGTGGTGACTGGGCCTCAGCGGCAGCGGCCAGAGGCAAAGCATCCAGCTGTTGCCTCGTGATGTCTAGGTGGCTGGAGGCGGGGTGCCCAGGTTGGGCGGGACCACCGGGGCTGAAACCAGAAATTCACCAGGTGCCTGGAGGGATCTGGCTCCAAGTGCTATTCCCGAATCTCGAATCTCGGTCACCGCTGTGAGAAAGGGCCAGATGGGGAACTGAGGCCCTGAGGGCAGAGCACCTGTCCAAAGTCCCCTGCATTAAGTTCCAGGGCAGCTGCAACAAAGGACCACACAATGGGGACTAAAGCAAAGGAAATTTATTCTCACAGTCTGGAGGTCAGAAGTCACAATCAAGGTACGGGCAGGGCCGCACTCCCTCCGCAGGCTCTGGGGGACCTCCTGCCTCTGTCCTGGTGCTAGTATCACCAGCATCCTTGGTGTTCCTTCACCCCAATCTCTGCCTCTGGTCACATGGCCACCTCCCTGCGTATCTGTGTCCAAGTTTACAAGGACACTAGTCATTGGATGGGGCCCACCCTCATGGCCTTGACTTACCTTGGTCACATGTGTTAAGACCCTGTTTCCATATAAGGTCACGCTCGCAGTTATTGGGGGAGAGGATGTAGACATACCTTTGGGGATACACGATTCAACAATTCAACCCACACCACTGGCTCCTAGTACCAGGGCTGGATTCAGCCCCAGGTCTTTAGCTGCAGTGACCACTGGTCAGCACTGCTCATTGGCAAACTCCTCCCCAGGCTCAGGACTGGTCCCTCCACCACCTACGTGAAGGGACCACCTGAAACACCAGGAGGGCAGGACCAGCCGATCCCAGCGGAGACAGAGTCAGGGGAGGGGCTGTGCCCACCCCACCCCCCGCCTGCTCAAGAGAAGGGGGCACCCCTGAGACACCCTCCCAAGTGCCGGGCCGGCTTTGCTGTCCACTCAGCAAGAGGCAGGCCCTGGGCCAATGGCTGAGAGTGACCAGGCATCCACTCTAGGCCACAGGGGGACACTGGGAGGGCTCCTCTGGGTGGCTGGGCGGCATCCCTGGAGACCGTGGGCCTCTCAGTCTGTTCTAGGACACAGAGACCACCCAGGCCCCAACAAAGGCAAATGTCCACCCCAGGGCGAGGGCTCCATGGAAGAAATGATTCCTGACAAAGATGAGCTCACACCATGAGAGACGGCAGCAGACACACTGGTACTTTGAGGACTAAAAATAATAATAGAAGAACAAATCAAAAGAGATCATACAATAAGCATAAAGTGATTAAAGAGGTAAAAGTGGAAGTAAAAACCAATAGTGTGAAAAAAGACAGCAGATTTGGAAAACAACCAAATAAGACCTTCAGTATGAGAAATGTGGTCATTAGTATGAAATCCTGAACTAAGGGTTTGCATAGCAGCTTGTACGTGGGCAAAAGAGAACAAAGGAGGTGGGAGACAGGCCTGAGGAACTTACCCAGACATTGCTCCCCCCAGCCCCATCCGAGAGGGGGATGAGGTGCAGAGAGACCCGGGCTTTCTACTGAAGATACAGGCCAAG
The DNA here is from genome assembly GCF_949987535.1 of Balaenoptera acutorostrata. Classification (NCBI taxonomy): domain Eukaryota; kingdom Metazoa; phylum Chordata; class Mammalia; order Artiodactyla; family Balaenopteridae; genus Balaenoptera; species Balaenoptera acutorostrata. The sequence continues at coordinate 39,030,003 of NC_080078.1, forward strand.
CCGATGACCTCAACACAAATAGGAGGGCAGGGACACCAGGAAACGTGAAGCCGGGGCTCCCGAAACCCCCGTGCCCTATGCCCACATCTGTGACGACCAGGTGAGATGCGGCTGTAAAGCCCCCAGCCCGGCAGTGCCCCCAGAATGCCAGAGCACCCTGACAGGGACCACCTCTCAGGATGGCGGGGACTCAGGCCTCAGTAGGAAACGTTCAAAGCCACCAAGAACTGGCCAGCCCTGCCTGTGCTTCTACGTGGAGCCTCTCAGCATCAAATTGACATTGTGATAATTGGCTGAAAAGACAAATTAAGGCATTAGGCAAGGACAAATGAGAGGCTCTCAACACTGCTGGGAGGAAATGGGGTGGGGGAGGGGGCCTGGTCTGAGCTGAAGTGGTGCAGTGAAGGGGGAGGGGAGGGAATCTAGACCCAGGGGTCAAGGGTCCCCACCTCCCCTCCCCTCCCAACCCTCAGTTGTTCCGGGGGCCCACTGCCGTCTCCTTTGCCACTGCTCCCGCCGGCGGGTCCTCTTCCTGGGACCCCCATGTCCCCTGCTGTGTTCCCTCCATCGGTCCTGGACCCCACCTAGCTCTCCCCTTCCTCCCAACCCTTCGCTCCCTGCCTGGACCCCCAGTGGGGCGGGGGGCAGCTTCTGTACAGGGGGAGCAGAAGGGAAGGCAACACAGATGCTGGGACCCACCTCTCCTCCCCCGGTGTTCCTGGGAGGAGGCAGCCCCCCACTCAACCCTCCCTCCGCAAGGGAAACCTTCGGGGTGCCGGAGCCAGGGCCTGCTCCCTGCGCCACGCGGTCCCCAGGCAGAGGCTGCCGCGCCCTCCCACCCCCCATCCCAAGGCGCATCCCCACCCCTGCACTGCCGGGCCCTGACCCAGGTACGCGCCGCTGGGAGGGTCATGGTCAGACGCGGGCCTCGCTCATCGGCCGGCCTCTGGCGCCACCTGCTGGGCGCTTCTGTCACTGCGGGCGGGGGCAGGCTCTGCGAAGGGCCTGGCCTGAGCAACGGTGGGGCTGGGCCCAGCTGTGGCACTTCCTGAGCGGGGCAAGGGCGGAAGCGACCAGAGCCGGGGTTCCCTGCCTGCCTATGGCGCCCCAGCGCCACCCATGGCCACAAACTCCCCTAGTGCCACCCACAGCCGGGCTGAGTTCCTACCAGGTCATCTGTGTGGCCTCAGCTGGTCACTCAACTTCTCCGAGCCTCAACATCCTCCTCAGAAACAGAGAGGTCATAATTACTGCCCCTCTTGTCCACTCCACTGGAAGTTTCCAGGAGACTCCTGCCCTGAGCCTCTCCCGGGTCTGCCCCAGGCCCGCAGCTTGTACTGGGGTCCCTGGGGCCCCTTGGTTGGATGACACCTCCCCAGTGTTTCCCTAAGCTCCTCTCCCTGGTGGACAGCTCTCCACCGGGAGCCCTTGTCTTGGGGATCAGTGCCATAGGCCTCAGGGCGGTGTGGGTGGCATGGACAGAACAGGAGAGGAGACGGTGGGGGGTTCCTTGAGCAGGTCATGCCTCTGCCCACTCTTCAGGGACCTGCCTGAAGGTCTGTGTCCACCAGTCCAGGCCTTGGCCAGGCCTCGGCCCCTCCTGCAGGGGGACCACCATTCCTGCACGGGGGACAGCTGGTGCCCAGTCACCTGGGTGCTGGGCATGCCCATTTGATGGGGGGGCCATTAGCACCCTGCACAGCTGCCCCAAGGCCCAAGGGTGCCCCTGGGACTCACTCCTAAGCCACCCACCCTCTCCAGGCTTCCTGTTGGCACTGAGACTCTGTCTGATTTGAGGATCCCAACCAGAGGCAGCCTCTTTTTGGTCCCCTCCTCTCCCTCAGCCCCCTAAATCTGCCCCCACCAAGAGAGAGTTCAGAACCCCCTCTGATCTTGTGCTCCCAGTGGACCACAGCACAGCACCACCCAGTGGCTCCCAATCACTGGGCCCCCACCAGCCTCTATGAATCCCTCAGAACAAAGCCGGCACTGGCCACTGGGGGGTGTGAGCAGCTCACAAATGCTCCAGACACAAAACCAGGGGCCCAGGGGCCCTCCAGCCGAAGCTGAGAGGGAGGACTGGGGGAGGAGGGTGTCCTCGCTGTGCCTCTTCTCTGACTGATGGTGAGGATTTCCCGCATTGGACTGAGAACCTGGGGTTTCAGGCCAAGACCCAGGGCCAGCCAACCGCCCTGGCTGGCCGTAGGGCCCAGAGAAGCTGGGTTGTGGTCTCTGCTCTGGTGGGGCAGTGGTGAACTACGTGGGGTATGGGGGCCTCTTGCCACCCCCAGCCCCGTCCACTCTCTGCTGACTTTGCTGCCTGGGCAAGGGGCCAGGCCGGCCGCCCCACACCCTCCAGCAGCTGGCTGGCAACTCTCCCGACGGCCGGCGGACTCTGCTCAGCCGGGCCGACCACACCTGCCACAGCAGCTGGTTCAAAATCCCCAAATCCTGAAAACTGGTCCCACTTGGCCAGTCCAGGGAGTCCTTGGCCCCGACGGTTGGCCTGTCCTTCGCTGAACTGGCTGACAGGGACTGCGGCCAGACAGCACCAGTGCCCAGAGATGCCAGGGGCTCCAGGCAGGCCAGGCCATGCAGACCCCGGGCCTTTGGTGGGGTGGACGTGTCCCCACGGCAGGAGTGGATCTAGGGGGTCTGCAGACTCACTTTTCAGCAGAAAGAGTAATGGAGACGTTTGAGTGAGTCTGACCACCCTGGCCACCTCAGACCAGAAGGCAGGGGTCTGGGACATTGTCCCTCTGTGGCCACGCGGCCAGTGGGGAGGCTCTGGTCCATGGTCATGATGGGGACCTCAGGACCCGCGTGGCCAGGAGAGAAGGGGCCAGTGCTGTGGGAGCCGCTTGGCTGGCTCTTGATGTGTGGGCTGCCGCCAGGCCTGGGGTGAGACCCACTGCCCCCTGCCCGGGGCAGGTGCTGCCCTGACCCCAGAATCTCAGGCTGTGGGAAGTGAGACAGGCACCCACGGGAGTGACTGACGAGCCTGTGCGGTCAGCGCTTCACCAGGCTGGGGCCGCTGATGCCTGGAGCGTTGATGGGCACCTGCCGTGTGCCCGGGCACCCACACAGGGCAGCCGCCCCTGCAGCCCCTGCGACCTCCCTCACCGAGGCCACGCAGCCTTCATCTTGCCCCCTGAACTCCACACCTCTGCTCAGCCCCAGGACGTGGGTCGGTGGTCACCAGTCTCGGGAAGGGGGTAGGGGCAGCTTCTGGGTGTCACTGTGCGCTGCCTGGAGTGTTAATGGGAGGGGGGTTGCCTACATCTGGGGCTGGGGACGGCCAGGGGAGGCCAAGGGACAGTTTCTAGTGAGCAATAGGACCCCTGGGCTGTGGGAGGAGGTGGACAGCCACGTCCATGCCCGCCCCCCACCCAGGGGAGAGCTGGTGCCACACCTGGGGGATGGGGGGATGGGCAGGGGTCAGCCCTGTGCTCTCCCCCACCCCATCCACAGCCCCTCCCTCCCCCCACCCCGTAGTCCCCGCCGCTGTAACTGATCCCTGGGTGGGGGCAGCCTGGGCTCTGGGCTCTCCTGGCTCTCAAGCCTCCGGCCCAGCTGTTGCTGGGGAGGCCATGTCTGTCCCGGGGACTAACAGCTGCAGGCCCGGAAGCCCCCCACCCTCCCCAGAGCAGGTGTGCCCCCCATGGCCCAGCCTAGCCTGCCAAGGGCTGGTCCCAGGGGTACCGGGGGCCCCTCACCCTCATCTGCTCGGCCCTGGAGGGGCCCTGGGCTGGGACTGACATTCAGGGTGCTCAGGCCTCCTGCGGCCGGCCTGTGGGCTGTGACCAGCGCCAAGAATGGGCCCTGCCACGCGCTCCCACCCACCAACACTGCAGGGCCGGCTGGACAAACACACACAGGTGCCTTGTCCAAGGTCCCCGGGGCAGAGAGCGGGAGGTCAGCTTCCCCCGAGGACCACAGAGTATCCTCACTCCAGGCGCCCTGGGTGGGCAGAAGTGAGCACCCCAGGAGCCCACCCCCCCCCACCCCTGCCCAGACTCGGCCAGGGCCCAACCCCATGCTGCTCCACTCCCTCAGGACCCCAGCACCACAGTGTTCTCCCTGACCCGTGAGCCTGCCCCCACTGTCCACTCCAGGTCCAGAAGAGGGGGCCCCTGAGCCATGGAAGCCACTTGTGAACACTTGTCAAGGGGTCTACCCCCACCTGGGGGTGCTTCTAGCAGACTCTGCCCTGCTCCACCCAGCATGGCTGCCTATTTCCTGGGCTGTCCGTGGCCACAGTGGAAGGAGCCTGAGGCTTCAAACCAGGGGCCAACTTGGACCCCCTTTCCCCCTGCCCCTCACCAGCTCTGGGCACTGACTCCCTGCCCCCAACACCCCACCTCTGCCCGGCGCTTCATCTCTGACCCTTGGAGCCCCCCACCAGCGCACCTTCCCAGGACAGGGAGAGGCTCCCAGTTAGGACACAGAGCCTGGGACAGTCAAGGGCAGGTGGCCCCACTTTACAGAGGAGAGGCTGGGGCTCCAAGAGGGGTTTTGCCCCAAGGGTGGACGTGAGCCAGGCCGGGCTGCCCCACATGCTGCCCCTCGTACACTTGGTGTCTTTACTGGGTTGAATGGTGTCCCCCCAAATTCATGTCCACCTGGACCCTCAGCTGTGATCCTATTTGCAGGTATGATTAAATCACGGTGAGGCCAGGCAGGGCAGAGTGAACACTAATGTCACTAATGTCACGAGCACTGATGTCTCCTCTTTAGAGAGAAGGAGGCGGCTCAGGAAGAGGCCAAGTGACGACCGGGCAGAGGCTGGAGGGAGGTGGCCACCAGCCAAGGGGCGCCAGGGGCCACCAGGAGCTGGAGTGGCAGGAAGGAGCCTCCCCTGGAGCCTCCGGAGGGAGCAGAGCCGGCCCACACCTTCACTTCCTCCTCTGGCCTCCGGACTGAGAGAGGGCACCTTCCTGCTGTTTTAAGCCCCCCATTTGTGAACATCTGCACAGCGGCCCCAGGACACTAGCAGAGGCCCCATCCCTGGACATGGTGAGTGGGGGCAGGGAACTTGCTCAGTGCCTGGCACCCGGGACGCCCAACAGGCCCGCCTCTGGGCACTCCACCAGCCCTCCTGTCTCTGCCTTGCCCCCGAGACCCCCACCCAGGCACGGCCTGTGGCTGTGGCTCCTGACCCAGGTCGGGGGTTCCTGGCCCCACTCAGGGGGCTCCACGGGCCTCGTTAGTGGGCAGCATCACCTGACCTGTGCATTGGGTTTAAATTTACATTGTCAACTAAACTGCTCGTCCTGGGGGGCAGCGACCCTAGATCAGGAGCAGCCCTGACGTAGGAGGTGGCCCTCAGGACGTCTTGGGGCTCCGAGGTCAGAAGCTCACCTCTGTGGCCTGTAACCACACCTGGTGGGGCTGCCACGTGTGCGCAGAGGGATGTATTTCCAATCAGCCCAAGTCCCCGGAGGCCTCTCTTGCATGTGGGGGTAAATCGTCATCTCCACCAAGCCCTGGGGCAGTGGGGGGACGTAGAATGGATGGACCACACACGGGACCTGAGGACAGTGGACAGGGCTAGGGACCCAGAGAGATGGCTCTGTAGGGCTGCAAGGAGGGCTGGGCAGCGTGGCCCCGAGGTGTCCGGCCCTGGTCCTGTTCCCTCACCCCACAGTGGGAGAGGCTGTGACACCCCTGACATCCACCTCTCCTCCACAGGACTGTCCCCTCCCCGACAAGACTAACCCCCAGGCACAGAGCAGGAGCCCCCCAGGAAGGGAGCACATGGTAGGCTCAGGGGTGCCAGGGCTTCCAGGATTGAGGAGGGTGGCATCAGCCCTGAGGTGGATGAAGGGTTAGGGCTGGGAGTTCTGGGGAGGAGGGAAGACCCCTTGCTTCTCCTGTGGCAGGGACTTCCCTGGGCTGTGGGTGGGCTGGACCTCTCAGGCCAGGGCCATCAGACCCCTCATGGCTGCCTGGAGGGATGTGCTGAAAAGGTCAGGAAGCCATTTCTGCAACAGTGTGTGCAGGGCTTGATTAGTGATGTCTGCCCCGGGCACCACACTAGAAGTGATGCCATGCATGCCAGTGTTTGCCACCTGGCTGAGAGGAAGCAGGATGAACCAGGAAACCTCTAAAGATCCTTCCCAGCCAGCCCACAGTCTGGGGTTTCTCGGAACAGGGTCCAGGCCGTTCCTGGGAGCAGTCTCTTCCAGGCCAACTTCAGGCGTCCAGACTGGAGTGGGCTCTTCAGGACCTCGGGTCTCCAGGTGACTCCCTGGGCTGCCTGGCAAGACGAGGAGGGAGTGGGCACACCAGCTACCCCGGGCTGGTCCCCTCCTGACCCCGCAGTAAAGGAGGCCTGGGCCAGACATGTCTGGTCAGGCAGACATGGTCCCTGTGCCCTTCTGGGCCCCCGGCACCTCCAGCATCAGTTACTGCAGCCTCCCCTGATCGGCACCCAATCCATCGGCAGCCTCTCCAGCCCAGGCCCAGTGGTGAGGTGGCTAGCTGGCTTTAAGCAGGTGATTTATCTGGGCTTTGTTTCTCCCCAGCATTTTCAAACCAACATCTGATGGTTTTATTTCTATGGAGCGGCTCTCTGCGTGGTCTGGATTTCCCATCTCCGGGAACCTTTCACTTCTGAGAGAGACTAAAGCGGTGGAGGTTTTATTTTACTGCTTCTCCCCATGCAGGAGTTTAATAATTTAGCAGCAGGTTTGAGGCAGCTCTGCGCAGATTTCTCTTCTTTTCCAGACCCCCATATGCATGCACCGGCTGGCTGCATATCATGTTTTTCCTCGAAAGAAGTGGTTTTGCTATTAAGATCTTTATTTCAGCTAGATTGTTCTACCATCCCTCGTATTTGGCCCAGCTGCCCGGGGCCAACGGCAGCTCCACAGGGCTTGACCTGCACCCCTGGCGGGTTGGCCCCAAAACGCCTGCCCAAGGCTCAGCCCAGACACTCGGGCCACACGTTCGGGTCCTTTGCTGGGGAGCAAAGCTGGGCCTTACATCAGCCCCTCCCTAGGGCATCTTACTGCCCCGGAGGGCAGACCTCAGAGTGGCTGCCACCTCTCAGGGACTCTTGGCTCTGGCTGGGGCCAGTGTCTACCAGGAAGCCTCCAAAGAACAAACACTCATTAAGCACCTACTGTGTGCTGCTGGCTTGACTCGCCTTATCTGTAAACTTGACGTTGGTGGCTTTCCCCTTGTGAGAGGGTGTGAGGCTCTGAGAGATAGTGGTTATTTAACAAACTCTTAGTGTGTTCCTGTGCACCAGGCACCATTGGAAGGACTGCACAAAATGTGCTCCATTCTCTACACCACAATCCAACACGTGTACAACTGTTAGCCCCAGACAAGAAAACAGAGGCCCAGAGAGGCTGAGCGCCCATATAACCGGCCAGAGCTGGCGGGTGGGGAAGCAGGCACCTGGTGCACACTGGCTGTCCCCACTCGCCCCTGCTCCTCGGCTGGACTGGTGTGTGCACCGGGGGAGGGGGTTTTGATGAAGAGGAGGGGTCCAGGGGTGACTTCAGGAAAACCTGCTGACTGAGGAGGCTTGGGGGGACCTGGGGGTCTAGGTTTGCCCCTCCTGGCCTGGACGTGGAGGGACATGGGAGGGGGCAGGCCTGGCGTGTGCTGCCTGGATGGGGCAGAAGGGGCTGAGGGGACCATCCCCATGTGGGTCCCCCTGCAGCGAGCCCCTCCCTGTCTCGTGACCAACTTAGCTAATCACCATCAAAATCGCGTCATAAAGCTCAGAGCAGCAGGCCCTGTACTCCTGGGCTCACCGGGCCCTTCTCAGGAGGGCTCTTTAATTTAAACAACCCTGTGGTGACCATGTTCCCCGGCCCCACCCTGCCCAGCTCCCAGGCCCTACTGAACAGAACTGATCGGCTTGGGACCAGGCCCGGCCTCCCCTCCCCACCTGCGTCCTGAGGCTGGCAGAATGGATGGCTGTCCTCGTAGGAGCTGGGTCCCTAGGACATGGAGACCCAGGAGCTGCAGGGTCAGGTATGGGTGCTCAGCAGCCAGGGTTATAGGGGTGCCATGATGGGGATGACCCTTCGGCCCTGTTGAGACAGCAGCTGCTGCAGCCTGTCTGTAGCACCTGACAGCACCAGGCACCATGCTGCACTGATGCCGGGCAGTGGCCCCAGGGAGGAGCCTGCGGAGGCTGCAGCCACCCCAGGACCCTGCGCCACTGGTGGGAGTGCCTCCTGCCCCCCGACCCCCATATCCCGACCGAATGCAGATCTGTATGCCCAGTGCAAAGTGAAACGTGCGCAGTTGGTGAGGAACCTCAGGAGGCGGCCGTGGAGCAGTACCCAGCACAGGGCCTTCTGTCAGTGCCCGGCCAGGTCCCCCAGATGGCCAGTGCCAGCCTCCACCTCAGATGCGGGCACCACAGCCCCTCAGCCCACAGATACAGGCTCTGGGACTGAGTCAGCCCCAGCCCACCTCCCTCACCCAGGCCCCCCAAGCTGCCCTGCCGGGAGGGGCTCCAGCGAGCGCCCCCCTGCAGCCCCCTCTCGCTCCTCATCTCCTCCCACACGTGTGAGCGCAGCTGTGGGCCCCCGGCCGGAGAAAATCCTCAGCTTTGCCCAGGCCCTGAGGGACACAGACCTCGTCTAGAACAGCTGGGAGGGAGCGCTGCTGATGGGGGGCTGGGCTGGGGGCACCATTTCTGAAGAGGGAGGCAGGGCAGGGGCTGTTCTCTGAGGACCCTCTGGCAGGGAACATGCACCCTTGAGTTCAGGGATCTGCCCCCACCCACCGAGGAGACCTGGGTGATAGGACCTGTGGCTGTGACTGTCCAACCTCTCCTTGCCAGGAAAGAACCCTGAAATTCGTGTCACTGACTTACCTCTGAGACACCCCTGGTTCTGGGCACAGCCAGGGACTGAGGGAAGAAGAGGGGGACAGGAGGGGACACTATAGGGCCCTGAGCCTAAGGAGAGGTGTGGCCCCCTCTCCCAGCTGCCCCAGAGCAGTTCTGGGGGGGCCACAAGGCTGTGGTCTGGTGTGACCCAAAGACAAAAGACAACGCCCCAGGGCGGTACTGGCCTTGGGTCAGGCGTAGGAGTCAGCGACCGTGAGCAGGCTGGAGGTGGAGCCGGCGCTGCTCAGAGACCCCCGACAGGCCCAGCTGAATGGAGGCATCTTCGCAGAGCCCGCCACAGCTGCAGCATCTCCCTGCCCGGTGCGTGCTGCCCTGAGGAGCAAGGAGGAGGGGGCTGCTTGGTGACCCCAAGGGGGGGTGGGCCTGCCGTGTCCACCAGTCCAGAGATGGGCAGTGATGCTCCTCAGGGCCACACGTGGGTATGGGCACAGGCAGCTGAAGCCTTGGTCACCAGGAGAAGGGAAGGGGACGGAGCTCACTTGTCACAGGTCCTGAGCTCGTCCCAGTGCTCCTCCCCCAACCCAGGATCCATCCAATGTCCTGAAGGCCTGTGAAGCAAATAACGGAAACATCAGTCTCCCGGACTTCAGTGAAAAGCACAAGTTTCTGGATCATGAAGTTGGGGGTCATAGCTTCAGGCATGGCTAGATCCAGGCACTCAGCTCTCCTGCCTGCTCAGCTCAGCTTCCCTGTGCCTTCACTCTCCCAGGGAAGACAACCTCCTCCATGTACTGAGCTGCTAGGTACGAGAGGCCCTGTGGTCACATGTCACATCCATGGTGGAGAAGAAGAATATGTGATAAAGCCCTTTGCCCACCCCACAGAGCAAAGGTGAGGGGAAGAAAGATCTCTGTCCCCTCAGAGGACCTGTGGCCCTGAGCTTCCAATGTCGCAAGGCTGGTACTCGAGGCTGTTGGCCTCCAGCCTACAGACTGGGCATCTCTGTGCCCAGCAAGACACTTGGCCTTTTGGGTGACCACCCTGTTTGGCAGGATTCCAGGACAAGCTCCCTACAGGCCCTGGGGCTGCAACAAGAAGCAACTCAGCTCTGAACCCCAAACCCCATGTCCTGAGCTGTCTGCACCTAGGTGTCCCAACGGCCCCACACGGGGACACTGCCAGCCCTCAGTCTGGTGGCTGTCCCCAGAGCAGCACCTGGCAGGCTCTTTGGGGACCCCTCCCCGGGAGGATGTGTCCATGGGCCACCCCAGGCCCCTGGGAGCTGCAGGACAACTTCTGGGGCAGCTTTAGCATCCACCAAGCATGTCCAGCCACCTCCTGCCCTGCCCTGGCCTTGAGGAGGTGAGGTCTGGGGGCCGAGGTGAAGCCAGGAGTGGATGGCGGCACACAGTGGGTGCTCAGCTCCAGGCCACCCCAGACTCCCCAGGAAGGGGCCCTGGCACGGAGCCCTCAGTCTGGATAAGCCCGCCTCAGGACGGCAGCCCGCCTCACCCTAACAGGGTTCGGGGACAGGAACCGCACTGGGCCGGGGGCACAGGGCCCAGCATCTGTGGCCCGGGGCAGTGGGGCCCGCCCATCCGGCTCCGTGCTGCCCAGCCAGGACGGCCGCCTCACACAACAGGGCTCTGAGCCTGGGGTGGGCTGGGAGGCACTGCCCACCGCCCGCCGGCCGCAGGCTCACAAGGGCCCCATTGTGCGGCTGCGGCTGTGGGCAGCAGGTGGCTGCCCGGTCCCACACGGGGAGGCCCTGCCGCCAGCCGCGAGAGCGGAGGAGGGCACCGCGGGCACCAGCGGCAGCGGGGGGGCGCGGTGCGGGTGGGCCGGGCTGGGCCGGGGCGCAGCACACACGGAGCCGGGGCTGCAGCATGAAGGCGCCTATTCTCCCAGCCCTGGCCCCGCCTGCTCGGCCTGGACAGCATGTGGTGAGGCAGCCCCCACCCCACCCCAGGCCCCAGGCCAGTGCCCGGCCGTGCCCGGGACGTGGATGCCCGCACTGTGGCCTGTCAGTGGCTGGGGCTGGGAACACAGGGCCAGTTCTGAGCAGAGCAGTCCAGGCGGCTTCCTGGAGGTGGTGAGAAGCAAGAGGGGCAGGAAGTGGGCAGTAGGAGGGCCCAGCATGACAGGGAGGCCCCCCGGAGTCAGGGTAGCCCCTAGACACTTTCGGGCAGTAGGACGGCCCCTTGGAGAGAGCTGAGCACAGACACCCCCTCTCTGCAACCTACAGCCTCGGACAGTGGATGTCCCCTCTCTGTGCCTCAGTCTCCCCGTCCGTGGAAGGCAGAGAGCCCCAGAATCACCCTGGAGGTGGCAGAGAGTGTGACATGAGCTAACCCGTGGACAGGCCAGGTGGGGGTAAGCACCACGCCAGGGCTGGTCATCCCTCCTCTCAGAGCCAACATACAAGGAATGTTAGCTAAACAACGTACAAGAAAGCTCTCCCGTCCGCAGGCCCTCCCTGGGAAGCCCCCTCCCCACCTAGCTGGGCCTGTCTTCCAGCAGCTGGCAGGGAGGGACACCAGGAGGGGCTCGGCCTGCGCCTTCCTTGGCCCCCGACTCCTCCCAGCCCTGCCCCACCCCCCGGGGCCTGTCATGCAGGCAGCGAGCCGGCGCCTGGCTGCCCCGGTTTGGACACTGGGCAGGCTGCTCCCGCAAAGGCAGGAGGCTGGGGCTTGGCTCCCACCCGTCCCCCCACCCCAAGCCGGCTGGAAACACACATGGGGGTGGCCACCCAGCCTCCCTCCCCGAAGTGGCATTAGGTAAGGACAGCTGGAGCCAGCCGGGGAGGCTGGCCGGTCCGATGGTCAGTCAGGGCTCTTGCAACCAGACACTGGGCCAGTTTCACCACAGCTCCCCGGCCGGCCTGGGGCTCTGGGTCAGGCTGCCCCTCCTCACCTGCCTGGCAGTCAGAGGCGGCTGCCTGGGGCCCAGACTAGCGGGCAGGCGGTCCCTCTCCAGTGCCACCAGGGGCCTCACAGCTGCTGTTGGCACAGTTGTCCCTCAAAACAAGAGGTTCGAGTTAATGCAGTTTTAATGTACGGGATGTGACAGAAATGAAAGGCAGGAATAGTCAGCCCCAACAGCAGGATTTGAGTCAAAATAAAACTTGGCCCTGGGCCTGGACGTCCCCAGGACCGCAGGGACATTGACACTAACCCACGCCTTTGGGCAGCCCAGCCCCTGCCATGAACACAAAGTCATGGGGGTCAGGGGGCCGAGGGAGACCCAAAAATGGCCGCCATGGGTAGAGGTCACCTGCCTCACATGAGCTCCGCACAAGGGCCTTGGGCAACTGAGCAGAACCCAGATGGCCCTACTTCACAGATGGGAAACTGAGGCCCAGAGCCCACTGATGCCTAGGGGCTGGTGCTGGCAGGGTCAGGGTGGGGCAGCCTGTGCTGGACCAGCCCCACTTTGGCCTCCTCCCAAGGAGGAATTGTCCCTTCTGAGACTCCAGTTCTCGCCTCCTGCACTGCCGGGGAGCCGGGGGGCCGGGGGGCTGGGGAGCTGGGTCCCCGCAGACCTCCCCTCGTCCGCTACCTCGAGGGGCAGGCACACCGCTTGGCTCTGAAAGCCAGACCTTTCTGGGGCCTACGCCTCCCCAGCATCTTGGCTCAGCCTCCTGGCGGCCCCTGCCCGACTCCTCCTGCCCCTGGCCCGGCCAGCAAGGAGGCCCTCCGGGGCTGACTCTCCGGAAGGGGCTCGGCATACAATGCCAGCCTGTTGGGGCGACTCCGGCACTCAGGGAAGCTGGGGTGTCAGGGAGAGACGTTCCAGGCAATTGAGAGCGCTCAGCCAGGCGTGAGACGGTGTGGTCGTTGCAGGGCCCGTGGGAAGAGCACGTTTGATTCACCAAAGCTGGTGCCAGATGAGGGCTGCCCGCCCTGGGCCTGGCCCGCAGAGCCGCCTCACTGAGGCCTGGCCCAGGGGGGACTCGCAGCCTGGCTGGGGCCGCGGGTCTCACCTTCTTGTCCCTGCCCAGCCAAGCTCCGCCGTCCCCATTCCCACTGCACCAGCTCAAGGCTGCCTCCTCCAGGAAGCATGCCTAAGGTCTCCCTCTCCTCCCTGTAGCTCATAGTGGGCAGTGAAAGAGACAAAGAAAGGGAACCAGGCTGCATCCGTGCTCTCCCTTCATCCCTGACTTCGGCTGCCCAGGCTTGGTGACACCCCCAGTCTCTGACCCTCCCCATAGGCATGTCCCTGTCCTTGGAGGACTCAGGCCAGGGCGTGTCCATCATCCCTGGGTCTCGTGCCTGACACAGTGCTGGCTGGCAGAGCGAGCCCCATGGCGACCCTGCTGGGCTCCTGCCTCTGGGGATGACAAGACCCCCGTAGGCGGGACTGACCCACTGTCCTGGGTCTGCTTTTCACAGTGGCGCCAGCAGGCTGTCCAGGGGTACGTGGGGAGGGCAGGGAGAGGCGAGGGCGGGATGGGGGGGATGGGCAGGGGGCTCCCTGCCTGCGGTCGCCTGGATGTGGCACAAATCAATTCTCCCCCAATTTCTTGCTGGGCCAATCTGGAGCTGGATCAGAGGAGGAATTCCACAGCCAACGGAGTGGAGCCAGGCTTAACGCTGAACAAACCGGCTCCCCCACTGCCCCCCCAGCCCGAATCACAGCCAGAGCCCAATTACCCGCTCCCTCCCGTCACGCCCTGTGGCTCTGGGCAGGGGGCAGTCTCCGGGCAGGGGGCAGCCTGACGCCCCCAGAGGCTCCAGTGTGCCCCGCCCCCCACTCAGCTCGGTCTGCCCACTGCCCCCCAACCCCCACCCTGGCCAAGAGAGGTGGGAGCTGGGCCAGGTGGGGCCTGTGCTGTCCCACTGAGGACCCGGCTTGGCCCCTGCCCATAGCAGGGCTACTGGCAGCTACCCAGAGCTACCCCAGCCCATCAGCTCCAGGTGGACGGTGTGTCTGTCTGGACACTGTAAGTGTCCCCTGAAACGTGGGCTTCATGGTTGCAGAGTGACACCAAATGGCCTGTCCCCAGTTCTTCCCAAATTTTAAAATATGCTAACAAGTTTGGCTTTTGAACCAGTTGGCCGGAGGGGTGTCCCCGACCAGGAGGGCAGCATCGGGAAACTGCATGTTGGCAGTTGGCAGACATGCAGTGGGCGGGCTGGGGTTCGACCCAGGGGCCCAAGGACTGGGCTCAGGTGTTTGGGCTTCACAGGGCCACTGAGGGGGGTCACTGGAGGCATCTGTGCAAGGGAGTGGCTCAGCCTCCTTCCACTTGGGCCCTGTCTGTGAGGAGGGTGCTCTGGGTCACTGTGGCCACACGCAGAAAGGACCTGGTGATCAGGATGTCTCAGCAGCTTTGCTGCCCTCTCACTGCTCACGGGCCTCCTGCTTCCCAGGATCAATGCCTCTTTCTTCTCCGACAGCCCCTCCCTCCCTGCTTGGTACACTGACCAGGTGATGTGAAGCCCCAGGGCCTTTGCACTTGCTCTTCCTGTAACGTCTCCACCCCAGAGCTTTGTACATGCACTCTGTCTTGTCCATCAGATCCAGGCAAAGAGGCCACCGCCTATGTCTTAGTCCACTCAGGCTGCTATAACAAACAGCCCCAGCCTGGGTGCTTTAAACAGCAAACCTTGATTTCTCACAGTCCCAAAGGCTGGAAGTCCCAGGTCAAGGTGCTGGCAGATTCTGTGTCTGGTGAGGACCTGCTCCCTGGTTCATAGATGGCCGACCTCTTGCTGTGTCCTCCTCAAGGAAGGGGCAAGAGTGCCTTGGGGATCTCTTTTAGAAGGACACTAGTCACCTCCTAGAGTCCTCACCTCCTGACACCATGACCTAGGGGATAGGATTTAACACAAGAATTTGGGGGACACTAATATTTGGTCCACAGCATCCCCTGAGAAGCCCTTCCTGACCAGCCACTGTGCCCACACTGTGTTGTCCTCTCCCAGCACTGACCCTCAGTGACCTCATGTGTCTGCCTCCCTGGTTGTCTGTCTCCTCCTTTCAGACTGTCTGGACCTGAGCTCCATTCACTGCCACGGCCCCACAGCCTAGTCCACCCCTGACCCTCGGGAGACATTCAGCACGTGATGCCCCATGAATTGTTAATGAGTGGCCATCAGAATCCCCGGCTAAACTGAAAATAGCGACCTAGCCATTTGGTTACGTGATCTGCCTACATCTGGCATGTGATTCTTTTCACTGAATTAACCAGCTGTTTCGGAGTCACACATAACCAGGCTGATTAAATTCATTTTTGCGGGTTGATCTGAGTTGATGGATTTGAACAGAGGGTTCAGCAACAGATCTCGCACACAGGGAACTTAGCCCATTGGGAATCGGTGAGGGAAGCATGGATTCTATAGCGACTGGTGTGGGGACAACTGTCTACCCGTAAATACCCGTACACTCAGATCCCTACCTCACACCACACACAAAGTGAATGCCAAGGGGATGCAAGCTCTTAACACGGACAAGAAAATGAGCACTAACATTGCAGTCAAGTTGCGGTGCCTGACGCCAAGGCCAGAACTCATGGAGGAGACTGACACAGGTCCTTCACTGACATGTCAAATACCTTGGGAGCAACCTGGCAACCTGCACGGGACAAGGTTTAAAATTAGTGACAGATGGTGGCCGGGGCGACACTGCCTCAGTTACGGAGAAGCCACTGGGAGAAGGGAGACAGTCTGAGCTCGGAAGACGCAGGGGCAGGTGGTCCTGGGAGGTTGGCCCTTAGTGGGAACGTGAAAGGATGGGATTTCTTAGCCGTCACTGCTTTTGGGGAGCACAGGGCTCAGGAAGGTTGATGGAGGAAAGCCTCTCCCAGGCCGGGATGTGGGAGCTCCTGGCAGTCACACGGGCACAGGACCCCTCAGAGCACACGGGACCTCCACAGCAGCCAGGCAGCCCCTCACACTGAGTCCAGCTTACGGGCCCCGGGGACCGTGTTGTGGTGGGACCTGGGTGGTCAGGTGGGAGTTCATGGTGATGCCAGGTGATCGGGAAGGAGACAAATCAGGAACTTTGGTTGGGAGGATCATAGCCACACAGTGAAGAGAATAGGAAGCAGCTTTAAGGTTGACAACTTGGGCGAGTTGACAGGATCCTGTCTGATGTACAGGTAGGCGCCCAACTGGTGCTCACACAGTGAGTCAGTGAGCTCGCCACCAGGCAAGACAGAGTTTACATGCCCTTCAATTCCTGGACTTACAAAGAGAAGTGAGGGGTGGGAGGGAGGGAGGGAGCCAGGAAGGAGGGGGAGAAGGAGGGAGCCAGGGGGAATGTGGGGGACGGGGGTCCTCAGGGACAAGGTGCAGGATGGGGGTCCTTGGGGATAAGGTGGGGGCGGTGGTTCTCAGGGGGCAGGTGGGGGCAGGGGTTCTCAGGGGAGAGGTGGGGAATGGGAGTCCTCAGGGGGAAGGTGGGGGCGGGGTTCCCAGGACAGAGGAGGCTTCCCTAACCTGGGCAGGAGGCTCTGGCGTCGCCGGCTGGCGGCCCCTGGGAGCCCCATCCTCAGGCACCCTGGCTGGAGCGGCCGCACACCCCCTCGCAGCACAGGGTGTCGGGTGGAAACACCCTCCGGGCTTGGCAGGCAGCTGCTGACTCGGCTTCGGCCTCGGACGCCAGGCTGGGGCTTCTGGCTGTTTGTCTCACCAGGGCTCCGCGGCCCCCCGCTGGAAGCCCACTTCCCTAATTACACGTTGGGGCCGCGGTGGGCCAGCCTGGCGGCAGTCTCGGGCTGGCTGTCATCTCAGAGGGAAATTTCCAGCCTCTGGGCCCCAGGGGACCCCGGACCCTGCTGGCTCCTGGCTGCCGTGGAGTGGGACAAGTCCGCACCCTACGGAGTGGAAACAGCTATGCCCCAAGGTCCCATGCTGGCTCCCATGGCCAGGCCGGGCCTCCTCTCCTGAGAGCTGTTTCCTTACAGTCCAGAGATAGAGCCTCCTCCTTTCGTGGCTGCAGCTGGGCTTGGACGGGGGTCAACGTCCAGCGTAGCCACCAGCTGTGTGACTTTGCCCAGGTTGCTTTACCTTTCTGAGCCCTGTCTCTGCATGTGAGGCAGGAATAATAATACTCGTATCTCCCGGGGTCTCTGTGGGGCTTGAGGGTGCGTGTGCAGTCTTGGCCACAGCAGGTGTGGCTGCCCTGAGGCCCGTCCTACCCGAGCTGGGGAAGGAGTGGGGGCCTCTCCAGGCAGAAGGCCCGGATTCCACGTCGAGCAGCAGAGCTGCCGAGGGAGGGTCCCTCCTCTGGACTCTCTTCAGCCTTCCCATGATCTGAGGGTAAAGTCAGGGACGGTGTAGGGAACCCGGCATTCTGTCACCTATCCTATGGAGGGAGCCCAGGCCTCAGGCCCAGGAAACCAGGAGCTTAAGACCCCAGACTTGCCGGCGGCCTGGTTTGAATCCAGCTCTGCAGCTTCCTTGTTCTGTTACCAGGCTCGTCACTGGGCCCCTCTGCCTCAGTTTCCCCACCTGGAAAGGGAGAGGCCAACAGTACAAGGCGTAGCGGGCTGTTATGAGGAAACCTGGGCCAGGCCATGGGCTCCTTGGAGCTTTAGGTATCTGGAGCAGGCTGTCCGGAGAGTTCCTCCAAGTTCAGGGACCCAGGGGAGCCAGAGTGTGGGCAGGAGGGGGGCAGGCAGGAGGACCAGATCAGGCCACACACGTGAAGCAAGCTCTGGGAATGTTCACGGCGTGTCCCCAGGACTCGGGGCTGGGCTGGGCACACAGTGAGGACTCAGCAGGAGCTCTGAGAATGAGTGAACGACCTTGTGAGTGAATGAATGAATGTGTGAATGAACGACTGTGTGAATGAGGGAAGGGATGTGCCAGTGAGTTAGTGTGACTTATGCTGGCGGCCCTTCCAGCCCCAGGCGCCACAGGAGCTCCCTCTGGGAGGGCAGCACTTCTCCAGAAAGTCCCCCGGCAGCCAATGCTTCTGTTGGACACCTGAGCAGGGGCGGGAGGGGCAGGGTATTCTACCAAGGCTGCTGGGGGCATGATCTCCAACCTTACTGGAAAACGGTCATCAAGTGACCAGTGACAAAAGATGGATGTGAGAATAAGGCCTCCCTCCTTCTCCCAGGAGGGCCACGTGGTGCAGAGTTTTGGAGCGAAAACCCAGAGATGCCCTCGCCTGTTGCCAGAGCACATGCATTCCCAGGGACTGATCTCAAACAAGTCAAAAGAGGACAGGGCTGCAGGGATGTGGCCCACCACCCAACAGCGGCCACAGTGCAGAAAAATAACCCAAATACCTGTAGAGGGGAGGTACACCTCATCGGGCAAAATGACGTCTCAATAAGGCAAAGACCAGAATCAGGGCCAAAAAGTATAGTGTGGTGTATTATCCACTGCTGTTGCTGTGGGCCGAGTGTGCCCCCCAGATTCCTATGTTGAAATACTAACCCCCACTTCCTCATGATGTGATCATATTTGGAGATGGGGTCTTTGAAGAGGTGATGAAGGTAAAATGACGCCATATGGGTGGACCCTAATCCAATGTGACTGGTGCTCTTATACGAAGAGATCAGGACACACACACGCACAGAGGGACACCATGTGGGGCATGGGGAGAAAACAGTCGTCTGCAACCCAAGGAGAGAAGCTGCAGGAGGAATCAGCCCTGCTGACGCGTTGATCTCCGTCGCTCGGGATTTCTGTGTTCTCCGGGACTGTGCGAGATACATTTCTGCTGTTTAAGCCACCTCGTCTGTGGGATTTTGTTAGGGCGGCCTTAGCGCACTAGGGCAGCTGTGTAAAAAATCGCCCCCAAACTTAACTGCTTAAAATAACTACAAACACTTGCTGTCCACGCAGCTTCTGAGTCCAGGATCTTGGGAGCAGCTTAGCTGGTGGGTTCTGGCTCGGGGTCCTCGTGAAGATGCGGTCAAGCTGTCGGCTGGGCTGCATCATCTGAGACGGGGCTGGAGGGTCCACTTCTAAGGGGGCCCACCTCTCACTTCTGGGACTGGCAGGTCAGTGCTGCAGGCGGGCTGGGGGACGAGCACCCCGCAAGCATCCTCCCAGCACGGCGGCCGGCATCTCTCTGGGTGAGTACTCGAGAGAGGTTTTTAGGACCTGGCTGCAGAAGTCACACTCTGTCACTCTGCAGTATCCCACCAGATACACAGGCCAGCCCTCCTCAGTGCACAGGGACCACACTGAGTGGGAACGCCGGCGTCTGAGAACCATTGGGACCACCTTGGATGCTGGCTGTGCACATAGGATTGCAGAGACTGGATTCCACGCTGCTCTGCAAGATTTTACAACTAGTAAATGAATACATTCCACCTGCATTTATAGGAAAGTCATCTGGAGAGACACGCACCTCAAAGTTCCCCAGAGTTATACTTGTGTGTTTGGGACCGCAGTAGAAATTTGGGGCTTCTCTCTGTTGTACTTGAGTTTTGTGATGAGCATGTCTTATTTGTATAATAATGTTTAAAGCTTTATTCAAAAGATAAAGAACGTGAGCAAGTCCAGAAGTTTCCAAGTCCCGACCTTGAAGCTGAAGGCTGTGCAGTGGGTCAGACCACCCTTCCCAGGGTCCAGCCTCCTGAGAAGGCAGGAAACAATTTAGTCCTCCGGTGCAAAGGTTTTCATCACAAATGGTCATCGCTGAAGTCAGGCACCCGGCCACTTCTTCCTTCATTGTTGAAGCATCAGGGTGTGTTTCTTCGGTGGGTTCTGCTGTCACCTGGGCTGAGTCGATACACAGAAGTACAGACTGAAAGTCACGAACAGGAGGAAGGAGCTCTCAAGCCAGCCTCTTGGCTAAGATTCGACGTCTCCCACTGAGGGGACGTCCACTCCTCCTCCCTGCGGTACAGAGCCACCTGGGGCTGCAGTGGGGGCGGGGAGGGAAGTCTGTCTCACTCAGGGGACCCTGGTGGGGTCACATCCTCTGGTGACCACAACAGCAGCTCCAGAAAGAGGGCTGAGCACACTGGGCACCCAGGGCACGTGCGGGGTGCCACTTCTCGGGGATTAGCACCTATACTCCCTAGCCCCCCAACCTGACCCTGAACCCCAACACAGTGGCCGAGTTATGAGACGTGTCGCTACTGCCGCTGCCCCAGGGGCTCCCAGAACCTCCACTGGCTGATGGAGGACACATGACCCCATGGAGGTGCAGGGGCATGTTGGGGTCACCTGGCTGACCAGATGGGACGGGAGACCCAGCTCGCAGCAGAAACCACCTGTGGGGGGGGAAGCCCAGCCTGCACCGGGACCCTCCTGGCACCACCGGCCAGGTGCCGCCAGCCTCCAGCCCTCTGGCCTCAGTCCCTCTCAGTCACGGGCTGTAACCAGCAATTACCAGAGAAAACCACAAACGACTGCACAAAATTGTCCCAAATCCCCAAAGCAGTGAACACACAAACCTCCCAGGGACGAGGGGCGCCTTCAGGCAGATCCTGTCTCTCAGCAGTCCCCTCGGGGCACCCAGGGTGGGCTGCAGCGGCAGCCCCTCCCGAGGCGTCCTCCGGGCTGGCGCCCCTTCTGCCCCCTCCTCATTTCGGCGCCTCCAGGATTCCGGGCTCTCCCGCAGGAAGCCGCACGGTCCCCGCAGACGGCCGGGGCTTCCTTCGGAAGTTGTTCGGCTGGAGCCTGAGGTTGGCGCGGCGAGGGGAATGAGTCCTCCTAATTACAAGTGTGCAGAAATCGCCGGCCGTCGGAAACGGGGCGATTACATGCTCGGGGCTGGCAATGCTGCAGACGGCGATCTGAAATGAATTATGGCCACTGGGCGACTTCCCCTGGAAACTCGGCTCCAGGGGTCCCCTCTGTGGGGCAGCTGCTGGACATACAGCCCCCTTCCTGGCTGGGACCGTCTCCCTCAGCTTTAAGGTTCCCCGGGGGGTAGGGGGACACCCTGACAGAGCCCTGGGCTGCCAGGGGTGGTCTCTCACACCCCTCCCTGAACTTGGGGACCCACGGATAGGAGGGGAAGAAGGCAAAGCTTCCCAGCCCCCCTCCCACTCTGAGATCCCATGCAAAGCAGCCACGAGCACGCGGGGGACAGTGGAGACCCCAGCTCGGCCCTGTGAGCCCCCGGGCGGGAGTCCCAGAGGTGGGCCTCATCCCCCACCCAGAGCCAGACCCCAGGCAAGGCCCCAGCTCCCGGAGCTTGTTTGCGGGGCCGTGAGGAGGTGGAGAGGGAGCAGCAGCCAGCGAGGGGGCTCCTGGCTCCATCTGCAGGGTGGGAACCTGGGATGTTTATGTGCCAACTCCTGGGGTCCTTCCAGTGTCCAGAGGGTCCCCAGGCTGGCCGGCTGCGGCAGGAGTGGAGGGAAGCACCACAGTGGGGCTGGCTGTGTCCCTTCTGGGTCCCCTGTGCAGGGCAGAGACCAGGGCTAGGGGACAATTCCTGAGCACCCAGGCATGCAGGAGGTGCTTAATAAATGCAGATGCCCTCCTGGGAGGGAGAGGCAAAGCGAATGAGGGAACTCTGCTCCCTTTCCAGCCCCAGCACAGGCCTGCACTGCACACAGTAGGTGCTGAGCTAAGATCTGCCCCGGGAACCACTGTGTGCCCAGGAGCTGGCCCACCCTTCCCTGGCTCGCAGCCAGGCCTTAAGGGGTTAATGGCGGGCTGGCAGGCGGCCCCCCCAATGCTGGTCCATCCCCGCCCTTTGGACTCTTCCTCTCCCCCCGTGCCCACTCATCCAGCTCCAAACAGGGCTCTGTTGTCCACCAAGGCACACGCCTGGAGGCGGGGGACATCAGGCCACTGCCCCGAGCACACGTGGGCTTGGCAGGACCACAGGAGAGGCCGCTGCCCCCTCACCGAGCTCCTGGGGCTGGTGGCCGGCTTGACAGCCTCCAGGATGGAGCTCTTGACGGGCCCTGCCCCCTCACTGGCCTCTGTCCGCAGTGGCAGCACAGGCGGCCGAGAATGTGGGCCCCACCACTTCCCACTTGCGTGGACCTGAGCCTTGGTTTCCACCCCTGCATCTCTCAGGGAAGTTGGGAGCATGAAAAGGCCATGTGGGTAGAAAACGTCCTCTCCTCCTCATGTTCCTCCAGAAACCAGTGTCTCATCTGAAGCCAAGGCACCGGACTCCTTGCAGCTGCCTATAGCCAACCTTCCTCCCAAAGTTCCAGACCAGCCCTCCGGGCACCCCGAGGGTCACCTCCAAGGCCGGCAGCCTTGGCTCATCCCTGCTGGCTTCAGGAGCCTGGTGGAGATGGTGTCAAGTCGGGGTCAGAGAGTGTCAGTCACTGCACCCCAGGCGACGTCCACTCGGGTCCAGGCCCCTCCAGGCCTCTGTGCAGTCGCACTGGTGATGGATCCACACCGTGAACCCAGCCCCATGCTGGGCCCAGCACCCCCCTCGCTGGGTTCCCAGGGCCCTGGCAGCCTGGCCACCCTGGCCAGCAGCTTCCCCTCCTCAGCCAAGCCCAGCACCCCCCAGGCTGGCACTGTGCCCTCAGGCCCCAGCCAAGTCTAGACTGATGGATGCTGGGAGCACACAGGAGCCTCTCCCACCTGGAACCCCTGCCCTTTCCCAGCCACCTCCTCATGCCCTTACACTCCTGCCCAAAGCACCCTCGTCCAGCCTTTCTGTCCTCTCCTTGGTCTGAATCAGCTTGGCCCAGCAGACACATCTTCCCACCCTGAGTTTTCCCTAGTCCAAAGGAGGGTGAGTAATTACACTGCTATAAACTGGAAACACTTCTCAGCTGCAGTGGCAGGGGCCAGCAGGTCCAGACCCCCACCCAGAGCCCGCAGCTGTGGCTGGGCTGTCTGCCTGGTGGCCGGTGGGAAAGCCAAGGCCCTGGGAGGAGGGTGGACTGTGAGACCTGTCTGGGGCTCCCCCCCGCCCATTCATCAGTCACCCAAGGTCAGACACACAGAGGGATGGACAGATAGATGGACAGACAGACAAACAGATGATTGGATGGGTTAACAGATGGACAGACGGATGGATGGATCGATGGATGGGTGAACAGGTAGACAGATGGATGTTTGGATGGATGGACAAATGGATAAATGAACAAAGTTAACAGGGCCTGGGAGGGCAAACAGCCTTCAGCTCCTTTCTCAGGGGCTCATAGAGGCAGAACCACCAGCCTGGGGGCTGAGCCCAGACTTGGCCCTCACCTGAGGGACTCACGCAAACCCTGAGTCATCCTTTCCCCGCCCTCTGAATTTGGTGGATGGTTCTGCAGGTGGGCACATTCCATGTGACCCAAAAGCTCGCCTGGGCTATTTCTTGCAAGGACTTAGAGGTCAGGCAGCCACCTCTGTCCAGCAATGCTGAGGGGCACCAGGGACAGGAAGGGCGTGGGTGGATTCCAATCCCCATCCTCTCTGCACCCATCTGTGTGCCTGGCTGCAGGGGGCTGAACGGTAACACCCCCCCAAAATTTATGTCCACGAGAACCTGTGAATAGGATCATATTTGGAAAAAGGGTCTTTGCAGATGCAATTAGGCTAAGGTTCTCTAGATGAGGTCAGCCTGGATTAGCCGGGTTGGCCCTAAACCCAATGCTGAGTCTTTATAAGAGACTGAAAAGACACATTGAGGAAGAGGCACAGATTGGAGTGATTTGGCCACTCGCCAAGGAGCACCAAGGATTGCCAGCCACCACCCCAGGGAGCCACCTCCCTCCACCTGGGTGGGCTGTTCGTTCCCTGACCACCAAGCCGGGGCCCCTGGCAACGGAGGCTGGGCACCTGGGTCACCTGGCTGCACGTCTGGCACCTGTCCTGGGTGTCTCCCCAGACTCTCTGAGCCCCAGGCCCACAGTGCAGAAGCTCCCTCCCTTCCCCTCTCAGTCCCCCAGTCCCTGGGGAGGTGGACCTGGAGGGAGGCTGTGGGCCCCCCACCGTCTCTGCATACACTGTCTCACCAGCAGCACAGCCCTGGCTCCCCCTCCTCATCCCTCCAGCCGAGGTGTGGCCATGGCGGCTGCTGCCCATCCCTGCACGCTTCACCCCTCCTCCACGCCCCCATCAAGAGTCACTCAGCTCCCTCTGGTGTAAAGGCCTTAGGAGGGGGTTCTCTTTCTTGGCAGACCCCTGACTGAAGGGCCATCCTGCTGTGAAGACACGTGCTCCCACCCACGGCCCAGAGCTGCAACTTCTGACCCGCCCCCCACCTAGGTGGCCGCAGACAACCCTGCTGGACACCTGAGCCCCGGCTGAGCTCTCTTGCTCCATGTGGCCAGTGCTCTGGTGTCCAGGTCATGGGAGTGCCGCCCACCTCAGCCCCCTTCCCACCTCCTCCCAGACAATCCCTGGGTACAGGCCGACATGAGCCAGGCTGAATGGCAAGGGGTCTTCTCAGGGGCTGTGAACGTAAGGGTCCCGCTTCACTGCAGAGCCCTGGGCTGCCGGCATGGTGCTCAGGGCAGGGCTCCCACTGGGGGACCCCCAGCCCAGCCCCCAGGATGCCCTCTGAGCTCCACAGGCCTCCCCGGCCTCCCCACCCTCTGAGGTCATTTTCCGCTCGGCCCACACCCGCTGGAAAAAGAGACCAGGACATCTCGTTGCCAAGCCAGGGGGGCCGCTGGGGAGCAGTGGGAACCCGACCAGGCAGCAATTTAAACCAGGAGGCGCAGCCCGTCAGCCGCCAAGGGAGGGGGCTGTCAGGGCCAGGCGGGGCACCCCTCAAGGAGAGGCCTCCTCTGGCACCGATGTCGGGTGACACCACACCCTCGGCCCCACGTTCACCCCATCTTACAGACACTCACAGGGCCCGCGGCAGCATGGCCATACTCAAACCCAGTGGCCCAGATCTGGGCTGGATCTGGGAGCCCCGCCAGCCGTGTGGACAGAACAGGGGTGAGTGGGGCAGCCACTCAGTCCTGGGGCACCGTAGCAAAGGACCACAGGCTGGATGGCCTGAAACAACGAAAATAATCTCTCAAAGTCTGGAGCCAGAAGTGTGAAATCAAGGTGTTGCAGGGCCCGGCTCCCTCTGAGGCTCCTGAGAGGCTCCCTCCTGCCTCGTCCAGCTTCTGGGGCTGCCAGTGTCCCTGGGTTTGTGGCCACGTCCCTCCCGTCTCTGCCTCGTCGTCACACAGCCGTCCTTCTGCGTCTGTGTTTAGGTTTTCTTTTCCCGCATGGACACCAGCCACCCTCCCTCCGCCATGCCAGTCTGACCTCATCGTAACTCGATTAATCTGAAAAGACCCTATTTCCAAATAAAGTCACTTTCTGAGGTTGTGGGCGGACATGAGTTTTTTTTTTTTTTTTTTTTTTTTTTTAATAAATTTATTTATTTATTTATTTTTGGCTGTGTTGGGTCTTCGTTTCTGTGCGAGGGCTTTCTCTAGTTGCGGCAAGTGGGGGCCACTCTTCATCGCGGTGCGCGGGCCTCTCATTATCGCGGCCTCTCTTATTGCGGAGCACAGGCTCCAGACGCGCAGGCTCAGTAGTTGTGGCTCACGGGCCTAGTTGCTCCGCGGCATGTGGGATCTTCCCAGACCAGGGCTCGAACCCGTGTCCCCTGCATTGGCAGGCAGATTCTCAACCACTGCGCCACCAGGGAAGCCCCGGACATGAGTTTTGAGGGGACCTGTAGAGTGTCCCGGGATGTGAGCAGAGGCCTTGCGTCAGGAAACCATGTCTGACGAATGAGGAGCCGCTTACAGAGCATGGGCCATGCGGCACCAGGGCAGGCAGTGCCGGGGTCCTGCGGCCAAAACGCAGCCGGGTGTCAGAGGAGCAGCTGGAGGCTTTGGGGCAGGCTTGGCTGGGGCGGGGGGAGCAGCGGAGAGAGAGGCGTGCGACCCCGGGGCTGGGAGCCCGCCCGGGCCCTGCAGCCGGCTCACTGTGCATGCTGGCACATGCAGTGGTCAGCAGATGCTCATGGAGTGACCAGGAGTGAGGGGGCAGCAGGATTGTGGAAGGAAAAAGGCTCCGAGTCAGAGAAAATGAGTCGTCGGGGCCCAGGCAGTTTGGGGGGCATGTCGGGGCCCGGAGGGGAGGTGGAGAGAGTCTGAGGGAGAGACGGCTGTCCTCGGGGCAGACATGTGTCTGGGGCTTGGTGGCCACAGTCGGCCTTCCCAGGTGACAGATGTCCATGGTGCTGAGCGGAGAAGAGCTCATACACCTCCCGGCAGCCAGCGAGGGGTGGGTGGGCTGTGGCTTCCCTGGGGGCGGGGTGAGGGTGCCGAGGCCTCTGGGGGCCTTGGCAGGGGTGGGGTGGGGGATGGCTCACAGGGAGAGTCAGCTGAGAGGGTAGCTGTGTTGGGGATGGGGCGGCAGCTTGTCTGGCGGGAAGGCGTAGGGAGGCTAAGGAGCACGCCGACTTCCTTCCTGGGGCGGAAACTCCGCGCATCGGCCGTGATAGGAAGCAGTTGTGTGTCTTGGAATTTGGAGAGGGGGTCCCGGCCTCCCCGGACCCGCGCCAAGCATCTCCTGGGGCTCCCGGTCTGCAGGCTCCAGAGGAAGAGAGGCCATCTGCTTTGCGTCTGGCAGACAGTCTGGGGCTGCCCCTCTCTGGCCTGGGGGCCGCCCTCCCAGGTGGGGGCATCCTGCAAACCTGCCCCCACCCTCCACGTGTGGAAATAGGAGAATGATCACGGCAGCTGGGCCGCCTGTGCCGTGCGTAACGCTAGCGTAAGGCCTGTTGTCCTCGCTAAACCCCACTGGGCAAGGAGGCCGAGACTTCCAGAAGGTTCCAGGGTGCCCCCACCCCCATAATAGCCCACTGGCCCATTGGCCCCTCGTCAGACCAGCCAGCCTGTCCCTGGCCAGGGTCTTGCACGTGGGGCCTGGGGTCTCTCTCAGGGCCCCACGTTGTGGGGAGAGGGCGCCCCACGGAGCCTGAGAGGCTGGGCTTCCATCCAGGCAGGAGCCGCGGTGCCGCATGCAAGGGTCCCTGCCCCACCAGGGGAGCCCCTCGGCACGACACTTCCGGGGCACTGAGCTTCCAACCCCTAGGAAGGGGGCTGCCCTTCCGCTGGCGGTTGTCACTCGGATTCATCCTGAAGGCAGCGGGCAGTACAGTCAGGCTGCGGAGGAACATGGGCCCAGCTCCCTGTGTCACCGCAGGAGACCGGCCCCCCTTCGGGGCCGAGAAAACAGATAAGGACTTGTTCGGAGACATGACACCTGCATGAGAACCTGGTGACAGAGAGCTGCGTGACTAGGTTTTTTCCACTTTTTTGTGGTAAAATACACATAACATAAAATTTACTGTTTTAACCATTTTTAAATGCACAGTTTAGTGGTGTTAGGCACATTCACATTGTTGTGCGACCATCACCACCGTCCATCTCAGAACGTCCTCATCTTCCCAAATTGAGATGCCATCACCCAGTGTATCCAGAATATTATCATTGCCCCATGTAATTAATATCAAAATTATTAATGAGGTGGTTTACAGTTTTTTAATTTAATTTTTATTTATTTATTTCTGGCTGTGTTGGGTCTTCGTTGCGGTGCACAGGCTTCTCATTGCGGTGGCTTCTCTTGTTGCGGAGCACAGGCTCTAGGCACACGGGCTTCGGTAGTTGTGGCACGTGGTCTCAGTAGTTGTGGCTCAGAGGCTCTAGAGCGCAGGCTCAGTAGTTGTGGCACACGGGGTTAGTTGCTCCACGGCATGTGGGATCTTCCCGGACCAGGGCTCGAACCCGTGTCCCCTGCATTGGCAGGCAGATTCTTAGCCACTGTGCCACCAGGGAAGCCTGGTTTACATTTTTAAAACCAGTTTTATTGACATATAATTCACACACCATACAATTCACCCACTTAAAGTCTACACTTCAATGGCTTTTAATATATTCAGAGCTGTGCAGCCATCTCCACAGTCAATTTTAGAACATATTCATCCCCACAAAGAGAAGTCATTCCCAATGCCCCCCTCCCCTCCCAGCCCCGGCAACCACTAATCCACTCTCTGTCTGTGGATTTGTTCTGGATGCTTCACATAAATGGAATCACACACGATGTGGTCTTCTGTGCCTGGCTTCTCTCACTGGGCATCACATTTTTAAGGTTCATCATGTGGTGGCCTGTGTCAGTGCTTCGTTCTCTTTTATGGCTGCATAATATTCTATTACATGGATCTACCGCATTACATTCTTTTTTTAGGTCTTGGAAATCTGGCCAGCATTTTACACTGACGGTTCATCTCTACTTGGACTGGCCACATTTACGGTCAGCAGCCCCGAGTGGCCCCTTTGAGCCCCGGTTGTCCGACAGTCGACCATGATATACCTTAGGAAGTTTGCACCGAAACGAGGAAAAAGTTAACGGCTCTGACGTTTCAGAAAGAAAGAAAAGGAGACTGTCCTCTGAAGATGTTTTCCAACTGGCTCCTTGCATTTGGTTTTCTATCGGAACAAGCTTGAATGTTTGGGGGAAGGTAGGTGGGAAACCTGCCAAATCCTTTTGGGTGACGCATCCTGACCACATTGTGCTGCTGCTCAAAGGGGCTGGGGCACAGAGGCGGGCTCACCCTTGCCCAGCAGCCACCGTCCTGCTCCCCGAGCGACACAGACACCCTGCCTGCACCACTTCTCAGAGGGCGCCTCCTGGGCCCTCAGCCGTGTCCATGGCAACCCTGGCCTTCAATGCCCCGGGGAAGGTGGTCTTCTCAGGGGTGCCGGGCATCCCAGCCGGTGAGCTGCTCCCAGCCGAGCCCTCACCCATGGGATCAGTTTACCTGCTGGATGCCATTGTGTCCTCCTGCTCCCTGCCTGGAAGCCAGGCCATGGGAGCTTCTGCATCTTGCTGTGACCTGGGGGTGGGCACAGAGGCCCTTTCTCCCACCAGGCCCCATGCCATCCCAGCACTCCAATCTCCACTGAGTCTGGATCCCACGTCAGCTGGGGTGCTGGGTGCTGCCACCCCCTTTTACAGATGGGGAAACAGGCTCGGTGTCAGGTCAGGGTCACCCCCACTTGGTGGGGTGGGGCTGCGACTCAAACCCAGGGTTTCTGGCTCCTGTCTCTTTTGCCTCCTCATTGATATTCATAGTGACCACTCCTCACACACGGGGCACAGAGCCCTTTCTACACGGGGTGCAGAGCCAAGCTCAGCAAGGCCGGAAGTAGGTGAGGCCACTTCACACATGTGAGGACTGAGGCTCCGAGAGAGCCGGGATCCGCTGGGGGCACCAGCTGGGAGGCAGGTCCTGCCCACCTTCCCAGTGGCCTTCCTGGTCAGGGGGTGGAATCCCCACACTGTGGTGGGGCAGGTCTGACAGAGAGGAAACCGAGATCTGGGGAGGGCCCTGGAGCGCCCAGCCAGCCAGCCTGCCCCCTGCGTTGACTGAGCTGCTGCTCAGGACCATCCCCACAGCTTCTCCACCAGGCTGGGTCCTCCGCAGCTGGGCCTCAACTTTGCCAGTCAACGTTCAGGGTCAGCGGCCTCCAGCCCCCGCTGCAGTCTCAGGGCTGAGGGACAAGAAGTGGTCTAATCTGAGCCACCTGCCCAACCCAGATGCCCTGAGGTGGGACTCAGGGCTCCCCAGCTGCACTGTGTCCCCCCAGGAAGCAGGAACCAGCGTCTCTGGCCCAGTACATCCTGACGAAGGGCCCTTGCCCACCGGGGGAAGCTGCCTGGCCACCAGCTCTGCATCCCCACCCCTAGCCCCGCAGAGCTGAGAGCTGCGCCATCACTTTGGGAGCCAGGCACCCATGAGTCACCCCAGGGAATTCCACCCACACATCCAGCAGGGTGGGGCCTCCGGGCCCAGTTGCTCTCGCTAGAAGTGGAAGGAACGTCCTGCAGAGGTGCCTCGGCCGCTTGCCAAGTGGACTCCAGGGTGTTTTCCAGGAAGATCAGGAAGTGAAATTGCTCCTCATCCAGCCCTGGGGGCAGGGACCCTGGCTGGCCCCCAGGGAGGGAGAGCAGACCCTTCCCCACGGGCTCACCTTCACCAGGGCCCCTACAGCTGCACCCCCTGGACGCCATCCCCATCGTCCTGTGGCCAGGCGCCCTGCACTGGGCAGGCAGGAAGCCCGCCACGCCAGCTCCTGGGGGTGGAGGGTGGGGGAGAAAGGACGCCTTCGAGGGCGTGGCCGGTCCCTGTGGAGCTAGCTGAGGCGGGAGTGAGGGCTGGGCAGGGTGAGTGGTAAGTCAGACCCCGAGGAACATGCGGAGACCCTGATTCTGGGGGCAGCAATCTGACCAGCAAGCTCAGGCTGGGATGGAGGACCATGCTGGAGTTTGAGCCCCTTGATCAGAGTCAGGGGGCTGGATGCAGGTCAACACAACGCCTGCTGCCCGTACCCCATAGCCAGTCAGCCACTCAGGGTGGCCTCAGCCATCAGAATCCCTGTCTGCACCCTGCATTCCAGCCAGGAAAACCCCGCTTCCCTCACTTTGCTAGGGATTCGCCCAGAAGCAGAAGTGTGTTCAGATCACCTGAAAGCCCGGTGAGGGTCACTGCAGGGTGAGGGACATGCAACTTTCTGTGCCACGCCCCTAAACAGGCCCCTGGGCACAGAAGTCACTGGTGGAAGTTCGGAAAACCTCCAACACCCCGGCTTGGAAGCAAAACCTGGAGGTCTCGATGGCGTAGCCATTTTCCTTCTGGATGGAGGGGACACCGGGTCACAGATGGAGTGTTCCAGCCCGTGATTGAGGCCTCCGTGCCACCCCCGCCACCCCCCGCTCTCACATCAGCCGGGCTGCAAACCCCAGCTAACTGGGTCCCTCTCCCAGCTTGCGGGCAACGTCTGCTGGGTCCGCCCTCCGCCCCCCTGGCGCCAGGCCGGCCTGCCGGGGAGGGGCTGCCGGCCACGTTAATCTATCAGTTCCTGGTGTGCCCTGGCTCCAAACAGCAGAGGGACAAGTAGACGCTCGCTTGGAGCCCCCGGGACTGCTGATAATGCAGCCCCTCCCAGCACGACCCCACCAGCAGGCTGGAGCCAGGGCCAGAGTTCAAACTCATTAGCACACGCAAAACGCAAAACGGGAGTCCAAGGATGTCCTCCTGCCCTGACCTCCCAACCTCCCATCTCTCACTGGTGAAGGATCACCACTGGTGAAGGATCCCTCCTCACCCGGCTCCGGTTGCTGTGATGTCACCAGGCCCTGGTCCCCTGCCACCAGGAGCAGCGTCCCCCACTGGCTTTGTGTGGCCTCTGGAGGTGAGGCAAGAACCCGGCACCACGCGGTGCCCCGGGTCCCCCACTGCTCATCCCCCCTCCAGAGCACCCCCAGCCTTCATCCACCATGCCTGGAAAGCCCCCCGGAGATGGTGCCTTCAAGTTCCCGAGGGGGAGGGAGACATCTGCGTACAGATCCTCGGCCCACTGGCCTCCGACTCGGCGGCTCACGCATTCACACGCTCACAAACACGTGCACACGCACTGCTCTGAGCACAGGGTGAGAGCAGAGCTGCAAAAGCCCTCAGACAAATGTCCTTGCATCCGCCTTGCTAGTCCTGGTGCAGAGGCTGTTTTTCTGGCCAGGGGTTGCCCAAGACACAGTGAAGAGCCTGAGGGAACAGAGAAGCCGTGGGCAGGCAGGCGTTTTCCTGGGAGGAGGGTCTGTGCTTTCAGAGGGTTTCTACCCCAGTCAGGACCCCTTCGGCAGGGTGGACACACGGCTGCCTGGGGTCTCATACACGGAGCAGAATGATTTCCACACCCCCAGCCCAGACCCGTGATGTGTCCAAATGCAGTGCAGGGCAGGTGCCGACCACACCTTGGAGAGGGCCGCTGCCCCCATGGACTTCCAGGACATGGGGAATAGTTGCCATGGCCCCCAGAGGCCGCCAGGAGGGCTGGTCCAGGACAGCTGCTCCGGCATCCCTTTGGCTGTGTCTGCACGGTGGGCCGGCCCCAACCTCACACACCTGGATGACAGGTGACCTGAGGACCCACCTGACACGCCCTTGGGAAAGTACTGGGCTCTGCTGCATCTCAGCCAAACCCTGGCCCCTCCAGACACCAGCCAAACAACCGTGAACGTCTCAGTGGCCCAACAAAGAGTGACAGGGTCCCCGCAAACCCTAAAAATGCAGTTAAAGAGAAAGCAACAGGCCAGTCAGTGCATGATTTACTCCAGCAAAGCACAGCTGCAAAAGCCAGACCCAGTGCCGGGCAGTCTGCAGTGACCTCAGCCCCTCCCGCACCTTCTGCCTGGGACTCAGATGACTTTGCCATCCGTTTACACGGGTGCTAATGGCCAAGGGTTGTGGGCTGGGCAGCGGGAGAACCGAGGGGCCAGGCAGTGCCTGTGGGCACAGCCGTCTGCACGGCCAGGGGCTGGAGACGCCAGCCCAGTCGGGCCGTTGCCCTGTCTGTCGCCGGCCCTGCGCGGCGTGCCTCGCTGGGTTTCAGCTGCCTTCCGAGAGCGGTCCCCTGCTTGCTGATTTGTGGCCGACTTAATCCCACACTAATTAGATTTCTGCGTTGGTGGCGAAAGGGCCCCGTGCCGTGCGTGCCAGCCCCCTGGCAGCCCAGCCTGTGGCTTGTTTTGCACAGAATTTTAATTGTTTCCAAATTAATCCTCGGACTTGAGTGAGCTCAGCACAGATAAGCCGGTCGCCGGGAGGGGAGCAGCCGCGTTCCCATCTCCCCGGGCCGGGGCTGGCAGCCCTCCGGTGGGGCGGCGCGGGGAGGCCGAGCCTCGGACATGACGCGATCGCCCAGAAATGTCCAGGCCATCTCCCACCTCCTGCCTCTGAGAGCGCTGCTGGGCTGCCCGGCCCTGGGAGTTTTCCTTCTGTTTGCTCTTGGCTCAGCTTCCCTCCTAATCCTATTTTCGCCAGTTTCTATCCAATTTAATACAGCTTCTGTAAGTCAGAATTAATTACCCTGTGTGCTTCCAGCCCCGCGTCCTCTGCTCACCGTTCGAGGGCTGGGCTCAGAAAGGTGGGGGTCGGAAGGCAGGCAGGTGGAGGAGAGGAAGACAGCCCCACACGTGGAGGAGGGTTTGGTGTCCCACTTCCGCACCAGGGAGCCCTACCAGGCTGAAGAGGCTGGGTCCCAACACCGCAGCATGAAGGACCAGCCTCTTCCACCAGGAAGCCTTCCCTGATTGCCTCGGCCTCCCCGGGCTCCGCCAACAACCACAACGTGTACCCAACGCCAAGCCCGCCGTCCCCACCACCCTCAGGGAAGGACCCACGATGGACTCGAGCACCTTGCAAAATGTGTCCATTACCTTCGGATAAAAAACCAAGAAAGATACCGCAGGCTACAGAAGAAAAAAATAGATAAATGACTTCACCAAACTAAAAACTTTTGTGCTGCAAAGGCATCATCAGGAAAAGAAAAAGACAACCTACAGATCGGGAGATGTTTGCAAGTCATGTATCTGATAAAGGAGTAGTGTCTAGAATATAGAGAAAGCTCGAACAACTCAGCAATAAGAAGACAGATTACCTACTTTAAAAAATGGGTAAAGGATTTTTTTTTTTATGGCTGCGTTGGGTCTTCACTGCTGCACGTGGGCTTTCTCTAGTTGCGGCGAGTGAGGGCTACTCTTCGTTGCAGTGTGTGGGCTTCTCATTGTGGTGACTTCTCTTGCTGCAGAGCACGGGCTCTAAGAGCGTGGGCTTCAGTAGTTGTGGCACGCGGACTCAGTAGTTGTGGCTCGCGGGCTCTAGAGCGCAGGCTCAGTAGTTGTGGCGCACAGGCTTAGTTGCTCCGCGGCACGTGGGATCCTCCCGGACCAGGGCTCGAACCCATGTCCCCTGCATTGGCAGGTGGATTCTTAACCACTGCGCCACCAGGGAAGTCCTGGGTAAAGGATTTGCATAGACATTTCTCCAAAGGAGATACACAAATGGCCAGTTAGTACATGAAAAGATGCTCAACATCATCACTCATCTGGGAAATGCAAACTAAAACCACTATGAGATACCACCTCACACCCACAAGGATGGCCAGGATCAAAAAACAAAACAAACCCCAGAAAATGACGAGTGTTGGGGAGGATGTGGTCGTGGAAGCTTGTGCACTGCTGGTGGGAATGGAAATGGTGCAGCCACCAGGGAAAATAATACGGCACTTCCTCCAAAGGTTAAACACAGGATTACCATGAGATCCAGCAATTCCACTTCCAGGTAGTCACCTGAGGTAATTGAAAACATATGTCCACACAAGAACTTGTGCACAAATGTTCATAGCATGATTCACAGCAGCCAAAAGTGGAAACAACCCAAATGTCCAACAGAGGAATGGATGAGCATAATGTGGTCTATCCACACAACGGAATACAATTCAGCCATAAAAAGGAAGTACTGACGCACACTACAACACGGATGAACCTCAAAAACATCACGCTCAGTAAAATAAGCCAGATACAGAAAGACACACACTGTACGATTGTCCCTTTATGAAATGTCCAGAACAGGCAAATCCACTGGGGCAGAAAGTAGATTAGTGGTTGTCTAGGGATGGGGGCTAAGGGAGGGATGGCCGAGGGGTATGGGGTTTCCTTTAGGTGGTTCCGAAATGGATTGTGATCCTGGTTGCCCAACTCCAGTATCTGTAGTGAGTATCCTAAGAACAATTTAATCCTACACTTTAAAATGGCAAATCTTGGGACTTCCCTGGTGGTGCAGCGGATAAGACTCTGCACTCCTGATGCAGGGGGCCCAGGTTTGATCCCTGGTCAGGGAACTAGATCCCACATGCATGACACAACTAGAGTTCACATGCCACAGCTAAGAAGCCTGCTTGCCGCAACTAAGGAGCCCACCGGCCACAACTAAGACCCGGAGCAGCCAAACAAACAAATAAATAAATATTTCAAAAAATAATAATGAAATGGCAAATATTACTGCAGGTTAAGTAATCTAAGAAAAGTGATCATAAAAAAAATGAATAATGAGTGAAGAAAGGAAGAAGAAGTACCAAAAGAAACCAAGAAGTCCAGAGAGTGCCCAGAGCCCCCAAGGCAGTTGAGGTGGGTCACAACCTCTGCTTAGAGTTTCCCAGTAGGCAGAGCAAAGATGGAAATGCACTCACAATGATGCCCTTTGCCTCCGTGATCACATTCCAGGAACTTCTCACCTGTCAGCCAAGTTCATCCCCAGCAGAAACAGGCAGGAGGCTGGCTTTACAGATGAGAGCACCGAGGCAAGGCCAAGGTCACCAACTGGCGAATGACAGAGACCAGATAGGCACCCAGGCACTCTGCACTCCCCACTGCTTCCCCACCTGCCCGTTTGTGTCCACAGAGATGTGAGCAGTCACCACCAGCAAGAGCGGCCACACATGGCCTTTCCAAAGGAGGTTCTGTAACCTGTTCTTGAAGACGGGGTGTGGGGGGGTTCACCCCCACAGGGTAACACACACCAGGACCAGCCAGGTGTCCCTTGCAGACAGAGGGCAGGATTGGGGGCAGCCCCGGGGAGCACATCCAGGGCTCATCACAGAAGGATGCTGGCCAGGGAGGCGGATCCTGGCCACCACCATGACTAAAGTTTAAAGAATGTTTGAAGCCTTGAGGATTTTATTAAAGGGCCCATTCCTGAGGGCATTTGGGAGTGTCTTGGTCCCTGGGCAGGGAGACCCTGCTTCCCGAGGTTGTCGGCCTGGCCCCCCCGGATGTGCACACAGAAGCACGCACGCCCGTGGATTTGAGCAACGCTCCAGACATGCCTGTCTCTCCAAGGCCCCAGGCCCTGGGGGTTCCAGGCTTGTGGTCTTGGTGGTGTCTTCCTCTTTACCACTTTTCCCTGGGGCGACATTGAGGGGGGGAGCGGGCGCCACAAGACCACAGTTCCCACGGCCAGCGGCCCCTCAGAAGACCTGGCTGGGGCCCCAACAGAGGGGGAGGCCCGGGGGTCCCTGCAGCCTGTGCCTGGCTTGCTCTTTCCTGGGACGCTCCGCACTGGGCTCTGCCCGATTCTCAAATGCCCGGCGTTGCAGTCCTGGGAGCGATGTGCCAGGCTCAGGTCTCCTGCAGAGTTCAGCTCGGGGGCTGGGAGTCTCAACCCCCGCAAATCCTGAGGCCCTCTGCCAAAGAGAACCATGTCGCTGCCTGCGCCTCACTTCCCTGTACTGGACCCGGGGAAGAGGGGGCGCCCGGCCCCGCAGTGACCCTGCCTGGAGTTTAGACAGGTGGTCGGGCCCTGCCTCTGATGTCAGAGTTCCAAAAAGGGCCACTGGGGCGGACAGGAGTGCAGGGGGCTCCCCCAGGGGCACTGCGGGATCTGTCCCGGCCTCTATCCAGCTGCTGGCGGTTCCTGGGCGCCGGGCAACGAGTTGCCAGTCTTCACGGGCGCTCTCCCTGAGTGCGCTGTGTCCACACCTTCTCTGAAGGATTCCAGGCCCATTGGGTTAGGGTCCACCCCACTCAGGAATGACCACATCTTACCTTCACTAACTATAGCTGCAATGACTCTGTTTCCAAATGAGGTCCCCCTTGGAACTACTGGGGGTCAGCACTTCAATACAGGAATTTTAGAGGGTCACAATTCAACCCTTAACATCCCCAACAGAATTCCACCATAACACAACTCGTGTGAGGCTGAAATGTGTGCTGGGGAGTGGACCGCACCCGACAACACTGTTGGCCTGGGTGCAGGTTCTGGGTGTGGGGGCAGCTCTGCAGGGCCTGGTTGGGGGAAGGGGTGGTGGTTCCGAGGGGTGCCAAGGCCCGATGGGCTGCACTGGGAACAGAGAGCACAGAGAGTGGGGTCCCTGGGGTCCTGCCACGTGGGGCCCGGGGCCGTGTTACGAATTTGCCCACCAGCTGACCTGAGATGGGATTACCCTGGGTTATCTGGGTGGGCCCAGTGTCATCCCACGGGTCTTCAGAAGTGGACGAGGAGGCCAAGGAGATGTGAGTGAACATGGAGGAGGGGGCTGAGCCAGGGACGTGGCGCCTCCAGAAGCTGGAAAATGCAGGAAATGATTCTGCCCTGGAGCCTCTGAGGAGCCGGCCCAGCAGACACTGTGATTTCAGCCCGCGTGGGACTCCCGACCACCAGACTGTGAGAGAATAAAATGTCACTGTCTTAAGGCACTGAGTTTGTGTGATTTGTTACAGCAGCCACAGGACACCAGTACGCCCCTGTCCCCTCCCCCCCCCAGAACAGGGGGTTCCAGGAACGAGGCCCAGAGCCCTGTGCCACCAGGTGGATCCAGCTAACCAGCCACAGAGGCTTTTGACTGAATGCTGGTCTAGTGCCACGGAGAGTTCCCCAGAAGGACGAGAAGGAACACAGTACGGCCACACCTGTGACAGACGCTGCACGTCTGATGCCACGAACGGCCCTGCCCTGTGAGCTCCACCTCGATGAAGGACAGCTCACTTTGATGGGCGACCAGAGCTCTGAATGTGCCTGTCCTCGTGGCCTAAGGCCTGGGGCAGCCTAGGGGGACCTGGAGCTCATGGGAGGCCTGAGGGACCCTGACAGGGCTATGTGCCCCCCTGTCGCACCCCAGGCCCTGGAGGCCTCTGTCCTCTGCCAACCCCGGCCCAAGCGGCCGGCCTGTCCAGCTGCTCCGAGCAGACGCAGCCACAGAGAGTGGGCCCAGCCCCAATACACACAGCCCAGAGCCCTGGCTGAGAGCAGCCTCCCAGTGGGAGCGGCCGCCAGCTGTCCAGAGCGCCGTCTCCGTCGCTGAGACTGGTGGGGTTGTGCCACCCCCAAACACTGTCCCTAAACTTGGACAGCGTGTACAGTGCTCCGTGCCACCCCACTGCTCAGACGGGGAGACTGAGGCTCAGAGGGCCAGGGGCCACCAGCTCTGAAGCCCACACCCAGACCCCCACCCTAAAGGGACAGCTCACCCATCCTATTCTGTGGACAGACCTGGGGAGGGGCCAGGAGGGGAATAGACACCCACTGGAGCTCAGGCTGCCACTGGGGTGGGGTGTCTGGACCTCGGCCCCCACCTCTCCTGGAGCTGGGAATGGTAGCCCACGAGAACTGTCAGGCCTGGAGGAACCCCAAGCCCCTGGCCCATCTCCGCCCTTGGGCCACTGCATCCCCCTCCAAGAAGTGCAGCCCGGGTGGGTCTCCAGAGCCCACACCTCATCAAGTGAGAAGGAGCTCCCTTGGGGGCCCTGCAGTGTGGATGGGGTCCCTCAAGCCAGCCACTGGCCATCCCTGCAGCCCTTGCCCATCTTGCTCACCCCAGGGTCCTCCGGGGTCACGGCGCCTAGGACCTCACAGGTTCTCAGAGACAGAGCTTCACCCCAGACCCAGGGTCCCGCCTCTTGGCACAGCTGCTCAGAGCCCAGCACACAGTAGAGTCTCCCTAAACACCTGTCAGATGCAGGTGGAGTAAGGGGCTCCTGGCCGGCAGCAGCTCCCCCTGCCCCCGGCCACTAGGACTCCAGTTAGAGCTAGACCGCTGCCCTGGGCCAGGCTCGGCCCCACCAGCCTCCACTCCCCAAGCACCTGGCCAGCTCCTCCTGCAGCTCTGTGTCCCCAGCACAGCCGGGACTGCACTGGAGCCAGTGGAGGTTGGAACAGCCCACAGGGAGCCACTAGGGGTCTGGACACAGAGTGGATCCAGGGGAGGTGGGGCTTTCGAGCAGGAAGACCCCGGCACCTGCTTCACAGGCAGATGAGGGGGCAAAGAGGACATGTATGAACCTGTGCCTGCAACCTGCATGTGTATGAGCACCACACATGTCCGCGTGCACGTCCCTGTGTGTGTACGAGCACGGCAGTGTGTGCACATGTGTGCACTTCTGTATGTGCGCATCTACCTTGTGGGGTGCTCCTGTGAGCTTTGGGAGCCATGAAGAGCCCAGCCCAGCCCCAGGATCCCTGTGGGCCATGGCCATCTGTCCTCCCTGGACACTGTTGGAGCTGGGCCCTGGGCCTGGGGTGGAGCTGAGCAGGTCCCTCGGCCCTTCCCACCTCAGATGCCCAACCCCCCACCCCCCCACCCCCCAATCCCCCACTCTGTGACTGTGGGGAGGGACTGTCGGGCAGGACAATGGCGCGGACAAAGGCAGGGAGGTGGGACCCAGCACAGCCTGTTCCCAAGACTGGGCAGCATCGGTGGGACACCCCAAGGCCGAACAGCCAGGACCAGAACGGTGGCCTGAGCGCAGGCGTCCCAGGACCCAGGGCAGCCCCTCCCAGCGCTCTGCAGTGACCCTGGGCTGCCTTCCCAAAAGTATGGATTCCAGAGCAGCTGTTCGGCTATTGAATCACCTTGGGAAATACAGACAGACACTGCCTGGCAGAGCCGGGGTAATCCACGCCTTCCTGGGGACACGGTGACCACCGGGGAGCCCTGAAGACTGATTTTCCACCCGATTTAGCCAGCTCCTCTGTCCCTCCCAGCGTGGCCCCCACCGTGCTCTGGGCAGGGCTGCCCTGGACCTCCCCCTCCCCCAGCCCCAGCCCCGCCTTCCTGTGTGGGGCTCCTGGGTGTCAGTGAGCTGAAGGGTGTGGCTCCCCCATCGCCCCCCAATGGGCCCCACACTGAGGATTCAGGTGCCTTGGGTGAGAACCCTTCTTGCTGGCAGGTCTGTGCTTCTTCCAGTGTGTGTGGACCGGAAAGAGAACTCCACCAGCATCACAGACCTGCCTCAGGAAACCTCTTTTCAAACAGGCTTGAAGCTCAAGTGGATTTATTTTGAAGAAAAGTAGGTCACTAGCAGCACAGGTGGCCATGGGTCCAGCAAGGCAAACAGTGTTGACAACAACCTCCTTGAGTGCGCGCACGTCTGAACAGGTATCGGGGAGATAAATCGGGTTAACAGGTGTCTTTCAGCACCTACTATGCACCCAGCTCCACGCTACCCACCAGTTGAGTGTCTTTAAGCAGAGAGAAGTGCGTCATCCCTGAGGCCCAGGAGTTGTGATCCCCGCTGAGAGTGGGCCAGGGGCAGGGGCAGGACAAGCCCTGGGGTTTCCTGACCCACAGGGGGAGGAGGGTGAGGCCACTGGCCGGAGGGGGAAGGAGCCGTGTCCCTGGCCTCATGGACACCCGGCTGGTCAATCACGGAGATGGTTTCTTCCGGCTCCCCGGGCCCGCCGGGCACCACACTCCTGCTCTCTCCATTCACCAGCTTCTCTCTCCTCCCCAGGGGGTTGTGGTCCGTCAGAATCAGGACAGAGTCAACCCCTGCGGAAGCCTCCTCTACCATGTGGGACAGTCAGGTAGCCGGTGATGGATGGAGAGACCAAAGGGATGCGGCCACTAGCCAGGAACACCACAGATTGCCGGCAACCAGGAGGCTGCAGGAAACCAGTGCAGACAAGGGTCCAGGAACCCAGGACCACAAATGGGTTAAAACAACAGGAACGTAATCTCTCACAGCTCTGGAGGCCAGGTCGAAAATCAATGTGTCAACAGGGTTGAATTCTTCCTGAGGCTCCAGGGGAGGATCCTTCCTGCCTCGTCCAGCTCCTGGTGGCCCCGGGCCGTCCTGGGCTCCTGACCGCGTGCCCCAGCCTCTGCCTCCGTCCTAACACAGCTGTCCTCTCCCCATGTCTTCTTAACGTCTGCCAGGGTAGGACAACTCCGGGCCATGCCCAGTCCTGCCCACGGGACGGAGCCCGGTGCCCATGGCGCTAACCTGATTGCTCCCCAGCATTCCTGGAATCATGTCCTCCTGGAACCCTTGTCTCCGGACACGCTGGGCTCAGGCCATCTCCCTCGATACCCGGAGATCACTGAGGGGAAATGCTGGCTGCAAGACGCTCACGCGGAGAACACCTGCCTCACCTTTCTGCGTTTCTCCTCCTGTGGAGGTGAGGGTCTCCTGCCCGTGGATGGGCCTCATGGACGCATAGCTGGTCACCCCGAGCAGAAGCAGCCTCGGCCTAGCAGTGTCATGGCAACCACCGCGGCTGCACACTTGCCCCCACATGCCTGGAGCCCCGGCCAGCCGCGGCACTGCCGAAGGCCCTCTGGTTTCCGTGTCGTGGCTCAGGCTGCCCTGCTTGTTAACAGGCAGGTTTTAAATTCGGGGTTAATACCACGGTCCAGCACTCAGCACCTCAAATTTACAGCAGGAAGTCCTCCGAGGTCCCTCTGCACCCGGCCTTATTTATGGCCTCACACTCGAGATGCCAGATGCCCCCGCCCACCCCACCCCAGGGAGGCTGGACCTGGGCACAGGATGGGGCGCAGGATGGGGCGGCGGTCGCCTAAAGAAGCATGACTCGGGCCAGGCCTTGCCGGCCAACAGCTGTGCCTGAAGCAGCTGCTGGCCAAGGCAGCCCGGTCGGGCCTGGAACAGGCGGGCCAGCCAGGTGCCCTGCAGCCAGGCCAGGGCCCCCACCTGTGCAGCCCCCACGTTCCTCCCTCCTGATGGACGAGGAGACCGGCTTGGTGGATGCTGTGCCCGCCTGTCCCTCCGTGGGTGCCCCCCAGGCCGGGTCCTTAATGTCCCAGCAGTAGGCACATAACCTGCAGGGTGTGCTAGGAGGACGGAGGCTCAGACAGCGGCCTTGAGTCTCCCTCTGCCAGCATCAAGATGGCATTTCAGTCCTGTTTCTGCAAAGCCCTTTCCGTGGACATTGTCTGAACACCTACTGTGCGCTCAGCCCACAGACCAGCCTCTGTGTTCAGTCTCGGCCCCAGAATGCCTCTGTGCCGCCCGCCGGCCTCCCATCCCCGACAGGACCTGTGACCTCCCACCCTCATCCCCAGGGAGGCTCTGTTCTCAACTACCCCCCTTCCTCTATTAAAATCACAGGCCAAATCACACCTCAGAATGGGCTCTGGGGTTGCCTTTCTGTGTGGTCTATCGGGACCCACCAGCCGCCCCGCCTCCCAGACCCCCCAGTCCCCCAGGAGGCAGGTCCCTGGACGCCTCTTTCCCTGTCTGGCAGCTCCTTGGGCACCCACCTCCAACCAGCTCATTCCCCTCAGCGCCTGGGGGTTCCCTCCCATCCACAGGCCCCTGTGCCCCCCAGAGCAGCCCCCACCACAGGAGTTGGCCTGGATCTGGGGGCTCCCCCACCTCTCTGGGCATCAACTGCCTGAGCTAAAGTAGGCGCTGCCCTGGGCGGGTAGCATCCCAAAAATTCACATCCGTCGGAACCTCAGAGTGAGACCTTATTTGGAAATAGAGTCTTCACAGATGTAATTAAGTCAGAAGAGGTAGTCCTGGATTAGGGTGAGAGTTAATGGTCTGACACGTGCCCTTCTAAGCAGAGAGGACAGACAGAGGGAAGAGGGAGTCACACTGGGGTGAGGGGCTCTGACCTCAAGCTCTGGCCTCCAGAACCTGCAGACAGTGTTTGCTGCTCTTCTAAGCCGCCCAGTTTGTGGGGGGTGGTTCCCATGCCCAGGACACTGACACAGGCACCTCATCTCTGCCCCTTCTCCCATGGGGATCAAGAGCCCACCGGCCCCATGGTCCCACCCTGAAGGACAGTCTGTGAGCAACGAGGTCCTGCCTTCCCTCGGGCGGGCTGGGTCGGGGGCAAGGGCAGGACGCCAGCCATGAGGTCCCAGCCGTGGGTGGACACGGGAGCCGTGGGTGGACACGGGAGCCCTGGGTGACGGGGTCTGCGGGAGCCAGGCTGGAGGTCCCTGCCGAGAGTCTGCAGGCCCAAGTCGGGGGGCCTGGGAGACCCTTGGGCCTTTGGGGAGCTGCAGGGCCTCAAGGATCCCAGGGCCCCGGGGAAGGGGGCAGTAGGGAGTTACAGGAAGTCCGGCAGAAGCTGGCCAGGTTCCCTGCCAGGGCCTGGCAGAGCCCGCAGGGGTGGGAGGAAGACGTGGAGCCTCATGGGGAGGAGTGGGGACAGCCAGCCACCCCCTGCTGTTTGCACAGGGCCAGAGGGGTGTCCCAGGCCAGGGTCTGGTTACCTGGCCTGGCAGAGCTGCCCGAAGCTCCGGGCACATTCATCCTGCTGGGCATCCACGCTCTCCTCCCTTGCTGGACGCCTCTAGGGCTATTTCAGGCGCCTGGTGAAGACACGACCCGTCTGGCCAGACAGGGGCATGGCCCCCGCCCACTGGGCCCTCCCTGCCCAGGCGCCCTGGCCCTGCATGCCGTGGTGACTCATGCCCACCATCAGGCCACCAGCCATCTCAGGGCAGGGTGGCCCCCAAGGATTCTGCTCTCCCAACCTCCACTGCAGGGAGACCACTGTGCTGCAGCCACCGGGCCTCTCCTTCCAGGTCCCAAGCCAGCCTTCTGCCCCCTGGGCACTGAGCCACTTCCCCACCTGGAAGGGGGAAATCAGAGTTCCACCGCCATCCTCACACTCCCTTGGGGTCCACACCACCCCCCACCTCACACCACACCATCCTGCTCTGGGCCAGGTCTCAAAGCCCCCACATTGCCAGGTGATTGAGCTAAGGGCCCACCGCTGAGGTCCAAGGGGCCGGGACAACCGTGGGTGACGGTTTCCCTGTGGATGGCGGCAGGAGTGACCAGCTCCCGGGCTGTGGCCACAGTGGGAGGGTCAGACGCTGAGACTGGCCCCAATGCCATGCCACAGGGGATGTGACCAAAGACTGTCTGAGTCTACGCCCACTGGGGCCAGGGTGAGTTCACACTGGTGGTACCAAGACCCCAGCCCTCACGGGCACCTGGCTGGGTGCAGGGAGGGGGTTCTTGTCCTGAATCCAAAATGCCACTCTACATGCCAAGCCCTTCACAACGCATGTGCCTGCTCCCTGCAGAGCGACCCCAAACCTAACAGAAGCCCCATACATCATGTGCTGTGAGCACCAGCACCCCTGTTCCCGACAAGGGGGTTCAGCAAAAGGGGCAGAGCTGAACATGGACCCCCCCACTGCCACCTCCCCTTCGTCCCCACCATGTTTTCCAAAAATTCAAATATGCACAGAACCCAGAAAATGAAATTGCTTCTGCCCGTTTCATG
The DNA here is from genome assembly GCF_949987535.1 of Balaenoptera acutorostrata. Lineage (NCBI taxonomy): Eukaryota > Metazoa > Chordata > Mammalia > Artiodactyla > Balaenopteridae > Balaenoptera > Balaenoptera acutorostrata. Next base: position 39,073,498 of record NC_080078.1, read on the forward strand.
CTGCAGTTCCCATTCTACCCCCTATGTACCGGTTACTGGAAAGCAAGTTTCACAAACGGCTTTCTGTAAAGGACTTGTTTTTGGCGAGTTTATACAGCTACCTTTGTTCATATAAAAATCTGGAAGCTGCCTTCTGTGAGCTGGGCCCCTCCCCCTTGGACACTTAGGGAGGTATTTCTGCATGAAATACGGTCCCTGCTCTGAGGCAAAAAACGAGCAGGCACAGTAAATTCTGAGGTGGAATTTGTTTAACCTATCACCCCCGCCCCCCCGCCCCCGACAATAAGTGTGACACTGGGCGGCCTAGAGCACTGAGGTATTTTTATGACGCTTGGCAAGTCCACTTGGGAGGCTGGAGAAAACCCGCCAATAGGAGCTGCTGCAGGGGTGGGCTCACTCCCCGGCTGGCTCCTCTCTCAGAAAAGGTTCTGAAGCCTCACGGGTCTCTGCAGCAAACCATTTAATCATAAGTTCATTCGTTCATTCATTCATCCATTCACGGCCAACTTCGCTCTCCAGCCAGGCTGGCTGCTGCTGGACAGGACCATGAAGATATTGCCCCCAGCCCTGGTCTGCCCTGACATGGTGGGACAGGCCATGGGGAGCGGGGAGTTTTGTACCACTCCCAGGAGGAAGGGATGAAGGAAGAAGGAGAGTCTCAAGAAGCTTTGCTGCCCCTCAAGCAGCACATGCAGGTGGCCTTCACAGAGGGTGAGCCCCCAGGCTCTGGTCGTAAGCAAGGAGAGGCTGGGGAACCCCAGAGAGTGGGCTGGGCATCTCCAGGAACGCCCCATCTCCCTGCTTGCTCACACACAGCGTGCTCCATGGGCCTGGGTCTGCAGCCGCAGGGCAGAGCTGCTTCTTCCTGCCAATGGCAAGGATTTGGAAGGAGGTAATGGGCAGACCAGGAAGGTGGGAACTTGATCCGACACACACGACCACACTGGAGACACAGCCCCTCACCAAGAGAGGCCCAGCTCATCACCTCATGGCCCTGGGTTTTGTGAGACTCTGACTTTTCGGCCCCAAAGCGCGATTAGGGCCCGATGACCATCCCATGGAGAGACTGTCCCTCCATGGCCATCAGCCCCCAGGGGCTGCTACAGGGTCTGGGATCAGCAGGGCACTCAGGGAAATGGGGACACTTTCACTGCCCGAACGCCCTCCTGAAATTGAAGTTTCATCATCTGAGTCTTAATTGAAATAAGTTAGGAAAATTCTCCCCCACTTGGTTTTGCAAAGAAAAGGAATCGACCTATGTGAAATGGGGGGTGCCCATGCAGGTGCTGCAGCCCCCTCCCAGCTCACAGCCCCCGTCTCGCCCCTCAGCCCCATCTCTGCCCACAGCCCCCTTCTCTGCCCAGCCTGAGGGCTCTGTCCAGCTCAGGCCCTGGGGCCTCGGGCAGCATCCCCACAGTCACCCTGCAGGTTCCCTCCACCCTGGAGGCGCGGCGGGTGCCACCTCTGCTCTGCATCAATATTGACCCAGCCCGGTGGGAGTGGGGGGCCCGGTGGCCCGAAGGGGGCTTGCAGAGTCAGTCATGCCTGCCGTGCTCCCCGGGCCCCTGAAATGTTTGTGGAAAGTTGGAAACCACCCTGGGCCCCACATTTACATTGGGAAAAATAACAGGTTTTTTTTTTTTTTCATGAAAAGTTCGTTAATGGCTTCTGGAGGGGAAAGAAACCTTGAAAACTTGGTATCAAACTTACCAGGAGTGTGAACCTCACTGTTGTGCCTGCCACGAGGCCCGGCAGGCGTGGAGCCAGGGCGGAACATTCCAGGGCGGCTTCTCCTCAGAGCACTGATGCCAAGGTTTGGTTTGGGGGAGGGCCAGTGCGAGACTGGGCACTGTGTGTGTCCAGGCTGTGCTTCCTGCAAAGGGGGACTTGCACAGGTAGCGTGGAACCCTGATGGGTAGACAAGATCACAGAAGCTTCTGGAACCTCTCCCAGGATGTGGACACAGCTGCCTAAGTCACACTGCACTTGACCTGCAAGTATTTCAGTGGCTTTTGTCTGCTCAGATGGTCAGAGAACAGAGCCCCACTGACAGGGGGGCTCAATAGCAGGAATGTGTCTCCTCCCAGTCCCGGTGCTGGACGTGGAGATCAGGGTGTGGGCAGGGCTGAGTCCTCTGGAGGCCTGTGTCCTCGGCGTGCACACGACCGCCTTCTCCCTGTGTCCTCCATGGTCTCCCCTGTGCGTGTCTGTGTCCTGATCTCCTAAGGACACCAGGCACGTTGATTAGGGCCCATCCTAACAACCCCATTTTACCTTCACCATGTCTGTAAAGACCCCCTCTCCAAATACAGTCACATCCTGAGGAACTGGGGGCTGGGGCTTCAACACAGGAACTTGGGGGACACATTCTGCGCATGAGAGCTTCAGTCTCTGACAATCGCCCTGGGGTGATGGTGAAAATAAAAATCACTGCCCAGACGCTCAGAGCTTTGTAGGTGCATCATCCCCCTTCAGCCCCACAGACAGGGGCACCGTGATCCCCCCATTCCCAGGCCCAGGAGTGGGGTGTGGAGATGGGGACACACTCGCTGTCCAGGGATCCCAGGCCTCTGCCATGGGAACCCCAGGGGACATGCAGGACCACAGCATTGGTGGAGAGGCTGGAGATGACTTGTAGCTCACTCTGAACAGCCCCCAGGAGTCCTGAAGCCACACCTACGCTAGGCGCATCACCTCCCTGAGCCTCAGTATCCCCATCTATAAAGTGGGTACAACCAGAGTCCCCACCTGGAGGTCACGTGTGTCAGCGCTTTGGCTGGCGCTGGAGGAGAAGGTTTCCTTTCCATGGCCACTGTCATTACCACCAATGACACCACAGATTGGGAAATCACATCCAGGTGCAAAGGTGGGCAGAGGGCACACAGCTCCTGCCAGAGGCAGCACCCAGATGGGCCTGAGCGACTGGTGCCCTGGAAAGTTTCTCCTCCCCACCTCCCCCAGGAAGGTTGCTGCCTGTGCGTACCCCTGACACACGGGCCCGGCCCCCACACACCCGCCCCAGCAAAGGTGGGGCCTGGCCACGGAGGAGCACGGCCTCCTGAGATGCCACGGCCTCTGGGGGCACCAGGGGCCACTGCCTGGGGCCAGCACTTCCTGGGGGACCAAGGCCTTCCCGCTCCCCATGGAGATGCACCAGCCTTCCGCCTGACCGTTAATGGGGCCTGATAGCTAACAAATAATGAGAGGGGACAGTATGTAGGTGGATTTTCAGTGGGGAGTTTGCCTCGTGTGCTGTCTGGGGAGGGGGGTAAGTGGGACCCTGGGTGACCAGCGGCCACTCCAGCCCCTTCTGGGGCATGTCTGGGGCTCTAGCCCAGCTGGGCGGTGTGAGGGGCCCACCCCTGACTCCAGCCATGGGCAGCACTTTCCATGAAGCCTGGAAAATCTCCTTGGGGCCCACCCCTTCCTCAGAGAGTGGTGGGTGACTTGGGGAGGAGGGTGAGCCCCTGGGCCCCACGGGACCGCGTGGACGAGTACAGGGTATGTGTGCACGCAACCTGTGGGGCCCGGACGAGGAGCACCAGCTCCTCACTCTGAGCCACAGTCCTCAGCTCTGGGCAGGCCCCGTCCACACCCCCAGGGGGACCACATCCCCTCCTGCACCTCTGCAGTGTTTTCTCCATGCCGGCTTCTCCCAGGAAGGCCAAAGGCTGTCCGGGCTCCTGGGCCCACACCCCCGGCCTGGCCCAGGCCCCCCGCGCCTCCTGCTGGGCCCAGCCCTGACAAGGACTTTCATTTCTCCAAACTCAAAGCCACTCCCTGACCTGGGAGGGCCAAGCCTGCATCCACTGCTTGCATGACATGGCAACTGAGCTTCAGTCCCCTCCTGCCTAGGAGGAAACCCAGCCACCTGGCCGGTGAGGCCCCTGCTCAGCCAGTGTGCCTCCGCCCTCCCTGGCCCGAGCGACCTCACTTTGGTCTTTCAGTTTTTGGAAAAGTTCGGATTTGTCTTTAAATGACCACAATACAAATGGTCTGGATGAGTCACCCCCAAACCTGGGTCATCTTGGCTGCCATGAATCTTTCTATTTTAATTTATTGAGTTGAGATTCACATAACATAAAATTAACCATTTTAAATGTACATTCTCAATGCGGTGCAGCCACCACTTCTATGGAGTTCCAGAACTTTTCTACCACCCAGAAGGAAACCCCGGCCCCATCAGTCACTCCCCATGCCCCTCCCCCAGCTCCTGGTGACCACTGATCCATTTTCTGTCTCTGTGGATTTGCCTGTTCTGGACGTTTTGCATACATGGAGTTACACACTATGTGGCCTTCTGTGTCTGGCTTCTCTCACTAAGCATCATGTTTTCAAGGTGCATCCGTGTTGTAGCAAGTGTCCGTGCTTCATTTCTTTTCATGGCTGAGTGATACTCCGAATGTGGATGGACCACACTTGTTTATCCCTTGGCCTGGCCCTTGTCACCCGTTGTCCCAGGACCACGGGAGCAAGCACTGCCAAGCCTCCACATTTGGTCCCAGCCCACATAGCCAGCCACCACACATCAGGTGTCGGCTTTGCAGCGGTTTATCCTGGGGACAGGCTCTCCAAGGACAGGTTGGATTTCACTAATTTTTTTTTTAAGTGAGCTTTTTTTTTTTTTTTGGCCGCACCGCACGACATACGGGATCTTAGTTTTTCCTGACCAGGGATCGAACCTGTGCCCCCTGCAGTGGAAGTGCAGAGTCTTAACCACTGGACCACCAGGGAAGTCCCTGGATTTCACTCATTTTAATCAGCCCCGGTGTGGCATATCAGGGCCCCAGGGCCGTACCAGCTGCCCCTCTGTGCAGAGACACTAATTCCCTGTTCACAGAGGTCACTCACGTCTGCCGTCCCCACCAAAGGGCAGCCCCCATCATTCCAGAAGCAGGCTCTGAGGCTGGTGTAAAGGGGCCACCTGTGTTCTGTCACCTGATCACCGCAGAGCCCCCACGTGAGGAGCAGTGCCCAGACAGGCTAAGAAGCATATCTCAGGCTGCATGGCCATGGGCAGAGCGGGAGGCCAAGCCCCCCAGCCCGCCCAGGGTCCAGACCTTCCCTAGGGCTCCGCTCTCCTGAGCTCAGCTTCCAGCTGACTTTCCTGCTGGCATTCCGAGGAAAATCCAATCCTCCTGGGTGGAAACGGCATCTGTCCAAATGAGTTTTCCGAGTCTGGTTGAAAACACTCTGGGAAGCTCCAGGAGAGAAAATGTGGTTTTGATTTTCTGGGGCAGCCAGGCCCCCAAACTCAGCCCACGTGGCCCAAGCACGAGTCTCTCCGATTCTCAGCCAGACACAGCACGTCACTGAGCAGGAGCTTGCTGACAGGTGGCCTCTCCCCGGGGCCTGGGGCTCCTGTCCTAGGGTGCTGCTCCCTCCGGCCTCACCTCGGACAAAGCCAGCATCTGAGCTCTGACTGGTCACTTCTCAAGGTCACTAAGAAACTTGGGCAAGGAAAGAGCTGACCCCATGGGGCTTCCGGGACATCCCGACCAAGCCTGGGTTCACAGCTGCTTCCTCCTACCTGGGACTGTCCAGCTAGGTAGTGAGCTCCTCTGCGCAAGAAGGTTGCCAGGGCAACCACATGAGCTGGGCACGTGGACAGAGGCGAGGTCCTCCCAAGCGCCCATGCCCATTCTTGTCTGAGGTCAGAGGTGTTGGTTGTGTCCACCTCTGGCTGGAGGATCCCAAGCCCGTAGGCAGCAGGGAGGGTCCGGCCACCCAGAGTCCATGGAGAGGGTCTGTGGGGGGCTCCTGCTTCCTCTCCCAGGCCAGACTCTTGGAAGTCCACTTTGGGGGAAACCCGTTGGCCTCCTGGGGCTGAGGTCATGGGGAAAAGGCCCTCCTGCTCCCAGGGGTCCCTGGGGTTCTACTCACTTCCCTGTACCCCACATCAGCTAGAGAGCAACTCAAGAGGCCTTACCAGTCTCTGATGCCTTGTAACACGGAGACCCCAGTTCCCCATTGGCAGAGCGGGGAGGCGCCCGCCGGGCAGGGAGTCTGAGCGGTATCATGAAGGGGGTCGGCAAGTTCCAGGACTCAGCCGGGGGATGGGACTCGGAGGTACCCGAGCGCCCCCCACCCACCCAGACTCTGCCTCCGGAGCCCCTGTCCACCCCTGATGGTCAGCTCATGTGCCTGACATGAGGCGCTGGGGTCAGCAGTGACCACAGTGGGCCCGCCGCTGCCTTCTCGGGGCTCATGGTGTGTGGGCAGGAGTCCCACCTGTCGCGATGACAGCTGACGGTGACCTGGGCTACTGGGGAAATAATCAGATAGGCTCACTGTGTGGGGTAGTGCAGAAGGCTTCTCGGAGGAGGAGGCATCTGGGCCGAGGGTGACGGGGCCAGCAAGGGAGAGGCAGGGCAGGCACGTTTAGGGCTGAGGGCACCACTCCCCACTTCTCCCAGGAGGGGAGATGTCCCCTTATGGCAGCAACTTGTAGGACGGTCTGGCTGGTGCACCTTCCCCTTCCTCCCGACAGTGGAAGCAAACAGGTAACCCACTCAGTTCCCGTTAAGTCTCCTGGGAAGCGGCAATGCCCGTTCCGGCCTCTCCTTCTTCCCCCATCTCTCTCTCTTTAAGTCTGGTGCAGGGACATTCTGGCAAGCCAGCCCGGCTTCCCTCGTTGAACCCTCCCTCCCTGCCCATCTCCTCCACCTCCCCTGCAGCCCCCACCCAGGGGTGGCTCCTTGGAGTACTCACCAGGCCAGGCTATTTGCATCCCCGCTTGACACCCACCCAGGAGCCAGGCGCTATACCTGGTTAATTGTTTCCTACCGCTGTTGGGAGCCCCCACCCGCACACCTCCCCCAGGCTGCCCCCTGCCTGCTCCAGAGCTCCCGGAGTCTGTGTGCACCCCCGAGGACCCAAGGGCAAGGCCTCTGGGGCAGCTGGGCACGCGTGTCTCCGTTTCGTGGGCCTCCTCCCCAGGGACCACCCAGCCTCGCAGCCTGGCCCCAGCACTCATGGCTCTGGCTTATCCACCCCATGGCTGCATAGGAATCTCCCAATTTAGTCCATTGCTCAGGCTCCGTGGGGCTCAAGCCTCTGCTCACTCAAGCTGACCTCCTGGCTGCCCATGGGAGAAGCTGCTCCTCTCTTTCCCCATTGGCTCCCTCGCCGCTCTGAGGTGCCCAGGCAGGTGGACTTGGGTGCCCATTTCCCAGATGGGTAAACCGAGTCTGAGCCTTCCCGATATGCCCAGCCCAGGGGAACCAGCAGGGACCATGAAGCGGCCTCTTGCTGGGGTCCCAGCACCCATCTGGGTGGCGGGGGTGGGAGGGCATTTTGCACACTGGAGCTCCAGGGGCTCAGTATCAAGGAGGATTTGGGTGGGGCCTCTCCGGGGCTTCATGCAAATGAGCCTGCGCTGGGGCTGTTTTGTAACAGCCTCGCCCACACTCCGGATCTGCCGCGCCCGCTGCCGCCCACAGACCCTGCGGAATTAGCTCGCAAATGGGAGGAACAGGTGACAGGGAGCCCGCGTGAGGGGAGTCAGCCCCGCCAATCTCACACCCGGGTGTGCGGAGCGGGAGGCAGGCGGGGGCGAGGGCTCGCGACCCCATCAACCCATCACAATCAAGATGTAGTTTGTCTCCTTTCCAAAGGCACCGAGCTGGCTGCATCCCTGCTTTGCAAGAAAACGACTTTCCTGCCAGCTGGGAGCAGGACACCCACCTCCCCAAAGCTCCAGCTCTGTCTTCCTCCACGACAGCGCCTGCTCCATCCACACTGCGGGCATTCCCGAGGCGATGAAAACCCCCGCTCAGCCTGGCCTGTGACATCCATCTGCCCGGCGGCGGGCGGGTGGGGCTGGGGCTGGTGTTTCATGGAAGGAAACACTCCAGCCAGCGCTTCCTGCTCAGGTTGCCTTCTGTCCCTGCCGCTCCCTCTGGGCCTGGCGGTAACGGAGGCAGGGCTGGGCCAGGGTCCGCGTCCAGCAGCCCCCAGTGTGCACCCAACCCCCACCCACCACTCAAGCCAGCTCCCAAGGGTGCCTGCGGGGCCTCCCTGGCCTCAGGGCCAGCCTGAACATCCAAATGTGCTGGCCGCCCTCCTGGGGTGTCCAGAGGGGTCCAGACCTTCTCTCAGCCTTAGATCGTCCTCTAACTAGGACACCCAAGAATGCTTCCCTCTGTGGGTGATGCCAGAGCATTCGGGTCCCCTGGCAGGCCAGCTTGGGGGCTGATGGGGCAGGGGCACCTCCGGCATGACCCGCCGAGGCAGAACCCAGGAGGAGCGTCTGAGCCCACAAGCCCCTTCCATCCAGCTGACAGAGTGAAGGCCCTTTCCCTTCCCAGCGAGGAAGCCCACACTGCTCAGAGGGCAGACAGGTGTAGGGTGTCCCTCTTTAGGGCAGCAGATCCTGGCGCGTCCTGCCACTGGGGCCTTGCCCCAATTTGCTCTTCTGCCCAGGGCTTGGCCTGGGGCCCCGGCCAGTAGAGTGACCACGGGAGAATCACAGATGCTTCAGGCCTTTGCTGAGATCACACTGGCTGAGCACAGGCCAGCCCAGTGCCCAGCGCACACTGTACGGTCGCCGCTGTCCTCATGACACCTACTCTCTTCTGCACACCCGCCTGCCCCCCCAACCCCTTACGAATAGATGCCTCCCCAGGTCCTCACAGAGCATGTAGGTTTCCTCTTTTAACAGGACCACGCTCCCCCCCCCCCCCAGATGTTCCTCTCCGGGGACCTGGGCAGCTGTGAGGGGCTCCCGCCCGCCTTGCCCTCCTCACCCTCAGCAGGAGAAAGGCGCTCTGGACTCCCTTTTACCATCGTTGTCTTCACCATCACTTACCTGTTTCAGGATATTTTCTTTCTGTCTGCTGAATAGAGTGGAACATTCCACAATGTGGAAACGTGTGGACATGGGTCCCCTAACTCTGGGGAGAAAAGTTCCAGAGACCCCACCTTCCATAGAGTGATCAGCAGAACTTTGGATTGATTTTGGAAGAAATCCTCCTACATGTTTTTCTCACTGCCCTACCTTAAAAAACAACAACAAAACAAAATACAAAAGCCCTTATCCTGGATGTGAATGGAATCTCCCGGGTGAATGGAATCTCACGGTGATCCATGCCTTGGGAGGCTCCGCGATGCCTGGCTCCTTCTCCCAGCCGTGTTGGACCCCAATGTGTGTAAAGATCATAATTCACTTACTTACTCAAAGGGCACTTGGGAGGCTCCCAGTTTGCAGCCTACAGAGAACCTTCTAGTCTTGTGAGCACAAGAGCTTTTGTCTGGGTGTGCACACCCCAGGAGCGGGACTGTGGGGTTGCAGGGCACCTGTGTGTCACCTGCAGACAGGACTAAAGCCGTCTGGAGAGATGAGGCCCTGGTTCCCCACATCCTTTCCAGCACTTGGTGTTTTCCCTCCTCTTAATTTTGGCCTTTCTGGCAGATGCCACCCCTTCTGGAGAAGGGAGTTCACACACGCTTCAGCTGTTTCTTGATAATTCAAGGTCTCTATCATCAATGTTACTCACGGTTCTAGATTAAATAGCTCAGAGCAGACCAGCCCTCCCCATGTTGTGTGCTTAGCACCCCCCTCACAACAACTCACCGTGCATGGACCACCAGACTGCCAACCAGAGTGCCCGGGGCTCCCAAGGCCTCCTTTGTGCCCTGTCAGCCACCCCTTTTCACTCCCTGCCACTCCTGTACAAATATTGTCACTATCTGAGACATATTGAAAGAGAAAACAGTGAGTCCCCGGGCATCCTGCCATGCTGCTGCCCTGCCCTTCTGTGACCACTGGGCCTTCGTCCAGCTTCAGGCTTTGGAAGAACTGAGACTCACCTCATCTTCCTCTGTTCATTCACGGATTCACAGTCAGCAAATACTCCCTAAGCATCTGGTCTGTGTCCAGAACAGCCTATGTCATGGATGAGGCTCAAGCACAGCCACAGTCCTGACCCTGTTGAGCTCGTAAGGCCACCCAGGGGCACACTGCCCATGCTGGGATGGGGTTGCCGCCCCAACACTGCCCCCACCCACAACCCAAAGTGTGTGTTTTCCACAGAGAGGCGTGGGCAGTGTGGGACCTCCCACACCTGTTTATTGGGTGACCACCGTCCTGGTTCTCCAGGGACAGAGGGCCTCCCAGGATACATGACAGTCAGTGCCAAAGCTGGAAATGTCTGGAGAAATTGGGGTGAGTATGGACCCAGAGTTGTGGGGGCCTGCACCCGGGTCCTGGCCCAGACACTCTGCCTGCCTTGGGCATGGCTCAGGTCTGCCCCTGTGTCTTCTCAGTGCTGCTGCCCACTCAGGTCCAGTGAGAAAAGAGCCAGCCAGCGCTGCCCAGATGGGCTCCTGAGGCTGAGTGAAGGAGCGAAGGATGATGCCATTTACCAGGATCTGTACTAGGCAAGGCTGAGGTCACAGATCCCTGCTCAGAGGCAAGACCCTGTGGAGGGGATTTATCGGGTGGTGCAGTAGTTAAGACTCCGAGCTCCCAATGCAGGGGGCCCAGGTTCGATCCTGGTCAAGGAACTAGGTCCCACAAGCATGCAGCAACTAGGAGTTTGCATGCCACAACTGAGGAGTCCATGTGCCTCAACTAAGGAGCCTGCGAGCTGCAACTAAGGAGCCCACCTGCCGCAACTAAGACCCGGCGTAACCAAATAAATAAATAAATATTAAAAAAAAAAGACTCGGTGGAAACATCTCAGGGAGACGCCTCCATGACAACCCGCAGATGAGGCTGGCCCCTGTGTAGGTTCCTACAGTCCCCTTCACTTGTCCTGTGTGACCCTTTCTTGCTGCACTGAGACGGGGGCAGGGCTAGGTTAGTCTCCTTCTCCTTTAAAGCCCGGTACTTGGTGTCTGATGGTCATTGGATGGATGGAGGGATGGATGGGGAGCATGTTGGCCGTGTCCAGCAAGCAGGCCAACTCCTTGCTGAGGTGTGAGTCTTAACTCCAGCTCAATGACAACTTTGGGTAATGTGTATTTAGTGGCTGCTCCTAACCAAATCCTGTGCTAAGGACTCATCTCCCATGCTTCTGAACACCGTTCCTGGGGAGGTACACACCATCCTTCCCATCTTACCGAGGGACCTCAGAAGCCAGAGAGGCCTACCAGACGCCAGGCACCGTGATCCTGCCTTGATAACCCCCTTCCTGTTTGGAAAAATGTAGAAGACTCAGGTTTCTAGAGCTAGGGTCATCCAGGCCCTCTGGCCACCTTCATCCCACCCCTCCCTCTCCCTTTAGTGAGCAAGCTCCTCAGAAGACCCATGTGACCCCAGGAAACTGGGGAGAAGGAAGGGGAGGCCCCCCCTTTGGGGGTGATGCCCAGAGTGTCCAGGCCTGCCTTAGTCCCATACTTGTGTGTGAGAGGGGACGCACACACAACCATCAGGGGTACAGGGTACAGAAGCATCAACAATGTTTCCCAGTGGTGTCCAGACGCCCTGCCACCGATGGGACACTTGTTATCTGGAAATGGATGTGGCCTCTGCTCCATGCAGCCCTGCTTGATGGAGCTTCCCCCACCCAGGGACACCCAGTACTTGCCCTCTGCCTGCACGAGGGGCTGTCCTCTGGACAGAGCAGCCCCTCATCCTCCATCAGCCGGGATCTGGAGCTGGTCCAAGTGTCCCAGTGGTGGTGTCACCTGTCCCTTAACATCCAGCCCGGAAAGGGGCATTGACTGCCTGGTCACACACCCTGCTTATTCTCCCACATCCCCATCGCCCCGCGGCAGGGGGACCCCTCTCCCAACTTGTCTGGCATTTCAGCCCCCTCCCTTCCACCCCCGAGATGACACCCAGGGGGCACAAGACACGCTGTGAAGGAGCAGGAAACCAGGGAGCCAGGCACCGGCTCCTCCAGGCAGTTTCCAAATCCAGCCCCCCAGGGGGTCGCAGGGAGGAGCCGGCTGATCCTCCCCCGCGATGCACTCCTAAGTCACAGGCTCAATTTTTCTGGGTGGGAGAGCTAGATCTGTGGGTGGCACTTTTTTTCCTGGTGACGTCTAAATAACCATGACAGCAGCAGCAAAGGATGGCGGAGCCTGGCGCTCGGAAGAGTTTCTTCTGGGTCTTCCAGGCTCCCTCTGCCCTCCCCCACTCCTCTTCCCCTCTTCTCTCTTTTTTTCTCCCCTCCTCACCTCACCTGTCTCCTCTTTCTTCTCCTCTCAGTCTCTCTCCTCACCCCCCTCCCCGTCCCTGCCTTCTGCTTCTCACAATGCAGGGAGCACCCCCACTGCCGGCCTCTGTCCCCTGAGCCCAGGAAGTAGAGTCCAGGGGCCAGGATGCCCACCCGCCAAAGTCCCCTCTGTATCCAAATATTTACACTGTGTCTGCACACAAAAATTAATACATCGATTTTGTCAGCCGATTCCCACTGCCCGCTTGGCCCCTGGAGAGTCAGGCCGGCGCTGGCCCGTCCTGCCCGCCACAACGGCAGCGCCCACAATGCTGCCCAGAGGCCGGCTGGTAGCGCATACAAAGCACCCGTCCGGCCATTATCATTCCGGAGCCGAAATCCACCCCGGCGTGCATCTCATCGGTCATTCAGCAGCCCTTAATGACTTGTCAGTTCCTTGCCCTGCCATTTTCTGTCTAATTAATTCTTTTATTGTGCACCGGATAAAGCAAGACAAAGGCCTCCCCGGCAATAATGATTCATTAAAATGCAGCGCCTTCGCTGGCGCTCTTGGCCCTGCACCAGCCCGGCTGCTCTGCTCGGCCGCCAGGCCTCCAGCACCTTAACCCTTTGCGGGGTCCTGCAGGTGGCACCCTGGCACAGGGAGCCGGCGAGCAGGGCTGACCTGACCCGGTTAGGGACCTCTTGGAAAGGCCCAGCAGCAGCCTCAGCAGACCGAGCCCTGCATTCTGGCCCCAGCCCCCTGGGGACGGCAGGGGCTATGGAGAGCTTGGGGGGGGCGGGGGCGAGGTATCCGCTGCGCACAGGACCCTGCTGGGGACAGCCCAGCCTGGGCAGGGGAGGCAGGAAGGCTGTGCAGGCCTCCACCGCTGGCCATTCTGGGGCTGAGCTGAGGAAGTCACTATGAGGCTGGGGGAGATGAGGGGAGGGAAGACCCCAGGGGTCCGGGGACAAGTCTGCCAGCAGGATGGGGCAGGAAGTTTCCCGTCCCGTGTGTCCAAGTGCTGGTCTCAGGCTCACCAAGTAAATCCTCAAGGCACCTCGGTGAGACCATCATCACCCCATGGTTGTGGGGGGAAACTGAGGCACAGAGGGGTTGACGGGCAAGTAACAGAGCTTCTATCCACCGGCCCAGTCTGCCTTACTGCAGGGAAGCTTGGAGGACACCTCGGTGCAGCGGGAGGGGTCCCAGAGGCGGAGGCTGGGAGGGGGGCATCCCAGGCCCCTGGCCTTTGAGTGCACATTCTCTGCCCATTTCACTTTTACTTAATTTTCTTACCGGCAAATCCACCTTATTCTGCAGATGAGCAAGAAGCAGCATCATGTGATTGAAGGTGGTAATAATAGCACCAAGAGTTCTCTCAGGCATCTGTGCAAATGCTCCATCGCGGGCAGATCCTAATCTCACTGAGTCCCCCCAATATGTCAGGGGGTCTTTTCCATCTTTCCTCCCTCCCAGAGGGAGGCCAGGTACCCCAAAGCCAGCCCGAAGAAGCAGAAGACAGGACACCCCTCACAGCCTGGTTGCCCAGGCACGCAGCCAGGGGTGAGCAGTGCTGGGCTCTCAGGGCCAGTCCTTGGCCCCACTCTCTGCTCCAGGACGTTCCTCACATGAAGTGGGGGCTGGAGCCCCATGTGCATCTCCCTCTTTTGCTCCTTCCCTCCCTGACTTTTCCCCTTGGAAGCCTCCTGCAGCCCCATCCTTGGGGACATCTGTACATCTGCTCCCTCCTGGAGGAGAAGTGCCCGGGCCAGGGGGCCCAAGTTTGGGGGCAGAGTGCGGCTACAAGTCTCCTTCCTCGAGAATGATTCCTTACCCCCAGTGCCTGGCGGAGCAGCCCATCTCCCCTGTCTTGGGGTCTATACTGTCTCTGGGGTGAGACTGGGGGATTTAGCATCACGGGCTTTGTGGCCTCCAGACTAGGTCCTGGTCAGCACAGGTTTTCCACGAAGCCTTTTGGAATGTGTCCAAGGAGGCCGTCCACACAGGGTGTGAGGGCTTGCCTAGTGTCTGGTGGCCATTGAGTCACCACCTGGAAACACATCCCCCAAGCCCCACCTGATGCCATGGACCGCAGCCCCTGCAAACCTGGTCAGCCAGAGATGGTGTCCACAGAGATCCTCTGTCCTGGGCTGGGCTGGAGACCCCAGCTACACACTGGGGAGGAAAGAATGGGTTCCATACCAGGCCAGGACTCTAAGTCTGTGATGCCCATCCTGAGTGCTGTCCCCCTAAATGTGGCCCAAAGTTGCAGCAGGCTGGGTGGGTCCTGAATCTGACCCTCGGGATCAGCCGGGTGAGAGGGCCTTTGGGCCTCTCCCAGGCAGCTGCTCAGAGGACACGGGCCTTCCCCGAAGCTGACAGCTACACTGGCTATGAACTCCCATTCAAACAGAAAATCCACTTCTGAAAGCCAATATCATCCCAGGAAGAGTGATTGTGAACCAGAAGGGGCCTTTCCAACCCATCAGAGCAGGGCTAGATCATAAATGCCATTTCCCCTTTCTTCCTGAACAGGGCACTCTGTTCATCTGAGATCAGAGGCAACGCTCTCTGTTCTGCATGAGGAAATGAAAAATGAGGAACTTTTCCTGCCAGCCTGGCCCTGGGATGGGCCAATGGAACAGTCTAAATGAGAACGGGACTCCGGACCAGCTTGAGCAGACGCTCTCTTAGACTTGGGGCGAGGCGGGGCGAGGCCGACCTTGGGAGTAACCTTGTCAGCTGGGCTCTCCTCAAAAATCTTTCACCAGCCTGAGGATCAGGGTAGCCCAGGGAACCCTCTCAGCAGCCCTGACCCCCCGGGGGGGCCGCCCCAGCTGCCTTCTCAGAGTGTCACTGAGGGACCCAGCATTTGGGGAGACAGAGTCCCCACCACTTCTAGGGTCCTTGGCTGTGGCCTCGGCCTGCGATGCCTGCCTGAGAATGCTCCCAGCGGGGAAGACACCAGCCCAGGCCCCAAAGAGGGGAGGGGGCCCTGGAGGGGCAGGGACAAGGTGCAGGGCACTGGGTCTCCATGCCCTCAGCCAGGCAGGGTGTGGTTGCACCAGGACCATGTGGCTGTCCTTCCTCTCCCTGGAGCGTCACGAGCTCAGATGTAGGAAACCCATGGGAACCTTGCCCAGAACCCGGGGCCATGGGGGCTGTCACACAGGGTGGGTCAGCAGGAAAAGACCGGAATCTGGGGAGTTAATACGCAGGAGCCCCTCCAACTCCAAACAAAACTGGCAGAGCCTCCAGCCCTCGGGAACCTGGCAAGGCCTGAGCGATCCCAGAACAGCAAAGGGGAGGCCTTGCTCCCTCTGTCAGCAAGCTGGACACTGGAGGCTTTCCTTGGTTTGGGGTGTCAATGCGAGGGCTTAGAGGGCCATATGGACCCGGACAGCCCTTCGCTGGATGCAGGACAGGCTGGGTTGGCTCCTCGCAGGCGGCCGGCTGTGAAGGCCGCGGGCCTCCGTGAGCCTGGATGTCTACATCCCCCAACCCCAGACCCGCCTCACCGGGGAAGCTTGGCACACACTGGTCTCACGAACCCTCATAAATCCGGGCAGCTCTTCCCAAACGCTGCTCTTGGCAGGCCCTGGATGTGGCTCCCCAGCGCGGGGTGAGGGACGCACCCTGGATTGCAGCCACGCGAGCGGCTGGGCAGGCGAGGGGATGAGTGCGTGGCCCCATACCCAGGCCACCCCATTAAAATTGCATAGGCAGCTGCCTTGCGTATCTGGGTTCTCTTGAGAAGCATAATCTTCCTCTCACCCCCAGATGCATCTGCACAGCTCAGAGGTGGGTGCCCCTAGGCCCATGTGCTGGGGAGGCCCAGCCGGGAAGTGAGGCTGCCCCTCGCTTGCTGTCGCTCCCACAACCGTTTCTTCCTAGAAACCCTTTCTGCCAACCAGACAGTCCTGCCCGGGGCCTGCAGGGCGGCTTTTATCCAGCTCCCAGCCTGGCTCTGAGCCAGTGCCCGAAAAATGTCGTCAGCCACCCAGAAACCAGCTCTGGGATTCGCCTGGGAGGAAACCACGGCCCAAATCTGGCCCATCTGGACCCATTTTGCCCACTGGGGAGGTTCCCCCGCCCCGCAACACACACCAGGAGGAAGATGCATCCCCGGCTTCCTGGAGGCTTCTGAGATCTATCCTTTTCAAATTCAGATGCAGCACCCAAGAGGGAGGGTGGTCTGGCCAGCCGGCCCCTCCCCCCGGGGAGCCTGGGGTTAACCCTCACAGAGCCCACTCCTGCCTTGGCCAAGCCCCTTCAAAACAGGACCCCCATGGTCTCGGAGACCCACAGCCCCCACGCTTATGGAAAGCAACACACAAAATGCAGCCCACGTAGATAAAAAGCATTTTTTAATTTTATCAAATTGATCTGTACAAAAGTTAGCATTGCTTGGTCAGAAAGTAGCGAAACACAGCAGGTAAGTGACAGCGAAAGTCCAAACTTGACACCGAAAAATAGATTGCATAAAAATGAGTTTGCTGTAGTTCCCTGCCCCCACCCCCAGGAAGATATGCAAAACAAAAAAATTTTTTCTAGAAAATGGTAGGAAAAAGTAGAAAAAGTAAAAAGAAGCAACATCTCAGATGTACTTAAATTTACAAAGTTTTAAAGGCACAATTTTCCATGAAGTAGGCGGTTATCATCGCTCAGCACACAGCGGAAGCAGGACAGGGAAATCAGGTATTATTCTTCTAAAACTAAGAATCTAAAAGCGCTTAGTGGAGGTTTTAGTTTCACAGCTTGTAGGTGGCGCCTGGTTCCTAAGAGCCGAGATTAATGCATTTCTGGAGCCACCACGTCCCAGGAAATTCCCGCCTCCACCACTTGGCACGGTTGTGAGCAGGAATGAAATTCAGCGACCCTGCCTTCTAAACCTTCTTAATGCCGGGTGCCAGGGGCACCCCAAGCTGATCAGAGACACCACAAGACAAATCCCTTCTCCTGCCTCAGGGTTCCGGCCACCTCCGGGGGGCCTGGAGCTGGGGCTCTGCCTGATGCCTCCCAAACAGCCAGGCTCCCAAATGCCTGGAGCAAGGGCCCCACCCCATCTGCCTCCACCCCCGGCCTTCACCCTCAGCTCTGCGGCTTCCGTTTTGTCTTAAATTCTGCTCTCTGCACAGATTACTTCATTAATTAAAGATAAAATAATACAGAACATAAATACATTTTAACAGCTTTCAAAACAAATCAAACACATTGAAGCTTCAAAAATAAAAATTTAAAAAATAAAATAAAAAGAGAGAAGTGTTAATCACAGCCAAACCTTGCTCGGAAGAACCCTAACTACAAGGAACACCTCAGGTCTAAAGGGCTGGTCCCGAGAGGTGCTCCCGCGGACACATCCCCGCCAGGCTGTGGGTGACGGGTGATGACCGGCCTCAGGAACGTCATCCATTGGTCCTGGGGAGTTCTCAGCGCCGAGGCTGGTCAGGACCTCGGAACACGGGTGGCCTGGGGACCCCACACCTCTTCCCTCCTTTTGTCCTTTGTGCTGTGGCTGCTGCTTTGCAGACACTGAGATGCAAAACCCAGACGCTGGCGTCTGCTCGGAAGAGGGACCCAGTGACTGTCCGTCAGAGTCGCAGTCCCCGCAAAAAGAGAAAGAGAAGGGAAGGAGGGCTTTGTCCATGGATGGGAGTTTGGAAGTCTGGAAGCAGAGGCGACTCGTTTACAAAGCCTGGCTTCCCGCTGACCTCAGCAGGCACTTGATGGAGCCGCGGCTCCTCCCCACGTCACACACCTTCTGGAAGCCCTTGGAGGTCTGTCTATCTTTGCCGAGATCAAGGTTGTCCTCGGCCGCAGCCTGTCCACGCGGCTGCACCCTCAGGGTCTGGTCAGGGTGGTGTACACGGGCTGCTCCCAGTTACTGGGGGGGCTGTGGGCAGGCGGCACGGAGAGGCCACCGAGCAGGGGCGAGGCGTAGGGTCGGCGGGGTGAGTGGAAGTAGGGGTACTGGTAGAGGCCAGATGGGTAGCCGGGGTAAGGGCCGTAGTAGTTGGGGGCCTGCAGGTCGGTGTAGTCGCACTGTGAGCTGGTGAAGGAGCTGGCGGCCGCGGCGGAGGCGGCCGTGGTGACACTGGCCTGAGCGCTGTAGGAGCTGTAGTCGGTGTGCCCCGGAGAGCCGTGCGACTGGTCGCCGTAGTGGCCGGGGCTCAGCTGCTCCGTCTTGATGTGCGGCCTCGGGGGCCCTGCCTCAGTGGGCGACGCAGAGGCCGACAGGGCTCCCTTGTGGGCCCACACGGGGGACGCCCCGATGCCACCCGCCCCGGAGTGCGAGTAGGAGGTGCCTCCGTAGGAGCTGGCGGCCGCGGGCTGGCCCGTCTCTGTGGGCAGGGCTGAGTGGCCGTTGAGGGGCAGGTACTGGTCGAACTCGTGGACGTCAAAGGTGTCCATGTTTCCGATGACCTCACTGCTCAGCTCAGAGATGTCCACGTTGCTGAAGTCGATGTTCTGGCGCCCGCTGTCCACCAGGCGGCGGCCTTCCAGCTTCAGCTCCTGCTTGCCCCCGTGGTGCAGGTCAGTCTTGGGGGTGGTGGGGGGGGTGGGCGGCCCATGGGTCTGCCCTGGGGACAGAGCACATTTCAGGGATGAATGCCCCTTCTGTAGGGGGCAGCCAGGCTGGTGACGTGCACACAGGAGGAAAACCAGCCCCGCTAACTGCCGCAGGTAGGAATCAACGGCTTTTTGTTCCTGTACATTTCCCAGAAATTCCAGCAAAGCCAGATCTAGACCTCACTCCTCGGCCGAGGAAATTCCGTTAAGCACTGTTCTAGGGGAAGACCTGGGGCCAGGGAGGCCCCATGGTGAAGAGCAAGCTGGAGGGGTGGGGAGGAGAGGAAGTGCCCAGCCCCTCGCCCACGGCAACAACACAGTCCACACAAAACCTGTCTCCCCAGGCCCGTGGCTGTAGCCAGCGTGACTAAGACTGCTCAGCTGGCCGGGATTCCACCCGGGTCAGTCTAATCCTGAAACTGGGCTGCTAACTACCAGGCCGGTGGCATGAGTGAATCCTAGGTCAGAAGCAGCAAAAAGGCCAGCGGAGCAGAAACGCCTTCGGAAAGGACAAAACACCCAGGTCACAGGGCGCTGGACCAGGGCAAGCTATCAGGCCCTCAGTCTCAGAGGGGACTAAGCAGGCCCCCGTGGGCATCGGAAACAGCTGCCTTTTGGGGCTATGGGGCCTTTTCCCGGGTACCCGGGGAAGGTTTGGTTCTCTTGAGGGCGCCTGCCCCGGGAGTGAGCCCCTGCTCCCACCCCCAGGAGCCCACCTGTGTGGTCACCGTGGTGGTGTGCGTCACCGAGGCCGGCGTCAGTCTTGTAGACGGCACCGCCCGGGTGGTGGCCCAGCTCGGCGCCTGAGTCTGAGTCGCTCTGGCCAGTCTTCACGCTCTTCCTCCGGCGCGGCTGGTACTTGTAATCTGGGTGGTCCTTCTTGTGCTGGACCCGCAGCCTCTCTGCCTCCTCCACGAAGGGGCGCTTCTCACTCTCACTCAGCAAGCTGCAGGGCAAAGGGCAGGAGCAGGATGATGAGGGGGCCGGCACCACCCCAGGAGTTGGCCCGCGCATCAGGTGAGGCACTGGGGAGGACCAGGGAAGCCCGAGTGCATGCCCGCGACCTGGTGGGCACCAGGCAGGTGCTCCCCTTCTCTGAGGACGGGAGGGATCAAGCCGGGGGTGAGGGCATTAGGTGAGGTCAGAGGAACAAGCCAGAATAAGACCCAAACCTTCCGGCTTCCATCTTCCTCCTCTGACTTCCCCCCTCCCTGAACCTGTCCCCTCCCTTTGGGACTTTCTAAGGCAGGTGGGTGAAGAGGCTAGGACCCAGCTGAGAATACACTGTGGACAAAGGGAGGCTTCCAGGAACCAAGCCGGGACTCTGTGGGCAGCTGGGCTTCCCAGACTTCCAGAAACACTGGCAAAACCCAGTGGTCCTCGCTGAGGCACAGAACACACACCGGCCCCCCATACCCTTCCAGAAGCTCATGTCTGCCTGCAGGACAGGGTCTAGGGATACAGAGGCACGGGGCTGCCATGGGTCCATAGCACCCCGACTGGACAGAGGCCGGAGAACAGAAGACATAAACACAAGCTTTGAGTGCCCACTCATGAGGTGAGGAGCAGGAAAGGAGACCAGCGCCCTGGACCCAGAGCCGTTCACTTTAAACCCCAGCAGAGAGCGTTTGGTGGGGATGGGCTGTCCCAAGCAGCAACCCTGTCACTGCTGCCCACTGCTTGTCGTCCTACTTTCTGCAAAATGGCCAGCCTCATCACACCAAAGTGCACACCAGTGCTGAACACCCCCTCCATCCCCCTCCTTCCCTGGTGAGGGTGCAGAGGTGGCAGAGCATTGGGAGAAGCTGCGGGGAAGGTGCCGAAGGTGCCGGTGGGGCAAACACAAACCGTTCCATCTGCCTTCTGGACTCCCTCCACAGGGTGGTCGGGGAGTCCTTTCCAAGGAGAGGGCACCTCCAGAGAGTTGTGTCCTGCTTCCAGAAAGAGGCCACTTTCCTCTGGGAGGGACAAGCCTCCAGGCTCTGCGGCCACTCACAGCTGGCGTCCCTAACTCGGCCTGCCATTCACTGCCTAGAGAAGGCTGTTTCTGGGCTCAGGGAATGTGCTAGGGGCTGCACACTGCTCCTGCTGCCCTCTGCGTACCCAGGCCGTCCTGTACCCCGCGTCCCATCCGTCTGGCCAGATCGGGTTTTTCCACTACGACTCGCCCTGGGAACAGCCACTGGGAGCAGGGCCGAGGCCGGGCGCTGCGCCACCGCCCAGCTCCACGCACCCCAGGACCCGCTCCCCGCCCCGGCCTGGGGACAGTGCACTCACCGCCACAGCTTGCCCAGCGTCTTGCTGAGTTCCGCGTTGTGCAGGTGCGGGTACTGATCCGCCAGCTTGCGGCGCGCTGCTTGCGCCCACACCATGAAGGCGTTCATGGGCCGCTTCACGTGCGGCTTGGCCTTGAGCGCACCGCCGCCGCCGCCTCGCACCGGCATGGGCACCAGGCTCCAGTCGTAGCCCTTGAGCACCTGCGACACGGCGTCGCGGATGCAGGCGGGAAAGCGCTCGTCCGCCGCCTCGGCTGCGTCGCCCCGGCCGCCGCCCCCCGCGCCCGCCGCACGGCCCAGACCCTCGGAACCGGCAGGCGACGGCGGCGCGTCCGAGTCCGAGTCCTCCACGTGCGACATGGAGCTAGCAGTGCCAGATGGGCTGCAGGGCGGCTGGGCGCGGATCTCGCTCATGTCCAGCATCGGGGCCGCGCGCGGAGAAGCGCGCACCAGGGAGGTGCACCGAGTCCGATGCCCGGCTGCGCTGCAGCCTCTCTGGGACCCGAGGTTGTCGCGCGGTGGCCCGACCCGCGTCCCGCAGCCTCCCAACCCCAGCCCTCTTGCTGCCGCCGCCGCCGCCGCCGGAGCTCAGTCCCCGCTGGGCTACACCGCAACAAGTTTCTTTAAGCGGCGGCCACAAGGCTCCTCCCCCCGCCCGGCTCCCCATTGGCCGGCGCGCAACCCACTGCCACAGGGGGTGGAGCTTGGCCGCCCCCCGCCCCCTCCCCCCACCTTAAAGAAAGCGCCGCAGTTCCCCCTGCGCCCCCTCCCACCCCGCCTGGCGCCGCACCACGTGGGGCCGGCGCGCCCGGCAGCAGAGGACCGGATCCCGGGCTGTGTAGCACGCCGCGGGCCCCCCTTCCAGGAGGGGCGGGAAGGAAAAACGGGGCAGAGACGGGTAGAGGTGGGCGCTCCGGGGTGCCCTTTGCCTGCTGGGGTTCTCCGCTGCGCTCCCTCTGCTGGCTCATAGCTGCTCCTGTGCGTCCGGGCCCCGGTCCCATTACCCAGCCTCGGCCTCCCGCTGCGCAAGGAGGCGGGTCCTCAAGAGCCTCCCCCACAGCTTGTGTTGAGCCCCGATGTCTTGCCCACAGCCCAGAGGCGCCGGGGTCAACTGCTGCCAGCCTGCGGCCCAGGGCGGGGGGTCTGCTCCCCGCCCGCTGGGCCGGCGCGACGTGCAGGAGCCTCCCGCGCGCCAGTCTGCACGCCGCGCACGTCCAGGTAACGGCGCGCCCAGGGGCCACGGCTCGGAGCTGGGCGATCCCAGGACCCCGATCCCGTCCGGGCGTGGAAAGTGCGGCGGGGGCGCTGCCGCAGGAGCCGCGGCAGCCGAAGGGGGCGGGAGCGCTGGGCGGGGCCTGGGCTGACCCTAGCTGTTGAGTCCCTAGGGCGGCCCGGAGGATGGCGTGGCCGGACGCGGGGGCCCAGGGCCTTCCGGGCGTGACCCGGGGGTTGGGGGCACCGAGGCCGTCCGGCGGGGCGGTCCTGGGTGGTCTGGCGGAGGCGGAGGCCGCTCCGGGCGCCTGGAGTGGAGGAGGTGGGCGCGCCAGCCAAGGAGAGAAGGGGGCGGGGTGTGCCGCCCTGTTGGGGGCGGCGGGGTCGGAGAGGGGACATTTCCCCGGAGGCAAGCGCCGGGCCGCGGCTCCGAGTCCCCGCCCGAGGCCGCCCCCGCGAGTTGGCCGTGGGCCCGGCGGTCCCGGAGGGCGGCTCGGATTTTTTCGCCAAACCCGCCGAGAGGCGACGGCCCGGCCGCCCAGAACTTCGCCAGACTCCCCCACCACCCAAGACAGCCAACTCGGAACACGCGCGTCTCCGACCTTGTGACCCGGGTGACCCTAGTCTAGGGCGCCCAGTTCCCCAACCACGCACCTCCTGCCGAGTCATGGATTCCCCGGGCGAGTGGCCACGGCAGCCTAAGGAGTAGAAGGGGCGGGTCTGTTAGCAGAAAACACCAAAGCTGAAGAGTCTCCCCTACGTACTTTTACCAACCCAGGGGCTGCCACCAAGGCTCTGACCTCGCAGGGAAAGCCTCCTGCCCTCACCCCGCCCCAACACGTGAGACAGGGCTCCAGCCAGTTTGCAACTGAGTGCGCCATCGCCTGGGCTGTGAACTCCTTGGTTAGGCCTTGGAGCCAGTTTCTGCCAGACGTCGAGTGGGCTCTGGGGGATGCCGGGGATGCCCGGGACCCCCGCAGCCTTGCATCTGGAACAGCTGGCACAGGGCCTAAGAGGCAGGGGCCAGCGCCCAGGCTGCCCTGTTCCCCACCACCTTCGGGTAATGGAAGGGCTACCCCCCTGGCCCAGGTCAGGGAACCCAACCTCCAATCTTCCAGGAAAGCACCATGAGGAGCCTTGCTGTAAGGCGAAACAGTGTGCTGGGCGGACGCCCTGATACCAGCGGGAGAGCTGGCCTCCAGAGTGGCCTGTCCCCTTGCCTCCCCTCCTGTCATCTGCCTGCCTTTGCAAGGTCACTTGCCAGGAACATCCTTCCCGCTGGTCTGCAGTGGCTTCCCTTCGGAGGTCCTGCCCTCCTCTTGGAGTCCCACCCTGCAGTCGGAGGACACCAGGGAGGCCCAAGTGAGGGCTTCCCCAGGGGCATCCACCGGACTTCCTGGCCCATAGGGACCCATGCAAATAAATTCAGGATTGAAGTGGGGGGAAGGAGGCAAGGATGACAGACCTGGCCCAAACTGTCCCGACTCCAACCCTGTCCTGGGGATCAGATCCCACCCCTCCCTGCACTGGGCGTGCCGTTGGGCACCAGGTCTGCGTTTCCATGAAGAGCTCTGCTTTGCCAGGGAAAATGGAGCACAGGTTGCATTGGGTACACTGGGCAGGGCAGCCTCTCCCCGCTCCCCACTGACCCATGGTGGGGCACCACACAGCTATGTCCCCTAGGACACAGTCAGGTAATCGCTGGGACCCTTGGAGGAAAAGAGGCTGAGCTAGGAGAGTCCAGTGCCAGATCCAGGTCACAGTGTGTGACATGTGCGGTCCTAGGCCCCACCTTCAGCTCTACCGGGCTGCAGTGACCACCCCAGGGACTGATGGGGTCCTGGTGGGCAGCTTCTGTCATATATGTGCAGGCCACCATTCCCAGGGGATGGGCAGGCAGATCCCTGCCAGGGCTTGGCTCAGGCTGGCTGCTGACACGGAGGGTGGCACCCAGAAGTGCCCCAAAGCTCCCTCGTGGTCTTGAAGGCTGTAAAATTTGCCATGTGCTATCCGGCCCCACCCATTAGTGCTGACCTCGATTCATATCCTCATCTGCTAGGCAGCCCCTGAGTGGACACCAGGACGTAGCCTTCAGAGGAGGTGGTGGTCACAGTTAGTTCCTGTGTTTACCAGTGCTGATGAAGTGCCCGCTGTGTGCCGGGGCTTTTCTGGGCAACACAGCACAGAACCACACTACACCATCCTAGCCTAGAAGATGCTGGCGTTTGAGGAGGGGGCCAAAAGTGAACACACCAAGGGGCTGAGACATTCACCATGGGCAGCAGGGGGTGGTGGTGGTGGGGTGGTCCAGGAAGGCGGCTTTGAGGAGGTGACAGGTTGGGGCCTGACACTTCTGACCAATCGAAGAGAGAGGAAAGAGCATGGTGGGGGGCGGGGGGGGAGCATGTGCAAAGGCTCTGTGGCAGCAAAGAGCACGGGTTATCTGAGAACAGAGCGAGGCTGAGGGGCGGCTCTCAGTCCACCCCCGGCTCCCCTCTTCTCTGAGCTCTTCCTTTCTGTCCCCACCCACCCCAGTCCACATGCCTCTACCTTCATCTGTGGGCTCTGCAGTTTCAGGGAGATGATCTGATTGGCCAAGTTTGGACCAGATACCTGCCCCGGGACTATCAGCCTGGGACGTGGGAAAGCTGATGTAAGCAAGGTTTCTAGACCCACACCCCTGGCAGAGGCTCCAAGGGGACCTGCAAAGAAGGAGGTGTGGGCTGCCAGGCACCCCCCGTGCCTATGAGACCTGGCCAGTGGAGGGCTGGAGAGCTCCAGGGAAACCTCTTCCAGGTGCAGAGACACCCCCCAGCCCATCCACTTGTTGGCTTCTAGGCCGGCTCGGGAAGTCCGTGTGAAGGGGCTGCTGAGGGCCAGATCACCACGGAGAAGGACACCTGCCCATCCTCTGCCCGTCCCCTGCCTGGCTCTTCTCTCAGACAGTCAGGGCGGCCATGTCTGTAGTTGGTACAGTCTTTAAGAGAAAGGCCTTGGGGGCAGGTCATGTGGGCCCATGAGCCCCAGGCCGATGTGTCCCCTGTGTGTCCGCAGCCCTGGCCTGGGCCTCTTGGCAAGCCAGCCTGAGGCAGTTGGCATCACATCCTGGGAACCCCGGCTCAACCTCGGGGATTAATTGGTACTTTTAATTACTGGCCGGTCTGCAGAACCAAACTTCCAGGCCAAAGATGAAGGGACAGCTCTGAGCAGAGGCCCCATAAAGGCAGCCTTGTCCTGGCCCACCAGGTCTCCAGAGAGAGAAGAGAGGGGGCTCCCAAGGGTGCCAGGGGTCCAGCATCCCCCGGTAACAGACTCTCGGGGCTCTGGGCCAAACCTTTTGCTGAAACTCCCCTCCCCGACATAGTTGCCAGCTGGTGTGGAAGCTCTGGTTTGGGTGGAAGCCGGCTCCTTGGTTGGGCTAATATCCCGTCGGGAGCTGGCTGTAGCTGTTCCTTGTCCTGTGCAGAGGACACTGGAAGATCACGCCCGGATTCCTCCCCTCTCTGCCCGCAGGGCCAGGGTGTTGGGGGCCAGCCCGTGGCAGGTGCTGGTCCCATGCAGCTTGCTCCTGAGCCCTGTCACCGCTTCCAGTGGACACCTCCTCAGGATGCCTCCCCACCTCCAGGTAGGGAGACCCTGCTCCAGGCTGTCCCTCTGCACCTTTTCATCAGCTCTAAGTCCTCCTGATAAGTAAACCCATACTGCCTGGGGGTGACTGCTGACTGCCGGTGGGACCCCCTGCTGTGGCTGTTCTTCTCTGGGGAGGGGGCAGTGCTTAACCCAAGGACCCCAAAGCACATTGTCTGCCCAGTGAGATGTGTGTGCACAGATGTGTCGGAACAGCTGTGGTCTCTGCTCTGGCCTCCACTCACCCCCTCCTGGTAGTGGTCCCCGAGCCTCCGGCTGTGCCCATCCATCTCTCTCCTGCCAGTGGGCTTGGAGCTGACTCCACCAGCAGCTATTAGGTCTCTTTGACTGCGGGAAGAGGGTGATTCTGCAGCCAAAAGTGTCTCCAGGCAGGGTCCCGGGGGTACAGGGAGCACCAAGGGGTCCAGGCCAGGCACCAGCAGCGTCTTCCACAGAGCAACTGAGTGCTGAGGCGTTAGCATTTCGGCATCGGGGTGTGCCTTCCTCTGGCTCCCCCGTCAGCCAGTAAATTCCATTCCTTGTCCCTGCAGAAGGGCTCTGCGTGCTACCAGACTCCTGGGTCCCTGGACCCCAGCCCCATGCTGGTCCCTCACTCCCCTGGGCCCTGGACTCCACCCTCATGTTGGGTCTTCTTCAGTCTCCTGAACTCCCAGACCCCACTCTCATTCTGGGCCTTCGCCCCCTGGACCCCAGCGATGGGGCCGGGAGAGACTTTCTCAGCCCCCCTGCAGGAGGGGACCCAGGACGTTGAAGCTGACTCTCACTTCAGAAAATCAGCTTTCTGAGCCCAAACAGGCTGCCAAGAGCTATGCTTGTCCTTCCAATCTTGGCTTTCAGATTTAATGAGGCCTCTTGTCCAAGTTGAACCCCTCAAAGTGTGACTGGGACGGGCCAACATGGCTGGAAGTAGACACGTCACAGAGAAAATCCCTTTCCGAATAAGGGGCTCCGGCCGGCAGGGACCTGGCTGCCTCTACCACAATGGAAGGTTCCAGAGACCCACTAGTGTCAAAGGCAAGTTAAAACACACACTGTCAAAAGATTTCCACCCAGGTCTCCCAGGTACTTATTTTTCTGAACACAGAGTAGGAGGTTTAATTAAGATGCTCTCAGGCGGGCATATTGGGGTTCTTCTGCAGTGAGGTGAGAGCCAGCCTGCAGGAGCTCAGACATGGGTGTGGCAAAGCTTTGCCTCTGGGGGCGATGGGCTGGGGCAGAGGTGCAGGAAACTCCTGGTCTTCTCTTCGTGGGTCCCTTGGTCCCTCTGGGCCTGGCACAGGGAGCTGGAGGGGCAGCCGCTGGCAAGAGCAAACCCAGCCTCCTCGGCTGCAAACCCCAACGTCTCCTTCCTCTTGGGACATGGCGTGTGTAGAACAGGACAGTCAGCCACCTACTCCCGAGCCCCAGGACCTGAGGACTTCAAGATATGGGCCAACTTTGCCACTCAAACTGGTGATTCCCACCCAGTCACCTGGTGTTGGTTTGAGAAGGAACGGGCTCCTTGGCCAGGTGCAAGCAGGAGCCTGGCAGGTCATCAGAGGAGGTAGCTGGCACCCCGGGGGCAGGTATATTAGAGCCTCCTGATGGCTGGGGGCCTGCTGCTCCCACTCCGTTCCCTTGGACAGAGGGGCCCTGAGCTGGCTGTGTGGAGGTGGGTGCCGGAGTGGCCTGGATGAGCCAGCTCTGAAAGCTCTTGATCATGTGACCCCTGCGCGTTATCTGGAAGTACAGTAATGGATTAACCCGAGCGGTTAGAAGCAATTTCTGGCAGCTTTCAACATTCCCTGTGACCACGATGAGATGGAGAGCCCCCCATGGCCGCTGTGCAGGTCCATTAGACTAGATCGGGTTGGGGGAAGTAGGCGTTCTGTATTCTGTAGCTCATTCTGAAAACACTTTTGGGGCTTCCAGGCCAGACCTGTGTTGGTGCTGGGACAGTGGGTGACGTTGACAGGGGCTCTGCCCTGTAGAAGCTTATGCCAGCAAAGTGTTCCAATAAAGTGTGGAAGGAGGTTTCCCAGCTGGTTTGTGAACTGGGGCTGCACGGTGGTCCCTGCCCCTGCCTCCTGCCCTTGGGCTGTGGAAAGGGGCAGGAGGGAGTTGTGGGGCTCCCCCGAGAAGGTGCTGGAGTTCTAGAAAGGAGGGCGTCTCCAGGTCACGGGTTCTGATGCCGTTCTCTGTGGCCTCTAGCTTTGGGCAAGTTACGGGGTTACTCTGGGCAGCAGAGGGTCTGGAGTACTTGTCTGTCCCGGGGGCCCCACCAGACCTGCGTGAGTTGATGTCCATAGGATTCTGGGTGTGCTGTAGACAACACCTGATGTGTCCTGCATTTTCTCAGTGACCTCACCATCATGCGAAGCTGGCAGAGTTCTGAGCACATCTCCCACTGTCAGGCCCACTGGGCGTCCTGCAGGAGAACCCGTAACAGCAATGCTGCCCTCTCTTTCCAGAAATGAATCGTCTGCTTTAATCACGGGTGAGTCTTAAGAAGGTAAGACCTGGTGATGGATGGCATTGGGCACAAGCTCCCCCAGCCCAGCCCTCAGCAGCCCCCAGGTTTGGACCAAATCAGGGGTCTTGGATGCAGGTGCCTTCAGGAGCCAGGCAGGGAGGGGAATGTGGAAGCTGTTGAGGGCGAGGCTGTAAGGAGTGATGCGGCCTGTGGGTGGCCGGAGAGAGGCCCTAATGGCCAGCCAGGGCCCTGCTGCTACCCAGACCTCAGCTGACTGCAGAGGCATACCTGAGCCAGGCTGGATGGGAAGCACTGCCCAGCGACACAACAACTTGTGGCTTTGAGGCTGTTTCTTACGTGGCATTATCGTGGTGATTGGTAAATGATACAGTTCTGTGGGCCGAATTCACCTACAGGCCTCCTGATTGTGACCTCAGCAGTTTTCAAGACTTCTTCCAGTTCAGAATATGCTTCCATGAGAAAAACATAACTGTACACTCTTTTCCCCCATAGGGCTCTACAACCAGAGAATGTCACTGCACTGGGATTATTTGCTTTCCACTCTGCCTGGCAGTCATGGCTCACCAGCTTGCAGGTCCACACAGGGTCACATCTCCTTCTGGGGAGCAGGGGTAGGAGTGCTCGTGGCCTGGAACTGAGGTGCAGGGACAGGAGACGGGCGAGCCAAGCAGAACAGCCGTCCATGAGTCATGGTTCCAGAACAACCAGCAAATGGCTAGCACCTGCTCACCCACCCCCTCCCACACCTGCCAGCCTCACCAGGGGGTTTTGGCCGCTGGACAGTCAGGGTGGGGCCGGCCCAAACTGACCACCCCTCCAGAAGAAAGTGACAGATGTTAGCACCAGCAGGTCCTGCCCTCCCCATCAACAGATGTCAAGACATGAAAAATTGGGGTAAATGAAGGGTGCACGATTAGATTTGGGCCCAAGCTGGGTTCCTGTGGGTGCCAGAGACAGCTGCAAAGGCACGTCAGGGACAATCACCCTGATGCGGTGGGGGCTGCCAGGCCCGTGTGCCCGGGGACAGCTGGACGAGGTGCTGACACGGGGCTCCTTCCTCTGAAGCCGTCCCGCAGCTGCTGGGAGTGCCGCCAGCTGTGAGCTTGTGCGCCTCGGCTCCAGGGCTGTGCTGGGGGAGCTGCAGGCGGGCCCACCTAGGGGTTCCTGGGACACTAGCCCATCTTGAGCTGATAGCTCCTCTCAGGGGAGACCCCTTTCTCCCCTCCCCTCCCCTTCTTGGCCCTTTCTGGCTCTGTCCAGGTGGGGCTCAGCTCCAGGTCTCTTGAAACCAGCCCAGAGGGGTCAGGCCTCCTCTCAGCACCTCTGGCCTCTCCCGTGTCTTGGCTTGTTTTCATATAGTTTTTTGCTTGAAAATGTAGGTTCAGGAGCCTCCCCCAGGCTCCTGGTGTTGGTGAACAGCTGCTTCGTAGAGACCCCAGCATGCAGGCGCTGAGCGGTGGGGCGCGAGGAAAGCATCTCGGTGCCCCGACCCAGCACCAGGCCCCAACCCTCCGGCTTGGGGTTTGCAGAAGAGGTTTGTTTTAGAGTGGGGCACAAGATGTACCCATGTCTAGATATTATTTTAAAACTGTTAGTTGGGCTTCCCTGGTGGTGCGGTGGTTGGGAATCCGCCTGCCAATGCAGGGGACACGGGTTCGAGCCCTGGCCCGGGAAGATCCCACATGCCGTGGAGCAACTAAGCCCATGCGCCACAACTACTGAGCCTGCGCTCTAGAGCCCACAAGCCATAACTACTGAGCCCATGTGCCACAACTACTGAAGCCGGTGAGCCTAGAGCACGTGCTCTGCAACAAGAGAAGACACCACAATGAGAAGCCCGCGCACCGCAATGAAGAGTGGCCCCCGCTCGCCGCAACTAGAGAAAGCCCACACGCAGCAATGAAGACCCAATGCAGCCAAAAATAAATAAATAAAATAAATAAATTTTAAAAAATTAAAAAATAAAAAAATAAATAAAACTGTTAGTTGCTCTCCAGCATAGATGAAGATACAAGTTTAAATGAAGATGTAAGTATAAATGACATGACTTATTCCAACAGGTAAAAGCAATGCCTTTTTAGGTGATTCTGAAACAAGGACCAAAGCAGATTTTTTTTTTTAATTTTGGTGAAATTCACATAGCATAAAATTAAGTATTTTTAGGTGTACAATTCAGTAGCATTTAGTACATTCACCATGTTGTGCAAGCATCACCTCTATTTAGTTCTACAATATCTTCATCACCCCACAAGGAAACCCTGTCCCTGTTAGCAGTCACTCCTCATCCCCCTCCCCCAGCCCCTGGGAACCACTGATCTAATTTCTGTCTCTGTGGATTTGCTTATTCTGGATGTTTCATATAAATGGAATTGTACAATATGTGGCTTTGTGTGTCTGTCTGGCTTCACTCACTGAATATGTTTTCAAGGTTCATCTATGTTGTAGAATGTATCAAGATGACTCTTTTTTATGACTGAACAATACACCAGTGCACTTTTGATTAAATTCAGGCTGAAACAGGCACGAACTGAGCCACTGGCCAGCCTTTCCATGGCCAAGCCCTGCTCGATGGGGTTCATTCCTGTGAAGGTTCTAGACCCTCAGATGGACTGGACCTCTGCAGTCAGCTCAAAGGAGGACCCTGGAGGAGACATGAGAACATGAGCTCCCGGTGGACCCTCTGATGGCCTCGCCCACCCTTTGCAAACCCAGGGAGGGAGCCCAGAGCCCATCGAGCTGGAGGCTGGACAAGGGGCCCCTTTCTGCTCTGCACAATGTCCCATTGTGCCCTTCTCAGGGGTGAACAATGCAGCCCCAGCCAGGGGAAGCTGAGGACAAAGGGCCCTTTGTGAAAACTGTCCCCACCTGAAAAGCAGCACCCGGGGTCACACCTGACAGCAGAGCCATCCTTCCTTGCCTCCGTCCCCTGTGCAGCTCCCACATCCAGGCGGGGACCCAGGGAAGCTCAGGCAGGCTTGGGCTGGGGGCCCTGGACTCTCCCCACTCTTCCCAAGTGGCTGTGTGGGCTCATCCCGAACGTGGCACCCGGACAACAGCGGGTATGGGGTGTAGGTGTGGGTTGTGGGTTCCTGTGGAAGGACCCAGAAGCAGGGTACGGCCAGGTCTCCCCAAGGCTTGAGCCCTCGGGCACACACTTCCTGATAGGGCCTCTCCAGCCTACAGAAGATGCTTGTACCCTCCGTTGAAAATCTCTTATAGGTCTTAGAGATGGGGTCCGAGGGAGGGTTTTTCATGGACAAGAAAAGGGAGCTTTAAAAAAGATCACACTATAAGATAAATGTAAATGCTATTACCCCAACAATGGGAGGGTGGGGCGGCAGCTGGGGGTTGGAGGGGGGTGGTTCCAGAAGTTCCTGGTCAAGCCTAATTTGGGAGAGCCTATGTCCAGAGGCAACCCCTGCCCTCATGGGGCTCACACTACAGGTGAAGATATAATTAAACATGCCAGAAAAACTGATCATTTGACCACATAACTATTGATAATTTACATACCAAAGACTAGGAACAAGACGTAAAAACAAACAAACAAACAAAAAACCCAGAACATTTGCAATATACAGACAAGAAGAAGATCTTTCTTAACAAAATTCACCACGCACTTGTCTGGGCTTGTGTGTGGTGCATTTCACATTGTATGACTCAGTGGTTGTTTCTCCCCTGCTAGACTGTGAATTCTTTCAGGATCAAAACTATTTCATATTTACCTTTGAATTCTCAGTGGCCAACACAAATGAAAATGGTATAGTTAAAATGAAAACTATACCTCATGGACTTTAATGTTTTTTCTTTTAAACTATAAAATGAGAATGTTGATCTACTTCCACTTTGAAATGGAAAGATATTTTAAAGTAGATAAAATCCCAAGCAATATTAAAAAAAAGAGGATCTTTAATATGTAAAGAGCTCTAACAAATGAATAAGAAAAAACCACACCTACCTCAATCATTTCCTTCCAAGTGCCCCACAGTTTACCCAGTAACCCCTAAGTTCCACTCTCTCACACAGCTCTTCCTTCCTCTGAGGAATGCCTACCATTCCACCTGCTTAGAGACACCTCTCCTGTATCCTCAGAATGTAGAGTTGCTTGTATCCTCACTGGGGTTATGCTTGGGTCATTGGTCAGTAAGCTCTTCCCTACTCTGAATCCTCAGCCCACCACTCTCCCCTGCAGCTGGAGGTCCAGTCTTGAGGGCCAATAGGAGCGCTGACCGTCTAAGGGGACTTTGCTGTCCTGTGCAGAGATGTTGTGGGGTTGGTGGGGGGTAAAGGGGAAGAAAGCTGGAGCGTCTGAATTTTAGGGCCCAGCCGCTGCCTGCACTGTCCCTCACTAGCTGTGTGATCATCACCCCAGCACCCTCCTCAGACAGCAGAGATGGGGAGTTGGGAGGGGACACCTGTGAGGTACTGGTCCACACACCCCATTCAGGCAGTGGCAGCCTGGAGCCCTGGGGTGAAGCTGCTGCTCTGGCCTTTCCTCTGCAGGAATGCGAGTCCACACACAGCCAGGGTGTGCAGCAGGAGCGCAGTACCCTCCAGGGTCCTTGGCTTCCCACATCTCAGCCACCCTGGACGCGGAGAAGGCCTGTGGTCTGATACGTGCTTTCCAATAATCTCTTTCACATTGCATTTCTGCTTCTGAAGTGCCACCCGTTCCTCTCCAGTGTGAGGGTCCAGGAGGGTAGGCGCCTAGGTAGGGGAGTGCACTGGGGGCCTCTGCAACTTTGGCTAATTCAATGAATGAATGAGCGAGTGAATGAATGAGTGGGTCAAGCCCGCTCCAGGTGGGGCGTCGCGCCGTTCTCCACGAACCCACCCCCTTACTCTCACGGCTGCAGCGCCCCGAGCGACCTGCGGGGAGCGCGCGCGGTATCAGGACGGGTCCTCGCTCCCCGCGCATGGGCGTGGCTGGCCGGAGTTGGTCGGACCTCCAAGTGTGGGCGGGGTCTCTCGGCGTGGGCGGGGGCATTTTCAGCGCGCGGCGCTCCTCGCGCATGCGCTCCGACGGCCCGGCGATGGCGGCGCCGGAGGAGCCCTTGAGGAGGCGGAAGGCCGGGGCCGCGGGCTTGGCCCCTGAATCTCCGCCAGGGCCGGGGCGCGACCCCGCGGGCTGCCCAGCCCGCCTCCGCGCGGGCACCTTCTGGCTGACCAGGATCGTGCTCCTGAAGGCCCTCGCTTTCGTTTACTGTGAGTCCGCGGGGCCGGGCGCCCCAGTGTGGCCCCTCCGCTCGCGCCCTGCCCCCCACCCTCAGGCCCACCCCCAAGCGGGTTCGCGGCCGAGCCTTGGCCCTGCGCGCCCCTCCGTCCTGCAGGTCTGGGGGGCCCCCACGCCGACCCCGCACTGACCAGGAGCTCGTGAGGCGGTGACTCCGCTTTGCCGCCTGCAGGTTCCACGAGCTGCGGCCCCGCCGCCCTCCCCGCGGCTCCGCAGCTTTGAGGCCTGAGCAGCAGGTGCGGCCTCACCTGCGGAGTTCTGTGCGAACCGGGTTTGACCAGGCGGAGAACCGCGCGGTCTGCCCCAGCCTCCCTCTCTCCCTCCCCTCGCCCCAGGCCGCCCCCCAGAACACCGCTGGACACCCGGACGCCCCCACTCCGCGCGCGCGCGGAGTGCACACCCCCTCCACCCCGGTCCCCACGCCTGGAGGGGCGCAAACGCCCTGAGCCGAGCAGCGGTGCCTGAAGCCAAACTGGGCTTCTCAGACAAACGTGGCAGTGCGGGGGCCAGTGGGGATGGGGCACAGCCCCCGGCTGAGATGGCCTGGGGCCAGTGGGCAGTCCCCCTTCTAGAGGGTTCCGGAGGGCGCTGGTACCCGGCGGGCCGGCCGGGATTGCACGTCGCGGGCACCGGCCGTCCCGGCGTCATTTCTGCGTCTTCAGAACATGCGTTCCAAGGGGGTGGAAATGCCGCGCTTTGCACAGCGACCGTCATCAAACACCGAGCGGGGCGCCGCGGGGACCCGGGTCCAGCGCGCGGTGAGGCTTGGTGTGCAGCGCTGGGGGATTCACTTACGACTCTCGTGCGCTCTAAGTTACTATAGAAAATACTTATTGCCAGTATTGCTTTATTCTCCACGGGATTAGTCATTCTAAACGTTTGAGCTGTCATTTAGCAAAAGATGGAGTCAAGACAAAGTTAATCTGCGAGACTTTAACAGACCCTTAAACCGGCGCCATGACAGTGGAAAAACCCCGGTGGCTTCACTCGCAGAGAGCACAGCTTATAAAAAACTCAGCTCGGCTTTCCAGTGTGCGGGGCTGCCTTTGATCTCCACAGGGGTTCTCAGTTCGGTTAAGAAAGAAACCGTTTTGAACCAGTGGGTCAAGAAGATATTTTAAGGCCGGTGCTGAGCACAGAATGATTTGCTTTGGCAAATGCATTCCCTGCCCCCCCATCTTTTCTCGCTATTTGGGGTAGAGTCAGTGTTTTTCAGCCGCACGAAGGAACCAGTTTACCATCTTCAGGGACGAGGGTCCCTGGCTGAGATGGCTCCGGCAAGTAGGCAGTCGCCCTGTACTGAGTTCTTTCTGGAGGGTTCCAGATCTCCTGGGGACTGTGAGCTACCTCAGAGTCCCTTAAGTCCCAGGAATTTCCCACAATGCCACAGGCTGTCCACAGCTTTCACTTGATGTTGAGTGTTACAGTTGCCCTCATGGACTGCTGACCCCACCACGAGGCTGAATAATGGACCCCTAGCCTATGCTTCCTTCACTCTCTGCACATCTAACAGAGTTCTTAGTGTCATTAGTCTACCTGTCTGTGCGACTCCCTGGGAGCTCCTTGCAGCCAGGGATGGTGTTTAATACCTCTGTCCTCTGTCTTCTAGGAGCAGCTCCTGCTCCATAAAATTTCCTTGACGTTTTGCAGTCTTTATCATTGCTCTGTGCCACCACAGGATACTTTTCCAACTGTGTCCTGCCCCCTCCCCGGCTCAGCACCCCAGGCCCTGGGTGTGACACTCAGGTCAGAGACTGCCCACCCGAGAGGCCCCTTGTTCTCTCTGAGTTGTAATTCCTCAGATCTCGTGTCTTGTTTTGGGGTTTATTCTCTCTCTTTACTGGAGCATATCCCAAAACAACTTTCCAAGAAAGGATACAGAGAAGGTGAACTTTCTGTGTCCTTCCTTGCATACATAGAAATTGTCCACTTGCCTGGGTCTGTGGCTCTCAGAGCAGTTTTCCTCAGAACTTTGTGGTGTCAAGGGGTCTTTACATAGTCTGACTCCCACTCTTTTGCAGGTGACTAAAGGGAAACACATTTATTTCTTCTGCTCACATGCTTCTGACACCAGATGTGGGTTTTTTCTGACACCGAGTAATCGTCTGATTGTCCAGACACCACCTGAGTGTCCTGCAAGTCAGTTCGTTCTGACCCTAACTGCCCGGCGTCCCCACAGGCTGAGGGCTCAGTCCCACGAGACACCCGCCCCGCCCCCCGCAGACGCCAATGAGAAGTCCAGGCCGTCACCTGTGCTTCTGACCAACCATATGTAAATTGGGGTTCCCACGACCCCCTCCTCAGGTTCCATAACTTGCCAGAACGGCTCACAGAACTCAGGGGAACACTTTGCTTATGTTACTGGTTTATCATAAAGGACATGACTCGGGAACAGCCAGATGGGAGAGATGCCCAGGGAAGGTGTGGGAAGGGGTGTAGACCCTCACGCCCTCCCCGGGAGCCACCCTCCCAGCACCTCCCTGAACCCCTCCATTTGGGGTTTGTGCAGAGGCTCCATTACACAGGCAGGACTGATTAAATCCCTGGCTGTTGGAGATCAGCTGCGTCTCCAGGCCCTCCCCGTCCCGGGAGGTCAGAGGTCAGGAGTGGGGCTGAAATTTCCTCTGGCAACCAGCCCCCATCCTCCAAGAATCACCTCATTGGTATAAACCCAGGTAAGGTTGAAAGGGGCTTATTATGAATAACAGATGCTCCTCTCACCCCATCACTCAGGAAATCCCCGGGGTTTTAGGAGCTTTGTGCCAGGAACCTGGACGAAGACCAAATAAATATTTCTTATGATATGACAATACCACAGGGACCTTTTTTCCTCTCTGGGAGCTTTTCGAGTCTGCTGCCTTGCCATCCTGGCCCGGGTCCTTGTCATGTGATGGCGTGGCTCTGAGCTCCCTTCCTCGTTCCTTCTCAGGGCCCAGGTGAGCTCACTCAGACTTAAGACTCCTGCCCTAGTTTTGGACAAGCTTCTCTGGCCCTGCCCAGTCTGCTGACTCCAGGCCCGTGTCTGTCCAGACACCCCAGTGGGTCCCAGATGTACCCCGTTGGGGACCACCAACGCACTGAGGCTCCCAGCTCAGACCAGAGCCTGAAGCTAAACAAGGATCTGATGGAGAAGGTGAGCTCCTCCCAGGCCCCAGGAATTGTGCCCTCATATGGGACCCGCCGCCGTGATGGCCAGGACCGTCTGAGTAACCGTGTGTAGGTGACTGCCATGGTGCTCTCCAGAAGGAACTGCGAGCACTGGAGCGAATGGAGGACTTTTTGACACATCAGCAAAATTATTTATCTCCCCAGTTTCATACGGTACCTTGGAGTCCCCAGGATAATATATCTTTTAAAATCCTACTTCAAAAAGATCTCACAGCTAGTTTCAGCCCAACTCTGATTCCTGGCTTTGCCAGTTTACGGTACTATCCTTTTGGTTCAGATTTGCTGTGCAGTGTCATGCTTGTGTCTTTCCTTGTTTACGTTACATGTAGTGGAGTTTATTAGGTCTTTCCTCCCAGCTGCCAGTCACTGTTGGAGCGTCTGAGGTGAACCTAAACTGCACCCTCTAACAGCGGCAGCTTGTCTCACTCACGGTCAAGAGGTCTCACCTGGGGTCTGGTAGCTTAGCCTTGAGGCCAGTCAGCGCCCAGGCCCAGCACTGGCGCAGCCCAGCAGAACCACACACACCTGCATTTGCTGAACTCTTAGGTGTTCTTTGGAAATTTTGAGGAAGAAAATGGAACCAAAAGAGCACTCGAATCTTGCTTCATTTTCTGTTGTTCTGAGCTTTCAGCACTTCCAAGATTCATGGGAAGTTAGTTCTTCCCTCCAGGCCCCTCGATTGCTAATGAAATGCTCTGCTTGGTTTTCACAAGCTTCTCTGTAAAATGCTTCCAGTTTGTTTAAGGAACAAACCTGCCCTACCTCTGAGCTCTCTACAGCGCACACCTTTAAAGAAAAAGTACTGGAGGTTATTTTTCTAAGGCCCAGAATTTAGCCACAGTCCATAAAACCACCCATCGGAGAGTGACATTTCGGAGATGATTCTGTTTTAATTTTATAGCACTTTATCTAAAGGGGAGAGAAAACTAAATTTTTTCTTTTTGATTTTTTAAAGAAAATATTTGCAGACATCCTTGATAATGCATATTAGGTGACCTGGTAACCTCTCCTAGGTCAGTCTGTGGGTTACCCCACCAGGGAGCAGCTGAGAGTGTCATGCCTGGGCCCTGTCTCCTTCCTTCCTAGAGCTGGGGGGGAGGGGGTGTCTCCTCCTTTCCTAGAGCTGTGGGGGGGGGTGTCGCCTTCCTTCCTAGAGCTGGGCAGAGGGCTGACTCTTTCCTAGAGCAGGGTGGGGGCTGACTGAGCCTTTCTAAGGTTGGTTGTTTGGTTTAGCTTTGAGATCCTATGATTTTTTGAAAATGTTTTTCTTTATTTAGCCATTTCTATAACAGGCGTGAAAATGAATAGGTTTTTTTCTTCTGAAATTTAAATCCATTCTATTTTCATTTTTTCCTGTAAGGTAGGAAGTTTCCTATGATGCTTGCCTTAGATTTACTTTTTTTTTTTTTTTTAGTTAAGATGGTATGTTTTATGCTTTGTGTATTTTACCACAATTTAAAACTTTAAATTTTTTTAAATTAAAAATTGAAAATACCGTAAATGGGTGTTGAACTTTGTCAAAAGTTCTTTCTACATCTGTTGAGATGATCATATGGTTTTTATTCTTCGATTTGTTAATATGGTGTATCACATTGATTGATTTGCATATATTGAAGAATCCTTGCATCCCTGAGATGAATCCCACTTGATCAGGGTGTATGATCCTTTTAACGTGTTGTTGGTAGATTTACTTTTTAACTAGTGAGACCAAATCTCGTTTTTTTTTCATGGCATTGGACTGTGGTTGTGGGGAGGGAAGATGTCCAGCTGTTCAGCCATTGCTAATTAGGTCCCCATGTAGTCTGAGTCGGGAGAGACAGGCTCCACCTGGGTGCGTGTGTGTGGATGTGCACACACACACAGCCAGGGCTGGGTGGGCACCACTGTGGGGGTGGCCTCCACGTTACCAGGAAAGTCGGTGGCATGTGGACTTGGGCAGCTTTTGCCCAGTGATGGAGGCAGCAGGAGGGGTGTGAGGAGAAGACCAGGGGAGCCCTCCCTGCTGACCCTCTGGTGTCCAGTGCTCTGTCTTTATTCATGACATCCTGGACATCTGCTGTCATGGGGGGATCAGGTCTCAATTTTCTTCCTGCAGTTGCAGTGAGCCGCACGTAGTATTCAAGAAACATTTGCCTTTAAAAACAAAACAAAACTATTAACCAAGTTCCAGACCTTATTGGTTTTCCACCAGCACCCCTTCCCATCCGGTGTCCCCGCGCTGCGATAGCCGTCATGGCTCCTCTGTCCCCTCTGGTCTGCAGCAGTCTCTGGACTTCCCTGGCTCTTCATGACCTTGACAGTTTTGAGCAGGTCTGGTCATGTGTTTGGTAGAATGTCCCTCAAATTGGGCTTGTCTGGTGTCTTCTCGTGACTGGACAGGTTCTCGGTTTGGGGAGAATCCCACAGAGGAGAGGTGCCCTTCACATCACGGGTGATACTGACCTGGATCACCTGGTTGAGGTGTGTCTGCCAGGTGTCTCCTCTGTCAGGTTCTCCTTTTTCCGTCTGTTCTCTGTCCTCTGGAACCCAGTCATGGGGTCCAGTCCATGCTCCAGGGACCCCCCGAGGGGGCATCTCCACATGTTATTTGGATCTCCTCTGTAAGGAATTTATTTGGCAATTGTCATATTTGTTTACACTGTGGGTTGTGGTCCAGCAGTGTTACTCGTGGTATCAAATTGTCCGGCTCTGGTCAGTGGTGGTTCTTCCCAGTTGTCTCCTGTATCCCTGTGACATGCCTCCATTCTTTATTTTTCGAGAGCTTCCTTACTTTGTGGTACTACAGGATGCTGCAGCCTCCTTTCATTTCCCAGCCCTAAAACCAGCCATTTCTCCAGGAGCCCTCGTTCCTTTTATTGGAGAGTGGTGTTAGGAACCCAGATCTGGGTGCTGTGCTGAGAGTGCCCATTGCTACTGGGGTGTCACTGCTTCCAGACTCTTAGCAAACAGAGCTATGTTACATATGTGGGTGTGCTCACTCACATATGGTCATTTCTCTGCATATCCATTTGAATGTATATTAGGGTAAACATGAATTCTCATTGGCATCTCCGATTCTCATCCAATATGTGGGGTGTGTGTTGGCCTTCCCTTCTTGCTTATCTGGAACCTCCTTCTCCACTAGTGAGAAATCTTGCCTCACCATCCCCCATGGTTTATTTGCTAAACCCCAATGCACATGCAAAGCAGTCTTAGAATTGTTCACCTACCCCCAATTAGACTCCAGTGTTTCTATACAGTTACTTTTGTCTTTGTCCTTAGTTTTTACTCAGAACAATTTCCAAAGTTTCTTAGGCCAACCCTCCCTCTTTCCTTGCATTCAGTGTGAACGAGTTATACATTTGTGATAGAGTTTGATTAATTTGTCACAGTCTGCATTCCATCCTGGCATCCCCTGACCTCCTGGCTGGGTTGTTTTGATAGTTTATATACATTAAAGTTCATTTTTTATGATGTACAATTATGGGTTTTGACAAATGCATAGTTATCCATCACTCTAGTACTGTACCAGAATAGTTACATCTCTTGAAAATTCCCCTGTGCACGTAATCGGCTTCCCCCTGCAGCCCCTGGCATGCTCTGGTCTGTGTTCTGCCCCATGGTTTTGTCTTTTCCAGTGTGTCAGATGAATGGAATCCTACAGTGTGTAGCTTTTGGGTCTGGGTTCCTTTACTTAGTAAAATGTACTTGAGGTCTTTCCATGCTGTTGAGTGAATCAACATTCCATTGATATTCTTTCTGAATATCATACCGTTTTATGAACGCACCACAGTTTTTATCCATTCAGGCTCTGAGGGACATCTATGCTGTTTCCAGTTTTAGCAGTTATGAACAAAGCTCCTGTAAAC
The DNA here is from genome assembly GCF_949987535.1 of Balaenoptera acutorostrata. Taxonomy (NCBI): domain Eukaryota; kingdom Metazoa; phylum Chordata; class Mammalia; order Artiodactyla; family Balaenopteridae; genus Balaenoptera; species Balaenoptera acutorostrata. The sequence continues at coordinate 39,114,034 of NC_080078.1, forward strand.
ATTTGCATGCAGGGTTTTGTGTAAATGTAAGTTTTCAGTTCACTTGGGTGAACACGTAAGAGTGTAATTGCTGGGTCATATGGTAAATCTATGTTTAACTTTATAAGAAACTGCCAAACTCCTCCAGAGTGACCGTACCAGTTTGCATCCCACCAGCAATGAATGAGAGTTCCTCTTTTTCTGAATCCTCTGGAGCATTCAGTATTTTCAGTTTTTTGGATTTTGGCTGTTATGATAGGTGTGTGGTGATACTGCATTGCATTGTTTTTTTTTAAAGTTTTAAAAAAATTTTATTTATTTATTTATTTTTGACTACGTTGGGTCTTTGTTGCTGCACCTGGGCTTTCTCTAGTTGCGGTGAGTGGGGGCTACTCTTCGTTGGGGTACACAGGCTTCTCATTGCGGTGGCTTCTCTTGTTGCAGAGCACCACAGGCTCCAGGCGCGTGGGCTTCAGTAGTTGTGGCTCGCGGGCTCTAGAGCGCAGGCTCAGTAGTTGTGGCTCCCGGGCTTAGTTGCTCTGCGGCATGTGGGACTTCCCGGACCAGGGCACGAACCCATGTCCCCTGCATTGGCAGGCGGATTCTTAACCACAGCACCACCAGGGAAGCCCCTGCATTGCGGTTTTAATTGGCGTTTCCCCACTAACAAATGATATTAAGCATCTTTTATGTGCTTATTTGCCATCTGTGTATCTTCTTTGTGTGAAGCAGTTGACTTTCAGTATCTGTTCAGATCTTTTGCACTTTAAAAAACTGGGTTGTTTGTTTTCTTGTTGTTGCGTTTTAATGGTACTTTATTCTGGATTCAAGTCCTTTATCAGATATGTGATTTGCAGGTATTTTTCCCAGTCTATGGCTTGTCTTTTCATTCTCTTAAAAATGTCTTTTACAGAGCAAAAGTTTTTCATTTGATAAAGTAGAATTTATCAGTTTTTTCTTTCATGGATCATGCTTTGGGTGTTGTATCTAAAAACTCATTGCCAAACCCAAGTCACATAGATTTTCCTCTATATTTTATTTTAGAAGTTCCATACTTTTATGTTTTACATTTAGGTCTCTGGTCCTTTTTGAATAAATTTTTGTACAAAGTGTGAGTTATGTGTCAAGGTTCATTTTTATTGCATATGACGTCTAGTTGTTCCCAGCACCGCTTGTTGAAAATACTGTCTTTCTCTGTAATTGTCTTTGCACCCTTGTCAGAAATCAGTTGACTGTCTTTGTGTAGGTCTACTTCTGGGCTCTCTAGTCTCCCATTGATTTATGTGTCTGTACTTTTGCTAATACCACACTGTCTTGATTACTGTAGCTTTGTAGTAAGTCTTGAAATTGGGTAAAATGAGTCCTGTAACTTTGTTCGTTATCGGAATTATTTTGGCTATCCTAGTTCCTTTGCTCTTACATATATATTTTAGAATCAGCTTGTTAATATCTATGGAAAAGCTTACTGGATGTTTTGATTGAGATTGCATGGAATCTATAGATCAAATTGGGGAGAACTGACATCGTAATAATGCTGACTCTTCTTCCAATTCATGAACACAATGAATCTTTCCATTTATTTCGATCTTCTTTGATTTCTCTCATCATGTTTTGTAGTTTCCCACGTACGGATTCTGCATATATTTTGTTAGTTTTTTACCTAGGCACTTTTTTTGGTGGCTATTGTAATATTTAAACATTCAGCTTACAGTTGTTCATTGCTGATATATAGGAATATAATTGACTTTTGTATATTGGTCTTGTATTCTGTGACCTTCTTAAACTCACTTATTAGTGCTATGAGGGCTTTTTTTTTTTCTTCTTCTTCTTTCTTTTTTGTCGATTCTTTGGGATTTTCTACATAGGCAGTCTATTAATAGAGATAGTTTCATTTCTTCCTTTCTAACCTATATACCTTTATTTCTTATACTTGCCTTATTGCACTAGCTAGGATTTCCTGTACAGTGTTGAATATGAGTAATAAGAGAAGAGATAGTCTTGCTTTGTTCCAAATATTCAGGGGAAAGTATTCAGTCATTAATCTTTAAGTACGATCTTGGCTGTAGGTTTTTCATAGTTACGTTTTATAGACTGATGAAGTACCCTTCTATTCCTAATTTGCTGGAAGTTTTTTTTACCATGAATGGATGAATTATTTCATGTACTTTTTTGTGGGTCTGTTGATACTATTTTATGGTTTTCTGATTTAGTTTGTTAGTATGGTGATCACATTGATTGTTCTTTTTTAAAATTATTTATTTATTTATTTATTTGGCTTCCTGGGTCTTAGTTGCGGCACTTGGGATGTTCCTTGCTGCGTGCGGGATATTTAGTTGCGGCATGCAGAATCTTTTAGTTGTGGCATGCGGGATCTTTTAGTTGCGGTATGCAGGATCTTTAGTTGAGGCGTGTGAACTCTTAGTTGCAGCATGTGGGATCTAGTTCCCCAACCAGGGACAGAACCCAGGCCCCCTGCATTGGGAGCGCAGAGACTTAGCCATTGGACCACCAGGGAAGTCCCCATGGATAGTTTTTTGAGGGTTGAACCAGCCTTGCATTTCTGAGATGAAGTTGGCTGGTTGTGATGTATTATCTTTATTTCTTCTTTTATGAGTTTTGGTAGTTTGCGTCTTTCAACTAATTCGCCTATTTCATCTAAGTTGTCAAACTTAAGATCTTAGAGAGATGTATAGTATTTCTGTATTATCTTTTTACACCTGTGGGATCTGTAGCAGTGTTCTTTTTTTGATCCCTGATATTGGTGTCTTCTTTCCTTTGCTTGGTTAGTCTGACTAGAGTTCTAACAATTACATTGATTTTATCGAAGAACCAGCTTTTGGTTTTATTGATTTTCTCTATTTTTTTCCCCTGTTCTCAATTTCACTGATTTCACCTCTTTTTAAAAATGTCTTTTCTGGGCTTCCCTGGTGGCGCAGTGGTTGAGAATCTGCCTGCCAATGCAGGGTACACGGGTTCGAGCCCTGGTCTGGGAAGATCCCACATGCCGCGGAGCAGCTGGGCCCGTGACCCACAACTACTGAGCCTGCGTGTCTGGAGCCTGTGCTCCGCAACAAGAGAGGCCGCGATAGTGAGAGGCCTGCGCACCTCAATGAAGAGTGGCCCTCGCTCGCCGCAACTAGAGAAAGCCCTCGCACAGAAACGAAGACCCAACACAGCTATAAATAAATAAATAAATTTTTTTTAAAAAGTCTTTTCTGATGCTTGTTTTATATATAATTTACTCTTTTTTCTGATTTCTTAAAGTAGAAGTTTAGATTTGAGGCCTTTCTATTTTTCTAACATGAGTGTTTTACTGTAAATTTTCTTTAAGCAAAGTTCATTCTGGGATAGTTAACCATTTTATGTAATCAGGCACATATTTTATATAAATGTGTGTCTATTTTATATACACGTATACATTGTGTATAAGTAGATACAACACACATAGCTATGTGTACATATACACATACATTGTGACGTCTCCAGGTTGGATCTTCTAATATCTCCCCCAAGATTTTGTGAAATACTCAGACCCCTTGAGTCCACGCTTTGATTCCAAACCACTGGTCAGACTCTGCCTCATCTTCTTGCCTAGCCGAGGCCCTGCACGTCTGAAAAGTATCTACAGAGGGCTGTATTCCTGTTCATGTTCCTTTTGTCTTCTTTTCCTTCCAGTTGTGGCATTCTTGGTGGCCTTCCATCAGAACAAGCAGCTGATTGGAGACAGGGGACTGCTGCCCTGCAGAGTGTACCTGAGGAGTGTGCAGCAGCACTTCCGTGGGCAAGTCAGCTGGGAAACCGTGAGCTATGCCCCCACCGTCCTCTGGCTGCTGGACTGGTCTCACATGGACTTCAACCTGGATGCGCTGGCTCTTCTCGGCCTGGGCATCTCCTCTTTCATCCTGGTCTCCGGCTGTGCCAATATGGTTCTCATGGCTGCTCTCTGGGTCCTCTACACATCCCTGGTCAACGTGGGGCAGATCTGGTAAGAGGGAAGGATGGGGCACCTATAATGCAGGCGCGTGGTAACTCAGGGTTCTAGGGGTGTTACCCCTCAGAGCCCAACGAGGCCTCCTGGCAACAGGAGCAAGCAAGTGAGCTTCCTTCTTACGTTAATTTGGAAAATATCACCCTTTTAATTAGGCTGTGGTAGACACTGCTGGTCGCATTCAACCAAAATCCAGGAGCTTCCTTATTTGGGTGTAATTGCGATTCTGTTGGGAGTGTCATGGCCACACCTGAGATAGCATTGCCAGCCTCTTGTGCTGGGGGGCCATGAGATGGAGGTGGAAGCTGCTGAGTGGGCTGCTGGGAGCACTCTGGTGGTGGGGCTTGACTTGGAGGCTTACTCCTCTGCTCCTGCTCCCACCTGCTCCTTCCTTGTTCGAGAGGAACTGGTGCCAGCGGTCACAGTTCAGGCCAGCCCTGCTGGGGGGAATAGGCTCCAGTGCCGGACAGGTCAGAGGCAGCGTTGGGCTCCATGGAGGGAGAGTCACATGGAAACACGGACGGGGGCATCAGTGCAGCATGTGGCTTGGATAGGGTTGGAGGAAAATTGAGGGCCATGAAGTGCTGTGCCATGTTTGACAGTGGAGGAGGGGGTGCCACTCTTCTTCAAGTTCTGGGCTCTGGCCCTGGGGAAGAATCACCTACTAGAGGAAGCACAGAGGACTCTGTAAGAGAAGGTGAAGCCTTGAGAGAAAGCTCTGGGGTCGGGGCGGGTGTCTGTGTAGACATGGAGGAAGTAGACAAGGGGGTGGTGTCTGCGTGGATGAGCAGGAAGTGGAGGAGGGGTGGTGTCTGTGTAGAGGAGCAGGAGGTTAAGCACCTCTGGGGCTCCTCCTGCCATGTTCCCACCGGAGCCTTTGTTTTCTGGGAGGAAAGGTTAATTCGGTGGCCTGACATTCTTGGCTGCTGGCCCAGGTCAAAGGGGCTGGCTAGGTCCTGGACCATGACATGAATGGGTTTTAACCCAGACGCCAGACTCCTTCAGTGTCACTCACTCAGCTCATGAGCCATCAGAGGTCCCCTCCCAGCTCCTGTCGTCTGGCCCTGGTCCCCGAGCAAGTGTGAGTGACACTCAGTTTGTGAGCTGAAGGCACCTCTCCCTGTCCAGTCTACGGAAAAGAAGGCTGACGTCTCAGTCACCCTGGCTCCCCTCCCTGCTCCTGGGGCCTTCATGTTGATGTTGAACTGTTGACCAGCCAGCACCCTGGTAGTCAGAGCCAGAATTTATTCAGAGACTTTGGGAAACTTCAGTGCCCTGGTGTTGTGGCGTGAGCTGCGTGGATCAGAAGAAACAGCCATGGGTGTCGGTTACCAGGTTTTGCAGGGGTCACCAAGTGGGTGGCAACATCGTACTGTGGTGGTGCATCCTGTGTCCAGTTCCATACAGAAACTGTGTGGGTTCCTAGACAAATGATATTTACATCTGATTTATGGCATTTTCTTTTCTGAAGGCCCAAGCAGTGAGGGTGGAAATAGGGGCTGGCTCCCGGTAGGTAGAATGTGCCTCGTGCCCGTCAGGCAGCTGTGAGGCGAGGGAAGCGTCCTTCATTCCTGTCTGCTCCTCCCCACCTGGGATTCATGGGTGCTGCCACCACGGGCTGTCTGACCGCCTCGGCGGCCACAGGCATTCACTGCCCGCCTCTAGTCTCTCTGGTCAGTGGATGTTTACAGCACGAGAGGACTCTGGCTGGGGTTGTCTGTGATGTCTAAAAGGCTGCTGTTTCTTGGCACGTGTGATTTAGTGCATGTCAGAGGAGGGAGAATTCTGGGTATGTTTGTCCCGTTTTAACAGCTGGAGTTACAGAGATTGGGAGCACAATGCCCGGCTCCAGTGTCCTGCTCAGAGGACGCACCTGTCTGTAACACGAGGCTCGGGACATACTGAACCTCGCCCAGCAACCGGGAAAATTGTATCCACTGTCAGTTTGGGTTTTTCTTTTTATTTATTTTTGGTTGCGTTGGGTCTTCGTTGCTGCTTGTGGGCTTTCTCTAGTGGTGGCGAGCAGGGGCTACTCTTCGTTGCAGTGCGCAGGCTTCTCATTGCAGTGGCTTCTCTTGTTGCAGAGCATGGGCTTTAGGCATGCGGGCTTCAGTAGTTGCAGCACGTGGGTTCAGTAGTTGCGGCACGTGGGCTCTAGGGTGCACGGGCTTCAGTAGTTGTGGCACACGGGCTCTGTAGTTGTGGCTCACGGGCTCTAGAGCGCAGGCTCAGTAGTTATGGCGCATGGGCTTAGTTGCTCTGCGGCATGTGGAATCTTCCCAGACCAGGGACTGAACCTGTGCACCATGTGTCAGCAGACAGATTCTTAACCACCGCGCCACTAGGGAAGTCCCTCCACTGTCAGTTTTGTTTTGTTTTGTTTTTTAATAAATTTAGTTATTTTATTTTTGGCTGCGTTGGGTATTTGTTGCTGTGCACGAGCTTTCTTTAGTTGCGGTGAGTGTGGGCTACTCATCGTTGTGGTGCATGGGCTTCTCACTGCAGTGGCTTCTCTTGTTTCGGAGCACGAACTCTAGGCATGCGGTCTTCAGTAGTTGTGCTCGTGTGCTCTAGAGCGCAGGCTCAATAGTTGTGGTACACAGGCTTAGTTGCTCAGCAGCATGTGGGATCTTCCCAGACCAGGGCTCGAACCCGTGTCCCCTGCATTGGCATGCAGAATCTTAACCACCACACCACCAGGGAAGCCCCTCCACTGTCAATTTTAAACAGTAATTTCTAGTCACATCTAGAATGTGTTGGTCAGGAAGATTTTTGAAAACTGGTCTGAGTACACATGGCCAAAAATAGTCTTGTATTTTTTCAGTGGAAAAGATGTTCTGCTCCCTTCCACTTGGATGTGTTTAAAAATGTGATTTGAATTAATTTAAGCTCACTCAAGGAAAATAGAATAAAACTGTTTTCTCAGAAATGACACATGAGGGCTTCTCTGGTGGCGCAGTGGTTAAGAATCCACCTGCCAATGCAGGGGACATAGGTTTGAGCCCTGGTCTGGGAAGATCCCACATGCCGCGGAGCAGTTAAGCCCATGCGCAACAACTACTGAGCCCGCACTCTAGAGCCCATGAGCCACAACTACTGAAGCACGCGTACCTAGAGCCTGTGCTCCACTACAAGAGAAGCCACTGCAATGAGAAGCCCGTGCACTGCAATGAAGAGTAGCCCCAACTCACTGCAACTAGAGAAAGCCCGTCCGCAGCAACAAAGACCCAACACAGCCAAAGATAAAATAAATAAAATAAATAAATATATTTTTTAAAAAAATGACACGAGATGTTTTAGGTGAAAAATGTAAAACAAACAAAAAAAAACCTGTCAGTGGAGACCAGTGGATTATTTACCGCGTTCTTGATGCCAAACGTCTGTGTTCTCAGCTGAACTGCAGGCTGCTTGCTGTGGCCCACGTGTGGGGCCCCAGGCGAGGCTGGGCAGGCCGCTCGATCTGGAAGGTGTCTCAGGTCACCTTGACTCGGGGCTCGCTGATGGATGATAGTTTCCAGGTTGTCAGAGTGATGCTGGAAACTTACTGGGAGAGTGAGGCCCCCTTAAGTGGAAATTGGGCTTTCCTTTTCTTGATGCCCCAGCATGAGAGTTAGACACACTCTGTTTTTTCACGTCCCATTTATTCTAAGTTGAGGGAAAAGGATATCTGTTTGGGGTGAGATCCTCAGATAATGGACACTGTTGATTGGATGTCTTTCAAGTGTCATCCAGCTTAGTGGCCTGCAGTGGGGACAGGAAGCCCCCATGGGGCGAGGAGGCACCAGGCAGGTGCACGGGGCACATCTTGGCCAGCACCGAGGCCCCTGCCCTGGGGTCCCGTGGTGGTGGCTCGGCGCCTGCCCAGCCTGGCTTGTGTGCACTATGGCCGCTGCTTCACTTGAAGCCTTGCTCACTCCCTTCTCTTAAGTGGGTGTCCCCTCTGCTCCTGCTGACCCCAACTGGCATCTGTGATGAAGCCCCAGCATTGGAAATGAACGTTCTCAGCAGACCTGGGATGCAGCGTTGCTGCCAAGCGAAGCTGGTGGGGCCCCACGTCGATGTCTTGGGCGGAGTCAGGCAGCCTTCCAGACAGCCTGCTTGTCCTGGGATCCTGGGACCGTGCCCGCCCTTCTCCCGCCCTCCTGACATGGTCCTAGTACATGCGCGGTGAGGCTAGCAGGAACCTGATGAATCCACTTCATGGCGGCAGTGGTCAAAGATCTTCGTTTTGGGGAGAGTGGCTTTAGTCATGCAGTTGGTGCTTTGTAGGGTGATGACCCAGGTCCTCAGACTCGGGAAGCGATGCTTTCAGAGGAGCCAGAAAAGACTGGTGTTATCAACTGCTTGTCTAGTGGTGGCAGGAGGGAGAGCAGGATCATAGTGTTCCCACCTTGCAGCAGGAACAAGGGAACCGAGACAGGGCCAGCTGGGGTGGTCTGCCCCTGGATGAGGGTCCGGCTCTCTGGGGTCCTCTCCTGGAGCTGCACCCTGGAGGCGGCGCAGTGCATGGGTAGGCTTGGGGCCAGCCATGGCCATGCTGAGACCCAACCCTGACCCCATAGACACCCGGGCTGTGTTGTTGCCTTAGCTGTGTCCCCAGCTCCACAAATCAGCACGTCCACACTCGGCCTGTCCCCCAGGTGGGACCGTGGGGAGACTTGGGACTTGTTCGTGACTCTTCCTGCTTCCCCCGTGTTTCATCAACCTCCACATCCTCCTGATTTCACCTGCAAGGTATCTCCGGAACCTTCCTCTGCTGCCAGCACCAGTGTGGCCCTGAGTCCATGGTGGCTGTCAGCTCTGCCCCTCACACGCCCTGTGGTTTGTCAGGGGCACATGTGCCAGCTTCCTCTGGGTTTCTGCTGTTCCAGGCCCGGCAGTTAGAAGGCGGTACTTTCCCATGTGGGCAGATCTAAGGGGAGGACCACAACCGCCCTCCCCACCTGCCCCACCTCGTCTTGTAGAGCAGGGCAGGCATGGTTTTGGGTTTTCAAGCCTTGGAAGCTGGGCACTGTTGCCTCTAGACCAGGGCTGCTGTCAGGCTCCTTTCAGGGAATGGGAACGACTCCCACGGCCCGAAGGAGGGGACCCCGTAGGGTCAAGGTGCCACAGACTCACAAAGCGGGCCAGGCGGGTCGGAGCTATGGGGTGGGTGAGGGAGTCCTTGGACTTCGCTGGCCGGAGGGAGGAGAAGGAGGAGCGGATGCACTGCCGTCGTGGCGTTTCCTTAGGCTGTGGTTCTGTTCTGTCTGGGTTGGTTGAGAGGCTCTGAGAGAGGGTGCAGCAGGCAGCAGGGGCGCACCTTCCTGACACCTGTCGTGTCTTCCGGACACGGGAAGGAGACGACGCCAGACGGTTCTTCAAGACAGGAAGCGAGGCAGAGGCTTGGCGCCCGGGGGCTGGACATTTGGGGGCCTCCCTGAGGACAGTGCTGCCACCGAGAGCGGGCAGTAAGAAGCCCACCAGGCCAGCAGGTCCCTCAGGAGAGGTGCAGGGCCGGCCCAGGGGGCCCAGAGTTTCCAAGGACACAGGTGTGGCCGCGCCGCATGGCTTTGGATCACACACTGCCCCCCAGAGTCTCGATCAAGCGTGGCGGGAGTAGGTTCTGATTTAATGGGGACTGGGTGACAGCAGGAGTCATAGTCGTCCCCGAAGGGCAGACAGCCAGGGCCGGCTCCGTGACGCGCTTGGTTCCATGTCTGGGTTTCATAGAGGAGGCCTTTCTGGCAGAGGGCGCAGCTCTGGCGGGCAGGACAGGGTGGGGGTTGGCCAGGCGCTGGGTCTGCAACAAGGAGCTTTGGGCCAGGCACATCAGGTGCAGAGCGAGTCTGTCCTGTTCTGGCCAGAACTTGAGTTCACCTCCCTTGGCCGTTGCCAGAGCCCCCGGGTGTTGCACTCACAGGAGGGGAGCTGGGCTGGTCTCGAGGTGACGGCTGTTCTATGCGTTCTGTTTGCGGGGTTGGAGGCAGCTCTCCTGACAGGTGCAGATGTTGTTGCTGCCCAGCTACCTCGACTTTTCTTAATTTCACAGACTTCGTTTTTAGAAGAGTTTGAGACCTACTGAATTACTGCAGAAGCAGTGCAGAGTTCCTGTGTGCCCCACTCCCAGTTTCCCATTATTATCCTCTACATTAGACAGTGCATTTGTCACACTTAACAAGCCAGTGTTGACACTGTTGTTCATTCACCTCTTCTCAGTTCTTCCCATCCCGGGACCCCATCCAGGCCCCACAGACATCTGGTTGCCGCATCTCCTTGGGCCCCCCTGGGCTGGAACCGTGGCTCAGACGCCCCTGTTCTGGACGCCTGGACGCTGTTGAGGAGGACTGGTCAGGGGTTTTGTAGAATGTCCCTCCGGCGGGATTTGTTTGATGTTTTTCTCATTGTTGACTTGGTGGTGGGTTTGAGAGGAAGACCAGAGGTAAAGTGCTGTTGTCGACACATCGGATCAGGAGTCTCTGCCCTCAGCATGATCTGTCTGCTAACGTTGCCCTGACCTCTGGCCGGGGTCATGCCTATCAGGCATCTCCACTGTCCCAAGTCTCCACCTTGTCCTCATTGGAGGTCATCACAGCACAGTCCACATATGGAGGGGGTGGTGGTGTCAGCCCCTCCTTGAGAGGGGCACACGCACGGTGACATGGGCTCTTCCCCACAGGTCTCTCTGGCATCCCCGTGTTTACTCAGTCATTGGCCAAGTTGCCGTGGACTGGAGCATGTTTATTGGTGCCCTGGGTGCCCGTCCTCTTGCTCTAGGCGTTGAAACATCTTGGGGTCAGTGACACTGAAGAGAGACAGAGCCAGAGCTCAGTGACTGTTGTTGCGTGAAATGTGAGTGACCTCACGGAAGACGGACCGGCCCAGTGCTGTCCTGCTCAAATGACATCGGAAGCCCGAGTAGTCCCTTCTTCAGTTTCTTCAGTTACTATCAACTTTCCCAAAAAGTTGGATTTCTGGTTCTGTTATCTGTGCTTTGCTTTAGCAGGAATCCTAAAGGGCTTCTTTGTTGCTCTTAAGGATGGCCGTGTGGCCATCCTTTCCTCTTCCCACCTTCCCGGCCCCCACAAAGAAGAAAGGATTATCTCTAGAAACTTGGAGCGAGGTCGGGGGCTCCGGAGGTCCCTTCCTGCAGAGGAAGCCGCCTTGGCACTTTCCTCTGGCAGAAGGGACAGAGTATCAACTTCAAAGAGTGCCGGCAGCAGATGCCCGAGGGCTGCAGAGGTGTGGGGGGGACCCCTGCATAGCGGCCGCCTTCGGACTGTTGAGGATGAAAACTTTATTTTGGCCTTAAACGCAGTTGATGTCCATGGCTGCCCCTGCCCGTAGCCCCAGGTGCTTTTAAGGGTGTAGATAGATTTGATGTGTAGAAATGAATTCCTGCTACGGTTTTGCGAGGTCCGGGCAGCAGCATGGTGCCGTTTCCGCCGTGTGGCCTTGCAGCAGGGCCCTGTCCCCTGGGGAAACCCCATGTCCTTGTCGAAGGAGTGGCTCACCGCTGCCCACGGTCATCGGACACTGACACGGGCCTTCTCTGCTCTCTCAGACGGTGCCAAGACGTGGCGGGTCCCAGGACAGACCGTGTTCCTGGACTCAGGGCGGGGGGCAGTCACCCATTGGCTGCATCTGTCGGGCCGCTGCTTCACCCCCTCTGGCCTTTCTGTCCTGCCCTGCTTCTGTTCAGCCGTCTCCACGTGGCACTCATGGGCACAGCTTGGAAGAACATGCTTTATCATGAATTCCCATACACCTGCTTCCCGAGTGGGCCTTCGAGAAGCACTCTGTGCCAGGCAAGAAAGTGGGAGAATTCTACAAATTCACAGCTGCCCCTCCACAGGCAGGGGAGAGCAATCTAAAATATTTATCCAGGGCTTCCCTGGTGGCACAGTGGTTAAGAATCCGCCTGCCACTGCAGGGGACATGGGTTCGAGCCCTGGTCCGGGAAGATCCCACATGCCACGGAACAGCTAAGCCTGTGCGCCACAACTACTGAGCCTGCGCTCCAGAGCCCGCGAGCCACAACTCCTGAAGCCTGGGCACCTAGAGCCCGTGCTCTGAAACAAGAGAAGCCCGTGCACCGCAACGAAGAGTAGCCCCTGCTCACTGCAACTAGAGAAAAGCCCGTGCACAGCAACAAAGACCCAACACGGCCAAAAATAAATAAATAAAATAAATAAATCTTTTTTAAAAATTTAAAAAATAAGAATATTTATCCATGATGCCTTCTTACAAAGTGAAAAATCGCTGGGAACTGCTTTAGTTTTCTAGTCAGAGGCTTTCTGTAAAACAGGAGCCTCGCATAGAGGTCGCTGGGGGTGGCTCAAGGCCGAGGGCTGCAGACATGGGCGCGAGGAGGCCCGGCACACACACCCCTCCCTTCTTGGTTCTCTGGCTTCCTTCTCGTGGAGATGAGTGGTCGGTGGGCTGTGGGCCACCTCTGAGGGGGGGAGGGCCTGTCGCTAACAGACAGTTGGAGGTAAGGCGTTAATACAGCCCATTTGGGAGCAAAATCTGGAACTCTTAGACCAGGGAGGACTTGAGTTTCTTTAAAGAACAAAACAATAGACCATCCCCCAAAGTAGTTCTGTGGACGGCCATCTCTTCTAAAATAAGTTCCAGCTGTTAAAAATATAATAAAAGCTGTAAAAGTCTAAAATACTTTTTAACTTTTCATGTAATTAGATATAACTGCCTATATTTTAAAATCTTATATCAAGCAGCCTTGAAATTTAAAATTCAAAACAGGTGAAGTTATGAGAGAACGCATTTCCAAATGCCCTCAGCAGATGTGACAGCAGTGATGCCACAAGCCCGTCGCCGGTGTCCACGGGGACACTGTTCTGGTGGCCAGGCTGTGGGCGGGAGCTGGGCCAGGCCACCTCTGTCCTGTTAGCTTTCAGTCTCTTCCAGTTGGTTCTGATGAAAATGTAAAACGTCCATTGTTTGTGAGGTTTTAAAAGTCAGCCCCTTCCCTTTTCTCTGCTCACCAAGGTTATTTATTGGGAGAATTTACTGGGTAAACTTATTTCTCGCATTAGCCAGTGTGTACACTGGCTGTTCATAGGTTTTTATTATGGAAACTCAGAATCCTGCTCAGAAGCAGAGGGAGTAACGCAGAGCGCTCAGGCCCATGTTCTATGCTCGTTCTGTCCTCGCTCCTCTGTGCAGCTTTCCCTGTAGGAAGCCAGCATCTCTCTGGGTGGGATTGTTAAAACGCCCTTACTCAGTGAGGAAGGGCCCTGGCCTCACTGTGTTCTTTATTGCCTGGCCTGCAGGGTCTGTGTCCTGCCTTCTCAGGTGGGAAATTGCTTCGTGTGGGAAACAGGCAGTCAGGGGGCCCTCCTCGGGCCCCCGCACCCTGCCCTTCCCTCCCCTCACTGGGGGCTTCCAGCAAATCTCAGACTTTGTATCGTTTCATTCACACCTCCTTAATCAGACAACTTTTTTTTTTTTTTAAAGGAATTCCTTTATTTTTATTATTTATTTATTTATTTTGGGCTGTGTTGGGTCTCTGTTTCTGCGCAAGGGCTTTCTCCAGTTGCGGCAAGCGGGGGCCACTCTTCATCGCGGTGCGCGGGCCTCTCACTATCGCGGCCTCTCTTGTTGCGGAGCACAAGCTCCAGATGCGCAGGCTCAGTAGTTGTGGCCCACGGGCCCAGTTGCTCCTTGGCATGTGGGATCCTCCCAGACCAGGGCTCGAACCCGTGTCCCCTGCATTAGCAGGCAGATTCTCAACCACTGCGCCACCAGGGAAGCCCAACTTTTTTTTTTTAACATCTTTATTTACAAACCATAAAATGTAATCATTTAACACGTGCAAGAACAATCACCATCTGCCTCTAAAACATTTCATCAGCCTGGGCCTGCGTCCTCACCCCCTGGCACCCGCTCTTGCTTCCTGTCTGTGCCGACATGCCTGCTCCGGCTGCTTCACACGGATGGAGTCACCCCACGCGGCCTCCGTGTGCAGCTGCCGTCACCGAGGAGGTGCTGCATGGCTCATCCACAGCGTAGCTGGGACTGCTGCCTTGCTCCTTTCACTCCTCATGATCACTTGCAGAGTCAGTTAGAGACAGTTGTGTCCTTTGTATTCTGGGGTCCTCCTGGTGGGTGTTGTGTTAACTTGGGCAGAGTGACGGGCAGAGGATTCACAGGTGTGAGGAATGTGTTCTGGAGCCACTGCGATCCCAGCCAGGGCCACTTCTGTTACATTGTGGGGTTCCTTTCCATGACCCGGGGTCCATACACATGTTTGTGCTCCCCGGGAGTGCGTCCTGGAAGCCCTTGTGGGCGAAGACCCCCAACTCCCTCAGGTTCCACAGGGAAGGCATGTCTGACACATCCTCCATTTAGGGTTGCTTTTCTAATAACCTGTGCTCGTGATAATGGGGTGTCCTTTGAAATTAAAGATGCTAGGGTAGGACATTTTCATGATGTTTGAAGGAAATTATTTACTGCAGTAAAACCAAGTACAGTTGACCTCTGAATACATGGGTCAGAATTGCGTTGAGTCCACTTCTACACAGGTTTCTCACTAAAACCTATGAGAAAACCACTCAACCTGCAGTGAGAGGGCCGATCTAAAAAAAAGCTCCACTGCAGAAGTAATAGCCCGCCTAAATGCCAAATTGTTCAAGGGTGAACAGTATTACATTTACTTTTCCAAACATGTTTATTGATACCCTGTTGTGGGCGTGGCCCTATAGTGTGGTTGTACAGTGGGGCAAATAGGAAACACTCCGGTCAATGACAGTTACCTGGGTACCTAAGGCATGCACCCCAAGTTCAGTAAACTAGGACAGGTCTCCCCTCAGCTTCACCTCCACTCAGACACCTCAGAGCATGTCTCCCCTCAACTTCATCTTTACTCAGACACTTGAGGGCAGGACTCCCTTCAGCTTCACCTCCACTCAGAGAGCTGATGGCTGGTCTCCCCTCATTTTTATCTCCATTCAGATGCCTGAGAGCAGGTGCCCCCTCAACTTCACCTCCACTCAGAAACCTCAGTGCATATCTCCCCTCTTCTTCACCTCTACACAGACACCTCAGGACAGGTCTCCACTTTAGCTTCACTTCCACTCAGACACCTGAGTGCAGGTCTCCCCTCACCTCATCTTTACTAAGAGACCTAGGACAGGTCTCCCCTGACATTTATCTCCACTCAGACACCTGAATGCAGGTCTCCCCTCAGCTTTACCTCCACTCAGGGACCTGAGGACAGGTCTTCCCTCAGCTTCACCTCCACTCGCACACCTCTGCACAGGTCTACCCTCATTTTCACATCCACTCAGACACCTGTGGGAGGGTCTCCCCTCACCTTTACCTCCATTTAGACCTTAGAGGGAAGGTCTCCGTCACCTTCACCTCCACCTGGAAACCTGAGGGTGTATCTCCCCTTAGCTTTCTCTCCACTGGGTCACCTGATGGCAGGTCCCCGCTCACCTTCATATCCACTCAGATACCTCAGGACAGGTCTCTTCTCACCTTCATCTCCACTCAGAAACCTAAGGTCAGGTCTCCCCTCACCTTCACCTTCACTCAGACACCTGAGGGCAGGTCTCCCTGCACCTTCATGTCACTCAAACATCTGAGACCAGGTCTCCCCTCAGCTTCATCTCCACTCAGACTCCTCAGGACAGGTCACCCCTTAGCTTCACCTCTACTCTTACACCTGAGGTGGCTTTTCCCCTAACCTTCACCTCCACTCAGACACCCAAGTACAGGTCTCCTCCACTCAGTCACCTGAGGGCAGGTATCCCCTCAGCTTCCCCTCTACTCTGTCACCTGAGTGCATATCTCCCCTCACTTTTTCCTTGTACCTCAGTAATGTGACCTCTGTAACTTGTCCCCGTTCTGTTTGGAGACAGTGTGTTAATCTTTCTTTAGTGGGGTAAAATGATGCTTAAATTAGAAGTTTTTGGTAAAGCCTTTCTAAATTAATACATTCTTCCCCTTCTGTCTTTCAGGTATTCATTTGGTAAGTGGCAGACACTTAGGATAGCCTACCATGTTAGAGGTAATCTAGGGTATGTATCTTTGCACGTGTCCTGGCTTCTCGTGCTGGCGTCTCTCGTTCTCTGTGGTTGCACCGTCTCTTTCTGATAACCCATTTGCCCTTGACCTGCATCCTCAACCACGGCCTTCCACCAGATGGGGGACTAATGCCACTGTCATGCCTCCATCTGTCATGCCCTCATGTGCTGACATCTGTTTTCATACTGGTGATGGGCACCCAGCGGGGTGTCCCAGGACATTGTCATTGGTTGTACCCTTCTGGTGACGGAGGGGCTTGTGGCATGAGGACTGCAGTGTCCTGCAGGCCTGCTCTCCACTCCCAGGCGTCCCCGGGGACACTCCACGCAGCGCAAGTTTCCTGGGTGCCCCACAGGCTCGGGTTTTGCTTGGTTCTCTGCAGGGAGAGTTCAGGTCCCACCCGTGCTCTGTGGGCAGCACCACCCCAGAGGCTCCCGAGCCGGCAGAGGCGCAGGGCTCTGGGCACATGGCCGGGAGTGGTCAGGTGGGCTGAGCGTGCGGCTGGTCTCAACCCCGAGGCCTCTGGGCGGCCCTGGGGACATAGCGGGTTTGTCGGTTGACGCATCTTAAGCATCCTCCTGGGCTCAGGGAGCAGAAGCAGGGGCTCCCCGGGGCACCAAGATCCATGTTGGGTGGGATGGGAGCCCAGTGCCCTCCCACCCCTCCTGCTCCCACGCTGACCTCTCCCTCCATGCACGGTAGGCAGTCGGGGTCCAGGGCTGCCCCCCTCACTGTCTCCGCCTGGCTTCTGAGGCGCATGCCCCCTGCATCAGAGGTCACTGTCTTTGCACTTCATTCCTTAAAGGTCATTCCCTTACCAGCTGTGCAGGGTCTCCTGTGACAAGTATGACGGGTGACTTGGAGCTTGTGGCCTAGACCAGGGGCTGGAGGCGGGATTCCTTGACTGTCTCACAGTTATTACATCAACAAGAGGCAAAGCAGTGCATAGCATTTGTTTTCAGTTCTGTTCGGAGGGGACTCTGGGTGAGGAGAGGCCGTGTGAACACAGGAGACCGTGGTGCCCACCACCATGCACTCTGCTGTGCACTTTGGAGGCCACTAGTGTTGCAACTTTTACTTTAAAAAATAGGTCTAAAATTCTGTGCCCTGTAAGTGTGGCCTGTTTCCTGCTCCCCTGCAGGAAGTGTGCTTTTTGATATTTGCGAGCTTGGGGCTGGGAGCCTTTTTCAAACTTCATGCTGGTCCCTGTGTATTTGAAAACCATGCAGGAATCTGGCAGGCCCGGCTTAGCTGCGGCTTCCGGGAAGGGCTTTCTGGTCTTCTCTCCCAGGACGAGGCTGCTCTTGGCCCAAGGCTGAGTCCTGTGGGGCTCTAGGCGGGGCCATAGGGAGGGAGGCTCCAGGAAGTGGCTCCCTTCTGCCCGCATGTGTTCAGGTCAGGGTGAGTGAAGGGTCACCTCAGTCGTTTTCTCCGGGCCGACCTGTAATTCCCTCCAAGTGCTTCTGCAGAGTCCACGCTCAGAGGCAGGCCCCTCCCAGGCCTGGGCAGGCGAGAGCGCCAGAGGGACAGGGCAACCCACTGGAGGACGGGTGATGCACGCTGGCCAAGCCCAGGTCGGGGTCTCCTCAGCTCCGGCTCTTGGCCATCTCCCAGGGTCCTCACGCCCAGGCAGACAGACAGACAGACAGACATGGGGATGCTGGTGCTTTCCTGAGGCCTCACTCCTTCTTTCATGGCTCCTGAGGCCTTGGGAGTGTTTTGTAACTTCTTTGATTTGATTTTATCTTGAGGGACCTCAGTGTGTGCAGATGGTGCCTCCAGGTGACCTCCAGGTGAGGACCTTCGGGTGATGACCTCCTGGCAGGTGACCTCCAGGTGGTGACCTCCTGGCAGGTGACCTCGAGGGGATGACCTCCCGGCAGGTGACCTCCAGGCAAGTGACCTCCAGGCACCTCCATCCCTGTCTCCACTTTTCAGCACTGAGATTCATCTGTCAGGAGCCTTGCTGTCCCGACAGGCACAACATAAGTACGTTTGATTCACTCCTTAGGAGTTTTCTCTTAAGGGACATATTTCCCTATTTCTCAACTCTGGTTGGGAGGGAGGGGGAAGAGGGAATTTTAAGGAAGGATTCCGAAAGGCTCCATGCCCAGGATGTTCCTTTTGAGGATAAGTGTTCACTGTTTTACTGCAGGCCCATCAGGCTAAGAATTGGACATTTAGGGATCCTTGGTTTTATTGAGAAGCTCAGTGGATGAATTTTTGATTTAGCCTAACGTGAAAACTAAGTGTCAGCTAGTGCACAGTCTTCCTTGGGACTGGGCAAGTGTTGGGGTCCCGCCTCAAACTGCAGGGTCAGGGAACAGGACCACAACAGAGACGGTGAGGGCTGACCAC
This sequence comes from Balaenoptera acutorostrata, assembly GCF_949987535.1. NCBI lineage: Eukaryota > Metazoa > Chordata > Mammalia > Artiodactyla > Balaenopteridae > Balaenoptera > Balaenoptera acutorostrata. The sequence continues at coordinate 39,132,389 of NC_080078.1, forward strand.
TCGGATTGTGCCATGTGAGCCGGGAGCACACCAGGTCCTCTCGGCAGGTGCACGGAGTGGGTCGCAGCGTTTAAAATAAACACGCCTAGGCTGCGGTGGCCCGTGCGGGTGAGGCCGGGGAGGCAGGGCAGGCGAGCAGCATCCTGGGCAGGTAGGTGTCTGGCAGCTGAGCTGCTGTGCAGTGGGGCCACGCCTCCTGTGCGGGGCGTGGAGAGCCTGGGCTGCGGGCAGGACGTGAGCAGACAGGCTGTGTTTAGGTCTGTCACCTGCCGCCATACCTTGGTGCCGTGCTCTGCTGTGCTCTTGCCGAGTGGGCCACCCTCACTCCTGTGTGTTAAGTCTGTTTCCAGGCAGGTCGAGGGCAGGTCAGATGTTTACGCGGCCTGGACCCCCAGACCCCACGTCCCCTGTCACAGCCGCACCTCCTGCCAGCTGTTGCAAATTAAATGCTCCCTGTGACCTTTACCTCTCTTAAATTCATGCTTTGAAAACAGCTTAATGAAGGGTTTACTGGCCCAATTGGAAGTTTTTATTAAAACCCATTGGTGCTGGAGTGGAGCCTGCCTGCAGGAAGCGATTAGCCAGCCTCATGGCTCAGAGCTGCCTTGGCCACAGCAGGGCCACCAAACCATTTCCAGACCCTCACCGGCCCCAGCTCCAAGCTTTGCCTGGTTCTCATATCCTCCACTTTAATTCATGGTTCATCTAGTTCTCCCCCCAGCCCCATGTCCAATAAAGCAGTTTCTTGTGATTAAATTATTCCCGTCATCAGAGGCAGCCGCAGCCGCCCTGTCCTGTGAGCTCACCAGGCTGCAGACCCTTCCGGGGAGCCTGTCCCTGCTGACCCCTTCCCGACCCTCCAACCTACCCCCTGGAATGTGAGCTCTGCTAGGCAGTGTCGGTCTTGATCTCATGTCTTGTGTTCTTCTTAGAAAGGACAGAGAGCCTGGGTCAGGTGACTCTCAGGGCCGCCATGTGACCCAGCAGAGGTGGTCATTTCCAAAGTGAGAGAAACAGGCGCCATTAGTATTCTCACTGTGAGTGGCCCTTGGTGACCCTCCCCGCTGGGGGCTCCCAGCGCCCGCCTGCCCCCTTTGGTCTGAGTCTCCTCCTTGGTGTGGGCCAGTGTGGCCTTGCTCTTTCCTCTCCATCCCCCTCCCGGTCATGGGGAATGCAGTGCAGGAGACGTGCTGCCCAGAGATCACTGTCCATTGCTGGAGGGGAGGGAGCAGCAGGTGAGGGGCTGGAGCCGGGGGAGACTGAAGGTGCCATCCCCACGGTAACCACCTACCTGATCATGCCTTCCTTACCCTGGAGCCCGCTCAGATCTGCACACAAGCACAGACCAGGCGCGCCGTGGTATATGCATTTCTGCCCTTCTCTTTTTTTCACTTGGTAATATCCAGTGAAAATTACTTAGTGGAACCTAAAAGAAAATATATTTTAAAGACTTTTTTCTTGTTCACATGATTATTAACACTTTGCTTGTTCTAAATTTTTCCCATCTAGTTACCCGTTTCTGCTTCTAAAACAGAATGTGCAGAATTCTAGAATACCAAAGAAGCATTTTGTGGCTGTGATTCATATTTCCAGTCCTGAATCCTTTTGGGGGTGTTTTGTCTGGAATCTTCTAAATAACCTTTTATTTTTATTAAATTGTGTAGATGTTGGACTAGCATTGCCTTTTCAGTTCACAGTATAATTAATAAAGACAGCATCGCAGTTGACTGTGGAGGCTCCTGGGTGCCAGCACCCTGGCCATTGAAGGCAGGTTCATCACCACCCATTTTCCAGAGACTTGCTGTTAGTCCTGCAGCCCAGGGTCTGCCTGCTGGCCAGCCGCCCTCCTGCTCATGCCCTGGCCTCACCACTCCCCCAGCCATGGTGCTGCCTCGACTCTCCTGTGATGCCAAGTGCGTGTTTGGCTCCTCCCTCCCCCCACATCACAGTAGCCATATGGGTCCTTTCAAAGAACTGGCTTTATTTATCAGATTTTTTAAAAATGTGTTCTGGCTCATTAAATTTTACTTTTTACAGGTTGCTTCCTCTTTCTGGGAGGAAGGGGTTTAATATTTTCTAAGATCTTGAGTTGATTAACTCATTAATTGTCCATTCTTCTTACCTGCTCAGTAGTTGTGGCACACGGGCTTAGTTGTTCCGCGGCATGTGGGATCTTCCTGAACCAGGGCTCGAACCCATGTCCCCTGCATTGGCAGGCGGATTCTTAACCACTGTGCCAGCAGGGAAGCCCGATTGTTCTTTATTATTTTTTTTAAGTTAGACATGAGAGTAGATTAGAAATTCAAGTTGTATTACACAGCTTCTAACAAAAACAGCTTCCCTTCTTTTACCTGCACTCACCCCATCCTGTTCTCAGGGTAACTCCTTCATCTCCTCAAGCAGTTCTGACTAACATGTTTATATAGATTATTCTTACTGTATCACCTCTAGACATTATCCGTGTACTTCCTGTTATTGCTCTCTCACACTTCTAATGCTCTTCCTCTATCTCAGTTCAGCTGTCACAAATGTAATTTTTATTAAATTAATATTCAGTCTTTACATTATTACAACTATGTAATATTATTGATTGCTGAGCTGATAGTTATGTATAATGATTTTTTTCTAATAACTTTTTTTTTTTTTGGCTGCGTTGGGTCTTTGTTGCTGCATGCAGGCTTTTCTCTAGTTGCAGAGCACAGGCTGTAGGCACGCGGGCTTCAGTAGTTGTGGCACGTGGGCTCAGTAGTTGTGGCTCGCAGGCTCTAGAGCGCAGGCTCAGTGGTTGTGGTGCACGGGCTTAGTTGCTCCACAACATGTGGGATCTTCCTGGACCAGGGCTTGAACCCATGTCCCCTGCACTGGCAGGTGGATTCTTAACCACTGCGCCAGCAGGGAAGTCCCTCTAATATCTGTTTTTGGGGGAGCCATGCAGCTTACAGGATCTTAGTTCCCCAACCAGGGATCGAACCTGGGCCCCCTGCAGTGGAAGCACAGAGCCGTAACCACTGGATCACCAGGGAATTCCCTAATAACTCTTTGTTTTTCCTGGAGTTAATAGTTGCCTCTTCGTTTTTGTTTTTTTTTAAACATTTTTTCCTTGCTTTTTTTTTTTTTTTTTGGCCATGCCACACAGCTTACGGGATCTCAGTTCCCCGACCAGGGATTAAACCCGGACAGTGAAAGCATGGAATCCTAACCACTGGACCACCAGGGAATTCCTTAGTTGCCTCTTCTTTTTTTGGTTTGCTTTGTTTTTCATCTCTGATCATGTTTCATTCAGCAGTTTGTTCCAAATTCAACAGCACAACTGCTTGACCCCTCCCGATAACTGTTTTGTTTTTTTTTTTTACTGAATCAGACACATTAGATAATCTATCAGTGCCTTCTTCCCCTCCATAGAGATTTCTCTTTGGGTGCTGTTACCACCTGGAGTGCATGCTTTTGACCCCTTGGATTTGGAGATGGTGGGCAGGTTAACTCTGCCAGATTAGGTACCACTGACTGACTGGTCCCTCTCCCCATCTCTGGGATCCTTGTGGTTCACAGGGCAGGTGGCTTGTTGTGCTGGGGGTAAGGCCATAGATGCATCCATGTCTCCACTGCCTTCCTCCCTGTTGTGTTCTGGAGCAGTATTCTCAGGGAGGATCATTTTTAAGCCCTTTTCTTGATCACATTTATATAAAACAGCTAAAAGCATCTGGCGAGATGGGTCCTTCTCTTTACTTCTCCAGCATTAATAGTCACCTGTCTGAGGCAAGGTGAACAGGCTGATTTTATTCACCTTGCCCCAGTACTGCTTCCTTGCCAGGTAAACACCTGTGTGTCCTGAATCCTGAAAAGCACTGAGGAGCCAGAGAAGAGCTCTTGGTCTCACTGGACACCATCACAGCCACTGGCTGGCCTGGAACCTCCAGAGTCTGGTGTGTGTCCCTGGAGCTTCCTGGCTGCAATGCCCCATTGTCGGGTGCGGGAGGAACACAGCGTCGGCAAGCCTGACCTTTGGCAGCACAGTAACAGGGAGAGGCATTGTTAGGTTAGCTCTGGAGCAGCAGCTGTGTGCCAGTTTCTTTTGTAAATGCTTTGATATTTTAAAACAGAAATTTTAAACGAGGAAACCATGCTTTGTTGCTGTTACAATAGCAGCTCTTGTCCGTGTGGGTTCATTGAATGGAGACAGACACCGATGCAGCTTTAGTACCATTAATGGCTCCCAAGTGCATCAGACAAATCTCTTCTTGATGGCTGTGTCCTCCTCTTACCAAGAATGTTATACCTCTTTTAAAGCAGGATCCTGTACTTATTACGGACATGTTGGCTAATCTCAGATTGATGTCCGTTTGACAGGGTTTTCCATTCGTTTGCAGCCTCAATGCCTGTCGTTTGAGCATTTAGAAGACTGACATACAAACAGGATTCAGGGGTAAAATTTGTGTGATGTCCACTGACCCTTATGGGCCTCCGTACGGGCTGTTCCTGCTATGGGACGTGGCCCCTGGAGTCGCATGCTCCCCTGCCGCTGGCATCCTGCACATCCCCGGGGGCTCCTCCAGCTGCTGCCCCGGCCTTGTCCTTCCCCGGCCCAAATCCCTGCCACTCCTGACATGGATCTTCCTTGTGCACTGGTGCCCCTCCCCGCAGTGTACAGACCTGGTCCCGAGAGGAACTTGATCACGGCTCGGAGCCTGCGTGTGGGATGGGGACTCCGGGTCCCCCGACCTGGCACGGGGGCGGGCAGGCGGTCAGCCCCCTGGAGGGAAGCCTCATGCCTGCTCCGGGCACCCGCTCAGGAGACCACGCTGGTGGTGCACACGCACATTGAGAAACCCGAGTCCTTGTTTCCTTTGATTGTCTGTGAAACAAGTGCGTGTGCGCCCTGGTGTCTGGGCGATCGCGGGTAGTGAGGCTCATGGGGCCTCCTCTGGCATCAGCCCACGCTCTGGGCCTTGGCGCGGACCCGGGAGAGCGCTGAGCAGAACCTCCGCAGTCAGTTCCCCCCCAGCAACGGCAACCGCACAGCGAGGGCCATGGGCTGCCTGGCTCTGCTCTCCTCGGCCCGGGCCCAGGCAGCGGCAGGATGGGCGTCGGCCACGGCCACGCATTGTTCCCGGGTGGTCTGAGGCAGAGTCCCTGAGTCTGTCCTCTTCAGGCAGCTTGTCCTGGTGAAATGTGTCAACAACACCTTGAAAAAGATCTCAACATAGCTTCCAAGTCGGTTCAGAGCCCAGGGGGCGCTTCGCCCAGCCCCCCATAGATATCTTCCTGACCCAGCACTGGCCACCACAGCTGGACTGCAGACAAAATGGGCTTGTCTGGTGTTTTCTCAAGACTGGACAGGTTGGGTGTTGGGGGCTGGGTACCACGGGGCAGGTGAGTTGCTGCGACCTCCCTGGAGCGCAGTCACGTGCCTGCCGGCAGCCTGCTCCCCTTAGGGTTCCTACTGCAGGACCGGGAAGGTGCGGGCAGGCTGGGACAGGGCTCCTTACTGTGTTGGGGATGGAAACGGAGGTGTGTCAGAGGCTCAGGTGGGGAGCTGGTTAAGTAATGTGCATCTCTGCTCTGGGTTACTAAATGATAGAAGTCAGTGACCACAGTGCTGTTTAACGAGTGAAGCCGTGTTTATGATGTGTTAAGCAGTGTGTCCTGTATTCCATTTTGCCTCTAAAAAAATCTAGCAGATCTGTTTTGAAATCCATGACTAAGGGGTTAACCAGATTTACCTCTGGGTGAGCAGGTCACTTCCTTCTTCTCTCTGGTTCCAATTATCTTCACTAAACATTTTTGCTTTCAATTAAGGATAAATACGTTAGTTTTAATAAGTTAGTTTTAATAAAGGAAATCAAAGGTGAAGGGACGTGAGCTGGGCCAGGGCACGTGGAGCCTGTGTTCACAACAGGCTTCTAAAAGCCCTGGGCTTACTGAGGCCGCGGGACTTGCCTTGTGGGAAGGCGATTCCTTCCCTGGGATGAGGTCTCAGCTAGGCAGATGTGGGTTGCAGGCAAGGTTGAGGCCCCGTCTGGGTTGGGGGCAGGGACCCGCCTGTTGCGATTTGGGAGGGTGGAGGTCTTTGGGGCTGGGGGGGTAGCAGGGGGTCAAGCCACCAAGTAGGGACCTGTCTCTGGCCAGGCCCAAGGTTGACCTGCTCTCTGCACCGCTGCCCAGCAGGAGGCACCGGCCAGGGATGCCTGGATCCCACAGATGGTCATGGAGACAGTCCTTAAAGGAGGGCCCATCTGTGAGGTGGTGTCGAGCAGGCAGGGTGGGACGTGACGGTCTCGAGGTCTGAGCTTCAAGGACACCCAGCTGCGGGTGTGGAGGCTGAGCAGGAGGAGGAGTGTGGGTGCAAAGAGCTTCTGACCTGACCTCTTCATCTCCTGTGCCGAGTGCTTGGGTGGGTCTGCAGAACGTGGGGCAGGGGAGTCACTGGGCCCTCGCCAGGCACTTGGCGCTTCATCGGGGCCTGGCTAGTTCAATATCCTTCTACCCGTCGCCTTTGTGCTGTGTCTTGGGTTTTGTATTTTTTGATGGCAAGAAATCTCCTTTCATCTGAGGAAGAGCTGTTTGATGTGCCTCAAGAAAGGCAGGAGGCTTGAGGGATGAAAGCAGTGACACAGGAAACAAAACCCGATTCTCGTCACACAGCGGACCTCTCCAGGCCTTGGACCTTCTGGACTCTCCGTGGTCCGGGCCCCTTCTTCCTGCGTTCCAAGCGTGCGTGTGTGGTTTAGTTGAGAGGCTTACGTGAAGGTCTTACTACGTCAGCGCGTCCCAGGCTTTAATTTGGTGAAAAGCGCTGTTCCAGGATGGAGAGAGTGGGTCTCACCCTGGTCCGTTTACGCAGGACAGTGAGGTAAGCGTCAGCCTTTCGGCTTAAACACTGTTAAGCGGTTTTCACTGGTGAAACCTTGCCCCCGCCACCACCACTTGGTCCAGGACCCAGATTTGGGACAGTTGACACCATTGAACATTTGGCTCATCTTCAGTAACTGGACAGCTCTCTTCCTTTTTTCCCCTTTTGGATTGTGCCAATATCAGCAATTTTGTCATAATTCCAATGAAAATAACAGCTGGGAAATGTCAGGGGATTTGCAGGTAGCCAGCAGGTGCGCTGTGGATGGGGCGTGGCCAGCTCTCTGGTTTGGGAACAGGAGGCCTTGGGTGGGCGCCCCTTCTTTCTTTCCTGAACACTGAACTGGAGCAAAGCCTTACAGTTTTCTTAGAGAACGTGGCTGTCTGCACAGAATCCTGGGTCCTACTTTTCTTCCCTCAGGCCCTCATAAGGCCTCGCTCTGTGTGGAAAGAGCCCAGGGCATGAGCAGTTCAGCGTGCAGGGCACGTGGCTCTGCTTCCACCTTATTCCCACCTCGGGCTGCAATTGGACAACCTCGGAGTGGTAGGGAACACATTCAAAGAAGCTCCATCAATCCCATTTCAGCCTCTAGCTCTTAGCCTACTTGGGGAAATCAGTCACTCTGAAAAACACACCTCCTGTTTTGTTCTAGAAAAAAGTTTTGTTTTTAGAGTTACACCTGAATAGTTTGATCAGACTCACTACTGCAGCTCCCAATATGATGACTTGCAGCTGTTCTGTAAAGTGAGTGCTCATTCTGCTGGGAGTTTTAAAGACTTATTCCCATACTCACTGTAAGTTTGGCTTCTAGAACAAATGGCAGTGTAAAAATAGCATTTCAGGGACTTTCCTGGTGGCACAGTGGTTAAGAGTCCGCCTGCCAATGCAGGGGACTCGGGTTCAATCCCTGGTCAGGGAAGATCCTGCATGCTGTGGAGCAACTAAGCCATGCACCACAACTACTGAGCCTGTGCTCTAGAGCCCACGAGCCACAACTACTGAGCCCATGTGCCACAACAACTGAAACCCCTGCCCCCTAGTGCCTGCACACTGCAACTACTGAAGCCCACGTGCCTAGAGCCCATGCTCCACAACAAGAGAAGCCACTGCAGTGAGAAGCCCACGCACCGCTACAAAGAGTAGCCCCTGCTTGCTGAAACTAGAGGAAGCTCGCATGCAGCAACAAAGACCCGACACAGCCCATATATATATATATATATAAAAAACATTTCGCAATTTGCTTGCACTCAGAGAGAATGCCAGTGATCAGTTTTAAACGTTTCTTTAATTTTTTTTTAATTTTTATTTATTTATTTATTATTTTTGGCTGTGTTGGGTCTTCGTTTCTGTGCGAGCGCTTTCTCTAGTTGCGGCGAGTGGGGGCCACTCTTCATCGCGGCGTGCGGGCCTCTCACTGTCGCGGCCTCTCTTGTTGTGGAGCACAGGCTCCAGACGCACAGGCTCAGTAGTTGTGGCTCACGGACCCAGTTGCTCCGCGGCATGTGGGATCTTCCCAGACCAGGGCTCGAACCCGTGTCCCCTGCATTGGCAGGCAGATTCTCAACCACTGCGCCACCAGGGAAGCCCCTCTTTAATTTTTTTTTTTTAAATTTTATTTATTTATTCATTTATTTATGGCTGTGTTGGGTCTTCGTTTCTGTGCGAGGGCTTTCTCTAGTTGCGGCAAGTGGGGGCCACTCTTCATCGCGGTGCGTGGGCCTCTCATTATCGCAGCCTCTCTTGTTGCGGAGCACAGGCTCCAGACGCACAGGCTCAGCAATTGTGGCTCACGGGCCTAGTTGCTCCGCGGCATGTGGGATCTTCCCAGACCGGGGCTCGAACCCGTGTCCCCTGCGTTGGCAGGCAGATTCTCAACCACTGCGCCACCAGGGAAGCCCCCCCTCTTTAATTTTTGAATATGAAAAACATCAAACAAATCTGAAAGTAAACAGAGTGGCCTTGTGAGCCCCGGCAAGCATCTCAGACACTTCAGTGCCCAAGACGCACCTGTCTTCCATGTGCGGGTGACCCCTTCCACTCTGCTATTTAAAGTAAACCGTAGACGTTGCGTTATTGCCTTTGGAAATACTTCGTCGTACACCTCTGAGAGATGGGGTCTTTTAAAACAATGTTACTACAATACCAGCATCACACCTGAAAGCTTAGGACGAGTTCTATCAAATATGTAGTCAGCATTCCAATGTTCCTGGTTGTCTCCTAAGTAATGCCCTTTCTACATTCTGTCCAAATAGGGATCTGACACATTTCACTGATGTGCCCTTATCACCTCTCTAGAGGCTCCTCCTTTATGCTCCCGGACAAGGTGTTTCTCGCTCTGGGAGTGCCAGGCCCCCCGCCCTCACTGTGAGCTGGTAGGAGAGCTCCAGGCCGCACCAGTCAGCTTTGCTTCTGGCAAAGATGCTTCTTGGGTGCCGGGACTTTCTGTTGCCGCCAATCAGGAGGCACAGCCTGCCTTTCCCATCTCCCTCTGCAATGGTGAGATTGCTGAGGTCAGGCCTTCCCAGCCTGATCTGTCATTAGAAAGTTCTCCACCAGCTGCACTGCTGGGCCCTAGCAGCCTCGGTGTTCATTGCCTGGACTCATCCGCTAGGGCCTGCAAGCTGGCGATGTTCTAATTCTGTTGTTCTGTTTGCATTTGTTATTGGGGATTTTTTTTAATCAAAGTAACTTTCCCTCATCAACTCTTTGGTTGCTCTAAATGCAGTTTCTCTGGGGATGTCAGAATAAACCCTTCACCCTTTCCTTTACTTCATTTTCAGAACAACTTGATTCCCAAGCACGCCAGAGGATTCCCTTTTTTTTTTTTCTTTTGGCTGCGTTGGGTCGTTGTTGCTGCGTGCAGGCTTTCTCTAGTTGCCGCGAACGGGGGCTACTCTTTGTTGCAGTGCGTGGGCTTCTTTTTGCAGTGGCTTCTCTTGTTGCGGAGCACAGGCTCTAGGCACACGGTGTCTGGAGCGCATGCTCAGTAGTTGTGGTGCATGGGCTTAGCTGCTCCGCGGCATGTGGGATCTTCCCGGACCAGGGATTGAATCCGTGTCCCCTGCATCGGCAGGCGGATTCTTTTTTTTTTTTTTTTTTTTTTTTTTTTTAATATTTATTTATTTATTTATTTATGGCTGTGTTGGGTCTTCGTTTCTGTGCGAGGGCTTTCTCTAGTTGTGGCAAGCGGGGGCCACTCTTCATCGCGGTGCGCGGGCCTCTCACTATCGTGGCCTCTCTTGTTGCGGAGCACAGGCTCCAGATGCGCAGGCTCAGCAATTGTGGCTCACGGGCCCAGTTGCTCCGTGGCATGTGGGATCCTCCCAGACCAGGGCTCGAACCCGTGTCCCCTGCATTGGCAGGCGGATTCTCAACCACTGCGCCACCAGGGAAGCCCGGCAGGCGGATTCTTAACCACTGCGCTACTAGGGAAGTCCGGCAGAGAATTCCTTTTAATGTCATTTCCGGTCACTCTGTTACCACCACTCAGTAGTTGAGCTCGTTTCCTGTAGATTCTCATTTTTTTTGTTTTTTTGTTTCTATATAGGCAATCATATTTTTTTCCACTTCAGACCTTAAACTTTTATTTCTTTTTCTTATTTTTGCAGTGTCTAAGAACTCCACTGCAGTGTTGAATAGACTTTTAAAATCATTTATGAAAAATTTCAAGCATACAAAAAAAGTTGAATTGTATAGTAAAAAACCCATCTATGGACCACCTAGATTCTACAGTTTATATTTTACTAGTTTTTGTTGTTGTTGTGGTGGTAGCTCATGTGTTCATCTTTCTATCCACCACCAACCCTTCATGTATTTTGATGCAATCCAGAGTAAATGTCAGTTGTCAGTATCCTGCCCCTAAACACTAAAGACTCAGTGGGCAGGTTGTTAACAAGAGCTCAGCGCACGTTCAGGGTTTTGCCTTGATGAAGAATTCACACACAATGAAATGTGCAGATCATAAGTGGACGTTGTTGGTTTTGACAAATGCATACACCTGTGTAATCTAGACTCCCATCAAGACATAGAAAATTACCATCACCCCAGAAAGTTCCCTCACGCCCCCAACTAGTCACCGCTCCCATTTAAGAAAAAGACTGAATCTATTCTGTTCTAAGATTGAGTCCATGTGAGAACTTACAGGACTTTTTGTCTGTTTGCACCTGATGCTCCTCATGAGGAGGGAAGGTTTGCTTCATGCCAAGCTCCTCACCTAACTTTCCAAAGGACCTGCTCAGTTAATATCTCTTCTCAAAACCCTCATGCCCTGTCCTTTCCACACAAGAGATCCTTGGTTTCAGTGGCCGGTGGGGAAGGGCGTGGTTAGCTTTGTGAATGACAGCTGGAGGAGTCTGCATATCTGGCAAGTGAAATTAAAATGCCTGAAATGAAAGCATATCTTAGTTAATAGAGAAGTTTCACCTGCTTTCTCATTTATAGGCTATAATGTTTTTTATAAGGATGGGTAGTATTTTTTCTGTTTATTGTTATTAATGTAAGGCACTTAAGTCACAATCTTACCTCTGATTTATGTCCTAGAGAGAACGGCCTGTTTTTACTGAGTGCCTTCTGAGCATAGTGTGTGATGATGCATGGCTTTCCGTCTCTCCTTGCTTGGACGGACAGCCTGATAGATCCCCTGGTGGGGGTAGTGATTCCTCCCTCCACACCTACACTGCTTTATTTCCCCTTTAAATCTTTGATTATGCTCAACATTGTCCTCATGCAAGCAGTTTGAGTCTCTTGCTGTCTGAAAAGCTTCTGGATTCTTGGCTCTAATCTCGGAACAGACAGTTCCGTCAGGTGCAAGACTCTGCACTCAGTTCACTGTCTTCTCATCTCCATTGTTGCTGACGAGAACTCGGCTGCTGTTCCTCTTGTCAGTTCTCCGAACATAATGTCTTTCTTTTCTCTGACTGCTTTGGAGGTTTTGTCTTTGGTTTGCAGCAGTTTGACTATGATGTGCCTGCATGTGGCATTATCCTGCTTATGATTCCCTGAGGTTTTTGAGTCTGTAATTTATGTCTTTTACCAAACTTAGCTAATTTTTGCCAGTATTTTTTCAAAGTTTTTTATGCCCCATTTCTCTCTCCTCTCCTAAGATTCCAATTACATGTATGTTAGAGCTTTAGATGTTGTCCGACCAGTTCCTGAAAGTCTGTTCTTTTGTTATTCAATTTTTTAAGTCTCTGCCTCAGATTGAATAACTTTGATTGAGCTCCCTTCATGTTCACCACCTTTTTATTCTCTGTCATCCAATCTGCTATTAAGCTCATCTAGTAAAATTTTAATTTCAGATATTTTATTTTTCAGTTCTAGAATGTTTGTTCTTTTTTTATAGTTCTGTTTCTCTTCCAAGTTCTCTCATCTGTTTATGTCTTATGATCGATCATATTTTCATTAATGTTCTTGAGAATTCTTACTATGGATGCTTTACTTTGTCTGCTTGGAGCTTGTGTTCTGGGTGCAGAATGAGTGGAGAATGGAAATAATTGAGATGAGCAGCGTGTGGTGGGGGTGAGTGTTGCAGGCTAGGCAGTGCCGTGATGGACTGAGGCCCAGGTGTAAATGTTACATCCAGGGAAGGTGTATCTGAGCAGAGACCTGACCAAAGGGCCATAGGGATGGGCACTGGGGGCAGGGACTTGACGGGCCTGGGCCGCCAGCAAGGGAGGAGACCCCTGAGCAGAGCAGAGGAACAGGTGAGGCAGTCAGGGGGGCCCTGGTCAGCTTCATTCTCTCCCTGTGGGTCTCTCTGTGGGTCACCCATGGTGTTTTCCCATGATGACTTGCATCAGCTGACTTAGCTGAAACCTGACCTTCTGCCGTACACTGATCCTTCTAGAAGAAAGGAAATCTCTTCTAATGGCATCGAGGACATGATGCCAGAGCTATCACTGCCCCTCCCCGAGTCCCTGAACCACCACCAGGCTCCCTTGCAAATGACCCCTGAGCAAGATTGTGGCAGCTGGCGGAGCCCACTGGGTCCTGGTTCTGTGGCCGAGACGCCCTCCCTCCCCTCCTCATTCCGTGGGTGTACGTGCCCTCACAGAGAGGGTCTGTGAGGCGCCTTGCCCTCAGCCATCCCGGCCTCTGGGCCCAGGAGCTGCCCTTCACGCTGACCTCACGGAGGGCCAGAGACAGCGAGCATCCAAGAGGCATGGACAAGTAGAGGTATGGGGAGGGTCAGTGGGAAGTATGGGAAGGCTGGTGTGTCCCGTGCCATGGCCCCAGTGGAGACGGTGTCCACGTGGGGCAGAGGCCTTGGGGATGGCCTGACCTCTGCCCTGACCTCTACCGTGGGCGCCTGCCAGGTGGAGAAGTGTATGTGATTCCCTCCTTTCCAGAGGAGCTGACCCTCCCTGTTATTTCTGACGAGCGTGGACACACTGGCCTCTCCTCCCTCAGGTGACAGGGCCTGCCCATGGGCAGTGAGGAGGACGCCGGGAACCGTGTCCACCAGTGTGGGGAAGCTCTTGAGGGCTGTGGGTGAGTGGGTCATCCTCCAGGATTATGTGGATGAGGGTTACCCCACCTACGTGGCACGGGGGTGGGGGACAGAAGCTCGCCCTGCTGTGGTGCTGGGTGGGCATGGCCACTCCATGCAGGACCTGTGGACACACGTGCCTCCTGGGCTGACAGAGAGCAGGTCTGCCCGACCACCGCCAGCCGCGTTTCAAGCTCAGCAGCCCCGCATGGCTAGTGGGCCTGGGCTGCACAGGCAGAAGGCAGGTCAGAACCTCCCCTCATCTTGAGCAACCCCGAGACAGCACTGCCCGGCATCTCGTGAGGGGTCTCAAGGCACTTTGAGACGAGCTTCAGCTAACTTTCTTTTCTTGATTTTTTTTTTTTTAACGATTTATTTATTATTTATTTATTTTTGGCTGCGTTGGGTCTTAGTTGTAGCACACAGGATCTTTGTTGTGGCACGCGGGATCTTTCATTGCGGCGTGCAGGCTCTTCGTTGTGGTGCGCGGGCTTCTCTCTAGTTGTGGCGTGCAGGTTTTCTCTTCTCTAGTTGTGGCATGCGGGGTTTTTTTCCTCTTCTCTAGTCGTGGCGTGCAGGTTTTCTCTCTCTAGTTGTGGCGCACAGGCTCCAGGGTGCATGGGCTCTGTAGTTTGCAGCATTGCAGGCTCTGAGGTACACAAGCTCAGTAGTTTGCAGTATGCAGGCTCTGAGGTACACAAGCTCAGCGCGCGGGCTTAGTTGCCCCGTGGCATGTGGGATCTTAGTTCCCTGACCAGGGATCGAACCCATGTCCCCTGCATTGTAAGGTGGATTCTTTACCACTGGACCACCAGGGAAGTCCCATCAGCTAATTTTCATGCACAGGAAACAAAAGACAAAGAAATGGTAAGGCATTGTACCCTTCAGCCAGATATATGTTAAATATTTGGAATATGTTAATCCTGAAAAATCTCTGTTGCCAAGTCTCATTTCCGTTGACAGGAAGCATTCTCATGTTTATCCCAAACCAGTAAAGCCAGCTAAGATCATTACTATGGATTTTGTTTTCAGGCTAGCTGGTGACACCTGTGTGGATCTGAGCAGCAGGGGACACCTGGGGCTCTGAAGTCTGGTTGCCACAGCAACCGAGTATGAACCAGCACCGTGACAAAGTGCAGTGGGAGGAGGGTCGCTGTGCGGGTCACACAGGTCACTTCCTGTTCTCTGCAGCGCCCAAGGACATCCGTAAAACACAGACTGGCAATTTGCTAAGCGCTTCCTAATTGAGAGCATGCAATTTAAAGTGATTTTACTTAAAGCGTGAAGCATTTAACTAGGTCTTCCAAAAACGTCTTCTTGCTAGAAGACGTGTTCCATTTACCATCTGATCTCTGGCTTAAATCCTCAAATATGTGAGAAGTGTCCAGGAAGCCGGACAGACGGGGCTCCTGTCCCAAGAGACCTGCCCAGCTCACGCTGGTTCTGGAGGATTCCTGGGCAGACGTGGCTCTGAGCGGGTCCTGGTAGGGGGCACGGGAGGCTCTAGACCAGGCCTGGCACGAGTGGGGCTGAGGTTGGGGAGGTGAGCAGGAGCGTGGCTGCACCTCTGGGGCAGGACAGCATTAGTACCTCCTGGGCCCTGAGGACAGGCCCCAGTCTGTCCCCTTAGGGCAAGGGCAGCTCTGCCAGGTGGTTCTTATGGCCGGAAGGGGTTGGTGGACCTGGGCAAGGCCCCGTGCACCGTGGTGACTGCAGGAGGGGGTGTGAGGTGGATGTAAGGTGTGAGCAGGCTGGGCGGGGCTCTTGACCTCGCTGGACAGGTGCACGCAATCATCAGGCGCCCCGTCCAGATGGGGAACAGACAGATAACGCATGTTCCCCGTGACGTGCTGGACAGCGGGCGGCTGTTTCTAAACACCAGCGAGAGTTTTCTTTCAAGTTTTGTTGTAGCCTCCCTTGTGTTTTTTTACCTGATCTCATTTTATATCGTGTCTCAACAAAAGAGGAAAGTGTGTTAGCCAGTCATTGGGCAGGGCATGCTGGTCTGGATGGCAGTGTTTGCAACAGTCACCAGCAGCATGCAGCTCTCCCTAGTCCCTTCTGGGTGACGGGCGGGCAGACGGTTCAGGAACAGTGTCAGCGGGACCTCCCCCCTGATTTCCCGGCTGCCGTGCAGCCCCCACTCCCCAAGGCCCGACACCACACAGCGAGGCCTGCCCTTTGCTCAATACCCCGTGGCTCCGCTCTGGTGGGCATCGGGGCTCCAGCTGGCCCGCGAGAGCCCATGCAACCCAGGAGCTCCTCCGCCTGCACCTGGCTGGCACTCTGCCCTCAAAACGCCAAATTCCTCCAGTGGAGTCTGCGTCACACATGCCAAGTGGCCGTGATAAAAACTCTCAAGCATGGCTTTGCAGATCAGAAATGTGGAGAACACAGGAGTTCAGCCCCAGGCGGCCTGGACCCCTGGGCCGCCTCTGACACTCTGCTGAGAAGAGGGGCTTTTTCTCCACTTGCTGCTCAGGCCATTCCAAGGTCGCCCGCTTCTGTGAAACTCGTACTTTGCAGGCGTTGAGCACGGAAGTCACCAGAGTCAAAGACGCAGGGAGGAGCGGGGTCCGCTGGCCGTGCTCCTGGACCACACCAGCTGGACGTGTCCCGTGACCCAGGCCCCGTGTTCTGGACACAGGCCCAGGCGGCCCTCTAGCTTATTAGCCCCAGAGTCTGAGCACCTCTCCTGCTGCCTGAGGTCGGCGAGGGGGCCCAGGGCATGTGGCGAGCAACAGCCAGTGTCACAGCAAATGGAGTCGGGGCTGCCCACCTTGTCCTGCCACCTTTCCGACCGTGGTCTCTGCCTGGGCCACCCCCCACCCAGGAGCCACTGTGCCTATCGCGAGGCCCCCAGTAGGGCTGTGGGCGAGACCCAGAACTATCCCCGCCAATGCCAAAGTGACATCCTCCCACCAGATGGGGCCAAGGACAGTGGACCAGGCACTCTCCCAGCTGGCCCATCACCCTATGTCTCGTGCTTTGGCCTCTGAACCCCACCTGCCCATCACAGCGGGCTCTGACTGCACTTGTAGGAGGTGTGGGGCTCTGTGGCAGAGCGAACATCGGCACCTGGGGGGACAGGGTGGCCCCAGAACTGTCCCCAAGGTGTAAAAACAGCCGTTCTTTGCCGTCAGTAGCTGCAGAACGGGCTGCTGTGCCCGTGAAGACTGGGAGTGACTTACAGCTCCAAGTGCTCCCAGGGTGGGCGGCTCAGGCAGGAGTGACAGCCCGTCAGGAGGGAAGCGCTTTCCCCTTCTCCCGCTTTTAACCATGAAGCTAATGGGTTTCCTACTCATAACGTGGATGGTGCTGTCATCTTTGAAGGATCCATGCCTGCGACATTTAATTACCCTAAGTAACTGTAATAGTTTCGAGGAGGGTGTGAGGCCTCAGTTGCTTTCAGAGCCATCGGGTGGCCTCTGCCACTGAAACCTTGCTTTAGGTCACATTTCCTTTCTGGTTGGTGGCTTAGCCTGTGCCATCCTGACCTTGACTCTGGGTGACCACAGTGCCTGGCGAGCCCCCTCTGAGCCCCCTTGACTGTCAGCAAGAATCCCCCACGAGGAGCCGCCCGGCCCCATCCTCGTCCATCCTGGAGTTCCATGCCCACTCTGCGGTGGCCGTGTGTTCTGCATCACCAGGCCCATGCCAGGCTGTCCAGTGGTGGATTATCCAGTCTTCAATAGAAGAGCGTCTTCGTTCTTCACAGGCCCACGGGGACAGAGCCAGAAGTCAGCACCACATCCACATCAGAGCTGTTTGGGGAGCCGGTGCACCATGTGGCGAAGGAGTGAGGGACCCACGGGTCACAGGTCGGGCCGGGAGACTGAGGGGCCAAATTCAGCATGTTGTAGGCCTTCCTCAGACTCGTGTGCAGCTCCGGCAGACACGGGCTGGGTGATTCGGAAGCACAAGTCGGGAGGAGGGGAGCATGGAGAACATCCACTTCCTCGGACCACTTGAGTCTGCTCGGCTGCAGCCAGTCCAGCCCACAGGCGCCCAGACTGCCCAGAGCCTGCAAGGCAAGGGGCTGTGTCTGCTCTCAGACCTGGAGGCCACCAACTGCGGCCAGCCCTGAGCTCTGGTCAGGACAGGGCTGGACGACCCTGCAAGTCCCTGTCGGAGCCATCCCCAGAGACAGTGGGCAAGCGGCTCCTTGGGAAGGCCACCCCCGCCGCACCTCACCCAGCATGGAGGGTGGGTGCCGACCCTCAGTCTCACGAGGACGCCTCCCAAACGTGGCTGGACGCTGGGCCGCATTCCTGGAAACCAACCAGTAGCCGCCAAGGTGAAAGTTCTAGCAGCAGGTGGTGCAGCCCACAGAGACTCCCCTGGTCACTTGCTCACCGTCACCCCAAAGCCACTGGTGGGATGTCCCATGCCGTGGGCGAAACCTTCCAGGCCCCCATGAAGGGGCTGTCGCCTTGCCCTCCTGAGGGGTCTGTGCATAGGCTGGGGTGCACATCTGGGAGGAGGGCTTGTCTTTCTGGGGCCGCGGAGAACAGTGGTGTTCTTTGTGCCAGCAGCGCAGCTGCTGACCGCCGGCGGGACCCCAGCAAAGGAAGCGGAGCAGGTGGGTGCAGGCCACCCTCTCCTCCTAGCGGTGCTGGTGAGCGCTAATGGCCGGAGGGGCGGCCAGCGAGCAGGCAGCCTCAGCTTCAGCTTGGAAAATGGCTATGCCGAGATGGGGGGCGGGGGTGGCCCCACGCACCCAGCAGGATGAGGGAGGTTCCGAGTTCAGGAGGAGGCAGGAGGGCCAGGTGACACGTACGTCCCTAGGGTGATAGCGGGTCCCCGTCACCTGCTTCCTGGCACTTAGGAGGGTCTCTGGGCTCTGCCATTTGCATTTCGCTTTGATTGGTGTCACTCAAACTGCACATTAAAATTCCGTTCGTCGCGTCTGTGCAGAGCGAGGTGACAGAGAAGGCAGACCCGGGCTCTGGGGACTGCTCTGCCCGCCCACGTGAGGTCTGCAAGCTGCTGAGGGGCTTCCAGGGAGCGCGAGCAAGGCCGGGTCCCCACTCCTGGGCGGGTATGTGGGCTGTTCCAGCCTTGCTTCCTCTGGGGCCTGCCCAGCTCAGCCTGGAACACTGTGTCTGCCTGCCCTGCTCGCGGGGCCGCGTTGAGGAGGGGGTGGGGACAAGTGGCCTTTGAGGTCCCTTCTCAGATCTGAAGCGTCTGCAGATAAGTCCTCCCAGAGCCGTGTCATCACTCCATGTTCTGCCGTCATAAAACCACACGTTTTAAAATGCCCCCATGTGGAAGGAGTCCAAGCTTAATGAAAACGACTTCTCAAGATAAAACCAGAGGTGTCACATAAGGAACAGAGTCCGCTTCTTCCTGTTGAGACAAGAAGGGGGTTTGAAGCACATTGTGAAGCAAAGGTCGTCCATGTCCATGAGCAGAAGGACGAGACCTGGACCCAAAATGAGCGACGCTCAGTGTCTGGAACTTCGTAGAGCAGACGAGCACGAGGGCTTCCTGCTTTCTTCCCTTGAGGCATCTGGGGGAAGCCGGGTGTGTGCCCTGGAGGCCGGCTCAGCCCACGTGGGCATCCCACACACTGGGTCCCCAGAGGAGGGTGGCACCGATGTCCCCATCTCGGCCTTGGCCAGAGCGCCCTGTGCTCTGCCTTCCTCTCCCGTCGGTGACAGCTGTGCCGACAGGCCCACCGTCTCCATTGGTTGTGGCCTGGCCACAGCCTGGTGGCGCTCTGGGCTCCAGTCGCCCACCTCACTCGGCTCCCTCCCCCGGGCACTCCTCCCCAACACTGTCCAGGCTTCTTTCTGCTTCTGGAATCATCTCCAGATGGTGCAGGGCGCACGCTGGTGGCCCAGATCCCCCAGCACAGGTGGTTCAGCCGATGCAGTGAGCCCACAGAGACCCCAGGCAGTGACGGCCCACCCGTCGGTGCCGCCCTGGTGTTGGCACTGCTGCCTTTGGGCAAACTCACCTGTTTGTCTTCCAGAGAAGAACCGATGTGGAACTGAGCTTCAGACATCCAGAGCATATGAGAGTCAGTGGGATTTCTCCCTCCACATTTTACTATGAAAAATTTCAAGCCATAGAAAGTTTCAAACAGTTGTACAGTGAAAACCTGCAAACCCACCACCTACATTCTGCTGTGGCTGGTCCTTGGCTCTACTGGCATCATCACACATCTGTTCACACCTTATCTTAACGTTCAGTGTGTCTCAGAGTGGGGTTCAAAATTCATTTAGGTTTGTCTGTTTTTTTGAGAAAGCAGTTAACAAACATTGAAATGCACAGACCTTAAGGTGCTTTTGGTTAAGTCTTGGCCAGTGCACCACCATGACCAGCACTCCCACCCCCAGGGCACAGCCCCCCAGGCAGCCAGGTTCTAATTTCTCTCACCTGCATGGGGGCAGCTTGTTCTGGAACCTACATCAGTGGAACTGTAGAGTGTTTGCCCTTGTCTGAAGCGTCTCTGACGCAGCAGAATGTTTTTGAGGTTCGTCAGCGTGGGGTGAAAGGGAAGTCGTGCAGCCCACAAAGTGCAGCGCAGGCTCCTTTGTTGCAGCCTGAGACCAGCTCCACGTTCCGGGTGTCCCGGGGACGCAGTGTGAGGGGCCGTCTCCACGGTAGGAGCGAGAACTCAGGTGTGCTGCTCATACCTGCATTTCTCACATGGGCTCCCCAGCAGGAAGAATGACTGATGCCCCCCATCCAGCGGTGCCGGGCTGAGCCACTCAGGGCCTCTACTTGCTACTCCCCTGGCTCCCTCCCTCACCTGGGCAGATGGGACCACAGTCTGCTCTGTGCTCAGCAACTCACAGCCGGGTCGTCCAGCCTGCTCGGTGCCCGTGTCCACCCTGGTGACTCCTCAGGGGCTGCGCCGTGTCTGTGGGCGCCCTGCGAAGGGCAGGAGCCACGGCCTGAGCTGCTAGGCTCAGCCGGGTGCTGTGGGTCGGTTGCTCTTTGTCCTGTTTGAAGGACCGTCTGGGTTAAGCCGGGTTTGGTGCAGTTGCTTCCTCGGAAAGTGTCCACTGCTGCTCACTCGTCCTTTGTGTTCTGCTGCCCTCATTTCAGGATGGGAGTCCCAGCTTCTGGAGACGGGCTTCCTGGGGATTTTCCTGTGCCCTCTCTGGACTCTGTCTCCATTGCCCAGGGGGACCCCCACGTCCCGGATCGTCCTGTGGGGCTATCGGTGGCTGATTTTCAGAATCATGCTCGGAGCGGTAAGTAGAACTTTTATTTGTTATACTTGGAAGGAAACGTACTAAAGACGAGTGGCTGCCTTGGTGTCTTCCCACCAGCCAGGCCAGCCATGCCCCTTCCACCACTTTCCATGATATCCGAGGCCTGTTTCTGAGCACTCGATGCTCCACTGGCCCCTTTGGCCTGGCCATTTTCTGTGGGAAACAGCCAGGACTTGAGTCGTTCCACTGGGACACTCAGGAGAGGGCCCCCTGGTCACCCCTTCCCCCCCAGCCCTCCTGGTGTGTATGGAGCATCTGAAATGTCGGGAAACGTGTTATCGGGTCACACGACGTCGTCTGTGACCCCGGCCTCGCGCCCTCCTGTCTCTCTGCCGGTGGAGCCCCTTCTCCCGACGCCTCCCCATGTGGTTGAGGTGGTGCTCAGCTGTCCCGCTTTCCTGCCACGTCCTCTCCCCCTCACGCCCTCCTGCTGCGCCCTGGGACCAGGCACCTTGACGCCCACCTGCCATGCAGCCATGGAAAGTGCACATCTCAGTTCTAATTACACCTTCGAGTTTTCAGAAACTTAAAATCAGGAGTGAGGTGGTTCACCAGGCAGAGGTCTGGGCGACTTCGTGTACTTTCCCTTCCGCCTCTGCCCTGCTTGTTACACTAAAATGTAAAATACCCATTTCTTTCACATCGTCCAGACAGTCTAGTGTCTGTTTGCTCTAAGTCATTCCTCGTGGGGGAAAATACAAGCCTGCAGGGGGGTGGGGGCCAGCGCTGGTCCTCCCGCAAAGTCGCTGTCTTCCACTGTGCCATGCTGCCCCTTCCTTGTCAAATGTTCGGTTTACTCATGGGCTTCTTACGTGAGGGGGGGCCTCGTCCCCCGGGCAGCACAGCACCATCTTGCCCTCTGCGGCTCTCTGTATTTGAAGCCCCCGTCGCCCCACGTCCTGGCTGGTGCCACAGTCTGCTGGGCAGACTGAACTAGCAAGTGACGGCATTTGCTGTCGAGGGGAACGGGCCAGTCCTCAAGCAGGACGGGTGTCCCCTCTAGGACCGTGGGTTCCCACTCCCACAGGCTCCCCTCCTGGACTCCCAGGTTGTTGGCCGTCACACCGTGGTGGTTCAGGTAGCTGCCACGTCTGCGCCGTCTGGCCAGGCTCTGGGGGCACTGCAGGCAGCTGGGTGCAGAGGGATGAGCTCTGTGGCAGGGGGATGGGAGACAGGCCGGGGTGGTTGGCAAGGTTCCCAACCCAGCAGGGTATGAGCAGCTACAGACACTTGGAAATACCGTGTTGGGTGATTATGTGGGTCCAGATTCCACGGCAAAGTGTGATGCTTTCCCTAAACTCATTTTTCCATTTAATTAGAAAGATGAGCATGGTATTCATAGGTCCCTTTGATGAAACACGAAACCATGAGCTGTCTCACCACCACACAGGTGTTCTTAGCTTCAAGGCTGCTGTTCCTTGTCCGTCTAGGACTCAATTGTAGATTCTCTCTCAGCTGTCTTTAAAAAGCATAAAAACATATGCATTGTTTCTAAGGACTTTATCAGGACCCTCCTGGGACGGTAGCTTCGGCTGCAGAGCCCTGGGTGGCGGAGCTGTCAGGTTGCTCTGAGCACGGTTCGCGGCTGCACAAACTCCCACGATGCCTCACAGGGGCGGCGAGTCATTAGCATGTTGTAAAGCACCTTTTATGGCATTTTGATTGACTGTTAGCACCAGCTGGATAAAAAATTATCAGGTGCACTAAAAGGTGTAATTACTTGATTCCGTCTGTACGTTGGATATTATTAACCTCCCTTCGTAGGAAAGCAGAACGACAGAGTTGACTTGATAAAAAGGAGTGATGGCAGCAAGTTGTCCAGTCCGTAGGAACTGAGCAGACGCTGCCCGGGATGAGCCCGGCCCCGATTGTCTGCTGCTCGATCAGAACTGGCGACTGTCCCGGACGCTCAGACCCGCTTGTGGTTCTGTAGTCTGGCCATGCTTCACATGCCCCAGAGGACAGATTGGTCCTTTCAGAGCTCAGCCTCAGAGGGGACCCCAGGTCATGTGGGTGGGGGTGCCCGAGCAGAAGGAAGGAAACCTCTCTGCCCACTGATGGCCCAGGCCCCCCAGGTGCCCAGGGTGCAGTCGGTGCGGCCACTCCATCCTCAGGTGTCTGGAGAGGTGGCACCAGGCTACCCTTCTCTGGAAGCAGCTGGAAACTGGACACATGGTGACACAACTGTTTTCACACCCAACGACAGCCAGGTGGGCCGGGGTCCAGAGGGAAACTCTCGAGCTGAGCCCTTGACTGCCTGGCTCTTCAGGGAGGCCAGGGTCCTTGCCGCGGGGAGGCAGTGATGGCCAGAGGGCTTCCTGCTGGAGGCAGCGGCCAGGGCACAGAGGGGAGGAATCTGTGCAGAGGATGCAGCTCCAAGGACAAAGCATCACTTCTGTCCAAAATGCATCCTCTGATCTAACCATGAGGAAGCATCAGACATGCCGCAACTGCGGGACGTTCTGCACAGCTTCTGAACAGCATCTCAAGTATCCAAGTCATACCTTAGTTAAAGCCTAAGGAGCCGTCAGCCAGGACGTTAGTGGGAAGCTGGTGAAGCCCAAGTAGGGTTGAAGTAGTAGTGACACGTGTACAGGGTCTCCTTGTCATTTTTACAGCTTTTCTGAAATCTAAGATTTTCTTCAAAATAAAAGGTTAAAAAGAAGTAGTATGGGCAACTTAATGCACGTGAAGTGGGCAGTTAGAGGACATAGAGGTAGGTAGGTTTCTGACACTGACACGAGGGTCAGCGCAGCTGAATCATTTTATAAACTGAGTCATTAAACATACAAAAGGTGGGCTTCCCTGGTGGCACAGTGGTTGAGAGTCTGCCTGCTAATGCAGGGGACACGGGTTCGAGCCCTGGTCTGGGAAGATCCCACATGCCGCGGAGCAACTAGGCCCGTGAGCCACAACTACTGAGCCTGCGCGTCTGGAGCCTGTGCTCCGCAACAAGAGAGGCCGCGATAATGAGAGGCCTGCGCACCGCGATGAAGAGTGGCCCCCGCTTGCCGCAACTAGAGAAAGCCCTCGCACAGAAATGAAGACACAACACAGCCAAAAAAAAAAAAATTAAAAAATACATAAATAAACAGTAATTATAAAAAAAAACACACACACAAAAGGTACCTCCCACAGAAAACTCCAGGCCCAGACGACTCCACTGATGAGATTTATCAAATATTTAAGGAAGAAGTGATAACAAATCTACACACACTCATTCAGAAAACGGGAGAGGGGACCCTTCCCAGCTCACTCTCCTGAGGCCAGTGAAGACAAGGACATTTCAAAAAAGGGAAGTTACAGAATACTGTTCTTCAAGAGCACAAACAAAAATTATCAAGGAATTATTAGCAAATGAATCCAGAGTACGTAAAGGTGTTAAGTCCACGTGGGATTTTCCCCAGAATGCCAGGCTGGTAGGACATGAATAAATAGATGTAATTCACCAAGTTACCAGATATAAGGAAGAAAGAGATCAAATGATATGTTCATCTCATTCTAGGTAGAAAAAGCATTAGACAATGTTAAACACTTATTCACAATTAACAAAAAAAATTCTCAGCAAACTAGAAATAGAAGGAAACTTCTTCAACCTGATAAAAGATAACTATACAAACTACCTACAGCTAACATCATACTAAATGGTGAAAGACTGAACATTTTTCCTCTAAGACTGGGAACAGGGCAGTGGTGGCCAACCTCCTCATGGCTAGTCAACAGTGTGTTGAAGATCTTAGCTTGTGCATTAAAGCAAGAAAAAGTGGTGAAGGCCCTGAAGATTGGAACAGAGGAAGTAAAATTATCTCTGTTCATCACGTACGTGGAAGATCACAAGGGCCATAGAACTAGGGAGTGAAGTCGACCAGCGTGCAGGACTCAGAGCCAGTATTTCCATGAGCTGGCAAAAACTGTCAAAAAAATGAAAGTTTAAAATATACCCCTAGGGCTTCCCTGGTGGCGCAGTGGTTGAGAGTCTGCCTGCCAATGCAGGGGACACGGGTTCGAGCCCTGGTCTGGGAAGATCCCACATGCCGCGGAGCGACTAAGCCCGTGAGCCACAATTGCTGAGCCTGCGCATCTGGAGCCTGTGCTCCGCAACGGGAGAGACCGCGATAGTGAGAGGCCCGCGCACCGCGATGAAGAGTGGCCCCCACTTGCCGCAACCAGAGAAAGCCCTCACACAGAAACTAAGACCCAACACAGCCATAAATAAATAAATAAATAAATAAAATTTAAAAAATATATATATACCCCTAACATCCACAACCATAAAATACTTAGGATGTTTTCACAGAAGTGTGACACTTGTGCTCTGAAAACCACCAAACGTCACTGAGAGGAGACTTGGGCAAGTAGATCTTCCACGTTTGTGGTCAGAAGGCTCGTTACCAGCCAAGGGTCAGTTGTCCCCAAACTGGTCGATAGATTTCGTGCAGCCCCAAACATAATCCTAGAAGGGTTTTCTTTTTAGAAAATAACGAACCAAGTCTTAGGTGTGCATGGAAATGCCCAGGACCTAGTCTTGAATGAGAGTAAAGTTGTCGGCGTCACACTGCTTGTGGGTTCAGGCCTTCCCAGAGGATGTGGCCCTCGAGGCGCCAGGGGATGTGAGAGGCTAAGAGCCGTATCAACGGGGTGGGTCAGTCTGGAAATAGTCCCACACTGAAGTCACGGTCAAGTGACCTCTGGACAAGACAGCAAGTCAGTTCAGCTGAGAAAAGTGTCTCCCCCGCCGGTGCTGGGTATCCACACGGGCACACGGACCCCACCCCCCACCACACCACACATGACAGTCAGTTCGAGGTGGACGCGAACGTAAAACCGAGACACTCCTCACAGATAACTTAGAACGTTCACAGTCTTGGAGAAGCAAAGATTGCTTACAGCATAGAAACCATTAACCATAAAAGAAAAAAATGGGTAAACTGTACGTCAAAACGATGAAAATCTTGGGTTCTTCAAAAGACACCATGGAAAAACGGCAAGCCACAGGTTGCGGGGAGCACTCACAGCACACACCTGGCAGAACCTCCGTGTGGAGTATGTGAAGAACTCATGCATGTCACTAACGGACAGTTCACTCTGAAAAAGGGAGAGGTCTCGGCAGGCGTGCGCGTGGCCGTCCCAGCACTTGCATGAAACACACATGGATGGACGCTGAGGTCCCACCCGCCCACGAGGACAGAACTTAGCGGCTGACCAAACCAAATACTGGCTCACTCAAGTTGCCATAACAAAATACCACAGCCCAGGTGGCTTAAACCACATTTATTTTCTCACAGTTCTAGAGGCTGTAAGTCCGGGGTCAGTGTTGCAGCCGATTCTGTTCCCGGTGAGGACTCTCCCTGGCTTTCAGATGCCACCCTCACACTGTGTCCTCACCTGTTGGGTCAGCCCCCCCCCCCACATGACCTCCTTGACCCTGCGTGACTCCCTTGGTCCAGACGCAGCCGCACTGGGGGTCAGGGCCTCGACATATGAATGTTGAGGGGCGCGAGCAAGAGGGACTCCCTGCGTGCTCTCCTGTGGGCATGTAAAATAGTGCAGCCGCTTGAGGCAGTTTGGCATTTACTTACTGAGTTGACCCCATGCCCACCCTGTCCCCCAGAGTTTCTACTCAATACGTAACCCAGGAGAAGTGGAAACGTGGTCACAGAGGCCTTTTACACAAACACTCGCGGCAGCATTATCCACACGCACCAAGAACTGGAAACCAACCACAGTCCACCAGCAGGAGGGTGGGGGCAGCCTGGCCCAAATCCCCCAAAGGCAAACCACCCAGCCGGACAGGGACCCAGTGCCGAGCCCACAGTCATCGTGTGGCTGAGAGCAGTAGCCAGGAAGGGGTCCCGCATGAGTCCTTGTGAAGGTTCTGGAATCGGCGGAGCCAGCAGGCGGCCGCAGACCCAGAGGCTCTGTCACATCTGGGATGTAGGGTGGGGATTGATGGGCGTGCAGGAACTCTCAGGGCGATGGGGTGAGGGTCCACGGGCATGCACATCCACACAAGCCCCTCAGCCGCAGCTTCAAGACAGGACATAAGTCATTTCCTGCAACCTAACAAGAGGTCACCGTAAGGGGAGCCTCAGGAGGTGGTCAGTTGGGCCCACAAAGAGCAGAGTTGTGCACACCCCACCGAGCCGGGTTTTCCTGGGCTGAGCACCAGGTGACACAACATGCCTTCAAGCCCTGGAAAGACCATCAGCCCCGCCAGGCACTGCAGCTCGAGACAGGCTCTCAGATGCTGCTTCCTACCTGTTGCCCGAGCCAACTGCGGGCCTGGCCTGTGCGGCGTGAGTTCTCGTTATTCATTCCTGCTGATACAGAGGTGACTTGACGGCCCCAAACTGTCGCCACACGGGCCGGGGGGGCAGGGTGGCCACCCCATATTGGTGTGATTGGAACTGGAATTCAGGCCGTCCCACGCTGGGGCTTCACAGCTGTGCCGCTATTCTGTGCGTTGGCATCCTGGGGCCGGACCGAAGCAGCAAGGAGCTGCCAGTTCCTCACAGGAGAGGGCGGACCAGGCCCAGATGCACTCCTTCCCTTTCCGTTCTCAGAGCAAAGAGTGGAGACTCTCTCACCTGCAGGAAATGGTAGCTGGTGTACGTGTCCAAGTCACTGTGGTTAAGCCCTTTATTTATGCTTTAAAGATAAAAGTTTTCACTTTTGGACTTCCCGGGTGGCGCACTGGTTAAGAATCCACCTGCCAATGCAGGGGACACGGGTTTGAGCCCTGGTCTGGGAAGATCCCACATGCCGCAGAGCAACTAAGCCCCTGCGCCACAACTAGTGAGCCTGCACTCTAGAGCCCCAGAGCCACAACTACTGAAGCCCACGCGCCTAGAGAGCCCGTGCTCCACAACAAGAGAAGCCACCGCAATGAGAAGCCCTCGCACTGCAATGAAGAGTAGCCCCCACTCGCCGCAACTAGAGAAAGCCCGCGCACAGCAACGAAGACCCAACAAGCCAAAAAATAAGTAAGTAAACAAACAACTATTTAAAAAAAAAGTTTTCACTTTTATCTCAATCTGTTTTTGTAGCTGAGTTCATACTGGCCAAAGTTTTCAGCCAGAGCATGTTAAACACCTGTCATGGAAGCCAGAGTCCTTGGCTCCTGGTCCCTGTGCTTCCTCCATGGGGAGTGGGCGGGGATGTTCCACACGGGCATCCTCAATGGTTCCAGCCCATGCTGGGCCTGAGAACTGTGCTCACTTGATGACTGACATTCTGGGAACTGAGCCAGTATCCATGCTACTGGGAGTTCTCAGACCTGGACAACGCCAAGGGGATACCACCTGGGTCAGTCTGACCCCCAGGAAGTTGAAGAACGAAACCTGTCTCTTTTCTGCACCTTCCTCCCTTCAGCCTGGCCCCCCGGGGGTGTGTGCACATGGCCGTCAGGTGGCAGTGGCTGGCATCTCCCTCTTCCCATAGGAGCCTTGCTTGGTGTGAGGGCTGCCTCACAGGGGTGTCCTGGGCCCACGGGGAGAGTGGCAGTGAGAAGAGGCGGTGCCTGGACATTCAGAGTCATCAAACAAGGGAAGTAGGAACCTGTCCTGCTGCTAGATGTCTGGCAGTGGGAGGAACCCATCCTGCTGCTGGATGTCTGGAGTGGGGGAACCTGTCCGGCTGCTGGATGTCTAGGTGGGTGGGGAAGGCTGTCCTGCTACTGGATGTCTTGGGGTGGGGGGAACCCGTCCTGCTGCTGGATGTCTGGGGGGCGGGGGAAACCCGTCCTGCTGCTGGATGTCTGGGGGTGGTGGGGGTAACTGTCTCCTGGACGGCTGCTTTCACTTGCATTAACTAAGTTGTTAGCGTGGCTTTTATTTTCCTGTATATTCTCTCTGCAGTTCTTCCAATGTCTTTTACTACTTTTCTCCTGATACTAAATTGTTTTTATTTTATTGCTTCACATTTTGAGTTAAGAACTTAATTCCCTAAGACGACATGACACTATACATAGAGAATCCTAAAGACGCTACCAGAAAACTACTAGAGCTAATCAATGAATATGGTAAAGTAACAGGATACAAAATTAATGCACAGAAATCTCTTGCATTCCTATACACTAATGATGAAAAATCTGAAAGAGAAATTAAGGAAACACTCCCATTTACCATTGCAACAAAAAGAATAAAATACCTAGGAATAAACCTACCTAAGGAGACAAAAGACCTGTATGCAGAAAATTGTAAGACACTGATGAAAGAAATTAAAGATGATACAAACAGATGGAGAGATATACCACGTTCTGGGATTGGAAAAATCAACACTGTGAAAATGACTATACTACCCAAAGCAATCTACAGATTCAATGCAATCCCTATCAAACTACCAATGGCATTTTTCACAGAACCAGAACAACAACTTTCACAATTTATATGGAAATACAAAAGACCCCAAATAGCCCAAGCAATCTTGAGAAAGAAAAACGGAGCTGGAGGAATCAGGCTCCCAGACTTCAGACTATACTACAAAGCTACAGTAATCAAGACAGTATGGTACTGGCACAAAAACAGAAATATAGATGAATGGAACAGGATAGAAAGCCCAGAGATAAACCCACGCACATATGGTCACCATATTTTTGATAAAGGAGGCAAGAATATACAGTTGAGAAAAGATAGCCTCTTCAATAAGTGGTGCTGGGAAAACGGGACAGCTACATGTAAAAGAATGAAATTAGAACACTCCCTAACACCATACACAAAAATAAACTCAAAATGGATTAAAGACCTACATGTAAGGCCAGACACTATAAAACTCTTAGAGGAAAACATAGGTGGAACACTTTATGACATAAATCACAGCAAGATCCTTTTTGACCCACCTCCTAGAGAAATGGAAATAAAAACAAAAGTAAACAAATGGGACCTAATGAAACTTAAAAGCTTTTGCACAGCAAAGGAAACCATAAACAAGACAAAAAGACAACCCTCAGAATGGGAGAAAATATTGGCAAATGAAGCAACAGACAAAGGATTAATCTCCAAAATTTACAAGCAGCTCACGCAGCTCAATATAAAAAAAAAAAAACCGAATCCAAAAATGGGCAGAAGACCTAAATAGACATTTCTCCAAAGAAGATATACAGATTGCTAACAAACACATGAAAGGATGCTCAACATCACTAATCATTAGAGAAATGCAAATCAGAACTACAATGAGGTATCACCTCACGCCAGTCAGAATGGCCATCATCAAAAAATCTACAAACAATGAATGCTGGAGAGGTTGTGGAGAAAAGGGAACCCTCTTGCACTGTTGGTGGGAATGTAAATTGATACAGCCACTATGGAGAACAGTATGGATGTTCCTTCAAAAACTAAAAATAGAACTACCATACGACCCAGCAACCCCACTACTGGGCATATACCCTGAGAAAACCATAATTCAAAAAGAGTCATGTACCACAATGTTCATTGCAGCTCTATTTACAATAGCCAGGACATGGAAGCAACCTAAGCGTCTATCCACAGATGAATGGATAAAGAAGATGTGGCACATATATACAATGGAATATTACTCAGCCATAAAAAGAAACGAAATTGAGTTATTTGTAGTGAGGTGGATGGACCTAGAGTCTGTCATACAGAGTGAAGTAAGTCAGAAAGAGAAAAACAAATACCGTATGCTAACACACATATATGGAATCTAAAGAAAAAAAAAATGGTTCTGAAGAACCTAGGGGCAGGACAGGAATAAAGACACAGACGTAGAGAATAGACTTGAGGACACGGGGAGGGGGAAGGGTAAGCTGGGACGAAGAGAGTGGCATGGACATATATACACTACCAAATGTAAAATAGATAGCTAGTGGGAAGCAGCCACATAGCACAGGGAGATCAGCTCGGTACTTTGTGACCACCTAGAGGGGTGGGATAGGGAGGGTGGGAGGGAGACGCAAGAGGGAGGAGATATGGGGATATATGTATATGTATAGCTGATTCACTTTGTTATAGAGCAGAAACTAACACACCATAGTAAAGCAATTATACTCCAATAAAGATGTTAAAAAAAAGAAAACTTAATACTCTAAATTTTCATTGAGCAGAATTGCAGCTAAAATCAGTTTTCATTGAGATTTGCATCTTTTCTATGGCTGGGGCAGGTCATTTTCATTTTTTTTTTTTTTTTTTGGCTGGGCTGTGCAGCTTGTGGGATTTTAGCTCCCCAACCAGGGACTGAACCCAGGCCCTCAGCAGTGAAAGCGCCAAGTCCTAACCACTGGACCACCAGGGAATTCCCTGGAGCAGGTCATTTTTATGTGAAATGGAGGAGATGCAACATAAAAGGAGGCTCTGGAGAATCTGGGCACGAAGACGAGCCTCTGGGCCCTCAGAGGCTGCACGAGGATGTGCTTTCCTGTCCGTACCTGGGCAACCGCCATGTAACCTGCAGGCTGCAGACAGCGGCCTCAAGTCCCTTCTCGCTAATCAGAAGGGGCTCGGTTGCTAACCACCTGTGCTGCCCACAGCTCTGTGCTCACACCTGCTGCACACCCCATGGGGCCCCGATGCTCCTTGTGTGCAGACCATCCCTGTCTTGTTAACACAAAAAAAAAGCCATAGCTAAGATGGAGAAAATAGAGGCCCACAGGACCTACCATTTCGGGGTCAGAATTCAGCAGGGCCAGGAGCCACAGCCATGCTGTGATTGAGGGATACCATGAGAAAACACTGTCTTCACATAACTGGCAGTTTTGTCTGAGATCCTGCCGTAAGGTCACCTGGAATATTATGAAAGCTTCGGGCCAATAAATTTGACAACATAGGTGAAATGGACAAATTCCTTGACAAGTGCAGCTTACCAAAACTGAGACAGAAGGAAACAGGAAATCGAAAGGGCTCCATATCTGGTAAATAAATTGAATCTGTAATCAAAAACCATTCCAGAAAGAAAGTGTAGGCCCAGTGAAATCAAACATTTGAAATAAAACATTTGAAACACCAGTGAAATCAAACATTTAAAGAGGAAATAATAGCAATCCTACACAAACTCTTGGAAAATAGCAGAGGCAGGGACACTTCCCAAATTGTTTTCTGTGACCAGCATAAGAGTGATACCAAAACCTGATGAGGACAGGACAAAAAGGAAAACAGAAACCAGTGTCCCTCACGAACAAAGACATAGAAACCCTTAGCAAAATATTGGCAAATCAAACTCGGCAATAAAAGAGGCATGGTTTATCTCAGGAATACAAGATTGGTTTAATATTTGAAAATCAATTAATGCAATTCACTATACAACAGAATAAAACTGAAGAACGATTTTTTCTCCTCAACAGATGTAAAAAGTACACGATACAATGCAGTACCCACTCAAGGGCGTGTTAGACGAGGCTTCCTCAGTGGTGATAGAACGAGAGCATTCATGTGTGATTAGAAACAGGCCTGTTGTCTGTTTTTGCTGCTGCTCTTCAACACTGTATTGGAAGTCCTAGTGCAATAAAACAAGAAAAAGCCATAAAGATTCCCAACAAAGAAATGAAACTTACTCACAGACATGATTGTACATGTACAAAACCCAGTGGAATCTTAAAAAGCAACTACTAAAGTGAATACATTAATTTAGCAGGGTTGCAGGATACAAGGTCAATGTGAAAAATAAACTGTACATCATATAGTATTACAAAGTCATTAGAGGGGACTTCCCTGGTGGCACAGTGGTTAAGAATCCGCCTGCCAATGCAGGGGACACGGGTTCGAGCCCTGTTCCGGGAAGATCCCACATGCTGCAGAGCAACTAAGCCCGCATGCCACAACTACTGAGCCCACGTGCCACAACTACTGAAGCCCGCGTGCCTAGGGCCTGTGCAGCAACGAAGAGTAGCCCCCGCTCGCCACAGCTAGAGAAAGCCCATGCACAGCAACAAAGACCCAACACAGCCATAAATAAATAAATAAATAAAGATGTCTTTTTTTCACCCAGATTTATATGTAGACTCAAGGTAATTCCTGCCAAATTCCCGGCGGGCTTTTTGGGAAAAGTGACATGTTGATTCTAAAATTTACATAGAAATAAAAAGAAATTTGAAAAAGAACAAAGTTGGAGGACTTATACTTCCTGATTTTAGAGCTTAATTTAAAACTGAAGTATGGGGACTTCCCTGGTGGTCCAGTGGATAAAACTCCATGCTCCCAATGCAGGGGGCCCTGGTTCAATCCCTGGTCAGGGAACTAGATCCCACATGCCACAACTAAGGAGCCTGTGTGCCGCAACTAAGGAGCTGGTGAGCCACAACTAAGGAGCCCACCTGCCACAACTAAGACCCAGTGCAACCAAATAAGTATTAAAAAAAAAAACAACTGAAGTATGGTATTGATCTAAACTGGAAAAATAGATCAGTGGAAGAGAAGAGAGTCCAGAGATAGACCCACACCTCTGCTGTCAACTGATATTCAACCAAGGTACCAAGTCAAGTCAATGGGAAAATGAAAAGTCATTTTTTACAAATAGTGCTAAAATAATTGGAAATCTGTATAGAAGAATAAAATGAGCTTTGAGTGCTCTTTCATCTATACCGAAGTAAATTGGTATAGATGTAAATGAAGTAAATTGGTAAATTTTGGTAAATTGGTAAATTTTCATCTATACCAAAGTAAATTGGTAAAGTAAAATGAAGTAAATCATGGACCTAAACATAAAAGCAAAACCAAAAAGTTCTTAGAAGAAAACATAAAAGAATATCTCCCAGAAACAGACCCACACAGATGCAGTTGATTGATTTTCAACCAAGGCAATAAGCCAAATCAGTGGGGCAAGAAAAAATAATTTTTTTTAACAAACCTAAAAGGTAGAATCATAAAATTTTTTGAAGATAGCATAGACAGTTACCTTGGGGTAGACAGAGATTTGGACAGGGCACAAAAAGCACTAACCATTAAAGAAAAATATTGATAAATTATACTTCACTGATATTAAATTTCTCCATCTTCAAAATACACCATTACGAAAATGAATAGGCAAGCCCTGCCTGGGAAACACCTGCAGTGTACAAGTCCAGCTGAAATCTAACATTCGGAACCTGCAGATCACAGTAGGAAGGTGGGTGCAGGACCTGAACATACTTCACCCTCGAAGGGATGGGAACGGCGACGAGGACGTGAAAACTGTGGGGTGGCATTTTGCACCCAGGAGGGGCTGGGTGTAAAGCACTATCAGCGCCCCAGGTTGGAGGGTCTGCGGGCCATGGGATTCCTGGTGGGAGCGTCACTTGGCTCGTAGGGGGTGCGGCGGTGCAGCCTTGCTCAGCAGCCATAGGCCAGTTTCTTACAAGGCAAGACATGGCCCCGCCTGTGAGCCCGCCTTCCGCTGCCAGGAAAGGAAACCTGTCCACACATGTCTACAGCAGCCCTGCTCGTCATGACCGCAGACCTGGGCACCAGCCCAGTGTCCATCGACAGATGGGCAGCCTGTGGTGCATCCACACAAGGGACAGCGCTCAGCTGGGAGAGGGAACCAACCCCCCGAGGCAGTGATGCAGACAGACCCGAAGTCCCTGGAGGAGCACAGCCAGCCTGAGCCCAGGGCCACGGGCCACCAGCCCCTACAAGTGTGAAACCCCGGGGGCAGGCGGAGGCGGAGGCGGCCCCCTGGCCAGTGCATGTGGAATTGCCTGGAAAGTGGTCATGAAGAATGTTCTGTGGGATGGAAACCTGTGTCCTGTTTTGGGTGGATTCCTGATTGTGTACAATTGTCAGACACATTGAACTGGACATTTCATCTGTGTGCGTTCTGTTTCATGTGAATTGTAGCTCAACCCTTTGACTTAAGAGGCCATGTGAGTTTGCTTTTTCACGCAAGGATCCCTGTGAGATGCAACCCCATTAAAGCCACAGACCTTGGAGATTAGGGGGTCACAGCTCACCGCAGCCCTTGGGCCTCGCCCTAGAGCCCGCCGTCGAGAGTGAGCCACACCCCTTTCCGTCCAGATGGCACACATTTCCGCCTGAGCTTGCTGGCAGCGAGTCCAGGTGTGGTGACGGCCCTCTGTGTCCGCCTCCGAGCAATGCCGTCGCTGCTGTAGCGTCTGCGCTGGGCCCACAGCTCCCGCTTCCCTCGCTGGCTGGGGAAGGAGGATTCCTGGAACCCAGCGAGTCTGCACTTGGGTCTGCGTGCTTTCCCTGGAGGCCCAGGACTGCTCTGAGTGGGTGAAGCAGGTCATCTGAAGCAGTTTCCGTGTTGCCGTGTGGGGTCCCAGAGATGCTCCGGCCCCACGGTGGCAGCAGCAGCGCTGAAAGGTGAGCGAGTGAGACGAGACACCAGACCCGTTAGCAAGTAAGAGCAGGAGCTCGGTAGGAAAGAGCCTTCAGGTCGGGGCCTCTCTGGAAGTCAGTTCCTACAGTAAAATCTTATTAACATAATGAAATAAACATTGGAATGTGACTCACCCCCACGACCAAGTCAAGCGGGTATCGCTGCCACTTCCTTGACAAGCCTGCCGGGTCCTGGGATCACCACTCCAAAATGAGAGCAGTTATTCTAATTTGCTTTATTGCATTAGTGTGGGCTGCTCTGTCCTCCTTCCCATGGTGCCGCCGGTGGAGGCATCCTGGGAACCTCTGGGGAGCGCCGTCCACGGGCTCTGACCTCTGCCCAGCCGCACACCCCTCACGGCTGCCCCCTGCCCAGCGGCTCAGCACCCTCTTTGTGCTGTCTCTTGGCCACTTGTCTCTGACCAGCCTCGGCGGGAGGACGCTCATACCCAGGCCTGCAATAGCTGTGAGGACCCGAAACTGTCCCCTCCACCCACTCCACGGCCCCTGCAGGTCTGGGCAGTTTTCACAAGCTCTCAGGGTTTGGGGAGGGGGCACAACAAGACCCGCCACCAACAGCATCCATGATTTCTCTCCCTCCCTGCACATTCGGCTCAGAGGTTCCCCCATAGCTGATGCGGTGCCTGCCATCTGCGTAGATGCACTGCACTGGTGAATTCAGAGGGTGGATTTCCATCTAATCATACCCTGGAGTCTGAAGGTGCAGACACTGCCCCAGACCTGGAGAGAAGGGGCTAGGTGGCAACCCTATGTAATCTGGGGCCCCTTCAGATGTGGAGACAGGTCAGTCCTGAGAGACCCCAGGCCAGCCTGTGCGCACTCAGGTGAGATCTGGGCGCTAAGCCATGAGCCTCACACGCTGCGGTCGTCCACCTGCTCACAGAGCACGTGGGTCCCGTGGGTCCAGCTCAGCTCCCAGGGGAGATGCAGAGTGCTGCCGGGTCTGAGCAGAACCAAGGCGTCCCGACCCCCACCCCCCATGGCTGTGAGCACATCCCAGACCAGCAGGCCTGCTCCAGGGAGGGAACGGCCCCTCTTCCCCTACCTGCAAACCCAGGTTGATGATGCTTCTCCTTTGTGGGAAAGGAGCAGGTGTAGGACTGATCGCCCGTGTCTGCAGATGGAGAAAAGGATTTCCAGAGAGACAGAGACTCTGACGGTGAGAGAACGGGGTGCAGTGTACGTGCAAAATGGGGGCACTGCCGAGGGAGCTCTCTGTGCTGGCTCGGACCCGAGGGCCGTCTCCCCTCCCCCGGCTGCAGGCCTGGGAGCCCCCCACCCAGTTAGGTGTGATGGGACTTGTGCAGCGTCACAGAAATTGATGTTCTTTCTGTGGCAAAAGGCCTTGCTTTTTCCCATTTCCAAATGGGAGATTTTAAGGAGCATGTTCTTGGACCCGTGAGCTTTAGAGAGGAGCCCCTGTGCATCCCCCAGGCGCCTGCCCCACCCGCTGCCCATAAGGCCTGAGGTCTCCTCGGTCGCCCCAGAATATTCCAGCATCCTGGCACTCACCCTTTCCCCAGGGAGAGCAGAGGTTGTATGGACAGCTGGAGGTCACTCGGTGTGTTACTGGTCTGTCTGTGCCATTTTTTTGGAATTAATTTTGGGCTGAAAAAGGCTCAAAGAAGGCTTTGTTCCTTTGACACTTACTCTGGAAGAAAAAAAAATCCGTGGAAAATCTGACATCTGCATTGTAGAGAGAAATCAATAGATGGGGAGGAATATAATTATCCTCCACTCCCAAAAGAATGTTTCAGATTTTTAAGTGTCTCATACCAGCTTAGAATTTGAATGACATTTTAATTATTTTGTTTTTTTTCTTCTTTGCCTGGTTTGAATCTCCAAAGAGTGCCTCTCGGATTCCAAGGGATGTAGGGAGCAGAGCCTGCACTCACGGGGAGTGAAGTGTGACAGTGGCTGTGTTTTCCTGCCGAACGAGCAGGCACGTTGCCACAGAAACCAGCAGTTCATCCGCGCCGGCAGGACACGATAGGCTTTCTGAAGCGCTGTTTCTGTACAGATGCGACCGTGTATGGCAGAGTTCACACCGGAAATTGTCTCCGGTACTTCTGTGATCTAAGCAAACCCAGTTTCTAGAGACTTGACTAACCGCTTCTCAAGGTGACTAGTTCTGTGAGTCTGTAGACAGAGCAGGCGGGTCCTCGGAGCGCGGCTCCACGTCCGCTACACGAGCTCCCCTGACGTGGGGTCGGCCCCACTGCAGGGCGCCAGGCCCCGGAGAGGTGGGTGCGGAACAGCCACCGGGTGTGGATGGCGCCGAGGACAGCTGAGAATTGTGGCCTCCGTGGGACATATTTGTAAACTCTCTTCTGGGCTGCACAGCTAGCTCATGCCTGGCCCATGTGCTCAGCCAGGACACGGTCACTCGGTCTCACTGTGGAAGCTGCCGGCATGGCCGCCACGTGGGCTCTAGCTTCCCTGTTGTTTCTTGTCCCTGCTCCTTCGGGTGTCGCTGCGTCTGTGCCGCCCACAGGGGCCCGGGCCAGGTGTCAGCTGCCCCCTCGGCCCATCCTGTGGGCTCCACGGTCCAGGCAAGTCCAGGGTGGGACACGTCTTACACCCTGGGCAGCCATCCTGCCTTGCTGGCAGCGTGGCCGTCAGAGGACATGTTGACTCACACTGTCCTACCCCTGGCTCAGAGCCCTCAACTGCCCCGAAGTTCTTCCCCTATGGGAAGGTCAGTTTTATGTGCGAGTCTGGCTGCGCTGCCACCCCAGGTATTCAACCAAACCCCAGTTCGACGTGACTGCCAGGCTGTTTTGCAGATGTGATTGAAGTCCATGGTGGGTTGGCTCCAGTGAGGAAGGGTGCCCGGGACAGGCTGGGCAGGTGCGAGGATGGGCTGAGGGGACTTGCCCCCAAGCAGCTGCAGCTGCAGAGACCACCAGCCAAGAGAGCCAGGCCGCCATCCAGGCTGCTTTCTTGGCGACACAGTTTCTCACCTTCCAGTCCAGCTGTCATGTGAGACAGACGTTAGGGCTGAATCTGTGCATCCAGCAACGGTTTTACTCCCGTTGGTGAGCAGTTTGCTTCTGACCGTGAAGGGATCGCGTGGAGCTGTGATTCCCAAGGGCAAGTGAACGGGGGAGTGCAGCAGGCAGTGAGCTGACTGTCCTCCTGGCCACTGTGGACTGGCCATGCTGGCCGCTGCCCGGCAGGGAGACTGGCAGGGCTGCAGACAAGCTCGCCCACAGGCTGCACGGCGGAGGCCCTCTCTCCGCAGCCACTTTCCCAGCAGACTAGGCAGCACGGGAGTTCCCTGGAGCCCCTCCCGAGCCTGAGCACCGGGGTCTCCCACGTGCTGTGGTCTGAGCACTGGGGTCTCCTATGTGCTGTGGCCTGAGTACTGGGTTCTCCCTTGTACTGTGGCCTAAGCACGGGGTCTCCCGCATGCTGTGGTGGGCGGATATTCTCACCGAGGCCACCAGAGCTCCTGAATCATCGTCACCTTAGCAGTTGGGACATTGTCCCTCCCACGTCTTCCTTGGCGTCTAAGTCAGGTTGTGCTCGTGTGCTTTGCGAATTTTCCCTTTTCTAAAGCCTCACAGGTGCATTGCTATGGTGATGCTCAGAGTCTAAAAACTGGGTTTTAAAGAAACACAGGAGGAACTGACTTTATAAAAAGGAAAGAGTGGGATTTCCCTGGTGGCGCAGTGGTTAAGAATCCGCCTGCCAAAGCAGGGGGACACGGGTTCGAGCCCTGGTCCAGGAAGATCCCACATGCCACAGAGCAACTAAGCCCGTGCACCACAGCTACTGAGCCTGCGCTCTAGAGCCCACAAGCCACAGCTACTGAGCCCACATGCCACAACTACTGAAGCCTGCACGCCTAGAGCCTGTTCTCCGCAAGAAGAGAAGCCGCTGCAATGAGAAGCCCGCGCACCACAATGAAGAGTAGCCCCTGCTCTCCGCAACTAGAAAAAGCCCGCGCGCAGCAGCGAAGACCCAACACAGCTAAAAATAAATAAATTAATCAATCAATTAATTAATTTTTTTTAAAAAAAATGGTTTCTTTTTCCCTGTGTTTGCTACTTTTAGTCCTCAGAAACCCTAAACATGTCTTTCCTGGACTTTGTTCAGATTTTCCCTTTCATGTCGCTTCAGGCATCACATGAGGTCCGCTACTCCCGCAGGTCCATCCGTAGGTGGCTCACATTCCTCTCTGTCTCCTCGGCAGGGCCTGATCAAGATCCGGGGGGACCAGTGCTGGCGGGACCTCACCTGCATGGACTTCCACTACGAGGTGAGCGGCGCAGCCGTGCAGCGATGTGGGGGCACAGGTGCAGGCTGGGATCGTTTCCCTGTGAATCACCCCGAGGGTGTTTGGCTTCGTGGTGTCAGCTCATCTGCATTTGCCCTGTGTGCCCGTCACTACCTGTTTTCCTCACGTGGGGCCCTGCGTTCCTGCTGGGTCTGGGGCGCCACCTGTCTAGCAGGATGTCTTCTTCCTCGTTTCCTTCCCCGGGGCAGCGGGCAGCAGTCTCTTCCCTCCTGGGATCCCACTTGGGCTCCTGGAGAGGCCCTGCGGGAGGGAGGGCCCCTTGCAGACGCTTCTCTCCTGCCTGTGTCCTGAACCCGCCGGGAGCCGGAGCGAGGAGGCCGACGCTGCACCCCGACAACTGCCCCAGCCGCCCCGTCACGCCAGTGACCGTGCCAGGGAGCCCTGCCCCATGCCTGCCCGTGCCTGCCTCATCCACTTGCCTGTGTCAGCCACTTCTGGGTCCCAGGGTGGAGGTCTGGGGACTCAGCCCAGCAGAAATCCCAGGAGGGGCAAAACAAGGGCCAAAGGTCTCATGGGCAGGAGACCCCACCCATCCCTGGCCACCGGGGTCCTAACCCACTGGTGCCTGGCTCTCCCACCTGGGCGTCTCCAGCACTGGGGGTCGGTGCGGGGCAGGGGGACGAACAGGAGATCCTTTGGGAGTGCTTCTGCTCTGAGTCTGCGTTCCCTACTGGCTGCCACCCAGGCCCTCTCAGCCCCCCGGGAGCGAAGAAGGTCCCCCGGTGGGTGGGGAACCTCGGCTGGTCTGTGAAAGGGTGGGAACAGAGAAGGAAGGTCTAGCCGGCTCGCCTCCCACCTGGAGTGGCTGGTGGGCGCTGGCATGCAGTGTACGCAGTGGGCACAAATCCTGCCTGCCTCTGGCGGGGGGGCAGTGCAGGGAATCCCTGGCTCCCCTTTCCCTCTGTCTGGTGGGCGTAACCTGTGTTGATGAGAGGCAACGTCGGGGGCGGGTGAGGGGGGGGCTCCCCTCAAGGCCTCGCTC
This sequence comes from Balaenoptera acutorostrata, assembly GCF_949987535.1. Lineage (NCBI taxonomy): Eukaryota > Metazoa > Chordata > Mammalia > Artiodactyla > Balaenopteridae > Balaenoptera > Balaenoptera acutorostrata. The sequence continues at coordinate 39,172,525 of NC_080078.1, forward strand.
CCCCCAGCTGCCTGTGGCTGTAGGTAACGTGGGGCCTTTAGCCCTGAAGAGCGTGCAGGGTCACATGTCCCTCTGCCGCCCGAGGCTGGGCCGCCTCCAGAGCTGGGTCCTGAGATGTGACAGAGGAGCTGCTCCTGTGCTCAATCACCATTCCCAGTGCTGCTCACGGTGTGGCCCGTCCACAGCACGCACCTGTCCAGGGGCCACGGCGCCTTCTGGCAGCCTCGCTCTCACGTGCACACATCCACATACACTCGCATATACATGCGTGTACACACCGTATCCAGGAAACGCTCTGTTGTTTAAAAAAGCTGGAACATTTGGAACTGATTTGATGCTGCCTTTTTGTGTTGTTAGTGAAATTGCTGCTAACCACCAGAATATCTCCAGTTTTAGGACTGTGGTGGTTTCATTCCACTCAGGCATTAACCGTCATGTGGTGAATCTGGCGTCAGGAAACGCAGGCCTTTGAGCGGAAAGGGCCCCGACAGTTCTGCTCCCCCAACCCCGTGTCTCCCCAGGGCCCTGCCCCCACTGAGCCCCCCACCCCCCAGCCCTGCACACTCTTCCCCAAAGGGGCTGCCTCTCTGTGTCTGATCGCCCTCCACATTCACAAGGTGGGAACCTCTGCAGCCAAGACAGAGTGAGAACACAGTTAAACGCAGTTTTATGAGCCAGGCCAGCAGGGATGCGGGGCAGGGAGACAGCAATGCCCATACCGGGTTTCTAACACCCGTCTCCAACCAGAGGGACCAGGTTCCTGGAGAAGCGGCTGCCCACGGGCTGGAGCAGGAAGGGGCTCAGGTGACCCTGAGCATCTTTAGAGCCAGATAACAGGGAGACGCTCAGGGTGGTTACAGCCCAGCGAGTACGACAGCCCACGTGTCCACACCCATGTGGGTGCGAGTGGAGAGGAGCGACCCTGTCCTCACAGCAGACACGGCGCCCTTCACGGACTCACTCTCCACAGACGGCAGAGGCACAGTTAGCCTTTTGGTGGGTGCTGCGGGTCCACCGGGTCTGGGGCTGCCGCGGCCTGGTGTCCCGCCCCAGCCAGCTCAGCGTGGAGGGCCACCTGCACACAGTACCCATCACCGATGCTGGCTGTCCATACCGGGGCCACCCCAACCCCACACAGTGTCAGCACAGCTGGCCCTTCTGAGCATGGACAGCCACGTGAGCGGGGAAGACAGGGCCTGTGGTTGGAGGCGCAGGGCCCATCAGCTGGGCCCTAGGCGGCCAGCACCACGGCTGAGTCAACACGTGGGCCTCAGGGACCTGCTGTGCCCTCCCACCCCGCACACGTGTGGAGGCCGTTCCCAGGAACACACACGTGGGGCCGGGACCTGCTCCCCCAGCCTCCACTGTCCTCCAAGAGGAAATCCACCATGTGTGAGCGTCCCATGGTCCCGCCTCTGCGCCTGTGCCCTGTCCCCTCGCGGGGGGCTTGCCGGTGCCCATGCTGCTCAGGGCTCTGACCACAGACTCTTTCCCAGCATCTGAGCTCCTGCGTTACCAGGGCCCTCAGGGTCCCCTTGAAGGGGTCAGTGTCAGAATTACAGGAAGCCAGGCGAATAGAGAAGGTTGGGACCCATGGCCCCACCATTCCCCATCCTGGTGACGTGTGAGCTGCTGGAGGGTGGGCCACGCTGCCGGTCTTCCCCGCGCCTCTCCCGGCCAGGGCGGCCCCATGTACCCTCCTTCCCCAAAAGGCCACCAGCGGGCACCACAGAGCAGGGCCAGGGAGGGCAGGTCCCCACCTCCAGGCGCAGCTCATGGGCCTCCTTTCATCCCACAGACACAGCCGGTGCCCAACCCCGTGGCCTACTTCCTGCACCACTCTCCATGGTGGTTCCACCGCTTCGAGACCCTCAGCAACCACTTCCTGGAGCTCGTGGTGCCCTTCTTCGTCTTCCTTGGACGGCAGATGTGCATCCTCCACGGGGCCCTACAGATCCTGTTCCAGGTGAGTAGCCGCTTGTCAGTTCCCAAGGAAAACCTGAAATTTCCACGTCCTGTTCACCGCGTTTATGGAGGTTTGACCTACAGCATACCCATTGCTCTGCTAGTTTTGCCTCCATCTTTCTGTTCCTCGGTGTCCGGGGCCCATGTGCTGTGCCGCCCCAGATGATGGGTGCGGCAGCAGCAGGAGTGGGGCGTCCCACACCTGGGGGAGCCGCCTGTGGCTTGCTTGGTTGGTTGTTTATTGTGGCCATTTCTACCAAGTTCTCTTGTTTCTTCTTTACTAGGAAGTTCTGTAGGTTTTGTTTGGGGTATTTTTAGTCATGAATGGGTGTTGAAGTTTAGCAAATGGTTTTTTCTCCACCAGTTGTGAGAAGATCACTTTTTTGCCCTTAATTTGTTAGCGTGAATTACATTACCACTGCTAAAATGGAACCAATTTTACCTTCCTAGGATAAATCAACTCAGTCGGACTGTGTATACTGTAACATGTTAGTGGGTATAACTTGCTACCATTTTGTTTGGGTTTTTCATGTTGTCAGTGAGTGAAGTTTGTGGTTTTCCATCCACACTGGCCTTGTCTGATTCTGCTCCAGGTTTTACTCTCACCCTCGTAGACAAGACAGAGTTGGTTCTCCTACATCACTGCCTGGCCCGGGGAGGGGGAGGGGCGGTGGTCTTTGTGGCTGCTCACAACCCTTTCGTGGCTGCCAGACAGGCAGGGTCTCTGTTTTTTTCTGGAGGCAGTTGTGTTTTGTTTTGTTTAATATTTATTTATTTATTTATGTTGGCTGTACCAGGTCTTAGTTGCAGCATGTGGGATCTTTTAGTTGCGGCATGCAGGCTTCTAAGTCGCAGCATGCAGGCTTCTAAGTCGCGGCATGCGGACATCTTAGTTGCGGCATGCAGACTCTTAGTTGTGGCACGCGGACTTCTTAGTTGCGGCTTGCAGACTCTTAGTTGCGGCTTGCGGACTCTTAGTTGCGGCTTGCAGACTTAGTTGCAGCATGCATGCAGGATCTAGTTCCCCGACCAGGGATCGAACCCAGGCCCCATGCATTGGGAGCGCAGAGTCATACCCACTGGACCACCAGAGAAGTCCCTGGAGGCAATTTTAATGGCAGACATTTTCCTGGGAATTTGTCCATTTCATCTGTTTTCAAATGTGTTGGCCAAGGATCAAGTCATAGTAATCTCCTGTTTTGCAGAGTCTGGATTTGTGTCCTTTTCTTCGGTGTTGCCTCTGTGACAGCACAGAGCAGGATTCTTTTTCCAACGAGGCTCATTCTCTTTAAGTATCGTGTATCTCAGCTGGTACATTTGTATTTTATTTTATTTCCACATCTTTGTGTATTCTTTTTGCCCTTTTTAGCTTTCTTTTGAGGTTTTTCTCGTTCCATTATTCCCCCTTTCCTAATTAGCAAATTATACACTCTGTTTCTTTCAGGCACGTACACACTTAACTAACTGAAAGTCTAAATTTAATCCCTGTCCTCACTGCCCTTACAGCCCTGTGGCCTCGAAATGCTTTGATTGTCTCCCCCTACCTGCTCACCTGCTTTTGCTGCCAGTATTTTAAGTTGTATTTTGTTTTGTTTTTAATTAATAGACTTTTAAAGAACAGTTTTAGATTCACAGAAAAACTGAGCAGAGAGTATAGAGTTCCCATATCCCCCCGCCCACAGTTTCCCCATCAGGAACATCTTGCATTAGTTAGTGTGATATATTTATTACAACTAAGGAACCAATATTGATACTTTATTGTTAACTAAAGTCCACAGCTTACATTGGGGTTCACTCTTGGTGTTGTGCATTCTATGGGTTTGGACAAATGTAAAATGACATGTATCCATCATAGTATCATACAGACTCATTTCACTGCCCTAAAAATCCTCTGTGCTCCCTGGATTCATCCTTCTCCCGCCCCTAACTCCTGGCAACCACTGATCCTTTCACTGTCTCCATAGTTTTGCCTTTTCCAGAACGTCATATAGTTGGAATCATCCAGGATATAGCCTTTTCAGACTGGCTTTTTTCCTTAGTAATATGCATTTGAGGTTCCTCGTGTCTTTCCGTGGGTTGAGAGCGCGATTTTTATTGCTGAATGATATTCCACTGTCTGGATGCACCACAGTTTATCCGTAAACTATCCGGACTTGGCTGGAGGGCAAAATCCTGGCTGGCGGGTGACCCTTGCTCCCAACAGTCTCCAGTGAGGGACACCCCCAGGAGGCCAGGAGTGCTCTGCACTGTCCCTGCCCCGTGCACACTTCAGCCCAGTGGCTCCATCATCCTGAGCTGTGGGACGAGGCTCCAAACAGAGGCTCAAGCATCCTTGTGAATGTCCACGAGCGTGGACACTGCCTCATGCTGGACCTTCCTCCATTGTCAAAGGATGCCCAGCCATAGGCTCCTACCTTCCTCTGCTGATGGAGAACATGGGTCCAGTCCCCGAGGCAACTCAGAGGACCTGCCTGGCACACAGTCTCAGGAGGAATCCAGGTCTGCTTAGGCTGTGTGGTCACCATGGTGACCAAGAATCACTCTCAAGGCTGCGGGGTGTTAATTAGTTGCTGCTTTCAGCCACTTTTACAAGCCTGGGACCACTGGGACCCTTTCAGGGCTGTAAACTCTACTGGGCCTATAGGGACCCTCCAGACATCCCTCAGGCTGTACTGACCACCTACCACTTTCTCTCCAGATAATCTGAAGCCCACCTTTGGCAAGCAGTAAAGAAAAGCAAATTGTCATATCACTTAAAAAACACATTTGAAGGAAGTTTGATTTACTGTGCAGGTGAAAGGGTTCAGCTACTTGAAAATAGGATTTGGGAAGATATTTACATTGACCTTTGACCCAGCAGCCTCAAAATGCCCTTGTTTGTTCACTTGGCATGAGTCTCGTGGTGCTTCAGGACAAGGACCCACTAACTGGACGCAGCCCAGCTGAGTCTGTGTCCCAGCCTGGGGCACCAGCGCCTCCACCATGGGGGACTGTGCAGACCAGGGGCGAGCGGGGGGGACTCAGGTATAAGATGGCTCCCAGCAGCTCAGGCCACATGGCTGGGTCTCCACCTGATTCTGGGTCTGGTGCCCGGGTGGACAGCGGTGGCACAGGGACACTGGGCGGGGGAGGGCCAGAACGGGACCTTGAATGGCCTTGCCGCCAACCTGCGGCCCTGGACGTTATTCCCACAGGCAGGCCATGCACTCGCCTTCTGTCCCCCAAGGCCTTGGGAGCCTCAGTCCAGGTGTGTCCCCAGCGTCATTCTCCCCCACCCACACCATGCCCAGGACAAGGTGGGACGTGGCCCAGGGCTGTGGCTCTTCTCTGAGGCCTGGTCTGATGCCCCCCAGGGGCCAGGCCTCAGCTGTCCAGAGAAAAGAGGACAAATGGCCCCCTGACCCAGCTGCACGTGTCCAGCCTCGCAGGCAGCGTGGGGCGCGCAGGGCAGTCTCATGGGGGCGCGTGGCCCTCTGCAGGCCACAGCGCTGGCCACCCCTGGATTTGCACGTTGCTCCCGTCTCCGCGCCCACAACCCCGAGGGTCCCTGGTTCTGTTTGTTTCCGTTCGTTCCCCGGGAGAGGGTTGAGGATGTGAGCACACACGCACCTCCTCCCACGCTCAGTTTGCACAGCTGTTCCGGAAGGTTCTGCAAGGCCTCCAGAGGCAGCCTGTTGTCTACTTGGAGAGGCGCACCACCCCCGCTTCAGACCCCCACTCTAATGCCAAGGAGAGACACTGGAGGGGCAGTGCTCGGCTTCCGCTGTGGGCCAGGCTGGACCTCCCATCCTGGCGTGGAGCGGGCACTCACCAGGCTAGTGGCTCCTAGTCAGTGCAAAGATGCGTCTCAGATCCCAGACTCCTCCCCAGCCTCCCACCATGTCCTGCTCTTTCTAATCTCTGTAACGTCGGCCACAGACCAGGGGACATCGCTGTGGGGAACGTCACTATGGCTTCGGGCGCAGAGAGCTGCCCCCACCAGCCCCTGAGTGACCCACCCGGAGCTGGGGTCACAGCATAACTGTCCCAGGGCTCCTGGCTGCAGAACATCATCTGCAAGCATACATGTCCTCTGGTAGGCCATGGGAGTCCAGAGCCCAACAGGGGAGTCCCAGACACCCAGCCCCTTGCTTCAGGGGTGTCTCCTGGGCCCGGGGTCCCACCTCCCAGCTCGTCTTCCCACCCAGCCCCCACCATGGGATCACAGCCAGTGTGTGCCAGACAAGGGCACGAAGACGGCATTATGAATCCTCAGGCCTCCTGCTGCTTTATTAGAAACAGGGTTCCATCTCCGAAACTGCTCTGGTGAACCCTAGTCTCTGAGTCAGGGCCCCCTAGCTGGTCTCAGGGTGGAGTGACTGGGGAGGGGTGTTTTTGGCCCCCAGTGGACCAGGGTGGTGTAGGGAAGCCGGGCATCACTCAGAGGTCATTAGGGCCCCACAGCCACTTGGTGGCCTTCAGACAAAGGCTCCTGAGTTCTCACCGGGATAGAACTGCTGGGCCTTGAGAATCCTGTTGTGCCAGAACATTCCAGGTCATGGCGTGTGGACCAGGCATCAGGGGCCTCAGCCCCATCCCAACGTGAGCTCTTCCTGCCGCATGCAGGGGGTCAGGGCCACTCAGGTGGCCGAGCCAGGAGGATGCATCCTCAGCTCGAAAGTGGGGGAGCCCGAGCCAGGAGCTAGAGGACAGCGCCAAGGGCAGCCTGGCTAGACGCTGACCCGCAGTGGGGGCAGCTCGTGAGCCTGGCCCTCCTGTAGCTGTTTGGAGAAATGATCTTCCCTGGGGCTGGCCCCACGCTGCTCCTGCACCTGAGTCTGCAGCCAGGGCTGAAGGTCACTGGGGTCACTGGGCAAAAGGCTGAGGCCGCACCAGCACAGCCTCCTCAGGAAGCAGAACTCAAAGCCCCCGCCCGCCAAGGTCACCGTGCCAAGTGGACAGCATCGCGCCCGACCTCAGAAGGTTGACTCAGGCTGTGCCGTGTCCTCGCTCACGTGGCCCCAGGGCTACAGGGTGATGGCCTCTCTCCGGTGATCACACTCGGCGGGGTTGTGGGGGGGGGCGGGGTGCTGCTTTTTCCATTTTCCTTTACAGAGGTGGGGACGCTGCCCTCTCAGGAAGGCACAGGTCCCTGAGCTGACTGCGCAGGTCCCAGCCCTGACAGTGCTGAGCCGCTGGGCCCCTCCCCTGGGGCTTTTCCTCGGCCCCCAGTGGCCCCATCAGGTCTGCCGCCCCGTTCGCTGTGGGTGGGTAGGCGGGATTGTGGTCCACCAGGGGTGGCCTGGGCGTCTGTCCCTCCAGGAGGGCTTGGACTACAGCCAGCAGGACGACAGGGTCCCAAACCAATGCCAGGGGAAGCCTGTGCAGCGTCACCGCTGTGGGAGCCACGCTGGCCGAGGCCTTGCACCCGCACCCCTGGGGTGTGGCCCTCACGGGTCCAGAGGCACCAAGAGTGCCCCCAATGGCACTCATTTTGAATGGAAAGTAACTATGGTTTGGAACAGAAACAAGGGAAGGAAAGGACCCCCATGGGTCCCTGCTGGTCATGTGTGGGGTCTTCCCTCCACGAGAGCGTGTGCCCAGCCACAACCACATATTCTCACTCACTGTTAAATCTTTGCAGCCATCATTCCAACAACTGCAACCACAATGTGTGACTCTTCATTTAAACAGCTGGTTTTCTGTTTAACAATCGCCCACGGGCTTACAGTTTCCAGCCCCCTGCCCTCCTGCGTGTGCATCCCGGTCATTTTCCTTCTGCCTGAGGGATGTTTCATTTGGTTTTCTAACATTTCTTAGCAGAGGCTGCTGGTGGATGTCTTCCCTTCAGCTGTCCATGGTCTCTGCCCGCAGCGTCTCTGCTGGGGAGTCTGCGGGACCCTTAGCCCCGCTCCTCTGTCTGCGACTTTTCCCCTCTGACTGCTTCTACGATTTTTCCCTTTTTCAGTTTTTCAACAATTTGGTTTGATGTGCCTTAGGTGTGGCTTTCTTTGAGTTTATCCTGTTTGAGATTTCTTAGGCTTCTGTGACCTGTGCATTTATAGTTCTCTTCAATGAGGAGAATTTTCTTCATGTTGTGTCTGCCCCCTTCCCTTCCTGGGGCTTAAATCACACGTCTGTCAGGCCAGTGGGTGCTGTCCCCTAGGCCCTGAGGGGCTGCCCAGGCTCTGCTCAGCTTTGCTTCTCCCTGTGCTTCACTTTGCAAAGTTCCTGTTGTTCTGGGCTCATATTCACTGACATTTTCCTTTACAGTGTCAGTTTTGTCAAAAGCCTATCCAGTAAATTATCTGTTTTATATACAGTAAGTCCCCTACATACGAACAAGTTCCGTTTCAAGAGCACGTTCATAAGTCCAATTTGTAAGTCCAACAAAGTTAGCCTAGGTACCCAACTACCACAATCGGCTATATAGTACTGTACTGTAATAGCTTTATAATACTTTTCACACAAATAATACTTAAAAAACAAACACAAAAAATAAAACAATTTTAATCTTACAGTACCTTGAAAAGTACAGTAGTACAGTACAACAGCCGGCACACAGGGGCTGGCATCGAGTGAACAGGCAAGAAGAGTTACTGACTGGAGGAGGGAGAGGAGGTGGGAGGTGGTAGAGCCGAAGGATCGTCAGCAATAGGAGATGGAGGGCAAGCTGCAATTTCACTCTCGCCTTACGTTGATGGCACAGGTTCTGGTTCCTGGCTGGATTCAATTCTACCTACCCTCTTGAAAAAACGATAAGTGATGTCTGGGTAGTAGCTCTTTTTTTCTCATCATAGATGACACGGTAGCACTGGATTGCATTCTGAACGGCTGCTGCAACCTTCATGTACCATTCTACATTCGGGTCCTGTGCCTCAAAAACTAACAGTGCCTCCTCAAATAAAGAAAATCCCCTTGCCATTTTCTGCATCGTCCGTGAATCTCTTCGGTTCTTCAGTTACTTTTTCTTCCTCTTGTCTCTCTTCATCCTTTCTTGGCGCTTGGTGCTTCTTAGCAGTACAAGCTACATCACCACTTTTACACTTGCTTCCAGACATCCTGGGCTTGAAATAAAGCTACTGTAATACTGTACTCTATACAGCACTGTAAAGTACACAGAAGCACACCATTTGTAGAGGATGCACGCACATGACAATGTACGCCAGACACGTGAACTAACTTACGTGATTGGACATGTGAACACATGTTCGCATCTTTGAAAGTTCACAACTTGAAGGTTCATATGTAGGGGACTGACTGTATTACCTTTTTTTTTTTTTTTTTTTGGCTGCGTTGGGTCTTCGTTGCTGTGCGCGGGCTTTCTCTAGTTGCAGCGAGCGGGGCCCACTCTTCGTTGCGGTGCGCGGGCTTCTCATTGCAGTGGCTTCTTGTTGCGGAGCATGGGCTCTAGGTGTGCGGGCTTCAGTAGTTGCAGCACGTGGGCTCAGTAGTTGTGGCATATGGGCCCTAGAGTGTGCAGGCTTCAGTAGTTGTGGCTCTTGGGCTCTAGAGCGCAGGCTCAGTAGTTGTGGCACACAGGCTTAGTTGCTCCGTGGCTTGTGGGATCTTCCCAGACTGGGGATCGAACCTGTGTCCCCTGCATTGGCAGGCAGATTCTTAACCACTGCACCACCAGGGAAGTCCCTGTATTACCTCTTAAACTCTCAAATTATCATCTGGTTATTCTTTGGCATTTTCATATTTCTCTTACTTATGACTATGTTTTCTTTTAAACCCCTTAATTTTTGACAGTAGCTGTTTTCACATTCTTACCTACTGGCTTCAGACCGTCTCTGGTTTCTGACTCTGCCCCCAGCCTGTTTTGTCTCTGCTCTTGCCTTGCAGGCTAGTAACTACCAACCTGGAGTCTGTTAACTTTTGATTGGGTGCTGGACACTGGTGTTGTTTATTCTCTCCTGACAGCAGCTAATTGACTTGCAAATCAGTTTCAGAGCCTCCTGGGCAGGTCTGAATGTGCCTTCCCTGTAGGGCCAGCCTAGTTCCACAGGACAGGGCCTCGGCCTGGCTCGGGTTCGCAGGACTGGAAGGTCCTCTAGACCACGTGAGCTCAGCGATGGCACAGCCTTGGTCGTGTGCTTTCCCTGTCCTCACGGAGTCCCCACCCTGCGAGTTCAGCGGCCGCGGGTACCCAGACAGGACCCACAGCTCCTGGCTGCTGCGCCCATGTGGCATGTGGCAAGCCAGCCCCTCGAGCTCCCCTGGCTTCAGGCTCTGCCCCCTGCCCTGCCCTCCCTCAGTGCCCAGGCCTGCATCTCAGACAGTCGCTTTGAGGGTCCAGCACCGCTACCTCCCTCTTGGCCTGAAGCAGGAGTCGCTGGTGGAGTTTTAGCCTTGAAGTCAACATGAGGCCGCTGAGCGATGAGGCAGGACGGACGTGGACCTGGGCCCCGAGGGGTAGCCCTGTTTCTCCAGGGTAAAGGAGGCGGCAGTGGGGGCAGGTGGGGTCTTGGGAAACTCAGCTCAGTGGAGCAAGAGGAAGTGCATGCCTGGGAGGGGGAGACGCAGGAGGAAATGGACGCCTGGCAGGTTGTCCCTGGGCCTCGTCCTTGGTCAGGGCAGTGGGTCCTAGGGTGACACCGGGCCTTGTGCTCAGTTCTCAGTTGGGGCCAGGCCCAGCGGCCCCATTCTGGTTGTCCTTTATGTTCCCGCTGCTGCCCGCCTACTTGTTCGTGGAGGTGAGTGGTGACTACTCCAAGGGTCCCACATCTTTGGGCCACCTTCCTCACTTTTCTTTCCTTCTCATTTTTTATATTTTTTAGTCTAAATGCTTATACTGTTTTACTTATGACTCATCCTTGGAAACGAGAAATGGCCAGAACATGTGTGGGCCCAGGTCCTGCTCCGGTAACTAGTCCTGCACCCCTCATCCCCCGAGGCCCAGGCCTCCTTCCACCTCGAGAGTGCCGAGTCTATTATATCATTCTCATCCGGGAAGGTCAATTGTGTAGCCGTTGACTCTGCTGAATCTGTATTGTTGCCCTCAAAGGTTCTCCCATTTCTGCACCACATTCTGGAAGAATTTCTCAAATCAATCTTCTAAATCACTGATTCAGACTTCAGCATCATTCATTCTGCTTTTCACCTGTTAGGGTTTTAACGTTGTGCATGTTACACATGAGGGCGTAGACGAGTAGATGCCGTTTACTGATCGGGGTCCTTCAAATTAGCAGTGTCTTGTCTGGGTTTCTCTGGACGCCTCTGGGGTCTCGGGAGCCCCGAGTGGCCACAAAGCGAGGCTGTGCCTCAGCGAGGGTGTACGCTGCACCAGCTACACCTGGAGAGGTTGGTGAGTAGGCCGTCTGGGGTGAACTCGGGCAGGTGGGCCCCCCAGGAAGCCCCCGGCTGCCCTGCTTTGCAGCGTTATGGTGGCCATGTCTCCCAGCAGTTTGAGCGTCAGTGGAGAGGTGAGTGCTGATGGCTTGGGCTGGTGGCTGCAGAGGACACGGCTGCCCATCAGTTGCCTGCCAGGTTTGAGTGTGGACCAGCCCTGAGGGGCGGTGTGATGGGCGAACAAGGCGGGCTGTTCCCCGCATGCCTTCCCAAGGGCCGTGGGACATAGGCAGGAGCCCCCAGGCTAGGTGCGGAGGTGTCTTCTAGCTGGAGGCTGCCATGCGCCGGGTGCTTCTCCCAGCTTTGGCCGCCGTCTCATCCGAGAATTAGGCAGTAGAGGGCTCTTGTCACCCGCGTGGCCCTGACAGCTGCACCAGGATGGCAGGCCCTCGGGGAAGCGGCCTGTTCTCACCCTTGATCACCACTCCTGGTGGCCTTAGCTGCACAGCTGAGCCATGGAGAAAAGGGGACCCCCATGCAGCTGACCAGCCCACCCCAAAGCAAAACGCATTTGTCAGGAGGTGTCAGGAGGGGCACAGGGACCGTTCCCCTTAAGCCCCTTGCTGACGCGGTGGAGGAGCTAGTGGAGCATCTGAGGTCTCGCTGGTCTGGGAGATGAGGATTGAAGGTCGGGCCCCTTCAGTGCTGTCCACGGGGGAGCTGGGCCCAGGCCACGGGACCCCCGCTGTCCCCCGCAGTGGAAGTGGGCCTGGCGGCACCACAAACCCAGACCGTCAGGAGCCAGCAGTTTTCAGCAAACTCCAGGGCGAAGCCCAGTCGGCCCAAAGCAGCTCGAGACCAGAGGCCCAGGGACTCCGACAGGCCAGGCAGGGCTGCAGGAGAGACCACCAGCCCAGGGCGGGTGCATTTTGGGCACAGGGGTTTGTTAACATCCTAGACAGTGAAGAATAAGAAATAATTATTTTAGGGCTCAGAACCAGGAAAACTGGTTTTCCAAATTAATCCAGGAAGAGCTGTGAATCCACACCATCTCCTGTCACACACTGTAAGACCCTATCGTGATCCATAAAACTGACCTATTGAAAGCCTAGCTCCTCTCTCTCCAGACCCTTTTGAGGCCGGCATCTGTGACCTCACATTCTCCCCAGTCACTAGGATCAAGACCTACAAATCAGAAATTGAGGAGCTGGGTGTCAGCTGAGTCTCGTCCGGCCATGGGGCCCCCGGCCTGGGTCTTTGGTCTCACGTCCTTCCTCGATGCCCCCACGTGGCTCTGACCCGTTGGCTCCTGTGCAGGGAGGCCCACAGGGCCCCGGCAGATGCGCGTGAGTGACCTGGACAGGGACATGGCCGTTCTGCTACTTGGGGGCTGTCTGCTCATTCAGGTCTTATTTTTTGCAGAAATGTGTCCATTTGGTTGGGCAGTTGAAAATCTCCTTATTTCTCTTGTCACTGTGGCAACTGCACCATTTTCATTGTGGGTTTATTTGCTGGTGGTGCTGGTCCCCATTTCCTTCTGCTTTGCTGACCTGTGGCTCCTGGTGTCTTGTTTCCCCTTTTCTGAGGCACGTGCTTGAGGCAGTTTGTCTCCCTGTAGACACGTCCGCCGTGGACCCGTGTGCTCTCACCTCCCAGCACCCGACACCCTGGTCATCCCAGAGGCCCTGCTCCCTCCCAAGTCTTACCCCCGCCTCCCCAGCCAGGGGCAGAGCCTGGACCACAGCAGAGCCGGCTGGTGTGAACCTTACATCACACCTTTCATAAAAAACTAATTTGAAATGGATTCGAGACCTAAACATAATAGCCAGACCTGTAAAACTTTTAGAAGATCTTTACATCTTTGGAGGAGGAAAAGATTTCTTAGATGGGACACAAAAAGCAGAATTGTAAAGTTTTTTTAAATTGATAACTTGGACTTTCTAAAAACGTAACTTCACCTCTTTGAAAACTGCATAATGAAAAGGCCACAGCTGGCAGTTGTACATCTGACGGAGGACTGGCTCTGGGTTCTGCTAGGACTTCCAACTCAGGAAGGCATGGGGGTGTCCTGGGCTGCACCCCAGAAGCCCTCGGCTCTGCCTGTTGCCCTCCTCAACCTCCAGCCTGCCCTCCCACTGTGGTCACCTGGAATCTCCTCACCCGCGTTTGTGCAGCCCACAGGAAGCTCTGCGTGCAGCTGGCACTGGGGTCCCTGGGGCTCCACAATCAGAGGCGTCTGCCTAGGGGGCAAGCGGGGCTGCTCTGTTCCACTTTTGCTCTGGGAGAGCCTGGCGCCTGGTGGGGAGGGCGGGATGTGAACCCTGCAGCCTCTCCTCCCCTCAAGTGAAGACCACCCACTCCCTACTCCTGCCCGCATCCTTGACAGCAGGGTCAAAATCAGGCAGAAGGTGCCATTTTCAAGTCACTAAAACAACTTATAAGCCTGTCCTAAGCGCCCCCCACCCCTGTGAGGGACACACACCACAGGCGCCGTGGGGCTGGTCCTGGCCCCGACACCTGGGTGGACCACTGAGCAGTCAGCTGGAGTCCTGGGGTTACCCCGGGCCTGTTGATTAAGTCACTGTGACAGTTGCCACAAACACAAACTTGTCACCTCCCAGTTGTGTAACTCCAGTGGCCTCCAAGCAGGGTTAGAGGCCGGAATCACAGTGTCGGCAGGTGGGGTCCTCACCAGAGGCACTGGGTAGCGTCTGCCTCTGAGATCATTTAGGATGTAGACATTGCGGGGTTGGTCTGAGGGAGGCCGGGCAAGTGGCCTGGGGGGGGCGTGGGGCCTGGGCCATGGCCTTCCGGGCACCTGGGGGTCAGCACAGGCTGCTGGGAAGAACAGGACCCCCAGCCCCCATGCCTCTGGTGTGGACTCCACGCATCAGTGTGGAGCACGTGAAATGCGGTGGCTGGAGGGATCTCTCTCTCCACCCCCAGATGGTCATCATCATCAGCGGGAATCTGAGCTTCCTGAACTGGCTGACCATCGTGCCCAGCCTCGCCTGCTTCGATGACGCCACTCTGGGCTTCCTGTTTCCCTCGGGGCCCGGCTGCCTCAAGGACCAAGTCCTGAGGATGCAGGAAGAGGAAGCTCGAGGGGCCAGGGCCCCACGGACACGCGGTGGGTGACACCTGAAGGCGGATGTGGCCGGGCAGCGTGAGTGGTCTTGAGTTGACGGCACCCAGCCCTGTGCCCACACCAGTGGCCTGGGAGACAAGGCAGCATCTCCATGCCTGGTCAGGGTCACTCCTGTCTGCTTGGTATGGACGGTGTGTCCTGGTCCTCAGGAAGGGAGGCCCGGTGACCTCAGCTGGGGGGCCTAAGAGGGAGCTGCTGTGTTTCCACGTCCGCCTCGGAAGGTGTCCTTGGCGCAGGGAGGAGGGGCTCGGGCTGTGGTGGGGGCAGCGGCACCTCCCTCGGCTTCTGTGGGCCCAAGGGGCCAAACAGAGGCCAGGCCTGGGGGCAGGAGCCCACCCACTATCCCCCCTCCCGGCAGGCAGCGTGGCACGGCACACGGTCAACCTGGCACTGGGCGTCCTGGTCGCCTGGCTCAGCGTCCCCGTGGTCCTCAACTTGCTGAGCCCCCGGCAGGTCATGAACAGCTCCTTCAACCCTCTCCGGATCGTCAACACATATGGGGCCTTCGGCAGGTACCTCAGGGCCACCATGACCCCAGGGGGGAGACATGCGGGTGAGGCCAGCCCCGACCTGCAGCCCCCCAGCCTCGTCCTGGTCTGCTCAGGTTGGGGGGTGGGGTCAGGGTGGGGAGGTGCAGCCCTGACTGGTCTCCCCCATGCCCAGCATCACCAAGGAGCGCACAGAGGTCATCCTGCAGGGCACCGCCAGCCCCAATGCCAGCGCGCCAGACGCCAAGTGGGAGGACTACGAGTTCAAGTGCAAGCCCGGTGACCTGAGGCGGCGGCCATGCCTCATCTCCCCGTACCACCACCGCCTGGACTGGCTTATGTGGTTTGCCGCCTTCCAGGTGAGGCCCTCGGTGGGGAGGCCCCGCTGACACGGCAAGGCCCAGGAATCCTGTGCTGGGGCACAGCCCGTGGGGAACCTTCCCAGGCTCCCAGCACGGCCCTTGCACAAGGATCTGTGGGTGCCCAGGGCTGGGCCTCACAGCCAGCTTCTCAGAGCGCTTCCACCAGAGGGGCCGAGGCATGCGTGGCCAACGCTGGGGCAGCCAGTGTCCACAGAATCTTTGCTGAGGCCAGAGCGAGGCTGCAGCACTGTCGCCATCCCACCTTGCCCAGGAAGATAGCCTCCGGGGGGCTCAGTCACTTGCCCGAAATCCCTGGCCCGGCAGGTGACAAAGCTGACAGGTGAACTGGGATAGCCAGGCCCAGCCCCGCTCCATCCAGGTCCCCGCAGACAGCAGTGGCAACGGCGCCCAGGAGAGCAAGCAGGACCGGGGGCCCTGCAAGAACAGGAAGGAGGTGGTCCCAAACAAAAGAACTGCAGCATAGGCCCCCAGGGCAGCCCCCGCCCAAGAGAGGCTGGCCGCCAGCCACACTGGAGTCGGATGCCCCCAGGACAACAGCCTGAAGGCCGGGTGACCATCACGAGGGAGGGGGCGGAAAGCACACATCCACGGGGCTCTCCAAGAGCCCGGTGGCGGTGCAGGCACCTAGCTATCTGCGCCCTGTCCTCTTCTCACCCCCAGACCTACGAGCACAACGAGTGGATCATCCACCTGGCGGGCAAGCTCCTGGCCAACGACGCCCAGGCCCTATCCCTGCTGGCCCTTAACCCCTTCGCAGGCAGGGCACCCCCCAGGTAAGATTCCCCTCCCAGACAGGAACACACACCCCACCCCACCCCACCCCTGCCAACTGCAGCCTCAGCTGCCTTTCAGGGCTTCTCCCCAAATGCAGGGGTCTGCTCTGGGGGCTGGGCCCACCTCCTGGAAACATGCCCAGACACAACGGTCTGCGAACCTCAGGTACCACTCACCTGCTGAAAGGATGCAGGGCTCAGCCCGATTGGCTCTGAGCGCTCGGCCCTCCCGGCTCCAGAGCCCCGCCCGCCCCGCCATCATCTGGTCAGGGGCCTGGTTGTGCCGGGGACTCCTTGGGGCTCTCTGGCTTCCCCTGGGTGGGCTCTCCCTCTGAGGACTCCAGGGCTGTCTTGGGGGCGGAGGCTGACTGTGCTGCCCTCGCTCTGCAGGTGGGTCCGGGGAGAGCACTACAGGTACAAGTTCAGCCGCCCCGGGGGCACGCACGCTGCTGAGGGCAAGTGGTGGATCCGGAAGAGGCTCGGCCCCTACTTCCCCCCGCTCAGCTTCCAGGACCTGAAGGGCTACTTCAGGTCACGGGAGTGGCCGTACCCCAAACCCGAATAGAGGTGGCCCAGGGCTTGTGCCCCCAAGAAATAAAGTGGGAAGACTGCGGGCTGGCTGCTCTGGGTGGGGTCTCCACAAGGACATCCAGGGAAGCCGACCCAGAGAGGAGGGGCTGCCAGGGTCCTGGGTGGTTGTCTGTGCTTTCCTGTCTCCCCACAGTCAGTCCCCATGGTTCCCAAGTCTCTTGGCTCTGGGTTCGTCAGAGGAATCCCCAGAAAGCCCCCAGCCCTGCTCCACCCAGATCACACCCCTTGTCACCAGGCCCACCCCCCAGACACCAGCATCCCGATGTTGCACCCAGCTCTGGTCTATCCCAGGACCACCTGCCTGTGCAGCCAAGAGGAAAGCCTGCCTCTCCTCTCTGCTCCCCCAAGCGGGTCCCCACCACGTCCAGGAGGGTCCTGCGTGAGGAAGTAGTCAGGGCTCCCTCTCAGAACCCATGTGCGCCCACACGTGCTCTTCTCCACAGTGACCAGCACCCGAAGATGTGGACAGAGGGCCTCTGTCCTCCTTGGGTGGGCCACCCCCCCCCAGCCCTGAGTGAGGCGTCTCCTCCCCTCCTTTGTGACCACGTTGCCCAGTCTCACACCTGGAGCCTCCTGCTCCCTGACCTAGGGTGGGAGGACGGGACAGCAGAGCAGTCAGCCCCAGCCTGGGCGCCGGGGTCCCCAGGGCAGCCATTCTGAGGCCCAGTCACTGTAGGTTGAACTGGATTAATGGTGTGTTGCTTGGCAACCCTACTGGGCTGTGGCCCAGAACCTCTACGGCCTGATGTCAGCGGTGAGTGGACACCCACCTGCCCCCCACCATCCGGGGCGCCTGCCGCGCTGTGGAGGGTCCCGACGGGAACGAGGTGGTTCAGGCTAGGAGGCCAGGCTGAGGTGGGCACAAGTGTGGATCTGTGTGGAGCACCCCCACCCTCCCCCGCCTGCCTGGGGGCCCGGCCAGCCCAGGTGCCAACAAGAGAGGCTGTGTTTCTGCTCGCAGGCAAACAGGCGCCCTGTGTCTGTCGCAGGACAGACAGGGCCTCAGACAAGGAGCCTGGAGCCAGCAAGTCTGCCTGCGGCAGCCGCGTAAAACTACCACCAGCCTGCCGGAATGGGCAGCCCTTACCGGGGGGCTGTCCTTGGGACCCTGCCAATGGGTAGGAGCACCAGGGGTGCCCCTGGGGGGCCCAGGGTGGGTAGGGGGCCTGAGGAGATGCTGTGTCTTGGCTCGGGGTGGCCCTGCAGCCCCAGAACCACAGGTGGCCTCCCTGCCAGGAGCCATGGTGGGTCCCTGCCCCGCCAGCCCTTCCCGCCACACTCTGGGCTCGCTGCCACCCAGGGCTCAGGCAGGGGAGGCCCCCAGCACTCCTTGGTGTGGGCTCCTCTCTGAGCCTTGGTCCAGCTGTGCCCCCCAAGGCTCCTGGGACAGCCCCCCAGACATGCATAGGAGGCTGTGCTTAGACCTGTGGGCTGGGCAGGGCCGGGGCTGGAGCCGGTGGCAGGAGTGACACAGGAGGCCCTGAGCCCATCCGGGGGGGCGAGGGGGGGACCAGGAACTAAGTGGCCCCACCCCTCCTGGGACAGGGCAGCATCCTCTCACCCCGGGGGATGTCCCGGGGGATAGCCCAGGTGATCCCTGGTCAGGGTGGGCACATGGCCCTCTAACAAACCAAGGACTCTGCCAGACTTGCACACCCCTCCAGAGGCTCTGGTCCCCCAGGACCCACCCATCTGCCAGAAAGGGTGCCAGCCCCACCTTCAGAGCCTGTCCTGAGACCACACCCTCCCATCAAGGACAGCCAGACTGCACCTCTCCTCCACTCAGAGCGCTCCCAGGGCCCCCACCTCACTAAGCATGAACCTGGGGTCCCTGCCTATCACCTCCGCCCACTCCCCTGCATCCTCTCCATCCCGCATGCCCACCAGCCTTGTTGGGCCACAGGGCCTTTGCACTGGTAGCTCATGGTGCTCACCTCTCTCAGGGCCCCCTCTTCTGCCTCTGCTGGACTCCAGGCTGCTCCTGGTCACACACGGGCTGGCGGGGGGCTCATCCTGGCCCCCCAGTGCTGGATACACTGTTGACCTGATGAAAGAGAAGGGCCCAAACACTTAACGTCTGCTCCACCTGATGCTGCCTCAGTCTAGCTTCAGGACAGTCAGCTGTTGCGGGGGTGGGGGTGAGGCGGCGAGTGCAGGGCAGGGACACAAGGTTGGGCCTTGGCTCGCCCCTCCTGGCAGCTGTGTCCCCATGAATCGTCCACCTGGCAGCAGGGGGTGCTTGCAGGTGAGGGTCCACCTTACTCAACAAGAGGCTCAGATGCACGTTGGAAACTGAATTTCTGTCAGGCTCAGGCCGCTGTGCCAGGGTTCTACGTTCACCTTCTAAAACTAGGAGTCAGCCTGAGGCTCCTGGGGAAGGGGCAGCAGGAGTCTTCTCAGACCACAGGAGGAGCAGCCTGTTTGCGGGAGGGGCTGCCCTGGAGAGGGGTGAGCAGGGCATGACTGGGGCACCCTGACTTCCCGAGGGACTGGGAATTTCAGATCTGTTCTTCCCACCTGCTCTCTTCAGCTGACGCCCCCTGGAAACCACTGCCTGACAAGCTGGCCCTCGCTGAGACCCCCACCCTATCTGAGGGTGTCTCCCCAGCAGAGCACTCTGCCCCCATGGCTGTCACACGTCTGAATGGGGTCTGTCTGGTGACGGCAGCAACGCCCAGGCCCAGCCGGGACCCCATAGGCTGCAGAGTGTGCCCAGCCCCCCACCCCCACCAGCTCTCCAACTGGAGGGCCCTGTGTTCAGCCCTCTTGCTCCAGGATGGGACGTGGGACTCAGGACTCCAGTCACAGGGCAGTGGCTGAGCTCAGGTGATCCACTGAGCCTGGCTGTCGGCCCATCCAAAGCTGTAGGCTCAGCCAGGGGCCTGTCTCAGGGAGGACCCACTGTCTCCCTCTTGCTCCAGGACAGGGCGAGGGGCTTGGGCACAGGTCCCGTCCCCACGAGGAGGGTGTGTACCAGCCTCCCTCTGTCAGAGGGACTCTGGGCATCTTCCCCTTCATCAAGAGGTTTTCACTCAGAGGTGATCAGTGCATCTTGGGTGCCTGCTGAGGCCAAGCCCACCCTCTTTGCAGCCTAGTTCAGATCAGAGCCCTCCCATGGGGCGTCCCTGGGCAGGGTTCACAAGCCCGCCTCTCCCTAGGCTTCTGCATCTGCACGGGCATGGCCTGACGCTTTGCACTCTTAGGCCACCAGCTCTGGAGGGACAGGGTCAGCAAACTCCCAGCCTGGTGGCTTTGTGGAAGCGGGAAGATCTCCACATCAATGCGTGTTGAGTTCAAGCGTGTTACCAGTTATTAGAACGGGCCCGTGAAGACACAGAAAACCTGAGCTGTCGTGGAGTGTTTCGCTGCATTCCTCCATTGTCCCCAGCGTCCCCCACAACCTCTGGGCCCCACCGTGGAGTGAGGCCCTTCTCCCTCCTGATGTTCATCCAGGGCTTCTCTCTTGTCTCCTCGTCAGTCTTCTCACAGCTCCAGCTTTGGCTTCTTCAGTCAACTGTCCTCTTCCACTTTCTGTTTCACAAGCATACGTTGTTATTTCCTTGCACCTTTTTCAGGTTTGCCTTCTGTCATCTCCTCGAGTTGCAGATTTTACTTCTTTCTATCCCTCCTTCTGATTTCTAGGAAACACAGCTAAGGACCCCCCACACACACAAGTGGCTGCACCCACAGGCTCTGTTGACCACTGTGGGCTTTGTGAATTCTAGAGACTGTGATGTCCTATTAACACATCAAATAATAGAGGTGGGGATTTAAATGTTCAAATGAATGGATTTGGGAGGCAGTCTTTTACCTTGAATTTTATCACCATGTTTGCCACTCCCAGCACCCCTCACCCCCCCCCATGCCTCCAGCACCCTGGATCAACGCCCCTTTCAGAAGTGAACAAATTCTGGTGGAAAGGATACCTCCAATTCTAAGACAGCTACTTGCATCCCTCTGCTGAGGGGTTCCCTAGTTCAGTTAGCATCATGACAACCTGTCCCCTGGATCCATCCCTGCCCTGTATCCCACAGCCTGAGGATACCATGGACCTTTGTCCCCAGGGATTCAGTTCCAAAGCCACTGGGTAAGGTGGAACTCACGTGTCAGCAAACTGACCTTTAAAGCTCCTAAAGTAATCAGCAAAATTGACAGAACTGTAGCTTGAATGACAAAAAGAAGATACAAATAACTAAAATCAAAAAAGTGGGGACATTACTACCAACATTACAGACATAAAAAGGATTACAAGAGAATAGTATGAACAATTGTAGCCAACAAATCAGGTAACCTAGACAGTGGACAAATTCCTAAAGACACAAAATGCTAGAAGTGACTCAGGAAGAAGTAGGAAATTTGAAGAGATCTATAGCAAGTAAGGAGATTGAATCAGTAATCAAAACCTCCAGCAGAGAAAAGTACTGCATCAGATGGCTTTGTTACTGAATTCTCCCAAGAATTAAAGAAAAATTAACACCAATCCTTCCAAAACTTTTTCCAAAGAATTAGAAAAGGAGGTAGGACTTCCCTGGTGGTGCAGTAGTTAAGAATCCACCTGCCAATGCAGGGGACACAGGTTTGAGCCCTGGTCCAGGAAGATCCCCATGCCTCAGAGCAACTAAGCCTATGCGCCACAACTACTGAGCCTGCGCTCCAGAGCCCAGAAGCCACAACTACTGAAGCCTGTGCTCCGCAACAAGAGAAGCCACTGCAATGAAAAGCCTGTGCACTGCAACAAAGAGTAGACCCCGCTCGCCGCAACTAGAGAAAGCCCATGCACAGCAGCGAAGACCCTACACAGCCAAAATTTAATTAATAAATTTTAAAAGAGAAGGGAACACTTCCTAACTCATCCTGTGGAGGCCAGTATTACCCCGGTTACAAGGCCAGACAAAGACACCAGTATCCTTCATGAATAGAGATACAAAAATGCTCAACAAAATACTAGCAAAACAAATCTATCAGCATATTAAGAGGATTATATGCCATGACCAAGTGGTATTTATCCTAGGAATGTCAGAGTGGTTCAACATAAGAAAATCAATCAATGCAATACACCACATTAACAGAATACAGGGGCAGAAAGAAAAACATGATCATCTCGATGCAGAAAAATCGTGTGAAAAAAATCCAACGCACTCTCATGATAAAAACCACTCAGAAAACTAGGAATAGAAGGGAACTTCCTCAATGTAATAAAAGGCATGTATGAAAACTCCGCAGCTAATATCATACTCAACGGTGAAAGACTGAAAACTTTCCCTCTATGATCAAGACCAAGACAAGGATGCCCCTTTTCACCACTGCTATTCAACACTGTACTGGAGGTCTAGCCAGAGCAATTAGTCAAGAAAAATAATTAAAAGGCTTTGAATTGGAGAGGAAGAAGTAAAACTATATTAACAGATGATGTAATCCTATATATAGAAAATTCCAGCAATCCACAAAAATATTACGGGAGCTAATAAACTAATTCAGCAAAGTTGCAGGGTATAAGATCAACACACAAAAATCAGATGTGTTTCTATACCTGCAATGAACAGTCTGAAAAAGAAACTAAGGAAACAAACACTTATAATAGCATCCAAAAGAATAAAATAGCCAAGAATAAATTTAACCGAGGAGGTAAATGACTTGTACACTGAAAAGTACAAAACATTGCTGAAAGAAATCAAGGAAAACAAAAATACAGTGAAAGGCATCCATATCCATGGATTTGATGACTTAATATTGTTAAGATGACAATACTAACAAAGTATCTACAGAGTTGATGAAATCTCTGTCAAAATTCCAATGGCCTTTTTTATAAAAATATAAAGACCAATCCTCAAATCCATATGGAATTGTAAGAGGCCCTAAATAATGAAAATACTCTTGAAAAAGAAGAATAAAGCTGACGGACTCACACTTCTGATTTTAAAATAGTACAAAGTAATCAAAACTGGTCATTGCACAAGGATAGACACACAGACCAACAGAATAGAATGCTGAGCCTAGACAGAAACCCTTGCGTGTATGGCCAGATGGCCTTTGACAAGGGTGCCAAGACCATTCAATGGAAAAAGGATAGTCTTTTCAACTGATGCTGGGAAAAATGGATCTACATGCTAAAGAGTGAGCTTGGGCCCTTACCTCACACCATATTCAAAAATTAACTCAAAATGGATGAAATGCCTAAATGTAAGAGCTAACACTATTACAACTCTTGAAAGAAAACATGGTTACTCTTCATGACCTTGGATTTGGCAGTGGATTCTGAGGTATGATGCCAAAAGCAAGAGCAACAATAACCCAAGATAAATTGGACTTCATCAAATTTAAAACTTTTATGCATCTAAAGACACTATCAAGATGTGGTACATATATACAATGGAATATTAGCCATAAAAAGAAACGAAATTGAGCTTTTGTAGTGAGGTGGATGGACCTAGAGTCTGTCATACAGAGTGAAGTAAGTCAGAAAGAGAAAAACAAATACCTTATGCTACCACGTATATATGGAATCTTAAAAAAAAAAAAAAGTTATGAAGAACCTAGGGGCAGGACGGTAATAAAGACACAGACCTACTAGAGAATGGACTTGAGGACACAGGGAGGGGGAAGGGTAAGCTGGGACAAAGAGAGTGGCATGGACTTATATATACTACCAAATGTAAAATAGATAGCTAGTGGGAAGCAGCCTCATAGCACAGGGAGATCAGCTCAGTGCTTTGTGACCACCTAGAGGGGTGGGATACGGAGGGTGGGAGGGAAGGAGACGCAAGAGGGAAGAGATCTGGGGATATATGTATATGTATAGCTGATTCACTTTGTTATAAAGCAGAAACTAACACACCATTGTAAAGCAATTATACTCCAATAAAGATGTTTAAAAAATAAATAAAAGACACTATCAAGTTTGGGGTTAGCAGATGCAAACTATTACATATAGAATGGATAAACAATAAAGTCCTACTGTATAGCACAGGGAACTATTTTCAATATCCTGAGATAAACCATAATGGAAAAGAATATAAAAAAAGAACATATATATGTATAAATGAATCACTTTGCTGTACAGCAGAAACACAGCATTGTAAATCAACTATACTTCAATTTAAAAAAATAAAAACAAAGATGCCATAGAGTGAAAAGATGACCCACAGAATCAGAGAAAATATTTGCAAGTCATATATCTCATAAGACTCTAGTATCCAGAATATATAAATAACTCTTACAACTAAGCAACAAAAAGACAAACATCCCAATTCAAAATTATTTGAATGGACATTTCTCCAAGGAAGACATACAAATGGCCAAGCACATGAAAAGATGCTCAAAATCCTTAATCATAGAAATGCACATGAAAATGCACACAATGAGATACCACTTCACACCCATGAGGATGGCTATAATTTCTTTTAATGGAAAAAAACAAGTGTTGGCAAGGATGTAGAAAAATTGGAAACTTCATACATTGCAATTGGTAACAAAATGGTGCAGCTGCTATGGAAAAGTCTAGCAGTTCCTCAAAAAGTTAAACATTGGGTCAATTACCATATGAACCAGCAATTCTACTTCTAGGTATATATCCAAAAGAACTGAAATCAGGGACTCAAACAGATACTTGTATGCCAATGTTCACAGCATCATTATTCACAATAGCCAAAAGGTGGAAACAACACAAATGTCCACCAACAGGTGAATGGATAACAAAGCATACAAGGGGATACTATTCAGCCACAAAAAGGAATGAAGTATCAGCACACACTACAGTGTGGATAAATCTTGAAAACAGTATGCCCAGTAAAATAAGCCAGACACAAAAGGTCACCTGTAATATGATTCCATTTATAGAAATATCTAAAACAGGTAAATCTATAAAAATAGCTGACTAGTGGTTGCCAGAGGCTGGGGGGAGGGGAGAATGGGGAGTGACTGCTAATGGTACAGGGTTTCCTTTTCAGATGATAAAATATTTTGGAACTAGATAGAGGTGATAATTGCACAACACTGATATATTAAATGCTACTGACTGTTTACTGTAAAATGGTTAATGTCAATTTCTTCTCAATTTTTAAAAATAAGCCTTCTGAGTGTCCTGAGACCCTGCCCCAGAGGGCTGGGAGACCTCACACTGCCAAGATCTAGTGAGAACAGTTGGGGGCGGGGGCGGGGCGGTGAGACAGATAAAGTGCTTCATCCCTTTTTTGCTAAGCGCATAGGGCTGGATTCACTTAAGGCCAAAACATGAGGCTGTGATTAGCCAGTGGGATGGAAGGTGGGCTTCCACAGCCAGCATGTGACAGATGGGCACTCTTTTAACTGATGGTCTTGGAAAGACAGTCACACATGGAACTACCAATTAGACGAGGAAAACCTGAGCAATCGAAAGGGCAGCCGTGGCTACGTGATGTTGGTGATTCTTAAACCTACATCTGGAGGGCTTTCTGCTGAGGCCGCCTGCCCCACCCTCACCCAGATCAGCTTCTTAGCAAGGCCTTGGGACATAGCTGGGGGTCCTGACCCCTCTCCCCACAGGTGTGCGACCACCTCATCCACCAGGACTGACCTGACCGGGTGGAGAGCAGCTGACCCTGCCTCTGGGCAGTGTGGTTCACTGTTCTAGGGGTCATACCTGGCTAGGTGTTCCACATGGTCCACCTGTTACAGCTTTATCATCGATCCCGGTACCTCACGGTCTCAGCCCCAACTTCTCAAAACTGCCTTGACTGTCTCTGGCCCATTGCTCACAACAAGCTGAAGTTTCTTGTTAGTTCTAATACAGGCAGACCTCATTTTATTGCACTTCACAGAAATCAGTGTTTTTTTACAAATTGAAGCAACCCTGCATCGAGTCTGTGGGCGCCATTTTTCAACAGCATTTTCTAACTTAAGGTCTCTGTGTCACATTTTAGTAATTCTCTTAAAAATAATGAAAATGTTTGAAATATTGCATTTGTGATGGTGCTATGTGATCAGTGATCTTTGATGTCACTATTGTAATTGTTTTGGGCACCGTGAACTGTACCCATGTAAGATCATGAACTGAATGGATAAATGTGTGTGTTCTGACTGCTCTACCAACCAGCTGTTCCCCCATCTGTCTCCCTCTCCTCAGGCCTCCCTGTTCCCTGAGACACAGCAAGATTGAAATTAAGCCAATTAATAACCCTACAGTGGCCTCTAAGTGTTCAAGTGAAAGGAAGAGTTGCATGTCTCTCACTTTAAATCAAAAGCTGAAGATGATTAAATTTAGTGAGAAAGGCATGTCAAAAGTCAAGGTAATCCAAAAGCTAGCCCTCTTGCACCAAACAGCCAAGTTGTGAATGCAAAGGAAAAGTTCTTGAAGAAAATTAAAAGTGCCACTCCAGTGAACACATGAATGATAAAGTGAAACAGCCTTATTGCTGATATGGAGAAAGTTTTAGTCTAGATTGAAGATCTAACTAGCCACAACATTCCCTTAAACCAAAGTCTAATTCAGAACAAGGCTAACTCTCTTCAATTCTATGAAGGCTGAGAGAGACAAGGAAGCTGCAGAAGAAAAGCCTGAAGCTGGCAGAGGTTGGTTCGTGAGGCTGAAGGAAAGAACCCGTCTCCATAAAATAAAAGTGCAAGGTGAAGCAGCAAATGCTCATGTAGAAGCTGCAGCAAGTTATCCAGAAGATCTAGCTGAGATCATCAATGAAGGTGGCTGCACCAAACAACAGATATTCAATGTAGACGAGACAGCCTTCTATTGGAACAAGAAGCCATCTAGGACTTTCACAGCTAGAGAGAAGTCAGTGCCTGGCTTCAAAGCATCAAAGGACAAGCTGACTCTTGTTAGGGGCTAATGCAGCTGGTGACTTTAAGCTGAAGCCAATGCTTATTTACCATTCTGAAAATCCTAGAGTCCTTAAGAATTATGTTAAATCTACTCTCCTGTGCTCAATAAATGGAACCACAAAACCTGGATGACACATCTGTTTACAACATGGCTTACTGAATATTATAAGCCCACTGTTGACACCTACTGCTCAGAAAAAAAAAGATTCAAAATATCACTACTCATTGACAATGCACGTGGTCACCCAAGAGCTCTGGTGGAGGTGTACAATGAGATTAATGTTATTTCCCTGTCTGCTAGCACAGCATCCATTCTGTAGCCCATGGATCAAAGAGTAATTTTTGATTTTGAAGTCTTATTATTTAAGAAATGCATATCATAAGGCTATAGCTGCCATATATAGTGATTCCTCTGATGGATCTGGGCAATGTCAACTGAAAATCTTCTGAAAAGGATTCACCATCCTGGATGCCATTATGAACTTTTATGATTCATGGGAAGAGGTCAAATTATCAACATTAACAGGAGTTTGGAAGAAGTTGACTCAAACCCTCATGGATGACTTTGAGGGGTTCAAGACTTCAGTGGAGGAAGTAATTGCAGATGTGGTAGAAATAGCAAGAGAACTAGAATTAGAAGTGGAGCCTAAAGATGTAACTGAGTTGCTTCAATCTCATGACAAAACTTTTAATGAATGAGGAGTTGCCTCTCACGGATGAGCAATAAAGTGGTTTCTTGAGATGGAATCAACTCCAGTGAAGATGCTGTGAAGACTGTTGAAATGGCAAAAAAGAATTTTAAATATTACATGAACTTAGTTGATAAAGCAGCAGCAGGGTTTGAGAGGATTGACTCCAATTTTGAAAGAAGTTCTACTATGGATACAATGCTATCAAACAGCATTGCATGCTACAGAGAAATCATTCATGAAAGGAAGAGTCAATCAGTGTGGTGAACTTCATTATCTTATTTTAAGAAATTGTCACAGCCACCTCAACCATCAGTAATCACCACCCTGATCAGTTAGCAGATATCAACATCAAGGCAAAACTCTCCACCAGGAAAAAGACTACAACTCACTAAGGCTCAGATGATGATTAGCATTTTTAAATTAAGGTATGTATGTACATTACTCTTTTAGACATAATGCTATTGCACACTTAATAGACAACAGTATAGTGTAAAGGTAACTTTTATATGCTCTGGGAAACCAAAAAATCATGTGATTTGCTTTATTGCGATGTTCTGGAACCAAAACCCATGGCATCTCCGAGTTGTGCCTGTAGTTTATGTGCAAATAGTGGATGGTATTGTTTCTCTTCTTCCCACCCGAGGCTCTTTGCCTTTTTGGTTTTTTGGGGGGGTTTGGGGGGGTTTTTTATTCTGCCACACCACATGGCTTGCAGGATTTTAGTTCCCTGACCAGGGATCAAACCTGGGCCGTCAGCAGTGACAGCACGGAGTCCTAACCACTGGACTACCAAGGAATTCCCTCTTTCTTGTCTTGTGCTAGCTTCCAGGTTGAGGCCCACCATCTCTCTTATGACCTCTTGTCTTCTTTCTAACCTAGAAGTTATCCCTTTAAAAAATCTCACCACAGTGAGCTAGTCTACTGCAAAAACCCTTTGGCTGAAACCATGTAAAAATGCTGGGGAAAAAAATAATCAAATTTTGTTTCTGAACTCACAAAAAATATATAACGTAGTGCAAGAAGAGAAGCTGAAAGCCAGAACAGTGCACCGCAGGCTGCAGGGAAGTCCTGATGACATGGGGACTCCCAACAAAGGCCTTTCCATTAAACTAGAACCCTTTCAGGGCCAAAACATTAGACAACAAAATCAATGAAACCCAATTTGGTTCTTTGAAAATATCAGTAAAAGGGATAAACTTCTAGCTACAATGATCAAGCAAAAAGAAGACAGAACACAAATTACAACATCAAGAAGGAAAAAGGGGACATCACTACAGATCCTATAGACACTGAAAGGACAATAAGAGAATATTGTGAACATTATTCTAATAGACTTGACATCCTAGTTGAAGTGAAAAGAATTCCATGAAATAGACACATTACTAAAAGTGACTCACAAAGAAAGAGAAAACCCAAACAGCCCTATCACAATTAAAGAAATTGAATTCATAATTTAAAATCTCACAAAGAAAACTTCAGACCGAGATGGCCTGATTGGTAAGTTCTATCAACATTTAATGAAGAAATGATGTCATTCTATACAAACTTTCAGAAAATAGAGGAGGAGGAAACGCACACTACTGATCAGAATATAAAAAGGTATGGGACTTCCCTGGTGGCTCAGTGGATAAGACTCCGTGCTCCCAATGCAGGGGGGCCGGGTTCAATCCCTGGTCAGGGAGCTAGATCCCACATGCATGCCGCAACTAAGAGTTCGCATGCCGCAACTAAGGAGCCAGCGAGCTGCAACTAAGGAGCCCATGTCCCGCAACTAAGGAGCTACCGCAACCAAAGAAAGAAAGACTATAAAAAGGTAAAATCACATGAAAAACAGTTTGGCATTTTGAAAACGTTAAACATGTACTACCATATGACCCAGCCATTCCTCTCCTAGGTATGAAAACACAGAGACCTTTAAGCACTGTTCTTAGCAGACTTATTCATAATAACCAAAGAGCTGGGAGCAGCCCAGGGGTCCATCAGTAGGCGAGTGGATGAACCCATTGTGTTGTAAACATGCATGTAAACATGCAAATATTTGCATGTAAACATGCAAATAATTCTTAGCAATAAACAGATCAAATTATTGCTACACATTTGAACCTCAAAAACATGCTGAGCTAACGAATCCAGAAACAAAAGAATATACACCATATGATTCCATTTCTATAGGACTCTAACGAATCCAGAAACAAAAGAATATACACCATATGATTCCATTTATATAGGACTCTAGGGAGGGAAAAAGTCCCAGTCAATCCCTCCCCAACTCTGCCCCGGCTAACCATTGACCTGTTCTCTGTCCCTGGGAAGTGGAACAAGGGAATATCTGCGGGGGCTGGAAATGTTCTATATCTTAATTGTGTGGTAGGTACCTCAGTGTACACATTTGTCAAAAACCATCAAGCTGTACACTTAAAATAGGTGCATTTTGTTTCATGTAAATTATGACTGACTCTCTGCATAAAGCCCTGATTTGTAGTATTTTTTAATTTCCATGATCTAAACACTCCCACCACATCACTCAGCACAGAGCTGGGAAGGGGTGTGCATGGTCAGTCTCGTGCGGCGGTACAAGCCAGCTCCGGCACAATACCACTTGTCCCTCAGTCAAGTTGGTCTTGAAAAGAAAACAAAGAAACCCTGAAATATCATTATGGCAGGCTAAAATAAGACTTTCAATGCCAAGTGTTGATGAAGGCACAGAGCAGTGGAAATGCTGGTAAAAGCATAGATTGGCGATATGTATTAAAAGTTGACGCTGTACACACCCAGGACCCAGCTGCGCCATGCCTGGGGCGTCCACAACAGAAGCGTGCACTACAGGTCACAGCAGCACTGTTCACTAAAGACCAAACACCCATCAGGAGTGAAGAGGTGGACGGGGGTCGTGCACTCACACGACGGGACACTTTACTGCACTTGGATACATGCCTCGTGACTTCACTTACAATACGACGCTCACAGGCAAGCGGTGCTAAGTGGAGGGTTGTGGTCACATTGGGGGACACCGACATTCAATCTCTGAACATTTTCTGAGCTCACATTTTGTGGACTTCTGTATGTGTTCCAATCCACAATTAAAACGTTTTTGACAGAAAAATCTGTTTTCATCATTGAGTGTCAGACCCTTTACACTGTATTTATTATATGAGCCCAGAGCTGGGTGTTTGTCTTTTCATAGACACGCGTAGGAAGGTGCTGTGCCCACTTGACTCCGGGTGGAGTTCCTGCGCATCTTGTCTTGCGCTGTGACTGACACACTTTCCCTTTGCTGGCTGCCCATCGTGGAAGGGCTTTCTGTTCCCTGAGTTTGTAAACCTGCTGGGTGAGACTCAAAAGCCCCAGACAGTCCTCCCTCCCGCCCAGGGCGGTTTGGTTCTTTTCTAAAGTCAACGCTTGAACCCTGAGGGACCAGAGCAAGTTCACAAAGCCTCCCGAAATAAGAGCTGGCGGCGCCCGGTTGGCCCACGTCTACCTTCAAGGACACCTTGCTCTGGGGCTGAAAGTCAGGAAAGCGGTGACGTGAAGCCGGCAGAACCAGATGACGCCTCTTACCTGCCTTTCCTCCTGCACGGGGTCCACGGTTCCATTTGTCCTGGGAGGGTCATCTGCGGCACTGCCCCCGCTGGCGCTGGCTCGGTAGGGCTGCACCTGGGGCGAGGGCCTCAGCGCCAGCCAGCAGCTGCACTCCCCGCGGGCACACATTTGCATCTCAATAACCAGGGCTGAAGCTGAAGGAGCCAGCTGTCGGAGCCTAGGGAGAAACGTGCCTTGTTCCTTTAAGGGGTGGGCTCAAGGCTCTTCATCAAGTGGCCTCCATCTCCCCGCTGGTCTTCACACTCACACAATTCTTCTAGATGAAAAAAATACGAAGCACCATTAGCGAGCGAGTTATCAGGGGCCAACTGTGTCTCCATCAATGCCCCTCAGTCCATTGTGGCCGTCGTGCAGCTGCAGGGCTGGCGCCGAGCAAGCCGCCGGCTGGGCTGTCCCTCCATCCCGTCTGACCATCCCCACTGGGTGCTGCGGCCATCGAGCCCTTTCACTGTCGTGTCCAGTGGAAGTGGATGGCACGTTCAGAGCTCATGCACTGTCCTTGGGGGACCAGGCCCAGCCAACGCCCCCCAGACGATGGCTCAGCCCCAGTGGATCCCATCCTCCCCTCACCCGCCGGCTGTTCTTGTCGACCCAGTGCCATAAGCCCACCCCTTGCTGACCAATGCCCCTGGCTGCCCACTGCCCCAGGGTCTCGGCACACAGGTCCGCCCCAGAGGCCTTCCCTGGCCCACCCCAACGCGTCCCTCACTGGGAGTCTCGGAACAGGTGTCCCTGGGCCTGGTGTTCCATACTCCTCAGTCCCCACACAAGGGCGTCACCTCCACCAGTGAGGGCCTGCAGGTCAGCGGTGGTGGGTTGAATAGTGTCCCCAAAATTCACATCCACCCAGAACCGCAGAACATGACCTTAGAAATAGGGTCTTTACAGATGTGATCAGTTAAGAGGAGGTGATGCTGGGTTAGGCTGGGACTAAACCAATGTCCAGTGTCCTCACACCAGGAGGAGACACAGACAGGGGAGGCCATGTGACCACAGAGGCAGAGACAGTGACGCGGCCACAACCCAGGGATGCCAGAGCCCCCAGAAGCAGGACGAGGCGGGAAGGATCCTCCCCTGGAGCCTCGGACTTCTGGCCTCAGACCGGGAGATGGGACATTCCTTTCTTCCTAAACCCCCCAGGTTATGGCCCTGTGCTGCGAGGACCCCCAGAGACCCACACACCGGAGGAGGAGGCAGCGCCTCTGGACCCAGGAGAGCCTCGCATGCCCAGATCTGGCCGTGCAGAGCATGGAGCCCAGGGTGGCCCCCACAGCCACCCTCCTCGATGACCTGGGGGCAGGTGGGCAAGCACCTCCCGAGGCAGCAGCCCCACCCGAGAGGGTCAGGGATGCAGGGCAGCGAGATGGACGGTTCTGCTCTGGGGACTGGCTCCACCCCATCAGCTCATGCAGGACCCCCCACGCATCTGTGCCCTTGACCCCACCTGCCCCTCTGAGCCCTTCGCACCCAGCCGGGAGCCACTGGGACCCCTCGCCCCTGCCCAGGGGGCACACTGCCCTGGATACAGGCAAATTTTGGTATGAGTCCCTAGGGGAGCGGGACACTGGGCATTCACGGGTGACACCTGGGGAGGACAGGGGCCAAATTCCTCCCTGGATGGTGTGGCAGGTCCCCAGGTGGCCATGCCGGGAGGTACCAGCAGGCCCACAGCCCAGGGCCGGGCTCTTTGAGCTCCTGCTGCCCGACGCAGAGGGCACGCGCTGGGGGTGGCACCCACTTTCCATCGCTAGCAGCTCCAGGCAGGAATACACTGGGAACTGACGTAACAGGCACCATGGAACCACAGGCCCCTTGCTGGGAGGAAGGACCATAAGGACAGGCCAGGGGGAAACAGGCCAAGAGGCTCCCTTCTGCTCTGAAGGGGAAGAGCCCCACCTGGGAGGGGACCCAGGGAGGGGACCCACCCCAACGCTCTGCCCTTCCCTAAGGGTGCCAACCTTGTCTGTCACCCTCCCCTGGGGTGCTGGATGGGCCAACCCCATGAGGAGCCAAGGACACGGGTCACCTGGTCCCTCATCTGTGACCCTCAGGGCCAGCTTGGGGGTTCAGAGGGAATCAAGTGCGGCCACAGGGCCTGAACAGTCCAGGCATCAACATCAACACTCCGGGTTTCCACAGGGACCGGGAGAACCAGACAGAGACACGGCAGGCAGACCGACCGCAGGTTCTTGCCAAACATCTAAGAGACGTTTGGGGTTTGGAATCGCAGATCAGGGCTGTGGGCGGCATCCTATTCCATAGACTTTTCTGGGGAAGAGAGACTCCCACCCTAAGAGAGAAGGAGGGGCCAGCAGAGTCAGCAAGGCCCACCTCAGATGCTGGTGGAGCCCCCGCATACACGTGTGCACACAGGCAGGACCACATATGTACACGTGCAGGCACACAGGCACAGGGGTGCATCTTAAGTACACAGTTATGTATATGACATTTCATACTAATAGCACAGTTACGTAAATTGTGTGACTAGCTAGATATTTTGGAAATAGGAGTGACCACCAGACCTGACCCTCCACCCTGTGGGCCACAGCGGAGGCGGCCACACCAGGCCTGCCTGGACTGACCTCCAAGCAAGTGGAAATAAGCTCCTGGTGAGCACAGAACACACGGGTTCAAATGCCTCTTCCAAAGGAAGGTCCAGCATCCCGGGGGTGGGGGCATCTCGGTTGTCCGGTGCCCACACGCGCGGTCTCGCTTGCCTGTCCCCACCCCCTCCCGAGGACACCCAGCAGCACGGCCGCTCTGAGGAGCCAAGATGGCACCAGGAGGACACCGTCTGGCTGCAGGACCCCCGGCCCCCTGCCCAGAGCTGTGGCGGGTCCTGCCGGAGCCCCCAGCCCAGTCTGGGGCTGCACTGACTGACTCACCCAGGGCAGCTGTGGCAGCAATGAGCCAGGGTACAAGCCCCCAGTGCACACAGCCAACCAGCTCCTTCCACGTTCGCTGGTGTCACAGGGTCTTGGCTGGTGGGACACAGTTATCAAGGGGGTTCCCCTCTATCATCCCTGAGTGCTGGGGCAGGAATGGCTGCAAAGCCCAGCGGGGGCTTCCAGGTGGAGGCAGAAGCTGGAGGCCCTGACGCGGCTCTGCCCGCTGACCCCACCAAGACTCAACACCTAATTACTCCTCCTCCCGTCCCAGGGCTGGCAGAGGATGCCCTGGAGGGGCTGCCAGCCAGGCCGTGCCCTAAGGGTCAGAGGGACAGCTGCCTGGAGAGGAGGGGACGACACCTGAGACCACAGGCACCTCCTCTGCCTCAAAAAGGAAGACGCCAGGATCCCTGGACGCAGAGGCATCTGTCTTCCCCGGGTCAGGTTAGCAGGGAGGTGGCAGAGCCAGGAAAACCCGGCACACAGCCGCCTCCTCACAGGGTGAGAGGGACAACGCCCTACCAGAGGCCAGGGGGACAGCTGGCCCGCCACTGTTGGGGCTCAGGCACCACAGCTGCACAGGCAGCCGAACCCCACTCAGACCCAGGAAGCAGAGCGCACACTGGCCGGAACTCCTATCTGTGCCGCGCAACTGGCAAGGGCCAGAGGCAGCTCACAGCGGGGGGGTGCTGGCATCATCCACCCTTGGCCAGGGTGCCCACAGGTCCCTAAACAAGGCGGGGGCGCTGAGCCCAGGTCCCTGCGAGCAGCACAGGGTACAGCAGCCCATCCCTTCCCGGACAGGCGCCCAGGGCCAGTGCTGAGCCATCCTTACCAGCCTGCAAGGTGGGAACCCACACACACCTCACAGCTCAGGGACAGAAGCCGAGGGGCTTTGTGGAAAGACTTGCCCACCCCGATGATCCCGCAGCCCCAGCCTCTGAGCTGAAACCAGTGAGTCTCTCGCAGCCTTCTCAGGACCAGTGGGTCCAAGCTGGGGCCAGGAAGGGAAGGCGCCCCTGCACCGACAGGAGCCGGGCACACCCCACACCTGGGGCCACACCGGAGAGCAGCCCACAGGGCCGGGCAGCAGGGGAGGCCGCTGCCAGAGCCCCATCATCCTGCCTTACCAGGATAGGCCCCAAATCCAATGACAGTGTCCTTACAGGAGACAGAAGAGGACAGACACAGACTGAGAAGAAGTCACGTGAAGATGGAGATGGGAGCCCCCAGAAGCTGGAAGAGGCTGGAAGGATCCTCCCCTGGAGCCTCTATCTTGGTCTGACTTCTGGCCTCCAGACTGTGAGAGGATGAGGGTCTGCTGTTTTCACCACCCAGGTTGTGGTGATTTGATCTGGCAGCCCCAGGACACTAGCACACCCACCATCCCGCTCTAGTGTGGGTGTGATGGGGGCGGCCCCCTCCCCAGGCTTCTTCCGACTTCTCTGGTCAGCCCTGGGGGCACACCCTTGGCCTCGGCTTCAATGGACCCACCCAAGCCAGAAGCAGAAACACCCCTCCTTTGATAACTTAGATGAAATGGACCAATTCCCCCAAAATCACAAACAACCAAACTCACCCAAAATGTAATAGATACTGAATAGTACTATAATTGTCAAAGACGTTGAATTTGCAGTTAAAACTATGGAAGAGAAATGTCCAGGCCCAGGTGGTTTTACTGATGAATTCTACCAAACATTTAAAGAAAAAGTAACACCAGTTCTACCTGATCTCTTCCAGAAAGTAGAAAAGGAGGGAACACTTCCGAGGTCAGCATTACCCAAACCAAAGCCAGAAAGGACAAACAAGAAAACCACAGACCAGCATCCCTCACAAAATAGAAAATGAGCCAGCAACCAAGTGGGCTCAGCTTCAAAATTTGAAAATCAAAAGACCAAATAAGAAAAACCATATAATCATATCAACAGATGAAGAAAAAACATTAGACAAAATTCAATATCTATTCATGATAAACAACAACCACCACCTCTCAGCAAATTGGAACAAGAACTTCCTGAAACTGACAAAGGGCATTTACACACCCACAGCCGCCCCTCTCCCCTGTGCCCCCCCTCAGTGGAGAAAGCCATACAGCGGTCTGGCTGGGAACCGACCCCTCTGTTCTGAGGAGCTGGGCAAGGGCGGGGAGGGGGCAGACAGTCCAGAAAAGGCAGGACGGCCACCACTGTCAGATGGGAGAAGCTGGCAGACAAGCTCCGTGTCCCAGACAGAGCATCACACAAAGGCCACCTCCCCCAGGGCAGGGGCCCCGGCCCAGGAGCCGCCCCTGTGTCCCAGGGTCTAGTGCTGAACCATGGTCAGGCCCAGGGTGGGCCTGCAGACGCCCCCGCCCCCTGGGGTCCTCAGAGGCTGGGTCTGAAGGGGCTGCACCCCTGGTGTGGTCGCCCCCAGGTCCAGGCTCAGCCCGGGTGTGCCCTCCCAGCGGCTCTCAGGTGGGGGACCCTGAAGGGGCGTCAACACGTCAGCAGGACCCCTAGGGACTGTCATAGGCGACAGCTGGAGGTAAGAGGCTGGCGCTAGGCCCTGAGGCCCCTCGAACTTGCAGGTTCACAGCTGACAGCGTCTAGGCCAGGCAGCCTCACCACGCATCATTCCAACATTTCAATAACTTCATGGGGATTTTCGTCCTCCTGAGGTGAGAGCTTGACAAGGCCTGTGTATTGGCCACAGGGCATCCCCCGGAGCCAGCCCCTCCAAGAAGGGCCTTGACGGGCCTGTGGCTTCAGACCCTGGCCTCACTTGGACTGATGTACAGCGCCCGCGGGCAGCGCTCAAGGACAGAGCTGGGCCGAGGGACACCGGCCTCCCAGCTCACGGCCCAATGTAGTGTAAATATTTGGTAGAATCGCAGTGAAGCAGCCTGGGCGTTCCTCCAGGGAGGTTTTTAAACCACTAACCTAATCTATTTCTTACAGGTCTTAGCTTCTGACAGTGAGAAAAGGCAAAGGAAAAAATAACAAATAACGAAAAGCACACAGATGTGAGTCTCCTGGTCTTGCTCACACAGGAGAGAAGGAACCCACCTCCTTCCTGGCTGTTTCCCAACCAAATGTGATTCAAACATCTCTCCTGATAACGCCGTTCCTGACAGATGTGGCAGCGGGGCCGGCGTGCTGCTCATGGCAACGGGGACCCTTGTCTCCAGGTCTCTGTCCTGTGCAGACGCCTCCAAACAGGAAGGCGGGGAATGCCCTGGCGGTCCCGCGGTCAGGATTCGGCCCCTGCAGGTGACCGGGCCTGCTCGGAGTCTGCACCTGCCCCCAGCCTGACCCCACGCAAACGACCGAGGAGACCCCAGACACATCCAGGCCCCCTACCCGGGCACATCCAGCTGCCGGCGACCCCCGCACATCATGTCCTACACCTGACCCTCAACCTGCTTCCCTGCCCCCCGCCCCCCACCCCACCCCCACTCCTTCCCCCCACAGCCCCCGCCCCCGCCGTTGCCGCCACCCTACCCAAAGCACGTCCCCCACCTCAGCTCCACCTGCCCAGCCTGAGCCCCTCCCTCATCCACTCACCAGCCCCCACCTCCCCATGGCCCCACATACGCTGCCCTCCCCGGGGGACCAGCCCGACAGCCGATCAGCGCAGAGCGAATCAACCGGACCCCGTCCCTTGAACGTACCCACCAGCTCGCTCGACTTCTCTTCCCTCATCTCTGAACGGGCGCCGGAGACCTCGTGCACAACCAGCAGGGAAGCAAGCCCACCACCTGCGAACAATCATACTCAGGCCTCCGCCTCCGAACCTCTCACCTTTCTGCTCAGGGCGCACGCAGGTGGGGAGGGGGCTCAGGGTGGGGGTCCCAGCAGAGAGAGGACGAGCCCCGCTGACCACAGCCCAGGCCCAAGTGGGGCCGAGACCCTACTGTGACCAGGGCCCTCAATGCGGGTGGGGCCTGCCACAGGATGTGAAAAAGGTGCTGGGACTCCTGTGATTAAGCTCACCAAGGGCTTCACGCCGCCCACCTGAGCCTGGTTGAGACGCCCACACACAAAGACTGCAGCCTCCACCTGTACTGCCCCGTGGGGCTAGCTGGGCGGGGCCTCACACCCACGGAGCTGAGAGATGATGGTAAACAGGTGTGGCTCAAGCCGCAGAACTGTGGAAATCTGTTACACAGCCACAGAAATCTAATTCAGTCACAAAGGAAGCATCAGCGAGTTCCATGAAGTAGAAATGTTATAGAACTGATCATAATGCAATAAGACCACAAGTTGTTAACAGTGTCAAAAAGCAGACAGAAAAAGACTTTCATGTAGAAAATTTTTTTTAAAACTATTAACTCTTGGATGAGTGGGGAAATACAACCAAAAGTATAGCATTTCTAAAAAAAAAATGACGTGAAAACACTACACATCAGAATCTATGAAATACATTTAAAGCACTAATCATAGAGCAACTCACAATATTAAACATTTTTATTTAAAAAGATGAAAACAAGTTAAATTCCCAACCCAAAAAAAGCTTAGAAAAAGAACTAAGTAAATCAATAGAGAACATAAGAGAGGAAATAATAAAAATGAGAAGAGGTATTACAGGGTAAAAAACAGAAAAAACATAATTATGATTAGTAAACCAAAATCCTAATTTTTAAATTAACAGAATAGGTCATCCATTAGTTAACTTAATTGAGAAAAGAGAAGAAAACAAAAAAAAAAAAAAAGAAATAATAAGAGGAGGACTTCCCTGGTGGCTCAGTGGTTAAGAATCCACCTGCCAATGCAGGGGACACGGGTTCGAGCCCTGGTCCGGGAAGATCCCACCTGCCGTGGAGCAACTAAGTCTGTGCACCACAACTACTGAGCCTGCGCTCTAGAGCCCGTGAGCCACAACTACTGAGCCCATGTGCCACAACTACTGAAGCCCACGCGCCTAGAGCTCATGCTCCATAGCAAGAGAAGCCACTGCAATGAGAAGCCCACACACCGCAACGAAGAGTAGCCCCCGCTCACCGCAACTAGAGAAAGCCTGCGCACAGCAATGAAGACCCAACACAGCCAAAAATAAAAATTAAAATTAATTAATTAATTAATTTTTAAAAAACTGGCCCTGTTAGAGATGGAAAACTTAGACCTATTTCCATGGAAGAAATAAAGTTACCAGGAAACACTCAGCCCCCTGTCCCCCCAAAAAAGCAATAGGCACAGGTAATTTCACAGATAAATTCTACCAAATCTTTAAGGACCAGATGGTCTTTTTTTTTTTTTTTGGAGTACAGTTGCTTTACAATGTTGTGTTAGTTTCTGCTGTACAGCAAAGTGAATCAGCTATACATATACATATATCCCCTCTTTTTTGGATTTCCTTCCCGTTTAGGTCACCACAGAGCAAGGGACCAGATGGTCTTAAAGCTTTACAAATTATCCCACAGCATTGAAGATGAGGGGGAAACTTTTATATTCTTTTTCTAAAGCAAGAAGAACATTGGTAACCTAACTATAATAAAGACAGTATGAAAGAAGACATTTACAAACCAATATCACTTATGAATATTGATGCAAAAGCACTAACTAAAACATTGCCCACCAGAATACAACCCCATACGAGGAAAATAAGACACCACAGCCAAGGGGGATTTATCCCAAGACTCCAAAGTTGCTTCACTATCAGACATTCCAGACATAAAATTCACTATATTGACAGATTTCAGGAGAAAAATCATGATTCTCTCCATAGGTGCAAAAAAAGCCCTGACAAAATTTAATGCCCGTTCCTGATAAAAATATAAACAGTAAGGAAAATAGATATTGATAGATACTTTCTTCACATAACAAAATATATATACCATTTCCTAAACCCATCACCCCCCTGAACAAGAGATGCTACTGTCAACACTGTACAGAGGCATTAGCCACTGCAATCAGACAAGAAAAATCAGTGAGGATCATAAGAACTGGAAAAGAAATGAAACTTTCTCTATTTGCAGAGGCTATGATCGTCTACCTGGAAAACCCTAGAGCAATGCTGTGCAATTAAACTTTTTGTGATGATGGAATGTTCCACATCCTCCATGTCCAAAACAGGACCACCAGCCACATGCAGCTATTGAGCTTTGAAATAGGGCTCCTGTGACTGAGGAACTGAGTATTTGGTTTCATTTCATTTTATTTTATGTGCACACATATTTTTTTTAACTTATTTATTTATCTTGGTTGCGTTGGGTCTTCGTTGCTGTTTGCGGGCTTCCTCTAGTTGCAGCGAGTGGGGGTTACTCTTTGTTGTGGTGTGCAGGCTTCTCACTGCAGTGGTTTCTCTTGTTGCGGAGCATGGGCTCTAGGTGCATGGGCTTCAGTAGTTGTGGCATGTGGGCTCAGTAGTTGTGGCTCACGGGCTCTAGAGCGCAGGCTCAGTAGTTGTGGCGCACGGCCTTAGTTGCTCCACAGCATGTGGGATCTTCCCAGACCAGGGTTCAAACCCGTGTCCCCTGCCTTGGCAGGCGGATTCTTAACCACTGTGCCACCAGGGAAGTCCCTGCACATATATTTTTATCAGCAATGGGCATTAAATTTTGTCAGGGCTTTTTTTGCACCTATGGAGAGAATCGTGATTTTTCTCCTGAAATCTGTCAATATAGTGAATTTTATGTATAGAATTTCTGATAGTGATGCAACTTCGGAGTCTTGGGATAAATCCCCCTTGGTTGGGGTGTTTTATTTTCCTTATATAGGGTTGTATTCTGATGGCCAATGTTTTGGTTAGTGCTTTTGCATCAGTATTCAACAGCTACAAGTGACTATCACATTGGACAGCAGGTCTGGCCATAGAGAATCAATGGGGAAAACGGACTCAAACAATAAGCAAGTTCACAAAGGCATGAAATTATCACACACAAATCCAGAGCTTCATGTCCACACAAAATAACCGGTACAGAAACCCCCATCAACATCAGACACCAAGAAGATGAAGCACTTTGGAATTAACCTAACAAGTGTGCAAAAGTCATTACTGGGACAATTAAAGAAATGTGAGTACAAATTGCAGATTAGAGAACACCTAGTATTGTATCGAGGTTAACATCCCGATATTGACTTATGCTTCGGTCGTAGGAGAATGAACGCCCCATGTTTAGGAAACACACCCCTGGAATATTTAGGGTTGAGGGGGGCACCATTATGCAACTTAATCTCTGAAGACAAACACAGGAAACATTGACTTTTGGGTGATCTGGGAGAAAGGCATGCAGGATTCACTGACCTATTTTTGCAACTTTTCTCTAAATGTGAGATCATTTCACAATAAAAAGTTAAAGAACTGAATTATAAATGCCACGCTCTATGACCTGGCACTTCCTTGCAGGAACTTGGGTCACACTTGTGCCTGTGAGCACAGCTTCTACGAAGAGCTTCTCTGTTATGTACAGACTTTCTACTACCTTCTAACATCATTAAATTATGTGCGTCCACACGGCAACCACATGGCGGCTCCTTACATCCACCAAAGAAGGGCCAGGCAGATGGAGACAACCCCCCACACAAAGACCACAGAAGGTGCAGAAGGGTGTGTGTGTGTGGAGGGCTCTGTGCACACAGAATGTCCCCAGGACACCGAGAAACGCGGGGTGGCCATCTGTCAGGAACTCGGAGCACTGGGGTGGGGAAAAAATTCATGTTTCAGTACATATCCCTAAAAATTAAATATTTTAAAACTTAAATAATTTTGATACTGTCAAATACAAGATGGTACAGCCGGAACCCTGCTATG
Source organism: Balaenoptera acutorostrata (assembly GCF_949987535.1). Taxonomy (NCBI): domain Eukaryota; kingdom Metazoa; phylum Chordata; class Mammalia; order Artiodactyla; family Balaenopteridae; genus Balaenoptera; species Balaenoptera acutorostrata. Next base: position 39,213,864 of record NC_080078.1, read on the forward strand.
GGCTGAATTGTGTCCCCCAAAATAGATGTTGACATCCTGACCCACAACATCTCAGTATGGGACCTTGTCTGGAAACAGGGTCTTTGCAGATGTAGTTAGTTAAGATGAGGTCTTACTGGAGCAGGGCGGCCCTAATCCACTAAGACTGGTGGCCTTCTAGGAGGAGGAGGCAAGACAGCCGTATGAAGACGGAGACCGATGGGGAATGCGTCCACAGGCCTGGACGCCAAGGGTTGCAGGCAGCACTAGAAGCTGGAAGAGGCAGGAGAAGCCTCCCCTGCAGCCTCAGAGGGAGCGGCCTGATCTGACTTCTGGCCTCCAGGCAGTCAGGGGACGCACTTCTGTGGTTTGAAGCCCCAAGCCTGTGTGTTAGGCAGCCCTGGGAAAAGTAACACAGACTCTGAAAGCAAACAGGCCTGAGCCCAAGGTGCCAACATCAGCCCATCAGCCAGCCTGCAAGCTCCGGCCCAGGAGCAAGGACACCCCCTCCCTGGTCCGTCCCTGTCACAGGATGTAGACTTGGCCCCACGGCTGTAGCCAGAAACCACCTCCGGCTTGTCAAGTGCAAACGTGGGCTCTTTCAAATGCTAATTGGGATGCGTAGGGGGCCCCCAAAAGGAAAAGAAATAATGGGCAAAGCAGGGCCCTAAAGGAGCTGTGAGGGGAGAGAAGGGACGGGAGGCAGACAGGAAGCAAGGACAAGGCAGACAGGGGGTCTGCACACACTGTGCCGCGTCTGTGCGCCGCCCGAGGGGGTGAGGTCCAGACCAGAGAGTGGGGGGGACGGCGACAAACAGCCCAGCAGAAAGTCTAGTGACTGCAGTGTCCGGCACAGGTAGGAACTGAGCTGCACCGACGTTTGCAGGGCGACCCCAGGTGACCAGCACTGCTAAGCAGAGTTGTGTCCACCAAGAGAGGACTTTGTCAGCCCCGGGTGTCACTGGGGGCGTCCACTCACCGGAGGAGCCAGGCAGGGCCCCGCTTCACATGCAGATGCCAGATGCAGGAGCAGATGCCGCGGCCAACACGCCTCACCCTGGTTCCACACATTAGTGTCCTAGCTGTGCCGACATGCTCACACACATACACACATGTGCACACGCACACTCCAGCTTTGAGGAGCCCTTCTGCCTCCTTATTCACTTACTCCTAGACCCGCTTTGCCCTTTCTAGATGGGATGGAACAAGGCAGGCATCCTCACCAGGGACAGGAGCCACAGAGCAGGCGTCCACGGCCGCAGGGCTGGGAGCGGTTACGCGCGGAGGACCGAGAACAGAGACGAGTGCTCTGAGCAGCAGGACGGGGGTTCCGCTGTTGAGGTAGCGAGTCTCTCACACGCAGAGGCAGAAATTCGAGGGAGGCTGTGGAGTTGGGCGGAATCGGGAGGCATATGGGTGTGAACTCACTTTCAATCCAAGTGTCTACAGACCAAAGTGCACAAACGTGTGTGTGCACGTTCACATGTTCCTTAGCTCCATCCAAGAGCACCTAGAGTACTTTCCAAATCCTACCTCTCACTGAAAGGCACCAGGCTCTGCAGAGTGGCCACGTCCAGGGCTGGGCGGGGACAGCAGAGCCTGAACACCTTCAGTCCAGAGAGTAAGGATAGACCCACAAAGAGGGGCTCCCACCGGCCAAGGCCCAGACTCTGGGGCAGGAGCATGAAATAGGACATCGAATGAATGAATGAATGGAGAGTCCGACGAGGGGCAAGACCTTTGGAGTTCTAAGGTTACGGCGGGGGAAAGAGGCATGGCGGACAGGGTGCTGATGGACCATCACAGTGAACGCTGCCAGAAACAAGCCACATGGAAATCACGCCCTCCCAATCCTGCATAGGTGCAAACGCGTGAACCCCCTGTCCTGAAGCAACATCAGACAGACCCAAACTGAGGTCCCCACGAGGCCATGGTCCCCGCTCTTCAAAAGCTGAAGGTCACCAAGTCCAGACAGAGGGGACGGAGATGTTCACATGCTGGCCTGTCCTCCAGGCCCACCATGCATCAAGACTGACACAGGGTCCACCCAGGTGGGCTTGGGGTGTGCTGACTTGTCATAGCATCTTCCCTTCCCAAAAGACCCTACAGCACAGATTAGCTTTTATGTTGAATTTGCTTTGGTTTTTCCCTAAGAACTTGGTGACCCTCCCTCAGCACAGAGACCATCCCAGAATCCAGGGGGAAGGACCCAGAGGGAAGACCTCAAGGACTTTTTGCTCCAGGCAAGACCTCTGCTCTCAGAGGGCAGACGCGGGAGGTCTGCCTTCGGAGCAAGTTCCTCCCTCCCAGGGGTGCAGCCAGAGCCACAGCTCCGGGCCAGGGCCAGGGTCAGCTCTCGACCAGCGCCGGTGTCAGCTCTCAGGGAGAAGGCCCTTCCTCTCTCCCCAGCCATCTGACCTACCCCAAATGGGCACCCCTCACAGTGTTTTCTAGGAAGCCATTTCTCCATCCTCTAGCTGGTCCCCTGCGGCATCGAATGGGACCCCTGAGGCACTGTCACCCTCACTATGGCCGGGGCGGGGGGGGCGGGGGGGGGGGACAAGGAACCTGGTGTGCTTTCCGGGCCGGTGACAATGAAAGCAGACCTCCCCTAAACCAGACGGCCCGCTCGGCCCCTCTGCCTGCGGGGACTCACCCCGCGTGGCCCAGGCTGGGGCTCCAGGCAGCAGCGCCTGCTGGTGGAGCCGCAGCTCCTCCTCCAGAGTGTGCCCCCCAGGCCCATCCTGCCTGCTCCGCACAGCTGCCTGGTGCAAGCTCGCTGCTTGTCTTCTCTGTGTGTATTTTCTCTGGAGCCCGACCCATGGGCTTTTCTGCATTCTCTTTGAGATAAAAATCAAAAACAAATCTTTAAAGACCATCTCCAAAAACCACAGAATGGCCTGGAATTAAATAAAAATAAAGCTTGTGGTTTTCCTTTCAGGAACTTCCTGCTTATCTGAAATGCACAGAGTCAGCAGCACCTCGGAGCCCGGATGGAGGTTCCCAGGGCCTCAGCCTTGGGATGGGGTCATCCCAGCAGGTGACTGGCCACCCTGTCCCAGTGTGCATCACGGGAGGGGGACAGTGGCCAGACCTGCTGGCCTAACGCCAATGTACACGTGTGTGCAGTCCACGTGGGGGCTAAAGAGTGTCCCCAAATATCCACATCCACCCTGATCTGTGCCCAGACTGTTCTGTGTTCTCTTATGAGATGGTCGGTCATGTGTGGGCACAGAAGAATAGCTCGGGAAGACAAAGTTTATTAGACTCAAGGGTCCTAGAGATGAGGCCACACATGCAGGGCCACAGGGAAGCACCCGAGTGGAAGCAGGAGCCAGGGGGAGGCCTAGGAGAGCCTTTATTAGTTCCGGGGGTGCTGGGGTTGTCCCCAGCTGTCTGGTCCCTCTTCCTGGGTGATTAAGGGCAAGGGGGAATGTTGGCACTGTGTGTGAGAGGTGGATAAGGAGGTGGTGTGGGGTCTGGAAGCAAGGTTTCTTAAGATGTCAAGACATCACAAGATACAGAAAATTGTAAAACATGATGAATACAACCTGAATATCAGGTTATGACATTATTTGGAAACGCGGTCCTTGCAGACGTAATAAAGTGAAGGATCTTTAAGATGAGATCATCCTGGATCAGGGTGGCCCTCAATCCAACGACTGGAGTCCTGACAGAGGAGAAACCACACGAAGATGGAGGCAGAGGCTGGAGTGACGCGGCCACAGCCCAGGGACACCTGGTGCCCCAGAGGCTGGACAAGCCCGGAAGGATCCTCCCCCTTCCAGCCCCCGAGAGCCTCCAGAGGCAGCGCAGCCCTGAGATACCTGAATCTCTGATTCAGGCTCCAGAATGCAAGAGAACCCCAGTTGGTGGTGATTTGTTGTTCCCTGAATCCGCGGTCCCAGAAACATTCCAAGGGATTTCGGCATCATTTTGAAACAGCCTTGAGAAACCAATAAAACTTTTGGTGGGTGCTGTTAGTCTGCCGAAACTGGCACCACAGAAGGAGAATCGGGAGGTTTTCACCTGGAAAGCCTGTCGTTTATGACCGGGTCCTTCTGACCGCGTCCCGCACCACAGGTTCCTCCCAGGCTCCAGGTAACACATACTAGGATCCGCCCACGTCTGAATACAGCACAAAAATCTCCCTTCCTGCAAGTGGAGAGCTTTCCCACACGATTCATTTTAAGATGCTGGGACACATGGGGGCGAGGCAGCTGAAACCTGCTCAAGATCTCTGCTGAATTCCACGTGGAATTTATGCGTATCTACTGATTGCCAGGAATAGATCTATCATACTAACGACTGCAGTCCTTAACAGCACTCACACACATCTAGTGGCAAGTAACAGAACTGCAAGAACACAGGTGAAAAGGAGAATCTGGCAGCTTTAGAAGCAGTCTTGTGCTCATCACAAAATTCCCACCTGTACTTGTCTCTCCCTACCCTGAAGATCACTCTCTTAGAATGTATATTCCACGCAGCCTTATCAGCCAGGAAGACTTTGTCATACTTTCTGATCCACAGTTAGTAGTGTGAAATAAAAATAAGTTTTATTTTTAGAAAATTATCCAAATGCAAACCATAACATAAAATTTAATGTGATTTTTCTTTCAGGCCATATTGTCTCAAAATCCTGACAGAGCCTCCTAGAGGTGGGGGCAGGGTACCCATCTGAAAATCACTCTTCTGGAAAAACTGACTTAATGATCATGAAAAGATATGGACTGCTTCACACACTTGCGTGTCATCCTTGCGCAGGGGCCGTGCTAACCTCTGTATCGTTCCAGTTTTAGTGCATGTGGTGCTGAAGCCAACACCGTGTGGAATTTAAAGAAACCGACACTCGCATGAATAACGCCAATGTCCGCGCCCCCTGTAACCAACAACTGCCTTAGGGGGCTTCCTCAATGGTGTTTCATCAGCTCCTCCAGACTGATCCAAGTCTTAGTTTTTGTGCAGAATAATCTTTCTTCCTTGTATTGATGCGGGAAGAAATAATAGTTGTTTTCACAATTCACCATCCATACACGGTAACAGAAGACAGTCGCCTATCAGAACACAGCTTTGCTAAAAGTGGCTGGTTGGGAGGCAAACTCCTAACTGTACTTGGACGGGACAGTGGGTTAACTTTGCCAAGAAGGAGAGTTTGAAAGAAAAGAAGAGACAGACAAGGAATCAGATTAATTTCTTTTGTGCAGCAAAATATTCTATCAGCTTACGGCTATAAAGTTCTAACAACTAACAAGTTTTACTGAAGAGAAGAAAGAAACCACACGCTGGCCAACATGGAGCCCAAGGCCCAAAGCTGTCTTAGACTTGAAGAGATTGGAGCAAAAGCAAAATCACTCGTGAAACAAAAGCAGAGAGGCTCAAAGGGAGCTGCACACATCAGTATTTTCAATGAATAAACATCCGCAGGCACCTGTTTGCTGGGAACCAAGAGAGAAGAGCAAAGACTTTAGAAAAAAGCGGGGAGTGAGGCGCAAGCCATGGGGACTAAAAGTCATCTAATTTTTTCTGGCTTCTTTCCAACGGTAAAACCTAATCCATCATTTTCTCTGGGTGAAAGCTCTTAATGAAAATTTAGAGAGTGCAACTGAAATTTAGAATTCTCCGGGGATTCTGCTGGGAAGATGTCTAACAGCAACACAAAACTCACCGCAGCCAAACCTGCCAAGAGAACAGACCACGTGGGAAGCCGTGGGGCTGTAACATGGCTCCCGGACCTCCGTGCCCCTCGCCACCACAGGAAACATCCTCCTCCTGCCGGGGAGGAGGGGGTGGCTCCTCCAAGACCCCAGTTTACAGCTCTCAGCTCGTGAAACCCTGTGGGAAGGGCCGGATGGAGAGAGGCGGCCTCTCAGCACCACACACTTGCACCCTTGACACCATCCCCCACTGTCCTCACTCGGACGGACGGGGAAGGAGTCTCGCTGGTCTCCCTCGTGCAACCATCACACCTGTCTAGTTCCAGACTTTTCCATCACCCAAAAATGAAACCCCACACCCATTAGCAGTCACTCCCCACCCCCTCCCCCAGCCCCTGGCACCCGCTGATCTGTTTCTGTCTCTCGATTTACCTGTTCTGGATGTTTCACACACAAGTGAACTCATGTCATGTATGTGGCCCTTTCTGTCTGGGCTCTTTCACTTAGAATAATGGTTTCAAGGTTCATCCGCATTGTAGTGGGTCAGCACTTCATTCCTTTTTACGGCTGGATGATGCCCCCTTGTACGGATGACCACATTCTGTTTATCCATCATTCGTCAATGGACACGGGCTGTTTCCACCTTACGGCTGCAGTGACTGTGCAGGAACGACCGTGGGCAGGCAGGTATCTGCTCAGGTGCCTGTTTTCAATTCTCTTGGGTGTGCACCCAGGAGTGGAGTTGCTGGGTCGCCTGGTAACTCTGTGCTTAACCTTCTGAGGAACCTCCAGACTGTTTCCAACAGCGGCTACACTGTTTTACATCCCCACCAGCCATGCACGAGGGTTCCAATTTCTCCACATCTATACCAGCACTTGTCATTTTGCATTTTTATTATAACCACCAGAGAGGGGGCAAATGGTATCTCGTGGTGGCTCCGATTTGCATTTTGCCAAGTATCTTTTCAGGTGCTTGTTGGCCATCTACCTATCTTCTCTGGGGAAGTGTTTGTGCATTTTTGAATGGGGTTGTCTTTCTCCTGTTTCCACTCGCCTTTCTGTAGCCCTGTATGTAGGAGGCTTGGGCGTGCAGGGTCCCGGTGCTCACGTGAGGCTCGCAAGGTCGTCCAGCATGCCCTCCAGTACACAGGCTGTGACCTTCAGTCAATGTTTGGAAACAGGGGGAGGGGTGATCTCAGCCTTTTAATGATCTCCTGGGTGTTCCCTTGTTAAGGATCTTTGATCAAAGGACATTATCATCCAGTATATTTTATATTTTATTTTCTCCTGGGAAGAAATGGATCCCAGTTATCCCAGAGCATAAGGAATGACCCAGAGGTCAGGTTGACACCTCAAGCCACGTAACGTAAGACAGCAGCCAGGGCTTCCATACCATTGAAACCCGAGCCCACTGCCACCTTCAATCCCGGAGAGGGTTTGAAGAACCAAAATTCAACTGAAAAAGCCAGAAAACACGTAGCGATACCAGATGTCACCATTAAGCTTACAATAGTGACAAATAATTTTTCTACCACTTCAAAGTTGTGTCACCACGTCCATTCCCTGCACCACGCGCTCAGTATCCCCTTAATTTTCTGCCTTTGATAAAGAGGCAATTCGGATTTGTTTCCAGAAAAGCAGGGCCCACATAATTCTCAACAGATGTACTCCAAGCACACGCGATGCTAGAGAGCCGTGTTAAAGCATTTTGCATCTTAACTCTCTTATGTTCTGGAGCGTCTCGCCCTGAAAAACCAGCATGATTTAAGGGAGCTCCCCGAAATTCAGAAAATATGTTCTTCTGTATCTACATGAAAATACGGGTATGACCTCTCACACTTGCAACCTGAACATTAGGTTTCCAATGATAAACATTCTAAATCATCTCAGCAAACCTCCACCCAGCACATCTGCACCTGGTTAGGGTGTGGCTTCCAGAAGGAGGGGCAGATGTCCTGCACGCAGGTTGCTCCCAGCTCCTCCTGAGGGCAGAGGTCACCAGAGCTGGCTGAGGCCCAGTGGCTCCTGTTGGTTCAGGTGATGGAGCCAATGGACTCGTGGTTCGCTCTGAGCGCCAAGGAGATGACAAGTTCAGGGTACGGTGGTAGCACACAGCAAATCCCCCTTTTGTTTCCTATGTGGGACATTTTGAACCGAATTTAAACCAAACACAGGAAAAAGCTAAAATTTTTTTCAGTTTTCTGACACGTGTAGCCCCCAAGACGATGACGCATCACCCGCCCTGTAGAAGGCATGCCCCTCCCTTCTCTACAACCCTTGCCTGTCTTCGCTGGGACCTCTCTTCTCACTCACCTTCCTGCCTGACAATGTTTTGTTTCTGATGAAAAGCCATCATTTGTCTGCCTAGGGGATCAATCTCCATCTTCCCACTCATTCTGGTGAGCTTTTGAGGGTGATGTCACACATAAAGGGAGGAGGGGCAGTCCCGGCTCCTGCCCTCACATCCCCATGCCCCCCCCACCCCCATCGCCTCACCCCACCTCCATGTCTGGCCAAGTTACGGAGCCTCTGTGGTGAAGGAGGCTGTAGGGTAGGAAATACCTTTTCCTTTACCCTCTCACATTCAGTGACTGAGGTGTGTGGACTAAACTGACAACAGATTTAACAGAAGAAAAAAGTTCATTCGTATGCACATGGGAGCCAAGAAAAGTAGCTGGCTCAGTAAATGGTTTCAATTAGATGCTTATATACCTAATTTAATAGGGGAAAGGGAGCCGGGAGAAAAGCCTTCCTACAGGAAAAACAAGTCTCTTTAGGAAAGACAAACGGGTTTTAAGAGAACAATCGAAACATAAGAAGGTATGTGATAGAAACATAAGAAGGTATGTGATAATGTCCCCGAGAAGGAACTTGGGATAGGATTTATTCACAGTATCCCCCCTGGGAGCAGACAGGCCCGACAGAAGGAATTTACGGCAGCCTTATTTCCCAGAAGTTGCTCTTATTCAGATGAGGGACGCATCAAAAAGGCCTCTTTCTGCATCTATTGATTCTCCAATGCCTTCAGCTCAAAATAAACCTCACGCCAAGGTGCTATATTGTGGCGTGGCATATCCTGATCCCCTTCACGGCCCTTAACCACACGTTTGCCCTGTCACCCAGCGCTGACCAAGTCCCCGGGGTCAGCAGGACTCGCTGCTGCACAGGTTCCATCTGCTCTTTCCTCCAAGACGAGGCCCAGCAGATCTTTTAAGGGCCACTCAATCTCCCACATGAGGGTGATTAAAACACCCAGTGAAGAAGGAACCAAGAAGGAAGTGTGGCCCCCACGGCAGCCTGGGAGCCCACTGTGGAGCAGAGGAGAGGAACCGTGTCGGGTCCTCACTCCAGGAAGCCGGTGACAGAGGTGAGGAAGCGGGTGGCTGGGCATGCCAGAGCCTCCCCCAACCCAGGCCGAGCCAGTGGCCCACGGTCCACGATACCCTAAGTACAGGTCACAAGAACACCCTCTGACAGAGACCCTTCAGCTGGCTGCTTCCTGGAACCCTGGCTATACCGATGCTGCTGAGCGGCTCGGATAAGCATCCTGCTCACATGCGCTGCCGCCCCGTCACCTCCAGCATCCCGTCTCTCCAGGGTTTATTCTTCCAGTGAAACCATGGTTGTGTTTAGAGCCTCTGATAAAGTTTTGCGACAATAACAAAAGACAAGATTTCTGTCCTGATACATCAGATATTCTTCCACTTGGAATAAGATGAATAAATTCCCCTCCCCTTCCAAAAAAAAATAAAGACACAAGCATTCTTAAATTCCTACACAAGACATGTGCTTGGAAATGCCTGAGACCCAAATATTTTGTCAATTCAGTATGTACTGGGGCACCAAAAAAGACCAAGCAGCGAGTCCTTTTATGATCCTCTAAATTATGTTTTGACTTTTGAGTTTACACACATCTTGTTTGTTTTTACACGGGACCCACGATATTCCTTCATATGTGTTTCTTTTCTAATACGAGAAAAACTAAGGAGATGAAATGGAATGTTATTACATTACAGTCCCACATGTTTCCACAGTCAAAGTCAGGTGGTTGGAAAGAATGGAGCTAGAACTGGTTCTATGGGATGGCGATCTGGCATCCTCTAGATGAGTCCCGGCAGTTAGCAGTAGCTCCAGGACCTGGTTCAGTCAAGGCTGAAAGGTCCATCATCATCATCATCATCACCGACATCATCATCACCATGACCAAAATCATTATCACCATCATCATCACCAATATCATCATCACCACTATCAGCACCATCATCATCATCATCACCATCATGATCATCATCACCACCATCATCATCATCATATCACCACCATCATCACCAACACCACCATGATCATCACCACCATCATCACCACCATCATCATCACCATCATCATCGTCGTCACCACCATCATCAGAATGACCTTGGGGTGACACTTACACAGCACTGACCATTAGCCCCTTCCATGATTTAATTTATCTAATCCTCACACCCTGTGGGGTTAACCCCAGTTCACAAGTGAGGAAACGAGGGCACAGAGAAGTTGAAGCCACACAGCCAGGAGGGAACAACACCAGAATGTGAACCCCAGCAGTCTGGCTCCAAAATAAGGTCCATCCCTGAAACACCAGACCATTTGTGAGCCCAACTCCCAGGGCACAGAAGGCTCCTGGGAGCATGGTCAGCAGGGGGCCATCCTGTTTTCCTTTCTCTTACCTCCCTCTGTTTCTGACACAGCGAGCTCTGAGCTCTCCAGCAGTGAAATGAGGTAGCCTGTGTCATGCACAACCAAAGCACCTCTGACCCTCACTAGGGAGGGAGAAATGAGGCGTGTGGATATTGAAATGGGAAGGTCTGGCTGTTCACCCATGGCTGAAGCAATCCAGATGAGCCCAACTCAACACCTGGTTTGCTTTTCTGAAGACAAACAACAAAAAGTTCAATTTCTGGGGGGCAGGGCTGGTTCTGTTTCTGCTTTAAATGCTAAGCAGATTCCTCGGCTGGGGAGGCCACGGGGCGAAGAGGTGCACACAGGTGGAGGGTCTGGAAGAAGCCGTGAGCCAACAGAAAAGAAGGGTCAGGAGACCGTCTCTCAAAGGCAGCAAGAACCTCTGCGACCACATCCTGCTGCCCGGGGCGGGGATGCCTCGGTGGGTCCTGCAGGTGGGAAGACTGCCCATCAGCTGTGCCTGAGGGACAACAAGAAACAGAGGCTCGTTAAGAACATTTATGAAAAGCCAGGAGCCTCGATCCTCACTCAGCATCCTCACTCATTAAGGACACGTCAGCAGAGAGTGGAGCCAAACATTATTTTTCTAGGAAGGAAACAGGCTTTTCCACAAACCAGTTGTCACCAGGACAATGAAGGGTAAGGCCGAGACTGCCATACGGTTCCAGGCTGCTCCCACCCCAAGTGCTGGGAAGGTGACAGGGACAGCCTGGAGTGGGCCCCCCACCTCCCAATCCAGCCCAATCCACTCAGCCCAGAGTATCCGCCAGCCCCTACAGTCACCACCTCGTCAGGGCACACACCCATGCTCCCCATCACCCCTCCTGCCTGCTCCCTGGGTAGCCTGGCCCTCAGCAGGAGCTGGTCACCCATGACTAGCACCATCGGGGGCCTCAGAGCCTCATGGGGATCCTGAGGGGCAAAGCAGGTGAAAGCAGTGGCTCAAGGCCCCGAGGCCAGAGTGAGGCCTCCCAGAAAAGCCAAAGGGGGAGTCTGAGGAGATGACAGCCTGAACTCACAATCCCATTAGCTCACCTGAGAGCAAGTCCAGCGGGGAGACAGCAGGCTGGTTGCCCACTGGATCCAGGGAACATGGGCTGAGCTGGGAGGACATGTGCTCCCCGGACAGAGCTCAGCCACCAGGACCAAGGAGTCCCTCACCAAAGCAGAGCCTCGGCTGCCCCTGAGATGAGGCCTCAGACCGGAGGGGCTGCAGGGCTCCTCACCAGGTGCTCCCACCAGATGCTCCACCAGATGCTCAAGGGTATTGGGCCTCCATCTCCCTCAGCCCTGCTTTGCTGTTGCTGCTTCTATGACACCACATTCTCTCCTGGCCCCGGGCTGCCATCCCCTCAGGCTCTCGCCCCTTCCCTCTCTCTTTCTCCCTTTGAGGAGGACAGGAAGGACCCTGTTCAGTGCCTCCAGCCCCTCTCAATCCTAGGGGAGGGAAGCAGGACATACAGAAAGGTCGTGGTCCGAGGAGCAGTCACCATCTCTCTGCCTAACCATGAGAAAAACATCTGACAAACCCCAGTTGAGGGGTACCCTACGAAATCCCTGACCAGCATACCTCAGAATGGTCAAGGCCATCAAAACTAAGCCAGATACTCTATCCCAGAGGAGCCCAGGAGATGTGAGGACCACACATCACGGGGGCCTGGCACAGGAAGAGAATGCTACTAAACACCGTGTTGGTGTTGGTTCATAACTGTGATGAGCGCACCTCACGAGCGTAAAGGTTAGTGACGGGGGGTGCGCAGGGCAGGGGACACACAGGGACTCTGTCCTTTCTGCTCAGTTTTTCTGTAAACCTAAATCTGCTCTAAAAAAGTTTTAATTAAGTTTATAATTATTTTTTTTTAAGTAGCAAGATGTCCCCACAATCACAGCAGCCCAGTCTCTCTATAGACCCTGAAAGGTGAAAGGACCAGGACCCTCACGATCACCCAGTCTCTGACACAGATGGTGTCCTCTGGGAATCTCATATATCTGGGCCTCAGCAAGACTGACAGGCAGAGTAACCTTGATTACAAATCAGATTTCCACAAGCTCATTTCTCCTCATAAAATTATACTAAATATTTTATGACTGACCCTCCTTATCTTCAACAAAAGGAATCAAAAAGCAGCAAATCAATGGGGACAGAACACCAGAAAGGGCGTGAGTCAACTATACGTGGTTCACGAGGTGGGTCCAGGGTCATAGGGCTGCAAAGAACTATATGTTCTCACCCCTGACCTCTTGAAAGGGTACAGTGGGATATTCCAGAGGCTATGTACCTGACAGGCAAAGTCAGAACCGACTCAGCAGAAGCAGAGCCAAGAATGCAGCTCCTTTAAGAGATCTGGGGCTTCCCTGGTGGCGCAGTGGTTGAGAGTCTGCCTGCCAATTCAGGGGACATGGGTTCGAGCCCTGGTCTGGGAAGATCCCACATGCCACGGAGCAACTAGGCCCATGAGCCACAACTACTGAGCCTGCGCGTCTGGAGCTTGTGCTCCGCAACGAGAGAGGCTGCGATAGTGAGAGGCCCGCGCACCGCGATGAAGAGTGACCCCCACTCACCGCAACTAGAGAAAGCCCTCGCACAGAAACAAAGACCCAACACAGCCAAAAATGATAAAAATTAATTATTTTTTTTTAAAAAGAGATCTGCACAAACGTAAAACGATGGGAAAATAATGCTGTTTTTCTTTAAAACGTGATGTTTACATGTAGCGGATTTATTAAGGAGAGTTAAGGGGTCCTGAGACCGAATTTGAAAGCTAGGTCCGGTGTTTGCAACGTAGGGAGGTGATTGCATGGGCCTGTGGCTCCACCTAGTGCCAGGCAGGGGACACGGGTGGGCCAGCCAGCTCACCGAGGATGGAGCCGCCTGACACCACCACACAAAGTCGTGGAGATTCAGGAGGTGTCTTTTTGGGATTTGGGCGAATGTAACATGAAACTCTGTCCTGGCAGGGCTGCTGGGACCCTCCTCCGAGATGCAGCTCCACAGACCTCGGCACAAGACCGGCTCAGAGCCTCCAGACACCACGGGGAGCACTCTCACCATGCCATTGACGCATGTGCCCGTTAGAGATGGAGCCCCAGAAGGTGGGACTTCGCTACCTGCACAACCCAGGCCCTGCCCAGGACCAGGCCAGGGGGCTCAAGGAGGGAGGGGCTGTGGAGGAACAAGGAGAGGCAGCCTCCAAGTTAGAACTCAGGGACTCACCAACGTAGGGTGGAAGTGGGGTCCCCGTGGGTGTTGAGCAGCCACCCTAGCCTCCACCCCCCAGACGCCACAACTACTCCCAGTGGGAACCGCCATCTACACCCTAGCAGATGGTGGTGGGGCAAGATTGGATGTGGATCCCAGGAGACCAGCTTCACAGGTGTGCAAAAGGTCACGGCTCCTTTGCTGTGCCTTGATTCACCAAATTTTGTCTCCAACACGCCCCTCCCCCTCCCTGCAATCCTGCCCTACTTGCTGTCCAAGCCACAGGCCACCGGGACAGCGCCCAAGTCCTTAACTGACTCATGCTGGAATACAAGCTTTGTCCACTGTCACCTGTCTTCCCAGCCTGTAAGTTTTACACAAAACTGCCTGGTGTCCACTCCATGACACACCTCAAAACGCACCTGGAACAATAATTAAGTGGCTAGCTCAGGTTTCCAGAACAGCCCTTTAGGAGGGAGGGAGGGTGTCCCTCAAGAGGGGCAACGTGGGGAGGGGAGACTTGAGAGGGAGGACCTGAGGAATGGTCCTGAGAGGGGGGGACCAGCGAGAGGGGACATGGTTGGGGGGACATGGGTGGGGGGACCTGAGAGGGAGGACCTGAGAGGAGGGACCTGAGACAGGGGAACCTGAGAGGGGGGACATGGGTCAGGCAGAGGCACCCTGCCGGCTCTGTCGCCTGACTCTAACATCGCCCCTTTTTTCACGGAGTCCCGCGGCCGGTCACGCTCACCAATGCCGCCGTGAGGGTGTCCGGTCCCCTCAAAGGTCACCTACCATAACTTGACAGGAGCCTGGGAAGCCAGATCAAGGGAACACCTGAGAGTCACAGACGTGACAACACCGGTTCCCTCCACGCCACACTTCCGCCCTGATGACGCCATCGCCCGGCTCCAAGATGGCTGCGCCACGCACGACGTCGTAACAAGAGGCCCCGCCCCTCAGCCGGGGGCGGGCCCCTGAGCGCCCCGCCCCCTCCGCGCTTCGACCCGGAAGGGATCTCCCAAGGCGGCAGCGAGCTTCCAGTGCCGCAGGCAGTTGAAAAAAGGATAGCGGCGGGGATCGCGGACCCGCCCAGGGTTTGGCGGCCCGGAACCTCCTGCAGGGCCTTCCCGCGCGGAGCCGTACAGTACTTTCTTCATGATAAACACCCCACGTTAACACCAGTAAGAGCGCCGGAAACCCTTGTTTGGCTCAAGCTTGCTATATAAATGGGCCGTCAGCCTCCGTGCTAGGAGTCCTCGTCCAGTAAGGACTTTTGATAACGACATCTGTCGCGCGGGGTTTCCTGCCGAAATCCCGGCCGTGAGGGGAAGCCCACTGACCCTGCTCTGCGGTCCCGGCGGCCGAGCGGCCAGGGCCCCGCGGTGCGTGGGCTCCTCCCGAAGCCGAGTCCCAAGAGCAGATTCGTCCTGGGTGAACCCGAGCAGCGAGCCTGGCACACGCTGGGGCCGTGAGCTTAGGCGGGTACAGGCCCTGGGCCTGTTCCTGAGCCTCGGAGTCCCGAGATACAGACCATGTGCGTCTTCCTGTTCCACATGATGGCAGAAGCCAGCATCACAGGAGGACTGGAGCGGCGGGGAAGGAGATGGAGTCACCTGTGGACTGCAGAG
Source organism: Balaenoptera acutorostrata (assembly GCF_949987535.1). NCBI lineage: Eukaryota > Metazoa > Chordata > Mammalia > Artiodactyla > Balaenopteridae > Balaenoptera > Balaenoptera acutorostrata. Next base: position 39,229,046 of record NC_080078.1, read on the forward strand.
CCATTAGAATAAACCACTTAACCAGAGTCACTTCCCTGAGACTTTATGACTCAGAGCTTGTGCCAACTAGAGCCCATTATTCCCTGGAATCATTTGTTGTATATTTTGCATATTGAGTCTAACAGCTTAAATTATTTTTGAAAATCGTTTTCAAACATTCAAAGATTATCCAAGAACTACCTAGTTTTTTGTGAGCTCTGTTTAACTGGGTGAAATAAAGCTTCTTTGGTATCTTCCAGTCCCCGTGTTCGCCTCTGCTGGTTTTGTTTCCAGGAACAGGAAACAAGTAGGCACGTCCCCCGGGGCCACTGTCTCTGTGCCTCAGGAGGGGGTCAGCCTGTTGTAACCCCAAGGGTCCCATGCCCACCCTGGGATGGAGTGCTGGCAGGCTGGGCCCCCGCCAGGCCTGGGTCCTGCAGCGTGGAACACTTGTCTTTTAGTTTCCTCACTGGAGACCAGGCCAGTTGTATGTAGGGTCTGACCTCCCCAAGGTCTGAAGCGAAGCTGCAGACACGGGGGAGGTGGTCTCACTCAGGCCTCATCACGCCTGCACGTGGGGCCGGATCTGCCCGGGCAGGGCACTCCATTGCTGGGGCACCATGTGGAAGAGAGCCCTGGTCTCAGGAGGACCCTGAGCAGGGAGCTGACAGCAGCCTGGGTGGCGCTGGGTCACCAGCATGCCCAGAAGGGACCAGGTGAGAGGCCGGCCTCAGCTCTGGCCCCTGCCCAGCAAGGCCACGGGTTGGAGTGGCATTGGGACAGCACCAGGCTGCAGGTCCCATCTGGTGGGGACATTTCCTGCCCCTGCTCCCTGAGCCCTCCTTGGGGACCCTGCCCAGAATGGGTCAGAGTACCCCATACACACCACTGTCTGATTCTTCCTGAGCACTAAACCTAGCACAAGGGGGACCCTGCCTCAGGGTCTCACCGCACCTCCCCCCATGCCCGCCCTGTCCCCAGGAGCCCAGCCCACACCCCCGCCCCAGACAGGAGCCCTGCAGGTGTGGGGCCTGGAGCAGCCGTTTCTAGGCCAGTCAGGAGCCCTGTTGGTTCTCACCAGCAGCCCAGTTAGTGGAGATAATTTCAGAAAGGCTGCTGGTCTCCCTGGATCTGCTCTGGGCAACTGCAAGGTGGCGTCAGCTGGAGCACAAGCCGTCACTGCTTCTGGAGCGTCCTCCTCCCACCACAAATCACTGGGCCTTTGCTCATTCCAGACCCACCCGGTACCCCTGGGGTGTCTAGGGTTCACAAGCCCAGCCTCCTAGGAAAGTGAGAAATAGGAGTTGCTGGGTCCCCCAACTCTCACCAAGGACGGGAGCTTCACAGGCTCACATGAGCAAGCATGCGTCAGCTCGACCACCACGTGGAGTTTTGGCCTCTGCCACATGGGGCTACCAGGGTCAGCACAGGGACCACTTCTGAACCCTGAGGGTCCACAGGGCAGTGGGTGTGACCAGCACTCATAGACAGGAAACAGCACCTCAGAGCAGGAGTGCAGACCCTGCACCCCACACAGCGCCCTCCTGCAGGCCAAGCTCCCGCCATCCTGATGACATGACGATGCCCCGGTATGTTCCAGTGTCATCACTAAGGCCTGTGTGCAGCTCTAAGGCTGATTTCAGCTGTGGTTACAGTGGAGCTCTCTGATCCACGGAGGAGAGATCAAACAGCGCCCGCAATGCAGGCCCCGGAGCAGACCACAGGGGCCATGCCCTGCCGAGTCACACCAGGGCATCTCCCAGAGGACTCTCGGGACATTGTTGGGCCAGAACCTGGTCCTGGGTTCCCTGTTCTGCCCACACCCTCAAGGGAAAGGAGTGGGTGGTGGCAGGCCCTGGCTGGCCTGGGTCTCAGTCTAAATCTTGAGCCAGTTCTGGGTGCTGACTCAACACCCTGCCCTGAGCCCCCACCCCTTGTGAGCTGGGCCCCCAGCCACAGGAGAGCCCCAGGTAGCCCAAGCAACACAGTGCACGCCCAGTCACAGGGCACCCAAGGGGCCAGGCAGGGGGGTGGAGTGAGGCCAGCATTGCCAGCCATCTGCCCTGAGGAGGACGCTGGCACCCTTGGCTCTAAGCCCCCCAACCCCCATAAATCCATAATAAAAATAATCCCTACTTTTCCTAACATGCCCCAGTTCCCGAAGTGCCTCCTGATCCGTCATCACACTGATGTGCCAGAGGGGCCGGGGAGGCGCAGCTGACCTTGTTTTATGCGATCACAACAGGGAGGGCCCAGGAGCCCAAGGCAGGCAGGGAACACCCCCTACCCTGTCCTGCCTTCTGAGTGGGCGCAGAGTCAGCCAGGGGAGGCTGCAGGAGCACCTGCCGAGGGTCTGGCCCCAGCTGCCCTGGGGAGCTGTGGGGTCTGGCCTCCGAGGGGATTGGTTGGTGAGCTGGACCCTGCCACCCACCATAGCTGCCCAGTCTGCCTGCCTCTGGCCTGGGAATGCAGGGCAGGGGCCGGAGCAGGAAGCAACTCCACCCAGGCCCAGGTGGCCTGGCCAGAACAGGCTCACACTGTGGTGGGTCAGCTCTGGGCCTATCAGTGGACACTGCTGAAGCCCCAGAGGGGTGTAGCATCTTGACCCCATCCTTGCTATTCCCACCTGGCCTGGTGACTCCAGCCCATGAGAGGCAGCAGGGGCTGGGGTACAACCTAACAGCTGATGGTCTTTGGTGCTGCACAACGTGACAGCCCAGGAGCCCATCCAGCCCAGTGGGAGGACACGTCACCCAGGGCCAGAGCTGACCCCACACTGCTCCCAGATGCATCTGCCACCCCCAGGGGCTGGCAGAGTGTGCCTGATGAAGCCAGATCCCCGGGGTCAACCCAGCCCTGAGGAGGGAGGGCAGAGAGTGGGGGCGGTGCCAGGGCCTGGCCCAGGTGGCAGGAGTGGGCGGGGCACCTGCCTGGGCTCTGCCCGCCTGTGTGCCCGGCTCACTTGTCCATCACTTCACCCTCACCATCACTTGGCCCTTGTCATCTTTGCCCTAGCAGTCACCGTCCAAGGTAGGTCTGGTGAACTGGCCCCTTGTGCTGAGCAGGAAACCGAGGCCTGGGGCTCTGGGGCTTGCCCAGGTCCCATTGGGCTGACATGGACCACCCTAACCCCCGAGGCGCCCTTGCCTGTCCGTCTTCGGGCGAGGACAGCCGCCCTGCGTGTCTCAACGGGCTGGCCTGACCGGTGGAGAGGACCCCTCCGTCCGTGGGCTGGCTGCGTGGGGAGCTGCGTCCGTGCGCCGTGCGCGCCGCCCGCAGTGCCTGCCGAGCCAGCGCCGTGCGCCGAGGCCGGGGGCGCGCAGGGCGGGCGGCGGCGGCTGCGGCTGCGGCGGCTGCGCGCAGGTAGGGCTGGAGGAGGAGGGGGAGGGGGCTGCGGACCCGGCTGCCACCGCCCCCAGCCTGGGAGGCCCCCGCCCACGTGACTCTCTGAGAACCTGAGCCGCCGGGTCGGGTGCTGGAACTCGGGGTCTCTAGGAGGGAGCCCCTGCTCAACCCCTGGCTGCCCCTGAGAAGCCCCCCTACTCCCCCGGCTCTCACCCTCGCTCCTGGCCGACCCTCCCAGGAGCTCCCTCCACGGCCTGAGGCAGGCAAGGTCACACTCCTGGCAGGACCTGCCCACATTTCCCGGGTCAAGGAAGTCGGTTCTCTGGCTCCCAGCCTCAGTGATGAGGGCAGGGGATGGGGGACAGCAAGGGGCTCCCTGGACCCCTTGAGTGGGCTGCAGCAGGGGAGACAAGGAGCGACCTGCCCTCACTTGACCACAGCTGGCCGGGTCTCCTGAGAGATCTGAAACTGTGGCTGTGACAGGCGGGCCCACCCTCAGAGACGGGGCCAGGGGCTTGTTGGCAGGTCAGAGGAGACACTGGGCAGTGGGAGGCTGCAGGGGTTCCAAGTCCTGGACCAGCTGCTCAGCCTGGGACCCCAAAATCCCCAGCACTTGCCTCCAGCCCCCTGGCCAGAGATGCAAATAGCAGCCTCACCCTCCTGGCCCCTGGATTAACCTGCCCTCGGGGTGGGCTTTGCCCATGCAAAGCAGGGGGAGGCACGTATGGGTATGGGTATGGGTGTGTGTGTCAGGGTCCCACCCCTGACACGATAGGCTTCTGCTACCGGGAGTGGAAAGTGGGTCTTGCAGGTGGAGGGTCAGGGGACCTGTCCTGTTCTGCTATCCCCCAGCACGGGGACATTACCCCACCTTCTCCAACCCAGAGGCCCAGCCTTGGTGAGGCTTTGCTGGTGGGTAGGGGTGGAAAGTTTTCTCTGCAGTTAATCAGCCCCATGGGAGGTGGGGGGCAGGCACGTGGGGCCTCATTAGTAGGGCCTCAGCTCCAGCCCTGTACCCTGGTGAGTGGCATGGGCTGTGGGGACCTCCCCAGGCAGTGAGCTGGTGTCAGTGTGATAGGGTGGGGCTCCCTCCCTCCCTTTGTTGGGGGGGTGGGAGGTGGCTCACCAGTGGGGAGGGAGCATCTGGAGGGTGATCCTAGGCTGGCAGCCCCCTGGCTCTGTTGATTCCTCCCATACCTTCTAGCCCCAGGCTGGCCACTTCCGAAGCCCCGGATGCCATGGAGGAGTGGGACGTGCCCCAGATGAAGAAAGAGGTCGAGAGCCTCAAGTACCAGCTGGCCTTCAAGAGGGAGATGTCATCCAAGACTATCCCTGAGTGAGTCCCCAGGACCCCATGGAGCCCCGGCCACACCCCACCCAAGGCCAGCCATGATTTGCATCTCATTTCCCTGCTCTGTGCTCATTTGTATGAGCCAAGACCACACCCCCACACACTGCCATCAGGCAGCACTTCTGAGGGAGGGCAGGTGCCCTCGTGCTCACCCCACCCTCCCCACCCACAGGCTCCTCAAGTGGATCGAGGACGGGATCCCCAAGGACCCCTTCCTGAACCCCGACCTGATGAAGAACAACCCGTGGGTGGAGAAGGGCAAGTGTGCCATCCTGTGAGGCCCCCACACCCCAGACTCACGCCTCCCTGTGAAGAGGACGACTCTGTAAAAAGTGTGACTTTTATAAAGAGTTTTCAAGGAGGTACATGCTTTTGTACATTTTCTAGGAGAGAAAAAGCAACACCCAGGCACCCAGTGTGTATCTGGGGACGTCTGGTGTGGCTTCAGGGTGTCCGGTGTGGATCCAGGGTGTCTGGCACAACCCCAGAGTGTCCAGCATGGACGGGGGGTGGGGGGTGGGGGTCCAGCACGGCCCCCATGGTGTCCAGCATAGATCCTGGGGACGTCAAGTGTGGGTCAGAGTATCTAGCACAGCCCAGGGTGGCAGCATGGATCCTGGGGGCTTGGCGTGGCCCAGGCTACAGCAGGTCCCTGATGTACAGGCTGCGCCGCACGGCGTTGGAGACGCCCTCCTTGAAGCGGAACCAGACGTCGCTCCTGCCCACCGCGGTGCCCATGCGCTGCTCGGCCGTGTCAGTCTCAGGGGCTGCGTGCTCTGCAGGGGCCACACGGTCGTTCCTCCACCCGACCCTGACCCCAGCCCCTCAACTGCCCCCACCTCCCCACACACCTGTGCTCGGGGCTGCTGCTCTCTTGACAACAACACGACCGAAGAAGTCCCTCTCAGGCTAAAGGAGATAGGCTGGTCAGGTTCATGGGGGCTGACCCACAGCAGACAGTCCCCTACCTGGGGGGAGGGCCCAGGGGCCATCTCCCAGGGAGGAGAGGTCTCGTGGCACCTCTGGGCAATGGCCCCCTACCCTCACCCCAACGCTGACCCTCTCTGCAAGTCCCTTCACCCTTCACCACCCTCACAGTCACCTGCTCCCTGCAAAGGTGAGGTCCAGGGCGGGAGGTGCCAGCATCCTGCCCAGATGAGAAACTGAAGCCAGGTGGAACCATCATGCTGAACAGCAGGGAGCTGGACCTCCAGGACTTAGAACCATAGCACTCCAAGGTCGCCCACCCAGGCCCACCTGGCCCCACCCTCTGGCCACCTAGCCCCATCCCCCCATTAGGGTTAGGGTTACCACACCTGCTCCTCCAGGGCAGCTCTCTTCAGGATGCACTCCAGCCGCTGCTCGTGGCTGCATGGGGCAGATGGCTGCGCCCCTTTCTCCCCAGTGCCCCCCAGGGGACCCCCGTCCACCTACAGGAAGTCACATACAGTGAGAGCTGACTGGGCAGGACCATACCAGGGACGGTGTCCACTCTGAGGGCCCTGCTCTGCCCAGAGCCCGGGGTGGGCTCACCTGGGGGCCAACCCTAGCCCGGGCCAAGGCCTCCACCCGCCGCATCTTCTCCACTTCAATCTCGCGGGCAATGAGCTGCTTGGCCTGGTAGGTGAGGGGCTTGCGGGTGGGCAGCTCGGGAAAGCGGCAGACATCCTCCACGTTCCTGCTCTCGGGGTGAGCAGGGCAGGGCAGGACACCAGGGCACTCAGTCAGCAGAGACGGGGCAGGAGCTACTTACTAGCACCGACCCCAACTGCCAGAATGCAACAATGCAGGACGGGGTCCAGTCCTGTCCCTGCCGCACCCAGCTCTGTGGCAGCAGGGGTGTTACCCACTCTGAGCCTGTTTCCCCAACTGTATGTGGGCTTGAAGAGGGCTGCAAGGGAGGAACTGACACAACGTGGCATGGCCTGGATTCAGGCCTGGGGCTGAGTGCTTGGGAACCAGCATCATTACTGCCTCAAGGATCTGCATGTGGACACCACTGCTGCCGGTCCTCCATCCTCACGACCCTCTCAGGACAGAGAAACGGGGCCCTGGGGAGCTCAAGGGCCCTCTGGGGGTAGCTCCCGGGGGCACTGAGAGACTCTGCAGTAAACCTCAGGTCCCAGGGCTGTGCCCACCTCACAGTCACATCTGGGCAAGGAATGAGCTAGAACTGACTCCCCCACCCTCCAATGGGGAAACAGACTCACACTTCCAAAGCCATGCATTTAGACTCGTGCCGAGCAATCACCATGGCACTTGGAGCCCAGCCCCCCAGCCTCCTGCCCCCAGGCGCTGCACAGACTCACGGCTCCAGCCTGTAGACATACTGCCCGTCGGGCGTGCGCTCCTGGCAGTAGGTGAGGCTATAGGCGAGCATGGTGCCCACGAGGCTGGCCAGCTGCTGTTTCTCTCGGGAGCTGTACAGCTGTGTGCTCACCTGTGGGCCAGTGGGCAGCAGGCAGGGGTGCTAAGCATGGCCAGGGGCCTGCCCCCACCAGGAGCCACAGCCCTTCCAGGCGAGGCACTCACGGGGCGCAGCTTGGGTGCGAGGATGTCCAGGAGCAAGCAGAGGGTGTCCAGGATGAGCGCCTGCGGTGCAGCCCGGCTGCGGGTGGCTGGCGTGATGCCCGACACCAGCGTCTGGATCAGGTTGTGTGTCCGGCTCATCCGATTCTGGGCCTGGGGTGGAGGGCGGACGAGGACCAAGTCACCCAGGGGCCCGGGGTTAGACCCTGGGTATGGGCAGGGCGTGGGGCGCACCTCCTGCTGGCTGCTGGGAAAGGTGATCCTCGGCACGTGGCTGGAAGCAAAGAGCAGGTGGAAGGCCGGGGGCAGGAAGGGCAGGTAGCGCAGCAGCTGGAAGCTCTGGCCGTGGTGGGCGGCCCGGCCCAGCAGGTCGTCGAAGGCCAGCCAGTCAAGGGCTATGCACACGGCCGCCATGCTGGAGTCCCGCAGCCTCAGCCGCAAGAAGTTGTCGAACAGGCCCTGCAGGCAGGTGGGCAGGCCAGTTTCCTGAGCCCCTCCAGCCTCATGCCCCTCCAACCCACAGCACAAGCACCACCCAGTGGGACCCTTCCCCTCCCACCTGCCTGCAAGGCCCAGGGTCTCAGGCACAGCTGCAAACACCAGCAAGTAGCCACAGGGCCCTGGGGACGGGGGTGGCCAGAAAGGCCCACCCTGCCACCCCAACTCTGGTTTGACCAAGACCCTGAGACATGTGAGAAAGAAGCCCCCAACCCCTCCCTAAAGGAAGTTCTGTTCACCAGAATCAAGGGCACAGAGCCCCCACTCTTGTTCCATGTGGGAATCCCTCCCCTCCAGCCACCACACTGCCCTCCACACAGTGGATTTCCAGATTTGCAAGCATCCCCAGCTGCTAATCCAAAGCTGCTTAGCCGGGGAGACAACTTACACCAGGCTTCCCAGGGGATGGGGGGCAGCCACCACCTGCTCTCTACCCCACGTGCGCCCACGTCCCTGTTCCCACAGCTCACATCCAGAATCCAGCCCCTCCCAGCTACTGCCGGGGCCCTTCAGATAGTTCCCCAAGAGCAGCCAGAGTGACCCCATCATACGACCCCATGCTGGCCATCCCCCTCCTGCCAGGGTCAGTCCTTCCTCCCAGCCTGTCCCTGCTCCCACCCCTTCTCAGAAGCCTCGTGATGCCCCATGTCCACTCCCCGCCCTCCCGCCCGCAGCGTGTCCCACTCACTGTCTGGGGATGAGAAACACTGCCAGATGCTGGCCTCCTGCCCCCCAGCCCCCCGCAGAAGTTTGAGGTAGAGCATGGTTACCTGGACCACCTTTTCGTGCTCACCCGCAGAAGCGGCCACATGCAAGATGTGGTAGAACCGCTGAGAGGCCGTGGTCAGGGGCACCTTGGCAGCGAGGGGCCCTGAGCCCATGTGCCCATCACCGAGCAGGAGTGTGTGGGTGGGCAGGGTTGGGTCCTGACCCACGCGGCGCCTGCAGAGAGGGCCCTGAGGCTGGAGTGGAGCCCCTGCCCCATCACCCTGGACCCAGCCCTGCCCACCCTATCCCTCCCGGTGGCACCAGCTTGTGTACGTTTACGATACCCTGAGGTCCCCGAGAAGGGACAGTGAGGAAGGCCGAGGCAGAGCCAAGCAGCCCCCAGGGCCGGGCAACCTCACACCCCATCAGCAAAGGCAGAGCTGGCTGGCATCCCAGGGCTAGGGTACTGTGGACGTCCAGACCAGGGCTGGCCTACCTACCTCTGGGCCTGGGGCAGCTGGAAGACCTCCTGCCACACGGAGAAGAGTCCCTTGCGCTGGTCCTTGAGGCCAATGCGTGTGGTCTGCACAGCCTGAACGCTCAGCTCCCGCTGGCCCCGCCCATGCAGGAACTGGACATGGGGTTGGGGGGTGGGGCGGTGAGGGTGGCTGACCCCCACCCGTGTAGAAACTGGACACGGCGGTGGTGCGGAGAGGGGGGAGTGCTGGCTGCCCCTGCCCCACCCCCTCCACGGCCACCTGCCCACCTGCAGGGCATTGATGCAGGCGCGGATGTCGTTGTCTGTCTTCTCGCAGAGGGCCGCCAGTGCGCCAGGGTCGGCCCGCATGCCCCGCCGCAGGGAGATCTGCAGGGAAGTGAGAGTGTGAGTGTCCCCCCGACCCCCACCCTGAAGCCACCTCCTCCCTAGAAACAGAGGTCAGCTCCTGTCCTATGGGAAGCAAAGGCCGAAAATCCCTGGGGAAGGACCTCGGTCGCTGCTTGTAACCACCCACCACCAAAGACCAAACTGTCCCAGCACCTCCACCCCATATTCTGGGACCAGCTGGGAGGCCGGGGGCCTGACAGCAGAGGGAAGGCAGCCCTCACGGACCTCCTGGAGCCGCTGCGTGAGCCTGGAGGGCAGCGTGGGCGGGAAGTGGAGCAGGAGCGCCTGCTGCTTCAGCTGCCGAAGGGAGGGCGCGAACCTGTGGGATGAGCGGTTTGCACAGCGAGCCCACCTGGCCAGGGGAGCCAGGGTGCGTGCCACAGCCCAGCAGGCATGGGGCACGCCCACCCAGCGGAGACCCCGCCCCGCCCCACTCACTGGTCATTGCAGATGCAGATGATGGGCCTCATCAGGATCCCCCTTTCCGCCCGGCGCCGCCGCCCCCCGCCCGTGGGCACAGCGGGGCCCCCTGGATCTGCCTCCTGTGGGCCCTGGCGGTCCAAGACGCTCAGAAGAACATTGATGGCGGCCTGGGGGGACATGCAGACGGCGGTGAGTCACAGCCCCCACTGCCTGCCCACCCGGCTGCAGCACACCCAGGAGGCCCACCGTGGGGGCCCCGTCGATCTCATCGATAACCAGGCAGTTGGGCCTCCCACCAGTGCCCAACACCGACTCCATCTGCGTGGCTGCCTCAATGCGCGTTCGGAAGGCCTCAGGGCTGCGGTCATCACTGGAACCAAGAGGCCAGGGAGGGGCTGTCAGGGCAACCATGGCCTCAGCAAGGGCAGCAGCCAGCGTCCCCAGCAGGACAATCTCCCAGGGCAGAGCCACCACGTGTACAACTCACGGATGCTACACAAAGCCACCCCATGACACTGCGGCCAAATCCCAGTGAGCCCTGAGGATGGACAATTCCACAGTCCACCACCCCCAGACTTTCAGGGTTGTATCCCAGGCTCAACCAGACACATCAGGACAAAGGGAGACCTGGCCCTCCCCCAACTCACCTCGCGTTCATCTCCACCACAGAGTACCCAGCATGCCGCGCAATCACGTGGGCCAGAGTGGTCTTGCCCAGCCCTGGGGGCCCACACAGCAGCGCCACCTGCAGCCAAGGCAGGAGAAAACGCACTGTAACCCACACCACCTCACGGAGTCTGGGAGACCCTGGCCCAACCGCCAGAGACTGAAAATCCTATCCCATGAAGCTCGGTGCTAAGAGATGTTCTCCTGTCCTGCCCCAGCCAGTCACCAAAGGAGAACAAGCCCCTGCCTGCTGGTCGTGCAGAGCGAGAATAAAGCCTTGCGTGAAGCAAGTGACGTTTGGACCTGACAAAGACACAGCTGTTACTGATGTGACTAACACCCATAACCAACCCAGAGTCCAGCGTAATCACTGTAGGGAGGTGCAGGGCCCTGCAAGGAGTGCTAGTCTTATCTAAGTCATTAGAAAAAAGGACTCAAATCCCAGCTCACGCTGCTGACACTCCTCACCAAGACCCTGACATCATCCCACCTACAGCCTCGAGGACAGTAAATGTGCCTCATGGCCCCCAGAGGCTGCAAAGGTGCCAGCCATCCAGAGAACAGCCCACAGCCAGGTGGGCTCACCTTCTGCCGGGGCCGCCCGCTTGGATCCAGCTCAGCCTCCAGCATCTCCTCTAGCACCTGTCCGTGGCTTTTCCACTTGCTGGAGGCTGTGGCCTCCTTGCCACCACGGGCCGGTTCCACACTAGGTCTGGGCTTCCGGGTGGGCCGCTCTCGGCCAAACACCACCAAGTCCCACAGCTTCAGCCACTTGAGGAGGCAGCGGTTGGTGAACTGCAGGAAGAGAGGCCCGGCCTTGGAGGGCAGCCACCAGCACCAAGGACTCCTAGTGCCTGCCCCTCATGTTACCCTACTGTCATGAACCCAGAGACACACACAGGGATGCTAAGACTGAATGACAAGTGATGACCAGTGAAAGGCCCTATACTGGCCTCAGTTCAAATTCCTCCTCTAAATCCTGACACCTCTGTGGGCTGGCAAAATGAAGACCTGCTAGGCCCTAAGTTCTTTTCTCTCGACAACAAAGAAGCCAGTCACACTTCACTTAAGCGAAAACAGGACCTCACATCGTCACTGAGCAGCTCCGTATAGCGTTGGGGTGCGAACTCATCCACCCAGAGGCAATGCTGGGAGGCATCTTGGCTGTCAGCCGGCTCCTCCTCAGGGGCCCCCGAGGGCTGGGGCCCCTCCTCCACTTCCTCTGACCTAAGACTGGAGAGCATTGTGCCCTGAGCCACTGGGCCTTAACCCCATGCAGAGATCACACCCCCCAGAATACATGCCGGTGGTCAGCAGTCCAAGGACCGGTGAGGACCTCAGAGGTGGAGGGGCCCACTGTGTCACCTGCACAGTGTGTCCGAGAGCCGCTGGGCCTCGTCCAGCAGTTGCTGCCGCCGCTGTGCAGACAATGGGGTTGGAATCAGGATGGCTCAGCCAGCCAGTCACCCCAGAGCTACCTCTCCCTTCCCAGCAAACCCCAGCAGACCCTACCTCGCTGTCGATCTTCTCCTTCAGGGAGGCAAAGGACACGCCCAGCAGGTCCAGCTGGCCACGGCCACGCCAGCGGATGTCAAGAAGAGGGCTCTGCAGGTAAGGGAGGGCATCAGTCATTCTCCTCTAGGTTATGGGATTTCTACAGCCCGCCTCCCAACAGTGCTCAGGGACCTAGGTGGCATTCCCTAGCATCAATGGGCCACGAGGAGCCCCTTCTCACCAGGGACCCCAAGGGATCATTGGAATGGCAGCAGATCTAAGGTGGAGAAAAGAAGAAAAAGTGAAAAAAAGCAAAAAAAGAAAGGAGGAAAAGAAAAAAGAAGAGAAAGAGAAGGAAAGTGAAGGAGAAAGATGGCTCTCCCGAGTGGAAGACTAGAGGCCAGATGGACCTCTAGAGGAGTTCCCAGGGTCAGGGTGGGGGATGTGATGTCCAGGCCCCTGCTCATGTCTGCACAGCACCCACCTGGACCCCAGTGCCCACTGGGTCAGCCCGAAGCACCAGAAAGGCCCGGTCGCCGCCCGTGGAGGTCACATTGATGTAGTCCTCCAAGACAGGGGGCCGCCTCAGGACAGGATTGCGGGCAGCTGGCGAGGCCCTAGTGAGAGCCACATCAGCCCCGGTGTCCAAGGGCCTGGGAAGGGACCATGACCATCTTGGGGATTCTTGGGGAAGGGACCTGGATCCACTGCTGGCTACCCAGCCCTCCCACAGGCCCACAAGTCCCCAGGCCTCAAGACCTTGTCGAAGAAACCGGATCCTTCCAAGATACTGAGATACCTGTACCCCAAGCTACACACCCTTTGCCCCACAGCTCAGCAGGGACCTCAGGACTCGGTGGGGGGGTGATGTCCTGAGTGGGGGAGTCAGGAGGCAGCAGCTCTTCCATCTCATCGGACCTGAAGTTCAGTCTCCTGGCAGCTTCCAGCCTGGATCGTTTGACTTTGGGGGCTGGAGAGACACATGAAAGGAACAGAGGTCCTTCCCCAGCCTTGAACCCCACCCCTATGCTCTGGGCCCCCGGAAAACATACTAAGGGGCAGGGGTCTGTCCCCATGGATGTCAGCGGCCAGCTGCCTCTTCCTGGCACCGCCCTTGCTGTTCCTTGGAGGTCCGCCTGGAGAGCAGTGAGTGGCAGCGTTCCCTCCAGCAATGGTCTCCTCGAATGTCAGGCGGGGCCGACCCACGGTGGGCCAGGGGTCCCTGGAAGGTGACATGGCGGTTGTCCCTGCGGAAAGAAAACTCACAGCAGTCGTCCAGGGCAGCTCGTCTGCACACACAGTCACAGCCCCCGAGATCGGCGGCGCTGCAGGGCACTGCTGTCTCTAAAGTGGTTTGCTGCCTCCCGGCCTTCGCGCCTCCCCTCCGAGCAGCCCTCCTGGAATCCCCGGCTGGGCCAGACCCTGTCGAGCTACGGGGGACGAGGCCACGGCAGTGCCCACGCCTACCTTCCAGCTCGGCCAGCACCTCGAGCTCGGCCGCGAACTGGCTGTGGAAGTCGTCCTCGACGCCGTACAGCTCCCGCTCGTAGTCCTCCATGGCCGCCCGCCGCCGGCTACGAACCTCCCGCGCGCAGCTCCAGCCCCAAGCGACCCGGCGCCGCCAATCAGCGGCCGCCGTACCTGGGCGCTCGCCATTTGTCAGCGGGAGGGGCGGGGCGTGGGCGTGGCTGCGCGCGCAGGCCGGGCGGGGCCGAGTCTGTACGTTGGAGCTGGAGCGGCGGGACCCGGGCGCTCTCCATTGGTCAGCACGGCCGCCCGTCCGCGCCGTGGGCGGGACGTGGGCGGGACTGAGCGCCGGGGCCGGGCCGTGCAAGGCGCACCTCTGTGGTTCGAGTGGCGGCTCCGGGGCCGCTGGGCCACGAGGCAGGAAGACGCGAGGGCAGGAGCCAGGGCCGGGCAGCAGCATCGGGGGCCCAGACGGCGCATCTCAGCTGCAGGTCGATCTCGGAGTGGGCAGGGGCGCGGGAAGTGTTCGCAGTGGAGTCCGCCGGGCACCTCTCCGCCTGTGCCCATCAGACGCGGGAGGCAGGGCAGGGGACGTCTACGTGGGAGAGGGAGAGCCCCATCCCCTGCCCTGCACCCCACCCCACTCAGGAAAAGGCCCCTATCGCGCGTCCGTGGCCCGTCCGGGAAGGGTCCGTGGGAGCGGGCTGGAGGGCAAGACTGCTCCCCAGTCCTGGGTCTGGCAGGACTGCCCCACAGCCAGAGCCTAGGGCAACACTAGCTCCCCTGATATTGGCCAGATCCCTGCTACTTGACTCAGAGGTGGGAGTGCAGGCACACAGTAGGTCTGCAAGCTTGCCTGACACAGCCTCGGTGGCTTCAGACCCAGGGCCCTGGGGAGCAGGGGTGTCCACGCCAGGTGGGCAGGACCCTGATGTGGGCTGGGCACCCCATGACCCTGCTCCATGCACTTGCCCTGCATTGCAGCCACCATGGAGCCAGGCAGCGTGGAGAACCTGTGTGTCGTGTACCGGAGCCGTGACTTCCTGGTGGTGAACAAGCACTGGGATGTGCGCATCGACAGTAAGGCCTGGTGGGAGACGCTGACCCTCCAGAAGCAGCTGCAGCACCGTTTCCCAGAGCTGGCCGACCCTGACACCTGCTACGGGTTCAGGTACCCACAGCAGCCTCCGTCGGTGGGAAGCGGCCCACAGCCCAGCCACCACTGATCCTCTGCCCCACGCCAGGTTCTGCCACCAACTGGACTTCTCCACCAGCGGGGCACTCTGTGTGGCCCTGAACAAGGCAGCCGCAGGCAGTGCCTACAGGTGCTTCAAGGACCGGAAAGTCACCAAGGCTTATCTAGCTCTGGTAAGGCCCGGCTGGTCCTTGAAGCAGGAGACTCCAACTCTCAATCCACTTTGGTAGCCTCTGGCTGTCAGGTGGGTTTCCCAGCAGTGGTGGGTGACCCCATGAGCGGCGTGTGACCCCCTTCCTGGCAGGTGCGGGGGCACGTCCAGGAGAGCCGAATGACCATCAGCTATGCTATTGGCAAGAATAGCACAGAAGGCCGGACCCACACCATGTGCATTGAGGGCACCCAGGGTACGGAGGGCAGGGGGTGGGGGCCAGGGGCACAGTCGTCCAGTGGGGACCCTGAGTAGGCTGGAGCAACCCGAGCAGGCGACCTGGGCTGGGGTGGACTCGGCCATGGAGCTGGCCCAGCCAACTCTCTGGGCTTTCCTTGCTCCCCTCAGGCTGTGAAAACCCAAAACCAAGCCTCACTGAGCTGATGGTCCTGGAACACGGACTGTATGCAGGTGATCCTGTCTCCAAAGTGCTGTTGCAGCCTCTCACGGGTGTGTCCAGGGCGCGTGCCCAGGTCTCCTTGCTGTCTGCTGATTGTGTCCTGCCTCGGGCATCTCCTGGCACAAGGCACCGAAGTGTCCCCATCACGCAGGAAAGGAACCTGCCCGGGGTCTCCCAGCATCGCTGGCCAGGCTGACTCCTCCCCCACACTCAGCCTCACAGCCTGCAGCCTCTTGCCCCGTACGAGGTCGCTCTGGCCTGGGTTCTCTAGTTGATCGAGCACCGCCCTGGCCTCACCAGGGGCAACCCCAGAAGTCGCTTTTGTTCTGAGTTCTGACGTCTTTGTGGCATGAAACAGGGAGGTCTGCTGCCCCCAGGGGTTGCGTGAGGCTTCAAGGACGGTGCTGAGCATGACATGAATGGGTAGGGGGTGGGCATGGGGTGGCGCCCCTGCCTGACTGGCCCCCTCTCCTCCCCAAAGGACGGACACACCAGCTGCGCGTGCACTGCAGCGCCCTGGGCCACCCCATCGTGGGGGACCAGACCTATGGCCAGGCCTCGAGCCAGGAGGACCAGCCCTTCCGCATGATGCTCCACGCCTTCTACCTGCGCATCCCCACGTGCACCGAGTGCGTGGAGGCCTGCACGCCCGACCCCTTCGTGCCCACCCTCGATGCCTGCTGGAGCCCCCACACCCTGGTGCAGCCACTGGACGAGCTCGTCCAGGTCCTGCGGGCTGCCGCAGACCCTGACCCCACAGAAGGGGGCCCCAGGCCCTGCAGCCCCTCCACGCCCCTGCCCGCGCCGGGCCGGCCCCCACCGACCCCTGCCAAGCTCCCTGAGACAGAAGCACAGCGGGCCTCCTGCCTGAAGTGGCTGTCGGAGTGGACGCTGGAGCCGGACAACTGAGAGCATCATGCTGGGGTGGGGATGGCAGGCTGGGACTCCAAGGGTTGGGGGCTGCGGGTCACAGTCCTGGACCCATCCCTGCAACGGCCAGGCCTGGAGCGGGGCCGGCAGGGCCAGCAGGGGGAGCCAGGCAGCTGTGATTCCAGAGGATGAAGCTCTTGGGCTGTGGGACCCACATGGGCCTCCCTCCCAACACCCCAACCCCCACAAACTGCCCCAGAGCGCCTCCCAGGTTCTAGAGCCTCAACCCCAGGAGCTTATTTGTGGACTTGATCGGGGTCACCCTGGAAGAGGCAGAGCCAGGACCTGGCCACCCTCGAGGTGGGCTCCTCCTGGGCCCCCAGCCAACACCCCAGAGCACCCTGCTCCACGCTGCTTTGCTTGGACCCTCTGTGCCCATCACCCCAGCCTGGCTGGGTTCTCCATCTGCAGACCTCAACCCTCCTTGCTAGGCCCGTCCGACCTTGTGCCTTTGCTTCTGCTATACTCTGCCTCCTCCACCCACAACCTGAGTGTCTCACATGGTGGTGGGTGTGGGCCACACTCCTCAGCCCCCACCTCACGTGCCATCCCTCCAGGCCTGCCCTGAGCGCTGCTCCATGGGGTCTTCCGAGCCCCTAGTTGCGGCTGCTGCCTCCACCTGCCTGGCAATTTCCAGGCAGGACCTCAGCCTGGGAGCAAGGGCAGCCCGCCAGCCCCCGCCTCCTCCATGCCCACAACACGGCCACGCCTCCCCAGCCATAGCTGAGCTCTGAGAACTGGGAATAAATGCTCAATGACTGACCTTGCAAGTGACCATGAATGTGCCTGATGTGGGGATTTCAGGGGGGCTCACACCCCCACCCCATCCCTTCACTGGACAGACCTTTGCCCTAGCCCCCAACAGGAGCCAGGACGGACCTTATAATCCTAGCTGCTGACCTGCCAGCCCCCCACTCAGTGAACACCCTGCAGCCCTGGTGTGGGGGCTGGGCTCTGAGTAGGGGACAGAGCTGGGTCAGCTGCATCTCTGGAGGACCCCCCAGACCCCCAGCCATAAACATCAGAGCATCCACCTGGTCCTACCAGGGTTCTCCGTAGAGCTGCTGCCCTCACAGTGCAAACCTTGGGGCCCTCCAGCGCCTCAGAATGCCACGGGAGGGCTGGCGCCTAGGCCTCCAGCCAGTTTGAGGTCACACACCATGTCCCTGTGCCCAACTAGGCCAGGCCCCTCCTCTCGGCCGGCCAAGGCAGACAGGCCCTATTGTGGGGCTCCTGGGCTCGTCCCACCTGTAACCACAGCAAGCTGTCAGCCCGGGTGGAGCCAGAGGCAGCCCCCCCACCCCACCCCCACCCCGCATGGGGCCTCTGCAGAGACCTAGGTCCCAGCCTCTGCTCCCCCGTCTCCTCATCTGTAACAGGATCGGAGGGGCCCACAGGGCAGCAGCCCGGACAGATAGATGGCTACTGTGATGTGCCCAGCATGACCCTTTCTCATCAGACGGGGGCGGGGTGGGAGAGCATCGCCTTCCTGGCACTCCCAGCACCTCACCTCCTTGCTGAGGACTGCCCCACCTCTCCCCCCACCACCCTCCGCTCCACCTCCTTCCCACTACCTTCACCCTCTGCCCTCCTCTCCCCGCCACCATCTAACCCCCCCACCCTAATGCCCTCCTCTGCCATCAACTCTTACCTGTTTCGCCCCCTTCTCAGCATTTCACCACTGTCTCCTCCTTAGGTCCCTGCGGAGCATCAGCCCCTCACCCCCAGCGCGGCCCGGCCCACAGACCCTGCTCAGTGAGTGTGTGTAGAGAATGAAGGAATGGTCCCCAAAGGACTCAGGGCCGTGAGCCCACCTTGTGCAGGCTTCCCGCCTCTCCCCACGCCCCCTCCTCATGGCCCCACCCCCTACGCCTCTGGGCGGTGCTCAGCCGCCGTCATGCCTGCTGTTGCCACACGGGGTCACTGCTGACCCCGGCCCCTCATAGCCCTGTCCTCTTGAGACTGCGGTGACCTTTGGAAGTTCCATTTCCCATGGACACACCCAGTTGCTTCCCAACTGCTGGCACCTGCCAGAGGGTCTGGACCTACAGGGGCTGTGGCCAAGCCAGGACCACCCTGACAGCCCTTCCTTCCAAGTGCCCCCAGGGGCCCCTCCCCACCCAGCTCAGGCAGGGCTACCCCACAACACCACAAAGGGTGGCCAGGTCTTCCTCCCTGTGCCCCAGCGACTGGCCACATGTTGGGGCCCTCCCTGGGGCACAGGTCCTGAACTTGGGAGGGCGTTTCTCATGCCAGGACAGAGAGAATCGTTTTTCTTCGGCCGGGTGGCATCACCGCTGTCCCCCCCAACTCAGGTCCCAGGAAGCTGCTGGTGAGGCCAGGGGGCCAAGGGTCACCCCCATCCCCACCCTTCTGTAGCCAGGAGTCTCGGCTGGGCCAGGACCCAGCCTCCAGGGCCCCCACCCCCGACCCCGGCCACAGGGACGGGAGCACACAGCCACTGCCATCACGTGGCCGTGGGGCTCCAGCCCCTGCTTACTGCCAAATGGCCTGAGGAGGTCAGCCAGGTTGGGGCCTTGGGACGACCCTGACTGACGGTCTGCAGGGTAGGACCAGTTGGCTGAGGGGGGGCCTGGGGTAGAGCGGAGGGCAGGTGTGACCCGCCGCAGAGCACTGACCTGGGCATGACAGCCTGGCTCAGGGCCCATGGGCTGAGCCTGCAGAGCAAGCGACAAGACAGACAGGAAGACGCGTAGACTGGACAGACAGACAGGCGACAGGCAGAAAGGAGGGAGGGAAGGCAGGATGAAAGGGCGACAGAGGCCCATGGGTAGGAGCTGCCCCGGGGATGTTCCACGTATATTTCCCCTCTCCCCACAGCCTGGCTCCTCCCCCTAAAGAGCCCTGTCAGCCCCTCTGAGAACCCCCAGGGCCACAGATCCCGACCTTGCTCCCTACAGGTATGCTGCCTCTCCTGTTGGCCCCAGGACATGAGGTCCCCCCAGTCCATCTGCCCCCCACAGCCTACTGTGGGGCAGCCCATGAGCGGTCACGCTCCAGGGGGCACAATGTCGGCAGGTCAGGAGCACACCCAAGTGCCCAACCCAGCCGCAGGGCCCAATCCTGCCCCTGCTCACTCTGTGTGGACAGGGACAAGCCGTCAGCCAGCGTGGGCCTCAGTCTCCTCGTGTGTACAGCGAGCATTGTGCTGTGCTGCTGGCGGGGGCCAGATTCCACGAGCAGTACGGGACAGAGATGGGGACGGGCGTGACTCTCTACAGCCCAGCACTTGCTCTGTTGCTGTGGTCATTTGTCCACCCGGGGCCTGGGGCTTCCCTAGAGGTCAAACCCAAATGGGGCAGCCAGCATCTGGCCTCCTGCACTCACTGGCCTATGGGGAGTGTCCTCCAGCCAGGCCTGGACCCTGGGGTGGGTGGAGACCCCACCACCAAGTGACATCCCACCCCCACAGATCCCTCAGCATCCAGAGCTCCAGCAAGCCCTCAGCCAAAACCGAGCGCTCCAGAGCTGACCAGCCAGCCTCAGGGGGTCAGTGCTAGAGCCCAGGGTGAGCCTGCCCCCCTCCAGTAGGACCCGCCCCCTGGACCCCGCCCGCCCTCCAGACCCTGGGGGTCACTGGCCTCACTGCCACACACCCTGCCAGATGGAGCTGAGCTGGCCCTCTTGGTGGCCAAGGGGCCCTTGGAAGCCCATCCTGGGCCAGCTGGACGGGGAGTCACTGGACAGTTTTCAGGGGAGAGGGGCTGTCACCACAAGCTCTGGGTGCCCTTCAGCTCTAGATGCTGCGGCTGGACTCCCATGGGGACTATCCAGGGGCCGGGGAGCGATCCTCGGCTGGTCCCTCCAGCTGTCGGTCCCCCAGGGTCAGCACCTCTGCTTGTCTGCGGGGCTGGCTCGATGGGCACGTGTGGCCCTTGATGCAGGTGGTAGTTGTTCAGTGGCTGAACCCATGTCATGGGGGCTCAAGGCCCCAGAGACCTCTTGGCCCTGCCAAGCAAGGGCAGATGTGGTGAAAACTGGGGCCAAGGGCCAGCCTGGGGCACCCAGCCCGCCCCACCTCATCTGGGGAAGAAGTGTCTGTGGGCACCTTCATTCCCAACCCTCCCGCAGCCACACCTCCTGCTCTGCCTTGGAGACCTGCCCTGTGGAGCCATCCCCGTCCTGGGCCCCAGGGTGCTGGGCACCAGGGCCACATGTGTGGCAGGCACAGCTCTCCCATTGAGGCTGCCTGCACACCCTCCCCGCCCCACAGTGCACACATGTGTGGACATGCATGGCCGGCTCTGCTCCAGTATCCACAGTACAGAAACGCCACACGTCACTCAACCCAGGCCCCACAGTGGGGCCACATGTGCCTAAGATCCCTGCAGGGGACACATGAACCACATGCACGTGTGCACATAGATGTGCATGCTCCCGGGTGCACACGGATGTGCATGTGTGCTCACACACGGATGCCAGCACACATGGCAAGGGCAGGTGTGCACGTGTACAAACGCAGGTGTGACCCTCAGGGCAAGGTCATGGCTGAGCCAGGCCCCCCAGGGGAGGGGTGTGTGCTGGGCAGCCGCCAACTGTGAGCTAAGCCTCCCGCTCCTGTGAGGCTGGGGAGCAGGTGCCCGCTGCTCTTGGGGCCCCCAGGGGCTGACAAGGCAGCATCACCTGGTATAGCCCCAGCCCCTCCCCTACACGTCTGCCTGGCGGGCATCACTGCAGGAGTGGGTGGCCGGCAGGGCAGGGTGCTGAGCGAGGCATGGAGGTGAGTGGAGACCGTGGTGCCCCCACCCTGCACCACCCCTGCGCCCCGAAGCTTAGTTGCAGGGACTGACACAGAGCAGGGTGGGACCACTGGTGTCTGGAGCTCCTGGCGCCACGTCTACAATATCCCCGCTTCCGATATCTGCCGCCTGGACCTGGAGCAGCCTCCTTCTAGGACAGACAGAGTTCTTGGTGCTCAGGTGAGGGGTGGGAGTGGGACGTGAGCCACGACCAACTGGACGCACAGGGCCCCAGCTGTGAGGCTGGCCTCTGTGCGGCCCTGGGCAGGTAGCTCAGCCCCTCTGAGCCTCCGTCTTGGCCCCCACTTGGGGCGGTTACTTCCCCATCTTCCTCCTGGGCCATGCAGAGTCCGGAGGCCCACAGGTGCCCCAAGCCAGCAGCCCATGCAAGGCCGTGGTCCAGGAGCCAGCAGTGTGGACCAGGCCCCCTGGCGCAACCCCCTCCCCAGGCCTCAGTTTCGGTCTCCACCATGGCCAGGGCTGCCAGCAGGCTGCAGCATGGGTTGTGCCCGGGGCCAGGTCTCACTGGGTATCCGAGGCCCTGAGAAGGGAAGGGGGCTGCCTGGGCCGCCTGGTGTGGGGGTGAAGCTGGGGCTGCACCAGGGCAGGTTGGGGGCCAGCAGGCCTCTCACCCCAGCTGCTGCAGGGACTCACTGGGACCGCCTCCCACCCCCATCCCC
This sequence comes from Balaenoptera acutorostrata, assembly GCF_949987535.1. Taxonomy (NCBI): domain Eukaryota; kingdom Metazoa; phylum Chordata; class Mammalia; order Artiodactyla; family Balaenopteridae; genus Balaenoptera; species Balaenoptera acutorostrata. The sequence goes on from NC_080078.1 coordinate 39,250,568, forward strand.
GAGCTGTTGAGAGAGCTGTCCACTGGAGACACGGCAGCCCAGCTGTGGATCCCCTGAGCCCTGACCTGCGATAAGAAAGCCGGGATTTGGCCTGGCTCCCCCTCTGCCGCTCCCTTTTGTTCCAGAGACACATTGCTTGTGGGTTGTGCCCTCCTGAAAGACGAAGAGACACGGCTGCAGCCCAAGGTTTGGGGTCACCTGCCCTGCATGGCACCTGTCCTGTGTGACCCTGGGTGGTGACCTCCCCTCTGTACCCTGCCCCGGCCTCACCACCTCCTGTCTCCTCTCCAGCTTGACCCGGACCCGCTGCCTCTGACCCTGGTGCCTTCCTGCCAGGATGACCAGTGGGCACTGCACAGCCATGGGCCCCAGAGCAGGTGAGATGACTCTCCCTCCCCCTCTTGGGGGGCAGCTCCCATGGCCGGCTCCTCGGGGTGGCAGGATCACCCTCTTTCCTCCTGAGCCTCTACTGGGGGTCTGGGAAGGGAAGGGGGTAGCACAGATGGGGCACTGTGGATGGGGGTCCTGTTGGGGACAAGGCAGGGACAAGGGGGGCCATGGCTAGAAGGGACTGAGCAACCGAGGAGCAGAAGGTGGTAGCTGACCCCTGTCCCTCTGCTCAGGGGTTTCAGGGCTCAGACTGTGAAGACAGAGCCACAGGGGGTGGAGGGAGAAGGTGCACACATGTGGACACTGGTAGGCATGCATACAGGCCATCACATAGGTGTGCACATGCTTCCACACAGTCACATGCCACCAGATACACATGCGAACACGTCGTCGCATGAGTGTATACACTGCCACACCAGCAGGCACACAGGTCTACTGTGTAGTCATGCATGCCATCCCACACATGTACACCCCACCACACTTATGTATACACCACCACCCCTGTACATACCATTAGGGGCACAGGCATACAGCATCAGACAGTTGTGTATACAGGTAGACACACTGCCACACATGTTCACCTGATCACACAGCACGCTCAGACCCAGGCTGGCACACAGGTGACCAGCACCGTGGAGCTCCCAAGGACTCTGTATTGGGGCTGTCACAGGCCCACCCGGGACACAGGGAGCCCTGGGGAGACCCACACTGGACGCTCCCACACAGATGCTTATGGCCTGTTCTGTTCCAGGTGCCCTGGTGAGCCTGGGCCTCGCCTTCCTGGTGTCACTCACTGCCCACTGCTCTCATCCCCAGGCCGAGGGTGCCACCCAGGGAGGGCTGGATGTCAGCAGGGCCAACCTGTGGGCCAGGTGAGTGCAGGTTCGGAGTCACAATCAAGTTTCCGCAGCAGATTCCTTGGCAGGCCTGGGTGGGGGTGAGGAGGGACCATTTCCAGGGTCTGCATTTGACGGCCCAGGCATGGCCGGGGCAGGACTCTGATTCCCGGCTCCGATATGGGGGGCCTGGCCCTGCCTGCCGAGGTCACTCACTGGAGATGGCTCAGGGCAGCTGGTGTCCTTCATCAGAGTCACACCCACATGGCTGGGACAGGACCCCAGGCCATCGCGGCTGGCTGGGGCCCAGGTCCCCCCTCCTCGGCCCGGCAGACAATCACTTTTTTTTTTTTCTGGGGGATGCCGCGTCATGCGGCATGTGGGATCTTAGTTCCCCGACCAGGGATCAAACCCACACCCCTTGCATTGGAAGCACGGAGTCTTAACCACTGGACTTCCAGGGAACTCCCAACAATCACTTCTTGTCCTGAGGCCTCTCAGCTTTCTTCTTTCCGCCCCAAGCTTTGCTGCCCTCTCAGGTCCCAAACTGAGACTCTGTCCTGGTGGGGGTTGGAGGCCACTGATCTGCCATCAATCAATTGATCAATCAGTTGACTGATCAGGCAGGGCTGGAGGCCAAGATGGACCAGCTGGGCCCAGGCTAAGGTCTCATGAGGCCTGACCCTCTCCTGTGCACGGATCTTACTAGATTCACATCACAAGGAAGGCCTGGCTGCAGTCACACAACAGGTGCCCTTCAAAACCTCAGCCATCGCTGGGACCTCAGAGCCCCAAGCTCTGGAACTGGGCCTCAACCAGATCCTGAGTCTGGACAGGGGCCACTTTTAAGCCCGGCTCATAGCACAGAGCCCAGCACCAACAGGGCGCCCTCGGGGGAAATGTGTGGTGTGCATATGCTGGCAGCCAGAGCCTTGCTGTCCACACCTCCTGTGTCTCTCACCCCCACCCTGTGTTGAGGAGTCTGACCTCCACCCCAAATGCTGCAGTCTGGGGCCCCTACTCCCTCTGTCCCTCACTGTCTGTCTCCTTTCTGCCCAGTGCCAACACCTCCCTCCTGCAAGGCTTCTGGTGCCAGCCGGCCAGTCAGCTGTCCCGGGACCAGCTTGCCGCTCTGATCAGGAGGATGGAGACGCAGCATGTCCTCCTCGGAGCCTGGCAGGTCAGCGGCGGCCCCTGCTGAGACTGCCTGGGTGTCGAGGGTAAGGGCAGACTCCCTGGAGAAGGGCCCCGGGGACGGGCAGGAAGGGAGGCATCCCTGGCAGAGGACCCAGGCAGCAAGGGCCAGGAATGTGGTGCCAGGACACGGAGTAGCTCTCCTGAGCACACGGGCCCTGTGCTGGAGAGCTGTACTGATTGTCTCTAAGCCGACACAAGATGCGCCTCTCAGGTCACCCGACGGACAGTAAGTCAGCCTCTGAGGTGGGCTTCTCCCTCCCTTGGGTGATGTTCCAGTGTGGCCCACTTTGGACTGTTTCCAGGACTTCTCACCAATCACCCACAGACCCCTGCCTCTTGTTCTTGGTTTGGTGAGGGCTTGCCTACCTGGCCTTCAACTGGCACCTGTGGCCGATCCTCCGGGCTCCCCGAGGGCGAGGGGTCTTCCAGCCTGCTGGCCTCTCCTCCACCTGGGCTGTGAGAGGGGCCAGCTGAGCCCACCTGGACCCACAGCTGACCCAAGTGTCACCAGTCCCTGAGTTTAATAAAAGGAAGGAAAGAAGGAAAGCTATTATTTTGTCTTATTATAAAATTAATATAAAATTAGTAATAAATCTGAAACAACCCCAAAGTAGGCCAAGTAAGTGGGACAAAATGTCCCGGCAGGGGTGCATTGGATAAGCAGACCCTCAGTGAGCCAATGTGGTGCAGTGGGGGCTGGGGTGGGCAAGGGCCTGATGCCAGAGGGGAGGGGGCTCTCAGGCTGGGTTTGACCCGTTCTGAGGCCGGTTCTCACGTGGAGGTCGAGGCAGGAAGAGGAAAACATGAAGTCCAGGGACAGAGAGCCAGCAGGCAGAAGGAGGGGACGGGTGGACGTGGGGACGGGGGATGAGAGGTAGGTGGGGGACACTAAGACGGGCAGAGGGAAAGGGGCTGGGCGAGCCCCCGGCCGGGCAAGGAAGTGACACGCTGCCTGCCCTCCCCAGCTCAGCTGTCTGGCCAACCTGGCCGCACAGCAAGGCCTGCAGGGCGACTTTGAGCTCCACCCCACCAACCTGCTGCTCTTCTACGAGTGAGTGCCCCTCCCCGCCCAGCGCCCAGCCGCGTGGCCTGAGTGTGCTCCCCAGGGACACCTCAGTCACTCAGAGGCCCCCCAGTTGGCCCCCCTCCTGACAGCCCCCCAACCTTCCCACAGCCTGACACAGGTGAGGGAAGCCGACTGCCAGGCTTTTGTCCGCCGCGCCGCCCAGGGCAACACAGGGCTGCTGGCCAACCTGCCCGACCAGAGGGCCACCCTGCAGCACAGGGCCCTGGCCTGCCTGGTAGGCACCGTGGGCCGGCCGGGCCAGGACAGGACGGGTGACGGGCAGTGGGACCAGGCTCATGCTGACCTGCTGTCCTGCAGGGAGGGCTCCGCCCGAGCCTCAGCACCTCCGACCTGCTGCTCCTTGGGGTCCTGGTGTGTGACATGGATGCGTCCAGCATCATGGCTGCAGACCCCCATGTGCTGCAGAACCTGCAGCGCTGTCCCCAGCTGATGGCCACCCAGCAGGCCGCCCTCAACAGGCTGCTGGCCAGCGGCAGGACCAGGCTCGGGTGAGTGGGGGCCCATGCCTTCTGCCCAGGCCTCCCCTCCTCCAGCTGATAGAGGAGGCAGCCTGGGAATCGATGTCCACAGCCCTACTGACCTCTAACCTCTGACCCAGCTCCCACCCCACTCTGATGCTGCAGCCTATGGGGTATGGGTTTGGGGTGCCCAGAGGCCTGGGGTGGGAGAGTCTCTGCTGGGCAGGCCCTGGGAACGGCACTCAGGGAGGGCAGGTGGTCTGAGGGGTCTGGGTGCTGCTCAGGGCCCAACACAGAGCCCCCTTCGCACACCAGGCCCCCTGGCTCCTGGAACCTGGAGGGGCTGTAGGCTCTGGGACCCCTAGCCACCTACATCAGCCCCAGCCTGTGGATGCAGGTGCAGGAGGTAGGGCAGCGCCCCGGAGCAGGTGGGGATCCAGCCAACCTTCCACCAGCCTGCCCAGGCCTGATGGTCGGCCAGCAGCCACTCTGATGCCCAAGTGCTGTCCCCAGTCGCTCCCCATCACAGAGTTTCTGTCTGTGGGGAGGAAGGAGGGAACAGGTAGCCCTGGTGGCCCTCCCCAGGGTGTGGACTCTCCAGGCCCGCCCACCAGGCCATGGGCCTGGACTTCTTTGGCAGCATAGTGGCCACGTGCTGGGCAGGGCAGCTCAGCCAGCGTGATACCAAGCGCTTCGGCACTGGCTTCCTCGAGGTCAAGGCCAAGTTGGTACCCTCACGGCCCAAGCGGGACACAGGTCAGTGTGGCCACCATGGCCTGGGGATTTCGCATCTCCCCCTGCTCGGACTCCTCATCCCGGAGTGGGGTCAACAGAGGCATGGCATCCTCTGCCTGGACCTCCTGAGCTTGGCCCAGGGTCTCTGTCCAGGTTGGGGGGAGTGGTCAGAGTCTGGTGGGGCTGGACTGGGAGTTGAGACCAAGGTCAGGGTTGAGTCAGTCTGGTCCAGGCCAAGTTTTTAGCTAGGAGTCAAGCTTGGGAAGGGTCAAGGTTAGGAGTGAGGTGGGGCCCAAAGTCAGCAGCAGTGCTGACCAGCTGGATCCTCAACACCCGCACTCCACCTTGCCACAGGGAGACCCTTCATCCGTGGCGACATCACTGCGGCCATGCTGCACGACGACCTCTTCCTGGTGCGCTACGACTGCGTGCAGCTCAAGTCCTGCCTGGGCAGCCTTGTGCTCAGGGCCAACCTGGACCCCCTGCTGCAGCACCCACTGCCCGCCCAGTGCCAGCAAGTCGTCAAGGCCAAGCTGGCTCAGGTGCGCCAGTGACTGGCAGTGGGAGGTGGGTGGCGGGCCGGCCGTGTGGCCTGACCACCACCTGCCTCCCACTGCAGGTCTACCCAGGCGGCGTCCCCGAGGAGCAGCTGCAGCTCATCCCCTCGCTGGCCTACCTCTACTCCCGCGCAGAGATTGGCCAGTGGCACATCACGTCCAAGGACACGGTCATGGCCCTGCTGGCCCCAGACGGGGCCCTGGAGAACAACACAGAGGTGAGGGTGGGGGTGGGGGTGGGCGGGGGACCCCACTGACCCTGGCCTTGCAGACCCCAACCCTGCCCGCAGGCCATCCTGCAGAAGTTCCTGGACCACAACGGCACCATCACCAGTGCCCTGCTTCTGGCCATCGGGGGCTCCCACCTCTGTTGGATGAGCCCCCGCCAGATCCAGGCCATCCGGCCCTTGGAGTTTTGGTGAGCCCACCCAGCAACCCACCCCCCACGCCTCGGAGCCACCTCCACTCCTTGGCCGAGGAAGGATCCGGTGGGGGCCCAGGCCAGGCCATTGTAGGTGATTAGCTTCTTTTCTATGGCCTCCGTAACAAAGGATTACAAACAGAGTGGCTAAAAACAACAGAAATGTGTCCTCTCACAGTCTGGAAGCCAGAAGTCTGAAATTAAGGTGTCAGCAGGGCTGGGCTCCCTCTGAAACCTGTAGGGGAGGCTCCTTCCTGCCTCTTCTAGCTTAGGGGCTGCATCACCCCCATCTCTGCCTCTGTCACAGCTGGCTTCCCACTGTGTCTGTGTCCAAGTTTCCTTCTTCTTATGACACCAGTCGTTAGATTTAAGGCCCATCCTAAATCAGTATGACCACATCTTAATTTGATTACAGCTACAATTAGGAAAGACCCTATTTCCAGATAAGCTCACATTCTGAGGTTCTGAGTGAACGTGAACTTGGAGGAGACACTACTGAACCTAGCACGGAGAGCAAGAGGAAAGCTGTGGTTCAGAAAGAGGGAGCCAGGCCCAGCGTCCAGAGGAGGAGGGGCCTCTGGCCTGCCCATCAGCCTCACCCCCCACCCAGTCTGGCCGGAGCCCTGGACATCACCTCCTGCCCTCAGAGCCGCAAGAACGTGCTCTGCGACAAGGCCCGAGAAGCCTTCGGCAGCGCCAGAACCGCATACGCCTACTACAGCTTCACGAACCCCCACCTCGGTGAGACCTCGCCCTGCGTAGGGCACGCCTCCCGGAAGCCCCGCCCCGGAAGCCCCGCTCCTCACCGCTGCCCCGCCCCTAGGCGGTACCCCCGTGGAGGAGCTACGGCACCTGGCCCAGGCTACCGTCTCCGTGGACATTGACACTTTCACCAATCTGAACCCCCGAGTGCTGCAGGTGGACCCGGGGTCTACCCGTCATGGGGTGGGGCAGGGCTGGCCTAGCCGAGGATGCCTAGGTTACGGTCTGCAGGCCCCAACACCCACCCCAAAGTCGGAGGTGTGCAGGCAGTGTGGGCCCCAGGTCACTTATCCAGGTGTGTTCTGCCGGGTCTCACCCCTGCGCTCCGGCCAAGCATTGACCCCGCCCATGACCCCTCGCTCCCCTCGCAGAGCCTGAGCGTGGGCAACGTGACGACGCTGCTGGGCCAGAACGTGGGGGACCTGCAGAAGGCTCACAGCCACCCCACCATCAGCTCCTGGCTCCGCAGCCTCAATCAGTCAGCCCTGGGCGAGCTGGGCCTGGACACGGACCCAACCGGCCCCACCGGCCTCACCCACTCGACCACTGGGACCCCCAACACCACACCCTGGACGCCCCATCTAGTCCCCACCTCAGACTGACCTTGGAGCACTGACCCCAGCTCAGGTATGCCTGCACCCACCCTCCCCACTCCAGCTGGCCATCCCCCCTCTGCCCTGTGTGCCCCGCCTCCCCTGACTGCTACTAGCTTCTTGTCTTGCACCCAATCTCATTCAGCGTTGGCCTACTCTTTCCATCTGCCTCCTTGGGTGACATATGGGTGACACCAGCTTCACCCTGCATTGCCTGCTGAGTTAGTGAAGGACACCTCCTCCAAAATCTGCTGAGCAGCAGAAAGTGGAGAGTGGGGAAGCTTTGAGGTTCCCGTCGGGGCCCAGAAGAGCAGCTGTACATGGGGGTCCTCACTGCTCTTCCCCACCCACAGGGATGGTGTGAGCCCTGAGCCCGGCGCAGGGGCCGCCCAGGCCTGGGGGATGCAGGACAGCCTGGGGGCTCCCAGCTGGACTGAAGGGTGCTCCTTCCATGTTCCACCTACAGGCAGCCCACCAGCCCACCTGGGGTATCTGCCACTTGCTGTGGCCCTGCTGTCGGGCCTCCTGTGGCTGCTGTATTGGAGCACCCCGGGGCCCAGCTGGAACCACTCACAGGGCATCTGCCCCATGGCCTCCAAAGACAGCGCTGCCCCAGCACCACTTGCAGGAAAACCGGGGCTGGTAGGTGGAGCTGGATGCCTGCCTAGACCGAGATGCATGCCCCATGCCCAGGGGACCTGGCCACGTCCCACATCCTAGGGGCCTGCAGGGCCAGTCCCTGCCCACACCCAGCTCCCAGGACCTGGAGCCAGACTGAGGACCTGGGCCCAGGGTCACTGCCCCAGCCAGTGAGGGAGATGCTGCCCCTGCCGTCTGGCTTCTTCCAGATGAAGAACTGGGGCTGGGGAGGGGTTTCCGCGGACTGACTTCGCCGATTGATTTGAATAAAGGACGAGGTGATCTTCCTGCCTGTGTCCCTTTGCTCTGGGCCCAAGGGGGTACAGAGACCCTCTTAGCTAGGATCAGGACTCCAGCCTGCCATTTCCTGGGGCAGCAGTGTCACCAGAAGCCACCCTGAGTGTTGGCCTGGCCTGGGGGGAGACCCAACAATGGAAAGAGCATCAGGAAGGCCCTGAGGGCCCCCCTGCCTGGAGTCCCTCCCCTTTCCAAGTGCAAAGAGGAGGGGTTGAAACCCAGGGAACCCTGTCAACTGGGCCACAGCCATCAGGGCCCTCCCACCCAGTTCTCAAAACACCACAGGGCACCTCTTCAAGGGGGGATGGGGCTTCTTTTATTGAGCTCTGGTGCCCTCAGGGTCGGACAGAGACAACCCAGGCCTACTCCCAGCCAGGTGGTGTTTCCATGGCAGGGCCCAGTTCCCAGAGCACAGCAGTGGGCTCAGTTCAGGATCAAGGCCAGGAGCAGACTTGGGGTCACAGTGAGCACAGGTCCAGGTCCTAGTCTGAGGAGGTGAGGGCCTCCCGAGGAGGCCTCTGTGCAGAGAAGAGGTGACTCAGACCCTGCCCCTCACTCTGCCCGACACCACCTGGCTGGCCACCCCAGACCACTTCGGACGTTGAAGTCCAGGACCAGGTAGCCGTTGGGGGTGCCGCCGTGGAGCCCCAACCCCAGACTGTCCAGGTCCTCCTGCGACTGCCGGGAGATCCAGTCCCGCAGCGGGCTGTTCCCCTCCTCAGCCTTCAGGCCCACCAGGTTTGCACCCAGAAGTTTCTGCACCTCAGCAATGGTCAGCGGCTGCCAAAGCCCCCAGACAGGGCTCAGGGTCTGCCTGCCTTTCCCCAGAAGGCTGCTGTCCTCTACTGTGTTCAGACCATCCCATGCTGCCCCACCCACAGACCCTGCCTTGGCCCTTCCAGACTTTGGAGGGGGCTTTGGCTGCCTCTCCTGAGACCCCGCCCCACCAGAGGCCCTGCCCTTCTCCGTGGCCCTACCAGCACAGCCTCTCTCCGCAGCTTCTTGAATGTGGCCACGTCCATGTTTATGTTCTGCTGACTGAGAGCCCGCAGGTCCTCCGTGGGGGCCCCACCTGCCCACGGGGAGAGGGGCCCCCAAGTGTGAGACCTTGCAGCAACCCCCAGTCTCACCCTCTGACAACAGGCTACCAGAAGCCACTTCCTTTACCAAGAGTCCCTTTTCCTAAGAAATTCCTGGGCCCCTGGTTTGCCTGGTGACCACCTGACCCTCTGGGTTGGAAGATAGGCTGGGGGTGCCCAGAACTCACAGGGTCTCAGCCTACACACACTTGGAGGGATGGAGGGCACATTGACCACCGGTCACACCACCAGCGGGCTGCCCAATGAGAGGAGGAGCCTCAGGGATCACGCCCCCCATGTCCTCCCGGGCTCACCCAGGTAGGGCTTGATCCTTGTGAAGTATTCAGACCCGCTCATGTTCTGGAAGGTGATGCGGGCCTGGGGGTAGAGGACAGCCATCTGCCGTGGGCTGCATGTGTCCAGGTCCTGGGGCCTGGTCGCCCTGAGGAGGCAGCATAGGGCCGGGCAGTGAGCTCGGAGCACAGCACACCTGACAGACCCCAGGACTCACCAAACAACGTTGAGCTGCATGAAGCCCAGCTGCTCAGGGCTGAGGAGGCACAGGTAGGTAGCGGGGAAGGTGGCCAGGGTGTCCAGTGTGGCCTTGTCCAGCTGGCCCCCTCCCCCTACGTAGCGGGCAATGAGGGCGGCCACCTGTGGGAGGAGGCCACTCAGTGGCTTGGAGCAGGGAGAGACATATCCCCTGGGGCCTACACAACCTCACACCCTGTGCAACCCCCAGGCCTGTACCACCTCACACTCTGTGCCCCACAGGCCTGCACAACCTCACACCCTGTGCCTGCCCCTCCCCACCTCCGCAGCCAGACACCTGAGCATCCATCCCATGCCCTTTGCTGACTTTGAGCAGAGATTTCACGGTCTCCAGGGAAGTCACATTCCACTTGTGGATGTCCTCGGGGTTCACCCAAAGGAAGAAGTACCTCAGGTGCTGGATCAGGGACTCAGGGTACCCCTGTGGGTAGACCTTCCGGGGGAAGGGACTATGAGGGCCGCCGCCACTCCCCGGGCAGCTGGGAAGACTGCGCTACAGCAGGCAGGCGGGAGTCCTGAACTACCTCATCCAATTTGCACTTGAAAATGTGCAGCTGCTGGTAGGTGAAGGGCACCAGGTTCACCTGGTCCATCTGAGCGGCCAGCAGGGCTCCGTCCACACAAGCCTCCAGCTCCCACTCCTCGTAGAAGACAAGGTTTTCGTCCACCACTTGGGCCTTCCGCCCCGGGGGGCAGGCCTTCTCTGCAGGGGCAAGCAGTGGGTTGGGGGCTGGACATCTCCTGTCAACCTCCTCTTCCTTCCGCACCTGCGCTGGGACCCTGGGCACCACGTGACTCTCCAGGCCTCAGTTTACCCATCAGCAAAATGGAGCAATTTTGTTCACTCTCCTGCATTGTCATGATTGAATGAGTTAAGTGGCTAGGAAGGGCTGCAGGTGTGGACAGGTGAGACCTCACAGTCTCACAACGCAGCCGGGCACCGTGCTCACTCTCTGTGCCCCGCTGGGCCCTCGGAAGGATGACGGTCACCTCAGGCCGCTGCCAGGACAGGTCCCGTTGCAGCCATGGGGTCATGACACCCTGAGAACAGAGCAGGGCTGGGACTGAGCCGCGAGTGTCCTGGCTTCCAAGGACCCCCACCCAGGGCCAGAAAACCCTCCCCTGATTCCCCAGAGGGGCCTTACCAGTTCCGTGTCTGCAGCCTGGGCCCTGGAAGGTAGCACCCACCCTGCAGGGGAAGGGACACCAGGCTCGAGGGGATGGCAGGGGCTCCACCCAGGGGAGGAAGGAGGCAAAGCCGGCCCCTCCCAGCCCCGTGCACACTCCATGGGTGTGGAAGCAGAGGGTTAGGCCCCTCACCCTATGATGTCACGGCCCACAACACCAAACCAGGGAGCACAGGCCTCCCACATCCTCCTCCTGGGGCCCCTCTGCTCAGGGCAGGCAGAAACCTGTCCCATGGGCACCCTCAGTTTGGCCTGTGCCCCCATCACCACCCTGCCTCTGCCTCCAACCCCATAGGGCACTGTGGTGCAGCGGGGGTGCCAGACACAGTCACCTCTGGGGACAGAGAGAAGGCTAACAGCCTGCCTGGGACTCAAGGCACCTGCGGAGATTCAGGACACTTCTCTGGAATCAGGGGCACCTGCCCAGGACTCGGGACACCTGCCCGGGAAGGGGCTGGGGGGCACTGCCCACAGCCGGAGAGGACGTGTAGAGCAGGTAGAGCCTTTCCTAAGGCCCCGACCCCCTGAGGACCCTCGGCTGCCCTCTGTGCTCTCTGCACACCAGCGTTTTGCGGCAACCCGCCCTCATGACTCACTGAAGCTGAGAAGAAGCAAGAGGCTGCCGTGGGTGGGAGACCCACAGGACCCCAGGTGGGGTTGAGCAGTCTGCAAGACCATAGTCTGTGGAGGACAGCCACTCTGATGTCCCCCCTGCTTCCCCGCCCCCACCATGTCCCCCTACCCATGACATTGCCCCGGGCAAGTGCGGGGCCTTGGGGGGCTGCAGGGGCCTCAGGCCCCGGAGGGCTCCCGGGTCGAACCTTCACAGGCCTCCACAGCAGTGTCTGTGCTGCCACTGGCCCTTCTCTCAGAACCAACCAGCACGCCTGCCCCACCCCCTCCGGGAAACTGGCCCCTTCAGCCAGGGGTGTCAGGTCTGAGTCAGCCTGGCCCCCAGCTGTGAGGGCCCCAGCGGGCAGCCAGCAGCTGGCGCCTGTCCTCTCTCCCTGCAGGGCAGGGCCGGGCAGGATAGGGCAGGAGAGTTTCGTGCGAGGAGGCAGGGCCGCCTCTGGCTCTGGCTGGCCTCGGTTTCCCCCACTCAAAACAGGGGAGCTGAGCAGTTTGGGGCTGGGGGTCAGGCTGAGCGACCCCTCACCCTGCAGCGTGGCCATCCTCCCCTCCCACCCACAGCCGCAGGTGCTGGGCTTTGTGCAAACCCAGGGCCCTGCCAGGTGGACAAGGCCGGCAGGGCCCACCAGCCCACTGCTTTCCCTTCTGAGGTCGCTCCCAAAGCAGAGGCCTGGGCAGTACCAGAGGGAGTTCCCTGGTAGCCTAGCGGTTAGGACTGCGGGCTCTCACTACCGTGACCCGGATTCAATCTCTGGTCAGGGAACTGAGATCCCATGTGCCGTGTGGCATGGCCAAAAAAAAACAACAGCAAAGGGTGACACCCCTTCCCACCTGCCAGCCCTTAGGGTGGGGCAGTGGGTGGGCATTCTGGGGAGACCCCCGTGTGCTCTCTGAAGTGGGGTTTGGGGTCTGTGGACCAGTGTGGGTGGTAGGTGGGTGGGGAGCCACTCCCCACAGAATATTGTCCCGGACTAGGTAGGGGCCTGCAGGAGACCAAACTGCCTTCCACACCTGCCCCTCCCAGGGAGCCGGAGGCCACCTAGGGCTGGTGGAATGGAACCATCCCCTCCCCCAAACCTCCACCCAGGCCTGTGTTGGCCCCACCCCTGGCTCAGAAATTGGCAGCGGTGGGGGCGGGGGCACGCTTATGCTTCAGCAACCCCTTTCAGCAGGGCAAAGAGCCCAGCCTGCGGGGAGTGTCCTGGGGAGCTCCCCTCTCCTACCAGGCCCCCAGAACAGAAAAGAGGCGGTTGAGTGGGGCCCCTGCCCCTGGGGTGGGTGAGGCCAGGCAGGAGCTGTGCCTCCCCCTGCTGTCTCCCCTCAGCCCCCACCCCAGCCCCGTGTAACCAGGGGGGACCCCTTGCACCCCAGGTAGGGGCTCCCTCAGAACCCCTGCAGCCCACTGTGGGCCCTAGAATCTGCAACCTTCACACCTCCTACCCCCAGATAGGCCAGGTTGGGGCCACAGAGGCACCTCAGCTGTCTTAGGGCTGCAGCTTCCAGAGTGGCCCAAGTGTGACCTGCCAGAGTCACGTCTGTTTCAGGCAGTCCAGGGCACGCATATTTGTGTGACAAGGAAACAGTCCCCTCACCACGCTCTGTCTCCCTATACAAGGCTGCTCAGATGCTTCCCTTTCTGGTACCTGGGATGGTCCCATCTTCGACCCTGAGTCCTTCAAGACCAATGTCCACCTGGTCATCTGTCACTCATTAACCACCTGCACACTCCCTGAGTGCCTACTGCATGCTGGGTCCTGCAGAGATGCTGGCACATGCTGGAGCAGGTGATTCGGGCCCTGCCCAGGACCTGGGGGTGGGCCTGCCTGCTAGCATGTGGGGTCTGGGGTCTGAGTGGACCACAAGCTCATCAGAGTGGCGTGTGAGGTAGAGGCAGCTGTGTCAGTGACAGAGGAATGGCCAGCTCCAACCCTGAGCCTAAGAACCATGAGCTCACAGCCTCCAGCAGGTGTGCAGCTGCAGGACACTGGCTGAAGCTCTCTCCTGCCCCACCTGTCTCACCCACCCCAGCCCAACCTCGGTCCCCAAGGTCTGGCCCTCAAGTGGTGGCAAAGGAAGTCAGACCACATTCCCTGCCAGCCTCAGGCCTGTCTGGTGAGAGCGGGAAGGGGCACAGATCACAGGTCTAGGGTCTTTGATGCAGGGTCATTTAGTCTTCCCCAAGCACAGAGATGCTGTGTGGCTAGCCTGGGGTCACACAGCATGTCAGGAGCAGCTGGGGCAAGGGTACAGCTGACTGAGGACACAGCCCTCTGAGGCCAGGGGAGGTTGTCCTCGCTGCTCCCCAAGTGCAGTGAGGACTAGGGTGGAGGCATCCATGGTGGGCAGGGGTGGGGGCTGCCCTATCTCCCCCAGCCTGCTTGTTTGGGTCCCAGTACCAGCCTCCGCCTAATCCCTGCTCCCACCCAGAGCCTGCTTGGCTGGAGGTACTGAAGGAGGTGTCCCCTCCCTCACCTCCCCAAGCATGCCCTCCATCATGACCCCACCCCACACAGATGAGGCCAAGGTCAGCCCCTCATGAGCCTGGAGCCTAGGCTGGGTGCCGGCAGACCCCAGTCACCTCCCCAGGGTCCAGGGGAGCCCTGCCCATGGTGACTCTGATGTTCCAGGATTACCAGCCAGTTCTGCGCGTCTTCTGACTTGGTTTCCTCAACTGGGAAGCAGGAGGGCAAGAGGTGGGAGCCTCTGGGGTCTGTCAAGGGAGACAAACAAGGCTCGGGCCAGCAGCTGAGAGCGGCAGTACTCAGGCCATAGGAATGCGTGGGTGGAGACCTGGGGAGGGGCTGCAGGGGGTGGGGGGAGCCACCTCTGCCTCTCCCTCCCTGGGCGGTCATGGGAGCTCCGGGTGGGCTGACCGTCAGGTACCAGGCATGTGTGCAGAGCCAAGGCCTCACCTCGTGGGGTCTTACTCTCCCATTTCTCAGGTGGTACAACAGAAGTTCAGTGCCGCAGAGAGGCCACAATTGCAGGGCAAGGCAAGGGCATGGTCCCCATCGCCCCCCACCCACAGCTGGTGCCCTGAGGGTCTCCACCCCAGTCAGCAGGTTCTGGGTGGTGGCCGCCTGGCCAGGATGTGACTCCCTGACTCCCGGGAGTGAGTTCCAGGCTCAGGTCGGCGTGGTGGTGCAGTGGTCAGGTGGGGGGCTGCGGGAGCTCACCTGCCCAGGCACTGGCCGTCTCCCGGATGGGAGGTGGAGGCCACCTTTGTGCTGGCCAGACGCCAGTGTCCGCACGCGGATCCTGGCACCACAGCCTTTGTGTGTGCCCCTGGAGCCAGAGTCCCTGGTGGCTCCCTCGATCTCCCCCACCCCGCCCCGCTACCCTCCTATACTTTTGTGAATAGGAGTTGCCTGTGTGGAATCTGTCCGGTTTCTGACCTCTCTCCGTGGGCTGGGTTTTCTATTATGTACAGTTGAGCCAAATGCTAATTAGTACAGAATTCAGGAAGGCTGCCAGGTACAAAAACCAACTCACAGAAAGAGTAAGTGCCTTTAAAAAAAAAAAAAAAAAAAGTCCTTTCCATAGATAACAACTGAAAAATTCTGGACAAAATATAAAAAAAAACAGTTCCCGGGACTTCCCTTGTGGTCCAGTGGTTAAGACTTCGTGCTCCCAAGGTAGGGGGCCCAGGTTCGATCCCTGGTCAGGGAACTAGATCCCACATGCCACAACGAAGATCCCGCATGCCACAACTAAGACCTGGCGCAGCCATAATTAATTAAAAAAAAAAAAAAAAACAGTTCCCTAAGGGCTCTGGGGAGTGAAGGAAAGAAGCCAGATTTTGGACGGGAATTGATACTTAAGGGAAGATGCCAGCGTGGATTTCCCTTTGTGGGTGTGGCTTTGTGGTGTGGGGTGCTCAGACACCAGCAGAAATCCCACCATCTTTCTGGCCGAAAGAGCCAAAGGAAGGAGCCCAGAATAACCAGACAGCAGAGAGCGTGTGGAGAACTCTGAAAAGGAGAGAGCCAGAGGAGGGGACCCCAAA
Source organism: Balaenoptera acutorostrata (assembly GCF_949987535.1). Classification (NCBI taxonomy): domain Eukaryota; kingdom Metazoa; phylum Chordata; class Mammalia; order Artiodactyla; family Balaenopteridae; genus Balaenoptera; species Balaenoptera acutorostrata. Next base: position 39,265,994 of record NC_080078.1, read on the forward strand.
TTCTGTGTACCAACTCTACCCAGGCCTCTTGCTGACCCTTGAATCATGTGTGTGCAAGGCAGACAGCTCAAATGACAAACTGGCTGAGACTAAGCTCTGCACTCTCCAGGAGTGGCAGAGGTCACAGTTCAAGTATGACCAAGTTCATTGCCTGCCCAAACAGAAGCAGCAACACTCTTTGTAGGAATATAACAGAATGCAGTGTCTACACAACGAAACAGTCACAATGTTCATGATAAAATCAAAAACTGCTCAGCACAGGGAGAGCTGGGAGACTGTGACCCATTCTCCAGGGAAAAGAATCTGCTGAGGCCACGGTAAGACAGTATTAGAATTACCAGACAACGAGGTCATGGAAAAATGGGTTCTTATGAATGCAGAGGTAGGAAAAAAATGAAAATATTTTTAAAAGAACCAAATAGGAAATTTTAGAAATGAAAAATACAAAATCTGGAATTTAAAAATTCACTAGATGGACTTAACAGGATTAATCACTTCCAACTGAGGGTTAGGTGGGGCCCCCCAATTGCACAGTTAAATGAATTTTGAGATGTGGATGGAAGGTTCCTCTGTGCCCACTTGCAGGAACTGCAGTTTGATCCCAGAAGACACAGCGGCTGCAGTGTGGGTGGGAATGGACAGTTCGCTTCCTGTTTTAACTTTGATGGCACAGGAGGCGTATGAAACACGTCACTTTTGTTGTTAAAATGATGGTCATGCAGTACGTGTTTTGTGTGTAAGTTCTGTTTTCCCTTGTAATTTTAGGTTGCCTTCGTTAAGAAACACTATCAGGGGACTTCCCTGGTGGTACAGTGGCTAAGAATCTGCCTGTCAATGCAGGGCACACAGGTTTGATCCCTGGTCCGGGAAGATCCCACATGCCACGGAGCAACTAAACTTGTGCGCCACAACTACTGAGCCTGCGTGCCTAGAGCCTGTGCTCCACAACAAGAGAAGCCACCGCAATGAGAAGCCCGTGCACCACAACGAAGAATAGCGCCCGCTCGCCACAACTAGAGAAAGCCCACGCGCAGCAACGAAGACCCAACGCAGCCAAATAAATAAATAAATAAATAAATTTATTTTAAAAAAAAAGAAACACTATCAGGTCAGAAGCAAAAGCTAAATTCCAAAGCCATTTGGTGTTCGATAATTCAGGTTAAAGGAACAACATTGAATTGTATGCTTTAAGTGGGTAAGTTGCATGCTGTGGGAATTCTTTCTCAGGAAAGCTGTTTTTTTTTTTTTTTTTATAGTAATCTTTTATTTATTTATTTATTATATTTATTTGTGGCTGTGTTGGGTCTTCGTTTCTGTGCGAGGGCTTCCTCTAGTTGCGGCAAGCGGGGGCCACTCTTCATCGCGGTGCGCGGGCCTCTTCACTATCTCGGCCTCTCTTGTTGCGGAGCACAGGCTCCAGACGCGCAGGCTCAGTAGTTGTGGCTCACGGGCCTAGTTGCTCCGTGGCATGTGGGATCTTCCCAGACCAGGGCTCGAACCCGTGTCCCCTGCATTGGCAGGCAGATTCTCAACCACTGCGCCACCAGGGAAGCCCCAGGAAAGCTGTTTTTAAAAGACAGGCCAAAGATCTGAACAGACAGTTCATAAAAGAAGACGTCTGAATGGCCGATAAGCACATGAAAAGATGCCCAACTCACTGGGGAGATGCAGATCAAACCCCCCACAAGACACATCCGCCAGAACGAGGACACTTAAAGGGTCTGACAAGGAAAGTGTGTCTCGGGTGTGGGGCAGTGGGACTCACACCTGGTGGTGGGAGCACAAGGTAGTGCGGGCATTTCTGCTGGGCATTTTTTGTTTTTGTTTGGCCACGCCGTGCAGCTTGTGGGCTCTTAGTCCCCCGACCAGGGATTGAACCCAGGTCCCTGGCAATGGAAGCGCAGAGTCCTAACCACTGGACCGCCAGGGAAGTCCCTTGACTAAGTTATTAAAGCCATCTCCTGCCATAAGCAAAGGACAGAAGATCAGTATGATGGTCATCACTGGATACAAGAAGGTGAGCTTAAGGTCCCATACACTTTTCTGGTCCATGTGTGCAGAGTAATGGTCCAAACCAGTGCTGTGGTCCCCACTGGGTAGTGGTCCACGTTCTCTTTATTCATCTTCATGGCCAGTTGGAAGTGGATTCACATGAGGATTATGGAACAGGGTATGGTTAGCATCTCCCCAGGGAAAGGGCTTAGACCTGATACAGAGATGGGGGTAGGTGATGAACTCAGGTCTCTCCTCCTCTCTGTGGTGCTTCAGGAAGACATTCAGCGTGTTCACTCCCACCCCGGGAAGCGCCACAAAGTAGGTGAGGGCCTTCCACATGCGAGCTGAGCCCTCCTCACCATGGCGCCACTCGACACAGGCTGCTCCAGCTGCAGCCGGGAATGAACCTCGCATCCCAGAAACCCAGGATCCAGCTGCTGCCACCATTTTCCACCTGCATCCCGCATTTTCTTAAGAAGTTAGGTATACTCCTAACCATACAACTTAGCCATTCCCCTCCTAAGTAATCCCTCCAGAGAAATAAACCTGGATGTGCACACAAAGTCTCGTACGTAAATATTCATAGCAACTCTATTCACAATAGCCAAAAATGGGGAAAAACAAATTTCCATCAGTAGACCAATGGACAAACGAAATATGGTATTATTCATATGCTGACCTACTGGTCAGCAATAAGAGGGAACAGACTACTCATACTTGGGGGGAAAAGATGAATTTCAACATCATTATGCTGAGTGAAAGGGGCAGATATCAAAGGGTACATAATGTATGATTCTGTTTCTATAAAAATGTTAAATTTCAAACGAATCCCTCATGACAAAAAGCACGTCACTGGTTGCCGGGGCCAGGCAGCTTCACTAAAACTCAGGATTCCTGTTCGCAGGAGTAGCAGTGAGGAATCTTTTGGGGCTGATGGAAATGTTCTGTCTTGACTGGGGTGGAGATTTCACGGATGTGTGTAACCACCAAAGCTCTTTGGACTGTACCCTTTAAACGGATGCCTTTATTGTGCATAAACTGTACCACAATAAGATTGATTTAAAAATCAATAGCAAGGGGCTTCCCTGGTGGCGCAGTGGTTAAGAATCTGCCTGCTGGGCTTCCCTGGTGGCGCAGTGGTTGAGAATCTGCCTACCAAGGCAGGGGACACAGGTTTGAGCCCTGGTCTGGGAAGATCCCACATGCCACGGAGCAACTAGGCCCGTGAGCCACAACTACTGAGCCTTTGTCCCCCAGCCTCAGCCAGAGCCCCCTATGCTATAAACCCTCTCCATCACCCCAGCCTAACCGACCCTCATCCTGCCCTGATCCCAACAGCACTTATTATCCTCACACATTTTTGGTAAACGTTCTCTGGAGCATTGCAGTGAAACTAAGTTTATTTTTGTATTTGTCTGGTTCTAATAATGAGTGAGAATGTTGAGATTTCAGACATCATACCCCAGACTTTAGTCAGATATTGCCAGGACAGCGGGTGCTGGGGCCTGGAAGCCCACCAGGTACAGCCCCTGGTGAAAGCCCCTCTCGCTGCTGAAAAGAAAGTTCCCATCCTGGGAGCCACGAGGAGAGGCGGCAGGTGCTGGAGGAGGCCGCACCAGCACCTGGGCCTCAGGCACCTGGACGTCACAGTTAACCCGCAGGTAGGTGAGGAATCACCAGGAAGAGCCCACATCAGAACAAGAACCCCAAGAAGAGCACAGGCTGGGATGGGCCCCCAGCATGTGAGATCATGCCCTGCCCGCGGGGTATTCTGGGGCTGATCCTGCCAAGGCACCTTCAGGGCTGGGCCCACGTGGGTCCCAGGGATGTGCCAGACTCGATCACTGGCGTTTTCTGGAAAGTCCCATAAAAAGTGGTCATTACCTGTACATGACAACTCAAGAACTGAGTCCAGCCAGCAGCGGTTTTGTCTCAGGTAATAAAACCTCACAGGGAAATGGAGTTTTCTCAGGCTGGTCTTTGAAATAACCGCGGACTCTCTCCGAGAACCCCAGGGCTCTGCACTGAGCCGCAACCTCGGGAGGAACGGCTTCCCATCCCCGTCACTCTCATTTTCTTCTCTTTTCAACAGAAACTGGGCGTCTCTGCGTACCCGGCGCCCTTCTGGGTTCTTGGGCTGCGTCTGGAACCAAGTAAAGGAAGTCGGCTGCATCTCTCCCGGGGCGGAGACGGCGGGGGCCGCACACCTGGCTGGCAGGTGAGCCCGGGACCGCGAGGGAGGCGCCCTCGCCTCCCCGCCGCCCCGCCGCCCCTCTACCTCCCGGCCCGCGCCCAGGGAGGGGGGAGAGTGAGAGGTGCCCGGGGTCGCCAGCAGGGGGCGCGCGCCTTCCGGATGCCCGGCCGCTTGGCCAGTCGCGCATGAGCCATGCGGACGCTTTCCGGCAGCGTGGCGGAACCGCTTCACCGTTTCGCGGCATCTGGTGACTCCTGCGCGCGGCGCCGGGCGGCAGTGTGGCACCATGGCGTCGCTCTTCAGCGGGGCCCTACAGCTGACGGACCTGGACGACTTCATCGCGCCGTCTCAGGTGGGCGGGCCGGGCGGCGGCCGTGAGCGGGGAGCCCCTTCCGCCGCAGTCTCTTCCCTGAGAGAGGGGCTAAGAAGCGAGGCTGCTGGGTTGCACAGCCCCGTAGCTTCCGCGTCCCCTTCCCGGGCGGCCAGTGCAGCCGGACTCACCTAGCTTGGGGCCCGGGAGACCTTGCCGAGCTTCCCTGGCCAGTTCCTTGCGTGTGAACGGAGTGGGACGGCCCCACCCCGCTGCGAGGGCAGGGGAGGTGCTCCGCTGGAGGCACCGCGGTGGTCGTCGTAGGTGTCGCCCCCGGGGGGGAAGACAGAGCTTTCCCCCAAAGGGGACAGGACAGCTGCACTTGAGAGCCGGCCGCCCTTATCTGGTGTCTCCGCTTATCGGTTGCCACCAGCCGTGCAGGACCAAGGCTCGGAGGGCCATAGCTAATCCGTCCCAGGAGGAGGAACGGGTGGGGCTGGTCCCGGCACAGCGGCAGGAGGAGCTCGGACAGGCCTCCCACCAAGGCTTTCTGGGGCTAGTTCCCTTTGGGAATGCGATGGCTCGTGAGGTGCTCCTGTTGAGAGAGACCGCGAGAACTCCAGGAGCTGGGCAGAGAAAGGAACTTTCTTCCAGGAACTGGGCGGGGCCAAGCGTTCCTAGCGACCCCCTGGCTTCCTCCCAGCAGTCAATGAAAAACTGGCCACGGTGCCGCGCCAGACGTTTACGTTGAGAAAGGTGAGGGTGTGGGTTGGTGCTGTCTGCAGACAGGTTAGCGTGCAGGCCCAGTCAGCACCGCCTCCATCTGACTGTGACCTGCAGAGCGACTCTTGGTCGGACAGAGTGTCTGACCAGGCGTGAGTAGGGTAAGCAGTAACAAGATCCATAGCGCTAAAAGTGCTTCTGCTGCAGGAAGACCGGAATCAGGGCAGAGTTTTCGTCCCAGGTGGTGGTGTGGCCATCAGGCTGCCCCTCTTCTTCCGCCTCTGTGCACTCAGGTGCCTGTTGGGGTTTCTTACTGGTATAGGATTGCATCAAGCCCATGAGGGTGGATCAGAGGCCGGGAAGCGGCGCGGCCAAGATCCACATCGAAAATGACGGGAGTTACTTCCAAGTCAGTCAGGTAAGTGCCAGCTCGGTTGGCCTGAACCACGTTTCACTGCTCCATCGAGTGACAAATGCAGGGGCCACAGGATCTTGCACGTCTCACCAGTCCTTTCTCAGATGTGTTCTGCAGAGAGCTCTTTGCAGAGATGGCAGTTCCCGCATCCCCTCCCTCTCTCCTTCTCTCTCTGAGTTGTAATTGTGTAAGATTTTCTAGTCCAGACCACTTGTTCTTAGGGAACACCTACTTCCTGTGTAATTTAGGAATGACAAGATGCTAATCCAGTGGCGTTAAAATTTACCCCGACTTTTTGCCATTTGGACTCTCAAGAACATCTGTGCTGTCCCAGGGACCTCAGGCACCACCAGGCACGCTGGCCCGGGGATCCTGCCCAAGCAGAGGAGGAGCCACAGGATGGTTCATGGTAGGGCCAGACAGCAGGATCCAGAGTTCACAGGGAGAGAGCCACTGTTCACTCAGCCCAGGAGGGTGACGCAGCAGCACACCATGGGTCCCGCCCAAGCCCAGCACAGCACGGAAGACTGGGTCCTTTTTAGGGACCCAGTGGGCGCTGCTCCAGAGCAGCAGTGGTTGATCTGGAGGGAAGTCGGAAGCACATCAGCCCCCTGCTCAGCACAGCATCACAGCCTGGCCTTGAGGCCAGTCCAACCTGGGAAAATGCACTGAGCTCAAATTGTGTCTTTGGTGCTAAGTAAGGCCTAGTGATCTGGGCTGGAAGGGAGTTCCAGTCTTGTCAGCCCCCTGGTCACACTCTGGGCCCCTGAAGCTCACCTGGCCCTGGCTCAGACCACTCCTGTGTGTGCAGAGGGAGTGAAGGGGCTCTACTAGGATCTTTTGCAGCTAAGAAGAGTTGCCCAGCCTGGAGGCTGGCTTGAACACCAGGTTCTGCAAATGTCTGGCCGAGTCTGACACTGTGACTGCCCCTTGTGTCCCTCACCCACTCTTCTGTGTGTTGGCACTAGGCAGGCACAGCCCAGGTGGGCACAGGCTCCCGCCATCTCCTCCCTCTGCCCCTCTCCTTGTCCCTCTCTCCTTTCTTCCTTAATCTTTGCCCTTGCCTTTCTCTTCCTCCTCCATTTAGAGCCCGGCCTTGGGCATTTTCCTGTCCCCACAGCCCCGTGAGGGCAGCCTGGGGACCAACGACTGTCCAGGGCCTCTGTGATGAGTCAGCTGCTTCTTTGCAGATTTAACGCCCGTCTCCCACCCCTGGCGGGCAGCAAGCCTCTTCAATATGATCTGACGTGCCAGCCAAGTTTGTACCAAAGTTAGAATTCGGTGCCACTATGAAAATCTAGAACGTGTATACGTGTTTCTGCAATACATATTTAATTTCTAAGAACTTACAGCACATAAAGCCAGTAGTTGGTTGTCAGTGTTGTGAGACGGAGAATGAAGGTTTCCTGTGGGTCCCATCATCTGAGAGCTCCACGTCCTCATGTGGAGGGCCCTTGGGGTACCAGGTTCTTGTGCTTCCAGGATGGAGGGACGAAGAAGCTGGAGAGGGCCAAGATCTCACTGGACGACTGCCTGGCGTGCAGTGGCTGCGTCACTTCGGCAGAGACCGTGCTCATCACTCAGCAGAGCCACGAGGAGCTGCGGAAGGTTCTAGGTGCTAATAAGGTGAGCAGTGGGGCAGTCTTTGGGATGCCACTCTAACCCGACATCAACCCCAGCATCCCTCACTCGTGTTGTCAGGGCAGCTCATCTTCTGGTGCCCTTTGTCCTATGTCTCCTAGTGACTCCTGGCATTTTTAGGTCTCATCGGTGGGATCTCAAGTCAATTACTTGTATTTTGACATTGAAGTGTTAACCCTAAACTTTAGGTTCTACGTGTTTGCAAAAATGACACGCCCTGATGGAGTTAGGCTTGGAATCTGTTAAACACACAGAGTGAGCGGCAGGTCCCTTGCTTTGCAGATGGCGGCGCCCGATCAGCAGAGGCTGGTTGTCATCTCGGTCTCTCCCCAGTCCAGAGCGTCGCTGGCTGTGAGATTTCAGCTGAATCCTACAGACACCGCCAGGAAATTAACTGCATTCTTTAAAAAAATAGGTAGGTGCTGAACCTTGGGTGAGCTCCAGCTTGGACACGAGGGCTGGCGGGGGGCTTGTCATGCCCCACTGTCACTGGGCTTAAACGCATCAGAAACTCTATCTGAGGTTGACTTCAACGTGAAGTTTTGTTTTGATACAGAGAGCAGTGCCTTTTAATAGAAAACTGTCTGAATTCTGATGTTGCACTTCCCCGAGTCTGGAATTTACCCACTCCTAATATTGTTTTTAAACTATCACCATCAAGGCACATCTCCCAGGTCTGAGTTGGGTTCTGGCTCAGATCAGCTGGTCGAACTCTGTGTGCTGGGAGCAGGGCTGGGAGGACGTGGGGTGAGCCCCTGTGCCGGCGGCTGCCCTAGGCAGCATGCAGGGTTTGGCCTGGTCCCTGGCAGCCACCGAGCTCAAAGGAAGGAAGGCCCAAGGACGCTGTGCTGTCTGCACACCAGCGTGTCATGTGACGCCCCACGGGAAGGCAGAGCCCTGCTCCCGGGGCAAGGTGGGCAGCGCCTGGGGCTGTGGCCATCCTTCTTGGGGTGAGATGGGTGCTCCCTTGCAGGGGCACACTACGTGTTTGATACCACCTTCTCGAGGAACTTCAGCCTCCTCGAGAGCCAGCGGGAGTTCGTGCGGCGATTCCGAGCACAGGCTGATTCCAAGCAGGCCTTGCCTGTGCTGACTTCCGCCTGCCCGGGTATGCTGATGCTGCGGAATGATGTCAACAGCTGGACATGGGTGACGGGAGTGCTGGGGGAGGGGCTCGTCAGCAGGCACTGCCTGCGGGTCACCTGTAGTCGCTTCAGTTCCCAGAGGGGTGATCACAGGGACACCTGAGACACGTGTCGGCGACAGCAGAGTGGGGGCTTCTTAGTGGGCTCCTAACTCCTGTACAAGTCGGTCCACCCCAGAAAGTCACACCCCTGCCCTGCTCGCTTCCCCCACCACCCCCACCCTGTGTCGGCCTCAGGCTGGATCTGCTACGCCGAGAAGACCCACGGGAACGTCCTCCTCCCCCACATCAGCACCGCCCGGTCCCCGCAGCAGGTCATGGGCTCCCTGGTCAAGGACTTCTTCTCCCAGCAGCAGGTAACAGGGACATCTTACAAAATGAGCCAAGACTGCAGTGGTCACGGACCCACACGCAGAACTGTGCTCCCAGCCGTGCCTGTGCTGTCACCTCCGCCTCAGCCTTTGCTGCTGGGGCCAGGCAGCTGCACCACTGCTGTGTTCTCCACGCAGCATTTGACCCCCGACAAGATCTACCACGTGACGGTGATGCCCTGCTACGACAAAAAGCTGGAAGCCTCCAGACCCGACTTCTTCAGCCAAGAGCACCAGACACGCGATGTGGATTGTGTCATCACAACAGGTGCGGGGCCCCGAGCCTGCTGGCGCTGTGTCCCCAGCGTCAGGCCCAGCACAACCCCCCTGGCTCATGTTGGTCACCCCGTCTGTGAGTTGAGCAGCCTTGCAGAGGCTCCCAAATGCTTAAAAGAGAAATGAACGCCCACCCGGGAGGCAGACAATCCGGGGAGGGTCGCTGTCCAGGGACGCGGTGCCCTGCCCACTCCAGGCGCATTGTGAGGCACCCCAGGGTCAGGCGCGTCTGCCCCACCACAGCACCGGGAGGCCCTTCAGAAGTGGAGTTGCCTCTGGCTGGGTTCATCCTCCACTCACGAGCAGGGGCTGGACGTCTGGCCACTCACAGGTTGCTAGGGATGCAGGTGGTGGGGATCTTTCATGGTCTCTGTTTTTGTTGAGATTCAGCTGAAGAGCGTCTGTCTGTGCTGTGGTCTCATCGTAGGAGAAGTCTTCAAGCTGCTGGAAGAAGAAGGGGTCTCGCTGTCAGAGCTGGAGCCGGCTCCCCTGGACAGTCTGTACGTCGCACCTGCCATGTCGGGCAGTAAGCTCGTCCAGCATTGGGGTGCTCTTGACCTTGGGGTCACTGATGTCCTGGTGGGCAGCAGAAGGGACGAGGCGGGGGCAGGCACTGTCCTCCCCCTTCTTCTCTGCCTCAGCTTCCTTCTGGTTGGTTTTGCGTCTGCCCCGTGGTATGTGTTGGTGTCCAGAGGTGGTTGAGTTCACGAGACGGCCTGTGGACAATTGGCTGATGGTTATCAGAGCTGACCCCAACTTCATACAGGTCTGAGCCCCCCAGAACAGGTGACATGACGGAGGGGACAGTCCTTTTCCCCCAGAGCCTCCTCCTGACACACCCACAAAGCCCTGGAGTCTGTGACTCATCTTCCACTTAGAAAGCAAGCGCTCTCAAACATGACAGACAGAGGTTACCCGGAAGCCTTGGTGGACAGCAGCCCCACTACCACCTGAGGCCATGCCCTCCTCCCCAGGTGCAGCAGTGTATCTGCCCAGGAGCCTACCAGCCATCAGGGTGGGGGCTCGGGGGGCTACCTGGAGCACGTGTTCCGGCATGCAGCCTGGGAGCTCTTTGGAATCCACGTCACTGAAGTCACCTACAGACCCCTGAGGTCAGTGGGAAGGGCTGGAGCTTGGGGCAGGGCAGCCTTTCGGGGCACCAGGCAGGAGCTGGGCCCTCCCCTCTGGCTCATGTGAAGGGGCCAGAGCTCTCCAGCCCTTGGTCTCCTCATCATAGGGCTCAGTGTCCACTACCCCCAGCACGGTGACCCAGGGCCCCAGAGGCCCATGGTGGCAGGACGGTTTTCCTGGCACAGGGTGTGTCCCAATGTGAGTCCCCATTCCAGGGAGGGCGGGCTGGGGCCTTTGTCAGACCTTGGGAAGGTGGGGTTCCCATTCTACAGACCAGGAAACCAAGGCTGGGGCTGAGGCCACCTGCCCCACTCATTGAAGGGAGCTTTCTACCCTCCCCTATCACTGTCCCCCACCCGGGAGGAAGCCTGGGCGTGCCATGTGGACAGCCTGGTCTGTGTCCCCTCAGGAACAAGGACCTCCAGGAGGTGACTCTGGAGAGGGAGGGCCGGGTCCTTCTGCACTTCGCCGCGGCCTACGGCTTCCGCAACATCCAGAACCTGGTGCAAAAGCTCAAGCGAGGCCGCTGCCCATACCACTATGTGGAGGTCATGGCCTGCCCTTCAGGTAGCTGCAGACAGAGTGGGCCCTCTGGGACCCCGTGTGCTGACACCCTCCCCTTGACCACACTTCTGCCCGTCCTTCTCTGCCACAGGCTGCTTGAATGGTGGAGGCCAGCTCAAGGCCCCCGACATGCCTGGCAAGGAGCTTCTCCAGCAGGTTGAGAGGCTATACAGCATGGTCAGGACTGAGGCACCAGAGGATGCGCCTGGGGTCCAGGAGCTGTATGGGCACTGGCTGCAGGGCGAGGGCTCAGAGCAGGCCAGCCGCCTGCTGCACACAAGCTACCACGCGGTGGAAAAGGCTGGCTCCAGCCTCAGCATCAGGTGGTAGGAGGCCTCAAGGATCCACCCGGCCCAACACAGCCAGCACCGGGACTCCCAGGAAGGCGTGTGGAATCTCCAGCAGGGAAGTCGCCCGAGACCCCAGGGCACACCCCCAAAATGCCGGATGAGATGTGGGGACGTTGGGACCCACATAGAGATGGGACTCAGGACCCCCAGCCAGTAAAGGTGACCTCCAGCCTGTGCTCACCCGGACTCCCTGCTGCAGGGGGCCAGAGGTTCCACCACCTGCTGGAACCTCTCCATGGGCCCAGAGCCCTAGAGGTGCCCTGACTCCTCCTGGCTGTGGCGGCCTAAGCTGTGAGGGTTTCAGCTCGTCCTGTGGGGAGCTTAAGGGAGAGAAAAGTGGGGGTTCCTCATCCCCCATTTCTAGAGTCACCTGAAGCTGCAATGTGGAGGGTGGTGATAGGCTGGACCTGCCAGGCTGGTCAAGCTCACAGCAGAGCTTGGGGAACCCTGCCACACTAGGCAGCAGAGGACACTGGCAGGAGACAGGCACCTGGCCCATGACCCCAGCTGGGGATGGGTGCTCCCTCCACCTAGAACCAGGTGTTCGACGAAGCTGCGGTCTCTGGGGCTTGAGAACCTGTGTCTTGGGGGCTGAGTCCAGGTGGGAAGGACTCTTGCTATCAGGCCTCAGTGGTCTCTCTGGCTGAGTCCTGTGTCCACAGCTGGACCCCCACTTAAGGAGCAGGGGGAGGGCAGATTGCATTCAGCCCACCAGGCCTGGCCCCGAGAAGCTCACTTCTAGTAAAGGGAACTCTCTCTGAAACCGGTTTCTCTTCAAGAGTGTTTATTTACCAGCATCAAAAAAGAGGCCTTTCAAAGCTTTATTCAAAGTTCAGGAGCCCTGTGCACCCCACTAGGCTAGTTCGCAAACACCCAGGTCTCAGGGCTCACTGTGGCCCAGAGAGGGGCCCCGGGTGTCCAACACCAGGAAAGGCCAGGGCGCCCACCCTCTAAGGCTGGGCAGGGCTGAGGAAGGCTCGATCCTCCTGTGGGCCAAGGGAGGAGGGGCGTGTGGCCCAGCCCACGTAGGGCTCACTTCGGCCGGGGCATGCTCAGGAGCCCCCACTGCAGCGCAAGGAGTGCCCGGGCCTGTGGCTGTAGCGGCTCAGCTGCCTGCTCAAAGCTCGCTCGCTCCCTGCAGAGCACTTCCAGGACTTCAGCTGGGGCGACCTTCCCTGTGAACTTGCACACAGGCTCCTCTCTGCGGGGAGAGGGGGTTCGATGGGAACCACTGGGCAAGCTGGACGTGGCAGTGGAAATGAAGCCACTGTTGGAGGGCACTTAAAGAGCAGCCTCTCCCTGGTGCCAGACAGCCCAGTAACCAGTCCCTTGACACCTCCCTCAGCATCCAAATGACTGCCAGGGAGGCCCAAAGGACAACAGTCTGGCCCCGTGCCAGCCTGTTCAGCAGTGCGGCCCCTGGGGAGGACACAGGTCCTCCCGACACGCACTGCCTCAGGCCCTGCCATGTGCTCCCCAGCCTGCCCCACAGGAGGGCCCGCACGCTGGCCAATACTCACGCCACCCTCAGGAAGGGGTTGTAAAGGAGCTCCTCGCCCAGGGTTGAGGGCACAGTGGGCACATCATCCTCATCCCTCTTCTGGAATGACCACAGGCCTTTGTCACAGCCTTGTCTGGCAGCTCCAGGCAGCTTGGCTCAGCTCACCAGTCTGGGGGCTTGAGCCTAGACCCTGAGGGCAGGCACTCATGGGCCAGACCTGCAGGCTGCCCAGCTCCCCTCCCTCACCAGTGGGAGCCTTGGCTGGCAGAATGCCCTGGGCCAAGCCAGGTCTGGTCACCCGGGTCGGTCATGGCAGACTCCCCTGCAGTGCCTCCCTGGTTCCAGTCCTACCCCACCCTCCAACCTTACCACTGAGAGGGGATGAGTGGTCACACCTTGGCCCACGATAGCTTGGCCTTCACGTGGTTGTTGCAAGGCTCCACTTTTTGTGCAAACTCGAGGTTGCCCAGTGTGTGCTCGTGACCACAGAACACCTTCTGGAGAAAGAAGGCACTTGGGGTGCACAGCACCACCATAGGCAGAGATGGGCAGAGACACTCACCCCAGTGGCGCGGCCCCTCCCCCCTCACCTGGTCCACCTGTCCCCACGGCTGACAAGCAGTCATCCTGAACCCTGGCATAAGGCAGGTGCAGAGCACACCGGTTATGTAGGAGGCTGGGCCCCATGAGAGGGTAAGGGGCAGGCTGCTCACTGTCTCAGGAGGCAGGGTGCCCAGGGTCTCCACCAAGCTGTGGTACATCTGCTGAGCTGTGGTCTCCAGGCGTGAGCCACAGCCGGCCACAGACAATGCGTCCCCTGGGGAGTTGGATGGGTCAGAGAAGGTGGATGGGGCAGAGGGATGTGGGGTGGGTAGGCGCAGGGCAGCCGGTACCCGAGAACACGGCGGGCGGGTCCAGACACTCATCTTCCCACAGGAAGTAGCTCATGTGGCCCGAGGTGTGGCCGGGCGTCAGGAGGCAGCGCACGTGGATGGCCCCAAACTATGGCAGAGGAGCAGGTGGGCCTGTAAGGTGGTTGGGCCCAGGGCGCTCTCCCCACCCCTCCTGAGTGCACGCTCACCCGCAGCTCCTCGCCATGTGCCAGCCTGCGGGTCAGTGCACAGATGCGCTCATCTGCGCCCAGCACCACCAGGCCAGGCAGCAGCCTCACCAGCTCCGTGTTGCCCTGGGCGTGGTCCCTGCGGGTGGGCGGAAGCAGGATCACATGGGGTCAGGGTAGGGTAGGGGTGACACCCTCCTGCCTCAGCCCGCCCTGATGGCACTCACCAGTGGTGATGGGTGGTCAGCACAGTGGTCAGTGATACCCCCTCCCGGCCCACGATCTCCAGCAGCTGAAAGGGATGGGAGTTAGGGAGATGCAGATGGTCCAGGTGGCTGCCTGTGTTGGGGCGCCAGGCCCGGGTGCACAGTGCCCCAGGCAGGGGATGGGCCTGGGGGTAGGGGAGATCCAGCAGACAATTACTGAGTGCCCAGCGCACAGTTTGGCACCGTACGCAAGGAAAAGAGACCCGAGATGGCTCTAACCTCAGAGGAGACCCAAGATAATCAAGAAACCCTAAACGCCAAATTATCAGAGATGAGAGAATAGGGGAAGAATCTGGCCTCGGCAGCGTAGTCTGGAGAGCCTCTCGGAGTGCGGACTGATGGTCGCGGCCTACGATGCCTGGGCCCACAGCTGTGCTCGCGCCGCCCAAAAGCTGCCCTCACCCTTTTGGGCACGGCCACGTCCACGGCCACAGCCTCTCGCGTGTGCTCCTCGATGACCAGGTACATGTAGTTGTCCTCAAGCACAGGGATGACTTTGACCTTCATGGTCGCAGAGCTCAGCCACCCCGCGCCTCCTGAGCCCCTTCCTCAGGGTGGGACTACCCTCTCCAGACCCTAGGCAGGGCTGTGCGTGGGAGGGGTCAGCTCCACAGACACGCTGGGGGCCAGGAAAGGAACCGCGCTCCCTGCTCCCGGACTTTCCCGAGGGCCCTTGAGGAATCCCAAGCTCCAGGCTTAAGTTGACCTGCAGCTGCGGGGACCAGTCTCTCACCAAGACTCAGCCCGCCGAAGGCCTCGCCCCCGGGCAACAGGCCACACCCCCGATGAGCCGCGCCCTCTTCCGGCTCCGCCCCCAGCCACGCCGTTGCCCCGGTAGGCCCCGCCTGTCTCCCAGGCTCCGCCCCCTCCCCAGGTGCCCTCCCGCCGCAGCCCGCCCCTGGACCAGCCCCTCTCCAGGCCCCGCCCCTCAACGTCCTTCCGCAGGCCCCGCCCTCCCCAGGCCCCCTCCCTCCGAAGTACGACCCCGACCCACCCCCTTTTCCGGTCGTCCACTCACCCCCGCGTGCTGCGCCAGCTAGTCGCAAGGACTGCCTGAAGGACAGCCGGACAAAGGCGGGCCTCGGGCGCCTGTCACGGGGCCTGGACGGAGCGCGCCGCTCACTCGGGCCGCCGCTAACGGCCCGCGCCGCTGAGGCGCCCGCCAGCCGGGCCGGCCTGGAACCTGCGCGCGCGGAGACCTGAGCACGGTGCACGGAGCACGCGCGTGCGCGGGAGGGAGCGCGTGCGTGCGCAGGAGGGAGCGCGTGCGTGCCCGAACGGGGCTGTGCGCACGTCTGGCCAGTCGCGCCCGGCGCTGCGGCGCCTCCTCCGCGAAGCCCTCCTGGCACCGGGCTGAGACAGTCCTCCTGAGTACCCCGGACCCGGATTGGGACGTCTGAGCCCGCTTCCGTTAGGCTGAGGGGTGCAGGGATCTGTCCAGTTTGTTTGCCTGCCCGTCCAGCGCTCAGCGTAGGGGCCTAATGAGTGTGCGAACCCACATGGTAGAGCAAAGCGCACTGTGTGAGGACAACAGTAACAGCAGCGGCATCTCCATACCATGCGCGCTGTCCCACACGTCCCCAGGCTGAGCCCTTCTATGAACTCGTGGTTCCATCCGCGTCCCTGATAAATGCTGGGGTGCCGATCTGCGTTTCCCAGATGAGGAAAAGGAAGCCGGAAAGAATGGATCACAAAATATGGAAGAAGTTGAGTTTGCACCCACCTCCCCAACGACTGAACTGTCCTGCCTGCCCTCGTGGGCGGGGCCCTGGGAGTCTCCTGGGGACAACAGAGGCCTTGGCAACACAAACCACTGTGTTGCAGCAACAGGCCAGTAGTCGAGGCGGCACCGGGCTTGGGGCAGCCCAGAGTCTTTTTTGCCTATGGAGTATGTGGCAGCCCCAGGCCCCAAGTCAGGGGCCCCACCTCGGGCCACCAAGAATGTGAGTCCTCCCAGGACGCTGCTGCTTCTGGGCTCGGGGATTCTCCCTGTTCCCTCAGAGACCAGGAGGGGTGTAGGTCCTCCCAGGACCTCAGCCTGATCCTGGCTGTGGGAGGGCCTGCCCCAGCTCTGCCAGGCTGAGGGTGTGGGGGTGGATGGCTGGTGGCTTCATGAGAGTGGAGGCCACAGCCCAGGTCTGAGACGCACCCGGGGGATGAGTGGTGGTGCCTCCCTAGGTTCTGCCGCGGGCCGAGACCTGGCTGCCAGGAGTCCCTGGGGGTGCCCCAACCTGGGCCACCAACCTTGAGACAGAGGTTCACTCAGATCTAGAGCTGAGTGAGGAGCAGCAGCTGCAGGTGGGTGTGGGGGCCCTCGGGCACTGGCAGGAGGGAGGGCATCCCCAGGGCCCCACAGGCCCCCACCTCTCATCCTGGCCATCCACAGGTCTGCAAGGAGCTGGTGGACCTGCAGATCAAAACCCATCGCCTGAAGGAGCAACACGAGGCTGAAATCTTCGAGCTGAAGAGTGAGGTGGGCACTGATGTGTGCCTACGTGTGCCAGCCTGAGGGCATGGGGGGAGGGTGCACACTTAGTGCCAGAACTGTGAGGGGTGCAGGTGTGCCCCATGTGACTGTGCACATGCAGTGTCTGCGAGTCCCCACCTGTCCTGTGTGTGCTGTGTCCCTGTGGATGCCCAGATGGATGATGACCTGGTCACCCCGCAGGTCCTGTGGCTGGAGAGCCGGGTGCTGGAGCTAGAGCTGCACGGAGAGCAGGCAGCCCCAGCAGAAGCTGATCCGGGGCACCACCAGGCACTGGCACAGGAGCTTGGGCACAAGGCCTGGGGGCAGGGACACTCCGACCACCACAGACTCCAGGTCACCATGAGCGCATGGGTGGAAGCTAAACAGGGGTCCAGCAGGGGAACAGTGAGGCTGAGACCGGCTCTTCTGTGCAGGCACAGCCCAAGGACTTCCTGACCCCTGAGAACAAGCAGCAGAAGCTGGGGGATGGTGTGAGTGTGCAGCCACCTAGCCCGGGAATCTGTTGAAGTTTCTCCCAGCCCAGGGTGGAGGTGGGGCAGTGCAGGGGGCCCAGAGCTTGGGCTCTCACCTAGCCAGCCCTTGTGTACCCCACAGCCGCAGGGAGAAGTAAATCGGGCGCCAGAGCAGCACAGGGCTCGGCAGCAGGCACTGGAGACACGTGTGTGAGTGACTGCCTCACCTGGGACAGGAGGGCCCAGCAGGGCACAGTGAGCAAAGGAGCTGTTCTTAAGGGGCAGAAGGAGTCACCTGCCCTGGGCCCGGCTAAGCCTCGTACCCATGTCTGCAGGGCAGCCCTGGGCTGGCAGCTGCAGGGAGCCCAGGAGGAGGCCAAGACAGCTGGGCAGCAACTGGCTGCACAAGCCTTGGTGAGGCCCACCCCTATGTGCTTTGAGGTCTGGCTCAGCAAAGGTCCACCTTGCAGGACATAAATTCAGGGCCATCTCCACCCCCAGCTATTGTCTGCCTGCCGGGGCCAGCTCCACCAGGCTGAAGCAGAGAACGCCCAGCTGCAGCTGCAACTCAAGAAGCTGAACGAGGAGTACGCCATCCGACTGCAGCACTGCGCCCGAGCCGTGGCTGTGAGCACTGGGCCGGTTGGCCCTGTGTTGAGTGGGAGGCCTCTGGTCCTGGGGAGCCCGAGTCTGGCCTGGGTGTGCTAGACCACTTCAGAGAGACTCTGACCTTGGAGACTTCAGGCCCACCCAGCATACTGTCGTCAGACCAGCTCCATGGAGGGAATTGGGGGGAGGTGTGGACCCGCCCCAGCCCGGCCCTATCTCCTCCAGGGGTATGCAGATGGTGCAGGCCCAAAGCCTGCATCCACAGCCCTTCGGACATTCCTGGAAACCACTCTGGAGGACATTCGGGGGGCGCATCACAGCCGTGAGCAACAGCTGGCCCGGGCTGCTCGCACCTACCGCAAGCGCCTGGCAGATCTGAGCCGGAGGCACGAGGAGCTGCTGGCTGCCCAGAGGTGGGCCCCTCCCTGAGCTGGGCACCTGGGGTGGAATGGCTCTAGGTGACCTGGTGCGGGGCTTAGTGTGCAACAGGTGCTGGTGGATCCCAATGGGGCACCCAGGACCCCC
Source organism: Balaenoptera acutorostrata (assembly GCF_949987535.1). Lineage (NCBI taxonomy): Eukaryota > Metazoa > Chordata > Mammalia > Artiodactyla > Balaenopteridae > Balaenoptera > Balaenoptera acutorostrata. The sequence continues at coordinate 39,284,009 of NC_080078.1, forward strand.
AAGGCTACCTCTGGTGCAGCCACCTCAGACATGGAGCCGCCACCCCTGCACACGGTCACCAAATTCGGCCACCTGAGGGAGGACCAGGCTAGGCTGGAGAAGCAGCTCCAGAAGCTCCGGGCCCAGGTGACACCTCCCTGCTGCCCCACAACTCACCCCAGGACCCATCCCAGGCTCAGCAAAGCCCCAACCCCAGGGCCTCTGAGCAGCCTGCCTCATTCAGCAACCGCTGCTCTTGTTCCCACAGAAAGAACCCAGTGAAGCCTCTCAGGGGGGCCCATTAGAGCCACAGTGAGTACCTGGTGTGGGTGCTGCGGAGACCCATTCATTTATCCTATGAACTAACTGCTTAGAGGGGTTCTGGTTGCTGCAGTGAACAAGGTGGCCCATCTGTATTCTCGAGTCTCGGTCTGCTTATGAGATGCTAATAATTGCAGAAAAACCAACTGCCTGGAGAGAGGAGGGACTATCCTCCTGGATGGGAGGGGGCTACCCTTGAATGGGAGGGTCAGGGAGAGACCCCAAAGAAAGGACACTTCAGCTGAGACTCGGAGGACCCATAGCTGAAGACCTGTGGTGGCATGGACGGTAGAAGTCTTGACCCCAGAGCAAGGCAGGAGCAGGCTACCTGGTGACCTTCACAGCCTTTGCCTCTGCACCTTCTGCAGTGGGCAGAAGCTGGGACAAGTCGCCTGCCTGGGGTTTTGGGAAACCCCCCAGCATGGGGGGAGGCCCCCCCCATAAGCATCCTTACAGACACTGGGGTCACTGTCCCAGCTGGCCTTGTGGCTTAGCTTTCCCTGAGTGGCCAGTGGCTGCCCCCATGCACAGATGATTCCAAGCCTCACAGGGCCCATAGTGGAAAGGCAGCCCTATACTGTCCCAAACTCGCTCCCAGCAGGCACCTCAAGGACCTAGGGGCCCTGACTTGAGCAGGGTCATTGGTCAACAGCTGGGTCCATGCCAGCTTTCACGCCCACCCCTCCTCCTCCCCTCACAGGGGCCTGGAAGCTGCATCCTGGGCCCAGATCCGCCAGAAGCTACAGGACTTTTCCCGTGGCACCCAGGTAGTGGGCAAAGCCTGGCCAGAGGCCCCTCCTCACACTGTGCCCAGGCTCATGGCTTATGTTCCCCCATTCCAGGCAGAGCTAGAAAGGGAGAGAGCACAGCTTCTAGTCCGAGCCATGATAGCTGAGGAGCAACTTTCTGAGCTACAAGAGTACGTGGACCAGCACCTGGGCAGGTGGGCTCTAGAGGTGGGCTGGGTAAGACCCAAGGACCTCAGTCCCAGGCACTAGCAGCAGGGCTTGTCCACAGCCCGGTGGTGACTATGCCTAGTTTCTCTGAGCAGGTACAAGCAGGAGATCCTGAGGCTGAGGAAGCTGGTGGGTACAGGGAACCCCTGGAAAGCGGGGGCCACACCTCCAGCCAAGCTGCAGCACCCAAGGACCTGCAGCCGTTAGCTGGTCAACAGATAAACTTGGAGCAGAACTCTTCACAGCCAGCATGGAGCCCGCCCCACAGCACCCCCTTGGGAGATCATTCCACCCAGCTCTCCACCCAACAAAAATCAGGCTGGAACCCACTGAGTCTTTATTGTGTCCAGTCAGCCAACCTGAGAATTGGGGGCTCCAGGTACGGAGGCAGAACTAGGCCCTGGGACAGCCTGCCCAGCCGGCCCACCACTGTGGACATCATAGGCCCAGACGCGGTCCAGGCCCTCACCCAGTACAGCCACAGGTTGCCAGGTGGGGAGGGGGAAGCGCCCAGACACCACTCGGGCTCCTGCAGGCAACTCTGCCTGTAACTTGTCCTCCAGCAGTGGGAGCTATGGGAGAGAGGGGAGGTTGGGGTGGGCAGGGTGGAACACAGCTCCCCCTACCCAGCTCCTCCAGGCCCAGCACCTACAATGGGGATGGCTCGGGCCTCCCATGGGGTCAGCAAACCCCAGACCTACCACGCTAGGAGCCAGGAACACAGACACATTGTGGCAGTCCCTCAGGCTCACCTGCAGGAAGAGGAAATCACCCCAGCAGGGATTGGGGCCCCAGCAGGGAAAGAGGCTTGGTGGGCATGGGGTAACTGCAGCTTCCAAGTCCCAGCTCCAGCCTGCCCAGGTGGCAGAGGTGCCTGGCACTGTCAGCAGGGTGGCCAAGCTAGAACTGGAAGCATGGAGATCAGGGGTGGGGTCTGAGGGGGTCCAGGACTCCCTGGATTACCTTCCAGAGGTTCTCACGGCGGTAGCTGACATTGCCCACACATCCTGCCCTCCAGGCATGCAGCCACGCCAGCCCCACCAGCCACGGGTTCAGCTCATAGCCCACAGCTGGGCGGAGACCGCACTTGTGGGCAGCCAGCACCTGTGGGCACAAAGAGCGTCAGAACCAACAGATGGGGAGGTGCGCTCACGGGAGGGGTCAGCAAAGACATTCCCCAACACACACGAACACGGTCCTTACAATCCTGCCATCGCCAGAGCCCAGGTCCACCATCTTTCCTGGACGGCCTCGCAGCAACGACAACACGTGCTCCACCTGCCTGGCACTCGCGCCAACATAAGGCACCTGTACAAGGAAGCAGTGGGGACTGTGAGGGTGGGGGGCCTGCCTCCTGGGCTTCCTTTCTTAGAGTGGCCTGTCCGGTCCTACCTAAAGGAGGTCCCAACCCACAGCCCTGGAGTAGCTGCGCTCTCCCGCTTAGCGCCACACTCCAGGCCCCACCCCCAGCCCGGGCCCGCCCAGCCGGCAGCTGGTCCCCACACCCCTTGGCCCAGCACCTGCAGCCGCAGCGGCACGCGGCGGAAGCCCGGCTGCAGCAGCAGTGCCCACACGGCGTAGGCGACCAGGCCCGAGCCCGCCGCCACCTGCAGCAGCTCCAACGCGCCTAGCCGCCGCTCGCGCAGCTCCGTCAACGCCTCGGCCGGGTCGTCCTGCTCCATGGCTGCGGGAGAGCGGCTCAGGGTCGCCCCACCTCAAGGCCCCTCCCCGCCTCAGGTCCGAGATCCTCATGCCCCGGCCCGGACCTGGAGAGGGCCGTCCTCCCCACCGCCCCCGGCCTGCGCAGCGCCCCTCCTTCCCGCTCCGCGCCTACCAGACCCGCGGCGCCGCGCCGGAAGAGGCGGCCGCGGCGAGACACCGGAAGCGGCCGGGAGAGCCTGAGCGGCTGGTCCGCTCGCGTTCCGCTCCGTCCGGGTCCAGGGACCCTCCCGCGGGTTCCGGACCGCGGAGCCCTGGGGTCCGGGGCTACCCTCGCGGGTTCTGGCCGCACAGCATCCTGCCTGTAGCCCGCGTCGCTCAGCTTCGTTGGCCCACGCCGCGGATGGTTGCTGCGGGCCTGTCCTGGGCGCTGCGGACCCCTGGGGCTGCACATCCCAGCGCGGGGAGACGCCCGAGGGAAGCGGTGCCGTGGATCCAGTTAACCGGCAGCGGAGGCCCGTGCGGTGTGGCTGGAGCCCAGGGGCGGCGGTCAGCCCGGGGGCAAGGGCTCACCGGGGAGACGCCGTCCCGCACACCCCGATAGCCAGCCAAGCCCAGGAGCAGTCGCGGGGAGGCCACCCGGGCCCCTCCCACGGCTGAAGGCAGTTAGCCCGAGTGCGCAGGAAACGCAGGATGCGCAGGGTTCGGCGGGGGTGGTGGGAGTTTGAGCTTGGCTGAGGGGCAGGGCGGAGGGGGTTGATAAGGAGAAATTTAGCAGAACCGAGAAGACATGCTGGCTCTCTCTGAGCGTCATGGGAGGGGAGCCGGATGTGAGGTGCTGGGCGCTCTGGCAGCTGGCCCAGTCAGGGGGATGGGAGGAAGAGCCCCAGGAGCTGGGGAGACCACCTTCCTTCTCCAGAAAATGTCACACACACGAAGAAAGATTGAGTTCCCGGAAGTGACCTGATGAAGCCTGGGAATGGGAGAGGCAAGTGGGGGAACAGAGCCAGGACCCCCTCCTCACCCAACCCTGAGGCCAAACGTCCTTGAGTGGCAGAGACTTGTCTGCACACAGGGCCTGGGCTGGCTCCTCATCCATCCACGCCATCGGTCAGGAGGGACGGAGGCTGCTTCAGACAATGCAGGCATACTGGAGACCACTGCCCCCATCCCCAAGTGCAGACTGCCGCACACTTGGCCCCAGCTGCCTCCACTTGGGAAAGACAGGTGTTCCTGTGGCAGGAAACCCTGGTGCCCTGCTCCCAAGACCCGAGCACTGGAGAGGAGGAGGGCTGCTCCCCACCCCCATCTCAGAACCTCCTGTCTCCTTCCTGGCTGTCACTGGGCCCTCCCCATAAAAGGAGGATGTGCACTGGGCTTACACAGCATCCCATTCTTGTCTCTTTTGTTCCTTGTATTATTCCTGGTGCCTAGAGCAGCACCTGGTACCTAGAAGAAACTCAGTAGAAGCTGGTCGACTGAATGAAGGCACCTACCCTGACTCCCCAGTGTGCACACCCAAAAGTCCCTCACCTTCACACCTGCACCCTGCTCCTCACCTTTGGGCACTGGGCACTCGAGTGCATACCTGTGTGAGTGCACATGCCCAGAGGTGCCCCAGAGGCACCTGCTCCCATAGCCCCAGCCCTCATGCTCACCCACACCGTTTCCCCTTGGCCACTCCCCTGTGGGCAGGCATGAAGCCCCTGGCCCAAGCCTTCCAGGCTCCTCCCAGAGCACTCTGGGGCTCCTCTGGCCCTGTCAGCCACACCCACTTCTGCCCTTTCTGCTCCTTTTGCTGGTTGCAAAGCCAACACCTTCTCTGGAGGAGGGTGTGTGCATAGGAGGCGCTTCCTGGGGCAGGTGGGCAGAGGCCAGTGTCCAGCCTAGGGCCCAGCCCAGAGAAGATGCCCTACATTTTTCTGGACAGATGGTCCCAGAGGTAGTCCACAGTGACCACACTGGGTGTGGCCATGGGCCTCTGTCCAAACAAGGCTGTGGGGAGCTGGCCAGAGAATTAGGGCAAGAGCCAAGGGTGAGGTGCTCCTCAGCACTGGAGGGGAAACCCTCCTCGGGTCGGGGTCTGCATGGGCAGTGCAAAAGCCTCCCAAGATGGAGAGGAGGATGGCAGGAGAGCACACTCACCTCCTCCTCTTCTGGTCTCTACTGAGATAATCCGTGGTGGGGGGAGGGGGAAACAGGGTTACAACGGTCTGCAGTCCAGGAGAGAGGTCCAGGCTAGAGATCCAAATGTGGGGTCATCAGCATGTTGATGGTATTTAAAGCCAGAAGGCTGGCCCAGTTCTCCAATGAGGGAATGTCGAAATGTGCGTGGAGAGGAGGTCTGGTGCCTGAGCTCTGAACAATCCATGCGTGCCAGTTTGAGTTTGGGGATGCGAAAGGGCACAGCAAGGAGCCTCAGGAACAGCAGACGGTGGGAGGAGCCCAGGGGAGCCTACCATCCAGGGTGACTATGCTCCCACCCACAATTCTCACCAGTCCCCACAGCAAGGGGCCCGTCCAAGTGAAAGGACTGCGTACCCGACACGAGTGTAGCCTTAGACAGCCCGCCCCACGGAAACTCCAGGGCAGCCACTGGAGTGATGCAGTGTCCACACAGGGTGTGGCCACATGAGGTACCTATATCAGCCAAATCTGGCAGAAGTGGCCCTGTGTATCCTTGTTCCTCTCCCAGCCTCAGTTCCTGCCTGCGGGATGGCGGGGCCCCTTCTCCAGTGAGGGCTGCCAGGCAGAGATGGGAAGTTGTTTCTGGGACTCAGCCCAGGCACCCCACCAGACCTGAGCTGTGGCCCTCTTTCCCAGGAGCTGTGGGGCTGGGTCAGCAGAGTCAGCTCCCTCTGGGTTCAGTAGTCCCACGTGCACCCCCATCCTGGGGCCTTTCAGCCTCAGGACCGTCAGCTTTGTCCAGACTGCGCTGGCCCTTTATGTGGCTGAGGCTGGAGAGGAAGGCGGGGGCAGCGACAATGAGGCCAGTGGCGGGAAACGGTCCTTAGAGACCCCATTGTGTGCCCCTGCCCACTAGAAATGGGCAACAGGCAGGACCCTGCAGAAGAGACCCCACAGCCGTCAGGATGCTGGGCACGTTGCAGGGGCCTGTGGACAGAGGGGCCCATTCTTCCCCAGGGGCAGAGTGGGGCCAGGATGATTCTGCTGGGCTTGCAGCGAACCATGCAGGGAAGTCGGTGGCCCGCCAGATTGCAGCCCCTTCCCTCAGGTTGGGAGTGGTGTCGCCTGCCTCCCCCTACAAGGGCCTCCACCCACCTCAGACCTTGGGTGTTATGGCCCCCTTTCCACTCCCACTCTGAGCAGTGGAATCACCTGGCATTGGGGGCAGCAGAGCTGAGGGTGACGTGAGTGGGGGGGTCCCTGCATGCCCCCACCCAGCAGCAGCCCCTCTCCAGGGCGTGGGCTGGGTGGCCTTAGACATGGCACCACTGTCCCAGAGCCTCAGTCTCTGACTCTATGAAGCGGGAACTGGGCAGTGCCAGGGGCTGTGGGAGAATAAAGTGAAGTGAGGCAGGCCCAGGGCTGGGCTCAGGCACGAGCACCCGATGCACATTGGCTAATGCAAGCAGCGTTCTTATTGGTTATTGCTATTACCTCGGAAGCAGTTGGTACTGTGATGCCATCTGGAGGCCACCCCCCCCTCCCACCCCCCGCTCCCCAGCACCCTGCTCCCAGGCCCCTCAGTCCAGCACCACCTCACAGGGGTGGAGGTGGTCAGCATGGGCAGCCGTGTAGGCACGGCTGAATTCCTGGAAGCGGGGTGCACAGCCCAGCCAGGCCTCACCAAAGCGGCTCCAGCCCATGAAGAGGAAGGTGCCAGGGCCAGGGTGGACGCCACAGTGCAGTGGGGTGCGAATGGAGGCCTGCGCCTGTCCCCCAGGGCCCCCCACCCGGAATAGCGGCAATGTCTGGCGAAGGACACGGGCGGCGGCCACGGTGATAACAGACTCCTGCAGCTCTGTGTCGTGGGCAACCCCGTGGATGGTTCCATGGATCACTGTGGGGACACATGTTGGCCAGTGGCATTCAGGGGAAGGCAGGCCCCTGGCTCGCCCCACAGGGGGGACACTCACCAAAGTCGCTGGTGCACACGGCCAAGAGGAGCTCGGCATCACTGCAGGGTCTGCAGGCACCTGGCATGCAGGGGAGGTCATGAGTGGAGGCCCTGCCCTCTCCAGGACTACCCGAGCCCTCCCCCAGCTGGACACAGGATAGAGAGGGCAAGCTACCAGACCCCCCTCAGGGCCTGATGGCAACTGGGGAGTCTCAGGGACCATGTGTACACACCCTGAAGACACCCTGTACTTGGAGTGACACTGCAGGCTCGTGCATGCATCACACACACGCACAGACATGAGCCTGGGGGCTGTGCCCAGCATGCAGGCACAAAGACCCACCGAGCTGGAGCTCAAGGGTCTGGGTGCACGAGGCACACGCTCTCGCACACCCATCTCCAGGCAGCACCAGCAGGCAGTAACCCCTTGGTCTCCCAGAGCTGCTTCCTGGGGCCCAAAGTCACCGGCCCAGCCCACGTGGCAGGAGGTTATGGTGGATTCGAGGGTCAGGAGACAGAGCAGAGACCCCCATCCCCTGTGAGGTTAGGCTCCAAGCTCCAGGAGAGCAAAAAGCTGGGCCTGGTGCCCTGCCGGGAGGCGGGGCTGCATCTCCATGGTGACCGGGCTCACAGTGGACTTCTGTTGTACTGGGCTGGGGGAGGGGAGGGAGGTCACCGCTGGGCCAGGGAGCCCTGGACAGCTTTGGCCGTCATCCCCTCCCCCAACCCTTCAGGGACCACGGGCCCGGGTTGCCCTGCCCGGCCTCCCCTTCCGGGATTCTGCCCTCTGTCAGCAATTTCCCTAACCCGCAAGGTAAGGGCTTGCCCCTCCCCGCCCCCCACCTGTCCTGGCGCTGCTACTCACTAGCTGTGTGCCTTTGACAGGCTGCCTCGGTTTCTCCCTCTATGCACTGGGGAGGACAGGCAGCTTTCCACCCAGCGAGGCCAGGGAGCGACTGCACAACTCCCACCCGTCCCCACCCAGACCTGCACTCACCATCCGCACTGAGGCCGTGGGCCTGCGGAGGCAGCTCTGGACGCCCGTCCTCCCGAAGTTCGAAACGGAAGGATGCCACGCGACGGCTGATGTCGGGATGCGGGGTGGCCTGCAGGAAGAGGGCCCGGCGCTCGCGGGGACCCCAGCGCACGCATCGGCCCCCGGCCGGGCCTGGGCCCTCAGCCAGCAGCAGCTCCAGCACGCCGCCTGCCCGCTCCGCGAAGACTTGGGCGCCTGCGAAGGGCCGCGCCGGCCGCAGGCAGGCGGTGCCGGGCCGCGCGCCGGGGTCGGAGCCGCCCAGGGTGAGGCGCAGCGCCCCGGCCGGGTACAGCCACTCGATCCCGCCCTCCGCACAGACCAGGGCGAGCTGTCCCACGCTGCCGGGCTCCTGGGTCAGGCCGCTGCGGACCGGACGGGCGGTGTTGAGGCGGGCGGCCGGCGTCCACACCCGGCCAGCCCGCTTCCCCTGCACCCTCTCCCCGCAGCCATCAACAGCTGCGTCCACTTTGTGGAGAAGGAAACTGAGGCCCAGCGTTCTGGGACTCGGCGGGGGGCGGAGAGGGCAAGGATTCGGTGCCGGGACGGAGCGCCCCCATCCCAAAGGGCTGGCGACACATCTTCCAGCCCCCTTCTAAGGGGCGCGCAGAGTCCCAGGGGGTTGGCCCGCGCGGGGTTCCAGTGGGGCTCGTACCTGCCCCTCCAGCTGCAGCGGTCCTCCGAGTAGCCGGCGCGGGCGGCCGTGGCCAAGAGGCCGAAGCAAAGCGCGCAGAGCAGCGCCGGGGGCGGCATGGCGCGCGGGGACACGCGGGGGCGCGGCGGGAGCAGCCGGGGCGTTGGCCCCAGCCCCGCGCAGCCCCCACCGCCCGCGCCTGCCAGCCGCCCACCCGGCCGGGAGCCTGGAAGCTGCCGGGAGGCAGTGGGCGGGCCGAGAGGCCAATCGCGCCGCGGTGCCCGAACTTTCCACCAATTGCAGCGGCGCTCTCGGGGGTGGGAGGACCAGCCCGTGGCCCAGGAGGCGCTGGGGAGGGGGTCCACGGCCGGACGTGTTCCGTGTCACCTCCTCGAGGTACCCCCCTACTTCCCCCCCCCCACCCCCGCCTCCAGCCTCGCCTTGCTTGCCGTCCTGGTCGGGCCACTGTCCTCCAAGCCCTTGGCCGGAGTGGAGGTGGTGCCCACTGGAACCTCTGGGGGAGGGGAGTTCATCTGGGTGGCTCTCTCCAAGACTGGTACCTAGGCTTCCATCCCCCATCTCTCCCTAACCTGGCCCTGGTGACTTCCCACAGGCCACGCGGTAACCCAGCGATGAGGGTCCAGGCACTGGGGCTGCAGGCACCGTGGAAAAGCAGGAGCAAGGACAGCCCTGAGCCCCAGAATCAGGCTCCTAGTAGGTCGGGACAAGCTGAAACGGGGCCCACTCTCATAGAGGAAACCCCGCCCCCAATGTCAATGTGTAGGCCAGGGAGGGGGTGGGGAGTAGGTTGTCAGGTGGGGACTGGAGAGAATGCCAGACAACGGGGAGGAGCAGACAGCCTTGGCCAAGGACCTGAGGTGTGGACCCGGTGGATGGGACCCAAGAGCCTGGTGAAACCATGGGGTCAGATTACAGAGGCCTTAGGCACAAACCCAGGACTCCAACCTCACACTGGAACCCTTGGGATCACTGAAAACTTTAGCTGACATAGACTCTCTGCCGCCTGTGGGTGTGAAGTATTTTTTTGGCTGTATTGGGTCTTTGTTGCTGTGCGCGGGCTTTCTCTAGTTGCGGCGAGCGGGAGCTACTCTTCATTGTGGTGCGTGGGCTTCTCTTGTTGCAGAGCACAGGCTCTAGGCACGCGGGCTTCAGTTGTTGTGGCACACGGGCTCAGTAGTTGTGGCTCGCGGGCTCTAGAGTGCAGGCTCAGTAGTTGTGGCACACAGGCTTAGTTGCTCCGTGGCATGTGGGATCTTCCCTGACCAGGGCTCAAACCCATGTCCCCTGCATTGGCAGGCGGATTCTTAACCACTGTGCCACCAGGGAAGCCCGGGTGTGAAGTCTTTACCCCACTGTTCCCCCACCCCAGCCCTCCTGCTGCCCTGGGCCAGAAGTGCAGGCTGACAGATGAAGGCAGATGGCGCCAAGGGGAAGGGGGGCATTGGAGCCGCTGCCAGACTGAGCATACCACTGCCCCCTCCCCTGGCTCCAGGGCCCTTCAGGGCCAAAGAGGGTCAAGGCATCCTCAGGGCTCAGCTGGCCCCTCGCCCTGGGCAAGGTGTAGTGGGAACCAGCTATCAATCACGATAGCCCAAAGGTGGACACAAGCCAAGTATCCATTGACAGATGATGCGTAGACAAAATGGGGTCTATCCATACCATGGAATATTATTCTGGTTAAAAAGGAAGGAAATTCTGCCACATGCTACAACATGGATGAACCTAGAAGACATTATGTTCAGTGAAATAAGCCAGTCACAAAAGGACAAATATGAGTCTATTCATTTGAAGTACCTAAAATAGCCAAATTCATAGAGAAAAAGTAGAATGAAGGTTGCCAGGGGCAGGGGGATGGGGAGTTGGCGTTTAATGAGGACAGAGTCTTCAGTTTGGGAGGATGAAAACGTTCTGGGGATGATGGTGATGGCTGCACAACAGTGCGACTGTACTCGACACTCCTGCACACTTAGACGTGGTTAAGATGGTAAGTTTTATGTGTATTTTACCCAATTACAAATTTAAAAAGGGGTACACAGGGCCTGGTGCTGGGCACATAGAAGGCAAAAGAGGCTCCACTAGAAGGAAGGGAGCGGGCACCCCAGTCAGCTGCCCTTGCTGAGACAGTGGGTCCACTTCTGGCGAGTCACTGGGGCCCTGACTGCCCTTGCATAGGCCTGGGAGGCCGACAGTGGGCTCCAGGCGCCCTCTGGTGGCAGTGTGAGGAGTCAGCCTCAGACCCACCTCCCACCAGTCTGGGGCCCCTGGCTCCCCACCCTCCTCCTCCCCCGGAAAATTGGCTAGTGTCCGTGGGTGCCTGGGAGGGGTTCCTAAAGGGTGACCTAGTCCAAAGGATTGAGCTGGCCCCCTCAACACCAGGCTTCCCCTGCCTTCTGCCCCAGCTGATTCTTCAAGGGGCCCAGTGGTGATGCTTACTGTCACCCACAGAAGACCACAGAAGGCTGCCTCTCCTCACGGCTCCTGGCCCCACGCCCTGTGGGTGCTTCCCTGAAGTACCCAGTGTCATAAGCCATCAGAGGTCTGCCACCCACAAGACAGGGCGCCCAGAAGGCCACGCCTGGCCTTGCTTGCTGTGGGTGCAGGAGCAGACATGCTCAGTAAATACCTGGAGAGTGAATGCATGGATCGATGAAGGATACCCCAAATCTCAGGTAACTCCCCCAACATCTGTGCTCAGTTTGGAGGCTCCTTCATGTGCTCCCAGCTCCAAACCCTTCAGCGCCCTGACCCTCCAAAATGGGCCTCTCTGCATTCCCACTCAAAACCCAAGTCCTGGCAGAGGACTGGAGCAGATGCTGGGACAAGGAGCAGTCCAAGTGAGCCCTGCCCTCCAGCAGGGGAGGCAACCCCACAGGGGAAGGGGCACAGGTGAGGAGCACATGTGACCGAGGCGGGGCTGGGCTGGTCCGGGGCCTGTGGGAGCTACACAAAGGCCAGACAGAGGCAATGGGTGTGGAGGGATGGGAAGAGTGCCCCAGGTCTGGATGGAGCTTAGGGCCAACCAGGGACAGGAAGCTGGCCAGTGGGAGGTGGAACTTGGCTTCGAGGGGACAGTGACCCTAGCTCCTGAGGAAATGGTGAGAAACCCCAAAAGGGTCAAGTTCTCCCAATTGCCCAAGACCTCCCACTTGGGCTCCCATTTCAGCAGAAGCGGGGGAGAGGGAGAGATGGGGGCTAAGCAGAGGCCAGTTCAGCCTTGCCCCCAGCTGAGCCTGTGGCCGCCCAGACCACTGCAGCCAGGACCTCTTGAATGTGTTGGCCCAGGGCTGGGCGCTGCACCCCTTGGAGGGGCTGGGAGCAGGGGACAACGGGGATAGTTCCCACAACTGAGAGCCAAGGGGTGCCAGGAAGCTGCCACCAAGTGACACGCTCCAGTGGTGCCCACCATGAACACTGGCCTGGAATGCTCCTGACCAGCCTGACCTACGGAGCCCTAGGGTGCTGGAGTGACCAGCCCTCCCAGAGACCCCATCAGGGAGACAGTCATATCTGCCAACTCTTCCGGGCAGCCTGAGCTGGTTGCGCTTCACCTGCACACCCCCCCACCTCCACTCCCAGGTGGAATCTGGCCTTGCCCACCTATGAGCCTGTACCTTGGGGCACATGACAAGTTTCCTCCCTTGATGAGAAATCCACCCCCCTCCCCACCCCACATACACCTTGCATCTTCTCTAGGAGCCAAAAACGCAGCTGCAGATTGATTTGCAGCTGAGCTAAAAATAACTGCCAGGCTCCAGCCAGGGCCCGGGAAAATATCCCATTGCTAGGAGACGTTACTGGGAGACCGCCATTGCTAGGCAACAGGGTTGCCATGGTGACAGCTGGGCCCTGAGTCATCCTCAGCCCCGGCGGCTCCACCCCCCTGGCCCTGGTGAGTCGGGCCTGTGTCCCGGGAGGAGGGAAGGCAGGGAGCAGAAGCTGGAAGCAGCAGAGAGGCCTGCTGCCCACCGCCCGCCACCCACAGCTGGCAGGGCCACCCCACGCTGCAAGGTTCTCACTTCTGTGGGCGCCCATCTGGCTTCGGTGGTGAGGACTGGCAAACACACTTGTGGCCTTCCCACCCCACATGGTCCCCTCCCCAGGCACTCTCAGGGCTCCTGCCTCTGGGTGGGGAGCAGAGACAGTGAGGGGCCCAGTGTCCATGTTGCCCCACAGCTTCAGAGCAGGAAGCTTCATAGCAGGAAGCTTCAGAGCCGGCCTAATCACTAGGGAGCACGGGGCTCTCACCACCTGTGCTGCACTAGGATCTTCAGGGCAACCCCTTGGACCCCAGACTCATTTTCCAGGCGGGGAACTACTTGTCTGAGGCCCCATCCACAGAGGGAAGATTTGGGCCCAGGCATGTGGTTCCAGGGCACACATATCACCCCAGAACTCCCAAGGAAAGGCCTGAGGACCTCCTGTGAGGAGCTTCAGGGAGTTTCAGAGCCACTGCCCCAGGCCTCCAGAGCCATGAGGGTGACCTCCATGGTAAGAAGCCCCATTCCCTGATGTGACAGTGGCTCCCTCTCTCATAGTCTTCCAAGGTCTCAGATCCTCACCCCCTCATGCTCCAGAGCTGGAAAGCCCCAGCTGCCTGGACTGGGGAGACTCCTCCATGCCTAGGCATCAAGACAAGGGGTGCTCCAGTTGAGGGGTGAAGGTACTCCAAGTGAGGGGATGCTCCAGGTGAAGGGATGCTCCAGATGAGGGGTGCTCCAGGTGAGGGGTGCTCCAGGTGAGGGCATGATCTAGGTGAGGGACATGGTGCCCTCCTGGCCCTGGAGGGAGGCCAGTGTAGCTGAGACTCCAAGAGCAAGGGGCCAGGTACAGAGCAAGGCTGTGGGCTGGCAGTGCCAGAGACTCAGGGCTTTGCAGGCTGCAGCAAAGAGCAGAGGGAGCCCTGGGAGCATGGGGACCGCATCTGCACTGTAAAGTGACCCCCCTGCACCTGGGAGAACAGGTGGGGGCAGAGGTGAGCAGGGCACAGGTGTTCAGGAGGCCCCCACGGCAGTATGCATGTCCCTCTGAGCAAGAGCTCTTCACTCAGATTCTCCCAAGGCAGGTGGCCTCTCGGGCCCCTTTGAGGGCATAACTTGCTCTCTGCCTGGGGCCCTGGCACCTGCTGAGGGGCAAGAGCCCCTCAAAGTGCAAAGTGAAGTCCTGCCTACCAGTCAGGGCACTGTCCACATCGGGGTCCATGCCTACCCACGCCTGCTCTCACGGGGTGGAGGCTGAGCGCACGCTAGACGTGACCCGATGGGTCAGACAACACTCTCCCGGTCACCCTTAAGTCTTCACGCACCCCCTGCCTGTCCCACCAAGCCTCCCCCTTTGATCACTGTCAGCAGGATGGTGACTCTTCAGTCCCTGCCACACAGAAGAGCTGCCTTCACCCCCGCCAGCGTCCCACACACAGCCAGAGTGGCACCCCCCCAAACCAGCCAGGGACAGGCCAGCCTGCTCCCCCTCCACTGCCCTCACCTCACCCCAGCCCCACTGGGTCCCGCTTCCTGTCAAAATGTTGCAAACAACAGCTGGTTTCATTTTCTGTTAAGACTCTCGGGGGGGGGGGGGGGGGGGCTGCCTCTCTGCCCTGAGGCTCTTTTCCCTGGTGTGAAAACCCAGCTTTGCTCTCCCTGCACCTGGTCCTTCTGCCATCTCCACTCCCAGGAGGTCCCAGGATGGGCAATATTAGCCTCTGTCCTCTGCCCTGAGCTTGCTGGGAGGCCTGGCATCCCCAGTGGCCCAGACAGAGCCCTCCACACCCTCCCACCAGGCCCCACCACTCCCCCCAACCCTAACCTGCCCTATAAAGCTACCACCACCGAGGCCTCCAGGACCTTTGCATATCCCTTCCTGAACAACTTCGTCTGCCCTCTCACCCTTGGGAGACTCAGTTTAAGCGTCTTGTTCTCAGGAGCCCCACTCCCACCACCACCCTCGCGCGGTCACCATCACGTGGCCCTCTTGAACGTTCACCGCACTCGTCACTCTCTGAAATGATCTACTGGCCTCTTGTTTCTCGGCTCTGCGGGTGTGCAACTGCGCTCCTCACTGAGGGAGGTTCCTGGGCCTGGCACCCCGCAGGTGCGCGGGAGATGCGAGGGCCGCGCAGGGTGCCTGGCCACCGGCTCCGCAAGAGGGGCCGGGAGGGGTAGGGTCGGACGGCCGGCGCCCAAGAGCTCGAGTCCTCTCCGCCCCGCAGGATTCGGGGTCCCCACAGCTCCGCAAAAGGCAGGGCTCGCTCCACCCGGCTCTCCCTTTGCGCGCCCAGCCCTTCCCTCGCCTTCCTCCCTCTCCCGCCCTCCCCTGCCCTCCTCTCCCCTCCCCGCCCCGCCGTGCGCCAGGGTTTGTTATTGTGCGGGCGCCCGTGGCAAGGGGAAGCGGGGGTGAGGGCCGGGATGGCGCGTGCCCGCGCGCGCCGCCGCGGGAGCGCGCTGTGCGCGCGGTAGGGCGCGGCGGGGCGGGGCGGGGCTCAGCATCCTCAGCGCCCCCGCCCGGGCTCGCCAACCCGGATTGGCTACCGGCGCCGGGGGCGCGCGAGGGAGCGGCGCTTAAGGCCGGGCGGGGGGCGCGCTCGGCGCCGCCGGCGGCCGGGGAGGAGCGCGGGGAGGAGGGCAGAGGAGGAGGGCGGGGAGGAGGAGGGCGGGGAGGAGGGCGAGGGGAGGGAGGAGGCGCCCGCCCGGCTCCCTGCAAAGCGGCCTTATTTATCTGGGTACAGCCTCAGCCTCCCCGGTGGGAGGCTCGGGGCGGCCGATCCTCTCCCACCCAGGAGCTCCTCTCGAGGCGCGGCAGAGGGGGCCCGGCCAGGCCGGGCGCGGGGCGCGGCCGGGCCCTGACTGCCAGACCAGCACCTCGGCCGCCTCCCCGCTTCGCCGGTGCCCATGCCGGGCTCCCCATGACGGGAGGACGCCCGGTGGACAGCGTGGCATGAGCCAGGAGCCCGGGCCCAGGTAAGGTGTGTGTGCCGGGCCAGGCCTACAGGACGGGGAGGGGGCAGGCCACAACACCGCGGAGACCACAATGAGGACGAGGCGGGGAGGGGGCTTGGGACAGCGCCGCCGCCACCCCCGGAGGGCTTATGTAACCGCAGCCCCTTTCCTGGCTGCTGCAGCTGGGCCTCCAGCCCTGCCAGGCCTTCCTGCAGCCCTTCACCCCAGTGGCTGGCCTGGTCGAGGCCCGATCCCCATGGCGACTGGACCAAGGCTGGGGGTCGGTGCCACTGTGCTGTTCCCCTGTGGAAGCCGAATTGCAGGACCCCAGCTGGGTTGGCTGGGTGAAGTCCTGGACTCCACTGCACTCTGGGCTCCCCACCCCAGCACCATGAGCCCCTGCGCCTGTGAGACAGGTGTTATATACAATTACACTCCAGGAGGAGCTTGTGAACGCGTGGCCCGGTGGCTGATCTGCCTCTGGACACCTGAACCTGGCCCTGTTTGGAGCTGCCACAGTGGGAAGACGAGGCGAAGGGAGGGGGCTGGCCACGTGCCTGGCTCTGGAGGAGGGGTTGGGCGATGTCCAAGGCTGAAGGGCCCCAGAAGGAGAACTGGGCACCCTGAGACTGCTGGAGGAGGGTCTTGTCCTTCTGGGAGTTTGAGTGGGTGGGGAGAGTCCCCACCCATGACCCCAGAAGGAGAGAAGGCCTGGTTGTTGGAGCATCAGAAAACCCACAGCCCACTGGCCACTCCTCCAGCCCCTCCCAGCCTCTGCACAGGAAGCCTTCCCTCCACGGAGAGAGCAGATGGCAGATGCTGCTTCACCTGCCGCCTCCGAGGGCCCACTGACCAGGGTCAGCTCAGGCCTCCCTGGGGCCAGATGGGGCATGGGGCCCTTTCTTCCAGCAGACTCCTTTGAGGGATACTGGACAGCAGCCTTGGAGCAGAAGGCCTGAGCTGGGTCAGGACCCTGAGAGGTTTGGGGTCCCACAGGCCAGGGCAGAGGCCTGATGGAGACCCACTGGCTTGGCAGGAGGTGGCCACAGGGCTGGACCGAGTGCTGTCTGGGGAGGAGGGAAATTCAAGCCCCAGTCATAAACACTGGCAGAGCAGGGAGGGCTGTTCAGCCCTCAGGGACCCCAGGATTCATCTGGCCCAGTGCCTGCCGCGTCCACGGCCTGGCCTGGCTCCCCCACCTCTACCACCCCTCGCCTTGGGAGGCCTATGGGCACCTCTAACGCTGGGGAGGTTCATGGGACAGATGCCACCCTGCAGCTCACACCCACTTCCAGGGCACTTGGATGAGTCCTGTTTCCCACTGCTCAGAAGGAAACAAGTGGCCCCGAGGTCAGGGCACCTGGGACACTCAAGACAGCTGGGCCTCAGGAAGGCTTTCTCAGACAGGGAGACACCTCACCTAGAGGTCGGGGAAGGGGTTCCTTGGCTGGCACTGTCAGCTGTCCACAGCCCCCATCTTGTCACACGTGGGAGCTTGCTGCTGTGTCTCAGAGGGCTGGCTCAGGGGAAGAGCGACGGTGGCAGCAAATGAAGCACTATGGGGTAAGTGGGTGGCCCAGAACCTTCCCTACCAGTGGCCCGGGAGGAGCCTTAGCCAGACCAGCTGCAGAGGGTGGGCTCAGGCCACATTCCTTCCCTTGGCAGTGTTTGAGGCACTAGATGCCCCAGGCCTAGGCCCTGTGGGGCTCAGGTCCTTCAGAGCAGAGAAGCCAAGATGAGGACTGAAGCCCAACACCCACCCCCGAGGCACCCGGCCCCACATGGCTGAGCTGCCCTGAGTTTGGCCTCAGGACTTGGTCTGCTGAGCACCGACTCAGGTCTCTCCTGAGGCCCACGTGCTCCCTTCCCAGAGCCCCCAGTGCACGGGTGGGGCAGCCCGCACCCCAGAAGCATCTCCGAGCTGGGGGCGGGAGGGGAGCGCTGCTGCTAGGACGTGTGCAAAGTGGCAGGGATGTGAATGTGCCTGAGTCACAGGGCTTGTCATGGAACTTGTCAGCCTGCGCTGTGTCCCCAATCCCAAACTATCCTAGTTGTCACCCCAGCCCCTGGGGCCACCACTGCAGATCGACCTGATGTGAGTTTTTCTGGCTACCAATGCCCTGCCCAGCTCCATGGTCTTCAGCTGGCAGGGAGAACTGGTCAGTGCAGGTTCTACTGGGGCCGGGCCCCCCCAGCATCCAGAGCATACTGCATTACATGGGGGCATCAGGGATGGAGGAAGAGACCTCTGAGCTTAGGGCCATGAGGAGTGGGGCGTTTCCTGGGCGTGAGCAATCTAAAAGAAGAGTGTCCCAGTGGTTGACATCAGCTTGCAGCCTCTGGAAGAAGAGCAGGGGCATGACAGGGGCACGCTGGGAGAGACCCCAGCCGAGGGACCCAGGCTGGGAGGGCACAGGGACTGAAGCAGAACAGAGCAGAGAAAGGAGGTAGCAGCAGGCTGGTGGGGGCCCGGGATTGCCCTCTGGACCACCATGCCTGGCCTGAGTCTTGGGGTCAAATCCCAGCTTTGTACAACTTCTGAAAATTCACTCTCTGAGCCTCTCTCTCCCCACTTGTGGTCAGGCAGTGTTTGATGGGCTCAGACCAGCAATGGGTGGGGGGTGGGGCACGTGGTGCTGGGAAGAGCAAAGCAGGACCAGGCTTCCCTCCCCTCTGGTGCTTCCTGTTCCCTGCCCCCTGGGTCTGGCCAGATTATGGGGAACAGGCAGCCAGCTTCCTTAACTCTGCAGCTCTCAAGGGGGGGACTCAGTCAAAAAGGAGAATGAGCCGTCCTCTTCCCAAAGGTCTGAATAACAGCAAGGCCCACCCCAAGCCCCAGGGTCTTGGGAGCCTTCTCAGGGACTCTGGCACCAACCCCTCCCTCCCCTGTGGACACTGGCCTCTGTCACAACCAGGACTGACAAGCTGAGCTACAGCTCTTCCACTGACTGCCTTCCATCCCGCCTCCTGGGCCTCTGTCAGCTGCACCCCTTTCTGCATGACCCTGATAAATGGACTGCCATTCTTTTCATTCAGCAAGCACTCAGAGGCCACTCAGTAGTCATGCTGTCTGTCCTCAAGGAGTCCCCAGCCAAGGAGAGGCAGACAGGTAGACAGTGATGATAATCCATGTGATGGCGGAGACTCTGGAGATGATTTCTCAGTGCTGGGGGTCCCCCAGGGAGAGGCAGGGGCAGTGCTCACACTAAAGGATGGAAGAGAAGGAGCTGGCAGGGTTAAGGAGCAGGGAGGCCTACTGAGCAAGCGGGGGGACCAGCATATGCCCAGGCAGAGAGGGGGAGGGGAGGAGGAATGCAGGCCAGAGGGTCTGGCTGAACTGTAGGGTCAGGACTGGAAAGGGGCCAGAAGTGAGGCTGTGAGATGGACTTGCTGGGTCTCGGAGCCCAGTGACTTGACTTGCAGAAGAGGCAGCTCCTTATGAAGCCCCAGCATGGCAATCTGCAGACTCTTAGCCTGGAAGCCACCAAGGTCTGGAGTCCTCCCGCGAACCCCTGGGACCCCCCATGCTTCACATGAGTCTGCTGGGGAAACACAGAGGCATGGTTAGCTCTCCTAAGTGGCACCCTGATCCAGCTCTGGCTCAGGCTGATGAGGACAAGACAACTAAAGTAGTGACCATCACCTCCCTCCTCCTGGGGTGAACCCAGGACCCTCGAGCCCCTGCAGCCTATCCCAGGAGGAGGCCTCCCCCAGAATTCCACTCCACACAGAGACACAACACACCAGGGGCTGAGGCTAAGAATAGTGCCAGCCTGACCATCTTATTTTAAAAGCCTCTTTTCCTGGCGTTAGCTCCTGGTGCTTATCCCTAAAGGGGAAGTAGTCCCCAGTGGACTGGCAGCTGCCCCTGCCCCATCCTGGCAGGAAAATCCAAGCAGGTCCTCCTAGCCCCACTGGGTGCAGCGGGGGCAGGTACCAAGAAGGTGGGAGGCTCTGCAACCCGTCTGGCTGGGGGGATGGGGCCAGGGTCAGGGCCAGGCAGAGGGGACCTCATCCCAGCCCCCCAGGGACCTCTTGCCTAACTGGCAGGCAGACCCATTTCCGAAGTGAACAGTGAGCATTCTCCCAAAGCCCTGATGCCTGGGCTAAGGTGTGGCTGTTTCTAGTTTTGAGCTAAAGAGCCAGGGCTCAGGCTGGGTCAGAGGCTTAAGGATGAGGAGCAGCCGGAGCACAGGAAGACCATGGACAAGGTTGGGGAGCAGCAGGGCTGCCTCTGTGGGAAGGCAGCTCCAACCCAGGGCGTGGGGGTGGTGCTGACCAACAGGCTGGCCAGTGCCTTCTGACCGGGGATAGGGTGTGCAATGAGGGGCAGTCAGGCCTTGGACACTCCCCACAGGCTGCTGAGGGCCATCTTTGGCATGGCCCCTCCCTCCTGTGGACTCTTTTCCATGGGCCAGTTCCACCCTGAGGTCTGGAGGGTGGGGATGGGACTGTGGGTGTATGCAAATGTGAGCTCCTGTTGGGGACGGGAAGGGAGCCCCGCAGATGCCCGGGGCATACACGTGATCCCCCCAACTCAGGCGGTCCACGTGCACACCCATGGCTGGGAGAATTTTCAACCTAAATCGGCACTGCTCTTGAGTTATTTCTCCCCTGGTGCCGCCTCCGCCGCCTCCTCCTCCGGATCTTAGCCGAGCGGGCGTCTCCTCCCCCCGCCCCACACCCCAAGCCTCCAGGGCCCCTCCCAGCTCCAGCTGAACTGGGTTTGCCGGGCCGTACCCCTCCCTACCCAACCCCGCCGCTGTCCGTGGTGGAGCGGACCGGGCCTGGCCTGGCCTCCTAGCCCGCGCGAGGCGGCTGGAGGGGCGCTGTCCATGGTGCTGCCGCCGGGCGTCAGGCCGGCCGCACCTTCTCTGCAGGAAGCCGGCGTGCCCTGCTCTGGGGACACAGAAGGTATTCAGGCTGGGGCTACCCCTCTGTACCCAGCACAAACCACAGGAGGGAGTTGCCAGGATAGCCTCTCCACTGGCCCCAGGAGTGGGGCAGGGGCAATTGTGGGCTTCATCCTGTCCCTCCATGAGGTACTGCTGTCCCAGGATGGTCCCCTCCTATGTACTGGCATTAAGCGATGTCGGGCAGCCCTCATGTCAGGCCACCCCTGCCACTGTGGGCAAACTGTACCTCCTGGGAACCTCCGGTTCCTAATCTGAAAACGGTGGTAACAGTAGTGCTTTCCCCTGTGCCCCCAACCCAGGCTGCTGTAAGGTTGAAATACACAATTATCCCGGTGGGCATTCAGCAAATGTGAGGGATGTCGTGTATCAGCCAGTGTGAGGCTGCTACTACCTGGTCATGAGCTGTAGTGAAGGGGCAGCCAAGGTGTGGGAGCCTCCTCTGGGGAGGGAGGCCCTGGGGTGGACTGCCAGCCTGGAAGTTCATGGCTACCAGGGCAGGAAGGCCTTTGGACCCAAAGCTGGTTGGCAGCCATGAGGGCCACATGTTCCAGTAAGACCCTTGGACCCAGCCCAGGATGCACCCCCTCCCCAGATGTGGAATACTGGCAAGTGTTGTCCTGTCCAGGGCTTGGACGCCAGTGGAGGGTGTGGTGCTGGGAAGAGCAGGGCAGGACCACTGGCTCCCCTCCCTCCTGGGGGCTCCTGTCCGCTCACCCTTGGGCCAGCAAGCTCACTATGAGCCAGGCACTGCACGTAGTCCTTGTCACATGCTGTCCCGTGGGGCAGTGTCGTCACTTCCCAGGCTTTGAAGTGAGGAAAGTGAGGTTTGGAGAAGGAAGTGGCTCCCCAAAGCCACATAGCCAGAGTGGGGTGAGCCACTGGGTACGCTACCTCCTTGCTGAATGTCTGAGGTGGGGATGGGCAGGAGATATGCAATGTGGGACAGATGGTAGCACTGTGGGGGTCCTGCTGCCCCTTCTCTCCAGGGTCGTCTGTGCCCAGTGCCCTCTGCCACCCATTCACAGCCTTGGAGGCCTGAGGAGGGGAGCTGGGGGTTGGTCTCAGCCCCCACCCTGTGGGAAGCTCCCTACACATAGCCTTCCACAGCCAGCTCAGTGTCCATGTCTTGGCTCCACCACTTACTATGACCTCAGGCAAGCAACTCATGCTGCCTCAGCCATGATTTCCTCATCTGTACAATGGGTACAGTCATCACATCATCGTCCTCAGTGGGTTGAGTGGAGGATTAAAGAAACAGTATGTGTGCAGGGCTCACTGTGCTGGCATCACGGTAAGCACCCTGGGAAGACACCTGCCCTTTCTCTGGTTAGATTCTGAGCCACAGAACCTCCTGTAGCCACTGAGATTCTCAGAGGCTGGTGTGTGAGTCTCAGATGGCGTACTCAAACCACTCCAGACAGCTACGCTGGCACCCCATAGAGGAGTGGCCAGGGAATACCCCAAACCCTCAGTTCCCCAGCCCCTGTCCAGCAGAGGCAGGCCTGGCAGACATTGACGGTGAGCAGCAAAGGTAAAGGGAGCAGTCATGGGCGAATGTCCCTCCATCTCTGTTCTGTCATCTGTACCTAGGTCTCGAAAAGCTCTGTGAGTGGTATCGAAAAGCTCTGTGAGTGGGGGGAGGTTGAGCTCAGTGCATACAGTAGGTGCTCAAAGAGTGTCATGGTCATGACCAGCCCTGCCTTCCTGTAACTGCTCAGTCAGGGAGGGAGGGACTTACACTCAGATCCTTTCTGTTGGGTGGTTCTGGGAATGGCATGGGAGGGGATGACCATGGATGGAAAGGAGTCCAGTTCTGCCCTGGCAGCAGACTCACTACCCTCTCCTGGACCCTGTCTGCAGACCGAGCGAGGAAGATGTCGAGCCCGGGTGTCGACGGCGACCCCAAGCCTCCATGCTTGCCTCGGAATGGCCTGGTGAAGCTGCCAGGCCAGCCGAACGGCCTGGGCACAGCCAGCATCACCAAGGGCACGCCGGCTGCCAAGAACCGCCCCTGCCAGCCACCCCCACCCACCCTCCCACCACCCAGCCTGGCTGCCCCACCGCCCCGGGCTGCTCTGGCCGGGGGCCTGTGCCCCCAGGCAGGGCTCCCCCTTGGTGGACCAGCCTTAGCCCCAGTGCCCGGGCCCCCGGTAGAGCGGCCGCCACTGGCCACAGACGAGAAGATCCTCAATGGCCTCTTCTGGTACTTCTCAGCTTGCGAGAGGTGCGTGCTGGCTCAGGTGTGCAAGGCCTGGAGGCGTGTGCTCTACCAGCCCAAGTTCTGGGCGGGCCTCACGCCTGTGCTGCACGCCAAGGAGCTCTACACAGTGCTGCCTGGAGGTGAGAAGGAGTTCGTGAACCTGCAGGGCTTCGCAGCACGTGGCTTTGAGGGTTTCTGCCTGGTCGGTGTCTCCGACCTGGACATCTGTGAGTTCATCGACAACTATGCCCTCTCCAAGAAGGGTGTCAAGGCCATGAGCCTCAAGCGCTCCACCATCACTGATGCCGGCCTGGAGGTGCGCACCACCACTGGCCCAGAAGGGCAGGGATGGGGGGCAGGGCCAGGCAGCAGCCACTCAGCACATGTGGGGGGAGTAGGAAGAAGCTTGGGCAAACAAGCAGCAAAGCAGCCAAGGGTGGGGTCGGTGTCCTGAGGAGGAGTGTAGCTCTGGGGTGGGGGAAGCAGGCCTGGCTACATAATTTGGGGGACTAAAATGAAAATTTGGGTTCCTTGTTCAAAGATGACTAAGAATTTCAAGACAGCAACAGCAAAGCAGTCAATTAAATGCGAGGCCATGCATGCCCAAGAAGCTCACATTGGGTAGGGAGGATGCTGGAGGAGGTGGGAGGAACAGGGGCAAAGGTCAGAGGAGCAGCTGTGGAGGCAGCCCCTTCCCCAGGACCTGGACTCTAACATCACATCATTAACACCTATGGCTCTGAGCACCGGCTCTGGCCAGGCCCTGGACTCCCAGGCCCCCTGTGCCCTGCCTCTTTTAGATGTTTTTCAAGTGTAACGAACACACTGTAAAGTGCACTTGTCAGAATACAGCTTGATGCATGTTTACACCATATACACGCTCAAGAACACAGCTTACTGCCCCTCGGCGGGCTCCTTCTGCCCTGTCTCCTACCATCCTCACCACGCCCTGGGGGAAGGGGCGTGTCTGGGGAAAATGTGGTAGGGTTGCACCCTGGTGAGGGGGAGCTCAGGGCCTCCTGACCCCGCGCCTGCCCGCCCTCAGGTGATGCTGGAGCAGATGCAGGGCGTGGTGCGCCTCGAGCTGTCAGGCTGTAATGACTTCACCGAAGCTGGGCTGTGGTCCAGCCTGAGCGCGCGCATCACCTCGCTGAGTGTGAGCGACTGCATCAACGTGGCCGACGACGCCATCGCGGCCATCTCTCAGCTGCTGCCCAACCTGGCTGAGCTGAGCTTGCAGGCCTACCACGTGACGGACACGGCACTGGCTTACTTCACGGCACGCCAGGGCCACAGCACGCACACGCTGCGCCTGCTCTCCTGCTGGGAGATCACCAACCACGGCGTGGTCAACGTGGTGCACAGCCTGCCCAACCTCACCGCACTCAGCCTCTCTGGCTGCTCCAAGGTCACTGACGATGGTGTCGAGCTTGTGGCCGAGAACCTGCGCAAGCTACGCAGCCTCGACCTCTCGTGGTGCCCACGCATCACCGACATGGCGCTCGAGTACGTGGCCTGCGACCTGCACCGCCTGGAGGAGCTCGTGCTGGACAGGTGTGCGGGTCCCCCACCCCGGGGCCATGGAGGGCGGGGCTGGGCGAGGCCTGCCGGACCTCTAAGCAGGGAGCCTAGTGGACTAGTGGACAGGCCTATAGCTAGAGTAGGGCTGCAGCAAGGGGGGGGCGGGGCCCTCATAAGAGGCCTGCCTAGTGTGGGCTATAACGCGAGAGCAGGGCTGAGCTGTGTCCCCCCAGTAGGGAATACCACCGAGGGTTCAGGTGGGGGCAGAGCCTCGGTGGGGCGGGGCTATGGAAAGGGCGGGGCATGTTGGGGCAGGAGGGGAGTTCACGCCCGGGACACTTCGGGAAAAGGAGGAAGGGGTCGGGTGTTTTGAAGGTGGGCAGCCTCCTTCTGTTGCGACCACAGGTGTGTACGCATTACGGACACTGGCCTCAGCTATTTGTCCACCATGTCGTCCCTTCGCAGCCTCTACCTGCGATGGTGCTGCCAGGTATCAGCCCTCCATGCCTCCAGAGATCGGGGAGTAGGCAGGGGAGGTGGGGGGCACGGGGAAAGCCCCCACCCAGACAAGCCGCTGACCTGCACCCGGCCCCCTCAGATCCTGTAAGGAAGTCTGGGATCCCTCCACACCCAAGCGGCCGACGTAAGCGAAGCGCAGAGTCCCCAGGGCCTCACCGACTCCTTGGGGAGCTGAGAACCCCCGTTTTGAACCCACCCCCTGCCCCCTATGGCCTGACCCCAGGAGTGGGGCTCCCTCGGGGCGCGAACGGAAATAGTTAACTCGCCCCGCCTTCCCGCCCAGGTGCAGGACTTCGGGCTGAAGCACCTCCTGGCCATGAGGAGTTTGCGTCTCTTGTCTCTGGCAGGTGAGACCCCCCCCCCCCGCCGCCCTCCTGGACAGTGACCACCCACCCCCATTAGTCCGACTCCGCCAGCCCTGCCGGGTCCGCTGTGCAGACCCATACCTGGTGCTGACTCGCTGAGTCCCAAGTCCCAGTCAGAAGGCGGAGACGCCGGGCAAAGTTTAGCCCGGCCCGGTCCTGCCCGGCTCCCGAGCTCCCTCCCCCAGCCCCGCCCTCCGGAGCCGCCGGGCCGCGCCCACTCAGCCGTCGCCCCGCCTCCCGCCCGACGCAGGCTGCCCGCTGCTGACCGCCACAGGGCTGTCGGGCCTGGTGCAGCTGCAGGAGCTGGAGGAGCTGGAGCTGACCAACTGCCCTGGGGCTACCCCCGAGCTCTTCAAGTACTTTTCGCAGCACCTGCCCCGCTGCCTCGTCGTCGAGTAGCGCGGGGCCTCCCCGCCTCTCGGCCCCTCGCTCTCCTCCCGGCCCCGCCTCGAGCAGGGAGGGCGGTGGGCGGGCCAGCCCCGCGCACGCACGCACCCTCGGGGAATTTGTGCATGCCCCTCGCACCCGCAACTGCACGCCCGCCCTCCACCACGCCACAGCCGCCGCCATCGTTTGCCCGCCCGCTGGGTGCGGGGGGCTGGGGCTCGGTCCTGCGGGCTCTTTGAGCTCGCCAGACGGCCGCCCCTATCGCCTTCCCCGCCACACCCCGCTCTGTCTCCCCGCTGTCCCCCCCACCCCTGGCAGGGCCCAGGGGGATTGAGGGGAGCTGGGTCCCCCAGGACACAGGGGACCGGAAGAGACCCCAGGGCTTCGCGCATCTTCCACTGCACCGCGCCTGGAGCCCTCCGAGGGGTACGAGGGGAAACAGGCTGCCGCCAAAGCCATGGCCCGCCCAGGAGCCCAAGTCCCACCCGCCCTTCCCCCACCTCATACCAGCCTGACCCCAGCGACCTCCCCTCTTCCTTGCCGCTGTGTGAGACAGGCCGTGCTCGCCCCACCCCCATCCACAGGCCTAAGGTCCTTGGGCCCTGGCCAGGCTAGGGCAGAATTGGATTAGGAGAGGGACCGCTGGGCTGACAGTGACCCTGGCATAATCAACATTAGCCCAGCTGGCTCCAGTCCACTTCACCCCAGGGGTGGTACAGCTACCCTGAGAGACCTGAAGCTGGAGCGACCATCAGGGCCTGCAGGCCTTGGGAGCAGTCCTGGGTGAACCCTGCCCCGCAGCCCCTGTAGCCAGCTGGGCCCAGGCCCCTCAGCATCACACTTCACCCAGGGCAGGTATCCGTCAGGTGGAAGCTGGAAAAGGGGGCCCCAGCCAGCGGCTCCGATCTTCCAGTGGCCAGCTCACCCTCAACACCCAGAGGAGGGAGGGCTCCTTTCTAGCCTCACCCCCCTCCCCAGCTTCCCAAACTTCTACCTGCCCACATGGGTTCACCGTGTTCTGTCCAATCCCAATATATTGGGAGGTCCCAGGGGTGCTGGCACATCTTGGCAATTACTGAGGAGGGGGCTGGGACCCCTTTCCATCCCAACCTTGAGCCCCAGGATATACAGCACCCACATCCAATCTTGGGACACTCCCCCCACCCCCCATCCGGTTGGAAGAGAGTAACCAGTTTCCAGAGAGCCAGAGAGTGAGAGAGAGAGAGAAAGAGCGAGCGAGAGATGCTGTTGAAGAGAAACAGTTCAACAGCCCAAAGATTTCCCTGCCCCTGGAGCGCTGGCCAGAGGCTCCAGGGCTGAGGTGGTCAGGAGCCAGTTTCTTCAGCCCCTCCTCCCCACAGCTCCCTAGTGGGGAGGGGCAGCTGTCCATTTGTCCAAAGTATTAATGCAACTGAAGCTGTGATATTTCCAACGACTGTAGGAGGAAAAATTAGGGGGAGAGAGGAAAACAAAACCAACCAACCCCTAAAATCATTTTCTTATTGTACATACGACCTCATTCTCCTGTATATGCGGAAGATATAACCTTATATTTGGTAAGTGTTTCTTGTGCTATTTTATCACGTGATCTGTTTATAAAAATATATATTAAAAAAGTTGTAAAAACACATGTCTGAATTGGTTTTAGGTCATGACGCCATGGTGGGGGGAAGGTGTATCTGTCCTGAGTGGCCCAAGTCTGAATTTTTGTGCCCCTCTCAACTCATCAGACTTACTGGTTCTTTCAACAAACGTGCAGAGGCTGGTAACACTGTGCCAGACTGGAAACCCAGCAGCGACCAACAGAAGGTCCCTAACCTCTCACTGCTTCAGGGAGGGGAGAGACACTAAAATCATTACACATAACATTCCCTCCAAAATATCTAGGATCTAGCCCATCCTTCAAGAAGGGCAAAAATGAGGCCTGTTTCATGCACAGGGTAACTAAGAATAGGAATGGGTCAGGGATATCCTAAAATGGGTCCGCAACACCCCCCCACCCCCGGCTGCAGAGCAGGAGGTGAGCGGCAGGCAAGCAAGCGAAGCTTCATCTGCCTCTCCCCATCGATTGCATTACCACCTGAACCATCGCTCACATTACCGCCTGAACCCCCCCAGCCCCCACCCCACGTCCGTGGAAAAATTGTCTTCCACGAAACTGGTCCCTGGTACCAAAAAGGTTGGGGTCCGCTGTCCTAAAAGATCACACAGTGCAGCACGGACAGACCAGGGCTCATACCCAGGAGAGAAAGGCAGGCTCACAGAGTCACTGATTGAGCCGAGCCGCTTGTGTGAACAGGTCGGGTCAGGCACTCGAGCTCTTGGAGACAGAGACAGATGTAATCCCTGCCTGGTTGAGTTCACACTCGTGTGCAACAGATGATAACCAGTATACAAAGGAATGGGTTGTGACAAGCGCTGTGGAGGTGACAGTGACTGGAGAGGCCACGTTAGATGGGGTGGCCAGGGAAGGCCTCTAAGAACGTGACGTTTAAGCTGAACTCTGAAGGAGAAGGAGAAGCCTTCTGGAGAGGACAGCGGGCGAAAACGTGCGATGGCCATGAGGCAGGGAAGAGCTTGCCCAGCTGGAAGAAGGGCTAGAAGCCGCCGTGGCTGGAGGTGCGCGGAGAGGAAGAGGCCGCGAGTTTGGGATTTACTCACAGCGCGGTGGGGACTTATGGGGGACCTTAGGCCGCAGAGTGGTACCTGACTGCTGTGCGGAGTTCAGATGAGGGGGAACGAGGAACCGAGGGAGAGCCGTTAGAAGGCTGCTCCTGGGGTCCCGGGGAGGGCGAGCAAGGAGGCGGAGACGATGGAGGGATTCAGGACTAGTTTAGGGATGCCTGGACTTGCTGATGGACCTTGGGGCAGAGATGAGCACTAGCATTAAAATACTGCGATAAAAAAAAAAACCACCACTCGAGGCGGAACCGGGGGAGCCCCTCTACCCTAGTTCTGGTCAACCCCTCCGCCCCCACCAGCGCAGCTCCCTGATCCGGAACTTTTGTGGTGTGGGCACCCGCCTCCGGCGAGGGGCTGGCAAGAAAAGGACCACGTCCGGCGGGGGACGGGAAAGAGACGGGCTGCTTCCGGCGCGGCGGTTCCTCCCCGGCCCGGCAATTTTAGGAAATGGTTCGGGTGCTCTCGGAAGGAGACACTTCTCCGTTCGGCTGGCTCTGTTCCCGCTGCCTCCGCTCCCCCGCAACCTCCGCGCCGCCAGCCTCTCCTGCCTCCGGTCCCGCCAGACGCCCCTAGGCTCCTTAAACAGCTTGGTCCTTGAAGTCCCTCTGTGTCCCTCGCGCCTCTGTAGCCTGTGTTCTCCGGGCTCCTCTATCCTTCTGCCCCCCTTCCAGAGGCCGACTTTGCGGACGGTGGGGACCACCTGGCTTCCCGGGCGGGATTGACTGACCGAACGTCCAGTGACTATCCTAATCTGGCAGTTGTGGGGTTGGAGAGGTGGCCTGGCCTGGGACTGACCAGGTAGGGTCTTCCCCATAAGTCAGACATGGGACTGACTGGCCTCAGGGCAGCTATGGCGCCTTCTGAATGCCCAGCCAGGGTGATGGAATTTGCCTGTCAGACTGACTGACTAATGGTGGACTGCCCTGGACTAAGCAGTTTTGGAGGAACCACCCAGGGTAAAGGCTCTGAACTGACAGGCCCCTACCCCGAGGCTGACCAGCCCTGCCAACTTCACTGACCTATCCCCACCACCCGTGCAGCCATGGAGAAGATGTCCCGTGTGACTACAGCCCTGGGTGGCAGCACGCTGACGGGCCGCACCATGCACTGCCACCTGGATGCACCAGCCAACGCCATTAGTGTGTGCCGTGACGCGGCCCAGGTGGTCGTGGCAGGCCGCAGCATCTTCAAGATCTATGCCATTGAGGAGGAGCAGTTTGTGGAGAAGCTGAACCTGCGTGTGGGCCGCAAGCCCTCGCTCAACCTGAGCTGTGCAGATGTTGTTTGGCACCAGATGGACGAGAACCTGCTTGCCACGGCGGCGACCAATGGCGTCGTGGTCACCTGGAACCTGGGCCGGCCGTCCCGCAACAAGCAGGACCAGCTGTTTACGGAGCACAAACGCACGGTGAACAAAGTCTGCTTCCACCCCACTGAGGCCCACGTGCTGCTCAGTGGCTCCCAGGATGGCTTCATGAAGTGCTTCGACCTTCGCAGGAAGGACTCTGTCAGCACCTTCTCGGGTGAGGCCCTTGGAGGCGGGTCGGGCAGGTGTGCATCTCTGCAGGTGGCTGGCCTGTCTAGGCGGGTTGAGAAATGCTGTGTGCATCAAAGGCCCTCAGATGTGCTCTCAGAGAGCTTCCTGGAGGAGGAGCCAGCCGAGCTGGCACTGGAAGAGTGGGTGGAGGTGAGCAGGGAAGGGGCAGGGCAGGGGTAGGCCTGGTGGAAGTGTGAGGGGTACCTGGAGTGTGGTCACAGCTCTGATGCACTTATGGAGTCAGCAGGAGTCAAGGCTGGGTATGGGATCAGGGAGAGAGAAGGGCCTGAGCAGATCCACAGCCCACCTGGGCAGCTGAGCAGAGGGTTTGTTTTGCTGTCTCCTCTTTCCGTGCCTCAGAGCTCCAGGCCACCTCATTGCACAAAGTCTATCTCCAGGGTCCTCAGCCCAGGGAAGCAGTGGGGAGTGGTGCACTGTCTGGTCTCCCCCCAGTTCTCTTCCCAGCAGGCGCAGCTCCCTGACAACCCCCCTTGAGCCAGCTCTCCCTTTTCACCTCGATGAGACCAAGTGAAGCACAGGGCAGAGCCCAGAGAGAATCTGAGGGCCTCTTAAGACAGACCTTGAGCTACCTGTTCTGGGGAAAAGCTGGACACTGCACTCAGAGGCTCTTGGTGCGGTGGTCCACAGGGGTGGACATATACCCTCAAGGTGTCCAGTGCTCTGGGGCTGACCTGGCAGCTCCAGCTCAAGGTGTAGGAACTGGGCAGATCCTGGGGCATCCCATCCATGCCTCTGTGGGCCTGAGGCCCCCGAAGGATTGTATTCGGCCCACTGAGGCCCCTGTTCACTCAGTGCTCTGAGACCTGGTCCTGAAGCTGACCACAGCTTCGCCCAAGGACTGATGTCAGGTGCAGAATCCAGGGAAAATCGAGGTCCAGGAGTCTGTCAAAAACCACCCAATGTCTTGTGTCCCTCTCACCATCCCAGGCTATTGTGTCTGCTCTGCCAGGCCTCTCCTCGCCCCTGTCCACCCTGGGCAGGCCTTGGCAGTATCTACTCCACCCTCTAGGCCTCCTGGCCTGTGCCACGGGCAGGCATGTGACACCAGTCCACATCCATTCCGAGGGATCCCCCTTGGTTGCTCTCCCTCCTGGAGTCCCTGTAGGCTACCCAACCCCCCACCCCCAACTCTCCCTCCACTGACGTCCTGCCCACAGGCCAGTCTGAGAGTGTGCGTGACGTACAGTTCAGCATCCGGGACTACTTCACCTTCGCCTCCACCTTTGAGAACGGCAACGTGCAGCTCTGGGACATTCGGCGGCCCGACCGCTGTGAGAGAATGTTCACGGCCCACAATGGGCCTGTCTTCTGCTGCGACTGGCACCCCGAGGACAGGTGTGGGGTGGGGTGGGGGCCGGGGCAATGGGGCAAGATGGGTGGGGCTTATGGAAGGGCTCTCTCACTGCCTCAAGACCTGTGAGACAGAGTGGGGAGCCCTCCCACCCCAAAAGAGGTCACTGAGGACCTCACGGGCCTTCCACAGGGGCTGGTTGGCCACAGGTGGGCGTGACAAGATGGTAAAGGTCTGGGACATGACCACACACCGCGCTAAGGAGGTGCACTGCGTGCAAACCATTGCATCCGTGGCCAGAGTCAAGTGGCGGCCTGAGTGCCGCCACCACCTAGCTACGTGCTCCATGATGGTGGACCACAACATCTACGTGTGGGACGTGCGCCGGCCTTTTGTGCCAGCTGCCATGTTTGAGGAGCACCGCGATGTCACAACAGGCATTGCCTGGCGCCACCCGCACGATCCCTCCTTCCTGCTCTCCGGCTCCAAGGACAGCACCCTATGCCAGCACCTGTTCCGTGATGCCAGCCAGCCTGTTGAGCGCGCCAACCCTGAGGGCCTCTGCTATGGCCTCTTTGGGGATCTGGCCTTCGCAGCCAAGGAGAGCCTAGTGGCCACTGAGTCGGGGCGCAAGCCCTACACTGGGGATCGGCGCCACCCAATTTTCTTCAAGCGCAAGTTGGACCCTGCCGAGCCCTTCTCAGGCCTCGCCTCCAGTGCCCTCAGTGTCTTTGAGATGGAGCCTGGCAGCAGTAGCATGAGCTGGTTCGTGGACACGGCTGAGCGTTATGCCCTGGCTGGCCGGCCACTGGCCGAGCTTTGTGACCACAATGCGAAAGTGGCTCGGGACCTTGGCCGCAACCAGGTACATAGGGCTGGGCTGAGGGCCATGACCTTGGTGCAGGGTCAGGGAGCTCATCTGACTGCTGTGCCCAGACCCTACCCTGAGTTCAGTGCTCAGTTCTGGTTGAGGTCACCACCAGCTCTTGCCCCAGTAACTAAGGGTGTCCAGAGCCCCAAGTGGGCCAGATGCCAGTGCCATTCCTGGGATGCAGGTCTGGGGTGCTGTGGGGCTGGAGCCCCCTCTTCTGGCTTATCCTTGCTTTTAGACTTCCCAAGGTGTCCAGCCCTACAGAGAAGACCCACATTGCCTCGCTTATCACCTCCCGGGGACCCCAGGCTCATTTCCATGCTTCTTTCTGTGCCTCTACAGGATCGAGGCTAGGGTTTTTGTCTTTCCATGGGCATTGGTTTCCCACCTGGGGCGGGCCAGGACATTGGGTCCCTGGGGCAGCTGAAAGCTGAGGGTTTGTGGTTCCATCCAGGCAGAGGGGGGCCTGCACGGGGCGCCAGGGACCCAGGACCCCCGTGAGTGACCAGTGCCCACCCCTAGGTGGCGCAGACGTGGACCATGCTACGGATCATCTACTGTAGTCCTGGCCTGGTGCCCACCACCAACCTTAACCACAGCGTGGGCAAGGGCAGCTCCTGTGGCCTGCCACTCATGAACAGGTAGACACCTGGGGGCGGCTTTCCCCAGAGGGTGGGATTGTTGGGGCCCACCCATCCATCGGCCTTCTCTGCCTCCAGTTTCAATCTAAAGGATATGGCCCCAGGGCTGGGCAGTGAGACTCGGCTGGACCGCAGCAAGGGTGACGCACGGAGTGACACAGTGCTGCTGGACTCCTCAGCCACGCTTATCACCAACGAAGGTAGGCTGGGAGCAGACGCAGGGCATTCATGGGAGTGGGACTGGGGCCTCCCAGAGTGAGCTGGCCCTGCAATGCTCTCCCTCGGGCAGATAACGAGGAGACCGAGGGCAGCGACGTGCCTGCCGATTACTTGCTGGGCGATGTGGAAGGTGAGGATGACGAGCTGTACCTGCTGGACCCGGAACACGCTCACTGTAAGTGGGGGCTTGGGGAGGGGTGGGACCAGGAGGCGGGGCCAGAAGCTCATACCCTGCCTACCCCCCGCTCCCCTGCATCGCAGCTGAGGAGCCCGAGTATGTGCTGCCCCAGGAAGCCTTCCCACTGCGCCACGAGATTGTGGACACCCCACCCGGGCCTGAGCACCTGCAAGACAAGGCCGACTCGCCCCATGTGAGTGGCAATGAGGCAGATGCAGCCTCCCTGGTGCCTGTGGACTCTTCCTTCTCACTCATCTCCGTCTCACACGCACTGTACGACAGCCGCCTGCCGCCTGACTTCTTCAGTGCCCTGGTGTGCGACATGCTGCGCTTCTATGCGGAGCAGGGCGACGTGCAGATGGCCGTGTCCGTGCTCATTGTGCTGGGTGAACGCGTGCGCAAAGACATCGATGAGCAGACCCAGGTGGGTGATAGGGTCTGGGGGGTCTCCCTGGAGCAGCTGCCACCCCCAGGACTGCCCCTCTGTCTGTGCCCAGCACACTTGGGGGAAGCTCCTCAGTGTGCTGGAAACCCTGGTCTCTTACCTCCTTCCTCCCCTCCCTGCACCACCAGGAGCACTGGTACACGTCCTACATCGACCTGCTGCAGCGCTTCTGCCTCTGGAATGTGTCCAACCAGGTGGTCAAGCTCAGCACCAGCCGTGCCATCAGCTGCCTCAACCAGGCCTCCACCACCCTGCACGTCAACTGCAGTCACTGCAAGCGGCCCATGAGCAGCCGGGGCTGGGTCTGCGACAGGTGCCACCACTGTGCCAGCATGTGCGCCGTCTGCCACCACGTGGTCAAGGGTCTGTTCGTGTGGTGCCAGGGCTGCAGTCACGGCGGCCACCTGCAGCACATCATGAAGTGGCTGGAGGGCAGCTCCCACTGCCCCGCCGGCTGCGGCCACCTGTGCGAGTACTCCTGACCCGCCTGCCGGACCCGGATGGGTGTGCGGGGCTTGTGAACTAAATAAAGGAAGCGGGAGACGTATTCTGAGGCTGCCTGTCACCCGGTCGCGTCGCTTACGGTCCAGTCCCCGCGCGGGCGACTCTGGTGGGCGGGTGGCAGTGTGTGCACGGGAGCTGGCAGCAGCCAATAGCAGCTCTTGGTGCGACCTTCGTCCCGCCTTCCGGAAGTGCCCCCTCTTTCCAGGACGGGCCAAAGGAAGCCGCTTCCGGGAGCTGGCCTGTTGCCACGACGACGGAGCTCCCGGCATGCCTCGCGGCGGCGGGCTATGGCGTTGGGGGTGCGGCTACTCCTGTTGCTCGCGCTCTGGACGCTGGCGGTTCCAGCCCGGAGTCTCCGGGAGGCAGGCGACGGAGGGTGGTGAGCGGCGCCGGGCGGCAGGGCGGAGCGGGGCGCGCGGCGGGGCGGCCAAGGGCACTGACCAGCTGTGTCGGCAGGCGGCGGCCCGGGCCGGGGGCGCCGGCGGCCGTGGCGGAGGAGGAACGCTGCACCGTAGAGCGCCGGGCCGACCTCAGCTACGCCGAGTTCGTGCAGCGGTAAGTGCGTCCTCTTGTGTGGCCACACCTCCCACGCCCGAAAACCCTGGGGTTTCGTCCCCGTGCATCGCTGAGGCCGCACACTGGTCGCCGGCCCGTCCTCCCGGACCTTCTTAGGCCGCTTCCCCTTGAGCTCGTGAGAGCGCGTGTGGGCGGGAGCGGAGGATGGGCGCGGGTCAGACTGAGGCCGTGATTCCGTCTTTCCTTCTAGCTACGCCTTTTCCAGACCTGTCATTCTGCAGGGGCTCACAGACAACTCGGTGAGTGCTCACGCCCCTCGCGACCACCACTCGCCCGTGCTGAGCTTGGCCCCTGAGTATTTTCCCCGCCCCCCGCAGAGGTTCCGGGACCTGTGCTCCCGTCAAAGGCTGCTGGCCTTGTTTGGGGACAGCGTGGTCCGGTTGAGCACTGCCAACACCTACTCCTACCAGAAAGGTGAGCTGCCCCACCCTGCAACCCAGCCTGCTGGCCAGCATCCTGAAGGCAGCACCAACCAGTCTTGACCAACCCCTTTCAAACTGCAGTGGACCTGCCCTTTCAGGAGTATGTGGAGCAGATGCTGCACCCCCAGGACCCGTTCTCCATGGGCAATGGTGAGCCAGACGGGTGGCCATGGGGTGGGGTGGGGTGACTTAGGAGTACCCAGGTGCCAAGATCTCTGCATCCTCCTGTGTTTTCTACTGTCAGACACCCTGTACTTCTTTGGGGACAATAACTTCACCGAATGGGCATCACTCTTTCGGCACTACTCTCCACCTCCATTCAGCCTGCTAGGTACCATTCCTGCTTATAGTTTTGGAATTGCAGGTGGGTGCCCTGCAGGACCAGGGGACTTGGGAACTGGGTGGGGGAGGATTAGGCTTGGTAACCAGCTGCTCATAACTCACCCCACAGGTGCCGGCTCTGGGGTGCCCTTCCACTGGCACGGGCCCGGGTTCTCAGAGGTGATCTATGGCCGAAAGGTCAGCACAGGGTGGGGCTGAGACTTTGGGTTCACTGACTACAGCACAAAGAGTGACCTTGTTGCTCCCACCCTCAGCGCTGGTTCCTGTACCCTCCTGCGAAGACACCTGAATTCCACCCCAACAAGACCACACTGGCCTGGCTCCGGGACACATACCCGGCCCTGGCACTATCTGCACGGCCCCTGGAATGCACCATCCACGCTGGTGAGGTCAGTGGCTGGCAGACAGGGGCCAGGCTGGGCTGGGCCAAGGGCCCTCAACCAATCCCTGTGTCCCCCCCACTCCCAGGTGCTGTATTTCCCTGACCGATGGTGGCACGCCACACTCAACCTCGACACCAGTGTCTTCATCTCTACCTTTCTCAGCTAGCCAAAGGGGGTGGCTGGGGAACCCGTCGCACACCAGCACATGCCCCTATAGTGCTCACAGATTTTATTACAGGGACAGAGGTGGCAGCGGCAGCCTCAGCCCAGCCCACTCTCACCCGCTGTTTCTGGCCCAGAAGGGGGATGGGGGAGGCTCATGACCCAGCAGAACTGATGCGGGTGGGCTTGGGGACACCAGGATAGGGATCTAGGGACACAAACTATGTACAGCGGCTAGAGACTACTGCCCAAGGCCCTCCTGAGCCAGGGTACCGGGCAAGGCGGGTGAGTGGCTCACACACCCGCCCTGCGTTAGTAGTCCTCCACCCAGCCATTCTCGGAGATGAATGCGTCAATGACCTCTTTCATGGCCAGGTTGGGGATGAGCTGTTCCTGGGTCAGGGGGCTCCGAGTCACAGGGTCAAAATGGCCCACACGCTGCAGTGACAACAGAATCAGAATTAGGAGGTGCTCAGTGGGTGTGGGTCCTGCTCCCAACTCCCATGGGCCCTCACCTGCAGGTGCTCCTCAATGTCCTTGCGGTCATAGGTGATACCACTGGGTGTGATGCAGGGCTCTCGCATCAGCTCAAAGCTGATCTTGCCACACAGGTAGTCGGGTATATCTCGCTTCTGCAGCACACAGGGTCAGGTCAGGGGCTGGGAAGGGGCACTGCTCCGACTCCTGCTACCCACAGGCCCCAGAAGACACACAGCTCACCTTTCTCTTCTCATCTACCTGGGAGAAGAGCTCATCCATGTCTGCCAAGTACTTGTCCTGCAAAGAACCAAGCAGCTATATGTGGGCCTGACACCCCATCTCCCTTCCCCAGGCACCGAAACACACAGACCCAGCAGGAGCCAGGGGCACCTCACGTCTGTCACACGCATGCAAATACACACAGGACCCACACTTGGGCTGGGGCACTCTCACATGCTTGGCCTCAATGCAGGCCTGCTGGGCCCGGAGGTGGCCATCGTTCTCATCACCCTCATGGTTCCGCTGACACTCTTCCAGCTCCCTGGAGGTTGACCAAAAGCTGATCAGAGATGGGTCTGGCCAGGAGGTCAGACTCCACTCCAATCTTAGGCGCATTCAGGCCTTATTCCCCTCCATCTCCTGCGTGCCAGAGTTGGCCTTCAATAAATGGTTGTGTTCACGACTCAGAGTTAACCTAAAGGTGGTGACTTCCGGGGGGCACCTATCATCACCACAGCCCACCTCTCACGCTCGGCCACAATGAGCTGTGTGAGGTAAGAATGCAGCTCGTTTTCCTGGTGGATGCGCCGCTCCTCAATGCTATTCCAGCGCTTCTTCTTCGCGATGCGCAGAGCACTGGGGATGTCGTCCCCAAAGTTGAGCCGCTGCTCCTTGGCCAGGTTGTAAGCTGGAGGAATAGAGGATTCGGATAAACCTCCAGCCAGTCCACCCGCTTGGTCCCAGGCACCCTGGCACCAGCCAGCCTGTGAGCCCACCTCGCTGCAGGTTGGCAATAGCCTCATCATAGCTCTCCATCTCCAACTGGCATTGCCCCAGGAAGAAGTGTGCCTTCACAGACTGCCCGTCCAGCTCCAGGGCGCGCCGGCAGTCAGCCAGGGCTTGCTCATGCTGCTGCATCTTCAGGTAGCACAGTGCTCGGTTGGTGTAATACACCGCCACCAAGGGATTCCGGGTCTGGAGAACAAGGGCAGACCAGCCAGCATGAGGGAGTGAGCTCAGCCTACCCCCTCTGTCCCAGCTTCAAGCCCATAGCTGGAATCAAGACACTACAGGTTTCTCAGCTTCCAAGCCTCTGGGTTCTGAGAGAGGGTGGAGCCTACCTGAGCCCACCCTCTGGACTCCAGTGAGTCTTGTGAAGGTGGCTTTTCCAGATCTGTGGAAATCACCAGCTTTGGACTTGGGCTCCTCAAGGGGCAAGGGTCCCTGGCCCCCAGCCGAGTGGGCCTCAAGCACGCTGAAGCTCCCACCCGCCACAGTTCTCTGGCAACCAGCAGTGGCTCGGCAGCCGTGGCCTTAGCCCCTTTGGAACAAGATCATCACTGAGTTCTCAGAGCCCAAGCACCAACCCCCTCCGAAAGTCGGGCGGGGCGGCCAGCCAGGGGCTCCGGGGAGGACGCGGAGGCGAAGCCGCAGCCCGGCCCCTCCCCTGGCTCGGACGCCGGCCCCCTCCCGCGGCGCGGGCGCACTCACGATGGCGCGGCCATAGCAGGCCGCCGCCTCCGGGTACTTGCGGCCCACGAAGAGCCGGTTGCCCTGCTCCTTGAGCTCCTGCGCGCTCGGGCTCTTTTCCGGGCTGCCGCCGCCGGCGCTCAGCCGCGCGCCGCCCTCCTTCTCCTCCTTGCCCTTCATGGCGCCGCGCGGCACGGCCTGGGCTCCGCTCCCAGGCTCCGCGCCGGGCCCGCCCTACGCCCGCAGCCCGAGCCCGCGATCCGCTCGGGCCCGGTCCAGCGCTCCGCCACCGGAACTTCCGGCCGTGCAGGTGGGCGGGGCCAGCGGGAAGGACGGCCTGCGGGCGGGCGGGGCCGCGCGTGCACCAGACGCGAGGCGGAGGCAGGGGCGGAGGCGGGGGCGGGGCAGGCG
Source organism: Balaenoptera acutorostrata (assembly GCF_949987535.1). Classification (NCBI taxonomy): domain Eukaryota; kingdom Metazoa; phylum Chordata; class Mammalia; order Artiodactyla; family Balaenopteridae; genus Balaenoptera; species Balaenoptera acutorostrata. The sequence goes on from NC_080078.1 coordinate 39,322,387, forward strand.
GGAGAGCATGCGCTCGCGGCGACGCGACGCGCGGCGTCTGAGGCCTGAGAAGCGCCGAGGTCGTCGGGGCAGGAGCCCGCTCGGGCGCTCCGACGCCCCGCCCCCGAGGCTCCGCCCCGGCGCGTGGGGATGGCGGCTGCCCGCGAGCTCTGGGGCTGTGAGGACCCGAGCAGCTGGGCCGCCGTCCTGGGGTGCCACCGGGAAGTGCTGCGGGCGCGCGCGAGCGGCTGAAAACCCTGGAGCGATGGTACCGCGGTGGGGACATCGGGCGGGCGGGCCGACCCCCGTGGCTCGGACTCCCCGTCACTGCCCTTCCCCAGGTATCGAGAGGAGTTGCCCGCGGCCATCGAGGGCCGAGCGGAGAAGCACGTGACACGCGACGAGCTGGAACAGCTGCTGGCGTGGGAACTGGCGGTGAGGAGCTTCCCACGTGGGGGACGGAGCCTTCCGGGGCGGGACGTAGCGCCGTGGGCGTGGCTTCCTCCTGGGGGCGGGCCCTCGCGCCTTGGGGCGGGGGCGGCGCCCCTAGCGAGGTCCACCAGCCGTGACCCCAGACCCGACCTGGCCACCGAGGGGCCGCTTTCGGCCGCGCCTGCAGCGGCTCGTGACTGCCAACTCCCCGGAGCTGGTGGTGCAGCGCTCGGCTGCCGCCTTCCGCCTCCTGCCAGTCGTGAACGCAGCGGTCACGGAATTGTGGGCCCGGCTATCGCCTCGAGTTAGTAGGGAGAGCTGGGCGTCCCCCCGGCGAGGTCGTGGGCGGGACCTGGCGTGTTAGTGGCCTTATCTGTGAAATGGCCCGATGGTCAGATACGTGATACCGAGAGTTGTTGGGAATGGCAGCCCCACGCCAAGGTGCGGCTGAGTGCTGTCCATTTACTTCCCGCGGCGGTCCTGGCTGCCAGAGCTCTCGAGGTAGCAGCCTTCATGTCTGAGGAGGCAGTGGCCGCAGTGCCCGGTCTGCCAGCCCTGCAGTACACCCTGAAGCACTAACTCCTCTACCTGGACCGGGTTCAGGAGCGTGCCACAGCCTGGAGCCAAGGTGCAGTCTGTTGGCGGCCAGGGAGGGCATCCGGGACTCTGGTCAGGGTGATGTGCAGAGTTATCCAGCAGGGTAGGGTGACTGGTGCCCCTGAGCCCCAGACTCCCTCTGCCCCTCCCCAGGCAGTGCCTCAGGCTGTGGACCCCTCACCGTGTGGAGACAGCACTGTGGATCTGGGCTGTAGGGCAGAAGCTGTGCCCTGACCTGCTGCCTGACCTCGGTCCCAGCCTGGCCATCCCTGAGGACACCAGGCCAGCCAAGAAGCACAGGACCCAGGCCTGCTGACTTGGTTGTGGCCCAGGGCTTGCACACCTATCCTGTGATCTCAGGCCACAAGTCTTTGGACAGGAGACTGGCTGCTGTAGGAGCTCAATAAATGCTTGCTGAACTCAAACCTGACTATGAGGTCCATGACCCCTCCCCAGGGGCTCCCATCTCCCATACAGAGACAGCTCATGCTGGGTGCAGAAAAGCAAGGGGGAAGCCCAGGCTGCTGCTTGTGTGGAGGGAAGGGCCCTCACAGTTTGATCAGTGAGTTGGGGGGAGACCAGCCCAGCCCGCAGTGCCCCAGTACAGCCACCTGGTGCTGTGTAAAATATTTATTCATTCTCCAAAAAGGGTCAGACTGCAAGTCTCATGGGAGAGGCCAGGGCAGGGTCTCCTCTGGGGCCACCCTTGAGGACCTCCACCACTCAGCCCAGTCCAGCAGTCCTATCCCTCCAGGCCTGGGAGGGGACGGCCAGGGCTGGTGTAAGGCTTGGCCTGGAGTCAGTGGGCCATAGGGGCCACCTGCCCCCACCAGGAAGAAGCAGCCTCAAGACATACATTCACAGAGGATGAACATGCAGGCCTGCCTAGTGGCTGGCCCACAGATGCTGCGCCCTGGCTGGTGTGGCCCTGGGAACTCTTGTCAGGGTGGCGGGGGAATGTGGGCACCCAGCAGGTCGTAGGCAAAGATGTTCCAGAAGATGGCGAAGAGCAGGAAGGTGCCATAGGCAAGCAGCACCACCCACCAGCCACACTGGTCTCGCAGGCGCGCCTCATAGCTGCGCAGGATGGTCAGGCCCATGCTGACACCAACCACTGCGCCCGCCAGGTGTGCCATGAAGCTGGGCTGTGGGCCCGAGGCAGGCAGTGGCGGGGAGAAGCGCAGCCACACGGCCCGGCCCACCTCGGAGCTCACTACAGAGGGAGGCAGCAGGTGAGAGGCACCCTAGCCATAGGCTGAGGCCCCTCCACCCTGGCTCCCTACTTACTGCACACCAGGGCCAGCACCATCCTCAGCAGCTTGTAGGGACATCTCATCCCAGCCCAGTTCTGATGGGGTGTGAATAAAAAAGGCTGTGAGGGAGGCCTTATGGGCCCCTCCCCGCACCCCGCCACAGGGGCTGCCCCGTTACCATGACGACATTGGCCAGGTGTGCAGAGCACAGGGCGTAGACCCCGCCGGAGCCCCCCACCACAGGGGCCCGCATGTCAGTAATGGAGACGGTCAGGGAGCCTGTGTGAGCAAGGGGAGAGCCGTGAGGGTGAGGCCCACCAGTGAGGTGGCCAGGGCGCACGCACCTGCCTCACCTGCCAGCACACCAGCCAGGTAGAGCAGGCTGATGCGGAGCAGGCCATGCACCATCTCCAGGGGCACCCCAATCATCAGCTGCAGGAGTGCGTTGAACCCCAGCTGCTCCAGCCTGGCCGTATGGGGCAAATGGGTGTGAAGGGTGAGGTCTGCCAGGGGGCTACCAGCCCCCTGCCCCCACCTCGAGAGGCTGAGCCCTCCCGATCCAATCTGAGGGGTGCCAGAGGTGGGCCCACTCACCCAACATGCATGAACATGTAGGTGAGAAAGCGCCAGGCCCGAGCACGGTGGCCGGGGTGGTATACGAGGGGGCTTTTCATGTACTCAGGGTGGTAGGTCTGCAGCACCCACTTGTTGAGACGGGCCCCGTAGCACAGGAACACGATGATCTGGGAGGAACAGGAGTTGGGCCAGGCAAGACCAGGGATGAGGGAGGCTCCCGGGGTGGTGGGCAGTGGACGGGCAGGCCCACCTGGGCGAGGGTGACCGAAGCCATAAACACGGGGGGTGGGCAGCTGCGGTGCCGGTAGAAGTACCAGTGGCGGTCCACCTCTCGGGGCAGGATCTCGTAGGCCACGTAGCGCACGAACCGCTTGTAGACACCCAGGCCTGGCTCGTCCAGCAGCCCATCCTGGGGCAGTGCCCGCTGTCCATTGGCGATGGCCCGCTTGAAGCTGCTTGAGCGCTTGCTGCTGATCTGGGGGGCGGGGCCTAGGCATAGGCCACCATACTCCCCCCATGGCTGCCCCTCCTGAGTGGTCCGCCCAGCTCGTCACAGGGTCTGAGGCCCTGCCCCATGGCTATAGCCCTCCCCGATGGGAAGGGCAGGGAGGAGGGGCCGCCTGCCCAACCCACTCCAGCCAGGGCACTGCGCCCACAACCCAGCTGCCCACCCACTGTGGCACTGACCAGGTCCACCAGCTCCTGGTAGCAGACCTGGCCCCGCTCGTTGCTCTGGGCCAGGGCCACCAGCATGTCCAGTTTGGCCGGGTCCAGGGGCAGCTCATGGCGGTGCACCAGGCCAGTGAAGGTGTCCGCACCGATGAAGCCTGTGTTCTCAGGGTCCAGCTGCTGGGGTCGGGGGGCCGGCGGCCAAGGTCTGAGGATGGGCCGGGCCCCACGACCACAGGGCTGAGCCACGTCAGGAGGGAGAGGCAGGCTCCGAGCATCCTGGGTCTAGGCCCCTGTGCCCACATGGTCCCAGGAGCTAGCTGTAGGCACCGGTACCTAGGTCCCCGGCCTCCAGCTCCGCTAGCTCTCCAAGCGGTCTCCCCACCTCATTTCTGCCTTGCCCATCCTGGAAGGGTAGGGCCAAGGTCTGAGGGCAATCACCAACCCTCTTGCCCCTCCCCAAGCGCCCTAGTCTGGCTCGCCCTTTCCTGGGGTCTCGTGCAGGGGGCCAAGGTCGTGCAGGGAAGGGGCTGCGCTGAGGGTCTCAGAGCTCCGTCCCCCCGGCGCACCCAAGGGCGGAGGGCCGGCAACGGGGGCGGTGCCGGCGCCCCGCACCTCTCCACGCACCTGCTCCTGGATAAGCTGCAGCAGCGAGCTCCTGTCCATAGAGCCAGGCCGGGCCAGGGGCCGGGGGCCGGGGGCCGGGGTCGGCGGCCGCGGCCGGGAGGGGCTTCTCTGCGGACTACTCCGCTCCGCCCCGGCCCTCCGGCTCCGCCCACTCCGTTCGGCGCCGCGTCACGGAGCCGCCCGCCCCCGCCGCACACGCCACCGCTGCCAGCCCAGCCACTCGCGGTCAGGACACGCGCGCGCCCCGCACGCGGACGTGCCTGGGCAAGAACGGCGCGGGGCGCTTGGCTCCAGTGCCGGCGCCCCCGCCCCCCCCCCCCCCGCCCCGGGCTGCAGCTGTTCGTACCTCGGGGCAGCAGCCGGGAAACTGAGTCACGCGCGGCACGCAAGCCCCTTCGGCGCGCACCCCTTTGCCCCGGGCTGGGCCTCAGCGCCGATGCCACCTCCTCGGGGAAGGCTTCAGGGAACAACCCACTGCTGGGGACTGCCCCCGCCGGACTCCCTGAAGGCACCTCCCTCCCTGCCAGACATGCTTGCCCGTCCGGGCAACAAGAAGGCTCCACGGCCCCAGGGGCGAGCACTGAAGCCAACAGGGCAACTAGCAGGGTTGAGGGAGGTCCCTGCAGCAGGCCCTGCTCAGTGGGTGGGGACCAACACAACTGGGGCTGGAGGTTCCTGACTACTCCTGTGGCCACAGTGCTAAGCTGACCCATGGACATGGGGGTGGGGAGAGCCCCAATGGACAAGGCCGCAGCTGGGATGGAGAGGAGCCCTACTTCCCAGGGAGGACAGATAGACCCCCTACAATAAGGAAGGTGACAGGCTATGGGAATGTGCAACCATAGCAACCCCTGACAGCACCACTCAGAACACCTGTGCAGCTGAGCCTCAGGACAGATGCAGCAACTAGAAGTAGCATCCTGCCCTGCCCAGCTTTAGTAAGAACTGCACCAGGGGTCCTCAGGTCACTGGAGCTGGGGGGCCAGCGGGATGGTTGAGACAACTTCAGAGTGTGACCCCCAGCCCCTATTGGGTCAGGCCTGAGCATCCCCTGCCGAGAAGGCAGCTCCCCCGCCTCTAGAAACAGCTTGTCAGGGCTGGGGGAGGGGCCCTGGCCTAAAGGCCTGCCTTGCACGGAATGATTAATTACAGGAAGTAGAGGGGGTACTTGAGTGGCCAAGGTCCTCCGCCCAAGCACACCACATACTGCCTCTGCTCCACGCCCAGCATGCACGCCAGAGTGAGCACCTGAACTCCAAGCTGATCCCCCTCCTCAGCCCAAGAAAGGTTCTCTGTCCCCTTGTCCTTAGGCTGGAGCTCTGGCTGTCTCCTGCCCAGTGGGAAGGGCAGAGGCCTCTGGATGGGGTGTGAGAAACAGGGCAGCTCCCCCAGACCAGGGCCACCTCACACACCAGGACATTTCAGCACATCCCAGAACCCCAGATCCTCAGCACACCTCAGCCAACCTGACAGGATGCTGAGGCTTGGGTAGTGGATACACCTGGCTGTGGGGAGGGGTCACATCAGGGGGTCCTCAGGTATCAGGTCCCCTCCAGCCTCTCACCCTCAGGCCAGCATGGACCTCAATGGACTAAAGGCTCTGAAGCTGCGGCTGGGCCATAATTGGTCCTTACCCTGGCCTGAGACCTCAGGATGGTGACCCAGAGAGGAGGCGGGGGGGGGGGGGTCAGGAGTAACATTCCCAGCCCACACCCAGACCAAGGACACGTTTTAGTTAATTCAAGAAGTCATCCTCAGAAAGCAGGACCCAATATGGAAAAGACACAAGTGAAGTTTAATCAGGAAACCCAATCTCATACGTCTTCTGGGAGAGGCACAGCCCTGGACCTGTCTTCAGATTGGGGGGTGGGGGCGCGCACAATGGTCCAGCCATTTCTTGCCTCCATGCCCCTGCCTTTGGCCCAAAGCTCTGCCTTCTTACCCCCTTCATACCCTCTGGCCACATGGGACCAGGAAGGAGGAGTGGAGCCCTGAGAATTCGGGTCTGAGGTCACTGACTTCCTCACCCACACCTCCCGGTCCCTCCAACACATGATGCCCACAAAAGAGGGTCATGCCCGGCACCTGCAGCAAGGCCGGACACAGGCTGCTGGGAGCTGGGGCCACCCTCGGGGCTGAGGCAGGGGTGGGGCAGCAGGTGAACTGTCCTCAGGAGCAAAGTTGAGAGGGTCTCCATCCCCCCCCCCCAAGCAAGTGGCCCCACACCAGCACCCTGAGATCAGACTGCGGGGTCCGGGGCCTCATCGGCTCTTCACCAGGACCCTGTAGAGTGAGAAGCTGAGAACGGCAGCGACGGCAGCCCCGACGGCCCCCAGCGCCACCCGGAGCCAGAAGGAGGTGGCGTGCAGCTCCCCGTGGACAAGGTGTCTGCAGGAGAGAGGGGAGTCTTGCTGCTGTACCCCCACCTCCGTCTCCTACAAAGTCCCAGAGCCCCACTCAGCTGCTCCGTGTCAGTGCCCAGCATGGCAGGACCCCCAGATGAGAGGGCAGCCTGTGAGGCCAGGCCCCGAGGGCCCCGCCTGGGCATCGGCATGGGCACCAAGGCCCACCCTGCAACCTTGACTGACTCCAGTCCTGACACCACAGCTGTGCCACTCTCCTGGGACAGGGAGGGGTCTCCCACACAGGGGCTTCGATCCTGGTACCCACGGGAAGGTGGCCATGGTGGCAAGCCGGGTGAAGATGGCCGCGCGGGGCTCGGCTGGGCCGACACAAGAGAACAGGGCGGGGGCGGGCAGCCGGTGCCTACGGCAGAACTCAGTCGGAGACAGACCAGGCAGCAAGACGCCTTCGGGCAAGTCAGCCTTGGAGGAGACGAAGAGGCAGGGGGTCTGCCTGTCCATGTAGTGGCGCTGCAGGGGGAGGGGCCATGTGAGTGTGCTGGGGGACACCTGCCCACAGTCCTGCTACCCAGCAGGGCCCCCAGGGTGGGCGGGACCTTGCCTTGTAGACACTGGCGCACAGCGAGAAGGACCTGGGGTGCCTGCTGTCAAACATCAAGCAGGCAATGTCACAGGTGGCGTCGGCCGAGGCGGTCAGGAGGCTGTCTGCACCCACCTCACACAGCTGAACAGAGAGGGTGGCCTCAGAGGGGCACAGGCTAGGTCTCCCAGGGCCGCGTTGGGCGGCTCCCTCAGCATGCACGCTCTAGGCCTACCCTGGGGACCCCCGCACTCACTATCAGGTACTTCTCCTGCCCGTTGACCTGCACGGTGTCGATGGTGTAGGCAGAGGGCTCCCCGGCAGGCTCCCCAGCATCCTGGTGCAGAGGGACGCCCCTGAAGCTCGCTGCTCGGACTCTTTCCAGAACCCCTGCCCCCCAGGTCCACGCACGGCACACACGGACACTCACCCCCAGGCCACGGCCGAGGAAAGCCTGCAGGAAGGAGGACTTGCCCACTCCGCGGGCCCCCACCACCTTGCACAAGAAAACGTTTCTCTGCGTTTGTCCCTTCTCCTGGTCCAGCCTCTTCTCCCGGGTGACTGTGGGCAGGGGGCAAGGATGAACGTGAGGGAGGGGCTGCCGGGGAGGCACTGGCTGGGGGCCAGTGTGAAAGCGGGCACCCACCTGTGATGGCGTGGGCCTGGGAATCCTGCTCGCAGAGGGTGGGGAAGCCCAGGTAGCCAAGGTGCTCAAGACAGTGCTGGACGTCCAAGTAGGTCACCAGACTGGGGACGGGGAAGTGGGGATGTGGCGTTACAGCAGGGCAGAGGATGAGGCCGTCTCAGTGAGTGAGGGCTGCACTTACGTCCACTGGCAGAGATACCCGTGCAGGGGCAACCGACCGGCCTCGGTGCGGACCGTGCGAGGGAGCTGGGGCCCCCAGGGAGCAGCAGGAAACACGCTGAAGAGGCTCTGCAGCTCTGCTGGCGAGAGGGCGCCATCCCGGTCCTGCGGGCAGAGGAGCTGCGGTGACACGTGCGGGCGGGAGGCCGAGGGGGGGGCTCAGTGGGGCCCAGCGCCCTCACCTGGTCATGCTTCTCGAACATTCTCTGCACAAACTGGTAGCCGCGGTGGTTGAGCTCGGTGCTGCATCCGGGGGGCACACGGAGCCTGCGGGTGCCAGGATGGGGGTGGGGATGTGCACACCTCCTTGTGCTCCACAGGGCACCTCCTCTGAACACAGGCCGTCCAGGCAGGCAGTGAGTCCCCCCGCCAGGGAGAGACGCCCCGATGGCCCCCAGCACAGGGTCCAGGAGCCCCAGGCCCCATCTGACACAGATGGGAGGCGAGCCCTGAGCCCGAACGCCACTCACGGTGGACAGAGGTAGTTGGCCGTCAGCTCAAGCGAGTCGCCATAGCCAAAGCGCCTCAGGATGGTCCACGTGGTCTCGTGGCGGCCTCGCTGGATGAAGAGCATGTTCAAGAAAAGGAAGCCTGCTCAGGAGAAGCAGAGAAGGGAGTAACACCAGGCACAGCCTAGCCTTGCCCCACACCCCACGCCCGGGGTAGGCAGGGCGTCGGGCCTCACCGTCCAGGGTCAGCCGGTCATCCTGCACGCCTCCTGCCACATTCTTGCTCACCACCATCTTCACGTCCTCCAGGGCCTGCGGGGCAAGAGGGTGCCCGAAGCAGGACATCTGCTTCCAAGAGAAAGTGGCCGTTAGTCAGACAGCTGCCCTCTCCATCCGTCACAAGGGCAGCCGAGGCGTGGGGTGCGGCTACAGCTGGGAGGGTGGGTACCGCCAGGAGACAGAAGAGGGCACACCTGGAAAGCGTTGAGCTCCTGGTCACTGAGCACCTGGTCCATGTCCTGGTCTGAGAGCCTGAAGATGCGTGTGAGGGCCTGGGCGCACTTGGGCATCAGCTGTGGGGACAGTGGCTCAACACCCCACCGCTCCCTCCTGCTCGCCCTCCCCACCAGCACCTTCAGCCCACCTGCTTGGCCTCAGGGTCATAGAGGGGAGCAGTGGGGTGTAGCACGGCCTTCTGTGCGTAGTAGAACAGCTCTGAGATGTTTTTCAGGTTCTTCGCCGAGCACTGGGACACGTGGGAACAGACTCAGAGGGGGAGGCAGGGAGGACCCCTGTCCTTGCCTCTGCGGTCCTGGCACCCCCGGGGCCCTGCCCGCTCACCTCCACACAGGTCTCGATCTCGGGGAACTGGCTCATGATGGGCAGCACAGCCTCCATGGAGCCCCCCGGCCGCAGGTCCGACTTGTTGCCCACCAGGATAATGGGGACCCTTGGGGGAGAGACCCACGGTCACCAAGGATCAGGGAGCTGGCGGGGCCCAGTCCCCCTCCCCGAGCCCTGCCTATTACCTGGGTCCCCTCTTGGTATCCCCATTCACCAGTGGGATCCATTTGGTTCGGATCTGAAAGGTAAGACCTGGCCATGAGAACGGGGGCCTGCCCGGCCCACAGCTCCCATGTGGAACTCTCACTTGGCTCGAGGAGAGAGGGGGGAGATTGAGGGCCACTGAGAGTCAAAGTCACGGCCACTGGCAACAAACCCAGTGGGGAAGAGCAGCGGGCAGGTAGGACCTCATCTGATCCTAGCAGTTCCCAAACACCCACAAAGGGCCTGAAATCAGCAACTCCTCCCGCAGACCTCACAGATTCAGACGCAAGGCCATCCACGCTCTCGGCGGGAAACAGGGTCATGGGAACTCGGGGGAAGCTTTGGGGGCCCTAGCCAGGGTGGCTCCGTGAAGCTCCCCAGTGGGGCCAGCCACGGGTGCAAGTTGCCCAGAACCCGGGTCAACTGAGCGTCCGCCTGTGGTGTGTGCAGAGAACAGAGAACAGGTGGGTGACCAGGCTGGGCACCAGTGACAGAAAGCTGGGATGGACAGAGAGTTCCCTTCCTCACCTTCTCAATGGTGGCCTCCTCAGACACGTCATACACCACGCACACCACGTTTGCCTGTTGGGGGCAGGGAGAGGGATTGTATGGTGGGATCTGAAGCTCCCTGCTCCACTCACAAGCTGGACAGGACAGGGCTCAGAGACTGGGGGAGCCCACCCTTCCAGCTGCTCCCAGGCCGAGTCACTGGCTGTTGGCCACTCACACCTCAGGCCAGCCCTTCCCTACCCACTTCTGCTGCAGATACCAGGCCCCAGTACTGCAGCTCTGGTCAGCGAGTCTCCTGAGGGCTCAGGACACAGCCACCCTTAAACTTGACGCCCCAGCCTCAGCCCTTCGCTCCCTGGTCACTACAGGCAACAGCAGACAGAGGACAACAGCACAAGGTGGGGGGATGACGGCAACACAGTGGCTGCGGCCTGTACCCTTGCCCAGTGGCACCCCCAGGACACAGATGCTGCAGGGGCAGCACCCCCACCAGGAGCTTGGTCCAGGCACAGGTCCTCCTGTGCAGAGGAGAGCAGAGAGCTAGCTGTGCAGCCCACAGCACTGGTCATGACACCCGGTGCAACCCAGAGGCCCAGGACAGTGGACTGGACTAAGGAGTGGGGAATGGGGGTGCTGGGCACAGAGCTGTCCAAGGGATCACTTTCAAGGACTTGGAGACTGCTCCCCAGGGTCCACCAGAAGAGGGAAGGCTAGGCACGGAGGGCTGTAGGCTGTCCAACCACACATGCAGGAGGAAGGAATGGGCCTTCCTCCCGGCTCCCAGCAGAGTGCATCACAGGGACCCCAAAGACTCTCAGTGCTAACAGGTCACAACACAATCAGCGAGGCTGCGGACACTCTGGGCACCTTAATCCAATCCCTCAGAGAATGAAGCCGATCAAGCCAGGGCGGCCATACCCCCAAGGCCTGAGCCCTGACCCCCATGCCCAGCACCCCCTTCCCCAGGACCCACTGTACCTTGTGAATCTCGTCCTGGAGCTCCTCGACTGTCTGCTCAGCCTCTGGGTGGAAAAAGAGATCCCACTGCAGACCTGCCGGAGACGCCCGCTCCTGGGCGCAACCGCGGGCAGGCGGCCCCTCTACCTGAGTAATCCACGATGTGGGTGGGCACCTTCTCTGGGGTGACGTCCGCGGGAATGGTGATCTCTTCTGCCCGGGGGGGGACCTGGGGCAGACGCGGCCGTGAGGACAGCCGGGAAGGGCGGAGGGCGGCGGCGCCCGGACCTGGGCCCTTCTTGGGCGCGGGGACGCGCTCGGCCTTACCTCCTCGGGGAACTCCTCGCCCACCAGCGACAGGATCAGCGACGTCTTCCCCACCTGGGCTGCGCGGGGCGGCGCGGTCAGCGCGACGGCCAAGGTCGCGGCGCCTCTCCCCACCCCGGCCCCAAGACCCACGACCAGGCTCGACCCCCGCCCGACCCAGGCCCAGGCGCCTACCTACCCTCGCCCAGCAGCAAGATGCGCACGTCCCGCTTCATGCTGGCCGCCGGGAGCTGCAGCCCGACCCCGGTGCAGGACCGGCCCCCGCCCACGACCGCGGTCCCGACCCGCGCTGTAGCTGCGCCCGCACTTCCGGCCCCCGCCCGCGCAGCCGCACTAGCGAGGCGGGCGGGCCAGACCGGCCTAGCTGCCTGGCGGCGCCACCGCGTGGGCGCGCCGGGCACTGCCGGCCAGGGGGGCGGGGCCTTTGCCCAGTGCCGCCCCGCCCCGCAGCTCCTGCTCAGGCTCCCGCGGCTCTTGCAGGGGTCAGGATCCCTAGCAGGGAGCAGGAGGTCTGGAGGTTGGGCAGAAACTGAGCTCAGGCAGCCTGGAGTGACCAGGAGACAATGCCTCAATGCAACACCCACATTTATTTGAACTGTACAAGGTAGAAACAAAAGCCCGAAGGAAAAGAGGCAATAAGCACTTCATACATGTTCAAGGTCTTGATGATTTGCACACACTCCTGGGCAGCCGGGTGTGGAGGCGTGAAGCCCACCCAGCCATCCTGGCCCAGCACAAGGCCCCTGGCCAACCCAGCTTCTCAGCCAAGCCTCTGCCCAGGCCAGGTGCCCGGCTGACCAGCAGGGCAACACCTGACCCCGCACTCCCCACTGGGGGTCAGTGGCCTGTGACTTCCCACACCAGTATCTCACTGTGGGCCGCCGTGAAGAGCAGCCGAGCAGACGGGGCAAACCTGCACAGCTGCACCGAGTCATCATGGCCAGCAAAGTCCTGCATGGCCCCCGACGCACAGTCCACCAGCCTCAGCACACGCTCTGCCGGGGGACAGCATAGGGTGGGCTGGGGCAGGTAGGGTGCCATGGGCCCTGTGCCTGTGTCTGTATAGTTCCAGGACCCAGGGTTCCTCCAACCCACCCTGGCTCTGTCTCCAGCTGGGACCAGTGCCTCATTGGGGGAACCTGGCACCCCACCCCCCCTCATTTCCTGACCCTATCTAAGACTCCCCTGGAGCAGGTGTCCTCGCCCCACTTTCAGGGATGAGGGGTACGGCTCAGTGTGGGGGCACAGGTGTACCCACTGGGCCCCACTCAAGACACCAGCACTCACCAGAGAAGCCAATGGCCATAAGGTGGGCCCCAGGGGACAGGCTCATGGACACAGCAAAGAAAGGCAGTGGGATCTTCTCCATCACCTGCAGACAGCAAGCGTGAGGCACTGGGCAGGGGTTCCCGTGGCCCCAAGACCTGCCCCTCCCCAGCCCTGGGTCCCTCAGAACCACATGGAGGGGTGCACGTGCCTGCTTCTGGCGGAGGCTGTAGAAGACCACCTCATGGTGCACACCGAGGCCCGCACACACCAGCAGCGCCTCATCCCAGGGGCAGAAGGCGGCGAGGGAGGGCGGCAGGCAGCTGGGAACCTACGGAGGGCACAGCACATTGTGGCAGGGTGGGGGGCACCCCGCCCACAGGGCCACCGGGATTCTTACCTCCGTAAGGGCGGGCGCTGGGAAGCTTAGCCAGTCCACGAGCTCACAGCGGTCCTGCAGCCAGTTGGAGGCCCAAACGCTGACCTGCTGGTCCCCACTGGCAGCCAGCCACAGGTCCACACCCTCTGCCCCGAAGTCTCCATACTGGGGGCATAAAGGCTGGTGGGTGCTGCCTGCCCTGCTCTCCCATCCCCTTCCCTGCCAGCACCCTCGGATCAGGCCGGGCCCTGCAGGCTCACGAGGCTACTTCACCTCTCTTCTCGTGCTCTGGATGGTGCAGATCGGGGCTCCCCGATGGTCACTCAGCACACGGAAGGTCATCCCCGTGCGAGGGCGACTCACAGCCACGAGCCCATCCTTGTCTCCGGAGAGGATGGTCTGACCTGGGCGAGGCAGAGACCACGCTGTTACTTGTGAGCCCCTAGCCCTCAGCCCAAAGGTGTGGCCTGGGCCAGGCAGAAGCCGTGCTGTCACCGTGAGCCCGGCCTCACCGTCAGCAGAGAAGGCGATGGCCGTCAGTGCAGCCGAGTGGGGATGCATCTTGAGCTCCATCGCTATGCGGGGGATGCTGAAGAGCCGCAGCGTGCCGTCACTGTAGCCCGCTGCCACCCACTGCTGTTCTGGGCGTTCGCAGGATGGGGGGCTCCAAGACAGGCAAAGGCAGCTCTGGGGACCCACGGTGGGAAAACATCAGAACTCCCCTGGGGAGGGGGGAAGGGGCCCGGGCCCAAGGCCACAGACCGACACCAAGGCTGGAGGGAGGATGAGGCTGCCGGAGCGCCGGGCGTGCACCCCAGCCCCAGGCGCCCCCCCGAGTACCTGGCTGAGCACCTGGAACTGGATCAGCAGCTCCATGCTGGCCACGCTCCACACCCTCACGCTCCCATCGTCACTGCACGTGGCACAGTGGGACTCGCTGGGGCTGAAGACCACCTCGTTCACCTGTGAGGAGGCACCACCCTACCTGAGGCCCACGGCCTCCCAGGGGGCCACTCCTGGGCCTCATCACAGCAGGGGGGGTGGGGCTGAGATTGTAGCGTGTGTGTGTGTGTGTGTGTGTGTGTGTGTGATGTGTATCGAGGGAGAAAGCAGTTGTGTGATTACACAGAGTCAGGATCTCTGGTGTAAAAAAAAGGAGACAGGCTGTGCACCAAAGAGGTAAAAAAAATAGCCGAGTCCTGAATGTGAATTTCAAGCATAAGTATAAACTCCTGATGCATTTTATCTTAGAAAAATAATAATTTAGGTCTGTTTGGCTGAGACGTGATGGGCCCCTCTGGGCCTCAGACCGTGACCTCTAAGCCCATTTCCCACTGGAGGGGCCACAGGCTCTAGAACAGCCAAGTCCCGTCTTGGGCGGAGTTGCAGAGGGAGAGGCTGGAGCACCTGTGGTCCACAGAAGAGGGGGGACCACCAGTGACCACCAGCTCAGGTCAAGAACTCAGCACCCTCAAGCTCATGCCCTGGTGGGTGGATAAACTCATCCTATCTGTACCACAGAAGCGTATTTAGCAGTAAATAGGAGTGAAGCACTGACACTCGCTACAACTCGGATGGACTTTGAAAACACAATGCTCAGTGAGAGAAGCAGATAGAAAGCACCACAGAGGGCTTCCCTGGTGGCACAGTGGTTGAGAATCTGCCTGCCAATGCAGGGGACACAGGTTCGAGCCCCGGTCTGGGAAGATCCCACATGCCACGGAGCAACTGGGCCCGTGAGCCACAACTACTGAGCCTGCGCGTCTGGAGCCTGTGCTCCACAACAAGAGAGGCCACGACAGTGAGAGGCCCGCACATCGCGATGAAGAGTGGCCCCCGCTCGCCGCAACTAGAGAAAGCCCTCGCACAGAAACGAAGACCCAACACAGCCATAAATAAATAAATAAATAAATAAATTTAAAAAAAAAAAAAAAAAAGAAAGCACCACAGAGTGTGTTTCTGTTCACAGGGACCATCCAGAACAGGCAAACCGACAGAGACAGAGTCGGTGAGCGCCTGCCAGGGGCTGGGCGGTGAGTGCTTAATGGGTGGGGGGTTTCCTTCTGGGATGAAAGTGACTGCGGTGATGGTTGCACAGTTCTGCAAATGTTTCAAAAACCATTGACGTGACATGGGTGTGTGGCCCACAGATTATACCTCAACATAAAGCCATTACCAAAGAAAAAGGAAACACATAACCCTCACTACCTCACACAAGAGTTTCTTTGTTGGCTACTGTTACGCCTGAACAAATGAACGTAGAATTTTTTTAAAAAAGACTCAGGAGCCAACTTGAAGACCCTGCCGCCAGCCGAGGCCAGGACTCCATGAGCATCAAGAGAAAGTGACGGTGGGGAAGCCAGACCCATGTTTCCACCCACCAGCCCCTAATAGCTCTCAGAAAGTAACACATTGGCTGCTGCTGGGGAACTTGGTCCACGAGGGAGAGACTCATCTACCTGTGCCCTGTCCCAGCCCCGGAAAATCTGAGAGCTCTCGAGGCCACTTCCCTCCTGAAGGAACGAGGGATCTGACTACTGCCACCTGCAACTCCTGCCGCCAGACAAGGGCATCACTGGTGGCAGACACAGTGCTACCAGAAGGAAGTGACGTTGGGACTGGCTGGCCCTGACTAGACCCTGGCCCGGCTTCCAGACCCCTCGGACCCCAGGGAAGCATGTCCAACAACGGTGGTGGAAGACTCCAGGGTGGATGACCAGTTTTCTTCAACACATAAATTACAAGAGAATAAAGTGGCGGGAAAGAATAAGGGTCAAGAAGGCCACAGGGCCTGGAGCTGCTGCACGCGGACACGGCATGGACCCCATGCCCACGCGGAGGGGCGCGTGGTTCCAGGGGTACAGCTGGTCCTGGGAACGCCTGGACGCTCGCAGCTGCGCTTGGGCTGGGAGCACCCTGGGGGCGGGGACGGAGGGAGTGCGCAGCAGCTGCCTGGCCCGTGCCGGGCTGGGATCCCCTCAGACATCCTCGGCAGCAAGCCGGTGGCCCAGCGGCCTCACCTTGCTCCGGTGGCCGCTGATGAGGCGGGTGCTGGTGCCCTCAGCCCAGCTGACATACCAGAGCGTGCCTGCCGTGGTGCCCACCACACCCATGTCCATGCTTTCGTGGAAGACCGCACTCACGACGGCCCCGTCAAGGGTCAGCTCACGCTCCATAAACACAGAGCTAGACCTGGAGGGGCAGGGGGTCAAAGGGGTGGCAGCAGCGAGAGCCGAGGGAGCCAGGTGCTTTGGCCCACAGGCCCTGGCCTTGCCCGAGCATGTCCCCCGGGGGACGGGCCCAGCTGGCAACAGAGTGCCGGCTCCCAGACACACTGTGGATGCTCACCTGGCCCCGGAGCCCTTGCGCCTCAGCTCCGGCACGGCCTCCACGGCCCACAGGCGCAGCCGCCTGGTGTTGCTGCCACTGACCAGACGCGCGCCCGAGCACAGCAGCACTCCTGGGGGACAGGAGATGCCGTGAGCCACGTCCCCAGATGCCTGGGACTCAAGATGGTGTCCACCGCCCCAGCACCGGGACTCCCAGGGAGAACCGAGCCCCAAGCTGTCAAGGGCCACAGGGGCTCCGTCAGACACCCACCGATCTCACCGTCGTCCGCGTCCCAGGCCAAGAAGCAGCGGCCGGCACACACGTCCCAAACACACACCTGGCCAGCATGGGAGCCACAGTAGAGCAGGGGTGTGGTCCCGTAGCAAAGCGAGGTCAGCTCGCACCCCCCCACCTCCTCAGGGATGGGCTCTCGGTGGACCTGGAGGAACATGAGTGCAGTGTGGGTCAGCGATGCCCTGGGGCCCAGCCAGACCCCATCCTCCGAAACCTCCTCTGAACCCTGGCACCTGGAGGCTGACGTCGCCCCCACGCTGCTGCAGGAGCCACAGGGTGACGGCACCCTGGCCCACGCAGGCAAGCTCGCCGGCGTCCCAGGGGTTGAAGGCCACGCCGTGTACTGGCTCCGGGAGGCACGTGGAGGACACAAGCTCGTAGGTGGCCGTGCTCCACAGGGCCAGGGTGCGGTCGCCATAGTCCCCTGGGGGAGATGCACAGTGACGTCAGCTGCCCAGGGTTCCCAGGACAGGCAGGGGAGTCCGGAGACCACTTTCCTCCGCCCCCGTCCTGCTGACCCAGCGTGACGAGCAGCCTGTCATCTGGCGAGAAAGCCAGGGCCTGGACAGCAGTGTCGTGGTGAGAAAGGAGCTGCCGACAGGAGCCCCCCGGCACATCCCAGACACGGATCTGGCAGCGGGAGGCAGTGCTGCTTCGGCCTGAGGCAGAGGCCAGCACCTGGCGGGCAGGCAGGTGGGTGGTCAGCAGGAAGGGTGCAGTCCACAGGCCCGTTCCCGCTCTGGGTAAAGGGCTGCTCTGGAAGCGAGAGCCAGCCGCACACAGTTCGAGGAGCCAAGCTCTGAGGCACACCTTGGCCCTGGGCATTCAAGGCGGGCTGCAGGACAGGCACCTGGGCATCATGGCTGAGGGCCAGCGTGGAGATCTCCTCAGGGTGGCCAAGCCAGTGCTGCTGGACACCAGAGTGCAGGTCCTCCACCACCACCAGGCAACCACACGTGTAGGCGAAGAAGCCTGTGGGCAGGGAGGAAGCGCCCACCCCATCAGCCCCACAGCCCCAGGCACTCGTGCCCACACCCCCCAACCCCACCCCAAGGAGAACTCCTGCTCACAGCAGGAAGTGCCACCAGGAGGACACACCCGCCCTGCAGCCCAAACCACCTGCGGGCCCCTCCCTGGGGCCTGGCCTAGGGGTGGACAGAACTGAGCCCGCCCTGCAGCGTCTGGGCCGTGGCCCCCACCTGTGTCCGGCCTCCAGACCAGGTTGGCGCGCCCGTTCCCGTTGTAACCCATGACGGCCTTCAGGTGCAGCTGCTCATCGCCAACAGCAGGGAAGGAGAGGCCCTGTGAGGAAGTGGACCCAGGACGCTGGCGCCGGCCCCCCCAGCCCAGCCCCCCAACCTCAAGCTCTGCCCATCAGGCCGGGCGTGGGACTGAGCCTTGGGAGATGCATGCTCCCGGGAGGAGGCAAACGGCAGGAACGTGGGCACCAAAGTCTGCACGCGGTGGCCAGCGGGGCTGGGAGCCTGGCATGCAGCATGCAGACAGGGAGGCAGGAGGAGAAGATGAGGAGGCGCCTGCTGGGGGGGAGATGAAGGGGAGCCAGGACCATGGAGTGAAGCGAGTGTGTGGGCTCAGCAGGACACGCCTGGGTCCAGTCATCGTGTGACAGTGAGAACCTTAACCAGCCCGGTGAGAGCATGGGGCTCAGCGCGGAGGGGTGACCCGTGGGCCGACTGCCACCAAGGCCTGGGTTGCTGTCAGCTCTGGGAGCTGCACCAGGGAAACCCCAGGGAGCCTGTGTCTACCGGGGAGCAGGAGTACCCCCAGACACCACAGGGCCATGCCGCCCGGACCCCTGGGCTTCCAGGATATCCATTGGTGGCAGGGGCTATGAGGACGCCCCACCCGGCCAACCTTGGCCAGCAGGGAGGCCTTGTAGCGAGTTGTGAAATGCCGATAGGAGTCTGGGTGAGTGGGGGGCTGAGCCCTGGCTCTTCCAGTGCTGCAGGCACCTGTCAGGGAAGGGAATGAGGCTGTGAACCCCCAGGGACCACACAGTGACCCTCCTTGCAGTCACCCTGCCCTGGCTGGTCAGATGCTTGGGTTCAAAGGGCACAGATGAGCCACGTCCCATCACCCACCTGGCCCAACAGGGGCCTTGGGCTCTCCATTTTTCCTGTAGGTGACCATCCCTTGTCTGCCAGGGGCAGCCGGGTCTGTCCTTAGGCCACCTGGAGTCCACGTGGTACATGCACCTGGGCCCTGGTCCAGTTATGAGTGACCCTGCCCCACCCTGCTGCCCCTCCCCTGCTTACTGGGCCAATCACGGGGGTGGGGAGGCCTGCCAAGGTCCCAGGGGCCCCCCGTGGCCCCCCAGGCCCCATCACCAGCCCTGCCAGCCTCCTTCTGCACCAGCACAGGTGGGCCTGAGGCCTGGCAGAGACCCTCAGGGCCACGGCTCTCATCTGACATGGAGAAAGCGCCTGAGGAGAGTGGGGAGACAGTGAGACGAGTGCCCCCATGCCCTTGCCCCTCCCCCTGGCCAGGAGCAGCAAAGCATGTCAGGATGGGAGCCAGACGCACATCCCCTCCAGGCCCTCCCAGGACCCCTGCCCTCACCGTCATGGTCCTTGGGGGGCCTGGAACAGATGTCCAGCCAGGGTGGGGACGCCTGGGATGGCATGGGCACCTGCTGCCGGGGAAGGCCATTGGCCCCAGACACCATGTCCTCCAGTTGTCTTGTACCCAGGCCTGAGGACGGAAGGAGCTCGGCTGAGCTCAGGGTCCGGGGAGGGCAGAGCAGGAGGCGTGCCCAGCCCCTCACCCCCAACCAGCTCTGCATTGGGACTCCCAGGAAAAGAAAAGCGCTGTGCACCCACAGCATTTACAGTGCCAGCACCAGACATCACCATGGAGTCTGCCAGTGTGGTGGGACCACTCACCAGCTTCGCAGGTTGGGGGGGCCCCGGGAGAGCCTTGGACACTGCAGAGGTGACAAGAGAGATGGTCAGGTGGGGCAGAGGGGTGCAGAGGGAGGCCTGGCAGATGCATGTCGAGGGCAGGAACTTGCCTTCCTGGAGGGGACTTCTCAGAGGGAGCCAGAACGTCCCAGAGAAAGATGGCGTCTCCCACACTAAGGAGTTGCTGCTGGTCGGGGGTGAAAGCCACAGCCCGCACAGGCTCTGAGTGGCCGATGTACACCTGAGGGCAGCAGTGTGGCATGTAGAGACCACTGAGGCACAGCTGGAGACGCCTGGCCACCAGACTGCAGACTGACCAAGAGGACCTCGTGCAGTGTCAGGCCCCAGCAGGCACGGGGGAACCTCGGGGACTGTCGTCCACCCTCCTTCCTACCCGCTGTGTGCCCACCCAGGGCACACACCTGGCTGCCAGGGCCAGCCTGTGCTGAGTAGTTCCACACCTTGATGGCCCGGTCGGCGGCCGTGAGCAGAAAACGGCCATCCCCGCTGAGAGCTAGGACAGAGCAGGCCGCAGGGGGGACACAGGACAGCTGTGAGAGAGGGTGCTCGCTGAGGGAAAAGGTCGGAGCACACAGGACCACCAGTTGGGGGAGCCCCCTTCTCACAGAACACAACCTCTAGGGAGCAGCAAGCGGCCCAGGGCCTCCCCTCCTCTGGGCACTGCGGGCACCAAGGCCGGAGCCGGGAAGGCGGGGGAGGCCAGGCCGCCAGCCGCAGTCTTGGGCTCACCTCCCGGACCAAGCGGCCCGACGTGGCATCTAGCACTGCAACCATGTTAGAGGACGTGGACACCAGCAAGTGGCCAGGGGGTGCGGGGCCAAAGCAGACGGCCACAGCTGAGTCCAGGCGGCTGCCAGCCAGGTCCAGAGTGCTGATGTCAACCCTCAGCAGCTGAGGGAGAGCAGCACGTGTCCTCACCATGACCTCCAGCCAGAGCTCGAGCCCCAAGAGCTGGGCCCGGGCCGTGGGCAGCCTTGGGCACCCATCCGGCAGGCTGCCCACAGCTCACATGTCCTCTGTGCCATGAGGGGCGCAGGGCCCAGGTCCTTTCTGAAATGAGCATGGCCTCCCACCCAGGGAAACACGCAGCCACCAGGGTCAGGGTGCCCACGGGGTCTGAGGGCCAGACTGGTGTGGCTCTGCCCTCACTGCACACAGGGAGGGTTCCAGTTGACCCACCTCATCCAGTGAGGTTGTGTCCATGACGGTCACCGTGTACTTGGAGGGACCCACAAAGGCCAGCAGGCGGCTGTCCCCACTGACCACCAGGGCACTGGGGTTCGGGCAGGCCTCCTGGCACACCACGTTAGCTGCCGGCACATGGGGACAGGCAGTCAGCTGGGTCGGGGTGCGGGGGGGCGCACCAGAACAGACACTGGTCAGAGACCTACTGGTGTGGAAAACACCAGCCTGGGCTGGGCAGATCCCACAGCAGCCAGCCCATGGGGCCTGGATGTGAGGGCACCAAGACACCAGTGGGCACCACGGACTGCCAGGAAAGCTGGGGGCTCTCCCAGAGTGACCACCAAGTGACCATCTGGCTGGCCCGAGTTACAGTGGCCATGAGAAGGGGCCGACCCCCCTGCTGGCCTGGTGCTCAGGCTTCAGGTACTCACTTCCTCTTGGGGAAGGGTGGGCACAGACTCTCACTGACCTTCAATCTCGGGAGGCTGGTGAGTCCTAAAACCACACTTGGCTCTGGGGATCTCAGTAGTGTGACTGTGGAACGCAGTACCACGGTCGGGGGCGCCACGTACCCCCACCCCCGCAGGGACCTGACCAGGGGATGGCTGGGAGGCCAGAGCAGGGCTGGGGTTGGGCCTGGGGGCCTGACCTGCCACACGAAGGATGCGGCACCGGGGTGCGCCGCTATGGTACTGGGCCAGGGAGCCCCGAGAGCAGGAGCTGAACAGGAGGCTGCCGTCGGGGCTGGCGGCCAGGCCAGTGATGGCTCCACGGTGACACCTGCACACACGAGACGCCGCTGCCTTGCCCTTGAGCTGCACTGTCCCAGACCTCCTGTGGAATCCCCAAGGGGCAGCAGACGGCGGGGCTTCCTGTAGACAGCCCTCCCCTGCACTGCTCGGTCTCCCACACTCCCCAGGGAACCCACAAACCACTGGAGCTTCCACCTCAATCGTCTGTGGGGCCAGGGCCGGCTGGCCACCCACCTGTGCTCCACTAGGACCTCGGTGGCCTCCAGGCTGAAGGAGCGGACGGCCCCGCTGCTGAAGCCACAGAAGAAGGTGGGCTGGGTAGGGTGGAAGGCAACAGCACACGGGGCCTCCTCCGGAGACGCGAAGTCGTACAGCTGGAGGACGGGGCCGTGTGAGGGCGGACAGGCTGGGGCAACCAGCTGGCTACAAGGCCCGAGAGCCAGTCTCTCTCCAAGTACCTTGAACCTTCAGGCCCCAAACACAGGCAGAAGGACCCAGGGCCCTACCCACCAGGCCTCAGTGAGGCCTGCGGCCCTCCAGTCCCTCCCTCCTGGCTGGCTTCCCTCCGGCCACACCCCACCTGCTGCAGGGTCGCTAGGTCCCAGATGCGGACAGTGTGGTCCTGGGACACAGTGGCCAGCTGTCCCCGGCTGCACTCAGTGGCAAGGGCCAGCACCGGGGCGGCGTGGGAGCGCACCAGCACGCTGTACTCCCGGGACAGGATGTCCAGGAAACCCAGGTGGCCCGAGGAGGTGGTGGACAGCACACGCAGGCCATCAGGGCTGACGCGGACGGAGCTGATGGGGCCCTCGTGCTCTGCGGGCAGGGTGGGTCGGTGACCACCCAGGCCTGTAGTGGGGTGGGCCCGGCACCTTGGCCAACCGGGACAGGCTGACCATATCCATGCAGTGCCCGTGCCCAGCACCCCTGCCCAGGACACTGAGAAATGCGCTTCCCTGCTGCCTGGAGCCCCATCTCCCTGTGAGCTACAACAGGCACCTCCCCTGTGACCACCCACTCCTGGGCTCAGCGACGGTGGACCCCAGCTCAGGACACAGCCCCTTGGAGCCCCATGACTGCCATCCAGCCCGGGGACACGGCCCTCCTATGGCAACCCTGGTGGCAAGGTGATGTCGAGGCCCCACCTGCCTCCAAGAGCACAGAGGAGAAGTCCAGGGGCCAGAGGCGCAGGTAGCCGTCCTCAGAGCCCACGGCACACTTGGCCTGGGAGACGCTGAGGCTGCTGATGGCGATGCCGGGGCCTGGGTGGGGGGAGGCATGGTCAGCCCAAAGCGTCAGGGCCACTCCTCCCAACACAGCAGGGCCCACCTACCTGAACTGAAGGCCTGCTTCTGTGGAAGGGGGCCACCGGGGGTCTGTGTGGGCAGGAGGCGGCGAGCGCGCTGCACAGCCATGCTCTGGTGGTCAATCTCCAGGATGTGGCCGCTGCGGCTGCAGACGTAGCTGCCCAGAAAGGCAGAGGTAACAGGTGAAGGCGGAGGGGCCGAGGGGCGGGGCAGGGAATGGGCGGGCCCTGGCCATGAGGGGAGGGAGGGTGGGGCTCACAGTGTGTGGCCATCCTGGGCCTGCCTGAAGGCGAGGTCAGTGAACTCCAGCGCGTGGTGCTCCCCCAGGTCCACGGGGCAGGAGCGCAGTCCCCCACCTCGCAGTCGCCACAGCCGCACGCTGCCCCGTCCACACGATGCCATCCTGCGAGGGGTAGGAGGTGAGCCAGGGAGGACGGGCCAGCTCACAACTCGCTGGTCCCAGCACGGAGGGTGGGCAGGCGGGCGGCCAATCACCTGGTTTCATCGAAAAAGGCCACCTCGAATGCCTGGATGTCAACGTCGCTGTGCACCTTCGTGAGGATGACGGCCTCTCCGCCTCGCCCCACCTGGGCCGTGCCCCACACCACCACCGTCTGCAACAAGTCTGCGCTGAGCACCCAGCACCCGCCTGGCCTCTCCCACAGAAGCAGGCGCGTTGGGCTGCAGGGGGTGGGGAAGTTGGCCCCTGCGGCCCAGAGGAACCTACATGTGCCCACCCGGGGCTTCCACAGACATGTGTGTGCAGAAAGGAGCAGAAGACACAACCACGAGTGGAGAAGAGGCCCCGGGTGAAACACCCAACTTCAGAGATGCTGGCATGTTAAACATGCCCAGCTCAGGCGTGGGGGACTTGCCACTGAAGAGGGTGAGGCCAGTCAATCAAAGGTCAGCTCCATCCACGAGGGAGTGAAACAGACACTCTGTGGCAAGTATGGCGCAGGGGTGCCCGGCGAGGCTGGGGGAGGCCTGCGGGGGACCCTTGCTGCCTGCCTGCACCCCAGGATGGGCTGCCCCACCTCCCCGGCCTGGGCCGCTTACCATCCGCCCGTGGCGGTCCTTGCCGACACCACACAGCACCTCCCCGCTGTCAGAGAAGCTGCGGACAGAGAGGTGGAGGTCAGTGTTGCAGGCGCAACCCCCACCCGCCTCGGAGACCCTGCACCCACCTGAGGGAGCAGACGGTGTGGACTGGGCTCTGGAACAGGGACAGGCACTCCCCGGTCTGGAAGTCCCAGAGACGCAGCATGCTGTGGGGCCGTGCCTGGGCTGAGGCCAGCAGGGAACCGTTCCCGTCCAGCGCCAGGGCAGAGACCTGGGGGGCAGCAGGGTGAGGGAGGGTGTGTGCCTGCAGAACAAGCCACCCCTGGGCCAGGGTGCCCACCTTGTCTGTGTGGCCAAGGAAGAGACGCTGCTCCCGGGTGTTGACACACAGGACGACGATGACCGCATGGCAAGGGTACACGACGGCGGCCCCATCCCGGGTCCACAGGGCCTGTGCACAGGGGCCGGAGGCTGAGGTCACAGGCTGGTCGGCTTCGTCCCCCCACCCCAGCACTCCCCCGAGCCCCACGCACAGGAGTCAATGGGATGCATGCGCCAAAAGAACAGAAAGAGCTCGGGTGCACGTGTGCATGGGCAGGGCTTCCTCTAAGCCCTGTCTGCAACACAAAAAACTTTGGGATTCAAGTGACAAAAGACCAGAGAGCCCACAAAGACTCAGAGTTCGTGTCTAGGAAGGCCTAGCGAGCACATAGCCTCCTCTCCTGCTGCTGTCCCTGCAGGGTCCCACAAGTCTCGCCCATACCCAGCCCCACTTGGCTGGACGACACGCATCAAAGCTTTAAAGGGTGAGCAAGGGCTCTCAGGTCTCTGGAAGCTTGAGCGATTGGACCAGCACCAACCCGGCTGGCGTTCACGACACAAAGGGATGCCTGCGACAGGATGTCATCACGTCAAGGAAGCACCGAGCGTGTGAGGATGCGGGCAGGGCTGGGCGTCCGCAGCGGTGAAGGGACCCGACGCCTGGGGGAGCTCAGCTGTCCACACAGCCACCTCAGGGAAACACGGGGTGTGCCCACTGTCCCCTCTGTGTATCTGACACTTGCACGACCCAGCAAGAACAGAGAATCCCTCACCCATTTGGTGCTGTGACCCCCAAAGCCGATGACCCCCTTGAGCCTCAGGACCGGATCCGGGAGGAAGCTCTGAAACAGGCAGACTCACAGTGAGACCCCAAAGTGGCGAGGCTCCTGTCCCACCAGGGCTACCCCACCCAAAGCTGGTGCCTGCCTCCCAAGAAAGCCACCTGGTTCTAGTGCCTTCTGCCAGCCGCTGACAGGAAACCAGGATTCCAATCACATTGCTAGACCCTCCAGGTACCCCAGTCCTGCGCCTGCCTGGAGCCTGAGCGCCAACCCCCTAAACCACTTGGGCTGGGGTCAGGGCACCAGCCCCCCTCCTTACTCTTTGTTGAAAACGATCCTTGCCCAAAGCTGCCTCCTGTTGGTTCTGCTTTCTGCCAGGAGACTAGATGGGAAGGGACCATCTGCCCCACGCATGTTCCCAGTGGGCAGAGACCCAGCAGCCCTCCACCCACACCTCGTCCACATCCCACCCCCCTCGGTGGCACAGACCAGCCCCACCTTCCTTGGGAAAAGCACTCACCTCTTGTGGGGATGCATCCTCTGGGGCCGTGGGCTCCACAGTCGTCTGACGCGCAGACACGTGAAGGCTATCACTGACCACGTGCTTGTCAGTGGCCTTCACCCAGGCCAAGGGCTCCTGGCTACGGCCACTGGGGCCTCCCACACTACAGACCTCGGAGCGCTCACAAGACACACTGACTTCTGGAAGGGGCCTGGGCACAGAGGGGGCCTGGCGGGACTTCGGGAGGACAAGTGCCTGTTAGCACCCTGTGGCCACCACCCTCAGCCCCATCTCCAAGGGCACAGGGCACTCACGGCTGTGGGGCCATGCTTCTGGACCATGAGGGCCAGGCTGTCCTGAACAGGCTTGCTGAAGGCCGCTGGGTGAGGGAGAAGCCGCGGCACAGGCCCCGCTAAGACTGCAATTGAGAAGAACCCACTGAGCAGAGTGCAGACAAGCCTGTGAGGACATGGCCACAAGGCACGGGGCAGGGGGCAGCAGTGGGCCCTGGCCTTGCCCACTCTGCAGGAGGGAAGCCACAACAACAGCTGCAGCCCACCCTACCGTGGGCCCCGGCACCCCTTCCCAGTTGGAAAGCTTTAAGCCACCAGGCACCCTAATTGGAACCTCCCACACTGGGTCTGGAGCCTCGAGACAGCCTCCCCTCACCCTTGCAGGCATCATGCTGCTGCATTCACCTCCCCAGATGCAGCATCAGGCCCCCCTCTCCCGCCGAGCTCCATGGGCCCTTCAGGCCTGAACCTGGGTCACCGCTGGCCCCACAGGCCCACCTGCCTCAGAAGGGGAACAGCTCTTCTGAACTGCCTCGGAGGATGTTTTTGAGCTGTCGCTTGGAAACCTCGGCGGGGTGGAAGGACAGTCAGCTTCCAGGGGCGGCCCTGCCGTCCCTCCACCCGGCTGCCCTCCCTCCACCCGGCCGCCCTCAGGACAGGCAGAGCCACTCACCGGACGTGGACATAGTGGTCATGCCAGCTCTCCCCTTTCGGTACCGGGAATGCCATTTCTCGAGGTATGGGGGTGATGGGCAGTTTTGCACGCCGGGCTTCAGCGACAGTGACAGCTACGAAGAGCAAAGTCCAGGGAAGCCCACCCAGCTCCCTCTCCCAGCCCAGACAAGACAACACCAGGTGTCAGCCAGCAGGGTACTGCCTGGCCACCAGCCCAGCCACCACCTCCCCCAGCGGCTGCCTTGGGAGCTGGGAGGCTCAAACATGGTACAGCATGGGCATTTTCACCAAGTGCCAGGGAGGGTGTGGAGGCCAGCACGCAGGTAGTTAGAGCAGGTGGGCTGCAGGCTAAGCACACCTTTAGCCCTCACCAGGATCGAAGCACAGGTCACTGGTGTAGAGGTTCCTGACCAGCAGGCTAGCACACAGCTTGATGCTCTTGAGCTGACTGTAGCGTCGGTTCAGGTAGACCAAGAGAATGTCGTGTAGGTCGAGCTGCAGGCAGGTCCAGCGGGCACCAGGGGAACCCACACCTGCCAGGTGTGCAGGACAGGAGCAAAGGTCAGAGCCTACCCCCTCACCAACCGGCCCACAGCACTCTCTGTCCTCGGCCTGTCCCCACTCTCATGGCCACAGCCACGTGCCCCTCCACCCAGGCTGTCCCTGGCCTGCCTCCCCCCTGAGCCTTCTGGCTGGCTGCCTCTCCAAGATCATCTGTGCCCCGTTCACACCTCATCTACATGTTACCTTTCCTGGGTGTCCCAGTCTCACAGATGAAAGGGAACTGAAGCCATGTGGCTGTGGACTTGAACTCCTTGAAAAAGTTGGAGAATGACACTCGGATGACCTGGCTGTCCTGTAGGTATACAGCATGGCCGTGGAGAGGAGACTGCAACAGGAGTGCAAGGCCCCCACCGGCAGCTCCCGCTCTCCAGCTTGTAACCTCGGTACACAGGTCCAGGTGAATGACGAAATGCTTGGCGGGCAAGGGCCGAAAGAGCACGTACAGGTAGCGTCCGGTCAGCCCCAGGGACTGGGTGCTGGTTTTGGGGAGCTGGATGTAATTGCCAGCAGAGACAGGGCCCCGCACGCGATACACGGTGCACTTGAGGGTCTTGTCCTGCAGAGAGACACGGGAGGCGTGGCGTCCCGCTCAGCCCCAGGGAGCGCCAGGAGCGCTGCAGCAAAGCGGCCCAGGAGACAGAGGAGAGGCCGCCGCTCCTGCTGCCAGGCGCCCCGGCCCACTTACCGTCACGACGGCCACGTCGCCCTCCTTAGAGGACCGCTTCCACTCGTCCACCTTGAAGTGTCTGAAGACGTTGAGGAACGGCTGCTGCCACACTGGGGGACACGGGGGCGTGAGGTGCCAGACCCACCGCGAGTCTAGGGAGGGGGCCGTGGCAGGCTCTGCTAGCTCCCCAGCTGTGACAGCCAGCGCAGCGCGCGGACTGGGCTCCGGGCGAGTCTCAACACCAACCCGTCCGCGGCGGCGCCGCATCTCGGGCCCCAGCCCCCGGCACCCGGCCCCGGGCCCCCAGCCCCCGGCCCTCCCGCCGCGCGCCGCTACCTCGGGCCATGGCGCCGCCGCTCGCGCTTCCCGCCTCGGCCGCCGCGCCCCACGCAGGGCACGCAGTGCGCGCCTAGCAACGGCCGCCTGGCAACGGCGCCACTTCCGCCGTCACGGCACGTGATCGCGCTTCAGGGTCGGTGCCTGACACGTGACTGCGCGACGGGGCGGGGACTGGTGAGTGACCGCGCTGGGGGCCTGGACTCCCACCTCACCGGCTGTTTCTCGGGGTGCCCCAAAACCTTGCCCGACCACTTACTCTTCTCTGCTGTCGTGCCCCGGGGCATAAGGAGCCTCCGCCCCCAGGCCTCTGCGGCCACTCCCAAGCCGGGACCCCCTGGGGGTACTCTAGCGCCACCAGCTGTGGGATCCGGGGAGGTTCCTGACTCCTTCTGGGAGTCATCTTTGTATGGGGAATGAGACGCAGCCCAGAAATTGTGAGCTGCACTTGGCAGGAGCTGTCCCCACCTACCCTGTTGCTACCTAGCCCTGTGGAGGCACGTGTGTCAGACGCAGGCAAGGTCACCTGGCCCCACAGGTAAAGCAATGTCCTACAGGACCCCGAGGGCTTCCCACCAGACCTGGAGGATTCAGAGACAGCACCAGGCGTCCTGAGACCTGAGCACAATTCTGGGTGGCTGGGGCGCCATCTCAGGGCCACTTATGTAACATTTCTGGGTCTTGAGGCCAGGTTCAGACACCTGCCAATGACTACAGGGCGGGGTGGGGGGGGGTGTCAGGTGGGGCAGGGTGGCGTTTACAGACTTCTATGCAAAATGACCTGGCCCAGGACACAGGAAGGCAGCTGGGCAAGAGGCCGGGGCGGGGGGACCAGATTTAGACAAAGCTTCATCTGTGAGGAGATGAGGCTACAATGGAAGGTTGGGCTGGGCCTGGTGCTGGGACAGAAGCGCCCCCTCCCACATCCACCCCCCACTGCCCCCAAGTAAAGACCTTTCCAAAGGGCAGTTTCTCAACTTTATTAGCCTGGAGCTCCTCCCTGCCAGCCCCACAGGCTGGTCCCCGGGCACAGTGAGCAGGACTGAGGTCAGATTCAACCCCTGGCCTCTGGCAGCCTGGAACAGCTGGGCCAAGGGGTCAGCGGGAGCAAAAGTCCAAATTCTGGCACTTCAGGTGTGGCCAGCTCCTGGCCAGGCCCAGGGTGAAGCACGGCCCACCGCAGGGGTTGGACAGGGCGCCGTGGTCCTCTCCTGGCAGAGGGTCCAGCGTGGGGCAGGGCCAGGCCCTGCACGGGCAGCGTTCCTTCCAAAGCTGCGACTAGGAGCAGTTGGTGATCCTGGCCAGGAACTGCTGTGCCCACCACTCGTCCAGGTCGATGGGTACGAAGTCTGCGGGGGAGCAGAAGCCTGGGCAATGATGCTCCTCCCAGGCTGACCAGTATCTCCCACCTCGAGCTGACCACAGGCCCCTCACCCAGACCCCAACTGTAGCAGACGCTGGGAAGAATTGGGTCAGGCTCCAGTCCTCTTCCCAACCCCCTGGGGCTAGAACCTGGCTGAGCCAGATCAGGGTTGGAGGAGGTGGAGGGGACACCCTGAGGGCGGGGGAGGGCTCACTCTGCAGCCGGGGGTTGGGGGTCCTCTCCACGTATTGCACTGGCCTCGGCCCGCTCTCACCGGCTGGGCCACCACCCAGCTGCTGCTCCACTTGCTGCCAGGCTGTGGGGAGAGGATGGTCAGGCTGAGCCAGGCCCCTGGCACCGTGTCTCCCACCCCAGGGCCTGGTGGCTACCCTGGACCCCAGGCCAGAACTGGGAGTGGGCAGCCTGCTGGATGGTCACAGGAGAAACAGGCAGAGAACCCAGGAAGAGCCCAGGCCTCTGGCAACTTCGAGTGAGGTTACAGTGGGAAAAGGACCCATGGCCCAGGTCACACCCTTGGGCCTCAGCACTACCTTCGGACACAAATCGGACGTTCTCCTCGTGGGCCAGTGTGTAGGTCTCCTGGGTTCCCTTGAGGGACGGGGATGTGGCAGGTGGCCGCCGGCCATTCACCCGATTGAACACGAGCCTCGGCCCTGGACTGCAGGAAGGGGGAGGAGATGGTCAGCAACTGTTCTGAGCCCAGGTGTTACCTGGCAGAGCTCCCGGAGCAGCCTCAGGCCACCCTCACCACCCCTGGGCCAGGCCCAGCCTGGGCACTTCCCTGAACCACAGGAAGGCTGTGTGCTGCTGCCAGTGGCCAAGGCCTTTCTCGTGCAGGCCTGCGCCCCCAGCAGCTCAGCTCACAACTGCAGCCCCCCACCCTGAGCCAGGCCTAAGACTGCGGGGGTGGAGTGGGGCCTCTCTGTGTCCCCAGATCCCCTGCAGAGCTCCATGCTCAAGGCACACAGGCGGCCCTCCAAGGGTCTCAGGCACCCCTACTGCCACCAGCCACCCACCTCCCCTGGACCAGCCAGGCCTCCATCAGCCCAGGTTTTGACCTGAGTAAAGGTCGCTTGGCCCAACCCCACCCACTAGGCGCAGTTCTTGGCCACTTTCTCCCCCACAGAAGTCTCTCCATCTCACGATGCCCCCCAGTGTGGGATGAAGGACCCAAACAAGAGCTGCCGGCCTTTGCCCTTCCCTCTCCCAGCTGCCCGAGGCCCCCAGGGACAGCTCATGGTCTGGCTAGACAGCACCAAGTGCTGAGTGGGCCATCCTGAGTAGGGAGGGTGTGACTGCAACCCTGGCCTACCCCTGCAGGCCTCAGACGAGGGGCTATGCTCTTGCCCACGGGGGCAGGAATGCTGAGTGAGGAGATGGCCCTGGGTGCTGGAGCTCGGCCTGATGGGCATTCGATGTCCAGGTGGCCACTGGGCCCATCCCGGCCAGCCGGGCCCAGGGCATTGGTGGGCTGCCCTGGCCAGTGGCAGCTGGCCCAGCCCTGTGCACGTGAAGCCCGGGACAGGGCCGTGGAGAGTGCGGGGCCCACACCTACAGCAGGAGGTGGGAGCCGGGAGTCCTGGGCTGCACGTGCCACTCCGCCAGGCACTCGCGGTCCCGCCGGCCTGCTCGCCATCCTGGGCTCAGGTGCCCCACCGCCGCTGGGGTTTCCTCCTCAGTTGAGAGGGGCACTAAAATAAAGAGGAGCGTCTTGAGGGGCACCGGTCCCACCAGCTCCAGGCTGGCAGGGTCGGGTGGCCACATAGAATGTGGAGGGGCAGGGCTCCTCCCAGGCCTGAGCTATACCAACCAGAGGGCGTAGATATTTGTCCTTAACTGGAACAGCCCCTCGCCTGCTACCCTTAGCCCTGCAAGGCCGCAAACTAGGAAAATTTGGAGACTGAACATCAAAGAAGGAAAAAAAGAATTGCAGTCAAAGGCTGTAAGTCGCAAGTACCTAGACGGTGGCCTGGCTGGGGCTGAGAAGGGGCCCCAGCAAGCGGGCACCTGACCGCCCGCTGCCGGCAGTTACATAAGGCGGTTTTGCAGGCCCTCTGGGGGAAAGGGCGCAGCTCCCTGTGCACCTATGGACGAGTCCAGCGTCTGTCTTCCCCACCCTTCTCCGTGCCAGCACCCAGGGACTCGGCCTGCAGGCAAGCCCCGCCCACAGGCAAGCTCCGCCCACGGCAACAGCGGCACCGGAATCCCTGCTAGGTGCCTGCTGATACAGGCCTCGCTTCCTTTTACTTAACCCCCTTCACTACCCTCCAAGGTAGACCACCCATCCGTTTTCAGCCCAGGAACCTGGGCTCAAGAGAGAATTAACCTGTCCAAGGTTACATGTGGTGAGTGGGTGGCAGCATCAGAACTCTATGCCTGTCTGACCCCAAAACCCACAACCCAGTACAGCTTCCAAGCCCCCTCCCCCACCAGTCCACCTCCCCTGCACCATCAGGTGGCCCCATTTTCTCTTCTCCCCAACAGTTGATCTTATTCTCTCTCGCTGGAAGGGAGAACTCATCACAGGCACAGACTAATGTGGCTTGTCTACCACCACGGGCAGCGCCCGGCCGGAATCTGAGCCCGGACATTTAACGGGTCAGATGCTTTGAGCACCTGTGGTGCACCAGGCACAGAGGGTGCAGCAGTGGCTCAGACTCCTTCCTCCTGGGCAAAGTCTGGGTGAGGGAGGGTAGACAGGAAGTCTGGGTGGAGTGATTTCAGAAGTTTCAGGGGCTCCTGGTGTGGAGGACCTGCTGGCTGCTCTGGCCTCCCAGCGGGGGGACTCTTCAAGGTCCCTGAGACTGGCAGGGGGCAGCTCAGGGAAGGAGTGACCTCAGAGGGAAGGGGGGACGGCATGACCAGCACATACTCTGCCTTCATGCCGCTCCCCTGCACTCACAGTGCCACACAGGACTGCAGCAGGCTGAGGGGCCAAGCACCAGCACCCCCCTGAACCCAGGGACCTGGCAGGTCGCAACATCTTAAGGGCTCTGCTCTGTCTTTCCCATCTCTCTCCCCAGCACCCTGATCCTGCCACAGATGCACATTTCCTTCCCCATTCCCCAGCAAAGGGGCCATGGAGGAAGCAACAAGTTTCTCCAGGTAAGGGAGGGGGGGAGGGCTTCCTGCTTGGGTGATAGGGGCGGGGCTACACACCTATGCCTTATTCCCTCCCCTGGGAGGTAGGGCGGCTGTGAGGACCAAGGCTGACGTCACAGGCAGTGTCACAGCACAGCTGGGTCCTGGGAAGTGCCCCCCAGGGTCCCACTCACCCCTCTCCCCAGGAGGCACTTGCGGCCGGCCTGGAACATTTTCCTCACTAGGACCAGTCTCAAAGTGTCAACATGCTCCTAGCAGGAGGCCCCTGGAAAGGGCCTCAGCCAAGAAGGGTCCTCACAGGCTGCCCCCACCTGTGGCATCTGAGGCCAGTAACTGTGGGGGAAGGGCAGGCTGTGGCGTGCAGCACACAGCCCCCACCTCTTAGCCAATCCTGGAAGCTGTTTGTCCTCAACTTGGGAAGAAATCCCAAGGCCTGGTCAGCGCTGCCTCGGGGCCCTGAGTCTGCTGCCCCCACCCATCCACAGCCTGAGGAGCCCTCAGGCCTGTGTGGGCCTGGACTAAGCCCTGGGCCCAGAACATGCATAGAATAAGTGAAACCAGAAACCAGGACCTGAGCCAAAAAGTGAAAGGTTCAGTCCTGAGGGATGGAGGATATGACCTCCAGATCACAGTCACTTGGAGGCCAAAGTGGTTGAACTGAGCCTATGGCAAAACTGCTGGTCAAGAAAGGCGGAAAAACCACAACTCCAGCAAGCCCCGAGCATCTGCGGGGGTCTCCGCGCCCAGCCAGGGTGTTTCGGGTGAAGGGCAGAGGCGGGCAGTGGCCTGGCAGGGCCAGAGGGAACCACGTGCACTTCTCCCCCAGCTGCCCCGCAAGCATGGCGCTGGCAGCCTCCTGCCGCGGGCAGAGGCAGGCCACCTGCGGGCCAGCGTCCTGGGCCACCGCGCTCCCGCCCTCTAGGGCGAGTCCCCAGCAGCTCGTCTCAAGCCTTGGCCTCGCGCAGCCCAAGGTCGGCCCAGGCACCTGACTTAGCCGCCTGGAGCCCCACAGATCCAGGAGCCGGTCGGCTTTCTCCCGACTCGGGGTCCGCGGGATCCCAGAGGACTCGGAGGTGTGTCACGCACATCCGGTCCAGCCCCCTCGGACCCAGCCAGGTGCCAGGTGAGGCGGAGGTGCGGGGCCAGAGCTGCACGCGCGGGCGGGGTCGGCGTGCTCCGCCCCCTCCGCGCCCGCCCGGAGCATGTGGCCCGGTCTCCGCTAACCTTTCCCCAAGGTCACCCTCGCGGCCCCGCGGCGGCCGGCGGGGGAGGGGAGGGCCGGGCTCCGGCCGCGGCCGCGCGTCTCACCTCGACAGGGGCCAGGGTCCCGGCGGCTGAGCCCGTGGGGGCTGCGGGGTCGGCGGCGCGAGATGCCGGCATTTCAGGAGCTCGCCGAGCCTACTCTCCACCTGCTGCTGCGTGGGACCTGCAGGCACGGGGAAGGCGCGTCAGCCGCCGTCGCGCTGGGGGCGGGCAGCGCGTGCGGAACCCCGGTCGTCCCCTCCCTACCTTGCCCGCCCCCGCCGCGCACCTGTGCGCCGCTGCGCGACCAGCTTGCTGGGTCCCTTGGTGATGGTGTACATGGTGCGGAGGGGCCGCAGCGCGCCCGCGCCCTCCGCGCCCTCCCCGCCCGCCGGCCCGCAGCCAGATCTCGCGCCCTCCGCCCGGCTGGCACTCGGCGGGTGCCGAGGGCGCGGCCCCTTTAACGGGCGGCCGGCGCTGCGGGGAGGGGGCGGGCCCGCCACACACCCCCGGCCCTTAAAGGGCCCGCGCCGAGGCACGCGGCAGGGGTGGCGCTCGGGCCTTTGGGAAACTGGCTGGACCTGAGGCGGGGCCCGAGGCTGGGGTTGGGCGGCCGCAAGCAGCGCCCGCCCCTCTGGCCCAAGGCCTAGGTCAAGGAAGTTCCCTGAGGCCTGGGCTGCCGTCCGCCACAGGAGGCTAGGGGAGCCATAGGCACACAGACGTGGCGAGGTTCTGGCCCAGGCCCTCGGTGATGTCCAAGGAGCTGAGGCATTGACAGACGCTGGGAGTGATCTGTGTGAACCCTGGAAGCAAGGGTATTCCCACTCACGTCGGAGACCCTCCTCCAAGGTGCCTGGGTGGGCCTGGGCCAGTGTGCCGGTTCACCCAGTCATGGGACTGAGGGGGTCAGAGATGAGAAAAGGCGGTCAGCCCCCAGGTTTGGGCAGACATGACGCCCTGGGAATCCCCCTTTCATCCCATGGGGCAGGAACAGAAAGTACATTCTGCCGGAGCCAACCCCAGGGAGGCGGGAGGCCGCTTACCAATCCAGGAGCATCCTGGGGGTGGAGAAGGCCGGTGAAGCAACCCAGTTTATGTCATCCCACAGGGGAGAAAGAGCACTTACTCCTCCAAACCCTCCAGGCAGTGGGGTCAGCCGCAAGACCTACTTCAGTGATAGTGTCTCAGGAGGAGCCAGACCTGCTGGAGGAGAGGGGCTGCTGTGCCCTAATCTGCCAGGCAGCCCCTTCCCAGGGGGCTCTACCCACAGGGTTCCTTCCTGAGGATTAGATAGAGATGCCCCTTCCTCACAGTTCACAGGCTGCTTAGGGCTGCCTCAGGCTGTCATTGGGGGCAGGGTCATCACAGGGTCTCACACGCAGCAGCCTGGGTTGGGGGAGGGGGAACCACAGAACTCTTGGGTTTGTGAGCCTGAGGGCCTTTTGGATTCTGCAGGAGGTACCCATCCTCCCTTTGGTTGAGTTCAATCCTTAATGCCCCCCCCCAAAAAAAACCAAACTCTGCCCAGGGTCATCCAGGGGGTGTGGCATCCGCCTCAGAGGCTTGTGCAGCCACCTTGGTCCCTCAGGGCTCCTGCACTGCTCCTACAAGTATTTGGGGAGGCTCAGTCGGGCCAGCACCAGAGCCTGGGGTGTGTCTCAGTCTGGGAGCTGCTGCCCCAGGGGGCAAGGGGGCTTCCCCTCAGCACTGTGGCCCAGTGGGTTCCTGGAGGGCACCTAGCCCAGCTCCCCCCACACCCCACACCTGAGCGGGCCTGAAGCTTCCCACCCAGGCAGGGCTGAGAGGCCAGGTCAGGGGCTAGAGCGTGTCTTTCTCCTCATATCATGTCCAGACAACGAGTACTGTGTACAACATGGCGGGGGTGGTGGTGGTTAGGGTTGGGGTGGGGGCAACCAGCGGGAGGATCCCCCCACCACCCTACCCCATGCACCTGTGTGGCTGCTGGTCGAGGTGGGGGGACTGGGCCTTCTGGGGCTCCTTCAGGGAGGTCTGCTTCCTGGGGCAGCTGGGCTGTCCTTCCTTCCAAGTCCCCCATAGCCCCTTGGCTCTGCGTCTTGTTCTACCCAAGGCCAAAGGATACGACCCCTATCCCTGGCCCCAGCTGCCCGCTCTGTGGGGCTGGGCTGAGCAAAGCCTGTGACCCTGAGAGGGGAGAGCATGTCCAGGGAGTCTGGGCATGAGCACACCCCCTGGCCAAGCTGGCCCCCCTTTCCACCCGAGGTGCCCATCCCTCGTCCCTCCCCCCAGCTGTGTCAAGGCCACCACGCTCCTGCCCTGCATCATCTGTGCTGGCTGCCCTGGTCTCCCTGGTGGCCTCAAGCACAATGCTAACTCACTCAGGCTAGGGAGACCCCGCAGGGTGAGGGGCCTGGGCGGGCCTGTGTCCTGAAGGCACATGTTCTTGGCAGAAGGAGCCAGGCCCTGGGGTGGGGGAGTACCTCCCCCCAGGTTGACATGAGTTGAGAGCCGCCTCTCTCCCAGGCACCCCCTCAGGCCAGCGTGAAGAGGGGAAGGACAGGACCTGTTGATGAGCAGATAGGCCTGGCCTTGATGGTGGCCAAGGCTGCTAGACTCTAATGTCCCAGCCCTGCCTACGGGCCTTGTCTGAGGTCAAAGGTTGGGTCCAAGACCCCTTGGAAGGGCTCCAGGAAAGAGGAGCAGAACAGGAATGGTCCCGACAGGCAGGAGAGGAGGGGGTGCAGGACAGGCTGGGCCTGGGGGAGAAGTGAGAGAACCCAGAGGTCCCCAAAAGACACTGAGCTAAGGGAGAGGGGAGCCAGAGAGAGAAAGGCCCAGTTGTAGGGGGCAGGCAGCAGAGGAGGGCAGGGAGGAGGGTGGGGCTGATCTCCCCCTGAGGCACCTTCCCAGCCTCACTGCTCCCAGGACTCAAGTGTGAGACCTGCCCTGGCCCCAGGACAGAGCCATGGGGCATGGGGAGGGCCCAGCCAGAGCCTGGGAGAGGTCAGGGTCTGGATGGGCCTGCAATCAAGATCTCAGTTTGGTTCTCCTGTTAGGGTAGGAACCCTGGCCAGCCTGGCCTTCCCTGGACTACACTGTCCATGACGGCGGGCCAGCCTGCTAAGCCCCCGTAGAGACAGCGTCTTGCAGCCAGCAACATTCCCTATTGTCAGAGAGGCTGGAAACCCATCCTGGAATTGGAGTCATGGGCAGTTGAAGAGGAGGCAGGGGCCTCACCCAGCAGGCTGAAAAAAATGGGTGTCATAGTAAGGAAAGGCCTTTACCTCACTGACCCCAGTTAATCATAATAAAAACAAGTACGGTTTTTCTCTTCTAAAAGGCTCTAAATATGACACTAAAATGTCATGTTAGAGGAGAAAGAAGTTTAAGTTTTCAGTCGTCCTCCATCACTTTCCAGATCTGAAATCCATGCCCTCACCAACCCAGACTAGAGGATGGGCTTCTGCCAGTAAAGGGTGATCAGTGGCCCCCAGGAAAGGCTCTGGCTGGATGCTGCCACACCCGCCACCGAGTTTCTAGGGATTGCCCATTCCTTTTTTTTTTTTTTTTTTTGGCCTCATGGCTTGCAGGATCTTAGTTTCCTGACCAGGGACTGAACCTGGGCCCTAGCAGTGAAAATGCTGAGTCCTAACCACTGGACCTCCAGGGAATTCCCAAGGGATTGCCCATTCCCATACCCAAGTGCAGTGAGTTGAACAGTGGCCCCCCAAAGATACATCGCCCAGAACCTCAGAACATGACCTTATTTGGAATAATGGTCTTTGCAGATATAATTAAAGCAAGGATTTCGAGATAAGGTCATTCTGGATTAGGATGGGCCCTAAATCCAATGATGAGTGTTCTTGTAAGAGAAAGGAGAGGGATATTTGGACACAGAGAGACACAGAGAAGACCATGTGAAGACAGAGGCAGAGACTGCAGTGAGGTGGCCACAAGCCCAGGAATGCCTGGAGCCACACAGAAGCCGGAAGCTGTGATCACGAAAGGGCTTCCTGTAGGGCCACTGGAGGGAGCTGACATCTTTATTTTGGGCTTCTGGCCTGCAGAACTGTGAGAAAATAAATTTTTGTTTTAAGTCACCAAGTTTTGGGGTAATCTGTTATACTAGCTCTAGAAAATTAATATACAGAGGGAAGCGGTAGTGGGTGAGGGTGAGGGAATGGGAGGGGAAGTGCCCAGGGTGCAGCACTGGAGGGCTTGGGAGGAAGTTCAGTGAATGGTGGGCACACGGGCCTGGACCTCAGGAAGGAAGCTGGACCCTGCGGTTGGCTCTGGACATCATGGGGCAGCACTAGGGGGGCTTACTCCACAGCCCTCTGTAGATGAGCATGACTAGCAGGAGAGGCCCCTCCGGCTCCAACAGTAATCCGCAGGAGACACAACCCCAGGAGGTACCACTGAGCACAGGCTCGGGTCTGGGGCACTTCCAGGTGTCCCATGTTCAGCATCCCCTGGGGGACTTGGACCCTCCCAGAGTCTGACACACATCCGGCACTTTAGAGAAAATGTGTGCTCACAGTTGTTCATGCAGTTCACACATGCTCACATACATGCATTCACACACACACACACATGCACTGCAGCAAAGGCCACCGCTTGGCTGCGCCCAGCTGCTTCTGTCCCAGGCTCTGAGCTTGGTGAGTGCGGAGGGCAGGTGTCAGTTCGCACAGCATCCCGTCCAGAGTGATGAACGTGGCAGGGGGACGTCAACCTGAGGTCAAGTGCCGTTAAACAGAAGACGTTGCAGGGCATGTGGGCAGTTCCTCAAGCAGCACCATACAACATGGGGGAAGCAGGCTCCTTCCCTCTTACAGGACATGAGTGTAAAGGAAAAACTTCTTTTTCTGTACTCACAACACTTCTGACACCAAAAGTGGGAGGGGGGTGGTTCTTACTGGTTCTCTAGTGAGAATGCTCTAGTTCTCTTTGGACACCAACTGGGTGTCCGACAATTTAACTGGATTCTAACTCTAACTCCCAGCATCCGCGCAGACCCACTGGCTGAGGGCTCAGTCCCTCAACACCACCCCCCCAACCCCGCGGACGCCAACGAGGAGTCCAGGCCGTCACCTGTGCTTCTGACCAACCAGATGTAAGTCAGGGTTCCCACTATCCCCTCCTTGGGTTCCATAACTTGCCAGAATGGCTCACAGAACTCAGGGGAACATTTTACTTATATTTACTGGTTTATCATAAAGGACATGACTGAGGAACAGCCAGGTGGAAGAGATGCCCCGGGAAGGTGTGAGGAAGGGGTGCGGACCCCCACGGCCTCCCTGGGAGCCACCCTCCCAGCACCTCCAAGTTCACCATCTGGAAGCTCCCTGAACCCCTCCATTTGCGGTTTGTATGGAGGCTCCATTACAAGGGCAGGGCTGATTAAATCATTGGCCATTGGAGATTAGCTGTGTCTCCAGCCCCTCTCCATCTCAGGAGTCAGAAGTCGGAGTGGGGCAGAAAGTTCTAACCCCCTAATCACAGGGTTCCCCTGGCAACCAGCCGCCATCCTCCAAGAGTCACCTCATTGGTATAAATCCAGGTAAGGCTGAAAGGGGCTTGTTATGAATAACAGATGCTCCTCTCACCCCATCATTCACGAAATCTTCAGGGTTTTAAGAGTTCTATTCCAGGAACCAGGACGAAGACCAAATATCTATTTCTTATTATACTATAATATGACAGGGTGGCCCGTGCCCAGGAATGCCATGTGAAGTCACCAGGAAGCGTGGTGCCTCTCGAGTGGGCAAGGAGGGCTGAGGGGCCTGGTTGGTGAGGCCTCAGATGACCACTGATCATTACAGGTGAGGGTCAGGGATTCACATTGAGAGACACCTCTTCTCCACCTGGAGACACAGAAAATGCTCAGCCAACAAACTAGGAGGTGAGGCAAAAGTGAGTCAGGTAATGAAAGCTCAGGGCCGTGAAATGGGAAAGTCAGCTACGAAAAAAGGGTGGTCGTAATGCAGAATGCCAAAGGAGTTGTCTGGAGACCGGCCCACTGAGTGGAACTTTCCCATCTGCCGTCCCTAAGATGCAAGGTTGTCCTCCTTTTCTGACCACATCCAGACAGCGGCCTCTGGTCCCACTCTGCATGCCCCCTCGACAGCAATCCCAGGCTAAAGTCCCGGTCAGTGCCATTCTCAGAGCTCTTGCCAGAGCGACGTTGGGTATGGGGGGAGGGGTGTCTCACGCGAGAAAAAGTGCCCAGCAAAGGAGATAAGCTAGTCCTGACTGCAGAGCACGGTCTCCAGCCTGCTGAAAGGGCCCCTTCTGAGACATGGGCCCCAAGAAGACAACCAGGGAAGAACCGTGGACACAACAAATCGGCCTCCGACTTGACTCAGAGGTCACCGACCCCTCACAACATCCGTGAACTCTAGGCTAGCATTGGTCATCTCAGTGTCACAGAGAAGCCCTGAGCATCACAGGCTTAGTTCCGGCAGGCTGGGCCCGCCCCTCCCGGAGCCCCACCCACCGCAAGGAGCCCCGCCCAGCACAACCCCGCCCACATAAGAGCCCCGCCCCAGAACCCTGCCCAGCTGCAGCCCCAGCCACGCCCCAGCGGAGCCCAGTCCGCCACAGGGAGCTCCGCCACAGAACACTACCCACCCGCAGCCACCGCCCAGCCAGGAGCCCGCCCCAGCCAAGAAGGCCCTCCCATGGTCCCGCCCCCACAATTTCCGAATGCCGCGGTTGCCATGCTTTCCACGGAGCACGTTCAAATCCAGTCGGCTACAAGCCCACGTAGCTCATCCCCGCTCCTTCCCCTCGAGCGCTGGGTGCCCGAGTGACACCGCGAGAACCCCCCACCACCGCGGACCCCGCCAAACCTGGTGCGCCTAACCATTAGCGACGCATGCGCGCTAATGTCTCTGCGCGGAGCCGGGGAGGCGGAGATGGGAAGGGTAGTGGGGGAGGCTGGTAGTTGCGTCACAATCTCCTAAGTCTTGCGGGCGAGCTCATCAGCAGCAGCGCCGCTGGTGTAGTGGTATCATGCAAGATTCCCATTCTTGCGACCCGGGTTCGATTCCCGGGCGGCGCAGGCCGTGTTTTTTTTCCCCCTCAACTCAAAAAAAAACCCGAGAGATTTCATAAAGGAAAGAAAGACTAGAGGGAAGCATCCCATTCCGATGCGACACGAACGAGACAATTTTGGAGTAACAAGCGCTATGAAAATGTGCCAGAACAGCCACGGGCACCGGGTGCTGAGCCAATGGGCGCCTGTAAACCAGCCCCCCAAGCTCCTCGCCCCGTCCCCTGCGGAGGCCGCGGCTCGCTACCCGCCTCTGCGGCTGCGGGGCCTTTAAGGCGCGGCGCGTGTCCTCCTGGGAATTGTAGTCCGTGTGTGT
Organism: Balaenoptera acutorostrata; assembly: GCF_949987535.1. Lineage (NCBI taxonomy): Eukaryota > Metazoa > Chordata > Mammalia > Artiodactyla > Balaenopteridae > Balaenoptera > Balaenoptera acutorostrata. Next base: position 39,363,352 of record NC_080078.1, read on the forward strand.
GTGTTGGGTGGGTGCGGTGGGTGCGGCTGCTCGGCGGCCAGGCCACAGCTCCCGACGGGGCCCGCGGCGCCGGACTACCACTCCCGACGGGCCCCGCGGTACCACAGCACCACTCCCGACGGGCCTGGCGGTGCTGGATTAACACTCGCAACAGGCCCCGCCGCGCGGGACTAGAAAGATGCTGGTGGCGGCGGCCGCCGAACGGAACAAGGAACCCATCCTGCGCGTGCTGCGGCAGTACGTGGACGCGGCCCAGCGCGGCGTCCGCGTGCTCGAGGTGGCCTCGGGCTCTGGCCAGCACACGGCCCACTTCGCGCGGGCCTTTCCCCACGCCGAGTGGCAGCCGTCCGACGTGGACCAGCGCTGCCTGGACAGGTGCGGCGGGAAGGCGGGACCCCGGGGGTGAAAATGTGCCCCGTCCCGCTGCCCTGGATCCCCACGCTATTGTGATCCCTCTAAGCCTCCCCCAAGTAGGGGTGCAGAAACGGCTGCACAGGCCACCCCACCCACGGGCTGCCTTCCCGCAGCATCTTGGCCACCACTCAGGCCCAGGGACTGCCCAACGTGAAGGCCCCGCTGTACCTGGACGTGAGGTGGGATTGGGAACAGTGGGGCGGGATCCTGCCGCAATCTCTGGACCTGCTACTCTGCATCAACATGAGCCACATCAGCCCCCTGAGCTGCACCGAGGTCTGTGGGAGCGTGGGTGAGCTACCCAGGGGCCACCCACCTGCACCATGCGGCATTCCTTCCCCTGCACTGGGAGGGAGCGGGATGCCAGGTTTGCCCCGAATCAGAGACAGGGCACTCAGGCCGGGGGAGGTCAGGCTGAGATTCCAGTCCCGGGCCCAGGGCTCTTTTGGGCCCTGGGGAAAGCTCCTCACTGCTCTTCTGCTTCCCCCACTTCCCAGGGGCTCTTCAGAGCAGCAGGACACCTGCTCAAACGCAAGGCGCTCCTCATCACCTATGGGGTGAGTGCTCCTGCCTGAGACGGGCCTCTCCTGGCAGGACCACCCCAGCCGGCCTTGGCTGTCCCCGCCTTTCAGGACTCCTTTCTTGTCTCCGTATTTTCAGTTGCCCTTTTCCCCAGCTTCCCATTATCACTGAAACACACCCAGGCCCTCCTCTCTCCATCACTCCTCTGTCATCTGCCAGTCTTTCTGCACCCCGTTGGCTCAGCAGCTGATCCTCAGCTGTTCCCCTCTGGGAAGCAATGAGGGGTGTGTTCTTTCCATTCTGTGGGTGCCATCCTGCAAGTCTGCCCAGTGGATGACAGGGGATGGCTGAGCCTGTGGATAGCGGACAGAATCGTGTTCTCCGTCTCCACAGCCCTATGCCATCAATGGGAAGATTTCTCCTCAGAGTAACGTGGACTTTGACCTCACCCTCAGATGCAGGTCAGAGCTGGGTGGGTAGGGGGTTTGGTTGGGGGGCAGGTGGGCTGGGTGACCCCCAGGCCGATTCCACCTCCTCTCCTGCAGGAACCCAGAGTGGGGGCTGCGGGACACGGCCCTTCTGGAGAACCTGGGCCAGGCCAGCGGGCTGCTCCTGGAGAGGCTGGTAGGTGGGGAGGACTGTGGTCACAGGCAGCCTCCCTGGGGACCAGGAGCAGCTTCTCCAGCCAAAGTATCTCCCCCAGGTGGACATGCCAGCCAACAACAAGTGCCTAATTTTCCGGAAAGAGTAAACCCTTTCTCCGCCATGCCTGTGTCCCTGGGATAAACCCCGATCACCAGCCCCTGCCACCCTGGGCCAGACTATGGGGACTGGCCCTCCCCAGACTGGGGATTCTTACCCAGTGGCCACAGGGCTGCTAAGAACCTGGGAATAAAGTGTTTCCTGCTGTCCCATTGCTGGTATCTGCCATGCCTCCTCCTGGGAGCACCCCTGTAGGGTGCTGGGTGGGCAGGCTGTGTCTCCAAGGGTTCCATCCTGGGGACAAGAAGGGTCTGGCCTGTGGGTCAGGGCTTGGGGGCATCCTGGACTCTGCTGCTCCACTCGAGCAGAGAGAGGAGGGAGTGAGGAAGGACCCAGGGACTGCTGAGACAGGACTGAGCTGGCTGCCTGGCCCTCCAGGCGTGGGAGGTGGCACCCGCCTCAGAGGCTGGTCCTCACTGGTGCTCCCTGGTGACCTCAGACTGGAGCCAAATCCCCGTGTGGTGGCAGAACCCCCAGCACCGGCAGGTTATGAGGTCCAGGACGCTTTTATTCAGGCGGAGGGCGGGGAGGGCGGGGCGGGCCGGGAGTGGGTGGTTTGTCGGGAGGGCGGGGCGGGCCGGGTGGGCGGGCTAGTCTTGGAAGCGGTTGAGCAGCTCGCAGGCCTTCCTCTCTAGCAGCTCCGAGATCTTCTTGACGCGCTTCTCGCTGGCCGCGCGGACGTAGCTGCCCGCGTCCAGCATGGCCACGCCGTCTCGCACCTCGCCCATGATGACCAGCGGGCTGTCGCCAGCCGTTACATTGGGGCAGGGGCAGGACCGGTCCATACCGCTCAGCGTCACCTCCAGGTACTTGGTGCCCAAGAGCCTGAGGCCCATCTTGTCATCCTTGAGCACGTCGTCCAGGGCCACGCGAGCGATGCCGCCGCCGCCCGCCTCGGGCTCCTCCAGCACCTCTGTGAGCCGCCCCACGATGGCGAAGTCGCTGCGGCACAGGCTGAGCGCCAGCTTGCTCCGGAGACGGCAGGCCCGGCAGGGCGGCGTCCGCGGTACGGGGCAGGCGTCCTCGCAGCTCTCGCGGCTCTCGAAGTTGTTGCCGTTGCCCTCGCAGCCGCTGTACTCAAAGGGGTGGCACTGCTGTAGCAGCGGACTGTAAGCCCAGCGCGGCTCCCAGCCCTGGCAGGGGCCCTGCACGGCCGGCAGCACGCAGGCATCCCTGGGGCCACGGGCGCAGGCCTGCTGGCACGCCTCGTAGGTCTCGAAGCCCTGGTCACCCCCGGCACAGCTGCCAACTGGGAAGGTCATGCAGCCGCCCCGCTGCGGGTCAAAGTGCCAGAGGACCTGGCCAGAGGGGGTGCCGACACAGGCCTGCGTGGTGGGCAGGCATTGGGCTGGGGCGACGGCCACTGGGGCCCTGTCCTCGGCCAGCTCCCGCTGGACCACGGAGAGCGGGAAGTCGGCCCGCAGCAGGCCAGCGGCATTGCGTGCGGTGCACGTGTAGAGGCCGGCGTCCTCCAGCCTGGCATTGTAAAGCACCAGCTGCCCGATGCTCGTGACCACCACGTTGCCATACATCTGGTCTGGCCGCATGATCAGGTTCTCCCGCTGGTCACTCTGCTTCTCCCAGGTCACAGCGGGTGGCGGGCGGCCACTGACGTCGCAGTGGAGGCTGGCTGTGCCCCCTACATACACTGCCTGTGGGGAGGGGCTGCTGTAGAGGGCAGGGGGCACCAGGGCATCCCCTGGTGTCGGGCGGGCGGTGGTCTCGGGGGGCCCGAGGCTGCTGGGTGGCCTGCTGAGGACGTGCTTGCAGGGCACGACGTGCAGGCGGAGGCCACGCAGGCAGGCCTCGGCGTCCATGTAGCAGCGGTTGTAGTAGGTGAGGCCGTCTGAGGCGCAGGTGAAGCTGGGCTCCTTCTCACAGCGGTCACGGCAGCGGCACACAGGCTGCCCATCCCAGATGTCGCAGTCGGAGCCCTGCTGTGGGCACATGAAGCCATCACATGAGGCCGCCAGCTTGGGTGTGGCCAGGCCGCCGTCAGGGAAGCGGGCTGCCACGCAGCTCTGCAGCCCACACACGTTGGTGCAGCACTTCTCAGTGGCAGCGCAGTCCTGCGGAGGGGGCGGGGGCGGACAGCTCAGCGGACACCCAAATACCCCTCCCCCTTCAGCCCTGCCCCAGCATGCCCAGCGAGGGCAGGGGTGAGTCCCCTGCTGCCTCTCCCTGAATCTGTTTCCCCTCTGGGAGCTAAGCAGGTTTGCAGGTTTGCCTTCCATCTGGACAATGAACTACAACTGCCTGGCGCACCCATCACATAAGTCATCTCACTGGACCTCACGGAATCCTCAGACCCCTGGCCCCCAGAGCAGCTTTTGTTATTATCCCATCATACACATGAGGACACTGAGGCTCGGGGAGGACGTAAAACGTGCTCAAGGCCACTGCAGTGGTGCAGGGCCAGGCTGCAAAGGCGGGACCTCCAGACAGGTTTCCGCCTCTCTGCCCCGCTGGACCTGAAAACAGCTAGTTGCAGGGTGGGGGTGGGCAGGTCTGAGGAGTGAGAAGGGGGCCTCCAGTTTTCAGACACATGAAGGCAAAGACTGGGGGTAGCTGTCCCCAGGGCCCCTCATACAGAGCACAGTGTGAAACCCCAGCAGAAGAGTGGGGAGCCCGAGGAGGAAGTGACTTCTAGGGTTGAGGGTCCCCTCTGCAGGCAAGGCCTGGGGCGTGGGGGAGGTCCGGGCTTCTCCCATGCTGACCAGGGGCCCCCAAGAGGCCCTGGGCCCCCAACGTAGTCCGTCTCCCCCCAAGCTGGGGCCAGTGGTGACAGTGCCTGTGCTCACCTGGTCTCTGACGCACTCACGCTCACAGGTGCTCTGGGCGTCCACCCACAGGTTGGGGCTGAGCTGGTTGGGGCACACACCCGGGTGGCTCCCGGGCCCCGGCGGCAGGCTGGCCCCCGCAGTCAGCCCAACCAGGAGCAACAGCAGCAGGAGTGGCCTCAGGGCCGGCATGGGGACCGAGGGACCAGGGGGTGGGGGGTGTGGCTGCTAGCCCCTCCTCAGGCCCTGCCGATCCCCACTCCCTGCAGGCATCCACCCTCCCGGATCTGTGATCGGTGCCCCTGCCCTCTGCCCCTGGACTCCCCTCTGTCCCCCAAGGTCGGAGCTCACAGCAGACGCTCAAGTCTCAGGCTGGGTGGGTTCCGGGCTGAGTCTGTGCATGTGGCACCAGCCCCTCCCCCTCCTGGCCCCTCTGGTCAGCTCAGGGCAGGGGGCGGGGAGAGGAGAGGAAGGCTGGGGAGGGGCCAGCGCCCAGGAGCACAGAGACACTGGCCATGAGGGTCACCAAGGGGCGGAGAAGGGCGGCTCTGGCCAGAGACAGGAGGGGGAAACGCTGTAACCGGAGCCCCTCCTCCCTCCAGGCCCTGGGATCAAAGCTGCCCTGCAAGAGGGGGCAGGGCTGGCCAACCCCTCCGGCTCCCCCATCCAACCCTGGGCCTGGGTCTTCCCCAGAGCAGGCCAGGCTGGCCTGCCACCTGGTAGTCACTATGTCCAGGCAAAGGTGCAGGGGCTCTGCGTTAAGCCCAGCAACGGTGGGGTTCTGTTCCCTTCCCAAGGATGATTCCACAACCTTCCCCATACCCCTTCTCGTGGTCACACCGTGCCAGCAGGTCTTGGGGTCAAATCTAAACCCTTCCTACTGGAGGTGAGGCCTTTGCAGCACAAAGGTACCTGATGGGCACGGCCTGGGGGAGCCTGAGGCATGGCAGAACTTTGCATTTAGAGAGCCTGCTTCCCGCCCCTGCTGAAACCCAGGCACCTGTCTCCTGGTTCAGGCCCTTCCTCAACGGTTTATGGTGGTTGCCAAAAAAGTGGGGTCCAAGAGCAGTGGGCAGGGAGGGAACGGTCTGTGTGTGCTGGCTGGCACAGGCGCCAGTCACAAGGGCTGTGGACACGAGAGACGCGGTGAGGGTGTTTACTTGGACTGATCTGAATCTCAGCGGCTGTGTGTGGCCCTGCGTGGGGCAGCGCAGTCCTGAGAGAGATCAAGGGCATCTAAGAGCACCCTGAGAACAGCGTGTCCCAGGAGAGCTTAAGGAACTGCAAGGACCCAAAGGTCTTCGCCTGCCCCTCCAGGCCCCTGTAACATTCAGGAAGGATGAAAGCTCCTCCTGGGCGTGGGGTCAGTGGGGAGATCAAATGCAGCCACTGCCAGAATGAGCTTTTCCCAGGGGTCTGGGGCCCCAGGAGTGCCTGCTCTGAGACTGGATGGGAGAGTGTCCTGTGACCCTGTGTCTGTCTGGCTGACCTGAGAGACAGGGTAATAAGAGCCTGGTTTGGTCCAAATGAGACCAAGAGACACCCCAGGTGTGGAGGACACCATGGGTCCCCAGCCCTGTATAGCCACAGCCAGAGGCAGCGGTCTCCAAGCGTGGGGGCTACGTTCAGAGCAACTGCCCCCCTAACCCCAGCCCTGCCGACCTCCAGGGCGTCTGCCGCACCCCTGAGCTGAGCCCTACATACCCTTTTAAGTGGGTGGCTCTCCCACTGAGGGTGCTGGTGGCCCCAAGGCCTGGGTTCTCAGTTGTGGTCAGTCTCGGGGGACAGTTCTTCTGGTCCGCCACTTGCTCAAGCAGCAGAGGGTACCTGGTAGGCCCTGCCCAGGACACTAGTGAGAGCTCAATATCCCAGGTTCCGGCCTCGGGGGCAGCAGGCAGCAGATGGTCTCAGCGGCCATGGGTTGGACTACTGCACAGGCAGGAACAGCTGGGGAGAGCTGCTTCCAGGTCCACCTAGAAACGCAGGGAGGCCTGAAACCGTTTGGAGCTCAGCAAGGCAGTCATGGGGGATGGAGCAGGAACAAAGCAGCCCTCCGCAGTGCCACCTCTCCACCCGCCACTCAGCCCAGTGGGTTAAAGCCAGACTTTCATTCACTCACAACGCAGCCTGGAGGCCAGAGCTGAATTATGTTTACTGTACAAAGAAACTAAAACTGTCCAAAACGAGCCCAGGAATAGTGCAAGTGTGGACAGCAGCGAAGGGTAGTGTTGATATGGTGAATGCAGGATCATCCGTTTCCTCAAAACAATGTCCAAAGAAGGGGTTCCTGCTGGCAGGACAGGATGGGTGGGGCCTCCTCTGCCCACCCTACCCTGCTGGCAGCCAGGCCTCAGCCAGGATCCTGCTCACAGGCGCTGCAGCCCCTCCCCACCTCACCTCTCCCATAACAGCAGCCCTCGGGGCACCCACCACAGAACAGTCCCGAGCAAGGGGGTCACAGGCCAGGGAGGGGCCCGTGGGCAGGAGGTAGAGTTGAGCACCAGTGTGACCTGTGGCCACGTCACCAGCCAGGTGGACGGAAGGAGGCCAGGCCTGCAGCTCAGGCTGGCTGGTGGGTCCTCGAAGAGGGACTCAGCGTCCACCACTAAGAAACGGGTGAGAAAGGTTTTGGTGACGTGTGACCTCACAGAGGGGTGAAACTGGGTGAGGAGCAGCTATGGGATCACACCCAAGGTCAGAAGACAGAAGCTGGCCAGAGAAGGGTCTAGACACCCCAGGAGGCAAGTGGGGCAGGCTCAGTCCAGACTTGCCCAGGGCCTGGTGGCCCCAGTGAGCACTGTCTACAAATAGCTCTGTGTCAACTCGGAGAGACGCTGAGCCAGTTTCATGCAGCAACAGATGTAAACGGAACCGAAGGTGCAGAATCACAGAAGGAAGGTTGATGGCCCCCACGCGGGGAGAGAGGGAGCTGGGGAGGGACGTGGGGGGTGCACCCCGCTTCCCCTTTTCCAAGCAACGTGGGAACCTGCGAGTCGCCCCTGGCTCTGAACCTGTAGCTCCATGACACACACGGATGTCATCCAGGAAGGCTGGTGGGAGCCCTGGAAACTGCAGCTCCACCATGCACACTACTGGGGCCCACACCCTCAGCACATGGCGGGCACACTGACCACCATGCTCAGAAAGGCCGATGCATGTAGCTGGGGAGTCCAAGATTGCTGCCCAAAGCTTCCACATGTTCTCCACTGGACCCCACACAGCCCATAGCCCCATGTGAAGTGTTATGTGAATTCAGATTCAAGCCTTGATGGTGGATTCTTTCCCATCTTTGCCTCAAACACCTCCTCTCTCCCAATGTCCCAAAGCTCGTCCCCTCAGCTGTCATGGGCTCACCATGTGGTTGCACGGAGGCTTCCCTGCTGGTCCTTTTAAAATGTACAAAAGGGGTGAACCATCTTTTACATAAATAAGAAAGGGAACCTGGTCTCCCAGTCCCCAGGGACAGCCCCCTCAAGGCTGGGGCCAGGCAGAGCCGCCTCCGGGGGGCTTCTCAGCCACACCTCGGGGTCCTGGGCGTGATCCGCCACCATCCCAGCAGCATGGCCCTCCACTGTCCTGTGGAGCTGGTCTGGCTGAGACCACCAGCCTACTAGGGGCATCCCCACGCTTCCCAGGAGGGACTGTGTGGCCAAAGTTTTCCCTGCACACAGCGCTGGGCCCAGCGCCCGGCTGGGAGCACTCCCCAAGCGTGAGCCCTCCCAGAGTGCATCTGGATGGGGCACGGCCTGCCGAGCTAGGAGATCTTGCAGTTGCTCCGCGAGCAGTTCTGTGGTGGGCTCTGGGGTGGTCGGATGGACTTGGACCGCTTGAGGCTGTTGCCCTTGCTGCCGCCGCCCCCTGCTCCACTAGCCAGTGAGTAGGAGCGCCCGTGCATCATAACAGCGTTCATGCCATTGGCCATCGAGAAGGACTTGAGATGGCTCTTGATGGTGACAGGAAGCGGGAGCTTGTCGATGAGGTGCACGGGGGTGCAGGAAACGATGGCCCGGCAGCAGAGGTCCTGCAGACTGAACACTGCAGGTGGGGGTCAGAAGATGGGGGGGTGGGGTCAGACCGTGGGGAGGGGGATCAGACCATGGGGAGGTGGGCGTGAGGCGCGGGGAGATCTCAGTGGCCAGTGGCAATCTCGCCAGCAGGTAAGCACAAGTGACGCCTAGAGGGGGCTGGGATTGGGGAGGTCTGCAAAGCTCCCAGGGTTCCTGAACCAGAACACCCCCAGACCCTGCCCCTGCCCCAGGCATGCAGAGAGCAGCCACTGGACGCCCTGCTCCTGTTTCATCCCCGGAGCCACGGCACACCAAGAGGTGCCCTGGGAGACCCTGCAGGGCTCGGCGGCTAGACCTCCAGCCCCGCAGCCTGGGCGACCACTGAGCTTCCCTGGCCGCCTTGGCAGCTCTGCTCTGGTGGGACTGCTGAGTCCAAGGGCCTGGGAGGCAGAGCCTGGAACCTGTCCGCCTGCTGGGGGTGGGACAGGTCAGTCACGGTCCCGCCCCTCCTGAGCCACACCCCCAGCCCCACAACCAGCCCCGCTGGGCACACTCCTCACCTCGGTTGGGCCTCCAGATCTTCTCCATGCCGTGCCGCATAAGCACGATGCGGGACAGTTCGGTGAAGGACTCGATGACGTTGAAGTTGCACAGTGGGCTGACCTCGAAGAAGGTCATGCAGTTCTTCTCCGCGTAGGCACGCGCCTGCTCTGTCGGGACTTGCCGCTTGAAGGCCAGGTGCAGCCGGTTCCCAACCAGGATCCGGGGGACCCCGGGTGCGTGCTAGGTAGCGCACAGGACTCAGCAGAGGCACGAACGCGGGACGCCCCCTCTCTGTGCTGCCCCCCCCGGGGGGCCCTCTGTCGCTTCTGTGATGAGGTGGGGCTCCTTGGGGCACAGGACCCCACTGGGAGAGTGCCATAGCAGTCAGTGCATGAGAAGATACAGAGCCGGGGCACAGGAGGGGCTGAAAATGGGGGTAACAGAGGCTCCTCATGGGGGATGGGAGCGCACATGCTGGGCAGGGGGTGACCCTGGAAGGGGGTGTCCACAGGAGCACACCTACCTCATCGATCTCCTTGATCCACCGGTCAATGCCGTCGAAGGACCAGCGGTTGGTGATGTCATACACCAGAAGGATCCCCTGCAAGGGAAACGCGGGCATTACGAGGCCGAGGCGCCGCCCGGATGGAAGGGGTCTTGTTCAGGCTTGGCCCTACACCGCTCCCTCCCAGCACAGGCAGGGCCAGGGACACTGGGGCACCAGCCAGACAGCTGTCAGGTGGACCATACAGTTTACTCAACAGGCGGCATCGTGGGAAACGTGCTTTGAGCTTTCCTCTTGCGTTTCAGGGCGGCTCTGTGCACAGGGCTCGGCTAGACCCGTCCCTGTCTCCTCACCGTGGCCTGGCCCTGTGGCCCTGGACGCCGTTGTGTGTGGGGGCCGCCTGACTGCCAGGGATCTCGTGGACTCAATACTGCCTCCTCCCTCCCCTTGAGGACTCAGCTGGGGCAGAACTGGCATTTTTTCAGTGTCTTTTCTCCAAGCACGTTGTATTACCCTGTGATCATTTAAAAGTCACTCGACCTAAGACAGGTGCACACAGGACCACGTATGGTGAGGGGCTGCATCGCTACACTACCCAGCAGTGCATTCTTCCTGGGGGGCACCGAGCAGAGGTGTTTCTGAGTTTTCCAACCCACACGTGCTGAGGACTCCAGTCACTCGGGCAGCTGCCCCCACAAGCCGCACAGAGGATTTGCTGCAGGGACTTTCCTGTCACGTTCCTTAGAGACCAATTACTCCATCTGCCAAGCTCTCCTTGTCGTCTGTGCCTGGTACATCTCAGCGGGGACCTGTCACGAGCCTCAGGAAGGCAACTCCAGCAAGTGAGTGTGGCCCCCAAGCCCACTGCCTGTCTCTGGCCTTACATCCCACTCTGAAGCAGTCTCTGCCAGAACCCAACCCTAAGCAGGACTCACACCCCTCCCCATCCCAGGAAGTCTTCTTCATTCAGCCCACATCTCTATCACACACAGGGGAGGAGAAAAGTGCAGCAGCTGAGATGGAAGGAACAGGGCACCCTCCATCTCAAAATGAGGAATTTTAAAGTCTTTCCCCTTAAAAATGTCCTTCAAATTCCAGAAGATGAGGTCGTGTTAAGACAAAGGTTGAGATTACTTTAACCCATCCTGGTGGCTCCTGCTCCCTGGATGGAAAGTCTTTTTTTTTTTTTAATTTTATTTATTTATTTATTTATGGCTGTGTTGGGTCTTCGTTTCTGCGCGAGGGCTTTCTCTAGTTGCGGCAAGCGGGGGCCACTCTTCATCGCGGTGCACGGGCCTCTCACTGTCGTGGCCTCTCTTGTTGTGGAGCCCAGGCTCCAGACGCGCAGGCTCAGTAGTTGTGGCTCACGGGCCTAGTTGCTCCGCGGCATGTGGGATCTTCCCAGACCAGGGCTCGAACCCTTGTCCCCTGCATTGGCAGGTAGATTCTCAACCACTGCGCCACCAGGGAAGCCCCTGGATGGAAAGTCTTGCTCAGAGCAGGGCGGAGCTGCCTGCTAGGGAGGAATGCCAGGCCCGGAGAGGAATCGGTTGCTGTGGTGGGCGACAGAGTACACTGACAAGGAATTCATCCTGCTCCCGGGGGCACAGGGACCAAAGCCGTCTCCCTTGGTGTTGGGATGGGGGTAGAGCCACCCGCCTTCCAACTTGGAAACCCCCTTCTAAGAAATAATTGAGGACGTATCTAAAGACCAGCCTTGCCAGATGCTCATCACGGCATCGCTCATAAGACAAAGATCAGGAAACAAACTAAACGTGCGGCCCCCAGGGCTGCTGAGCAGTCCAGCGAGGTGCAGACTCCCTAGGCAGGCAGGCAGGCGATGAAAGTAAGGATTCACTTGAGAGCACCTGTGCTGATCACATGCATAACAGACTGCAAGGTGACAAACACGGATCCCAAACGTTACACACAGGGCAGTTTTTTAAAAAAATACAAGTATAAACACTCCACACACCACACAGAAAAGGTTTCCACGGACGTGACCACACATGGAAGGGCTGGACGGGGACTTATTTTCTTGCCTACGTTTCCTATGTAATATTTATTAATTTTTTTATTTTTTGGATTCTATCATCTTTATTAACCTATCAATGTTACATTTTATACATAATATCTAGTTGTGTTCTCAAAGGGATCTACTTTAGGGGACTTCCCTGGCAGTCCAGTGGTTAAGACTGCGCTTCCATTGCAGGGGGCGTGGGTTCAATCTCTGGTCAGGGAACTAAGACCCCACATGCCGTGCGGTGGGGGGAAAAAGAAAAAAAGGATCTACTTTAGTACATCGTGTTAATAGTAAAAAGCCAAGTAAGATGGCTGAACTTCAACCTAGCATTTTTTTTTTATAAATTTATTTATTTATTTAGTATTTTTTGCCACGTTGGCTCTTCGTTGCTGCATGTGGGCTTTCTCCAGTGTGGTGAGCGAGGGCTACTCTTCGTTGCGGTGCGCAGGCTTCTCATTGTGGTGGCTTCTCTTGCTTTGGAACACAGGCTCTAGGTGCGCGGGTGTCAGTAGTTGTGGCTCCTGGGCTCTAGAGCGCAGGCTCAGTAGTCTTGGTGCACGGGCTTAGTTGCTCCACGGCATGTGGGATCTTCCTGGACCAGGCTCAAACCCGTGTCCCCTGCATTGACAGGCGGATTCTTAACCACTGCACCAACAGGGAAGTCCCCAACCTAGCATTTTAATATCCTCTGGACAAGGCAAGCTAGAAAAGTCAATCACTTTGCACACATGTAAGAGTAGTGTTCCAAAATGACTAGGAAGCTGCTACTTTTAAGCAGGGGAGGAAAAAAACCTTTCACTTTTGTCTTTTATTTCCCCAGCAAATTATACTTCCAATTAACAGCAACAATATCATAAAAAAAAAGCTCTGCTTTTTAAATTTCTGTACTTCAGTACGAATTAAAATAGTAGTATTGGAGTATTTTGGGAGTGTAACTGAGCCTCTTTATCGATAACCTGGTCCAGGTTGGGTATAGCCCTAACCGAAGGGAGGACGGCTACATGCATAAGGATTAGACCCAATTGGTACTTCCAGGAGGTAGAGTGAAACCTGGTCTTGGTTGACAGGCCCCGGGTTGGCTTGGAGCCGTACTGGGTTGTAAGGCAGGGGCCACAGTGTAATTAGTGGGCTGTAAGTCTATGGAGGGTGGGTAACTGCTTGCCTGGTACTGCTGAGCCAGGTGAGTAGGCAAGTTGCTGAGACTGACCAGAAAAGGCAGGAGCCGGTGCCTGAGAAGTTGGTTGCTGGCCATGTCGCTGGAACTGCTGAGGCTGTTGAGGTGCATTTGGCCGATACAGCCTGCATACTGAATACCATTCTGCTGTACTGTCTGGGAGGTGCCTGTGGCTGCTGAGTGCCATGGCCGGCCTGCTGCAGGTACTGCTGGCACATCTGACCTTCACTCTGACCTGCTTGAGTCTGAGCTCCTGTACATGGTGGCTGCTGTGGTTGAATTCCTGGTGGGTAAGCTGCGGAAGAGGAAGCAATGCTGTTGCGAGTTCCCCAACAGTCTTCTGCAGGAGCACTGGCTGGCCCTTGAAACCTGATCATCTGTTAAGCTGAACGCTGACAGGACATTTTTATTGATTTCACCTTGGTTTTTTTTTTTCTTAGATATTTATTTATTTAATTAATTTATTTGGCCACACCGGGTCTTAGCTGCGGCATGCAGGATCTTCATTGTGGCATGCGGGCTCTTAGCTCCCGACCAGGGATCGAACCTGGGCCCCCTGCATTGGGAGCGTGGAGTCTTAACTCATCATGGAGCGGAGGATTTCTGCAGAAACTAACGCCTGTGGCTGGCGATTTTTAGTTTGGCCGGTCAAAAAGTTAATTCTGTTATTTCACTAACACTTTGCGGGTTATCACGTTCAATAGTTACACCTGACACACCTGTAAGGTCCTCTAATTTTCAAGAAATGTTGTCTTTGATCCACTTTTCTGCAGAAGCAAAGGAGTTTCATTTTCACTTTCCGTATCAGAATCAATCACTAAGGTTTTTTGTCTTTTTGTTGGTCTACTATTCACATCGTCTGAATCAAAACTATATTCTGAAGAACTATCATCTTCTGAGACACTAGTGTATATGTCGCTTGGACAATCAGAGAAAGCATCTGCATAAAATTCACCAAAATATTCTACTTCACTCAAAATTTCACGATGCGTCATTTTTGAAAATTTTACATTTATAATATACACAAGGTTGGAACAAAAACCTAACGGAGCAAAATGTGAATGATAACAACAATCGTAAATTGTATAATGAACCCATGATCAATTTTAAGCTCTAACAACTTTGCATGGTGATGTTAATTGTATCACTCTCTAAAAACATATTGATACATCTCCGGTCAGTAATATGTTAACCGCTAGACCACCAAGGAAGTCCCTCACCTTGGTTTTTGAAAGGATCAAAAGCTGACATACTTGCTGCCATAACCTGAGTAGACTGTTTTCCAGAAGAATCAGAAGCAGCAGGCTTTTTTTTTTTTTAATGTCCTTTTCTAGCAGCAGGTTTTTCTTCCCTACCATTCACAGTATCATTTTCAGGAATGTTGGTGGACGGTCCTGGTTCTCCAGGTGGTTCCAAGCTATCCAAAAGTGATTCACTTTATTTAGAAGTTCTATCAGTTCTTGATGAAGATATTTCACCTGACTTGATTCAAGGCGTGTTGGTTGGCAGTTAACATATAATGTCGGTTTCAGTATCCTACTACACTGAATTGCAAAGGTCAGAACTATCAAAAACTGTTATAAGATCTCCATCTTCATGTTTATATTTTATTGTAACTTCATCATTACTCAGAAGATTTCCTCTGAAGAGTCGCTGCATCATTAGCACTAATTCATCATAAGTATTATCTTCATTATGAATGGGAATTCGCTGAATATCCTCCCCAAGTTGAGCTTTGATGATTAGCTTCCCACTCAGATTCAACTGCCCAATCATGGTGGACTCCAGGATGTTCTATATATAAAACTCTAGAGAAAGATGGTTTGTCCAGGTCACTGCTGCCGCCCCTCCACAGGTCTCCGCTGATCGGATCGGTGCGAGGCTGCCACTGCTGGACTCTGGGGCATTGGGGGAAGGCTGTGCTCACAGCCCACTTGGTTGCCCTCCCCAGGGCCGCCGCATCTTGCTGGCAGGCTCTCACGGGCCCCGGCCAATCACACAGACCCACCAAGCCTAGCGAAAGCTTGGGCCAGTACTGGCAGGTGGGGAAAGAAGAGGGGAGGGCCTAAAAGCTCAAGCAAATGAGGAGAAGCCCATTTCTTGGGTTCAGGCTTCAACTGCACCCTGAGGCTGTCAAGGAGCCTGCCCCTGGCTGCTCCCCCTGGCTGGCGCCAGCCTCTGCCCACCACCACCAACCACCACCTAAGTCTGACAGGGCAAGGTGATGACAGAGAGGTCACAGGAGGAAGGACACAGAGCTGGTCACACTGCAGACAGGGACCTAAGTGATCATGGGCTTGGCAGAGAAAAACACCTAGGGTTGACCACAGGTGGGATAGTTGAGAAACTAAAATGAGGCTCCTGGTTACCAGGACCACCCCCTCAAAGGACTCCAGAATCAGCTGTGTATCTCAAAGAGCCAGAGGAGGGGCAAAGAGATTCTCACTATATTTCTTTTCTTTTTTTTTTGCTTAGCTTTTAAAAAGTTAGTAAGTACTCTAGGGTATAAATAGAAGCTCTGGTCCCTTAACCCCCCCAGGAATAATCTGTCTTTCAAGCATCTCCCAGGCGTTTCCTAACCCAGACTGGGTCATGGTGCAAACCGCCTGGCACCCGCAGGGCCCTTTCCCCACAGCGGCCAGCACCTCATGCCAGGCTCATCAGCTAGCACTGCTGTTGGGTCTCAGGTAATGCACCTAATTTTATTACAAACATCAGCGATGAACCTCTGAGTACATACATATAACTCGAGCTGTAAGAGAGAATCTCTGGATGCGGAGCTTGGGCCTAGGAGTGCGCACCCTTATTGTTGCCAAGGTGATTTACTGAGCTTATACACCAAAAAACCCACAGGTTTTAGGTATGAACAGTTTGATGAGTTTGGACAAATATATATACCTATGCAATCACCACCCCAACTAAAGCACAGAGGTGCGGTTTTTAATTAAGTTAGTTTTGGAGTGAGTAATGCATTTGTGTGGTAAAGCTGCCAAGGAACCAGGGGCTGTGGCTGAACACACCTGCCCACGCTCATATGCACGGGCTCTGCCCAGAAGCCAGCACACTGACAAGGGGAGCAGCCATCAAAGCCGCTGACCCACACTCGCCCCACCCAGGCGGGGCCAAGTGGCAGGCTGGTGTCCTAGTCAGCACTCGCTGGATGGTAAGCACGCACCCAGACCACTCTCCATGTGAAACCCGAAACCCTCCCTCCAGGAGACCAGTGCCTGACTGAGCTCCCCCTGGTCCTAATCCAGCTGACCCCAAACCCCAACTAAACAGGACGTTGCCCACCCCTGGATCCCTCCACATGCACAGCCCGGGGGGAACTGGCGCAGGGGACCGCTCTCCCCCTGAGTGGGAAGCGTGGGCCTCCTGGGCCACGAGTGGCCACCTCAGACCTCGGCAACAGAAAACAAGGGCCACAAGACAGAGAGGGCCAGGGGTTGGTCGGTGGCTCTGTGGCCTGGGCCCTGAGAGATCTGCAAGGCCTCTTTGTTCTTAACCGAGGGTAGGAGGGTGACAGGAAAAACAAGACTTGGGAAGACAGTTATGCCAGTCTGCACTAACGGGCCGCACAAAGCCACGCTGGTGCCAACTCTGGAAAACACCAACCAGGCAGGATGGAAACAGGAAAGGTGAGGCACTACTGTCTAGGGAGGAGCACCCACGGTCAGCTTTGCGGCCAAAAACCACCTATCCACCCACCATCCAGGCCCGAGATGCGCACTCAGAATCTGCAAGGCTCCTCCAGCCCAGAAGCAACAAGAACCCCTGGAATTAGCATAGAATTAAGCGCAAGCAACGACACATACACACTGACTGCTGACTGCTCTGGAGAGGATGTGGACGTGGTAAAGGTGTTCCCTTCCCCAAAGCGCATGCTCTGGCGAACGCCCAGGTTCTCAGGCGTGCCCTTCTGTCCTGCTCCGTGTTCACATCCGAGCAAGCGGACATCTGAGCCCGTTCAGGTTCAGTCTCCCAGGACCTTCCGTGATATTTCCCAATCGCCCAATTATCATAACCCAAGGTAACTACTCCCCTTATCTCTTCATTTTCTTTTTTTATCGAAAAAGTAACAATGTGTGTGCCATAAAAAACTGGGAAACATTCAAAAGCAAAGGGAAGACAACAGAACTCATCAGTAATCCCATGGTCCAGGAATAATGAACACCTCCCCTCGGAACATGGCTTTCTCACTTCCTTGTATGTATGAATCATTGTCAGGGTCCCTCCTCTACAGAAGGTGGCCCGCGGGACACACTCCTTGGTGCTCAAGCGCTCCCCGTGCGTCCTCAAGGGCCCGGCTGTGAGGGCCTTGTCCTTCCTTAACCTCACATCCGGTGCTGTCCACACCTGAGGGCTGCTGTCCCTGACCACCCAGCACCAGCTGCTCCAGGTGGAACTGCCAGGTTAACCACCACCTCTGCGGCCCCTCACACCAGGCACACACTGGGGGGTGGAGCCAGAGGACAGGCAGCACCACCGCAGGACGGAGCCTCTGAGCACAGCCTGAGGGTCCTCCACCCACATTCACACCTCAGCAGGGAGGGAGGGGCTCTCACCACCCCTGAGCGTTTCTGGCTCAGGAGGGGGAGCCTGGTCACCTGAAGACACCATCGATTCCTGCTCACCAGGCAGAAAGGACGCCCGGGGCTCCCCATTACCCAGGCCAGATTGAAGGGGTGACAGGCCCCACACAGCCAGAGGCCCTGACACGGGCCCATGGGCCCCCTGGCGGAGCACCCTGTCTGGGGAAAATGGTTGGACAGGGCTGACTGAGGGGTCTCCTCAGCAATTCCAGAAGCCCAAGGGGTCATGGCCCTGCCCTGCACAGACAGGGCTGGTCGTGAATCCAGTCCCCTCACGCTGAAGCAGCGAGTGGGTAGCTGGTCTCTTCACACAACTGCTTCTTCCCCTCCTTCCAGCCTTGAATCACACACAGACCCGGTCAGCATGCAAGCCCGTCATAGGGAGCCCAGTAGACACAGAGAGGGACGAGCAAGTCCCCAGGCCCCCCAGTGAGCCCCCTCGCAGGCCACAGCTTAAGTGCTCTTCCAGGGCAGGCCCCGCCCAGGACAGCCCCCACCTCCGCTCCCTGCTAATGCCCTGCCCTTTAGGACCTGCGACAGCTGGCCGGCTCCAGCTCCCAGTCCCGTGGTCTGATGAGTGATCCAGACCGGCTGGCCCTGGGAGCTCCGGCAGCCTCCTCACTCAGCACAGGGAGAAGTCACCCCTGGTGAACCAGATGATGGGGGATCTCTCCACAGTACAGGGTTCCCACACACCTCCTGCAGCAGCTCTGGGCAGCGAGGGCCACAGGAGCTCGTGGGGCCCTGGCACCCTCTGAAGGCTGAGATCCCTCCACTCGGGGGCATCCTTGTTTGGGCTCCTGGATGGAAGGCTGATGTACAAACGTAAAACTTCCTTGGAAAGAACCCTGCACGTGGTGTCTGACAGCACCGCATGTGTGAGGAGAGCGGCCCCTCTGGAGAACAGCCCCGGCAACACCGCTGGTCTTACCTGTGCGCCCCTGGAGTAGGACCTGAAGATGGTGCAGAACCTCCCCTGGCCCGATGTGTCCCTGAAACAAAGGGGGTTGGGGATGCGGCCCGTGGGACCCCAGCATGCACAGCATGACCCCCTCCTACTCTGCTGCACATGCTGGACAACCTCCATGGGCCTGGGCACCCCAGGAGACTGCCCTGTGGGGCTGGAGAACCCCAAACCTGGAGCAATTTACATCTCAACTTTGAGGTTCTGGAAATGCCCTAACGTGGAGCCCAGTAAAGGGCGAGGCGAGAGGGGCTGTGGCCCCTGTGGAAGTGAGTCTTTGTGGGCAAAGGGAGCTGGGCTCTGCCCAAACAAGCAGTCCTGGGCCTTCTGGTTTCTGCATCACGTTCCAGCCCATGTTTATACAGGGGCGGTGTCAACATCTAGTCTACTGACACGTAAACAGGGCGCCTTCCAGTCTCTTTAAGGATTCCTGAGTCACTTCACTTGGCTTCCCGGCCCGCGCAACAACTGAAGTGTGGCAGCCAGGCACCTTGGCCGCACAGCCTGACTCACCAGAGTTCCAGCTTGACCCGCCGGCCGTCCAGCAGGATGGTGGTGGTCTTGTAGTCGATCCCTGCAAGGAAGCAGAGGGTGCCTGAAGGACCCACCTGGCCAGGGCCCAGTCCCTGAAGCCAAGCGGAAGTGTGGCTCCAGCCCAGGGAGCCCAGCGACCCCAGCTGGCCACCCTCTGTGTCACCCCCGAGGCCCAAGCCAGGTACCAATGGCACTGGCCAAAGGGAGGGCAGCTGGTCTCAGCATCGGCCCACGTCGTGTGCTTCTCAAAGCTAATGGGTCTTCTGAGTTCTTGGGTTCACCGCAACTCCCAGGTACTGACAACGGGAGCGTGCTTGGAGCATGATTTAGTGGTATAGTAATGTCTAAAATGCCATTTCTCTGGAGAGGTACCTGGAGAACCTCTGCTTGCCATGTCTTTAGTTTTTATTCTTTATAGTTTTTAAAACTGAAGTATAGTTGAATTATGTTTCAGGTGTACCGCAAAGTGATTCAGCTACACAATCCTTTTTCAGATTCTTTTCCATTATAGATTTATATAAGATATTGAATATAGTTTCCTATGTTACACAGTAGATCCTTGTTTATTATTTTTTTATACTTTTAAGCGAAAAAAGTCAGTCCGAGAAAGGTGGGTAGGAGCAGGGCCAGTGCTGGATGCATTACTTTAGATGTAAGATCTTCAACTGGTTTGTGGGCCATCAGGAAACTTCCTAAAAGCTGTCTTTCCTCTCCCTCCCTTAAGCCTTAAAAATGTCATCAGCTTCTTGGCTGTTTATAACACTTGCTCTAAGAAGGCTTGGAAATGGGCATTTTTAATGCAGACACTGCTCTCACACATTGTGTGTGCGTATGCGAAGCCAACCTCAGAGAGCTGCACGTGGAACCTCTATCCCCAATGTCCTTCCATCTGCCTAACTTCTAACCATGTGTCAAAACCTGGCTCCCACCCATCAAAAGACACTCAACGGAATGAAAACACAATCCACGAAATGGGAGAGAATATTTGCAAATCACATATCTGATGAGGGACTGATATTCAGAAAATATGAAGAAATCCTACCACTCAACAACAACAAAAATCCAATTAGAAAATGGGCAAAAGACTTTCTCCAAAAAAGATATGCAAATAGCTAATAAGCACATGAACGGATGCTCAACATCACTAATCAGTAGGGAAATGCAAATCAAAACCACATGAGAGGGACTTCCCTGGTGGTGCAGTGGTTAAGAATCCGCCTGCCAATGCAGGGGACACAGGTTTGAGCCCTGGTCCAGGAAGATCCCACATGCCGCGGAGCAACTAAGCCCGTGTGCCACAACTACTGAGCCTGCGCTCTAGAGCCCGCAAGCCACAACAACTGAGCCCGTGTGCTGCAAGTACCGAAGCCCACGCACCTAGAGCCCAAGCTCTGAAACAAGAGAAGCCACCGCAATGAGAAGCCCGTGCACAACGAAGAGTAGTCCCCACTTGCCGCAGCTGGAAAGAGCCTGCGTGCAGCAATGAAGACCCAACGATGAAGACCCGACGGAGCCAAAAAATTAATTAATTAATTAATTAAAATAAAGAAAAAACCACATGAGGTATCACATCACACCCATTAGATGGTTATTATCAAAAATCCAGAAAATAAGCAGCATTGGTGAGGATGTGGAGAAATCGGAACCTTTGTGCACTGCTGGTGGGAATGGAAAATGGTGCAGACACCATGGAATACAGTATAGCATTTCCTCAGAGAATTAAACACAGAATTACCATGTAATCCAGAAATTCCACTTCAGGTTTATACTGCAAAGAAGTGAAAGCAGGAAATCAAACATGTATATATTTGCACATCCATGTTCACTGCAGTATTATTCACAATAGTCAAAAGGTGGGCACAACCCAAGTGTCCAAAGATGGATGAAGTCCATCTGTACAACAAAATATTATTCCACCTTAAAAAGGAAGGAAAGGGACTTCCCTGGTGGCACAGTGGTTAAGCATCTGCTTGCCAATGCAGGGGGAACATAGGTTCGATCGCTGGTCCGGGAAGATCCCACATGCCGCAGAGCAACTAAGCCTGTGCGCCATAACTACCGAGCCTGTGCGCCACAACTACTGAGCCCACGCACCCTAGAGCCCACACGCTGCAACTACTGAAGCCCATGCACTCTAGGGCCCGCGTGCTGCAACTACCGAGCCCGCGTGCTGCAACTACTGAAGCCCACGCTCCTAGAGCCTGTGCTCTGAAACAAGAGAAGCCACCGCAATGAGAAGCCCGCACGCTGCAATGAGAAGCCCGCGCGCCGCAACAAAGAGTAGACCCCACTTGATGCAACTAGAGAAAGCCCGTGCACAGCTACGAAGACCCAATACAGCCAAAAATAAAAATAATAATAATAAAAATTTTAAAAAATAATAAAAAGGAAGGAAAGTCTGACACATGCTACAGCATGGATGAACCTTAACGACATTATGCTCGGTAAAATAAGCCCTACACAAAAGGACAAATCCTGTATGATCCCTTCTACGAGGTCCCTAGAGCATCAGATTCAGAGACAGAAAGTAGATAGAGGTCGCCAGGGGCTGGAGGAGGGGGTGGGGAATTAGTGCTTAGTGGGGACAGTTTCAGTTGGGAAGATGAGAAAGTTCTGGAGCTGATGGGGGTGCCACTGAACTGTACACCCAAAAATATTTAAAATGGTAAATTTTATGTTGTGTATATTTTGCCACATTTTTTTTTAAAAAGGGAAAGAAGATTCTCCTGCACATATTCTCAAGCTAAAGAAACACTCTTCAGGGAGGAATAGAACTCAGGCCCGTCTCCACCGTCCTTCCTCTGCATCCACCCCTCCCCTCAACTGTCTGCTGATAACCCACTTCTTTGGGTGGAAACTCCTGGAATTCTCTGTCAAACAGGAAGCTCAGATTTGGCCCAGGACACCCTCCTTTCAGTCCTGGCTCTACAGCTGCTGTGAGCTGGGCCCCATGAGGACAGTGTTGGAAACAGCAACTTCCAGGAAGGCTCTGGATGGGGATGCCCATCCTCTACGCAATGTCACCTCCATGTGGTGGACCAGCCCAGCAGGCTCTGGCCATGGGGACTGGACACCCTCTGCCATGGGCAGCCCCATGAAAGGACCCCGACCGAGGTGGCACCATGGTCCAAGGGCCCAGCCTGGAGCTGAGGGAAGGAGCGGGCGCCCAGGAAGGGCCCAGGGGGAAGCAGGGCACAGGGAGCGGGGCTGCTGCCCTTGCCCGCCTCTGGGGAGGACGCCAGCCTCTGCACACCGTGAGGTTTGCACAGCCGGGCGCCTTGCCCACCCACCGCCTGCGCCCGACCGACCCCTTACTCACGACTTCAACTTCAGAAAGGATGACCAGTCCCCACCCTCCAGGGGCTCTGCTCAAAGCTCTGCCAAATGCCCAAGAGAGACCTGTGGGGACAGGCACTCAGAGCCAGGAGCGGGCACCATGGGGGGTCAGATCTGCTCTCCTCCCAGCAGGTCCCCCCGCACCTCCCACAGCCCACCAGCTGGGTCAGAGGGCTCCTGGAGAACAGGGTTCCCAGGGAATGGGCTACTAAACCAGTGAGACTCCCACCCAGGAGCCCTCCCCACAGCGTGGCACTGGCACCCCCAGAAAGGCTGAGCAGCCTTGTGAGGGGACTGAGGGCAGTGGACAGCAGGTCCCCACAGCAGACGGCAGTGTCCAGCTGAGAATGGCCGGGGAGCCGGCCGTGCAGAAAACACGGACAGCCCACAGGTTGACACACTCCCTCGGAGGTCAAAAAAATCTCAAGTAGGGGACTTCCCTGATGGTCCAGTGGTTAGGACTCCGCACTTCCACTTCAGGGGGCAGGGGTTTGATCCCTGGTGGGGAACTGAGATCCCACATGCTGTGCGGTACAGCCAAAAATTTTAAAAAAACAGAACAAAAAAACTCACGTATATTTTTCATGCGTGCTCTGCCTCTCACCTGCCCACCTCCCAAATCTGGATAAAAATGCACGGTGTGCTTTATGAATCCATAGAAAATACTGACACGGCAAGTCCAAAGAGAGGCCTGCCCGAAGCCCGAAGAGGCAGCATCTCCTGTAGGCAAGGATGGTGCCAGCCAGACTCCACGGCTGAACAGCTCCGACAGCTCTTAGGTCTCAATATCTGCTGTTGCAGAACTTCAATCACCTCTCCCTCACCTCACCCCACCTGTGCTTGAGAACGTGAGGAACAGAGGTTTCATGGAAAGCATCTAACACCTTGTACAGCACAGGCATGACTGCTGAGAACACAAACCAGCTCTCAGGAGCTGGAGCAGCTGCCCAGTGCGCAAGGGGGCGGGAGCAGCTCACACACAAGGAGGGGTCCCCAGGTGACCAGGCCTCAGGCTCTAGGACTACAGACACCCCCTTGATGGACACAGGGCTCGGGAGGCCGCCAGGGGCCAGAGTAGACCTCCTGTGTCCCCACTGGGGGCTGCCCAGCCACTTGGCCCCTGGCTCGGGGGTCCCTGCTGGCCCCTCACAGCCCAGGCTTCAGCTCTCTGCACCTCCCAGACTGTCAGCCCCTCTCACCTGAGGTGTTCACGAGTTCTTAAGAAGGTCTTCCTACTGTTTCATGGGGTTTCTGAAAGGAGTGCAATTCACTTGACACAAGAGGCTTTTTAAACTTCTACTGTCCACCAGGCACCCAGCTGTCTCGGGCAGCACCCGGCCAGGACCTGCAGCCTGAGCATTCAGATTCCCACCGACGTGTCCCCGCCGGCTGGGTATTCACGGTGCAGCACCGGTGGCTCTCGCTCTGTGCCGAGACCCTGACCCGCCCCGCGCAACGTGTGGGCCCCACCCTCACACCACGTTTTGCAGGGATGCTTCCACCTTGTGAATCACAGGAGACTGTGTCGTTTGTTCGGAATTTTAACGAGAATTGTTCACCATTTTGGAAAAAAAATCACATCACCCACAGTAATACCTATATCAGGTACATTTTTCTTGTCACTTTCTCAGCATCTAGTACAACTGTCCCCAAGCACTGACTTGCTTAACCACAAACGACCTTACGACATCTCACTGCACCCTTTTCTTCCTCCTTTACGTTACCGACGTATGTATACGTACGTGTGTGTTTTAGTTCCTAGTGTGGGTAGAACAGATGATCTACTAACTTCACTCCTTTTCAGGACAGTAAAGGGGATGCTGCAGAGCACTGGTCCTGACGGCCTCCTGACCCCATTTCTGCATCGCTGGCCTTGCACCCAGCAGGGAGGAGCTAAGCACCAAGCAGCTCGCCAGCTCTGGGAAAACGTGACAGGCTGGAGAGGCAGGAGCACTGTAATTACCTGGTTGCTGATGCTGCCGCCTGTGCAAGAGGTGCTTCAGAGCACAGACTCAGAGATGGGGGAGGCAGAAGGAAGAAGGCTACCAAAAAGGTCACTCAAGTTTCATCTTTTCTTTCTTTTTTTTTTTTTTTTTCAGATTTTTAACAAATATTTTCTTTCTTTTCTTTCTTTCTTTCTTTATTTTGTTTGGCTGTGTTGGGTCTTCATTGCGGTGCGCGGGTTTCTCATTGTGGTGGCTTCTCTTGCTGCGGAGCACGGGCTCTAGGTGTGCGGGCTTCAGGAGTTGTGGCACGTGGGCTCAGTAGTTGTGGCTCACGGGCTTAGTTGCTCTGCAGCATGTGGGATCTTCCCGGACCAGGGCTCGAACCCTGCATTGGCAGGCGGATTCTTAACCACTGCGCCACCAGGGAATTCCTCAAGTTTCATCTTGACAGCTGCCCACATCCTAGTGATTTGGGGAGTCTACCGGGCACCCCCACAGGCCCCCTGAGACAGGGACACACAGGAGGAAGGCTGAGAGCTGGGTGGCACTGACCAGAAGGACACACCCCTGTCTTCGCAGCTTCCCACATTCGGGCATGGGGCGTCTCCACCTGAGTGGGGCATCCACGGCCACAGCGCCAGCCTGTCAAGGACAACCTGACCTGGTGCAGAAGCCACGTTCCTTGGGCTCCTTTTCTCCCGCATGGCCAGTCCTCCCTCAGGAGTCACACTTCCCACATCTGTTGGCACCAACTCAGAACAAAAGACCCCTAGAAAATTCATCTTCACTCCACCCCTAGGAAATTACAAGGTAATCAGGGCAAAGGGAACAAACCAAGTTAATTCTCAGCTTCAGCTCGTGTGTACAAATCAAGACTGCAGATGTTTTAAAGCCTAGTTCTCCATCGCTCCTAGGGAGCAGGAGCCAGTCAGAATGAAGACCACTAGGCACAGCCTGACTGACCCCCAGGTGGAAGCATTTCCCACGTACCTGTCCAGGCTCAACTCAGACCCACCTGCAGGGAATGGCAAGGAGGGACGTCCCACCACACAGCACATCCCCCAACCTCTCTTCTGTCTTTATGTCTGTTCAGTCAACACTAAGTGCCTAACCATCCAGCTACTTTCTAACAACATGAAAAGCCACAGGACAACTTGTTAAAAATTCATAACAAAGAACAAAAACTGAGTGATAAAAGACTGAGTTAGGAATGAAAGAGAAAATGTTAATCAATGCCTTCCTCTGCAGTATTAAATCCAGCACCTGAAACTGGCACGCAGCTCCCGGGCAGCGTGGCCCCAAGCACACGCCCTCACAGGCAGCAGGGGAGCCCGCGGTTTCACGGGGGGGCTGCAGACGCAGCTCGGTCCCCACGCTGGAGGAGTTGGTCTTCCAGTAGAGCTCCCAGACCTCACCTCCTGGACCCAGTCAGGCTCCCCATGCATTTCCAACACGAAGCCAACGCACAGCGTCAGGGTGCTGTTCCCAAACCCAAGACAGGCAGCCGCTGTTCTTAGTGCTACTCCTTAGGGAGGGAAAATAAGGTCTCGCCAAGTTCCCAGAGACAGACAAAAACAAAAAAATGTCTAGGTCCTCTTGGAACCAGAAAAAACTTCCAGCGACACAGGCAGACACACAGAAGTGTCTGGGACTCACACACTGCCGTGCAGGCAGCCCCAGGCTAAGCAGTCCTCCTGGACATGCCTGACCATCCTTTACGCGTCCTCCCAAGGGGGAGGCCACAGCACAGGCCTCTGTCAAGGCCACACACCTCGCACCATGGCGTGCGTGGAGACAGAGGAGGGTCTCAGAACAGTGTGTGGGCACTAGCAGGTGGGCACAGGTCCCGCCTCCCGGCACTCCCACCCCAAACATGCCCCTCCCGAGGGTAGTGGGAGCTGAGACTGGCTTCTGACCCTTGGAATAAGGCCGAGTGACGACGTACCTTCTGTGATCACGTTGCACGGGGCTGTCCTGCTGCTCCGTGAAGCAAGCCGCGCCGGGGAGAGGCCCGTGGCCAGGAACGGAGGGTGGCCGGCTGTTGCCAACAACTACAGGAGCTCAGAAGGGATTCCGCCCCAGCCCACACCTGAGCACAGTCTGTGAGAGACAGAGGCCCTGTGAGGCCCGGCCAAGCCATGCCCAGATTTCTGACCCACAGGAACTGGGCGCTAGTAAGTAGGTGCTGTTTTAGGCCACTCAGTTTGTGGTATTTCTTGGTTGGGTTGAATTCCACAGACTGGGACTTCCAAACAGCAGACATTTATCTCCCACTGTCTGGAAACTGGGAGTCCAAGACCACAGCGGCTGCAGATTCTGTGCCTGGTGGGATGGCTTCCTGCTGTGTCCTCAGGGGCAGAGGGGGCAAGGGAACTCTCCAGGATCTCTTTTACAAGGACAACAACGCGCCCTCCTGACCTGATCATCTCCTGAAGGCCCCACCTCCTAAGACCACCACCTGAAAGTCAGGTGTAAGTGTGTGAATTTGGGGGGGACACACGTTCAGTCCACAGCAGTAACTAATCCTGGCAGCATCTTGCAGAAATGCAAGTGTGCACTCCTCCGACCAGCCTGTAAATCCCTACCAACACAAAATAACAGAAAGAACCTTCATCAGGCTGTGGTGGGAGAGTCCTAGTCCCTGGAACCTGGGGACATGCTTCCCACAGGGCAGAGGGGCTTTGCAGATGTGATGGGTTATGGGCCTCAAGAGGGGAGAGGACCCTAGGTTACCCGGGTGGGCCCAATGTCATCTGGAGCCCTCAGAGGTGGGGACCCTTTGCCGGCAAGTCTGACAGATTAGACGGAAGGAGGGTCCTGACCTGGCTTTGGAGGTGGAGGAGGAGGACATGGTGAAGAGTGCAGGTGACCCTGAGAAGCTGGGACAGCCCTCTGTTCACAGCCAGCAAAGGAACAGGGACCTTGGTCCTACACTGTGACTAATCACTACAGCTTCAGAACAGTAAGATGACGAGGTACAGCAGCAACACAGAGGGAACGTCCCAGCATACCAGTAACCGATGGTATTCCCCTCAGCATCGTTTTCTATTATAAACAGACTCAATACAGGCTAAAAATCCACCCACTGGGAGGATTTAACAGGAGGTGATCCACAGGATGGAATGCTATACGGCCCTCAGCATGGCGAGGACGGAAGCAGGATATAGAGCGAACACAACTCTCATACCCTCCTGATGGGATAGAAACTGCTCGACTGCTCTGGACCACTGGGTGGTATCTACTAAGGCTGCACCTGCAGCCCAGCAATCCCCCCCTCACTGCATCCCAGACAGAAACACAGACACTCACTCACCAAAAACACGTGTGAGAATTTTCACAGCAGCACTACTCAGAGTGACCCAAACACGGCAAGTCTCCCAAAGCCCACGTGCAGAGTAGATGAATA
Organism: Balaenoptera acutorostrata; assembly: GCF_949987535.1. NCBI lineage: Eukaryota > Metazoa > Chordata > Mammalia > Artiodactyla > Balaenopteridae > Balaenoptera > Balaenoptera acutorostrata. The sequence goes on from NC_080078.1 coordinate 39,390,860, forward strand.
CACTGCCGTCCTCACACGTGGAACGCTGCACACAAAGGAGGCATGAACCACAACTACACACGGCGATGTGGCCGAAGCCCACACGACACGGGGAAAGAAAGAAGCCACACACAACTACACACCGTGTGGTTCCGCTCATAGAAAAACACCAGAAATGCAAACCAGTCTGTGATGTAAAGGTCAGCGGTGGCCAGGTCTGGGGCAGGGGGCGTAGTCTGCAAAGAGTGGAGGGAGGTGATGGCTTCTCAGGTGAGTGCACCTGTCAGCACAGCCACTGAACTGCAGGCCTTACACAAATACAGGTTCTTGGTTACATAAATTATACCTCAATAAAGCTGATTAAAAGGGAAAGAGGCTGATGACAATGCTGGCCAAGACGTAGAGCTACAGAACTCTACGTGTTGCCGGTGGGGACTCAAAATGAAAGGTCACTTCAGGACCCAGTCTGACCACTCCCTGTATGGGAAGCAGACACACACATGGCCAGCAACCCCACTCCCAGAGACACGTACACACGAGGATTTGTGCGTTTGAATGTCTCATGTCACTGAACCAGACACTTACAAAGGGCCAACATGATAAATATGTGTATTTCTCCACCAAAAAAAAAATTTTTTTAATTTTGAAGGATTTGTACAAGAATGTTCATAGCAACATCATTCACAGTAGCCAAAATCAGGAAACCCAAACCGTACTGATAGGTAAATGGACAAACAAACCAGGTGCCTGCGTGCACAGGAGGGCCACCAGGGATAGGATGGCACTTGCTGCAGTATGCGAATGTGAATGGACTTGCTGAGATGAACGAGCAGACGAGAAAGGCCATGCTGTATGGTTCCACTTACAGGAAGTGCTGGCAAAAGGAACCTAGAGACACAAGAAGCAGGCCAGTGGGGACCGAAGGGGCACGAGAGAATCACACCTAACGTGCTGACCACGCGGATGTTCTAGGGACAAGGACGATCTGCTGGCTCCAGCACCTGCCCTTCTCCAGAGGGGGCTGGCACCACGGGTACATGTGCCAGCCTGCTGCCAGGGCTGCTCAGAAACAGAGAGGACACAGAGGCACCTCATACAATTCAAGACGTCCTTGTACGCTGGCACGCGGGATGGGGAGCAGCAGCTCGAGGGTGGTTTGTGGGCTGGTTTCCTCAATGCCTTAAAAACCACGCCAGACCAAACCAAAGCAAAAGCTTTCTGCTGTCCATAAAGAGCAAGCACACTTTGCACACAAAACCTGGCGAAACACGGATTATAAAAACAAACAAACAAACACAACTACTCATAACCCCAAAACTCAAAGGTTACCATTAACATTCTCCTAGATTTCACTCGATTCTGTCCTCCATCTTACATACATTTATACACTATGTAATTCGACATGCTTTTTTTCCCACTTAACAAGATAACAGAGAGATTTCCCCATATCATTGAATATTCATTAAATATTGTTTCAAACCAGCATTTTTAAAGGCCTATAATATCTCACTCTACAGATATACCATATGTCCCCTGCCAGACCCCTGGGCTGCTTCAAGTTTTTCATTTTTATTAAAAAAAAAAAAAAAAAAAAAAGCCTTGCTTTTCTCCACTTGTGTCCCCTTATGTTCCCCAGGATAGACTCTTGATCACTTCGTGGAAAGGGCAGTGTCTCACAGCTTTGGACACAGGCTGCTGAGTCCCCCAGCAAGACGGCAAGCGCTGTCAGACTTGCTCTGTGAGGAGCTCCCGGGTGAATGTTCCATCCTGCTGGATTTTAAGGTTAAACATCTTCCCATGTATTCTTCACCAGGACCTCCTCTCTGAAGGGTCTGTGTGTTGCCAAGTGACTTGAAGTAAGGAAGATACTCCCAGCAATGACAACACGACCAAGCTGTTCCTACTTGTTGAGGGGCCTCATCGCCGCCGACCGGGACCCAAGCCGTGTGCGCAAGACTGTGCGCATGTGTGTGCCTGCGCATGTGTGTGCCTGTGCACGTGTGAGCCAGTGAGCGTGGGCCACGCTGAAAGGGGCCTCTGCCGGCCACACCGCACCGGAGCCCATGCTCAGGGACACACCTCCTCCTGCCCCAACTACGTCAGCAGGAAAATCAGACTCAGCTCCCAATGCACTCCACAAGTTTAAGGACCAACAACATCGGACCCAGGAAGAGAGAGAGGCCTAAACAAGGGAAAGCAGAGATCAATGCAAAACAACTGGCTAAAACTAGGGGACTGCTATAAGCCACACCAGCCCAGGGCTTAGCAGGCAACGGCCAACAGCGGCAGGTGGGCAAAGTGGCCAGACAACGCTGCTGCCGAGTTGGAGCTCCCAAACCCTCCGCGGTGGTTTCTGGACCTAAACACAGACCCTCGGCACCCTGTTAAACATCTCCGTGTTCCAAGGCTGCACAAAGCATCTTACGTCCCTGTTATCAGTCCTCCCAGCGAGATGTCGCACAGACCTCATCTGCAGGCACCCACCCTACCTCTGCCCAGGTGATGGACAACCACTGCCCGGGAAGGTGCAGGCCAGCAACAGCTCAGCTTACGCCCCCAAGAACCGCTTCAGTCCCAGCGCGTCTGCCCAACCCCAGGGACCACAGTGCTGTGCTCTGATTCACAGAACACACCGGGTGGCCTCCCGGGCTCACAAATATGTGTTTATCACCAGCCAAGACCTTTGCCCAGGGGTGGCACTGACTCCCTCGCCCAGACCTGGCACCTGGCTGCCTGTGGAGAGCCGGTCCACGTCCAGGGCTCGGGCCTTCTCCACTCTGTTCTTCCTCTCTGGGGATGGGGGCTTCCTCTCTGTATGCTGGCTTCCTGACACCACACCCTCTGCACTCCTTGGCTAAACCTTGGTTAGACCCCTCCTCACTTTCCTTCCCTCCTCACGATTCTGGAAGCCTGTCTGCCAAGCAGCCCTCCTCCTGTGTGAACAGCTTCCCTCTTCTGCGTTCTAGCCAAAGGGCCGTGAAGAGCCGAGGTTGCCTGATCATGCCCCACCGCCTCCATCAGCATCAGTTTACCCCGTCATCTCTGTTCCCCTGTCCCTCCTCTACCTTCTGAAAGACGTAAGTCCACAGCCAACGAGGTCCTGGACATTCTGACCTCCGCAGAAAAAATCGTGCAGCACTGTGGACACCGGAGTCTGCCCGTCACTATCAGACCCCAGTCATGACCAGAAAACCTAGGTTACCACCTTACCCTCAGAGTTCAAGTTCACTTTATTCACTTTTATTTCCCAGCTCATTCCCAAAGAACTTAAAGGGCCCACCTTCCCACATTAAGGGTGACCCCGCACACCCGGTTTTGGCGCGGACGGCCCCACCTCGGTCTCTGATGCCTGCACTCAGTTCCAACGCCCTTCTCCCGAGCACCCAGGGCAGTAAATCCAGGCCCACCCGCCACCTCTCCCTCCCTTCGCGCATTCCTTCTGCAGCTCACTCCAAGCCAGGGTGCCTGACACTGAAACCTTCCCCACTTTCTCCAAGCGCCTGATGGACGACGCCCTGACTGATGTGGCCCCAGGCCCCACGACACCCTGTGAGCGGCGTGTCCCCACACTAGATGCTGCCCGCTCCCCGGCCTGGCTGCAACCCCGCCTCCTCCTCCTCCTCCCCTGCCCAGGCCAGGTAAGTGGCCAGCTCTTCATGGACCAGCCACCATGCACCCTGCCAATTCCAATTCAAACAGAACAGCAGCCGAAAGTGCCCCAGGACCCTTCCCACGTGCTTCCCCACACCCTCCTAGGGTTTCCTTCCTGAAACACACTTCTACCTGATTCATCATCCAAAACACAAACGCTCTTGCTGATGGGAACAATGATATCATGTGTGCACGACACAACACAGCAGTGTTGCTAGGACCACGCAACCCCTCGAGGGAGACCAGCTCTGCGCTGCCCGTGCCTGCCACTGAAGCCTTCGCTGTCCTCTGCTCAAACTTACGGCATGTGCTGAAAGCTGGGGAAAGGCTTCTAAAACTGAAAATATTCTAGCTACACACTTAACTACTACCTGAAAATCTAGCAAAAACCATGCCTATCCAAATTACAGATCAACGTAACTAGCATAATCCGAAGCAGGTACCAAAATCCGTCCCTCAAAGCCTGCCATCCTCTTGTGTAAGGTAGGTTGGTCTTTATACCACATGTAGCACATGAGTACCTCCCACAAAGGGGCAGACTAGAGAAATCCCTCCAGGCGTGCAGATGGGTCTACGTGTGGCCCTGTCTGGCTTCCAGAAACTTCTCTGGAAACTGGTGGTTTGCTGTCCTGGTTAGTGGCTGACCCTGGGCACTCTTGGGGCTCTGCTCTGCTGGCACACCCAGGAGAGAGACAGGCAGAGCAGGAGCACTGCAGTGAAGTTAGAACAAATGGGCCTTGGTGACTGGTCCCAGGCCCCAGAGCAGCGGGAGGGGCCCCAGGACCTGGGACAGAGACGCCAGGAGGGCAAGAAAGTGCAGGGAGAAAAGAAAGAGCTCAGCTTGGGAAGCACTGAGGACAGGAAGTGCTGGAGGGGAGGGTTGTGGTCATCAGAGAGAGAAGCCAGGCCCAGGCCCAGGGTGGAGGCGAGGGTAAGGGCCCAAGAGTGAGTGGTGAGAAGGGGTCACCCCCGCAACCACAGTGCCGGGCTCCTGGCAGCCAGACTCTAACTGGGGGAGCTCAGCGCCCAGCTGCCCAGCGCTGCCTGAGCCCCGGTTCTTCACCTATAAAATGGGAGGATACTGGTGCCTCGTCCAGGGTGGTGGGGAGGAGAGGATGAGGAGTGCCTGGCACACATCACATTTGGGCCCACACCTCACCTCAGAACCTGGCACCTCACAGAGGAAAGGCAAACCCAAAAAAATCACCCAGAAAAATGGGTGAGATCCAGACACAGGCACCCAGGCAAGCACAGAGACAGAGAAGGGACTGGGAGGGGTTGCGTGGTGACCATCACCACAGGGGTGCCACACCAGGCTGCTCTCTGCACCTCCCGTGTGCAGCTCTCAAGCTCGCACTGGGGACAAAGCAGTGGAGAAAACACCAGGCATGCACAGTCCAGCACGAGAGCGTCTGAAGATGCAGTTTCCCTTAGATCTGCACTGAGGACAGAAACCAACTTCCAGCCAGAGAAACACCTGGAACTGTCCAGGGACATGGTAACGCACTGGCACGCTGGGGCGCAGGCACACAGCATCACTGGGTCCCAGAAACAGAAAACAGCCAGCAGGCCCCACAGGTTCAGGGCAGACCTCCACGCTGGCCATGCTTTGTGCACACCCGTCACAGTCACCTTGATCCTCCAGCCATCAGACCTCCTTCCTTCCATCCCCCACGCCCTGGGCTCAAAGGAGGCGAGCTCCCACCAACACTGACCCCGAGGAGTGGACAGCGAGGATGGAGTTATGCCCACTCTCTAGCCTTCCAGGACGTGGGTACATCAACCACGATGTGTTTTCCTGTAGGCCCCCAACCCTCCACGTGAAGACTATTGGGAACCAGGGTGCGGAGGATGGAATTGCCTTAACCGAGGCTGTTCACCGCCCTCGGTAGAGTGGGAAGGGCCCAAGCATGGCAGCAGAACGCTTCCCGAGCTCCGAGGTGCACCCGGAATGCTGCCTCGGTGCCAACACTAGCCCGGCGCCCCAGGGGCCCACCAGCATGGAGCAGTCTGGCGCTGCGCTGGGGAGAAGCTGCTTTCAGAGCCTGGCCCTCCCTCCTGCCAGCTTCCACCATGCAGACTCCTGCTGCCCGTGCTCTGAGCCTAACTAGCCAGTGGCCGGCCCTCAGGAGCCTCGACAACGACGATGATGCCGCCGCCGCCGCCACCGCCACCGCCACCGCCAAGTCCTGACGACGGCAAGTCCTGACGCGTGCACAGATCCCTCTCCTCAGACCACTACTGGGTATTAAGAGAAAAGAAATCAGAGCTCCTAAGGGGAGCGAGCTGATGCCCTGACCGAAAGGACTGTCTAAGAGGGGGCTCTCCTCACCGTTCCTGGCAGATGGCCCTCCCGCTGGCCCAGGTCACTATGAGTCCCTGCCGTCTCCACCACCTCAGGCAGGCCTCAGCCCTGCTTCGGTCAACGTGCAACAGGAAGTGCAGCAACACATCACTCCCCGACAGCGGGGACAGGAGGCAGGTCCCCCTCTCCACCTGTGGCTGTGTGTCCCCGAGCACTCGCCGCACCCGGCTGGAGGACCCTCGGAAGCAGAGATCACGTCCTGGGAAACCGCTGCTGCCCTGATGGAGCCCAGGCCCTCACGCTCTGCTGGACACACACCGCCGGCCTCCTGGGCGCGGGGCTCTGGAAAGCAACAGCACCTCTGGGGAGGCAACTCAAGCGTCCACCATCTGCACCTGGAGAAACACCTGGCAGTGGCGGCGAAGGGGCCGGCTCAGCCCTGGAGACCTCCCACTTTCCCTCCCGCCCCTAAAATGAACCCAAGGCCCTGCTTTCCCTTCCTTCCCTGGGGCTGGGAGCATGTGCTCGGGGAGGCGGCACAGCCCCCAGCAGGAAGGGTGCTCGGCCAACCCAGGTAACCCCACGACCCTAACGAGTCCTAAAACGAAAGGGTGGGAAAACAGCGCCCACACTCTCGGCTGCTACAGGCAAGCAGTTTAGCAAACAGCCGCCGCTGGCGGTGGTCAGGCGGGACCGACAACAGCCCAAGACACAAAGCCACAAAGGGTGTGCAGAATGAGGATGCCAAGAAGCAGAATTCCTCAGGAAAGACAGCCCAGCCAGGAGCACGAAGGTCCTCGGGAAGGGAGGGCCCGTGAGCCTGGGAGGGGCCGCAGGGTAGGGGCACCGGCCACAGGGCCGCACTGGCCCCTTCAACCGCGGAAGCTGAGGGGAGCTCAAGCAGGTACCAGTGACGGGTATTTGCTGTGTATTTTGGCCACACGTCCAGAAATCTGGAGAAAACGTTTAATCCCGTCAAGAACGGGCATCTTCCTCCAGCACTAGGCATTGATGCTCTAAGCCCTTAGCCAACGGCTTGCCTTTGAGTACACCCAGGTATGCACACCTGGTGTGGACCCGCGACCAAAGAAAAGCCCTTCTTCCTCTGGAGACCCGCGGCCAAATCTCCGCCCCCAAAGAGGCCGCGGGCCCCAGAGGGCCTCGGCGAGCTCGGGTCGCTGCTCCCCCGGCCCCCGCCCGGCCCCGGCCCGAGACCAGGCGGACGGCAGGTCGCCGGGCAGCGCCAGGTGCGCGCAGCGGCCCGCCGGCCGGCCTTACCATTACTGTAGGCGTACGGGGACTCGGCCGCGCCGTCCTGCAGGCTCTCCAGGATCTCACCCTTGCCCACGTCGCTGTCGCCCACCAGCAGGAACTTAAGCAGGTAGTCGTAGCTCTTGACCGGGCTGCCCTGCGTCCCCATCGTCGCTCACGCGCGCGCGGGCCTCGCCCGCATGCCCACTGCGCCGCGGAGCCCGGCGGCGGAGGCCTCCAACCGACCTGCGGGCGCCGACGCGGGTGAGCGGGATCTGCGGACGGCGAGGCCGCCCCGCCCGCACCTGTTCCACCGCCCCCGCCTGGCCTCTTCTTGCTCAGCCTCAGCGCCGCCGCCGCCGCCCCGCCGCTTCCCGCACGGCGCCGCGCAGACCCACCGCCCCGCCCCGCCCCACGCGCCGCCATTGGCCGCCTGCCACCTCCCTTCCCGCGACCATTGGCCGTTGCCCACGCCCGTCAGCACCACTATCGCCCCAACCCCCTCCCCGCTTCCCAGACTTCGCTGCGAGACCTCCGCTCGCCCCGCCCCGTCACCGCCCCGCCCCCACACTGTTGCCATAGGTCACCCACCGCCCCCTTCATGCGGCCATTGGCCCGTGCGCACGTCCATCACAGATGCCCCGCCCCCCACCTCTTCCCACGCAGCTCTGCGAAGCCTCCGGTTGCCCCGTCCCATCGTCGCCCCGCCCCTCCTTCCACCCGTGGCCATTGGCCCTTCGCCTCCCGCTTTCCCAGAAACAGTGGTCCGCCTGCACGTCCGTCACAGCACTACCGCCCCCGCCGCTTCCCGCAGAGCATCCGAGACTCACCAGCAACCCTGCCCACTGCCCCCGCAACTCCTCGGCCCTCGCCCGCCCCCTCCCCTTCGCCTTTGGCCACCGCTGCCGATCTTCCCAGAGCCACTGGACCGTCCGCACGTCGATCACGGCCCTCTAAGCCCGCCCTGCTCACCCCGAGCTTCCCGCCCCCTTCCGAGACGCTCACCAATCAGGAACTTGGAACTCCAGGTTGTTTGCATACGCCCCCTTCCTTCCGCAGACGGAGCAGGATGGTGGCGGTCCCCGAGTTGAGGTGACGCGGCTGGGTCCAGCAATACTGAACCCCTTAGAAAGCTGTGGCCGCTGCTCCCACAGAGACCCCGGAGAGGAGAGCGGAGCCCACCCGGAACAGCGCTCTCGGAAGCCGCTGTCCCCGCGGCGGGGACGCGGCGAGGGCGTGGGGGGGCGCGGCGAAGGCGTGGCGGGATGAGGGTGGCCAATCGGCGCTCAGAGTGGCTGGGGAGGCGGGACTTCCGTTCCCGCGCGGGGGCCGGGGCCGAGGGGGCGGTGGGGTAAGCTGGGGCGCAGGGGGCGGAGGGGTGACGCATGTGTGCTGGCGGAGGCGCAGGGTCCCCAGCGCGGCGGCTCTGCTCTGGCCCCTCGTCTGCCCCTCCCTTGGGCAGGGCCTGCAGGTGACAGCGGGGCTCCGAAGGCCCGACGCTGCGGAACGTCGGGGTCAGCGGGCTGGTGGTCCTCCAGCTCCAGAGACGACGGCAGCACCGGCTCTGAGCCTCCTACCCGGGGAAGAATCGGGGTCAGGCCGGGTGGGGGACCCAGGAGGGCCCAGGAAGAGGGTTAGGGCGTGAGGCTCTGAGGCTTGACCAGGGGGCCTCGAGGAGGAAGTGACTTTGGGGTTGTTTACAGAATGGATGGGTTATGAAAAGCCTATGAAGTCGTGCGAAGATACAGTTTTACTCTGCAAGATGGAAAGTGAAGCAAAATAATACCTTTTTCACATATCAGATTGGCAATGTCGCATGTGGGCCAGGATGTGGGGAACAGCTCTCTGGGAGGGAGGTTGAACAGCCTAATAATTCCGTATCTCATTGAGCCTGGAGAAATTCTCAGAAATGAGCTCAAAGAATTTCACTGTAGCGCTGTGGTGATGGTGAAAGTAGTGAAGCCATCTGGAGCCCCCGATAGGGTGCCATTAAATCAACCAGGTTCACGCAGCCCCTTCGATGAACAAGGTAAGATGCAGGCAATACTGACCTGAGAAGACAAGTAAGCAAATGATAGTACAGTATATCCAGTGCAACTTCAACGATTATGCTTTAAAAACTTAATTCATTTCATTCTAGATTTACATATAGCGAAATGTTATGTATGCACAGGATAAAACCTGGAATGATGCTCACCAAATGGACAGCATCGTTTCCTTTGGGGTTGGAGGTGGAGAGTGATGTTCTCGTCATTGATAACATTTTCACGAGAACATATTCACATATGACATGTAATTGACAACTAGTAACTCAAAAAGTTCAGCATAAAAGTACCATACAATGCAGCAATTCCTCTCCTAGAGGAATGAAAATATACATTTACACCAAAACTTGTGCATGAATGTTCACAGCAGCATTACTCACAACAGCCAAAAGGTGGAAACAACCCAAACATCCATCAACAAATCAATGGATAAACAAAATGTGGCTTATCCACACAATGGGTTTTCATCCATAAAAAGGAATAAAGTGCTGATACCTGCTACATTTCATTTATGTGAAACTTCCACAATAGGTAAATCCACAGAAAGTAGACTAGTGGTTGCCAGCGCCTGGGGGAGGGGGAAATGGTGAGTAACTGCTTAATGGGTACCCTGTTTCCCTTTGGGGTGATGAAAATGTTCTAAAATTGGTGATGGTTATACTACTTGGTAAAGCTATTAAAAATTATTGAATTGCACACTTGAAATGGGTTTATTTTATAATATGTAAAATATGCTTCAATGAAGCTGTTAAAAATTATAAATCAATCAAAAGGATACGTTGTCCAAGCTGAGCCACTAGACTCAGCTGGACGAGGCACTGAGGGTGTGTGCTAGGGAGAGGCCACGTGTGAGTTGGGGCTCCCTAAAAAGCAGGTTTGTGCAGAGAGAACAAGCACATCATAGTGACCAGGCCCCGAGGGCTGCACCGAGGACAGCTGGGCTGGCACATCTGTCCAGCAGGCGAGAAACAGGGCAGCAAGAACTCCTCCCAAGGGATCACTGAGCCTGGGCTGTGTCTCCAGCAGCAGGTGGTCTTCACAGAGAGCAGACCCCTGCATGGGCGGGGCACAATACCAAGTGACCACCCCCTGCAAGCTGCAGATAACCCTCACTGGGCAGTGAGCCATGTGGACTCTGCTGTTTCACTTTGGTGGGGTGCCTGGGGAGGCTTCCTGAGGAGCTGGTCCCTCTGTTGGGTGGGCAGCAAGCACCTGGGCCTTTCTCACCTGCCTTCAGGGAGAGGCTCTCCTGGTATCCTGGCCCTCTGGGACATTCAAGGGCAGAGGCTGGCCAGGGATGGGCAAGGCCACCTGCTCATTCGTAATCCACGGAGTGGCCAAACCCTGGATGCTGGCTTACAGCAGACACAGCCCCCAGCGTGTACAGAAAGGGCACATGCACCCACAACACAGTGTTTACAGAAACAACAGCCAGTGGGCGGAGTCTTGTTAGCCTTCAGCTGGTGGGGGCGGGAAGCTGAGTCCCCACCGCCTGCCACCCCCCAACCACGGCCAAGCTGGCCTCTCTGGCAGAGGTCACTACACCCAACCTGGAGCCCGCCTCAGCCTGGCTTTGCCTACTCCCTGCTTTGAAGTCGCTGAGGCCCCTCTCTGGGTCTGGAAGCCATGTGGGGCTGACATGTCCTTGGTTTCTGAGGCTGCCCAGAAGGGATGGTGGGTGAGAAACTATTATCATTCCACTTTGCAGAGAATTTAAACCAAAAGCACCCTTTGTACATCAGGACTTCCCCCGAAGGGGCTCCAGCAGCTGTAGGCCCCGCTGCCTGGTTCTCCATCACCAGGGACGAGGTGAGGCCGGCTGGGTCCTTCCCAGCACAGCTTGTGCAGCAGGCGTGACCATCCCTAGAACCTGTCCATGGAGTCTGATCCTGGGAGCAAGACTCAGCAACCTCTGTCAGGTGCTTCCTGTCCCCCTGATTTACTGGTTTCCTGTGCTGCTCCAGTTCCCTCTGACCTCCGACCTCCCAACCTCAGAGCAGAAAGGCACCACAGGAACCCACAGGGTCTGGGGCAGTGGGGCCCAGTCGAGGGAGGGATGGCTGGAGGGGTGCCATTCCCTGCTGTCCAGGAGGCCCTGTGGGTGGAGGAGCTGGCCTCCAACATAGCTGCATGCCCTTCTGCAAGGACGCTCTGGGACCCACTAAGTGCCAGGCCTGGCCCAGGGGACCTTGGAGGAACCTCAGGCCAAGGACAAAGCAGCCCAGAACAGCCCTCCGCTCGCAGGTCCTGGGTCAGCCCTGTGAGGCGCCCAGGTGTTGCGTGGTCGAGGGTAACTCTGGGCCCCTCTGAAGGCCCCGGAGGTGTCTGGTGAAGAGCCCTGACAGTCTCCCCTGCGGTTCCCACACCCACTGGCTCCGAGCAAGGATGGGGGCCAGGCCTCCAGACCCAGCCTCTGTCCAGGAGGGAACAAACGAGTGGTCTGGGGTGTCTCCTTCCCCCCACTCCAGGATACCCAAAGCTGTCCACTCTGAGAAGGGCCTGGGGACCACCCATTGGGGCAAACAGACCTTGGCCCTGGTGCCCTAGGAGCTCTCACACAAGTGTCAGTTACTTGACCCCCAGTCCAGGCCTGCTGCCAGGAGAGGCCCCACTCAAGTCCTACAGGCAGAGGGCGCAGAAAGCTGTGTGCATCCGGCAAGAATCAATAGTGGACGCTGCCAGCTAGTGGGCCAGAGGGGGAGGAGGGACGGGACAGTCACGTGGTTGAAAATATCTGTACTAATCACTTGTTATGTAAAAGGGAGAGTAGCTTTACAGAGGAGAACCTGGTGGGTCAGGTTGACGTCACTGGTTTGGGCAGACACGGTGTAGAGCACAGAAGCTGAATCTCAGAATCATCAGACGAACCCCACATAGGGACAGGCTACCAAGTGACTGGCTGGATCTTTGAGGACCCCAGTGCTGGGAAAGGCAGAGACGGGCTGTGGGGTGCTTGAAGGCAAAGGGTCCTTGAGACTGGCGCCCAGGAGTACGGGAAGCGAGGTGGCCCCACCCATGCTCCTTGCTGTGCCCTGGTTACACAGGTCAGTCCTTGGCCTTACAAGATATACACTGGCCATCTTAGGAACACAACTGGGGCAACTGATGATCAGATGGTTTAGAAAAGTTAGAGCATGAGCACGAAAAAGCAGCTGTGGCAGAACATTAGCCCCGGGGAATCTGTTGAAGGTTGTGATGTGCTAGCTGTTTCTTTGAGTTGAAATCACATCAAAGTAAGTTTTCAAGGACAGGAGGGAGCTGGCAGGAGTGAACTATGTGGCTCAGACCGCCTGCTTCAGCAGCTCACCGCCCCTCTCTGAGCCTGTCTCCACACTGGAAGAGCACCGGGCCCTTCTCTGTGGGTGGCCGTGAGGACCTGTCTGGGAGGTGGTGGCCCCAGCTGAAAGGGGAATCGTCCACTTTTCAGGGCAGCCTGAGGGTCAGCCTCGGAGAAGTTGTAGGACAAGGCTCTGCCAGGTCAGCGTGGCAGGGTGGTCAGAGCCCTGGGTTGGGGATGAGGGGCCACAGATGAAGGCTGTCCCTAGGCAAGGGCTGTACAGGTCCAGGGACGACACACAGGATGGGAGCAGCCTAGGACATGCAGGTGGCACGTCTTGGTGGCTGCTAGTGGCTGGAGTGACCACTGTTCCCTCGGCCAGCTCTGGTGCCAGGCCTGGGCTGGCCCTCGGGAGATGGGCAGGCAGCCCCTCACCTGGCACGAGAGTGACAGCTGCCATAAAAGGCTTGGAACACAGCCACCACTGCCTAGCAGGCTGGGCGGAGCAGGGGAGAGAATTCAGCGGGAGGTGAGGCAGGCCCCATGTGCCATCTCCGTGTCTTGGCATCTGGTGACTGGGAAGGTGGCCCCAGAAATGCAGGTGATGGAGGCTCTTCTCAGCAGGCTCTGGGGTGTGGTCCTGCCCACCAGGACCCATGTGGGGCCCTCTGCTGACCCTCAGTGGTGATGCAGGCCTGGCAGTTGCTGAGTGACCTCTTTGGGCTCCAACCCCTTGCCTCCATAGCCAGTACAGCAGGCACAGAGGAAGCCACCTGAGGGTCCCTGGAGGCTGCAGGTCAGGCAGAGCCCATCAGGGAGAGCCCCTTCCTGCGTGGAGTCCACAGGTTTCAGGTGGTGACATATATATATCAGAGCTCACCCCTGCTCCCAGAGAGGTCTGCACCCCTGCTCCCAGCCCTGCCCTGGGAGCTCCTCACACCACAGCAAGGCCAAAACTGGAAAGCAAGTGGCCCTGGGTCCATCCATCCACACAAGGACATCTTCAAGGGGCCAGAGCCTACGTACACATGCACCAGACCTGCAAAGAGGCCTGCTCTAGGGGACAGGGAGCCCAGTGCCCCGCAGCTTGGCAACAAACAGGAAACAGGCATGGTAGTCATCTCAAGACAAACAGTGGGGGCCAGCTGTCCCGCCACCCCAGGAGAAGGGGCGCCTCCCCAGACCCACTGCCCACGTGGTGATGGGAAGGCAGAGCGGCACACTCCAAATACGTGGGAGGCTTTATTGTCCCAGCAGAAAAGACAGAGCCAGTACCCCTCCTGCCCGACCCTGGGCTGGTGGGGACTCCCCCAGGCCCCCTCCCACTGTGGCCCACAGCCAAGGAGCGTGGGTGACAGAAGTGGACAGTCCCAAGTGCCTGGGATGGACAGAGAGCGCTGCCCCGCCACCTACAGCATGATCATCTCCAACACCACGATGACACACCGTATGTGACGCCACCCGCATCTTGAGGCTTCCTCCCCCTGGGGATTCTGGGGCTAACACCCACACTCAGATTCTGCTTGCGGCCAGCAGGCAGATGCAGCCTGAGTGCTAGGGCCCCTCCCTGGGGGCTGCACGAGCATCTGCCCAGGAGAAGCCAGTGAGCGAGATGGAAGATTTGCAGGGGTACAGGGCAGGAACGGGGCAGCGTGGGTGCGTGGATCTCTGCTGACAGCTCCAGGCACCCCATGTGGCCTGGCTTCACACAGGGACACTCAAAGCCCTGAGGGCAGCTCCTCCTGCAGAGCAGTCTCTCCAGGAGCATCAACAAGCCCTGTGCGAATCAGGGCGTGAGGGGCGCTGCTGCCCAGCTTCCTGGAGCTGCTGGACTGCGCTGGGGGTCAGCAGTGGCTTGGATCCCCGACTGGCTGGCTGTGGCTCCACTGAGACAGCTGGAAGGCACTGGGGGCCCAGGAGGGCATCTTCCAGGGAAGGAGATGCTTAGGGGCGAGAGTCTCAAGGACACTTGAGTGCACCCTGGGAAGGATCCCCTCCACCCCATGACAGGGTGGGGTGCCAGTGAGCAGCCAGAAAGACCTGCCAGCCCACCCCACTGGGAACGGGCATGGTGGGCAGAGGCAGGGCTCTGCACCCCCTCCTAGGGTCTGGGTATAGACTGGGGTGGGGGGCAGGACGGGGCTCCTCGATAGGCCTGGGGGGCCGGTGTGCACCAGGTTAACTGTGCCATCACAACAGGTCAGCAGGGGGTTCCCGAGGCAAATGTGCTGGTGCTGGAGCGTGGGCCGCTGGCCTGGCTGGCCGTTCCCGCATCCTCCTGCTCACCACTCCCACGACCTCAAAGTCAGGAGGAGATGCGACGGGCAGGGCCCCGGCAGGGCCTGCAAAGGCCCCAGACAACCAGGGGCAGGAAAGCAAAGAGCAGGACCACGTGCTACCCTGACACCCTGGCAGGAGGTGGTGCTGGGCTGGCTGGTGGCCAGGGTCCCTCAGTCCTGCTTGTCCCCTCTCTGCCTCCAGGGGTAGATGAGCTCCCCGAAGAACAGCTTGCGGCACAGGGAACCCCAGGAGTGCTTGGGGTGGCAACCACAGGTGGGGAGGCGGTAGGTGTGCACCACGCGACTGTAGGGCAGGGGGTTTATCTGGAAGCACAAGGGCAGCAGTCAGCCGGGACACAGCCCCCAACTCCCTGGGAGTCCAGCTCTCTAGGCCCGGCAGGCCTTCGTGGGGGGTCCCCGGGCTGGACAACCATGGGGCAGGGCCAGCTCTGTGCCAGATGCGCTCTCGCCTGGGGTACACGGGGGTCAGGGTGAGCGGCCTGGGAGG
Source organism: Balaenoptera acutorostrata (assembly GCF_949987535.1). Lineage (NCBI taxonomy): Eukaryota > Metazoa > Chordata > Mammalia > Artiodactyla > Balaenopteridae > Balaenoptera > Balaenoptera acutorostrata. The sequence continues at coordinate 39,406,155 of NC_080078.1, forward strand.
CAGGCTTGGGCCACGGTCAGGCGTGCTCTGCTCTGGCCCGGCTACGGGGCGCCGACCCCTCCATTCCAGGACTCACTCAGCTCCCTGGAGCCTCCTCAAGTGAGAAGTGTCTCAGGACACCCCCGAGAAAACCACACAGGGCCCGGCTGCCTCAGCATCTGACCTCTCCCCTCAGGCCAACCGGACGCCTGCATCCAGCAACACAGGCACCTGGCCTGCTCCCTCCCGCAAGACAGGCCCCAGACTGCTTAAGATAAAGGAGCTCAACAGAGTAGGCCTCAGGTGTGTCCTGAGGCCTTTGCCAAGTCTCTGCTATTCCGCCTGGAAGGAGAGCCTGGGGGCCCAGGGCAGGAGACAGGGATGCAGGCCCAGCAGGCAGGTGCCCTGGGTGGTTGAGGGTGTCCGGCACAGCATAGGGAACCCCATACATGGGCCCTGCTGGAGGAGGTTCCAGGCACAGAGGATCATGGTGCCCAGAGGCCTTGGGGGTGGGCGAGCCTCCCCCGGGCCCCACCCCTCAGCTCTGCTGGGCCCTCCTGCCTGCACCTCACCCAGGCCCGTGAGGCCCACACCCAGGGCGGCACAGAACATGCCTCAGAACATGGGCGGCCTCATGGCGGGCAACAGCATGAGGGCTGCGTGGAAGCCTTACCTGCATCAGGAGGCGGAGGGGCCTGCCAGTCTCGTGCTCCAGGACTCGGAACTTCACACCGGCTGTAAGGAGAGCAAGGTCCCCGTGAGGGAGGGTGGCCCTCCAGGGCTCCCAGGGCCCCGCAGGCCGCCCCCACCAGCGCTCCTGCTCCGAGCGGCACTCGGAGGGCTACAGGCTGCCCGGGCAGCAGCTCGCCTCTCCAGCCCATCCTTCCCATCTGCCTCCTTGAGCTGCAGCCTGGCCCTCGTCAGGGCCTCCTGCAGAACTGCACTGAGAGACCAAAGCCGTGGGTCTGGCAGGCGGGGAAAAGCCGGCAGGTTGTGCTGCTTTCTGAGTAGGACGGGGGTTTTCCCAGAGTGGACGAGGCACTTGCTGGGTGGTGGGCACCCTGCTGGCATCTCAGTGCCTTCCAACTGCTGTGTGCACGGCTGACTCAGGGACCCACCTCACTCTGGCCTGCGGTGTGGGCTCTCAAGCCTGGGGATTCCCAAGGCGGAAGGTTCTTGAAAGGAGAAACAGGAGCTAATTATCAATTGATGAAGAGGCCCCAAGGCAAACTCGGTGGAGAGAAGAGGCGGCATCTGTGGCCTTTTATGTGAAGTTAAAAGGACTCTGCTCTAGCCGTGAGCTGAGGGCTGGGAGAGGAAGGTGCTGGGTCCGGGCTCTCCACCTGCCTGCTTCCAGGCGTGCTGAAGTGTGGGTGGGGGCTGGGGGACCAGGGAGCATGGGCAGCACTACACATGGGCCCCTGGCCTGGGCCACCTGGGGGTCTGTGGAGAACGTGGCTTGGAAAAAGGGTTTGAGGACATCCAGCGGGCAGACTCAAGGCCCAAAGCCCAGGGAACATGCACATTCATGTCTTCTGACTCGGAACTGGCTGGGAGCAGCAGCCGTGAACTCTGGCGTGTGGCCGAGCTGCCGGTTGCAAACTAGTCCAGGGCCTCCTGGGCATGCTGGTCAGCTCAGGGGCCGTGCCAGCAACTCCTCAAAGTTTCCCGTTATGTTCAAAGCCCCTGAACTCGATGAGCCAACCCACAACTCAGTGACCAGCTGGGTCAGGCCTCCCTAGGCCTGCCGTGGGGACAGCCTCCCGTCAGGGGGATTTGGCCAACCTGTGGCTGGTGTCAGCATGCAAACAGGGGCATCGCCTGCAGAGGGGATGGCAGAAGCAGCTGGGCTGGTGCGTGTTGTCCCCGCAGGTGGTGGCCTGCCGGGGGCGGGGTGGGAGACACGCCTGTCACACAGCTCTGGCCAGCCCGGCGTCCTCCACCCTGGCCGGTCCCCTCCAGGAGGAGGGGCACCAGCAGGCACACACAGCTCCACACAACCACACGAGATAGGTCTTTTCTGAGCCACTTTCAGGCACCACCTACAGGACTACTGCAGACAGACCTCAGAGCAAACGTCCACACTCGTCACAGGGGAGGCTGAGGAGGCGGGAGGGCTACCTGTACGGCCTCTGAACCTGAGGGCAGGGGGCCTCTCCCTCCAGCTCACGCCCTGGGACCAGGCTCTTGTCCTCCCTGCCCGCCCCACACACTGCCACATCCAGGGCCCACAGGTGCGCTGCCTAGCCAGCACGCAGACCTACCTGCGAGCCTGTAGGGCCGGCAGAGCCGGAGGCCGAGTGAGTACAGCGGCAGGGAGTTGATGAGGTCCACAAGCAGATGGATCAGGCCCTGCACAGTGACCACCAGGAGCCGGAGCTGCATCACAGACAGTGCTCAGGGTCTCTGACCTGGGACTGTGGCCACAGCCACACTGCATGCCCCTGAGCAGAACAGCCTGACGGGTCCCAAGAGGAGGGCAGGGACCCTGCCCTGAACCTGAGGCCTGAGCACAGGGAGGCAGGGAAGCCACAGGCTGGAGCGGTCTGCCCTGCTGCCAGGTCAGAGGAGGTGGTGCTCCAACCCAGGGAAACGTGCCACTGGGCCCTCAGCCCAGCCACCTGGGGGCCACTCCCCTCCTGCTGTCTGTGCTCGCCTCCCCCATACCACGGGAGACCCCTGCCCTCCGTGAACCCAGCTGCGTGTCCCAGAGCAGTAGTGGGTGGTGTCCCCCCCGGGTGGGACCCCTGCCTGTTCCAGGGCCAGCACACACTGCCCAGAGTCCAAAACAGCCACACCCCATGTGGCCGGCAGGGATGGACGACCTGCCCACAGCTGCTGGCAGTCACCACTCCAAGCACTGTGGGCTAGGTCCACTGGCCAGGTGACACGCCCAGCACCCCCATGGTACACAGCACTTGGCTCACCAGTGTGAACACCAAGTAGTACAGGGCCGTGGTGGGCAGAAGGAAGACCAGGATGGTGAACAGCAAGGTCCCAATGAACAGCTACAGGGAGAAAGGATGCAGCATCAGCAAAAGTCTCGTGCTGGGCGACAGCCCTGCCAGCACTAGCCACACCCCTGCTACCCATCCCACCAAATCCATCCTGTAACTGAGCAGAGATGGAATGCCTGCCGGCTTCCTGAGACCACTTGGGAAAGCCCACTCAGGACAGCTCTCTCCAGTACTGGGAGGGACACCTGCCTCCAGACCCGGTGACGCGTGGGGTGACAGGGGTTGGGGAGACCAGCTGACAGGGTATACAGCCTGTACACCAAAGATAGAAGGGTGGTGAAAATTAGGCAGCAAAAAACATGCCCTGGAAGGCAGCACTCAGGGTCCCCGTGTCAGGTCTGAGCAAGCTAATGGGACTAGCCAGAGCCAAGCCCCGTGCGAGGTCACCTGAAGCGCCGGCAGCCCTGTGGCCTCCCGAGAGCAGGGTCCATCCCCGCCTGGGCAAGGTTCTGCCCTGTCTGAGGCCCCGCATACACCCTACCCCTTGCAGCTCCCCGCACACCCCGGAGCCCTGCAGAACAGGAGTGAGGTTGCCCCTTGTGGTGCCTGAGCAGCTGCACCGGCCCATCTGAAGGGGCAGCTGGACTGGAGCTGGAGCCAGTACCTGGTCCAGGTCATAGGAGCAGGAGTCCACGCGCTGGCGCAGAACATTCCACTTCTTCCCTCGGAACAGGCGCCAGAGTGAGGACAGGCCATGGATCTTCAGGCAGTATAGCCTGCACGACGTGGTACCATCAGAGCTGGGCTGGTGACCCCATGCCCACCCGGCCCCGGAAGCCTGTCTGTGGTGCCCAGGGCTCGGGGGGCTGCACTGGGTCAGCCCGCAGGGGTGGGGGGTTGCACACCCACCTGGCGCCATAGACATAGAAGCAGTAGATGTGGAAGGTGAGGAGGGCTATGATGTCTGAGAGGATGGACAGGGCGACCGTCAGGCCCAGGCAGGCTGAGAGGCCCACGTGCCACAGGATGCGCTCAATGAAGGGGGACATGAGGTGGATGTAGCCTGGTGGGATGGGGGTCAGCCTTGAGGGGGGAGCCCAGGGAGGTCCTGGTCCCCCCAAGTCCACCATGAGGATGGCTGCCCCAAGCTTCTGGAAACTGTGAGTGGCCAGCACAGCACAGCAAGGCTCCACACACGGGATGCTGGGTCAACAGGAAGCAGAGACCAAGGGGACAGGGCCTGGCTGGGCCCCACTGCCCCCCCTCAGCTAGGGTCTGTGTCCCTGGGGGCATGGGCTTCAGGAGCCAAGGTGTGGGTCAGTGGGGCTGGGTGAAACCCCGAGGCGGCCCACCTGACCACTGGCACTCACTGATCCACAGGTGGATGTGGTACAGGAAGAAGCGGCCCAGCACCTGGTCCAGAGCCCGGTTCATCTTGAGCCCAGCGGGTGCGCCCATCAGCCACTGTAGCAGATGCTGGAGCTCCTTGGCCACGTGCTGCGAGGACACATGAGGGCCACACCGTCCATCAACTGGCCCCACCCCGGTTACCCATCTGGGTGACCCTGCGTGAGAGTGAGGGGGTCAAGCCCATCAGGGGCCCCCGTAGCAGGTGGGCGGGGCGGGAGGTGGGTGCTGGAGGGTCCCGCAGAGGGAAGAACAATGTCAAGTGAGGACCAGAGATAGCACAGGGACCCTCACAAGCAAGCAGAGAGGCCAACTACTGTCCTGGCCGCCCCAGGAGGAAAGCTGTGCCAGCCCTGGGGGGGCAGGCCTGCAGGACTCCTAGCCTCATCACCAACACTGAGGCCACAGGACCGACATCCCTGCCCCACAGTCTGCCACCTCCCTCCCACGTACCAATGCAGGCCTTTCCCAACCCTGGGTGAAGGCCTCTGCCGTGTCAGGAGCAGTGAGAAGGGGAACAGAATGTTCTTTATAAATAGACCTTATTTAATATTTAAAGGATAAGAGCTTGGCGGCAGGAAGAGGCTTTCATTTTTAAATTAAATATTTATATTTCTGAGCAATTTTGCAAAAGGGAGGCCTAGGATGAAGCTGGCCAAAAGGCAGAGCATGGATGAGCAGGGCGAAGCAGCCAAGCCCCCTCCCCAGCCCCTGGGTCCTCCCTCCTCCCTCCTGGGCCAGGCCTCCCTGAGAAGCTACGGGACTCTTGGCCTGTAGGCGCTCCTGCCTGCAGGGTCCTGGCCTGGCCACAAGCAGGCCCAGTGCACACTTGTGCCTGGATGCTGATGACAGCAGGCAGCGGCTGAGCCCACAAGGACCTTGCAGCCAGGCTGCAGCCGCTCTACCACACCCAGGGCCAGGAGCCCCACAGAGGCCTGGGCAGAGGGGGCGGGGGGGTGGGGCACTGAGGGACCAGAGGGGCTGCCCTAGGCAAGAAGACAATCTCCCAACAGAAGTGACAGGGCCTCCGAAGGAGGCAGAGAAGACGAAGGCTCAGAGCCAGCACGGACAGACCGTGGGAGAACGACTGTGGAAGGGAGAGGAGGCTGGGGCAGTGCCCAGGCCCTGGGAATGGTGCACAGACTGTGCAGGGCAAGTTCAGGAGCACAGCCGATGAGCTGGTGCCTCTGGCTCTCAGCATGGGAGCTGCAGAATTGGTGCTGGGAGCAGGGTGGGAGGCTGAGCTCGACCACACAGACACCTGGACGCACACAAGGTCTCTGTGACGCTGACTGTGCAGAGCGCCCAGGCCGAAAGTGAGCCACCCCGAAGAGCCAGGAGAGCAGAAATGGTCATGCACGGTGGGGAGGCAATGGGGATGCCATGACACTCAGCCTGGCAGGGAGGTGGCTCCCCCTAAAATCTCCAACACAAGGGGGCTCCAAACAGCCCACCTTCAGGAAGAGGCCAGGAGCTGGAGGGCCCGGGTCTACACAGCCCCACCTATTCTGTAAGACACAGCAGCTCCTAGGGGACTTGTCTGGGGTCAGGGGTGAGCTGCTCTGGCTGGCTGAGGGGCCTCTGCTGCCCCCAGGAAGGGTCCTGCCCCTCAACCCTGGGAAACAGGTGTTCAAGTACACCTCAGCCAACTCACGTCAGCCACAGGGATGAGGGCATCAGCCAGCTGCCCGATGAGGTCCTTCCTGTGGAGCCAGGACAGCAGCATGAGGCCAAGGGCCACATCCAGGAGCACAGAGACAAGCATGTTGGCCTTCCTGGAAGGAGGGGTCCAACAGGAGCGAGTGGTGAGGGTGGCATGGCCGGAAAGGGTCAGCTTGGGCAGGCCTGCTGTGGGGAAGGGGCTGGGCCCATGGCGCGTCTGGCCACTGTGGAGACCAGGGCAGGCCCCTCACCTCATCAGCTGGGCAGGGTTCTTAGCCTTCCGGGTGCTGAAGATGAGTGTGAGCTGCTCCAGCCGGTGCCTGAGCTGCTCACACGTGGAGAGTTTGCTCCAGATGAAGGACAGTGGCCACAGCTTGAACACCCTGGGGAGGAGGGGAGAAGGATGGGCCTCCGGGTCCTCTGGGGTTCTTCTGCCCGCCAGGGAGGGAGGGCCATCTCAGCTGTGGCCAATATCCCTCAACGTGCAGAGAGGAAGGGCCCTGGTAGCCCCAAATACCAGTAGCCACACTCCTGAACTCAGCGGGGTGGGGACATGGGGGGAGGACCCAGGTGGGCAGCCCAGCGTGGGTTGCGGTCGCTCACGACCATCAACTGGGAACGCAAGGTGCTGACTCCAGGCACTGAAGCTGAGTGCCTGCAGGACGGGTGTCCGTGTTGAGGGTTTCAGCTGACCTGACTGTCCAATGAGACTGATCTCTCACGCAGCAAAGAAAGCACCAGACACTTCACAGACATGCAGGCATTGAGGGGAGATGTTCTCAAGCAAAGGTGGAGAAAGCGTCCAATGGCAACTCAGAGCCTGGCTCCCACCCAGAGCCCCGCTGCCGGCAGGAGGGACCTCGTGCAAAGTGCAGAGCCGCCAGATGACCATGCTCAGGCCCTCGGGAGGAAGGAGGTCTTGACCTTGAAGGTCTGAAGCTTCTGTCCTCAGCCAAGCCACTCTGACCCAATTCCAAGAGTGAAGTGTGGTCTGCACCGCACCCCCCGTTCCAGTCCAGTGGAAGGCAGCCTCGCATGGGCTGCAGAGAACCCCATGCAGGGTCTCCCTGAGGTTCAGGCCAGCCCTGGGCAGCAACAGCCATGCCCCACATGGACGTCACAGGGCTCTGACCTCTGCCAACAGCCAGCACCTGCCTACCTAAGGGGCAGATCGGGATTCAGGGCACTCGAGCGGTTCAAAACCTTTCTTGCATTCTTTGAGAGCTGACAAAAGGAACTTCTCTTCCCAAAGTTGCACCCAGGCCCAGACACACTTTCACACGATTCACTCCAAGGGGCTGTGAAGCTCTGAAACCCACCACGCAGGTCAGGATACCCAGCAGCCCCCACAGCCCAAGGTGGTGTGCACACATAGCTGCTGGGGTCTCTTTGCAGGGACAGGCCCAAGCGCTCCCAGAGCCCCTGGTGAGCCGGCGAGGCCAGTCCCCAAACCTGACAGCCGAACCCCTAGACCTGAAGATGGAGCACAGTTGTCCCGTACCAGGTGGTGCCACCAGGGAGGTGGCTTCTCACAGAGAGAGTGTCCTTCGGCTAACTCGCCAGAACATCCGCGTGCTGCCCCAGCATCCCCAGGGCCCCCAGGGGCTTTTACAAATCCCTCAACCAGGCCCGCAGCCAGGAGTGTTCCGGTAATTCTAGAGAGCGGCCCAGGGTGGGGACCACGCCCCCAGCCACCCAGACAGCGAGTGGATGCTGTCCCACAGCCTCCCAGGGCTGCCTCTCCTGCGAGGCCGAGGCCAGGGAAGCAGGTGGGCCTGTGGGTCTGCAGGAGGACAAGCAACTCCCCAGCAAGGCAAACAGTGGCCCCTGCGCAGCAACAACCCGGGTCTGTTCATCATCTAATTCTCCTTTCAGAGGCCTGAGCTGTCTGAGGGTCACCATGTATCCCTACTCAGTGTGTCCCACGCAACCACAGGGGCTTCCAGGAAGCCTAGCTTTGCCACAGGAGCGAGGGGCACCAGAACAGAAACCACCACTAGGGTGTCCTCTGAGCTACAGTGGGGAGGGAGCGTGGGATGAGAGTCGGGGTGCAGGGGGCAGTCGTGAGCCTCAGAAGGGCCATCTGGGCCTCCATGACCCCTGCACACCAAAGGGTGGGCCTAGGCCTCAGGGGCCCGACTCTCCCTCGCCTGGCCCAGGGGCACCTACCGACAGGCACTGGCAGCCGAGACGAGAGACAGCAGGCAGGCCAGAAGCAGGCAGACAGGCCCTGCTGCCCACTTGGCCAGCTCCACGAGGATGCTGGCCTCCACGCCCTCCGACTGCCAGTGGCTCAGCCGCACGGGGCCCTCATCGAACCGGTCACTTTGGAAGAGTGCCTCGCTACGCGCCACTGTGTCAAAGACAGCAGCCAGGCCCCCCGCGCTGGCTGTGGTGTCCCCAGCCTGGCGGTCGGGCAGGACTGCGGGTGGGTGCAGTTGGGACAGCAGCACCTTGCGCTGGTCGTAGAAGATAAGCATGACCTGGTCCTCGCCAGAGGCGGCATGGGAGGTGGGCCCCTGCCAGTGGGTGGCCTTGCAGCTCCAGGACTTGCTGCCTCTCTCCCGGCATAGCTGGAACCAGGGCTTGTGGGAGAAGATGGCACCCAGGCCCTCCAGGAAGTGGCCCAGGCTCTCCTCCGGCTCCTGCCGGCGGTGGCACCAGGTGCCCAGCACAGTCACGCCCACCTGACTGGCCTGCTGCACCTGGGCCAGGAGCTCCTTGACCTGGATGGGTATGAAGGGAAAGTGCACCACAGCCAGGACCACGGCACTGCTCTGCTCCGGGACCCACCGTCCAACCAGGAGGCCGCTGTCTGCCGAGGCACAGCACGTGGGGAAGAAGGCCTTGAGCACCATGCCAGGGCCGCTGGAAGAGAGGAGGGGCTCAGCTCAGAGCTGCTGCCGCTGCCACCGTGACCCGAGGACCCGGGGTGGCTGGCAGTGCTGGGGCTGCAGGTCCTGGCCAACAGGTGGCCCTGACAGACACATCCACGTGGCCACTGGGCCCACAGGTGGGGGCGACCCAGTTTTGGGTCTGGTCACGAGGCTGGCAGGGGGGCCCGGCTGTCCATCTCTGCCCCTGGCTGCTGTGAGTACAGGCCCAGGCCACTCCCATCCCTACCCTGAGGCAGGGCAACGCTTCCTCACTCCAGACACAGGCAGGCTGATACACGTGAGGTTACGTGACCTGCTCACCACCACTCACAGGCTGTGCTGGGTTGAGCACAAGGGTTTAAATTTTTTTTTTTAATAGTAATCTTTTATTTATTTATTTTTTAATATTTATTTTTGGCTGTGTTGGGTCTTCGTTTCTGTGCAAGGGCTTTCTCTAGTTGCGGCAAGCGGGGGCCACTCTTCATCGCGGTGCGCGGGCCTCTTCACTATTGCAGCCTCTCCCGTTGCGGAGCACAGGCTCCAGACGCGCAGGCTCAGTAGTTGTGGCTCACGGGCCCAGTTGCTCTGCGGCACGTGGGATCCTCCCAGTCCAGGGCTCGAACCCGTGCCCCCCACACTAGCAGGCAGATTCTCAACCACTGTGCCACCAGGGAAGCCCCAAGGGTTTAATTTTTGTTTTTAGGGAACTGATTAGTTTTTGATGTGTAGCACATGGAAAAATCTACAATCTCATTAACAATTAAAGTAATTTAAATTAAAAATCGAACAAACCTTGATTTACTTACTAAGCTGGCAAGAATAAAGATGAACATTTAAACAAATTGCTGCTGACCTGAGGGAAATCAGACGCGTGCACATTGCTGGCAGCTGTGGGCATTGGTACAGGTGCCCCAGAAGATGCCTGGGGACATGCCTGGTGCCAAAGCCCACCTCCCTTCCCAGTGAGCCCCCTGGAGGAGGCTTGGTGCTCAGGGAACAGGTTCAGCTCCATGGGGCTTCTGCTTCTACCCCAACCCTCCAGCCTGTGGCTGTGCCCATCCTTCCCTGGGAGCCCCATCCTCTTGTCACAGCTGAGCACCTCCTTCAGGACTACCTATTCCCCCAACCAGGTAGTATTCTAGAAATGGGGGTGGGAGAAGTTCTCCAGCCCTGGAGAATGGCTGAGGGGACACCAGCCTTCCCAGGACCTCTGAGCAGCAAGGACATCCCCGAGCAGCTGCGATTCCTGAATCCTGCAGGACTGTGAGCCCTGCCTTGCACAGGAGTCAGCTCACTGCGGATGTGGATTCTCAGTAAGCACCTCATTTCCCACCTGAGCACTCCTAGACAGGGCCTGACGGGCAGGAGGTTCACCTTGGTGAGGGTTCACCTTGGAGCGCGCCCTTTCCTAGACACTAACGACGCCGCTGTGTCAGCACAAAGGGCAGAGCAGCTGCCCTGAGCTAAGGCCCCCAAGTTGGAGCTACACCTGAGAGAGGGACACAGGCCCCAGACAGAGCCTGGCCCTCCAGGCCCCAGTGCTCAACAGGCCCTCGGAGAGAGGGGGACAGAGAGGGACGCACATGTTGGGGAGGTGCGACATTGAGGGAGCCCTTTCCTGAGGGTCAGGGGGGCTCTGGAAGGGGCCTCAAATGCCCAGGGCTTAAGAGGCAACTGGTAGGACTTCCATGGTGGCGCAGTGGTTAAGAATCCGCCTGCCAATGCAGGGGACACAGGTTCGAGCCCTGGTCTGGGAAGACCCCACATGCCTCGGAGCAACTAGGCCCGTGTGTCACAACTACTGAAGCCCACGCGCCTAGAGCCCATGCTCTGCAACAAGATGCCACCGCAATGAGAAGCCCATACACCGCAACGAAGAGTAGCCCCCACTCGCTGCAACTAGAGAAAGTCCGCCCACAGCAACGAAGACCCAACGTAGCCAAAAAATAAATTAATTAATTAAAAAAAAAAAAAAAGGCAACTGGTGAAGCTGCTTTCCTCCCCTGCAGTCCAGAGCGGGGCTGGAGGGGCGAGGCTTCTCCCACCTGTGCGTGTTGACAGAAAAGCATCCCTCTGAGTCCAGCAGCAGCTGGACTCCCAAATGCCCCTCCCCCCCAGAGACCAGAGAGGGCAGGCAACATGGGTGTCAGCAGGGGAAAGCCTGGAGCCCAAAGGCAGCCCCGGGGCTAAGTTCCTGTGGCCATCAGCAAGGGCATCAAGGACCACCTTGTCTTACTGACACTTCTGCACAGGCATCGTGAGAGGCACAGAGCAATTCTGCCTGTGAGGATCCCAGTACATCTCGCTTGGTGACCACCATGGGGGACCAGCCATCATGGTCCAAGCCTCTCAGCACCAGCCTGTCGGGACCCACCAGCTCAGCCAAATGACACAATCACACCCTGCTCAGGGACTCCTTTCACAGGAGCTAAGGAAAACTGCCCAGAGCTACTGTCAGAAAATAAACACAACTGGCCTAACAGTGAGCAGATGCTCTGGGCGAAGCTGGTTACACGGTGGGTTCACTTTCAGAAAATTCACTGAGCTGTACACATACGATCTGTGCACTTTCTTTGTGTGTTTTATGCTTCATCTACAAAGTTTACCTTAAAGAAAAAAAAAAAGCTCCTCCTGTCTGGGGAAGAGCGGAGGGCAGAGGTTGGTGTTCCCATCTGTGGGGTAGTGAGAGAGAACTCTTAAATCACGGGGTAAGTTCCCATCCCCACCTCTACCTCAGCCTCTGGGAGTGACCAACACAAAGAAGTCTGCTCAGATCAGACAGCCAGGAAAAGATGAAAGAGGAGGCAATCGATAGCAGAGGTGCAGATGGGAGAAAGCGGGGCAGTAACACGAGGCCATGTGCATCTTTAAAGACTGTGATAAAAACAAGGGCACAGGCCTGGGAAAGCTGCCTGTGTTATGAATGACACCTGGTTCCCTGTGACTCAGCCCATTCCAGATCAGTCAGGCCATGCAGTCACTAGAACAACCCTCCCCGCATAACCTGAACTCAACCATCTACCTTGTGAAGTGGACATCCTGTCATCCTCCACAAGAACTGATTCAGGGCAAAAGCCCAGTTATGACTGGCCAGGGACATCTCACTGGCTAAAACAGTCCTCTGCGGAGCCTCCTGGTCACCGCTCCTCAGTAGCTCACAAGAATTCATTGTTACTCCATGTGTTTGTGTTTAAAAAACAACAAGCATTCAGTAAAGAATGCTCTTCCCCTCTCTCATTTCAGAAAAATGGACACGAATGTAGGGCTCTGGTTTTTGCCCTGTACTGCAGTCAGGAACAACTGTAAAGCTCTGACAGCCAGTTCCATTGACCATGAATGCCCTTCCAAAGGGTCCACATAGGGACCCGGGTTGGGGTGGGCCAGAGGGAACCGGCCGGCCGGCCGCCCTTCACCCCACAGGGCTGGGGTCCAGACTCCCCGCCAGGGCATCCACGCGGCCCGGCCACAAACTCGGGGCTGGGCGGGCGGGCTCCTGCAGGGGCTGGCGGGTCCTCACTGCCCTCCCAAGTCTCAGGCCCACCCTGGCCAGCGGCGTCCCCATTTTACAGATGAGGAAATAAAGGCTCCGAGAGGCAAAAGGCCTGCGCCGCCTCCGGAAGGAGGCTCCGGAGACCCTCGGGCTCCCGGGCCTGCTCCCGTGGCCGCCGCGGCAAGAGTCGGGACCCATAGCCCGGAGGGGGCGGCTCCCCAAGGTCGCGCCGCAAGGACGCCGGCCCGCCCCCCGATTGCTCACCGGCTGCTCCCGGTCCGCGCCCTCAGCTGGCGGGGTCGGGATGGGGTTGGGGACCGCGTCGGGCGGGCCCGGGCGAACAGCAGCGCTCGCAGTCCCCAGCCCCGCCTCGGCGGCGCCGCGGGACACTAGCCCCATTTCCGTCCGCTCCCGGCGTTGCCGCGCGACGGTCCTCCCCCAAAGGTGCCCGGGCTGCCCGCCGGCCCTCGCCTGAGCGTTCCGTGAACGCAAGGTTCCGGTCCCCGGAGCCGGTGGCCCGTGCACACAGCGCCCTTGTTCCTCCTGCGTCCTTGTCCTCCCCATGCCCTGTGCACAACGTCCTTGTCCCCCATGTCCTTGTCCCCCTCGCAGCATCTTTGTTCCCCCTCCAGTCTACCCACAGTGTCCCCAACACCCCTGCCTTCCAGTTCCCCACCTTCCCACAGCCACCAAACCTCCCCATGCCTGGTTTCTTCATCTGAGGGATCCAGTAGACCTGACATTTGAGGGTCCCAGACCTCACCTTGTCTCCACCATCCCAGGGTGAAAGGACCCCCAGGCCCTGGGTGGGGTCCCAAAAGAAGCTGCCACCCCAGCCCCAGACTGGCCCCTTCGCACCCCAGTCCCTGCAGAGGCCAAGTGAGCTACGAAGGTTGGAGGGCCAGCCCAGGGTCTGAAGCCATCTGATCTGATGGTCAGGAGGCGTCCCTGGCCCCTCCTGTTCCAGGGGACAATACCCCTAGCACCAGCAGCAACTACTAAAGTTTACGGAGCACCTGCCCCACACACTTCCTTACACTGACCCACTTAATACTGCCCCACCTTTGCAGGGGCCGGGACATATGGAAGGGAACTTGTCTGGCAATGGCCTAAACCACAGACCCCTGAGACCATCCCCTCACCAGCCCCCAGGGGCAGGACTAGGCACTGGCCCTTTCCCCTGAAGACCACCCACTGGAACTAGGAGCCTGGCTGGGCCCCTGACTCAGAGTAACCCCACACACCCCCTACCCCTTCCGGCCTCATTTTCCTGCTATTTTTAAGCAGCAGGAGTCTGTCCTCACAGGAAGGCTCTTCTGCACTTGACCACTGCCCAGAACTCTCCAAGCAACCCCACCCATGAGCTTGGAGCTGTTTGATCCTCATTTGCAGTGGAGAAAATGAAGGCTCAGACAGTCTCACGTGGGAGAAGTGGACCAGGAGCATGGAGGCTTCCAACCCAGCCATGTGTCACCCCAGGGCACCTCTGGGGGGGCCCCTCCTCTGCTCCCCCCTTACCTCAGCTGGGCTCAGAGAAGCTTCGGGAGGCTTGGCACCTGGGGCGCCTCTGAAAATGGTGGACAGTGCAGGGCCGCACCCCTGCCCAGGCTGCCCAGCCCAGCCCAGCCCAGCCCGGCCCTGCCTGCCCAGCCACACCCTCCCTGCCTGCCTCTGTCTGATTAGGAGGCTGGGGCTGGGGCACCTGGTGAGAGATCCTGCCTGGGTAAGTGCTGGTAGCTGGCCCAACACGCTGAAGATCTCCAGGCTTCAGCTGCCGGCCCCAAAGCGCAGGTCTCCTGGGCCTTGGAGGCTGGGAGGCAGCTGATGCAGGCTGCCGACCAAGTCTGAATCCTCTTCAGGAGGAAGACAAGAGGCCAGGCCCGGGCCCGACAGCAGTGCTCAGGAGTGTCAGCAAATGTGCAAGGTCAGGAAGGCATGGCCAGCAGCCCTGGAGGACCCTGCAAACCCTGAACATTTCTCCTGTCGTGGTCCAAACCCCGGGGACTGGACCCACGCACAGTGAGGGGCTGCTCCCGTTCAAGCCCACCAGATCAGGCCAATTCCAAGTGGGACTGGTACACTTTGATGTAGCCGTCCTCTGCGTCCGCCACCATGAGCTGGCCCTGGGGCACAAGGCCACACCCAGGGGCCACCTCAGCCCCTTGGACACCAGGCAGATGGGCGCCCTGGCCCAGGGGAACAGGGTCACCTGGCGCTGCTGCTCGTCCGCCACAATGACACTGCCCGCTGCGTCGGTGCACACGCCTGCCAGGGTGCCAACGTGGTGCTCAGTCAGGTCTCCCAGGGAGCACAGGGGCTGGCGGGCACTGCCAAACAGCCACACGTCCCCGAACTCCTCACTCACAGCCAGGCCCCCATCGGGCCCCAGGCCCACCCAGCAGGGGCCCTCCAGGCCCAGCATGGAGGCGGGGGCCGGTGGCTCCAAGGCAGGGCCCAGTGTGAAGCTGTGCACAGCCCCGGGCATGTGGTCAAGGGCATCCACAGCTAGCCCCCGGGGAGTCAAGAAGGTGCCCACTGTCACCCAGCGGCCTTGAGGGGCTCGGACGGTGTGCTGCAGCCTACGGACAGCCTTGGGGACCAGGTCACTGACCACCACGAGCCCAGCAGCTGTCACAGCCACGTCCTCCGGCACGAAGGCCCTGGCCCCTGGCACAAGGCAGGGCAGGTGGCGGATGGAGTGTCTCTAGAGGTCCAGCACGTGGATGCAGGGTGCAGTCCCAGCCGTCAGGAAGAGCAGGCCATCTGGGGAGCAGTGCAGGCCCCAGGGTCCCCCTGCAGCCCCTGCGGGCACTGGGATCCACCCAAGCAGCCGGGGCCGCCAGGAGTGAGTGGGGTCTCCAGGCAGGTCCAGCGTGAGGCGTGGTCCCTGGGACACGGCTGACCCGCTGGTGGGGGAGGCCCAGGAGGTCAGGGTAGGAGGCCAGAGAGCTGGTGGGTGGGCAGACATCACAGCCTCAGCCTCTCTGAGCCAGTCCTCCAACTGGGCCGAGTTTGGGGCTGCAAGAGAAACAACACCCCACCATGTGCCAAGCAATGCGACAGCGGTCCCCCTGCACGCTTCCCGGCGGTGCTGGTTCCTCCTGTTTTACAGGTTTGACTCTGTTCCACCAGGTCCCGACCGCCAGCCGTGCCTCTGGGCCCTATTTTCCCAGATGTGGTCCCTGAACACAATTCTGGGAGACACATGACCCAGGAGGGCTGCTGTGGGTTTTGTTCTGAGGCCGGAATGAGCTCAGGGGCATCTAGGTGTCCGAGGTGGGGGGAGGGGTGACAGATGAGCAGTGTTTCTCAAACGCCTCTGCCCATAGAACCTTTCCTCGAGTCAGGGAAAGTGGCCCTTGTTTGGGGCAGCCCAAGCCCCTGCCCATTGCCCCACACAGCCCTTGGAAGCTTCCAACTCCTGAGGGGTGAAGCAGGGGTCCTTTCCTAGGCCTCTCTGGCCGTGGGGAGGGGTCTCCTACCTGGGGAGCTCGGGCTCTGTTGTTGGAAACCAGAGCCTGAGGGGGTGGGAAGAGCCACCTGGCAGAGGAGGGGGGAAGGGGAGAAGGGGGGCGGGGAGGCAGAGCTCTGGCTGGGCCACCTTTGAGCAGCACCCAGGGAAGCTCTAAGGAGTCCAATCACTCAGCTGCTGACCCCACCAGGTACCTTCCAGTGCTGCCACATTCCTGCCTCGGGGCCTTTGCTCTGGCCTCTGGGACATTCTTCACGCTGCCCCTGCACGGCTGGTTGCACTCATGGTCCTCTCAGCCCACCCTCCCCAGGGGGCCCAGGGCCTCCACCACCTGCTGTCTCAGGAGAGAGCACCGCCTCCGTCCTCCAGCAGGACCTGGCAGAAGGGGCTGTGCCCCCGACCTGCTGGCTGAGTCACTCACCAGAGTCCGGGGCGGGGGCCTCCAGGGGCTGCATCTTGCACCCCGCCAGACTAGACAGGTTGGGTCCTGTCTCTCTGATCCTGTTTCTGCACCTGTGAAGCTGGGGCCATGCACTGCCAGTGGGGTCAGGCTTATGTCTGTCCATTGGGTGATGAGAAGTCTGGGTGCGGTAGCCAGGTAGGGGTGCTAACGGGAGGCCAAGGTGGGGTGGGTCTCCCTCAGACTCAGGACCTGGGGTTTCTCCAGACACCGCCTGACTCAGCCCGCAGCCCCTCCAGGAAGCCCCTGGAAGGTGGGGGTCAGCCGTGTCTGTGACCCACAGCACTCCCTACCTGACCGCCTGCACCCCAGCTCTGGACACTGCGGAGGGGCAGGCGGCGATGCTATCTGCTACCGGCGCGGTTAATGGGGCGGCCGCAGGTCCTGATCCGACTGGCCCCAGCCCGGCTGGCCCAGCGTGGGGAGCCAGGCACAGGCAGGAACTGCCCTCCCTGGGGCCATTCCTGGGTGGGCGTGGAGGTGTGGCCAGCTCCCAGGAACAGAAGTGATTTGCTGGGTCCGAGGGTCCCCCGGGCACCCCTCCCCGCCTGCCTCCTACCCCCCACCCCCGCCTGTGGGAAAAGCCAAGTCTGTTCGCGCTGGGAGGGAGGCAGCGAGCTGTGAAGGCCACCGATGCCTATCGTGGCTGCAGGGGCTGGCAGGGGCCCAGCGGAGGCCACGCTGGGCGAACAGCCCTGGGCCACAGAATGTGGGGGCACCGTTTAACCATGGAGGGAGCGGCCTCCTGCATGAATCTGACATTAGGCCTGGCCTGTCAGATGGGGGCTGGAGCATGTCCAGGGGTCCCTGCCCACAGCCCATGTGCAGAAACACAGGCCTGACCAGGGCTGAGACTGTGCACACCTGCCTCCCCCCGCCCCACTCTGCCCCCCCCCAAAGAAAGCTCCCCACTCTCTCCCCAGACTCCGGTCCCCCAGGGAGGGCCCAGTCCACAAGAGGAGGTCCGGACACTGCCCCCCTGATGCTCAGTCTGGGGACATTTCTGCAGAAGGTGACACTAGACCAGCGAGGGACGAAGGAGGCCCAGACGGGGTGTGAAGGTGGTTTCCATTTTAATGTCCACAACTGTGATCACTAAAGAGCCGTGACCCTCTGCTGTGCCTGTGTGGCCCCAGAGACGGGTGTGGCCACGGCGGGTGGGGGTCTGTCCACGGGCATGCTGGGGCAGGTGGGGGGCCAGGCAGCAGGCATGGGGTTGGAGAAGGGCCCCTGTCTGTTAAGGACAGAGATGGCAGTAGGGGCTGTGGTCAGACCTCAGCACCCGCGGGGCACTGCAGGCCAGGGACAGCCTCAGGGGGCCAGGAGCCCCCAGGCCCACCGCGGGTGCCCCAGCTGCCAGGAAGGACAGGGTCCTCTGGGGCCTGGAGGGGAAGACCTGGGGGAGGGACACTGGAGTCAGCCTCACACTTGGTGGTGTGACTGGACAGAGGCTGGGCTGCCAGCGTGCCAGGTGGCTTGGGGGTCCCCCGGACCAGCGTGGGGCCCAGCTCCGGCTGCCCCCAGGGCCCTGGGGGCACCTCATGCCCCTTGGTGGGCGCCCGTTTCACAGAGAGGTCGAGGGGAGTGTCGGGTGGCCGCACGGCCCGCTCCAGCGCCTGGTGGATGGTGAGCAGCTCCCGGCGGATCTTCCCCAGCTGCTCCCGCAGAGGCCGCGGGGCCAGGCCCCCAGAAGGCGCCAACTGGCCCAGGCGCTGTTCCACCCTGGCACAGTCGCCGAGGGCCCGAGTCAGGTCCTCGCCCACGTGCCCAGGGCCCCCCAGCACCAGGCCCAGCGGTTGCTGGGGCAGGGGGACCGCAGGACCAGGGGTCTCAAGGTCACTTAGCTCCTTTTCCTCAGGCCACAGCATCATGGAGGGGCCGGTCCTCAGGCTGCGGGGCAGAAGCCAGTCAGGAGGCTGTGCTGCCCGCACAGTGCCCCACCCCCTTCACGCCCCTGTCCAGCCTGGCACCCTGGCCTGGGGCCTCGGAACCCCAGAAGGAAGGAGAGGTTGGCTCCCTGGCCTCAGTCTCTCCTCTGCGGCCTGAAGCCCCTATTCCTGGTGACTGAGCTCCAGCTGGGGGCCCAGCCACCCTCCCCACCAGCCCTCTTCCCACCTCTCCTAACACCCCCACGACTGGGGCCCCTGACACCCACCTGCTCTGGGAACTGAATTTCGTCCTGCTGCAGGGGTCCTGCGGGGGTTCTGGCCTGCCTCCCAGGGCCAGCTTCCTCTTGGGGTCGCTCTGGGCAGGCCGCTCCAGCTCCCCCTCCTGCCCCGGGTCCCTGAGAGCACCACGGGGCCAGGGCCCACCCAGCCCAGGCACTGGCAACTTCAGCAGCCCAGGGACCAGAGTCTCGGGGGGCCCTTTGGGGGGGGCAGAGGGCTTGGCAAGGGCAGTCTTGCCTGCCGGCAGCCCCAGGCTATGCTCCAGGAGCAGGGGGTAGTACAGGCGAGGGACCAGGGCTGGGCGCTCGGGGGGCTGTGGGGCAGGGAAGGCAGTGGCCGGGGGCAGCAGGGGGCTGGCTGAGGCCAGGAAGGGCACGTGGGCGGCAGCGGCCAGGGAGGGCCCCAGGTAGGAAAAGAGGCCCGGGCTGAGAGGGTAGTTGACGCCCAGCAGGGACAGGTGGAGGCTCTGGGCCTCAGGGAACTCCCTGGGGGTGGGCGGGGGGTAGCAGGGGACGCTGCTCTCAGGGCCCGTGGCAGGCACGTCCACCCCGGCCGTGCTCCTCGGGCCCCCACCCCTCCCCGGCTTCCATGACTCGGCCAGGAGGCCACCAAGGCCCGCACCCTTCTGGGGGTCCCTGGCCTCAGGGAGCAGTGTCTCTGGGGACCCCTCGGCCCCTGGCCTGGGGCCCCCAACCCGGCGGCGCAGGGAGAGGACGTCGGTGACCATGTGGTCGGGCGTGGCGGGAGCATCCAGCGCTCCTCGGGGCCGGCCGCTGGGGTCCGTGGGGTCCGAGGAGTCCACGGGGTGGCCTGGGGTGGGTGCACGTGGCCGGGGCGCGGCTGGGGCCCGGCGGCAGGCCCAGTCGGGGGAGTCCAGCAGGAGGGAGAGGGAGTCCTTACAGAGGCTGTACTTCATGTGGTTGTAGAGGTGGGACTTCTCCAGGCAGGTGAAGGGGCACTGGAAGCACTTGTAGTTGTAGGGTTTGCCCCAGGGCCGTGGGATATAGTGTGGCTTCTTGGGCTTCCTCGCCCGGGCCCGGGCCCCGGGGCCCAGGCGGCACGAGCCTGCCTCTCCGGACATGGCAGCTGCTAACGGGCGAGCCCCGGCCCCATGGCCACCTGCGGACAGGGCCTCAGTCATCGCCAGCCGCCCCGGCCGATGCCCCCTACCCTCCGTCACAGCTCAAGGCTAAGCGTCCAGGCACCGGCACCCGCCCTGTCCCCCTCCCCGGCCTCTGCCAGCAGAAGTGGCTTCCCTGCCTCACTCTCTGTAGGGTCAGCAGACACAGCAGAAAAAATGCAGGATGCCCAGGTAAATGGGACTCGGGTAAACGGGAAATACTTTTTCAGTATAAGTATGGCCTAGCCAATATTTGGAATGTGCAGTAAAAAAATTATTTGTTGTTTATCTGAAATTTAAGCTTAAGTCCTGTACTTCATTGGTTGACCCTACACGCATCTCACCCCTCAGTCCTGGCCAGTCCCCAGCAGGCCCATTTCTGGGGTGACTCCACCCACGCCCATCTCCCCCACACCAGCAGAGCCCGGGTCTCCATCTACCCCACGGGCACTGGGTGAGTGACTGGAGGAAACCAAGTATGACCAGACTCACTCCTGGGGACACGGCCCTTCCTTGTCTTAACCACTCCAGAGACTTTCCTGCCCGCGGGAAAGCCAAGATAAGAGCCATGAGATGAGAAACCAGCAGAGGTTCTGAGCGCCTGTTTACACCGTGTCCCTGCTCTGCAGGGCGTCGGGTGGGCACTGTGGTCTCTGAGGGGGCCAGCCTTGCGTGGGCCAGGCCAGTCTGGGGGGCGTGGATGTCCAGCATGGCCTCACGGCACAGCCACCTGCTCAGCCTGGCTCCATCTGGGTGGCTGCCGGCAGGTCGGCAGCCGAGCCTGCAGCGGCCGAGCTTGGCCAAGACCCTCCTCTCCCCATGCCCCTGCACGATTGCTCAGAAGCCGCTCTGCACTCCATCTGGGCTGCCACCTGGGCTGTCCACCGCCCCAGTGTGCGCCTCAGCCGGGCGCTCGGCGAGTGTGTGCACACAAGCGTACAGCTCCTGCTGAGCCCTCCTCACTCAGCGACTGGAGGGACCACCTCTGCACGGCTGGGCTGACTCGGAACAGAGAGCAGGGAGGCCACCAATATGCAAGGGGCCCGAGCACACGAGGCTCACACTCCACTCAGAGTGGACGGGGTCACTGCACACATGAATGCACTCAGCATGGCCGGGGGTGTGAGCAGGCACAGGGCGCATGCACACACACACACGCGCACACCCGCGGACACACAGGGTCACAGTCACTCACTGATGTAGACACATGTACACTTGCCCTGCTCCCGGGGCTCAGGGACGGCCAGGGCACTGAGCAGGGCAGGGCTGGGGTAGCTGGGCAGCCTTTGGGAGCAGGCCGTCCTCCCCGCTGGCCTTCGGGCTCTGTACATGGCAGGCAGTCATGTCTGCTGCCCCCAAACACTGGATGGGCACCCCCATTATGGGAACAGCCACAGGGGTGGAGAGGGCTGCCTGTCCAAATGGGCCCTGCAGAGGTGGGGTTGGCATGGCCATGACTAGGGTGTGGAGGGCAGGGTGAGCAGAGGCTAAGTGACTGGCTTGTGCAGGGATGTCCACATCGGGGAGGGGACAGGGCTCCAAGAGGAGAGCACGGTTGGGAGGAGGGGGCTGTGCCCAGGAGAGGAACTGGGGCTCCCTTAGGGGCTGCAGACACTCCCTGGACTTGGTGGTGGGTGCAGAGGCAGGCCCCATCCCTGCCCCCCAACCCCCCAAGATACAGATGACAAATGGGTGTGTGTGCTCTGGAGACAGAGGCGGCTGTGCTGGGGCCATCGATCACCCAGCCCTGGGAGCCACACAGCTGTGCCGCCTGGTGCCACCACCCACCCCACTTCCCAGCCGGGCCCCTGGACTGGGGGGGCTCCTCCTAGGCCTCTGGACTAAGGGGGCGAGGGGCCCCTCCTGTGCTCCCGCTTCAGATCAGTCACCTGGCTTGGGGTGGGGGGGCTTGGTTGGGAGCCATCTCAGCAGCTGCTGACCCCACAGGGGCCCAGAGAACACCTGGCACCTGCCCAGCGTGCTTGTGCACAAGCAGAAAACACCCCCAGACAGCAGCACACACTCCCACACCCCCAAAGGCACATTCATTCGCACATGTGTCCCAACCCGTGACTCGGTGCGCGTGCCCAGGGCAGCCTGCACTCCCAGTGTGCCTACACAGACACCTGGTCCCACTAACCTTTCCCTGTCTGGGGGAAAACTGGTGGCAGGCCAGGCGCAGGAGGCCTCACCCCAGGGTGGGAGAGGGGGCACCCAGCGCTTGGAGCCACCACCAGCCACCAGGGGATTGATTATAGCTCACCCATCCCGGCTGGCGCCCTTGGGACTTGGGAGCACCCCACAGGGCGTGGTGCAGAGGAGGTGACCAGGCTCCTCCTCGGCTGAAGTCGAGACCCCGACTCCCTCCCCACTTCCCTCCACAGCCAAGCCCGGAGGGCGCCCTCCTACTAGGATGGGGCTGCTGCGCCCTGATGGTCCCGGTGCGCCGAGCCTGGACGCCGCGAAGTGGGGGACGTGGGGACTGGGGTTGCCCCGCCCGCGCCCCGACAAGCTTGGCGTCCCGCCACCCCGGCGCCCCTCACGCCCTGCCGGGCCCCGCGCGGCCCCCAAACTTCCGACCCGCCGCCGCCCATGCCCGCCGTACCTGCGCCCCGGACGGAGCGGAGCCTGCGGCGCCCCGATAAGTCTGCGCGTGGCCCCGGGACCCCGCCGGAACTTCCCGCCCCGCCCGGCGCCCCTCCCCGCCCGGCGCCTGCGGCGACCCCGCACCCTGCGGGACCCGCACAAGCTCTCGGGGCGCGACTCGGACTCTGGCCTGGGAAACTGAGGAGCGGCCCCCACGCGGTCTGCGGTCACTCACTAGGCAGCGAGTCCCCGAAGCCTCCGCCACGGACCGCGTCCCCCCGACGCCGACTCGCACCTACAGAAGTTGGCGGCGGGAGCGGCCGCGCGTGCGCCACGGCGCCGGGCTCCGGGGGGCGCAGCGACCACCGACCCGGGCTCGCGGTGGGGGTGGGGGCGCGAGCGCCGGCAGCGGTCTCCCCCCGGCCACCTCAGGTGCACCCCCGTCTCTTCCACTTCCCTGCCCACAGTCGCCCCCTCTGCGCACTCACCGGCCTCGCGCGCCCGGGACCCGCTCGGCAGTCTCCGCCGCGCCGACAACTCCTGGATGGAGCCGTGACCGGTGACACCAGTGGCACCACCCGAGCAGGGCAGGGACGGGCAGCGTCGCGGTGGAGCCGAGAGTGGAGACGCAGGTGTGCGGCCGAATGAGGGGCTCCTGGCACCGTCCCCGCCCCCGTCGCCTGCAGGCTGCCGCGGGGGTGCTCAGAGGCAGCCAGGTCTCCCGGGGTCCCCGCAGCGGTGTGATGGGGTGTCAGCGGCCGAGGACGCAGGGAGTGAGGCCGTCAGCACTCATCCGTCAGGGCAGGGCTCTGGCCCCTGACAGCCCCTCAGCCTGAGCCGGGGCCTCTGGGCTGAGCCCCGGAACAGGGGGACCTTGGAGAACAGAGCCAGCCTGGGGAGGGCTGCAGCCCAGCCCGGGAGGGGACAGAACTTAGCTCAGGGAGGGCTGCAGCAGAGAGCCGGCAGCAGAGCCCAGCACACACGGTGGAGCAAGCCTCCTTTTCTGGCCAAGACTTGCCTGCAGTACCCTTCCCTCTTCTCCAAACAGGAGGCTGAATGGGTCTGCACCCCCAAACCCCTGTCCTGCCCACTGACGGCCACCGGCTCAGAAAGAGGGTCACATGCACTCACTCCCCCTTTCTAGAAGCATCACCCCCCAGCCCCCACTCCTCACTCCACTGGCAGGTGCCCAAGGAGGGCTGCATCTGCCTGCTGTTGGCAGGACTCCTCTCCACTGGCTGTCCCTCCTGGGAGGACCCGGGTGAATGAGGCGGGGCCTGGGAAAGGGCCCACCAGAAAACCCCCGCCCCTAATGTCCTCATGGCCAGAGCTGCTCCCAGCCCCACCTCCCAGGGTACTAGGCTCCATGTTGATCCCCGAACTGTCCAAACTTAACAGTCTGGAGCCCACTTCTCAGCTGGGTCCTAGCGGAAGTTCATCTGACCAGCCAGGACCATTCCAGAAGTGGACACAGATACTCAAGACAGGCCAGTAACGTTTCTCAAGAAATTTTTGCCTTTGTTCAGGGGAAGGTGCCTTAACCCAGAGATGAGTGATGTGCCATCTCAGGCATGGGGTGGGGTCTGCTGTCGGAGGGGTGTGTGCTGCCCCAGACCCACTCTGTGGAGGCACAGAGGTCCCCGTGAGGGTCCACTTGGCCTTCCCTGTAGGCTCAGCTACAGGCTCCTGGGGTATCCCAAGCTCAGCTTGGGGGGCTGGGGTGCTTTGGGGAAAAAAGGAGTATCCAGTAGGGGTCTGTGAGATGGAGAACACTAGGTCCAGAGTCTAGTGCCTCCTGGGCCCTGCGAACCTGGCCTCAGTTTCCCCAGCTGTGCAGGAGGGTGACAGGCCATGGCCCAGTTGTTGGGGCTCTGGTCAGCCATGACAGACGTCTGTAAGGAGCAGGGTGCCATGTCCTGGGGGTGCCCAGTGCAAGGACACTGATGTGAGGGTGACTGCCCAGTGCCACCTTCCCTGACACAACCTGGGGGACTTCATTTCTCCCCGTAAAGTCCACAGGGCAGAACGGGGGCCTGGAGGACTGCTGTGGGTGGCACAGCCCACCAGCCTTTTCCTCTCTGCCCGCCTGGCCTGGCCCAGCTGACCAGCTGACCGTGCAGGCAGCCCCAGGCCGGGAGACAGCTTGAGCGGTCGTCACGCCAGCAGCCCTGTTGAGAGTGGGGGCCGGGAGGCCTGCTCCTTCTGCACACAGACCCCACTCCGGACATACTCAGCCAGGCCCGGGCCCCTATCTTGGGCACTGCCCAGAGAGGGCAGGGGGCACAGGTCACCCTGAGCCAGTGGGGGTGGGGGTCTCAGGGACGCCTCTGTGCTTCCTGGCCCTGCACTGCTGACTCCTCCGAGGGTCTGGGGAGGCCATGCTGCCAGCACAGGGGGCGGGCTGGTTGGAGGGTGTTACCGTCCTCCGAGGGAAGGGAGGGGCCTCTCAGCATACGGAGGGGACAGCCCAGTGAAGCCAGGTGACCAAGGAGCACTGGAGAGGGGGGAGGAGGCCAGGCCTCAGCATGTTGGGAAAAGCAGGAGTCCAGGGAGGGCAGCTCAGCAGAAGCCGTGGAGGCCGCCTCTGTGGATGGGCCTTTCCAGAAGTCTGGGTGGGAGGAGAGGTGTCGGCACTTCCAAGGGGCTCAGCACCTGAGGGGCATGACTGGGCTTCCAGGAGGGGTCTTGCCAGGGGTGCAGGTGGGTCCTGAACTTGCTCCAGGGGTCCCGAGAGCTTGGCCATGGCTGCAGCCTAATGGCCTGTACACGGGGGTGTGAGTCAGGTCAGCCCATCAGGTGCACAGACTGTCTGCTGGTCTGCAGCCAGGCTAGGCCGGACAGCAGTGCCAGCCCCTGTGCCCCTGTGCTCTCTGCCTGAGGCACTCCCAGGCACATCTGCTCCCTCACAGCTGGCCGGGGCCTGTCCCACTTTCCACCCAGGAGTGGGGCATGGTGGTAGGTCATGACCCACCCACTGGACCCCACCCTGCAACATGTTGGGGAAAGCTTGGGCCCAGGGAGGTGGCCCCTGCTCCCTGAGGCAGTGTCAGGGATCCGTGAGATTTGGGGCTTGGTCCCCCATGTGACCTGAGCCCTGAAACCCCTGCCCATGCTCCTTGGGCATCAGTCCCTTTGTCTGCAGATTGAGTGGTGGAAGACTTGGTCTCTGGGTGGTTCTGGCACCAGTGGGGTCCTAGGGAGCAGTCTTCTCTCCTCAGCTTGTCCTGGTGCAGGGTGGGGTGGGGACACACAGCCCCTCCCTCTGCCCCCAGAGGCATTGTGGCCATTAACGTCCTCTGCCTGCTTGCCCAAGGCCACCCGCCTGTCACCTCCATTAATGCTGGTACTTGTGCGCCAGGGGCACGTGGGCAGCACGGACAGTGGGTCCAGGGAAGGCAGGGGGATGGCGGTGCAGTGCCCAGGGCAGGCCTGTCTCCTCCCCTCAGTGTCCACACACGGCCTCACCAGGACAGGTGTCGGGGCTGGGCCAGCCTCTGCTTGCCCCGTGGGTAGAGGGACGGCGGTAGAGCGTCTAGGCAGGGTCTAGGAGCCCCTGGGAGGGGTCAGTGCCATGCAGGATGATGGCCACGGCTCATGCTCACCCTCTCACTGATGAGCTCTGGGACACATGGCAGCCCCCAGAGTGTCTGAGGGCCCCTCCACGGGCCAGTGCGTGAGTTGTCCTTGGCACTTCCTTCTCCTTGCCCATTTGAGGTGGCCTCAGGGACCCACGGCTTGGTCCAAAGGGGCAGGGTTGGGACTTCCCTGGTGGTCCAGTGGTTAAGACTCTGAGCTCCCCATGCAGGGGGCCCTGGTCAGGGAACTAGATCCTGCATGCCGCAACTAAGACCCAGCGCAGCCACATAAATAAATAAATAATTTTTTAAAACCCCAAAAAACCCACAGAGGGGCAGGGTCACACCTGAGGGCCCTGGGTGCCAGTCTGAGTCCAGTGACTCTGAGAGCATTGGGGAGCCACAGCAGGTTCACAGCAGGTCTGTGAGGGAGCAGCAGAGCCAGAGAGATGGTGCTGGGTGACTGACTGTGTGGAGAGGGCTGCAAGCAGGTTTGGGGAACTCCACTATAAACTTCTGAGGGGTGGGCAGAGTGTGGCCCATGGTGGGCACATGCAGGGCCCAGATATTCTCCAGGGAGTGTATGGGGGTACTGCCCAAGCTGGTCCAGGGATGTGGGGTGGAGCGGGCCCCCCTGAGGGAAAGGGCATCAGCTGGGAGGCTCCTGGCATCGGGGACCCCAGGAGGCCTCTGGCCCCAAACCTGCTCACTGCACCCCTCCCCCAATTAGCTCCCTCCTCTGGAAGTCACCCCGGCCGGCCGCTCCCTGCATGCTTGATTAGCGGCCACCCTGGGGTGAGGTGGGGTGGGGTGGGGTGGTGTGGGGTGCAATCCAATCCTCCATCTGCCTCAGGCCCTGGGATGGAGAGGCTCCTGGATGCTCTCTGGAGGCGCCAAGAGGGGCTGCAGCGGGAGTGAGCTCCCTGCTATGAGAGGCATGCCAGCTGGGGCAGGGGCCTTTCCAATCACTGAGGGAGCAGCCTGGCCAAGCGAGTGGGAGGAATGGCTCAGGCCGCCGAGCCCCAACCCAGAGCCCCCACCCAGCTTCCGAGCCGCCCTGGCAGAGCAGCGCCCGGGGCCGACAGCAACCATATGTTGGAAGAGGAGCTGTGCAAGTCCCTCCGCGGCCCCTGGGGCCCAGCCTTCCTGGGCCTGTCACAGGCGATTTTCCCTGCCTGAGTGGCAGGCCGGCCAGCGGGCGAGGCGGATGGGGGCTGCAGAGCCTGTGCGTACTCTGGGTCTGTCCCCCATGGCTCTCGACACTGACCCTGCCAGTCGGGGCAGACGCAGGTGCCGGGCCTGGAGTGGGAGACCCTGACATCCCGCCAGACGCCCGCCCCTTGCGATCACCCCTGTCCAGGTCAAGGTCGGGGGCCCAGAGAGGATCCCGGGAGAGGAGGTGGTCAGCGGGACCAGCCCCGCTGCTCCGTCGTGGGTGGGCGCCCAGGGCAGGCGGGAGAGTCAGCCCAGCGCCCAGAGCCCAGAGCCGTGCGGAGGAGGCGGGAGGCCGCAGCTAATTTGTACACTAAGTGCTTCTGACAGGGATGCCTCACAAGTGAGAACACAGCACCACCCGCCTCAGGAAGGCCACCGCGGCCAACGGGTGGGCAGCCAGGCGGCCTGGGTGAGGGGCCAGAAGGGGGTCGTGGGGGGATCTGGCCCAGCAGAGACGGGGAGGGGACCGGGGATGTGGGGAGTGGAGGTGGGCTCCGGACGAGGGGCCCCTGTGGCCGGAGGGTCAAAGACACAGCGGGCAGTGGCTGAGGCGGGGAGCGGGGCTGGGCGGTGTGGAGGCGGCTTGCCCTCTTCCGACCCTCGTCCACCCCTCGCACAGGCCTGGGTCCAGGTGCCACTCGACGAAGGCCGAAGGCCCAGCAGGCCAAGTCCACTCCTCGAGCCGGCTCCCCCTCCTTCTCCCGCATCACAGTGGCCACCCCCACCCAGGGCCCTGACCCCGCCCCTGGCCGGACCGCCACCTGAGCCCCCGCCAGCACCTCCCATGAGCTGCTGCGTCCCCACCAAGGGTGTCGCCTGCGGGGGGCCCCCAGCTCCCATTCCCCTCAGCCTCTCCCTGCTGGAGCAGGGGTGCCAGGGGAGCGGGCGCTGGCTGGGGTGAGCCGGGGTCTCCAGGCCAGCCGACAGGGTGGGCACGCAGCCCCCACCCCACTGTGGAGACCCCTGCTGGGCCTCTCTGATCTTGCTTCCTGGGCCATCTTGGGGCTGGAAGAACGTGGGTGCAGGCCGCCCGGGACGTCCCAGTGGTGACGGGGGAGCCCAGCCCCCGCCCCACGGGAGAAGGTCTGGCGTGGCCACGCAGCCGTGGAGCAGGGCGGGCGTCTCTGGGTGCTGAGGGGAGATGTGTTGTGGCAGCTCCCCTGCTGCCCGAGGCCCGCCTGGAGCCAACACTGCTGGTGGCTTTAATTGCTTTCACATTCGATAGGCTGGCCTGTGACAGGCCTCTTACACCCGCCGAGCGGCCTCTGCACCCCAGCCCCCCTCTCGGCTAGGAGGCCGGGCCCGCCGCCATTCCAACCTGGGAGCCCAGGCTGGGACTGCAGGCTGTGTGCCTGGTCCCGGCCGCCATCTGTAAAATGGGACAGGAGGGAGGGGGCACAGGACCCCACCACCCGTGGGAGACAAACTTTTCTCCCTGCCCCTCACTCCTCTGCTCCGCCCATGACTCTGATGGATGCAGAAAGGCACCCTGAACGCAGATATCTCTCTGGGAAAAGCCGAGCACACATACGGTCCTTCTGAGGCTTCGTGGGGACCAGTCTGCCAACCACTGTGGGGTCTGGCCTGAGCCTCTGTCCTACCTGGATACCCAGTCCTTCCTGGGGTGCAGGCAGCTGGTGAACAGGGTACCCCTAAAGGCTCCCTGTGAGGCTGGCCTGGGCACTGGCTCAGCCACCCCGAGGAGCTGTCACCAGGAGGGCCTTGGTGCCCTTCAGCCCTTGGAGGAGAGGTGAGGGGCCAGGAACCCCTGGGAGAGACAGATGAGGAGGAATCCTTACAAAACAAAACATTTTTATTTGGTCCATCGGAGCCTGAGTCTGGAAACACCCATGGAGAATCATCCTACAGGGATGGTACTGACAATTGATAAAATAGCCTCTGTGTCAGAAGAGCTGCCGTATGTACAGGGTTAAAAATACTCACAGCTCAGAGTAAAAGGAGAAACATAAAGGAGGCCCAAAGGGGAGTCTAGTGCTTCTGGGTGCTTCTCCAGGTGTAAACCCACCCCCCTACAAGTCCCATGGGAAGCGAGGGGCCACAGACTGGGCCACCCGCTGCCTGGGGGCTGCAGGACAGTGAGGCCAGGTGGCCCAGGAAGCCGGCCTCAGTCATCCTCAGGCAGACACAGAACTCAGGGCTGGGCAGCCACAGGGAGGACGCTGGGCTTCTGAGGCGTGGAGGGGCTGGAAAGGGCCACACCCTGCATGTGCCTGGACAGGGCTGGCCAAGGATTTCTCCTGGACTGTTCCTCCCAGCAGAGGTCAGGTGGTGCTGAGGACAAACCCCCTCACCAAGCACAGGGCTGGGCCTGGGCTCAGGACCACCTGACCCACTGCCCCAACCCCAGCCTGGGGCATGGCTTCGATCCTGGCTGGCGCTCCAGGAATTGCATAGTGTCCCTCCCCACCCCTGCTTGAGCCCATGGTCGCCAGGCACCTGCCTCCTGGGACACTGCTGGGACTCCAGGAACCCCTGCTTGCCTCATGAGGGCTTGGGGGGAGATGGGACCTACGGACAAACTGGGGAGAAAAGGCTCCTGACCTCGTGCCCCACAAAGGGGGTGGGTCCCTGCTCTCACCTGGGGTTCTGGCCTCTGACCTTCACAAGGGGGTGGTCCCTGCTCGCATCCTGGGGCCCTGACCTCCGACACACCAAAAAAGGGACTGTCCCTGTTCTCATCTGGGGTCCTGGCCTAACCCCACAACTGTGGGTAGTCCCTGCTCACCCCAGGGTCCTGGCCTCTGACCCCCCAAAATGGGGGTGGTCCCTGCTCTCATCCTGGGGTCCTGGCCTGACCCCACAAGGAGGGTGGTCCCTGCTCACCCCAGGGTCCTGGCCTCTGACCCCCCGAAATGGGGGTGGTCCCTGCTCTCATCCTGGGGTCCTAGCCTGACTCCCCAAAATGGGGGTGGTCCCTGCTCTCATCCTGGGGTCCTGGCCTGACCCCTCAAGGGGGGGTGGTCCCTGCTCACCCCAGGGTCCTGTTCTCTGACCCCCCCAAAACGGGGGTGGTCCCTGCTCCTATGCTGGGGTCCTGGCCTCTGACCCGCCAGATTTGGTTTTGTGAATGGAGCTCTTTGCTGCCTTACCCAGGCAGGAGGCCCCAGGCCATGGGAAGGGGCAGCCTTACCTTGGCCCTGGCAATCTGAGCCAGACCTCAAGGTGGGCTGGTCAGAGAAGCTGGCACACAGCTCCCTCGAGCTAGAGGCCGCTTCGAGGTATTCTGCTTGGTGGTTATGAGGCCCTGGGTAGGAGGGAGGGGCAGGAAGGAAGGCCCAGGGGAAGCTGCGCCATGCCGCTGGCGCTCCCTGGGTGGGGGTCCTGAGATTCTGGTTCAAGCATCCTGTGTTGGGGTCTCCCTCGTAAAGTGCGTGTGGGGGCAGGCAGGTGGGGGCAGGGTGGTCACAGCGGCCGAGGCCCATGCAGGCCAGCGACCTCGGGCGTGAGTGGGGGGCTGTGGCTGCCCTTGGAGGCCGTCCAGTCACTGAGGAAGGCCTGGGCCGCCTTGCGGTGCGCCAGGCGGTGGGTGATGGAGAAGCCGGCGTTGCCCTCCAGCTGGGACAGGATCACCAGGACCTGCCTGGGGGAGGGGGGCCGATGAGGGCCTGTGGAGGCTGGGGGCCGCGGGGCGGTGGGGGGGTGGTGGTGCAGGGGTGCCCACCTGTGCAGGGGCGGCACACTGTCCTGGGTGCGCAGGCTGCCACGCGTGGACACCACGTTGAAGCTGTCTGAGCAGTCGCACTGCACGTGCAGGTAAGACTTGGGGTGCCGGTTCTCCACCACCACGATGAGCCCCGCCCAGCCGTGCGTCAGGTAGTAGCAGGTCATGCCCTCGCGTCCCTGGGTGCAGGTAGTGCAGGTGTGGGTGGGTGGGTGGGCAGCCGCCGCCCTCCCCCTCCCCCCCGGACCCACGCCAACCTCGTGCCGCTCGCCCCTGCTCTCCGTGAGCAGGATGATGGCGTCCGCCAGCGTGGTCGGCTGGGCCTCCACGGGCTCCACCATGACGAGTCTTGAGCTGTACACGGCCAGCACGTGGCCGGGTGGCTCCGGGGTGCTGCGTGGGACCCCCGTTGAGGGGCCGGAGACTGTGGGGGACACTGGGTGAGGAGAGCGGGCAGACCTCCCCGCTGGGTGCAGGCAGGGCTGTGCTGGTGTGGCAGGGCGGTTACCCTGCGGAGTGGCCGGAAGGCGTGGG
This sequence comes from Balaenoptera acutorostrata, assembly GCF_949987535.1. Lineage (NCBI taxonomy): Eukaryota > Metazoa > Chordata > Mammalia > Artiodactyla > Balaenopteridae > Balaenoptera > Balaenoptera acutorostrata. The sequence continues at coordinate 39,437,338 of NC_080078.1, forward strand.
TGGGGGTCCATGCTGGGCCTGGGTGGGGCAGGGGTCCCACCAGCGGGCCTGGTTGGGGGTTGTGTGAGCGGGCATGGGTCACTCACCCTGTGCGGCCGGTGGGCCCGGTGCGGGGCCCCAGTGGTTGAAGGCACAGCACACCACGGCGTACTCGCCGGGCTCCAGCATCACGTCGCAGTTGACAAACTTCTTGACTGCACGCTTGCTGTGGGCCAGCAGGCGGCCCAGGCTCAGGCGGCCACCGCTGCCGAAGGAAGCCCGGAACACCAAGACGCACAGGTCCAGGAGGTGGCTGTCCACCGAGTCCGTGCGCCTGCAGTGGCCCGCAGGGGTCACGGGTGGCCAGGCCCTGCCCAGCTGTCCCGCCCCTTCCACCCCGCCCCACCCCGGCCAGGCCCCACCCCTGCTGCCCCGCCCCCACCCACCTGCTGCCCTCCTGGAAGAGGGCGAACTCTAGGGACGCACGCTCCAGCACCGTGAGGGCCGTCACGCCCACCGGCCCGCTGGCCGAGCTGGGGAAGCAGCCCTGCACACGCGCCTCCTGCCAGTCCGAGTGCACCTTGCAGATGTCCACGGAGTCAAAGTACCTGGGCAGCAAGAGGACGGCCCTGCTGAGCAGCCCCCACCCTCGCTCCGGACACGGCGCTCGTCCCTGGGCAGGGTAACCCCAGCAGGCATTCTGCCCATCGGGATCTCTTGGGATCAGTGTCCCAGAAGCCCTGGTCTTGGCTGTTGCCTGTGGACACCACCAGGGGGCGTGAGGCCCTAAGGCTGACCCACAGACAGAGCCCTGGCAGAAACACCCCCACCCTGTGTTGACCCGGATTCCAGGATGGACCAGGCCTCTGGTTGGCAGGAAGGACAGGCCAGGCTCCCCGGGGAAGGACACCGCATACACTGGGGCAAGCAGGGCAGCCGTGGGGCCGACACTGGACATGGCTGCCCAGCGTCCAGTACCTGATGAAGTCGCTGTACTCCATCCAGAAGACGCCTTCGCTGCTGCCGTGCGGCATGAGCTCGCTCCGCAGATGCCCCGGCCAGTGCGGCCACTCGTCCGACCAGCTGCCGTTCCAGGAGAAGCGGCCCCACGGGTTACGAAGGCGCAAGAGCCTGTGGACCACAGGGTTGAGGGCCACGCTCATGCCCCCATGCCCCTGCCACATCCACACGCCCACACTTACCTGGAGCCCTGGACGTCACGGACGTCCAGGATGGAGTAGGCATGGCGGGGGCGCAGGCCCAGGCTCTCGTAGGTGGCATCATCCACCTTCATGTTGCCTCCCCCACAGGAGGCGCCCATGAGGAACCTGTGCAGGAAGAGCAGCCCCGCTGGCCTCAGTAACGGGCCTCAATGACGGGGGGGTGGGCTCACTCTCCAGGGGACCCCTGCCGGCCCGGACCTGCCTCCGGGGAGGTGCAGCATGAGATGGGGGGCCCTCCCTGCCTCTGGGAGAACCACGTGAGACACATGGGACTCAGGAAGTGCTGGCCCAAGAGCTCAGAGGGCTTGTGCTGGGGGACAGGCTGACCCAGGGCCCTCGGAGGCCTGGTGAGGCCGGCTGATCCTGCCAGCTCAGGGCTGCTGCTCCCTGAGGGGTGGGGCCGCCTAACTGCCCAGCAACAGCTGAGTGCAAGGGTCCTAGCACCAATGAGCTGTCTCTCCCAGGCCTGGGGTCCGGGAACCCCCCCAGACACTGGCCAATGCGTGTTGGGGCTTAGAAGTCCCCCCGACTCCCCCCACCCGTCTGCCCCGGCTGCTGCCGCCAGGTGCCTCTGTGGGGCTCACTCCACACAGCTCCATGAGGACATTGATGGTCATCACCGGCCCAAGTCAGGACAGGGCCTTCTAGGTACAGGCCAACGGACAGCATCCTGCCTGCTGCTACCCTGCCAGGGCAGGTGGGACGGCCAGTGCAGCTGGGGAGCCAGGCTCCAGCTGGGGTCAGCCCATGCCTGAAATATCTTGTGAGACGTGGTACAAGTCAGAGGGCTCTGGCCTCGCCTCTCCCACCACTCCATGCCCCAGCATGGCCGCTCCTCTTACCCAGCCTCCTTAGAACTCAGCATTTTGGCCCAGATGAGGTCAGTGTCAACTGGTTCCTCGCGGGGGTTAGTGGAGCTGACCTGCAAGGCCAAGCTCTCACAGGGGGCGCCGGTGAGCGTGGCCAGGCCCTCGATGGCGCGCCCGGCCTGGAGGGCAAAGTAGGAGCCGTGCAGCTTGGCCAGAGCCTTCTCGATGAGGGCCACCCACAGCTGCTTGCGCTGAGCCTACAGGGGGGGGCTGGAGTTGTGAGGCCTGCTGCCGCCCGGCCCCCGCCTGCCACCCACCCCGTGCCCGCCGGCGCCACCTGGGAAAAGAGGAGGAAGCCGGCCTCGTCGCAGGGCAGCATGTCGTCCACCAGCACCGTTGTCCATGTGCCATCCTTGCAGAGCCGCACCTGGTAGGCGCCCTCTGCACACAGGCTGCGCGTGACCATCACCCGCTCGACCAGGTCCGGCCGCTCGGCCAGCACCGCCAGCGCACTCAGGAACCTGCGTGAGGTTGGGGCTCATGGAGAACACGGCCCGCCTGCCTGCCGCCCACTGCCCGCCCCGAGTGGGTGCCCCAAACTCACCAGCAGTTCCCCAGGAGCCCCTGAAGGATGTCTGAGGGCCGGAGAGTGTGGAACACGGACCACGAGGTACTGTGGTCCCTGAACATGGAGCAGTTGATCTCGTGGGGCCGCAGCCACTGTCGCACACGCTGCTGGACGCTGTCGCCCGCGGGGAAGCCCACAGACTTGGGTCCAGGGGGGAAGCTGTCGTCCACAAAGTTCACGCCATTCTGCAGAGACCATGGCCACAGGCTCAGGTCAGGCTGGACCCACTGCCCAAGAGAGCACCCTGCTGCCTGAGCCCCAGAGGAAGAGGTGGGCACATGTATAGCCCCCTGACCCCTGTGGATGGCTTGGCCAGGCAACAGGTCAGTGGGAAGTATGTGAGCCCCAGGGAGAGGGTGCAGCGCCCAGCCTGTAGGCTGCGTGGTGGGCATGGGTTGCAGGGAGCCTGGGTGGCCTCCCTGCACAGCCCACTGCACTGAAGGCCCCAGAAAGAAAAGTGGGGGGACCTGACAGGGGCAGGGCAGCCAGAACACAAGCTCCTGGATGGGCTGCCAGCATTGACAGAGGATAGCAGCATGAGGGGGAATGGACACCCTCTCCAGGTGCCTCTGGGGGTGGGTGATGACCTGGGCTCAGGCCTCCTGCAGCTCCAAGGGAAGAAGGCATGAAGGGGCACCCCAACCCTGAGTTTCAGCAGGGTTTCTGCGGCTTCGGGAAGCACCAGGCCTGCCTGTTGGCGTGAAGCCGCTACCTGTCCCCACCTCCCTGTGGGGCCACCATCTGCAGGAACTCACAGTGGGGCCGAGGGGTCAGGACCACGGACTGTGGGGTCATGGACCCTTGTGGACACAGAGGGAGAAGGGTCCAGGACACTCAGGCGAGCAGTGACCTGGTGGCCCCACCCAAGCTCAGGGCCGGCGGGTGCTCTGAGCTTCGGGAAGAGGGTACCACCCTCCCCCCAGCTGGAGAAGAGGCAGCGGGGGAGGACAGACGATGCAGAGGGGCCTCACCTCCCGGCAGAAGGCCACAATGTTCTCCCACAGGGCCTTGGCCTCGCCCTCGTCCGTCTGCCGCCGCTTCTCCACGTGCATGCTCTCCCTGCGTCTCAGGGGTGCTGCACCCCGGCGCTGGGTCACCAGGAGCTGGGGGGTGTGGCAGGCGGCACAGTGCTTGGCTCGGGGTGTGTTGAGTAGAGTGCAGGCAGGGCAGGCCCACTGGCCCAGGCGCTCACATGGTGCTGTGGGGAAGAGGCGGCCAGCCTTGTGGGCCAAGCAGGGCCCGGGCTTGTCCACGCTGCAGTCGGGGCTGCGGGTGGGAGGCTCGCCGTGCTCCTGGAAGCCATGCAGCTTGGAGCAGCCGCACGCTGTGCAGCGGGAGGCAGCTGTGGGGTTCCTGAGCGTGCACTTGGCACACGACCAGGTAGTGAAGTCAGGGCTGGAGGGGCTAGCGGGCGTGTAGCGCACGGTGTCGCCGGCCAGGTCAATGACATCGCTGCCCGGTGTGGCGCCACCAGCCTCACAGTGGGCAGGGCTGGCGGGACCAGGTGGGCGCAGCGTGGTGCCACCCTCAGCTGCCTCTTCCTCCAGGAAGCTCAGCCGCTTGCCCGACAGTAGCTCCGCCAGGCGGGAGGTCCCGGCCGCGGTCCGCCCCAGGCCCTGGGGGGGCCCCTTGGAGCTGGCAGAGGGCGAGGGCTGGGTGGCCTCAGGCACCGGTGGCTGCAGCTGGGGGGGCACCTCGCGGCGGCTGCGAGGCACAGGGTTGTTCTGGAGGGTAGGCGAGAAGGGGCTGAAGGGTGGCCCCCGGGGAGGCTCCTGGTCCGCAGCAGAGGGAGGGTTGGCATCGGCACCTTCCCCAGGCTGGGGCGGGGCAGGCATGACGGGGAAGCCTGCAGGAGCCACGACTTCTGGGACCACCAGGGCCTCAGGAGGAATCCTGGGCAGCGAGAGTTTCCGCGGCCCCCCACAGGCCGAGCAGGAGCTGGCCATGGGCGTGTTGTGCAGTGTGCAGCGCTGGCAGGCCCAGCCACTCCCGGATGCGGCCGCACTCCCCTCTTCCCCCTCCACCTCCTCCGGCCGCCCCCCAACTGGCTCCACAGCCGCCAGCCCTGCCGTCCGCGCAGGCCCTGCCTCTTCCCCGCAGCTGCCCTTAGGCTCCGGCAGGACCCCGTTGATGACGGGTAGCAGGGAGGCCCCGGGGATGGGCTCGGGGGCAAAGCCACACACTTCGCAGGCCGCCCTGCCCAGGAGGTTGCGGAATGTGCAACGGGTGCAGGGCCACTTCTGTTCCTCCACGCTGAGTCGCAGGATCTTGTCAAGGTCAGGCTTGTGCCGCGGGGCCTCGCAGATGGAGCACTGGCGCTGGCCGGCCGGGTTCAGGAAGGTGCAGCGTGCGCAGGACCACTCCCCGACCGCAGCCATGGGCCCGGGCGAGTGCGTGTGGCTGCAAGGGAAGGCCGCGGTCAGTGATTTTTGACAAGGGTGTCAAGATCATTCAATGGGGAACAGACAGTCTTTTCAATCAATGGTGCTGGGAAAGCTGGGTTTAAATGCTAAAGAATGAGCCAGAGCCTTACCTCATGCCACATTCAACAATTAACTCAAAATGCATCAATGACTTAAATGTAAGAACGAAAACTATAAAACTCTTCGAAGAAGAAAATGTGAGTAAATCTTCATGACCTTGGATTTGGCAATGTATTATTAGGTACGATACCAAAAGTACAGGCAAACAAAGTGGAAAAAAAAGAACTTCATCAAAATTAACAACTTCCATGCTTCAAAGGACACCATGAAAAAAGTGAAAAGGTAACCTACAGGAGAAAATATATGCCTATCATCTATTTCTGATCAGGGTCTAGTATCCAGAATATATAAAAAGTTCTTATAACTACACAACAAACAACCTGTTTTTAAAAATGGGCAGAGATGGGGACTTCCCTGGTGGTCCAGTGGTTAAGACTCCGTGCTCCCAATGCAGGGAACTGGGGTTCGATCCCTGGTTGGGGAACTAGATCCCGCACGCCAAAACTAAAAGATCCCACATGCTGCAACTAACACCCAGCACAGCCAAATAAATAAATAAGTATTATTAAAAAAATGGGCAGAGGACTTGAGGAGACTTTCCCCCAGAGATACACAAAAAGCCCATGAAAAGATGCTCAGCACCAGCAGCCATCAGGAAAATGCAAATCAAACTACTACAAGGTACCACCTCATACCCAACAAGGCAGATGGTAACAGCACTGGCGAGGATCTGGAGAAACCACAGGCCTTCCCTACGTTGCTGGTGGGAATGTAAAATATTACAGCTGCTTTGGAAAACAGTTTGACAGTTCCTCAAGAAGTTAAACAGACCTACCACAATTGTGACCCAGCTATTCCACCCCTAGGTATATGCTCAAAGAATTGAAAACTGGTGCTCTTCACAAACACACATCCACACATGCTCACGGCAGACCTGCTTACAACAGTCAAAAGGTGTAAACAACCCAAGTATCCATCAATGAATAAATGGATAAACAAAACATGGAGTATCATTCAGCAACCAAGAAGAATGAAGCACCAACACACAACACCAACGAGCCCCGAAAGACACAAGAGGCCACACGCGGTGTGATTCCACCCACAGGAAATGTTCAGGACGGGCAAACCCAAAGGCAGAGAGGAGCCTGATGGTTCCTGGGGGCTGAGCAGGTGGGTGGGAGCAGGGCTCTGGGAGCCTCTGGGGTGGGCAGAGCTGGCCCCGCAACCCGCCTCTTGAGGACTAACCCGGGTGCGAGGGGCGTCCACGCTCCACACACACAGTCTCCTACCCTGACTGTAGCTGCTCTGCTTGGCAGAAAATTCAACTGTTCTTTATAACAAGGCATGAAGCTTGTGCTTCTTATGGTATGTTTGTGCCAAATCCTTCAGGAAGAAAGAAAAGTTCCCTCTTCATAAAAAACAAACAAGGGACTTCCCTGGTGGTGCAGTGGTTAAGACTCCGCACTTCCAATAGAGGGGGCCTGGGTTCAATCCCTGGTGAGGGAACTAGATCCCACATGCCGCAACTAAAGATCCTGCATGCCTCAACTAAAGATCCGCATGCCTCAATTAAAGATCCCGCATGCCGCAACTAAGACCCAGCTCAGCCAAATAAATATTAAAACAAACAATCAAACAATGTCTCCCAAGCAGCGCACTGTTCCTTGGCCCAGAGCAAACCGTGAAGCCGCCTTCTCGGGCGTGTGGCTGAGACTCACAGGCTGCCCACAGCACCCAAGTGGGTGTACGGGCCCTGGGGTGACCAGCACGGGGGTGGGGCCTGGCCAGGTCAGCTTTGGCCTTGGCTTCTGCACTACCAAAAGCCTAAGAAATCTGCCTGGAGATGACTGGAGCCTCCCCCGCTGCTCCCCACTGAGAGAAGGGCCCACGGTCAAGGCATGGGTACATGTGTGCCCACACAGACACACACGTGCACACGCACGCTGGGTCCTGGGCAGCCTCCACGTGGGCCCCAGGCTCAGAGGACGGTCTTTTGCCCTGGGTGCCCCACCTGGCCAGCAGAGCTGGTCTGACGCTTTGTGGACCACCTGCTCCTGGCAGGGGTGTCCAGGGAGAAGACTTGGGCCCTTGCCCCCAGCACAGGACAGGTGGGCCTGGGGCCCTCCTAGGACACACCTGCCCTCAGCTCCAGGCCCCTGGTGGTCCCAGACATGCTGAGCAGACACAGGAAGGGGAGAGAGCCCAAGTCCCACCCACTCTCATGACCCAACAGCTGGCCAGTCCCTGGGCCGGATGAACATGAGGCCACACCCAGGACACACAGCAAGTGACACCTGGAGGCGGTGGGAGCTGTGCTCCCTCAGGGACCCCTGCGGCCCACACTTCAGTCTGCACCTCAGCGTCACCAGGTGGGCGGAGATGAAGTGGCTCTGGGGTCAGCGACCAGGTGTCCGGAGGAGCCCTGGGCCTTCACTCCCACCCCCTCAACTACCCTGCTCTGGTCTCCACACACAGGGTCACCCTCACGGCCACCTTGGTGTGCTGGGGGCCCAGGACCTGGATCCCTAGAGTGTCCGAGGTGAGGCCAGAGCACCAGACAAAGCCTGGAAGTCAGAGACCAGCATACCGAACTCCAGGACACGGGCGTTACTCCGCACGACAGGAAGGCCAGCCAAGTGGGAAACGGACACGAAATACCTGCTTTGCCCTCAATTCCCTGGGGCTGCAACACTCAGCTCCAGTTCAAAAGGGAGGTGGTGGAAGGGCCTGGGACACGCAGGGCCTGCAGGAGCCTGGGGACGGCCTTTTCCTCCCCAAAAAAGCTGAGAGGAGTAAGTGTTGTCCCCACTCAAGGACCCTGTTTGGTCAGGCCAGCAGACCCGAGCCCAGGCTCCCAGGCAGGATGTGGCCACCTGACCCCCTGCTGGTTCTGAGGGGCACGTGGGCCCCTCCCTCTAAGGTCATCCTCAGCCAGCCTTGGGCTGTCCCCTCCGCCTCTGTGTCCCCAGGGGAGGCCCGAGCTCGTAGGTGGTGGATGCCCGTTACTCCTCAAGGCCTCGCAGCTCCTGGCCTGGCTTGGTGGTGGGTGTCACGCCCAGACCTGGAGGCTCTTCAGTGAAGGGTGGGCTGCATGCGGCGGGTGTCCTCATGATGCCTGGGGCCCATGAGAGCAGGGGAAGAGTCAGCCGGACCGTCTGCACGTGCATGTCCACGTCACCAGGTATGGGTGTGGGGAGGGGTCCTGGCAGCCGGCCTTTCTGCCCCTCTTCCTGCATCTGTGGCGCCCAGCCCCCCGCGCCGCTCCTTCTAGTGTCCATGCTGGGTGTCTGGATTCCTCAAGGTCACTGGCAGCTCTTCCCACAACTTGCTCCCAGGGGCAGACAGTACCTGCCTGGAGTGCCAGGCCGGATGCGCCAGCCCGCGGAGAGGCCTGGCGGGAGGCCAGAGAGTAAGAGAGGGCGCTGCCTGCCCAGGCCACTGGCTGGTCAGTGTGAGCCAAGATCCAACAGGCACGCACGCGCTGGGGCACAGGGTCGCCACCTCTGCTGCTCACCGCAGCCCCCCCGCCCCCTGGACCCAGTAATTCTACCCCTGGCGATTTATCCTGAGGACATAAATACGCAGAAATAAAATGACACGTGTGCATGGAGAAAGGCGTGAAGAGGTGCACCAGCCACTGGGGATAAGCTGATCAAACCAGCATGAGCGACCACCTCAAATCACCAGGAGGCCAGGATCAGAACGGTGGGCGGTAACAGCATTGGGAGGGTGGGGAGAAACCAGAACCCTCCCTGCCTGGCTGGCGGGGATGGGAAACACTGCAGCCACTGTGGAAAACAGCCTGGCGGTTTCTCAGAAAGTTAAACATAAACTTACAATAAACACGAGCAACTCACTTCTATGTATCTACCCAAGAGAAGTGAAAACACACGTCCATGCAAAAACCGGTACACAAATGTTCACGGCAGCAGATTCATAAAATCCATGGGCGAAGAGCCCAAATGTCCATCAACTAATAAGCAGGTAAACTCCACACAGTGGAGCATCATTCAGCCATAAAAGGAGTGAAGCACTGATACTACACCGTGGATGAGCCTGGAAAACACAATGCTCGGTGAGAGAGGCAGACACAAAGGTGTGATTCCCTTGACGTAAAACGTAAAATGTCCACTTTTGGTCTCTGTGGCAAATCCACAAAGACCAAAAGTGGATGAGTGATTTCCAGGGGGTGGGAGGTGACTGCAAATGGACAGGAGATGGGGTCTCGGAGATGCTGTGAAACTGGATCGCGCTGATGGCTGCACAACCGCACATGTGGACTAAAACCACTGAGCCGCAGGCTTAGGAGCGGAGGGTCTGGCGGTGGGTTACGTTACACCCCGATAAAACGCGTCACTGATACAGTAACAAGCGAACTGAGGCGATTTGCTAACTCCTGGTCCCTGCCACCATCCGCTTCCCAGCACATCCCTCTGGACCTCAAGCCCTCATGACTCCGTCCACTAGGGTAACTCAGACAAGACCACTTATACTACCCCTGAAGCTTCCCAGGAGGCGGATCCTGCTCCCACATGCCTGCTGGCCACCTAGACGGTGAGCCCAGGACATGCGTGGGGCCCACAGACACCAGGAAACTGTCCTGCACAAATGGGCTGTGTCCGAGAGAAGTGACAGCCAAGGGCGGCTGGCAGGGGCCTTCGGGAGATGGAGGAGGGTCTCTGCTACCCACTAAGCCCAGGTGTGGGGGCCCAGGAGAGTGAGGCTGCTTCTGGCTGGAGGTCCATGGACCCTGAGTGTCTGCTGTGCACCAGGTACCTCTCCCTCCAGTGAGGCCGCAGGACGGGGCAAAGGCGGGGGCGTCCGTGTGTGCGTGGCTGACGTCGGAGCCCAACTCACCCAGACGTGAGCAGTGGGCACAGTGCCCGGGCTGCCCCACGCCCGTCACCCCAGCACCCCAAGGGGAAGCTCTCCAGGTGACCCAGGGCAGCCAGGGCGGGTCTGAGCGCAGCCACAGCTGCAGCTGGCGGGAGCTGGCGTGTGCAGCCTTGCCAGCGGGGACCCACGCCCCCCTCTGCTCCCTTGCAGGCAGCCACATCAGAGCAGGGCACCACGCACGGGTGGGGGGCCAGGGCAGTGCCCCCCAAATCCCATGGGAAGCAAGCCAGCATTCTCGGTGCATGCTGTGCCCCTGCCCCTCCCCACCCAGCAAGAAGCTCCAGCTCCAGCAGACAAGCAAGCCCCGGGCTCAAGGTGGGCTGAAAGGTCCCGTCCCAACCACCTCCGACCAGCCGGGCGAGACCTGCAGCCCAGCTCCAGGAGGGGCCGGCATCCCGGGCCTTCTCTACTGAGTGAACAACCCCAGAGCCTCTCGGGTGTCTGGGGGAATGTGAGTCGCCAGAGGACCCTAAGGAACAGGGACCCCACTTCTCTGAAAGACCCTCTGATGAGGAAGGGGCACCTGACAGCAGCACCCGCCCCTCAGGGCCCCTCGGGGCCACGCCATCTCCACCTTCTTACCTTCGGGCCCGGGGGCGTGGGGGCTGGTGCTGCTGGGTGACCAGGGTGTCACCCCAGACAGGCCCCCCAGGGCCGCTCCTACACCAGCCGGCCGCTGCCGGGGGCCCCGGGTAGGGCAGTCCCCTGGGGAAGCCGTGGTCCGACTCGGTCTCAGTGGCCAGCGAGGAGGCGGAGCTCCCCATGGCCCCCGCGACGGTGGCCACGCTGAGAGCCGGGCCTGGTCACATGTGGCCGGCGGCGGCTGGCGAGGTGGAGCATGGAGGAGGGCACCCACGCAGGAGACAGGGCGGCCGGGCTGGTCCGAGTCACACAACAACAACAGAAATGACACAGAGAATAAAGAGAGAGAAGAAACAGCGTGATTCACAGGCACCAAGCCCCCAGGAGCCCAAGGAGGTTCCCAGCACACAAGTGGCCTTGGGGTGGCAAAGGAGAGCCCAAACTAGGGGTCCCCACAGCTGGGGTCCCGACAGGGCTGCAGCCCCGGTGCACAGCTCGCCTCCGCCCTGGAGTGGCACCCCCTCTCTGCTCCCACAGGGGAGGAGCGGCTGTGCCACGGTCGCTGGCCAAAAGGGTATCAGCCTTAAAAGAAAGGATTTAGGGGATATTTAGCCAGAGAAAAGAAAAACAAGGGAGGAGAGCCCAGCGGGGCAGGTGAGCCCGGGCAGGACGGCCTCTGGGAGGGGCACTGGGCACCGTCCAAAGTCACAGGGAGGTGCAGTCGCCACCACGGCCCTTCCGAAGGGACAGCTCCCCGCACCCAGAGATGGGTGACCAGGGAGGGACCCGGGAGGCTGCCCGCCTTCCAGGGGGAGGCCAATGGGCCCAAGAGCATCCGCCCTGAAATGGGAGGCCAGGTGCATCTCATTTCAAATAAGGCACATTCCAGTCAGGTTCAGGGAAGATGCCTGGGCCAGGCTCTGGGCCAAGGTGGGCGTCCAATTGGCTTTTTGGCCAAAGAGGTGACCAGCAGCCCTGCCCCCACCCCCAGGTCCACCGTCACCCAATGACACCCTTCTCCCAGCTTCCAAACAAGTCCCTTGGACACAGGGGCCAGCAGCAGGGGTGGAAATGGTGGACGTGTCCTTGCACACAGGCAGGCTGGAGGGCGCCCAGGCCTCTGAAGCACTGGTCCATGCTGCGTCCAGGGGACACGGGTGGGGATGCCCACACCTAAGTGACTAGCAGCACACGCAGCTCTGGAGGCTGAAGAGGTGGAAGAAGTCTGGGCCCCTGCCCCGTAACGGCTTCAGTCAGACCAGCCGAGTCCCCTGTAGCAATACCGTTCACCTGGACCCTTTCCTCCAAGGGACATGGACAGGATAGAGCAGCATAGGGCCCGAAAGGCCTGGAGATCCCGAAAGTCACTTACCACTCCGGCCTCCCCTGCTCAGCACGACCAGAGCCGACGGTGGGGGCAGAGGCCCCGGTGGCCTTTAAAGCCAACACTGCCCACCTGGACCCTGAAGGAAGGGCTGAGGCTCCTGCCGACAGGAGTGCCGTCCAGTGGGAGCATCACACGAGCCTCAGGTGTCATTTCTAACCCTCCGACAGCCACGAAAGAAAGGCAGGACAAGTAAACGGAATCTCTGTAGCATATGTTACATCACCCAACACGTCCAATGTGCTGCCAGGTCGGTTTGGAATCAGGATGAAACCCGCGTGAACCACGTACCACCTATGCTGAGTTGAGGTCCTTCCTCTACTGTGATTGATGCTCACCTCCATGAAGATGGGCCACACTCCAGGGGCAGCAGCCATGGCCGCCCAAGGTTTCCGTACTGGGCTGTGCTAGAGCACACTCCCAGTGGTCATGTCCATCTCAAGCAGGGTCACTCAAGACACCTGCCTCTCCCATGATTACGAGTCGGACACCACAACAACTAGAACAGCCCCCCTAGGTTCCTGAACCCCACTCCACATAGGAACCCTTCGTGGGAAAAGAGCCCAAGCGTTTCTGACACTCCCCTTTCACAGCCAAATCCTGAGCAGGTGAGGGCTTGAGCTGAAGCTGAGCCCAGTGAAAGGTGTCCATGGAGCAAGACTACTCAAGCCTGGGTCCAGGCCTGTGTCCACTGTGAGAACAAAGGACGGGTGAGGGTAGACAGTCCACCTGCAGCCAGGTCAGGGCTGGCATCACGTGTGCCTGACGCAGGTAGAGCTGAGGGAAGAGTGAGGACACAGCCCTGGACCTCCCGGGGGCCTGTGGGCCTGGCTCGCTGGGAGGAAGGAGCACCAAGGTCCTGTGAGGACCCGCCTGCTCTTCACCGACGCCCTTAGCCTCGGGGGACTGAGCGCTCAGGCCTGTCACAGACACTTGGGGTGCACGCTGGTGCCCCTACCGCATGTGAACAGCACACGAGGCACCAAGAGGGGCCAGCTCTGCACCCAAGCCCGGCAGCAGCTGTACCCCACGTGCCAGCCTCCTGACACACCTTCAGGAAACTCCAACCCTGCAATCAAGAGGGTTGGGGGAGGGTGACCTGGAAGGGCCTCTCTGGGGAGTTCTGGGGATGGCAGCACCAACACCCCCACACCCTGCTCGGCCCGCCAGGGTGATGGGGAGCCCTGGCTGCCTGGCCCAGGCCCTGTGCTCCCGCCCCGAGTCAGGTCCTTTCATCCATGCCTTCTTGTGTCCTTCACTCACTCACCAGCGCCCAGGCCGCCTGGGCTCCGACGGCACTGCCCAGGGCCGCTCCCTGGCTGCTCTGTCTCAGGAACAATGCAACATAATCGCGTCTCCCGGCAGAAGCCTGGGCTCAGACGCTGGCAATGCCAGCCTCCTGAGGGCCCGAAGGGTGGGTGTGCCTGTCCCACCGCCCAGACCAAGCTAGTGCCTCCTTGCCCTTGTTCGGGAACCGCTGCCCTAGATCTGAGCGGGATGGTGGCCTAGATCTGGCCTCAGGGAAGTGCAGGCATGGGGCTACGGCAGCCCCCCACCCCCCACCCGGCGTTACCAGCACTCTGCAGCGGCTGGGGACAGCAGGGGACCCTCCCCCAGTGTGACAAGAGCACGAAGGGCCGGAGGAGGGTGACCCCCTCCTCAGGACCCTGCGTGGGACGCGCCTGTCTTGGTGGTGGCAAACCGGGTCCCGGGGGTGACACCCCACAGCCTCACCCAGCTCACCTCGTCCCACTGCCCTCAGGGCACTTCCCACGGCAAGTTACCCGACTGAGGACTAGGGCTGAGCCGACACCTGGCAGAGGCTGAACCCCAGGTCCAGGGCGGGGAGGCACGGGATCCTTACTCCCTGTACCCCCAACGTTCCGGGGGCTCCCGCGAGTCCTGTGGGCATCAGCACAGGCTGCCTCCGCTAGCCTGTGGGGCGCACACACAGGGCACCAGAGTCCCATGGGACAGCCAGGCTCTGCAGACACGGGCCGCCTGATGATGCTTCCACACGCGTGTACACGCTTCGCCCAGCCGTGTTCACGGTGTACGTGCCCCACGCCTGGCTGGTTTGCCATGTGCCAACTGCACACCACCTCCCACTCAGGGCCCTGGGTGCAAGTCTCGTTAAATCTCATCTTGTAACGACGGTGCTTTCACAACTGCAGCAACCCCAACAGGCCGCCCAAAACCAGCCCGGACAGGGCATGGAGGGAGAGCAGCCGTGAGGAGACCCCAGGCTTTCCCAGAGCATTGCTCCCTGTGCCCGGGTGCCCCAGCTGCACCCACCAGATGTGAAGCCTGGTACTCCTGCCTGAGGGAGGGACAGGCCAGGACAGTGAATGAACCCACCTACGTCCCTTCCAGAAACCGGGCTGGGACAACACCCCCCATGCCAGGAGGGCCCTGTCCCAGCATGGGTGGGACAGCATCCTCCCACGGCCACCCTCGAGGGGTCAGGCGACCATATCAGCAGCTCATGGGCCCAAACCCGCAAGGTGGGAGGGCAGTGGGGTGCAGAGTTAGGGGCTGGGCCACTGGGGACGTGGCGGCTCTACCTGGGGAGCACCAAAGGGACAGCAGGCACAGTCCAGGAGACATGTCTGCCTTGCAGTGTGCCCGGAATGCCGGGACCACAGCCCCAAGCTTCAGGGGCATGGCGGCCTGCAGGGCTGTGAGGATCAGGGTTCTGAGGGGGGTGCCCACACCGCTCCACTGCAGCTGGACAAATCCACGGTGCTCGTGCCTGGGCTCTGCCTTGGGAGGTGAGGCTTCGTGGCAGGTTTGCCAAGAGCACATCCACCCAGAGGGCATGCCCTGTCCCTCTCCTGGAAGGGTCTGGACTCTGGCCCCTGGAGCAGCAGCCCCAGCCCCCAGGCTTATCGGCAGGAGCCAGAGTCCGTCGGAGAGTGGTGTCGACCGGCCACATGACTCTGCCTGCCACCCCGAGACTGGGGCCAACCCCGAGGCAAAGGCCACACAGAGGCCGTCCCACCTCCACTGCCCCAGGGAAACACTCCCATGGGAAGTGGCCAGGGACTATGACCCTTTAGAAGCTGCATCTGTCCCTCACCCAGAGGTTGGAGGCCCCAGGGGTGTGGCCTGATTCAGCTGCTCCTTGCTACCTGGTCCAAGGCCACAACTACCTCTAGGCCAGCCAGGGCCATAGGGAACAAGGCCTCCCTCAGCCTGGCTCTCCCCATGGCTGGGGCCACCAGGGAAAGGTGCCCAGGTGGGGCAGAGCTCTGGGCAAGCAGCCAGTAGCCATCGAGACTCATCTGGACCCAGGTCCTGGCACCACCTGGCCACTCCAACTGCCCACAGGGCACATGTCCCCCTGCCAGTCTTTTCTAGGAGTGCTGTGAGGCCCAGGTACCCTCCCAAGCCGGGCCAGAACCCCACAACAGCATCGTCAACCTCTGAGAGGAGACTGTGGAGGTTCTGCTGAAAATTGCTATCAACGCCCCTAAGAACCAGGTCCAGGAACAAAATGGTAATGAGCACTCCCTGTCATCCAACTTGGGGAGAAATGCTGGAGCCCCAGATCCCTGCCTGCACACACTCTAAGGTGGCCGCTCTGCTGGCGTTTCTGGACTTCTCTGCCTGTCCAGCACCTCAGCCCTGAAGCATCCAGCCACAGGCCAGAACTCAGGGCCCCACTGGTACTGGTCACATAAACGACCAGCAGGTGTCAGGTGGGATTTGCTCTGCTTCTAGGGCCCCTGCTTTCTGGGGAGGGAGGAGCGGAGACAGGCCCCTCAAAATCAAACCCGTGGGTGAGGGGCAGCTTGTCAGCACGGAGGCTGGAGGACAAGCCGTGGGGGTCTGGGCTGCCTCCCGGAAGGAGACAGGGTCACGGCCTGTCCTCTGTCTTTGGAGTCGTACCCGCCTCAGTCGTACGTCATGAAAAAGGAAATTATTGTCAGGGAATCAGGGATGCCACCAGGATCTCATTTCTAGTTCACGAGTTCACTGCCGTCTGATGATGTGTGTGCTTGGTTTTGGCACTGCCACATTTCTGTTCGCCAAGTGGCAGCAGAAGCAGCCCTGGCCCGGGCAGCCCAGTGACCTCGGGCCTCGAGGGTGGCAGAGCCACCTCACAGTGAGGGCACTGGAGCCTCGAGCTCACCCCAAAGGGAGGTACCTTTTCAGGAGCTGCAGGGGCTCCAAACACGCGGCCTTTCCTCTTCCGTGGGGGGAGGGGCAGGAGGTCCTAGAAGTGTGGATGTGGAGGGGTCAGGTGTGGGAGGACTTCCCCTACTCTGGCCTTGGGCCAAGGCGACCCAGAGGAGCAGAAGCCATGGATGCCTTCCTCGGGACAAAGACACCATGACTCTTGTCAACAGCAGCTATCAACCTATTTTCCTTCTGATATTTTGCAGCACCATCCAGGCATGTCCCCCAGCCTGGTCACCAGCAAAAGGGGGTTGCAGCACTTGACCTCAGGGAAGCAGACAGCAGGGTGTGGAGCAGTTGCTCAAGCGAGATGGTGCTGCCAGGACAGGTAGTGAGGCCGTGTGTCCCATTCGGCCTTGTGCGAGTCCACCCTGGGTGCCCCAGACAAGTCCTTACTGGAGGGACAGCACATCCCGCAGGCATCGGGAGGCCCCGTGCTGCTCTCCCACAGCCCCCGGCTCCCTGCACTGTCCTGGCAGCACCAGCACAGCCATCTGCAGAGTGACCCAGGATGACAGGGTGTGGCTGGGCAGGTCTCCAAGTCCAAACTCCACCCACAGCCTCCTTCCAGCTCATTCAAAGAAGGTGGAGGCCAGTGACCCTTCCTTATCCATGAGAGGCTGAGAGGGGCCATTCTGGATGCCTCCCCCTCCAATCCCGGAGTTCCCCTCCGAGTTCAGAGCTAGGTCACCAGAGCTGCCTGCCAGCGAGCAGCTGACAGAGGATGCTCGCTGACCACCCTGCCTTGGTGCGAATGGGGCAGTGCTGGGCACAGGGGGGGCTGGGGACAGCCAAAGGGATACCACAGGCCTGCTGGGCATTCTCGGCAGAGCGGGGCAGGGGGTGGGGGGGAGTGGTCCCTGCCTGTGAACTTGGCAGAAAGGATTAGGCAAGAGAGACAAAACCATATTCCTGCTTTGGGATGCTCCTGGGGGTGCCGGGTGGGAGGGCCTGAGGCAGTCCAGGCAAAAGAGCAGGGTGAGGAGCCAGCTGACCCGGAGGCCACGGAGCTCCCCTGGTCAGGGTCTGGGCTGCACCCCTTAGGCTCTTCACCAACCAGCTCAGGCCGGTGAAAACATCTGTGGTTTCAGAGAATTTTAAGGGCAGCAGAGTCCTTCTTCTCAACTCCATGTATAAAAGACAAACCGTCTGGGGTGGAAGGAAGAGGCTGAAAGGCATCCTCGTGGATCAGAGACCTGGATGTGCAGCCCCATCCAACCCTCCCCAACAGCCACAGCTGCCCCTCAGCCTCGGCCTCCGGGTCTGTAAAGTGGGGCTTAGTAGAGTGCTACCTGAGAGACAGGGGCCCAGAGAATTTCATGCAGGGCCTGAGAGCAAGGAGTTTCAGCAAAATTACCCCATCAAGAAGGGCAGAGGGGTTTGGAGCCATCCTCCGGATGCAGGATCGGAGGGCCCAGCCACTTCCTGCTCTCAGAGCCTGTGGTCTGGGGGGGTGGGGCTCAAAGCAGAGACACAAGATCCGAGACCGAAGGTCCCTGTCTAAAGCTGTGCAATCACTGAGCTTTGGGCCCAGCGGGGCTTAAGCCTGGCTCTCAGTAGGTCACGAGGTCACCAGCCTGGCTGCTCAGGGGAAGCAGCTCTAGAGAGTTTCAGATGCAGAAGAAAAGAGGGGTGCTCCTCCCGGGAGCAGAACGACCTGAGAGGAAGTAAGGGGAGCTCAACACCAAGGCCAGGCTGAGCTGGCCTCTCCAAGACCTGCTCCCACCAGCCAGGCTGCAGAGTAGTGGCTCTCAGGCTCCCCGTCCATCTGGGGCCCTCCTTCTGCAACTTGGGCCAGGGAAACACCACCTCTCTCCCCACATTTGAGAAAAGCACTCAGAAGTGGAAGGATCGACTTACCCCCTCCCCCCAGCCTCTGGGGGCGGGAGGGTGATTACCGGCATCCTCCTAACAGTGGTTCACACAGCCCCCCAGACCCAGGCAGAGGGAGGAACTCAGGGATCTCCAAAGGAGGGGCTCCCAGGAAGAGCTCGGAACTACCAAGCACCCAGCTGAGCCCGTTTCCCTCACAGGACGCCATGGCTCCGAGCCACAGGACCCCAAACTCCCAGGCCTGGCCTTACTGGGGTCCTGCTGCCTGGAATCCGGTCACAAATTCCTGTGTGTTAAGGGGTCCCGAGAGCCAGCCCAGTCAGGGCCACTTGACCACACAAGGCTGCGCTGGTCAGGATCAGAAGGGCCCCTCCTGTGGGCAACAGGAAGAGCTGGGTCAGCCGGCAGCCTAGCAAACATTCTCAGGGCCACCATGGGTAACTTTTCGGTTCGCTCCAGCGCCAGCAAGAGAGGGACGGGAGAAGGAAGTGTGGTTGGTGGCCAGTGGGCACACAGGGCGCGCCTGCTCCCCCACTCCACGGGGCCACCCCGGGACACATCCCCTAACGTCGCCGGGGCCGGGACACTGCCCGGAGGTAAGGGCACTCAAGGGCAGGAGGGGCTGAGGCCGCCTCCCCTCTCCAGCAGCGCCCCCAGCCCGGCCGGGACCGGCCAATGCCCAGGAGGCGCCGCCCGTCAGCCACGGCCCCTCGGGGGTCCAGGCCGTGCCCCCGGCCCTGGCCTGGCCCAGGAGTGGGACTCACCTCCGCAAACCCGCGGCGCCTCCTCAGTCCCCGCGGCCCGGGCTCGCTCGCCTGCGCCGGCCAACCCACAACTTGTTCTCGGAGAGCGGGCGGGCCCTCTGCCGCCGGCGCGCTGCCCCGACGGCCTCCCGCGCTGAGTGGCGGAGCGGGCGAGCGCACCGACCCGGCCCGACCCGTCCCGCGCAGCGCCCTGCGCCGCCTCCGTAGCGTAGCGCCCTGCCGGGGCCCCGCGGCTACGGCGCGCCCGGGGCGCACGCGGCGCTGTGAATCCCGCGCCCGGACTACCACTCCCACAAGGCGGCGCGGCGCGCGAGGCAGGCCGGGAGGCGGAGTCCGGGGCGATGGCCAGTAGCCGCCTCCACTGGCGCTCTCCGACTTCCCGGGGCGCCCAGGGAAGTGGCCGAGCCCGGTCCCTGGCGGCGCTGCGTGCTGAAGGGGGCCCCGACGGGACCGGGACTACAACTCCCAGAATGCCCCGCCGGAAGGAAGGGGCGGGACCTCCAGCCCTCCCCGGTCGCGGCGCTTCCGGTTGCCGTGCCGGTAGGCGCGGGGCTGCGGCCGCTGGCCTCTCTCGGGCCCCTGAGGTCTGCGGTTTCCGCAGACCCGCCAGCTCCCTGACGGGGTCCTTCTGGACTTGTCTGCTTCCTCGGGTCCCCGCAAAGGCTTCATGGTCCGAAGCTCCGGTTCGCTGGGACCGACCTGGGCTGACCCAAGGCCGCGCCACTCAGTGTGAGTTGGGCACGTTTCTTGTCTGAGCCCCAGTTTCTCCTCGGCCACCGGGGAAACCAGCACGCCCGCGCCGCTGGGAGGACGGAGGGAGGCGCAGTTTGGCGCCTGGCAGGAAGGAAGGCGGTGTGGTGAGCGGGGGGCCTCTGAGCAGAATCCGCCCCCATTCGCAAAGAGCCTCCTCAGGGGCGGCCGCCCCCTGCCCTTTGGGCAGCCGGAGGTCCCTCTGTCGCCTAGAGGCTGTGGAGGCAGCAGGACCTGCTGAAAGAGCTTTGGTGTCAGCGGTTTACCAGGCACAAACGAAGCACGGAGAAGCCACGGCGGGGAGTGGGGATGCTGAGGGCGGAGCTCCAGGGACCGTGGTATTCAGGGGCGCGTGGGGATCCTGAGAAGGCACGGCCCATGCAGGAGACACGGAAGCAAGGCCCCTGAGCTAAGACAGACTTAAGGAGAGTGGTTGTGGTCCAATTCTGCCTCCAGGTGGAGAGGAGTTTTGCAAGGGGAGGTTAGGTAATGTTTGCTCCAGCGTCCAGTCAGTAGGACCTTCAGGGACAGCGCTCAGTGCTCCTGGAAAACCTCCATCTTACTCTCCAGGTGCTGCAGCCAGGACACCCACGTCCCAATCGTAGGTGCTTGGGCTCAGACAGCCGAGACAGAGCTGCTTCCTGAGTGCCTCTGGGGACTCAGCCCATCTCCAGCTTCCTCACTTGCACGAAGGTGACAATGACAGGCCTCTGACCAAGGCCTGGTGGCTGCAGAATCACTACTAGAGGATGGAGTCAAGTGCCGACTCCTAGTGGTGGCTCAGTGACCACAAGTCCCTTTCCTTCCCAGCCCCCTTCCGTTTGCACTGCCTGGGGTGATTGGGCCAGAACCGGTGTCCACAGCCCTATAACCTCCCAACAAGAAAAACAGCCGAAGTTGAGCCTGGTGACCTGATAGCTGGGATTCCTGCCAGTTCACTGCAGGGTTTTTCAGAGCCAGTCCCTACGTGGGGGTGGGGAGAGAGCAGGAGCATCCCAGCTCTCCCCAGTAAGGGGCCAAGGCCTGCTGTCATAGGGAGAAAGCCCAGTCACCAGAAGAGGGCCTCAGGAGGATTCTTCAAGACTGTCCCAGGAGGGAACTGGAAGGAACAGGTTTCATGTGCAGGGGCAGCAGGAGGACCAGAGCCGCGAGACTAGGGACGCATCTGTATAATCAACCTGTGATCATCTTAGATGTTCTCAGGCACATAGGTGTAACTTTTAAGTAACTATAAAGCAGAAGGTAAGTGACCTTCAGGAGATAGCCACCCAGAGGGGAGAGGGGGTGGGGGGCGGCATTAGTTCAAGTGTCCCTGTGCAGGTCTCACTCGCGCTTTTTGCGGCTTTGGGACACAGCAGTGAACAAGACACCCAAACGCTCTCAAGGAGTGGAGATTCTATGGGGATGAGGGCACAGGGACCCTCCGTGGTGTGACAGGCACGTGGGAGCTGAGGCCAGCAGGCGGCTGAGGACAGGACACACCTGTGCTCTGGCAGGTTTTACATAACGACCCGTAATCACCTGCTTTGTGAGACGCCCTCACAGGGCCTCCATCTCCTGGTCTCTGAACCACCAGCAGGTGGAGTGACAGGCACTGGTGCCACAGGGCTGGGGGTGAAGGCGGGCACCCCTTCCTTTAGTGTGGACAGGCTGGAGCAGGCCTGAGCCAAGGACCCGGGCAGTACACGTGGGCCACGAGGAACCAGGGGCTGGGGCCGGCTGTGCAGCCACCTGCCAGCAGTCTGCTTCCAGGGGAGGGGCAGAGTCTTGCTCTGTGCTCTTTGGCCAAGACCTTGAAGGGTGAAGCTGGGGCTCTAGCAACGTGAGGGAGGAGCTGACTTGAGACAGGATCTGCTTTGGGGCTGGGGGTGGAGGGTCCCCACACGGGAGAGATGCACTTTTGATACTGGCCTCACGTGTCCCCTGCGGCCCCCTCCAGCACTCTCTGGGCACGCTCCGCCTGGGCCACCCTCTGTAAGAGGCTCTCCAGGAAGCTCTTCCTGGGCAGCAGCCAGGCACTGCCGTTTCCATTTACAATGGGTTTTTGTCATGTGTTCTCCCACCCCACCCTGTCCCAAGGGGGCTCTGTCTCTAGTAGGGCTGGGACCCCTTCAGGACCAGGGCAAGGATCTCAGCCTAGCCTGGTGAGACCAGCTGGACTGCGGACAGGCCCCCATGTTTAAGAGTGGAAATGGAACGGGTTGGCAGGCCTCAGTGGGGTACGGGGAGGAGCCCCTTCCTAGTTTTGGCTTCACCTGATGGAAAGGCCCCTCCCCACACCCAGCTTCTCCTCCTAGGCAGAGACGGGCCCTTCAGGCTCCTGACAGACAGGCCCGGGACATCACCTGGTGTCAAAGCAGAGGCACTGGAGGCAATGGCCTCCTCCCAGGTCAGTAGAGACGTCCCCAGTGCAGCAAGGCTAGGGACAAGGCCCTCCCAGGCCCCCACTGACCTCCTGAACCTGCTGGAGCACCCCGGCACCCCCAGTGCTGAGCCGGCCCCCTTGTGCAACTCCACCAGGAGTCTGGGGGTGAAGCCCACACCCCAGGCCCCACCACAATGCTGCCCTCCCTGGCTGCCCTGGCCACGTGGCCCACTGGTTGCACCTGGCAAGCACTGGGCCCTGGGGGTGGCCAGGTACAAGTCCCAGCCTCACTAATGAACTTGATGATGTATGTATTGACTCTGGGGAGCTACCCCCTCTGAGCCCCAGGAGCATGGTTGGGGGCCTGCATCCTCTCCAGGCCCTCCCCCGAATCCTGGCAGGGATGCCGGCTCCAGGCAGTAACTCCTGCGACACGTCCACACCCTCCAATTGCCCCTTCGGTGCTACTCACACAGCACCCAGGGCTCCTGGCGACCCTCAGAGTCTTAATGCCAAACCCCCAGCTGAGGACAAGGCCTGGGGGCCCTGCTTGCTGCAGGCCAGGCCAACCTTTCATCACCTGGGGGCTGAGTGGGCAGCAGACCTGGGCTCAAGCCCTTCTCTGCCCCACTGGGTGGTCGGGTGGGGCCTCAGTTTCTCCATCTGTGTCTGGTACGCAGGTAGCTCAGTGCAAGGGGGTGGGAGATGCCTGGGCCAGGGAATCAAGTTTGGGGGACTTCTAGCTAACAGCCCCCCTTCAAGTGAGATTTGGTCACTCACCCTTAGAAGCTCCTTGGTGGCATCCCCATGACTGCAGTGGTGCACCTGAGCTCTCTTTCCCTGGCTTCCCTGCCAAGCCTTTCCTGCCCAATCCCATGGTGCCTTTGCCTTTCCTGTGTCTTCCTTTGGGTACTCTCTGTCTGCCCCTACCCACTTCTGCCTGGCTGGCCCTCAGCACCACGTCAGCAGCCAGGTTGCACTTGGGGGCTGTGTCCTACCATGAACATGTGGCCCTGGGGCCCCACCACGTCGCCCCGCCCCAGGAGCATCCCCAGTTGGACTCCCCTATGGGCCCAGCCGGGAGGGGGAATCCTGCCGCCTCTGGGAGGGGTTGGCTGGACCAGAAGGCCTCCTGCTGTCCAAGCCCAGACGACGCCATGGGGAGTTCCTGGCCCGCCCCTCAGCCCCCTCAGATGCAGCACCAACTTTAATCGGTGCTGGGTCCCCTGGCCTCATGCTCCTACGTCATCCAGGCCACTGTAACTTGGCCTGGAGATCTTTCTCGAGGGTTGAAAACAGGGTCAGCGTGCCAGCCAGTGCCCAGCGTCTGCGTGAAGGTCTCAGAGCAGCTTGTGTTCACAGAAACAGACCCAGTCTGTGTGGCGGGGCACAGCAGGGCGGGGAGCAGAGTTCCAGTGTTTATTATCGTACATATATATATTTCATGTGTATACACAGATAGTTTTCTCTCTTAGAAGTATTAAAAAATTGATCAACCTTCAATCTATAAAAAATACCTACTCTACACGATAGAAAAATCTCTCCTCCAAGTTTACATTGATTTACACCCAAAGCTTTCCCCAAAATATACAATACGAGGCAACATCTTAAATCTTAGTGTAGAAGGTGGGCCACGTGGAGGGTGGAGGGACACAGAGCCACACACACGCTCGCTCACGCACGCACGCACACACACACCCTCACGTATGCGCTCGCACACAGCAGTGGCCCGCCTGTGTGCAGGGTCTTGGCCCACCTGGGAGCACCCGGAGGCTCCTGGCTGGCGCTCAGGCTCAGGGGGTCAGGCCCAGCAGCCCCTGTGGGTGATGCTGCTGCTCCTGGCAGTGCAGGTGCCGGGCAGGGGCTTCCTTGAAGGAGCCCCCAAGCCACCAGGAAGGCCTTGAACTGTGTACTTGTGAGAGCCTGCCCGCCCCAGCCTGCTGCAAAGTGCACCTTGTGGAGACAGGACGACTCCTAAAGACCTCAAACTCCCAGAGGAAACTGGTTCCAGACATTTGGTTTCCTCGGGCCAGCGGAGATCCGCACAGGGAGGAGAGGACACACCCCTGGGAGCCACAGCCCTGCCTGAACCCCCAGAGTCAGAGGGGAACAGCAACACCCACCCGATGCAGACAGCACATTCCACGCCATGACTCTCAAGTCACAGGAGGGTCAGCGCCCAGGGTTACTGCAGCGAGGGGCTGGCCGTGAGCACAGGCCCATGGCCTAGAGGCCCCTGGGCCTGAATCTGGACCAAGGGGCCCCTGCTGGTTGGGTGCCAGCCTGAGCAGCTCCAGGAAAGCTGGGGGGGGGGGCCCTGCAGCTCCTGGCCAGACCCTGACACACACTGGCCTCTCCTGCTTGTCCTCCCCCTGCCCCACCATGTCTGGCGCCAGGGTCCTGGGGCTTCTATGCCATCCAGGAGCGGCTGAGACTTGGACGGCACCAGGTCAGGGTGCCTGGCGGGGACCCATTTCATTCCTTTCTTCCCTGACAAGGCAGGAAGTGTGGGAGAGGTCACAGAGGGGTTCACCCCAGCCTGAGAGACTGTCTCTCATTCTTTGCAGAAAGGAGGGTGTAGCGAGAGGCCAGAGCCACCACGGGCTCCGGCCGCAGCATCCCTCCTCCCCAACCCTGCCCTGCCCTGCCCAGCTGTGTGCTCCACGGTGGGCAAGGGACCTCGGTCTCGGCCGCGTGCGTGCTGTGCTGGAGCCCCGCCAAGTGGCACTACTTGACCTCCAGGATGGACGGGTTGGTCTCCATGATGGCCACGATGATCCTGTCGATGTAGTCCTGCAGGCGGAAGTTGATCTCCTCCTGCTTCTGGATGGCGTCCATGAGCTGTGGGAGGAGACAGGGGTCGGTGCCAGGTGCCCAGACTGCGGACGCCCGCAGGGGATGGGGTGGGGTGTTACCTCATCGCGGGAGACGGAGCTGATCTCTGCGGCCAGAGACTCAGAGAAGGCCGTGGAGAAGAGGTTCTTGGCGCCCTGGATGCTCAGGTTGATGATCTGCCCGTTGAGCTCGTCATTCTGCTCCTTCAGGCTGCGGTTGTCCTGGGGAACACGGGGCGTCACTCCTGGGCCGAGGCAGGACCACCAGCTCCAGCACCGGCCCCCAGAAGCGTGAGCCCAGCCCATACCTGTTTCAGCCTCCGGACCTCCTGCTCCAGCTCACTCTCCCGCGTGCGGCTGTTGTACTCCTGCAGGCCTGCGCTGCTGCTGCGGCCCCTCTTCTGCTCGGCCTCCAGCTTGAAGAGCTGCAGATGCTCCAGCTGCTTGCGCAGGTCCTCGATCAGCTGCAGCAGCGGGGGTTGTCTCAGCTTGGCTTCAGGACCTCTGGGGCGGTCTGAATGCCAATGGGGGGGGGGGACCTCGGGGCTCTGTGCTCACCTCCTGGGTCGCCTCCTTGTCCCTCTGGAACTGGTGCCTCTCGTGGCTCAGCCTGTCCCCCAGCTTCCTCCTGTTCTCCTGTTCCTCACTGAGCTGCAGCGACAGCTCCTCAATCTCATCCAGCAGCTTCTGCTTCTCCTGCGAGAACGAAACAGTTGCCGGAGACACACCCGTCTGCCGCCCGTCCACGCAGCTCTCCTCAGCTGTCTGCACCCGACACGTGGCAGGTGGGCCTGCGAGGCGCCCGGGATGGTTTCTGGGAGGAGGCCAGAGCCCAAGTGCTCTCAGATGTCCTCAGGGTGCAGAGTTGCCCAGGGGTCCCTGGGTGGGGAGGGGACCACGGGGCACAGGGGGTCAAGCTGAAGTCAGCCCATCAAGGACATCATCCTAGATTCAAACCAGGGGTTAATCTATGCGTGACTCTCCAGGCCCAAGGATGCTGGGAAGCCGGGCAGGGTCGCGCATCTTCCAGCAAAGGGACGGCCAGGCCCAGCGTGTCCTGGCTCCCTCACCCCCGGGGCCACAGGGCCCGGTGTCACCAGCCTACTCTCGAGCAGCACAGCTCCCTGGCCTGCAGGCGCACCCCTTGGCCGGCCACACCCCCGCAGGCCCATCGGCCAACAGTGCGGCTGCCCTGCTTTGGAGAACCTGTCTCAGGTCCCGATGGCCCACAGGCACCCGGGGCGGAGGCTGCCGGCAGCTCACCTCCTCCAGGCGCTCGATGTTGGCCTTCAGGCAGGGCGTGCAGGACCTCAGCTCACTGTTCTCCTCGTCCAGTTGCTGCAGCCTGGGGCACAAGAACAAGGCTGGGACCCACGGAGCTGTCCCCCGACCGCCACACGCACCCACACGAGGGTCCTGGGCCAAAGCTTCTCGTAAGCCAGGATGGTGTCTCCACACACCTCCAGTTTACAGAGAAGCTGCAAACACAGAGCGAGTCCCACGGACCCTGAGCCCCTTTCGGCTTCTCCAGGCATCTGCTCAGCATCGTGGCGTTCATCACACCCACACTGGAAACGCGAATGACCAACCTATGGACTCAACACAGCTTTCCCACCAGCGCCCCTTCCCGTCTGGGGTCCCCGCACCGCATTAGCCGTCATGGCTCCTCTGTCCCCTCTGGTCTGCAGCAGCCTCTGGACTTCCCTGGCTCTTCATGACCTTGACAGTTCTGAGCAGGTCTGGTCATATATTTGGTAAAATGTCCCTCAGATTGGGTTTGTCTGGTGTCTTCTCATGACTGGAAAGGTTGTGGGTTTGGGGAGAATCCCACAGAGGAGAGGTACCCTTCGCATCACGGGTGATGTTGACCTGGATCGCCTGGTTGGGGTGTGTCTGCCAGGTGTCTCCTCTGTCGAGTTCTCCTTCTCCCGTCCCTTCTCTGTCGTCTGGAGGCCAGTCACGGGGTCCAGTCCACGCTCCAGGGACCCCCGAGCGGGCATGTCTGTGTGTTATTTGGTCTCCTCTGCAGGAGTCCACGTTGGGTTACACTCTGGATGGCGGTTCCTGCCGTGCCCCAGCTATGCCCACTGGGAGCCATGACACACCGTCGTCTGTGTGTGCTTCTGTTCAAGCACCTCCCCGCTTCCTGGCACTCCAGGCTCTGCCGGTTTTCCTCTGTGCCAGCCACAGACCCAGCCCTTCTCCAAGAAGCCCCAGTTCCTTCCATGGCCCCGCTGTCCTCACCCCGCCAAGAACCCCAGGGAGCTGAGGGAGGCCATCAGGGTCCAGGCACATGGAGCTGCTAACTGAGGTGCAAAGAGCAGGCAGTGGTGACCCTGAGTCCCATCTCGCTCTGTGAGGGCCTCATGAGGCCCTGTCCACCTCGGGCCCCTGCATATGCTGTCCCACTCGGCCAGCAGGATGCCCCCTGCCGTGCAGGCTCGTGCTGGCAGACACGGGAGGCAGGACGGCCCGCCCCTAGGCACCCACAGCCCGGTGGACAGGGCCCCACGGAGAGGCTGTGGCCCGCGGGTCCACTGGATGGCACTGTGCCGAGGCCCAGGAAGAAGGCTTTCCCGGGAGGTGACACCGCAGGCCTGCCCCCGGGGAGGCCTCCCGTCCAGGGAGACCCCAGCACAGCTCTGTGTGCAGCCCCTCCTGCCACCTCCCACTGTTGAAAATGTGTCAAAATTTATTTTCCAGCTTTAAGAGCTGGAGATAAACACATGCTAAAGAGCCTGGAGTTGTCGTTCACGAGTGTAAAACGGCTGCACGTTGAAGGCTGAGAGTGGTGCCTGTTCAGTTAAAAAGACTGTGAAATACCCGCCTCCCCGTCACTACCCACCCAGGAGCGAGCTCTGCAGGGGGAGGACGAGCAGGAACCTCCAGGTGACTGTTGACTTGTGGACATTTAGGTTCTCTGCTGGTTTTCTTTGACAAACAACGTTTGAGATCCACGTGTCACCGTGAGTGAATGCCCCCAGCCCGAGTTCCTGGTCCACTCCTGTGCCTTTGTGGGGTGTCTGCACAGAGTATGTTCCCCTTTTCCTGACTCATCTAAGGCTTATGCCTTCAGGGAAGCATAGGGGTAATTTTCTCAAGTTGCCTTAAAAAAAGATTTTGACTTTGATTTTGAATGGTGCAGCATCCACTGGAGAAAGATTAGAGAAAGTGACATCCAGGTAGTGTCAGTTTTTGCCTTCAAATACTTTGTGGCCTTCAGTAGAATTTTTTAGTTTTCTTCACGAAGGTTTTTCCACTGTTTGTAAAATCAAATTTGTTCCTAGGTATCGTGCCCTCCTGGGGTGGCCAGCTGTTGTGGTGAGAGCCCAGCTGCATTTCTCATCAGCCCTCTCCCCCACCTGACCTGCGGGTCCCCCGTCCCCCTCTCCCCAACCTGACCTGCGGGTCCCTGGTCCCCCCTCTCCTCCACCTGGCCCGCGGGTCCCCCATCCCCCTCTCCCCAACCTGGCCCGCGGGTCCCCCGTCCCCCCTCTCCCCCACCTGGCCTGCAGGTTCTCGATCTCGATGCTCTTCTCTCGCTCCATCTTGCACAGGAGCTCCTTCTGCTTGCGTGTCTCCTCCAGGACCATCTCACAGGCTCTCAGCTCCTGCTCCTTGAGCTGCTCCTCCAGGGCGTTGGCTCTGCAAGGCAGAGGGGGAGGGGAGAAACCGTCCTGAGATGCTGCGCCCGGAGCTGGAGAGAGCGGCCCTGCCCAGAGGGGGGGACAGGAAGGCACTGAGACGTCCCCCAATGGCCCACAGCTCTAGTCAAGGGCAGTTCTGAAGCAGGACATGTATCCCCCAAACAGCCTTCACCTCACACTGAGGGTGCCTGGCCTTCAGACCACGGCACAGTCCTGACAGCAAGGACAGTCCCCATCATTCCCAGGGGAACTTACCCCCATCCTGGCCTGCACCCACAGTTGCCTCCTGCTCGCTGGGTGTGGGCAGGAGACCCTCCCGGGCACAAGCCCACAAGGTGCCTGGCCCCAGGGCACCTCGCACTGATACTCCAGGCTGGAGACATGGTGTACAGACCCACCCCACCCAGGTCAGCCGTGGCAGACTCGAAGGCAGGTATAGCAAGAACATGGGGACAGAAGGAAGATACACATGGGGACCCTGACCCTGGCCTCTTCCCAGACCACCACTCCCACGTGCAGGAGACAGGAACGGACCAAACCACAGAGAAGGGCTCCGGGCCCTGCCTGTGGACGGCCGGAGCCCATGCCCCCAAGCTGCCCGTCCACACACGGCTTCTCATCTGCTTTTTGGTACTTCGCACCCAAGAGTGAACAGACAGCCAAAGACCACCAGACATCACAGGAAAGCTCTTAATACAAAGTGGTCAAAGCAAACAGAAAAAACGACCTGAAGGAGACACACATCACGCGGGAAATACCACAGAAGCCCTGTAACTATCACCCTCAGAGGCCTGAGACACCACATCCACGAAACAGGAGCAGCTGTCGCAGAAGGAATGGGTAACAGAAGTAACTCTTAGCAATTAAAACTACGACACGACAAAATTTTAAATTCAACAGAATAACTGAAGGAGAAAACCAAAGATTATTACACAGAAAAAAAGAAAAATGAGAAAGGTAGAGAATAAGGAAGTAAAGAAAATGAGAAGGAAGGTCCATAAGGTCTGATATCTGATTAACAGAAGTTCAGACAGACAAGAAAATGGAAGAAACTCTGAGAGACACGTTTTCCAGATTTAAAGGCTGGAAACCACGTGCCCTCAGCACAGGAAACAACAAGAGACCCTCACAGCGTCGGGAGAGAACAGGACCTCACAGAGCAGTGAGCCCAGCGGTGCCAGGGCCCTGGTCACAGACGGGACAGACGGCAGCGGAGCCAGCTCCCAGGGACCCAGCTCCCAGCGGCATCCCAGACTCAGCCACACTGTCGATGGTGGGGGTGGCGGGGGGACACGACACAACCCCGTTTTCAGACATGTGAGGCCTTAGGAAGCCTGGCTCCTATGCTGCGAGCAGGGCATCTGCTCAGAAAGCGAGTAAGCAAAGAAGAAATGCGGGATCTGGAGAATAAGAAACCAGATGTGGAGAAAGCAGGTGGAACTCCTGGGATGGAGAGAAAGGAGAGCAGTGCGGCGGGTCAGTGCGGCTGGGAAACGCCAAGCAGCAGCGGCAGGAGTGTGTGCTTGAGGGGAACTTAGGCAAACACTGGCAGAAACGGCCCCAGGAAGTGGATATGACAGGCCCCGGGGCTGGGTGGCCAGGCGGGGCACAAAGTGTGGACTTTCCACCACATACGTGGATAACTGATAAATGCCCATTGGATGAGATGAACCTCCGGTCAGCTGGAGAAAGGAGTCTGGTGGCCCATCCAGATCTCCCTGGACAAGGACAGGGAGGGAGTAAGGAATGCCCTGCAGACGCAGCACTGGAGCCCCAGCCCTCGCACGAGCAGGGCTGACCCCACCCCTGGCTCTGCAGCAGGGCCACGGGCAGGAAAGCGGGCGGCCCCCGAGCCAGGGTCTCGACCACACAGGAGAACATGCTTCTGCTGCTCTGTTAGAGCAGCGGGCGAGGCGCCCAGGACAACACGGCACATCCCGGTTCCCAGCCTCCAAGAGCAGGAGGACAGGTCATGAAGGCCCATCTCGCCCAGGAGAAGCCACAACAGGAGGCCAGCGTCCCCCGGAGCCTCGGGGCCCGTGTCCAGCGCTGGTACAAGTGCTCGGAGGGCGAGGAGTCCGGGGCTGCAGAGGGTTCGGCAGGGCCAGGCTTCGCCCAGACCACATGCCATGCTCCCAGCCTCTGGACCTCCTGAAAGGGGTCTGTGACCCCAAGCCTCCGGCTGCACACGGGCCAAGTCCCTTGTCCTCTGCAGGAGAAGCGATGCAAACTGGGGTGAGGTACACAGCGTGACCGGCTTCCCAACACCGAAAACCACACCATGTGCTGTGAAAAGTCTGCAAAACAGGAGATGGGGAAGCGCCTGCTCCCTCCTTACACCGACTTCCACACGGCTGTTATTTCTAACTCAGAGCTCGCGGCTCCCACATGGGGCTCGGTCGCGCTGCTACACCCCAGGAGGACCCCATGCTTCAAGGGTGGGTCAAGTACCCGAGCACAGGGAGCTCTGGAGGCACTGGCCCCGCCCCAGAGCCCCCACTTGCTGCCTCGGTTTCCTCGTCCAGGAGATGCGGAGATGGAAGCAAGCCTGCGTGGGGTGGGGGGCGCGCCTTTGGTCAGGACGGGTCTTGGAAGCGGGGCACACGCCAGACACCCTCAGACGGGAATCCCAGCCGGGCACTCTGCAGGCAGGGTGTCGGCCCCGGCTTCTCCTGAGAGGTCCCTCCCTCACCCTTTCCTCTGGGGAGAGCCCTCCGCGAGAGCCTTGCTCACCCCACATCAGCCCCCAGCAGCTGGATGGAGGGTGGTGCTCAGAGAACCTGAGGGGAGGAGAACAACCAGGGGGCGGATCACACCCCACAGGCACTAAGAGGCCTGCGCTCACCTGTGCACCAGCTGGAGGTTCTCCTGCCTCAGCCGGCTGTGCTGCTCCCCGTTGGCAGCCGTGTCCTTTTCCAGCTCCGACACTCGCTTCTCCAGGAAGACAACCTGGGGAGCAAGATGGTGGCTTGTGAATCAAGGGGGCAGGAGAGTGTGTGCCCCACGCAGACTGTCCTGGAGGCCACGCCCACCAGGCTGGACACGCCCCGTGAACGAGGCAGCGCAGCCCCGTGGGCACCAGTGAGGACAGGGAGCACGCGGTGCCCTCGAACCTCAAAGGCAGAGGAGCTGAGGGGCCGCAGGCAGGGCCACTGCTCTGCCAGACACAGCCCACAGAGGCGGCTCACGCTGGGGACTCGAGTGACAGAAAGGCCCAGGGTTTGGAGCCAGACACGCTCACCAGGCGGTGGGAGGCGTGATGGCCAGACCAGAGAGCTGGGGAGGGCTCTGCAGAGCTGAGATGCTGGAGGTGCTGTAGAGGTCCAGGAGGTGGGGGGCAGGGGGAGGTGGGCGAGGGGGACAGAAGGAGGTGGGAGAGAAGGTGGGGGGGGTCTGTGGCCACCCTGCCCCTGCACTTCCTGGAGCTGGTCCTGGAGCCCCGGGGCCTTGGCCACGGGGAGGCTGCCCTGCCCCCGGCAACCTCTCAGGAGTGGCCGATTCCACCGTCCTGGCTCTAGGATCACTGCAGGCTGCGGGCCCTCCCGCCTCCCTGGCCGGCACCTCTTCATGGACAATGTGACACCTCTCCTGTTCACCCCACGGCTGCCAACCCGAGGAAACCCGCCAGAGATCATCAGGGCTGGCGGACGGCGCAGCCCCGATGGTGCCATCACCACCTCCCGCTGTGCCCTCTGCACACCTCACCCAACACACCCACCAGGGGCCTGCGCCCGAGGCCGCTGAGTTGTCCACACGTGGCCCTCCAGCCCTGCCATGCATCCAGGGCCTACCTTGTCAGCAATGTCCTCTTCCATGCCCTCCACGGGGTCTGGGGGAGGGTCCTGCAGGCCCTCCATGGTCAGGGCCCCTGACTGATGCAGGTGCCTGGGGAGAATAAACAACAGCCCTGTCCAGAGAAGGTCCTTCAGCAGAGCAAGGAGAGCAAAGAAGGGGAACAACTTCACGGCCAGGCCTGTACACATGAACACCCCCAGGCCGGTCTGGAAAGCAGAACCCAGCAGCAGGCGGGCAGGTCTCCACCGAAGGGGACTCTGGACAGGACACCACTACCGAGGGCTGGGTGAACAGGCCATAGTCTGTGGAGCCCAACGGGCCCGGCCTCCTTCCCTACCAGCTACTGGGCCAAGATACTTTGAACTTGGGCAATAAAACAGGACGTCACTCCTCTCGGTGATACGAAATAATCTCATCTTCCCCCCCCCCCCAAGCCGTGAAACATTAATTCAAGGTCACAACCTGTGGGCACACCATGACTTCCACGCCCTCTCCATCTCTGACTTCCAAGCACACCTCCTGGGGCAGGCACGGCAAGACACACTCGGGGCCTCTGGGGGCCAAGCGTGAAAAGGGCACAGGCCCTTGGCTCTGACACATGCGGGAGGAGCCTCAGCGCTGTGTGACCCTGAGGAAGCTAGGCACCCTCACTATGCTACAGAACGGGGATCTGCAGGCTGCCACATAACTAAGGACACAGCACAGATCCAGTTCAATAAAACACTGTTAAAAAGTACACTCTCAGGACTTCCCTGGTGGTCCAGTGGTTAGGACTCTGTGCTTCCATTGCAGCAGGCCCGGGTTCGTTCCCAGGTTGGGGAACTAAGATCCCGCATGCCATGCCACATGGCCAAAAAAAAAAAAAAAAAAAAAACAGTCTCTTTACCAAACATATGAAGTTCTATTTCCTTTTCAGCACTGACTGAGCTTGCGCATTCCTTACATTTCTTTTCCAGAAACATTCTCAGGGGAACAAAAAGGAAGGGCATCTTTATCCCTGTAGACCACAAACCCCCAACTGTGCCCTGGGGGGTACGTATCAGGGCATTTCTGTGGATTTCACTCAATTCCCCCCGAGGGCGCTGAATCCCAAGGGCCAGGGGAGGACAGACCATCAAGTTGCCATCTAATCACTCCTCTTAACATCCATGACCTTGACCCAAATGTGAGCTCCTAACGCCACTCCTGGGGCAGGAAGCTGCCCACCCCAGACCCAGAGACCACCCTGAGGAGGGGCCAAAGCCTGGGGGCTGACACCCGATCCTGATCTCAGACCAGGGGTTCAGGCATTTTCCAAGGGCTGAATCTGGGGTCGGGGTGTGTGGCCACAGCATGTAGCCACCTTAGGGTAAGGCCAAGGTTCCTCCCATGGTGGGTGGGGAGCTTGTTTATTTAAGCCCATCCCGGCTCAGGAGACCTACCAGGAGAAGGGAGGGGGGATGCCTGATCCACCCCAAAGGGAATCAGGTCAAGCCTGGCCGGTGGACGGGACTGCACCCTAAATGTCACCCGACCCCAGAACTGCTGTCGCCCTGTGGGGTCCCCAGGCACACCGATTCCAGAGCCATCTGCACCCAGGCGAGCACACACCCAGGTCAGAGGCCTGGGCTGAAATGCTGCCACAAGAGTGAAATGACAGCAAGCATTTTGAGTTTCCTTGGAAGGCTGGTGGCAGTTCTAAGGGCAGAAGAGCAGCAGATTCAAAGTGCACGTGTGTGTGAGTGTGTGCACCGAATGCAGACGATGCCTGTTTGTAAACAACAAACACCTGCAGGCTGGCCTTTTTTATACCAAAGGGTATCTGCAAAGGAAGATGAATTCTCAGAGCAGCAGCTGCAGAGGCCAAAAGCCGAGGAGCGGGGCCCTGGTGGCTCCAGGTCCGTCCACGTGCCTGGTGTGGGAGCTGGGAGGGCAAGTCAGCTTCCTTAGTCTCACCAGCTGCAGGCTGTTTGGGTAAAAGGTGGAGCGAGAAGGGAAGTAACGCTGAAACTATGATCAAAGCATGGTCTGGAATTACTAGGACGCTCCCAAGACCCAGGTGATGGAGAGAGCAAGTGAGGAGGGTGGGCCTTTGGATTCACCTCTGCTTCCCCTGGACCCTCAGCCCTTAACATGATAGGAAAAGAAAAACAAGTGTTTTACATCCTCAGGGACAGAAGCAGGAGAGTAGGACAGCACCAGAGATGAGATGTCCAGGGCGCCGGACGCTGGAGGAGGGCCCAGGCGGCTGGCACCTGAGGGGCAGCAGGGAGGAGCTCAGATGGGGGAGGGGCGGCCCCCACCAGGCGCCCGACTCAGGACTGCGGGCCTCCAAACGGGCTGCACCACAGCCTGTGAACTACCTGAAGGTCTGCAGCCAAGCAGGACCCCGCTCAGAGGGAGACCTCTAGCAAGAGAGACAGAGCTCAGAGAAGGGTGGGGGAGCCAGAGCAGAGAGGCCGCCGTCAGGGGCTCTGGGGGCAGGGGCTCCAGGGGTAGGAGCTCCAGGACCAGTAGGTGGGGTGGAGGGCTCTGCGGATCGCGCTCCAGAGAGGCCCGCAGAGCTCAGGGCAGGCACTTCCAGACTGGAACCACGCCTCTCACTCCACCCAGCGTAATTAACGGCGGAAAGGACACACAAGATTTGCCCTGAAATGTCTGAGCTTCAGGGACAGGGAGAACATCTTTTAAAAGCTTCCAGAAGGGAAAAGCAGTCACAAAGAAAAACCAGCAAGCACTAGACTGTCCTGCAGCAGCGCCAGGACTAGAGGATAATGAGCAACGCCTTCAAAATGGCTAAACGGAAACCACTTCTGATCTGGAATTCTACCCCAAGCCAAACCACAGGAGTAAAATATCCAACAAGGGCTCAAAAATTTATTTCCTGGGCATGTCTTTTCTCAAGAAGCTACCAGAAGACGTGCTGGATAGAAAATGGAGATTAAGAAACGGAAGAAGGGGCTCAAGGGGTGAGATGATCCAGCACCTGAAACAGACACCAGGACCCGGCGTCAGGGAGACACGCGGGGCCACAGCTGTGCAGCCCACACAGCACGGGCGGAGAGGGTTAGGGCTCTGGGGGAACCATCCAGGCAGCGGCAGGGCCAGGCAGTGGAGGCAGAAGACGATGCAAATAAAAACATAAAGGCAAGCACTGCCTCCAGGAGAAGCAACAACTCATCTTAGAAAGGAAATCCAGTAACACATCACATGGCTTCCTGTGAAGATTGCTGGCGTCTTACAAGCCTAGAGAGGGCCTGGCAGGAGGGGTGAATGCATGTGCTGTTACCTCTCACTGCAGGAAGCCAGTGGGCAGCTCCCAAAACTGAAAAATGAAGAAATGGTCACCAACGCTTGTTCTTTAGAAGCTCCTCCACCTCCTCCTCACCTTGGGGAGCCAGCAGGGGTGGAAAGGATGCAGCCCTTGAAGGAGGTGGACCCAGACCCGGGCTGTGGCATCAGGGCCCCCGCTGACCCTCCCCACCAGGTTTGCCTACAGCCCTCACATGGGAAAGACTCAACTGAACAGGAGGAAGGACAAAAGTTTTCACCACGGATCCCCAGCCACAAACCCAGGTCCAAATCTACTGCTTTGGAAATTCTTTTTACAACCCGTCCCCTCAAACTATTTTCAATCCCAAACCATGAGAAGTAACTTTCAGAAGTTTTTTAAAAAATACCTTGAAAACAGTATTTTCTAAACAAGTTTTTAAAGCACTGTGACCAGTGACACATTTCAGAAGAGCACCTCAGTGGGCACCCAGGATTCCTACCTTGCCACCTTCTTGCTGGAGAGCCGCTTCGATGGACTGCAGAAATCAAAACAAACAGGAAAACGGTGTCAGAGAACAGACAGGGAGGATGCAGAGGAAGCAGGAAACTCAGGCGAAAGAGATATGGGGCGGGGGCGCGTCCGCAGGCATGCAGCACCCGCTCCCAAGGCCAGCTCCATGCACGGAAAGGCTTGCTCAGCAAAACATTCAGGGGCACGGGGACAATCTCAGGGGCCTGTCACCTGGTCCCAGCCCTCAAGGAAGTTTCAGATGGTGTCACAACCGGGCCTCGGTTCAGGGGCTGGCCCCAGCGCCTGGACCCACAGGTGGCCATGCTGGGTTCGAGCCATCGGCCACCGGCACGTCCCAAGTGCTTTTGGAGCCACACTGCCCTCCAAAGCCTCGGCCGTCAGAGGCTCCACACAAGGTGTGACACGGGCCCATGTGTACAGGAAAGCTCTGTCATGGGTTTTAACTCTGGCACTGACATTTCACCCTCTACCACCCCAGCTGCTCAGAGACTCGCAAAGCTTTCCTGCCGCCGTTTCAGGACAGGAAAGTCAGCCCCATGTTGCCTGCCTGACGTGATCACCTGCAGTGGCAAAAGGGCCAAGCTTACCGTGCCCCTCGTTTTGCTTCCCAATTTAACTGCTAAACTATTAGCTTCAACCTATGAGAACAAGAACAGTGTCACGGCCAGACAGACACACCCCCGTCAGTTACTGACCCCCTCAGGCTGGGGCAGGAAACCCTGTCTGGGGAGACACGCTGTTCCCGTCACCAGCAACTGTACCCATTACCAACGCACTGCCTCTCCGCTCCAGGCTCGTCCTGCCTACCAGCTCCTGGCCCCTGCGATGCTGCGTCGGCAGAGGGTGCTGGACAGGGACCCAGGAAAGGGCCTGCTTCCAGGTGCCCCTGCTGCCTGGGCAGCACCAGGGTTTGAACTTGGGCCCTGATCCCCACATTCCCAAATCCCACCTGGGCGGCTGCCCCTGACACCTCCCAGGCAGTTCCGTGGTGGGAGTCCCTCTGGTGAGACCCCTCCCAGCGAACAGCTTTCCTAGCAGCCAGCGGGTGGACTTCAGCAAGTTCTAGAAGGTGCGGCTACGCCCTCTGCAGCCGGTGGGCGTGAGCCGCTGCTCCTCCCTCACAGCTGCTGCCCCGTCTCCTCCTGAGCTCTCCTCCCAGCCAATGCCACGTTACTCCAATCCCCCGTTACAGTGGTCACTCTCTTTATTAAACTTTCCTATTCAAGTTACTGTGTGGTCCCCTCTTCTGACTGGGCCCTGACTGATGCTGTACATTTAACACAAGTCTAATTTCATCCAGAAGCAACAGGAAAGGACAGACCACTGTCAAGTGTACTGTCCCCCTCCAGGGGCTGGCATCACTTGCACCTTTGGGTAAAGCAGACTTCTCAGTTTCTACAAAATGAACCGTTTTACAGAGGCTCCCAGATATGTGGAAAATATGTATGTTCTGAGGTTCAATGGGTAGAAATTATATCAGACGTCAAAGCTGCTGTCTGAATATGGTTTGGACTAAATCACCTTTCACCAACCACAAAGCATGACCAAATACATTTATTTTGAGGCAATTTCATGGAAACCAATGGGTAAAATTCACATCTCCTTAAGTGTGTAGGGGAAAGTTCCTGACTGATTATAATGAGGGTTCTGATGGCATATTAACCCCCTTGTTAGTGCCTGTCTTAGGGAACAGGTGGCTGAAACTGGACATGAGACCCGCTGGACTTGCTGGCTGGACTCGGCCACGTCCCGGTCTGTTCTCTGCCCCACAAAGCCTAGCAGAGGCGACTATGGCCGTCCTGGGGCAGGTCCTCAATGTGGGAAAAGATCACTTCCACATCAAGAACCTTCGGAGGGTGAGAGCTGAGATACGGAGACGACAGGTCCCCACTCGGGAAGGACAAATGACCATCCCAGCCAGGCTGAGCGGCCATCCTGGAGTGCTGAGCACTGGGCTGAACACGATGGGTAAAGGGAGGCTGGCGGGTCTCTGGAATCCCCGGTCTCCCCGGAAGCCCCTCAAAGAGCACCTCCAGTTCTCCTCAGCGCTGCTGGCACCCCCAGCTCCCCTCTGAAGCTGCCAATCGCCCTATCCCTCACCTGACCAGGTGCTGGCTGGACCCCGGCCCGAGCTCTGATCTGCACAAGTGCAGGAGGAAGGGCTGAACCAGCACTGGGGAACGACTGGCTGTCGGTCGCAGGGCCCACCAGGCAGACTGAGCGGCCGAGGCCAAGCCCCAAGGGCAGATGGCAGGCCCGGGAGGAAGCGTACATGCCAAAACCATTAGGATGGTTCACCTTCCATGCAACTCCCACCAGTCCAAGGCCCCTTCCTCCAGGAAGTTGCCTGGGAGCCCACAGCACTGGTTGGCACGTCCCACCCCTTCCTTGCTGCCCGCACGAGAGCGCCTGGCAGTCCCTCACCCCCTCCGCTGGGCTGGGGCTGTGGGGTGCGCCACACGAGGGCCCATCTCTCCTCCACACAACACGCTAATCAACAATCTGCCTAACGGACACGTCAGCATGTGCAAACCACCCAAAATGTTTCCTGCAGCTGGAGCCTGTGAGGCTGTGAGGAGCCAGGTGCCTCCTCCTGGGACTCTCTCTGACTGGGGGTGGGTACAGGGGGCGGAGAGGGAACCAGGAGATGAGGAGAGGGAGAGGCGAAGAGCAGCAGGCATGGTGGGCCCAGCGGCCCCTTCTGGGGACAGAGCAGCCAGTGACCCTGCCGCTGACGGAGGCTGCACAGCCTCCCGGAGACCAGCTAAGGGCAGGGCTCACCCTGATTCAAACTGACGCCTCTGAAAGCTGCTCACAAGTCTGCGCTGAAGACCTACTCTCACTTTAGATTTCCCAGTGCTGCTTCTTGTGATTCTCAACTTCAAACATCTTTTAGTAAAATGGAGAAAGCACATCTTTCTAAAAGCAGACTTTCTCCCACACGCTGGCTGTCCTCAGGCAGGGCAGAGGCAGGGGACTGGACCGCGGCATGCACACGGGGCACCAGACCAGGAACAGCACATGCAGGGCAGGGGCCGGAGAAGAGTCCGCTGTCCGCACGCCTGCCCGGCCTCTGGAGGAAGCCCCCGGAGTGGGCCGGGCACAGGGAGTGGCACCTGGGCCAGGGAAGTGGGGGCGGCTGCGGGCAGGCGGAGTCTGCCTCCCCTGGGACAGAGAGCAGGCCAGGCACCGCACAGGTTACCTATTCTTTTCAAGATCGTTCAGGCGAGCAGAAAGATCCTCAAGGCGGTTGATTTGTTTGTGGCACTGGCTACAGTAAAACTCAAAAGCCTCATCTGTGAGGATGCTGTGCAGCTTGGCGGCAAGCGGGTCAGCGCTGGAGGGACGAGAGGTGTGGCTTCAGGAGAGAGCAAGGACCGGGTGGCTGGACGGGGTGAGCTGTCAGGCGGATGACGCGGAGGCCTCTGTCACCCTCGGCACCACCTCCGGGACCCGCAACGCCCGGCGCAGCGGCTGGGGGCACCTTCCTGGTCAGGCTCTCAGAGGACGCAGGTGCAGCCCCGCGGCTTCGTTGTAAAACAAGAACCCTGCTTTGCCAAGAAGTAAATGACTGGACACACTGCATCCTCCTTTGTCAGAAACACGTCAGCGCGAGAGCAACACACACGGCCAGGGGGCGTCTTACTTCCTGTTCTATAACCATGTCAGTAACTGTCTAAGAACCACCAGAACCAAGAACTATGGGTGGACGACTTTCATTAAAAACTCATAATTCCGTTAGCCGTGCCGCGACCTAATCTCAGTGGGCTCTCAGGGCACTGGTAACGGCAGCCACGTCTTGGGGGCATTAGGACCCCAGGCTACAGAAAAGTTAAAGTGAGACATCAGTTGTAGCGCAGAAGTAACCCGGCGGACATGGGATGAGGGACGGAGACACGGAACAAATGGAGAGATCACCAAAATGGGGAGACACACGCCCCGTGGGGCCACAGCCTGGCCCTCGGGGCAGCACCACTGAGAGCACGTCAGGCAGCCCTCCTGGCTTGGCCCCCGCCCAGGCCCTCGGCCTCTGCTGTTGGCACAGCTGGAGAATTTCCAGAACTGGGGGCAGAAGGGAGAGGTGACTGACATGTGCAGGCTGTCCGACCAGGCCAGGGTCTCCCCGAGGGGCCGGCACATCCCCTGACCTGGATACGAGGGTGGGTACTTTCTCCTAGGGCCTCCTGCAGCCCGAAGAGGCAGGAGAGCCGGGTAGGAGCCAGCTCTGTGAGCGAAGGTCCTGCCCTTTAGATGCCACAGTTGAGTTTATTCAAAGCCGGAATTTTCCAGAGAGTTTGGGGATTCATAAGAAAATGAATCCGAAGAGCCATTTGTGATGTTAAACCTCCCTCAGAGGCCAGTTGAAGGGCACAAACTTTCACCTACAAGAGGAATAAGGTCCGAGGACACCAGATGATAACACCGTGCAGGCAGACCTCGGAGATACTGCAGGTTCATCTGCAGCCCGTTGCAATAAAGTGAGTGTTGCAATAAAGTGAGTCATGTGAAGTTTTTGGTTTCCAGTGCATGTAAAAGTGACGTTTACACTGTACTGTAGTCCAATAAGTGTGTAAAAGTATCACATCTAAAAAAACAACGTAGGGAATTCCCTGGCGGTTAGGACTCTGCACTTCCACCGCAGGGGACACGAGTTCGCCCTCTGGTCAGGGAACTAAGATCCCGCAAGCCACATGGCACAGCCAAAAATTAAAATATTAAAAATTGAAAAAGAAAAGAAAAAACCCATGTGCATGCATACCTTAACTAAAAAATACTTTATTCCTAAAAAATGCTCACCAGCATCTAGGCCTTCAGAGAGCTGTAATCTTTTTTTTTTTTTTTAAGTAGACGGCTGCTCCCTGTTGGGGAGAGGAGCTCGTTCTGTTTCTTTTTTAAAATAAATTTATTTATTTATTTATTTTTGGCTGCATTGGGTCTTTGTTGCTGTGCATGGGCTTTCTCTAGTTGTGGTGGCTTCTCTTGTTGCAGAGCATGGGCTCTAGGCACGCAGGCTTCAGAAGTTGTGGCTCGTGGGCTCTAGAGCGCAGGCTCAGTAGTTGCGGCGCACGGGCTTAGTTGCTCCGCGGCATGTGGGATCTTCCCAGACCAGGGCTTGAACCTGTGTCCCCTGCACTGGCAGGTGGATTCTTTTCTTTTTCAGATTAACATCTTTATTCTTTTTTTTTTAATTTTTATTTATTTATTTATTTATTTATGGCTGTGTTGGGTCTTCGTTTCTGTGTGAGGGCTTTCTCTAGTTGCGGCAAGTGGGGGCCACTCTTCATCGCGGTGCGCGAGCCTCTCATTATCGTGGCCTCTCTTGTTGCGGAGCACAGACTCCAGATGCGCAGGCTCAGTAATTGTGCCTCACGGGCCTAGTTGCTCCGCGGCATGTGGGATCTTCCCAGACCAGGCCTCGAACCCATGTCCCCTGCATTGGCAGACAGATTCTCAACCACTGCGCCACCAGGGAAGCCCCTGGCAGGTGGATTCTTAACCGCTGTGCCACCAGGGAAGCCCTGTAATCCTTTTGCAACAGTCACATCAAGGATTGCTGATCACAGATTCCCACAACAAACAATCATAATGAAAGTCTGAAATATTGTTAGAATTACCATAATGTGACACAGAGACACGGTGCAAGCAATGGCTTTGGAAAAATGATGCAGGGCTTCCACAGTTCTTCAGTGAGTAAAAAACACAAAGGGAAGTGCAGGACGAGGTCCACCTGCACAGCAAGACTGAGATTGCTGAGCAGGGTGTCAACACTCACACACACACACTCACACACACTCTCTCACACACACTCTCTGACACTCACACACTCACTGTCTCACACACACACAGCCTCCCTCTAGCTCACTGCAAACCACAATGTGATCCACAAACAGCACTGTGAAACCCGTAAAGCCGAGTTTCCCAGCCCCAGCTCCGTGCCCTGGGACTCGGCTGAGGCCCCATAAACGGGGAGTGACTGGGACCATAATCGATGAGAGGAACCACAGCCAGCTGTTATCCCAATAGAAATCTTAAAATTTTGACTGTGGCATTGTTCAATTATATTACAGTGTATAAAACAAGTTCTCTGTGAACCAAAAGGGGACCCTCCCCCTTAACAGAAGAGAACGTGAAGAGACAGGGCCCTGGTGCAGGGCTGTTACCTGGGGGTGAGGAAGACGGGGTCTCTGCAGCCGTGCTCCCCGTTGCAGAGGGTCTCTGGGGACAGCTCCGCCTCACTGCCCTCACCATAGTCCTCGAAATGCTCCTCGCCTCCTATCACCGTGACGACCGACTGGCTGTGCAGGTGGGACCTGCAGAGGCAAACTAGTGTCAGCTGCCGACATGGGCTGCGGGCACCCCAGAGCCATGGGCGTGACCTGAGCCTCCAGCAGAAATGTGCGGTGACCACACGTGTGAGTTCGTGTTCTAACAGCCGCACTAGGGAAGGTAAATGCGCAGGTGAAATACACTTTAACAACGTAGTTCACTTGGCCCAACATACCCAAAATCATCACTTCCAAAACAAGATCTTTACATTATCTATGTCCTTGTGTCATAATAAGCCTTTGAATCTGGTGTTCGCTGCACCCCGGGCACATGGCAGGTGCTCCCTGCCCCGGGGCCGGGCCACCACCTCACCACGGACCCCCCCACCCCCCGAGATCCTGTGAGCAGGTGCAGGAGCTGCCCCCTCAGAGGGGCAGGCCTGGTAGTCAGGAGGGGCCAGTCTCCGTCCGCTGCCCAGACCCACAGTCGCACGACACACAGCGCAAGCTCCCCGAGGCACCTGACCCCAATGGTCTCGGGACGTCCGACGGCTCTCTGAAGAGCATGTCCGAATCTGACTGCCGCCCGCCTGCTACCAGCCCTCACCTTCTCACACAGAGACAGGAAGAAATGATTCCTTCCGACAGACACCATTTCACACTATGCTGCTTTCTGTTTCTGTAGATGAGCTGCTTCGTGGATCCATGTGCCCAGACCCCGGGAGAGGAAGCTGCCCCCAAAGTGAGAGGGACCATGCGCAGCCTCCACGTGCCGGACGTGGACGCTTGTGGGCGGCGAGGAGCCCAGCGCCTGTCCTCATGTCAGAGGGGATGCGCGCTTGGTGCTGGGGACCCAGGGCAGACCACGCAGCTGTCACGCACCGCATCGACAGAAAACGGGTGGCTTTAGATTACAATCGGCATCCTCGCGGCAATTCAAGATTTTCTCATTTGACACCAACATGACTTCAACAAATCCTAAGGGCAAGTCACTGCTTAAGCAGCAAAGCAGCCCAGAGCCTAGGAACTTCCAGAGAAAAACTAAGACCTCATAATGGTTTCCCAGATTTGACACTTCAACTTTGATTACTTGACCCAAATTGAATTTAATTAAAAGAACTTAGGGACTTCCCTGGTCGTGCAGCAGTTAAGATTCCACACTCCCAATACAGGGGGCCCAGGTTCAATCCCTGGTCAGGGAACTAGATCCCACATGCATGCCGCAACTAAGAGTCCACATGCCACAACTAAGGACCCCGCGAGCCACAACTAAGGAGCCCGCAAGCCACAACTAAGATCCAGTGCAACCAAATAAATAAATAAATATTTTAAAAAATTTAAAAGAACTTACCTTATTACCTTAAAAAATACTGATCAGGGGCTTCCCTGGTGGCGCAATGGTTAAGAATCTGCCTGCCAATGCAGGGGACATGGGTTCAAGCCCTGGTCCGGGAAGATCCCACATGTCGCGGAGCAACTAAGCCCATGCGCCACAGCCTGCGCTCTAGAGCCTTTGAGCCACAGCTACTGAAGCCCGTGCGCCTAGAGCCCGTGCTCTGCAACAAGAGAAGCCACTGCAATGAGAAGCCTGCGCACCGCAACAAAGAGTAGCCCCCGCTCACCACAACTAGAGAAAGCCCACGCACAACAACAAAGACCCAATGTAGCCAATAAATAAATAAATAAATAAATAAAGAAGACATACAGACAGCCACGAAGCACATGAAAAGATGCTCAACATCACTAATTATTAGAGAAATGCAAATCAAAACTACAATGAGGTATCACCTCACTCCTGTTAGAATGGGCATCATCAGAAAATCTACAAACAACAAATGCTGGAGAGGGTGTGGAGAAAAGGGAACCCTCTTGCACTGTTGGTGGGAATGTAAATTGATACAGCCACTATGGAGAACAATATGGAGGTTCCTTAAAAAACTAAAAATAGAATTACCATATGACCCAGCAATCCCACTACTGGGCATATACCCAGAGAAAACCGTAATTCAAAAAGACACGTGCACCCGAATGTTCATTGCAGCACTATTTACAATAGCCAGGTCATGGAAGCAACCTAAATGCCCATCAACAGACGAATGGATAAAGAAGTTGTGGTACATATATACGATGGAATATTATTCAGCCATAA
The DNA here is from genome assembly GCF_949987535.1 of Balaenoptera acutorostrata. NCBI lineage: Eukaryota > Metazoa > Chordata > Mammalia > Artiodactyla > Balaenopteridae > Balaenoptera > Balaenoptera acutorostrata. Next base: position 39,481,691 of record NC_080078.1, read on the forward strand.
AAAGGAACGAAATTGAGTCATTTGTTGAGAAGTGGATGGATCTAGAGACTGTCATACAGAGTGAAGTAAGTCAGAAAGAGAAAAACAAATATCGTATGTTAATGCATGTATGTGGAACGTAGAAAAATGGTACAGATGAGCCAGTTTGCAGGGCAGAAGTTGAGACACAGATGTAGAGAATGGACATATGGACACCAAGGGGGGAAAACTGCGATGAGGTGGGGATGGTGATGTGCTGAATTGGGCGATTGGGATTGACATGTATACACTGATGTGTATAAAACTGATGCCTAATAAGAACCTGCAGTATAAAAAAACAAACAAAACAACTAATACTAAACTTTCATTGGGTTATTTGTATGGAAATATGTTAATATAAATGTTTCAGACATTACATGAAATTTCTAAAAATCTTATATTTGTATTTGTATGGAAATATGTATGGAAATATGTTAATATAAATGTTTCAGACGTACATGAAATTTCTAAAAATCTTATATTTGTATTTGTATGGAAATATGTATGGAAATATGTTAATATAAATGTTTCAGACATTACATGAAATTTCTAAAAATCTTATATTTGTATTTGTATGGAAATATAAAAAAAAAAAAAAAAAAAAAAAGTACTGATCAGGAAGCTACAGCGAACGTGGCATCCCCAACCCCACGTATTTTACCCTCACACCTCCCTCCTTGGTCACTGCAAGCCACTCCGGCTCCATCTCCACACGCTGGGTGTGGCCCCTGGTGGCCCTGGAAAGTGTTCCTCCAGTCCCAACAGAGCCCAATGGCCGAACGTGCACACACGACGCCCCCTTCCCCACCAGACGGTCACCCCACACCGCAGCAATCAAGGAAAGACCCCAATAAATGGAGCAATAAACTATGTTCAAAGACTGGGAGACCCATAGGGACAAGATGTTGGTTCTGCCCAAATAATCTACAGATCCAGAAAAATCCCAATCCAAATCCCAGCAGGTACTTTTTTCCAGAGACTAACAAGCTGAATCTATGTAAAATCCACATGGAAATGTGAAGGCCAAAGGTGCCAACGCAGCCTTGTAGAACGAGGCTGGAGGGTGCACATGGCCGAACGGCAGGACCGGTGGGCGACAAGCCTGGAGCAGAAGGACTGAGTGGTGCTGACCTGCGCAGGGCACACAGGGCCAAGCAGGGCGTCCAGCACAGCCCATGCACTCGGCCACCTTGTGGGGCAGTGAGGAAGGAGGGAGCTTCAAAACCGAGCCTGAGCTGATGGACATCTATACAGGTAAAATGACCCCTGCCTCACACCATGCACAAAAACTCCCTTACGGGGAGATGAAAGAGCTGAAAACAAAGGCAAAACAATAAAGCTTTTAAAGAAAAGCAGAAGTAAACGTCACAGTGATGTAGAGTAAGCAGAGACCTCTGAAGCAGAACACAGACGTGCCAACCACAAAAGACAAACAGATACACTGGACTACAGTAGAATTAAAAACGTCTGTTCTCAGACACCCCAAGGAAGTGAGAAGATGACCTGCAGAGGGGGAAAAAGATGCCTGCAACACACCCGGGACAAAGGAGTCCCCTGAGACAGAGGAAGAGCTTCCACAATTGAAGACGGAGGAAAAGACGGCCCACGGGACCCGGGGAGGCCAGATCCACCCACCGCCTGTATCCGCAGAGGCAGCCGACGCAGAGCTGAGAAGCAGTGCTGGGACCATCAGGCCAAGAGCCTGTTTACTATCTGGCCTCTACGGAAAAGCTTGCAGAGCCCTGCAATCAACAAAGGGGCGAAAGCCTGGAACAGGCACCGCACAGGAGAGGGTCTCCACGTGGGCAGCCAGTGCAAGAAAGGCACTGCCCCCGTCAGGCACCTGGGAAACCCAAGTGAGGACCACCTGCTCTGCGCGCCCTCGGACAACGGGCGTGAAGAAGCGGAGGATGCCAGGTGCTGCGAGAATGGAGAGCAGCTGGAACCCGCAGGCGGCTGGCAGGCAGGGAGCTACCAAACCCCACCTGTAAGTGTCTGACCTGCAGTAACTCCTACAGAGGAGCCTGTGCCCCAGGTGCGCCCTACGCCACCAAGGAACAAACCCGGCCACCGAAAGACGTGATGCTTATATGCAGCAGCTTTATTCATGAAACCAAAACTGTGAGCAAACCCAATGCCCCAATGCCCACTGACAGGAAATTAAGAAGCTGTGGGCATTCACACAGTGGAACACTCAATAATAACCAGAATAAACCACTCACAACGGTGCACACAGACACAGATAAACCTCACAGCCGTGATACCAAGTGGGAGAAGCCAGGTGGAGAAAGGATACACACTGTGTGATGACCCTTGAGTGAGGAACAAACCAGGAGCCAGGGTACCAGGGAAGGAGCTGGTGGGGGGGTGGCGGCGGGAGGGCTGGCGCCTGGGACAGGCATGCCGTCTTCAATTAGGGAGGAAAAACACAAGCTCTGCAGGGGCCAAACAAGAAACACAACAAAATACAATAAGCAAAATTCCAGTTTCAAGGCATCCCGGGGAGCCGAGGGCAGAACCGCCAGCCGTCACCTGGGCCCACATGGGCCACCTGGCACCTGGCCTCTCTGAGCCGGCCCTTTCCCCTCACTGTCCTCAAACGCATGGAGTCAGGGTGCCATAAAGATGAAGACATTTGAAGTGTGTCTCGCCTGGGTCATAAGAATTGTGATGACAAAATCCAAAAGACCAAGCGAACGTTGTCTCCTAGGATTCCTATCTGTACAGAGGAGCACCTCCTGACGGAGGCTGCACGGTCAGCTGGGTGCAGGCTCTTCCCAGGACCGCAGCCCTCCACAGGCTCACACTCCCCTCTGGATCACCCAACATGAACCCTCCCATGAATCCATCTGCCATCAGCCCCGGGCCATGTAGATGGGAACAGACCTGCCCGGGAGCAGCAGCAGGGCGCCGTGGCCGGGCTCCTCCGTGGCGTCCAGGCATTCGGGGGGCACCAGGGTGCCTGTGTCCTCATCCGTGAAGGTCTCACACTCACTGTAGGTGCTCTCGGAGCCCATGTATGCGCTGTCTGTCACCTCGTTGGCCTAGGAGAGAGAGCCAAGAGTCAGTCCTGGGGCCCGGGAAAGGACCCCATGGAGGAGGAGCTTGCACGTGGGAGATGTCCCTCCTGTACTTCTAAGCAGAACCAGTAGGTTACAAAACACTTCAGTATTTTAAAAAATGAAAAATAGGCACATGTTCAAGAGCAGAAAAAATGACTGGAGTGATTTTTAAACTTAGTTATAGAAATATGCCTAAAACGGACACAAAGTATCCCAACATCACAGGATACATGCCAGAACAGCCCGTTTTGTGGCTTTCCAGCACTGGAATGAATTCTACCCCAGGAACTAATGTTCAGTAATGTAAGACTATGTCTTTTTAAAAGTCCCCATCAATATCTGCTATGTACGTGCAAGCTATTGCTTTGAAATTCAATTACATGGTCTAACCTCAAAATACGAATTCATCAATTATTTGACCAATTATGTTTGCTGGTTAAATGTCTACTTTCCCGGACTTCCCTGGTGGCGCAGTGGTTAAGAATCCGCCTGCCAATGCAGGGGACGCAGGTTCGATCCCTGGTCCGGGAAGATTCCACATGCCACAGAGCAGCTAAGCCCATGCGCCACAACTACCGAGCCTGTGTTCTAGAGCCCATGAGCCACAGCTACTGAGCCCAAGTGCCACAACTACTGAAGCCCGCGCGCCTAGAGCCCTCCCGTGCTCCGCAACAAAAAGAAGCCACCGCAATGAGAAGCCCGCACACTGCAACGAGGAGTAGTCCCCGCTCTCTGCAACTAGAGAAAGCCCGCACGCAGCAACAAAGACCCAGCACAGCCAAAAATAAACTAATTAATTAATTAATTTTAAAAATGTCTACTTTCCCACTAAACACATCTTTGTTTTTACTCTTGTGGACCCAGCACCGAGCACAGGGCTGGGCGTACAGCAGACAGTAGATATTTGTGGATTGTCCAAATGAACTTAAAACTGAAGAACCATTAAACAGGCCATTTTCAATTTACAATCTCAGCTTTAACTGAAGGGCAACTTCATTGGTTAGGAGAAGTAGCCAACCTTTCATGCTCGAAAGAGTCTGAGGTTAACAATTTGCAAACAAGTAAGAATTCAGAGAAGCAACTGGAGACAGTGCACTTTGTCCTCGGGCTCTGGTGTCACAAGATGAGGATGGGGTGGGGGGGGCAAGAGGGCCCCTGACGGCTGTCTCCGCGCCTGCGCCCAATGGAGACCCAGGGCCCATCCTCGGTCTGCCGTCCACCAGCCGTGTGACCCCAGCCCGGGCTCTCGAGCATCCGAGCTGTGCTGCCTCATTTGTAGATCAGGGGCTGCAATGCTGATCTCAAGAGGTCGCAACCACTCAAGACTTAGAGATCACACAGGCAGGTGTGAGAATAGAGCCTGAAAGCCGGGGGCTCACGTGTCATAGGTGGTGCAACCCCCGCCTCCTGCACATAGGACAGAATGAAGCAGGGAAGGCACCCGAGGTACCTACTGCAGGCATTTCATGATGCTCCTTATTTCCAAGGGAAAACCCGATATTCCTTGGAATCTCAGGCAACTAAGTAATTCACAAAGAGCGTTCACTTCAAAATCTGAAATCAGGAAATCCCTTCAAGAGGCCCCCACTCTTTCTCCCCACCACCAAGCAGGTAGCTCTGGGCTCAGCCTGCAGGTAGGGACACTGTCTGAGCCAGGCAGGCTCCGCCATGTGCGAGGCTGGGCCCACTGCTCCTGGGCCGAGGGACAGCTGCCCGGAGCCCTCCCCTCCCCTCTGCTTGCCCTCGAGCTGGAAGCAGGCGGGGCCCACACACCCCAGACTTGGACTGGGGGCCTCAGAGATGGCTTCCTGTAGGGGACAGAACATGACTCTTGAGGTCAGCGTTTAGACAGCCGACCACCACCACTTCCAGCAGAGGCTCCTCTGGCCAGTGTGGCCCCAGGTCCTCGCAGGCAGCGGGGTGCGCAGAAGTGACGGCCAGCTCGGTGCCAGGGGAGGCCCGGAGCTCAGGCCTGTTGACCTCACCCGCAGTCATGCCGCTGAGGCCGGGCTGCAGCCGGAACCCTCCCTGGGGCCTGGAGGACGGTTCAGGGTGGAAGTAATTCCCCACAATGCAGGACGAGGCAGATGCCATGCAAACCCGACTGCGCCCACACCTCGCAAGCAGACACGCCCACCTTCCATCCTCATTCCTAAAGCAAGCCCGGCCCCGGGGGCACACAGAGCAGCCCCAGGGGCAGGAGGCCCAGAGGCTCCAAGAGGACCCAGGGCAAGGTCCAGGGAGGGCCGAGGGGACCAGGAGGACAGGGCCAGCTCGTTTCACAGACACTGCCCACCTGCTCACCCCCTGAAGTCCAGGCTGTCCTGAATAAATTTCAGCAAGCCAGATAGTTTTCTAGGGCAGGCGGGCGAACACCTGCCTTTCAAGAGGGCAGAAAACTGTCTGTGAGCGTGGTCCACTGGAGGAACACCGAGGGCTCAGAGAGGCAACCCAGCGGCCCCCATGTGCTGCCAGACAGGACCTCGCTTTGCCAGCCCACCGTCTATGCCGCCAACTTAAAAATGATTACAAATTACACGTTAGGATAAGCTCATGTGGAAATCAAAGTGCACTTTAGGAAGCTTGGCTGTGTTTCCTCACCGGTTAACAAACGCTGGGCCAGCGGGTGGACAAGGAAGTCCGTGCTCACGGCCATCAGTGAGGGGCTCGAGGGTGCCCAGGCCTGCCTGGGGCCCTCGCTGTCTGGTCATGGTCCCTCCAAGGGGAACAAGCTGCCAGGCAGACCGTGGCCGGTGTCCAGCCTCCTCTTACCCTCAGATGCCAGCCTGGCCAGGGCCTGGCTCCTCACACCAGCTCCAGGAAGGGCGCGCTAGTGGAGACAGCCTTCCCATGGAATTGGAGTGCTGGGGACTCTGTCCAGACCGGTCGTCAGCTTCCAGCGGCCTTCTATTTGCCCATCGTGCTGAGGTTCTGCAAAACCTGTGTGTCCACCTGAAGGTACATCACTGTCTCGGAAGGAGTTTAACCCGCTCCCAGACATGCTCCATTAAACCCACTGCACTAGCTGGCAAGGGGGGCAAAGTTCAGGAAGTGCTTGCTGGGTTTTTAACAGTCAGGTTTCAAAACAGAGCAGCTTTTGTTCTTGATTTTCTAACCTTTCTGATAAGAGTTTGAACAAAAGACCTATTTCACCATCATCTTATTAAGGCCAAGAGTTGGAGGAGAAGGGAAGGCCGGAGAAGGCACAGCAGAGACCACGCTTATCATTCCGCTGGCGCCTGCTCTCTGCGACTTTCCCATCGCCCCTCTAGAAGTCCCGACACGCACTCGTCCCCGCGGGCATCAGGTCCTCTGCCAGTCCGCCCTCCACCTCGATCAGACTCTCAGACCCGGAACCACCTTCTCATCCCCAGAACGTCAGGGACAACCCTCATTCACCGCCCCGCCCTTCCCCTTCTCAGAATCGCCACTTTCTCCTGGGGAGAAAAGAATCAGAAACTTTCTCCTGGGGAATTCCCTGGATGTCCAGTGGTTAGGACTCCGCGCTTTCACTGCCGAGGGCCCAGGTTCAATCCCTAGTCAGGGAACTAAGATCCCACAAGCCATGTGGTGAGGCCAAAAATTTTTTTTAAAAATGAAAAAATTAAAAACTTCCTCCTAGGAGCTCTCCTACAAGCTGGGGCCAAAGGGATGCTCAGTCAAACACCGGAAGCCACGGGTCCCCCAAAGCGTTCCCAGCAGGAAAGGACTCAGGAGCAGCAGTCCACCAAGTGTTACTGCAGAGTGCACCCTGACCAGCACCACTGTGTGCCCAGACAGAAAATGTTCAACAAAAGGCTTATTTATCTCTGAAGATCGCCAGCAGAGGGTCTCCAGATGTGGTATTGGATATAATACACATAATCTTCACTCATATTGTTATGGGACTTACTGGGATTACACGATTCAAAAAAAAATTTTTTTTTTAATTATTTATTATTTATTTATTATTTATTTTTGGCTGTGTTGGGTCCTCGTTTCTGTGCGAGGGCTTTCCCCAGTTGTGGCAAGCGGGGGCCACTCTTCATCGCGGTGCGCGGGCCTCTCACTATCGCAGCCTCTCCCGTTGTGGAGCACAGGCTCCAGACGCGCAGGCTCAGCAGTTGTGGCTCACGGGCCTAGTTGCTCCGCGGCATGTGGGATCCTCCCAGACCAGGGCTCGAACCCGTGTCCCCTGCATCGGCAGGCAGACTCTCAACCACTGCGCCACCAGGGAAGCCCCCAAAAGTTTTTTTAAAAACAGCTTTCTACAAGTTTCTGTATAGCACCTAATTCCACTCCCCTCAAAATTACATATAAAAACCTTGAAAACGGGGCTTCCCTGGTGGTGCAGTGGTTAAGAATCTGCCTGCCAATGCAGGGGACGCGGGTTTGAGCCCTGGTCCGGGAAGCAACTAAGCCCGCGGAGCAACTAAGCCGTGTGCCACAACAACTAAGCCTGCGCTCTAGAGCCCGTGAGCCACAACTGCTGAGCCCGCGTGCCTAGAGCCGGTGCTCCACAACAAGAGAAGCCACCACAATGAGAAGCCCACGCACTACAACGAAGAGTAGCCCCTGCTCGCTGCAACTAGAGAAAGCCCGCACGCAGCAATGAAGACCCAACACAGCCAAAAATAATAAATAAATAAAAATAAATACATTTATAAAAAATAAATAAGTAAATAAAATAAAAACCTTGAAAAGCATAAAAACACACGGAGGAACTTTTAAGGCCCAACACTGTATAATTCTAACCAGCTCTACGACATTCTGAAAAAGCAAAACGATGGAGACAGTAAAAGATCAGAGGTTGCCAGGTGCTAGTGGGAGGAAGGGACGAATCTGGGGAGCAAAGAGGATTTTTAAGGCAACGAAACTGCAATGGTAGATACATGTCATGAATTCATCCAAACCCACAGAATGTACACCACCAAGAGTGAGCCCTAATGTAAACTATGGCCTTCAGTTAGTAACAGTGTATCGACATTGGTTCACCCTTTATAACAAATGGAAGATGTTCACTGCAGGGAAACTGTGTATGTGTATGGGGTGTAATGGGAACTCTCTGTACCGTCTGCTCCATTTTCTATGGAGCAGAAAACCTAAAACTGCTAAAATGTAAAGTGTATTAATTCTTTTACAGCAACCAAAAAACTTAAAAAGAAATATTCCCTCCTTGTTGAAAAAAAAATGAAGATCTGAAAACCTGAGAAGCATTCCTGCTGCATACTCTGAAATGTCAGGTTCCCACCCACGTCCTCAGAAGGTGACAAGCGTGAGGTGGGGGCTGGCACACCTGAGAGGTGAGGCACCATAAAGGTGGGAGGGCCACACTTGTGGGATGCCAGGGGGGTCCACCCTGCAGAGGACGGGAGCCAGCGGTCGGACAGCACCCCAAGCCTGCTCCACCCAGGCTTCCGGAGGCAGCCCCAGCGTCAGTGGGCCTCACCCTTTTGGATCAAATGTGTTGACATTTTTTACTATCCTGAGTAACAAAACTCATTGTATTAGTTCCCTGGGGCTGCCAATTTCTTTTTTTTTTTTTTTAATTTAATTTAATTTAAATTTTGGTGTGTTTTTTTTTGGCTGCATTTGGGTCTTCATTGCTGCACGTGGGCTTTCTCTAGTTGCGGCGAGCAGGGGCTACTATTTGTTGTGGTGCACTGGCTTCTCATTGCAGTGGCTTCTCTTGTTGCGGAGCACGGGTTCTGGGCACGCAGGCTTCAGTAGTTGCAGCACGCAGGCCCTAGAGCACGCAGGCTTTAGTAGCTGTGGCACGTGGGCTGGGTAGTTGTGGCTCTCAGGCTTAGTTGCTCCGTGGCATGTGGGATCTTCCCAGACCAGGGATCGAACCTGTGTCCCCTGCATTGGCAGGTGGATTCTTAACCACTGCGTCACCAGGGAAGTCCCAGGGCTGCCAATTTCTAACTACCATAAACTGGTGGCTTAAAACAACGGGAATATATTCTCAGAGACCTGGAGGCCAGAAGTTGGAAATTAAGGTGTCAGCAGGGCTGAATTCTTCCTGAGGTTCCAGAGGAGGACCTTTCCTGCCTCGTCCAGCTCCTGGTGGCTAGGGGATGTCTCGGCTGGCAGCCATGTTCCTCCAGCTCTGCCCACATCTTCATACCGCCTTCTCCCCCATGTGTCATCTCCCTCTTCAAAGGACATTGGTCATTGGATTCGGGGCCCACTCTACCCAGCATGATCCCATCTTGAGATCCTTAATGAGATCTGCAAAGACCCTTTCTCCAAATAAGGTCACGTTCACGGGTTCCGATGGACCTTTTGGGGGGTACCATTCAACCCATGACACCCACATACACATAAAATACAAAGAATCAATATAACGCCCACACGGAAATACGACAGAAGAACAAAACGGATGACATTGATGGTAAAGTGTGTGCTGGTGTGTCAACGGGCAGGAGAGGTCTGCTGCTGGCTGACCACTAAGTGAGGAGACGGGGTTCTCCAGACGCTCTGAACAAGAAAAGCAGGCTCTCCCCTGACCTAGCTGCACTTCTGGAAAGTTCAAGGTGTGTCATTCCACACAGAGCCTTCGATGCCTCGCCATCCCACAGTCTCGGGGTCTGGCAGTTGACTTGACAGCTGACACGTCAGGGTCTGCACACCCTCAGCCCTGCCCGGCCACACCATGCCACAGCCAGCACACGTCCCAGCTGGGCACTTGGCCTCCATGTACCAGGACTGGGCCTGGCACCACCAGGCCACACATAGAATGAACACACCAGCTGTTGCTGAATGGGGAACGCAAGGTGGGGTGGTCCCTGCCCTCAGGGGCTCAGGCCCAGGTGGGACTCTGGGACAAAGCTGTGAGGGGTGAGCGCTCCCAGGTGGCTTGGAGGCCTGTGCTGGCAGAAGTGAGAGACAGTCAGGAAGTGAACCTGTGTCATCTGAGGGATGACTAATACCTGGGCAGTTTCTCAGAGCAGGGAACAAGCTACAGAGACACAGAGGAGGGCAGTGGGATCCTGTGGGGTGTTACCATTCACAGGGACTCTCAGAAGCTCTTCATTTCACAAAGGAGCCCGTGCTCTGGCCTTGCTTGGCAGTCTGGCAGAAGGGGACAGCAATGTCACAGGAGAGCCTGTCCCTCTGCTGACAACAGGCCACCAGCCCCGGGTGCACAGCACGGACAACAGACGCCAGCCAACCACAGCGTCCCCACCAGTGTCAGAATGAGCCCTGCCTGCCTGCCCTTCATGCCATTCCCCACAGAAACAGCCGTGGAGATGACCAAGAGGCACAGGAAAAGATGCTCAACATCATTAATTATTAGAGAACTGCAAATCAAAACTACAATGAGGTATCACCTCACACCGGTCAGAATGGCCATCATCAAAAAATCTCCAACAATAAATACTAGAAAGGGTGTGCTGAAAAGGGAACCCTCCTGCACTGTTGAATGTAAATTGATACAACCACTATGGAAAACAGTATGGAGGTTCCTTAAAAAACTAAAAATAGAGCTACCATATGACCCAGCAATCCCACTACTGGGCATATACCCTGAGAAAACCATAATTCAAAAAGAGACATGTACCACAATGTTCACTGCAGCATTATTTACAATAGCCAGGACATGGAACCAACCTAGATGTCCATCGACAGATGAATGGATAAAGAAGATGTGGCACATATATACAACAGAATATTACTCAGCCATAAAAAGAAATGAAATTGAGTTATTTGTAGTGAGGTGGATGGACCTAGAGTCTATCATACAGAGTAAAGTAAGTCAGAAAGAGAAAAACAAATACCGTATGCTAACGCATATATATGGAATCTAAAAAAAAAAAAAAAAAATGGTACTGATGAACCTAGTTGCAGGGCAGGAATAAAGACGTAGATACAGAGAATGGACTTGAGGACACGGGGTGGGAGGGGGAAGCTGGGGCAAAGTGAGAGTAGCATCGACATATATACACTACCGAATGTAAAATAGTTAGCTAGTGGGAAGCAGCAGCATAGCACAGGGAGATTAGCTCGGTGCTTTGCAATGATCTAGAGGGGTGGGATAGGGAGGGCTGGGAGGGAGGCTCACGAGGGAGGAGATATGGGGACATATGTATGCATATGGCTGATTCACTTTGTCGTACAACAGAAACTAACACAGTATTGTGAAGCAATTATACTCCAGTAAAGATCTATTAAAAAAAAAAAAAAGAAACAGCTGCGGGGACCAATGAGTGAAGCAGGATTTAGGGTACATGAGGAAGAGAGGGTGTATCTGTCAGATGCCCGCTCAGCTCTCTGGGGAAGACCACTTGCCTCAAAGGTAACGAAGTCATCGAACTCCTCGGGGCAGGCTGGCGGCTCCTCGTCAGGGGCAGGTGTGACGCTGCAGAGCTGGCCGTCGGGATCTGCTAGAAAAAGAAGACCCTGTTCAGCAGGTGGCCCAGAGTATCCCCAGAGAGGTCAAGGGGGAAGGTGCGTGCATGGTGGACATGAGCGGGACCTGGACTGGCCATGAGAAACCCGGGGGAAAGGAGGCAAGCAGTGCAGCCCCCAGGGAAACAAGGCTTTGGGCCAGCTCTCGGGGGGCCGGGGGGGGAGCCCGAATGACAAGAGGGCTGTTTCTTAAAGAGCTGGCAGTATTGTAAAGAGAAGGAGTAAGACACCAAGCTCTGCCACGCCACCCCGGCTGGGCTGGAGAAGGAATGAGGTGCCAGACTCCACGTTTTATGTATTTATTTTGGCCACGCCACGCATCTTGCGGGATCTTAGTTCCCCAACCGGGGACTGAACCCAGGCTCTTGGCAGTGAAAGCACGGAGTCCTAACCACTGGACCGCCAGGGAAGTCCCAGACTCCACGTTTTAAAGAATCTGTCTTGTCTGGGGAGGTGTCAGTGTGGTAACATCTGTCCAAGGTGCTGGACCCACGGCAGCTTTTATTTTCTCCTTTTTTACTTAACTTTATCTTCTACAACACATTTTATTTTATAATAAGTTTGAAGGAAACGCTATTGTTTCATGCTGGATAATGCTGACGTCAGCACCAGAGACCCCACTTCTCAGACACGAGCCCACAGCAGCAGCCCTTCTGCAGGAAAAGCTCTGCTCCCACGGCCTCTAGGCAATGTCAGGGCATAGCCCGTCCCAAAGAGCATGCAAGACGCCTATGTTTCCTGAAGCTGTCTCATTACTGTGATATCATAAGAAATATTTATTTGGTCTTTGTCTCCATTGGTTCCTGGCACAGAGCTCCTAAAACCCCGGGGATTTCCTGAGTGAAGGGGTGAAAGGAGCATCTTTTATTCATAACAAGCCCCTTTCAGCCTTACCTGGGTTCACACCAGTGAGGTGACTCTCAGAGGATGGGGGCTGGTTGCCAGGGGAACTTTCAGCCCCACTCCTGACCTCTGACCTCCCAGGAGGGGGAGGGGCTGGAGACACAGCTAATCTCCAATGGTCAGGGATTAAACAAGCCTGCCCGTGTAATGGAGCCTCCACACAAACCCCAAATGAAGGGGTTCGCGGAGCTTCCGGGTTGGGAACACACTCAGATACCAGGAGGGTGGCACATCCCAAACTCCATGGGGACAGAAACCTCTCCATGCCAGACCCTGCCCCATATACCTCTTCACCTGGCTGTTCATTTGTAACCTTCATAATAGCCTTTATAATGAACTGGTAACAGTAAGTAAAGCGCTTCCCTGGGTTCTATGAGCCATTCTAGCAAATTATCAAACCTGCGGAGGAAGTTGTGGGAACTCTCGATTTGCAGTCAAGTCAGACAGGAGGGGGGGTGACCCGGGCACCTGGGCAGTTGGTGTCCCAGGTGGTATCCACAGAGCACAGAGGACTGCGTGGTGAGGAAAACCCACAACACGGATCACAGCAGTGACTACTCAAACACATCAGTTCCTTGTTGAGTGTGTTTCACGTGACCTAACAAAACATCAGTCACTTATTTGTATGGAGTAGAGGCCTTTGAGGACCAAGTGGACCAGCAAGCCTCCTGATGCTCCTGGGAAAAGGACTCTGAAGGGTCAGTACTGGCCTCCTTGGCCAGAGGACGCTCTTGTCTGGCGTCTGGACACCACGTCCCCAGCTGGGCTCTGAGGCTGGGAGCCACAGGACAGCCTGGGGAGGGGGATGGATGCTGCCGGACCCTCAGCAGAAGGACACGTGGCTATGTCCTGTTTTTTTTTTATATAAATTTATTTATTTTATGATTTTATTTATTGTTTCTGGCTGCGTTGAGTCTTCATTGCTGCATGCGGTCTTTCTCTAGTTGTGGCGAGTGGGGGCTACTCTTTGTTGCGGTGCACGGGCTTCTTATTGCGGTGGCTTCTCTTCTTGTGGAGCATGGGCTCTAGGTGCGCGGGCTTCAGTAGTTGTGGCACGTGGGCTCAGTAGTTGTGGCTCGTGGGCTCTAGAGCGCAGGCTCAGTAGTTGTGGCTCATGGGCTTAGCTGCTCCGCGGCATGTGGGATCTTCCCGGACCAGGGCTCGAACCCGTGTCCCCTGCACTGGCAGGCGGATTCTCAACCACTGCGCCACCAGGGAAGCCCTATGTCCTGTTTTTGAAGAGTTCTCAATTTGAACAGAATAATCATGCTTCCCCTCGACAGTCAAGCGGATTCAAACATTTACACGTTCAGTAATTGTGAGATGCTGTTCCAAATTCAAGACTGCAAAAGCCCTTTGGCTGCTTCCGTCTTAAGAATCACAGGTACTTTTGCTGCTGTTGCTTTGTACCGTTTTCCCCAGGGGAGTGTGGCTCAGACGGTGGCTGGAGTGAAGGAGCCTCAGAGCGCGGCAGGCTGGACCTGGACCCCGTGCTCGCTGCCCACCACGCCAGCCCACAGCCCTGCAGCCCCTCATTGGAGGCCTGGTCTTTGGTGCAGGTGAACTATGGCAGAACCATGGGGAGAAGGTGACTGTGGATGGAAGGCTTTGGCGTCTGGGGCAGGGGAGGGAGAAGACCACTTACCCCGGCACAAAGATGTAAAACGCTAGGCTGACTCTGCCTATCTTTCCACTTTCAAATGTTAAGTCTTGCTTGCACTTCCAAAAACTGAAACAGAGAATTCAAAACTCTCAGAAAGCAGCCAATCATCTTAGCCATGGTGGACATGAGCTCAGATTCCAGGGGGGGGTCCTGCCGCATGCAGTGGAGGAACATGTGAACGCAGCTCGCATTTCTACGAGATCGATGGGAACTAAATATGGTTCTTCTATCAGTTTTCTCAATTAAGTATCAGTTTTTACTGTTTATTTATCTTATTCTTCCAGAGCCTGGGGGTGGGGGATGAGCCAGAGCAATGGCCCATTTGTAACAACCCCCCTTGATTTCATTCTATTCCTGAAACGAGGCCTGTGGCGAGGACAGCAGACTCCTGCGCTCCTCTGCAAAACTGGGTCAGTACACGGAGTCAGTGCTCCACTCCAGGACGCAGAACAAAAGCCTGACAGACGCGACAGGCCGGCCATGGTCATGGCAGGCGTGCCGGCAGGAAGACGTGAGGTGAGCTCTGGCTGAAAGCAGTTCAGGTGATCATGCTCCCATTCTCCCAAATGCTACGAGTTAACAATTTCAACATCATCTCTGCTTGCTTTTATTCTAATTTTATTTTCACTCTCCATTTGTAACAAAAGTTAAATGATGACGTCAAATTACCAAAAAAAAAAGAAGCAGGGGGACTTCCCTGGCAGTCCAGCGGTTAGGACTCCGCAATTTCACTGCCAGGGCCTGGGTTCAATCCCTGGTTGGGGAACTGGGATCCCACAAGCAGTGAGGCCAAAAAAAAAAAAAACAAGAAAAACAAAAAAAAGGAAAAGCAGGGCCCACAGCCCTGAACTGCCCAGCAGTTCACCCACTGTGCGGGGAGGGGGCGTCCCCACCAGCACTGCCCACTCCAGAAAAGGCCAAGTCTCCTGAGGCACCCACGCTGCCCAGCCCAGCCCCCCGGCCTCCCTGCAGCCCCAAATGTGCAGCGTGGCCCCAGGTCCCCTTCCCAGACGCTCTCCGGGAGACCTGTGTGCCCCCAGCTTCACCGTCCCCCGAGTCCCATCACCTCCTGGGGTTGTCCGGGCTGTCCTCCACTAGAAAGCCAGCTCCACGGGTGCTGTGTCCCCGAGCCTGGAATGGTCCTCTCAGCAAAGCCGACGGCCCTGACAGGTCTCAGCTGCCCCCTCCCACAGCCGCAGCCCCTTCATCAGCCTGATTCAAGCTCTCATCATGGCAGCCTCCCCGTAGCCTGCCCACCCGAGGACCCCGCCCTATCTGCTGGCCAGGCTGGGCCCCTGACCAACCCTGCCCACCACCCCCCACCCTCTCTGCTCCCTCCAGCACACACTTCACGAGTGGGGTCTGCTCTGCATAGGCTAAACTGGGGCAGGGGGACACCAGCTGCAGTGTGGCATCACGCTGAGACCGAGCCTCACCCTCCCACACCACCGCGTGGGACGCTGCTGTTCCAGAATATTCGTGCCACTGAAGAATCACAGCACCACTTCCCGGAGCATTCAGGCTAACTCTGGGACAGCCTAGGAAGCTTTTATTTTTAATTACAGTGGAAATGTTACCAAAAAAGAACACAAAAATAATGAGACTCAGTGATGTGTGTGGGCCCCAGAGGCGGAACTTTCACCTAGTTGTCCTGACCTGGGGACTTCCCTGGTGGTCCAGTGGTTAACAATCAGTCTTGCAATGCAGGGGACGCTGGTTCGATCCCTGGTCGGGAAACTAAGATTCCCACATGCCGTGGGGCAACTAAGCCCACGCACCGCAACTAGAGAGAAGCCTGCGCACCACAACGAAAGATCCCACGTGCCACAAGACCCGACACAGCCAAAAACATATTAAAAAAAAAAAAAAGTTGTCCTGACCTGGAGGCTCTGATTCGGGAGGAAGTGAGGACAGAGGGCCCCCCAGCTGCAGAGGGAAGGGCCCAGGCCAAGGCAAGGAGGGAGGAGGGGTGTGGCGAGCCCCATCTCAGCAACAGGTGGAAGGTTGACCACAAGGGACAAGCAGGACCCAGGAGACAAGACATTCTCAGACAACCATCTTCTCTCACCAGGTTGATAAATCTATGCACACGAAACTTCAAGACACGTGCAACCAGGGGACAGCCTCGGGGACAGCAGCTGGCACCCCTCCGGCTCAACAGATGGGGGTCACTCTGCTCCCACGATGGGGCCTGATGGGCTGGTGGCTGGAGAGCTCTGACAGCGCACTGGGTCGCGCCCGCCTGGTCATGAGTTTTCCAGGGAGCACATTCTGACTCCTGAGGCCCAGGGTTGGGACCCCATAGGTCACGACCCCCCAGGAATTCCTACAGCTGAGCTTGCTCTGTTTCTCGTCACCTGTGGGCCTATCAGAACAGAGCAGCCACTGCCCAGCAACAGAACTGGGGATGTGGGCTCAGAGAGGCTCAGAGAGGGCCTCAGAGCCACACAGATAGCCCCGGCACCGTCTCTCACTGGCCACTGTCCTGGGCTCCTTCCTGCCCACACCCAGGGGCCTTGACCCTTCAGAGAAAGCATGGTCTCGGCCCTGGCTGGGAGGTGCCCCGTGGTCAGCAGCTGCTCCGTGGTCCACACCACTCCCCCCCGAGGCCATGGGCTGAGGGTGGGCAGCAGCATGCCTAGCCTGGCTCATGTCAGGCCGAGTGTCCCAGCAATTCCCGTAAGTTCTTGAATTCTAGAATGTTCTGCTGACGTCCCGGTACAGCACTCAGGGACTTTAGCACCTTCTTCCCCACAAAATGGCTTAGTCTCTGCTTACCTGAATATTCAGTTTGTTTAATTACTGTGACCACATAAACATTGATCCCCTCTGGCTGAGAGTATTCCAGAAGCACATTTTCCTCTTACTCCACGTCTTGTTTTTCCTGGCATGAGTGACTGTTTGCTGATGTCCTGGGCTTGACCCCTATGCACCCACCACCCTCCCACCCCCAAGCCCTCGGGCAGAGCTGCAAAGCCTTCTCCAACGACCCACCAGTCCTGGGGCCCTGGCTCCCATCACCACCAGCCTGCAGCCAACCCATCACATGGGGTGAAGGTGAAATGAAGCTGCTGAAGACAAAGACCCACAGAGCCACCTCCTCCGGGACATGTGACCTCCTTACTGACCCCCGGGACTGAGACCAGGCAACCCAATGCAGCGGCTCCAGCCCCGCTGGGTCTGGACACCCAGGGACCCAGCGGGAAGCTCTCAAGCACACGCAGCACACGCGTGAAAACCAGTCACACGGCAGACCTCAAACTCCAGGCACAGCACAGAGATCCCATTCTCTGACTATCACACACATGATTAGATTCAAATTATTGACAAGATCTTAAAATACATTTAGAAATTGTTTAAAATAATTGATGAGTCAAAGAAAAAATCACACTGGTTTGTTAAAACTAAGAGAAAAAAGCCCACACCTAGAGCTTCCCAAAGGTTAACCGAGGAAGCTGTGGGCGGACAAGCCAGCCCCCAGCGTCCTGGGCGTGCCTGCGGTGGCCCCGGCCCCGGTGACCTTCCCGAAGGCCTGGCTCGGGTGCCTGCTGTGGGGCGGTGAGCACACCATATCAGGAAGCACCAAGATACACTGGAGGTGGAGAAGCAAAAATTTGCATGAAGCAACCAAAAAACTTTGCGCAAGGGATGAAGTTTTAAACAACTTTCTGTTTTAACCGCACACCTAACCTCCAAAAAATCACTGAAGGACTACAACACACTGGTTACACAGATCCAGACACAGGCACGAAGCCTCCGCCTGCGGACTCTCAGCCTGGAGCCCAGGGTTCACCTCGCCCACCCCCCCCCCAGTACCACCTCTGGGTGGTACTACCCAGCTCACCACACGGGCCTTGGGACTGCCCCCCACCTGGACCAGCCTCGTGCCAGCCGGCCCAGAGAGGGCTGCCAGCCCGGACCTGGCCCGTGGGGTCCTCCAGCCCGGCCCCACCCACCACACTGAGGGCAGCTACACGGCCTCGGCATGTGCCGTGCACGCATGGGGTCCCCAGGCTGTGTGGGGCCTCCGACGGCGTGCATGCAGACTGACTGGGAGAAAGAGCCAGTGGGGACTTGGGGTTTAGGAAACCTTGCCCACGTGACACTGCTAGGCAATAACTTGGGGGTGGGGACAGACAAGACAGGTGACACTACCAACAACTGCTGATAAGACCCAAGGGCATCCCTTGACCCAGCCCCATCAGGTAACTGATGGCCCCACCCAGGTCTGCACGTCCTCCTCTTCCTCCGCCAAGAGCAGGAGGAGGGAACAAGCCTGCGACTGGGACCTCCCACCACCCTCACCCCAGCACATGGCCACAGATGGGGAATGAGAAGGAAAGCTCTATTCAGAGCTTCGGGATTTTATTTAAAAGGACAGCATATGGGCAACCGGTGAGAGTGTGAAGTGTTCGCTCTGGCAGTTCTGTACGAAACTAAGCTCACAGCCAGCACACGACCAGCCATCCCATCCCTGGGCACAGGCCCCAAAGCCATGACAACACTGTCCACACAAAGACTTGGACCCCAGCGTCACTAGAAGGTTCATTCATTGTGGCCCCAAACTGGAGACATATTACTGTCCATCACCTGGGGGGCGGACAGACAAACTGCATAGGCATGCAGGCGAGCACAGCTCCACACGGGAAGAGTGCCCTGACACGCGGCAGCACGGGTGAGTCGCAAGCATCACACGCGGGCGAACGCAACACAGGAGTGTGGCCAATGGTTTATTTATGTGATGTCCACAAGAGGCAAGGCTAATCCATGCTGACAGAACCAGCCAAGGAGATGCCGGCAGGAGGGAGGGGATCACTGGAAGGCCGGCAGGGAGCTGTCTCCGGGGGCAGTAAGGCTCTGGGCAGGGGTCTGCATCCCAGCAGGAGAACATCAACATTCACAGACGGGCACACAAGATTTGTGCGTTCACAAAAGGTAAATTTTGACTCAAAATAAGACTGCAAACGAATACTGAACTCTAAGTAATGACTGATACACAGGACGAGGTGTTTGGGGGAGTGTATGGTAGTATACCTGTCTAAAATGCATCCCATTTAAAAAAAAAAGATGGATTGTTGGACAGATGTATGGGTGGATATATGATATGTAATGACACAAACGCAGGAAGATGTTCCCTGCAGACTGTGGACAGCAAACACACGTGTGGGTGTTCATTGTGTAAGTCTTGCAATGTTTTTGTATGTTTGGAAGTTTTCATAAAAAAAAAAACTTCTGGGGACTTCCCTGGTGGCACAGCGGACAAGACTCCATGCTCCCAATGCAGGGGGCCTGGGTTCAATCCCTGGTCAGGGAACTAGATCCCACATGCATGCCACAACTAAGGAGCCCCCCAGCTGCAACTAAGGAGCCCATGTGCTGCAACTAAGAAGCCGGCAAGCCACAACTGAAGGAGCCCTGGAGCTGCAACTAAGGAGCCAGGCTGCTGCAACTAAGACCTGGTGCAACCAAATAAATTAAAAAAACAAAAACAAAAACAAAAAAAACTTCTGGGGAAAGGGGCAGTAGACTTCTAACATTACAAATAAGTAGTTGAGTCAGTGAATTCTGGAGTACAGGGCGTGAGGACCAAAGAACGAGGTGGGAGAGAGGGCCTCCTGAAACCTGGGATGTTTCAGGGGCTCTAAGGAGGAGGAGGCTGTGAAGCTCAGCAAAAGGAGTCTGAGGAGTGAGGGTCACTAATCGGGGGGCAGAGGGCTGAGGGAGGGGGCTAAGGAAGGAGTGAGGCGACAGAAGCACACGGTGGGGTGACTGACCTCCATTTCTGATCGCTGTGATCCCTCGGTAGAAGTCTTCGAAACTAATCACGCCGAGCCCACTGGGATCCAAGTACCTCGTTAAGTCCTTCACCTGCAATGGCCAAGTGAGAATGTTATCGGAGCCTTCACACTTTGGGTGGTCGGGGGGTCGTGCATGTGACATCTCACCACATTCAGAGAAGCAGGAGGCTTGCAAGGGGCGGTGCTGAAAGTAAGGGCCATCGGGTCCTCTGACTGGAGTGCCAGCAACAGCTCCAGCCAGGGCACAGGTGGCATCTGGGGAGATGCTGCCAACAGTACCCAGAACCATGAACCACGAACCACGGAATAAGACCCTGCTCTCAGGCCAAAAGCCATGCTTCTTGAGTGTGCTGAAGTTTTAGGCATTCCTGCAGTCAGGATCCAGGCGCTATGCACAGCACAGACATGCCCATCCGAACAGGCACCCCAGCCGTGCAGAGGCCTTAGTAAAACTGACTCCAGCAAGTAGACTCTGGACATCAGAAATAATAGAGTAAGTGGGATAATTCACACGTGATGTTCCAGAGAATGAAACTCTCCAAAAAGAAGATAAGTTTCTGTTTGTAAGTATAAACTGGATTTCATAAAAATTTAATACTTTTGCTCTTTAAAAGACACCCTTAGACAACACTGTAAATCAACTATACTTCAATAAAAATTAATTAAAAAAAAAAGACACCATTAGTATAACTAAAAGACACAGACTGGGAGAAAATATTTGCAAATCATATATCTGATAAAGGACTTGCATCCAGAATGTATAAAGAAATCTTAAAATTCAACAAGAAGACACACACAATTCGTTTTAATGGGCAAAAGATTTAAATAGACATTTCATCAAACAAGATATATAAATGGCTGATAAGCACATGAAAAGATGGTCAAGATCCTGAGTCCTTAGGGAAATGCAAACTAAAACCATAAACGGCTGTAATGAAGACAACTGACAACAACAAGTGTTGCTGAGGAAGTGGAGGCACAGGAACCTCCTACGCTGCCAGGAAGGGTGGGAAATGGTCTGGGAAATCTGGAAAACCAGGGCCAACCACACAACACAGAAACTCTACTCTTAGGGATCTTTGCAAGAGAAAGGAAAACGTGGGTCCAAACAAAGGCGTGTATGCAAATGTTTCCAGCAAGCGGCATTATTCAAAACAGCCAAGGAGCAGCAGCAACCCAGATGTCCACCAGCTGAGGAACGGATAAACACGATGTGGTCCCTCCATACAAAGGACTACTCTTCAGCCATGAAAAGGAATGAAATACTGACACACATACAACGTGAAAGAGCCTCAGAGACATTCTGCTAGATAAAAAGCCAGGCACAAAAGACTACAAATCATATCTTTTCACTTACAGAAAATTTTCAGAAAAGACAAACTTACAGAGCTCAGTGGTTTCCTGGGATTCTGGGGTAGAAGCAAGGGTTGACTGCAAACAGCACAAGAGATCTTTCTGGGGTGCAGAGATGTTGTAAAACTAGGCTGAGGTGAAGGGCATGACTCTATAAATTTACTAAAATTCATGAACTGTACACTTTAAATGGATGAATTTTTTGGTATATATGTTATACTTCAACAA
The DNA here is from genome assembly GCF_949987535.1 of Balaenoptera acutorostrata. NCBI lineage: Eukaryota > Metazoa > Chordata > Mammalia > Artiodactyla > Balaenopteridae > Balaenoptera > Balaenoptera acutorostrata. The sequence continues at coordinate 39,503,110 of NC_080078.1, forward strand.
AGCTCTTAAGAAACAAATGAATAGAAAGATAAAAAGGATTCAAGGGAAACTGACAAATACTGAAGTAAGGCAAAGAAGATCTAATATATGGATATTAGAAGTCCCTCAGAAGAAAAATCAAAGCAAAGAACAAATATTAAAACTATACTTAGTGACTTCCCTGGTGGCGCAGTGGTTAAGAATCTGCCTGCCAATGCAGGGGACACGGGTTCAAGCCCTGGTCCGGGAAGATCCCACATGTCGTGGAACAACTAAGCCCAGGTGTCACAATTACTGAGCCTGCGCTCTAGAGCCTGTGCTCCACAACAAGAGAAGTCACCGCAATGAGGAGCCTGTGCACCGCAACGAAGAGTAGCCCCCGCTCGCCACAACTGGAGAAAGCCTGCGTGCAGCAGCAAAGACCCAACGCAGCCAAAAACAAAATAAATAAATAAACTAAAAAAAGAAAAGAAAAGAAAACAAAACAAAACAAAAAAAACTATACTTAAGGGACTTCCCTGGTGATCCAGTGGTTAAGAATCTGCCTTCCAATGCACAGGTTCAATCCCTGGTCGGGGAACTAAGACCCCACATGCCTCGGGGCAAGTAAGCCTGCGTGCCACAACTGCAAAGCCCACACACCACAACTACTGAGGCTGCACGCTCTGGAGCCTATGCACCACAACTGGAGAAGCCCTCATGCTGCAATGAAGGTCCCGCATGCTGCAACAAAGATCCTGCATGCCACAACTAAGACCTGACACAGCCAAACAAATAAATTAATTAGCCAAAGCAATCTTAAGAGAAAAAAACAGAGCTGGAGGAATCAGACTCCCTGACTTCAGACTATACTACAAAGTTACAGAAATCAAGACAATATGGTACTGGCACAAAAACAGAAATACAGATCAGTGGAACAGGATAGAAAGCCCAGAGATAAACCCACACACCTATGGTAAACTAACCTATGACAAAGGAGGCAAGGATATACAATGGAGAAAAGACAGTCTCTTCAATTAAGTGGTGCTGGGAAAACTGGACAGCTGTATGTAAAAGAATGAAATTAGAACACTCCCAGGGCTTCCCTGGTGGCGCAGTGGTTGAGAATCTGCCTGCTAATGCAGGGGACACGGGTTCGAGCCCTGGTCTGGGAAGATCCCACATGCCACGGAGCAGCTGGGCCCGTGAGCCACAATTGCTGAGCCTGCGCGTCTGGAGCCTGTGCCCCGTGACGGGAGGGGCCGCGATAGAGAAAGGCCCGCGCACCGCGATGAAGAGCGGTCCCCGCACCGCGATGAAGAGTGGCCCCCGCTTGCCGCAACTGGAGAAAGCCCTCGCACGAACCGAAGACCCAACACAGCCAAAAATAAACAACAAATAAATAAATAAATAAATAAGAAAATCCTTTAAAAAAAAAAAAAAAAAAAAAAAAGAACACTCCCTAACACCAAACACAAAAAAAAACTCAAAATGGATTAAAGACTTAAATGTAAGACCGGACACTATAAAACTCTTAGAGGAAAACATAGGAAGAACACTCTTTGACATAAATCACAGCAAGATCTTTTTTGACTCACCTCCAAGAGAAATGGAAATAAAAACAAAAATAAACAAATGAGACCTAATGAAACTTAAAAGCTTTTGCACAGCAAAGGAAACTACAAACAAGACAAAAAGACAACCCTCAGAATGGGAGAAAATATTTGCAAATGAAGCAACAGACAAAGGATTAATCTCCAAAATATATAAACAGCTCATGCAACTCAATATTAAAAAACAAACAATCCAATCAAAAAATGGGCAGAAGACCTAAATAGACATTACTCCAAAGAAGACATACAGATGGCCAAGAGGCACATGAAAAAGCTGCTCAACATCACTAATTATTAGAGAAATGCAAATCAAAACTACAATGAGGTATCACCTCACACGGGTTAGAATGGGCATCATCAGAAAATCTGCAAACAACAAATGCTGGAGAGGGTGTGGAGAAAAGGGAACCCTCCTACACTGTTGGTGGGAATGTAAATTGATACAACCACTATGGAGAACAGTATGGAGTTTCCTTAAAAAACTAAAAATAGAATTACCCTATGACCCAGCAATCCCACTACTGGGCATATACCCAGAGAAAACCATAATTCAAAAAGACACATGTACCCCAATGTTCATGGCAGCACCATTTACAATAGCCAGGTCATGGAAGCAATGTAAATGCCCATCGACAGACAAATGGATAAAGAAGATGTGGTACATATATACAATGGAATATTACTCAGCCATAAAAAAGAACGAAATTGGGTCATTTGTAGAGACGTGGATGGACCTAGAGACTGTCATACAGAGTGAAGTAAGTCAGAAAGAGAAAAACAAATATCGTATATTAATGCATATATGTGGACTCTAGAAAAATGGTACAGACAAACCGGTTTGCAAGGCAGAAACAGAGACACAGATGTAGAGAAGAAACATATGGACACCAAGGGTGGGGGGCTGGGATGAATTGGGAGATTGGGACTGACATATATACACTAATATGTATAAAATAGATAGGTAATAAGAACCTGCTGTATAAAAAATAAAATTCAAAAACAAGAAAAAAAATAACTTTAAAAAGAAAAAACTATACTTAAGAAAAATTCCCTAGAATAAAAAAAATGTTTTTAACTACATATTTGGTTTTTTCCTTATTTTTTTCCTTGAGACTTTATTATTTTTTTAATTGAAGTACAGGGGCTTCCCTGGTGGCACAGTGGTTGAGAATCTGCCTGCCAATGCAGGGGACACGGGTTCGAGCCCTGGTCTGGGAAGATCCCACGTGCCGCGGAGCGACTAGGCCCGTGAGCCAGAACTGCTGGGCCTGCACGTCTGGAGCCTGTGCTCTGCAACAAGAGAGGCCCTGATAGTGAGAGGTCCACACACCGCAATGAAGAGTGGCCCCCACTCGCCGCAACTAGAGAAAGCCCTCGCACAGAAACGAAGACCCAACACAGCTAAAAATAAATAAATTAATTAATTAAAAAAAAAAATTGAAGTACAGTTGACTTACCATGTTTCAGGTGTCAACTACCTATTGAGAGAATATATCACGTCCCTAAGAATATCAACTCCCATCCCCAAAAGACCTCATACAAGACTTACTCTGGTGAATTTCTTAGACTTTAAAGGAAAAGAAAAAAATCCTTTCACTATGCAAAAATCAAGTGATTTATAAAAGAAAATTAGATGATCATTAACCTTTCTGGCAGCAACACCAAGTAACAAGGGATATTCGAATTCCACCATCCCATGTGTTGTTGAGGACTGGGATCCCCAACACGACTGAAAAAGGAGAAAAAGATATAAGACTGAAGATGCCAGGCAAATACCCTATTATCCTGATTTTGAATTTTAAGTACCACCATGAAGCATCACTCATGATGCACTAAAAACAAAACAATCGCTTTCTATTCTGTCCACTTAGCAGTCAGCACCCCTCACACCCAGGTGAAGGTATTTACATTCCAATTCCCATTAGAGGGCACCAGGACCCTTGGAGAAGTGCTAGGGAAAGTGCAGGCTGAGCCTGGACTATCTTGTCATCCCTGAGAGCAAAGATGCTGTGAAAGACTTTGTCAGGTCACATCAAAGAACTCAGAAGCCAACCTGAAAGTGAGTTGACCTGAGCACTGACTGGACACACCAAACTCGCCTCAACCCACAATGGAGTGACAGCAGTAAAAGTCACCGCTTATCACTGGAGACACTAGGGAACCCGCTTATTATTGTGAAAATTAACCCATAAAGGGAAAGAATCAAGCGGTGGGCCTGCCTTCCCTACACAGGCATAATGGGGCCACAGTAGATGAACGAGGGCAATAGCTCTGTACAGAGCATCCCATCTACTAAGCACAGCAGCGATGGGATCAGAACAGCAGGTCCTGCCCGCGATCCTTGGTGAGGTAACAACATGTCACACATCACACAATACGATGTTCAGTGCCCCCAAGGGCACAGAAGATACACTCAGACACCACGTGTCTCTGATGGAACCACGAGACACTGCCTGAATCCACCCGGAATCCAACTGCCAATTTACAGGAAATACAATGATCAACATGTGTTAACAATACTGAGGGGTGTACTCAACAAAACCCAGTCCGTGAGACCCTTGACAGAGACAGACAAGGGACCTGCTGTCTTTAAGGGAAAAAAAGATGGAGAGGAACCTTTACTGAGAGACTCAGGAGAGGGACGTCCCTGGTGGCGCAGTGGCTAAGAATCCGCCTGCCAACGCAGGGGACACCGGTTCGAGCCCTGGTCCGGGAAGATCCCACATGCCGTGGAGCAACTAAACCTGCGAGCCAAAACTAGAGCCTGTGCTCTAGAGCCCGCGAGCCACAACTACTGAAGCTCGCAAGCCTAGAGCCTGTACTCCTCAACAAGAGAAGCCACCGTGAGGAGAAGCCTGCGCACTGCAACAAAGAGTAGCCCCCTCTCGCCGCAACTAGAGAAAGCCCACACACAGCAACGAAGACTCAAAGCAGCCAAAAATAAATAAATTAAATTAATTAATTAAAAAAAGAGAGACTCAGGAGAGATACATCAACCTACTACCATGCAGGGACTTTGTGGATCTGGACTCAAAATTTTAAAGCTTTTAATCGTATTTATAAGATAACTAGAAACTTGAATACTGACTGATGCAAGATACTGAATACTAATTATTTGATGATATTGAGGAACGGTGGTTAATTTTTATAGGTGTGACAATGATATTTTGGTAATTTTTCCAAGTGCATTGCTTTTCTTGGCCACGTCATGTGGCATGTGGGACCTTAGTTCCCCGACCGAGGATCGAACCCATACCCCCTGCATTGGAAACATGGAGTCTTAACCACTGGACGGCCAGGGAAGTCCCAGTGCATTGCTTTTTTGATATATACTTATTGAAATATTTAGGGGGTAAGGCATATATGTGGTTACACATATGTACCCGGCTGGCATGGCTGAGAAGTGTCAGAGCAGGGGGGCACACACCAGGGAGGCATCACACAATTCTCTCTAGTTTTCTATAGGCTTGAACTTTCCATAATGAAAATAAGAGAGAAAAGGAGAAAAAGACCAAAGAAGAGCAAGAAAGAAAGAGAGGAAAGACGGGGGGAGGAGAGGGAGCAAAGGAGGAGGCAGTCAGCCAGGGAGAGGGCGGACCTTGGACCACAAAGGGCTGGCGCATGGACAGGGCGCACTCGGGGAGGGGTACAGGCAAACAGGGAGCTCAGCAGTGGAGAACCCACTCTGGCCAAGGCCCCCCACAAGCACTGTTCTGTGCTGGGCAGGCTGGTGGACGCTGCCACGGTCAGCCCTCTCCCCCATCTGCTGACGTGCGTGGACAGGGACCAGCTCAAGCCGACGGACCCACAGCTCAGGATTCTCTAGCCTTCCCCCATCCCAGGGCCTATGTGTTCCTGAGACACTGGGCTTGGAAGTCCACTCAGAAGCTGACTTCTTGAGACCATGGAGTCTGAATCCTCCCTCCTTATCTCACGAAGGCCTTCATTCCTAAAGCTCCTCGCTTGCTGGGGACCTGAAATCCACAGTGGCCAATCTGTCCTTAAGATTCCTAAGAATTTCAACAATGAAGCTACCAATTGGACACAAAGTACCAAGCTATTCATTCCTAAACATTAACCAATGCTTTTTAAACAAATTATTAAATAGTTACCATGTTAGAAAGAGCAAGGATGAATCAAAGCATTCATTTTTTTTAAACTCCACTTTAGGACTTCCCTGGTGGCACAGTGGTTAAGAATCCACCTGCCAATGCAGGGGACACGGGTTCGATCCCTGGTCCTGGAAGACCCCACATGCCGCAGAGCAACTAAGCCCATGCGCCACAACTACTGAGCCTGTGCTCTAGAGCCCGCAAGCCACAACTATTGAGCCCGAGTGCCACAACTACTGAAGCCCGTGCGCCTAGAGCCCGTGCTCTGCAACCAGAAAAGCCACCACAATGAGAAGCCCACGCACCGCGTGGAAGAGTAGCCCCCACTCGCCACAACTAGAGAAAGCCCATGCGCAGCAACGAAGACCCAACACAGCCAAAATTAAAAAAAAAAAAAAAATCCACTTTATTTTTCTTTATGATTTGGAGGATAAATCAATGTCCATGCAGCTAATGATTGGGGGATGGTTCTATTCTCCAAGCCCAAAAGTACTCCATTCAGAGGCCTTCAGGAAAACAACAAGGCTGGAAATTAAGAACCTGCCATTTGTTGCAAAGAAGAGACAGAAAACCAAGCTCAGAGAAGTACACCCCATCCAAGCCAGCCAACACCCCGTCGGGCAGACAGACACAGGAGACCACAGAAACACCCCAGGAGAGAACCCCACTCTGCAACCAGCTGCAGGCAGGCGGGCCCAGCTTCCACGTGGTTATTCTAACAAGAGAAATTTACTGGCAAATTATATTGTTTCTGCTACAGACCTGCAGACATAATCTGCAGAAGAAGCCAGAACAACTTCTCCAACCACAGCTAACTCCAGCCACAGAAGCCCCAGTCACAGAAATCATGGGAAAGCACAGCCCTTCACAAGGAGAGCGACCCTTCTTCCTGCACCTGCTCGTTACTACTGTCCTTGAACTGTAACATTTTCAAAACAGCTTGTTTTATCAGAAGCACCTCAACCATTTACAGAACACTCCAGCCTACATAAGTAGAATCCTGACAAGTGCACATGGAACATTTATCAAGACAGTCTATATACTGGGCCATAGAACAAGTTTCAAAAGACTCAGGTCTCAAGTCAACTTCATTAACCATTAGGGAATGTAAATTCCCACTGCAGTGAGGTGCATGTGTATTTGAATGGCCAGAATGTAAGACTGGCCACACCACGCACACCAAGTGTTTGGAGGATGAGAATTGGAATTCTCCTACACTCTGCTGCCAACTGGAAAATTCCACAACCACTTTGGGAAACTGTCTGGAAATTCCTAAGAAGGTCAGCCTTATTCCTACCACACAATCACACAAAAGAAGTCATTTCACTTCTAGGTGTTACTCAAGAGAAATGAAAGCAGACGTGCAAAGCAAGACTTGTAGATGAAGGATAGCAGAAGCCTTATTTGTAACGGTCAAAAAAATGGAGACACCAGAAGCAAGAAAAACTACAATCCTGCAGCCTGTGGACCAAAAACCACAGTTACAGAAAGATAGACAAGATGAAAAGGCAGAGGGCTATGTACCAGATGAAGGAACAAGAAAAAACCCCAGAAAAACAACTAAATGAAGTGGAGATAGGCAACCTTCCAGAAAAAGAATTCAGAATAATGATAGTGAAGATGATCCAGGACCTCGGAATAAGAATGGAGGCAAAGATTGAGAAGATGCAAGAAATGATTAACAAAGACCTAGAAGAATTAAAGAACAAACAAACAGAGATGACCAATACAATAACTGAAATGAAAACTACACTAGAAGGAATCAATAGCAGAATAACTGAGGCAGAAGAACGGATAAGTGACCTGGAAGACAGAATGGTGGAATTCACTGCTGCGGAACACACTAAAGAAAAAAGAATAAAAAGAAATGAAGACAGCCTAAGAGACCTCTGGGACAACATTAAACGCAACAACATTCGCATTATAGGGGTCCCAGAAGGAGAAGAGAGAGAGAAAGGACCAGAGAAAATATCTGAAGAGATTATAGTCGAAAACTTCCCTAACATGGGAAAGGAAATAGCCACCCAAGTCCAGGAAGCGCAGAGAGTCCCATACAGGATCAACCCAAGGAGAAACACACCGAGACACATAGTAATCAAAGTGGCAAAAATTAAAGACAAAGAAAAATTATTGAAAGCAGCAAGGGAAAAACGACAAATAACATACAAGGGAACTCCCATAAGGTTAACAGCTGATTTCTCAGCAGAAACTCTACAAGCCAGAAGGGAGTGGCATGATATACTTCAAGTGATGAAAGGGAAGAACCTACAACCGAGATTACTCTACCCGGCAAGGATCTCATTTAGATTTGATGGAGAAATCAAAAGCTTTACAGACAAGCAAAAGCTACGAGAATTCAGCACCACCAAACCAGCTCTACAACAAATGCTAAAGGAACTTCTCTAAGTGGGAAACACAAGAGAAGAAAAGGACCTACAAAAACAAACCCAAAACAATTAAGAAAATGGTCACAGGAACATACATATCGATAATTACCTTAAACGTGAATGGATTAAATGCCCCAACCAAAAGACATAGACTGGCTGAATGGATACAAAAACAAGACCCATATATATGCTGTCTACAAGAGACCCACTTTAGACCTAGGGACACATACAGACTGAAAGTGAGGGGATGGAAAAAGATATTCCATGCAAATGGAAATCAAAAGAAAGCTGGAGAGTAGCTATACTCGTATCAGATAAAATAGACTTGAAAATAAAGAATGTTGCAAGAGACAAGGAAGGACACTACATAATGATCAAGGGATTAATCCAAGAAGAAGATATAACGATTATAAATATATATGCACCCAACCTAGGAGCACCTCAATACATAAGGCAACTGCTAACAGCTATAAAAGAGGAAATCGACAGTAACACAATAATAGTGGGGGGCTTTAACACCTCACTTACACCAAAGGACAGATCATCCAAAATGAAAATGAATAAGGAAACAGAAGCTTTAAATGACACAATAGACCAGTTAGAGTTAATTGATATATATAGGACATTCCATCCAAAAACAGCAGATTACACGTTCTTCTCAAGTGCGCACGGAACATTCTCCAGGATAGATCACATCTTGGGTCACAAATCAAGCCTCAGTAAATTTAAGAAAATTGAAATCATATCAAGCATCTTTTCAGACCACAACGCTATGAGATTAGAAATGAATTACAGGGGAAAAAAACGTAAAACAGACAAACACATGGAGGCTAAACAATACGTTACTAAATAACCAAGAGATCACTGAAGAAATCAGAGAGGCAATCAAAAAATACCTAGAGACAAATGACAATGAAAACACGACGACCCAAAACCTATGGGATGCAGCAAAAGCAGTTCTAAGAGGGAAGTTTATCGCTATACAAGCCTGTCTCAAGAAACAAGAAAAATCTCAAGTAAACAATCTAACCTTACACCTAAAGAAACTAGAGAAAGAAGAACAAACAAAACCCAAAGTTAGCAGAAGGAAAGAAATCATAAAGATCAGAGCAGAAATAAATGAAATAGAGACAAAGAAAACAATAGCAAAGATCAATAAAACTAAAAGTTGCTTCTTTGAGAAGATAAACAAAATTGATAAGCCATTAGCCAGACTCATCAAGAAAAAGAGGGAGAGGACTCAAATCAATAGAATCCGAAACGAAAAAGGAGAAGTTACAACAGACACCGCAGAAATACAAAGCATCCTAAGAGACTACTACAAGCAACTTTATGCCAATAAAATGGACAACCTGGAAGAAATGGACACATTTTTAGAAAGGCATAACCTTCCAAGACTGAACCAGGAAGAAACAGAAAATATGAACAGACCAATCACAAGTAATGAAATTGAAACTGTGATTAAAAATCTTCCAACAAACAAAAGTCCAGGACCAGATGGCTTCACAGGTGAATTCTATCAAACATTTAGAGAAGAGCTAACACCTATCCTTCTCAAACTCTTCCAAAAAATTGCAGAGGAAGGAACACTCCCAAACTCATTCTATGAGGCCACCATCACCCTGATACCAAAACCAGACAAAGACACTACAAAAAAAGAAAATTACAGACCAATATCACTGATGAATACAGATGCAAAAATCCTCAACAAAATACTAGCAAACAGAATCCAACATCACATTAAAAGGATCATACACCACGATCAAGTGGCATTTATCCCAGGGATGCAAGGATTCTTCAATATACGCAAATCAATCAATGTGATACACCATATTAACAAACTGAAGAATAAAAACCATATGATCATCTCAATAGATGCAGAAAAAGCTTTTGACAAAATTCAACACCCAGTTATGATAAAAACTCTCCAGAAAGTGGGCATAGAGGGAACCTACCTCCACATAATAAAGGCCATAAAAAAAAAAAAAAAAAATGGAGACAACCCAAATGTCCATCCACCCAAGAATGTATAAAATGTGGTATTCCATGGGGGGAAAAAATAAGCAGCAGCAGTCATGGTGACAAGAAGCAAAATGTTCTAGGGGCTCCTGTAGCAATACATAAACTTCATACCGACGTGAGGGTGGGCAGGCGTGGGTGGGAGAGAAGCTGATGGTAGCTCATCTCGAATGTCCACAATGAGCCTTGCAGCTCGCCCACCTAAAGACATCTGACCTGCTTTCTAGGAGCATCTATAAAGCAGCTAAACTACGTGCCGTATATATACAATGGTTTTCCCTGCTGCCGAGAACTCCTCTCAGCTGTCCTGGGCTGCTCTGCCCAAGCACCTGGAGGGACCAGCCAGCACCCGAGGCATCCAGAGGCCACCTGCCTCTGCACCTGGAGGGGTGATTCTAGATCACCTGTTACGATGAACTGATTAACCACCCCTGGTTTAAAAGGGAGGGCTTAGAAAATTCTAAAATAAAAGCATCGTGCTGGTCTTAGATGGACAAGGTCATTCCTCATGTATCACATTCAGGAATCCACTTTTGTCTTTAGACACAGGTGTTGCAGTGTCGCCAGCCGTGTCCTTTGTGGATGGATGGCGCCCACTCAGAGCCCAGCTGTACCCTGTGACTGGGAGGCTCTTCTTGCCGTGCTTTGGGACAGGGACACCAGAAGCTGCTGTCTCCCTACGTCTGTCATCGCTAGGAGTTTGGAGGCTTGCTGTTTGAAGATCTTGGTGCGGGAGGTGGGGGTCAGGGAGGCTGGGGTCTGGGGCAGGGGCACCTCCAGCCGCTTCAGGGGATGCAGCCATTCCTACCACCTTATTTCTTTAACAGCTTTATGGACATACAATTCACCAATTTAAAGAGTACAATTCAGTGGTTTTTCGTGTATTCACAGAGCCGTCTCCATGTTATTTTAAAGACAATAAAATCTTAAAATGCACATGAGAATACTCGGGAAAATAGTCAAGTGGAAACACTCAAGCTTTATGCAAACGTGCTGAAAAGATGAAACAGAATTTACAGGAGTAACAGAGAACATGTCTGTTCAACTTATGCAACCCTGTTAATCAGGGTGAAGAGGAGGCACAGCTGGACGCAGAGGCCTCTCCACCCCTCCCTGCATCTCAACTCCCAGAAGGGGCACTATGGGCCCCCCAAGGGGCTACGAAAGGGTCCCCCTCCTGGCCCTTCTCTGGATCAAGGACTATCAGGCCCTGCTCCCGGACATGTGAGGGCAGCGTGCAGTGTGCCCTCCAGCCTGTCACCTCTCCGCACATAACAGAAGTGGAGGCGTCATTCCTTACAGGACACCCCTGGACTCCCAGCCTAACCCAGGCCCCTTAGAATAAGTAAAGGAGGAAAAGAAGAAACCGCACAGTTATCCAGCACAGGTACGTACAGGTATGCAGCTCAGCAGCCACGGCGCTGCAGGCTGGAGCAGGACAGACCTCCCTCACTCCCGCCCGCCTGGCTCCGTTCGGAAGCCCTTCTTTCTGCTCTTCAGCTTCGGATGGTTTTGGGGGTTCACTGCCTCTACGTCTAACTAATGTGCTCCTGGTGCTACTTCGTGGCTTGTCAAATTTACATGCTGCATTTTGGCCTCCTATGGTGAAAAGCAAGAATTCAACACCACCCTCCCACCCCAGTTTAGCTAGGCCTTCTGCAGCGTTCACATCATGGAGTACAGAAATATTTTTCACTGGAGAGCACTGCCTTGCTTACATAATTTCTTCCTCTGCTTAGCAATTCCCTTGCTTTCCATGCCTCCACTGTCCACACACCTACTGCTCTATCCAACCTTCCCCAGACCCCCACCCCCCGGCCCCACCCGACTCCTTGTGTTTCCTCATGCCGCTGCTCCCAGCCCGTGATCCCACCTTCCATGCTGGGAACCCTGTGTCCTCCGTTCTTAGTGCCCTTCATCTCACAGAAGCCCCTGCAGCTTCGTGAGGAGGGGGTGTGTGGTATGCACCCTGAGCATCCTCATCTGAGGCCAGCACTCTCCCCTTACCTGGGCAGGTGCCTGCACCCGGCTGTAGGGTGGAAACCTGTCCCGATGCAGTGGGAAGGCCATCCACCCCACTCCTGCACGTGCTGTGGCCTCTTGATACCAACCCCATCGTAATGCTTTGTGTGTGGCCTGTTTTAATCTCCTTCTCTTTATTGGCAGGATTCGCCATATTTGCTGGGGGTACTTTCTCCTCACAGGAAGAGCCCTTTCACCTGGAGACGCAGTCCTCCTGAAGGTCCCTATGACGGTGTCTCTGGGCCCCTCCCCACACCTGTTGGTCCAGCAGTGCACCTCATTAATCACGCCCTCGTCCTTATCTTTCATCTCCTAGTATCTCTGCCTTTTAAAGAAGTTTCTGGGATGTATTCTTGACTTGATCTTCGTTTTTAATTTCTTATTAAAGAAATGCTTTTATTTCGTTTTTAATTTCTGAGGGTGTGTTCTAGTTCTCTGAATGTGATGTGTTCTTTAATCTGACAACATAAATCAAGTTTCATTTTCCAAGTTTTCTTCTGCTCTCTGCACTGACTCTGTTCCCTTCAAGTGCCTTCCACTTTTTCTTTTTTGTTTTTGGGTTTGGTCTCTGCCTTTCTTGTTGGAGGCTTCCCTAAAGTATCTGAGGTCCCTGACCGTCCCTCTATACTTAAAAGTGGTCACTAAAAAGCTGACGAGCTGGGCTTGTCGACTGGGGACCTTACTGCAGGTGCCTTGGGCAGAGACCTGGCTCTGTGTTGTCCGCTGCTCCAGGACTGGACGCTATGGGGACAGGGTCCTGAGAGAGCTTGTGAATATGATGGGATAGCCGTGTGCGGCAAACATGAAGGCCAGTGCGTGTGTTAACTGTAGCAGACAGCTGGTCACAAAGAAGTAAGCTGTTGTGCTGTGAGGGCCACGTGGCTGGACCTGAGGGTGGCCAGTAGGACCCAAGGGCTGTTGCCTGCCAACCACCAGCAAGAAAACAGGGATATCAGCCCTACAACCACAAGGAACTGAATGAGCGTGGTGGAGGACCCTGAGTCCCAGGTGGGAATGCAGCCTGGACAGACACCAGGCAGAGGGCACAACCAGTGCAAAGGGCCAGAGGAGGCGAGCCCGTGGCACACAGGGAGCCTCAAGGAGGCCAGTGGCTGGAGCAGAGGGAGTGAGGGGTTGGCAGCAGAAAGGAGGTCAGTGCCCTGGGAGAGCTCCGAGCACAGGAGTCACAGGATTTGCCTTAACACTACTATCTGGCTGCCTGTGAGCCAAGGCTGCAGGGTGGGGCAATAAGGCAGTGCTCCCACAAGGCAAGCAGAGCAACAGGCGAAGCCTGAGAAGTGGTGGGACTCTGGACGTACCCTGACGACAGAGCCAGCAGCATTTCCCAAATGGATCAGAAGTCGGGTGAGAGAAAGACGTTTTGGCCCGAGTCGCTGAAAGGGTGGGACTGCTGTTTACTGAGATGGGGACACTGCAGGTGGCACTCAAAGCTTCAGCCATGAGTCTGAGACGTCCATCTGACATCCCAGCATGAGCCCAGCATCCAGGAGTGCGCCGGGCTGGAGAAGTGATGTTGGGGGTCATCAGCACAGAGGCCACATTTACAGTGTTAGCCTGGGAGTCAGTGAGACCAAAGGGGGAGGAGCAGCCCTGGGCGAGGAACTAGCGAAGTGAGACTCAACAGCCAGCGGTGTTCAGTGCTGCATGCGGCAGGGCAGGCCAGGCAGGTGACGCACAATCACGAACCAACGTAACCATGACAGCGCAGGCGTCCAGAGCGTCTGCGGCTTTCCTCACTCTGACCTAGAAATGGGGCTGCCTCATTGAGCCTTCACTTTCCGAAGGCTTTTAATGCCTACTGCTACTTTACCTTCAGAAAGGCTTTGATGGCACGCTTTCAAAAATCTTTTAGTTGTGATAAAATATACATAAAATTTACCATCTTAACCATTCTTAGGTGCGCAGCTCAGTGGCATTAAGTACATTCACACTGCTGTGCACCATCACTCCCAGCAACTCCAGAACTTTCTCATCTTCCCAACTGAAACTGTCCCCACTAAGCACTAACTCCCCACCCCCTCCTCCAGCCCCTGGCAACCTCTATCTACTTTCTGTCTCTGAATCTGATGTTCTAGAGACCTCGTAGAAGGGATCATACAGGATTTGTCCTTTTGTGTCTGGCTCATTTCACTGTGCAAAATGTCCTCCAGGTTTGTCCGTGTTGCAGTGTGTGTCAGAATGTCCTTCCTTTTTAAGGATAAATGGCAGTCGCTGTATGCATACACCACATTCTGTTTATCCATTTATCTGACCATGGACACTGGTGTTGCTTTCACTTTTTGCTGACTGTAAATAGTGCTGCTATGAACAAGGATGTGCAAATATATAATGGTATAATTTTAAGAAGAAAAAATGTACATGCAGTGTGATTCTAACACAATGACATTTAGCAACCTGGGTAAATATTATCATATTACTTCTCAAGAGGGTCTACGTGTAAAACGCTAGTGGTTTATTCCCATTTCCTAGTCTCCCTCCACAGCTACTGAAGCGCTTTGAATTTTATGTCCTCTGTTTGAAACTGGTTGTTTTCCTTTCTTGGATCATGGACACTTTCCCCTACTGTATTAGCGTCCTGTGGCTGCTATAACAAATTACCACAAACTTAGTAGCTTAAAACTACAGAAACCTATTCTCTTACAGTTCTGGAGGTCAGAGTCCAAAATGAGTCTTTAGGCTGAAATCAAGGAGTTGCCAGGGCTGGTCCCTCCTGGAGGCTCCAGGGGAGAGTCTGCCCCCTGGCCGTCTGGCTGCCAGCATTCACTGAGGCTGGACACCCCAAGCCCGACTTCCATTGCCACACAGCCAAGTTCTCTTATCCTCCCACCTCACTGTTATAAGGACCCTTGTGGTTCCACTGAGGGCCCACCAGGATAACCCCATCTCAAGACCCTTAATTTAATCACATCCACAAAGTCCCTCTTGCCATGTAAGGTAATGTTCACAGTCTCCAGGGAATAGGACCTGGATGTCTTCCGGGGCCACTGTCAACCGACCACACCCAACTTACTTTTTTAAAATAACACTTTATTGAGATACAATTTCCACCCTTACTGTTTTAAGTCAATCCACTCCTCTTGGAAGAAATTCAGCTTACCTGAATGTTGATTTTATTTTACTTTATTAACATTTTATATATTTATTTATTGAAGTAGAGTTGATTTACAATGTTAATTACTGCTGTACAGCAAAGTGATTCAATTATACATATATACATTCTTTTTTATATATATTCTTTTCCATTATGATTTATCATAGGATATTGGATATAGTTCTCTGTGCTATAAAGTAAGACCTTGTTTATCCATTCTTTATATAAAAGCTTACATCTACTGACCCCAACCTCTCACTCCATCCCTCCCCCAACCCCCTCCCCCTTGGCAACCACCAGTCTGTTCTCTATGTCCGTGATTCTGCTTCTGTTTCACAGATAGGTTCATCTGTATCATATTTTGGGTTTCACATCTAAGTGATATCAGACAGTATTTGTCTTTCTCTTTCTGGCTTACTTCACTTAAGTATGATAATCTCTAGCTGCATCCATGTTGCTGCACTGAATGCTGATTTTAAACCTTTATTCTCATCCGTTTGGCAGGGGCCCACTGCCATGGTCCATTTTGCTCAATGCTATACCCCAGGGTGAGAATGGTGCCTGGCCCATGGCAGGTGCTCAGTAAACATTTACTCAGTGAAAGGAGGGCTCTGTCACAGGGACCAGCAGCTGGACGCAACAGCGGGGGGCTGGTCGAGACCCCCTTAATGCGGCCAGATCAAACCATGCCCCAGAAGAACACCTGCGTCTCCCAGAGCAGGTGGCTGCCCAGAGTGGACTTTCATGTCCCCCTTTATGGGGAGAGACCCCCACCTCCCCACTGGGGAACCAATGTCCTCTTGGACCCTGTGCTCTGCCTCAAGGAAAGGCCTCTCTCTCCTTGGTGGAGCAGGCAGCCCAGAGTCACCATGTAGGGACAGTGTCTAAGAAAGACACCACCACAGAAGCCCAGGCTGCTACTGGTGGCTCCTGGGCCCAGGCTGGCATGGCATGAGTCGCCACTGAAAACAAGCTCTTCACAGAGTGAATCACGCTGATTAGGATGGACTTTCTCATAAAAGTGTGGTACAACCCTCGCTTTGTTCCTAGGAAGATCACACAAGCACAGGAAAGAGCTGGGGGCACACATTTCAGGGCCTTCCAGCAGCTACAGCTCCAGAACATGGCAAAGCCTCTGATTTGCACATACTCACTTTTCTAGATAAGAAGAGACACAGCACCACAGGCCATGTGAAACAACAGATAAAACCCCTACTTTAAGGTACCTGACCGCCCTTGGCCCTAAGGCTGCCCCTGTGTGCTCCAGACGGTTACAACCCAGGGCACTGGGTAAGCACAGCCTGGGACCCAAAACTCTTTCCCTTGTGCCTTCAGCTCCCTCCTGGGTGTATCTGAAGGCACAGATTTACAAGTGGCACAAGGACTTCATTATGTGATCATTCTGCTTAAACAAAGAGCTCTGAGATGGTCCTCTGCCCCTCGCAGGCTGCCGAGGTGAGCCAAGCCCCCCAGGTGAGCTGTACCAAGGGCGACGTTGGGAAGACGGCCTGCGAGCGTCACTCTTTAAGTCCCCGGAAGAAGACACCCTCTACAAGGAGAGCTGATGCTGCAAAGTCACCACCAGAAACAAGGCAAACCTCAAGCAGAGCCCCGCCCTCAAGTAGTGCCAGTGTTTTGCTTCACTTGGACAACCGACTTGTGACGTGGGCCAGAGAGGCCAAGGCAATCAGCAGGGGAAAGAAGAGATGACAAGACGCAAAAGAACATCCTCCCATGCAGGTCCCAGAAGACCCAGGAAGACCGACACCCCCACCCCAGGACCATCAGGACATACCTCCTCCACTCCCCACACTGCACTCAGCACAGTCTCTCCCCCCACGTGCCCCATCCTGCTCGCTGGGGCTTCGACCTGCACCTGGCCCAGGGTGGCACACAGCTGGGAACAAATGCGTGAGTGCCCAGAAGACAGCCTCTCTCCCGCAGTCCTTCGGGTCTTCTCGCAGAACCGTTTCCCCACAGGAAACCCAGTACAGGAGCCAACAGTTACCTGGTTCAGCCACCTGACTGGGGACAACGCCCTTCAGATGTCACTCCCCAGCACCAGACCAGGTCAGAAACAGCCACACCCATGTAGTCTGTGGTTGGGTTTCAGTAGTTTTGTTTTGTTTTGAGATTTGTTTAAACCTAAAAGTGACAGTTCCTAGATTGTGACAGTACCTAGGACAAATCTTGAGAGGACTGAAAAAAAACTCCAGAAGCTCTAAAATGCGAAGCGTTAAACCTTGGAGCTAAATCAAGCTAACTGTAGAACTGGCCTAATGTCTATGATCATCACAATTTTTTAAAAATTATCAAGAGATCATGCAACAGTGGAGAAAACTTCTAAGTCAGCACAAAATGAAAATTCTTCAGGCTCTCATTCTGTCCACTATCATCCTGTTTTCTCTACCTTCATCTTCTGCACTTTGCTCTTTAAAAGCAGAATGCTAAACCAAAACAAAGACAGTATTTATTCCTTAATGATACAGACTGATGGCATCCATCTGAAATATATAAGAAGGGATAATAGCACAAAAGAAAGGAACTCTACAGAAACTCATAACATTTTTACAGCTCCACAGGATTTTAGAGGCTGCTTGAGCCAACCCCCACATCACAGGTTAAGAAATGGAGGCCAGTCAGCACTCACTATGACACAAAAGATACGCACACAAAAATACTGTTCACTAACACTTTTAGAGAAACATCAGGTCAAATACACTCATAAGAAAAATGCAAGTTAAAACTACACTGATATACCATTGTCCCTGTATCAGATTGGCAATACTTTTCTAGAGGACAATTTGGTGTTAAAAACATTTAAAAAATCATTTAAGATCTATACATGTTTCCCCAGCAATTCCATTCTTAAGACTTTAACCTAAAGACATAATAAAGATTGTGCAGGAAGATTCAGCTAGGAGAAAGCTTATAACAGCAGAAAAATGAAAACCTAAAATACCAAAGACAGAGGATTAACTGAATAAATTCTAGCACATTCATTCATATGATGGAAAAGTAGGCATTAAAATCATGTTGTAGGAGTAAATCTGTCAACATTGAGAGATGATGACAATATACTGATTTAAAGTAAATTAAAACTGTAAGTTAATTGTGACTCTGGTTTTATTTATCTCTCTTACATAAATAATGACTTAAAGCCTAGAAGGTTGAAATGATTCACAATGCCAGATGAGATTTTCGTTTTCTCCTTTATTTGCATGTTTTTATGTAAATGTACATTATCTTGTTATTGCTTTAAAGGCAATACCAACCTGAGAACAGGTTCTTGATTCACATGTTACAAATGCTAAGATTCCTCCTACGAGAAAGTTCTTAGTGTAAAAGAGAAAGCCAAATGTTCCTCCAAATGCGGATTAAGCCCCACTAACCAGTACTTCTCGCAAAAGGCATCATAAGGCAGGCTCCTTGAAGGCAGTTTTTAAAAATAAAATCACCAAGAGGAAAATGTCTGGTGACTTTGTGGCTTTTCTCTCCTCACCAGCCAGAGTGAATCACGCTGATAAGGATGGACTTTCTCATAAAAGGGCTTTCTGTTTCCCACAGCAAAAAAGTCAGCCTTGTTTTTCCTGGATTTTAGTAGAGTAAACCAACCCACCCAAAGCTGGAATGAAACACAACCGTAAACAGGTGGAAAAAGAAGAAGGGCGGGTGGAGGAGGGGAGGAGAGGGAGGCACCTGCCCCCGCAGCGTCTCTCCTGACTCTTGGGAGAACCACGCCCGACAAGGGAGACTGTCCTGAGGTCCCCTCTGTGGTCAAAGAGCCACTTGATAAGCAGCCAGCGGAGCCAGAGCTCCTGCCCAAAGGGTCACTCACAGGCGCTGCCCGTGAACCCCACGCACACACGGGAAGCACAGCTCTGTGCTTTCCCACAGCTCAGCAAACAGGGCTGCTCCGACAGCACAGAAAACAATTTATCTCCTCCCGACTCCCTTGGAGTGCTGCTCCCAGCAAAGCACCACCACCTGGACCGTGGACAGCTGAGTAGGAGAGCCAGCTCCTGCACACAGCGCTGCCCAGCCTCTGCTTCTCTGCAAACAGCAGCAGCCTTCACGAGAAGTACCCAAGGCTCCAGAAGGAAAGGAAAAAGTGCTTTAATTCAAAGTATGTGCGCCCCCGCCCCCCCATTCTCTCCACAAGTACCCCTCACACTGACTGGGCCTGGGTGAGGCAGAGGGGCAGGAGCCAGGAGGGAACCTCCATGGTGACCGCCACAAAGGAAGCCTGTGCCCAGGCCCAAGCACTGACTTTCAAGCCTGACCAAAAAACATACTTGTTTACTGATGACTTAAAAAGGCCACAAAGGCCCCACTAATACACTCAGCTAGCGAGGCCCCAGTCACCCGTCACCACAGTGCTGGGACTTTCTCCCCAGGAGGCAGCGCCCCAAAGTGGAAAGTAATGGGACTTTGGGTCTGACAGCTCCAGGTTCAGATGCAGCCTCTCTCAGCAACTGTGTCTTCTCAGAGCGGCTCCACAACAAGCTCCTGGTCTCACCCTCGACACATCTGCTTGGGCAGGACAAGGGTTTTCCCTTGCAGCCAAGCTCTCCACCTCTGTTCCTGGTCCCACCCCAGAGAGTGGGACGGAAAGTGCCCACGGCACAGCGGGGCCCTAGGGTCACTGTGTGCAGCCAGGGTCCAGATGCACGGCTCTGGGGCAGAAGTCTCCCAGTGATGCAGCAGCACCTCCTGGGCACTCGTTAGGGATGCAGACTCTCAGGTCCCACCCAGGACCTGCTGAAAAGGGGACCTGCTGGTGAGACCTGGCACTGTGTTCTAACAAGCCATCCAGGCCATCCGATGCCACTGCAGCTTGAGACTCTCTGAGCAGAAGGAGGAGCAGAGGCCTGGCCCCAGGAGGACTTCACGGGACCAGACAGGACGGGACTTTAGGAGCCGAACAACCTGTTTGTTAATATGTAACTCCAGGGGATTCCCTGGTGGCAAAATGGTTAAGAATCCGCCTGCCAATGCAGGAGACACGGGTTCAAGCCCTGGTCCAGGAAGATCCCACATGCCACGGAGCAACTATGCCTGTGCGCCACAACTACTGAGCCTGTGCTCTAGAGCCTTTGAGCCACAGCTACTGAAGCCCGTGCGCCTAGAGCCCATGCTCCGCAACAAGAGAAACCACTGCAATGAGAAGCCGGCGCACCGCAATGAAGAGTAGCCCCCGCTCGCCGCAACTAGAGAAAGCCCGCGCACAGCAACGAAGACCCAACGCAGCCAAAAATAAATAAATAAATATATTTATTTATTTATTAAAAAAAAAAAAAGTAACTCCAACCACCATCCCCAGACTCCCCGAGACACCCACAAGCGGGAATATTAACCCCACCTCCAAAAAACAGTGCCATGTAGGGACCCTCCTATTTCATAGGTTGTGAATCTGAACCTGGATTCCTCCTTCCTTAAACACACAATCAAAGGGCAGACTGTGTTATTACATCACAGGAAGAGGGCCTGGGGCCACGAGTGTGTATGGCTCAGGACAGGAGAGAGCAGGGCAGGGCGAAGTACTCCAGCCCACGCACGGCGCCACCAACTGGGCACGTCCCAGCTCGCAGGAGGGTTTGTGTACAAAATCTCTTTGTAGTGGAAACTACAGAGTATCAGACATAAGGGATTATTTTATTACCATTACAGGAAATTTCAAATCCATATTTAATTTTTGTGACTTGTCTATCTGTGGGTCTTTAAATAAATAAGCAGCATTTTCTCGGGGAGGGGGTGGATGTGGAGACAGAACACGCTCCACTGTCAACAGCAACTGGGGGAGATTTCATGTCCTAGGATGTACACTTCTGGAACATTTGTTTTTTCAGTAATGGACAAATATGACTTCAGTCATCAGGAGCATCAAAGGCTGAAGGAACACGGACCCAAGCTGATCTTCTCAGGTCTCAAGAGGCTGGATGAGGAAGAAGGTGGGCAGGCATGGACAGAGCTCGCCTCCCCAGCTGTGCCGCCCAGACTCAGCACACAGCATCTTCAGAAGTGAGTCTGTCTTTCCTTAAGGGATAGAAGGGTCTCACTGTGTCTCTTGAGCAGCTTTGTGAGGAAGATGCATCTCTGACTTTCTGAGAAACCAGAGGCAGGACGCTGGGGCAAAGCAAGGGGCTCTCTTCCAGCAAGAGGGCGTCCTTCAGGAAGTTAGAGTGCCAGCCAGGCCACGGAGTGCCCACCATCACCTGTCCTCAGGGGAGAGGGGAAGGAGGGGGAGAAAGGAGCCGCCTGGTCCACCTCTCCCTGCACTTCTGGCTTCCACAGAAATCAGTTTCATCCCCAACATGGTATCCCAAGTCTTTTGAGCCACTTAGTAAGTTTTCAATACAAAGAAAAGAAACACAGCAAGGTAAGGTCCAGAAACATTTTAAGCAGTTCCCAATTTTTGAAACTATTTACAAGCTCACCACATGTAACAATAATACAACAAAATAACACTTAACACATAACCAGGTAAATGGAACATGGTTTTGGAGCATGACTATACTTAGGAAATGAAAAGGTTAACACTGAATATGCTACTCATACATACAGAATTGGAAACAGGAGATTCTTAGGAGGCAGAATAAATGTTTTTCACAAAATAGAAATTAGTTAAAAATCAACCAAAGGAAAAAATAGGTTCTGATCTGTTGAAGGCTCCCAAATAATCAAGACACGGCAAAACCAAACACACAGAAACCACAGACAAGAAACAGAGCCTCCCTTTAAAAGAAAAGTATTTACTCTTCCTACCCAATTTCAAACAGCCCCCAAACCATTAATTCCTAGAAGGCAGGAAATGTGTTCCTAATTTCTTTTGGCAACTCCCCCTAAAAGGCCAGCACTAGCTTCCTGCACACCTTTCAGGTAACCACACACCGCCCCAGGGCCCTTGAGCCACAAGCCATAAATATACATGCAGCTTTTTAAAGTTCCTCTAGGGCGTCCCAAAGGGAATTAAAATCTAGAGAACACGGCTCTGCACACAGTGAGCCCTCAGTCACTCAGAGTACCCCCCAACCCGTGTCAGCACCACACCTGCCTTATTCACTGCTCACAAGCACCTGTGAACCAGGCACTGCCAGGACCCTCACTTGGACAGAGGCCTGGAGCAGGTGAGTATCTTGCCAGGGCCGCCAGCCTTTGGCCCTCACACCCCCTTCCTCAGCGCCCCCTGCGTTCTCCATCCCCCAGGGGCCTCAACATTCGTGTTTTCCAGAGGCTTCACTGGTGACTCCAGCTGGACACCATCGGCCACGGCTGGTCGCCCACACCACTCCCCCTTGTCCTTGCTGACAGACCCCCATCCTGTCCAGGTCTTCCTTCCTTCATCCATGTGTGTCTGCAAATATCTGGGAGGCCCACCAGGCACGTTCATGGTGGGCAGGTGGGAATGGAGACAGAGATGACAAATAGCAGCATAAGTAAAACATGGACTTTGCTAGATGGTTCAAGTGCTAAGGGGAAAAGCAAAGTGGGGAAAGGGGAATAGAGAATGCTAGAGGCAAGGAATGGCCTGTTAGTGCAGGGGAGGCCCAGCAAGCAAGGCTGCCTGGAGCCAGGCCAGCAGAGTGGTCCTGACTGGTCAACCAGTGGTTCTCACACGCCTCACCCTGCAGAGTGAATGCTGTGTCCCTAACAAGCCTCTGGGCCCTGCTGCCAGTCCAGGGACCCTACTTGCAGGGACCAGCCCAGGGAGTGCCTACAAGCAAACTGGCCAACAAAGGGGAGGGGGTCCAGTGGGCCTTGGGAAGACTGGGGGAGAGTTCCTCAGACAGAAACACAGGGACCCGGCTGCTGCAGCCCAGACGGACAGGATCTCAGGACGCTGTCAAGGGTCACCCGCCGGAGGCTTGTCCGGTGTGAGAGGACGCACTTTCTTCATTCTTGGAGCCTGGCTGTGTTATGTGCTGCTGAGTCCTTCTATATACTGACCTCTCAAATTCTACGTCCAGCCCAGACTGGTCTCTGAGCTCCAGGCCAGAGAGCACTGGACATCCATGGAAATGCCCCCCAGACCCAGGCCTACGCCCTCCATCCCGCCCACACCTATTCGGCCACAGGATGGGACCATTACTGCCCCCCGGGGTCCCTTCTAGCCTCCCCCTGCTCCATCCCCTTGAGCACCACCTAGTCCAAGCAGTCACCAGCCTTGGCTGGACCCTTCACCGGCCTCCTGTCGGGTCTCCCCATCCACCCCTGTCCTCTCCAAACAAACCATCTTCTGGAAGAGTCAGTCTCATTTCCAACCCTTCTCTACTTAAACTCCTCGGTGCCTTCAACCCGCCCTGGGACTAAAGACCAAATCCCCTGCTAGGCCTGGCCCAGCGCCTCCTCTGCCCCCGCGGCTCCTCATCCCTCAAGCGCCCTCTTTCCTCCCACTCAGGCCTCTCCACAGGCTGTGCCCTCCACCTGGAGTGCTCTTCCTCTCGACCCTTTGCTTCACTAATTCCACTCAGCCTCAGTATGTAGGCTCAAGAGTTACCTCAAAAAAAAAAAAAAAAAAAAAGAAGAAGAATAAACAAGAATAAACCGACTTCCCTGAGGGAAACATTCCCAACTAGGCTACACAACCTGTTACACAACCTCAAACACTCTGCTTCTCCTGCGCAGCACTTGTATCAGCTTGCAGCTCCTGGGGACGACCTGTCCCACGTCCTGAGGAGGGCAGGAAGCGGGCCAGCCCTCCTCACCACCACGTCCCCACGTCCCCGCACCCACGGCACCGCCTGGATGGGGAAGGTGCTCACAGAAGCCACTGCACACAGGTGCTGAGTGAACGAATGGCAGGTGCCCGAGCCTGAAGCCACACCCAGGTCCCTCTGACGGTTTTGTGCCCTTGAACACATATAACATCCACCTTATAGATGGAAAAATAGGGGCCCCAAACATGAAAGAACACTACATCCAGAGGCCACGTGCTACAGCACAAAGGACTCCTAGTGCCCGGGGCTCAGTTCCCTCAGTGCCGGCGCCCTGGGGTCACACTCCCAGCACCGTCCAGGGCTGAGCTCCTGCAAACCGGGAAGAGAAGGACCTGTGGGCAGGGAGCACTGCCTGCAGGTTCTCCAGGGACTGCACTTCAGAGCCAGTAACAGGAAGCCCTCGCTGAGCAGCTGAGGTATTTCCAGAAGCACAGCCAAGGGCTTTCTGTCTCCTCTCTTTAGTACCTACTTCGGCTCCCACAGAAAAGCTCTGAAATGCCAAAAAAGCCTGAGTAAAACTCTTCCGTATATCTACGACTCCAAGCACAAGGCAATAACCTCCATTTCCCCATCACAAAAATTAGCTCTTGCTTAGGACTTAGGTACATGAAAAGTGACCCGTGTAGCTGGGGGTACAGCAGCATTACTCCTAGTAAAGAAACACTGGAAAAAATAAATGCTGACCAATCACAGCACAGCAACGTAATGGAATATTCTAAGGTTAAACAACCTAAGTTCATGTTTGTGGATTTTGTCAAAATATGAAAACTTTCACACACATGTGAAATACAGACGAGAAAGGCTAAATCAAATCATCTGTTGACCCAGATTTCCTGCAGATAACATTTGGGGGACAATGGAAAGGGGTAGCAGAGCCTGCATCTGGTCCTGTCCCCCCAGCCAGGGGACACTGACAAGTCCTGCTCTGCCTGGGTCACAGGATGACGGTGGAACAGACAGAAAAGCCTGCAGGCAGATGCCTAAGCCTGTCCTGACAAATGCATGTCTGGGACGCTGAGGAGAGAGAAGGGCCAAAACGGAGCTAAATGCAGAACACGGGAGCTTCTCTCCACTCCCTCTCGAAGTCCAGGAAAACGCAACTCCAGAGGCAAGGCCCCAAGGTTCCAGAAGATGCACAGGAACAGACAAGCAGGAAGTTGCTTAGAGCAGAGAACAGAGAGATGTAAGCGCACAGAGGGGATGCCGGACGACCCAGCACTAGGCGTCATACCTGAAAAGGAAAGCCTGGTAGAGGGTCTAACAGGGAAGCCCCGGCAGGGAGGCCGACTTAGGAGATGCAACCACAGGTACTCCTAGAGGTGGGAGGTGAGCCCCGCTGGAGCCCCAGGGTACAAGCAGAACAGTCAGACCCCGGCAGACAGGCTAGAAAGAACTACTGACAGGTATGCAGAAAACTGAGCAAAGGGAAACATAATGTGATCACTAACTCCAGGAAAAGCAAAAGGCTGTATTAGAAAGGAAGTGTAATCACAGCACACTAAACGGGTCAGCCATCAAAAATATCTGCGGTCAAAATAAGACAAACTCAGAATGCCTACTTAGCCAAGACTGGGATTAACCGTGTTGAAAGAATGGAGGAGACGGAAGGGAAATACATGGGTGTACCTTCCACAGGAAAAAGTCAATAGAAAGTACCTAAAATTGGAGGAAAACACCAACAGAGGAAACAGCCAGGAGCCTGGGAGCGGGAGGTGGCAGTCAGGAGAGTGCAGCTACTTTCGTCATATGACGTGTGGTACGCTATTTGACTTTTTAAACTATACACGTGACAAAAAATCAAACGGAAACGTAAAATTAAAATAAGTAGGGACTTCCCTGGTGGCGCAGTGTATAAAACTCCATGCTCCCAATGCACAGGGGCTGGGTTCGATCCCTGGTCAGGGAACTAGATCCCACATGCATGCCACAGCTAAGAGTTCGCATACCGCAACTAAGGAGCCCGCCTGCAGCAACTAAGGAGCCCACCCGCACAGCCAAGTAAATAAATTAAGAAAAAAATAAAATAGGACTTCCCTGGTGGCACAGTGGTTGAGAATCCGCCTGCCAATGCAGGGGACACGGGTTCGAGCCCTGGTCCAGGAAGATCCCACATGCCGCAGAGCAACTAAGCCCGTGCGCCACAAATACAGAGCCTGCGTTCTAGAGCCCGCGTTCTAGAGCCCATGAGCCACAACTACTGAGCCTGCGTGCCACAACTACTGAAGCCCATGCACCTAGAGCTCGTGCTCCGCAATGAGAAGCCATAAGAAGCCCGCACACCACAACGAAGAGTAGCCCCCGCTTGCCGCAATTAGAGAAAGCCTGCATGCAGCAATGAAGACCCAACACAGCCATAAATAAATAAATAAATAAATAAATAATTTTTTAAAAAGAAAGAAAGAATATAAAGTAATTACCAAACACACGTAGCAAGCTGAAGTGAGAGAGTAGCAGGGACACGTCAGGAAGAACGGGCCAAGGTGGATAGACTTCTCCGCCAGGGTCCTGGCTTCTTGTCTGTGCTTTTCTACCAGACAAAGCAGAGAGGGCAGAGGGCAGCCCGGAGGCCTCCTGAGGGGCCGGCAGAGTGGGCCCCAAGTAAACACTGGTGAAATTAATGTCCAGATAAATACAGCAGTGAGGAAAAGAGGGATGCTAAAATATGACTGGGGAGCGTGGACTTTAAAGAGATGCAAACATTTTCAAAACTCTCTGGGACAGTGGCTCTCCAAACATGACCTCAGGACCAGGGGCAGCAACATCGCCAGGAACTGTGCCAAGGAAACAGGCCCCACTCAGACCAGATCAATTAGACACTCTGGGGCGGACCAGCAGCCAGTGTTTACGGGATCTACAGGTGATTCGGATGCGTGTAAACATGTGAGATCAAGCCACAACTCAGCCACTTCAGGAGTGTAAGACAGCTGTTCTCAACCAACCAGTGGTCCAGGGACCCCAGGGGACCCTAGTGTCTGAGGAAGAAGGGTCTGCAAGATCAACGCTAGTTCCATAACATCCTAAGACGTCCTTTGCCTTCTTTCATCACACTTTCTCCCGAATGTACCGTGGAGTTTTCCAGAGGCTACATGACACAACAGATCGCTTGCAGAAGCAGATATTAAAGAAACCAGCTCTTGTCAATCAAGTCAGACATTTAAGACACTTGCCAAAATGTAAAATAACGCCACTCCTCTATTTTAGAAAGCAGTTATTTTTCAAAAAAATGCCATTAATGTTAACATGTGATAGATTATTTTTTAATGAATTAATAAAAAGATACTTTAGGGACTTCCCTGGTGGTCCAGTGGTTAAGACTCCACGCTCCCAAAGCAGGGGGCACAGGTTCGATCCCTGATCCGGGAAGTAAGATCCCACATGCCACACCACACAGCAAAAAAAAAAAAAAAAGATACTTTAAATGTTTTTAGTTTTACTTTCTAATACAGCAGAGACCAACAGAAATAACCCAAATAAACAAAGTCTCTTTGGTATTCAACGACACTGAACAATGTACAGGGGTCTGAGACAAAAAGTTGATAAATCAGTGGTCTAAGGCATTGACAACCTACATACACAAGGAGTCTCCTGACCATCACCCAAGGTCACAATATATACTCTACCATCTTTAAAGGCTTTCTACATCACTAGCAGTGACAGCAGGATCTTTGTGGCTTAAACCAACCCCACGCAAGTCCATTTTGCTGCACTCTGTTGATACCTAAAACCCACAGTGAACGAACCTCAGGACCGCAATGTGCAACACCCGCCATACACACTCAAGGTATGTGTATGTACACGCTCCACAGCAGCACCCAGCCATTTTCATGACAAAACACAAAGCATAAAATACATGAAGTTGCCCTGAAACAATAAGTTATTTTTAGGTCCCTAAGCATTTCTAAGGTCCTTTCACACATTTGTTCAAGTATGGGTTTATCCCATTTGAGTACTGTCACCAGAGAGAGGAAAGGGGCTCTCTCTAAATTCCCTTCTCAGTGAGCCTGTGGGCTGAACAAGATATTCACGCCCCTTGGGGAAGCAGAATCTCCTGATAAATAAGAATATGGTTTTATCACATAGCTATTCCTAGTTTAAGAGGAGTTTTAATTTCCCATTTCAACCCCTGTGTCAAAGAGAGGGGTCATGGCATACCCTGTGTACTTGATGAACCAACAATGCTAGACGGGGCACTGAGTCATAAGAAGGAAAACCTGGGTGCATAGGTGTAACATTCCTTTCACTTGTTTGGGAATAAAGGAGTTTTTGTTTCTTTTTGTTGGCTGTTTTTAAGATTGATAAAAGCCACACAACCTAACATTCCGTACAAGATGTAGTGTAGATTACATCAATGAACTTCCCATATTGTATTTTTCCTTTTTATTTTTAAATACGTCAAGCTCACTGAAAAAGTTCGAGGAACACAAGAAACACCTACATCCCTCCCCTAGAGTCAGCAATGACTAACGTCTTTCCACATTTGCTGTAAGTCTCTTTCCACACACGTGCTTTTTCTGTGGGAATGCTGAAAGTAAACCACAGACGTCCTGATACCTCTCTAACCCTTCCAGCATGTATTTCCTAGGAACAAGACCCCCCTACATAATGACAACAGTATTATGACCCACAAGGAATTTAACACTGTTATTATCAAGTGTTCCATCTATACTCAAAATTTCCCAACCATGCCAATAATGGCCTTTGTAGTTTTGTTTTGTTTTCTTTTAATCCAGCATCCAGTCAAGGGCCAGGCCTTAGTGGTCATGATTCTTTAGTCTTCTTCAATCTACGTGTCCGACCATTTTTACGACACTGATATTTTATTATATGAGGGGTTTTTTAATATTTAATATTTATTTATTTATTTATTTAGGCTGCACCAGGTCGTTATTTATTTATTTATTTATTTATTTATTTATTTATTTTTGGCTGCACTGGTCTTTGTGCTGTGTGCGGGCTTCTCATTGTGGTGGCTTCTCTTGTTGCGGAGCACGGCCTCTAGGCGCGTGGGCTTCAGTAGTTGTGGCTCACGGGCTCTAGAGCACAGACTCAGTAGATGTGGCATATGGGCTTAGTTGCTCCGCGGCATGCGGGATCTTCCCGGAACAGGGATTGAACCCGTGTCCCCTGCACTGGCAGGTGGATTCTTAACCACTGGGCCACCAGGGAAGCCCTGCACCAGGTCTTAGTTGCAGCACTCAGGATCTTTAGTTGCGGCATGCGGACTTCTTAGTGTGGCATGTATGTGGGATCTAGTTCCCCGACCAGGGATCGAACCTGGGCCCCCTGCATTGGGAGTGCAGGGTCTTATCCACTGGACCACCAGGGAAGTCCCACAACACTCATATTTGAGGAGTCCAAGCAGCTGTCCTGTAGATGCCCTACAGCATGTGTCTGATTTTTTTCTCATTACTTGACTCAGGTCAAACATTTTTGGCAAGAATGTTGTCCCTCCCACTGCATCCCATGGAGGGGCATAGTCTGTCCACTACTGGGGAGTCTGAGTTTGATCACGTGCTCAAGGCGGAAGCCACCAGACTTCTCCAACGTAAAGAGATCTTTTCCCTTTGTAATCAATCATCACTGGAAAGACACTTTAGACTGTGTGAGTATCCTGCCATCCCTGCCGCCAACAAAATGTTTAAACCACGTTTTTTGACAACCACTGATGATCCTTGCCTGAATCAATCATTACCTTGGTGGTTGCAAAATACTGATTGCCTAAATCTTTCCCACTTTCTACCTTAACTGGCGTTTGTCTATAAGAAGCCCCATGCACCCCCTTTGGAGTATCACTATGAGTGATTTTTACTCTCTGTGCCATGGACTTTTTAAATTCAACGTATCCATGATCGTTATTCTTTTTTGTGCTCAAAATGCCCAGATTTGCCCATTAGGAACCCATTCAAGCTGCTCTTTTTTTTTTTGACATGTCCCCATCAATTTTTGAACACTTCCTTGCTTTCTGGTACAAGATAATCCAGGCTCACATTGAATTTTCCCTGCCCAGAACCTGGAATACGTCATTTCTCCAAGGATCTCTGATCCCTTTAGTGGAAAATGGTATTTGGCAACCAAGATCTGGGGACTAGGTGTACTCAGTGCTACTGGGGTATCATTGCCCCTAGACCCTCTCAGAAAGCAGGGTTAGGAATGTTTGTTAATCATGTATTCATACTCATACCTCCGATTTAAATCACCAGACAGCAGGGTCCTTCCTCACCTCTTCTTCACATTTCATCTCTTTCCTCCCAGAGAACCCTGGCTCCCAACACCAGTACATGTGCTCATTTTATCCTAAAATACAGCCAAAGTCACTTCAGAACTACTACTCTGATCTATCAACAACAAACCTACTCTGTAGTATATTTCTCTGTAGTTCTTTTTTTTCTTCTGAATATATCCCACTAAAGGAATACAGAGTACTGTGTGTGTGATTGGAATTACTCTTTCTTATGTGGTTATGTTATTAATTCAATATACTTCTAGGTTCACCTGTTTCTATTTGAATTCAATATTAGTCTTTTTTTCTATCATTGTTGTTTTACTTTTTGAATATGCAGAATATCTGCATGGTTTAAAAAGTCAAAATTATATAAAAAGGCATACTCGGGGGGGCTTCCCTGGTGGCGCAGTGGTTGAGAATCCGCCTGCCAATGCAGGGGACACAGGTTCGAGCCCTGGTCTGGGAGGATCCCACATGCTGCGGAGCAACTGGGCCCGTGAGCCACAATTACTGAGCCTGCGCGTCTGGAGCCTGTGCTCCGCAACAAGAGAGGCTGTGATAGTGAGAGGCCCGCGCACCGCGATGAAGAGTGGCCCCCGCTTGCCACAACTAGAGAAAGCCCTCGCGCAGAAACGAAGACCCAACACAGCCATAAATAAATAAATAAATAAAATTTTAAAAAGGCTTTATGGTGCTGCTGTACCTACTATAAGTTCCTCAAGAAAAAGGCATACTCGGATAAGTTTCACTCCCATCCAGATCCCTTACTCCTTGCCCCCACCTACTTGGATAAGTTATTTTAATTAGTTTCTAGTCTATCCTTCCTATGTTTCTTTTTGCTAAGAGAAGCAATATATATAGTCAAAAATTTTTTCTATTGAAGTATACTTGATTTACAATATACACATATTCTTACTTCCTCTTCTTTCTTATTTCACATTCTTTCTCCCTTTTTTTCTTTTCAGTCAGGCCCTGTCCTGGAGCCTCTGACTATGGAAACCTCGGATGGGTTGAGGATCAGGTTAGAGGCTGAGCGGGTAGGTGAGAAGAGCCTGCTCTGGGGGTCAGGAGAGTCCTTCTTCTTCCCGTCAGTTCCTCCTCCTCTGAACTGAAGACTGAAGTCCATCACTCAGTGTTCTGGACCTCAGATCTTTTTTTTTTTTTTTCTCTTTTTCTTTTTTAAACTGGGGTAAATTAACCATTTTTAAGTATACAGCTCTGTGGCATTAAGTACATTCACACTGTTGTACAACCATCACGATTATCCATCTTTGGCACTTTTTCATCTTCCTCAACTGAAACTCTACCTATCAAACACTATCCCCCTCCCCAGGCACCCACCATTCTACTTTCTATCCCCATTGTTTACTCTAGCAGGCCTCCTATAAGCACCCATTCTTTCCTACCGCATAGTATGCATATTAATTTGTATCAATACTTTCTTTTTTCACTTAATACATCTTAGAAATAACTCTCTACCAGTTCATAGGAATCTTCCTCTTTTATTTTTGCAGCTGCACAGTTCTCAGTTAAGTTGATGTACCTTGGTTCACTCATCCTGGGTGGACATCTAGGTTGTTTCCATTTTTGTATCACAAATAATGCTGCAGTGAATAACCCCACGCATCCGGTGTTTTGCACCTGGGGAGGTACATCCTCAGGGTAAATGACTGGAAGTGTGACTGTGAAGTTGAGGGCAAATGCACACACAGATACTGCCAAGCTCCCCTCCAAGAGGACTGTACCACCCTGCACTCCCACAGCAATACGAGAGCGTGCCTGTTTCCCAAAGCCTCACCAAAAGAATGTGTTCAAGCTTTTACATATATGCCAAGAGTGAGAAATGCTATCCCAGCGATTTTAATTCGCATTTCTTTTATCATAAGTGAAGCTGAGCATCTTTTCATATATTTAAGGGCCATTTGTGTATCTTCTTCTGTGGAATGTCTTCGTATCTTTTGTTCATTTTTCTATCACCTTTGGTCTCTTTTCCTTTTGACTTTTAAGAGTTTTTGTATCAGCCTTTTATCTGTGATTCACATGTTTTTAAAAAATTTTATTGAGAGCTCCTACTCCAGAACACTGGGGCCAAAGAGGTGTCCTGGGCTGGCTGTGCTTCCCGCTTCTCCCAGATGAAGACCTGTGTTCCTGTGCGGGCGTGGTCAGGAGGTCCAGGATGGACCTGACACAGAGCCAGCCATCAACTCTGGCAGAGCCAGGAGGCCAGCCATCCTCTGCTCAGATCTCTCCCGCAACTCACACCTTCGAACCATCCTCATCTGTTTGTCAAGTGAGAAAAATATTCTCACTGGTTGAAGTTTTTAAAGTACTTTAGTAGGCTTTCAAAGGAAATGCTAATCTCTCTAATCAGTGTAAATTTTTATTTACTTTTATTGTGGCTCAAGCAATCTATGAGTAAAATAAAAATTACCATTTAAAAAAAATTTTTTTTTGGCTGCGTTGGGTCTTCATCGCTGCACGCAGGCTTTCTCTAGTTGCGGGGAGTGGGGGCTTCTCTTGTTGCAGAGCACAGGCTTTAAGCACGCGGGCTTCGGTAGTTGTGGCATTCGGGCTCTAGAGCGCAGGCTTAGTAGTTGTGGTGCACGGGCCTAGCTGCTCTGCGGCATGTGGGATCTTCCCGGACCAGGGATCGAACCCATGTCCCCTGCATTGGCAGGCGGACTCCTATCCACTGAGCCACCAGGGAAGCCCAAAATTACCAATTAACTTGACAAATATATAAACAACAAGGTCCTACTGCATGGCACAGGGAACTATATTCAATATCCTGTGACAAACCATAATTGAAAAGAATATGAAAAAGAATGTAAATATATACACAAAACTGAGTCACTTTGCTGTACAGAAGAAATTAACACATTGTTAATCAACTATACTTCAATAAAAAATTTTAATTAAAAAATTCAAAATTAAAAAATTAAAATATATATGATTAATCAGTTCACTGGCAAGAAGCTTAATCTAAACAAAAAGGTTTATAAAACATCCCTGGATTGCTAGTGACAGTAAAATGCTAAGCCACTGTTCTGTTTACTGACCCAGTGATTTATGGCAATAAAGGCCTTTACAGTCCTGAACAATGCCTCTGGTCCAAACACATAAACCACCTGCCAACACACTCAGCCAACAGGTGCCACCACATCATTCATAACCGGAGTTTTAGGCTTTAAGCTGGTTAAACTCGCTTAAAGAAAAATCAGAATAAAGTATGTGAAATAAAAAAGAACAATGGATCATGAAAGCCTCTGACATCCACACCATGGATGAGGTGAGGTTGGGTGAGGTCCCAACACCATGGAGCCCTAGTTCAGAACAGGGATATGAACAGGCAAGCTTACTTCTGACTACAGCAGGACTATTTACCTGTGGGCACAGAAGGCTCTAAAACTTTTGTAAATGCTTTTAAAAATTATCCAACAAAAGAAAAAGCAAAGTAGGTCATTTAACAAACTAGAATTACAGGAGTTATATACCCTTAAATCCTTCTGAAGACATGGGTCTTTAAAAAATAGCTGGGACTTCAAGAAAATAGCTAAAAATACCTGGGATTTTAGAAATCCCAAGTAATAGACATACAGACACTGTATGCAAAAGAACTTAATATGCATCGTGACAGTGCTTCCTGTAACTTATAGCTAATAATACTAAAATGTTATTGGCCCTCTGGTTTGTCTCATATTTAGAGCAACCATCCAGGACACCTTGCCCACAATATGTCCCTGCTGAAAGGGGGCAGCACCAATTCCAGGCTTGCTGCTCTCAGCCCAAGGTTCAGCTTGCCCAGCAAGAGGTTTACAGACAAGGAGCCAGGACAGCTGATCCATCAGCACAGACAGGACACTGGCTCAACATTAGCTCTGGTTTTGAAACTTACAAAAAACACACCACCACAAGATTGTAACCAGAGTAATACCAACTTGCCAAAAACAAGTATTAAATATTTAGACAGAAGAAACAAAATGTACCTACTGAAAAAATTTCTTTTTTCTTCCCTAACCATGATACTGAATCCATTTACACTAATCGACTAATCTCAAAAGCTTTTGAAACTTCCAATGCAATCAGTGCAATTCTTTTCAGCAGGAAGTTCTTACTTACTTATGTTAGATGCTGATGAAAGCTCAATGCCAACCTTCAAGAATTACAGGCATTTTCATACGCATTTCTCCAAATATCAATAAAAATTAAAGGGCTTCCTTGGTGGCGCAGTGGTTCAGAATCTGCCTGCCAATGCAGAGGACACGGGTTCGAGCCCTGGTCTGGGAAGATCCCACGTGCCGTGGAGCAACTGGGTCCGTGAGCCGCAACTATTGAGCCTGCGTGCCACAACTACTGAGTCTGCGCTCTCGAGCCCATGAGCCACAGCTACTGAGGCCCGCGCACCTAGAGCCCGTGCTCCGCATCAAGAGAAGCCACCGCAATGAGAGGCCTGCGCGCCACAACGGGGAGTGGCCCCCGCTCACCACTACTAGAGAAAGCCCACGCGCAGCAACGAAGACCCAACTTAGCCAAAAATAAATAAATACATTTTAAAAATAAATAAAATAAATTTTTAAAATTAAAATTAAAATTCCATCTTCAATAAGCATCTGAACATGCTAATTCAATGTTCTATGCAGTTTTTAAGTTTACTAGAAAATCTGAGTTTCTTTATATGTATTTTGTATATTGATCTAATACCTTAACAGAGTCAAAGTAAAACATGTAAATATTTTGTCTTTCGGGTTTATTTACATTTTTTATTTCTAAAAATGAAAATGAAATTTTTTACTAGATTCCTTTTTATACTGTTTGAAATTTATGGTATATGTACAGGCACTACTTTTCAAAATAAATAAAATGAGTAACATAATAGAGAATTTGGCCAATACTTCAAATAAAACCACCCCATTTCCACCACACGCACCCACACAACGAAAAATATTTTTTTAAATACATTTATTTATTTTTATTTATTTATTTTTGGCTGCACTGGGTCTTCGTTGCTGCGCGCGGGCTTTCTCTAGTTGCGGCAAGTGGGGGCTACTCTTCCTTGTGGTGCACGGGCTTCTCATTGCAGTGGACTCCCTTGTTGCGGAGCACGGGCTCTAGGCACACAAGCTTCAGTAGTTGCAGCACATGGGCTTCAGTAGTTGTAGCACACGGGCTCAGTAGTTGTGGCTCACGGGCCCTAAAGCACAGGCTCAGTAGTTGTGGCTCACGGGCCTAGCTGCTCCGCAGCATGTGGGATCTTCCCGGACCAGGGCTTGAACCCGTGTCCCCCGCACTGGCAGGCAGATTTGTAACCACTGCGCCACCAGGGAAGCCCCGAAAAATAATTTTTAATACTTCCTTTAAGACTTTTTTTTTTTTTTTTTTTTTTTTTAAAGCCAAAGGGAGTGACAAGGTCATCCCTTTGCACTCTTTTTTTTTTTTTTTTTTTAAGGATTTTCTTATTTATTTATTTATTTATTTATTTATTTTTGACTGTGTTGGGTCTTCGGTTCGTGCGAGGGCTTTCTCCAGTTGCGGCAAGCGGGGGCCACTCTTCATCGCGGTGCGGGGACCACTCTTCATCGCGGTGCGCGGGCCTTTCTCTATCGCGGCCCCTCCCGTCGCGGGGCACAGGCTCCAGACGCGCAGGCTCAGCAATTGTGGCTCACGGGCCCAGCTGCTCCGTGGCATGTGGGATCTTCCCAGACCAGGGCTCGAACCCGTGTCCCCTGCATTAGCAGGCAGATTCTCAACCACTGCGCCACCAGGGAAGCCCCCCTTTAAGACTTTTATTTTCACATGGATAACTTTTACCCAGTTAAAATTGTGGTATACATACAATGAATTTATATATGACTATTCACTTATATCAGAAGTGATCATCTAGGCTACTCTGGAGACTTTGCAATTATGAAAGTACTTTCAATGGCCACCTAAACAGTCTTCAGTGGGTGCCTAACCCTTTTGTCTGATATTTCAATTATAATTAATGTTTAGACTCTGTGCCCAGAATTTAAAGAAATAAGTGTTTGAAAAGGAAGCAACCCCTAACTTGGTGCCCTTTACAATGTGGTCCGTGTACTCCACATGGAATTTAATTCTTCCTAAATGTTAGATCCTACACTGGAATAATCCCACATGACTCTGAATCTCCCTGAGGACAAGTAAGCCTTAGGCTTCCACTAAAGTACAGCTGGCCCTCCGTATCTGTGGGTTCCACATCCACGGATTCAACCAAGGATCAAAAACATTTTGCGGGCTGGGGCTGGGGGGACTTCCCTGGTGGTCCAGGGAAGTTAAGTTAAGACTCTGCACTTCCACTGCTGAGGGTATGGGTTCAATACCTGGTCGGGGAACTAAGATCCCACATGCTGCGCAGAGTGGCCAAAAAAAAAAAAAAAAATTGGGGGAAAGAAATTCCAGAAAGTTCCAAAAAGCAAAATTTGAACTTGTCACCTGTCAACTATTTACATAGCATTCACACTGTATTTATAACTGTTTATGTAGCATTTACATTGTATCAAATATATAAGTAAAGCAGAGATGAGGGGCTTCCCTGGTGGTGCAGTGGTTGAGAATCTTCCTGCTAATGCAGGGGACACGGGTTCAAGCTCTGGTCTGGGAAGATCCCACATGCCGCAGAGCAACTAAGCCCGTGAGCCACAACTACTGAGCCTGCGCGCCTGGAGCCTGTGCTCCGCAACAAGAGAGGCCACGATAGTGAGAGGTCCACGCACCGCGATGAAGAGTGGCCCCCACTTGTCGCAACTAGAGGAAGCCCTCGCACAGAAACGAAGACCGAACACAGCCCCAAAAAATAAATAAATAAATAATAATTTAAAAAAAAAAGATGATTTAAAGCATATAGGAGGAAAAAATTATAAAACAAAACAAAACCAAAAAAATCAACAGAACATTGTAAATCAACAATGTTTCAATAAAAAATATTATAGAACAAAAAATAATAAAGTATATGGGAGGATGTGTATAGGTTATATGCAAATATCACACCATTATGTATAAGCAACTAGAGCATCCATGGATTTTGGTATCCAAGGGGGGTAAGTCCTGAAACCAATCCTACCCTCCATACAGAGGGACAAATGTATACATCTGAGATCTTCAATTTTAAAAAACAGGTCAAAAAGCAGGTTCAAAACAACAGACATGAAATTATACCATTTTTGGACAATGAAGCATTATTACATATATTTTAATTTACACATTAAATACTTAAATAGTTATCTCTGGATGGTGGATTATAGGTGATTCTTATTTTTATATCTTGCTTACTGGTGTTACTTACTTTTATTTTTTTAAACAATGAACATCTGGGACTTCCCTGGTGGTCCAGTGGCTAAGACTCCGTGCTCCCAGTGCAGGGGGCCCGGGTTCGATCCCTGGGCAGGGAACTAGATCCCACATGCCGCAACTAACAGTTCGCATGCTGCAACTGAAGATTCTGCACACTGCAACTAAAAGATCCCACATGCCGAAATGAAGGTCCCCCATACCACAACTAAGACCCGGAACAGCCAAATAAATAAATAAATAAATAAACATTTAAAAATAATAATAGAAAATAAACAATAAACATCTATAAAAATAATTCAGCTTCTACCCAATATGACCTCAATCGTGTACTTCTATACAGTTATGTGTGTGTGTATACAAAAAAGTCTGGAAGGAAATGCACAAAAATGCTAATGGTGCTTTTCTCATGATAGTGGGATTATTGGTCACTTTTTGTTTTATATTTTATAACACTCTGTATTTTCCAGCTTTTAAAAATAATAAGCATGTGTTACTTTTATACTATGAAAAAGGCATTTTTTAAGACACTAACAAAATTGCCTGGGATCCAAGCACAGAAAGGAACGTCATCTGCCTTTTAGCAATTCCTCCGACACACAGACCCAGACACACACACACCAGCAGCTTTCACGTGCACCTGCTCCCGCACGCACACTCATTCTCTCTCACACACACATGCAAACCCAAGACTAGGACAGAAACTGGAAAGGAAACTGAAGCAACTAAAAGGTGCGGCCAAACGTCCCCAGGGAGTTCCAACTGCCCACCAGCAGAGGAATGGAAAGGAATGAAAAGCAGGGAGACCTTCTGTGCATTGACACCTCCTCCAGCAGCCTCCTTTTGCAAGTGCTGAGGAAGACGGACAGGGCCCACAAGGTTACTGAAGGGCATTCACAGCTCCAACGTGCAGGGCTCTCTGGAAAGGACCCGTGACTGTTAAAATGTAAATGCTTAAGTGAGTGTTATACTGTGAAAATAATCTTTACAATTATAATTAATTCCTTTGAAACATAACACCAAAAGAAATGAATCCTTTCTCACAATACTCTCACAGTTTATTTTACAATTTCTGCTTTATGATAAGTTGGTGATGACTACAAAAGCATCAGTCCTCTCAGTACGAAGGGGTCACGTCAATGAGGAATCTTCATAGATAGTCAAGGCCTTAAAGATAACCTATTGCAACTTCAGAACTAGTGCCTGGGCACATGTGACTATAAATTCCTGGTCAAGAAAATACAACCAGAAAGCTCCGCTGTAGTCTTCTTTCCCCTTTCAATTCCTGCCAACACTGTGTTCTATTACACCACACCTGATCTATCACCAGATGAGGTAATGAGAGCCAAACACACCATGACATTGCTAAAGAAAGAGGGACACAAAAGCCGCCTGTATTATGAATGGGAACTGCTTCTATTAAAAATTCAGATAATCCACTTAAATAATTTAAAACACTTCCTTCATAAACAGATTACATAAAAGATACTGAAAGTGCTACCTTTGAAAATTTGACAATAATCAAGATAATTGAGTTGCAATCATCAAGGACAGTAATGTGACCAGCCTAAGAGACTCATGAACTCAGTATTTTGAAATCTCAAGGTGGAAAAGTACAGCAACTTACAGTCTTTATTGCTGTTATCCAGCTTATCCAAACTGTTCCTACAGTTAAAAAAAAATCATAAATGTTTAAAAAAGAATTCTTATCTTTTAGAAATATATACTGAAATATTTATGGGTAAAATGATATGTCAGGTATGTGCTTCAAAAGTAATCTGGGGGTGGGGCGTAGGGAGTTCACAAATGAACCAAGACTTCGGAAACTGTGCAATGGCTTGGGGGCAGGTAGAGTGTTTCACTAGGCTATGCTCTCTACTCTTATGTATGTTCAATACTTTTCATTTTAAAAAATTAAAAATATTTATCATGAGGTAGAATTCTTCACTTTTCTCTAAATTATTTCACTATCAAGGAATACTTCTCTTTGCTCCTCTATAATGTATTCTGACATTGGACTTGGAAAAGCAAGACTGAGTCATAATAAAGGCTAGCAAAGCTTACACAGACACAAAAATTAACCTTTTGCTACACTGTTAATTATCTGCTCCAAAACAAGAGCTCTCCTCCACCATCCCAGGAAGCCTGTCCAAGTCCAGTACTTAGATCACATCCAACACTGCTTCTTCCTGAGAAGTCTGGGAGAGCAGACGGAAGGGGCAATGCCACAGGAGATCTCCCTCACTTGCCCATCCCCACCAAATCCTGAGTCATCCTGGCCTTACCCCCAAACTTAAAATTCCACCAGGGGCTACCAGAGCAAAGAATGTTGACTCATTTCTACTTTGTATTTAGAAAAAGCTCAGCCCCAAATAACAACCCAAATTTTTTCCCACTGTGATCAGTAAGAATGATACAACAAAAGGTGGTTCTCAAATGAAAATGGTTTTATGAAAGTCAATAAGATGAAACTTTGTGGGATTATTTAGGAGCACCAAACCTAGGAAGTTGAGAGCCACCTAAACATTATGAGCCCAGAAGATCTAGGTGTAGTCCCTGTTATTGCATTGACAATCTGTGAGGCCTTGGAAAGTAACTTAACCTTTCTGGGCCTCCAGTTTCTTATCTGTAAAGTGGGATGAATCCCTTCTGCCTCCTACCACCTCAGAGAAAGGTTGATAATCCAGTGAAAACATAAATGAGCCTCATATAAGCTATAAGGCACTCTATTAAGAGTCAGATTATGGTAAAGAAAAACAAATAGGGCTTCCTTGGTGGCGCAGTGGTTGAGAATCTGCCTGCCAACGCAGGGGACACGGGTTCGAGCCCTGGTCTGGGAAGATCCCACATGCCGTGGAGCAACTAGGCCCGTGAGGCACAATTACTGAGCCTGAGCATCTGGAGTCTGTGCTCCGCAACAAGAGAGGCTGCGATAATGAGAGGCTCGCGCACCGCGATGAAGAGTGGCCCCCACTTGCCGCAACTAGAGAAAGCCCTCGCACAGAAACGAAGACCCAACACAGCCATAAATAAATAAATAAATAAATAAATAAGAAGAACAAATGTGCCACTTTCCTAACATTCTTGATTGGTGTAATGAGGAAGGGAATGTTTGCAGAGAAGACACATCACACTA
This sequence comes from Balaenoptera acutorostrata, assembly GCF_949987535.1. Taxonomy (NCBI): domain Eukaryota; kingdom Metazoa; phylum Chordata; class Mammalia; order Artiodactyla; family Balaenopteridae; genus Balaenoptera; species Balaenoptera acutorostrata. The sequence goes on from NC_080078.1 coordinate 39,543,714, forward strand.
ATGAGAAACAACCAAGGATACCCAAGGTGCTCTCCAGCCGAGGGGCAAGAAGGAAAAGCATCAAAAAAACTTAGACCAGGACTTCCCTGGTGGCGCAGTGGTTAAGAATCCACCTGCCAATTCAGGGGACACAGGTTCAATCCCTGGTCCGGGAATATCCCACACACTGTGGAGCAACTAACCCTGTGCGCCACAACTACTGAGCCTGTGCTCTAGAGCCCACGAGCCACAACTGCTGAGCCCACGTGCTGCAACTACTGAAGCCCACGTGCCTAGAGCCCATGCTCCCCAACAAGAGAAGCCACTGCAATGAGAAGCACGCACACTGCAACGAAGAGTAGCCCCCGCTCACCACAACTAGAGAAAGCCCGCGTGCAGCAACAAAGCCCCAACGCAGCCAAAAATAAATAAAATATTTTAAAATTTATTTAAAAAAAAAAAAAAAAACTTAGACCAGCAATCACAATCCATACTAACCATACAGGAAACTGTCAGTCACGTATCTCTCTCTCTGCCCATTACACTAAGAGATGGAAGACCTGTCCTGAGCAATGTCTTCAACCCAGAGCTAAACAGGAGCTCACACTGACCTAGACGCCAACATTCAGGATGCCCACAGGGACATGCCCACGCTGAAAACTCAACAAGCAGCCCTGACTCAGGACGACCCAGTTCTTTACATGACAGCTCAATGGACACTGTGAATACACAGGGGGCACACAGATCCTTTATAAAGGTTCTTAAGGTTATGGCAGACACCCTAAATAGCAGGATGTCAATTTTACCTCTTGGCTTAAACATGCATATGTACCTGAACACCCACTTAACAAATACCCACATGTATGAAAAGTCAATAAAATACAGAAACTAGCAGATCAACCTTTTGTGATTTCCCACTACTAAGTAAAATATTTAAAAATGAATACCAGTAACCTATTTCATGTCTATTTGGGTTAACAGCAGAACATACACAGCCTTGCTGCTCTCTCCACATAAACTTTCATAAGTGCTGAGATGGGGGAAGGCCTGGATCTTGAGGTCCACCTTCTCCCAGAGCAGCCGCAGCCCTGGGAGCTGCACAGGACTCCTGCCACACTGCCCTGTGCATTCCCGTCACCTGTCCAGCACCTCACCTGTCCTACAAGAGTGGAGATGACCCTGATGGAGTTCTGCTCGAGTTTGTATTCACCACTGTGCTCTTAGGCTCATTCCCCTCCTGCTGGGGTTCATCCCTTTCCCTTCCGCAGAGAAGGTATGGAAATGACCGTTTTTCACGTTCACTGTCTCCCCAACAACGAATCTACCTAAAACAGCCAAACATACACAGTAAAGTAACTACGCTCAAAATAGATTATCATGATCTTAAGCGTCCAAGTGCAGCCTGGCCTTTGCAGACCGAAGAAGTGAATTACTTCAGCCAAACCAGACCTGGGCCCTCAGTTGGGGGAACCGCTGGCACTTCTCCATCCAGGGGGTACTTTTATCCGGCAGCCTAGGGGCATGTCCCCACGCCAGGAGCTCCTCTCAAGTTAGGAAAGATCAGCTTGTGTGGCTTGGGATGGCAGGGAAAGAAACTGACTCCCGGGAATAGAACCTCTTTAAAGGGGGAAGAGGTGCTTCAGCGAAATTCAACCAGAGGTGAGAGCAGAAATGAATCAAAAGAGAACGCGGGACCTGCACTCCGCGACCACCGCGCGGGGCCCGGCTGCCACGCTGCGAGTTACCTGTTCTGCCCCGTAGACGGTGGCGAACTGGACGAAGTCTTCGATGCGGACGAAGCCGTCCCCATCCCCGTCCAGGGCATCGAATACGGCTCGGAGGCGGGGGCCGTCCTCCGGACACCCCGCGGGCTCGCTCGTTAGGGGGCGGGTCTGGCTAAAGTCCGAGGGCCGGTCCGGGTCCCCGGGACCCAGCTCCAGGGCCGGCTCGCCCACCGCGGGGGACGCGAAGGAAGGAAAGAAGTCGACCTCGCCCCTCAGGTGATGGCTGCGGCTGAAGTCCTGCGCGCGGACAGACGCGCTGTGCGGGGGGCCGTCACCCTCCGGCTCCGTCGTCCAGGAAAAGAGCGAACCGAGTTCCGGCAGCGGCGGGTCGGGGTCGGGGTCCCGGCTCGAGCGCTGCGGCCGCCGCTCCCGCCCCGGAGCTCGCCCAGCATCCGCGCCGGCCGCGAGGTCCTGCGGGCCGAGCCCAGGGCGCGGGGCAGGGGCGGCGGGCGCTCCGGGCCCACCGGGCTCTGGGTCGGGGCCCGGGCCGCCCGCTGGGGAGGCCGGCCAGCCCGGGTCCATCTTCATGGGCGCGCCCCCAGCCGCGGCGCGGGCCCGCGAGGCCAGTGGTGCGGCGGGCGGCGCGGGCGGCAGACAAAGGCGCTCAAGGCGCGGCGGCGGGCGCGGGCATCCCCGCGGCGGCGCGGGCGGGCGCGCGCGGGGCGCCCGGACTGCTCGGGCTGGCGCTCGGGCCCTGCTCCGCCCTCGCCCATCTTCGCGCCGCGCCTCAGCTGTCCTCGGCCCGGCGGCGCGGCGGGCGCGGGCCCATGGCGGCGGCGGGCGACCGAGGGAAGTCGAGGGGGAGGGAGGGGAGAGGACGCCGAGGAGGGGGACGCCGAGGAGGGGACCCTGAGGAGGAGAAGGAAGACCCTGATGAGGACGACGACGCGGAGGTGGACGCTGAGGAGGATGCAGCCTAGGCGGACGACAAGAAGGCACCCGAGGTACCGGAGCGCACACCACCGCCCTCGCCCCGCCCTCCGTTCGGCCTGACGTCAGCACGTCGCGCCGCACGCTGGCCCCGCCCCTCGCCGCCTTGCTTTAAAGGCAGGCGCCGGCGCGGCTGCGCGGTTTGGGGTCTTCGGTCCCTCGTCGTGTACCGGCGTTTGGGAGCAAGAGGCGGGTGTTCTCGGAGGCTGTGGGCCCGGGCGTGACGTCATCGACCCACGCACGGGACGGATGGACTGAGTCCTGCAAGTGTAAAGCGCTCCCACAAATTGATAAGCAGCAAACACGATCCTAATGGGGCGGGGGAAGTGCAAGTGGCGCCCTCCGCAGACGCCCGCCGCGCGGAGAAGTCCAGGCGTTGACCTGCGGCAGCAAGAGCAGCCACCGCCTGAGTGTGGAAGGGCCCTGAAAATGAAACTTATGACCGAAGGAACGCGTGGCCAAACACTGAGACCTTTTTTTAAATCTATGACAAGGGCTTTTTTCCCCGTAGGATATCCAGTGTTCATCACCAGTGTACAGTCAAGCCTCCCAAGCACTGCGGCTGTCTTTGACAACTGACATCTGTTTCTCTAGATGTCACTATCGTCAGTGGGGACACAGGGCGCCAGGCAGCAACATGGGAACCTTGAAGCAGGCATGAAAGCGGAGACATGCTGGATAGGAGCCGGTGAGCTGCCAGGCCTCAGGCGAGGTGCACTTAACATTACAGGCTCCATTTAGAGCCTGTAATGAGATGTATCGGGGAAAGCACCAGCACTAGGTATGTTCATAAGCATCTCTGGCAAGAACCAAAGGAAACTGAACCTGTTTCCAAGTGTACCGTGAGGAGCAGTGTGTTAATTAACTGATTCATCTCCCATGACAAAATCACAGGGCACGTGGCACCAGATTTTGTGAGGTTGGCATTGGGGAAAAGAAGGGCAAGGGAATACCGCCCCGCAACCCAAAAACTATATTCTCAATTTCTTATAAGAGCTGTATGCTTTCATGAGGAAGATACTGCATTCAACGAAAATAAATTATCTCCAGTTTGGCAAGAATCTGAAATTGGACTGGTGCCTTTGGCCAGATACAGTTTTCAGAGGTAGTTATAGTGATGTGTCAACCTTTCTAAATAAGGGTATTAATGTGGGGGAGGTAAAACCAAATGAGGCGAGGGCTGCGCCCTGAGGAAGCAGCACTCCTACTGCTGCTGTGCCAATTCATGAAAAATCTGCATTCCTTGGCTGGCTGATGCACCCAAACAGAACCCCAGAATGGAAAGCATGCACCTTCCTGCTTAGACCACTTCAAGAGACTCTGTTCCTGAAACATTAAAGGTAACAAGTTCCTGGGCACTTGGACTTGGCGTTTGGACCTCGAGCATCCCCTATAGACATTTTTAAAATATATTTATTTATTTATTGTTGGCTGCGTTGGGTCTTCGTTGTTGCGCACGGGCTTTCTCTAGTTGCGGCAAGCGGAGGCTACTCTTCGTTATGGTGCGCGGGCTTCTCATTGCGGTGGCTTCTCGTTGTGGAGCACAGGCTCTAGGCATGTGGGCTTCAGTAGCTGTGGCTCGCAGGCTCTAGAGCGGAGGATCAGTAGTTGTGGTGCATGGGCTTAGCTGCTCCATGGCATGTGGGATCTTCCTGGACCAGAGAGCAAACCTGTGTCCCCTGCATTGGCAGGTGGACTCTCAACCACTGCTCCACCAGGGAAGTCCTCCCTTTAGACATTTTTGATCTCTAACATTCAAGATGAAATGAACCAGCTTAAGGGAAGCAGCCCCTGCTGCCATTTTAACCTGCTCCTCACGCCCACACCATGCACATTTTAATTTAGCCATGTAACAGGTACACAGAAGAGGAAGGGAGAGGATGGGGTGCAGCTCACAGTTGTTGGCTTTTGGGTCTGAGTGAATGTCTGTGAAGACCTCCCTCTGTGAGTCTTTCTTTTTGAAAGGTACCTGGGTTAAACACTTACCTTTTGGAACTCTCAAGCAAATGGGTCTCCTTGATCCCGCTTCCCTGGTGACCTTTGACCTATGGAGAAAGATGGGAAAATGAAGACCAGCAAGGTGACTCAGCAGATTCTTAGCTGTGTAGCACAGCCCTGTAGGACCTGACAAGGGAGCAAAGGGAAAGTAGGTCAAGAAGCCTCAGTGGAAGAATGCACATGTCTCTCCTGGGATAGGGCCTCTCAACCACCTGGGTGAGATCTGGCCACTGACAGGAGGAAGGGGAAGGTGACAGGCGAGGCTAAATTTGATCACAAATCTATCTTATTTAATGCACATTTTTAAAAACCAGGAGGAAATACACCAAAATTACAGTAGACATTACATATGATTTCCCCCATTTTTGCTAGTCTGATGAACTTAAAATGGCAGCTCATCTTGTCTTATTTGAATTTAGCTGAATGCTAATGTGGTTGAGTGTTTCTTACTGTGTTTACTGACCACTAGGATCTGTGAATTGCCCAGTTGTAGCACTTGCTTTTCTTTTGAGTTCTCTGACTTTTTCTTTAGGTAAAATCCCTCATATGTTTTTGATGTTGCAAGTATCTTCTCCCTGCCTGTGACCCCTTCATGAACTCTGCCTGTTGGAGAAGATTAGACATAAATCTTTCATTTTGGGTAGTCAAACCCATCATTTTTATCCTTGGTGGCTTTGCTAATCATAAGGAAGATGGACTTTTCTATAGCTGGTGCTAGTTGTCTGTACAGAAACCTTACAACTAGATCCCTATGTCATATCAGATACAAAAATAATTAGAGTGATCAAAGACATAAAAGTGGAAAGCAAGGGAATTCCCTGGCAGTCCAGTGGTTAGGACTCCACGCTGCTGAGGGTGCAGGTTCAATCCCTGGTCAGGGAACTAAGATCCTGCAAGCCACAAGGTGTGGCCAGAAAAAAAAAAAAAAAAAAAGCAAAACTTTAAAACTTTTAGAAGACATTGAAAAATATCTTTATGAACTTGGCGCAAGAAAGTTTCAGATAAAAATTACAAACCATTAAAAAAAAAGACAATGACTTAAATACTTTAAAATTTAAGCTTTCCAAAAGTTAAGGGACACAAATCAAATAGGGGGTGGGAGGGCTGGGGGAGAGGGAAATTTGTTGAAGTGAAGGAACTGTTTCATATCTTGATGGTAATGGTGGTTCTATAACTGAATGTGTTTGTCAAAATTCACAGAACTATACGCTACAAAGAATGAATTTTACTGTATGTAAATTATGCCTTAGTAAAAATTAATTAAAAATAAATTATCCTTCTGTTTGATGAAAGACACATCATAGACTGGTGTCTTAGTCTGCTCATGCTGCTGTGACCAAATGCCATATACTGGTTCGTTAAAAAGCACATTTATTTTTCATAGTTCTGCAGTCTGGGAAATGCAAGATCAAGATGCCAGTGTTAACCTAAATAAAGCCAGTTATTTTACCAGCAACATGGGTTTATTCAGAAGCCGAAAAGAGTTGTAATTGGAGACTATGTCCAGCAAAGGAAAGGAAATGCTTTTATAGGGGAGAAGGAAGAGTTGAGAGGAGCTGTCATAAACAAAGAGCCCATTGGAGGAAACTGGGAGTTCTAGGTGCAGTGGCTTTTCATTGGCTGAGTTGTGACAGTCTCTCATTGGCTGGACTGTTGCTGGTCAAAGAGAAATTGTTTCTTCCTCCTGCTGGGTAGTAAAGTAGTATCCCTTCCTGCTGGGACATGTTGGGATCTGTGCTGATGTTGAGTGGTATGTGCATGAAAGCTCCCCCTTCTGGAACCCTGGTTCCATTTTGGTGAGGTTTCCTTTTATTACTTTTCACACTAGCAAATTCCTTCCTGTTGAGAGCCCTCTTCCTAGCTTGTGGTGAGGGTCTCCTTCTAGGTGTGTCCTAGCATGGTGAAGAGAGCCATCTCTCCCTCTTCCTCTTTTTATAAGGCAGCAATTCTATCATGGGAGGTCATCTACATGAACTCATTTAATGGTAGTTATCTCCCTAAAGGCCCCATCTCCAAATACCATTGCTTTGGGGGCTAGGGCTTCAACACATGAATTTGGGGGGACACAATTCAGTCCATAGCAACTGGGAAGAGATATTTAAAACAGATGTAACTGACAATGGATTTATTTCCAGAATACACAAGAATCCCTCAAAAAACAGTATAAGAACAGCAACCTAGTAGAAAAATCAGCAGTGAATACAAATAAGCAGTTCCAGAGGAAGAAACTCAATTGGCCAATAAACATATAAAAAGATGCTTAACCACACTGATAATCAGGGGAATGAGTAATGATAGCATTTGACATCAATCAGTAGAAATTAAGTCTGATGTCAGCCAAGTGTGGGGATTCACAGAACTAATACAGCTGAAGCTCTGTGTCCCCTTAACCTGGCACTCCTGCTTCCAGGTCCAAGAGGAGGCAGGAAAGGGGTGTTTGAGGCAGCCCTGGTTTCCATAGTCCTGTGAAGAGCTTGCTGGCTGGCTGAGGGGAAGTCTGTTGCGATGGAATACTGAGCAGTTTCAGCAAATGGATCACATCCTCACACAACCACATGGACAGACTTCTAAAACAAGCTGTGTGAGAAAGCAAGTTACAGAAGAGATACTGTGTAATACCATTTTTGCAAAGTTTCAGAACATATCAATACATATATTGTTTTTGAACACCTTCATTTGTAGTAAAAATACCAAAACGAAAGTGGGAATTATATTGAGGGGGACAGAGGAGGAAAGTGGTAAAAGGTAGCTGTACCTGTAACATTTATTTCCTCCAAAAACAGGCAAACTGGGAATAAACAGGACACAGTACCAACATCTGGTAAACCTGGCGGGTGAGTACACGTGCGTCCGGGCTTGTCCACATATTTTAAGGATTTCATAATTAAACACTTTTTAAATTCAGTAAGTAAATCCTGTACCCAAAGTCTCAAAGATATCCACCTCTATTTATAGCTTTTCCTTTCGCAAGTATGTCGTTATGCTATTTGGAATTTTTTTTTTTTGGCTGCGTTGGGTCTTCATTGCTGGCACGGGCTTTCTCTAGTTGCAGTGAGCGGGGGCTACTCTTCGTTGCTGTGCGCGGGCTTCTCATTGCGGTGGCTTCTCTTGTTGTGGAGCATGGGCTCTAGGTACATGGGCTTCAGTAGTTGTGACACATGGGCTCAGTAGTTGTGGTTCGCGGGCTCTAGAGCACAGGCTCAGAAGTTGTGGCGCACACGGGCATAGTTGCTTTGCGGCATGTGGAATCTTCCCGGACCAGGGCTAGAACCCGTGTCCCCTCCCCTGGCAAGCAGATTCTTAACCACTGCACCACCAGGGAAGTCCCTGGACTTTTTAAAAATGTGGTGTAAAATAGGGACCCAGTTTTGTTTTTCTCACTTAATGAGCCGGTTTCCCAGAACAGCCGAACAGAACAGCCTGCCACTGGGCGCCCCAGGATAGGGGTTCTGGACCCAGCTGAGGGCCCAGCACCTCTACCTCCTGTCCCACCTTCTCCTCCCACCCAGAAGAGGCTGGCCTCCCCCTCCCAGTCCTGAGCTGCCATCCTGGCTGGGTCACCTGGGGATGAGGGGGCAGGGAGAAAAGAGGGGGTTTCCAAGGGGCGGGAGGAGGCGCTTTACAGGCGATGGGTATGTTCATCCTCTTGATTGTGGTGATGGTTTCACAGATGTAGAAATGTCAGAACTCACCAAACTGTAGATTTCACTCATGTGCAGTCTTCTGAATGTCAATTATACCTCAATCAAGCTACAAACTGCTGGCCAAATATTTTCAATTTACAAATTTTAAAAACTACATATACATTTTGTGTAGGGTAAGTAAACTGAGAGCAGAGTCAATTTTAGGTCTAGATCACACACACCCTCCCCGTGGCCTCCTGAAGCCGAGAGCACAGTCCACACTCGTGTTTACTGATATTTATTCAGTGGGGAAGGATTTTTTTCTCACCTTCAAGTTTAGTAAAGTACATTTCTTAGAGTAAAAATAGACCATGAGTTTGTAAGGCACAATTTAATTCCTCCTGACTCAGCCGAGGTTTGGATGATTTTCTTATTTTAACATTTCACTCTGCAGTTGCTGGCACCTGGTCCCATCTTCCTGTGAGGACAGGCATCTCCAGTCCCCATGGCGCCCACATCCCACACCTCCCACGCCTCCCCTGCAGCCAGAATCACAGCCCACAGTCGGGGGATGGGCGCCAAGCACCAGGTGGGGAGAGGTTTGTACGCAGATTCAGAACTTCCTTTCTTAGCCTCGGGTCACATTTTCCAGAGGTGAAGATATAATTCACACCATTCTCCTCCCATGGGGTAAAAATTGTCCAAATTACACGTGATGGTGGAAGAGTTAAACTTTAATTCTGCATATTCCTAACATTCCTTATTCCTTCTTCAGCAGACACCTGTCAGGTGCTGTCTCATTGAGATGCTCTGATGTAGGGATGTGATGAGGTGCCCCCCAAATACTACAAAATGTGAAAATAAAGTTATCCTCTGGGAGTTGAGTTAAGGAACTCCATACTAATAACATGTGTCACCTAGGAAATAATGCAAGATAATCAGTAAATAAATGACTAAAGAGTTATAGAAACCTCTGTCTGCTGACAGGGTAATGTAGGTCTAATCCCAGAGACCTGAACCAGGATGCAGCGGTAAACATGAAATCCAGCAATCCCATCTGAGGGGCTGTTCCCTTGAAGGGCCCGATTAGCACAAGCAAGGAAGAGGGAAGTCCAAAGAAGGATCCGGTCCCCCACGGCCCCTAGGACAGAAGAGCCGAGTTGGGCAGAGCTCTGGCCCGAGAGGTGAGCAGGGAGCCTCTGCCATCTCCCACTGGCCCTCGGGTTTTGCCAGAGAGGGGACCTGAGACTCATGCGATCTCACACACACACACACACACACACGCACACACACGTTCTCAGCACGCTGGTCTACACATTGGTTTCTAGTGAGTGTGTTTGATGTGAGTCAGGACCCGCATGGGATGCCTGCTCACACGCATTTTCTAGAAGCAGTGGGAGTTGCCAGGTTCATATAATGCAGTCAACCCTTGGCCACGGTTTATTGAGCAAGAGCCAGACCCTGACCCAAAGGGAGCACCTTTCCCAAGAACCGGGATGTGTGTCTGATAGAAGGAATACTGTCTCTCTTCAGGGGGCTGGGCTACAGCTTGCACACAGGGCGGCTGGGACCTGGGCAGAGAGAGCAGAAGGGCAGCGAGGGGAGGGGCAGGTTCACAGGGCAGGTCAAGTGGGAGAAGGAAGAACCCCCGAGCCCTGGGCCCCAGCTTCGTCCCCAAGCTCCAGTGCATCCCAGCCCTGGAGCCTGTGAACTTCCCAGGATCTCCCCCCACATCCCCTCTTCGTATCTGTAGCAGCATCCAGCAGAGACCAGCCTAAGTGCCCAGAGGGAAATGCCCCAAGGGGCCCACGCCCAGCCCCCTCCCCGGCCTGGAAAGCCCTGACCCCGGAGAAACCCTCTGCCCTGCTCAAGAGGACACAGCTGCCCTGCTGCAGCATGATGGGGCCTCAGGGCAGAGCCAGGGGTGAGCAGGACCCCACCTGGACACACAGTCCAGGGTGGGGGTGTGACCACTGCACGGCAGGCTCGGTCTGACCCACACGAGAAGGACAAAGCGATGTGAGGGTCAGAGGAGAGGGGAACATCTGCTGAGCCTCCAACTGGCAAGGTGCTCGGGGATTTACCATCTCTCCCTGCTTCACTCAGCGAGCCCACGAGCATGGCCGAGAGGAAGTTCCGGAGGGACAGTCGTGCTTGTGCCAGCCCCCAGCCAGGGCACTGGGCAAAGGGCTCAGTGTGCACCTGGTGGGTGGACCGCGTCCGGGCGAGGTCAGCCTCAGCCTCCCAAGTCTCCTCCTCCATCGGGGTGGCCCAGCCCTGGCAGGTCCCACAGTGCCCGGGGCCACCAGAGACCCACATGTGGAGGATGCCAACCAAGGGACCAAGAAACAAAGCAGAACGACCTCCAGCCTTTCCGCAGTGACCCGCAGACAAAGCACAGGCAAGCCAGTGAGTTTTATCAAGTTACCATGGCAACAGGAGTCGGCAGAGAAACTCCCCCAGGTTAACAGTTTAGTTAAGTGAATTTTAAAGTTCACTGCATCATGGTGACGCCTTGGGGACACCTTGTGTGGCTCACAACACACGGGTCATTCACATAGTCATTCAAAAAAATGTACAACGTGGAGCAGGGGCTGGAAGGCTGCACCCCGGTGGTGGGCAGCCCTATGCTGTAGCCATGATGTTTCCTGTTTTTTTTTTTTTTTTTTTTAAAGGATTTTCTTATTTATTTATTTATTTATTTATTTTTGGCTGTGTTGGGTCTTCGGTTCGTGCGAGGGCTTTCTCCAGTTGCGGCAAGCGGGGGCCACTCTTCATCGCGGTGCGGGGACCGCCCTTCATCGCGGTGCGCGGGCCTTTCTCTATCGCGGCCCCTCCCGTCGCGGGGCACAGGCTCCAGACGCGCAGGCTCAGCAATTGTGGCTCACGGGCCCAGCTGCTCCGTGGCATGTGGGATCTTCCCAGACCAGGGCTCGAACCCGTGTCCCCTGCATTAGCAGGCAGATTCTCAACCACTGCGCCACCAGGGAAGCCCTCCTGTTTTTTTTTAAATTAACTTATTTGTTTTGTTTTTGTTTTGGCTGTGTTGGGTCTTCGTTTCTGCACACGGGCTTTCTCTAGTTGCGGAGAGCAGGGGCTACTCTTCGTTGTGGTGCGCAGGCTTCTCATTGTCGTGGCTTCTCGTTGCAGAACACAGGCTCTAGGCGCACAGGCTTCAGTAGTTGTGGCACTCGGGCTCAGTAGTTGTAGCTCGCGGGCTCTAGAGCGCAGGCTCAGTAGTTACGGCGCACGGGCTTAGTTGCTCCGCAGCATGTGGGATCTTCCCAGGCCAGGGCTCGAACCCGTGTCCCCTGCATTGGCAGGCGGATTCTTAACCACTGTGCCACCAGAGAAGCCCAGCTGTGATATTTTTATGTGTAGTTCTGAAAAGACATGAGGCATCCTCATGCCATGGAAGGGGGACTCGGAGTGGGCGGGGTCTGTAAATCAGCTTCCACAGCTGAGGTTCACACATAAAAGATGATCCTTCCTTTCAGAGAACCTGGCATTTTCTAAGGGAATTGTAGAGATTGTTAATGTGGAAGGGGACAACCTAATTCTCTGCCAACTGCCACCAAGTCTGAGTGCCACTGCTGGGGCCGGTGTTAGCCCCCTCACCACATGCACCTGGCCCTCCTTGCCAGCCCGTCCTGGAGCCCACCTGGCAAGTGACACACGCCAGGTGTGCCCATGACCCACAAGCCCCCGGCAGGCGTCCTGGACCTGCAGGACGACAGCCGGGGCTGGTGGACTAAGCCAAACAGCGAGGCAGATTCCTTACAGCCGAACTGACCACCACATGCAGACGATGAGCATGGGCACGGACCTCATGGTCTGTGCAACTGTGATGTTTAACTTTGTGTCAACTTGACGGGGCTAATGTATGCCCAGATAGCTGGTAAATCGGTATCTCTGGGTATTTCTCAGAGATTAGCATTTGATTCAGTAGATGGAAGACCTGCCCTCATCAGTGTGGGCTGAGGAAGGGCAAGTTCCCTCGCTCTCTGCTTGAGCAGGGACATCCACCTTCCGGTGCCCTTGGCTGTTGGAGCCCCTGGTTCTTGGGCCTTTGGACTCAGACTGAATCACACCATCTGCCTTGCCGGGGCTCCAGCTTGCAGTTGGCAGATCATGGGACTTCTCAGCCCCCACAGTCACATGAGCCAGTCCCTATAATAACTCTCCTCCTGTAGATCTATATATATCCTACTGGCTCTGTTTCCTGGAGAATCCTGACTAACAGTAATAAAAGGCTCACTCCTTTCATTCTCTTCTGTCCTCCTGGAGCTACGCTGCTGTTGAGTCCCAGGCCTTCGAATGTGGCTGGCGGGACACCCTCCCCAGGGCCTTCTTTGTCTCCTCCAGGGACGGCAGGCCTCAGCTTTCTGGCACGTGGGGTCTATGGTTGCAGCTCCCCAGGAACTGCCTTCACGGTTCTCTTTCCTCCTCCCGTGGCATCACGAGCGCCCATCTGCCTGCCTTGCTGGTAGACTTGATGCCACCACACCCTGGTCTCCGTTTAAATGGCAAGCGGAACTCCTTCTGCCCTGTGGCCTCCCTGCCATGCCCCTGCACCCATGAAGGCGGGAAGGAACTCAGGTGGGTGTGGGTGTCTGGGGCAGAGGGCTCAAGCTCAGGACTCTAGTGGCAGCACCAGGAGATTGCAGGGCAGGCAGCGCCCCCCGCCCCCCTCCAGGACCAGCTGTGGAGGACACCCCTCCCACCAGGGGAGCAGACAGCCTCCCCTTGCCTCAGGGTGGGCTCCCCCTAAGTCAGGACCAGGGCTTCACGCATTAGGTAAAAAGTGTTTTCTAAACTCTTCACAGGAAAAAGACAGGAAGTAGACACACCACTAAACGCCCAGATCACCAGTGATTCTGTTCAGGTGCCCTCCTCCTCCTTCTAAAAACATTTGTGAAGTCCAATGAATAGATGTTTTTGCAGTAAAAAGATTATTTTTTAAGTAAATACATTTTCTGGCAAAACTCTAGGACCTGTGCTTATGCAAATGGACAGTACAGATGGGGGCAGGGTGGGAGGCAGGGAGGAAGGGGGCACCCAAGCCGCATGCCCAGCCAGAGGGCAGATCGACAGCTTTGAGCACCTTGAAGTTTGTAACAAACAGCACAGAAAACAAGCCCAGGATCCAAGTGGCCCCCTTAGGTCCTGGCCTGGGTATGTGTCAAAGAGTGGTCATTGGGGAAGAATTGAGGGTCCAGAGATCCCCCACCCCCTGGGCCTGAGGGAGGGTGCTGGTGACAATGGGGACAGGCCACGTGGAGGACCTAGAAAGTGAGCCCCTAAATGACCAAGGACTAAGTCCTCTAGGGATGTCCCAGCAAAGGACAGACTCCAGGGCAGGTGGGGAGCAACCCTGCCCGTGTCACTGGAGGCTGGCAGAGGTCCCTTCTGCAGCCCACACCCCCGGTGATAGGACCCAGGACACAGGTCTTGTGGAGAGGCTCAAACACGCTTCTCCAGCCTCCCTAGTTTGGCATCTCTTTGCCAAGCAAAGGTCTCAAAGCGGGAGAGCAAGGAAGAGAAGACAGCCTGAAATGCCCCCTTCTCTCCACCCAGGCCATGGGAGCCACCTCAGGACACCCACTGGATGCAGGCAGGAGGGGAAAGGAGGCCAGCCTAGGCAGGGGCTGGGGTGGCAGGACAGCCCTGACCCTGGGTTGTGCAAGGGGGACACCCCTGCGTCCTGGCCTCCTCAACACTCTCGAAGTGCTGGAACCCAGACCTCCCCAGCATGTGTGAGCAGGTCAGCAGGTCAGCCACACTGCCTAGTCACTGCCCCCCATGCATGGGAGACAGGGCCATGGGGAGGGAGTGTGGATGCAGCACAGTTCCTAGAGGAAAGGTCAGTCTCTGCTTCAGACACTCTGCTGGGATTGTCGGGTTTGGCGCTCAGGCTGGGCAGGCGGGAGGCAGGTCGCAGGGATCCGAGAGCAGGTGCAGACCAGCTCCTCTGCCGCACACTGTCCCCTGCCTGTCAGAAATGCCAGCAGACACAAGGTCACTGGGGAGCACTGAGGGGCACCAGGGCCCGCCTCCTGCACAGCCCGGGGGGTGTGAGTGGCCAGGCTGGCGCGGGCAGCAGGCCACCAGGCCGTGTGCGTCTCCTGGAGGTGGATACAGTGGACCCCTCTGCCCCCTCCCAGCCCTCCACCATCAGTACTCCTCACCCCAGCGACCGGGGGGCCTGCCCAGCACCCACACCCTCCCGCCGCCTGGTCGCCCGCATGCCCCAGGGACCGAGAACGTATCTGCCGGCCACCAAACCACAGATGGCCAATCAGCAGTTCCTGTCCTACAAACAAGCCCACCTCTGAGACTGGGGGTCTCCACAGAAGCCCACGCCAACTGCAGCTTCACGGTGTGACTGAACGCTGTGAGCTCCTGGGTGTCCCTCCACCGCTCCCGCCCCCAGGACGGGACAGGAGCCAGCCAAAGTCCTAGAACGTTCCTGCCACCACCCTGCGATGGGGACCCAGGAGGCTTAGGGGCCAGGTCCCAAGCAGGGGGGTTACATCTCCTCAGCCATCCTCAAAGGAAGCTGCTGCTCAGAGGACTAGGATGAGCAGGTCTCAAGGGCTGGCCACGCCCCTGGGATTGGTGGGGGAGGAGGGGAAGCAGAGAGCAGTGGCACCTTCCCCCACCCCGATGAGCCCAGCAAGCCCTCAGGCCCCCAGAGAGGGTCACCCAGGGGAGCGTCCAAAGAGAGACAGGGTTCCCATCCTCTTCAGGCAAGCCATACTGGTTCTGGTTTTCAGGGAGGCCCCGAGGTCTGCAGTGCAGCTCCATGGGGCTGGCCCCTCCCAGCACCACCCATCTGCCCTGGAAGACTCGAGCCTTGCCCTATGTGTGGAGCAGGGGAACCCAAAAGTGCCCGAGAATACATCTAGAAATACACGTAAGAGACTGAGAGGAAAGGCATCAGGCCCAGCACAGTGACCATCAGTCCACCAGGTGGGTATTTTGGGAAGGGGGCCAAGGACACAGGTGACTCTTGAATGTGGGAGCGGCACATCACCTAGAGCTTAGCAGAGAAGGATGAGAAGTCCGCCAGCGACTGGATGTCGTTAGGGAATGTCAGCCAGGCCCCACCATCAACCACCAGCAGGGCCCCCGTCACGTAGGATGCCAAAGGGCTGGCCAGGAAGAGGGCGCTGTGGGCGATCTCTGTCTTGTTCCCCAGCCTCTGCAGGGGGCTTGCCAGGACCTTTGCCCTCATGCTGGCCTGTGTGCCACCTGGGAAGCAGCGGGAGGCTCAGCCCCTGTGGGGCCCAGGACCCCGGGGCCCTCCACCCTCCCCTGCCCAGCTTTCCCTGAACCACACCCAGGAATGTTGGGGGCATCGTTAGCATCATCCTGGGGGAGCAGGAACAGGCCAGGTACAGTAACACCACCACAGAACCAGCACAGGGCCTTTCTCCGCTCACCCTGCCAAGGCTCTGGAGGCTTCAATGGGGCCCCACTTTGTGTCTGGCTCACATATCAAGGCCAGCAGCCCCTGGCCTCTAGCTCTAGGGGGCAGCTGCCCAAGTCCAGCTGACCCTTAGTCCATTGCAGGGCTGTGCGAACTGTCCCCAGCCTAGAGACGGACTCTTTGCCCACCCTGGGAAGCCATGAGGATTTGGCACTGATCCCAGGCCTGTCCCAGCCAGGTGGGAGGGGGGCCCTCGGAGGCACGGTGGGGGGTGGGGGAGGGCCTGTGCTCAGGGGAGCACCCGCTGGGGGGCCTGGGCTCCCCGGGAGCCTTACCCAGCCGCCGGAAGCCCTCCGTGCCGCTGATGGGGCCGGGGGCAAGGCTGTTGACGCGGATGTTCTGGGGGCCCCACTCCACAGCCAGGTGCCGTGTCATCGCATCTGCACGGGAGGCCGGCAGGCATGAGGGAGAAGCAGGGCTGCTCTGCCTTTAGGGGGGCCCGGGTGGGGGTGGGGGCTCAGCGTCACTCGGGACACTGCCGGCCTCCGGGGACAGGGACAGGGAGGAACCCACGTGGGCAGACCAGAGGGGGCGCCCGTACCCACGGCCGCCTTGGCAGAGCCTGCATGCACTTGGAGCACCTGCCCGCGGGTACCCAGGGTTGCAGTGATGTTCACGATCACCCCTCCATGGTCCTGCAACACACGAGAGGGGCAGTGAGCAGTGGCCAGAAGCGGGGAGGCCCTGGCCGCGGGACACTCACATGGAAGAACTTCTCGTAGAGTACGCGAGACACGTTGAAGGTGCCCAAGGTGTCGATGTCCATCACAGTCTTGAAGGCGTTGGAGGACAAGGCACTGGCAGGGCACAGGAAGTTCCCGGCTGCACCTGCCAATGGAAGGAGACAGCGGATGGTGCTGGAGCCCCGGGCAGTTGAAGCATCTGGACCCTCAGGGTGGCCCAGGTTGGCCAGGGAAGGAAACCTGAGCATTTGGACAAGTTCCTGAATGATGGGCAGGATGGGTTTTATGGGTTGGATTGTGTCCCTAAAAATAATTCGCTGAAGTCCCAAACCCTGGTGCCTGTGAACGTGACCTTATTTGAAAAGATGGTCTTTGCAGATGTCATCAAGGTAAGATTAGATCATACTGAATTAGGGTGGCCTAAGCCCAAGGATTGGCGTCCTTAAAAAGAAGAGGACACAGACGTGTACAGGGGATGGCAGTGTGAAGGAGGCAGAGGCTGGAGGGGTGCAGCCCAGAGCCAAGGCCCGCCAGGCAGCAACCCCAGGAGCTGAGGGCAGGGCCTGGGACAGAAGCTCCCCCGAGCCTTGTTTTCAGACTTCTGGCCTCCAGACTGTGAGAGAATATATTTCTGTTGTTTTAAGCTGCCCAGCTTATGACTTTTTCAGTGGCAGAAAAATAATACGCAGGATGTTTTTAAAGGAAATTTCAGCAAAAATGAACCTGAATGTAAAATAGGGACTATAGTTAACCGTATGTATCAATATAGGTTCCTCGGTTGTAACAAATGCAAGGTGTTCATAGTACGTGGAGTTCTCTGTACTATCTGCTCAATTAGTCTGCGAATCTAAAACTATACTAAAACAATAACGTGTAGTTCTTTTTCTTTAAGGGGGAATTTCAGGACACAAGAGTGGCCCTACTCTTGATTCAGCCTAGTTCACAGGGCATCCTCTTGAGCCACGGCTGCACTGACCCGGGAGGAGCTGAGTTAGGCCAAGACAGTGGCCTGGAGCCAGGACAGTTCCGGGGCCTCCAAACAGGGAGATCTGGTATTGCTGACCTGTCAGAAGCCCCCTGGCCAGAAGGCCAAAGCAATGTGGAGGAGACGTTAGTGACTTCAGAGCACGGCCACCACCACTGCCACCATGTGCCTCCTCAACAAGCCCAAGGGTGAGATGACCCTGGAGGAGCTGCAGAAGCGGGAGGAGGAGGAGTTTAACATGGGTCCACTCCCCGTGCTCACACAGTTGGTCAAGAACAACACCCAAGTGCTCATCAATTGCCGCAACAAGAAGCTCCTGGGCCGTGTGAAGGCCTTTGATAGGCACCGCAACATGGTGCTGGAGGAAGTGAAGGAGGTGTGGACCAAGGTCCCCAAGAATGGCAAGAGCAAGAAGAAGTCCAAGCCAGTCAACAAGGACCGCTACATCTCCAAGATGGTCCTGTGTGGGGACTCGGTCATTGTGGTCCTGCGGAACCCGCTCATGCATCGCCAGCAAGAAGGGGCCTTCTCCCCACCGTTAGAACTTGCCCCCTCGTTTTTCAAAGACCTGCCCTTTGCGCTGGGAATAATAAAGTCCTGTGTTTTTTCTAAAAAAAAAAGGAAGCCCCCTGGCCTCGCTCAACAGTGACTCACAGTTAATGAGAATGTCGATCTTCCCGAACTCCTTCAGAGCCTGCTCCACGGCTGCCATGATGGCCAGGGGAGCTCGGACATCCAGAGATAAAGGGAGGCACCTCTGGCCAGTGGCAGCAGCCAGCTTTCTGGCAGCCTAGAAGCCGGACAGGAAGAGAGAGGTGGGCAGCAGGCCTGTGACCTCAGCCTGGAGGAACAGCCCTTCAGAATCTGATGAGGATGATGAGCCAGGTTCTGCCAGGAAGCCGGGCTCTGCTGCTGAAACCCACTCTGCAGAGACACAGCTGGCAAGTGGCCACTCCCCAGGGCCATGACCCCTGGTGGACGCTGCTAAGACAGCCCGCACCCTTTCCCCTCTCATCACCCTCCAGGCCCGTGGTCACTAGTCACAGGTCAACGGCAGCTCCAGCTGACGTCCAGTCCCTGCCCCGAGACCAGCCATGGCAGTGGAGAGACTCTCGGCCCTCATGACCCTGGTGAGCCCAGAGATCTGTCTTGGGGCCACATTACCACCCAACATAAGGGTTCCTGCATAGGACCCAATAAGTAGATTCTTTAAAAAGACAAGGATGTCCCTGCAGGCCACTTCCATTGAAGCTCTGTATTTGGAAGAGGGGCAGGTTTTGGTGTAATCATCCTCTGGACCTCAGGACCCTCCAGGCCCAGGCTCCCAGCCCCCAAAGCCGCCCAAGGATGTGTGGGCACAGGAGAGACCCCTTACCATCGACACTCTAGGAAGACTTCTGCTGGCGATGACTGTGTGGCAGCCGTGCCTGCAAAGCCAGAGGGCAGGCGTGAGGGCAGCAAGGTGCAAGGGACACGCCCAGCCGGGCTCCTGCCTGGCGCTCAAAGCAAAGGTCCCCCTCCCCGAAGGGTCTCTCAGGCTTAAACACCAGCCTAGGGCTGAAGGCACAGCTAGCAGAGGACCCAGGGGCCTCCGTGGGGCTGAGTGACTGTGGCAGGACCTCAGGCAGCCACCACTGGTTTCTGGGCTGTGTCTCTCTGGCACGAGGTATGCCAGCCATGCAGGGATGTGGGCCTTGCCCCAAACACCATGTGAGCAGCTGTGAGTCTCGGACACAGGGCCCAGACTCTGCATGAGTCCTGCTGGGTCCACCTGGGTCTCCCCAGGAGGATGGTGTGAAGGACAGAGAGCCCATTCCGGGGCCAGGGCACCTCCCCTGCCTTACCTCCCGACAAACCCAGCCTCAAACTCAGTAACAGTACCAGCTACCACCTGCTAAGCCAGTCCCACTGAATCCTCAGAACACCACAGCACAGCTGGCCACACTCTGCTCAGAGAAGCAACAAAGCTTCCAGCTTGGAAAACAAATTCACCTGGAATGGATGAGTCCCAAAATCTCGTCCAGTGGGACATCTCTGAAAAGCAGGGTCCTGGAGGAAACCAGCTTCATCTCCCCTAACCCCAGCCTAACTCTAGGCCTCTCCTAGGTGGGGGTGACAAACTGTTGACCTGGGCCTGAGACCACAGACCTTGTGTCCCAAGAGACACTGTGCTCTGCATGGTGCCAGGGTCCAACTCGGCCCACCCTGGCCCTGGCTCGGCAAGGCCCTGGGGGACCCTGCAGTAGAATTACCTCAACCTTTGGATCCTCCCGCTTTGTACAAATGGGGGTGCTGAGGCCAGAGACAAACAGTCCAGACTAATCTCTAGGAGAGGCTGGAGTCTTGCCTCTCCCGGGACAGCACTTGACCCCTTTCAGATGCTCTCTGATGGCCCTGAGCCTAGAGGGGTTCCCACCACCCACCGGCATTTTGCTCAAGATCCCAGGGTCCAGTGGGGTCCATGCAAGGGGGTGGGGAGCAAGATGGGGCACAGAGCAGTGCTTACCGCATGAAAATCTCAGCAATCCGGAACCCGATTCCAGAGCCACCGCCTGTGATGAAGGCTACCTTGTCCCTGAGAGAAGAAAACAGAGGCTCTTTAAAGAGGCCCCTGTTAAATGGGGGTAGGGGAGGAGGTGCTCTTGGAGGACACTGACCCTCTGCACTGGGCACTTCTGTCAAATTTGAGAAATGCTGCTTTTTTATTTTTTAATAAATTTATTTATTTATTTATTTATGGCTGTGTTGGGTCTTCGTTTCTGTGCGAGGGCTTTCTCCAGTTGCGGCAAGCGGGGGCCACTCTTCATCGCGGTGCGCGGGCCTCTCACTATCGCAGCCTCTCCCGTTGCGGAGCACACACTCCAGACGCGCAGGCTCAGTAGTTGTGGCTCACGGGCTCAGTTGCTCCACGGCATGTGGGATCTTCCCAGACCAGGCCTTGAACCTGTGTCCCTTGCATTGGCAGGCAGACTCTCAACCACTGTGCCACCAGGGAAGCCCCAAGAAATGCTGCTTTTTAAAGTCCTCACCTCTTTGAATCTTTGGGAAGAATGTCTCTATGCATAAAAGTCTCTATGCAGAAAGTTATCAATTAAGTGAGAAATGTTTTCAAAACATACAAGCCTTCCTCCAGCCACCCTCTAAGCAGATAGGGTAGAGGGTTCCTGGAGAAAGAGAAACAGGTTTGGCTTTCTTGACATAAGAGAAGCATTTTTGGCCTAAAACATTCTATGATCTAAGCCTGGTCACAGTCTTGTCCTCGAACAGGTCTCAAAAGAATACAGAAACTGGGACTTCCCTGGTGGTCCAGTGGTTAAGACTCTGAGCTCCTGATGCAGGGGCCCCAGGTTGGATCCCTGGTTAGGGAACTAGATCCCGCATGCCACAACTGAAGATCCCACATGCCATCCCATGTGTCACAACTAAGACCCAGTGCAGCCAAATAAATAAATTTTTTTTTTTAAATAAAAATGGGTAGGGGTCACATATATACGCTGTCTACAAGAGACCCACTTCAGACTTAGGGACACATACAGACTGAAAGTGAGAGGATGGAAAAAGATATTCCATGCAAATGGAAATCAAAAGAAAGCTGGAGTAGCAATACTCATATCAGATTAAATAGACTTTAAAATAAAGAATGTTACAAGAAACAAGGAAGGACACTACATAACGATCAAGGGATCAATCCAGGAAGAAGAAATAACAATGATAAATATATATACACCCAACATAGGAGCACCTCAATACATAAGCTAACTGCTAACAGCTATAAAAGAGGAAATCGACAGTAACACAATAACAGTGGGGGACTTTGGGCTTCCCTGGTGGCTCAGTGGTTAAGAATCTGCCTGCCAATGCAGGGGACACAGGGTCGAGCCCTGGCCTGGAAGATCCCACATACCGTGGAGCAACTAAGCCCATGCGCCACAACTACTGAGCCTGTGCTCTAGAGCCCGTGCTCCACAACTACTGAGCCCACGCACCACAACTACTGAAGCCTGTGCGCCTAGAGCCTGTGCTCTGCAACAAGAGAAGCCACCGCAATGAGAAGCCTGCACAACACAACGAAGGGTACCCCTGCTCGCTGCAACTAGAGAAAACCTGCATGCAGCAACAAAGACCCAACACAATCAAAAATAAATAAATAAAATAAATTTAAAAAAATAATAATAATAGTGGGGGACTTTGACACCTCACTTACACCAATGGACAGATAATCCAGACAGAAAATTAAAAACGAAACGCAAGCTTTAAATGACACAATAGACCAGATAGATTTAATTGATATTTATAGGACATTCCATCCAAAAACAGCAGATTACATTTTCTTCTCAAGTGCACACGGAACGTTCTCCAGGATAGATCACATCTTGGGTCACAAATCAAGCCTCGGTAAATTTAAGAAAACTGAAATCATATCAAGCATCTTTTCCGACCACAACGCTATGAGATTAGAAATCAATTACAGGGGAAAAAAACGTAAAAAACATAAACACATGGAGGCTAAAAAATACACTACTAAATAACCAAGAGATCACTGAAGAAATCAAAGAGGAAATCAAAAATACCTAGAGACAAATGACAATGAAAACAAGATGATCCAAAACCTATGGGATGCAGCAAAAGCAGTTCTAAGAGGGAAGTTTATAGCAATACAAACCTACCTCAAGAAACAAGAAAAATCTCAAATAAACAATCTAACCTTACACCTAAAGGAACTAAAGAAAGAAGAACAAACAAAACCCAAAGTTAGTAGAAGGAAAGAAATCATAAAGATCAGAGCAGAAATAAATGAAATAGAAACAAAGAAAACAATAGCAAAGATCAATAAAACTAAAAGCTGGTTCTTTGAGAAGATAAACAAAATTGATAAACCTTTAGCCAGACTCATCAAGAAAAAGAGGGAGAGGACTCAAATCAATAAAATCAGAAATGAAAAAGGAGAGGTTACAATGGACACTGCAGAAATACAAAGCATCCTAAGAGACTACTACAAGCAACTCTATGCCAATAAAATGGACAACCTGGAAGAAGTGGACAAATTCTTAGAAAGGTATAACCTTCCAAGACTGAACCAGGAAGAAATAGAAAATATGAACAGATCAATCACAAGTAATGAAATTGAAACTGTGATTAAAAATCTTTCAACAAACAAAAGTCCAGGACCAGATGGCTTCACAAGTGAATTCTAGCAAACATTTAGAGAAGAGCTAACACCCATCCTCCTCAAACTCTTCCAAAAAATTGCAGAGGAAGGAACACCCCCAAACTCATTCTATGAGGCCACCATCACCCTGATACCAAAACCAGATAAAGATACTGCAAAATAAGAAAATTACAGACCAATATCACTGATGAATATAGATGCAAAAATCCTCAACAAAATACTAGCAAACCGAATCCAACAACACATTAAAAGGATCATACGCCATGATCAAGTGGGATTTATCCCAGGGACGCAAGGATTCTTCAATATATGCAAATCAATCAATGTGATACACCATATTAACAAATTGAAGAATGAAAACCATATGATCATCTCAATAGATGCAGAAAAAGCTTTTGACAAAATTCAACAACCATTTATGATAAAAACTCTCCAGAAAGTGGGCATAGAGGGAACCTACCTCAACATAATAAAGGCCATATATGACAAACCCACAGCAAACATCATTCTCAATGGTGAAAAACTGAAAGCACTTCCTCTAAGATCAGGAACAAAACAAGGATGTCCAATCTTGCCACTATTATTCAGCATAGTTTTGGAAGTCCTAACCACTGCAATCAGAGAAGAAAAAGAAATAAAAGGAATACAAATTGGAAAAGAAGAAGTAAAACTGTCATTGCAGATGACATGATACTATACACAGAGAATCCTAAAGATGCCACCAGAAAACTACTAGAGCTAATCAATGAATTTGGTAAAGTTGCAGGATACAAAATTAATGCACAGAAATCTCTTGCATTCCTATACACTAACAACGAAAGATCAGAAAGAGAAATTAAGGAAACAATCCCATTTACCATTGCAACAAAAAGAATAAAATACCTAGGAATAAACCTACCTAAGGAGGTAAAAGACCTGTACTCAGAAAACTATAAGACACTGATGAAAGAAATCAAAGATGATACCAACAGATGGAGAGATATACCATGTTCTTGGATTGGAAGAATCAATATTGTGAAAATGACTATACTACCCAAAGAAATCTACAGATTCAATGCAATCCCTATCAAATTACCAATGGCATTTTTTTACAGAACTAGAACAAAAAATCTTAAAATTTGTGTGGAGACACAAAAGACCCCGAATAGCCAAAGCAGTCTTGAAGGAAAAAAACGGAGCTGGAGGAATCAGACTCCCTGACTTCAGACTATACTACAAAGCTACAGTAATCAAGACAATATGGTACTGGCACAAAAACAGAAATACAGATCAGTGGAACAGGATAGAAAGCCCAGAGATAAACCCATGCACCTATGGTCAACTAATCTATGACAAAGGAGGCAAGGATATACAATGGAGAAAAGACAGTCTCTTCAATAAGTGGTGCTGGGAGCACTGGACAGCTACATGTAAAAGAATGAAATTAGAACACTCCCTAACACCATACACAAAAATAAACTCAAAATGGATTAAAGACTTAAATGTAAGACTGGACACTATAAAACTCTTAGAGGAAAACATAGGAAGAACACTCTTTGACATAAATCACAGCAAGGTCTTTTTTGACCCAACTCCTAGAGTAATGGAAATAAAAACAAAAATAAACAAATGGGACCTAATGAAACTTAAAAGCTTTTGCAGAGCAAAGGAAACTACAAACAAGACGAAAAGACAACCCTCAGAATGGGAGAAAGTATTTGCAAATGAATCAACAAAGGATTAATCTCCAAAATATATGAACAGCTCATGCAGCTCAATATTAAAAAAACAAACAACCCAATCAAAAAATGGGCAGAAGACCTAAATAGACATTTCTCCAAAGAAGACATACAGATGGCCAAGAGGCACATGAAAAGCTGCTCAACATCACTAATTATTAGAGAAATGCAAATCAAAACTACAATGAGGTATCACCTCACACGGGTTAGAATGAGAATCATCAGAAAATCTGCAAACAACAAATGCTGGAGAGGGTGTGGAGAAAAGGGAACCCTCCTACACTGTTGGTGGGAATGTAAATTGATACAGTCACTATGGAGAACAGTATGGAGGTTCCTTAAAAAACTAAAAATAGGGGGCTTCCCTGGTGGCGCAGTGGTTGGGAGTCTGCCTGCTAATGCAGGGGACACGGGTTCGAGCCCTGGTCTGGGAAGATCCCACATGCCGCGGAGCAACTAAGCCCGTGAGCCACAACTACTGAGCCTGCGCGTCTGGAGCCTGTGCTCCGCAACGGGAGGGGCCGCGATAGTGAGAGGCCCGCGCACCGCGATGAAGAGTGGCCCCCCGCTCGCCGCAACTGGAGAAAGCCCTAGCACAGAAACGAAGACCCAACACAGCCAAAAATAAATAATTTATAAAAAAAAAAAAAAAAAAAAAAACTAAAAATAGAATTACCCTATGACCCAGCAATCCCACTGCTGGGCATATACCCAGAGAAAACCATAACTCAAAAAGACACATGCACCCCAATGTTCATGGCAGCACTATTTACAATAGCCAGGTCATGGAAGCAACCTAAATGCCCATCGACAGACGAATGGATAAAGAAGATGTGGTACATGTATACAATGGAATATTACTCAGCCATAAAAAGGAACGAAATTGGGTCATTTGTAGATACGTGGATGGACCTAGAGACTGCCATACAGAGTGAAGTAAGTCAGAAAGAGAAAAACAAATATCATATATTAACGCATATATGTGGAACATAGAAAATGGTACAGATGAACCAGTTTGCAGGGCAGAAATAGAGACACAGATGTAGAGAACAAACGTATGGACACCAAGGGGGGAAAGTGGCGGGGAGGCATGCTGGTGGGATGAATTGGGAGTTTGGGATTGACATTTATACACTAATATGTATAAAATAGATAATTAATAAGAACCTGCTAGGGGCTTCCCTGGTGGCGCAGTGGTTGAGAATCTGCCTGCTAATGCAGGGGACAAGGGTTCGAGCCCTGGTCTGGGAAGATCCCACATGCCGCGGAGCAACTGGGCCCGTGAGCCACAACTGCTGAGCCTGCGCGTCTGGAGCCTGTGCTCCACAACAAGAGAGACCGCGACAGTGAGAGGCCCGCGCACCGTGATGAAGAGTGGCTCCCACTTGCCACAATTAGAGAAAGCCCTCGCACAGAAACGAAGACCCAACAAGTCCAAAAAAAAAAAAAAAGAACCTGCTGTATAAAAAGATAAATAAAATAAAATTCAAAAAAAATGGGTAGGGGTCAAACTCTATCCAAGTTAAAAAAAAAAAAAGAATACAGAAACTAACGTTTGTCATCAGGCAAGAGAAGTAACAATAGCAAAGATAATAAATCTGGTTTAAAGACTCCCAGTTCTGTTTCCACGGTAAAGATTAGCCTGACGTGCTCAACCACCAGATCAACTGGAACCTCAGGGATGATGACCCTCGTGACTTCAATCAACTAAAGCTTGGACTCTCAACCGCCCAAACCCTTCATGAAGATGCATGCACCTTTAGCTTAAAACTTCGCCAAATTTGCTGGGCGGGGAGACACCGCTTTAGGGAAAATCTCCAACGTTCTCCTTATTTGCTACTAGTAATAATAAATCTTTCCTTCTCCTGACCTTTGGCTTGGTTGTGTCCTTTGACACTCACCCCCACCTCGGAGCATTACTAATGAACACCCGCCACCACCCATAGGACAAACAGACCGTGCTCACAGCCATGCAAAGATCAGAACACCAGCAGTTGCATCTCTGGGGCACCTGGACCTCCGGACAGTCTGGCCACCAGGCATGGGGTCCTCACGCATCCCAGTAAAACCGCAGTCCCCGTGCAGCCCGCACCGCAGGCGTTCCCGCCCCCTGCCCGGCTCCTTGGGGCGTCCCCGACACGGCCCTCACCGAAGCAAGTCCGGACAGAAGAGGTGGCGGTACTCCGGGAGACAGTCGTCCTCCCTGACGTCGGGCGGTGGCTGGGCCATGGCGCTCGGTGCTGGCCTGGGCGGCTAGAACAGCAGAGACCCACTGCGATCAGGATTCCGACCTCTTCCTCCGGGGACAGGCGGCGCTGTGCCCGCGCCCTCCTCTCGGGCTGGCCTGGGACGAGGAGGCCCCGCCCACCCGGCGCTCGCCCCTCTCGGGACGCCCCGCCTCCGCGTGCCCGCTCTCCTCCCAGGAAGCCCCGTCTCCGCGTCCCCTCGCTCCTCCCAGGACGCCCCAACCACCCCGGCCCTCCCTCTTCCCAGGACAACCGGGTCCTTCCCGGCCCTCCCCCCGCTTCTCCGAGGACTTCCGGCCCCATGGCCGCGCGGCCTGCTGGGACTGGAAGTCAGTCTGGGCGCCAAGGTGTGCGCAGGCGCAGTGCGGCGGGCAGTTTCTCGCGGCGGAGGCGGGGTGAACACGGCTGGGAGCTGTCCGCTTTCCCGACTCCTTTTCACAAGACTGGGCGTTAGTGCCGGGGTCGGAGCCAGCCGGACACAGGGGACACTCGGTTCCCGGGCTAAGGTGGAGCTCGCGGGCCAGCCCAGGGCCCCTCGGCTTCCCTCACCGCCCTGGGCCCTGCTGTGCATTTAAAACACCTGGTCGGACTCGCCCAGCATTTAAAGTTCCTCGCCTCCCGGACGCTTTCCTTTCCTGTTGCAAAAGTGTGACGTAGAAGCGGGAAGGAGACTAGAGCCCGGAAAAGCCATGGGAAACAAGGAAGGCCCTTCCCTCGAATGGCCAGTCCCAGGGTTAGCTCCCAACATGACCCTTTCGTGGCCAGTAAAGTCAGTACACTTCATCCGTGCCCTCATGTGTAGGCACAGGGAGCAACCAAAGCCGGGAATCCAGGACCAGCGCTTCCGTCTGCAAGACGTCAAATTTGAGTGAGGACCAAGTCGGCCTCAGCAGGTGTAATGATGTGTGGTGTCCAGTACCTGTGACAAGTGACCGGGGACACACCTGAGGACCAGGCGTAAGTGTGTAGTGGCAGTGTGGTCACCAGCCTTTCTGCCCTGGGGGCGGCTTCAGTTCCCTGCCTACCCCTTTGCAATCCTCCAATCCTGCCTAGGGCTCCTCCTTCAGGGAGAGCACTAGCTCAGGGGCTCAGCTTGGATTCCCCAGATTTCAGGCTGGAGGTCTCTGGACCTCTGCCTGTCTTATACATTCAACAAAGTTACTGATCCTCTCCTGGTGTGTGAGAGATGGTAAGCTTCATTTCTACTTTCAAGCTGCTTACAACTTTGCATAAAGGCCTCATCCTTACCTCAGAGATGGCAGAGGCTGTAATGAGCACTCCACCCCCACGCACAGCACAGTGAATTTTAATGTTCCCACTTTGGGGGAAGGGAGGTCACACTACCAGCTTTTGGAGGCACCCCAAAGCTTGTCTGGCACTTTGGTACAGAAAGGATTTTGTCCAATCTCTTGCTTGCTTCAGATAATACTAAAAGGCACATAAAGTTGGTGGCTCAACCCCTCTGGGCTGGGGTTGGCGCAGCAGGTGGACAGGCGGGTGGGTCTGGGACAGATGGGCAGAGCATGGGTGTGGGTTCAAGGTCTTGTCGACAGAGGTAGTTGGTCCTGGGTGGATGCTGCGGTGACCGAGGGCACCCTGTGTGCTCAGGCTGGATAGATGCTGCTGTGGTGGCCTTCGTCTGCCCAGTCCACCAGCTCACTGCTCTGGAACCACAGCTGGATCTCCCTCTGGGCCCCCTCCACGGAGTCGCTGGCGTGGATGACGTTCCTGTGCCAGGTGGCAGAGGTAGGACACAGGCTTCAGTGTGCACCTTGGGGGTCCCAGGGACAGTCTGCTGCGTGCACCTTGGAGGTCCCAGGGACAGTCTCCTGATGCCCTACTGTCTAGGGGAGCAAGCGGGGTGATTGTACAGAGGGGAAAGGAAGAACAGGGGAGCTGCAAAACTGGGGTCCAGCCTGATCTCAGCTTCTTAGCCACAACCTCATCTGTCCCGTGCCAACCCCCGGGGCATCTGGCGATAAAGTCAGGTGACAGACAACGATGGCAGAGCACATACACAACACACAGGGAATGCTTTATCTTCTCCTGTGTGCATGAAAGGGTTTTTTAAAAAACCGCACTAGCAAACGTTAGGTGTGATGTGCCACCAGTAAAAGTCTCTTCTGGCTTTACTTTCCCCTGAGCAAGAAGCCCAGGTCCGGAGGATCTGCCTTAGCAGCAAGCCGCCGCCCCAAGCCCCTAGTGAGCTGGCCCTCAGCTCCAAGTGGCCGAGTGTGTTAGGGCCCCCATACCTGCTGATGTGGATGCTGAAGTCTCCCCGGATGGTGCCAGGGGCGGCCTCAGCCGAGTTGGTGTGTCCTATCATGGCCCTCGAGGTGCAGACCACATTGGGGCCTTCCCAGACCTGCAGCACAGAGATAAAGGAGGTGGGGAGAGGTGGGTATCACCAAGGGCTCAGTCCAGGACCCTCCACCCCTCCCACCACCCCTGCCCCGCTGTACCATGGCCACCACCGGGCCGGAGCTCATGTAGCTGATGAGGGCTGGGTAGAAGGGCTTCCTCTGCAGGTCGTGGTAGTGCTCAGCAAGGATGCTCTCTGGTGCCTGGTGCATTGGGGGAAGGGGGTGAGAGGAGCCCTTGGAGAGGGAGCCCCACCAGGCACTGGGACAGTGACATGGTGTACTGATCACAGGGCCCTTTGCAGATGACACCTACATG
The DNA here is from genome assembly GCF_949987535.1 of Balaenoptera acutorostrata. Lineage (NCBI taxonomy): Eukaryota > Metazoa > Chordata > Mammalia > Artiodactyla > Balaenopteridae > Balaenoptera > Balaenoptera acutorostrata. The sequence continues at coordinate 39,573,001 of NC_080078.1, forward strand.
GGGCAGCACTCCAGCCACAAAAGCACAAGGCAGACACCTCCCCACCCCTCCCCTTCTACTGCCAACACCATGATGTCTTCCTGACGCAGGGCTGAGATGTGAGAAGCCCCCCATCCCGGTCCCCTCAGGGACACCCACAGGCAAAGAGCCCTGGTACCTGCAGCATCTTCATCCCCACCAGCTTGAAGCCCCTCCTCTCAAAGCGCTGGATCACATCCCCAACAAGCCTCCGCTGCACCCCGTCTGGCTTCACCGCAACCAGCGTCCGCTCCAGGGTCCAGGAGGGTCCTCCTTTAGAAGAGGGGGGTTCGGGGCTGCCGAGGCCTCACCCTTTCATGTCTCCCGGACCTGGGTTCCCCTGCCAGGACCCAGGTGTCACCTGGACTTCAGAGTGTCTGCCTCAGGCAGAGCAGCTCTGGAGGGGAGAAGTGTGGTGTCCACAGCCAGGACTGTCCAGCGTGGTGCTACCCCTTGGGACAAGCAGCACAGGGGGCCCCTGGGGACTTCAGCCTGTCGGAGGGGCCATGGGCCCTTCCAGGCAGTGGCAGAAGCTGCCCATGATAGAGCTGATGTCCCCTGAAAAGGCATCTATCTTAGACAGCCTGGAGGCCTGGGGAGGCACAGTCCAGCTCAGAGGCCACCCGGAGGCCCAAAGATGCCATACTGGAAAGAAAGTACAAGCCTTGGCCTGATTTTCACTCTTGTCCTTTGCGGTGCTAGCACAGACAATGTCTGAACCTCCAACCTGCCACATCAGGAAGGAACCACCACCCATCTTCTAGGTCTCAGGTGAAGGAATGGCAGGGGACCAGGGAGGCAGAAGTGCACTTTCCCCACCGGGTGGGCCACAGACAGCGGGACAAAGGGACCTGGGGATTGAGGAGAAAGGTGGAGGGGTTCCTGTCTGCAGGTGGGGAGAGTTGAGAGGGCTCCTCCCCTCACACCTTCGTTGGCCAGGCTGTTGTGGGGTTCCAGGGTGGGACGCTTCCAGACCTAAAGTCAACACTGCCACAGTCTTCCCCCTCCTGGGGAGACACTGCCTGGGAGACCCCCAGCATCATCACCCTCCTACAGCCCCAGGCCACTTCCAGAGTTATGCTGACCCTCAGCATTGGGTCCAGGGTCAAGTGTACTTTTGAGAGGAGCCCAGACCCTGGATGTCCAGCTAATTCCTGCAAAGAGGGAGGAGAGAACTGGAGGAGAGATAAGACGTAGGGTCCAGGAGGGCCAGTGTCCCTGTAGGCAACTGCAGCTGCCTTCCCATCCCCAGGAGGAAAATTAACCAAAGTTGTGCAGGGCCTAGAGAGCAGGCAGTGGATGCCCACCACATCCCTTCAATGAACCGCGCTGGAGGAAGGCCCCCCATCCTTATTCCATCCCCCAAGCCCAGTGCCTGGGGGCCCTGCTGCCAGCTGGCTCGTGCCTCAGACGGTGGCAGTTCACTCTTGCCAGCATTTGGAACGCCAGGCAGTGCCGCTCAGGAAGGGCCCGAGGGCCAGCAGGAAGAGCCTGAGGGCCAGCAGCTAGGGCAGAGGTCCCGGTGGATACCAGCGGGCAGGAATACGCCAGGCGGAAAAACGCCCCAGGACGGGAGTATTCATCTGCTGAGAATGACCCCCGCTCAGGAGCCCCGGGTCCGCCGCAAAGTGTGGCCACCAGGCTTCTGGCTTCCTCCTGCCCTGGAGCCCTGGGGACCCCCTGCCCTGAGCACGGTGAGGAGGTGAGCGGGGGCGTGGGGGGCTGGGTGGGAGTGAGCGGTGGGGGGGTGGTGTGCGCAGGGCCCCAGCCCGGCGGGAACCCGACGGTCGCGTAGCTCCAGCCGGCCTGTCCCGAGGCCTCAAGCCCCCTGTGCCAGGGCCCGCACGTGCGCCAGCAGAGGACTGCGGCGCCTCAGCCCGCCCCACCTCGCGCATGGCCGCCGGGTGGGCGGACTCACCAGAGCTGGAGCGCGCAAGCAGGCTTGCGACCGGGGCCCGCGTGCGGCACATCAGCCCCCGCAGCGCCGCGCGCCCGGAGAGACCGCGCATGACTCCCTGCCCGCGAGTGCCGTCTGAGAGCGTAAGAGAGAGGCCCGGGGATGGAGGGGGAGGGGCAGAGGGAGGGAGGAGGGTGGAGGGAGAAAAGGAACCTGGGGAAGGGTTGGAGGGACAGAGGGAAGAGGGAGGAAGGGAAGGGGAGGGAGGTGGAGGGGCAGAGGGACAAAAGGAACCCGGGGAACGGGCAGCGGGAGAAAGGTAGGAGGGAGGGAGGGGAAGGGGGAAGAGGAGGAGGGGTGGAGGGAGGGAGAGCGGCGCAAGGCCCCCACGGCCCCTACCCTCGCGGCCCCACACCGACCCTGCTTCACTCAAGCGGCCTCGGGAAGTATTTAATGTCAATTTCTGTTAAAATCAGAAGAAAAAAATAACAATGATGACGAACACAGCATGGATTGTATTCGTCTTTATACCAACACAGTCCTTAAGTATCATTTTGAGTTCATGCAAGTCCTCCTGCGCCTGTCTTGGGCTGTACCCCGTCCTGGCAGCAGGACCTGCTTCTGGGGGCGGGGAGTGTCCTCCCACCTGAGTCTCCCTCGGAAATTACACCCTGCATCTGGAGAGGGTGGACCTGGATGGTCAGGCAAGGTCAGGCAGGGCATCTCTGCATTTGGATGGGGAAAATCCCACCTTTATTCTCAAGTGGACATGTAACTGCATTCCTCTAACTGAAGGAATTTAGCTTCCACTGAAACCCTTACGGTCCCTGTGACTTTATCGCAAGCAGAAATCACAGATATTCTCATTTACTATATTGTTCCAGTTGAGAAGGTGGCGCAATACTGTTTGAAATATGAGATCAATTGCAAGATCTTATGTAATGAGTTTTCGTTTTCTTTTTTTTTAATTTTATTTATTTATTTTTGGCTGCGTTGGGTCTTCGTTGCTGTGCGTGGGCTTTCTCTAGATGAGGTGAGCGGGGGCTACTCTTCGTTGGGGTGCACAGGCTTCTAAATGTGGTGGCTTCTCTTGTTGCGGAGCCCAGGCTCTAGGCACGCGGGCTTCAGTAGTTGTGGCACATGGGCTCAGTAGTTGTGGAGCACGGCTAAGTTGCTCCATGGCATGTGGGATCTTCCCGGACCAGGGCTCAAACCCGTGCCCCCTGCATTGGCAGACGGATTCTTTTCTTTTCTTTTTTTTTTTAATCTATTTTATTTTTGGCTGCGTTGGATGTTCGTTGCTGCATGCGGGCTTTCTCTAGTTGCGGGGAGCGGGGGCTAGTCCTCATTACAATGCGCGGGCTTCTCATTGTGGTGACTTCTCTTGTTGCGGAGCCCAGGCGGGCTCTAGGCGCGAGGGCTTCAATAGTGGTAGCACATGGGCTTCAGTAGTTGTGGCTCACGGGCTCTAGAGCGCAGGCTCACTAGTTGTGGCGCACGGGCTTAGTTGCTCCGTGGCATGTGGAATCCTCCCAGACCAGGGCTCGAACTCGTGTCCCCTGCATTGGCAGGTGGATTCTTAACCACTGCACCACCAGGGAAGCCCTGTAATGAGTTTTTGAAAAAGCATATATACTTCTTTATGCTGTTGTGGATGGAATTTTCTTAATTTCATTTTCAATTGTTCATTACAAGTGTATAAAAATACAATTGAGTTTTGTATATGGATCTTGTATCCAGAGACTTTGGTGAACTCATTTATTAATTCTAATAGTTTTTTAGTGGATTCCTCAGGATTTTGTACGTACAAGGTTATGTCATACAGGAATAGAGATAGTTTGACTTTTTCCTTCCCAATCTGGATGTCTTTTTTTTCATTTTATTAATTAATTGCTCGGCTAGAATCTTCAGTACAATGTTAAATACAAGTGACCTTCTTTTTCCACTGTCTTTTTTTTTTTTTCTTTTTTTAACTTTTTTACTTTGAAGCAATTCCAAAATCACAGAAAAGTTGCAAGAACAGTACAACACCTACGTCCCCTTCACTTTGATTCCACTGTTGTTGACATTTGACCACATTTGCTTTATTATTCTCTCTTTGTCTGTCTGTTTATCTTTCTCTATATTTTTATAGCATTTAAGAATAAGTCTCAGACATGATGATTATTGAATGTATATTTTTTTAAAACAAGGACAATCTCCTATATAACCACAGTAAATCCATGAAAATAAGGAGATTAATATTGATACAATACAACCACCCTACCTTCAAACTCCATTCAGATTTCTTTCCACTATCCCAATAGTCATTTATAGCAAATTCAGAAAATCAAACAAATATACAAGATGTACTTCTCTTCTTCTCTTTTCTTTCTGGTCCAGAATTTTTTTTTTTTAACATCTTTATTGGAGTATAATTGCTTTACAATGGTGTGTTAGTTTCTGCTTTATAACAAAGTGAATCAGTTATACATATACATATGTTCCCATATCTCTTCCCTCTTGCGTCTCCCTCCCTCCCATCCACTGTCTTAAGACAGGAGATTAGATTATTGTTTTGCAATATTTTTTTCTTTCTTAGTATAGACATTTACAGCTATAAATTTCCCTCTAAACACTGCATTAACTATATTCCATAAGTTTTGATGTGTCTTCATTTTCTTTCATCTCAAAGTATTTTCTGATTTCCCTTTTGATTTCATATACTCTAAAAACTACAAATCATTGTTGAAAGAAATTACAGAAAATCTAAACAGGATAAAAATCCCACATTCATGGATTGGAAGACTTAACATGTTAATATGTCAATGCTCCTCAAACTGATCTACAGATTCAACTCAATCCCTGTCAATGCTCCTCAAACTGATCTACAGATTCAACTCAATCCCTGTCAAAATCCTGACTTCTTTGTAAAAATTGATAAGTTGATTCTCGAATTCAGTGGGTTTGCAAGAGACCCAGAATAACCAGAAACTCCTGAAAAAGAACAAAGCAGGAGAACTCACACTTCCTGATTTCAAACTTAGCACAAAACAATAATAATCAAGTCAGTGTGGTACCAGCACAAGGATAGACATATAGACCAATGGAATAGAATTGAGAGTCCAGAAATAAAACCATACATCTATAGTCAACTGATTCTGGCGAGGAAGCCAAGACCATTCAATGAGAGACAGAATAGTCTTTTTAACAAATGGTGTTGCAGTAGCCAAGACATGGAAACAACCTAAATGTCCATTGACAGATAAATGGGTAAAGAAGATGTGATACACATATACAATGGAATATAACTCAGCCATAAAAAAGAATGAAATAATGCCATTTACAGCAACATGGATGGACCTAGCAATTATCATATTAAGTGAAGTAAGTCAGAAAGAGAAAGACAAATACCATATGATATCACTTATATGTGGGATCTAAAATATGACACAAATTAACTTATCTACGGGACTTCCCTGGTGGTCCAGTGGTTAGGACTCTGCGCTCCCAATTCAGGGGGCTCAGGTTCGATCCCTGGTCAGGGAACTAGATCCCGCATGCCACAACTAAGACCCAGTGCAGCCAAATAAATAATTTTTTTTTTTTTTAAAAAGACATGCACCACAATGTTCATTGCAGCACTATTTACAATAGCCAGGACATGGAACCAACCTAAATGTCCATCGACAGATGAATGGATAAAGAAGATGTGGGGACTTCCCTGGTGGCGCAGTGGTTGAGAATCTGCCTGCCAATGCAGGGGACACGGGTTCCCTGGTCTGGGAAGATCCCACATGCCGCAGAGCAACTGGGCCCATGAGCCACAACTACTGAGCCTGCACATCTGGAGTCTGTGCTCCGCAACAAGAGAGGCCACGATAGTGAGAGGCCCGCGCACCGCGATGAAGAGTGGCCCCCGCTTGCCACAACTAGAGAAAGCCCTCGCACAGAAACGAAGACCCAACACAGCCAAAAATAAATAAATAGATAAATAAGTTAAAAAAAAAAGATATGGCACGTATACAATGAGATATTACTCAGCCATAAAAAGGAATGAAACTGAGTTATTTGTAGTGAGGTGGATGGACCTAGAGCCTGTCATACAGAGTAAAGTAAGTCAGAAAGAGAAAAACAAATATCATATGCTAATGCATATATATGGAATCTAAAAAAAAAAAAAAAAGGTACTGATGAACCTAGTTGCAGGGCAGGAATACAGAGGTAAACATAGAGAACGGACTTAATGACATGGGGTGGGAGGGCGAAGCTGGGGCGAAGTGAGAGTAGCATCGGAGTATATTCACTACCAAATGTAAAACAGTTGGCTGGTGGGAAGCAGCAGGGAGACTGGCTTGGTGCTTTGTGATGACCTAGAAGGGTGGGGTAGGGAGGATGGGAGGGAGGCTCAAGAGGGAGGGGATGTGGGCACATGTGTATGCATATGGCTGATTTGCTTTGTTGTGCAACAGAAACTAACACGGTATTGTGAAGCAATTATAGTCCAATAAAAATGTATTTAAAAAAGTATCATTTTAAAAAATTAACTTATCTACAAAACAGAAGCAGACTCACCGAACAGACTTGTGGTTGCCAAGGGAGAGGAGGGTGGGGGAGGGATGGATTGGGAGTTTGGGATTAGCACATGCAAACTATTATATATGCAATGTGTAAACAACAAGGTCTTATTGCATAGCACAGGAAACTATATTCAATATCCTGTGATAAACCATAATGGAAAAGAATATGAGAAAGAATATATATATATAACTGAATCACTTTGATTCAGCACCTGAAAAGATGCTCAACATCATTAGTCATCAGGGAAATGCAAATCAAAACCCTGAGAGACAACTATATGCCCGCTAGCATGGCTAGAACCAAAAGGTCAGATAATAACCTGTGTTGGTGAGGATGTGGAAAAATTGGAACCCTCCTACATTACTGATGGAAATGTAAAATAATGCAGCGACTTTGGGAAATAGTCTGGCAATTTCTCAAATGATTAAAAATCGAATCATATGACTCAGAAATTCTATTTCTAGGTATATACCCAAAAGAAATGAAAGTACATGTCCACAAAAACTTGTACACAGATTTTCACAGCAACATTATTTATAGTAGCCAAAGGGTGGAAATAACCCAAGTGTCCATCAGTTGATGAATAGATAAACAAAATGTGGTCAGTCCATGCAGTGGAATAGTATTTGGCCATAAAAGGAAGGAAATACACATGCTGTAACCTGAATGAACTTTTTTTCCCCCTAACCACTGGACTGCAAGGGAATTCCCTTGAAGGAACCTTGGAAACATTATGCTGAGTGAAAGAATTCAGTCACAAAAGGCTGCATATTGTATGATTCCATTCATGTGAAAGTACAGAATAGGGAAGTATACAGAGACAGAAAGTAGTATTAGTGGTTGCTTAGGGCTGGGGGTGGGGAGTGGTGGGGGAATGAGAGGGTGATAGCTAAAGGGTATGGAGCTTCTTTTTTTAATTATTTATTTATTTTATTTTATTTTTGGCTGCTTCAGGTCTTAGTTGCAGCACGCAGGATCTTCAATGCGGCGTGCGGGCCCTCTAGTTGAGGCGTGCGGGCTTAGTTGCCCTGCAGCATGTAGGATCTTAGTTCATCGATCAGGGATTGAACCCGCATCCCCTGCATTGGAAGGCAGATTCTTAACCACTGGACCACCAGGGAAGTCCCTGGAGCTTCTTTTTAGGAGATGAAAATGTTCTAAAATTGACTGTGGTGATGGTTACACATATGTGTGAGTACACCAAAAATCATTGAATTGTAAATTTTAAATGGGTGAATGGTTTAGTATGGAATTATTTCTCAACAAAGCTGTTTTTTCAAAGATGAAAAAGCAAAAAATAAGAAAAGAAAAAACAAAAAAAGACCAAAAAAATGAAAAAGCATGTATTATTATGTCACATATTTTAAATGTCTTGAGACATCTTAGCTATTTCATCAAACCACTTCCAACCCTGCACAGGTCAGGCCCTACACTGCTCTGGGACTCTGAGGCTGCTGTAGCCCAGCCCCAGACTGATCCCTGTTCCCAGAGACAGTGCAGCACATGGCTCACGCCCCTGCTCTGTGCAAGGTGGCCACTTCCTGTTGGGAGGAGAGCCTGCTTCCCCACCCCCTTTGCATCTGGGCTGGCCCTGTGGCTGGTTGTGTCTGCACAAACGCTGGGTAACATCCTCATCTGGGCCTTAGAGATCTGCACTTCTGCCTTTGCCGTTTGGGATGCACGGGCTTGGACTTTCCTTTCCATGTAAAGAAGCCTAAGGCAGCCACAGAGAAAGAGAAAGAAAGAGCCACCAGCCCCCAGCTTATCCCTACCAAAGCACCAGAAGTGTGGGTAGTCATCTCGAGAGTTCCAGCCCCAGCTTATGCCTCAAGGAGCAGAAGTGCCACCAGCTGAACCCTGCCCAACTCCGACTCAGCAAAGAGTCAGCAGAAAATATCCTGGCTGTTGGTTGAAGCCGTTGAGATTTGGGGTAGTTTGTTGAGATGCCTCCCACTCAACCCAGCCTGGCTCAACTGAGCTCATCTGAGATGTGGAATCCCTTGGCTTCTCAGTGGCCAAGCCAGGGCTCAAGTAGAAGAGTGGCCCTAGGTCCACTGCTCCTCCGACCACAGTTCCCTGCATCCTCTTCTGGCCAGGATCTGTGCAGCTTCTGTGTGAAGACTTCAGGCTCACAGGTGGCTGGCTGAGTGAGTTAGGACACCTGAGTTTCGACCCTGGTCCTTCTCCTAAGGCTACAGCTTTACCCGCTCTGAGCCCCGTCCCCTCCTCTGTAAGGTGCTGCTGACGGTGCCTCAGGGAATAGGGTTCTGGCACGTGGGCTGCTTCTTGCTCTGTCCTGTCTTGTCCTGTCCCCTCTGGTCCCTGTTCCTGTCCCTCTCCTGCACCCTGACGCCCTCCTCAGGCTTCCAGACCCACTGCCACTGTGCCAGATGGGATTGCTGGGAGATTTACCTCCCCTAGAGGCAGAGATGTGCACCCTGCATCTCCCTGGCCCCCATATTGCAACAGTTCTGGGGTGCCTTCAGAGGTTCCCGAGAGATCAGGCCAGAGTTCCATGACCTGGGCCTCCTTCTTTTCCCTTTCCAGACCCAGTTCCTACTCCCCCTGAGTGTTCTCTGGGACCACATCCTAAAACATCGTTTTCACATTTTCACACAGGTCCACATCAGGGTCCACCTCCAGGAAACCCAGCCTCAGACAGGAAGATACCAGAAGGAAGCACTTTATGACCACATTTGATACAGCAGAGCACAAATACGAGGCTGTTCATTTCTCCTCTGATGCTGACTCTCCTCCCGCGTCCGGCACTAAACGTGGAAGCACTTTATCAATACATTTGCTCGGTATTTATTTCTCCGTGACCGCATTGCTCCCTTCTAGACTCTCCTCTCCCATCTCTTGAGGAGTAGATCTCATAGCCCTCAGATCATTTTCAGTTGTTACAGGTCCAGTTTCACGTGGGTTAAAACCCCCACCATGTATCCACCTGAAGAGTCTTTTCTCTCCTTCCCCCAAGCCGGCCGGGTTTGGTCCAAGTGAGGCTGGTCTGCAACAACGTCCTTTCTCTCAATCTCTGTCCTGATCTGGTGCATGACTTTCTTGTCTCCAAGTTGTTCACATTCAGCTTCCTCCTGGCAAGGCAGCCCTAGTTCCTTCTGAGGCTTAGGACGACAGACATCTTGTCTCGGACCCTGCACCCCTGAGCCCTTCAGATAGAGCCAGGGCCCAGGGCCAGTGGTCAGCTGTCCTCACCTTGACCCACAGACCCCAATCAATGTTCCAACAGGATTGTTTTGTGGTCTCGAATTACAATATGGAAATGCAAGGGACCTGACTACCCAGACTCTCTGAAGAAGATGAGGATGAGAGGGCTTGTTCTGCAAGCTATCAGTCCTCGTTACATTGCTGTAATAATTCCAACCGTGTGTTGGCCCAGGTATTGACAAGTAGACCAAGGGAACAGGATAGAGAACCCAGAAACAGACTCATACATGTACGAGCACCGAATATATGATTGAGGAGCCACTGCAGATCAGTGGGAAATGCAGACTTTTCAATAAACATTGCTGGCTCAATCAGGTATCCATATAGAAAAAGAGAGAGAGAGACCTAATCCTACATACACAGAAATAAATTTCAGGTAGAGTAAAGGCCTAAATATGAAAGGCAGATCTATAAAGCTTTCAGAAGGTAAGAAACTATAAGCAAGACCTTTTTTTTTTATTTTTATTTATTTATTTATTTATTTTTATTTATGGCTGTGTTGAGTCTTCGTTTCTGTGCGAGGGCTTTCTCTAGTTGCGGCAAGTGGGGGCCACTCTTCATCGCGGTGCGCGGGCCTCTCACTATCGCGGCCTCTCTTGTTGCGGAGCACAGGCTCCAGACGCGCAGGCTCAGTAATTGTGGCTCACGGGCCTAGTTGCTCTGCGGCATGTGGGATCTTCCCAGACCAGGGCTCGAACCCGTGTCCCCTGCATTGGCAGGCAGGTTCTCAACCACTGTGCCACCAGGGAAGCCCTAAGCAGGACCTTTTAAGAGGAAGAATTTCTTTAGGCACAAAAGGCACTAATCATAAAGAAAATGATTGACAAATTCAACTACATTAAAATGAAGAACTTCATAAAAAACACCATGAAGACATTAAAATGGCCCAAATCTAAAACACTGACAATACCAAATGCTGACAAGAATGTAAAGCAACAGGAACACTAGTTCATCACTGGTGGAAATGCAAAATGTAACTAACAGTTACTTTGGAATATATTCTGGTGGTTTCTTTTTTTATTTTTTTAAATTTTTATTTATTTATTTATTTATTTTTGGCTGTGTTGGGTCTTCGTTTCTGTGCGAGGGCTTTCTCCGGTTGCGGCGAGCGGGGGCCACTCCTCATCGCGGTGCGCGGGCCTCCCACCATCGCGGCCTCTCCTGTTGCGGAGCACAGGCTCCAGACGCGCAGGCTCAGCTGTCGTGGCTCACGGGCCAAGTCGCTCCGCGGCATGCGGGATCCCCCCAGACCAGGGATCGAACCCATGTCCCCTGCACTAGCAGGCAGACTCTCAACCACTGCGCCGCCAGGGAAGCCCTCTGGTGGTTTCTTACAGAGCTAAACATACTCTTACCATGTGCTGCAGCAATCATTATACTTGGTATTTACTCAAATGAGTTGAAAATGTATGTCCCCAAAAAAGTGCACATGGATGTTTATACCAGCTTTATTCATAATTGCTTTATTCATAAATTGCCAAAACTTGGAAACAACCAAGATGTCCTTCAGTAGGTGAATGGATAAATAAACTGTGGTGCATCCAGACAGTGGAATATAGTTCAGCAATGAAAAGAAATACGGGGGACTTCCCTGGTGGCCCAGTGGTTAAGAATCTGCCTGCCAACGTAGCAGACACGGGTTCGAGCCCTGATCCGGGAGGATCCCACATGCCACGGAGCAACTAAGCCCATGCGCCACAACTACTGAGCCTGCACTCTAGAGCCCACGAGCCACAACTACTGAGCCCGCGTGCCACAACTACTAAAGCCCGCCCGCCTAGAGCCCGTGCTCCGCAACAAGAGAAGCTATCGCATTGAGAAGCCTGTGCACCGCAATGAAGGGTAGCCCCTGCTCGACGCAACTAGAGAAAGCCCGGGCACAGCAACGAAGACCCAACACAGCCAAAAATAAATAAATTTAAAAAAAAAATTAAAAGAAAAAGGAGAAAAGGTGGGGAGTAGATGAAACAAAGCTGTCAAAATGTTGATGATTGTTGAACTGGGGTGATAGGTATGTGAGGGCTTGAGTGTATTATTTGATTTCAGTATATGTTTGAAAATTTCTATAATAAAAGGTAAAAAACAAAACAGGTCTTTAAAAAAAAAAAAAAAGAAAAAAAGAAATGTGCCATCAAACCCTGAAAGGACATGGAGTAAACTTAAATGCATATTACTTAGTGAGAGAAGCCAGTTCGGAAAGGCTATATACTGTATGATTCTGACTATATAACATGCTGGAAAAGGCAAAACTCTGGAGACAGTAAAAAGATCAGTGATTGCCAGGGGTTGGGCGCTGGAAACGATGAACAGGCAGAGCACAGAGGATATTTAGGGCAGTGAAACTACCCTGTATGGTACTATAATGATAGATACATGTCATTATATATTTGTCCAAACCCATAGAATGTACAATACCAAGAGTGAACCTTAATGTAAGCTATGGACTGTGGTGATTAGGATGTAGGTTCATCAGCTGTAACAAATGACCACCCTGGTGGGGGATGGTGATATTGGGGGAGGCTGTGCATGTTTGGGGGTAGAGGGTATATGGGAACTCTCTGCACTTTCTGCTTAACTTTGCTATGAATCTAAAACTCTTAAAAATAAAATATAGGGGCTTCCCTGGTGGCGCAGTGGTTGAGAATCTGCCTGCCAATGCAGGGGACACGGGTTCGAGCCCTGGTCTGGGAAGATCCCACATGCCGCGGAGCGGCTGGGCCCGTGAGCCACAACTACTGAGCCTGCGCGTCTGCAGCCTGTGCTCCACAACAGGAGAGCCTGCGATAGTGAGAGGCCCGCGCACCGCGATGAAGAGTGGTCCCCACTTGCCACAACTAGAGAAAGCCCTCGCACAGAAACGAAGACCCAACACAGCCATAAATAAATAAATAAATAAATAAAAATTTAAAAAAAATAAAATAAAATAAAATAAAATATATTAAATACACACACACAGACCATGAAGAAAGAAAAAGACAAGTCACAGGACAGGAAAGAATATTTCCACCACTTAAAACCTATGCACGTCTAGGGCTCTATGACCAGAAATCAGTGAGTAAAAGACCAATGGCCCAACAGCACAGCAAATACTTGAAGATTCATTTCTCCAAAGAGGAAATTTTAACAGCTAGTAAATAACGCAAAGGTGCTCAGCCTCAGGAGTAATCAGAGAAACGCAAATAAAGTCATGGTACAAATCTCCAAGTCTGAAAATTCCGGATATTAGCAAGGATGTGGACCACTGGAACTCCTCAGTGCTAGTGAGAATCTCAGCTGACCAAACCCCTTTAGGTGAACAGCGTGGAGTTACCAAGAAAGGGAAGAGACAAGCTACAGAGCCAGAGAAAGTATTTGCAACTCATAAGTCTGATCAGGGTCTAGTATGAAGAATTTACGAAGAACTCTTACAAGTTAATAACAGAAAACGACTCCGCCCACACCCTCCCGTAACCCTCTCCCCTGGAGTGTGGGCTGCACCCAGTGACAAGGAGAAAACAGCAGGAGATGGGAGGTTGCCTTCAGGATTGGTGACCAGACCCCGCTGATCTGCTTCTTCCTTTCTCCTTCCCCCCATCCTGCGTGGAGCTCCAGCTGCGCTACGGGCAGGTCCACTTGACAAGGAACCCAGGTCTCTGGCCAACAACCAGTGTGGACCTGAGGCCACAGCCACGGATGTGAGTTTAGAAGCAGATCCTACCCCAGTCCAGCCTTGAGGTGACTGAAGCCCTGGTTGACACTTTTGCAGCCTGACTAAGGATGAGGTGGGTGGGGAATGAGGGGCGACAGCCTTGGATTTCTGGGACATTCCTGCTTGGAGAGACCCTGCCCTGCAGGGTGAGAGGAGGGGGCAACCCAGGAGAACCAGACTCCGTACCAGCCCTGCTGCTGCTGTCTCCTTGCCCTACACCGGCTCTCTGGCTGTTTCTAATCTTGTGCCTCTTTGGGTAAACGTGGAAGTTTCCAGGTTGCCCCTTCCCCATCACCTGCAAACCAGCAGCCTCTCAGAAGACCCTGAGTCTGATTTTAACTGATTTCTAGATACCTAATTATTGTTATAGATTTCTAATTTAATTCCATTGTGGTCAGAGAACATATTCTGTATCACCCAAATTCTTTGAAGTTTATGGAGAACTGTTTTTTTAAAAATTATTTATTTATTTGGCTGCGGTGGGTCTTAGTTGCGGCATGCGGGCTCCCAGCTATGTTATGCAGGATCTAGTTCCCGAATCACGGATCGAACCCAGGCCCCCTGCATTGGGAGCACAGAGTCTCAACCACTGGACCACCAGGGAAGTCCCTTGACGCTCTTTTTATAGGTGCATACATATTTATTTCTTCCTTATTAATTGACCCTTTTATGGTTATGAAAAAAAATTTTTTTTGGTGATACCTTTTGTCTTGAAGTCCACCTTATCTAATAGAAATATAGGCACTCCAGTTTCTCATGTTTATTATTGCATGCTGGGTCTTTGTCCATCCGCTTACTTTCAACCCATCTGTGTCTTCTTGCTTTTTAAAAAATCCAGCCTGATCATCTCTGCCTTTTAATTGGAGTGTGTAGTCCATGAATAATTAATGTAATTATTGATATGGTTGGAGTTAGATCTCCTATTTTATTATTTGTTTTGTGTTTGCTCCCTCTGATTTATATTCTTTTCCTCCTTTCCTGACCTCTTTCGGATTAAATGAATATTTTTAAATACCATTTAATTTATTTATTGGATTTTTAGGTATACCTTAGCATTATTTTTATACTGGTTGCTCTAGGGATTGTAATTACATCCCTAACATTTCACAGACTATTTAGAATTTATACTGTGCCACTTCATGTAAGATGCAGGAATCTTGCAACCATGTAGGTCTGTTTTCTCCTTCCCCCTGTCCTGTCTGCTCCATTGTTTCTGAAGAGAAGTCATACATTGTTTGAATTGTTATTCCCTTGAATGTAATTTTTCTCTGGATGCTTTCAATATTTCTTCTTTTTGTTTGGTTTTCAGTAGTTGACTATTATGTGCCTGGGTGTGATTTTCTTTGTACAATTTCTTCTTAGGATTCACTGAGCTTCTTGAATCTGTACATTAATGTCTTTCACCAAATTTCACATGTTTTTTTCTGCCTCGTTCTATTCTTTTGGGACTCCAACTTTAAACATGTTAGACCTCTTTTCACCCCTGCTCGGGTCATTGCAGGGGGAGCCAGTGTGGGTGGCTTCTTCTCGGAGCTGGGGTCCCAGGTAGCCTCACCCCACTCTGCCAGCCCAGGGAAGCTGGTGAGGGCTGCCAAGGGGGAGCACTCAAACCAGAGCATCACTCTCAGGGCATCCTGCCCTGGCAACATCTTCTGCCCCTGTCACCCACTGCCACCAGTGGACCACTTTCATCTTTCTCATCTTCTCCTGTAAATTGCCGGGTTATGGGATATTTCCAGTGTCTTCTTTTGGACTGTCTTTTTTTCAGTGTGTGAATTTCCTTTCTATCTTAGGTATATTCACCTTTTATCACACATAGCACATGTTTTCTCCCATTTGTCTTTTGACTTAATTGATGACGTCTATCCTTTCACACTTTTTTATAATTACATAGCATTTTTAAAAATGTAGTCAAATAAGTAACTTTTTCTTCATGTTCCCCGGTTCCCTGTCTTGCTCAAGAAATTCTTTCCCATGCCTGTATTCTAGGGGACATGTTCTAGTTTCCTTTTAATATTTTTATCATTTTATTCTTTTTTTTTAAATTTTGTTGGATTATAGCTGATTTACAGTGTTGTGTTAGTTTCAGGTGTACAGTAAAGTGAGTCAGTTATACATATACATATACATATATCCACTCTTTTTTAGATTCTTTTCCCATATAGGTCATTACAGAGTATTGAGTAGAGTTCCCTGTGCTATAAAGTAGGTCCTTATTAATTATCCATTTTATATATAGTAGTATGTAAATGTCAATCCCAATCTCCCAATTTATCCCTCCCCCCTCTTTCCCGCCTAAAAATATGGAACGCTTCACGAATTTGCGTGTCATCCTTGTGCAGGGGCCATGCTAATCTTCTCTGTATCGTTCCAATTTTAGTATATATGCTGCTGAGGCGAGCACTATCATTTTATTCCTGACAGTTGACAACCTGATCCAGTTGGAGTTCATTTTTCTGTGTAGTGTGAGGTAGGATACAGAACCGTGTATTCGCAAGACCTCCAGAAGGGGCCTCCTGCCACTGGGCCTGTTTCCATCTTCAGATGAGGCCTCCCAGGTGGGTCCTTTCCATTTTTTACAAAATATTTATTTATTTATTATTTAGGCTGCGCTGGGCCTTAGTTGTGGCATGCGGGACCTTTTTGCGGCATGCATGTGGGATCTAGTTCCCTGACCAGGGATTGAACCCTGGCCCCCTGCATTGGGAGCATGGAGTCTTACCCACTGGACCACCAGAGAAGTCCCTCCTTTCCATTATTAATACTCTGTTACTTAGCAGAGTTCTCCTGAGCCCCCTAGATGGAGCACCGATGCCTCCTCTCCTGCCTGCTTGGGGAGCTTGGCCCGGGAGCCTCACACTGAGGTGACCCTCAGAGTGGGTAGGGCTGGTGGGGGACCGCTGAGCCCAGCCTGGGGCAGGGATGGATCTCGGCTGGAACAGTCTGCGGGGCTCAGTGCTGACCACAGCTGCTGTCCCCAGCATGATCTGGGTCAGTACAGTGCACTAAAATCGAAGCTCAGCAAAATCCAGAATTGGTCTCTGTCCCTTTAAATTGAGAACCTGGGAGCCCCCTGCGGCCACGGGTGAGGGGGGTCCAGCCTAGATTCCAGAGGAATAAAGGGTCTCTTTCAAGGGTTCACACCTGGGGCTTCCTCCCCCCACCCTCCCGCCATGCCTCACCCCCCTTACCCCCCAGCATTCAGTGGCCTTGGGCTCCCCGGGTCAGCTTCTCTTCCCTCCCGACCGGTAAACCCTCACGCACGCGCGCGCACACGCACACGTACAAAGTTCGAAAGGTGCAAACAGGTATAGCCCCTCTTCCCAATCCTCAGCCACAGGATTCCCTTCCCTCCCCGGCTGCTGGATGCTTCCAGGCAGTCTATGTCTTTAAGACATGCAAATTAAAAAAAATTTTTTTCTACAAAAATGGTAGCTTTCTGAACACATTATTCTGCCCTTCCCTTTTTTCAGCTAATGGTCCCCCTGGTAGACCATTCCCAATTAGTACACAGAGCTTCCTGGTTTTCCTTTTACAGCCCACTGGATCAGTGTTTATAATATCACAGTGTTTGAATTTCGATCTGGGTACCCATGACTCTAATGCCCATTCCCTCATTACCAATATCTGGGTGCATGCTGCACTCGAATGCAGCCTCACGCCTCTGTGACCGTATCTGCAGGGAAAATGCACAGCGGTGGCAGGACTGAGGCTCCCGGGAGGCTCAGCAAACCTAAGAAAGTCTGTGGGCAATGCCACCCTTTCGGTAGGATCAAATTTTTTGATCTCTGCAGATTTGTTAGGTGAAAGAAGAAAAGCCTCTGGGTGCTTTTCAGTTTGCATTTCTCTAAGGAGGGAAATATTCATCTGCATATCCTTTCTAGGAATCTTCTCTGGTGGTTTGCTGTGGGAGAGTTGATATTTCTTATTTACTTGTAGGAACTCTTTATAAGTAGTAATCTCATTAAGATCGGCCCTTTGTGATGTGAGTTGCAAGTGTCCTCCCATTTGAGGCTTGTTTTTTGAGTTTGGTTATGCAGTTTTGCTCGTAGCTGAATTTCTATCTTGCCTCTAGCCTACTGGGTCACATGTAGAAAAGCCTTCGCTTCCCCTAAACTGTGAAAGTTTCCCCATGTTCTCTTCCAGTCCCTCCATCGTTTCCTTTTCACGCTGAAATCCTTAATCTGTTGGAATCTACCCGGATGTCAAGGGTGAGTGAGTCCCACCCACTGACGTGAATCGCCACCTTCACAGTGTACGAAATATGTACAAGGAGCCTTTTCATTTTTCCATTAAAGTGTTTTTCACACATACTCGTAGCGCCTTTGTGGTGTGACGCGCCGGGAGGCCGGCCGGGGAGTCCAGCTCCGGGAGGCAGGAGCCGGCGCAGGCTGGCCGGACCTCGCGCGGCGCCTGGCCCACGAGCAGGGACCGAAAGACACTCGCGTCCCGGGGTCCCCGCAGCGCGTCCAGAAAGCATGTGGGGACACTCCGCGGCCGCTTCGAATCTCCTGCGCGTTCCAAGTCACGCCCCACCATTTCTCCCTCTGAACCAAGACCCCCTCGGCTCCCGGGGTCCCGCGCCACCCTTCGCCCCCATTCCTCCCTCCGCCCCACGTGTCCTGCGACCCTCCACTCCATCCCGCCCCGCCTCCCCCACCTGCGCACTGTCGCGGGCCCGAATTCCCCACCAGTCTGGACCTCCCTCCGACCCATTTTCCCTGCGCGCCCTCTTGGTCCCCGCGTCGCCCCCCGCCCCGCGTCGCCCCCCGCCCCGCATCCTCCTTCAGATCGCCTTCCCCGCGCGCCCCCCGAGCCCAGCTCAGCGCCGTGCGCCCGGCGCCCCTCTCCGGCCCAGCTCGCGGCGGGGCGGGGCCTCTCAGGCGGAAGTGCCCGGGGCGCCGGCGGCTGGGACCGGCCCGGACGATGGGAACCCAGGGCAGAGGCGGCGGCTGGGGCCGCAGTGGCGGCCGTGGCTGCCCGAGCGGCGGCGGGGGTGGGCGGCCGGGTACGCGGGTCGGGTAGCGCCGGGCCGAGCGCGGAGCCATGCGCCGGGCTGGGACCGGGACCGGGGGCGCGGCGGTGGCGGTGGCGGTGGCGGTGCCGCTGCTGCTGCTGCTGCTGCTGCTCGCTCGGTCCCCGCCTGTCGCCGCCGGCGACGGCAAAAAGAGCGGTGAGCGAGCGCGGACCCGCGGGCGCCATCCCGGGGGCTCGGGCTGGGGGGCGGAGGGAGCAGCGGGGGGAGCGGCCGGGATTGTGAGTCACCTGGGGGCACCTGTGCGCTCACCTGGCGCGGACGTAGGGCCCAGGTCCCCACCCTGGGTTGGGGGCGCAGGGCGGCCCCTTCCGGGGCACCGAGTGTGAGAGCGGGCGGTAGAAGGGACACCCGCGCCCCCTCCTCTGTCCCCGGGGCCGGGTTCGGCCAGACGGTCCCCTTGGAGCGAGTCCTCCCTTCCTTCCTGCTCCTCCTCCTCCCAACGGGATCTGGTCGGGCACGAGCCTCGCACACCAGGACGTGGAGGTGAAGTGGCCCAGGGGGACTCTTCTGGGACTCCAGGAGCTGCGGGGGGGAGCTGTGAGCCCCTGGGAAGAAACGTTGGGCCGTGGGATTCCCGGGTCCCCATCTGGTCTGGGAGAGGGCCAGTGTTGGGAAAAAGTTGCTTAGATCCTAAAGTAGCAGCCGGGGTGGGTGTAATGCCTCCACCCCTCCCAAGGTGACCACCACCCTACTGCAGTCACTTTCAACAGCTGGCCTTGCTTGTTGGAGGCTAGACTCCCAGTCGTCCTCAGAACCCTAGCAGGCCAGAGTGGTTCTGAGAAATGGGCACCTCTGTGTTGTCTGGGAACTTCCACTCCCTTTGATGAAGGCCCAAGGAGGTGGCTAGACCAGAAGGTGCTGTCCTTGGGGTTCTGCAGGACACCTGAGGATGCTGAGTAAACTGCCTGATTCCTGAGGCCTTGGGCTCTCTGGTGGCCAGG
This sequence comes from Balaenoptera acutorostrata, assembly GCF_949987535.1. Lineage (NCBI taxonomy): Eukaryota > Metazoa > Chordata > Mammalia > Artiodactyla > Balaenopteridae > Balaenoptera > Balaenoptera acutorostrata. The sequence goes on from NC_080078.1 coordinate 39,592,368, forward strand.
CTGGTGGGGCTGGGAGGGCCCAGATGCCCCACCAGGCAGTAGGCAGCTTACCCAGAACAGCCTTGGGCTGGTTCCCAGCCCATCCCCCCTTCTCTGAAATCTTGCTTCTCCAAGCTCCTGTTTCTTTGAGGGTTGTGCCTCTGGTTTCTGAGCTTGGCACAGCTTGAAATGAAAGGCAGTTTCCCCGAGATGGGCCCCTGATGAAATTGCTCCATCGGGTACCGATGAGAAAGTCATCCTTACTTTCTCCTTTCCCCCTTTTCCGGGATCAGGGCTAGGTGAGGGGTCACTGATGAAGAGTTTATGGAGATGGAAAATCTGGGGCAGCCGCTCACCTCCCAGGCCTGCTAAAGTGATCCTGGTTTCTGTGTGATCCTGGCTTCTGGGGTCTCTGGGTGGGCGGGGTCTCCGCACTGTGTGCCTGTCCTGGTTTGGAGGATGTGGGACAGGGTGCCCTTACTAGGGTTCCCAGGACAGGCTCAGGGACTTTCTTTCTCCTACCCCCAGCCCTGTGTCCTTGGAGGGGGTTGTGGGCAGAGCAGGTGTGCATGTGGCTGGAGCTCCCTGATATCAGAAATGTGTCTTCCACATCTGGCTCAGATGGAGACCTGCAGAGCTGGGGGTGGGGTGCTGGAGGGGCTGTGTGGCCTGGGAATGGGGACCCCTAGGTCTTAGGGTGATCTCTCTTATCTCTCATGCACCTGGTGAAACTTCACAGCCACCAGCTGGGTTGCAGGTGTCCAGGGCTGGCAGGGGCCAGAGGACCTGGCCACTCTCTGGTCAGGGGGCTGCACACTGCAGCGGGACCTCCCCTGCCCGGCCCCATCTAGAAGCTGGGTGCCCGGTGGGCTGGCTGACTGTTTCTCTAAGGCCCTGTGGTCCTGGGGTGGGGTGGGGTGGGGTGGGGGAGGGCTACAGCAGCCTCAGGAGAAAGTTTGTATTAGCTCAGTGGCTTCTAGTCTCCTGGCACTCAGGCCACAGTTGGCAGTTGGGACTTGGTGGCCAGTAGACACCTGGAAAGCCTGGAGTGTGTCCTATGTGATGCCTACCCCTGCCCAGCCCCCAATACTGGGCTCCTCCGAGCTCAGACTGGCTTTGCAAGTGGGCTGCTATCTTTTCTCAGGGTGTTTCCATGGTAGGGTACGGAAGCTGGCAGGAAAGCCAGCTGCTCACCTGGTTCCCTTACCTGCTCACCTGGCCCACCTGGAAGGGCCCGGGCTTGCTGCTGGGGTGGTGTGAGTTGCCAGTTTCCCAGTGGGGCAGGGGGAGGTACCCAGCTCAGAGGAGAGGGAGACCACACCCTGCTGTGTCCACAATGCATTTCTTCTTAAAGCACTTTAACATCCATTAACCATGGAGGGAGGGGCAGCCAAAGGGAGGTGCTGTCCGACTCAGCCAACTCAGAGGAAGCTAGGACCCAGAGAGGGGAAAGGATGGTCAAGGTCACAGGAGAACAAGGCCTGAGCTGGCGCTGGGGCCATTCCTACCATGCAGCCCAGGTGCCTTGTCAGCCACCCCTGGGACACAGAGAGCACCAGAGCATGCCTGTTCTGTGGGAGGCCTTAGAGGGAGGGTCTGAGTGGGCACCCTCACCCACTCATTGGGCAGGTGGTTACACCATGGGCCCCAGACACATGCTCCAGCAGTTAATGGACACTCCCAGGAGGGCCCTAATCCTGGGTGGGGCCGCAGGCCTCTGTGCCCAGTCCCAGCAGACCTTCAGAGCTGGTCTGGGAAAGGCTGGCATGACAAAAGGGGGCTGCAAGTGCAAACTTTTTGGAGTGTGTGGGGGAGGGCAGCTGGGGAGCCATGGAGGTGGGGGCCTGGGAGCCACTGCCAGGACTGGGGCGCAGGGGAGCCCTGGGCTGGGGCCACTCTGCAGGGGCTTGTGCCCACTGGAGCTGGGGGTAGCCATTCCAGCCTAGGTCCCTTCCCCACAGGGTCTCTGCCTGCCTCCTGTCTGGGTGAGGAGGGATGACGGCTCTGGTGCAACTGTATCCCAAATCATGGCCTGAGCAGGTGGCCAGCCTCCAGACCTGGACTCCCTGGCCTGTCCAGTGGAACCAGGATCAAGGATGCTGGAGCTGGGGAGGCTCAGAGGAGGTGGGGGAGAGTGTCCTGGCGTCTAGTGCCCAGGGCAGTTGTGGGGGCTCCCGCCCTGACCACTTCCTGTGCCCTTCAGACTCCATCCCTCAGCCCTGGATGTGCCAGGGCTGCAGTGGAGGGAGGGGAGCGGGGGCTGTGACCAGTGTGGAGAGGAGCTGCCCTCTGAGTGGGGCTCTTCCTGCTTCTAATGTCTGAGACCGTTGGGGTGATCGGTGTTGGGTGGCTGTGGGACTCGTTGATAAGGGGTGGCTGGTGGGTGGGATGTGGAGATCTGGGGAAAGTTGGCAGAGGAATGGCTGTGGGGGACTGAGCCTGTGAGCTAGAGATCGTTGGCAGGGCTGGAGGGGTTTAGAAAGATGGATGTGTGGACGTGAGTGGGAACGTGATGCCTGAGTGAAAACTTCTGAGCCCTGGGCCCTTGCCAAGGGCTGGGGGGGAGCAGTGACCTTTCCGAGGTCAGAGTGGGCATGCCAGGCATCCCAGGGGCTCCATGGCTTCCCTCGCCCCTTCTCTCCGGCCCAGGCCAGGCATGAGGGCCTCCATCTTCTCCCCAGGGGAGGGGGATCCTGGGCACCCTGGCCTGGCTGACAGCACCTTCTCCACAGATGCCAGGCTGGTGTCGGAGCAGTTTTCGCAGGCCCCGCAGAAGCTGGCTTTCTACAGCTGGTATGGCAGCGCCAGGCTCTTCCACTTCCGGGTGCCCCCAGACACAGTGCTGCTGCGCTGGCTGCTGCAGGTGTCCAGGGGCAGTGGCCCCACCTGCACCAACATGGAGATCACTGTGTAGGTGCCTGTCCGCCACCCCCGCCCCCGCCTGAGCCGCCTGGGCCGACACCTGAGCCTGCCCTGCTCTCCCTGCCTCCAGGTACTTCCGCTACGGTGCCCCTCCCGTCATCAACCCACTGGGCACCAGCTTCCCTGACAACACCTCCGTTCAGCCCTCCTTCCTCCTCAAGATGCTGCACAGCAACGCCTCCGTCAACATCTCCCACCCAGCACCCGGGGACTGGTTTGTGGCCGCCCACCTGCCCCCCTCATCCCATAAGATTGAGGTGAAGGTAAGGGGGCTCCCTCCAGGGACAGGGGGTGGGCAGGACCCCACAGTGCATGAATGGCCAGTCCCTATTTTTCATCTCCCCAGGGCAGACTTTGCTCAGGGCTCTGCTGCCCAGCCCTGCCACTCCACCCTAGGGCTCTATGGTCCAGCCCTGACACCCTCCCCCCGCAGGCTCTCTGGTCCAGCCCCGCCTCCCCCAACCCTAGGGCTCTCTGGTCCAGCCCTGCTGCCCCCTCCTGCTTCCCCTTCTCCCCTGTGCCTGCTCTCTCCTTAGGGCTTTGTTCCCACCTGTGCCTACATCTTCCAGCCTGACATGCTGGTCGTGCGAGTGGTCGAGGTCTCCATCCTGGAGCCTGACGTGCCCTTTCCACAGACCCTCCTCTCCCACCCCAGCTACCTCAAGTGAGTGGAGGTTTGGTGGAGTGGGTGGTACTGCTGTCCTCACTGTGGGTGAAAGCGGTGGGTCTGTGTCTCTGGGTCGTGCTAAGAAGTGGGGGCCAGGTGTCTCGCCCCCTTTGGCTACCACTCTGAGGGTGAAGTATACGGGGAGGTTGGTTGAAGCCGCAGAGCCCAAGTGAGGCCGTATCCCCTTGGCTGCAGAGTCTTCGTCCCCGAGTACACCCAAGAGCTGCGGCTGGAGCTGCAGGGCTGTGCATCCAACGGGAGCCTGGGCTGCCCTGTGAGCCTCACCGTGGGCTCGGCCACCCTGCCTGGAAACTTCCAGAAGGTGCTCACTTGCAGCGGCCCCACCCAGGCCTGCCGCCTGCTGCTGCCCTCACCACCCTGGGACCGGTGGCTGCAAGTGACGGCCAAGAGCCTCGCCGGGCCCCGTGTGTCCGTGGCTTTCAGTGCTGTGGCTGCCCTCACAGGTGGGCTGAGCGGGGAGATGGCTCTGCCCCCTGCCTTCCGCCCTCAGGCCTTCCTCCAGCTGAGCTCCTTGTGGTCCTGACAGCCTGCAGGCCGTGGAGTGTGAACTTCCAGCACCTTCTGCAGAGCAGCCCAAACCAGAGCAGCAACGCCTCCACCGGTCTGCTTCCCCCGACCCCCAGCTACCAGGACCTGGACAGGAGGGGCAGGGTGGGCGGCGGCCCCTTCTGCCTCAGGAGCTTCCCCGTCCTGCGGGAAGACGTTGACGTGGTATCCGTGCGCTTCCAGCCCCTGGACAGGGTCTCGGTGCTCGTGCAGTCAGACATGCCCTCGGTGATGCGGCTGAACCTCAACACGGGCATGGACAGTGGGGGCTCCCTCACCATCTCCATGCGGGTCAACAAGGTACCTTGGTCCAAGAACCCCTAGAGGCCCGGCTCGGATCAGGGCCCAGGGTCCAGGGCTCAGACCTGCCTGGGCGGAGCGATGCTGCTCAGGCCTCCCTGTGCCAACTTTGGCACGGAGACAGGATTGGGGTGGCCTTTCGGGCAACAAAGTGAGCCCGGCAGGCGTTGGGCCAGAACAGGCACCATCTGAGAAACAGAAGGCCTGTTCTGCGGGGCAGCAGGTCCCCGTCGGCAGGCCCAGGGCTGCAGGTAGGGTCAGAAGCTGGGTGCCCCAGGCCTGGCGGAGAAGGGTCCTGGTGGGCCCTGAGCCAGCGGGGGCCACAGAGAACGGCACCCAGCACCAGGGGTGAACTTGAGGTGGAGGCCGGGGACTGACCCTGAACGGCCTCCTTTCCAGACTGCGATTGCCAACACCTCAGTGGTAGCCTGTGTGACTGCTGCCTCACCCTTGCTCAGCTTCAACGCTTCGCTCAGCTGCACCACAGGTATAGGTGGCATCCGGCCCCGGGACCAGCAGGCCCTCTGGCTCCCTATGACCAGGCCTTCCTCTTCCCCTGCAGCCTTCTTCCAGGGCCACCCGCTGTCTCTGAGTGCCTCTTCTCCCACGGCCAACCTCATCATCCCCTACCCAGAGACAGACAACTGGTACCTCTCCCTGCAGCTCATGTGCCCCGAGAGACCCGAGTAAGTAAACTTGAGGGCAGCCGGCCAAATCGTTGCGCTCGGGACCATGGACAGGGCTGCCCGTATCTCAGTTTGGGGCTGACCCGACTTCCTGCAAGCCGTGCAGGGTCAGTTGCCTTCTGGGAGTTCTAAAGGGTTCCCCACCTCCACCTGGCCACTCCTCCCGTGGCAGCTCTGAGAGTCCGGACACAAGCAGGGGGACTGGTCCAGGACACAGCCCCAGACAGGCTGGTACTCGGGCAGCGGGAGGAAGAGGGGCATCTTGGCCTCGCAGAGCTCGTGGCTGCTGTCCTCCAGGGCTCGGAGCTCGGGGGCCTCAACTCTGGGTTCATGTGTCCAAGACCCTGCTGGGAGCACTGGTGGGGGACTGACCGGCAGACCTCAGCAGCCAGGCTTCCTATGGCCCCTTCCTTGCAGGGAGTGTGAGCAGGCCTCGGTCCTCGTGGAGACCACCTTGTACTTGGTGCCCTGCTTGAACGACTGTGGACCCTACGGCCAGTGCCTCCTGCTGCGCAGACATGGCTACCTATATGCGGGCTGCAGCTGCAAGGCAGGTGAGGGACGGTCCTGGTGTCTCCCCCCACTCGTGCCCTTGGCCTCCCAGCCCTGTGCCTTCCTCTGGGAGCCCATCCCAGCTCTGCCCCCGAAGAGCAAGGACAGATGCCCCCTTCCCACCCCTACCGTGCCCCCGTGCGGGCACAGAGAGGCACCCCCAGAGATGGTACTGCCTTCTGATCTTGGCCTCCCCTGCCCACACCTGCCCACACCTACCCACACTGGCATCCACCTACCCACATGTGCCCCACACCTACCCACACCTGTCCTGGCCTGCTCAGAGGTGAGGAAGGGGCTTCTCTGCAGGGCCCTGGGTGAGGGGCGGGCCCTGAGGTTCCAAAGCGCCCCCTGCCGAGCCTGCCCCACTTGCCCGGCTTCAGCCCCCTCTGCGTTGCCTTGGCCCACAGGCTGGCGTGGGTGGAGCTGCACAGACAACAGCACAGCCCAGACGGCGGCCCAGCAGAAGGCGGCCGCCCTCTTGCTTACCCTGAGCAACCTCGTGTTCCTGGCCCCCATCGCCATCTCCGTGCACCGCTCCCTCCTGGTGGAGGCCTCCGTCTACGCCTACACCATGTTCTTCTCCACGGTAGGCCTGCTTGCTCCCCTTGGGGTGGTAGGGGGACCTGGGCTGCCGCTCACCACCCGGCCCCACAGTTCTACCACGCCTGCGACCAGCCGGGTGAAGCGGTGCTGTGCATCCTCAACTATGACACACTGCAGTACTGCGACTTCCTGGGCTCCGGAGTGTCCATATGGGTCACCATCCTCTGCATGGCCCGGCTGAAGGCTGCCCTGAAATACGTGAGCGATTTCCTGATACCCGGGGTCTGGGCTCTGGTGGGGCGGAGGCCCATGTGCGCAGTGTGTCGAGGGAGACACCAGAAATGGGGTATGGCTGCTGCCCTTCGAAACCTCTTGTACTAACCAGTCGCCTGCTAGAAGAGGCTGCCTCCAGTTGTGAAGGGACTGTGTCAGCTGCTCGGAGGATGCCAGGAAAAGAAGGTGGTGGGCAGGGTTGGGCGAGGCCTGTCTCTCTCCCAGGGCCCCATTCAGAGAGGAGGCCTGGAACCCCAACCCTGGACCAGACCTCCCTGAGAAGCGCCCAGCTGTGCTCCTGGAGTCCCTGGTGCTGAAGACACTTTGGGGACTTTTCTGCTGCAGCCGGGCTTGGCTGATGGAGATGCGTGCCCTGGTGCCCTGCCTGCCCAAGTTTGTGCCCCAGAAATTCACCTGTGGGGAATTCCCTGGCAGTCCAGTGGTTAAGACTCCGTGCTTTCACTGCTGAGGGCGGCGTGGGTTCAATCCCCGGTCAGGGAACTAAGATCCCGCAAGCTGTGCAGCGCGGCCAAAACAAAACAAAACACATTAGAAATCCACCTGTGGATGGACCCTTGGGACTGATGGATCCCAGCAATGCAGGAGCTGGAGGAGGGGCACCTCCTTCCCAGCCAGCAGAGCAGGGCAGGGTGTGCCAATTGCTCCAAGGGGACTGGCAGAGGTGCTGGGGGGCAGTAGGGACAGTGGGATGACCAGCAGGCCCAAACCACCTGCTCCTGCTGGACCTTGTGCCATCAAAAACGAACCAGGCCTAGCGCTCCTGTGACCCTGCCATCATCCCTGTGTTTTGCCCAGGTTCTGTTTCTCCTGGGCGCTCTGGTCTTCGCCATGTCCTTGCAGCTGGACCGCAGGGCCGCCTGGAACACAATGGGGCCTTGCCTCTTTGCCATTGTGGTCATGGTCACCATGTGGGTAAGGAACTAGGGCAGGCCTGGGGTCCTGCCCAGGCTCCGTCTCCTGGTAATTGGGGTAAAAGAGCATGGGCTCTCCATACACGCTCGCTCTGGGAGGAGAGAGCATGGCCCCTCATTTTGGCCATGTTCTCAGTCCTGGGTCTGAGTCCTCCAGATCTGCCGAGGGCTGCCAGTGGCACCCACAGGGGCTCAGTGTGGCTTCATGCCCAGGGCCTGGGCCTGAGGAACCCATAGATCTTTGTGCCCTTGAACCCCTCCAAGCAGCCCACACTCCCAGACCTGGGCAGGCCCCTGGGAGCTGTGGCTGCAGCCCCTGTGCCAACACTCGTGCGGTGGTTTTCTCCAGGCGTACCGCTGCGGGCGCCGGCGCCACTGCTACCCCCCATCCTGGCAGCGCTGGGTCTTCTACCTCCTGCCCGGCATCTCCATGGCCGCTGTGGCCATCACCATCTACACTTCCATGATGACCAGCGACAACTATTACTACACCCACAGCATCTGGCACATGCTGCTGGCAGGGAGCGCAGCCTTCTTGCTGCCACCACGTGAACAGCACACCAAGCCTTGGGCCTGCTCCCAGAAGCTCACCTGCCACTATGAGATCTGCAAGAACCACCGGGACGAGCTGTACACAGTCACATGACACAGCCAGCTTGGGGACACCTGCAGCTTTAATGATCTCTCCAGCCAGGGGCAGGACCAAGGGAGAGGGACCCTGTCCAGATCCATTTCCAACTGAATAAAATTGCCCTGAGCACTCTTTTGCTTTCTCCTCCAGAGGAGAGGACCACACCCCCAACTCCCTTGTGCCCACTGGCTGCCAGCTGACTCGGTCCCTCTGCAGGTCCCAGCTGGTATCTGCAGTGGCCCCTGGGGCCTGGGCCTGGCTGCCTGGAGACCACAGGTACCATGTGGGGTCAGGCTCTGAGTTCTTCTGGCTTGGGGATGGTTGGAGGGAGATGTGGTGTAAGAGTCCCCCATTGCCCTATTCCCCTGTGAGGCTGTGGTATGAGAGACCCAGGTGGGCCGAGGAGGCCTGAGCCCACCTCCCATGGGCCCCTGCCCCGTAGGCTGGGAGCTATGCCATCCCTGGCTCATTGACACCTTGTGCCCCTGAATGCCAGCCTGCCTCGGGCATGGGGATGCCCCCTGCTGATGAATTTGCCATGGGAAGGAGTGACCACATTTACCAGGGAGCTGATGGCACTGGGGTGTCCATAAGGGCCAGCTGCCATGGGTAGCATGGGGGAGGCTGACTTCTGGCTGTCCAGCCCTCCCCCTTTACTCCCTTTGGCTCTCAGTTTTGAAGCTGCAGGCCCCTGAGATGAGCTTCCTGGGGAGGGGGCTGCCAAGCTGCTCTGGGAGTGCTGGGCCTGCAGGGCACACCTTGTCCCATCTTTGTGTCCCACTGACCCCTGGGTTCCTGGGCCCTGTCTAGGGAGCATCTCCTTGAGTTACTCCCAGGAGAGAAAGGTGATGGCTGCCGGCCCGCACTGGCCCAACCACACGTTTGGGGAGGGGGCTCCTGGAGACCTGGCCCTGCCTTTCTCCTTCCTCTGTGGTGGAAGCACAGTAACGGCTACTGACTGCCCCAGGAGCAGTGCCCTGCCCCTCCCTAAGGGGCTGCTGTCTGTGTGAGGGTGCTGGACAGGGCTGCTGAGCCCAGGGTGGGGGGCACACACTCTCCCATCTTTTGGCCCTGGCGTCTTCCCTTCTGAGTCCTGTCCAGGCTGCGGCCTCCCTGGAGGCTTCCCGCACCCCCAGTCACCCAGCACTTGGCCAGTGGAGCATTCTCTAGGCTTGTAAAGCGGAAACATTTATATACAGTATTTTGGGGAGGAATTTTTTCAAGACATTTAAGACGTATTTTTCTGTAGCTCTGATTGCACTGTGATTAGTGAATTTAATATTCTACATGATGTTTCAAGGCAAAAGAGTTTTTACATTGTTTTCTGGGCTCCTTCCGGGAGGGGGGGAGGTGGGACCGAGAATGACAAGTCCCTGCTCCCAGGAAATGGGCCCACACTTGCCGACGGTGCCTGCAGCTGCCGCCGTCTCTGCAGCGAGTTTTCCACGGTCCCTAAAGACGGGAAAGGGGGCGGGACGAGAGGGGGCGTTGTAGACCGACCGGCTTTGCAGCCAGTCAGCGGCGGGTGAAAGGCAAGGTGCCGCGGCACGACTTCCGGTTCCGGCGGGGAGCGGGACTCAGGTAGGTAGGTGGTGCGGCCGGCTCTGGAATCGGGGTCTTGCGGTGGTTGGGCAGCCCGGGGTCACGCGGCTGGGGTCGGGGCCGCGCGGGGGCACGGGGTCGAAGTTGGGGCCGCGCGGGGGGCCGGGCGCGGGGGTGACGGAGGCGGAGCCGGGGGTCGGGATGGGGCTGGAGGCCGGGGGCGGGAGTCGGGGGATCGGGCCTCTTGGAGTTACGCGGCTGGGCTCGGGGCCGCGCGGGGCCATGGGGCCGGGGTAGAGGCGGCGCGCCGGGGGCTGGAGTCGGGGGTGGGGGTCGGGGCCCGCGTCCGGCCGGGCGCGCGTGACGGTGGTCCCTGCCTCCTGCCAGGCTCGCCACGATGCCCCTGCACAAGGTCCCGGTCGGCCTGTGGAAGCAGCTCCGGCTGCGGGAGGGCATCTACTCCCGCCTGCCCCAGCACTACCTGCGTTCCTTGGAGGAGGCGCGGACGCCCACTCCCGTGCACTACAGGCCACACGGGGTCAAATTCAAGATCAACCCCAAGAACGGGCAGCGGGAGCGCGTGGAGGACGTGCCCATTCCCGTTCACTATCCCCCGGAGTCCCAGCTGGGGCTCTGGGGCGGCGAGGGCTGGGTGCAGGGTCACAGATACGTCAACAACGACAAGGTGGGTGAGCAGGACGGGCTTGAGCGGTACTTCCTGGGCCTCGCTGCCTTGCTCCGGGCTCCGGAGGTACCTGGACAGTGAAAGGGACCCCCACCCCTCTGGGAGAGGGAGCTTACAGTCTGGTGGAGACACAGCTCTATCTGAAGAGTGTCCTCAGGAGTAAAAAGTCACAGTTTCGGTAGCCAGATCGAGTGTATAGATGAGGAGCCCTGTGTGGTGAGAAGAGATGGAGAATGAGGTTTAAGGTCACCTGTCAGCTTGACCGCCATACTTTCTCTACTCCTCGTGACACCTACAGGGCTGGCATTTAGGAAGGCCGAGAGGCTCACCTGGGAGCAGGTCTCCTGAGTCTGCCCCCTGAGCTGTGTTGCCTCTGGTGGGGAGCCTGGGGGAAGGAGGGGGCTTATGTCTTTGAGGCCTCCTAGGCTAGCGTCTCCCTTTGCCTTTGGCCCCTTGGTCCCTGGTTTGGGATGTGATGACCTGTGAACCGTGGAGTTATGGTCGTGTGTGCGGTGTGTCTGGAATAAACACCAGCAGCTTGGGCAAGGTCTGGGGAGAAGCTGACCTCTGGGTGAGCACCTGGGTCCCCAGGTGGGGACTGCTTCATGCAGCTCCACGTGCCCAGTCTCCCCACTCCAGTGTGTGGGGAGAAGCAGCAGTGCTCACCAAGTTTCTGGCCCCCTCAGCTCTCCAAGAGGGTGAAGAAGGTGTGGAAGCCGCAGTTGTTCCAGCGTGAGCTTTACAGTGAGATCCTGGATACCAAGTTCACCGTGACCGTGACCATGCGCACCCTGGACCTCATCGACGAGGCGTACGGGTTTGACTTCTACATTCTCAAGGCAAGCAGATCTGCACCACGCTGGGGTTCCCTGTGAGATATAAACGGGACCATGTCCCTTTCTGGGCAGCCCCAGTGGGAGTCCATCACTGTGGACGGCCATCTTGCCCATGTGGCCAAGGGAGCGCAGCTGCCTCCTTTTCTGCTCTTAGACCTTCCTCGCTTCTGGTCTGGGTGCTGGGGCTGCCCACCTGGCCTAAAGTGCTCCACCAGGCTGGCCTGGGGGCTGCCAGCTGCTGGGGAGGAAGCTGGAGGGGCCGGCTGGTGGGGTGGGCAGGGCCCTGCCCGCAGCACCTGGCCCCATGCAGAGCCTCCTGCCAGACCCCGAAGGAGGACCTGTGCTCCAAGTTTGGGATGGACCTGAAGCGAGGGATGCTGCTGCGGCTTGCCCGACAGGACCCCCAGCTGCACCCAGATGACCCCCACAGGAGGGCGGCCATCTACGACAAGTACAAGGTCAGGGCTCCAGCCTTTACTTACTGCTCCTCGTGGGCCCCCTGGCCAGCTGCCCACCCCTGACCTCACCCGCGAGCCCGTCTCTGTCTGCCCAGGCGTTTGTCATCCCGGAGGCAGAGGCCGAGTGGGTTGGCCTGACGCTGGACGAGGCCGTGGAGAAGCAGAGGCTCCTAGAAGAGAAGGTGAGCATGTGTGAGCACCAGCTGCCCTGCCCTCTCAGGAGTGGGCACAGCTGCCAAGCAGCAGCCCCTGGGGTGTGTTGACAGGGGCACTGGGTGGGCTTGGGGAGGCACTGCTACCCAGCGGGAGCCGTGGGCTGTGGTCTCCGCGTGGCCCACTCCCTCCCCTCCAGGTCCTGACCCTCTCCTGCCCCCCCTGGCTGGTTTCGTGGATGGGAAGATGGATAAGAGCTGGATGCTTGGCACCATCGATTTCTGTGGCCACCTAGTATTCCCCAGGGTCTGCCCAGTACTGCACTGAGGCCTTTTGTGTCTGTCCCCTAGAGGAGTCTGGAGCGTGTGATAGCTGCCAGGACAGGGGGCCCATCGTAGCTGCTGCCCCTTCTCTCTGCCCGGAGTCTCTGCAGCCAAGGCCCCTGCGGCCCCTATCCCACGAACAGAGCACTGTCCTCTGGGCTGGGGGCTAGCGGATGGCAAGTAGCCTTGCTTGACCCCGTGGCCAAGCCAGAGGGGCCTGGTTCTCTCATGCTTGATTCCTCTTGGTGTTTGGTCAGCAGCTGGATCCCCACCCTCCCCAGAGCACCTCACTGTGACCTGTCTTGTCTCTCTAGGACCCCGTTCCTCTGTTCAAGGTCTATGTGGAGGAGCTGATTGAGCAGCTTCAGCAGCAAGCGCTGTCTGAGCCGGCAGTGGTGCAGAAGAGAGCCAGCAGGATGTAGCCGCACTGGGACCTGGGCCTGACAGCCAGGCTCAGCACCCCGCCCCCTTTGGCACCATGGACAGAGCCTGGGGTGGTGGTGAGGGCGACCCGTGGTCATGTGTGCTGGCCGTGCAGCTCCCGGGTGGGGTGGGCTTTGTGGAGGCCCCAGGAGGTCTCTTGTCCCAGGATCCCCAGAAGCCTGGGGCCCTCTCGCTGCCTCTGTCCCCCCCTCCCCGCAGTGGAGGCCCTGCCAAGGCAGGTCACCACCCTCGGGGGACAGTGTGAGTAAAGTCTGAGCCAGGCTGTGTGTGTGCTGCTTTGCTTAGAGGATCAGGCTCACCCCGTGCCTCAGAGACCCGGGACGCAGCTGAGGTGGGTGGTGGTCCCTAGGTGTGCAAGGTTTTGGTGCTCTTCTCTTCTCTGGGAGAACCCAGCATTGTGGGAGGCATCCTAGGATAGAGTAGGACTGTGCTCGCTCCTCCTCATTGCACATTGCCTGGAATGTTCTCCAGAGCAGAGGTCTGGTGCTATGTTCTGGCTCTGGGAGTGGCTGTATGGTGTCTGCACCAGCACTGCCTTTGGGGTGGCGAGCACCAACCCCCCCCAGCTCTGGGAGGTGCAGGGGCCCCAGAGGGTGCTGCTGGTGCCAGTGTCTCGCAGGGAAGGCCTTGAGTCTGGAGCTTCTGTTAGCACCTCCCTGTCACGGTCCAAAAGGAGGCAGAAGCCACATGGCCTGCGGGGCCTGTGACACAGATGTTCCCTCTTCAGCTGACCCAGACCTGAACTTGGGTGGGGATGTGGCCCCCAGTGGGAGGCTGAACCAGGCACCTGAAGCCTTTCCTGCTCTGAGATTTGGGGGTGGCATGACCCTCTTCACTGACCCTACCTGGAAATCCTGAGCACTGAGACCCATTTGGGTCTCTCTGGGAGGACACAGGTGGGTTCCCCTGACCTGGTCCTGGCAGCTGACTGAGGGGCACCAGGCTCCCCTGAGGGAGCCGTGGAAGTGATGCCACCTGGGCTGTGTTTATGGGGTGGGAGGCCAGAGGGAGCGTGCAGCTGGCCAGTGAGCATGGCTGCAAGAGGGCCCTGGAGGCTCCATGGCTCGCAAGGAGGTCATCCAGGATGGGGGGCTGCCTTGGGGTCAGAGCCCTGGGGGGAGCGCCCCAGAGGTCACCAGTCCCAGTCTCCTCCGGGGACACCTTGAGACCCCATGTGTCCTCATCCCTATTCTGTGACCGTTTTAATTTTTTAAGAATTTTACCAAAAGCTGATGATGCCCAGCTCACGCCTGGCCCAGCTCTGTGGGCTGGCAACGCCCAGCCCAGTTGTCTGAACCACACAGACTGCTGGTGCTCTGGGTGGGCCAGTCTCCCCAGCTTCCACCTCCTGGTTCCCTCCCACGTTCAGGATCCCCTTTCTGTGCCCCGCCCCCCCTTCCCCCCCAACCCCAGTCTGTTGCCTGGGTACCCCTGCGATGCGCACCCAGAACATCCCCAGTTCACTGATATTGACTCAGGTACCCCTCCCTTGCCTGCTCCTAACTGCCCCAACTAAGGCCACAGGCCGAGGGGGTGCCTGTGCCATTCCTGTAGCCTCCAGGGACCTGAGGGACCTGGCGCTGGCATAGGGATTGTGGCCTGAGCAGGGTGGGGGCTGGGCCAGGTGTGAGCAGTCCAGGGGAGGGAGAGGTGGATGGAGGGTGGAATTGGCCTCCCTGTCAGCACTGGTGGGCCCAGGCTGGCTTCTGCTGGCTCCTGGGAGGAGCTTGGCATGCCCTTAGCAGGTCACTTGCCCCCCGCCTAGCCTGAGGCTGGACTGAGTTGGGGGTCTCAGTGTGGTCCTGGCCCTAGAACTAAAACATGAGCCTTTTTCTGGTGGTGCAGCATCAGTTTCCTCAAATTCTCACAAAAATCCTTGCCTCAGGAAAGGTTCAGAAGCCCTCACTGAGTGACAGACTCACTCCCCAGCCCCAAGAAAACAATAACCCAGACCTTCCGGTTTCCTCTGGGAGGTGGGAGTGGGGAGAGGACACAAGGGCTGCACTCACCCACAAGCACGGATCCAGGAGCTGAGCTGCCCATCAGCTACATCGTCCCTGCCTTCCACGTGTCCCACCCCCCCGGCCCTGGTCAGGCGGAGGCCCCTGAGCTGCCTTCGTTTTCGTCTCCTGTCAACCACATCTCTGCACAGTCTCAACCACAGTCTCTGTTACTCTGTCAGAGCTCCGGTTCTGCCCTGGCTGAGGCCCTGCAGCCCATCAGGACCCTGGGTTGGTGCAGGGCAGGGGGTTGTGCTGATCAAGGTCGAACCTGTGGAATCCTGAGCTGCCCTGCACTGACCCGTGGCTGCAAACAGGCCATGCCCTTGTCTCTGCACCAGCTGGGTCAACCCTCCTATGTGTTTCTATGACAACAGAGCTCAACCAGTCGGCTTCCATGCTGGGCTGTGGACAGGAGGGTGAAGCGTCACTATGGCTATGGACTGGGGAGGGGCTCTCGGGACCAGCACTGGAGGCCCTGACAGTAGCATGGCCATCAACACCATGATGTCTCAAGGCCCTGTTGTGTCCACTGCCTGATTCCACTGCCCCTGTGTCGCAGGGCAGGCAAAAGGACCAACCCTACCTAGAGAGGGGACAACCTAGGCTGAGAGGGGCAGGGCTCAGTCCAGGGCTCTGTGCCTGACCCCTCACCATCAGGGTCTGCAGGGTGGCAGGTGTGCAGAGGGCAACCTGGGCCCTTTCAGGGTGCTGGGAGCACAAGGGAGCCGCTGTGGGGCCCATCCACACGCACTGAGACCCACCTCAACCTTCACCATCCATTGCTGCCCCCTTGAGCCCCTCTCCTCCCACCGCCACTGGCTGCCCCCTAGCTGGAGCCCTGGGTCAGGAGAACTTGCCCAGCAGCACCAGCCCTGTGCAGATTGGCACCCTGTGCCGTAGCATGCCAGAGCCCTCCCCAGCTCACCCTGAGCCCCAGAATGAGGCTCCAGGCCCTGGCCCCTTTACCACCCACAGGTGACCCAGCCCACTTTGCTCTTGGAGGAGATCTGTCTGCACATGGCATCCAGCACAGCAGGGGATGCCCCAAGGCTGGGGGTGGAAGCCCCATGACTGGGCAGCTTGGAGTGTGGCCAGGCCAGTGTGAAGAGTTCAGGACAAGTCCAGGGTGCTGGCTGAGCAGCTTCTGTGCCCTGTGGCTCTGGGCCCAGCCCAGCCTGCCCTGTGCGTGTTCCCTCAGATGTGTGACCACTCTGGACTCCTGTTCCATGCTCCCCCTTACTCCTGGGTCCCTCTGGCTTTGGCAGTGGCCTCGGCAGGGGCCTGCCTCAGCCTTGGCTTCTTCCTGGGGGCTTGAGGCCCACACCTGCTTCTCCAAGCCCTGCAGCTGTTCCTCCATCTTCTGCTCAGCAGATGGGGCTGGGCCTCCTAGGGCTCTCAGGTGCCCTACGTGGGGGCCTTGACCAGGAGGTGCTGACCCCGGGGACTTTTTGAAAGGCCAGGGGTTGTCATGGAGATGGGGTGGGGGTGGCTCTGGGCTGCTCTCTGTCCTGCAACACCCAGGATGGCCAGTTCTTGGAGTGATGCTGCATTGTGCCCTTGCTGAATAGCTGTGGCCTTGAGACATCAGGGAAGGCCTCACTGAGGCCAGCAGACCCTGGGGCAGGCCACAGGAAGAGCGGGTGCAAAGACACAGGGTTGGAAAGTGTCCCAGGGTCCTACTGGGTGGAGACACAAGGTCTGTGGGGCAGGAGGGCCATGCTGGGGTTGTGTGTGTCTGTGTGTCCAAAGGACTAAGGAGAGGGCTGCGGAGGGGTTGGCAGGCAGAGGTGAGGCCCGTAGGCCATTTGGGGTCTGAGGTGGAGGAGAGCTTGGATCTGCCTCCTGGGGGTGCGGAGTTCCTCCTGCTCCTCCTCCTGCTGCCCTCACGCATTTTCTCACCAGACTGGGCCTGGCTTTCAGCTCCTGGGACAAGCCTGACCTGAAGTCTTCCTCTCAGTAGGGGCTGCAAGGACACTGTTCCTGCCACTGCCAGAGCATCAGGAAGGGCATGGAGTGGCCTAGCACATGTCCCAAGAGAGGGACAGGGACCCCTAACACTGGACATGCATGAAACACACACACAAAAAAACACCCAACAGCTGGTGCAGGAGCAGCAACCATCCAGCCACGTCTGACCCGACCCTCCAAGGGGACCCTGGCGTGGGCCCACCAGCGGTGCCGCCTGCTCCCTCTGCAGTCAGGAGTGGCTTGGGGGTGGCGGTGTCTAAAGGGGCTGGTTGCCATGGCTACCATAGGGTTCCGAGGCCGTCATCTGGTCCCTGCCTCAGCCAATCGGCGGTGGGAGCCCGAGCTGCAGCCTAGAGTCACGCTTCTTCCTTGCAGCCACACAGTGGCCAAGAGCAGGGACCCGCTTCCTGGAGTGGCTCAGAGTGCTCGGACGGACAGCCAGGCCCAGCATGGCGGAGCGCGGGCCGGTGGGGCGGGAGCAGGCACACGGAGCCAGGCAGGTGAGGTAAGCTGGGTGGGTGCACGGATAGACAGACGGGCAGACAGGCAGACAGGTGGACGCGCTCCCTGCTGCCCATTGTTCTTGTGGCTGAGCCCACAGCCCTCAGCCCACCCCACCCTCTGCACCTTCACCCCGGGACCCTCTCCCCAAATACCCCAAGGAAGGGTCATGGGAAGAGAGACAAAGGAAACGGCACAAGGCAGGATGAATCCCAGTGCACCGAGGTCCGAAAATCGCTCTCGTGGGTCTTTCTCGGCAGATTTCACGTAGAGGCGGCATCAAAGACCCCCAACTGGCCGAGGCCCTGGGCGTAACAGCTGCCCGGCCACTGCTCCCAGGGCTAGGCAACAGGCATGTCAAGGCAGTGCGGTTTCAGAAGCATTTTTTCGAGAAGAAAAAAAAAGACGGAAAAAAAGGAAAAAATGTCCACCTATAACGGGGAGTGGTCAGCCCAAGATGGATCAGAAGTGCCAAATCCCATTACTCGGGACTTCAGAGGACAGGCCCCGAAAAGGCAGCTGCGATTAAGAGCTTGTAAATGGAGTGTCCTTTGGAGATCAAAGAGGGACGCGCTCGTGTGTGTGTGCGTGTGTGCGCGTGTGCACGCGTGTGTGCAGGAACGCGCGTTGAGGGGCGCTGGCCGTGGGGCTGTGCGCCATGGCATGGTGGAGCCTGGAGTGTCACCTGCCGGCCATGGCTGCAGTCCATGTTGCAGTGTCCTTGCTGCTGTGTGTGACGTGTGGATGCCCCTGGGGGGGTGGGCCCGTGCAGGCGAGGGCTGGTGCCCACCACCCACACCTGGCCTTGGGCAGCGGGCCCTCTGGAAGGAGGTCCTGCCTGGGCCTTGGCCCCCAACCTGGGCCTCCATCTTCTTCTCCTGGAGTCTGGTCTCGTCCCCACGTTGGGCCCAGGCGGGCCTGGCAGGAGCCAAGCGCTCAGGTCTGCCACGGCCGAGCCGGGTGTGAAGACGGGTGGAGGCTGCCTGTAATCACCCCAACCGTCCTGCTGCCCGCAGAGGCTGAGGGCTCCCAGATGGCCTGGCGAGCGTGTCTCGGAGGTTCAAAGCCTCCGTCAGTGCGATTGTTAGGTTATTAGGTAAACTCTGAGAAGCAAATCTTTTAATCCACTGTGGCTAATCCAGTGCACTTTTGTTTGCCATGACAGATTCTGCAGCAACAAAGGGGCCAGAGGGACCCGGCATACATAATCACATACTTACAACTGGGCCGCGGCAGCCGCAGGGCTCCTAGGCAGCCGAGAGAGACATCGAGGGATGGCAAAGTGGAGGGCGGGTAGTGGAGGCAGACCTGGAGGGGTGGGCTGGGGACGGGGGCAGCTGGCCCACCTGGGGCAGCACTTCCCTGCCTCCCGTCGCCAAGGCCCGTAGCTGTCAGCTCGAGGGGTGGCCCTGGTCCCCAGGACTATGGGGACTTGGCCGGGGCAGGGGCTGGGGGTGGAATGAGGTGTGTCAGGTGGAAGGAAAAACAATAACCCTCAGATGGGTGTGAGCTCTCACTGCACTGGGAGAGGCCTTCGGGGATGGGGCAGCCAGAACAGGGACAGAGAGGACAGAGCGGGAGTCTGCCCGGCGTGAGGGTCAGTGCAGCAGGAGGGCAGGCGGCCCCAAAACCAGAAGAGGAGTAGCCTGAGGCTGACTGGGAAGGTGGGACTTTACCTGCTGCTTCCAGAAGTTGGGCCGAGGTCCCCAGGAACCTGGCCCTTCCATGTGGACACCAGTGCTCCTGGGGAAATAGCACTGGGGGTGGGCGAGGCCAGGAGGCCCAGTCCTCTGTGACGTGTCTGAGACCACAGCCAGCGTGGGCTCCATTCCGTGGCCTGGGCCCATTCATGGAGGGTCACACACAGACCTCTGAGGCCAGCAGGATCACGCTGGGACTCTCACTTTGCTAAGGAGGATACTCTGGCTCGAGAAGGTGCCCAAGAGTCTCTGGCCAGCCCAAGACACAGGCAGACGCTTAAGTGTCCAGGGAGGCAGGAACTGGGCGGGTGACGCTGAGGCCCCCAAGTTGGGGAGGTGCTGGGCTGCGGGTGGGTGGGTTGCTCACCCCTCCTCTTCCCCAAGCCCCTGTGGCTGGTGGGAGCCATCTTGGCCATCGAACCCTCAATGCCCATCCTCTATCCCTGAGCCCACTAGACACACCCTTGCAGTCAGAATCCTCCAGAGAGGCAGTGCAGAAAGGTGTCTCTGCTGTGCCCCTCGGCCTGGACTGACAGGACCCCCCTCAGGACACAGGGTGCGACCTGAGTTGGGGGTGTGTGGAGGGCACCCTGGTGTGGAGTGTGCTGACTTTGGGGCTTCGCCCTTGACTCCTGGGGGCCGGCAGGGATGAGGGGAGCTGTGTCAGGTCTGCTGGGTGAGTGGTCTGTGCAGGGACCCTGAGACGAGCATGCCACCGGCTTGCGTGGCCTGGGACTCCGGGCTCTGAGCGAGCAGGAGCAAGCAGGTGACCACCGCGCCCGTTTGTGAGCGTACTGCCCGCGCCGGCAATGGCAGAGTGCTCAGCTCTCCATCTCTGTGGGTGGGACCTCCTGGCCTGTAAGAGGTCAGGGCAGGATGAGGTGCCTCCTAGGAGCAGGGGCCACCAGGATGGGACGACAGAGAGCAGCAGGGTCAGAAAGTGTCTTGCACCACTGAGGTGACCTTGGAGCCAGTTTGTCTGAAGCAAAGCCCTGCTCCTGTCCCCCAACCTCCCTAGCTTGGCACTGGGACTGGGGTTGCTCCTGGGCGTCTGTCTGCAGCAGCTTTGGCTGCAGGCTGGCAAGAGAACTCCAGGCAACAAGAGGGATGCAAAATGGCAGCCTGGAGGGCACACCTGCCCCCAAGTGGGAAGGGTGAGAGGAGCCAGACACAGGTGGAAAGAGGTGGGGGACCTGCCTGAGGCAGAGTCGGGGCCCAGGGAGGCCCCAGCCCAGGGTGGCCATGGAGCTGGCCGGCCCAGGAAGCTCAAGGTGGCACCTTCTTGCTGGTCCCAAGGCCGACTCGGGGCGACCGCAGCAGTCACACCCCGCCTGACACTGCCCCATGGGTCAGCTCTGTCCCATACCCCAGGATCCTCACCTGAGGCTGGCCTCACTCTGATGGATTAATTTATACTGACCGTTGATGGGACAATGGCCTGCTGCAGAGCTTCCTGGTTTTCCTAAGATCTCAGCTGTAGCGTTGTTGTAGACCTTCTTCCTGACGTGTGAAGAGACTGGAGCCCGCCTTAATCGCCCTCCAGCAACGACCGGTATTAATGCTCTGGGGTAGTTCCTGCCTTTATAGGCACATTCTCTGCGTCCACCCAAGTGCGTACCGTGTGTGTGGGCTCCAAGCCTTTCTACTTGGTGGTGTCTCTCACGCCCTTGGTGTGATGTCTCCACATCCTTTGTTGAACCTGTGATGGAGGAACACCTGGCCCTCCTCGCTGAGCTCAGAACTGATGGAAAAAGGACACTCAGGACAAAACATGGAGCCCAGGGGTCTAGGTTCATGGCCAGGAAGGTGGCTGGCTGCTGTGGCTGGGGCCATCTCTCAGAAGGGAAGTCCACTTGCACTTGTCAGAACTGATGAGCCAAGGCCTCCTCCCTCTCCAGGTCCTCAGCTGCCTGCCCATTGCGCACTCCCACTGTGCACACCTGGGGCCAGGCAGAAGAGCTGAAAATGCAGAGCCCAGAAGGGGCTCAGCCTGAAGCTTGCGACTCCCTCCAGAAGCCTGACTCAGAACAGCCCCTCCTTGCCCTCCCCTCCTGGGAGTCAGGAGTGGTGCGGATCTGACGTTCAGTAGCCTGTCTGCGGGGCTCATCCCCCACACATGGCGCCATGCTGGACGCCCCTCAACATAGCACCTTGGTGCATCTTGGATGATTCCCAAGGATTAATTCTTGTAAGTGGTCTCCCCCAGCCAAGTGGACAAACATCTGTAAGGCTTCAGAGCTCACTCAATTTCAAATATTCCTTTTATGTCTCATTTGAAGAAAATGATTTATTTTCTGCTCTTAAGTTTTTTATTTCATTCCTGGAAAGCCTGAACAAATGTCATCTACAGTTTATCACATCAAAGCCTCCTGTGGCAGACTCCTGCCCCCAGGGAGGGGCGCATTTTAAAGGACTTCTGTAGGAAAAGAGGGCTCCATCATGGACTTCCCTGTTCCCAAGTGAGGTTCCCACGGCTCTGCGTCTGCTCTCAGCTCTGGGTGGCTGACGCAGTCCCTCTGCCAGGTCACCCTTGCTCCAGTGCAGGCCCCCAGGGCTGCCCTCCCTGCCTCCCTCTCTTCAGAGCCTCCCCAAGCTCCCTCCTCTGGGCTCCTCCCACCACCACCCTGCTCCAGCCTCCCCTGAGTGCCCATAGCCACAACCCTGAAGCAGGGCTACAGCATTTCCTCCAGGCTTTCTGACTCCCTTCCTGTCCCCACAGGGCGAGGGCCCCGAGGAGCCAGAGGCGCGAGGGCCCTGTTCTGGTCCCAGGGCCTGGGGACATCTGCCACCATGGGCCAGGAGGAGGATGGATGTGGACACGACCCTGGGAGCCTGGCCTGGCCACAGCAGCAGCTCTGCAGAACCAAGGCAAGCACTGGGGGCCCGTGTCTGGGGGTGGAAAGACAGCCTGAGGACCAGTGTCCTGGAGGTCCTGATGTCTGTTCGGCCCACCGAGGACTCCTGCACCCCACAGAGACTCCGTTGTGCCATTATGGCCACCTACTCTGTCTCTAAGGCTCTGTGGCTGAACAGGGTCGCGGGGAGGCTGCAAAGGCATCTCCTGTACCCAGCACTGGGAGGCCTGGGGCCATCCCAGCTGGATGTGGGTGAGAGTGACACCTGCCACCAGGACTCTAGTGGGTTCAGCAGTGCAGTTCCTCTGATGTGCTCTCCCTACCCATAGCCCCTGCTCCTGCCCAGCCTGCCCTGGGTGGTGGCCTGGGCCATTGGCAGGCTGGGGATTCTTCCCTGGTGGCCCTCGTCCCTCATTGCTCCCCATTCCTATGAAACCCTGGGCGTCAGAGGCTGTGCTGAGCCCTGGGAAGCTGGATGCTGGGGGTTGGGATGCCTCTGTGCCACTCACCCCAGGCAGGGGCCAGCAGTGGGTAGCTGGGTAGGAGGTTGGCTGGTGGGTAGAGTGCCCCAAGCCTGGACTTCTCCCCTTGCCTGGGAGCTATGAGGGATGAGGATGGGCAGCCCAAGGGTGAACCAGGAGAAGATGTGATGGCATTAGAGGTGACCTGGGGAGTTGGGGGGGCAGCATAATTGAAGCATGAAGATGGGCAAGTGACCAAATGCACCCAGGGAAGAGCCCTGAAGGCTGCGAGAGCTCCAGAGAGCAGGCCAGGTGAGGGCCGCTGAGGATAGTGTGGGATGGATGAGGGGCTGGGGAGCCCTGGGCCGGAAGGAGGTGAGCAGGTCCCTGTGTGGCCTGAGCTTCAACTTCCTTGTGTTAGAATGGGGGTCCAGCCATGCCCTGGAGCTTGTCAGGAGCATTTTTCTAGGTGCCAGGTCTGATATGGCACTGCTGGAGGACAAGGTCCTGGGTGATCATGGGAGTGGCAGAAGCAATTCCTTAGGGACAGTAATCAATTCCTGGTGCCCACATCCTTTTCCTCTGGGAAGGGCTGGTGGTGGGTGGGCAACATGGGAGCTAGCCAGCTGGGCTTGCAGATCAGGCAAGGGCTGCCATGGAAACAGCGAGGGGAAGAAGGGTAGTGGGTGCAGAGATCAGGACACCCAGAAGCACTTGCTCTCAGGCTGGCCTGGGCCAGTGGGACCCACGGGGCAGTGATGGGAAGTGGAGCCCTTGCCAGGACGCTGGATGGTGCCTGGGAGAAATAGAGGCAGGCTGGACCAGTTGGGGTGGGGCCTCAGCCAGTCCCGCCCACAGCTCTTTGAAGGTTGGGGCCCCTGCCCAAGTGACATCCAACATTTATTGGATGCCTACTGTGTGCCCTGGTCTTGGCTGGGTCCTGATGGGCTGGGGACTCAGGGAGGGCAGAGCCCAAGCCCACCTTCTCAGGGTCCTGGATGCCTGGGGGGCAGCAGGCACGGAGCAGGGGGACAAAGAGGCTGGATGTCACCAGGGGCTTAGTTCCTGGTCAGCCTGGCTGTGCTCTCCAACAGCCCAACTCCTGGACACCTGCTTTCTTCTGTGCCGTGGGCAGTTGGTGGCCGTCCTCCTGCGAGGGTCTTACCGTTCAGGGAGCTCCGAGGCCGTGGCAGGCATGCTGGGCGCGGGCCGGGCCTGTGGGTGCCGACCTGGGGAGCCCTGGGCCGGCGGACACCGTGTGGGCGGCAGAAAAGGGCTGCAACCTGGCGTGCGCCCGCGGTGCGCCTGGGGGCCGTCTGTCTGCTCGGTGCTCGGGCCACCCTCCCGGAACACACAGCCCCAGGGGCCCAGCGCAGTTTCCGGCGCCCCCTCCCGGGTCACCCTTGACAGCGTCCTGGCACCGTCCACACCAAGGCCTCTCCCCAACAGACACATTTGATCACGCCCACTCGCTCGGGCTCTGCGTCACGCCTCGGGTCCGCCTCGGGTCCGCCTCGGGTCCGCCTAGACGCTTTTGGCCCCGCCTCCACGCTCAGGGTCCACGCCTACATCAGGCCCCGCCTCCATGCTCGAGGCTCCGCCCCCACGCTCGAAGCCTCACCCGCTACGCTCTTCGCCCTTCCCTGCTCTCCGGTTCCGTCTAGCGCTCTCGGCCGGACTGCCACTCTCTTGGCCCCGCCTCCACGCTCCGGCCCCGCCTCCACGCTAGAGGCTCCGCCCACCACAGTTCTTCGCCCTGTCACCCCTCTCGGGGTTCGCCTGGTGTTCCTGGCCCCGCCCCAGCCTCCTGGCCCCGCCCCCACGCTCTTGGCACGCCCTCGCGCTCCAAGCCCCGCCTCACGCTCCGGGCCCCGCCCCCGCACTTCCGGACGGCGCCGGCGGGGGCGCTCCGGCCTCGGCTTCGGCGCTGTGAGCTTCGGCTCCCGGCTCGGGGAAGCGATCGCGGCCGCTGCCGCCGCCGCCGCCGCCGCCGCCGCCGCCGCCGCCGCCGCCGGACCGGCCGGAGTCGGGCCGGAGCCGCGTCCCCGCGGAGCAGGCCGGTGGGAGTGGGCGGCCGGCCTCGGCGGCGCCCCCGCGGCCTGCCCCGCGCTCGCCTCCGGGCCGCCGCGCCGCCGCTGCGATGGGGGCCGCCCGGGGCCGCGCCCCCGCCCGGTCCCGCCCGCCGCGTCGCCGCTGAGCGCATGGGCCGCACCGCGCCGCGCCGCTCTGGGAGCCGGTCCCGGGGCCCCGCCGCCGCCGCCGCTCGGGTGAGTAGTGCGGCCGGGCGCGCATTCCTGAGGGGCGCGGGCCTGTGCGGCGCCCATTGTAGGCCGCGTAGGCCGGGCCAGGCGCGGGACCCGGAAGAGGGGCTTGGAGGGTGTGCGGGCTCCGAGGCTGTGCGGGCTTGGAGCGTGTGAGGAAGGTGTGTGGGTCCGCTCTTGGAAGGTCGGGTGTGTCTAGGAAGGGATGCTAGCAGGTGATGCAGAAGGCAAGGTCTGTTGACTCTGGAGCCTATGGATGGGGAAGAGTGGGATTTGGTTCAGAAGGGGCAGCCACTTGCTGTAGGTGAGCTGAAGGGGGTGAGGAATACTCAGGATTCTGAGAAGGAATGGGGGCTCCTCCTGGAAGAGACCGGGGTGTGCAGCTGATGTGTTTGATTGGATGGTGCCGGGTGCAGTGCTGTGGTCTGTGGGCCTGGGGCATGTTCGGCCAGAGTGGGTGGGGTGCAGAGGGATCCTGGAGATAAGCAGGACAGTGGAGTGTCCCTTCCCCTCCCCCAGCAAAAAGTAGAAATGAGTGAGTATGAAACCCAGGGAGGGCACCCTCTGAGGCAGAGGTGCCTGAGTCTGGGTCTCTGCTGTGGTTTGGCTTGCTTGAGGGGCTTTACTCTTTCAGGTTGATGCCTCGCCCCCAAAACTCTCTCTTGGGTGTGTATCTTAGAATCTATCTCTGGCCTACATTTTGGAATTCAGTCGCTCATGAAACCAGAGCTGTATAGTCAGGACAGTGAAACTTACAGCTCAGCCTCGAGGACAGAAGAGAAAAATACATTAGTACTCTGGGGATTTTTCTCAGCCCATCTCTAAGATAATTAATAAAGAGTTATTGTGCATCTCAGCCCCTCCTTTTTGCTTGTACTTACGTTCTCTGCTGCTTCAGGAAGAATCTCAGATGTACTTGGACCAGGCCCTGTTTTGGAGAACATACACAGTCTAAACCTGACCTCCCAAGATAGCAGTATCTGGGTTTCAGTTTTAGGAACTTCTATTCAGGGACAAGGATGGGAAAGCATGCAAAATACAATGTTTCTGTTTGATTTTTCAGCAGGTATTGATGTTTCTTGGATTTATAGTTTCAGAAAAGCTAAGTGGATTTTTTGGGTTACATTAGTCATTGAGGATTTAGGTGGTGGGGGAACAGATTACATGTAAAACAGTAGTCCCAACCCTTCAAGACTTTAATTAATGGACAATTGGGAATGTGTCAGAATCACGCTCTATTGTTTCCACACTCCACATAAATCAAAAATTCAAAAGTTCTATTTGAGTAAAATAAATAAATATACACACACCTATAGCATTGAGCTGGCTGCCATGGTACCCAGGGGGTGCGCCTAGGCAGTGACTGAAGGCGATTTTAAATGAGGTATCAGAGTTGTGGATTCCTTTTATGGAATCCCTTTATTGATGGTGGTTACAGGCTGTTGGCCAGATTCCGTGTTTGTGGGCGTTTGACTCTAACCTGAATTAATATAACTGCTTTATCTGTGGTATGTATGTGTGTGCACACTGAATGCTTGCTGTACTTCTCCGTGGGAACCCAGATATTTTAGTAATTGGGGCACGTTTCAATAACAGCAGTAATTTGGAGAGATGTTTGTGTGCTCCCAGGGACACCAAAGGTCTTCTGTCATTTGACAGCCAAAAATAGATGTGAAGTTTAAGAAATGTTTTTTCTGGGCTATGAAAAAATAGTTTAAATGATTAGGGGGACGTGTTCACACACAAATGAAAAGTTAGTCTACCAAGACAGCACATTTTTATAATGAACGGCTAGATCTTGAATTTGCTGCTATTTCAGCACCTGTGAAGAGCTGACATTTGGCGTCTATGACAAGTGTTGTTTTCCTTAATGTTTATGAATTAGGTGTTTATTGGTGCCCATTAGTTGCAAGACCTTGTGTTAGATGCTGTGGGCCCTGCAGAAAATGTTTAAATCAGCCTGCTACAAATCATTTACATGGAAGAGATAAGCACTTTAAGAGATAAGTGACAGTGACTTGTCATTAGCCTCCTGTTAGGACGCAGTGACTTGGTTTTTTCTCAAGGCTAGTGAACTAGAGTATCTCCATCCGTAAGGCTCAGAGCACCAGGTGTGGGTCCTCTTTCCTGAGATGGTGTCCCCGATAGGAGGACGCTAGACATCCATGAGCTGGTGTGGAGACATCAAAGGTGCTCATTCCATGTTGATGGGACTCAAAAAAAGGGACTTTGCAGTTGAAGTGGTCCACGAGCAGCAGGGTGTCACAGCCCATGGGCCTTGACGAAGGAGCAGGCTGTTCCTACCAAGGCTGAGATTGCAGCCTACCCAGTAGTTTTCATACAAAGTCATTAGCTGCAGAACAATAATTGTGACCCATCCTCCATCTCTAGATGCTTCTAGCTTTCGGCAGCTGCTGGCAGGTGAAGTGTGTGCAGTGTGAGAATGCAGGTACCGGGGCAGATTACATGCAGGCCAGGGCCTGGAGTGTGGAGAGGTGGCCGGGGAGATCCACACCTTGTGTTTGTACCAGCTTTTAGGATTTCACTCTGCTCCCTCTGGCTTGTTCAGTGCTTTAGGCATTTGGACCTGTCATGCTTCTCTCCAGTCTCCTTCTAGGCAGACCACTTATATCCAACAGGCCAGGTGGGGAGGTGTAGCCTGAGCTCGTGGGCTCAGTGACAGGGAGGACCAAAGACCATGGCAGAGTCCCGGTCCAGGACAGTCCTCCCTCATACAAGACAGGCATCTGGAAGCAGAAACAAAACCCATAGTCCCCTGACCTCTAAGAGGGTGGGTAATTTGGTTTTCATTTTATGGAGTTGAATCATGTGAGCTGTATGCTTCCTTAGCTAATTGTGTTTGGATTTTGTTTGTTCTATACCTTCTCTGCTCCTCAGAGTACTCAATTGCCATTTGCTATCAGAAGGACACTTTCCTTTTAAGCAAGGTTATAAAGTCGAGAGCAGCTTTCTGATGAAGCGTTTTTAAGACTGTCCACGGGAATTCCCTGGCGGTCCAGTGGTTAGGACTCCGTGCTTTCACTGCTGAGGGCCCGGGTTCAATCCCTGGTCAGGAAACTTAAGATCCCGCAAAAAAAAAAAAAAAAAAAAAAGAGACTGTCCACATCATTGGTGGCGTGAGAAGGCCCCTGTGCCTGTGCATGTGAGTGATGTCCTTTGGTCACTCACTTGAAGATGCTGAAAACGACCCACGGTTAACTGCTCTTCTGGGCGTGTTGAGACTTAGAGGAACAAGTTGCTGTGTGTTCGCATATGTTGTGAGGCACAGTAAGTGTGAAGTAACGGGGCAGCAGGAAGCACAGTGGCTGTGGGCCTGGAGAGTGTGGAGTGGGGAGCAGACTGCCTTCCTTCTGGTGAGTGATGTGCCATATCTGAGTATCACAGCGACCCTGTTCTACTCAGATACACATCCTCGTCTTTCATGTGAGGTTTATACAGCTGGGAGGACCAGAAGCACCTCTCTTTCCTCCAGTCCTTCTGCCTTCCTGGAGCCTGAGGAGAGGGACTGGCCATGCAGCTGGGATGGGCTGCTAGTCTCTCTTTGTTCTCACAGAATGACACTTGAGGGTAGTGGCGCTCTCTGTGTTCTGGACATTCATTTCTTAGTGCCAGAGGCATTCCTGTAGTTGGAAAAGTTTCCAGAAATTGTTCTAATATAGTACAAACCTTTTTTGTGACAAAAGATTGAAAATTTAAACTGAATTTCTGGCTTTGAGTTCGAGCGGGAGGGCATCATTGCGAGTCTTGTCTTGAGAAAACCTCTGTGGTCATGTTTCCATGGACCCACCTTTCCTAATCCTTGTCCTCTTAATGGTTTCAACAGGACAGATTCATTCACTTTGGAGCTGTAAGTACTGATGTATTAGGGTGCAGCGCTCATTGTTCATTGACGCACAGAGTCCCAAAATGAATATCCAAGAGCAGGGTTTCCCCTTGGACCTCGGAGCAAGTTTCACCGAAGATGCCCCCCGACCCCCAGTGCCTGGTGAGGAGGGTGAACTGGTGTCCACGGACCCCAGGCCCATCAGCCACAGCTTCTGCTCTGGGAAAGGTGCCGGGATTAAAGGTGAGACTTCAACAGCCACTCCGAGGCGCTCAGATCTGGACCTGGGGTACGAGCCTGAGGGCAGCGCTTCGCCCACCCCTCCGTACTTGAAGTGGGCCGAGTCGCTGCACTCCCTACTGGACGATCAAGACGGGATAAACCTGTTTAGGACTTTCCTGAAGCAGGAGGACTGTGCCGATCTCCTGGACTTCTGGTTTGCCTGCAGCGGCTTCAGGAAACTGGAGCCCTGTGACTCGAATGAGGAGAAGAGGCTGAAGCTGGCCAGAGCTATCTACCGCAAGTACATCCTCGATAACAATGGCATTGTGTCCAGGCAGACCAAGCCAGCCACCAAGAGCTTCATAAAGGACTGCATCATGAAGCAGCAGATCGATCCCGCCATGTTCGACCAGGCCCAGACGGAAATCCAGTCTACCATGGAGGAGAACACCTACCCCTCGTTCCTCAAGTCCGATATTTATTTGGAGTACACGAGGACAGGCTCGGAGAGCCCAAAGCTCTGCAGTGACCAGAGCTCTGGGTCGGGGACAGGGAAGGGAGTACCTGGATACCTACCCACTTTGAACGAAGATGAGGAATGGAAGTGTGACCAAGATGTAGACGAAGACGATGGCAGAGACCCTGCTCCCCCCAGCAGGCTCACACAGAAGCTGCTCCTGGAAACCGCCACCCCGAGGGCCTCCTCAAGTAGACGGTACAGCGAGGGCAGAGAGTTCAGGTGAGTCCGACCCGAGGCCTCCGTTTCTGTGCTCACCTCCAAGACCTGGAGAACTAGCAGGGAAAGGTCTTGTCCTTCAGCCCCAAAGTGGGTGGACTCCTGGAGCTGGGGCAAGTTGTGGTTTTAGTCTTTACTCATGGTGCCTTCACATTTGTCATTAGATGTTTTTAATGTTTGTATTTTGAGGGCACTTTTATCAAGAACAGCCTAAAATATATGGCTTTGTAAGTCATTAGGAACATTGGAATTCTTAGAAGTGATATGACATTTAAACCTTACCCTTTATTTTTATTTTTTTATTTTTTAATAAATTTATTTATTTATTTATTTATTTTTGGCTGCGTTGGGTCTTCGTTGCTGCGCGTGGGCTTTCTCTAGTTGCGGCGAGCGGGGGGCTACTCTTTGTTGCGGTGCACTGGCTTCTCATTGCGGTGGGTTCTCTTGTTGCAGAGCACGGGCTCTAGGTGCGTGGGCTTCAGTAGTTGTGGCTCGCGGGCTCAGTAGTTGTGGTGCACAGGCTTAGTTGCTCCGCAGCGTGTGGGATCTTCCCGGACCAGGGATAGAACCCGTGTCCTCTCCATTGGCAGGCAGACACTCAACCACTGTGCCACCAGGGAAGTCCCTAAACCTTACCCTTTAGCAGTAAAATTTGTGTCCTCTTGCACAGAAGGTGGTTTACCTGGCAGATATAATCCTTTTGGCTTAATAAAGAGAAGAGTGGACATTTCAGTGCATCAGTACGTAGAGAATTCTGGATCATTGCTTTTTGTAACTGTCTTATAAGGTTCTTCCTAGAGGTCGGGGGGTGGTGGTGAGGAGGCTGATGTGCTTCAAGTTGTCTGAGCACTTTGGGAACTTCCAAAGTGGTTGTGGCTCCAGTACTGGACCTTTCTCCCGCCAAGAAAATGAGTTGTGCTGTTGTGTATTCAGTTCCCAGCATTCTGAAGTTGTGATCACAGTCTTTGCATGTGGGCACATATGCGGCTTTGGAGACATGGAGTGGTGCTATCTGGAAGTTGTTACCACTTTGGAAACCTGTTTCTTCTTTCTCTTTTCTGTGGTTGCTGGAAGTTTATTTGGTCTCGAGTTGGACACTGTTGCCGATTTTAGTGGGCACTTCCGTTCTCACTCATTTCCCTGTAGCTGGTTCTGGATACTCCTGCCTGTGAAACTTTGAAAGCCTGGAATTCCTGTGACCCTGCTGATTTAATCAAGAGTCTGCAAGCACATCCCCAGGTGCTGGGCCTCTCCCGTGGAGTTAGTAAAAGCGCAGATCACTTCTTCAGGCTTACTGTGGCAGAGAAATTGGTCACTTGCTAATAAAACACAGGATTAAACATTTTTAAGGTTTAAATGTCCTTTAAGTGATGTGATTGAATATACACTGTTTAGGTAATTTTTGTGGGCCTTTTGCTCACTGTCTTTAAACCTTATTGATTTAGCAATCTTTTTAGGGCAGAATATACTATAAAATTATCTTGGTAAGTAAGGCTAGTTAGTAACTGACACAGCTTTTCAGACCTAACCTGAAAGTTGTCATATTTGATTAGAACAGTTTAAAAATGAGATTAAATTTGAGGCCTGGGCTGCAGGGAAAAACAAATTGAGCTCAATTCTGATTTCTAATTTTAGAAATTCCTGCGTGCCACCCCTCCCCCAACCAGCCAGTCTGCACACTTTTCAGTTCTCGGTCGGGGGTTGGTCATAGCAGCAACTTTGCTTTTTCTCTCTTTGGTTTGCTCTATTTGTAATAAATAACCTTTACTATCAAATTAATAGAGTATGTTGCTGTAAGGACTGTGGTACATGTTCGTTTTTAACTTGCCTCTCGTGGAGCTGCTGGTGGCCGTGGGAGTCTGGCGCTCACGAGTCCTGCTTGCTCTCGGACCCCGTCCTTCTGGGGGCTGCCTTTGCGGTTGTGCGGGTGGACAGTCCCCCGTGTCAGGGTCATTGTTCATCAGCACTAGCAGGATATGGAGTCCAGCACATTCTACTTGCTCTGCAAGGATGTGCAGTTAGGATGCATTAGTGTGAAAGTCACAGAAAAGCCAGCCCACCCCGGCTTAAACACTGAACGGGATTGGTTGGCTCAGGTAAATGAAAAGTCCAGAGGCAGGCCCAGCTTCAGATGTGGTTTGATTCGGACTCCAGCCATTTTTCTTTCAAAGACTTGATTTCTTTTTTCAGAGAAGTTTTAGATTACCAGCAAAATTAAGAGGCAGGTACAGAGGTTTCCCATATACCCCTCCCCCCCGCACATGCACAGCCTCCCCCACTATCACCATCCCCCACCAGGGTGGTTGGTCATTTGTTACAGCTGAGGAGCCTACACTAATCACCCACAGTCCATAGCTTACATTAGGGTTCTCTCTCGGTGGTGTACATTCTGTGGGTTTGGACAAATATGTAATGACTTGTATCTATCACTCTAGTACCATACAGGGTAGTTTCCTCTGTGCTCTGCCTGTTTATCGTCTCCAGCCCCCAACCGCTGGCAACCACCGATCTTTCTACTGTCTCCACAGTTTTGCCTTTTCCAGAATGCCATGTAGCTGGAAGTATACAGGATGTAGCCTATTCATATTGGCTTCTTTCACTTAGTAATATGCTTTTAAGGTTTTTCAGTGTCTTTTCATGGCTTGATAGCTCATTTCTTTTTAGCACTGAATAATATTCCATTGTCTGGATAGACCACAGTTTACTTATCCATTCACCTGCTGAAGGACATCCTCATGGTTCCAGTTTTTGGCAGCTATGACTAAAGCTGCGGTAAACACCTATGTGCAGGTTTTTGTGTGGACATGAGTTTTCATTTCCTTTGGGTAAATATCAAGGAGCACAATTGCTGGATTGTATGCTGAGAGCACGTTCGTTTTTGTAAGAAACTGTCCCTTTTCTGAATGCTTCTTTGCCTCTGCCTTCCTGCGGCCAGCTTTGCTCTCAGGTTGGCTCCCTTGTTTTGTAAACAGATGCCTCCCACTGAAGGAAAGTCCTGCAGTTTGCCCAGAGTGGCTGGGGGAGCTGTGTGCCAGTGTGTCCTGCCCACTCCAGCATAATCACTGTGCAAGGGCTGAGACTCTGCTCTTGGGCTTACACCAAATAGGGCCACCCCAGAAGAAAAGTGGGGTGCCCCACCCAGACAGCATCACCACTCTCCAGCAGGGGGAGTGGTCCTTCAGGGGAAGATTGGGGTTAACGGGGAAGGGAGGAGGAGAGTGGGTAGTGAATAGGCAGCTAGTGAATGCCCACTGCCAGGAGGAGGAGCCGGGTGGGAACCTCAGCTCAGGGGATGTGTTTCCTGCAGCAGCAGGTGCTTCTCTCAGCATTGATTCTGCGTGGAGGAGTGTGTCAGCCGTGAGGCTGCTCCCACTGTGCTCACTGGTGTCGCCCAGGCTCCCTGTTCCCTGGCGGGAGGCCTGAGCAACAGTCCTCATTGGCTTCACGTGTGTGCACACGGCTGTTTTTCAGATCGCTGACTTGAGAGATGGTAAATGAGACTTTTATGTGGGTCTTTGTCAAAACTGAGAAAACAGGGATGCCCCTGGCTTTTTCTGCATTTATCCTGGTCACCTGGGATGACTAGGATAAAGAGCCCAGGGCTGAGGGGTCACAAAATCCCTTGCTGCTCTTCTGTTCTCTGTGTGGAAGACTTTCCCAGTCTTTATTGCCCTTTGTCAGTGGAACTTTGAACATAACTTTGGTTAGTTCATACGCACCATTTAAATTTGGTGTGACTTGGCAGAGGGTCCTCTGATGATGTAGGTGTTTTGGCTGTTTATTTACTTAATGCTTTGGCCTGGGGGGCCAGGGTCTGTAAGACATTAGCAGGCTCAGAAGCTTGGCCTGGCCTGGCCTCCAGGGGCTGTGCTGGACCTGGTTGGTCAGGCCTCAGTCAGGCCATCTTCAGCCCTTCAACCACCTGCGCTTAGCGATCGCCGCTGGTTTTCTTTTGCGTCTCTCTCTCTTTTTTTAAAAAAAATATTTATTTCTTTTTGGCTGCATCAGGTCTTAGTTGCAGCACGTGGGAGTTTCGTTGCGGCTCGCGGGCTCTTTGTTGTGGCGCACGGGCTTCTCTCTAGTTGTGGCGCACGGGCTTCTCTCTAGTTGTGGCATGCAGGATCTTAGTTTCCCGACCAGGGATCGAACCCACGTCCCCTGCATTGGAAGTGGGATTCTTAACCACTGGACCACCAGGGAAGCCCCTCTCTCTCTTTTTTTAATTGAATTGTAGTTGGCTTACAATGTTGTCTTAATTTCTGCTGTACAGCAAAGTGACTCAGTTATACATATATAGGCATTCTTTTTTTTAATATATTTATTTATTTATTTATTTATTTATTTATGGCTGCGTTGGGTCTTCGTTGCTGCGCACAGGCTTTCTCTAGTTGCGGCGAGCGAGGGCTACTCTTTGTTGCGGTGAGTGGGCTTCTCATTGTGGTGGCTTGTCTTTGTTGCGGAGCACGGGCTCTAGGCGCGTGGGTTCAGTAGTTGTGGCTTGCAGGCTCTACAGCACAGGCTCACTAGTTGTGGCGCATGGGCTTAGTTGCTCCATGGCATGTGGGATCTTCCCGGACCAGGGCTCGAATCTGTGTCCCCTGCCTTGGCAGGCGGATTCTTAACTACTGTGCCACCAGGGAAGTCCCAAAATATGCATTCTTTTTTATCTTCTTTTCCATTATGTTTTTTTAAAGACAACCCAATTTTTATTTTTATTTTTATTTTTTAAAAATATATTTATTTATTTATTTTTGGCTGCATTGTGTCTTCGTTGCTGCCTCTAGTTGCAATGAACGGGGGCTACTCTTTGTTGTGGTATGTGGGCTTCTCCTTGCGGTGGCTTCTCTTGCTGCGAACACAGGCTCTAGGTGCACGGGCTTCAGTAGTTGTGGCTTGCAGGCTTCAGAGTGCAGGCTCTGTAGTTGTGGCGCACGGGCTTAGTTGCTCTGCGGCATGTGGGATCTTCCCAGAACAGGGCTTGAACCCGTGTCTCCTGCGTTGGCAGGTGGTTCTTAACCACTGTGCCACCAGGGGAGTCCTATTTTTTATCACTTTAAATATTTATTTGTTTATTTATTTGGCTGCGCTGGGTCTTAGTTGCGGCATGCGGGCTCTTGGTTGCAGCATGTTTAGTTGCAGCATACGGGCTCTTAGTTGTGGCATGCATGTGGGATCTAGTTCCCTACCAGGGATTGAACCTGGGCCCCCTGTATTGGGCGCGTGGCATCTTAACCACTGGGCCACCAGGGAAATCCCTCCATTATGGTTTATCTCAGGATATTGAATACAATTCCCTATGCTCTTCAGTAGAACCTTGTTTATATCACTGCTGGGTTTTTTTTTTTTAATGCGTATTTATTTATTTTATTTATTTTTGGCTGTGTCGAGTCTTAGTTGAGGCATGCAGGATATTTTGTTGTGGTGCGCGGGCTATTCATTGTGGTTCGTGGGCTTCTCTCTAGTTGTGGCGTGCGGATTTTCTCTTCTCTAGCTGTGGTGCGCAGACTCCAGGGCACGTGAGCTCTGTAGTTTGCGGCACGTGGGCTCTCTCGTAGAGGAGCGCGAGCTCAGTAGTTGTAGTGCGCGGGCTTAGTTGCCCCGTGGTGTGTGGGATCTTAGTTCCCTGACCAGGGATCAAACCCGCGTCCCCTGCATTGGAAGGCAATTCTTTACCACTGGACCACCAGGGAAGTCCCTCACTGCTGGTTTTAATGTCTAACAGCAGCAAATGCTTTCCATTTCTCTTCACTACCTTCCTCACTGAGAAGTTCCCCGAGGACAGGGTCCAACTGATATTTCCTTACGTCTTCCTGGTGCGCCAGCCAGTGAAGCACTCTTGGTCAGGGCTGGTCATCGTGGCCGTGGCCAGAGAGTGGAGCACAGATGGTGTTTGTAGCAGGAATAACTCAGCAACTTGTGGGTCCTTTGAAGGGTGGGTGACCAACCCTTCCTCTCCAGACTGAGGAACTGCCTGATTTGTTTGTTGCCTTATCGACTGTATTTCTGGTAAATGGCTTAAAAGAAATGTAAAAAGAGGAAGCACTCAAATGTGTATAGTTTCTTGTGGAAGGTGGAAAAGTGAGATTGATCTGGGGTTTCTGGTTGGCGTTCCAGTGCAGTGGGGTGGGGGTGGGGCGGTGACTCTGGCACCCGGCTGCCGAGGGGCTCCAGTCCAAAGGGTGGCGGTGGTCCAGGTGGGGGTCTCAAGACACTGGTCCCGTTAACAGTGAGGCTGTTTTTTTTTATTTTTTTATTTTTTTAAAAATTTTTTTTTTAATTTTACTTATTTATTTATGGCTGTGTTGGGTCTTCGTTTCTGTGCGAGGGCTTTCTCTAGCTGTGGCAAGTGGGGGCCACTCTTCATCGCGGTGCGCGGGCCTCTCACTATCGCGGCCTCTCTTGTTGCGGAGCACAGGCTCCAGACGCGCAGGCTCAGTAATTGTGGCTCACGGGCCCAGTTGCTACGCGGCATGTGGGATCTTCCCAGACCAGGGCTCGAACCCGTTTCCCCTGCATTGGCAGGCAGACTCTCAACCACTGCGCCACCAGGGAAGCCCCAACAGTGAGGCTGTTTGATTTGACCTTCAGCAAATACTCTTCACTGTTGAATTTTTAGGTCATTTGTGATGGAAGGTGACTCATTTGTAAAGTGTGGCTCTCCCTGTGGCCTTCCCCCTCTTTCTTCCTACTGCTGTGCTTTTAGTCACTCTTAAATGTAGGGCACGAAGCTAGGGAAGAGAGCATGGCCCTGCTGCCAGTCCCTTGTCACCTTCCAGGTATGTAACTTGTCCAACTGGATGAATTCCTTTAACTGAACAGATGATCCCAAGGTTGGTCACTGGAGATGTTTTCAGACAGGCCCTAGTGTGCAGCTGTGGGGCTCTCAAGACAGTTGACAGGGAATTCCCTGGCAGTCCAGTGGTTAGGACTCCACGCTCTCACTTCCTAGGGCCTGGATTCAATCCCTGGCCAGGGTACTAAGATCCCACAAGCCATGTGGCGCAACTGAAAAAACAAAAAGACAGGAGTTTACAAATCTTTCCATTCCCCTTGCTGACTGAATGGGAGAACATTAATCTCAGTGGTTTAACTTAAGGACCCCTCACTTGGTGACTTTTCTACAGGCTGTGTCTTCTGGGTCAGCCTTCTCCTGGTTGTGTGATGGTGGGGAAGTTGCTTCACCTCTCTGAGCTTTTCTGTAAAAATGGGGACGATGAAGTAAGGGCCTGCCCAATGAGGTTGTCAGGGAGGTTCCGTGAACTGATCCCTGGGGGTGCCCGCACACAGCAGGCTCAGTGCACACAGCAGGTGCTCAGGGATTCTCACATCCTCCTGTGGTTCTTCATCATCGTCTGAACTTAGTGGTCTGCTAGATGTTGGTGAAATTTGTATCTGGGTTACAAATGATTTCAAAGTAGCGAATGACACATTCCGATTTTTTTTTTTTTTTTACTTATTATTTTTGGCTGTCTTGGGTCTTCGTTTCTGTGCGAGGGCTTTCTCTAGTTGCAGCAAGCGGGGGCCACTCTTCATCGCGGTGCGCGGGCCTCTCACTATCGCGGCCTCTCTTGTTGCGGAGCACAGGCTCCAGACGCGCAGGCTCAGTAGTTGTGGCTCACGGGCCCAGTTGCTCCGCGGAATGTGGGATCTTCTCAGACCAGGGCTCAAACCCGTGTCCCCTGCATTGGCAGGCGGATTCTCAACCACTGCACCACCAGGGAAGCCCACATTCCGATTTTAATAATCGTATTTCCTGAGAGTGAAGCATGTTAATTCCCCACCCCAAACCTGCTCTCATGGCCATCCTTACCTCCAGAAGTGGCACCACCATCTACCAGATCAACGTGGCCCACCTGATTCCCCATCCGAATGTGTGCTGAACCCTCTGCCTCTTGCTGTCTGCACTCCGGCCCCCACACCCTCCTCCTGGACCCGCAGAGCCTTCTGGGTGAGCCTCTGCCTCAGTCTTTTCTCCCCACAGTGCCCAAAGGGACCTTTCTAGATGCAGGTCTGACTACGCTCTTCCTTCTTCCACGACGTGGGGACTTCCCACTGCCCCTGGACTGCACCCCAGGCTCCTGTGACACAGCGTGTCCACGGGAGACCCTGTCATGGTACCAGCACGCTGTGAGCATTTTACATGCCTATCAGTGGGGGGTGGCTGGCTAATAAAAGTTTTTAAACTAGTTACAGGAGAGTCAAAAAATATTTTTTCTCTGTTTTAGTCATATAAAACTCTGTAGCCTTTTTCTTTTAATATTTATTTGTTTATTTATTTATTTATTTTTGGTTGCGTCAGGTCTTAGTTGCGGCACGTGGGATCTTTCGTTGCAGCGCAGGGGGCGCGCGGGCTTCTCTCTAGTTGTGGCGCATGGGCTCATTAGTTACTCATTAGTTGCGGCACATGGGCTTAGTTGCCCCACGGCATGTGGGATCTTAGTTCACCGACCAGGGATTGAACCCACGTCCCCTGTATTGGAAGGCGGATTCTTAACCACTGGACAACCAGGGAAGCCCCAAAAGTCTGTAGTCTTTGATGACAGGTTTCGACAAAGTCCGGGAAAGTTCAGTTAGCTGTCAGACTGAAGAATTTTAGAATAGAGAGGCCCCTTTGTCTGGGGCTCCACGTTGGTGGGTTTATGAAACGGAAGTGCCTACAGAGACTGCGGCCTGCGAGGCCCACACCACCCGTGGTTCTGCCGCCTGGCCGCTGGGTTGGGGAGCCTGGGCTGGCGGCTGGCCGCGTGTGTCTTCTGTGCATCAGCTGCCGGGGGATCAGCCAGTTCGCAGGTTTGTGCACCAGTTAGCGTCACAGAGACTGGAATTTGATTCATACTCACTGGCTCTGTTAATCTCCTCTAGAATCCTGACTTCATTTACACCAGTTTACCCAGCAATCATTATAAATAATGGAATTTGGCCAAGTAGTGGTTGTTCAGTTAGGAAAGGAAGGCAGTCTAATAATTCTTTCTTCAATCCAGCTTGAGGCCGAGTACGTGTGTGTGTGTGTAAGAAAATCGTTGCTTTCTTTTTCCCCCATGTCACATCAGTACAAATGCATGTTTTTGTGAGCCACTCAGGGTCCTCTCAGAGCTCATTAATTCCAAAAAGTGTTTGCTCTGAGGAAACAACTCCGTAAATCTCTTCAGTCCCTTCTTGGAACTCAGGCTGGCTATCTGATTTTGTGAAAATAAACGCAGTCTTCAAAGAGGCCGTGCACAGGGCCTTGTGCGTGCATGTGAAGGGCTTCAGGCTCACCCCTCCTCACCCCTCCCCTGGGTAGATTACAGCCTCGGCCCACAAGCCTTCTCGGAACTGGTGAAACTCTTTGTAGCAGCTGGACTCAGCTCTTTTGTTTGGACCAAACTCCTCCAGTTTTGATGGATAGAGGTGAGCCCTGCGTTGTGTGGCTGGGTGGGCACCCTTCTCAGCCCCCCAGCAGCAGGAGGCTCCCATTCCCTGGCTCTCTGCTCATCCAGCCTTGTGCCTTTCGAATCTTTAATGTGCTTTTATCTGGTATTGACCCTCTCTGGATCACTGGCTCATTTTTAGTCTGTAGGGCTAGTGTCTTCTCTTGAACAAATATTTAAAAATAATCATAAAGAATGTTGCTTGTAATAGCCAGCAGTTAGAGTAACTTGAATGTCTAATAGGATTGATTGCACAGGGTTTTTTTTCTGTGTGGTTGGAGAACATAGGCTTTCTATTTTCTTCTTTTTGTTTTTCTACATTTTCCAAATTCCTATAAAACATAAACCTTTGTAATTCGAAAGTATGTTATTAAAATATATACAAAGATATATCACAAGAGGGTGTGAATTATGTACAGTTTTTCAACAGCATATTTTTTCTTTTAAAAGGATGCATATAAATGTTTCCTTTTAGTATGATCTTAGGTCTTCTTAATGTTTGCACTGCTATACCAGTTTTGCTTTGTTTTGTGTTTTTTTGGCTGCATTGAGCATGGCATGCCGGAGCTTAGTTCCCTGACCAGGGATCAAACCCGCGCCCCCTGCATTGGAAGCTCGGAGTCTTAACCACTGGACCACCAGGGAAGTCCCTATACCAGTATTTTAATTAATTTTTATTTTTATTAAAAAAATGGAGAGAAGGAAAAATTCAAATAATGCTAAAAGGTTGATAACTAAATTTAGCAGTCTCATGACCCCCTGGCCTTTCCAGGATGGCCGCTTCCAACTGTATCTTACCTAGTGTATTAGCTCAGGCTGCCAGGACAAAATATCATAGACCTGGGGGTTAAACAACAGACATTTATTTCTCACGGTTCTGGAGGCTGGAGGTCCCAGACCAAAGCACCGGCAAGGTAGGTTTCATTCCATTCTTCTCATGGTTTGCTCACATGGCCTTTTCTCAGTGTGTCTGTGTGGAGAGAGAGACAGCTCCCCAGCATCTCTTCTGGTAAGGGTAATGATCCTGTCAGATCAGGGTCCCACTTTCATGACTTCATTTAACCATGTGACTTCCTTAGAGGCCCCATCTCCAAATACAGCCACATGGGGGGGTAAGGGCCTCCACATCAGAATCTGGGGGACGTAGACTCTCAGTCCATCACACCCCCCTTTCTAAGTGATGTGCTCATACTGCTGTCCTTGGGGCATCTGCCCTGAGCCAGTCTCTGTGGATGCTCTCCTTTCCCCACCACCTGGCCTGATTATTAACACATTCTGGGTTTGGTTTATATCCATATTTGGTGTTTTCATTGCTGAGCCAAGTTGGGCCAATCATTTTCTTTCTTGTGCCATTTTTGTGTGTGTGCGTTTTAAAGTTATGGTTGTTGCATTTTTTCATTTGATTAGATATTTGATTTTCTGACATAAATCTTACCTTATGCTGCATCGGCTTAAAAAGTGCCTGTCAAAATACTTCTCATTACTTTTCTCATTTTGGAGCCTGTATTATTTAGATGTTGGACCATTTGGAATGATCCTTTAAATTTTGTTTCTTTTTTTTCCTATTTTCTGTTTCTTTTCTTTTTGTTGTGTTTTCAGCTCTTTCCACTAAATTTCTCCTGCTCTTGTTTTCTGAATATATACTTTAAAAAGACGAAATCATCCTTTTTTTTTTTTTTTTTTAATTGTTCATGGATCAGCATTTAAAAATCTTTCTGGTGTTGACCTAAAACAATATAACAGCCAGTTATTTTACCAGAAAATGGGTTTATTGCAAAGAATTGCAATTTGGGACATGCAGTCTATAGTGAAGCCACAGGCAAGTCCAGAGAACAAAGGAGAGGAACTTCTTTTATAGAGGAGAAGGAGGAGTTGGGAGGGGCTGTTATAAACAAAGAGCCCATTGGAGGAAACTGGGAGTTCAGAATACAGTGGCTTTTCATTGGCTGAGCTGTTGCCAGGCAAAGAGAAATTCTCTCTCCCTCCTGCTGGGTGGTCCTTCTTCATGTTGGAGATGCAAAGGTATGTCTCTTCCTGTTGCATCTGCAATTGATGATGGTAAGGTGTGAGGGCTCCCTTTCCTGGCCTCCTAACTCCATTTTATTTTATTTATTTTTATTTTTATTTATTTTTATTTATTTTTTGGCCACGCTGCCCAGCCTGTGGGATCTTAGTTCCCCAACCAGGGATTGCACCCAGGCGCTTGGCAGTGAGAGCATGGAGTCCTAACCACTGGACCTCCAGGGAATTCCCCCATCTCCATTTTAAGTGAGGTTTCTGTGTATTAACTTTCACATTAGCATCATGCCCCTACCCACCCTTCAGTAGGGAGACACGGTGGGTTATGTCAAGAAGTCCTGCTTATGTGGGAGAAAGATTGCTCCTTTTTCCTATGGTTATAGAGCTGGGCCTAGTTTGCAAAACTTATTTTAAATACAAATGAGAATTCTTTGGGAAGAAGTCAGTGAAGGAAAAGGAGATGTGGAGCACTGCTGTTTAGGGAAGATCTAATGTGATGACCATAAAATATGTAATTTGTAGGTGGTAACATTGTGGAAGGATTCTTTTTTTTTTTTAACTCATGTCAGTTTGGGAAGAGTTTATTTATTTATTTATAATTTATTTATATTTAATTTATTTATTTTTGGCTGAGTTGGGTCTTTGTTGCTGCACGTGGGCTTTCTCTAGTTCCTGCGAGCGGGAGCTACTCTTTGTTGCGCTGTGTGGGCTTCTCATTGTGGTGGCTTCTCTTGTTGTGGAGCACAGGCTCTAGGCACATGGGCTTCAGTAGTTGTGGCTTGCGGGTTCTAGAGTGCAGGCTCAGTAGTTGTGGCCCACAGGCTTAGTTGCCCCACGGCATGTGGGATCTTCCCGGACCAGGGCTTGAACCCGTGTTCCCTGCATTGGCAGGCGGATTCTTAACCACTGTGCCACCAGGGAAGTCCGATTCTTTTTTAATGAGACTTATCTTTGGGATGCCTTTAGTACCCTTGAGATTATTCAGTGGATAAAAATTATTTGCATACATATAACTTGTCAGGAGCACATTTGTTCTGTGTGTTAAGCTTGCCTGAATTAGGCATGGCTGAAGGGTTGGTGTCTTGGGGAAGATGTGGATGCTGTATCTCATTCTTGTGTAATTCTTGGATTTCTTACTGAATCTTCTTGAGGACTGTTCATCTGAGGACAGTTGATCCCTATGCTGGCAATAGACTTGTGAAACTGAGTAAAGGAAACCTCATTTAAAGTCTGGAGTCTGGAGGCCAGAAGGGGAGCTCTGATGCCCTACACTCCACCTCAGTTAGAGACCGCGCAGGAAGAGAGGTACCTTGCATTCCCAGCAGGGAAGTATCTACTTTACTGCCCCTGCAGGAGGAAGGAAGAGTTCTTGCCCAGCGCCAAGCCCAGCCTGTTGGAACCTTTGCAGCTCAGCCAATAGGAATCCATCACCACCCTGAACTCTTGCTTTCCTCCAAGGGACTTTGGTTCAAAGCACCCCTCTCAGCTTCCTCCTTTTCTCTATAAAGTAACACTCGGGCTTCCCTGGTGGCGCAGTGGTTGAGAATCTGCCTGCTAATGCAGGGGACACGGGTTCGAGCCCTGGTCTGGGAAGATCCCACATGCCACGGAGCAGCTGGGCCCGTGAGCCACAATTGCTGAGCCTGCGCGTCTGGAGCCTGTGCCCCGCGACGGGAGGGGCCGCGATAGAGAAAGGCCCGCGCACCGCGATGAAGAGCGGTCCCCGCACCGCGATGAAGAGTGGCCCCCGCTTGCCGCAACTGGAGAAAGCCCTCGCACGAACCGAAGACCCAACACAGCCAAAAATAAATAAATAAATAAATAAATCAATAAATAAGAAAAATCCTTAAAAAAAAAAAAATAAAGTAACACTCCTCTCCTTTGTTTGCTGGACTTGCCTATAGTTTTTGCTATAGCATGGTCGTCCTGAATTGCAATTCTCTGCTATTCCTGAATAAACCCGTTTTGCTGGTAAAATGACTGGATGTTCTCAGCAGACTATTATGATCGGTGTTTTGGAGTTTTGGAGAACCAAAGGGGGGCTCAAGGACAGTGGTCCACATATGACCAAGAAAAGCTGTGTCTGAGCAGACAGGAAAAGATGACTCTGTGTGGCCCCAGTACAGCTGCCCCTTTAAAAGGAGAATTGACAGAAATACAGATTCATTCGTTCATTGAGTGTCCTCCATGTGCCACATACTCTTCTAGAAGCTGGAGATTCACTAGTGAACAAAGCAGACAAAAATCCCTCCGATTGTGCAGCTTACACTTTTTTTTTTTAATTTAATTAATTTATTTATTTATGGCTGTGTTGGGTCTTCGTTTCTGTGTGAGGGCTTTCTCTAGTTGCGGCAAGTGGGGGCCACTCTTCATCGCGGTGCGCGGGCCTCTCACTTTCGCGGCCTCTCTTGTTGCAGAGCACAGGCTCCAGACGCACAGGCTCAGCAATTGTGGCTCATGGGCTTAGTCGCTCCGCGGCATGTGAGATCTTCCCAGACCAGGGCTCGAACCCGTGTCCCCTGCATTGGCAGGCAGATTCTCAACCACTGTGCCACCAGGGAAGCCCTACACTTTTAACAGGGAGAGAAACAAGATGAGAACGCAAGTAAAATACTGAGCATTTCAGATGGTGCAGTTTAAGTTGGGGCAGAGGGAGGGTTGCCATTTTCACAAGAGTGGCCAGAGAGGGTCTCATTCTGGAGGGTGACTTTTGAGCAAAGCCTGAAGAAGGTGAGAGCACGGTGAGAGACTGTGTACCTGGAGGAGGACGAGGGAAGAGCAAGTAGGAAAGGCAGCCTAGCTGGGGCAGAGTGGCCGAGGGGCGAGGGGTGGGAGGAGAGCGCAGAGAGGTGACTTGGCATTTCTGAGACTGCGGCTTCTGCTTTGGTCTCTCTCAAATTGTCAGTGTATTGATGGTATTTGGAGCCGTGAGCCTTGTTGTGACCCCCCAGTGAGCGAACGTAGATAGAGACAAGAAGGCCTCTGGTGGCTTTCCACTGCCGAGGGTTACAGGAGACCTGGCAGTGAGGTTGGAGGAAACCAGCGGAGTATGGGGTCTTGGAGACCAAATGAAGAAAGTGCACCAAGGAAGATGGGTTGAGTAGCCGTCGGCGCTGCTGGTAGGTGATGTGAGATGGGGGCTGGTGTCCTTACGTCTAGCAACCTGGAGATTGTTGGGGACCCTGAGTTGTGCTGGTGGGAGATGGTAAAAGCACATTGAAATGGCTTTCAGATTGAGCGTTAAGCAGCTCAGAGCCCTTTGAGAAGGACCATGTCTTAGTCTTATTTGTCCTTGGCTTAAGATACTGTCTTGCAGGTCTGCTCTTGATAAATATGTACTGAAGGAAATGACTCGAGCTCTTAGAAAACATCTGCAAGATGTGTGGAATCCACCCGCCCGC
Organism: Balaenoptera acutorostrata; assembly: GCF_949987535.1. NCBI lineage: Eukaryota > Metazoa > Chordata > Mammalia > Artiodactyla > Balaenopteridae > Balaenoptera > Balaenoptera acutorostrata. The sequence continues at coordinate 39,636,245 of NC_080078.1, forward strand.
CTGTGCCCTTGAGTACAGCGTTCACGTCCCCATCCTGAGACACCTGACCTTTATCAAGGAAGCGGCTGCTTCCCTTGTGGTTCATGTCACAGCCAGGAGCTACCTCTGCATTGGTTTTACCCTTTTTGGCCTCCCACCTTTGATAAAGAAATCTAGTTTAAAAAAAAATCAGATCAAGTGAGAAATTCTGTCTGATTCCTTTTATTAAGGATTCAGAAACAAGCTATGGCTTATGTGTTTCAATATGCCACTACTGTTGAATGTCGGGGCTGAATTTATTGGTTGAAGTCTCCCACTATGAATGTGGATTTGTCTGTTGTTGTTTTTTCTGTCAAGTTTTGCTCTGTGTGTTTTGAGTCCATAGTTTACATGCATACACATTGAGTTGTTACTTTTTTCTGTGGATTGACCATTTTATTATTATAACATGTCTTTATATCTAATAATGCTTTTTGCTTAAAAATCTACTTTGTCCGATATTGGTATAGCTACCCCAATTTTCTTTTAAGAGTATTTGCATGATTTATGTGTTTTCCAATCTTTTATTTATTTATTGAGATATAGTTGACATACATTCTGTTAGTTTCAGGGGTACACCATAACCATTCGATATTTGTATATAGTGTGAAATGGTCACCACACTAAGTCTAGTTAACATCTGTCACCATATGTAGTTACAAAAAAATTGTTTTTCTTGTGAAGAGACTTCAGTCTTTTATTTTCAAATGTTCTATATTCTTTTTTTTGGCCGCAGTGTGCGGCTTGTGGGATTTTAGTTCCCCGACCAGGGGTTGAACTCAGGCCCTCGGCAGTGAGAGTGCAGGGCCCTAACCACTGGACTGCCACGGAATTCTGAAATTTTCTATATCCTTTTTTTTTCTTGATTTTTTTTAATGTGGACCATTTTTAAAGTCTCTATTGAATTTGTTACAATATTGCTTCTGTTTTATGTTTTTTGGTTTTTTGGCCGTGAAGCATGTGGGATTCCAGCCCCCCGACCAGGGATTGAACCCGCACCCCCTGCATTGGAAGGCGAAGTCCCAACCACTGGACCGCCAGGGAAGTCCCAATTTTCTATATTATTATATTTAAGTTATTTTTCTTATAAGGTGGATATGGATAGTTTTTTAAAAATCCAGATGATCTTACTTTTTTTTTAAAATTTTTATTTATTTATTTATTTATTTATTTATGGCTGCATTGGGTCTCTGTTGCTGTGCGCGGGCTTTCTCTAGTTGCGGCGAGCGGGGGCTACACTTCGTTGCGGTGCGTGGGCTTCTTATTGCTGTGGCTTCTCTTGTTTCGGAACATCAGCTCTAGGCACGCGGGCTTCAGTAGTTGCAGCGTGTGGGCTCAGTAGTTGTGGCTCATGGGCTCTAGAGCGCAGGCTCAGTATTTGTGGAGCACGGGCTTAGTTGCTCCGCGGCATGTGGGATCTTCCTGGACCAGGGATCGAACCCGTGTACCCTGGGTTGGCAGGCGGATTCTTAACCACTGTGCCACCAGGGAAGTCCCCAGATGATCTACTCTTAATTGGTATATTTAGTTGATTTATATTTACTATATAATAATTACCAATATATTTGGACTTAAAGCTATCTTTTAGTATTTATGTTTTATTTGTTCCTCATTCTCCTTTCTCGTTTCTTTTGGATTAATTAAATATTTTTTTGTTATTCAAATGCCCCCCTCTGTTAGCTTGTTCTACATTTATGTACTACTATTTTTTTAAATTTTTAATTTATTTTTATTTATGGCTGCATTGGGTCTCTGTTGCTGTGCGCGGGCTTTCTCTAGTTGCGGCGAGCGGGGGCTACACTTCGTTGCGGTGCGTGGGCTTCTTATTGCTGTGGCTTCTCTTGTTTCGGAACATCAGCTCTAGGCACGCGGGCTTCAGTAGTTGCAGCGTGTGGGCTCAGTAGTTGTGGCTTGTGGGCTCTAGAGCGCAGGCTCAGTAGTTGTGGTGCATGGGCTTAGTTGCTCTGCGGCATGTGGGATCTTTCCAGACCAGGGCTCCAACCCGTGTCCCCTGCATTGGCAGGTGGATTCTTAACTACAGTGCCACCAGGGAAGCCCTGTACTACTACTTTTTAAGTGGTCCCTCTAGAGATTACAGCATGCATCCCTGACCTATTCGAGTGTAAGTTGGTTCTTTTGTCACTTACCAGAAAATGTAAAGACTAAAGGTTAATCTAACACAAGTTATGTACTCCCCCATTGCTTTTTATGCAGTTGTTGTTTATTTTTTTTGTATGTGTATGTATGTATGTGTGTATTTATTTATTTGGCTGCGTCGGGTCTTGGTTGCGGCACGCAGGATCTTTGTTGAGGCGTGCAGGATCTTTCATTGCCGTGCGCGGGCTCAGTTGTTGTGGTGCGGGCTTAGTTGCCTGCGGCATGTGAGATCTTAGTCTTACAGCTAAACCGTCCAAGGTAATTTGTCATTTTTTGGTGCCACCGTTAAGATTTTCTTCTGTGTCTTTGGTAAAACTACTGAAGTTTTACTATCATGACTGTTTTTCTGGCTTGGGGTTTGAAGTACTTTTTGAATCTCTGGCTTGATGATTTTCGTGAATTTTGGGAAGTTCTCAGTTATTAGCTCTTCAAATATTGCTTCTGCTGTATTCTCTCTTTCTCTTCTCCTTCTGGGATTCCAGTTACTCACGTATCAGACATTTCTTCTTTTTAAGTCTTTTCAGTAGTTTCTGTCCTTGCCATGCTTCAGTATGCATATTTTCCAGACCTATGTACCATTCACTAATTTCTCTTCAGTTGTGTGTAGTCTACTGTTACGTCTGTCTGTGGAGTTCTTAACTTCATTTGTTATATTTTTCAGTTTTAGTGTTCATTTGATTTTTTTTTTTTTTGATATTCAGTCCCCTGCTCAAACTCTCCAGCTTGTCTTTTAACTCTGTTTCTGTTGTCTGTTTTTCTCTTGTTCTTGAGTCAGTTGGTGTCCCGTCTCCTAGTATGCTGGGCAGTTTTTATTGAACAGCAGACATTGTATATGAAAAATTCAGGGATCGTTTGAAGTTCCTGATCGTAATTTTCTCCAATGAGGGCTTACTTTTGCTTCTGACTGGCCTTTAGTGTGGGGACCTGTCACTTTACTCCAGCCAGGAACCAATCTGATTTGAACACAAGACTTCAGTCTTTGGGCAGGCTGGTCTATTTCAGGTTCATCCCTTCTCCTAGGATATAGCCCATTGGGGTCCCGACTGAAGGCCTGGGGTCTTCACTAGGGCCCACATCTTTGGTGCACTTGGAACACCCACTTAAGAATTCTGGAAGTTTTCACATTCTCAGCTTGGAAGTCATTGCTTGAGAACCTCAAGGAGAAAAGTGGGACCGTATGTTTGACTTGCCTGTTTTCCTTTTTTCTCTCATGCTTTGGCCCCTTGAGAGATCTCATTTCCTTGGTAGCTATCTTGTGCCTTAAAGCAGATGAAAACATTTCTGTTTTTTTTTTAATAAAAAAGTATCAAATTTATTTCAATATCTAGTTTCATTTTTAAGTTAAAGCTTTTAGACAATTTTTTTGTAATTTAAGATTCATTATCGGAGGTGAGGAAAACATTAATAAGCTATTAATTACTGACAACAAATAAAATTATTAACCATGCGTTTATAGAAGACATGTTAAAGAGTAAAAAGTTCCAGTTACACTACTTAACTGAAGGAAATATCCTCCAGCCCTTTATTTCTAATTATAACACGTTCTCATTTTGACATAATTTACACCTTTTTCACCCAATTAATACTATGCTAAACAAAATTTTTCCAACTGTTAAGCCTTTCTTTACCATTTATGAAATATGACTTAACTGTTACTCTTTAAAAGTTCCTTAAAAGAATTTGAAATTTTAATTTTCACCATGAACCTGTTTGATCAAAAAAGTAAAGGACATCACTACCACATGAATTAAAAGAATGGAATAAAAAACAAAAGTGGTATTATATAATCAGCAAATTATTTGATAAGACATTTTAAGTATTTCATATTTCTGCTTAGCACAGGTGAGAATTAACTGGTTCCACGGTACTACAAGGCTTGGCAATTTTACTCGCTTTAAGTCATAGTGTTACTCTACTCAAGTCATTGCTAAGAAAATGGCAGTGTTCATAAGTACAAAAATTGTTATATCCAGTAAGTGGTATTCTACATAGTCAAGATAATAAGAGAATTCTTTATAAAATTAGATTTTAAAAAATGCAGAATGTCTGGTGATTAGCAGTATCTCAAAAGGTAAAATGAGAAAAATACAGAAAATAGAAGTACTCGTTGAATAACATTATTTTGCTTTGAGGATGCCAGAAATGATTCTATTCCAAGAAATAAGTAATAATGATAAAAGATGTGATTAATACACTGTATCTCTTTTAAGCCAAAGCACACTTTTCACCTCAGGACAATTCTGATTTTTACATTCTTAATCTCCTCTGTCCAGAACAGGACCCCATTTTAAGCCATTATTTGAATAGAGTCCATAATCTAAAGCCATTTTTCTCCACAGGATGTTTTCATTTTAGTACATATGCTGCAAAAAGGCAAATGACTAAGTCAGTTATAAAGAATTTGTAGCATAATAAATGCCAATTTACAGTAACTGTCAACAGACTTCTACACCGAAGCCTGAAAGTTGCTACAGTACAGGTGAGAACTAACATGATTCTTCCATATGCTCAGACTTAGTTTACTAAATAATACTGTCATAAGATCTGAAAAGAAACCTTAATGGGTCCTTCCAAAGCTGCGTAATTTTCCAGACAATTTTCCTCTGGTTGCAGAGCCTGTTCATTCTTTCAATCCTTTTTTAGTCCTTTAGCTTTTGCAGTATTTTCTTGACGTTTTTGTTTCTTCTTTTGCTCCTTTTCCCTGGCCTCAATCATCTTGGCCAATTTCTAAGACAGTACAGCACTTGCTAGAAACAGTGGAGTTAGGGCCAAAATAACTGTTGTAAGGAAGCCATACGGGTCCTTTGCAGCCCATTCCACAGCATACTCAGCCCAAGCCTTTATATCAAACATCTTTGTAGAGGCCTTATGCTTGAGTAGTGATCTCTAATTTTGTTCTGGGATTATTAGCCAATCACAATTTCAGATGACCCTTGGTTGGTTGTCTTCTTTAGCTCTACCATACACTTCTGAGAGAATGCTTAAATTCTATACACTTGGGCAGTTGGCGCGGTGGCCGCTTCCACTGGGCACGGGGGCAAAACCGCGGCAGTGGCTGCCACCAGCCTCCCCTACATCGCGCCCGGGACGGTGGGCTCGGAGCCGCACTCCCAACTCTGTCTGTTTTTCTAATTGTCCTTGCAGATGGTGAGGTGTGCAGCAAGCAAGTCCACCTTGCACGCCAAAATCCAAGGCTCAATTTATTTTATGTATCAGCTGTTTACTTAGAGCTTGATTTAGATGAACGCTTATATTAGGTAGTTCTGTTGTGTGGCTTTAAAAGTCAGAAAAGTCTGTGAAGAGACGAGTCCTGATAGGCATCCCTGTTTCTTTGGGCCTGCCTTAATCTGCCTCTGGGCAGAGAGGCTGTCCTGCCTTGCGGAAATCAGTGGAAATCAGAGTAAATGCTCCATGGGTTATACAACTCAAATGTTCTTCAAGGTCCAGACACCCACCCCATTCACCCTCTCAATACTGTCTAAAGGTAAATAATCAGAATAATTGTGTGTCCTTCCAAAGCGTCTTTATAAACTTATAGAAATTAATATGAACATATTCTTATATTTTTAATGCTTAATACATTTTAAAGTAGGAATTTTCTTTTGAGAAATGGACATGACCTAAAAAATTAGGTCCATCACACAGAATGTGGTATACATTGAGTATAAACTCTAGACCTGTTGCATATGTATTCGTTTTTCAGGTGTAAAATGAATTTACTAATCACTGTAAACAAATTTAGAGTTTTCTTTTGTTTGGATTTTTATTGCTTTTATCCATCTGAGTGTTGTTGCCCTGTTCCTCATGTGACAAAGGTGGCTGGGTGGATTAGTGGCCAAGTTCACTGTTGGGGAAGAGTGTGAATATAACAAACTGGCCTGAATGAGAAACAGACTCAGGGCTCTGGTAGATAGAGCGTTACCCAGCACAAATGCCATCGTTACCCAGCACAAACGCCAGACGGGTTCAGCCCCGCATGCCGTGTGTGCACAGGACATGTGCACCTGCCATAGCATGAGGTGCTATGCTCAGCATTCGTTCTGCAGCAGGCCCACGTTTGAGCCCACGTCGCCAGCACTGTTGCTGGGGGCGGAAAACAGGCCCGCAGGTGTACCTGTGCTGGAGCCCTCCCATCCCCACTGGGGGTTCCCATCCTCTGCCGGTCTTGGGTTCCCAGCCATATGGCTGTGCTCCACCCTCAAGGCAGCCTCTGAGGGCCACAGGCGTGGAAACTGCAGTGTTGAAAGGGCCTGATGAGGCCTGGCGCTGTGCCCTGAGGTGGCAGCCTGAGCCGGGGTTAGGCCAGTGACAGAGAATGCTTTTGGACATTCTAGCATTGAAGGAATGTCAGACTTGCCCCTTGGTTCTTTGAAATTCGGTTCACTTTGGAATGTAAAGTTTTGTGGTGCCACCTGCAGTTGTGCTGGAGATAATATAAAGATAAACATTTCCATGGTGAACAAAGACTGGCAAATAAGAGCAGCCCAGGCCTTTTGTTTTCACAGGGTCCACCCTATGTTCATATGGAAACAGTGGAAGTATCTTACCTAGTTGGGCTTTCTCATAAGGTGGTCAGGGTAAGTTCATTTGGATACAGTGAACGTCCTTTAAAAAGAAAATCCTTTTGAAACATTGCGAAAGAAAGCTTCATAAGCAGAAAAATCAAATAACTCTTATAAAAGCAAAGTACCCAAAGAATCTGTGTTTCTCCCTCAGGTTTTCACTTTCTGGACAGACTTCTATGTGCTGCGTCAAGGAAAGCAGACACGGGTGTCCTGTTAGCTTAGAGAAGGGTTGAGGATTACGTGGTGATGTTACAAGGTGAAAAGGGTGACCCGAGGCTTGGAGTTTCTGATTTCTGAATTACTTCAAGGGAACAAATCATACTGTTACATGAACAGAATTTTGACTTTGACTACTAGATTCATAAGTGTATGTTTTTTAATTTTTAATAAGCCACATTTTGAAAGTCACCGATTTGGTCTTGTAGCTTCAGCCCCAAGAACTTGTCTCCTTAGCAGAGTTCTGTGGGATCTCGGGGTTGCAGCCTTCAGCCTCCCGCCTCGCTTCAGGTTATTGACTGATGACTGATTCAGACCTGTGTTAAAGAGGTGATGGGTCTGCCATGGGATCTGCTGCTTTGAAATCAGCAAGGACCCATGTCTAGAGTCTCTGGCTCAGTTTGAAAGACCTCAGGGGGCAGGCATAGACAGCATCTCTGTAAATTACTCTGAATTGCCTGCAATTTGTTGGGAGTTGCCACTTCTAAATGTTTATTGTGACTGTGAGTGCGTGAAGTGTGATTGGCACTTCTTTGGAACTGGTAAGTTCCTTGGAGCTTGTTTTTGAGTGGTCAAAGCTAGAGGGAGGGGCTGAAGTCTCCAGGGGAGGGTAGTGCCAGATGCAGGCTGACCCCCATCATTGAAACGAGAATGATTTATTAAAAATCATGATGGCAGATTCTGTGAAACATTTTTTGTTCCACTTTTTAAACACTACCACATAAACTTCCTCTTCATCAAATCCATGTAACCTAAAAATCTGATGTGAAACATTTGTGTAAGTCCAGGTCCTGAAGAGATTTCTGCTGACATTTGAGAAACCGGTTGTGAGCAGAGAAAGCTGATTTAAATTTGCAGTGTTTACACTAAGCAGAGAGGAATGGGGTTTCTGGTTTGGTTGTCACCATGTTTGAGCTCTCGTTGGCAAGTTCCAGATGTGACTTCTGTATAGCGCTTTATAATTTTCAAAGTGGTCTTCATATATATTGTTCCATAGATACCAACAACTGCTCTGCAGCAATAAACATCCAGGGACGTGTTATTATCAAAGTTATATAAGAAATATATTTGGTGCAGGAAAATTGAAAAATAAAGATAAGTGAAAAACGATCTGATACCCCACTGTTCAGAGGTAGCACTGTTCTATGTGGATCCCTCTGGAGTCTTCTCGACACATGTGTAATCTTTTCCCTGGGAAGATGGGCTCCATAATCCACTTCACCCACAATGTGAATTTTCAACAGTTATTATAAAGAGTTACTGGTTTGCATAGCATAGCTACATAAAAGATTTGTGGCAAAGAGGAAATTATAACAAGCCCCCCCCACCCCCCGGCTTTCTCCTCTGTGAATTTTTCAAGTCAGGAGTGCTTGGCCTCCCTTGAGTATGATGTTCTTCTGACTTCAGAGCTTTGAATATGCTTCTTTAAGCATCGTACAGGAAGTTAGGTGGAATTGTGGGATTTGACTGTGACCTGCAGCCTTTACCACACAGCCTTGTCCTGTTCCTTGTGTGGGGCACCGTGCAGGACAGCGTGGGGACCCGTCTGAGTTGAGGGCCTTCTGCATAGTCTGGCCCTCGGCATTGCCTTGTGTGTGCTGTTCTGTAGGATGCTTGGACTCCTTTCAAAGAGGCGACCCTTGTCGGTCCACTTTGCAGGGGAGGAACCTGCCCAAGGTTAGTAGCTGGTAAGTGGTGGTGAGGGCAGATTGGGCCCTGGAGGCCACCCTGGGGCCAGGTTCACCAGTGTCTGCCTCTTAGGGGGCAGGTGTGACTGGTGCCTCGGTGGCCACCATATCCAGTCTGTGCTGTCCCTGTTCCACAGAACATACATCCTCCTGTCGAATTTTGACCCTAATGGCCTTTGATGTGTTGTGCAATTCAGAGTTCGGTCACGGTGGTGGGTGGCGTGTGCCAGCTGGGTAATAAAAATAAATGAAATAAATAAAAGGAGTGTGGAACCAGGAGGCAGCCTCATGGCACAGGTAATATGATGGCTGAGCAGGAAGCTCCCCCTGGTGCCACCAGGTGACTCATTCTCTCAGCGTTGCGTCTCCTCCATCCCGAGTTATCGCTGAGCTCTGTGAGGGAGGTAGTGTACGTGCCCTGTGGCCCCTGTTCACCTCTGACATCACCTGTTCCTGACCCCAGTGGTGACCCCAAGTGTCTGTCATCGAAGCAGAGCTTGTGATCGGTGTGTAAGTGGGGACGTGGGGGGACTCTGCTGACCTTGGGCTGATCATTTGCACAGAGGCCAGATTTCCTGATTTTCTTGGAGTCTGTAAAACAGAGATTTTTATACTGACATTGGCCTGATTTCTATCACATTTTTTAGTATAAACTTTTTGACCTTTGGTTGCAGAGGTAGTAAGTTATTTGAAAGTAATAGCATCTGTGTGTGAATGCGGCAACGTGCATTTAAATGTCACCGCAGCTCAAAAAAACTAAAGCACATCCTACGTGTGGGTCTGGGCTCTGCATCTTGTAGAGATTGATCTGAAATGAGGATTCCCTGACGGTCCAGTGGTTAAGACATGGGCTGTCACTGCCAAAGGCCCGGGTTCGATCCCTGGTCCGGGAACTAAGATCCCGTGAGCCACGTGGCGTGGGAAAAAAAAATTGGACTTACAAGTGAAATGAGGAAGTGTCCTCGCCATCTGTGCCTTTGTCTTGGTCGTTTTTCTCTGGTTTTGAGGGTGCTGTAATGTGAGAAGATGAGCTTTAGGGCAAGTGGCCTTGTTTGGGAGCCGCCCTGTCTGCCTTCCTCCTGACGGGTGGGGTCGGACGCGGGGCGAGCCCCGCATGTCTGCTGGGGTCTGGGTGGGAGCTCCTTCCTCAGTGCTGGGCTCCCTGAGAGTGGGGGGGAAGAGAGCTCTGGTCTGGGTGCCCTCCCCCCACGTGATTCTATAGACCGCACTCCCTGCCGCTGGAGCTGGTGCAGTGAAGGGTGGGCGCTGGCCTTGGCCCGCTGTGGAGCCGTGCAGCCCCAGAGGAGAGCGGTTGCCGGGTGGTGGAGGGCGCGCTGCAGCACCCCAATCCTCAGGCAGCACTCGGCATGAGAGGGCCTACGTGCGTGGACTGCAGGATCCATGTGCCAGCAGGAGAAGCAGATGAGAGGGGGCGTGTGCTCCTGTGTGAGATTCTAGAGAACACAGTGATGGTGGGGGTGGGGCTGGACGGGATCGGAAGGGGCACAAGGAAACCGGGGCGGGGGGTGTGTGGATGAACTCATCCTCTCGGTCACGGTGGTGGCCGCACAGGGTGGACGTGTGTCAGAAGCCCTCACACTGCGCTCTGTAATTGTGTGCAAGACATCATGTGCCTTCTCTCAGGGACCCAGGGTTTTAGGAGCACAGGGGACGCAGCGTCCGTGTTCCTGCAGGCCGGCCGAGCAGACCAGATGGCAGCTCTCCTCATCCTCTGAAATGGGGATGATAAACCCCCCTGCTCACAGGGGTGTAACTTTAACCTTTCTTATGTTTGACTATACAAATGAATTACGTATTCTGAAAGTTAAATCCTCACGTTTGCTTAGAGAGAGAGAAGCTCTCTGGCAGAAGCAGCATGGGGAAGGTCAGCCATGTTCCCTTACACCCGTTCAGCATCGCTGTGTTTCCTGCCCATGAATTCCGTAACTATACTATTCTCTGTGGGTTTAAAAACAGAGAACAGGAACCAGAGCCCGCCTCTCCTGATGCTTTTCCAGGGCAGCAGGACTCTGCCCTCCTGCTCATAGGACGAGGCCGCCCGCTCCCACTTAGCAACGTGCGTGGGCCTGTGGGGCTCATTCTGGGTCTGCTCTCCTCAGTTTACAGGTGTGGAAGCCAGGCGTGGTCACAGAACCAGCCGAAGGCGGAGTGGGGTCGGTTCCTGCTGACGATGGGTAGGTGGGTCCAGCAGGCGGGGCGAGCTCACCAGGGCCTAGCCCGAGCCGCAGCTCTCCTCACGCCACGTCTGTGAGTGAGGGGGTGAGCGTGGGCCAGACCTTGAGACAAGAGGTTTCTGGATTTTCTTGCACCTTGAAGAGTTGATGGAGACCCCAGAGAAGGAAGCAACACTGTCCCCTCTGCTCCCCTAAACAAAGGAAGGCGGGATTCCTATTTCCAGAGTCAGGGTCTTCTGATCAGCCCTTCAGTTGGAAGCAACTGCGGAGTCTGGATGAATTACGTAGCACTATTGGAGGCACTGCAGCGTAGGAATTAAGATACGTGGCAGCTGTGGCCTTTGGGCTGGGGAGAGGCAGGTGGAGGGCCTAGACCTGCCCAGGAGGAAGGGCCAAGGCAAGAGTGGGCTTCGGCCTCTGCTCACTGAGGACCTGTGCTGTGGTTCCCATGGTAACTGTTGCGTGCACGATGGATGGTCTCTTCAGGGAAGAGAGTGGTGTGGGCAGGGCGGGGACCCTGGGCAGCGCGGCAGTCCCCTCCCTCCATCACACTTCTGCCCTTCTAGGCCCCCTGGCCTCAGACCCTGAAGTGTCCGTGGCCCGGAGCGTTTTGAGCTCCCAGGTGCTGCGGGGCTGCACGTGCAGAGATGGAGCGGGGTGAGCGTGGCGAGGGGTGCAGGGCCGAGGAAGCAGCGCACGTTTGCCTTAAAGACCAGGTGGCCGCGCCACCAACTGCCTCCCCGTGGGCAGGAGGAAAGCACGTTTTCCTTAATGCCGAGGACCACGAGTGTGTGCACGGATAGATATGCTGTTTCAGCAGGTGGTATGCCGGTCGCATTTGGGATGGTTTGTTTTGTCCAGAAGGTGTGACCTTTAATCAGTTAAAGGTCTTGATGGAGGAAGTGCTCTCAGGAGTGGACTTGCTGTCCCTTTGGGGTAGTGATTCTGGCCATGTGGCAAGCCTCCCACCCAACAGCTCCCACTGCAGGCCCCTGTGAACAGTGTGCAGTGGTGCGTTCCCAACACCTCCGTGTGATTAGGGACCCCCACAGTGCCCAGGCCAGCCCCCCCGCACGCAGATGTGGGCCTGGGACATGGTGAGGCTTGAGCTCAGTGAGGAGTAGGTGTTGGGTGAAGATGGCTGTGACTTCCTGGGGGTTGGGCCCTGCCAGTTCCACCACGTGTGGCACTGAGCAGAAGGATTGTGGGTTGAGACACGAGGCTGCCACGGTCGGAAACGACTCCAGCATCCAGAGTCAGGAAGTGGGTGGCAGGGTGCTGGGTACGGGGGCCGGGAGGGCTCCCAGGCTCCCACTCCACTATGGAGTGGGCCTCATGTCTGACCGGTTGGGGAAGCCGCGTAGGCTCCGTCTTTCCTCTGGTCTCTGTTTATTTTCTTTGTCTGAAATGACCTTAATCATTGTTCACATCCCTGCCCCGTCCCACACTGTTTCGTTGGCTGTGTTCCCAGCGGCACCTGGCACGGAGACAAGTGCCTTTCCTGCTTAACCTCAGGTTGTAGCTGGGCCATGTCCCCCGTCGGCAAGTGAATGCATCGCGTGCCAGGTGCCATTCCGAAGCTGCCACCTGCCGGAGGAGAGATGGGCACCGCACACCACAGTTAGCAACTCCGTGTGGGCCAAGGCCCAGTGACTAGCAAGGACCAGTGTCCCACAGGCAGATTTGGGATTTTAGGGGCCAGTAGAATCACAAGTAAAATTCTAGGAAGTACTTGAGGCAACTGCACTTGTATGTGGCCAAATTATAACATTAAAAAAAGCAAACTGCACCTTACTGGCCCCTCAGAGACCTCCCACCTTGCTTAGGAGAGACAGTTAGGGAGTGGAGTATCTGGTCTCCAGTGTTTCCTCCAGACCCACGTGAAGGTGAGCGGCACAGGGACTGTCTCGCCGCGGCAACCAGAAGCCTTGCTTCTCAAATTGAGCGTGTGAAGCTGCTGCAGGACGGGAACCTGAGTGTGTTTCTGGAATGCTCAGCAGACTTGGTAAGCCACTTAAGGCATTACTTTTATGCCAGAACAAGCAGGAGCATAACGTGAAGCATAATGCAGTATGTGCCTGAATTTCTGAGTAAAAAATCACAAGACTTCTGCTGAAGGATGCTGACCAAGGTGAAGAAGTGATTCCATGAGGCCTCACCCGCTGGGCTCTGCGGGGCTGTGTGCGGCGAGCACTCAGGCTGGGCTGCAGGTGGTGGGGCCAGCAGAGAGGTCTAATCGACATTCCTCCCGGGAGTGGTGCAAGTTAGGAATCCTCTTTCATCCAGAGGATTTCCAGGGGGTAGGAGGTCTCCCATTAAATGGAGGAATCACACTTCTAGTATTGGACAGCCACACAGTTCAGGGCAAACTGCTGAGAATAGCTAGAAACGCTGTGAACTGGTTTTCTTTTTAATCAGATTGAAGCCTTTGGAGAGCTAACCAAGCAGGAAGGAATGGCAGCCCCATCGGAGAAGGGAGCCCAGGTAGACCAGACTGTCTCAGTCTGGAAAGTGTGGCTGGTCCTTGGGCTCCAGGGGGCTGGGGCCTGCCTGGGAGGAAGATGCCCCACACGTGGGTCGGGATCCCCCAACCCTGGGAGGAGGGGGTCCTCTGAGAGCCTGCAGCCCAGCCCGGACTCTCTCAGTTCCTGACTTTGGATTAAGGTGGCTGGATTCCTAGTGCCCCAGCCACAGGCCAGGGTAAAATGCATACGCTCTGGGGAAGAAAGCATCATCCCAGGCGGCCAGTTTAGAAAGATTTTCACACAGTGTCTGGCTTTCCATCCAGAATAACTAGGTACTGAATGAAAAATAATCAGGCACTCAAGAATACAAGACAATGTGATAAAAAATGTGGAGGAGGAAGCCTTGGGGATCCAGGTAAGGAGGTTTACGGATACCTCCTTGGTGGAAATCTGTCAGGGCTGGGGCTGGGAGTGGGGGAGTGTTCTCAGACAGACTCTGGGCTCTGGGAAGAGCAGAGCTGGAAGGAATGGATTATAATCCACTGGATAAAATAAAAATCCACTCGGGTACATAGGATGCCAACTGATAAATACAGATCAAGTGATGGGTGTGAACAGGATTTGTATATAATCTCAAAGTATCTCCGCCACAAATTATGTCTTAATTACAAAGGAAAAGTAATAAATTTAGAGTGAAAACACTTGACAGGCACTGGGTTTGCCACCGATATTGGGACCAACCGGCATGGTGTTTTTCTTTTTTTCTTTTTTATAAATTTATTTTGTTTTATTTATTTTTATTTTTGCCTGCGTTGGGTCTTCATTGCTGCGTACGGGCTTTCTCTAGTTGCGGCAAGCAGGGGCTACTCTTTGTTGCAGCGCGTGGGCTTTTCATTGTGGTGGCTTCTCTTGTTGCGGAGCACGAGCTCTAGGCGCACGGGCTTCAGTAGTTGTGGTGCGAGGGCTTAGTTGCTCCGTGGCATGTGGGATCTTCCTGGACCAGGGATCGAACCCGTGTCCCCTGCATTGGCAGGCAGATTCTTAACCACTGCGCCACCAGGGAAGTCCCATGGTTTTCCTTGAGGTGATACAGCATCGCTTCTGTGACGTTCTGCCAGAAATTTTAGATGCAGATCTCACGTGAGACATTCTGTGGAACGACTGGCCCAGGCTCTTGAGAATGTCACTTCGGGAAGGAGGTGGACTAGGAGCCAGGTTGAAGGCGGCTGAAGACACAACAGTCACTATGTGGCTGTGGCCTGCATCTTGGAACATAGGAATAGCTCTAGAGGCCACTCCTGGGACAGTGGACGGGGTCCGAGCTCGACCTCCATGTCAGGGTCGCGCTGCCTGCTGTTTTTGGTCTGTGGCGTGTCTGTCCGCTGTGCATCCCAGGTGTGGGTTGATGTGGCACTCTGGCCTCAGGCCCTGGGCCTGGAGGAGAGCCTGCCTGGGGCGGGTGTGGCAGGGGGGCAGCAACAGGGTGGGTGGGTGGGGCCGGCACCACCTCTCCTTCCCAGGAGCTGCGGGAGGTGGAGAGGTTGATGATGAGGAGTGACATTTCAAAGTGCCTGGGTGTACAGATGTCTCTTAAGACCCTGCTTTCAATTCCTTTGGCTATATGCAAAGAAGGGAAATTGCTGAATCATATGGTGACTCTTTTAATTTTTAGGAACTGCCACACTGTGTTCCACAGAGACTGTACCATTTTACATTCCCACCAAAAGCTTACAAAGTTCCCTAGAAACAGAAAATGATTACCAACCAGAATTCCAACCCAGTAAAAATACCCTTCAGGAATAAAGGGGAAATTAATACAGTTTCAGACCAACAAACACCAAGTTGTCAGCCGCAGCCCCTTTACTAAAGGACATACTTAAGGGTGTTCTTCAGGCAGAAGGAAAATGCTCTCAGGTGGAAACACCCAATGCAGGAAGGAAAGGGCAAGTATGTGGGTAACTCTAGGTGACTGCTGGCGGGATAAAATAATACTGATGATGTCTTGTGGGATTTAAGACATTACACTGAATTAAAATCCAGGATAACAACAGCACATGAGTGTGTGTGGGAGGTGAGTGGAGTTAATTATTTTTGGGGGGCATGCGGGATCTTAGTCCCCTGACCAGGGATCAAACCCGTGCCCCCTGCAGTGGAAGCTTGGAGTCTTAACCACTGGACTGTCCCTGGTGGAGTTAATTCTGACCATGTGTTGCCTGGGAACAGGTAAAATGCAGTTAATTGGACCTTGATGTATCAAGGGTACCTATTATAATCTCTAAAGGAACCACTGAAAGAATAGTAAAAGGCTTACTTTGTTAGAGGGAGGAGATGGAAAATAAAAAATATTCCAAAAGAAGACAAGAAAGAACAAAAGAAAATAGAACAGCTGTGACAAACAGAAAGCAAACAATGAGATGGTGGATCCACTCTCTGTAACCACACTGAATGCAGCAGGACCAAAGGAAGCAATTAAAAGGAAAAATGGTCAAACTGGAACTTGAAAAGGCTAGCTGCTTACAAAGGACACACAAAAGTAAAAGGATCTAGGAGGGTTGAGTGTGAAAGGATGGAAAGCAAAATCCTGCCAGCAGCAACCCCAGAGAGCAGGCGACGGGGAGGCCGGACAGTCCCCGGTGGGCTTTTATTCTGAGGACTGGAAACTACAGAGAGCTTGGAGGTTTCCCTGGATGCCACATTTGGGTTCTGGTTCCTGGCCGTCTTGTGGGGAGCAGCCCAGCGTCCCCCGAGTGACATTTCCCAGAACTTCCTCTGTCGCGCGGCAGCCTGCAGCGCCTCTGTCCTGAGAGCCAGCCTTCCTGTCCACGGTCAGCACCTCGCTGCTCTCCCTCCTTTCTGTTCTCTCTCGACAGCCCTTTGCTTCCCTTTGTGTCTGGACTGGGAGCTGTGTACATAGTGGGGTTTGCTCTGTACTGGAGGCCGTGGAAAGGATCCATGTTTTGCCTGCTGATCGCCTCAAAGCTGGTTTTTCTATACGCGTAAAAGACGTGCCTGGGACCTGTCAGAGGAGGGAGCAGACGGCCCTGGTGCGTGGGCATCGCAGGCTTGGTCCTGCCCTCGTGGGTGTGCGGGGTGCTGGCCGCGATGTGATGGGGACACTGAAGAGCAGCTTAGCGCTCCCTGTGATCTGAGTTAACAGTGTCTTAATGGTGACAGCATTGGCGGTTTTGTTTTTAAAGAACCAGAGGAATAGCAGTGTCCCTGAGAAAGAGCGTGACGTTGCAGACGTCTGCTCCGTGTCAGCGTAAACGTAGGACCAGGTGTGGGTCCCTGTCTGTGAAGGTGTCCCCATCCCTTCCCATAAGCCTCTGTGGCGCTGCCGCTGCCCTCATTTGGCCGGAACGTGTTAGTGGGCTCCAGGGATGCCCTCAGGCTGCCGTGGGTGGGTCAGAAGGACCGTGGTGCGTGGTGACTGACCGTCTGCAGTGTCCCCCTGCGGTGTGGGGATGATGAGCACCTGATCCTGAGCTGGCGGGCGAGTCTTGTGCCACATCACCGTCCACTGCTGTGGCCTCAGTGGCAGAACAGGTGGGGTGCCGTTTTTGCATTGTTTGTGCTTGTGGCCCCTGGGGAGGTGGGCCGCTCCTCTCCAGCTGTGCTGCCCAGCCTGGCCCACGTGTGCTGCATGACAGGCGTCCAAGATGGAAAGGTGCCTGGTTCCGCCGTCTCGTTAAAGTGCCTTTTCCTGAGTGTGCGCACAGCACAAACCAGGGCTTCCAGAGGTTCTGTTCTTCCGGTGGTGGGCGTCCACGCGGGGCTCCGTCAACTTAGAAGCGTTGTGGTCCCTTCTCCTCCCGCATCGAGGACACAAGTCCAGGGGACGAGGTGACTCCTACCACGTCCCTGGAGTCAGTGCAGCTGCTGTTCACGAGCGCCCTGACCAGAGCGAGGCTGGAGCCAGGGGCGTTTGCACGGGCTCGATGGGCCCCCAGCACGTCGTAGCCCTCGGCAACCCGCGGGGACTGACCAGCGTTGCTTCCAGGGAGGCTCTGGGAAGAGGAGGCAGTGTGGGGAGCAGCAGCGAAGGGCTGGTAGGGCCATCGTGGGATGAGCAGAGCAGGGTAGACTCCAGAAATCGATGCATGTGTTTGGGGAGTTAGGTGTGAATGGATTCAGAACAAGGTGGATTGTGCAGTACTTAATGCTAACGGCTGGCTCTCCATTTTGATGCAAGGGAGTAGGTAGGTTTTATACGCACATATTTCAGGTAGAGATCTAAATTAAAAAAAAATAACTATTGAAGCATTTGAGGAAAAACAGAAGAATATATTTGTTCTTTGAATGAGGAAAGCTGGCCTATGTAAGATACAGAAAAATCTATAAAGGGAAAGATTGGTAAATCTGATTGCACAGAAATAAAAAACTTTTGTAATATCAAGATCAACATAAACAATGTTAAAAAGTGACATTTAGGGAGAAAATATTTTTCCCGTATATAACCAGAGGTTAATAGTAAGAATATTTAAAGACATCTGTAAATCACTAAGAAACTCATAAACAGTCTAATAGAAAATGGACAGAGGTATGAACAGGTAATTTAAAGAGGAGGGAATTTAAGTGACACCCAAACGTCCAGCCTGACCACCAACCAGGGAAATGCAAACTAAACCCAGGTGTCAGTTTCTGGCTAGTCACTAGACAAGTGGTGTTGGGTCCCACCCAGGGAGTGCTGGACTGCTCCTGGGAGGAAGTGGCTGGGGTGGGGGGGACAGCGAGACAGCCACTGTTAAACCCACAGGTCCCTTCACCCGCCATCGCCCTCATCCATCCTGTGGCAGTTCTCAGTGCCCGGGAGCCCTGGCCCCGCTCCGTGACCCTCTTGAGGGGGCCGTGGCACTGGTGCTGCGGCTGTGCCCACAGGGTCGGGTGGCTTTGCGACAGATTAGTGAGTCTGCGGGCAGCGCTCTGTAGGAGCAGCGAGAGCAGAGCAGCCGTGCCCCATTTCCAGTTATGTGCATAAAAATGCCAACCCAAATAACGCTCCGTGTGTTCACTTACACGTCTGCCTAATGTGGAGGGAAGATGTGGGAGATGCCCATCTCCCTGGGAAGGACAGCGGGGTGGGAGGCAGGGTGGAGACGCCAGCCCTTTCTGCTCTGTCTTCTGAATTGTTTGCGTCTGTAGTTGACATATTGGGATATCAGATGATTCTGAAAATGTGGATTAATGCACGAGGACGTTGTCTGGCAGCTGCTAACGTGCCTCTTTGTTGGCAGGTATGGATCCTGGCGGGAGCCTGTCAACCCCTACTACGTCAACTCTGGCTATGCCCTCGCCCCAGCCACCAGCGCCAACGACAGTGAGCAGCAGAGCCTGTCCAGCGATGCTGACAGCCTGTCCCTCACCGACAGCAGCGTGTAAGTGCCCCTGCCTGGGAGAGCAGCCCCTAAGGGGGAAGCCAGGGCCGTCTCCCCAGAAGCTGTTTTGGGGCCCTCCCCAGTGGGGTGTCAGTGCATCTGCATTGCAGGGAGTGTCGCTAGAAATCCTCAAGCAAACTGGAGCCAAGGTTTGTTGTAGTTGCTTCCCTCCAGGCCGAGGCTGCTGGAACCTTTGGAAGAGGGAAAGCCTCAGAGCTGCCTGGGCTGGCGCCCCAGGTTCTGGGTCTCTCTGGTGTTCACGTCGGAGGCGCGGCCAAGGCAGGCCGTCCCCGAGGGCGTCTCCAGTCCATCCTGCTCTGCGATCATGCTCCTTTAATCTGGAAGCCGTCTCACCTGCTCAGCAGTGCCTGTCGTCCCCTCAGCGTGGTTCTGTACTGGCCTCCTGTTCCCGACGGCTCAGGGATGGCCACCAGGGGCCACAGGAACCACATTGAGCCTCTGTGTCACTTGATGGTGACAGCTTCCTTCATTGTCCTCTCCGGGGAAAACCCTCCCTTGGGGGAAAGTGCCTGTTTCTGATACCTTTCTCTTTGGTTCAGCAGGTGACTTTGGGGACCCAGGCGTGCGTCAGAAGTTTGATTGTGTCAGACATGCCCATGTCACATCAGGGTGTTGCCTGTCTGCCTGCTTGGGTCACGTGGGGCCCTGACTCCACCACCCATGAGTGTCAGGCTCGCCCAGCTTTCAGTCGTACGCCATTTGCCATCTGACCACCACCGAGGGGGAGGTTCTGGCCGGGCCCAGGTCCAGGGCGGGAGGCAGCCTTTGGCTGTGAAGCCAGCAGGTGTGGGCCCATGGCCGCATCCGCAGGTGTCTTGTCCCCACGAGAGCACATGGGGTTGTGGCCCTGGCTGCTCTCAGCGGGTCATGGGGACTCTGCCCCCGCCCTTGCTAGGGTCTAGAGGTCAGATAGGTTTAAATAAAGAGGAAAAGGCTGCCGTGCTCGTCTTTGTAGGTGAGCAGGCCTTTCCACGTTGAGGTCTTGCTCTGGGGGCCGTCTTCTCAGTATATGCTTTGTGCTGCCTGTGTCTTTGTGCTGCTTTCCACGCTGTCCGCTGGACGGGATGGGTCAGACTGCTGGATGGGATGGGGGGTCAGGCCGCTGATGGGACGGGTCTCTGAGCAGGTTCCTGCAGCCCCGTGCTGTGTGCGTCTGGTGCCCTTTCTCTTCCCCTTTGGTGACCACACGGTGGAGGCGTCATCCCGTCAGGTTAAGTCTCTGTGGGGCATTTCTTATTCATCATTACCTTCTCCTTTGTCTTGAATCTTTAATATAAAATGTTGACATGTTTTTAACAACTTATTTGAAATTACTGGGGTTTCAAACACTACCTTCCATGAATATAAAGTATCACATAGAAGGGTTCCAACGAACTGCAGCCCTTCAGACCCCCAGGAGCAGCTGACAGAACGAGATCTGTTTTCCTCTTCCCCAAAACTCAGTTACTGCAATGACAATTAGTCCCTTAATTCTTTCCAAGAAAAGGACATGTGTTTGCTAAAGGGAAGATCTAAAAATTTTTAAATATTTTTTTCCCTGATGTTCTATTCATCTTGGTTTACACTGAGACTCAGAAATGTAGGCATAGTCGAGAATTAGGAGTGTAAAATTGTGGCAGGTATTTGAACGTATATGAGGCAAAAAATAAGATCATGTGTTTCCTCTAAATTATTTCTGATGGCAACTCAGGGTCGCCTCCACCTGGCGAAGTGCTTCCTAGTCCACTGACTTCGGGCATAGATTCTGAGGATGGTGCCTGATCCTCAGAAGCGTATGGATTTTAGGTGCCCTGTCAGAGTACATGAGAAACAGACAAGCTGGTGGCTTGGGACACCTGAACAAGCCCTGGGCTGTGTGAGGGCGTTCAGATGTACTTGACGCTCTTCTTCCCTGATGCCTGTCCCCTGGAGCAGCCTGGCCCCGCTGGACTGCTGAGCCATCTGCACTGTGGCACCACCTGGGACCCTGACAGCCAGGGACACCCGGGCACACCACAGCCTCTCTCTGCCCTGCTCTGAACCTAAGTGCACCCTTTCCACCCAGCCTGGGGTGCAGCCCTGCCTGCCCACAAAGCCACAGAGCTGTGGGTGTGTGTCTGCCCGGGATGGGGCCAGGACACACCAAGTGCTGTGTGCTTGGCGCCTTCGCTAGGCGCTCCAGCAGTCGATGCAGTGAGATCAGAATTGTCATGGCTGCGTGTTCACATCCTGGTGTCCAGTGAAAACAGCACTGCTCTGGCAGCACTTCCCCTGTGGGCAGTGCTTGAGCAGGATGCAAGGGGTTAGGATCACTGGCACAGACATTCACTGCACCTGCCGGACAACTGGGAGGCTAGAGTCTTTCAGTAGCAGACGATTGGGAGGGCCATCTCTTCGAGCTGTCGGAGGTGGCAGCACACTGCAGAGTCCTTCAGAGACAGAAGCGGGGAGCAGAGAAGGCTCCTGTTGGCCACTGTGCTCCCCGGAGTAGCTTTCAAATGGCAGGAGAGAGCTGCCGAGTTCTTAAGGGACAGCACCTGTGCAGTGAGCCATGTGTTGGATCTGCTACTTCTCTTGAATAAGTGCTTCGTTATTTTAAAGACAGTGTGTAATTTTAAAAAAATTTTTATTTATTTATTTGGTTGCTCCAGGTGTTAGTTGCAGCAGGTGGGCTCCTTAATTACAGCTCCAGGACTCCTTAGTTGCGGCACACGGTCTCCTTAGTTGTGGCATGTGAACTGTTAGTTGCGGCATGCATGTGGGATCTAGTTCCCTGACCAGGGATCAAACCCAGACCCCTTGCATTGGGAGTGTGGAGTCTTATCCACTGCACCACCAGGGAAGTCCCAACAGTATGTAATTTAATTTTTATTTTTATCATAATCTTCAAAAGGGTTTATAACTAAAATTTATGGCAAGGAAACTAATTTGAGCATTTGACAGAGAGATTACACTGCATTACCAATTTACCTTGGAAGAAAGCAGAATATAGGAACCTTGGAAATCTCTTTCAACGGGATCTAGATTGTCTTGGCCACCCATTTTGCAGCCCTCCAATGTTTCCAGTCCATTTAGAGCACCCCTTCCAGGTAGGCACACCATATCCTGCCTGGGCAGTAAAGCAGGGGTCAGCACACATTTTCCATAAAGGATCACGAATAGTCTCTGTCCCATGTTCCTCCTCCGCTTTAAAAATGTAAAAGTCATTCTTAGCCCATCACACCTCAGAAAAATAGGCTGTGCTGGCCCTGCTCTAGATAAAGCCAGCTCAGACGAACTTGGTTGAGCCATTCTATTTGTGCTCACGCTGGACTGTCTCTTTCTCCTGGACAGGGATGGAGTCCCACCTTACAGAATCCGCAAGCAGCACCGCCGGGAGATGCAGGAGAGCGTCCAGGTCAACGGGCGCGTGCCTCTACCTCACATTCCTGTAAGTTCGTCTGCACAGCCCTCGCCCTCCCCGTCTCCGAGTTTGGGGCTCACCCACCCTCCTGGACCCGTGCCCACCCGTTCTCTCCACTCTGACCAGGCTGCTGTGGCACTGACCTGGCTTCCTAGGAGCTCAGCTCAGGTCCAGGCACGGCACACGGTCACACGCATTCTCGCCCTGCGGTTGGAGGGGGCAGTGCCCGCACAGTCGGTACAGATGAGCAGGGACTGCCCTCCTCACAGCCTTTCCCATCGTGTTAAGTGAGGTGCTTCTCCTGGAGGTGGGAGAACCGCTTGGAGCCTGTCGCTGGCTCAATTCCCAGGCCTGGCCAGACTGGCGGCCGGCGGCTCTGTGGACAGCGTGGCAGTGCCCCCGTCCTGAGCACCCATGAGCACTGCTTTGTTCGGGATGAAACAAGGCATCGGCCGCCTGTGGCTGAACTGTGGGGCATCCTGACTTCAAAGCTGCCTCAACTTCACCTCTTGGATAAAAATAACAAGGTGATAGTGGTTCTCCTGATCGTGGGCACTGGGGACCTTCAGAGAGCCCAGTGCAGGGTGGGGCTGGGCAGAGAGTTCCTTTGCTGATGACGGGAGGGATTAGCTGTCCTCGTTTGGACGTGCTGACTTGGAGCGGGAATGACCTTGCTGGGAAGATGTGGTCTCGTCCCGTTGGTGCGTCCGCAGTGACTCGTGTCTTCCTGGCGGTTTCTGTGCAGGGAGAGCAGATGCGTCTCAGGATTGTTGCACACACCTGCCCTCCATCAGGATTCCTTGGTTAGAGTCTTTTCACTTTTCTGTAGATGCTTTAATTTCCAAATAAGAAAAGTGAGGGCTTTCCTGGTGGCGCAGTGGTTGAGAATCTGCCTGCTAATGCAGGAGACACGGGTTCGAGCCCTGGTCTGGGAGGATCCCACATGCCACGGAGCAGCTGGGCCCGTGAGCCACAGCTGCTGAGCCTGCGCGTCTGGAGCCTGTGCCCCGCAACGGGAGGGGCCGCGATAGTGAAAGGCCCTCGCACCGCGATGAAGAGCGGTCCCCGCACCGCGATGAAGAGTGGCCCCCGCTTGCCGCAACTAGAGAAAGCCCTCGCACGAACCGAAGACCCAGCACAGCCAAAAATAAATAAATAAATAAATAAATAAAATTTAAAAAAAAAAAAAAAAAAAAAAAGAAAAGTGATATGGTTGAGAAGAGGGCATTTTGTCACCTCCCAGCTAGCCCTTGGCACAGATGCGCCTGAACCAGGCACCGATGGTGTCTGCTTAGGGACAAGGGGAAGATGCTATGAGGGCTGTGTGTGCACATGTGTGTGTACATGTACGCGTGTGCGCATGCGTGTGCCTGCCTGTGGGCAGCCTCCTGGGGATCGCTGAGCTGGCTCGTGTCTGGAGCAGCCTGGGCCTGAGCCGAGGGCGTGGCCACACGTGTCCTCTCTGCTCTGTGGACCAGGCTGGGCAGGGGCACAGAGGAGGGGCCCGGCATCTTGTGTCCCGGAAAATAGGGGTGCGAGGGGACATGGAAGGGGTCACAATCAGTGCCATGGAGTGGGGTCCGTGCGTGGATGCTGACGTGATGGGGGGGTCGAGCCCGTTGACGAGCAGGGTGTCAGCGTCGTCCCCAGTGTCCCCTCACAGACCACGTACTCCCGGGGGAGAAAGCTGCTTTGCGAGAGGACCTGCCTGGGCTCCTGCATCCGTGACAGGACGCCAGAGCTACCCCTGCGAGGACATAACCTGAGCTGAGGGCCGTCCTGCACAAGAACTGCCCTTTAACTCTCATAGGTCACGGGGTCATGAAAATCCCATGTGGACCCAGCTGAGGCCACCGCACCCTTCAGGGTGAGCCCAGGGAGGCGGGTCGGGGCCGGAGGTGCTCGTGTGGGAGAGTCCCTGCGTGTAGGAAGCACGCCGTCTGCTGTCAGATCCAGAAAAAACGTTCTTCGTGTTGTTCTTGCAACTTGTCTGCAAGTTTGAGATTTTTTCCAAAATAAAAATTTTTTAATTTGAACAATTAAACAAAGTGTTAGACAAAACCTACAGAAAGAGCCGGAGTAGCACGGGGGCGGGTTGTCTGCGTGCAGCACTGAGCCGGGCGGAGAGGACAGCGTGGCCCAGAGCCCACGTGCTGCCCGAGCAGCTTCCAGAATCAGAACGGCGGTGCCCTTGGGTCCCGAAGGCCCTTGGAGGGCAGTGCTGCATCCTGAGGGTCTGTGTTTCCTGGCCCTGCACCTTGAGCCCAGATTCAAGAGAACGGCCGTGCCGGGTAAATGGGGCGAGAGGAGAAACACACCGTGAGTGGCCTGCAGCCGGGGGAGTCCTCCCTGGGGTGCGGCCATCTGCACGCGGGGAGCGGAGTCCCTGCCAGGGCGAGGGCTGGTCGGGGGCTGGTCGGCAGCTGTGCTCAGCTTGGCCATGTCCTCGGGGCAGTAGGTGCAGCAGAGTTTTGTTCAGTGATGTGGTTTGAGGTTCAAGGTGAAGAGACTTCAGCCTCATCCACCACGACTCACATGCACGCCTTCCCCGCCAACGGGAAGAGAATGCTGCTTCGCACCTCTGTTCGCCAGTGACATGTCTTCTGTGGCTGGTGCCCCGGGAGCCCGTGCACATTTGTTTGATTGTCGGACCGGACGCTGGGTGGTGGGCGGAGGTAGGTCCAGGGAGCTGGGGCTCCTGTTGCCATTGCACGTCTTTTTCGGGAGTTGCCGTTTCTCGGGGGGTCTACTGCGTTCAGTGCTCCTCGCTGCGAGATGCACGGGGGTTTGGGGAGTCCAGTGGAGGGGACGCATGTGGGTGACTGTGTCGTGGGAGAGAGGTGCCAGCATGTGGGGGAGCCTGTGGCCCTCCACATGTGAAGTGTCTGGTCCTGAGATCCTTAAGGCTGAGGGAGGAGCCTCTTCTTTCTTTGCTGGCCTTTTAAATTCCTCAGAAGTTTCGCACTTTTATTTACTTGAAATATTTTCCTTTGTGGGTTTTTTTTTTTTATTTCTTCAAAGCTGTAAAGGTTACCGTTCTTCCATGAATCTGATAATTATTGTAACTTCTGACAGCTTTCCTGTTTTCGGAGTCACAGCTGCACAGCTTGGAGGCTGTTTTCCAGAATGGACTCGCTGGGTCTCGTCAAGAGCTTTTCCTTCTGCTCTTGTGCGGTCAGAACCCTGCGCTCTCACCATCTGGATGTCGTGCTGGTGTCACAGCACTCTTGGCTCAGCGCTCCCTGCCCCGGCTCTCCTGCTTCTGGCGTCTGACCAGCCGGCTTGGTGGGGCCGGGCTGCCCTCGGGTCCCTGTGGTCTGTCCCAACGCCCGCTCTTGAGGACTCCTTCCAGGGCCCGGCCTCTTGGCAGTCCCACCGCCCAGTCGTCTGGGGCTCATCATTCACGCCCACTTCTCTCAAGACCTTCTAGAAGTGCTGGGCACCCTGACTGCCCTTCTTGGGCATGGCCTCCTCAGCTCCAGAACAAACCCCTTCCTGGTGTTGGGCACTGCCTGGCCCTTGGCCCCAACTTCTCCACCTCTGAAGCATTGGCCTGTCTGTGTCCAGGCCTCTTCGAGCCTGTCGTGATCAGCGTCAGCCTCAGTGGCTTGTCTCTGAGCCCTTGATGTGACATTCTTCCCTAATTTTACATGTTTCTGAGGAACCAGGAACTGTTCTTACTCCTGTCTTGTAGATGAGGAATGGGTGTGCAGATCCAGACCACATCCAGAGCCCCCTGGTGGGAGGGCTGTGTGGGCACCAGCTCCACCCAGGCTCCCACCCCTATCCCGCGGCATCCCGCCTCGCCTGCTTCTGTCTGGAGGCCAGGGTTCTACATAGCCACTGTCCACCCAGAGGTCAGAGAGGGCCCCTGTGCGCCACCCTGTCGCCAGGCCCTCCCTCCCTTGGGTCTCCCCTCCCCCTCACCAGCCTCCTCATGCAGCACTCCTGCCGCTCCCATCCCTCCCTCACTTAGACCTCAGTGGCTTAAATTTTTAAAACATGTTTTGCTATAGAGGACGTTTATTGGGACAGCTGGTGAAATTGGAATAAGATCTGTGATTAGATAAGAATACTGTATCAGGATTTTTTTTTTTATAATTGTCCTGTAGCTAAGTACAAGATTGTCCTTGGTTTTTGTTAAATACATTCTAAAGTATATGGGAGTTAGCAGGCGTCACACGTGCAGAGTGTTCTCTGCTGGCTCAAGAAAGTGTGTGCGTGTCTGTGTCTAGGGGAGAAAGTGACAGCAAGTGTGGCAGGTGGCAGTGGGCTGGGGTCCAGGTGAGGGTGCACAGGAGTTCTTCGTACTCTTCTTGCAATTGTTTTGGATTTGAAATTATTTCACATTAAAGCTAGCTACTCCCCACCCCCGCAAAAGAAAAAGCTATCCAGTGTATTGTTGTAAACTGCATCGTGGAATTATGTTCTCTGAAAGGAAGAGCCGTCTGTCATCCCGCCTCTCCCTTGACTCTTTCCTGTACCCAGAGTTTTGTGTCCCTCATCCCAACATCAGAGCCCAGAGCCTGGTCCATGCACACCTGAGTGCCGGGCACTGCTGCCCCCTTGTGTGCAGGGCGGGCGCTGCAGGGAGCGGCCAGCCCTTCTGGCCCGTGGGCTCGTTCTGTCCTCAGTGGTCTTTGCAGCTGCAGCTCTCCTGCCACGCCTCTGCCACGGCCCCAGCCGCCCTGGGTCCCAGCCTGGGCAGTCACGAGAAGCGCTTCTCCGGGACAGGCCAGAAGCTCTTGGGGTAGGCGCCCGTGGGCTGAGGGCGCCGGGGTGGCCTTTGTCCCGGGGACGCAGCTCCCGGCCTGCTCAGTGTCTCCATCCAGGGTCATGCGAGGCGGGAAGCAGCGGTGTCTGCTCGTTCTCACTGCCGGGTCAGCTCTGGGTGGGGGAGAAATGGTCTCTGCATTTGGATAAAATGCAAGCCCCATGTTCTCTCCTCACCTGCGGCGTGGCAAGGCCACCCAGGCGCGGAGCAGCTCCACACTGCACGCACGGCTCACCAGCGGCGTCTCCTTGCAGCGCACGTACCGAATGCCAAAGGAAGTCCGTGTGGAGCCCCAGAAGTTTGCCGCAGAGCTCATCCACCGCCTGGAGGCCGTGCAGCGGACGCGGGAGGCCGAGGAGAAGCTGGAGGAGCGGCTGAAGCGCGTCCGGATGGTGAGTGGGTCCCATGGCGGGGCGCCACGCCGGGTCTCTGAGGTGTGTGACCATACTCAGTAGAGTTTAGGGGGCCTTCAGGCCCTGAGCTGCTCCCACCAGAGCCCCCCAGCACCTCCCCACCCCTCTGGATCGTGCTCTGCCCTGACTTGGGGGCTTGTGGGCAGCTCTCCCATGACACCTGCTCCCGGACCCAGGCCTGGCCTGCATCCTGCTCAGTGCCCTCCCTGCCACGTGGAGCTGAGATGCCCTTACATGGGCAGGAGGGGCAGGAGGCTCCCACTTGTCACTTCTGAGTGCAGAGTGGCTTTTAGGTCTGGACACAGGCTCTGTTTTGTCTTGTTTTCTGACCTGCAGCCTTGTTTGATGGAACTTTGGAGGCTAAGAAGTTTCATAATATTTGTAATTTATTTGCTTTAATACCTTTCTGCCCACAACTGCCAGAGATACC
This sequence comes from Balaenoptera acutorostrata, assembly GCF_949987535.1. Classification (NCBI taxonomy): domain Eukaryota; kingdom Metazoa; phylum Chordata; class Mammalia; order Artiodactyla; family Balaenopteridae; genus Balaenoptera; species Balaenoptera acutorostrata. The sequence goes on from NC_080078.1 coordinate 39,663,944, forward strand.
TTGCTTTTGTTGCCCTGGGCGTGCCATTCTACTAGACTTGTTTCCACACATTCAGGGCCTCCGTGCAGAGGTGCTGGTGATAGGCGTGCCCCTCACATGCCCTCCCTGTGCCCAGTCCCCCCTGGACTCCGTGGGCCTCAGTGCTGTGTCACACGGGTCTTTGCTTTTTCTCTTAGAGCAGAAATCTATTCTCTTCTCGATATTTTGCCCAATACCTGAAACTCAGAAATGTGACGTTTTCTGAAGGAGTTGTTTCTCTACCCGATCTTCCTATTTAATATACAGAACCTGAGCCCTCGCTGGACCCCATCAGAACCCTTGGGAGGGCCCTGCTGTTTCAGTTCCACATTCCCCGAGTGGGCCGTGTGTACAACAGTCTGGAGGCACTGCCATCAGGGTGGACATGGGGCCTGGCACGTGGTCACACCTGGTGGTCCCCTCTCCTGCCGCCTGCACCCGGCTCCAGAGCTCCCAGTGATGCCCAGCCCTGAAATGGGGCCTGGCTCTCCCATCTTCCCCCGCGGGGAGACAGCAGGCAGGTTTCCCATAGCGTGTCAGAACCTGGGACCCCTCACAGCACCAGAAGGCAGCCCTGAGAGTGAGACGCTGGCGGGCGGGGTTGCGCCGCGAGGAGCCTCAGGGAGCCTGCTCGGCCCATGCTCTTCTCTTCCGCCCGCATGGCAACGGCACGGCCCTCACAGCAGAGAAGGTGCAGCCTGAGGGCTTCCCCTGAGCTGACCAGCTGTCGTCGCGCGGCCCTCGTGGCTCAGCAGTCTGCCCGAGGTCACCCGACAGGCACCCACCCTGCCAGCTCCCGTGACTTGGTCTCACTGCTTGGGAGGGAGTGGCCAGCAGGGCTGGGGTGGGGGGCTGTGGAGGAGCTGAAGGGACAGTTAGGGGCATGGTTTCCGCCTCCTGCGACCCCACTCTGAAAAAACAAACACGGGGAGGGGGAAGGGTAAGCTGTGACAAAGAGAGTGGCATGGACATATATACACTACCAAACGTAAAATAGATAGCTAGTGGGAAGCAGCCGCATAGCACAGGGAGATCAGCTCGGTGCTTTGTGTCCACCTAGAGGGGTGGGATAGGGAGGGTGGGAGGGAGATGCAAGAGGGAGGAGATATGGGGATATATGTATATGTATAGCTGATTCACTTTGTTATAGAGCAGAAACTAACACACCATTGTAAAGCAATTATACTCCAATAAAGATGTTAAAAAACAAACAAACACAGATCAGAGTTCCCGTGGAGTGCAGGTGCTTCGGCAGGAGCTTGGCCCCGGGTCACACGTGTGACGAGGCCGCGTCTTCCTTGGCCAGCAGCATTTCCACGGCACTACCTCTCTGTGAGGCAGCCCCGAGCACGTCGTTGTTAACAACTCTTAAAACCAACGTGCTTAGGACATGAGGTGTGTAACATTCCATGAAAGAAGTTTAAGAAAGTGAGAATTCACCACCTTTTCATGTGGACTTGAGCTTTCGTAATCGTTCTGTTAAGTTTTCAGTCTTGGCTCAGGGGCTGCGTGTGCTTGTGGTCCTGGCAGGTCAGCGTTCTGGGTGAGACATCCTACAGGCAGCTACAGCTCTAGGTATTGAGTGTGCTTTTCTGACATCTGAGTCTGAGACTCTTTCTCTTTGTGGCGTCCCTGGCAGACGCTTGGTGGCTGTGCCTGGAGCCCATGAGCTCTCAGGGGAGGGGCTGGACCGAACGGTGTTCTCTGACTTAACAGAAAGTGTCCAAACGAATGTCTAGTGTCAGTTCAGGAACTGGTCGGCGGGCACAGGGCCTCAAGCTCAGGCAGGCTGCCACTTGCAGTGGCCGTTGGCCATGGGTGCCCGGTCTCAGGATCACGTTCTCAGGCGCACGGCTGCTCCGATTGGTCTGCTCCCACAGGCATCCCTCAGTCCCCAGGGGTGTGGCACCCTGCCCAGCAGCTGGCAGTGCGGTCTTGAGTCTCTTACTCAGTGTGACTTTGTAAGCTATATGAATCATGCTATAAGTGAGAGAGTCCTTATTTAAGAGGAGTAAGTACAGTATTTTTATTTTTGGCTGTGCTGCACAGCTTGTGGGATCTTAGTTCCCCAACCAGGGATCGAACCCAGGATCCTGCAGTGAAAGCGCCAAGTCCTAACCACTGGACCTCCAGAGAAGTCCCACTACAGATTTTTTAATAACTTATTTTCATTGTAAAACTTGGAAAGTAAAAACAAAAGAAAACGAATACTAGCAGCCGAATGGTTACGTAAATCTATAATATCAATATTATAGAACTCTAAAATTGAATTTCTGCACATGCAGAGCTATTAAGAAAAACTAGATGTCAGATCCCCAGGAATTCGGAGGTTCCCTCTTGCTCTCTGCTGCCCTAGGTGAATAGTGTCAACACTGCAGTGCCCTGGGGAAGACTTGGCGAGGAGTCTCCCAGCCCCTCATCCCTGCAAAGCACAGGGGTCGAGATGGGGACACAGGATGGGGCGCAGGAGCCCAGGGGTCTGAGGCTCTGCCAGGGCGGCTCCCATCTGTGCCCATAAGGGTGTGTGTTCCCCCTCCATCCATCCCTCTCTCCCTGTCTGTCCTCTTCAGTGCCATTTTCCATCCTGAGTGGCAGTGCCCACAGCTGACGGCATGCCCGAATGACATTTAGGTACTTTTGCGGTGGTGAACTCCCAGAGGTTTTTTGTGTTAAAGTGCAGGGTGGCTTAGTCGCCCGTTTTCTCAGTTATGACCAGACATACTCAGCATTCTGGTTTAGACAAGTCAATAAGACAAGAAAATAAATGTGACTAGTGTCTTTCGGAATTAAAGTGATCAAATATTTATGTTTATAGATGTGGTTATGGTAATTCTCAGAGAGTCAAAGGAAATTCTATTAGTTTAATGTCAGAATTTATTAAGACACCAATAGCAAGATAAGCGAAAACCAAGAGCTCTTCTGTACAAGGGCAACATTCCCTTTGAAAATATGATGGAAAATACGGCAGTAAGATTGAGAAATAGGAAAACTCAACTGAAAAAAACCCAAAATTTTTATTGATAAGCATAAAAGAAAGTGGAACTAGTGCCAGGATTCCCGGTGGTCTCCGCAGCACTGGCATTGTGCCCCTCCTCGCCGCACACCCGCCACACTCGGGTGGTGAACCCAGCCTCCATCCATCTGCACCCTCTTGCCGCGCAGCCTGCCCAGGGCCCAGCCGCGCTTGCTCGGACTCAGCAGGGACAGGAGGGGCTCTGGGGGCCGCTCTGGGTCGGGCGGCCCCCACAGCACCTCACCTGCCCGGCCTCATCCCGGGCTCGGGGCTCCTGGCCTTTGCTTGCTTGTGATTTGTCTCCCCAAGCGTGAGGTTTCCGCAGTGCTGCCAGTGCCGAGAGGTAACGTATGGCCTTGTCCCCACAGGAGGAAGAAGGTGAGGATGGTGATGTGTCCTCTGGCCCCCCAGGGGCCAGTCACAAGCTGCCTTCGGCCCCGGCCTGGCACCACTTCCCACCGCGCTATGCGGACATGAGCTGTGTGGGGCTGCGGGACGCACACGAGGAGAACCCTGAGAGCATCCTGGATGAGCACGTGCAGCGAGTCATGAGGACACCGGGCTGCCAGTCGCCGGGGCCCGGCCACCGCTCCCCGGACAGTGCGCACATGCCCAAGATGGGGGTGCTAGGGGGTACAGTGCCTGGGCATGGAAAGCACGTGCCCAAGTCGGGCGCGAAGCTGGACACAGTTGGCCTGCACCTCCACAGACACGGCCACCACCATGGCCACCATGGCTCAGCTAGGCCCAAGGAGCCAGCTGAGGCCGAGGCCTCCCGCCGGGTCCAGAGCAGCTTCGCATGGGGCCCAGAGCTGCACGGCCACGCGGCCAAGCCCCGAAGCCACGTGGAGAGCATGGGCGCCGCCCCCACCACCAGTGACAGCCTGGCCTACAGGTGAGTGTTTGCGGCGGTTCCCTCTTTCTGCATCTGTGTCAGTGAGGCTGTGTGTGTCTCCAGGAGAAAGGGGTCAAGGCGAGAGGCCGTATCTCCTGTGGCCTCTGTTCAGCCTTCAAGCCAGGATTCCCCTTTAAAAGTCATTAAATCAGGGTCAGCCACAGAGACAGCAGGCACCTGGGTGCACTGGCCGCTGGAGCTCTGGCCTCGAAGCATGGTCGGGTCAGATGCGCCCGTTTCGGAGGGCAGTGTCTGGGTGAGGAAGGGTGGCCAGGCCCTGGATGCCGCCACCTTGGCTCCAACCCTCCCGGCCCATGCTGCCCGGACGCCTTCCTTCCTTTCCTTCCCACCATAGAGTCCGCCGAAACAACCCCACTCATGCCCGCAGAGCCAGGGCAGAGGCCCCACGTTCAGGGAGGGGCCCTTCCAGGCCACCCTCCCATAGCCATGCGGGTCTGGGCCAGCTGTCCAGCATCGGGCCAGCTGAAGTAGCAGGTGACCCGGGTCTTGCTCTTGCAGCGGGAAGGCAAGCATGACCTCCAAAAGAAACTCCAAGAAGGCCGAGTCGGGGAAGAGCACCAGCGTGGAGGCGCCAGGCCCCTCTGAGGACGCAGAGAAGAACCAGAAAATCATGCAGTGGATCATTGAGGGCGAGAAGGAGATCAGCAGGCACCGGAAGGCTGGCCACGGGTGAGAAGCCGTGTGCGGGCGTGGGCCGTGTGTGGGCGTGGGCCCTGTGCAGGTGTGGACACGGGCGTCCAGAGCCACCCCGCCAGCCTCTAGCGCCCCTCTGCCAGCATCCCGAGCAGCTGGTCTTAGTGCAAGCCACATGCCACAGAAGCAGGAATTCCTTGGAATTAGGTCCAGTCCATGGCAGCATGAGGTCAACGCCTGCCTGTGTGGACCCTGTGATGGGGTGGGGGTCGTCAATGAACTTCAATGTCCTGGGCAGGAGTGCCCACTGGTGGGGTCAGTCTGAAGTCACTGCAGCGCCCCCGCCCCCCGCCCCACCTGGGTGGGGGTGCCTGCTGCCACGTGGCTGCTCTCCTGTGAGAAGGAGCTAAGACAGGGCCTGCGCGAGGAACCTTATGGGCCTGACCTGCTTGTCCTCCGGCTGCCGGGGGCAGTTCTCATCTGGTCTGCGTCCCTCTGAGCTCTGTGTCGGTCTCAGTGTCACCCCTATCCCCTTCGTGGTGGGGACAGGGCTGGGCGGGGCGCCTGGGGCTGGTGGGGTTGGCCCATGGGCGGACTTCCCTGGCCCTCGCCGTTCCTGGGCGTTCCTGGGAAGGGCCAAGTGGTGTGTGTGAGGCAGGTGAGGCAGGTCATTGGCGACACGGGGTCCCTGTGTCTTGTGTCCACGTAACCTTGGAACAAGCCCCCTGTCAGCGTGCAGACCCTTTGCAGTCACAGAGCCTGACCTGGTGGGGGGGGCCTCTCTGGGAGCCCCTCTCTTGTTCTGGTGGGGGTGGATTTTTGGCTTCTCTGGATTTCTCTCTTTTGCGATTTTCACAGGGACTGGCTCTGTCCTTGGCCGCTCCCCCAACCCCAAATGGAGGGTTGGAGAGTTTCTGTGGGTAAAGAGTAAGAGTCTAGAAACAGCCTCCTGGGTTTGGAAGGCTCCTGCCCTCTGGCTGGGCTGCGGGTTCTATCAAATGCTGATGCTGCAGCGTCTCCACCAGGCGCTTCTTGGGATCTGTGGGCCCAGGGGAGGTGAGGCCTGTAGAGGGGAGGATGGGGGGGAGGTGGGGGCAGGGAGTGAGGGGTAGGGGGACGGGGTGAGGTCTCCCTGTGGCCGGCCTTGTGGGACTTTTTAGGAGGAGTCCACTTCCCTCTGGGGTACATTCCCTGGGCAGTTCTGGCATCACAAGGGCACTGGGTCAACCCACTCCCCGCAGGGCCCCCTTCTTGGGATTCCCTCCTTTTTGCTCCTGGGGCTAAGCCCCCCTTTCTGAGGCCTCCAGCCTAGCTGAGAGAGGCAGATGTTTTCACTCATATTCCATTCAGTGGTTGAGTGACAGTAGGTCACACAGATGTAAAGCACGTTCTCAGTGTTTGATGACAGGGAGCATGATGTCACGTGGCGGGGGAAATCAGGAAAGATCACATGTTCAGAATTATGCTAATTACGTCAAGTATTTTTGTTTTTCTTTTTAACTTATTTATATTGGGCTGCATTGGTGCTTCGTTGCTGCGCAGAGGCTTTCTCTAGTTGCGGCGAGCGGGGGCTACTCTTTGTTACGGTGCGCGGGCTTCTCGTTGCCATAGGCTTCTCTTGTTGTGGAGCACGGGCTCTAGGACACGCGGGCTTCAGTAGTTGTGGCGCGTGGGCTTAGTTGCTCCACGGCATGTGGGATCTTCCTGGACCAAGGCTCGAACCCATGTACCCTGCATTGGCAGGTGGATTCCTAACCACTGCGCCACCAGGGAAGTCCCTGTGTCAAGTGTTTTTAATGGAGAAGGAAATACACTGAATATACCGAGAGTGGCTGTTGCTGAATTACGTTTATTTTTTCTTTGAATTTCCTGACTGTTTCAGGTTTTTCACAAAGAGCACTTATTTTAATATCAAAATACTTTTCAATAACACTGAAAACTTTTCTTTAAAAGAAGTTTTCGTGGGGAAGCAGAAAAAAGAGTACTCACATAGGACGTGATTTATATTTCAATACACAAGTTTCCAGGAAGGACTGTACGTTCGAGGTGCAGGGGTCCGTGGGGGGCGTGGGCGCTGCTCACCTTGTTCTCTGGCCCCACAGGTCGTCCGGGGCAAAAAAGCAGCAGGCCCACGAGAGCTCCCGGCCCTTGTCCATCGAGCGCCCCGGGGCCGTGCACCCCTGGGTCAGCGCCCAGCTCCGGACCTCCGTGCAGCCCTCGCATCTCTTCATCCAGGACCCCACGATGCCGCCCAACCCGGCCCCCAACCCTCTGACGCAGCTGGAGGAGGCCCGCCGGCGCCTGGAGGAGGAGGAGAAGAGGGCCAGCAAGGCGCCCTCGAGGCAGAGGTACGGGACCTCGGGAGAGCAGGGCCGCCTGCTGTGTGGCCAAGTGCTGGGAGGGCAGGTGGTCATCACACTGTCCCTTTGGGGAGGGAGGGGGAGCCCTTCCTATGTCTCAACTGCCCTGCGCATGCGCTCACTCGCCCTCACCTTGGGACTGCTGGAGGTCACAGTCAGATGACCATTGGCTGCTGTGCTGGCTGAGCCAGGAGGGGGCGGTCCTGTGGGCTCCCAGCTGCCTCCACGAAGGGGGCCCAAAACATGTGGTTCACAGCTACACGGAGGGGAGCCCCGATGTCACGTGCAGGCAGGATGTCGGTGCTGAGATGTGCGCAGGTGTAAACTCTTCTGGAAAGACCCCAGCCCCACAGCCCTCCTCACTGTGCCCTCCTTGGCCTTCAGGGCCAGGGTGGCCCCAGGGGGGCAGGAAGGCCTCCCCTTTGTGGGGGACAGGTCGTCCCTCCAGGCTGGACCCTTGAAGCTGGGCCTTTGAGGTCACTTTCCCGGGCCTGCTGACCCATCAGGATTCCCAGGTGGATCGGGGTTTCTGAGGGGCCTGGAAAGCTGGGGAGTGTGGTCATCAAACTGCAGCCACTGTTTTCCTTGGATGTTACTGGCTCCCATTGCCCTCGGTCAGCTGGGCGTCTGGGGTCTGGCCTCACCGTGTTTGGGTCCGTGCTGCTCTGGGGAAGCTGGCGTCAGGGTGCAGTCCCTGCCCAGCATCCGTCTTGGGCATAGCTGGAAGCCCGCATGTGTCCCCCGGGTCACTGAAGGTGACCATGTTTACGCCTAGCTGTCTCACACCCTGTGATCTCATTCTTCAGCATAGAGCCAGGGAGCAGGCTGTGCAGGCGGCCTCCTTGGTGCTAGCCTGTGAGCTGGAGGCCAGTGGGGCAGCAGCGGGGCCACCGTGGGGGCCGGGGTGTGTGGACACCCTCCCTGCCCTGAGGACCCCCTGTAGGGGCTTCCTGGCCCATCGTCCTTGCTGCCCACTGTCTGTTCTTCCCGTGAGTACTCACAGGCCCTGCCCAGCGGCACGTCCTGTCTGGCTGGTGATGCTGAGCTGAGCCACATGGGCAGCTCTGGCACCTCCACGGTGGTCAGTCTAGGGCACGTGGGCCTTTTGTAAACGGCTACAGACCAGAGAGCTGGGCCCTCCTTGTGGGGTGACCTCCACCCAGGCCGATGAAAGTAGAAGTCGTGTCGGAGCCGCAGAGCATCGCCCCCGGGGTGGAAGCCCACTGGGAGAGGAGCTGCCGGGCAGCGAGTCCCCTTCGGACAGAGCAGTGGCCGCGCTCCAGAGCCCGGGTCTGTGTCGAGTGCTGAGTAGGAAGAGCTGCACCCCAGGGAGGAGGCCAGGGCAGCTCCTCTCGGAAGGCGAAGGCTCCTCTGAGTGTGCACGAAGTGACAGGACCCCAGCATGTTCCCGGTGCCTGAGGCTCTACCCAGATGAGGGTCTGGGAAACCTGGATGGATGGAAGCAGCGTTGGCCTCTCAACTCATCCTGATGGAGCCCTGATCCTCCCGCTCTGCTCCACAACCCAAGGAGGGCTTTGGTGTCCTGTCCGCTGCACACAGTGGGAGCCTCGTCTGTGGTGACAGAGCGTCTTGGGAGCCCCTGCTCCGTCTGCCCGCTGGTCTCCTGTGGTCACCGCCAACCGCTGCTGGAGGCCCTGCCCAGGCCCACGCGGCTCACTGACGCCGTTGTTCCCTAGGTATGTGCAGGAGGTCATCCAGCGGGGGCGCGCCTGTGTCAGGCCAGCGTGCACGCCCGTGCTGAGCGTGGTGCCAGCGGTGTCCGACCTGGAGCTCTCCGAGACAGAGTACGTGCGCTCCCCCCGGGTCTTCCCGGTACCACCCAGCCGTACCGCGCCTCCGGCCAGGTGCTGCAGTGGCGCAGCTGTGCCCGCGATGGGAGCTCAGGCACTGCACCTGAAGAGTTGGGTCTGCAAGTGTATCTCTGTCAAAGGAACCGCTGACCGTCCACGTGGTGACAAGTGACCAACGGGCCAGAGAGGAGGTCCACTCGCCTCCCGCACTCTGGCCTCATGTCCCCACCAGGCCTTGGGACTAGTTGGTCAGCGACCTGCCCGGCTTGATGCGGTCGGGGCTGCAGCCCTGACTCCCCTGGCGCTGCTGACCGGAAGCGTCAGCCCCGGGCGCTTGTGCACAGCAAGCGGGCTCTGTTCTCACGTGGACCACAGGCACCTGCGGGTCGGCTCCCTGGGCATACGCGGGCCAGGCTGGGCGCTGGGGAGCCAAGAGCTGTATGTAGACAGTGCTGGCCACCCTGTCCCTGCACTTCTGCTCAAGACAGAGAAGAAGGAAGGGACCCCCACCTCAGCCTTGCCGGGCTGACCCCAGACAGTACATCATCGCACCCGGCTGAGTGTCCTGAGGAGCTCACGACCTCCCCATAGGTCACTCCTCCAGTGGCCCCAGGAGAAGCAGGGACTCGGCGTCCCTTCTGTAGAGAATGGACCCCACAGGAACCCCAGCTGGGCTCCCAGGACAGCCTGGGCTTGAGGTCGCAGGACTGAGGGAAGGGAAGTGGGCGCTGGGAGCCTGGCTCAGGCAGTGGATGGCCACACAGCTGAGGTGACCGCCTGCTCTGTGCCCTGGAGCACCGGGGCGGGGGGGTCCCCGGGGAGAGTAGAGCCTGCTGTGAGCTCAGGTGGTCTTCCTGAAGTGACACTGACGTGCCCAGCTGGCCAGGGCAAGGGCTGCGCCAGGCTCCACCTGCGCAGCTCTGGAGCGGTCACAGGACCGGACGCTAGAGGAGATGGGTGCTGCCTGAGCCTGGGCAGGAGGCGCTGCTGGCCTCAGCCCTCTCTGGAAGTGTGGCTGGCTGCTGCCTATGGACTTGTGACAAGCTCTCTGCCATGAGGCAGATCCATGTCAGGATCCGTCACAGTTCTGTTCGTCCAGTCCCTGGCCTTAGGTGTTTCTGAAGTTTGGGGCTGTAGGCCTTACTAGGACACGAACAGTTTAGCGCAGCCTCGAGGCGGGGGCTGTGGCGGGTCCCGTGGCCTGGCTGTCTCATGCAGCCTAGCGGAGGCATCCGCTGTGGGTTCCGGCTCTGAGAAGCCTGCTCGCCCAACTTCACGTGGTCTGGGTAGTGGGTGCTGCCCACCAGGCAGCTCAAGCCACAGTGAGACCAGGGCCTCGCAGTGGGTGGTGGGCAGGCCGAGGCGCCGGTCGGACAATTGGTGGGCAGGCAACGAGCTGCTGTCCGCGTGGGTCAGGGCACGTGGCTGGCGCAGGACTGGAAACCTGGGCTGAGGCGCCACGTGGGGTGAGCCCCCCCCGGGGGCTGGACGTGGCTATGTGGGTGGGGCGGGCATCAGGGCCTGTGGATGTGTGGCACTTCTGAGCGTGGCGCAGCCCACCCTGCAGGCCCTGCTCTGTTGTTTACTGGGGGGCCTGGGGCCCAGCAGTCACCGCTGCTTCTCCGCCCCCCAGGACAAAATCGCAGAGGAAGGCAGGCGGTGGGAGTGCCCAGTCGTGCGACAGCATCGTCGTGGCCTACTATTTCTGTGGGGAGCCCATCCCCTACCGGACCCTGGTGAGGGGCCGTGCGGTCACCCTGGGCCAGTTCAAGGAGCTGCTGACCAAGAAAGGCAACTACAGGTGAGAGGCAGGGGTGGGGTCCGCTCAGGAGACAGTGCTGTGTGCTCGCGCCTTGCTGAGTCCTTGCCTCCACCTGTCTGGCCACGGGCTGTCGGTGTGAGCCCCGCGACGGATGGGGTATGGGTGGTCTCAGGTGGCCGAGGGCTCCAGGCCGAGCAAGGGGTCTGGAGGGTCTGTTGGTCCCCATGCTGGTGTGACCTGAGTCGGCCTCATCTCAGCCTCCTAACCATCCTCCGCAGGTCTGCCCTGGGCTGCCCTGCCGGCCTGAGACCAGCCCCTGCAGGCTCCTCATCGGGCTCTGTAGGTCGAGTGGGGCCCATGGGGTCTCGGCTGGGGTCAGCCCATGGTGGGCCTGCCTGGGTGGTTTGCTGTGGCCACTGGAGGGGGCCTGGGCCGAGTGCAGGTGCTTTAGCCCAGTGGAGAGGACAGAAACCCCACGCCCACCCACTCCTCCCCCACAGCACCTAGAGGCCGGGGCAGGGACCCCGCATGTGGTCACCGCACGTGTCCAGCACCGGTACTCAGGCACCGGGCAGAACTGGCTCACGTGCCCTGCAGGAGGTGTCGGGGGCGGCCGCCAAACTGCCGGACGCTGCCGCCCTCACCGCCCCTCCCGCCCGCAGATACTACTTCAAGAAGGTGAGCGACGAGTTCGAATGCGGCGTGGTGTTCGAGGAGGTGCGCGAGGACGGGGCCGTGCTGCCCGTCTTCGAGGAGAAGGTCATCGGCAAGGTGGAGAAGGTGGACTGATCGGCGGGCCTGGCCTCCACGCTGCGCACCACGAGGGCCTGTGCAGGGTTGCGAGAGTGTGGCAGACACGCGGCTGCTGGCGGAAGGCCGGGTGCTGCCCGCCTCACAGTCGCCACCCCTTTGGTCCATCTCTGTCCAGGAGGGCGGGGGTCCCTCTGGGGTCCCACAGGCTTCCACCCACTCCTCTGCAGGACACTCAAGAGCCCACCCAGCAGGGAGCCCACCATGGGGCCGCTTTGAGACCCTCCCCCACGGCCCCCTGCTGCTAACCGCGGATGCCCCTGGCGCTCACCCCACAGGCTCTGCTTCTCCTTCTGGGACTCGCCCGCCATGGCCTGCCCTGGTCAGGCCTGTCCCAGAGCTGGGGTGCAGGGGGCCCCATGGGGCCTCTGTCCATTGTACATGTCACCGAGTGCCTTCAACACAGCTTGTCTCTTGCCTCACTGTGTGGACCCGGCGGCGGAGCACCGAGGCCCAAGCGTGGGCTCAGCGGGTCCCGGGCCCCTCCCTCCTAAGGGCCCATGTAAATATGTACATTTCTCAGGCCTGGGCCAGCGGGGAGGGGCTGCCCCAAGCCCGTTTTTCATGCGCTGACTTGTACAATTATCTTTTCAAAGGTACTTGGATAATAATGAAATAAAACCATTTTTGAATCTTCCCTGGCTGTGGACTGCACCTGTCCAACGTGGCTGGTGGGAATGCCCCTCGGCTGGCTCCTGGGATGTGTGCCCTGTCTCCCAGCCACCAAAGGAAGTCAGGCCAGCCTCCGTGGCGGGGAGGGGGGGCCATGGAGCAACGCTAGCAGAGCTTGGGGGAGAGAGTGGGCCCGAAGCCAGCAGCAATGCCATGCTCCCCCTTCCTGCCCCAGTGGAGCCTCAGACCTGAGCCAGGGACCCATCTTCCATCCAAGATGTGAAGGACCCAGGAGGCTGAGGTTGGGCCCAAACCAAGGGCCAGGGGGCCTGCCTTGCTTAGGAACCACACACACAGTCCAGGACCAGAGCTCTTTATTCACAGCCCACAGCTTCCATGGGCACCAAGGGACATGGCTCCCCAGGTGGGCGCTGACAGCGGTGCAACTACAGCTCGTCCTTGGGCTCCGTTGTGTTTTCTGGCATCTCCTGGAAAGGGTCACAGAGACTCAGCTGGAAGCTGCACCCTCAGCCCATCCCAGCCCATGTCACAGCCATGTGTCCAGAGGACTCGTCCAGAGACCTGGAGCCTTGGGACAGAGACACCCACCGGGAAGGGGGCTCCGGGCACCTCCGTGGGCTCCTCTGCAGGCAGCTCACCACCGCTGTCCAGAAACTTGGAGAAGGTCTCCAGGTCCCTGGTGCCTTTGTATTCAATCACCTGAGGAAGGACGGGCGGGTCTGGGGGACACACTGTCCGTGGTCTAAGGCCAGCCCTCCGAGGCCATGCCCCATCTCCAGCCGAGGTCTGAAGAGCCTAGACTGAGCCCAGACCAAGGATGGGTCCTGCCTCACCTTCCGACCGGGCCCCGCGGGGAAGTACTTGAGGGTGGGGAAGCCGTGAACAGGGAGGGCCTCCAGCTCGTTGGCCGTGGCATCCAGCTCGGCGATGACGATGTCCTCGTGGTCCCTGTACTTCTCAGCCAGTGCCTCCCAGGCTGGGGCCATCTCTTTGCAGTGGGTGCACCATGGGGCATCTAGGACAGGGGGGCATCAGCACAGCCAGCAGGGTCCCTGCTGCCCACCAGCCCACTGCCCTCTGCACTCACAGAACTTGATAAACACGTTCTTGGTTTCATCAAAAGCCACCTGCTCGAAATTCTTGCCCACGAGGGTCTTGACTGGCCGCTGGTCCCAGTCGGGGGGGACCTCCTGGCTCAAGTGATAAGGCTGGGAGAACCGGCCAGGTGCTTTATTGGGGGTCTCTCCCAAGAGCCGCTGCTCGCACCCCCGCCCCCCAACTGGGCAGTCCAGCAGCGGACCTTGACCTCCCCACCCAGGACTGCGTGGCAGAAGGCTGCAACCGAGGTGGCGGTGACTGGCCCCCTGTCCGCAGGCATGTACTTCTTGGTGGTCTCAGTGTTGATGAAGCGTAGGGTGGGGGCCTCCTCGGCCTTGAGGCCGAAGTACTGGAGCACGTGGTCGTTGTTGGCGCCCACGTCCACCACCACAAACAGCACCTGCCAGCAGGGAGTCCGCGTGGGCGCCCCGCCTCCCCACCACCACCCCACCCCCCACCCTGGGCCGAGCCAGTACCTGCCCCCGGAAGCCGGGAGCTGCCTCCCGGAAGCCCGCCAGCAGCTCCCGGTGGGGGGCCAGCGTCTGGTTGACGAACAGCAGCAAGTGGTTAAGGATCCTGGCTGCAAAGATCTTACGGGACGTCTGCGGGGGCAAGTGGCGCTCGTGGGCTACTCCTGCGCTCGCCTCCCATCCTCCGCTCCGACCCGCACCTGCCCTCCGGCCCCACTCACCTGGCTGTTGAACTCCGTGACCAGGTGCATGCTGTGCGTGAGGAGGAAGCGTGACAGATCCCCCTGGTCCAGGCCCAGCTCCTCATCCACTGGGAAGTCTGCCCGCCCCTCGTCATACTAGACAACGCCGGGTGGGTCAGCAGGAGCCATCGCCCTGACTCCGACCCCCACTTCCGCCCTGACTCTGGGCCTGACCCACCTTTTTGAAGAGGACCACGGTGTCCTTGGTGAGGCCGAACTTCTGAAAGAGCTGAGGCTGGTTGGTGAGGCCAAAGCTCACGTCCAGGGCATCCTGGGCCAGGGCCAGGAAGGTAGCCACATCCTTGTCCTGCAGGTCCTAAGGGGCCCGAGCCTATGAGGCCAACTGGCCTCACAGACCTTGCTCCCAGGCCCGGCCCCCGTGCCACCAGCTCACCTGGAAGAAGCCAATGACCACCACGTCCCGGGCATCTATCAGCGCTCGGGCGCCCTCCTCATCCTCCAGCCGCGTGGCACTGGGCCCCACCCGCCGCCTCAGCCACTCAGCGATGCCCTCGGCCTCCCAGGGGCCTGCAGAGATTCCCCTCAGCCTGGGCCAGCCCTGCTACCCGCCCACCCGCCCATGCCCACTCCCCGCACCAGTGTACTCCTCTGGGTGCGTGTGGTTCCCGTCACGGAAGAACTTGAGCGTGGGGTACTCTGTCACCGCAAACTCCTCGGCCAACTCTGGCTCTGCGGGCCCGTCCACCTTGGCCAGCCTGACTTTGGCCGACTCTGTTGCCAGCAGGGCAGCCGCCTTGCTGTACTCAGGGGCCAGTGCCTTGCAGTGCCCACACCACGGGGCGTCTGGGGGACAGGGCCATGAGCGCCCCAGGCCTCCATGGCCCCAGCCGCAGCCCCTGCTCCCGCCCGGCCAGAGCTCGCCGACCTTGGGGCCAGTCAGGTCTAGCAGGGAGCAAGCATGTCCTGTCCACACCTCCCTCATCAGGGGCCCACCTGAGCCTTGGCCACATGGAGCCCAAGCACTGGAGACCAGCCTCCTCAAGGCCCCCAGCTTGGGGAGGCAGTGGCCAGTACTGTCCTGACAGTGAATTTAGGAGGAATTTTCCGTTGCCGCCCCCTGAGGCCGGCTCCCGGCCACCTGCCTGTTGAGGCCTGCCGGCTAAGAATGGCTCTCACGTGTGAAAAGCTTGTAAAAACCCAGAAGAATGTGCAAGCCTGAATGCTAGCTGGCCCTTTACGGAAGAGTTTGTAGAAGGACAATGACAGTGGGTCTCCCCTGCACCTGTGCCCTTCGCCACTGTGAGGCTGGGCCCCCAGGCCCAGCTCAGCCCCAGGGCTGTGCCTCGGGTGTCTTCTGACGGAGCTCCAGGAGCACGGTGGGGGCGAGTGGCCCTGGCATGGGGGGGTAGAACCCCCCAGGTGGCCCCTGCGGGTCTCCCAGCCCCACCGGCCCCAAGCACTCACAGAACTCCACCAGCAGGGCAGGGTGCTCCCGCAAGGCCAGGCCAAGGGTCTGCCGGCTCAGCACCAAGATCCCATCCTCCTCCGGGGGCTCCTCCTCCGGGGGCTCCTCCTCAGGGGGCTCCTCCAAGGCACCCTCGGGCCCTGGCCCCCGTCCCCACAGGCCTGAGGCCCCGAGCAGCAGCAGCAGCACCGGCAGGAGCTGGCCGTCCATGGCAGTGCCGGGGCCCACGGGGCGGGGGCAGATAAGGGGGTGGGGGGCCAAGCAGCTGCCGCCACGTGGCACACAGGCCTGGCTGCAGGGAAGATAAGGCTGGGAGGCCCCCCCACCCTGGGGGCGGGGAGGCAGACAGGCGACACCGAGGGCACCGAGACAGAGCAACGTTTAATAGGACTGTTCAGGGCACAGTGCCAGGCCTGGGGAGGGGGCATCCCGGGACAGGACAGAGGGCAGGGGGGTCTGGCCACTGAGGGGGCCGGGGAATGGTCAGGGGTCCCTTGCAGCGACTGACAGAGGTGGGGGAGACCAGGACTGCAAGTGGGAACACAGCCCTGGGGCAGGGGGCGCTCAGCTCTCCCAGTCCTGGCAGATGTGGAGGCCCCACTCCCAGGACAGGTGGGGGGTCCTGTCGTCATCGGTGAAGAAGGACGTGACCACGTAGGCACCCCGCACCAGCGCGCCCCGGGGCGCCTCCTCCAACGGAGTCACAAACTCGTACTCCTGGGCGCTCGGACCATAGCTGCCCACCATGTAGACAGCTTTGTCCACTGGGGGAGGGCGAGGGCGTCAGGGGCTGCCCTCTGCCCCACTGGCCCCCACCCCGAGCCTTCCCCCTGGGCTGCCCCCTCCACGTGGCCCTCACCTCGCAGGCCCTGGCGGTAGGTGTGATGCAGACACTTGAGGCCACTGACGATCTCCTTATTGACCTGAGGGACAGAGGGTGTTAGGGGGAACCTGGGGGGCTGGATCTGTGGCTGGCTGGTGTTCCCCGTGACAGCTCTCTCACCTTGAAGGTAATCTTCACTTTGTAATCAACACCCTCCTTCAGGACAAACACCTGGTTTTTCAGCGCAGCCAACTCCCCTGTTAGGGAAAGTGCAGCTAAGTGTGAACTCCTGTGATGGCTGAGACCCTGCCCCAGGAGCCCCCATGGGGGGCCTGTACCTGTGAGGTCTAGGTCTGAGTACTTGGGATTGGGCATGGCGGGGGGCTCCTAAGAGGTCCATGGCAACGAGCCCAGGTCTCTACCCCAAAGATCAGTTTGTATTTTGCGGAGGGGGTTACCTGTGAGGTCCCTACCTGGGGCTCAGGGTCGCACCAGGCATCCTGGGAGTTACCTGTGAGGTCCATGGTGATGGGCCCTGGGGCCTGCTCAGACATCAGTGTCAGGCTGGTCACCTGCACGTTGGGCAGGCTTGGGTCTGAAGAGAAACCAGAAGTGTACAGGTGCCCTAACCCTAACCCACCCTCCCCCCCCCAGCCCAGGGCGTGGGCATACCCACGACAGGCGGCTCAGGCCCCAGCAGCACCCGCTTGTACTTGACCAAGCTCTCGTCGTCCGGGTCCAGCTGCTGGATCTCCAGGAGGCTCTTCCTCCCCGGGGCCCGGTACTCCGGCACGGCCTCATCCAGCACCTCATCTGGCGGCAGCTGCCCCTTCTCCTTGTCAGTCAGGAGGACTGGGGGTTGGGGAGGGTGTGTGAGCAGCTGCTGCCAGCTGACCTGGCATTTGCTGGAGCCTGCCGTCTGGCCAGCTGGACCTCCCACTGCCCAAAGGAAGGAACTTAACAGGAGTCCAGTGAGGGCTCTGGGAGAGGGGTGGGCCGAGAAGATGCAGAGCAGCGCCCAAACCCAGACTCTTCGGGAAGGGCCTGGGGAGTGGAGAAGGCTCCCAAGAGATGGAGGCAGGTGATCCCTGGAGGCTCCAGCTGCATCCTCCTGGCCCAGCCATTCATCCCAGGCCCCTCCCTGACTGTAGGGGGAAGGAAGATCCCAAATGGGGAACAGCCCCAAGGGATAGGGTCCACCACTACGGAGTGGTGACTACTGAGGTCTTCTCTAGAGCAGAGGCTCTGCCTTTTCGCTCCTCTCCAGGGTCCCCAGTGCCCTAGGCCTCTTCCCATAGTCCCATAAGGCTCTCGGACACCTCTCAGGGTCCCCACCACCCTGCTCAGGGACTGCGTTCCCTGCATGCCTCCCCACAGTCTTGGGAGTTCCTCCCCATAATGCTCCTGAAGGGTAGGGGTGGTTCTCTCTAAACCCCTCAGCTTATGCTCTGAGGCCACCTCCCCAGGTGCCTCCAGACCCAGTCAGCTAGGCCCCTTCCCCTGGCGCCTTAACACAGGGGTCTTTCTGAGCCCTTCCCACAGTCCTAGGAGAAGCTCCCATGGTGCCTTGGGGCAGGGTCTTTCCGAGTCCCTGCCCACTGCGCTCCAGTCTTTCCCGGGATCCACACCCTCCCTGAAGGAGCCCCAGCCCCACCCAAGGGAGATGGGACCTCAGGGGCAGGCTCCCACGGGGAGAGGGTCCCCCTGCCACCCTGGCTTCACAGACCCGCCCACTCTTGACCCCTTGCCCCATGAGTGGCCTGGACGAAGCCCCCCACCCCCGCCGCGAGGTCCCCACGAGCGCCCCCAAAGTTTCCGCGGGGGAGAAGCCGCCCCGCCCCGGGCTGAGCCCCCCGCCCACGTGGCCGCCCTGGCCCTAGCCAGGCCCGCTCACCTCGGGCGCACAGCGCCAGCCGGAGCAGCTCCAGCAGCTGCGCCCCCAGCTCACACGCGTCCAGGCCCAGCATGGTGGCCCGCGGCCCGGCCCCGCCGCCGAGCCGCCGAGGAGCCGCCGCCCGCCCCGCCGCCGCCCGGCTCGGCGCTCAGCCCCGGCGCGACTGCGGTGAGCTCATCCCGGCCGGGAGCGCCCCCCGCGCCCAGCGCCGCGCCCGCGCCGCGCGCCCCCAGCCGCTCCGCGGACCCCGCGCAGCCCCGCAGAGACGCGCGTGTCGCCCGCTTGGCGCCGGCACCCGGTCGTCCCCGCCGCGGGCGCACTCGGACCCCGCACAGCCGCCGCGGTCACGGTCCCAGCATCCCGCCCCGCCTGCACCCGGCTCTGGCCATCAGGGCTGCCCCACCCCACGGCGCCGCCCAGAGTCTGGGGAGTCTCCGGGGAAGCCCTCTGGGCGGGGCTGGTGGGGCTGGGGGCGCGAGTGGAGCAGGTGCGTCCCCCCCCCCTCAAGTCCCCAGGCTCTCGTTACCTGCAGGCAGCGCAGGCCGCACCTGGGGCCCGACAGCCCCCCACCCTCCCCCTACTCCCACCCCCGCTGGAGCTTATTTATGTCTGGGCAGAGGGGACTCCTGGAGTCTGCCCAGCCTTGGGGGGTGGGGGATGTTGTGTGTGTCTGCACAGCCTCCTGGCCCCGCACCCCAGAGGTTCACAGGCATCAGCACGGAGGGGCCAGTGTCCACACACACAGGGGCCGGGGTCCCCACACACAGTGAGGTGCAGTCTGGAGACACAGCCATTATTCCAGTGTTTATTGACTGGGCTGTGTGAGTGTGGCAGCGGGTGGAGGGGTCTTTGTATGCTCTGTGCTCAGAGGCCCCCGTCCTTGGGGAGAAAAGGACACTGATCTGAAACAGAAAAGGGTGGTGGAGTGCTGAGAGGGGCGCACAGAAGGGGCCTCCGGTCTTGATGCCTAAACAGACCTTGTGACAGGTAGATGGGGGTCAGCAGGGCAGGGGCAGGGGTGAGCTGGACCTGAGGCTGGGGACAGCTGGGTCAAAGCGGAGGGGGAGGCAGAACACCAGCTAGAGTCCCCCTGCTTCCTTACACCCCTCCGCCCCCCATTTCTGAGGACACCCAGGGATCAGATCTGCCCTGGCCCAAAGGAGCCCCCCTCCCCATCTGAGAAGGAGGCCAGCAGGCCGTGGGTGCGGGAGGCACGTGGGCTAGGGTGGGGACTGCCCCCTTGGAGCTGCACCTGCCCACAGTCTTTCCAAGGTAGGATCTCCCCAGCCGGAGCCCAGCCCTTCTAGGGTCACATCCTGCTGCCCCTTCCCTGGGGTGGTCAGGGAAGCCACTTGTCCCCAGGCTGGGGACAACTCTGGCCTCTGGGGGCCTTCAGCCTCTCTGGAAGCCCATCCATGCAGAGAGGACAGCCAGGCCTGGGGCCAGCCTGACCCCACCTGTGTGGGTGGGGCTGGGTGAGAGAATTTCACTGGCATGTAAGGGAGAATGGCACCCGGGAAGGGTAGAACCCCCCTCCAGTACCCCTGCCCCAGCTCAGCCTGGACACGGCTTTGCCTGCAGTGGAAATGGGTTCAGATGGCCATGTCGGAGGCTCTGCCCGACATCCTGCCCTGCCCAGGGCACCTAAAAATCAGAAATAGACCTGTTTGCACCACTTTAAAATGGCCCCAACAAAAGGGGTGTGGGTGGCCAAGCTGTTGGAGGAGGGAGAGAAACGGCCAGGCTGGGCCCTGAGCCCAGAGGCTGCCCACGAATCTTGGGGGGCAGGTGTTGAGATCTTCTCTCCCGGTAAAGCCCCTTCCCACAGTCTCCCACAGTTTCGGGGTAACCCGGGTGGGGTCTCTGTCTGTTCCCCAACTGGTGCCCCAGGCATCATCAGTGCAGCAGAGGGGAAGTGAGCTGCCTGCCGTATTCCCCCAGGCCTCAAGGGCCCCCGCCCAGCACACCTACGCAGCCACACGGTGTCATACCAGCCCGGTAGCACCTGCATGCGTCAGGGACAGTGTCACAGGTGCAGGGACACACTCCTAGGGCAGCTCGACCCCTCACCCAGACCTTACAGCCCCTGCAGCGCTGGTCGCCCATATCCTGGGGCGCCACACAGGAGGTGGGTATGGGGGAGGGGTTACAGTGACCCTAAACAGTTGTCCTCCACCCCAGCCCTCCTTCCCCACAAGTCCCCTCTCCCCTTTTCTGAGTCCCCATCCTTTCCATGAGTTCCCACCCCACCTCTGAGCCTCCCCCACCGCCGTCCCAGCGGAGGCTGATTCCCCCCCACGCTGTCCGGGTGGGTCCAAGCCCCCTCTCGAAGCTCCAGGCAAGCTCCCGCGGGCACGGGCCTCGGCTTCTCGTGACGTGAGGGAGCCTGCTCGAGGTGGATGGTCGAACGCGCGTCCCCAGACCCCAGACCCCGCGGCTGCGGAGGGTTAACTCGCGGGCGGGGCGGCGGCCCGGGAGGGGAGGGGCGGGGCGGGGCGGGGCGGCCGGACACCCTCGCCCCGCTGGGCCTGCCTCAGCCATGGCCGCCGGCCCCGCGCCCCACGGCGGGCACCGCCGCGCGCAGAGGCCGCATCTGAGCAAGGTGGGTGCCGGGGTCCCGCCCGCCCCCCACCCCCCACCCCCGATTTCCCGACACGCGAGGCCGGGAGGGGCAGGAGAGGAGTGAGTGCGGGTGCACGCGAGTATGGACACAACGCGAGCGCGCGAGTGTGGACGCGGGTCTGGGGTGATGGCACTGTGTGAGCGGGGTGGGGCGGCGGAGACCCCGGGGTTGGGGTCGCCGCTAGCTCGCGCCCCCCCTCACCTCCTCGGTCAGCCACGGCCTGAAATCCCACCATCAGTGAGCGTTAATCTCCTTCAAGCACACTGATCCGGCGCATCCCGGGCTGTTCGGGGGCATCTGGATCTGGGGGTGGGGGAGGAGGCCACCACAGGCCCTCAACCTCCTTTGCCCAGATGGAGCGGATGGTCGTGAGTATGCAGGACCCCGACCAGGGCGTGAAGATGCGGAGCCAGCGCCTGCTCGTCACCGTCATTCCACACGCAGTGACTGGTGAGGTGCTGCAGGGGCGGGGATGGGGGTGCCGGCCCTGCCTCGGCCTCCCCCTACCCCAGTCTCTGCTATGCAGGCAACGACGTCATGGAGTGGTTGATCCAGAAGTACTGCATCACAGAGGCGGGTAAGGGGTCAGCCCGCTGCTCTTCCTGCGCCCCATACCCGGCCCTGGGGTCGCTGTGCTGATGGCCGAGGGCTGGGGCCAAGCCCACTGTGCTGGGGGACCCGGCTCGGCTCTCCCCACTAAGAATTCACCACCTTGCTCCCCAGAGGCCCTGCACCTGGGCACCCTCCTAGTGCGGCATGGCTACCTATACCCACTGCGAGACCCCTGCCACCTCGAGCTCCGGCTGGATGAAACGCCCTATAGGTTCCAGGTCAGGCTCAACTGGGAGCAGGTAGGACCCATCCCACCAGGCAGCCCCTTGGCGGGGACTCCTGGAAGGGGTGGGGCTGGGGCAGGAGCAGGACCTGTGATGTCACCACAGATCTCGTGGTCCACTGCCCCCTCCCCAAAAGGCCTGGACTGGAAGCGTCCCTGTGACGGAAAGGCCAAGTTAAGGGGAGGGACCTTTAGCAGGGCCCCATAAGGGGTAGTACCTGCAGAGGACTCCACCAGCTTAGCCAGGGTCCTTAGGCCGCAGCCCTGAAGAAGGGGCCTAAGGACAGGATCCCTGCACCTCAGTGTGCGTCCTCAATCATGATGGAGCACCCCCCCCTGCCCTCCCTGGCCACACCAGGGACCCCGGCAGGGCCTGCCCTCAGTCCCCGACCCCCCAGCACTGCAACTACCTCCTGGGCCTGGGCAGGGTGCCCAGAGTCAGTGAACCAAGTGCAGCTCGGTCCAGGTGGAGGGAATGGTGGATGGTCAGCTGAGCCTTGGGGCAGTGGGAAGATACCCCCCAGCCAGCCCAGTCTCCTCCCAAGGGAGCTGAGAGGGTGGGGACGACTCTTGGGGAGGGGAAGGCCCGGAAGGTCACAGATACCTTTGTCCTTGCACTGCACCAGACGCCCTATTTCTGGATGAGCACCCTGTGGCCAGCCGCTGAGCTGGACTACGGTGAGTGAGGAGGGTTGGGCTAGCCGGGGACAAACTCCCAGGACTGGTGGCTGCAGGTGTGATGCCACAGGGGAGGGGGAGCTGACGTTGCTCCTCTGCAGCCTGTGCCCTGTCCTTCCAGCCATCTACCTGGCCAAGAAGAACATCCGAAAGCGGGGGGGCCTGGTTGACCACGAAAAGGTGGGACACCCTTGCCACCCCTCCCAGGCTGAATCCAGCCAGAGGAACCCAGTCCCTACTTGTGGCCCTAGAGCACGCAGCCCAGGCCCCAGAGTGATGTGGATACACAAGCACAAACACCCTAGGTGGTCTCAGAGGGGAGGTGGGGGGGTCCACACCCCAGAGCTGGGCACCGGAGAGAGTTTCCCACTGGAGACCTCAACACTCCGCAGGAGCACTATGACCAGCTGCACAGGAAGATCAGCCACACGTGGGACCTGGTAGTGATGCAGGCGAGAGAGCAGCTGCGGTGAGGCCACGCCCTGCATGCCCCGCACGCCCCCTGCCCGGGCACTGGCAGCCCTGGGACCAGAAACAGCGCACCCAGGCTTGGCTGCCTGCCCAGGCCTCGGCCTGAAGTGGGGGGTGAGGTGGTGGGCACAGTGTCCCCCCAGCTCTGCCTACCCCCCCCCCCAGGGCAGCTAAGCAGCGCAGGAAGGGGGACAGGCTGGTCATCGCATGCCAGGAGCAGACGTACTGGCTGGTGAACAGGCCCCCGGTGAGCCCCTTGTGGGGGGTGGTCCTTGGACAGCAGCAGAGTCTTGCCATTGGTCAGTGTGCCTCCTCAGGTGCTTGCTGAGGAGGACCTGCTTTCTGACCCCTGGGAAGGACATGTTTTTAGGGATCCTGTCAGGTGACAGGAAGTTCTTTTTCTGTGGTTCATGAGAACCCAGAGGTCACAAGGCCAGGCCTGAGCTGCCGCCACCCACAGACTAGGACACAGCAGCTTCTCTCTGGGTCTAAGGAAGCAGAATGTGGGCACCTGAAGGCCCTGGGCGGGGGTGGCGAGTGAGGACACCTGAAGGCCCTTGGGGTGGGGGGAGGTGAGTGAGGGCACCTGAAGGCCTTTGGGGTAGGGGGAGGTGAGTGGGGGTGGGCTTAGCTGCAGCATGAGGGACTGAAGTCACAGGCCAAGAGCTTCTGAGGTGCTAGCCTGGGGTCAGGCCTTACCCAGATCCGTGGGCCTGGCAGGTGGGTTGAGGTCCCCCTACTGTGTGGGGCAGTGGAGAGACCAGCAGACACAGATGTGTGCTGTGAGGGGCAGTCACAGCAGATGAATAGAAGCTCCGGGGGAAAAAACCCCATGAAAAAAAAAAAAAGAGAGGCACCCACGGGCCTGATTACCTCATCAGGTGTAGGTGGTGTCTCTGGGAAAATGACCCTTAATCTTCCACCTGAGGGTCACGGGGTCTCCGGCGTTGAGGGTGGAGTGGGCGTGGCCAAGGCTGAGCAGTGGGCTGAGGGCCGGCGGTGGTCCTGTGGAGGCACCAGTAATGGCGCCCGTGGCCTCCGGTGAGGCATGTGTGTCTGGGGGCGGGGTGGTCAGGACGAGGTGCGGCCAGAGGGGTTGTCTCAGGTAGGGCTGGGGTTCTGGCCTGAGCAGCCAGGAGCTCGGAGGTGAGCTTGGCTGAGGCGAGGAAGAACGGGGGGCTTGGGGGCAGGTCACAGACTTCGCTTTAGGAGCCAGGAGCTGGGTGAGGGGCTGGAGAGGGGACCAGGGTGGGCTAGACAGGGAGGGTGCCCTGGGGTGGGGATGGGCAGAGAGCATACAGGTCCCGAGTTCCCCTGAGCATGTTTCCACATTAGGGCCTGACATGGGCGCAGAGCTTCAGTGTATGGGGTTAGGAGGGTCTCAGCAGCCTGCCTGAGCTGTGCCCCCGCTTCATCTCATCCCCCCTCTGCAGCCTGGGGTCCCCAGCGTGCTGGAGCAAGGTCCACAGTGGGGTTCCTGCACTGCTGGGCGAGTGCAGATGGTGAGGACCCTGCGTGCACACCCCCCAGCCCACTCCCCACCCCTGCACAGTGCCCTCTGCTCCATGTGCCCCCCCCTCCCTTAACCCCTCCCCCCCCGCCACTTTACCCCCCCACTCCACCACTAGGGGACTGCTTGGGGGCTGCCCACCCACCTGTCCACTTGTCCATCCAAATGTCCCATGATTCAGTCACTCCAAGTCTCCTGCTTTGCTCCCCGGCTCACTGCCCCGACTCCCAGCCCCCTGCTAACTCTCGCTCTCTCTCACCTCCCACCTGCTGCCCTGGGTGCAAGTAAGTA
This sequence comes from Balaenoptera acutorostrata, assembly GCF_949987535.1. Taxonomy (NCBI): domain Eukaryota; kingdom Metazoa; phylum Chordata; class Mammalia; order Artiodactyla; family Balaenopteridae; genus Balaenoptera; species Balaenoptera acutorostrata. The sequence continues at coordinate 39,688,261 of NC_080078.1, forward strand.
CAGTAGACCCTATGGGGGGAGGGGATCTCTTCCCCCAGGCCAGGGCAGCATCAGGGTCTGTGGGGACTTGGAGGGGTGGCGAGCAGGGCTACGGGCCCAAGCGACCAGGGCGGAATGAACCATGTGCCTCCAAAGCCTCCAAACTGGATGGAAATGGACGAGGACACATGTCCGAACTTTGTAGCAGCAGAGCCCTCAGTCAGATCCCACGACACCCAAAACATAGAGCAGAGTCATCTAGTACTTTTCTGAGAAAACATCTTCCTGACTTCAAAATCATAGTTCACTGTCATAGGTTTGTGATTTCCATCAAAGTCACGCAAAGATAGCTGAGAGGAAAGGTTGGCATCACAAGCATCCTGAGGGTGCTGTCTGCCCGCCCCTCCTTTCAGTACATTTGAAAACATGAAATAGTGACAGTTGGGGAAACTCAAGGCAACTTTGAGCACCTGAGGGCTTGGTGAACACCCCGAAACGTCCAGACTTGAGGTCCCAGGAGGCGTCCTGGAAAGTCAGACCCCTGCATTAGAGGCCGGGCTCCGGAGGGCAGGGCAGGGGTGGGATGTCAGTCCGTATAGGGACCTGCCTTCTAACTGCAGCCCACCGGCCCCTTCCAGACCAAGACCGTGGATTTCTACAGGCGGGAGGTAGGTCCTGGGGGCAGCAGGGAGGGGAGGCGTGGGCTGGTGGCTCCCAGCCCCGGCCCCCTCACAGGTCTCCCATCCTAGGTCGAGTGCTTACGAAAGGCACTGGGCAGGGCCCGGGTGAAGTCCTCCGTCTGCCTTGAGGCGTGAGTGGGATGAGGGTGGTGGCTGGAGACCCCCAGCCCAGAGCCCAGACCCTTCCTCCAGCGCCCTCGTCCCCACAGCACTCCCTGCACTGGCCCTGGCACCACCCTCCACCCCCAGGTACCTGAAATTTAGCAGCCAGCGTGGGCCGCACGACCCCATCATGTCGGGGTGCCTGCCCAGCAACCCCTGGGTCACAGACAACGATACCTACTGGGCCATGAATGCACCCAGGTGAGCCCGGGGTGGGCCAGGAGCTGCAGGTGTGCCCCTGCCTTCCTCGTGCTCCTGATCCGCCCGCCCCTCCCCCAGCGCGGCCGTGCCCACAAGGCTCCGTGTGGAGCAGTGGGCCTTCAGCTTCCGGGAACTCTTGGAAGACCCCGTGGGACGGGCCCATTTCATGGACTTTCTCAGGAAAGAGTTCAGTGGTGAGAAGCCCCCTCCCCTGCTCCCTGCTCGAGCCCCCCACCCCAGGTTTCCACCAGCCTGGGTGGGCCTGACCCAGTGCCCGGACCCCCAGGCGAAAACCTCAGCTTCTGGGAGGCCTGTGAGGAGCTGCGCCACGGAGGGCAGGCGCAGGTCCCCGCCCTGGTGGACGCCGTGTACCAGTGAGTGCCGCGGGGGGGCGGGGGGCGGGCAGCGGCCAGCCTGAATGGCCCAGACCCACAGGGGCTCCCCTCTCCCACGCCAGGCAGTTCCTGGCCCCCGGTGCTGCCCGCTGGGTCAACATCGACAGCCGGACGATGGAGCGGACGCTGGTGGGCCTGGGCCGGCCGCACCGCCATGTGCTGGACGACGCCCAGCTGCACATCTACATGCTGATGAAGAAGGTGGGCGCCTCCTCCCCCGCCTCCCTCCCCCCACAAGCCGGTGTCAGGTGGCTTCAGTGGCCACAGCTCAGAGGCTGGTCCGCACCCGCTTCCCACGGCTCCTGCCAGCTTAGTCCCGCAGCTCATACCGCGCTTTACAGAGCAGCAAACCGAGGCTCAGGGTGGCTGCAGGGCTTGTCCAGCTGTGGTTGTAAAGTGTTCTAACATGGAAAAGGTCAAATATGAACAAAAAGTAAATGACGAATCCCCACGTACCTCCAGCCCACCTTCACAAACTGTCAACTCGGGGCCTATCCGGACTCACCGTCCATCCTGTCCAGTGGCCTACCACACACTCCACCCCCGACTTTAAAGCCATTTCCAGACTTCCTGTCTGTAGGTATTGCAGGAAGTTCCCTTAAAGGACACGGCCACCGCTTCCCTTTCAACGTGGCTGCAGAGGCCAGCATCACACCGGAAACACCAACAGTATTTACTCAACGCCCTCGAGTGGCCAGTCGCGTCCCCTTCCCCACGTGACCTCAGGCTAGTTTCCCGCTGCTGCTTATTCTCTGTGCTGTGGAGGTGAAGCCTGATGGGGTCTCGGGGCTGAGATCAGGGTGAGAGCAGGCTGGTTTCTTCTGGAGCCTCCAGGGGAGAATCCGTCCTCCTTTCTCCAGCCTCTGTGGACACTGTGTTCCTTGATCAGATTGTTTTCAGTTTTGTTGTTGTTGGTTCGGTTTGGTCGGGAATAGTTACTTCAGAGGTGGTGTCCGATGTGTTCTCCACTCAGGAGGGATGTCAGTCCAGCTCTCTCTTTCGTGGCGAAAGCAGCTTTGACAGTCTGGCCCAGATCCATGATTCCATGAGGGTATGGGATGTTCTAACCCATCACTGCCTCCCTGTTCTGACGCCTCCTCTCTCTGCTCGTTGCTGGCCCAGTGGTACCGATCATAGAGGAAAGGCAGGACTGAGGCTTGATTCCTCCTTTAAACATAATTATTTATTTATTTATTTATTTATTTATTTATGGCTGCGTTGGGGTCTGTTGCTGCTGTGCGCGGGCTTTCTCTAGTTGCGGCGAGCGGGGGCTACTCTTCGTTGCGGTGCGCGGGCTTCTCGTTGTGGTGGCTTCTGTTGTTGCAGAGCACGGGCTCTAGGTGCGCGGGCTTCAGTAGTTGTGGCACACGGGCTTAGTTGCTCTGCGGCATGTGACCAGGGATCAAACTTGTGTCCCCTGCATTGGAAGGCAGATTCTTTACCACTGGACCACCAGGGAAGTCCCTTGATTCCTTTTTAATTACCATTTTTCAAAATAAGCAGTTGGACCCCTGGTGTCTGCCAAGGGTAGTCAGTGAGGTTGGGATGCTTTTAATACCATTGTAAATTCACATTTTGACCATATTTGATGGGTTTCAATCCCTTTCAGTCCTTGTCTAAAGGGATGTGCAGAGGTCCCCCTCTCCGGCTGATTGCTCTTGAGTCCTGTGACGTGTCCGAAATCTGTGGTGCTTCCTAGCTTTCTAAGGGGCCGTCCTACTCCAGACCTAGAGCCAGCCATTCCTCGGGCCCTCAGCCCTCCCTCGGGGGTGGTGTTCAGAAACCATGACCTGCACATCAGACCCATCATAGCGCCAGGGGTGGTCATGGTTCCCAGGCCTTTCAGTGGACAGAATCAGGAAATACGTGTTTTAAATAAAACACACCAGGAGTTCATACTGATACTTCTAATTCGGAATCAGGATTATAGAGTTTCCTTAACCTCTTTGGCCTCTCTCTCTCTCTCCTCATTCCCCTACTGAAAATCTGGGTTTTCAGTGGTGCCAGCTTAATCACTCACTTGCTTTTTCTCAGGATTCACTCAGTAGCTCAACTGAGCAGCACGACACTACCATTCACAGTGACTGAGAGTCGTTTACTGTTTGTTTTTTCGGTCCTTTGTCCACAGCCCCTCAGACGCCCCTTGGACACTTGGTTACGTGTGGCTAGGGTGGTGTCGCCCGCTGGACGCCCAGCTTCACTTGTCCCCCTTCAGTGTTTGGGGATTGCTTATTTATTTTATAATCCCATAAAATATCTACACAGTTTCAAAATCCAATCTACAAAGTACATTCAACTAAATCTTGTTTATACCCCTGCCCCTCCACCAAAAGTTAACAATTTAAAATGTGTATTTTTCTTTTTAAAACATAAGCACCTGGGTTCGTAGATTACTGTCCCTCTTTATTGAATCCCGTGGTTTTTGTCGACCTTGCTTTTGTCCCGCTCCACGTGCCCAGCTTCACTCTGTGGGTCCGCGAGAACCAGTGACACCGGTTCCCTCTCGCAGGAGGCGCCACGTTCACTCCCCGTGTGGGCACCGGGCTCCTGCGTGGTTGGGGGCCGGTCTCCCTGAGTCCGACCCGGTTTGGGCTGGTCTGGGGAGGCTGCTCCGGCCCAGTCCACTGTGGGCCCCGCCCTTGGAGGAGCCTGGGCAGTGCTGGCTGAGACCAGGAGTGGGAAGGGATCAGGCCTGGATGCTGTCTGTTGCAGGACTCCTACCCGAGGTTCCTGAAGTCGGACTTGTACAAAGACCTGCTGGCGGAGGCCGTGGTGCCCCCGGAGACCAAGCGACGGTCAGCCAGGTGGTGCCCAGGGAGGCAGGTGGGATGCTGGGGGTGGCGCCCTGCGCTCAGGCCCCTTCTTCTCCACAGGGTGTTCCCGTTCATGCGGAAGCCGCGCCATTCCAGCCCCAGCCCTGCTCTCCTTCCTGCCTCTGCCTCCGGGGAGCCCTCGGGTGGTGACGGGGAGGCCTAGGTGGGCCTGGGCAGGGGCAGAAGGGGGCCATCTTGCCCTCATCAACTCCTCTTGCCCAGGGTCCTTGCAGCCACTGAGACTCCCCGGCGCGGGAGTCCCCTCGGGCCCCGAGCGCCTGGCCTTACGGGGGCACCGACCTCTCTGGCTTCCACCTTTTCCCTTGTCACACCCTCCCCCAGAAGGGGCTGTTCTGGGGGCTGATTCCCAGGGCAGGGGTGCCCTGGACTGAGACGAGATGGCAGCGCACCCGCTGGTGACTCCCAGGGCAACATTCATAGTCAGGTGGCTGCCAGCAGGGGGCGCGGGAATGCAGGGGGAGGTGCTGCTCCCACTGGGCCGTGGCCTCTCCGCCTCTGTGGCCACCCGAGGCCGTGGCTTCTCCCCGGTGTTGGACAGAGATGGCTCCAGCATCATTGCTCCTCCAACAGCCAGCCCTGGTTCACAGCCAGGGCGGCAGAGCCTCTGGGGAAAGACACCAGGGAGTCTCCACTCCGAGGGCCCCCCGAGACTCAGCTGCTCCTTTGGGAGTGCAGCCAGACTGGCTCAGCTGGGGCAGCGCCACCCCTCCCTCAGGGCTGCCCACACCCTCCCGCTCCCAGCGCAGAAATAAAAGACCTTTGGGTCCTCACTCTGAGCCTGTCCTGCTGTGGTCCAAATCGTGGTGGGTGCACACGTGGTGGGTGTGCTTGTGGTGGGTGTGCATGCACGTGTGGCATGTGGGTGAGGCATGCACTGGTGAGGGAGGTGAAGGACAACGGGCAGTACAGGTGTCAGAGGCAGTGGGTGGAGGATCCCTTGTGTGGGGTCTGTAGGCCTGGGGCTGGGCTCAGGCTGCAGACTTGGGGAGACAGTGCGGAGCTTGTGCTCTGGCGGCACACGGATGCCCGAGTCCTCCAGGGGTGAGTGAGCACAGAGTCCAGGGGGCTGTCTGGTGTTGAACCCAGCCTCTCCAGGGTCAGCTGTGCCCTAAGACATCACAGTGACAGGGAGCACAGTGCGGGCTTTATTTGCAAGTCCAGGGTGCACCGGTGAGGGTGTCTCCGGGGCAGCCCAGACCCCGAACTCCTGCACATCGTCCTGGAACCTGAAGGCTGGTCCCTGCCCAGAGCCGGCTCCTCCATCCACCGCTGTGGACCCAGACCTGGGCCCTTGGGCCCGGGTGGCTTCTCCAGGGACAGGGAATCCAACCCCTCAACCTCAGCCTTGTTGTTGCCTCCCAGGCCTTCGCAAGGAGAAACAGACCTGGTTCTGGAAGCAGGCTTGTCACACGTAAGTGCCTTCAGGAAATTCCTGCAGCGTTCTCCACGACAGCCCCCATCACTTTGGTAACCCAAACCTTCGTCTCACTGAAGCCCCCTGCCTGGGCTCCTCCTGCCTGGGCAGCTACCAGAGCTCAGCCCTGGAGGACACAGGCGCTGGGGAACCCCCTGCCTGTCCCGGGTGGGAGAATGCCTACAGGCTGGGTTCCTAGCCTGCTGTGGGTGAGCAGGGCGGGAACCACAGACCTGAGATGCACTTGGAGGCCGTGCTGGACCCTCCCAGTCTCTGACTGGGTGGTGTGGGTGCTGGCCTCACCTCCCCAGCAGCCTTTCCCACTGATCCAGCAGACAAAACACAGGCACACATGGGGCTTTCCAGACAGTGCAAAACCAGTGTTTATTCTGATTTCTTCCCGAGGTACCCGGGGTCATCAGGCTGCTTGCTTTTGTCCGGTCACGGCTGAGTCCCACAGCACCAGGCGGGTCTGGGGTGACCAAGGCACAGAGGTGAGTCTTGCATCAGGTGACACCGACTGGTGGGGGGTGTCCAAGCACCAGGAAGGAGGGGCCGCTGGCCACACCCAGGGGTGCAGGGATCCCTGAGGGACGAGGAGCCCCAGTGTGTACCCAGGGGTGCACGCTGACCCCAGGGCGCATCCTGGGGCCAGGTCCTCCGGACACTCACAGCTCCAGGCAGCCCATCCGTCACATCCTCCCAGGCCCCATTCCTCATGGGCCCCATCATGGGCTCTCCAGGGCAAGTCACCACCAACCACACTGGGGTGTGGGCCTGCCTCAAGCCACCCCAGGGCCCACCACCCTCTGAGCTCCACGACCCCAGGGAGACAGTGCAGAGAAGGCAAGGCTCAGACGGAAAGAGGGAGGGGATTCTGCAGCCAAGGCTCTGGCCAGGCATGGAGAAGTGAGGGTGAGCTGCTGCCAGCACGGGCTCTGCCCAGGGAGACCCGGGTGGGGCTCGGAGTGGGGACCTGAGTGAGGACCTGGCATGCTGGCGGGAGAGGGGAGAGGCCCCGGCACGTCCCTGGGGTGACGGGCCCAGTGGAGAGCGTCGCCAGGTCACCAGGTCAGGAGTCGGCGTGCAGACCGAGCCAGTGAAGGGCTGACTTCCCAGGATGTGAAACTTCAGCAGCCGCCTCTGCTTCGGGCTCTGGCCAAACCACGTCTAGGCCTCGTTCCAGTACCGTAGGCGAGAGAACCGGTCCCTGACGGCCTGGTCGCTGTCGGGGCCACCCTCAGCCAGGCGGACTACCTTGCTGCTCGGGATGAGGTCCCGCACCTTGTGTTTGGCCACGGAGACCAGGCCGGGTGGATCCGGGCTGGCCGGGCCCGTCAGGAGAATGTAGGCAGCGTGGCGGCTCGGCTCAAGCAGAACCACTGTGGGGACATGGCCATCAGGTCCCGGGACCGGCCAGCACGGGCCTCCCATGGCTGGCGGCCCGGGCCCATGCGGGGCGCACTCACCCTGGAAGGTGACAATGGGGGTGGAGATGTTGGCCAGTTCCAGCAGGACTCTGGGCAGTGTGGGGTGGAACATGTACAGGCGGTGCCCGGCAGATCTGGGCTCCTGCAGGGAGTGCAGCGGGGGCATGAGGCTGACCCTCCCGGATGCTCCTGACCGTGACCACACCCAGAGCTGTGTCCGCCGGGGTCCCACAAAACACCCACCTCCCGCCCCCCTTCCCCGCCTGACCCTGACCCTTCTTGGTTGTCTTCCAGCTGCCGCCCCTCGCACCCACTTCCTCCCAGAAAGCCCGGACCCCCTTGTCCTGCCCACCCTGCATGGCTTCTATCTATCTGCACTCAGCCAGCCACCGGCTCCACCCCATGCCACAAACCAGGACCCGAGACGGTACCGTCTGGTTGGCACCAGCCAGCTCGTGGAGGCCCCAGAAGAAGAAGGCGGAGCGGTGGTCTGCGGTGGGCAGGCTGGCGGACTGCGGGTCCCTGGGGAGGCCTGGGAGGGCCTGGCTCCACAGGACAGCCCCGGAGCTGAGGTCCAGGAGCAGGATCTGCAGAGGGAGGGGCAGCACAGGGTTGCGTCCCTGAGGGCGGCTCACCGAAGCCTCTGGTCCCCACTCAGCCTATGGCTCAGAACAGCTTCCCTCAGCTACGGGCAAAGGTGAGACCCAGGAGCAAGTGCAGCAACCTGTCTCTCGGAGCCGGTCCCGTTCTCAATGACCATGGCCGGGGTGTCGGGTTTGTAGTAGCCGAGGATGGGTTTTCTGGAAGGAGAGTGGAGAGGAGGGCTCACACGGGCCTCTGAAGGAGATACCTGGGATAGGCCGCGGCTGCTCCTGCACGGGCCGGAGCTTTGACGCCAGGGGGTCTCACTCCCCTCCCCAGGGCAGGGTGGCACCAGGTGACAGGCAGTGGCCTCTGGCAGAAGCATATGGGCCTTGTCCAGGGGTGGGGGTGGGGGGACACGCTGGGGTACCCAGCTCCCTGGAGAAGGACCCCATACCTCAGGACCTGGGCTGCACCGAGGGTCCACCTGGGCACCAGCTCCTGCCCGTCCAACAGCACGCAGGCCTCGGCACTCACGAGAAGCAGGTCTTCACCCACCTTCCCCGGAACGTTCATCAGGTAGCGGACAGCTCCCGAGCTACACGGGCAGGAGGGATGGGATGGGGCCCCGGGTAGGGTTGGGGACGGGACCCTCCCCAGCGCTGCCTGCCGGGCTGTTTCCCTCAGGCTCCCAGGGCTCAGCCTCATCTTTCTTGCTTCTCCAGTTTCAAACTAAAAGGAAGGCCCTCACTGGATGCAGCGACCAGTGAGCCCGGGGCGGGGCCCATCTTCGCCCCCGTTTTTATTCGTCTTCTGTTTGCCGGTTTACTGAGTCTGAGCCCAGGACAACCTCAGACACCTGACACAAGGTAAGGGCCCTGTGCCCGCCCTACGGCTCCTCCTCGCGCCCGGGGCCCCGCGCACAGGCCCCCACACCCCCGACCTGTGCTCCTGCAGCCTGTGCGAGGTGGCGTTGAGCCTGCCCTCCCAGAGGGGGTCGCTCTTGAGCGAGCTGTCCCTCCCGGTGGCCTTCTCGTACAGGCCCTTCACTGAGTGGCTGCAGAAGGAGGTGCCTGTGAACAAAGAAGAGCCTTGCGTCACCTGTCAGCGGGCGATGACTTCGAGTCCCTGGAACAACAGCGGGAGCCACTAGCCCCACACCTGCTTCCGCCCAGGTGCCAGCAGGCCCACGAGGGAGGCCGCCCTGGGGCAGCGGATGCCACGTACCGCAGGGGATGAGGACGTAGTGGGCACCTGCACTGGTGACATAGAGGATGGAGCCGCTGGTCCCGTCCACACCCAGGCTGCCCGGGGGGCCGACTTGCTGCCCGGTGCTGCCTGAATAGACATAGCCGTTGACCTGCAGCGCACGGAGGAGAAGGGGATCAGGCCCACCCGCTGGGTCGAACCTATAGTGTCTGATGCCGGGAGACGTGGGGCCGCTCGCACCGTCCTCAGAGCTGCGCCCATGGCACCGGTGGGAAGCGCACTCTCTGCCACTCTTGGGGGGCCCAGAAGTGCCCGCCGGGTCTGCAGGCACCCGAGCTCGGGGCAGCGAGGGAGGCCACGTGGCTGGAACGAGGGCTGTACCTGGTTCTCCTCCTGGGTGAGGACCAGCAGGTCTGGGACCCCATCAGCATCGATGTCGGGCACTTGGAGCAGAGGGCTCAGGACAGACACGTTCCCCCCGAAGCTGCTGGGATGGCTCCACAGGGTCTCCCCTAAAACCAAGCACAGGGCCCGTGTGCTGCCATGGAAACAGACATGCGTGTGTAGCCGCCTGGCGCCGACAGGCACGTGTCAGCAGCATCACTTTGGGGCAGCACGGCCCCCTCCTTTCTTCTCATCCTGTTTCCAGTGTTTGGCTGACGCAGATCCTCCCCCTCAGATGGGCAGGGCCTGGCCTCCCTGCCACCCACTGGGGTCACGCATGCTGCCTCTGCCCCGTGCACAGGACGAGAATGAAAGTGCAGCCTTGTGGATGGACCCGGGGACTGCAGGTCCTGGCCTGACAACATCTGACCCAAGTACAATCTGCCCACACCCGTTTTTAGTCGGATTCTTCTCTTCTTAAAATATTTCCAGCTTTCTCTTTATTTTCCTCCCTACTCTTCAAACCACAACTTACAAAGGAAGTGCTGCTACCCCCAAACCTAGCATCAAGGCACAGAATTCCTTAGGGCTTTGGAAAAGGACCAGGGCCTGCTGCCTTAAGGCGGAGACTGCAGGTCTCAGGGCTCGAGCTAGCCAGACCCAGACACCCCATCCCCGGGGCCTGCCCCATGAGCGGGCGTCAGCAATGCCCCCACCCCCTCCAGGTGCCGTGCCGCAGCCACAGACGGGACTTAGGAGGGGACGACAGTGAAGTGTGACTCCTCATAGGGCGTCCCCCTCCCACCCGTGCCTGCCTTCCTATCCAGCCACGCCGCCCACAAGAGCCCGGGCTGACCCTCCTCAGAGCATCCTGGCATCGGACCCGTGTGTGGAGGCCTGGGGGACCCACGGGAAGCAGCCTACCTGTGACCGAGTCTACTGCAATGAAAGGGCCAGGTCTGCCGAGGATGATGCAGGCAGAAGACGCCCCGCTGCCCCTCGGCTGGGGGACACCGCACTCCACGAGGGCCCTGTTCTGGGCCACGGGCCTCTCCCAGAGGACGGTGCCGTTGGCCCCCGACACAGCGGCCACAAAGGTGCAGGGGGAGGAAAAGCCTGGAGGGAGAGACCCAGGTCTGCAGAGCTGAGCGTGCCGGCCTCGTGCTGTGGCCCTGCCCTGGGCTCCGTCCCTGGATCCCTGGTGTTGACCCCATGGGGTCAGCAGCCCAGCGGGGAAGGGGAGTGACATGAAGGTTCCCAGAAATTCCACCAACTGCTTCCCCCAAAACCGAGAGGGCGAGGGGATTCCTCCTCCTGCAGGGAGCGCCTCATTTTTTGGGTGAAAACAAAATTACCTTCATCAGCACAGGAGAGGCTGAAATTGCTTCTGCTGCTGTTGGTGTTTTTATAAAGAAAGAGAACATCCTGGATCCTGTCCTTGTTCACGTCTTCTGTGGCCAGAAAGTCATAGGCGACTGAAAAGGAAACCACCGACTACTTTCCCAGGCCAGGCCTGACGCGCCCCACTCTGGGCGCCGTGGGGCTGAGTGCCAGGTGCAGCTGCCCGCAGAGCGACCACAGGGAAGCGCTGCTTCCTCGTGGGCTGGCAACCCCACACCCCTTCAGAGCAGCAGCAATTCTTCATCACTTGGGTGTCAGTTGTTAAGGACACCTGGGCATCACAAATGGACGTTCTGCACACCTTCTGCTCAGGGCCAAGTCCCTCCCTAATCAGTCTGGGGTTTGGAGTCCACATGTCCACACTCACAGGGGCTACCCCTTCCTTCATGCAAGGACTCAAATGATAAACTACATGCTTTAAAATCAAACACCAAAGGAACAAAATGAGGCCCTTACCTCACTCCAGATACAAAAATGAATTCAAAATGGATCAAAGACCTAAACTTAACAGCTGAAACTGTAAAACTCTTAGAAAACATAGGGGCTCAATTTTCATGACATTGGTTTTGGCAATGATTTCTTGGATATGACACCAAAAGCACAGGCAGGAAAAGAAAAAAATAAGTAAATTGTACTTCATCAAAGGACACCATCGAGGGAGTGAAAAGACACCACAGAAGGGGAGAAAATATTTGCAAACCATACCTCTGATAAGGGATTAATATCCAGAATATACAAAGAACTCCTACAACCCAACAACAAAAACAAACAACCCAATTCAAAAATGGGCAAAAGACTTGAATAGATGTTTCTCCTAAGAAGATATACAAAGAGTCCATAAACACATGAAAAGATGCTCAACATCACTAGTAATAAGGGAAATGCAGATCAAAACCATGAGGGGACCTCCCTGGTGGCGCAGTGGTTAAGAATCTGCCTGCCAATGCAGGGGACACAGGTTCGATCCCTGGTCTGGGAAGATCCCACATGCCTCGGAGCAACTAAGCCTGTGTGCCACAACTACTGAGCCCATGCGCCTAGAGCCCGCAAGCCACAAGTACTGAGCCCGCGTGCCCTACAGCCTGTGTGCCACAAGTACTGAGCCCACGTGCTGCAACTACTGAAGCCCAAATGCTCTGGGGCCCACGTGCTTCAACTACTGAAGCCCGCGCCCCTAGAACCGGTGCTCCACAACAAGAGAAGCCACCGCAATGAGAAGCCCGCGCACTGCAACGAAAAGCAGCCACCACTCACAGCAACTAGAGAAAGCCCGCGCGTAGCAACGAAGACCCAACGCAGCCAAAAATAAAAATAAAATTATGAAAGCAGGGACTCAGACAGTTACTTGTACATGAATGTTCAAAGCAGCATTATTTACAACAGCCAAAAGGTGAAAATAACCCAAGTGCCCATGGATAGAAGAATGGATAAACAAAATGTGATCCATCCATACAATGGAGTATTATTCACCCATAAAAAGAAATGAAGTTCTGCAACACGCTACAACATGGATGAACCTCAAGGACATTACGCTCAGTGAAATTAGCCAGTCACAAAAAGACAAACAGACAATTCCAGTTATATGAGGTACTTAGAACAGGCATATTCTAGAGACTAAAGTGGAACAAAGGTTACCAGAGGCTGGACAGGAGGGCAGGATGGGAGCTGCTGTGTGTTGGGCACAGAATATCTGTTTGAGATGATGAAGGTTTTGAAAATAGTGATGATGGTCAATGCAGCATTGTGAATGTTTGAATGCCACTGAATTGTTCACTTTAAAATGGCGATTTCTGTGTCTGAATTTAAAAAAAAAAATTAAAAAAAATAAAATAAAATGGCGATTTCTGGGTGATGTGTATTTTACCATAATTAAAAATAAAACTGAATACTAGACACAAGACTTCCAGAATCATGGAGTGAAGAGCTTGGCAAATAAATCCTCTCTTCCAAAAATAACAGTAAAATGAGGCAAAGTTGTCAAAAGCACCCATTTCAGGACGCTGGAACCAGACTGAAGGCACACCTTGAATCAAGAAGCACTGATTTAAGAAACACTATTGAGCCGTGGGTTGGAACAGCGGGCGTCTGGGGCCTTTCACCTTGGGCTGCTCCCATGCTCACCCTCCATCAGCCGGGTACCACAGTGGGTGAGATTAGAAAGCAGCAGCTTCCTGCCAGGGGGGCTGAAAACAGGAGTGATCTCCAGGGCAGACCAAGGGGAGGCCAACTTTGGAGCAAGCTCCAGGGTGAGATACACATAGGGAGACGGGCCAGAAAGTGAGACACCCTGGTTGGTTCTGATAAGACCCCACATATTCCGGGCAGTCTGAAGGCTTCACCCACCATCAGGAGAGACGAGAGATGGCCCTTGCTCTCTCCACATCTATGAGGACAAAGTCATCACCAGAAAAGAAAGCTGTGTTTGGGAATTCACTGAAGGCCCAGAGGTTAGAACCCCATGCTTCCACTGCAGGGGGCATGGGTTCAATCCCTGGTCAGGGAACTAAGATCCCACAAGCCGTGTGGTATGGCCAAAAAAATAAAATAAAATGGGGCTAATAATCTAAAAAAAGAAAGAAGGAAAGAAGGAAAGAAAGAAAGGGAAGAAAGGGAGGGAGGGAAAGCTATGTTCAATATCCCTCACTAATTACAGACACAAACTAGCAAACTGGACCCAGCAACCTGAAGAAGTGATTGTACAACATGATCTAGTGGGTTCTACCTCAGGAACGCAAGGTTGATTTAACATCTGAAAATCAAGGTGATATGCCAGGTTCACAGAATAAAGGACAAAAACCACACAGTTGTCTCACAGACAGAGAAAAAGCATTTGACAAAACCCAACACCTTTTCATGATAAAAACCCAAACAGATAAAAGGCATCTACAAAAAGCCTACAGCTATTAGCACACTTACTGCTGAAACATGTAATGTTTTATTCCCAAGATTGGGAGGAGGATACCTGCTCTCACCTCATCTGTTCAACATTGTACTGGAGATTCGAGCAATGAAATCAGGCAAGAAAAAGAAATAAAAGGGAAGGAAGAAGTAAAACCATCTCTCTCTCTTTTTTTTTTGCATATTGCATGATTCTGTAGGTAGGAAATTCTAAATACACACATACACCCCTACTAGTCTAGTTAATGAGTTCAAGGCCACAATTTAAAAGGTCCATATAATAACCAGCAGTGTTTCTATAAACTACCAAAGGGAACTTGAAAATTAAATTCACACAACAATTCCTATCACAAGAGCATCAAAGAGAACATTCAGTGCTGGGGGAGGGGTGGATTGGGAGTTTGGGGTTAGCAGACACAAACTATTATGTATAGGATGGATAAACAACAAGGTCCTACTGCATAGCACAGGGAACTATATTCAATATCCTGGGATAAACCATAATGGAAAGAATATGAAAAAGAATATATATATGTACAACTGACTCATTTTGCTGTAAAGCAGAAATTAACACAACATTGTAAATCAACTATACTTCAATAAAATTAAAAAATATGCTTAGATAAAAGTACTCATAAAAAAAAAGAGAACACTTTGGAATAAATTTAACAAAAGAAGTGCAGGACTTGCCCACTGAACACTGTAAAACATTGTTCAGAGAAATTAAAGATCTAAACAAATGGAGACATACCCCCTATACGGGGACTGCAAGGTTGGATACTGTTATGATGCAACTCTACCCAAACTAATTTATAGATTCTACACAATTTCTGTTAAAACCCAAGAAGCCTTTTTTACAGAAATTGACAAGCTGCTCCTAAAATTTTATAAAAATGCCAAGGACCCAAAGAGCCAAAACGATGTTGAGGAGAAATAAAGGAACAGAGTTGGAAGACTTCCGTCTGTGGAGCTGTGGAAATCAAGACAATGCGGCACTGGTGTAAGGATGCAGAAGGACAGAACACAACTGACGGTTGAATGCGTTTCAGCAAAGGCGCCAGGCCACTCAGTGGGGGAAGGACCACGTTCCCGACACTGTCGACATGCACACCTCCCACCCCCAGACTCACGGGAGCTCTGCAGCGTCAGTGCCGAGAGCAAGGAGGTGCCCCTGTGCCTCTGAGCCGGTCCTGCTGGGAGGGAGGCATGTGTGACCATTTCTAGAAATCCTGCCACTTGCTTCCACCAAACACTCTACACAAAAACGACCTCAAAATGGATCACAGACCTAAACGGCAGAGCGAGAACTCTAAAGCTTCTCGAAGAAAAAACAGGAGAAAATCTTCATGACCTTAAATTAGGCAAAGAGTTCTTAGACATCAAAAGCACAATCCATGCTACAAAAATGATACGTTTGACTTCATTAAAATTTGAACTTTTGTGCTTCAGCAGACAGACACCCTACAGAAAATAAAAAGACAAGCCCCAGATGGGTCACAAATATTCCCAAATCACATATGTGATGAAAGACTTGTAACTGGAACATATAAAGAACTTAAAAAATTTTTATTGACATACAGTTGATTTACAATGTTGTGTTAAAAGAACTTTTATAACTCAATAATAAAACAATCATATTTTTAAGTGAGCGGAAGATTTGAATAGACATTCACCAAAGATGATGTAAGAATGGCTAATATCCCACGTGAACATCATTAGTCACCAAGGAAACGCAAACTATAAACGCAATTAGGTACCACTTCACACCCATTAGGAAGGCTACACTAAAAAAGACAGAGATATCCCTGGTGGGGCAGTGGTTAAGAATCCACTTGCCAATGCAGGGGACATGGGTTCAAGCCCTGGTCCGGGAGGATCCCACATGCCGCGGAGCAACTGGGCCTGTGCACCACAACTACTGAAACCTGCACGCCTGGAGCCCATGCTCTACAACAAGAGAAGCCACCGCAATGAGAAGCCTGCGCGCCGTGGCGAGGAGTGGCCCTCGCTCACCGCAACTAGAGAAAGCCCTTGCGCAGCAACAAAGACCCAATGCACCCAAAAACAAACAAACAAATTAATTAATTAAAAAAAAAAAGATAATGACAAGTGTTGGCTAGGATGTGGAGAAGCCAGAATCCTCTCCCACACAGCCAGTGGGGACATGAAACGGTGCAGCTGCTGGGGAAGGCCTGGTAGGAGTCAAACACAAACTACCACGAGGTTCAAGAGTTCTGCTCCTGGCAACCTACCCAAGAGAAATAAGACGTATGTCCACACAAAGATTTGTACACAAGTATTCACAGCAGTGTTACTCATAACAGTCAAAAACTGAAAACGATGCAAATGTTCACCAACTGGTCAATGGACGAATACTCTGGTCTGTCCACACAAAGGAACATGCTACCACATGGATGAACTCACGTAAGTGAGAGAGGCCAAAGATGCATCTTACATGATTTCATTTACATGAAATGTCCAGGAACAGCAAGTGTATAGAGACGGGAAGCCCACTGGCAGCTCCAGGGCTGGAGGCAGGGCTGGGGCCTGCGGGTAAGGGATAGTGTAGGGATGATGGATGTGCTAAACACTGGATTGTGGCGACAGCTGCACAGGTGCTCAAGTCTTTTTTTTTTTTCAAACAAGTTTATTATTATTTTTAATAATAGTTCTTTAATTAATTTATTTATTTATTTATTTTTGGCTGTGTCCGGTCTTAGTTGCAGCTCTCTAGTTGAGGTGCGCAAGCTCAGTAGCTGTGGCTCGTGGGCTTAGTTGTCCCGCGGCATGTGGGATCTTAGTTCCCTGACCAGGGATTGAACCCACGTCCCCTGCATTGTAAGGCAGATTCTTTACCACTGGACCACCAGGGAAGTCCCAGTGCTCAAGTCTTAAACTGACTAAGAATCATCGAATCGTATACTCAAAGCAAGTGAATATTATGATACATAAATTATATCTCAATTAAGCTGCCAAAAATAAACACAAACAGGTATTACTTCACCCTCTCAAAATCAGGCACCAAATTCTGAACAAAATTGACCATCAGTGGGGCTTAAACAAATTCCCCTTATTCCACCAGAGAGGGCTTCAAGTCTGTGCAAAGAAACATTGCCAGGCTGTCGGCACCCACGCCCGCTGATACGGGGACAACTCCCAAGAGGCAGGGAAGTGCCCAGAGGAAAGCTGACTCAGCAGCTCCCACAAAGGCCAAGATTTTATGAGAGAGAAATCAAGTGTGCTCGACTGCGGTGGGGCGGACTGGAAACTCGGCTGGCGCACGTCAGGGAGACCCAGCCACAAATCTGCTGCCTGGTTTTCACATTTAGAACAGCCTTCACTACAATCTATTCTGCCAGTTGCTCTGTTTTACTAATGTATTTTTAATTCAGAAAAGTAACCAAATGGGCCACTTTCCTTTCCTGACCCCCCTCCCGTCCTTCCTGAGGACGCTCCTGTTTCCCTGAGAGGTGGCCCCCGGCCCCCAGACTCCAGGGGACCCAGGGACACTCGGCGCCCCTGCCCCACAAGCCGCCCGCACCTGCTGCCTCGTAATCGATCCTCCACACCCCCTGTGACGCCGGCCGGTCTGGACATGGGATGATGAAGGAAACCACGAACACCACGAAAAGGCAGATGAACAGCGAAAGAAAAAAGGCCACCATCCGGCACCGGGAGAGGCGGGACTGCGGGGGCGGCTTCACGCTGGTTTCCTTTCCCGGTGGGTTTCCCAGATGCTCCTGCACCTTCCTGTTCTCGTTCTTCAGCGGGTGGATCTCGGCTTCTAAGTCCTTGCTGTCCATCATCGTGTGCACACCCCCAAGCTCACCTCTTGGCCACTGTGGTGGCGACACAGGAGAGGCAGTCAGGAGCCCCAGGGGTGGCTGTGACCGCGGCCCATCAGCCCAAGAAAGGGTGTCACAGACTCCACTGGAGAAGGCCTCTAACTCAGAAGGGCAGTGGGCGCACAGAGGCAGCACGCAGGACGGGTTTCCCTCTACGCTCCGCAGCTCCTGCCGGCTGACCCGGGCAGGCCGGCCGGGCTAGACTACGGCAAAGCACGCATTAAACATTAACTATTAACTGAGGCACCTCTGACCGGCCTCCCGCCCCGAGTCGGGGTCAGCCCCCCAGGAAGGGGGCTGCACTTACTCACCGGGTGACCCAAGCAAGCTGCGAGGTCTGATGGCACCTGTGTCCTTCCCTGTGAAAGGAAAACAACAGCGTTTACAAGACTCTGAGGGTTAAAGCAGTAAATGCACAGAAGCACTTATAACAGTATCTGACACACAGTGAGCACTCAAGCTAATTATTATTGGTAACAAGATAAAGTCAGGCCGGGGGACTGGGGGGATGGGGGACGACCTCCCTCCTTCCTGCCCCTCCTGCTGGCAGCACCGGGCGTTGTCGGGGAGGAAACCTGGGGCAGCCACCTCGCAAAACAAGACGGAAAACACTTCTGAAGTTGAACCTCAAACAGAGTGGGCCTGACAGCTGGAAACCTCCATCACCAAGCTTTGTGCTCTTCATCGTGCGAGAAAGAAACAAATTTCTGCCTGGCGTAAGTCAAGATATTTGTTATTTTAGTCCTTTTTAAACAGCCAAACCAGTGTCCTAACTAACACAAATTATATTGAGAGGCTGCAAGGGATCAAAGGGTCTGAGTGGGTTATAAGCCTCATCTACCCGAGAGGGAGGCTGTGCCAATGGTTAAAACCAGGACAGCGGGAAGGGCTCCCTCTGGGAAGGGGTGGGTTAGGGAGGCGAGAAGAGACAACAGAATGCTGGTTTTCTGTATAAACGTCTTACCTTCTGACTTTAACTGTTTTTCTCTATTATTTAATAAAAATAATTCATTTAAAAGCCTGTGTACACAGCCACTAGAGCAGCTTTAGTAATAAAATGTAAAATGGCAGGGGTGGGTGAGGAGGTGGAGACCCTGGGAAACACAGTTGTGCACAGCGGCGAGGAGGAAACACGGCAGCCGCTGTGAAACGGCCTGGCGGTTCCTCAGACGATCAAACACGGAGCAACTGTCCGACCCAGCAGCTCCACTCCTAGGTGTCTTTCCAGGAGACCTGAGAACAGGGACTTACACAAACACCTGTACACAAAAGCTCTGAGCTTCACTGTTCAGAATAACCCCAGTATCCATCAACAGGTGATGGATAAACAGAATGGGGTCCGCCCACACTGTGGACTATTACACAGCCATGAAAAGGAGTGAAGCTCTGACACAGGCGATAGCATGGACGAACCTCAAAAACATGATGCTTGGTGAGATTATACAGACACAGAAGGTCATGTATTGTATGACTCCATTTATACGAAATGTCCAGAACAGGCAGATCCCTGGAGGCAGAAAATAGATGAGTGGGTGCCAGGGGCTGGGGGAGGGGGCTGGGGGGAGTGCTAATAGGTGAGCCTTCCTTCTGGGATGGTAACCATGGCTGCAAAACCCCACGCATGTACTAAATGTCAGTAATGGTAAAGTTCATGTTGTGTGTATGTTACCACAATTTAAAAAGAAAACCAAACAAACCTCTGTGCCTCCCCCTAGTGCTGAGACATGAGTTTTTTTTGTTTTTTTTTTTGAGACATGAGTTTTAACATCCTGCAGTCAGAAAAGGTGAGCCTGTCAAGGTAATGAGCTGGACCCAGGAAATCAAACAAGGACTCGTGACCAGGGGCCTCCTCAAGCCCAAGCATCTTACCCGTGGGGCGGGAGGTGGGGGCCCGTCTGGGAGGGACGGGAAAGAGCCGGCAGCAGAGCCTGGATCTACCTGGCGCATCCAGCCTCTGTGGTCCCAGCGAGGGGTGTGTGAAATATTTAACACGCGTAGATTCTTTTAGCAAAGGAAAGAAAACTGAACGAGAGACCAGAATGCTAAAATTATTGATTTTAAAAGCTCTATCTATAAAGTTCTCTTTCGTAAGAGCTTTAGAACGTTGGGCCAGAAACTCAAGCTCTCTCCACCACGGCTGTACAAGCAGGAGGGCACCTGCTCAAAATGACAACCACTCACATTCCACCTACAACCCTGTTTCCCAGACCTCGTTCACGGCTGGCACACCTGGAGACCAGGTCTGGACAGGGAATCCGCTTTCACAAACGCAGGCGCATGTAGGGATTGCAAAGTGCCGGTGAAATGCAACCAGGCAGTCTGTGAACGCGGGGGAGTGAGCACAGAGGTCCCTCCCGAGCCATGATCCTCACCTTGGGCACATTCACCACCCGATCAAATCAGCCTGTCTGGGTGGGGCCGGGCAGGAGGCGACTCCCAGGTCCAGCCACGGGAAAAAGCGCTGGCCCAAGAGTCTGCCCTTTTGCTGTGGTCAACCCACTCTCACCATCACATGGCTAGATTCTTCCTGCCTCCTGCCCTGCCATGGAGACGCCACCTCCCCATTGCCAGCCTGGAGGAAAGCAAAGCAAAGGGAGGAAGAGCCCCTTCCCTCCATCCAGCTGCCTGGGGGTTCTTGTCCTTGGAGTTCTCGGCAAGCTTAGTAAAGTAAACCCCAATGCCGACCCCAAGCTAGTAAGTTAAACCACTCCCTTTCCTAATCAGTCTTTGACTCCCTAAGCTAAGAAACAAGGACAGTGCAAAACAGTTACTGATGTAGTTTGGTTTTTTTTTTTTTAAGTCAGCAATAAATTTATGTGATACAACGTGTGAAAGATATAAAAGCATAACTGCCCTTCCTCTTGTAGCGCCCAGGCTCAAGAGGAGAAGCGTGGTACTAGTTTCTTACGGCTCCCTCCAGAAATATTCTGTGCACTGAAAACCATAAAGTGTGTTTTAAAATGTGAGTAGAATAATCGAGTTATAAACCTGACCTCTGAAAATTAAAGGAAATATGAGCCCAAACTATTCTCTAGTCCCTGCTACACAGGTTTCCTTGTTAAGTCAGACCAATGGTGCATCACGGAGGGAACACAAGGAATGCTGTTGGTCCCCCAGTGAGGGCGGAAAGAACCCCTTCCCCACGCTGCCACCCATCTGGATGTAGAAGCAGAAAGGGAAACTCTCTCCAAACGGCCCTTAGCAACACAGCTGGGGAGTCAGGTCAGCACCTACAGTCTGGCCAAGCCCACGTGCAGGGGAGGACAAAATAAGACCCATCACAGACCTGATGGAGGACGGACAGAGGCTTCAGGAGGCCAGCCCCCTCTGCAGGGGCCAAGGCAGCCCTGCGAGACCAGCACCCCGTGGGCTGACCTGGTCCAGGGCCATGTTGCGATAAACATCCCTCCAGGAACCACCTTTTTAACCAGCAGACATTGGCTTCTAAAACTGTGAATGAGCCACTAAGACATCTGTTGAAGTCCTAAACTGATCTGAGATCAAAAAGAATTTGTGAGAAACTCGTTTAAAAATCGCCAATGAGGGGAATTCCCTGGTGGTGCAGCGGTTAAGAATCTGCCTGCCAGTACAGGGGACACAGGTTTGAGCCCTGGTCTGGGAAGATCCCACATGCCACGGAGCAAGTAAGCCCGTGTGTCACGACTACTGAGGCTGCGTTCTAGAGCCCACGAGCCACAACTACTGAGCCTGTGTGCCACAACTACTGAAGCCCATGTGCCTAGAGCCTGTCCTCCACAACAAGAGAAGCCACCGCAATGAGAAGCCCACACACCGCAACGAAGAGTAGCCCCCGCTCGCCGCAACTAGAGAAAGCCTGCGCGCAGCAATGAAGACCCAATGCAGCCATAAATAAATAAACAAATAAGTTCACAAAAATAATAAAATAAAATCACCAATGGGATCCCCACCTCAATCTTAGCTTAGTATTTTATTTGCAGCTTGAATCATTTAATTCTCATGAGCATATTAGTTTGAGAATGTTTTTCTAAGTTTTATACCCTATAAATGAAGACCTAAAAAATTACTCATTATATAAAATGAAACATAGCCAACGTGCAATATTCATTTTCACTTACCTAATAAATCACTTTCAAGAAATACGTTAATATTTTCTTAAGGAATAATGATTTCCAGTCATTCAAAAACTAAAAATCAAATGTTCTGTGCCAGGAATTGTAAGTGTGCCTTTCTAAGATCATTTTTGTGTGTCATTATTTTTATTCTGGAAGTTTTAACTAATCAAAGTGGTGGTTCAAAATAAAATTTGGAAAATTTAGGAGCGTATTGATTCTGTTCCTGTAACAGAATTTCATGGGAGGACTTCCCTGGTGGTCCAGTGGGTAAGACTCCGCGCTCCCAATGCAGGGGGCCTGGGTTCGATCTCTGGTCCGGGAAGTTCCACATGCCATGTGGTGCAGCCAGAAAAATAAATAAATAAGATAAATAATAATGATGTCTCTTGGCCAGTTTGCCTTTTTAAAAAAAATATATTTATCTATTTATTTATTTATTTGGCTGCGCAGGCTCTTCATTGCGGCATGCAGGATCTTTAGCTGTGGCATGCGGGAATCTTTTAATTGCGGCATGCGGGAATCTTTTAATTGCGGCATGCGGGATCTAGTTCCCTGACCAAGGATTGAACCCGCGTCCCCTGCATTGGGAGCACGGAGTCTTAACCACTGGACCACCAGGGAAGTCCCTATTTTGACTTTTTAACACATGGCATCTTTACTAAGTGCACTGGAAGGTCTGTCGTTGGCAGAATTCGTGCAGTAACTTGTGATAAGTCACTGGACCCATGATAAACACTGCCAATAGCGCACATTACAGCCACTGTGGAAAACAGTGTGGAGGTTCCTCAGAAGACTAAAATAGAATTACCATATGATCCAGCAATCCCACTCCTGGGTATATACCCAGACAAAACTATAATTCAAAAAGATACAGGGAATGGGGCTTCTCTGGTGGCACAGTGGTTAAGAATCCACCTGTCAATGCAGGGGACACGGGTTCGAGCCCTGGTCCAGGAAGATCCCACATGCCGTGGAGCAACTAAGCCTGTGTGCCACAACGACTGAGCCTGTGCTCTAGAGCCCGCGAGCCACAACTACTGAGCCCATAGGCCACAACTACTGAAGCCCGTGTGCCTAGAGCCCAGGCTCCGCAACAAGAGAAGCCACTGCAATGAGAAGCCTGTGCACCGTAACGAAGAGTAGCCCCCACTCGCTGCAACTAGAGAAGGCCCACGTGCAGCTATGAAGACCCAACGCAGCCAAAAATAAAATAAATAAAATAACTTTATTAAAAAAAAAAAAAAAAGATACATGGAATTCCCTGATGGTCCAGTGGTTAGGACTCAGCGCTTTCACTGCGGTGGCCTGGGTTCAATCCCTGGTTGGGGAACTAAGATCCTGCCAGCTGTGCGGTGAGGCCAAAAAAAAAAAAAAAAAAATACATACACCCCAATGTTCATAGCAATGCTATTTACAATAGCCAAGACATGGAAACAACCTAAATGTCCGTTGACAGATGAATGGATAAAGAAAATGCAGTACATATATATAATGGAATACCACTCAGCCATAAAAAAGAATGAAATGATGCCATATGCAGCAACATGGATGCAACTAGAGATTATCATACTAAGTGAAGTAAGTCAGAAAGAGAAAAACAAATACCATATGATATCACTTATATGTGGAATCTAAAATATGACGCAAATGAACCTACCTATGAAACAGAAACAGAATCACAGAGGAAGACTGGTGATTGTCAAGGGGGAGGGGGTTGGAGGAGGGATGGATTGGGAGTTTGGGGTCAGCACATGTAAGCTTTTATATATAGACTGGATAAACAACAAAGTCTCACTGTATAGCACACAGAACTATAGTCAATATCCTATAATAAACCATAATGGAAAATAATATTAAAAAAGGCATATATATATATGTATAACTGAATCACTTTGCTGTACAGCAGAAATTAACACATTATAAATCAACTATACTTATGTTAGCTATAAAATCATAAAGAGAACATCTTGTCAAGCTCCAGAATCGACACATACTTTTAGGCCATAAGAGTTCAGAGTTTTGGGCTTCCCTGGTGGCGCAGTGGTTGAGAATCTGCCTGCTAATGCAGGGGACACGGGTTCGAGCCCTGGTCTGGGAAGATCCCACATGCCACGGAGCAGCTGGGCCCGTGAGCCACAATTGCTGAGCCTGCACGCCTGCACGTCTGGAGCCTGTGCCCCGCGACGGGAGGGGCCGCGATAGAGAAAGGCCCGCGCACCGCGATGAAGAGCGGTCCCCGCACCGCGATGAAGAGTGGCCCCCGCTTGCCGCAACTGGAGAAAGCCCTCGCACGAACCGAAGACCCAACACAGCCAAAAATAAATAAATAAATAAATAAGAAAATCCTTTAAAAAAAAAAAAGAGTTCAGAGTTTTATTCATAACTTTGTAAAATGCTATTTATGTATGAAACAAAGCAGGAAAACATATTGAGAGGGGTTATGTTTACAGAATACTTCTTCAAGGTGTTACTTTTCTTAAACGTACATGCATATTTAAGTAATATTTAAGGAAGTCAGGCAAAGTAATAGTACAATTCCACTGTTGTGTACGTTGTCAGTGACAAAAATAAAAATGCTTTGGTGGTTAAAAAAGAGAAAGAGAGAGAGAGATTAGCACCAATATAAAAGAACCCTAAATGCATGTACATAAGGTACAGGATGGCGAGAAAGAGCAGATTTTGAAGCTGGGCTCGGTAGTGAGCTCTGCCTCTGGACTGTGGCTTTCCTCAGTTTCTTTTTCCTATTAGGTTGTTGGGAAGGTTCGGGTAGTGCATGTAAAGCTGGGGGCTGAGTGTGCGGCGGGGGCGCGGGGGGGGGGGGACTCCCTCCATCGTTGTCACCACCCTCTCCCTGTGCTGCTCCTTCTCTTTCCAGACACAGAGACCTCAGGCATCTCACCAGCGCCCTCTTTTCCTGTTAAACGAAGCGTTTCAAGCCTGGAGCTGCCCAAGGAGTTGAAGGTCTATATTTGAGATCCTGAGAACCTGAACTTCACTAAGGAACACAGTCTCTTTGCACTGAAGGGTCCCAAGTCCTCTAGTGAAGTCCCATGACCTCCCACCCCTCCGTAAGGGGGCTTCACAAAGCCTGGGTCCCACACCACTGGCAGCACACAAGACAATTTAGGTAGTGCCAGGTGAGCATTTTTATTTCTAGTTATCTCTGTATTTTTTCACGGATGTCTTTCTGTTTATGGTGACAGTGGTCTTAGACTTCCGGTAACTGATAAAGGTTCTTTCCTTAACTGTTTATTTTGAAGTTACTGATTTATAGGAAGTTGCGAAGATCATACCGAGAGGCCCCGTCTCAGCCTTCCCCAGCGGTTACAGCACAACTGCAGAACCATATCAAAACCAGGAGAGTGGGCTTCCCTGGTGGCGCGGTGGTTGGGAGTCTGCCTGCCAATGCAGGGGACACGGGTTCGAGCCCTGGTCTGGGAGATCCCACATGCCGCGGAGCAACTAGGCCCGCGAGCCACAGCTACTGAGCCTGCGCGTCTGGAGCCTGTGCTCCCAACAGGAGAGGCCGCGATAGTGAGAGAGGCCCGCGCACCGCGATGAAGAGTGGCCCATGAAGAGTGGCCCCCGCTTGACGCAACTAGAGAAAGCCCTCGCACAGAAACGAGGACCCAACACAGCCAAAATAAATAAATAAATAAATTAAAAAAAAAAAAAAACAAAACAAAACAAAAAAAAACCAGGAGAGCGACGTTGTAGTTCTATGCCATGGTGTTCCCTGTGTAGATTCATGTATATCAAGATACAGAACTATATTCCATCACCACAAAGAGCCACACCCACCATTCCTCTCCCCTGGCAACCGCCAACCTGTTCTTCATTTCTAAAATTTTGTCATTTGGGGAATGTTATGGAAATAGAATAACATAGTATGTGAACTTTGAAATTAGCTTTTTTCACTCAACACAATGTGCTTGAGGTCCCTCTGTGTTGCTGCTGTATGAATACAGTTGAGTCCTTGTATTGCTGAGTAGTCGTCCCTCGGTATCCACAGATGCTCAAGTCCCTTACATCAAATGGGATGCACATAACCCTACACACACACCCCTCGCTGTACACCTTAAATCATCTCTAGATAACCTGTAATACCCAGTACACTGTAAATGCTATATAAACAGTTGCCAGTGTGCATTGAACTCAAGTTTCGCTTTTTGGAACTTTCTGGATTTTTCTGCCTGGAATACTTTCAATCTGCAGCTGGTTGAATTCACGGATGGGGAACAGGGGATACAGACAGCCAATTCAATTTTTAAAGAAATGGCAGCTTTGTAGTTTGTTGCACACATATGTAGGATTGCTGTATTTTCTGTGTGGCTCAGCCTTTTTATCATTGCACAATGCCCCCCGTCCCTAAGTAATTCTCGCTCTAAAGTCTATCTGACATTAATAGTTCTTCTTATCTTCTCTTCATGTTTGCATGGTATATCTTTTTCCATCCTTTTATTTTCAATCTACCTATTTCATATATTTGAAGTAGGTTTTTTTTTTTTTTTTTTTTTTTTTTTTTTTTTTTTATAGCGTGCACACACACAAAGACTGCAAGCTGGCTTTCTTTTTTATTTATTTATTTATTTATTTTTATTTTTGGCTGTGTTGGGTCTTCGGTTCGTGCGAGGGCTTTCTCCAGTTGCGGCAAGCGGGGGCCACTCTTCATCGCGGTGCGGGGACCGCTCTTCATCGCGGTGCGCGGGCCTTTCTCTATCGCGGCCCCTCCCGTCGCGGGGCACAGGCTCCAGACGCGCAGGCTCAGCAATTGTGGCTCACGGGCCCAGCTGCTCCGCGGCATGTGGGATCTTCCCAGACCAGGGCTCGAACCCGTGTCCCCTGCATTAGCAGGCAGATTCTCAACCACTGCGCCACCAGGGAAGCCCTGAAGTAGGTTTTTTTTTAGACAGCACAGGAATCATTTTTTTTTTCTTCTGGCAGTGCCACACAGCTTGCAGGATCTTAGTTCCCCAACCAGGGATCGAACCTGGGCCAAGGCACTGAAAGCACTGAGTCCTAATCACTGGACTGACAGGGAAGTCCCTGGATCATGTTTTTTTTTTTTTCAAATCCACTCTGCAAATCTGTATTTTCAGACCACTTACTTTTAAGGAAATTATCCATATATTAGGCCTTTATTCTGCCTTTTGTTGTTTGTTCTCTGTTTTTTGTTTCTCACTTTTGTTCTCCCTGACTTCCTGTGGATTACTTTATGAATAAGGGAAACATTATTTACAATTCCAGTTTTATTTATCTAGGTGCTTTAGCGTGTTTCGCTGCAGATTTTTAGTGGTTGATCTGGACATTATTAGACACACCTAACTTATCAGTCTCCTGCTGTCAGCATTTTCCTAGTTCAAGTGAAGTGTAGAGACCTCACGTCCCTGCTTTAAGCCTTTACCAGTCTGTGTGTAATAGAATTGTGTTAAATATCTCCTCTACATACATCTACACATCAGTGTTATATTTTTGCTTCATTCATCAAACATAATTTAGAAAACTCAAGAGAATGAAAGTCTATTACATTTACTCATATTTTTGCTTTTTCTGTTGTTCTTTCCTTCTTCCTAATGTTCCAAGAATCCTTCTCTTAACATTTCCTTTACGTTTCAAGAACCTCCTTCAGTCATTCTCTTAGAGCAGGTTTGCTGGCAACCAATTCATTTTCCTTCACATGATAATGTCTGTATTTCTCCATCATTCCTGATGAATAATTCCCCAGATATAGAATTCAGTGCTTGACATTTGATAGGTTCTTTTCTTTCAGCCCTTGAAAAACATGATGCCACTTCCTTCTGGCCTTCACGGTTTCCAGTGAGAAATCTGCTGTCCTTTGAATTGTTTTTCCCCATAACTCAAGATGTCAATCTCTCTTGCTGCTTCCAAATTTTTTCCTTTGTCTTTAGTTTTCAGAAGTTTAATTACAATGTGTCTTGGCGTGGGTTTCTTTGGGTTTATCCTGCTGAAGGTTTGCTCAGCTTCCTGAACCTGTAGGTTTACATCTTTTGCCAAGTGATGGATATTTTCAGCCATTATTTTGGTTTCTGGGGCAGCAGCACAGCTGTGAGAATCCGGGGTGGGAGAGCTACAGCCCAGGCCATGGGGACTCGGGACACGGCTCCCTCCTCCAGCTCTGTGCCCCCGGCCTCTCTGGTGTTTTCTCTTAAAGTGTATTTAACTAGAAAAAGTGAGTTAATTAAAGAAAAGTACTAAATAAAAGTAACTGTAGAGTTATGCTGCGAGTATGGCACAGTCCTGAGTGGCACACGAATGAAGTGGGAACACTGCTTTCTTGGCCTTTTCCTGTCCCTTCTGGGGACACCTCCACTCCTGGAATGTGGAGCCAAGCCCTACACGCTGCACAGTCCTGGTTGCTAGGAATTTGCCATATTCTGAACTAAAATCTGCTCTCTTGTAACCGTCCCCTGATCCAGATTCTGTGCTTTGGAATAATATCTAATCCCTTTACCTACATGTAAGCCCTTCAAGTGTCTAAAGAGCATAAATGAAAAAACTGTGTTCGGGAGGTTGTCACCTGCTACCCCCACAGCTGTGGCCCCCATGACGGGTTGTAGACCCTCCGGTGTCCCTGAAAAGCCTAATCCTAACACTTCCTTGTGTCTAAGTCCACCTAAAACATCCTTCCCCTTCAAACCCTACCCACCCCTCAAGGCCCATGGAAAATACCATCTTATTTATGAAGCCTTTTCTGGTTCTTCTAACCAAATGTGACCCAAAGCCAGTCTGGCTTTTTTTTTTCTTGGCAGTGGGGATACTTGTTTAAAAGGGAGGTCACAATTTAGGAATGATTCCCTAGCTAATCTAAGTCACCACAGGTGGTGGTGTGGTCTAGAGGAGGGGCTGGGACTGGAGACCCCCTCCCATCCGAGGCACCCGGGCATCTACCCAACCTCTACACCAGTCAACGTTCCTGTTTGCCAAAAACACTTTAGCTAGTGTAGGTAGAAAGAGAATTTGTTGGAAAGAGATTAGACAGTGCCCAGAATGGATGGGGAGACCAGAGAGTCAAACTCAGAAAACGGGTGGACGCCAGGGATGCGAGGTGGCTGAGGCTCCGGCGGGCCCATGGCCGTGGGGACAGTCTGGTTCAGACACAGCCGCTGGCACCAGGCCCTGCTGCCCCCGGGCTTCCTCAGGGGGACCCTCCCAGGACAGGCTGGGACCCTTTCTCTCCCCTACACGCTCTCACCAGCTCCCTGGAGAAGTCCGGAGACAACACCAAGCACAAACTGGCCCCAAAGAAACACAGCTCTCAAACATAGAGAAGCAGAGGGGAAATGTCACACCTGGGCTTTCCCAGTCCTGCGAGTTGAGCCACGCAGACCCCAGGCCTCAGGACACTGTACGGTGAGCAACACCAATGGCCACAGCCCTCACCTCAGGCAAAGCCTGATCTCACAGCGTTATTTTTATACTGGGGTCAGTAATAAAAAAATTCCAAAAAGTGCAATACTGAATTCTGCTTTGTAACGTCTTTGAATATTTGACGGGCTTCATGCAGAAGGGTGGCGGCAAGACGAGGGCCAAAGGGCAGAAGCCACAGCAGGCATTTCAGCTCCTGTGAGGCAACAATGCCCTCCAGACGGAGGGTCCCAGCGCAGGGACGGCTCGGGACGCTCCAGCTCTGGTGTTTTCTGACTGGAGGTTGAAGCAGAACTGGTCCTAAGCTCTGCTTCCCGTCAACCCTCTAAAAGCAAGGACTTCACTCACTGTTCCCGCAGAAATCAGAAATCACTGGCTCGCTTGCATTACTCTGAATAATTTCTTTTTTTTTTCCTTTTAATCATTAACAGAGTTCCAAGTTAAAGGTACTTCATAACAAATAGGTGAAAGATACTGTGATCCTTCTCCAGGGAAGGTTTTATTCTTCAGGAGAGAAAGCTGGGTAGGGAGGGCATACCCAGCATAACCAACTCAAGTAACAAAACTTTATTCACCTAAAAACAAACTGACTTGGAGAGAGGGAGAGATGATAACCTCTCTATTTGACTCCTTGAGAATCCTCCCCCTCAGCTGGGTCCCTAAGAGCAGGCGGTGGGACCACAGTGCCGGGTGGGGTGGGGCAGTGAGGATGGGCCGTGTCAGGTGGGTCGCTCCATGTGCCAACTGTGCTGCTGGCTGCACAAACATCCACGTGTGATAGACTCTCACATCATCAGACACACAGACAAGGGAGCCCGTGTGAAAACTGGCAAAACAGGAATGGGGCAGGTCTGCGGCACAGTGATCAGCACTGTGCCAACATCTAGCTCCCACCTCTGACACTGCGCTGGCCCCAGGGACGTCAACACCGGGCCCGGGGGAAAGCACTGCAAGCTTTTTGTAATATCTTGTGAGTCTATAATTAGTTCCAAAGAAACCGTTTAAAAAATAATAATAAAAAAACCCTTGAGGGGCTTCCCTGGTGGCACAGTGGTTGAGAATCCGCCTGCCAATGCAGGGGACATGGGTTCGAGTCCTGGTCCAGGAAGATCCGACATGCCACGGAGCAACTAAGCCCGTGTGCCACAACTACTGAGCCTGCGCTCTAGAGCCCACGAGCCACAACTACTGAGCCCATGTGCTCCGCAACAAGAGAAGCCACCGCAATGAGAAGCCCGCGCACCACAACGAAGAGTAGCTCCTGCTCACCGCAACTAGAGAAAGCCCACGCGCAGCAACGAAGACCTAACGCAGCCAAAAATAAATAAATAATAAATAAATTTTAAAAATTAATTAAAAATAATTTAAAATTAATTAAAAACGAAAACAAAAACAAACTTTGAGCAAGGCAGGGGGGTCAGAGCTTCCCCAGGGCCCTGCGACACCTCAGAGCCGCCCGATCATGAAGCTTCTGCTCCAGAGGTGGGAACTGTTTCTGTTTTGTTCTGCTTGTTCTTGGCAGAACATCAACCACAGTGCAGTTCTACGAGGACATCCAGAAGAACAGCCAACCCCCAACCTGCCACTATTTCAAAATAATTACTGCCTTTCTGCAAACCCTCCACGGCAATCACTTCCCTTCCCACCGTGGGGAAAAGGTTCGTGTGGTTCCTTGCTGCTCGTGTACAGTGACGCCCGGGAGCATGTACAGTACCACGCAGGTGCCCGAGGTCACAGAGGGCCCGGGAGCAGGGCCGCCCGGGCAGCAGGGGAGCGCGTGTGGGGACGGCGGGGCCCCAGCGCCGCCAACACTGAGGACACGCCTGATCCTGAGCCCAGGTGTTGTGGCAGAAGGCTCACACCAAAGGCACACAAGCAGCTCAAGGTGCCAACCTGACCCCAGTAGACGCAAAGGGTTATCCCTAAGCCGAATCACTAAGTCTGTGAACTCCAGGCTTTCTTCCTTTTTGTTTCAAATCGAAGCTGCTGTTGTTAAATTCCACATAAAGAAGTAAGGGAAACTTAAAAAGTCTTTTGCCTCTAATACAGCAATGAAGCAGCTGCAACCATAACCTAGAATAAAGCGCATCCCTGAAATCAGGTGTGTTTATTAGTTCTTCGTTGGCCAGCACAGAAAAGACCCATAGCCACCGGCCTATGGGCTCTAAGTAATAGGCCCACCGGAAAGACAGGCTTCTGGAAGTCCAACCTGGGCATAAAAACGCATATTTCTGTGTTAGCTAAACTCAACGTGAGAAGCCTGGAGAACAGGGGTCCTGGGGAACATCAGGGCAGCAGA
The DNA here is from genome assembly GCF_949987535.1 of Balaenoptera acutorostrata. Classification (NCBI taxonomy): domain Eukaryota; kingdom Metazoa; phylum Chordata; class Mammalia; order Artiodactyla; family Balaenopteridae; genus Balaenoptera; species Balaenoptera acutorostrata. The sequence goes on from NC_080078.1 coordinate 39,719,454, forward strand.
TCTTAAAGGAAACACAACGCACATTTGTACACATATACAGAAAATTAAAGGAACACTTCCCAGATACTGAAAAGGAATGAAGAAGTTTTCACTTAAAACAAAAGCTGTTAGGACACAACAAATGAAGAAAAGATAATAAAGGGAAAGCCCCTGAGGTTAAGAGACTTGTATCTTTACCTCATTTGCATCTAATGTCCTTTTCTGTCATTTCTAACCAGCTCGTGGTCTTAAGGACAGAAATCAGAAATTGGTTCACAGGATTTCCAGACAGTCACTGACTGGGATTTTCTCCTGCCACTTCTGAGCTTCTGAAATGATGACTATGCAGTGCACTTTTTGACTTAAATGTCAAGTAAAACAAAAAAGAAATGAAGAAAAATGTGAGAGATGAGAAAGAAAATGTATCGATATGATACATATTAGGGTAAAAGGTATGAGCCTAAGAATAACCTGCTTGAGATAAACATGCAATCCCTGTGTACAGCTTTTCAAAGGGCCACACACCTGTGGGTGTGTCTGCTCAAGGCCAAACCTGCCCTCCTGCCTGGTGGGGAAGGACAGTAAAGCCCAGTAACAATTAACATTTGGAGGGGCAGGAATACGCAGTATTTGCATAAAGGAAATAACTCCTTTTTCACCAAGAGTTCTTTCTCTGAGAACACTTTACTGAGACAGAGAGAACAGAAAATTCAAAAATAAAAATGTCTCACTCTAACTTTTTTTTTTTTAATTTTATTTATTTATTTTTTATTTTTTATTTTTGGCTGCTTTGGGTCTTTGTTGCTGCGTGCGGGCTTTCCCTAGTTGCAGCGAGCTGGTGCTACTCTTCATTGCGGTGCGCGGGCTTCTCGTTACAGTGGCTTCTCTCGTTGCGGAGCACGGGCTCTAGAGCGCAGGCTCAGTAGTTGTGGCGCACGGGCTTAGTTGCTCCGCGGCATGTGGGATCTTCCCGGACCAGGGCTTGAACCCGTGTCCCCTGCATTGGCAGGTGGATTCTTAACCACTGTGCCACCAGGGAAGCCCTCTAACTTTTTTTTGATGGATAAAGAAAGCATAAAGATTCTAACAGGTGAGACACTGAGAATAAATAAGCAATGATGCTGTAAAAAAAAAAAAAGATTCTAACAAGGGCAGGGACTTTGCTGGTGGCTCAGTGCATAAGAATCTGCCCGCCAATGCAGGGCACATGGGTTCGATCCCTGGTCCAGGAAAATCCCACATGCCGCGGAGCAACTAACCCTGTGCACCACAACTACTGAGCCTGCGCTCTAGGGCCCGCGAGCCACAAATACTGAGTCTGCATGCTGCAGCTACTGAAATCCACGCAACTAGAGCCCATGCTCCGCAACAAGAGAAGCCACCACATTGAGAAGCCCACGCACCGCAACGAAGAGTAGCCGCCGCTCGCCACAACTAGAGAAAGCCCGCATGCAGCAATGAAGACCCAATGCAGCTAAAAATAAATAAAATTAAATCTTAAGAAAAAGAAAAAGATTCTAATAAGGGCAGAGGGAAAAGGGAAAATTGCTCCAACAAATAACTGACAATTCTACAGCTATTATGAAAGTAGGGGGTTTAACCTTTTTAAACTAAAATTTGGTAACTTTTTTTTGGGGGGAGAAAAGATCACTTCAGGGGACTTTAATAAGAGATGCACCCCCCCCCCCCAGTTTTTAAATTTTCAATTTTACAGAATTCTTTTCGGACAACGAATCAAAGAGATCAGACTTTGAAAATTAAGCACTTCCACTGGAAAGGTAGTTTGTATATTTTAAAAACTGGTTTAAACTAAGTAAAATTTTTTTTCAGTTTAAACTGGATGCCTTAAAATCTAAACTCTGGTTTTAGTTGAGAATTTTGAGAACTTAGTACCACAGTCAGCTCTGTGACAGAATAAGGAAGGAGTAGCCCACTTTTATTTGCCCAGACACAGGACACCTTCCTCCACTCACACAGGAATAGCTACTTCTCGTATTACCTGACCTCACTAGGGTGACAATTTCACAAAGTAGACATTATTTTAATCAAAGGTACCTGCAAATTAGAAAACACACAGAGAGAAAATACATTTAAATAGGCAGAGGACAAGCTTGGAGGAAACAGCAGATGAGCTTTTTATTATTTTTTAAATTTTTATTGGAGTGTAGTTGATTTACAAAGTTGTGCAGATGAGCTTTTTAAATGGAGAAAATACGTAAGGAATACTTAGGAAAGACTCTGATTATAGATTAACTTTACTATCTAGCTTCACCAGTTAGTAACAGAAACTGAAAGGATTTTGTCACTGGATTAAACCATGAAAAGATCAGCTTACCACTCTTGGACTGCGTACTGATATGGTCCAGGGTGACTCGAAGGTGCAGCTGAGAGTGGAGCAGATTTCTTTCTTTCCACTGGGGAGCTCTCAGCCCTAGTTCACACTCAGCGGGGTTACTTTACTAAAGGACAGAAATTATATTGGACAAAACATACTGCATCTTGTCATGTATCCACTGGGCATGTGTTTTATCTGCAAATTGTCTTTGTCCACTTGGCCCTGCTGTGATTTGACCAGTAAGGGATCCTGGTTTTCTTTTCTTTTCTTTTCTTTTCTTTTTTGTCTGTGCCAGGCAGCTTATGGCATCTTAGTTCCCCGACCAGGGACTGAACTTGCACCCTCAGCAGTGAAAGCACACAGTCCTAACCTCTGTACCACCAGGGAACTCCCAGGCATCCTGATTTTCAAGTCTTTCCTCTGGCTGGTCCCCCTGCCAGGAGGCCCTCTCAGTGCTCCGAGCCTCGGCTGGACTCGCATCAAGCCTATGTGAGCACCGCGGACCAGGAATGCCACCTTCCACCTGAGAATTCGAACTTTTTCTTTCAAAGCACCCATAATACTCCTCCCACAGCCGCTGACCGAGAGCTATTTTAGGGCAGCAGGACTTCCCTGGTGCCAAACAAACGACAGACGCTTGGTAAGTGTCAAACTAAGTGTCAGTGAAACGGGGGAGAGAGCTGTTGGGAGCCATCCCTTGACAAGAAGGTGAGATGAGGCCCATCATGCTCTTCATTCAAGAGCTTGTGTGGATGCACAGACCTCATGACCTGTAATCACAAACCCATCTTATAGTGTGAGTGCTCAAATGCTCCCCCAAGCCAGCTGTGACATATACAAACGGTTTAGGAATGTCTTTGACATTAGGAGGCCTGTGTCCTGGCCCAGTGGCCCGAGTGTTCTGACAGCACTTCAGCCAGAGGCATGTGAGAGACACCCACAGAACCCAACCGGGCAGACTGGGTTTTCGGCTGAGCAAAGCAGAAGTCAGACAATGACGGCTTACAGTGTTCAGTTGTTTACAGCAGAACAACTACTTCTTCTCTTCACCAAAAAATAATCTCAAGGCAGACAATAGGCCCTTAATCATCTTTCAAATGAGAACAAATTTTAAGGTCATGCATGGTTCCCGGACAAAGGCAAGTGTTTCACAGGCAGGTCAGTGCTTAGGACCTGAACCTCAGCACACAGTTCCTCTCCTTCATGAGATGCAAAACTTTCAGAGTAATTGAGGGCGGCTTGCATACCACCTAAAAGGGAGTTACGGAGGAATGGCTATCAGAATTTCAGACAAGCAACTATTACACAGAACAAGTTTTGTAGGTTTGTCTGTAAAATAACATGGAGTAAGCTTTTTTCCTGCGTTCTAAGGAAGATTTCATTTCCTTTGATTCCCCCACAAATCAGTGTTTCTTCTTGTCCTTACATTAAGGACAGCAGAAGCTCTTAAGAAGATAAAGTATAATTCTTACTTGATCACTTTTGATCAACCCTATAAATAGGTCTTAACTTCAATTTACTTATTTATCTTTATTTTTTAAAAACCTGTTGTCACATAAATGTTTAAATATTCATGAAAGTAGAGACCACCAGCCCCATTCATCCACGACCCAGCTTCAACAATTACCAACACAGAGCCAACCTTTTCCATCTACAGACCACACTTCTCTCCCATGCCCCACCTCCAATTTCTTAAAAAATTTCCTCCAATTTTTAAAAAGTTAGAGATATGCCACTTGATCTCTCAATATCTGTTTCCTGGTTATTCATTTAGGAATCAGCATTCTTCTTCTTCTTTTTGGACACCACATCCAGACAACCTAAGCTCCATGAAGGATTTTACAAAGTCAGAGGGGGAATAAAACTCACTAAGTTTGTGGGTTTTCTAAAGACTGATTTCGGGTGAGGTACGTAGTAAATTTTGAAACAACCACAAACCCTGCAGATTCTGACGTATCTCTTCAGTTGAACCCCTCCTTTCAACAGCCGCTACTTTAGATTGTATTTTTATAACTTCTCACCTGGATTTCTGTAGCCCTCTCAAAACTTCCTTGATGCTGCAAGAGACACCTTTCTAATATCTCCTGATCATGTCATTCCCCTGCTTGAAACTCTTGACTGACACTTCACAACTTTAGAACAAAGCTCAGCCACCTGAGTTTGCCTGCAGGTCCATCCACCACCTGGCTGTCGCCTACCTCTAGTATCATGTCCTCCCAAACCCTACACCCAACATCTGTTCCCCTGTCACAGGCTGACCTACCAGTAACTCCTGCTGGGCCTTCACAGCCCACTGAAACCAGACCCTCACTCAACCATCGCCCGCCACCGCTCCATACTCACTGACCCACTGGTGAGGCCTACCCCCAGATGGTGAGGAACTTCGGAGGGCATCACTCGTTTATTGCCTTTGTCTTCCCAGGACAAAGCATAGTGCGCGGCATAAAATAAACATACACATTCACCTGTCTGAATAAATGTCCAATTCTTGCTATGCTCTGCTTGTGAACTTTTCTAATTGATCTGAAATAGATAGCATGTATCAGACATAGGGGTCAATTTGACTACCTGACATCCACTCCTTCTCTCTGTAACAGCACCTGGATTTTCTTTGGGTAAATCCACTTTCCCACAAGCTTAGTGTGGTTCTGATAACTTTGGGGAGGGCTCCTTGCCCAGGGCTAGCTAACTAATCAGATTTACATGATTAGGACCCAACTGAATACTAGATCCGGAACTGCAACTGGAATTACAGGAATAGGCACTCTTTTCCCACAGGAGTGGTTTTAAAATATGTTCACAAGCTCTTTGATGTGCCTCCCTTCAAAGGTGAAGTCTTTAGTACCTAGTGATGCCAGCAAACAGAATGTGGCAGGAGCAGCAGCAAAATTCCAAAACTAGATCATAAAAACCATGGTGACTTCCACCGTCCTCTCTCTCCTCTCTTACCACTTGCTCGGAGGGAAGACAATGACATTTGAGGACGTGGGCCCTGTGGCTAGGAAATAAGGACTCCAGCCAACAGCCAGCCAGCAAGGAACTGAGGTCTTGAGTGAGTGGACTGTCTTGGAGTCAGACCCTCCGGTCCCAATCAAGACTTTAAATGACTGCGTCCCCAGCCAATATCTTGGTTGTAACCCCATAGAGTCCTTTGGGACTTCCCTGGCGGTCCAGTGGTTAAGACTCCACGCTCCCAATGCAGGGGACACGGGTTCGATCCCTGGTCGGGGAACTAAGATTTTGCATGCTGCGTGGAGCGGCAAAAAAAAAAAAAAAGAATCCCATGAGAGTCCTTGAACTATAATCACCTAAGTCACTCCTGAATTCCTGACCCACAGAAACTGGTAATACATGTTTGATGTTTTAATCCATTAAAACATCATTGATGTTGATTTGTTACGGAGCAGCAGATAACTAATACAAGCAGGTAGAGCACAGGCAAGAACCTGAGAAGAAGAAAGGCAACATAGAAACAGGTCAAAGAGAAAGTGTGTGAGAGGATGGTAGTAAGACCCCCACACTCCATCACTAAATCCTGATGATCTCATTTAAGCCCCTGGCCCCATCTATTTCTGGTCTCCTGGACTTTCCTAAGTGAAAGTTGGTGTAATGCCTCCAGAGGTTGAACTAGTTTTAATGGACGCTTGACACTTGAAGCCAAAAGCACTCCAATCCGCGCAACAAGGACTCAGAGAACTGGTAAAATGCCCCAATAAATGTCCACTTCATTGATAACAGGGTCATTTCCATTTCACTCTTTCCTGATCCGTATTCTCTCTTTAGCATGCTCCATATTTTGCTTATTTATCTTACTTATTATCTGTATCCTCCCGTAGAATTGAAGCTCCTTGAGGACAGGAATTCTGTCTTGATGAGTGCTATATGCCTGGCACCCAGCAGACACTCAGTACTTGCTGAGTTCATCTAAGCTGCTATAACTTCAGGCTCACAGGGAAAGTGCAAAGAGAGCAATGGAGCCATCTGGTTGAGGCTCAGAAGAACATTAGCAGCCTAGGGGTAGGTGAGCACATCACACAAGCTCCTCAGCTGAAATCACGGGGTTGCAAGTATTTGCACTTGTCTATACCCTGATAACCTACCAGTCAGCTCCCAGGCAATCAAGTCATGGGGGAGCTGAGAATTCTCACAGACTGACAGCGTTCTTCCTCGCTTTTAAACTCTGCTTTGCTTTTGCTCAGTAAGACAGGCTGTAGGGAGCAATCACCTCTATAGATGAGTAACCGTCAGCTGAGCTTTGGGTTACTGAGCCAGTCGTCAAACAGACGCCGTCCTAGAAAGAGGACATGCATATCTGACCCTGGCGAGAGGCAGCTCATGGACATACTGTTTTAGTATTAGTATATTTTTTAATTACTTCCAAGCAACCCGTGCAGCGATGGCTAGCTTGCCTCCTATGCAGCCAACGGGGGTGGGAAGGTTCCTAATGGGAGTTAAATCCTGTCTTTGGGGGAAAGCGGGGCTGAACTGAGCGCCACGGAAGCCCAGGCTGCGTCAGTCGGTCCTGCCAACCCGCTGCGCTGCCCGGCTCCCACCCACAGTGCGGCGCGGACACGCGCGGACTCCAACGCTGGGCGGTGGGCGAGAGCACGGGCGGGCTCTTGGGGCTGGGGTCTCCTGGGGCCCCGCGCCGACGCGGAGAGACACGGCCCGGGAGGGAAAAGGTGGACCCGCGCCAGGCCCGCGGCGCGCACGCGCGAGAAGGAAGAAGACGCACTACTCACCCGCCGCCGCCGCCGCGCCCTCCCGAGGCTGCCAAAGCTGCTGCCCGCGCCGCCACCAGGCTGCTCGGCCCCGCCCCCAGCGTCACTTCCGGTCGGGCGGGGCGGAAGCGCGCTCAGGCTCCGCCCCGCGGCCGGCTCGGTTGCTGAGCAACGCGGAAGGTAGTGCTAGCACCGAGGATTGCTTTGGGGTTGCTGCCGGTCTGCTCCGGTTCCGCCGTTAGCGCGTTCGAGCATCTTTCATTAGTTTTACTTGCGTTGGCCCGAGGTTTCCTCTTCCGGAAGTGCCTGTTCTGGTCGTTGGTCCAGGTTTCTGCTGAAAGGCTTGTCTTCGTGTTGTTTCGTGGCGCTCTGTATTGGATATTAAGTTTTTGTCGGTGGCGTGTGTTGTAAATACCTCGGTTTGCGTCTCGTCTTTTCACTTTAATATAAAAAAAAGTGCCAATATTTTATGGTTAGTACTTTCTGTGTCTTGTTTAAGGAATCCTTTCCTACCTCCTTACTCTCCCACGTATTTTCCTAATGGTTTTTTAAAGTTTTGATTTTAACATTTAAGTCCTTAATTCAGTTTGGAGTAGCTTTAGTATGGGGTAAGAAGGTAACTTCATTTTTTTTTTCCATTCGGATAACCAGGAGTCCTAATGCCATTTATTGAGTTAGCCCCTCTTTCCCCAAACGATCTGGCATATTTTTAAAAAAACTCTGTATATGCATGAGTTTCTGTTAGGTTTTTAAAATTCAGCTCTAGGGGCTTCCTTGGTGGCGCAGTGGTTGAGAGTCTGCCTGCCAATGCAGGGGACACGGGTTCGAGTCCTGGTCTGGGAGGATCCCACATGCCGCGGAGCAACTAGGCCCGTGAGTCACAACTACTGAGCCTGCGCGTCTGGAGCCTGTGCTCCTCAACAAGGGAGGCCTCGATGGTGAGAGGCCCGCATACCGTGATGAGGAGTGGCCCCCACTTTCCGCAGCTAGAGAAAGCCCTTGCACAGAAACGAAGACCCAACACAGCCATAAATAAATAAAAATTTTAAAAAAATAAAAAAAAATAAAATTCAGCTCTATTATTTTTTTTTTAATAAATTTATTTATTTATTTTTGTCTGCATTGCTGCACGCGGGCTTTCTCTTGTTGTGTTGAGTGGGGACTACTCTTCGTTGTGGTGTACAGGCTTCTCACTGCGATGGCTTCTCTTGTTGCGGAGCATGAGCTCTAGGCACGCGGGCTTCAGTAGTTGTGGCTCGCAGGCTTTAGAACGCAGGCTCAGTAGTTGTGGCGCACGGGCTTAGTTGCTCCGCGGCATGTGGGATCTTCCCAGACCAGGGCTCGAACCCGTGTCCCCTGCATTGGCAGGCGATTCTTAACCACTGCGCCACCAGGGAAGTCCTCAGCTTTATTATTGATAACTTTGTCCTAATGCTCACACAAGGTGTTCTGCATCAGATCAGGTTTCTTGTTAATTACACCACAGTAATAGTAAGTATGAAACATCCCTCACACCTCCCACAGGCCTCCCCCGACCCAACCCATTGAGAACTGATGGAAATTTTTCCTTTGTGAGTGGACTGACACAACATCCCTCGGTGAGGGATTCAGAGAAATAACTTAATCTGTTCATAAAGGGAGAGGCATCTGTCCTCCTCATCTCCTGAAAGGATCCCCTCTGGACTCAAGTATTTCGATATTTAGATGAATCTCTCCAGGCCCAGGCAGCCCCAGGGTCTCTGGTCTAGACTTTTAGGACTCCTGGGCCTCACTCTCCTTGAAGTGTAAATACCTGGAAAGATAGCCTGCCTTTCTCCTCCTCAGTACCTGGGCACCTAAGCCAGGCTGTAACTACTTGACCCTCTCAGAAAGATAAGGCAAGTTATTATACTTTTGAATCACAGCAGTTAACTAGACAAATTACTCTGGACTTCATTCTCCTAAGTATCTGAAGAGTCTCAGGGGACTAGGGCTTTTTACTGGAGCACTGGGAAATGGAGGGAAGTCTTAAATGCCCACAGCTTCTTCCTGGGATCATTACATATTCTTTTCTGGTGTGCAGGTGCCACACAATCGCAATTACAATACCCTTATAGTAACTCGTGATACCTGGTTGGACAGGTCCCTCCACCTTATTTTTCTTCTGGAAAGCTTCAGCCATTCATTCTTCGGTCAAAATCACAATCAGGCCAAGTTCCACAAAAGAACCCTGTAGGGCTTTTCAGTAGAATGGTCCCCAATCTGTAAATCACACTGGAGAACTGACATGATTTATCTTCTTACACAGAACATGGGCTCAGGACTTCCCTGGTGGCGCAGTGGTTAAGAATCCACTTGCCAGTGCAGGGGACACGGGTTCAAGCCCTGGTCTGGGAAGATCGCACATGCCGTGGAGCAGCTAAGCCCCTGTGCCACAACTACTGAGCCTGTGCTCCAGAGCCCGCAAGCCACAACTACTGAGCCCGCGTGCTGCAGCTACTGAAGCCTGCTCGTCTAGAGCCCGTGCTCCGCAACAAGAGAACCCACTGCAATGAGAAACCCACGCACTGCAACGAAGCGCAACGAGGAGTAAACCCCACTCACCACAGCTAGAGAAAGCCTTTGCACAGCAGCAGAGACCCAATGCAGCCATAAATAAATAAATAAAAAGAACACGGGCTCAAACTCTCTCTGCACTTAATTTAGGCCTTCTGTGCTGTCTTACACTAAGATTTTTATTTCTTTTGTTAGATGGCATTTTGCAGTTTTCAATGCTATTGAAAATAGTTTCTTGGGCATTCTCTGGCGGTCCAGTGGTTAGGACTCTGTGCTTCCATTGCAGGGGGCATGGGTTCGATCCCTTGTTGGGGAACTAAGATCCCACAAGCCGTGAGGTGCGGTCAAAAAAAAAAGTGTTTTTAAAAAATGTTACATTTTCCATTGTTGGCATATTGAAATAGTGCAAAGATTTCCATATTTTTTTGCTAAGAATATTTTTAATACTTTGTTGGTGGATTCTTTTGAACTTTCTCGGAATATAATCATATAATCTGAATAAAGACAATTTTGTTTCTTCCCCCTCAATCCTTATGTCTTTATTTTTCTTGCCATTCTGAGCTGATAAATAGAAGCAGTAGTGTGCATCTTTGTCCTGTTCCTGATTTTAAAGAGAATATTTACAATAGTTGACCATTTGCTGTAGGATTTTTTTTTGTAGATACTCTTTAACAGGCTAGAAATGTTTCCTTCTATTCCTAATTCCCTAAGAGTTTTTTTTTATTGTTGTGAAATAAAATTCATATTTTATGGCAAAACAAGAAAAATTTAATCATAAAAAATTCTTCTCTGCCCTTTGCCTCCCCTCTCCCCACCACTGTGCATTGTATATCTGCATTATGCGTAAACCAAATCTCCCCATCGGCAGAGATACCTGCTCAACCATAAACAGCAGCGTTCTCCCAGCACCCACAAGAGGACTCCTTAAAAGATAACATTCTTTCTTGATCTTGTACGGGACCACATGACCTACCACGATGACACTTAGATCTGGATCATGTAAACTGTCAATAATATGTCATTTGGTGTACAGCCCTCTGTCTCAAAAAACTTACAGAACTGTTCCTTGACTTCTAATGGGCACAACAGTTCTCAGAACTTTCTGAGTTGCTCTTCCTGGGTTATAGTCCTCAAATTTGGCTCGGATAATTTGATTAATTTTTCATCTACATCATCAATGTGCATTGAATTTTATTAAGTGTTTTTTTCTGCATCTCTTGTGATGATTATGCGGTTTTTCTCCTTTAATCATTTTCTTTTTCTCCTTTAATCTTTTAATGTGGTAAATGCTATTAACTTTCTAAAGATAACTGATCCTTGTATGCCTAGATTAAACCAATTTGCTTATGACCTATTATCCTTTTACATGTTGCTGGATTTCATTTGCTGATATTGTTTAGAATGTTTGGCTCTATGTTTATGAGTGAGGTTGGATTATACTGCACTTTATTTTACTATCCTTGTCTAGTTTTGCTATCAGGATTATATTGGCCTCATAGAATGAATTGGGGAATATTTAATCATTTTATATTTTTCAGAAAGGGTTGTGAATTGGAATGGTCTGTTCCTTTAAAAAGTTGGGTAGAAAACCAGTCTTTCCCCAATAAAACTAGGTGGGCCTGATGCATTCTTTGAGGAAAAATTTTAAAATAAGTTTTATTAATACCTTAATGCTGGTGCATAAAACCCCAACTTATTAGAGGAGGAGGGGACAGAGGGAAACTTCAGATACTGGGGTGACCTTCTGGGTAATGTCAACTGAAAAAAACCCCAACAAACCACACACACAACATGAGAGCTGTGAGTTCAGTTTTATTTGCGGCTTACTGAGGACAAATAGAGACAGCCCTTCAGTGAGCTCTGAACTTTGGAACGGGGCGGGGTGGGGCGGTGGGGGGCGGGGTCAGTATATATTATGTATATGCTTTTGGTGAGGGGAGTAACGTGCAATCAAGCATACATCTTGGTAGAGGTTGCTGCTAGTCATGCGGGGCAGATGTCTCTGTTAATTATTTTACTGCTTTTCTAGGTATGAAAAGATGCAAGAAACTGGGTTCATAAAGTTTTGTAATGAAAATACCTACCTATCTGAAGGCCTGTTCTGCCAGTTTTCCCAGAGCACAGAGGGCCTCATTCCTGATCTCGACCCTGAATTTCTTTCAGGGTGTGTTGAAGGTCAACGACTGCAGTGGCTGGTCACCTAATCATTGTAGAGCCAGATGGAGAGCGACTTTTTTTTTTTTTTTTTTTTTAATTTTCGCTGTGCCGGGTCTTAGTTGCGGCATGCGGGATCTTTTTTTTCTTTTTCTTTTTCTTTTTTTTTTTTTCAGTTGCGGCCTGCAGACTTCTTAGTCTTATCCACTGAGCCACCAGGGAAATCCCAGGCTTAAGGCTTTTAAAGACTGATAGCATAAGTCTGGTTTTTGCCCCAAGATGGATGACACTTTAAATTTTTGACATTTCTGACTTGCTGTTCTTAAAATGAAGCACAGTTACAGCCTTTTGACTCTTGAGAAAAATTAAAATTTAGAGAAAGCAAAATAGAATTTTCCCTAGTATACAAGTGTGTGTTTTTTTCCTTTGTACTTTCACATACATTGTAATATTTAGAGTTAGAGCTTATTTTTTATTAAGTGTATCTTAGTGTTGTTTTTTTTAAAAATTTTTTTTCTTTTAATTAATTAATTAATTATTTTATTTTTGGCTGCATTGGGTCCTCGCTTCTGCGCGAGGGCCCTCTCCAGCCGCGGCAAGCAGGGGCCACTCTTCATCGCGGTGCGCGGGCCCCCCACTGTCGTGGCCTCTCTTGCCGCGGAGCACAGGCTCCAGACGCGCAGGCTCAGTAATTGTGGCTCACGGGCCCAGTCGCTCCGCAGCATGTGGGATCCTCCCAGACCAGGGTTCGAACCCGTGTCCCCTGCACCGGCAGGCAGATTCTCAACCACTGTGCCACCAGGGAAGCCCCTATCTTAGTGTTTTATTTGTTTTTTCCATGGTCAGCAGTCTCCTCCTCTCTGGGGGCCTTCTTTCCCCACTTCCTAGAGCTGCAGCAAGACCCCACTGTGAGGAGGTTGGACCAACGCTGGCTGCCTCTGCCTACCTGCTCCTGTGGACTGTCAAGGTGTCTCCTAGGCATCACATGAACCTGCTGGCCATCATCATTCTCTTCCTGCAGTTCAGATGCTTTTTCAGCCATCACACAAACTGCTGCAAGGGGCCTGAGAAAGATTTTAAATTACTCTTTTAGTTTATTTAACAGTTACATGGCAGTTCTGACTTTATTGTTATTATTGTGTCCATTTTAATATTATTTTTTTTTAGGAATTTTCCATTTAATACAAGGTTTCAAATATAGTGGCATAAAGTTCATAGTGTTCTCTTAGTTTTTAATTTCTTCTCTGTGGTTACACTCCCATTTTATTCTTTTTTTTTTTTTTTTTTTAATTTTATAGCTACTTTATTTATTTATTTATTTATTTTTGGCTGTGTTGGGTCTTCAGTTCGTGCGAGGGCTTTCTCTGGTTACGGCAAGTGGGGGCCACTCTTCATCGCGGTGCGCGGGCCTTTCACTATCGCGGCCCCTCCCGTTGCGGGGCACAGGCTCCAGACGCGCAGGCTCAGTAGCTGTGGCTCACGGGCCCAGCTGCTCCGTGGCATGTGGGATCTTCCCAGACCAGGGCTCGAACCCGTGTCCCCTGCATTAGCAGGCAGATTCTCAACCACTGCGCCACCAGGGAAGCTCCTCCCATTTTATTCTTTACTTTGTGCTATCTCTCTCTTTTTTTTTTTTTTCCATCAGTTTCACCAGAAGTTTGTCTATGTTGTTAGTCTCTTCAAACAACCACCTTTTGGGACTTCCCTGGTGGCGCAGTGGTTGAGAATCTGCTCGCCAATGCAGGGGACACGGTTCGATCCCTGGTCGGGGAAGATCCCACATGCTGCAGAGCAACTAAGCCTGTGAGCCACAACTACTGAAGCCTGTGCGCCTAGAGCCCTAGAGCCCGTGCTCTGCAACAAGAAAAGCCACCACAATGAGAAGCCCGTGAACTGTAACAAAGAGTAGCCCCCACTTGCTGCAAGTAGAGAAAGCCTGCGCGCAGCAACGAGGACCCAATGCAGCCAAAAAAAAAAACCTCAGAAAAACAAAACACCACATTTTGGCCCAGTTGATCCTTTCTATTGTATGTTTATTTTCTTTTATGTTGATTTCTGTCTTCTTTTTGTAATCTCCTTTCTGCTTTATTCATCCGTCATGTTGTGTTTTTCCTTCTCTAACTCAAGTTGAATGCTTGTTAGGTCATGAAATTACTGCCTTTAAAAAAATATTTTAAGCATTTAAGACTACACATTTACTTTTTTTGTGTGTGAGTGGGGGGTGCCGTACCGTGCAGCTTGCAGGATCTTAGTACCTTGACCCGGGATTGAACCCTGGGCCCCTACAGTGAAAGTACCTCCACTGGACTGCCAGGGCATTCCCTACATTTCCTTCTTTTTTTAAAAAAATACATTTATTTATTTTTGGCTGCATTGGGTCTTCGTTGCTGCACGCAGGCTTTCTCTAGTTGCAGCGAGTGGGGGCTACGCTTCGTTGTGGTGCGCGGGCTTCTCATTGCCGTGGCTTCTCTTATTGCGAAGCACGGGCTCTAGGCGCGCAAGCTTCAGTAGTTGCGGTGCATGGGCTCAGTAGTTGTGGCTCGCGGGCTCTAGAGCGCAGGCTCAGTAGTTGTGGCGCACGGGCTTAGTTGCTCTGCAGCATGTGGGATCTTCCCAGACGAGGGCTCAAACCCGTGTCCCCTGTGTTGGCAGCAGATTCTTAACCACTGCACCACCAGGGAAGCCCCCTACATTTTTTTTTTTTTTTTTTTTAATGAGGATCTTGAATCAGATGCGTATGTTTGATTGATTGATTGATTGATTGATTTTGGCTGTGTTGGGTCTTCGTTTCTGTGCGAGGGCTTTCTCCAGTTGTGGCAAGCGGGGGCCACTCTTCATCGCGATGTGCGGGCCTCTCTCGTTGCGGAGCACAGGCTCCAGACGCGCAGGCTCAGCAGTTGTGGCTCACGGGCCCAGCCGCTCTGCGGCATGTGGGATCTTCCCAGGCCAGGGCTCGAACCCGTGTCCCCTGCATTAGCAGGCAGATTCTCAACCACTGCGCCACCAGGGAAGCCCGCCCCCTACATTTTTAAAAAAATTGAAATATAGTTGATTTACAATGTTGTGTTAGTCAAAACACTTTAAAAGGTGTATATCGAAATCCACTTTTGTGATGGTGTATTTGTTTTTCCTGCAGTTTTGTCATCTTTTGGTTTGCATATTTTGAGGCTATTTGATTAGGTGCATGCAAGATTAAAATAGTTGAATCTGGGGCTTCCCTGGTGGCGCAGTGGTTGAGAGTCTGCCTGCCAATGCAGGGGACACGGGTTCGAGCCCTGGTCCGGGAAGATCCCACATGCCGCGGAGCAGCTGGGCCCGTGAGCCACAATTACTGAGCCTGCGCGTCTGGAGCCCGTGCTCCGCAACAAGAGAGGCCGCGATAGTGAGAGGCCCGCACACCGCGATGAAGAGTGGCCCCCGCTCGCCGCAACTGGAGAAAGCCCTCGCACAGAAACGAAGACCCAACACAGCCAAAAATAAATAAAATTAAAAAAAAAAAGCTTTAAAAAAAAAAAAGTTGAATCTTACTGTGAACAAAACCCTTTTGAATACAATGACTTCTCCATCCTTAATATTTTTTCCCTTAAACCTTATACTGTAACTATATCAGCTTTATGTTGGTGTTAGCCTACATATTTTCCCACACTTTTACTTTCAACCTTTACATGTCTTTGTATTTCAAGTGTATGGTTTCTAAATAGCATAAAAATGGATTTTCATGAAATCCTATTTGATTTTCTCTTTTAACTAATAAATTTAATCTTTATAGTTATTGTGATAATAACTTGTTTGAATTTGTTTCTACATACTATTTTTAAAATAAATTTTAATTTTGGAAAGATTTTAGATTTACAGAAAAATTGCAAAAATAGTACAAACTCTCCCATATACCCTTCCCCAAGTTTCTCCTTGGGTTCATATCTTACATAACTATGATACATTTGTCAAAACTAAGAAATTAACATTAGTACATTGTTATTAACTAAATCACAGCCTTTTTTTTTTTTTTTTTTTTTTTTTTTGCACCATGCCGCGTGGCATATAGCATCTTAGTTCCCTGACCAGGGATCAAACCCGTGTCCCCTGCATTGGAAGTGTGGAATCTTACCCACTGGACCACCAGGGCAGTCCCACCTTTTGACTTGCTTTGACCAATAGGTAATGGTAGAAGGAGAGTTCTGGGGGTCTCAGCCTAGGCCTTAAAAGGACTGACAGCTTCCACTCCTTCCCCTGGGGCAGCCAGCTGCCATACTATGTAGTAAGCTGGGCTAGACTTCAGAATGTTATGATGTCATGTACAGAGACAGAAGCCACATGGAGAACCACAGAGGGGCCAGACCATCAGTGTAGCCTTCTTGGATCTTTGCTCAGCCCAGTTTCATACAAGCAATTTTGTGAACCAAGCCAAACCACCTAGAGCAAAGAGCCCAGGGCCCAGCTAAGCCCTGCCTGAACTCCACAGAATAATGAGAAATAATAAATGATTTTTGTTTTACACCATTGAGTTCTGAAGTGGCTTGCTACACAGAAATAAATAATTGACCTGCTTTACCATAAAATGGATTTCTTTATATGAGGCAAAGTTGTGCAGGATTCCATGTCAGTAAATCAGGCATCCTGCAGGCCTTTGGGTGTGAGGGCACTGCAGTCAGAACAAGCAAATACACATCTGGATTTGTGGACAGTTCCAGTGGTATGAATCACGGTCCCCTAGTGTCCGCTGTACGAATGTGTCAGAGGCTCATTGTCAGTCTTGGAAGTGGCCAGGGCTAGAGCAGTCTTGGTGGATGGCAGACTGTGAACTCAGGGACCACCACCAAGTAGTAGTCACAGAACCTAACAGTAACTCCATGCTTCCTTTAACTTTCACAAGTCATGTGACAGACACCATTTTCACAGGTGTAAAAAAACAGTCTGAGAGTAGCTAAAGAATACATTCCCAGTTTCAAGGCTAGAAAGAAAACACGGGATTTATTTTCTTGTTTTGTATTGTCTACATTTATTTCACTTTATTGCGGTTTAGCCTCAGCGGAGCACGTTAAGTTTTGGGCTCCACACTAAAATCAGGGCTGGGACTTTGGCCCCGCCCCTTGCACAGCTTGCTTGTTCATCAGAGGCTCTGGCTCCACCCCCAGACTACATTTCCCAGCAGGCCACGCGCCGGCGCCGACGCAATTCCTCCCGGCGTGCCCCGCGGCGGGAAGAAGCCGAGCGGGTTCGAGGCCGACGCGACCCTTCTTCGTTGCCGCCGCGACCCTTCTTCGTTGCCGCCGCGCTGCCGCCGCCGCCGCCGCCGCCGCCGCCGCTGCCGCTGTCTGAGAGAAGCCGTCGCGGCCGCTCCTGCCGCTCCCTCCGGCCACCATGTCCGCCCAGGCGCAGATGCGGGCCCTGCTGGACCAGCTCATGGGCACGGCCCGGGACGGTGAGTAGGGGCGGCCGGCCAGGCGGGGGCTGGGGCGGGAGCGAGGCGAGGCCGCCGGGCGGCCTGAGGCGGGGGGCCGCAACCGTCTGCGCCTGCGCGGGCGTCCTTCCCTCCCCCGCGCGCCGACCGGGGGCGCCGGGCCTTTGTTTGAGCTCTTCACGCAGGCTGGGTCCCCGGCGGGCTCCTCCCTCGGAGCCCGCGTCGTCGGTGGGGTGCCAGCCCCCTCCCCGTCGACCTTCCTGCGATTTCTCCGCCCCCACTCCACCCCCGCGGCCCCCGCCGCCCCTCGAACCGGGAGTAGGCGAAGGGCTGCAGCCAGCGTGGGCTCAGGGCGCTGGCAGCGGGCTGGCGGAGCTCCTCCGCGCAAGGGAGCCGGATGGCCTGGAAACCCCGGCCGTTTTTGTTCTGTACCGTTGCAGGGGGAGCCGTAAATTGAGCTTTTCTAACGTGGGTTCCTGCCGCGTGCTTTTCCAGCCCCCTTTTCCTCTAGTCACACAGGACAGCCTCTGTTTAGCCAGCGCTTGGCAGTCGTTAGGTAGGTTGTACTGTAGGGAGGAGCGCAAGATCTTGATGGTTGTCTCAGGAGGAAGCGGTTGCATCTTTGCAAAACTGTATACCTGCTGTGGTTTGTGTTTTCTTTTCTACCGAAGTAATGAAGTTGTAAGTTCACACTGGCACATTCGCAGGGCTGTGCAGATTGTTTGCACTTTATTTCATAGGCGAATAAGTGCTTTTTAGCTTTCTTTGTATATTGAGTTGCTTTTGAATTGCTTCCCATATTTTTATTTCATACAAACTGAACAATTGTGGCCCCTCTATTTTATTTATAAAGGTTCAGTGTATCTTTGCCTGCCTACATCAATCTGCAAGGGAGTTGCAGAAAAGCCTCATGTTCATCGAGCCGTGAGTCACAACCAATTTCTAAGCTGTTATAACAAAAAAGTGTTTGCTTTTTTTCACAAGTAACTTTAAAAGTGTAGTTTAGAAAGAAAACATTTTCAATAAAAAGACACTACATTAATCCTGGATGCTTGCAAATCCTAAAATATATTCCTCCTTTAGTATTACACAGCTCTGTGTCATATACACAGATTAGCTTTAAAATTTGTCACATTCCACTTTGCCTTTACTTTTATGTATCATTCCCCTGACTTCCTTACTGCAGGTTGGGCAAGAAAACTTTTCCTTTAAAACTTTTCAACAGCGGGCATAAAATTCTGCAGCTGAGGTCTTGAAGAATGCAGATGGGTACAGTATGTGTTGGAACTCACAGTGTGTATTGACTAACCTAGTTCCTTTTTTGCCTTTTTTTTTTTCTTCTTGGTATTGTTAAAAGTGACTCTCAGGTGCCAACTGTCTTTTTTAAGGGTGGGGGTTAAAGGGGGATAGGTAGACTAGGTTCAGATTATTTATCAGTCAGTAGTAGAGAGAGAAAGCTTTCTTCATATAATTTTGGGCAAAATACTGCCTATACGTTGGTCTATAGCAAAATGATTAGACTAATAAGTAGCTTTTGTTGGAAACTACCAGCTTTAAGTCATACATGGTGATTCATCGCCTTCTGATTAGCATGGGTTTTGGTATCTCATTGCCCACATGTATGTGTGGGGCTAATGGCCGTTTGGTGCTCAGGATTTTACTTCTGACTCCTTGACTTCTTTGGCACAATGACGGAGTCACGTCTCTTTAAGTGTGATTCTTCATGATATATTTAGCATCAAAAATCATCTGTATTTTGTTCCAGTTGTAAATACCTCTAGATCAGCTTTTCAGTGTATTTGGTAGTCTGCAAATCATCCAGGTGAATTGTACCGGATATGCTTTTGTGCTTAATGTGATAATATTGTCTTATTTAAAACCACACATGAATTTCAGGAGACGAAACCAGACAGAGGGTCAAGTTTACAGATGACCGTGTCTGCAAGAGTCACCTTCTGGACTGCTGCCCCCACGACATTCTGGCTGGGACGGTAGGTACATTTGGGGGGGATGTCATAGGACATTCAGACATGTATGCTGTGTAGGCACTGAAGGTTTTTCAGGTTGAATTCTGTTTTCTTTTACCAGGCAGAAATTACCTACTGCCCTTCAAGTGATAGGTTCTGTTAATGTGGAATTTTATATAATGACATATTTCACTTCTATAAAGTTCTCCTTGCAAAGTTATCAGGTTTTTGTAGAGTCATTTATACTGAGGTATTCACAGTTAAGTAGTGCAAATACTAGTCTCCTTTGGCTTTAGCAAAAAGAGTATTTCAGGTCAGCCTGTAACTCTAAGATTCTAGGTTGGTTTGTTTTCAGGTTAAACACATGTTAGACTTTTGATCTACCGAGGTATGTTTCTTCCCCAGATTTTTAGGTTTTTGAAAAATCAGGACTAACATCGATTTGCAATTTCGTGTTATGCCACCCTTTCAAGAAATCAGTACATGATCCAATAAGTATAGACCTTTCTACTTCTAAGTGAAGTGTAAAATTCTAAGTGAAATTTTAAGTTCACTTCAGATGAACCAAACAGATAAATGCTAGTTTTGCAGAATGTGCATTTATTCAAAATTAGGTAGGATTTAAGAAGACTAAAGAGTGTTGGATTATCTACCGTGATTCAGCCACTTACAGAAAACGAGTCCTGTAAACACCATCACCATTTTAAGATTTCACAGCTCCCTCCTGGAATGTCTATACTCATTTTAAGGGTGAAATGTGCATGTGCTGGGGAACGTTTTCTTCATAATTAATTGTTGCTTTTATTATTACCATTTTGGGGGAGAAGCGTCTGGAAAACTGCTCAGTTGTATTGAATCTTCTCAAGCTGGCTCTTCTGACAGCAAATAGGAAATGAAAGCCAAGCCTTGTGCCTTTGTTAGCTGAGGTTTTGCCTGCGGTTGACCTGGTATAGGAAAACATTATAACTACTGTGTGCTCCAGATTGTTGTGGGTGCCATCACTGTAGACTACTGGCTTCCACTGGTCATAAGCAGTCAGCGGTAGGATACTCCTGTAGGAGGCATCATAACCTGGAATTGCTGGTAGGTCTTAGTGGAAGAAGTCAAAGGGAGTAGAGAGACATGCACCAGAGTGAAGCAGTTCAACCATATTTTTCTTGATTGGATCCCTATGTAGCATTGTTCCAGAATGCTGGTGAATGAGGGCATTTCCTACAAATGTGTATTGTGTTAGGTATAGGTTCATTTGCCAGATATTTTTTGGACACATACTCTGTGCCAGGCACTGGGGGTGTGGTACCAATAAGACAAAATCTTTACTCTCATCTAATGGAGGAACAGGACAGACAGTAAGTAATGAATGAGTAGGTTCTGGACTGTTGGATAGGGTGATATGGAAAGGCCTCTCAGGAACATGGGAGCAGAGACCTGAGTGGTGAGAAAAAACACACGTGTGCGTTTGGGGGATTAACGCTCCAGGTGGATGCTGGAGCAGAGGGAAGCAGGGGTGCCTCGGGTGCCTCTGGGCTGGTGTACTTCAGGGGGGGGGAGAACAGAGGCTGTGGAACCAGAGCAGTGATGAGAGGCCAAGGACTGCTCAGCGTCACTCCGTCCCGTGTGGGTTACAGGGCAGCTCAGACTGAGGAGGAGGGAGCCCAGGAGACCCATGTTCATGTGAGGGTGCCGTGAACAAGTGTGCGGGGTCGTGAGGTCAATTGAGATGAGGGTTGGGAACTTGGATGGAGGGTGTTGTAAAGGTTGAGCCTTACTGGTGTGGGCTTCGTGGAGGTGGCAAGTGAGAGGTAGAGTTTGTGTTGTGTTAAATTGGAATGAATATAATTCTTTAGAACACAGCTGCAAGGTGAAAATGGTTATAACCCTCAGCTTGCCAAGGGGTGCTCCACACCCAAATTTTTGCTCAGAACCGTCTCCTGTCAGTAGGGGTGAGACAACGGAGGAATGGAAGCAATCATTTTATTGAGGCTTGATGGGAAAATGTATTGATTAGTAAGAGCGGAGGGATAGCTGGAGGGAAGGTAGTGTAACTTGTCTCGGTGGAAGAACTGTGGTTTTCTGAAGGTTCTGGAAGGAGCCTTTATTTATTTGCCCTTCCCTGTCTGCAGTGTGAGACCACTGGAGGGTAGAGAACACAGATGTTTGTTCAGTTAAAAAAAAAAAGGGGGAGTCTGACATGCTGAATTTGACAGCCATTTGGAATATTTTGGAAGAAGTTTATGAGTGTGGTATTTCAGCTCTGCTTGGTGTTTGGCTGCCAGGGGAATTGGCCAGTACTTCCTTGCCTCCTTGGCAAAGCTGAAAAGCTACCTCCAGAGTAACCATGGAACCCCAGGCCTGTCTTCACTTGCTTTAGCAGTGGCTGCTTGAGAGCTCCCACCTGAAGGAAGATAGTGGTGAATTTTGCTTTATGTGTGGTTCCCTAATGTTGAGATTTTCTTGACAGTTGAAGTTTTTAGAATGGAAATTGATTTGGAGTTAAAATTATAGTACTCAGCGGTTTCGGTGCTTGCGGCATCTGGAGGTGGTTTTTCTTTGAGTAACAGAATTTCGTTAGCTTTTAAAGAATTTCTGATAGCTATCTTTCATTTTTCAGTTGTTGCACTTAGTTTTGTTTGTGGAAGCTATATATTTTTAAAGAATTATATTTGCTATTTAAAAGAGTGAAGGAAGCAAAAGTTGTCAGCTTTACAGCGATAGCAATTTTAGCTGCAACTTTGGCTTTTGGAACTTCTGTTTCCCACCTCTGGATTCCCCACGTAACCAACATGCATAAACTACACATGACTTCGGAGTAAGCATAATGAAGGAGAAAAGAGCTTTTGGCATGTAGCCTTCAGTCAAAATGAAGATAAACTCCGCCCTAGGCAGTCCCCTCATGGCTCTGTTACTGGGATACTGAAGGAAATTTTGTTAAGAGCATGGCCAGACTTTCTGAGATTCGGACCCAGGAGTCAGGCACCGCGAGCCTCTCTCATGTGCCTAAAAACTAAAATATTGAGGGTTTTGTAACCCATGAAGATTTTTTTAATCTCGTTTTGAACACACTTGTAGTTTGAGCTTAAAGGAGTTCCTGAACTCCATCATTCTTTGTTTGCTAGTCGTACTTGTGACCAACAGCTTGGGTTCCCGAGGTGTCTCCTTACTGGGCTGTTGGGTTTTGTTAACTTGCATTCTCTGACTTATTAGTCTGACCCTCAGCATCCAAACGTCCCTGTTGCTGTTTAGATGATCAGAGGCAGGGGTGGGGGTGGGGGTGTCCCTGTACAGGGTCCTCTACTTAGGATTTAGATAAGAAATATGCACTGCTAATTGTTCTGTACGTGCTCACAACATCTAATAGCACATCAGGCGAATCTTACTGGTAACACAAATAATTAGTTTTGTTAAAAGAGCCTTTTGTTTTTCAAATGGGGCAAGTGAGTGGTCCAGCCTGTGTTCCCAGTTATGTGTCCAGAGCCATTTAGCAGGTTAGGAGAATTGCTTTGGCTCTGAATCAGCTGTTCTGCGTTATTTCCTTTGGTATACAGAGAGCTACACAAAGCCTGGTGTTAGGTTATGTTGTAATTTCCAAAACCTGGTTTCTCTCTGTTCTTCGTTTTTCCTCTTTTTGTCTCTGTAGCATCTTGAGTAGTCAAGACTGCAAGAAGGAATGCATGGAAACTTGCTGCTATCAGTGATACTTTCGTTTCCTGGCCTCTTCCTTGCCACCCTCTCACCCTTCATGCTGCTATTCACTGAATAACATTTCTTATGTGACTAATGCAGTAATAAAACTGGCAAAAGCTAAATAATGAAAACATTACTAGTCTGTTTCTGGTTCTATAAGAGATATAAATCATTACACTTAAATGCATCTGTTCTGAGTGTCATATAGTCATGATGGTATCAATAAAAGGAAAATAAGGCTTTTTAGCCATGTTGTTTTTTAATTTTCTTATCATAGTTAATATCCAAAATATTGTTTATTTTGATGACAGCTAAAACACCAGGTCACGTGCTTCCTACAAATGGGTGGATGTTCATGTGTAAATTTTTGTTTCTTTCTCACAGCGCATGGATTTAGGAGAATGTACCAAAATCCACGATTTGGCCCTCCGAGCAGATTATGAGATTGCAAGTAAAGAAAGGGACCTCTTTTTTGAATTGGATGTAAGTTTTATTTTGTGTTAATTATTCCCTACTGTGAAGAGCCAAATACTGCACTAACAAGAATAATGTAACCTACGTAAGTTATGAAGCAGAATAATGAAATAGATGTCATTCCACCGCTCTCTGGCTGGGAGCTAGAACGTGGCCAGTACCGATTTGTGTCTGTGTGTCTACCATCCCTATTCCGTTCTATGTTTTGTACGTATCATTTTCTTTAAAAATGTTTCTTGTTACATATTTTATGATTCCTTGGACATTGTGTTTATCCTTCTTTTTGAGTCTTATAAAAATGGTTTCATAGCATAGGTAATCTTTAATAACTTTTTTCCTTCAGTGTTATGTTCCAGTTTACATATTTTGTTGAGTCTGGTTTGTTTGTTTTCATTACTGCTTGAGTATTCCCCAAACTATCCATTTTGTATTCATAGACAATTGGGTTGATACTAGTTTCTTTTTTTTTTTTTTTTTTTCTTAAACTATTATGAACAGTGTTATAAATGTTCTTGAATACCTTCTTGGTGCACGTGTACAAGGGTTTATCTGGGGTATATTCCTAGGAGAGGAATTGCTGGATTGTAGGAGAGGCACGTTTATTCTTGCAAGATCTGTAATGTTGTCTTTTTCTTTTTTCTCCCTGTTGTTTGAGAAAGTGTATCAGTTTACAGCCCTAATAGCAGTGTACACATCCTCACTAACATTTGGTATTGTCAGACCATTAAATTTTTGCAATTTAGTGGTTATAAAATGGCATTTCATAACTTTATTGTCATTTTTGCCTCCCAAAGGAACCTTTTTTAGACCTTTTCCCCTAATTTGTCTACTTCCCTGCCATGAAATTTTGATACCACAGATACCCAGCATATCAGTTTATGTGATCCTTTCCAGGCCACAAACCATTGTAATATCTAAGATTTTTTTCACTCTTCATGACAAGTTTTCATCCCTGTCCCCATTGAGAATGCATGATTGTCACGCCATTCTATTTATTTATTTGTTTGTTTATTTAGATTTTTTTTTTGGCCACTCTGTGTTGCTTGTGGGATCTTAGTTCCCTGACCAGGGATTGAACCCAGGTCCCCTGCAGTGGAAGCGCCGAGTCCTAACCACTGGACTGCCAGGGAATTCCCATGGAGTCATTCTGTTAGTTTTTTCTTTTTCCAAGTCCTCCATCCCTGGTGTGACCAGAGGTCAGTGAGGGGTTTGATGCCATTCAGGTTCCTTAGTGAAGACTGGGAAGGCACTGAGCTTGGTGGGAGGAAGTCAAGAGAAAAGCAAAACCAAGGAAAGACTTTTTTTTTCTGCCAATGGACATTTTAGAGGATATATTATAGCTAGAGTCAATTCTACTTAAATCAGTAATCTTAAAAAGGGATTAAAATTATCATTTCTTTTTCAAGTACAGTATTCAACATCAGGGTTGAATCTTTGAATTAACTAAAAATGCCTTTAGCAACAAACAGCTCAACTAATAGATGGGGCTTGGAGATGGAAGTTTTCTTTATTGTGAGTCTTAATTCTTTAGTACCTGAAAAATGCTTATGTAAAGAGGCCATTACCTTGGGATATCAGAAACAGATAGATACACAAATGTATAGGTTAAATTTTCAATTTTAGTAACGTAATTTTTTTGGATCACAAATCTAAGCATTTCTGCTACATGAGAATGTCAGTGTACTTTTTAAATGCCCTGATGAATTTATGCTGAAGAATAGATTAATAGAAGAAATTTAGACTACAGAAAGACCAAAACATATATGGTAATTTAGTATTTTGTGAAAGGCATGTGTTCAGCCACTGTGGAGATGAGTTTTTCAATGAACACTATTAGGAACTATGGATCAGCTAGTTGGGGGAAAAACCAGGTTGGATCCCCCAAAAGAGAATTTTGTTCTGTCATCTTGACATGTTATAAAGCCTAGAAGCTATAAGGGAAAGATGGATACATTTTTCTGAGTAGGGACTTAAAATATTAGCATATCAAAAATTCCTATACATAAAATAAGACAATTCAACTGGGACAAAATATTTGCAGCATATATAACGAAGGGCAAGTATGCTTTGTATATAGAATTCATCATGATTGAGAAGAACCATAACAATAGCTGAATAGAAAATGGGAGAAGAATAGAAAAGGACACTTTCTGGTAGGCATCTAATCCTATGGCAGATACTCACCCTCACTCAGAGCTATGGAGATGGAGAGTTAAGTAATCCTGATACACCTTCTGGGTAACTGAGCATCTGAAGATGTGAAAGCATATCCCAGCAGTGCTAGTTCTGAGAGTATATCTGACCGATACTTGTGCATATGTACAAAGATAAATTTGCTCCAGAATATTCCTGCAGCATTAGAGCTGCAGAAAGCCGGAACCCTGTAGGCTTCTTCAGTGAGAGCTTGGCTAAGTCATTGCTCTTCTTTACAATGGAATGATGTATAGCTATGGAAAGAGGATTGAGTTCAGTGTAGTTCAGTGTATGTTGTTGTGAAATTATCTTCGAGATAAAGAGGAAAAGCAAGTGTGATATGATGGCTTCCGTAGTGTGATTTTTAAAAAGGAAGGACATTTATACTCATTGACGTGCCTAGATGTACAGAGTAGTTTTAGAAGAAACCAAGAGATTATGAACATTCTTGTCTTAGTTGGAGGGCTCGAGTGGGTCACGAGACCTTTTTGTATTGTGAAAATTTATCATTTGCAGGAATACCTTTTCCCGTTAAAGAGGTAACCACCTGTCCTTTCAACTCCTTAAAAATCATATTTGACCTTACAGATGGCTCATGTTGAAATGTTTGATAGCTAGTGCTGTAAACCTACGGAGGAGGGCCTCCTGTCCTGAAGAACGAAGGGTGACTTGGAGCAGCTGTGTTTGTGGGAGGGCAGTCTTGTCAGGAGGTTCTCAGCATGTCAAATGCTTGTATACACTTGTTCTAGAACTCTGCTGGGACTGTATCTTAGTGATACGTGTTAATGGGTACACAGAAAAGGTGCCCATTGCAGCTTTTTTTGTGAAAGTGAAAGACTGAAGTGAAAAGAGGAGGATGTACTGGAACTGTTTATTAGTGGGGGCTACTTGCGTTAAGGTGTGGTCCTGCCACACAGTGAGTGGTGCTTTGTGGAGCGCTAAGCAGGTATCTCTGGGTGTTAGGGAGAGTTTACCATAAAAAGGTTTTTTAAATAATGGCTTTAAGATATAATTCACAAGCCATAAAATTTACCCTGCCTTAAATTTTTTTTTTTTTTTTAATCAAAGCACATGGCTGTATTAGGGACACTTTCTTTAGATTTCCTTCTCAGTATGAGAATTTTGAGTTTGAGAAAGAGGAATAACTTGAGCTGAAATTTGCTTATATACTCAGGATGATATTAATGCTCTGCCTCTAGATGAGTCCTAGATTTCCATGGAAGCAGAGTATCCTGCCACTTATAGGGAAGCAATGAACATTTTGCCGTGGTTTCAACTTCTTTCATTTATGAGTGTTTCTTTTTTTTTCTTTTTAAAGGAACTCCTTTATTTATTTATTTATTTATTTATTTATTGGCTGTGTTGGGTCTTCGTTTCTGTGCGAGGGCTTTCTCTCTAGTTGCGGCAAGCAGGGGCCACTCTTCATCGCGGTGCGCGGGCCTCTCACTATCGCGGCCTCTCTTGTTGCAGAGCACAGGCTCCAGACGCGCAGGCTCAGTAGTTGTGGCTCACGGGCCTAGTTGCTCCGCGGCATGTGGGATCTTCCCAGACCAGGGCTCGAACCCGTGTGCCCTGCATTGGCAGGCAGATTCTCAACCACTGCGCCACCAGGGAAGCCCAAAATTTTTAATATATATGTATATATCAGTAGTGTTTAGATGTGCATGGGTTTATTTATTTATTTATTTATTTACTTAATTTTATTTTTGGCTGCATTGGGTCTTCGTTGCTGCGTGAGGGCTTTCTTTAGTTGTGGCGAGTGGGGGCTACTCTTCATTGTGGTGCACGGGATGGGTTACTTTAATAGAGGTAAATGTGGCCTGACTTTAAAATACCAAACTAAAATAACTTTTTTTTCCCCTTAGTTATGCAGAATAAACTTAGAAGGAAAAAATAAAGTGCTTTTCCAGAATATAGATTTGTTAAAAGAATTTGATAAATATCAATTTTTAAATCTCTTCGGTAGGTAACATAACTGTTACAGATTCGAGGTGAAAAGTCTCCCCTTTGCATGTGACTAGCCATCCAGTACCTGTCTTCAGCGGTCACCTGTATCTTTCAAAGATAGGCCATTCAGGATGAACAGATACATATATACACACACACACACACATATATATATATATATATATATATATATATATATATATATGCATGTATGTATATACGTATATATATGTATGTATATAGGTGTATATATGTATATGTCAGAAAGGCTAGTTGTGATTTTTCTTGTCAAAATTGCAATTTTGGTAAATCACAACACCTCAGTAGCTTTTTGGCCAGATGTGGCCAGTGAGCTGACTCTTGCTATCACTGACCTGTTGCTGCCTCCTGATGACCTGCTGTTGGTGCTAGGCTCCTAGCCTGCCACGTACGTAGCCCATGGGCTGTTCAGTTCCCAGGCGTGGGACCAGCAGCTCCCATGTAGAGGTTGGTTTCTGGAGGGACTACAGTGTAGTCATCACTATTGGAAGATGGACACAGGTTTTGTTTTCACAAGTTGTGAACCATCGCTAAATCATGACTTGTTCTGATTTTTCTTAATAACTTATATTTGTGTATCTCACCAGATGTTTTGGTAGAATGCCTTCACTGTTGACAGTGAATCTGTGAGGTGGGCCAAACATTTATCTCCAAAGTCTCTGAAAGTATAATAAGATTGATGCCAGAATTAATGCAAGCAGCATCAAATGACGCTGGGAGAGGAATCATTCCATTTAGCATATCAGTCAGGGATATTTAGGAGCTATTTTTATCTAGGTTGTATTAGAGAGACAGCTGACAAAAAAAGTACAGCATTTATTTTGTCTTAATAATGAAAAAATTAAATATATTATTAATGTAACAGGCATTTGAATTATATTTTAAGCCATGTTTATCATACAAGGTTTTTTTTAAAATTTATTTTTGACTGCGTTGGGTCTTCGTTGCTGCGTATGGACTTTCTCTAGTTGTAGTGAGCGGGGGCTACTCTTCGTTGTGGTGTGCGGACTTCTCATTGCGGTGGCTTCTCTTGTTGCGGAGCACGGGCTCTAGGTGCATGGGCTTCAGTAGTTGTGGCACGTGGGCTCAGTAGTTGTAGCGCACGGGCTTAGTTTCTCCGCAGCATGTGGGATCTTTCCAGGCCAGGGCTTGAACCTGTGTCCCCTGCATTGGCAGGTGGATTCTTAACCATTGCGTCACCAGAGAAGTCCCTTGGTAAATCTTTTATAAGAGCTCATCAGCCCTTTATACAACTTTCAAATATTTATAGACTTTGAGTCCCCTCTAAGCAATTTGTAAGAAATTGTCCTAGAATATTTGCCTATGTATGAGAAGACTTAAGATGTTTATTGCATCGTTTTGGATTAGTGAAAAGTGAAAAAATGCAAATGTGTATTCATTGTGGAATGGGTATAGTTGTGTTAAAATACAGTGAAACACAGCTATAGATATAGAAGATGCGTGTATTGATGTGAAAAATGAAAAAAGCTTGAAAAACTCCTAAATGGAGTAAAAATTGTTTGCTTGTATATGCATTTTAATACAATTTTAAAAGGTATATACCAAGCTCTTAAGTGATTATTTCTTAGGGGAGGAGAAAGAATTATGCTTTCTTTTTCTTTTTTTCTTTTTTTGACCATGGCGTTCAGGATCTTAGTTCCCCACCTAGGGGTCAAACCCGTGCACCCTGTAGTGGAACCACAGAGTCCTAACCACTGGACCGCCGGGGAATTCCGAATTATGCTAAATCGTGAAAAGTTATTAGGTCCAGTCAGGTTGCTAAAATATTTCTACCTTGTAACTTACTTCTACAAATCTCTATCTTAAGGAAGTACAGTGGCCTCTTATTAAACAACACAGGTTTGAACTGTGTGGGTCCACTTACATACGGATTTTTTTCAATAAATACATACTACAGTACTACACGATCCATTGCTAACCCCCTCATTGTTCAAGGGTCAACTGTGATTGAAAACACAGGCAAACACTGGTACACAAAGATGTTTGTGGTAGCTAGCATTGTTTATAAGATTGAAAAGTTGGATGCAACAAAAAAGACTCAATGATGAATGAGCAAATTATGATGCACTCAAATGGTAGACTGTGCCCTTGAAACTGTGAGACCTGTTCAATGACTTAAAATTCCTTAGGAAATCATGAGCAAGACAAAGATAAAATTGTGTATACTGGAGATTTCTGTGTGCTCTGGTTGGAAGTGTGTGGCTGAATCAGAATTCATTGACTATCATAGAAAACACCAAAGGCCGCCTTTCCCTGTGCCCCTCCCACTCCCTGGAGGCAGTCCCTTACCACAGCTTTAAGGTGCAAGGAAGCAACAGCTTGCTGCTCAAGTGCCACAGGCTGACCTTGGATGGTCAGGGTTTTTTGTTTGTTTGTTCTACCATGGAGAATCTCAAACATCAAAAGGAGATGTAACAGTATAATGAATCTCCATGCACCCATCACTCAGCCTCAGGAATGATCAGCTCAGGGCCAACTGTGTTTCATCTTTGTATCCACTTCTCACAAATCTCAAAACAAACCTCACACATCCTGTCATTTCATCTGTAAATATTTCAGTGTTGCCATTGGCTTTTGAAGTTCTCTTTACTCTACATACAAAGATCTGGTATTATATTTGGTTGTGACAGAATCTCCTTACTAGCATGTTTTTGTTTTGTTTTTTTTAACTGAAGTATAGTTGATTTACAATGTTGCATTAGTTTTTGGTGTACAGCAAAGCGATTCAGTTATACATATATATACTTTTTCAGATTCTTTTCCATTATAGTTTATTACAAAATACTGAATATAGTTCCCTGTGCTGTACAGTAGGACCTTGTTTGTCTATTTTGTATATAGTAGTTTGTATCATATTAGCATGTTTCTAAAAATATGTTGAGGAAAAATTTAAACATGCAGAAGTAAACAGAATAATATAAAGAGATCTCTGGGTTTCATCTCCCAGTTTTCAATTATTGTTGACGTGAAGACTCTTATTTCATCTTTATTCTTGTCTTTCCACACTGGATTATTTTACAGTAATTCCTAGACATAGAATTTCATCTGTAAGTACTGCAAATAGTACATCTAGAAGATAATTTTATTTAAAGTATTGGTAATTTAAGAAATAATTTTTTAACATTATCTAAGTCCTCAAATTTCCCAGACTATCTCAAAAAGTATTTTTTTATGATCATTTGTTTGACTCAGAATTCAAAATAAGAGCCACATGTTAAGATGTATTGTAAGTCTTTTAAAATCTGTTTGTTTGAAGAAATTAATTTTTAAGTCTCTCATATCCTGGATTTTGCTGATTGCATCCTTATAATGCAGTCTTTTTTTTTTAAATAAATTTATTTATTTATTTATTTTAGCTGCGTTGGGTCTTCATTTCTGCGCGAGGGCTTTCTCTAGTTGCGGCAAGCGGGGGCCTCTCTTCACTGCGGTGCGCAGGCCTCTCACTATCGCGGCCTCTCCCGTTGCGGAGCACAGGCTCCAGACGCGCAGGCTCAGTAATTGTGGCCCATGGGCCCAGCCGCTCCCCGGCATGTGGGATCTTCCCAGACCAGGGCTCGAACCCGTGTCCCCCGCATTGGCAGGCAGACCCTCAACCACTGCGCCACCAGGGAAGCCCTATAATGCAGTCTTTTTAACGTGTTTTCCTTTATCTTTGAAATTTCCTGTAACCTGGGAGTTAGATCTGGAAGCTTGATGGTCAGAATCAGGTTCTCGTTTGACAGAGTAGTTAGTGCAGGGGCCGGCCAGGCACTGGCTGGTGCGTCACATCAGGTGGCAAAACGTCAGTGGAATTGGGTGTCACAGGCAGCCTGACCTGGTTGCACAGGCCCCCATCAGCCTTTGGCCTAATGCTTTAAGCAGCAGTTGAGGATTATTGCCTAGATCAGTTATGTCACTAGGGTTACTGCTTGTCAGTTGTTGATTTATTTATTTATTTGGTTGCATTGGGTCTTAGTTGCGGCACACGAGATCTTTCTTTGCGGCATGCGGGCTCTTTGTTGTGGCGCATGGGCTCACTAGTTGCAGCACACGGGCTCAATAGTTGGAGAGCACGGGCTCTCTAGTTGTGGCACGCAGGTGTAGTTTCCCCACAGCATATGGGATCTTAGTTCCCTGACCAGGGATTGAACCTGCATCACCTGCATTGGAAGGCAGACTCTTCACCACTGGACCACCAGGGAAGTCCTGTCCGTAACTTAAAAACACGTAAAACACTCACGTGGTTAAGAGTTTGAGATATGAAAGGTATATTGTGAAGCCTGCCTCCTTCTCTGTTCTTCAGCCCCCTGGTTGGCCCCAGAGGTAACGAGTTGTTCGGTTTCTTCTCTTTCCTTTAGAGATTATGTGGATACCCGAGGGACATGTATCTCTACTTTTTATTTTATTTTATTTTTATAAATTTTATTTATTTATTTATTTATGGCTGTGTTGGGTCTTTGTTGCTGTGCACAGGCTTTCTCTAGTTGCGGCGAGCGGAGGCTACTCTTCGTTGTGGTCTGTGGGCTTCTCATTGCAGTGGCTTCTCTTGTTGTGGAGCACAGGCTCTAGGCGCGTGGGCTTCAGTAGTTGTGGCACATGGGCTCAGTAGTTGTGGCTCGCGGGCTCCAGAGCGCAGTAGTTGTGGTGCACGGGCTTAGTTGCTCCGCGGCATGTGGGATCTTCCTGGACCAGGGCTCGAACCCGTGTCCCCCGCATTGGCAGACGGATTCTTAACCACTGTGCCACCAGGAATGCCCTCTATTTTTAAAAAAATTTATTTATTTATTTATTTATTTTTGGCTGGGTTTGGTCTTCATTTCTGTGTGAGGGCTTTCTCTAGTTGCGGCGAGCGGGGGCCACTCTTCATCGCGGTGCGCGGGCCTCTCACTGTCGCGGCTTCTCTTGTTGCGGAGCACAGGCTCCAGACGCGCAGG
This sequence comes from Balaenoptera acutorostrata, assembly GCF_949987535.1. Lineage (NCBI taxonomy): Eukaryota > Metazoa > Chordata > Mammalia > Artiodactyla > Balaenopteridae > Balaenoptera > Balaenoptera acutorostrata. The sequence continues at coordinate 39,751,817 of NC_080078.1, forward strand.
CTCAGTAGTTGTGGCTCACGGGCCCAGTTGCTCCGCGGCATGTGGGATCTTCCCAGACCAGGGCTCGAACCCGTGTCCCCTGCATTGGCAGGCAGACTCTCAACTACTGCGCCACCAGGGAAGCCCCTTCTATTTTTTTTTAAACACAAATAATAGTCTGCTGCACACATGCTCTATATCTGTCCTCCCTTCCCTTTTTTTTGGTTTAAGTTTTCAGCATATCTTTGAGATTATTTCCTATCGTATAGTGTAGTTCATCCTTTTGTGTCTACATAGTATTCCACAGGATGTGTGTCTGTTTTATAGGACCATTCCCTGTTGATGGTCATAGTGCTGCACTGCACATTGGCACATTGTGAGTGTTTCTAGGAAAGATCCCTAGAAGCGGGACTGTTGGCCCAGAAAGGATGTGCTTTTGTCGTTTTGGTAGTTAGTGTCATGGAATTCTCCAGAGGGGTGAATGATCCCGCCAGTGATGTGTGAGAGTTCCCATTTTCACATCTTCACTAACAGAGCAGCGAGTTACCAAACTTTCAGTTTTTGCCAGTCAGAAAGGTGTAAAAAGGTATTTCTTTGTGGGCCTGACAGAGTTGTCATAAAGGTGTTTCTTTGTGTAGGTGTTCGCTGCCTAGATCCTCAGCTTGGGCTGATGGCTGGGACCTCTGGCACTTTTCCACCCCAAATTCAGGTTATCTGGGAGAAAGTGCCTCACCATTGGCTCCTTCTAGCCCAGTACAGCCTCATCCTGACTGCACCAGGGCCAGGCCTTGATTTCTTGAGAGTGTTATATCCAGGAATTCCCTAGGAGAGGGAATTGGTCATTTCTATAAATACATCTCAAGTTTTTCAGCTTGGACAGAGACACACAGAACATTAAGGTTACGGGGCAGCCTGTTTCTTCAGTGTTCACTTGTGGAAAATGTAAAGATTTGCTTCTCTCTAATTCAGTGAAAATATGGTTCACTTTTCCCCCACATTGTCTTGCTTTGTGATGTTTTATTTGACAGGTTTCCAGAGCAACACACCATATCAACTAATGGGACCAGTTCTGCTTACACCTGGTCTCTGTCTTACAGGTGTGCAGTGTGACAATCACGCTTTCTCAGTCAGGTCCTGGGTGAGAGTCCCTGTGCGACCCTGGGCAAGTTATTTTGCCCTTTTCTATTTTCTATAAACTGGGCTGGTGATAACTGCCTCAGAGCTGTGAGGACTAAATGTAGGTACTTTGGAGTCAAACCACAAGGGTCTTTACATCCTGATGCCATTGCTCAGGAGTTTGGAGACTGTGCCTCCATTTCTTCATCTGAAAATTGGGTACCTTGAGAGCCCCTGCGTGGCTGTATTGAGGCACACGTTTGCTGTGACTGTTCTGCTGACAGCATGGGCTCCTCTTAGGCTCACTGATGCTGCTAGGCAGGCAGGGTCAGGGAGAGCACCTCATGGTCCTGTGTGTGGACGGACAGCCTCCAGTGGCAGTGAGACCTGTGTGCCCCCCTGTGCTAGCGGTGTGCTCAGGCCCCCTGGGTAGTTCATGGTTCATCACACCACCCCTGAGTTGCAAAGATGGATGACTTCCTAGTAAGTGGTATCTTGTGATTAAGATTTAATTTTTAGATTTGAGTACCTTTTTTTTTTTTTTTAATTAATTTAGTTATTTATTTTTGGGTGTGTTGGGTCTTCATTTCTGTGCGAGGGCCCTCTCCAGCTGCGGCGAGCGGGGGCCACTCTTCATCGCGGTGCGCGGGCCTCTCACTGTCGCGGCCTCTCTTGTTGCGGAGCACAGGCTCCAGACGCGCAGGCTCAGTAGTTGTGGCTCACGGGCCCAGTTGCTCCGCGGCATGTGGGATCTTCCCAGACCAGGGCTCGAACCCGTGTCCCCTGCATTGGCAGGCAGATTCTCAACCACTGTGCCACCAGGGGAACGCTAAACCTGCTCTTTGATTTAGGAACCAATCTAGAATTGAGAAACACATTGAAGAGAGTGAGGGGCAGTAGGACACAACCATCTTTTAAAGAACATGGCAGTTAAGAGACGTCTCTGCAGTATGTCTTGTCTGTGTTGTGAAGTTTACCATTTAATTTTTAGCTTATCAGATGTCCGAGTCAGTTTATATTTTGCTTATATGCAGCTGGTTGCTTTGATTGGTAAAGGCACTGGCAGAACTGTCAATGTGTATTCCCCACTCAACCCCTGTTGAGCGGATCCCTGGCTGTGTTAGGTGTGAGATCCCTCTTTTTGGGTAGACAGTAGAGGAACTCTGCATCAAAGTCTCAGCACATGTGCATGCATGACCCTTGGACCTCTCAGGCTGGTCTGTTAGGAGCTGTTGTTCCAGGTGAGCACAGGTGGTATGTGACCCGAGTCAGCTCACTGGCACTTTGATCCTGGCGAGTCCCCACCTTGTCAGCGGAGGTGGTCAAGTTGACATACTTCCAGGAAATGCAGTGCATGCATGCAAACAAATGCCAGTCATTGGCTTTCCTGCTCGTTTGATTTGAACATAGTGAAATGTTTATCGAGAATATTTGGGGACCAATGACAGGAAAGAGGCCCTGAGTTCCAAGTGTGTGGAGTGAAATCTGGGAGTTGGCCTTGTGGGCAGTGGGGCTTGGCACTATCACGAGCCTCTTCCATGTCTTGACCTACTCCCTAGTATGCGTTCATTTGAAAAGAGGGGACTGTAATCCTCTCCAGTGTCCCTACTGTCCATTCCAGTGTCACACCAATCCTTGTGGAGTGCTCTCTCCTGACCATATTTGGAGGAAGAGACATAGATTATCACTCCTTGGTCCGTTGGCCTAACTTTCACCTGCCTTATTATCATTTCCACCCAGAACTTTCCTTTCTCTATTTTTCAGCGGTGGATCATTCACCCTGTCTAACCCCGTCATCCACTGCTAACCTCACTTGCTGTCTATGTAACATGATGCTGACTTCAGCAACTTGGGAGGTGCTACTTATCACTGGTCCTAGCCTGACAGTTGGGAAAGTGACATCCTGTTTGTATGTTTATCTGAAGTTATGTTGGGACCTTTGACTAATTACGGCAAATTAAGTGCTTAGCATATGTGACTGCTTATTAATTAGTATTTTATTGATTCCCACCAACTCTTTTCAGAGTGTCTTTTCCTTTACCTTTTTGGGTAAGTAGTAACCAGTTTTCCCGCTACTTTAGACGGTGGGCAATAACTAAACGTGTTCACAGCTCTCAGTAACATTTGTTCTATTGTTTTGTTTTGAGGTGGAAGGGGGAACTCTACCCTCAGAACATGAGGGAATAATATTTACGTGGCTCACAAAGACCAGTGAGTACATCATCTGCATCTCCCACGACTCACCAGGAGAGGGCCTCTGACATTATTAGCTCAGTCCAGCCTTTTCTGACCCTCAGAGACCACTATTAGTTACGGCCAGGTGTTTTAATTTTCCTCAAAAATTTCTTGGAAATGTTGTTGAGGGATGGGGGTTCTTTTACAAATTTTGGAAATAAATAAATCAGATGAGAAGACCATGCTTTTGAGTGGTCATTTGGTTTAACAGAGACCCTTGATTGAATGTGATTGTGGACATGTTAGCTGTAGTGTAGCTTCAGATCTTCCCACTGAACCTACAGGCTTTAAGAACCAACCCAGGACTGTTATTTCCTGTCGAACACGTGAGTTCTGAGGTCGGAGGCACGTCACTGACTGTAGCTCTCTTCTTCTCCTGAGCTAGGCGATGGATCACTTGGAGTCCTTTATCGCTGAGTGTGATCGGAGAACTGAGCTTGCCAAGAAGCGGCTGGCAGAGACGCAGGAGGAGATCAGTGCAGAAGTTTCCGCAAAGGTATGCTGGGGAGGCCTTCGCCTCACATTGTTGTCGTAAAAACTGGGCTGCCACCGGGCTGGCAGTCACGGTCACTGCTGAGTGTGCATCTTGGGGTGGATGGTACCCACCGCCTTGGCTGTTCCCAGTGAGGAGGGAAGGCCGTCGCTGAGCTCTTAGCCCCTCCCCGCACTGTGCGTGTGGGGTTTTTTTGTTTGTTTTGTTTTGTTTTTTTTGTGTGTGTGTGCACGTGTGCGTGTGTTTTAAAGTTCTTTTTTTTTTTTTTAACATCCCTATATAAAACAGGAAATGAGAAAAGTTAGCAGGGAAATGGTTAAACTATGGTGCATCCATATCATGGAAGAAGAAAGTAGATCTGTGTGGAATTGGCCTGTGTGTCATCTGGATGACCCTTGTCTCCTCTTCAGCGGAACTCTCTTCAATATCTTTTTTCCTTTCAGTTTTATAAAAGCATTTCTTAGGAAATAGTTGCAAACGGGATCAACATTGCCGTTTTATTTCTGAAAACAAATCCCAATAATTAGGCATTTTGCTTAAATTATAAGTGTATGCATTTAGACCCATGCATTTTATTACCCTTACCCAGAAGATTGAACTGTAATAGAAGGCATAAAAAGAGATGGCCTAGAAGCTGACCCACATGATGGTCCTTGCAACCTGTTGGCAGTAACAGCGGTGCCACTGCTTTTATTGGAACGCGGTGCACAGGTCTAGTTATGATCAGTCTCAGTGGTGGGATTAAGGATGTCGTAATTGTTAGAATTCGCATGTCATCAGTGAGGGTTTCCAGCTGTTCTAATATTTTCAGTGGAACAGACCAGAAATGCAACAGGAGAAACACTCGTTTTCTTTGCATTAAAAAATCTGTTGTTTTTAGATGTCTCCTTACCTGATTGTTTCTCTCTCCTAGGCAGAAAAAGTACATGAGTTGAACGAAGAAATAGGGAAGCTTCTTGCTAAAGCTGAACAGCTAGGAGCCGAAGGAAATGTGGATGAATCCCAGAAGATTCTTATGGAAGTGGAGAAAGTCCGTGCAAAGAAAAAAGAAGCTGAGGTTGGTGACAAAAATGTTTTAGAGAGGGAGGAAGTAGTAACTCCAGAGAGTTGACCGTTTGGGCTAAAATTAAGCCATGCCTTCTTTTTTTGTATACATATTGGGAAGGAGTTGGAAATAGGGTGGTATATTGTCAGGATTGTACGGTTTAGAGTCAGCACACACTGGGGTTTGTGTCTTCACTCTGCCCCTGTGACCCTGTGTGGCCTCAGACTAGGCACTTGCCAGCTCTGCGCATTATTCCCATGTGTAGAGTGCGTCCTGAGTATAACAGTCAGCGCAGGAGTGTTAGTGAGCACCTCCTGTCTGTCCATCTGGCTCCCAGGGAGGGGGCAGCGTGGTGGGTGTTCAGCTGGTGTAATTGGGCCAGACTTCCTTTGCAGATGCTATGTACGGTGAGGCCTGGTGCTTAGTGACACTGTGTCCTCAGTAGAGAGACCCGTGCAGGTTGCGGGTGGTACCCAGGTGGTGTCCGCTAGGCTGCCAGGCCAGGACACACTGCTGTGTGGTGGAGAAGCTGAGTCAGGGACTCAATGTCTGTATCCGTGACAACTATTTTCCTCCTAGATTATTTCCTCTGTTGCATACTCCCTGGTTCTCAAATCTCACTGCTGGAATCGGAGATGGCTTGGGTAGGCTTCGAGAACGGTGGGAATGGTAGTCAGAGGAAGACGGGGCGGGTGTGTTCCTTTAGTAAGTGCTTGTCAAACTCCAGCTATGGGCCAGGCACTTCTCTAGTTGTGAGCAAGCCGGAAGACTCCCTGTCCTGTTGGAGATGGCACTGCTGTGGGGAGGGGGGCCAGGCAGAAGGGAATGTGAGCAACAGATAAGATTAATTCTGATGAAGACGGGTGCACTTGGGGGGTGCAGGGCGTGTCCAGGTAGGGCAGAGGGACCCTGGAAGGCCCTTAGCTGAGACCAGATGAGAAGGTTCTCAGAATGGTGAGTAGAGGTGAGATGGCGGAGTGGGCGGTGCCCCAGTGCAGGGCTGGTTTTGGTTGTTGCTGCACCCCCGGCTTGTCATGGTGCCTGATACATAGTAGCAGCTCAGCGATGACACAACGATTCTCAGCTGAACACACGAATCCTGCTGACTGCCTGTGGGTGTTCGAGCGAGGCCCACTGAGGCAATGACGTGTGCGTGAAGAGTCGCAAGTCCTGCGTAGAAATCCTACACGGCTGTATACTAAACCCCTGTATACTTAAATGGGAAATTTGTGTTTACATGTAAAAAAAAAAAAAAAAAAGTCAGGCTCCCTCGGTTGCTGACAGCTCCAGCAGAAAGGCCAGAGGGTCAGGAAGGAAGCTCTGTGGCCTCTTAGCGAGTCCTGAGGCCAGGCCTTCCTGCTCTTAAGAGCAGAGCAGACACCAAAAACCCGTGAGATGGCTCTGAGATTTATGCATAGGCTGAATAATTGTAGATGTGGGGTTCACCACTTGGATGGCTGCAGACAGCCAAGAGGGCAGCAGGATAGGGGACACATGGCAACTTGTGCCCAGGACTCCAAGCATCCTTGCTAGGAGACAGTTGCAAGGACGCTCACAGCAGAACTGGTAAAATGAGCAACCGTCGGTAACCTAGAAAACCACCCATGGACAAACAGCCATGTGCCCCTGAAATGGAGTTCTGCAGCAGTGAACGAACTGAACACATCTGCCTGCAGCATCCTGGAGAGAGCTCGCCAGCAACACAGGTGGGAGAAAGGCCTGTAACGCTGATTCAGGACTTCTAAATGCCCCACGTGCAGACACAGTTTATGGGTCCACATGTGCAATGAAGTACAGAGACAGCACTGAAGATTATGCTGAACGCACACGAATGCCTCTGGGAGGGAGAGAACTGGCACTAGAGAGGGACACATCAAGAACTGAATTTCCATCATAATGTTCTACATCTTTCATTAAAAGAAAAACAAGGGCTTCCCTGGTGGCACAGTGGTTGAGAATCTGCCTGCCAATGCAGGGGACACAGGTTCGAGCCCTGGTCTGGGAAGATCCCACATGCCGCAGAGCAACTAGGCCCGTGAGCCACAATTACTGAGCCTGCGCGTCTGGAGCCCATGCTCTGCAACAAGAGACGCTGCGATAATGAGAGGCCCGTGCACCGTGATGAAGAGTGGCCCCACTTGCCACAACTAGAGAAAGCCCTTGCACAGAAATGAAGACCCAACACAGCCATAAATAAATAAATAAATAAATAATTAAAAAAAAAAAAAGAAAAGAAAACCAAAAACCTTAAGCAAAAGTGCTAAATATGGTGGGTACACTGGTTATTTGTGATATTATTCTGCCCCTTTCTGTAGTTGTAAAACTTTGAATGCCTTCCTCTAATCTCTTTCAAAATCAATTCTAATTATTCTGAGTGAAAAATGTCAATCCCAAAGGGTTAAATACTATGTGGATCTGTTATATAACATTCTTAAAATGACCAAACCATAAGAATGGAGAGCAGATTGGTGGTCACCAGGAGTCAGAGAAGTGGGTGTGGCTGTGAAAGGGCAGCAGGCAGGACCTTTGTGGTGATGGATGTTCTGAACCTTGACTGTATCACTCAGCGTCCTGTCTGTGATGTTGAGTTATAGTTTTTAAAGATAGAACCATTGGGGGAAACTGGGTAAAGTGTACGCAGCACCTCTCTGTATCATTTCTTAGGATGACCAGACAGCCTTGCCTCCTGCTAAGGGGAGGAAGGGCACCCTACCCAATCCTGTCCTGTCCTGTAGTTCTGAGGAAGGCCTATGGGGGGCGCTCAGGTGATGAGGATGGGGACAGTGGCCAGAGTAAGGACACTGGGGGTCCTGGGCACCAGAGTGCCTTTCTGTATCTTTGCCTGTTTAGTGAGTGATGTGATGTCTTATTTTGATTTGCATTTCCTAGGGAACATTTTGAATGTGTGAATTAATGGAAGGTTACTACATTCAATCTTCCCTTTAAGGGCAAATGATTATTGAAATGCATTTCTTAAACCTAGATTTTGAAGGAATGTTTTAACTTGAGCACAAGCAGGAGTAACCATGTTCTGGTTCATTTTCTTTTGTGTTTCGTGTATTTTGCTTTGAGACCGAGTGACTTCTTTTTTATTTATTTGTTTGTTTGTTCGTTTGTTTATTTATTTATGACTGCGTTGGGTCTTCATTGCTGCGCGCAGGCTTTCTCTAGTTGCAGAGAGTGGGGGCTGCTCTTCATTGCGGTGCGTGGGCCTCTCATTGCAGTGGCTTCTCCTGTTGTGGAGCATGGGCTCTAGGCACGCGGGCTTCAGTAGTTGTGGTGTGCGGGCTCAGTAGTTGTGGCTCACGGGCCTAGTTGCTCCGCGGCATGTGGGATCTTCCCAGACCAGGGCTGGAACCCATGTCCCCTGCATTGGCAGGCGGATTCTTTTTTTTTATTTTATTTTATTTATTTATTTATTTATTATTTTTGGCTGTGTTGGGTCTTCGTTTCTGTGCGAGGGCTTTCTCTAGTTGTGGCAAGCGGGGGCCACTCCTCATCGCGGTGCGCGGGCCTCTCACTATCGCGGCCTCTCTTGTTGCGGAGCACAGGCTCCAGACGCGCAGGCTCAGTAGTTGTGGCTCACGGGCCTAGTTGATCCGCGGCACGTGGGATCTTCCCAGACCAGGGCTCGAACCCGTGTCCCCTGCATTGGCAGGCAGATTCTCAACCACTGCGCCACCAGGGAAGCCCTGGCAGACGGATTCTTAACCACTGCGCCACCAGGGAAGTCCCGAGTGACTTCTTATGATTAGACTCAGACTGCACTGGCTGCAGGAGGGAGTGTGCTTTGTTACGTTTGGCACACTTCCTCCTTTGAAGAGAGTGTCTAATGTGTTTGTCCTTCCAAATTTTACCTTTTGGGGCTGCGTTGGGATACAGTTTCCTGAACATTAGGACAATCTCCATAGATGCTCCTGTGTTTTTTGCTCGTCTGTTTGGTTTAGTTTTTTTGTTTGTTTTTTTAAGACCCCTGTTTAAGATTCTCCCCTCTTGTTTCTTTGGTCTTTGCAGAGCTCTCCACCATAGCAGGGACTCACCTTCCCTGCTGGCCTTTTAGCACACACAGCATCCTGTGTGTCTGAGTGTTCTGAATACCCCATGTTGCTTTGAAATCATGACTGGTAGTTCATTTCTTAAATAAACAATTAAAATTGGGTTGGTTACAAGAATCTGAAGCTTTTTGAACGATTCAGTTTTTACGTATTTAAAAGTCATCTCGGACTTCCCTGGTGGCGCAGTGGTTAAGAATCCACTGGCAGGGGGCATGGGTTTGAGCCCTGGTCTGGGAAGATCCCACATGCCGTGGAGCAACTCAACCCATGTGCCACAACTACTGAGCCCGCATGCCACAACTACTGAAGCCCGCATGCCTGGAGCCCGTGCTCCGCAACAAGAGAAGCCCATGCACCGCAACGAAGCGTAGCTCCCACTCGCCACAACTAGAGAAAGCCCACGCAGCAACGAAGACCCAATGCAGCCAAAAAATAAATAAAACATTTTAAAAAATTAAAAAAATAAAAGTCATCTCTAGGGAATTCCCTGGTGGTCCAGTACTTAGTACTTGGCACTTTCACTGCCAGGGCCCCCGGGGTTCAATCCCTGGTCAGGGAACTAAGATCCCACATGCCACGCAGCCAAAAAAAAAAAAAGTCATCTCTGTAGTCGCTTCGCATACTTCCATTTTAGGGGCTGAGTAGACAGTGGCATTTGACTCTCACTCTCTTCCCATTCTCCAGGAAGAATACAGGAATTCCATGCCTGCATCCAGTTTTCAGCAGCAGAAGCTGCGTGTTTGTGAAGTCTGCTCAGCCTACCTTGGTCTCCATGACAATGACCGTCGTCTTGCAGACCACTTCGGGGGCAAGTTACACTTGGGGTTCATTCAGATCCGTGAGAAGCTCGATCAGTTAAGGGTATGTTAATGTGTTGCGTTTCTGAAGAAACCCGAGAAGTTTTGTGATCATCTTCACATCTCTTTGCTTGTAGAAAACCTTGTGTTCTTTTTTGTTTGTTTTTGTTTTGTTTTTTTGGGGGGGTTTTTGGTGGAGGTACAGAAAACCTTCTGTTCTGATCCTAAGATCATGCCTTGGTATTATACTTGAGTTTTACAGTGAACTACTCAGATTTTATCCGTATGTTCCTACAAGAGATCTAAGATCTCAGAATCCAGCAGAGCCTGGCATATTTATTTAGTCTGCTACCCCTTGTTTACAGAGGAAAATGGCAGAATTCAGTCCCACGGTACAGAGAGTTCTCGTACCCCTCTGAAAACACTTCTGTTGGTGATGGGAAAGAGCCAGTAGTCTGTAGTTTTTCTTCTTGGACAGAGGCGGACACATGGAGGGTGGTCTGGCTAGAAGGATGAGAAGGTGATGGGGCTTTTTCTGATAGCCCTGCCCCACTACTGGATGCCTGTGTCCCTTCCTCGGGACTCCTCCTTTTTCTGGGTTAAGCTCTACAACATTCGACATCTTGGGTACAGAATGCCAAGGAGGAAGGTTAAATAAGTTTGTGATATTTTGAATTGTCTTCTTCAAATGGATGGTGCTTTCCCTAACTGTGTACTGGGACCCTATGATGGGATGCTGGGAAATGTGCAGGCCTTTTATCCAGACATCTGAAATCGATTGGAAGGACAGACACATGACACCTGACTGTAGGACACCACGATAGTCAAGGCCTTGGGCCTTGTGTGCCCCCAGGAAGGAGCAGTGGGTGGCAGGGCCCTGCACCCAAGGACGGTCCCCCATAAGTGATGTGCGACTCGGCCCTGGGAGAGGGAGCTGGGTGGCAGTCTCAGCACTGGTCTTGAAACATTTGCTCCTGTGCTCCCAGTAGAATTTTGAAAAATGATATTCTTTGTCACACATTTTTAAGTTGGAATTTTTTTCTTATAAATTTATGGGTATAAAATACATAAAAATATTTTATATGTAGTCAGTAGAATGTAAATAACAATTTGGTGTCAACTACCATTCCCATTAAAAATCTCCTTAGGGAATTTCCTTTAAATTGTTTTCCCATTCCATAACACCTCAGAATTTTGTCCTGATGTTTCTTATATCTGAAAGCCTTTTGTTTTTTTCTTAAGATGTACCTTTGCTTCAGAATACATTGAAACCTTTAGAACTTAAGTATTCACCTGATCTAGAAGTCATGTATTGTCATTGCAGTTATGAGCAGTATATAGTTGATAGGACAACCCAACTAAGTTACAGATTTTGATAAATAGCTGTTAAACTATCAACAGAAAATGTATTTGGAAGTGCACCTCTTAACGATAAGGAAGGTGGGAGTTGTGTGCCCTAATCAGAGATGGCTTCACTCCCAGTGGTACCGGAGGTGTGCACCCCGCCTGGGCCGTGCACCCCCCGGGCCATGCTCCAAGGTGGATGCAGGGTGAGAAGAGTGAGGACTTTCCTCAGGTGGGGGAACCTAGTGTTTTAGGGAGTGGGGAGGGTTTGGGAAGGAGGTGATGCCAGCCCACAGGCCGGTTCTCGGCCTCTCCTTGTCCTGGCCATGCCTTCTCTTCCTGGGGACTGGCTCCCATCAGAACTGAGATTTAAGGTCACCCTTTATGCCCTCTCGGGCCTTTGTCTCCTGGCTCTAAGTTCCTCCCCCTCAGGGCCTTCCCCTCGGCAGCGCGAGGGGAGGCATTGAAAGGCTCTGAGTTGATTTTGGGGTACTCTGAGCTAGCCGGTGGATGGTGCTCTGGCAGGGGGGTTGCTAGGCCACCTTCTGCCTGTCGGCCTTCCTTGTCCACACTGCGCTCACCATGACCCAGGCTGATGGGACGTGCGGAGCCTGCTGCCCGGGACAGGCTGCAGCTTGGCTCCCGCAGCAAGATGGATTCGGTCAGATACATGTTTTCTCTTTTACATGAAGTTTGTGGAGTCTCCTTAGGGTAAAAAAAACCTAAATTTATGGATTGATGTGAGCAATATGATAAAATGTCTGTGACTTGGATGTACAGCACTTAGAATATGTAGTTTGTCACTGAACTTATAAAATGATAAAGCGTTTTTTTCCCCATGTGTTTTCCATTGTTGAAGAGGTTTTATGAAGAATGTGTTCCTGTTCCCTTAGTTTCTCTTAGGTTCTTAAATTGCCAGTGTTGAGGTCACATAAAGGTGCTTTGTTCAATAATGTTCACTCTAGTGTGTGACTTGCTCCTCCCCCATCTTCCACCTTTTTATTTAGAAAACTGTGGCTGAAAAGCAGGAGAAGAGAAATCAGGATCGGCTGAGGAGGAGAGAGGAGAGGGAGCGGGAAGAACGACTGAGCAGGAGGTGAACACATGCGACCTGAGGACACCCCACTTCTTCCTGGCAGCATTGCGTATTTATTATCCTTGACAGTTGAGGTCTGCCAGTTACCTGGGTGGCTCCTAAAAGAAAATAAGCAAACACATAGCACGTTCAGTCAGGCGAGGTTCTGGCTGGTCCAGGAGGACCTGTGTGCACAGCTGTGTGGTGTGGACAGGACACCCAAGCTACTCGAGCAGCTGTGGCCACCTGATTCTTCCCTAGAAAGATGTGGACTCCCTGGCAGGGGTGGAGGGGGACCTGTCACAGCACCTCCTGTGGAGCAGCCCTTGGCCAGCAGGACAGGCAGGAGCTGGGACACCGGAGAGGAGCACGCTCTCACGCCGCCGTGCCTGCCGTGGGCAGGACCCACCAGGGACGGGCTCGGGTGTGGGCCCAGGCTCGTGGGTGGTAGGGTGGAAGCAGAAGGAACATGAGCTGGCTGGGAGGGCCCAGGCCGAGGAGGTGGCAGGTCAAACCCTGGGAGGGCCAGGAGGGAATGATGTGTTCTGGAGGTGGAGCTGATAGGATTTGCTAGTGGACGGATGCGAGTTGTGCAAAGGGGGAGTGGAGCTGGCTCAGGGTTTCTGACCAGGAGTGGCCGTTTATGGCAGTGGGGAGACTGGGAATGGTGTGTTGGGATTAGGAGGAGGTGGGGAGGAGAATTTGGCTGTGGCTGTATTCGGGCCTAAGAGACATCCCTTCAGCTTAAGAGACATGCAGGTGGAGACAGCGGGCCTGGTCAGAGTTCAGGGAAGAGGCTGGAGCGCCGAGTAACCAAGCTCTCATATTGGGCACAGAAACTGGGCTTTCCTGGAGGAATTCCTTAGTGAATAACTCAGGACAGATAATCCTTTATTGTATCTTTTGTGTTTCTTTTCATTATTTTAACTAACAGATTCTGATTATAAATAGACTCAAAACAGTGTAAAAATATATTAAGCAAAAAGACAGAGAGGTGACGACAGTCGCTGGACATGTTGTGTGCATGGGTATATGTGGGACCTTCCACATGTGAGACCTTCCCATAACAGCTGTGCTCTTGAAGGCTACACAGAGTCCCTACTATGATGCTGTAATTAACTATATCCTTTTATTCTCCCACCTTCACCCCTTTTGTCCACCCCCATTTCCCTACCTCTGGCAACCACCAGTCTGTTCTCTGTATCTATGGGTTTGGGTTTTTTTCGATTTCACATATAACTGAGATCATACAGTATTTATCTTTTTCGGTCTGACTTATTTCACTTACCATTATGCTGTCAAGGTCCATCCATATTGTTACACATGGCAGGATTCCGTCTTTTTTGTGGCTGAATAACATCCCACTGTATACGTACAACCATATCATCTCTATCCATTCATGTATCAGGGGACACTTAGGTTGTTACCATGTTTAGGCTACTGTAAACAATGCTACAGTGAACATGGGGGTGCAGCTATCTTTTCAAGATTGTGATTTCATTTCCTTCAGGTAAAAATACCCGGAGCTGGAATTGCTGGATCATATTGTAGTTCCATTTTAATTTTTTGAGGAACCTCCTTTCTGTTTTCCATAGTGGCTGCACCAATTTACATTCCCACCAACAGTGCACAAAGATTCCCTTTTCTCTGCATCCTCACAAACACGTGTATTTCTTGTCTTTTTGATGACAGCCATTCTGACAGGTGTGAGGTGATATCTCATTATGGTTCTGATTTGCTTTTCCCTGCTGAATAGTGACGTTGAACAATTATTTATGTGCTTGTTGGCCATCTGCATGTCTTCTTTGACAAAATGTCTATTCAGGTCCTCTGCCCATGTTTTTACCTTTTTTTTTTTTTCCCTTCTGTTTAGAGTTCTTTTTGTGTTTTGGATATTAGCCTATTATCAGATACATGATTTGCAGATATTTTCTCCTGTTCAGTAGGCCGCCTTTTCATTTTGTTAATGGTTTCCTTCACTGTGCAGAAGCTTGTTAGTCTGATGTAGTCCCACTTGTTGACTTTTGCTTTTGTTGCCTTTGCTTTTTATTTTTTTTTAGAAGCCTTTGCTTTTTAAAAAAAATTTTTGATGACTAAGTTTTTATGAAACTTTTTTTAAAAATTAATTAATTTATTTATTTTTGGCTGCATTGGGTCTTTGTTGCTGCGCGCGGGCTTTCTCTAGTTGCGTTGCTGTGCGTGGACTTCTCATTGCAGTGGCTTCTCCTGTTGTGGAGCACCGGCTCCAGGCGTGCGGGCTCAGTAGTTGTGGCTCACGGGCTTAGTTGCTCCATGGCATGTGGGATCTTCCCGGACCAGGGCTCGAACCCGTGTCCCCTGCATTGGCATGCAGATTCTTAACCGCTGCGCCACGAGGGAAGTCCCTATGAAACTATTTTTGAACAAGTAATCTAGTGACCATCTTTGTATGTGTTTGAGGGTTTATAAAATTCCTTAGAATTCCTGGGGTAAAGGAATACAATATATAAATATTGGTAGGTGTTACAAAAATTGCTTTTCAAGAGGCTTTGTCATCATCCTCCAGCCACATGATGTGTGAGCATCTTTTGTCACTTCCTCCTTGAGCACACGTTGATGGTGATCTTGTAGATTTCTGCTTGGAACGGTGTGAAATGAGACCTCGTTGTAAAGTGCATTTCTTAGTTGGTTGTATAATGTTTCGCAGGGAGCTCATGTGGCACTCACTGGCAGTGAACCTGTGTTTCCAACTTGGGTGTCCTGCCCAGCCCTGCGCCTGCCATGTGACTATCTATGTAGTTGAGGTGGTGTCCACCTTGAAGAGTTTGCAGAGCCACTGGTTCAACTCAGTGCAGCATGGACCACTGGGTGCTGGTCTCTTCGTTCTGCCTCCAAGCAGCTGGGGCTGGAGGCGGGCCTTATAGCAGGTCCTCCGGGAAGTCGGCCCTCCTTCACCATGTGAACTTGAGGCACCTCCCCTCAGCTGTAAGGGATGGAGCTGTTTTGGGGAAATTGTTCATCTTTTTTTCTATTTTAGGTCTGGATCAAGAACCAGAGATCGCAGGAGGTAGGTTTTCCATTTATGTGTTCTCAGTGAGATGTTCTTTTCTATGTGCACTTAATACTTAACTTTTATAGCTTCACATCGTTATTATCTGGTGGTCAGGTCTGGCTCATGAAGGGCACAGGACGTGGGTGAGACTCCAGTCCCGTTTGTAGCTGGCATTGGCTGGGGCTTAGTGTAGCGTGGGAGTGGGGACTCACTGTCAATGAGAGGGACAGTCAGGGCGCTGCTGGGGCCTGCTGGGCAGCTGGGAGTTTCCTGGCCAATGTACAGGAAGCGTCAGCGGGAAGGGTCTGGCCGTAGTTACCACAGAGTAGTTGGTGGGATTATTGTGAACCCAAGTTGTAAGTTTGTGGGAGGAGGGGAGATACCAGTAAAGCATCAGCAGAACATCTGCTGCAGGTCGCGCTCCCGGGACCGGCGTCGGAGGCGGTCAAGATCTACCTCCAGAGAGCGGCGGAAGTCATCCCGATCCCGGTCCCGAGACAGACACCGGCGCCACCGAAGCCGTTCCCGGAGCCACAGCCGGGGCCACCGCCGGGCATCCAGGGACCGGAGTTCAAAATACAAGTAACTACTCTGACTCCTTCAGTAGCTGCGTCCAGGAGTGAACCCTTTCTTTGTGTGCCAGGGTCTGGGGGTCTGTCATCTGTGGGACAGAGTGTTAGGGCCTTGAGGAGTCCTGAATGGGGCCCAGGGCACTGAGATCCCTAAGCCGAGGGCAGCAGATGGCTTCAGGGCTGGGACGGTTGAGAGGCTGAGGAGGTGGTCGCACGTGGGCATGGCCATGCTCAGGGGCTGCACACTCACTGTCACTTTGGTACACGGAGCCCCTGACTAGGCCCTGCTTACCTCTGTTGTGGTTTTTTAAAGGAAAAACAGCAACAACAAAAAACACCACTAATAATCATATTCAGAGATGACCACTGTTAGCTTTGGTATGATGGATTTTAAATATCTTTTTTTCCATTGTGTTTTTACGCAATGGATCGTATTCCATGTGTGGACTCTTGTTGTATTTTCCTTTGCAGTGTTTACATTACAGTGAAAGCTTTTCCTGTTACTAGAAACCTTTGCAGATGTCACTTTCTAGTGGCTGCCCAGCCCTCCCTGGGCAGTGGGTTGGGCACGAGACGGCAGGCCTGGCACCCTCTGGTCTGCTAGGGCCCTTCCAGCCGTGGTGGGTCCTGCCCTTCCCTGGCCTGGTGCTGAGGGTCCAAGGTGTCAGTGCCTGAGGAGCAGCCAGGAGGGAGGGCCAGCCCTTGCTGAGCCTCTGGTTCCTGTTTCCCAGGTTCTCCAGAGAGCGGGCCTCGAGGGAGGAGTCCTGGGAGCGCGGGCGGAGTGAGCGGGGGGCCACCGACTGGAGGCTCGAGAGCACCAACGGGAAGACAGCGTCACGGAGGTCGGAGGAAAAGGAGGCCGGCGAGATCTGAACCCACGCCCAGGCGCTGTAAATAGTCTGATACATGTTTGACACAGCCTAACGTTACCCTTTATATTTGCTGAATACAACTCATCTTTTGTAGTTTACCATTTCTATTGTTTTGGAGCTAGCTGTGAGTTTCTCGAGATGTACAGAGTTGCTCCTGTGTTCTGGGTTATGTCAAGTGGGAATAAATAGCCTGACAGACTGCCTCCTGATGGCCACGGTGCCGTCTCTCCTGTCCCCGGTGCGCTAGACTTCGCCGTGGCTTCCACAGGTTGGGGGACACACCAGGGGTCATCTGAGTTGAGCCTAGAAATGTGACTTACCGTTGGACTCCCCTTTGACTTTTGGCGTATGATGCGCTGTGCACCTCCAACACCCAGACTGGATGGGGCCGGATGTGCCCGGCTGTCTGCTCTGTGGGCTCCACGTGTCTTTCTGAAGTCTGAGCTGCCCTCTTACCGAGGGCTGTCTGTCTGATTTGTGGTAAGCAGCCTCAGCCTGGCACTCAAGCTCAGATGAACTGCAGTTCCCCCTCTTGGAGTTACTTAGGGCCAAGAAAGGCCCGTGGATAGTATCTGCATGACAGCCACGAGGTCCTCAGAGGAGGGCATGCTGACTTTGGGGTCAGGTGTGGTTTGACTCACCCTTGGGGCTGGTGGTGTTACCCACTCTCCCTCAGCCCTTTTGCACGTATTGCTAAAGTGAGCCCTTCGTAAAAGTATAACTGGGAGCTCTTTTCTTGTTTTCACTTTTGTGGGGGTATTTTTGGAGGGAGCTTCTGGCTGGGCCAGAACATGCTGGAACCCTGCTCACAGTGGGAGACCACTGGGAAGCCAGGGGTGCGTATCTGTCTGGTAGGTGGGTGGAGGTGTGCCCTCCCAGGTGGGAAGTGGATACAAGTTGGCAGAAAGCCTGGGTCGGGGACAGGGGGTGGGGATGTAAAGGTGCTCCTGGGAGGGGAGAGGCAGAGGGGGTGAGGGCTGTGGTCATGGGTTCCCGACTCCACGGTGCAGCCTGGCCTGTGACAGCGGGGGCTGGACTGAGCGGGAAGCCAGGGGCAGGGCTGCACAACTCGTCACACCTCCATTCGTCACCTCCGGAAGGGATGTTTTGGGGTTTTGTCCTGTTTTCATTGTCGTGCAGTACACATACATTTACCACTGTAACCATTTGTGAGTCTACAGTTGAGTGGTAATCACTGTGGTGGCCACCGTCCGTGGAGGGGTGGTTTTGAAGAGGCAGGGGGCAGTTGGTGTCCCTGGACTTTGGAGGCCTGGGGTCCCAGCCAGAAAGCAGGTGGCGCTGGGGTCAAGATGCCCGGGAGGGCCTGGAGGGCGGCTTCTGCTCCCCTTACACCTGGATGCTCACCAGTCAGTCCAGGACCAGGCGGTGGCAGCCCTTGCTGCCTGGCTCTTCCAGCGTCAGTGCTGGAGGCACCCGCCTGCCCCTGGCACATCACAGGGCCTGAGAGCCCAGTTCCCCCGACCCCTGAGCCTAGGGTTCTCCGTGTTGGCCCAACTCCTGGGCGCAGGAGTGCAGCAGACCGGCCGTGGCCCTCTGCTCTGGGTGGGCAGAGGAAGAGGTCAGACTGGTTGGGGCACAACCCAGGACACTGGGGCTGCTCTGAGGACGCCACAGCGCACCCTGGGTGGGTCCCAGCACAGGGCCTGGTAGGTGGGTGGAGGACCCAGAGGGTGCTGAGAGAAGGGGACTGGAGCCAGAGGGGGCCACCTACCCAAGCCCCCTCACGCCTTGTTAAAATACTGATCTTGTAGATTTCTGCTTGGAACTTATTTAACAGGGAAGAGCAGGGATGCAGGTAGGGAGGTGATTGCAGTCCTAGCAGAGAGTTGGGTCGGCCCAGCCAATAGGTGCAGATGCTTCCGGGGCCCATGGTCGTGGTGGGCCCTAGGCCCCTGGGGTCAGCCCCAGGGCTCTATGGTGCCCTCAGCCCCTCCCTGTCATCAGGTTCTCAAGGACTCCCCCACACACACCATGCTTCTGGCCACTGGCGGGGGTGGGGTGTGGCATGGTGGTAGCACCTTGTGTAGGTTGTGGAGTCTCCTAAGTGCACAGAGGCCCCAGGCTGTTGGCGGGGCAGGGCAGCCAGGGGGCAGGGCTCTTTCGGCTGCTCTCCCCTCTCTTTCTGGGGGTCTCTAGCCAGGCCCAGAGCTACAGTCTAGGGAAGGGAGGGCTGGAGGATCTGTGCTGGCCCTGCTGCTGCGTGGGAGCCCATTGCATCCAGGGCAGCTCCCAGGCCCTCGCTGCATCATGTGGATACAGGGATATCCTCCCAGGATGTAGCTGGGTGCTCTTGGTTGGGCCTGGGGGCTGGGGGGCCGTGTCCAGCCATGTTTTGTGTGATTTGGGGAGGGGGTGTGCACAAGCAGTGCCTCTGGTGGGCCCCCTGCCTGGGAATGGGGTGGGGGCCACAGTGGGGCTTAGAACGTACACGTGGTCCTGCTCTGGGGAGACTGGGTCAGCTAAGTGGTTTTTGAACTTTATTGCATGTCATTGTCATCTGGAGGACTTGTTAAAACAGGTGGCTTGGCCCCACCCCCTGCAGACTTTCTCTTGGTCTAGGGAGGGGTCCAAAAATGTAGACCTTTTTTATTATTTGCAGGTAGATTTTTTTGATTGAGATAAACTCTCCTACCATGAAGTTCAACATTTTAACCACTTTAAAGTGTATGGTATAGTGGTTTTTGTATATTCACAATGTTGTGCTGTCTAGTTTATTACTGTGTAGCTTTAGAACATTTTTATCACCCCAAACCCTGTACCCATTAGCAGTTACTCCCCCTTCCCTCTGGCCCCAGCCCTGAACAACCACTAATCTACTTTCTGTCTCTGGAATCACACAATGTGACCTGTGACTAACACCTCTTAGTACTGAGCATGGTGTTGGAGGGTTCATCCACCCTGTAGCCTGTATTGGTACCAAGAATGTAACAGTTTCCTTGGGCTGCTGGTGCTGCTGGTCCGGAACACACTGAGAGCTGGACTGGGGGCAGCAGGAGGGGTCCCCGACAGCTGGGCCACCAGCTGCAAACCCTCAGTGGCATCTCTCCTGGGACGTGAACTGAGCTGCTGTCCGACTCCTTAGAGCAGGGCTTCAAGCTCTTGCCACCAGGGCACGTGAGGAAGATAACACTTGTTCTCTTTGGACCTGAGGAAAAGAGGGTTGAGTCCTGTCCACAGTTGCTGGCGCAGTGTATTCCTTTATGTCCACTGCACAGGCCCTAAGCCCGGCCCTCAGACAACCCTTCCTCCTTCTCCCACACCCCTGGGCACGCTCCAGCACGGGAGGCTTTGGTGCCACGTGGCCCTGGGCGTGGGGTCACAGGCAACGAAGCTGATGGCTGCTTGAGGACCTACACGTCTGCCACCAAGTGCCAGTGATCCCTGGTCGGAGGTGGCCCTCCACCCCCTGCCCCAGGGCACCTGGGAGTCCACTGGGAAAGCCCGAGGGGTCTCTGTGGTCCCTGCATGTCGTGAGCACCCACAGCTCTCTGGCGCTTTCCGGCCTCTTTTGCTCTTCCGTCTTCCCCTCCCTGGGGCACCTGCTCCCCGCCCTCCATGGCTGGCTCCCTTCCCCGTGTCATCCCCGCAGCCTGGCCTGCCTGACTTCCTTGCCCAGTGCCCGTGGGGTGGGGTTGCCCTCCAGAGGAGGTTGTGCGAGGAGCACCGTCCTCACTGTCCAGGAGAGAAGTTGCGAGCGGCCAGCCGAGGGGACTTCCCCCTCCTGGAGCCCGACCACCTTCATTTTAAAATTTTTATTGAGATGTAATTGACAAATGTTGTTATGTTTCAGGTGTACAACATAATGATTTGATACATGTATATATTGCGACATGATTTTTTTCTTGTGAGAACTTTTAACCTCTACTCAGCAACTTCAAACATATAACACAGTATCATTGTATATATAGTATGATGCTTATAATTACATAATAATGTGAAATATTACAATACAGTATTGTATTGTCCTGGGCCTCCTTCTGAAGCTGCTAGTGCCTCCTTTGGAGCCCCACCGAAGTCCAGCCTGCCTGGGAATCCAGGCCAGTCAGCCCCGGGCCAGGCCTAGGCTCTGTACAGAAGAAAGCACAAAACACTTTGTTTAGAAAACGAGGAGCAGGCCCTGCAGGTGCACCCGGGTCCAGAGTTAGGACATCTCCAGCTCCTGGGAGCCCCCATCTTCCCCAACAATCCCTGTCAGAGGTCTCCGCTCTCTTTACCACAAGCAACACACATTTATTGTCCCACCGCTTCTGAGCATCAGGGTTCCCAGAGCTGCAGTCAAGGGGTCTCATCTGAGGCTGTACTGGGGAAGGGTCCTCCCCAGCTCACCTGGTCGTGGCAGCAGTCAGCGGCTTTCCAGCCTTGGCAGGAGGCCCTCCACAGGGTGGCTCAGGGCAACGGGTGAGGGAGAGGGTCTCCTAGCAAGACAGGCAGCACCTCAGCCCTGGGAGTGCCTTCCCATTCCCACCCCGAATCCTGTGGGTTAAAAACAAGACAAGTGGTTGCGGGGTGGGGCTGGGGGAGTGCGGGCTAGAGAGACATGGAGACAGCAAGTGCTGGTGAGGGTGTGGGGAACAGTTACCACGGAGCCCAGCAGAGGTCCACTCCTTGAGACACACTTGGGAGAGCTGAAAGAGACTCAGAAATTCTTGTACACGCGTGTTTATGGTATTCACGGTAGCCAGAAGGTGGAAACAACCCAAATGTAACAGATACAGGGGCAAACAAAACCCAGATTGTCTGTTCCTACAATGAGATATTGCTCGGCCTAAAAGGGACTGGAATTCTGATGCATGTCTAACATGAATGAGCCTTGAAAACCTTATGCTGGGTAACAAGCCGGACACAAAAGACCACGTACTGTATCTGTTTCCATGAAAAGTCCAGGATCAGTAAATCCACACAGACAGTAGGTGAGTGACTTTCAGGGGCTGACGGGGGAGAGGTGTGGAGGGTGACTGGTAATGGACACAGGGTTTCCTTTCAGAGGATGAGAAAGTTCTAGAACTAGATAGAGGTGATGATTGCACACCATTGTGAATGTACTAAGCACCACTGAATTGTACACTTTAAAATGGTTGAAATGGTAAATGTTATGTGTATTTCACCATATTAAAAATAAAAAGCTTGGGGGAGGGATGGGTTGGGAGTTTGGGGTTAGTAAATGCAAACTATTATATGTATGTATAACTGAGTCACTTTGCTGTACACCAGAAACTAACACAACGTTGTAAATCAACTATACTCCAATAAAATAAATTTTAAATAAACAAAAAGCAAAGCCACACTCAAAGGGAGGTGACAACACAGGGGGAGAACACCAAGAGGTGGGGTTATGGGCTCCAGTCTAGAGTATGTCCCCACCATTATTATTAGTGACACTTCTTTTTACTGTATTTGTGTCTTTTGTCTGAAAGTCTTTTGTCGGATCTTTATCCTTTCTTTGGATCAGTTAAGTCACTTAGTCGGTGTAGTTAACAATGTTCTTGGTTTTGTTGACACTGTCTTTTGTGGGGGGCTTTCCATTTGTCATACCCATTCTCTTTCTCTCCATTTTTGCCCCTTTTTGGGGGGATTGTTTTATTTTAACAGTGTTTTTCACTCTGTTAGTTTGGAAGTCGTATGCTCTATTTCTATTCTTTCTATTCTTCCCCTAGAATTTACAACATGCATACTTGATGTGTTGTGGTTGGCTGAATGATAGCCTCCAAATATATAGCGGTCCTAATCCCTGGGACCTGTGAATATTCCTTTATATGGCAAGAGGATTTTGAAGATGTGATTAAGTGAAAGATTCTGAGATGGAGATGATTCTGGATTATCCAGATGGGCCTAATGCAATCACAAATGGGAGACAGACGGAGATTTGGCCACCAAAGAAGGCCGGGTGCTCCTGGCTTTAAAGCTGGAGGAAGTGTCCAAGAACCAAGGAATGCAACTCTAGAAGCTGAAAAGTTGAGAGGATTTTCCCGCAAAGCCTCCCGAGAGGGCATGCATGGCCTGTGGACATCTTGATTTCAGCATAGAGAAACTGATTTTGGGTGTCTGCTCTCTAGAACTGTAAGAGAATAAACTTGCGTTTTAAGTCACTGAGTTTTTGTTACACCAGCAACAGGAAACAGTCTAAAGTTAATGAAAACATTGTTTGCATGACAGATGATACAAGGACTTAAGAGGACTTGAGGGCTCTGAACCCCTTCTTGCTTAGTATCGGCAGGTGTTTCGTGTCTGTGTAGGGCTTTCTGGTGGCTTTTTGTTAACTCCATAGACATTATAACTTTACATACAATCAGTGTTAGTATTTACCAGTGTTTTTGTTATTCACTCTTCTTACAGCTCAGACTTCTCCTGAAATATATCCTTCAGTAGAGTCAGGACAGGGTGGGGCAAGTGAGACACCAGGGGCATGACATTCAAGGAAGACCTGGGAAGCTACTTCCCTGGTGGTCCAGCGGTTAAGACTCTGAGCTCCCCAGTGCAGGGGGCATGGGTTCTATCCCTGGTCAGGGAACTAGATCCTGCATGCCACAACTAAGAGCCTGTGTGCTGCAACGAAGACCCGGTGCAGCCAAATAAATATTAAAAATTTAAAAAAAGGAAGAGCTCCTGCTTGGCGTTGTGCAGGGTCTTACGGTCTTGATAATTGATTCTGACTTAATTTTTAAGTTCACTAATTCTATGACTGTGTTTTGTCTGTTAAGGTTATCCATTGCATTTTTATTGTTGATGGTTATATTTTTCATTTCTAAAAGTTCTTTTTCACATGTGCTGTGTGACTTACTATATTTTATGGCTCCCTGCAGATATTTGAAATCTTTAATTTTCTGAACAAGCAAAGTTGTAATTGAATCTTGACACTTTGGCGGGTCCATTCTGCTGACTCACGTATCTGCTGGCTTTCACGCACGGTGTCTTCTTTCCCCCTGTGCCTGGTGAGTTTGCTAGTCCTGGCCCTTTGTGGCCTATGGTGAAGTGCTTGCTTCTAGGGAGGATTTATTTGCCAGGTGCCTGGGGTCTATGAGGGAGTCCAGGATCATTTTACACAAAATCCACAGCCTGGAGATTTTGGTAAGGGGAGGACCCCTCTGGTGATATGAACTTGGTCTGCAAAGCCACAGGTATCGGCATGTGATTTCAATTTATCAGGGAGTTGTTTTCCCTTTTCTGCTGAACATAAGGTTTTTTTGTTTTTGCTTTTTGTTTTTTTTTCTTTCTTTGTTCGTTTTTCCTAGTCCCTGTGTTTGGGGAAAGGATACCAAGTGGGGTATCCTTTTAGGGCCCCAGGTTTATGGGGAAGAGTCACCTTTTGGGTATGTCACCTTATACTTACCCTTTTAACCTATGAGGCCGTGAGGAAAAAAAATCCCAGCTCAAGTTTGCTAGTTTCGGCAAGTACATCAGAACCCAGGTGGTATAGGTGCTGTGACACCTCTCTGAGTTCTCACGTTTACTTGGTTTTTGGTCTGAAAATTCCTTATCATCTTGCTTGCCCTTTGTGCTATTGAGAAGATGGAAGGCATCTTATCCAGCATTTTAAATTGTCATAAATGAAGCTGAAGCCTCTTTTCTTGCCAGGTGGGAAATGGCAGCACAGAGCAGGCAAAGCCTTGGAGCATGACAGGGCCCAGAGGCCTGAAGGAAGGGTTGGGTATATTTCGAGGAGAGACTCCCCCCCACCCAAGAAAGACAGAAAAAAATGGGCAAAGGCGTCAGGTCCACAGACCTGACAAAAGAACAAACACCACCCTGGGAAAGTGGGTGATTCTACAGAGAGGTCAAGATGGAGCAAGCAGCGTTCACCTTCACAAGTAACGAGCTAAATGAGGGCTGCGGGGTTGGGGGTGCAGGCTTCCACCTCTTGCTCACGAAACTCAGGAGGGCAGTTTTGGAAATTTTATCAAAAAGCCATAGCAATGGGCATACCAGAAATTCCACTTCTATAAAAATCCCCCAAGGAAATAATTATGTTTGTGCATAGAATTTTTGCTACAAATGCTCAGGGCAAGGTTTTCTGCAAATTAATTGTGAAAGGGCGAAACACATACACATAAATGAATAATCACTCATACCCCCACCACTTTCCTTTTCTGAGATTAGATCAGGTATACTGACTTCTCTGCCTCCCTAGTCCCACGCCCATAAACTGCTGCCATCACTTAGTGTGTGTTGTTTTCAGTTTTGTTGTGATTATGTCAATATGAACCTGGATTTATTCTCTACAGTGACCTGCTGCGTATTTTGTTCCATGAATGTCTTGGCATTGTTCACTGTGCCCAGAGGCTGACCTCCCTGTGTGCCTCTACCATAATTTTTTTAAAAATTTACTTTATTGAAGTATAGTTGACTTAGGTGTTAATTTCTACTGTATGACAAAGTGACTTAGTTATGTGTACGTATACATTTTTTTTCATATTCTTTTCCATTATGGTTTAACAGGATATTGAATGTAATTCCTTGTGCTATGCAGTAGGTCCTTATTGTTTATCCATTCTATA
Source organism: Balaenoptera acutorostrata (assembly GCF_949987535.1). Lineage (NCBI taxonomy): Eukaryota > Metazoa > Chordata > Mammalia > Artiodactyla > Balaenopteridae > Balaenoptera > Balaenoptera acutorostrata. The sequence goes on from NC_080078.1 coordinate 39,776,944, forward strand.
TATAATAGTTTGCATTTACTAACCCCAAACTCCCAATCCATCCCTCCCCCATCCCTGCTTTCTCCTTTGGTAACTATAAGTTTGTTTTCTATGTCTGTGAGTCTGTTTTTCTTTCACATATAAGTTATTTGTGTCATATTTTTGAATCCACATAGAAGTGATATTATATGGTATTTGTCTTTCTCTTTCTGATTTACTTAGTATAATAATCTCTAGGTCCATCCAGGTTGCTGCAAGGCATTATTTCATTCTTTTTTTTTTTATAGTTGAGTAATATTCCATTGTATATATGTACCACATCTTCTTTATCCATTCCTCTGTTGATGGACATTTAGGTTGTTTCCGTGTCTCGCCTGTTGTAAATAGTGCTGCTATGAACATTGGGGTGCATTTATCTTTTTGAATTATAGTATTGTCCACATATATGCCCAGGAGCGGGATTGCTGGTTCATATGGAAACTCTATTTTTAGTTTTTTAGGAACCTCTAGACTGTTTTCCACAGTGGCTGCACCAATTTACATTCCCACCAACAGTGTGAGAGGGTTTCCTTTTCTCCACATCCTCTCCAGCATTTGTTATTTATAGGCTTTTTTTTTTTTCTCCTCACCACGCGGCTCTTGGGATGATCCCCGACCAGGGATTGAACCCGGGCCACAGCAGTGAAAGCACCGAGTACTAACCACCTCACCGCCAGGGAATTCCCATGTTATTTGTAGATTTTTTTATGATGGCCATTCTAACTGGTGTGAGGTGATACCTCATTGTAGTTTTGATTTGCATTTCTCTAATTAGAGATTTTGAGTATCTTTTCATGTGCCTGTTGGCCATCTGTATGTCTTCTTTGGAGAAATGTCTTTTTAGGTCTTTTGCCTATTTTTTGATTGGGTTGTTAGTTTTTTAGTTATTGAGTTGTATGAGCTGTTTGTACATTTTGGAAATTAAGCTGTTGTTAGTCACATCATTTGCAAATATTTTCTTCTGGTCCCTAGGTTGTCTTTTCATTTTGTTTATGGTTTCCTTTGCTGTACAAAAGCTTGTAAGTTTGATTAGGTCCCATTTGTATATTTTTCCCTTTATTTCTATTGCCTTGGGAGACTGACCTAAGAAAACATTGGCATGATTTATGTCAGAGAATGTTTTGCCTTTGTTCTCTTCTAGTTTTATGGTGTCATCTACTTCTAGGAGTTTTATGGTGTCATCTACCCTAATTTTTAAACTTTTCTTCTATTGATGAATGTGTTGGTTGTGCACCATATTTTTTTTCTTATTTTCTTTTTATTTCTCTGCTCTGATAAACAGATCTGCAAAGAACTGTGCATACATCTTCGTGTGTGTGCCTGTTTTCTGCAGGATAAATCCCAGAATCAGGACTGTAGGCCTAGAGAATTTGCACTTTTTGGATTTAAAGGATACAACCATCCTTTGCAGATATTTTCTCTCATTCCGTGGGTTGTCTTTTCGTTTTGTTTATGGTTTTCTTTGCTTTGTGAAAGCTTTTGAGTTTAATTAGGTCCCATTTGTTTATTTTTGTTTTTATTTCCATTACTCTGGGAGATGGATTGAAAAAGATATTGCTGCAGTTTATGTCAGTGTTCTGCCTATGTTTTTCTCTAATAGTTTTATAGTATCTAGCCTTACGTTTAGGTCTTTAATCCATTTTGAGTTCATTTTTGCATATAGTGTTAGAGAGTGTTCTAACTTCCTTCTTTGACATGTAGCTGTCCAGTTTTCCCAGCACCACTTACTGAAGAGACTGTCTTTTCTCCATTTTATATTCTTGCCTTCTTTGTCATAGATTAGGTGCCCCTAGGTGGGTGGGTTTCTCTTGGGCTTTCTGTCCTGTTCCATTGATCTATATTTCTTTTTGTGCTGGTACCATACTGTTTTGATGACTGTAGCTTTGTAGGATAGTCTGAAGTCAGGGAACCTGATTCCTCCAGCTCTGTTTTTCTTTCTCAAGATTGCTTTGGCTATTTGGGGTCATTAGTGTCTCCATACAAATTTTAAGATTTCTTTCTTCTAGTTCTGTAAAAAATGCCATTGGTAATTTGATAGTAGATTGCCTTGGGTAGTATATTCATTTTGACAATATTGATTCTTCCAGTCCAGGAACATGGTATATCTTTCCATCTGTTTGCGTCATCTTCAATTTCTTTCATCAGTGTCTTATAGTTTCCAGAGTACAGGTCTTGTCTCCTTAGGTAGGGTTTATTCCTGGGTATTTTATTCTTTTTGATATGATGGTAAATGGATTGTTTCTTTAACTCTCTTTCTGATCTTTTGTTGTTAGTGTATAGGAGTGCAACAGATTTCTGTGTGTTGATTTTGTATGCTGCCACTTTACCGAATTCATCGATGAGCTCTAGTAGTTTTCTGGTGGCATCTTTAGAATTTTCTATGTATAGTATCATGTCTCCTGCAAACAATAACAATTTTACTTCTTCTCTTCCAGTTGGGATTCCTTTTATTTCTTTTTCTTCTCTGGTTGCCGTGGCTAGGACTTGCAAAACTATGTTGAATAAAAGTGGTGAGAGTGGACATCCTGCTTGTCTTGTTCCTGATCTTAGAGGAAATGCTTTCAGCTTTTCACTGTTGAGTATGTTAGCTGTGGGTTTGTCATAAATGGCCTTTATTATGTTGAGGTGTGTTCCTTCTTTGCCCACTTTCTGGAGAGTTTTTATCATAAATGGGTGTTGAATTTTATCAAAAGCTTCTTCTGCATCTAGTGAGATGATCATACGGTTTTTATTCTTCAGTTTGTTGATGTGGTGTATTATACTGATTGATTTGTGGATACTGAAAAATCCTTGCATCCCTGGGATAAACCCCACTTGATCATGGTGTATGATCCTTTCAATGTGTTGTTGGATTTGGATTGCGAATATTTTGTTGAGGATTTTTGCGTCTATGTTCATCAGTGATATTGGCCTGTAATTTTCTTTTTTCGTGGTATCTTTGTCTGATTTTCGTATTAGGATGATGGTGGCCTCATAGAATGAGTTTGGGAGTAATTAGACCGACAAAGGATTAGTCTTCTAATTTACAAACAGCTCATGTGGTTCAATACCATAAAAACAAACAACCCAATCAAAAAGTGGACAGAAGACTTAAATAGACATTGCTCTTGGCCATACAGATGGCCAAGAGGCACATGAAAAGGTGTTCAAAATCGCTAATTATTGTAGAAATGCAAATGAAAACTACAATGAGATATCCCTTCACACCAGTCAGAATGGCCATCACCAAAAAATCTACAAACAATAAATCCCAGAGAGGGTGTGGAGAGAAGGGAACTTTACACTGTTGGTGGGAATGTAAGATGGTGCAGCCGCTATGGAGGTTCCTTAAAAAACTAAAAATAGAGCTACCATATGATCCAGCAGTCCCACTCCTGGCCATATATCTGGAGAAAAACTTGGTTCGAAAGTATACATGCACCCTAGTGTTCATAGCAGCACAATTCACAATAGCCAAGACATGGAAGCAACCTAAATGTCCATCAACAGATGAATGGTTAAAGAAGATGTGGTACCTGTATACAATGGAATATTACTCAGCCATTAAAAAGAATGAAATAATGCCATTAGCAACAACATGGATGGACCTGGAGATTATCATACTAAGTGAAGTAAATCAGAGAAAGACAAATGTCATACGATATTGCTTATGTGTGGAATCTTAAAAAAAAAAATGATAACAAATAAACTTACAAAACAGAAGCAGACTCACAGACTTAGAGAACATGGTTACCAGTGGTAAGGTTGGTGGTAGGGGGATAGATTGGGAGTTTTGGATTGACATGTACACAGTGCTATATTTAAAATAGATAACCGGGACTTCCCTGGTGGCGCAGTGGTTAAGCATCTGCCTGCCGGGACTTCCCTGGTGGTCCAGTGGTTAAGACTTTGCCTTCCAATGCAGAGGACACGGGTTCAATCCTTGGTCTGGGAAGATCCCACATGCCGTGGAGCAACTAATCCCGTGTGCCACAACTACTGAGCCTGCACTCCAGAGCCCGAGTGCCACAACTACTGAAGCCTGCACACCTAGAGCCCGTGCTCCACAACAGGAGAAGCCACCACAATGAGAAGCCCGCGCACCGCAGCGAAGAGTAGCCCCTGCTTGCCACAACTAGAGAAATCCTGTGCACAGCAGCAAAAACCCAACACAGCCAAAAATAAATAAATAAATATAGATAGATAGATAACCAAGAAGGGCCTACCAAAAAATATATATATATGTAGTTGTGAGGCAAATTTGGTTATATTAATGAGTTCTGTAGATGAACAAGGTGAACATGAGGTTGATTTGGTCATTGGAACATCCTGATGATGGGTGAATTTTGAGATTGTTTTTCCCTCTTATTCCAGAATAACTTTTTGTGATAATGATAAATTACATACTGATTTTTTTTTTCTGTGTCAGGTCTTAGTTGCGGCACACGGGATCTTCATTGAGGCATGCGGGATCTTTCGTTGTAGCGTGCAGGCTTCTCTCTAGTGGTGTGAGGGTTTTCTCTTCTCTAATTGAGGCACGTGTGAGCTCGGTAGTTGCAGCGTGTGGGCTTAGTTGCCCCATGGCATGTGGGATCTTAGTTCCCCGCCCAGGGATCAAACCTGCGTCCCCTGCATTGGAAGGTGGATTCTTTACCACTGAACCACCAGGGAAGTCCCTATATACTGATATTTGATGTAGAATTATTCCTAGGTAAAGAAATAAAAGAAATTTAATATATATATATATTTTATATAAATTTATTTATTTATTTATTTATGGCTGTGTTCGGTCTTTGTTGTTGTGCGTGGGCTTTCTCTAGTTGTGGTGAGTCGGGGCTACTCTCTGTTGCAGTGTGCGGGCTTCTCATTGCGGTGGCTTCTCTTTTTGTGGGGCATGAACTCTAGGCGCATGGCCTTCAGTAGTTGCGGCACATGGGCTCACAGTTATGGCTCGCAGGCTCTAGAGCGCAGGCTCAGTAGTTGTGGCGCACGGGCTTAGTTGCTCTGCGGCATGTGCGATCTTCCCGGACCAGGGCTTGAACCCGTGTCGCCTGCATTGGCAGGTGGATTCTTTTTTTTTTTTTTTTTTTTTTTAAATTATTTATTTTGGCTGTGCCAGGTCTCAGTTGCTGCGTGTGGACTCTTAGTTGCGGCATGCATGTGAGATCTAGTTCCCCGACCAGGGATCGAATCCGGGCCCCCTGCATTGGGAGCATGGAGTCTTACCCACTGGACCACCAGGGAAGTCCCGGCAGGTGGATTCTTAACCACTGCGCCACCAGGGAAGCCCAAAAGAAATTTAATATTTTTAAAAAAATAAAGGATACATACAGCCAGCGGTGTGCTGGAGCCTGCACAGGTTAAGTTGGCTCAGGTTAAGTTGTAGGAATTTTGAGAGCTTGTTGTTAAACACAACCACTATTAAAAATTAAGTTATAGTAATTTACAACTAAATAGGTCATGTGAAAAACAGGTAATAAATACTGAAAGCCAATTACTTCTTAATTATGTTACTACAGTTTACTGTCATCTACGCTTACGTCTCTTGTATCTGGACAGTGGAAATACGACACAATGGCAGCTACTATACGTCTCTTCCTTTTTTTTTTTTTTTTTTTAAAAAGGTGAAACCGAATCACTCTTTTTTTTTTTTTTTTGCCGAGCCATGCAGCATGCGGGATCTTAGTTCCTCGACCAGGGATTGAACCGGCACCCCGCTGCAGTGGAAGCACAGAGTCTTAACCACTGGTCCGCCAGGGGTGTCCCTATATATCTCTTCCTAATTTCCCATTCAGTGATAACCTGTTTGATAGCCTGAATCAACCATGATGGCAGTAGTTATACCACGGAAATTGGCAAATGCTACAAATCAGTTCCCATTCCGTTCTTCCTGAGTGCCAGTTATTTAAATGTTTACCAGCCCACAACTGTATACATCTGAATTACCTCCCAAAAGGTTATACTAAAACTTCCACCAGGAGTGTATTGGATCTTGCCTTTTTAAATATTTCCATAACAGGTGTCTTGTTAATGAGCATTTTAATTTGCATGTCTTTATGCATCTTTGCAAATGTCTCTTGGTCGTTGGTACACTATGAGTTGACTGTTTGTCCTTTGGCTAATTTTTCTATTGGGTTGACTGGTGTTTAAAAAAAAAAAAATGTAGAGGGGGTGGGAAAGAAGAATTTGGATCTTGTAAAGAAAAAGATAATAACCCTTTGCTATTTGTGGCAAATATTTTTCTCCCAGTTCCTCTTTTAACTTTGTTTATGGTGTCTTTTCCTCCCATACCAAGTTTTTGCTCTTTATATCATCCAGTGTGTCCATTTTTTCCAGTGACACTTTGAGGATACCATTTCTTAAGAAAATCTCTCCAAGGAACTTCCCCGGTGGTCCAGTGGTTAAGACTCTGTTCTTCCACGGCAGGAAGCATGAGTTCGATCCCTGGTTGGGGAACTAAGATCCCACCTGCTGCACTGCACGGCCAAAAGAAAAAAAAGAAAATCTCTGCACATGTGCCTAGAAGGACCTGGAAGGCTTATATTACATGCTACCTTGTCACATGTCTCTGTGGGGCTGTTCTGCCTGTGGGTGTTTGCAGCTCTGTGTGTGTGTGCGTGTGTGTGTGTGTGTGTGTGTGGTATGTCTATTCCCTTTTTATTTTTTTTAAATAATTGTTTGCTGTGTTGGGTCTTCGTTGCTGCACACGGGCTTTCTCTAGTTGCAGTGAGCAGGGGCTACTCTTTGTTGCAGTGCGAGGGCTTCTCATTGTGGCAGCTTCTCGTTGCGGAGCATGGGCTCTAGGTGCGCGGACTTCAGTAGTTGTGGCACGTGGGCTCAGTAGTTGTGGTTTGCGGGCTCTAGAGCGCAGGCTCAGTAGTTGTGGCGCACGGGCTTAGTTGCTCCGAGGCATGTGGGATCTTCCTAGACCAGGGCTCGAACCCGTGTCTCCTGCATTGGCAGGTGGATTCTTAACCACTGTGCTGCCAGGGAAGCCCTCTATTCCCTTCTTATCCACTGTTTCACTTTCCATGCTTTCAGTTATCCACAGTCCACCCAAGTCCAGAAATGTTAAATGGAAAATTCCAGAAATAATTCATAAGTTTTAAAATGTGCATTCTAGTATTGTGATGAAATCTCCAGTGTCGCACTGCATCTCGCCTGGGATGTGAACCATCCCTTTGTCTGGTGTGTACCACCCATTTGTCACTGAATAGCCCTCTCTGTTATCAGATAGACTGTCCCAGCATCTCAGTGCTTGTGTTCAAAGTGATCCTTATTTTACTTAATAATGGCCTCAAAGCACAAGAGGATTGATGTGCCAAAGAGAAGACCTCACGTGCTTCCTTTAAATGAAAAGCTAGGGCTTCCCTGGTGGCGCAGTGGTTAAGAATCTGCTTGCCAATGCAGGGGACACGGGTTCTAGCTCTGGGCGGGGAAGATCCCACATGCTGCAGAGCAACTAAGCCTGTGCATGTTACAGCTACTGAGCCTGCGCTCTAGAGCCGGCGAGCCACAACTACTGAAGCCCGCATGCCTAGAGCCCGTGCTCCACAACAAGAGAAGCCACCGCAATGAGAAGCTTGCACAACGCAATGAAGAGTAGCCCCCGCTCTCTGCAACTAGAGAAAGCCCTCACACAGGAACGAAGAGCCAACACAGCCAAAAATAAATTAATTTTTTTTTAAAGCTAAAAGTTCCAGACTTAATAAGGAAAGAAAAAAATCATATGCTGAGGTTGCTAAGATCTATGGTAATAACAAATCTTCTATCTGTGAAATTGTGAAGAAGGAAAAAAATTCATGCTGTTTTGCTGTCTCACTTCAAACTGCAAAAGTTACAGCCACAGTGCGTGGTAACTGCTCTGGTATTGAGATGGAAAAGGTATCAAATTTGCACAGCAAGATATTTTGAAAGAGAGACCACATTCACATAGCTTTTATTACAGTACATTGTTATCGTCTTATTAGTTATTGCTGTTACTCTCTTACTGTACCTAATTATAAATTAAATTTATTGTAGGTGTGTACATATGGGAAAAAGCATAGCATGCTTCAGGTTCGGTACTGAGGTTTCAGGCATCCACTGGGGGTCTTGGAATATATCCCTCAGGATAAGAGGGGACTCCTGTCTGTGCATGTCACACATGTATTCTTGGATGGGACTCCATGCCCTCCATTTGTTCACACAGTTTCCCCATGTATCAAGTGGGGAGTGAAGGAATAATGGATGTGCTGGGCCCACTGGGATACACAGGCAGGTGCAGCAAGTGGAGTTGTTCTCCGAATTTTTTAAAGGAAGGCGCTCTGAGGTCTGCCTCCTGAGAAGTGTGGCATGTGGGCAGGGCTCTCTGACGGCTCCCTGGTCCGCCCTGTCCGCTGCAGGAGCCACCTCCTTCCACCAGGTCCAGAGTCTGGCAAAGGCGCCTTTGACCCCAAGCCTACCGGTTACCCAAAGTCCCTAGCACGTTCCGGAGGCGGAGTTCCGGTCCGCGCCGGCAGGGGCGCCGGTCTCTAATTTTCTCCCAGGCTGTGCCGCGCGGTTCTAGGTGGATCTGAGGTGTCCGAAGTGGGCAGTCCGGAGAAGGGTCCGGCCTCGCCAGCTTGTGCCTATGACCGCCACCTGCCACCCCTTCCCGAGCGGCCGAAGCCCCGGGTCTGCACCGCTAAGTGGCCGCGCCCAAGGGCATGGCGAGTCGGGGTTTACCACTTGGGATTTGGGACCCGCTGTCCAGACTTGCCTCAGGCTGCCGGGGTTCGGGGGGCGTCCGCGCTGGGATCTGACAATTGGGAGTGAGACTCGGGCTTCCTCAGACCCCTACTTCCTTTGGGAGGGGCGCCCCCGCCCCTCGTCAGGCCCAGGGCGCACTCCCCTAGAGAGAACACGTGCGCACGTGAGGCTTTGTCCGCGGACTTTACTCAAATACGAGCCCCACGCGACCACCCTCCCAATTCAGTGACAGTTGGGGACCAGCGCCGAGATCACGTGGCTCAGAAACTTGTCCAGCGAGGCCTGCAGGGAGGGGCTGAAGTCTCCGGGGTAGTGCCGGGCGAGGGTCACCAGCAGGCAGTGGACCAGCAGCTGCGGAAAGAGGGAGTCGTTCCCACGCGGGTGCACACCCCTTCCCTGACGGGAGCCCCCTCCCCCGGCGACAGGGGTCAGGCCCCGCCGGCGAGCTCACCTTGAACTTGACGGGGTCCACGCGCAGCTTGTGCGTGTGCAGCTCGCGCAGAGCCGACAGGGCGCCGGGCAGGTCGTCCAGGTGGTCCACGGCGAGGGTCAGCGCGTCGGCCACTTTCTGGCCGTGCGCTCTGACCTAGGCGGAGCCGGGGCTCAGGTCCAGGTGGAGGAAGTAGGTCTTGGTGGAAGGGAAGGCCAAGAAGGTCCTGCGGGAGGAACGGCGAGTCAGGCTGGGGAGGAAGGAGGACGCTTTCCCGAGCGGGCTGAAGGCAGGGGAGCTCGGGGCCTGTGCGCACCTCTCCAGGGCCTCGGTCGTGTAGACGCCGACGTTGCTACCCAGCTTCAGCCACAGCGCGCGCACCGCAGCCTGGTCCGCCGCCTCCAGCACCATCGTGGAGCCCGGCCGGCCGCGCGCTCGCCGCCTTGATGAAGCCCGGGTTGCGCCTGCGCGTATCTGCCCGCGGTCCCCTTGGCTTCCGGGGTTCGCCGTGCCTCTGGTCGCAGAATCTGGCCCCAGGGGCCCGGACCGCTCCACGGAGCGTCTGCTCCGACCTGGGGCCTTCCTAATCGCCCTGGACTCTGAGGCCCCTATTTTTGAAGGTTTACTCTATGGAAACTAATATTTAGTATGTATCATTAATATTAGGTAGCCCTGAATTTTAGCATGGATTTTGGCATTGAACGTCAGCTTATTCTACCTCCCTCCCGAGTCTATTATGACACCTTTCTGAGTCTATTTTCTCATTTATGGTATATAAGGAAGGTAACAATTTCTTCTTTCCAAGGTTGTGCCTGGCTCATAACAGACGCCCCTTTCTGACAATGAGCATTTATATTGGGTGCCTGGGCTATATCCCAAAATAATAGCTAATACCTATGCAGCACTCATGCTGTGCCAGGCATCACTATACATCCTTTTTTTTTTTAATTGCGTTGAAATTCATATAACATAAATTTTACTGTCTTAGCTATTTTAAGGTGTACAATTCAGTGTCTTTAATTACATTCACAGTGTGTGCAACCATCACCACTCTCCAGTTCCAGAACGTTTTCATGGTCCCAAATAGAAACTCTGTCCCCATTAGCAGTCAGTCCATAACCCCTGCCCTCCAGCCCCTGGCCATTACCAGTCTTTCTGTCTCTGTGCATTTGCCTATTCTGGACATTTCATGTGAATAGAATCATGCAATATATGGTCTTTTGTGTCTGGCTTCTTTCACTTAGCATGTTTCCGAGGTTTATCCATGTTGTAGCGTGTATTGACACTTCGTTGCTTTTTATGGACGGATAACATTCCATTTTATGGATAGATAGATCACATTTTGTTTGTCCACTCATCTGCTGATGGACATCTGGGTTGTTTCCACTTTTAGCCCAGGCCCTCATTTTTCCTAATAATAAAATAAGGAAGACTGCCTCTTACAGAGCTCATACTGTGCCACCAGCTGTGCTAAAAGCATGACACACTGAGTCAGGGAACCCGCCATCGCATTTTCTGAGGATGACACTTGGGCCCAGGGAAGAAAGGACACTGCTCTCAGTCGGGGGCTCAGGGCTGGACGACTACCAGGACTGGACACTAGGGGCACTAGGGGCATTCTCCATGGGAAGGAAGCACATCGGAGTGCAGGTGCCCCACCCCCACCCCCACCCCCACCCCGGGCTCTCTTCTCCACTGCTGCACTGGGGGGAGTCAGTGGGCCTCAGGGTGATGCAGTGGATCCTGAGCTGGGCCCCCCAAATCAGGCCTTTAGACCCTGTGAGTGTCCTGGGGGGTGTACCAGGTGAAAGGGGCATATCCAGGAAATTGCCTGGCTCTGCAATGGCACTGCTCACCCCAATTTCCTCTAGACTGTGCATGTACTTGGGAGGCACTTCATGGGGAGGGGGCACTCAGTGAGCCTCTGAAGAAGTGTGATCTCTGTGTTCTCCCCACCACCCAACTCTGGGAAGAGCCCTGGGAGAGCTCCAAGGTCCTAGGCTGGAGGTCCACCAACTCTCAGCACAAGTGTGTGTGCCATAAAATGTAAAGACAGGAAACAAACCCATTATTTGAGCAAACCCGCGATGAATATGCAAGTCTCTAGAATTAATTCGGTAAAAGGCAAGTCACTCCAGGGTGAGGGTGACGGCTGCCCAGGGAATCCCGGGCAGTGGCAGTGGGACTGGCTCCAACCCACTCTTCTGTACTGTTTTCCCCTTCCCTCTCTTCACCTGCCTCGGAGAGTTGCTTGGTCCAAGGCAAAGAGAACCACTCCGACCCCTCCTGGTATGGTTCGTGGACACAGAGAACTGAAGCTACAGAGGCTGCAGCCCACTCAGACTTTATTCAAAGATTGGGAAGTGAGGGTGCCCAGAGCTCCAGGGGGCCCCAGGCCAGGGTAGGGATCGCGGAGGCTCCAGCTTAACGGTATTTGGAGGTCAGCACGGTGCTCACACTGGCCAAGAACTTGTCCAGGGAGGCATGGACCGAGGGGGTGAACTCAGCGGGGAGGTGGAGAGCCAGGGTCACCAGCAAGCAGTGGCTCAGGAGCTGCGGAGAGAGGGGGTGTCAGGGGGCGTGGGGTTGGGGGGCACCACCGTGCTCCACCTCTGGAACCCCACCGCACTCTCTGCCTTCCTAGCTCAGATCTCTCCCGGCCCGGCCCGCGAGCTCACCTTGAAGTTGACCGGGTCCACACGCAGCTTGTGGGCGTGCAGGTCGCTCAGATCAGACAAGGCATCGAGCAGGTTGTCCATGTGGCCCACGGCTTTGGTCAGCGCGTCGGCCACCTTCTTGCCGTGGCCCTTGACCTGGGCGGAGTCGTGTCCCAGGTCGAAGTGGGGGAAGTAGGTCTTGGTGCTGGGGAAGTTCATGAACATCCTGAGTGGAGAAGAGGCGGGAGAGCCGGGCTTAGGCCGGTCGGCCCAGGACCAGGACGCGATGGGGCGACCGGCCCCGGTCCCAGCCAGGCAGGTGGGCTGCTCACCTCTCCAAGGCCTCTGCGCCATACTCTGCACCGTGGTTGCCAATCTTAGCCCAGGTGGCCTTGACGTTGCTCTTGTCGGTGGGAGACAGCACCATGGTGGGTTCTCTCTGAGTCTGGGTCAGGACCAGAAGCGTGCAGGGCTCGGAGTGCGCGAGCCTTTATGCCTGGGGCGCGAGGGGCACGCCCGATCGCGCCGCGCTCATTGGCTGGCGCGGGGCCGGGATGCGCCTTTGGACCTGGACAGCAGGGGGCGCGCGGCGCAAGGTCTGCGCCTGGCTGAGCGGTGGGTGCTTCGCTCCCAGTTTGTGGAGGGACCTGGAGACTCTGGCCAGGGTGTTCTCCCTCCCACCGGCTGCTTCCCGCCCGCTGCGTCCACCTTCCCCGGAAGTGATATCCTGGTCCCAGCTGGCGGGGGCCGGTTTGTGGAGCGGGGTGGATGCCCGCTCTTCCACCCTTTAGAACCCCCGAGGGATGGAAGGGAGTAGGTCATCCCGTCCCACCCACCCTGGACCTAGGCTTGGCACACGCTAGGCATTTTAAATTTGGGCAGAATCAGTGAATGAATGGGCGATTCAGTGCGTCTAGTTCAGGCCAGAGACGGATGCACACAAGACGTGTGCGCATCGCTCACATGTCCTCAGCAAATCTCTCCTGGAATCCCTCCGGCTGGGGGGCTCCGGGTTCAAGTTTCTTCTTCCAGGGTGGTAGTTGCTGCACCCCAGCCTTTTCTTTTTTGGGGGGGGGGAGTGGCGAGCCGCGGGGCATGCGGGATCTTAGTCCCTCGACCAGGGATCGAATCCGTGCACCCTGCAGTGGAAGTGCAGCGTCTTAACCACTGAACCGCCAGGGAAGTCCCCACCCCGGCCCTTTTAAGGCAAGATTTGAGGAACATTTCTCAGCTGATGTCTTACATTCATAATATGGGAAGACCTCCCACAAAGATATAAGGAAAAGACAAATGACTTATGAGAACAGTTGACAGAGGATTTTAACAGGAAATTAATGGAAATATCAAAATGACCAACAAATATATGAAGTGAGACAGAGCTGAATGAATTGGCCAGAAGACAGGTAGAGGAGACACAGTTCAGTGAGAAGAGCAGGTTGTAGAAGAAAATGCCTAAGGTAGAATGGTATTTTTGACCAAAAAAAAGTACAGTTGTAGACGTAGCTGTGTCCCCTCAGCGCAGGATAGGAGCCAGTGGGCTCAGTCCCAAACTGTGAGCCTTGGCTCTTTCTGCGGGGGTTAGGTGGACAGGACAGAGGGACTCTCTCCCTCCTTTGAATCACACAAAGAGGGTGTGCGCGTGTGTGTGAAAAAAACCATGGGTGGATTTTAATTTAATTCTTCAGTGTTTTTCTATATTTAAATGAAAGTGAATTGGACTGTGGGGCAGAGGAAGAGTGCGTGGTGGAGAGGGGGAAGCCACTCCCCAGCTGTTCAAAGAGGTCCTTGTCCAGAAAGAAAGTGGTGAGCAGGGGCCCCACCACCCTCCCCAAACTTTTATCCAGCGCTGGGTGTTGCCCTGAAGATGAGGGCTGGGCTGGAGGTGCTGATAGGGTCCCTAAGAGCTACAGGGTGGGTAGGGTGTGCAAGGTTTCAGCGTGGAGTCCGGGGCACTGGCACGTGGGATGGGGGCCTTTGTGAAGGTTGCTCACAGCACCAAGGCAGAACTGCCGGGAGACCCCAGGAGCCTGGGGCTAGAGGTTGGGGGTGGGGTGCATGATGAGCTGGGATCACAGGGCTGGGTGCACAGTCAGCTATTCAGGTGTATCTGGGACTACAGGGACAAGGGAGAGAGGAACTCTGCTCAAGGCTGCAGACAGCTCGAGGCCCCTCTTCTTCCCTGACTTCCCGCCTCCCTCCACACCACCGCAGGGAGTTACTGTGACCCCAGGAAGGGTGCCTGAGCCTTCGACCCCTGTTCCAACTCACCTTCCCTCTGGTAGGAAGGAAGTGGAAACTCAGGGAGGTTGTCCAGCTCCTACATTTGCACCAGGAAAAGCCTATTTGTGTGGTTTGTTTGCTTGGATCTAACTATCTTTAAGGGGGATCAGAGAAACTGCAAAACAGGGTGGCCATTTTAGGACTCCCCACCTCGGGGAGAGCCCTTGCAAGTCAGAGCTTGGTTCACTTGGTTCAGCAGATTCTGGGAGGCCTCAGCCTTAGCTCCCGTCGCTCGTCCACACTCCCACTCCTCGCTGCTGGGAACCACCCCGACCCCGGCACGGTTCGTGTACACAGAGAACCAAGGCTACAGAGGCTGCAGCCCACTCAGACTTTATTCAAAGATTGGGAAGTGAGGGTGCCCAGAGCTCCAGAGGGCCCCAGGCCAGGGTAGGGATCACGGAGGCTCCAGCTTAACGGTATTTGGAGGTCAGCACGGTGCTCACACTGGCCAAGAACTTGTCCAGGGAGGCATGGACCGAGGGGGTGAACTCGGCGGGGAGGTGGAGAGCCAGGGTCACCAGCAGGCAGTGGCTCAGGAGCTGCGGAGAGAGGGGGTGTCAGGGGGCGTGGGGTTGGGGGGCACCGCCGTGCTCCACCTCTGGAACCCCACCGCACTCTCTACCTTCCTAGCTCAGATCTCTCCCGGCCCGGCCCGCGAGCTCACCTTGAAGTTGGCCGGGTCCACACGCAGCTTGTGGGCGTGCAGGTCGCTCAGATCAGACAAGGCATCGAGCAGGTTGTCCATGTGGCCCACGGCTTTGGTCAGCGCGTCGGCCACCTTCTTGCCGTGGCCCTTGACCTGGGCGGAGTCGTGTCCCAGGTCGAAGTGGGGGAAGTAGGTCTTGGTGCTGGGGAAGTTCATGAACATCCTGAGTGGAGAAGAGGCGGGAGAGCCGGGCTTAGGCCGGTCGGCCCAGGACCAGGACGCGATGGGGCGACCGGCCCCGGTCCCAGCCAGGCAGGTGGGCTGCTCACCTCTCCAAGGCCTCTGCGCCATACTCTGCACTGTGGTTGCCAATCTTAGCCCAGGTGGCCTTGACGTTGCTCTTGTCGGTGGGAGACAGCACCATGGTGGGTTCTCTCTGAGTCTGGGTCAGGACCAGAAGCGTGCAGGGCTCGGAGTGCGTGAACCTTTATGCCTGGGGCTCGAGGGGCACGCCCGATCGTGCTGTGCTCATTGGCTGGCACGGAGCCAGGAGGTGCCAGCCTGGAAAGCTTGGTCTCGAGAGGGTGCAGGAGTGCTGGAGTCCCAAGCGGGCCCCACCCAGTCCTGCCTAGAGCTGCCTAGATCCAGCTCTCTAGGGCCCTCTCTTTTCCTGCTCCTGTGGGTCTGGGACCTCACACATGTTTCCGAGCCACCCAAACCCACTGGCACCCGAGTTTGTCCCCAGCTGGGGTAGCCTCGAGGTGTCTATTTGCCAGTCTTGGAGAGGAGCACAATCTTTTCCGAAGTGAAACAAGCTGCTTTCACACTAAACTTTTCTCCAGGATGAAGAGCTGTAAACTGCCCATGTAAATAATGTGGGTGCAGGATGTAACAGGGGGGAAGTCCTTTAAGCAGCGTACCCACAATGGTGGGCAGGCCCTGGGGCAGCGCGGGTTAGCAGGTGTTGTCATGGACGGCGGGGGCATTCCACCCAGCCAGGGTCAGGGCTTAGCATCCAGCAGCCCCTCCCCACCCCCTGCTTTGGACTTGGTCCCCCACTTCCCGGCCCTGCACAGATGTGAGATTGTCAGCCAGGGAACCATTCTCATTCAGAGTTTGGAGAGCTCCTAGGGTCAGGCTCCTGCATTCGCAGAGGCTCTATCTAAACGGAGCACTAAGATCCCTGCACCAGTGCTGCAGAGGGAAGACAGATTGACAGGGCACGTGTGTGTGTGTGTGTGTGTGTAAGGTGGGGCGCCATGGCCCAGGGACCCCAGAGACTGAGCGGGGCGGCTGGAGCTGGGGTGGGGTTTGGGTGGCCGTGGGCCTGCCAGGCACCCACCCTACATTACGATCTTCTAAATTATTTCAAGACCCAGCGAGGTTGGGAATTTTCCATCGGATGCATTAGGCTCAGCTCGCTTAGGGACAAGCCTAGTATCGCACCTCATGTTGACGTGACACGGGTTGTGGCTGTAGAGGTCTTCCTCCCTACCCCCACTCCCTGCCCCAGGAGATTCAGAGGAAGGGACTAACTCGGACCAGGGCAAGGCAACTACAGAGTGAGCGCTGGAGGTAGGGGAGAAGATGGGAAAGGACAGAGATGAGGGTCCGTGGAGCCCTGGGCCACAAAGTCTGTTTGACCTCAGGCCAGAAACTTGCCCCCTAGGCCTCAGTGCCCTGCCTGTCTGTTAAAGAGGCGAAGATTGAGGCTTGCAGTTCCCGGAGCGAAGTAGGGACGGAGATGAATGAGTGTGTGAATGAGGACGTGCTTTGCGAATGGTACAGCACCGCACGGGTGTCAGATGCGAGATGAAGCTGAAGACCCTTCCCCCATCCGAGCACGCGCTCGGCCCCACCACATTCCCCTGCCCCGGGAGGGCAACTGTTCTGTGCAAGCCTCTGGGTGTACACACCCGGCCCGGACCCCCAGACTGTCAGACCGGGAACTGTCCTCGTTCAGGGTTTGTTGAGTGCCCAAGGTCCCGTTCCTGTGCCCCTGGTTCCATTGTCAGCAAAGGTTGGGGATCCTGCCCTAAGATTCCGCGAGGCTCCCCTCAGGACCCGGAGCTTCTCTGCCCGGCAACTGTGACGTCAGTCCGCCCGCTCCCCAAAGACCACACCTGCGCGGGGTCCAGCCTTTTGAGCCTTGTTTATTGACATGCGCAGACCTAGACCTGGGGCACAGAACTCAGCGGTACTTCTCTGTCAGCACTACCGCCAGGCCCGTCAGGAACTTATCCCACACCGCCTGCATCTCCACCGTGAACTCGCCCTGCAGGTGGGAGGCCAGCACCACCTGGAAACACTGGGTCAGCAGCTGCGGGAGAAAAGGCTGGTGAGAAGAGCTCTGTCCTCGCCAATTCCTTGCCGAATGCCTCCCCACCTCGGCTGCGCGCGCGAACCCTGCTGCGTCCCGGGGTGGCTCACTGGGAAGTTGGTGGGGTCCACGCGCAGCACATGTGCGTGCAGCTCGGCAAGCGGACTCAGGGCCGCGCGCAGGTTGTCCATGTGCCGGACGGCCACTCCCACCGCCTCGAGCACGCGTTGTCCGTGGCTCAGCAGCTGCACCTCGTCAGGGCGGTCGCCCAGGTGCTTAAAGTAGGCTTTGGTGCTGGGGTACACCGTGAAGAGCCTGCGAAAGCAAGGGTGAGGAGGGAGGGCGGTCCCTCCAGCGTCTGCGCCGCCCAGACCCCGCGAAACCCCGGTCAGGCCCGCCCCACTCCCGACTCAGGCTCAACACCCCAGTCTCCGCCTCGCTGCGGTTCTGGAGACCCAGCCCCAACCCACCTGAGCAGAAGCTCCGCCCCGAAGGGCGCCTCATGGCCGGCGATCAGGTCCCAGACCTGTGCTACGTGGGCGCGCTCTTGGGCGCTGAGCATGGCGTTGGCGTGGCGTGCTCTGGGGGCCGCGCCCGCAGTCCCGGCCTCCTTATAGCGGCCCTGCCCCCGGCGCCCTGCCCGCCCTTATCTTCAGGAGCGCGGCGCGATCCTGGGGACCCTGGTTACCAACCCAGGTCCCTGTCACCGCGGAGGAACTGAATCACGCCGTGTGTGTGTGCCTTGGCTGCAGACTTTAGGGGGATCTACAATTATTCCACAGGGAGCCGATGGAGGGATTGGGAGAAAGAGGTCGGAGGGCCAGGAGGTATCAAGGGTCCTCTCAGTGCGTGAGCTGTGACAACAAGCTTTGAGGAAAGGCCCCTGAGTCCCTACACATACCCTACACATACACACAATACGCTGACTGAAGCGACAGACTGGGTGATTTGGGAGGCGGGAAAGAGGCACAAACTCAGGTCTGACCCGAGAAAACGGCGTGGGCGGTCCTGGGCTGTTCTGCTCCCTCCGGTCGCGACTCTGGGGTCCTCAGGACCAAGGACCGCCCCCAAAGCACCCTTGGAGTGACCTCCAGGCCGGGGGTGACACTAGGGTCGGCCGTGTTCCTGCGAAGCCCCCATTCCCTCCCTTCATTCTCCTCCGCTTCCCCCCAATACTGAGACGCACGACCAGGCTCCCTCCATCCTCATCCATTTATTGGGGGTCCCGGGTGGAATCGTAAGAGGGTGCAGGGGAAGGGGAGGGCTCGAAGCCTGCCCTGGGGGTCGGGAGGCATCCTCAGCGGTACTTCTCGGTCAGGACGCGGGACACAATGGACAGGAACTTGTCCCAGGCAGCGTGCGCGTCGGCCGTGAAGTCGGCAGGGAAGTGCGAAGCCACCGTGACCAGCAGGCAGTGGGACAGCAGCTGGGGCGACAGGGCGGCTCAGGGCGGGCGCGGCGCGAGCGGCGGGCACCCAGCCCCGCCCCCGGACCCCGCCCCGCCCCGGGCCCCGCCCCGCGCCCACCTTGAAGTTGACCGGGTCCACGCGCAGCACGTAGGCGTGCAGCTCGCTCAGCTTGGAGAGGGCGCCCGCCACGTTGTCGATGCTCTTGACCGCGTCGCCCACGGCGGCCACCACTTTGGAGCCGTGCGCGCGCAGCTGCGCGGAGCCCGCATGCAGGTCGAAGTGCGGGAAGTAGGTCTTGGTCTGGGGGTAGCTGGAGAAGAGCCTGCGGGCGGGGCGGGCCGGGGCACGTCACGTTTGCACGCGGGAGTTAAAACGTAAATATTAGGGCAAAAAATGCAACTTGACCCCAATATGAACATTTTAAAGACAGACAGGATCGGTATTGCGGACTTCAGCTGTTGCCCCGGCTCCAGTATGGCCCGGCCCACCTCACCCTCACCGCCCCGTCCTCCAGTCATTCGTCCCTTCCTTCACTCACTCATTCAGTCAGCAATGATTGTGGAGACCTGGGTGCTGGGCGCGGAGGGAGAGACACAATCGACCCTCATCACCCTCCCCATTCCCCTCCTCTTCCTGCCCGCTGACCACCGTGCACCCGCCTCACCGCTGCTCATGCTTACTGAACCTGCATATGTCCCCTCCTCACTGTCCCCTCCTCAGTGTCACCTCCTCACTGTCCCTCCTCACTGTCCCCTCCTCAGTGACCATCCTCAGTGTCACCTCCTCACGGTCTCCTCCTCACTGACCCCTCCTCACTGACCATCCTCAGTGTCACCTCCTCACGGTCCCCTCCTCACTGACCATCCTCAGTGTCCCCTCGTCACTGTCCCCTCCTCACTGACCCCTCCTCACTGACCCCTCCTCACTGACCATCCTCAGTGTCACCTCCTCACGGTCCCCTCCTCACTGACCATCCTCAGTGTCCCCTCCACACTGACCCCTCCTCACTGACCCTTCCTCACTGACCCTCCTCACTGTCCCCTCCTCACTGACCCTCCTCGCTGACCCATCCTCCCTGACCCCTCCTACTGACCCCTGTCCTCACTGACCCACACTGTCCCCTACCAGGCTCCATCCCTCCCACCTGGCGCTCACCTCTCCAGGGCCTCGGTGCCGATGATGTCTGCCTGTGTGGAGATCTTGCCCCACATGGACACGACTATGGTCCTCTCAGCCCTGGTCAGAGACATGGTGGCGGCTGAGTGGGAGCTGGGCGTGCTGAGAACTGGCGTCCGTGGTGCTCAGCCCCCAGGGTCCCCTTATATACGTGGAGCCAGGGTGGGGGCCAGGCTGTGGTCATCGCTGGGAGAGGGGAGGGGGCCATGGGGGGTGGGTCTCTTATCAGATCCAGTGACAGTGGGCAGTCAGGGCCCGGTGGGCCTGGTGGGGTGAGGGGCTATCACTCCGGCTGCCCTTGCTGGGCCTTAGAGGGGGCGTTGGCTGCAACCTGACCAGACTCCAGGGGAGATAGGGGCCCAGGCAGCCCAGTGCCGCACTCCCCTTGTCCGTTTCAGAATTACAAAATGGGAGAAGCCAGAGGAGCAGTGCCCACACACCCTCCTCGGCTGGCCTGTGCCCGTGCTGCCTGCATTGCTCCTCGGTGGGTCCTGTGGCTGGACCCACGTGCCAGCACCCCACCCCCACACCCCCCTCCCCCCAGACACTGGCTCTAGGATCCCTGGGTTTCCTCCAGGAAAGCAATGGTTTTGCCAAGTGGGCCCTGAGGAGAGAGGTGCTGACTGGTCCTGTTCCCGAAAAGCTGGAGGAGGTGGCCAGTCAGTAAGAGAATCCTAATGTCATGTGCTTTTGGGGACTGCTCTGTTGCTCACCATGTTATAATTTCAACATAATGAGGCAAATATGCCTTTTAATTTTATTTCAACATACAATACAGCTGATTTTTTTAATGTACTGCTCTGTGAATTTTGACACGTGTGTAGATTTGTGTAACCCCACCACAGTCAGGACACACAACAGCTCTATCAGCCCCAAAACTCCCACAGGCTGCCCCTTTGCAGTCTCACCCTCCTCTGTCCTCTAAACCCTGACAACCACTATAATTCTGTCTTTTTCAAGAATATCCTATAAATGGAACCATGCGGCATGTCATCTTGTAGGACTGGCTTCTTTTACTTAGAGTAATACCCTTGAGATCCGTGCATGTTATTGCCTGTATCAGTAGTTGGCTTCCTTTTATTGCAGAGTAGTACTCCACGGTACTAATATTCATTCATTCTCCCACTCAGACATGTGGGCATTTTCCAGTTTGGGGCTATTACAAATAAAGCTGCTATGAACATTCTTGTGTAGGTCTTTATGTGAACATAAGTTTTTATTTCTCTGGGATGATACCATATCTAGGAGTAAGATTGTTGGTTCATGCGCTAAGTGTATGTTTAACTTTGTAAGAAACCACTAAACTGTTTTCCAGAGTGGCTTTACCATTTTGCATTCCACTCAGCAATGAAGGGAAGTCCTAGTTTCCGTGCATCTTTTTCAGCATCTTTACATGTTAGTAGTTCTGACGGTTGGTTGTGAGACAATATATCATTGTGGCTTCAATTTGCGTTTCCCTGATGGCCAGTGATGTGGAGTGTCTTTTCACGTGCTTATTTGCCATCCCTGTAGTCTCTTTTTAATTAATTAATTAATTAATTAATTAATTAATTTTTGGCTGCGCTGGGTCTTCGCTGCTGTGCGCAGGCTTTCTCTTGTTGTGGTGAGCGGGGGCTACTCTTCATTGCAGTGCACGGGCTTCTCATTGCGGTGGCTTCTCTTGTTGTGGAGCACGGGCTCTAGGCACGCAGGCTTCAGTAGTTGTGGCTCGCAGGCTCTAGAGTGCAGGCTCAGTAGTTGTGGCGCATGGGCTTAGTTGCTCCACTGCATGTGGGATCTTCCCGGACCAGGGCTCGAACCTGTGTCCCCTGCATTGGCAGGCGGATTCTTAACCACTGCACCACCAGGGAAGTCCCATATATTCTCTTTGGTGAAATATCTCTTCTGGTCTTTTGACCATTTTTAAATTGGGTTGTTTGTTTTCTTATTGTTGAATTTTGAGAGTTCTGTATATATTCTGGATGCAATCCTTTGTCAGATATGCAATTTGCAAATATTTTCTCCTAGTTTGTAGCTTGTCACTTCATCCTCTTAATAGTGTCATTTGCGGAGCCAAAGTTTTATTTTTGATGAAGTATAATTTATCAAGTTTTTCTCTTAAGATTCATGTTTTTAGAGTCATACCTGAGAATTCTTTGCCTAATCCCAGGTCACAAAGACTTTTATCTATGGTTTCTTCTAAATGTTTCATAGTTTATATTTTACACTTAGATCCATGATCCATTTTGAGATAATTTTTGTATGAAGTGTGAGGTTTATGTCCGGGTTTTTTTTTCTTTGCCTATGAGTGTTCAATTTTTCCAACACCTTTTGTTGAAAACACTATACTTTCTCTATTGAATTGCCTTCTCTAATTCATTTGTAAAAGATTAATTCGACATATTTCTGCAGGTCTATTTCTGTACTCTCTATTTTGTTCCATTGATCTATGTATCTATCCTTCACCAAAATCACACTGTGTTTATTACTGTAAACTTTATGTTCGGTCTTAAAATTAGATCCTGTCCCAAGAATGGGAGAAAACATTTGCAAATCATACATCTGTTAAGGGACTGATCCACAATGAAAAAAAATCTTACAACTCAAAAATAGAGACAAAAAACTAATTGAAAACTGGGCAAAGAACTTTAATAGACGTTACTCTAAAGAAGACATACAGATGTCCAATAAGCCAATAAGCAATAAGAGATGCTCAGCATCGTTACTCATTAGGGAAATGCAAATCAAAACCAAAAAGAGCGCACTCACTATAATCAAAACCCCTAACCCTGAACTCTAGCCCTAACCTTACCTACACCTATTAGAATGGCTATATTTAAAAGACAAATGACAAGTGTTGGTGAGGAGGTGGTGAAATTGGAATCTTTAGACACTACTGGTGGGAATGTAAAATGGTGCAGCTACTGTGGAAGACAGCCTGGCAGTTCCTCAAAAGGTTAAACATAGAGTCACCACGTGACCCCAGCAATTCCATTCCTTGGTATATACCCAATAAAATGAAAACATACATCCACTCAAAAACTTGTACTGTGTTCGTAGCACCACTATTTATGACAGTCAAAAAGTGCAAAAAACCCAAATGTCCTTCAACTGATGAATGGGTGAATCAAACATGGTATAATCTATGCAATGGAATAGTATTCTGTCATAAAAAGGAACAAAGTACTGATACATAAATGAACCTTGAAAAAATACATATTGTGGGACTTCCCTAAGTGGCACAGTGGTTAAGAATCCACCTGCCAATGCAGGGGACACAGGTTTGATCCCTGGTCTGGGAAGAGCCCACATGCCGTGGAGCTAAGCCCATGTGCCACAACTCCTGAGCCTGTGCTCTAGAGCCCACGAGCCACAACTACTGAAGCCCACACACCCTAAAGCCCACATGCCGCAACTGCTGAGCCCACATGCCACAACTACTGAAGCCCATGTTCTCTAGGGCCCGTGTACTGCAACTACTGAGCCTGAGTGCTGCAACTACTGAAGCCCGCAGGCCTAGAGCCTGTGCTCCACAACAAGAGAAGCCACCGCAATGAGAAGCCCGTGCACCACAATGAAGAGTAGCCTCCACTTGCTGCAACTAGAGAAAGCCCGAATGCAGCAACGAAGACCCACCACGGACAAAAAAAATTAAAAATACATATTGTATGATTCCATTTATATAAATGTCAAGGACAGGCAAATCCTTAGAGACAGAAAGTAGATTAGGTTGTCTGGGGCCGGGGTAGTTGGGGGGTGTGACTGCTAATGCGGATGGGGTTCCTTTTGGGGTGATGAAAACGTTCTAAAATTGCGCTGATGGCTGCATAACTCTCTGAATATACTAAAACCCATTGAATTGCACACTTTAAATGGGTGGAATATATGGTATGTGAATTTTATCTAAATAAAGGTGTTAAAAGACTGGGTGATGTCATTCCTCCCTCATTATTCTTTTCCAAAATGGTTTTAGTGATTCTGGTTCCTTTGCCTTTCCATATGAATTTTGGAGTTAGTCAAAGAGTTACCTGCACAAAAGCCTATTAGACTTTTTACAGAATGGGTAAACGTTTCCCGCGTGGAAAGTTCTGATCACAGATATGTTGCTGAACTATTCTTAGAGAAAATTGTGAGGCTCAGACAAGCCCTCTGATTGGAAAACGTGTACAAGAATAAGCAAGGATCGAGCACCTTCTGTATGCCAGACACTGTGCTTGGCACGTTATTGTGCCATGATGTTGGTCTCTTCTACGCCCAAGCCGGGCTTGATGGGAGTGTGGAGGTTTGAGTGCAGGAGCTGAGTCCAATGGACGCCTCCCCACTGCTGAGCAGACAGGGCAGGGATCTCACCCGGGCTGTTGGTGCCTGTCTGTGGCCTGGAGGTCGAGTCTGCCTTCATGGAAGCCCCTTCCAGGTCTCTCCCTACTTACATTTCACAGCTGTCCCCCTCTTCTACTGTGACAGGGTCGCCCTCTCCCAGGGAGGCGCTCACCCTCCACTGGCCTTAGGCTTGTTGCTACCTCTCCTGGCAGTGCTGACTCCAGGGCCCCAGGTGTTCACAGGGAGTGCGGTTTTGCCTCTCTGGGTTCGTTCCAGAATGGGATGAGCCCGGCCCTCCCCAGTCACCTCTGGCTGTTGCTTGGTTCAGAAGGAAACTCCAGGGCCACCGCCAGCATATGGGCCTTCCATAAGGGTATGTAAGGCTGATCCTGAGGCTTCAGCTCCTAGAAAGGAGAGGTGTCAGCAGGGAGACAGACAGAGACAGATGGACAGACTGGCAGAGAAAACAGACTGAGCGAGGGAGACAGAGGAGGCTGAGCGCCAGGTGGAAGGTCACGCAGAGGGAGGGAGTCTGGAGGTCCTGGGTGAGGCTGGAGCGGGCCTGCCAGGCGAAGGTATTAGGTCTGCCAGAGGGGGAGGCACAGTGGGGTCTCAGTGAGGGATGTGTCTGGGAGAAGCCCCCCAGCTGCAGCGTCTGGGGTCTGTGGCCAGGAGCCAGTGCGGGAGGTAATGAGTGCGGACTCTAGGCCTCCCACTATGGGGCCGGTCCTCCCCTCCTCTCCGGCCTCAGGGCCTCCTGCTACTCTCCTGGCAGCACTTCCCCCCATCCTTGGCCTCCATAGGAGAGGGAACCACAGGAAGCCACTTTGTTTCTGAAACGACCAAGCCCTGCAAAGCATTGGTGTGGGCAGGGGTCCTTTTCTTTTTTTACTTTTTTCATTGTAAAATATAGCACAAGATTACATCATAGCCTAATGAATTACGTCATAGCCTAATTAATTATTATAAGGCACATCTCAGCACCCCAATCCTCCCCAAGGGTGACCCCTACCCTGACTTACCTTCTTGCTTTTCAATAACTTTTTTAACATTTTATTTATTTAGTTAGTTAGTTTTGGCTGCGTTGGGTCTTCGTTGCAGTGTGTGGGCTTCTCACTGTGGTGGCTTCTCTTGTTGAGGAGTACAGACTCTAGGCTCGCGAGCTTCAGTAGTTGTGGCTCGCGGGCTCTAGAGCACAGGCTCAGTAGTCGTGGCTCTGCGGCACGTGAGATCTTCCCGGACCAGGGCTCGAACCTGTGTCCCCTGCATTGGCAGGTGGATTCTTAACCACTGCGCCACCAGGGAAGTCCTTCAATAACTTTTTACTACCCAGACATGTGTCCTTAAGCACTTTAGTTGGTTTTGCCTGATTTTGGCCTTCAGGTACATGAAACAGTACAGTGTCTTCTGTCACCCATGTTTGTGACATGCCAGAGATGCTGTGGGTGTTCATTGTCATCTCTGTGTTGTATTTCCTTGTAGGAGCATATCACAAAGTTACGCAGGGTACTGGGGAATGGACATTTGGGTTGTTTAGTTCTTGGTTGTTGTGAATGATGCTGCAGTGAACATTCTGTCAGATATATTCCTAGGAGTGGGGCTGCTGCGTCTAGGGCATGGGAATTCTCAGCTTCAGTAATTAATGCCATACCGCTTTCTGGAGCAGCTGTACCACCTTGCATTCCCCTAGTGATGGTTGAGTTCCTCTTTCTCCACATCCTTACAAATGTTTGCTGTGGTAGGTCTCCTGGTCTCAAATTTTAGCTATTCTGGTGGGTGGGTATTAGTTTCTCATGTGGTCTTAATTTGCACTTACCTAACACTGATGAGCTTGGGCCCCTGTTCACATATTTGCTGTCCTTTGGATTTCCTCTTTTTTGAAGTTTCCAAGTCATGGCCATTTTTCTCTGTGTTGCCAGTCTTATTGATTTACAGGAATTTTAAAAATATTCTGGATATAAGTTCTTTGTCAGTTTCATGTGTCTTATATCCCCCAGGTCTGTACCTTGCCTGAAGCCTCTTAGCACTGTTTTTGAAAGGAAGTTTATAATTTTAATGCAATAAAATGTAGTGATTTGTAAAATTGGGTTTAAAAATGTTGTACCTTTCTATACTCAACAGCCAAAAGGTGGAAACAACCCAAATGTCCATCAGTGGAGGAATGGATCAACAAATCATGATACTTCCATACAATGAGATACTATTCAGCCATAAAAATGAAGTACCAACACACCCTGACATGGATGAACCTTGAGAACATTATACGAAGTGGAAGAGGCCAGATGTGAAAGGCCACACATATTGTGTGATTCTACTTATATGAAGCATCCAGAACAGGCAAATCCAAAGAGACAGAAAGTGGATGAGTGGATGCCAGGGTCTGGGGGGAGGGCAATGGGGAGGATGGGGAATGATGAAAATATTCTGGAACTAGTTAGTGATGATGGTTGCATCCATTACGAATATACGAAATGCCACTGAATTAACTGTTCACTTTCAAATGGTTAATTTTGCGTCGTGCAAATTTTACCTCAATTTTTTAAAAAAGTGGAATAAGCGTTGGACTGAAGGCTTCAGTGAAGTGAACCTTCTGTATTACTTTTCTAAGAACTTTACTGTTTGGTCCTTTGAGCCGGGCAACAGTCCACCTTGGACTGATTTTGTGTGGTGTGAGGTGAGGTCTGTTGTGTGGCCCTAGCTAACATTTACCAAGTGCTTTCTAAGTCCTGGGCATAGACCGATACTCTTCATGTTGGGTATTTGACCCTCACAGCTCTGTGAGAGAAGTTTTATTTTATTATCATGACATGTTTTAAGATAAGGAAACAGAGGCTCGGGAAGGTTACGAAACACGTTCAGTTTCAGTGGAGGGGGACCAGCCCCAGTGGGCAGAGGAGACCAAGTTTTGTTGTGGGCAAGGTCTTCTGTCTCTAGGCCTTGCATTCCCCGCCGAAAACAAGAGGGGCCCGAGCCTGTGCAGGACTTCAGGGTGCTGAAACCTGCTGGCCTCTGGGCCGAATTCCAAGCCCCAAGCTTGTTCTGAGCTTGTGTAGCTGGGGCTGAGTTCAGAGGGCCCTGGTCTCAGCAGAAGACTGAAGAGGGATCTGCATACCCTCACCAGAAAGCAGCCCCTGGGTGACCCTGGGCAGGGTCAGGTAACTTGTGAGCCCCAGTTTCCCTGGTTTAACCTCGGGTGGGGGTTAGAATAGCCTCCACCTCACTCTTAGGAGGGATGAGCTGTCACCATGTGACCTTGAGACACGGCAGCATGAATTCAAGATTATCGTGGTTCCTATTGTAGGTGAATGATTCTTTCTGGGCAGAGATGGTGGAGATGTCAAGGTGGGTCTGAGATAGGGTCTGTGAGCCCCGCCTGGCCCTCTGGCAGTGGTGGCTCTATCAGGCCCAGACCAAGTGGCAGGACTGATAAGGCCTGGCCATCCAAGGAGCCTCCTGGCCCTGTCCCGGGGAGTAGGGGGAGAACCCAGGCTGGGAGGAAAGGTCAAGAGTTTCAGTTTCCAAGAATCCACTTACCTTCCAAAAAGCAGGTTACTACAGAGAGTTATCTAAATTTAAAATGAGGACTTAGAGGTGAGGGGTGCTGGCAGGGAAGAGTCTGAAGACATACCCTGCAGGGAGCAGAGGCTGGGCCTGGGCACGTCATTGTTCAGGAGACCATTTGTTCCCACTGCTGTTACTGGTGGGGAACCTGAGGCCCAAAGTAGGGCCAGCCTACCCTCGGTCCCTCTGGCTGCCGGCACCAGGCTGGATTGGCCAGGGAGTGACCGTGAGCCCTGGCTTCCCTAACAGCCCAGTGAGGCAGACAGACAGACAGACATGGACTGAGATGCTGCCAGTGAGGGTGATGTGGGATTCAGACCCTGCTTTCTCCAGTCCAGCCCTCGACAGCCCTGCACCTGGGCCTTGGGAAGGGTTGTATCCTATATCTGGGACCTCCGGGAGCAGGGATCCTGGTGAGCTCCCATCACCATTCATTGATTCCAGTGCTTGTTACAATAAAAAGACATTAGCCACACAGCCAGAAAAATAAACAATGGATGCTTTTGTGAAGGTTGCTAGCAGGGAGCGGGCCCTAAGGGGGTAATTGAGGAATAGTGGTTTCTCCATGTCTGGGCCTTCCCCCAGCCTAAGGACAGCCAGGTTCTGGGGCCATAGGACCATCCAATGGGCAGCAGCATGTCCAGGGAAGTCGGAGGAAGGAGGCCTGAGTCGGAGTCCTGGTTCTTATGTCTGGGCACACGCAGAGTCCCAGCACCCCTGTGGGGTGGCCCCCATTACCACAGCTAGCCCATCTACCCAGCTCTCCCAGCCTCACATCCTGCTCCTGTGCCCTTGTTTCCATTCTGGGGACATTCATGGGAACTGGGGGGAGAACTCAGAAAACTTTTGATGATACATAAAATCAATATATTCTAGAGTGGGAAAAGGCTTGCAGAATCTGTAACAGAGGGTAACTAACCCTCACAAAATAAAAATACATCAAAGAAGGACAAACAACCCAAAAGGAAACATGAAGGCAATTCTTAGGCTCTGGCAAATAATCAAGTGATACAGTTAGTTCTGCTCCTCAGTAATAAAAAAATGCAACGTAAGACACTATTTCCTTTTTTTTGAAATTTTGGGAAAAAATAAAGTCCATGCTATGTAGCCCTGGGCAGGGCAATATGTTGGTGGGCAACGTCTGAGACACTTCAAATGCATGTACCCGTTATCCTGGCAGATTCAACCCATGAATCTGCCCTGCAAAATACACGTTTGTGTCATCTCAGTGCAAGAGGTTACTTTGGCAATGAAAATCTCATTCCTTAGCCCATTGGTTACTTTCTCATGCATCTGATGTGCTTGAAAAGATTCGGAAACAGTTGCAGTAGACTCTTCACTACAGTAATCTCTGGGGGAAGACTGAGATGGGGTGGGTGGGGTGATTTTTTTTTTTACTTTTTAAAAACAGCTGTATTCTGAGATAGAATTCACATATCATACATTCCACCCATTTAAAGTGTGAAATTCAGCGGGTTTTAGTATATTCAGAGTTATGTGAACATCACCACAATTTTAGAACATTTTCATCGCCCAAAAGAAACCCCATCCCCATTAGCAGCCACACCCCCCAACTACCCCGGCCCCAGACAACTTAATCTACTTTCTGTCTCTAAGGATTTGCCTATTCTGGACATTTATATAAATGGAATCATACAGTATCTATTTTTTCAAGGTTCACTCATGTATCGGTATTTTGTTCCTTTTTATGACTGAATACTATTCCATTGCATGGATTATACCTTATTGGATTCACCCATTCATCAGTTGGAGGACAGTTGGGTTATTTGCACTTTTTGGCTATTATGAATAGTGGTGCTATGAACACAGTACAAGTTTTTGAGTGGATGTATGTTTTAATTTTATTGGGTATATACTAAGGAATGGAATTGCTGGGTCATATCGGAACTCTTATGTTTAAACTTTTGAGGAACTGCTAGGCTGTCTTCCACAGTAGCTGCACCATTTTACATTCCCACCAGCAGTGTCTCAAGATACCAATTTCACCAACACTTGTCATTTTTCTTTTGGATTATAGCCATCCTAGTGGGTGTGATGTGTTCTCTTTCTGGTTCTGATTTGCGTTTCTCTAACGAGGAATGACGTTTGAGCATCTTTTCACGTACTTCCAGGCTACTTGTCTATATTTCTTGGGGAAATATCTATTCACGTCTTTTGCCCACTTCTCAGTTGGCTACTTGTCTTTTTCTTGTAGAGTTGTAAGAGTTTGATATATATATATTCTGGATACAATTCCCTCATCAGATATATGACTTGCAAACATTTTCTCACGGTTCGTGAGCGCTCTTTTAACTTTGTTGGTCTTGTCCTTTGAAGCACAAAATCTCGCAACTCTATTCAGGCCAATTAACTTCTTCTTTGGTCGCTCGTGCACTTGGTGTCGTATTTAAGAAACCTCTGCCTAGCCCCAGGTCACGAGGACTTACCCCCGTGTTTTCTCCTAAGAGTTTTACAGGGTCAGCTCTTACATTTAGGTCCGTGATCCACTGAAGTAATTTTTTTTTTTTTACTTTTTTATTTTTAGTACTTTATGTTTCTAAAAAAGAACTTTCTGCCCAAAGCAAGTGTTCCTTTTATAACGAAGAAAGCAACATTTAGAGAAAGAGTCCTTGAACCGGACGGCTAAGCCGGCCGCACCCTTCCGCTAGCATTCCCGCTGGTTCTTCTCCCCACTGCAGAAAAATGCCGCCCCCCGCATGCGCGCGAGCACAGCGCCCAGAGACTGCCTCGCGCCTGCGCACACGGCAGCCTACGCCTGCGCAAACTCCTTCGGTCTGCGCGCAGGCATCTTCTGCGCGTTTGCCCCGTGCTGTCGCGCGAGTCTCGTGAGCGTCGCCGGCCGCGTTAGGGGGCGCCTGGGTTGCGTCACTGTCGCGCGGGCGGCGTCGGCCTGGCTCCCCTCGCCCCCCGCCCCCAACCAGTCCTCAGAGCTCTCTGTCCCGCGTCCCCGGCCCGTCCTCCTGGGGGTCCCCACCTCCCCGTCCCGGCCTTGGCCCCGGCCCGACCCCTCCCCAGGCCCCCGGCGGGATGGGGGACAACACCAGCCCCATCAGCGTGATTCTGGTGAGCTCGGGGAGCCGGGGCAATAAGCTGCTGTTCAGGTACCCCTTCCAGAGGAGCCAGGAGCACCCGGCGTCCCAGACAAGTAAGTGGGCGCCGGGCGGAGGGCCTGACGCCGCCTCCCTCGCCGTTAGCGGAGATGTCGTTTCCTTTTTCCTTCTCCTTATCGTACAGGCGGTGCCTTCTCATCACAAGAGTGTTGGGGAAGGATAGAAAAGTAAAAAGAAGCAGGGAAAAAAAAAATCACTCATAGTTTTAGCATGCCAAAGCCACTCCTGCTAACGTTTCATCGGTGTCTCTGGCCTTTTAAAAGAGCTAAAGCACCGTATGAATGTATTCAGCTTGGATAAAGTAGGAAATACAGGTACATCGGAAGTTTTCTTTGACCGCTTCCCCCCAGTTCTGCTGCTCCTCCCCCGCTTGCAGGGATAACCACTTACCATGTTCATAATTGTTCCTCCTGTACATAGACACCAAATATACCTCCATAGAAAAATAGTTTATTGCTTTGGGTTTTTCTCCCTCTCACATAGATGTATTGTTCTCAGTCGCTCTTTTTTCCATTGGACCATCTGCCTTGGAGCATTTTCCAACCTAGTAAACAGATAACCTCCGTTTTTGTTTGTACACAGCTGCCTGGTAAGAACATGCCCTTTCCCTATGGATGGAAGTGTAGCTTACTTGCAGTTTTTCACTATCATGAATGTTCAATTTGTAATTTATGTGATTTTAAAAATTACTTTTTAAAAAAAATAAATTTATTTATTTCATTTATTTTATTTTTGGCTGTGTTGGGTCTTTGTTGCTGCACGCCGGCTTTCTCTAGTCATGGCGAGCGGGGGCTGCTCTTCATTGCGGCGCGCGGGCTTCTCATTGTGGTGGCTTCTCTTGTTGTGGAGTACGGTCTGTAGGCACGTGGACTTAAGTAGTTGTGGCACGCGGGTCCAGTAGTTGTTGCTCGTGGGCTCTAGAGCGCAGGCTCAGTAGTTGCAGCGTGAGGGCTTAGTTGCTCCGTGGCATGTGGGATCTTCCTGGACCAGGGCTCGAACCCGTGTCCCTTGCAGTGGCAGGCAGATTCTTAACCACTGCACCACCAGGGAAGCCCTAAAAATTGCTTTTAAGTTTGTTACTATGGTACAAAGTTTTAAAGGTACAAACGGATTTAGATTATGAAATGAAAGTTCTTTCATCGATCCCAGCCACCCACATCCCCTTGTAGGGTCACGTGCTGTTACCATTTTCTTGTGCATCTTTCCGAAACCTTCTGTATAAATACAAGCATATACATGCATTGTTTTATTTTCTAAACACAAGTGAGCACACGATTCACACTGTTCTGCCCTGTTTTCATTTTCACTTTACATCTTGGATTATAGATTCAGAATTATCAGAATCATGGGAGGAACTTGCTGTGATTTAGTCATCCAGTCTTCTGTTGATGGGCATTTAAGTTGTTTCCAATCTTTTGCTAATACAGTGTGAATGTCCTTTATGGATATATATTTTCATTCTGCAGAATATATGATCGAGTCACAGAAATGGGGTGTTTGTATCCAAGGGATAATCCGCTATGTATTTCTTTTTAATTTATTTTATTTTTGGCTGCGTTGGGTCTTTTGTTGCTGCACGCGGGCTTTTCTCTAGCTGTGGCGAGCAGGGGCTACTCTTCGCTGCGGTGCATGGGCCTCTCATTGTGGTGGCTTCTCTTGTTGCGGAGCACGGGCTCTAGGCACGCAGGCTTCAGTAGTTGTGGCTCGTGGGCTCCAGAGCGCAGGCTCAGTAGTTGTGGCGCACGGGCTTAGTTGCTCCGCGGCATGTGGGATCCTCCTGGGCCAGGGCTCAAACCCGTGTCCCCTGCACTGGCAGGCGGATTCCCACCCACTGTGCCACCAGGGAAGCCCCTCCGCTATGTATTTTTTTTAAAATTTTTTTTAATTTTAATTTTTTTAATTTATTTATGGCTGTGTTGGGTCTTCGTTTCTGTGCGAGGGCTTTCTCTAGTTGTGGCAAGCGGGGACCACTCTTCATCGCGGTGCGCAGGCCTCTAACTATCGCGGCCTCTCTTGTTGCGGAGCACAGGCTCCAGATGCACAGGCTCAGTAATTGTGGCTTACGGGCCCAGTTGCTCCGTGGCATGTGGGATCTTCCCAGACCAGGGCTCGAACCTGTGTCCCCTGCATTGGCAGGCAGATTCTCAACCACTGCGCCACCAGGGAAGCCCTGTATTTTTAATAGATCGGATTTTTCTATGTTTGTTAATGAGATAGGTGAAAAAGTGTATCTGAAAGTAGTTTTTATGGGCATTTGCCTTCCAGCTGAGAGTGATCATGTTTTCTTGTTTTCAAAGCCATTTGGATTTCCTTTTTAGTGAACCACCTATTCATAACCTTTGCCTAATTTCCTCTTGGATTGCTTGATTTTTTTTCTTTACAGATTTGAAGGCGTTTTTTATATATTTAGGATAAAGATACACCTTTTTGACAAAGCTGTACATATTTAGCCAGTTAGCCTCTGAGTTTTGATTTTTATGGAGTCAAGTTTTCAGTCTGTTCTTTCGTGGTTTCTGAGTTTTGTTACACATAGGAAGGCCTGCTCTCCAAGATTATTAACAAAAGGAGTCTCTCTTGTTTTCCCGTGGAATGTTTATCTTCTTGTGTTTAAAATGTGTTTCTTTTGGTGTAAGGTGAAGGCTCCTCCCTGGAGCTGGTATTTTCTGGGCACTTGCTGAGAGTTGTGTGTGTGCCCCCATTTGCCTCCTGGAGCCCTGTGGAGCGGGCGCTGTGATGGATGAGGAAGGGTGTGGGAACATGTGGCCCACACATGGCTGGAGAGGGGTTGGCTCAGAGTCAGTATAATTTTCTCTTCCGTGTGTCTGCCTGGTCCCAGCATCATTTTATGGACTGATTCACGTTGCCCTCCTGATTAGTTTTGCTGCCTTCATGGCATACTAAATTCCCATGTTTATTTGAGTTTGTTTTCTGACTTTTCTTACCTCTCCCAGTAATCTATCTATCTATGTGTGGGTTCCACACAGATGAATTATTGTAACTTTATACTGTGTTATACCATCAGGTAGGATTTGTCATTTATCATCACTTTTCTTCTTCAGCATCATCCTGGCGTTTCTGCCTGCTTTCCTGGTAAACATTAGTAGTGACTGTGTTAGGCCCCACTCCCAAGCCATTGCTGTTGTTTTGGGGGTCACATTAAACATGGTGATTAAATGGGGAGAATGGGATCTTTATGTTGAATCTTCTCATTCAGGAACATAGTCTGTCCTCTTTTCATTCTCGTCACCCTTGTTAGCATATCTGTTTTCTTCTTGGGCCTCTTGTACATGAAAAACTTGCTTGTGATAAATGTCCTTAAGTCTTTAAACTTTATTATTTGGGTAAGATATTGTTGTTTTTGTATATGAAGGATATTGCTGTATAGACATTTAAAAATTCTTTCTTTTGCCTTTGCTTTTTCCAACCTAGTTGCCAGCATACACTGAGAGCGTGTGTGTGCGCATGCACGCATATATATATAATCCCTTTTTTTTTTTTTAACTTAACATAGTAGCAAGAGCATTTCCCATGTTATCACAACTTCTTGGAAACTATAATTTAAAACTTTTTTTTTGTGGCCGCGCCACGTGACATGCAGGATCTGAGTTCCCCAACCAGGGATTGAACCCACGCCCCCTGCAGTGGAAGCACAGAGTCTTAACCACTGGACCGCCAGGGAAGTCCCAGTACCACACTGTTTTGATTACTGTAGCTTTGTAGTATTGTCTGAAGTCTGGGAAGGTTATGCCTCCAGCTCCGTTCTTTTTTCTCAGGATTGCTTTGGCAATTCTGGGTCTTTTATGGTTCCATATAAATTTTAGGATTATATGTTCTAGTTCTGTGAAAAATATCATGGGTAATTTGATAGAGATTGCATTAAATCTGTAGATTGCTTTGAGTAGTATGGCCATTTTAACAATATTAATTTTTCCAATCCAAGAGCAGAATCCATCACTTTTAATGGTTCAACAACCTTACTGTATGTGGATGGATCCTGTTTTCTTAGCTATTCTCCCCTTTTTACCTTCACTCAGGTAAGCCTCGTAGCAGATACGCTGTCAACAGCACCAGAGAGCATGCCGAGGACCAGGACGGCGACTCCAGGTATGGGCTCTGCAGTCACTCTCCGTGGCAGGACTGGTCCTCCCATTGACCCAGATGTTTTCTCCCCTGAGAAACCCCGTGTTCTCTTTTCCACTTGGTGGGTGTTTCAGGCAGACACAGGTGGGGATTGTGTTGCCAGTCTCTGGCTTTCTGCATAATTCAGTTTCATGGTCCTGCTGTGGGCTGTGTGGTTGGTAGGGCAGGTTGGAGAACAGATGAGGCCGTGTCGCTGCAGGATGTTTATCTCCCATGAGAGGAACGTGCAGGACGGCAGATCCCGGTGCTGTCCTCAGACCCTAGTCGTCAAGCACGTGTCCAGAGGTCAAATGTAGGTGCTTAGGTGCAGCACAGCCTGTCCAGGTGGTGAGGTGGCCTGAGAGCCAGGGCTGTTGTGACCCTTGCTTTTTAGGGCCCGGATGAAAGGCAGGTCCTGTTCTTTCCTGTGCATGCTACCCCTCTTCTCTCTGGGAAGTGCTTTCTGGGTGGCAACCTTGAGAAATGACCACTTCTGCCTTCTTATGTTCATTTTAAAGCTTAATGAATGGTAACTCAGGCCCAGATGAAGAAGAAGAGATTGTAAATTGCCAGTCCTGCGTGAGGTAATGTCCGTGGGAAAGTCGCTGAGGTCCCCATGCTGGGCCCTCGCCGTGCAGTGTGTTAGTACGGTTTCCCTCAGTTCTCCGACATGGCACCGTGCCTGCCATAGCGCTGTGTACTTCCAAGAGTGGTTTGTATCCCTTTGTGTAAGGATGTCAGGGGCCTCTGGCATGACCAGTGACTACCTCTGAGGGGAGTGGGTTCTGGAAGAGGGACCAGTGGTGGGGGGTGCTGCTGGATATCCTGTGGGTCATCCTGCTTGACTTAGAGGCCTGTGGATGTCATGTCCTTTAAAGATGGCAACAGGGAACAAACTCTTGTTTGTGAGGCACATAGAAAGCTTTTGCCCCTGCACACCCCCTGAGTGCATTTTGTCCCCGACCTGTGTCATGGAGAGTTCAGAGCAGGGCTGGCCACCTGCCTGCTCCGTGACGTGAGGCTCGGGCTCCTGAAGGCTCAGAAAGAGTTCTTGGAACAGTCTGTAAGGAGGACCGGCAACACCTAATTGCTGCAGTTACTTTTCAGAGGCTTGTAATAAAATGACCATGAGGATGTTTTCTGGGGAATTCATTCTGTATTTAGCATAATGAAGAGAGGAAACCAGGGGAAGGGAATAAGACACTGTGGGTCTTTCGGGACCCCAGACATCCTTGTTCCCTAAGGAGAACAAGCTGGTCTCTTTAGACGTTCATTAAACTGAAGAATGCCTCTATTTGGTCATTTCAACACATTGTAGCACCTGGTGATCCCACTCCCCACCCCACACCTGCAGAGGTGCAGGTCAGTACCCCCAGGGGCCCGGCTGCATTTTGTCCTACAGACCTGCCAAGCTCCTGCTCTTGCCCTGGCACCGGGGGGGCCCTGTCCCAGCCCAGACATCTTCCCGGAGCCACGCAGTGACGGTGCCTCACAGCCATTCTCCATTTTCCTTAGTTGTCATTTTCAGAGGTGCTTTTTCTTCTGCAGCTGATGGAACGTTCCTGCTTGTCAGTTTGCCAGGTCAGAGGCACATTAATAGGGCTGATGGGTCGCCTCTGCGTGTGGTGATGGCCGGCCTCAGGGGAGGGAGGACGCAGAGCTGTGCTGCCCAGGGCTGTCCTCCCTGGCCCGGGTGGCCGTTTAAAATGAGGTGGACTGAAATTAAATAAAATTAGAAACTGGGACTTCCCTGGCAGTCCAGTGGTTAGGACTCTGCGCTCTCACTGCCGAGGGCGTGGGTTCGATCCCTGGTTGGGGAACTAAGATCCCGCAAGCCGTGCAGTGAGGCCAGAAAAGAAAGAAAGAAAGAAATTGAGTTCCTCAGTTGCACTGACCACATTTCAGGTGCTCAGTGGCCACACGTGACCAGCTGCCACTGTGTTGGAAGGCGCAGGTTTAGTGTCTTTCCATCGTATAGAAAGCTCTGTTGGCTGCACTGCCTTAGAGCACGGGCTAATTTTATAAGATGAATTATCATCATGATGTGTTTCAGGGTGCACGAATTGACCGTCACAATTTTTTTAACCCTTTTCTAGAATTCACTAGGGAGAGAAGAAAATGGTTATTGTCTGTTTTTTCTACAGCCTGAAGGTCAAGCTTAGAAAATGTGTGGTCTTCCTGTCAGGGAGGTCAGCTCTGCAGGTGGCCACAGGACCTCGGGAATCGGGGCTGAGATACTCATCAGCGCTCTGCGGTTTTCGTGAGGCTTCGACCTGTGGGACTTCATTTGATCTTGTTGAGACGGTTTGGTCAGAAGATTGAACACTTGTGCCCAGGCGTCTAGCTAGTGCGTGTGGTGCTGGGCTCTGACCGGGGTCCTCTGGCCTTGCTCTTGCTTCTGGGAACTGACTCATTCTTGCCTGGCCTGGGTTCACACGTGAGGATTGCAGCGTTGGTGGAAAGACTGTGCAGTACGTCTTCCACGTGGGGAGTGTCTGTTCTTGCTTGTGTGGCAAAGTGGCTTAACCTTGACCTCAGTAGTTAATGTAAGTGGTGGTACTTCTGCCAGACCTTAGCACTGTGTTGATCACGACCTCGTAACTCTTCATGATTTTTAGAGTTGGTGTGTTCTTGTTTGGTCTCGATGGTCCTGTTCCCATCTCAGCGAGCCGTGTCCTCCAGGCGATGGGTGGTTGGCTGCAGGGTAAGGCCAAGGGTTCTCCACCGTCCTTCTGTCTCAGTTCCTGCCGCCTTCTCCTGTTGTTGTGCTGGACTCCTGATTTCCCTCAGTGTTGGAGAAGGACTGACGGGCACACAGGCTCACTGCCCTGTGCCCCATGAGTGCCCAGGCTTTCCACAGCCCCTGCCCTTTCTCCCCCTGGACTTAGTTAGCTGGTTCTCTGTACCTGAGTGCCAAGACAGGGTTGGCTGGCACCAGGGACTTCTGGGACTAGGCATGCACACAAATGCCCCCTCCTCCAGGCAGACACCGTGCCCTGGGAGGGTGGTTGGCAAGCAGGAGCAGGTTTGCTTGTCTCACCCGCCTGCTGCCCCCCAGAGAGACCCTTGATCATTGCTCCTTGCCTTCATTTATCAGCGGGGCTTAGTGGGGGTCTCTACCAAGGGCTGAGTGTTCCATGTGATGCTTGG
This sequence comes from Balaenoptera acutorostrata, assembly GCF_949987535.1. Taxonomy (NCBI): domain Eukaryota; kingdom Metazoa; phylum Chordata; class Mammalia; order Artiodactyla; family Balaenopteridae; genus Balaenoptera; species Balaenoptera acutorostrata. Next base: position 39,814,852 of record NC_080078.1, read on the forward strand.
GCTTGGATGCTGTTGTGTGTGCCCATTAGAGGCAAAAATGTTCCCATGGGGTTTATATGACACTTTACTGGAAGGCAAGGATACAGTGGGGCCCTCCCATCCCCGACAGGGTGAACCCCCTGGGTGTTGGAGGTGCACAGAGCATCTGGGAGCCCCCAGAATGGGAGGGGGCAGAGTCGAGCTCTCTTCCGTGCTGTCCCTTCTTTTTTTGGCCAGGTCAGAGAACAAGCCCTGTTCCCAAGTGTCTTAGCAGGAATGGAAGGTCTTGGCTTGTCTTCCAGCTGGGCTGATTCATCTTTCTAAATGTGTTTTCTTTCTTAATCTCTAAATTATTACAGGAATGTTAGTTTTTGTAGCAGCGATTTTATTGTGTTACAATATATTTACCAGGCCTTTCACCATCAAAACAAGGGAAAAGTATTTTTCTAAATTTTGGAAACAACAAACAAATATTGAGGGAATTCCCTGGCAGTCCAGTGGTTAGGACTTGGTGCTTTCACTACCAGGGCCCAGGCTCAATTCCCTGGTCAGGGAACTAAGATCCCGCAAGGCATGTGGCACGGCCAAAACAAACAAACAAACAAACATTGACACTTGTTTTTGTTTCAATTTGCTATTTATGGCAGTTATGTCATGAGGGACATAACTCTGTCTTTGTGCATGTTATGTCAGCAGATGCTGTATAAAGTATAAAGCCACTCAAGTGTTTTTTCTGTCATCAGTGTGTAATATTAAGCTCTGGTGAGTGGATTTCTCTGTGAACCAGACTTGCTCAGACAAGCAGAGTGGCCAAACAGCAGAGGGACCTCCCTGAGTGGCCACTTAGGGCAGTGTGGCTTTTAACTTGAGCAGCACCTGGCTTTCTGGTTGGCTGCCTTCGCAGACCCCAGCCTCTCTGGGCCCAAGTGGGGAAAGCGCTTTCTGTTTGGCCTTTGGATTTGGACATTTATAGTTGTGAACTTGGCCACCACTTCTTGCCTCTGAATCTCAGGCCCCATCCCACAGCCCGGCTAACTTAGGTTCCTGGAATGGTGGCTGAGGGTCAGGGCTCAGGCCCATCTGAGGCTCTTCGTGGCAGAGCAGAGGTTTTCGGTAGAGATTTTTGGATATCACGGTAAAAAGTGAAGTCTCTGGGGTGGCGGGAGGTTGTTTTTCTATCTGTTAATTGGTGTGTCCTGAGTCAGTGGGTGGCAGAGTAGAGGGAGGTGTTTGTTCAGATAGGGCGGGTAGTGTTGGCACTGGGTCAGGCGCTAGGGCAGCAGTGTTTGTTAGGTTCCACCACCCTGGGCCCTCCGTCACCCTAACCGGGCCCCCAGACGCAGCTTCCAGGGCAGAGTGAGCCATTGGGGGCTTTTGAAGAAAGCATGTAACGATTCCGGTCTAAGACACTGGAATATTCCATCTCTGGTTTAATCACTCCAGAGAGCAGTATTCCAGGGCGAGACACCCACAGGGGAGGCCAAGAGCTCCGGCTGTGGGGGCCGCGTGTCCCAGAATGTCTTTGATGGTATTGGTGTCGGAAGGTCTGACCGCAGCCCAGACTGTGCAAGTGGAACGGCAGCCCATTCTGACAGACCCTCTGCATCTGGTTTGTTTGGGGGCCACGGGGCGACTTAGGACGCCTAGAAGACCATGTCAGTCCTGGAGGAAGGCTGGACACCAGCGTGACCCCACCCCAGGCTCCCCACCCGCTGGCGGGGAGAGGCTTGGGAAGTCCCGTGCTTTGTCTTGCTCAGTGCTGGTCGAGCGTAGCCAGGCCCTTGCTGCAGGTGGCTCCGAGTCACTCCTGCTTCTGTTGGTGAGCCCTGCAGTGTGCGAGGAGCCGGGAGTGAGTGGCCCCTCTCCTAGATCCGTTTATCCCAGAGGTGTTGGCTGTTTTGGAGTTGCAGCATTGTGCAGCACCCTTCCCTTCTCTGAAGGCGAGGGTTCTGGTGTGAAGTGCTTCCCTTCCCCCAGAGCAAGGGCCTCCTGGAGAGAAGTATCTGGTGTGGTGCCCGTTCACCACAGCTCCTCTGGAAGGCCCAGGACTCAACGCTGAGTGTTTGTCCTTGATGGGCTCTTTAGGACAGAATGCGGCCCCAGGGAGGCTGGAGCCCCTCCCAGCACAACCTGTCCTCCGACCTGACCTGCGTGATGGAGATGCTTTCCCCAGGTGGAGAAATGAGCACAGGACTTGTCTGCCTTCTGGCTCCAGGTTAGACACGGTTTCCAGAGTGGAGGCCCCGAGCCTGGGCTCTGAGATAAGAGTCTGCACTGTCCTCTCCTCCCTGCAGTGACTCTCCCTTATCTGATCCGCACCCCCGCCACCGGCCTGGGCAGGAAGGAGACCTAAAGGTGCAGAAGAGCCTGGAAAAGGGGCAGTTTTACAGGGATCATATCCAAATCTGCTCTTACCTGCACCCAGTCATTCCTCCTCCGTGGTGTCCAGCCCTGTCCATCCCTCCGTCCATGTCAGTCAGTGGGTGTGCACATCTAGTGCATCTGGAACCTTTCTTCCCTAATAAAAACTGGAAGGTTTAAGTGTTGAGGGTAAGGGAAGGGACGGGCAGCCGAGCTGTGAGGAGAGTGATCCGTACGCTGCAATTCGTGCTTCCTCTCGGCCTTCGCACAGTGCTGAGGGGTGGGGGTCCCGGGGGCTGAGGGGAGCAGCCCAGCACACCTGGGCCGCTGGGGGAGGCCCCCAGCCTGACAAGCCGCGCAGGCTCCCGCAGCTTCCTCCTCTCCGGGCAGGTGCCTTGTTCCTCCTGCCCTCCCAGGCGGGCAGGGCCCAGGGTGGCAGCACGCACCTTCCGCCTTGTAGTTCTGGTGACTTTGTGACCCTAGTCTTGGGGATTGCTTTAGAAGGGAGACTGTCGGGGGACTTCCCTGGTGGCGCAGTTGTTGACAATCCGCCTGCCAATGCGGGGGACATGTGTTCGGTCCCTGGTCCGGGAAGCTCCCATATGCCGCGGAGCAACTAAGCCCGTGAGCCACAACTATTGAGCTTGCGCTCTAGGGCCCGCGTGCCACAACTGCTGAGCCCGCGTGCTGCAACTACTGAAGGCTGCGCACCTAGGGCGGTGCTCCGCAACAGGAGAGGCCACCGCAATGAGAAGCCCACGCACTGTAACGAGGAGTGGCCCCCACTCACCGTAACTAGAGAAAGCCCACGCCCAGCAACGAAGACCCAATGCAGCCAAAAATAAATTTAAAAATAGGGACTTCCTGGCGGTCCAGTGGTTAAGACTTCGCCTTCCAATGCAGGGGGTGCGGGTTCGATCCCTTGTCGGGGAGCTAAGATCCCACATGCCTTGGGGCCAAAAAACCAAAAACATAAAACAGAAGTAATATTGTAACAAATTCAATAAAGACTTTAAAAATGGTCTACATCAAAAAATAAATAAATAAAAAATAAAGGAAAAATCTCCAACGTCCAAAAAAAAGAAGGGAGACTGTCAGAAGCTTCCAGGTCAGTGGTGGGGGCAGAGCCACCCTGCGCGCAGCTGCCCCCCACCCCTGGGGCAGCAGGCTTGGTGCTGTGGCACTTGGTTAACTCTTTCCCACTCTACCTTTTTTTAATTTTAAGGTTTTCAGATGTCATTCTGGCAACAATTTTGGCAACCAAGTCTGAAATGTGTGGGCAGAAGTTTGAACTGAAGATCGATAACGTGCGTTTTGTTGGGCACCCGACGCTGCTGCAGCACGCGCTGGGCCAGGTACACCCTCCCTGGGCTGACGCAGGCCTGTAGAAGGCAGCCCCGTGCAACAGACCCCATCAGGTGCTTGCCTAGCTGCACCTCCTCCTGGGCCCTGAGGGTCTGGCCGAGAAGGACACAGGCATCCTTGCCCTGGTGTCTCAGCCCCTGCCCTTAGCTTTTGCTGTTTGCATCCAGCCTTTCTCCTGACTGTGGCCTTCTACTTTGTAGATAACGATGCCGGTTTCTGGGGGGAGGCCAAGAGAATGAGATCAGCAGCGTTTGTCAGATTCTTGAACTTTATATAAAGTAGTACAAGCATTTCTTCTTACTTATTAAGTGATATCATAGCCAGTATTGTTATTAATTTAGCTCTTACTGTTGTGCCGTACCCTCTCTGACAGGCCTGATTGAGACGGCCCAGGGACTCCCCTGCCCTCTGGTGGCAACACTTGTAGGCAGCTTGGTGTTTGGGCCCTGGGCTGGCTGGGTGGCAGCCCTGTCTCTCCTGGGTGGGAGCATTGTCCTGAGTACTTGTCCTGCCTGGGAGGACTCAAGTGGGCACGGGGGTTGGCGTGGGGAAAGGAGGGTCTGGGCAGGGAGCACTCCATCCACTTGAGCACCTCTCCACCTTTTCTCCTCTGGGCACCTCAGCTCAGTCGAGGTGACTGGGACAGTCTCGTCACCTTGGGTCTCAGCACCTTCCTGCTTCTTTCTCCACTGCGACTGTCTGTCCATGCAGCCAGCACTTGCCTGTGCAAGGGCGCTGGTCACTTATCAGACACCAAGGTCTCTGTTTTTCTCTGGTTCTGCTGTATTCTGGAACACTTTCCCTGCCTGAAGTAATAGCTCTAAGTGCTTTTCTTGGGAAGTGGTGGCTCTCATTCACTAGAACTGTGCCTCTTTCACAGGTCTCCAAAACAGATCCATCCCCGAAGAGGGAGGCTCCCACCATGATTCTTTTTAACGTGGTATTTGCACTGAGGGTGAGTGTATAAATGGCTGAAGAGCAGATCAGGGAGGTGGGGTGGGGAGGACGGTGGGGAGGGGGTGGGAGGGCAGAGCTCATTTCCCGTGACCGTGTTGTTGATTTAGAGCTCAGACCACTGTGGGCACGGCACTGGCCCTCGTGGGGTGCTGGAAGAGTCTAACTTCATTGTTTCCCTCTTTTTTTTTTTAAGTAAAATATACATAACATCAAATTTACCATTTTAACCATTTTAAAGAGACATTTTGGTGGCATCTGGTAGCAATGTTGTGTAACCATCACCACTATCCAGTTTTCGTTGCCCCAAAAGGATACCAGTTATTCCTCATTCTCTCCCCTCCCCCAGCCCCCAGAAACAACCAATGTGTTTTCTCTTTCTGTGGATTTACCTGTTCTGCATGTTTCATATAAAAGGGATCCTACAATATGCAACCTTTGGTGTCTGACTTCTTTCACTTAATATAATGATTTTGAGATTCATCCATTTTTTTTTTTTTTTTTTTTTTAATTTTATAGCTACTTTATTTATTTATTTCTTTATTTTTTGGCTGTGTTGGGTCTTCGGTTCGTGCGAGGGCTTTCTCTAGTTACGGCAAGTGGGGGCCACTCTTCATCGCGGTGCAGGGACCGCTCTTCATCGCGGTGCGCGGGCCTCTCACTATCGCGGCCCCTCCCGTTGCGGGGCACAGGCTCCAGATGCGCAGGCTCAGTAGTTGTGGCTCACGGGCCCAGCTGCTCCGTGGCATGTGGGATCTTCCCAGACCAGGGCTCGAACCCGTGTCCCCTGCATTAGCAGGCAGATTCTCAACCACTGCGCCACCAGGGAAGCCCCCATCCATTTTTTTATAATTTTTTTTTTTTACTTGAAGTGTGGTTGATTTACAATATTTCAGGTGTACAGCAAAGTGATTCAGTTAGGTATACGAACTATCTTCAGTATCTTGTAATAATCTATAATGGAAAAGAATCTGAAAAAGAATATACATGTATATCTATATATACATACATATCTCTACTGCTATACAGTAGGGATATATATAGCAGGTCCTTGTGGGTTTTTAAAAATTATTTTTAGTTTTTTTTAAAAATAATCTTTTAATTGAATCATCCATGTTATAATGTATATCAGTACTTTATTCCTTTTTATGGCCCAATCATATTCCATTGTATGATAGACCGTACTTTATCTGTTTATCTACTGGTGAACTTTTGGATTGTTTCCACCTTTTGGCTATAAGAACAATGCTCTTAAGGACATCTGTGTACAAGTTTTGTGTGGACAGATTTTCCTTTCCCTTGGGGTCGACAGCTAGGAGTTGAGTTGCTGGGTCACGTGGTGACTCTATATTTAACCTTTTGAGGAGCTGCCAGGCTGTTTCCCACAGCAGCTGCACCATTTTACATCCCCACCAGCCATGTACGAGGGTTCCAATTTCTCTACATCCTTGTCAACACTTGTTGTTTTCTGTTGTTTTATAATTAAGCGTAATTATTTCTTATGGCAGTTCCCAGCACTGTCTGAAGTTGTGTTTTCACTAGTTAACAGGGAATTTCTTTTCAATAAAGCTGTCAAAATATAAGGGATCTAAATAAATATAAAAAGCACCCCTGGGTAAGGACTGGCTGGTATTACGAAGGGACTTTGAAATTTAGGAAATGTGTATATTCTGTACTGTTAAATAATGGCATTCCTCAGAAATATCCCACTATCAGTTTTCACCAAAGAATTCAGTAGTTCTTTCTGGCTGGGCACATGTGAGCTGCACGATGGCTTTTTTTTTTTTTTTTTTTTTTAAATCAAGGTTGGGAACCATGGTTTTTAAACTTTGGGTTTATTTATTTATTTATTTATTTATGGCTGTGTTGGGTCTTCGTTTCTGTGCGAGGGCTTTCCCCAGTTGTGGCGAGCGGGGGCTGCTCTTCATCGCGGTGCGCGGGCCTCTCACTATCGCGGCCTCTCCTGCTGCAGAGCACAGGCTCCAGACGCGCAGGCTCAGCAATTGTGGCCCGCGGGCCCAGTCGCTCCGCGGCATGTGGGATCCTCCCGGACCAGGGCCCGAACCCGTGTCCCCTGCATTGGCAGGCAGATCCTCAACCACTGCGCCACCAGGGAAGCCCCGCACGATGGCTTTTGTACAGAAGTGTCAGTGAGAAAGTGGCTAGATCTTGGTGACAAGGAGCAATGTGCTCTGTACCCTTTGGTGTGGTGGGGGGGAGCCTGAGCAGGAGGGAACCTGTCCTATCAGGTGCCGTCTTAGTCTCAGAGTGTTTTTCCCACTGAGGCTTTTCTGTTGTGGAGACCACAGGTCTCACTGAAGAGTTCAGAATCAAAATAATGCTAGGGAAAAGCTCTTAAATGGAACTTTCTCCTTTCTGAAGGGAGCTTAATTCTTAAAACTGGCCCACCTTGTTGATAAATAAAGAGCTGCAAGTTAAAATAAAGTCAACTGTTCCTGGTGGCTGTCCCTGGGGCTCAAGGTTCCGAGAGGAGACTCTTAATTTCTGCTTCGTGCACTTCCATAGTGTTTGCATTTTCACAGTGTCCCTTTATTACTTATATCGTTACGTAATACAAACATCTACAAAGAGAACTCAAGTTAAAGACAGGCAAACCAAAACCGTGACCAGTGCTGTCCCCCTGTCAGCACTGATAGCCCTGTGGGGTGGGCCATGAGAAGCAGCCTCGGCCCCACCCTGGACGTTGCTGGCAAGCCCTCATCTCTGGGGAGCAGGGTGTGATAGCGGAGTGTATGACACCCATGGACATGGCAGTCAAGAAAACAGGCAGATTTTAAAGTTGTATGAAGATTTTTATAATAAGTAGGCTGGAAATAATCCTGGTATCCAGTAGTTGGGGATTGATTAGACAGGGTGGTGGTTTTACACACTGGAACGTCCTGTGGCCACTGAAGATGAGAAATGGGGGTGAGGCCAGACCCTGGAGCGGGTGGGTGGCTCACTGCCAGGTTAAAGCAGTGGGAACAGGGCAGTGTAGGATTTCAGAGCACAGAGGCTGTGAGGTGAACAGTGGGAGGAATTTAAAATAGCGTAAAGGGTGGACCAGTTTTTTTCTTCTTTTCTGTAGTCACTTAAAAATGTGCAGGCTAAAAAAAAAATGTGCACCCTTTTTACTTTGAAAAGTTTTAAGCAAACCCTGAGCTAGTGACAATAGATTGATGGTCCTTGCACACCTGTCTCTGAGATGCCACAGCTGCTGCCTTGCACCCTGGCTCCATCTGCCCCCAACCCCATCGCTCAGGCATTTCAAGACAAGTCTCAGACCTCATGTCTGCTCACCCCCACATACTTCAGAAGGCGGCTCTGGAAAAAGGGGGACAGCTATTTTATACCATACCTGACAGAACTCACCGTGAGTTGGTATCAACTACTACCTGGTCCATGGAAACGCGCCCTAGTTGCCACAGCGTTTTTTCCCGTTGACCTGTCTGAACCGGGGTGAAAACCAGAAGCCAGCCCACACAAGCTTGGGGGTTGTGTCTCCAGGTCTCTGACTCTCCCCTCCTTTGTCCCGTGAGGGGTCCACGGTCGGACCCATCTCAGTGCGCAGGCAGGCTTGCTCCACGTCCGTGTGTTTTCCGCAAGCTGAACGTTAGCTCTGAAGGCCTGACTGGATTTGGGTACAAGTTTCAGGGTGAGAAAGTCTCGCAGGCAAGTCCCTACACTTCATTGTTGCTTCATGTCGCATGCGGGGAGAGTGGGTGTTTCTCAGAGCTCCATTCAGGGCTGGCACGGCCTGGGTGGTCGCTTTCTCACTGTGGCCCCACGTAGCCCAGGCTCTGTGGGCACCCTGAGCCGAGCCTGGCCTGTGCAGCCGGTGGGGACACCCAGGCACGCTCCATCCTCGCTCATCCCGGAGTGTGAGCGTGCGGCCCCGGACGCCTGACTTGTGACACCGTTGTGCCCCAGCCAGTAGGAGCGTGATGGAGGGTCAGGCCCTCAGGTGTGACTGGGCTACTTCTTCAAGGGAGTAACCACGCGCCTAGGTCATTCTCCTCTCTCTGCTTTGCTGCGGGGAGGAATTTTACACAGATTTCTCTAAAATCTAAAGCAGAACATTTTGTTCTGAGGCAGTTGTGTACACCCTATACCCCAGACCCTCCGTTCTATGACCTTGCGGGGACACTTGAGGGGCTGTCCTGGGCATGGGGCAGGGCTGCTGCCTGTAGGTGGGCCCGGCGTGGAGTCAGCCCTCAGCCCTGTCCCCGCACAGGTGTGCTGCCTGGGGTGTGCTCTGTTTGCGAACATGGGTCTGCTAGGAGCTCAGAAAGTGTCTCCAGCTCCAGGTGGTGAAGGGGTTTACTGAGTCAGGTCAGGATCTGGCCCAGGAGCCTGGCTGTGGACACTCACCGCAGGGCCCTGCCTGTAGATAACCGGGAGCGGGGGCGACCAGAGGTTCTAATCGTGGGCACCACTCCTCCCCCTCCTCCCACCTCCACCCGCGGGATGACTCAGCTGTTCTGGCGGCCTCCTGGAGCGCTGAGTCACGGTGGGCTGGTTATCTGCTCCGGGGACCATCTTCACAGACCCCACAGCTGCCTGCCCCACCCTTGGCCTGGGTGGATGCGCCCGCCTGGCCTGGCTGTGGCCCTGATAGGTCCCAGAGTGAGCACGGGTGTGGAGGGAAGGGGGTGGCCTGGCGCCTCCTGGCTTCTCTGTTAGCCAGGGTCTCAGGAAGAGCTGCTTACCCTGAGGACAGGTCTTCACTGAACAGTGGGCCTGGTGCTTCTGTTTCTCACACTGTGTCCTTATTGTAACATGGGCCGTGTGACCAAATTCTCACACAGCCGGTCCTGTCCGCTAGCACTCAGCGGCACATTGGTGACCGCAGACACTGCCAGGGGTTCTGCTCTGTTCTGAGCACCTGACATGTTGACTGATTGCTCAGAGAGGGGCCACTGTTCTTCTTTCTCAGATGGCAGCCTGTGACCCAGGGTTGCACAGCAGGTGGCTGATGGGATCTGTGCCTTCCATTGTGCCACTGGGCTGCCCCTGTCATGCCCAGAGTGGATGCCTGAACGTCCTCTGCCTTCCTGGATGGCCCTGGCCTGGGGCCCTGGGCATGGGCACCTCTCTCTGCTTGTTAGAAATGCCTGTGTTCCCCCTCCCTCCACACCGGGGACCCCCACGCAGCCATCTGTGCTGCCGTCCAGGCGGCCGTTCCATGCCCACGTTGCTGGGACAGGCCCTAGAGGGCACCTGGGACTGGGGACAGTGGTGGCGCCCAGAGAGGGGCTCTGAGTGTTGCTGCGTGTCCTCCCCGAGTGCGTGTGCTACGATCGAGTTGGCTGTGGCCTCTCCCTGCAGGCCAACGCTGACCCATCGGTGATAAACTGTCTGCACAACCTCTCCCGCCGCATTGCCACCGTGCTGCAGCACGAGGAGCGCCGCTGCCAGTACCTCACGCGGGAGGCCAAGCTGATCCTGGCGCTGCAGGACGAGGTGTCTGCCATGGCCGACGGTGAGGGCTGCGGGCGGCCTCTCTGTGCAGGGACCCCACTGGGTGGGCCGATCTGGAAACTAATGGTCTGTATGGTGGGCTGAGCATGCCCTGGGTGCACAGGAAGACCCCCAAGGGACACAGCTAGACCCAGATTCCTGAACTGATGTTCCGGGAGTGACTTCCCAGCCCCAAACGTTCCCCTCCCCCCAGACCCCTGCATGGTGGCTCTTCCTGCAGGTCAGGCACCGCCTGTCCCGCCCTGGTCCCGCTGGACAGTCCCCTGAAGCAGGGGGCATGCAGAGGGGCAGCAGGAAGATTGAGCTGGCTGAGGGGGGGCCAGTTCTTTGCTTTCACCTAAATTGAAGGGGGACCCAACTGAGTTGTCAGTTGACCAGTTATTAAAAGTAATGTCTGCTAATAGATCCCCATGAGGCTTTGGTGTACTGTCAACATTTTAGAGCAGAGAGATGCCCACCTGTCACACACTGTTCACCTCCGTCTTCTCGGGTCAGCACCTCTATAACAGAAGAGAAAAGTAGGAACAGATTTGCCAGTGAACCTGGGCTAATTTTAGCAATAAGTAGAAGTGTACATGAACTGTGTCACTCGGGTGCATTTTTTCAGTAAAAATTAGCTTTTGATGTTTGACAGTTAGTTGTCAAAATGTGTAATATATTTGTTTTGCCCAGTTATGTACTAGCTAATAACAATCCAGAAGTTTTGTTTTTTAAACATTCTCTTTAGAATCTGTGACTTTTTCACAGGAAAGTTTTAAAAGTTCAATTTAAGTACATATATTTTTTGTTAGACATTTATGAGAAAAGATTAACAAGAGACTTTGGATCCTGAAAATAAATTGCACTAGTGTAAGTGTGTGGAGGAAGGAGTGGGGTGAGGCAGGGAGTGCTTGGTCTGAGGTCGGGGTGGCTCTGGCGGCCTGCTGGGGGCCTGCAGGGTAGCTGCAGAAGGGTTTCTTCCTGTAGGGCTGTGGCTACAGGGTCAGGTTGGGCCACTGGTGAAGGGTAAATCCAGACATCCCGTGTAAAGACGGTTGAGCACACCAGTGGGGAATTTCCTGATGTTTGGTTTACAGCCACTTAAAATTCTTTTTAGGTTAAGCTCGTCTTCTGGCCTGTGCAAGCTCCTCGCTGTGCAGACTCTGAGTCGAGTCCTCTGTGTTACAATCCTTGCAGCAAATGATGGGCCTCAGTCCCCGTTCCATCACATCCTGCCCAAGTGCAAGCTGGCCAGGGACCTCAAGGACGCTTACGACAGGTGAGACGGTGGCCTGCTTCCCATGGGCCTCCCCAGGCTGGTGCCGTTTCCCTGCTGTGCCTGAGATGGAGGGAGGCTGGGGAGGAGCCCCACTGGGACGGTCACCTCCACACTTGTCTTTAGCCAGAAAGTGAACCTGAAGAAAGCTGAGCATGGGACCTGAAATGCACGGTGATGCTGACCGAGTGCAACACCGTGCCAAGTTCCAGGCCCACCTTCGTTAGGCATGGTCACTGTCACCACCTCACCCACGAGGAGACTGAGGCTCAGAGGCTGGGGCTGGGGTTGGCTCTGCTCCCCCCGCGCCAGGGTCGTGGGGGTTTGGGACCCTGAGTGTGTGAGGGCAGCAGGCGTTGGAGACACTGCTCATATTAGTGGCTCAGCACCAACTCTCTTAAATGTGGACCAGCAAGGCACTTCTCTTCTTTTTAAAGAGCATCCGTGTGGCTCTGACCACTGCTCCCTGGCCCTGGGTCTGCAGTGGGGATGGGATGGGGAATGGGGGTGGGGGGGCCGTCTGCCCAAGTGCACCTGGCCAGTTGGCTCACCAGGGGCCTCTCAGGGCTGAGGGGACCTCGCAGCACCAGGCATGTTGCTGGACAGATAGTGTGCAGGTGCAGGCCTCCCTCCTCTCCACCACCCCCAACTTCCCCACATTCTCCTCTGCTCCCCCACCTCCCCCGCCCCGGCTTTCTCGGGGCTTCGCTCTGTCCAGTGGACCCACATTCCCTGCTGGAGGTGGACCTGATCTGAGAGCTTGGGGCCACAGCACCATCGGGGATCTTCGTTGCAGCGTGCGGGATCTTTAGTTGCAGTGTGCGGGATCTTTAGTTGTGGTGTGCGGGATCTAGTTCCCTGATCAGGGATTGAACCCGGGCCCCCTGCAGTGGGAGCGTGGAGTCTTAGCCACTGGACCACCAGCGAAGTCCCTTTCTTTTTTTTTAATGTTAATATTTTTTCTGATTTCACCAATGATATGTGTTTATTATAGACATTTAGGAAATATAAGAAAATATAAAGGAAATAAAAATCATCTATAATCCCATACCCAGTGATAATCACTATGACCTTTTGGTAATTTTCCTTTTTTTTAACTTAAGCCTTTGAAAAGGTCACCTGTCCTTTGAGTCTGAAAGTCAGAGCACAGAGTTTCTTTCCCGTTGCACCCTCGCCAGGTTTCCTTCCTGGTGGCAGGGTGCATTGCATCAGGCAGCCGAGTGTTGTACGCCCTGTCACAAGGTGCTAAAGCACATACGGCGAACCCTTTCGCAGCCAGAGCGCGCTGAGTGCACGGTTTGCCCTTTACCTCCTCACTTTAACGTGTAGCTTACCGACAGGCTTCTGTCTGTTGGTAAATAGGGACTGACTTCTTGCTGTACAGCTGCCTCCCCCCTCCCTGGGGCATCATTGGCTGCAGCTTTTGCTGCTGAAAGACGTGCTGCTCAACTATATGCGTGTTATTTTGTGCGAGTGCCTGTGCATCCATGAGATAAAGTCCTAAAAGTAGAATTGCCGGGCTGAATAGGTCAGGTGTGCATGTCATTTGGAGGCACTTCCTTCTGTGGCTCAGTCTGCATTCCCATCAGCAGCACCTGAGCTTTGCCAGCACAGGGTCTTGTGAGCTTTTGGGTTCTGCCCACTGTGATGGGTGGAGGACGGGGTCTCAGGGCAGCTTTATCTGAACGCAGGTGTGCACGACTTCACGTGTGGAACATCCCTGTTTCCTATTCTGTGAGCGCTCTGCTCCGACCCCTCACCTGTTTTGTTTTTTGTTTTTTTTTTTCTTTTTTGGCCCAGCTGCACAGCTTGGGGGATCTTAGTTCCCCGACTAGGGGTTGAACCTGCGCCGTCTGCGGTGAAAGCGTAGAGTCCTAACCACTGGACCACCAGGGAAGTTTTCCCCCCTCACCCATGATCTGTTGGGGGCACAGGTGCCTTTATGTGGGAGGGAGAGCTGTCCTTTGGGGTGTGCGTCTGGGCTGGAGTTTCCATTTCTTTATTTCGGTGACCTCTGGGCATTGGGGGAAATCAGAGCAGCATGAAACGCCCCTTGCTGTGTGATTGCCTTGGTTTCTGGTCCTTCCTGCTCTGGAGACCTCTTGGCGAAGCCTTGGTCTTGACCCAGAACAGATTTCTGGTCTTGTAGTCTGACCCTGTCTCTTTTTATCCACATGATCACATGGAAGTTTTTCCTGCAGTAAGAGAATTGCTGCCCTCTGGTCTGGGTGGGCTGGTATGAGAAACCCCTTCCTTGGAAATTGTTGCCATTTTCTGAGTGGGAGTTTGCATGCCTCAAGTAGGATTAGACTACAAGCTAAATTCACGCTAATGTGGAATTACAATAAAAAGCAAACCAGAACCACACTTTATGTTTCTAAGTGAATATAATGAGCTGTGATTTCTTAGGTTTGAATTGTGTTGGAAAGTTGGAGGGAATGAGGCCCTGGAGAGTTGGCTGCTTCCTTGGTGACCTGCTGGGCCGGCCGAGCTGGGGCTTGGGGCAGCCCAGCACCCTCTAGTGGCACTAGTTCCAAGGACAGGAGTCAGCGTTTGCGGCGAAAACAGCTGCCAGGGTCCACCATTCAGCACTTAGCTTCCTTCCAGAACCCAGGTGTGTCAGTTTCCTCCAGGTGAAACCCCACCCCATCCTTCCTGTTTCCAGACCCCACTCTGACCAAGTGGGGTCTGGAAACAGGCTCCTGGGTCCGGCCCCAGGGAAACCGGCAGTGCTTCTCCCGCAGGAGTCCCAGGGGCATCGGTGTCCTCCCCGTCCCCTGTCCCCGCCTGGCAACAGCAGCGGCTCTGAGACTTCCCAGGAGCCCCCTGGTCTGTGGCCTTCCCTCTGACCCGCCAGGTCTGCGTTGGCCTCGAGGGTCTGGACTGGCCCGCTCCGCTCCTGCAGGGTGGACTGCACCTTGGAGCTAAGAAGGGGAGGCTGCGCAGGTGGCGGGGAACATGCAGCTCTTTCTTGGTGGAGACTTGCTGGCTGACCGCTGGGAAGGGCGTTCTCAGAGCAGAAGTGAGAGGCTGGAAGCTGTGAGAACTGGTTGAGGTTAGGGGTTGGGGTGGGACTTTGCAAAGGAATGGCTCTGGATTGGCTGCTTTAATTAAAATCCGGGTTTGTGGTGTGGCCTGGCGGTCCTGTGCCCCGGGACCTACGCGTCTGTGGCCGCCTCAACTTGCCCAGCACCTGTGTCTCCCCGTGCAGCTTGGTGACTTGAGTGACAGCACCCCGCGAGGTCAGGGATGTCCCCTCACTTTCTGTGACACAGCCCTCGTGCTCGGCATGTGGTTGAAGGGATGAGTAAACAGGAGTCCCCTTGATGTGGATTCCGTGGGGCTCGAAGAAGTGTTTGTTGAAGAGTTCTCAGAGCTGACAGGGCCTGTGGTGGGCCCGGGAGGCTGGGAGCCTGGGGAAGCCACCCAGGTCCGGGCCTGCGGGTGGTGCTGTGTGCGCGGGGAATGCTGCCTCACTGCTGCCCACCCAGAGCAGGGGTGGGCCCACAGACGCGTCCGCAAGTGTCCTGGGAACTTCAGTCCCTGTTGCCATTAAACGCGCTTAACTTAAACTTTAACATTTCAAGGTTGGCCTTTTGGAGCCCACCCAGACCTCGTGGGTCATGTGCAGTTTCGTCCCACTGCATGTTGTGTTTGGGACCAGAGGGTGCAGGGCTGGCTTCGAAGGCCTCTGGCCTGGGGCAGGAAGAAGGGTGACCGGTCCGAGGCTAGAGGAGGACGTTAGGTTAGGAATTGAAATTCTCTCTTGGATGCTGAGGTGTGAGCTGATGAAATGAGCTGGTGCACAGTCGTCTGGGGTGTGAAAGATAAGAACTTGTTGGAAGGCCGGTGTGGCCGCCTCAGGACTTGGGCTCTGGAGGAGCATCTATCTCAAGTCGCAGGCGGGGCGGCGTCTCGGAGCTGTGTGAGGGGCCGGATAAGCCTCACACAGGGACAGTGTTTTTCCTCAGTGTCCCCAGACCCAACCGTTAACTGCCGGCAAATAGAAGTGAGAGCTTCCCAGGACCCTTTTCGGGCCCAACTTCTACTCTGCTAGTCTTGTCTTAAAACCGCACGCACTTGAGAAACAAGGGCAAACGTTTCTCTTTCCTCCTGACAGACCTCAGCACAGCTCCGGGCTCACCTCTTGATGGCGGTGGGGTTTATAGGGCATTCCCAGCGTGGCGCCCTCCCTCCTGGCTTGTTCCAGGGTGTCCCGGGGTTCGCCTGGGCCTGCTGCTGGCCCTCGGGTGTTGCTGGAGGTGGCGCTTAGGGTCTGCACGCTACAGAGCTCCGTTTGTTTGTAAAGAGGCACCAGCCTCAGTGCCAAGTGCCCCACGGGAGGAGGTCGCCAGTGTTGGGAACACGGAGTAAAGTCCACGTGGAAACTAGGGACCCAGGGAGGGCGTGTCTCCCCCCAGAGAAGAGGACCCCATGCCAGCGTGTGCCCAGACTGTGTGGCCAGGGCTCTGGGGACAGTGACATGGTGGAGAGGCTGCACAGGCCTTGACTCTTCGTTTCCCTGGTACCCAGATTCGGCACTTGCAGCTGAGTCTCCATGAGGCCTGTCCTGAGACCCTCCCAGCCCATACACACCCCTGCACCCTCCCCCCATCCTTTTCTTACCGCTCTCTCCAGCTTCTCGTGTTCACACAGTTTGCTTACTATTCCCCATGTCTTTCTCGGCACCGCTGAGTGGGAGCCCCTAAGTGCAGGGCTGTAAATTGTGCCCCAGGAGCCCGAACCAGTGCTTGGGGCCTCTGCACGTGCCACGTGGCTCGGCGACCTGCACGCGGCATCCCTGGACTCCTGGAGGAGCCCACACGGCTACCTCTGAAATGAGAGGCCTCTCAGTGTTTACTTCTGACTCTGTGGCATTCATTCCAGCAGGCACTTTGAGCCGTGTCCTAGAGGGGAGCTCAGAGACAGGAAGGCCTTGATTTTGAATCCACCAGCCTTTCCAAGCAGGGGTGAAGTGAATGGAGGAGGAGCTGGCGCCCGGTTTCCCCTGCCTGCTTTCCCTCATACACAGATGCTGAGAGCATAAATGTTGCCCAGTCAAGTGGAGCCACTACCCTGGGTCCCCTGGGCGAGTCTCTTCGTGTGACTTTTGATCCCGGAAGATGCTGTTTGTCAGGGTTTGACGTGAGCCGTCCAGCCCACAAAGGCCCTTGGCCAAGGAGTGGGGAGGCTCCAGGAGCCTCCGTCTGCTCAGGTGTACTTGCTTCCTTCTGGAAGAAGCCAAGAGCGGTGTTCTCCACTGGGACCTGGGGAAGGACCCGGGGTCTCTTCCCCAAATCGTGGCAGTCACCAAACTCGTGCCAGGGTTTCACCCTGAGGGGCTGTGGCATCAGCAGTGGCCAAACCTTTGCCCTCCAGACTCAGCCACAGCCTGCAGCCCCACCCCTGCAGCTCAGAGCCTAAGACCATCCCTTGAGGGGGGCTCCTGGGGGCCTGGTTCTCCTGATGCCCTGGTGGCAGGACAGGCAGAGGGAGCAGACGCTGGTGTTGGCAGGAGTCCTGGGGCAGTTGAGGTCACAGACGTGCTCTTTGTTCTTCCCACGGTCCTCTGCCCGTTGCCCATTCCCTGCTGGAGACAATGAAGGCTTATTTTTACATTTGAAACTGCTGACCATGGATTCTGCCGTCCGTCTGGGCGGAGCTGTGGGGAGAGACTGTAAGAACGGCCTGTGGGCACAGGGCGGGGGCCACGGGGCCGCCTCCCAGCACCCTGCATCTGTGTGCCTGAGAGCCCTGAGACCTGGGCGCCAGCAGGGCCAGCAGAGTGGGGCTGGAGTGTGACGGGGAGGGCACCCCGGGCAGGGCAGGCGGACCTCGGCTGGGCACAGACCCCCTTGCCCTCTGCTCCAGCAGTCGCTCCCCCCGCGTCCACACCAGGTGCCATGCCACGGAGCCGTGGCCCCAGCTTTGTGTGTGGTCCCCCTGCACGGCGCCGCTAAGAGACTGTTCTCCTGGCAGGGGCTTCCTGAGAGATGGTCCCCCCAGAGCGGACACATGTTCCTCGGGCCTTTTCCTTCCTCCATTCAGGAAATGCCCTCAGTGCCCCCGCGTACCCCACCATTACCGGCTGTGCGGTGAGCAGTGCACCCTGTGACTGAATTCTGGTCGGGAAGCAGCACTGACCAGCAGACGGCAGGTCGTGCTGCTGTCCGGTGCACAGGACACGGGAACTGTGAGCGGCCTGTGGGGCCTGGCTCATGGTTGACCCACTGAGAAGGTGGCGCTTGAGCTGAGATTTGAAAAGGGGGGAAGGAACCCCGGGGCACCTGGGGGAGAGTGTGTGGCCCAGGGCAATTACACGGGCCTGGAGAGCCGCAGGGCAGCCTATTCTGCTGGACCCATGGGAGGCGGGGAGGAGACAGGGTCGGAGAAGAATGGGCAGGTCCCACAGGGCTCTGGCACTCTGGGGTCTTGGTTGGGACTGCTTACGTGGGAGCCCTGGGGGTCTGAGTGGCTTGTGTGCACGGCTGGGAGCTGCTGTGTGGGTGGCTGATGGCCCGCTCTCTGCAGCCTGTGCACATCTGGTGTGGTGCGGCTCCACGTCAACCGCTGGCTGGAGGTGAGCTTCTGCCTGCCCCATAAGATCCACTACGCGGCCACGAGCCTCATCCCCCCCGAGGCCATCGAGCGGAGCCTGAAGGCCATCCGGTGAGTGCCAGCCCCACGCACACCCTGCCGGGGCCCTGCTCTCCTGTGTCCTGAGGTTTACCAAGTACTTGGCTCCAAAAAAAATCGTCTTTTCCCTTTCCTGCCACAGAAATTGGCAGGTAGGGCGCTGCTGTTTACAGAGTAAAAACACACGCTTTTGTGTCCAGTTTTGTCTAGGGATGACCACCCCAGGTTCCCCACGGGCCCTCTCAGGGCTCTCACGGGCCCCCACTGCCTGGCCAAGCGGGGCGCTGTGCTGCGGTCCCAGACGAGGGCCTGGGCAGGGCTGGGGGGCTGAGCATCATGGCGGGGCCCGGGAGCCGACCACCGGAGGCATTGTGTCTTCATGGTGGTACTCACCGGACCTCCTGCTCAGATCAGAACTTGTGAGATCTGTTTCTTCATGTCACTGATTTCCTTCAAGGAAAGCGCTGAGCCCAATCTTCTGCCTCCCCCTCCTCCACCAAGTCCTTTGTTTCCTTAAATGTTTTTTAACCAGAAAAAGAAATCTGGGTACATAACAGAAAATGTTGAGACGACAGAAAGCAAAGCACTGCCTGTTCCTCCTCCCTCCCCAGGCCTGTGCGCCGCCCCGGGCTTCCTTGCTAAGCGTATTTCTAGGTAGTTCTGTTCATAGTCTGCAGTGGGGATTTTGCTTTTCCTGTATTTGGACTTTTTCCATAGGAAAGATTCACTGGTTTTTGAACGAACGTTTGCTGGGCAATCCCAGAGGTGGTGGGATGGGGCCGGGTCACCCGTCAGGCCTTCCTTAGTTTTTGCTGTGGGTGATCCTTGCAGGTTTTTAAAGGCCTCAGGGCAGAGCACTGTCTTCCGCTTCCTCCCCGGCCTCTTCTCTGCAGGTGCACACCCAGGGCAGGGGCCTGGGGCTCGCTGGTTGTGCTGACCCGTGTCTCTGCCCCACAGCCCGTACCATGCCCTGCTGCTGCTCAGCGACGAGAAGTCCCTGCTGGGCGAGCTCCCGATCGACTGCTCCCCAGCCCTGGTGCGTGTGATCAAGACCACGTCTGCTGTGAAGAACCTGCAGCAGCTGGCCCAGGACGCAGACCTGGCCTTGCTGCAGGTACCCTGGGGGCTTGGGGAGACACCCTGGGTGGGCAGGATGGGCAGCAGGGAGGGGCTGGACGCATCACAGCTGGCACCTCAAGCTGCCTCCCGAGGGCCTCTGTCCAGCCGAGGGCTGCTGCATGGCCTGCTGTGGTGATGGGTGGATCTGGAGTCCGACCTGGGATCAGGGCCTCGGGATTGACTTCCTCCTCTGTGGAGGGAGGGAGCAGTGAAACTGCGGCAGAGGAGTGAGGCCGTCGTGATGCCAGGTGATGGGGCCGCACAGGACCAGAGCCAGGGCTAGGGACTTGCAGGGTTGAAGCAGGGGCACGCAGGGTGCCTTAGCCCATGTGGGAGCCATGCAGAGCCAGCACCAAACCCAGTGGCCTTGATTCCCCCCGCCACGCCCCGCGGGCACACAGGCCTGTGTTCTGTGCAAGGTGCCACCTCCTTGCTGAGCCACGTGCTCGTGAGCTGCCCTTTCTGATCAGATGAGGGCCCCTCCGCCCTGCCTGTGGATCTGGTTTGAACCTGGGCAGGGGCTGGGGCCAAGGAAGAGCACAGGGAGAAGTTGGAGGCCAGGGGCAGGGGGCCTTCCAAGCGACAGCGTGAGGGTGGACTCAGGGTCTGGAACGGGGCACTGTGTGACCGCCAGGGGGCAGCAGGGCATGGCCCAGGGACCAGCGGCTCCTACAAAGGCCAAGGGTGGAGCACCATGAGGCAGGCCCACCTAGGCCTCTGCGAGGCACCTCCAGGGAGCCCTCGGCCTTTGCTGCTTAGCACGTTAGGGGAGCTTGTCTACCAGGCCTGACTCTCAGGCCATTTTTCCCCAAAGCTGCCTTTCTGGATTCTGTCGTCCAGAATAAGCCCTTCCCCTGTCTCTACCCCATGACTTTGTCCACCCCGTCTGAAAGTGTTTATCGGACTCTGCCTTGGTGTTTCACATGGGCTCCTGGACTGCCTTCCTAGCACCCACGAGACACAGAACATTTAACGCGCTAGCTGTTGTGTGTGTACCGCGGAGTTTGTGTTCTGACCAGTACTGGCTGATCGGCAGATGCCTGTGAGTGTGCAGCTCTGAGGGGGTGACCCTCACTGTCCCCTGAGGCTGCCCATCACGGAGGCTGTTTGGATGCTGTGCCTCACAGTTCCCCAAGACACAGACAAAGCTCTGATGATGTCCCCTTCGCCTCTCCCCGGCCTTGCCATGGGGTCCCCTTGCTGTTTCCTTCCATGCCCCTCCCTACTGAACCCAGTGCAAATCAGGGTTTGCCGCTGGTGTGGAAGTGCAGACGCCCCCTGGGGCCCAGCCCTGGTGGTGGACCTTACCAGCCTCTGGGACTGCTGCTTCCTGCAGCAAACCACCTAGCGGAGGCCCCGTGGGGAGGCAGGCCAGCGAGCCCAGCTGGAACCTCGAGCGCAGGTGTGAATGTCACCAGATGATTTAAAATCACTCATGTTCCATTCTAGGCAAAAAAGCTCTACAAGTATTTTGAGGGTTTTTTGTCATGATGAAATTAATATATTCTTATAAAAATTCAAATATCATACAAATTATAAACAGAAAAAGAGAAAGTCCCCATAATCCCATATCCTAGTGGTAACCTAGATTCCTCCAAGCTTTTTTTTTTTTTTTTTAAAGATTTATTTATTGATTGATTGATTGCTATGTTGGGTCTTCGTTTCTGTGCTAGGGCTCCCTCTAGCTGCGGCAAGCAGAGGCCACTCCTCATCGTGGTGCGCGGGCCTCTCACCATCGCGGCCTCTCTTGTTGCGGAGCACAGGCTCCAGACGCGCAGGCTCAGCAGTTGTGGCTCACGGGCCCAGCCGCTCCGCGGCATGTGGGATCCTCCCAGACCAGGGCGCGAACCCGTGTCCCCTGCATTAGCAGGCAGACTCTCAACCACTGCGCCACCAGGGAAGCCCCGAGCTTTTTATATACATATTAACACATAATCTTTGAATAACAAAATTGGGATCACACCTTACTTGTGATTGGGTGAGCAGTGGCCCCGTGGACCTAATCCTTGGGACCTGTGAGTGTGACCTTCCTTATGTGGGACTTTGCAGATGGGAATAACGCCCTTGAGACAGGGTGATGATCCTGGATGACCTGGGTGGGCCCTTGTTAGAGGGAGGCTCGGATGTGACCATGAGGCAGAGATGAGACGTGTGGTCACAGCAGCTTGGAAGCAAAGAACAGAGTCTCCCAGCCGACAGCTTGACTCCAGCCGGGTGATCCTGATTTCAGACTTGTGGCCTGCAGAGGGCGCTCTGGCTGCAGGGAGAGGTGGGAGGTGGAGCCCATTGGGCGAGGGTGGTGGCAGAGATAGAGGGAAGGGGGCCTGTGTCCTTTAGAGCCATCAGCACTGGGACTTGGGCTGAGAAAGAAGAGGGTCAGCGATGGAACTGAAATTTCCTCTGTGTTCGAGTTGGCTGTGGCACTGGAGGCCCTGTTTGCCGAGACGAGGTAGAGGTGTCCCCGGCACTGTCACAGGTATGCATGCACCCTCAGAGGCACTTGGCCGTGGTGCTGCAGGATGAGCGGTGCCCGTTGCCGTGGTCTCACCCTGGCTCCCTGTCCTGGCATCATGGTCTGTGTGTGGCCCATCCTGATGTCTTGAGAGTCCAGGGCAGCAGGACAGTGGGATGTTCTCCAGGGATGAGTGTGTGGAGTGGGGGCAGGTGCAGTGACCCACATCCACTGTCACGTGGAGCCCCGTCCCCGTGCTGGGCGCCTGCTGGGCTGTGGGCTGGCCTCTGCCGGGATGTGCAGCCAAGCCCCTTGATCAGCTGGACTGGCCTCATCTCGGGTGCCCCAGCGTCCCTGTGCTGGTGCCAGCCAGGACGGCTCAGGGACCAGTGATGGAGAGGCTTGAGGCCATGAGCCAGGGGGCTGCGTGGGTTGGCCTCCCCAGCACTGCTCTCTCGGCCCTCTGCCCACAGGTTTTCCAGCTTGCGGCGCACCTGGTGTACTGGGGCAAGGCCATCATCATCTACCCGCTGTGTGAGAACAACGTCTACATGCTTTCTCCCAACGCCAGTGTGTGTCTGTGAGTCCCCCTGGCTGCCAGAGCCCAGGGCCCCCGAGTGGGCAGGGGTGTGGCTGGCAGGGCCGGCCAGGTGGTGCTCCCCAGGTCAGCTGGGCCCACGTTCCAGTTCTGGCCTGGTCCAGCCCTGCATGGCACCCCTGGCCTGTGCTCTTCCAGCACCTATGGCCTCCAGGAAGGGTCTGCGCCTGCCCGTACCTGCCGGCCAGTGGGTGCTGCATGGGGCACCTGGTGGGAGGTCGGGAGCCTTGGCCTTGACCTGGGGGCTCATAGGGGCTGTGGTGTGGGGAAAGCATCTGGGTTCTGTCATTGCACCCATCCTGGCCCACCCACCTGGCTGCGCCCCCTCCTGCCCACCACAGGCTCATGGTAAGGGTGCAGACGCCTGAATGGTGGGGAAGTCTGCTGAGCTCACGGACCCTCATCCCCTGTCCCCAGGTACTCTCCGCTGGCTGAGCAGTTCTCACGCCAGTTTCCATCTCACGACCTGCCATCTGTCCTCGCTAAGTTCTCCTTGCCAGTCTCCTTGTCAGAATTTAGGAACCCCTTGGCCCCCGCTGTGCAGGAGGTGAGTCTCAGGAGCTCAGGGAGCCCAGGAACCACCCACCTGGCGTCAGTCCCTGATCCCAGGCTCTCAGTGCTGCCGTGCTTTTAGCCTTGGTTTGTGGGGAGGTGCTTGCTGTGTAGGTGGTACCTGCCCTGCCAGGGTGACCAGAAGCCGGGTCCCTGGCTAGGCCGCCTGCAGACACTTGGGCATTGCAAGTCCCTCCCCCCATGGAGCCCCCCTGCCCATGGTGGGCACTTCTTAGGGTTAGAACGCAGTTAAGAGGCCCAATTGGCAGGAGATCGGTGACCTCTCCTGGGAGGACAGAGCCACTTGGTGCCCCCTTCTGGGCCTGGGGATCCCATAGTTGGGGGACGCAGAGGGGATTTTGCTTTCACTGAGCCTGGTCCCTACACTCCTACTCCCTCCCCTGCCTGCCATGGTCCAGGTAGCCACAGGGTCTGTGGGTATAAGTCCTGGGCTCACTGGTCCCCAGAATCTCCTTATCCAAGGGGTCCTGGGTCTTGGTCAGGGCGAGAGGCAGGCAGGGGTGCTGGGTTTGGTGGGCTGGCCACCAGGGAGGGGTGAGACGTGTGGAGCGAACTGGTGAGTTCTGCGTTTGTGGCAGGGTTGAGTGTAGCCTGGATCCGAGAGGCTTTGCCTCCTCCCCTCTACTGCAAACCTGGGGCTCTGGGGCTCTGGGGCTCTGGGCAGGGCCAGGTGGGACAGGTGTTGGAGATGGGTCTGGGTGTTCTCAAGGCTTTGTCTTCAAAAGTAAAGTATTTGTTTTAATAAGTGCCAGGTCTGTTAGGCAAAAACAGTCCTTAAAAGCTTAAGCAAACTCAGGTTGTGAATGAGGAGGAGACCCTGTTGGTTCGCTCATTTAGATGCCAAGCGTGACTGTTCTGAATGCCGTCTTTCACGGCACCTTTGGTTTCCGGGAACTGTGCCAGGTCGTGCCAGCTGAATAAAAGACACACTTTGCATGTTCACCCTCTCCCCTCCCAGGCGGAAACTTCCCGATGGTCCGGATGGCGGGTGGCTTTTCTAGGCCGAGCCCGAGGGGCCCGGATAGAGCCAGTTCTGGTTCTGCTCAGTCCCAGGGTGAGGCCACCTGCCTTCCATACCTACTATTTCAGGCCCAGAATGTGCTCAAGTGCTGATGAAGTCTCTTAATTTAATTTAATATAATATTTATTTATTTATTTATTTATTTATTTAGGGTGCGCTGGGTCTTTGTTGTGGCGTGCAGGCTTAGTTGTGGCATGTAGGATCTTAGTTCCCTGACCAGGGATCGAACCCGGGCCCTCTGCATTGGGAGCAAGGAGTCTTAACCAGTGGACCACCAGGGAAGTCCCTCATAATTTAATGATTTTACAATCCTTTTCAATTTTCTTTGGTGTGACTGGGTCACATATGCCCCTATTTCCATGCCCGGTCAGCCAGCCCCTCCCAGCAAGGGACCCCCAGGGATGAGCAGGCGGGTGTGTGGGTCTGAGGACGTGGGCACCATGTGCACACACGCCCCCACTCACAGCTGCTGGAGCACCACCTGCACAGGCTTCCCTGTCCCCGGGCAGGCTTTCAGGTTGACCCAAGGGGAGGACTTTTCTGCTCTCAGGGCAGCTGCCAGCAGCCTCTTTCTGAACAGTGTCCAGGGTCCTCACAGAGGCCAGTGGGCTGGGGAAGAGGAGGCAGAGCAGGTCCTCCGTGTCACAGGTCCTGCTCTTCAGCTCTGGGCAAGAAAGGACAGCCGTGGGCAGCCCGGGCATGTGATGGAGCAAGGGCAGGTGTGGCCCTGCTGCCTCCCCTGGACGGGAGTTGGGGTTGCAGAACGGGTGGCAGCTGGGCGCTCCCTCTCTCGAGGTGTGGGGCCTCACCCTGACCTCCAGGGTGACCTGGGGGTCATGTCTCAGGCCTGCCCGTCCTGCAGACGCAGCTCATCCAGATGGTGGTGTGGATGCTGCAGCACAGGCTCCTGGTCCAGCTGCACACCTACGTTTGCCTGATGGCCTCGCCCAGTGAGGACGAGCCCCGCCCCCGGGAGGATGACGTGCCCCTCACCACCAGGGTTGGTGGCCGCAGCCTCAGCACGCCCAACGCCCTCAGCTTTGGCTCCCCAAGTAGGACCCCCTGCCCAGGGCATCTGTCTGGTGGGGGGTGAGCACCTTGGGCGCCCTTGGAAGAGGCAGGCAGCCAGGAGGCCCAATTTGGGCGCCGCAGGGAATGACCACAGCACCTTCACAGGGCTGCACTCGAAAACGTGCACACACAGTGCCCGTGGGCAGCTGTGTCCCCGAGGATGCCACTTCGCCCAGCTGGGCAGCTCTCCCTGGCCCCCTCGCCCGCCTCCCTGAGGACGAGGCTCTACCTTGCTGAGTCAGGAGCATCCTGGCCCAGCCTGGGGTCAGAGCAGACCGCACCCCATCCCTCAGAGGACCGCTGAAACCTCCGTGCTCAGGGCCTATGAGGAGACAGTGACTGTCATAGTCCCTTTTTGAAGGAGCTGTTTTGGCCACGGTGTGCCCCCTAAGGCGGCAGCCCCGAGCCCCAGGTCCCTGGCTTGGGGAAGACGAGGGGCTGGAAGGCTTAGGGGGAGGCACCTCCCCAGGCTAAGGCGGGGCCTTGGACGTCAGGCTCAGTGCGGGACCTGCCTGCCCAGGGCTCCTGTCCTCTGAGTGGGTGGGAGGGGTTGGATGACCAGGCTGGCCTTGGGGTGAGGGGCTGCTCCCCAAGGGCACAGCAGTTAATTCCCAGGTGGGCGCAGGTGACTCGGGCTGGGGGTAGCCGCTCCCTGACTGTGCCCGTCCTCAGCCAGCAGTGATGACATGACCCTCACCAGCCCCAGCATGGACAACTCCAGTGCAGAGCTGCTCCCCAGTGGGGACTCGCCACTCAACAGGAGGATGACGGAGAACCTGCTGGCCAGCCTGTCCGAGCATGAACGGGCAGCCATCCTCAGCGTGCCCGCAGCACAGAACCCCGAGGACCTCCGCATGTTTGCCAGGTGGAGCAGGGGCCACATCTAGGGTCAGGACAGAAAGTGGATCTCAGCTTAAATCCCGATGGCAAACAGCCCTCACTGGTTGAGGTGGCATCTGCAGTACACAGCCGTCCCCACCTGGCACCTGCATGTAGGGGTCTCTCCTGTACTTCCTGGGTGTTTCTTGTCACGTCTTGGGAAGCAGCAGCAAGTTCTTGTCCTCATGGGGATCGGGTGGGGCCCTTGGTCTCCACACCATAGGTGACACAGACTTGTCACACCCAACCCTGAGTTGGGTGCGCTGGGTGTATGGTGTTCTGGGAGCGTCAGGTTGTCAGGGACTGAGCCCCCAGCCGAGGTGCCCCAAGAGCCACAGCAGCATGAAGCAGAGAAGCTGCCAGCTGACCCTGCACTGCCCTCACCTCCGTCAGGGCACTGAAGCAGGGTGATATTCCAGGGGCCACGGTGGGCAGCGGGTCCAGGGCACTGCTCGGGGCAGGGGCCTGAGGACTCCCCCCCCCCCCCCCCCCCCGCCAGCTCCGTAGTTGTGCTCATACCCTCCCCCCACCCCCCAGGCTCCTGCACTACTTCCGCGGCCGCCACCACCTGGAGGAGATCATGTACAACGAGAACACGCGGCGCTCCCAGCTGCTCGCGCTCGTGGACAAGTTCCGCAGTGTCCTGGTGGTGACCACCCACGAGGATCCGGTCATCACTGTCTTCCAGGCCCTGCTCACCTGAGCTGGGGCACCGGAAGGAGCCTCCCCCACCCCAGGCTCCTTCCCTCCCCACGGGGCCCCTGCTCTCCACATCCTCACCCGCCTCCAGTCCTGGAAACAGCCTCAGGGGCTCTGAGCTGAGAAGGTGAGGCTCGAGCTGGGAGAGCGTCCAGGACTCTTGCCTCTGAGTGAGGCTTGCAGGCTGCCCACACCAACTCGGCCCGTGTTTCTCTCAGAGCCCCGCCCCGCCTCCCGTGTTCCCCAGGCCTGGGCCGTCCAGAGCTTCAGGTCCGAGGGCCTGGCCTGGACTGTATGGCCAGCACCGGCCACCTGCAGGCACCCTTCCCCCCAGCTTGCCGGTGCCTGGCCCAGCCCCTCCCCCCACCACAGTCCTGTGTTAGCCACCAGGAGGCCATGGCCAAGTGGTCACCCCCATGCCATCTGAGGCATGAGGACCTGGGCTAATGGTGTCCTGCAGCTGTCTTAGCTTTCCCTTGGGGGGGTGTCTGGTGCACCGGTGCTCCCCACACACGGTTGCCTCAGGCCTGAGGAGGAAGTCTACCTGCTGGCCCCGGGTCCTCCCACAGAGACGAGCTGGCCACTGATGGGGACTCTGGCCAAGACACAAGTGACACTGTTTTCTATAAACACAGCATTTATTTCATTTTTAAACAATTAAAAATCCTCATCCTGGTTGGCCTTTGCTCTGGCCTGTGCGTCCCGCTCGGCCGCTCTGTCTACCACACTGACCCAGGGGCTGCCCTGCACATAGAAGCGCAGGGGCTTCAGGGCCCACTCTCCTGCGTGGCCTATGCCCACTCGGGCTGCTGCTACCACAGCTGGCTCACTGGGCCCCAGGGGGCCCCGCTCCAGCCACACAGCCTCGTCTGTGGCTAGGTCCCGCTGGTCGAAGCTCTTGTCGATGGCCAGGGCCTGGCATAGCTTGGAGGGACCATTGCAGAGCTCAAGGTCTTTGAGGGCTCGTCCAGCAGCGCCTTTGCGGAGGGTGTGGCGAAGCTGCCGCATGGCCTCCAGGCCCCCCAGGGGCTCCACCGCTCGGAGCAGGACACACGCCCCGTCCCCTGTGGAAGAGATGGAGCCTCCCAGGCTGTTGCCCCGCTACCCAAGACCCGACCAAAGCTGCTTGGGTGACACCTGTGCTCACTCACCGTCCAGACCCTCTGCCTGCCTCCCCATCCTGCACACCTGCACCCACAAGGCACCTGTGCCTCCTATGGGCACCAGCTGGGGACACATGGAGCTCCCTGGCTCCCTCTGTGAGGTCAGCAAAGAAAACCCCGGGGTCCCCCACCCATCTCCCCCACTGGCTGTTGGGGAAGCTGGAAGCCTGGCTTGGAGCAGCCACCAGTGTGCACAGGACGCAGGTGAGCCCCACCCCAGGACCCAGTGCGGAAACTGACAGAGCAGGAGGTACCGGATATAGCCCCCCACCTCTGTGGGGTCCCCTCCCCAACCAGGCCACTTGTGGGACGGCAAACAGACACCCAGGCCCAGGGATTCCCTCGAGAAGACACATCTGTCCAGACCCCCTTGGATTCCTGGCTGGGGACAGTGATTACTTCATGCGCCCTGGACAGAGGTGCCCTGACCCTCCAGCAAGGCCACTGTCCTGGGACACCTGCTCCCCTCTCAGCCCACCCGCTAGCTGGGAGTCTGAGGGGCTCAGCCTGAGGTGTGGCCAGGCCAGTCCCTCTCTCAGGCCTCAGCCACACAGGCCTTCCCATCAGCACCCAGGAGCTGGCCTCTTGCACAGCCAGCAAGTGGGGGGGGGTGTGCGACCAGATGCCCCTTAACCAGCCAGCTTTCAAAGCACTTCAGGATGTGCCCAAGGGCACCTAAAGCCTTGAGTTTTAGTCCCTCTGTGATTCCTGGGCCACTCCCCTCACTGGCCTCAAAGCTCCCTCTGGTTCCATCCTGAGCGTAGTTGGGTACCACCTGCAGACAGGTCTGGAGGAGTAGCTGACCCATCTCCTGGGACGCACCTGAGTCCAGACTCCTGACAAGCAGGACATCCCCACCTCGTCACACCAGGCCTCCCCATCACCCCCCGCCAACCCCGTCTGCCTGCACCAACCGCGCAGCCCCAAGTCTGGTCTCTGCACGGCCTCCACCCCACAGGCAAGGACTGTCTCGGCTGCCCCTCTCCCTCACTCCACCTGGATGACCCTTGGCCCTGTCTGTACCCATGTAGTTTTCTGCTCCCCTAACCTCGACGTTCCTGGGGCATCCTGGTCATGTAACCAGAAAGTAACACACCACCTCCCACATCTGCTCTGTCCACTGTACCTGCAGAAACTTGGGCTCCTCCCTTTCCTCACTGACTGCAGCCTCTTGTCCAAGTGCAGTCTCCTCTCACGTGAGGGGTTGGTTCTAACGCCAAAGAAAAGCTCAGCGACCGGAATAAGCTCTGCGCCTGGTAACAGGGCCCTCAGAGGCAGTCCCTGTCACTCAGTTTCACACAGCACCTGCCTTCTGCTGGGCACAAGGCCAGTCGTGGATTCCCTGTGTCCTCTGGCCCTGTGGCTCTGGCTTCAGGCATCCCCAGCTGTCCATTCTGGGCAATCACAACTCAACACGTCAGTGGAATCCTTCCACGTGTGTGACCGGCAGCCCCTTACTGTCCTCGAGCCTTCATTCATCTTGCGACGGCGGCGGGAGGCTCAGCAGATGGACGCTAGCACTGGCTAGCCAGAGTGGGTTGGGCAGACCACCACCCACCCCTCACCCCCACCGCTGCTGCTCAGCGGCGGCTCTGGCAAGACGGTGCTGGGCGCTTCCTTCCCAGCACAGACCACTCAGAAAACACAGCTGCCTACCCACGGAAGACCCAGTGGGTCCCCCAAGGTGCGTGGACCCTCCCGGGAGCTTTAGACCAGCATCTCTCCCATCGGCACCACTGACCTTTGGGGCCATGATTCTGTGGAGTTGGCCATCCTGTGCATTGTGAACTGTTGAGCATCCTCCCTGGCCTCCACCCATTAGAGGCCAGGAGATCCCCACAGATGTGATGACCAAAAATGTCTCCAGACACTGCCTAATGTTCCCCAGGGTGGCAGTATCATCCCCAGTTGAGAACTGACCCAGACCCCATAACTGGCTGCCTGGCGAGGCTCCTGCCTGAGCCCAGCTCACCCCAAATCAATCTCACTCTTGTTTCCCCACATCAGCCCCTCCCGAGTCCTCTCTGGGCCGGCAGTGACACCAGCACTGAGCTCTGGGGCCAGCGGTGGGCTCGTGAACCCACGTGCTCTGTGTTCAAGTCAACCCGTGACCTCTATTCTGTGGGGCCCCTGGCACCTCTAACCACCATCCGTGCAGCCAAAGCTCCTGAAACCCCCGCCTAGCCTAGCAAGGGAACCCCTTGCTCAATCGCCTAGCCAACCTGGTCCTCCCGGGGTCTGCCAGCTGAGGGGGCTCTGCCCAGGCCTCCTGCTTCCCCAAGCCCCAGCACCACTCACCTTGGCTGGAGACATTCATGCAGAAGTACATGCCATAGATGAGGTACACATACAGCGTCCCTGGCTTCATGAACATGCCGCGGTTGCGGGGGGTCTGTCGGCCGCCCCTCGAATGGGCAGCTTCATCCTCTGGCCCCAAGTATGCCTCAGTCTCCACGACGCGGCCACGGAGCTCTGTGCCATCATCCAGCCGTCGGACCAAGACCTGCTCAGCGTAGGAAGGAGCCGGGTTCGCTCCACCCTGACAGTCCACAGCCTGGACTCATCTCCCCAGCTCAGGGTGTATAGGTATAGGACACCCAGGTACAGCCGGCTCTTCCCCACCATCCCCTCCATCCTGCTGGACCACTGGACCACAGGCCCTGCTCACCAAGTGCCCTGTCCACAGCGTGCAGCCATCTCAGGCCGGCCAGGGCTGGGCTGGGCACCAGCACTAGTGAATTCTCGCACTTCCTCTCAGCAGGGTCCCCTTGGACTTAAAGCTTAGCCTGGGGCTGAGCAGTGTGAAGGGCACAGGGCCCCGCCTGGGATTCCAGAGCCTGTGGAGCCCCCTCCCCCTGGACTAACTGCAAAGGACCATCACACTCAGCCCCCACCCAGCCAACTCTGAAAGCAGCAGGACCAGCTGCCCCGCAGTGCCCCAGGCCTGGCCTGGAGGTAACGAGCTCCACAAGGAGTGGGTCAGCGCAGGCAGCAGGCCAGGAAGGCGAGCCTGGCGACGGTTGCCTCGGACAGCACCCTGGGCAGGGTGGGTCCAGGAGGGGACAGAGGGGCCAGCCAAGGACAGGGCAGGGGGCAGTTGTCAGGGGCTGTCCCCAGAGGGGTGGGTGCTCTCAGGCCAGCAGAGCACCTAGGAGAACAGAGTAGGCCACAGGAGAGCCAGGCAGGGCCTGCGGAGCGCTGAGTACCCCAGGAGCTGAGTCCTTCCCCGCCTGGAGCCCCTCTGCCCTTCGCCACGCATCACCATGGTACGGCCCCAGGAATGGCCAGCAGTCATGCCCGTGTCCGGAGCCCCAGGTCTGACTCAACCAGGGTTCACTGTGGAGTTTCCAGGGCCAATCACCTCACCAGGGCTGTCCCTACCACCTGCCTTGTCCTTAGGCCAGAGCCTTAGGCCAGTTGGATGGCCAGGCCACCATGCCTTAGCCCACGGAGCTCAATGTGTCTGCGGCCAGGGTCAGTGTCGTGGGGGCAGGGAGGGGTGTGCTGGAGGCTGGACTCGGGGGTAAGGGTTAGAGGAGGCCTTCCTGGAGACAAAGCCCATAAATCCCCGTATGTGTGCACAGGTGGGCTTGGCCAGAGCACCTCAGGTGAGGCCTCCCTCCCATCTTCCCAGGGGATGAGAGGGAACATTCCCTGTCAGCCTGACATCTCCATGGGGCCTGGGGAGGAGCCTCCCACAGCCCTTTCCTCACTGTCTTCTTTCCTGTCCTGAATTTCACTGATATCATTTCCAGATAGCAGATGGTGGCTGCCCCTCACCCCCATCATAAGCATCTCCTCCTTGCTGGTGGAGGGTCCCGAGAGAGGCAAGACCCTTCTCAGCCGAGAGGGTGACACAAGAGTGGTCTGGGTTGTCATGGCAACTCATTGCTCCTTGCAGTGACCTGCTTAAGGATGAGTGCATGACCCAAGCCTGGTCAAGAGGTCTGTGAGGACATCCACTGGGAGGTAATGAAAAAGGCTCTCCTCCCTAACCAAAGGCACATACAGGGTGAGACCCTCCCTTCTCTGCTGGTCATCGCCCTGTCTACCCTCGGGCTCAAACAGGCGTGATGCGAGCCTAGGGGAGCCTAGGGGGAGATGGTGACACACTGAGGCCCTTAGGCACTCGACCTGATGCTGGGCCCACCTGCCCCATGTGCCCTTTTACGTGAGATCATAACCTCTCCTGACTTAAGGTGCTTTTACAAGGACCTTCTGGCCCTTGCAGCTGAAAGCATCCTCATGGGAACAGACTCTGGTCCCTTCTCGATGAGGTCACACTTGAGGTCACACTCCACTAGCTCACATTTTAGGATCTGTTCCTGGCACCAATTTTGTATTAGCCACAGAAACTGACTCTCCTTGGCCACTTTAACCTAAAAGTAGGCTCACTAAAGGACCCAGGGTAGCCATGGAACCTCCAGGAAGACCAGAAAGCCAGGCCTAGCCAGATGGTACTCCAGACGGATGTGGCCAAAACTCTGCTGCTGCAGCACATGCCATGTACACATCGCATGGTGATGGGCTCCACCCCCAAAGGCCCTGGGGGGTCCTGTTTCCCACCCCAGAACTTGGAGCTGCAGGGGCTGCTGGGAAGCCAGCTCTGGCACTGTGAGCCACTGTGGGGAGAAGGAGGCTGTCCTTCATCTAGACAATCCTGATGCTGGGCAGCCCGTAGGCCATGGCCTCAGCTGCCATGTGTCTAAAGCTGCTACACACATAGACAAGCTCCAGCAGGGGCACTGACTGTGTCAGGGGACGGGGCAGGCAAAAGCAGCCCCTCACAGACTGAGGGGCCAGCACTGACCGTGGTCCTTGTAAGAAACCTGCCCTGAGGGCAATCCCAGGTGGACCAGGGGTAATGCTCCCACAGCCCCAGGGGGAAGGCTAATGTTGTAGCTGCCCCGTCCTCACTGCCCAGAGCAGGCAGGCACCCCTAACAACCTCGGCATTCTTCCCAGCTGACCCCGGACCCAGACGCTGCCCCAGATGACTGAGGTGAAGCTACCCAGGAGCAAATGTGGGCAAAGCGGCTGACTGCATGAGGCCACGCAGGGCCAAGTCAGGGACGTGAGCCCAGCGGGGAGAGGGCTGGGCCCACAGACACTGCACGGTGATGACCCTTCAGCAGAGGCCACGCCGCTACATTTCCATTACCTGTCCCAGAAATGCCCGTGCCAGGGGGACTGCGGGCTGGTCAAAAAACTCTGATCCCAGGCGAGCAGGGCGGCCCTTTAGGCTTGAGAAATAGATGCTGCGCTGGGGGCCGAGGGTCATGGGTGGCCCCAAGCGGGGCTCCTTGGGGGAAGCTGTCCGGGTCACACCTGGCGGGCTCTGATGCCGCTTGGCCTCCAACAGTCGCTGCTTTTTTTGCCCCATTCTTCAGGAAAGCTGAAATGGGAAAGGACAAGATAAAGGGTCTGAAAAGGAGAGGACAGATGGTTGTGCAGTGAAGTCAGGAGCTCAAGGACTCATTCAACTGCCTGCCTGTCTCCTCATGTGCAAAAAAGGGGCAACCAGCCTGTGCAAACAGAATGCCATACCTGAGCCATACCTGGCATGCTCAGCCCTGCGCTGGGACCCAGGAGGACTTGGGAAATGACGGCACGTGAAGGCAGGCTGGTGGCGGCAGTGACAAGGTAGCCACTCTGCTGCACGTGCCATCCACAAGCAGGAGTGGCAAAGGGCTGCAGGGCCTGGGGAGGGGACAGTGGCACCCAGGCCTGGGACAGGAGGGCTACTACCCTCTGATTGCCACTCATCACGTGGTCTCCAAATGAACTTCTGAGCTTCTTTCTGGAACCCTGCCCTTTGCACCTGCCCCTAACCAGGAATTTTAAAACACCTGTGACCTCAGTGGGGCCTGGTCGAGGAACGGATTGTGGGTCACTGTGTCATCCACACCCCTCCCCAATGCTGGCAGGGCTCCCACTGTGCCAGACCCCTCCTAGAATGGCCCAGAAGGCCTGATACATGCACATGGGTGAGCACCAGGCAGATCGTCTACTTGGCCCCATCCCAAGCGCTCAGGGTGTGACCCCCAATGAGTCCCCAGCTATCCTCTGTCTCATGACCCAGGATGTCAGAATAAGGAAAAGTGAGGCAAAAGTGAGGTGCGAGGAATGAGGAGGATCTGCCGAGACCGGCGCACTGTCTGCCTCCCACCTGCTGCCACAGGGCCTGGGAAACCTGACCACACGCGCTTGGCCGTTCTGGGACCAGCTGCTCTCCAAGGAAAGGAGCAGCAGGGGAGCACTGGGGCCTGGAAACACCCTCCTCAGGGGCTGATTCCCGTACCTCCCTGGCATGTGACAGACCCATTATTTTTAACGTAAGTGCTGACATTCTATGCTGTCCAGAGCCGGAGCCGCCACCCTGCTGAGAATGGATGTTGATATGACCCTGTCTGCAGCCAGGCACATCTGCCAACACCCACCACAGGCTGACTCCAGGATGCTGCGGCCCCTGTTCTCCGCCCAAATTTGGCCCCCGGCCTGCCCCGAGGCTCTGGGGTGGCGCTGGGTCTCTGCCCTGACCCACCCTGCGCGGTACAGGGGGCTCATGCAGATGCCCTGGGACTGAGGCTCAGAGAGGCCTTGGCTCCCCCTCTGCAGACCTAGGATTTGAACCTGCCTCAGAGCCTCAGGCTGAAGAGTGGGGTGACCCTGCCGTTGCACCCAAGAGTGACCGCTGCCCCAGAAAGTGACCTAAGGTGTCTGTGCCTCTGTTTCATCTGCAGAAAGGGAACCAACATTGTCACACAAGATGGTTCTGAGAATAAAATGAGAAGCCGGGTAAGCACTTGTCTGGGTACAGCGAGCGCTCCCCAGTGTTAGGAAGAAACGCAAAACCTGGGGACAAGGGTCTCTTCCCAGGCTGGGCCCAGCCAGTGGAGGGCAGAAAACAGCAGCCTGGATGGGGGCACCCAAGGGACCCGCCAGCCCTCCATCAAAACCTGGGCAAACAGTGAGTTAGTAAATAAAGGGAGAGCATTTATCCGTCTGGGACAGACACTTAAGGGAGGAGTGTGGGGAAGTGGCCCCTCGAGCCAACCCTATGGTCATTTCTGCGGCAGGCGGGCTTGGGGCAGGGGGCGTCTGATCCAGGCCGAGCGCCCAGCACGTAACCAGGAAACCGGTGGCGGGCGCTCCTCCCAGACCTCACTGGCGACCTCGGGCCGGGCCTCGGCTTTGTTTTTGGCAAGTGGAGCAGCCAAGCCGGCCCAACCCCGCCGTCAGGCGCTCGTCTGGGAACTGCAGACGCCGAGGGGCGGCCCGTGCGCACATTACTGGCTCCCACTCAGGGCTCACTGCGGTGGCGGTGCGACTCCGGGGGGGTCCGCCCCCGAGGCAGTCCTAAGGCCGTGCGCCCGGCGAGGAGCACGCTCACCTGGGCGCGCACTCACCTGGGCCCCGCGGCGCGCGGGCAGCCGGCGGTTCCGTCAGGGCTCTCGAAGCTGGTACCTGCCTGCGCGGAGCCCAGCCCAGCGCGGAGCACACCCCCTCGCCCACCCGGAAGCGCCGCCCGGCCCGGGGCTGGAGCCGGCGCCTGCGCTGAGAAGGACGGAAGCCCGGCGGGGGGAGGGGGCGGGCGCAGGCGCGGATCCGCCCCGGGGGAGGGGCCGGGCTAGCGACCGGAGTTCCCCGCCGTCGCCTCTGCCCGGCGACCTACCTCCCATCCGGGACAAAGGCCCGGGGCTGCTGGGGCAGTTGTGGTGTGAGGAGGGGGAGCAGGCAACTGGGGTGGAGGGGAGCCCTCCGCCCCCCGCCCCACTTGCATCCTGGTCCCGCCGCAGCCGCAGCGCTCACTCCACCTGGTGACCTCCAGCTGGTGGTCAGACCACCAAGAAAGAGGCTTGGTCCCTGTGAACCTTGACTGGGCCCTAGAGGGGCTCTGGCTGGGGGTGTAGTGGTTTGGGAGTGCACCAGACGGTTCGGTGGGGTGCGCGTGGAGTGTGCGTGAGGGAGGTGGTGTTGGAGCCCCTGGTCCTTGGGACTGCGGAGGGGCATTACTTGCTCCATACCTGCTGAGCATTTGGGTGGAGGGGACAGATAGGGCGGGGGAGTGGGCCAGGAAGACTTTGCCCTGGAATTGGACCCAGGCCTTTCTGGAAGCACCACCACTGCCATCACAATATGGATGGGTCTTGGGATTCTGTGTCTGCAGTGGGGCCCCCTCCCTTCCCACCACCGAAGGATGCTGAGAGGAGCCCGCCCAAGTCCGGGGGTGGGCCTGCTGGAGCATGGCCAGCCTCCTGAAGAGGCTGAGGCCAGCAGGAGGGCTGTGGGGACCCGCGAACACCCCTCCTGCAGGGCAGTGGCTGGGGGCAGTGTGAGGTATGCCACTGCCCTTTGGGGCAGCAGGGGGAACGCCCCTGCCCTGGACCATGTCCTGAGCTGTCTGACTTGTGTCACCCTGGCCCTGTGAGGGGTACCCGTGGGGCCTTGGAGAACAGTTGGGCAAAGGATGGTGTGTGTGTGCGGGGGGGAGGTGCTGGACGGGCCACGTGACTGGAGCCCTGGGATGAGCGAGTGTGGCACCTGGTCTCAGGGCAAGTCCAGCTGGGAGAATCCTGGTCTCCAACTCCTCCTCCTCCTCCGTGGACCAGCCCAGGAGCTCAACTCCAGCCCAGGCCCAGGCCCAGCTGTACTCCCCGCTCCCCCCAGGGCCCCAACCAGGACTTCCTGCGGAGGGAGGAGCAGCAGCCTTTCAGCTGCCTGCTGGAAGCCACCCAGCTGTCTGTGGCACTTTGTGCCGCTTCCTTCCGGGGGTGGGCAGTGTGTCGTCAATGAGTGCTTGTGAGGCGGGCCTGGATGTGACTCTCACCCCTTTCTTTCCTCCTTACCCGCTGCAGCCATTCTGCCCGAACAATGACTCCCCCTCCTGCCTTCCTGTGTGCCCAGCCTCCCTTCCCTCCTCCCTTCCCCCTCTCCCCGCTGTGGGAGGGAAACTGAGGCTACAGTTGGGCCAGTCCCCCTGGTGGGGGCAGGGGCAGGGTGGGTGCGGTTTTGTATTCATTTTCATTTTGATTTCACAAATAGTGCATGGTCCTTGTAGAAATCATGGGGAGTCCACGCATTCCCAGAGGGGCGTCTTTTTCCCAACTTGAAGATGAGGAAAGAGAGGCTTGGAGGACAGCCCAGGAGGAGGAGGAGGCAGGGCTGGAGCCAGCAACCCCTTCTCCAGATGTTCCAGCCTGAGTGCAGGGCCTTGCACAACCTCTGCCCCCCCTTCCCCCCACCCCCCCACTTCCTGGTTTGTGGTCTGAGGCTCCACCACAGGCTGGAAGTGGTGGGCTGAGCATTCCCACTGTGGCCTACAGGGCAGGCAGGCTGCGGGTAAGAAGGTGGTCTCGGTGGGAGGAGGGGCCTGGGGCCTTCTCTTCTCATCCCCAGAGTGCCCTGCTTCTGGGCTGGGAGAGGCTCTTTGGAGGATGTCAGTGGAGAATGAAGGTGAGGACACCCTCAATGCTTTGAAAGGGGCCAGTACTGGGGTGAGTTGCTCTGCCCTGCCAGGCTAGCCATGGCCCCCGGAGGAGCCGTCAGACCCTGGAGCCTTGAGAGAAAGGACGGCGGCTCCAGCAGCCACAGAGGCCAGCACTGTTCCTACCCAGCACACTGTTCACTGTTCTTCTCTCTATGTAGGGGCAGCTAACACCGTGAAAGGGGCAGCACCTTCTGGGGGTGCCATCTCAGCAGGGCGGCCACTGGGCCGCACTGGGCCCTGCGCAGCTGATGGGTCCTGGGGGCTCGGAGGCTCCTTGGGCAGAGCGAGCAGCTGTGGGCTGCATCTTCCCTTCCTGGGGCTGTGCTGCCAGTGCTGCCGGGCCCTGAGGCCAGGTACTTAAGGGCCCCCTTGCCAGGCCCCAAGACGTGGGGAGGGGCAGCTGCCTCAAATAGACAGTGACTTCAGGCCCTGGCTGGTCTGGCCCACTTCTGTCTCTTCCCCAAATAGCCAGGGGCTGGTCCCGGGCCCATTCAGGCCCCCCAAAGCTCAGGCTGGCTTGCTGAGCTGATTCCAGAGTGGCTGGTGGGGATTCCTCTCAGTGGTCAGGACTGCCACCCCCTCAGGTCCTAGAGTGAAGTGTAGTCAGGGGGTGCTCCAGACACTTGCCCATCCCCAGTCACCTGCACACATACTGGGCAATTGCAGCTGATTTCTATTTCCAGGGCCTGGGAAAAGGAAAAAGAGGGACAGGGAGCTGGGTTTCCATGTCAGGGCCTCCTCCACCAGAACACAGGGCAGTGGGCCAGGTGTGAGGTACAGCACATGTGTGTGCACACACGTGTCCCTGTGGACTGGGTCCAGGCCTCTGCTCATACTGTCCTTCTGATACCCGGGTCCTCGCTCAGGAGGCTCGGTGGGCTGAGAACCTGGGGATTCCTGGGTTTGCCTGCCAGCGTGTACTTGGGAGCCACACCTGTGAGGGGCAAGGGTTTGCAACAGAGGCTGCTGGGGGTCCCACTGGAGCTGAGAGGATCCTTTGGCGGTAACCCGAACGAATGAACCAGGGGGAAGCCACATAGCTGTGACTGGACATAGATCACCCTCTCTAGGGAGGGGGTGTTACTTGGGGCAAGGCAGCTCTCATTCACTGAAGGTGACTCCTGGTGGGGCGGGGGTTGAGGTGGGGGGACTGGGGGATGGGCACCTTTCTCAGCTGTGAGCCAGCTATGGCTGTGCTCCTGGCAGCTGGGAATGAGTGTCTGGGTCATGGAGGGGGCCTGGGTACCCCGCAGCACCCACTGCATGAGACCTGGCAGCACTGGATGCCTGGCCATGGCAAGCTTTGGAGGTGAGCCCAGGCCCTGGACTCCAGAGATGACACCACTGCCGCTGGCCCTGCCGGCCCAGGCTGAGCGTCCAGGTGGACGGGGCATGCTTATTCCTGGGGGGGTTCGCGAATGCCAGGCATGGAGAGACTGTCTTTTCTGTCGGTGAGAGCCTGGCATGGGAGGGGTGGCAGTGCAGGCAGCCGGAGCCCTGAGCATCGGCACTGGGCAGCCTTCAGCCTTCTTCTTGCCTCGTGTCCCCAAGGTACTTGTAGTCACCACCCCAGCCCCCAGTGAAGGAGTCCTCTTGTATCCCCTCCAAAGCTTCCATTGTCTCCCTCTACCTAGGAATTGTGTTGATACACCTGAGTTCGTAAATGACCCAGAGTGTGCAGGCACCACTCTGTCCTGTGGTGTGGACGAGGAGACAGTCGGAGGATTCTGTCCCTTTCCCAGGCTCCAAGGCCAACTGTGAGTTGGCTGCCACCTCAAGTTGTCTACTTTCTGTGTAGCCAAGGACCAGGGCTTTGTCTGCGGTCGTACCCTGGGCATAGCTTGCTGACCTGACCGTGGCAGCACCTCTGTTCAGAGAGGACCACTCCCTCCTGGTCCCAGACCAGCAAAGGGCCTGTGAAGACACACTTGTGGGCCCTCCAAAGCTGGAGGGGCTGGGCCTCATGTGCCTCAGTATTCTGGCTCCCAGCGGAAGTGTCCTTAAGACACCCATGGTCCCAGTTCTGCTCCCTGCAGGGGAAGTCTGTGCCCCTCCACCACTCACAGCTCCTGGTCAGCCCTGCCCTGCTATTGGCACCCCCTCCCCCATTCCCGGGTCTTTCTCTGGTGATTGTGCCCCACTGACTCCTGCAATGTCAGGAGAGAGGGAGAGGAATGCTGGAAAACTCCCGCCAGCAGCCTCAGCCTAGAGCAGATGGGCCATTTTGTGTTCGACTCAGGGAGTGCAGGGATGGGCCCACAGGGCTGGTGGGTGAGCCCTGAAAGAGGGAGGAGCACAGAGTGGTCGCCGGAAATGGTGCTGCCGCCTCTGCGCCTCTGCTCCAGGGGTTCCAGCCTGGCCTGGGAGTGCCTGTTGGGGGAGCGGGGCTTCAGCGGGTGGGGAGCACAGGGGCCCCGGGAGGAGGTCACTGCTCTGATCCTGCTTTTGGTGCGAGTGCGACTGAGTATGCATCAGTGGTTGTGTGCACGTGTGTAAATGGGTGAGAGTGAGCATGGAAGTGTTACAGTGTGTGTATGCGGAGGTGTGTGTATGTGAGTCTGTGTAAACAGGTGTGGGTAAAGGAACACGTGGGCGACCATGAGTGTGAGTGGGTACAGAGCGTGTGTGTAAGTGCATGAACGCAGGGGCATGTGTATGCGAGTGAGGCTGCCGTGCGGCTTAGGGTGAGAGGCTGGGCAGCGCGGCCTTCGGAAGAGGCTGGCGGTTCGGTTTACGGTAGATCCAGGGCCGCCTCACACCTACCCCTCCGCCACAGCGCCCCCCGCCCACTTCTCAAGCACAAGTCAAGGCAAAAAAAGGTCAGGACTCACTCGGAGTTCGGGAGTGGCTGAGGCTGACCATCAGGTTCGGTCCAGCTGGGCCACCAGGTCCTCCCTCCCCGACCAAGGCGCTTTCGACCCCCAGCCGCAGGTGTCCCCGCCGCCCTCCCGGAGGAGGTGACTCGGCCCGGGCGGGCCGCGCGCATTCCTGAGCCTTGAGTCAGCGCGGCCGCCCCCTCCGGCCGGGCCCGCCCCCGGCGCGCACGCCCCTCGCTCCATGGCATTCCCGGGCGGGCGGGCGGGGACTCGGCGCGGGTGCCCTCGGGCCGGCGGCGGCAGCCCCTCCCCGAAGCCCTCAGGACCCCCGAGGCCCCGGTGCCGGCGGCGGCGGTGAGTGAGTGCGCGGGGTGGGGGGCGCGGGGCGCGGGGCGCGGGCCGGGTGGGTTCCGGGGCTGCGTCCGCCGCGCGCGGGGCCCGTCCCCACCCCTCCACGGCCGAAGCCGCTCGGAGCGGCCGGAGTCTGGCTGCGTCCCGGCTTCGGGCGACTCTCCGCCCGAGGCGGCCGGACTTTCCTTCCCGGAGTTTCCCGAGCCGCCCGAGGAGGCGGCCCAGCCCCGGATTCCTAACCCGGCGCGCCGCAAAAATAGCCCGTGGCCGGATTAGCGCGCCCCGGCGGCCTGACCCGGCCGGACGTCTCGGCTCCATCCCCCGCCCGACAGCTGAGGGTCCCGGGAGCGGGAGGGCTCGGAGTCCGGGGTGTCCCCAGGCGCCTCTGAGCTGTACCCTCCCCCCCTTACGCTTTCCTTCCCGGCCACCACCAGTGGGTGGTGTCTCCAAGTCGAAACTCCAGCTCAGAGGGTGGGACTTCTCCGGATCATCCCTGTCCCAGCCGTGTTCCCTGGGGATGGGAATAATTTCAGCAATAATAGCAGTAGCTGTGGAGCTGGGGGGCGGGCGGTGCGAGGAGGGAGTGACCCCACCTTCCGCTTCACAACCCAATCTCCCCGGCTTTAAACACTGGAAGCTGCCGGGCACTTTCCCTACCCTGTGCTCAGTGGCCAAGAGGAGCAGGCCAGGGCTGAGCCTGTGGCCACTACACGGTGCCTCAAAGCAGGCCTGCTCTTGGCTGGGAGATTGCTGGACCCCAGGTGCTCAGGGCACTGGAGGAGGGCCTGGCTGTCTGCCCTGCCGGGGGCATGTCTGTGGGGCTGGGTGGGGAATGGGCAGGGGAGCCAGATGGTCCTGAGCAGAGTTCCTTCTTCTGTGTGTGCAGTTTGGGGTGGTGTGTCTGTGTGTCTGTCTGGGTGGGCGAGGTCTGGGTCTGGAGGCCCTAGCCCTGTGCTGGGAAAGGCCCCCCCACCCCCACCTGGGGACTTCCTGGCAGAGAAGATTCAAGGATGAAACTGGCTTTTCAGGTTTGGCCCAGCCAGATGCTGGGTTCTCCCCACCCTGTGGAGCCAGCCCCAGCCCCCTTAGCCCCCACCCAGAGGTTGGGAGGAAGCTGGGCCACCCAGCAGATGGCGGGGGCCCAAGGAGTCCCTGAGGCTGAGTTCCCTGCAACCAGGGGTTATTCTGGGCAAGCTAGGTCCTTTTCCTTGAGAAAAGCAGGGGCTACTAGCAGGGGCTACTAGTGGGGCATAAGAGTTGAGTGGCCCTGGATGGAATGTGCCAGGCCCCAGGCTGCTTCCCAAACCCTCCAAGCAACCTCCGCCCATTGCACAGAGAGCTGACTGAGAGCACCAGAGCTGGAGCACTGCAGTGACAGCATCCCCCGTCCAGCGTCAGTGGGCCGGCCGGCAAACCACTGCCCTTGGGAGCTTGAATTCTAGGGGAGCCCTTGGTTCAGAGGGAGTCACGCAGGCCTTGCCTGCCTTCCTGGGCCCACCCTCAGGGCCTCCGGACTCAAGCTGCTGCTCAGGGCACCTCCTGTAGCTCCTCTCCCCAGATGTGAGGGGCTCCCCCCGCCTGCACCTCCCCAGCTCCAGTCCCTCCATGTCATCGGTGTCTGTGACAGGATCGACTTTCAGCCCAAGGATCAGATTCCTTAGCTTCTGCCTGTTTTCTGGGTTAGGTGCGTTTGAGGGTGACTCCTTCCTCCCTGAACTGAGATGCTCTGGGTGGAGGTGGGGTGGAGTGGTGGCCCAGAGGGGCCTGTTAGCCCTCCCCAGCCTGAGGAGCCTAGATGGTCTGCCCCTCCCCTGGGGGGCTGTGGCTACCTCCCCGGCTCCTGGGCAGACATGGCCCCAGGCTTTGAACCCCCCTGGAGGCTTGGTGACCACAGGTGGTGACTGGCCTCTCTGAGCCTCAGTTTCCTGATCTCTAAGATGGACACAGAGGACCCCTGCAGGGGTTGTGACAGGTCAGTGGGGCTAGCCAGAGTCAGGTTTGAGGCAGGTGTGCCAGGCTTCTGCTGACTGAAGCCATTTCTGCTCCGATAATCGACTTCAGGGGCTTGGTGTCCCCTCCCGCGGCCTTGCAGATACTATCCAGCAGCTGATGTGTCCTGAGAAGGGTTGCTAAGCCAGAGGGTATGTGGGCACCGGGAGCTCGTGTGGGGGTGGGGGGTTGGTCAGGGGCACTTGTGGGGCCTCTAACTGGTGATTAGGCTGCTCATCTGCCTTCTGTCCAGGCCTGTTGATGGGATGTGGGTCTTTCCACTGTGCAGCTTGAGACAGGCTTGCACCTACCTCCCAAGGTCCAGCTAGATTCCAGATTGTCCCACCCAGAAGCTGCTATAGCTGAGCCCCTGCCCTACCCCACTGCTGGCTGTGTGGCACGGATGGGTCCTCTGACCTTTCTGAGCCTGGGGCTCCCCGACCCCAGGGTGCATCCACCCTGCCAGACCCAGCCGGGTCATAGGCTTTAATTCTGGTGGCCAGTTACCCTCTGGGTCATAGTCTGCCGAGCCTTTGGGCAGCTCCCAGTCCACAGGGCCAGTGCCCCCTTTCCTGCACCACCCTCCCAGGGCAGTTACCTTCAGGGCCTCCTGTGCAGAGAGCCTCCTGTGGTTCTGTTGTTGGATCCCTGCATCCCTATCATCTGGGGTGACAGCTGGTGATGGGCGCCTTGGGGGGGTAGCGATCTGATGTGTCCTCTTGGGGACAGCACGGGGCACCCAGCAAGCCACTGGCCAGGTGTCAGGTCTGCCCTGCTCCCTTCTGAACCTCATATCTTCCA
This sequence comes from Balaenoptera acutorostrata, assembly GCF_949987535.1. NCBI lineage: Eukaryota > Metazoa > Chordata > Mammalia > Artiodactyla > Balaenopteridae > Balaenoptera > Balaenoptera acutorostrata. Next base: position 39,857,904 of record NC_080078.1, read on the forward strand.
CAGAAAAGTGGAGGGGTCTCTGGGAGGGGTGAGGGCCTGGCCAGGATCATTCCCGACAAGATGCCGGTTACTGATGATGAGGTCAAGAGGCACAGGGCAGCCAGCTCACTTTCGCTCTGCCACATAGTAGCACGTAGTGGAGGACTGAATTCTAGGCTGCCAGACAGCTGGCGATCCCCCCTCCCAAGGGAGACCTGGGGCCGGGCATCAGACTAGGGGTCAGACAGGACACTGAGGGTCAGAGGTCAGGGCTCACATGGGGAGGTCAGAGGAGCTGGCGCCTCCTGGGACCATGCTCAGGTGAGCTGGGCACACGTCTGGGCAGGTGTCCTGGGGTGGGCCCAATTGCTCCAGCTGACATGGGTGGCCGGCGGTCCCCTGGGCAGGTTAGGCCCCAGGCTTGGTGGGTCTGGTCCTGGGGCCGGGCCGCTTGCTTGACCTCCAGCTGCCCCTGGTCCGTGTTGTCCCTCAAGTGTGCAGGGCAGGCCTAAGTGCAGAAATAGAGGGTCCAGCTTAATCCCGGCCACAGCCTGTCCAGGCCTGGGTGGGCCAGAACTTCTCCCCTGTCTCCTCCTGCCTCTTGGCCACACCTTCCCAAACTGGGCCTCCCCAAAGGGTGTCGCCTGGGTCCTCCCACGCCTTGTGCTCTGGTTGAACGCGCTCCCGGGCCCTCCTTGGGGAGCTCCCCACAGCCGGCAGGCAGCACCAGCCTGCTCGTTTGTTTGTTTCTTTCTTTTTAGTTGAAGTATAGGTGACTTACAATATGATATTCGTTTTAGGTCCAGCCTGTTTTTTTTTTTTTGATTCAGCTGCCGCTTCTCGAGCACCTACTGTGTGCCCAGCACTGCTGTGGCCCCTGATTTTCAAAGGGGAAAATTCAGGCTCTCTCAGGGTTGCAGGTGGTAGAGGGGAGCTGGGTCAGTGCACAGTGTCTCAGGCCAGGCTCCCCGACACTGGCCTGCCTGCACTGGCTCCTGCTTCTGGACCCTCCTGGACCCCTGCCCAGGGTCCCCCGTCATCCCCAGAGCAGGCGTGGCTGCTTCTCAGGGCTGCCCCACAGCCCTCCACCCTGCTGGCTGCAGCGGCTCCCACTCCCCTCGCTCCCGCTTGAAGCAGCCCTGGTGGTCCCGGTACCCTGCGGGCCCTCCCTCTGCATCCCCTCCAGCCTCACCCCACACTCCTGAGCTGCTCAGAGCTCCGTCCTCACAGTTAGCTTTTGCTTCATCAGCCTCCCCGCTGCGCTTCTAGTTGCCTGTTTGGGTGTCTCCTGGTGGGTCTGGGCCCCGGGTGGGCAGCCACGAATGTCACCAGAGTGACTCAGACGGCAGGCAGGCCCTCCCTGGGCTGTGGTCTCTCCCTGCGCTGAGGGGCAGCAGAGCAGAGATGCTGTTGGGATTCCCCCTCAGGGACCGTCTAGGAACAAGAGCCCACTGTGCGCCTGGGGGAGACCCAGACACTGAGCCACTGTCTCCTCTGGGCGGGCACTGTGCCCCTTCCCGGCCCAGACTCTTTGTCCGGTCTGGGCCCGACCCTCCCCCACACCCTCGGGGTCCACTGTGGAGCCACCCCCGACCCTGCTTGTGAATCCCACCCACTTGATGCCCAGATTGCCGCAGGGGCGCTGGGGGATTGGGCACACAGGGGCGGGTCAGGCCGGGAACCCATAGCACTGAGGGCAGGGAGCTGTGTGGGTTATGGGGCACCCTCCAGCTTCTGCCCCAAACACAGGAGGGATCTGGTGGGGTGAGGGCCACCGGGAGGTCTGTGTGTCCAGGCAGGGAGCTGGTGCCTCCCTCGTGAGGGGACCGGCTCCTGTGTCTGGTGGGCCCAGGCCAGCGGGGGTCGGGGGGGCGTCTGGCTCCTGTGTGTGCTCACCACCCCCTTCCCACCTCCTTGCTTGTGCTGTTTCTGTTCCCACCCGGTCATGTGGTAGCTCCTCCTCCCACACCCAAGTGAAGGGGCATCTTTGGGAACTTGCCATCACCCCACTTCATGGGGACGGGCCCCTGCTAGCTCGTGCTCTGAAATGACCAGTGATCATTCAGCAGTGGCTCTGGAGCAGGCCTGTCCTAGGCACTGTGGACCTGGCATGACAGGACCGGACAGCACACACGTGGATGTGCTCCCGGCCATGCCAGGGGAATCCAGGGCCTGTCAGGGAGGGGCTGCCTGACTGAGGCGGGGGGTCCTTGAACACATGGGCAGAATGCGTGTACTGGGAGAGCCAGGTGTGAGGAGAGGCTGTGGGAGCACAGTGGGAGCCAGGGAGGGTCGCAGGTGTGTGTGTGGTGCTGAGCCAGTCAGCTGGCAAAGGTTCCTGGCACTCTTTTTTTTTTTTTTTAATATTTATTTATTTATTTAGGCTGTGCAGGATCTTTAGTTGTGACATGCAGACTTCTTAGTTGCAGCATGCGGATCTTAGTTGCGGCATGTGGGATCTAGTTCCCTGACCAGGGAACGCACCCGAGCCCCCTGCATTGGGAGCATGGAGCCCTACCCACTGGACCACCAGGGAAGTCCCTTCCTGGCACTCTTTGAGTGGAGAACCAGCTTCTGTCACCTAGAGGTGCTGGGCGTGCGTGGGGAGGCTCCTGTAGGGGCTCGTTCCTGGCACCCAGCCTGCCTGGTACCAGCAGTGATCCCGGGTCCACACTTGGCCTCTCTGGACCTCACAATAGCTTCACCAGGAGCGTATGAGACTCTGTGAGGCATGGGGTGGTCGGGTGGCAGGGACAGACTTAAGGTACCATAGCCTCTCCCATCTGAAATGCTAAGGGGGTCCCCATCCTGTCTGGCCCCTTCCTGACAAGGCCCCATGGGCACAGCACCATCTGAGGGGTCTGATCGCCCAGATCTCCACCTGGCAGGCCCAGCCCGCCGTGGCTCAGAGGGTGCACCCAGGGTGCTGTCCCAGCCCTGCAGGTTCTGGGCGCGCCTCTCAGCACCTTCTGCCTTCTCGATACGCCTAACGCTGTCTGAGGTTCCACCATTAGTGCTTGAGACCCGGAGCTGTCCTGCCCAGTGATTTCCTTACCAGCAGGGAGAGCTTACAATCACCTTGGTCTGTGAAGGGAGGGCTGGTGGATGACAAGGAAGATGCTGCCCTCCCAGGATGCTGACCTGTGGCCTGGTCAGCCACAGCTGTGCAGGGCTGGGCTGGGTTGTGGTGCGAGTTGGATGCCGAGTGCTGGTCTCCTGGTTCAGGTCCCAGAGGGACCCAGTTCTCAGTCAGGATGCCCTCATGTCAGACGCTGCCTCCATCCCCTCCAGGGACTCTCCATCTGACTACAGCTTGTGGGGCTCAGTGTAGGCGGGGCCAGGAAGGGATTCCCAGGGATGTGGGAACAAATGCTGCCCTCAGCCCTTTTCCTGAGACCAGAGCAGGTGAGGGCAGGGAGAGGCTTGGCCCTGGGAGCTGTGTTGATGGAAAGACTCCTGCATAGTCAGCTCAGGGAAAAGGTCGGAATGTGAGGGATGGGCCAAGAGTCAGAAGGCATCCCCGAAGGACTGCCTCCTTCTGGGCCTGTTCCTGGTTGGGGTAGGGCCAGTGGGAACCGTGATTAGTGTTCAGGCTCAGCCCCATTTGGTACAGGACCAGTAGGAGCTGCCAGCTGCATCCTGGCCTGGTGTCCGGTCAATCTAGGGCCAGTAGGACCTGTGTGCTGGGTCCTGGGCTGGTCCCCGATTGTCATAGGGCCAATAGAAGCTGTGTGTTGTCCTGGGCCTATCCCTGGGTGGCAGAGGGCCGCTAGGAGCTGGGAGCAGCATCCTGGGCTCTCCGTGTTTTGTGAGCAGCACAGGAGTGTTCTGTGTCATCCCGCGTCTGTGTCGGGGGGCCGGGGGTGGGGGTGGGGGGGATGAGCGACATCCCTGGCCGTTCCCAGGTCCATAGGGAGCTGTGGGGTGGCACTGAGCAGGGTTCTGGACCCCTGGACCTTCCCTGATCTGTAAAGGGCCAGTAGCAACTGTGTCCTTAGTTATGCCGCCTGAATATGTGGCCTTGGGCAAGACAAGCCTCTCTTTCTAGGCCTCAGTTTCCCTATTTGTAAAGTATTTTCTCTGTATCTCTCCAGGCAGTTGAGAGGGAGGCTCCAAAGTAGAAGCTGTTTCTAGTGACCTCAGTGGATGGGTCACAGACCCCGCAGGTCAGAATCTTCGGAGTCTGAAGCTCTTTGAGAGGCTGAGGAATTTTGGAGTCTCCACCACGCTCCTGCTATCCTTGCCCCCGCTGTGCTAGGAACCCTTCTAGTCTTGGATATCCTGTTTCCAGGCCTTGTGATCCTTCTCTGGGGCCGGGGAAGCAGATATGCCCTGAAACTGCCATTTCGTAAAGGGGGAATTAAGTGCCAAGGAGCCATGCTTATGTGGCCACTGCCTCATGGTCACATGGCCAGGCTGGGGTGGCCCAAATCAAGCCCTGGCCTCTCTGCTCTGGGTCTCAGATGCTTAAGGTGGCACGGAGCAAGGCGTCTCCAAGCACTGTTGGGCTTTGCTGCTGTTTCTGGGCCTGTGGCGCCCCCTTGTGGTCACAGCGGCCTTTTCACCAGGTGGTTTCCAGGAGGTCCCTTGGCTATAGGAGCCCTTGGCCCCTGGGAAGCCAGGTGGTCCCTCCTCTGAGAGATGGAGGGACCACGCACCCTGTCGTGGGCATAGTGAGCCCTCTGTCTCTGGAGCAGCTGTCATGGTGGTTAAGAAACTGAGGTCTGTGTCCAATAGGCTTGAGATTTGCCCCGTGTACAGACCGGGTCAGCCCCTCAGCTTGCCTCTGCCCTCGTGCTTATTCATACCTCTGCACTGGCCATTCCCTGTGTGGGGAACACCCTGCCACCTAACCTTGCTCACTAGATCAACTCGAAAGCCTTTGCTCAGATGTCACCGCACAGAGAGGCATCGCTCCTCTGGCAACTGTAATGAGCTGTTTTCTGGGTTTTTTCAAATTAACTTTTTAAAAAAAATTTATTTTTGGTTGCGTTGGGTCTTCGTTGCTGTGCGCGGGCTTTCTCTGGTTGCAGCGAGTGGGGGCTACTCTTCGTTGTGCGCGGGCCTCTCACTGCGGTGGCTTCTCTCATTGCGGAGCATGGGCTCTAGGTGTGCGGGCTTCAGTAGTTGTGGCACGCAGGCTCAGTAGTTGTGGGACACGGGCTTAGTTGCTCCGTGGCATGTGGGATCTTCCCGGACCAGGGATCGAACCCATGTCCCCTGCATTGGCAGGCGGATTCTTAACCACTGTGCCACCAGGGAAGTCCTAATGGGCTGTTTTATCCCTGTCACACATTGCAGCCTTTAGCACAGTGTATCTACGTGTAAGCTTATTGTTTGTCTGGACTCTAAGCTTGAGGAGTGCAGGGATTTTTGTGTTTCTGTTTCCCTGCTTCTCCACCAAGATGTCCCAAGCACCTAGGAGTGGCTCATAGTAGGTCCTCAACTATTCATCACATGAATGCATGTCGTCTGAGGACCTAGTGCGTGCCCAGCCGTGTCTTTCGGGACAACAGAGGCAGGAACCGAGCGCGTGGGTGCTGAGCCCGTGCTGGGACTCTGGCAGTGGAGCTGTGCCCATGCCTGTTAGGCTATCCCTGCTTCTTCCTCCTCCTGGGTCTGGGCCGCGTGAACCCTCAGAGATCTGCCAGTGCTGTTTTTGGGCTGCGCCGTGCGGCTTGCAGCATCTTAGTTCCCCGACCAGGGATTGAACCCAGGCCCCTGGCAGTGAAAGTGTGGAGTCCTAACCACTGGGCCGCCAGGGAAGTGCCTGTCAGCGCTGTTATTGAATAACACACCACGCCCCCTAGGCCCCCCTAGCTCTGCCTGGAACCATGGGTGAGGCCCGCAGGGACAGCACCAGCAGCCTGCAGCGCAAGAAGCCGCCGTGGCTGAAGCTGGATATCCCGGCCGTGGTGCCCCCGGCAGCAGAGGAGTCCAACTTCCTGCAGGTAGGCCCTGGCCAGCGGGGGCTGCAGGTGCAGCCCATCCAGCCGCCTCACTGGGTCCCCGTTGCCCAGCCCCTGAGACGCCAGGCGTTCCTGCGGAGCGTGAGCATGCCGGCCGAGCCCGCCCGCGTTCCCTCACCCCACCAGGAGCCCCGGCGGCTGGGGCTGCAGCGCCAGATGTCCATCACACAGACCATCCGCAGGTACTTCGCTGTCCTGGCTGGTCCGCGGCGGGCTGGGGGCTGGGCCGGTGGGACAGAGGCAGGCATACAGGGTCCCCTTCGGGCACTGGGGCTGGGAGTGGGGCAAGGGCTTTCTCCTCCATCCCGTCCCCACATCACCCTGTCCTCCTCCTGCTCTGGGGACTGACTGCTGTCACCTACTGCCTTTCTCTGCCCCCCCGCCCAGCGCTTGCTCTCTCCTCTCTCTCTCCCCACCCCCCCACCCAATGCTCTGGTCCCCCCCGAACAGCCGACAGGTGCGCTTTGGGCGTGTCCACACTCTGCCCCTGTTGGGCCCCCCTGCTGCCCGCAGGGCCCTCACACAGCGCTCGTCTCTCTCTCGGTCCCTGCTCAGGTACCTTGGGCAGGGCATGAGTGTGTTGGCGTCAGCTGGTGTGTGCATGGCTTGTGACCTCCCGGGAGCTGCCAGCGTGGTTGGTGTCCCCCGGGGCTCCTGACGGCAGGTGCTGGCAGTGTTTTTGCGTGCGCGTCCAAGGACTGTGGGCAGCCTGCCTGGGTGTGTGGCACCCACTGCCTGAGTTCTGTGGTGTCCAAGGTCAAGCTGCTGCCCAGGGCCACGCTTTCTCTGGCTGAGCTAAGGGCTGAACTCTGACCTCTGTCTCCAGACTCAGTGTCTCCCGACAAATGCCCGTCTCAGGGATGGCGTGAGGGCCTGTGTGAAATACTCACCTATTTCACCAAGGCCTGCCATCTCTGGTGCTGGTGGCAGTTTGGAGCTGGCTAATTGTTTAGAGGGTGGCCAGGGCCGAAACCCACTTACCCTCTTTATCAGACCCAGCCCACCTGGACCCCAGACCCTGGAGTGTCCAGAGGCCTGGGGCGGGCATGCTGCCCAGGTGGAGTGCCTCTGAGGCCCCTGCTGGGGAGAGGGGACAGCTGGCCTCCCCTTGCTGAGTCCCTCCCCTGGCAGGGGCACTGCTGACTGGTTTGGAGTGAGCAAGGATAGTGACAGCACCCAGAAGTGGCAGCGCAAGAGCATCCGTCACTGCAGCCAGCGCTACGGGAAGCTGAAGCCCCAGGTCATCCGGGAGCTAGACCTGCCCAGCCAGGACAATGTGTCGCTGACCAGCACTGAGACGCCCCCTCCTCTGTACGTGGGGCCATGCCAGCTGGGCATGCAGAAGGTATGCTCTCCCGCTGCTGCCTCCCACAGTTCCCTTACTCTGCTGCCCTGAGCTGGGGCTGGGGACACAGCCAGTCTAAGCACAGGAGGTTGCTTGGAGCTCACGGTCTGGGAGGGTGGTCGATGGTCCCGTAAAGGCACCTAAGATACTCTCTGGGAAGGGGGGCTTGGGGGAGAGGACAGGGTCCTGGGATTGTACCACATGCCAGCCTATGCGTGGGAGAGCATCCCAGGATGAACAGCAGCGTAAAGGAAATACAGGCGGAGAACGGGACCCCTCTGGTGCAGTGGGGTGGGGTGGTACCCACTCAGCTGTCCAGGGACCCACTGGGGAGTGGGACGAGCAGCAGCTGTGTTCTCCATGGTGGGGTCTGGGGTGGTGAAGAAGCCCCCTTGGCGATGACCCAGCCCCCGACTCCTGCATCTCCTCCCCTCCTCCAGATCATAGATCCCCTGGCCCGGGGCCGGGCCTTCCGCTTGGCGGATGATGCCGCCGACGGCCTGAGTGCCCCGCACACGCCGGTCACGCCGGGTGCCGCCTCCCTCTGCTCCTTCTCCAGCTCCCGTTCGGGTTTCAACCGGCTCCCGCGGCGGCGCAAGCGCGAGTCGGTGGCCAAGATGAGCTTCCGGGCAGCCGCTGCGCTGGTGAAGGTGGGTGCAGGGGCCGGGGTGGGGGCAGGGGCTGAGCCAGCACCACGCTGCGTCCTCACCCCCTCGCTGGCAGGGCCGCTCGGTTAGGGATGGCACACTGCGCCGGCTCCAGCGCCGAAGCTTCACTCCTGCCAGCTTCCTGGAGGAGGACACGGCTGACTTCCCCGACGAGCTGGACACATCCTTCTTTGCCCGGGTAAGAGCCTGGCACCATCACCCATGACCCTGGTGCCTATGCTTCCCACGCTGACCGTGCGTGTTTGCTCAGGAAGGTGTCCTCCACGAGGAGCTGTCCACGTACCCAGATGAGGTGTTCGAGTCCCCATCGGAGGCAGCGCTCAAGGACTGGGAGAGGGCCCCGGAGCAGGCGGACCTCACGGGTGGGGCCCTGGCCCGCAGCGAGCTGGAGCGCAGCCACCTGATGTTGTGAGTGCCTCCCGGCGCGCTCCGAGGGGGCCGGGGGGCAGGTCCTGCGGCTCTCAGGAGCAGCTGGCCCCAAAGGCACGACCCTAGAGGGCCCCGGGAGGGGGTCATCTTGTGGACTGGGAACCCAGCTTGGCAACTGTGTTTGGGGAACCCAGGGGTGGGCGCCATTCGAGTCTGGGCTGCCCACACCTGGAACAGGATCACAGTCCCAGAGCCCACAGGCTGGAGAGAATCTCGGGGGAAGGAGGAGGTGACGTAGTTAACACTCGCAGATTAGCAGGGACCCTCCTGTAGGTCCGAACCCACCTCCCTGCCATGCCAGGAGTGGCTGGGGATCACGCTTTTACTGGTAAGGAGGGGGCTGACATTAGCCTGCCACACAGTGTCTTCACCACTAGTTGGGAGCAGGACAGACAAGGAGGGTCGCCCGTGTTCGCCCGTGTCCCGCCGGGGATGGACTGCGGCAGGTGGGAGGTCTGGGGCTGGGGGTGATGGCACCCCTTCCCCCAGGCCCCTGGAACGTGGCTGGCGCAAGCAGAAGGAGGGCGGCGCAGCGGCCCCGCAGCCCAAGGTGCGGCTGCGGCAGGAGGTGGTGAGCGCCGCGGGTCAGCGGCGGGGCCAGCGCATCGCGATGCCGGTGCGCAAGTTCTTCGCCAGGGAGAAGCGGCCATATGGGCTGGGCATGGTGGGCCGGCTAACCAACCGCACTTACCGCAAGCGAATCGACAGCTATGTCAAACGCCAGATTGAGGACATGGACGACCACAGGTAGGCGTGGAGGGGATGCGGCTTCGGGAAGGCAAGGCTCCAGGTGGGCGTGGGGGCTCCGGGTTGGGGATGCCGCCTCTGCTGACGCTTTGCCCCGCAGGCCCTTCTTCACCTACTGGCTCACCTTTGTGCACTCGCTCGTCACCATTCTAGCCGTGTGCATCTATGGCGTGGCGCCCGTAGGCTTCTCACAGCACGAGACCGTAGACTCGGTGAGCCTCGGCACCCTCCCTGGCGAACCCTGGGCTCTGGGCTCCCTCCCACCCATTCTCCTCCCACCCGAGGAGAGGGCTCAGCTGAGATCCGTCTGATCTTTCTCCCCAACCTCCCAGGTGCTGCGCAACCGAGGGGTCTATGAGAATGTCAAGTACGTTCAGCAGGAGAACTTCTGGATCGGGCCCAGCTCGGTGAGGGCGGGGCCTGGCGGGGGCGGGGCCCCTGGGCTGGCGGAGGGCCTGGCCGCAGCTGCACATCCTCTTCCCCACAGGAGGCTCTCATTCACCTGGGTGCCAAGTTCTCGCCCTGCATGCGCCAGGATCCGCAGGTGCATAGTTTCATCCACGCTGCGCGCGAGCGTGAGAAGCACTCGGCCTGCTGTGTGCGTAACGACCGGTCTGGCTGCGTGCAGACCTCGGAAGAGGAGTGCTCGGTGAGTGCCCGCCCGCAGCTCAGCTCGCACCCTTGTCTGCACCTTGTGTTTGTGGTTATCTTGGGACTTCAGATAGAGCCGGTTGGTTATCCTAAACCCCTAGTTCTCAGCACATTATGCCGTCCGTCTTTGCCAGGCCCCTTGCATCACATTCTTTCCTTTTTATCCCACACCTCCTCCATCTCCTGCTGCTCACCCTGTACACCTGTGTCCTTAATTTTTTTTTTTTTTTTTTTTATGGCCGCGCTGCAAGGCTTGCGGGATCCTAGTTCCCCAACCAGGGATCGAACCCAGGCCCGGCATTGAAAGCGCCAAGTCCTAACCACTGGACCGCCAGGGAATTACACATGTGTCCTTAATTTGGGTGTGCTCTTCCCACACGTGTCCATCTTGTTTTTGTGCACGTGTCTTAAGTTTCTATAAATGGTATTGCCTTTTCCCACTAAATTAAAAAAAATTTTTTTTTTGAATATTTATTTATTTGGCTGCATCGGGTCTTATTTGCGGCAGGCGGGATCTTTGTTGCGGCGAGTGGGCTTCTCTCTAGTTGTGGAATGTGGGCTTTTTCTCTTCTCCAGTCGTGGTGCGCGGGCTCCAGAGTGCATGGGCTCTGGAGTTTATGGCACGTGGGCTCTCTCATTGAGGAGCACGAGCTCAGTAGTTATGGCGCGAGGGCTCAGTTACCCTGCGGCATGTGGGATCCCAGTTCCCCGACCAGAGATCGAACCCGTGTCCCCTGCATTGGAAGGCGGATTCATTACCACTGGACCACCAGGGAAGTCCCTGAATTTTAAAAACGTTATCCAAGTTTTTATCATCTTATGTGGAGGTGCCATGGTTTGTACCAGTTCTCTGATTTTGGACACTGGTGGTTTCTATTTTTAAGCTAATAGGAACTATGCTGTTGAATTCCTTATAACCATCTCCCAACATGCGAGCAATATCCAGAGTGTAAGTTCAGAGCGGTGGGGGTGTAGAACCAGAGGGAGGAGCTCAGAATCAGTGCTTCTGATTCCCGCCATCTGGAAACTGCACCGGGACAGGGTGGGCTCTGACCAGGGCTGAGCCCGTGTCCTCCCACAGTCCACGCTGGCAGTGTGGGTGAAATGGCCCTTCCATCCCAGCGCCCCAGACCTTGCTGGCCACAAGAGGCAGTTTGGCTCTGTCTGCCACCAGGACCCCAGGTCAGTCCTGCTGGCCCCTCCCTTACCTTCCTTTGTCCACGTCTCCCTTGGGAGTGCGGGTGGAGAGAGGTATAATAGCTCTCCTTGTTGTCCAGTCGGGCAGGAGGGGGCTAAGCCAAGGGCACAAAGCAAGGACTGACCACATCCTGGGCTCGTGCAGGGTGTGTGATGAGCCTTCCTCCGAGGACCCTCATGAGTGGCCAGATGACATCACCAAGTGGCCGGTGAGCCGGGGTGGAGGGGTTGTTTGGGAGTCGCCCTTATCGTGTGGGGGAGGCATCCACATCTCATCCATCAGTGATGCCAGAGGTCCCCATTGTGGGACCACCCTGTGCTTCCAGATGCTCGGCCCTGGCTGTTAGCCAGCCTGTCCGTCCACCACAGCCGACCTCTCTGAGCAGAACCCCACGTGGAGCCTTGGGAGGTCAAATGACATTATTCCAATTTGATAGATGGTCAAACTGAGGCTTAGGGTGTAGAACCTGCTTGAAGTCAAGGGAAGCCTATTTCCCACCCTAGGAGCCTGTCCATCTTTGCCCCAACCAAGCATAGCGTGGGGCCCAAGGTTAGGGGAGACCCTGACCCAACTCACCCCCGTTTGTGACACAGATCTGCACCAAAAACAGCGCTGGGAACCACACCAACCACCCGCACATGGACTGTGTCATCACGGGCCGGCCCTGCTGCATTGGCACCAAGGGCAGGTAGGGCTGCCTGTGTGGGCATGTGCAGCTGGTCCTGGGCACAAAGTGTTGCCCTGGGGTTGTGCCCTCCTCCCCTCCCCAGTCCCAAAATAACCCAAGATACCAAGGGGCGTGGGGTGAGGAAGGGGCTGGACCTATCCAGGGCCAACAAAGGTGGGCAAGTGGGGCCGAAACCTGGGCCTGGAAGCCCTCCCAACCCTGGCCTGACCTTCCAGGTGTGAGATCACCTCCCGGGAGTACTGTGACTTCATGAGGGGCTACTTCCACGAGGAGGCCACACTCTGCTCTCAGGTAGGCCTCCGGGGTGAGGGTCCCTCCCCGTCCCTGCAGCCACGGCGGGTGCTGACAGGCCACTCTGCACAGGTGCACTGCATGGACGACGTGTGTGGGCTCTTGCCCTTCCTCAACCCCGAGGTGCCCGACCAGTTCTACCGCCTGTGGCTGTCCCTATTCTTGCACGCTGGGCAAGTGACACCATGTGGGCTGAGCGGGGTTGGGTGGAGTGGGTGGTCCCAGGGACCCCAGGAGTAGCTGGTGAGCCTTCCCTGCTGAATGGCCCCCCTCCCCACAGGATCCTGCACTGCCTGGTGTCTGTCTGCTTCCAGATGACTGTCCTGCGGGACCTGGAGAAGCTGGCAGGCTGGCACCGCATAGCCATCATCTACCTGCTGAGTGGCGTCACTGGTAACCTGGCCAGTGCCATTTTCCTGCCATACCGGGCAGAGGTAAGGCTGCCCCCCAGGGTGGGGCCCTCCTACGTGCACCTGCTGCCCAGCACGAACTGGTTCCAGCACAGAGTCGAGTTGCTACAGTGCCCCGCCCGGGAGCAGCTCCACTTGGCTCCTGTCCCGATTCGCTCTGGGCGGAGGGAGGTGGGACGGGGCGACCTGCTCAGGCCCACCAGCTCACGGGCACCCACACGCCCCCAGGTGGGCCCCGCCGGCTCGCAGTTCGGCATCCTGGCCTGCCTCTTCGTGGAGCTCTTCCAGAGCTGGCAGATCCTGGCACGGCCCTGGCGTGCCTTCTTCAAGCTGCTGGCTGTGGTGCTCTTCCTCTTCACCTTCGGGCTGCTGCCCTGGATCGACAACTTCGCCCACATCTCGGGCTTCGTCAGCGGCCTCTTCCTCTCCTTTGCCTTCTTGCCCTACATCAGCTTTGGCAAGTTTGACCTGTACCGCAAGCGCTGCCAGATCATCATCTTTCAGGTGGTCTTCCTGGGCCTCCTGGCTGGCCTGGTGGTCCTCTTCTACTTCTACCCTGTGCGCTGTGAGTGGTGCGAGTTCCTCACCTGCATCCCCTTCACTGACAAGTTCTGTGAGAAGTACGAGCTGGACGCTCAGCTCCACTGAGCTGGCGGGGTGCTGGCGCCGTGTGCCCTGTGGGCCGGGGCCAGGCCTGAGGCTCGGGACTCCGCCTGCGAGCCCTGCTCCCCTTGCACAGACCCCTTGTGCCGTGTTCACTGCTGTTGAACCCCTCGTACTTCCGGGCATTTATCACAGTAGTTCCCGAGATTACCCTCTAACTAGCCTCTCGACGACCACCTCATGTGGCCAATAAATGGACCGGGAGCGTTTTAGCTGCCACTAACTTGACCAGAGCTGCCTCCTCCTTTCTGGGTTCTGGCTGGAGGCTGTGGAGGGAGGTCCTTCAGTGCCCAGGCCTCCAACTCACAAGTCCCCAAAACAGGGAACTCAGTGTCAGATGTACCTCCCAGGGAAGTCCTCAGCCAAGTGCACACACCCTGTCCCCGTTCTATAGGAGTGGTAGGTGACAAAGGGACAAGGACCTATGAATGCACAGTCACACTTCCCCACCCACACTGAGAGGCGCCCCACCCCAGCCCTCCCTGCCCAGCCGGCAGCTCCAATTCCAGCCCCGGGCCACCACCCCTTCCAGGAGCTGGTGAAGGCACTGCTGTAGGTGAGCCCTTAGGCTGAAGCGGGAGGCCCTGTCCATGGCTGGGCTCAGACACAGGCCTTTGTTTCCCCACAAGCAGAAACAGAGAGCCAGCCGCTCAGCTTTCACCTCCTCGCTGCAGAGATTACAGGGACAGGTGTGTATGGCTTGGGGAATGGGGTGGCCAAGGGCTCAGGTGCAGCGTTCAGACCATGTGACATGCCTGCACGTTCCCTGCCCTCGCCTCCTCACTGTGAGGGGCAGCGCCAGTCCCGCCTGCCCCCGTACAGTGGCTTGACTTTCCAAACTCAGAAGCAAATAGGTTTATTCTGTATACAGGGCCAGGCCCACAGCCCTGTGGGATCCACCATGGGATCAGGGTTCACGTTGAGAGTCCAGGCGGGTCCAACTGGGGTTAGGCTATCTCAACACTCTTCTGGGAAAAGGGCCCAGTGGCCAAGGCTTCCTCCTCTCGGGGAAGAGCTCGGCCACCAGCACAGAGGGTTTTCCATGTCTGGAGATTCACTTTTGTCTCAGCTTTTTGAGGAAGGATACCTCATCCCGATTCCGGATACCATAACTGAGAAAGAAATAAAGGCACAGAGTGTCCGATCTACAGAAGGGCACATCTGTGACTCCTCACCTGAGGCTTGTGAGGGATAACAGAGACCAGGTGGGAAGAGCATGGTGTCTGGGAAGGTGAGGAGGTGGCAAGGGCCATGCACACTCTTAATTCTCTCCTCTTGGCTCTATGCAGCCCTGAACCGCTGCTGGTGAGGAGCGGCAGGCCCCTTCCACTGCTCCTCTGTCTTCCGTCCTCCTGGCAGGGAGGCCTCCAGGGGGCTCCTTGCAGGAGGGCCTCAGTCCAAACAGGGACTCTCCTGGTCTCACACATTCCCTCCTTCCCTTACGAGCCTCTGGAGAGGACCCCAGCCCTATGGCAGGGCATGGGGAATCAGAGGGCCACAGACCAGATACTTCCCTGCAGCTCAAGGCGTAGCCTGAACTTACTCTCGGAGCTTCTTCTGGTCTTCTGCGAGCTTCTCTCCTGCAGAAGTCAGGTGGTACGTCCTCCACACATAGGACCTGCAAGATGGGAATTCAGTTAACCACGAGCAGGGTGAGCAGGGCAGCTGGGATGCAGCTGTGCATAAGGAGGGCTCAAGGCGCTCAGCTCTGCGGGGCCTGAGGCCGCCAGCCTCCTCCCTGGGCTCTTTCCCTGTACCTTGTGTGTACCAGGCCTGAGGCAGGTTCAAGGACGCACTGCTCTCAAAGGGATGCATGGGGTGGCTGGGGGCCAAACCCACGTTGCTAATGAAACGGGTGGCTGTACCAAGACACAGTTAATGGGACACTTGATCCCGAAGGAGACTGAGAGCTGAGAGCACCCAGGTGAAGAGCTGGCAGCTGCACCATCTGTAACCAGGGAAACCACCTCCGGACACACTGGAAGTGCCCTAAGGTGTCCTCACGTGAAGATACCCAGCTGCCTGGGTGGGGTGATGTCAGTGAAGAGCAGCTGAGGCAGGGCTCGCGGCACAGAAGCACCTGCCCTGGCCAAGGCTTGGGACAGGGAGCTCGCTGCTCCAGGCCGCACTCTGGAGCAGAGCCCAAGTGATGAAACGGCTCACGTCCAGCAAGTGCTCCTGTCAAGTCCAGCTCCTAGGAAGGGCTGCAAGGAGAAGCTGTGGCTGCACTCACCAACTGATGTGCTGAATGCCCCCTTCGCGCTCCTGCCTGAGCTGCACGTATCTCTGGATGGCCTTCTTCAGGTCCAGGACCGTGGCGTTCTGGACTACAACCACAGCTGCACAAATGGGAGAAGATCCGTGGTGGGAGTCCACAGCCACAGCCTCAGATGGCAGGAGAGGAACCCAGAAGCTTCTTCCTGAGGCTCAAGGCTGGGCAGGGGGAGCTTGTGGCTGCCCCAACACCCCTGGGCACGGCCCTGAGTTTCCACTGACCAGCCCTGCTAACATCTTCTCCCGTGAAGGTTCAGACCGCACGGCCTGACGGGGAGGGCAGCACTTACGCATAACTTCTCCATCCATCTTGCACACTCGGACTGTCATTGCTTGGCCGTATTCTAGTGCTATTTGGGAATTGACCTCTTCCAAAGTAACCTAGAAAAGACTAAGGCTGGAGATGGGAGCTCTCTTCACCACCCCAAACAACAAAGAAAAACAGCTGATAGTCTTCAAAAAGTGGTGCCACATTTTTGGGAGATTCTTGCATATGTGTTAGGATTTCCCGGTTTTTCAGCACTTTAATCTCATGTCTCATCCACGTTTTCTATGAAGTGTATGGACGCTCAGGAGAAACAGGCAAGGAGAATGAATCGCCTTGAGGAACAGCCCCTGGCTCCTCTGGGCCAGGTGCTGGGTGGGAGGAGGAACACTGGGCCCCACTGTCCAGCCTGAGAGCCCCTGATCATCAGGATCCAGGGCCTCAGGCAAGGCTGGGGCACCAAAAAACGGTAAAGATAAACATGTCAATACAACCGTTAACACAACAGAAGTTAATTTAAAAATTCCACGATGGGCAAAATAACAAGGATTTTAAAACAAGACAGTGCCAAAACTTACTGAAGATTGAAGAGAAAGGAAAAACCGGTAACAGTGATCTTTTATTGGAACATGATATTATTTTGTTTGCCGTAGGCTTTTGTAAACCAGCTTTGAGTTTTAAAAACACTGGTGAAAAGTCATGTGTGCTAACTAGTGGGGGTTTTTGGCGCCCCTTTAAATTCCGCGCCAGAGGCCACAGCCTCGCTCGCCCCCAGGCCGGGCCGGAGCCTACACCCTCGTTTACGCCCGGAGACGCCTTCCCAAGGCCTCTGGCCGCAGCCCCCATCGACACTCCGGGGTCCGTCCGCGCCCCGACGGCCCCCGGACCGCGCGCACCTGGATCGGAAGGTCGCAGAGCAGCGGGTCCTGTACCACCATGGCCAGACCCTCCTGGAACACGTCCACCGCCTCGGAGTGCGGCAGCGCCTCCTCCTCGTCCTCCTCGTCCTCCTGCGGCTCCCGCCGCGCCGCGGCCCCCGCCTCCTCCAGGCTGCCTAGCCTCCCGAGGGCTCCGCCCGCACGGTCGCTCTGCGCGACCGTGGTGCGGCGCGCACGCGCGGGGACCGCAACCGCAGCCTCTCCTTCGGGGCGTCGGGGGGCGGGGCTACCTCGAGGACCAATGAGAAGTGAGTTGCTGGGAGCCGGCCTGCCGCAGTGCTCCCTGGGAGCGCGAAGTCGGCGTGACTATTGGTGGCCTGGTTGGGGCGGGGAGGCGGCCGGGACCAATGGGAGTTCGGAGCGTCGGAGCGCCGGCGCCGAACGCCCGCGAGAGCTGTCGGGAGACCCGGGCTAGTCGCCGCGATGCTGCTTTTCTGCCCGGGCTGCGGGAACGGGCTGATCGTGGAGGAGGGGCAGCGCTGCCACCGCTTCGCCTGCAACACCTGCCCCTACGTGCACAACGTCACCCGCAAGGTGGGCCCCGGCCGGCCGCGCGGCGCGCACAGCGCGGAGGCCGACCCTAACCTTCCCCGCTCATCCTCTTCTCGGATTTCGGGTCCAGCGGGCCTTCTGCCCGCGACGCCAGCCTCTCGGAGGCGCTCCCTCCCGGCACGGGCACTACTCCCGTAGCCTGTGCACGACTTTTCCGCCCGGGTCGCTCTTCTCCCTAGGTACCCATGTCAGTCGTTGCTCGTGTCTTTGCTTAAAGGATTATTTAAAATTGCAGCTTCTTTCTAAATTTTATGTTCCTTCCCCTAATTTTATTTTTTCCGTAAGACTCGTTTGCCTTCCAGTACGCCTTGCAATTTACTAATGCTATTTGTTTATTAATACTAGGGCATAAGCTGTAGGAGGGCAGGGATTTTTCAGTTTTGTTCCCTCTTATGTTCTAGTCTGAACAACTGGAATGTATTGGATGTTCATTACGTGAGTGATGCACACTTTATTATAACTTGTTACTCTCCCTCGGTAATGCATCTTTCCTTTTTAGGACACCTTTAATTTTTAGAAGTAGAGCACGTTGGTACTACCTCATTCTTAATGTTTGTATAGTATTCCACCGTATAGCTGTGTTGTGGGAGTTTAGAGTCTGAAACTATGCAAAGGGTGACATTTCAAGGACGTCTGGTAAAACTTGGAAAACAGAAAACTCTCTGCCTGAGGAGAGTGGCTGGACTCCTTTTTGGCTTCAGTTGTATTTGGTTCTCTTATCTTGGATTACCAAGTACCTTAGAGGTGTGGGAAAAGAAGAGGGTCACACCTAAGCTATTTTTTTCCTCCTGCTCTGTTGCTTCATCCAATCCTTGGAGAGGTCTTCTCACTTCTTTTGGGGACATCCCAATCGCGGATCCTCTAAATTCTGACGGAGCATCCTGCTCTGTGACAGCAGGAACTCTGCTTTCATTTAGTATTCCTCCAGTCTGTGTTGAAGGAAGGGAGCGAAGGCTGGGGAGACACTTGAGGGCGGGTATGGTTTGGTGACCCAGGTTTGTACCGTTCACTTACTTGTAGAGTCTGAAGACCTGCTGTTGCTTATTAGGTAACAAATCGGAAGTATCCAAAGCTGAAAGAAGTGGATGATGTGCTCGGTGGAGCAGCTGCGTGGGAGAATGTTGACTCTACTGCAGGTGAGAGGGAAAACCTTTTCTGTTCCAGAGCTGTGGGTAAGGATGAGGCTGCTGGCTGTGCCACTCTGCGGCAGAGTCTGTGATGTACTTGTGTGAAATGGGCTTCTAAAACTAGAAAGTGTTTTCTTGTCTTATAATGTGTTTGTTACGCAAACAATATTGGCACAAGCTTTGGAGTCCTTCAGACCTGAGTTAGAGTCTCAGGGAGTCCTTGATTTGTCTGGGCTAATCCATAGTCATAGATTGTGAGAGCACAAATGAGCGTTTGGCATATAGCAGGCACTTAGCAGGTGTGATTGGAGTAATAAAAAACCAGTTTAAGGATTTTGTTCTCATACAGATTTCTAAAAGTTAATGATACAGAGTATTAAACTGCACTAAACAGTCAGTAAAATAAATATTTATTCCAAGTCCTGATTCATTTCTGGTAGAGATAGATGTGACCAAAGAAGGAAGGAGAGCCCTAGACATTACCTGAATTGAGAGGAGGAAGGGCTAGCGCATGATCACTGCTGTCTTTTTCCCCCCGGAGAACATCCAGATCTGCTATGTTAAAAATCCAGCACTGGCAGAATTTGTCATTAGGAGATGAATTACGTACCAAAATGGTGTTTGAGAGTGTTTGAAGGCATTTCCATCAAAAGCAAGGTTCTCAAATTGAAATCTCAGTGAAAGTAAATACGTGCCTTGGGACACTTTGAAAAGGCGTGGGATGTATGTTGAGATCTTGATAAGGACAGCCTGGACAACTTCTGCCGAGACGGATCTCTAAATTCACGGGGAAGTGGATTGGTCGTGCGTTGGGATTTCCTTTGGGAAGATGAGAGGACCTGTCCATTACCAGGTGGTGGAGATGCACTTTTTAGGGGAATCTGCAGGGCATGGACCGTGTAATGCACACAGCAGCCGTGTCACCTTTCACGTGGTGTTTCTAGCCAGTCTTCAGCCAGACTTGAAGAAGAGGGACCCAGGGAGAGGAGGACTGTTTCCAAGATCACAGGTCTCGTTCCCTCAGTGTGAGAGCGCAGTGGGAATGATAACGCTGTTGGTAACCTTAAATCGTGGTGCAGGACACCCTGGGCAAGGGATTCCAGATGAACGGTCTTTCACGTAACACCTACTTCTAACAAGTGTGTTGGTCACAAGCATCATTTTTTTAAGTAAACGTGGGTCACTTGTTTGTTTTTTCTCATTGCCAGAGCCGTGTCCCAAATGCGAACACCCTCGTGCCTATTTCATGCAGCTTCAGACCCGCTCTGCAGACGAGCCCATGACCACCTTCTACAAGTGCTGCAATGCTCAGTGTGGACATCGCTGGCGGGACTAGGGCCAGGCTGGCCCAGCTGTGTCAGCGTCTGCTTACCGTATTCCCCAGGGTGAATTCCCAGCTGCGAGTGTGAACTCTGTGTCCTGAGGGTCTTGGCTGGTGTGGTGGAAAGCAAACCCATTTAGGGTGGCTGGCCAGGGGCTGAGGAGATGTAGCCCATCTCCCAGTCAGTGGATTAACTCATTAATGTCCAGGAGGCTGTGTGTGTGGATAGGAGTATCCATAACTAAGTGCATCCTGTTTAAGGTCCTATTCTGCATCTTTTACATTTATTGGGCAGTTGACATTCTCTCACCATCAGCCGACACTCTTAAATATTTACATTGTTTGCACAACTAATAAAGTAAAACTTAGTAGTTTAGTACATTAGATGTCCCTCAGTATTTAACTGTTAATTGCAAACTTATTTAATCAAAATTTATTCTGAATATTTAATTAAAGTTAAAAGTCTAATATCACCTTCTCGGTGTTTTAAATGCCTGAAGAAGTAGACATCAAACCCCAAAACAGGATTCCAAAACTGACTACTATACTTAGGGCCAAACTAGTTACAAAATTGTGACTAACATGGATTTCTATTTCTTTATGATTTGTATTCTTTTTTCCTAGGATTGCAATAAACTTAATAGGTAGTATGTTTTTTTTTTTACACTTCATACTTTCTGTGTCCATCTGTCTACTCTAAAGAGAAAAAGGACACCCTGGGCTAGCAGGGGACAGGATCTTGGTTATTGATGGATTGGTTTCTTGCTCAGACTTAATTGCTTTTTCAGATCTCTCTCTTTTTTTAGTTTATTGAAGTATAGTTGACTTACCACACTGTGTTAATTTCTGGTGTACAGCAAAGTGATTCAGTTATACGTACATGTATTCTTTTTCACATTCTTTTCCATTATGGTTTATTACAGGATATTGAATATAGTTCCCTGTATCTCTTCTCTTCATAATGAAGTCTCACTTATGGAATGATGGGACTTAAATTTATGCCTTTGATACAGATTTTTACTTTTTTGAAACTTGGTATCTTTCCAAGAAACTATTAATCTGTATCGTTCATGTGATGGTTGACCAGGTCCTGAGCTCACTGTGTCCAATTTTTTCTGTTTCAGAGCAGTTTGTGCTGGATTTGCAAATGGGGTTTTATCCTGTGGCTGTTATCTTCAGTGTCTTCTTTCTGTGCCGTTAGTTAGTTACATTTCCTCAGATGCCTGTTCTCATTTTGGGTTGTTGTTGGAGGCAGGGTAGGGTGGATCAGTGGCGAAGGTCGCGCCCTCTGAAGTCAGCCTGCCTGCCTGTCAAGTCCGTTTCCTCCTGTGTAAAATGGAGATAATAATAGTCTATTTCAGGGGTTTACAACTTTTCCTGTAAAGTGCCAGATAGTAAGTATTTTGGGTTTTGTGGGTCAAGAGTCAAAATCTAGGAGAACACAAGAAAACAAAGTCTTATAAAGAAATTCAAAATATAATCCTACAATATTTTGTAATGCAAGTCCACTGATGAAAGGAATGGATACCATTTTGCATAATTGAAGTTCAGAGTTAGTGTTCCTTGTCATCAGCGTTGCAAACGTGCATCTCATGCTGGTTCAGGCCATGAGAGCAGAGGAAGTTCACTGTTGACATTGCTGATGGATTCAGTAGATGCAGTGTGGTGAGGGATGCAGATGTTTTCCTCAGCATATTTGCAGGTAAATAATGCAGTGCAGACTCACAGGCCATGAGCACTTTCTCTCTCTCTTTTTTTTTTTAATTAATTAATTTATTTCTGGCTGTGTTGCGTTGCTGCGCACAGGCTTTCTCTAGTTGCAGCGAGCGGGGGCTACTCTTCGTTGCGGTGCTCGGGCTTCTCATTGCAGTGGCTTCTCTTGTTGCAGAGCACGGGCTCTAGGCGCGCGGGCTTCAGTAGCTGTGGCATGCCGGCTCAGTAGCTGTGGCTCGTCGGCTCTAGAGCACAGGCTCAGTAGTTGTGGCACACAGGCTTAGTTGCTTCGCGGCATGTGGGATCTTCCCGGACCAGGGCTTGAACCCGTGTCCTCTGCATTGGCAGACGGATTCTTAACCACTGCGCCACCGGGGAAGTCCAGGAATTCTGTTTTGTGTTGAGACTCTTGCCAGTGACGAGTGCTTGGTCTGGCAACGTCGACCATTGCAGTATCGTTGCGTGATAAACACTGCTGTGCGATCCAGTTTGCTGACAGGATAATCTGCGCTGCCCTGTGCCTTAAAAACATGACGTTCAGTGCCCACTTTTCTTATTTTGACATGCTGGGTGTGCACTCATAGTAAGCAAAAAAAAAAAAAAAAAAGAAGAAGAAAATGGATACAACCGTATGGTGGCCCTTGAAACGCTGTTAAGGTCACTGCTGAGTTGTGAGCCGGCAGAGCAAGGGCTGGAAGCCCTGTCACCAGTACTTCACTGTCAGTGCATGAGAGCAGCTGCAGACAACATGAGTGGGTGGTGTGGCTGTCTTCCAGTGAAGCTGGATGCTGACATCTGAATTTCATAGTAGTTCCACATGTCGTATAATTCTTTAAGCTTTTTCCCCCCAACCATTTAAAAATGTATAAACTCTTTTAATTAATTAATTAATTAATTTCTGAGGTGCGGCTTGCAGGGTCTCATTTCCCCAACCAGGGATTGGGACTTTATTTATTTTTCATTTTTTTAAGATTTTTTTGATGTGGACCATTTTTTTTTTTAATAAATTTATTTATTTTATTTTTTTATTTTTGGGTCTTCGTTGCTGCGCATGGGCTTTCTTTAGTTGCAGCAAGCAGGGGCTACTCTTCATTGCAGTGCGTGGGCTTCTCATTGTGGTGGCTTCTCTTGTTGTGGAGCACAGGCTCTAGGCGCGTGGGCTTCAGTAGTTGTGGCTCCCAGGCTCTAGAGTGCAGGCTCAGTAGTTGTGGCGCACGGGCTTAGTTACTCTGTGGCATGTGGGATCTTCCTGGACCAGGGCTCGAACCCGTGTCCCCTGCCTTAAGAATTAAGATTCTTAACCACTGTGCTACCAGGAAAGCCCAATGTGGACCATTTTTAAAGTCTTTATTGAATTTGTTACAATATTGCTTTTGTTTTATGTTTTGGTTTTTTGGCCGCAAGGCATGTGGGATCTTAGCTCCCCGACCAGGGATCGAACCTGTACCTCCTGCATTGGAAGACGAAGTCTTAACCACTGGACTGCCAGGGAAGTCTCCCACAAGGGATTGAACCTGGGCCCATGGCAGTGAAAGCCTTAACCACTGGACTGCCCACAGATTCCTAACCACTGGACTGCCAGGGAATTCTCTGTATAAACTATTTTTAGCTCACAGGTTTTTTTTAAAGGGTGGGGTGGATTTGGCCTGTGGGCTGTAGTTTGCTAACCTCTGGTCTACCTCATATGGTTGTGAGGATTTATGTCGCTTCACATATAACATCCTTAGGACATGTCTGACTAATGGTGTTTGTTATTGGCTGTTCCTTTCTTTCAAGGGGCTGGGTTTCAACAGGTATTTGGTGACTCTGGTTGTATGGTCTTTTTCCCTCCGTCTATGGATGTTGTTTTTCTGTTTATCTCCATTTGTTATGGGAGGGGGTGGAGTGTCAGGTTGTGCTATCAGAACACTTCCTGGACAAAGTGGCACTGGTCTTCTTCCCGCATCTAAGTGTCCACG
This sequence comes from Balaenoptera acutorostrata, assembly GCF_949987535.1. NCBI lineage: Eukaryota > Metazoa > Chordata > Mammalia > Artiodactyla > Balaenopteridae > Balaenoptera > Balaenoptera acutorostrata. The sequence continues at coordinate 39,881,090 of NC_080078.1, forward strand.
ATAACCCACCTTTGTAGCCTTGGTGGTCTCTCCTTGTGGGGTTGTGGTGTGGGTGGTGTGTGGTCTGCTGGTCTCAAGGTAGTAAGTTCTAGCCTGACAGAGAGAAGGCAGCTCTTTTGATAAGGATACTAGGGAAGGGATGGCGCCAGTGAGTATAAAAGTACATGCTTATAATAGGTAAGATAGGGGCCAAGCTAACTGAAATTTAAATATTAGAAAGAAGTATGGTTATGTCCCTGGTCATTCTTAAGGTGTTTCACGGGCTTGAGCCTTTGATTCCATCTCTCCATGGGTCCTGGTTTCTCAGACTCCAGAGAAACTGGAAACCAGCTCTGGGGTCTCTAGACCTTGCCTCAGATGTTTTGATGCACAGAATACAGACATGCACACTCACACCTAAATGTAGGCACGGACACACTGAAATGTGACCTTATTTGGTACCCCAAAGAACACATAGCCAATAAGTATATGAAAAGATGCTTATCTTCACTGATAATCAAGGAAGTGCAAATTAAGACAACGTTGAAATGTCTTTGCCTATCAGATTGACAAAGATTTAAAAGACTGATAATGTATACAGTTGGTGAGGGCTACAGGCATTCTTACACATCTGGTAGGAGTAGAAGTTGGTGCATTTTGGGGGGGCCACTTGGCAATATCTATCAGTATTTTACAACAGTCAACCTTAGACACAACAGTTCCACACCTAACCTATTTTTTTTTTAATAAATTTATTTATTTATTTTTGGCTGCATTGGGTCTTCGTTGCAGCACGCCGGCTTTCTCTAGTTGCGGTGAGTGGGGGCTACTCCTTGTTACGGTGCACAGGCTTCTCATTGCAGTGGCTTCTCTTGTTGCGGAGCATGGGCTCTAGGCGCCCAGGCTCAGTAGTTGTGGCTCGTGGACTCTAGAGCGCAGGCTCAGTAGTTGTGGCGCATGGGCTTAGTTGCTCTGTGGCATGTGGGATCCTCCCAGACCACAGCTCGAACCCGTGTCCCCTGCATTGGCAGGCGGATTCTTAACCAGTGCACCACCAGGGAAGCTCCTACCTTCATTTAAAATAGCATGTAGCATATATACACCTGAAACTAATATGATAACGTCAGTTATATATATGACAATTAAATTGAAATAGCGTATGTAGGCAACAATCCAAATGTCCATCAACAGGATTATTAAACCATGGCCTGTACCACCAGTAAAGGCGTGAGATAGGTTTTTATGTACTTCCCTAGAAAGATTTTGAAAAGAGCCAGAGCAGCGAGGAGGCCGCAAAGCTCAGAGTGAGGAACGAGGCCATTAAATGTGCATTTGTTGGAGCTTCGACGTGGTCTGGAGGGACTTGTGCCTAACTTCTTACAGGGGCTTTCTCTCTGAGGTCAAAGGGGACTCCCATTTTTTATTTCCTTCCTGAACTGAGACTGCAGTACTTCTATGTTTAACACCCCCGCCACCCACCCCAGCGCTCCCGGATCGCCTGAGCGGCGCCTCCCAGGAAGCCTAGGAAAGGAGACCTGCTCTGTGCCTGGTCAGGGTTCTCACTTCCCGGCGCTAATTTAGTACATCTCACTGGTGTTTCCTGAGAGGAACGCGGCAGACACTCATCCGCCAATCAATGGACGGGTCACCAAAGTCCACGTTCAGCAACTTTTCTGTTCCTGAGGACTGAGAGGTAGGATTTATGACTGGGGTGATGGTCGCCTGTCACCCCCACTTGGGACAGCTGCTCGGCTCTGCACTTGTGGTTTCAGATGTGGGCGGCCTATGTCAGCCTGCCGTGAGAGGCTCACGTCACCGGGCCGTGCAGTTATCTCCTGAATCAGGCTGAGGGACTTGCTGCAAACGCAGGGGTGGTAGGGCGACAAGTCACCTCCAGGGCTGCAGGGTTGGGGGCCAGTCAGACTTGCCATGGGACCTAGCAGATGCGTCTGGGAAGGTGAGTCTGTAATCTGGGCTTCTCAACCACTCAGGTGAGCGTGAACTTGGCAGGACAGAGAGACTGGTGGCCCGCCATCGTGGGCCCCAGGAAGAGCCTGGGGACCACACTTGGACAGGAAGGGCAGAGGGCGTTTGGGCGGCCACCCTCATTTTACCGCCTTTGGTGTCCTGGCCTCGGGCATCTCCCAGAGACAGCAGGATTGCAGTGCTGATGACAGGATGCTGGGCTGCGATTTCCAGGCCTGTAGGGGTCACGGGTGCCTCTGGGCAGAAAGAAGGGCGCTGAGCTTGTCAGGCAGTTTGTAGTTCCTGACCTTTGTGGGGACGAGTGAGCGGGCGTTCTGGGGCCAGGTGGTCTCAGCCGTGACGACCACAAGTGGAGCTGAGGTCCAGTCCTGAGGTTGGTAAGGCCCCTTCTCTCCCCGGCACCTTTGGGGAGCTTTAGGGCAGAAGAGGAGCTGGGAGTCTGTGGACCCCCCTTGGAGCTGTGTGGACGGGGCAGTGGGTGAGGGTGGGATTCCAGGAGGGTTACTCAGCTAAGCAGAGGGAGGGGAGTAGAGGGTTCTGCTCGAATAATGTTTCAGAGCCCCCCAAGGGACCCAAGGCATTAACACCGCCTACCCCAGGCAAGGGCGGGCCTGTGGGGAGGTTCAGGATGTGTTTCTTCAACAGTGAGGGGCTGGGTGCAGGGGACGCAGCATAAATCAGACAGGTTCTTGCCCTGGAGGAGCCAGATGCAGGGGCGGTGCCGGCTGAGCCTCGCTGCCAGGGCTGCAGGGGCAGCACGGGAAGAGCAGGGGCATTGCTTCCCCGCATTTAGCCCCAGGCCTGTGTCAGTGTCCTTCCAGCCCGTGCCCATAGCCACTGCCCGCCCCGCCCCCGCCCCTGTCCTGAGCAGGCTGGGCCTGGCTCAGGGGTGTCTGCTCTGGCTGGGGAGACAGCCTGGGGGACTCGGGGGGCTTCATGAAGGTTCATCATGCAGAAGGCAGCTGGGCAGAGGGAACAGTGAGGGCTCGTCCTGAGGTCCCTCAGGTCCTCTCTGCTCCTCCGACTTCCATCCCCGGACCTCCTCCTCCCTCTGCCCTGGGCCCCACCCTCTGTGCCCCTGTCCACCCGAGGCCGCCCCTGGCTCAAGCCTGGCCTTTCCACGTCTCCCGGACCTCCACCCCACTGAGGCGGGCGCCCGTCCAGCTCAGCCCTCTAGGAAGGCAGGCGGCAAGTGCGCCGTGGAACCTCCTCCCTCTTCTGCCCTCTGCGCCTTCTCCGCGCTCTCCCCAGCTGGCCTTGACCTCTTCTGCTCCCTGCCCTTCCCCAGCAGGGTCGGCACCAGCACCACCATGGGAAGCAGAGTCCTCCAGCACTTCCGCCCCACAGCGTCAGGTCCCACGGTGCTGGGGTCGCCCACCTGCGCATGTGGGGCCCAGAGCGGGAGCCGCCTGCTCCCATTTCCAGCCTCATTTCCTGGCTAGTCCCCGTCTCCCCCAGGTTCCAGCTGCTTCTGGGGAGCCAGGACCTGGATTTCTTCCTCCTGCCCCAGCAGAGAGGACAGTGGTGGATAAGTGTGCATTTAAGCAGCAGCCTCCATCCCACCCCCCTCTGTGTCTGCCAGCTTCTGGGGTGGGCAGGGAGAGTAACAGGGTACCCCTCGCTCCCCATTAAAAATACAGACTCTGTGTGAAAGGTGACAGAAAGTGGGTGCAGTAATTGCCATGAAGCCAGTCCGGAGGGCGTGCTGCGATGCACCAGCCCCATGACAGAGGCCTGCTCTGGCCGGGCGGTTCGCCTGGCAGCAGGTGAGCGCTCGGGAGCGGAGGGGCTGAGTCCTTCTGGAGACCTGGCCCTGGGCTGGCAGCGTCTGTGGGCCCCGAGGCAGGGGTCCAGTGCACGGCAGCCCATGACTTCATGTTGGGCCGGGAAACCAGGGCAGGCAAGCTGTGGGGACCAGTGGTCATTTGGGCCAGAACTTGACCCAGAGGCCAGGGAGGAGATGGGGTCCTGAGAAGGGGCCAGAGTGGTTGTGTGCTGAAGGTCCTGATGGAAAGGGACAGTGCTGGGTGGACATGTCAGCTAGGCTCCCAGCAGGGTGGGAGGTGTAGTGGGCAGCTCTGCCCGAGGGCCCAGACTCTGGGTCCCATCCTCCTGCCGTCACAGCCGTCCCGTGACCTGGTCTTGTCTGAGCTGTGATTAGGCCTCCCTGGGGCCATCCCAGTGCCTCTGCCAGGACCAGGGAGTAGTCAGGTGGGGTTTCTGCCCCACCTGGCCCAGCGTCTGTTGCCAAGGATGGGGGCAGCCCTGCCTCAGTGTTGAGGCTCCCTGAGGAGAGAGACTGATGCCCCGGGGAGGGGGAAGCTCACAGGCTTGTGTGGGAGCTGGTGGGGCAAGTGCCCAGGCCAGGTGACCAGTGCCCCCGATCCTGCAAGTCTGGTGTCTCTGGGCCTCAGCCTCCTCGTCCATAGGAGGGTGATGGCCCTGCCCCGCTCACTATGTTTGGACAGAATCGTGCAGATGAAAAGCAGGGACCCTCCCTCTAGATGGCCGAGTTGCCGTGTGCCCTGCCCACCTCTCCCCAGGGTGGGCCTGGCCTGCTACTTCTCACGAGTGTCCCGTGTGGGTCCTGTCCTCCCCACTCCTGCCCCTGGGGCCAGCTGAGCTTGGAGCGCCCCAGTCCACGCTCCTGAGTCAGCCTGTGGCCTTGCCGGCCCAAGTCTCACAAATGCAGGTGTCCCTCCACCGCTGGGGCAGTGGCCATCCCCACTGTGGCCTGGGCCAGCTCTCAGCCGGGCAGCGGTGGCTGTGCCTGAGCCGCCCCCATCCTGGTGCTCCCTCTCATCCTGTCCTCACGCGCCCTGAGTGGGAGGGTGTCTGCTACCGGGTGAGTGTGTGCGGGCTCCTGGAGTGCCTCCGTGCTGCGGTCTGTGCATGTCTGCTGTTTTTCTGCTTCCTTATCACTCATCAGGCTTGCATAACCAGGCTGGTCCTGCTTCCTGCAGAGGAGCTATCAGTGTACCATCTGGAGCTGCAAATGGGGTGACAGGGTGTTAGCGGCCTGTTCAGCCCCAGGCGCTTCCCAGCACCCAGCCGCTGTCTCCAGTGATCCTGGGGCTGACACCCCTGCATTGAGAGCCCTGCTCCCGGGGGTGCTCTCCTCTGCAGGGCACCTGGGGACAGGCGTGTGACAGACAGCGTGTGGGAGGTGTTGGCTGTCGCGTGGACACCCTGCTGCCATCCTCCTCCACTTTCCTGGGGCAAAGCACCAGGATGGGAGCAGCTAGCTGTGTGACCCTGGGGTCAGCTCCCTTGTCAGTGATCAGGGACCGTCCCCCACCTCGTGGCTCTGGCGGGAATTCGCATGGGTGATGCGCCTCACACAGTCGGCCCAGGTGTGAGACCAGGGGGTCCAGCAGAGCTTCCCTGTGGTCGTTGTCCGCGACCCCATTCCCCCAACCGTGCCTCCCCTGCGGGAGGGCACCTGGGCCCAGGGATGGGGGGCCGGGCCCAGAGAGGCGCCCGCTGGGCAGACCTGGACACGTGGCTGAGTCAGAGTCCAGTGACCCCGGGAGGCCTGAGCTGGAGGTTCTTGCCGGTGCTGCTTGGACAGCGGTGCTCAGCCTCCTTCGCGGGACAGGGTGAGGGTGTAGGTGGTGGCCCACTCGGAGTGCCCCTCACGGGAGCACCCCTGGGGCACTCCGCCCACAGCCCCTCAGCCCAGCCCCTTCCAGGTTGGACCTTGCAGAGCAAGGTCCTGATGCGAGAGGTGGGCACCTGGCTCCTGACCTGCACCTGCATCTGCGCCTGGGTCGGCTTGGGCGTCTCTGTCCCAGGGGATGGAGGAGGTGAGGGCTGTCACTGTGTGTGGGGGGTGCTGTGGGGGCAGAGCTGGGGGCAGGGTTGCCCCCGTCAGGCTCCATGGGGAAGGGTTGGGTTTGGGCTGTGTGGGCACCCGTCTTCCTGAGATCAGCCGGGGCTTCAGCCCCACCCAGGTTGCACGCTCAGAGCCCATCCCCTCGGGGTCTCCCAGCCCTGCCAGCGGTAACTTCTCCTGGGCTCCTTCTCTGGGGCCTGCCCTGTCGGAGGGGTCAGCTGCCACGCCCTCCCCCTCCCCCAGCCCTGCCCTGAAGCAGCCACTGTGGGCTTGCAAGGGTCACTGTTCCCAGGGCCTGGGACTTTCACGTGCCACAACAACAACATCCTCAGGATTGACTGCCACTGGTCTGCCCCGGAGCTGGACCAGGGGGCCGGCCCCTGGCTGCTCTTCACCAGGTGAGGCCGGAGGGCAGGGGTGAGTGTAGGGAGCCGGGCTGGTGCAGTGGCCCTTTAGTGCCGACAACGTGCCCTTTCCAGCAACCACGCTCCAGGCAGCAAGCACAGGTGTGTCTTCCTGGCCAGCGTGTGCACCGTGGAGCTGCCACCCGAGGAGGTGCTCGTGCCTTCTGACAACTTCACCATCACCTTCCACCGTCACGTCTCTGGGAAGGAGCAGGTCAGCCTGGTGGATCCACAGTACCTGCCTCGGAGACATGGTGAGGCCTGGGTCGGTGCGTTGGCCGGGAGCATCCTGGCTACATCACCCCCACGGCCCAGTCAGTGTTCCTGGTCCCTGCTGACGGATCCAGGGCTAGGAGCAGGCGGGGCCCCCGGGGAGGGGTAGGGTTTTGGAGGAGAATGAAGGTGCAGGGCTTTGAGCTGGGGCAGGAGCCGCAGTTTGAGTCACTTGCGATCTACTTCAGTCACAGCAGGAAGGACTTCAGTAAGACACTAGGAAGAACTTCCAGCAGCAGGTTAGATTTGAAACTCACCTTGTCTGGCTGCAGAGGCTGGAGGAAGTCATTGCTGTCTTGTCCCACCTGGGGCTTCTCTGGACCAGTTTTCCAGTGAGGCCTCTGCTCTGAGGAGGCCTTGGCCATGTGCCCCATGCTTCCTGGGAATCTTTCCGATCCCCAGTCCTGGGCGTGCTGGCCCCCACACCGTTACGTGGCTTCATTCTGTTTCAGTGAAGCTGGACCCTCCCTCTGACTTGCTGAGCAACATCAGCTCTGAGCACTGTGTCCTGACCTGGAGCATCAGTCCTGCCTTGGAGCCGCTGGCCTCACTCCTCAGCTATGAGCTGGCCTTCAAGAGGCAGGAGGAGACCTGGGAGGTAAGGCTGGGTCTGCCTACCCTGGGGGCCTCTCTCTCCTGGGAGCAGCAGCCAGGGTCACTCCTCGTCCCATCTAGGGTGGTGTCACCTTGGAATTGTGGGGAGGGAAGTGACCAGAGACAAGGGTAAGTGAGTGCAGGTGTGGTGAGTGTGCCTGTGTGTACGTGTGAGCGTTCACAGGGTGTGTGTGTGTGGATGAGTGGTCATGCACGTGGATACATGTAAGTCTGTGGACACGTGTAAGTGTGCCCACGCTGTGTGTACGCGTCCTCGAGGACTGATGGGCCCAGTCTCACCCCCAGCACCTCCGAACTGTTCTCCACCCCACAGCGGGCTTGGCACAAGGATCACATCGTTGGGGTGACCTGGCTCAAACTTGAAGCCACTGAATTGGACCCTGGTTCCACCTATGAGGCCCGGCTGCGTGTCCAGATGGCCACACTGGAGGATGCGGTGGCGGAGGAGGAGCGCTACGAGGGCCCGTGGAGTGACTGGAGCCAGCCCGCCTGCTTCCACTCCCCCCAGAGACAAGGTGGGTGCTGCCGCCTTCAGGGGCCTGGGTGGGGCCTCCCCGCCCCCTGGCATCCCACCCCTTCCCCCTCCTGGGACCCCCTCCCTCGTGGCCCAGTTGACTGCCTTCCCCTGGAGGTCTGAGATGTGTGAAGGGGAAACACCTGCCAAGTGCTGGGCCTCCCAGGGAGCTGTAGCTCCCAGTCTCCTTGGAGCGAGTGTGGCCCCAGCTGCACAGCAGGCTGTTGCTGCTGTCTCTGGAGCCCGGGCAGGGCCTCGTCTGCTTAGGGGGCTGGGCTGACCCTTGTGCACAGAGGTACTGGAAAGGATCTCGGACCCTGGTGATCTTGTGGATGGGAAGGGCAAGGCCCAGGGGTGTGTGATTCACCCAGAGTGCTCTCGGAGGCGCCACATAAACCTTCCATTTTGGCCCGAGGCGCCCGTCCAGGTGCCTTTGCCAGGTGAGTTTGGAGGAACACAGCCCTGGGCCCTTCCCGCCATAGGTCGCCTGGTCCCAGCTTTGGGGCAGCCCGACAGCACCCTGGTTGCTGTGTCCATCTTTCTCCTGCTGACCAGCCTGACCTACCTGCTGTTCAAGCTATCACCCAGGTCGGTAGCCAAGGAGTGTGTGTAGGAGTGTGTGCATGTACATAAATGTGTTATTGTACGTGTGGGTGTGAGAATTTGTGTGTGCATGAGCGTGTGTGTGCATTTGTGGGTGTGGGGTAGGCGGTGCATTGAGGGCCCAAACCCGCGCCCCTCCCCCAATGCTCCTGGGTGGGGAGGGGTTTTCAGGCCTCTGCCCTGGACCAATGGGGATGTCCCCAGTTGGCCAGGTGCATGTGGGTGGCGGGCAGTGTGGCCCAAAAGAGCCCTGGAATGACCCAAAGTCCCTGGGGCCGAGTCACCTGAGGCCCTTGTCTCCTGCCTCTGGAGGTGCTTGGCGCTGGCTCATTTGCACAGTGGTTCTATGCAGGCAGTGTTGGGCATCTGGTTTCCATGGGGCCCTGTTCCCCGCCCTGATGGGTGCCACGGACAACCAGATGAACAAAAAAGCCCTCCTGAAACAAGCGATCACACATGTCAACTTACGAGATGGGGTGCAGGGGCCTTGTCCCGCAGGAGGGGGTCCCGCAGGAGACCGGCCAGGTGTGGATGGGTAGCAGAGAGGATGAGAGGAGGTTGGACAGAGGCAGCCAGGGTGAGGGAGGGACGGGGTGCTGGGCAGGGCCCAATGGGTGGCCAAGAAAGCCAGGAAGGGCTCAGGCTTGCCCTCGGGTCCCAGGAAAGCACCTGAAGCCTGGTCACGTGGGATGGGATCCGGTTTATGTTTTGAGAATGGAGTTTTGTGGTACAAGTGAGGAGGAGAACCTGCGGGGTGGCCAGAGATGGGGTCCAGAGGGAGGCAATTGTGTGTGAGCTGGCGGGAGAGGCAGAGCTGGAGCAAAGTGCAGGGAGTGACAGGGTCTCAGGATGGGAAAGTGAGGGGACATGGGGTGGATGCGATGTGACTGGTGGCCCCTGATGCCACCCTGGGGTGGGGAATTGGGACAGGCCCCCAGGGAGGCTGGCAAGGTTGATCTGGACTTGTTGGGTCGGAGTCTGGGGTGCCGTCCTCAGGGGAGGAGCAGTGGGTCTTGGGCAGGTAGATCCGGTGCTCGGGGAGAAGTCTGATGGGGTTCCCGGAAGTGCTGTCTCCCCGTCTGGCTGAAGACACAGCTGGTCACCCCCACCCCTGAACCCCCATCACCACTCACCTTAAGAGGACCCATGTCTTGGTATAAATCAGTCCTGTAGGATCATTAGTGAGGGGGCCGCAGGTGCCAGGTGTCAGGCCTGGACCCAACGAGAGGAGAGGGCGACAGCAGCACCGACGGGGCAGGGCCGATCCCTGCTGCTTGGAAGGAGCCGCATTCCTGGCAGTGACCTCCTGGAGCTGGGCCTCTGACTGCTGTCTCCTGACCTCAGGATGAAGACAGCCTTGTACCAGGACGTGCCATCCCCAGGCCCGTTCTTCCAGTCCCTGTACAGTGTGCACAACGGGGACTTCCAGGTTTGTGACCCGGTGGGCCCGGGCTGCCCAGATGTCTGGACTGCCCAGGGTGTGGGCTCTGGGTGAGGGTTGGGGGCCTCTGTCAGTGCTTTGAGCTTTTTTGGTATATATAGTGGTATATATAGTATATATGTAGTATATGTACGCACTGTGGCTCAAAGGGGCCAAAGACAAATCAGCTTTATTCTCTATTGCCGAGTTCTTTTTCTTCTCATGTCTCTGATTCCATTGCTGATGGGAAAAAATGTAAAGTTTCTCATGACGTTATCTCTGCCTCTTCTGGTTTGCAGCAGCCCTTGGAGGTAAATGGTCAGTTCAAGGTGCCAGCTCAGGGGGCTGTCTGCACCTGAAGGCATCTGTGTCTTGTGCTGCCCCTGGGGCCCTCCCTGGTCCCTGGGCTACTCTGGTGGCTGTCGTGGAGTGCCTGGCCCCTCCCGGCCCCCTGGGTAGCGATGAGTTGACCCTACACCCCCCCACACATCGTGGTGGGCTCTCACAGGCCATGACGCTGAGAACAGCCTGGAGACCCCGTCGGACCCTCCCTGCTGGCCTGGTAGTTCCTGCTCCACAGGCAGGAGGTGGGGGGAGGAGCTCCAGTGGGTGGTCTCTGGTCCCCACCCTCTCGGGCCCCTCACTTTAGGCAGAGGATGGAGGTGGTGCTGCCCAGGTTCTCCCCCACCGGCTCTGCGTGGCTGCCTTCCGCCTGGCCCTTTTCTCTCTTAACAGGGAGTCTAGTTTTCAAGCTTGTCATCCAAAAATATAATTTGAAGCTTAAAGCCGAGCACTTTGTCAGGGCTGCATGGGGGGTAAATGTTCTGATGCCCTGCACTCACCTTCTGGGCTGCAGACACCCAGCCCGTTCTCTGTAGAACCACAGCACCTGTCAGAGGTTAGTTAGACCCCTTGGGAGATGGTCTGGAGCCACGGGCTGGCTCTCCAGGGGGCAGGACAATGATGGAAGGTGTGGTGTGTGGTGCACTCGATGGAGACTCCTGGTGCCTCCTAGGAAACAGCTTCCTTTTTTTTTTTTTTTTTAATTCTTTTCCATTATGGTTTATCATAGGATATTGAATATAGTTCCCTGTGCTATACAGTAGGACCTTGTTGTTTATCCATCCTATATACACTAGTTTGCATCTACTAACCCCAAACTCCCAGTTCATCCCACCCCCACCCCCTTGGCAACCACAAGCCTGTTCTCTAAGTATGTGAGTCTGTTTCTGTTTTGTAGATAAGTTCATTTGTGTCATATTTTAGATTCCACGTGTAAGTGATATCATATGGTATTTGTCTTTGTCTTTCTGACTTACTTCACTTAGTATGATAATCTCTGGTTGCATCCATGTTGCTGCAAATGGCATTATTTCATTCTTTTTTATGGTTGAGTAGTATTCCATTGTATGTATGTACCACATCTTCTTTATCCATTCATCTGTTGATGGACATTTAGGTTGTTTCCATGTCTTGGCTATTGTGAATTGTGCTGCTATGAACATAGGGGTGCATGTATCTTTTTGCATTAGAATTTTGTCTGGATATATGCCCAGGAGTGGGATTGCTGGGTCATATGGTAGCTCTATTTTTAAATTTTTTAAGAAACATCCATACTGTTTTCCGTAGTGGCTGCACCAACTTACAGTCCCACCAACAGTGAAGGGTGGTTCCCTTTTCTCCACACCCTCTCCAGCATTTGTTATTTGTAGAGTTTTTAGTGATGGCCATTCTGACCAGTGTGAGATGGTAGCTCATTGTAGATTTGATTTGCATTTCTCTAATAATTAGTGATGTTGATCTTTTCACGTGCTTCTTGGCCATTTGTATTTCTTCTTTGGAGAAATGCCTATTTAGGTCTTCTGCCCATTTTTTGATTGGGTTTCTTTTTGTTATTGAGTTGTATGAGCTGTTTGTATATTTTGGAAATTAAGCCCTCGTCAGTCACATCATTTGCAAATATTTTCTCCCATTCTATAGGTTGTCTTTTCATTTTGTTTATGGTTTCCTTTGCTGTGCAAAAGCTTATAGGTTTGATTAGGTCCCATTTGTTTATTTTGTTTTTATTTCTGTTGCCTTGGGAGACCAACCTATGAAAACATTGGTATGATTTATGTCAGAGAATGTTTTGCCTGTGCTCTTTTCTAGGAGTTTTATGGTGTCCTGTCTTATGTTGAAGTCTTTAAGCCATTTTGAGTTTATTTTTGTGTATGGTGTGAGGGTGTGTTCTAACGTCATTGATTTACATGCAGGAACAGCTTCCTTTTGGAGATAGGGGGCCTCCTGTGGCCCCACAGAGGGGTCCAGGTCTGCTGGCCTTGGCCCCAAGGTGCCAGGCCCAACAGCACCTCCTGTGCGTGCGTGCGTGCGAGCGTGTAGTGGGGTTGCGGTGAGGGTGCCCTGGCTCTGCAGCTGCTGGCAGTGTGTGAGTCAGCAGTGTCTTCAGCCCTGTCACCGTCTGTACCCTGGTTCAGGCCTCTGTGAGCACAGGCCCTGTGCTGGGAGCCGGGGGAGGGGCCTGAAGGGAATGGGGGTTCTGTGTTGAGGCTGGGCTGGCCCATGGGGGGAAGATAGAATGTTCTGGGCACAGGTGCTCTTGGCCTCTGGGCGTGGATGTCTGGAGAGCTTCCTGGAGGAGGGGAGGATGCTCCCACAGTGAGTCCTGAACACACTGCCTGAGGCCTTCCCTCCTCTCGGTGCTCTGTTCCAGACCTGGATAGGGGCCCACAGAGCTGGTCCACAGCCAAGCCCGGACTGCATGGGCCCCGCACAAGGAGCCTGGGAGACCCATGTCCAGGAGGCCATCGCTTTGCTCACCTATGACCCGGTGGACGTGGGGCCATTAGCGGGCCTGGAGGAGGAGGGGAGCACTGGCACCGGCCTCCCAGCAGATGCGCTGCCCGCAGGATGTGTGGAGTGGGGGGGGCCGCCGCCTGCCTACCTGCCACAGGAGGCCTGGGCCCCCGCAGGCCTTGCCAGGCTGGCTCCCCCGCAGTCCCAGGGCAGCAGCAGCGACTACTGTGCCCTGGGCTGCTCCAGGTGGGGCTGCCCCTCCACCTTCACAGGAAACGCGCAGAGCTCTGAGCCCGACCCTGCCTTGGCCTGTGGCCTTTTCTGTGACCAGCAGAGCCTGGATGCCCGGCCAGGAGGTAACTGTGCAGGTGTTGGTCACAGTCAGAGGCAGGACGCTGGTGGATGGGCCGCATGAGGCCCTCCTGCTCTCGGCAGACGGTGGGCTCCGTCCCCACGGTGCTGCAGCACGTCCATCCTGGGGAACATGGACCAAAGTCCCCGGAGCCAGCGCTTGACTGGCACTGGACCTGCGGAGGGCCACCCATGCAGCCGTCAGATGTCCGGTCCGGATGGAGGCAGGAGGCTCTCCCCTCCTCCCCTCCCTCTGCATCTGTTGGGAGGGGGCTCTGCCCTCAGCATCCTGCCATCCTGGCCTCCCGTCCACCACTTCCCTCCCCACTTCCTGGCTTAACCCCAGGGCCCACAGCCAGTTCTGCCCTCCGTCCCTTCAAGGGCCAGCCTGGGCCCCGTGGACACAGGTGAGACAGGCCTAGTGTCCTGTTTCTGTGCCTTCCTGAGGTCTCTCCCCTACTGAGATTAAAAGGGACACAGCAGCTGTTTCAAACTGCTGATGGCTGGGAGAGGGGCCCAGAGGACATAGGAAGGGTGGCGTCTGGCTACTCCTGGGCTTTCTGGGCTCCAGGAATAGCAGGGGGAGGCTCAGTGACCAGCTCCAGGGAGGCCGCCTCCCCGCCCCTCCTTGTCCTCGTCCTCCCATGGCCCCCCGGGGCTGAGAGCTGTGGCCAGAGCCCCCAAGGGTCAGGGCCAGAGTGACCACCCAGCAGTGGTCTTGGTCTCTGAAGGGCCCTGCCTCTACCCCCACCCCCGTGGTCTGGAGAGAGGAGGACAGAGCAGAGGGCGCCTATGTCTGTCCCTTAGGGCTGCTGTAACGAAGTCCCACAAACTAGGTGGCTTAGAACAACAGAGATTTATTGTCTCACAGTTCTGGAGGCTGGAAGTCTGACATCTAGGTGTTGGCAGGGCCGTGAGGGCACGAGGGAGGATCTGATTCAGGGTTCCCTGCACCTCTGGTAGTTTCTGGCTTGGAACAGCGCAGCTCCAGTCCTCACAAGGTGTTTTCCCTCTGTGTGTGCCTGTCCAAATCCCCTCTTTTTATACCAACGTAATCATAGTGGATTAGGGCCAACCTGAATGACTGACTTTATTTTGGCTGGATTATCTGCAAAGACCCTATTTCCACATACGGTCATGTTCATATGTACTGGGGGTTAGGACTTCAACATATGAATTTCTGGGCAGTGCCCATGCCAGCCATGCCCACCTCCCTGCTGGCCTGAGCCGCCGTGGTCCCTCCCGGGGCAGCCCTGTCACTCTTACTGGGGGCCTCGAGCAGGAGACCCTATCCCGCCGCCGGGCTGCGGGACTTGGGTCTGGTGCTGGGATCCTCCGCCCAGTGAGGGCTGGGCCAAGACGGTCCTGGGGTTGGAGGTGCTGAAGTACTGAATGTGGGATAGATGGAGGTCTGTCCCCCTGGGTGCTGAGCCAGAGGGGGCACCTCTCAGGGGGCTCCAGGGTCCCCTGCAGCCTGAGCAGAGAGGAGCACATGCAGCCCCAGGCCCCCGAAGGCAAAGGTCCCTCTGGTTCAGACAGGCCTCCCCCTCCCCTCTGTGTGCCTGTGGAGCCCTGAGGTTTTGCGGGGGCCGCAGCGGAACCGGATCCTGGTCAGCAGGGACGAAGAGGACCCCGCATGTATCTTTAGTATCCAGAGAGCAGAGGGGTGTAGACGGAAATGAGGCGCAGGCACCATCCGCTCTAACCAAGGGTAAAAATACCAGCATGACTCCACTTCCTGGAGCCAACCCTGGGGAACCCCCAGCTGCTGTGTATATGACAGCAGCTGCATGGCTCCTGTGGCTTCACGTGGACTCGGGCCCCCATGGGATCCCACACCTGGGCACGGTGTTTGTTTGACTAACACACTCGGTCCTGGTGGCGCCTGAGTGAGGAGCCACTCAGAGGCCGGTGGTTGTAGGTGAGCCACGCCCGCCCCTTGGGACACAGGCCTGGCAGTACCTGAGCCAGGTGCCTGCATGTCGTGGGGCTCAGAAAAGGCTGATTTCCACTTATTCCGACGAGACGACCCTTGGAAACCGCACGCTGAGATCGCAACGTTTGAAAGACCCCGTGAGCCCTGGTGAGGGGTCGCTGATCCCCAGGCGTCTAGGAAGGAGTCAGAGAAGGTGGCCTGGGACTCGATGAGGAAGCTGCTGGCGGAGGAGCTGAGTGCACGGTGTGGCTGGAGCACAAAGGTCCAAAATGTGGCTGGACCGGGGAAGACCTCGGAGGCCCGGCCAGGGCAGGGTGAGGGGAGCAAACTCACCCTGCTCAGGGGAGGCTGCAGGACGCTTTCTCTTTCTTTGGCTTTTGATGAGGTGAAGTTTACATAGTACGAAAGTAACCATTTTAAAGTGTACAATTCAGTGACATTTAGTACGTCTGTAATATTTGCAACTATCACCTCTATCTAGTTCGAAAACATTTTTACCCTCCAAAGGGAAATCCCCTGCCCCTTAAGCGGTCACTCTCCTCCCCACGCCCCCTCTGACCTCTCGCCACTACGAGTCCACTTTCTGTCTCTATGGATTTACCTACTGTGGATATTTCATATAAATGGAGTCATATAATGCATGGCCTTTCGTGTTCATTTTTTCTCCTAGCGTAGTGTTTTTTTTAAAAAATATATTTATTTTATTTATTTATTATTTTTGGCTGTGTTGGATCTTCGTTGCTGCACGCGAGCTTTCTCTAGGTGCGGCAAGCGGGGGCTACTCTTTGTTGCTGTGCGCTATTGTAATTTTTTTTTTTCATTTCAAATTCCAGTTTGTCCCCTACATCATTGCTGATTGCCTTAGTCCATCTGGGCTGCTATCACAAACTACCACAGACGGGGTGCCTTATGAGCAATAGCAATTTACGTCTCCCAGTTCTGGAGGCTGAAAGTCTGAGATCAGGGTGCCAGCCTGGTAGGGTGAGGACTCGCTTTCTGGTGGCAGACTTCTCCTTGTATCTCACATGGAGGAAAGGGGCTAGGGTCTCGTTTACAAGGGCACTAATCCCATTCCTGAGTATTCCACCCTCATGACCTAATCACCTCCCAAAGGCTGCCCCTCCTACCACCATCACATGGGTGTTAGGATTCCCACGTGTGGATTTTGGAGGGACACAAACATTCTGACCATAGCACTGTGATATAGAAAATCAGTTGACTTTGGTTGACCTTCTACTTTGCTTTTCCTTACCTGTATATTTTCTGATCAAGGCACAGGACTGGTGGGCTCTACTTCAGTTGGAATTTCTAAATTATGGCATTGAATAATCGGAACACTGAATTTCAGAGATTCACCAGGACTGTCGGAGGGGATGAACTGGCCACTGCTAAACTGTGAGTGGGGCGTGTTGGGCGCTGCATCCTGGAGGACACAGCTGGGATCGTGTTGGCAGCTCTGAGTTCGCAGGGGGGAGGTGTGGCATCCTCCCAGAGATGTTAGTCTTCTACGCTTGTCTCCTGGACTCTGCCACATGGTGTATCTCTATTTCTCCTGGAGTATTTCAGCAGGACTTATTTTATAAAAGCATCCCTGCATGAAGGCTTTGGGCGCTCTTACTCATGGCACCCTGTGGTTCTTAAAGATTCAGGGTGTTTACGGGGAGAAGTCCCTGCAGAGAAAGAGGAGAAACTCTTGGGCCGTGGGGATGGCAGTCGTGCATCCACCTGAGGGCCAGATGCCCCTGTGTTCTTGCCCTCAAGAGTGTTGTAATGGTCCTTTTTTGTTACAGTGTTAACACAGTTGAAAAAATAAATTGACACACTGAAAAGCAGGTGTATTAAAACTCGCAGCATTATTTAAGTTTAAATTTAATATTTAGACCCAAACCAGAATTTATTAAAAATGTACTTTTCTGGGGACATCCCTGGTGGTCCAGAAGTTAAGACTCCACATTCCCAATGCAGAGGGCCCAGGTTCAATCCCTGGTCAGGGAACTAGATCCCACGTGCATGCCACAACTAAGAGTTCACATGCCACAACTAAGGAGCCCTGGAGCCACAACTAAGGAGCCTGCCTGCCACAACTAATACCCAGCGCAACCAAATAAATAAATAAATCTTAAAAAAAAAAAGAGCCTGCCTGCTGCAACTAAATGATCCCACATGCTGCAACTAAGAGCCTGCATGCCACAACTAAAGATCCTGCATGCCAC
Source organism: Balaenoptera acutorostrata (assembly GCF_949987535.1). Classification (NCBI taxonomy): domain Eukaryota; kingdom Metazoa; phylum Chordata; class Mammalia; order Artiodactyla; family Balaenopteridae; genus Balaenoptera; species Balaenoptera acutorostrata. The sequence goes on from NC_080078.1 coordinate 39,898,012, forward strand.
AACTAAAGATCCTGCATGCCGCAACTAAAGATCCTGTGTGCTGAAACTAAGACCCGGCACAGCCAAATAAGTAAATAAATATTTTTTTTAGTTTAAATTTACTTTTCTGGCTTTAATGGAAGTAATCTCATCAAGAAATTTTTTTCTGAGCAAGTCAAAATTTAATTGGCATCAAAGTTTTAATGGTACATAAAATAATGTCTGTTTTGGTAAACGTTGACATCCTATATTCGATGAAATATGTAAGTACATCAAGCTTTGATATTAAAATCAGAATGTGTTAAAGGTCAATTAACACTCAGGTGTTAACTGTAAACCAATATTTTCCAATGGGAGCTTTTATATTTTCCTTAGTTTACTGTCCATTTTGTCAATGTGTATTTTTACTAGGAAATCACCCATTTCCTCTGGGTTTAGAGTTTTGAAACCAAGCAGGACCCTGCAGGGCCTTCCCTGGGACAGAAACACCACCCCGCTTCTGTGTCCATGGCCTCTTGTTTGAAGGACTTCAAACAAGTTGGCTTTGCTGTGCACAGGTGAGTGGACCTGAGTTTGGTTTGGTAACATGCCCACCACCTCATCATGAACTTCTAGAAATAAATTGGCAACTCGCGTTGTGTATCTTCTGCTGCATCTAGAGAGGCGATTGTATCCATGATTTCTTGTTGAAGAAAAGCTTTAGCCTCCTAGGCCTTCCCCAAGTTCCAAAGAACAGATACAATCAGAGAAGGGAAAAAATTCAGAGACAAAGGAAAACAGTCAGACAAGACAAAATAATAATAGTTTAGCCATTAAACAAAGTCAAGGACCTTTAATTCCTCCTCAAGGGCTATAGATAATATTCTGAGCCATATACTTTGAGCTGTTTTGCAGATACTGAAACTCCCACCAGGTGAAGAAGTTAACTTCATGCTGACCACAAACACATAGAGCCCAGACCTGTTAGAACCAGAAGGTTGATGATGCTGACTCCCAATTACCTCATCACCAACCAGTCAGAAGAATGTCCATGAGCTGATCACGTACCCCGCAACCCTCTCCCTCAACCTGTCTTTTTAAAAAAATTTATTTATTTATTTATGGCTGTGTTGGGTCTTCGTTTCTGTGCGAGGGCTTTCTCTAGTTGTGGCGAGCGGGGGCCACTCTTTATCGCGGTGCGCGGGCCTCTCACTGTCGCGGCCTCTCTTGTTGCGGAGCACAGGCTCCAGACGCGCAGGCTCAGTAGTTGTGGCTCACGGGCCTAGTTGCCCCACGGCATGTGGGTTCTTCCCAAATCAGGGCTCGAACCCATGTCCCCTGCACTAGCAGGCAGACTCTCAACCACTGCGCCGCCAGGGAAGCACCCCCTCAACCTGTCTTTAAAAACTTTTCCCTGAAAGCCTTTGGGGAGTTTGGGCCTTTTGAGCATGAGCTGCCTGTCCTCCTTGATGGCCCTGAAATAAATGCTGCACTTTCCTTCACCACCACCCGGTGTCAGTAGGTTGGCTTTGCTGTGCGCAGGTGAGTGGACCTGAGTTTGGTTTGGTAACATGCCCACCACCTCATCATGAACTTCTAGAAATAAATTGGCAACTCGCGTTGTGTATCTTCTGCTGCATCTGGAGAGGCGATTGTATCTATGATTTAGCATGTGAATAAATATGCACGCCTAGGACATTATATCCAGTTTTCACCTGAAAATTGATATCTAGTGAATGCTAGCTTTTCAATAAATGGCTGCATTGCACATAAATCAATGAATCTGTATGATAAAGAATGTGACCGGTTTTGTATGTGTTTTTATCAAGGCACTCTTTTGCGATCCTTTTTAAAATAAATGTGTTAAATTCTATAATTAATCAACTTAGACCTTGTTAGCGGGCTGGCATTTTCAGTCAATAAAGGGCAGTGAGATGCATCAGATCCCTTAATCGGCCTCCACGTAGGAGCAGCTCCATTAATTCAACGGTTCTTTATGGAGCACCTGCTGTGTAGCAGCGTCTATGTTTGGCTCTGGCCCTGGTTAGCTCCTGTTTAATAGATGCTTAGATCTGTGGGTGGAGGACAAAGGCCAAACAGTCTTGGGGACATTAAGCCCATGAGTTAGTTCTTTTGTCTCCTACACCATCTTCCTGTGTTCATTGCTCTCAGGAAGTACATCTAGGTTTGGGGGAGATAGGTTTGGAAACCTGGCCTCTACTTGAGGTCACTGCTGCCTGACGTCAGAACTCCTGGTCCATCCCCAGACTTGGTCCACGGTTGTCATGTCACTTGTCTTGCGTGTGCAGAACCAGGCACCTATTCACATCTATGCTATAGTCTTTGTGCTCTTCTCATTTCAGTAAACACTGTTACGTGAACATCTTCTCTTGGTCTGCAAAGGTTCCAGAGCGTTCCTTTGTTTACTTAGTGCCATGTTGCTGGATATTCCACTTTTTAAGCTATAATAAATAATGTTAACCTTCTAAAAAATACACTTGAGTAGTATTCGGGATTAAGATATCATCGTAGTAGATATCAAATTGCTTCACTTAAATTTTGCTTCTCTTTTCCAAAGGAAGTGTCCGTCGTGTGGGCTGCTCTCCTTCTGGAAGTGCACATGCCCAATCCAGGGAGGGAGGTGAGACGTCTTGCCTGCCCTCAGGGAGCGTGCAGTGTTGGAGACATCGGCTCCCTCTCTGACTCAGACACAAGGCCCCGATGGCATCTGTCCCTAATGGTTGTCAGCCTCAGGAGATTGAGTGTCACCTGGTGTACAGGTGTGCAGCCTGCCTGAGGTCAGACGTTTTGTCTAATGAGAGTTAGGAAGAGCGGGCACTCGCCTACGTGCATGTGACCAGGTGACACCTACGTGCGGCTGACCCCGACATCCAGGAAGCCCTAAGGAGCCACACCACATCCTGACAGTCACAGTGAGGGCACCGCTTTGCTCACAGTGCGCTCACCAGGCACTTGTTCTCTGTGCTCTGTTATAAAACGTGCAGGGCTTTCCTGGTGGTGCAGTGGCTAAGAATCTGCCTGCCAATGGAGGGGACATGGGTTTGAGCCCTGTTCCGGGAAGATCCCACATGCCACGGAGCAACTAAGCCCATGCGCCACAGCTACTGATCCTGCGAGCCACAATTACTGAGCCCACGTGCCACAACTACTGAAGCCCGCGTGCCTAGAGCCCGTGCTCTGCAGCAAGAGAAGCCCAAGCACTGCAAGGAAGAGCAGGCCCTGCTCGCCGCAGCTAGAGAAAGCCTGCGCACAGCAACGAAGACCCAATGCAGCCAAAAATAAGTAAATAAAATAAATAAAATTTTAAAAAAAGATCAAATTCTAAAAATAAAAAAAAAAAGTGCAGCCACAGGACAACTGGAGCACAGAGAATGGAAGGCAGGAGGCATTTGCTGTTGCAGGAGAGGCACGCTGGCAGCGGTGACCAGAGGAAGAGACTGGAAAACTGTGAGCAGCAGATCTGAGAGATCAAAAAGCCCAGCACACAGGGCAGGTGGTACCAGGGCTTCTTCCTTGGGTCCAAGGGCCGTTCTTTTGTTCAGTGAGGCGTGGCCTGATCTTGCAGACATGCGTGCCGTGGTCCCGGTGGGCAAGGGATTTCCCAGGCTCTGTAGCAGGTGCTTTGCAGTCATGACTCAAGCTGGTGTCTTTCTCACTGTCCGAGGAACAAGAGCATCAGTGGTCTCTGCAAGCTGCACCCCAGGCCTCCAGGTCTCAGGGGGCTGCAGTAAGGACGAGGCCTCCAATGCAGCGATGTCTGACCTCACGGGGCCCCCTCGTCGGCAACCTTTGTGCACTTTGGAAATGGGCCTGACGTTAGCTAATTCAGCCTCATCAACGTCAATAAGATCAAATTAGGTTCTATCATATTACATTAGTTGACAGCAAATCAAATTAGACATTTTTGAAAATCTGAGTTGACAGAGAAGGCTACCCCGACAAGTAAGTTTTCCAGAAAATAAGCCACGACTTCTGGAGCAGCAACTCACAGCCCAGTGACCTGGCTTGTAGCTGAGGCCCTCCTATAAACTCCTCTCCGTGGCTCATGCCGCATTTCCTGCTGCTGCCTGGTGGCGATCAACCCCAGGGCTGGCCTCCGTCCATGGCACGTACACGCCTCAGCACAACCAGATGGGCCGCTGGCATGGAAGCTGGAATGGAGACTAACAATTCTCTGAGCCCAGATGTAACGTCCAAGGGGATCCAGCCCGCAGAGCAGAGCTACCTGGGCATATGGCTCTGACACAGACATCCATGGTGCTGAAATGACCCCCTGGCCTCCCCCTACCCCACCTCCTCCTGCCATAAACGGATGACTAGAAATTCCAGTTCTAGGTGAGTGAGGGGGTATTAGCCCTGGGAGGTGGAGGGCAGCAAACTGTCCCAGGTCCGATTTCTCCCCCTTCTGGCCCATCCCTGGCAGCATCAAGTCATCTTCGGCCCCAACGTCCTGCTTCAGGACCAGACGGAAGGAGACCACTTGAAAAAGCCAACCTCACAGAATCAGCATTTCTTTCCAAGACTCCAAGTCACATCTGAGAAAGGAAAGATCAACTACAAGCAAAGAGCAGCTCTCAGCCCAGTGCTTCACACCAGCCCTGGCTGGTGCTCCAGGGTCCAGGGTTCCTGGGGGAGGATTCATGGGGTCGGGGAGGAGAGCTGCTTCCAAAGGTCTGGGTGTCTCTTCATCATTTCCACCACTGGGTGTGATTTTCTTGGCTTATCCCCCTGCAGCCTGCAGATGCTCACCTCTTCAGGGTGACAACCTGTCCACCAGAACATGTGTGCTTTAGGGGCACTTCGGGGCTGCAGAGGGGGCAGGAGCACCCGCAGGCCTGCGTTCCTTAGAGGAGATGCCCCCATGGTTAGGATGTCCGCTTGTCCGAGTGTGGAGGCTGAGGAGATGGTTGCTGGGGAGTGGGGGGGTGGTCAGTGTGACCAGGGGAAGGGATGGGGTCCAGCAGCTGGCACCCCCTGAGACCTTGACACTTGGAGGGGCCTCAAGATGACATCCCTGGTAAGGCCTGCATCCCCTCCTTCCAGCCCACTTTACCCTGCTCGGACCCACCTCTCAGAGGTCTTCATGGAAGAGTCCCCTCGTAGGTGGCCTTTGATGTGTCAGGTGACTGGAGTGTCACCTAGAGACACATGCTGGGTGAGGGGTCCCCCACCCCGACCCCCATCCCAAACCAGGAGATGCATGTGGGTCTTGGGACTGCTCTCCTCCAGGAGGGCATGAGGTCCTCTGTGTTTCAAAACCGCCCACATGTGAGGGAGGTGCTTGGTGAGGGCTGCTGTCCACCAGTTCCCTGCTTTTCCATCCCTGCCTCTCCCAACAGGGGCCCTTATAGGAAAAGCTCCTCAGATTCTTCTTTTTCAATTTCACTCTTCTCTCCCTCATTTCGGAAGGTTCTGAAGCACATTCTCTCGTTCCTTTGTCAAGCTGCTGTGTCAGAGTTTGAGATACCGTCAGGAGGCCCCTGAGCCTGGCACTGCTGGGGCTTCATCACAGGGGCTTGGGTGGAGCTCAGAACCACTGCAGCCCCGCCGATGTCCCCACTGGGAATGAATCCCATCAGGGCACCAGGGCTCACAGACTTCAGGGGACCCCTGCCTTTGGGACTGGTCTTCCTCCTTGCTCTCACCTGCTTGTCAGAAGCCCAGGCATCCCCACCTTGGCTCCAGCCCCCTGGGACAGCTTTGGGGGAATTCAAGACCCTCACACTCCTTTATCTGCCTGGGGATGAGGATGTCTTTTTTTTAAGATTTTAAAATTATTCATTTATTTTGGCTGCATTGGGTCCTCATTGCTGCACGTGGGCTTTCTCTAGTTGCGGCGAGCGGGGGGCTACTCCTCGTTGCAGTGCACGGGCTTCTCATTGCGGTGGCTTCTCTTGTTGCGGAGCGCGGGCTCTAGGTGCGCGGGCTTCAGTAGTTGTGGCTCGCGGGCTCTAGAGCGCAGGCTCAGCAGCTGTGGCACACGGGCTTAGTTGCTCCATGGCACGTGGGATCCTCCCAGACCAGGGATCGAACCTGCGTCCCCTGCATTGGCAGGTGGACTCCCATCCACTGCTCCACCAAGGAAGTCCCAAGAATGTCTTAAAAACTGCAACTGGCTGATTATGGAGGGCTGAGTGTGTGCTGCAGGTGTGGGTGGAAAGATGGGGTGTGAGGTTCCTATGTCTGCAGGGTCTTCCAAGCGTGAAGATCTGTGTGTTTCCCCCAGCCAGTCGACTCCCCACAACGTCCTCCCAGGAAGCCCAGATCCAGGATTATGAGGGCAAAGGTTTTCCCCTTGCTTATCTGTAACTTCCACTCCCTCTTGGGTTCAAGTCCCAATCTGAGTTGCATGGTGTCATATGTAGATTCATCCATGTCTTTGCGTGGGTTGATGGTTCATTTCTTTCTATCGGTAAATAGTATTCTATTGCATGTGTATGGGAGGAAAAATAATTTTCCCTCTACCCTTCTAGGTTCTTGCTTGAGATCCCCTTACCCCCCCCACCAATAAAAGACAGATTAATAGGCAAAAAAAAAATAGAAGTTTGATAACATGTATACCTATTGTATACATGGGAGATAACCCAGGAAAACTAACTCCCTGAAATGACCCAAGTTATTTCCTTAAATGCCATCTTCAGCTAAAAACAAAAGAAAGATGATGGGGTTGGGGGGGAGCCAGTAAGGGAGCTTATCAGGCAAAGGACAGTGAACAAGGGTATGATTCTTATGCAGATTTAAGTTCAGGCCTTCTCCATTGACAACAGTTTCATGTGATTTAGTCATCCTTCAATTCCCTGTGCGGAGAGGGAGAACCCTTTCAAATGGAGATTTGCATAAATGTAAATCTCCCTCCCAAAAGGGCAAATTCTACTCATTTTTTCAGAGATTCTCCTGTGTCTGCTGTTTTTAAAAATAAATGAGGGAGCGTACTGCAATGAAGAGTAGCCCCGGGCTTCCCTGGTGGCGCAGTGGTTGAGAATCTGCCTGCCAATGCGGGGGACACGGGTTCGAGCCCTGGTCTGGGAAGATCCCACATGCCGCGGAGCGACTGAGCCCGTGAGCCACAATTACTGAGCCTGCGCGTCTGGAGCCTGTGCTCCGCAACAAGAGAGGCCGCGAAAGTGAGAGGCCCGCGCACCGCGATGAAGAGTGGTCTCCACTTGCCGCAACTGGAGAAAGCCCTCGCACAGAAACGAAGGCCCAACACAGCCATAAATAAATAAATAAATAAAATATTAAAAAAAAAAAAAAAAAAAAAAAAAAAAAAAAGAGTAGCCCCCGTTCGCCACAACTAGAGAAAGCCCGCGCATAACAACGAAGACCCAATGCAGTCAAAAATAAATAAATAAAATAAATTTATTAAAAATAAATAAATAAATAAATAAATGAGGGACTTCCCTGGTGGTCCAGTGGGTAAGAGTCCGAGCTCCCAATGCACGGGGCTCAGGTTCGATCCCTGGTCGGGGAACTAGATCCCGCATGCCGCAACCAAGAGTCCACATGCAGCAACTAAGAAGCCCGCTGGCTGCAACTAAAGTCTGCATGCCACAACTTAAAAAAAAAAAAGATCCTGCATGCCTCAACAAAGATCCCGTGTGCCTCAACTAAGACTTGACACACCCAAATTAATTAATTAAATTAAAATTAATTAATTAAAAATAAATAAATTAATTAAAAATAAATGAGCTCAGGGACTTCCCTGGTGGTCCAGTGGTTCAGAATCCGCCTTCCAATGCAGGGGACGTGGGTTCGATCCCTAGTCAGGGAACTAAGATCCCACATGCCGCAGGGCAAGTAAGCCCACGTGCTCTGGAGCCCGGGCGCTGCAATGAAGATCCCGCGGGCCACAACTAAGACCTGAAGCAGGCAAATAAATAAATAAATATTAAAAAAAAATGAATGAGCTCAACAATAATCCTTATGCCAAAGAGACATATTTTGGGGTGGCACATTCTGCTCCCCTTGATATGTATGTGCCCCAATTTGCTTATGTATTCATCTACAGAAGGACATCCTGATATCTTTAAGTTTTTAGCCATTAGGAATGTGCTGTGCATAATTTTTAAAAATATTTATTTATTTATTTATTTACCTGCGCCGGTTCTTAGTTGTGGCACGTGGGATCTTCGTTGCCGCATGTGGGATCTTCGTTGCGGCGGCATGCGGGATCTAGTTCCCTGACCAGAGATAGAACCTGGGCCCCCTGCATTGGGAGCTCAGAGTCTTAACCGCTGGACCACCAGGGAAGTCCCAGGATCTCCTCCTTGAATGTCGTGCCCCTGTCCTGACTCTACTGAAGGATATATTTCAGAAGTCTGAGCTGTAAGAAAGAATGAATAACAAAAACAGAGGTAAATACAAACATTGATTGTATGTACAGTTATAATGTCTATGGAGTTAAGAAGGAAACAAACAAAAAAAACAGCCAAAAATCCCTACACAGACCCAAAACAACCGTCCTGGGCTGTGCATAATTTTATGTTAGTTTTTGTTTGAACACAGTTTTTCAAAGCAGTTGTCTAAATACTGGAGGTGTGATTGTTGGATCCTAAAGTGAGATTTGTTTAGATTTGGAAGAAACTGCCAAATTGACCTCCAACGTGGCTGTACGTGCATCCCACCAGCAAGGAAGGAGTGCTCCTGTTGAGGCAGGAGATAGACGGGCCCCAGGCTGAGCAGTTGGAGTTTGTCCCATGTGGACAGATACTCCAAGATGAGGAGAAAGAGAAGAGCTGAGTCCTGCCCAGATAAGAGATAAAAGACCACATATTCCTCATTCTCGAGGTCAAGGAGATCTCTCCCACTACACATGCGCAGAAAGGCTCCTGGGGGTCAAAGAGGGAGGGGCCGACACCCCACAGTAAGTGATGCCAACCTACCCATAGGCCTCTTCTCTAGAATACATCTTGGCTAAGAGATGCACGCACACACATGGGAGGACCCTGAGATAAACCAAATACGGACTCAGAACCAGGCAAAGCAAGATGATTGGCCAAAGGAAACCTGGAAGAAATGCCCCATAAAAGTGATTCAAACTACCACGAGGGCGCAAATCTCTCTCTGAGCCTGCCCGTGTGACTATCTACAGGTACCCTTTTTCCTCCTAATAAACACTTTACTTGTTTCACTACTTTCCATCTCTATGTGGAACTTCATTTCTACACGGCTGACGGGCCAGGGCCTTGTCACTGGCCACTGGTCCCTGGTGGTCTAGTGGCTGGGATTCAGCGCTCTCACTGCCACGGCCTGACTTCAGTCTCTGGCAGGGAACCGAAACCCTGCTTCAAGCCGCTGCAGGCCGAGGCCACCCGCCATCACTGTCTAGTCCACTAGCTCGTATTTTTTAATTAAAATTTTATTATTATTATTATTTTTTTGGCTGTGCCGAAGGGCATGTAGGATCTTCGTTCCCCGACCAGGGATGAATCTCCGCCCCCTGCATTGGAAGTGCGGAGTCCTAACCACTGGGCCTCCAGTGAAGTCCCTCCTCTAGAATTGTTAGTTTTGCGATTTAAATTTGTGGACAATTTTGAGTGCCTTTCGGTGTCAGTTGTAAAAGCTTCTGTCTGCATTCATTTCATTCCATATGGTTTCCAATTAGTTGCGCCTTAACTATGTTTTGAGAAGACACGGCAGGATATTCAGCTCGATTTCAATTTGAATTTCCAAAATTTAGTGGGAGCAGCCCAAGGGCCCGCAGGGAGTGCGGCCTGGCTGAAAGCGGAGCGCTGCGGGGCCTGCACTTCCTGGGCGTCCCGCAGGGGGCGCGCAACCCCCCCCCGGCTGACCCTACCGTGCGTGCGAGTTCCGCCCCCGGACTTCGGTTTGCGGCCGGCTGGCGGGAGCTCGGTTTCCTCGGCACCCGCCAGGGCTTCGGGACAACGCGGGGCCGTGTCCTCGCTGACAGGAGTCCAGTCTCCTCAGGACCTGCCCGGAGGTGCCGACGCGGGAGGAAACAGTGAGGAGAAAGTGGGGAGACTTCCTGAGCTTGCGCACACGCGTTCCCCGCGGGCTCGACTCTGCGCGCAGCTGAGAGCAGTTGGGTCTCCTCAGGCACTGCCGGGGCTTCGGCTGGGACGCCCGGGTCAGCGTCTCTGCTGACGGAGCTCAGTCTCCTTAGGACTCGCCGGGGTTTCAGCTTTAGGACAACACGGGGCTGCGTCCACGCTGACGGGAGCTGGGTTTCCTGACGACCCAGGCGACGCTGGGAGGAGAAGGTGAGGAGAAGTGGGGAGAAGCTTCCTGTGGGTGACTGACGGCTGTTTTCAGACGACCCAGAAGCGCTTGCTGTGGAAAACTGTGTTTTTAGTCAGTTTGGTGTGTGGTGTAGATGGTGTCCAGTTTTCCCAGCACCGTTTATGGTGGGGACTGTCCTTCCTCTTGGTGTGTCCTTGGCCCTCTGTCATAAATTAATGGACTCCCTCCATATGGGTTGAATTTTGGGCTCTCTGTCCTGTTCCTCTGGTCCGTGCGCCTGTTTTTGTGCCAATTCCGCACTGTGTTGGTGACTGTAGCTTCATACCGGTAGTGTGAAGTCGGGGAGGGAGGTGCCTCCAGCCTGTTCTCCTTTCTCAGTGTCGCCTTGGCTATTTGGCGTCCTTTGTGGTTCCACACAGATATTAGGAGGCTTTGCTCTATTTCTGTGAAAAAATACCATTGGAATTTTAGGAGGGCTTGCATTCACTGTGTACATTGCGTTGGGGGGAATAGACATTTTATTTTAATAAATTTATTTATTTATTTATTTATGGCTGCGTTGGGTCTTCGTTGCTGCGCACGGGCTTTCTCTAGTTGCGGCGAGCGAGGGCTACTCTTAGATGCGGTGCGCTGGCTTCTCATTGCGGAGCGCGGACTCCGCAACAGTAGTTGCGGGCTTCAGTAGTTGTGGCTCGCGGGCTCTAGAGCGCAGGCTCAGTAGTTGTGGTGCACAGGCTTAGTTGCTCCGCGGCATGTGGGATCTTCCCCGACCAGGGCTCGGGCCCGTATCCCCTGCATTGGCAGGCGGATTCTTAGCCACTGCGCCACCAGCGAAGCCCAGAATGGACATTTTAACAATAGTAATTCTTGCATTCCATGCGCACGCGGTATCTTTCCATTGATTTGTGTCTTCTTCAGTTTCTTCATCAACGTCTTAAAGTTTTCAGTGTGCAGGTCTTTCACATCCTTGCTTAAATTTATTCCTTGGTATTTTGTTCTTTTTGATGCAATTGTAAATAGGGTTTTTTTCCCCCTCTTTCTGATGGTTCATTATTAGTGTTTAGAAATGCAGTTGATTTGTGTGAATTGATCTTTACTGAATTCATTTATTATTTCTAATAGTTTTTTGGTGGAATGTTGTGGAAAATTGGAATTCCAAAATCCCACTGTTTTTACCACATCCAGGTCATCCACAACAGGGAAGAAAGGGAAGTCCTTTATATTGGGAAGTCCTAATATAGTCTTCCCACAATGCCTCTAAATGACATGTGGACTTTGGGGGAACTGGGTCTGGGTAAGGCTTGGCCTCTGTATGGAAGTTTGATGTTTTCTCTGCTTTTCTGGCATGGTTTTGACATGGTGGTTTGAAAAGTAATTTACTTCCCAGTAATTTCAAATGTACAGACAACTTTACATACATAAAAGCAAGTCTTGTATATTGATTAAATATATTCTTAAGTATTAATGTTGACATTATTTAAAATTAAATTGTTTTCATAAGTTCTTTTTCAGATTATTTATTGCTAGTGTATACATATAAGATAGATTTTTGTGAATTGATATTTTGTCCTATAACTTTGCTGAATTAGTTGACTAGCTCAAATAATTTTTTGTTGTTACAGGATGTTTTATATATAAGATGATGTGATCTGTGTTCTGTGAGTAGACACAGTTTTAATTTTTCCATTCACATATGGATGCCTTTTATTTCTTTCCTCAAAACTCTGGGTAGAACTTCTAATACACTATTAAGTAACAGTGGTGAAGGCCAGTTTCCTGGCCTTGTTCCTGATTTCAGGAGGAAAGCTTTCAGTTTTTAACATTGAGCATGATGTTAGCTGTGGCTTTGTGTACTACTCTTTTTCATATTGAACAAATTTCCTTTTATTCCTACTTTCTTGAGTGTTTGTATCATGAAATAGCACCGGATTTTGATTATAGCTTCTTCTGCAATAATTGATACGATCATGTGTTTTTACTTCACACCGTTATAGAGGTTCAATACATTGCTTAGTTTTAATATGTTGAACAACCTGACATTTCTGGTGTAGAGAGAGTTGCTTATGGCATCGTCCATTTCATGTTCCGTTGGTTTCATGTTGCTCTAATTTTGCTTGCGTTCATATTTACAAGGTATACTGGTGTAATTTTCTTTTGTATGATGTATTTGTGTGGTTTGAATAGATCTGGCTGGGTGTTGGTGGTTTGGAGGGTCAGCATTAGGGCTAGGGCTGGTGTGCAGGCTGGGGCTGGTGGCCGTTATGTGACCCACACGTCGCAGACCCGGCCGCCCGCCTCTGGCCGCCGCGTCCCGCCCGCCAGCTCCGGCCCGGCCCTCAAGAGACTCCTCACTCCCCGGAGGGCAGGGCTGACCGCCCCCTCGGCCGCCCTCTCGCCTCTGCCTGTCTTTCCGTCCTCCCTGAGTCAGGACACCACGTCCTCCGTGAGGCTCATGGCTTCCGGCCTTGGGGCCCCACCCCCACGAGCTGTGTCGACCACTAGGATTGGTCACCTCAAGAGGCCCCGGAAGACGGACTCCTTGGGACCTCAGAATGGGACTTTGTGGGCAGATGGGCCACCGCAGAGGTGCCCGGGGAGAGACGAGGTCACTGACCTGTGTGTGGGGAGGTCCTCATGGGCGGAGGTTTGGACACAGTCACACGGGGGAGCAGGCAGTGTGATGGCAGAGACAGAGACGGGGCTGAGGGTGGCCTGGGACCGACTGACCCCAGAACCCGTGGGAGGGGCGGGCCCCCAACACCTTGATCTAGGGCTCCAGGCCTGAGAGTAAACGTCCCCTGTTCCAACCCCTGCCACCCATCTGGTGTGCAGTGACGGGGCCGCAGGAAACCCACACCCGGCCTTGGGGGGGGGTGCTGTGCTTGTTGACACCCAGGACTGTCACTGGCCCCTCCCCTCTGGGCATGACCCCCACTCCTCCTCGGGGAGGGACCCAGGGCCCCCATCCCACACGTCCTTGTCACGGCGACCTTCCCCCCGCCACCGCTGGGGCATCTCATACCCCAGAAAGGAGCCGCGGCGGCATGGTGACCACGGCGAGTGGCTGCAGGCCACCCCACCCCACCCCGAGACCTGAGCGTGGTCATCTGAGAAGTGACCCACCAACCCCCCCGACCCAGGCTCCGCGTTTCACAGGGCAGGTCCTCTTGCCGAGTTCCTGGAGGGGGATGTCGAGCAGGGGTGACTGAGGCCTGTGAATTTGTGGTTCAGAGAGATCCTCCCCAGGAGCCCAGGCACAGCTAGGCCAGGACGAATCCATCCCTCCCCTCCCGTACCCCACGGAGTGACGATAAAGCCCCAGTGACCCCCAAGAAGAGACATGACACCCAGAGGGCTAGAGCATCCACAGAACGGGGACTCAGTGTCCACCTCATTCCCCCAGAGAGAACGATGTCTTCACCGGGGCCACCAGGCTGGCCCATGTCCCCACAAACATCCAGCCTCAGTGAACCAGCCAGACAGAAAACTCTCTTCCAGGGTCCCCTGTGTTTATAGACCCAGGCTCGGGGGAGGCGGGCTGGCCCGAGGGAGGACGGATATGCTCCAGCACTGGACACTCACTGCCCATCCCCCTGCCCATCCCCTATCCCTCTCCTCCCTGTGGTCTCACCCCCTCAGGAAACCCTCCTCTCCAGGCTCCAAGCACCCACATTTCCCACCTCAACCCCATCACTCTCCAATTCAACTTGCTTGTTTCCCTGCTGGGTGAAGAGGAGGGTGAATGCCCGGCACGGTGTTTCCAGCAGTGTAGATGGGGCTTCCCTTCTCTTCCCGGCTGGGGTCTGGCCAGACACCGGGTGGTTTCCAGCTGTGCGGGTCTCAGGCACCAAACAGCAGGGAGCAGCCCTGATACCTGCGCCTGCAGCGCCGCCTGCTGGTCTCTCTGTCCTCCCGTCGGGCACAGTCTTCACCTTCCCCGCTTCCTCGGATGATCCGTCTCCTCACTGTCCAGCCATCAGCCCCTTCTCCCCACCGCCATCACCCCCAGCTCCACACCCCTCATCCAGCCTCCGGGATGACCCAGGACCCTCCCTGGGCTCCCCCGCCTGCCCACCCTTGGTCGCTGTCCTCAATCCACCTGTGCAAACAGGTGAGGGTTCCCTCCAGCGGCTCCCAAACGCTTCAGCCCAACATCCTCCCCGAGGTCGGCCCCATGTCCCGTCGGATGTCCCACCATCACCAAGCCCCCATCTCCATGGCAAGGGCAGGTATCAGGCCTGCTGCATGCACTGCTGTGTGTCCTGCTGTATACACAGGCATGACCCTGCCCCAGGACGCAGGAAAGGTGGCCCTACCGCGGGATGTGGGGAGGTGTGACTGACCACAGGGAGCCCTGGCGTGCTCGCACCCTCCCGGGGAGGACACTTCAGCGTGGTCCCTGGAATGACCGGGAGGTCGGCCAGCAGCGCCCCCACCCAACCTCACTGTCACCACAAGAAACAAAAGACGCCTCCGTGCAGAAAGTCGGAACATCACCAGCCTGATGCTGTTCTGAGCAAGGTTGGGAACTGGGCTGCTGTAGTGGGTTGAATGGGGGGCCCCCAAAAGTTACATCCATGTCATGCCCCCCAGAATCTGAGAATGGAACCTTATTTGGAAGCAGAGTCTTTGCAGTTACAATTAGTTACGGATCTGGAGATGAGGTCATCCTGGATCAGGGTGGCCCTAAATCAATGACAGTGTCCTTCTAAGAGACAAGAGGAGAGACACAGAGGAGACAGCAGGTGAAGATGGAGGCAGAGATGGGAGAGATGTGGTCACAAGCCCAGGGACGCCTGGAGCCCCCAGAAGCTGGAAGAAGCAGGAAGGACCCTCCCCTGCAGCCTCCGGAGGGAGCGCGGCACTGGGACACCTTGATGTGAGATGTCTGGTCTCCAGGACTGAGAGGACAGGTTTCTGTTGTTCTGAGCCTCCGTTTGTGGCCGTTTGTCACAGCTGCCCCAGGAAGCTAATGCAGCTGGTGAGCAGCTCCCTGCCCTGATCTAAACCCTCCCTCCTCCTGCTAGAGGCAGGCCGCTGCACCTGTGCTGTCTTCACAAACCATGTGGTTCACGCCGAACCCCGGCTCCCCTTCTGGGCACTGGCATTTTGGAGGGTGAGGGCAGACAACACCATGTGACCAGCCCCCAGCCAGGCGCCTAGTCTCTAGTGAGCTTCCCCGGGGGGACGGGGGTGGGGGTAACTGTCATGGTTCTGCCCTTCCTCGCTGGGGGAAGAGACACCCTAGAGACCCTCGAGGGAAGGAGGGGACACGAAGGGTCATGACGTGTCTGGAGCAGGGGCCCTCCCACCCGTGCATCGCTACTGTGCACCGTGACCCGTCTCAGCCGTGAGCACACAAACGTGTGCTGAGTCCTGCGAGCCTCCCAGCAAGTCCCTGAAGGTGAGGGCAGCCCTGCAGACCCCACCCCTTTCCTCCACGTCTAGTAGGTGGAAGACCCACTTCTCCTTGCCATTCCAGAAGCGGTTCTGGAGCTGCTCTGGGAGTGGTTCTGGGGTTTTGCAGGCTGAACCCCTGTTGCTATGCCCCCACTTCCCCACAGTAACATCCAGAATAAGTTGTTTGCTCTGTTGCCTGAATGCCCCCCCGCCCAATATTCTCAGGAAAGAATCGGAGAGGACGCTCATTCACATGCCCCTTGCAGCGCACAGGGCTCTCGTGGGCAGGCACCCAGCAGCCCACGGGGCTCACATGGGAAGACCCCTCTCAGGGCACAGGGCCCATCTTTGCAGGCACCCCGACAGGCTCAGCACACAGGAACCGTGCACATAGCCCTCGTTGCAGAGTACCCCCAGCCCACCTGTTGGTCAGAGCAGGACCTGAACTAACAAACAGCAGCTCCTGGATAGGTCTGTGACCCTGGGCTTCACTCATGCGCCTCCCTCCACCGGGTCTTCCAGAGGCTTCTGCTGCCTCTGGGGCACTGGGCTCCTGTCTCCACCCACCACCCCTCCTCTCCCTGACTCTTGGGTTCTTCTCAGTAGGAGAGGGTCTTCTTGAAATCGTCTCCCACTCGTGGGCCAGATAAAATGATTAGAAAACAAGCGAGAGCTACAGCCTCATGTCCATCCTGATCCTCAAGACATCTGTTCCTTGGACTTGGCCAGTGCAGCAAGACCCATTTTCTGCAATTACAAGCCCCTGATGGGCGAGGACTGGCTGACCTGGGCAGCCTGACCCGGCCAGCCAGCCCTCCCCAGGTGTGCCTGGGTTGAGCTCTGTATAGACACCCTCTCCGGGCTGCAAGAGCACCTGCAGCTGTACCTGAAGCCATACTCTCTGCCCCATCAGCCACCGCGGGGCTGGGCTTGTGGGAGGGAGTGAGGGGCCGTGGCCTTGTGGGTGGCCCGGTCTGAGTGGGGCTCTGCTGGACCTTCCACAGGAGTTGAGCACACTGGTGTGCTGCAAGCCCTTTCCTCCAGCCTGTAAAGTCCTTGCACATATTTAGGTTTGCTTCCCTGTGAAGGGTGGATAAAGTTCAGGAGCAGCTGGCCTGGGGGTCAGCTAAGGTTTACTCAGAGACGCCGCCGCACCAGCTTTCCAATGAGGACGCTCCTTGGGGTGGGGGAGCTGCCGGCTGCATGAGAAGAAACTGCCCACCTCTGACCAGCTTGAGACTTGTTCATCGGTGTAGCAAGTGTCCTGATAGGGTTTTCATCTGTGTACCTGGCGGGTTCTTAATTAGCAGCGTGAATGGTGACATCAAAGGTCCTGAATCAAGACTGAAATACTTACTCCACACACGTACAGGTGTAAGAACCTGGGGAGGCCGTGTGCAGCCGGCACCCTTAGGGATGGGCTTCCGACTTGACCCCCAACATTCTGCTGCCCAGCCACTGCTTTAGGGTTTCTGGGGGCCCAGTGCTGACTCTAAGGGTTCCGCAATCCAGCCTCTGTCTGCCTTTAGTGAGACCCACACTTCCAGGATCCTACAGAGCAGGGTCTGTGTGACTGTTCTGTGGCTTCTCTAACAAATGACCACAAGCTGGGTGGTTTAAAACAACAGGAATTCATCCTCCCCCAATCCTGGAGACCAGACATCTGAGATCAAGGTGTTGCTGGACTGAAGTCCCTCCAGAGGCTCCAGGGGAGGATATTTCCTGCCTTTTCCAGCTTCTGGGGGCTCCAGGCGTCCCCAGGCTTGTGGCTGCATCCTTCCCGTCTCTGCCTCTGTCTTCACGTGGCTTCTTCTCTGTGTCTGGGTCGCTCCTCTTTTGTCTCTTATAAGGATGCTGTCATTGGCTTTAGGGCCACTCTAACCCAAGATGACCTCATCTCGAGATCCTTAACTACATCTGCAAAGACCCTTTTCCCAAATATGGTCCTGTTCATGTGTTCTGGGGGGACACATCTTTTGGGGCCACCATTCAACCCATCATCTGTGTATGAAATAACCCTCTCATTTTAGGAGATTACCAAGGTCCTGTATAGACTGGCACAGACAGCAGCCAAGTAGGTGGGGGTCTGGGGAGAATGAGGACCCAGGAAGCACCTGGAAAGGATCAAGGCCTGGTGAGCTCTTTCACCGTGGGGCTGTGAAAACAGCCACTCCACTCTGTCCGTGGAAAGGAGCCCAGTGCAAGTCCAGAAGTGGTCACCTTGCAAAGCTGGCTCTTCTGGGATTTCATCATCAATAGCATCATGTAACCAATAACTACGGGCTTGGAGGAATCGCTTTCTGGTGTGTGATGACGGCACTGTCACTTTAGGCTCATCAAGCCTAGAATAGGAATGTTTGAAGAAGAGTTTGGGAGATTGTGAAGGCATCTTCTTTGGGAGATTATGAACCAGTCTTCCTTGGTTGTCAAGGAAACCAGGAAGGTTTGTCAAGATTGTCAAGGAAACTGCTTTGAAGCACCATCACCTGAGTGGTGGTCTCAGCGTGAGCTGTGGTTTGAGAAAAGTGTGATGAGATTAAGCCTTACTTTCTGTAACAGCTGGGGAGGGGTTTGTAAAGCACCTTGGCTTTTAGGGCAAAGGTTCGTTGCTGGAACAAAGTGTCTCCTCAGATGGGCTGAGGCTCAAGGTGTCTCTGTCCCCTTCATGCAAGAGTCCAGGGCAGGTGGGTGTCAGGGCCCAGGCTCTGTCCCCCTTGCTTCTCCTCCCTGCTTCCAGGTGGAGAGCTCCAACCAGCAGGGTGGGGTGACCACGTGGGCACCAAGCCCTCTGTCCTAGGATGCAGACTGGCCAAAGCCCTCACCCCCTCCACCACTTCCCCTTAGTAGCAGGAGACACTGCGCCCCAGCTGCAAGGGGTGAGAAGGCTGGGAGGCGCAAGGGGAGCCATGAGCAGGAGAAAGGAAAATGGGTTCTGGTGGGCAGCTGGGCGGCTCTGCTGTGAGGGTCGCCCGGACACCAGTACACAGTCCTGGGTGCTGTGAAATGACACATCAGCATGAGCTCTTCGATGTTTTGTGGTTCTGGAAATCCTATAGGAGGTGGTTCACAGCAGGTGAAGCTAATGCTCTCAATGGAGGTGGTCAAGCCAAAGGTCTGCAGTTCAGACTGAGGGTGCCAATGTACACACAGGACAAAACCATCTCGTGTGAATGTAGTTCAGGCATGTTAAACGTGAATGCAGTTGTGTTATGCCTAAAATCTTCTATCTTGGGCCTCTCCTCGGGGACAACATCCTCAGTTCCTGAGATTCCTGTAACTCACGTACGGGGGAATGGAGAGTGGGCTCTGTCCATCTGAGACTTGAGTTACTACCCTGTGTGTGAGTCTGCTCGGGGCTGCCCTAACAAATACCACAGACAGGGCAGCTTAAACAACAGACCAATGTCCTAGTCCTAGATGCTGTCTGAGATCAAGGTGTCTGCAGGCTGGTTTCTCCTGAGGCCTCTCCCCTTGGCATATAGACAGCCATCTCTTCTCCCCATGTTCTCACATGGTCTCCCCATGTGCCTAACTGTGTCCTAATCTCTTCTTGTAGGACATCAGTCCTATTGGATTAGGATCAACCCTAGTGACTCCATTTTACATGATCACCTCTTTAAAAACTCCGTCTCCAAATACAGACACATCTGGGGTCTTGGGGGTTAGGGATTCAGCATGTGAATCTGGGGGGACACAACTGAGCCCACACTATCCTGCTTAGGTACCAGCATGTGCCTTGGTCCCTCCTTCCCTCAAGTCACACGGGGATCATGTGATGGCCCAGGGAGAGGCCACTCCTGCAGTGTTTGTGTCCAAGCTGGGGAACCCTTCTCTGCTCTCTTTGATCACGCAGCAGCAGTACCAGCCCTCTCCTAAGGTGAGCAGTTCTGGGGTTTTGTGCCGTGTCGCCTGGCCTGCTGAGGTGCTCAGTGTCAGGGAACCCAGGAGCTACAGCCTAGCAGGGGTGCCGAGGACTCTCAGGGCGTTGGCAGATGTCTGTCTCACCAGACACCCAAGCAAATGAGGGAAAACTTTTGGGGGGAATCACAGGAGGGAGGGAGTCAGTCTCGTTTATGCTTCAGAAAGACCACATTGGGGTGGGATGTGAGATGCACCGTGTGGGTGTTACTGAGTCCAGGCTGGCTCTGCTTGCTGCACGACAGGCCAATAAATCAGAGACGAGGTGTTGAGGCAAGGAATACAACTTTATTCGGAAAGCTGGTAGACCGAGAAGATGGCAGACTAGTGTCTCTGAAAAACCATCTTACCGGGGTTTGGATGCCAGTTTCTTTTATAGAATAGGGAGGGGAGGATATGAGGAAGTAAAGTAAAAAGACCATAACATTTGCAAATGTCCCCTGGAATGGCCAGCCTCCGGGAGGTGATGTGTTAATTTCTTCTTTCTTGCAGCCATCCACAGGTGGAACAGGGTCAGGATGTACAAAGGCACATTGGTTTAACATTCTGGCAGAGGGGCAGGGTTCCCTGAGGCAGGCCATTCTGTATGATTAAAATAACAAAAGCAACGAAAAGCAAAGGCTAAAGTCAAAGAAATGATCGAACTTGGAGTCTGATTGAGCTCTTCCCTGTTACAGGGGCGGGGAGCTTTGTCAGGGTCTGATGGAGGAATCAGGCCCAAGATTGGGCTTGGGCCAGGGCTGTGGGTGTAGAGGGGAATTAGCGTGGGGACTGGCCATAGACTCTGGAGGAGGAGCTGACAGTCACTGGGCACAATGGCAGTGGGAGCCTGGAGACCCCAGTGTTACCGAACCAAACTGGGTTCCACGTGCCCATGCGTGGTAAAGCCAGTCTACTGACACCAGGCTGTGGTGAAGGAAAGTGCAGCGTTAATTGTAAAAGCACCAATGCAAGGAGGACAGGTGGCTTGTGCTCTAAAAACCCCGAACTCCCTGAAGGGTTTCAGCAAAGCAATTTTAAAGGCCAGGTGAGGGGATCAGCTGGTGCACAATTCTCTGGCTGATGGTGAGGTAACGACGGTTAACATTATAAATTCTTAGGCACCAGTAGCTCTGGGGCTACGTGTTCATGATCATCAAGTAGTTAATTTCTTCCATTTGGTGGTGGGTTTAGCATCTGTAAAACAACTCGGGAAGTGTGCATCAGATACTATCTAGGTACTTCAGAGAAGAGTTACAACAGAGGATATGGTAGAGGGGTCTGTCCCGGGAAGGCCCCAGAGGGTCCTGCTCGGTTACAGCAGGTGTCTGGGCTCAGCAACCAGGGGAGGTGGGTGCCTCCTGGGTGTGGGGAGCAGCAGGATGACAGTCCTCTGAGGGGCCTGTTAGCCCCAGGGTGAGATGGGGATGCAGTGGCTGGACAGAGGTGTCTGGCCTGGGAGAGGGGTCCAGGCTGGAAATGTCACTGGAATCATCGCAGGGAGGAAGAAGAAAGACCAGGCTGAAGCAGGTGGGTCATAGCAGATTATGTGCAGGTGACAGTGGTCCTGATAGAAGCAACTCAGAGCCAGAAAGGAGTAGCTGTCAGGGGCTCAGCTTCATTATCTTGTTCCTTTGTAAAACTCCTATGACAGCTTGAAACACCGCCAGGAGACTTCTGGGCCCAGCGCTGCCATGGCTTCATCAAAGGGGCCCAGGTGGAAAACAGAACCACTGCAGGCCCCGCTCATGTCCCCACTGGGAATGAATCCCATCAGGGCACCGGGGCTCACAGACTTCAGTGAACCCCTGCCCTCAGGACTAGTCTTCCTCCTTGCTCTCACCTGCTGGTCAGAGGCCCAGGCACCCATATCCTGGCTCCACCCCCCGGCCCCCGGGACTGAGTAGTGTTCCATTTTATATCTGTACAACATCTTCATTTTTCTGTCAATGGACAATTTGGTGGTTTCTCTGTCTTGGCTATTGTAAATAATGCTGCCCTGAAAATAGGGGTGCACATGTCCTTTCGAATCATGATTTTCTCCGGATCTAAGCCCAGGAGTGGGATTACCGGATCCAATGGGAACTCTATGTTTTGGTTTTTAAGGAACCTGCATACTGTTCTCCACGGTGGCTGTACCAATTTGGATCCCCACCAACAGTGTAGGAGGATTCCCTTTTCCGCATGCCGTGTCCAGCATTTATTCTTTGTAGATATTTGTTGGCGATGGCCATTCTGACTGGTGGGAGGTGATACCTCATTGCACTTTTGATTTGCATTTCTTTAATAATTAGTGATGTTGGGTACCTTTCCATGTGCTTATTTTTTATACAGTGTGAGTAAAATTTACTCTTGCAACTGGCTTCTTGGAAGTCAGCCTGTTTTGAATTCTTTTCTGATGATTTACCCCATGGCATTTCTTGAGGGCAGGTGACATTTAGAGCCCTGCAGGCCTTGTGAAGATTGTGTCCCAGCACCGGTTTTAAAGTTGTTACGGGAAACGGCCACAAGGTGGCAACATTTCTTCATGCCCAACTCTGGTTACTCGGGCAACCAGAGCCTTAGGGAATGTCCTGTTCCTGGGTTTTCAGTTAGAGTGGAATGTGCCTGAAGAAACACCCAAGGCTTGTGTGACATTACTTCTCCCCCTAATTCCTTGCCCACGGGACAAATCCCAACTCTTGTAACACCACTCTGCTGAGGGTGCTGTCATCCGTTAAGTGGGGCGACCCTAAGGAAGGAGGCTGGAGGTGGGAGCCCACCACCAGGAGACATGGAGCCCAGGGCACTTTTCAAAGCTCTTCCAGCTCCGAGGCTCCACCATCCTGTGGATGCACTAGGCTTGCTTTCCGTGTAGGAGGGCCTGACTCGATCTGGAGACTGTGGGCTCATGCAGAGGAGAAGAGACACGCCAGGTCCTTCCGGGGGGCTCACTGGCTGGCACATCCTCCCCAGCTCACTCAGCCGCACGACAGTCCAGCCTTGAGACCCAAGCCTGCTCAGGTCCCATGCATGTGACACCATCCCAGGACCCAAGGACTGAGGGGAATAGAGTCAGCATCTCTTTTTTCTTTTTTCTTTTTTTTTAATGTTTATTTTGAATTGGAGTATATAAGTGACTTACAATGCTGTGGGTTTTTTAAAGGTGTACAGCCTGATTCACTTATACATAGATCTATATGTGTTCTTTTCCAGGTTCTTTTCCCGTATCAGTTATTAGACTGTTGAGTAGGGTTCCTTGTGCTATACAGTGGGTCTTTGTTGATTATTTTATAAATAGCGTGCATATGTTAATCTCAACCTGCTAATTTCTCCCTGCCCGCAACTCTTCCTGTTTGGTAACCATAAATTTCTTTTTTAAGTCTTCCAGGTTGTTTCTGTTTTGTGAAGAAGTTCGTTTGTATCCATTTTTAGATTCCACCTAGAAGTGATATTATATGATACTTGTCTTTCCCTGTCTCACTTACTTCACTCAGTATGATCATCTCTACTTCCGTCCATGTGCCTGAAAATGGCATTATTTCATCCTTTTTTATGGCTGAGTAATATTCCATTGTGCCTATGTAGCACATCTTCATAATCCATTCATCTGTCCTTCTACACTTAGGTTGCTTCCGTGTCTTGGCTATTGTACCTAGTGCTGCCATGATCACTGGGGCACAGGGGTTTTTAAAAATTTTGGATTTCTCTGGATCTAAGCCCAGGTGTGGGATTGCTAGCTCATATGGTACTTCTATGTTTAGTATCTTAAAGAATCTCCATACTGTTCTCCATACTGGATGTACTGATTTACATTCCCATCAACAGTGTAGGAGGGTTCCCTTCTCTCCACACTCTCTCCAGCATTTATTGTTGTAGATTTTTTGATGATGGGCATTCTGGCCGGTGTGAGGTGATCCCTCATTGGACTTTTGATTTGCATTTCTCTAATAATTAGTGATGCTGAGCATCTTTTCATGTGCTTTCTGGCCATCTGTATGCCTTCTATGCAGAAATGTCCACTTAGCTCTTTGGCCCTTTTTTTGATTGGGTTTTTGTTGTTGCTGTTTGTTTTTGATATTGAGCTGCATGAGTTGTTTGTATGTTTTGGAGATGAATTCCTTGTGGGTATCTTCTTTTGCTGGTAATTTTTCCCATTCTGAAGTTTTTCTTTTGTTTATGGTTTCCTTTGCTGTGAAACGCTTTGAAGGTTAATTAGGTCCCACTTGTTTATTTTTGTTTTAGTTTTCATTATTCTAAGAGGTGGATCAATAGAGAACTTGCTGTGATTTATGTCAAAGCGTGTTCTGCCTATATTTTCCTCAAGAGTTTTATAGTATCCATCCTTACATTTAGATCTTTAATCTATTTGGAGTTTATTTTTGTGTATGGTGTTAGGGAGTATTCTAATTTCATTCTCCTTTTAATTGTTTAGGGAACCTCCACACTGCCTGCCATAGTATAGTGGCTGTTACCAGTTTACATTCCCAGCATCAGTGTAGGTGGGTTCCCTTTTTTCCACACCATCTCCAGCATTTCTTGTTTATAGACTTTTTGACAGTGGCCATTCTGACCCGTGTGAGGTGATACCTCATTGTAGTTTTGATTTGCATTTCAGTAATATTTAGCGATGTTGAAATCTTTTCATGTGATTTTTTTTTTTTTTAACAGTGTGAGTACAACTTACCTCCTTAAATTGGCTTCTTGAACGTCTGCCCTGTTTTGAATTCTTTTTCGATGACCTATCCCAGGACATTTCTTGAGGGCAGGTGTTTTTTTACTTACAGTCCCGCAGGCCTTGTGAATATGAAGTGTCCATCACCGCTGGTTTTAAAGTTGTTGTTATGGGAAACGGCCATAGGAGGCACCATTTCTTCAGGCCCACCTTTTTTTTTTTTTTTTTTGTAATTTCATTTTTATTTTATATTGGAGTAGAGTGATTTCCGATGTTATATTTGTTTTAGGTGTAGAGGACCTTGATTCGGTTCTACATGGACATATGTCTATTCTTTTTCGGGTTCTTTTCCCTTATAGGTTATTACAGTGTGTTCAGAAGAGGTTCCTGTACTTTTCAGTAGGTCCTTTTTGATTAATTATTTGATATGTATTAGTGTATATGTGTTAATCCCAACCTCCTAATTTATCCCTCCCCCACCTTTCCTTTTTGATAATCCTAAGTTTTTCTAAGTCTGTGAGTCTGTATCTGTTTTGTAAATTAGTTCATTTGTATGAATTTATAGATTCCAGCTGTGACACCTTAGGATATTTGTCTTTCTCTTTCTGACCTACTTAACTTACTATGATTATCTCTAGGTCCACAGGTGACTGCAAATGGCATTATTTCATTTTTTTCATGGTAGAGTCATATTCCATGTGTACACGTGTCACTTCTTTATCCATTCATCTGTTGATGGACATGTTGTTTGCTTCCATGTCTTGGCTATCGTAAATAGTGCTGCAGTGCACGCTTGGGTGCATGTGTCTTTTCAAATTCTGGTTTTACTCTTTTTTTTTTAACATCTTTATTGGAGTATAATTGCTTTACAATGGTGTGTTAGTTTCTGCTTTATAACAAAGTGAATCAGCTATATGTATACATATATCCCCATATCCCCTCCCTCTTGTGTCTCCCTCCCGCCCTCCCTATCCCACCCCTCTAGGTGGACACAAAGCACCAAGCTGATCTCCTTGTGCTATGAGGCTGCTTCCCTCTAGCTATCTGTTTTACACTTGGTACTGTATATATGTCCATGCCACTCTCTCACTTCTTCCCAGCTTACCCTTCCCCCCTCCCCGTGTCCTCAAGTCCATTCTCTATGTCTGCTCAACACATATACTCTTAAAAGTGGGACTGCCAGATCATATGGTAGCTCTATTTTTACCTTTTAAAGGCACGTCCATAGTGTGCTCTATAATGGCTACTACCAATTACATCCCACCAACACCATAGGAGGGTCCCCTTTTCTGAGCTCCCACTCTCGCAATTATTGTCTGTAGTCTTTTTGATAACGGCCATTTTGACTGGTGCGTGGGGGCATCTCTGTAGTTTTCATTGGCGTGTCTCTAATAATTTGCCGTGATGAGCATCATTTCATGTGCTCTTTTTTTTAAACAGTGTGAGTTGTATTTACTTGTTGATATTTTCTTCTTGATAGTTTGCTCTGTTTTTAATTATTTTCGTTTACTTGCCACTGGAAGTTTTTTGAGGGCAGGTATAATTTAGAGCCCAGCAGTTCTTGTGAATATTAAGTGCCCGTAAGCAATAGTTTTCAGGTTGTTGTTGCTGGAAATGTCCACAAGGCGGCAGGATTTCTTCTGGCTAAGTCTGGTTAGTCCGGCTACCAGAGCCTTAGGAGAAGTCCTGTTTTGGGGTTGTAATTTGAGTGGAAATTTCCAGAACAAACACCCAATAGTTCGTATCTCATTAGGTCTGCTTTTTATTAAATTAATTTCTATTTCTTATTGGAGTAACATTGATATACAACATTGTTTGTGTTGTAGGTGTGCACAAAGATTCTCATTTATACATACATATATATCTAATCATCTTTGGATTCTTGTTTCATATAGGTTATTAAAGAGTATTGATAGATATCCCTTGGTATATATATACATCTTTGTTTTTTTTTTTTTTTTTTTTGGTTTTGACACTTTATTCAGCATGGCCCTTTTTTTTTTTTTTTTTCTCACACCAGGTTTATTTGCCTGATACATAGCATTAGTTTAGGTAGATGCAACGTCTGTTAATTCTCTACAGGGTCTTGAATATTTTTTTTTTTCCACACACACACACTGTATTTTATTTTTACAAGAGATAAATAGACTGACACCAAGCATTGTACATGGATGACCACAACAAAAGCAACAATGATTGCAATTACCAAACATGAAACACACTCATACTATGTCATAATATTGACATTCAGTCCAGTAATTCTCCACTGTAATATACATCTTTGTTGATTAACTATTTTATATGAAAGAGTTTGTGTTTGTTAATCCAATCTTCAGAATTTATCCTTTGCCCCCTTCTTTCCTCTTTGGTAACCTTAATTTTTTTTATTATTTATTTATTACTTTTGGCTGTGTTGGGTCTTCGTTGCTGTGCACGGGCTTTCTCTAGTTGCAACAAGCAGGGGCTACTCTTTGTTGCAGTGCTCGGGCTTCTCATTGCGGTGGCTTCTCTTGTTGCAGAGCACGGGTTCTAGGCACGTGGGCTTCATTAGTTGTGGCACGCGGGCTCATAGTTGTGACTCAGGGGCTTTAGAGCACAGGCTCAGTAGTTGTGGCACACGGGCTTCATTGCTCCGCGGCATGTGGGATCTTCCCAGACCAGGGCTCAAACCTGTGTCCCCTGCCTTGGCAGGCGGATTCTTAACCACTGCGCCACCAGGGAAGCCCAATTTTTTTTTTTTTTAAGTCTTTGAGACTGTTTATGATTTCTCAGTTATTTTATTCGTGTGCATTTTTAGATTCCTCCTGTAAGTGATATCTTATGATATTTGTCTTTCTTATTCTGAATTACTTCACTAGTTTAATTATCTCTAGGTTTGTCTGTGTTCCTGCAAATGGCATTATTTCATTCTTTTACATGGCTGAGTCATATTCCGTTGCTTACATGCATCACTTATTCTCTATCCATTCATCTGGACATGTTGTTTGCCTCCATGTCTTGGCTCTTGTAAATGGTGCTGCAGTGCATACTCAGGTGCATGTGTCTTTTCAAATTCTGGTTTTCTCTGCATATACTCTTAGGGGTTGCACTACCGGATCATGTGGTAGCTCTACTTTTACGTTTAAAAGGCACTTCCATATTGTTCTCTACGGTGGCTGTTACCATTTACATCCCACCAGCACCGTAAAAGGATTTCCTTTTCTCCATGCCCTCTCCATCTTTTTTTCATTATAAATTTGGTGATGGCCTTTTAGACCGGTGCAAGGTGATCCCTCTACCTGTTGAAATTGCCTTCTTGAAAGTCTGCCCTGTTTTCAATTATTTTCGAACATGTAGGCCTGGACATTTTCTGAGGTTACCCCGGCAACCAGAGCCTTCGGGGAAATCCTCTCTGGGGTTTGTAAATTAGAGAGGAATGTGCCAGAACAAACACCCAAATCTTGTGTCTCATCACCACTTTTTTATTAGATAAATTTTAATTTTTTTGTTGGAGTAACACTGATATACAATGTTGGGTATGTTGTAGGTATACTGAATCAGTTTCAGTGATACATATACAAATATGGAGGCATGTTCCGCTTCTTTTCCCACATAGGTTATTAGACAGTGTTGATAGCCCTTCCTTGGTATGCATAGATCCATGTTGAATATTTGTTTTATATGAAATAGTTTGTTACCTATCCTTTTAATTTATCCCTTTACCTCTTCTGTCCCCTTTGGTAGCCATATGTTTGCTTTTTAAGTCCCTGAGTCTGTTTATGTTTTCTCAGTTATTTCAATGGTGTGTCTTTTTAGATTCCACCTTGAGGTTATCTCATATAATATTTGTTTTTCTGATTCAGACTTACTTTACTTAGTATGATTATCTCTAGGTTTTTCTATGTTCCTGCAAATGGCATTGTTTCATTCTTTTACATGGCTGAGTCATATTCCATTCTGTACGTGTATCACTTTTTTATTATCTGTTCATCTGTCCATGGACATTTTGTATGTCTCCACATCCTGGGTATTGTAAATGGTGCTGCAGTGCAGGCTTGGCTGCATGTGTCCTTTCAAATTCTGTTTTTCTCTGCATATACTCTTAGGGGTAGCACTGCCAGATCATATGGTAGCTCTATTTTTATGTTTAAAAGCCACTTCCATATTGTTCTCTACAGGGGCTGTTACCATTTACATCCCACCAGCACCATAAAAGGATTTCCTTTTTCTGCATACCCTCTCCACCATTTTTTCATTGTAAATTTCGTGATGGCGTTTTAGACCGGTACAAGGTGATCCCTCGTTTTAGTTTTGATTTTCATGTCTCTGCTAATTGCTCTGTTGAGAATGTTTTTTTTTTTTTTTAAGATTTTTTTTTTTTTTTTTTTTTAGAAATTCACGTTCTTTTATTTATTTATTTATGACTGTGTTGAGTCTTCGTTTCTGTGCGAGGGCTTTCTCTAGTTGCGGCAAGTGGGGACCACTCTTCATCGCGGTGCGCGGGCCTCTCACCATCGCGGCCTCTCACCATCGCGGCCTCTCTTGTTGCGGAGCACAGGCTCCAGACGCGCAGGCTCAGTAGTTGTGGCTCACGGGCCCAGTTGCTCCGTGGCATGTGGGATCTTCCCAGACCAGGGCTCGAACCCGTGTCCCCTGCATTGGCAGGCAGATTCTCAACCACTGCGCCACCAGGGAAGCCCCGAGAATGTTTTATGAGCTGTTTTTCTTCATAAACAGTGTGAGTAGAATTTACCTGTTGATATTGCTACCTGAAAATCTGCCTTGTTTTCAATTATTTTCGAACACTTAGGCCTGGATATTTTTTGAGGGCATGTATCATTTAGAGCTCAGCATTCCTTGTGAATATTAAGTGCCTATATGTAATCCTTTTGAGGTTGCCTTTGCTGGATATGGCCACAGGGCGGCAGGATTTCCTTGGGTTCATCTCTGTTACCCTGGCAACCAGAGCCTTAGGGGAAATCCTGTTTGGGGTTTGTAAGTTACAGTGGAATATGCCAGAAGAAACACCCAACTCTTGTGTCTCTTTACCACTTTTTAAATTAGATTAATTTTTATTTTTTATTGGAGTAACATTGATATACTCTTAGGGGTAGCGATACCGCATCATATGGAAGCTCTATCTTTAGCTTTTAAAACTCACTTCCATGATGTTCTCTATAGTGGCTGTTACCATTTACATCTCACCATAAAAGGGTTTCCTTTTCTCCATGCTCTCTACACCATGTATTCATTGTCGATTTTTTTTAACTTTTTATTTATTTAATTTATTTATTTTTAATATATTTATTACTTATTTTTGGCTGTGTTGGGTCTTTGTTGCTGCATGCGGGCTTTCTCTAGTTGCGGCGAGCGGGGGCTACTCTTCGTTGCGGTGCATGGGCTTTTCATTGAGGTGGCTTCTCTTTGTTGGGGAGCATGGGCTCTAGGCGTGTGGGCTTCAGTAGTTGTGACACACGGGCTCAGTAGTTGTGTCTCGTGAGCTCTAGAGCACAGGCTCAGTAGTTGTGGCACACGGGCTTAGTTGCTCCACGGCATGTGGGATCTTCCCGGACCAGGGGTTGAACCTGTGCCTCCTGCATTGGCAGGCGGATTCTTAACCACTGCGCCACCAGGGAAGTCCTCATTGTTGATTTTTGATGATGGCCTTTCAGACCGAAGCAAGGTGATCCCTCATTGTAGTTTTGATTTTCATGTCTCTGCTAATTGCTATGTTGAGCCTGTTCTTATGGGCTGTTTTCATTCATAAACAGTGTGAGTAAAATTTACCTGTTGAAATTGCCTTCTTGAAAGTCTGCCTTGTTTTCAGTTATTTTCGAACACTTAAGCATGGACATTTATTGATGGCAGGTATCATTTAGAGTCCAGATGACCTTGTGAATCTTAAGTGCCTAGAAGCAATTGTTTTGAGGTTTCTTTTGTGGGAAAAAAGGAGCAGGATTTCCTCGGGCCCAACTCTTGTTGCCCTGGCAATTAGAGCATTAGGAAACCCAGTATGGGGCTTGTAAATCAGAGTGGAATGTGCTGGAACAAACACCCAAATCTTGTGTCTTGTCACCACTTTTTAAATTAGATTAATTTTTATTTTTTATTGGCGTGGCATTGATATACAATGTTGTGTAAGTTGTACGTATACAGAATCATTTTCAGTTATACATATACATATATCTATGCATGTTCGGCTTCTTTTCCCATATAGGTTATTAGGGAGTGTTGATAGCCCTTCCTTGGTATACATAGATCCTTGCTGAATATTTTATATGAAATAGTTTGTATTTGTTAATCCCATCCTCCTAATTTATTTTTTCACCTTTTCTGTCCTCTTTGGTAACCATATGTTTGTTTTTTAAGTCCTTGAGTCCGTTTATGTTTTCTCAATTATTTCAATGGTATGTATTTTTAGATTCCACGCACAAGTGATATCACATAATATTTCTCTTTCTGATCCTGACTTACTTTACTTAGTATGATTATCTCTAGGTTTATCTATGTTCCTACAAATATGGCATTATTTCATTCTTTTACATGGTTAGTCATATTCCACTGTGTGCATGTATGACTTCTTTTTTAACTGTTCATCTGTCCATGAATATTTTGTATGTCTCCACATCTTGGCTATTGTAAATGGTGCTGCAGTGCTCGCTTGGGTGCATGTGTCTTTTCGAATTCTGGTTTTCTCCGCATATACTCTTAGATATAGCACTGCTGGATCTTGTGGTAACACTATTTCACCTTTTAAAGGCACTTCCATAATGTTCTCTATAGTGGCTTTTACCATTTACATCCCACCAGCACCATAGAAAGCTTTCTTTTTCTCCATGCCCTCTCCACCGTTGATTCATTGTAATTTTTTGTGATGGTGTTTTAGACTGGTGCAAGGTGATCCCTAGTTGTAGTCTTGATTTGCATGTCTCTGTTAATTGCTATGTTGAGCATGTTTTTATGGGCTGTTTTTCTTCATCAAAGTGTGAGTAGAATTTACCTGTTGAAATTGCCTTCTTGAGGGCAGAGTCAAGATGGCGGACTAGGAGGACGTGGAATTTGTGTTTCTGCACAACTAGGGCACCTACCAGGCACCGGTGGGGGACTAGGGACACCTAAGGGGACGGGAGGAACCCCCAGCCACCGGCTTGCAGGATCTTGGTTCCCAAGTCGGAGGTTGGGCCTGAGCTCTGTGGTGGGAGCTCCGAGTCCAAACCGCTGGACTAACAGAGAACCTCAGACCCCAGGGAATATTAATCGGGAGTGAGGCCTCCCAGAGGTCCTCATCTCAGTACCAAACCCGGCTCTATCCAACTGCCTGCAAACTCCAGTGCTGGACGCCTCAGGCCAAACAACCAGTAAGACAGGAGTACAACCCCACCCATCAAAAAAAATAAATAAATAAAAAGAAACGACAAAAAATATGTTGCAGACGAAGGAGCAAGGTAAAAACCTACAAGACAAAATAAATGAAGATGAAATAGGCAACCTACCTGAAAAAGAATTCAGAGTAATGATAGTAAAGATCATCCAAAATCTCGGAAACAGAATGGAGAAAATACAAGGAACATTTAACAAGGATCTAGAAGAACTGAAGAGCAAACAGTGATGAACAACACAATAACTGAAATTGAAATTGCCTTCTTGAAAGTCTGTCCTGTTTCAAACCCTTAGGCCTGGACATTTTTTGAGGGCAGGTATCATTTAGAGCCAGGCAGTCCTTGTCAATATTGAGTGCCCATAAGCAATCGTTTTGAGGTTGCTTTTTGGGAAATGGCAACAAGGCGGCCGGATTTCCTCGGACCCAACTCTGGTTACTGCAGCAACTGGAGCCTTAGGGAAATCCTGTTTGGGGCTTGTGAATTCGAGTGGAATATGTCAGAACAGACACCCAAATCTTGTGTCTCATTACCACTTTTTTAATTAGATTAATTTTTATTTTTTATTGGAGCAACATTGATATACAATGTTGTGTTTGTTGTAGGTATAGAGAATATTTTTCTGTTATACATATACGTATATCTGTGCATGTTCAGTTTCTTTTCCCATATATGTTATTAAAGAGGGTTGATAGCACTTCCTTGGTATACATAGATCTTTGCAGAATATCTGTTTTATATGAAATAGTTTATATTTGTTAATCCCAACCTCCTATTTATTCCTTGACCCCTTCTGTCCCTTTGGTAACAATTTGTTTGCTTTCTAAGTCCCTGAATCACTTTATGTGTTCTTAATTTGTTCAAGGGTGTGTATTTTTAGATTCCAACTGTAAGTGATATCATATGATATTTGTCTTTCTGATGTTGACTTACATTATTTAGTATAATTAAAAAGAAAAAGAAAAATATGGGACTCTATTCCTCTCAGTCCTTGATGACCTGGGCTGTTGTTGCATCCCTGGAGCCTGAGCAGGCTTGGGTCCCAAGGCTGGACTCTTGTGGGGCTGAGTGAGCTGGGGAGGATGTGCCAGCCAATGAGCCCCCAGGATGGACTTGGAGTACCTGATCCGCTCTGCATGAGCCCACAATCTCCAGATGCAGGCGGGCCCTCCTACATTGAAATCAAGCCTAGTGCGTGCAAACGATAGTGGAGACTCTGGGCTGGAAGAGCTTTGAAAAGTGCCCTGGGTTCCATGTCTCCTGCCAAGTGGAGTTGGGATTTGTCCTGGGGGGGAAAAGGGTAAGGTGGATGAAGTACTTTGACACAAGCCTTGGGTGTTTCTTCAGGCACATTCCACTCTAATTGACAACCCAGGAAAAGGACATTCCCTAAGGCTCTGGTTGCCCAAGTAACCAGATTTGGGCATGAAGAAATGCTGCCGCCTTGTGGCCACTTCCCATACAACAACTTTAAAACTGGGGCGGATGGGCTCTTAACATTCACAAGGCCTGCAGGGCTGTAAATGACACCACCATCAAGAAACATACTGCGGGGGCTTCCCTGGTGGCACAGTGGTAAAGAATCTGCCTGCCAATGCAGGGGACACGCGTTCGAGCCCTGGTATGGGAAGATCCCACATGTTGCGAAGCAACTAAGCCCATGTGCAACAACTACTGAGCCTGCGCTCTAGACCCCGTGAGCCCACGTGCCACAACTACTGAAGCCCGCACGCCTAGAGCCCATGCTCCGCAACAAGAGAAGCCAAATAAAATAAAAATGAAATTACAAAAAAAAAAAAATTTGGGCCTGAAAACATGCTGCTGCCTTATGGCCATTTCCCGTAACAACAACTTTAAAACGAGTGCTGATGGGCACTTAATACTCACAAGACCTGCAGGATTGTGAGTAGAAAACACCTGTCTTCCAAAAACATCCTGGGGTAGGTCATCGAAAAAGAATTCAAAACAGGGCAGACATTCAAGGAGCCAGTTTCAGGAGGTAAGTTTTACACACCCTGTTTAAAATAAAAATCACATGAAAAGATTTCAACATTTCTAAATATTAGAGAAATGCAAATCAAAACTACAACGAGGTACCACATTCACACATGTCAGAATGGCCATTGTCAAAAAGTCTACAAACAAATGCTGGAGAGCGTGTGGAGAAAAGGGAACCCTCCTACGCTGATGCTGGGAATGTAAATTGGTAACAGCAACTGTGGCAGATAGTGTGTAGCTTCCTTAAAGAATTAAAAAGAGAATGAAAGTAGAATACTCCCTAACACCTTACACACAAAAAAACCCTCCAAATAAATTAAAGATCTAAATATAAGGATGGATACTATGAAACTCTTGAGGAAAATATAGGCAGAACACGGTTTGACATAAATTGCAGCAAGTTCTCTTAATGATCCACATCTTAGAATAACGAAAAATAAAACAAAAATAAACAAATGGAAATTTGCTTTAAATTAAATTAGGAAATGGAACCTAATTAACCTTCAAAGTGCGCAGCAAAAGAAAACCATAAACAAAAGAAAAAGACAAATTTCAGATAGGGAAAAAAAACTTGCAAATGAATATACCCACAAGGAATTCATCTCCAAAACATACAAACAGCTCATGCAGCTCAGTATCAACAAACAAACAACCCAATCAAAAAATGGGCCAAAGAGCTAAATGGACATTTCTGCAAAGAAGGCATACAGATGGCCGGAAAGCACATGAAAACATGTTCAGCATCACTAATTATTAGAGAAATGCAAATCAAAAGTCCCATGAGGGATCACCTCACACCGGCCAGAATGCCCATCATCAAAAAATCTACAACAATAAATGCTGGAGAGAGTGTGGAGAGAAGGGAACCCTCCTGTGTTGTTGGTGGGGATGTAAGTTGGTACATCCACTATGGAGAACAGCATGCAGGTTCTTTAAGAAACTAAACATAGAACTAGCATGTGACCTAGCAATCCCATGCCTGGACATAGATCCAGAGAAATCCAAAATTTTAAAAGACCCCTGCACCCCAATGATCATGGCAGCACTAGGTACAATAGCTAAGATGTAGAAGCAACCTAAGTGTAGAAGGACAGATGAATGGATAATGAAGATGTGCTACACAGGCACAATGGAATATTACTCAGCCATAAAAAAGGATGAAATAATGCCATTTTCAGGCACATGGACGGAAGTAGAGATGATCATACTGAGTGAAGTAAGTGAGACAGGGAAAGACAAGTATCATATAATATCACTTCTAGGTGGAATCTAAAAATGGATACAAATGAACTTCTTCACCAAATAGAAGCAACCTCACACTTACAAAAGAAACTGATGGTTGCCAAAAGGGAAAGGCTGAGGGGCAGGGAGAAATTAGCAGGTTGAGATTAACATATGCACACTACTATTTATAAAATAATCAACAAAGACCCGCTGTATAGCACAAGGAACCGTACTCAACACTCTGTAAAAACTGTTATGGGAAAAGAACCCGAGAATGAACTCATATACGTCTATATATAAGTGAATCGAGTGGCTGTACACCTTAAAAAAAACAAAAACAAAAACCCACAGCATTGTAAGTCACTTATATACTCCAATTCAAAATAAACATTAAAAAAAAAGAAAAAAGAAAAAAGAGATGCTGACTCTATTCCCTTCAGTCCTTGGGTCCTGGGATGGTGTCACATGCATGGGACCTGAGCAGGCTTGGGTCTCAAGGCTGGACTGTCGTGCGGCTGAGTGAGCTGGGGAGGATGTGCCAGCCAGTGAGCCCCCCGGAAGGACCTGGCGTGTCTCTTCTCCTCTGCATGAGCCCACAGTCTCCAGATCGAGTCAGGCCCTCCTACACGGAAAGCAAGCCTAGTGCATCCACAGGATGGTGGAGCCTCGGAGCTGGAAGAGCTTTGAAAAGTGCCCTGGGCTCCATGTCTCCTGGTGGTGGGCTCCCACCTCCAGCCTCCTTCCTTAGGGTCGCCCCACTTAACGGATGACAGCACCCTCAGCAGAGTGGTGTTACAAGAGTTGGGATTTGTCCCGTGGGCAAGGAATTAGGGGGAGAAGTAATGTCACACAAGCCTTGGGTGTTTCTTCAGGCACATTCCACTCTAACTGAAAACCCAGGAACAGGACATTCCCTAAGGCTCTGGTTGCCCGAGTAACCAGAGTTGGGCATGAAGAAATGTTGCCACCTTGTGGCCGTTTCCCGTAACAACTTTAAAACCGGTGCTGGGACACAATCTTCACAAGGCCTGCAGGGCTCTAAATATCACCTGCCCTCAAGA
This sequence comes from Balaenoptera acutorostrata, assembly GCF_949987535.1. Lineage (NCBI taxonomy): Eukaryota > Metazoa > Chordata > Mammalia > Artiodactyla > Balaenopteridae > Balaenoptera > Balaenoptera acutorostrata. The sequence continues at coordinate 39,933,783 of NC_080078.1, forward strand.
AATGCCATGGGGTAAATCATCAGAAAAGAATTCAAAACAGGCTGACTTCCAAGAAGCCAGTTGCAAGAGGTAAATTTTACTCACACTGTATAAAAACTAAGCATATGGAAAGATACCCAACATCACTAATTATTAAAGAAATGCAAATCAAAAGTGCAATGAGGTATCACCTCCCACCAGTCAGAATGGCCATCGCCAACAAATATCTACAAAGAATAAATGCTGGACAGGGCATGCGGAAAAGGGAATCCTCCTACACTGCTGGTGGGGATCCAAATTGGTACAGCCACTGTGGAGAACAGTATGCAGGTTCCTTAAAAACCAAAACATAGAGTTCCCATTGGATCCGGCAATCCCACTCCTGGGCTTAGATCCGGAGAAAATCATGATTCGAAAGGACATGTGCACCCCTATTTTCAGGGCAGCATTATTTACAATAGCCAAGACAGAGAAACCACCAAATTGTCCATTGACAGAAAAATGAAGATGTTGTACAGATATAAAATGGAACACTACTCAGTCCCGGGGGCCGGGGCGTAGAGCCAGGATATGGGTGCCTGGGCCTCTGACCAGCAGGTGAGAGCAAGGAGGAAGACTAGTCCTGAGGGCAGGGGTTCACTGAAGTCTGTGAGCCCCGGTGCCCTGATGGGATTCATTCCCAGTGGGGACATGAGCAGGGCCTGCAGTGGTTCTGTTTTCCACCTGGGCCCCTTTGATGAAGCCATGGCAGCGCTGGGCCCAGAAGTCCCCTGGTGGTGTTTCAAGCTGTCATAGGAGTTTTACAAAGGAACAAGATAATGAAGCTGAGCCCCTGACAGCTACTCTTTTCTGGCTCTGAGTTGCTTCTATCAGGACCACTGTCACCTGCACATAATCTGCTATGACCCACCTGCTTCAGCCTGGTCTTTCTTCTTCCTCCCTGCGATGATTCCAGTGACATTTCCACCCTGGACCCTTCTCCCAGGCCAGACACCTCTGTCCAGCCACTGCATCCCCATCTCACCCTGGGGCTAACAGGCCCCTCAGAGGACTGTCATCCTGCTGTTCCCCACACCCAGGAGGCACCCACCTCCCCTGGTTGCTGAGCCCAGACACCTGCTGTAACTGAGCAGGACCCTCTGGGGCCTTCCCGGGACAGACCCCTCTACCATATCCTCTGTTGTAACTCTTCTCTGAAGTACCTAGATAGTATCTGATGCACACTTCCCGAGTTGTTTTACAGATGCTAAACCCACCATCAAATGGAAGAAATTAACTACTTGATGATCATGAACAAGTAGCCCCAGAGCTACTGGTGCCTAAGAATTTATAATGTTAACCGTCGTTACCTCACCATCAGCCAGAGAATTGTGCATCAGCTGATCCCCTCACCTGGCCTTTAAAATTGCTTTGCTGAAACCCTTCAGGGAGTTCGGGGTTTTTAGAGCACAAGCCACCTGTCCTCCTTGCACTGGCCCTTTTACAATGAACGCTGCACTTTCCTTCACCACAGCTTGGTGTCAGTAGACTGGCTTTACCATGCATGGGCACGTGGAACCCAGTTTGGTTCGGTAACACTGGGGTCTCCAGGCTCCCACTGCCCTTGTGCCCCAGTGACTGTCAGCTCCTCCTCCAGAGTCTATGGCCAGTCCCCACGCTAATTCCCCTCTGCACCCACAGCCCTGGCCCAAGCCCGATCTTGGGCCTAATTCCTCCATGAGACCCTGACAAAGCTCCCCGCCCCCACAGTGCATCTCACATCCCACCCCAATGTGGTCTTTCTGAAACATAAATGTGACTGACTCCCACCTGTAATCCCCCAAGTGTTTCCCCACTTTCGCTAGGGTATCTGCTGGGAGAGACATCTGCTAAGGCCCTGAGAGTCCCCGGCATCCCCACTAGCTGCTGGCTCCTGGGTTCCCTGACACTGAGCGCCTCAGTAGGCCAGGTGACACGGCACAAAACCCCAGAACTGCTCACCTCAGGAGAGGGCGGGCACTGCTGCTGCGTGATCAAAGAGAGCAGGGAAGGGTTCCCCAGTTGGGACACAAACACTGCAGGAGTGGCCTCTCCCTGCGCCATCGCATGGTCCCTGTGTGACTTGAGGGAAGGAGGGACCAAGGCACATGGTTGTTCCTAAGCAGGATGGTGTGGGCTCAGTTGTGTCCCCCCAGATTCACATGCTGAATCCCTAACCCTCAGGACCCCAGGATGTGGCTGTATTTGAAGATGGAGTTTTTTTTTTTTAAATTATTTATTTTATTTATTTATTTTTGGTTGTGTTGTGTCTTTGTTGCTGCACGTGTGCTTTCTCTACTTGCGGAGAGCGGGGGCTACTCTTCATTGCGGTGCATGTGTGTCTCATTGCAGTGGCTTCTCTTGTTGTGGAGCACGGGCTCTAGGCGCACGGGCTTCAGTAGTTGTGGCACGTGGGCTCAGTAGTTGTGGTGCATGGGCTTAGTTACTCCGCAGCATGTAGGATCTTCCCGGACCAGGGATCGAACCGGTGTCCCCTGCATTGGCAGGCGGATTCTTAACCACTGCGCCACCAGAGAAGTCCCGAAGATGGAGTTTTTAAAGAGGTGATCATGTAAAATGGAGTCACTAGGGTGGATCTTAATCCAATAGGACTGATGTCCTACAAGAAGAGATTAGGACACAGTTAGGCACGTGGGGAGACCATGTGAGGACATGGGGAGAAGAGATGGCTGTCTGTATGCCAAGGGGAGAGGCCTCAGGAGAAACCAGCCTGCAGACACCTTGATCTCAGACAGCATCCAGGACTAGGAGATTGGTCTGTTGTTTAAGCTGCCCTGTCTGTGGTATTTGTTAGGGCAGCCCCGAGCAGACTCACACACAGGGTAACTCAGGTCTCAGATGGACAGTACGTGAGTTACAGGAATCTCAGGAACTGAGGATGTTGTCCCCGAGGAGAGGCCCAAGATAGAAGATTTTAGGCATAACACAACTGCATTCACGTTTAACATGCCTGAACTACATTCACACGAGATGGTTTTGTCCCGTGTGTACATCGGCACCCTCAGTCTGAACTGCAGACCTTTGGCTTGACCACCTCCATTGAGAGCATTAGCTTCACCTGCTGTGAACCACCTCCTATAGGATTTCCAGAACCACAAAACATCGAAGAGCTCATGCTGATGTGTCATTTCACAGCACCCAGGACTGTGTACTGGTGTCCGGGCGACCCTCACAGCAGAGCCGCCCAGCTGCCCACCAGAACCCATTTTCCTTTCTCCTGCTCATGGCTCCCCTGCGCCTCCCAGCCTTCTCACCCCTTGCAGCTGGGGCGCAGTGTCTCCTGTTACTAAGGGGAAGTGGTGGAGGGGGTGAGGGCTTTGGCCAGTCTGCATCCTAGGACAGAGGGCTTGGTGCCCACGTGGTCACCCCACCCTGCTGGTTGGAGCTCTCCACCTGGAAGCAGGGAGGAGAAGCAAGAGGGGCAGAGCCTGGGCCCTGACACCCACCTGCCCTGGACTCTTGCATGAAGGGGACAGAGACACCTTGAGCCTCAGCCCATTTTGGGAGACACTTTGTTCCAGCAACGAACCTTTGCCCTAAAAGCCAAGGTGCTTTACAAACCCCTCCCCAGCTGTTACAGAAAGTAAGGCTTAATCTCATCACACTTTTCTCAAACCACAGCTCACGCTGAGACCACCACTCAGGTGATGGTGCTTCAAAGCAGTTTCCTTGACAACCTTGGCAAACCTGCTCGGTTTCCTTGACAACCAAGCTTCACAATCTCCCAAACTCTTCTCCTTCAAACATTCCTATTCTAGGCTTGCTGAGACTAAAGTGACAGTGCCGTCATCACACACCAGAAAGCGATTCCTCCAAGCCCGTAGTTATTGGTTACATGATGCTATTGATGATGAAATCCCAGAAGAGCCAGCTTTGCAAGGTAACCACTTCTGGACTTGGCACTGGGCCCCTTTCCACAGACAGGATGGAGTGGCTGTTTTCATGGGCCCATAGTGGAAGAGCTCACCTTCTGGTGAAGGCAGGCCTTGATTCTTTCCAGGTGATTCCAGGGTCCTCATTCTCCCCAGACCCCCACCCACATGGCTACTGTCTGTGCCAGTCTATATGGGACCTTGGTAATCTCCTAAAATGAGAGGGTTATTTCATACACAGACAATGGGTTGAATGGTGGCCCCAAAAGATGTGTCCCCCCAGAACACATGAACAGGACCATATTTGGGAAAAGGGTCTTTGCAGATGTAGTTAAGGATCTCGAGATGAGGTCATCTTGGGTTAGAGTGGCCCTAAAGCCAATGACAGCATCCTTATAAGAGACAGAAGAGGAGAGACCCAGACACAGAGGAGAAGCCACGTGAAGACGGAGGCAGAGACGGGAAGGATGCAGCCACAAGCCTGGGGACGCCTGGAGCTCCCAGAAGCTGGAAAAGGCAGGAAATATCCTCCCCTGGAGCCTCTGGCGGGACTTCAGTCCTGCAACATCTTGATCTCAGATGTCTGGTCTCCAGGACTGGGGGAGGATGAATTCTTGTTGTTTTAAACCACCCAGCTTGTGGTCATTTGTTAGAGAAGCCACAGAACAGACACACAGACCCTGCTCTGTAGGATCCTGGAAGTGTGGGTCTCACTAAAGGCAGACAGAGGCTGGATTGCGGAACCCTTAGAGTCAGCACTGGGCCCCCAGAAACCCTAAAGCAGTGGCTGGGCAGCAGAATGTTGGGGGTCAAGTCGGAAGCCCATCCCTAAGGGTGCCGGCTGCACACGGCCTCCCCAGGTTCTTACACCTGTACGTGTGTGGGGTAAGTACTTCAGTCTTGATTCAGGACCTTTGACGTCACCATTCACGCTGCTAATTAAGAACCCGCCAGGTACACAGATGAAAACCCTATCAGGACACTTGCTACACCGATGAACAAGTCTCAAGCTGGTCAGAGGTGGGCAGTTTCCTCTCATGCAGCCGGCAGCTCCCCCACCCCAAGGAGCGTCCTCGTTGGAAAGCTGGTGCGGCGGCGTCTCTGAGTAAATCTTAGCTGACCCCCAGGCCAGCTGCTCCTGAACTTTATCCACCTTTCGCAGGGAAGCAAACCTAAATATGTGCAAGGACCTTACAGGCTGGAGGAAAGGGCTTGCAGCACACCAGTGACAGCATGCTTACTGAGTTGGCTCCCGCAGGCCATGTAGGATGGTCCTGGCCCCGGGTCCTCTTCTGGAAGCTTTCCATTTACCTACCTGAGCTATCCCTCCTCTCCTGACCCCCAATGCCTTTTTTCTTGCTTCCTCACCTCTGCCTGGGGAGAACTTCCAACGGATGTATGGGCGACACATCCTCTACCTTAGCAGGTAGCAGCCCGGCAGCTCCTGTAAAAGGTCCAGCAGAGCCCCACTCAGACTGGGCCACCCACAAGGCCGTGGCCCCTCACTCCCTCCCACAAGCCCAGCCCCGCGGTGGCTGATGGGGCAGAGAGTATGGCTTCAGGTACAGCTGCGGGTGCTCTTGCAGCCCGGAGGGGGTGTCTATACAGAGCTCAACCCAGGCACACCTGGGGAGGGCTGGCTGGCCGGGTCAGGCTGCCCAGGTCAGCCAATCCTTGCCCATCAGGGGCTTGTAATTGCAGAAAATGGGTCTTGCTGCACTGGCCAAGTCCAAGGAACAGGTGTCTTGAGGATCAGGATGGACATGGGGCTGTAGTTCTGGCTTGTTTTCTAATCATTTTATCTGGCCCACGAGTGGGAGACGATTTCAAGAAGACCCTCTCCTACTGAGAAGAACCCAGGAGTCAGGGAGAGGAGGGGTGGTGGGTGGAGACAGGAGCCCAGTGCCCCAGAGGCAGCAGAAGCCTCTGGACGACCTGGTGGAGGGAAGCGCGTGAGTGAAGCCCAGGGTCACAGACATATCCAAGAGTGCTGTTTGTTAGTTCAGGTCCTGCTCTGACCAACAGGTGGGCTGGGGGTACTCTGCAACGAGGGCTATGTGCACAGTTCCTGTGTGCTGAGCCTGTCGGGGTGCCTGCAAAGATGGGCCCTGTGCCCAGAGAGGGGTCTTCCCACGTGAGCCCCGTGGGCTGCTGGGTGCCTGCCCACGAGAGCCCTGTGCGCTGCAAGGGGCATGTGAATGAGCGTCCTCTCCGATTCTTTCCTGAGAATATTGGGCGGGGGGGCATTCAGGCAACAGAGCAAACAGCTTGTTCTGGATGTTACTGTGGGGAAGTGGGGGCATAGCAACAGGGGCTCAGCCTGCAAAACCCCAGAACCACTCCCAGAGCAGCTCCAGAACCGCTTCTGGAATGGCAAGGAGAAGTGGGTCTTCCACCTACTAGACGTGGAGGAAAGGGGTGGGGTCTGCAGGGCTGCCCTCACCTTCAGGGACTTGCTGGGAGGCTCGCAGGACTCAGCACACATTTGTGTGCTCACGGCTGAGACGGGTCATGGTGCACAGTAGCGATGCACGGGTGGGAGGGCCCTTGCTCCAGACACGTCATGACCCTTCGTGTCCCCTCCTTCCCTCGAGGGTCTCTAGGGTGTCTCTTCCCCCAGCGAGGAAGGGCAGAACCATGACAGTTACCCCCACCCCCGTCCCCCCGGGGAAGCTCACTAGAGACTTGGCACCCGGCTGGGGGCTGGTCACGTGGTGTTGTCTGCCCTCACCCTCCAAAATGCCAGTGCCCAGAAGGGGAGCCGGGGTTCGGCGTGAACCACATGGTTTGTGCAGACAGCACAGGTGCAGGAGCCTGCCTCTAGCAGGAGGAGGGAGGGTTTAGATCAGGGCAGGGAGCTGCTCACCAGCTGCATTAGCTTCCTGGGGCAGCTGTGACAAACGGCCACAAACGGAGGCTCAGAACAACAGAAACCTGTCCTCTCAGTCCTGGAGACCAGACATCTCACATCAAGGTGTCCCAGTGCCGCGCTCCCTCTGGAGGCTGCAGGGGAGGGTCCTTCCTGCCTCTTCCAGCTTCTGGGGGCTCCAGGCGTCCCTGGGCTTGTGACCACATCTCTCCCATCTCTGCCTCCATCTTCACCTGCTGTCTCCTCTGTGTCTCTCCTCTTGTCTGTTAGAAGGACACTGTCATTGATTTAGGGCCACCCTGATCCAGGATGACCTCATCTCCAGATCCGTAACTAATTGTACCTGCAAAGACCCTGCTTCCAAATAAGGTTCCATTCTCAGATTCTGGGGGGCATGACATGGATGTAACTTTTGGGGGCCCCCCATTCAACCCACTACAGCAGCCCAGTTCCCAACCTTGCTCAGGACAGCATCAGGCTGGTGATGTTCCATCTTTCTGCACGGAGGCGTCTTTTGTTTCTTGTGGTGACAGTGAGGTTGGGTGGGGGCGCTGCTGACCGACCTCCTGGTCATTCCAGGGACCACGCTGAAGTGTCCTCCCCGGGAGGGTGCGAGCATGCCAGGGCTCCCTGTGGTCAGTCACACCTCCCCACATCCCGCGGTAGGGCCATCTTTCCTGCGTCCTGGGGCAGGGTCATGCCTGTGTATACAGCAGGACACACAGCAGTGCATGCAGCAGGCCTGATACCTGCCCTTGCCATGGAGATGGGGGCTTGGTGATAGTGGAACATCCGACGGGACATGGGGCCGACCTCGGGGAGGATGTGGGGCTGAAGCGTTTGGGGGCCACTGGAGGGAACCCTCACCTGTCTGCACAGGTGGATTGAGGACAGCGACCAAGGGTGGGCAGGCGGGGAGCCCAGGGAGGGTCCTGGGTCATCCCTGAGGCTGGACGAGGGGTGTGGAGCTGGGGGTGATGGCGGTGGGGAGAAGGGGCTGATGGCTGGACAGTGAGGAGACGGACCATCCGAGGCAGCGGGGAAGGTGAAGACTGTGCCCGACGGGAGGACGGAGAGACCAGCAGGCGGCGCTGCAGGCGCGGGTATCAGGGCTGCTCCCTGCTGTTTGGTGCCTGAGACCCGCACAGCTGGAAACCACCCGGTGTCTGGCCAGACCCCAGCCGGGAAGAGAAGGGAAGCCCCGTCTACACTGCTGGAAACACCAGTGCCGGGCATTCACCCTCCTCTTCACCCAGCAGGGAAACAAGCAAGTTGAATTGGAGAGTGATGGGGTTGAGGTGGGAAATGTGGGTGCTTGGAGCCTGGAGAGGAGGGTTTCCTGAGGGGGTGAGACCACAGGGAGAAGGAGAGGGATAGGGGATGGGCAGGGGGATGGGCAGTGAGTGTCCAGTGCTGGAGCATATCCGTCCTCCCTCGGGCCAGCCCGCCTCCCCCGAGCCTGGGTCTATAAACACAGGGACCCTGGAAGAGTTTTCTGTCTGGCTGGTTCACTGAGGCTGGATGTTTGTGGGGACATGGGCCAGCCTGGTGGCCCCGGTGAAGACATCGTTCTCTCTGGGGGAATGAGGTGGACACTGAGTCCCCGTTCTGTGGATGCTCTAGCCCTCTGGGTGTCATGTCTCTTCTTGGGGGTCACTGGGGCTTTATCGTCACTCCGTGGGGTACGGGAGGGGAGGGATGGATTCGTCCTGGCCTAGCTGTGCCTGGGCTCCTGGGGAGGATCTCTCTGAACCACAAATTCACAGGCCTCAGTCACCCTTGCTCGACATCCCCCTCCAGGAACTCGGCACGAGGACCTGCCCTGTGAAACGGGTGGCCTGGGTCAGGGGGGCTGGTGGGTCACTTCTCAGATGACCACACTCAGGTCTCGGGGTAGGGTGAGGTGGCCTGCAGCCACTCGCCGTGGTCACCATGCCGCTGCGGCTCCTTTCTGGGGCCTGAGATGCCCCAGGGGTGGCGGGGGGAAGGTCGCCGTGACAGGGACGTGTGGGATGGGGGCCCTGGGTCCCTCCCCGAGGAGGAGTGGGGGTCATGCCCAGAGGGGAGGGGCCAGTGATGGTCCTGGGTGTCAACAAGCACAGCGCCCCCCCCCCCAAGGCCGGGTGTGGGTTTCCTGTGGCCCCGTCACTGCACACCAGATGGGGGGCAGGGGTTGGAAAAGGGGACGTTTACTCTCAGGCCCGGAGCCCTAGATCAAGGTGTTGGGGGCCCGCCCCTCCTGCGGGTTCTGGGGTCAGTTGGTCCAACTCCTCTGGGATGACAGGGCATCAGGGACAGGGTCTTCCTGGACCAGCCCTGGACTGTCTGCCTCCAGGCCCAGCGTGAGGGATGCCAGTCCGTTTGCTACTCGGCTGTGGGGCCCTTTGTTGCAGCCGCTGAGCCTTATCCTAAGCAGGACAGCGGTCCTGGAGGGGACATTTCTTGGGGTTCCCTTGGGTCTGGCTGCTCCCAGGACCACAGGTGTCTGACGTTTCCAGCCCTCCATTCCATGGGTGACAGCCAAGCTCAGCTCCATCCCACTCTCCTCTCCGGGTGCTTTTCTGGAAACTAATGAGTGAAGATCGATGCTCCCGACTAAACGAGTCTGGAGCTGATATCTTCCTGGGGCACCACCCTCACTCTCTCTCAGAGATGCAGCTTGTTTTGAAATATGCTGCACTGACTGTTTTCCTGCTAATATCTGTAGATTCTAATCAAATAACTCAGGGAACAGGCTGTCTCATGTGTGGTGTAACTTGATTATTGCTGGAAAGATGAGTTTGGAACCGAAAGCTTCCCTGCTAAGCTGACAAGTGTAAAACCTTAATTTGAAAAACCAACCAAATTCCACTCACAGTGTGAAGGCAGATACCGGGACTTGGTCAAGCCTGCGCCTGATTCCTCACTTTGGGGAGACAGACAGTTAAGACCTCACAAGTGTCTGGTCCTGTCCATGTGATGTTTATATGCCCTCCACCCGGATGGAGCCTGTGATTTTATGGGAAAAGGAATTTTAATACATATTAAATTATTAAACTTGATGATATTGTAAAAAGGTTTATAGTTCATTTGTTCTTCATTTGTTTACTCTGTGTCTGCAAAGCGTCTCGTAGGCTGGTTTAAAATAGAACGTTTAGTAGAAAATTTGAGGTCAGTAGACCAGCAGATCAGGAGACAACTGCCATTTAAAAGAGAGTTTCGGGGCTTCCCTGGTGGCTCAGTGGTTAAGAATCCGCCTGCCAATGCAGGGGACACGGGTTCAAGCCCTGGTCTGGGAAGATCCCACATGTCATGGAGCAACTAAGCCTGTGCTCCACAACTACTGAGCCTGTGCTCTAGAGCCCGCGAGCCACAACTACTCAGCCCACGTGCCACAACTACTGAAACCCGTGCGCCTAGAGCCTGTGCTCCGCAACAAGGGAAGCCACCGCAATGAGAAGCCTGAGAACCACAATGAAGAGCAGCCCCCACTCGCCGCAACTAGAGAAAGCCTGCGTGCAGCAACGAAGACCCAACGCAGCCAAAAATAAATAAAATAAATAAATTTAAAAAAATTATTAAAAAAAATAAAAAAAAAGAAAAGAGAGTTTCTACTCGCAGTCCCAGAGGATGGGGAAGGCGCACCATGCAGGGCCTCACCACGCAGGGAGCACGGGGAGGGCAGGAGGCGGAGGAGCCTGGCGCTGTGGACGGACAGGAGCCTTCATCGCATCTCTGCGGAGGGAACGGCAGGCGGGGTGAGCAGGCTGAGGACTGGCCGCTCTGAGTGACTGTGTGGGCTCTGAGGTGCGGGGGCCCCGAGCAGCCTGGACCCTGACCCTGGGGGAGCAGCGTGGTGGAGAGTGGCTTGGAGTGTGAGTCCAGTAGAGGACGTGGTTGGTTTGTATTTGAAAAGTGGGCCCTAGAAGGACTCTTCCTGGGGGAGGAGGGGACTGACAAGGCGGGCAGGAGGCCAAGTCCAGGTGACTCAGAACAGGGGAAGGGGGAACGAAGAGCCAGATCCCAGAGCCCAGGACGGATGAGGGCTCCCAGTCGGCCAGAACACAGGCTATGGTGGCGGCAAGATGCCCATAAAGGGGTGAGGCAGGCCTCACACTGCAGCCCCTGCTCTCTGTCCCCACAGGGCGCCCTGTGTTTCATGCCTCGGCCTGGGTGGCTGGCCCCCATCACTCTCTGTTAGGGGGATGCCCATTCATTCACTCATTCATTCATCACGTATTTGGTTCCTGCTCTGTGCCAGGCCCCGGCTGGATGATGGCTCGTCCTTGGAGGCCCAGCTCAGACATCACCTCCTCCATGAAGCCCTTTCTTGATCCCCATCCCCGCCTGCAGCCCCTCTGGCCTCTCCTGGGACCCCCAGTGCTGTGATCACACTCTATCTCTCCAGCCTGTGAGATCTGTGAGGGCTCTGGGCCCAATGCAGAAAGGGGCTCAGAAAAATGTTATGAGGATAAAGCACCAAATAGATGAAAGAATTAAACAGGGGTCACATGTCCATCAAATCATCCTTCTCTGTCATTCCAGGACCAGGGCTCCATCATCAGTAGGAACCAGAGGGACCTGCTCTCACCCTCATGCTCATTTAGACCATTAACAGTCTGGATTTTTTTTTCCAATTTTAATCTTTTTAACTTGGAAGCCATGTCACGATGGTGCCCCTCAGGAGTGAGAAACTTATTCACCACTTCAGGAGTGGGAACCATGTCGTGTCTGAGCTGAGACTGGATGAGATGGAAATGCAGGATGTGGAGGAGGGGATGGCTCAGGCCCTGGGCCTCGGGTGCAGGAAGAGGGGAGATAGAGAAGAGGAGGTCAAGGCAGGAGGAGGGGAGACCAGGGGCTACCAGGGTCCCTCCTGTCACTTCCTGCCGCCCCTGCCTCAACATGGGAGCCTGTTCCCCACGCTGCATCACACCTCCAGGCCCTCACATGGCTGGGCCTGCACCAGGAGCCCCTCTCCTCCACTCACCAGCAGCAACGTCCTCAGCTTTCAAGACCCTGCTCTTCTGGGGACTTCTCCCTGACCCTGCCTGCCCAGGGCGCCCACCCCACCGCGACTCACTCACCTGCTCTGCACCCAGCTCTCCTGGTTGTCATTGCCTGAGGATGACCTGTCTCCCTGGGACATGGTCTACTCTTCGGGACCAGCAGACCTCAGTTATAAGCTCTCTAAGTCTGTGTGACCCTGGGCGAGTCCCTATCCCCTTGGAGGCTCCGTTTCTCACTGTAAAGTGTCTGGCAGTGGCCACCCCACAGCAACACTGAGCTGGTGGAGCTGCCGGAAGCGGAGCTGGCTGGGGGCCTGTGGCTGTGGCCTCAGGGCTGACCCTGGGACCAGGCCCCCATGGCCAGGGTTTGCAGAAAGCCTGGGTGCAGCAATGCATGAGGAGGTGGGAGAAGGGCAGAGGTTAGAGGGCAGCTTTGGAGCCAGAAGACAGGGCATCTAGGGGACACTTGCCAGAGCCCTTGGCCCTGGTCCTTGTCCACATCCACCCCTTCCTGGCTGCCTTCAGAGAGCACGCCATGAACCCCTTCTTTAAGGGCTGCACTCTCAGTGCATTTATCCTACCCGCCCCGGGGGTCAGGGTAGGCTCCACACGGCTGTGGCCCTCATGTTGCTTGTGAAACAGTGGAAGCTCCATGGGGCTAGAGGGAGGACTGCAAACTCAGATGTCTCCAGGGCCCAGGCAAGGAGAGGCCAGGGGAGAGCCTGGGCCTGGGGGAAGCTTAGAGAGTGGTGGTGACAGTGGCCAGCTGGGGATACAAAGTCCATCCAGAGGGGGCTCCCACTCAGCCCCAAAAGAGCTTTGCCCTGAGGGAACATTACCCAGGAGGCCAGATCTTCTTATTTCATATCAAAAACAAAGCTAGAAACCTGAGTTTCTGTCTGAAATTTTCCAGTTTTTAAATGTTAGAATTAATTCAAGAAAACTAGATTTGCCCCTGGGCCCTAGTTCGAGGCCCTTGGTTTAAGATGCTTGACCAAGGGTGGGCTGGGCAGCTGCCCCAAGGCAGGGTCCAGACTGGATGCTCTGTCACCGTTCAGCCCCTGATCCCAAGTCCCGGCCCAGTGCCTCCTCGTGGATGTTCAGGGGACAGCTTCATCCCGCAGGAACCAGCCCCCGGTCAGGGTATGGAGGGGACAGGACTCTTCCGGGGCTGCCCTTTCCTTCAGCGGATCCTCGGAAGCTGGAGCTTTGAGACCTACCTGTTCCCCCCACGCCCCACAGCATTGATCCAGCCCTCTGTGCACCAGACTAGGCTTGCTCTGCATGCTGAAGAGCTGGAGTTGGCCTCCTCCAAAGAAGCATCCCTGTGAAGGAGAGTGAGAGTGACTTCTCTGCAGCTGTAAACCTGTATTAAGCACCTGCTGTGTACCTGGTCCTAGGATGAGAGCTTGGGGGACGGGGGGAGCCTGGGCATCTGACCACAAAAGACCAAATAATGCCAGATGGAAGGCAGTGGTGTCCAGAGCTTCAAGGAGGAGGGAGGATCCATGTGATGGCGGAGGGGGGCTGGTGACTGGGGTGGCCATGGAGCATCACCACGATGTGATCTGGTGGGGACAGGGGACAGGTGTGCTTGGTGGAACAGCATGCACAGTGGCTCAAAAGGTGTGGGGAGTAGAGGGGATGTGACCCTGTCCCTATAGCAGGCCTTCTTCCCCCTTCCTCTGTAATGATGGGGCTGCTGATGAGCTCTCAGTGAGCCTTCCTGAGCCCTGTTACTAGTTGTCTGTTACAGACAAGGACACAGAGAGGGCAATGGCCACCCAAGGTCACACAGCAGGGTATTAGAGAACTGTCCTGGGGGATTCATTACTAGTTCCTTAAAACTGATGAGGACACAGGGGCACAGAGAGGGGAATGGTGGCCCAAGGTTACAGAGAAGGGTCTTAGGCAGCCATCCTGAGGGGGCCTGTTACTAGTTCTCCATTACAGTGACAAAATTGATGACAGAGAGGGCACTGCTCGCTCAATGGCAGAGAGCAGGGTCTTAATGAGCCTTCCTGGGGCCCTGTTACTAGTTCTGTATTACACATGAGGACACTGAGGCACAGAGAGGGGGCAGGGAAGCCCTGCTATAACCCAGGCCCCACGGCCCATATCCTTTACAACCGGCTCTATGCTGCCAGCAGCGGTGCCGGCTTGGAATGGACGTTGAAAGCCGACTGAGCCCCAGGCCTCATCGAGTGCCGACTCACCCTCAGGAAACACCCCTCAACACCTACTTGCTCACCCCCAGGGACAGGGACCTCATTGCTGATTTTTTTAAAAAATTTAATTAATTAATTAATTAATTAATTAATTAATTAATTATTTATGGCTGTGTTGGATCCTCGTCTCTGTGCGAGGGCCTTCTCCAGTTGTGGTGAGCGGGGGCCACTCTTCATCGCGGTGCGCAGGCCTCTCACTGTTGCGGCCTCTCCCGTTGCGGAGCACAGGCTCCAGATGCGCAGGCTCAGTAGTTGTGGCTCACGGGCCCAGTTGCTCCGCGGCATGTGGGATCTTCCCAGACCAGGGCTCGAACCCGCGTCCCCTGCATTGGCAGGCAGATTCTCAACCACTGCGCCACCAGGGAAGCCCCTCATTGCTGATTTTGGAAGCTGGGTGGGCCTCCCTGTTGATTGACCCTGGGGAGCCCAGGAGAGACTGTGGGAAGTCACAGGGCCCCTGAGGCTCCCTGTCCCCACCTAAGCAGCTCTGGTCCCTCTGACTGTCCTTGGCAAGGGGCTTGGTGACAGGAGGTGTCAGCTGTGCAACCAGGAGTGCTGTGGAGACGAGGAAATGGTGGGCACAGTGCAGGTACATGCAGATGTTCAGGTATTCACTCAACAAATGTCGATTCAGCCCTTGCAGTGTGGCCGGCCTGGGCCTGGGCCTGGGCATCCAGCAGTGAATATGACCCAGGCTCTTGAGCTGCCTGCCTCCTGGGAAAGCAGTGCTCAGAGAAACAGGCCCCCAGTGCCCCCACCCTGCTCCCTGCAAATAATCACTTAGCTGAGTTTGCAGCCGTGGGTCCCAGTGGAGGGTAAAGGAGTCAAGGGACACCCAACGTGGGCACTGACCATGAGCCTGGATGCTGGAGCTGGACGGCCTGGGGCAGTCACTTCACCTCTCTGTGCCTCAGTTTCCTCATCTGCAGAAAGGGGTGATGATACTGGTACCTCCCCCACAGATTTCCATGAAGATTAAGTGGGTTCCTGCTTCTAAGGCATGTAAGACAGTGTCTGGCAGTGGATCAGGCTGCCGCTCACCTCAGCAACAGTCTGTCCCCATTTTAAGGATGAAAAACCAAGGCTGAGAGGGGTTATGAGACCAGCTTAGGCTCACCCTCTCCTCATGCTGTGCTGATGTCCCCTCTCTGTCTAGCTCTCCTGTGTTCACCTCATCTCTCTGTCCCCTGTAACCACCCAGCAAAGTAGGTGCTAAGAACCTCTGATCAAGTTAATGCATGAATGAAGACAAGCCCTGCTCCCCGCCTTGCGCTCTCGGGACCGTGGGCTGGACTGGGGCATCGGGCTCCCCCAGACCATCCAGGAGGGGCACAGTGTGTCCATCACCTCACTCATACCCGGCATGGAGAAGGTGTAGGGGCCAAGGGCCAGAGGGCACTGGAATAACCCCTGGGGGAAGCACAGAGACACCTCTGAAAGACAGTCTCCAGGCAACCAAGGTGTGGCAACAGTGATGCCCAGGAGGGGCAGAGGATGGAGTCCAGTCTGGCATCGCCCCCTGCTGGACATTGAGTGGGGGGTGAGAATTGGACAAGCCCAGCCCCGACTGGGTCTCCTCCTCATCCAGCAAAGGGAAGAGGAAAAGATAAGAAGACCAGTACAGCTGACCCCACGGCACTCCATGCGTGTCGGGTGCTGCTTCAAGGATTCTGTAGGTTCCTCAGAACCTTGTGAAGTGCCTGCTGGTTCCAGCCCCATGTGTACAGGAGAACTGAGGCATAGAGGACACATGTATCCTCCCTCCTCCTCACCCCAAGGACAGAGCCAGGACTCAGGCCAGAGTGTGTGCGCTGGGCCCCTTGCTGAGAGCAGCCTCTGGGCATCATGGACTCTGGAACTGCCCCCTCCTCCCTCTTACGGCAGGTTCTGGGTCCTGGCTTCTTAGGCAGGGAGGCTCCCTGTGCCGATCCCTGGGCCTCTCTGAGGGACGTTGACACGTGGGATCACAATGGCCCTGGGGAAAGGAGAGAGAGTGTGGGCTGGGCGTCAGGTCTGCATCAGACCCCAGCTCTGCCCCTACCAGCTGTGGGACCTGGAAACATTCCCTGACCTCTCTGTGCCCGACTTTCCAACACTGACTCAGAGGATTGCTGTGCTTGGCACACAGTAGGCCCTCAATAGGAAAAAGCCAGTCCTCCCCAAAGAACTGTACCTCTTACATGCCCAAAGCAAAGCATGTGTGCCACAAGTCATCAAAGCTGATCCTTGACAAGCAGGACAAGTGCAATCTAGCAGCTCCTCCAGTCCCTGCCTGAGGCCTTTCCCTCCTCAGTGACAGTGGCTCAGAGCAGGTCACAGCCTCCCAGGAAGTCTGAACTGAGCTTTTGTGACTTGGGGGAATTCCCTGTTCCCCACAACTTGGTTTCCAGGTCGTTCCAACAAGGAGCAAAAGCACCTGCTCAGTGTTTCAGCCGCAAGGTCCTCCCTTTACAAATTGCCCCATCATTGGGTGTCAGGAGATGTGAATTCCAGAGCACGTGACCATCTGATGACTTCAGGGGAATCGTGCCCACCCACCACGACACACCTCATAGCCAGGCTCCTGGAAGAGGGCTCAGTGATCCACGGCCAAGTACAGTTTTATGGGAGCACAGCCCCATCCACTATTGGAACTACATGTGCGAGAAGCAGAGGATCCTGAGTGCCTGGACCCCCAACATCCAGAAAGCAGAGGTCAGGGCAACAAACACAGGGAGAAAGTACTTTCAGATCAGATGTCTCATAAGGGGTTAACACCCCAAACATACAAAGAACCCCTACAATTCAACAGCAAAAAAACCAAGCAATCCAGTTTAAAAATAGGTAAAGCAACTAAATAGGCATTTTTCCAAAGAAGGTACATGAAAAGATGTTCAACATCACTCATCATTGGGGAAATGCAAATCAAAACCACAATGAGATATCACCTCACACCTGTCAGGATGGCCATCATCAAAAAGACAAGAGATTAGTAGTGCAGGTGAGGATGTGGAGAAAAGGGAAATCTGTGCACTGTTGGTGGGAATGTAAATTGGTGCAGTCACTGTGGAAAATAGTATGGTGGTCCCTCAAAAAATTAAAAATAGAACTACCATATAATCCAGCAATTCCAGTCCTGGGAATATACCCAGAGGAAACTAAATCTCTATGTCGAAGAGACATCTGCACTCCCATGTTCACTGCAGCATTATTTACAACCAAGATACGGATGTAACTGAGGAGGACCCTATGGGGCCTTCCTGGGTCAGACCCCTCCCCCATATTCTCTGCTGTAGCTCCTCTCTGACGTACCCAGATCATAGTATCTCATGCATATTTCCTGAGTTTTTCAGGTGCTAAAACCACCACCAAATGGAAGACATTAACTACTTGGTGACCATGAGCACATAGCCCCCAGGGCTCCTGGAGCCTAAGGGTTCATACTGTTAACCCCTGTGACACCTCACCATGAGGCAATCCGAGAATTGTGCAGGAGCTGGTCACATCCCTAGGACGCCCTTCCCTCACCTGGCCTTTACAAATCCTTTGCTGAAATGCTTTGGGGATTTGGGGTTTTGGGGGCATGAGCCATCTATTCTCCTTGCTCGGCCCTGCTCCAAGCTTCAGCGTTTCAGTTTGTTTGGCTTCACTGTTCATCGGGCACACAAACTTGCATTCAGTAACATGGAAACAACTTAAGTGTCCATCGACAGATGAGTGGATAAAGAAAATGTGATATATACATATTATATATATACATGTATAATGGAATCTTATTGAGCCATAAAAAAAGAAGGAAATCTTGTCATTTGCAACAACATAGATGGCCCTTGAGAGCATTATGCTCAGTGAAATAAGTCAGACAAAGACAACTACTTACTTACAATCTCACTTATATGTGGAATCGAAAAAATAAACCAAACTCATAGAAACTCATAGAACAGATTGGTGGTTGCCAGAGGTGGGGGTGGGCGAAATGGGTGAAGATGGTCAAAAGGTACAAACTTCCATCTATTAGATAAACAAGCCCTGGGGTTGTATGTACAGCAAGGTGACTGGTTAGCACCACTGTGTTGTGTATGCGAAAGTTGCTAAGAGAGTCGATCTTCAGAGTTCTCATCGCAAGAAAATAATTTGTAAAAACATAGTTGTAATAATATAAATGCTTGTAGCTTCACTCTTTCAGAATACACGGTACAAGAAGAATGAAAAATTAATTAGGGCCAAAATCTGAATGTACGTATTATTAATCTTGATAGTGCAAAGCTGTGGCTGATGGAATCTGGAAAGTAGAAGAAGGAAGACCAGTGGTGAGAAGTAAAATAGGTCTGAATATCCTTACCTTCTACAAAAAAAGACCCAAGAAATACTTTTGATGCTTATAAAATAAGAAAATGCCCTTTAAGATACCAGGTGACAAATCTGTTTCCCAAATTTTACTCATATGAACTTTATCATATCTTATACAACATGTACTATTATTTATTAAAATTTTCCTTTATTTGAAATTATCTCTTAAGCATAATCTTCATATCACTGTGAAGTAGGAAAAGCCATTATTTTTGCCATGAATAGGAGTTATTTATAATGGCAATAAGTTGATTTAATTTAAACATAAAATTTAAAATAATCAACATAATAAAAATGTATCAAAATAACTTAAAAATATATACATGATAAGTAATTCCTTTCTGAAAAGGATGGCTCTCTTTATGATGATATAATAATCAAGAGTTAGCTTGGTGGTGTCAGCAAAATGGTAGAAAGCTGGGGTAGCTACACTTAGACAAAATAGACTTTAAGACAAAGACTGTAAGAGACAAAGAAAGTTCTAATGATAAAGGGATTATTCCAACAAAAGGATATATCATATGTAAATATTTATACACCCAACATAGGAGCACTTAAATATATAAAGCAAATATTAACCAGCCTAAAGGGAGAACTAGACCACAGTACAGTAATAGTAGGAGACTTCAGTATCCCACCTTCAACAATGGATAGATCATCCAGAAAGAAAAGCAACAAGGAAATACTGGACTTGAACCATACTTTAGACCACGTGGGCCTAACAGACATATATGGCACATTGCATCCAACAGTAGCAGCATACACTTTGTTCTCAAAAGCACATGGAACATTTTCTAGGTTAGACCATACGACAGGTCACAAAACAGGTCTTAGCCATTTTAAGAAAATTGAAATTATACCAAATATTTTTTTCTGGCTACAGTGGTATGGAACTAGAAATCAGTAAAAGGAGGAAAGCTGGAAAATGCACAAATATGTGAAAATTAAAAAACACACTTCTGAACAACCAATGGGTCAAAGAAGAAATCAAAAGGGAAATTTGAAAAAAAAAAAATCTTGCAACCAGTGTAAAAGGAAACAGAACATATCAAACCTATGGGATGCTAAAAAATTGGTTCTAAGAGGGGAATTTACAGCAATAAATGTATAAATAAAGTAAAAAGTAAGATCTCAAACAACCTAACTTTACATCTCAAGGAACTAGAAAAAGAAGAACAAATTAAGCCCAAAGTTAGCAGAAAGAAGAAAATAACAAAGATCAGAGCAGAAATAAATGAACTAGAGACCAGAAAAACAATAGAAGAGATTAATGAAACTAAGAGCTGGTTTTTGAAAAGATAGAAAAAGACAACCCTTTAGCTAGACTAAGAAAAATAGAGAAGACGAATAAATGAAATCATAAATGAAAGTGGAGACATTACCACTGCTACCACAGAAATGCAAATAATCATAAGAGACAACCATGAATAATTATATGCCACAAAACTGGACAACCTGGAAGAAATGGGTCGATTCCTAGAAACAAACAACCTATCAAGGCTGAATCATGAAAGAGAAAATTGGAGCACACTGATAATGAGTAAGGAGATTGAATCAGTAATTAAAAAAATTTCCCAACAAAGAAAAGCTCGGGATCAGATGATTTCACTGAGCCATCTGTTTCAATTCTACCAAACACTTAAAGAAGAATTAATGCCAGTCCTTCTCAAACTCTTTTAAAATTGAAGAGGAGGGAATACTCCCAAGGAGTATTTCACAAAGAAAATACCTGTAGAAGATACAAGAGTAAATGAAATCCATGGCTTTCAGGAAGTGCAGGCCAGGAGCTGGAAGCATATCAGGGCAAGCCAACTAATTTCCACTTTCTCTAATTCTCCTCCATCACCCTTATCCCTGTTCTCAGCCTGTCTGCTTCATCATTATTTCTCTACAGACATTCTGTTCTGACTCGCAGTGTTCATGGCTAATGGTGAAAATGTTAGAGCTTCAGAATTTACACACCCTATGATCAAATCTCCCATGGGGATTCGTGACATCTCTGCATTTCAGTTCCAAATTCTTACAAGAGAAACTACCTCATTGGCTCAGTTTGGCTTCATTGGTAAACCTGAACCCAAACTTCTACCACTATGCAGGCGGTGCTGGTGGTTATAGCTTTGCAGGCATAAACAGAGCAGACAGTGGGAACTGGAAAAACGCTCCAAAGTGCACCACGACATCTCTGTATATTACTTAGGTATCTGCATAGACAATATTGATGGCCCAGGGCAATCTGGGCAACTTTCCGTGTGTTTTCTTAAAATTCGCTTAGCTTATCGGTGACTTATGGATTGTAGAGTGATGGGGAAAGTCTGGTGATTTGTGCTTACAGCAAAGAAAGCTGTGTTTGAATATTTAAGCTGTGTCAGTATAAGGCAGAGAAAGGCATGATTTAAACGGTGTTATGAAGATAATTTTAGCATTTGTCATACTGAAGTAAAAAGAATAACCTTTGTTTTTAGAGGATAAGGAAGAGACAAGTACAGTTTTCAAAAATTGATTTTTTTAAACTTTAAGGATTGAGGTTTGTTTTTATTGCCCTTTATTTCAAGGTCAAAAAGATAGAAAAATTTAGAGCGGTTGAGAGGCGTGAAAGTCAGTCCTTTTTGAGAAAATATGACTATTGAAGACAGTCTTAAAGACAAAAGAAGGAATCAGTCTATTATGTATGTCATGAGTGGTTAATTCTAAGTATGGGAGACGGAAAGAAAGATTGCTGAAAGGTAAGAAAAAATAAGTGAGGAGTGTGAGAAGCCTATTTGGCCCAGTTTAAAAGAATAAATAAAGGGAAGGAAAAATCAATACAGATTTATTCCTCAAGTTCATCTGGAAGAAAAATAAAAGTAATTGGTGAAAATAGCCAGAAAGTTTTTAAAGAGAAAGAACAAGGAGAATAAAGTGTTTCTCCTAATATAAAAATAAACTGGAGAGCTACAAGAATTAAAGCCATGTGGCACTGGTCAAAAACCTAAAAAATATATCAAACAAAATAATGAGTCCTGAAAGAGACCCTAAAATTAAAAAAACAACAACAACTTTGAAAATAGAATACAGGAAATATCACAAATCAATGATGAAATAGGATAGGGGGAAAAGGTAGATCCTTGATTTACATTATATGCTCAAATAAAATCCAGCAAAAAGGAACAAATGGAAACAAAACAAAAGAAAGAAGTAATAGTTTTCGATAAACTAGTAGATGGATTTTAGCTGAATTTGGGTGGGGAATGACTTCCTTAACGTAAAAGCAAGGGAAGAAATCACAATTGCTCAGCCTTGCTGTGTCCCTGTACCCAGGGGAGAGCTAACTGATCACAGAGTGAGAGCTGACTTTCTTTCATCTGCAGAAATTGTCTCCTGAAATAGGCAGGTCTGGATTGGCAGGAGCAGGACCTGATGGCTCAAAACTGTTTCTCACACTGTGATCAGTAGAACAACTGCATCAGAGTCTCCCGAGATAACTTGTTAATGAAGGAATCAAGGAAGGAAAGAGGGAGGAAGGAAGGAAGGGAGGGAGGAGAGAAGGGAGAAAGACAAAATATTTTTAAAAAGATTAAAAAGAAATTTAGATTCTATCTTAAACAAACTGAATTAAAGTCTCTGGCAGTACAGCTCAGGACTCTCTGTATTTTAACCCACATTTCAAACACAATAGCAAGTTTTGAGAATTATTGGCTTAAAAGAAATATTACTAAGTGGACTATAAGGAGAGTGTTTTAACAGAGGTGTTAGAACATTCCACAGTACCCCTACTGTGACCTCCCAGGGATGCCCACAGAAAGGTGTTGGGTTCTGGTAAGGACAAGGCAGATTCTCTGCCTCTGACCCCTCCACCTACCCCTCATACCCCCTGCCATTCCGTCTGGGTTCACAGCAGGCAGTTGGCACGTTTGCTCACAATCAATGGGTAAAAGTGCAAAAGAGAAATTTGTATCGTATCTAGGAGGATTTCCCATCACTTGCAGGGAAAGTAAGCTATCTGCCATTTTTTATCACTGGCTTTGTGAACAAATTCCTGTTGACTAGATCCAAAACAGAATTGCCTCATGCAATCTTCATTTCACCTTTCTTCTAAGTTTGAGAGGTTAGAAAGCCGGACACTGTGTTTTCCAGGCTTCTTTGCTGTTGGAGGTAAGGGATGAAAATTAGGTTCTGCAAATTGGATTGACTCACATGATATCCGGATCCTAGGAGCTCCGTGAAGGCCGTCTTCCCATACACTCTGCTGGTAACCCAGGGGGCTCTGCAGCACCTCCCCAGTATACTTTCTCGCAGGTTCTCAGGGTAGAGACACCAGTGGCTTGTTGATTTGGGGAGAACTCCAGGGGTGGTCTCCGAGGAGGTAGTTCTTCTGGTGGGTCAGATCTGCAGTGTTCTGACAACCAAGATCCTGGAAGTCCAGCCTAGAACTGCTCCGTTAGGATCCACAGTGACTGTGTAAGCACATAAGACCCTATATTAAACCCCTTCTTGCCTAAAATATGCAGAGTGGCTTCTGTTCTTACACCAAACTCTAAAGGACAGAACAATAAAGAGTGTCAGGGATTCACCTTTAAATGTCTTGATCAGGTTTAAAAATGCCAGTTTCACTGAAGAATGACCTCGAAGAAGCAGAAACAATTATTAATTTTATTATTTACTCTTAAATAAATGTCTTTAAAATTTTCTGCATGATGAAATGAGAGGTAGGCATAAAGCACTTCTGCATGCCAGACTGTGTTTGTCTAGAGGAAAAACACTTGTAAGGTTGTTGAGTTGTGAGATGAACTAGTTACTTTTTCATGAAACCTCATTTTTACTCTAAATAACAACTGACAGATAAAGCAAGGTTATTCAGATTTGGGTATTGGCAGATATTCTCTCAAAAATGCACAAAATGAATCTGTCATTGCAAGGAAAACCACTTGGTAATTGTTGCCAATGACACAATTTGAACTTCAAAGCAAAAATTAAAATTTTGGGAAACGTGTATCCACCGCAGTGGGCTTGACATTTTCTCAACTTAAAGACTTTTTTTTTTTTGATGTTCTAGTCTTTTATTGGATGAATGTTGATAACAGTAATTTAAAGAATTGTAAGCCCTTTCTAAATACATTGAATAGACATTTACAGTTTGCTGTGAGGAGAAGAAGAAATGAGCAAGGTCATTGTTTTTGAGAAGTTTATAATCTAAGAGGGGAAGAATATACTGTACATTATGTAAACATGAGGACTGAGTAACTGTGATGTACAGTGGAACTTGATAAGTAGTGTAGAACAATGTCTGGGGAGTTGAGAGTGGCAGAAAAATATGGAACGCTTCACGACTTTGCGTGTCATCCTTGCACAGGGGCCATGCTAACCTTATCTGTATCGTTCCAGTTTTAGTATATGTGCTGCCGAAGTGTGCACTAAAGACTTTTCTGATGACATTGGTGGTGAAATTACTAAATACATTTTTTCCTATTGTAGGATGTAATGGAATATGTTAAAACCTGGGAGGTCTACATAACAGCAGCCAGTGCTTTCCAAATGGTCAAGGGATAATGTTACAAATCCATGCATGGATAAAGATCCATTCAAAGTGCAATAGAGACCAACAGAGTTTAATGTAACAGAGAAGGAGAAGTTCACTGATGTGTTTTCAGATTTCACAGAGCAACTAAACTTTAAGAACTGTCACTTGTCAAATTTCAGTGTCGCATCAGAGAAGAGTATACACGATTATTTGAAAAGGCTATGTGTCTGTGAGGGTGGATTTTCTTCATGTACTTCAACCAGAGCAATGTCTTGAAATTGAATGTAGAAGCAGACGTGAGAATCTAGGTGTCTTTTATTAAGTTCTATACTAGATATGCAACAATTTAAAACAAGGCAATTATTCTCACCAATTTTCTGGTTTGGAAAACAATGATACTTTTCATAAAAATATGTTATTTATGTTAATATATAATGCCTTTATTATTGCTATTTTAATACATAAAGAAATATTAACATTTTTTGTTTTCAATTTATAATACTATAAATATTGAGTCTCAATATGGATCTTCAATAATTTGGGGGTGTAAAGGGGTCCTATGAACAAAAACCTTGAGAACTACGGTTTTAGTGTGCAATTCAATACCACATGTCACCAGGAGGTGGCGCCACGAACATACCGTGGACGCTCCCCAGCCCTGGCTTAAATTTAAGGCTTTGAGGATGGTCCCAAACCTGCAGGGAGGAAACAAGCACAGTTTAGTGGCAGCACCTCCATTAGTGAGTGCTGGTCCATCTGCACCTGACCTTGAGGCTGGAAAGCATCTCTGGATTCCCAGCTGTTAAACGAGATCAGACTTTTCCCTGAAGGAAACCCCCTACTTCTCTGATCACTCTTTGCACCAAGAGAACGATTTCTTACTGTGAACATCAAGTTACTGTGAGACTTGGCCCTGGCTTTATCCTTCACTGTCTGCAAACTCAATTTCTCTCACTAAATTTACAGAAGCAGTTCTCTGCATGATAACTCACAATTCTGTAGCTATCATATACATAGAAATGCCAATTTCCTAGTATCATGAAAAAGTATATGATAGAGTATATATTCATGCAGTGTGTTCCTTGGGAAATTTGTTCTGAAAAAGCCACATCATTCCAAAGATGTAATGCGTACCACCTGGAATGTAATTGTGATGATTGTAGGCTAAACTCTGTAAGGTCTCCATTCCTAATCATCCAGCCCCATGAGCAATGCTCTAAAATGTTGATGTTTCCCCTCCATGTATTGATGTCAGTGCACTCAGAGATCATGCATCGCTTCTAACTTACAGTTGCTCTAAACAGTGAAATGTGAGGATATTACTGTACTGAGCTTCAGTTCTGGAGCAGAGCCACTTCCTTTACTGACCTTTTTTCTCTGTTTCCTGTTCTGCGTCTGAATCCCCCTTGCTGTGCTGGTGCAGGCTCACTTCTTTGTTCCTCCTGATTTTCATTCCTCTGCCTTCCTCAAGGGAATCCCTGTGCCTTGTGCTGACTTAACACCCCCTGGCCTTGCTCTGGATGACTCACACTCACTGCCCTCCACCTACCACCAGACGAGAAAAGGCAGTGGCTCTTTCTTCATCTGCAGAAGAGGAACCCCATCTATATCTGGCATGTATAGAAGAGAGTATAATTTCCTGGGGTAACTCACTTATCACAGTGCCTTCTACCCTGCCTTCCAGAGAGCCAGGTAAACTAGCTTGACCATCAGTGCCAGAGTTGGTTGATAGCCAAGACCAAATCTGTTGGACTGAGAATTTCTGGGGGCTTCAGTTTCTGGAGTCTTCTCAGCCTCTGGGCTCTGGCTTCCCTTCCTCCTGGTTCTGTTCTGTCCCATGATGTATGAACCTCAATACCTTCTTTGTGTTTTACCAGAAGCCCGCCCGCTCAAAGCACTGGTGAGCACTGTGCACCTGTGGGACACTTTAGGGGAGTTCACAGGAGGACATCGATAGAAATCACGTTGCCATGGAGTCGTAAGCTTTACCATTTTCCTTTGCCAGATCCCCCCCTCACCTGGTCCCAGCCACCTCCACCTTGCATGCTCTTTTCTCCCCATCCTTCCTTTGCTCTCATCTCTCCCTTGTCTTCCTGAATCATAAGGACTTTTCCTTCTTTAGGAAGAAAGGCTGCTTTTGCCTTCCCTTCTGCGGCTTGGTCCCAGGAAGGACCCCCTCCTTTAAGGTGTCACCATTCATCCTGGTATATATCAAGTTATATTCGGAAAAACAAAACAAAACAAAACAAGAGAAGCTCTTTTGGCTAAATAACTGATGACAATTTTTCTACCTCATTATTATTTTAGCTTGCAGCTTCTATTAAATTGGGATCCCACAAGCAGACCTCAATTCAAGAGTTTTCACGAGAGTGGTTTATTTCGGAGGTGGCAGTGAATGGGAGGAAAAGCAATAAGAGCAGCAGAGCACTTACAGATGAAGGTGCTGGAACATTCCTGTGCAAACCTTTATGGGACACATGCTTTCATTTCTTCTGGGAAATGCCTGGCAGCAGAATGGCTGGGTCATATGCAAGATTTAGGTTTAATTTTTTAGGAGATTGCCAAACTTTTCCAAAGTGGTTGTAACCTTTTACATTTGCATCAGCTTTGTGTGTGTGAGGGATCCAGTTTTCCAGGATCTGTATGCCGAAAATTACAAAGCAGTGCTGAGAAAAATTAAAGGAGCCAGGTGCGTGTTCGTGGGTCACAAGGCTCAAGGGTGTTAAGGTGTTCATTCTCCCCAAACTGATGTACAGATTCAATGCAATACTGATCAAAATCCCAGCAGGCATTTTTAGGAGTAAAAATTGATAAGCTGATTTTAAAATTCATACAGAAATGCAAAAGACCTGGGACAGACAAAATAACTTTGAGAAAAGAACAACAGAGTTGAAGGGATAATTTGACCTGATTTCAAGAATTCTCATAAATATGGGCAATGTTTAAAAATTCTGAGGCCCAGTCCATGCTGCAGATGGTCTAAATCTCAGTCTCTAAGGGTGGGGCCCAGCAGCAGGAGGTTTTGAGGCCCCCCTAGCTAATTCCTCTGTGCAGCCCACACTGAAAATCCCTTTTAAAAGATTCTTAAGTGAATATATTTCATGAGACCACTAGGGGGCATCCTAAGCTTATGACTGCCAGGGAATTGCCCTTCCATCTAATAGAGGGTCACCCTGGCAGCCTAATTTTTTCAGGTAATCAGATAAGTGGGGGGAAGGAGGAAAGAATAAAGAAAATAAGACTGATGGTCACTGCCTTTGGTAGTTCTTTAAAAAATGCATTAAATATTCACAGAGCATGGGGATTGAGAATGCCTTTATCGGTTTTTGATTCTGTGTTGATGGCATCTTGGTGTGAAAAGATGGTGTGAAAAGATTCTGTGTGATGGCATCTTGGTCTGCTACTTACAGATCTGGGTGGCTGATAGAATTTTAGACTTAGCCTGGCATTTGAAACCTTATCAAACTTGGTTCTAGTTTAAACTTCTATACTCCCAGACTCCTACATAAACCCTCTGTTTCAGACACCCTGAAGGGTGGTTAAGGTCTAGTGTAATCACCTTCTTCCAAACTTGATGTCCAACTCCCTCTGACCTTTGAGTTCCTCAGACAGAGAACGCTCAAGTTGCCTGTGCCCAGGTCGCCCTCTGGTTCCCTCTGGCCCTCAGGGACCCCTCCCTCCCCAGAGCCCCGTAACACCTCATCAGGATACTCACTGGGAACTTATTACAGGACACCCCCTGTAATTTTGAATTGCTTCATACCTTGTCTGTTGACCATTTCAGAAAGCTCTTTGAGTCCTGGGACCCCCACCTTTAATTTAATAACCGTTGGTAGTGCTTGCATGTAGATGGTTGATTGACATTTGCTTGATGAAAAATTTTGTATGATTAGTTGATCTTAAAGTGAGCTTCCTGAGAAAAGGGCGATTTTTACCCTAATGCTTAGCATCCTGCCTAGAACAGTGCGGGCCCTTGATACATGAACGTTGCCTTGAGATAAATGTGTCCACGTTCAATATTTCCTTGCTTTAAGCTGAGTCTTTTTTCTCCTCCTCCTCCTTTTTCTCCTTCTCTGACTCTTTTAAAAAGACAGCTTGGTGCAGTCTGCCTCTGGGCTGCCGTATTTCCTTCCCTCTTCCCGCCTCCCCTCCCCTCTCCTCTCCTCTCCTCTCTCTTTCTTAATACGTGTGCATCTACGGTAGAATAAAAAACATGTTTGGTCTCTGCCCCCAGTTTCTGGCACAGAGCTTCCAAAACCCTTGTAGCTTCCTGAGTGACAGGGATGCTGGGAGCATCTTTTGTTCTAATATTGGGTTTTTGACCCCAGTTCCTGACATGGAGCTCCTGAATTCCTTGGATTTCTGGGGTGATAGGAGCATATTTTGTTCTAATGAGGTGACTCTGGGCGGGCTCCTGGATGGCTTCAGGATGGAGGCTGGTCACCAGAAAGACAAAGACATGATTAGAAGCTTGGGACTTTCAGCTCCATCCTCCATCCTCCAGGAAGGGAGACTGGAGATTGAGTTAATGATGGATCATGCCTACATGGTGAAGCCTCCATAAAAAAAAAAATCCCTAAACTGTGGGGTTCAGAGAGTTTCTGGGCTGGTGAACACATCCACGTGTGTGGGGGTGATGCACCCCAACCCCACAAGGACAGATCCTGAGCATGGGACCCTTCCAGACCTTGCCCTATGTACCTCTTCATCTAGCTGTTCATCTGTATCCTTTATCATATTCTTTATAATAAACCAGCAAATGTAAGCATCTCCCTGAGTTCTGTGAGCCATTTCCACAAGTTAAGGAACCTGGGAAGGGTTGTGGGAACCTCAGATCTACATCTGGTTGGTCAGAAGTACAGGTGGTGTGATGACCTTGGGAGTGGGGACATCCTTGTGGGGCTGGTTCCCTAACTGTGGGGTCTTTGCTGACTCTGGGTAGTTAGTGTCAGAATTGAATTAAATTGTAAGACACCCCCTACAGCTGAGGTCGGGAGAATGGCAGTTGTTAGAAGAAAAACCCTGGACATTAGTGTCAGAAGTACTGTGAGGGGAGAAATTGTTTTCCTCGAGCTTTTTTTACTAACACATTAAATGACAAGATTGAAGTAGTGATAAGCGGAATAGTCGAGATACTTAACAACTCTGATGCGGTCTGCACGTAGCTTGATGTTATTGGTGACAGAGTCACAGGAACCACCAATGCTACTCTGGTTTATCAACCAACATTCACGGTTGAAAGCAAGGAAATATTGAACAAAATGTTAAATTGTGGTAGAATTCAGTGAACATAAGGATGTAATTTCTCAGGACTTCCCTGGTGGCGCAGTGGTTAAGAAGCCGTCTGCCAATGCAGGGAACACGGGTTCAATCCCTGGTCCAGGAAGATCCCACATGCCGCAGAGCAACTAAGCCCATGTGCCACAACTACTGAAGCCCATGTGCCACAACTACTGAAGCCCGCGTGCCTAAAGTCGGTGCTCTGCAACAAGAGAAGCCACCGCAATGAGAAGCCTGCGCACCGCAACAGAGTAGCCCCCGCTCGCCGCAACTAGAGAAAGCCCGCGCACAGCAACAAAGACCGAACACAGCCAAAAATAAATAAATAACTTAAAAAAAAATGTAATTTCTCCCCATATATGCTCAAGAATCCTCTCCATTCTATCTAGAAACCTCTGGTGCCAGGGGAGAGGTCTGTGGTCTCCCAGGTTAGAAACCTCTCTTGTAGCACAATATGTTGAGTACATATTTTTCTTTCATGGTCAAATGAATTCTCTTTTTCTTTTTATTAAAAAAATTCAAATCTTCAGAAAAGTTTCTAGGCTGCTACCTTTGAGTGTAAGGTCACATGGGTAACCTGAGGCCAACATCGGTGGTTCTCAAACTGAAGCATCAGAATCACCAGGGCTTTTCTCCTGGGACTGCTGATGCAGGTGTGGGCTGAGAGTCTTCATTTCCAGCAAGTTTCCAGGCAATGCTGATGTTGCTGGTGTGGGATACTTCTTGGAGAACTACTCCCTTATGAGAGTTTGGCCTTCTGACACACCGAGGGCTGGAATTGGGCGAGTGACCAACTGGGAAGGAGAGTTGGACACAGTCCAGGTGAAGCAGGAAGAGCTGCTGTGTGTGCTTGTGACATGAGGGGGCTTTGGTGGGGGGGGGGTAGCAGGGGGGATGGGCTACGTGTGCCACTGGAGACAGAGCCGGGTGGCAGGTGACTTGGATGTCCCACCTTACTTTGCCAGCAGCTGGGGCTGTCACCCTCCAGCTTGCTGACATTGTCCGGAGCCAGGACTTCCACCTGCATCACCTGTGCCCCTGCACACAGGGAGAGTGGCACCCTCAGTGGCAGTGTCTACCCATCGGGGTCCCTGAAGATATTCCCAACCTCCCTGTTCCCACACCCACGTGCTTCCAAGTGACTTGAGAGCCTGCCGCCCACAGCAGGGACCCACTCACTGCATCTCACTTTAACAGCCACCTCGACCTTTCCTGTCTCACTCTCTCCTCTCTCTCCCCCCTGCTTCCTGGAATCACCTTCCAAATAAAATGACCCGCTTCCCAGTGCTTGCCTCAGGGACTCTTTGGGGGAAATGCAACCAAAGATGTGCATTCAAATCCTGGCCTGCCCCTCACTCTCTGGGTGCCCCAGGAGTGAATCAGTCTCTCGAGCTCCATTTTTGCATCAGAACCTCGGGGACCACACTACCTACTTCCCACTTATTGCCAGGATGGATTAACATCACATTCAGGAAGCGCCCTGGGCCAGTGCCTGCAGTGGGTACAGGAGCTCAGGAGCATTTAGTCCCCTCCTCCCTTGAGACTGGCTGCAACCTGCGAGGAAGGAGGAAGAAGGCAGAGGAAAGAATTAATTTGTCAGACCCGTGAAGCCCGCAGGCGCGGGGTTCGCATCCCTGCAGTGATCCGGTGTGAGTGTGCGGGTCGCGGCTCCATTCCCCGAGGATGCAGCTTTCACTCTTAGAGAATCGGACTGACAGTAAAAACATGCGTGGTGGCCTTGCATGCTTTGAGCCGTCCTGCTTCTGTCCTGGGATTTAAAAATCCTCATCTGCAGCACCTTCTCCCACAAAACATATTAGGTTTTAACTGTTGAGTTTCGAGTGGGGAAGATTGCCTCATTGATCATCTGACAACACGCCCTTGCCTTTTCCCTCTCTACCCCATCTTACTTCAGGAAGTGGGTTTGCCTTTTTTATTTTTTATTTTATTTTTATTTTATTATTTTTTTCCCTTTAACATCTTGGAGTATAATTGCTTTACAATGGTGTGTTAGTTTCTGCTGTATAACAAAGTGAATCAGCTATATCTATACATATATCCCCATATCCCCTCCCTCTTGCGTCTCCCTCCCATGCTCCCTATCCCACCCCTCTAGGTGGACACAAAGCAGTGACCTGATCACCCTGTGCTATGCAGCTGCTTCCCACTAGCTATCTATTTTACGTTTGGTAGTGTATATATGTCAATGCTACTCTCTCACTTCGTCCCAGCTTACCCTTCCCCCTCCCTGTGTCCTCAAGTCCATTCTCTACGTCTGTGTCTTTATTCCTGTCCTGCCCCTAGGTCCATCAGAACCATTTTTTTTTTTAGATTCCATATATATGTGTTAGCATACGATATTTGTTTTTCTCTTTCTGACTTACTTCACTCTGCATGACAGACTCTAAGTCCATCCACCTCACTACAAATAACTCAATTTCGTTTCTTTTTATGACTGAGTAATATTCCATTGTATATACGTGCTGTATCTTTTTTATCCATTCATCTGTTGATGGACACTTAGGTTGCTTCCATGTCCTGGCTATTGTAAATAGAGCTGCAGTGAACATTGTGGTACATCGCTCTTTTTGAGTTATGGTTTTCTCAGGGTATATGCCCAGGAGTGGGATTGCTGGGTCATATGGTAGTTCTATTTTTAGTTTTTTAAGGACCCTCCATACTGTTCTCCATAGTGGCTGTATCAATTTACATTCCCACCAACAGTGCAAGAGGGTTCCCTTTTCTCCACACCCTCTCCATCATTTATTGTTTGTAGATTTTTTGATGATGGCCATTCTGACCAGTGTAAGGTGATACCTCATTGTAGTTTTGATTTGAATTTCTCTAATGATAAGTGATGTTGAGCATCTTTTCATGTGTTTGTTGGCAATCTGTATATCTTCTTTGGAGAAATGTCTATTTAGGTCTTCTACCCATTTTTGGATTGGATTGTTTGTTTTTTAGATATTGAGCTGCATGAGCTGCTTGTATATTTTGGAGATTAATCCTTTGTCCATTGCTTCGTTTGCAAATATTTTCTCCCATTCTGAGGGTTGTCTTTTCATCTTGTTTATGGTTTCCTTTGCTGTGCAAAAAGCTTTTAAGCTTTATTAGGTTCCATTTGTTTATTTTTGTTTTTATTTCCATTTCTCTAGGAGGTGGGTCAAAAAGGATCTTGCTGTGATTTATGTCATAGAGTGTTCTGCCTATGTTTTCCTCTAAGAGTTTTATAGTGTCTGGCCTTACATGTAGGTCTTTAATCCATTTTGAGTTTATTTCTGTGTATGGTGTTAGGAAGTGTTCTCATTTCATCCTTTTACATGTAGCTGTCCAGTTTTCCCAGCACCACTTATTGAAGAGGCAGTCTTTCCTCCATTGTATATTCTTGCCTCCTTTATCAAAGATAAGGTGACCATATGTGCGTGGGTTTATCTCTGGGCTTTCTATCCTGTTCCCTTGATCTATATTTCTGTTTTTGTGCCAGTACCATACTGTCTTGATTACTGTAGCTTTGTAGTATAGTCTGAAGTCAGGGAGCCTGATTCCTCCAGCTCCATTTTTCTTTCTCAAGATTGCTTTGGCTATTCAGGGTCTTTTGTGTTTCCATACACATTGTGCAATTTTTTGTTCTAGTTCTGTGAAAAATGCCCTTGGTAGTTTGATAGGGACTGCATTGAATCTGTAGATTGCTTTGGGTAGTAGAGTCATTTTCACAATGTTGATTCTTCCAATCCAAGAACATGGTATATCTCTCCATCTGTTTGTATCATCTTTAATTTCTTTCATCAGTGTCTTATAGTTTTCTGCATACAGGTCTTTTGTCTCCCTAGGTAGGTTTATTCCTAGGTATTTTATTCTTTTTCTTGCAATGGTAAATGGGAGTGTTTCCTTAATTTCTCTTTCATATTTTTCCTCATTAGTTTATAGGAATGCAAGAGATTTCTGTGCATTAATTTTATATCCTACTACTCTACCAAATTCATTGATTAGCTCTACTAGTTTTCTGGTAGCATCTTTAGGATTCTCTATGTATAGTATCATGTCATCTTCTTCTTTTCTGATTTGGATTCATTTTATTTCTCTTTCTTCTCTGATTGCTGTGGCTAAAACTTCCAAACCTATGTTGAATAATAGTGGTGAGAGTGGGCAGCCTTGTCTTATTCCTGATCTTAGAGGAAATGGTTTCAGTTTTTCACCATTGAGAATGATGTTGGCTGTGGGTTTGTCATATATGGTCTTTATTATGTTGAGGTAGGTTCCCTCTATGCCTACTTTCTGGAGAGTTTTTATCATAAATGGGTGTTGAATTTTGTTGAAAGCTTTTTCTGCATCTATTGAGATTATCATATGGTTTTTATCCTTCATTCTGTTAATATGATGTATCACATTGATTGATTTGCGTATATTGAAGAATTCTTGCATTCTTGGGATAAACCGCACTTGATCATGGTGTATGATCCTTTTAATGTGCTGTTGGATTCTGTTTGCTCGTATTTTGTTGAGGATTTTTGCATCTATGTTCATCAGAGATATTGGCATGTAGTTTTCTTTTTTTGTGACTTCTTTGTCTAGTTTTGGTATCAGGATGATGGTGGCCTTGTAGAATGAGTTTGGAAGTGTTACTCCCTCTGCTATATTTTGGAAGAGTTTGAGAAGGATAGGTGTTAGCTCTTCTCTAAATATTTGATAAAATACACCTGTGAAGCCATCTGGTCCTGGGCTTTTGTTTGTTGGAAGATTTTAAATCACAGTTTCAATTTCAGTGCTTGTGATTCGTCTGTTTTTATTTTCTATTTCTTCCTGGTTCAGTCTTGGAAGGTTGTGCTTTTCTAAGGATTTGTCCATTTCTTCCAGGTTGTCCATTTTATTGGCATATAGTTGCTTGTAGTAATCTCTCATGATCCTTTGTATTTCTGCAGTGTCAATTGTTACTTCTTTTTCATTTCTAATTCTGTTGATTTGAGTCTTCTCCCTTTTTTTCTTGATGAGTCTGGCTGATGGTTTATCAATTTTGTTTATCTTCTCAAAGAACCAGCTTTTAGGTTTATTGATCTTTGCTACTGTTTCCTTCATTTCTTTTTCATTTATTTCTGATCTTTATGATTTCTTTCCTTCTTCTAACTTTGGGTTTTTTTTTGTTCTTCTTTCTCTAATTGCTTTAGGTGTAAGGTTAGGTTGTTTATTTGAGATTTTTCTTGTTTCTTGAGGTAGGATTGTATTGCTATAAACTTCCCTCTTAGAACTGCTTTTGCTGCATCCCATAGGTTTTGGGTTGTTGTGTTTTCATTGTCATTTGTTTCTAGGTGTTTTTTGATTTCCTCTTTGATTTCTTCGGTGATTTCTTGGTTATTTAGTAGCGTATTGTTTAGCCTCCATGTGTTTGTATTTTTTACAGTTTTTTTTCCTATAATTGATATCTAGTCTCATAGCGTTGTGGTCGGAAAAGATACTTGACACGATTTCAGTTTTCTTAAATTTACCAAGGCTTGATTTGTGACCCAAAATATGGTCTATCCTGGAGAATGTTCCATGAGCACTTGAGAAGAAAGTGTATTCTGTTGGTTTTGGATGGAATGTCCTATAAATATCAATTAAGTCCATCTTGTTTAATGTGTCATTTAAAGCTTGTGTTTCCTTATTTATTTTCATTTTGGATGATCTGTCCATTGGTGAAAGTGGGGTGTTAAAGTCCCCTACTATGATTGTGTTACTGTCGATTTCCCCTTCTATGGCTGTTAGCATTTGCCTTATGTGTTGACGTGCTCCTATGTTGGGTGCATAAATATTTACAATTGTTATATCTTCTTCTTGAATTGATCCCTTGATCATTATGTAGTGTCCTTCTTTGTCTCTTGTAATAGTCTTTGTTGTAAAGTCTATTTTGTCTGATATGAGGATTGCTACTCCAGGTTTCTTTTGATTTCCATTTGCATGGAATATGTTTTTCCATCCCCTCACTTTCAGTCTGTATGTGTCCCTAGGTCTGAAGTGGGTCTCTTGTAGACAGCATATGTATGGGTCTTGTTTTTGTATCCATTCATCCAGTCTGTGTCTTTTGGTGGGAGCATTTAATCCATTTACATTTAAGGTAATTATCGATATGTATGTTCCTATTACCATTTTCTTAATTGTTTTGGGGTTTTTTTTGTAGGTTTTTTCCTTCTCTTGTGTTTCCTGCCTAAAGAAGTTCCTTTAGCATTTGTTGTAAAGCTGGTTTCGTGGTGCTGAATTCTCTTAACTTTTGCTTATCTGTAAAGGTTTTAATTTCTCCATCTAATCTGAATGAGATCCTTGCTGGGTAGAGTAATCTTGATTGTAGGTTTTTCCCTTTCATCACTTTAAATATGTCCTGCCATTCCCTTCTGGCTTGCAGAGTTTCTGCTGAAAAATCAGCTGTTAGCCTTATGGGGATTCCCTTATATGTTGTTGCTTTTCTCTTGATGCTTTTAATATTTTTTCTTTGTATTTAATTTTTGATAGTTTCATTAATACGTGTCTTGGTGTGTTTCTCTTTGGGTTTATCCTGTATGGTACTCTCTGTGCTTCCTGGACTTGATTGACTATTTCCTTTCCCATGTTAGGGAAGTTTTTGACAATAATCTCTTCAAATATTTTCTCAGCCCCTTTCTTTTTCTTTTCTTCTTCTGGGACCCCTATAATTCGAATGTTGGTGCATTTAATGTTGTCCCAGAGGTCTCTGAGACTGTCCTGAATTCTTTTCATTCTTTTTTCTTTATTCTGCTCTCTGGCAGTTATTTCCACCATTTTATCTTCCAGCTCAGTTATCCGTTCTCCTGCCTCAGTTATTCTGCTATTGATTCCTTCTAGAATATTTTTAATTTCAGTAATTGTGTTATTCATCACTGTTTGTTTGCTCTTTAGTTCTTCTAGATTCTTGTTAAATGTTTCTTGTATTTTCTCCATGCTGTTTCTGAGATTTTGGATCATCTTTACTATCATTACTCTGAATTCTTTTTCAGGTAGGTTGCCTATTTCATCTTCATTTATTTGGTCTTGTAGGTTTTTGCTTACTTCGTTTGCTCCTTCGTCTGCAACATGTCTTTTTGTTGTTTCATTTTTTTTTCCTCTTTTTGATGGGTGGTGCTGTATTACTGTCTTACTGGTTGTTTGGCCTGAGACGTCCAGCACTGGAGTTTGTAGGCAGTTGGATAGAGCTGGGTCTTGGTGCTGAGATGAGGACCTCCGGGAGGCCTCATTCCGATTAATATTCCCTGGCATCTGAGGTTCTCTGTTAGTCCAGCGGTTTGGACTCAGAGCTCCCACCACAGGAGCTTGGGCCCAACCTCCGGCCTGGGAAACAAGGTCTCGCAAGCTTCGTGGCATGGTAAAAACAAGAAAGAAACAAAGGAGCAGTACAATATCAAAGAATAAAAATCAAAATAAGGGCTTCCCTTGTGGCGCAGTGGTTAAGAATCTGCCTGCCAATGCAAGGAACACGGGTTCGAGCCCTGGCCTGGGAAGATCTCACATGCTGTGGAGCAACTAAGCCTGTGTGCCACAGCTACTCAGCCTGAGCTCTAGAGCCCGCAAGCCACAACTACTGAGCACACATGCCACAACTACTGAAGCCTGCACACCTAGAGCCCGTGCTCCACAACAAGAGAAGCCACAACAATGAGTAGCCCGTGCACCGCAACAAAGAGTAGCCCTGGCTCACCACAAATAGAGAAAGCCCGCGCACAGCAACAAAGACCCAACACAGCCAAAAATAAAAAATAAAATAAAAAAATAAATTTATTAAAAAAATCAAAATAAAATTAGAAAGATAAAATATATATTAGGAAAAATAAAACTGTAATTGAAACAACTGCAACAAGGTAAAATAAAACCAGAACAGGAAAAAAAAAAAAAAAAGGTGGGGGGAACAAGCCAAAAGGAGAGAACAATAACAAAGTATAAAGAATAAAATAAAATTAGAAAAATAAAAGATTTATTAGGAAAAATAAAAATACAAAAGAATCGACAACAATTAATCAACAAGGTAAAACCAAACCCCAATCTAAAAGAGGAAAAAAGAAAAGAAAGGAAAAAAAAAAAACAAACCTTGGGTATGGGGGTGGAGTTTAGGCAGGGGTGGAACTTAGGCAGGGGTGGGGTTTAGGGTGGGGCAGGACCTAGGTGGGTGGGGGGGGGTGACGTTTGAGCGTGGGGCGGGGCCTCTGTTTAGGACCTGCAAGGAAGGCAGAGAGGCAGCATGTGGAAAGGCGGGCCTCCGGAGTGTGGAGTTCAGGAGTGTGGGGGTAGGCCCCTGAGTGAGGGTGTGTGGGTGGGGTTTAGGCCCAGTGCAGTTGGAGGGGGTCTCAGAGGGGGTCTCTGAGTGTAGAGGTAGGGCCCTGGGTGGGGGTGTAGGGGCGGGGCTTGGGTTCTGCATGGCAGGAGGGAGGCTCCGAGGGCAGAATATTAGGGCCAGGAGCCCAGCAGGCTCCCTGGTGCCTAAGTGGACAGGGAAAGCACTGGCCACGTTCCCTTCAGTTCCTTTGTGCCCCTCCCCCACTGTCTCCCCCATTGCCGCTGGACCCCTAACTGTGGGTGGGTCCCTCTGGGTGTAGGAACTCCTCCCCTCCCCCAGCCACCACTCAGGGGTCCCCTCCCGGAGGTCTGGCCTTTACTTTTGCTCCCCCTTCCCTCCCTCCCACCCCCTCAGGACCCGTGCGGGTGGAGGGGGCCTCGGTGGGCAGAGGATCAGGCCCGGGATCTCAGCAGGTTCCTGGGGGCCCAACTGGGCAGGGGAAACCTGGCCACGCTCCCTTTTGATCCTCTGCCCTCCCAATGGTTCCCCAATTTCCCCCTTCCGCGGGGGATCCTTTCCCCTCCCCCAGCCGCCCCCTGGCCTCCACTTCTCCTCCCCCTTAACCTCCCCCCCCACCCCCCACATCCTACACGGTCGCTGGGGGGTTCCTCCCGTCCCCTTAGGAGTCCATGGTCCCCCACCGGTGCCTGGTAGGTGCCCTAGTTGTGAGGAGACGCGAATTTCACGTCCTCCTAGTACACCGTCTTGACTCCGCTCCTCTGCCTTTTTTATTATTTTGATCATTTTATAGCAGAAGTATTCATGAGATGCCTGGCATTCACTGATTTGTTTGACCTGTGGCCTTTTAATTTATTTATGGTTTGGTTAAAATTCTGTAAAATTAAAAATATAAAAAATCTTTAAATTAATGTCAGAATTCCTCCCTCAGCAAGCTTCTCCCCTCCCAGCCAAAAACACGATGTTGAAACAGAATTGGACAAGAGGCACCGATGGGGAGAGAAGAGCAACAAGGGCTGCCTCTTCCCTCTCCACCTACTTGGTGTGAATTTTCATGCAGGCTCTGTCAGTGGGGATATGTTTCTAAGTACATTTGCTACAGGCACATGCATGCATCTGGGGACAGAATTGGAGGGAGACAGAGGTAAACAATATGAAGAGAGCATGAAATGCAAGAGAAACCAAAACAAACACACATTTTGAGTGGCAAATCAATTTTTTGTAACTAAAAATGCTTTAAAAAGACAGTTTTTATGAGTTCAAACGGAAAGGAGAGCACCTTTCTTCTGAGAAAATTTTACATGTAATTTGAGGTGTGGAGCTGTGGACACCAAAGTGGGCTTTATCTTCCACTTCATTCCTCAACTCTGTCTCAGCCCACAGAGCCTGTGTGAGCCAGTGCCGTGTGTCTCTCTGGCTCCTGGCAGAGCAATGGAATACGACAGCGGGTCAGGGAGATCAGGGCCCATTTTAAATAGACGGATGGAATTTGAGATGCAGACGATTAAAAGCTAAGAAGCTGAGGTGAACCAGTTACTCCGTTGATGGGTCACAGCAGCCTGTTTCCTCAACCACAGTAGACATCAAGCTACCTGTGGCCAGGATTCATACCTGGTACATCGTGAGTGTTTGCACAGCACCCCTGGCCCTTGAAAAGATCTTTTCTTGTGTAAATACTTTTAACCTTCAGATTTTATTGCATAACATCTTTGCTATATATAGTGTGTGTATAAGCAAAATGTCAAATATTGAATATATACATGTGCATGCACACACTCACAGTGAAGAGAGAGAGAGAGAGAGAGAGAGAGAGAAGCGCTTAAACACAGAGCCCAGAAATTTGCATAGAATTCAGTTGGCCAGAGGAGTTAGTCTCTAAAAGTTTGTGAATGGACTATCGATAAAACTAACATTTGCTTTCGAGAAATTTACTGTGGTGATAGATGGATTAATTATCTAAGAATTTGGTAGTATTGGGGTTGGTGATTAGAAGCAGAAAGGATAGTTTGGAAGCTCTTGGAAATTGTCTGGGTGAGAAACAAGGAGAGCTTACGCAGCACCAGGAACAGACGTGAATTAACCTGTTGGAGAGACATTGAAGAAGTTGGGTGACTGTGACATGGCAGGTCCCCATGCGAGGGGATGAAAGGAAGGAGTCTAGAAACGCCATGTCTGTCTATCCATCTCTGAGTCAGGACCTCATTAAAAGTACCACACCCAGTTATTTATAGTGTTGGAAAGTCCTCCAGAGAAACGCTCTGTGTCCTCCAGCCTCTGCTGTCCTAATGTTCCTCATACTGTCTGTTCCCACAGGTGATAGCACTTCTTCCTTACAGGTAATTGGTGTGAAGGCTCTGGTTTTATATAAAAGTAAGAGGGCAGCCTTTCACATTGAATATACTCTGTTTAAGATGGAATTTGGTTTCACTTTATGAGATCAGCTGAATTATCTCGGAAGGAGAGAAGATGGCCTCCTCATCTTTGGGATGGGGAGATGGTGCTTTGGAGCACACAGAAGATCCTAACTGTAGCCCCCAAGCTCTCCAGGGATGGCAGGACCTAAGGAGTGTCAGCATGAATGTCTTTGAAGACTGGGCAGTAAGCACTGTGGTTTGGGGATTAGAGGAAAAGAGCCCCAGTGGTCCAGCTTGTGGTCAGTGGGGTGAGCACTTGAGAGGGACCAACTTGTGGTTTTCCTGAGCCAGACTTCTTTCTTATTTTCTTGATGTCATATAAGAAAATCTCTGGGTTCTCTATGATCCAATAGATGGGGTGAGGGAGCCCCAGTAAGGACTGATATTGGATGGACATCTTACTGATGTTGGTAAATGGAAGCTGGGAGCCAGGCTTAACTTGTTTTAAAGAATAAAGAAATATGGTGATTCATCTACTCAAATACTGTGGGCCGCAAATACCTGTTACAATGATTAAAATGCAGGGCTCTGCACTTTTATTGGGCAAATTTTTTAGAGGTGTTTACTATAGCTGATTTAATTGGATTTACCTCACTGTGAAATTCTCAGCTTCCTGGGCTGGCTGATGCTAGAGTGGAAATCTACTACTGTCAGTGCTGTCAGTGGCTTGGGAAATACAAGATATGTTGTGGATAATTTTTTTGACCCTTGTTAAAGGTGTATATGCCTCTAAGATCAGTTCTTTATGAGCCTCATCCATGGTAATTCCACGCCTGTTACACCATTCTGAAGATTAACATTGGTCATCCCTACATTGGTATAATTCCCGTGCTGAGAAGTGCAAAGGGAACAGGATGGGACTCATCGTTGGAGGTGAGGATGAGCCCACACGTGAGTCTGAAGCATATTTTGAGCCTAAGTGCAGGTCATTGAACAGAACAGCCACACGTTATCCAGTGAAACCTGAACGGCCAAACCCAGGACACCAGGACACTCAAGATGCAGGGGTGGCTTAGCGTACATGCACGCTGAGGGCACTGCCACGTTTCCTTCACCTTGTCTTAGGAACGCCTCCCATTTGCTCTCTCTGAGAACATCTGGGGTTGCAAGAGACAAATCTGAGCGTGCCCTGTTCCCCTTGGAAATTACTCTCTTTTAAGAATTCCCCTTTTGCGTGTCTTCTGTATCTTTAAACCAGCACCTAATTTCATTAAGTCAAGAAGTGCCTTTTATACCTCATTATCTATGGAGGGTCTGATATGTTTAGGACATTCCTGTGGAACTGATGAAACACAGAGTCTGTTTGTAAATGTTTGAGAGACTGCCCTCCCCATCATAAACTTGTGGCCTGATTGTATGAAGGACTTTCATTTAAAGAGCTCATTTCAGCCTTACCTTGTCTTGTATGGTTAGTATGATCACCTCTGCGGAAGAGGAAAGCTACTTTCAGATCAGAAATAAACAGGAAACATTTTCTCTCTCTCTCTCTCTTTTTTTTTTACTGAAAGAAAAAAACGTTTGACAACCCCTTTTCCCTTTAATTCTTTAACTAAGATGTAGTAAGATGTGGCCTTACCCTGTGGAATGCTGGGTTAAACCTTCCTTTCAAAAAAAATTTTTTTTCTAATTGCCCTTGTGATTTCTTCTTTGACCCATTGGTTATTTATAAGTGCTTTTTTTTTTTAAACATCTTTATTGAAGTATAATTGCCTTACAATGGTGTGTTAGCTTCTGCTTTATAACAAAGTGAATCAGTTATACATATACAATATGTTCCCATTTCTCTTCCCTCTTGCATCTCCCTCCCTCCCACCCTCCCCATCCCACCCCTCTAGGTGGTCACAAAGCACTGAGCTGATCTCCTTGTGCTATGCGGCTGCTTCCCACTAGCTATCTATTTTACATTTGGTAGTGTATATATGTCCATGACACTCTCTCACCCTGTCACATCTCACCCCACCCCCTCCCCATATCCTCAAGTCCATTCTCTAGTAGGTCTGTGTCTTTATTCCCGTCTTGCCACTAGGTTCTTCATGGCCTTTTTTTTTTTTTCCCTTAGATTCCGTATATATGTGTTAGCATACTGTATTTGTTTTTCTCTTTCTGACTTACTTCACTCTGTATGACAGACTCTAACTCCATCCACCTCATTACAAATACCTCCATTTCATTTCTTTTTATGGCTGAGTAATATTCCATTGTATATATGTGCCACATCTTCTTTATCCATTCATCTGTCGATGGACATTTAGGTTGCTTCCATGTCCTGGCTACTGTAAATAGAGCTGCAGTGAACATTTTGGTACATGACTCTTTTTGACCTATGGTTTTCTCAGGGTATATGCCCAGTAGTGGGATTGCTGGGTCGTATGGTAGTTCTATTTGTAGTTTTTTAAGGAACCTCCATACTGTTCTCCATAGTGGCTGTATCAATTTACATTCCCACCAACAGTGCAAGAGGGTTCCCTTTCCTCCACACCCTCTCCAGCATTTATTGTTTCTAGATTTTTTGATGATGGCCATTCTGACCGGTGTGAGATGATATCTCATTGTAGTTTTGATTTGCATTTCTCTAATGATTAATGATGTTGAGCATTCTTTCATGTGTCTGTAGGCCATCTGTATATCTTCTTTGGAGAAATGTCTATTTAGATCTTCTGCCCATTTTTGGATTGGGTTGTTCGTTTTTTTGTTATTGAGCTGCATGAGCTGCTTGTAAATCTTGGAGATTAATCCTTTGTCAGTTGCTTCATTTGCAAATATTTTCTCCCATTCTGAGGGTTGTCTTTTGGTCTTGTTTATGGTTTCCTTTGCTGTGCAAAAGCTTTTAAGTTTCATTAGGTCCCATTTGTTTATTTGTGTTCTTATTTCCATTTCTCTGGGAGCTGGGTCAAAAAGAATCTTGCTGTGATGTATGTCATAGAGTGTTCTGCCTATGTTTTCCTCTAAGAGTTTGATAGTGTCTGCCCTTACACTTAGGTCTTTAATCCATTTTGAGTTTATTTTTGTGCATGGTGTCAGGGAGTGTTCTAATTTCATACTTTTACATGTATCTGTCCAATTTTCCCAGGACCACTTATTGAAGAGGCTGTCTTTTCTCCACTGTATATGCTTGCCTCCTTTATCAAAGATAAGGTGACCATATGTGTGTGGGTTTATCTCTGGGCTTTCTATCCTGTTCCATTGATCTATATTTCTGTTTTTGTGCCAGTACCAAACTGTCTTGATTACTGAAGCTTTGTAATATAGACTGAAGTCAGGGAGCCTGATTCCCCCAGCTCCATTTTTCGTTCTCAAGATTGCTTTGGCTATTCAGGGTCTTTTGTGTTTCCATACAAATTGTGAAATTTTTTGTTCTAGTTCTGTGAAAAATGCCAGTGGTAGTTTGATAGGGATTGCATTGAATCTGTAGATTGCTTTGGGTAGTAGAGTCATTTTCACAATGTTGATTCTTCCAATCCAGGAACATGGTATATCTCTCCATCTATTTGTATCATCTTTAATTTCTTTCATCAGTGTCTTATAATTTTCTGCATACAGGTCTTTTGTCTCCTTAGGTAGGTTTATTCCTAGATATTTTATTCTTTTTGTTGCAGTGGTAAATGGGAGTGTTTTCTTAATTTCACTTTCAGATTTTTCGTCATTAGTGTATAGAAATGCAAGAGATTTCTGTGCATTAATTTTGTATCCTGCTACTTTACCAAATTCATTGATTAGCTCTAGGAGTTTTCTGGTGGCAGTTTTAGGATTCTCTATGTATAGTATCATGTCATCTGCAAATAGTGACAGCTTTACTTCTTCTTTTCCGATTTGGATTCCTTTTATTTCTTTGTCTTCTCTGATTGCTGTGGCTAACACTTCCAAAACTATGTTGAATAATAGTGGTGAGAGTGGGCAACCTTGTCTTGTTCCTGATCTTAGTGGAAATGGTTTCAGTTTTTCACCATTGAGGACAATGTTGGCTGTGGGTTTGTCATATATGGCCTTTATTATGTTGAGGAAAGTTCCCTCTATGCCTACTTTCTGCAGGGCTTTTATCATAAATGGGTGTTGAATTTTGTCGAAAGCTTTCTCTGCATCTATTGAGATGATCATATGGTTTTTCTCCTTCAATTTGTTAATATGGTGTATCACACTGATTGATTTGCATATATTGAAGAATCCTTGCATTCCTGGGATAAACCCCACTTGATCATGGTGTATGATCCTTTTAATGTGCTGTTGGATTCTGTTTGCTAGTATTTTGTTGAGGATTTTTGCATCTATGTTCATCAGTGATATTGGCCTGTAGTTTTCTTTCTTTGTGACATCTTTGTCTGGTTTTGGTATCAGGGTGATGGTGGCCTCATAGAATGAGTTTGGGAGTGTTCCTCCCTCTGCAATATTTTGGAAGAGTTTGAGAAGGATAGGTGTTAGCTCTTCTCTAAATGTTTGATAGAATTCACCTGTGAAGCCATCTGGTCCTGGGCTTTTGTTTGTTGGAAGGTTTTTAATCACAGTTTCAATTTCAGTGCTTGTGATTGGTCTGTTCATATTTTCTATTTCTTCCTGGTTCGGTCTCGGCAGTTTGTGCATTTCTAAGAATCTGTCCATTTCTTCCAGGTTGTCCATTTTATTGGCATAGAGTTGCTTGTAGTAATCTCTCATGATCTTTTGTATTTCTGCAG
Source organism: Balaenoptera acutorostrata (assembly GCF_949987535.1). Taxonomy (NCBI): domain Eukaryota; kingdom Metazoa; phylum Chordata; class Mammalia; order Artiodactyla; family Balaenopteridae; genus Balaenoptera; species Balaenoptera acutorostrata. The sequence continues at coordinate 39,978,214 of NC_080078.1, forward strand.
TGTCAGTGGTTACTTCTCCTTTTTCATTTCTAATTCTATTGATCTGAGTCTTCTCCCTTTTTCTCTTGATGAGTCTGGCTAATGGTTTATCAATTTTGTTTATCTTCTCAAAGAACCAGCTTTTAGTTTCATTGATTTTTGCTATTGTTTCCTTCATTTCTTTTTCATTAATTTCTGACCTGATCTTTATAATTTCTTTCCTTCTGCTGGCTTTGGGGTTTTTTTGTTCTTCTTTCTCTAATTGCTTTAGGTGCAAGGTTAGGTTGTTTATTCGAGATGTTTCCTGTTTCTTGAGGTAGGCTTGTATTGCTATAAACTTCCCTCTTAGCACTGCTTTTGCTGTGTCCCATAGGTTTTGGGTCATCGTGTCTCCATTGTCATTTGTTTCTAGGTATTTTTTGATTTCCCCTTTGATTTCTTCAGTAATCACTTCGTTATTAAGTAATGTATTGTGTAGCCTCCATGTGTTTGTATTTTTTACAGATCTTTTCCTGTAATTGATATCTAGTCTCATAGCGTTGTGGTCGGAGAAGATACTTGATACGATTTCAATTTTCTTAAATTTACCAAGGCTTGATTTGTGACCCAAGATATGATCTATCCTGGAGAATGTTCCATGAGCACTTGAGAAAAATGTGTATTCTGTTGTTTTGGGGTGGAATGTCCTATAAATATCAATTAAGTCCATCTTGTTTAATGTATCATTTAAAGCTTGTGTTTCCTTATTTATTTTCATTTTGGATGATCTGTCCATTGGTGAAAGTGGGGTGTTAAAGTCCCCTACTATGATTGTGTTGCTGTCGATTTCCCCTTTTATGGCTGTTAGTATTTGCCTTATGTATTGAGGTGCTCCTATGTTGGGTGCATAAATATTTACAATTGTTATACCTTCCTCTTGGATCGATCCCTTGATCATTATACAGTGTCCTTCTTTGTCTCTTGTAATAGTCTTTATTTTAAAGTCTATTTTGTCTGATATGAGAATTGCTACTCCAGGTTTCTTTTGATTTCCATTTGCATGGAATATGTTTTTCCATCCCCTCACTTTCAGTCTGTATGTGTCTCTAGGTCTGAAGTGGGTCTCTTGTAGACAGCATATATATGGGTCTTGTTTTTGTATCCATTCAGCCAGCCTGTGTCTTTTGGTGGGAGCATTTAATCCATTTACATTCAAGGTAATTATCGATATGTATGTTCCTATTCCCATGTTCTTAAATGTTTTGGGTTTGTTATTGTAGGTGTTTTCCTTCTGTTGTGTTTCTTGCCTAGAGAAGTTCCTTTAGCATTTGTTGTAAAGCTGGTGTGGTGATGCTGAACTCTCTCAGCTTTTGCTTGTCTGTAAAGGTTTTAATTTCTCCATCGAATCTGAATGAGATCCTTGCTGGGTAGAGTAATCTTGGTTGTAGGTTTTTCTCCTTCATCACTTTAAGTATATCCTGCCACTCCCTTCTGGCTTGCAGAGTTTCTGCTGAAAGATCAGCTGTTAACCTTATGGGGGTTCCCTTGTGTGTTATTTGTTGTTTTTCCCTTGCTGCCTTTAATATGTTTTCCTTATATTTAATTTTTGACAGTTTGATTAATATGTGTCTTGGCGTGTTTCTCCTTGGGTTTATCCTGTATGGGACTCTCTGTGCTTCCAGGACTTGATTAACTATTTCCTTTCCCATATTAGGGAAGTTTTCAACTATATCTCTTCAAATATTTTCTCAGTCCCTTTCTTTTTCTCTTCTTCTTCTGGGACCCCTATAATTCGAATGTTGGTGCGTTTAATGTTGTCCCAGAGGTCCCTGAGACTGTCCTCAGTTCTTTTCATTCTTTTTTCTTTATCCTGCTCTGTAGTAGTTATTTCCACCATTTTATCTTCCAGGTCACTTATCCTTTCTTCTGCCTCAGTTATTCTACTATTGATCCCATCTAGAGTATTTTTAATTTCATTTATTGTGTTTTTCATCATTGCTTGGTTCCTCTTTAGTTCTTCTACGTCCTTGTTAAATGTTTCTTACATTTTGTCTATTCTATTTCCAAGATTTTGGATCATCCTTACTATCATTATTCTGAATTCTTTTTCAGGTAGACTACCTATTTCCTCTTCATTTGTTAGGTCTGGTGTGTTTTGACCCTGCTCCTTCATCTGCTGTGTGTTTTTCTGTCGTCTCATTTTGCTTATCTTACTGTGTTTGGGGTCTCCTTTTCACAGGCTGCAGGTTCATAGTTCCCATTGTTTTTGGTATCTGTCCCCAGGGGCTAAGGTTGGTTCAGTGGGTTGTGTAGGCTTCCTGGTGGAGGGAACTAGTGCCTGAGCTCTGGTGGATGAGGCTGGATCTTGTCTTTCTGGTGGGCACGTCCACGTCTGGTGGTGTATTATGGGGTGTCTGTGGCCTTATTATGATTTTAGGCAGCCTCTCTGCTAATGGATGGGGTTGTGTTCCTGTCTAGCTAGTTGTTTGGCATAGGGTGTCCAGCACTGTAGCTTGCTGGTCATTGAGTGAAGCTGGGTCTTGATGTTGAGATGGAGATCTCTGGGAGATTTTTGCCGTTTGGTATTATGTGGAGCTGGGAGGTCTCTTGTGGACCAGTGTTCTGAAGTTGGCTCTCCCACCTCAGAGGCACGGCCCTGTTGCCTGGCTGGAGCACCAAGAGCCTTTCGTCCACACGGCTCAGAGTAAAAGGGAGAAAAAATAGAAAGAAAGAAAGAAAGAGGCTATAATATAGTGAAGTAAAATAAAGCTATTATAAAGCAAAGCTATACGGACAAAATCTCACCCAGAAGCATATACATATACACTCACAAAAAAAAGGAAAAGGGGAAAAATTAATATATCCTTCTCCCAGAGTCCACCTCCTGAATTTGGGATGATTCGTTGTCTATTCAGGTATTCAACAGATGCAGGCACATCAAGTTGTTTGTGGAGTTTTAATCCGCTGCTTCTGAGGCTGCTGGGAGAGATTTCCCCTTCTCTTCCCTGTTCGCACAGCTCCTGGGGTTCAGCTTTGGATTTGGACCCGCCTCTGCGTGTAGGTCGCCTGAGGGCGTCTGTTCCCCGCCCAGCCAGGACGGGGTTAAAGGAGCAGCTGCTTCGGGGGCTCTGGCTCACCCAGGCCGCGGGGAGGGAGGGGTACAGAGGAGGCGGGGCGAGCCTGCGGCGGCCGAGGCCGGCGTGACGTTGCACCAGCCTGAGGCGCGCAGTGCGTTCTTCCGGGGATGTTGTCCCCGGATCCCGGGACCCTGGCAGTGGCGGGCTGCACAGGCTACCGGGAGGGGCAGTGTGGAGAGTGACCTGTGCTCACACACAGGCTTTTTGGAGGCGGCAGCAGCAGCCCCAGCGTCTCACGCCCGTCTCTGGGGTCCGCGCTGATCGCCGCAGCTCACGCCCTTCTCTGGAGTTCGTTTAGGCGGTGCTCTGAATCCCCTCTCCTTGCGCGCCGCGAAACAAAGAGGCAAGAAAAAGTCTCTTGCCTCTTCGGCAGCTGCAGACTTTTTCCCGGACTCCCTCCCAGCCAGCTGTGGTGCGCTAACCCTTTCAGGCTGTGTTCACGCCGCCAGCCCCAGTCCTCTCCCTGCGATCCAACCGAAGCCCGAGCCTCAGCTCCCAGCCCCGCCCGCCCCGGCGGGGGAGCAGACAAGCCTCTCGGGCTGGTGATTGCTGGTCGGCACTGATCCTCCGTGCGGGAACCTCTCCGCTTTGCCCTCTGCACCCCTGTGGCTGCGCTCTCCTCCGTGGCTCCAAAGCTTCCCCCCTCTGCCACCCGCAGTCTCTGTCCGCGAAGGGGCTCCTAGTGCGTGGAAACCTTTCCTCCTTCACAGCTCCCTCCCACTGGTGCAGGTGCCGTCCCTGTTCTTTTGTCTCTGTTATTTCTTTTTTCTTTTGCCCTACCCAAGTACGGGGGGAGTTTCTTGCCTTTTTGGAGGTCGGACGTTTTCTGCCAGCGTTCAGTGGGTGTTCTGTAGGAGCAGTTCCACGTGTAGATGTATTTCTACTGTATCTGTGGGAAGGAAGGTGATCTCCGCATCTTACTCTTCCGCCATCTTCTCTCCTCCCCCTATAAGTGCTTTTTAAAATTTCCTCATATTTGTAAATTTTCCAGTTTTCCTCTGTTACTGATTTCTAGTTTTATCCATTGTTGTTTTAGAAGATATTTTGTATGATTTTAATCTTTTTAAATGTTTTGAGACTTGTTTTCTGGCCTAATATATGGTCTATCCTGGAGAATGTTTCATGTGTACTTGAGAAGAATGTGTATTCTGGTGGTGTTGGGTAGAGTGTTCTGTATATACTTATCTGGCTTACTGGATTTTAGAGTGTTGTTCAAGTCCTCCATTATCCTTATTGATCTTCTGTATAGTTGTGCCATCCATTAGTGGAAATGGAGTATTAAATTCTCCAACTATTATTCTAGAACTATTTCTCCCTTCAATTATCAGTTCTTCCTTTTTATACTTTGGGGCTCTTTTGTTAGGTGTACATATGTTTATAATTGTTATCTTCTTGATGTATTGACCCTTTTATCAATATATTATATATTTCTTCATCTCTTGTAATTTTTCTTTTTACTTAATGTTGATTTTGTCTAATGTTAGTATAGCCACCCAGCTCTTCTTTGATAACAATTTTCATGAAGTATCTTTTCTATCATTTTACTTTCACACTATTTGTATTTTTGGATCTACAGTGAGTCTCTTGTAGACAGCATATAGTTTGATCATGTTATTTTATCCATTTTTTCAATGTTTGTACTTTAATTGGAAAGTTTGGTCCATTAACATTTACTAATTACTAATTAGTAATTACTAATATGAAAGGACTTCTCTCTGTCATTTCACTATTTGTTTTCTGTATATCTTATACCTATTTTGTCCTCAGTTCCCCCATTGCTTTCTTTTGTGTTTAAGTAATTTATATACTTTTTTCATAGAGGTTACTGTGGGGATTACAATTAGTAACTTCAATTTATAGCAATCTAGTTTGAATTAATACCAACTCAGTTTGTACTAATACTTTACATAAATTTTGCTTCTATACAATTTTATCCTTTCCCTTTATGTTATTATTGTCACAAATTACATCTATATACATTTTGTGCCCATTAATATAGATTTATAATGATTATTTTATGCATTTGTCTTTTAAATAATGTAGGGGAAAAAAAGAGGAGTTACACGCCAAACACATAATAAAATTCTGACTTTTGTTTTTACCCCCCCAAAAAAAAAATTTCTTTAAGAAATACACACACACACACACACAAACACACACAGTCAAACAAAAAAATGTCCAATCATCTAAATGGTAAAACTATTTGCTTAGGATCTTATGCCAGGATTTCTGAATAAAATTCTTGAGGTTCTGCACAAAGTCTTGGAATTTGTTTTGTCGAAGAGGGAGAAGATAACTCTGTCCTGGTCCAGAAGACATCTTAAACTAATGAGTGGAACTTATTTTAGGAGGCAGACTTCAATCTGATAAGTGAAAGAACTTTCTTAAAAAGATGACATGACTTCATATTCATAATACATTCTGTATCCAAAAAAAATCCCAGTTTCTAGAGCAGTCTTTATAGTATGATACTATTTTTATCAAAAGGAAAATGTGCATATACGCACAATAAAAACTTTAAGACTTAGTTTAAAATGATAATAGTGTTTTTCTTTCTTTTTATTTATCTATGTTTTCTAATATTTATCCATGAGTCTGCATTTCTTGTCTCATAAAAATAATAATGCAGGGCTTCCCTGGTGGTGCGGTGGTTAAGAATCCTCCTGCCAATGCAGGGGACACGGGTTCAAGCCCTGGTCCGGGAAGATCCCACATGCCACGGAGCAACTAAGCCCGTGTGCCACAACTACTGAGCCTGAGCTCTAGAGCCCGCAAGCCACAACAACTGAGCCCACGTGCCACAACTACTGAAGCCCGTGTACCTAGAGCCTGTGCTCCGCAACAAGAGAAGCCACCGCAATGAGAAGCCCACGCACCGCAATGAAGAGTAGCCCCCGCTCACCGCAACTAGAGAAAGCCCACGTGCAGCAACAAAGACCCAATGCAGTCAAAAATAAATAAATAAAATAAATAAATTTCTAAAATAATAATAATAATAATGCAGAAAAAAGTAAAAGGACATATTAATAGTTAGAGCTGTTCAAAGGTGGGGCAGGTTATAAGGCAATAAATCACCCATCAGCAGAGGTAATGAGCAGAAGTGAGAAGGTTAACTGACAGAAATTCCATAGAAGGAGAGCCTTTCATTTAGTTGCCACTGGGAGAAGATAGCCTCTAATCCCCAGTTCAGCCCCGAGGTCTATAACTTAGAATTCCTCTCGTGTGGGCTATATTTTTCAGAGCCAATTATAAATACTCTGACAGTCATGGCTCCTGGTCACTTGAAGAGAGTGCTAGGTTATTTTTAACCAGTGCTAAATCTCAAATATCCTCGGTATGTATTTTTTCCTATGTGAGCAAAGTGAAAAAGGTACGATTTTGTGCAGAAACTGGGCTGGTTGCATAGTAACTGTCAGTGTCCCCCAAACAGACCTGCCTCCTCCTGGTGAGATAAGCCAAGTTAGCTGCCTCTTAATGCAGATTGCTAATTTCTTGATGAAGTAAATAAAATAATTGACAAATAAAGGATAACCCAGATTTTCCTGGCACAAGCCAGTCTATCCTTTTTTTTAAACCTGAAAACATTTTAATTGGCAGTGATCCTCCTATCCAGACAGGCTTTAAAAAGAAAGGGAAGACCCCACAACAGGGCCTGTCCATAGGGGCCCTTGTTCAGCCACTCTCACTGGAACAAACACCTATCTATAGAAACGAGAAAAGCTGTTTGCAGAGGATCAAAGCAACGCTTCCTCGTGGGGCAGACAGAAGCTGAGGGGTCTCTGCAGAAGACTTTAACCATTTCGTGGGTCCCCCGAATCTCACCTTGTGAAATGAAAGGAACTCCGTGAATAGAAACCCCAACTCATAAAGCCCCATACATGAATGAAAAGACACAAAACACTGAGTACATTTTCTTCACTTTCCTCCTATTTTTTTTTTTTTCTCTCTTAGGACAGTTTGTTAGGCTTGGTAGGACCTGAAGGCCCGGCTCCATACCTGCTGCTCCTTTAGATGTTCGGCAGTCCTCTGCTGGCCCTGAGTAATCTATCAGAAATAACGTGGAGGTTGGCAGTGGCTGCTGTGCAGAACGTAGTCGGCAGAGAGGGCATCTCTCCTTAAGTAACCCCACGCTTATTCTGGGAAAATTTCATAGGAAAAAAAAATGAAGTTCAACCAACAAGAGAGAAGTTTTGCATCATAGTTTTCTTTGCCATTTTTGTTATCTTTAGGCGAGAAGGGGAGTATGGCACAGTTTTTGTTAATTACGGGATATTTGGTGGGCATCTTGTGTCTAGATTTGACATTGGGCTTTCCAACTGCACAGGGCAGTGAGGCTTCAAAGCCCACAACAAGTTTAACTATGTTCATCGATTGTCCTAAACCAGCGCTCTGAACTCAAGCCGCAGGCTCTCAGGGTATCTAAATCTTTGTGGGTGATTCGTTTTCCATTTTCCCCCTCCATATACAATGTATTGCACAGACAGTATTACAGCACAAAGGAAGGCACCCTTTTTAACCAAAGAAATATGATACCACCCTACGGTATCAATTATTTTATATCATTGTGCTTCCTTCTGGTCCTTATGTATATTACGTATGGAGCGTATGTACTTTACAGAGGTATTTGTAGAATAATCCAACTGTCGTTGGTTTTATATTCTGCTATTTTCAGTTATCTTTGTGTCATAAACACCTTTTCCCATTTCTCATGGCTGTTTGTAACTACTCTGTGACATAATATCATAGGGTATGATGTACTGTAATTTCCCAAGCCTTCTCTTACTAAACTTTTGGGTCATTTTATGGATATTCACACTGTTTTAGATATGACATAAAGACAGGCTTTGTTTACATTTTAATAAAGACACAAACTATCATTTGACTCCCTAATGGGTTACTAAAGATATTACTAGCTGTGTAATTGTTTTTGAGTGTCTTTTGTATATGATTATACCGCCATTAGCCTGTTGTGTTTAAGGCATACACTTCCTACTGATGGGCTTTCTGGGAAACTAGAATTGAAACGTGGCACCATGAGGGCCACTCAAGTCTGAAAATGAAGTTTACTTATAAAAAGCAATTTAAGAAAATCCAAAAAGACCTTGATAATTTAGAACATCTGAGTGGAGAGTGTTCAAGTTAATTGAATTTCCTGGTATTTGCTACAGCTGTAATTATTAGCTTATATTTAGAGGTTAAAAAACTATTTTCATCATATAATGTTTTAAGTCATGTATCTTGGGGTTGGTAAAGAGACTTGTTCCTTCTTTATCTTGGTTCCCAACATTGCATGTGAATGCATGGGTCTCTTTGTGTCAGGGCAGTGCCACAAAATGTCTCTCATGTGGTGAGTGTAGTCCCACTCCTTTGAGAGGGTGCCTTGCAGACTCACTTGCTGTCATTCTGAACACCCTGAGGGTGTAACATCATCCCTGCAGTTGGAGTAGAGGGGCCACAGTATGGTGAGACTTGAGGATTAGCCACAGGACCCAAGGCACCCCTTTGCATGCATGACTGTTTCAACAAAATTCCAGATATGAGTATTTGGGTCTGTACATTTGCTCTTTCCCATCACAGTATATTGCCACAAGAATTCCAGATAATCAAGGACTTCATCATTTAAGGTCTACAGAACTCCAGAACATGTAGAGACTGTGATGATCATCCAGGTGAGGAATTTGAAGCCCAGAGGAGTCATGAGTTTCCTTCAAAGATTAGGACTTGACTTGAAACCTTAGAGTCGTGATTCGTTTTTCAGTGCTCTTTCATCACCTCATGGTGGTATTTAAAGTTTTATTGCATATACTCTGGGATCTTTTTTTTGAAACAGTCAGAAGCAGTTGACAGAGCATCACTTAAAACATTCACTGATCTTATTCTTGGTTTTGCTATCAACTCGCTGGGCAGGACTGCATTAAGTAATAAAGCAAGGATATTTGATTTACTGTCATTCTTCTGTTAAATTTTTATTGTGTATCTACATTGTGTTTGGGTAGGAGCTAGGTGCTCAGAACACAGAGACAAAGATAATTTGTGAGGCAATTTGGTGTGGTAGTCAAACAGACCAGGGCTTGAATCCCAGCTCTGCCATTTATTAGCCATAAATGTAGGGAAATTACATGACTTCTCTATCTATGTAGAGAGTCACAGAATAAAGTCCAGAAGTCTAGTTTATTTCCTCTCCAGTGCTCCATATTCCTTGCCTTCTGTATTGAGAAATATTTGAGACCATGGGTCTCTGGAGGGGATGGATTCCAGTCTGCCCTATGTCACCTGAGAACATGTGATGCTTGGGTATCTCTGACGAGAGGAATGGGTAGTGTGGTGACAGAGGACCACCCTAGAGACCGAAGGATTCAGGAATACGCTTGAGTCTGTCTGTTGGGTAGCACTGGCCCCAAGGAGGGAAATTGCTTGTGGTGCCAATAAAGCTTTCCCTGGAGGTCATTTCCTGTCTGCCAAGAACTCTACAGGCCTACTGGGCTTGATGTCTTCTTGACTGAATGTAACCCGGAGACATCATCTCCTACAGAACCCCTGGGATTTTGAAAAGATTCTGCCCCAGCAACCATCCCGTGTGGCAGCTACAAGTGTGGCCACGTTCTTGACTTTCTTCTGTTCCTCTCTACATAGTTAGACAGGTCAAGAAATCTTTGAACTTTTTTAAGTTTAGGGAGGGTAGGAAGAACTTCATAATCCTTAGACATCTATTATAATTTTTCCTTCTACACCTTTTGAGAAAAACCTGCCCCACCTCTTGGTATGCAGTGCTGGTCAGTAGGGTGATGCTCCAAGCCCAGGAAAGGAGGATAGGGCCTCCTGGGATAGCAGGAACACTGGATTCTGCAACTTCCAGATTAGAAGACCAGTCACTGTGAATCAGAATGACTGGCCAAAACCCAGAGAAATAAGGGCCAAAGCAGGGTAGGCCTGACGGAGTAGGCCTAGCACTGATCCTGGAGGGGTGCACAGGTGGTTGTTCTGGATTCCAAAAGTGACTCACACAGTCCTCTTCGGAGCAATATTTGAAGATTACATAATGCTATAATTTTATAACTACGTGTGTGAGAGTGTAACTGAGAAGCTCTGTCTCGATATGTTTTTGCCACAGCCCATATTAAAATATAACCAGCAACTTCCCTCATGAAGAAACAACACACAGTAATGAGGATCATGAAATGCAGTCTCTGGGAGGGACTATCCTTTGAAGGACACTTTGCTACCCATCGTTGAACAGTGGATTCACCATGCATCTAGGGACCAAGACTCAAACCTAGAAACCATCTTACATACTCATTTTTCTCTCCCCATCTTTCAGTTAACATTCCTTCATTGATTTCCCTTACATTGTTTTTTAATAGTCCTTCCGCCCGCTCACCAGGACTACTTGCTGATCCCAAGATACCTTTTTCTTCACTCCATCCATCTCCTGACGTCTTTCATAACTTCCTTGTACACAGCTATGATAAGGACCCTTTCTTGCTAAAGAGTCTGGGTTGGATCTTGACCACAGAAGAAACTCTAAACTCCTTTGTCTAACATTTGTCCTCGTTCACCTATCCGGCCTTTGACCCCACTACTTCCCAATGCTTCCTTTACTGCACTCACATATTCCCTAAACTTCCACTAAATTTGCCTAATTTGCCCTGTGGTTTTCTGCTCCTGGGGCACCATCTTCTCCCTGTTCTTGACTTTTGAAATCCTGTCTTCAATATCCTGTCCTCCTCTATGAAACCATCTTTGATCTGCATCTCCCCTCTAATTTGGAAATAATCTCTCCTTCCTTTATACTCTCATTGTGAGTCATTTGGACATTCTCCCATGTAACCTTTTGGATGCAAGAGTCAAGAAACCAGAAAAGACACCTATGCTAAGAATATATGTTTGAGAGTTTTCAGCCTATATACAGGGTTTTAAGTCATGGGATTGGATGAGGTCACTTAGGAGGGAGTATAGACAGGCAAGTGGGCGAAGAGGAACACCAGCGTTTAGAAGTCCTCGTTGTGTCAACTTCATGGGATCATGTAAGTCTAGCACAGAGCAAGCATCAATCATTGGCCATTGAAGTGAATTGAAAATTGAGTCAGTATTTCTTTTTAAAATTTTTTTTAATTGGGGTATAGTTGTTTTACAATGTGTTAGTACAGTGAAGTGGAGTTCCCTGTGCTATACAGCAGGTTTTCATTAGTTATCTATTTTATACACATTAGTGTATATATGTCAATCCCAATTTCCCAGTTCATCCCCCCCCACCCCCACTTTCCCCCCTTGGTGTCCACATGTTTGTTCTCTACATCTGTGTCTCTATTTCTGCCTTGCAAACCGGTTTATCTGTACCATTTTTCTAGATTCCACATATATGCATTAATATACGATATTTGTTTTTCTCTTTCTGACTTACTTCACTCTGTATGACAGTATCTAGGTCCATCCACATCTCTACAAATGATCCAATTTCATTCCTTTTTATGGCTAATATTCCATTGTATGTATGTACCACATCTTCTTTATCCATTCGTCTGTTGATGGACATTTAGGTTGCTTCCATGACCTGGCTACTGTAAATAGTGCTGCAGTGAACATTGGGGTGCATGTGTCTTTTTGAATTATGGTTTTCTCTGGGTATATGCCCAGTAGTGAGATTGCTGGGTACAGATGGCCAAGAGGCACATGAAAAGCTGCTCAATATCGCTAATTATTAGAGAAATACAAATCAAAACTACAATGAGGTATCACCTCACACTGGTTAGAATGGGCATCATCAGAAAATCTATAAACAGAGACTTCCCTGGTGGCACAGTGGTTAAGAATCTGCCTGCCAATGCAGGGGACCTGGGTTCCATTCCTAGTCCAGGAAGATCCTACATACCGCAGAGCAACTAAGCCCGTGTGCCACAACTATTGAAGCCCGCACGCCTAGAGCCCGTGCTCTGCAACAAGAGAAGCCACCACAATGAGAAGCCTGTGCACCGCAACAAAGAGTAGCCCCTGCTTGCCAAAACTAGGGAAAGCCCACGCACAGCAATGAAGACCCAATGCAGCCAAAAATAAATAAATAATTAAAAGAAAAGAATATCTGCAAACAGTAAATGCTGGAGAGGGTGTGGAGAAAAGGGAACCCTCTTGCACTATTGGTGGGAATGTAGATTGATACAGCCACTATGGAGAACAGTATGGAGGTTCCTTAAAAAACTAAAAATGGAACTACCATATGACCCAGCAATCCCACTACTGGGCATATAACCAGAGAAAACCATAATTGAAAAAGTCACATGTACCCCAATGTTCATTGAAGCACTGTTTACAATAGCCAGGTCATGGAAGCAACCTAAATGTCCATCGACAGATGAATGGATAAAGAAGATGTGGTACATATATAATGGAATACCAACCATAAAAAGGAATGAAATTGGGTCATTTGTAGAGTCAGTATTTCTTGAGCATTGGAGTTTCAAACGTTTGGGGTGTCCCTGTACTAGGGATGGAAGAGGGGTCAACTATACCCTTTTCCAGAATGCTGGTCCATGAGCCATGTCTTACCCACCAACCACTGCCCTAAGGAACAGTGGGTTATTGATAGATCCCTGTATTCATTCACAAACATCTGGAGACTGCTTCTGTAGCATGCAAGTAGTGAAAGAATAGTTAATACAACAGTAAACTGATGAGATGTTGAAAGAGTGTGAGGCCTATGGGAACAGGACAGAACTCATCATACTGTGTAGTTAAACGCTACCAATGGGGCAGGAACAGCGTGGTTGTCTCTCATCTGCACTTGGAGGAGAGAGGAAACAGGCAGTAGGGGATTTGTCCAAATCAGTGTGAAGACACCATTCTCCAACGGGCTAGTGAAAAAAAAATGCCCCTTCAATCCTGATGTTCAGTCTTCCTCCAGGTTTTGAGAGGTGTCATAGTGCGGGGCTAACAGCCTGAACATTAGAGTCAGAGAGATCCGGGCTCAGTACCCAGTCTTGTCACTCATATGTCAGCTGGAGTGAATATCAAACCTTCTCGAAACTCAGGGCTGTCATGGTGGTATAACAGTACCACCCCTTGTGGTTCTAAGGTGGGATTGATTTTTATTGTTTTTGATGTTGTTTCTATTCCCTTTACATCAGGTGTAGCAAGAGGAGTGGAAAATGAGTTAGACACTCTCTTAGCTCTCAAGGGTGTGCTTTTCTCTACAAGTTGAAAATTACCTAAAATCTGCGAAAGTGAAAAGAAGAACTTGTAGCTCTTTTGAGTGGATGGAGGAGTGAGGAGCCTTTTTCCTTACACTCAGGCACACTGAGTGCTGACTAATAGAAATTTTATGATGTTTGTATGTGAAGTTAAATGAGTGATGACTCAGGAAGCCACGGTGAATGAGTGATTGTGAACCAGGCAAAATATTTCTGTGTACTCCTTCCTAGTTTTTTATTAAATGAGTCACAGAAAGGAAATATGAAACTGACTCCATAGAAGCCAATCTGTTAAATAAAAAACCCAACCCAAAGCTTAACAACAGGGAAAAAAAAAAAAGGACCATAAATTACTCTCCCGAATGGGAGCTCGATGACAGTGTGGGGCTAGTGTTCACTGTTTTCAAAAGCCAGAAAAATTGTGCTACAGCCTTTCCTTCTTCTCAGATAATAAGGAATGGAATTGGAGTTGGAAAGGAAGCTTTCTGAAGTTGATTTACTCTAAATGAATGCAGTAGTGCTGTGCAGCCCCACATGCCAGAGACCAACATCCCTCCAGATTCATGGCCTAGACGGTTCTAATGATTTATTTTTATGTAAGAAACAATCCCAATCTTCACTGGCTTAAAACAATTAACTGCCTATCATGTCTTATGATTTCTTAGGTACTTCGGGATAGGTGCGTCTGGGTAGTTCTTCTGTTCCATGGGGCATTGACTCAAGTCACTTGCTGGTATTCATCTAGTAGAAGGGCTAGTCTGGAGGGTCCAAGGTGGCCTCACTCATGCATCCAGCATCTTGGCTGGGCTTGTGGAGAGCTAAACTCCACTGGGTCTCTGGAATGGAACACCTACGCATGGCATATCCCAAAAGGCAGTCTCAGGACAGTCAGATTTCTTCCGTGGCAGCTCAGAGCTTCTGGAGTGAGGACTCCAATATGAGTGATAGCTGAAAGCATTCATATGTGAAAGCTCAGCTCATAAGTCCCAGAACAGCAATTCTACCATATTCTATTATTGGTCAAGCAACTCACCAAGTGCAGCCAGATTCAAAGGGAAGGGAGTGAGAATTGACCTCTTCATGAAAGGAATAGCAGAGGATTTGTGGCCATTTTTATTCAATTATACAGACTTACACCTGGGTTATAAATGCTAGGGACAGTTCAAACTCAAGTTCCTCATTATATACCATTGTTTAGCTCTGGATAAGCATCTTTCTTTGTACTCTGATGGCCTCTTACTGCAATCATCTGTTACTCTCTGCCTAAGAGTTTTCTCTGGCCACAGGATTTTTCTCAGCCCAGTCAAGGATCAGGCTGGAAGACCTGGGTACTTAGTGCTTGCCAGTGATGGATGGGAGGTGGTGAGTTGGTATTATTGTGTTACAGAGAATCATCGTGCTGGACTCATTTATCACTGAGGCTGTTTAGAATCACTAACACACTGTGTTGAATACAAGTAGTGTTAATGAACATGCCTGTTTAGCTCCTAGATGAAGAAACAAAACATTAGCAGTCACCCCAGAAAACAGTATGACCCCCTCATGCTAGCTACTATCCCTCTCCCAAGGGGCACCACTCCCCTGACTTTTAACCCCTTAGATTGGTTTTGCCTGCTTTTGAACTTCACCCGGGTGAAATTGTATAGCACGTGCTCTTTGGAGTCCGGCTTTTTTTCACTCAATATTACGTTTAATCAGCTGTTTAAATCATTGGTACATGTAGCAGCTTGTTCATTTTATTGCTATAGAGTGTCCCATTGTTTAATATACCACAGTTTATTTTTCAGTTCTATTTTTCAAATATTGACTGGCATTTGGGTGGATTTCTGGCTTTGGCCCTTATGAATGTATCTTTTCGTGGAAACACACAGGCATTTCTCTTGGGTACCTACTGAGGAGTGGAGTCTCCCAAGTCTTCTTTGGACGTGCATTTTCCTTTCCTTTCCAGCCATAATACCTCTGCTCATCTTTGCACCTTTAGTTATGTCTCTCTTGAGCCACTGCAAAACTTTCTGACTTAAGTAGGTCCCTTTTCCAATCCATCTGTTTACACTTTCATCACAGTTACTCTTCTAAAACTGATATTGCTTGATGTCCCTCTTCTAACCCCAAAACATCTGGTGGCTCTCCACTGTCTTCGAAATAGAGAGCAGTGTTGGAGGTCTTCCAGCATCAGGCTCTGACCAATCCTCCTAGCTTCTACCAACCTCTGCATCCTTTGGCACATTCTGTTTCATATTATCTTTTTTTAAAATTTATTTATTTATTTTTGGCCGCGTTGGGTCTTCGTGGCTGTGCGTGGGCTTTCTCTCTAGTTGCCGCGAGAGGGGGCTACTCTTTGTTGCGGTGCGCGGGCTTCTCATTGCGGTGGCCTCTCTTGTTGTGGAGCATGGGCTCTAGGCGCGTGGGCTTCAGTAGTTGCAGCACGCAGGCTCAGTAGTTGTGGTGCACGGGTTCAGTTGCTCCTCGGCATGTGGGATTTTCCCGGACCAGGGCTCGAACCTGTGTCCCCTGCACTGGCAGGGGGATTCTTAACCCCTGTGCCACCAGGGAAGCCCTAGTCCTATTATCTTATTCACAGTTCCCCAGTCACACCAGTCCCATTCTTTGGGGGTATTTTCTCAGCCTAAAATACTTGCTATCCATTTCTCAGTTCTCAGAGTTTTAGATAAACGTTTGTATCACAAAATAGTACTTGCTGTAGAATCCTCAGAGTGGGTAACGTAGCTATAGAATAGGCATCGCCAACTCTTGATGGATCATCCCCTACCCGCTTCTCCTCCACCCCATCCCAGTCACAGGCACCTCCCGTGGGCTCAGCTGCTCAACTCAGAAGCCACCTTCCTGTCCTCCTGGCCTCCTCCTCTCCACATCCAACTCCTGAATGAGTTCTGACCACCTGCTCTCTCTGCAGACACATCCCCAGCTCTGACTCTGGCCTCCCCGCCCCCCATCAGTCTTATACCAACCTCATCACCTCCAGCCTGGACCATATTGACGCCTCCCTACCTTCCCACAGGTTCCTCCTCTTTCCTTCTTGCTTCCTGGAGTCGTTCTCCACAGCAGCCCAAGTGATAAAAATGAATGCATTCATATCATTCCACAATTCTTAAAACCCTCGAGTGTTTCTGACTTCACTTGGCATAAAACCCAGCCTCCTTACTGCCACCTAGAAATCTGCACGACGTGCTTCTTCTCAACATCCAGTCCTCTTCCCTAATGTTACTTCCTCTGAGATGGTGCCTGAGCCCCTGCAGCTCACTCTATCCCCTTGCTTTAATTTCTAGAGTTCAGTCTGTGGCCACAGACGGAAACAATGCCTGCTTGTTTGTTTTTGGTCTCCTCTCACTGGAATGTAAGCCCTGAGGGCAGTGCTTCATCTTGGTCATCTCTGCACCCCCAGGGAACATCATGGTGCCTGGCCCATAGTAGGCATTGAATAAATACCTGTTCAGTGAGTGAATATGTGAATGAATAAATATATCAATAAATACACAGCAGCATAATTCCTCCACTCATGTCAAGACTCAGGATAAAGGCTCTCATTCTCCTGCCGTCTTCCACAATGCTCCTATGAGATCGACTTGCTCCTTCCCCTGGAGTAATTTATACTAGCTTTTAATCTACTACTTATTTCATTCAGTCTTATAAAAATGTTAGCTTACTTGTCAACCTCCCCTGTGGGTTATAGGCTCCTGAGTGCAAGGCCTCGCCACTCACGGCCATCTCTGTGTGCTGAACAGGCCCTGCATGTGGGCTTCTAACCTTCCAAGGTTGTTGATGTGTCATTTAGAGCCATCGTGTGTTATGGAAAATAATTCTGCTGTTCTTGGTTCTAAAAGGAGGTGCCTGAGATGTCCCTAGTTTTCTCTTATGTGAATTTGGAGGAGAGATATGCAAAGGAAAGGTCACCTCTGCACGGTACCCACAAAATTTATTTATTTATTTAATAACATTTATTTTTTAATAACCAAAGGGAGTAAGAGAGATACAGGGACATCTTTTTCTCTTTGGAGATTTTCTTTCTTTTTTTTTTTTTAAAGTAAGTAAAAAAACAGAAACCTTATTGTCTGTATCATGCTCAGTGTGTTTAAGAGCCCACTTAATTAGGGGGCTATTTTAAATAAATCATACAAATTTTATTGTGGTTGTATCTTTTGAGATTTTCTGATAGGACATTTCATGAGAACTAAAGACGCTTCATACATAAAGACAGAACTATAACTAACTTTTCAAGCCATGTTTCAATTATTTTTAACAATCAACTAGGGTTTCTTTCTTTTTCCCCCCTCATTATTCTGCCATCCTGTAAATAGGACAGATAATTATGTCATCGGAATAACAAAAGGAAGTCTGAGGTAAAATCCTATTAAATTGCAAATTCCTACATTACTGCAAATGTAAAAAGCAGCAAAGCAGATATTTTATATGAATTTCTCTTAAGTCCCATGCTATTTTAGAGATCATAGCCCTATCTATAAAACAATTTGAGACATACAGATATGTCTAGAACTTTAATCATATCTCAAATCATTTCATTATATCTCTAAAGCCAAATTAGTGCATTTATGTTGAAGTTTACGTAGAGTGACAATAGCTTGATACAGGAATGATATTGCAATAATAAACATCTATTTGGGGAATTTTACCCTAAAATTTAACCATTTACAATTAAGGGGATATAGGTGTGACACAGCTAATGGTTAAAAGCAAGTCTTTCCTTTGATAACAGACATAATTTTTCTCCAGTCTGGCCTCACCATTTACTAGCAAAATAAACTTGATGAATTATTTGGCTTTGATTAGGGTTCTTGGTTATAAGCAGCAACTAAGACTCTGCCTTACTTAGACAGGGCGGGAATTATTTAGAAGGATAACAGATAGGAAGTCTGGGAAACCAGGGAGAGGAAAACACACAAGAACAGGGAAACTAGGCAGAACCACAGCCTCCGTCCCACTCCAGGAGCATCTATTGAGGGGCTGCTATCACGATGCCTGGACACTAGTTGCCACCGTTGCACCGGATGCTATCATAGTCACCCTGGACTTGAGTGTCGTAAGCAATGAGCGTATTGAAGAGGCCCAGGTTCAGTCCTTGGTCTTCTCATCACCATCTGCACTCAATCCCTTTGTAGTCTCACCTGGTCTCATGGCTTTAAATATTACCTCTATGATGCTGACTCCCAAATTTACATCTCCACTCCTCCTCTGTCCTGAGCCCTAGACTTATACCCCGTTGCCTACTCAACTTCTCCGCTGGGATGTCCGAGAGAAAACTCAACACAGCATGCCCAAAACTGGACTTCCGTTCTTCCTCGTTTCAATTAAAGTTCACTCCATTCTTCCACTTCCTCACTCTTCTTTTTCTCACACTTCCCCTTCAATCCATTGGGAAATTCTCCTTGTTCCATATTTAAAGTGTATCCAGAATCTGACCTCTGCCCTTCTTTACTCCCCGCACTCTGATCTGAGGACCATGATCTCTCATGGTGATTACTGCGCTAGTCAGCTATTCAGTCTTCCCGCCTCTACCCTTGACCCGCCACCCCTGCCACACTCTGCTCTTAGCACAGAAGCCAGAGCGATCATGTTAAATGTAAGTCCTTACTAGTTTCATGCTCATTTCTCACCACCGCAGCCCCTCCGGCTTCCTCAGGGCACTGGCGTGGACCGCTGCTTCTGTCTGGATGATTTTCCTCTAGATCCACGGTTCCTACGAGGTGCACTCAGGTGTCTGGGGCACTGACTCCAACTCACAGAGGTGCTAAGGGCTGTTTTTCCCAGTTTTATTGAGATGTAATTGGCATACATCACTGTATAAGCATAAGATGAACAGCAGAAATACAGCGGGAAATACAGCGACATCTGCTGGACACGCCACAAACTACTAACTTAAGGTTCTTAGCATTTTCAGCATTAGATTGTGCCACATTACCTTCCATGACATGCCAGTTGTGGAAAAAAAAAAAAAAGTATAATCTTGGAAGTTAAGAAGCAAGCACTGAGTGAAAATGAACATTAAACAAGAAATGAGATAGCCCTTTTCTAATCCAATTCCAAGTCTGGAAGTTGTTTCATGCCCAACAGGACACCTGAAAGTAATCCCATTAGAAAGTAATTGTGATTATTTACGAATTCAATAACAATTTTATTTTTTTCTATTAAAGAAAGCTAAGTAATCATGCCAAGGTCCTTGCATAGAAATGATCCCATGATCGCCCCTTCCTCAGCCTTTACCGATGGGTGGTGGGGTCAATCTCCCATTTGAATTCATACAACAGAGACTTTCCTAGACTTAGGGAGAGTGCAGAGACACTGGATAACCAGCATTTTTAAAAAAGGTTCACGCTATGATATAAACTCTCCATGCTTCAGTTTACTCACAGACTAAGTGGAACTTTCAATAGCATCTACATTTCAAGGCATTTTGAGAATGAAATGATCTGATGCCTAGGAAATAGTTATCAAATGCCCTGTACTCAAGAGACTGCAGGTCATTTGAATGAGTACTTTGTCTTTAGGACCAAAATAGCCCATTTGAAATGTATAGGAGCTGTAGATGGGTGAAGTCATCAAGAGAACTTTAGAAAACATGAGAACTCTCATACCTCATGCCCACCTCAGCTACCTTTAGAGGTTCACTTTTCATAAAGTCTTCAGGAAATGGT
The DNA here is from genome assembly GCF_949987535.1 of Balaenoptera acutorostrata. Classification (NCBI taxonomy): domain Eukaryota; kingdom Metazoa; phylum Chordata; class Mammalia; order Artiodactyla; family Balaenopteridae; genus Balaenoptera; species Balaenoptera acutorostrata. The sequence continues at coordinate 39,998,158 of NC_080078.1, forward strand.
GGTATTTGGTTTTGGTTTTATAATTTCCAAGAAAAAATATAATCTAACAGTTTTGAGTCTTCTGCAAGTTGAATGGATGTAACCATTGAGTAACCATTCAAGTGAAGCATAAGACTGTCTCTTTTATTGAACACCTTATAATCCAAAAAGGATGATAATTCACACAGAAAGTAGAATCTGATTGAGCACTCATGCATGACCATAAAGTATTAGCAATGGACAGAAGGAGAAATCAGGTTGGGTTGGAACAGTGGAAAAAAGGTTTTAGTGACAAGCTCATTCTTAAGATGGTTCCTGGATCCAATCCTGTGAGCATTTGGGGCTGTTGATATTTGAAGTGGAAGGTGCTTATGATGTTGAGATGTGTATATTTGGAAGGAGAGGCTGAGAACATCTGCAGTTCACCTGTTTCTCTTCTGGATACATCCCGGTTAATTCTGCACTGACTTTCTCCATTTTTTTAAATGGCACTACCACTTTCCTGGTGCACTAGGCACAAATTGTCATGGCACCTTGGATTTGGGAACTGTTTGGTTGGTATGCCTTCAGGATTATTATCTGTCTCAAATTTTCTTCCTTGATCTCCAAAAGGGTGTGTGTGTGTGTGTGTGTGTGTGTGTGTGTAGTATTTAAAATTGTGATGTAATTTTCTCTTGCTTTATGTAATATTCTAGTCACTTCTGTTTTTATCTTACCCCCATATTCCTTGAAGGCAACACTACTCATATTCATTGAACCCCCTGAAATGTGTGACAAGTGTCTTGTCCATCTTTGACGCTCAGTAAGAATTTGTTGGTTACAGGGGAAGAATCTATTATGGCCTCTCGTGAACGTTGATTTCTCTCCTTTGTGCTATTTCTAGAATTTGAGCCTCTACTTACTTTGCTGTTTTTTGTTTTTTTTTTTATAGCTACTTTATTTATTTATTCATTTTTGGCTGTGTTGGGTCTTCGGTTCGTGCGAGGGCTTTCTCTAGTTGCGGCAAGCGGGGGCCACGCTTCATCGCGGTGCGGGGACCGCTCTTCATCGCAGTGCGCGGGCCTTTCACCATCGCGGCCCCTCCCGTTGCGGGGCACAGGCTCCAGACGCGCAGGCTCAGTAGTTGTGGCTCACGGGCCCAGCTGCTCCGTGGCATGTGGGATCTTCCCAGACCAGGGCTCGAACCCGTGTCCCCTGCATTAGCAGGCAGATTCTCAACCACTGCGCCACCAGGGAAGCCCCTTACTTTGCTGTTTTATTCTATCGCTCCCTAATCCATAGCCTTGCTAACAAGATTCCCAGCTGCTTTAAAAGATGCCTTGAGTAAATGCCAGAAGGTACAAGTGGCATTTACTCAGAAAATATTTTTAGAGCAGCTGATGGTGTTTACAGTTAGAGCAGTACTTGAAGGCATCGTTTTCAATTCAGAAGCAAGTAAACAAAAGGGTCTTCTCAGCTTGAGATGTGTTGCCTTTATAAAACATTTGTCTAGCTTGGAGAAGAACAGCAGTATTGACTTACTTTCACCTCCACCCTCTGCTTGACACCAGCAGACACATAGTCAAACAGTTTGAGGTTAATTTGCTTTTTTGTTTATTTGTTTAATTAAAAAATATTCTGGGTAGGTAAAACACAACAAAATATAAAAAGTGTGGACTTCCCTGGCGGTGCAGTGGTTGAGAGTCTGCCTGCCAATGCAGGGGACATGGTTCGAGCCCCGGTCTGGGAAGATCCCACATGCTGCGGAGCAACTAAGCCCGTGCGCCACAACTACTGACCCTGCGAGCCACAACTACTGAGCCTGCCCACCACAACTACTGAAGCCTGCGCGCCTAGAGCTCCTGCTCTGCAACAAGAGAAGCCACTGCAATGAGAAGCCCTCACACTGCAATGAAGAGTAGCCCCTGCTCGCCGCAACTAGAAAAAGCCCGCGCACAGCAACGAACACCCAACGCAGCCAAAAATAAATAAATAAATATAAAAAGTACAAAATGTTATATAGGGGAAAGTAAAACTATTTCTCACTCCTGTCTAGTTTCCTTCCCCAGAGACAAACATTGTTAGTGGTTTCTTGTGTATTCTTACAGCTAAATTTTATATATATGTAGACATACTTTACTTATGTGAATATTTTCCAAATGGCATACGCTGTCATGTATCTTAATTTTGTCAATTGACGGTATGTCTTGGGGGTCCTATTACACCATTATATACAGACCTGGTTTATTCTTTGTTACGCTGGTGTAACTTTTCACCATGCAGCTCAACTGTTACTTATTGAACCTGCCTCCGCTGATAAACACTTAACGTAGTTTTACTATTACAAGCAGCCCTGCAATTAATATCCTTGCATGAGTCATTTTGCATATCTGTAAAATATCTGAAGATAAATTTGTAGCAGTGATTTTCTGAGTCAGTGGGCATGTGCCGCTGAGTTTTTGTAGAGGCAGCAGGCCCTCGTTAGGTATGTGTTCATTTGCATGCCCACCAGCAGGCTGGCTTCTCCAAATCTTCCCTAAGCCTGTTACCAAATGTGATGACTTTACCAATCTGATAAATGAGAAAATGGAATTTCACTGCAGGTTAATTTGTGCTTCTCCTGTTGTAAATGACATTGAACATCATTTCCTGTGATTTAGGGGCTTTGAGATTTCTTAAGTGTTGTTCATGCCCCTTCTCCATTTTTTCTACGAGTTCTTGCTCCCTTATCAACTTGATTTTGGGGACCTCTATATATTCAGGAAAATAGCTCTTCTTGTGATATGGGTGGCAATTTTGTTTTTCATAGATTGTCATTTGCACTTTGACTTTTTAAAGAATGTTTTTGTGATGCTGAAATTCCTCCATCCTTCCCTCCTCCTAATGCTCCCCTCCTCTCTTCGTTCCTTCTTTTCTTTCTTTATGCTTAGAAGGACTTTCTACACTTCGAGATTATGAAAAATCTCCCATGTTTTAGTTTAGTGCTTTTGGGACTTTGTTTCTGCATTTATGTTTTTTAATCTATCCAAAATTTTTTTAGCACAGGCAGAGACACAAACACATATCTTACCCGGAAGCTGCTTGGATGTTTTGCACTGTTTGTAGATAATTCATCTTCCCCCACTGACATGCACTATTATCTTTATCACACTTACTCTGTAACTTTTTTCTGTTTCATTGTGGTCTTGCATTTGAGGCCTGCGTTGTACCTATAAATAATATGTTCTAATACCTGGTTGGGATAGTTCCACTTCATTCACATTCTGGCTATTTTTGTTTATTTTTTTTGTGTTAACTTCTAAATCAGCTTTAAATAATTTAGAGTTCATTCTTTAAAAAAAAAAACTTTCTGCATATTTTTTAATGAATTAAAATATATTACCGATCCTTTCTATCACAAAATGGGGCATGCATTTTTTTCATATTCTCATGTAGCATTTTAGTGTTTTCCCCATATAAATCCTGTACATCTTTTGTTAAGCTTATTTCTATATACTACATGTTTCTTCTATAATCTACATGTATTAGTATTTTAATTCCTTTTTCTCCTAACTTTTCTTTTCTTCCTCCTATTTTCCATTTGGTTGTTGTTCATATAGAGCAGAGTATTGATTTTTGTATATTAATGTACCCAGGCCGCTTACTAATAACTTTCCGGTCTATTCTCTTGGGTTTTCCATGGTAAACAGAGTATATAATTCATAATAATTTCACCACCTCCTCTGCAATTTTTAAATACCTATTATATATAATTCATAATAATTTCACCACCTCCTCTCCAGTTTTTAAATATCTATTATTTCTTTCTCTTGCTAAATGCAATGGCTAGGACCTCCAGCATTGTTATTTGTAAGTAGAACTTAGAATTTTTCCTTTTTTCAGTGATTTGAAGCAATTTAAATACATGCTGAGGTATCTACTTTTTAATGATTTGATAAAATTCCTCTGTGAAAAGCCCAGAAACTTGACTTTTTTTTTTTGAGAGAACATAGTTCTTTGAGATCTCTCTCAATTGTTTCCAGGGTTTTTAGTCTACTTAGATTTTTCTAACTCTTTTGGGGTCACTTTTGATAATTTCTATTTTCTAGAAAGGTACCATTTCATCTACATTTTTAAGTTTTAGGGTTGAATAAAGCAATCTCTTATTAGTCTTTTAATTTACTTTCATTTGTATTGTTTACCTGACCTTATTTCTTATTTTGACTATTTTATGCATTCTCATTTTTTTCAGGAAGGAGTTAGCTATTTTACTCTGTTCCCCTCCAAAAAAAATCAACTTTTAAATTTATCTACTTATTTTTATATTATCTAACTTATTAATTTATTTTAATTTTATTAATTTCTTTATTCTGATTTCCTTAGTATTACATTTTTTTCTAACTCCCCGATTAATTTTCTTCTTTTTCTTTGTTTAGGTATACGACTATAAATTTTCCTCTGAGCACTTCAGCTGAATCCTATACGTTCTGATATATGTTTATACCTAAATCATATTTATATTTACATCCATATTCATATTTATTTATATAATAGACAAATTATTTTACTGTTACTTTTCTAGATATTCAGTAATTTTAATTTTCTTTTTGATGCAAAAAATTTTTAAGCAGAAGTATTTTTAACTTCTAGGTAGATGAGCTTTTTTCACTTAAAAAAATTAGATACTAGTTATATTACATTGTAGTCTGAGAATGTTGCCTGTACTGATTTTTAGACTTGGCTGAGATTTTGATATTTTCATGGACACATGAAAAAAAGATGTATTCTGTTTTTAATGTGTATACTCTTCCTCAATCCTATTTTCCCTTCTTCCCCCAGATGTAGCCTTATCCTAAATTTTGTGTTTATAACTCCTATGCATGACTGTTTGTATATATGTATATATATACATATAAATACATGTACATACATATGTATATTCACATATACATACATATCATTTGTAAAAGTTACGTATTATTCTCGTAAAACTATTCCACATTTATACAAATGGTATTATACTTTACATATATTTTTCAATTTGCTTTTTTTAACTTATTCCATCTTGAAAATTTCTGTGTTAATATACATCACTGGTCTGTATTCACTTTCACAGCTGTAGTACTGCATTGTTTGAATATACACAGAATTATTATTTGTACTTTTCCCCCTACAGGTGGACACTAAATTGCTTCCAATATTCTAAAATTACAATCAATGCTTATATATTTATTTCTGATACTTTAGTGGTTACTCTTAAAGAAAACTATGCCAAGTGTGATTAATACTCGTTTTCCTCTCTCAAACAATGCAAACATCTTTGAAGGGCTTAACTCTGATCTCAACCCCACATCACACATGACACTGGGCTTCATGAATGAATCTCATTGTCTTTTCTTTTTTTAAAATAAATTTATTTATTTATTTTATTTTTGGCTGCGTTGGGTCTTCGTTGCTGCGTGCGGGCTTTCTCTGGTTGCGGCGAGCGGGGACTATTCTTTGTTACGGTGTGCGGGTTTCTCACTGCAGTGGCTTCTCTTGTTGCGGAGCACGGGCTCTAGGCTCACGGGCTTCAGTAGTTGCAGTACGCAGGCTCAGTAGTTGTGGCTCATGGGCTCTAGAGTGCAGGCTCAGTAATTGTGGCACATGGGCTTCGTTGCTCCGCGGCATGTGGGATCTTCCCGGACCAGGGCTCAAACCCGTGTCCCCTGCATTGGCAGGTGGATTCTTTTTTTAAATTTTTATTTATTTATTTATTTATTTTTGGGTGCGTTGGGTCTTCGTTGCTGCGCACGGGCTTTCTCGAGTTTCGAGCGAGGGCCACTCTTCGTTGCGGTGCATGGGCTTCTCATTGCAGCGGCTTCTCTTGTTGTGGAACATGGGCTCTAGGCATATGGGCTTCAGTAGTTGTGGCTCACAGGCTCTAGAGCACAGGCTCAGTAGTTGTGGCCCACGGGGCTTAGTTGCTCCGTGGCATGTGGGATCTACCCAGACCAGGGCTCGAACCCGTGTCCCCTGCACTGGCGGGCAGATTCCTAAACACTGAACCACCAGAGAAACCCTGCAGGCGGATTCTTAACCACTGCACCACCAGGGAAGTCCTCATTGTCTTTTTAAACCCTCAGTCTAGCCATTGTTGCCATTTTGTACAGTTGAGCTTTCTCAGATATACCCTCATGTTCAGCAACTTTTCCCCCGTTTATTCTTGTATCTCATTCCCTTCCTCTGACTTTAATCCTCTCCCTCCTGAAGCTCATCCTTCAATAGTTCCCTCAGTGATTGTCCAGTAGAGAAGCCGGAAGACTTGTGAGCTGCCTTCCAGAGCCGTTGTTCCTGTGTAGTCTTTCTGAGCTTTGTTCCTTGTTGCTAAGAGTCCTTGAGATTAAAACCTGAGGTGGATTGAGTTGATAGCTTTTTTCTAATTATTAAAACTTGAGGAGGATTGAGTTGGCAGCTGTTCCTTGAAACCAGCGTCTTGACTAGACAAATGTGCACACGTATCAGAACTCTTTTCATTGATGTAACAGCAAAATCAACCAAACAGGCTTATGCCAAATGGGGCTGCTTGGCTCCAGGCACCCAATTTGATCTGATTCAAGTAATGTCAGCAAGACTTGGTTCTCCTCTATTTATTTATTGTGTCAGTTTTCTAGGCGCTGCCTTTATTCGTGGGTAACTCTCGAACATGGGGTTTCAAGAAGACCTACAAGTTTAATGCTGGGAGAAAAGAGGAGACGGTTTCCCAGCAATCTTAGTAGAAGTCTCCTTGTGACTCATTGGGTATGATTGCATCACCTGCCCATCTCTGAACTGATTACTATGGCCAGAGAAATAAAATACTTTGGCCAGACCTGATTTACCTGTCTTTCTCTGGAGCCATGTCCACTGAGTCCACAGTGGAATCAATTCCACTGAAAATTCATGAACTAGAGCAGGGCAGGAAGTGACTTCCTAGAGGAACAATGGGATACAGTTTCCAGAATAAGAGTGAAAGGAATTGGGGCAGAATCAGAAACAAACAAGGATAAAACAAACACAACAGGTGTCATGACATCCAGAACTCTGCCAGGCACTGTGAAGACAGGTAGACCTATGTTATGCAATCCCTACCATTAAAACACTTACTCGAAACTTTGAAAGACCAGCCCAGCAAACAGTATTGTCAGCTCCATATCTTCATCTCCCAGAGCCAACTGCAGCTGCAGCGGACAGCTTCCACCAAGCTGAGAACTTCTCTCCTCAATGCCTCTATTTTTCTTTTTTCTGCTTGAGGGTTTTCTTCAGTACCGAGGTGCAGGGAAGCTCTGAGATGCGAGGGAGTGAATGCCTTGGGGGCAGCTCTTAGACTGTGAGGTTGTAGAAGTTGGTGGACAATGCCCCAGCCCCTCCAGCAGCCCCAGCCTCTGTGGAGTTGATTCTGAGGTGTATTGGACACAGTGTCTCAGGAAGTTCCCAGCAGAATGGAGTTGAGGTTTCCCATAGAAGTAACCCACTTATTAATGTACTCGCTTGGCTTTTCTTCCTTCTCTGTTGCATTCTCCCCACTCCATCATTTATGCTTCTGGAATCACTCCCCATAGAAACTAACTGCAACCAGTCCTGTCTTGGTGTGTGTGTTGGGGGAATCAAGGTAAGACACAAGGTATCTTATGAGAAACCATTGAAGAGTGATATCATGTAGTATTTTATTGTTATGGAAGGATGGAGGTAAACACTGGCTTAAGGGAGAAGGAGATGAGAAGTACTTCGATTCTTAGAATGACTGGAAGTCTTAGAAAGAGGAGAGAGAGAAAGAGAGAGAGAGAGAGTCTATACTCAGTGACTGAGTAGGAATATTCCAGAAAGATAGAATAGCATAAGCTAGATGGGATACCAGGAGTGTGTGATGCCAGAAGTCAGTGAAGTTATCCACAGATTAGCACGTGTTTATTGAGGGAATACTAAATGCCAGGCCTTGTTCTAAGGGCTAGGCTGCAGTGGAGAGAAGACCCCAAAATCTCTCCCCATAGGAGTCTGTATTCTCACTGGCCACCCGGAGTGTGATTCCTGTAGAACAGAAAGCTCTGGCATTTGAGAGGCACAGGGGAAGCGGTAATTATAATGACTATGGAATTGGAGGCCTCTTGCTAAGTACAAATGATGCATTGGACAAATTTAATAAACGGGCAAGAGTGATTAATCCTCAATTTAAGGCAACATGTGAATGTCGGAGGACTTCCTTGCCATTGTGTGAAAGAACTGTCATATCCTGTAGCTGGAAGGCAGTAAAAATCTAAGGACCAGGCCTAGAATTTAATGTAAAAAGTGGCAGAATTCCAGAGAAGGTGGTCAAATTATTGCCATCTGGACATCCTGTATGTTGGTTGGGCTAAATTAACAAGATTGGCAAGAGTACAGCGATCTTGGTAAGAGTCCTGTGTTCCAGATGAAGGAGTAAACCCTATAAAGGATTCAAGACCTCCTACATCAGTGAAATGTTTAGGGGTACAGTGGTCTGGGAACATGGAGGATATTCCATGCAAATTATTGGGTCTTCCAAAAACTTTGACCACTAAGAAGGAAGCACAATTCCTGGCAGGACTTTTTAGATTCTAGAGTAGCATGTCCAACACATCATATAGTGCTTATCCATTTTCTAGATGACATGGGAGACCACCAGTTTGGAGTCGATGCCAGAACAGGAAAGGATTCTGTAGCAGATCCAGACTCTGGTATAAATAGCCCTGCTGCTTGGCCCATAAGCTCCATCAGACCCTAAGGCATGAGGGGAATCTATGGGGCAAAAGACACTACGTAGACCTTGGCAAACCCCTCCAGGGACCAATCTGCTTCCATGACTAGGAGATGCAGGCATAAAAAAGCTGGCCTCCTTACCTCAATTTGTGATGTTTCTGAAGGGCCATCCAAGCTTCAGAGCCTCTCCTAGGGTCAGCCGAGCCTCTGTTGAGACTGAATCCATTTAAATTCTCCCTCTGCCCATCCCTCTTTCCCTCATGCTCTGTGGTGGCTTTTAAGGTTTGTTTAGAAACTCTTTGGAATCTCTACTCTCAAGAGGTAGAGTTTAATTCCCCTCTTCTTGGGTGCAGGCGGGACTTACGGACTCATCCTGGTGAACAGATTCACAGCAGTCGGGATGGGGTGTCACTTCCTGGATTAGTTTATGGAAAGACGGGTTCAGTCCCGGGTACACCCCATCCCTCTCTCGCCCTGTCTTACACTCTTTCGGGGAGGCCAACTGCCCTGTTAGGGACACTGTGGGAAGCCCACGTGGCCAGGAAGGAGTTCTGCCAACACCATGCAGTGAGCTTGGGAGTAGATCCCCCGATGGATGGGCAGCTTGATGAATCCTCATGGGAGTCAGAGCCACACAGCTAAACATTCCTGAATTCCTGACCCACAGACACTGTGGGAGACAATAAATGTTTATTGCTTTAAGCTGCAGAGTTTGAGGTAATTTTCTAGGTAAGAGATAGTGAGTACACTCCTTTACAAATGTCCTTGAGAGAACTCTCCAGAGAACTTCTTGCCTGCAAATCTCTGCCTCGGAGTCTGTTTCCTGGGAAATCCATCCTAAGAGAGAAAGCACAGGCATGTAGATGTTAAAGGGCTTGCTTTTTCTGAGGGATGCTTAATAATTTATTGTGGCTCAATGTAGGAAAGCTGATTTATGGAGTGACGTGGTGGGGAGTGAGAAAAGAGGTCTTCTACACCAGGCTCATGCAATATAACTTTGCTTTACAGGCAGTTAGGGGGCTACTGAAGGTTTGGGGGCAAGAAGAACATTCTAGAAACAGAATGAAGGATGGATAAAATGGAGAGACTAGCAATAGGGAAACAAATCTGTAGCCTGCTGTGATGTTTGGACAAGAAGTAAGGAAATAAACTACCTACTAACCCCCAGTGGATGAGACTAATAAAATAGGGATAATAACAGTATCTACCTGACAAGGAGTTAATGGGATTAAGTGAGTTGACAATGGTCAAGGGCTGAGAACAGTGCCTGGCCTGTAGAATCCCTTTATAGCGTTTGTTAGATAAATGTGGGCTAGGCTGTGTGGCACCTCCATGGCCAGAGAATTTACAGGTCAATGTTGAAACATGCCAGAGTTCAAGGGGGAGGGAGGGGCAGACAATGGTGTGATTCGGGGTAAGGTCAGTGTTCTAGGAAACTTACTAAAAAGAGAAATTGTGTTGGGTCTATGGTCACCATTCCAAGTTCAAGGCCTCCCTCCCTCCCTCAAATTCAGTTTGTGCTCTTGATAATAAGGGCAACTGGAAAGAGAAGCAAAAATCCATCACTGTGAAAGTAAAAATACATTCAGATCTTATGTTCTGCTGACATCTGATCAGCAACTCCGAAGCCTCCTGAGGAAACTACAGGACGGAAACCTATCCATCACCGCCTGCCGTGACCTTACTCTGCTCTCTCTCTGCAAAGTGGACCCATTGCTAGAGACTTCTAATGCCTTCAGGGCTGTACTGCATCTCCTCCAGGAATAGGAGGAGAGACTGTTGATGCTTTAACCTGGCAAGTTCTTGCTGCCTCATCTCACAGATCACAATGGATTATTTTTCTGAAAGGCAATTTCCCACTTGCTCAGGGCTTAAAAGGCTTCCTCTGATATTTCAGCTGCTGGCTCCAGCTAATGTACCCGGCTAGCCAGAGCAGTTATTCAATATCTATGTAATTAAGAACGTATCAGATGTTGCGTAGAATAAAAAAGAGGAAGTTTATGGCAAAAATATAAGATGGACCGATGCCATATAAAAACTCAGTCAGAAGTGAGCCTCTTTAGAACAGTATCCTAAGATGAGGCTCCTTACCTGGTTTTGCCAAAACTGAGCTCCAGAATTTTGACTCTAAAAATGGAGGCAGGGGGGCTTCCCTGGTGGCGCAGTGGTTAAGAATCCTCCTGCCAATGCAGGGGACACGGGTTCGAACCCTGGTCAGGGAAGATCCCACATGCCGCGGAGCAACTAAGCCCGTGCGCCACAATTACTGAGCCTGCGCTCTAGAGCCCATGAGCCACAACTACTGAGCCTGCGTGCTGCAAGTACTGAAGCCTGCAAGCCTAGAACCTGTGCTTCGCAACAGGAGAAGCCTCCACAATGAGAAACCCGCGCACCGCAACGAAGAGTAGCCCCCGCTTGCAGCAACTAGAGAAAGCCCCACGCAGCAACGAAGGCCCAATGCAGCCAAAAAAAAAAAAAAAAAAAAAAAATGTAGGCAGGGTCTGCCCAAACTAGAGTTTTAGGTACAAAGCCGTCTAATGGGAGTTCTTTAATGTGGGACTTTTTGAAGATGACAGGTGAATTTGTGGAGAACCACCAAGCCTACATCCTAGAGTGGAAATGACATACAATTTTCTCACCTGGGGTTGCCTCCTCAAAAAAGAGCCTGTGACTAGGGCTTGTGCAGGGAGCTTATCTGGGGGGGTGAGTTCAAGGACAGGAGTGGGGCCCTGAGAAGAGTCCAGATACACACACAGATGCTCTTACAGGGTGATTTTTCATGATTCAGCTGCAGGGTTCCCTCTTTGTGGATAAGTCATAATTCATTTAACCACGTTCCTATTGTTCAGTATTTAGGTTTATCCCATTTTTTTCTGTTAAAAACAATATTTTGAAATGTCCCTGTGCATTATCTTTGCAAACAAAGCTGATTTCCCTAGGATAAATTGTAAAAGTAAAACTGCTGAGTCAAAGATTTTGATGCAGATTGTCAAATTTTCCTACAGAAAGTTATACTAATTTACATGCTTACGAGCAGTGTATGGGAATGCCTGTTGCTTCATAAGTGACACATTACTATTCTTTTCATTTTTTCCTGGATAGAAAATGAGATCTCAGTTGCTTATCTCTGATGTGAACATTTTAACTTTGAACAGAACATTTAAAGATGTACTTATTGGCCATTAGAATTTTTTCTTTTATGGATTTCCCTTTCATATCTTTTGTTCTTTTTTCTAGTGATTGTGCCAGAAGATTTTTCATATTTATTTTAACAAATTCTTTGTGTAATAAGACTTTTAGCCCTTTGCAAAAAAAAATGTATATTTTTTCACCAGTTTGTTGCTTATTTTAAACTTTAAACTTTATTTTAAAGTTTATTTTAAACTTTAACTTGATGCATGAAATTTTACAGTTTATGATGTAAAATCTGTCAAGGTAAAAATATTTTATGCTTTTCAACTAGAATATGTAAGTACATATTCACCTTATATTCAAGATATTTGCTCTCTCTTATAAATAGCTGTGAAAGTTTTATTTTCTAATCATCTTTCCTTTCTCCACTAATCTAATGTTATCTTTATTATGAAGTAAATACATACATTTAAGTCTGTAAAATAATCACAAAATGAGAAATACAGACACTTGAAAATGTTTAGAGAAAACTGTGTAACTCTGTGCTGATAAATGTGAAACTATAAGTGAAATAAACAATTTTCTACAAGAACATGAATTTTCAAAGTTAATTCAAATAGAAGACCTCACCAGATCAATAACCATATAATACTTTTAAAAAATTATTTGCCCTTTAATTTTATTTATTTATTTATTTATTTTTGGCTGCGTTGGGTCTTTGTTGCTGCGTGCAGGCTTTTTCTAGTTGCGGCGAGCGGGGGCTACTCTTTGTGGTGGTGCCTGGGCTTCTCATTGCAGTGGCTTCCCTTGTTGCGGAGCACGGGCTCTAGGTTCGCGGGCTTAAGTAGTTGTGGCTCTGGGGCTGTAGAGCGCAGGCTCACTAGTTGTGGCACATGGGCTTAGTTGCTCCGCGGCATGTGGGATCTTCCCAGACCATGGCTCGAACCTGTGTCCCCTGCATTGGCAGGTGGATTCTTAACCATTGCGCCACCAGGGAAGTCCCTAATCTGTGACTTTTTAAGAAGGTCACCTTGTCTTTTTTCCTTGAGCTCTGGATTTCATAAGACTTTAGTCAAACTCATAAAAATTCTGTCCTGACCACAGAGAAATGATCAGGCTCCAGGAGAGGGAACTTGAGCGCGACACAAAGAGCTGCATGAAATGTGAGGAAGTGCTCCTTAGCGTTGCTTCTGATTGTATTGCTGCTGTTCAGTGTTCCAGGAAGTGAAAGTCTTCTTGATTAAAGGGAAAAAAATTACATTTTTTACCAGTGCTTGTTCAACATAGGTTATTTTGACAAGGACATATTTGAGTAATTCTGGGTTATGGAGTGAAAGTGACAAGTTTTATTTATTAGCCTCAATTGGCAGTAAGATACACCACAGTGAATACAGCTCAGCATTCATGCGGGGCAGCCGCGGGGAGAGGCTGCACATTCTAAGCACATTCTCAGGGTTCTAATTGTATCATGAAACCAAAGACGTGATAGATGTAGAATTAAGAAAAGAAACATAAGAGATAGATATCTTATTCTCCAAGCTCAGCTGTGTAATAGATAAATTTGATTTATTTTGCCATGATTCGAATTAATATTTCAAGCCTGTTTCTGCCAGAGTGACTTGGAATAGTGTGACTTTTCTTTTCCAGCAAGAATTTATTTATTTATTTTTTAAAAATTTCTTTAACTTGATCTTTTTATTTATTTATTTACTGGCTGCGTTGGGTCTTCATTGCTGTGCGCGGGCTTTCTCTATTTGCGGCGAGCGGGGGCTGCTCTTTGTTGCAGTGTGCGAGCTTCTCATTGCGGTGGCTTCTCTTTGTTGCAGAGCACAGGCTCTAGGCACGCAGGCTGCAGTAGTTGTGCCACATGGGCTCAGTAGTTGTGGCTTGCAGGCTCTAGAGTGCAGGCTCAGTAGTTGTGGCACATGGGCTTAGTTGCTCTGCGGCATGTGGGATCTTCCGGCACCAGGGCTCGAACCCGTGTGCCCTGCATTGGCAGGCGGATTCTTAACCACTGTGCCACCAGGGAAGTCCCCAGAATTTATTTTAAGAGATGAAAAGAAAAAGAGAGATGGGAAAAACAATACGGAAAGAGGGGCAAGAGGGTGGTCTTCAGGGCTCAGAGACTCCAGCCCTGGCATAGTCGAGACAGGAAGTGATCAGGAAGTGATCACCTCAAAGACCACTCCCAGGGCAGAGGGGCTGCCTTGGGGCCTGTAGATGGTTCAGCCCTGGATGGTCAGAGCAGCACCAGCCAGGACACCCGCCTCTGAAAACCTGCTTCCAACACTCTCCTTTTCCACCTTGACCTCTGCAAGGCGTTGGCTGGCACTGGTGTTCCAGAGAATCTTCCTGGAGGAGCTGAAATTCGATGTTGTGGGTTTATCATTTGACCATACACTGATTATTCCCCATCCTGGTGTGGCTCTTAAATATTTTATAGACTCATAGGAGGTAAGAGTTAGAAAGGGGCAGTTGCAATTCCACGATTTGCTGTCTCTCTCTCTTAATTGAGTTGTAGAGATCCCTATCAGTTGAAATCTTACTCAGAACTCCAATCTATAAAAGAGAGTGTGAAGTGGGGAGAGGACAGGCAATCCTGACAAGCTAGAAGTTAGGAGACCCAGGTATCCATTTGGTCCAGCCTCCATCACACTTCCCACCGGTTAATAAAGTGCTTTCACACAGCATCACCTTATTTAACTTCTTGTCAATCCTGTGAGAGGTAAGGCAGTGACAATGTTGAATTTGATCTGAAGTTTAAGAAATCCTCCCACCTTTTTGTGTTCTGGAAAATGGCTCACTGCAAAGGACCACCTTTCCCCACACGACTTCCCTAAAGGCTTACGAATGCCTCCCTTCTCTACCTGTGACAAGCCTACACGGTCCCTTTCTTTACCGTAAATGATTAGCTGGACTGCTTTGTCCCCATTGATCATTCGGAGCAAAATGTTTGTTAGCCGAACTTTGATTACGGTTCTCTCCTTTCTCCAGGCCCCTGAAGTCTGACCCGCCCTCAGGCCACGGCAGCAGACAGCCTCTCCTCAGGGTAAAACATTCTCTGATCTACTGTCCCATTACGTGGCCCTTTTACCCTGCTTCCCCATGTCTGCTTCTTTCTAGCTTTATTCGTTCCTCTCTCTATAAAAGGGAACTCCTTTTTACCTAACTCTGAGATGCTTGTAGAACTTATGGGCTTACAGTGTTTTCCATATTGCAACAGTCCCCCCTCATCCTATGACAATAGCTGCCCCCCTACAGCTTGCAATAATTCTTACTAAGTTTGGTGTTTATTTGACAGTAGGTATTTTGATGCCCATTCCGTGGAGAGGAAAGTTGAGGTTTGCAGAAGTTGATGCACGGCCTGGGTCTGGTGGTCAGGTTAATGAAGTGTGGCACAGGCTGCATTCAAACCCACGTCCTCTGCAGACATCACTTCTGGGGCTTTGTGTACAGCCACGTGGGTTCTTTCTCAGTGCTTTGGCAGGTGACTTCGCTTGTGTAAAACTGAGAAGATTGGAATAGAGGTCCTCCTCAGTTCCGCCAGCTCTGAAATGCTGCAGGGACAATACAAAGAGGTCCCGATGCCCAGGGCAGAGCCCAGAATATCCATGTTCAATGAGAAGACCAGGCCCTCTGATACCTGAGAGCCCTCAGAAAGTGAGCTGACTTCTCAGAAAACATTCCTGTCAAAAAATAAACATAGAAAGGGAATTATAGGCTCAATAGAGGTAAGGGAGGTGAATTTGCCCATCCAGCCTAAAACCTAAAAATAAAAACCCATTTGCCAAGTTTTCATATTAAAAGAATATATCAAATGAAATCTTGGGGTGTATTTTGGCTTGTTCATATCACTGAGGGCTACATCTGACTCATTCTGGATGCCTGAAATTATCTTTTGTCTGGCCTGTCAGAGTGAATTACTTCTAAGGAAAATCCAGAGAAAGCTTAAACAGTCTCCGAGTTCTGTGACGGAAATTTAGGCAGTGCAGCATGGTCCCAAGCCAGCAGCATGGGCATCACTTGGGAACTTGTAAGTAATGCACATTCTCAGGTCCCACCCAGACCTCCTGAACCAGAAATGCTTGAGGGAAGGCCCAGCCTTCCGTGTTTTGACAAGCCCTCCAAGGGATTCATGTGACCCTCCAGGGTGTCCGGGCTTAAGGATGAGCTTTCAGGTCAGGTCTGCCCTAGGTGACAATCCTGAGGGTGCAGGGGACTTTGCTGCCCTAGGCTCCTCCTCCTCTGGCAGCTGCGTTCTGCAAGGTACCTCATCCCCACCCCCTCTCAATCGCTCTCCCTTCCCAGGTGTTGTTCCTAAGTGTTTTTTCTAGAAGTTTCTGTATTCAAAAAAGGGAAAGAAATCAAAACATACTGAGTGTCCATGAATGTGCCAGGCACTTGGGCTTGGCACCTTTGATGAGTTATTTATGTAATCTTCACAAAAACCCAAAGAGTAGAAAAACATGTCCCATATTTCATACAGAGGGATATTTGAATTTTGTTAGAGGAACCCTTAAAGACCTAAAAGAATTTATGGCCTGGAAAGATTTCTATTGGTGGAATTTCACGCACTTTATGGAGGTGGGAGAGAGATTTTTGTTGAGGAGGAAGGCCAGGTTGGCACGTGCACTGAAAGGACGGTGCTTCCAAAGGGCAACGGTCAGTTCACAGCGTGTGGCTCAGCATTTCCACTCTGGGTTACAGTTTCCGAAGAGACGCCCCCCAGGTCCATAGGAAACAGGAAGGACAATCCTGCAGCGTGGCCTGTGGTGGTGGTGGGGAGGGGGTTAGAGCTGATCTGGATGCCCATCCCTGGGGGGATGCACAGAAGACACGATAGACGCCCGCTTTTGGGAGGGAAGATCTGGAGGTGCCGACAGCAACACAGATGGGGTTCACAGATGTAACGCTGCATCAGATATGAGGCGGGGGGTGGGGGTAAGCAAATGGGTGAATGTGGTCAAGAGATACAGACTTCTAGGTGTAAAGTAGGTGAAAATGTACAGCATGATGACTAGAGTTAACAACACTGTAGTGCATAGTTGAAAGGTGCTAAGGGAGTAGATCTTAAAAGTTCTCATCACAAGAAAAACAAAAGGTGATGGATGGTAACTAAACCTATTGTGGTGATCATCTTGCACTATATACATATATCAAATCATTAAAACTAGTGCAGTGTTAAATGTCAGTTATAGCTCAAATAAAAAAAGTAACCTATGGGGACTTCCCTGGTGGCACAGTGGGTAAGACTCCACGCTCCCAATGCAGGGGGCCTGGGTTCGATCCCTGGTTAGGGAACTAGATCCCACAGGTGTGCTGCAACTAAGAGTTCACATGCCACAACTAAGGAGCCAGCGAGCCACAACTAAGGAGCTCGCCTGCCACAACCAAGACCCGGCGCAACCAAATAAATAAAATAAATATTAAAAAAAAAAAGTAATCTATGGTTCCTGAAGACGTCATAGCCAAATCTTTGTTCTGATAGCATTAATTTAGTGCCTTTTCCTCTCTCTGCCTCAGGGGGGATTTGGGATCTTTTGGCAAGAGCAGAAGAATTCTCCTGCTCTCTCTGCTGGAAGGTCTGTACTGGGCCAGATTGTTCGCTGGCACCAGAGGGACCTTTAAAGTGGCTCATCCAGCCTTTCGTTTTGTGAGAGAATAGTTGAGGTCCCAAGAGGAGGGATAAGGTGAGTGGCAGAGCTAGACTAGAGCATGACGTCTTGATTCCTAGTCTGGGGTCAGTTCTGGACCCCTCCCCCAATTTTATAGTAAAGTCATCTGGAAGCTGTTGAGAAAAAACAGATCCCAGGGCCCCCCTACTGAGCTTTGGATGAGTACGGCTGGGGGAAGGCTCAGGAACCTGTATCTCCCCGAATTTCTCCAGGGATACTGCCATGAAGCTGGGTTTGAAGACCACACCCTGCCACACTCATGTCCATCTGCAAAAGTGCAATAAAGGGAGAGGTCATAAGACTTTGGCCAGTCTGTTGAGCCTGTTTTTCTATCAAAGAGCCCAAGGGAATTCTCTTGTGAAAAAATCTACAGGGTACCCCAAACAGGTATAGAGGTTTTTGTAGTCTTCTTATCTTAGGGGTAGTGCATTCCAACTACCAAGGCATCCTCTTCTCCTCTCTTTCTATTTCCCAGGGATGGACAAGCTCTATCACAGGTGGTGATCAACCTGTGTCCATGCCTTCCTACATTTATTCCTTAGCTAATTACTTATTGAATGGCAACTTGAAGCATACTACACTGGTGCCTGGGAGGCTGCATAGAAAGATGAGATGTGGAACCATCCCTGAAAGCCGTCCAGGCCAGTGGGGGTGGGTGGGTGACATGCTCCAACAAGGACAGAATGCTGGGCGACACCAGGGGACCGACGTGCCGAAGTCTCCCTCTGAGGTCCTGGTTTGCAAAATAGCTTTGAGTCTGTCTCAGGTGGTATTTTTATTGCACATTAAGGAATTATAATTGGATACCCTCCATCTTTTTCTGAACAGACCCACAGACAGTGGCGTTATCCCCATTGTGAGGTGCTTGGAAATTTGTTCACATTTATTTCTCAATATTCCTTTTTGTCTGCCCAAACCACACAGCACAGTTTTACAAGTGGCATAAGGGATATTTCAACCTTGAGATTATGAGGTTGTTATGGGTATTCTGAGACCCTCGATCACACTAAGATGGCTATGATGGGTAAGTCATCAGCTTCTGATTTGGTGTTTGGAAAAAGTCCTCATGACCTCTCGTGGTCATCTGCAGGATTGCCTGGCTCGGGTACCTCTCCCTTCTCTCATCACAGCTAACGAAACGCAGCCTTTTGCACTACATACCCCATCTTTCTGACCTCAGTTAATTAGTCTAAGGATGGGCATCTGACCAGG
The DNA here is from genome assembly GCF_949987535.1 of Balaenoptera acutorostrata. Lineage (NCBI taxonomy): Eukaryota > Metazoa > Chordata > Mammalia > Artiodactyla > Balaenopteridae > Balaenoptera > Balaenoptera acutorostrata. The sequence continues at coordinate 40,016,847 of NC_080078.1, forward strand.
ATAGGCCAGTCAGAATCCCCGTGTGGAATTTTTGGATTGGGGACCAAGGGCAATGGGACTGTCTCTCTCTAATTTCTGAAGCAGAGTACCTGCTTAGGGCTCGACACTGTGCTGGGCTCTGAGGCTCTGGCACTGAATGAAAGAGAGTGCCTTCTTTCATGGTGCGTGGTTATAGTCTGGTGGGGGTGGGGAGACAAACACGCAGACAAATAAATATATAAATGTAAAATATAGCCCAGAATTGGTCAACCATCACAATAATGATAATAATAATAATGAAAACTGCTATTATAACAACAACAGTAGTGAATATCTACTGAGCACTTACTCTGTACACAATGCTTTGCATGTATTAATACGCTTAATTACATGTATTAACTCACCCCAGGAAGTAAGTCCTATGATTAATCCCATTTGGGAGAAAGCTCTCATTTCAGAGACAGGCAATGGTGAAAACTGTAAAGTAGGGAGACTTCAAGGTGCTGGTTCTACATTTAACCAAGGCCCATGGTGATTTGGTTCACATAGATGCTGAGGTTGTTCAGTGTTTCCTTGGTTTCATGAGTGAATAATTTCCCCCGGCCTTGAACTTCCACAAACTGAATTTCTGTCACCTACAACCAAAGACTGCCAAGATATTCTGGAGACTCCTCAGCGTTTGTTGGGTAGCCTCTGCATGTGCGGCAAGAATGGGCGTTGCTGCTCTGATGAGGGTGAACTGACAGCACCTCAGCCGCAAGAGCAGTCCACAGTCCAGTAAAGACACTGAGACGGCAGAGAAGGAGACCAGAAATGGACATCTGGCCACGTGACATGATCTCATCCACCTCCAGTTTGTCCCCCTCTGAGACGCGTACCCCAAACCCATCACGTCTCCTCTTTCAACTTTTTAATATTTATTTATTTTTTATTGTGGTAAAAAATACATACCATTATATATACCATCCTAACTATTTTTCAGTACTGTTGGATACATTCACATTGTGCAATAGCCTTCTAGAACTTTTTCATCTTGTAAAACTGAAACGCTGTGCCCACTGAACCCTAATTCTCCCTTGCTCCTCCCCCTCCCCAGCACACCCCCTCTTTGGTGCAACTGTGACCACCTCATCATCTCCATTACCAAGGTGTATACAGGCCCCCAGGGAGCAGGGCCTCATCTGTCCTGACTCCTGTTGGATCTTCTGATCTCAGGATCCCTTAAAAATTTTTTTTAAAAATTTTTATTATTTTTGGCTGCATTGGGTCTTTGTGGCAGCGTGCAGGCTTTCTCTGGTTGCGGCGCGTGGGCTTCTCATTGCGGTGGCTTCTCATGTTGCGGAGCACAGGCTCTAGGCGCAGAGGCTTCAGTAGTTGCGGCACATGGGCTTAGTTGCTCCGTGGCATGTGGGATCTTCCCGGACCGGGGCTCGAACCCGTGTCCCCTGCATTGGCAGATGGATTCTTAATTAATTAATTAATTTTTAAATTCTTGACTGTGTTGGGTCTTCATTTCTGTGAGAGCTTTCTCCAGTTGCGGCAAGTGGGGGCCACTCTTCATCGCGGTGTGCGGACCTCTCACTATTGCGGCCTCTCTTGTTGCGGAGCACAAGCTCCAGACGCGCATGCTCAGCAGTTGTGGCTCACGGGCCCAGTTGCTCCGTGGCATGTGGGATCCTCCCAGACCAGGGCTCGAGCCCATGTCCCCTGCACTGGCAGATGGATTCTTAACCACTGCACCACCAGGGAAGTCCCTCCAGGATCCCTTTTGCACATGATTCCAAATTAAAAGAAAAAAAATTCCACCAAGACACATCTGACAGCTGAGCATGGCCGTCCCCCTTCAACACTTGTTTTGAAGCTTTAGTAGCCCCTGTTTCTCATTCAAGAGTAATGCTGTCTCAATGGAATTAACTTGGCCATAAAAAGAACAGAATTTTGCCATTTGCAGCAACATGGATGGACTTGGAGGGCATTATGCTAAGTGAAATAAGTCAAAGAAAGACAAATACTGTATGATATCACTTTCATGTGGAATCTAAAAAATATAGCAAACTAGTGAATAAAACAAAAAAGAAGCAGACTCACAGATATAGAGAACAAACTAGTGGTTAACCGGGGGGGAGAGGGAAGGGGGGAGGGGCAACATAGGGGTAGGGGAGGAAGAGGTACAACCTATTAGGTATAAAATAAGCTACAAGGATATATTGTACAACACAGGGATTATAGGCAATATTTTATAATAACTATAAATGGAGTATAACCTTTAAAAGTTGTGAATCACTATGTTGTACACCTGTAACTTACAGAATATTGTACAGCAACTATACTTCAACTAAAAAAAGAAAGAGAGTCACACTGTCTGCTAGGTGTGTGCAGGGTGGGGCAGCTGAGAAGGGAGAACCCAGGCTGCCAATCTGGGTTTTCTCCTTCCTTTAAAAGTCTCACTAAATCCACGTCTCTATACCGGGAACGTGAGGTTGTCTGTGGAACAGGCAGAATGGCCTACGGGTGAGGCTCTTGGGCTCTGGAGTCAGATCCTGATGAGTCAATGATCAGGACTACGACCTCCAGGGAACCACCTAACCATCCACCTCCAGCTTCTTCACCTGGAGAATATAGTATTGGTGCTTTCCTCATGGCAGTGCTGTGAGGATTAAATGAGAAAATACATATGAAATACTGAAATACAGCCTGATTGGCAGAAAGCACTAAAAATGGTAATTATCACTATTACTATACAAGGATAAAAATGAATAAATATATGGATCTATATGTTCAATGAGGGTAAGTCTCAAAAACATAATGTGTGAAAAAAGCAAAAGAAAGTCGCAGTATTATACATAAATACAGTGTGGTATACTTTATGTCAAATGTAAAACATGAAGTAGTATGATGCACTGCTTATGAATATATACTCAATAAATCAACACTTGGGCTTGTGTGTGTGTGTGTGTGTGTGTGTGTGTGTGTTAGAAACCATAACAGCATGCCCAGGAAATGTACATACTGTCTTCCAGATAGTGGTTACCTCTGGTGGTGATGGTGGTGGCGTGTAGGGGGGTGTGTGTCTGTGTGCGTGCGCGCACGCACGCACGTAGGCAGAGCAGAGGTGGTCTGCATGCTTGAAATGTTTCATAATTAAAAATGTTGGAGAATGCATTATAAAAACCTGCTCATGAGAAGGCTGTCTTGTTCATTTGTATTCTACTTGGCTGTTCAAACTTTCCTTTTGCTATGCAAGAGAAGTTGCAGTGTGATACCCATCTGATATGTGAATTAATGAGGCTTTTGGGCCTGGGATAGTTCCAGACTGAGGTTCTGTGGCTGGAGTTTGGGGGCAGGGTGGGAGAACAGCTAGGAAACTGGTTTTATGAATTTACATTGTACCTCCTTACATGATCTGGGGAAAGAAAGAGATTTAGAGTGAAACACCACCGACAGTTTGCTTAATCTCTCTCAGTACATTTCCTTTGCTATAAAATAGGAATAATAAATCATATTTTACGAGGTTGCTGTGAGAAGTAAATAAACACAGAACATGGCACTTGGTAAGAATATCAAATACCCAGGGTTCTGACACCCAATTTACATTCAAAGCTTATATGTGATCAACTTTAGAGAGGAAAAAAATATCCGTCTTCTGCCAGGCTGAAAGATGATTTCTGCGGGGGTCAGAGCAACCAATGAAATCTCACCCCGGCCACCATCCTCCCCAAATCAATAAGGGCACTGAAAACACCAGAAACAAAATGTCAAATAAAATCTTTCTGGATGCTTATGAAACCCCACCTATCTTCCCCTACCTTGTGACGTGTGAGAGCTCTAAGCATCTGTGTAGGGGGGTGGAATGGGGAGCTGGCCCCTCCCTGGGAGGGAGGACAAAGACAAGGCAGGGACCACAGGCGGATTTGGGAAAGCGGTGGGAGGCTCAGCAAAGCCAAGGGAAGGAGGGGTTCAGGGGAGAGAGCGTTGCAGGTGAGGGAGGGAAGAGCTTCGGGAAGGACAGAGAATATGTGAGTCACCCCGAGGGGGGCAAGTAGAAAAAAAAGTGAAGGCTGAGTGAGGCTATCTGAGGTCAGGGATGATGCAGCTGGATTACAGAGCATGGAGAGGAGAAATATGACCTCCAGTGGCGGATTGGATCTGGGGAGTGCTCTGAGTCTCCTGATCCAGCTTGTGACTTCAAGCTGGACAGCACAAAGGTGTTCTTCCTGTAGAAAGATGTAGTTCATCTAGCCATCAGGGAACTAATGTAGGAAGGACAGCAGAATGCCATAAATGCATCTTCAGTAAGGGGGCGATGTGTTCCCCACAACTGGAAAAATCAAAGCTCATTGGTGTTGCCAATTCTGCTAATGATTCAAAACCTCCACTTTGTGACTCTTGTCCTCAATAGATGTAAACATTTAAAAAAATAGTCAAGCTCTTTGGTGCCATTTTGACTCATACTTCACCATTTCAAAAAGCATTTTTCTACTTTTTTAAAAAAAATATTGATTAATTAATTTATTTATTTTTGGCTGTGTTGGGTCTTCGTTTCTGTGCGAGGGCTTTCTCTAGTTGCGGCAAGCGGGGGCCACTCTTCATCGCGGTGTGCGGGCCTCTCACTATCGTGGCCTCTCTTGTTGCGGAGCACAGGCTCCAGACGCGCAGGCTCAGTAGTTGTGGCTCACGGGCCTAGTTGCTCCGCAGCATGTGGAATCTTCCCAGACCAGGGCTCGAACCCATGTCCCCTTCATTGGCAGGCAGATTCTCAACCACTGCGCCACCAGGGAAGCCCTCAAAAAGCATTTTTGTTACTGATGCTTTTAGCCACAATGGATGACAAAGGGAAAATGTGTAGACTCCATCAGGAGGCAACTCAATATGGTGGGAAAATAGTGGATTTGAAGTCGGACATACCCAGGCTCATCCATTCATTCATTCAACAAATATTTATGGAACATGTCCTATGTGTTGGGCTTGTAGTATTTACTTTCTGGTGGAGGGTGATGAAAAAGAAAGTAAGAAATGAAAGACAAGATGATTTAAGGTGTGGTAGAGCTGGGAAGGAAGTAAAGGGAGGTGGATCCAGAGTGGCCAGGAAGAGCGGGGGCTTTATAGTGGGTTTACTCTGGGCTGAAGCCTCGCTCCAAAGCAGCCGGCCCAGGGGAATGAGCATTTCATGCAGATCATGTAATGAGCTCTCTTTGTTTACTGCTCTGTAGGAAGGCACTTAATTTTAGTATGCCAATCATATTTCTAAACATCTTACTGAATTTTTGTAAAATTTAAATAGTTTGAAGTGGACTCTATTGAGTTTTCTAGGTAGATAAATATATAACTGAAAGTATTAATTACTTGTCTCTCCTCCCCCTTTTAAAAATTGATTAGCTTAAATCCCCAAGGATAATTTTGCATAGTAGTAGTGACAGCTGGCTTCTTTTCTTTGTTTCTATTTTAATAGAATTGCTTATGATGTTTCCACATTTAGTGTGGTGTCTGTTGAAATGCTCTGGTAAATATCTTTCTCATTTTGGTTTATGAAGAATTAGTTTTTTTCTAATATTTTTTTTCTGGTATCTACGGCAATTGTTGCAGTTTTTTCTTCTTTAATCTGTAAATGTAGTAATTTATGTGAATGCTTTTCTAATATTGAAGAATACTTACTTTTCTTGGGTAACTCTTTCTCGGTTATGATCATTTTGTCTTAATATGTATTCAGTATGCTGATATTTTATATAAAATTTCTCCAGTCCATATTCATAAGTGAGATTGGCTTATGATTTTGCCTTTCCTCTGCAACCATTTTATGGTTTATGCATTAAAAGTTGTACTTGTCTTATAAAATGAGTTGGGTAGATGCTCTGAAATAATGTATTTAAGATGGGAATTATCTGTTCTTAAAAGTCTAGTGGAATACTCCTGGATCTGTTGCCTTTCCAGGGAATAGATCTTTCACTACAGTGACATTTTCTTCTGTAATTACTGATCTATTCAGATTTTCTAATTTTCCTGTCAAGTATGATGATTCATATTTTTCTACTTTATGTTGTATCAATTATCAGTATAAATTTGTATGTAGTATTTTCTTATTTTTATGTTTTCTATATTTGTCAGTTATGCTTTTTCCTATGGGTGTATATTTCCTCTCTCTCATTCTCTTTCTCTGTTTTAGTTATACTTGCCAAAGGTTCATCTATTTTATTAGTCTTCAAAATTTACATTTTTAATTATCTTAATCAACTATATTGCATTTTTGTTTTGTATTTGTATTAGTCAGGGTTCTTCAGAGAAAATACATAAAATATGAACAGATATAGATATACATAGATTTATTATAGAAATTGGCTGAGATTATGGAGGGTGAGAAGTACCATGACCTGCTGTCTGTGAGCTGGAGAACGAGGAAAGGTGAGGGTGTAATTCAGTTTGAGTGTAAAGGCCTGAGAACTGGGAGCACCAAGGCCCGAGGGCAGGAGAAGGTGGACGTCCCAGCTCAACGGAGAGCAAATTCACCTTTCCTTGGTCTTTTTGTTCTTTCTATTCAGGTCCTCAAAGGATTGGATGATGCCCACCCACATTGGTGAGAGTGGCTCTCTTCACTCAGTCTACTGATTCAAATGCTAAAATAATGTTTTACCAGCTATCTGGACATCCTTTATCTCGGTCAAGTTGACACATAAAATTAGCCATCACAGCATCTTACTATTTTCTGCTTTTATCTTTATTATTTTCTACCTCTACTCTCTTTGTTGTTCTTTTTTTCTGCCTTCTAGTGTTGATGAAGAAATCATATTCCACACCAAGCCACAAAACCTACTAACAAAGAAGTCAATAAACTAAGTGGTCTGAATGTTCTACTGAATAAATTTCATGACCAATTTCAAATGTCTTAGATTGGATCCATTTAGAAAAGAAAACTGTGATTTGATGTTAGCTGTATATAAAATTCTACAATTTAATTATTTTCCATCAACACTTGGAAGATATTAATCTACTGTCATCTTGCATTTGGTTGTTCATCTGCCTGAATATGGACCAGCTTTGGTGACTTGCTTGTAATGAATAGAAGGTGATGTTGCTTAACTGTTTTATTACCTTAATAAAAGTGATACAGCCTACATCTGACCTCTCTCAGGACGCTTGCTCTTGGAACTCGACCACCATGCTGTGAGGAAGCCCAGGGCATGTGATGAGGCCATACACAGCGTTCCAGCAGATAGCACCAAACTGAGGTCCCAGCCAACAGCCAGCAGCAGCCACCAGGAGAGTAAGGAAGCCTTTATGATGCCTGCAGCACAGCCATTGTCTGACTATGTGAAAACCACCTAGTTAAGCCCAGTTGACCCCCCAGAAATCATGAGCTGGGCCTCCCAGCTCTGCCATTGACTAGCTGTGTGACTTCGGACAGATTATACAACTTAAAATGGTGCTAGTAATACCTACACCAGAGGGTTGTTCTGAGAATTAATCAAAATAATACCTCTCCAAGGTAGTATTGTTAGGCTTATTTTACCCATGAGAACACGTACCAGGAAAGGTCAGTTAATTTACGCAAAGTCAGTCAAACATATAGTAAGAGACAGAATGTGAGTTTGAACTTAAATCTGACTCCAAAACCGATTCTCTTTACCGTTATTCAATTTCATTACTAAAAACATCACCATAGCAGCTCATTAACCCACCTAGTCTCACACAAGGACCTAAGGAAACAGTACCATCCCTTTGCATGTCTAGGTTTATTTTAAATCAGACTAGGCAACAGGCAAAGTTGCAATGCCATTTAAAGCAAAAGAGAAAAACATTCATACCGTAGGTTTTGAATACCTGAGCACATCACACTGTGCCAGCGTGAGGGAGAACAGCAAGTTCTTTTTGGCCTCACTTTCTCATAATGCTGTTTTGGGAAAATGATTTTTACCAAAATAGCATGCCATGTATGAATCTTGTTCAAATGCCAGAGTCGCTCTTGGAACCAGAATGTAGTTATATTGCGTCTATTTGTAGAGGTTTCCAGCACATGGTAATGAGGAAAAGGAGCTGGGTAACAGAGGGGTGTGGTGGGGTGAGCAGAGTCTTCATGCAGGAGTAGATTTGCATGTGAATCTCATACATCAGCCTGGGTTCAAATGATGTCGCAAAGTATAAAGATGATCAACACCAACAGCAAAAGTCATACTGTATTTGAACATATACCTTGGAAACACTGTTATGAATTCAAAAGATAATGTCAAGGTTCTACCTTTGTCATGTGGAGAAGTAGTGAGAATTTGTTTTAGAAAGGGAAGCTGTGTTTCAGAGTCTCTGCTTTACCTGTGATTTGCTGCTGACAAGTTGATTTACCTCCCCATCAGTGTCATCATCAGTTACTTTGTTGAGCACTTAATATACTTAATATGTAAGAAAGTTACTATGTAATTTACTTACTATGAAACAAGGAGAATTCTTAATACTTTTCATATATTGTCTCCTTTGATCCTCGGAACAAAGTATGTTGTAAATACTTTTTTTTTTTAAACATCTTTATTGAAGTATAATTGCTTTACAATGGTGTTAGTTTCTGCTTTATAACAAAGTGAATCAGTTATACATATACATATGTTCCCATATCTCTTCCCTCTTGCATCTCCCTCCCTCCCACTCTCCCCATCCCGGCCCTCTAGGTGGTCACAGAGCACCGAGCTGATCTCCCTGTGCTATGCGGCTGCTTCCCACTAGCTATCTATTTTACATTTGGTAGTGTATATATGTCCATGACACTCTCTCACCCTGTCACATCTCACCCCTCCCCCTCCCCATATCCTCAAGTCCATTCTCTAGTAGGTCTATGTCTTTATTCCTGTCTTGCCACTAGGTTCTTCATGACCTTTTTTTTTTCCCCTTAGATTCCATATATATGTGTTGCATACTGTATTTGTTTTTCTCTTTCTGACTTACTTCACTCTGTATGACAGACTCTAACTCCATCCACCTCATTACAGATACCTCCATTTCATTTCTTTTTATGGCTGAGTAATATTCCATTGTATATATGTGCCACATCTTCTTTATCCATTCATCTGTCGATGGACATTTAGGTTGCTTCCATGTCCTGGCTACTGTAAATAGAGCTGCAATGAACATTTTGGTACATGACTCTTTTTGAGTTATGGTTTTCTCAGGGTATATGCCCAGGAGTGGGATTGCTGGGTCGTATGGTAGTTCTATTTTTAGTTTTTTAAGGAACCTCCATACTGTTCTCCATAGTGGCTGTATCAATTTACATTCCCACCAACAGTGCAAGAGTGTTCCCTTTCCTCCACACCCTCTCCAGCATTTATTGTTTCTAGATTTTTTGATGATGGCCATTCTGACTGGTGTGAGATGATATCTCATTGTAGTTTTGATTTGCATTTCTCTAATGATTAATGATGTTGAGCATTCTTTCATGTGTCTGTTGGCAATCTGTATATCTTCTTTGGAGAAATGTCTATTTAGGTCTTCTGCCCATTTTTGGATTGGGTTGTTCGTTTTTTTGTTATTGAGCTGCATGAGCTGCTTGTAAATCTTGGAGATTAATCCTTTGTCAGTTGCTTCATTTGCAAATATTTTCTCCCATTCTAAGGGTTGTCTTTTGGTCTTGTTTATGGTTTCCTTTGCTGTGCAAAAGCTTTTAAGTTTCATTAGGTCCCATTTGTTTATGTAAATACTTTTTAATGCACGTTCTACAAATGAAGAAATTGAGGCTCAGAGAAGCAAATTCAGCTGCCAGGGTAGGAAATTTGGTATGTGCAAGGAGATGAAGTTCAAATCCAGAGCCCATGTTCTTAACTGCTCAGCTATTTATTAGTGTTATTAATATTAGCATTATCATTATTTAAAAATTTTACAATTACATATTATATTTTTAATTTTTTTGGCCATGTCGTGCACCGTGTGGGGTCTTAGTTCCCTGACCACGGATTGAACCTGTGCCCCCTTCATTGGAAGCACAGAGTCTTAACCACTGACTGGATCACCAGGGAAGTCCCAGCATTATAATTATTAATTATAAATATCATTTACTGATATATGTGCCAAGCTAGATGCAAAGCCTTGACCAACGCCAAGGGACAAAAGAGAGTGAAAAGGAGATGATTTTCCTCAATGTGTGAGTCAATGTTACCTAATTCCTTGCTCCTTTCCTTACTATTCCTTAGTGAATCCTTTGGGTTCCTTGTTATAACATTTAAACTCATGCGTTCACAGAAAGCTAGAACTGTGCCTTTTCTACTAGCTCCTTAATTTAACAGATGAGATCTGAACATCTGTATATCATGAGGACCGTGCTCTCTGTCCTCTGGTGGCGGGAGTGAAATTATTCACAATTATATTCATATACCAGGCTCTGTGCCCCTGACTCACTGTGTGACCCTGGCCAAGGTGTCTAATCTCACGGGGCCTTAGTTTTCTTATCCATGTGAGGTTGGTCTGTGACATCTTAGATTCTTCATAGCCATTGTCTGGGTGGAGTGTCTGTGGTGTGGCCATTTTATCCCAATATTAGGAGATAAAGCACCCGCTTATACAAAGATTTCATTTTTCTGTAAGTCCAGTCAGACTGTACTGTCCTAACCAGTGCTTCCCAAAATATGGGTTAAGATCACCCACTAAGAGTTTTGATTATAAAAGAGAAAGGGACAGGAATTAAATGACATGGAATCACATATTTCTCTTTTGGTCTTTCTGCCTTCATCAAGGTGAAGGTCTCACTTTGAAGGTAATGTGTCTTTATCACTCCTCTAGCACTTACCTCTCTTGTCTAAAAAAAAACCTTCCCAGACAACATATCTAGCCAAATTGTAGTAACATTCTTTAGTGTTTTCATTGTATCTGCTTTTGGTTAACTTCTATATTTGTGTCAAGCGAATTTTTTTTCTATTTGCACAGTGCTACGAAGACTATTTAAAAATTAAGTTATTTAAATGGAAAGTTGCTTTAGAGAAAAATGTTGAATACCTAAAAGTAAGGATATTTACTGGTTATTTATTGCTATATCACAAACCACTCCAAAAGTCAGTGGTTCAAACTAGAACCATTTCATTTATCCTATAACGTGGGTGGGCAATTTTGGCTAGACTCAGCTGAGTGGTTGCTCTGGTCCCAGCTGATTCTCTCATTATTTGCAGTTAGTTGAATCCCATGGATTCCTTCTCAAAATAGTGTTCTTAGAGGCATAAAATAAAATACATAGAATTACAAAGGAAACCAATTATATTGATTGAAATACAAGTGTCGAGACACTACAGATTTTTTTATATCGCAGTGTATGGATTCTTTATTAACACATGGAGTAGCAAGATCCAGTGGCTGGTCAATTAACTACTGTAATTTTGAATAGTGGTGAATGTAAACAATATTTTGAGATCTCTGCAAAAACTTTAATGTGGTACACCTATTATTTCTATTGGTTCCAAAGTCATGAATTCTAACAATATGACTGTCATCTGTTGCCTAAATTCATAACCGAAATAAATGTTAAATATCATTTCAGAAGATGTGAAAAATCAAGATGCAGATTTCTTTTATCCATTCAAGATCATTATTCTCCTCTACGTAAATGGGGAAATCTGCTTATGGGTTACGGCTGCACTCTTCTTCTTTTTTCCTTAAGAAAAGCAAAGGTGTGAGTGTCAAAAATCTGGGGAAATAGTGATTCCATTTTGATGAATACATGTTCTTTCAAATTTTTGTTGGCTGTTATTACTTGGGGTTTTTTTTTTTTTTTTTTACTTGGGGTTTTTAATGGGCTATGTGTTGTCTTCCAGTGTCTAGCATAACAAAATGTTCTTCCTAACTCAGATGTGAGGTTCTTTGGCATTCTGCTAAAGCTCCAGGGAGCTCTCTTTGACCCTTCTCTTATTTTCACAGGACTTACATGAGCCTTCCTCGACCTTATATTTCCAAAGGATTCTCTGATGCCTGAGATAAGTGTCTGCCATTCTAACATATTTGTAGTTGGTAGCCTGAGGATGAAGATTGTCGGGGGGGGGGGCGGCGCGGGTGGTGGGGAGGAGTGAGACCAGGAAGTACATAAATAGGGAGGGATGAAGAATGAGATGAAAACCCAGTTCTTCTGGTATGACAAAGATGTTTTCTGGTCAGTGTTTAGGGGAAATGTTGGAGGGGCTGGGTGTTAGGGCTGCTGACGCAAACCCAGAAAGCAGCTATGTTTCATCCCATTCCTCTGCCTTTTCTGGGTAATTCTCTAAGTATCGTGGGGGACATCACAAAAAGATCTAAGGAATGAAAAGAACCTGAAATAACCGATCCCTCTTTTCAAAGAATTTTAGTAGGTACTTATCATGCTTTGCTATGTGGGATTCATTAGGGTGTGGAGACCGTTTGTGCCAGGGCATCTGACTCTTATATTACTGTTGAACTGTTTGCAATATACAAGAGTATTTCCATTTGGAGTAGACTTAGGTAGTGAAAATATAAGAATTTTAAAAAACAAAAGACTGTGCTCATTATCTATAGCTGATGACCAGTATTGGCTAGGAAGTTTTTTTAATCTCCTCAGTAGAGCTGCAAACAGAACTCTCTGCAGAAGGAAGAGTGATACTACAAATACGATGATATACAGCCAAGCAAGTCAGCCAAGAACACTGTTATTTTGGGGCTAATTGAGAATGCAGAGGTTCCAATGGCTCTCATAGGGATTAAAAAAAAAATGGAACTAGCATTTTCTCCATGCAGGATTAAATAAAGAATGGTACCTGACTAATTCAGTGTCAAAACTAAAGAGTCATTTGTACCCAGTAGACTATTTTTTTCTACTGTGTCATCAAACACCCATGATTCATGCAAAGCATTGCTTGTTTTACTTGTTCATCTTTTAGATTGCATAATTAATAAATGTTTGTTGCAAAAACCCCACAAACAATACAAGTAAAAAGAGAAAATTCTTTCCCCCTACTAATCTCATCCTTTAAGATAATAGCCTTTAACAACTTTGTATGTACACTTCCTTCCTAGATTTCTTTCTCTCTCTCTTTTTTTTTTTTAAATAAATTTATTTATTTATTTTTGGCTACGTCGGGTCTTTGTTGCTGCATGCAGGCTTTCTCTAGTTGCGGCGAACGGGGACAACTCTTTGTTGCAGTGCACGGGCTTCTCATTGCAGTGGCTTCTCTTGTTGTGGAGCACGGGCTCTAGGCGCGAGGGCTTCAGTAGTTGTGGCACTCGGGCTCAGTAGTTGTGGCTCATGGGCTCTAGAGCACAGGCCCAGTAGTTGTGGTGCACAGGCTTAGTTGCTCTGCGGCATGTGGGATCTTCCCAGACCTGGGCTCAAACGCATGTCTCCTGCATTGGCAGGCGGATTCTTTTTAAAAATTTTTTAAATTTAACATCTTTATTGGAGTATAATTGCTTTACAATGTTGTGTTAGTCTCTGCTGTATAACAAAGTGAATCAGCTATATGTATACATATATCCCCATATCCCCTCCCTCTTGAGCCTCCCTCCCACCCTCCCTATCCCACCCCTCTAGGTGGTCACAAAGCACTGAGCTAATCTCCCTGTGCTATGCAGCTGCTTCCCACTAGCTATCTATTTTACGTTTGGTAGTGTATATATGTCAATGCTACTCTCTCACTTCGTCCCAGCTTACCCTTCCCCCTCCCCGTGTCCTCAAGTCCATTCTCTACGTCTTTATTCCTGTTGGCAGGCAGACTCTTAACCACTGTGCCACCAGGGAAGTCCCTCTAGATTTCTAAATGTGCATATCCACATACAAGTGTGTATGCATGTACAAGCAAAATAGGATTATTCTATACATTAGTTCTGAACCTTGCTTATTTCACTTAAAATAACTGTCTTCCATCTCTCCATGTCTATATTAGAGGGAAACTCCTATTTTTTTTAAAATTTAATTTAATTTATTTATTTATGGCTATGTTGGGTCTTCGTTTCTATGCGAGGGCTTTCTCTAGTTGTGGCAAGCGGGGGCCACTCTTCATCGCGGTGCGCGGGCCTCTCACTATCGCGGCCTCTCTTGTTGCGGAGCACAGGCTCCAGACGTGCAGGCTCGGTAACTGTGGCTCACGGGCCCAGCTGCTCTGTGGCATGTGGGATCTTCCCAGACCAGGGCTCGAACCCGTGTCCCCTGCATTGGCAGGCAGACTCTCAACCACTGCGCCACCAGGGAAGCCCTTTTTTTTTTTTTTTTTTTTACAACTGTGCTGTGTGAAATTCCATTGTATGGCTGCCCTACCATTTATTTACTAGTCTCCTAATGTCTGGCATCTAGGTTGTTTCCCACTCAACAAATATTAATTGAAAGCTTGTTATTCTCTAGAGATGCCACAGGAGTACAAGATATATAAGGAGCTACCTCTTGTCTCGAGGAATTTGAGACTGACTATGTGAGTCAGATAGACTGTGTAACAAATAGCCTTCACATTTCAGCAGAAGATACTAAGAATTCCAATGTCACAGAATCTAATGGCAAACCGAACGAAAATAGTCCCTCCAAAGAAAGACATTGTACAAGAGCATTATTTTTTTACAAGAGCATTTTATTGGTAGAAAATCCAACATATCAAAACAGAATGGTTAAAGGGCAATTATGGCACAGAATAAAGGCTTTTTCTTACAAAATGTTTGATTTGTTAAGTACCCCTCTAGTACTTAACTCTTGATTTTTGTACCAACAGCTATTTGATATGGTTAAGGGGAACTGCCAAGTAAACAGAAGCTTGAATATTAGGAATCCATGAAGGCTGGAATTCTAGCTCCTTCTCTTGAAATGTTTAAGTGAAGAAGTATAATTCAATATGTTTAAAAGGGCTTTTCAAAACCTAGGTATGTCAGGAAATTTTAGTTCCACTTCAGATCATCCTAGGCTCATCTTTCTCCAAGACTCTTGGCCATTTTTTCTCTCCAGCTTTCACTTTGGAGACAAACTTCACGTAGGTTCTCATAATTGCCATGGCCTCACGCGATACTGAGCAAGAATTACCTGACAGCAGCTTGTCTCAAGCCCACGGCTTGAGCCTCTTGTCTTCAACACAGGGCTTCCCTGTTGACATTGAGACTTAAGATACATCGGGACCTGCTTGGAACTCACAGCGATACATACCAAAGTGCAGAGGAATTAATGCCCCAGGGGATAAACCTTCGATCAGTGGGAACTGAGAGTTAGTGGATAAATATTCCTCCCTCTTGCTTCACACCTCACCTCCTCCCCACAGACAATCTTAAGATGCAGTAGCCCTTATGGCCTCTCAGAAGATGGTCCCTTGAAGTGATGCAATTAGTTGGTCTTAATATGAAACGTTGGCCATCTCTGTGGTGCACCCCTCATATTTGCTCTTCCCTGACCCCTTCCCTTTCCCTCACTTCTGCTTCCCTGGGATTGTACTCCCTAATAAAAGAGTTCAGATAAGCTATTGGCTCAGCCACTGTTTTCTGGAGAATTCAGGCTAAGACAACACAATCTTAACAAGCGAGATAGAGCTGGATATACTGCACTGTGTGTGCTCATTACCTCATTTATAGCTACCCATTACTGAGCACCTAAGTGCCCAAAGTTTTTTCAAAGTGCTTTATATGCCATCGAATAACCCCCCTATGAGGAGGTTATTACTATTAATAGCAGTTTTTATTCTACAAGAAAGAAAACTAAGGCTTGGAAAGTACCTTGCTCTAGGCTGTATCAGATCACTTTCTAATTTTGCAGTTATTGCAATTGGTGGAGGCTTGGGGAGCCAGATGGTGCCCATCTCTACTTAATAATTCAGGTCCTCTTTGACCTCAAGTTTCCTCATTCCTTAAGCCCTCAAATATATGTATCAAGTATGTAAAAATGCGGTCACTGAATGAGAAAGACAGACTTTGGACTCAGAATTATATGCGTGAGGCAACACAGCAGAGGTGCCAACTCAGAGAGGCCCCTATGTGCGTCCAGTCAGAAAGGCTAGGCTCGGCCAACATGGAGTGCTGTTCATGGCATGACTCAGCTGTGGCTTCAGCTTTCACACCTCGGGGATGAGTAAGGGTAGCACAGTTTCTCTGCTAAAATCGTCCCCGACTTCTCAGAGTGCCACTCGGGAAAGAGGATGGAGGGCTCTGCAACCAGGATCTCTAATTCCCGCTGTTCTTGCTGCCTCATCACACTCTCTGCTCCTGTCCTGTCTCCCTTAACCTGGGCTCAATCCCATCCAAAGTTTGGTGCAAGAGAGTCCCCCCATCCGACTGATTGGCAGCCTGACTCCCAGCCTCCCCAGGGCCACCACACTGCTCAGCAATTATTTTCTCAGTCTCAGTGCCCCCCTCCTTTATTCCATTTTACACAGCAGCTGTTCCAAGCATTTACTACTCTTCCACCTTCTCTCAAATGGTTGTCCCCGTGCCACTCTCAAGAGAAGGAAGGTGAGAGCTCTTTACCATATCCCCCACGAAACTACACTCACCTAGCCCTTCACCTAGTCCTCCCCATTTCTGTCAACTCAGTCCACGATGCTCTCTGTGGTGCTCCGTGCCCTGGTGGGATTCAGGAAGAAACCCCAGACCTCCACGATGGGCTCCCAGGTCTGAGGCTGGGCATGGAGTAACAGCTTTCCCTCCCTTCTTTCCATATGATACAAAATATAGAAGGAAAAACATCATAGGACTTTTGTCGTAATCCTTTAAAAAATGCTTAGCTAGCTTTTTGTGCACGTGTGAGTCTTACTTGTAAAAGCCATTGTTGACAGCCGTCACTTATGTATATGGATTCCTATGGAAGAGATGGACACTGAGGTCAGGTCACTTCAACCTTGGTCATACCTGGGGAGATGGGTACCCAGAAATGGGAGAGGGAAGCATCTGGTTTTATTTTAATTAATCACAGAAGAAGTTCTATAAAAGTTCTATAAAGTTCTAGAAGTTCTATAAAATCTTGTAAAAGTCATGATCTCTTGAATCACAGCAGAGTACCCTCCCCAACCTATTCATTCCTGAGCGCATCATACCGGCAGTCCTGCTGGTAGCACATATATTGTCCTGGTGGAAACAAATTTAAATTAAGGTTGGTCATGAGCGTGTACCTGTGGTACTGCTCCTGGATTATGAAAATAAAATTCAGGTCAGAGAAAGCAAAAGCCCTTTTCACAGAGCTAAATTACTTTTGCTCTATACCAAGTTCAATTAAAGAAACAACTTTCTCTTCTTGGCAAAGTCTTCTCAATTTTTTTTCCTACCTCTCCGGTCTACTTCCACCAATCCTTCTACTCTATAATCAAACACGAGAAAACATAAACAGTAAAATTTCACTTATGTGGTTTAAAAGGAAAAGATTGGTTTAAAAAAGTTTGCACTGGACTTGGCAAAAATACAATAGAATACTTTCAAATGGGCTGAGAGAGCACCATTTCATTCAGTGTCTATATCATATCTTCTTAAACCAATCGTGTGTTGATGGGCACCTGGGGGGGTTTCCATGTCTTGGCTGTTGTAAATAGTGCTGCTATGAACATTGGGGTGCATGTATCTTTTCAAATTGAAGTTTTTATCTTTTCTGGATATATGCCCAGGAGTGGGATTGCTGGATCATATGGTAGTTTTATTTTTAGTTTTTTAAGCAACCTCCATACTGTTCTCCATAGTGGCTGCACCAATTTACATTTCCACCAACAGGGTAGGAGGGTTCTCTTTTCTCCACACCCTCTCTAGTGTTTATTATTTGTAGACGTTTGATGATGGCTATTCTGACCAGTGTGAGGTGATACCTCATTGTAGTTTTGATTTGCATTTCTCTAATAATTAACAGTGTCGAGCATCTTTTTATGTGACTGTTGGTAATCTATGTGTCGTCTTTGAAGAAAGTTTTCTGCCCATTTTTGGATTGAGTTGTTTGTTTGGATATTGAGTTGTATGAACTATTTGCATATTTTAGATATTGATCCCTTGTCAGTTTCACGTTTGCAAATATTTTCTCCCATTCTGTAGGTTGTCTTTTCATTTTGTCTGTGGTTTCCTTTGCTGTGCAAGAGCTTTTAAGTTTGATTAGGTCTCATGTTTATTTTTGGTTTTATTTCTTTTGCCTTGGGAGACTGATCTAAGAAAATATTACTACCATTTATGTCTGAGAATGTTTTGCCTATGTTCTCTTCTAGGAATTTTGTGGTGTCATGTCTTATATTTAGGTCTTTAAACCATTTTGAGTTTATTTTTGTATATGGTATGAGAAGGTGTTCTAATTTCATTGATTTACATGTAGCTGTCCAGCTTTCCAAACACCCTTGCTGAAGAGACTGTCTTTTCTCCATTGTATATTCTTGACTTTTTTGTTGTAGAATAATTGACATAGGTGTGTGGGTTTATTTCTGGACTCTCTATTCTGTTCCATTGATCTACATGTCTGTTTTTGTGCCCTTTTGATTACTGTAGCTTTGTGGTATTGTCTGAAGTCTGAAAGGGTTATGCCTCCAGCTTTGTTCTTTTTCCTCAGGGTTGCTTTGGCAATTCTGGGTCTTTTGTGGTTCCATCTAAATTTTAGTACTGTTTGTTCTAGTTCTGTGAAAAATGTCAAAGGTATTTTGATAGAGATCACATTAAATCTGTAGATTGCTTTGGGTAGTATGGCCATTTTAACAGTATTAATTCTTCCAATCCAAGAGCATGGGATGTCTTTCCATTTTTTGGAATCATCTTCAATTTCCTCTAAGAGTGTTTTATAGTTTTCAGCATATAGGTCTTTCACCTCCTTGGTTAGGTTTATTCCTGGATATTTTATGTTTCTGATGCAATTTTAAGTGGGATTGCTTCTTTACTTCCTCTTTCTGATATTTCATTACAATGAAATGCAACAGATTGCTGTGTGTCAATCTTGTATCCTGCTACTTTGCTGAATTCATTTATTAGTTCTAATAGTTTTTGTGTGGAGTCTTTAGGGTTCTCTATATAGAGTATCATGTCACCTGCAAATAGTGACCTATTTATCTCTTCACTTCCAATTTGGATACTTTTAATTTCTTTTTCTTTTCCAATTTCTGTGGCTAGGACTTCCAGTACTATGTTGAATAGAAGTGGTGAGAGTGGGCATCCTTGTGTTGTTCCAGAATTTAGTGGGAAGGCTTTCAGCTTTTCACTGTTGAGCATTATGTTGGCTGTGGGTTTATCATAAATAGCTTCTAGTATGCTGAGATATGTTCCCTCTATACCCACTTTGGTAAGAGTTTTTATCATGAATGGATGTTGAATTTTATCAAATGCTTTTTCTGCTTCTACTGAGATGATCATGTGGTTTTTGTCTTTTCTTTTGTTGATGTGGCATATCACATTGATTGACTTGTGTATGTTGAACCATCCTTGTGACCCTGGGATGAATCCAACTTGATCATGGTGTGTGATCCTTTTTATGTGTTTTTGGATTTGGTTTGCTAATATTTTGTTGAGGATTTTTGCATTTGTATTCATCAAAGATATTAGCCTGTAATTTTCTTTTTTTTTTGTAGTGTTTTTGTCTGGTTTGGTATCAGGGAATTTATTGGAAGGATGTGGTCCAGCTCGTAGGATGAAGAAAGATGAAGAACTGGGTTTGAAACAAGTAAGACCCAGGGAGTTCAGAGTGCTTCCTCAGCAGGACCACCTCCCCAGCCTCACGGGGGTAAAAAAAACTGGAGGAACTGAACTGTAGCAATTTTTACTACTTGCATTACTCAACTCAAGTTTCAAAGTTTGAGAATGAAGGGATAAATTGGCCAACATCAGGACATAAAGTATGCCTGTGGATGTACCAAGAAAGTAAAAGGAAGGATCTAGCAGGAGTCCTCAAGGTCACCATCAGCTATTGCTGTGTGTGTGCAAGCACTTGGGTTTGCTGTCCCACTAAGACTGCACAGAGTGGAGGAGAGTTAATTACCCTGAGGAAACTGAGGCAGTCAGGAAAGGCAAATGGAGGCTGGTCTGAGTAAATGTCAACAGTCCCTTATACTCTGGTGGCATTAGAAAGGTTTCATTCTACATACTTCAATTGCAGTTGGATCCTAAAACCCACTCTAGCTTCACATACTAAAAGGTTATCAAGAAAAATGTGTTCTTTCGGCTTGTCCTTTAGTTCTTCAGACAGAAACCAAAACCACAGTGTCTGAGAGAGCTAAAGAGAGCATAGATGCACACAAGAAAACCTGACATTCTTATGGAAACTTGACCCTGGGGAGTAGCCAGTGGTGACAGCAGCATCAGCCTATTGGCTGCTGTACGTAATCTTGACTCTAAGCCCCAGTTCCCTGATTTGGGAACTCTGACTGAGAGGGTTAATCTCTGACTTTCAAGCAAATCACAGATATATTCTATTCTGCAGCGTGTGGGACTGAACTTAGAGTTGTGAGGATTTCATAACGTTGATTGTATGTGGAATGTAGTGCATAGCATAGGTTTTCTCATATCTGAGGGAGTTTAGGTTTGAGACCCCTGAGAACTGGGATGGACTAGATGACTTTTGAATATGTGATCCTATCATGTTTTAAGCAAAAAGGCAAAGTAAGAGCATGTTTCTGTCCTACAAAATGATTTTGTTGCCTCTAGTTACAGAAGCTCATAACTGGGCTTTGTTAAGTCTAAGGAAAAACATAAATAAATAAAAATAACTAACATAGAAGGAATGTCCTTGTGCACAGATGTAAAAAGTTCTATTGTTATCCTGCTTCTTTTTAGAAAACATTTTCTTTTTTTTAAGTTTTTGACAAAATAATTTAAGATTTACAGAAAACTTGCAAATATAGTTCAGAGAGTTCCCATAAGCCCTTCATCCAGCTTTCCCTAATGTTGGCATCTTACAGGGTTCTGCTACAGTTATAAAAGTCAAGAAATTAACATTGATATAACCTACAGACCTTATTTGAATGCTACCAGTTTTCCCATTAATGACATTTTTCTGGTCTAGAATCTAATCCCACATTGCAATTAGTTGCTGTATCTTCTTAGTCTTCTCCCATCTATGACAGTTTTTCTTTCTTTTTCATGGCCTTGGAACTTTTGAAGGATATTGATCAGTTATTTCATGGAGTATCCTTCAATTTGAGTTTTTCCAATGTTTCTCTCAGAATTAGAGTTAGGCTGTGCATTTGTTATGGACTGAATGTTTGTGTCCCCCGAAATTCATATGTTGAAATCTTAATCCCCAATGTGGTGATACTTTGTGTGTACTTTGCCCTTTCAGTGTATCATATTGAGGAAACATGGTGTCAACCTGTCTTATCTCTGGCAGAGGTTTACTAGATTACTTGATGAAGGTGGTGTCTACAGAGTTTTTTCATTGTAGATCCTCCTATTTTCCCTTTGGTAAAATGCTGTAAGGACATACTTTGAGACGATGTAAATATTCTTGTTGTTCATCATACTTTCATCTGTTAACTTCAGAACCCATCGAAGATTCTGTCAACAATTATCACTGTGGTGTCTACCTAAGATGATTTTCCATTTTAATCATGTCCTCTATGTTTTCAATGTTCGTCAGTTGGAATTTGACTCTAAGGCAGAATTTAGCAAGTATGTTCTAAATGTCTGTGCTGTGAGGGCAGCAGGTCAGGGAACCAGCCTTCCTTCTGTTCTTGGAGGGTTCAGTGCTGGTCAGTTAAGCTCCCGTTGGCTGTTTGATCCCCAAAACAACAGTTGCAGAGGGAGGAGGAGAGGATCCGCTTCCCTTGGCTCTTCGCTGCCCTCTGGGTTCGCTCCTGCTGTTCCTTACACCGGGCGCCCTCTGCCTCCCCTTCTAATTGTTCTACTGGCCTCAGCTCTGGTAAAGACTTAGTAGGGAGCTTTCTTATTCTTCTTCCTCCACAACCTTAGCACTTCTCCCAGCTGACTCTGTCACAGCAAAGAATATGCTGTCCTAAAACAGCCAGATTTTCTTGTACGTTGCCCAGCACACTGTGAGTAAAGACCCCACTATTTAGTCCAGATTTCTGAGCTGTTGGGCAGCACCTGACAAACAGGACCTCCCTGGGGAGGATCTGATAGAGAAGGAATGAAAGTAAAATAGAGTATTTGTCACAAAACCCTTCCTTACATTTAACATTTTAAAAAATATTTTGAGGTATAATTTGTATACAGTAAAGTTCGTTTTTTTGATGTACCATTTTATGAATTTTGACAAATGTATATACTCTCAGGTAATCACTACCACATCAAGAGATAGAAATCTCACATCCCCTCAAAAAGTTCCCTCGTGTCCTCTGTAGTCATCCATCCCACCCCCTCCCTTAGCCCCTGGCAAACACTCATCTATTCTCTGTTCTTTTAGTCTTGCCTTTTCCAGAATGTCATATAAATGGAATTATAAAATATGTAGCCTTTAGAATTTGACTTCTCTCACTTACCATAACACTTGTGAAATTCATTCCTGTTATGGTTGCTGTGAGTACTTCAGTTCTTTTTATTATTGAGAAGTATTCCATTTTATAGATTTATCACAGATTGTTCACTCACCAGCCACTGGACATCAAATTGTGTTCCGTTTGGGGGGTTATGAGTAAGCTACCACAAACATTCATGAACTAGCTTTTGTGTGGACTTATGTCTTCATTTCTCTTGGGAACATACCCAGGAGTGGAATCACTGGGTCATAGGGTAAGTGTGTGATGAACAGACCTCTTTCCAGGGTGTATCTTTTTGCGATCTGACCAGCGATGTATGAGAGTTCTTCCTCCTCACCAGAACACTCAGCTAACTGCGCGCTTTCATCTGCATTACTTTAGACCAGTAAGGGTAAGAGTCTTTTCTTTTCTTTTTTTTTTTTGGCATGCAGGATCTTAGTTCCCCAACCAGGGATGGAACCTGTGCCCCCTGCAGTGGAAGCGCCAAGTCTTAACCACTGGACCGCCAGGGAAGTCCCGGTGAGCATCTTTTCTTGTGCTTATTTGCCATCTGTATATCTTCTCTACTGAAGTGTCTATTCAAATCTTTATGCGTTTCTTATTGGTTTTTTAATTTCCCTATTATTGACTTTTGAGAGTTCTTTGTATATTCTAGATATAATATCTTTATCAGATATGTGACTTGTATATATTTTCTCATAGCCTTTGGCTTCTCTTTTCATTATCTTAACAGTGTCTTTTGAAAAGCAGAACTTTAAACTTAAAAAAAATTTTTTTTAAAAACATCTTTATTGGAGTATAATTGCTTTACAATGGTGTGTTAGTTTCTGCTTTATAACAAAGTAAATCAGCTTTTAATTAATTAACCTAGTTAATTTAATTAATAATCAGACGCAAGAGGGAGGAGATATGGGGATATACGTATATGTTTTGTTTGATTGGTGTTGGTTAAACTTCTTTGTCTGAATGATTTTCTTCTTAGAGAATTTCTGAAAAAAAAAAAAAATACAAGTCTTGCTTTCTAAAGCCATAGCCAGGACAAGTCACTTAGCCTTTGTGTGAGTTAGTTTTCTTAGCTGTTAAATGGGAACAACAGTCCTGTCTTTCTTGGGAAACATTTGTGTTGCCTCTAGGATAAAAACCAGAAGACATTTGCCTGAAGTGAAAAGGCAAAGAAATGTTTGGGCTTTGAGAGTTTTATGTTAGCAGCAGCAGGTTGAAGAGGGAAAAAGGAAGTGAGCATTTACAGGGGAAGAAATGATGGAATAAAGTATTGTTGGATCCTTACTTACAGGAAGACAAGGAGCAGCAGTAAGCAGAGAGACTTCCCCTTGACATGGCTAGACTCCAGAGCAGGAAGAGAGAAGTCTGGGAAGCAGATATAAAAAATTATTAATATTCAATAAATTTAAGAGAAAGTCCCCAAATTGAAAAGTAATAAAAAGCCAGGTGTTTTTATTCTTTGATGATGTAGTTAGCACGTCCTTTGGAACGGTATTTTTCTGTGCAAGTATTGTCTGGGCTTAGTTCCCTTTAGAAGGTTAATAAACAATTAAACAAGAAGATCCCATATACCGAATCCAAGGATTCTTGTATAAGAAACTTTGCACACCTCTCTCTCTGGGTGCTCACACCTCCCCATGAGAAGTCAACTTGTAAGGAGGCTCAGTCCCAATAACTGCAGATGTAATTGATTATGAGTGAACCTTATCATGCAGCAGGACTGAAAAATTGAAGGGACCCTCTTCAGAAAGCCAAAGTTCATTCCTCCCTATCACACTTCAATACACCAGGCTTCTTTCTCTTTATAAAGACAAGTGGGTCCTGAGAGAAACGCAGGATTCTTGATGTCGTAACCGAGTAACTCTGTTCAGACAGAATGGCTTCTCAACATCCTGTTTTATTACATTCCATACTTTGATAACAGTTCTTCCTAAAAAGATGTCCTTCTGTGGCATTGCTTGCTTAGGGAGCTTTTAGGTACCAGGGTGGTCCTTCTACCCCAGTCCACCGTAATGAACTGCTGATTAATTCTTTACCACTCACTTTGCAAGCGAACGGTGAGTCGTGTTTAAGTAGGATGGGATAGAATCTTATCAGACAGGACTTCACCAGCTGGAAATAGAAACAACTCTGTCCATCTGGCCTGGGCAATGTGCCCTCCTGGAAAATTACTGAACAGCACCCAACTCCATAAAAATACATTCCTTAAAATGCCAGCAGAAGGCACAGACTTATGGTGAAATGAAGAAATTATGCAGCCTGTGCAAAGCTCAATTCATCACCAGGCTTGGATAATGGAAATAAATGCTCACCCAGACTTTGTGCCAGGAACATTAATAATTAGTTGGTGGGGACTGTCATGCAGGAAGGTCCTGGCTGTGATTCAGATTCTGGGCGTGAAAGTGTGTGATGTAAACCCCGTGAGATGGTAGAGCAATGAGACATTTGGTCCTGGGTGGGCTGGGAATCAGCAGCAGCCCCCCTCTCTGTAGGGAGGCAGTGGGAAGTGATGGCTTTGGGGATGTCTCCCTGGGTTGAGGAAAATTTGCCCCGTTTAATCTGGCTGCCTTTCCCTTTCCCTTACTGCACCCTTTACAGAACTTTGGCTGCGGCTGTCTTCCGTCGTACAAAGGGGAAAGCCCGCAGACTAAGTGCGTTGTGTGCTCCTCGCTGCCCTCCCATGGCCACTGTCTGTTCCCAGGTGCCGTGATGTCTCCTCACTGTTCTTCCCCCAGTCGTGGTCCTCAGGCAGGTATGGGTCCCCTTCTCCATGGAGCCCTCCTTGCTCTCCCAGCTAAGAAGACACTGCCCGCTTATATTCCATTTTTTTGTGGCACATGTTATTTCTACTTCACATCCTAAATATCCCGTGAGGCTGGGAGCCATGTCCGATTCAAATTTGGTTTCTTCTCATCCCCAGCACACTGCTTTGCAAGTTGTAAGTTCTCTACCAATATTTGCTGAGTGAATCAAAGAAATAACTCATGACTGATAATGGCTGTGTGACCTCCTGGCCAGGAGCATTTTTGTTTCAAATGTGTTTTAAAAGGTGGCACGGGGTGACAAAA
This sequence comes from Balaenoptera acutorostrata, assembly GCF_949987535.1. Taxonomy (NCBI): domain Eukaryota; kingdom Metazoa; phylum Chordata; class Mammalia; order Artiodactyla; family Balaenopteridae; genus Balaenoptera; species Balaenoptera acutorostrata. Next base: position 40,042,201 of record NC_080078.1, read on the forward strand.
ATAACCAGGTCTTTGTGATCAAACAAATCTGGCTACAAACGTCAGCTAGACCACATACTCTTATTTCACTGCCTTTATTTCACTCATCTCTAAAGAGTTATTTCTGCCTGTTGTACAGGGTTCTTGTATGGATTAGAGAAGGTAACATGTGCAAAGACCCTTTAAAATTTAAAATGTTCGTTCCCCTCAGAATGGAAGTGCTTAACCTGAAGAAATAAAGTTCCAACGAGAACTTTAAGTGTCAGAGGCCCCTGGCTGGGACAGCCACCTCTGCAGGACGCGCCATCCGGGAGCCCACGGGCTGTCCCTCAGCACACGGGGTGAACAGCTAGCCCCTCTCCCCTCCCAGGCCGTGAGTGCACGGGGAAGCAAGGTGACGGCAGGGGAGCCTCCCAGGAGTTCAGACTGATGTGAGAGCTCCAGACCCCAGGTGAGAGCCTCGCTGTGTGAGCCCAAAGGGTCCCCGGCTGGTACAGCCAACCTGACTCCATCATCCACTGGCTGCCGAACCGCAAGGGGATAAGACACGTGAAGTTCCGTTCAGTTCAGCAGATATTTAACACGTGGCTGCTCCCTGTGGGTCCGCAGTGTGGTCCCCGACCTTCAGGGGTTGCCCCGTCGTGGGCACAGACAGTCACAGAGCAGGGCTGGGAGCCGCAGGCGCAGCGAGCCTCCTCCTTCCCGGATTCCACATTGGCAAACTCACCTACTTGCTGAAATCTGTTAGCTCAGCATCAGTTGTCGTGAAGTTTTTCTGGTCATTCACAGACGTGTGTAGAGCAGGGAAAACATCTGAGTCCCTCGACAGGCACATCCCCAGGTGAGGGGAACCAGGCGATGTTTCAGCTCTCATACCGTAAACAAGTGTCCTTTTCATGGTCTGTGTACTATGCCACCTTTTCCACATTTCTGTGCTTTTTGTTGGTGATTTTACTGTTCAGAGTAGCCCCCCAGCACAGCGCCGAAGAGCCGTCTCGCTTTCCTAAGTGCAAGAAGCCCGTGATGTGCCTCAGGGAGAAATACGGTGCTGGACAAGCTTCACTCAGGCGTGAGTTACAGGGCTGTCGGCTGTGCAGTCAGTGTTAACGAGTCAACAATACATGTTAAATACGGTGTTTTAAAACAGACAGTCACATAAAACAAGGTACCTGCTGATCAGCTGATGAAAATGTGACCAGAGGCTCCCAGGAACTAAACCCTGTATTTCCCCTGGGAGCAATGGTTCAATAATCTCTAATTCATTGTTCGTGGTGACTTTATAGAACACAACGACAGCAAATAATAAGAATTGACTACATTTAAAAAAATACTTATTTATGTATTTTGGCTGTGTCGGGTCTTAGTTGCAGCATGTGGGATCTTTTGTCGCGGCACGGAGGCTTCTCTCTAGTTGTGGTGCGCAGGCTCTGTAGTTGCGGCACACAGGCTTAGTTGCCCCGAAGCATGTGGGATCTTAATTCCCCAACGAGGGATTGAACCTGTGTCCCCTGCATTGTAAGGCAGATTCTTAACCACTGGACTACCAGGGAAGTCCCAAGAACTGACTACATTTTGGTGTGAATTAGAGTTCAGGGTTGGGAGTGATGGGTGGGGCTGGAGAGACACAGTGAGGAAGTTTCTTAAACGGCAGGACTGGGCCTCGTCTTGCTGCTGGAGCGTCAGGGGCAGTGGAACACGGTTAGATTAGATTTTACACTCTGCTGCCTGGAAGAAGGATGGATTTGAAGAAGGATTTTGGCAAATGGAGTCAGGTTTAAAACTACTCTCCAGGAACCTTTTACCTACATCGGCCAGCCACACACAACTTTTAGGTGCACATACACTTCTAAAAGTATGATTCTGTGTGTGCTATGGACCGAATTGTGTCCCCCACCCCAAATTCAGACATTGAAACCTTAACCCCAAATATGATGGTAGTAGGAGGTGGGGCCTTTGGGAGGTAATTTGATTTGGTCACGGTGGTGGAGCTTTCATAGTGGCATTAGTACCCTTATAGGAAAAGAAAAGCACTCTCTCTCTCTCTCCCCCTACCGTGTGGGGACGTAGTGAGAAGGTAGCTGTCTACAAGCCAGAAGAGAGCTCTCACCAGAAATCTGCCATGCTGGCACCTTGATCTTGGACTTCTAGCCTCCAGAACTGTAAGAATATAAATTTTTATTGTTTAAGTCTCTAGGTCTATGATATTTTGTTATGGCAGCCTGAGCAGACTAAAGCAGTATGAAAGCTCTAAAATTGCTAAAGATGCTAAAGAAGAGGCAGGCAGGCACCTTTTTTTTGGTTGGGATAAAAATTACTTTGGGCATTGGATGTATGGTCATCTTTCTACTGAAAAACCATGAGATGAAAAACAATTGGATATTTTCTAATTTGAATTCTTTCCTTTATCTGATTAATTACACACACACACACACACACACACACACATTCACATTCAAACACTTCTCTCGACTTTGGAACACGTTAGAAAGAGCAATGAATTGGGAGGCGGGTGATTTGAGTTTAAACCCCAGTTTTGCCACCAGCTAAATGGTGTCTTCGGGCCTCAGTTCCTCAGTGCTTAAGTGAGGACAGTAAGGTTGTGTTAGCTCAACCCAGATCAGAGGGTCATTGCAGTGAGGGGAACAGACCGTAGATGTAAAAAAAAAAGTTAAAAGTCTACATAGATGCAAAGTATGAACATGGCAGAAATAGAAATTGCTTCTGAATTGCTGGGAATCCAAGCCTGAAATAATTCTTGGAAGCAAGAAAGTCATTTGGGACTTCATAAGTGTCACATTGCTCTTCATGGTTTAAGAACACCAGAGGAGCTAAGACATGTTACTAAGAAAATGCATTCCTACCACTTGATAATAGTTGTTTTTATGGAACTCCATTTTTACTCTCATCTGTATGACAAATATACCCATATGCAAACTAGGTCCAGCTTCAACTAAAGTTCCAGAAAAAAAAAAAAAAGAAAACTTAGCTAGAAACTGAAGTGGCTAATGAATTAATTTATCCTGTCCCCAGATATCTGTGAGCCCATTACGTGCTAAGGATTGTTTGGAATGTTTGGGGAGGTGCCCAGCAGCATAAGGTCAAATCCCTGCCTTTGAGAAGCTATGAGAATGACACTAAGAGCTGCTAAAGAGAGCAAGGAAGTCATACAAGCGATGTCATGGGCAGATATATGACAAGTGCTGACAGTAAGTCAAGATTTCAGAGAAGGAAGAGATGAGTGAAAGCTGAGCTTCTCATTGAATTTCCTGTTGAAAAGAAGGGACTTGAGTTGGGCCTTGTTGATCGACTAGGATTTGGATGAGAAAAGAAAACAAGGCTGGCTTTGCAAGTGGAAGGAATGTGCAAATCAGCTCGCTGGGTCCGCCCAGGCAGAGCCTTTATGTGCAGTGTTACCCACAGTACAGCTGGGCTCAGACCTGGGCTCAGACCGGGATCTTGGATACACTGATGGCAGAGCTCAGGCTGGAGTCCTCACTCCTGCTTGCTTTTGGGTCACAGGGCCTTCAAAGTGCACAAGCCCTTGAGATTATAACTTACAACAGTGATGCCTGCAGTGAGTTCCACGGAACCTTTGTACCTTTTGAAGTATATCAGTAGGTCTTGCCCTAAAAATAAAGACATGTGGGCAGAAAAGTTTAGGAAACGCTACCTACTGTGTCCCTAACAGAGACGTTCAATACCCATTAGTAGCTTTGCCAGATTGATTTTGGTAACTCCAACCCATTCCTACCCCCATTTTATTTTAAAAAATATTTATTTATTTATTTGGTTGCACCAGGTCTTAGTTGGGGCAGGCGGGCTCGTTAGTTGTGGCATGCAGGCTCCTTAGTTGCAGCATGCATATGGGATCTAGTTCCCTGACCAGGGATCGAACCCGGACCCCCTGCCTTGGGAGTTCGGAGTCCCAACCACTGCTCCACCAGGGAAGTCCCTACCCCCATTTTATAAGTCTTAAAGATTCCATGATAGCAGGGCATAACACAGGGACGCTTGGCTAGATGAAAGCAAAACTCTGCCACTTAGCGCTCCACAGGAGAGAAGGCTGCCACACAGGGCTGTGCAGCGGGTTGCATCTGGGGGCAGGATGACAGCAAACTAGAGATGTTGGGGCAGCAGGCTGGGGTTTGCTAGGTTTCACAGGCTCTCTGTGAACTGGCTCATTTGAATAATTCCATGGGCTCTAGAGCATAGGGGCTGCCCTTCATTGTCTGGTACCAGACCCCAGGCGACTGGGGTGAGTGCATAATGGCCCAAAGTATGAGATCCTGGTGGGTAAAAGGGTTGGGATGTGGACATAATCAGGGGAAAACTGATAGGGCCTCAAAACTGGGTTAAGAGAGTAATTCCAAAAACAATAACAACAAAATATGTCACTCCCTTTTGTGATGTCTGCAAAATGTAGGGACTAGAAGCCTGATAAGTACATTATTGAGATTCCCTAAGGGACAGAGCTCTGAGGAGACGCTGCCATAGAGAGACACTTAACCAGAGAGAGAGAAGACAGAAGGGAGAGAAGACCTACTGTCTTTTTTCCGCAGGCGGCAGGAGCGCGGACGAGCTTGGGGGATGTGAGGTTTCACAGTCTTTTCCAGAGAGCTCCCTGAACGTTTGTCTCAGGGCTGGAGATGGCAGTGGTGTTTGCTGCAACTTCCCACCTCTTCGATCCTTGGACCTCACGGTACCTTCACCTGATCTTGGCAACTCCAGCCCTTTCAGTAGGGTTGTAAGTTCCCCATGTCCTGCGGTCAATCTTTTTCTGCTGGAATCCTAATGTGGTTGCTGCTTTGTTGGCTGGACCCCAACAGTATGGCATAGATAAGCTTCTGAGAAGTCTTGCTGTAAGACAAGACAAAATAGTTTAAACTAGCACTTCCCACATACTTGATCACAGAACCTATTCCCCCCATCCTACTCCAGCCCCTGCCCCCCAGAAAACACCTTCTAATATCCGGGGGAATCTGTGTTCCATGGTGCACCCTTTGGAAAACACCCAAAGGTTTGTCGACTGAGCACTAGGAATCCAGAAACATGGGCTTCATTTTAGCTGTGTGATCTTGGGTAATTCACATCGCTTCTCTGGCCTTTAGTGTTGTCGCGGGATCAAAGGAAGTGTTGGATGAAGTTCACCAGCAGCAGTTTTCCCAGCTCTAACATTTTTTGATTCTGTGAGAAATGGTGTCCTTAAAAAAAAATCACTGTTCAGATAGTAAAAGCAAAAAAACAAAAACAAAAACAGAAGCAAAAAACAAATCCACTGTACAGTATTTTGCTTTTTGCTTTGCCTTCTCTTCCTTTTTGGCTTAATTTGCATGAATATTTTGAGATTTGAGCTAGGACAATCCCAAGAGACTGGCAGCAAGTAAAGAAAGGCTGGGTAGCTCTTACTGAAGTGATGTGGTACTTTTAGAATTCCAGGATATTAGTGCTGACCCTAGAAATATGGCCCCTTCTGAACAGATTTACTTTTACATTGCCAGAGCACAGAAAAAAGAGATGCAAGGAAGAAAGTTCTACCACTCAAAATGAGCCATTTTAATAGGCAGCAAGCTCCCCATCACTGGGAGCATTCAAATGGAGACTAGATGTTAGCTTGGCAGGAGTAACAGAGAATAAATTTTGTCTTTTCAGAGTGTTGTGGCTGAAAGGGATGGTACAGATTATCTACACGGATCCCCACATTTTACAGATGAGGAAACAAAAGATCAGAGAGTTTATATGGATTTCCCAAGGTCACACAGCTAGTCAATGGCAGAACTGGGAGAAAGACGCAGGATGTTCCTTGTTCTCCACTGCGTTATTCTGCATGCCTGGAATTCATTTTAGTTTTTTTGAGAAGTAAATTCTCTCCCTGAACCTCTGTTTTCTATCTCTTTAAAGAAGCAAAGTCATTTAGTTTGCACTGGAAAACTCTTGAGGTTGCCAGGTACTGTGGGAGGCTGACAAAGCTGGAAAGTTTGAAGTCAACCTTTTGCCCTCAGAGTTCTTCTCTGAGCATGCCAGACCAGCCACCAGCTTCCGATGGCTGCACAGCACCCTTGATCCTGTGAAAGACAGTCCCACTTGCTTCATTCGTGCAATGTCTGTCTCTACGGGCAGCTCTGAAAAACCAACCTGAATATAAGTCTCTTCTGCACAGTCTGAGAACAAACCACTGCCCCCAGAGAGGCCACAGAAAACAGCCTGAAGGCAGCGCTGTTTGTGGTGTTGGTGTCTAGGAGCTGGGGTTTCCTTTGCTATCTGCTTGACAGAAACCACGTTTGCTTTCTCAGTGCAGCTGGTAGTGGGTGTGTGTGCAGGGTAATGGCCTTTTCCTTTATTATCCGACTGCTTTTATTATCAAAATGCTCTTGAAAGGGGGGGGGGGACCAAAAATTGCTGCCAAAGCAGAGAGCTGTGGCTGTGACTGCAGAGGAACAGGTGCCTAACGCAGATCTGATTTTATTCTGAGCTTTTCCCCCAAGGCAACCCAAGAATGGTCAAGGAAAACGGAAGGAAGTGCTAGAAACTTTTGAGGTTTTCTCTTTTCCTAAGAATGATAGAAACAAAGACAGAGGAGCCTCTAGTAAAAATATTTGAGTTTTAAATAAGCTATTTGTTCCTTTTATGTTACAGGGTATGGGATTCAGTTAGACCTCAAAAGAGCTTCTCACAATGAGGAAGCTAGGGACCATGGGAAAAAGACAGCCCTGACTATCTGACAGGCTGTGCCTGGGGTTTCTGCTAAGTCGAGAGGGCAGGTTAGATTAGGAGAGATGGGCCTTATTTTTATTTTTCCAGAGTTAACACTAAAGCACTACCTTTAACCCTACTCTGATCTCTTGGTCCCCGCACTATAGTGACCACAGGTTCTGTTGACAATTTCCCTTTGATTCCACACCCATGGTCATTCCCTAGTTCAGCTCACCACCATCACTTGCCACTTTTACTTGCATTACTGGTTTCTCACTGGCAGCCTGCCTTCATTCTCCACATGCTACAGTTGGCTCCTGGAGACAACCTTCTCAAGACCAGACTTAATTCTGTGAGCCCCCTGTTCAAAATTCTCTGATATCTTGACCCTCAAGGCCTCTTGTGACCTACCAGTTCTCCTCCCTGCTGACCTAACCTCGGAGCAGACCCCATCTCCAGTCTTGTTATTGTTGTTATCTGAGATCTGTGGACCTTCAGAGGAAAGATGTGGCTTAATCCACACTCTCCATGACCAGGTTTAGCAGTGTGTTCCCACCCCTTGATGCCGTCCTATTTATGGTGCAAAGAGAGCATCATGATTTCTCCTCTGAGTAGGACAGCTGGCTTGAAAAATGTTTATTCATCTGCTAGATGTCTGTTTAGACAGCAGGCTCTATGCTAAGTTCCCAGGGTACATTAGCAAAGCAGACAAGCAAGACCCTTGCTTGTGGGGAGCTTAAATTTCAGTAGGAGATGCAGAAAACTAATAGCTAACTAAATAAAAGTGATAATTATGGATGGAGCTTACCCACGTGGTATGTTGTATCAGAGTAGGGAGGAATGCTATGTAGACTTGTCATCAATACTTCATAGACTTGCTCTATGGCAAGATGTTATTTAACTTGAAGTACAAAGAATAAGAAAAAGGTTCTTACAGAGGACTGTCTTTGGAGAGGGAATGGACCTGGAGAAAATGGTGGCAGGCAGACCACACACAGTAGGAAAGGGCATTGTGCCAGCTGACTCTTCCCTTCATCTGGGAGAGGAACAACAGAGGAAAGCCCACAAGGCAATCTGCCACCTTCCCTCCTTCTATTCAATATTGTAATTGAAGTCCTAGCCAATGCATTAAGGCAAGAAAAAGAAATAAAAGGTATAAATATTGGAAAAAAGAAGTAAAACTTTATTTGCAGACAGCATATTATATATATAGAAAATCTAAAGGAATTAACTTCTAGAAAAAAGTTAATTTACCAAGGTCAAGGTCACAAGATACAAGTTAAATATAAAAATGTCAAATGTATTTCTATGCCAGGAACAAACAATTGGAAAAATGACAGTAACAATAACATTATTTACATTAGCATCAAAAAATATGAATTACATTGCAATAAATCTAATAAAAGATGTGCAAGACCTCTATACTGAAAACTACAAATCTTGCTGAGAGAAATTAAAGAAGTCCTAAATAAATAAAGTGAAATACCATGTTATGAATTGGAAGACTCAATATTATTAAAAATGGTAATTCTCTCTAAACCAATTTATAGCTTTGATGCAATATTAATAAAAATTCAAACACGATTTTTATAGGAGTTGACAAGCTCAAAAATTTTATGAAAATCTCATAATTTCGTCAAAATGAACAAAATTGGAGGACTTACACTACTTGATTTCAAGACTTATAAAGCTATAGCAATCAAGACAGTGAAGTAATGATTGACATGTAGATAAATGGTACAAAATAGACAGCCTAGAAGCACAGTGGTACATATATGGCGGAATGATTCTAAACAAAAGACTCAGTGAGATTCAATTAAGTAAAGAAACTCTTTTCAACAAATGATGGAACAACTGGACATCTGTGATATTGTGATTTAGAAGAAATATATATCTGGTCATTCAGATGATCGAAATATATTTCTCATATGTATTTGGTCTTCATTCATGGTTCCTGGCCCACAGCTTCCCAGACCTTTAGAATTTCCTAAGCAATAGAACAATGGGAGTAGCTTTTGTCATAATATTTTATCTCTTGTCCTCAGTTTCTGAAATCACTTCAGATCCCTAAAGGTGATGGGCATCTTGTTTGTTATTCATAACAAGCCTGTTTCCACCATAAGTGGGTTTATGTCAGTGAGTTGACTTTTGGAAAACATCTAAGAAGGGGGACTGGTTGCCAGGGAAACCAACCAGGAATGGAAGGTTGGAACTTTCAGTCCCACCCTTTCTGGGGAGGGGAGAGAGGAATTAATCACCGAAGACCAATGATTTACTCAACCACACCGCTGTAATAATGAAGCCTCCACAAAAATCCCAAAGGAGGGGGTTTGGAGAGCCTCCGTGTTGGTGAACATGTAGAAATTTGGGGAGAGTGGTAAACTCTGAGAGAGCATGGAAGCTCTGTCCCTTTCCTCCGCTTATTTTCTAGCTCTTTTTCTGTCTTTGTTTCATTCTTTTTTTCCTTGATCTCCACCTGCTTTCCTGGTGTTTTTTCCCCCCACTCTGTCAGGACCTCAGAAAAGGAAGGGATACATTCTTGACCACAGATCACTCTGGGAAATTCATTGCTCTGCAATTCTCCACTAAATCCCTGATAATGGGCAAGTAGTGAAGGGGAAAGGCCACAGGTAAGCAGAGACATGACTGAATAAATGCACAGGAAATGCTGAATTGATTTGAAAGAAGTGCCCCAGCAGGGTGCCGCCTGAGGTGCTGTTCCACAAACCACATTAAGATTACTCATAGGACACCTTGCTTGCTCCATCTCAAAGAGTTTTAAGTATTAATTAATGAGCCATTAGTTAAGCCTCATTAGCTATCGCTCTAATAAAATGGGTGCTGAAGCATGAAACTCAACCAGTTTGAGTGTGTTATTGCTATTCTAACAGATCTCTCTAATTCGACAATTAGGAAGCATGAAATGTAGTTTAATAGACATAATTTGATGATATAAAATTGTTCATCTGGTGTGAGCTGTTCATATTCATTAATACGTCTCAGGTCACGTGGAAAATGACTCTTCAATTGGACCTACAAAGTCTGTTTGTTTTTCTTCCCTGTCCTCTAAACTACCTGTGCTGGGAAACCAGCGGGGAGGTTTTTCTGATGCAGTCTCTGTTATCAGCTCTGCTCTTGGGCAAGCCACACACCATCTTGTCAGGCTGGACGATTTTGTTGAAATGCCTGTCTTGACTGCACAATAAAATCAAGCTCTGGGCATAGAAACCCCAGTCTTATATCTCATGTGTATCCCTCTAATGCCTAGAAGTTATGATTAACAAGTATTTTGAACTAAATTAAACATTGAATTTCAATCACTGAATTGAGTCAAAAACAAGATGAGAAGACCTTCATGTGGAATTCAGTGAGTTCACATAAACTGTAGGTAATTTATTGTCATGTATGTTTCTCTGTGCAGTGGTTCCCATTTCATTTATTCTTAGAGAATTAACAGTTTTATAGCTTCACAGCTTCTTTTTTTTTTAAATTTTATTTATTTATTTTTGGCTGCATTGGGTCTTTGCTGCTGCATGCGGGCTTTCTCTAGTTGCAGCAAGCGGGTGTGTGGGCTTCTCATTGCGGTGGCTTCTCTTGCTGCGGAGCACGGACTCTAGGCGCGCAGGCTTCAGTAGTTGTGGCTCGTGGGCTCCAGAGCACAGGCTCAGTAGTTGTGGTGCACGGGCTTAGTTGCTCTGCGGCATGTGGGATCTTCACAGACCAGGGCTTGAACCCGTGTCCCCTGCATTGGCAGGCGGATTCTTAACCACTGCGCCACCAGGGAAGCCCCCTCACAGCTTCTTTCATTGATCCTCCACTGGCTTCCCAACACACCACCATCCAGCCCTGACACCCTCCTGCCTCCTTCATCCGCATTTGAGTATCCACAATCATCTTTGTCAAACATAAAATCCCTGGTCAAGCTTCTTTCTATTTTGGCCTCTTCTTCAATTCCTGGTTTTATCATTCATGACCCTTTGGAAGTTGCTTCTCAGAGAAACTTTGATAATTAAATAGAACTTAGGGCTTCCCTGGTGGCGCAGTGGTTGAGAATCTGCCTGCCAATGCAGGGGACACGGGCTCGAGCCCTGGTCCGGGAAGATCCCACATGCCACGGAGCAAATAAGCCCGTGCGCCACAACTACTGAGCCTGCGCTCTAGAACCCGCGAGCTACAACTACTGAAGGCTGTGCACCTAGAGCCCGTGCTCCTCAATAAGAGAAGCCACCGCAATGAGAAGCTGGCACACTGCAACGAAGAGTAGCCCTCGCTCACCCTGCAACTAGAGAAATCTCGCATGCAGCAATGAAGACCCAACGCAGCCAAAAATAAAATAAATAAAATAAATAACTTAAAAAAAGATAAAAGACTTAAAAATAAGTAGAACTTATATTTTCTTATTTTAAAGTACATTAATTTAGTGATAACGATTTCTTTTGTTCTTTAAGGATTTAATGTTATTCATTCTTTTTCACTGCCTATTGGCCAAGTCAGCAAAAATTTACATTATTCTGAATTTGAACATTAAAAGGGGCAGCATGACAATGGTGGAAATGAAAGTTGATTAGGAAGGAAATGTCCTGGGTTCCTCATCCATCTTTCTCCGCTGATAACCTAGCTTTCTGTGTATCTATGGACAAGTTTCTAAGCCTCTCAAAATCTCCCTTTACTTACCTATAAATTGAAGATAATTATACCTCCCAGTGTTGCTATTAAAATCAATTGGGGATAGTTGATGTGAAAATGCTTTAAAAAAATAAGAGTTCTGTACAAAGCCAAGATCAGCAATGTAGTCATGCATGAAAGCTGAAAGTGTTGGCCTTTACCTGCAGGGCGGATTTGTATAAAACTTACCTGCATCTCTATTTAGGTGGATGTTCTTTAGTGCCTCAGTCCCCAATGTCCAAAACCAAACTCAGCATCTGCCTTCAGAACCTGCCACTTGACTTGTTTCATAGTGTGGCTAATTGTGTCGCCGTCTTGGTCACCCAAACCTAAAACATTGAAGCTGTTTTGGACTTGGGTGGCCATGTCCCAGTTTGGATAGAATCATCCTGGTTTACATCTATTGACCCTGTGCATTAGTTTCCAAATACTACAAACTAGGTGGCTTAAAACAATAGGAATTTATTTTCTTACAGTTCTGGAGGTTAGAAGTCCAGAACTTGGTGTCTGTTGGATTGGCTCCTTCTGGAAGCTCTAAGGGAAGATCTATTCCACGTCTCTCTCCCAGCTTCTGGTGGTCGCCAGCGATCCTTGGCGCTTGCAGACACATCACCCCAGCCTCTGCCTCCATGTTCACATGGTGTCTTCACGTGGTGTCTCTTGGCTCTTATAAGGATGCCAGTCACTGGCTTTAGAGCCCACAGTAATGCAGCGTGACCTCCTTTTAACTTGATTACAACCCTATTGCCAAATGATTAATACTCGAATGTACCTTTTCAGGAGACATAATTCTAGTCACTACTCTATGCAATGTGGTTAAATGTCCCTTTTAGTCTTCAACGTGCCTGGTTTGGGTGGTAAATTGTATCGTCACCAAAAACTTTGACGCCCCACCCCTTCCTCATCATCTCATCCACTCGCAGAGCCAGGAGGGAAGGTTTCTTGGGTTTTATTTCTGTAAATCTGCGCCCACACCAGGCACCTTCCTTTCTGACAGCTCCCACTCCGTTTTATCTCCCAACATTTGCCCCTGTTGGGCCACCCCTACTGACCTGGTCCTAATCTCCAGCTTCAGTTTTCTGGCTAACACGCCAGCCCCTCATTCCCAGGTTGAACTACTAGTTGTCTGCATGGAAGATCAGCCTCTTCAATGGTCTATTTATCTAAGGGAAAAATCATTCATCCTTTGAGTAATATATAATTTGGAATTCACGTATTTGAACCTCTTTCTCCTCCTATGGGGATAATGCCTGGGACTATAAAATATTCTGCTGCTTTTGTTCAGGACTAAATTAAGTATGTACCACGGTTGTTGATATTCATTCTTACATCCTTAGGGCTTCTCTTTAAATTCTTGAATGAAGAGTAGGATGAGGAAAAGAACTGGACACAGAAGAGGGACAGTAGCCGAAGCTCAGACATTGGCAAATTATTTAGTAAATAGAATATGATGTGCTTCTCTGGGTAAATATCAGAACGTTGAGTAAAGGGCACTCACGATGTTCTCAATTCTACTTTTTAGTTTGTAGCAACTTGGTGTAGCTTGCTTTGTGTTCCTAAAAATCTGTGAGATCATGTGGAAGCAGATTATTTCAGAACCCGAGTGGTCCTGAGCCAGAGACTGTAGGAGGCACACATGACGTCTGTCTGCTTTTTCCTCCTCGCGACCAAGATTGTAGTGTTTTTGACTGAAGAGAATTTGAGTGGTTTCTAAACAGCCAGTCTGCCCTGAATTCTGCTACATAAATGCATAACAGGTCACCAGCAGGCAGGACCTGAAGGCTGATTGTTTTAAAAACCTTCAAAAGAGGGGTGGTGTGTTTCTCTTATCTAGTACCTCAAAATGAATGCTTTGAGAGAACCAGCCAGCTCTGAGTGCAGCTCATCCTGTTCAACTGTATTAAAAATAGAATTAAAAAAGAGAAACATCTTTTAGGAACAGGTTTAGGATGGACTGGAGGATTCTGACATGGTTAAGTGTTCATCTTTGGCATTTGGACCTAAGTACTACATTAAACCAGCTAAGCTTCAAAGGACAGGACACTCTGACTGCAGTGTATTCCGGGGTGATTTTCTTTTGGCTCTGGCCAAATCACTTGGAGCAAAGAGGTTTTCTTAAAAGAAGAGAAAGTAAGAAGGAAAAGAGAGAAAGAAACCTTTCTGGCATAGTCAGAAGAAATGCTAACAGGGAGGGCTGGGGGATAACTTCTCCAAGGAAAAAGGTAAGCAGATGAAGGCTCTGTCAGACCCTGCAGCCGTTAAGTGACTGAACCATGTGACTGGGTCCTTATTTTTCCTAGTACATGACAAAGGGTAGAAAAATTCTTATCATGGTGGGCCCCAGAGTGATTAGAAATAGGTGAAGATTGGAATGAGAAAGATAACAAATTGTAACATTGGTTTTGACTGTTTTTTCATCTGTGTATTTGTGTATTTTTGCATGGTAATTAGACATAGTGAAAATATGATGCTAATTATGCAAACAAATAATTATATACTTAAAGGAAATGCACAGTTGACAGGATGGCGGGCCATCTTCCTTCCAGCTTTCTCTCTTCTTATCTCGCCTAAGACATACTCTCAGGTTGGGGCTGGCCCTTGCTGCTGAAGCAGGCTCCACCCTCACCTGTGTGGGAGGACCACCCACGCAGTCTAGGAGGAAACAAAAGCTTGTGAGGCTCATATTGTAAGCCTGGATCTCGATGCATTCGATTGTAAATGTCAGACCGCTAGATCCCATCACTGGATTCCTAAGATTAATGCAGAGAAGGAAAAAATGCCATTTTCCTTTTTTAAAAAAACTTTCAGCTTTTTATTTTTTTTTATTTTTTTTATTTTTTTAAAGGAGATTTTTTTTTTAAATTTTATAGCTACTTTATTTATTTATTTATTTATTTATTTTTTTGGCTCTGTTGGGTCTTCGGTTCGTGCGAGGGCTTTCTCTGGTTACGGCAAGTGGGGGCCACTCTTCATCGCGGTGCGGGGACCGCTCTTCATCGCGGTGCGCGGGCCTTTCACTATCGCGGCCCCTCCCGTTGCGGGGCACAGGCTCCAGACGCGCAGGCTCAGTAGTTGTGGCTCACGGGCCCAGCTGCTCCGTGGCATGTGGGATCTTCCCAGACCAGGGCTCGAACCCGTGCCCCCTGCATTAGCAGGCAGATTCTCAACCACTGCGCCACCAGGGAAGCCCAAGCTTTTTAGATATATATAAATAAGGGACCTCCCAGAAGCAGCACAAGAAACAGTGAGTGAAGAAAGGACTACACCAATGCAAACACTTTTCTGGAAAATAGATTCCTATGAAAATCTTTATTTTCCATTATTTTTGTCTTTTCTCACTGGAAGGAAACTTTGAGAAAATGCCCCTGCCTTCTGGAGAGCTGTGAAGCAAACAGAAGCTCTGATTAAAAAGTGCAGCTTCCCATATGGACGATAATATTTGTTCAACCCAGCCTAAGAGCCTCTCATTAGGCTGGTGATGATGTCCCAGGGGAACTGACAGCTGAGGAATCCAAGAGGTGCAGGTGAAATAACCACCTCCTCTGTCTCTTTCCACAATCTTCATCCCTCCCCCATATCCAGGGTCCTGATAAGCAGAGGACGTTCAGATACAGGGAGTACACAAATCACAGACGAGGGACATTGGGGACTGAAGGCAGTGATTATCTTAATCTTTGGACTGATAGGAAAAGGAGTGATTCTAGGTCCACTTGTGGGTGTAGATAAAGCAGCATCATAGCAGCTTATTGATGAGACACTGACAAAGATTCTTTGCTTGACCAAACTTTAGTCAGGCCTCCTGAACCATCTCCCTAGCCCCATTTGTGCGCTATATTGTAGAAACCAGTTTCAGCAAAAATCCTTCGAAGTCAGTTTAGCAAGAATTCCCCACTATCAAACTCCTCATCCCTACCATCCCCCCCCACCCCTCCCACTCAGGTGACAGCTGATCACCCTGGCCTGCCCTTAGCAAGAATCCTATTGGGTCAGCTCAGCCAGAATCCCCCCAGACTTGAGGTCTCCTCCTAGTAACTCCACCCACAAATGCTGCACCCTCCCCACCACTTGCTCCTTGGCTGTAAGATCCCCACTTGTTCTGGTTGTATTTGGAATCGAGCCCAGTTCTAAGCTGGGTTCCCTCATCCCCTATTGCAATCATTTATTGAATAAAATCTATCTTCTTTAACTTCTGTCCAGCTCTGGTTTTTCTTTGACAACACTAATGCGCTTCAGGTAAGATTTTCATCTGCTTTCCAAACATACCGGCGTTTGCTCTGTGACCGTTCACAGGGACAGCATCCTTTTCAGACCAATCCCTGCTTCCATACTGAGCCACCACAGTGCAAGCTGGGGAGTCACTGGTCAAGTGGTCAGCCCTGTAGCCTCTTTCCTGCAGCCCTGAAAAGCTAGAGCCCTGGTCTACTCCAACCGTAGAGAACAGAGGTGAGTTTGGGAAATGCATCCAGGAAGGCTAGCTGGAGTGATGTCAGTGTGAGGATGGGACCTTAGCAGTCAGTCACCTCAGAACATTCCAACTGGACTGAAGTCATGTTAACTGTATCTGTCCTGTTTTCACTGCTGTTCCCACGCCAAACTGGATTTTCAGCAAGCGTGGTCAAAACAAAGAGCTAACAAGCTGGGCTGAGCATCTCCACTTCCTGCCGAACGGCTGTCCTAAAACTGACAACTGTGTCAAGAAAACAATGGCTCACAATGGAATAACTCAGAGGAGCAGTTTACATTGCACTTTTTCTGCACTTGGAAATTTGAATTTGTATTCTATTTCTTTTGTTTGTTTTAAAATTAATTGTGTAACATCAACCACAATTCTCCTTCATCTGAGATCACTTACTGCCTGCTTCTGAGTGTTAAAATGTTTCCTTTCTTTCATGAACTGATGTTTATAGTGAAGCTGAATCCGGCCTCTGTACCCTGACACCGAATTAAATCTTGGAGACAGAGTTCTGGGTGAAGTAGAAAAGAATAGCTTTATTGCTTTGCCAGGCAAAGGGGGCCACAGTGGGCTAATGCCCTCAAGACTGTGTGTCCTGACCTGGAGGGCGTAGTGAGGAGTTTTGTAGTAATGGTTCAAAGAAGGCGTGATCAGCTCGTGGACATTGTTCTGATTGGTTGGTGGTGAGGTCATCGGGTGTCAGCTTCATCAACCTTCTGGTTCCAACTGGTCTGGGGTCTAAGTGCTTGTGGAAAGCATACTGTTAACTTTTCCCACCTGGGTTTCAGTCTCTGCAGAACAGCTCAAAGATGTTGTTATGTGTATCCCTTGAGGGGGAACCGGGACCCTGCCCTGAGGCTACACTATTGTTTCTTTTGAGGGCTCCTCCCTGCCTCCACATTCCTAATTAGTAACTGTTTGAACCTGCCCATTGGAACTCAGGGAAGGTCCTGGAGGCTGAATGAAGCCTATTTCCTGTAATCAAGAAATGGGGGACACAGGAAGGCTTTTGTACCCAGGAGCTCCACAGGGTCCTGCTCGGTATCAATAGTAGATGACTTGGGCTTCCCTGGTGGCCCAGTGGTTGAGAATCTGCCTGCCAATGCAGGGGACACGGGTTTGAGCCCTGGTCTGGGAAGATCCCACATGCCGCGGAGCAACTAGGCCCGTGAGCCACAATTACTGAGCCTGCGCGTCTGGAGCCTGTGCTCTGCAACAAGAGAGACCGTGATAATGAGAGGCCCGCGCACCGCGATGAAGAGTGGCCCCCACTTGCCACAACTAGAGAAAGCCCTCGCAGAAACGAAGACCCAACACAGCCAAAAAAAAAAAAAAAAAAAGTAGATGACTTAAGTGGTTTTACCTTGACTTTGGGCAAAATAAAAAAGTTGATCACCATATGAAACTAAAGAAACACAAACATGCTGGACCATGGCATTCAAACATTTTAGAATCTCTAGAGAAGATGCTCACCCCACTCATTTATTCATCAAACATTTACTGAGTATCTACTTGTACATGAATGTCCTAAGGCAGCACCATCCAGGAGAGATAAATGTGAGCCACAAATGTGAGCCACCTATGTAATTTTGAATTTTCTGGTAGCTACATTTTTTAAAAGTAAAAATAAATAGGTGCCTAATTTTAATAATACATTTTAATTAGCACATTGCATTCAGAATATTATTTTGACATATAAGCAACATAAAAATGTTATGAATGGGCTATTGTACATTCTTTTTTTTTCATACTAAGTGACTGAATTCTAGTTAGTCTTTTGCTCCTGCAGCCCCTCTGAATTTGGACTAGACACCTTTCAGGTGCTCAATAGCCCCAGGTGGCTTGTAGCTACTGTATTAGACAGTGCAGCTTTAAGGAGTTGCAAGGTTAAAAATAGAGGGTCTTGGGGACTTCCCTGGCGGTCTAGTGGTTAAGACTCCCCGCTCCCAATGCAGGGGGCCCGGGTTCGGGAAATAGATCCCACATGCATGCCACAACTAAGAGACTGCATCACAACTAAGGAGCCCAGGAACCGCAACTAAGGAGCCCACCTACTGCAACTAAGGAGCCTGCCTACCACAACTAAGACCCGGCACAACCAAATAAATAAATTAAAAAATAAAATAAAAATATTCAGTCTTCCCTTTAAAAAAAAAAATAGAGGGTCTCTAGTCTCATAGAGAGGAGCTAAATAATGTGCACGATTACCATTCAAGGCAATAAGAAAGAATAAGTGCACAAAATGGGACTAAGCCTTGCCCTGTGAAAGTACTTATATTTGTGGGGATTTGGGAAGGTTCTGTGGGGATGGAGAGCCTCTGGGGAAGATGAAAGATGAGCAATGAGAGGGGCAGATAAAAGGATTCCACATGGGAAGACTAACTGGAGTGGGATAAATGTGGGTTGTACTGATGCTGGGACGCACAGCCTGAGGATCCCAGCCTTTGCCTATCGCACGCTCACCACCACCTTGCTCAGGGAAGCTTCTTCTAGCTGATATCACTGAAGGATGTGGTTTTCATCTTCTACCTCTGTGGTGCCCTCACCCGAATCTCTGCCTTGGGGAAGGGTAGGGAGACCTCTGTCCCCATCCTTAGTTCCTTCCATGGCCACTGAGCCGAGGGAAAGCAGCTGATTTTTGTGCTTGTGCTTTTGCACTTCTTCGAGTTCTCTTCTACCCCTTCTGGCAGTTAACTACCTTCTACTAGTTAATGATTCTTTGGATTAAAGTTTCCTTGTTCGAGTAAGTGGGGTCGGTTTTGTCTCCTGTTTGAACATTGACTGATATTCTCATTCACTCTCTCTCTTTTTAAAAATTACTTTTGTTCTCCTTGTTGTTTTTATTTGATTTTAGAAGGGAGGCTCAGGCACACATGCCTCTATTCCACACTTAAGCAGATTTGTTCTGGCATCATTGTGTGTGCAGCAGACTTGTCCGTGCTCTGCTCGTATGCCTTGGGCCTCAGCACTTCAGTGTACCCACCTACGCTGCCGACATCTAAATCTCCTTATTGTCAGCTTTTTCTGAAGCTGCAGAGTTGCTCTGCCCAAGCACATGGCAGTTCAGATGTGTCAAGAAATTAATACACCCTAAGAGCAGGTGTCAGCCAGTGACCAACAAGATTCAGGGTACCAACACCCCAGCTCCCTCGCCCCGCAGTCAGGGTAACTCTGAGGTGTGTGTCCTGTGTGGCCCCCAGAGTTCTCCATGGGGTGAAGCTCCGGTCACCCTCAGCAGTGGCGGCTTCACAATGCACCATTATTGGCAGTGTCCATCCCCTGTTTCGCATATTGTGCTTCCTGGGATCACCTCATAAAGAAAATACTTTCACTGGAACCCTTGTTTCAGATCTGCTTCTGCAGGAGCTCAGTTTAAGACAGTCTGATACCCCAAGTTCACTGGGGTGGCATATGTTAGGTTACAGGGCGATTCACCGCATATAAAAGTTACAGGTCATCAGTTATAAAAGCAAATCATCTATCGCAAGCTGAGGAAAATGAATTGTTCTTTTAAAAATCCTTAATATTCTTTGAAGCTATGAAAACATGTTGCTAAAACATCTGTTTGGTTTATTTACTTCAGTCTAATCATCAGTCAGTTCAGCCAGAAACATGTTTGCTGGTATAAACCCAATACCCAGGGGACCGTTGAAACTTTCCTCATTTCACTTACTTACTTTAGTGTAGCTGGGACACATCTGCCATCTCAGCCACCTTCAGAATAAACTGAAATAAGCATAGCACCACTTTCCCTAGGCTGTTGTGAGGATAATTCCTAAATATTGTTGTGAGGCACATGGCACATAGGGAAGTGTTATACAAATGTTAAGTAACAAATGTGGAATACTGTATTTCAGGGTACCCAGAGAAAAAGATGGAGCTGTATCAGTGCTTAGAGTTGGTGCTGTTTTTCTCCAGTGCGCCACCGGTTTAAAAGATATTTTATTCAGTAGATTTCCTGGTCACTTGGCTTTATTCTAAATGTGAGTAGTTCCTGGTCTTGGTCGTACTACTGTTTTGCTTATGAAGTCTGATAACACAGAACTGATAAATCAACATAAGCCTACAACGGTTAATGTGCTGGGTTGCAAATACGACCCGATCCATCCCTCCTTGCACCCACCCCTTCACCACAAGATTTTGCAGTATGGTACTTCCACCTTGGGAAACCCACCGGCTCGTGACGCTGGGCTCCACCATGTGACTTGCTTTGCCATGTGACCTGTTGGCAGACACCATGCCAGCAAAGGCTTGACGTGGGCTTTGCCTATTTTAGCTTTCTCTCTCTTGCATCATCTCTGTCTTTGCCGTGAGCACCCGGGTTAGTTTTCTGGAGGATGACAGGCATGTGGTGCAGAGTCGAGTCACCCCAGTCACCCCAGGGGAAGCCAGTCACAATCAGCCAACAGCAAGCCATCCCCCAGCCATGTGAGTGAGCCCAGCCGAGAGCAGAAGAGCCACCCAACTGAGCTCAGCACAAAGTATAAACCTACGGGCTCATGGGCTAAATTTATGCTTATTGTTCTAAGTGACTGAGTCGTGGGAGGTGTGTAGGCAGTTATGTGGGTACATGACCACACATCTAACGTGGGCAAATCGACCAGCTACTTCTGCCGAGATGGGGGCTGGTCCAGCTTCCTTCCTCATCTCCTCAGTGCTGGTGATACTCTCCGGCCTTCTGCACTGCTCACTGCCAAGATTTTCCCTCTTTCAAGAATTCCAAGGCTATTTAATATTTCTCTTCCCTTGACATCATCTGTCTTTCTAGCCTGCTATGAGTCAAATATGGAGGCAAATCGTTCAGTCTTATAATCCTCAGTAAGTTTCCTGGCCCCTTTCACCTTTTATAACTAGAGTTCATTATGACACAGCCGGCAGCAACAAAAATATTTCATTACTCTGACAGACAGCTAAAATAATTTTTCTTTGACATTCTCCAAGCCATTGTGGGAGCTAGAGAAGCACACAGTGGGTGGGAAGTACCTGATTGGCAGAGATATTTCTAATATTTTTTTTTACACAAAGGGATGCATCTATAGTTTTCATAGCATTTGACACTTGGGTTAGAACTGCAATAGCTAATTTTCCTCAAACAGTTTTAATAATATATTCAGAAGAAGACTCCCTTCTTTCCATGAATACACTTATGAAACATATACGTAGCTGGGTTCCCTTTGCAGGGCCTCTGCATGCCTTTAGCTCACTGTAGTATTCCCTTTCTCTTTCTTCCTTTCCTCCATCAAAGCTCTAAGCTAACCCCCCAAATACTAGGAATTAGTGAAGATTTTACTGGGGAAGCAAAGAATGAAGTCATATTGCCCATCATTTTGCAAAAACTCCGTGAAGAACTCTCTCACCTTTTGTCCTAGGGAGAAGGAGCTTTATAAGCAAACAGTAATATAAATACTAAAGTCCCAATATTTAGTATTATTTGGGTAACAGCACGTAGTATGAAATCTCCCTACTTCTGCTTGAAATACACATAGCTTCAGAAATTTGAGGGCTGCAGAATTTCTGGCACTGCCTCACCACCTCCTGAATTTAGTTTTTTTTTTCTTTTTTGGGGGGGCGGATTCCTGGTCATTTGCCAATAAACAGCATTATCCAACAGGAATGTACCTAAGGGACAGCTCTGAGGCCAGTTCTAGAGACGAGAGAGACTTCTTGGAGCTTCACTGGCATTTGAAGCCTTAGTGGACACCACTGGGGAGGGTTGGAGC
Organism: Balaenoptera acutorostrata; assembly: GCF_949987535.1. Taxonomy (NCBI): domain Eukaryota; kingdom Metazoa; phylum Chordata; class Mammalia; order Artiodactyla; family Balaenopteridae; genus Balaenoptera; species Balaenoptera acutorostrata. The sequence goes on from NC_080078.1 coordinate 40,063,708, forward strand.
AGAAAAGGAAGAAAAATGAAGGCAGCCATTTATCTTCCAACAATATTTGTTTGTGAGAAAGTGTGGGACACCACCATGGGTGCCCAGAGATATGTGTGGGGTTTGTTTTACAGAGTATTGGAGGGTCTGCTATATTTGGCAGGGTGAGAGCCAGCAATATAAATGTTATTCCTGGTTTTATTCATGTTTCCCTGGGAAAACATGAGTTATATATGAATAGACTCCATATACTAGAAATTCGACCTTTTCTAAGCTTCTTTAGTTTTGAACGGTATTTTTGAAATTCTTCATTTGCCTTTAATTGCAAATACTTGGTATTATGCATACGGGAACCAAGAGACAGTGTGGGCTATAAAATATTCACTTCAGCTTCTAATTTTGATTCTGGAGCCAAATAATAAATTGGAAATAAAGGAAGAATATTCCAAAATGAGTCATAAGATCCACAAAGGTTTGAAAAAATTATTTTTAACTCACGGATCATATTAGAATATACATAAGCTAATGAATCATATATCAATGCTACTTTCCGGGGTGCTAACAGATGGCACTTGCTCTGAAGGAAACTGAAATTTACTCATCTCTGTAGAAATCCACGTGGGTTGACAACGAGTGGCGCCAAGTCTAGTGGCACTCAGGCAGCCTGGGTCCATCTCTGTGTCCAGTGCTGTGAACTGGCCTCTCCACAAAAGTCCATCTCCATCTCTGCACAATGGAAGCAAATCATTAGATAGAAATAAGATGTAGCGGTGAATACACTCTACATCTTATTTCCCCTGCAGGGGGACTGTCATGTCCAGACTCAAAGAGGAGGAACTGTAGAAGCAGAGGGTTTTCTCCTTAAAGAGGAAGAAGAGTTACCATTGGTTAAACTGAATTTGTTCGCATAGAAAAGGGATGGATGTTACTGAAAGTGAAAGGAGGACAACTGAGTTGACCTTCAAGACCCAGAGGCAATGGTCGTTGGCTTGGTTGGGTCCTCATGGGCTTCTCTGCAACCTTTCTATCAGACAGTCTAGGGGCTGCGTCCACATCTTCTTGGTCTCTTTTACCATTTCTTTACCTCTCCCTTGGTTTCTGTTTGTTTTTGCTTTTAAAGGCCTTTATCTTGATTCTCTAAGAAGGCCAGGCATTGGGTTTCTGGAGCCACTTTGCCCACATGTGTAGAGTTGGAAATGCCTTTGAGTTTAAGACCCCAAGGTGGCTGTTAGCAAAGATTGGTGAGTGTGGAGAGGAAGGCCCAGCTCTTTATGTTCTAGAGCTCCCCTTAGGGTGGGGTCGAGCCTGCAATCACACCCTTGCTCGGCTTCCTCCCCTCCCCTGGGCTTGTGTCTCCACTCCTTCGCTGGTTTCTCCTGGGAGAACCTCCTTAATACATGCCTGACAAATTCTTTTTTAATGCCTTTTCCCAGGAATCCAGTCTAAGGTCCTCTTCAACAGATAGTCCTAGCAATCCACGTGCTCAAAGGGGCTTTCCTGCTCAGCACTAGTGTCTGGTTTAGATTGTAGACTCTCTTACTGGTGGTGCCCAAACACATTTCATCAGAACATCTCAGGAATGTGGAGATGGCAACAATATTCTGAACTCTCAGGGTTTTTTGGGAAAAATCAAAACTGGAATGATAATAAGCCTCAATCTTCTAATGACAGGAATAAAAAGTGACTTTTTCATTTTAAGAAATATGACTAGGGAGACTGATAAATCAACTCTCTTGATGAACAAAAGAATACCCCCTCCTCTCGGTAAACAGAAGTTAACAGTTTCCCTGTGGAAACCTACTCAAGTTGGAGGGGAGTTAGAAGCTAATTCTGAGTCTGAAGAACGGAGTCATAATTAGCTTGCACGGGACATTTCATTACGTGAGTTGCCGTGTATTATGGCTGTAGGACGTTTGCCCTGAGAATTGGGAGTGTCAGGTGGTGAATTTACCCAGACACCATGAGGAGATCAGAATTCTCCTGGTCTAGAGCTCAAAGTCACAGCTGCTGGTGGTAGGAACAAATTCAATTCATTACTTCCCGCTACATTTCTTAGTGGAAATTTGTTTTAAGAGGATTGATCCCAGTCAAATTTATGTTCTGTGAGAATATAAATAGACTTTACATGAGGAAACTGTTGTTCATTTTAATCTGAAGGACTTCCCAGAATCTGTATCTTGCTAATGTGTGTTGTAAATCTCTCAATACAATATTTCCCAAATTTAATGGCCATAAAACCCTGTTTTTCCGAGTCATCTTTGCTTTTATAGACAAGATTGTGAATGGATAAGTTTTCTCTACCTTCCTCCACTTGATTTATTTGTCTCCTTTCTTTGATTTCTTATAAGAGCTATCTGGTATGAAAATATGTATGAGAAGTATATGTGTCTATTATTCTCTTATTCACTTACTATTTGAACTCAGATATCCTTTCTATTAAAATTCAGATTGTATTTCTGGTCAGGGATAGTGTCCATTACATTCTAAAATGGTATCATATTTTGTTATTTCAGGTGTATATTTCTGTCTCCAACTAGATTAGAAGCCCCTGGATAACAGAGTAGAAGTTAAAGTTTTTTGAGTGAAATTTAACACTGATATTCATATTCAATTATAACAATTAATATCATAGTTCTGAAACTTATCAAGTATTGCCACTGGGAAGAAAAGTTTACAATAGCTTTGGGAAATAGTCTTAAAATGTAAAGGTTGAGAATTTGCTTGTCACTCTCCCTGACACAGCCCTCCCAGAGAGCTCTTATCACCACTGATTTGTGTGTCTTATCTCTTTACTCTAGACTATAGGTTCCATTGGATCCAAGACTTTAGTTTCTTGCTGCTGCATCCCCAGTACCAGGCACAGGGCAGATGCTCAATATGTAACTGTGGAGAGAAGGCAGGAAGGAAGGGAGGGAGGGAAGAATACGTATACACACGGTCATGGTACTTTTGTGCTTTTTGCTAGGATGAGACTGCTGCTTTATGCTCATATCTAAAATACATTGATGTCCCATTAAACAGTGGTATAAGTGGTCGTCTGTAACTTCAGTGCTTTAGAATAATTCTACTGGAAGAATAGTTAAGACATTAACTGTGAATTGAAAGCTACAGTGGACATCTCTTGTTTTGGCCAGCTCACTTGAAACATATATATTATAAGGGAGTTTAATTGATGCTAAATCTATTAAACACAGAAGCAACCAGGCTAAAAAGAGGAGAGGAGTTAAGTTTTTTTTTTTAATTAATTAATTTATTTTTGGCTGTGTTGGGTCTTCATTGCTGCGTGCAGGCTTTCTCTAGTTGCGTCAAGCGGGGGCCACTCTTCGTTGCAGTGCACGGGCTTCTCATTGCGGTGGCTTCTCTTGTTGCAGAGCACAGGCTCTAGGTGCGCAGGCTTCAGTAGTTGTGGCACGTGGGCTCAGTAGTTGTGGCTCGCAGCCTCAGTAGTTGTGGCGCACGGGCTTAGTAGCTCCAAGGCACGTAGGATCTTCCCGGGCCAAGGATTAAACCCATGTCTCCTGCATTGGCAGGCAGATTCTTAACCACTGTGCCACACGGGGAGTCCCGAGAGGAGTTAAGTTTTAATGTGAGGACTGGGACTAGAGTGGTGGCAGTGGAGGGGAGGTGCCATTATTGGGAAGAGATTTCAAGATATTCCAACACTGCTATTTACACTGTTATTCCACACCCCCCCACCCCCCCAAAAAAAAGAAAACAGAAAATCATATCAATTGGGAGATTCTGATCCTTTTTTCCTATAGGAACTTATTTCTTACTTTTCAATGAAAGCCAGTGGGAGAAAAAATAGGAACCTCTTTACTAGAACTGACTATAAAACCAACTACTTCTAGAATGCAAAAATTGCTATGATTCTCAATGTCCTAGTGACAGAGTAACATAACAACTTAACTCTTATGTCCCAGATGGTTCCAACACTAGAATTGCCTTTTGTGATAATTCCTTTTTTTTTTTTTTCTTTTTTTACTGATACCGCTACTCTTCCACTTTTCCAAATTAGAAATCTCAGAGTCCTCCTTGAACCCTGCCTGCTTTTATTACTCTACCCAGCCTACCATCAAATCTTATTACTTCTTCCTTCAACGTGCCTCTTCTTTCACCTCAAGTGGCCTACCCTCTATCCCAGGGACATCCCTATCACTGCCACCTGGATCACTTCAACCTTCTGTTAGCTGGCTCCAGGCTCACTGAGTGCTGGTCGTAAACCCAGGTTGCTCTGGGGAACTTTCAGGTGATGGAAAGAGAAGCATAGAGAAGCCCAGTTAATGCATAAAATCAGAAGGAAGAATCATTTTCCATGTAGCTCACTCACAAGAAGACCCTTTGTTTTGCTCAAGACCCTTTGTTTTGCTCCCTGTGGGAGGAGTTTGCTTTTCAACCCTTTTGATTTGGGTTTGACAATGTGACTGACTGACTCTTGGAATATAGGTGGGAATGAGAGATTATCATACTAAGTGAAGTCAGACAGAGAAAGACACATATTATATGATATGATTTACATGTGGAATCTAAGAAAATAATACAAATGAACTTATTTACAAAACAGAAACAGACTCACAGACACAGAAAACAAACTTATGGTTACCAAAGGGGAAAGAAGGGGGAGGTCCCCGTCTAGCTGCCAATTTACCGGGCTGGACCAGAGGGTAGAAGAGCTGCAGGATGACAAGGGATGCTGTTGGCTGTGGCAGAGGAAACATAAAACAAGCAGAGGAGTTGAAAGAACAGCAAAAACAAACTCAACAGAAAGAGGAAGGAATAGTGAACAACATGCTGGGTTTCATGTGGACTCTTCCGAGGAAGAAAAGGAGAGGCATGAGGACGGCGATGACAGTGATGCCTTGTCTCGTGTGGCCAGACCTGGAGGGAGCACTGATCCTGCACCTTCTCTTCTGATGGTTCTAACAGCTGAGGGCAGAGGTTCTGCACTGGTGCCCCCTCACAGCCTAAGACATGGAGGTTCAGAGAGGTCTATCGGATTAAAATTTGAGGCTGTCTAACTTAAGGTCCTCAGTGATTGCCAAATCTGAATGTGCCTTAGAAACACGTGGAGATATTTCCAAAATGTAGAACAAGTGAAAGGTGTGGCTTTGTTTGGGCTGATCCAACCAGTTGAAGAGGCTTCCACTATGACCAGGGAGAAAGTCCGCATACAGGGCAGGTGTGCTCATGTTTAAATGCCCAATACAGCATAGTCCCAGGTAACAATTAAGAGTAAGTCCAAATGAGCAATGAAGGTCCCAACCTAGAGTCCAGGAGCAAACCAGGAGGAGGCATATGACCTGAGGGGAGAGGTTGTCAAGGGGGGATGCCTTCTGCATATCCAACCACCCTCAGGTCATCGGTGGTTGCTCTTGAATCTTTCTCCTTGTGTTCTGCACAACGACGCCTGCATGAGTTGTGGTGGTAGGAGATCCTTACCACTCAGAATCCTGAGTTCTGTGCCCCAGCTTTCATCCTTCTTTCACAGACCATCCTTGCAAATTCTAGCCGAGCTGGAAGACAAATTCCCAATGAAAGGGATTGGGGAGTATAATTATTCTTCTATAGATGGAAAAACAAAGACACCAAGAAATTTATTAGCTTATACATGATCTAATTTCTAGATTTATTTCCAGCACCTAATTTCCAGGTGCTTTTGATGAGTCTTCACTGCCTATCTCTTCTGAAATTGAGCTTCAGCGTTTATACCAAATCACTATTCCTACAGCTTGTTATTATCAAATAACATTTTTAAGGGTTGTTCAAAAAATAATATTGCTAGGTTGTTTTTGGTGCATTGCATAAAGTATAATTTTGGTGACATAATATTGCATTACTTAATTATCACAGCTGAACTAAAATGATAAGCCGTGGGTATAAATTGTGCTTGGTATATATCACAGCCTTTTGTAGTGATAAGCTGTAACTGGCTATGTGTTGATATATTATTAGTTTAAAATGATTACTCTTGCATGTCAGGGGTAAGAATGATGCTGTGTGCAAACTCACTCTGTTTTAAACCTGCAAGTTGGACAGAAATTAAAAATCAAGAAAGGTGACCAGAAGAAATTAAATAAGATAAGAGCACAACACTCTATGTTCTAATATTTGAAAAATGGCAGTGATAGAAGTGAAAGACAGATCTTGTCATGACTCAGAGCCCCTACCCCACCCCAAAGCAGTGTAGAGGAAAGAAGATGTGGAAAAAATCTTTAGAAATCTGCCCAAATTTTGAGAAGAGTGAATTAAAAAGATGTGTAGGCAGTCCAGGAATAAATGAAACATCTGTGAAAATAAATGCTCCAACCACCTTGAGGTCCCAGCAGAGACAAAAATTCTATCAGGCTTTGCCATTTTGTTTCTCCTCCTGGAAGAAAAGATGAACTAGAAGACAAAATAATCATAATGACTCTGAACTAATTATCTCCAAAGATGAATAGGAATCTAGCAGAATAGAAGACAAAAGAGGAAATAAATATGCCAAGATTCTTTGAAGGAGCAAGGCGAGGGTGGGGGGAAGAGTAGTGAGGCTTGCAGATGAAGTTTCTTCCTCACTCTTGAAAACTCATCGGTCTCAGCTATATTTTCCCTCCACTTGTTGGAGGATGTGAAATTGACCTAGGGAGAAGCAGGTGATATTGGGGAAGGGAAGAACTGGGGGTGTTTGGTGAGAGTGAAGGCTCTAAGGCCCAGTTTTGAATTGGGAGAATGATCTGAAATGTGCAGATGTCCATAAGTGTCTCCTAGACCAAATAGAGTAAACCTTGGTTCAAGGCAATTAAAATTTTTTAAAAAAATTTTTATTTATTTATTTATTTATTTATTTATTTTGGCTGTGTTGAGTCTGTTGCTGCGCGAGGGCTTTCTCTAGTTGTGGTGAGTGGGGGCTACTTTTTGTTGTGTTGAGCAGGCTTCTCATTGCAGTGGCTTCTCTTGTTGTGGAGCATGGGCTCTAGGTGTGCGGGCTTCAGTAGTTGTGGCACCTGGGCTCAGTAGTTGTGGCTCACGGGCTCTAGAGCTCAGGTTCAGTAGTTGTGGCGCATGGGCTTAGTTTCTCTGCGGCATGTGGGATCTTCCAGGACCAGGGCTCGAACCCGTGTCCCCTGCATTGGCAGGCGGATTCTCAACACTGCGCCACCAGGGAAGCCCTCAAGGCAATTAAAATTTCAAAAGAGAAAATAGAAGTATTTCCAACTCCCAATCCACTAAGCTGTAGAAAAGTCCTCAATTTTCACAGCTTTTAAACTAAAGTTCTGAGAGCAAGAAAAATAGCCTCAAGAGTTCAAGGAAAATTCACCCACATCATTTAAGAGTAAACTGAACCTTTTGATATAGTTGAATTCGATCTCACAAAATAATTTTAAAAATCATAAATAAAAATATAAGCAAATGGAGGCTATTAGCACCTTAAAATCAAGGAGAGTTAGTCCCTAAAATATAAGAATGTTTAAGAATTAATAAATATTAATATGATGTAAAATCTAACAATAGTGAAATATATCAATATTATGTATTATATCTATAATATTCTATACATAATTATATCAATGTTAAACAATAGATTAAAATAATATCAATTAAGGGGGAAATTTAAGAAAATTTAACATCCATTTCTATGAAAACAAAACCAAACCAAATTGCCTTACAACACACTCATCTATTACTCAACTCTTTTTTTTTTTTTTCTTTTTGGCCACACCGCAAGGTATGTGGGATCTTAGTTCCCAGCCGGGGATGGAACCCGTGCCCCCTGCAGTGGAAGTGCGGAGTCCTAACCGCTGGACCACCAGGGAAGTCCCTATTACTCAAAACAATTTTAAAATGTATAAAACTAAAGCCAGGATCTTGTAAGCCAGTATTTGTTAATTTGGGGGAGGAGGGCTTCCCAGTGTCCAATCTTACTCTGTTTGGGAGGAATTTCCCATTGAATTAATTAGTGAAAAGTACAGTCCTTTCTTCCACATCAGAAATCTAAGGGTTGAATGTTCTCTCCTCTTGCCATCAGGTAGAGAGGGCTTAGCATGCTCATGCTTTTATTTGGGAATTTAAACCGTGAGCAAGAGAGAGAGAAAAAGAATGAGCAATTATTTGTTATGAAAGAAATATCTTAGATGGTAACTAGTGACAAAGGCAGTAGTGTCCAGTGGTGGAGAACCTCAGAAATAAGATACAAATCAGACAGATGTTAGTTTTTCATGCTCTTAGTCTGGTTTTCTAGCATCTGTTGACTGTTGGAACTACTTGATAATCTTACAGAAATTCCATCCTGCTTAAGGTAATCAGACTTAGTTTTTGTTGCTCGCACCTGGATTCTTGGCTGGAACTATGACACACTGCTTAATGGTGGTAAGAACAGAAACATTATCATTCAATTTGGGAAAAATACAAGGTTGTATACCATCATTATCATTTTTAACATTGTTCTCAAAATAATAACCAATGTAACTAGACAAGAAAAAGGCATTTGATTTACATGTTAGAAAGAAAGCAGAAAATACCATTATTTGTAGACCTTTTTATTGTCTACCAAGAAAATCTAGGAAAAAGAAAGAAACAAACAAAATGAACAATAGAATAATTCAAAGAGATTGCTGGTTACAAAATTAAAATGCAAAAATTAATAGCTTTCCTAGCTACCAATAATAGAGTCTTCAGGACAACAAAACAAATACAACAGTGGCTTGAAAATAGGGATATATATTTTTCTCTCACCAAGTCCAGAGGTAGGTAACCTTGGGACTATTATGCTCATTCCTATCAGGGAAGCTTCTATTAGTAGAGAAAAAGTGAGATTATATATCGGGGAACAGTTTGCTACCAACAACTTGAAAATATAATTGAAGTAAAGATTTCATTTTAAAAAGGAGGCCAAATAATTTTTAAAACCAGATATAAACTTAATAAGATGCATAAAATTTTCTATCTCATGTGGAACTGTTACAGAATAGAATGGATAAAATTCTTTATGTAAAAATGTGGAGAAGATAGTGAAAAGTTGTTAGGGAGCAAGATATCTTCGTGGTGCTAAAGTATCACTCCATAGAGCACTTACTAACACCCAGGGGAATCGCCAGCCTTCACAGTGGCAAGATCACCTGGACCAACTGATGGAACAGTATCATTAGCATTGCAACAACCTGATACTGTGGGCTTCCCTGCATGATCCAGTCTGAAGAAGAGAGCATCTCTTGTGATGCATGCACACTAGCCTAGTCAAGCCTTTTGACTTCACTTTAGATTTACAGGAAATATAGAAATATCAAACAGCAAATTGTTAAAGTAAAATACAAAATGGAGACCAAACTTGAAAATTCCTTAAGCAGGCAAAACCATTTAAGTGAAGCTTACATAAACTTACATGTAAGTGAAACAGCATATTCTGCAGAGCAAGTGGAACTTTACTTGGGCTACCTCTTGTAAATGCCTCTGAAAATCATAAAGGAAGCTTAAGCTGTTCTCCAAAATTGGCATGCTGTAGCCACTTTTATTTTTATTTTTTTATACTCTTAGTTGGAGTATAATTGCTTTACAATGTTGTATTAGTTTCTGCTGTATAACAAAGTGAATCAGCTATATGTATACATATATCCCCATATCCCCTCCCTCTTGTGTCTCCTTCCCACCCTCCCTATCCCACCCCTCTAGGTGGTCACAAAGCACTGAGCTGATCTCCCTGTGCTATGCAGCTGCTTCCCACTAGCTATCTATTTTACATTTGGTAGTGTATATATGTCAATGCAACTTTCTCACTTCATCCCAGCTTACCCTTCCCCCTCCCTGTGTCCTCAAGTCCATTCTCTACATCTGTGTCTTTATTCCTGTCCTGCCCTTACGTTCATCAGAACCATTTTTTTTTTTGATTCCATATATATGTGTTAGCATACGGTATTTGTTTTTCTCTTTCTGAGTTACTTCACTCTGTATGACAGACTCTAGGTCCATCCACCTCACTACAAATAACTCAATTTCATTTTTTTTAAAATAAATTTATTTATGTATTTATTTTTGGCTGTGTTGGGTCTCCGATTCTGTGTGAGGGCTTTCTCCAGTTGCGGCGAGCGGGGGCCACTCTTCATCGCAGTGCGCGGGCCTATCACTGTCGCGGCCTCTCCCGTTGCGGAGCACAGGCTCCAGACGCGCAGGCTCAGTAGCTGTGGCTCACGGGCTTAAGTTGCTCCGCGGCATGTGGGATCTTCCCAGACCAGGGCTCGAACCCGTGTGCCCTGCATTGGCAGGCGGATTCTTAACCACTGCGCCACCAGGGAAGCCCCTCATTTCTTTTTATGGCTGAGTAATATTCCATCATATATATGTGCCACATCTTCTTTATCCATTCATCTGTCATGGACATTTAGGTTGTTTCCATGTCCTGGCTATTGTAAATAGAGCTGCAATGAACACTCCCCTGTAACTTGGAAAACTCTAGTGATGCAACTAATCATTTAAAAAAAATTTATTTTATTTTTATTTATTTATTTTTGGCTGAGTTGGGTCTTCGTTGCTACATGCGGGCTTTCTCTAGTGGCGGCGAGCAGGGGCTACTCTTCGTTGTAGTGCATGGGCTTCTCACTGTAGTGGCTTCCCCTGTTGCACAGCACGGGCTCTAGGCACGTGAGCTTCAGCAGTTGTGGCTCTCGGGCTCTAGAGCGCAGGCTCAGTAGTTGTGGTGCACAGGCTTATTTGCTCCGTGGCACGTGGGATCTTCCTGGACCAGGGCTCGAACCTGTGTCCCCTGCATTGGCAGGTGGATTCTTAAGCACTGCGCCACCAGGGAAGTCCCTACAACTAATCATTTTAAAGAATAAACACCCTCTGCATTTTCACTATATAAATTGTCTTATCACCATGTACCTCTGAGTCTCTTTCTACTGTTGGTTTGAGAGCTCCCAGTTCACAAACTGTTCTGATATGCACAACAAACTCTTACTAAATATTATTTTATAGATCTGGTGGTTTTAATTTTGCTATGTTGGGATTTTTGACAAAATGAAACAACCCCTTAAGAAAATAAACATACAAGTCCAGAGTGTGGGATATTCTACAGAGCAAATGGCCTCTTCAAAAAGTTAATATCATAGACAAAAAAAGGTAGAGGACTGTTGTATATCAAAGAGACATAACAACAGAATAAAACATGTGGACGTTAATTGGATTCTGGTTTTAAAACAAACCCAAATATTTATCACTTGATGAATGGATAAATAAAATATGGGATGTATCTATAGAATGGAATATTTTTCAGTAATAAAAAGAAATGAAGGACTGATTCATACTATAACATGGATGAACCTTGAAAATAGCATAAGTGAAAAAAGCCAAACTCAGAAGGCTACATATTGTATGATTTGATTTATATGAAATGTTCAGAATAGGGCAAATCCTTAGAGACAGAAATTAGATTAGTGGTTGACATGGGCTGTAGGAGGGGAAATGGAGAATAATACATGGGGAGTGATTGCTAAGTGGGTACAAGGTTTCTTTTTGGGTTAATAAAAATAGTCTGGAATTAGTAATGATGGTTGCATAACTTTGTAAATATACTTAAACCCATGAAATTATGTATTTTAAAAGGGTGATATTTATGGTATGTGAATTATATTTCAAGATAGATAGGAAGATAGATAAATACATAGATAGATAGATAGATAAATAGATGATAGGGCAAAGCTGCAAAAGGCAACAAAAACCCCAAAGCCATAAAGAGCATTTTTGGAACTTTTGTGAAATTTGAATTTAGATTGGATATTAGATATTAAAGAAATTACATGGGTGTGATAATGATATTGTGGTGAGTAAGAGAACTTCTTTTTTTAGGCGATACATATTGATATATTTAGAAATAAGATATCATGATGCCTATAATTTGATAATGATATTGTGATTATCAGTAGAATGTCTTTTTTAGGAGATACATATTGATATATTTAAGAATAAAGTATCATGATGGCCGTATTTTGTTTGCAAATGGCTCAGCAAAAAATATTAATAAAATTTAAAAAATCCATAGATAGAAATAAAATATGGCAAGTATCAACAATTTTTGGATCTAAGTGGTGAGTACAGGGATTATCATTTTACTATTGCTTCAGCTTTTTTGTATCTTCGAAAATTTTCACAGAAAGGTTTGGAGAGGTACTGAGGTCCTTAAGAGATCACGCAGGTTAATGGAGAAACACGTAGGAGGAACAAATGATGTGAAGGTATCAAGTCTACCGGCATTATCTATACTTTCAAAGTCATCCCAGTGGGAATATTACCAGCACTATTTTTGGAAGTCTCCATCATACTAAGGGTAAGCTGGAGAAATAAACATGTGGGAATATCCAGGGAAATTCTGAAAATGAAGGGTAATAAGTAGAGACTGACCTTATGAGCTATTCAACCATTATATAAATCTAAACAATTTAAAAACAGCTTAGTATAGGCGAAAATAGCCAATTTAACAAAATAAAATAGGGAGTTCAGAAATTGACCCAAATGCATGTGGGAATTGCTTGTATTTAAAGGTGGCATTAAATGTAAGTGGGAAAAGGAAGGCTATGTAATAGATTTCTCTGGATCAGATGGCCAGCTCTTTGCAAAAATGCAAATATGAATCTCTACTTGTCCTTATTCCAAATACAGTCTAGATGATGCAAACCTTAAAAACAAAACAAAACATAAAACATTAGCCTACAGGTAATTAAATCACATCTTGTGTTCCTATAACTGAACAGCAAACTGAGGCTTAAAAATAAAAAATAACTGAGGCTTATGTACTTGATATTTCCTCAGTGAATGGGTACCACTTGTCCTTGGGAAAATGAGCCATGATTCCTAAAATCTGGTGGTGCTGGGGATTTTCACTGCATTTAGTCAAGGCAGGCTTTTTTGAAGAGCTTGCTGTTCTGAACATCGCTGAATGTGGGACGTTATTGTTGCCCCTTGTTTGGAAGGAGGGAGAGGGCTGGTGAGAAAGAGCAGGTTGGAGCTGGAGATGCTCACTGATCATAACTCAAGATTAGATGGACTGTGTGAGCCCGCGTGTGGTTCTTTCAAAGACGAGAACATGTGGCTGATACCCAGCATTTTGCAATCTTCAAGAGACATCCCAGGGCCAGCATGGTTAAGTAAATGACAATCTTAGTGCCATTTCCTTACTCAAGAGTTGTGCTGTGAGCATGAAAATGGACCCTAAGAATCACATGAGGTTCACATGGAAAACTAAACAGTCCACAGATCTGCCATCTCCCTAGGAGGAGCACAGTGAGAGCTACATGCAACTTCTCTCAGATGCAGTTTCACGGCCCTTGTAAATACCCAGGCTTCCCCAAATGTCTGCTGAAGTCAAGAGCCTTACAGTATTTTGCTATGTGGATGAAGTTGATTTGATCTCTCTTTCCCTGGTTTTGGGCATTGGGAAATCCCAAAGATTTCTCTAAATTCTGGAGGCGCTTACATTCTCTTACTATTTCTGTGTAGGGCAGGCTTTACTGAAATGAAGGGTTGGGGAGAAGAGGGATTTAGACTGCCCAAAGAATTAATTTGTCCTAACTGAGTGACATTCAGGTGCACCAATGAAATCCCCTTCTGCCTTTTGCTGGTGCTCTCCACCCAGATCTTGCTCCCAGGGCACACGCTCTCTCTCTCTCTCTGCTCCCCACCTGCTTGGTTAGCCCACTCCCCTGGCGCTCCTCCCACAGGCTCCCTTCATGGCATGGGTGACTGTGTCTTTAGGACCTGAGAGTGTAATAAACTTTGTTTCCTTGTGTCTCTCTTGTGTCCCAGCCTTGTGGCTGCACCTGACTGACTGATGAAAGAATACAAAACAATCCCTAAGAAACATTTGGTGTTATTTCATAAAACTAAAGATTAACATATCCTAGGACTCAGTAATTTTAGTCTTGGGCCCATACAATTTTACATGTTTTTCAAATGTCTATAAATAAAATAATAATATACTTTCTTCTGGAACTTGATTTTTTTCCCTCAACATTATGCTTGTAAGATTTATCCATATTGTTTTCTGTAGCTTTGGTTGATATATTTTCATTGCTGGATTGTATTCCACTGTATAAATATGCTACAGTTGATTTACCCAGGCTCCTGCTGATGGAATTATGCTGTTGCCAAATGTTTGCTATTACAACATTCTCTTCCAAACATTTTGTATATATATCTTCTTGACCGCATGTGCAAGAGTTTCTCTAACTGTGTGCCTAGGAATAAAATTGCTAGGTCACCAGATGTATGTATCTTCAACTTTAACAAATGCTGTCAATTTTCCCCCCAAATGTTGTGTCAATTGACCCTCCCGGCAGCAGTGAATGAGAGTTCCTTTGTTCTGCATCTTCTCCACACTTAGTAGCCTCAGACTCACAGTAGCCAACGGAAGTTTCTGAAATGCTATCATACTGTTATTTGAACTTCCATTTCCCTGATTAGTAGTGAGAGTGAATGTATTTTCATATATGTATTCTTTGTTCTCTCTTCTGTCACTTTTCCTTCCATATGTTTTGTCCATTTTTCTATTGAGCGATTTGTCTTATTGATTTGTAGAATCTATTTATGTATTCTGGATAGCAGTCCTTTCTTTGTTACATGAACTGCAGACATATTCTTCCTGGCTGTGGCTTGCTTTTTCACTTTTTAATGGGGTTATTGGTGAACAGAAATTGTAGATGCTGGCATATCTACACTTTTAAGGAGTTTTTAAAAAAGTCTTCTTTGTCCTAAGAAATTGTTTCTCATCGTGAAATTGAAAAGACTATGCTCTTATTTTTTTCTCCTAAAATTTTAAGGATTTAAAATACCATTTTATCTATATCTCATCTGTTTGGAAAGAAGAGTTTTTAAAATTACTATCCAGTTCTAAGATTTTAAAGAATTTGTTATAATTTCTTCTTTTACTTCTGAGTAATTTGGAATTAAAAAAAATTTACAAATATATGGGGTTTTTATGTGGCTTAATTTTTATTGTGGTAAAACGCACATATAAATTTTTATCATCTTAATAATTTTTATATGTATAATTCAGTGGCATTAAGTACATTCACAGTGTTGTACAGCCATCACCACCATCCATCTTCAGAATTATTTTTGTCTTGCACAACTGAAATTATATGTAAACAATAACTCCCCCATTTCCTCCTCTCCCAGGCCCCCAAAATGAAGGCAACCGACGCTCTACTCTCTATCTCTATGATTTTGACTGCTGTACATATGTCATATAAGTACTCATACAATATTTATCTTTTTGTGTCTGGCTTATTTAATTTAGCATAATGTCCTCAAGGCTCATCTATGTTGTAGCATATGTCAGAATTCCTTCCTTTTTAAGGCTGAATAATGTTCCATTTTATGTATATACAACCTTTTGTTTATCCGTTCATCTGTTAGTGGACACTCGGGTTGTTTCTACCTTTTGGCTATTGTGAATAATGCCGCTATGAACATGGGTATACAATTATCTTTTCAAGTCCTTGCTTTCAATTCTTTTGGACAAATACCCAGAAATGAAATTGCTGGATTACATAGCAATGCTATTTTTAATTTTTTGAGGAATCATCATACTGTTTTCCATAGTGGCTGCACCATTTCATGTTCCAATGAGCAGTGCACGAGGGTTCCAATTTCTTCACATCCTTGGCAACACTTGCTATCTTCTTTATCTGTTTCTGTTTTGTTTGATAGGAGACATCCTAATGGGTAAGAGGTGTTATCTTATTATTGTTTTGATTTGCATTTCCCTGATGATTAGTGATCTTGAGCATTTTTCACGTGCTTAGTAGCCATTTGTGTATCTTCTTTGGAGAAATGTCTATTTAAGTCCTTTGGCCATTTTAAAAATTGAGATATTTTGTTGGTGTTGTTGTTGAATTGTAGGAGTTCCTCATTATCCTGGATATTAACCTGATATCAGACACATGATTTGTAAATATTTTCTCCCATTCTGTGGGCTGCCTTTTCACTCCATTGATTGTGTTCTTTTTTTTTTTAAATTATTAGCGCCTTTAATTAATTAATTAATTAATTAATTATTTTTTTGGCTGTGTTGGGTCTTCGTTTCTGTGCGAGGGCTTCCTCTAGTTGCGGCAAGCGGGGGCCACTCTTCATTGCGGTGCACGGGCCTCTCACTATCGTGGCCTCTCTTGTTGTGGAGCACAGGCTCCAGATGCGCAGGCTCAGTAGTTGTGGCTCACGGGCCCAGTTGCTCTGTGGCATGTGGGATCTTCCCAGACCAGGGCTCGAACCCGTGTCCCCTGCATTGGCAGGCAGATTCTCAACCACTGTGCCACTAGGGAAGCCCTGATTGTGTTCTTTGGTGCACAGAAGTTTTTAATTTTGCTGACATCCAATTTATCTTTTTTATTTTTGTTGTTGTTGCCTTTGCTTTTGGTGTCATAGCCAACAAATTACTGCCAAATCCAATGTCAGGAATCTTTTCTCTCCTTAAACAGGAGACAATAACAATACCTGCCTATATTAGTTTGCTAGGGCTGACGAGGTAACTTAAAAGAAATTAATTTTCTCATAGTTTTGGAGGTTGGAAGTCCAAGATCAAGATGTCAGCAGAGTTGATCTCTCCTGAGGCTTCTCTTCTTGGATGGCAGGTGCTCACCTTCTCTCTCTGTGCTCACATGGCCTTTCTCTGCATGTGCATGCACTCCTGGTGTCTCTTCCTCTTCAAGAGGACATTAGTCCTATCAGATTAGGGTCCTACCCTTATGAGTCATCTAACCTTCAGTCCCTCTTATGGGCCCTCTCTCCAAATACAGTCACATTGGGGGTTAAGGCTTAAAGCTATAACTTTTGGGTGACACAATTCAGTCTGTAACACTGCTGCAAAATTCTACAAGGTATTGAATGTAGCTCATTTAGCACAGTGCTGGTGCACAGTACACAGTCGATGAATGTTAGCAATGGCTGTGACACCATCACTACTATTATTTAAAAGTATAATTGAAGGTGTGTTTAAAGTGAGCTGAGAAGTTATGTATAACTGTAAAAACTTCTTGTTACTTTTAAATGCTTGAAACTCAACTCTGCTCCTTATAGCCGTGTGACCTTGTGAAGGTCACCTAGTCTCTCTGAACATTAGTGCCTTCAGCTGTGAAATGTGATAATAACAATAACCTCATGTCAGGCTTTTGTTGGCGGGTGAGCATGTGGATTAAAGAAAATTATGCACTTAAGGTGCTCAGCATACTTCCTGGAGCATAAGGATCGCTAAATAAATAGAAGACTGAATACAAATACAAACCTCTAGCTATACAGTTTATCTGTTTGCCAGTTATGAGCCACTTAGATGGTTTAGACTTGATCACAATGAAAGAAACATGAACAGTTAAAAGTTTCACAATATTCAGAAGGTCAAAACCAACCAACTGTTCAGAAGAGGTACAACTATTTATAATTTTTTAAAATAAACAACATTTTATTCCATAAATCCTCAAAACAGACCACACAACACGTTCATCATTTCCTTCTGCTGTCTGAATTCTTACTGCTCCCTGGGGTTCCTGGCCCTCCCCTGACTCTTAGGTTCTGTGAGCTTCCTTCTATTTAATTCCCTTGTCTGTTCAATTTAGGCAAATATATTTCTCTTGCTTGGGATCAAAGACCTTATTGATCCAAATGTCCTTCTGGGGCACACATTTT
This sequence comes from Balaenoptera acutorostrata, assembly GCF_949987535.1. Lineage (NCBI taxonomy): Eukaryota > Metazoa > Chordata > Mammalia > Artiodactyla > Balaenopteridae > Balaenoptera > Balaenoptera acutorostrata. The sequence continues at coordinate 40,081,327 of NC_080078.1, forward strand.
GCCCTGCCTGTGTGCCAGGCAGTGTCATGGGTACTTGACATGTGTGAACTGTTTTAATCTTCACAATGATCACATAAAGTAGAAACAACCAACATGCCCATTTTACAGATGAGGAACAAGTGACAGACACAACACAACAGTTGGTTCATGATCTTAACCACTGCCTTTCCACAGTAATAACCAAAATCAGTGCCATCAGGCTATTTCTGACAACATCCCTCAGCACAGGCTGAAGCGATTGTGACAGCACAGTTCAGAATAAGCAGTCTTCAGGGGGAACAAAATGATTTGGCCCAAGTGTGTGGCTGTCTACAAATCCAAGTTAATCCAGGGATATCTCAAAGTATCTAGGGGAATGAAAAGATTTCTTATGCATCATGTGTTTCTAATTAAATCTTGTTTCTTTCTGCCAAGCATTTGAAGATATCAAGCCACCAAGAGTTCCAAATTACATACCCTAACAAGTACCAGACTGAGTACGAGCTCAGGTCATCCTGGTGAAAATTTGAACTCTGCCGTTTCCTAAGTGTGAGATCTGGGGAAAGTTACTTAAGCTCCCTAAGTTTCCTCACCTATAAAATGGCTGAAATAATATCTACCTTACAGGATTGTTGTGATAGATAAATGAGGAAAACATTTCAAGGTAAGCCTGGCTCCTGATGAATAGCAAGTGCTTAGTGCCCAGTTGTCTGTGTGCTGTTGCCTGTGGGTCAACCACCCTGCAGGTTCAGTTAAATGTAGAACCATTGCTTAAGTGACTCAAGAGCTTAGGGTCAGGACTCACATGGTATAAAAGCTGAGGGAAAGGCCATATTCCTGAAGGAACGTCTTCTTCATCTCCCCTTAAAGGTAATCAGAGGAAGCATTTGGCAGTGTGTCCACGATTCTCCCCGGAAGACAATCTTTGGTTGGTTTAACCACATTGGACAATTGGGCAAAGTATGCTTTTCAAGCATGGTTGTAGGAAAATTCTAAAGCTGGTATAACCAACAGTCACTTTAGACCTATTAAAAAGTAAAATAAAACTCAGAAAATGAGAAAGTCCAACTTTGGAAGGTCAACTTCCTCCAAAATTAGCTAACTGCAGACTGCACATTTGAATGAGGTGAGTTGTTTCAGAGGGATGTCAAATATGCAGAGCTTAAGTGAAAGCAGGTAGAGGTGGAGTTAGTGTTTTAAACCAAAGGTTTTGGTTTTAAATGACCGCTTTCTAACCCTTTTTCCTGACAATAACTTGCATAGGTGGTGATGATAAAACCTCACCAACTGCAGAATAAGAATGCTTCTTATTTTTTTAATATTTATTCTATCACCAAAGGGCATAGCATTATATGTAATGCCACTAAATTGAATAAGCACCTAGGAGACGGCCCCTAGTGATGTAGACGGATCACAAGAATGAAGTAGACTTGCAGAGCAGTTGGAATTCTCACACACTGCTGGTGAGAATGTAAATGGTGCAGCCATTGGAAAACAGTTTGGCAGTCCTCCAAAAAGTTAAACATAGACTTACCATATGACCAGCAGCTCCACTTGGAGGCATATTGCCAGGAGAAATAAAAATATATAACCATGCAAAAAAAACCCACCACATTGTACATGAATGTTCAGCACAGCATTATTCATATTAGACAAACAATGAAAATGACCCAAATGTCCATGAACTGAAGACTGGATAAACAAAATATGGTATGTCCAAGCCATGGAATATTTTTCAATAATAAAAAAGAATGAATTACTGACACATGCTACAACATGGATGAGTCTTGAAAGCACTATGAAGGCAATCACAAAAGACCACATATTGTATGAGTCTGTATATGTGAAAAGTCCAGAATAGGCAAATCTATATAGAGAGGAAGTAGATTCGTGAACGTGTAGGGCTGGACAGAGGTGGTGGGAGTGACTCCTGATGGGCAGTTTCTTTTTGAAGTGATGAAAATGTTCTAAACTTAGATTGTGGTGAAGCCTGCCCAACTCTGTGGATATACTAAAACCACTGAACTGTACACTTCAAAAGAATGAATTTCATGGTATGTAAATAATATCTCAATAAAGATGTTAAGAAGGAAAGAACTAAGTAGGTAATTTGGCTGAAGCGATGGGGGAAAACATTCTAAAAGTAGCTGTGGGGAAGAATCAGAGATGGGGTATCCCAGACCAGTAAACTCTAGAGCTGTGGTTATCAATTAAGGGCGATTTTGTCCCCCAGGGGACATTTGGCAATGTCTGCAGACATTTTAAGTTGTCATAACAGAGAAGAAGGCTACTGGTACCTAGTGAGTAGAGGTCAAGGGTGCTGCCAAACATCCTGCAATGTGCAGGACAGCCCTTGCACCAAAGAATTATCCAGCTCAGAATGTCAGTAGTGCTGAGGCTGAGAAATTCCGCTTTAGCTGAAAGGAGTCAGACAAATAGTAGTACCTACTTCACAGGGTTGTTCTTTGTATTCCCCACGTTACCAGACGAGTCTGGATTAAGTAGAGGTAGGACATTATTACCCAAAGGCATCATTTGTACTGAGAATTGCACAGTCTAACAGCCTTCAGTCTGATTCTTAGAGTTGCTGACCACCCAGGTTCTGGCTTGGGGGAAATTCACTGATGTTTGATCAATTTCCAAGAGCTGGTAGACTGGAAATAAATAGAAAATAGTATATCTTTAATTTGTTCCTATAGGCATGTCCCACGTTTAGTGTATCTTTCATAAACTCTAAGGGATCAAAGAAAAGTTACCATTTATTCTAAAGACTGGAAAATAAATTTATCTTAATTTACAAATAATCAGAATTCATTGATGGTGTGTTATTTCTGAATCCAATTTCAAAGGATTATAAATATTCACAAGGTGGAGGAGGGGACTTTTAGCCATTATCTAGCCCAGAAATAAAGTTTGTAGATTTATTTATTTGATGGAAAATCTGTACAGAAGCCAATACAAACACATGGGAGCTGGAAGCTTCTTCTAGGTTTTCCAGAGAATCTTTATAATCAGCCACACTTAGAGACAAGCCAAGCAGCTAATCAATCAAGCAAATTAGAGGCAGAGAATCTGGGGAAAGGTATGTTACCATAAGACTAGGCACAGAGCAGGTACATGCAGATAATTCTCCTGGAAGTTGGGGACATCAAATTGGGCTCAGTTTGAGTGTCAAATACAAATAAGTTGCCAAGGGTCAAGAGATTTGGCTCATTCATTTCCCAGGGCCTTAGGATCTCATTTTTTTAAATGTACAAAATAAAAGATTTGGAGTGAATTAATGTCTCCCTAGATTCATGGAGCTTCTTAAATGTCTGGATTCCTAGGCTGAATTACTAGGAAGAATGAGTTCATAGGTCTGGAGTCAGGCCCAGGCACCCAGGCTTTAAGTTACGGATGATTCTCATGTACATCCCATTTTGGGAATAACTGGACATAATTACTTTGTTGATCCTGGGTGCTGTAGCAAGACAGTGGTCTAGCACTTAGCATGGTGTGGCATTAACTGCCCCTCTGCACTCTTTGTCCGTGTAAATCATGAAGTGAAAAAATAAAGAAATCTGCCAGGGAAGATGAGAGCCTGGCAAGGAGGGTGCTAAGGGGAGTGCTGGATGATGTTGCTATGGCAACCCCATCCTTTCCCAGCGTGTGTTCTGAAAGGCTGCCTGTGCTGTGCGGTGGGCTCCACCTCTGATGGAGTGCAGATCGTTCATGTCGTCAATTTGGAGATGAGGACTTGTGGATAGAGCAGGATAATTAAATAAAAGTGCATCTGAATATTAACCATCAGCGGCACTTCTCGGTAATCTGAATTAAGTGTCTGTGTTTGGTTCAGGTCCATCACAGGTGAAACAAGTGGAGAGCTGGTTTCTGGTTTTTGTTTTTTCAGAGATTCTCTGAGTTTGCTACTTTTATACTTCTTCCCACTCCAAGCCCCCACCTCCTGGAGGTTAATTGTATCTTTATTTGGAGGAATGACAAAAATGTCACAAAAATTTTTGATTGATTTGAGTAGAGCGGCAAATTTAACCTCAGGAGGATGAACTTCTCTTTCACGGAGTCAGTCTTTCTACATCCTTTGCTTTTTTCCCTGTGCTACTTGTAAGATGGTGTGAATGACAAAGAGGGAGGAGGTCAGCTGTGGAATACTAAGTGTGGGCAATGAATGTCCACGGAGAGCCTGACCAATTCAGAGGTAGTTTTCTTGCTGATGGCTCAGCAATCTGAGGTGATGGGCTGGGGGACATCTGAAATGTGAACTGTAGTCACAGCTTTCCTACTAACCCATAAAATCTAGTATTTATTGGAGCCTGCTGTGTGCTGCCCTAAGCATTTTCACAAATTACTTATTTAGTCCTCAGAGCAGTCCAATGATTTAGGGTCTATTATTTATCCCATTTTACAGAGAGGAAAACTGAGGTTTGGAGGGTTTCTATGACTTGTCCATGATCCCACTGTGAAGTAAATAGTGGAACAGGCCCAGACATCTGTCTGTCAAAGCCTGTTCTCTTAATGAGCACTGTCTCCTAATTACCCACATGGCTTTTCTTATGTCTACATGAAAGAGTTGAATTAGACAAGAGTATTTGGAATAGATGTCACTTGAAATACGTTAGGGGAATGCCAGATGAAATAAATTAAATGAGAATTTTTTACAGGACTTCTTAAAGCCCATTTATTATGCTAACATATTCTGATGGAAAACATGCATCCTTTCCCCACATTTATTTGACCTTGGAGCACACTTTCCTCTCATCTTTCAAGACTATTGTTGAATAAAACCCACTTTAGGAAATATGGCATTTGATGATTTTTAGAGCCCTACTAGGATTAAAGCCAAGGTTCTTTCTTTCCCTCACCTGCTAATTCTTACTGTGCTCTTTGTCTTGCCCCCTCACCTTTTTTTTTTTTTTGACAACTCTACTCAAGTACAATTGATCTATAATAAACTGGACATATTTAAAGTATACGGTTGGATGAGTTTTGACAGATGTATATACCCATGAAATGACCAGTAAGACCAAAATACCAAACATCACCGTTGTTTCCTGTGTCCCATTGCAATCCATCTCTCCCGACACCCCATCTCCAGGCAACCCCTTGTCTCTCCAGTTTTAAGGTGAGTTATATGACTTCTGACCAAATTGCAGATTATTCTTGGCAATGGTGAAGTGCCACATGGTCTGTGGGTCACTTCACCAGCCATATGAGGAACTTTTTCTATCAATTTAATTTCCAATCCCTTTTTCTCTTTTTCCTTTCATTTTCACTAACACAAAATGGTGTGCAGCCCAGACTTTGCACTGGAGCCCTCATTCTGCCCATCACCGTGACAGGAAGTCCAGCAATGCTCTGACCATCAGGAGAGAAAGAAAAGGCTTTCATGTGTATTTGAGGGAACTAGGAAACATTTATCATCATAAGAAATAGTAAGGCAATAGGAGATAATTCACTGAATTCTTCAAAAAGGTGTTTGGCATTTCACAAACATTCATGTGAAGAGAATTAATCGTGCACTGTCTTTATTCATAGAGAAACAAGGGAACTTGAGGATCTGTACTATTTAGATGAGCCATGTGGCCTGGAGAATGTTTCTTAGTTCAAGAATTATCTATGAAGCTTCTACTGTGGGATCAGCACTTTGCTTGATCCTAGGGAGACAGAGACGAATAAAACACGTAGCAGTCATGAAGGAGTTAAAGAGTCAGATGTCTCCATATCATTAATTTTCATCTCAGCTTTAGTTTTTATCTTTGTAGTGAAAAATGAACAAATAAAAATGTTTCACTTATCAAGTTGTCTTTTGTGACAGAGTCAAATGTTTAGAGATTATTTGCAGTAATACTACTTAAATATCTCCTCTAGGAAGTTTGCAAAAACTGATCTCATAGAAAATGGTAGTGTTAAAAAAAAAGTCTTATTTTGCTGTCCTGTATTCATTTCAATTTTTTCAAAAACCTTTGACATGATTTAGCTTATTTCAACACCCAGATAACCTGGTAAGATAGGTAGCACAGATGTTATCGTTCCAATCCAGAAGGTATTTTAGGAAGGCCTCCGAAGGGATAAAGGGGATGATGCTTTTCTATTCTGGTTGAAAGATGGCACCTTACAGCTTGACGGGCGGCGAGATGGCTGTGATTGTCTCCACAAGACAAGATAAATGATACGGTCTGCTCAGGATCACACAGCAGGTTAGTGCCAGAGAAAGGCAAGAATTCACCGTTGGAAGCGAAGGGAAATATTAATATGAATTTGCTGCTCTGGGGGGGAATGGGATCTGCACATCCAAAGGACAATGAGACCCCAGAGCGCTTGAGACAGGAGGCGGGACAATCCCACCCCCAGCATGGAGTGAATCTGACATGAAGCTGACCCAGAATAGATGGTTGTGCCCTCACCACATTCTACCTGGAGCCTTCATAGAGTGCCTGGACAGAGAGCCGGACGTCCTCATGGCTGGACAGAAGTCATTGATCGGCCACCTTCTAGCATCTGACTTTTAGGCGGAGCTCTTGATCAGGGCCAAGAGAAAATCAAGGCGAAGAGAAAATCAAGGCGGGGTGATAGTGCCATGTGTTATCTGAGGCACTGGGGTAGGTTCATCCCCAGGTACCTCCACTAACCATCTTCATTAAATGGTCCTTAGTTTATTAATACATTCATTGATTAATGCACTCACTAACTAAAATTTTCTAACGAGTCTTTTGGTTTCCATACAGTATTTTTGAAAGAATGAGAATACTTACCCATGTTCCAAATGCAAACTCTGTGGAAATTTAAAAATTCACATTTTATCTGGGATTTTCTCAGATTTGAACTATATATTCTTTACATACTGTCTCTTTCACCTTCAACATTTAGATATCTTAAAATTGGATTCCTTTGTTTTTATTCTTTGTTCTATTTCCACACTTAAAAAATATTAAGCTATTAGCTATCATATGATTACTGGTCCAAATTCTCTATAGTTATTAGGAGGGGTGTTGGTCTGAAGTCAGACACAATGGCAGTAAATGACTTGTCAGAGAAAGCCAACAAGTGAGCTGTCAGAACATCGCTCCTGTTAGAAGCATATTGCCTCTTCCTAATCAAATTACCTTATGATTGTCAAGTTGTTCCTTTCACAAAACTGTTTCTAGTATTTTTCCACAAATGGTGTTAAGCTGACTAGCATGTAATTATTTACTCCAGTTTATATTCTTTTTTTTTTTTTAATTTTATTTATTTATTTAGGCTGGATTTTAGTTGTGGCAGGCCAGGTCCTTAGTTACAGCATGTGGGCTCCTTAGTTGCGGCATGCAAACTCTTAGTTGTGGCATGTGGGATCTAGTTCCCTGACCAGGGATCAAACCCGGGCCCCCTGCATTGGGCACACGGAGTCTTATCCACTGCGCCACCAGGGAAGTCCCTACTCCAGTTTATATTCTGTCTTTAAATAATGTTATTTAAATTTTCCAGACTGGGTATTTAATCTGCTACAAGAGACTTCCGGTTATTTGGGATTCAGGCTGCAAAGACTGTGTCTTATTCACTATCCGTGACTCCCTAGAACCCAACAGACTGCTTGAGACATAAGAGGTGCACGATCAGCACTTGTTTTCCCTTGTCCTCTTCTTTCTTTCATCATCATGGAGTTGGAACTCAGATGTTTACTACATGTATGTTAGGTTGGCCCTTGGGTCTCAAAATATCTCCCATGTTTTCCCACTGAGCCCACTTCCAATCCTGTAATTCTTCTCACATTTCCCCTGTAGTAGAAAGAAAGGGGCATGCATTCACAGCTGCAGGGTGTAGACATCATGATGGGCTCTTCACATACGTTATCTCATTGTATCCTCCCAGCAGTACTTAGAGATAAGTCGTTTTATCTCCTTTTTACAGCTGAGGAAACCTCAGAGAGCTGAAGGAACCGGCCTGATCTGACTCAATTAGGAAGTGGCAGAATCAGAGTCCAAATACAGCTGTCTGATTCCTAAGCTTATGTTCTTTCTTTTACATCATTCTGCCTCATTTTCGCAGTTTGCAGTTTCTCTGCACGTTGTTTAAAACATCTTCAACGTTGAGAGTCAGCAGCTAATTTTATCTGACCCTGGCTTCCAAACTTCTAGTACTACTCTCCCCAATCCTTTTTTTTTTTCTCCCCATTTCTTTATCTGGATCTACCTGACCTCTCTCTCTCTCGAGCTCTGTACCTTATAAATTGCTTACTGTATGTCTTACCTCTGCCCCAGCATCTTTGGGCTGTCTCCCCTCCCCTCCGCCTCCACTTTGTTCCAACAGCCCCATTGCCATTTCTACCAGAGCCAAGGGGCCCACTCTCCATCAAGTCACGCTGGACACAAACCTGGCCTTAAAAAACTTCCAAACTGGATAAAAACACAAAGCTGTGTTATACTAAACGTTAAAATAGGATTCATGATTTAAACTGCCATTGAAGACAATAATTTGAGAATGACCACGAGACCATGTGTGATAACTGTCTTGGAGAGGACATTTGTGTTGCGTGGGATGTTGGAAGAGTGAAACTGGGCCGACCGTGGAGCGTGGCAGGACCCAAACAGGTCAAGAAGAGCGTCAGGGGCGAGGCAGTCAGGGGAAATGGCAGGAGGAAACGGGGGGCCCATGCAAATAGGGCAGATTCACAGAACGAGGAAGGAACGTGTTTCTAAAGAGTTTCTGGGTCTCTCCATGAGAGATGATGAGTTCTTTTGAAGAACAGGGCCATTGAAGTTGCAAGGACAGTGTTCCGTTTCGTTCTTTTCATTATTCAGTTCCATCATTTCTTTGCAGGTTTAGAACATTGCTTTAGCATCACAGAGGACAGATAAATTTACAAGCTATGATTTAAGCGCTGACTTGGGTATTTACTGGGTTCTATAGGAATGTACCTTGCATCTTCATAATTATTATTATTATTGTTCCTTCAATTATATATGTTTTAACCTTTGCCTCTACTAACTCTTTTTTTTTTAAAGCAATGACTGAGTTGTATATACTAAAATCAAGTTCTTCTCTGTCCTCTCATAATAAATTCGGCTGCAGCCTGAATATTCTGACTAAATATTCTGACTGTAACTTTGACCTGACTTCATTTTCAAGACTGTCAAAAGCAATTAGGGACAGAGAAGTTTTCCCGCTCAGCATCTAGAATTGCGAAGATACCAAGAAGGAGTCTCAAGTGTCATTAACATCACCTTTCTGCCTGCTTTTTATATCACCCTATAAAATAGTCTATTTTACAGCCAGCAAGGCCTATTATGGGAGCTGTCCTTCTCCCTGTGGGGTGTTGGATTTCCCCCTCTACTGGGAAGCAAAAAATTAGTTCCCACCTTTGGAAGATAGCATGAGTTTTCACACTAACATTGGGCTGTTTAGTTCACCTCCCTGCCTCAGTTTCCTCATCTGAAATTACCTCTAAAGATTTTATGAGGATTCCATGGAATAAAGCAACTTGCGAAGTGATTGGCATATTATAGTACTCATTATTAGCTATTAGGGTTGGTGAGTGTAGCAGTGGAGAGTTTTTTTTTTTAATAAATTTATTTATTTGTTTTTATTTTTGGCTGTGTTGGGTCTTCGTTGCTGTGCACGGGCTTTCTCTAGTTGCAGTGAGCAGGGGCTACTCTTCATTGCAGTGCGTGGGCTTCTCATTGCGGTGGCTTCTCTTGTTGCGGAGCACGGGCTCTAGGCACACGGGCTTCAGTAGTTGTGGCACTTGGGCTCAGTAGTTGTGTCTCATGGGCTCTAGAGCGCAGGCTCAGTAGTTGTGGCGCACAGGCTTAGTTGCTCTGAGGCATGTGGGATCTTCTCGGGCCAAGGATCGAACCCGTGTCCCCTGCATTGGCAGGCAGATTCTTAACCACAGGGCCACCAGGGAAACCCCAGTGGAGAGCTTTGAATTCATAGACGATAAATTTTTCTTTTAATGAAATTAACAGAAATTGTATTCTAGAAAAACTTTATTTTTCTCCCCAGAAACAGCATGACTAAGAATAGCAATATTTTTGAAGGAATAGAGGCGAAATACAGAATATCAGAAAAGTGAAGAGTGTGATTACTGTCAGGACCCACCTTTCACTCAATAATAACCACAGTCACTGTATACTTTATGTTTTTTATTTTGTAATGATTTAAGTATTATAGAAAAGTTGCAAGAATGCACCCATATATCCAATTAGGTAAAGGTAAAAGCTGAAGGAGGACACTGTGAACAAAGACAGTCTTTCACGAATTCACAGCTTTACCAAGGGCTTCCTTTCTTACCATCCTCCTCTTCAATTAGTGGAGAAGTAGCAAAACATTTTCAGGACACTTCTGGTTCGTGCACTCTAGTAATGTATGTTCAGGTAAGCATTGCCTCTCAGCTGCAAGATAATCCAGCTTCTCATGATTTAAGATGCACTTTGTTTTAAACACAATTCCCTTTTTGTTATAAAAGACTTAATAACAAAGTAATTCTTCACTGTAAAACCTAACTAACTGAGCTAAACCTCAAGCTGACTCAATGAATTGTGATTTTTTTTGCATTCCAATTTCAGAAGAATAAAACAGATGACAAGAAGAAAGCTTTAATTATTCTGAATGGCATTGGGTTACTGGGACTCTCCATCTGAGAGTCATGATGTCTGGGGGTCCCGTGTAATTACACGTGAAAAATCTCTGGTTATTAATGTTACCCTATATAAAATAATCAGTTAAAATGGAGCCATGCAATACATAAAGTTTTCTTTTCTTTTTTTGTTTTTAAAGATTTTTTTTTGACGTGGACCATTTTTAAAGTCTTTATTGAATTTGTTACACTATTGTTTCTGTTTTATGTTTTGGTTTTTTGGCTGCAAGGCATGTGGGATCTTAGCTCCCCATCCAGGGATTGAACCCGCACCCCCTGTATTGAAAGGCGAAGTCTTAACCACTGGACCACTAGGGAAGTCCCAGTACATACAGTTTTCAGTTTTAGCAGGAAGCAACATTGGATGAGACACATCGCAGCCAGTTGTTATGGTAAGATTGGCCAAGACAGGTAGCTGCCAATTGTCAGGGTGAATAGATGGTCCCCAAGGTTTAAAGAGAGCTCAGGACAAGGAAATCCCAGGGTCTTAGGAGGGTTCTGGGAGAACAGTTGTCCTGATGAAGGTAAACATGCGAACGGGCCAACAGATTCATAGGCCCTTTTATTCTCCCTACCCCATAGCTACCTTTACTTTATTCCTGCAATGAAGAACCCTCGAAAATTGAGGTGCAGTCCTAGTGTGGCTGGCCTTACCATTATAACTGATCTATTTTCCCTTGCCTGGAAAGCTCTGAAAACCTTGTCTGCCAGAAGTGTCCTGTCTTCTGAGGTAATCAGAAGCCAGTTAGGGGTTCTAGATTTTTGGTTTGGATTAAATGCCATCTGCCGAATATAGGTGGGATAATCAGTCAGGTGTGCTATCATCTCTGTGTTCCCAAAATTTTCCCCAGTCTGCCTGGGGAATTGAAAGGAGTCTAGGCTATAAAGATGAAAACTGAAAAATAAGCCCGCATTTACGGGAGATGTGTAGGGTCAGTCCATGCTCACATGTGTGCACGTGCACACACAAACACAAAAAAGGTCTAATCTTTAAATTTTAAATTCTCCAAATTTGCATTCAGAAACAGACATTCTCACTGCAGACCTACTAAATCAAAAACTCCAGGGTGAGGCCAAGCACTCTGTGTTTTAATGAGAATTCTAGGGCATCCTGGGGAACCCTAAGGTTGGGGAACCACTATGTTAAAGAAACTCTGGGGACTTCCCTGGTGGCGCAGTGGTTAAGAATCTGCCTGCCAGTGCAGGGGACACGGGTTTGATCCCTGGCCTGGGAAGATCCCACATGCCATGGAGCAACTAAGCCCGTGTGCCACAACTACTGAGCCTGCGCTCTAGAGCCCGCGAGCCACAACTACTGAGCCCGTGTGCCACAACTACTGAAGCCCACGCGCCTAGAGCCCGTGATCCGCAACAAGAGAAGCCACCGCAATGAGAAGCCCGTGCACTGCAATGAAGAGTAGCTCCCACTCGCCACAACTAGAGAAAGCCTGCACGCAGCAACAAAGACCCAACGCAGCCAAAAATAAATAAAATTAAAAAAACCAAAAACCCAAAAATACAGCTCACCATTAAAAAAAAAAAGAAAAAACAAAAAGGAACTCTGAATGAGAGGAGCCAGTCCCCCAAATGGTTTTCTGCTTCTGTTTCAGCTACTTACCCAGGAAATTAAAGCAATGTTGGGGTTATAGGTAACAGTCATGTGTTGAGGAATGAAGGCTCAGATGTTTATTTTCATGTAGAAATAAGAATCATTCTCATTTAGGTGACTTTAAAGAAAAAATAGTCATAACCTGAAAAGTTTGCATTAATCCTTTTTAGCTCCGTGGGATCTTAAAATCCTCCTCATCTAACACTGCCGTACTCTGAGATTCTGAGGCTTGTGCTTAGTAGAGCTGGGGGTTCCTGTCCACTGCAAGCCTTTCTGTGACTCAGAGGATAGCCTCTCCCTGGCATAGAACATATTCCTTCTGTTCCATTAGCATACTGCAACAGCGTAAAGAATCTATATAATGATGCAGGCTTTAAGGGGTTCAAAGAAAACAGGAATTGTGCTCATCTATGGAGGTGAAATGTCCATTCTCTTAATAGCTACTAGTTCTAGAGTGTTTCTTATTTGGAAATGACCAAAAGTAGCTTTTCTCTGAGTAGCTGAGATCCTGAGGGGGGAAAGGGTGTGAAAAGAGGCAGGACTATAAAATACGCCTAAAGAGCTCCGTGTGGCACCAGAGGAGGTATGCGTGGTGTGCCTGAGAGCAGGAGAGAAGAGTGAGAAACAGGTGGGGAGAGGGGAGATAGCAGCACGTGCTGATGCTGGAGTTTAGGAGCTGGTGGAGGGTGCTCTATGCTCAGGCACCTGGAGGAAATTCCAAGATGCCTGATATTAAACTGACAACTTTCGTTTTACTGCACCGGGAAGTCTTCTCTTCCCTTACCCTACTCATAAGCATTTTCTGTGGGTGGGATATTTTGTGCGTGGAAAACAATGTCAAGGGGCTGGCTGGATGTCTGGGTTGATGTGGTAAGACAGCAGGAATCGGGGAGACAGAGGTCGCCATAGGAACAAAGGGATCATGAATACATCCAGAAATCTGGGGCAGGACTTAAAACCTCCATGGAGTGTTGAGGCAGAATTTGGGCTGAGCTTATTTAGGTTTCTAAGACAAAGAGACCTCAGCAGGTGTGTTTATTTGTGGTGATGTTCATAGTCATCACATCAGGAAACAGTTCCACATGGGCAACTACAGGGCTGGAATGTTGTGCAAACACTAATGAAAATGATGGTCTTCTCTCTAGACCAGTGCTGGCTGATAGAACTTTCTGCAATGATGGAAATGCTCTTTATCTGCATTGCCCAATTCAGTAACCACTAGCCACATGTGGATACTGCACACTTGAAGCGCAGCCAGTGAAGCTAAGGAACTGAACTTTTAATTTAATTTAAGTACATTTCAATTTAAATTGCTCCATGTGGCTACCATGCTGGGTGCACAGGTAGAGAAAGATTGGTATTTATTCTAGAATTAATTGAGCTAGACTTTCCATTTTATTCCCAAAGCTTTTAGAAATGTTCTGTTTTGTGATTATTTTTAAATCTCTCTATATCAATTAGCGTTTCCCTTTTAACATTTTACTTCTTTTATAGTTCCATATTCTCACCTCTTTTTCCTAATTGAGTTATTTTTATAGTGTATTGTCATTTATAGTTTATTGTCATTTTGTTTTAAATGTGTTTGGGGGTTTGTTATTTGATCTCTTATTTTGTTTCTAACTCCTTATTTGACTTTCTCTTTATTACTTTTCCCTTCTGTTTTCCTTTAGCTAATTTTATTCTTTTTTGTCTCTTTGATTTAGCTGTTTATTTAATTATGTTTCCTAATAATTATATGGTATTTAAGAGTTTAAAGTTTGTTATGAACTAAGCTTTAGCTATAATAAGTTATTCTGTTTCTTAGACATTTTTGGCTCTTTTATTCACTGAATTTTTCTTTTCACAAAGTATGCCATATGTTTCTTCCCTTTAATTTATGATGGCGTCTTTTTTGTTGATGTTTACTACTTTATTCTTGGCGGTGTCTTTATTATTTTGTATGGCAAAAAGAAAATATTTTGGGCAATATATTCTCAAACTGCCCCTGTAATCCTCAAGTCCTGGGTAGATTACTTTTATTTATACATTTTAATTGAGATATACTTGACATTTAACGTTATGTTAGTTTCAGGTGTACAGCATAATGATTCCATATTTGTATATATTGTGAAATGATCACCAGAGTAAGTCTAGTCAACATCCGTCACCACACATAGTTACAAAAATTTTTTTCTTATGTTGAGAACTTTTAAGATCTACTTTCTTAGCAACTTTCAAATATATAATTCGGTATTATTAAACATAGTTACCATGCTGTGCATTATATTCCTAGGACTTATTTGTTTTATAACTGAAAGTTTGGTATATGACTTTTTAACATAGCTAGTTTTGACATGCAGTCATGTCAACATGTTTTTTGGGGACTTCCCTGGCATGCTGCATGGCGCGGCCAAAAAAAAAAAATGTTCCTTGTGTTGTTTTTTACATGAGGATGTCATGATAAGTCTAAAAGAACAAACAAACTCTTAGCTTTAAAAAAGAAATGCAATGCATATGAAATTTAGTCTCAAACCCAGGTGTGCTATACATGTAATCTTCTTTGATTTTGTAACTGAAAATGTTGGATGACTCTGCACGCTGTCTCTCTAGTATAATCCAAACTAGTTTACTCGTGCTCTTGTCCCTGTGAAATACAGTGATTTCTCAGGTCAGCTGAGGCTCATTTACATTTGTGTCCCAGTTACAGACTAGAGCTCAGAAGCCCTAAGCCACCTAGACAGCTCCATTACCCCGGGGGATATTAGTAGAGGTACCTGTAGAGGTGAACTATGTCCACTACTTGTTGTCTAAAGTGATCTTGAAATCAATGATGCACGTGTGGACCAGGCAGAGTTCCACTCTCACTCCAGCATCCGTATGTACTCAGTCTTGGAGCTGTAACTACGTTTCCCCCGGCTCTTATCATGGCACATTTTGTTGCAATAATGCATGTCATGTTTAACCATGTGACCCCAGAAGTGGTCTCTCTGTCTCTCTCTCTCTCATTGTCAATCTCAACCTTGTACTTGCTCTCTCTCTCTCTGCAAACCTCATACCAGGGTTGGAGTCATGATAAACTTCAGGATTCTCTTACACACCACTTAGATTCAAGGGAGGTGAGGTGTCTTGAACACCAAGAGTTGCCATGATTGCAGCTCTCTAATGCTCTCTATCATGCAGGTGAGATAGACAGAAAGTGCAGTGTTTCCATCTCCAAGAGGTCCAGGCAGGAGACAGAAGAGTGGTTCCCTTGACTCTCAGACCCCCGACATCAAGGTGTAGAGTTCACTTCGTCCACATTCTTCTTACAAAGCTTTCTTCTCCTTTTGCCGTTCAAAGTCTTCTCTCATCGCTTTAGATATTTCATCCCACTTTCTTCTTGCTTGCATAGTTTTTAAGTAGAAGTTGGATGTAATTCTTGTATTTGTTACTCTACAGCTAAGGTGTTTTTTCCTCCTCTGGCTTCTTTCAAGATTGGCTAAATGAGGCCACCAGCTCAGCTCTGTAGATGGGCAGAGCCATTGGCTGGGATCTGTGCTCAGGAATGGGGTCCAATAAGATCTGAGCACCAATTTCGGTAAGCCCCTCCCCCTTCTCCATGGTCTAGTTCAGTAGATTGCCCCAGTGACCCCCATGAGGCCAGACCTGAGTGAGCCTCTGGGAAGTGCTTCCAATATTGTGGAAGCTGGATGTTCAACTCTGATTCTCTTTTCCCACTGGAGAAGCCACAGGCCCGGGGGGCCCCCCCTGGGGAAGTGCTGTGCCGGCCTGGAGGAGGGGTGGTGCAGTCAGAGTGCATCCTTCTCAGTCTTTATGGTCCAGGGGATGCTTCAGCCTCACCTTCTGGTTCTGGCATTTTCACAGTGGTGTCTCGTCTATAGCTGGATAGTTGCTAGTTGGTCTCCTTGTGAGGGGTACTGTGTTGGGGACCACCTGTGTCACCATGTTAACAATGTCATTTATGGATGCCTATTATTAGTGGAACTTACCCCATTTTCCACTTGAAATTTTCAGAGTGTACATCACATTCTGTTTAGAGGCTTCTTAGTTATGCCAACCTTACTTGATCTCTTATCTTTGGACTGTGTGGGTGTTGAGGTGTTAGCTTACAGTGCGAGCTCTTACTCTCAGCTCCAGGGTAGACCTTTATTTCTTAATCATAAAATTTCTCAAACCTATAAATCATTTAAGCAATACAGACATGAATAAGATAAAGGTCCTTATACTTGTGTTTGGAATTAAGATTGGATAAGAGACTGGAATGGAGTAATATGGAGGTAACGTCAATCATATCCATTACCTTGTAATAAGGAGCAGTAATTTCCCATTTTGACTCAGCTGACTTAATGTGGCACAAAAATGACTGCCCTAGGGCTTCCCTGGTGGCACAGTGGTTAACAATCCGCCTGCCAGTGCAGGGGACACAGGTTCGATCCATGGTCTGGGAAGATCCCACATGCCGCGGAGCAACTAAGCCCGTGCACCACAAATACTGAGCCTGCGCTCTTGAGCCCACGAGCCACAACTACTGAAGCCCGCGCGCCTAGAGCCTGTGCTCCGCAACAAGAGAAGCCACCGCATGAGAAGCCTGCGCACCACAATGAAGAGCAGCCCCCGCTCGCCGCAACTAGAGAAAGCCAGCGCACAGCAATGAAGACCCAACGCAGCCAAAAAAAAAAAAAAAAAAAAAAATGACTGCCCTAAACGAACCCCATGGTTGAATAGGAGCCCTCCTCTTGGAAACTTGGCTGTGAATGTAAGAAGAAAGGGCAATACTCAAATGGGTGTGCATAGTCGAGAGTGTTTAACTTTTTTTGTTGTTATTCTTTTTTTTTTTTTAAAGATTGATTGATTGATTGATTGATTACTATGTTGGGTCTTCGTTTCTGCACTAGGGCCTCCTCCAGTTGTGGCAAGCGGGGGCCACTCCTCATCGTGGTGCGCGGGCCCCTCACCATCGTGGCCTCTCTTGCTGCGGAGCACAGGCCCCAGATGCACAGGCTCAGCAGCTATGGCTCACGGGCCTAGTTTCTCCGTGGCATGCGGGATCCTCCCAGACCAGGGCTCGAACCCGCGTCCCCTGCATTAGCAGGCAGACCCCCAACCACTGCACCACCAGGGAAGCCCATTTTGTTGTTATTCTTAATTAAAGGTGACTCTTGGGATATGTGAAAGCTGAGAAGAGGAGAGACTCTTCCAACACAACTGGGATTAAATCTGCAGATGGCAAGCAAAGCAGAGCCAGTCCCACCCTTGTTCTTCTGCTGTGTGGGGCTGATGTTCCTGGCTTTCTTTAAGGTGCCAGATGGAAACCACTTTTGGGCAACCCTGCTTGGTGACTCAATGGCTCATTACCCCACGGCCAGCTCATGTATTTATACACTTTGTCATTCGACCTGGTAAAGTCTCCAGCACATTGGGACCTGATGGTCCATTTTCTTGGCCCCATCGTTGACTATCAAGTATGGAATTTAACCGAGGAGATATTTCCAATGGCTTGTGAATCGTCTTCTTATATTAAAGGTAAGCATTTGTTCAAGGCAGCTGGTGATAGGGAAGGAGAGTAAAGACTTTTGCTTCCGTGCTCTCTAGAGCTCCTGCAATATGCATTCCCTTAATAAAGCCAGATGCATCCTCTTGCATTTGGCTCATGCATGATCAAATCGACTCAGAGCTGTAATTGTAATATGGCAATTATTTTTTAAAGAAAAACATAAGACTGTTTTGTATGCAAGAAGATAATTTGTCTATTTCAGACATCATAGATTCTTTCCAGTGAGTATGAATGTTTATTCTCCAAGAAAGCCATTGTATTTACAAAGTTGCAGCTTTGGTATTGCTACAGAAGTTGTGGTCCAAGTAAAATTTGTGAATTATTTGTCATAAATAACATTCACTTTGTACATTTGTCAGTTGTACTACCATTGGATCATGTGAACTGTATATGACTGGATAGTTTTATAACTCATAAGCAGGGGCTGGCCCACTGGCACATGTCAGCTTGTGTACAATTGGCAGTTAGAGAGCTTCGTAAAGAAAGAGATAAACCTGATTCAGGCTTTAAAATATGACACTACTCATTGATTGGCTCCTTTAAGTACCACTTATGAGCTCCCTAGTTTTGAAATAAAAGGGAATCTCCCTTTTTAAACTAAATGATTTATTTATTTTCTTTAAAATACTTACAAGTTTTTGGGAAAAAAAGGGGAAAAATTACTTATCAATTCACCCACCCTAAAGAGAGGAAACTGCTAACATTTTTGTTTTCCATAGACTTTGACAGTATGATTGGAAGTAAAATGTCTTGTATTAGAGGAGGGTATTGTATTTGGTTAAAACACATGTATAAAACGTAAGTGGTAGGTTGAATCGGGTTTGGGAATGTGGGGAAATGTTCTGTGTGTGGTGGTACAGGAAAATGATGTGTGTTAAGAAAGTGACACATGAGGAGAAATATAAGGAGGAAGAGACTGCACAATGTTTACATTTTTGAGACTAGAAAGGATTGAGCCAGTAACTCATTTTGGAGTTCAACTAAATGAAGCAGAGGTCTAGGTAAGATGAAACCCAGCAGGGGCAACTCCTCTTGCCCCAGTAATGGGCTCCTCTAGGACAATAATAATACAATGAGAAATGCCACATGCATTTGAAGTAAGCAGTAATTGGGGCAAAGGCATGTGTGTTCTAGAAAGTTCCACCTGGGGGAAGGCCAAGGAAGAAGAGAGAGTAGTTTTCTCAGTAGGAAAAGGAGATCACGAGGGGAATGGACTTGGGTTCTAAGTAAAATCCAAGAGTTTACAGACCCCACAGATTTGAGGAGGCAAATTAGTACAGTGTTTAAAGGTGTAGACTCCAAGTTCAAACTCTGGGTTCAAAGCCTGGTTAGGTAAGAAGCCTAGCCTTTTAGTTTCCTTGATAGTAAAATGGGAACGGTAATAGTTGGGGTGATGACTGTGAGAATTAAAGGATGTAAAATGCTAAAAACAGCACTTGATCCAAGGAAAAGAAACAGTAAATATTAGCTATTATCATCCCCCAATGACTCAGTCATAATCAGTGTAGACAAACTGAGGGTGTTGCAGCTACACTGCTTCCCTTGGCTCTTGCTTCATGAAAGACACTTGAGGATTAAGCATGATCAAATGGATTGTCCTAGTGGGTTTTATGGAATGGTTTGGCTTACTAATAGTCTTGATGACTTTTTTCTGCCATACATGTGATTTGATTCTTGATGTTTTACTTAATATTAAGACACGTGATTTGTCTCGATTTTTAAATTAATATTATAATAAGCATTCTCCAGTTCCAGACATTTTTATAATGTTAATAATGTTAATTTATCCAGCTCAACATTCCACCAATGGCATTGCTAATAATTACGATTTTAAAATTTGGCAATACCTGTGATGGCTTTCAGTATACTAGCATGCCTTAGCATACCAGTGGTTATGAAAGATACTTTGGACCTAATAATTTCTAAGGGTTTGCAGTCACTTCTCTAGCTTGTATTGTGTTTGTTGGAAGAAATTAAATAATAAGGAACAAATAGCCCCAACATTTTATGAAAAAAGGGAGATTGTTCTCCTGTTAAGATTGATTTATTTTAAAATCAACAAAAAGAGGGCAAGACCTTCTGAAACAACATTTCCCCCAAAGTCCTAGAATGTTAACTGAATACAAAAATCTCAAACACGTTTCTGAATAAAATAACAGCTATACAAAAATCATTGATGTTTACATTAAAGAGTGTTGTAACGGAAGAGCCAAATCTGACTACATGTTGGATCTGTTTCTTTTACTTTACCCTTTGCTTTCCGCTGCTTTTGTTCACTAAAAGGATACCGTCTGCACATAATGGCCTGCCTCGGGGAACCCTGCCCCTCTGCCCGAATGTTAAACCAAAGTGCCTTTGTTTAGGGAAACATCCCGACCCTGTCCACCTGTGGATGGCTGCAGGAAAGAAGAAACTAACACATCCCCTCCCCGAGGCTGGCCATTCCGGTGATATTTGCAAATCTTATGGCCTGTTTACTTTACTTCCTCATCTCCACCCCCTCTCTGTGCTATAAAAGAAACTGGCATCCAAACCCCGGTAAGATGGTTATTCTGAGACTTTAGTCTGTCGTTTTTTCCGTCTGCCGGCTTTCCGAATAAAGTCGTGCGGCGAGCAGACCGAGCTGGGACTCGGTAACAGTGTGACTTATAAGAGGGCAGAGTAGGAAGACCCTGAGCTCACCTCCCACGGGCACACCAAAATTACAAATATTTACAGAGCAACTATTGAGGAGAAAGGCCAGCAGACTAGAGGAAAAGATCTTCTACAACTAAGTATATAAAGAAGGAATCACAACAAGATAGGTAGGAGGGGTAGAGTCACGGTACAGTCAAGACTCACACTCCCAGGTGGGCGGCCCACAAACGGGAGGATAATTACAAATGCAGAGTTTCTCCCCAGGAGTGAGGGGTCTGAGCCCCACATTGATCTCCCCAGTCCAGGCATCCTGTGCGGGGAAGATGAGCCCCCAGAACGTTTGGCGATGAAGGCCAGTGGGACTTGCTTTTGGGAGAGCCAGAGGGCTGGGGGTAATAGACTCTACCCTTAAAGGGCACACACAAAATATTGCAAGCTCCGGGACCCAGGGCAGAAGCAGTAATGTGAAAGGAGCCTGGGTCAGACTCACCTGCTGATCTTAGAGACCCTCCTGGAGGGGCCGGAGGGGACTGGAGCTCCCCTTGGGGCCATAGACGCTGGGGGCAGCCACATGGGGGAGCTCTTTCTACCACAGGGACACTGGTACTGACAAGCACTATTTTGGAATCCTGCTTCTAGCTTATAAGTGCAGGCACTGGCCCACCCACCAGCCTGTAGCACCAGTGCTGAAAATCCAGACAGAAAATGAATTAGGAAACACTTAAACGACATACATACATAAATGTACCACACACACACAGAGGAGTATTACTTAGCCACCAAAAGAATGAAATCCTGTCCTTGGTGACAACATAGATGGACCTAGAGGGTATTATGCTAAGTGAAACAAGTCAGAGAGAGACAAATACTGTATGATTTCACTTGGATGTGGAATCTAAAAAACAAAACAAATGAACAAACACAATCAAACAGAAACAGAGTCATAGATACAGAGAACAAACAGGTAGTTGCCAGAGGGGAGAGGGGTGGAGGAAGGAAAGAAATAGGTGAGGGAGATGAAGGGTACAAACTTTCAGTTACAAAATAAGTGAGTCATGGGTATGAAATGTACAGTGTGGGAAGTATAGTCAGTAACTATGTAACACTTTTGTATGGTGACATCATAACTAGACTTACCCGGTGAACATTTTGAAATGTATAGAGATATCAAGTCACTATGTTGTATAACAGGAACTAACATAGTGTTGT
Organism: Balaenoptera acutorostrata; assembly: GCF_949987535.1. Lineage (NCBI taxonomy): Eukaryota > Metazoa > Chordata > Mammalia > Artiodactyla > Balaenopteridae > Balaenoptera > Balaenoptera acutorostrata. The sequence continues at coordinate 40,102,906 of NC_080078.1, forward strand.
AGGTCGATTATACTTCAAAAACAGACAAAGTCATAGAAAAAGAGATCAGATTTGTGGGGGCTATGGGGGAACTGGATGAAAGTGGTCAAATGGTACAAACCTCCAGTTACAGGACAAATACTGGGGTGTAATGTGCAGTGTGACAAATACAGTTAACACTGCTGTATGTTGTATATGAAAGTTGTTAAGGGACTAAATCCTAAGCATTCTCATCACAAGGAAAAATATTTTTTCTGTTTCTTTAATTTTTTATCTATATGAGGTGATGAATGTTCACTAGACTTATTTTGGTAATCATTTTGTGATGTATGTAAGTCAGATCAGGTGCTATACACCTTAAACTTACACAGTGCTATGTGTGAATTATGACTCAGTAAAACTTGAAGAAAAAAACATAGTGTGATTTACCCTGTTTTGAAGGGTACATGGTACAGAAAGTAGAGTCACTAAAGAATCATATTTGCTTTGCCCATGCCACCATCTTGGGTTGAAAGTACACATCCTGGAGAAACTGTGGAGAATCAACACATTACATTTGATACTTTTAATGTCACTATTGAAGATTTTAATTTTTTTCTAATGACAAAAGTTATAAATCCTCAGTATGTAAAATTTGAAAAAATACAGATAAGCACAACAAGAAAGCATCACTAACTCATTACTCGGAGATAATTTCTGTTAACATGTTAGCAAATTTTCTTAGGTGTTGAGTCTAAATTTCCCTGGGATTGCAGAAGTAGATGATGTTAAGGATGAGTTATTAATAAGTCAGAAAACCAAACTTTTCTGTATATAGTATCACTGTTGCTCTGGAGACCAACATCTGACGCAGAGGTAACAAGGAAGCATGCTTGATGAGGAGGGAGGGCTGCTGAGTGGAGCGGCCTGCACCCTGTGGAAGCTGACTGCGCCCCAAATGAGGACCCCTAGAGAAACATGCAGTGCACACAGATGTCAAGGTCAGGACAGAGAGCCTTTGAGGCCTGGCATCTGACAAAAGGACGACCTTCCTGACCCACTCACAAAACCCAGGCCCCAGAGTTCCGACCCATCCACATGGGACCATTCACCACTGTATATGGCAGAGAAGGTGCTTTCTAAGCATCTGTTGAATGTGTGAGCAAAATAGGTAGAGTGATAGGACCAAAATGGCCTTTTCCAAACTCTTCCTCTTCCACTCATAAATGGCCTTTAATCAGCCTGTGATTGTTATTATGACTATAAATTTAAAAGACTCACTATAACAGGCTGGTTTTGTTTTCCCTGAAAACACATCTCCTTGGCTCTAACAACACCCTCAGAACCAGGAACTCGAAACACAGTATAACTTTGCACTGAGTTGCCAATTAGAAAATGATTAGTCATGGATGACCTTCATGCTGGAGAAGTAATTTGATAATAGTGTGCTCTGGCTGGGGGCTATTTGCTATAATCCAAATAAAGCATTTTTTTTTTTTTAAATTTTATTTATTTATTTATTTATTTATTTATTTATTTATTTATTTTTGGCTGTGCTGGGTCTTCGGTTCGTGCGAGGGCTTTCTCTAGTTGCGGCAAGTGGGGGCCACTCTTCATCGCGGTGCGGGGACCGCTCTTCATCGCGGTGCGCGGGCCTTTCACTATCGCGGCCCCTCCCGTTGCGGGGCACAGGCTCCAGACGCGCAGGCTCAGCAGCTGTGGCTCACGGGCCCAGCCGCTCCGCGGCATGTGGGATCCTCCCAGACCAGGGCTCGAACCCGTGTCTCCTGCATTAGCAGGCAGATTCTCAACCACTGCGCCACCAGGGAAGCCCCCAAATAAAGCATTTTTACAACTGAGTGGCAATATCCCAAATTCATCCTGGAACCCTCTTTCCATGGAGGTCTAAAGGGGAAAATTCTTAACTAAAATTTTTATAAGACCCTCCATGAGGTCTCTTTCACTGACAGTTGCAAAATTTATGAATTTTTATGAATCCATCCAGTTAAAGAAATAGAGTGTCTCTTAAATATATTCTAATTTCCTTCCATTTTCATTCCACTTCAAAGTGGTCTGTTGATGAAGGCCAGATAATAAGGGCCACAACTTTCCTATGATATTGCAAAGCACGTGAAAAAAACTCCTTTTGAAAGTAACTTACTAATTATTTTGTAAACTAGGGCAATTTGTTTCCTAGAGATTAAGAAAATACAATAAATAGGAAAACGTGGGGTCCTAATAAAGTGAGTAGCCTGAATAAAACATATGAGGGTCAGATCTATAAGCTGTTGTAGCCAGCTATGAGATAAGAATTTGGGAGTTCTAGGGACTTCCCTGGCAGTCCAGTGGTTAAGACTTCCCCTTCCAATGCAGGGGGTATGGGTTCGATCCCTGGTCAGGGAGCTAAGATCCCACATACCTCGTGACCAAAAAACCAAAATATAAAAACACAGAAACAATATTGTAACAAATTCAATAAAGCCTTAAAAAAAAAAAAAGTCAATTGTATTAAAAAGAAAAAAAGAATTTGGGAGTTCCATCATTAACAGTGATGAGAGAAGAGCTTGATACCCAGGCAGGCACAGTTGTTATGTTTCATCTGTATCATAGGAGTTGTTAGCTCTTCTTTTAGTCTCACCGGAAGCATCAGCCCATTGTCTTGCCAATTAATTTCAAGGTTCTCCTGGTCCTCTATGGGAATTACAAGTAGAATTCCAGACACACACACACCTGGGAGCCAGTGTAAGTTAATGAGATCCACACTCAGCAGGAAACACGAAAGGGGGTGATAAGGAACGGAATTGTGCACTGGAATTTAGTCTTCTGTGTGTCCCTCCTCATAATCCAGGCTGCTCTCATGACTCCCAGGTGTTTATCCCTGTTTAGACCTCACACAACTGTCTGACCCTCTTGCCAACGCCTGATACCTCGAAGATTTGGTTGTTAGAACTGCCACCGATCCAGGGCCCTGCTCTTTGACTATATTCCATAAAAGCCGGGCCTTTGAGAAATAAAACCTTGCCTAACAAGGCTATCTTTGTAGATTTGTGACAAGGGAAGCCCCAGGTAGGGCCGGAATAGGTCCACCCGTCACAGAACAGTGCAGCGGTTAGAAACGAGGGCTCTGGAGTCAGACGTGAAGTTGAATTTGAGCTAAGATGCTTTCTGTGACGCTGTTCTCTGTGCTGCTGATTCCTAGTCTATAAAATGAGGTGTCTACCTCAGCTGGTTGGTGGGGGGTTAAGGGGAATAATGCATGTGACGCTCTTACTCAGAGATGATGGAGTCATTCAGGACATTGTTACTAACTGTTGCAGGTTCCACTTCAGCCCAGTCCTGGGTTGGAGGCCTCATCCCCCCAACCTCACCCTTCTAGGCCTTAGTAACTGAAGGACTCGGTACCCAGACCTGTCTGACACTGGACATTGGCTGTCTCAAAACCAGGGTCAGGAAACCATTGCTTCGAAACTTCCTATCCAAATAGAAACAAAGTCATGAGGATGGAAACATATAGAAGATATGTTTGTAAATGTGAGTTGTAGCATGAAGAAAAAAAATACACATACACACACAAACGAGGACATTCCATGAAAGTAGTAAAAAATCAGGTCAGTCACTGGTTCCATTGCCACATGAGTCCCTTGTATTTTTACAAAGAGCTGTCTGTCCCTCAGACTTCCCCCAAGAACTGAAGGCTTTGTACCTTAGAGCCGTTGGGTCACCTTTTAGTCTCCTTGCTCTGTTGTAGATTTATACCTGAATGATTTGGAGGCATTCCAAGAAAGATCATCTATCCAGCTGTGGTCATTTTTCCAAAGTCTCTAGGCAAAAATGGGGAGATCAATTGTGGCAATAACTTTTAGCATATGGTTTATTCATCTCTATTATCTGTGAATATCGGTAGCTCTGGACAGGGTTCTTCACCAGGGGTCCCCAGATCCATAAATAGAAATCAGGGAGGTCTTTGAACTTGGATTGAAGAAAGTCTTTATTTTCCTGACTGATATTTATCACTTCCCTCCAATTTAAAGCTTGGAAACAATCCACAGCACTATTAGCAGTATTTGTGATTTTGTCACTAACAGAAGTCACAGATATTTTCATACCACATTTTAGTTGTTGCAGCTCACAAAATATCATTTATGCCCTTCGCCACTTCAAAATTAGGATAGTTATGTATTAAGGTAGTTAGCTATTGAATGCATTAAATAGATAGTTATTTGCTGCATTTATTAAGGTAGCTGGTTATTAAATGTATTCATAAGAAAACACATTCTTGTAAGAAATGCGTAATCACAATCTAATCATAAGAAACACCAGATAAACCCAAATTAAGGGACATTCTAAAAATAACTAAAGTATTCTTCAAAAGTGTCAAGGTCACAAAAGACTAGGGAGACACAACAGCTCCATACAATGTGGGACCCTGGATTGGACCCTGGAACAGTAAAAGGACATTGATGGAAAAACCAGTGAAATCCAAATACAGTACACAGTTAAGTTCAGAGAATTGCACCAATGTTAATTTCTTAGTTTTGATAGATGTACCACGGTTATCTAAGATGTGAACATTGGGGGACTCTGAGTGAAGTGTGTATTGAACGCACTCTACATTTTTGCAACATTCTGTAAGTCTAAAGTTATTTCAAAAGAAAAGTCTAGAAAGAATTACATTTGGGAACTGAAGAACAAATAAAGAACCACATATATTACTCTATCAAAATTTGTTTTTCTAACATTTTGACAAAAGTATTTAAAATAATTCTTTTCCTTTGAAATCCTGTGTACTGTATTTTATGATTTAAAATATTATCCTGAGAAGCAGCCCACTGACTCGCTCAGACAGCCAGAGGGATCATGGTGCAAAAAGATGAAGAATCACTGATTTAAGGCAATTGAAAGCTGCAGATACCAAATGCCAGAGTGACTGGATTAAAATCTATGGGCGGGACTTCCCTGGTGGTCCAGTGGTTAAGAATCCATCTTGCAATGCAGAGGACGTTGGTTCGATCCCTGGTTGGGGAACTAAGATCCCACATGCCACAGCGCAACTAAGCCCACGTGCCGCAACTACTGAGCTTGCACGACACAACTAGAGAGCCCGCACACCACAACTACAGAACCCATGTGCTCTGGAGCCTGCACACCACAACTAGAGAGAAGCCCGCACACCGCAATGAAAGATCCTGCATGCCACAACTAAGACCCAACACAGCCAAAAAAAAAAAAAAAAAAAAAATCTATGGGAAACAGGTAGCCAGAGGAACCTCTTCACTTTGGCTTTGGTTTTGAATGAGTTGGCCTGAATCCAAGGTATTTTCTTTTTCTTTTTTAAAAAAATTAATTCATTAATTTATTTATTGGCTGTGTTAGGTCTTTGTTGCTGTGTGCGGGCTTTCTCTAGTTGCGGCGAGCAGGGGCTACTCTTCGTTGTGGTGCACGGTTTTCTCATTGCGGTGGCTTCTCTTGTTGCAGAGCATGGGCTCTAGGCGTGCGGGATTCAGTAGCTGTGGCACGTGGGCTCAGTAGTTGTGGTGCACAGGCTTAGCTGCTCCACGGCATGTGGGATCTTCCCGGGCCAGGGATCTATCCTGTGTCCCCTGCATTGGCAGGTGGATTCTTAACCACTGCACCACCAGGGAAGCCCCAAGGTATTTTCTTTAGTGTCCTTCAGTTCCCTTCTACAGATGTGTCGTGGAGGGAAGCTGACTTTGAATAACAGGCAAGACCAACAGACTGAGGGCTTCTGGCCGTGAGCCACACACCCGTTCACTGGGCACTCACATCCTCCTCCCAACACGGCACTGCAGAAGGCTCATTTTTCTCTGTCATCCCACATTTGTTTTGAGCTTGGGTCAGGGTTTAAATTATTAATCACTTCCTGGGATATTTGTTTCTCAAATCGGTTTCCAAACCACTTTAGCTTGTACGCACAGGCTTTATCCTTCTGCCATGCAGTTATGTAAAAACAACCTTGTAGATGTTACCGGCCACCTCTGCAGGTGCTGGCGCTGGAGCCAAATCTACAGAGGAAACTAATTGGAAACAACATGTCAAGATGCTTTTCGGAATGGGTATTTATTCAAAAGGCTGCATAACACAAGAGGCAGAGAGGAGAAAAGAGCAGTGCCAAGGAAGAAGGGTGGGATGAGGAATGTGGCTGCATTAAGTCTACCCCCCAGTAAGGAATGGGCATCTTAAATAAATATGGGTACCAAACCTACACCCTTTCCTTCCCTGTTCTGAACTAAAGAGGCCACCGAGCCCTTACTGGAATGAACTTCAGTGGCTTAAAATGGAAACGTGGGTTTCAAACAGTGTGGAAACTCTCTTTAGAAATAATCTAATCAAATTAAATGGAAAAGTACAGGCTGTTGGCTTTACAGTACTGAACGATGCTTTGGCCAACGTGTACAGAAGCGGAGCAGTATTAAAACACTGCTGTCAAGTGACGCGGGTCCATCCACAACCCCTCCCCACTTAGTAAACACCTCCATTCAGGCTTCCGGAGTGGGGATACCTGCAGAACTGTGCCTGTGTTTGGCCAGATAAATGCTTGGATGCTGCAGCTGTAGGGACCATTCCTATCAGTGAGAACTAGTGAGGTTTGTACAGATTCAGAACTGAGAACGGCCTAAGGGACGTCTTAAAAGCAGAACTGAATATAAACGTCCAATGAGGGTTTGGAAACTTACATGCCGTGGGGCTTTAGGATCTGTCTTTGTGCTTTCTCTGTTGAATAGAATTAAAAACAAGGCAAGTCATTACATGAAATTTCTAAAAATCTTATATGTTCTGGTATAATGTTATAAGTCATAATCCTAGTTATTACCTTAAAATGTATAGCTCAGAAAAAAAAAACAAAAAACAAAAAAACAAGGCAAGTGTATCTTGCATTCCCTCCAAGGAACTCTTGAACTACTGAATGGAAGTTTAGGTGGGTCACTTACAATGTGCCAGACAGTGAGTTAAATGCTTTACAGGTATTATCTCCTTTAATTCTTGCTGTATTCTTAGGAGTTGGGTATCATCGGTCCCATTTTACAGAAACGCACGAGTTCTTTGTGGAATAGGGTTTGTATTTAGTGCCAAGCCACAGCTTCCTAGCCCCTGTCTTCAGCTTGGCGTTCTAAGTCCTGATCTGGTTGGAAATCGTGAGTTTCCTTTAAAAGCAATCCATGTTACTTTCCCTTAAGAAAATAATCACGTAACTATCTTGAGAGAGGAGGTGCCATAAAATACATTATGTTTTAAAAAAAAAAAACCCCCAAAAACCCCCACGCATTATGTTTAAAAGCGTAGGATTTATTTTTTTTAGTTGTACAAATTTGTGGTAAAAAATCTTTTAGATGAATACATTACGGATAAGAGTTAAAGAACCTGCCAGTTTATGACAGTGAGTGTGAAAGTAATTCCAGGCCAGAAAGGAAGATTTTATTTGAAAAAGAGTACGTATCTGAATTAATTAACAAGGGGCCGTGAACTTTAAAAATGGTGCCATTTTGAAGTGCTGGTGCTGGACAGGTGTCATTGTAACGGGATGGGAGATGAAGCACCTCCCTGAGAATTCCCGCCAACTCTGGAATCAGTAGACGGTAGTGGTTGGTTGGGAAGTCCCATTAAGGGCGGCAGATGCTGGCACTGTTTTAGGAAGCTTCCCTTGGAGGCCACCTCAGGGTAACAGATAGAGGGCTGAAAAGGGGGACCTTCAAACTGAAGGTCAGGTGGGATTTCAGGTCTGGAGGCATCAAGGGCCCTGGTAGGATGACCACAAAGCTTAGCTCTCCTGCCCTCCTCTGCTCAGGGTAACCCTTTAAGGTAGTGGTTAACAGCATGGGGTTTACAGGTTAAAGGACTGTATTCAGATCTCTTGCTGTGCCACTTCATAGCTGTGTGATGTTTGGCAAGTCACTTCACCTCTCTGATTCTTAATTTCTTGATTATAAAACAGGATTTTTATACTACCTCCTATAGAGTCCCATGAAGTTTAATTAGTTAAGTTATGTAAGGAACTTGGCAGATTTCCTGGTGCTGGAGCTAAAGGAACAGAACAAATTCATAAGAGTTAGACGGATACACAAATGGACAAAATGTCAGTGTGTCAAGTCCACGGGAGTCGCGTTAACACAAAAATGTGTAAAATATCATTAGTATATTTTCTCATTAAGTATTTTATGCTCTACTTGACTATAGTGAATGGAAAAAATATCAAGTGAAAGAACTTGCACAAGTTCACAAATAGACTTCTCCCATAAAGGCTGAAGTTCCTCAACATACATTTAGGAAAACAGAACCCTTGAGGTTGAAGAGAAATATAAGATCCACTACCTTCAAGGAAATTATAACCTCGGGCTAAACCTATGCTAGCAAGGACAGAAGATGCTTTCTTCAAAATACTTGTATGACATTAGGTTTACCTTTACATTTTTATTCTCTAGAATGATTCTTTTTTCTTTAGATTCATTTAGCAATTTTAATGCATTTTTATGGAATAAAACATTTGTTTATTTATTATTACTGAACAATACATTTCCCAGGAAAGGTTAGCCTGACAAAACTTTCATGCATACCTGAAAGACTGGCTGATTGGTTGTGACCCCATTAGTTTGAATCAGTGATACCCATTCATTATTCAACAGACATTTATTGTGCACCTACTATGTTCCAGGCACTTTGCAGATGGGCAGAGTAAAGAGGTGAGACCGGGCAACCCTCCTGTCATGAAACATACGTACCAGTGGGCGATGCGGAGCAGCGCTAACAGCAAGCAACCACCGGGTGAGTAACGTCATCTGACCTCCCCCCATCCCCCATGGGACACCCCCACCCCCCGAGATAGGTGCTACTACACACCCTTCTTACAGAGGGGCCCAGAGAGGTAGAGCGACGTGCCCAGGATCCCGCAGCTGGAAAGTGGCAGGCCTGGAATTAGAACCGGGGGTCTAGTTGTAGAGTCCAAACTCAACCATCGGGCTATGCCGCCCCTTTAAAGAAGAAAAGCAACTGGTAAACAAGTAAACATAAAAAAGAGAGTTTCAGAGACTGATAGTGCCATGAAGTGATAACCATTATGAAGAAATTAAACTGGACATTAATAGGAGAGGTTAGTGGTGATTTCTCTGTGGGGCATGTTTGCACTGAACTCGGGGAGGAGCATGAACTAGTCGTGGCCTGATCAGCTGGGAGGTGCCAGGCAGAGGGGCGTTGGGTCAACGGAGCAGAAACGGCAGTGAGGCGAAGGCTCCAAGGAGGGGGTAGGGTTACGGCATCTCAGAAGGCCAGAGGGGCTAGAGCACTAGAGCAGAGGTCAGGTGGGGCCCGAGAGCTAAACAGGGACCCGAAGTTCATTCCCAGAGCTGTGTGAGCCCTTTCACAGGTCGGGAATGCTACTCAACACAAACTACGTAGATAAGACCCTGGAGTGACTTTGTCTTGTGAAGAAGAAGCCATCCTATTCTTGGTACTTTTGACATAGACGCACCCTCGGAGGAGCAGGTCCTTCTCGCTGCGTACATCACAGATGTCACCTGACCACAAATCTTCTGCCCTCGAGACTCGCTGCCACCAGCCAACTGGCCAAGCAGCTGCTGCTTGCTCCACAGGACAGGGAGCACGTGATTTTCCCTCCTCATTCTAGTCTCTGCACCTGGAAATACGTGCTGGGAGGGAAGGAAAGCGTATTGGAGAAATAGAATTAATATGATAGAAGAGAATTATTATAAGGTACTGGTGCACACAATCCTGGAGGCTGAGAAGTCCCAAGGTCTGCCCTACGCAAGGTGGAGACCCAGGAAGGACGGTAGTTCTAAGGCTTGAGAGCTGCAGACCTGACGGTGTAGGTTTGAGTCTGAGCCTAAAGACCTGGGAACCAAGAGGGCAGGAAGCAGGAGAATTCAACCTTCCTCCCCCTTTCTGTTCTATTCAGGCCCTCAACAGATCGGATGATGCCCACCCCGACTGGGGGGTGGGAGGTGCATCTGCTTTACTCAAACTACCAATTCAAATGCTAATCTCTTCCAGAAACACCCTCATAGACACACCCAGAATTAACGTTTAACCAGCTCTCTGGGTACCCGGTGGCCAGTCAAGCTGATGAGAAAATTAACCATCCCAGAAGGGGAGCAGGCAGTACCCCCGTCTCCATTATTTGCTCTGTTAGCTTCACTGTGCTTTATGGAAACTCCCTGTCCAGTCCTTCCTCCCCACAGTCTACAGCAGAAGAAAGCTAGAGTTGGCAGAGAGAATCTCTTTGCCTTTTATCTCTGCTGCCTTTATGCCTGAATTCCAAGGAAGCTGATCTTTCCTGTGTTTACTGCTTTGTGCAGCCACTGAAGAAAGATGAGCAATTGTCTCTCTCTACCAACATTTCCAAAATGTGCTCGGCTGGAGATCTCATTTGCATGACAAAGATGCCCCATTAATGAGCCAGTGGCCTGGTGGGCCAGGAGGGCTTTGGGGCACACCCAAACTGACTCTATGAAACTACAGAATTGCTTATTACGTACGATGCCCCCTCCAGACAACCACACTCAGACCGTGGGACAGCTTCCCTGGAGTCTGCGTTCTTTGTCCTTTGGAGGATCTGGAAGATAGCAGGGATCAGTGAGAACTATGCAGACTCCCAGCTCTGCTCCCAGGTCTTGGAGGCCATGCCTTCGAGGTGGTAGTGGGCTAACCCTTATTCAGAAGACTCACCTCTACTATAATTGTTTTCTTCCTGATATTCTGCTTTATAGATCAGTCATGTGACCTTCTGAGGCCACAGGGTTTTCACTGTTGAATAGTTCTTCGGAATAACTCACACGTCCTGAGTGTGTGCTGAGTGCCAGGCACCATTCCAGCGTTCTCGTGGGTTATCTCGTGTAACACCGATGGCTGCCCTTGAGCTACGGGTGATTATCGTACCCATTTTACAGATGAGGACGCTGACCCTAACCACATCTGAAGTCCACCAAGGTGGACAGAAATGCTCTCCTTGCTGGGCTCCCTGAGCTGTGTGGTAAACGGAATTCCTGTCTTTTCAGGATGCCACTGCTGTCTCCCACTGTCCCTTTCCCTCTCCTCTCTCCTAACAGATCCTGGATTTGCTCAAAGTGACAATACTAGGGCACTGGGGATTGACTCCATTTGTATACACACAGGATTTGTGGGAAGACAGGTGCGAGGGTTTTCTCTCTCCAGTTCTCCAATCACTATTCCCCTTTTCCTGAGGGTGTGTCTTCATCTTTTCCACACGAAGAGCATCTTTCTCCTTCTCTCTGGTCTCCCCAGAACCATAATCGATGCTCTTTCTTTACTTCGATTAAAAAAATCCCCATCCCAGTAGCATTTTTTTTTGTTGTTTGAGTCTCCCTCAGATAGGTCCATGAAAGAGGGCAAAGAGCCCAGGTTCTATTTGGGGAAATCTTGATCTACATGTTAATTACGCACCTCAGTTTTCACAGTGTGTTACTTTGGTTGCAGACCCAGCCTAAGCCAGATCCAAGTGGGTTGTACAACCAAACCCTGGGAAGGACAGTGACCAGTGATGGGGTTCAGGATCCTCTACCCCCAAATACGGCACCTTGGCATGTTGAAAATTTTAAGCTAAAGGAGTCTGAGAAAACAGCAGAACTACCTTCTCCCTGAAAAAGGTCATAAAATCCTCATGTGATGGATGCCCTCCTTATACCCACAGGAAAGAGAATCTTTGTCTCCCAAGACAAAGGGACACCAAGAAGAATCTAAGCAAACAGGACATGCCTAGTCTCCCCTGTTTACTAGCCTTCCTCCTACCCCTTAACCTGTCATGTTCCTCCACGACTGTCTGCTCTTCCTCAAACCCAGCATAAAAATACCCAGTTCTGTTTCTTTGGATCTTCCTTTCCTTATGAAGGCGCCCATGTCAGGTAAAACTTAACGAAATGTGTATCCTTTTCTCCTGTTCATCTGTCTCTGGCAGTCTACTTTTCAGACCCGGTCAGGCACCCTACAAGGGTCCAGGAAAACTTTTTCTTCCCTCCACAGGGTGAACCCACGGCTCGGGAGCCCTGAATGGTGCTCGGTGTGTGCTTGACTTTCATGTCTGTTTCTCTGTGATAGTTTCATTTCTCTCCCATGAGAAGGAAAGCATGGCTGATGGCATCTCCCAAGCTTTGTATTTAACAACTTCACAGAGGGACTTAACAATCCCTCCCTTTTCTCCCTCTGGGAGGATTCGTTGGGCCAAGCAAAGACCCAGAGTAATAACATGATGGCCCAGAGTTGCCATGGGGATCACGGGACTCTGAAGAGAAGGGTTGGGCAGATGGAGCCCTAGATACCCAAGACAGTTCATCGTCCTCATTAACGTCCCAGTACAGCCTCTAAGGTAAGCACATTATTGGACTTACTGAGAATTAAATTATTTCTGAATTTTAAGCAGTTGCCTATTGCCTTCTGTTTTGATGTTAGTTTCTGCCAAGAAGACCCCAAGCCCTCCTGCTACCCTACTCCCTGCATGTGTTCCTTTCCCATGTCCCCCCGCCAAGTACCTCCCTGGATTGTACGAATTCAGGCTGTCCTACCTTGCCTTCTCTAAAGACACATTATTAGCTCACACCTTTTACTTCTTTCTCACTTCCTGCTTGTACCTCCTAATTAGCACCTTTTCTATAATTTATTAAGCCAGAACATAATGCTGACAGCATGCTGCCTCACTACCTGGCTATTTTATTCTACATTCTTTGGTTCCCAGCTAGATTGTGGGTCCCTATTGGCAGGGACCTTGTCTTATACTTCTTTCTGCTGTACTTCATGTCATAATGTCAAGCGTACCAGTTAGGTTTGCATAGCAAACCACCTTAAAACTTAAGCTCCACCTTAGGAGCTTAAAATAATAGCCATTGACTTAGCTTGTGCTTCTGTGAATTGACGATGTGAGCTAGGCTCGGCGGTGCTGTTGTGCTGGCCTTGTCTGGGCTTACTCACAGATCTGTGCTCAGTGTCGTGTCATGTCGGCGGCGCTGCTTCTGGAGTTGGCTGGTTGTTGACTGAGGTGGAGGGATTGATTGGGTTGCAGGGTTCTCAGCAGCCAGCACACTAGCCCAGCTCCTTCATGTAGTGACAGCAGATTTCCAAGAACAGCGAGAGAGGAAAGGCTCGGTGTGCAAACACTTCTCTTGTCTCTGCTCTTGTCACCTTTGCTTTTGTCCCATTGACCAGAGCAAGTCACACGGCCAAGGTCAGAGTCAGCGTCAAAGGAGAGCAACAACGTGGATACAGGAAGGAGAAGAAGTTTTGCTGATTACATAAGGTATATTCAAAGTCTCAGTAGACATATACATATCTGCCCAGTTAAATTGTATATTTTCTTTTAAAAATCTAGCTCTTAAAAAATTAGTAAAGATGATTTACTTGAAATCATATTACCTCTGTAGACATGTTCTATTTTTTTTTAATTGGCCTTTTTTATACTACATTTTCTCACCTTCTCTCTCTCTCTCTCATTTCTCCTTTGATCCTTTCATTGACTGGATGGAATATATTTATCACTCTGAAGTTGGATCCTGCACTTTAGGGCTGTGTGTGTGTGTATGTGTGTGTGTGTGTGTGTGTGTACGTGAATATATGCATGTGTACGGTAAATAGGGAAATATTTCTCCTTTGCCCAGTTTTAATTTCCTATAATCCAATGTCACATTCTTGAAACATGAGTCAAGTTAGAATGGGAACAAACTGAATACATACATGATTTCCACACGTGCTAATTTTCTCAATGTTCTGTGCTAGGAAAAGCAACAATACCAAAGCTGGTTGGACAGGGCATTCATTCCTTAGGTATAAGTTCTATGCCTCCTTTGAAGCACACTCTGGAAAACAATTTTGAGGCAGTGATGCTGTAATGGTGGCAAACAACCATGGTCCATTGAACTTCCGATTCAGCAGCCAGGGATGGTGACCTTTACCTTCATGGGTGAAGCTCACTCCTACCAGAGAAGGTCCAAGCGTGTCAACTAACATTTCTTTTCTTTTCTTTTTTTTTAAAATTATTTATTTATTTATTTTTGGCTGTGTTGGGTCTTCGTTTGTATGCGAGGGCTTTCTCTAGTTGTGGCAAGCGGGGGCCACTCTTCATCGCGGTGCGCGGGCCTCTCACTATCGCGGCCTCTCTTGTTGCAGAGCACAGGCTCCAGACGTGCAGGCTCAGTAGTTGTGGCTCACGGGCCTAGTTGCTCCACGGCATGTGGGATCTTCCCAGACCAGGGCTCGAACCCGTGTCCCCTGCACTGGCAGGCAGACTCTCAACCACTGTGCCACCAGGGAAGCCCCAACTAACATTTCAGGTCAACAAAGTACGTCAACTATTTTGACCAATGGTTACTCGATATACATTTTGCTCACTCCGCTGAATGGCCCCCTGTAGAGGAATGTGTGGCACATCAAGAAAATTATTCAGACCTTTTATTTGGAGGAGTTTATCAAATTTTAGAACTTTTGAAGCAGAAGGCCAAAATAGTATAATAGTTTAAGAGACTGCCTTGAGGTCTAATCCCCATAATAAGCCCCATTGTATATCCCTCGTTGTAGTTCTGTTTCTCTAGTCAAACCATTACTAACATTCATCTTTCCCCTTTGCCATTTCAAACAGCATTGGGAAGAAGTGGCACAGAGCCTTAGTTTGGGTTTTCCCCAGAAGCAGATCCTGAGACAAGGGCTTGGGAGTAGAGAGTTTATTTGGGAGACAGTCCCACAAAACTCTGTGAGGAGGTGAGGAGAGTGAAGCAAGGAAGAAAGAAGGCAAGAGAGAGAGTGTTACTGAGTGTTGCCCCTGGGGGCACCTGGTGAGCAATCAACCTCAGAGTCAACACCGCGGTGGGGAGGAAGGCTGGGCATCCGTCCACCTGCCCCCATTCTCTGCTGGGTGAGGACTGTCCCCAAAGTCATTCACTCTGTTGCCTCAGTCTCCCCATCTGATAAATGAAGTCATTGGGATATTTTTCTAGGCCAGGAAAAGGTGGACTAGACAAAATCCAATGAGAGGAGATGGCATATCAGGAGGTGGAGAAACTTGAGCTCTGTTTACTGTTTAAAATTGTGTTTTTAGTACAGGTGCCCTAATAAAATTCTAGTTCCACTTAACAATTGTAAGAGTGAACCATTAAAATCTTTCCCTCTAGTCAATTAGATCCTGCTGCCTACCAACCAGTGGGTTTACAACAACATTTATCCTCTTGCTTGTGGTCTGTGGGTCAACTGTGTCTCAGCCGGATGTGGCTCAAGGTTCCAGTTGGGTTGATGTCTACTCCCTACGTTTCTCCTTGACCAGTAGCCACTGAGGTTATGCCCTTTCCATGGAGGTTCACAGCAGTGCGGGAGGCATGTTCAGGGCTTCTGTGCAAATGGTGTTCATTAATATTTCATTGACCAAAGCAAATCAGGCCCAAAACAAGGGGTGAAGAAGTGCCCTCAGTCCACCATGAAGCCACCGCAATAGCAGGGACATTTAATTCTATAACCGGGAGGGAGTGAAGAATTGAAAGCAATAATCCTACCCACCGTACCATTCTCATGTTCAGAATCACTTCTCATCAGCCTCTTAATCATACCTGCTCTTTTGGCCTCTTCTGAACCCCACTCAGTGCCTGGCTGGGTCTCTCTACTGAGATTTCCTCTCACTGTCATGGCGTTTCCTATAGGGAAAATGTCTGTAGTAGACTGTTTTGGTGCCCGCCATGCAACCATTCCCCAGCTGCTGTGAGTGTTGGCTGCTAACGGCCCAGAGCTGCTCCCTTCTCCGGAGAACTGCCCTCTGTTGATGGGATGCCCCACCCTGGGAGGGGAAACCCAAAGACATGATGGACTTATGCAGAGTGCAAAATCCAGCCCCATGACTCAAGGTGAGGACAGCTTGGCAATATAATTTAGGTTCCAGAATGTTCCTGTGGATCAGGCCAAGGCTAAATGTTCTTTGAGACTACATCCGATCTTATTTCTTTTCCTATCCTGCTTCTCTTACTCCTTTGCAGTCTTCTCCTAAGAGAATGTCCTCAAAAAATTAAATGCCCCCAAGTCTTTTTCTCAGGCTCTGCTTCTAGGGGATCTGACCTAAGACAATGCCTGTTTTTTGGCATCTCTTTTAGTGCCTCCACAGCACCCTGCCATTTCACCAACTGTAACTATGCATGGGATGAATAAAAACTTAGACATTTTCCTTGCTTGGGATGGATGTGTGAAGCCTCCTCAAAGCCTGCACCCAATATTTCTAGTCATCTGTACCAATATCTACTTCGGGCCTCTTCATCTTGGCCACACGGTCACTACAGTTCCTTATCCAACGTCTTATATGATCTGTGTATGTCCGGGGTGTCTCCCTCATCCATCGCGTCCAGAAGGAGTTGTGTTTAGTCGGGTAAGTTTTTCTTTTAATATTTTATTTATTTATTTATTTATGCCTATGTCGGGTCTTAGTTGCGGCACGCGGGATCTTCATTGCAGCATGAGGGATCTTTTGTTGTGGTGCGTAGGCTCAGTAGTTGTGGTGTGCGGGCTTAGTTGCCCCACGGCATGTGGGATCTTAGTTCCCTGACCAGGGATCGAACCCACGTCCCCTGCATTGGAAGGTGGATTCCTTGTCACTGGACCACCAGGAAAGTCCCTAGTCTGGTAAGTTTTGACTTGGTGAGCCCCTAAGGTTCCTAGTGACCACTCTCCCTTTTCTCTTCACACAGAGATGTTAACCTGGAGGTCCAGGACAGGGGAGGCTGTTGTTCAGGGACTTTGGAAATGGCAGATCTGTGTTCAAATCACAGTTCTGTCATTTACAAGCTGTAGTTTTGGCCAAGTTACCTAACATCTTAAAGCCTCAGTTCAGCTTTTATAAATTAAGTACAATGGTACTTGAAGAACAATATTCTCCTTTGCACTCAGAAAAAATGTGTGGTTACAAATGCAATTTTCTACAGTGCTATGAGCTGCTTTTGAGCAGAGTTCTGAATCTCAAGTGTGTTTCACGTAGAGAAAATGGGACAATATATAGGTATCAGGCAGCCCTGAGCCTGGAACCTCACAATGACGGCTTTCACTCATTAGGTGCTTGCTATGTGTCAGCCACTAGGCTCAGCCCTTCACATGTGTTGTTTTGGAATCCTGTCAGCAGCCTGGCATTGTTCTACCTCCTGCCCCTTGTGGCTATGGGCAGTTGATCAGCCAGTGACCTTGAAAATGTTTGCAGCTGTTGACTTCCATCTCAGGAAATCAAGATTTGGGAGAAGGTGGAGGAGTTGGACTGGGAAATGTAGATGTGTGTTGCCTGGAAGGACCAGATGTAATGAAGAAGCTCACCCACTGCACTCAGAGAGAACATCTGAGCTAAGAGGTTTTTACCCCAACCGTGCATCCTATGGTCCATTTTTGTTTGCTTTCTGTAGAAGTCAGTCTTCATCATCTCTTCAAGACTTATTGGTCCCATTGGTTCTTGTAAAAGTACACAGCGCTCTTATTTCATTTTCTTTCCATGTACCCAAATCCTTTCCCCAGCCTTGCTTTCATGTTCAGATTTCTGCCTTTCCCCAAATAAATTGCTTGGACTTTGGGGGGATATAACCCTGATTTGGAGGAAGAAAGACCAAAAAGATAAAAATACCCTCCTCTCCTTTACACCCAGGAAACTGTGATTACAACTGCGATTTTCTACAAGGCTGAGAGCTGCCGGTTGCCTGGTGCCTCTTAGCAGTGTCCTGGATCTGAGATGGTAGCTCCACCGTTTTTTTTCCATATCCATGACTCCTATTGGCACCAAATACAGCTGTGTAATATCTCCAGCCACGAAATTCTGCTCTGCAATCCCCCAGGCTCTTCATTTATTATTAATTACAACCATTATTTATATGGAACTGGAGAGTTTTACATCAAGGCTGAGGCCCAGCTAGAACATAAAGCTGTGTGGGGACCAGCTTAGAGGCAAAGGGACACGAGGGATCAGTAACCCTTATCCCCTGTCACTCTCCTCCCTCCCCCACCAAGGACAGAGGTGGAAAGAGGAGGCGTGAACAGGTACAGACAGGAAGCTGAGGGAGGAGTACACCTTGCGCGAGCTTTTGTGCTCTGACAAGTTCCTTTTTGAAGCAGAAGGAGCAGCTGAGGAGGCAGAGATGGTAATATATTCTGAAATTTTATGGTTGGAAGGATAGATCATTGTATACATTAATTAATTTATTTATTCAACAGTCAGTCACTGAGTGTTGATTATGTGCTAGGTGTAGGGAAAACAGAGATGCACAAAACAGACATGGTCCCTACCCTCCTGGAACTTGCATGCTGGTCGCATTAATACACACAACTGAGACTAGGGCAGAAGTCTGGGTGTTGGGGTGGGGGAGGGTGGTGGGGTGGAGTGGTCAGGGTGGCAGGAGTGGGATAAGAAGACGGACAGTTACTTAAGAGCAAATGCAGCATGAACATCCTTTTCGTGGAGAGCCGTCGCATGTCAGCATGTCAGCAGTTTTCTAGGTGTAGATTTCTGTTCTAATTCTCTCTTGGAAGATGAACTCAGAGACTATTACTCCAACAGCAATAGTGTAGGGTGTCAGTTATTATTTAACACAGGCTAATCTGGTTTTCTACATGCCAGCTACTGTTCTGAGTGTTTTATACATACTGATTCATTTAATTGACATAACATCTCCTCAAGGTAGATTCTATTTTTGTTCTCATCTTATAGACAAGGAAACTGAGGCACAAAAGTTTAGCTGTCTTGCTGAGTCATGCAGATGTAAACCTGGCGTCCAAATTCAGGCAGTCTGGATCCAGAGTGATCCTTTCAACCACCTGTGCTTGGATTTGAAGATGCTGCAGCTCCACCCCTTGCCTCTTATCACAGTAAATTATCATTCATCCCCCCAAAAAGAATGTATCAAATGCTAACTACATGCTTAGTGCTAAGAATACAGAGAGACAGAAAGCAAGTTGGGAGTAACTGCCTAGTGGGTATGGGGTTTTCTTTGAGGGTGATGAAAATGCTTTGGAACTAGCTGATTACACATCATTGTGAATGTACCACATGCAACTGAAATGCTCGCTTTAACACGGTTAGTTTGATGTTAGGTGAATTTCACCTCAAAAGGGAAAAAAGATAGGGGTGAATATGAAAGACCTGAAGGGGCGAGAGAGGTGTGCCCACTTCATTCTAATGCAGTGGGGAATGATGCTAGCAGAATCTTGCACAGTAGCTTATGTATTGCTATGAGGACCAAGAGGAGGGAGTGATTTATTCAGCCTCAGTGGTCAGGGAAGCTTTCACTGAGGGTTTCTATTTGAGCTAAGCCACAGCAAAGATCATAAATCCAAGCGGTCCTGTGGGACAGGACGGTAATGTAAATGTGTTGTCAGCAGAAAGGCAACAGAATGGGGTACAGAGTTTTTCAAGTGTCCATGTCCCATCCTCTACCCAATATCCAACACGCTCCGCCCTTTCTTTCCACCAGGGTTTGTGTGCATGCCGACAAGTCATTCACCTGAGAATCACCAAATCATGGTAAATGCCTGTTTTTCACATGATGTGTTGGGAGTGGAATGAAGGTAAGGAACTCTGAGATAGATTGGAACTGAGCTGGACAGTTCTGCAAGCTCCTTTCTATCTTCCTAGATTTTATAGTCTGTTGTCACTGACTCTACACCCCTCAAAACCAGGGTTTCAGCTTTGTCGGGGGGCTGCACCTGGCACTTGGGGAATTGGAGCCAGACTCTGTAGATCCTCTTGCAAGGGCATCTTCAGAAGGCACATGTTGCCCCTCAGATCTGGGTCTGAAGCCCAAACAAGGATTACAGGGCCTCTTCCAGGACCTCAGCTGTGCCCTACAAGGAAAACGTGCTAAGAGTAAGCGTAGGTATTGTTAACCCAGTCACGATGGATTTAAAGTTTGTCTTCCTCACAGTGAAACTGCATTATACGGGCTCCTCAGAGTATGAGTCCAGACAAAGTCAAGTGCAAGTGGTTCACTTGTGAGATGATCCCAGGAAGCACCAGTAGGGAAGTAAGGAAGTGCTATAGGGAAGGGGAGGAAGCAAAAAGGATGGAGTGTTCAACGAGGTGGGCAAGTAGAGCTTAGCCCCACTGGGGAATGCCGAGAAGCAGTGTGGAACATGAGCGTTACCAACCTAGGGCAGAGGACGCTGCAGCATCGCCCTGCAAACCCCTGGTCATCAGTTGCTGAAGGCTGCTTCCAGGGGTGTTAGCTCTCCGGCACCTCTGGCTTTTCCTCAATGATCGTAGAAAAGGTTCCTGCAGCCAGAAACAAAACATACAAACAAGAGACTGCTCAGGCAGAGAGTCTTGCGTGTAGAGGTGAGGGCCCCGAGGATAAGGGCGGGGCTCTGGCAGCTCTGCTACAATGTGCGGGGCTGAACTGAAGTTCCCATCTTCTGTCTCTGTTCACCATCTTTTTTTTTCACCCCAACCAACAACCATAATAATAATCCATCGCAGGCAGAGAAGGTTTCTTCCAATGCGCCAGGCGTTGTACTCAGCTCTGTCCATTGATCAGTTATTTAGTTATTCAACTATTCAGCCAAATTCATCAAATACTCCCCACAGCCAGGAGCTGTGATAGAGTCTGTGAATAACGTCATGTGCAAAACAAGCACTGCCTCTACCCTTATGGGAGGGTGGACTAGTGTGGGAACAGGCATGAGCTGAACAGTGATATAAATAAATGTCTGTGCTCGGGTGAGGGTTCTGATGGATGAACTGCACTTCCTGGAGATCCGATTAATTAGCCTGCGGGTTTAGAGGAAAGTGCACAGGAAAAGGACACATAAGCTGAGGCTTGGAGGATGAGCAGGAGAAAACGAGGGGAGAAGTAGGATCAGAACACTTCAAGTAGAGACAATAGCACATACACAGCCCCTGAGGGAAGATAGAACATGGAAAATTGGAGAAACTGAGAGCAGACCAGTGTGGCTGGAAAATAATGAACAAGGTGGGTGTGTGGTGAGTGGTAGAGAGGAAGCTTGGAGACTGTGAAGGACACACGAAGGGTAAATGCAGTGGAAGCCACTGCCAAGTTTAAGCTACAGCCAAGGGGTAGAGAGGGGGAAGAGTCTGACTGCATTTTAGCAGATCGCTCTAGTTCCAGAGTTCTGAATGGTTGGAGTAGATCAGCCACAATTTGGGAGACCAATGAAGAGACGACCCCAGCAACTTACCAGCAAGGTACAAGTAGGCTGCGAGGTGTGGCAGGAGAAGAAATGGGGAGGTATGAGTGGAATGGGGAGATCTCAAAAAAGGAAAATGCACAGGACTTGACGAGTTGGTGGATGTGAGGAGAGGGGAGGAGGAATGTCCAGAAAGACTCCGAGGTGCTGGCTTGTGCCATTTACACAGATGGGAGTGGTTAACTCTTTAGTGCTTACTCAGCTTCTGGAGATGGGGACTAACATTATCACTCATTTAGTAAATGAGGAAATAGAGGCTCAGAGAGGTTAAGAAGTGAGCGTAAGGCCACAGAGCTAATAAGTTGCCAACTAAGGACGTAACTGAAGAGCCAGTAGATATTAAAACCCATGTGCTCTGTCACCCTCTGCGTGGCACCTGCTCTGTCCTGTCCAGTTCCACTGCCTTGCATATGGTACCTTTGTGTATCCCTTATGCGGTCTCTTTAATTAAATCACACAGCCACTGTGTAGGTGTTATCCTTTTGGAAACCAGCTCTGTGTTTGGTGCCATCCAATAAACCAATCAGTAGAACTAATTTGTGCTAATAGGACAAAATGTGTCCACTTGATTGCAGGCTTTCTGAACAGCACCTTTGTGCAAAGTTATACAAAGAGTATTCAGGGCTTTGACATCCTGGCCCGGTAGCTTGTGACCCCACTAAAAATCCCACGGGGAAGTTTCTCTGCCCACCCTTGGGCAGCAGCACTGGCTTTGCTAGAAAGAGAGGCTCAAGGTCGGCTCAGAGCTCCCACACAGACAGCCTTGATCCTAAGATCAGGTTCCGGAAGAAACAATGTGTAGATGTCTGTCATGTTTTTTCTTTTTGAACCTTAGCAGTTCTCCTACTTAAAAGCATACTCTGGAAATGCATGTTGACTGGCCTGGGATTTTCTAGAAGCTGTCGGCTGGTTTGAAGACAGAAATCAGGAATATTGAATGGACTCTGAACACCAAGGGAAAGCTTAAAACAACATTTTCTTTTCAAATATGGCCCTTTATATTATGAGAAAGTAACAGTCATGCTCATAAACCAATTCATTCACATACTGAAGATTTTTTTCCCATTTTCTGGAGTCACCTAAAGTGAGCAACACATGAAATCTCAAGGAAGATTATTGTCCACATTAAAGGCAAATGTCTCAGATGACCTGACCTTGCTCTTTTGTTAACTCAGTACCACAAACAGTGGGCAAGTGTTGGTTTGTTGCCATTTCAAATATTCTCTTTCTCCTCCTGGGGACACTCACCCAACTGGAGTGGGACCTCAAAGCTGGGGTGAGTACCAAGCTCTCTTACGTGGCCACAGGTAGCTGTGTGCCGCGTGTTAAGAGGAGATGTGTGCCTCGCTACCACCGTTGCAGCAGATGAGTTAAATCCGCTCAACAGCACAGATTCTCAGCCCGTAGGAAATGTCATGCCAAGTGGCCGCCATCAGGCACTGCATGTAACCATCACCTCCATCCCAGGTACACATTTCAGGAGCTCGGAAAGCAGGTGCCGTTGGGATGGGAACCTCATTTGTCTGCTGGTTTTTGCGTGTATAGGTTTCCTGCTTTCTTTCGACTTCTTTGCCTTCTGTGATTGTCTGACTGTCAGAGGATAAAGAACAACACGCCCAATTAAGCCCTTTTCATGTATTTCATCTTCTGAATAGATGGGAAATGGTGTTTATGAAGACACCCACCAGAGGACCCCTGTAGCGAATGTGTCAAAAACTGACACATTGAGAACATTGCAGGAACATTTAAAGTTCTTCCCCCAGAAGCTTGGAAATTATGTTTTTCAAAATCCTTCAGGGGCTTTGATAAATAGTCTCTAAATCTGAACAATCTTGTGTTTATTATGGGTTCTGATTTTTAGAAATATAATTTGTTATTCTAGGGCCCTGATAAGCTCTTCTCCATTCCCCTGGAAAGCAGAGCAAGGAGAAATTAATGCATATTTCAACAAGGAGCATATTTGAGTCCAAATATTTGAGTAGAAACAAAAATACAAGTTGGATTAGGTCATCCTGATACATGTTCTAAATGAGTTACAGAAATACTTCATGCCGTAGGAGAAGCGTAAGCAGAGCCTCATTTACCTTTGGAATGATAGCTAAAGGAATTATGTTCATATTGGAGAGGGTTCCTTGTATTTATGGCATGTATGGCATTATGGGCAAATGTGACTAAAACACAGTTTACCGCTGTGGCTTCAAAGAGGAACACTTAGGAACACTTAACTTGAAATTTTGATTTAATGTTAATAAGTTAGCCTTCTTGGAGCTTGTGAGAGACGGCCTACTGATATTCATCTTGGGAACTTTCTTATCTTAGGAGATACTTAAAGCCCAGGATATTCTTGGTTCGATAGATCAGCACTTCTCAAACTTTCATGTGCACACAAATCCCTTGGGGACCTTGTTAAAATGTAGGCTCTGATCTGCAGGTCTGGGGTGGAGCCCGAGAGGCTGCATTTCTAACAAGCTTCCGGGTGATGCAGTGACTGGGGCCAGTACGATGGTGTGGATTTTGTGTGTCAGGCACCTCCGGCCTATTCTAGGAAAACTGGACAAGTTGTACAAATTCAAATCTTCCTTTAGATTATGAAATTTGCTCTATTTTTCTCTTTAAAAGAAAAGCTAATTGGAAATAATTCAGAAATGTATGTATAAAAGAAAGAGGCAGAGACCATATAATGCATATGTAACCACTGTTAACATTAGAGTATTTCTGAGTGGTTCTCAACCCTCTGTCAGCATCACAGCTGCCAGAGAACCTTTCATACACCACAGACACTGGGACCCACCTGTTTGAGTAACCCTGGACTAAACCTACCGGTAAGTGAACACAGGGATGGAATAAGTGGGAAATACCTAGTGTTCTGTATGCAGGAGAGAGAAGGTTAAACATGAGGGGATCTTTGAAAGAGAATCTTGAGAGACTAGAGTTAGGAGTGACCCTGGGCACAGGGGTTCCAAGAGCAGACATTATAGATATAAAAAACTCCTAAGTTCTAGGGTGAACTGAGAGCCTTCCAGGGTGTCTGCAGAGACGCTGTCTCCCCAGTCCTCTCAGGTGGGGTTCATTCTTGTGGGAATGATGTCACTGAGATCCAACATCATCGACACAATTCCCAACACATTACAGGCCACGCATGGCCATGACTCCCTAAGGAAAAGATCCAGGCAGCCAACAGAACAGGGTCATACATTCCCTCGTTCCCTAGTTGTGTAGACAATGGCTGACCACAGCTCCAAGGGTAAATATGAAAACAGTGGGAAGAGGTTTACTGCATCCATGTGGATGGTTACCGTGTAGACAGAGGATCCCTGCTTTATTTTGAGTGAAAAGAACAGGAACCCAGGGGTCAGATGGATGAACATATGATATTACTGTGTAAATTGGTCTCAGTTTCACAGAGGGCTCTTGCCTTTGACTCTAGCAGAAAATATGTTCATACTTTTAGCCAGTAAGATATAAAAAATAATAATATTGGCCCAAGTAATAAAAAGATAGCATAAAATCTGAAAACATTTCAATGATTTTATTGTATTAATTAAAGGAGAAAAGCCATTTGGTCACCTTAATAGATGCAAAAAGCTTTTTTTTTTTTAAATTTATTTATTCATTTATTTAATTTTTGGCTGCATTGGGTCTTCGCTGCTGCACGCGGGCTTTCTCTAGTTGCAGTGAGCGGGGGCTACTCTTTGTTGTGGGGCTCAGGCTTCTCATTGTGGTGGCTTCTCTTGTTGCAGAGCACAGGCTCTAGGCACGCGGGCTTCAGTAGTTGTGGCACATGGGCTTCAGTAGTTGTGGCTCGCGGGCTCTAGAGCGCAGGCTCAGTAGTTGTGGCGCACGGGCTTAGTTGCTCCACGGCATGTGGGATCTTCCCGGACCAGGGCTCGAACCCGTGTCCCCTGCATTGGCAGGTGGATTCTTAAGCACTGCGCCACCAGGGAAGCCCGCAAAAAGCTTTTGATAAAATCCTCATGATAGAAATTAATAGAACAAAACAAAACAAACAAAAACAGAAATAAAAGGGAAGTTACTTTACCTAAAAACATGCCACCAAAAACTATTCCGACTGGTGAAGTATTAGAACCATTCCCTTTATTTCAGGAATAAAGCAAAGATAATCACTGTAGTTGTTTCTATCTGTATTACCGATAGCCAATGCTGCAAGTAAATGAAATCATATACAGCAGGAAGAAACAAAACGGTCAGTATTTTCTGATGATATGATTATCTACATTGGAAAAAAGCCCAATATATGTATGCTATTTATTACTACAAATTCAACAGGATTTCTGGATACAAGATCAATAATCAGAAACAAATTAGAAATATAATAATAATGATAATAATAATAATAAATCCATCATCAAAAGCAACATGAATCCTAAGAGGCAAGAAATATTTATCTAGCAAAATAAGTACAAAACCATTGTGGAGAAAAATGTAAGTCTTTAGTGAAATACATATAAAATAAGCTAAATAAGAGGAAGATATACCATATCATAAATAGGACGTTGAAATTGCAGTTACTTCTAGGCGTATAACTTAGAAAAACTCTCAAGCATGAATACTGAGATAAGTTCTAGAATATTATTGCAGAACTAGTTATAAAGGAAAAATAAAAATCAAGTAGCTTAACTGTCAATCAGTAGAAGAAATGGATACAAACACATATATATTACAGTATTTAAATGGGATAATATACAGTATTTAAAATGAATGAGCTAGGTCTATATGTATCAATACATGTGAATCTAGAAACAATGTTGAATCAAAAGAGCAGGTTGTGAAGAAATACACAGAGTGTGATGGAATGTAAAATTTTAAAACAAAGAAAACAAGACTAAATATTTTCTAAAGGATGCCTATGCACATAGTAAAAGTATAAAATTATGACTGAGAATAATGCACACCAAAATCAGACTCATGTTTACCTCTGGGTGAGAGGGAAATTTAATGGGTGAGGGCTTCACCTGTATCTGTAGTATTTTATTTCTTTAAAAAGAGGAGAATCTGAAATTAACTTGATATTGGTTAAAGCTGAGTGATGTGTTAGTTGTGTCATTATTTATTTCATGACAGTATTTTTCTCAATTTATCTCATCCCTGCTGGTTTCATCGTAGAAGCTTCATCTTCGTGGCAGGAACTGTATCCTATACTTTTTCTTCTCCCAAAGCAGAAGGAACCTCCTAGAAATTGTTAGTTGCTTTCTCACTGTAATCCTAGCATGGCTTTGCATGAGACCTCTCAAAGTTTCTTCTCATTAGCAAGGTTTTAATCCAAAATAAATAATTAGCAACTTGAACAGTGCTGACTGGAGTGTGGCGAACTCCATCAAACGATCGCTTGGGTGTTGGGAAATTTTGCAATTGGTGCTAAGTGATCTCCTTGACAAAGAGGTCAGCTTTGGATTAATCCACTTTATAAGAAATCCTGAGTACTTTTTCCCGTTCTAGTTCTCTTCTCAGTGGTTTAAGAATTAATTACAATGCTTTCACCTGTCTTTATAGCAGAAAAATAGCAATAGCTCCTCTGTGCCGATAAGTCTACTGGAAACACAGTTGATTACAAATGCAGTGCCCATAGTGGTTTACCTACTAAATGTTTGTGCTGATCACATGGTCTCACACCATCAGAGGTTTGCAAAAAAGGACGACTGGCCATATGTCACAACCTGTCCTCAAGTCAGTGTTGAAGGAGAACAGATCATCAATGACAGGAATTCAAGAATTGGGCATATCTCACTTAGTAGGGGGGGCTCTGTATGCAAATAGTCGAGGCTGACCAAGCAGGTGAGCATGGGCACCAGGAATCTAGACATAGTCCCTGGCCAGGGGCAACCAAGAGTAGGGATCATCTGATGGAGTTGTAGGTATGGAGGTTGAGGGTGCTCAGTTTTAAGAAAAAAGCCAAGAGTCTAGTTACTGGGTCCATGAGGCATGACAAGATAAAAAAGTCAGCTTCACTAGAGGGGTGGGATAGGGAGGGTGGGAGGGAGGGAGATGCAAGGGGGAAGAGATATGGGGACATATGTATATGTATAACTGATTCACTTTGTTATAAAGCAGAAACTAACACACCATTGTAAAGCAATTATACTCCAATAAAGATGTTAAAAAAAAAAAAGCTTCAGAGGAATGAAGAGCAGAGACTAATAGTTCAATCTACCACGTTGGGCCAAAGGTACCCAATCCTCAACACACACACACATTCTAGTATCTGACATTTTACCAACACACAGTAACTTCTTCAGACTGAGACATTATTTCTGATAAAGCTCTTGTTACCTGAGAGTTAACAAATGAAGACTTTAATAGTTACAAAGGACAGGAAAGTAATATTTTATTGATCTTTGTCTGCACTACATAAAACTTGATGAAGGAGCTCTTGTTATCCCCAGGTTTTATAAGAGGAAACAGTAGTTTAGCCAAAAGGTAATTAGATATTGCTAAAGATCCTATGCTTGTCAGCTGGGATTTAAATCCCGGTCCCTGTGACAGCAAATTCCCTGCCCCTGCACCACAGCAAGCTGCCTCCCTTATCAGGGTAATTAAGAACAGGAATTAGCACGGAGGAGAGCAATTTTGATAAGGAGTGAGAAACAGACCCTCAGGAGGGCAGCCTGACGGGTACACCAAGGGCAATACAAGCCTATCCCCAGTTTGATCTACTGCTGTTCCTACTGTCAAGCTTGCTGACCTCACAGATTTGCTAGTGTGGTGCTTCTTCTAAGACACTGCCTGTTGCTCTTGCTGTTCTGACGATCTGTACTTTCCGCAGTGTTTCAGAACCCAGAGTTCCTCCCCATTCCTGGTCTCCTCAGGCAGCTAAGGTGTCCCCTCATCAGGCTTTGGGTACACCACGGGCAGCTTCCTGGGCCTCATGGTCTAAATTTACAGAAGCAGCAGACGGCGCCTGAGAGTAGCAATTTGAAGAACTATTGGTTGGTTCTGGTTCTAAGATTAGCATCAAAGGCTAAATCAATAATGCGATGTTCCTCTCCCAGAGTCATGCAGATGGCAATTAGGACTGCATTACAGGGATTGCTCACGTCCAATCCCTGTACCTGAGATCAAACTTGGCTAATTTGCCACTCTTATTTTAATTCCATCAATTAGAGAAATAAAATGCCAATAAAAGCTCATCTTTTAAAAAGGTTTATTTTAACCTTTTATAAAGTCCTTGGGCAAAAGCATAGAGAAGCGCTTCCTAAGTGACTGCTAATTTGTCAAGGTCGGGAGACAGACGCTGTGAAAAATACTGCTCCAAACAACAGCTGAACACTGTCAACCAAATGGAAAAAAAAAAAAAAAAAAAAAAAGAGGAATGGATTTTATGGAGTTTTTGGAAACAAAGCATTTCAGCTTAGAATGGAAATCTATGGGAAAACGGAATGTTAAGTTTAGAACATAATCTAAAAATGAGCTAGCATGAAAAGATTAGTCCTTTAAATTCAAGCATCCATTCTGTTGCCAAGTATGTATTGAGCACTGGCTGCGTACTAAGTTCTGGAAAAACAGTGATAAGCTCTACGGTCATGGTCTTTGCATTCATGGAACTTGCAGCCCTGTTGCAGAGATAGTCATTAGACAAATGTATGCATAGATGAGTACAAAACAATGGTATTAAGAGAAGGCAGTGGTTGTGAGGGCAGCCGTGGTGGCGTGCAATAGGATGACACCAATTAGAGTGAAGAGATCAGAAGAGTGACCCTTAAGAGGAGACTTGGAGAATGGATTAGAGTTATTCAGGCGGAGGACATCATTCCAGGCAGAAAGAACGACCTGTGAAAAGGTCAGAAGGCAAGAAAGACATGGAGGGATCTGAAAGATCCTTGCTTGGAGGGTGGATTCAAGCAGAAAATAGAAAATATAAAAATTGTGGTTTGAGACAGAGAATCTTAAGGCTCCGGAAGGAACTTCACTCACCACCCATCCTGACATCCTGATTATACAGAAGACAAAATCCGAGTTCCCAAGGCAGGACTGAATTATCCAAGATGTCAGAGCTAGGGCAAAAAATCTAGTATTGAGGACTCAGTGTCTCTCTCAGCCCCATAGACGTTAGAACCAAAGTGTTCTTTCTAAGCTTATTCCTGCCTAACCTCCGCTGTGATTTTCACCATGATGTCTTAAAAGACCGAAGTGCCTCAGGTTCACGTTGGAAGGCCTCGGGAGAGGAGGTGGGGCCAAGGGCATATCCTCTCAGCCTGTGCCTCTGCCTCCCCTGGGGCACTCTGAGCAAATATGTGGGCATAAGGTTATGACTGATGATTTGTTCACCACTGGAGTATAAACTCCATGAAGGCAAGGACCAGGCCTGTGTTGTTGGCTTCTATGGCTACGGCAGTGTGCCTGGCAGATGGTAGACAACCAAGAAACACAACTTGCGTGACTGAGTAACTAAACGGATGGGCTCCCTCCTCAGTCCTCAGTTCAGGAACCCTATCACACCCCAGAGAGTTCCAAGCTTCTCAACCTCTTCTCTACACGCTGATTTCTATGGCCCACATTTCTAGGTAAAGAACAACAAGTTAAATCCAGTGCCAGGAAAACTGGTGTGGATTGTATTATTTAGGGCTTATCAATTTTCCTATTTTGTCGAATGTAGTTAGAACTAAGCAGTTTCTTTTAATCCCAGGATTTGTGAAGAAACAACATGCATTATTTAAAGAGCAACAACAAAAATAAACCCTTGTAAATATTGCACATTCCTTTGCAAGCAGAAGATTAATACGATAATATTATTGTATTGGGTATGGAAAACAGTCAGCGAAATGCAAACCTTGCTGAGAGAAATTGCCTTCCTTCTTGGAGAAGAGTCACAGGAGACTGGAGAGAAAATTATTTTTCTCAGCTCCGGTCCTTTAGGGCATCAAAGCTTCCTGAGAAGGATTATGCATCGTGGAAAGTGTTAATGTACCTTATTATTCCATGTCTCTCCGATGAATTCTTTGGAATCAATAAAGGTACTTAACAGCTAAGAATTACATTAGGCCACATTGCAGTACCAGGAATCTCTTAGATTAATAAAACACCTATCTTCGGCAAGTTCTTTGAAGCAATCATAGAGGATGAATAGGTTTTCCTGCTGTGCGAACCCAGTGAATCATGGCGATTTAGTGTGTTTTTCTCCTTGTGGATTTGTTAGCTGTGGGTAGGACAGAGCTTATGAAAGTATTGCAAGTTTCCTGTATGTTTAACTTTCTGTTGGTATGTTTTTAAAATATGTAAGTTCACTAAGCATGTGTCCAAAAAATGGCTGAAAGGTGGGGGAAAACGCTACTGCTCTTGGACAGAGAATTTGATTTAGTGTGTAGCCGGGAAGATGAGAGGGAGATAGGGAAGGTCGAATAGCTCTGCAAGACAAAAACACAGAAAATGTCACAAGGCAGCCCTTTGAACAATCAGCTCCTGAAGGGTAAAGGTGGAGGCGTTGAGAGTTCACAGGGGCTGGTGTGTTCTTGAGAAGAAATGAATTGACCCTTGAAGGGAAAAAATATGAGTGGCAGAAATGAGCACTGAGATTATTTCAAGAGGCATCCAAGGATGACATAGTATTTGTGTTGATTATGAGTTTCTTGCAAAACTTATCTATTTCAAATTCATTCTCAAGGGCAGCAATCACTGATGAAAAGTAAAAACCTGCATGGGTATCATCAGATAAAGGAAAGGAAATTAAAAGCCAATATTTTACCAATGCTGGGGAACCAGCTTGCGCTTCAGAGGCACCTGCTATGCAATGTTTTTCTACCTTAAATATTTTGTAAACCTTACAGCCATAGAGGATGCTGTAACTAGAATATTCCGTGGCTTTGTGACTTACCCATCCTTTGATCACTCAATTATACTACGGTCATTTGATAAAACAACCTGCTCCAACATGAAACAGCAGAAAACAGGTCTTGATCCCTGCTGATAATATGCAGCTATCAAAAGCTGCAGAAGTCCCTCCTTGTAAAACTGAGCCACCTATAACAACTTGAACCCATTCACAGATTTGTGTTCATTTGGGAAAACTTGCAATAAAAGCCACTTTTCTAGACTCTGTGTGTTGCTGAGTGTTGTGTGAGATATCACGGCCCTGAGTCCAGCTGATTCCTTGGAACCATGAATATTTTCTACACAGGCACATGCAGGGGAAAAGAGAGGCAGTTATCTGAATGGTACCATCCAAGAAAGCTGCCAAGGGGTGGGGGAGAAACAGAATAGTTTGCTTAAATCCACTGCATATTTATTCAACATTTTTTGCATCCTCTTTGCTTGTATGCATATAGGGCTTCCTTAGAAGGTACTCATTTAGAGAGGCAGTAGCTGTGATTCCTTGTAGAAGGATTTTTTTTTTCTCAAGTGCAATGAAAACACAGGGACTATTCTGATGACATTTTTGGTTTCTGTTCTGCAGGCCTGGGGCAGAACTGCTTCTGTGAATCAGTCTTATCCCAGTGCATTCCAGCTTTGATCTTCTCTCGCTTTTCACCTCTGTGCTGCCAGCATAAGCATCACTTTCCTAAAGCTAATAGAAGACTATAGTCAAATCTATCAGGAAACATCTGTGGCTTGATAAACACCTCCTCCTCCACCTCCACACTAATTAATTTCAGTTCTAATCACTTTATTCTTTGTGTGAAACAAAACATCTAAATTTGTTCCTCCCAATCTTTGTCTACCTTCAGATTCCTAAAAATGCCCCAAAATATGCATTAACATAAGGTTCTGAGAAGCAAGCTTTCTCTCTTACCCCTTAGCATTTTTCAACTTGAAAACTTCGTTGTCAGAGAAATCGGATGCAAAACATTCTCCCTTCAGCCAAAGAAATATTTCCCGTATCTGGTGGTGTTGCTTCTTCAAAGTAGATTTTCTTATTTTGGTTTCAGATCACATTAATTGCACTATTTCTTTCTTTTCCCTTTGAGATTCTTTTTCATCTGTTCTTGCTCTCTCCTGAATACATTTCCTACTAGCAGGAAGCTCTAAATGATGAATAGAATCTTAACCTTACCAAGCTTTAAGGCACTGATGTCTACATTTTGTGTTTGCTGATAGCAGGAGGCTTTTTAGTAGGGAAAGATGTTGTAAGATTCAAATTAGAAAAAAAAAAAAAAGATTGTCTCCTGATCAAAGTCTTACACAACAATCTGTGGGTTTTAGAGAAGTTGATTGGTGGCCACCTAAGGGTTTGGACTGTACATTGTCAAAAGAAAGTGGCAAAAAGCAACATGGCTACCTCTTGGACCTGCCTAGAAACACTGAACAAGGTTTCAGTCAATCTTCCTACCTGTTAAATAAAACACCTGGGAAGCATATAAATAATGCTCCAGAGAATAGGGTGCCATAGTGGAAAGAACTCTGTGTAGGCAGTCAGGAAGCCTGGGTCCTAATCCCTGACTTACCCCTAACCTACACATTTGACCTTTGGCTTGTTGTCACCTCTCTGTGGCTTGGCTTCTTCCATTTGTGGAATGAGAGGGTAAATGAAGAAAATGACCTCTAAGTCCTTTTGTAGTTTTAATAAACAGTGATGTCATAATTCTACGGTACTCAACAATAAGATGGAAGGACTGAATTCTGAGTCTGAGTTTCTCTCCCTTTGCATTATGCAAATCTGGAAACCTTCAGCATATAGACAGGGGAGGGTCACATTCTACAGTAGGATTAGTTACCCTACTTTTGGAGTGGAGGGAAAATGCAGGGACCTGGAGAATGTAAAGGTGTGGGACTGCTCCTGTGCAATCCCAGGTAGAGAGGGTTGGGCAAGCATGAGTACTGCAGAGATAACCACCGTGGCAGGGCATTGGCTGAGTCTCTGAATCAGTGTGTTTAAACCCTTGTGATTGCCTGAGTGTTAAGAATACTAGGAGCATCTTTTGTTCAAATATGTGGTCTTTGACCCTGGTTCTGGACACAGAGCTCCTAAATCCCTTAGAATTTCCTGAGTGATAAGATCGTCTTTTGTTCTAATGAGGCAACTCTTGGTGGGCTCTTGGATGAAGGCTAGTCATTAGAAAAACCAAACCATGATTAGAAGCCTGGAACTTTCAGCCCACCTCTATCCTCCAGGAAGAGGAGAGGGGCTGGAAATTGAGTTAATGATGAATCATACCTATGTGATGAAGCCTCCATAAAAATCTCAAAAGTACGGGGTTCAGAGAGCTCCCAGGTTGGTGAACACTCCCATGTACCTAGACGGTGGCACAGCCCAACTCCATGGAGACAGAAGCTCCTGCTCTCAGGACCTTTCTAGACCCTGCCCCGTGTACTTCCTCATCTGGCTGTTCATCTGTATCCTTAATAGAATCCTTTGTTATATAATAAACTGGTAAATATGTTTCCCTGAGTTCTGTGAGCTGTTGTAGCAAATGATTGAATCCAAGGAGGGAGACATGAGAAACTCTGCTTTGTAACCAAGTAGGACAGAAGTTGTGGGTCACCTGGAGACCTGCTACTGTGATTGGCATCTAAAGTGGGGGAAATCATGAGACCCAGCCCTTGAGCTGTGGGGTTCGTGATAACTCTGGCTAGTCTCAGAATAGAACTGAGTTGTAGGACATCCAGTTGGTGTCACAGAGGATTGCATATGGGGGAAAAAACCCACACCTTTGGTAACCAGAAGTGTCAGAAGTGAAGTGTTCTGTGAGGGCAGTAAAGGAGGCACACGCGAGTGTTTTTTCCTTTACGGTAGCCTTCTATGGAAATCTTCACTTTACCTCTTTACCAGGTCCGGAAGGCACTAGTATTTCTAACTCAACATAAGTGTATACTTCTGTATTTTCCCAGAAAAATATAATGGGTTATGTCAAATCCTGCCATAGTCAACTCTACAGCATGGGAGTAAACCTGAATGGGAAAACCTTTCATTTTCAAGACTCTCAGCCCATCTCCCAGTCTCCCTCCCAGTCCCTGCAGTTCCTTCCTAACTGGCACACACCTCTTTTGTCTTCCCCCCAAGCGCTGTCTCTCCTAGAAATGGAAGGACGTGGCATGGCTGACCACAGCAGGTGAAGTGTCTGACGTCATTTTCTGTTATTTTTATTCCCCTGCTTCTAAGGCTTCAAAGTGAAACGCTGTCCTGGCCAACTGTCAACCTCGGGCTGGTGAACACATCATCAGGTTCACATGAAGGAATTTTACCTGTATCTCATTGGCTCAAGGTAGCCTTGGTTTATGCCTGTTGCCCTGTAATAAGTATTAATAGCATCCCCTTTTCCTATCAAAGGGTCCTGGGTTGCACATTAAATGATATAGACACTCTAGCTTTGCCTATCATGCCAGGAACCACACTGGTGCCAAGAAGTCCTGATTACCTGGATTCAGATGGTGACTTTAAAGTATTTTTTGGTCCATGTATTGATATATAAAGAGCTCATGAGGTCACCAAATAAAACAGTCTCCCCGTGATAAATATCCATTAATGGGGTACAAAGGCAAATCAGAAATAGGATTCATTTTCTCCATTTTCCACGATTATCTCCTGCTTAGTATGGGGTGCAGGTTGTTATGGTGACGAAGTGCAGCTCACGTAGAGGATAATTATAAAGGATGTCGCACTGTGGCCTGGAGATGTCACATCACTTATTCCCCTGATGTCTGTGAAGAGTGGCTGGTCGAAAAAGTAGGCATGAGTACTGTGGAGGCTTGGTTCTGGCTACGTCAACATCCTGAAATGCAGAGCTATGTGAGACTGACCTTTTCCAGGTCCTCCTCTGAACTCTTCTTTCTACTCCAGTCCCCTTTCTCTTCCTCCCATTCCTCACACCCAGAGGTTGCATGAAGGAAGCAGGAAGCCTAGCTCATTCCATTTTGACTAATGGTTAGATTAAGAAAGTGTCTATACAGTTGAGTCAGTTATATGAGTGTTGAGTTGTCGTGGGGCTGCTTTACGGTTGATGGAGCCTGGATAGTTCTTGGCTTCTGTATTTGGTATTCTGCCATCAGATAATATCAAATTCAATTGATTGTCATTGGGTGGTTGAATATTGTTTTGTATCCTAGTTCCGTTTAATCAATCAGTGTCCCTGTATTCATCACTGACATTCTGGCAGCATGGAGAAAAGGCACTACTTGCACTGTTCATAGGTAATGAATGCTTGATCTTTAGAGAAGCAATCATCCACACAAATTCAGTTTATTTAAAAAATTTTCCCAGATTATGTCTTTTTCAGAAAAACATGAAGTACTCTTCCTTGTATGCCCATGGTTTAAAAATGTAATTTTCAAAATGGGCCAAGTCTTTGACTGGTGACATATAAACTAGGGTTCTTTGTAGTTAGTTTATAGAGGTACATTTGAAGAGGACGGAATTGACAGTACAATAAGCAAATGCCTATGGCTGGGAAACACCCAGGCCACATGTGCAGCATCTTTCAAACTAATAGTATGTGAAATCATGCTGGAATATTTGTGAGCTTTGTCTTGCCACCTTTTTGAAGCAAAAAAAATATTGACTCTCCTTCTATATTCTCCACAAATACAGACCATGAGCTTGTAGTTGTGGACTACAAAGTCGTAATACTGATTGAAATGCGTTATGTTTAAGTAGTGATGATCAATGATGATCAATTTTTAAAGGTCCTTTACATATGCAGCTTCGTATAATTCTTTCAATTATATGATGAGATATTACTATCTCTATTTTGCTAATGAGTTTGGAGGTTGGTCTTAAGCTGAAGAAATAGATTTGGGAGTCAGGTCCGTTCAGTTTTGGAGAGTAATAGACTATGCAACTTTCCAGAATCATACAAAGAAGTAATGGTACACTGTCCTAGGAACTATTTGAAGGAAAGGAATGCTGTTTCCTTTAGCTTATTTGTCACGAGAACTAGTCTTATCTGAAGCAAAGTTATTTTTGGAAGTGCACTTAGTTTGTAAAAAGGATGGGTGAGCTGACCTCATGCATTCAAATGTCCGGGATGCAAGCTCCTGGCTATGAGGTCCTTAGGATCTTTTTAGCCCGCAGACTGGATGTGCACACAGTGGAAAGCAAAGTGTCTCTTTCCATGCTCACACTACTGGAGCAGTTGAGTTGTGTTGGCTATAAAATGCCATGTTTGCTGTCACCTGGGAGACTTAATGAAGCATTCTCCATGCAGGAGGGATGATTCTGTCTGCTGACTCCTGGACTTGAAAGCAGATGGTGGAGGAGCCCACGGCTTCTGGAACAGCACAGGTGGAGGTAATGATTTGATCCTACTTGTTTTCCTTTAGAAGTCTCCTTCTTTCCTTTTTCTGCTATTGCCCTTTGTCTTCCTATTGAAAGGCTGATTGTCCCAGAAATGTTTAAGGAATATGTGTGAACATGTTTGTATGTGTAAATGTGTCTGTGTAACATTAGTTTTGCTCCATAAATCCACTTTTCTCAAGAGAAAGGTAATAAATCAGGTTGGAAACACCCTCTTGAAGAACACTCATAGAAAAAAAATTAAATAGATACTTTCTAAGAAGAACCCAAATATTTCAGTCATTTGAACAGCTCAGTTCCGGGTCTCTAAAATTCCTTCCTCTCCTTCCCTCCTCCATTCCCCTTGTTATAGAAGCACCTGGGGAAAGATGTGCTTCACATCGGGCCAGTCAGGCAGGCACTTCCATGCCACTTTCCTGGCAAGAGGAAGGTCACCTTTGTCGTCTGATTCATTCTTAAGGTTCTCCAATTAGAGGCTTGTGAAAGAGCGCGGAGATTGTGGGTTTTGTGCATCTCTCATTCTCTCCCATCTTCTCCTTTCCCAGCCCCATTGTTTTTTAAGAATATTGAAAACATTTAAGATTGTGTTAGATCTTCAAGAGCCACTTGGCTGGTAACTCATCCCAATTGTTCTCAGATGCAAATGCAATTGCCAAGTGGGCTGGCAGTAAGTCTCGATTCATTTCAATACATGTGTAGCTGTTTGAGAGTTAATAGAAAATTAGAATCAGAGCCAATATTGTCATGCATGGAGGTGACATAGGATCTGGACTCACGTGGCCAAAGTCAGGTCTGTGGTACTTGGTAAAGCAGAGCAGATCCAGCCTTGAGATCATGCTTTGCAGGTTCCCAAACACACTGGAAAGTGAAAGAGCTACCATTGTCAGTCCCACAAGTGTAGTTCTTACAAAAGAAAGACCCTAAGACATGAAAGAGCTTTTTATCACTTTGAAAACCTCTATTACTATTGAGAAGCAGAACTTTTGCACTTCCTCATGATTTTATTAAGTACTAAGCTAACTGAACAGGCACCTTTTAAGTGCCTGAAATAAATCATCTGACTTTTAAACCTCTCTAAAGAGTCTATATAGGTATGAAATGATATATAATGTTAATGAAAATAAGGACCATTAAATGCTTTGATTTTACGAAGGTGATGATGCTCATTTGTAACTCCCACAGAGGGTGAAAACTGTGAGTAAAATTTCCGAGAGAACCAGACCCAAAATTAGTTCTTCTAAAAAATATGATAGCATCCAACAAATGACCTAGGCAGATGAATACAATACAGGCTTGTGCTTCCCATGGAAGCTACATGCTCTTTGTTCAGTGTCTCAGGAGTTAATCAACTACCCACTCCAGATGACTGGCCAACAGGCAAAGGGGACTTGAGACCTTCTGACATTGAGACCTTTGGAAGCACCTTTGCCTTTCTATATACAGACTGGGCACATTGCCAGCTCACAGGCAGAAGAGCACATTGTTGAGTTGTCTGTCAGCAGTGGAGATCAGTTTTCACCAAGCTACTCAAATTTTCCTCCCTCGTCTCAATTGTGACCAGCCACACGCATTTGTAAATGTGTTCATGGTAGAGAATAGCCATAGACCTTGAGCCTACAGGTATAGATTCCACGACCTTGGTCTACTTCAACCATAGCTATTTCTGAATGCACAGTTGGGCTGCACCCTTCATCCTTCTACCCATCACCAATCTATCTCCCACGTTGTTCTAAAAATCATTGTTGGCTGTGGCTGGTTGTATTTCCAAAGACAGCTGCAACAATGTCTTCCACCCCACATGGTCTTCTTACAATGTGACTCCAGGGCTCCTCCCATTGAGTGCTGGACTCTATGTCCCTTGTCCTTGAACATGGATGGAACTTTGTCATTGCCATGACCAGTAAAGTATGGCAGAAATAATACTCTGTGACTTCCCAGGATAGATCATTAAAATGCTATGCACTCCTGCCTTGTTCTTTTGGTGCAACTGGTCTTGGAATCCAGCTCCCTGCAAGAAAACCAAACTGGCTCCTACAGAACGTCCATGTGTAAATGTTCCAGCCAATGGCCCAGCTGAGATCCCAGTGAAGTGCCAGCAAAAACCACCAGACAGGGGCTTCCCTGGTGGCGCAGTGGTTGGGAGTCTGCCTGCCGGTGCGGGGGACGCGGGTTCGGGCCCTGGTCTGGGAGGATCCCACATGCCGCGGAGCAACTGGGCCCGTGAGCCACAACTACTGAGCCTGAGCGTCTGGAGCCTCTGCTCCGCAACAAGAGAGGCCGCGATAGTGACAGGCCCGCGCACCGCGATGAAGAGTGGCCCCCACTCGCCGCAACTGGAGAAAGCCCTCGCACAGAAACGGAGACCCAACACAGCCAAAAATAAACATAATAAATAAATAATAAATAAAAAATTAAAAAAAACCCACCAGACACTGGAGTGCTGATGCCTCCAAAAGATCCCAGTCGCTCTTTATGAATCTCCCCAGTTAGGCCCCAGGCATTAAAGAGAAGAGAGAAGCTGTCCCCACTGTGCTTCATCCAAATTCCTGACACACAGAATCCATGAGCGTAATAAAAAGATTGTTTTATGCCATTAAGTTCTAGGGTAGTTTCTTATGCAGCAGTAGTAACTGGAACATTGTCAAAGCTTAGACTTGGACTGCTTTCAAGCCCTGAAACAGAAAATCATATTCCATCCTCAGAGTCTTTCCATGGCCCATAAAACCCCTCACATTTCCACAAGCTGCAAGCTTCAGTGAGAGCCAACTGAATGAAGTGTATGAGCTCAGAGTGCCTCAAGACAAAGACATAGCTCTTTTCTGAAATATACATTTTTTAAAGTAAATAAAAGTCTATTTCATCCTTATTTAAAACATTTTCTTAATCCTGGTGCCTTGAAGGACAGTATTCTCTTGGAGGAAAACCTTAAAAGGGAGATGCATCCTTCCCTCCTTCTACAAATTAGAAAGGTCTTCTCTACATTTAAGGCGACCTGTCCTGCTGCCCCTGTACCACTTCCTCCAGTGTCAGAAGAGTTAAGCTCTCCTTCAGACCCACATAACATGACTTACTTAGATTTTAGACTGATTGGATGCTTCACATGCCTTGGTAGCCAGGCATAGCATTCAGCTTTATGGCTTAAATTATCACAAGGAAGAGGTCTGCCCCCTCCCAGGGCCATTGATACTCTCTTCTTGATTGAGCTGACGTTAACCTTCCTCCCTACACATCCATGAAAAGGAAAAAGAAAAAAGTCACTAATTCCCTCCTTCCTCCACTCTCACATGAGTAAATGCTGACATTTGCCCCAAGACTGTTCTTTGGCTTTTGTTTCCTCTTGTGGGAGTCTCCTTAGAAGCTCTCAAGGGAACACCATGGAGTTTTATCCACATCCAGGTGATCAGACCAGCCCCTCCTTGTATGGCTTGTCCTAAAGCTCGAATCTGCAGTGTTTGGTGGTAAACAATGTCCGCATGCCCAAGTGCCCCTTATCAACCCAAACCAGGCAAAGGCCTCTTCAATTTCCTTTACTCATCAATCTCAGGGGCCAGACAATACATAATTTCCTCTACCATCAGGCTGTTAGGAAAGTGCATCTTGTTCGGAACTAGACACTTGCTCCCAAAGATGACAGTTTGATTTGAATCCCCAGGAATCAGAGAAAGCAATCAAAGTGGGAAGCGGATACAAGCTTTCCAATTGCCAGGCCACCAAACATGGTCTCTCTGGGATCGGCTTGTCCTGGGGGCAGGAGGAAAACATTTGATGAAATGTAGGATTTCAGTGGCAGCTGAAGAAGCACCTGTAATATGGATTGAAGGGTCCCCCTGGGGAAAGCAGAGGAAAAGTTCAAAGCCAAGGAATGATTTAGGACAAAGAGAAAAAACTATAAACCCCAAAGTACTAGCTGCAATGCTAGTCATTGATTGCCAGTATCTTATTTGAATTCAGCCAAGTTCTTGTTCAAAGAGTATGTTGATATTATGCCTGTCCCAGTGTAGGACAGCTGCAAAGGTAATTTTCCCAAAGGTTTCATCCATTTTGTGAGCCATATTTAGGCATTTCACCCACATTTAATTTACAGAAAGGACCACTAGGCTAGGTGTCAGAAAATCCTGGTACTAGACCAACTCTATTAGAAAGGATCCATATAATGGAACCTTAATATCCAGTAGGCATTCCTGGCTCGCTGAGACCTCTACTCTATTGCCTCACTCTCCTTTTTCTAAATGATGTAGAATTCCACAATTTCCCAGGTTTTCTGTACATTTCTGGGGTGAGGTAAATGTTGCCGTGGTACCTCTGATCTCGGTTCATCTTTCAATATGTGTTATCTCTTCTAAATCCTTTCAACCCACACATAGAACTTGGTCTCTCCCTCCTTGTCTGCATAATGTACCTATTCACATCAAGCATCTGGGGAGAAGAACACCGTGCATCGTGTAGCAAGCCTTGGAGAAACACAGGTCAGGCGCTCCTCCTCCGTAAAATCTTTCTGGTAACCCTGCCAACCCCAGCTTCCTGGTCCTCCATTGTCACCTTCAACTATGTGGTTTGACCTTCTAGGCAGCCCTTCCTCCCCTCTCTCTTTTCTTTCCCTTCTCTTCCAAAGACCGATAATTGAAAGCCCTTCCCCTTTTTATCCCAAAGAGCACTTTAATAATTTCTTTGGTTGTCGAACTCTAGCAAACAAAAGATCCTATAAAAAAGCTAGCCCTGTATCTAACTGAAATCATGATGGCAACTGGGCATTAAGAAAGGCACTTCCCATCTTGGTACTTGAGTTTCTCATTTTTAAGATGCCAGAGTGGAGCTGTGATTCCCCACTTTGGGATTCTCCTAGAGCCCATCGGGAGCCAACACTGTGCACGTGGAAAAGAAATGTCAGCATCTGGGCATCTGGGCTAATAAACAGATCTGCTAATCGTGTTTTACTTGAAAAGTGAAATTCAAGGAAAATCCAAGGGGATGTTAACATTGCTAAGCAGAGTCCTGTGCTGTTTTAAAAAATATGTTCATTCCTGCTCTGCCACTAATCATCTGTGAAACTCTGGGTAATTAGTTAACATATCTGAGCTTCCCTTTTTATCAATTTTGCATTTGTAACATGCTGTAATTAGTTTTGGTCATCTCTAAGGTGCACTGCACCGCTTTGAACGACTGTTTGATGAGATGTAATAAAACTCAAACAACACCCTATGGCTTACACTTCTACTCCCAGGTGTAAACCCAACAGAAATGCACATGTCCCCCAAAAGACGTGTGCGAGAATGTTCACAACAGCACTATTCATAATGGTCCTAGAGTGGGTGGAATGTTGGCCCCTATAAGATAGGTTCACGTCTTAATCCCCAGAACCTGTGAATGTGACCTTATTTGGGAAAAGAGTCTTTGTAGATGTAACTAAGGTAAGGACCTTGAGATGAGATCACCCTGGACTACCTGGTGGGCTCTAAATCCAATGATAAGTGTCCTTTTGAGAGGCAGAGGAGGAGAACTGAGACGAGGAAGAAGGGAAGGCCGTGTGAAGACAGAGGCAGAGATTGGAGTGATGCAGCCACAATCCAAGGAACATCTGGAGCCACCAGAAGCTGGAAGAGACAAAGAAGGAATCTCCCTCCGGAGCCTTCGCGGGGAACGCAGCCCTGCAGACACCTTGATTTTGGACTTTTGGCCTCTAGAACTGTGAGACAAAGCATTTCTGTTGTTTTGAGTGCCCAAGTTTGTGGTAGTTGTTACAGAAGCCGTAGAAAACAATACAAGCCCCAAACTGGAATACTATTACATTCACAATAGTAGCATGAATACATAAAACACTATAAAATACTTTACAGCAATGAGAAAGAACAAACAAGAGGAATGAAGCTTATCAAGATAATGTTAAATTAAAGAGGTTAGACTGGAAGTGCATAATGCTTGCTTCTATTAATATAAAGCTCAAAAACATGAAAAACATCATCATGTGATGGACGTCGGAATGGCAAGGGACATTGATTGGAAGAAGCCACAAGGAGACTTCTGGGGTGTTAGCAGCTCTATTTCATGAGCTGGGGAGTGATTACAAGGATGTGTTTGTTTTGCAAAAATAGGTTGAATTATATGCTTAAGTTTTAAGTAGACACTTTATAGTATGTATGTTCACCTCCAAGAAGTTTTTTCAAACTTTATTTTAATCTTAAAGTATAAACGGAGTTGAGTATTTTGTTCACATAAGCAGAGAACATTCACCAGGGTTTACTGCATGCTTCAGGCTAGGATATCAGATGGTTGGCCATGGTATTTATATGAGGAGTACTTTGTAAATTTAAAACAGAATTGGTGTAAACTAAATTCACATATTCAGTGACTATCCCAATACAGCTATTTAGGTTTCAAATATTCACACCTAAATATTTACAAAAATCCCCCAAGTGTGAACTCTACTTTGAAGGCCCCCAAACATGATCCTGCTAAAGCAAGTTGGCTTGAGCTGTTTTATATCCCTTTATCTATTCATGACATTCACTTTATAAGTCCATTAGCTCACCTCCTTCAGGGAGTCCTCCCTTCTTGCAGCTGCATCTGATACAGAAGACTGTATCTACCTAGTGCCAAAGTATTCATATTTAGATTATATTTGATTCATCACAAGTATTTGTTTATGTGCTATTCCGTAAGAGTTCCTAACTTGTTTCTATATGTGTATGATACACAGCTGATGCAGCTTTTAAGAATTTTTAACCATTTAAGCATTGGGGCCTCCTCAGGTTGTTATCTAAAAATGGTCACTGAGGTGAAGACTCCTTTGCAAGAGGTTTATTAAGGAAAAGTTCCTGGGAGAAACTGGTAAGGGGGTGAGGGAAGCAGGACAGGGAAGGGGAGGAAGCTACGCAGGAGGACGGTCCCAGGCAAGTCCTGCAGAGGGTGCCTTTAGCCTTATCCCACAGGGAGTTCTGGTAGGTTCCAGGGGAGCCAGGCTTTCCTATTCCTTTGCTGTCAGTCACTGGTAGCGTCCCTGTGGGGAGCTTAAACTCTCAGCCACCCTGACTTTTCATGCAGGCAAAGCAGCTCCACTCATCCAAGGTCAGTTCTCTGAAGAACCCCCGTAGACACAAAAGCACACTGATGCCGCAGGAAGGGTGCACCCAAACAGTGAAAGGGACCCAAAGGGACCTGGGCAGAACACAGGGCCCACTGCAGGGCCCTCCCTTGGTCTCTCTGTGCAGTTCCCCAGCCTTCCCATTGGAAAGGTGTCCTCTCCACCTGGACGGGGCAGCCCAGAGCCGCTGCTGCCATCCCTGCTGTGCTGGGCTAGGCACAGGAATAGTAGAAACCTGCCATCCCATGAGTTCCACCCACAAAGCTGGGCTTAGGCCTCCTTTACCCTTCAATCTCTCCAAGCCTATCAAAATCCAGAAGGCGAAAGGGTGACGAGGGACAGGGAATGCTGTCCTTTCTCAGGGACCCTTTCCATGCAGACGCCCTGTTCTCTCCTTGTCTGAGAAGTAGAATCGTGTGGTGGCGGGGAGTTCGTGATC
This sequence comes from Balaenoptera acutorostrata, assembly GCF_949987535.1. Classification (NCBI taxonomy): domain Eukaryota; kingdom Metazoa; phylum Chordata; class Mammalia; order Artiodactyla; family Balaenopteridae; genus Balaenoptera; species Balaenoptera acutorostrata. The sequence continues at coordinate 40,146,730 of NC_080078.1, forward strand.
TATAGGTGGTTTGCCTGGGTTGGAATCCCAGTCCCTAGTGTATCTGTGAGGCTTTGGGCAAATTACTTAACCTCTCTGTAGCTCACTTTCCTCAGGTCTAAAATGAGAATGACAGTCACATCTACCTTCTGGAATTATTTTGAGGATTAGATGAATTAACACATGACGCTCGATGAATGACATAGGGAGTGTTTACAACAGGAGGGTTCACTAGACCTTTCCAGCTCTTTATTACTAAAGTCAGGGCAGAAACCTCATCCAGTAACAAAGACATAGACAGAGATACATTCACTCTGAAACTAATGAAACGTAAGCTCCAGGGCTTCTCATTTAATTTCTGTTAGTAATGTCTTATTATTTTTCTTGTAGCGAACCCCCCACATTGTATGAGCTTTTGGCCCTTCAAAACCTGGATCCACTCCTGGAAATGAGCTATAGTTTTCCTTTGGCTTCATCTCTGGGAAACTTCAGCACAATCGAGGGAGTAGGGGAAGGTGATTGGAACCCACCATAAATACCTTGTGACCAGGAAGGGTGCAGCAAGATCAGCATCTGCATCCAGGCCGTCATCCTCATCAACCTTGCCATCACCGTCAGCTCCGCCGGCAGCCTCAGCATCGGCGTCATTACTTCCACTCGCACCTCCAATCCTCCCCCTCCTCCTCTTCTACTTCATTATCATCCGTTTCATGGCATTTCTGCTCCGTGCTCTCATTCATGCTACCACCTTTCCTGAGAAAATAGAAAAGGAGCATGTGCTGAGGTCTTCATTCTTGAGTCAGATAAAGAGGGACACAGACTGATTGATTTTACCATGATTCACTGTTCATACCACACTACTTTCAGCCTGGCACAAAGAAGACTGGATGTGTCCAAGGAACCAGGGTTCAGGGCCCCCTGACCAGAGGTCAAATCTAGGCTGTATCACTAAGGGTAGGTGCAATTGGGGAAATACCTTCATCTGTAAAAGGAGAGGAAAATAGGGCGTACCTCACAGTGAGCAAATGGAGATCAAGAGCCACTTACTTGCAACATCGAAGGCACCAACCAGACCTCTGGAATCAAATGGAGATCAAGAGCCACTTACTTGCAACATCGAAGGCACCAACCAGACCTCTGGAATCAGCTCCGTGTCCCCACCTGACCCCCTCCAAAGGACGGAATTTACATAACAGAATAAGAAAACAAAGAATAAAACTCACAAAAGGGAAGGGGGAGCAAGTATGTAAACCATTAAGAGCCAGTTTAGTTCTAACAGCTAATATTTGGCTCTGGGTTACACAGGAAGTTTTCCCCCAAAGAAGTACATAATTCTTCAATAGAAGTGAGTTTACCTTGACCTCAAATTCTAAAAGATGTTTTTCTTGTGAAATTTTACGTGTGATTTTCTGAGGCCAGTTTCCAAAAAAAAAAAATACTGAAGGGTTTCCATGTGACTGTCGTTTATATAGACCCTGGATCTACTGGGAGCCTAAATATTAAAATCCAACAGAGTCAAGGTGATTCTTCAGGGAATTACTCAGCTGTAGTTCAAGAATGGGGCCTGGGGGCTTCCCTGGTGGCACAGTGGTTGAGAATCTGCCTGCCAATGCAGGGGACACGGGTTCGAGCCCTGGTCTGGGAGGATCCCACATGCTGTGGAGCAGCTGGGCCCCGTGAGCCACAACTACTGAGCCTGCGCGTCTGGAGCCTGTGCTCCGCAGCGAGAGAGGCCGCGATAGTGAGAGGCCTGCGCACCGCGGTGAGGAGTGGCCCCCGCTCGCCGCAACTAGAGAAAGCTCTCGCACAGAAACGAAGACCCAACACAGCCAAAAATAAATAAATAAACAAATATTAAAAAAAAAAAAAAAAAAAAGAATGGGGCCTGACAGTGATGGAACTTAATACAGGGACAGAATTCAGACAACATGGAGGGAGCTGGGACTTGTCCTTAACAACTTCTTCCCTAAATGTGGCTTCTCTCCACTGCCTTTTCAGTAAGAGGTGATGAGTGGGAGGTTCAAGGTTTAATTCTTTGATAGGACGTTCGTGTACTGATGCTCGGATTCAAGGTAGGTCCATGTGTTATAATAGTAAATAATAATAATGGCGATAATAATAATAAAGCAGTTGGGTTGCAGTCTCATGAACTGTTGAGTTTTGGCTGATGGAACGTAGGAGTGTACCTGCTAACAACAACCTATGTGTCAAAATAATTAACATGAACCCTTATTTCTGGTAGGAAAAAAAACTTATTATGCTCGTCAAGAGGTATAGCCTTCTAGATTCAGTTTTCATCAGTTGAGCTCAAAATATACCAAGAAGTTGGAACTGGTTTCCTCAGAACTTTCTTCTGCTTCCTGAAAGCCAAATAATTATTCAAACCATTCAGATAATTGAAGGGTTTGAGAAAAGTGTGCTTCTTTTTCAGGTAAAGAAATTTCTCTCCTACCTCTTGTAGCTTTTTCTCTTCATCAACACAACATCCAGAAAGAACACCATCAATAAAAATTTCCAAAATTTTAGCTTTTTTTGCTTGTTAATCTCCCAGCCCCAATCCCTCCCAGTTAGAACTTTGTAACAGCGGGTGCTGTCCCTGGACACACTTCAGCTGCAGCCTTCACTCTGCATGTGTTACAGGACCTTGGCCAGAAGGTAGCTGCCAGCGTGACAATCAAAGTTGCACAACTAGGCTTGGCATGATTGGGTACGATGTGTCTCTGGGCTATTGGGATCTCTTGAATTATTCCGAGTTGGTGACCAAAGTGTACTTGTCAATATTTGTAGAAAGGTTGTTTCTAAAGAGCTGGAGTGTCATGTCACAGGGACATCTGGGAATGGATGGACCCCCAAGTTATGCAATTCTTTGAGTCTTGATTTAAAAAAATTTTTTTTTTTTATGGTTTCATGAGCAGTGATGGGGGGCCTCTGTGTTTTGTTTTGTTTTGTTTTTTTAAATTTATTTATGGCTGTGTTGGGTCTTCGTTTCTGTGCGAGGGCTTTCTCTAGTTGTGGCAAGCGGGGGCCACTCTTCATCGCGGTGCGCGGGCCTCTCACTATCGCGGCCTCTCTTGTTGCGGAGCACAGGCTCCAGACGCGCAGGCTCAGTAATTGTAGCTCACGGGCCCAGTTGCTCCGCGGCATGTGGGATCTTCCCAGACCAGGGCTCGAACCCGTGTCCCCTGCATTCGGCAGGCAGATTCTCAACAACTGCGCCAGCAGGGAAGCCCGATTTTTTAAATTTGGTAAACAAATATCCTAGTTTCCTTCAGGTGGGACCAGTTGGAAGCATGTTCTACATTGTGTCCTGGAAGTCCCAGCAGGATATAGGCCCCAGCTGCCCACACTGTATCCTGTTCACTAAAGCTCTTTGGATTGACTTCCTTCCCCATCTCACTTTCCACATCCCTAAATTTCCTGGGGTCCTCATCCGGATAATCCTTGTCTCAGGATTAGCTTCCTTTTTTATGGCTCATTTCAAAAAATTTGTTGAGGTATAATTGACATATAACAAATATACAATACAGTATTATTAACTGTAGTCACCAAATATTAGCTTCTAGAGGAACAAAAAAATGAGACACCCTTTATACACTTTTGATAAGCTATTTTCATTCCTGGTTTACAGACAAGGAAACTAAGACTTACAGTCATTAAGTAACTAGCCCTAGAGTCATTAAGTAACTAGCCCAAGATCATACTCCTAATAAATAGGAAAACTTGGTTCAGTCCCACATGCCTCTTCCCATTACACCACAGTGCCTCATAAAATGGGAAGAGCTAATTTGCCCTGCCGCTGGTACACAGACATGGCTCTGGGAATACAAGCATCTAGAACTGGCAAGTCCCTTTTTAGTAAACTGGTTTTCAAGTTTTAGTATCTCTGCAGGGCATTTTCTTGTTTCTGTTTCATTGGTAACAAAGTATATTTGGTTGCTGCTTTGTAAGTTATGCATAAATAGTTGCCCAATGAAAGTAATTGCCGTTTCATGTTAGTATCATAATATTCTTCACCTGGAGTGCTGGGTGTCTTCCCTTTGCCCCTGGCAGATCCACTGTCCCCCAGCTCTCCACCCTGGGAGGCTGCCCAACAGAACTGACAAAAATCCACATGCAAGCAAGAAGCCGTGGAATTCAAAGGTAATGGGTTAAGCTTTTTTCCAATCATGCTGTGGTAATAACTGAAATCAGTTTTTCAAAAGAGTCAAAATTAGGCAGTAGGATGTGATGAGCAAACACATCTTAGATTATTGTTAGAAAAACAGAATTCCTTGTTTCATATTGTAATAAAAATGCATTTAAAATGTTACAGAAAAATGTGATCAAAGAGAGAGAAGCCTGCCTTTTTAGATGTCCCAGAGCAGAAGCACATGTTAAAATGTCATATTTTTTAAGTTCTGGAGATAAAAAGTGAGGCTGAATGCATTAAAGTGCAAAATGGGTATTTCTAGATGTGGAAACGCGTAATGGAAAAAGTAGGTAGGACGGAATTGATTAGGTAGGCAGAGAAAGAGCAAATATTCAAGCAAATACAGGACATTTGCATGAGCAGAGCCAGTGAGAAGGAAAAGGAATTAGTACGTCAAGCAAAAATAAATCCACTTTCTACAGGCTCCATAGGCTTTCCCGAAAGAGAAAAAGAAACTTGTTTTTTGGGAGGTGACCCCTAGAATGCCCTTCTTCATTTAAGACAATTTTACCCACATTGAAGGCTTAAATCCGAAGCCTTTTCCTCAATGGGCTGACAATGCCTTAGCCAACGAACCTCTTTGGGTTTCACTCCTCCCGTTCTTTCAGAGTAAAGTCAGCTTCTTAGCAGTGGTTTGGACTTCGCAGCAGGCTTACTTCAGCCAGGCACAATCCTCCGGTACAGCTCTGCCTGCTTACTGGCAATTCCATACCTGTGCCATGTGATATGTGAGATGGTCCATTCCCTCTGCCAGGAATACCCTCACCACCCTGACACCCCATCCACCTGGCTTATTCTTACTCGTTCTTTAAAAACAATGACACCTTCTGCAGGACGTCTCTTTTTGATGAGCTTCACTTACCAAGCTTCCATCCCTCTTAGGTGTATTTGAGTAGAGGGATTATCACATGGAATCTGAATTGTCTATTCACCTGTCTCTCTTTTCTAGTACATTGGAAATGTCTTAAGGGCATTGGGCTGTATTTTATTTATCTTCGTGTATCCAGAGCTTGACTGGGACACTGGAGTTGGTAGTAGGGGAATCTATGTTAAACTGAATCAAAGTTGAGTATATTTAATATGGACTTTGGATCAATGTATTTCTAAAGTCTTCTTCAGCTCCACAGTTCTCAAATCCTTTGTCCTGGAGGTTTCTAGATATCATTTTGGATATTTGTCCCCAGATGTCTTTATGGTATGGTAAAGTAAGGCAAGTGGGGATATCGAAATTGTACGCACATTCAACTGAGTCACCAAGAGGCAAGGGATGTGTTACCTCCGCAGCAAAGTTCAAACTAGAACTCCTTTTAATGAGGCTAAGCTGATACTTCATATAAGGAGGTTTACTCTTTGTGGTTGCTCATATATTTTACGGCTGTGGTAGTCGGAATCACCTGACTCTCAGCTGTGTGTCTTTCATATGGTCCAGGGCAGCACTCGGCTCCCAGGAAACTGGGTCGCCTATGATACGATGTCACATCTGTAAGATTTGACAGTTGGGACGGAGCCGGCTGGGCGCTGCAATCAGAGGGAATTTTCTGCTGGGAGATCGTGATTTGCCGCATTTTGCATTCTCTGATGTACAATGTCTTTGATTGCCAGCACTGTCATTTCAGGTTTGACATCTTTCTATGGAAACATCTGTGGCATGCAGCATTTCTGTACCGGCAAGAAGACAGACAAGACACGGCTAATTTTTTTTAATCACATGATACAGTCTGATATATACAGTAACAGCTAGGCTGCATCTAGGCTGGAATTATTTTTCAATTTACAGCTAACAGTTGTTCATCTTGTTTTTTCTCTGGTTTTTTTTAAACTGACACTTTGTATCTATCCGCACTTCCAGGGCTCTGAGCTGAGGCCGAAAGGATGGGTATTTCTTTCTCATTTCTTCAGGGGATATGTCCTTTTAACTATGGTCCTCAGCCACACGGGAAAGCCAAAAAGGGTCGTCATGGCCCATCCTTCTCCCAGTCTTCCCTGTTCTTCTGTAAATGTCCTCCTTTTGACATCCCCTGCCATATCTGCATCACAGAATCTCCCATGTTCTTCATTTTGTTCTTGGCTGTTGCCGACGAGAGGGCAGACCTGGCTAAGAAACAGTTCTACACCAAACCTTGGAATTTTATGTTTTAACTCCCTCCCATTCCCCTTATACACAGTGACATTCACTTAATGTAATAATTACTCTTTACCAGGAATAACATCAAATGAGCCCCCCTGGGAAGAATTTCAGGCATCAGTGGTGGTTTTTGAGGAATTGTGAGTAGAAGCTCTTCCGCATTCCTGTTATAAAACTGGTCCTGCCTTTTCCCACAGTGCACGGTGTGATGACAGAGCACCCAGCTGCCTGCCTCATATTGGTTCTGGCTAATGCACTGAGTCACTGTGGACCCTGGACAAGGCGACTTACCACTCTGGCCACAGTTCTGTCAAATGTAAAATAAGGGAATGTGTATTAAATGGTATACACATTGCTCACGGCTCTAAGATTCCTACATAGCAGCGAATGAGAGTTTCTAGAACATTTCAAAAAGTTTCCCACACTTTGACATAGGGATGGTAACAAAACTAACAACAAGGCAACTCACTCTGGACGTTTATCATCATGAAGGCATCCTACTTGCTTGCCACTAAGTGAGGTATAGATACAGCAAAATACAAAATGAAAATAAAAGCAGGATATGGGTCTCGTCATGGAGTAGCAACAGTATTTTTCCCATCATCCTTTTAGATCGTTTTAATTGTTACTCATTTTTGTCCACACTTTGTTGATCACGTGACAGGATGCACCTAAAAGAAAATTGTATCTCCCCAGAAGTTTGTTTATGGCTGGTCTTTATTTTGGTTCATAGGATATGGGCCAGCTTAGACTAGACACTGCCGTCCTTACAGCTAGGTAGGGTATTGGAAGCTATGTGGCCGACTAGTGATGGCGACTCATTCTCTGACATTCCTTCCATGAAGAGGTGGGGTCGATGCCCCCAACCCTCCTATGTGAGCAGGCTCTGGAACCGCTTTGCCTAACAGAATGTGACAGAAGTGACGCAAGTTGTCTCCAGGCCTGGCCCATAAGAGACCGGCGGCTTCCACTTTCTGTCTCATAGAGCACACTTTAAGACTTGTCTTTCAAGGAAAGCCAGATCCATGGAAGAAGTTCAAGTACGGCCCCCAAGACTACCATGCTGTGAGAAGCCCAAGCCACATGAAGAGGCCTTGGAAGATGATGCACCACGTGAAAAAGGAAAGAGGCCAAGGAGCCCCAAGACACTGGATATGTGGGTGAAGAAGGCATCCTGGGCATGGATCCTTCAGCCCTGCTGTCCCAGCTGATGCCACGTGAATCAGATGATAACCATCCAGGCAAACCCTCTCCAAATGTCTGGGCAAAATAAAATGTTTGCCTTAAGGATTAAGTGTGGGATAAATTGGTATGTAGAAATAAGTACCTGGCATGAGCCATCAGGACCTGTGAGAAACGAGACAGTTGTCCTTTTTATCCAAAAGCGTCAGGGCGGTGTTAAGTGTCAGACTCTGATCTTCTCTTGTGGGGCATCACCAGTCGGCCCTGTGTCTCAGGTCTCTTTTAGTTGGAATCAAAAGGACATGATCCTTCATGAAGTCAAATATTTGCCTCTGCTAATGAAGCTGCGAGGCTTTCCATTACCAATCATTTGGAAGAGCTTAATGGATCTAAAATCCCAGGTGGTGTGTGTTTGGACAGAAATATGGATGACTTCTTTTGCTTGGTGGTGCAAAACCATGAATCAGCAGAGCACCACTTTGTTTGAGGAGAGGGTCTGGGGAGAGGAAGTAACAGAGCCAGCAACTCAGGTGGCCACAGGGAAACTTCTTCTATCCTGAGATGCCCCAACATGCACACTCTTTGGCCATGCAGACCCTCATTGCTAAACTTTGTTCTGGAGCTAGAGAAACTTCAGCCAGCTGAGCCTTTTCTACAGTTATTTGTAAAGTACTTTCTAGGTTTCTTTCCCCCGTCTATTCAATTTTCAGTAGTAAATTCTTCTAGCTGCAAGTTTGGAGGCTTTAAAAATTTTTAGATTTATTAGCTTTTCCTTTTTTGTGTTTTTTTTTTTTAATTAATAGACTTCTTTGGATACAGTTTTAGGTTTACAGAAAAAAATTGAATGCTAAGTACAGAGAGTTCCCATGGACCCCTCATCCCCAACCAATGTCCCATGTGATTAAAATCTCCCACATTTGTTACAATCAAGGGTCAATATTGATACACTGTTCCTAACTAGAGTCCAGCATTTACATTAGGGCACACTCTGTGTTATACATTCTATAGGTTTTGGAAAATGTGTGATGACAAGTATCCACCATTACAGTATCATACAGTTCCAGATTTATTGCAAAGATAGCACAGAGTTTGTGTATACCTCACACTCAGTTTTCCTCATTATAAACATCTAACATTATTATGGTACATTTGTCATGATTAATGAACCAATACTGACACTGATTAACTGAAGCCTATACTTTATTCATATTTCCTCAGTTTTTATCTAATGTCCTTTTTTTGTTCCAGGATTCCATCCAGGACCCCACATTACATTTGATTTTCATGTTGCCTTTAGCTCCTCTTGGCTGTGACAGTTTCTTAGCCTTTCTTTGTTTTCGAAAACCTTTAAAGTTTCAGGTATTTGGTAAAATGTCCCTCTCGGGATTTTTCCAATGTTTTTCTAATGATTAAACTAGGATAATATGTTTTGGGGGAGGAAAACCACCAAGGTAAAGTACCATTCTCATCATATCATGTTAAGGGTGCATACCATCAATGTGATTTATCACTGTTGATGTTAACTTTAATCATCTAGGGTGAGGTACCTTTGTCAGGTCTCTCCACTGAAAACTTACCCTTCATTTTCAACCTTTCCCTACTGTACTCTTTGGGAGAAAGTCACTGCATAGCCCACTCTAAGGAATGGAGAATTAGGCTCTACCTTTTTTTTTTCTCTCTCTCTAGCTTTATTGAAGTATAATTGACAAATAAAATTATATATATTTAAAGTGTACAACATGATGATCTGATAATGTATACTTTGTGAAATGATTACCACAATCAGGTTAAGGTGTGTTTTGTGGCTAATAATGTGGTCTATGTTTGAGAATTTCCCATATGAGCTTGAGAAGAACACATATTCTGCTATTGTTGGGTGTGGTACACAGTTTATAAATGTTGGCCAGGTCAAGTTGATTGATACTGCTGGTGAGGTAAACTATATCTTTATTGATTTCCTGACTATAATCTATCAATTACTGACATGGGTGTTAAAGTCTCCAAGTGTAATAGTGGAGTTGTCTGTTTCTCCTTCAGTCATATCAGTTTTTTGCTTCATGTATTTTGATTTTCTTTTGTTAGGTGCATATACGTCTAGGATTGTTATATCCTCTTGGAGAACTGATCCATTTATCATCATGCAGTGACACTCTTTATCCTTAACAATTTTCCTTGTTATGAAGTCTGCTTTGTTTGAAATTAATATAGCTACTCCAGTTGTCTTTTGATTAGTGTTAGCATGGTATATATTTTTCCAACTCTACTTTTAACCTACCAGAGTCCTTATATTTAAAGTAGATTTGTGTAGACAATATATACTTGGGTCCTGTTTTTTATCTGACCATCTCTATCTTTTAGTTGGTATATTTAGACCACTCATTTAAAGAGATTTTGATATATTTGGTTTAACATCAACCATGCTTGTAACAGTTTTCTATACCTAGGTATAAGAATTTTTTTTTGTTTTTGCTTTTTGATATTATTCTGCTTGATGATCTCTGAGCTTCTTAGATCTGTGGATTGGTGTATGTCATTAATTTTGGAAAATTCTCAGCTATTATTACTTTAAATATCTTTTTGTGTTCTTCTGTTTCTTTTTTCTCCTTCTAGTATTTCAATTATAGATATATTACATTGTTTGAAATTGCCCCACAGTTGTTGAATGTTCTGTCCTGTGTTTATTATTCTTTTTTCTCTTTGCATTTCAGTTTGGGAAGTTTGTATTGACCTGTCTTCAAGCTAACTTACCCTTTGCCTTGCCAAGTCAACAGTATTTCTATTTCCAGCAATTCCTTTTGATTATTTCTTAGAATTTCCCTCTCTCTGCTTATCCTATCAATCTATTCTTGCATCTGATATTGTCTACTTTTTCCATTAGATTCCTTTACATATTTATCATAGTTATTTTTAATTCCCTGTCTGATAATTCCAAACTCTATGTCATATCCGAGTCTGGTTCTGATGCTCGGTTTGTCTTTTCAGACTGTGCTTTTCTCACTTTTTTGGAAAGCCTTGTAGTCTTTTGTTAATTGATGGACATGTCCTATTAGGTAATAGGAACTAAGTAAATAGCCCTGTAGTGTGAGGACTTCTGTGACTCTAATTAGGACCTGGGCTTTGTTTAATGTTTCCTATAGCTATAGAGTCAGAAGCTTCAAGTTCTTCTCTTTTTGTTTGTTTGTTTTTGTCTTCCCTCTTGACTTAGGGCTTCTTGTAATTGCTCCTTCTCAGAGAAAGTCTGTGTCTTACAACTCTTCCAGCTGTACTTCACTGTTGTTATACTAGAGCCCAGCTAGTATGATGGCAGGTTTGGGAATGAGGAGCATTCTGTAATCTTCCAGTTACATCTCAGTCACACATTGGGCCTGTGTCTCTGGACTGTGACCTTCACGCGTGTTTTGTCCTATAGAACTTCCTCCTACTGAAGCAAGATAGGAAGCTGGGGAGGGGGGGAGCTGGTGTGGGAGGGATACCCTTCCCCCACAGCTCTGAGACAAGGCTCTGGTTAAGTCCTCCCCGGGAGGGTAGGCATTTGTTATGGAGAAAGCTCTGGGCACCTTCCCCACAGATTTCTTTTTCCCTCCCCCTGCCAGATTCACAATAGGGTCTCTATCAGATCTTTAACATGGAACATGGTGGGTTCCTGCAAGTAAAACCTATACCAATGTAAGGACCCGTGCAGATGGCAGCTCCCAGGATTTCCTCCCTCTCATGCTGTCCACACTCAGTCTCCAGAAATTCATCAAAATTGCCATGTAAGTGTTTCGAACACTCAACCAGTTAGTTCATGGCTCCCGGCTTCCACTCCAAGAAAGTCTCAGCCATGATTCTCAGCATTGCCTTTCCTCTCCAGATTTTGGGGTGGTCGATTTTCCCTGCAAATTCAGTTCTCTTATGGATCCAAGAAAAGTCTATGATTTCAGTTTGTCCAGATGTTTCCTGTAAGAATAGGAGAAACAACTTCCACACTCTTTAATGTCAGAGGTTTTGGGTTCTGCAGGTACGATATTTCTCAGGCAAAGTCAGGGTTGTGCTCTTGGGGAGAAGTTGTGCTAGGCTAAAACATGCTGCAAGTTTTTTTTTTTTAAAAAAATACTTAACTGCAGTATGCATATATGAATCTACAATGTCAACCAATACAGTGAACTTACTCACCAAACTGTACTAATAATTTATTTTAGTATTTTTCTAACATCTTCTAGAATTTTTCTAGTACTTTTCTAATACTTTAAACAGATATTATTGAGACTATTTTGGAAATTTAGTAAGTAAATCATAATTTTTATAAAAATACATGTGTGTGTATCCAATTTAAACCCTAATGTGCTCAGACAGAACATTCTTTTTTTTTTTTTTTTTTTTTTGGCTGCGTTGGGTCTTTGTTGCTGTGCGTGGGGTTTCTCTAGTTGCAGCAAGCAGAGGCTACTCTTTGTTGCAGTGCATGGGCTTCTCATTGCAGTGGCTTCTCTTGTTGCGGAGCACGGGCTCTAGGTGCACAGGCTTCAGTAGTTGCGGCACTTGGGCTCAGTAGTTGTGGCTCATGGGCATGTGGGATCTTCCTGGACCAGGGATTGAACCCGTGTCCCTTGCATTGGCAGGTGGATTCTTAACTGCTGTGCCACCAGGGAAGTCTGAACATTCTTTAAAGAGGAAGCTTTGTTACTCATCAAAGCCTGATTACAGTTTCACTTGAGAAAAACTATAGGAATCCAATAACCAAATGACATCCAGTGGGCTTCCCTGACTTTTTTAAAGGCTGCATTGTGGAAGAAGAAATAATATACTTGTACATATGGAAGGTTGCCGCCTTCTTTAACTAGTTTTGTTTCAGTTTATTGTGCCTTTAATTGCCTTTGCACTGAATACTAAAAAAAAAATGATGACATACAACAGACAATGGTAAACAATAGGTTCTTCCAATACAAAGAAAATTTATTTTTCTTTGGACCTACTTATGAGGTAGGGACTTTATTCTGTTTATGTGCATAAAAGGAGACCCTGGGAATCCTCTGTGATCCAACCATGAACATCTTGTTGACTTAACTCTCCAGGACTTCAAGCAAAGGAAGAAGTATTGACATTACTGTTTTATTTTCTATTCTACTCATTGATTTTTGGCCACTGATAAATGAGAACCTTTCATGGGTAGAGTAACTTTTAAAAATCTCTCCATGTCTCAGCAGACACAGAAATAAGAGATCGCCTGTGAGGCATAGATGTTGGGAAAGACTCCGTGAAGTGGGGGCTTCGTATACAGCCCACATCAGCGCTCTGTGTACATCCTCTGCTGATGTCCTTTCTTTATCTCCCATCCGTCACTCACTTCCAGAGTTCCCTGGTTAAACTCTCAGGCATGTGCCATCACCCAAGTGAAACGATATCTGGAATCCAACCATTTTAGATCCAGAAAAGAACCTAGAGATAAAATAGTCCTTACTCATTTCTCAAAAGCAAAAGCGAAAGCTCTGTAGTAGCTCAGAGAGGCACCCAAGTTCACACGACTGGCCAACTGCCATCACTTCCTTGCTGCCATCTTCCTTTCTTTTATAACAGCAAGCCCACCAATGGATCAGAGCATTGAGCAACTCCTGTGTGGACTTGCCTGATTCTCCAGTTTTATTTTATTGGCAAAGGGAGGGGTTTGAGGGAAGCTTGAGCCACTTTTTATTTCACGTGTTCTCAGCTAAGCTGTCCTTTGAGTCTCTGTTGTTTTTCCTTTGGGCCGTTAATTGCCATTGCACCAAACATAAAAATAACCCAGGTTCTTAACATTCCTGTTTGCAGCAAGAACACTTGATTACATGTCACTTCATTAGTCCTATGGGCAAAGACCACAGCCCTGGGCTCTGCAAGGACTTGTCCTCCCTGGGGGCTTCACTCCTTTACATGGAGAGCCAGCTTCTCCCTTGTTGATGGGCCAGGGGTAATCCTTCTGTTTATGTAACCAGCCCCCTTTCCTCTACAGAGGAGATCAGCTCTTGGGCTCTGCAGTGAGCCTGTGACCATGCTAAGTGCCCCTCATGTGGGGTCAGAGTCAGCCATCCTCTCTGTCATGATACTCCCTGGCTCCTGCCTGGGTCCGTGTCCCTCAGCTCCAATTCAGGGCTGGCTGGCCCTGTTTACTGCATTTGGAATCTTTCTCCTTACAGGTTTGGTTCTGTCCAGCTTTTATCCTGGGAATGTTTGCTCTCCACACTCAATACTCTCTCCAATTCAGTCAATATTTGTTTTCTGCATCAGCACTCTTCCTTTCTAAGTGTTTACCTGATGGCAGTATTTTTCTTTCTTGCTCACTTTCACTTCCTTTTAATTCTCTCACTGTTGAATTTCTTTTAAAAGTAGCTTTGGAATAAAAGAAGGGCAAATTAGGGGTATGGGATCAAGAGATGTCTACCACTGTGTATAAAATGGATAAGCAACAAGGAATATATTGTATAGCACAGGGAATGATAGCCATTATCTTATAATAACTTTTAATGGAGGATAATCTATAAAAATATGGAATCACTATGCTGTATACGTGAAACTAATATAATATGGTAAATCAACTACACTTCAACAAAAAATTGTATCTCCCTAGGTCCCTGCAGCTGGCCCCTGACTCCTAATCCTCCTTTCTTCCTATGAACAATGGTCTCCACATTTTCCACGGTTACCTTTGAGCACAAAATAGCAAACTCTGTGACATGCATGTCTTTTTCTGGATAAGGCTTTCTAATGAATTTTGCCTACTGGTGAAGATAGAGTCTGCCTAAAAAGCAACAGACAAAATGATGAGGATGTCACCGAGCAATAAATACCCCTAAATTCATCAGCTTCAAAGAAATTTTACCCACTCTGACAAAGGGTAAGCAATGCATCTGGAATCAATGACTTGGGAACTTTCCTGCCTCTGACATCAATAAAAAATGACTCAGAGACTTCATACCCTCTGCCTGGAAGGCTCTTCCTTTTACTTATAGCCTCACTAATTCCTGCTTATACTTCAAGTCATGAATTAATATCACTTCTTTGGAGAAGCATTCCCTCACCCTCCAGTCTAAATTGTATACTTTTATTTGATCCTCAAGTCTACAGCCCAGACCTCTCCTTTGAACCACAGATTTTGGTGTCCACCTACTTGGAATCGCCAATGGATGTCCAATTTAAGGCATCTTAAACCTAACAAATACAAACTGAACTTTTCATTTTTCCCCTCAAACCTTTTTACCCCTGGGGTTCCCCATTTCAGTAAATGCCACCAGAAGTTACTTAGTTACTCAAATCAAAAGCTTTAGAGTTATCTGTCTTAGGTTGGGTTCCTTAAAAGCAGAGCCTGAGTTGGAGATTCTTGTGTACGTGACGTACTGTGAGAAAGCTCATAGGAAAAAAACCTGTAAAGGTGTAAGGGAAGCTGTAAGGGCAGGAGAAGATGCCTGGCAGATGTGGGTTCTGCTGGCATCTAGCCTGATGCCACGGGGAGCTTGGAGCACGAATGGCAACAGCGTTGGCCACTGTGAGGCAAGGAGCTGGCCTTTGTTATTCCACTGTCAGTGAGTCATTGGTTACAAGCTTTCCCCTCCTACCCCAATATTTCCACTGCCTGAGGTGAATTCTCCAGAGAAGGAGGCAGCTAAGAGCTCAGCTGGGGGATGGGTGCACTGACCTGGTGGAGGGGTTTGCGTGGAGCACTGACAGAGTTTACTATACCATCCTGGATTCCTTTATTCCTCTCGCAGAACTGCTTCCTCCACACTCAGTCAACAAATTCTGACAGCTCGACCTCCAAATGATATCCCAACACAAACTTTGTCTCACTATTCAATCAACATCACCTTAGCCCATGCCACCATCCCTCACCTAGGCTACCATAAGTAGGTGAACTCCCTCCCACAAGAAGTAGGAAATAAAAGAATTAAGGTTGCTTTCTCAGGGATATGCTCTTAGACCAAGACATGGACAATCAGAAAAAAAAAGTGGAAAGTTGCATTTATAGGAGTAGAAAGGCTCCCCTCAGCAAACCTAGACTGGTAAGACTGAGTGGACAGGCAATACCCAAAGAAAATATCCCAGCCAAGGGAGCAGTTGGCCAGCCGGGGAAGCTACAGCAGGAGGAGTGGCAAAGAGAAGCACTGGGAGAGAGCCCGGAAGCCTCAGTCCGTGGATATCATAACTCATGTGCCTTTGACAAGACCAGTCCCATTTTAACCTGCTGCCCCTCAAGTCATCCACCCAAATCCCTCACTCCTGTGTTCTGATTCCATGCTCACCAGGTGTATAGAGGCAAAAAGAATCTGAGGGGTCCTATAGCAATGACATTTTCTTCTCATTATAAATAATAAATGGGCATTCCAGTTTTTTTTTTTAAACATCTTTATGGAAGAACAATTGCTTTACAATGGTGTGCTAGCTTCTGCCCCATAACAAAGTGAATCAGTTATACATATACATATGTTCCCATATCTGTTCCCTCTTGCATCTCCCTCCCTCCCACCCTCCCCATCCCACCCCTCTAGGTGGTCACAAAGCACCGAGCTGATCTCCCTGTGCCATGCGGCTGCTTCCCACTAGCTATCTATTTTACATTTGGTAGTGTATATATGTCCATGCCACTCTCTCACCCTGTCACATCTCACCCCTCCCCCTTCCCATATCCTCAAGTCCATTCTCCAGTAGGTCTGTGTCTTTATTCCTGTCTTGCCACTAGGTTCTTCATGACCTTTTTTTTTTCCCCTTAGATTCCATATATATGTTAGCATACTGTATTTGTTTTTCTCATTCTGACTTACTTCACTCTGTATGACAGACTCTAACTCCATCCACCTCATTACAAATACCTCCATTTCATTTCTTTTTATGGCTGAGTAATATTCCATTGTATATATGTGCCACATCTTCTTTATCCATTCATCCGATGATGGACACTTAGGTTGCTTCCATGTCCTGGCTACTGTAAATAGAGCTGCAATGAACATTTTGGTACATGACTCTTTTTGAACTATGGTTTTCTCAGGGTATATGCCCAGTAGTGGGATTGCTGGGTCGTATGGTAGTTCTATTTATAGTTTTTTAAGGAACCTCCATACTGTTCTCCACAGTGGCCGTATCAATTTACATTCCCACCAACAGTGCAAGAGTGTTCCCTTTCCTCCACACCCTCTCCAGCATTTATTGTTTCTAGATTTTTTTTTTTTTTAACAACTTTGCAGTTTTTTTTTTAAAATTATTTATTTATTTATGGCTGTGTTGGGTCTTCGTTTCTGTGTGAGGGCTTTCTCTAATTGCGGCAAGCGGGGGCCACTCTTCATTGCGGTGCGCGGGCCCCTCACCATCGCGGCCTCTCCTGCCGCGGAGCACAGGCCCCAGACGCGCAGGCTCAGCAATTGTGGCTCACGGGCCCAGCTGCTCCGCGGCATGTGGGATCCTCCCAGACCAGGGCTCGAACCCGCGTCCCCTGCATTGGCAGGCAGACTCTCAACCACTGCGCCACCAGGGAAGCCCCTGTTTCTAGATTTTTTGATGATGGCCATTCTGACCGGTGTGAGATGATATCTCATTGTAGTTTTGATTTGCATTTCTCTAATGATTAATGATGTTGAGCATTCTTTCATGTGTCTGTTGGCAATCTGTATATCTTCTTTGGAGAAATGTCTATTTAGGTCTTCTGCCCATTTTTGGATTGGGTTGTTCGTTTTTTTGTTATTGAGCTGCATGAGCTGCTTGTAAATCTTGGAGATTAATCCTTTGTCAGTTGCTTCATTTGCAAATATATTCTCCCATTCTGATGGTTGTCTTTTGGTCTTGTTTATGGTTTCCTTTGCTGTGCAAAAGCTTTTAAGTTTCATTAGGTCCCATTTGTTTATTTGTGTTTTTATTTCCATTTCTCTAGAAGCTGGGTCAAAAAAAATCTTGCTGTGATTTATGTCATAGAGTGTTCTGCCTGTGTTTTCCTCTAAGAGTTTGATAGTGTCTGGCCTTACACTTAGGTCTTTAATCCATTTTGAGTTTATTTTTGTGTATGGTGTCAGGGAGTGTTCTAATTTCATACTTTTACATGTATCTGTCCAATTTTCCCAGCACCACTTATTGAAGAGGCTGTCTTTTCTCCACTGTATATGCTTGCCTCCTTTATCAAAGATAAGGTGACCATATGTGCATGGGTTTATCTCTGGGCTTTCTATCCTGTTCCATTGATCTATATTTCTGTTTTTGTGCCGGTACCAAACTGTCTTGATTACTGTAGCTTTGTAATATAGTCTGAAGTCAGGGAGCCTGATTCCTCCAGCTCCATTTTTCATTCTCAAGATTGCTTTGGCTATTTGGGGTCTTTTGTGTTTCCATACACATTGTGAATTTTTTTGTTCTAGTTCTGTGAAAAATGCCCTTGGTAGTTTGATAGGGACTGCACTGAATCTGTAGATTGCTTTGGGTAGTAGAGTCATTTTCACAATGTTGATTCTTCCAATCCAAGAACATGGTATATCTCTCCATCTATTTGATTTGTATCATCTTTAATTTCTTTCATCAGTGTCTTATAATTTTCTGCATACAGGTCTTTTGTCTCCTTAGGTAGGTTTATTCCTAGATATTTTATTCTTTTTGTTGCAATGGTAAACGGGAGTGTTTTCTTAATTTCACTTTCAGATTTTTCGTCATTAGTGTATAGAAATGCAAGAGATTTCTGTGCATTAATTTTGTATCCTGCTACTTTACCAAATTCATTGATTAGCTCTAGTAGTTTTCTGGTAGCATCTTTAGGATTCTCTATGTATAGTATCATGTCATCTGCAAACAGTGACAGCTTTACTTCTTTTCCGATTTGGATTCCTTTTATTTCTTTTTCTTCTCTGATTGCTGTGGCTAACACTTCCAAAACTATGTTGAATAATAGTGGTGAGAGTGGGCAACCTTGTCTTGTTCCTGATCTTAGTGGAAATGGTTTCAGTGTTTCACCATTGAGGACAATGTTGGCTGTGGGTTTGTCATATATGGCCTTTATTATGTTGAGGAAAGTTCCCTCTATGCCTACTTTCTGCAGGGCTTTTATCATAAATGGGTGTTGAATTTTGTCAAAAGCTTTCTCTGCATCTATTGAGATGATCATATGGTTTTTCTCCGTCAATTTGTTAATATGGTGTATCATGTTGATTGATTTGCGTATATTGAAGAATCCTTGCATTCCTGGGATGAACCCCACTTGATCGTGGTGTATGATCCTTTTAATGTGCTGTTGGATTCTGTTTGCTAGTATTTTGTTGAGGATTTTTGCATCTATGTTCATCAGTGATATTGGCCTGTAGTTTTCTTTCTTTGTGACATCTTTGTCTGGTTTTGGTATCAGGGTGATGGTGGCCTTGTAGAATGAGTTTGGGAGTGTTCCTCGCTCTGCAATATTTTGGAAGAGTTTGAGAAGGATAGGTGTTAGCTCTTCTCTAAATGTTTGATAGAATTCTCCTGTGAAGCCATCTGGTCCTGGGCTTTTGTTTGTTGGAAGATTTTTAATCACAGTTTCAATTTCAGTGCTTGTGATTGGTCTGTTTTTATTTTCTATTTCTTCCTGGTTCAGTCTTGGAAGGTTGTGCATTTCTAAGAATCTGTCCATTTCTTCCAGGTTGTCCATTTTATTGGCATAGAGTTGCTTGTAGTAATCTCTCATGATCGTTTGTATTTCTGCAGTGTCAGTGGTTACTTCTTTTTCATTTCTAATTCTGTTGATTTGAGTCTTCTCCCTTTTTCTCTTGATGAGTCTGGCTAATGGTTTATCAATTTCGTTTATCTTCTCAAAGAACCAGCTTTTAGTTTCATTGATTTTTGCTGTTGTTTCCTTCATTTCTTTTTCATTTATTTCTGATCTGATCTTTATGATTTCTTTCCTTCTGCTAGCTTTGGGGTTTTTTTGTTCTTCTTTCTCTAATTGCTTCAGGTGCAAGGTTAGGTTGTTTATTCGAGATGTTTCCTGTTTCTTGAGGTAGGCTTGTATTGCTATAAACTTCCCTCTTAGCACTGCTTTTGCTGCATCCCATAGGTTTTGGGTCGTCGTGTCTCCATTGTCATTTGTTTCTAGGTATTTTTTGAATTCCCCTTTGATTTCTTCAGTGATCACTTCGTTATTAAGTAGTGTATTGTGTAGCCTCCATGTGTTTGTATTTTTTACAGATCTTTTCCTGTAATTGATATCTAGTCTCATAGCGTTGTGGTCGGAAAAGATACTTGATACGATTTCAATTTTCTTAAATTTACCAAGGCTTGATTTGTGACCCAAGATATGATCTATCCTGGAGAATGTTCCATGAGCACTTGAGAAAAATGTGTATTCTGTTGTTTTGGGGTGGAATGTCCTATAAATATCAATTAAGTCCATCTTGTTTAATGTATCATTTAAAGCTTGTGTTTCCTTATTTATTTTCATTTTGGATGATCTGTCCATTGGTGAAAGTGGGGTGTTAAAGTCCCCTAGTATGATTGTGTTGCTGTCGATTTCCCCTTTTATGGCTGTTAGTATTTGCCTTATGTATTGAGGTGCTCCTATGTTGGGTGCATAAATATTTACAATTGTTATACCTTCCTCTTGGATCGATCCCTTGATCATTATATAGTGTCCTTCTTTGTCTCTTGTAATAGTCTTTATTTTAAAGTCTATTTTGTCTGATATGAGAATTGCTACTCCAGCTTTCTTTTGATTTCCATTTGCATGGAATATCTTTTTCCATCCCCTCACTTTCAGATGTATGTGTCTCTAGGTCTGAAGTGGGTCTCTTGTAGACAGCATATATGTGGGTCTTGTTTTTGTATCCATTCATCCAATCTGTGTCTTTTGGTGGGAGCATTTAATCCATTTACATTTAAGGTAATTATCGATATGTATGTTCCTATTCCCATTTTCTTAAATGTTTTGGGTTTGTTATTGTAGGTGTTTTCCTTCTCTTGTGTTTCTTCCCTAGAGAAGTTCCTTTAGCATTTGTTGTAAAGCTGGTTTGGTGTTGCTGAACTCTCTCAGCTTTTGCTTGTCTGTAAAGGTTTTAATTTCTCCATCAAATCTGAATGAGATCCTTGCTGGGTAGATTAATCTTGGTTGTAGGTTTTTCTCCTTCATCACTTTAAATATATCCTGCCATTCCCTTCTGGCTTGCAGAGTTTCTGCTGAAAGATCAGCTGTTAACCTTATGGGAATTCCCTTGTGTGTTATTTGTTGTTTTTCCCTTGCTGCTTTTAATATGTTTTCTTTATATTTAATTTTTGACAGTTTGATTAATATGTGTCTTGGCGTGTTTCTCCTTGGGTTTATCCTGTATGGGACTCTCTGTGCTTCCAGGACTTGATTAACTATTTCCTTTCCCATATTAGGGAAGTTTTCAACTCTAATCTCTTCAAATATTTTCTGAGCCCCTTTCTTTTTCTCTTCTTCTTCTGGGACCCCTATAATTCGAATGTTGGTGCATTTAATGTTGTCCCAGAGGTCTCTGAGACTGTCCTCAGTTCTTTTCATTCTTTTTTCTTTATCCTGCTCTGCAGTAGTTATTTCCACCATTTTATCTTCCAGGTCACTTATCCGTTCTTCTGCCTCAGTTATTCTGCTATTGATCCCATCTAGAGTATTTTTAATTTCATTTATTGTGTTTTTCATCGTTGCTTGGTTCCTCTTTAGTTCTTCTACGTCCTTGTTAAATGTTTCTTGCATTTTGTCTATTCTATTTCCAAGATTTTGGATCATCCTTACTATCATTATTCTGAATTCTTTTTCAGGTAGACTACCTATTTCCTCTTCATTTGTTAGGTCTGGTGTGTTTTGACCCTGCTCCTTCATCTGCTGTGTGTTTTTCTGTCGTCTCATTTTGCTTATTTTACTGTGTTTGGGGTCTCCTTTTCACAGGCTGCAGGTTCGTAGTTCCTGTTGTTTTAGGTATCTGTCCCCAGTGGCTAAGGTTGATTCAGTGGGTGGTGTAGGCTTCCTGGTGGAGGGAACTAGTGCCTGAGTTCTGGTGGATGAGGCTGGATCTTGTCTTTCTGGTAAGCACGTCCACGACTGGTGGTGTATTTTGGGGTGTCTGTGGCCTTATTATGATTTTAGGCAGCCTCTCTGCTAATGGATGGGGCTGTGTTCCTGTCTTGCTAGTTGTTTGGCATAGGGTGTCCAGCACTGTAGCTTGCTGGTCGTTGAGTGAAGCTGGGTCTTGATGTTGAGATGGAGATCTCTGAGAGATTTTCGCCGTTTGGTATTATGTGGAGCTGGGAGGTCTCTTGTGGACCAGTGTCCTGAAGTTGGCTCTCCCACCTCAGAGGCACAGCCCTGATACCTGGCTGGAGCACCAAGAGCCTTTCATACACACGGCTTTTCCGTGGAGCAGAGGGGCTAGTGCCCAGAGGCTCACTGCCCTGCCAAGCCATGGAGGGCTGCTGTCGGGATGGAGCACGCTGAGGATTACGCGTCCCTGTCTCTGCGACCAGACCTTTTGGCAGCTCGGACCAACTGTCGGCATTCCAGTCTTATTCGTCAGTATTTTGATATAAGAAGCCACCAAGTGATGGATTTTCCAGTTTTGAGAGCCAACCCCGAACTGTGGCAAATTCCGCAGGATGTACAGCAGGTTTTATTTTCCGTAAATGGCCACAGCAAGAGCTCCGGTTCCACAGGGTCTTCCAGAGCTTCGCCACACCCCCATCAAGAAGTGGGAGTCCATCTCCCCTCCTCTTGACTCTGTGTGGTTGTTTGTTACTGCTTTCATAGATACTCGAGTGTTGTAAAAGTGATGCTGTGTAACTTCCAAAGCTACATCATAGAAAGCAATATGGCTTCCACCTGGCCCTTGCTCTTTTGGGATACTCACCTTTTTGCCACCACGTTGTAAGGAAGTACAGGCCTCTGGGCAAGGCCATCTGCAGGAGTTCTGGACAACAGCTCCAGCTACGGTCCCAGCCACTAGCCAATGTCACCACCAGTCATGTGAGTAGACGAACCTTCAGATGATTCTAGCCCTGGGCTTTCAGCCTCCCCAGCTGATGATGTGTAGGGCAGAGGTGAGCCGTGCTCACCTAGCCATAGCCAGATTGCAGGTTCATGAGAAAAATAAATGCTGGGGTGCTTTTTTAAAGCCACTAAGTTTTGGGGTGGCTACTTACATGACAATAGGTAATCAGAGAAAAGGAAACTTGCCTAAAATTGGCAGGTCAGCCTAATATTGCCATAATCATACCTGCTCAGAGCCAGTCTTATATGTTGGTGATTTGGGATGACTCTACTCATTCCTGTGGCTCCCCAGCCCATTTCTGAAAGGTTACAGCTTTGTCTGAGTCCTTTCCTCATGTTCTTTTTGAATTATTGTACTTTATCATGGGCACAACTTTTCCATCTACCCTCACTCCCTTGATGATTTCACTTAGTTGCTTAGCTTTAGTAAAATTATTTATGCTGCAGACTGTAACGCTTTACCTCCAGCCTGGACCTCACCCAGCACTCTACATCACACTGCTCACTTGATCTCTACACTTGGATGAATAATAGGCACCTCAAACTTAATGCTCAAATCTGGCCTCCTGGTCTCCGACTCCCTCAAAAGTGTTCCTCCCAGGCTTTCTCATCTCAGTAAATGGTAATTCTGAATTTCCAGTTTGCTCAGATTGAAAATCAGAGAGATTGAGGGGGTGGTGGTGGTGAGAGACGAGAAATATTTATTATAAGGAATTGGCTTCTGTGATTATGAAGACAGGCAAGCCCCAAGATCTGCAGGGTGAGTCACCAAGCTGGAGACCCAGGGGAGGTGATAGTGTAGTTCCCGTCCAAAGACCAGCAGGCTTGAGACCCAGAAAGAGCCAGTGTCTCAGTTTGAGACTGAAGGCAGGAAAAATTCTGTCGTACTCAGGGGAGGCTCCACTTTTTTGTTCTATTTAGGCCTTCAACTGATTGGAATGAGGCCCACCACATCAGGGAGGGCAATCTGCTTCACTCAGTCTATGACTTAAATATTAATCTCATCCAGAAACACGCAGAAAAATGTCTGACCAAATATCTGGGGTCATTCAAAAGCATCCTTTCTGTCAGTATCACTAAGAAGCAAACCTCAGGTTTAGGAAGGTGTGAGCTCTGGGGTCAGTACCTAACCTTCTAGGAGCATGAAAAAAGTGCTACAATGTGTTCTGGGAGAGAAACCTCTCCTCCCACAAGCCTCCAGAATGAGAATTTGGGGCAGCCTCCCATTTGCTACACTGTATGCTTTCCTAAGAAATGAGAGCACCAGGGAAGAAGCCAGCTCTGGAACTAATAATAAGACCCAGTTAGCATTTAATTTACACACATGCTGATTTATTCTATAATTGCACTTGCTGGAGAGGTATGTTTTTCCCTTCCCGAGCCCCCAGTGACCCAAAGGGTAATTACAGAAACGTCCCAGCTCTGCTCATAACATGGAGGCATTACAGTTCTTGAAATGACTTAACCTGCAGTGCCATCGAGCGCCCCCTGAAGAGAACTGGGAGCGAGAAACCCACCTCACTGAGCGGAATACTCCCCTTTACTCATGTATAGGAACCTACTTCAATTACCTTCTTGCTCTTCTCTGTGTAAGAAGGTACCCAGGAGACTGGAAAACAGTCGTTTAAAGAGCCTGATGATAAACACTGTCAAAGAAAGCCCTTTGGAAAATAGTTACATGGTGTTCTTTGAAGCCACGTTTCAAGGGATTTTATGCTAGTTGATGAATCTAGGTTGTCAGGCTATGGAATTTAGAGCGTGCACGCGCGCGCGCGCGCACACACACACACACACACACACACACACACACACACACACAGAGTTATCAATTCTATGAAGCCCAGTGCCTGGAATGGCCTGTGATGAATGCTGACACACTATAAGAAAGGAGATGAGAGAGGACCCACGAATGACTAAACGAGCATTTCACTAGTCAAAGCCCTGCTGGTGGCCTGGCAGCACTCAAAGTCCCACTCTGTTGTGAGGCAAAGAAGACCAAGACCACTGAAGGGTTTCTTCCACTGTACCCCTCACCCCTCTTCCCATACTGGCTTCCCATCCCAGGTTTGGCCTCTTGACCTTCCCTGACCTTGACTTCTGGACCAAGTCTTCACAGGCGATGAGACACCCTTCTGTGAAGTTAGGTAGATGTCCCCCAGGTAGATGAATGGAAAAACATTTCCAACCAAACCACCAACAACACAAAGGGTGGGACCAGGAAGGAGTCGCATGTCTGGGAACTCATGTATTATGGCTCAACCCTAAAAGAGAAAGACGGGTAAGTAGGCATAATCCACCTCAAGGAGAAATTCGCAGTCGGGCAGGAGTTTGAATTTAAATAGCTATGGAAGTGCTTGGTCAGGGCAGGGACACATCCCCTGAGGTTTTTAAGGAGGCTCATTCAGGCAGCAGTGTAGATGATGACTTGAGGGAACAGTAATAGAGGCGAGAAGACTGGACAGAGGCTGTTGAGGTTTGACGGTCCATGTTGGAGGGTAAGTGCCAGCACATAGCATGGGGGAAGAGGCAGACCACAGACACATTTGTTGGGTAGAACTGGCAGGAGGAAAGGATGTTAGGGGTCACGTCATTGTGACTAGAGATGGTGCTGGGGCTGGAGCCCAGAAAGCCAGTTTCCTGGGCCCTTTCCTCATCTCCCAGGACCATTTCCAGCAGTGAGTATGTTATGGGCGCTCAATAATTACTTGTTAACTCAATTGATCTGATAGTCATCTCTCATCTCAACAATTCTCTGGAAGAGGTAGTAAAATGATGAAATAGCAAATAATGTAACTTGGGTAGGTCTCATAAATTTTCTGATTCTGTGTTTCTGTGAGTATAAAATGCGTGGGCTGGACAGAGATCTGGCTAACCGTCTCCAACTCTCATACGCCAAGTCAGCCAGTTCTCAGGTGCTGAGCTGGCAACCACCTTCTGGGGGAATGTTGGCAGAAATCTTGAGAGACGATCAGACTGTAAGAGGATCTTCCAGGTCCCCTCCAAACCCAGAGCTAAGCAAGAGATTGCTGCATTTATTGATTTGTGTTATTTACAGGCACTGAAACAGTCATCTTTCTGCACTTCCCTTTAATGGAGGAAATAAAATGATCTCTATTGAGGGAGTGGGGTGGGGGTCCCATGTTGCCAAGGTAGGCTTACTAGTGGTATAAAATTGTGTTTTTATTTAAAGCGAGTTTCCAGTTGGCTGGATTGATGCTGCCTTTGATACCTACTCAGTGCTTTGAATACAACCTGATTCTTGTGGCTTTGTTTTCTCCAGGCCCTGAGAGGGGATCCCTGGACTGCTGATAAAAAGCCATTCAGCAACAGTCTGCCAGTGTTTCACGATAACATTCTCTTGACTGATTCATCAGGGCTGCCTGTGCAGGTGGGAGACTGGCTGGGTCTCCCCAGACAGGTGCTGCCAGCTATGGCCTTGAGCCTTCAGAAACTTGAGCAGAGAACCTGAAGGGAGGGCAGGAAGGTGCCCAGTGCGAGCTTGTCCCAGACTTCACCCCTGTTCAAGTCACTTGCCTGTGTTGTGCTCTGGTGCCCTAGCACACTGTTTTCCCTTGTCAGTTCCGTGAAGTGAGTAGGAGGCTATATGGTGAACACAGTGTGCTCCTGGTATAAAAAGGAAAGAAAGGAGAGATTCTGTATAGTTCTGCAGCAACCCTTGATTACTGTGAGAGGGGGAGGCAGGAATCACGTATAAGGGAGTATTCAGGGCTGGAATTTCCTTGGTGGAAGTGCTGGCAGGAAAAGACCCCTGGATTCAGAAGCTTGGTTGCTAATCTTATAGCTTCCTCATCTATGAAATCATGGCAAGGAGTTATCTAATCTCTACTGCCTCTTGGGTCTGGGATTCCTAGAAATACACCCCGAATAGTTAATGCTAGTTGTTCTTGATCAGTGAGGTTATCGGGTAGAAGCCAAAGGAGAAACATCAGTGCTGTCAGATCCTTCCAGCTACAGGCGTGGATAAGAACTGTCCAAGGTGCTAAGGAGGTAGAGGGATAAGAATAGTCTTTCATGCAAACTAGGAAACTTCTGAAAATGAACGAGAGGGCTCTTAATGTTTCCACCAGGACAACAGACTTAACCTGGGACAAATGGTCATCTCAAGAGAGCAGCACCCCTTGGGTAAGGTTACCCAGATAAGTGCTTCACTGTTACTCCTCTTCTTGCTTCCTGTGACTGCATTCTTTCTACCCCTCTGACCACATGCACTGAATTAATCCTATGGCTCTCATTAGTCTACCATTTATCAAGGACCTAGTATCAAACCATCTGTGTGGTAAATTGTTGCAGTAACAGCTCCCTTATCCATGGCCTTGGGTGTCCCCTCCCACACTGACTCTGAGCTTGGCCATGTGACTTACTTTGGCCAGTGGAACATTAGCAAGCATACTGCAGAAGATTGAAAAATGCTTGCACATTAGGGCACGATCTCTTGTCACTTTTAGAACTTTGCAGTGGTGATGTGTGTAACCCCAGGTTAGCCTGCTGAATGATGAGAGACCACAAAGAACAGAAAAGAGCCATTCCAAATGAGGCTACCCTAGACCAGTCAATTTAGCTAAATCAACAATTTAGCTGTTGATTGCAGACACATGAGTAAGCCCATCTGAGGCCAGAATATACTTTTGGCTAAGCCTATCCTGAATTTCCAACCTACAGAATCATGAGCTAAATAAATGGTTTTTTGTTTTAGGCCAACAAGTTTGGAGTGTTTGTTACACAACAAAAGCTCACTGATATACCTTGTGTTGTTTTAGGAACTAGAGAGATGCTCCACAAATATAGCATTCAGTACTGTACCTGGAATATACTAAATATTCCACAGAGGGTAGCCATTACTATCCCGTTGGGTGACAAAGTACTAAAGAAGTAAGAGTGATGTCTGTGTCCTCAAAGACTTTCCTGCACTCTGATGCTGTGAGTAAACTTGCTCATATGAAATGATAAGAGAATAATTCAAAGCACTGTGTCTTTGAGAACAAAAGTACTTGTTACTAATATTTGAATATTCTCATGAAGGTTGGTTCAGTTTGTACCTGAAGAGTAGAAATGATGATTACATTGAGAACCTTGTTCTGACCCCTAAGATGAGGTGGGTGAGTTTGATTTCTTGTTACCAAGGTAACCTCTTTCAAGAAGCCTTGAGAGGAGAATTACTCTGTGTGAAGACTTGCTTTGCATCGCACACCAATGTAGTTCACAGACAACGTAATACATTCACGTAAGAACAACAGGTGCTTGTGGAATCACCTTGATTTTATGGAATGCAACTATTTAAAGTTTAAACATATATCTGTGAAAGATTCAATAAGCATTAGTTTAAAAGTGTCCCACTCATCTCAATATATGAGAGGATTTTAGTATAAAGATTTAAAAATATAAATTTGTTCAGTTCCCCCACTTTACAAATAATGAAATTGAGGCCCAGAAAATTTAAGCCATAAGCTCAACATCTCAGAGCACATTAATGGCAGAACTGGGATAAAAAATTGGGTTTCCGGACTCCTAGTCTAATGCTCTTCTCATCATTTTGTATATTTTGTACAACTGTCAGTGAGGCAGAATGTATTTTAATATAATATTATTTTTAATTCTTTAAGGCAGCAATTAATAATTGACAATTCAAAACTACAGCAAAACACAAATTAGACTAAAATATCATATGGTCCTTCCATTCAGAAATAATCATGGTTAATTTTTCATATGTTGCCTTATAATCACCTTTCTACAAACATGTAATGTATTTTTTTTTAATTTTTAAATACACTTTATTTTTTTAGAGCAGTTTTAGGTTCACAGCAGATTAAAATGAAAGTATAGAGATTTCACATATACTTTTTTTAAATTTAAATTTAATTTTTATTTTTTTTTATACAGCAGGTTCTTATTAGTCATCAATTTTATACACATCAGTGTATACATGTCAATCCCAATCGCCCAATTCATCACACCCCCCCCACACCCCCCCGCCCCGTGGCTTTCCCCCCTTGGCGTCCATACGTTTGTTCTCTACATCTGTGTCTCAATTTCTGCCCTGCAAACCGGTTCATCTCTACCATTTTTCTAGGTTCCACATGTATGCATTAATATACGATATTTGTTTTTCTTTTTCTGACTTACTTCACTCTGTATGACAGTCTCTAGATCCATCCACGTCTCAACAAATGACCCAATTTCATTCCTTTATATGGCTGAGTAATATTCCATGGTATATATGTACCACATCTTCTTTATCCATTCATCTGTCGATGGGCATTTAGGTTGCTTCCATGACCTGGCTATTGTAAATAGTGCTGCCATGAACATTGGGGTGCATGTGTCTTTTTGAATTATGGTTTTCTCTGGGTACATGCCCAGTAGTGTGATTGCTGGATCATATGGTAATTCTATTTTTAGTTTTTTTTTTTTTTTTTTAAATACTTTTTTGTTAATTTATTTATTTATTTATTTTTGGCTGTGTTGGGTCTTCATTTCTGTGCAAGGGCTTTCTCTAGTTGCAACAAGCGGGGGCCACTCTTCATCGCGGTGCGCAGGCCTCTCACTATCTCGGCCTCTCTTGTTGCGGAGCACAGGCTCCAGACGCGCAGGCTCAGTAGTTGTGGCTCACGGGCCTAGTTGCTCCGCGGCATGTGGGATCTTCCCAGACCAGGGCTCGAACCCGTGTCCCCTGCATTGGCAGGCAGACTCTCAACCACTGCGCCACCAGGGAAGGCCTATTTTTAGTTTTTTAAGGAACAGCCATACTGTTCTCCATAGTGGCTGTATCAATTTACATTCCCACCAACAGTGCAAGAGGGTTCCCTTTTCTCCACACCCTCTCCAGCATTTGTTGTTTGTAGATTTTCTGATGATGCCCATTCTAACTGGTGTGAGGTGATACCTCATTGTAGTTTTGATTTGCGTTTCTCTAATGATTAGTGATGTTGAGCAGCTTTTCATGTGCTTCTTGGCCATCTGTATGTCTTCTTTGGAGAAATGTCTATTTAGGTCTTCTGCCCATTTTTGGATTGGGTTGTTTGTTTTTTTAATATTGAGCTGCATGAGCTGTTTATATATTTTGGAGATTAATCCTTTGTCCGTTGATTCGTTTGCAAATATTTTCTCCCATTCTGAGGGTTGTCTTTTCGTCTTGTTTATGGTTTCATTTGCTGTGCAAAAGCTTTGAAGTTTCATTAGGTCCCATTTGTTTATTTTTGTTTTTATTTCCATTACTCTAGGAGGTGGATCAAAAAAGATCTTGCTGTGATTTATGTCAGACAGTGTTCTTCCTATGTATTCCTCTAAGAGTTTTATAGTGTCCGGTCTTACATTTAGGTCTCTAATCCATTTTGAGTTTATTTTTGTGTATGGTGTTAGGGAGTGTTCTAATTTCATTCTTTTACATGTAGCTGTCCAGTTTTCCCAGCACCACTTATTGAAGAGACTGTCTTTTCTCCATTGTATATCCTTGCCTCTTTTGTCGTAGATTAGTTGACCATAGGTACATGGGTTTATCTCTGGGCTTTCTATCTTGTTCCATTGATCTATGTTTCTGTTTTTGTGCCAGTACCATATTGTCTTGATTACTGTAGGTTTGTAATATAGTCTGAGGTCAGGGAGTCTGATTCCTCCAGCTCCGTTTTTTTTCCCTCAAGACTGCTTTTGTTATTCGGGGTCTTTTGTGTCTCCATACAAATTTTAAGATTTTTTTTGTTTCTTGAGGTAGGCTTGTATAGCTATAAACTTCCCTCTTAGAACTACTTTTGCTGCATCCCATAGGTTTTGGATTGTCGTGTTTTCATTGTCATTTGTCCCTAGGTATTTTTTGACTTCCTCTTTGACTTCTTCAGTGATCACTTGGTTATTTAGTAACGTATTGTTTAGCGTCCATGTGTTTGTGTTTTTTACGTTTTTTTCCCCTGTAATTCATTTCTAATCTCATAGCGTTGTGGTCAGAAAAGATGCTTGATATGATTTCAATTTTCTTAAATTTACTGAGGCTTGATTTGTGACCCAAGATGTGATCTATCCTGGAGAATGTTCCGTGCGCACTTGAGAAGAAAGTGTAATCTGCTGTTTTTGGATGGAATATCCTATAAATATCAATTAAATTTATCTGGTCTATTGTGTCATTTAAAGTTTCTGTTTCCTTATTTATTTTCATTTTGGATGATCTGTCCATTGGTGTAAGTGAAGTGTTAAAGTCCCCCACTATTACTGTGTTACTGTCGATTTCCTCTTTTTTAGCTGTTAGCAGTTGCCTTATGTATTGAGGTGCTCCTATGTTGGGTGCATATATATTTATAATTGTTATATCTTCTTCTTGGGTTGATCCCTTGATCATTATGTAGTGTCCTTCCTTGTCTCTTGTAACATTCTTTATTTTAAAGTCTATTTTATCTGATATGAGTATTGCTACTCCAGCTTTCTTTTGATTTCCATTTGCATGGAATATCTCTTTTCAGCCCCTCACTTTCAGTCTGTATGTGTCCCTACGTCTGAAGTGGGTCTCTTGTAGACAGCATATATATGGATCTTGTTTTTGTAGCCATTCAGTAAGCCTGTGTCTTTTGGTTGGTGCATTTAATACATTCACGTTTAAGGTAATTATTGATATGTATGTTCCTATGACCATTTTCTTAATTGTTTTGGGTTTGTTTTTGTATGTCCTTTTCTTCTCTTGTGTTTCCCACTTAGAGAAGTTTCTTTAGCATTTGTTGTAGAGCTGGTTTGGTGGTGCTGAATTCTCTTAGCTTTTGCTTGTCTGTAAAGCTTTTGATTTCTCCATCGAATCTGAATGAAATCCTTGCTGGGTAGAGTAATCTTGGTTGTAGGTTCTTCCCTTTCATCACTTTAAGTATATTATTCCACTCCCTTCTGGCTTGTAGAGTTTCTGCTGAGAAATCAGCTGTTAACCTTATGGGAGGTCCCTTGTATGTTATTTGTCATTTTTCCCTTGCTTCTTTCAATAATTTTTCTTCATCTTTAATTTTTGCCAATTTGATTACTATGTGTCTTGGCATGTTCCTCCTTGGGTTTATCCTGTATGGGACTCTCTGCACTTCCTGGACTTGGGTGGCTATTTCCTTTCCCATGTTAGGGAAGTTTTCGACTATAATCTCTTCAAATACTTTCTCTGGTCCTTTCTCTCTCTCTTCTCCTTCTGCGACCCCTATAATGTGAATGTTGTTGCATTTAACGTTGTCCCAGAGGTCTCTTAGGCTGTCTTCATTTCTTTTCATTCTTTTTTCTTTATTCTGTTCTGCAGCAGTGAATTCCACCATTCTGTCTTCCAGGTCACTTATCCGTTCTTCTGCCTCAGTTATTCTGCTATTGATTTCTTCTAGTGTAGTTTTCATTTCAGTTATTGTATTGTTCATCTCTGTTTGTTTGTTCTTTAATTCTTCTAGGTCTTTGTTAAACATTTCTTGCATCTTCTTGATCTTTGCCTCCATTCTTTTTCCGAGGTCCTGGATCATCTTCACTATCATTATTCTGAATTCTTTTTCTGGAAGGTTGCCTATTTCCACTTCATTTAGTTGTTTTTCTGGGGTTTTATCTTATTCCTTCATCTGGTACATAGCCCTCTGCCTTTTCATCTTGTCTCTTTCTGTGAATGTGGTTTTTGTTCCACAGGCTGCAGGATTGTAGTTCTTCTTGCTTCTGCTGTCTGCCCTCTGGTGGATGAGGCTATCTAAGAGGCTTGTGCAAGTTTCCTGATGGGAGGGACTGGTGGTGGGTAGAGCTGTAATGTATTTTTAAAAAAGGAAGAGAGATCACACTGTACTATATTTTAACCTGTTTTGTTTCCTTTAATACTATATCATAAATATATGTTCCATGTAATTAAATATGCATCTAAGGACCATCTTATCAGCATAGTTTATCTCCCTGTGGCTTTTACATACACAAATAAGCTTGACTCTCAAATTAGGTCTGTCCTGAATTTCTTCTGCCTAAGTCAGCTTCACTTTGCTCCACACACAATTCTAGTGAGTTCCTGGAATCCACAAAGTAGAAAACCACCCTCATCACAGCCTAAGGAATAGAAGCCACAGCCCACAGCTCTTAGACATCAGGAAAGATGCTCAGTGTTGTGCATGGGAAGAGAAACGCATACTAAAATTGCAGTTACCCTCTTTCTCCTGTTAAAGTGGAAAAGATCAACAAGCCTGACAACACATTGCAATGGAGAGCACGCTGAGCATTGGAAATCAGCTCTGACTGATGTATTGCGGGTGGGAAGGGAAGTCGGTACAGCTTTTATAGAGAGAAATTTGGCAAAATCCATTAAAATCCCAAGTACACACATTTTTCAATTCAGCAATGTCTTTCTAAGTCTAGGAAATATCATTCATGTTTATCTTCCCAAGTACAAAATGTCATGTGCTTGAAGTTAATGATTACAGCACAGTTTCTAATCAAGCAAGACTAGGAACATCTTAAATACCTATAAATAAGGGACTGGTGGCTTCTCCATAGAATAGAAAAGCACACGGCCACAAAGAAGAATGAGGAGGCCTTCTATGTACTGATTTGGGACAAATGCCAAGAATTAATGTTAAGGGGAAAAGCAAAAAATAAGATAATATATAGACTGTGTTGCCATTTGTGTAAGGTGAGAAATATATTATCTCAAGAACACTCAAGAGATTCCTTTGTCATTCAGAATCTTGGGTACCTTGGATGGGGGTATAGCTCAGGGGTAGAGCGTTTGACTGCAGAATCTTGGGTACCATGGAAATTGATGTCTTTGAACAAGTAGCAATTTAGGTCCAAGTTTTGGCAAGTCTACACCAATTAGCAGCAAATGAGCTGTGCTTCTTGTGTCACTGTGTTGTTTATATATGTCTGCTTTTTTTTTTTTTCCTACCGGTGGCTGTTTTTCTTATCAGGAAGATTGGGCATAGTCAACAGTGTTTAAGGCTAGAAAAGGTAACTTCTGTATTAGGACAAGACTTTGATTCTCAGGCCAACACTTGTGTTTTATAAACAAACCCTTTGACATGAGT
This sequence comes from Balaenoptera acutorostrata, assembly GCF_949987535.1. Classification (NCBI taxonomy): domain Eukaryota; kingdom Metazoa; phylum Chordata; class Mammalia; order Artiodactyla; family Balaenopteridae; genus Balaenoptera; species Balaenoptera acutorostrata. The sequence goes on from NC_080078.1 coordinate 40,180,161, forward strand.
CCTAAATCAGTTCACAGGACTTCAATCAAGCAATGAGTTTGGAAATAGAGGTGGGAAACTGTGACAAGCTTCTCATCTGCTGCTGATTATTGGATGTCCATGATTCAGACAGGGAAGTTCTCTTACAAATAAAGACAGAGCAACTGAGGCAGGGCACCCTGGACTTACCACCTGGTTATGCCTGGGGATAAACAGGGCTTGTCCCTGGTGCCTTCCCTAGTCACACATGATGTCTTTCAAGCAGGCTCTGACCTTTAAACGGTAAGGCCACAAGTCTCCCATTACAAGAAAGAGTCCCACTGTGTGCACCCACTTATTATCAGCTCTGATCTGCAAAAAGATCCCGGGCTGTCGCCATCCTTCTCCAGGTCCATAGCTTTGTCTCTTCCCTTTACAGGTCCATAGCTTTGTCTCTTCCCTTTGTCTCTTCCCTTTACATCCCTTTATACTGTCAGATGGCTTAGCCAGCTCTTAGGAGCATCAGTGATCTTGAAGTCTGTTCTGTTCAATTAAAAAAATTATCCTTCCATATGTCCTTGAATTGCTGAGGACAAGAAACTGAAAGCCTAAGTGCTTAAAGTTTCAGGTTTGCTTTAATCTTGATGTCACCCGATGTCCTGTGGCAGGTACTATGAGGATCCCTTCTGTAACCTCTCAGTACTCACCTCCACATGCTGAGAGCAAATCCCAGTGATTCTCAGCCTGAAGACTCTCTTTTTGCCTGTGAACAGAGCAAGCCAGAGCAAGCTTGTTCCCATGTCTCTGGAATTGTCTTCAACCAATGATGAATGGGGAGCTGGTCCCTAATGATCTCAGTTTCCTAATCCTTCACTTACGATAACTTTAAGCGTGTTCTACACAGTCTCCTAGAGTTCTTCAGCTACATCGCGCTCCAGTTGGCCAAAGAGGTAACCTCCTTGATCATATACATAGTTACAAATGCAGAAGTAATGTGGTATAATAAAATGTGAGGAGAAATTCTAGTTAATAGTACATGGATCACCCAATACTGGATTGAAAAAAATAAAGCAAAAAAATTAAACTCATGGATAAGTTAGCTGGCAAAGGAATGAGGGAATTCTTTAAAAAGTAGAAATAATGAAAAGCCAAATCCAAAGAAGTAAGCAATGCTGATGCCAACATTTTCTCTGTAGTTATCTCTGATCTCAGGTGCTCTAAACCTTGCATTTTAGTGCAAGCATGTGATAGGGAACAAGAGACAAAACTTGGGCCCAGACTGGGCGGGAGACTTAATCAAAAATCCATACAAGAAGTTGAGACCTTTTGAAGACAATGTTCGGGGGTGTAGACCAGGAAAAAACACTCTGCCAATGGAAGAGAGGGTGGTGATCCATTAATGTCTGGCTGTGGCAATGGGAGAAACATTAATGATAATAATAATTTTTAAAAGAAACTTGAAAATCTGTAACCATAAGCCACCATCACCAAGCTGGGGGCAAAATTTATATAACCCATGTGTCCTGAAATAATCTAAGCTCTGACTGTAAAGTTAAGTGTTCCTGAGTTGGTAGTACCCTAAGAGCTGACAGAAACAAAGGCACATCATATTGGGAGGACTATTATCTTGACTCAAAAATCCAAAAACATTCCCAGAGATGAAGTTCCAAAGAAAAGAGCTCACAATCAAATAACACCAGACACACAGGAAACAAGGTACCATGAGTGACAGTCAGGAAAAACAACAAATGAGATCATCAGACTGGTAATGAGAGCAGACATTAGGATTAACAGAGATAAAATCTACGATAAATAGGTTTAATAAACGTATAGATAGAAGAGAGTTAGAAATATGATGAAGGAATAAATAAAAGACACTCAAAATTGACTAAGCATATTTGAAGAAAGAACCAAATGGAACTTCTTAAGAAAATTGTTGTAATTAAAATGAGAAATTCAATGGATGGGGAAAACAGCAGATTATACACATCTTGAGATGAGAGTTCATGAATGGAAAATTGCTCTGAGGAAAGCGCCCAGAGATGTAGGTACAGAATGCAGTACAGTGACAGTACAAAGGAGGAGAGGGTAAAGAGGTTTAACACATGTGATCAAGGTTCCAGAAAAAAAAAAAGCTGAGGCAATATCTGAAGACCTAATGACTAAGAAATTTCCAGAAAAAAAATTACATTAATCCTCAGATTCAGAAAACACACTGATCTTGATTATCAGAATAAAGAAAAAGAAACCCATATGTAAATATATCCTAGTAAGACTATATATTCTCATATTTAAAAAAAATCTAAATAGGCAGAAAAAAAGAAAAATATATGACAATTAGAAAGGGAGCTGTTGTATCAATGACAATAGAAAGCACAGGACTGTGGAATAAGATATTTCAAAGCACTAAGAAAAAAGTAACTACCAGCATAAAATTGTACAGCCAGTCAAGATAAATTTGAAAAAAAAAAGATTAAATAAAGACATTTACAGACAAAAAAATGGAGACTTTTCTACTGATAGACTCTAACCACAGAAACTTCAGAAAATAAACTTCAAAAAGAAAAAGGTCATGCTTGGAAAATCTAAGATTCAAGAGAGAATGGTAAGCAAAGAAAATGATAAACATGGTGGTAAATTAATGGTAATTTAAATTTATTTTTTAACACCATGGTAAATTAATGGTGTTAAAAAATAAAGTTGAACTAAAATTCTTGACAACAATAGTATAGAGAGCAGGAGGTATAGTGATTGGAGGTAAAATATTCTAAAGTAAAATCTTATTTTGTATGGAAGAAACATAAAGATTATGCTGAATTTTAGAACTTGTTCAGCTTATGTTAGATAAGTGTGTTTGATTTTCTAGGGTGTATAAGGAGGTCTTCTGTGCATGGGCTCTATTTCTTGATCTAGATGCTGGTTACATAAGTGTTCATATTGTGAAAATCCAGGAAGCTGTGTACTTATGATATGTACATTTTTCTATATGTGAATTATACTTCAGAAACAATTTAAAATATAAGGATGGAAATATCTAGAGCAAATAGAATATATAAATAGGATATATAATTTTCCAACCATGAGAGGAAAGAATGAATTAGAAAAACACACACAATACAAAAGACAGTAAACCAGGTAAAAAGTAAAGTAAAACAAGAAAAGAAGCATGAAAAGATAAAATAAAAAATAAAATATAAAATAAGATAATAAAAGAGAATTCAAATATACCTGTAATTGCAATCAATGTAAATTTGGTTAAAGGACAAAAATTTACAGTCTGTTAAAAGACATAAATTTACAGATCACCAAAAAAATATTTACATACCACCATATAATCTTTTAAATTGTCAAGCAAATGGTATTTATAAACACACCTAAAACACATGACATGAGATATTATGTACATACTAACTAAAGGAGAGTTGGTGTACATTAATATTAAGCAAAATAGACTTTCTGGGCAAAGCATTATTCAGAGGTAAAATGGGTCACTAAAAATTGGTAAAACTTGCAATTCACAAAAAATATTATAGGAATTGTAAATTTGTATGATACTAATAACAAAGCTCTAAAACAAACACATTTTTCAGAAGGCTGGAAGAAACTGGCAAATCTACCATAGTAGTAGGAAATGTTTAACTCCCCCTTCTCGGTAAGGGGGAGGGGGGAGGAAGCATAGGCTAGAGAAGCTTTGAGTAACAGCAGGCACCAAAGCTTGCTTTTAAAATAATACCATTCTTGGGAGAAGCAAAAACCATTCTAAAACATGACAATACCTGAGATAAAAACACCTACATATCTCTGGATGAGTTTGTTTAGAATGTTCTTTAAAAAAAAAACAAAACCCTATGGATTTTTTTTTCTGATTCCAAAACCAGTACAATATGTACAGATAAAATTGCAAGGTCTAGGGGACTTCCCTGGTGGTGCAGGAATTAAGAATCCGCCTGCCAATACAGGGGACATGGGTTCGAGCCCTGGTACGGGAAGATCCCACACGCCGCGGAGCAACTAAGCCTGTGTGCCACAACTACTGAGCCCGAGAGCCACAACTACTGAAGCCCATGTGCCTAGAGCCCGTGCTCTGCACCAAGAGAAGCCACCGCAATGAGAAGCCCGTACACTGCAACGAAGAGTAGCCCCTGCTCGCCGCAACTAGAGAAAGCCCGCACGCAGCAATGAAGACCCAATGCAGCCAAAAATAAATAAATTAAAAAAAAATTGCAAGGTCTAATAAATGTACTGTTAGGCAGTTGGTTTTCCTCAGACCTCCTTAATCTTGAGTGTGAGGCAGGAAGTGTTCTTACGGAGGCTGTGTACTGAGTCCGACACAGTGTCAAGCCCAGCACAGGTGACCACAGTCTTATCAATTAGGCCTCTCTACTCTGCTTTGTTGCCTGGAAAACCACTGGTTCGAAATTCTGGAGGGAAAAAAACAGTTCAGTGTATTAGCTGGGATTACAGGATCCAATAAAGAGATGGGTTTTTCTATCCAATTAGAGAGTGGATTTAACAGCAGGGTAAAAACTGAACAAATACTGTTTTTATCAACTGGAATTTTCCAGAGACCCTTCTTGAACAACAGTCTAGATGTACATGCAGCTTCTAGGGGATCAATAAGATTAAGCAGAAGAGAACAATGAGAAAAGAGGAAGAGCCAGGTGTATGTCCTGGTGTTGTCCAGTTAGAGGAAACACTGAGAACAGATCCTCTGGTTTCAAATCATGCACCCAAGTTCTCTCCCTCTTTTCCCTGATAAGCAGAAGTGCAATAAGTGATTTGGTAAAGTATTAGTCTCCCTGTATTAGCAACCTGCAGGGAGCTACTTGCAAAGGTTTGCTTTCTCCTCTCAGAGGACTCCCAAGCAGAGAGAAAAACTCTTTAGATGGTCAGTGTATTCATTTCTCATTGCTTCCAGAACAAATAACTGCAAACAGTGGCTCATGGAACCACAAATTTATTTTCTTAAACTTCTTTAAGTCAGAAGTTCAACAGGGTTCACTGGGCTAGAATCAAGGTGTGGGCAGGGCTGTGTTTCTTTCTGGTGGGTCTAGGGGAGCATTCATTTCCTTGCTCATTTGGTTGTCGACAGAATTCATTTCCTTTGGGTTGTAGGACCAAGATTCCTTGCTTCTTGTCAGCTGAGGGCTGTCCCCAGCTTCTAGAGGCCACCCATGTCCCCTGGCTCATGACCTCCTTTCTGCATCTTCACAGCCAGCAGTGGGGGGTCAAGTTCCACTTATGCGTCAGATCGCTCCTCCTTCTTCCAGTGTATCTCTCCCCAGCTGGGGAGAGTGCTCTGCTTTTAAGGATTTATGTGATTAAACTGGACCCATCTGGATAATTCAGGCTTCTCTCTCCATCTCCAGCTGCATCACCTTAATCACATCTGCGTCATCTCTTCTGCCATTCATGTAAGGTGATGTGTTCACAAGTTCCAGGCACTAAGGTGTGGAACCTTTGGGGGAAACCTTTGTTTTGCTAAGCACAGTGGGATAAAGGACAGAGACAGAGACAGAGACACAGAGACAGAGAGAGACAGAGAGAATGGATCTGAGCACATACCCAACAGTGAAAATACTTTGTTGTGTCACCAACAAAGTGGACCTAGCACAGGTTAGGTCTCACAGTTTGGGGATCAAGTTGGCACTTCAGCTACAGAAAGGTTCTTCTTTGAGCTGGAAGCCCTGCGGTGGAGAAGGCACGTGGGTAGTCCTGTTCTTCCTTCCCCTTCTCCACTCCCTCCCTGCAGGGTCCAAGCCCTGGAGTAAGGAAAGCCAAGAAGGTAGTGCAGTCATCACTGGGCTGTGGGTCTTTCACTCACTGTCCTGGCCAATGGTCAAAGGACCCTTTCATGGGTTCCTCAGAGAATCTCTGCAGGGCCTCGCTCCCCTGCAGTTCTCTTGAGCAAAAGAAGGTACATCTCTATCCAAGTGGTCAAATGCACTCCTCTCTCGGCTTCTGTGCATTCAGCAAGGTTTGTCCAGCACATTCCTGCTGAGGTCTCCTCACCCCTTCAACACACCAGATCTATTTCTCTGGTGGTGGTGTTGGTCCGTGAGAAACAGCTGTAGTCTCTCTACTCTTCCAAGCTATGTGTGATGGGAAGGAAAATAGGAAATCAGACTTCAGGGAGCAAGCACAAGGCGACAGGTGGGGGTCCGAGTGGGGACTTGACCACAGGACAGGGAGCTCTGAAGAGAAGGAGGCAGCTAATGCTGCCTTAATAGAGGGTGTGGAGGGAGGTCAGCGAGTGTGCAATGGGCTCTAAGACAACATCTTAATCTCAGGTGGGCGTTCTAGAAGCAGACGCTGAGATGAAAATTTGAAGGCAAGCAGTTTACCTGGAAGTTTCCTTCAACACTGGCCAGGATGTGGGGGCCTAACACAGGAATGGAAGGCAGCCTACAAAGGGTGTGTTGTTAAGTTAGCTGTATAATGAGCAACTGGAACTTCACGCCACAGGAGAGCCTGAGGAAACTGTAGAACACACCTCTGAGCTAGCTCACCTGAGGGGCGAGGGGGCTGGGGTATTTGTACACCCTCTCCCATCACTCATTTGTCAAGTGTCCTCCTGGGGGATGCTTAATCCCCAGGCACTTCTGGCCTGTCCTGAGCCAGAGTAGCCCTATTGAAAGTCTCCAGTCACAGAGATGCAGGAGCAGGCCTCTGAAGCCATCAGCTGTACGTTGACATAATAGAATTCCAGGCAGACAAGTGACGCATCCAGGGCCTAGAGTGAAAGGGAAGGGAAGCTTAAGAGGAAAGCATGTGGGTTGTCGTTGAGCCCTTTAGAGATGGAATAGGTCCTACTATCTGGATAGGGATGAATCTAGAAGTGGACAAGAGGGCATCAAAGTAGAAAGATACAGGGTTCCTTTTGACGGAGGAGCCAAGACTAACACATAAGATGTCAGCACTAGAAACCAGCATGTAAGAAGAGCTCTTGTATGCGGCATGAACGAGAGTAAATGCTGTGGGGAATCAACAAGGTGGAAGAAGTGAGCACAGCCTTGATGGAGGAAGACAGACTGGCCCATGTCTTCAAGGATGGGTAGAAGATAGCACAACTCTTCTTGTCATTTGCTTTGGTAATCTTCTTCAGCTGTGATGCTTAATTAAAGCCAGAAGGGAAAGTGAGAGAGAAAATAAATGTGTCAACACCAGGAGGGGAAAGGCATATCACCCAAGGTTCACACTAAACACGGTCGTGGGGATGTCCCCTGGGCACGTGATGTAGAGCTCGTGTGTTATCTCAGGGCTGAAATGGCTTTCTCAGCTCCCTCTCCTTAATTTTCTGGAGACTAGTCTAGAGAAAATAATTAGAGTTGTTTTGATAATGTGTATGCTTTACCACTTTCAATTAAGGACAAGAATACAGTGAGAGAGACAGACAGGGACAGAGACACAGAGACAGAGACACAGAGACAGAGAGAGACAGAGAGAATGGATCTGAGCACATACCCAACAGTGAAAGTACTTTGTTGTGTCACCACCACCATTTCTCCATGTAAACTGGCACAATGTTTTCTTGGTTATTTTAAAGTAATGAATTCCTACATTGTTTCATTTTAAACAACTTAATTAAGGTATAATTAACATACAATAAATTACACAAATAATAGAGTGTACAATTTTGATGTTTTGATATGTATACATGATAAAACCACTACTACAATCCAGAAAGTGACCATATCCGTCACCCCAAAATGTTCTTCTCTGTCCCCTCCTACTGCTACTGGCACCCCTGCCCCAGGAAACCACCTGCTTTCTGTTGCTATAGGTTAGTTTACATTGTTAGAATTTTATATCCATGGAACCATACAGTATGTACCTTTTTTTAATCTGGCTTCTTTCACTCACCATAACTATTCTGAAATTCATCTGTGTTTTTTATATGTGTCAGTAGTCCATTACTTTTTTTTTTAATAAATTTATTTATTTATTTTTGGCTGCGTTGGGTCTTCGTTGCTGTGTACAGGCTTTCTCTAGTTACGGCGAATGGGGGCTGCTCTTTGCTGCGGTGTGTAGGCTTCTCATTGCGGTGGCTTCTCGTTGCGGAGCAGGGGCTCTAGGGCGCACGGCCTTAGTTGCTCCACGGCACGTGCGATCTTCCCGGGCCAGGGCTTGAACTGGTGTCTCCTGAATTGGCAGGCGGATTCTTAACCACTGCCAGGGAAGCCCAGTCCATTACTTTTTATTGCCGAGTGGTCTTCAAGTTTGCAAGTTTGCAAAATCAGGTACCTCTTAATTTTGAGACCTGTCCATTGTATTAGTTTCCTAGGGCTGCCTTAACAAATTACCACAAACTGCGTGGCTTTAAACAACAGAAATTTTTTTCTTTCACAGTTCTGGAGGCTAGAATCTGAAATCAAGGTGTCAGCAGGGCCCTGCTCCTTCTGAGGACTAAAGGGAAGAATCTGTTCCGTGCCCTTCTTGTAGCCTCTGGTGCTGCAGCCGTCTTTGGTGTTCCTTGGCTTTTAGATGCAGCATTTCTGTCTCTACCTCCTCGTCACATGGCATGTGTGTGTCTCTGTGTCTTTCCTCCTCGTGTAAGGACACCAGTGGTATTGGGTTAAGGGCTCACCCTATTCCAGTATGACCTCATCTTAACTAATTACAACTGCAATGATCCTATTTCCAAATAAGTTCACAGTCTGAGGATCCAGGAAGGACATGAATTTGGGGAGACATTATGCACCCAAGTACAGTCCTCCCTCCCCATTAAACGCTATATGGCTCTGTTAAATCAAATTAGGAAGAGAGGGGCTTCCCTGGTGGCGCGGTGGTTAAGAATCTGCCTGCCAATGCAGGAGACACGGGTTTGAGCCCTGGTCCAGGAAGATCCCACATGCCGTGGAGCAACTAAGCCCGAGCACCACAACTACTGAGGCCGCGCTCTAGAGCCCGCAAGCCACAACTACTGAACAAGAGAAGCCACCGCAATGAGAAGCCCAGTCACTGCAATGAAGAGTAGCCCCCAGTCGCCGCAACTAGAGAAAGCCTGCGCACAGCAACGAAGACCCAACACAGCCAAAAATATATTTAAAAAAAAGAAAAAAATTGGGAAGAGAGAGTGATTAAAAAAAAAAATTCGTGACCTACCTTGAGATAATGTGAGCTGAGAATCACATTTCCCAAAGTGTGTTCCAAATAATTACGTATGAAATTGCATTCTCTAAAACTAGGATAGCATGCTCAAAAAAGTCTGGTGAATGCTGGGTTTAAAAAGAAGAAGAGTGTCTTTATTGAAGCCTTAACAAACCTTTAACATGTAAAAGCGGAACAAGCTTGTCCCTTTTCATTACCTTTCTTGGCACAGCATTGCTTTCAGAAGAGCTACAAAAGAATTGAAAAGCAATTTAAATCTTTATTGCAGAACTCTTGAAAAACACCACAGGGGAAATATACTACATTATGTACAGTAAAAATGCCCCTAAATCCTCATTCATTTTCCCCAAGCCTACTGATCACCTCACAGCAACTGCCCCCAAACTGTAGTCATCCTTTTAAATAAACCTCCCCAAAGCTTTCTCCCAAGATGAACTCCAAGCTGATCTTGTCCCCTTTGTCCCCTCCTACCCTCCTCCCTGCACAAATACATATTTTTAGAGAGAGGAAAAGCTCTCAGTTCTTTCTAATGTAGAAAAATTTAGCCTTTAGGAACATCTCTGGTTTTCCTCCCTAACTTCCTTGCTAATGCAAACACACTGAGACTGTTTTAGAAAGTACAGATGCAGTGGGGTGGGGGGAGGTTGCGAATAATGAGGAATTCTAGCAGGTCACACGGTGCAAGTGCGGCTGAACCAAGAAGAAGGGCCAAGGGAAGGAAGATGGCGGACGTCTGAGAAAGGTGGTCCATCCCTTTGCTCCAAGCCCAACCTCCAGGGCTTTCTGGAGAATTCCTAAACAATGGAAATTGCTATCTTTGATGCCCCTAGTTGGCCTACTCAAAACAGTCTGCCCAGATGGACCTCCCTCTGCTAGCTTCCAGATAATCAGTTTATGCAAAAATGGTGCAAACAAGATTTACTGTTCCCAGACTGTACCAATCTCATTTTCTCCCTTCTGTCTTTGACTCCTGCTTTTGCCTTCATTCCTTGGCTCAAGCCAAGCAGCTCCTTCTCATGTGAGTAAACAATCTGCCTGCAAAATAAACTAACAAATGTCTCTGAATTGTTCTTTGACAAGAAACATTATTTTCGTCTTAGTCACATAAACTATCCTTCACTAAGAATATCCAAGTGGGGTATACCCTGTACTCTTTTTCTAAAGTTCTACCTTTGCCTTTTAGAGCATTTTTCATGATGCACGAGAGGCTTTAAATGCTGACACCCGCTCCCCCACCACTTGACAGTGTTGGTACCAGAGCTGCTGAAGACCCACGATGTTTTCGGTTGGAAACCACCAAAAAGTAGGCGACCAGCCCATTGAACATTCACCATTCACAGAATATACTCAAAACACAATTTAATTTTTTCTACCATTTCCCTTTAAAGTAAATTCCCTGCCTGTTGGTAAAGATTGGGATAGGTCTAATGAATTAGGCAATAGACAGTTTTACGGCTACTTTAAACAACACACAAAGCTTCAACATAGAAGTTAGAAGGACCCTTCCTTGATAGCAATGAAATATCTGAACGTGATGATTTTGTGTCAAATCTCCCACTTCCCAGCTCAGCCACTGCAGCCTGTCAGGTTGCAGGGGTGGAGGCGGGGGTGGTCCTTCTTCACTCCTACCCCATCCTGCTCTCTCCTCCTGCAGGTATTGGCCCAGGCAGAGCTGGGCTTGTGAGAACCTCTCTCTGCAGTTACCTTTGCAGGTCCTTCCAGGTGCAGATCTTACAACGCAGACCATTCTTCTCCTCTGTCCAGATACTCCATGTCCCGCCCACGGCGCACATGCTCACCATTGAGGGTCTCATCATCCCTTCAAAGCGGTCCTCTTGCCCCGGACCTGAAACGGCTCCAGGAGGGTCTCTTTCTTCCAGGGTCAATAGCTGGTCCATGGGAGTCACTCATACATGCTATGTCCAGGGGTGAAGGGAGTATACTTACTCCCCACATGCAAGAGCTACTCACAGATGAACACCAAAGGATCTCACCAGCTTTCCCCTGACCTCCAGATTTCCTGGAGGTTAGGAGACAGGCTTCCAGCTCCTGGGCCTCCAAAACTCAGGGGATATATCTCAAGTTCTCTGAGGGGTCCCACTGAGCCCTCCCTGCAAGCAACTAGGGTTCAGATGCGGGAATCACTAACCTCTCTACACCTCTCAGGAGCAGTTTTCTCTAAAAAGTACTCATCACAAAATCCTCTCTTTACATCTGCACACTTCTTGAGCCTCTAGATGAGATGCCCAGAAGTCTTTTTTAAAAATTATTTATTTATTTATTTATTTATTTATTTATTTATTTATGGCTGTGTTGGGTCTTTGTTTCTGTGCGAGGGCTTTCTCTAGTTGCGGCGAGCGGGGGCCACTCTTCATCGCGGTGCGCGGGCCTCTCACTATCGCGGCCTCTGTTGTTGTAGAGCACGGGCTCCAGACGCGCAGGCTCAGTAGTTGTGGCTCACGGGCCCAGTTGCTCCGCGGCATGTGGGATCTTCCCAGACCAGGGCTCGAACCCGTGTCCCCTGCATTGGCAGGCGGATTCTCAACCACTGCACCACCAGGGAAGCCCCAGAAGTCTTGAAACTGATTATCTTCTATTTTCTTTATTAAATGATTATTTATTAATTAAATAATTAATATTTTTAGAAATTAAATTATTATTTGTAAATTAAATCCTCATTTTGGATTCCATTTCTATTGTGCCTTGGTTCTTTTTAGGAACTTCAGTTTCACAATCCTATTACAGTAAGACATGTCAGAGGACAAAATGCTAGCATACCCTTTCTCTAAGGAAAAAAAAGCCAGGTATCAGACAGGTCTAGCACTATGTGATTTTTTTCTTTGATGCTGAGTTGGCCTGATTCTCTATGTTCATGTAACGTAGAAAAATAAGACCTATGTAAACGTGAAGAAAATCATGGCTCAGAGTAAAAACAAAGTTAAATTTTTTAACTACTTCTTTGAAGTTTTAAACAGTGTGTTCTAAGTTCCAATACAATTTTTGAGATAAAACATTTAAGAATAATTAATTTTTAAAGTGACTTTGAGAAATAATCTAGATGTCCCAAAATAAGTTGTTTATGAAGTAAATAGATGCATTTTAGTTTTTGGAGAACCATGAAGTAATTACAAATAATAATCTGCATCTAAGTTTATTGACTAAGAAATGTTCATGCTATACTGTTAAATTTAAAAATTAATCAAACAGTTCTTATGGTGTGATATCCTTTAATAAGTGTGTGTGTATGTATGAGTGTGTGTGTGTGTGTGTGTGCTCATAAAAAAATGTATGAAAGGATATATACCTATATATTAAAAGGAGTCACTTCTGAGTGATAGGATTACGGATAATTTTCAGTTTCGTTTTACATTTTTCTACATTCTCTGATTTTTTTTTTTTTTTAAAGAGAGAGAGAAACAGAGGTAGAAATGTGCAGAAACATTAAGAATCAACATTCCTTCAGCAGTATGTGCAGTCTTGTTTCACCAGCAGCTGTCTGTCTTTTAAATTTATTTATTTATTTTATTTACGGCTGTGTTGGGTCTTTGTTTCTCTGCGAGGGCTTTCTCTAGTTGTGGCAAGCGGGGGCCACTCTTCATCGCGGTGCACAGGCCTCTCAATATCGCGGCCTCTCTTGTTGCGGAGCACAGGCTCCAGACGCGCAGGCTCAGTAATTGTGGCTCACGGGCCTAGGAAAGCCCCTCTCTGATTTTTTAATACTGAATACTTTTACTATTTGTAGTGAGAATAAAAACAAGAAAGATGTTTTTATTGAAATGAAATATACTCTCAAAAATGTGAGATTTTTTAATCAACATAATTGTGCTTGAGTTTACTGTTATGAAATTCAGTAAGAGCATTTATATATTAACTATAATTTTGCTTCGATTCTGAATTAGGCAGTTTTTGCATGTGAATACATCCTTGACAATTTTTTTAAAGATATTGATGAGCCAGACCATTTGCAAATGGGTTTATTTATAGTCTCACAACTTAATAGATATTCTTTTTATTCAGTGGTTGTAAACTGATTGTAGGCAAAACTTTAGCTATAAAATTAAAATTTGTAAGCATTTTCCCAAACCATAGGAAAATATCTGTAAGAATTGGGTGGCTTTAATACACATTATCATTCAAGGTTCTTGTTAAAATAGATTGCTTATCAAAAGACATACAGATGGCCAACAAACATATGAAAAGATGCTCAACATCACTAATTATTAGAGAAATGCAAATCAAAACTACAATGAGGTATCACCTCACACCGGTCATAATGGCCATCATCAAAAAATCTACAAACAATAAATGCTGGAGAGGGTGTGGAGAAAAGGGAACCCTCTCACACTGTTGGTGGGAATGTAAATTGATACAACCGCTATGAAGAACAGTATGGAGGTTCCTTAAAAAGCTAAAAATAGAACTACCATATGACTCAATAATCCCACTCCTGGGCATATACCCAGAGAAAGCCATAATTCCAAAATATACATCACCCCAGTGTTCATTGCTGCACTATTTACAATAGCCAGGACATGGAAGCAACCTAAACGTCCGTCGATAGAGGAGTGGATAAAGAAGATAGGTGCATATATACAATGGAATATTAGCCATAAAATAGAACAAAATTGTGCCATTTACAGAGACGTGAATGGACCTAGAGACTGTCATACAGAGTGAAGTAAGTCAGAAAGAGAAAAACAAATATCATATATTAACACATACATGTGGAATAGGTGAACTTATCTGCAAAGCAGAAATAGAGACACAGATGTAGAGAACAAATGTATGGATACCAAGGGGAGAAGTGGGGGCAAGATGGATTGGGAGATTGAGATTGACATATACACACTACTATGTATAAAATAGATAACTACTGAGAACAGATTGTATAGCACAGGGAACTCTACTCAATGCTCTGTGGTGACCTAAATGGGAAGGAAATCCAAGGAATAGGGGATATATGTATACGTGTGGCTGATTCACTTTGCTGCACAGCAGAAACTAACACAACATTGTAAAGCAACTATACTGCAATAAAAAGAATAAAATTTTTAAAAAAATAAATAATAAATAGAAAAAAATAAAATGAAAACCTTTTACTTAGGAAAAAATAAAATAAAATAAAACAGATTGCTTATCAATATTTGATATATCATTGTGCCTACAATTTCTGCATGTTTATTTAAATACATATTTCATAGTCACTCACTGTAATATAACTACATGCTTCACTGACATCAGTTCTTCCTGGATCCCACAAGGAGGGAATTTAACTGCTAATGCAATGCATTCGGAGAGAGAGCAGAGAGCCGCAGCCCGGCTTAACATATGCAGTGCATTCTTACTGCGTCTTCCTTCGGTATCACGGAGCTTATGGATGTGGAGTAAGTGTGGAACAAGAATGATCTGGTATAGCATTATCTTTTAATTGGAGTTTCTATTTCTGTCACTGTTTCATTTGCTCACCATAATAGCTTAAACCATAGCAATTGGCAGAAGCATCGTTGTTGGTTTGGACTGCAGACAAAAGGACACGTGCCAAGTGTTTTATTTCCAAAGAGGCTGGGGGAGGAATTTAGGATTTTGCCTAGATTTTGCTTGGGGAACAAATTAGATCCGAAAATAGCTAAGTGCACATTTAAACCAGGTTCCTGAGGTGTCTTTGCATCCAACAAGACCTGATGTGTCCTCCCAACTCTCTTTACCTATGCTACCCATTTCTAGCTAAAGGTTAATATTTGTAACTTGAAAGATGTATTTTCCTGAAAATAACGTATGAGGAAACTTGGAGCCCTTGTGTTTGTTGGGAGCTAATGTCCAAAAACATCAACACATTTGTACATAAAATGTGAGCAGGCAACTTTGTCCTCACATAAAAGATGGCAACATTTCTGGTAATTCCTATATCTGGAGGCAGTTCACAAATGGAGTGAGAAATGCTGAGTCTAGTTCACCTGGAGAATTGTATTTATATCTGCTGTTCATGGGTCAACATGAGCTATTAAGGAATACTTTCTAAGTACCTTGTCCTTTTTTATTGCAAAAGTTTAGTCCTGTCCTTACCAAGTCAATTGTGCTTGTTCCCAAACTTGTTTATCCACGTTTCTCAATTTTTAAAATCAAGCAAGCTATTAAAAACTCATATAAAACAACGAGATGTGAATGAAAAGAGATTTTAAAAAATAAAACTAAGTTGAGTACTTTGGAAAATCTCAGTAAAGATGAATGACTTTAAAAATTGCTCTCAAATTAAAAGTGGCCTCAATGTGAAATATTGGGGAGAAAATGTCAAAAGCAGAAAGATTCCACACTCAGGTTATGTCCCTCTTGTTGTTCCTGCTGTGGTCATTGTAATTTTATTCTTGTCCCTCTCTAAAGAGATCAAAAATTGGAACTGATAGGTGAATCAGGGCACGGTTTATGCGAGAAACACAAAGCGGTCCTGAGCACTGGCAATTGTTAACTGATCTGTTTGCGGGATTCTTCCTGGATCCTATGTCCAGAGATGCTGATTTAGTTGGTCTAGACCCAGTGAGATATGAGCCTCCGGATTTTTAAAATTTCCCTAACTAATTCTAACATGTAGTCAGGTTTTAGCACTAATGCGCCAGAACAGGGATTCTAGAACTTCACCTGCAGATATAATCTGTGGATTGTAACTCAGTAGGTCTGCAGTGGCGCGGCCCCAGGTTCCGCATTTATAGTAAAGCTCCTGTGGGATGTTGATGCTACTTGTTCTGAAGCACGTTTTGAGGGGCCCAGGATTAAAGAACGAGAAATGAGTACCCCGTCTAGCATTGGTTCTCAGCCTTCAGTGCACCTGCAATTACCTGGACTTGTCTCACTCATGGGGATCCCGGTTTGATTTCCAGGTGTTGTCACCGTGCACTCAAGGCCCGGAGGCACTTCTCTGGAAGACAATGTGTTAAAAAAAAAACAAAACAACTGTGCACGTGGCAAAGAACATTTATGTTGAGGCACATTGTCTGTGAATTGCTGCTAAAATATGTTGTTTGTTTTCCGTCCTCAGGATGGTTCCCCACTCCTCCATCCTCTCCCCTTCACTTATAAAGTCTGCTGATTAAGGGTCCCCTTGAATAGCCCATATCATGACACCATTATTCTCCCAGGACTTGCCCTACACAGTCAATCAATTCTGTAGACTTTGAAAGCATGAACAAGCCATCTGAAAACAGAACCATGTGTTATTCTTACCCAGATCCTTCAAACTCAGCTCCTGGAGCTGTAGAAATAGCACACGGGTTGAGACCAGATGCCGTGCTCTCCAGAAAGCTGGTTTGGTAACAGGTTTCAGCTGTGTGAACATTCAACTCCCCGGTGAGTTGGGAGGCCTGGAGTGGAGAAGAGTTGGAGGAAGATTAACCCTCTCAAGAGAGGATCTCTGGGAGTGCAGAGAGCAACTTAAATATCTAAATTCCACACCCAAAATTAGGAATGTTGAATGTGATCTCACTCTTGGAATAACTGATTTAGAGCTTATTATCAAGCTTCAAATCAGCAAAGATTTGCACAAATGTGTGATTCATTGTAGCAGATCAAGAGCAGAAGTCTTTCAGACATTAAACATTTGAAAAGAATTTGTTGGACATTTATCATGGATAAGATGGTGGGCTGCTCACGGGAGAAATGCCAAAGAACTAGTGAAAAAAAAAATGTCAGAATAAACTACGAGTGTGTGGTAGATTGCATTTTCCAAAAATGGCCACATTGGTTTCTCCCCATATGCTCCTCTTGCATGGTGATTTGACACTCGTCTCGTGGAGAGATGGGGTCTAGGTCCCTCTCCTTGACTCTGGGTAGGTTCTGTGACTACAGCAGAAGTGCCGCTATGTTTCTTACAAGGCTAGGTCGTAAAAGGTGATATAGCTTTCAGACTTTCTCTTGGGGTACTCCTATTGGAATCCAGCTGCCACGCTGTGAGGAATCTCAGAGAATCTCATGAACAGGTCCTGTGTAAGTTCCTGCCAACAGCTAGTTTCCCCATCAGACGGGTGAGTGAGGACACTTCCAGGTCACTGTAGCCCCAGCCATCCAGACACACGTCTCCTTCTATCCTCTTCAGCTAAGATCCCCAACATCCTGGCACAGATACGAGCCATCTCCACTATGCCCTGCCCAAATTTTTGGCCTGCAGAACTCACGGTCGTAACAAAAGGGCTGTTTTATGCCCTACACATTAGGGTAGTTTGTTACTCAGCAATAGATAACCGATAGAGGATGACTGAGTTTTCTATCATTTCTTATGACTATCATATCAAGCTTTCAGGGTAATTAAACCATTAAATCTGAGGCTGTCACATGTAATTTAAGGACGTTAGAAATCCAGATGTATAGCTTATAGTTTCTGTAGTAAAATTAAAATGATAAGTGTGTTTGAAATAAAAGATGAAACAAATCTAAACACTAAACACTGTCTAATGCTAACCACACATCATTGAATAGACATGCAAATAATAATGGGCAAAGAAATTGTGAATACCAAACTATAATTCAAGCTCAGTATAGTATAGAACAATAAGGAAAATGCCTGGTTATTTTTTTAATGACCTACTTCAGAATTAAAAGGCACAGTTATAGCCAAGGCTTAACTTTCAAATGACAAAATACTAATTAAATTTTATTTAAGCAAAATGAAGACAGGTAGATAAACTAATTAGAAGTGAAGTTCATTTTTGTATCATTTGTTCATGAATGTAATGTTATTCTATTTATCTGTTTTCTAATTAATATGGGAAATGGAAAAAGTGAAAGGGACTTGGGAAAATTGGTTTAGAGAAATATAAACATATTTCTATATATATATTAGTTTCTATAAACATATTAGTTTTCTAATACATATATCAGTTTTGTGTGTGGATTTCAGCTCCTTCAAAAATTTAATGAGCTGCTAGCCTCCCAAGTTTCAGAAAACTGCAAAACTAAAGGTGGCTCACAGATATAACGAACATAAAATAACGAAACAGGCCAATCAATTACATCACTACTGTGTTGCCAGGTACCTGCCTAGTGACTGACTCTTTTCTTCTCACAGGTCCAGGAGCATGGACCTCAGGGTGAACAGGCTAAAAAGGGATTCTGTGGACACTTTCTCCATCATTCACCTCTCCTTCTAAAGCTCTAGCACTGAGGGATCCCAGTTCTAAAGAGCAGTCCTGTGTACCCCCTATTTATGGTTTTTTAATGTTCAATTAATATTACGGAAACAAATCCTTTCAGCAACTTTCTTCTAAATCAATTTTCTAAAATCTGCTTGTCTCAGAATTTACAAACAAAACATACAGCTTTTTGAAGACGCAAATGTTCACAGCCCTTTATGCCACTTTATCACACCTCATGTTCTCAAAGCCCTGGAGCAAAAGGAATTTTTTTTTGTTTATTTATATTTCTGGGAAAGAATTCCCACTTGCTTCTGTACCTTATCATTTTTTTTGCCAAAATCAAACCTAAAATTTATAGATAATACCTTTTTCTTCATTAAAATCATGAAATATATTAAAACCCTACCTGCTAAAAAAAAAGGAGGGGGACTTTCACGTGGCTCAAAACAAAAGACATGTTTAATAAAATTAATTAAATTAAAAAGTGAAATCAAAATAAGAATGAAGTTGAATTCCAGCTGCCAGCCAGGGGCCTTCTCTTCCAATAAGTCGCCAGACAGACAGTAATGTGAACCCTGATGTCTACTGCAATCACCAGTGCCAGGTGTGGTTGTAGGTACACATACCTACCATAAGAAGAAGAAGGTGATATTTAGAACTCTTAAAATTTTTCTTTTTTTTACTTACAGAATTTTCCTCTCCAACAAGCTGCCTGCCTTAAAGGCTTGCTTGTTGGGGATATTTGTGGTACTGGAGTGAGTCTTATTTATCTATTTTTTTCTCTTAATTTTGCCTCTAAGACCAGATTCATATCTCTTTGAATCCCAATAATGTAAATTGTGGATTTGAGTAGATCTAGAGGAATGACAGGAATGAGAAACACTTCTGCGATATTCAGAAGAAGTTGAAGCAAATTTGGTTGATGGAACATCGCCTCCAGTCTTAGCAAGCATGGAGGCTAAAACCTGGAGAAATGGCTAATGAAGGCAAGATTTGCACCTTGTTTTCAGGAAACAAAAAAGCACCTGCTGTTTATTTCTGCTTCCCCAAATGCAGGTGTTTTGAATCTAAATACGAGGGGGCTGGCATTTCTTCCAAACAAGCTGTGCTCTGCAGCTCTTAGAGTCCTAAATCCTCAACACATTTACAGGTAAGGGTCTAGCCTGGACCACACATCAAACACAGCCACTGCTGTCTTTGCTCCAGAGCCATGAGCTTGCGGGATTGTGGTTTCGCTTCTCATGAGGCTCTGGCTGAGAAATGGCAACTATTTAATGGTGTGTTGAAGAGGTGGAAGCCAATGGAAGCGGAAGTTAAAAACTAGAACTCAGCCCTCTCCTGGTAACTCAAAGAATTTCCCCAGTTGCCATTGATGCTGGTTTTTCTTGTGTGTGTGCGTTCATACGAATACATATACGCCTCAGCAGATTCCATATATGTTTTTATGCATGTTAATAACAGTGTTTTACCACAGACGGAGTGAGAGAGGGGGCACCGAATTTGAAGTGATGTGCTTATAAAGGATGTCTGTGATTTCCAATCCAGCGAACCACTGGGGAGTGAAGGAATTATGTGGAATTGACATTTCTCAAAAATGAAGCCCGAGAAACTACAAAGGCACACAGTTTCAGCTCTCAGAGTTCCCCGTGGGAAAGAAGGTGGTTAAGAAGGTGGCACCTAGAGTCAGATGGCTTAAGTTCAAATCCCAGCTCCAATGTGTAAGTTCTCTGTGCCTCAGTGTCCCCATCTGCAAAATGGGATTTTTTGGGTAGTCAGTGAGCTAATACCTGTAAAGTGCTGAGAACAGTGCCTGGCCTCAAGCTAGAAAACAAGATATGGCAACACTGAAGGACTGGCCAGGCTACACTAGTTTTCCTTCTACATTGTTGTTCCAAGGAGGCTGTTTCTTCCATTTTTATAAGAGAACTTTTAGATTTGTTTTCTGAAATGCAGCTAAGCTTCGTCCCCTTTATTCTTTTCTCACGGCCATTACCCGAGGAGTGAGGGTTTTCCTCAGGCGAAGCTGGTGCAGTAACTTCCCAGGTGGTCTCTGTCTCTGCACACCTGCCGTCCCAGATCTTCCAGGCTGTCCGAGGTGCTGTTTGCTCAGTGCTGCTTTCACCTCACCACACTCAGTACCCCTGCCCCGCTGCACACAGCCTAAGGCCTCTGCCTGGTTTCCACACCTTTCAATCCAAACTCCTCATGCCAACCCCAGCCCCAAAGCATCCCCACGTGCAGGGCAGGCCCAGGAATACCTCCTCTTTTGCTATGTCAGTGGCCTCACCGAGGAGGGGGTCCTGTAGGATCTGCATTTTCTGCAAGGAGAAAGGAAGTGTTTTCCAAACAGAGGGTGGTAGCTGTGAGAAAAGAAATAAAGGAAACCATGAATCAGATGGACATTCTGAAGTCGAGAAATGGCGCCATTCCAAGACTCAAGGAAGAATGGAAAGCAGCTTGATACTATTAATTCTCTTTTGTCTTCACATCAGTGAGCTCTCCTCCCTCACCCAGCACCTGGGACATAAGAAGAAACCAATGCACATCAATGTATTGACGATGCCACAGGAAGAATTAATGTGTTGCAACCCTATGTTCTTTGAAAAAACTATAATGGTTATGAGAGGAAATAATTTTGAGCATAGCTCTTAGTTTTCATGTCTTCTACTCTTCGTTCCCGTGGTGCTTTTGGTTTTGTTTTTATCTCTACAATGGCTGAGTGTACATCCTCTGTTCACACCCGCACCTTCCTCTGGGGGGCTACGTCTCCTGACCCAGTCTTGGGTTTCAAGGAGGAGCTGCTGGTCATAGAATCCTGTCGCTCTGACTGTAGCTGAGCCAATCGGAGTCCTTCCCTGGGGTTTTTCAAAATCTCACCCCAAAGCCTAGTCACGTCGCCTGTCACGGGCCACTGTGACACCACTGTGTAGTGTCCAGCTGGTCCCTGCAGCCCTCCGTCTGCTCCTCTCTCCACAGGCTGCTCTGCTCTCAAGAGCCAGACGAATCTTTCCTCCAAAACTTTACTCAAATGTCAGTTGTCTTCTCAGTTCTCTTTTGACTTAGCATCCCATTCTGATGAAATTCAGAATTTTCACCACTTCCCACCGGCTCCCCCATTTCATTTCCTGCCACTCTGCTCCCACCGCCACGCCATTCCTCATACACACCAGATGCACTTCCACCCCAGGGCCTTTGCAGGAATCATCTGCTCTACCTGGAACACTCTTCCCACCAAGAGTGGCTCACCCTTCCCCTCATTTAAGTTTCTACTCAAATGGCACCTGCACAGAGAGGTCTTCCCCAAAGTTCCTGTACAAAATAACCCCTTGCTGCCCCCCTGTCCACACTCCCTCTTTTCTGACTCTTCCTAGCCCTTAACACTACCTGATATAGGTAGTTTTGGGGTTTTGTGTATTGTCTATCTCCTCCTACTAAAATTTGTTAAAAAAAAAATTTATTTATGTTTTATTTATTTATTTTTGTCTGTGCTGGGTCTTCGTTGCTGCGCGCGGGCTTTCTCTAGTTGTGGCAAGCGGGGGCTACACTTTGTTGCGGTGCGTGGGCTTCTCATTGCGGTGGCTTCTCTTGTTCGGAGCATGGGCTCTAGGCATGCAGGCTTCAGTAGTTGTGGCATGTGGGCTCAGTAGTTGTGGCTCGTGGGCTCTAGAGTGGAGGCTCAGTAGTTGTGGTACATAGGCTTAGTTGCTGCACGGCATGTGGGATCATCCCAGACAAAGGATCAAACTTATGTCCCCTGCATTGGCAGGCAGATTCTTAACCACTGCGCCACCAGCGAAGTCCTTCCTCCTACTAAAATGTAACCTTTACAAGTGAAGGAACTTTGTCTACTTTTGTTCCCTGCTGTCTCCCCAGCATTGAAAACAGTGTTCCACATAGTAGGTCCTCAATAATTATTATGAATGATGATTATTATGATGAATGTCTTACTGAACTATTGTTGAAAACTCCTACCCCAACGTCTTCAACCAAGTCCTAAGAGCTTTTGAAAGGCCACGTTAATAAATGTCTTATGCAATGAACAAACAAGAAAAAGATTCAGAAATAATCTTATCAAACCTCCTCTTTTTAAAGATGAGAACAAGGAACCCAGGTGGGTTGAGTGCAGTGCCCAGAACCACACACCTATTCACTGCACAGTTGCTTTTGGCAGAAAATAAAAACCCAGGCTGAAGCTGTTTACCAGCCTCACGTAGGAAGGCACCCATGCCGCGTGTGAGCCCCTCCTGACTTCAGTACATCTGGGAAGCTTGGGGCAGGAAGCAGGTGCAGCCAGCTGGCTTTGTTTTCTCACAGGCCAAAGCGATATATGGCCTCCCTGGAGCGTGCTTCCAGAGAAGGGACTTGGGAAGCATAGAACCGAAGGTCTCCCTGCCCCTTCTCCTGTCTCTCATTATCTTTGGCTGCACAAAAGGATTGAATAAGTGCCTGTCACATAAAAGACTCCCACGCCCCCAGAGCCAGAAGTGGGACAGCACAAGGGAACGCGCCCGAGGTGCTTCAGTCCCCACCCCCGGCTTCCCTCTCCCACAAGGAAGTGTCCCTGTTCCCTCCCCACCTCCGCACTGCACATCCACACCCCCAGAAGGATAGAGCATCACAGTGGTAAATGATTTCCAACTTGTTTGGTAACAGAGCTTGCAGAAGGCAGTGCCGTTCTTTTATAGAATTCCTTCCATTTCCAGGTGAGGGAACTGAAGTCTGGGAGGTTTAATGACAGGCCTCAGGATCACCCATCTGGTTACTGCACAGTGCACCCCAGGCCTCGAACTTTTCCTCTAAACCTTCCTATCAAATTATATCAATTTTGGTTTCTGGGGAAGAAGCAAATTCAGTTGCATTGTTCTCGTACAATACAATTCTTAAGGTGCTCATGGTAGATAATTAAACACTGCAAAGAGTTTTGTGCTAATTTACTTAATGAAATGCAACATATACATAATACATATATGTATATATATATGTTCTTTTTAAAAATATTTATTTATTTGGCTGCGCCAGGTCTTAGTTGCTGCGTGCGGGATCTTCGTTGCAGCATGCAGGATCTTTAGTTGTGGCATGTGAACTCTTATTTGCAGCATGTGGGATCTAGTTCCCTGACCGGGGATCGAACCTGGGCCCCCTGCATTGGGAGCGCAGAGTCTTAACCACTGGACCACCAGGGAAGTCCCTATATGTGTTCTTTATACATAAATATATTATATAAATATATGCGTATATATATGTATATACATATATATGAAGCTTCAGATATACAACAAGGCAAGTAGAATAATATAATGGACACCATGCACCCACTATCCAGCTTAAGATATAAAACATTAAAAATACCAGCAAATCCTCCTGTGTAACCCATCCAGAACATTATGGTTTTAATTTGAATTTCCTCATTACTAGTGAGGTTGAATGTATTTTCATATGTTTATTGACCGCTCATGTTTCCTATTCTAAAAATTGCTCATGTAATTAATTGATTTTTCTATTGGAGTGTTCATCTTTGTAAGAGTTCTTTATATATTCTGGAATTGAATCCTAATCATGTATATTGATTATATTACAATCAAATACACTGATATTTTTCCCCAGACTGTGGCTTGTCTTTTTAATTTTTCGTTTTGACCTACAATGAACATAAGTGTTTTGCCCTAGTATAGTTGAACTTACCACTTTTTTAAAGATTTGTGACTTTTAACTCTTAGAAATCTTTCCCTACTCCAAGTCCATAAAGATATTCTTTTACAGTTTCTTTTAAAAAAATTTAACGACTTGATTTTTGTTTTTAATCCAACCTGGAGTTTATATTTACATACATTAGGGAGGAAGGACCAAAATTAAAATTTCCATACAGTTACTTATCCCATCACTACTGGTTGAATATTCCAGTCTTTCTCAGTACATCTGCATTGCCTACTCTGCCGTTTATCAAGTTTCCATGTGGGCACGGACCTGCTTCTGGGTCTTCTCTTTTGTTCCACTGTGTGATCTCTCGGAGCCATAAAGCTAAAAGCAGACATGAATTTCATTTGCCTTTAATAACACAAAATCGTTGAAGCTGGATGATGGGCCCGCAGGACCTCATTATACAATCTCCTCTACTTTTGTGTATGCTTGTTAGTTTGCATAAGAAAGAGCTGTGCAAGTACTGCATCTTGGACCGTAGTGGAATACAGACGGCATCACTGAATGCAGGTGCTCATGGGCCATGCTATTAGGGCACCAAATCTTTGCTGATCAGTCCTTCTCTGGGAAACGCCCTTCTTCTTATACAGCACCTATTCTCCTGGCTAATGGCACTCACCCCCTGGAAGCATTTGCTGACCACTCCAGGCTGAACTGTTTGTGTGTGGGGGGGCTTTTGTCCATGCCATGCTCCAGCAAGACTCTTACCCCAGCTGTCTGGGGCCTTGCCTTTCCTGTCTAAGTTTGCCGCTACACTGAGCTCCCTGAGAGCAGGAACTGTATCATATTTATTTCTGTTTCCCAACAATAGAGCAAATTGCAGATATCGGATGCTTATTGATTACTCAGTGAATGAGCAAATGAATGTTCAAATATTCTTTTAGGACTAATGATAAGCAATAGGAAAGAAATGGGGAGACAGGCAGGTTTCTGACTCATATGTTTGGCCTTTAGAGTGTAATCAGTGCGGGGATGATTCCAAATGCTAAGACCCAGACTCCATCAGCAGAAGGGCTGGGAAAAACTCATCCTAAAAAGCAGGAGGTGTCTGCAAGCATCAGCAGAATGTGTGACCTAATGCACATGAAAGGATCTTGGAAACGTAAAATCCCTATGCTCCTACACAAAGTGGTGTGACTTATTATCAGTAAGTAGCTTCTGGTAACTCCTACTATTCCTGAGTATCTCTTGCACTTCTGAAACAGTGTTTTTTTTAGGAATTCAAGCTGCATGTGAAAAATCATCAAGATTATTTTCTAAAATAGCTAAGAAAAAGTACAAGATCTCTCAACCAGGCAGACAGTACAATTCATCAAAGAGCTCAAAGGTAATATGACCTGCCCTGCCTCAATGACAATTTGAAATGCACTTAGGAGAAATAAAAATCTCTACCGGCAGAACTGGTTAATTGTCAAAGCAGAGCAATAGTGTCTGTTTTGAGCGATGCGATGCTTTCTTTTTGTTTCCAGGATCAAACACAAGTGTTTTCATGTGGCTGCTCAGACTTGTTTTCACCGACAGAGGAAAAAGCCTCCACTGGATAAGACACTCTTACCACTTCCCATCACAGAGTAAACCCTTTACTTTTCTTTGGTGTTTCTTTTACTTCTCCAAAGGAGTAGCAGGAAGCTGTTTCTAACAGAATAAAGAGGACAACCTATGACGTTAATAATTAAATACCACAAAGTAACGGTTGTCTTCGGTTTAGAATCTGGAGCCCAGGGAGATGAAGGGACTGGATCCAGGATCACAAGGTGGTCAGTAAGTTGCAAGATTTCCTGACTTCAGATCCAGTGATCTCTCCCCTCCCCGCCGGATTTGTTTGTAATTAATCTACGTTACAACCCACTTAGGATGAATCAAGCAGATAATATGTGATGCCTTTTCGGAAACAGAAAAAAACTTGGACAGTTTGGTAATTGGACCGCAGATGAAATCCGTGAGAAATTAGGGGAAGATTCCAGGCATTCTGGCTGCGGGGTAACCCTGCATCAGATGGTGTCACTTCAGAAGCTTAAGACTAAATTTTCTACCAAGAATCTGAAAAATGCCTTGATCTACCTACTTAGCACAGCGTGAGACTGTAAGAAGGCAGAGAGGTGTGGCATGTGGTTTGATAAAAATTAGTAAAAACGGTGCCAGAAGAGAGGGAAAAACAAAAACAGATGTGTAGGCATGTATAATCAGAAAGGCATTATGTACATAATCCTACCAGCTTTATTCAATGGCTCGTTCCATTTCGGTGATCATGTTGGTAGATGAGCTGATTGCAAATTTGTGAAATATTCATAACGAGCAATTTCTGCTAAGGGACAATGAACTGGCACAGTCGAAAGGATTACAGCCCCTGGTGTGACGCGATTCCATAGGCCGCCTCCTGCCTTACCCAGAAATCATACCTGCCCGTTTCCTGCCTATGGCACAGGTATGAAAGAGCAGGGCACGGTCGGAGAAAGTGCCCAGGGGTGGAAGGACAGAGCGCAAACAGTGGCCTCTCAGTTTGGACACCAAGTGGAAAAGTGAGACCGATGTTCACAGGTTTCAACCCCAAGGCTGTCCTCCGACGCCCAGGCTTTCGCAAGTGGGTTTGAGGACTATTTTGTTCTGCGATCTATTACATTCTCAACTCCTTTTTTTTTTTTAATGACATAGCTCTTTTTAAATTTATTTATTTATTTTTGGCTGTGTTGAGTCTTCGTTTCTGTGCGAGGGCTTTCTCTAGTTGTGGCGAGCGGGGGCCACTCTTCATCGCAGTGCGCGGGCCTCTCACTGTCGCGGCCTCTCTTGTTGCAGAGCACAGGCTCCAGACGCGCAGGCTCAGTAGTTGTGGCTCACGGGCCCAGCTGCTCCGCGGCACGTGGGATCTTCCCAGACCAAGGCTCGAACCCGTGTCCCCTGCATTGGCAGGCAGATTCTCAACCACTGCGCCACCAGGGAAGCCCTCAACTCCTTTTACGTAAACACTGTCCTTTGGAGGCGGAAAAACTAGAGGGTCAGGTGAAGCTTATTTTCACCCATGAGTTCTTCTGTCACATGGAGCCTTGCTTCTCAAGGCTGTGATCAGTGGGCCAGCAGCATCGCCTGGGAGCATGTTAGACGCCCAGCATCTCAGGCCCCACCCAGACCTGCTGGGTGTGGATCTGCATTTTAACAGGATTTGCATCCCAAGTGAATATTATGCGCTTTAAAAATCTAGAGCAAAGGACTTGCACTTTTTCAAGGGGAACAAATAACATTTTGTGATTCAAGATCCCATGGGCTTAGAGCCTTAGATGAAATAGCACGCAAGCCTGGGATTTTGATTTTCAGGAGATCTGTTAATACCCAAAGTGTATTTGGAGGCTAACCCATCTGGTTTGCATGATTCCGTCACAGTTACCACAGTTACTGTAATAACTGTCATTAGTGTCTCTCCTTTATCCAACGTGTGGGAATTCCACTGCTTGCTTTGTCGGCTTTCACGATGCACTGCTCCAAGTGAGGTAATTCCTAGGTTTTCCATGTGACGCAAAGTACATTTTGTCAGTTAATTCCTCGACATCCTTACTCTTTGTTAGGCAGTTTCCTCGTGTAACCGGAGTCTGCTTCCATCTCCACATAGACTCCAACCCTTCTTACAGACCTGGTAGTTGGCAATTTTACGTGTTGATTTCAGATTAGTCTGTTCACATGAATGTGGTTTTCATTTCACTCCGACATTTGCCATTACAGTCACAATTGACCAACTAGTTCATTGCTCTTTCATTGTCACAATGATCTGTCACTATTTATCAAGCACCTACTAGGTGCAGACACGTTGCTCAGAGATAACAGAGATGTCATCTCTAATCCTCCACGCAAAACAGCATGCGGTATTTCCCCAAAATACAGATGAAAAAATCATCTCAGTAAGCTCAAATGGTGAGAGAAATGGTAATGTCACGATTAGAACACAGGTGTGCCTGAGTCTAAAGTGGTGTCTTCTCACTGCCTCACATGCCCCCCGTTAGCATTTGGCAACTCACATTGTTGCAACCACAATTTTGCATTCATGTAACAATGTTATCGATCCCTTCTCAGTGTTACAAGCATTGATTTCACATTGTGTGTTATGCATACATTTCATTTGGGAAAGGAATGTTGAAAAATGAACCCATGTTCTAGTCAGTTCTCTTAGTGTTGCAAGGAGAAACTCAAATTAGCTGGAAAAAAAGATAAGTATGAAGGTCCAAAGACAAGGAGCTCACCTGGGCCCCAAAGGGGCTGAAGCAAAAACTCATAAGACAGGCATAAAGGCAGCCCTGAGCCCAAACGTCTCTGGGGGTCGTGGGGTTTGTCTTCATCTTGAGTCTTTCTGCCCCAGTTTCCTCTGATTATGGACCACCCCCAACTACAGGAAGCGACTTTCCTGTATCCAAATAGAAAGGGCCCTGCTGTGCAAAGAGTCTCTCTCAGCAGCACACCCATTCCTGCTAAAGAGACCATAGTCCTGATGATAAAGAAGTGAGCTACAGAAATGCCCTAACTTGAGGCAAATCCTAGGGAGCAATGCCTGGTCCTGTGTTCCTTGACCTCCTGTGTTTTACATCTCACCAAGCTCCCCTGCAAACCAAGTCCCTTTAAGCCGGAGAATCCTGGCCCAAGTTTCAAAATGTTGTCATAAAATTAATGTCTTATTGCCTTCTCTTCCAATATCTGGTGGCCCCCAGATGGTTATCTTGACCTTAGCTTTGTATCACTGTATCTTATTCAGAGGGAACCGGACAGTTTTGTGGACAGAGATGCTTAGGCAGCATAGATGCTGAAATTCAAGGTTAGAGTAATGTGGCAAGCGGCCACCGGAAGCTGGAAAAGGCAAGGAATGGATTCTCCCCTAGAGCCCCCAGATGAAGTGTGGTCCTGCCGACACCCTGGTTTCATCCCAGTGATGTTAATTTCCTACGTCGGGCCTCCAGAAATATGAGAAAATAAATTTCTCTTGTTTTAAGCCACCAAGTCTGGGGTAATTTGTTATTGCAGCCACAGAAAGCTAGCATACTTGGACATACAAAAATTCTGTACATATATGTGAGTATATCTCTACCATAAATACTCAGAAGATGCTGTCCTACAAATGTCCATTTATAATCTTTATAGGTATTGCCAATAGCCCCCCATGGTGGCCATTGAACAGCCCCACCAGCAAGGTTTAAAGCTTCTATATGCTAACACTCTTGCTATCACAAAGTTATTAAATGCTTTGATTATAAAATTAAAAATTATATTCTAATTATAGTTTTAATGTGAATTTCTATTATTCATGGGCTTGTTATTTAAGAGTCATTTGTATTTCTTTTTTCTGAAATATCCGTTTGCATCCATTGCCATTTTTGTGCTGTGGTTTTCATATTTTGCATAATCAGTTTGTATGAATCTTTATATGTTCAAGTAATTAATCTGAATATGAGTAGCAATTAATTTTTATTTGTCATTTGTCTTTTGACTTTGCTTTGCATACAGGATTTTTACCATACAAGATTTTTTAAAAATTAATTTATTTACTTTTGGCTGCATTGGGTCTTCACTGCTGTGCGCAGGTTTTGTCTAGTTGCGGAGAGCGGGGATTACTCTTCGTCGCAGTGCGCGGTCTTCTCATTGCGGTGGCTTCTCTTGTTGTGGAGCACGGGCTCTAGAGTGCAGCCTCAGTAGTTGTGGCACACGGGCTCAGTAGTTGTGGCTCACGGGCTCAGTAGTTGTGGCTTACGGGCTCTAGAGCGCAGGCTCAGTAGTTGTGGCGCACGGGCTTAGTTGCTCCGTTGCTTCCTAGACCAGGGCTCGAACCCGTGTTCCCTGCATTGGCAGGTGGATTCTTAACTGCTGCGCCACCCGGGAAACCCCCATACAGGATTTTAAAAAAAATTTTATGTAGTTAATATTTATAGCTGCTGGCTTTTGGATCATGCTTTGAAAGTCTTTCCCACATTAAGATTATTTTTTAAAGTGCTTTCTTCCAATTATGAACAGTTTCAGTTTTCACATTGAAACCTTTGATTAGTTTAGAATTCAGTTTTGTATTAGGTATGAAAGATTAAATTAAATGTAATTGATTTTCCACACATCTATCTTGGAGTCCTAATACTACTATAAATGATCCATCTTTTTAATCTTTTTTGTGTATTTGGGTCTATTTCAGGACTTTCTCTTTGCTACAGAGATCTTTCCTTCTACACATTGTTTTAAAAAAAATAAAGTAGGCTGTAGAAAGTGAATTCTGGTTATGGTGTTCGAGTCCCCCCGCGGCTGACGTGTCAGCCACCATCAGGTCTCCTGTTCCTTTGGGTCCCAGGCCCGATGTGAGGGATACTTGGGACCCTGCAGCGTCAGGAATCCTCCAGAGACAAGCACCAGGCTGCACTCTGATGGCCACTTCCGCTCCTGCCCCTCCTCCTGGTGAAGCAAGGTTGCAGGGAAGGGCCTGGTCGTGAGGGAAACTAACTTCAGGATGCCTTCCTCTTGGCCTCAGGAAAGAGTCCCTTTGAAGGGACCGGTGAGAAGTCGGGTCAGCACAATTGTGGGGCACTTGGGAGATAAATGAATAAAAACCATCACTGTTTTTGCCAACATGGTTACACAGATAAGAAATTACAGTCTGGGCTGGGGACATAGCCAAGCACAGCCACAGGATGTCTCGGGAATCCTCTAAGCTTCCCGCCACAGGAAACATGAAATCTCTAAAGCCATTCCGGGAGTGAAAAATAAGGTGGTACATAGGGTCAACTGAGTTCTCTGCATCAAAGACTTGAATTGTGTTAAAAACAGCAGCGGGACACAATGCCCCCTGCTTCCCGTAGATCCAAACGTGGGAGGGGAGATATAAAGAATTTTCTCTGACATATCCCTTTCCCGTGATTGTTTACAAATCTTGCCGTGTTCTATGATTTATGCAGCTCCTTTAACGTTTTTTCATGTTTGTTTACTCCTTCGGTTAAGCCTCTTTGAACGCACAGGCATGCATAGTATGACTTGATATAGCAGGACTTCTTGTTCTAAAAAGTAAAAATAAATAAATAAAGTCAGCTAGCTAGATGCCTGTCACAGGCAAATGCAGATAGGCAGGAGAGGCTAGCTTGCTTGTCATGGTAAATGTGGAAAGAGGCTCCTGTCAATCACCGCCGTGATAACATCAGTCTTTGGCCTTGTCTCAGAGACTACAGACTGCACACAGAGAGCTCTCAAAGTGTCGCAGGACCTGCACAGTCTTAAAGATATCTTCAGAGCTCACGGGAAGAAAGGGATCCACCCTCTTTCCAGTTAGTCTAGATGGATCCCCATCTCGGGGGCAGCCATGGCAGCAGAAGTCTCTATTAAAATCAAAGTTAGCTAAGGATAGAAAGATAAGCATTTCCTCCTTCTTCACCTTTAAAGCAGAATGGCTTATCCATTGGGCTCAGGGAATTGCACAACTCTCAGGGAACTGTGTGAGAGCAAGTTCTGCCTGGGGTCTGCTGGGAGAGGAGCAAGAGGGTGATGGGAGAGACCAGACGCAGATCACAGATGGTGTCGCTTAAACGCATCCAGTCACATCTCAGACCTAGCAATACCGACTTTCTATGGTAACGTTTCTCATCCCTGACAGCCATTTACATTGAGCTACTAACTCTTCCTTAGAGAGGCTATACCCGGTTTGATAAAGATGTAAGGGCTGTCTTTGGGCATCTGAAATAAAAGTGGTAAGGAGTAAGACAGGAAGCTCTGCCACTTGGAATCTGAAGCCTCACATTTCTGGTGATCGTTATACAGACACACTCGTGTGTATGTGCTCTCATACACTTACACACGTGTATGGCTATTTCTCTGCTCAATATTTTAGATAATTAAGAGATGATTAAATTGGAGAGCACTTTTTCAGAGACAGTGAAGAAAGAATAGTCTTTTCACTAAATGGGGCTCTAATAATTAGATATTCATAACTTTGATTCATACCTGGCATAGTATACAAAAATTAACACAAAATGTACCATACAGTTCAATGTAAAACCCAAAACTATAAACAAATTAAACATAAATATTGGGCTTCCCTGGTGGCGCAGTGGTTGAGAATCTGCCTGCCAATGCAGGTGACAGGGGTTCGAGCCCTGGTCTGGGAAGATCCCACATGCCACGGAGCAACTGGGCCTGTGAGCCACAACTACTGAGCCTGCGCGTCTGGAGCCTGTGGTTTGCAACAAGAGAGGCCATGATAGTGAGAGGCCCGTGCACCACGATGAAGAGTGGCCCCCACTTGCCACAACTAGAGAAAGCCCTCGCACAGAAACGAACACCCAACTCAGCCATAAATAAATAAATTTAAAAAAACAAACAACAACAACAAAAAAACAAAAAACAAAAAAAACAAAAAAAACACATAAATATTAAACAAAATATTTGCAGCTTGGTTTAGGCAAAGTTTTCTTATATATGGCAACAAAAGTATGATCCACATAGGAACAAATTGCTAAATTGAACTTAAAATTAAACATGTCTGCTCTTTGAAAGACACTACTAAGAGAATAAAAAGGGAAACTACAAACTGGGAGAAAACATTTGCAGAGCACATAACTGATGAAGGACTTGTATCTAGAATACATAAAGAACCTTGAAAATTCAATAATAAGAAAATAAACAGCCCAGTGAAAGTAAGAAAAGATTTGAACAGACACTTCACAAAAGAAGATACACAGATGGCATAAAAATACATGAAGAGATACTCAACATCATTAGTCATTATGAAGATGCAAATTAATACCACAATGAGATGCCACTACACACCTTATTAGAATTACTAAAATCAAAAAGACTGACCACTCCTAGTTTTGGTAAGTATGTGGAGGAACTGGGACTCTCATACACTAATGGTGGGAATGTAAAATTGTCCAACCATGGTCCAACCACCTTGGAAAACAGTTTGAGAAGATGTTACAACCAGTTCAAAGGAGAATCCAAAGCACCACACATAGGTATAGACAAAAGATGCTAAAATAAATTGACAGCTAGATGCAAAACCAGTCAGTAGCCACAAGACATTAATCAATTGCATTCCACTGGACTGAATTTGCATTTCATGGACAAGAATCATTCGTATTACTATCAGTTTTCTACAAGTTACAGAGTTGTGAAAAAACTCAAAGACAATGGAAGGTGAAGATAACCAAGATGGATGAGCTATGAGTTAAATAAGTCTTTGACAGGTGCTCATTTTTATCTGTATAAGTGTCACGATTTTACCTGTTAAAAAATTACCCTTTAATAGGAACTTTGAACAATGCCTACCTCATAATAGATACTCAATAAATATTAGCTTTTATAGTATTAATTTTATTAATATTTAAAATGACTCGAGTCACACTTTAAATTCATCTGGGGAAGGTGCCCTGCGAAGATAGCATTTACGTGTTCAGTCACTTCAGATGTTCATCCAGTCATTATTGAGCTATTCCTGGAAATAAGGCCCAGTGTTAGTTGTAACTTATTTGATAAGACAGAGCTGAGTTTATTCTTCCGCAGTGAGTGAGAATATTACTTAGCAGGCCTTTGTAGCATTTCAGAGGGGGTAAGGCAAAGTAGGGGTACTTATGAGATTTTGAAATCTAGTTTAAAGTGAATCTTTCAATAGGAGGGGCTGTGGGCTTGGTTAGGAATGGGTAAGGGTCATGACATCATATTTTAGGATTGGTAGATACTGCAGGGTAGGGAATTTGTGGTGAAGGGTTAAATTTGTGAGGTTCAAAGCCTCGGGGTATAAAAATGTCATTTGATTCTTTCTTTGAAGAGATGATGGGTCTTTCAGGAAGTTTCTGGAATGATCAATCATGTTATTTGCAACTTCCTGGGCAAGAGTTACCTGAAATAGTGACAGCATGTTAATAAAGACAGTGGAATACTGAAGTCATACGATGTAGGCTTTACGCTGTGTGGGTATAGATGGTTTGGTTCTCAAGTAACATCTTTCTTTTATACTTCTTATTGGTCATTTATTATTTATGGCCTATTTTGATAATTACATATCTGGTGCAAATGTCTAAATACTAATACTACTGCTAATAATAATAACAACTACTGCTACTACAGCAACAGCAACGGTTGTGTTTATCCCATGCTTACTTGGGTCTGTAATTCTGAAAGCAGTCCTATATGGTAGTACTCATTATCCCTACTTTATAGACGAGCAAACTAAGGCTCAGGGAGTGGCAGAACACAGAACTGAATGCAGGACAGCAGGCTCCAAAGTCTACATTATGCTTCACAACTAAACAGTGAGCTTCCAAATGCCAGGCCCTTGGTCATGATCTTCAGCATCCAGTACAGTCCTGGGCACAGAGTGTTAATAAGCGCTGAGTAAGCATTTGTCAGGAATACTGAATAGTGAGACAATTTGTCCAAAGGCATCTGAGAAGCCTTCCAAAATGGGAGCATCTTCTGACTTTCAACCTAAACTCTATCTATCAGCCACAGTTGCTGCTTAGTTGGCTGACCAGGAAGAGTACTGCACAGTTTTATTTCTGTT
Source organism: Balaenoptera acutorostrata (assembly GCF_949987535.1). Taxonomy (NCBI): domain Eukaryota; kingdom Metazoa; phylum Chordata; class Mammalia; order Artiodactyla; family Balaenopteridae; genus Balaenoptera; species Balaenoptera acutorostrata. Next base: position 40,214,547 of record NC_080078.1, read on the forward strand.
TAACGACTGAAGTCCTTGATTCAGCTGCATGATGCACAGGGAAAGCTATAAGGACTCTATTACCAGCAAATTGGTACTTTAAGCCACAACATTCATTCAGTCTGGATGCATTAAAGGCCCAGGGTGAGGTGGAAACCTTCGTTCTCTAGCTTTTTCCATTATATACCGAAGATCATTGATCCCCAGGGTGAAATAGAGGGAAAGATGAATTTAGAGCACACGACAAGGAAGGAGAACAAAACTCATGCTTGTTGTGTCATTTTCACCCCAGTCTCCATGAAATTTTTGTAGCTTTCAGCATGTGATTTTGTTCATTATTTTGTTTGTAGTATTTTTTACCCGGTGCAAATTAATAATTTGTCTATCTGAACATAATATTCAATGTTAATGATCCGACATGCCCTGTGCTTTTCATCTGGCCACATAAAGGACAAGTGCCATGGAAATCTATCATCCACATCTTGCTTTATGGTTCTGTTGGGAATCAAGTTTTAGTTGATTTGTCATATCAATTTTCTCTCCAAATCTTAACTCTTTTGAACTTTTCATTACCTACCCTGAAACTGTTAAAAGTAGTGACAGTACATGCTTAGGATTCACAGTGGTTTTTATTCACCTGAAGCCTTGAGTTCACTTTGTAGTTTAATTCTTTTGGGAAGTAAATCAGAACAAGGTGAAGTGGTGTTTGTATTCATTAGTGTGAGATGAATCACTTATGGGATCAGATTCTTTCCTTGAATTCATAAACAGTTCAAGGGGAAAAAATCCACAAATAGAATAATCAGAATATGGGATTTAGCATAATTTCTTTTGTATTTAGGTAAAAAAATTCATTTTAAAACGTTCTAACAGATTTGATATAGATTTGATAGAAAAATTAAAAATAAAATAATTTATAGGTTGAAAATATTCTAGAACTGACTGTGGGAAGAGAAAATAATTAAAGATTATGGAATACTGCATTTTGTTTTATGGGCTTAATCCTATCAGAATTACTTCCTAATTTGTTTTTTACAATACTTTTTTCTCATGTGAAAACTAATATAAAATTTGTCCTTTTTAAATGAAAAATGTAAGTTAGGAAAATTTCTGTTCCTGGTAATGAATGACTAGGTAATATCTAAACTAGACAAGCAGAAAAAAAATACATAAAAGCACCAAAAGCTAACAAAAGTAAAGAATTTCTGGATCAAGTTCCAGGAGAGGAAGGGAATCCAGAAAGGTAAGCCCAGCATTCCAGGCCACCTCCATCCCAAGGACAATTGCCAGTCCTAAAAACAGGCCTGACAATCTGAATTGCACTTTTGAAAAAATCTCACCTGGCTACACGTGCCAGAGTTCTGAGCCTGCCACAGTAAACCACCCCCAATTTTGGTCTAAGATTCCAAGAGTAAGAGTGAAATTAAAATAAGCCAGCCTTTACACAGATGGTAGCCTTGCTTCAACTATTTTGGGTAGACCAGAAAATTGCAAATCTTAAAATTGGGTTAAGATCATCCCAGACTGCTGGTGCCACTAGGTGCCTAAAAAAGTCAACAGAAAATCTTTGGAGGAGGAAAGAAAAGTCATCCTATACTGTGAAGTATTTCTACAAATAATATTTCAAACACAATGCCCAGCACATAGTCAAAGATAAACAGGCACACAAAAAGACACGATATAATAAATGAGAATCAGCAGAAACAATAAATAGGAATAGCTAGAATATATGAAAATCAGAGAAAGAGATAAATACATAGGTAATTCTAAGTAATGATTGACTGCATGAGACACTAATAATGATAATAATAATATTATTTGTAATGTGCCAAAAAAAATGAGAGCAATCAAAATGGCCTTCATCGTTAGGACTGAGTATTAAATCGTCTGGTGGAATGCTACAGAGCAGGGTTCAGCCAAATCCAGCCTGTGACCTGCTTTTTCCATAGCAAATACATGACAGACTTTGTGGCCCACAAAGACTAAAATATTTACTTTCTTGTCCTTTACAGAGAAAGTTTGCTGACCCTTGCTACAAAGAAATGAAAATAAATGAGCCCAACCTACATACATCAACAAGGTTGGATGTTTAACGTACATCATTCAACCTAAAAAAAGCAAGACCAAAAGAAAAACTCCAATATGATTCCATTGACATAAAGTTCAAAAAGCCAACAAACTATAGTTTCAGGACACATTTTTAGGTAGTATAACTATAAAGGAAAGCAAGGAAGTGATTACCATAAATGTCAAAAGAATGGCTACTTCTAGGTGGGAGAGAGGAGAATGTAATTGGGAGAGACCGCATCTCAGAAGTAGTGGCAGAGTTCTTGGCCTGTGCGACTGTTATTTGAGTGTTTGCTAAATTTGCTAAAATGTAGGTTTATGTTTTATGCATTTTTCTGTACATGTATTCTATTTTATAATAAAAGAGATTTAAAAGGTGAATTGTATGCAAATTAAAAGGAAAGGAAAGAAGGAGAGAGGGAGGGAAGAAATTGTATAATTTAGCCCACTGGCAAGACTGATGTTCTTTGCCTAAATGAAAAAGAAATCCTAGGCAATATTTTCAACTAGTCTTTGATTTGATAGGTTATTTCATAGGAAATGACTGCCCATTTATATGTTTATAAAGGGCTTAGCTTGGAGAAAAGGTCAGTGTTCTTGCTGTGAATAAAATATTTATGAAAATAGCCTTGGCTTTTCTTTCTTTGTTTCCCTACCTGGGTCCAGCCACCCAGACTTAGGATGTGCTAAAGACTTGCCCTGGTCTCCGTGCCGTTCAGAGATATTTTTGCCACATCCTCTCTAAAGGAGTTGAGCCTTTTTTCCACCGTTGGCAAGGTCTTCATTCTTTTATTCATTTCCTCTATCTCTCTGAAAATATTCCACTTACCTTATTTCACTAAGGTATATTAGTATAGTGAATGCCAATTTTAGTTCATGTGTCAGAAGAACTTCGGAGCTGCCATGTTGCACAGCTCCGGGGGGTGGTTCGCGTCATGCCACTCTCTGTCGTTGTGCAGTGCTCAGAGCGCCCCCCTTAGGCAGCAGCCTGGCTAGCACCGTGCAGAGGAGTTAGCATTAATATTTCTATGGGTTTCAGGTAGAGGGGAACGGATTAAGTCTATTGCATAAAAGATTCAAGTTAAACAATATATGAACTTCTTACTTTAAAAAATTCCAAGATAATAGTAGGCGCAATGTATTTGTAACACTCTTCAGGATACAAAGCTATATCCAATTTGTATACCTTCTAGATTTTCACATAGATTGTTGCAGTTGATTCTCACAATCAAAACTAATAGCAGTAGCCAAAGTAAATTAAGTTTATGTGAACTGCATCAGATAGACCTGCCCTAAGGTCTGGGCTCTACCTTCTACTGTGAAATCTTGGGCAAGTTGCTTAACCTCTCTGAGCCTCAAATTCTTCAAAAGAAAATGATGATGATAAGAGTATCTATCTACCTTAGAGAATTAAGTGAGATGATATACATAAGGTACAGTGACTGGTACATATGTGCCCTATAACAATTAGATAATACTCTTTTTTAATTTATTCTCTAATCATTCCTGCTTCCCTTCAAAAAGGTTCCCTTCGTCCTGTATCCATCCAGTCCTCCAGTCCAGAACCTGGGAGGGATCCTCTGCACCTTATCCTTCAGTCTCCTCACCCCCATCTCTGCCATAGCTATGTAATCACCAAGCACCATTCATTATCCTGAATCCCCATATGCTCATATTACTTCCTCTCAGACTCTTACAAACTTCCTGAGGGACACTTTGCCTCCATCCATCCATCCATTCCCCATCCATCCATCCATCCATCCAACCATCTATCTCCCATCCATCCATCCATCCTTCCATCCAACCATCCACTGAAAAATCATACTGAGTACACAGAGTGAGTGGCTGAAGAAGACCTCTCTGAAGAGGTGACATCTGAGCAGCTGGGACAACTGAGGGAGTGAGCATGGAGATTTGGGGGTGGGGTGGGGAAGCATTCCAGGAAGAGAAAACGATACATGCAAAGGCTCTGAGACAGACGTGAGCCAGTAAGAAGGCAGAGAATCTCTGCTGAGTGCCAGGAGATGTGGTTGGAGCAGCTGTCACAGGCTGAACCATATCAGAGGTGGAATGATTGACAGGTTTAAGCAAAGGGGTGACATTTTTAGAAAATCACACTGAAGAGGCAAGGGGGAAGCAGAGGGACAATGTACAAGACCATTGCATGGGTCCACGTGGTGAAGATTAGCATGGCAGCAGACAGTCTTTCTAAAACACAGTTCTGAGCAGGTCACTCTCCCTACCTGGCCCCTGCATGCACTGCACATACACACACCTAAAACCAGCCAAAGTTTTCTCCGCTGCCCCTAGAATAAAGTCAAACTCTGGACTCCTTTCCAAACTCCTGTCCTACATGATCCTGTCAGAGGTCATGATTCTGTACCCCCACCCGCTGCTCCCTCACCCTGAAATCCTCTTCTCTCCCTTGTCTTTCCATTTATTCTCCAAAACTCTGCTTTATGAGCTCCCCATAGAAGCTGTCCTTGATCCCCTTCCTTCTCCCCTCCCAGAAAGACATAACTACATCCTCTTCTGAGACATAAAACTATAATCATATTTATCATTCTGTCCTGTACATTGTGAGCCACTTATGTGCAATGTTCCTATGGTTTTTGTTTGTTTGTTTGTTTGTTTTATTGGACGCCTCGGGTCTTAGTTGCGGTATGTGGGATCTTTTTGTTGCAGCATGTGGGTTTCTCTTTAGTTGTCGTGTGCGGGTTTTCTCTCTCTAGTTGTGGCACGTGGGCTCCAGGGTGCTTGGGCTCAGCAGTTGTGGCGCGCGGGCTTAGTTGCCACGCAGCATGTGGGATCTAGTTCTCCGACCAGTGATCCAATCCGCGTCCCCTGCATTGGAAGGCAGATTCTTTACCACTGGACCACCAGGGTAGTTCCCAATGTCCCCATGTTTTAATTTTTTATCTTGAGCCCTCTGCATAATTACTGCCATCAGGTATGTGTTTAATTTGTGATTAATTGTATAGTAAATAGAATTTTCTCTCTGTGTGATTTTTCCAGTGGAGCAGATTGCCTGAGATTGTTTGGGTATCTCTTGGCTGGAATGTCCAAGAATCTCAAAAGTATACTTTTGATACTTTTGTCTCAGTGTTCACATATGGCACTGCCAGCTGCTGGAGGGCTAGGATTCAGAATTTAGCCGTCAGTGCCTCCCCCACATTCACTTTCTCTCTGCCTTTCCTGGGCTGTGAGTTCAGTTTCAGTAGTGAACACTGAGTCCACTGGTGCCACCCTTCCTGACCTCCAGCTAGTCCTACACTAACTCTTCCTTCTCAGTCAAAACCAAATAAAAGTCATATACCCTTGTTGATTCGTATTGACTTCAGCTCTAAGAAATTCTCCTCTAATATTCTGTCTTGAAATCCATCATAAATGTTTCCCCCAGTCCTTTGGCAGGGGTCGGCTCCTCTTCAGTAGGCTTTAAAATGCTGTCTTTTACAGATTTTTCACAAACTCCATGGAAAATGAACAGAGTGGTGCTGAACCATAACCTGTGTCTTATTGTGTGACATGCTGTGGTTTTGACCTGGCCACAGTTCTTAAGTCGTGATGTGAATTTCATTTCCTGTTGCTTATCCTGCATGTTAACTTTCTGCTTGGTAAAGTTGCAAATTCCCAGTGAAAGCATTCTGCAATTGATTAGACCCAGGCCGCTTGGCAATTTCTTTCTAATCTTTTTTTATTGTGCTTTCCATAAAAATGACAGCCCTGGTATAAATCCTAGTTTAAATCAATACCAGTAAGTGCTAATCTCTTCACAGCACTGGAGATGAAAATGTCAAATGGTACCTGCTGGGCATTAGAACTCTCACTGTAAATCATCAAAAATTAAAGCAACACCAAATTGATTTTATTTCCCGTCTTTTAAAAAAATTACTTTCAGATTCATTATTTTTCCGTTGAGTTATTCTTTTTTTCCAGTTATATTCTGATTGGATGAGATTGATGAACTGAATTTGGCATGGCAAATGTGTTGACGTCTGGTAGTAAAATGTGTAGGACCTGGCCTGTACTAGGAAGAGCCTTAGGATAAAGTTGATATTTTAAAGAATGATGCATATATTTAAGTTATATTTCAATCATTATTCATGTGATAACACCTCAATAAAGTAGAATCTTGGTTGAAGAAGCTATACCACATGAAGTTACCTAAAAATGGTACAATTATGGAAAAGAATTTCTAGCCCTTTGTCTCCCATCTTTGAAGTTATTGTCAAAGCCACTTAAGCTATAACTAGATGATACCTCCTCTAGGGGTTGGCTGCCTGCGATCTGGGCATCACAGTCAAGATATAGGGCAATGCATAGCTTAAATATTAAATTGTCAGGTGATCCTGGAAGAGCTGGGAAATTATATGGCTTTTAAATCCAGGAGGAACTTAACTAAGCATCATTTCCAACTTCCCACACTATTTATTTGATTAAGTAAGAAACTGAAACCTTAGGAGATTTAGTGACAAAATGATGGTCATCACAGATTTAAAGGCAAACCAGCAGCTCTCTAGATGTTTAATCCCTATCTCTTCTTGTTGCCTCACAGAGAAAAATATAAGAACTATACCGACAGTGAGCAAAGGGCATACAAAACTCTGATGTGTGTGTATGTGTGTGTTCATAAAAATAGTTTTATATGAGGATAAACTCTTCAAATGTGCTGATAAAACGGAAGAGTGGCAGGAGAAAACATGTTACAGAATAGGCAAAGACTTAATTTAGCTGGTCAGTTTCAGATTTACCTCCACAAAAAATATTCTTTATGCTTCTTGCATGGTTCCCCTCCATCTCTCAAAGAGGATGTTAATTAGCAATGCAGTGCTTAAGAAATATGTAGCCCAAGGCAGTGGCAGAAAAAACACATCCCATAGACAAAGCAGGTCATGAAGGACCCAGCTCTTGAATAATGGAGGACTAGGGAAACTTCCAAGAACTGACAACAAAGATCTCTCCAATCCCTTTTAGTTCCTCAAGTTATTCATCATTTTAAGTTCATTAACAGCAGTAACTAAAGTGCAAGGGTCTCAAAATTACCTGTCTCTTCTCTTATCAGCTTAAGCCTTGCAAGAGTAGCAAGTGCAGGAATGAGCAACGTGGACTGGGTAGAGACTGGCAAATTCAAGAGCACATCCAAAGGAAACAGCTCTTTTGCCTACAGTTAAGACAAACTCTGAGACATAATTTATACTCCAGAGCTTCCCTGCAGGGCCAGGTGGAGATTTTACCTGAAATCACACAACTGTTCCGCCTACATCCCCCTCCCTTGTCTTGCTTCCCCCAGTCCTTCATCAGAGTGTTCTGGGAGCACATCCTTTATAAACCACTTACACGTGAATCCTTTGTTGGTCTGCTTCTAAGAGTCTGTCCTAAAACAACCACAAATGTATTGCCTTATTTTATTAAGAGCTAGATTTCCATCCAAATGTTTAAGATACTTTTACAAATGAAATGATTGTGTCAGCTCTGGAAAAGTTGTGGTGTGGTATGCTGTGTGTGTGTGTGTAAACAATTACACTTTAAAAATTACAAAGAAATATTAGTTACAGGACTTCCCTGGTGACACAGTGGTTGGGAGTCCACCTGCTAATGCAGGGGACACAGGTTTGATCCCTGGTGCGGGAAGATCCCACATGTCATGGAACAACTAAGCCCATGCGCCACAACTACTGAGCCTGTGCTCTAGAGCCTGCAAGCCACAACTACCGAGCCCACAAGCCACAACTACTGAAGCCCGTGTGCCTAGGGCCCATGCGCCACAATAAGAGAAGTCACCGCAATGAGAAGCCCAAGTGCTGCAACGAAGAGTATCCCCTGCTCACCGCAACTTGAGAAAGACCGTGCGCAGCAACAAAGACCCAATGCAGCCAAAAAATAAAATAAAAAACAACAAAAAAAGAAATATTAGTTACATTCTTCATGACATTCTATGCAACTAGAAAGTAGTGAGTGATACAAATCTCACTGTGCAATTAGAGACATTTAGGCATTAGACAGGATATAATGGCCCAGAAAAGCAGAACTAAGCCATTTTACCTGATTCCTTAGAGATGGGATATTATGATGTAAAGTATGATTCTATCATTTCTTGGATTTGTGGACCAAATATGTTACTTATTTCAAAAAAAGAGATAAATAATATGGCGTTTACAATTGCATTATTTTCCCATATCCCAAAATCAAGAAAATGTTTCTTCAACAACACAAGCTACATCAATTAACCAATTCCACAGTAATCTGCAAATGCATAGTTACGTAATTGATCTAACAGATATTTGGGCAGCCAATGGGAACAGAAACAGTACGGAAATCATAATGTATTTTTTTAAACATCTTTATTGTATTATAATTGCTTTACAATGGTGTGTTAGTTTCTGCCTTATAACAAAGTGAATCAGCTATACATACACATATATCCCCATATCTCTTCCCTCTTGCGTCTCCCTCCCACCCTCCCTATCCCACCCCTCTAGGTGGTCACAAAGCATTGAGCTGATCTCCCTGTGCTATGCGGCTGCTTCCCACTAGCTATCTATTTTACATTTGGTAGTGTATATATGTCCATGCTACTCTCTCACTTCATCCCAGCTTACCCATCCCCCTCCCCGTGTCCTCAAGTCCATTCTCTATATCTGCATCTTTATTCCTGTCCTGACCCTAGATTCTTCAGAACCATTTTTTTTTTAAGATTCCATATATATGTGTTAGCATACAGTATTTGTTTTTCTCTTTCTGACTTACTTCACTCTGTATGACAGACTCTAGGTCCATCCACCTCACTACAAATAACTCAATTTTGTTTCTTTTTATGGCTGAGTAACACTCCATTGTATATATGTGCCACATATTCTTTATCCGTTCATCTGTCGATGGGCATTTAGGTTGGTTCCATGTCCTGGCTATTGTAAATAATGCTGCAGTGAACATTGTGGTACATGACTCTTTTTGAATTATGGTTTTCTTAGGGTATATGCCCAGTAGTGGGATTGCTGGGTCGTATGGTAGTTCTATTTTTAGTTGTTTAAGGACTCTCCATACTGTTCTCCATAGTGGCTGTATCAATTTACATTCCCACCAACAGTACAAGAGGGTTCCCTTTCCTCCACACCCTCTCCAGCATTTATTGTTTGTAGATTTTTTGATGATGGCCGTTCTGACTGGTGTGAGGTGATACCTCATTGTAGTTTTGATTTGCATTTCTCTAATGATTAGTGATGTTGAGCATCCTTTCATGTGTTTGTTGGCAATCTGTATATCTTCTTTGGAGAAATGTCTATTTAGGTCTTCTGCCCATTTTTGGATTGGGTTGTTTGTTTTTTTGATATTGAGCTGCATGAGCTGCTTGTAAATTTTGGAGATTAATCCTTTGTCAGTTGCTTCATTTGCAAATATTTTCTCCCATTCTGAGGGTTGTCTTTTCGTCTTGTTTATGTTTTCCTTTGTTGTGCAAAAGCTTTTAAGTTTCATTAGGTCCCATTTGTTTATTTTTGTTTTTATTTCCATTTCCCTAGGAGGTGGGTCAAAAAGGATCTTGCTGTGATTTATGTTATAGAGTGGTCTGCCTATGTTTTCCTCTAAGAGTTTTATAGTGTCTGGCTAAAGCAATCTACAGATTCAATGCAATCCCTATCAAACTACCAATGACATTTTTCACAGAACTAGAACAAAAAACACATTGCACAATGTGTATGGAAACACAAAAGACCCTGAATAGCCAAAGCAATCTTGAGAAAGAAAAACGGAGCTGGAGGAATCAGGCTCCTAGACTTCAGACTACAAAGCTACAGTAATCAAGACAGTATGGTACTGGCACAAAAACAGAAATATAGATCAATGGAACAGGATAGAAAGCCCAGAGATAAGCCCACACACATATGGTCACCTTATTTTTGATAAAGGAGGCAAGAATATACAATGGAGAAAAGACAGCCTCTTCAATAAGTGGTGCTGGGAAAACTGAACAGCTACATGTAAAAGAATGAAATTAGAACACTCCCTAACACCATACACAAAAATAAACTCAAAATGGATTAAAGACCTAAATGTAAGGCCATAATGCATTTTTCAAAATAACTTAGTTGAATACTTTAGTTCAGACATATTTGGTTATAATAATTGCAAAAATCAGTGGGGTAGAGTTTCCACTCTGTGCTTAAGAGCCATGTGCTATTTGTTTTATTTTAATGGCCTGCTCAGTTGTAGGTGTATCAGATCGGAAAATAAATCCTCACAGATAGTATAATTTCAAGTCATTTTTAAAGAGACTAGAAATGGGAAGACTATTAAAATGTGAAAAATATCTTAGGCTGCTGAAGTATGTTTTATGGTGCTGAAGTAGTTTGCTAAGCCTTATTATTGGTGTCTTCCCTCAGTTATACAACCAACTGGTTTTTCTAGGGCTGTTTCAAAAATAATTCAGTAAATATGAGCACAAGTTTTTGCATCAAAAAATCTGGCATAAAAATCTAGTAGAGAGATGGAGTGGGCTTCCCTGGTGGCGCAGTGGTTGAGAGTCTGCCTGCCAATGCAGGGGACACGGGTTCGAGCCCTGGTCTGGGAGAATCCCACATGCCGCGGAGCAACTGGGCCCGTGAGCCACAATTACTGAGCCTGCGCGTCTGGAGCCTGTGCTCCGCAACAAGAGAGGCCGCGATAGTGAGAGGCCCGCGCACCGCGATGAAGAGTGGCCCCCTCTTGCCACAACTAGAGAAAGCCCTCGCACAGAAACGAAGACCCAACACAGCCATAAAAATAAATAAATAAATTAATTAAAAAAAAAAAGAAGATGGAGTAACACCTTCAAACTTAGAATCTACAAGTAAAAGTTACATTCAGCAAAACTACAATTTAATTGCAAAGGCAAAATATCAGTATTCTCAGACACTTGAGGTCTCAGGGAGAACAGCGCACACACGCACGCGTGCGCACGCACACACACACACAAACACTTTGCTGACACTTTCTCAGAAAAGAGAGAAATTAGTTCAGGACAAAGCAATGGCTTATGGGAAGTAAGGGTGTATAATGAAAAGTAAGCCACACACCTCTTATCTTTCCTATTAGTCCCCCCTATATTCCAATGAGAAAAAGTTTGGGAGCTCCAATCAGTTCTACAATCATTTGTTGAGCAAATACAAAGTGGAAAAAGCCTTAGTTATGCTCTGCACAGGACCACACACACACACACACACACACACACACCAGGCAACCAGCACTCTCTCCTCTACTTCTCCCCACTACTCAAATTCCAACCCTCTGCTCAAATAAGAGTACTACTTGCTTTCCCACCTGCCAATCAATCCCAGCTCTTGCACATGGGCCCCTCTTGGGGGTGTGGTGAGGTCCTTCCCTCTTGACCTCCAGCAGCATCAAATGGGAGTGCTATTCCAGCCCAGACCACTCCCCCGACACACACACACTAAACTGCAAGGCGGGCTGGAGGTGGGTGGGCAAGAAGAAACCTTGGGAGGAAAAGAGTTCCAGTGGCCTTTCCTAGATTTTCAGACTCCATTCTAAGAACACTCCACCACAGTAGGGATGGTGTTTCACAGGTGGAAAAATAGACGTTGGAAAGTATGGTATTGAAAACATTGATCCCTTGTTTAAAGAAAAAGCATCTGTGTGGAGGTTCCTTAAGAAACTAAAAATAGAGCTACCATGTGATCCAGCAATCCCACTCCTGGGCATATAACCAGAGAAAGCCATGGTTCAAAAGGATGCATGCACCCAATTTTCACTGCAGCACTCTTTACAGTAGTCAAAATGTGGAAACAACATACATGTCCATTGAAGGATGAATGGATAAAGAAGATGTGGTACATATATGCAATGGAATATTACTCAGCCATAAAAAAGAATGAAATAATGCCATTTGCAGCAACATGGATGGACCTGGAGATGATCATACTAAGTGAAGTAAGCCAGACAGGGTAAGACAAATATCATATGATATCACTTATATGTGGAATCTAAAAAAATGATGCAAATGAACTTATTTACAAAACAGAAACAGACTTAGAGACTTAGAGAATGAACTTACTGTTACCAGGGGGGAAGTATGGGGGGAGGGACAGATTGGGAGTCTGGGATCGACATGTCCACACTGCTATATTTAAAATACATAACCAACAAGGACCTACTGTATAGCACAGGGAACTCTGCTCAATACTCTGTAATAACCTAAATGGGAAAAGAATTTGAAAAAGAATAGATACATGTATATGTATAACTGAATCACTTTACTGTACACCTGAAATTAACACAACATTGTTAATCAACTATACTCCAATATAAAATAAAAATAAATAAATAAATAAATAAATAAATGCAGTTAGAATGCTTAAAAAAATTTTGTATAGGTCATATTTTCTACTTGTTTTATATGTTTCCTGATAAATAATTTTAGTGTTATTAAAAAAAATAAAGAAAAAGTACCTGATGTCGATTTAAGCCATGCCTCAAGAGTGCTCAGCCTGGAAGCAACCAGGTCTCCTGTCTGCTTCTCAATTCTTGCCAACTGAGCAGGAACCCAGAGGCCTCAGATGGCAGATTCATTTAAGCCTTTCTCTTTCATTTGCTCTCCCTTTGTCTAAAAAGCCTTGGTGATTACACAGATTGGGGCAGAATTTCAGTCGCCAGAAATAAGTGCCTTCTTTGTCCTGTGGCTTCTCTTTATTGGACATGTGAGTGTTGCCTTCATACATCCTGGAGATTATTTAACAACCTGAGACTGATCGGGCTGGGTGATCCATGCCATATGCCTTATTGCCACCAAACTCAAGGAAGAGAGGAAAAAAAGAACAGCTACAATCTGTCTCTTGGAACTGCTGCCTTCCCCTTGCTCAGAGCCAACTCACAGCCTCTCATATCTTCCAGGAACCAGTCTTCCACACTAGCACTTGCTGTCGTGTCACGGCCAGGATGCTACTTTCCCAGAAATATTAACGTAGGGATGTGAAATGACATCCTTCCTGCTCTGCTACACACTCACAGTCCTCTGAAAAGTCCTAGTGTCCAGGTCTCACAGTGAGGGCCATTCATAGTGAGGGGCCTGGGGTGCATTAGTGATTTGTGAAGGTGAATGTAGATGGTAGATGTTCAAAGGAGTTAACATCGCCAAAGGAATACAATAAAGAGAATTCTCTAAGACAAGGATACAGTGGATTGCAGGGAGAAAGTGAAGAGCAAAAGGGAAGAGTTTCTTCAATAAGAGCCTTACTTGTCTTCTTACGGGAAGCTGGAATGTTTGAGGACCAGCTGCAGAAAATTTATTCCAATTAAGCAAGTATTTTCGGCATCTTTATACTTGTATTCGTGAGCAAAACTCTTGACTGGTGGTTTAATTTTTCAGCCCATGGCACCTAGCTTAGTTCTTTGCTCATAGGTGCTCAATAAGTAACTAAATGGTTGATTCAAAAGAATCCTATCTCTTGGCACTGAAAAGAACCTCAGAGAAACTGAGAATTAAAGAGATTAAGCTCAAGGTTACATAGCTAGGAAGTTATGGAATCCAGATATGAATCCAAATCTGCTCTTTTTCCTGGTCATTGGAAAGAGAATGAGGGACAAAATCATGCTTAAGAGCATAGACTTGGGGGCCAGACTCCCTGGGTTTGAATTCTAGCTCCACCACTTGGTAGCTCAGTGATCTTAATCAGGGGAGTAACTTAACCCCTTTGCCTTGGTTTTAGCATATGTAAAATGGGGATAAGAAAAATATCTATTTTAAATATGGAATGAGTTAATGTGTGTGAAGTGCCTAGAACAGTGCCTGACATACAGTGAGCACTCAGTTAATGGTTTTAGCTATTTTACATGATTATTGAAGTCAGGAAATATATTGCATCCAGTAATAAAAACCTCTGAATCATGATGTAAGTTCCCATATGCTGTACCTCTTGAAAATATATACATAATGAGGGAGTAAAGTGACTGAAAATAATCACAATTTTTCTTTGCGACTAAAGTGATACATCATCCTGTTCATCACCACCATCCTCTTAATCAGTTTCATTATCACCATCAATTTCATTATCTTCATCACCAACTTCCATTTCAAAACACGTTTGCTTTATGTTTCACTTATATGCACAAACTTCTCTGCCAGACAAAGAAGGGACCCACGTTGAGGTCTCCATTCTCAAGTCAGGTTAAGAGGGACAGAGATGCTTATTTCTTATTTCAATGTGTCTCCTGTGTTTCTATCTGACTCTTTCAGCCCATAGGACAGCCTGACACAGCCTGTCATTGTCCATTTAGCATCCCCTAATCTAGTGGAAACTCAGTTTCCTTGTATGTGAAGTGGAAGAAAAAAATAAGATAGAGAGAATGTCAAGCCCAGATGACACTAGGTAGGCACTGAATAAACAGATTTTGCCAATCCTTTGTTCTGTCTCAACCATTTCCTACTTGACACAGTTAAAATAAAGGACAGGTATACTCTAAGATTAGTTAAATAGAATTAATTAAATGCATGGAAGAGAGGAATAACCAAATACATTGGAAACTAAGATGATTCCTTTAATTAGGCATCATATATGTCTCTGAGCCTCCTAGAAGCCAGGGCAAAAATTGAATGCTCCAGAAAGGAAGAAGTATACCAATGCTTCAAAAGAAATAAAGTCTAAACTGGCCAGAAATAGTGATATTTTTCTCATGTGGAATCTTATAATGTTGAGTGACATGATAGGTCTCTTGATACCAGTTTCATTTTTAAAATGCTGACCAGGTTTTTACATGGATCTTTTAATAAGGAACTTGCCTAACAAGTTGAGAGGTTAACATCAAAATCCATTTCAGTTCGAATGATTTCTTGAGGGGATTAAGCTGATATGGTCTAAGAATGATGCTGACAGTAATCCCATGTAATACAAGGGCAGAATTCAGAAAGCATAACCACTCTGAGTGCTATGGAATAAGGAATTTCTTACAGGAATTTGACATTACACAATTGTGGGAGGTGCTGGGGAAGAAAGGGTCCAAAAAGGAGAGAAGGAAGATCAGGGGGAAATCACCAAGCTGGCCTCTGGTAGCACTGCCACGAGTGGATGTGTTGGAGTTTTCAGGGGAATTTGAAGGCCAAGCACATCCTGCAACTGGATTGGGTTGTTCACCCTGCCAGGGCTGTGTAATAGCTAGATGAGAAACTCTACATGCTTTGCTTAGAGCTGCCAAGCACACTGCCACTGCCATTCTGGTTCTGGGAATTCATCTCAGTATGCCTGGGAAGCTAAACACTTGAAGTCCTCCACCTTCAAAGTCGCACAACCCCAGTCCGTGAGTTGGGCCAGGACATTATGTGCCCACTCACACATCCATTTCAAGACATTCTTTTAGGACTTCCCTGGTGGGGCAGTGGTTAAGAATCTGCCTGCCAATGCAGGGGACATGTGTTTGATCCCTGGTCTGGGAAGATCTCACATGCCGTGGAGCAACTAAGCCCGTGCGCCACAGCTACTGAGCCCAGGTGCCACAACTACTGAAGCCTGTGTGCCCTAGAATCCATGCTCCACACAACGAGAAGCCCACGCACCGCAACAAAGAGTAGCCCCTGCTTGCTGCAACTAGAGAAGCCCGCGTGCAGCAACAAAGACCCAAAGCAGCCAAAAAAAAAAAAAAGACATTCTTTTAATATATTGTTCTTAATGCTATTGCATAATTAAGGTCTTTGTTTTATTGTCCATACGTCGGACTCTGGTGAGAAGGTGGAATTTATTTATTTATTTATTTATTTATTTATTTATTTATTTATGGCTGTGTTGGGTCTTCGTTTCTGTGCGAGGGCTTTCTCTAGTTGCAGCAAGTGGGGGCCACTCTTCATCGCGGCACGCGGGCCTCTCATTATCGCGGCCGGCCTCTCTTGTCGCGGAGCACAGGCTCCAGACGCGCAGGCTCAGTAATTGTGGCTCACGGGCCTAGTTGCTCCACGGCATGTGGGATCTTCCCAGACCAGGGCTCGAACCCGTGTCCTCTGCATTGGCAGGCAGATTCTCAACCACTGCGCCACCAGGGAAGCCCAAGAAGGTGGAATTTTGTTCTGATTTTAAAAGTACAGCCTCTCATTCTGCTAATGGGGTCAAGGTACCAATGATCTGGACTGAAGCATGGCAGGAAAGAAGGGTGGTAGTCCTTGTTTTGCATCCTCCATAACACTGTTATCCAAAAAATTATGACCAAAATCATCAAAATAGACCCTCCACAAAGACCCCAGGAACCCCTTAGGACAGACCACCAGTTTCAAAAAGGAATTTATTAAGTGCACTGTACTTTATTTTGTTCATAAGCAGAGAAACTTTCTTTTTTTTTTTTTTGGCCGCTCAGCATGTGGGATCTTACTTCCTCGACCAGGGATCAAACCTGCGCCCCCTGCGTTGGAAGCATGGTGTCTTAACCACTGGACCGCCTGGGGAAGTCCCCAGAGAAACTTCTTATAACCCACATTTCTAAGAAAAGGAGGGGCTGTTATCTAAAAACAACTTGCAAATTAAGTTCAAAGGCTGCGCCATGTGCTCTGAACATATTTTTTCTTTAAAGCGTCTGCTAAGTGTCAAAGGACGGGCATACCACAGGATTGTTTGATTTATCCTCTACTGACATGAACATATCATGACAGAGATGGAATAAGTCTATCTCTAGTTCTCAGTGTTTTCTTCCTGTAACATTTCACTGGACTGCACCAGTCAGTATTTATGTAGCTTTGTTTGAGTAGAGTCTATGAATTCTTGTTATTTATTTTTGTGTCATCTTAAGAAAGTTTCCATGGTTCTGTTGTATGATCAGTTTATTAGTGGTCATTAAAATCAATATAACAGGAAAAGTATTTTTACTTTCCGTAACTCACCTGCTTTCTACAGAGAGTGCCTCCTGCTAAGTCCACAAGCAAACATACTCTTGAGTACCTGCATGGTTTGGGAGAGAAAATTCAAGGCAGTCTTGAGTTCCACATCTGAGTTAATACAGTGTTGTGAAAAGCTGTCAATGGGTACCAGGAGTCCAGCAGTGAAGGCAAGTATGAGAAAGTAGTCTTCAGGAATTTCCAGACACCTTGAGGAGGATTAGGATTCCTCCAGGACATCCAATTGGGGCTTGGGACAATTCTAGTCAGGTCCCAAAGGCTGGAAGAGGCAGTGGTGATCTCTGGGTTACTTTTTATCCATGTTTATCTCTTTTACATTCATGTGTGCTTGTTTAAAACCCAAGATAACCTTGTGAACAAGACAGCTCATGTATTTTGGGGACAAAACAAAGTTGCAAAAGGTTATACAGCTTGTCCAGCATCTTTCTGATAAGGCTGGGAACCTGGGTCCTGAGATACTTTAATGTTCCTGTCACCACACCAGAGACTTTTCCAAAATCAGAGGATGAAAGGCATAAGGTTGAACACAAGGTGGCTTTCAAGTGCTTGCATTTCCAAGTGATGATGGTTGGAACTGTGATTGTGAGGGTATTCTGTGCTTTTCAAGAACATGATCACAAAACTTGGAAGACACTTCCTGCTTCTGTTTGGTAACTTCATCAGATGAATTTTCTCCTCCTTGTTGCAATTTGTTCCAGGTTTCTTTTCCCCTCTTTACACCAGTTCATTCTAATCTAAGAAGTCACTACAGTGCTCCCATTAATATTAAATGCTAGGGCTTCCCTGGTGGCGCAGTGGTTGAGAATCTGCCTGCCAATGCAGGGGACACGGGTTCGAGCCCTGGTCTGGGAAGATCCCACATGCCACGGAGCAACTGGGCCCGTGAGCCACAATTACTGAGCCTGCGCGTCTGGAGCCTGTGCTCTGCAACAAGAGAGGCCGCGATGGTGAGAGGCCCGCGCACCGCGATGAAGAGTGGTCCCCACTTGCCACAACTAGAGAAAGCCCTCGCACAGAAATGAAGACGCAACACAGTCATACATAAATAAATAAATAAATGAACGTGAAAAAAAAAATATTAAATGCTACATTTTAAACTTAAGATCTTTAATATCAGAGCTGCAAAACTGCTCAAAACTGCCAGATGCATAAACTTTTCTCACTGACTATACGATATTTTCCTGAGAATCTACATTTTTTGCTTCTTTAATAATGATCAGACTTTAAAGAAAAGACCTATTTCTTTCCCTTGGTTAGTGTTGTTACATGTAACCGTTATGTAAAAGGTAAAACGTTAGATTTAAATTTTGATTTCTTCCAAAAACACAAAAGTATCCTTTGTTGTATAAACTAATTTACTTTTTTTAATGAGTTTTTTTTTTTTTTGGACCAGTATTCTTTATTTATTTATGGCTGTGATGGGTCTTCGTTTCTGTGCGAGGGCTTTCTCTAGTTGCAGCAAGTGGGGGCCACTCTTCATCGCGGTGCGCGGGCCTCTCACTGTCGCGGCCTCTCTTGTTGCGGAGCACAGGCTCCAGACGCGCAGGCTCAGTAATTGTGGCTCACGGGCCTAGCTGCTCCGCTGCATGTGGGATCTTCCCAGACCAGGGCTCAAACCCGTGTCCCCTGCATTGGCAGGCAGATTCTCAACCACTGCGCCACCAGGGAAGCCCAAGCTAATTTACTTTTATCCTAACCTTTAACTTTTAAAAATCATTTTTGGGCATGTCATTACATAGAGTAATCATTTTTTTCAGCCCAGAAAAAAATAATGGAAGAAATAGCAGAAATTCAGTCCTGTATTTGTGTACAGACATTTGAGTATTTCCATCCCATGATCTTATCTTCACCCTGGACTCTTATTTTGAAACTGCTCCTCAGAGTTCTCACATTCACGCCTATCTCATGGTAAATTGTTGTAGCACGGTAGCATGCTTAGATCAATTGCCAGCAGCAGTAATGTTAGTATCAATCATGTTCAAACGTGTAATAACTGGGAGACAGATGATATTACCCCCCTTCTTTTAGTCTGGTACAGTTTGCTCTTCTGGAGGATGCCTTTAGTACAAAGTAATTTCCCGGGAAGTCTGAAGGTGCATCAGTCAAGCATTTAGAGTTCTTTCAGCTCACCTGGTCCTCAGCGGGAGAGGAGCAGTCCATGCAGAAGCTCGGCCAGCACCATGGACAGAGCCACCAGGTGGATTCTTTAGATGATTCTGAGTGCAGGGTCTTGCCACCTCCATCCCAGCGCTTTATGCCCTTCACACACACACACACACACACACACACACACACGCACACACACACAGACACAGACACACATCTTTACTGACATGTCTCTTCTCTCTCCCCCCCCCCATCTCTTTTTCTGTCTCTCTCATTTCTTAGCCCTCGATATTAAGATTTCCTGGTTGTTCACAATTTTGAATTCTGGTATTTGGTCCCGGGAACTTTTCCCCCAAATCCTGATTTTCCCATTTTATCTATGCCTCTGAACACAGCTTTCCTTAATATTATTCCACTGGCCCGAGTATATGTTACATTTTTGTTCTTGTTGGTTTGTTTGTTTTTACCTTGGCTACTGTTTTTATTCAGCTGGCCTCCCAGAAGGCTGAGATTTGTTTTGATTATATTTGTCCTAAGTGCAGCATTTAAGTATAAATAACTTTAATGTAAATGTATTCTATGTCCTGAAAATATGTAGCATGTGTCATATTTTGCATAGGTAATATGTCAGTCAAGATGTTAGCAAAAAAGAGATGGAATATGCAGGTGGAATAATTAAGGAGAGCATATTAAGGGACTGTTTACAAATGTATGGGAGGATCAAGCAAATCCAACGAAGCATAGTCAAGTCTCTAGGACTAGCAACCTACAGGAGCCATTATCCCTTCAGCCTGAAGAGACAAGGGAAGGGAGGGGTCAGTGGAATTTGGAGAGGGAGTTTGTATGGAGAGGGCTCCCCAACAAAGCTGTGGCATTTAGAAAAGGGATGAAGTCAATATATAGTGACCCAAAAGGGAGGGAGCCTAGAAAATAAAAACCTTGAGTTGATTCTCCTGCCTTACTCTCCAATTTTTTCAAACGGTTCTTCCCATTGGCTGAATCCAATGGGATGCTATAAAGCAATGAATCTCATTGATGTGGCCCATAAAAGTCAATCTCCCAGGGCACAGCACACATTGGAGAAAGGTGGAGCGGAGATCTGAAGAGGAAAACAGAAATTAACAGACAGATATAATATGCATAGTTGACATCTACATAATAAAACATAACAATGTTGAAAATTACAAAGATATTATAAACTCAGATTGTATTACAGAACCCAATGTATCCATATTCACCACCTGATGGCCTTATAACAAGTAGCTGACCTCAGGGGTCTCTTGTTCAGATATTTTGTTCTCTCTCTCTTTTTTTTTTTGGCTGCATTGGGTCTTCGTTGTGGTGTGCAGGCTTCTCATTGCGGAGGCTTCTCTTGTTGTGGAGCAGGGGCTCTAGGCGCATGGGCTTCAGTAGTTGTGGCACCCAGGCTCAGTAGTTGTGGCTCGCAGGCTCTAGAGTGCAGGCTCAGTAGTTGTGGTGCACGGGCTTAGTTGCTCCACGGCATGTGGGATCTTCCCGGCCCAGAGATTGAACCCGTGTCTCCTGCATTAGCAGGCGGATTGTTAACCACTGTACCACCAGGGAAGTCTCATTTTGTTCTCTCTTGAGTATCAAAGCCCATTATTCTTCATGGGATTCCTCACTCAATACTACTCACTCAATAAATCACACAAACATGAGTAGATAACTCACCATTGTCTAATACTCTAACATATGTTTGAAATGCCTTCAGGCCAGTACATTCAGCTACATGAGAATGATTGACTTCATGTTCTACCAAAATCTTTCCCCCAATTCATTCAATAATTTAGCTTTTAAAATTCCCCTTGATTAAGGCTGAACATAACCCTTAAAATCTGAACATAGCCACAGTGCTGTGGTTTTTGACAAATCACCTCAGCTAAAAGACGCAAGCTCATGCTTCGTGTTTATTCGTCTGTTCTTGCCAAGTGAACTTGCCAACTCTTCCTGGTGCATGTCTCCTGGGAAAGATGAGAGCAGAAATAAGGGCACCTTGAAGAAACATTGTAATTATACATAAAGTACTGTGGGCAAGGCATCTCATGTGGAACTGAGAACAAGAGCCCTCCTCTCCCTGCCAGTGAAAGAAATATGAAGACTCATTCTAGCATAGATGTATATCTTTGCAAAGATTTATTCTTATCACCATTTGAATCCTGGAATTTACATACTTCTACATAGTAAAATGACTCGTTGACTTTCCCTCTTAAAGACTGAACCCATGATTTGACTTTGCTACAGCTGTACCCAGAACAGCTGAGTCAGCCCATCACCAACGTCACTAGATATGAGTTTGTGACATAGGACTAGGAACTATCATTGCCAGTTGGGCCCATGAAAATGGAATGATCTTTCTTAACAACCACAGACAAATAACTGATGCATCAAATCTCTCTCTCTGCCCAGCATTTAGAGGATGTGTTAGTATAGCACCAGACAATTTACATCTTAGCTTTATTGTAGTCAACACGTTTCAGTATAGTTCTGCTTCATAAATTGTCCCTCACCCTAATGCATTGTCCATCTTTGCTGAACAGGAATTTTAATAGACACATGTTGTTTTTACCCACCTAACATCCTTGCCCCTTTCTCTGGGGAAAAGCCTCTTGTTTTCCTTTGTCTAATAAAAATGTCTTTATACTTAGTTCCTGCAGTTCATGTCATGTGTCAGCTCCAGGAGAATGCACAACACACAGGCCTGGTCAGTAACTGATTCCAATCCTCTGGACCCTGTAATTGGGGAAGAATTGGTCTCATGCCATAAGTCAAGTTAATGAACTTCTATGCCAAGATTTTATAAAAATTACTGGGGAAAAAGCTCCCTCTCCTCTGAGGTTAAGCCAACAAAGAGGATAACAGATCCTAAAAATGAAGATGGAGAAAGTTCTGGATTAAGCCGTAACTGAATCTGTTTCTACCTGTGGACTGTTTAAGTATGCAAAACAAGAAATTTCCTTCATTGTTTAAGCCAGCTACTGTTGTAGTTCTATGAAGAAGAAGAAGAAGAAGAAGAAGAAGAAGAAGAAGAAGAAGAAGAAGAAGAAGAAGAAGAAGAAGAAGAAGAAGAAGGAGGAGGAGGAGGAGGAGGAGGAGAAGGAGGAGAAGGAGGAGAAGGAGGAGAAGGAGGAGAAGGAGGAGAAGAAGGAGAAGAAGGAGAAGAAGGAGAAGGGGAAGGGGGAAGGGGAAGGGGAAGGGGAAGGGGAAGGGGAAGGGGAAGGAGAAGGGGAAGGGGAAGGAGAATAAGAAGAATAAGAAGAATAAGAAGAATCAGAAGGGGTGGCACAGTGGATAAGAATCTGCCTGCCAATGCAGGGGACACGGATTCAAGCCCTGGTCTTGGAAGATCCCACATGTCACAGAGCAACTAAGCCCATGTGCCACAACTACTGAGCCTGTGTGCTGCAACTACTGAAGCCCACGCGCCTAGAGCCCGTGCTCCACAACAAGAGAAGCCACTGCAATGAGAAGCCCATGCACCACAATGAAGAGTAGTCCCAGCTTGCTACAACTAGAGAAAGCCTGCGCACAGCAATGAAGACCCAATGTAGCCAAAAATAAATAAATTTAAAAAAAAGAAGAAGAAGAAGAAGGAGGAGGAGGAGGAGGAGGAAGGGGGGTAGGAAGAGGGGGGAGGGGAGGAGGGGGAGGGGAGGATGGGGAGGAGGGGGGAGGGGGGGGAGGAGGGGGAAGAGGGAGAAAAATAGGAATTATTCTGATTAATACAATCTGGAATGTGTTCAAAAGTCTCAGGTCACATAACTAGATTCCATTACCTTGTCTCAACTCTGGGCTTCATACATTGCATTACGGCTTAGTCTGAGTTGATCCATTTTGAGCCAAGATCAGCCTTACTTCCATCATCCTCAAACTGAACATTGCCATTTAAGTCAGATTCAGACCCCAGCAATGCTTATTTGGCTATTCTGAAGAAAATGTCCAAAAGGACTCTAATTCTTGAGGTCTCTAAGAGGAGAGTGATTCATTGTTCCACACAGAAATTGAATTATTGAAATGTTCTTTCCCAACACTTTAAAACAACATACCACAGACACATTATAGATATCATTTTAAAATTAACACTTTAAAATGATTCTGGAGTCAGTCGTTCAAATTGGTCTTCAATCATTTAAGTTGGCTCGTGAAAATATGCTTTTCAATTAAAATGTCTATAGATGCTGGACGTTGCTTGGTGTTAAAGTCTGGGTTACTGTTCAACAACTATTCTTTCCCTTCACTCTCTCACTATGGACAGAGTTAGGCTTGGCCATGTGACTTGCTTTGACCAATAGAATAATAGTGGGCATGATGCAATGGTGGCTGTAAGTGTTGTTCCATGGCTTGGCTTGGGTTTTGAGCTCCATTGATATGTCATAAGATGAGCATGCCTCAGGTAACCACTGCCGTTTCAACCTGGGCTTCAGAAAAAAATACACATGGAGAAGATCTAAACCAAATTCATGGGTTAGAGCCAAGCTGAGCCAACCTGCAGCTTGAAGTAAAGCCACTCAGCCAAGCCCAGCCTAGATCAGCCAAACCACAGGCAACTGTAACATAAGAATAAAACACTTGCTCTAAGCCATTAAGTTTAGGGTGATTTGTTACACAGCATTATAGTGGCAATACTGGACTGCTATACTTTGTATAACCACATTGCTGTGCTTCATGTACCATAGCATAGCTCATGCAGCCAGTAGATCTTAAGAGATATGACAGGCACAAGAGAAATAAGTGCTTGGTCTAGAATATTATTATTGAAAATTAACCTTAAACAGCATCTTAGGCACAATCAGTCTAAGCAAATACTACACCCAATTTACATTGAAGCTTAGAAGATGAAGCCACTTACCTCAGGTCACACGGCTAAAATGACAAAGAACGAGCATTAAACAAAGGAATCTTTACTTCCAGTTTCGTGATCCTCCCACAAAGCCTCTCTACTACCCTCCCTTCAGTAGTTATAGACTAATAATTCATACTCTACTTCAATATCTCACTCTTCTCACATTGGCAACCCCGATTCTGTCTTCCCCTGGCATTCCTCTAAGAACTACTCTGTAGCAGAATGCAGAATATAAGAAAAACTAACCATATTAGACATTTGCAAAGGTTTTCACTACAAGAGAAGGGAGGAAATCCCAATATGTCTACTCTGTGTTATCTAATGTGGATGAAGAGTGCCTTTGGCCGAGACTGCTTCCATTTCCCTGAGAGTCTGTAGTCTGGAAATCTGAGTCTAGTTTGTTAGATTTTCTTACATCTATGATGATAGTTGTTTTAAAGGATACATTCTTATTTCCATGTTATTTGAATGTGTCCCATTAAAGGCATTATAAAAATCTTTCTAGCAAAAGTAATTGAGACCTCATAGACTGTTTAAACCAGAAGTCACAAACTCAGATGACTTTATGATCCAGGTCAGGAATGTAAAACACATGAATCAGAAAGCTGGGTGAGAATTCCAGCAAACTGGGCAGCTCAGGCCCTACTGCATTTGGGGGTGGGTGATGGTAACTACTAACTCTAGCTAACTGTGACCATATTGCCAAATCTTTAATTATTCCAAAGGAAGCCACATCTTGGAATTTTTTATGGGAAATGATCCATTTTTAAAGGATGGTGACTATTTTTTTTTTAACATTGTGATCCATACAAAAAATGTTTGTGGACCAGATGCCACTAGCATAAGTTAATACATCATAGAGGGTGTTATTAGACATTGAGTACTGTGATTAGGTCCTCTATGAATTATAATCTCCTGATTGTAGAATTTTAAAAGAGAAAATAATTCTATAAAAGCCACTAAGTAGGGACTTCCGTGATGGCACAGTGTTTAAGAATCTGCCTGCCAATGCAGGGGACACGGGTTTGAGCCCTGGTCCAGGAAGATCCCACATGCTGCAGAGCAACTAAGCCCGCGTGCCACAACTACTAAGCCTGTGCTCTAGAGCCCATGAGCCACAACTACGGAGCCCACACACCTTAAGAGCCCGTGTTCCACAAGAGAAGCCACCGCAATGAGAAGCCCGCGCACCGCAGTGAAGAGTAGCCCCCACTCGCTGCAACTAGAGAAAGCCTGTGCGCAGCAACGAAGACCCAATGAAGCCATAAATAAATAAATAAATAAAGCCACTAAGTACTGTTTTGAGTAGCTAGTTCTAGAAATGTGTTTCTAAGGTGTACTTTTTGGTTCAGTCTCTTTAGTATCATAAGAAGATAAAATGGATATTATATGATGAAGTTTCCTAAAAATAGACTAGGCCATGTTTCCAAAACCATGAAATTTTAGAATATTTTCAGAAGAGATAGAAAGTGGGATACCCGAGAGAACAGCCATAAACTTTATAGCTGTTCTTCCAGCATGTTAAATAACATCATACATCAATTTCTCCACTTGGATGAGGTCATCCAAAACAATACTAAAGGTTATATAATTAACAAAAGAATTTAGGTCTAAGTAAGGACTTTCCTCGAATCAGATGTTTCTTGCAATGGCAGAATTAACCTTAAAAAACTAGTATATACATTTTTAATGTTTGAACTATTATTTCACACATAAAATTTTTAACTTTTCAAATTCCAGGTTATATTTGCTAACAAGCCATGTACTTTGTTCTCTCTGAATTATTTCTATGTTATAGGTAGTCTGAAGAGCTCAAAAAAATCTCCCTGTTAAAGATAATTTCCATAATCATTGAAAAAAAATGAATTGAGGAAGATTTGCTGTATTTTTAAAAAGACTATGAAACAGAAAAGGAAATAACACAAGGTAGAGAATTCATGAATAGGTAATCACTTTCTACAGACAATAAGCAATCTCCCAATAAGCCCTGAGAAATAACTAATTAATTTTCCAAGTGAGAAAACATTATTTTGTAGTCCTGTAGACCTAAAGAGGAATCTAAAGATAGTGAAGAGTAATGTGTTCCTAATTTTCAAAAGGAGATTAAAAGGGCCCTTGGTCCTCATTGTTTAGCTTCTTCAAATCCTAGCAAAATAGTAGAACCTAAATTAGCACAAAAAATAAATTTTTACTGTCTTGAAAAATAAGGAAGCAATGAGTAGCTTCTGTTTATGAAGAGTTGATTAGTCCGAATAAATTTGATGGCTTGTTGATGAAGTTATAAAATGAATACAACCCAAAGCATTCTAGATTTAATGCCTTGTTGATAACAAAACTCTCAGTAAAGCCCCATGAGTCCTCCGCACTATATTGATTTGACAGCTTAGATAACAAAAGTCAGCTGAGATAGAGTCAACAGAGATAGGTCATTTAAGGAAATGGTATAAGTTGGTAAAAGCTATAGGAATGGGAGGTAGGACCAAGTGAGTCCCGGTGATTTAAAAGGAGTGAATGTATGCCAAGGAAATAAAAACTTTTGAGCACCTAAATTTTAAGTTACAGCAAATATGAGAATGTCAATAAATAGTACAGGGAAATGAAGTGACATCTTGGAAAATAAGAATTATCTGGAGAAAACTTTTAAAAAACTTGATCAGTATTGAGTTCAAAATTTGGTAGAAACCTATAAGGTGAGAAATCACAGTACTTGAGAAAGCCCAAATATGGACTAGGGTGGAGAGGAGAAGGAGGGCAGTGTCATTAGGAGGGATCTTCCTGAAAAGGTTGGTAATACACTATGATTGTAGAGAGTTGTGGCACCCAAAGAAATTCTTATTACTGCACTGAAAGTGCTCAGAATGAACTCAACAGAAATGGAAAAGCCCAACCTGATTTTTAACGAGGCTGTATTTTAAACTGTGCATTCTGTTGTTCTTACCTTATTCCCCTTCATCTCACCCAATTTGATTACACACCCATCCAACTGAAGAGAAATGAATAGAAACATAAGATCTTTTCCCTAATGGTCCAAAGAATATTCAAAGATCCAGCAACCTCTCCTCGGACTGCTTCTACCTTTCTCTCTCCTCCGCAGTGATGGGTTTCCCTTCACCTGAAGCTCCCTGGGCCCAAAATTCTCCCCAGAAATACATCTGAATGGGAGGATCCCAATCATACTTTGGGTGATTTTGCCTCTTTTAATCGCACATAAGCTTACTGATTTACAGTTATGAAGCCATAAAATGGGAATATTCTGGTCTTTTCAGGACAATGTCTTCAAAGAAACTGTAGGGGTATGTGCCACATATGAACCAGAACCAAATACCCATGTTTTCTCTACATATACAACAGTATCTTAAATAGTAAGAACCTCAGTACTGATGGTTTTCATGTCTGAATCTGAGTGTCAGCCAGTTTGTATCAGTTACTCTTTCCTCAAATTCACAAAATTAGTAAACACAAGACTCCTTGAGAGAGGTTATATAAAAATAAATAGATCTATTGGCCACCATAATGTTACCTAAGAAAGTATGATTATCCTCAACATTCCTCACGCTTTCTACATCACAGTCTGTACTTTGACATCTCTTTGAAATTGTAGGCTTTCAGACCTGGAAGGTATCTAATTCAACTGTCTCCTTTTGTAGATAAGGAGATAGAGGCTTTGAGAGATGCAATGGTTCGACCCCAGTGGCACAGCCAGTGACAGCAGAGGATACAATAGAGTTCCTGTCAACTGGATTCCATTTCAGTCTGTGAAATATTCTGCTGCCATTCACTCTCCAGTTCACCTTCTTACACCAAAGTTACTATTGTTAATCAAAAAAATGAGCTAGAAATAGTTATATAAAACACATGGATGTATATTTGTATTTCAAATAATATCAATACATTTCCTCCACTTGCTTACTACTTTGTTATGCATTAGAAATTTAGCATTTGCATCACAAAAAATTTCTATTTTCATTCGCTATGCTGTTCTGACAATATTACGATGAGCTGCATTCTGTGTAAACCACTAAAAAGGGCTTATTTTAATCAGCTATCCAGGCTTTATTTAGCTTGTATCCAATTTTACATGGTTTTAATTATTTAAAATGCAGATACATAAGATTCAACATTTACTAGCATTTCATCTTTGGAATTTATTTAGGAAATGAAGTATTGCTCTGTGGTTTCAGGAAAAAATTAATAAATATCTCTGAATAGATGGTAATTTCGTGTTCATTTTCAGAAAGAGTTAGCTACATTAGCAGCACTATTTCCCAACACCCATAATCTTCTAAATTGACTTATTTGATGCTCTTCAGATCTATTTTTCTAAAGGCTTAGATTTTTATCTCTGTTGCTGCTTTTGAAATGCTCTCCATGATTGTGAATCCATTGAATGTAATTTTCACATTTGGTGCCATTTTTCTCAAATGACAATACAGGGCAGGAAGAACCACTTGGTATTTCTTCATACCAGCCTAGTACTTTGATTCAAAATATGGGTAAAATATAAGGAAGTAAGCGAAAGGAAGAGTTGAAGGTCTCTGAGTAAGAAAACCTTGTGTTAGAATCAAATAGATGGACTATAAGGGGTAAGCAGTAGAGTAAGATAGGGTGATTTTTTTTTTTTTTTTAATTTTGGCAGAAATGAGCCTCTGAGCAGTAAAGAACTGAGGAAAATAGAGTAGTTCAGTTCCCTTTTATTAATACTTTTCCAGAAACTTTGTTTCTACTCTGGCCCCTTTCATCTTTAGCCTATGTCCTAGCACCTTCTCAGCATCTCACTTAGCTTTTCTTAAAGAAATTCAAGTAATAATAATACAAATAATAATGATAACTGCATACAGATTTCTTGTGCTTGTATCAAAGTCTTCAGTAATTCCTACATTTTTACTTGGCAATGCTTGAAAGGGCTTTCGGGGAGCGAACTCTGTCAACAATGAGATCTGTTTCAAAGACAGTGTGTCCCGTGGTATTGTGTATTCATTTCTACCATTAGTGTTTTTCTTGTGTAGATTCTAACTTCATGCTAAAGTGAAAAGGAGGAAGTCTGAAACACACACATATGTAATGTGTCAATATTATAATCTTTCTCTCTCTCTCTCTCTCCCTTGCTCCTTCCTCCCTCTCCCTCTCTCTGGATGTATTGCATACACTTAAGCCTCTAGGCAAAAAATTCTCTTCCCTCTTATCCAAGTAAGGCAGGATTTTGGACTTTGCAGCTACACAGTCAAGATCGAGCTACACAGTCAAGATCTGTGTACATACTCTGTAACTCAACACTATTTGAGTTGCTTTAAGACAATCACTCTCATTTTGTTGCAGACATCGCCTCCCTGCTTCCTCTCACTAGGGCAGGATGAAGTCAGTAGTAAGCAGTTCCTAGACTGTGAGTGCACGTTTCTTAACTGGATAACTTAGTTGACCCTTTTGCGAATTCGCCCCAGTCGAGGACGCTCAACCAGCCTCGGCCCAGTGCCTGGGATCTGTGGCTGCGCCTTTCCCAAAGCGCAGCCTGGCTGTCCTTGCGCAACGTCCTCAAGTCTGGGGGTGCACCTCGAGGCATGGCGATCCCGGCCGCGGCTTTCTTGAAGGCAGTCTCAGCGGAGCAGCCCAGACTTCTGGAGGGGTCTCATCTCTTCACACTTACTGATGGGGGCGAGCCTGATCTCCTGCCAGGCTTCCCAGCTGTTTAGTTCCAGACCCGCCTGGAGCCTACAAAATAATTAAAAAATAGCTCGCTTCTGCACTCTCGCCCCCATGAGTCACCCCAATAAGGCTACTTTCCCCAACGCCCCCCTCCCCTGCCAGGAAGGGGAGCTGCCCTGCCCTGGGATTTGCCCAAAGTGGCGGGAGGAGGGTTGATGTTTGCTTTGTTATTGAGAGAAGGGGAAGCAAGTATGCCTTGAGTGCTTGTGTGTGTGTGTGTGTGTGTGTGTGTGTGTGAGTGTGTGTGTGTGTGTGTGTGTGTGTGCGTGAGAGAGAGAGAGAGAGAGAGAGAGAGAGAGAGAGAGTTGTTTTGCAGCAGAAAATAAACAGGGAAGAAGAACCGGGAGAGGCCGGTGCCCCAGCTCCCCTCGGGGCCTCAGAGAGCGGCACACACAGTAATTCCCTTTCCAGAGCCCTGCAGATTTCCACAAACAATGACATCACTCCGGCGCCGCCGACCAGATTACAGCTGGGGGGATTTTCCTGGGAGCGCGCGGGCCCGGGTGGAGGTGGAGGCGCTCTCCAGGGTGCTGAAAGGGGCGGGGGCGCGGGCTCGCCGCGCGGCGCCCCCCGCCGGCGGAGGCGGACCTGCCCGGCCGGGGGCGGGCAGGGGCGGGCCCGGGGCGGCCCAGGGCGGGACCCGCCGCTTCTGCAGGCCTCATTGGCTGCCGGCGGGCGCACGTCACCCAGGCTGGAGCCTTCCTCCCGCCCCAGTGGAATTGGAGCTGAGGAGGAGCTGAAAATGCAGATTTAGCATCAGGCACAGATACACTCGCTCTTTCTCTGAGATACACACAGCTCTCCACATTAGCACCTCTGCGAGCAAGCCGGGCTTCCTGACTGCAAGGCTTCCCCGCCAGCCAGATGCTAGAGAACACACACTGATTTGCTCCTTTCCAAACCCCTAGTCAGTGTTTTTCTCTACACAAAGATTTCTTAAAAACAAGCAACAACAAAAACTATATATATATTTTTTTCTTTTTTTTTTATTTGCACCTTCCTTGCGGGACCACTGCTCCGCCAGCCTGCGCGCCTCCTAACACCACTTTTCACTCCCAAAGAAAGATGAAAGGTGGCTGTGTCTCCCAGTGGAAGGCGGCCGCCGGGCTCCTCTTCTGTGTCATGGTTTTTGCATCTGCCGAGAGACCGGTCTTCACGAATCATTTCCTTGTGGAGTTGCATAAAGGAGGAGAGGAAGAAGCTCGCCAAGTTGCAGCAGAACACGGTTTTGGAGTCCGAAAGGTAAGACCTCTCTTGCATTTCGCATGTTGTTTCAAAACGGGGGCAGCCCTGCGCAATCTCATTGCAGATTTGCAAGTTTTCTCTCTTTCTTGCGCGATGCAGATATTCTGCCATCGGCTCTTTAACACAACGTTGCCTCCGGTGATCTTTCACGGGTTATGTAATTAAAATGCCCTTCAAATTGAACTCGTAAGGTCATAAAAACAATTTATTGTTCTTTGACTTGGGGGCGAAAACAGGATAACACCTTTCAAACAATGCGGTGCGCCCGGGCTGCTGTCCGAGCTACCAAGTTCTCAAGGCTGCCTGGGGATGAGGTAGGAAGTGCTGAACAGCTGGGCTTGGCGTTGGCAGACTCGTCAGGGATGTTTCCCCCGCCCCTGCCTCCCGGAGAACGGGTAGTTTCCGACGCACAAGGCTGGAAGCTTGGACACTGCGATTCGTCTCCGCGCTTTTCGAACCCGGCGCCAGGAGGACTTCCCTCCCTGACTCCTGTCCCAGCTCTTTTCCAGGGAAGACAGCTCCCTGGCTCCAGGAGACTTGGAGACAGAACTGGTTTTTCTTTCCAAAATCGGGGCTGAACTTCCCCCGCCCCCGCCCACGCCCGCCCACCCCGAAGCGTACTCATCTCTCTAGCTCTCAACTCGCAGCTGTAGACGCTGGAGAGGTAGATTTTGAGGGTAGTTCCCTACGGAGAACTCGGGGTGTCTCTCCTGGTATGTGGGCGGCCGGCTTGGCTTTCCCACAAGAAAGCGGGGATCCCCGTTCCAAGAAGTTGTCAGAGTTCAACCGTTTGGGCAGCTGGATGTGGTCCCCAGCCTCGGATGCCTCGGGACTCCTTTGGAGACGCCAGGGTACCCAGTCTGGGAGGGAAGGGAGTGGAGAGCGCCGGATGGGGGCCGTGGCTGACCTACCTGCTTCCTAAGAAATATCTCGCCAGGGATCTCAAGTGTCCTTAGGGGACCTGGCGAGGGGTGCGGTGGAGTGAGGGTGCAAGGAGAGACCGGGGCGAGCTGAACCTGGAGGACGGGAGGGATGCGATCTGTCGACCAGAGCGCTGACCGGGGGGAGGTCTGTGGGATTCCGGGTCCCGTTTCCTCCCTCCTGATCCCAGGAGAGAAGCTAGAGTTGAGCGGTGGGTGCTTCTGTGCTGCTCTTGCCTCGCAAGGGCAGCGCGAACTGGGACTCAGTCCCTTCGGTCCGGACTTCCCACGTCTCCAGTCTCCCTCCCAGCCGCCGCAAGGCTCCTTCACCTGCTGCGGGTTCTCCCGCCTCCGCAGGGCGTTGGCCACCGCGATTTCGACCCCAAATGGGTTTGACAAGTGAGTTTGACAGAGGTCTGGGAGGCGGCGCCGGGTCTGCTTGTGGCGCGCGGGCGGGTCCCGCAGAGGGACTTGTTGCTCCCGGGAAGCGTGTGGGTGGAGCAGGGGAAAGGAGACGCCAGCTGAGGGTGCAGCCCGCCGCCGCTCTAGCCCAGGGCCCGGGGGCTGTTTACAGAGTGCCGCCAATACAGTAAACAAGGAGACCCTCCTTCCTTCCCACCCTTACCCCTGCCCCAAACTTGGCAAGATCCAGGACCCAGGCGCCATATATATAGTAGTGATTATTATTAGCTGACAGCTATAGGGCACCTTTATGTGATGCAGTCCTTACTTTTCTTTAATACGCTCAACAACTCTGAGGAAGCTACTATTCTTTAATACTTTTCTTTAATACTTTCAACAACTCTGAGGAAGCTACTATTATTATTAAGCCGATGGTTCTGATAAGGAAATTGGCTCAGATAAAGGCCCAAGATGAAAACAGCCAAGAATTTACACCCAGATCTTTCAGAGATGAACTTACGTTCTTCACCCCTTAGTACACGCCACACCAAGCTAAGTGCTCTGCAGGGTACGTTGGCCTTTAGGGTATGCTGAAAAGGGATGTGGCATCAGGTTCTTTAAAAAGGCTCTTAAAAAAACAAAAACAAAACAAAAGCTCTGTGAAAGGGCTGCGGTTGATGCAGAAATACCTGTTACTCTCTCCCCATACCAGGGCCCTTTCCATGGGGTGGGCAGACAGCACTATCCTCTTTACTTCCCCTTTTGAAAATATGCCCTTAGCGTTTGATCTTAGAGATGTAACCAAATCTAGGTGTAGCTGAGACTGATAACGGCGTAACATATTTTCTCCAGGAAGCTTACTTCTTTTTTGTATAGAGGTGAACAGCCTAATGAAGGATTTTTAAAGTTTTGGTGATGGAACTTGAGCAAGGTGGTGTAGAGACAATCTCACCATAAATGAAACTGAATCCTCTCAATACACTTACCTTAAAATCTCAGGGAACTCATACTTTGGGGCGAAATCAGATACCTAAGCCTCTTTCCCATCCTTTCTTGGAGAGGAGCCCACTGGTTTTGCATTACAGTCTCAAACCGGCAGTTCCCATCCAGGAGAAATGGGCTTTTTACCTTGCCATCTCCTACTTACCTGTCCATAACCTCTCAGAAGTACTCTTATCCAAATGATTTTTGCTCTGATACATATTTAAGTAAACATCAGTCTATGGCAAGAGACTTCTGATGAATTGTTGCACGAAGCTACACTTGTCTGGAATAAACCCTCTTTTCCTCCTTTGGATCCATGTCCACCCATCCCCCAAGACTGAGCTCCAAACTTTCCCTGATGCCATGAGCTTTCCCTTCTCCAAATTCCTGTGGGATTAAAAAGCAAAGACTACATGACATAAGCTAGGACATTTCATTACTTGTCCTCTAGTCAGTTCATATATGTAAGTAAATATGGGTGTAAGCATTGTCTACCCACTTAAAAGTTAAACATTCAGGGATGGGATCTTCTATATTTCTGGTTTCCTCACCAGAGCCAGCATATTATTGCCAGGCTGTAAGAAAACTTCCTTAGTTTTATTTATTCCTCCAGGTCTCCCAAACACTGTCCCGTCTTCTTTTCGTCATGCTGTACTGTACTTTTGTCAACATTTCTTATTCATTTTTCATTTTAAACCCCCAATACCTCCTTCTCCTTCCTCTTTCTAACACCTAGGGTACCTCCCAACCCCCTACCACCCCATCCTTCCAGACGCTCAGTGTCAGACAGCAAAGATTCTCAGTAATTATTTATTCATATGAAAGAAGGGAGGGACCTACTATTTTACAAAGTTATCTCATCTAACCTCACGACTCTGTGAGGTAGAAATTATTGACATCAGCTCTGATTCTCAGATGAAAATCTTAAAGCTCTAAGAGGTTAAAAGTAACTGCTTATATCTGGAAAGTGAAAAAACTCAGATTTAAAGCCAAAATAATTTTGTTTTTCTATCATGCTGCCTCCAGGAAGCCTTCCGTGACTGCCAAGAACTCTGCCTTTTGGGCACCATTTTAGAGTTCAGATATTTTTCCTTTCCTTTATTTCTTTTTTCTACAATATATTTAACACTTATTTGGTATTAACATATGTTGTTAACTAATGTGTATGAGTATACACTTCTTCAGATAAGTTGTAGATCTCCCAAGAGACAATATATTATGTCTTTTTATAACCTCTATATTTAGCACAGTGTCCTATATGTAAGGTACTCAATGAATATTTGTTGATTATTTTGCCTAACTCTTAACAAGACCATGAGCAAACAATTATATTTCCTCTCTCAAAAGGAATAAAAATACCTATAACTTTACCCTCAGAAAGGTGTGTTGAGACTAAAATTTTCTATTTTATCATGATGTGGCCCAAAGATGTAAGTTCACCAGAGAAGATGCATATGTCTAGGAGAATGAGTGAGTTTGCAATAATGACAAAGACGTTATTCTAAAGATTGCCTTAAAGTTCTCACTACACTACTAATTTTAATTCCTTTGAAAAAGAAAATGAAAATTATTTATTAATGTGTTGAGGGTTGGCCAAAAATCATGTGAGAATTAAGGTAGAAATCCAAACAACTGACAATTAAGTTTTTTTCTTTTACTATAATATGTTTTATTTTTTATCCATGTAGAACTGAGGCTAGGCTGATTAAACAAGTAAAATCATGTGACTGCTCTTATATGTATAATTGCTAAAAAAATTTTTTTAATCTAATAATTGTGCTGTTATGTAATGAAAGAATAAACTTCTGGTCATTTTAATTTTATTGAAGTATAATATAATTTAGGAAAGAGCATAACTTGATAAATTTTCATGAACTGGGCACACATGTGTAACCAGCACCTAAATCAAGAGATAAAATATTATCAGCATTCCATAAGTCCCCCTCTTGCTCACTTGGGTAGTTTTTTAGCTTTAGGTTTGTAGGAGTTCTTTACCTATTATGGATAGGAATCTTTTGTCAGATATATGTATTTTGAATATTTATTCTCACCCTTTTAATGGTGTTTTAATGTCCCAACAATATTGAATCCATATTATATAATTTTACTTTCACTTCCACACACAATCAATTGTCAGTCAAAAGAATTCTCTAACCATATTCTCCCGTCCTCTTAACGTAGTTTGGGGGACGAAGGCAGAAATAACAGGAAAAAGATTTGATCCTAAGTATTTCCAAAAGGATTCCGATCTTAAAAACCCTTAAGGGACAGTTTTTCTGGAACTACAAGATCTACTATCATGAAAGCTAAAGGGAAAGAGCCCAGAAACCCATTTCCCCAACATGACTGCCATGAGTTCCTTTTGGACCCCAACTTAATACATTATGCCTTAGGTCAAGTCCAAGTTCATCCCTCATGCCTTCTCTGGTTGTTTTCTATCTCTTTGGAACTTCTATTGCATATAATCTGTTCCTTTCCCTTGGACCAGTCACCAGTCATATCTGTCACAGCACTCGCCATGCCCAAAGCCCCTCTGTGGCTGAAGGAAACCAGGAACAGTGATGTTAAAAGGTAAAGATGACAGGATTTGGATTAGACAGCACCGGAAACTTGGCTAAGTTATGAAATCCCTCAGAGGCTTATTTTATTTGAAATGGTTAACAAAATATGGGGGTTGTGAAAAATCAATAATATAGTGCATGTAAGGTTCTGGACACAGTGCTGAGTGCATAGAATAAAAACCTATTATTGGTAGTAGTAATAATAATAAGGTGATGACCTAGCCGCATTTTTTTTTTTTTTACTCAAGAAAGCAGTTGTGGGTTATACTTTCTCAGGAGTGACAACTGATTGAGTGAGGAATAGACCCTCAACCCAATGGCAACCCATCCATGAGTCAACCATGGTCCACGAGATGGCCTGGCCCAAATAATTCAGTGGTCTACAATTTGTTACAGACCATGGTAATTATCTCAACCAATCATACTGGCTGTTTTAGGAAATGTGACCCATTAGTTGCTATAGAATGGAGAATGGAGTCTAGTTGGCATGAGAAAGCCCATCTAGGTTGTGGGAGATGCAAACATTGCATCTGAGTTTCTAGTAACTTCCAGCCAAAGAACTCTGTGACAGAGGCTTAAAGCTAGTCACCAAACTAATTTCCTCTTCTACAGGAGCCACAGAAAGACCACATTTCCCAGCCTGCTTTGCAGGTAGGTGTGGTCATATGACAATTCCAGACAATGTATTGTAAGCAGAAGTGATGTGCTTTTCTTCTATGCCTGATGCATAAAAACTCCGTGTAGGTTGATTTTCCACACTCTTTTCTATTCTGAGGCTTGATGTGATTGAGAACAGTAACTCTGGAAGCAAATGCTAAAGATGGCAGAGTCACAACATGAAAGGAGCCCAGGTCCCTGATTCCTGACTTAGAATTTCTCATTCCTTATGTGAAGCAGAAATTAAACTATTACATTAAGGCACTGAGATTTGGGAGTTTATCTTTAGAACAACCAGTATTACCTAAACCAATACATTCTCCATAAATATTCCTTTTCTCAAGCTGTTGAAATGACTCTCCAAACTTTGCAACCAAACCAAGGCAAATCACAACAACAATAATCTTCTAAAAGCTTATGAGAGTTCTTAGATTTTCATCTCATGACATCAACCAACTTTTCAGGTCTTTGTGACTTGTCTTCTCCAGCAAGAATATAAAATCCATTCAACTCTCTGTTGCTCGCACTGGCAACCAGTACGCCCTACTCATAGTAGATACTCATTCTGTGCTTCTTGACTGATAAAGACACTTGGGTCACAAGATGATGGTTTAAGCCGTCAGCTCAGAGAGAAAGTACTTGAAGAACTAGTCTTAAGAAACTACCCCTGTAATATCCATTTATTAATAGGCAGAAATTTAGCTAGGAAATAGAAGTGGTTAACAACCAGCAAATCACTGACTGACAGACTCCTGTTTTTCCCTAAAATTCCCAACTTAGAAATTATCAATAGTAGAATACATGAGTTCTTTGAGCAGAGAAAATAAAGCCTGCAGTTAAAACTTGATAAATACAAAAGAAGGAGGGAAATTACACCTCTTTTTCTCAAATGAATGACTATCTAGAAATCAATTTCTATTTCAAAAGGTCTTATTAGTTGTAGATCATAATGTTATAGCACATCAGAGAGTAATGCTGATAGTTAAATTTGCAATAGTTATATATTCAGCTATAACTGCTCAGAGAAGTCAGGCTTAAAAATAAAACATGAAACCTGAAGTTCAAATGTTTTCCCCTCACTACAGCAGTGGCTTTATTTTACATTTGAGCTCAGGTTCATCATTTTGAACAGAAACACTGTTCTGGAACAGTTTCTGGAATATATTAGTTGAGATTCAAAGAATCACAGGGCAGTTGAAAAACAGGAATTACAGCTTGACTTTGTCTACTAAGATGTATTTGTTATAGCTAAAGATGATTCAGTGGCTAAAATCCTCTAATGGTTAGGGAATCAAGAAATTAAATCTGAGTTAACTCTCTTCTATCCTAAATGTAATGATTGCATATTAATTGATTGCTTCTACATGAGGTATATAGAAAAAGCAATAAACTTTTGCAGTAAACTCTCTTGACAAATTGTTTTTGTCCCTAAAGCTCATTTGACCATGGCTTTTTGGATAATGTTGTGATATGTTGAGATCCTCTGATGAGAATAATTGAAAATAATAAACTCTTAGGTTGAAAGTGAAACATTGACACAAACTGTTAATTTTCTGATATAGAGTAAAATAGACTTAAGAATGTTACAACATGCTGATAGTTTCCCCATTAGAAAGTTGACAAGAACATGAAGAAAACTAGGATCCTAGAGTGGCCCTTCATTTATAACTTTAAATGTGGCATTGACTCCCCTAAACACCCAATTCTTCTCCTAGTTTTTCTTAAATTCTAATTTCATCACAAGTCCTTTTACCAGAACTTCTTCAGTCCCAAATTCTTCATTTTCATTCATCTCTTGGTAAGCTGGGTTTTATTGAAAAGCGAAGGGATTAGCCTGTACATGAAAAAGGAACTCTCCTCTCTTTGAGATAAAAGAGAGAAGAATGAGCAGATGAAGTTCAGTTTTTAGGTCACAGAGGAGGATATCAGGAGAATATCCACTTAGGAGTCACAGTTATTTCAAAGGTGTAGGAGGCAAGGTCAATTCTTAGAGTGAGGGAAGTGGTGCTGGGTTGGGGGCTTCAAAAGAGATAAAATTTTGTGCTCTGCAAATGGGGTTGGGAGAGGATTCTGACAAAGGACCGGTAATGACTTCTGGCCAGTACTGAGGGGCCAAGTGGGAGAGCATGGATTTATAGCAGCAGCAACTGAGTCATTTTCTTCAATAGCACTCAAGTGGGGGTGGTGGAAGTAGGGAGAGAAGGAAATGGAGTTTTAAAAAATGGAATAGCCATAAAATAGAAGAGAAGGTTAATTGGGATTAGTAGTGAGAGAGCTGAAAGGGAGAAAGCTATGGTTAGTGAGTAGGGTGTTGGAACTCAAGACCCCCTAAATTGAGCATTTCCAGACAATGATGAGGTCCATGGAGGTGAGTTACCAAAGCCAAAAAGAGGTGAAGGTGGTCAAGGAGCTGAAAGTCAAATGCACAAGTGTCCATCCTCGTGCACCTCAGTCGTGCCAAAGCTAAATAGCATTGCCAAGGGAGAGTGTGGAGAGAAAACGAAGAGAAGAGGTTCTAGCACAAAATCTTGGAGAACTTTGGGCGTGGAGGGAGAAAGAGGAGACGGAACTTGGACAGTTAGGGATATGGAAGATTAATTGAGAAAGTGCAGGGCTGTGAAAGGAATGGAGATGAGGATTAAGAAAGAATGGGGCAACGGTGGCCACTGGTTTTGGAGATGAAGTCATTGGTGCGATTGGAGCAGGCACCTTAGCACATGGGAAGAGGAGAAGTACAATATGTCAGTTTGGGTCCCCAGGAGCAGTCCTTGGGACAAGGATTAAATGCAAGTTGTTTATCCAAGGCATGATTCTAGTAAATACCGGTAGGGGAGTGGGGAATTGAGACCGGGAAGGGAAGGCAGGAATTAAGAGTGTATTATAGCACAAGTTGTCACTGTGGGTAACCGGGGCTCAATCCCACCAGGAAACTCTGGGAGATGGTTTAGAACACGTCTGAGAGTCATCCTGCCTGAGGGGTGAGGGAACTGCGGTATTTATATGCCAATTGCAATCAGATAATTTTTCATGATTGATAGTTTTTCCTGGGTGGCTTTGACTCTCCAGCATTTTGACTTGGCAAATGCTCAAACAGAGCAGAATTTGGCCGCCAGAGAAAACTCTCATACAAATAGATCCAGAGGCTTTCATGCACTAAATGCTAAGGCCCAAAGGGATGTAAGCAGGAAAGTGATAGTGTCTATGACCGGAAGGAAGCCAAATTGTGAAGGCTGCAGTAAGTATGATGAAGTAGAGGTATCAAGTGTAGACAGTTCCTTCAAAAAATATAGTGGTAAAGGGAGGACAAAGAGAAAAGTATTATTATGGTGACAAATTTATTTGGTTTTAATGATTTTTATGGTAATGGTTTCTAAACACTTGTCAGACCACTTGGAGATTGGTATCCCACCAAAATACTGTGACATACTTGACTGATTATTCTAACAGATTTATCCAGACTAATTTAAATTTTAACAAATAGTAACTGAAATTATGGAATTACAGCCTGTCAGAGCAGGAAGAGACCTTGGAAAGGCATTAGTTTAACCCTTAATTTTATACCTGAGGAAACGGAGATCAAACATGATGTTTATGTTCCCAAATATTTGCAATGAGCATTGGAACCCTGTTGCTCCCTGACGGTGGTTCAGACGATGCATCATCAGAACCACTGCACCAGCCTTTCACGCTGGAAGAGAGAACCAGATTGAGAGAGATTTCTATGAGTGATTAGCCATATAAACCAACCTGTTGGTTACCAGTTCATTTCAGGTCCTCCTGGTTTGCTTTTCTCAAATTTACCCCTAAAATTTTTACAGATTCCAGTTTCCCAAACAAAACTGGGAAAGTTATAAGTTCAGGGATTCCACACCAACAACAACCTACTGGGGAATTCCCTGGCAGTCCAGTGGTTAGGACTCCGGGCTTTCACTGCAATGGATCTAGGTTCAATCAATCCCTGGTCGGGGAACTAAGATCCTGCAAGCTGCATGGTGCAGCAAAAAAACAAAAAACAAAAAACAAAAACCTATTGGATTAACACTTGATAAAAAGCTAGAATAGGAATTTTATATTTCTTTGACTGCCCCCTTAGTGACGAGCACAGTGCTGTACTTTTAGCAAGCACTTAATAAATACCAAAATCAATGGTTAAAAAACATTCTAAAGGCTTAGCATTATCATCAGATGCTCACTAAATGACAGACAGATGTGTTATGAGATACCACAATCAGGAAAACCACACGTGCGAGGAAACGTTATAAGAATATCCTAATTTGTATCTGTGTTAAATGACTTCGATTAATTAACTACCATTAATAGCCTAAAATTTTGTGACTTAATGAGAAATTAAGAAGCCAAAGACAGAGGAGAGCAAGGAGATCCACAAATCCTATCTTTCCTTGCCCTTAGCTTGTTCTTCACTTCTGTGAAGAGGGGAAAATATCAGTTTCATCAGAAGGCTATCAGTTCTCTTCAAAAATGATGGAAGTTCAAACATAAGAAGGTAGTTGGCATGAAAGAGTCAATTCTAGTCAGTTCCTGTTGACTGTGTTTCTAGGGAGTGTCAACCAGGAATGGGAGACCAAGAGAGAGCTTGCAGAGCCTGAGATGGGGGGAGAAGGATGGGAAACAAGCCACTGTGGGTCCAGGGGCAGCACCATGGGGTGGGGTGCAGAATCAGGCCAAAGGGAACCTTGGAGAGTGTGTCTTCAATGAGGCTTGGCACAAAGCAAATTTGGACCCAGAAGTTGAAGCCCGAAACAAGCCATTCTGGCCATTAACTTAGAAAGGAGGAAAGGACCAAAGAAAAGTTACGGAAGTTTGAAACCAATGGACAAACAAAGTAACAGGAGCACCGTCATAGCGGGGGAAGCGCAGAAGCAGAAGAATATTCTGTTCATTCAATAAACACGTACTTAGCGCATTCAATAAGCAAGTATGATATCAGGCACTGAGACATGGACTTGGGGACAAGTAAGAAAGTTTTCAGATATTAAGGAGCGATCAAGCTCCAGTGTGCAAACCTTTTTCAAGTCTTTGGTTGTGTCACATTTATTAAGTCCCATTGGCCAATGCAAGCCATATGGCCAAGCTCAGAGTCAGTGCAGGAGGGAACTACCCTAAGGAATTGATACAGAGAGACATAAACAAACGAGGGCCACTTCTGCAACATTCTCCTACCAAAGAGTCTGGGAGTTGCAGCATTTCTGAGTTATCCCACCCAAGGGTGGGGAAGCTAGGAAATGTAGCCACCAGCTCCCATTCTTCCTCGGTTGAGGGTTACACCTGAGGGGCATCAAATCCCTTGCACTTCTGCTTGCCCCAAGCAGGCCAAGCCTGCTTCCACAGTCAGAGAACACCTCAGGCAGAGAGATGCATGAAGACTGTGGCACGTACAGGCACTGTCTATAGGGGACCTCCAGGGTAGGTAAAGGGAATGCAGGAAGGGCATCAAAACATCATCTGCTACACGGAAGGCACAGGTTAGATAAAATACAGGAATCACAGACAAGTAGGAGTGCTCTTTATGAGCAACCAGAGTACTGGCAATATGTTTTGTGAGAGATCTGTGATATAGGACACGTGAAGCAGAAGGGAAGCCTTCACAAGGCAGACAGTGCCAAGTCGAGGTGAGTTTGCATCGAGGCTTATAATTTCAACAAGTTAAAATAAAAGGGGGTTTATCGAGGATGGTACAGCACGTGAAACAAAGTGCACCGGAATTTTAGAAGGATTACAATTAGTGTTGCCTGACTAGACGCTAAGAGAGATGGGAGATGAAACCAAAAAAGTGGACTGAGGATGGTTCATGGGGGGTCACCCACACCATGTTAGGAGCGTGGATTTTGTGGATAAGTAGAAGGAAACATTGAAGGATACTTGGAAAGTATAGCAGAGTGGCCATATACAGGTAACCCTAGAAAAACAAGTTGAGCTAGTAGTGAAGTAGAGGGGCCTGGATCTCCCAGCCTCGTTCCTTTGTCCTAGGGAATCATTCATATCCTGGAAGCAGGTAGCACCATCCCTTTTAACAGATGTTGCTACTAGGGAATCATGCCTTTGATCCTACCGCCACTGGCTGATGACATCAGGGATAACAATAGCTTAATTATTGTCTTTGAAGCCACAGTGGATGGCTGGTAGAGGCAGCCAATTCTATCCATGAAATTTATTCCAGCTAAGAACAAAATCACTAAATGCATACTACTTCCTCCCAGACACACAGATACATGAATCTAAAACAAGCCCCCTAACTTAGAAGCCAAAAAGAAAAGCCAGGACAATAATGTCATCCCAGCACTCCTGATAAGTAGCTTACTCCCTGATAGTCCAAAGGAAGAATGCATGTTCTTACATTTTCATTTCTGAGATAATACATGGAAATTTTGCCTTAGGTTAGAAAGGAACTGTTTGTGAATGAGGCTGAGGGGCAGCTACTCTTCACCTATCTCATTGTCTGACTGTCATTTTAGACTTGATATAAATAGGTTGTGTAGGTTCTTGGGAGTGTATCATTGTTTGAATCCCACTGTGGACCAGTAGCTCCATTCCACAAAAACAAACAACCCTTGACAACACAAGCCATGTCGCATTTTTGTGCTCCTGGTCATAGGGAAGAGCAGCTCTTAGCATCACAGAAGACAGTTGAGTGTTGTCCATGGAGAACAATACCTAGGAGAAGCGTAGAAATGGGCAAGGTGGGCCTAGAGCCAGGTGTCCTGAGTGCTGGGTCAAGGATTTTCCACTCTCCCCTCTCACTTCCCCTCAGATAGCTAATTCCCCCCTTACAAATAGCTAACCCAAAGGAACATCCATCCATACAGTCATATTTTATTGACAAGTTTTTATTGAGCCCTGCAGAGATAGAGCACATCGAAAGGGATGGGTTTTACAGACAGAAAGGTAACGTATTTAGATTTATGTGCAACAAAAAGCATATTATAGTTCTCTAGACCAGTTTATAAGACTTCCTCTGATCTGATGGCTCCATCCAGTCTCTTACAAGTTACCTATTTTATGTGCTGGGGTGTGGAAAACTCTGTTTAGCAACTGGTTTCTGGTTCTGTACCCAAAGGACCCCCTCAGAGCAGGCTAACCTTACACTATGCCCTGATAAGTTCAGGCTGAATAAGATTCTCTGTCACATCTGGTTACTCAAAGAAATGAGTCCTCCCACCACAGGCCTCCTTCTGTTGACAGAGGAGCTGGAGGCGCAAATAAACAATTAGGCTCCTCTGCGGTATGAGCGGCATCTGTTCAAAGGAGCTGTCAAGCCTTCCACTCCTCTAGTGAAATCATATTTACTTTATTCATCTAAATAATGTGGCTTATTTGCCTTCAATATGAAATTGTCTTGGCCTGTTTCTTGTTGATTGATTTTTATGAGATAGCATATTTTTGGGGCCTCCATATGCCTCTCTGCTAAGAATGGAATGACTTCTTATTGAACAGTTCCAATTATTATACCCTTTCATAGTTTTAGAATCATTGGATATATTCAAAATGCCCAGCTCCTCATCTCCATTTTATTCACTGCCCATCTAGGCCCCTTCAAAAAATAAAAGGAAAAGAATGATCAAAATAAAGAAAAATAATAAATAAAAATTAAAACAATAAAAGCCACATATTCTATATTCCATTTCCAACACGTTGCTCTCCGTTTGGGTCATTATAGCATTGGAATCCACTGAAATGGGCTATATTATTTTCAAGACTATTTTTTAAAAGCCACTTTAAGTGGACAACAATTAAGGAAAGTACAGAGATTTCTCATATACCCCTGCCCCTACACACGCATACTGTCTACTTTTATCAACATCACTCACCAGAATGGTACATTTTTACCAAAGATGAACCTACATTGACACATTATAATTGCCCAAAATTCATAGTTTACCTTAGGGTTCACTCTTAGTGTAAATTCTGTAGGTTTCGACGTGAGTTGAATGACATATATCTATCATGATAATATCATACAAACTCTCTTGACTTCCCCCAAATTCTCTGTGCTCTGCCTGTTCTTCTCTGCCCCCACCCACACCCCCTGGCAAACACTGATCTTATTTTTCTCTGAACAGTTTTGCCTTTTCAAGAATTTCAGATAGTTGGACTCATTCAGACTTTTCCGACTGGCTTCCTT
The DNA here is from genome assembly GCF_949987535.1 of Balaenoptera acutorostrata. Taxonomy (NCBI): domain Eukaryota; kingdom Metazoa; phylum Chordata; class Mammalia; order Artiodactyla; family Balaenopteridae; genus Balaenoptera; species Balaenoptera acutorostrata. The sequence goes on from NC_080078.1 coordinate 40,259,029, forward strand.
TGCTTTAGTAATATGTCTTTTTGTGGTTTGATAGCTCGTTTCTTTTTAGCACTGAATAATATTCCATTATCTAGATGTACCACAGTTTATTTACCCATTCATCTACTGAAGGACATCTTGGATGCTTCCAAATATTGACAGTTATGAACAAAGCTGCTATAAACATCTGTATGCAGGTTTTTGTCTGAACATGAGTTTTCAGCTCATTTGGGTAAATACCAAGAAGTGCAATTCCTGGATTATATGGTAATAGTATGTTTAGCTTTGTAAGAAACTGCCAAGCTGTCTTCCAGAGTGGCTGTGCCATTCTGCATCCTCACCAACAATGTATGAGAGTTCCTGTTGCTCCACCTTCTCACCAGCATTTCGTGTTGTCGGCGTTCCAGATTTGGGCCATTCTAATAGATGTGTAATGATGTGTCACTGTGGTTTTAATTTGTAATTCCTCATGACATGCGATGTGGAGTATCTCTTCATATGCTTATTTGCCACTTGTATGTCTTCACTGGCGAGGCATCTGTTATGGTCCTTGACCCATTTTTAAATTGGGTTCTTTGTTTTCTGATTGTTGAATTTTAAAAGTTCTTTATATATGTTCGATAGCAATCCTTTATGTATCCTCTGCAAATATTTTCTCCCAGTCTGTCACTTGTTTTCTAAATTCTCTTGATATTGTCTTTCACAGAAGTTTTTTTTTTTTTTTTATAGCTACTTTATTTATTTATTTATTTATTTTTGGCTGTGTTGGGTCCTCGGTTCGTGCGAGGGCTTTCTCTAGTTGCGGCAAGTGGGGGCCACTCTTCATCGCGGTGCGGGGACCGCTCTTCATCGCGGTGCGCGGGCCTTTCACTATCGCGGCCCCTCCCGTTGCGGGGCACAGGCTCCAGACGCGCAGGCTCAGTAGTTGTGGCTCACGGGCCCAGTTGCTCCGCGGCATGTGGGATCTTCCCAGACCAGGGCTCGAACCCGTGTCCCCTGCATTAGCAGGCAGATTCTCAACCACTGCGCCACGAGGGAAGCCCTTTCACAGAAGTTTTTAATTTTAATGAAGTCAATACTTGAACAACTACTCAGTGAGCTTAAATTGTTGACCCAGGAAATCGTGAGCTAAATAATCGGTTTCTGTTTGGAGCTACTAAGATTTTTGGTGGTTTGTAGCACACATTATCATGGTGATACAGGACTGAAACTCAAGTGCCTGAGAGGCTTTCTCTAAGGCTAGAGAACCTTAATGAGGACCCCTGCGGCTCCTCAGCCACCAGAGCCACAGACTACCTCCATGGGTTTGCTTATCTCTCCAACTCTCAGTCGCTAATCATGTTCTCTGAGCTTCTTTGTGAATCACCTAAGAGCCTGACCACAGAGGCAATTAATGTTGGTCCTGTTGAGGCAGAAGACAAAGGAAGAGTCTTGTGCAGGAGAGGAGGTGGCCTTTCCCTGTTATTCTCCAGACCCACTTTTTACCCATCTTTTTCCAAAGCAAGACAGAAAGAGGTGAGAGTATTCAAATAGCTGAGATGTGTGATCCTAGGTCCAAACTTTAAGGAGGAGGAACTTTGGTTGGGGGTAAGATGCAACTCAGTACAGGTGAGCATTGAGAACCTGTAAACAAGAGATTGTTCAGGCTGAAGCATGGTTGTAACATAGGCAGGACTATGCCTTTGGTGCCCCTCTCCTTCCTCTCTCAATTCTCCTCTCTTCCTTTCTGGCCCTAGGAACTTCCATCCTGTCAGCAAATCTCAGTGAGGCATTTAGCTGACCATGGCTTAGGGTGTTACTCACACCATCCCCCCAGAGATAACTGGACTTTCGTGCAAGCATTCAATACACACACACACACACACACACACACACACAAATTAAAGTTAGGATGGGGCTGAGTGGGAACCTTTTAATGCTATCTAAATCACACCAGCTGACACTGCCTCTCCCCCAGAAGTTCTAAGGGTCCCCCTTCCTCTCTCCTTCTCCCCTTTCCTTACCTTCTCTTGTCTAATGCACAGCTGCTATCTCCTTATTTCTATCCTTCTTTCTTTCTATAATATTATATGTTTCTGTCAATTGCACAATGTAGTTTTCCCATGTGTTTCCTCATTGGCCTATAAGTACCAGTAGGGCAGAGCCTGGGACCCCACCCACCTCCACCCAGTTCCCTTTCTCCCTCATCCTTATTGCAAAGTGCAGTCCCCCACCCATAAGAGATTGCATGCAATCCGGGGAAATTAAGAATGGTCTCAGGAAATGTCAGTAAAATGCAGAGCCTAGCCCTCCCTGTAAAATACAGGACCCCTAAATGAAATTGACAAGCAGTTATCAGCTGAACCGGTTTTCAATCCTTGATGTATTGTTTTCCAGTTTTTATTCCTTGAACCTCTTGACAGCAGCTCCCCTTGAAAATAAAATTATAAATTTCTTCATATGTGGAATGAAGTCCATTGTTCTACCAAACTAGACTCCCAAATAAACACGACTGAGCATCATGAAAATCAGCACAATGGACAAAGCCACTAAAGGAAAAGTGATGGGTCTGAGCCAGAGATCCCTAACTGCTTGGGGGCTCTGGACCCATTTGAGAATCTGTGAGAAGCAGTGGTCATTCCTGAAACAAGCAAATGCATAGAAGCACAAAATTTGGGGTGGAGACAATGTTCGCAGACCAGCGTCCAGGGGTTGCCTGAGGGGAAAGAACTCTGGTCTAAAGGAAGGTGGGCAGTGGGCTCTAAGAGGATTTAACACGCCTTATTATCTGTTCACGATCGGCGGCCAGTTCCCTGGGGTTCCTGGCTGTTGAGGAAAGCGAGTGTGTGGGTTCAGAGAGGAGCTTTAGCTTGGAGCCATGGTTATCAGTGGGAGAAGGAGGCAGGCAGGACAGAAAAGAGGCAATGAGAAGCGTTGCTGGGATCCATAAAATTTCGCGGCATAATGAGAATTTCTAAAAACTGCAAGTCTGAGTTAGCAACGTTATTATACTGTCACCCAGCCTGAACCTTCAAGCTGACAATTTGCTGTGAATTCTTCTTTCATTTCTTTTTTTCTCCTTCCTTCTGGAACCATGTGTATTTTGCCTTAAGACACAAAGGTGATGGTGTAAAAGAAAAGTGTGTGTGTGTGTGTGTGTGTGTATGTGTGTGTGTGTGTGTGTGTGTTTAAATGAAGGAAACATTTGAGGATATACTAAGTGTTGAAATATATGAGAGGTTTCTTACTGGGACACAGGTGAGGGTTTGGGGACCTAAGATTGCTTTTAATATGTCTTTTCTATTTGGAAGATCAGCATTCTACTTAAGAAACGGAGGAAGGCGCAAGCATTTCTTCACTGAGGGCTGTGTGGGCAGCAGGTATCTTGCACTACTGTAAGCCGCACGGCATCTGTCTTTCCCTGCTCGTGATTAGCTTGTGCTTGCACATGATCTCCCCAGACAGTTGCTTCTCAGAGGCTCAGAGGGCAGTGGATTTGGGGTCTCCACTCGAAAGACAAGAGGCAAAAAGGGCTCAGAAAAATAACCAGTGCCTGCAGGTTAATCTCCTGTTAAGTCTGTGGTCAGTCAGTTTACCTGTTTATTGCCCGAGTTTCCAATTTCAGCTCTATGAGACCAATTGACTCCATTTCTTCCATAGCCAAGACAGTGCTTCTAATCAAAGAATCCCGGGTCGTGGGTCCCAAGTACTCCGCAGAGGGTCACTCGCCAGCCTGGCTGTCCTTGAGTTGCACTCCTTCTTGTCAGGAATTCCAGCCTGCTATCTGTTGGATTCATAGCCAGGGTTATCAAGGGGGACGGCACATAGAGCGAGACAGCAACGGAAGCGGTGGGTGGGAAGCGTCTGGAGTTACAGTCAAGGAGACCAGGGATTTCTGTTGAGAGCTCCCTCTTGACTGGGCAAGTCCTGCTCCTCCCTGAGCCACAATGTCTTTCTCTATGAAATGAGGCACTTAGACCAAGCAAGGGGTGCCACTCAACTGCCTTCAGTTAACATAACCATGTGAAGTGACTTCAGTATGTGACAAAGGGAAGTGGTGGGACCTCTGGCTTGAAATTTTTAAATATATGGTCCTCTTAAGGGCATTCAAATTTAATTTTAAAAATATTTTTACATTTTAAAAACTTTCAATTTGGGAATAATTTTAGACTTAAGAAGTTGGCAAAAATTGCACACAGGTTCACCCATGTTCATAGCAGCATAATTCACAATAGCTAAGAGGTGGAAGCAACCCAAGTGTCCATCATCTGGTGACTAGATAAACAAAATGTGGTACATACGTACAATGGAATATTATTCAGCCTTCAAAAGGAAGGGAGTTCTCACAGTGTTTCACATGGATGAACCTTGAAGATATTCAGCTGAGTGAAATAATCCAGTCACAAAAGGACGAATATTTTATGATTCCACTTATATGAGGTCCCAGAGTAGTAATATTCTTAGAGACAGAAGGTAGAATGGCGGTGGCCAGGGGCTGGGGGGAGGGGAGAATAGGAAGTTATCATTTAATGAATGTAGAGTTGAACGTGCAGGATCAAAAGAGTTCTGGATATCGATAGCGGTGATGGCTGCTCAACAATGGAGATGTACTTAAAGTCGCTAAACTGTACACTTGAAACTTTAAAATGAAAAATTTTTATATTCTGTATATGTTACCACAATAAAAAAATTACTCTTTTTTAAATGGCAACAGAGTTCCCATATACCCTTTATCTAGCTTTCCCAAAGTTAACGTCTGACAGAACCATAGTACAATTTATCAAAGCCAGGAAAAACATTGATATAACACTATTAATTAATCTACAGATTTCGGTCACAGTTTTCCAAGTGTTCCACTAATGTCCTTTTTTCTGATCCAGGATCCAATCCAAGATTTGTATTACATTTAACTGTCCTGTCTCCCTAGTCTCCTCTGGTTTCAAAAATTTCTGCAGTCTTTATTTGTCTTTTATGATCTTGAAGATTTTGAAGGGTACTAGCCAGTTATGGGTTTGCCTGATGTTTCCTCCTGACTGAATACAGGTTATGTATTTCTGGCAAGGAAATTATGTAAGTGATGTCTCCTTCTCAGTGCATCGTATCATGAGGCACATGATTTTGATATGTTTCATCTGTAGTGAGGTTAACTTACATCACTTGGTTGAGGATGTCTCTGCCAGGTTTCTCCACTGTAAAGTATTATTTCTCTTTGTTTATCATTATATTTCCCCCACTAATTTTAGCATCCTTTGGTGACACTTGCCAGCCACATTTATGGTGTTTCCAAACGGTGATATTCAATTTCTGTTCATTACTTCTACTTTTGTTAATTGGAATTCCACTGTAAGAAGGAGTTTTCCATTTGCCTCTATTCAAATTTAATTTTTTTAAAAAAATCAGTAAAACAGAGCCAGAACAATGTCCCTCCAAAGCTCACTGGTGCTCTATAGCCCCAAATTTCCTTTCTTGTGTTAAAAATTCTCAGATTCTTCATGCCCTCCAGAATAGGAAGTAAAACTCCAAGTTCACACCACCTGACAGTGGTCATAAGCACAAGTCTTTGGAGAGCAAAAGATAAGCACACTTACATTTTCTTTCCTTCTCCCTCCACCCCTGCACCTTTTTGATCAAATCTTACCATTACCCTGAGTACATCAGCAGGGTTAAGTAGAGAAAACATTCAAGAATCACTGAGCCTGGAAAAATGCACATGAAATATTTATGTTTAATTCTCCCTGAAGAATGTGGTTTTTAATGAACAGGAACAAAATCACAAATGCTACAGTGTTCTAAAAGATTTTCATTTGCACACCAGACCCCTAGCCAAACTTGCTGTGCCCTTGAAGTTCATCCAGTATCTGCTTCTCTGGCCTCAGGCCCCCGCCTCCTTTGCCAGGAATGTCCCTTGAGGACCCTTATCTGGGCTGCTCCAGGCTGGTGTCACCCGCTGACAGACAGAGCCAATATTATTGTAGAGTTTCAGGTCTGCACAGTCCTAAAAAATGAAGGAATAAAACATCTTTTTCAGCTAGATATTTGTTCCTGTTATCCATTGCTGAGTAACAAACCAACCCAAAACTTCTTAGTATAAACAACAACCATTTTATTATGTTCATGGACTTGGGATCAAAGATTCATACAGGGTACAGTGCGGATGGCTTGCTGTGGTCCACATGGGGCCCATTTAATGCGTAATGGTCTTTGGTTTTCTCTTCTTGTGATACCTAAGAGAAGAGAATGGAGAACTTGGTGTGGGGATGAATATAAAGGGAAGGCTCCATGGAGGAGAAGAGAAGATTAAAAGATGGATAAAAACTAAAGTAATGGAGGAAAGAATAGAAGGTTTGGGGGGAGGGGAGGTGAACGGCATTACATAAGAAAAGGTAGAGAAATGGGGAGGAGAACGGTGACAGGGAACCAGAGCGCCAAGTCTGACAGGGGGTTAGCAGGGGTTTTCTCACATACATGCCCATCCCAGGGGGCCCCGGCATGCACCCCAGCTCTGGGGTCCCTGTTCTAGGGCGCCGCCAGAAGCTAACCACGCCTGTGTCTGTTTGACCCTCCACAGCTCCCCTTCGCCGAAGGCCTGTATCATTTTTATCACAATGGCCTGGCAAAGGCCAAGAGGAGACGCAGCCTGCGCCATCAGCAGCAGCTGGAGAGAGACCCCAGGGTGAGTTTTCCTGGAAACCTGCCTTCTAACCTCTGTTGCCGCAAATGAGCCCACTGGGGGGGTGTACAAGGGAGCAGGCAGGAATTTTGAAGTAAAGGCACTTGATGTGTAGGCCAAATGGATCCCTTGCAGAGTGGTCCTGGGGACTCTGCTCCTGTCTTACGCATAATAATTAAACCCTTGATCGGCCGGAGGTGGGGGAGTAAACAGGAGTACCACCTCTTTTCTGGCTTTTTCTCCTGTGTTACCCTGTGAGGACTGCTGGTTGCCCGGGGACACGCTTTGGCCTGCGATGGTTGGGAAGACACCAAGCAGTTTAATAAGTCATTTTATGGGCGGTTTCTACTGGTGAATCCACATGCTCTGAGGAGACCGCCGTGCCCCATATGGCCAGTGAGCGATCAGCTCACAATAGGCAGTGGGCTTCTCCGTGTCCAAGCACGACTGAAGCCACAAGACCTGCTCAGCCCCCCTTCCCACACTGTTCTTTCTGATAAGTTACCCCATGCCCCATGCCTTCTGGATGCTCATGACTCCCACTTTTACCTCCGATCTTTACCTTGGTCTTGGACACCAGCTCTCATTTCCTACTCCCTTTCCCCTCAGAAACCTAAATTCAACTTTCTTGTAACCAAACTTATCATCTTGGCCATAAAGCAGCTCCTTTTCCAGTGTTCCCACTTCCTGTTTTCTCAGAATAAGAACTTTGGGCGTCGTTGAATCCTGACTGTCCCCACCTCCTCCGCCCTCCCCACACTCATTCAACTGGGAGATTCTGATTTCTCATATGCAATTCACCAAGAGGGAAATTAATAATCCAGGCAGTTTGCTCTCTGTACACTGAAGGCTTCATACCCTCTTCCCCAGGACTTGGGCGACAGTGGATGTGAAGAGGGTCAGACGTTTGAGTTAGAGGTTTAACATGAGACTCCTTTGGAGCTGATGGAATCTGGAATCATTCTTGTGGGGCTTTTCATGTGAACATTTGACTGGGTTTAATGTGGCCTTTAATTAGGAACGCAGATGAAACAGACTTCCCCGCAGATCACCAACTGACAGGCCACAGGCAATTTTCCTTTATCTCCTCAACCCAGGGGATCCCGCATTCCCTAGAGTGAAAATACTGCTCTGAGAAGCCCCTTTATCTTTGCTTTTGCAGTAAGATCCAAGCTGCCGGTGCTGTCAGCCCATGCCCAGCATTAGTAAAGGGTCTGTTGTAGAAGCTGGCACTGTTACCTAAGGGAGAAGCTCTCCTTTCTGTCATCACAGACTTGGCCTGGCTGTATCAGTTCAGTGTCTGGGGATGCCCTTGAGAAGCCCTGGACAGATATGCTGCCTGTCTCACCTGTGGACCCAGAGTGGGTACCAGCAGACAATGACCACTCTGGGGCAAGTGACACTGGTTTTCCCTATGCTTCCTACCTGCCCCATGATCTTACCCTTTATGGCCAATTTTTTACTTTTATTTATATAATTCTTAAAAGTTCCTTTGGTTTCTTTTCTTCCACAATTAAACACATTGCCCCGAGATCATTCAGAGAAGCACATAAAAGAAATTGGGGCAGAAGGAAAGTGGTGCTTAAAAGGCTTGGATAGGGAAAGAGAACCAAGGAACAGTGAAACTAAGAAGCCATTGTTGGGTTCAGAGAGACTCCTCGGGCTCATTAGGTTAAGATTTTCTTATTTTTGCACTTACTTGAAATGATCTTTGAAATGCTGATTCTTGAAGTGTGGAGTGATGTTTCTGAAAGAGAAGAAAAGATGGGATGGATAATAAGGAAGGAAATCATGTATTGGTGATTCCAATCATTTGTCTTTCTCCTCAAAATAGTATCTATTTTAACCAAAAGGAGCCTCCATTCCCCATTGCCCATTGTAAGGTCCTGGTAGCCATCTGCCTCTAGCTGGTGGGGGTATGCATGTACCTGCCCACAAAGACCAAGAGAAGAGAGCAGCAAAACTGAAGGTCGTAAATCTCCCGTAGCTTTTATCTGCCTTCTCATCAAGGTTAAATGTCAGGGCTGCTGTGAATAATAAAATCATTTTAGGAAAAGAAATAAAGCATAAGACCTCATGATTCTTTGCAAAAAGAAAAAAAAAACAAGAAACAAAAAACAAAAAACCCTGCTAGTAATGACTGCCTTGTTCCAAAACATTAGATTAAGGCCTCAGTCTCTCCTGCAGGATGTCCTTGTGGTCACCTAATTTTGGCATCGGCTGACAGGAATCGGGTGACCACTCTTAAACAAAAAGCATTGATGAGGAACAGTACAACAGCAGTGTTATGAGGATTCTGGAAGCCCTGTGGGTTTCTAGACCTTAAACTAAGGGCAGATATGTCGAGTTAGGATACCTCAACGTGGGGTTACCCAGGCACATTCAAACAGGTTTCCAAAACAGGTGTAAATAGATGTATAGAGAGGAAAGGGGAAGGATCAGGTAGCTGAAAAGGATCCTTTTGTCTCTTGCACAGACATTGCAAGTTACTTTTCATGAATCAAGATCTTAAGAACAAGTTGTTTTATCCTCCTCTGAAACACGTTGTCTCCTAGGCTTATCAGCTTTAATCATGCTCGCAGCCCCAGCTTCCTTCTTCCCCTGTTTCTGCATTACTTCCTGGCCTCTCTCACCAGCTGTCCCCTGGCTTGTGAAAGACAATACAGAACCCAAGGAGCCATGTACATAAGTCCGGGAGAGTTTCAGCTTCTATAGACTCTCAGGGCTCAATCTACCTAGGTAGCTTTTTAGCCAAAGAAACTACCAAGATCTCCTATCAACCCAACAAATAGAGAAGAAAAAGATAGAGGACCAAGCTTACTTTTGGTTTTGTTTTGGCTTCAGAACAGAAATTTCAAGGATGTTTGTCCCTCATTTCACGACTAACTTTTATGTTTAAGGAAAAGAAGAAAACGACTAGAAAGGGATCACATGGACTTTTTGTCCAGGCCAATACAGGGCTGCTTTCTATATCTTTATATTTGTTCATCAATATTCAGGGCAATAACTAAGAAAAAGATTCTGGTGCAGACTGTTTTAAAGGTATTCTCTTGCCTTTCCATTTCTTTCTGCTAAAAAGACTAGCATAATGCCGTGTAACATCATTTAGACGCTAAAAAGCAAAAACGGTGTCTTTTTTATTTCTGGGTATCTCTGTATAGTGCAGTTCTGAGCACACAGTAGATGCTCAAAAAGTGACTGTCAAACGAATAGATGGATGGTTAATGATTTTTTTCAGAGTTTTAATCTATGAAATAATACTGTTCATCTCATCTTATGTTTTCATTGCTATTCTAAAATGTGCATCCACTAGGAAACAGAAGTATAGCCTTCTTTCTAACGCTTCCTTTAAATACATTCTTAATTGTGGGTAAAAGAAACCAATTCATTTCATCATTTTCAAGTCTTGTCACTGAAAATCCCATGAGGAACCCGTTTTTAATTTCCAAAGTCACTCTGTGTTCCTGATCATATTCGAAGTCACAGTGCAACCACCGAAGCAAGAACAACATGTTTGGAAAGTGTGTGGATAGCTAAAATAATTTGAAGATGTAATAAATAAATCCAAAGCTGAAATGAAATAATAAAACCAAAAATTCCTTCTCAGCATCAAGGTCAAGAACAAATAATCCATGTTCAAAACCTCTGTGACATTTGTGAAACTTTAGCTAAGAGCAGCGTCAACAAATTTCAAAGTCAAACCTGACTGTGGTCCACAGTCTACACATCAAACCCCATACGTTCTACAAGTACTTGAAAAGCTGCTGGGGAATAGATTTATTTAAGACATTTGTTTCACAGTCCTGTTGAATCATATCTGCTCATCTGACATAGAGAGCATTGAAATGAAATACGTTCAGAAACATAAAGACTCACATGGTTCAATAACACCCACCAGTTATATGGAAGCCAGATAATTTAACAAAAAATAACCTGAACGTCATTTGTTGCGAGAAGTTATATTTGATTCAAGAATTACAAACGTTTATTTCCTTTTCTCAGCAATGCTACTAGACCATCCAATTATCCCTTGGGATCATTTTTACACCCGTTTCGAGTCAGAAACGCCTATCCGTTCACTGAAACCTTTTCTCAGTTCCCCGGTCTCAAAGGACGTTTCATGTTTCCTCTGTGTTCTGTACACAGGAACTGTATCTTCCTAGCTTCTTCCTCATCCAAGTGTATTCACATGTCTTATGACCATAGGTGTCAGCACATGATCCCACAGTGATTCACTTTTGTTCTTTAAAGGTCTATTCTGAACATATTTGTGAGTTTTCAGGGCACTCCAAAAACCCACAAAAGTTAGTTTCACTGGATAGTCTTCAAAAATCTCATAGAATGAAACAATCTGAACAAAAGAGAATTTTGCCTATTCTTTAAAACTAACTGGACATGACTGGTGTGATCTGTTTGTAAAAATCTGAATAATGAGTGAATCAGGCTTCCTTTGTCCATGGGACTTAATAATACAATAATTGATATTATTTTTTAATGGATTCATTATCATAGCTGAAACTCAGGTGGTTGACAGAAGCTGGGAATGGCTTGTAATTGCTTTGGGTACTTCAGCAGTTCAAACAAGCAAAGAAATTCATTTACGTTCTTCCTCCACAAGTTACGTGAAATTTTGTCATAATCGCTAAGCTCTTAGCTTCCAGTCTTTTCAAATACCTAACATCAGTCACAGTAATTTGTAATGATAAGGACAATCCACTTGTATGTATTGTGTCTTTCCTTGGATTAATATTAAATAACTGTTTGATCACAGTCGTCCCTCAGTTTCCACAGAGAATTGGTTCCTGGACCCCCGCGAATACCAAAATCGCAGATGCTCAAGTCCCTTATGTAAATGGCATTGCGAAGTTGGCCCTTCATATCCGCGGGTTCCACATCTGCGGATACGGAGGGCTGACTGTACTTCGATTAAAATTTGGAGAAGAGAAGAAAAAACACAATTATGTTCTGGAAAATCTACTTTCAAATAGCAAATGTCGTGGAGAAAAATGACTTCCCTCACTTTTCGTTTTGGTTTTGACCAAACCTTCCTCCAGTGGGCGTGTCCTCTCCTTACGTCACAGTGACGCATGAGAGTCTCAGCCTGCGGGACTGCTAAAAATAGAAATTAGATCATTTTAGTGCCTTTAAAAAAAATTTATAACCCCCCCCCCCCCAGAAAAAATAGCTTGGTTTATTTGCTTGGTTTTGATTTTTATACCTCAAAAAAATTGTTTCTGGTTTCCACATTTCTTTTTTTTAATAGGTTGTTTTTTATCTTCATACTTAACTCTAAAATGGTGAGGTTTGAGGTTTTGAGATACTGCTCTAAGAAATGTATAGAAATCCCCTAATTTATCTTCTGAATGTCTTCTTTAGGGAAAAAAAGAAAGCCGATAGATTTAATTATATTTTACTTATTTAGAAACACAGACATGGTGAGTTTATTATAAATCGTATAGCAAATACAATAGTATTTTGAATTTCTGTAGAGCTTTTATTCCAGAGGGCATTCATGGGTGCCTTTTCTTCATCTTCTCCTTTCCTTGTACCATGAGTTGGACCAACAGATGCTATTCCATCTTGAAATGGAGGTAACAAAGAGGTTGACGTGTGCCTGAGTCGCACATGAGTTTGAAAGCCCAAAACAGCAGTTTGGGTCCCCAACAATGGTGACCATCTTTTCCAACCTGGATTTAGGTCTCTTGGTCAGACAAGGGAACAACCTATTTGGAATTGGGATTCTCACGGGGAAAAGACCGTCCATGATGCACGATCATAAGAGCTCGATGGTCCATGAATAAAGCCGTGCAAGTATAGAGTTGGCCAATGGTGGGGTTTGAAAGTGGAATGAAATTCCTTTAACTCTTGGGGCCTTAGAGACACAGATTAGCCGGAATTCCCAAGAGAGACTCCTCCGTGGGAAAACAAGGGTTCATGGGTGCATCTGGCATGTCTATTGCAGACAGAGAAATAAACTGGGGACATATGGAACAGAAATAAAGTGATGTTGATGCCAGAGAGCACAGAATAAGATAGAGAAGGAGAGACAGAGGCACAGGAAACATTTAAAAAAAAATTATTGGGTGCGACTCAGCCCCAAACCCACCTCCCAACAGTTGTCATGTGACCCCCTTCAGTGACCTGGACCTTTCCTGTTCTGTTAACAGCTCAATTTTCTATCGTAAAAAAGGGAACCACATTGCCTACCTTGAAGAGGCAAATCACTCCATAAGGAGTACATAGCAGAGTTTAGCATCATTTCTTCCCTTTTTCCTCTGGTTTTCCCTCCTTGCTTCTCTCCACCTTATTTCCTCTCCTCAAGAATCCAGAAGTAACAAGCACACGCTTTTAGAATGTGTCTCAGGGTTCAAGAGGAAAGCTGCTTTACAAAAACTGAACTACAAATGCAAGTGAATACCTGTACAGCGCAATCCATTAGGAGGGCATTTGGGCTCATCCGTCTCAATGCCCAGCCAGCCAGCTAGTGACCCTCTGCACATAAGTGAGAAGAAAGCAAGATTATGTTCATGACATTTCTGCAGGAACCAGACCACTGAGTAAGAAGAGGCCAGAGGGGATCTCTCTGGGGCTTCCTCTCAGTTTAATTTGATAACAATCGTAAGACTAGTTCGTGTCTGTTGAATGCTGTTGTCTTAGTTTGGGTTCCCGCAAAAAGCAAACCCTGAGACAGGGGCTTAGAAGAGGGTCACTTATTTGGGAGGTTGATTCTCAGATGCACAAGAGAACGAGTAAAATGATGGAGGGAAGTGAGGAAAGCAAATAGAGGGTGAGATTTTTAGCAGGTCTGCATTGTAGGCAGCTGAGACTCAGTCCCACTGGGGGCCCTTCAGAGCTGTCCCACAAGGAAGGCGGTTGCCCGATGAGTAATCTACTGGCTCTGTCTCTCATTTTTGAGCTGACCAGGGATGCTAAATCCCTGGCACTTCCGAACTGCCCTGTGCACAGGCTGAACAAGCCTCAGGATGCTGGAGAAAGTCCCCAAGCAGAGTGGCAGATGGAGATGCTTGATGCAAGAAGCTGTCGGCAGTGGCAGGTGAACTCTTGCTGCAAATCCTACCATGCAACCCGTGCTAAGGATTTAGCAGGCATCATCTCATTAAACCTCAGATATCTCCTGCCAATTAAGTGGTATCAGATCCCCAGTTTACGGGTGAGGAAATGCGAGTTTAGGGAGGCTCATGACTTACTGACCATCCTGTGGTTTGTGAGGGGTTCTCACACTGCATGGTGCTGCTCTGTCACCGACTTAGATTTTATAAACTAATTTCCCTCCTCCTCTGCACAAAGAGAATAGTAGAGCAGGAAGATTCCAAAGGAGACATTGATTCAATGCTTTGCCTTGAAGCTTTAAAATATAATTCAGACAAAATAGACCCAGAGAGGGTAAATGACTTCTCTGGGGTCACACGACCATAACTGATGGGGAAGAAATAATAAAACTCACGACTCCTTGCAACAGCACATCTGATTTAAATAAAAAGCTAAATGAGGGACTTCTCTGGTGCCTCAGTGGTTAAGAATCCGCCTGCCAATGCAGGGGACACAGGTTTGAGCCCTGGTCCGGGAAGATCCCACATGCCACAGAACAACTAAGCCTGTGCACCACAACTACTGAGCCTGCGCTCTAGAGACCACGCGCCACAACTACTGAGCCCGCATGCCACAACTACTGAAGCCCTCTCGCCTAGAGCTCGTGCTTCGCAACAAGAGAAGCCACCACAATGAGAAGCCTGCACACCGCAACGAAGACCCAATGCAGCCAAAAATAAATAAATAAATAAATAAATAAATAAATAAAAGCTAAATGAGGATTGATACTGCTTACGAACTTGTGATTCTTTAAGACCTTGTTCTCACTAAATAATAACTGGATTCTCTAAATCAGAAATAGTGTAATGGGAAAATATGAAGTTACATCATTGGCTTATGTGATTTATGTGAATTCAATGAACTCAGCTATAAATAGAAAAGTGAAAAAGGAGGGGAAATAATAGCAAGGTGGGCACTTCTGCTCACGATTCTGCTCAACTGGGATATGCCCTGAAGTGGCGTGAATAAGTAGAGTCATCTGAGAATGCAGACGGCCTCTTTCCCTCCTGACTCAAAGTGGGAGCAGTTCACCTTTCTGGGTGAGAGACTCCAGCGTTTAAAGATAATACTTTTGAAGCAAAATATTTCTTAAGCACAAGCCAACGTGTTCTTCTGCTGTGTGAACAATAGGACAGGACCAGATTCCTTGTGGAAGGAAATTCCACACGTTTGTGATGAATTGAGACACAGTATATTGATTTCTAACTTTCCTAAGAAAATTTCAAAGTTCAATTTGACCGTGCATAGTTTGCACTTTACCCACTTCAGAACTCTATCCCTGCGGTGTGATTTCTCTACAAAAAAGTAAACAAAGATGGTATCTTAGCTTGGATTTCCTGGAAACAGACTCTGAGGTGGGGAGTTGCGTGTATAAAAGATGTTTCTAAGAATGTGGTGTGCAGTGTTTTCATCTCTTGTGGTTCCCTCCATCCTCAAGCCGACAACACACATCAAATCACATCTCTCTGCTTCCTCTTCTGCTTAAGGCTCCTGTGACTCTGTTGGACCCACCTAGATAACCCAGCATAATCTCTCTCTCTTGGTCTTAGCAGATTAGTCACCTTAATTACAACTATGAAGTTCCTTTTACTATGTGATATATCACATAATCATGAGAGTAACGCCAGGGTCTGGAGACCATGGGGGCCAAAATTCTGCCCTGAGCCTTGGTCTTTCTGGAAGAGTTGGCATGCCTCTAGGGTCAGCAGCTTTCTTCAGGCAGCCCAGCTCCCCCGCACTGCCCTGCTCCTGGGATTGCATTTAGCTCAGAGGGAAACATGAATTTGTAGGCACACAACCCTGACCACAATTCGAGCCCAAAGGGTGAAGCTGAGAACCCACGTGGAGCGGCTTCTGACTTAGCATCCCAGCTGGTGACCAAATTCATTTTCTAGACACCTCATCAAGAGGTTGGCTCAGCAAGTGTACACCTTCATGGGTTACACATTTTGAGAGTGACTTGACGGCATCTGGAGAAGGGAAAGTGTATTGCGGGAGGAAGCAGAGGAGAGATGCCTTCAGTGGTGCTCTAATCTGTGGGAAAAGCTGATCTGCCCTAATCTGCTGGTTTTATTATTCAGCAGGGAGGACTTTCTGTATCTCCTCTGGGCGCTGCAGATGTGCCTGGCTTCCTGCCTCAAAGAACTGCTGCCAGTGATATAATTAACTCTTTGTGGGGAACAGGGGAGAAGTGTTTACTATGGATTCAGAAAGGCACAGGCAAATCTGCTAAGGAGTAAGCCAGGCTTTTTCTAGTTGTTGTGAGTGTATTTTAAGTGATCACTCCTGCTCACGCTGCCACGTGTACCAAAAGAGAAGGAAGGACACTCTGGAAGACACCCTTCCAGCAAGCCCAGGGATCTCCAGGGAGTCTTAACTGTCTTTGGGAGAATTCTAAGAAGCTCTAATGCAGAGGAAAGCAACAGGGAAAGAAGAAAGTATTTCTGTATTGTCTTCATAACTCACAAGATGACCCTCGGGCTTCCCTGGTGGCGCAGTGGTTGAGAATCTGCCTGCCAATGCAGGGGACACGGGTTCGAGCCCTGGTCTGGGAGGATCCCACATGCCGCGGAGCAACTAGGCCCGTGAGCCACAATTACTGAGCCTGCGCGTCTGGAGCCTGTGCTCCGCAACAAGAGAGGCCGTGATAGTGAGAGGCCCGCGCACCGTGATGAAGAGCGGCCCCCACTTGCCGCAACTAGAGAAAGCCCTCACACAGACACGAAGACCCAACACAGCCATAAATAAATAAATAAACCCAAAGTTTAAAAAAAAAAAAAAGATGATGACCCTTGAATGGTGAGCTGGCAAACTTTTAGGATTTTCTACCAAAATCTTCAATGTTTTTAAGGCAAATTTCTCCTGACCTGCCTTACCTCGTTCCTTCCCCAGCCTTCCCCAAGATGCAAAGGAAATGCCTTTAAATATCTAAAATGCCTCTATTATATCACCTAAAAATAAGCATTTTGTGTACGCTCATTAAACTCACAATATAACTCCATTATCTAGTTGCTTGCTAGCAAACCATTTATTTATTCAGCAAGTATTTACTAAGCTCAACTACATGCTGTGCACTGTTCTAAGTACTGGGACACAACGGGGAACAAAACAGACCAAGAATTCCTCCCGTGAAGCTTATATACTAGTGGGGATGAAGGACAGAGACAAAATCCAGATGAATAAAGCAATTACATGACTGCTGGTGAAGGTGTTATGAGGATAAATAGAGAAAATTGTGAGGAAGAGGGAGTGGCAGGGGAGGGGTGTTATTTTATAAAAAGCATCCAGGGTTGGCTACTCTGGTAAGGTGACATTTAAATATAGACCTGAAGGAGGTAAGAAAGGTTTCCATATGGTTGTGGAGAAAGGGCATCCCCAGCAGAGGAACCAGCAAAGGTAAAGGCCTTGTGTCCAAGGCGCACTTGATGTGTTCTGTGAACAGCGAGAATGCCAGGAAGGCTGGGAAGATGGGAGCCCAGAAGAACAGGGAAAGAAATGAGGTCAGCAAGGAAGCAAGACCAGAGAAGACATTACAGGTCAGGGTAAGGACTTAGGACTGACCGAGTGAGATGGGATTTCTCTACTTTGGGGTGAATTATAGATGATGGGGTGGGCATGGAGGTGCACGCTGGAAATCAGGGAGATCAGTGCAAGGTAATGGCATCTTTTCTGAAAGGATGGTGGAGAAAGGATGATGGCTTAGACCAGGGTAGAAGCTGGTCGAGGTGGTGAGAAACAATATTTAGGAATATTTTGTGAAAGTAGAGACTTCAAATTTGCTGATTCTTTTGTTGACAGATTAGATAAGGAATGGGAGAGAAACAGAGCAGGCAAAGGTAACTCTAGAGCTATTGGCCTGAGTTATTAGCACGTGGAGGTAGCATTTATGTAGATGGACAGATTCGGGGAGAAGCAGGTTGACTGGGAATGGGTAGGGAATCAAGTGAGTAGTTTTAAGCATGTTAACATTTGAGGGTTGCATTGAGCATCCAAGTCAAGAAGTAAAATAAGCGAAGGGATATTAAAATTTAGGATAGAGTTTGGAGCTGGAGACATAAAATGGGAGTCGCCCATACATTGATAGCATTCAGTGCCATGAGACTAGTTGAGATTATCTAAGAAATGAGTGTAACTAGAGAAGACAAGCTGTGTGGGACAGAACCCTAGGGCATTCTAGAATGTAGAAGCCTGGGAGATGACTGGGGACCAGCGGAGGAGATAGAGAAGGGAAAAATAATAGAGGAAGAGGATCAGAGGTCAAGCAAAGACTAATCTAGTCAATGTGCCCTACCTTGTTCACATTTTACCAGAGTATCTTGGCCGTCCCTATAATTATTTCTTACGAACCACTTAGAGATGTCAATGGAATATGCTTCTTCAGTTTTTCCATCTCTAATCTATTTTTTCTGAAAGAGTATTGAACTTCATGGTGCAAACATGAGATTATGAAATAAAAATGGTGGCATGAATTTTATCTCAACCAGACACTGCTGTATCTGGGCTGGATGGTGTCACATTTGACTCAGAATGCATAAGAACCAAGCTTCTAAAACCTCAAGCCCAACTAGGCAATATCTCAGAGCCAAGACCCAGTTCTGTGAGCTGCTGGGTGAAGTTACCGGGAAACAGCCTCTGTTTGACGTGGCAAGAGGAAAATCTGAGTTGGGCATTTCTTTTTAATTTTAAGGAACTATAAAAGCTGTGAGACAGATCAAGTTTGATTGTAGACCCGAAGGTAAGAAACTTAATCTGCAATTAAGAAATACAAAAATCCAAGCTGTGTTGATTCAACCTTGATCACATTTTCATGGATTTCAGAAAGATAGAGTTCTTAAAATAATTCCCCATTAAGATTCAATATCTTTCTAGAAAGTAATTCCTCACTCCTTAAACCACTGCTCCAAAGTGAATTGTATTCAACGCTTAGCTGAAGGAGGCTATCGGTGTTCCTTAACGATGACATGAACAAATGGTTAAAATAAGTATGTCTATCTGGCTAAGATCATGTTTCATGAGACAAAGTTATGTTTGGAGTTGGATAAGCCTCAGAAAGTTTTTAAAAAACACTCTAAAACCCTCTTCGGCTACTTTTAAATTGGTTTAGCCATTTTCCTTTTATGATGTCCATTGACATGTTTGTGATCACATCTTCATCCATAAACAAGCTTCGTGCTCTTAAATCTAAGTCAAGGGAATTTAGAAAATGAGAGGAATTGAATTCTTACCATTTCAGGTAGTTTCAAACCCTTTTGGGTTGAGGAGAGGAAATGACTGAAGCCAGGTCTGGAAAAGAGTAAAAAGCAGCGAGACAAAGAGTTTCAGGTCTGAATAACAATCCAATTGCTGGAGTTTATCTAATTGGTTTCCCATTATCTGTACCAAAAATATTGTGTTTTCCATCTTCTCTATGGCAAGTATGTCCCATTTAGCAATAAAGAACTAACTGCCTGAGAGAAAACAGGTAAGACAAAACAATTTTCTATTTTCCATTCCCCTTGAAAAGGAAGAGCAGCCCGCCCCATGTAAAGAATTGCTTAATGGATGTCAGTTTGTAAGGACACCTCAGAGAAATGACAGGAGAAAGCCCTCCCAGAGAGCAGAAGAAAACCAAAGTGGTTCAAATCTATTGTGTGGAAACAGACTCAAATAATTGCCTACGAGGGAGAAAAGGAGCGTGAAGGAGGGCGTGCAGCTTGAGATTGCTTTTGGGTTGTAACACTAGCTCTGATACCAACTAGCCACATTTCCTTGACAAACCGTTTTATCCCCCAGTCTTCAGTTTCCTTGTCAATACAGTAAAGAGTGTAGACTAGTTAACCTCTGAAATGTCCCTTCAGGTGTTGATATCTGAGATTCCAGGGGCAACTCTGAAGTTCCTCCAACTGGTTGATGTGAAAGCCAGAACTAAAACCCAGATTTCCCACAAGTTTGTGATCCTTCCTTTGCATGTCTTTACTTTCATCTGAGAAATGGGGATTTTCTTTAAACCAATACTCTAAAGTGTTTGGAAGAACTATCATTTATGTTAGTATCCTCATCTTTTACAAGAAAATTTCACGTTGTGTGTTGTTCAAACTAGTTCATCAGAGCCCTAAAATTCCACTTCTTGCCTCAGGGGAAATGCTAGATGATGAGGTGGAGGTTTTTCATCCACCTCAAAGATAATAGGTTCTCTATCCTGTTTTATGAATTGGGATTTGGTGTAAGATTTCGTTTGGCAAGCTGGGTGTGATGGAGCAGAGGTATTTCAACTAAAAAAATTAAGTTTGAAAACTAGTGATTTCTAATTAAGTTCTATTCTCCAACCCAGTCAATCAGTGTGTCAGATCAGGATCACAAACAGAACGCCTAGAGAGGCTGGGCAAATAAGTTACCAGTTGAGGTGGGTTGGGTGTAAGCAAAGCAGTAACTCAAGCAAGAGGACAAATGATCACATTTTCTTCTGCCTCTAGGTGGGAATACAATAGGGAGTGGTGGTGACTGTGGAAAACCAGAGTTACAACCCTGTCAAAAGGAGGCAGCAGAACCTCTTCCTCAGATGATTGTCACCTCACAAAAATGGAGGTCCATGGTTGCCAGATATCCCAGTTTTTCAAGAAAATCAGAAAATGACAACGTTTGTGCAAAATCTTTGTGCTTCTTAAAAGTATTAGTGACTAAATAAAAAATTCTTGACACGTGAAAAAACTGAAGAAAATCTGTCAGCAGAACAGATTTGTCCAAGGGACTCCATTTTGTGATCGGTCCTCTTCAACCTCCCAAAACAAGATGACTTGGCATCGGGCAAGTCACCTCTATGACAAGCCCCTGACCTCACAGTTTGCAAAGGTGGTCCACATAAAAGTTCTTCCTTAAGGCAACCCCAAAGCATTGGGACACAATCCAGGCTCTGCTCTCTGGGGCCAAATCATTTCCTCCTCCATGCGAGAAAGCTCCAAACATTTGAAGATAGTTACCATGGCCCTGGACCTTCTTCAGAGTAAACATTCCTGGTTCTTTCAGATGTTTTCATTGAATTTGGTCTTATTTCCTGGCCTTCCTCATCACACCTCTCTGAACATTGTCTGAGAACTAAACAGGCAATCCAGCTACATTCTGATGATGTCAGAGTAGCACTGGAATCTTATTTCCCATATTTTGAAAGCTGTTCTTCTATGAACATACCATAGGATCACTGTATCCTTCTTTAGAGGTCACAGATCTTATATTGACGAATACTGACCCTACAACTAGCCAGAACGTCTAGTTTCTGCTCAAATATGCTGCAAATCAATCCGTCCTTGGAAGATTGGGATATTGGTCCTAAAGCAAGGACTTAGGTTTAATTTTTGAATGTTTCATCTTATCAGAGTTCATTATGACCTGTCAAGGTTTTGTTGGATCCTGATTCAGTCTCCTCCCTGTCATCTCTGATTTTGATCAACATCAATATCCTCAACCAGTTCTTAATAACAAGGTTGAATAGAACAGAAAAAAATGACAAAGCTCAAAACCCTTTGTCCAGGATGATATAAATCTATTACTATAGACCCTAAGGAGTATCTCACACTGACCTCATATTGAAAGGAAATTATAAAGTACCCAAAGCCCCCAAAACAGCATTCAGGTTAAATGAAAAACAGTGTCTCACCAGGGAGGCTATTTGAAGGCTGGGTTTATATAGCTTAACTGCATCACTCTGAATCTAGTTGATTTGTTTGTGTACACTGCTCTCTGAGCAATCAGTTCGTTTCCCATGGAGCAATCTAATTCAGCTATTCACATGACCAAAATCACCAGACCAATCAGTTTTCAATCTCGTCTTTAGAGGTAATTTGAATTCACTTGATAATTTGTCCACACATCTGCAAATGGTTGTTTAATCATGAAAATTTTTAATCAAAAAACCAAAATCAATGAGTAATCATCAGCACTAATCATGAGAGTACCAGGTGGCACTCATGTGTGGACCAAATCAGATTTTTCTAAAACTTAATACAGTGATTCCTTTTTAATGAGTAAGTGAAGACATCTCAGAAATAGACTAATTCAGCTCAGGATCATATTCTTCATGGCTAAAATATAACCTATCATTTGACTTCTATCAGAGCACTCCAAAAAATTCCTCTACCACTTATTCATGTGACATGGGCAAGTCACTTAACCTTCACTAATTGCCTCTCTTTTACCATCTGTATCATTAAATAACAATGAAAGTCCAAATGTCTGAAATAAATTGCCTTAATTTTTCATCTCTATCATGGAATCACAATGAAAGTGCAAACGTCTACAAATAAATGCCTAAGATTTCAAAACTATAAGGGTGACTTCATCTTTGAAAGTACATAGTTGTTTCACAAATATATGATAACTTTTGCCAGAGCAGAAAAGGGGATGGTGTCATCTACTTCTTTTGCATTTTCTCCCACTTAATTCTCCACTATTCTCCTTGCCCGCCTCTACTCCATGAAAAATTGTAGTGTGAATTAAATCAGTGTTCCTCAAACTGTGTTATGTTGGGGTCCTTGCATTTTCTACCAGCAGGTTGTGAATAATACAAATATTAGTTAAGACAAGCTAGATTATGTTGCCCCCACGTCCCAATGGTTTGACGTACAAATGTTTACCGTGCACTCGTGCTGCATGACCAGCACGCGTCCATGGGGGCCCTGATTAACATAATCTTTCAGTAACTGATGCTATTGAAGGTTCCAGCATCTTGAGGTGCCACCACCCTAACATGGCTCCCAGGGCACCGGAAGAGAGAGGGGAAGAGGAAGCATGATGAAATGCTTCATCTTGAAAAGGACACATATCACTTCTCCTCATCACCCGTGGGCCAGAAAGAGACACCACGCCTGAGTCAGCTTGAAGAAGTCGAGAAGTGGAGCGCTCCTATGTGCTCAGGAAGGAGAGAAAAACTAGATGTGGGGAACAGTAGAAGTCCCCTGTACGGTGTATTTTTTATTCAGGACCATAAGAAAAATATGAATAAAAGCATGTTCTAACTTTATGGGTGACTCCTTGGGACTGAGACTTTCCTATAAGCTTGGCACTCACGTTTATAATTATATCAGCAGCAATTACTACCATGCAGTCTCTGGCTAGTGAGAACGGATGGGGCATTTGTGCCAAACTGGGGACCTTGCATTTTGCTAAGATGTCTAGAACAACATCTCTCATCACGTGTGCTCTTCTGCAATGTGACCTGGCCCTTCTCTATCGATAGCTAGAGTCTATTTCTCCATCCCGTGAATCTGAGCAGGCTTGTGACTTTTTGTGCAGTAGAATGTGGTAGGAGTGATGCTATGCCAGTTCTTGATATGGCCCTTACCTGACCTGGTAGCTTCTACTCTGGCCTCTTGGAAGCCAACTGCCGTGGAGGAAGTGTGACTACCCTGAGAACAACCTGCTATTAGAAGGCCAAGCCAGATGGAAAGGCTGGTATGCCACGAGGAGAGAGGGATGCTAAAGTGCACGCAGATACAGACGTGGGAATGAAGAATCATCCTGGAAGTGGTCCCTTCAGCCTCGGTAGCCACTCTGTCTGCTTCTACCTGGAGACAAACCACCCAGCTGTGTCTCCTCTGAACTTCGGACCCACAAAATCTTGAGCCAGATAAAAGAGCTGATACAAGGCACTCACTTTTGGAGTAGTAGATTGTACAGCAATAGATAATTTCCCCACCATTCAGCTGGGGATGAATCGTGGAGGACTGAGTCAGGCGTGGAGCCTATTACAATGGACAGACAGGCTGATCCCTGGGACACTGCCCCTCAGTGGTCTGTAGCATATCCACACGGTCTTTTCGTCAATGATATTTCTTTGGATATTATGCTGTCTATATTTTACTTGTAAACTTGTGTTAGTTTCATAGGTATACGGGAGGTATAAGCATTAGGAGTTGCTACCAAATTTTATTTTGTGTATATTTTAAATAACCTGCCAAGATGAGGAAGCCAAGGAAAAATGGTTTTCCTTATAAGAGTCCATTCCTTGTTTAGGTTTGTTCAAGTTTAAGAAATTAATGAATTTGCAAAAGATCTAATAGAGGTGGGTTTCTCCAAAGCATGAACTTTGGCGTGAGACAAAAGCAAAATGGCCCTTTCAGGGCAGAGAGACCAGTGGGTGCCCCGTGAGGAGCCACGTGAAGAGCTGCACGGCGGTGGGAAGAGTGGTGGAGGCAGCATCAGGAGTTGTGAGTTCTAATCACAGGCCTGTCATTTATTGTCTGTGTGGGTTACACAAAACCACTTGGCTTGGGCTTCCCTGGTGGCGCAGTGGTTGAGAATCTGCCTGCCAATGCAGGGGACACGGGTTTGAGCCCTGGTCTGGGAAGATCCCACATGCCGCGGAGCAACTGGGTCCGTGAGCCACAACTACTGAGCCTGCGCGTCTGGAGCCTGTGCTCCGCAACAAGAGAGGCCGCGATAGTGAGAGGCCCGCGCACCGCGATGAAGAGTGGCCCGCGCTCGCCGCAACTAGAGAAAGCCCTCGCACAGAAACGAAGACCCAACACAGCCAAAAATAATTAATTAATTAAAAAAAATTCATGCTGAAAAATCTAAAAATAACCTGATGAAAAACATGTAGGAAGTGAGTTTAAAAGAACCTCAAAATTATTTTTTAAAATGCAAACCTGTGCCTTACCAAACAGCAAATTACATTGGATTTAAATTTTCTTTGAAGTACAAGGAAACTTGCCGTCTGCTGGGTTGCTCGGTCTGGAAAAAGAGGGTGAGTCCAGAGCTCGGGCCGCTCTCTGAATTCCTGTAACCTCCTAGTCTGTCTGGAGTGTAGACTTGTGGTCAAGTTTAGGAGCTTTGGTAGATTCAGGTTTTAATCTCATGTCCACCACTTCATTCTCCAACTGCATAAATTTACATAAGTTATTTAGCTTCTCACAGTCTCATCTGTGAAGTATGGTCAGTATTAATAGCACCTATCTCAAGGGTTGGGGTGAACATATCATGAGATGATACTAAGGTAAGTGATCAGGAGATGATAGCTGTGACCAGCGATATTTTACTCTGCAGTGTATAATTACAAAGTGACTGATACGGATTTCTGAAAATTACCCGTTTTAGCACGTTTATTCACTGCAGTCCTTTAACAATTTTACACCTATGTCATGAACACATCACATTTAGTTGAGTAGGTGATTTTATTTTCACTGTAATTTTGCCAAAATAATACAGTTTTAAAAATTAAATGCAAGGCTTAACATTAATGATGGCGATCTTTTACCCCTCCTCTACCAAGTCCCAGTCCCTCAGAGGCATTATCCGTCAATGCTTTAGCTGTTCCTTGTGTTAAGTCCACATTTTAAAATAATATGTGTACACTGAAATGTGCTATTTCATCTCAGATATAGTCTATTGGCTTTCTTCTATGGAGGGTGAGAATTTTACTTCTTCAAATGCAAGACACACATTTATATTTCTTCCAGCTTTTGAATACAGTAGTCCCCCGTTATACCTGGGGAATATGTCCCAAGACCCTTAGTGGATGCCTGAAGCCACAGATGGTACTGAATCCTATATATACTATATTTTTTCCTACACATACATACCTATGATAAAGTTAAATTTATTAATTAGGCACAGTAAGAGACTAACAATAGCTAAAAATAAAATGGAACAATTATAACAATAGACTTTAATAAAAGTTATGTGAGCATGGTCTCTCTTTTCTATCTCACTCAGAAGATCTTATTGTACAAATTTAATGCCTTTTCTGTCTTAACGAAGCACTTACCACTCACCCTGGCCATAACCTTTACAGTTGGAGGTGCCACGGCAAAAGTAGCACAAATTTCTTTTTTCTTCTTCACAGTTTCACAGATAGAAGATTCATCCTTACTGTAGATCTTAGCAACATCAGCATATGATTTTTTTTCTTTCCTTATTAAGTACAAAACTTTCACCTTTTTACGTAAAGAAAGCACCGTATGTCTTCTCTTTGGCGTATTCGAATTGCCAACACAGCATCGCTACTCTTGTGATTTGGGGCCATTATTCAATAAAACAAAAGTTACTTGAACACAAGCACCAAGACACCTTGACAGTCAATTTGATAACCAAATGACTAAGGGATGGACATGGGATGGAGTGGCATGCTGTGAGATGATTATTATTGATATTTTGTACTATTATTATTTTTATTATTTTGATATTATTATTATTTCAATAACTTCTTTCTCTGCTCTCTCTTTTCTGGAGAACTATCAGTTTGTTGTTGGGCAAATTATAGGATAAATCTTATAGTTTTATTATTTTTCCATGTTTTATTTCCATATTCTTTGTCTTTTTGTTCTACTTTTTGAGAAGATTTGTATGTGTCCATATATCCATATATATGTTGTGTGTGTGTATATATACAGATTTTTCTAACAGCAAGAACTCTTTCTTGTTCCTTTTGTATAGCATCATGCTCTTGTTTCATTGATGCGACTTCTATTCTCTGCAGAGTTTTCCTCCTAGTTCTTTTATTTTTATTTATTTTTGTTTTCCACCAAAGTATTTATTAATAACCTCTATGGCACTTAATGCATAGGTTAACGTAAAAAGATTTAAAAGAATACACTGTTATATACTTCTTGCTATACATGTGTCACAAGTCTAGTATTTTCACTATATAGAATGGATTAACCCAACTGAGAATGACTTTCTTTAAAATATTCCTATATATTGGGTTTTTAATTTTTAAAGTTTCAGAAAATGCTTGTAATGCACCCTTCCATGTAGGTTTCTGCCACATAGAACTCCTAGTTCTTTTAAACTTTTGTTCTACTCCCTGCATTTTCTCTTTCCTATGAGTTCACTATTTTATGGTTTTAGTTAGTATTTATTTGCTTAAACTTTTATTTTAGAGTATTTTCTCAAATGCCTGATTATCCTTAGCTGTCCATTCATTTTAAAAAATGGATTTGAACCTCTGTGTGCCTGAATGGAGACACGGCCTTTTGGGGGGAGTACCCCCAAATAACTGTAGGTCCTATCTCTTGATCATGTCAGTTTTCCAAAGAGGAATACACCCACATCCAGCCTGAAGAGCGAAGTCTGGCTGCTTGCATTCTGGGATCTAATCATGAGAAGGGAATATCATGGTGCAGTGGTGAGACCATTTCAGTTAATCCCCACTTTTAATATAACACCTATTCCCAGCTCTTTATGTGTTTGTTATTTCCAATACGGAAACTTTCTGGTTCATTTTCCAAAATAGAAACCCTAATTGTTCTCCATGCAGATTTTTAACACCTCTCCTTGCCTTTGATGTGGCTGGTGCCTCTGATTTTTGAGTGTTTCTGGGATGGCATGGTCTGAGTCAGCTGCATCTTATTAGCTTCTCCCTCAGCGTACACTTAGGTTCCAGCTTCCCAGTTCAGTTAAATCAATGACATTTTTTTGTCTGCAGTAAATAACCCATACCATGAAGTCTACCCTATTATCAAATGTTTAAGCGTGCAGTACAGTGTTGTTGACTGAAAGCAGATCTCTATAACTTTCTCGTCTTGTGTGACTTAAACTCTATACTCATTGAACAGGAACTCTCCCTTTCCCCCTCCCCAAGCCCCTGACAACCACTGTTCTACTTTCTGCTTCTATGAGTTTGGCTACCTTAGATACTTCATATGAGTGGACTCGTGCAGCATTTGTCCTTCTGTAACTGGCTTATTTCACTTAGAATAATGTCCTCAAGATTCACCCACATTGTAGCATATGACAGGGTTTCCTTCTTTTTTTAATTTGTTTCAAACTTGTTACATGTTACATGTAGTGAACACATGTGCGATTGAGCAATTGAGCACGTGTGCAATTGCTTCTTTCGGGTAGCCACCAGAAATGGAATTGATGGGTCAAAGTTGTGTTTTGACCCTGGACTGAGGGTTAGGCTTCATCCCACAGAATTTGGACCTGAGCCCTTTGAGTTTCAGAAAGTGTGGCAGAGCCTTCCTCTCGTCCTCAGAGTCACCCAGAGGAAGTTCACTGGTGGCCTAACTAATTACGCCTTGTCTGCATTTAATTTTATCCCACTGTGTGATGGACTCACCTCCCAGCTGTTGAGACACTTGATCTCTGATGTCCCCAGCATCAGTGGCCACCTCTTAATGCTGACCATCAGACTGGATGCCACATCCAGTACACCCTGGCATCGCATGCAGTGGAACAGAGTAATGAGTTATGAAAGTCACAGAGGACCTACGCCTAAGTGTTGTGGGACATATATAATAAGTAGGTGGCTTTGTTCCAGAATTCTTTGGTTAGGAAAATAGTCCAGCACCTATCAGATCTATCTAAGACAAATAGAAGATTCTCCATTTACTCCTCCCTTCAAGAAGTGGTAATGAGATATACCTAGTGCCAGGTGTTTAAAGTCAAAAGTAACCTAAATAATTAATTGCCATTCTGCATGTCCCGTGAGACTTTCTAGCGTCCAAATAGGTATATTTGCAAGTAAAGCGTAGCAAATGATAAACTCCCAAGTCAACAGTTTGGGGACCCTATGTCTCCTGCAAAAATCAATTGTTCTGGTTTGCTTTTCAGTAACCTCACTGGATTATTCCACTCTACACACTGCACTTTTACTTGCTCAGCAGGCCTAGCAAGTGTTGTAAATACAGCATGGAGCCGAATCTGATATTCTGCCATCTTTGCCTTCTCCCTCTTTTCCCTGAAGACTTCCTTTATGTCCTTTTGGAAACCATTTTAGCTGAATGTGAAGTGGCCCTGGTGAAGTTCACCATCAAGCCTCTCTATTTGGGTCAAACTGGCCATGTGATCCTCCCTCTCATTTGATTTACCACTCATGTTGACTACCCATCTGCTACGCAGACTTTGGAGGCAACCTCTTTATTCTTCTAACTGCGCAGTGGAATCACATGTCTCCCATACCTGCAATGGCCCCTCACCTAGTTTCAGCCCCGCTGGAACTCCCTTCTTATCTGGACACTTCCCCTGACCCTGATGAAGAGTGGAGGTCAGAAGAAAAGCCAATGAACTTTGAAGTCAGGTGCTCCTGTCCCCTTGGGGGAAAACCTTAGTAAGGTCAGGATCCCAGACTTGGGTGCTTTATACAACTAGTTCCAGCCTTTGCTATACCTGGGTTCCCATGGTGATGCTGAGAATGTCTCAGAGACCTCCCACCCAGTTATTCTACCAGCCAGGGTGGTTGGTCCGGGCATGTAAGTGGCCCTATGCAATGTTTCTCTTTATTCTAATTAATCTGCCCACTTAACATGGGTGGAATGGCTTCTTATCTTGGATAGTCATCTTTATATTGGTTGCTCCCTGTTGGTTGCTGTGAATCCCAATGCATGCTGTATCTGTTAGCCAAGCAGGATATTTAAGTACCTTTTCCTATAGGAATGAGAATGTCTCTGAGCCTTGGATGTTGCCCTGCCTCTCTCACCTGACTCCCAGGCACACTGTTCCTGCCTGTGGACGGAGGCTTTCTCTGGGAATTGTGGGGAATTCTCTGGGATCCTACTTGGCTATTGTTACTCTGATGCCCAATAAGCCACTTGACTCTTGCCCTTGGATACCGCCCTATCCTTATATCCATTCTCAAACTTTGAGCTTCTCAGTACCATGTGCACAACCCATAACAACACTCTCCTGCCCTATAATTCTCTATTACTCTGGATTCATCTTTCAGAAATTTCTTATGGCATATGCTACCAAGGGAACCCTTTCTTATTTTCCAATGCAGTTAAGGGTTTTAAAAATATCTGTCTATCTCTGTATCATCTATCACCCTGTAATATTTAAGGAATTGAAGGGGGCGTGGCTCTCAGTGTGCTATTTGTGCTGATTCCTGTGTAACTTGAAATATGGAACATCCATGTCTTTCCTGGGCTGTGCTTGCTTTTGACCCAAATATAATCTGTAAGCCATGGCAAGCTTACTCAGGGAGAGAAAGAGGGAAGCGCCCCATTGTTGTATCAAATGCAGATAAGCTCATGCCAATATAATACCTCGTCCTCATCTTTTTTATGTAGCTCAGGATAAAAAGAAAATCTCCAAAGGAGGCCTAAAGAATGCCACATTAATTAAAGGAAAGTTGTTTTTTTCCTAAGAAGTGTCTAATAACGAACGGACGAGCAAAGGAGACTCATTAATGGAAATATTTCCTTGGAAAGGGCATACATCCTGTGAAAAAAGTGTTATGCCAGGCTTTTCTTTTTAATGAAGTAAGACCTTTTGTCTTTTTTGCTATTTATCACACAGGCTGGAGAAAATGAGTTTGTGAGTCTTGTAGATAAGCTACCATGATTTGAAGATTATTCAGATCTCAGGTTACTTGTTTCTCCCTGTTCTTAGGGAAAATTTTTCTTCACTGCTCATGGTCTTGTGTGAAGGATGGTTAGAACTGGGAACCCCTTTAGGGAGTCAGACCTAAGTGTGGCGGCTTAGACCCCATCATCCCAGTTAACTGGTCAACCACTTGCCAATAGCATCTTCTGTGGGTCCTTCCCCACTGAGAACCTGGACAGGAAGATGACCCCTTCCCTCAAGATGCTGCAGTCAAACAGGAAAGGAAAAGGTGCTACAATAGATAAATGGATGGATGGGTGGATAGATAGATAGATAGATAGATACATAGATAAAGAGACTAGAGAATAATTGAAGACTCAACTCTGAAGAAAGACCTATAATGAAAAAAGGTATTCACAGATAGGGGAGCTTAGGCCGAGTGAATCCTTAAAGAGGTTTCAAAGAAGTGCAGAGTAATGTCTAGTATTTGCATGATAAGCTGAGATCTTATTTGGATTTCATTTTGCTACCCCGCTCCCATCATGATGGTTACACACAGAAACGGCCTTGGAATCTCCAGAAGAAACTGGCCAATTCAATGAGCACAATCCCTGCTGGACCAAAAGAAGGGATGCTGAGGCTGATTTCCTCACATTAGGTATCTAGATGCTAGATCAGGCCTGATTTCTATTTCTCTATCAAGCCAGAGTATGATTGCTGTATGATTTCAAGGGTAAGCAATTTTGACAGGTGCTTAAGGCTTCAGTTTCCTGTGATGAAGAACTAACAGCTGTCTTGTCACGCTAAGGAAAGAGGCAGAGGACAATTAGATTTCAAGTTGCTAAACCCACCCTCCAAATTGAATTTGCAGCCACACCCAGACCAGGATCAACAGGCAGAGAAATCACTTATCTACTTCACTGCTACTCAAGCCTCTCTTTATGGCACAGATGAACAAAATGAGCCTCGTAGAAGTGTTCTGACTTTCCTGAGATGACCCAGTTGACCACTGCTGGTTCCACGGCTGGAACCCACATCGCCATCTCCAATGGGTATGGCTCCACTGGTATTCTCGGTTGATATTTAGATCTTTGGCAGGCATCTATATAGCACCCATGTAGCCCTGCCTCTCTTGGGCATCCCATAGTATTACCTCCACCCCCACCCTCCTCAGCATCTCAGTGGGGTTGGGAGTTTACAGAGCTCTCCATCCTCCCCGAGCACTGTGTGAGATGATCCAGAAGGTATCATTGTCCCCACTTTGGGGACATTGTTCCCACTGGACAGAGACACTGAGGTTTATGGAGCTAACAAGTCAAAGAGTGAGAATAACATCCACGTCTTCATTGGTATCAGTCTTGGCCTCTGACTACTTCTTAGCTAACAGGACTGACCGAATCTCCTGGGACTCCCCCTCATGTTTGTCTAACTGTGAGGTTCGGCATGCTATTATTGGCAGTGCCTTTCACCCTATCCATGAAGCATTTCTCAGGTTTCCCTGAGGCATTTCCTACTTGCCACCATGGCCATTTGGCTCTTCCTTCCAGGAATTACATCCGCTGCATTTTCCCTGTCATTTCCTTGTGCGAGAGAGCGGGCTCACTCAAGCTGTAAATCTCTCAATTGCCCTGAATTCTTGAGGAGGCTGTGTTCGGAGCTCCTCCTTTGGACAAGGGTGGATAGAGTGGCCCCACGAGATGAGTAACCTTCAGACCGAAGCTTTGCACACATCCTGGGTCTCTTCTGTCCCTGGCAACCATGACCCATCATTACAGTTAAAGAATCAGGAGTGGAATTCTCCTTCCTCCAGATCTAGAAGTCAGGCCATAGTCTACATCGCCCAGGCCCGAGCACATCACAGGCTCACCTGTGGCTCAGCACTGTGGCCTCAGAGGACGCTTGAAAAACAATCTGAATACCAGAACCCATGGGAACTGCTGCAAATATTCCCATAGGACAGTAACTGCAGGTTTATCATTGGTATTTTCAGTTAAATTGTATTTTATATGAATTTTAATTGATAGAAAATATAATTTTCAAAGCCTGCAGAAAATGCATACATATAAGGTAAAGATGGCCAAGACTGTCCTGCAAATAAAATCTCCACTCCGTTGTTCCTGTTTTCTCCACATAATGAGGAAACTACTCTTCCTGGAGCCCACTGCCAAAAACTGGCAGTAAAAGAAGACGTTACTACCTGGCTCATGAGGCTACTCGAAAATTATCTGAAATAAAAACAGGCCAGAATCAGCATAATAGTGTATAACAAAACCCAGATGCCTCTTGAATAAAAGGTTAATCAAATGCTAATGTTAAATGAAAGAGTTTCAAAGGCAGGAGGAAGAGTGTTGAAGATAAATGGGGAAATTAGGTGCAGCCTTCTTGCACTAGAAGAGCAAGCTCTGCACAGAATGTTTTTGAAAGGAAATTAACCTTTTCTTTAACACCTAGAATGTGTCAGATGCTTTATAAGAAATGTACTAAATACCGTTCCAGGAGTTTAAGCTTAAAAAAAAAAAAACCACAAAAACCTACTAAGATGCATATGAAGGGAGAAAAATGTAGCAATTGCTGCAATGCATTGACTATTACCCTTCCGCCATATTTTGGTAGATGTTTACATATAAATCCTGGTTTTGTCAAGAATTCCATGAGTTTGCAATGTCTCTAAGCCCACCTGCTTTGCTTCATGGATTGCAGACGGGTCCTGGCCTCACTTCCCAACACCCTCAGCCTTTGTCCCCGCCCTGCTGGAGGGGGTCGTGTTCGCAGTCTGTATCTGTCAGGGTTCTCCAGAGAAACAGAACCAACAGGATGCATATGTAAAGAGACAGAGATTTATCTTCAGGGATTGGCTCATGTGATGGGGAGGACTCAAAAGTCCTAAATCTTCAGGGCAGGGTGGCAGGCTGGAAATGCCAACAAGAGTTGGTGGTGCAGTCTTGATTCTGAAGGCATCCTGGAGGCAGAATCCCCGCTTCCTCAGGGGACCTCGGTCTTTGCTCTTAAAGCCTTCAACTGATTGGACGAGGCCCACCCACATTATGGAGAGTGATCTGCTTTACTCAGAGTCTATTGATTTACATGTTAATCACATCTAAAAAATACCCTCACAGCAACATCTAGACTGGTGTTTGACCAAATACCCACGCACCATAATGTAGTCAAGTTGACACATAAAATTAAAACCATCACACAGTCCAATGGGCAAGGCCACCAAATCAAATAGCAACTGATGTGCAGGGGTGTTGGGGAGGGCTGCAGAGAGAAGGTGATGAACTGGAGCGTATACCACAGCAAAAAGGGGGGCAAGGGGGACATTTCAAGGGTCTTCATGTCCAGAATGTTTTTATTTATTTATTTTTTAATTAATTAATTATTTTTTTTTGGCTGCATTGGGTCTTTGTTGCGGTGTGCGGGCTTCTCATTGTGGTGGCTTCTCTTGTTGCGGAGCACAGGCTCTAGGTGCGCGGGCTTCGGTAGTTTTGACTCATGGGCTTAGTTGCTCCGTGGCATGTGGGATCTTCCCGGACCAGGGCTCGAACCCGTGTCCCCTGCATTGGCAGGCGGATTCTTAACCACTGCGCCACCAGGGAAGTCCCCAGAATGTTTTTAATGTAGAGGGAGTGTGTGTGTTTGTGTGTGTGTGTGCACGTGCGCGCGCTCATGTGTTAAAATGAGGAGTGAGCTCCTGTGCTACAAATGACCCCGTAGAGGTAAACAGGCCAAGGAGGAGAAGGGTTATTCTTTTGTGTCCAGTGTGATTTGTCCCTCAGGCATAGCAGCAAATGTGGGTTTATATTCTTTAACTGCTGGCTTGGGAATCCCCAGCCTTACTGGAAAGAGGTCCTCGGTTCTCCAAGAACCTGGAGCTTCAGCGGCGGCAGTGCCACTAGCAGTCATAGGTGCCACTGTTCCAGGGTAGCCGGGCACCAAACCCACAGCTCCTTGTAGGTAAAATTCCCACTCCTGGCCACGTAATGTTCTCCCAAGGCACCTGAGGGGAGGCCTG
Organism: Balaenoptera acutorostrata; assembly: GCF_949987535.1. NCBI lineage: Eukaryota > Metazoa > Chordata > Mammalia > Artiodactyla > Balaenopteridae > Balaenoptera > Balaenoptera acutorostrata. Next base: position 40,293,015 of record NC_080078.1, read on the forward strand.
GGGAGGCTTAGGGAGGCCTGGGGAAGCCTGGGGAGGCTGAGTGAGCCTCCCAGAGCCCCTGGGCCATGTAGGATCTGGCCTGAAGGCTTTCCTGCATTTATCCTCAACGTGGCTTTACTCCGGGGGCCTCGTTGCCCTTGCCGTACAGCTGCCACCCCAGCCCACCCCAGCCCACCCTGAGAGAGCCACCTGACCTGGAATCTGGGATTTGGATGGTTTTTCCTTCTCTCCTATAATGCCCTGCCTTCCTTAAGTAAAATGACCTTGCCCCGCCCCCAGGCTGGCTCTGCATTCTGGATCATGTGGCTGCACCTGCCCTTCCCTCCTCCTGACCTATTCCACCTGGCCAAGCAGGAGCCCTCCACGAGGCCCTTCCTGGGACAGACAGCTCTGCTCTTAGGCGAGCCCTTCTTGTGGAAGGTGACATCAGCACCGTTACAAGGAGGTCCTTTAACGGGGCCTCCAGCTAACCTGCACCTCAGCGGGTACCCTGTTACCCTCAGACATATGAGAATGCTCCCAAAGGCGGCGGAAGTCCAGGAAAGCCCTTCAAAAAGGGGAATAACAAGGACTTTGCAAAATGGTCTGGCCCAGGGGAGGGTGGCTTTGACAGGGAGCCACGCCAGGGCAACAAGGCAAGGGCAGGTACGAGTCCAAGGGTGCAGAGAGAAATGAGAGAGCCCAAGAGAGGCAGCAGTGGTGGGTCTCTCCAGCAACAAGATGCCAGCGTTACAGGCTAAACTGTGCCCTGCCAAAACTCTCATGTAGCTGTCCTAACCCCCAGTATATCACAATATAACTCCATTTAGAGATAGGGTCTTTAAAGATCTAATTAAGCTAAAATGAGGTCATCGGGACGGGCCCTAATCCCATATGACTAGTGTCCTTACAAATGGAGGAGATTAGGACACAGACACACACAGACATAAGACTATGTAGAAGACACAGGGAGAAGACAGCCGTCTACAAGCCAAGGAGAGAGATCTAAGAAGAAACCAATCCTGCCGACACCTTGACCTCAGACTTTTGGCCTCCAGAACTGCAGGGAAATAAATTTCTGTTATTAAGCCACCCAATCCGTGGTACTGTGTTACAGCAGCCCTAGCAAGCTGATACGCCCGGCTTCGCTCTAAATCGAATTAGAGTTGGCAATTCTAAAAGACTGCACGAAGCTATCCTAAAAGGCTATGGGAAATGAAAAGCTGGGTTCTTGGGCTGTGCTATTGGATCATAGAAGGAAATAAGCATGCAGATGTTGCTACAAAACACCTGGTGCCTAGAAGGAGACGTTTCATTTCCCTCAAAAGGAGAACCTCAGCAGAGTCCAGGCAATGCTGAATCAATAGTGATAAAATTCCTTACCATTTTGAAGATAAATTTATGCAGTGCTATTACCTCTCACCTTTGCTTGATATTATAAGCTGGTTGGATTAATCAATATTTAGGTTGAAAGGCAAAATGGGTGGTGGAGTTGGTCTTTTTGAAATCTAGATTTGTACACCTAAAATGAACCTAATTAGTTTTGCATACAAAAACCCCACAAGAGGTAATAAATGTATACTGGAGGGTCAGTATGACCCTCTCTTAAAAACTAACACGCTGGGCTTCCCTGGTGGCGCAGTGGTTGAGAATCTGCCTGCTAATGCAGGGGACACGGGTTCGAGCCCTGGTCTGGGAAGATCCCACGTGCCACGGAGCAGCTGGGCCCGTGAGCCACAATTGCTGAGCCTGCGCGTCTGGAGCCTGTGCCCCGCGACGGGAGGGGCCGCGATAGAGAAAGGCCCGCGCACCGCGATGAAGGGCGGTCCCCGCACCGCAATGAGGAGTGGCCCCCGCTTGCCGCAACTGGAGAAAGCCCTCGCACGAACCGAAGACCCAACACAGCCAAAAATAAATAAATAAATAAATAAATAAGAAAATCCTTTAAAAAAAAAAAAAAAAAAAAAAAAAAACTAACACGCTAATTATAACAAATGTTCCACGGCGGTGCAGGATGTCAGTAGTGGGGGGTTCTGTGCGTGTGTGTGGCGAGGGGGGTGTATGGGAACCCTCTGTACTTTCTACTCCATTTGCTGTGAACCTAAACCTGCTCTAAAAATAATGTTTATTAACTCTAAAAAAGAACTGAAATAGTAACAATTAAAAAACACTTTTGCTATTAAAAAAAGGAACCCATTAATTTATCTGTATCTATAAATCAATATATATTTTTAAAGAGTCTAACTTTTGTCTTGATTAGTTCAGGCTGCTATAACAAAATACCATAGACTGGGTGGGTTAACCAGCAGACACTTATTTCTCGTGGTTCTGGAGGCTGGAAGTCTAAGATCAAGCCAGCAGTTTGGGTTCTTGGTGAGGGCCCTCCACCAACCCACAGCATCCAGGAGGGCTCCTGTGTCCCCCTTCTTTGGTCTCCAGCAGCTGTCAGTCACTCTAAAGCTCAACCAGGTACCAGGTCTTCCCAGGCTGAACCCCAGCTTCTATCTCCATCAGGGTCCTTCTTCCCCCAAGAGGTCCTCACCAAGGCCGCGTGACTCAGGCCCTGTGAACGTGATGCTCGCGTGGCCTGGCCCTTTCATCCAGCCTTCTACAGTGCAGATACGGACTCTTAATAGAAGTGACTGGCCCAAAGCCCTCTGCAGTTAGAGACATCTGGTCCTACAGCCTTTTGTGCGTAGACCCAGGACTAGCCACACAATTTTCAGGGCCCCTTATTCAAAAATTATTAAGAATTTCAAGGGTGGTGACAGCAGAACCGATTTAACCAAGGGCAGGGTCCCTGTGATCACACGAGTGACACCCACATGAAGGCAACCCTGTGTAGACCCCACCTCTCCCAAAGAAATCTCAAAGAGGCAGGGTGGGCTGCTTCCAAAACAATGGCTTTCCAGCTAAATAAGCTGTGTTGGAATCCCAGCTTTGCTTTTCACCTGCTGTGTGACTCACAGGAAATGCTCACCTCTCTGGCCTGAGTTCCTCATCTGCAGAGTGGGGAGGAGATGTAGCGTGTGGCACAGGAAAGGCGCCGAGCAAAGGGGGGTTCTTTGCCCTCCCCCCCACCTCCCTCCACCAGATGAGTTTCTTCCCCTTCAGGCTAGAAGAAGCGGGACATTAAACTTACAGATTATGGGAAAAGGTGAAATCGATACCCTTAAAATATTGGGGCTTCCCCTTCAAGATCATGGTATGTCTCCCCATTTATTTACTTCTTCACGTGGGTCCTTCAGTAAAATTTCATGGTTTTCTTTATTTAGTTTTTACGTATTTCCTATAGATTTGTTCCCAGGGCTTTTATCATTTGGATTGTTATTATGAATACTTTTAAAATTATTTTTTCTGCAAGACTATTGCTAGTGCATAGGAGAGCTGTGAAATTCTTAAATGTCGGCTTTCTCCAGCTCGCTGAATCTTACTTATTATGATAGTCCGTAAAATGATTCTCTTGAGTTTTCTAGGAAGAAACTCAGATGAAGAATAAATAATGATCATTTGTCATATCTTTTATAATATTTATATCTCATACCTGTTTCTTGACATTTTGGTTACAACCTCCAGAGAAATGACCAAAAACTGTCAGTGTGGGTGTCCCCGTTCTGTTCATGATTTTAATGAGAATGCCTCTGCTTTGTTTTTATGTCTTTTGGTTCCTAACAAATACCCTTTATCATGTTTCAAAACATTTTTTATTCTTCTGATTTATAAAGAGTATTTATCAGAAATGGTAACCTTATCAAACATACTTGCAATATACATCTACATGATCATATTGTCTGTTTTTCCTTTAAACAATTAATTCAATAAATTATATTATATCGACAGATTTCCTAATATAAAAGCACCCCCAAATTAATTGATTAAATTTTACTTTGTCATGAGATATTATCTTTATTATGCTCTGCATTTAATTTATCAATATTTTATTTAGAATTTTAAAATCTATATTCTTAAAAGATATTTGTCTGTGGTTTCCCTTTTTGGCAGCCTGTTTCTTAAGAACTGTTAAGTCCATAAAATGAACTGGAAGCTCTGTTTTCTAATGCTTCTTCTTTTTTTTTTTTTTTAACATCTTTATTGGAGTATAATTGCTTTACAATGGTGTGTTAGTTTCTGCTTTATAACAAAGTGAATCAGTTATACATATACATATGTTCCCATATCTCTTCCTCTTGCGTCTAATGCTTCTTAACAGTTGATAACAAAAGAACAACATGCTCCTTGAAGGTCAATGTTTTAAAGGTGAACTTGTTTTAAAACAGGGCTATTCTGGTCCTTCTTTAGAAGTGTATCTCTGACAACTTTTCAACTTCTTTTTAAATGCATATTGTCTATTCAGGTTTTCTACCACTTCCTGAGCCCATTTTGGTCATTTATATATTCCTTGAAGAGTACTTATTCATCTCAATTATCAAATTTGTTGCTGTAAACTTGTGTACAGTATTTTCTTACCATTTAAAAATCTCTTCGGTATCTATAATTATATGGTTTTATTTCTAATGTAGTGTATTGCTACTTTCTCTTTCTTTTTTATTATACTTTCAGAAGGTTTGTCTATTATGTTAGCCTTTTCAGAAAACCAAAACTTGGATTTATTTTTCAATACAACTCTTACAGGGGGTGGATTTTGTTTCTGTTTTTATCTTAATGCCTTTTCCCTATTTCCTTTGAAATTATTGTTTTTGTTTTTTGATATAATGCTATGTTATTTTATTTGCAGTAAAAGCTGTATATTTTCTATTTATATATATACTTTATTAAAATGTTTTCCTTTGAATCAAGATTTGGATTCATCTCACAGGCTTTGAAATGTGATCTTCCATTATTATTCCCTTCTCAGTAGCCTACAATTATTTTGTGAGTATTTGAAGAAAATGTGCAGTAACTCCTTGACAATTGCAGTTTTCTACATAATAAAATAAAATAGTATAATAAAATTCGATGTGTTCTTGGCGCTACATAAGTCCTCTGTATCCTTATGATTTTTTGCTCTTCCTAGTTTGCCAGTTTTTGAAAGAAGTATGTAAAGTCTCCACTATAACTGATGTCCAGGTGATTTTTCCTTTTATTGCTAGGAGCTGTTGATTTGCATATCCCAAAGCTATAATGAATGTGTAAAAGTTTGTGATTGTTGTAGCTTCTGGTAGGGGTTCCTTTTAACAGTATGAAATATTCCCTTTCGTTCCTTTTAGTACTTTTCACATAATTTCTGTTTCTCCTGATATTAACATTGCCAGCTCTCTTTTTGAGGTGGTGGTCATTTTGCATTTGTTTGGCAAATCTTTCACCATCTATTTTCAAACTTTCTCTTATAGATGTGTCTCTTGGTGATGGTATATAACTGGCATTTGCTTTGGTTTATTTTTTTGGACAACCTTTGTCTTTTATTAGGTGTCTAAATCATTCATATTCATGATGACCACTGATTTATGTGTATCTTATTCCTCTCTTATTAAGTTGTCTGTACATTTCCAATATCTCCTTTTTTCCCTTTCCAGTCTTTTGCTGGAAAACCAAGTTTATTTCTTCTACCCTCACACATGGAAGTTACAGCTTCCAACTGAATCCAGGGGACACAATCTCTTTTCCCCCTAATTCTGTAAACCTTATTATGTTTTCTCCTAGCATTTAATATTTCAAATAAAAAAAGTCTAGAATCTAAGAATATCTAAGTCCAGTTTGATTCTCTCTCCTTTGCAATTTTTTTTGCCTTGTCTAAAAGTTTATATAAGTTTACCCTTATCCTGGAACTTTAGAAATTTCCCATGATATGATTTATTTCCAATAACCTTGTCTGTCATTCAGTGAGAGTTACCAATCTGAAACGAAACTTCTGTAGATCAAAAATATTTTTGCTTACTCTCCTCCATTGCCTCTGTTTTCTCCTTCTCAAAGTGATGTAATAGAGATATGAGATATTCTGGGTCCATGCCTCCGACCCTTGCTTGCTTGCTTTCTTTATCTCTCTTTGCTGTGTTCTCTGGGATAACTCCTTGAATTCATCTTCTTATTCATCAACTTGGCTTTTAGCAATGTCTGTTTTATTCTTAAATTAAATTTGGGACAGCAATCGTTTCGAATTTCTTAAAATGTTCTCTTTTTCCTGTTCATTCTTTTCGCATAGCAAATTGTTCTTGTCATTTTGATGAAGTATCCCTCAAATTTCACTGAGGTTATGAATTCAAAGTTGGGATAATCCCCTCTGCTTTTTCCTTTGTTTCAGTGAGGTCCACACTTATATTCAGGTAACATTTATGGAGAGTTAAATGTGTTCTAGATATTGTTTGAAATGCTTTACATATGTTAACTCATTGAATCCCAAACAACCCTTGAGGTTACCATTACCAACATTTCACATACAAGGAGAGCAGGGCAGAGCCTGGTTGCCAACCCTGGCCATATGGCTCTGGAGCCTTAAAAGCCCCACCACCCACCGTGCAAGCCTGGCGTTTGCTTTTTATGCTCAGGAGGGTCTCTTTTTTCAAGCTGCTGCTTCTATAGATATATGTCTATGGTTTTTCTATTTGCCTCATTTTCATAAATAAAAATTAAAATGTATTCATATCAATAACCAGTGTGACCCTGAGCGAGGTAAAATGATAGCAGGGAATCTGCGAAGTGCTTGCTCCATCCAGTGAGGATGAGCCCTGGGGCAAAGCTGTGCAGCTTCCAGGGTGCAGCGCTCAGAGCCACTCCAGAGCCCCAGGACCTGGTGTCTCTCTGACTCACGGCTCCAGCCCCTGATGACTGCCGGGCAGAGATGCTACTGTCAGCGCAACGCAGCAAGGCTGCCTGAGCACAGCAGGCAACTCCTTCGGGGCCAGAGACATGGTGCGGGGAGGGTGAGTGCCAGCGGCATAGGAGCAGGACATCAGCAGAATCTGCTACACCTCACACAGCAGACTCCCAACATCCCAGAACAAGAGATAGCTAATCACCTACATAAATCGTGAAACCTAAATCACAGGTTGTTTTTTTTTTTTTTAATCTAAAAGTGTAAAAAGAGTGATCAATTTTTTAAGATAAAGAATAAATTCAAAGGTCCTACGACGTATGACACTTTGCTGACATCTCTACCTTTGAAGCAGACAAACCATATGCGCCCCCATCACCCTTCACCTGGACTCACCTTGATGCCGTCTGTTTCCTGTCTTCCGGAAATTCTTCCAACCTGGGCTGTCAAGTCTGTCCTTCTGGGTTTTCAGCTCTGTTGCATATTTTATCTTACATTTACATTCCTTTGGTTATTTCAATAGCATTTTTGTAAGGAGGAAAAAGAACCTCTGAGCTCAAATCACTGCTTTGAAAATGGGTCTTGCTGTATTTCTAGCAGATTTTGTGTTGCATATTTTAAAATTAATTATCATAATTTTTCTAATCAGAATGAGAAAGTGTGGGATGGATTTCTTTATGGCAAAGTCACCTCAACCCTAATAGTTTCGGTGAATTCACTTCTACTTTAAAAGGTAGGCAGCAGGCTCACTGGTGACAGCTCCTGACAATATGTTAACATGTGTTTTAAAAAGTTCCATTCATTGGCCCAACGATGCTACATGAAAGTAAAATCTATTTTGTTGCAGATCACGGAGCAACGTACCTAGAGAGCAACCTAAGCTCAGATAATATTCAAAGTGGCCCCTTCGTATTTTTATATTTATTTTAAAGAGTATTTTAGAGGATCAATGTTTTTATGACATTAGAATTTAATTACAATGGCATAAGCTACATTAATTAAGAGTTGGCGTTTGAACAGAGAACTTAGTGAACGTGCAAATTTGCAAAGTACATGCTGGGTGCTGTACACAATGGGACAGCCAAGTTCAAAGTCAAAAAGGATCTGTGTATATTAGAGAAATAGGAAGAGGGCAGCCTGGCCAGAGAAGAGGGAGTAGAAGGCGACAGGGGACTGAGTGTCAGGTAGAGACCTGGGGTTTTGGAAGTGAAGGCAGTGAGCTTTGATTTAGTTTGGAGAAGGAAGTGAGAAGAGATGGGATTTGGGAGACTAGTCTGGTGGCTCTGCTGAGACTTTAGAAGAGGGTGGACGTCAACAGGATGACACTGGTGAGTGGCCGGGTGCTGAGGTTGACTTCCTCAGGCAGGAGGGACAGAGAGGCTATTCAGCATGGGGGCATCGTCTGGCCAGCTGGGAATGGACTTGTCACAGAGGGAGCCAGGCTCAGTGCCGCCATCTCTGAGTGGCACTAGCTGGCGGCGGGCCTGAGGGCGCTTCAGCCTGCAAGTTGGGTTCAAGTCTATCCCTGTGTCTCTCTTTCCAGGACTAGCGGCTCCCCGGAGCCTGCCCTTTTCGTGGTGCCTGGTCCGCTGGGGCTGCTGTAACAAAAATGCCATGGGCTGGGTGGCTTAACAACAGACATTTATTCCTCGCAGTTCTGGGGTCTGGAAAGTCCAAGATCGTGGTGCCACAGATTCAGTCTGTTGAGGGCCAGCTTCCTCACATAGATGGCTGTCTTCTGTGTCCTCACGTGGCAGGAGGGGCAAGGAACCCTGTGGGCACTAATCCCATTCCTGAGGGCTCCACCCTCATGACCTAAGCACCTCCCAAAGGCCACCTCCCCACCTCCAAATACCATCACCTCGCACTGAGGGTTAGGATTTCAGCATATGAATTTGCGGGGGGAGACAAACGTTTAGTCTATAGCACATGGCAAATGGCAAGAGTGGGTTATGTACTTTGACATAATATTATTTGGTTCAGGGCCACCATTGTTGTATCCTCATTGTGAACTTAATTTCTTATCTATAAAAAGTCATATTATTCAATGCTTTTTGCCCTCAGGTCTACTTTGTCCAATATTAATATCACCACCCTTGCTCATATTAGTACATGAACCAGATTTGTCTTGCTTATCCCTTTAGTCTTTTGCCTTCCTGAGTCAATTACTTTTTTAGGTAATTTTTAAAAATAACATGTCTCAACTAAAAGTATTTTTCTTTTAGTAAAGCACTCAAAGGCATTTTTATTTATTATCAAAACTAGTACATTTGTTCTTATGACTTTTACACTAGTTCTTTTTTTCTGTTTTTTATTTTATGGATTATATTTGTATTGTTCTTTTCCTTCCTCTTGGGCTTTAAAAGCTGTAATCCATCTTTATTCTCTTTATGGTTCCTGTAAAAATGAAAATATATATGAACCCATTTTTCGCTAATTATAAAATGTCAATGATCAAGCAATATTTATTAAATCATTCCTGAGGCAGATACTACATTTCAGCAGGCTGTTACTGCCTCCCCACTTGGCTACTTTCCAGTTTCAACTGATGCAGGTGGGGCTTAGACTTAGCTAAAGTCCACCCACCCCCCACCCCATCGCGACATTTTATAATTTAGCTTTAGAGCAATGGTTCTCACGTGGGGGAAGAAAGGTGATGTGGGCCCCCAGGGGACACTCAGCAATGCCTGGAGACAGTTAAGATTGTCCCAGTTGCTCCTAGCGTCCAGCAGGTAGAGACCAGGGATGTTGTTCAACATTCTTTGTGCCCAGGACAGAGCCCACAACAGAGAGTTATCCAAACCCAAAATGCCAACAGTGTTGAGCTTGAGAAACTGAGCTCTAGAGGTTTTGTTGCTGTGATGGTCAAGTTAATATTACTTATCATATTTAAATTTTTTTTAGTGCCAGTATTTTTATACCCTCATTCTTAAAGATTTTCCATTGCTATTTATCCCTTGACTGGCTAGAAAATGTTTTCAAGTAATTTTTTTGTCAAACAGACCTTAGAGAAGAACTCTATTTTCTGAAACTCCCAGTGCTGGAGCATTTCCCACAGACACACTCACCCGAAGGAGATGAGACTATTTCATCTGCCGCCCCTCCTCTGGGAAGGGGTCTTTTCCTGGTAGATGTTTTCACCATACGTTGGCACATTTTACACTGCTATCCGTTCGTTGCCTGTCCTTTGCTTGCCCCTGTTTCTATCTCTGTTGTCTCTTACGCAATTATATTCTCTATGAGTAGTAGCCCGATGTCTACAATATGCACTACAAATATTTAATCTATGATATTTAAGATATCATTGCTATCTTAATCATATTTCAGACTTTTTATGTGCAGAAAGTTTAAATTTTTAGTTTTTCTAATTTACTTTTAAAATTTACAACCTAAGTGTCCATCAACAGATGAATGGATAAAGAAAACATGGTATATATTAGGTTAGCCAAAAAGCTTGTTTGGGAACCCTATATATATATATATTCCATTGTATATATATACATACACAATGGAATACTACCCAGCCATAAAAAAAGAATGAAATTTTGCCATTTGCAGCAACATGGATAGACTTAGAGGGCATTATGCTAAGTGAAATAAGCCAGACAAAGATAAGTACTGTATGATATCACTCATATATGGAATCTAAAAAATACAACAAACTAGTGAATATAACATAAAAGAAGCAAACACAGATCTAGAGAACAAACTAGTGGTTACCAGTGGGGAGGTGAGGAGGGCCAATGTAGGGGTGGAGTGGGAGGCACAAACTACTGGGTGCAAGATAGGCTAAAGGATGTATTGTACAACACAGGGAACATAGCCAATATTGTGCTTTTTAAATTTTTTTTATTGGAGTATAGCTGATTTACAATGTCGTGTTAGTTTCAGGTGTACAGCAAAGTGATTTGGTTATACATATGTGTATATATATATATATATGTATATACATATATATATTCTTTTTCATATTCTTTTCCATTATAGGTTATCATAGAATATTGAGTAGAGTTCCCTGTTCTATACAGTAGGTCCTTGTTGGTTACATATTTTATATATAGTAGTGTGTATATGTTAAAATATTTTCTAATGACTGTAAATGGAAAGTAACCTTTAAAACTTGTATAAAAATAAAAAATTAAAAAAAATTTTTGAAATGACATATAGCAAAAAAACACTATAAATGAAGTATTAAAATATTTAAAAATAAAATTTACTATATGATCTCCTCCTTTACTTTTTTGCCAGAATGGCCTTCTGCATCCTGAGATCAGAGAGTTTTCTAGTTGTCTCAAATTATGTTTTCAAGTGCAATAATTTTAACCCAACAGGATTTATCTGGGTGTTTATCATGAAATACTCTCAAACAGTTAAGCAATTCTCACAATATGGTTTAGTAAAAAATCCATCTTTGCCCCTCTAATTTGAAATGCCACGTTTATCATGTGCTAAATACAAGGGCCAGTTTCTGGAGTTTATGTTTTGTTTCATTGAACCTAACTTTTCTGGCACTAACTTCTCAGTTTTAATTATTTTGGCTGTAGAATATGTTTTCATACCTGCCACTCTTCCTTCACTACAATTACTGTTAACAACCAACCATCTGTTTTAGATTTCCCAGCCCATTTATTCTTCCAAAAGAACTCTTGTAATTTTATCCAATTCCAAAAAAATATCCCTCGGAACTTTTGACTAAAATTGCATTAAATTTTGAAATTAATGTGTGAAGGACTGACACCTTTGCAATACTGGATATATCCCTGATATATCTTCCATCTCTCTTTTCTCCCATCATTTTTATGTCCTCATCGTTTCCTCTGAGTTTGGGAAGAATTATTCAAATTTACCTTCTCCCTCACTAATCCGATTTTCTACTTTATCTGCCCTTCTTCTGGCATGGCAGTGTTGAATTTAATAATCCTGTTCTGCTCTTCATGCAATCTTTCCTGATATCAAAGCATTTCCTTTTGGGGACTGTCAGCTCTCCTTTCACAAACCTGGTGGGGAATTAAAAAATACCTCACTCTTTCCTCCCATCGCTGGCCATGGATCTATTTTGGTGGAAAGCATCAGCACTAAGCCTTTGCAATGAATGACTCAGGCTTCTTAGAGCCTGGGGAAGCAGGTGTATCTACCTCGCTGGCTGCTGGAGAGACTGCTGTCCACGTACGTTGGGGCCAGGGAAGGAAGGAGTGAAAAGCTGAGATTCACTCTGGTTGGATCCCACCTGTTCAGAGACCCAGGGCAAGGTGCCCGAGCCCAAGGCCCCCTGTCCCCTTGGCGGAGCAGCCGTGAATTAGCCCCAGCAGGGTCTCCCCCGCCCACTGGGGGCAGCTGCCCTCATTACACATCCGCAGCCCTGTCCTCCCGGCAGGGCCATCTGCGCCCGTCTGGCGCGGAATCTGCACTGCTGTGGGCAGCTGCTCCCAAGTGAGCGGCGTTGAGGGGATTAAAGTGCATCTCCCAGGGCCTGGCCGGCTGGGTCCTCCCCGAGGGCCCCTGCCCGGCCCATCTAGGCCCATCCTGGAACACTCCCTAGTTTACAGCCTATGTGTCGGTTTCTCTTTTTACATCCCTTTTGGTGATTTCCACAGCAGTTTGGCAGGATGAGATTTTGATGTCTGTGTCCAGCCCACTCTCTGGATTTAAGAAGTTCAGAGGTGGTCAGGGGAAAGTTGAGCTTTTATTTATGTTTCAATGACTTAAAAAGTGAGAATATTCTTATTCTTCTCATTTCTTATTTTCATACTTTTTTGATTAATAATGACGAGAAGGATTTTCAGTAATATTATTTAAAATAATTCATAAAATATGGCATTTGTCCTAACGTGAGCTGGGATTTTACCAAACTTACTTGTAAACAAGCCTTTGAAAAATCAATGTAAAAAGCAAGACACTAAGAGTGGAGATGGTGACCTACAGGATAAATGAAAAGAGGAAAGCTGTTTGACGTTATATGAATAGGAATGGAGACTTAGGACAAAAATTCCAGCACTGACATCTTATGTGGATTCAAAAGTGCTGTATCTCAGATACTCACGGTAGAAGTGGAAATGTTAGAAGCCCTGCCTGACAACTGTGATGAGTCAAAAAGCAGCTGGAGGAGGAGGGTCAGGGTCAGGATCTGATGTCCGAGGCACTTGCAAAGAGTTTGGAAAAAATAGTGTCACAGACTATGGAAGTGAGAAAGCAACTTTTACATTAATATTCCATAGATGTCATTTTAAAGTCAAGTAAACAGATAACCTAATTACCATAAGGAGACATTCGACTGATTCATCTATATTCCAAAAAGCTTTTATATTCACATTGCCCTTAAGACATTTTTTGGATATTCTTCTTGGGAAAATGGGGCCTCGCCTTAGATTTGAGGTCACCTTTTATTTGGACAGATTCAGTATAAACACTGTCATAAAACCTAGAATATTGCAAGGCAGAAGTGGCCCTTTCATTTCATTTTATAGCCCAATTCTGTTTATGACCTTATAAATCACCAAGGTTATGAACAATGTATAGTTGATTCTGTGTTGTCCTCCTTGCTTATTAGCAAGTTGCAATATGTTCCCAATGGAGTGTCTTGATGATTTTAATTTCAATTAAGGGGTACGAAAGACGATGGTTATTTGGTGCTGGCAAAAAAATATTGCTGACAGTGAAGTTGCTTGGGATCCTCAAACTGAAGGATCCCCTACATTTTCCAACAACCAGGATCCAAAAGATCAAAAATAAATATACAGATAGATCTCTCCTCTTTCACTCGCTTCTTGGTACTGTAGCCTTGACCTTCACATCAAGTCAATGTGTGTGAACCTAGAAATTGCCAGGTTTAGAAGGCAGGCAAAAAAAAAAAAAATCACACTTTTTCTGACTTCTCTCCATAGGCCATCTCTGCTTAACCCAGAACTTCAGGCAACCCCAAGCCTTGAGGAAACCAAGAACTTTCTTGTTGGTTTCCAACAGGGGCTCCCTGCTCATGTCAACACAGCTATCTGACACTAAATTTTCTTTAATCCTAGAATTTCATGAACCAATACCCACTTCTCAACCCCCCTCCAACCCATGTCAGTTTCCATCAATTTTTTTTTTTATCATTTATCCCTGAACACAATTAAACTTACCAACATTTTCCCAGATTGTTTGTTCCTATTGTTCACTCTTGCTTCTTGTGTTTATTCTTCCTCTCCAGGCCTTTACTTCTTGCTTTAAATCCCAGCTCTGCCACTTTCCAGCCACGTGGTTTAAACTAGTCTCTGTTTTCTCATCTTTTTCTTAAATTGAAGTATAGTTGCTTTACAATATTATATTAGTTTCAGGTGTACAACATAGTGATCTAATATTTTTACAGATTATACTCCATTTAAAGTTATTTTAAAATATTGGCTATATTCCTTGTGCTGTATAATATATCCATGTGGCTTATTTATTTTATACATAGTAGTTTGTACCTCTTAATCCCTTACCCTTATTTGCCTGACTCCCCTTCCCTCTCCCCACTGGTAACCACTGATTTGTTCTCTATATCTGTGAGTCTTTTTCTTTTTTGTTATATTCATTCTTTTTTAAAAAAAATTTTTTTAGATTCCACCTATAATTGAAGTCATACAGTATTTATCTTTCTCTGTCTTATTTCACCAATCATAATACCCTCCAGGTCCACCCATGCTGCTGCAAATGGCAAATTTTCATTCATTTTTATGGCTGATTAATATTCCATTGTATATGTATACCACATCTTCTTTATTCATTCATCTGTTGATGGACACTTAGGTTGCTTCCATATCTTGGCTATTGTAAATAATTCTGCTGTGAACACTGAGGTGCATGTGTCTTTTCAAATTAGTGTTTTCATTTTTTCTGGATATATACCCAGTAGCAGAATTGCTGAGTCATATGGTAACTCTATTTTTAGTTTTTTGAGGAACTTCCATACTGTTTTCCACAGTGGTGGCACCAATTTACATTCCCACCAAGAGTGTACTAGGGTTCCCTTTTCTCCACATTCTCACCAACATTTGTTATCTATAGGCTTTTGATAATAGCCATTCTGACTAGTGTGAGGTGATATCTCATTGTGGTTTTGATTTGCTTTTCTCTGATAATTAGTAATGTTGAGCATCTTTTCATGTGTCTGTTGGCCATCTGTGTATCTTCTTTGGAAAAATGTCTCTGCCTAATTTTTCAGGTCCTCTGCCCAATTTTTAATCATTTTTTCGGTCTTTTTTTAAAAAATTAATTAATTTATTAATTTATTTATTTATTTTTGGCTGTGTTGGGTCTTTGTTTCTGTGCAAGGGCTTTCTCTAGTTGTGGCAAGCGGGGGCCACTCTTCATCACGGTGCGCGGGCCTCTCACTACTGCGGCCTCTCTTGTTGCAGAGCCCAGGCTCCAGACACGCAGGCTCGGTAATTGTGGCTCACGGGCCCAGTTGCTCCGCGGCATGTGGGATCTTCCCAGATGAGGGCTCGAACCCGTGTCCCCTGCATTGGCAGGCAGATTCTCAACCACTGCGCCACCAGGGAAGCCCTTTTTGGTCTTTTTGATATTGAGTTGTATGAGCTGTTTACATATTTTGAATATTAACCCCTTATTGGCCACATCATTTGCAAATATTTTCTCCCATTCAATAGGTTGTCTCTTTGTTTTGGTGATGGTTTCCTTTGCTATGGAAAAGCTTTTAAGTTTAATTAGGTTTCATTTTTGCTTTTGTTTCCTTTGCTTTAGGAGACAGATCCAAAAAGATATTGCTACAATTTATGTCAAAGAGTGCTCTTCCTATGTTTTCTTGTAAGAGTTTTATGGTTTCCAGTCTTAGATTTAGGTTTTTAATCCATTTTGAGTTTATTTTTGTATGTGGTGTGAGAAAATGTTCTAATTTCGTTCTTTTACATGTATCTGTTCAGTTTTCCCAGCACTACTTGTTGAAGAGACTGTCTTTTCTCCATTGTATATTCTGTCCTTCTTTGTTGTAGATTAATTGACCATAAGTGCGTGGGTTTATTTCTGGGCTCTCTATTCTGTTCCATTGATCTGTGAGTCTGTTTTTGTGCCATTACCATACTGTCTTGATTACTGTGTCTTTGTAGTATAGTCTGAAGTCAGGGACTGTGATACCTCTAGCTTTGCTCTTTTTTCTCAATGAATATAGTACAAGATCCCTCAAAGGATCATTATAAGAACCTAATTAGAAAAAGATGAAGCATACAGCCTATTAAATGTGCATTCAGGACACAGAAGCTTAAAACATAAAATAAGCACAGAAAACGGTTTTATTTACCTTATTTATTCTTTGCACTTTTAGCACTTGACATGGCATCTATAACAGTAAGCACTTACTAAATCTTTCTTAAAACAAATAAATGAACAAAAAAAAGCTTTATTAATTCACTGAATGGGTAATTCATCAAACCTTTGCAAGTTTAGCAGGGTGCCATATACACAAACATTGAAAAGAATATTACTACTGTCATTAAGTTGAACATGATACATTTCCTTACTGTTAGACGTTCCCATTGTAAGTGCCACAGTATTTTCATAGCCAGACATTTTTCTGCAAAAGTGTCACTTCCAAAATGAAGGCAGAATTTGCATAAATAGTGTTTTAGTACTAACCACTGGATTTATTAGGATGAACTATTTTTATAGGGCTTTCTAAAACATAATTATATGGACATAAGATGGACAATACAATCTTATCTCCCTTTAGCTAAAGAGTATAGCCAATGCCATTTGTGCAAAGTTTACGTGAACTTCTAGTTCCACGGTTCTTTCTTGGTTTGCAGTTAAATTATTCATGTTAAGCAGATGATTTGTTTTCAACTTGGCATCAACACTAAATGAGTGAAGGATGCCAAAATAAATAAGATAATTAAAATGAGCTCTTTGGTGAGTGAGCCTGCACACTGCCTGATTATAAAAGGTGGAAGCTTCCTAAGGAGAAGCATTTGAATCCTCAGACAGATGGCCCCAGACAGGTGATGACTTACTGTGTCTGTAAGTCACAGACATTGGATTTTGAAGGTGAAACTGCTTTTTTCTAAGTTTAAATGTGTATTATATGTCCTCCTATCCCACCACTGTTTCTCATTAGCACTCCCCCTATACAAGGCCTAGTTAGACCATTGGGTTCATTAACAGAACTTTCAGTGACTCCAGAATCTTTATGTCCCATGTAAAGAGTTCACAGCAATATGTAGTGAGTGGCATACAAACTCTTTCAGTCTTGATACCTTACCTGAAGAAATTGCTGTCGGAATAATTATAACTCTGCCATAGGTCTTAGAGGAAAGTCTCTCTTAAAACTATATTGATACTTAGAAGAAACTTTGAAATCCAAATGTTATGTATCACTCATTTAGATAGCTACTTTGGGAGGAAAAATATTCCAAATGTGCCTTACTCATTCATTACACTAAGACTGAGGTGAGATGTTAATTTTTTCAATATTTTTACCCAGCTAGGTCAGCCCTAGAAACAACCATGTTAAATTGCAAGACTATAATCCCCTCTACCATGCAGAGTTATTTCACAGACTGTGTCTTGTTTAATTTGGCAAATACATATTTTTGGACAGCCTTCTTGCCAAGCACGGGGAATGCAAAGTTGAATAAATAATAGTCTCTAACTTCAGTGAATTTTCAGGCTAATGGAGAAAAATATCATAGAAACATTTGTGATGAGCTCTAAAAATGTAAAGGAATAATTAATTCTCCTTGGTGACCAGGGATGAAAAGAGGAAGGAACTGAAAGTGGAGCCAAGAACCTTGAGGGATGGATGGGAGTGTATCAAAGCCCATTTTGAAGTGAAGGCTTGGTCAGAAGTAATGAGCCATTAGGGAATGTGACACACAGCCCAGTGTGGCCAAAGGGTGGTGTTGGCAGTGTCCGGAGCAGACAGAGAGATGGCCAGGCCAGAACAAGAGCTACAGGAACTCTGCTAGTACCCGTGGGTAATGACTACCCATATTTTATATATTGCTTCTGCCAAACTGTAGCAAGCTATAGAATGCCTTCTATTCCTTCACCAATGTGTTATTGAGTGCCCTACCATGTACCAGCAGGATTCTAGGCCCTGGAAATACAACAGACTCCCTGATTTCATGGAGTTTACATCCTAATTAGGTAAGATAGCTAATAACCAAAATAGCAATAAATTAAAAAGAAAATATCAAGAAATAGTAAATACTATGTAGAGTACTAAAGCAGGGTAATATGACTGAAGATAATTAGGTGGTACAATTAGGAAGTAGAGTCAGGGAAAGCCTTTCCAAAGAGTTCCATTTAAGCTGGTACCTCAATCACAAAAAGAGAGCCAGACATGCAAAGATCTGAGGGAAGAGCGTTTGGGCACAAGTGCAAAGGTTTTGAGGAAAAAACAAATTTAATGTGTTTGAGGAATAGAAAGGAGGCCAGGGTGGCTGGAATGTAGGGAGTTTTGTATATAAATATCAGGCAGCTATTGCTGCATAACAAGCCATCCCTAAACTTAATGACTCAATATGACAATGATTTATTCAGCTAACTATTCTGCACATCAATAATTCAGGCTGAGCTCAGCTAGGTGACTCCCTCATACATCTGTGGATACCTGTGTGTTATGTAGGCAACTTTGCTGGTCTTAGCCAGGATCCCTAACATGTATGAGGCCTCGGTTGGGACATTTGAGCTACTCAACTCTGCTCCTGTGGTGTCTCATCTTCCCGTAGGCTAACCCCGCTTGGTGACTGCATAGGGCCCCAGGGAGAGCAGAGGCTGCCATGGCTCTTGAGGCCTCAGAACGGGCACAGCATCACTTCTGCCAAATTCCGCTGCAGAATAAATATCAAAGCAAGTGAAAAGACCAGCCCACATTCAAGGAGAGGGGAAATAGACTTTACCTCTTGATGAAAAGAGGGAAAAAATCACCTTGCAAAAAGAGTGAGTGAAGCATACAGAGAGAAGTGAAGTGTCATGGCCAGTTTCGCACAGTCTCCCATAAAATTGCAGAGACTGGCCAGAGACAGACCACGAGGGGCTTAGCAACCTCTGCTGCTTAACCCATGACCAGAAGAGAAGGGAGGGTATCTTTTCATATGATCATAAAATGACAGTTAGGGCTATGGTAGCAAGGAGGAAATAAAAGCCTTAATGATGATCATTCTAGAATTGTCTTGCTGGAAGAGGCTTTGTTGATCCGAATGCGATCTTCTCCTCCTCACTGAGTTCCAGAGAGTTAACAGATGAGCTGACAGGTCTCCTAATTTCCATCCAAGAGTCATTCCATCCACCATGCTGTCTGCTTGATTAAAGACATTGCAGCATTTGCTGCCACCTAAGAGGCTGAGAAATGCAAAAGCAGACGTCTAAAGTTTGACCTCTTCTCCCAGGCACTATGTCTGGAAGTTTGGTTGCTATCATAAAGTGGAAAACATTGATGATAATAAACAAGCATGAGTATATTTCCTTTATGTGGAAATTTTATCATCTGATATACCCAGCCGTTTAAAAGAGCTAATAAAATAATAATATGATAATCACTAACGCTGGTTGAGAACTTGCCTTGTTCATCTTACCTTGACCTCTGAAATGCCAAAAATAAATGTCGCCAATCAATGCATGTCAGATTGTTCAAACTATATTTTCTTCTATTGAAACATAATTCTCAAAAGTGGTCTGTTTCCTCACCGCATCGCAACTTCCTTGAGGTCAGGGACTAGGCCTTGTTCATCTTCATGCACCCAGGTGGTCACATAACCCCCTGCACCAAGTGGGTCATCAGAAAATACTTGTGGAACAAATGAATGAAGTTTTCCTCGAGAATAGAGGAGATAAAAATGAAAAGCCATCTGCACCCCAATGTTCATAGCAACACTACTTACAGTAGCCAAGACTTGGAAGCAACCTAAATGTCCATCAACAGATGAATGGATAAAGAAGATGTGGTACATATGTACGATGAAATATTACTCAGCCATAAAAAACAATGAAATAATGCCATATGCAGCAATATGGATGGACCTAGAGATTATCCTACCAAGTGAAGTAAGTCAGAGAAAGACAAATATCATATAATATCACTTACATGTGGAATCTAAAAATGTGACACAAATAAACTTATTTACAAAACAGAAATAGCCTCACAGACATGGAAAACAAACTTATGGTTACCAAAGGGGAAAGGTGGGGAGGGATAAATTTGGAATTTGGGATTAATAGATACAGAATACTGTGTATAAAATAACAACAAGGACCTACTGTATAGCACAGGAACTATATTCAGTATCTCGTAATAACCCATAGTGGAAAAGAATCTGAAAAAGATTCAATGAATCACTTTGCTGTACACCTGAAACATTGTAAATCAACTATACTTCAATTTAAATAAATAAATAAATAAAAAATTTAAAAGCCACCAGAAAGATTCAACAATCAGAGTAGTTTGAGGCCATTAAGTGCAGGGCAAATATCTTCTGAGAAACTCTGATTTCATCACTGTGTATTAACTGAGCATCTTAATGAAAATACTCTACCTTTAAGGAAAAGTGTTAATTTCTATTCTGCATTCTAATAGATTTTGGAAAGATTTCCACTGAAAAATACCTACTTTTTAAATCCCGTTAGTGATAAGTAGATCAGTTTCAGTTCCTGGAAAATTCACTTATTTGGAATAATTTATTTCCTGAAAAATAATGTAGGAATATCTCATGTGTATATATTTCTTTTATTTTTATTTTTGGCTGTGTTGGGTCTTCGTTGCTGTGTGTGGGCTTTCTCTAGTTGCAGCGAGCGTGGGCTACTCTTCTTTGTGGTGCATGGGCTTCTCATTGCGGTGGCTTCTCTTGTTGTAGAGCACGGGCTCTAGGCGCACGGACTTCAGTAGTTGTGGCTCGCGGGCTCTAGAGTGCAGGCTCAGTAGCTGTCGTGCATGGGCTTAGTTGCTCCACGGCATGTGGGATCTTCCCGGACCAGGGCTTGAACCTGTGTCCCCTGCATTGGCAGGCGGATTCTTAACCACTGCACCACCAGGGAATTCCTCTCATGTGTATATATTTCTTAAAGAGCTTAAACGCAAATAGCCTGATTGTTATTCCAACAGGAGCAATGAAGGGCCGGGTGGTATCAGTACCATTGAACTGATGCTGTAAGCTGCTGGACTTCCAAGGTGACCCAGAAAGTAGATGACTGAATCTAAAAGTGGGTGATTTATCACTTCATTCTGGGGGAATGAGAAGAAGTTCTTGGCTTTTCAGATGCAACTTGTGCCATTCAAGTGCATGTTGACCATGATGGATGTCCCTTCATTATGTGATTTAAATGGATAGATCGGGCCTGGGACAAGAACCCACGTCTTCTGGCTCTGGTCAAGTGTCTTTACAGGAAGCATGACTCCCCTGGACGACCCTGCAAGGAATCTGGACTGGAGTGAAATAGGCTGTGAGTTTTACAAGACATAAAACAATGGCTCCAAACCTGATTTTATAGGTTTAGCAATATCTCTAGAGAATAATTCTCTTTCTCTCTCCCTGCTTCTGTAATTGCCATATACTCCAAATGCCATTAAAACCAGCTTGCTCCAAAGATCTGTGGAGATAGCACTTTTCCTGGTTCTTTATTCAGTAGGCACTCATGGCTAACTAAACAGAGGGACCCAGATAAATAAATAAAAGATATTTCATTTGGTATAACGTGACTGCTTTTCGCTGCAACCTCTTTTTATTGAGAATTATCTATTTCGGCTGCAAACACGTCATTTCAACAAAGCAGTTGACACTGAAAGGCAATCTCTCCTTTTTCCATTTTAGAGACTAGATTTTACGAACTTCAAAACTCAGATGTCAGCTCTCCAATCCAGCCCAGACCTCCGGCCAGGAATAAATTCTGAAATCAGAGTGACAACAAATTCAGGGGCAGGGAAACAGGGGACTTCTGATTTCCTGTAATTTCTCAAGAAGTAAATCCTCTCTCTTCCTGGACCATCACTCTTTAAGAAACTTCAATACTTTCCAAAATGCTTCCAAACCCAGGAACTCCTTTGATCCAGATATCAATCTTATGAAGTTGGCAGGACAAATATTGACACTTTTAGTGAATGAGAAAGTGAGAGACAGGGTGTCCAAGTGTTTAACCCAAAAGTGAACAGAAAACTGGAGCATCACCAGGATAACAAAATCTGACCTGATCCCTGACTGGGAGCTTTTCCACCCTCTTCCTCTGCACAGTTTCTCTTCAAGACTGTGAGGGAGGAGGTGCAGTCTTATCCAGCAGTGGGCTAGTGTGGAGTGTTTCCAATACAGTGAGTCCCCTGCAAACGAATGAGTTCTGTTCCGAGAGCACGTTCGTAAGTCCAATAAAGTTAGCCTAGGTACCAACTAACACAATCGGCTATATAGTACTCTACTATAATAGGTTTAGAATACTTTTCACACAAATAATACAGAAAAAACAAACAAACACAAAAAATAAAGAGAACATTTTTAATCTTGCAGTACAGTACCTTGAAAAGTACAGTAGTACAGTACAACAACTGGCACACAGAGGCTGGCATCGAGTGAACAGGCAAGAAGAGTTACTGACTGGAGGAGGGAGAGGAGGTGGGAGATGGTAGAGGTGAAGGATCGTCAGCAATAGGAGACGGAGGGCAAGCTGCAATGTCACTCACAACTAACGGTGATGGAATGCACGTTCGCATCTTTGAAAGTTCGCAACTTGAAGGTTCGTATGTAGGGGACTTACTGTAATGTCTTAGCACTGGCCACCAACCTGCTCTGAAGAGTTGCCTCCAAACTACGGAAGGGAGCCGGTACAACTGTGTGTCTGGAACTCTAACACTGTTAGATTTATTTGTCCCAAATTCAGGGTTTCTCCCCCTCCTTCAGACTCTTCCCACAAGTACTAACTTTATTTCCTTAAAGGAGACTTTGGGTCACTTGTTCTAGTCAAAGTGTTTTCCCCCTCTGAATTCACCATCATGACAAACACTGTCCCCTAGAAATGTAAAGTGGGCCACGAAGGCCATCTTAAACTTCTAGCAGACACATTTTAAAAGGGAGACAAAACAATTAAGATGTAATTTTAATAATAGATTTTATTAATCCAATATATCCAAAATGCTATCATGTCAACAGGTACTCAACCATCTCAGATATGTTCATGAGCTCTTTACCTTCTCATTTCCTCCCACGTCTTACTAAGTGTGTACTTTACACGCACAGTGCACCCCAGTTCGGGCCACCGCCTCTCACGTGCCCAGAGCCTCATGTGACATGGCCCGTGGTTGACAGCACAGCTCAAGGGCTCTTGTGAGCCATGCCTCGGATCTCATAAAACCGTCTCTTCAGGGCTGTGCCCACCCTGCCCTTCCCACCCTTGCTGCTCCCCCCATCACCAGAGGGGACCCCGAAAGGTCTCATACTATTGTTTCCAAGGAGGCCACAGGCAGCACTAAGGCCAGGGGTGGAGGACAGTTGGCATTAGACCTTAGAGTGGCGTCTTCGTGGGGAAAGCAAAAGGAATCGCTGTCCCTCCTCCTCACCAACCTCGTCCCCAGCCTGTTTCCATCCTGGAGAGGGGAGAAGCCTTCATAGCCGCTTTCTGGGTCACTGCTGGTTGATTCAACCAACAATGGACCATAATTTATAAGGTTTCTCTCCGCAAGTCGACTTTGGCTAATGGTGGTTCAACATTAATGTTGATGCTGACAGACTGGAGAATAAAAGGGTGCATGTTTGTTCCGTTGAGAAACCCAGACCCAAAGCCATTAACATTTCCTACTAGATAAATGAGACACAAATCATGTGTACTTGATTGTAAATGAATAGCTTGCATGCACAAGGTAAACTCTGAAAACTCCATTTTTCAGCCAAGGTAGCAGGGATGAATGACTCACTTGTGTTTTTACCAAAGACTGAGTGCTTCTCTCCAGTGGGAAACAGACCTGAACGTCCACCCCACCCCAAAAAGGCTGGATAACTCTGAGCATTAACATATGTCACCAAACAAACATGCAGATGACCCAACACCGAACAATTGCAGCCATTTAAACTCTGTCTTAAAACAGCACCTCACCAGATAAATACACCTTCCACCAAGCAATTTCCAGGATTTCAAATCCGCTTTAATGTCCTTCCTATGTAGCTTTTTAATTTTGTGTTTCATCCAGCACCAACTTTGCAATATCAAGGGAAAACCGGGATTGAGAACATTGCCAGGACATTGAGATGCAAACCCAGAGCACAAGTGGGCAGAGGTTTCCAAATCTACAGGCAGTGAAATATCAATACTTCAGTTCCGGCAGTGTTTACCATCCGTGTAGAAACCGTGTTGGTTTGGCAGTGGTAGACTGAAAGAGTGTTGCCCTGGTTATGTTCTGAGCAACTTTCCGTCACCGCCTTGGGTGTGACCATGTTGGGGAAGGGACAGTGACCCAAAGGAATGTGCAGGCTGGTTTCTGGCTGGTCTGCACAGGTGGGCTTGTTTTCTCTTACTGCACGTTAAACCAGATAAACTCAAAGATGCAGGTTTTTGCTTTTATTTAATGATTTTTAAAACAATATCTCTAGTAGAGGATATTGATTTGCTCTACAGATTTTTTAAAAAACCCTTTCCAATTCTCCAGTCTCTGCTAGTCATTGGTCTCAAGAATTAACTTTTCATATGTTGCCTTTGTCACTAATGCTATCAGATGTTTCTTAAATCCTTACTAATCTAAATGTGATTCTTTTCATGTTTGTTGTGTCTCATGTTCCTTGTGGTCGCAAATTTGTTCTCTGGGGATGCGCTGATTGTTGAATTGCAGCAATAGAGATTTAGAGTAGACATAAGGAAGGACTTCCTCACAACAAGAAGCTTCTCAAATCCTTTCTGAAATAAGCAAGGGGACCACTCTAGTGGGGCTTCCCTGAAAAGTCCAAATGGTACTCCCTGTGTGTCCCCCAGTTTGGAACGCCAGCCCGATACCTGAGGGTACGGCAAGGGGTAGTTCCTGTCGTGAATTTGACGTAACTGCCTGACTCTCAGAATGCAGCCTGATGGTGCTGGTGTTGGTGTGCATCTGTGGATGTGATGGCTGGGGAGGGTGGGAGGGGCTGGGGAAAGGAGTTGAGTGGAGAAGTGGAGGGAGAGGAAGAGAAGTGGAAATTAGCTTTTTCAGAACCTAGAAAAGCACAATAAATGTTGGTCTTGGCAAAGTTATTTATTGAAGTGAACAGTGAGCTTGGCTGACAGTTGACGCTTCTCCCCGCCGGGCAGATCCCTCCTGGAGAAGCAAGTTCCTGCCCCCAGACCGGCTGCTCCTCGGCAGCAGTGCTGCAGGATGCAGTCTCCACACATCCCTGAGGCCAAAGCAGAGGCCCTGCGACCCCAGGCAACGCCAGCTGCCTTTTTCCTTCCCCTTCCCCTGTGTCTCCAACCTTGCCCCCTCCAGGCTCCAGACATGGCACCGTGGGCCCCAAACAGGCTAGAGAATCAGGGCAGGGCTTCTAGCCACGAACGTGCCCATCCTTCCCCGCATAACTGTCCAGAGACGCGTATATGGTGAACAGTGGAGAAAAAGGAAAACCAAATGTTAAGGTGAAGCCGGACCTGGTGAATATAAATTGACCTCAAGGCCTCTCGTAGGGCCTCCCACTCCTCTGACCGTCCCGCTCTCCTGTGGGTTCACCCCACGGCCAGGCATCACGCCAGAGTGATGCCAAGCCTGCGGGGAGGGCAGGGCGAGGTAGCTGGGGGTTCCCTGGACACGACGTCCATCTCCCAGAGTTAACGATTAACCACAGGGCTTCACCCTCATCTCTGTTAACAACTCCATCGTCCCTGCTGATAGCACGGCTCCCCCACCTCTTAGCCTCCCCGCCGCCCACCCCAGGAGCAGGTGCAGCTCGGCGGCCAAGGACTCAGCCCCTGAAGTCAGGGTGCCTGGGTGTCACCTCTAAGCCTCATCCTCTTACGGCTGCTTCCTCAGCGATCAGGTGGGAATGGCAGTAGCCCTGACCTCACAGGGTTACTGAAGCACCCCAGCACCCGGCGCCGGGTGTGGGCAAGCTGCCCCTGCTCAGTAAATATTAGCGCCATCCCCACAGCCCTCTCTCTGCTGCACTGCCACATTTCCAGACGCACTGTTACTGACCCAAAGTAGGTTGATGGAAGCAAAACACACCAGGAGTGCAGAGTAATGTATCCAAGTCATTCAAGGGTTTTGAAATTATCGGGTATGTGTGTGTATATGTGTCTACACACACATAAACATGTATGTGTATATATATATATATATATATATATATATATATATATATATATATATATATATATATATATATGTCAGCCTCTGTGTGTTTCAGCCACTTTACAAATGCATGTATAGGTGAAATACCATTTCAGCTAGGCTTTGTACAATTTTCTTCAGACATCAGGCTTGAAAACATACCCTCCACTGGTTTCCTTCCCTTCCCTGTGTCCCTTCCTTGCTCGCCTACCTGAGCTTTCTGACCACCTCCAGATAAGCTCCTTGCTCTCGAATCCCGTGTCAGGGTCTGATTCCAGGGGAATCCAGAGTGCTGGCACATAGCATCCTTTCCCAGAATTCAGGTGCTAGAAAACCTGCATCCTTACAAGAGAGTTAGGATCGTAAAATAGCTTCAACTTGTGTTGATCATTAAAGGAAGAGTGGCCCCTCTCCACTCTCTCTGCATTTCTGATGTTATGGTGTGTGATGTGTGGTGTTGTGACGTGACAGCTGGGTCCTAAGAGTTGAACCAGGAGATTTTCTGTTACACAGGTAACTCCACCTAGCCTCCACCTAGTCCAGTCTCAGCCAGCACTGCATTCCCAGTCCAATTTAGATTCATTCGAATCTTGCCCGACCTCTCGCAAAGAATGCTAATGGGAGCATTTCCTACAGACCTTTTCTATACGCTCTGCTTTTCTCCACTTTGTCGAGGGTGTCACATCCTCTCTACTTGCCCTCACATCTCCCAGCACCCTGAACATCATGCCCAAAAGGCTTTTTTTCCTCTCTCAACAAACTCTTTCCCCAGCCAGCTCTTAGGGGAATCACTTAGCGTCTCCATGTGCATTAATTTTTCTCTCAGTTTCCAAAGTCTCCGTAATAATGGGGAGCTTGGGAGCCGGCTCGACTGATCCCCAGATGAAGGCGGTGAGCATGAAAAGGGAGGAGTGTTATTTACACATTAATAATTTTAGCCCCTGTTAAACTTTCCTCCCTGGAACATCCTTGTTGGTTCTGTACATCAGGGGTCCAGTATTTACTCGGGTTCTCCAGAAGCTCCTTCCATTCTTTTGACCTGTCTCTCTCTGACTTTTGTCGCCGGAGTGGTCATAGTTTCTCGCAGTTTCCGGTGTGTTGGCCGGCTGATTCTGGCTGTGTCCATTAGCGCCCCTGTTGGCAAACTTGGGTTTGGAAAATGGGTAACTAAATATTCATTTATTAGAGGTGTTTTCCTTTCACTAGCAGCTGCCTTCTGTTCCTCTCCACCTCAACATAATCCCCCTTTCCCTCCAACATCCTCTTGAGATATTTCTATTCACTGTTCTTTATTCATTTGTGCATTCAATTGACAACCAATTTTTGAAAGAAGAGAAATAAGAAGTAACTCAAAATAGAACTACTAATAAAAATATTACCCCTAAATAAAAGAGACGTGGAAAGAGTTTTTTTTAAAGAAAAAAAGAACATATAAGCAACATGTGAAATATTGGGAAATAACAAAGAAAGTGAATTTTTTAAAAGAGATCTAGATGCAGGAAGGACAATTAGGGTATGGCTGGAAAGATGAATAATAACTAAATAGCTGGAAGACAGCCTACGACAAAGATGAAGGGTATAAATCAGAAGAGGAAAAAAATGTTTGCCTGATTGTGAACTCCCGGCAGGAACACAGTTCCGAATGCCAAAGAAAGCAGAGGACAGAACACGTCCAGTTCCATTCCATCCACAATGTGGAAAAATAAAAACAGTCCTCAGAATGGCACTCCGATCTGTTATTTGCCATTCAGAGTTTCTGCGGGGACATGGCTTCATGCCCGCCCACTGTGAGAGACGAGAGACGTGCCTGGACCCTGGAGAATAGTACGTATTTAGTATCCAAAATGTATTGAAGTTGCCGTGTTTGTCTTCATGTTTTTCATCTGCCCTGGTCCCATATAGACAGAAAACAACATTACCAGCCCATTTCAAAGGCGAAATGCATTCTGCATTGTATATGAGCTGGGTAATGTCAAGTGGCTATGATTGCAGCGTGGGAGTTGTTTTGTTTTGTTTTCATCTAAGTCAGGAAACAATGAGTATGTTTGTCATTTTCTAACCGTTATGGCCCCAAACCACTTGGGGCTGGTGGTCTTTCATCTCCACGGGGCATTCCACCCAACAACCACGTACACGGGGACGCCTATACGAATGTCAGAGTTCCGCTGGGTTTCTCTGAAGCCCGCCTCTGCTTTCAGAGCTTTGAATAAGCTACAGGGCCACAGTTTACTTCTATTGTCATTTCTTCAGAGAGACAGAGAGAAATACATCTGCTACTTTAGACGAGAAGCCCATGGGAACAGCACACACACAATCAGAACGGCCGGTGCAGGACCATCCAATTCAGCTGCAATCAAAAGAAGGGAGGGAAAAAAGAGAGAAAATCCCCATCTCATTATTTCTGCACCAGTGTTTGAGGAAGGAGCATGCTGCTAACTTTGTGAGAAGAATATATTTTCTTTTTTCATCAAACGGAGTACGGTCAACCAAGAATCAATCATTAGAGTGGGCGGTTAAAGGGTCAGTCGTAAGGGGACGGGGCACTAATTTCTGATGATAAAAATGATTTTTTTTATCCCCGTTGTAAATAACTACCAAGCCCTGTTTAAGAAGTCGTAATGGAGAATTAAAGACAAAGAAGTCATATCAGATTGGCTTTTGCAGCCATCAAGGTGCCGTAGCTTACAACCAGCTTGTATCAGCTCCTGATTTCTCTGGGTCAGCAACTTAGGACGGGTTCAGCTGGGCAGAGCTGCTCGCCTCGCTCTGGGGTTACTCAAGTGGGTGCCATCAAATGGTGGCGTGGTTGGGAGCTGATTGGTCTCAGATGGCCTCACTCACATGTCTGGTGTTTAGCACTGGCTGTTGGCTGGGGTGGGAGGGGTGACTGGGCCCTGCACCTCCAAGAGGCCAGCTGAGTTTGTTCACATGTTGGTAGTCACACTGTTCCCGAGAGCAGCAAGAGAGGGCAAGCCCCAGGGCACAAGCACTTTTCAAGCCTCTGCTTGAGGCACTTTTGCTCTATCCCATTGGCCAGAGCAAGTTACATAGTCAGGCCCAGGGTCAGGGTGGGCAGGAGATACTCAAAGGTGTGCTTACAGAGAGAGAGAGATGAATAAATTGGGACCGTTACTTTGACAATCTACCAGGAAAGTGTTCCTGGAAACACTTTTATCTGTATCTATCAGACTGAAATTAGGGGACTTAGAATCAGGCAGTCATGATTTAAGATGAGGCAACTTAAATTCACACAGGTCACTTTTTTGCCCAAGATCACATGACTAACTTGATAATTCATTAGTTATAAAGACTTTGGAAAGCATCTAGAATCACTGATATAGTAGTTTGATTTAGTGTTTAGGGTAGGTAAAATGATTTTTAGTGGGGAAAAAAAAACACCCTATCAGGACTAGATAGTGTGGAAAATATTTTAGGAAAGAAAAGACCGAGCTCAGGTAGGCAGGTGAAGAGGTAGATGTAATGAGGGAAAACCAATTGAAAGCTCAAGGTATATTTTCCTCTTATTTTTTTAGATTTATAAGGTAGTGCTTCTCAAATTGTATGCATATGAATCACCTGAGATCTTGTTAAAATGCAAATTCTGATTCAGGAGGCGGAGCCTGAGACTGCATCTCTAACAAGCTCCCAGGTGAGGCCAGGGCTGCTGGTGTAAGGACCATGGCGGCAAAGCTCTAGAAGCTGGTCTTGTCTATCTAGTTCCTCATCTCTCTTCTTTGTTTTCAGCCTTTATTCATCTCCCCTCACTGCCATCACCACTTCCCATATTAACACGTCAGAAATCTGACTGCAATGCCCTTCCTGGTGAGAGAGGTGAATGCCCAGGAGACACTTAGTTCTCACTCAGGTTAACCCCCAAAATAACACAGCATGCATAAGACATATCCTGAAACCAAGATTCCTCCCCTCGCTACGTCCCTCAGTGAGACTCCTTCCTCTCTCCCCACGTCCCCTCCTCTCGGAATTGGCATCCTCCTTTCATCACTGTATTTATGACCCACAGAAGAGGCAGAGGAGGCCTCAATTCTCACGGCCCCACTCCCTGTCCAGGCCAGTTTGTTTAAAAGGGTTTTGTACCCGGGGAAGAGCCTCAGGAAGCACCAGGAGGGGGTGGGGAAGTGAGACAGGGGAGGGACTGACTCCCATAAAGTGTGTGTTGTGAAGAAAATTCCCGCCGTGGCACAGGGGCTCAGGCCTGTGAGGCCCTCTGGGAGACTGTGCTGAATGTGCCCTGGGGTTACCCCGCCCTCAGGGAGGTCGTGAGGGTATTTACACCAAATCCCTAGCAGGCACCGGTCAAGGGGGCTCCCACTGTTACAGTGGAGGATTACTGACTGAATGTCAATATTATGACATAGTATGAGTGTGTTTCATGTTTGGTAATTGCAATCATTGTTTTTGTTGTGGTCAGCCATGTACAATGCTTGGTGTCAGACTATTTATCTCTTGTAAAAATAAAATACAGTGTGTGTGTGTGTGTGAAAAAAAAAAAAAGAAGTAATTCTCCAGCACTTTCGGCTTCTTGAGGCAGGGGCCTAGCATTCGAGAAAGGCCTTCAGGTAGAGTCACTGGAGTTTGTTTACAGAGGCAGCTCTCGGCTCGTAGAGGACAGAGCAGAAAGCGTGTGGGTGAGCCTAGAGTCCTTCCGCCTTAGCCATCCTTGGAGAACTAACCAGAAAGGCAGAAATAAATGTATAAAAGCTGGGAGTAAAACCAAGGGAAGCACAGGAAAAGCAAAACATTATTAAAATGAGCAAACCCTTATGACAACCACCCTTTTGGGTTTTTTTCCTCTTGAATTGACATTTTGGTTGGTTTATTTTGTTGTTGTTGTCATTGTTTTTATGCAAACTAAGAATGCCTTGGCGGCCTTAAATAATACATGCTTGGTTGACTTTCAAAGTTATCTACCTAAATCTCTCAACAGGAAAGGAAAGATTTTTTTTTTTTAATTTATTTTTGGCTGCGTTGGGTCTTCATTGCTGCGTGTGGGCTTTCTCTAGTTGCGGCAAGTAGGGGCTACTCTTCGTTGCGGTGCGTGGGCTTCTCATTGTGGTGGTTTCTCTTGTTGTGGAGCACGGGCTCTAAGCACTTGGGCTCAGTAGTTGTGGCGCACGGGCTTAGTTGCTCTGGGGCATGTGGGATCTTCCCGGACCAGGGCTCAAACCCGTGTCCTCTGCGTTGGCAGCCGGATTCTTAACCACTGCGCCACCAGGGAAGTCCCAAAGATTTTTTCTTACTACTTTCCATTAGGAAGCAATAGTAGATCTGGACTTCACTCTGTCCCTGTCATTTATCTCATTTGTGACCTTGGCCAGGTTACCCCCTCCAAGCTTCAGTTTCCTCATCTATTAGAAGACAAGGGCAATTCTGTCTGCACAGGATCGTGGGTAAGGACTGAATGAAAAGAAGTATATTGAGCAGCTCACCCATGAGAGAGGCACACAAATGCCCTCCTCCTTCACTCTCCAAGGCTCTCCTCATTACTGAAGACTAAATTCTATTCTATCCCATCAATTTGTATCGAAGCCTCACTGTGTGCGAAAAATCCATCTTAGATTATAAGGGAAGTATAGAGTTAGTAAAACATAACCCTTTCTTCCATTCACTTTCTGCTTTGCAGAAAGGCAGACATATATAGAAGTAACTAATAAAATCAGGTAGCAGTAGGTATTGCATTCAATATAATGAGTGCTATGTTCCGATCTTACAGGGAGAAATTATTCTCTATTTTCCTGTAATTTACATAACAGTAGTTGGTTCCATAATTCACACTCAACTGCTAGAGTCTGCAAAGTTCCAGCAGCTGCCATGTTCAAGGGAATCGTATTACACATGAAAAAACCTTTAAGCTCTAATTGATTCCGACATTCTGAAGATTATAAGAGTTGAAAATAATTTGGAAACTGTTGATTTGTATTAGGCACAGATTTATTCAAACCAAACAGAGAGACAGAAAGTTTCTGAAGTGAGATTATTTTGTCAATTGGGCATGACCAAAAGAAGAAAATAAAAATTTTTTTCCCGATCTTTGAAAACCCTTTCTCTTGTGATGAGATCGGACCAGGAGAAAAAAACATCTGACATTTATTGAGTACCTCTAAGTGCCAGGTATTATGATGGGGTCTTCCTTTATCATTTGATTTGATCCTGTCAAACTCCCCAAAGATCCCCAGAGGAAGCTGTTAATCAAGCAAAGCTACACTGACTAGACTTGCTGCAGTAAGGGAGAATGCTCTCTTGACAGAGAATGGTTTTAGAACTGAGCTAGGTGATTTGGAGGTGAATCCTGCAAGGCAAAGAACTTGTTGGAATTGGGCAAAATGTATGACTTTATTATTATTTACTTCAGGTTGGTGAGCACATCGAGGTAATCTTGATAAGTAGGCTGTTTAGTTGGTGTTATTTGAGTCTCCTCCTAACTCCTAGTACCTCAGGATGAGACCATATTTGGAGATGGGGCCTCTAAAGAGGTTGTCAGGAGGTCAAATGAGGTCACATGGGTGAGGCTTCATCCTCATAAAAAGAGAATATTGGGGCACAGACACACACAAAGGGAAGTCCACAACTACTGAAGCCCGTGTGCCTAGAGCCCGTGCTCTGCAACAAGAGAAGCCACTGCAATGAGAAGCCCGCGCACCGCAACGAAGAGTAGCCCCGCTCCCCACAACTAGAGAAAGCCCGTGCGCAGCAACGAAGACCCAACGCAGCCAAAAATAAAAATAAATTTAAAAAAACAAAAAAAGGGACTTCCCTGGTGGTGCAGTGGATCAGAATTCACCTGCCAATGCAGGGGACACGGGTTCTATCCTGTGATGGGCTTTGTCATACCTTTTATCGAATGGTTAGTTTTTCATGGGGCAGGGGACAGCACTGGACACCCATGGTGGTTTTTTTCCTACAGCCTCCAGGCTAGGTTAACATTTACAGTTTACAAGATATAAGCACCAGATGGTGAGAACATTCTTGTGCCTCCTGCCCTCCCCCAACCCAGCCCCCGACACCCCTCCAGCACTGACCTTTTTTGAGGGCAGAGATTCTGAGACTTCCAACTGCCAACACCTGCAACTCTTCACCTGAGCGGGTCCCCTGGCCACTGTAGCCCATTTGGCCCTTGCTCAGGGCAGACAGGAGGTTCTGGGCAGTGAATACCCTCCTCCCTGGAGCAGTTCTTAACCAATGACCCATGGGAGTTGGTGGGTAAATACCCCAGTTCCGGCCTCGCTCAAGTAGCATAACTCTGTTCCCACAGCTCCCAGTAGGACTGACCCCCAGTTGTCCACAGAGGTAACTGGCTTGTTAACACACTCTTTATGGCTGCCATCTGTCCCTTACTGCTGCTCACTGGGATCACTTCCCTAATAAGCTGTTTGCACTCAACTCCTTGTCTTAGGGACTCAACTGGAGACACGAAGCTCTAACTCCTGGCTCTAGCAGCTCTGTGGACCTCAAGATCTCTTAGGCTAGAAGCATGTTCCTCAGTCTGACCTAGAAGACCCAGCATGATCTGCTCCTTTTCAGGGTTATTAGTTTTAGCAACAGAAATAGAATCTGGATAACTAAAGCAGAAAAGTAATTTATTAGAACGGTCTCTCTTACAGAATCAGCTAGAAGGCAGGGAACCAGCCTAATTCAGAGGTTAGCAGTCAAGGTCCTGCTGGAAGAACCATTTGCGCAGGAAACCCCTGGACACCCTGTTTTCACCTTGTTCTGATCACTCTTCTGCTGCCAGATGCCATGGCTAGACACCCCCCGCCACTGAAGGCTCAGCCACCAGCAGCCCCCATGGGAAAGTCCCCAACCATCACGTGCCTTCTTGGCCCACCCTCGAGTTAGAGCCCGAGAAAGAGCTGCAGGCCTGGCGTGTTTAAAAAGCATGGCACCAATTCCATGTTTAGTTTTTTAAGGACCCTCCATACTGTTCTCCATAGTGGCTGTATCAGTTTACATTCCCACCCACAGTGCAAGAGGGTTCCCTTTTCTCCACACCCTCTCCAGCATTTACTGTCTGTAGATTTTTCGATGATGCCCATTCTGACTGGTGTGAGGTGATCCCTCATTGTAGTTTTGATTTGCATTTCTCTAATAATTAGTGATGTTGAGCAGCTTTTCATGTGCCTCTTGGCCATCTGCACCCAGCAATCCCACTACTGGGCATATACCCAGAGAAAACCATAATTCAAAAAGACACATGCACCCCAATGTTCACTGCAGCACTATTTACAATAGCCAGGTCATGGAAGCAACCTAAATGCCCATTGACAGACGAATGGATAAAGAAGATGTGGTACATATACACAATGGAATATTACTCAGCCATAAAAAGGAACAAAATTGGGTCATTTGTAGAGATGTGGATGGACCTAGAGACTGTCATACAGAGTGAAGTAAGTCAGAAAGAGAAAAACAAATGTATATTAACACATATATGTGGAATCTAGAAAAATAGTACAGATGAACCTATTTGCAGGGCAAGAATAGAGACACAGACGTAGAGAACAAACGTATGGGGGAAGCAGGGGGTGGGATGAATTGGGAGATTGGGATTGAAATATATACACTAATTTGTATAAAATAGATAACTAATGAAAACCTGCTGTATAGCACAGGGAACTCTACTTCACATCGCTGTGCAGTAGAAACTAACACAACATTGTAAAACAACTATACCCCAATTAAAAAAAAAAAAAAAGCATGTTGCCTGGATGTAAGGAGAGGAAACTTCCCCACTCTGGCATGCACAGCGGGCGGTGGGGACACCCCAAACAGGCAACGTGCTCTCAGACAGTAGGCAGTCAGGAGCCAACCCCCTCCTGCCCCCGGGCCCTCCCTGCCCTGAGGTCCAGCCCACCCTTCCTCCTGCTGTAGAAAGTGCTGTTCTCTGCTTCCCTCTTCTGCCCAGTCAACTCCCGTTGATTCAGAATTCAGGTCACCTTCCTCAGGGAAGCTTTTCCTGAGACTGCAGACAGGTCAGATCCCCCACAAACCCGTGCACAATAGCTTTCCTTGGAGAACCACACCCCCTCGTCACTGCATTCTTACTCATCTCTCCCCTGAAGTCACCTCCCTGGGGACGGGGACCATGTCTGTCCCCTTTTGCTCATCCCTGTGTGATCAGCACCAAGCAGAAGTCCCAGCACATATTAGGCACCAAATAAATAGCTGTTGAAGGAATGAATGAACACATTCTTCAACAGTTCAGTCTAGATTTTACCCAAATCAAGCTTGTCAATAGCTGAAGACATTGTCCTTTGGGCTCAGAGGTGAGACAGCTCAGATTTTCAGTGAGAAGCCTGTCCTCTTGTGACAGACACTAAAATAACCCAATGAGGCCTGTGGTCCTCTTGATTATATGTTCTCAGAAAAAGTTTTTTTAAAACTAACTTTTTAAAAAGCTTTTTATATCTTAAGTATATTCAGCCTCAGGGCATGTATCAGTTAACTATTGCTGCATAACAAATCTCTCCAGAGCTCAGAGGCTAAAAATAACAAACTTTGAATATTGTTCATTCATCCATGCATTGGGTGGGGTGAGCTGGTCTAAGCCCGGAACAGCTGAGGGCGACTCTGCTCCCTCCAGCAGTGGACTAGCTCGGCCGCATTCTCCTCGTGCCCATGACAAAAGCAGAGGGGCTCAGTGAAATCACAGGGTCCTCTAAAAGCCTCGGCTCAGTCCTGGCCCGCCGGCCACTTCTGCCCACTTGCCTTTGGCCAGCACAACTTAGATGATCAAACCCAAAGTCAAGTAGTGGGGAAATACAGGAAATACCTGCATTTAGGGATGAAAAATCAAGGCCACCAATTCAATCGACCACAAGGGCAGAGGTCAAGTAAGCGATCAGATGCTTTTAGAAAAACAAATGGTCAGGTGACAATCATCTCCTCAGTTGGTATGTAGGTTTCAATTCCTGTGAAAAGCAGTACCCTTCAAAACTGTCAAAGTATCAAAAGTAAGAAAAGTCTATAAATTGTCACATCCAAGAAAGAATCAGGAAAAAAGAAGAAAAAAATATAATGTGGAACTCTAGATGAGATAATGGGACAGAAAAAGGAGATTAGGTAAAATCTAAGAAAATTCGAATAATGTATGGGCTTTAGTTCACAACAATGTTTAGTTGTGAGAAATGTACCAAACTAATGTGAGATGTTAATAATAGGAAACTGAGTGTGGGGAATATGCACGCTCTCTGTACTTTCAACTTCTCTGCAAATGTAAACTATTCTACTGAAACAAAAAAGCAGTCGGGTATGGAATATGGTTTATGATAGCAAGAATAATCTGCTGTCCAGACTCATCAAATACTTAACCTTATTACACTCTTACAAACGTCAGATTTGCTGCCTGACCCGGGGGTTGGAGGAGGGGGGAGTGGTGGAGGTTGGGGAGGGGGAAGACCCCCTTTTCTGAGACTCTAGGACCAGTGATTACACTCACCTGAGAGGGGCTGGAAGTATGTGTGGAGGGCTCCTGTCAGCCAGGAGGAAACAGCTGCCTGCCTGGTCCCCAGCCCTAACCCTAACCCTAACCCTAACCCCGGGCCTAAGTGCCTCCCCTTGGGTCCCTTCCAGCCTTGTGCCACTGCAGTCTCATTCCTCTCAGCACCTAAACCCTCTACTCGTTCCTCTCCTTCTTCTGTTCCCTCAGCTCTACGTAAAGTAAGACTGGATAAGTTCTAGACCCAACACCAAACTTCTAAGATTTTGGAGTTACACAATGCAAACAGGCTAACTTAAAAATCCACAGCTACGATGGGATGAGGGTGGCCACTTCAATTTCATTTATG
Organism: Balaenoptera acutorostrata; assembly: GCF_949987535.1. Classification (NCBI taxonomy): domain Eukaryota; kingdom Metazoa; phylum Chordata; class Mammalia; order Artiodactyla; family Balaenopteridae; genus Balaenoptera; species Balaenoptera acutorostrata. The sequence continues at coordinate 40,329,778 of NC_080078.1, forward strand.
CTTCAGGATCTAATTTAAATCCTACCTCCTTCTGAGAAAACTTCCTTGACTGTCCTAGCCTTCATCAATTGCCCTTCCTCTGGACCCATGAAGCCCTTGTATCACATAATATACCTGTGTTAGGGCATCTCAGCCTAACTGTAAGTTCCTTGGAGGCAGGGACCAACTTGAATGCATCCTGTATCCGCCAAAGATTAATGGAGAGCTAGGTCATATGCCCCACCTCCACCCTGCGTACCCCAAGGAAGGGCCCGTACTCTGCGCCCCTTCCCTGGGGCAGAGTCGGCTGTCTGAGGCTGCAGGCCGCTCACTGGCATCGCTGCTGCTATGGCAACTGGCATCCCTCAAGTAGACCACGCTCCATGGAGTCGTGGAGCAGCTGCTACCGCTGGTCTCCACCAGAGCCATTTCTGCTTCCCTGAATTTTATATTGGCCGGGATAATAACACAAATTAAGGTATTTGCTGGTTTCTGTTAGCATTTTTTGATAAATTACTTTTTCCATATTAATGCATGGGAAAGAGATTATCAGAAAACACACCATTTATTTTACTGAGAAAAAGCTTTAAATGCTCAGTCATGTTTTTCTAATGCAATTCAGGGTTCCCAAATTTATTTACTGCCGCCTCAATAAATCCAAGTAAATCATGCTTTTATACACGCACGCCATGCCCATGTTGAGAAGAGGTTTGTTAATAGTCTGTGTTTGTTGGGTCCTGAGTCTGACTATACACCTAGAGCAACTGTAATGAAATTCTAGTAGATAGTGGAATGAATGCTAGCAAAGAACTCTTCATCCTTCAAGGAGTTCTAGTTTAGAGATGTCAGGGAAATGGAAAAACAAAGCAGGTTAAAGAGAATTTAAGCTTACCATCCATTCTCTAAAATTCAATTTCCAAACAACAGTTATGAAGCATTTTTAAACTTAGGTTTTATTACATATTTGGAAATATAATTACATAGTTTTTTTCTCTGACTTCTCCCAGAGAAATTTTTGCAGTCTGGGAGTTTATGTGTATGTTTTCCACAATGAAGTTTCTTCCCCGTGTATGTGTATTTATGTATATACATACATATATTTACATATAGTATATAATTAGATGTAATTATATATAATATATGATTATATACATAATATACAATATATTAAATATATATTAAATATATTTAATTTAAAAATATATTTTAAATTAAAAATTTATATTTTGTTTACATTTATATATAAATTTATGTTATTAAATATTTGATAAATCACCCTTATTAAAATATAATAAAATACATAAAGTGTATAAAATCAAATGTAAATTATTTTATATTGTACATACTTATATATAATTTTGATGTTAGTCTATAATTTAATATATAATATAAATATATAGTATATATAACTTAATATATAGTACATACAATTTAATATACATAAGGTATATATTTTAGTAGTAGGGACATCTGTAATGCAGATAATTAACTGTGGTTTTAAATGTCAGACGATGAGACTTCCCTGGTGGCACAGTGGTTAAGAATCTGCCTGTGAATGCAGGGGCCACAGGTTCGAGCCCTGGTCCGAGAAGATCCCACATGCCGTGGAGCAGCTAAGCCCATGCGCCACAACTATTGAGCCTGTGCTCTAGAGCCCATGAACCACAACTACTGAGCCCACGTGCCACAACTACTGAAGCCCGTGTGCCTAGAGCCCATGCTCCTCAACAAGAGAAGCCACCGCAATAAGAAACCCACGCACCTCAACAAAGAGTAGCCCCTGCTCGCCACAACTAGAGCAACCAAGACCCAACACAGCCATAAATAAATAAATAAATAAATTTATAAGTGTCAGACGATGGCATGTTTCTCTGATTACACTGAACATCTGGAGAGAGAGGGTGATGTAGAAGGGAAAGGAAGAGGAGGGCAGGATAAGACAAGTTCAAAGCTGGAAATGATTTTTGAGATTATCTGTTTTACTGGCCTGGAAGATGAGGTCTGAAGGGGAACATCACACAGAAAACCACTTGGATTTCTGCTTGAATTGTGGGAAATCATGAAAACACTCGAAGCCTCCACTGTATACACCTAACGTCAATTATCAAACCTTTGCCGGAACCTAGCAAGCAGCAACTAGGCCGTCCTGCAGGGTGTCCTCCCTCCCCACAGCTGGGCCAGTGAATTGTCCACCATTGGTTTCCAGGATCCTAGCTGTTATTTTCTTCTCCAGCTCCACAAGCAGGTTGAGAATTGTGTACTGACTTTTTAATTAAAAATAATAATAATTAAAGGACTAAACACAGTGTTGATTAGAAACAAACCATTATTCTTCCTTAATCACTTAGGCCGAGCAATTTATCTTTGTATCTGGCAAACTCTCAAAAGGAATAAATCAATGTTAAATCTGAAATTCAATGACTCAGAGGTTTTTGGAGAAAAATAAACCTCCCAAGGCATCACAAAAAGGCAAGAACCAGGATGAGTTCTACCAGTGAAAACAGAGGTATCATCAATATTGCTAGTTATATACGAGCTAACCCCAAAGCACCTTAACTTCTTTATGTCACCTTTTCAGTTTTTTGATGTTGATTTCATGAAAATGTCCCCAATTCTTCAAAAGCAAGCTCACTTTATATATAAAGTTTTCTGGTAAAAAACAGATACACTCTTTTTCATTACCATAAACACTACCTGAGTACTTCTCTGTATATGTGTTGTCTAAAAGTTGTAGAGAGTTAAAGTGCCTGGTACCTATATTCAAGGGCAAATAATGTTCCAACATAGGTGATTATCAGGTTTAAAAGCTGTGTCCTTACAACTCACATGTGCATAACTTCACAATTGAAAAGGCAGGATTGCAAGTAAGTCATTTATTTTCATTTTGTCCTATATTCCTAAAACTCACAGAATTAACCTACGAAGATATGCTCATTGTAGAAAATTCAAGAAATATATATAGAAAAACATCTCCCTCCATATCGAGCCCCTCTTTCACTTTTGCACTCCAGAGGTCACCATTGTCATTAGTTTGGTATCTATCCTTCTAGAACAGTGCTGTCCAGTAGAATATAACATGAGCCATAAATGGGTGCATGATATTAAATAACCACATTTTTTAAAGTAAAAGAGAAAGTGAAATTAATAATATATTTTATGTAATCCAGTATATCCCAAATATTATCATTTCAACATGCAATCGATATAAAATTACAGTGAGAGGGGCTTCCCTGGTGGCGCAGTGGTTGGGAGTCTGCCTGCCGATGCAGGGGACACGGGTTCGAGCCCTGGTCTGGGAAGATCCCACATGCCACGGAGCAACTGGGCCCGTGAGCCACAATTGCTGAGCCTGCGCGTCTGGAGCCTGTGCTCCGCAGCAGGAGAGGCCGCGATAGTGAGAGGCCCGCGCAACGCGATGAAGAGTGGTCCCCGCTTGCCACAACTAGAGAAAGCCCTCGCACAGAAACGAAGACCCAACACAACAATCAATCAATCAATCAATCAATCAATAAGAACGTGAATTTCTAAAAAAAAAAAAAAAAAAAATTACAGTGAGATATTTTACATTCTTTGCTGGTACTACGTCTTCAAAACCCAGTGTGTATTTTATGCTTACAGCACATCTCAATTCACACTGACCAAATGCTCAGTAGCCACATGGGGCAGTGACTATCTATTGGACCGTGCAGCTCTAGAAGTTTCTTTCTATATGTATCGAGAGTACGGTGTATGTGTGCGGGTGTGTGTGAAACAGAAAGAGAGAGAGGTGTAGGATGGTATATCAGTTAAGAGTTCTTTTGCTGCCAGTAATAGAACTAATAATAGCTTAAATAATAAAAGCCCTAATTAGCCCATGTAACAGAAATCTAGATTTCCAAGGCAGCCATTTCCAAGGCTGGGCCAGCGACTAACAATCCAGGGTCTGGGTTGGTGTCTTTGCAATTCTCTCAACCTTACCTGTGGTTGCAAGATGGCTGCTGCCAGTCCAGAGAGCACATCTTCATCCACCAGCCTCCAAAGACAGGAAGCAGGATGGCTGGGAAAGTGAGAACAGGCTCTCCCTCTATTCGTGGAGGGAAAAGCCTTTCCCAGATTCCCCCTTTATAGCTCATTGGCCAGAACAGATCACATAGCCTTCCCTAGTCACAGGAAAACTGGGTAAACAGGTGTCTGACTACTTTAGTCTCTGTAGTGAGAAGCCGGAAAAGGAGAATGGGCTCAGGAATGGGTAACAGGGAGGCACCCAGAGATCATGTACAGGTCTGGGAGTGGGATTCCTGGCTCAAACAGCATGCTCACTTTAAAGTCAGATGGACTGAACACACACCCCACGTGGGCTATTTACAGTTCCTCCAAAAATGGATTTAAAAAAAATTTGTTTCACCACATCTGCAGCAGCATTGGCATGACTGGATTCTCAAACATCCCTATACAGGTTATACCTTTATGAGCATTGCCTTTATTCTACCCAGAAGTTAAATGACTTCCCCAGGTCACAGACAAGGAGAGGCTCTCCCATGAACCATCCCTTAAATCTAGGTCTTCTGTCGACAGACTCAATGCTTCTTCTGTTCTCAGCTGAGATCTGCCTGACCAGTAAAGAATCGTTCATGAAAACTGAATGCATAATTAAAGAATCTCAAACTTAATTTTATGACCGGTTTGAAAACACAGTGTAAGCTTCAGTCCTTTCCAGGCATAATCTCTGGTATTTTTGAAAACCCCTGTGTGCCCAGTTCTTGTCTGAGCACCAGGCAGACAGATCCTGGGGCACTGAATGATCTTTCTACTGTGATCTGCTCAGGATATTTTTATTCTTGAAGAGAAGATAAAAATCTCATGGTAAAAACCTAATGATGAGTATTGTCCATCATCTGACGTGATTTGAAAAGGAGAAGAAAAACCTATGAGGTTGGCAGAAGTGTCCAGATCTACTTAATTAATTATCACTGAGGCTTGGAGAAGTGAAGTGATTGGGTCAAGATCAAATATGTGAGCTAAGACCCAGGTCTTGGATTCCAGAACATATAAGAAAGGCTTGGATGCTAGTGGTGAAGGGAGGATTCCATTTCTCCTACTATCAAAACCTTCCCAGTGGTCTAGGCACTAGGTGTAATAATAATTACAGCCCACACCTACAGAGCATTTATGGTGTGCTTAACACTGTTCTGAGCCCTTTGCATTTGTTATCTTATTTAATCTTCACAGTAGTTTTATAATGTTGTGTATCAGTCAGCTATTTCTGCATAACCAACAAACTTTCAGGGATCTACAACAGACGCTCAGTTCTCATTAATGTATATGTGGTTTGGCTGTGGTTCAGTTGATCTAGGGTAGGCTCAGCTAGGCGTGGCTTTAAGCCAAGGGCTGGGTTCAAGTTTGTGCCAATTATCTTATCACTTAATGACCACTGGGTTATCTGACAGAAGTCAAAAATTCCCAAAGGAAAAACAGAAATACATGATTCCTTATACTTATATATTGGTTTTCTGTAGCCCCCATACTTATGCCCACATCCTATTGGTCGAAGCGAGTCACATGAGCAAGCCTAAAATCAATGGGATGGGAAGTATGCTCCTCCCATGGAGGTTGAGGGGGAGAGGGTGATTATCTGCTGTACAGTAATTTAATCTACCATAGGCGAATTGTATTATTATTCCTTTTTTAAAGACGAGGAAACTAAAATTAAGAGAGGTTATGAAACTTTCCCAAAGTTGCACAGCTACAAAGTGCTAGAGTTGAGATGTAGTGGTTGAAAGATGAATAGGACTCACTCTGTCTAGAACATGCTTCGCTTCCTTAACATTGAATTCATATGGCACAATAAAAAAATGGGGGGGGGTACTATCTCAATTTCCAGCTTTGCTTAATATTTTCTCTTTTTTTTGAATATTTTTTTGAATTTTTGAATTTAATTTATTTTTTTATACAGCAGGTTCTTATTATCTATTTTATACATATGTCAATCCCAATCTCCCAATTCGTCCCCCCACCACCACCCCCTGCCACTTTCCCCCCTTGGTGTCCATACGTTTGTTCTCTACATCTGTGTCTCTATTTCTGCCCTGCAAACCGGTTCATCTGTACCATTTTTCTAGGTTCCACATATATGCGTTAATATACGATATTTGTTTTTCTCTTTCTGACTTACTTCACTTACAGACATCTCTATCGTCACTTCAGGGAATTTACAGAGATCAGCCTACATCGTGTGTCTGTCTGTCTGATTAACACAAATAACATCTTGCCTGGAGGGTTCACAGTCAGTGGATCTCACACATAAATAGTATTTTCTTGGTACACCTGAATGGGAACTGGAGTCACTCCAGTGTCTGGGTACAAATGGGAAGCCGCCAGCAAGTAGAGAAATTGCCCCATGTCTGCCTCTGTCACAGGATGGAATGGCATTGAGAATAGGTCACTGGATTTGATAAGGAGGTGGTCATTGATTAAGCCAGCATATGAAATTCCTGGGTGGGAACATCACCTGACACAGGTTTCTTTAGAGCAACAGGTCTCAAGTTGTGGTCCCCTAGATCAGCAACACCAGCATTACCTGGGAACTTGATAGAAATACAGATTCTCAGGCCCCACCCCAGACCTACAGAATCAGAAACTCTGGGGGTGGGAACCAGCAATTTGTGTTTTAACAAGCTCTCAGAGGCTTCTGATGCTGCTTCTAAATATAAGAACCACTGCTCTAAGGGATTCTGAGAACACAGACAAACACAGCTGCGTGCAGCGTTCACCACTGCTGACCCGCTAAAAGGTTAACGGTCTTCTATGGTGGCTTCCAGACTCTTGGTTCTGTGAGCTCTGCCTTTATTTTACTGGATACACAGTGGATGGCTTTGCTTATAGTCTTCTTAGCCAGTGCCCTGCAAGGAGGACCCCACCTCGTATTATCTTTGGCTTTGGTTTCTCTAGAGATGGAAAGTTGGCAACATTTTCCCATTTGAAAATTATATAAATCATCCTGGATTGGATCTGAATCATTTTTTTCTTTTGCCATAAAGAACATTAGTGGGATAACTGATGAAACTTGAATAAGGTGTGGAGATTAGATAATAGTAGTGTTTCAGTGTTAATTTCCTGATTTTCACAATTGAAATGTAATTGTTTTTAGGAAACACATACTGACATATTTAAATGTAAGGGGGCATACTGTTTACAACTTACTCTCAAATGGTTCAGAAAAAAAAATTGTGTGTGCGTGTGTGTGGTGAGAGAGAAAGAATGGTAAAGCAAATGTGGTAAGTATTAGTATTTGGAAAGTCTAAGTGAAGAAGAAGTGGGAATTCTATTCTGTTTTTCCAATTTTTTGTATTACTTCAAAATAAAAGTTCAAAAAGGAAAAGCAAGTAGAATCACCATGACCGTATGCATGCAACTGATTTCACAGAATCTCACGTTGTTATTACCATATGTGTCTTCATTATAAGTCACTTCATATATTTATGGCTTCTAGTCCAGACAGCTGTGAATCCATAGGAAGTTCACAGCATGTTCGAGTTTATCTGGGTCACTCTCTCACTTTACACCTGATGAAAAGGAAACCCGAGAGGTTAAATCACTTGCCTGAGGGAACACAGCCTGTCAGGATTACTTACCAATTCAAGTCACCTGTGCCTGAAATCTCTCTGCCTGCCAGCATACTCTCAAGGTTAGGGGTTTGGAAGAGAGTAGTGAGGAAACTCTGCTTTTCCAGAGAAAGTTTTCAGGTAGGAGATAGCTTTGCCTTAAGGTACCAGGCACCCCTGAAGTGGAAATAATATTTCTCATCAGACTCATCAGAATGGGGAAGGGCCAGGTACCACAGGAGCACAGTACAATGAGTCAGAAGACTGTGGGTTAAAATTTACCAGTTAACTTGAGCAAATCACTTAATTTCTCTAAGCCCCGATTTCTGCATCCACAAGAGGCGGGTGGCAGTACTTCTCTCTCAGTGGGGTGACTAAGATCAAATGAAATGACTCCTGGGGGGATGTGTCTGGGGCCACGGTGGTCAGTGATGGTTGGTTCTTTGCCCCCAAAAAGGGGGATGGCTGACTTTTTGGCAGAGAAGCTGATGGTAAATGTCCAGCTGGTGGGGTCAACAGGAAAGTGCCAGGGTAGGGTAGAGCACAACACCTGGGCGAAGGCGTCCAAGGCTTCTGCCCTGAGAGAAGACCTAGTATCCTGTGACCAGGACTTTTCATTCACACACTCGTGGGCCTGGGATGAAGATCTTCACCACCAACTGGATCTTCAGGGAAGCATATAAAATAGCGAGATTTCATTTTTTTATTCACACATTCTCAGTGGTGTTGTGTTTCCCCTGCAATTACCTGGCTGATTAGAAAGGCATTATGGTATGGAGTCAAGGGTATTGGTTTCAAACTAGAACAAATCTGGCAAAAAAAAAAAAATGGCAACTTTGAAATTGTGTGATTTGGGGCAAGTTCCTGAAGCTTTGTGAGGCTCAATTTCTTCACTCGTAAAATGGTGGATAATTGTTCCAGTTAACATTGCTGTGTAATAAGTCACCCTCAAACTAGAGATGTGAAACAATCACAGTTTTACTCGGCTCACTGTTTTGTGGGCCAAGAATTTGGAAAGGGCTCAGCAGCTCCCGCTTGGGGTCTCACATGGTTGCAGTCTGATGGGCCACTCCCATGGCTACAGGACCCGAGGACTCACGCACGACCTTCCAGCATGGCAGCCTCGGGGTGGTTGGACCTCCTTACATGCAACTGGCTTCCCTGGGTCAAAAGGACCAGGTGGCCTTTCTGACCTGGTCCTGGAAGTCAGACAACATCTCTTCTACCACGTTCTACTGGTCGAATCGGTCACAAGCCCACTCAGAGCACAGGGAGGGACATGGGTCCTCCCTGTTGATGAGAGGACCATTGAAGAATTTACAGACATGTTTTAAAGTTGCCACAATAATAACACCATGTTATAAGATTGCTGAAATGACCAGACATCTAGTAATTGTATTTTGCATCTAGCGTTATTGAGATTTTTATAATTATTGGCTTATAGCAGGATAATAGGGTGCTGCTTCTCATCAGTCAGAGAGGCACGTTATAAGAAAGAAACATGGGTAGATGGTATAGTTTCTTCAAGCCACAGTTTTATAAAACCCTAGTCTCTTGAATCCAGGCTAGCAACTAATCCATCGATCGCTTAGATGAATTGACTGAATGCATTCTTCAGGTCCCTACAATGCATAGATCTCCTGCGTTCCTCCCCAGCACTGTGTGAAAGTAGCTGAATGGTGAGAGGCTGTCTAAATGGGCAGAGATATTGATTTTCTTTTCTACCTTTTCTGAAAGCTCTTTGCTTACCAGGTGCTGAGCAAACATCAGGCAAATGGCAGACCACGTAGAAATAGGTCAAGTGAGGAGCAACAAAGGCTTCCATGGCTTTCTGACCATGAAGCTGGTTACGTTCAGGTGCTCCCCAACTTTGGTTTTAGATTGGAAGGTACACACCATTGTTCACACTTCATTATCTGCCAATTGATGATACAACTCACTAAATGGCATCATGGAAAATATCCCCAACCAACCCATGGAAACGAAGCTCCAGCCCCATCTGGAGTGACAGGTAGTGCTGTGCATTTCTGAGGATGGGGTATGCATCCCAGGTGTCAGTGCAAATTTGCTAATAACCTTGGAAATGATAAGGAAGGTCTGTCTTAGTCTATCTCAGTGGTGACAGATAAACCAGAATTTCTTTAATATAGAGGAAGTTCAAGAAACCACTCATAGACACTATATTGCCATTGACACCCAGGGAAATTAAGGTGTGGTTATCTCTGCTCAGGAAAAAAAAGCCAGGGGTTCCCCCCCAGGCAGCCAAAGGGAGGCAGATTAGAAATTACCTGCAACTCACACCATTGTAAAGGATATCAGTGACTAGGGGTGGAGAAGGGCCCTTTGGGATTCTAATTGGCTCTGCTTCCAATATCAATTCCTAGAGAACTTGCCTCAAGAAACAATAAAGGAGAATCTCCAAAGAGTAATACTTTGGAGACCAAAGTATTTGGCCTTTGGAATGAACATCTTTACACCTTAGGCAGCCCCAGCCCTTGAGTCACACCCAGTATTTGAGTCATTCCAGCCAAGACCCCCAAAATAATGTCACAGACACAAGCCATCCTTCTGTGCTGTCTCCAAATTCCTAAACCACAGAATCTGTGAATGTAAGGAAAGGGTTGCTTTAAGCCACCACACCTTGGGGCAATTTGTTATGCAGCAGCAGTAGCTGAAACACAAACACTGACCTCTTGAGCTGTCTACATTCCCTCCTTGGATTCTGGCATTTAGTGTTACAGAGAAGGCCCAGCCTGGTTTGATTTTTTTATTCCTTTGTGGTTAATATGTATTTTTTTTCTGCTTGGATGCTTCTGAGATTTTGTCTCTATTGCTGCAATTCAAATATTCCCTGGAATATGGCTAAGTATAGATCTCACATTATGACTCTTGCCTTTCCATTTATATACTCAAGTGTTTTGCTTTGTGTCTCTGTCTCTTCCAATGGCTCTGAACGCTTTCTCCCCGCAAGAATATTGTTAGCAACACTCCCAAGCTGAGGAGCTGGCTCCCTGGTGAATTGGGGACCTTCAGCTCAAGCCACCTCCCTCTGCTGCCCACCTCCTGTTACTGCTCCAGATCTAAGGACCAGCAGCAGAAAAGCGTCAAGCAGCTTCTAACTATGTGCAGACTACAGGCTCAGTTTACTTGTGATCACAGTGAATACCAGCAGTGGGAGGGTCTCCAGTTAACACTTTGGACCTCTTAGGACCTGAGGCTCAACCTTTGTGCTTTATAACATCCGTGTAACCCACCCTACAGGACGCTGCCTGTTACGGAACTCACTCCTCCCCTTAGATCTCAGAAACTATGGCTCTCTGGCCATAAATTCCTAAACAAGATACCCACCCAAAAGGCTGGCACCAGTAAACACAAATAAGACAAGAAAGCCCACCCTTATCTCCTCCTCTTGAGGCTTTTCAGTAAGGAGTTGAAGCTTCTGAAGTGAAAACACACAGACACCTTAGAGATGGAGACCTCCAGGGCACAAGGAACTGGGTATTTGACCTTCAATTATTCCCACTAGAGGTCAGTAATATTTGCTACTGAGAAAGCATTCAGGAATATTCCCATTCCCCCAGTTAACTATAACTTTTATGTTGAATCTCTGTTTCTCTATGTCCTACACATCGATAATTTTCTCTTCAACATTTTTATCTCTTTCTGGTAAAACCATTAACATTTACCTTTATCATTACTGATCTGTTACTGCATTGTCAATTCTGCTCTTTGCTGCTTTCAAAACAAATTTTCATTTTGCTTTTGTGTTTGGTATCCTCTTAGTTGTTCTATGTTTCAACAACTTACTTTTTGGTCTTGATGTGTTTTTTCCTCTCAGTCTTAAGGATGTGGACTACCTATTTCATTAAAATCTCGATTTATGTCCTAATCAATGTATCGAAGAATTTCCTTCTGGCGCTGATGCTGAGTCACTTTCTCGTGCAATCCTTTCCCCTAAGTCTTCAACATTACCTCCCTCCCTTTTCCTAGTATTTTTCTTTCCAGTTCTCCTATGTGGGTTACTTTTTTCTGGTTTTTTTTTTCTTCTTTTTTATGGCTATTTCTGAATGAAATAAGCTCTATCCAAACCCAGCATTTGCCAGCTGACTCACTGTTGGGTTGCCCTTGGCCCTATTAGTTAAACTGCCTTCTTGGATACAGTGTTGGGAGCACAAAGTTTGACAAATTTCCAATGTCTAAAGGACTTGCAGGATTGAGATGGAATCTCCTCTGACCCTCCCTGCATAGTTCTCTGACACTCTGAACAAATGACATGGTTACAAATTGCAATCCACTGTATACACTGCCACCAGGGCTCTTCCTAGAAGATTTTACCCACACAGATGGCACTGGGCTTTCGTGATTTACAGCTCCCGAAGTAAAATGGTCCACCCTGGGCATATCTTCTCATGGCCATGACTGAAAGGCAAGAAGTACAGGAGTGGTCAAGTAGACTTCTTCCAGCATAAGTTCCGAGCAATTTACACAGCCAAACCCAGTATCAATGGAGCGGAGAAATACGCTCCTGTAAGTAAGGTGGGAGGTCAGAGGCGGGTAAGTAGATACAAATAGTGTAGTTCAACTGGTAAAAGTTTCTGCAACAGGCCTTGGAAGATTGTGCCCGATGGGGTCACCATCTGGAACTCTCAGTAGCCCCCGAGTCTGAGTAACCCCACTTGCAGTCCACCCCATGAGCTGGGTTTGTATATTCGTCTCCAGTTTCCTAGATGTGATGTTTCTCAGGTTTGTCATCACTCTAGTTCCTTCCTCTGGACACAAAATTTGCCAGTGCCCTCCTGCAAGTGGACTCCAGAACTGGACCAGATGTCTCAAAAACATCTGCCCTGTCCTTCATCTGGGACCCTACTTCTCCTAAAGCACCCAGAGTTTGACTTTGCTTTTTCAGGTTTTTCCCATTAACTATTATTATTCTTTCACGTTAAGCTGGTCGTCGCTAAAACCCTACCCTCCCACCAAGACACTCTTCTCTTTCCTGTGATCGTACAGCTGATTATTTTTAACCTAAGAACAGCGTCGTACATCTGTTTGTGCTGTCAAATTTTGATTAGTTGATATAAGCCAATCAGTTCAACCTGCTAAGATCTCGTGGGGTGAAGATACTCATCCACAGACTGGCCATTCTTCTGAATTAGTATCATGCATCAGCTGTTGATAGAAACAGTTTCAGTTACCCCACTATTGTCTTTTCACCGCTAGGTAAGACACCTTCATCAGCACTTTGCCAACTGTGGTTCATCCAGCAGTATAGCTGCTTTGTTTCTTTTTCTGAAGAATTCTGGGTGCTCTGTATCTCCATCAAACTGCCTTCATCCCTGTATCTTCAGTAGAATTAGTCAACACTCAGCCTCACTTCCCCAGCATGAATATTAGCTCCCTTCCTGCACGTGGTAGGGAAAATAATGGTCCCCAAAGATGTCCACGACCTAATCCTTAGAGTCCATGAATATGTTATGGTACATGGCAAGGGATAAATAAAGTTTCTAACAGCTGCCTTTAAGATAGGGAGATTATCCTGGGTTATCCAGAGGCCCGGTCATCACAAAGATCTTATCAGATGGAGGCAGAAGAGGAGGTCAGAGTGATACCATGCAAGAATTTGACCCGCTGTTGCTTTGTTAGAAAGTGGAGGAAGGGGACCATGAACCAAAGAATGCAGGCAGCCTGTAGAGGCAAAAAAAGGCAAGGAAATGGAGCCTCTAGAAGGAACATAGCCCTGCTGACAGCTTGATTTTAGACTTCTAGCCTCCAGAACTGTAAGAGAATAGATTCATGTTGCTTTAAGCCACTGAGTTTTGGTGATGTGTTACAGCAGCCATAGGAAACCAAGACACTGCAGAATGAAAAGATATTCTCTCCTGGCATTTCTCAGAGGGCAGATCTAAGCGCATGGTTGTTCCTCTACCTTCCAGGAGCATGACTGCAAAGTCAATTCATTACTTTCTTCATTTGTTCTTCATCATCTTTCTGGGACTCGTTAATGCTCTGCACTAGGTGCTCTGTGCCTAAGTAGAAGTGTTTTAAGAATCCATCACTCTAACCTTTATGCCCTCTTGCTGTTTTGTCATCCGTGGGCCACTTGGCTTGACATATGAATTACTCTCCAGCCGCCTGGTGCGGGGGACGCACAGTAACCAGCCCCCAAATATTTCAGACATACGCCAATTGTAATTTCAACACACATCTACTTTTCCACTCTGTCAACCCGGAATTTTTCCATTGGCAATTGTTGAAATACCGATAGAAGGAAAGAATTGACAAGGCATTGCTGTTGACAAAGAGGCTAACCTTTGAGGAAGATTAAAAATAGATGTCCTTTAGGAAGAAGAGGAAGGGAATCCTCTCTTTTCCTGAACTCTTTAGTCTATGGTCCTAATCCAAAAATCAAACCTTCAGCGTGTGTGAGTTTCAGAAAAGGAGATTGTGAATTTTCAAGAATCCATTTATGCTCTCTAGCAGACAGCTTTTTGGTTTGTTCCCCCACTGAAAAAGTATGAAGAAACAATACAACCTTGGTCATAGCGAATAAACAGTAAGCGTATCCTGCGCTGAAGACACGTCAGGCGTAAAGAATGTCCAGAGAAGCAAACAAGTCCGAGAGGGTTTTCACTGCCCACTCTCCTCCTTTATCTTTTTTTAAAAATAAATTTATTTATTTAATTTATTTATTTTTGCCTGTGTTGGGTCTTCGTTGCTGTGCACAGGCTTTCTCTAGTTGCGGCGAGCAGGGGCTACTCTTTGTTGCGGTGTGGGCTTCTCATTGCTGTGGCTTCTCTCGTTGCGGAGCACAGGCTCTAGGCGCGCAGGCTTCCATAGTTGTGACACGGGCTCAGTAGTTGTGGCTCTCGGGCTCTAGAGTGCAGGCTCAGTAGTTGTGGCTCACGGGCTTAGTTGCCCCACGGCATGTGGGATCTTCCTGGACCAGGGCTCAAACCCGTGTCCCCTGCGTTGGCAGGCGGATTCTTAACCACTGTGCCACCAGGGAAGCCCTCCTCCTTTATCTTAATCCTCCCTCTTCCAGGGGCACCCAGTTCTAAGCGCTGGATCCTTTGTTTTTGCTTTCAGTAAGCACTTCTCCCTGGCTTGCAAGAAACTGCCTAAGAATTTCCACAAACGTTTCGGTAAACTCCCATTCTTTCCTTGCACCAATCTCAACCAGCATCATTGAGAAAAGCCGTCTAATTAATGAGTTCATGCACAAGTGTTGGTAAGTGGTAACACCTGGATGTGTTGCCTTTCCCAGAGGGCTTGTTTTCCAAATCTTTTCAATCCATAATCAACCTGGATGATGAAGGCTTAAAATTAAAGCTTAACTCTTCCTGGCTGGAACTGAGTCAGTGCGCCTGTGGTCAGGGTAGGTGATTTGAATCACCCCCAGAAGGTTTCTTTGTGCCCCTCAATTCACACCATTTGCACCACTACTCAGAATTCTGCTCCTGCTTCCACCCTTATAGATGAGACAGATTCCGAAAACATATTATTCATCCTAGTTATAGAGAGTAACATTTATCGTATGCCTCATAGTGTCCACCAAGGAAAGATTATTTTACATGATCCTCACCATTAGCCTGTCTGGTCAAGAATTCCATCATCTCCATGCTGTACATCGGGGGTCGACAGGCTTTCTGTAAAAGTCCAGAGAGCACTTACTTTAGGCTTGTGGGCTTTGTGGTCTCAACACTGCCATTGCAGTGAAAGCAGCCAGAGGCAGGATGTAAACACATGGGCACCGCTGCATTTAACAAACTTTATTTACAAAAACGTCTCTGCCCTAGATGAAGAAATCATGACTCGGAGACCTAGAGGGACCTACCTCAGAACACACACAAATAAGAAGCAAACCACCATGCCAGGACTGAACCCTGTTCTTTCTGGTTCTGAGTCTAGTGCTTGTTCCCTGCACCACACTGCATGGTCTTTAGCACTTAGGTAGAGCCATGACTTTGTATCAAATCACCCACACTCCCCCCCATCCCCTTTTCCCCACAAACATTTGTGGGGCAGCAGCTGGGCTGGGGTACCATTAGTACCCTGCGATCATGGAAGCAAAGTGAAGGTAACTAACCCACAGGTCTAAGCCAGGTGCCCTTGACCTTGTAGCTCTGCCTGAAGAGGCTTACCAGCAGCAGACACGTGGTTAATGAAACTTGCATTGCATATGCAGTCAGATTCACCCATTCCTTCCAGAAGCACACTCTTGAACCCTCAGTGCAGCAAAGAACAGGGACATCCTGGAGACATCCTACCCAGTATCCTCTGTCTGGTCCACTAGCAGAACTGGACCACGTACCAGCATCACACTGGAGGCTTTGCAGGGGATGTAGCCACTCACTCCCACCTGGGTGCCCTGAGCACTTTCTCTGTGGGCCCTGCTGGCCTCTCTTCACCTCTTTCTCCCGGTGCCTTTCTAGGAAGTTGGAGCACTGAGTGGGCTGGTCGTGTGTGAGGACACTCGGAGGGGGCCACACCTGGAGTGGACAGGGCAGAGCCTTTGCCTCACTCCTCTTTTCCCCCTTGTCCTCCTCCTCCTCCCCCCATTTGACTTCCCTGGAGACTGCTCTGTTAGACTGAGGTCCTTCTGCCCACCTGCAATGGGAATCAGAGCCATACACCTGGCCAACAGGCTCTGGATCAATACCCAAAGCTATTAATATATTAAAGCGACTTAGACTTGCTTTGCTTCTTTTCCACACTCACTTCTCAGGAGAACCTCATTGAAAGGGTCATGTCATTGTGGCCACAGATAGCATTTAGGGGTTCCTGGCATCCTCTCAAGTGTACCCCAGTCTAACCATCCCTGTCCCAACATCTGGCACAGCACCTACTGTCTTTTAATTTCCTTTTCTGTAATATAATCCCCTAAATCCAACTCGTGACATTCCCCTCCACCGTGGAAACAGGAGCTAGAGGAAGATTGAGATCATGATGATACACACACATTCCAGCTGGAATTTTACCTTCTACAGGCATTCCTGTCAGTGGCCTCTGCCCTTTGCTTTACTAGAAGCATCTTTCGATCCCTCCCTAATTACACTGACTTATCTCGTAGCATAGCTTGTATACACAGCTTTAGTTGTTAGATAGCAATTTGTTAATATCTTGTCACTGAGATGCAGTGGCTGGAACTGTGGCCAGAGGCACGAAGCCATATTCTCTCCCCTCAATTGATCGTCTTCATTCTCTCACACCTCTCTAAATGAGGGCAATCAATATGGTGCATTCAACCATAATTGTGGCTTAACTCCCTGTTCTTTGAAAAGTTAAGCCCTGTGATTTGCCTATAATTGGACTTTCAAAAAGTCACAACTGCCTGTTCAAGGAGGAAGTTAAGCAGCCAGACTCTCCGACTGTTCTCTGCCTGCTCTCTCCCTCCTTGCCGGTGATGGACTTCCCGGGGTCAAGTCTTCCCTCCCCAAACCTCCGTCTCTAGATCCTGACAACCAAGGCCAACGGTTCGTAGAAAGCGAGGAACTGGACTATCTGAATTTAGCCGTGGCCTCCTTCCTCCATAATCTCCCACATCACCCCAGCAATGAGGGCTTTTCTGGGTCTCTTGTTTGATGAGCTGTGTTCAGCTCCTCGGTTCAAACACTGAGCTCACATGCTGCCTTGGAAAGGTGAAGGCAAAGAAGTGGAGATGTGCTTTTCCTGCACGGGGGTCTTCTGCTGTCAGGACATACATGGGAATGGACTCCAGCTGCTTTCTCTTGCCATGTTGAATTTGATTTGTCTTCCACTAGCTAAGAGCAAGAAGAATAATCAGGGACTTCCCTGGTGGCACAGTGGTTAAGAATCCACCTGCCAATGCAGGGGACACAGGTTTGAGCCCTGGTCCGGAAGATCCCACATGCTGTGGAGCAACTAAGCCCGTGCGCCACAACTACTGAGCCTGCACACCTAGAG
Source organism: Balaenoptera acutorostrata (assembly GCF_949987535.1). Lineage (NCBI taxonomy): Eukaryota > Metazoa > Chordata > Mammalia > Artiodactyla > Balaenopteridae > Balaenoptera > Balaenoptera acutorostrata. The sequence continues at coordinate 40,347,258 of NC_080078.1, forward strand.
CCCATGCTCCGCAACAAGAGAAGGTACCACCATGAGAAGCCCGCACACCACAACGAAGAGTAGCCCCTGCTTGCCGCAACTAGAGGAAGTCTGCGCACAGCAACGAAGACCCAACGCAGCCAAAAAAAATAAAAAAATAAAAAAGAATGAATCAAAGACTCTCTGGGCTGCTTTGGGAAAAGACAACCCTGGCTTGAGGCAGGATGGAACAAGGGAAGGCGCCACCCTGCTATCTTTCCACAGGACCGGAAATATGACAACACTGGCAATAATTCCGGTAGCAATTGCTGGCGTTTACTGAGTATATACCAGGGGCCAGATGTGTGTCTGCATTGTCTCATTTGAGCCTCACCCTCACCACAACCCAATTATGAGGCAGGAGCAAAGCAACCACCTGGGACAGGAGGGGTATACTCAGACTGTGCAATGGGTCTGCTGGGGCAACGTGTGAGTTTCCTAGGGCTGCCATAACCCAGCACCAGAGACCAGGCAGCTTAAACAACAGAAACTTATGTCTCACAGTTCTGGAGTCTGGAAGTCCAAGATCAAGGTATCAGCAGGGTTGGTTTCTTCTGAGAGCCATGAGAGAGTGACCTATTCCAGGCCTTTCTCCATGCCTTGAAGGTGTCTGTCTTCACTCCGTGGACAGCAGCCATACTGGATTAAGGCTCAGCTTAATGACCTCATTTTAACTGAATTATCTCTTTAAAGACACTTTCTCCAAAAACGATCACATTCTGACATACTGGGGGTTACAGCGTTAACGTATGAATTTTTTTAGGGGGACATAATTCAGCCTGTAACAGATCTGACTCATGGCTCCACCCTTGGCTAACTGTGTGACTTTTCCAGCCACTTGACTTCTTCATGCCTTCCCTCCTAGCCCCCCGCCCCCGCCCCAAGGTTGTTGTGAAAACTGTCTGAGATGAGGTATGAAAAGGACTAAACACCACCTGGCACACAGGCAGCCCTCAATCATTGTGAGTCGGTATTAGGTCTCATCCCCATTTTACAGGTGAAAAAACTGAGACTTAAAGAGTTTCTGTAGCTTGCTCGAGATGTCACAGCAGTGGACAGTAGGTACACCAGGGCCTCCATGCCTGCCTGTCCCAAAGACCAACTCATCCACATTGCCACGCAGCCTCCTCTTCCACATTTTATACTAAATAGAAGTCAAGCTGTACTGTCCTTTCCATGAGATGAAGCCCAACCCAATCCATTTCAGTTCTCCCCGGCAGCTCAAATCTTCAAAGGACAGCCCCCCAGCGCACCTCTGGCATCTCACAAGAGGAAGACAGAGTCTCTCCAGGTTGGCTGACACAGCAGAAAGGACAGGTCCTTTCCCCTCCTCCCCAGGAGAATAACAGCAGACAGGATGGTCAGGCCAGGGGCCAGAGAGCCGTCTACTCCAGCCTTAATCCTGCGCCCCATGTGGGCTCATCTTCAAGTCCAACCACGGATGTTCCAGCTGATGTATTGGACAGGATGTTTCTGGAACAGCTATTTTTGTTTTGTCTGAACCTATCAGGGAAAGGAAGTCCTCGGCCCATAATAAACGCTAGGTAATTTACCTCACAAATTAAGAGGGTTTTAATTATTTTTTAAAGAACAATGTTCTTTGGAAACTTGGCTATATTCTTGATACTCCTCCCACTGCCCACGCCCCCAGCCTGCCCTCTCCCCACTCCCAGCAACTAGTCTGAGATGAATAAGGAGAGATGAATTTTTAGTGAGTAAATAGAATGTATTTTCTTATGGATTTGGGTTTGTTCTCCAGAGAGCGCGCTCTTGAAGTTGCTTAGTGTAGATGCACTTTGTCCCTCTCTCAGCTGTAGTTTAATTTGATTTCACTTCTCTGTCCGTGATGTGTCAGGACGGGGTCAAGAGAGAAGAAAGGGGAGCAGAGGAGTCCAGCACACTGTGTCTCAAGCCCGGGGGCTCTTCAGAATCACCTGGAAAGCTCGAGAAACCCAGAGGCCATGACCCACCCGCAGGGACTCGTTTTACAACTCCCCAGACGATTGCTCTGTGAGGCCAGGCTGGGTACCTCTGCTTCCCCAGACAGAAGCATCACTGGATGCATCAGAGAACCAGAGGGGACCTCGGAGTTTGGAGCCTCCTGAAGTTCTCAGCCCTGGTCTATAGCCCAGTCCCCTGGGAGCTCTTCAAAGTACAGGTTCCCGGGCAGCACCTCAGGCCCCTGGTTCAGAATAGCCCCATTACGGTGTCTGAGATTCATAATTTTTTAAAGTTCCCCACACTCTGATGCATTGTCAGTGAGCACGAAATTTGTTATAAACTTTCTGGAGGGCATTTGGCAATAACTGCCTGATGAAAATTTAAAGTCGTACTCATCAACCCAGCGATTCCACTGCTTATAATTTATCCTGATGACATACTTTAGAAACATCACCACTCTGTGTGTGTGTGTGTTTGTGTGTGTGTGTGTGTGTAGATATTCACTGCAGCACTCAGTGGAACTGCAAAATAACAACGACAAAAGATGCAGCCAACCAGGGCATCCTTCGACGAGGTGAGGAGATAAAGAAATTTTCTTTAACCACATGATGAAATAATATGCATCTGTTAAAGGGAATGAAAGAGTTTTTGTTAAGAAGAGTATATATAATGCTGGAGAGGGTGTGGAGAAAAGTGAACCCTCCTGCACTGTTGGTGGGAATGTAAATTGTTACAGCCATTATGGAGAATGGTATGGAGGTTCCTTAAAAAAACTAAAAATAGAACTACCATATGACCCAGCAATCCCACTACTGGGCATATACCCTGAGAAAACCATAATTCAAAAGGACACATGTACCCCAATGTTCATTGCAACACTATTTACAATAGCCAGGACATGGAAGCAACCTAAATGCCCATCGACAGATGAACGGATAAAGAAGATGTGGCACATATATACAATGGAATATTACTCAGCCATAAAAAGAAATGAAACTGAGTTATCTGTAGTGAGGTGGTTGGACCTAGAGTCTGTCACACAGAGTGAAGTAAGTCAGAAAGAGAAAAACAAATACTGTATGCTAACGCAGATATATGGAATCTAAAAAAAAAAAAAAAAGGTACTGATGAACCTAGGGGCAGGACAGGAATAGAGATGCAGACGTAGAGAACGAACTTGAGGACACAGAGGGGGAAGGGTAAGCTGGGATGAAGTGAGAGAGTGGCATGGACATATATACACTACCAAATGTAAAATAGATAGCTAGTGGGAAGCAGCCGCATAGCACAGGGAGATCAGCTCGGTGCTTTGTGACCACCTAGAGGGGTGGGATAGGGAGGGTAGGAGGGAGGCTCAAGTAGGAGGGGATATGGGGATATATGTATATGTATAGCTGATTCACTTTGTTGTACAGCAGAAACTAACACAACATTGTAAAGCAATTATACTCCAATAAAGATGTGGAAAGGGGCTTCCCTGGTGGCACAGTGGTTGGGAATCTGCCTGCCAATGCAGGGGACACGGTTTCGAGCCCTGGTCTGGGAAGATCCCACATGCCGCGGAGCGACTAAGCCCGTGAGCCACAACTACTGAGCCTGCGCATCTGGAGTCTGTGCTCCACAACGGGAGAGGCCGCGATAATGAGGGGCCCGCGCACCGCGATGAAGAGCGGCCCCCGCTTGCCGCAACGAAGAGTGGCCCCCGCTTGCCGCAACTAGAGAAAGCCCTCGCACAGAAACGAAGACCCAACACAGCCAAAAAAATAAATATAAATAAATAAATAAATTTATAAAAATAAAAAAAAAGATGTGGAAAAAAAATAAAAACTTTATTATGTTCATCAAAAAAAAAGAATAGTATATATAGTTAGCATGATCCTTTCATAGTAAATTTAAAAGATACCACCAGATATTATATCTATATTACAACAGATACATCTACAGATATGTAGAAATATATAGATTATAACATATACATATTATATACGTAAATATGCTGGTTATATACTATATAATATCTATATTTAGATATTAAACATATGGATAGTCTATATTGATATTGTATATATGTATGTGTATATATAAATCTCTCTTTTAAATTTGCTACGTTGTATGAGTTTCCTATGGCTACAGTAACAAATTCCACAAACTTGGTGATTTAAAACAACTTCTATTTAGTCTCTCACAGTCCTGGAGGCCAAAAGTCCAAAATCAAGGTGTCCTCGGGGCAGTGCTCCCTCCAGGGGCTCTGGGGGAGATTCCTTCCGCCTCTTCCAGCCTCTGTTGGTTGTCACGTTCCTGTGCTTGGGCTGCATCACCCTCCTCTCTGCTTCCACCTCCACGAGGCTTCTCCTCTGTGTTTCTCTCCTGTGTCTCTTGTAAGGATACTTGTTCTGGTTCACATGTCATTGGATTTACGGCCCACCCAGATAATGCAGAATGATCTCATCACAAGATCTATAATTACATCTACAAGGACCCTTTTTCCAAATAAAGTCACATTCTCAGGTTCCAGGGTTTAGGACGTGGACATAAAATTTGGAGGGAGGGGGATTCCCTGGCGGTCCAGTGGTTAGGACTCCGTGATTTCACTGCTGAGGGCCTGGGTTTGATTCATGGTCGGGGAGCTAAGATCCCACAAGCCATGCGGCCCAAAAGATAGATAGACGGTAGATAGATAGATAGATAGTTAATAGATAGATTGATAGATAGATAGATGATAGATAGATATAGATAGATAAAATTCAAAAAAATTTTTTGAGGGATATATATTTTGGGGGAACATTCAACTCACTACACTGTAAAAGGATCATGCTAAATACGCTGCTTTTAACAAAATTTCCCTCTTTCTGTATATATATGTATTAGAGCGTATGTATAAACATTTCCTGGAAGAGCTCCCAAGAAATTATTAGCAGCAGTTACCTTTGAGGGGAACTATTTGTGAGCGGAGAAGAGGAGGGAAGGATAAAATGTTCCCTTTCCATCATGTAACTTTCTTTCATTTTCAGAGGTAACTGAACAGAGGTAACTGTACCTCTTTCATTTTCTAATCATGCACATGTGCTACCTTATTTTTTCTTTTTAGAGTCAACAGGAATTATGGGGAGGTAGGGGGAAATCATGTTTTTTCTTTTCTTCTTTCCTACTTCTCTGTTTTAAAATAATTTTTAATTTAAGAAGCAGCTCACCCCGGTGACTCTGCTGTGCGCCCCAGTTAGAGAATAAATGATCCAATCCGACCCCAACCTTCCACAGACAGAGAGGGAGGAAGAGCCAGGCCCGGCAGTGGGCGGGGTGCCGGCTGAGGGCAGTGGGCGTCCCCCCGCCCCGCCTTGGGGTGACACCTTCAGCAAGGTGATGGCACAAGTCCCACGTCTGCAGAGCTCTTCACCAAGTGAGGATTCCACAGCCTGCATCCAGCCAGAGTCTCATCACAATTCCCAGAGGTGGAGGCAGGTCTTTTACGGAGGAAGAAAACCGGCCTCTAAGTCAGAGTCAACCTTGGTGCAGGGCGGGGCCCCCTGGAGAGTTTGAAGAACCTCTGATGCTCGGCCCCAGCCCCAGAGGGTCTGCTTGGGTCCAGGTGTGGCCTGAGTGTGGGGATTGTTAAAGCTCCCAGGTGATTTGATGTGCACCCGGGTCCAGGACAACCGACTAGAGGACCGACCAAGGGAACTGGCGTTTGTGGGACCTGACCTGCCGTCTGCCAGGCACTGTGCTGGGTGTGTCACAGCAGTTGACATGATTCATTTCTCAAAACAACCCTCAGAGGTAATTATGATTCCCATTTTAGGGGTAAGGAAACTGAGTCTCAGAAAGATCGCTATGATGCTCAAAGACACAGGGTTAGGGGCAGGTGCCGGTTTCAAACCCACATCCGTGGCTACACCTCAGGCCCACCCCAGAGCTCCTGACCCCGATCCAGGGCTCTGCCCGCAAAACCTCATCACTCCCACAGACGACTGTCTCCCAGTCCTCTTCTCAGGGTCTCCAGTCCTGGGGTGAGGCAAACTGAGAGAAGTACCACTGTGATTAACCCCTCAAAAGTTTACCATCAGGACTTCCCTGGTGGCGCAGTGGTTGAGAATCCGCCTGCCAATGCAGGGGACATGGGTTCGATCCCTGGTCCAGGAAGATCCCACATGCCGCGGAGCAACTAAGCCCGTGCACCACAACTACTGAGCTTACGCTCTAGAGCCTGCAAGCCACAACTACTGAGCCTGTGTGCCGCAACTACTGAGCCCGTGTGCCTAGAGCCCGTGCTCCACAACAAGAGAAGCCACTGCAATGAGAAGCCTGCGCACTGCAACGAAGAGTAGCCCCCGCTCGCCGCAACTAGAGAAAGCCCGCGCGCAGCAACGAAGACCCAAAGCAGGCAAAAATAAATAAATAAAATAAATTAAAGTTAAAAAGAAAAGTTTACCATCAGAAAATCTAGAAAAGCCAAAACTATCATACACCATCTATTCCTAAGTGCATCTTACAACTGCTCTCTGCAAATGCCAAGAGTGACAAAATGTTCATTGCCCCCCCTGGTGTGACAAAATGTTCATTGCCTCCCCTGGTGCAACAAAATGTGTGGAATAGGTGTGGGCAGCTTGGAGGAAAACCCTGGAGACAAGAGTGAAGCATTTTCTCAAGAAAGGTTGACCACCAACGCGCTGGATGGCACGGAGGGAAACAGACACGGACAACTCTGAGTTAGATTCTGTCTGTGAAGGAGTTTAGGAACTTCCTAACCAATTTATTTTACTAACATTTTCCTTTTGTTTGTTTGCAGAAGTGACATATGGTAAAAAGCAATCTTTGTCCAAATGAAACTACAGGAGCACTTTAGGTACCACATGAAGCTTACAAATAAGGAGGAAACATTGGGACACAGTTTAATTCTTAGCTGTTGTAACAGTTTCCATAACCAAGTACCACACACTGGGTGGCCTTAACACAACAGAAATTTACTCTCTCACATTTCTGGCCAGCAGTTCAGACTTCAGACCAATGTGCTGGCAGGGCTGTGCTCCTGAGATCTCTGGCTGGGGCCCTTCCCTTGCCTCTCCTGGCTTCTGGTAGTCCCAGGGCTCCTTGGCTTCTAGTAGCAAAGTCTGCCCCGTGCCTCCTCCCTCCAGAGGTGGCTTCACTCTGTGTCTGTGTGGCCATGGGGGTGGTGGTGTGTATGGGTGGGGAGGGTGAGTGTGTCTTTCTGTGGCATTTTCCTCCTGTGTCTATCCATCCTCTTCTTATGAGGACATCGGCCGCACTGCATTAGGACCCACTGGGCCCCAGGCTGCCCTCACCTTAACTAATCACATCTGCACCGACCCTGTTCCCAAATCAGGTCACCTTCAGAGGTACTGGGGGTTAGGACTTCAACATATTTTGTTTTCCGTATTTTTTTTTAATTGAAGTATAGTTGATTTACAGTGCTGTGCCAATCTCTGCTGTACAACAAATTGACTCAGTTTTACACATATGGACATTCTTTTTTAAATATTCCTTTCCATTATGGTTTATCCCAGGAGATTGGATATAGTTCCCTGTGCTACACAGTAGGAACTTGTTGTTTATTCATTCTTCTTTTTTTTTATTTTGCAATTAAAAAATTTTTTTTCTTTTTTTAAATTCATTTGTTTTTTGGCTGCTTTGGGTCTTCATTGCTGCACGCAGGCTTTCTCTAGTTGCGGCGAGCGGGGGCTACTCTTTGTTGCGGTGCATGGGTTTCTCATTGACGTGGCTTCTCTTGTTGTGGAGCACGGGCTCTAGGTGCGCGGGCTCAGTAGTTGTGGCTCACAGGCTTAGTTGCTCTGTGGCATGTGGGATCCTCCCGGACCAGGGCTCGAACCCGTGTCCCCTGCATTGGCAGGTGGATTCTTAATCACTGTGCCACCGGGGAAGTCCCTGTTTATCAAGTCTAAATGTAATAGTTTGCATCTACTAACCCCAAATTCCCAGTCCCTCCCTCTCCCACCCCCTCTCCCCCTTGTCAACCACAAGTCTGATCTCTATGTCTATGAGTCTGTTTCTGTTTCGTAGATAGGTTCATTTGTGTCATATTTTAGATTCCACATAAAAGTGATATCATATGGTATTTGTCTTTCTCTGTCTGACTTACTTCACTTAGTATGATAATCTCTAGTTGCATCCATGTTGCTGCAAATGGCATTATTTTGTTCTTTTTTATGGCTGAGTAGTATTCCACTGTATACCACATGTTTATCCATTCATCTGTTGATGGACATCTAGGTTGTTTCCATGTTTTGGCTATTGTGAATAGTGCTGCTATGAACATAGGGGTACTTGTATGTTTTTGAATTACAGTTTTGTCCGGGTATATGCTCAGGAGAGGAATTGCTAGATCATATGGTAATTCTATTTTTAGTTTTCTGAGTAACCTGCATACTGTGTTCCATAGTGGCTGCACGAACTTGCATTCCCACCAACAGTATAGGAGGGTTCCCTTTTCTCCACACCCTCTCCAGCATTTGTTATTTGTAGACTTTTTGATGATGGCCATTCTGACTGCTGTGAGTTGATACCACATTGTAGTTCTGATTTGCATTTCTCTAATAATTAGTGATGTAGAGCATCTTTTCATATGCCTGCTGCCCATCTGTATGTCTTCTTTAGGTCTTCTGCCCATTTTTTAATTGGGATTTTTGTTTTTTGGTTGTTGAGTTGTAGGAGCTGTTTATGTATTTTGGAGATTAGCCCTTGTTGTTCGCATCATTTGCAAATGTTTTCTCCCAGTCCATAGGTTGTCTTTTCGTTTTGTCTCATTTTGTTTTTTATGGTTTCCTTTGCTGTGCAAAAGCTTGTAAGTTTGATTAGTTCCCATTTGTTTATTTTTGTTTTTATTTCTATTGCCTTGGGAGAATGACCTAAGAAAAAATTGGTATGATTTGTGTTAGAGAATGTTTTGCCTATATTCTCTTCTAGGAGTTTTATTGTGTCTTGTCTTATATTTAGGTCTTTAAGCCATTTTGAGTTTATTTTTGTGCATGGTGTGAGGGCATGTTCTATCTTCATTGAATTTACGTGCAGCTAGGACTTCAATATATCTTTTAGGGGGACTAAGTCAACGCATAATAGTGGTAAACAAAATAATTCTGAGTAATTCAGAAAAGAATAGTGTGATACGATTGACAGCATCATAGATTTCATAAACCAGTATTCTCAGCAACATACCAGTTTTGTGTTTTGTGGTTTTTCTTCTCATGCTCACTTCAAGCCAAGACGTTCTGCACGCCCTTTGGAGGCAGCACCCTGGATTGCCCCCCTTTCTCCTGGCCCCTCCCTGGCCCTGCACAGTCGGTGCTAATTAGCAGCTGTTTAATTATCAGCCCAGCAGGGAAGTGATCCCAGCCCTGATCCTTAGAGAGTTTTATGAAGTTATGCTGTCCCAGATACAGGAAGGTTGACTGTATTCCGTGCCTTAGGGAGAGACTGCGTGCTTTAGTGGAAAGTTCATGGCCTTTAGAACTGATCAACCTGGGTGACTGTTGTGTTTTCAGTTTTTGGACAATGGTCTCTGAACCTTCGTTTCCTCAGTTGTAACCATACCCACCCACAGTTCTGTTGAGAAGGCTAAATGTAGGGAAAGTACCTTGTTAACATGTTATAAAATAGTACGCCAATATGCAGGGGTGGTGTCTTCCTCACCCTAGTATCATCTGTATCTAGCACACTGTAGATGCACAAAAACGTTTGTTGACTGAAAAATTCTTAATTAAGGAGAGACACCAGGAGAGCAAAGGCAGTGGGTGTTGTTTGGGTAAAATCTGTGTTTGCACATGTGTCAAATTCAGTTTTAAAATTTGAACCAGAATTGTAGAATATCCCTCTGTTCATTTTTAATAAAATAATACCCAGTAACACACACACCTGCTTTCTTATATTTTTTATTTGTATAAATGTTTAAGTCAGTGGGCCAACTTGGGGGAGAATTCTACTGAAGCTAGCTGTATGGTTTTTGTTTTTGTTTTTTGTTTCTTTTGAGAAGGCAAGAAGCTATGGTTAAGTTGTATGCATGTCATTCGTACTACATCTAAGTGGTAGTGAAAGGAATTGTCTGTGAAAGGTCACAATTCAGAGGAGGGAGAAAAGAGAATGAAAGTGGCCTTTTAGTTATAATGTGAGGGAGGATTATAAATGCTTGGAAATACTTCTTTGACATTAAGAGCTTTATCACACATAGAATTGTAACACTGAAATCTTCCCCAGAGGTCTTTAAAACTAGTTTATAACTTCATCTCTCAGCTCATGGCAATTTCACTTATAATAGAAAAAAACCCAGATGACCAGTAAGAGGGAACTCGTTGGGTAAGTTATGGTACATTCCTCTATGGAATATTCAGGTAGTCATTAAAAATTAAAGATGAGAGGGACTTCCCTGGCAGTCCAGTGGTTAAGTCTCCTCACTTCCACTGCAAGAAGTGCGGGTTCTACCCCTGTTCAGGGAACTAAGGCCCCACAGGCTGCACGGCCAAAAAAGATAAAATAAAAGATGAGAGCTATGTAGCAACATATGAAAATTTCTATGATTAGATACTTAATGAAGAAAGGATACACAATTTTATCTATAGTATGATTACTATTATGTAAAAATTAGGTTAAAATGCAAGTTAGGGTTGGACAAGAACCAAAAAAATGGAAACAGCTGATGGCAGTACCTGGCATCATTGTGGGGGTGGAGGGTGCACTCTTCTCCAGTTTTTTGTGTGTAACAAGTGAAAATATGTGTCTTAAAGGTGTTCATCTCTCTTGGAATTGTAACTGTGATCTTCATTGAGGTCACGATTCAGAAAGCCCTCTGCAATGTCTTAGGATTCCTGATTTTTAATAACATGAGGTGCAAAATGGCAGCCCCTTGAGTCACGCTTCGGTGCTTTTGAGTTGCAAGGAGGGCGCCATCCAGGGAGCACAACATCCTAAAGCATCATTGGTTTCCATTAAAACCTAATTTATGGAATTAAAAATTAATTTTATGGAAATGAATTTAAACAGCCTTTCATTAGAATGCACTTGGTCTAACTGAGCTTGGAGTGGTGTTGTAATAGCCATTCCTCCACCGTTATTGGAAAAGATGGAATCTGAGATGAGTCTTCCTGTCCTTACACTGCTGGGAACAACTTGTGGAGGAGTTTTCCAACATGAGTCCAGTATAATGGGGACCCTTCAGGGGAAGTCAGGCAAGGTTCCCATCCGTGAGCAGAGCAGGTAAAGACTTGGTTGTGGGACTGAAATGGGAAGTTGCGAATTCAGGATGGACGGCCAGCTCCGGCTCCTTCTTTCCCAAGTTGCTTGAATACTTGCTTCCACAGTAACAGGAAGTTTTGAGGGGGCATGTGGTGGTTCTTTACAGGTTGAGAATGTAGGGGATGGGGAATCTCCCCCCTACCACTCTTGAGTTCTTATGGCTGGAGTAATAATACACGGAAATGAGACAGATGAACGGGAGAAAAAAGAAACACAATTTAATTCATGCATGTGCAGGTCTCATAGAAGCTTTTATACTTTTTAGACAAAGAAACAGTAAATTTAGGAATAATTGACAGGACGAAGAAATTCAGGTTTTGGGTGCCCAATTAGTGAAGAATCTAAATAGAATTGGGGCTTGAGGTAGTGAATTAAAGAAGTAAGAAGATTTGTTTATACAGGCTCCTTGGCTTCGAATTCCCTGTCTCTGGTGATAGGGTGTCCTTCTACCTCCAGTTGCAGGGAGTGCACCTTTCATATGAGAAATTTATTTCCTGCTTCTAGGGAGGCAGGAAGGAGGGTCAGAGTGTCCCTCTTGCATTGGCCATTTCTTAAGTAACTTTAATAAATAATCAATATGCCATTGAGGCACAATTTGGGGTGGCCCCCCCAAGGGCTCCAACAAGAGCTACATTTACTTCAACATTTTAAATGTTCTACATTAATGAATGCACACACACAGAAATGCATAGATAAGCATATATATATATAACATATATACATGCACATATATATATGGTGGCAGCTGTGAGACTACACCTTGTAGACCTGTGACCTCACGGACGCTAGCTGCCATCCTCTGAAAGCTACCACTGTGTTGACCACAGGCCACACTTTCCACGGCTGCTCCAGCCAAGGATGGAAGATGCAAGCGTGCTGACACAGTTCTACCCTGAGAGACTCAGGGTTCCTCCAGCAGCTGCCTCTGATCGCCAGCAGCCTTGCCAAGCCTGCCTCAGGCGATGGGGCAGTGGATGGGCAGTGGAGGACACTTTGGCTCTGCCTGTTCACTCTCTTCTTTATGGGGTCAAACTTGCATCACTTTCTTGTGTTTTCTCTCCTAACAAAATCCTTACACATTTAATCTCCTCTTGACATCTGCTTCTCAGAAGGTACATGTATATACACACTCACATACATATATGAATAGATATATTTGAATCATAATTTATCTCCATTTGATGGACACTAGTTGTGTCCAGCTTTGTGACATTATAAAAATAACCATCCATCCCATTTTTTCCAATTATTTTGCTATTTCTTTCAGGGGGCAGGAGTTAACTCTGCCACAATGAATGTCTCTTGTTGGAATCCCCCTCAGAGAACCCACAGAGCAAATGCCATACCCACTACTTCTCTAGAAGTAGAATTTCTTGTAGAATTAGAGTTTTTCTGCAGATGAGCCCCGGGCCTTCCGGCGTCTGCATGTAGAGCAGGGAAGTGAGGAACTACCCTCCCATAGCCTCCCCCGCCTTCCAGGGCAGCAAGGAAAGGGAGGGTTATCAGCCATATCTGTGGTCCCTTTGTTCCTGACTTGGAGTCTTCTATTTTCCCTCATCCCATGTCAGTTTGTGGGTGCAAGCAACAGAAATTGATTCTGGGTCATGTGAACGAAAGTGAATCTGTTGGAAAGGGATGCGGAGCTCACAGTCTGTAGGAGGCTGATGGATTGGTCTTGGGGGAGCTCCAGGCTGGGCTGTGGGAACGATGGCCAGGATCTTTTATGGGGAGAGCCTGGTGAGTGAGCCTCTGAGATAAATAGCCTCCAAGGGTCCCTTCTGCCTTCACATCACTTTCCCAAGGTTCATATCCTAGAAGAGAGATACCCATTGAGGCACCTCTGAGGCAGAGAGAGGCTTCAGATTCTTTATAGGAGGCTGGTGCCTTGAATTTCACTCCCACCAACACAGAACCCAGTGGGCTTGAGGTAACCTCCCAAATGCACTGGGGAGTCCTGGCAGAAGGAGAAATGAATGTTCAGAAGCAAAATATAACTTTAAAAAATTAAAAGCACCTAGCACACACCCTTTTATCCATTTGCATACTCCTTGAGTATGTAGATGCTCGGCCACAGCTATTGGATAATGAACTAGTTATTGCCCAAGTGAAAGAAAGGTTCCCGTTTGGGACAAAGCCCAACTGTTGCCAGGAGCCCCCTAATTCAGCTCCTAAGTTTCATTTCCATCCAAGGGCTTAGGGTTCTGTCTGACTGTCCCCAAATGAAGTCCCATCATTGCAAGGACAGCATCAATTTATCTTCAAAGGTCCCTCACTTACCTTCTAGAACTTTGCTGTGGACTTGCTGGCTTGTCAGGCAGGTTTTTCTTGTTTTGTTTTTGGCTGATTCCCAAAATGGATGCTGGGAAGCCCTCCAGAAAAATAGTCTGTGCCAGTTCCACTGTTTCCCTCTATGAATCCACACTCCTTTCCTTAATAGAAGTGCTTCACTGTTTTATTTCACTAATGCCCCTACCGCCTTATCTCCCTTGAGAATAATTTTCTCCATCTCCTTCTTATTTTAAGGACACTCACTTTGAGCCATCCCCAAGGCCTCTTTGTTGAGCGCAAGCAGAAGTAAATGATCTTGGAAAATAATCATAAAGTAAGAATGTGCATGAAATGAACTTGGTTTCTGCCGAGGAAAAAAAAAACAAAAACACATTATATACAAATAGAATTTGAATTTGTAGAAATGAAGTCCAGAAGAGGGGTGTTCAGGTAACATGCCAGTATTGTCATTCCAGGTAAAGAGGGCCTTGCAACAGGAAGGGTTCAACCGAAGAAAGCGAGGGTATAGAGACATCAACGAGATCTACATCAACATGAACGACCCTCTTTTTACAAAGCAGTGGTATCTGGTAAGCGTCTCGGTATCATTCCTAACGTTTCTCAGCTTGGAACTTCAGATAGAAGATGCGTTTCTATTTCCTCATTATTCTGTGGGATGTCAGCTAACACCCCACTCGGTACTAGCTGATAGGTATTGACAGCATCCGACTCGGTGCTAGGGACTCAGTGCCCCCTCTGATAGGTATTGATTTTCTATCACCCTCCATGCATCTTGTCCTCTAATCTGCTTTGTTTCTGGAACGGCTTAAATAGCCATGACCTCCTAGGGTCAAAGCAACCACCAAGAGCTGATCAGATTCTCCCAGACCAGTGTATGAGTGAAGACTTGCAAAACCATGTGAAAGTCAAGTCAAAATTCTGGGAGGAATAATCCGGGGGTCTCAATGGACAGAGGAACTGGAGGACATGGTGGAATCACAGGCATAAGAAAAAGAATCAGATGACTTCACAAGGGACAAGCAAGAGAGCTCAGAGGCTAAAGTAACAAAAGTAGCATCTATTAGTGCTTCCTAAAATAATGACAAGAAATCAGTTCACTGGGGCTTAACTGATACAGGATTCAAGGCATGGAAACCCCGTCAGCCTGGTGAAGTGAATATTTTCTCACACACCAGCAGTCCTTCTTGACCTATTTGGGTGAGTTGGTTATGTTTAAAAGGGGCTCAGTGTCTCCAAACCAACCCAAACTGCAGGGCATATTGAAGGAAAAGGAGTGACTAATTTATAAATATTTATAATTTATAAACCGCCCATTGTAGGAATGCATCACAACTTCCCTCTTGGGGCTTCAGAGCTTGACTATGCTTTATGCTTTGGGGCATGGAATTCTACAAATCCAATCTGCATAACTGAATGAGCTTATGTGTATTAGGATCGGCTACGTTTCTTGTAATAACAAACAATCCCCAAATCACAGTGGATTAACAGAATCAAAGCTTGTTTCTCACTCATGCTTCACATCCAATGCTTTGTAATCCCCAGGGACCCAAGCTCCATCTCAGCTGTATCCCAACCCCTGCTTTCATGGGCATCTCAACCAGGGGAAGGGGCAAATCACACGCTGGCTCTTAAAGCTCCTGCCTGG
Organism: Balaenoptera acutorostrata; assembly: GCF_949987535.1. Classification (NCBI taxonomy): domain Eukaryota; kingdom Metazoa; phylum Chordata; class Mammalia; order Artiodactyla; family Balaenopteridae; genus Balaenoptera; species Balaenoptera acutorostrata. The sequence continues at coordinate 40,362,406 of NC_080078.1, forward strand.
ATGTGACAAATGGTTCACGAGCTCACATTCCAATGCCCCAAACCAGTCATGTGGTTCTAGCTTCCAAGGGGATGGAGAGGTGTCATCTTCGCATGTGCCTAGGAGGGGAAGAGCAGTCATTTTTATAAACAGCACTAATGACATTCACACAATGTTTCAGCAACACCGTAACAGCCAGTACAAGCTCTGACTTCGCTATTTTTTTTTATGATTTATCTTTGAGAAAATCTGCACAGGACAAAAAAGCATAAAAAGAGGGTAGTGAACATATTTGTATGGATTTTTTCTTTTTTTTCCTTTCTTTCTTTTTTGATTTTTTAGGGGGAAGGCATTTTTGTTTTTTGCATTAGTACATGCACCAAAGTTGAGCCAACTCTCTTGAATTCAGTTCAACAAATGTTTTTAAGCAAGACTTGCTGTGGTGGTACTGAAATTACAAAGATAAATAGAACATGCTCCCTCTTGTAAAGAATATTGTTATTTAGTGAGGAAATCACATTCAAATAAGAATAATCCGAGACAATATGCACTGAATTCTGAAAGTGAGGGATAAAAAAAGAGCTACAAGAACGAGCATTTAATTCTAAATTGGGGAGGGTTTCTTGCAATGTTGGCTCTAAGGAGTTTAAAGATAATGATCTAGTCATAAGAGATAGGAAGATTGAAACTGTGTTTGCATATTTCCGTAAAACAGAAAACATCGATTTTGTGTATATCAAAAAATGGAGGGAGAAGACTAGAAGAGGTGGATGGGAAAACACCCCAAAGCACTGTTTCATGGACGATGTTGCCCTTTATCTGGCCCTGGAATACCGGGTGGCTGAGGAGTGTGGCAAATAAACATTTACACAGATGCTTTACCACCTACACCAAACTAATAAGATTCTCTGCTTTGGAATTCCTGAACCAGATCAATACCGGGCAAGCTGATGGTACTCCTGGCCTTGACTTGAATGTGGCAGAAGCCTGGGAGCTGGGATACACAGGGAAAGGTGTTACCATTGGAATTATGGACGATGGTGAGTATTTCAAAGGCTGTACATCACCTGGAAGCAAGTGTGTCTTTGCACACCTTTGGAACACAAAAGATTCATTGTTTTGGAGATGCAAATTAGAGGCAGAATGGCCAGATGCTGGGCATGGTCGTCTATACTGTGTCGACATCCTCACATTTCTCCACATCAGTGGTCCTCAAGCTTGAGGATGCCCTTCACAAATATTTATCGAATTAATAAGTTAAAAAAATTTAAATGAACTAATGAAAGTTGACCATCATTGAACTGTAATTTCTTATTGGGCCACTGCTTACACCTTACCTTAAAACAGCTTCTGTTTATATTTACCATCTATTTCTCTAGATCTACACTGTCCAGTGTGGTAGCAGTATGTGGCTATTTACATTTAAGTTTAAATTAGTTAAAGCTAAATACAGTTAAAAATTCAATTCCTCGATCACATTCGTTTCATTTCAAGGTCTCAGTGACCACATGGGGCTAGTGGCAATTCAATTGAACTTCATTTCTAGCATCCCAGAAATTTCCATTAGGCAGTGTGGCTCTAGATCCACACTAAAAGCAATAGCTTTTTAGTAACGGGATTGGGGTTTGGAGAATTTTGACTTTATTGCTACTTTCAGAATGAATCCTTGTAAAGCAAACTGATGACATTTTATTATACATGCCCCCTGCAATATGTTATTCTATCCCACATGCCTGCCCAGCAAAGATTTAGCAGAGCTTTCTTTTTTATAGTTTGTGATATGAAAACCAATGGGTTTGATGAATTGCTGTTTTTCTAACTACACATGCCCTTGGCTCTGCCAAGACTCTGGAGCATCTCTGCCCTGCCGTCGTCCCGTCAGGGGTGTATACTTCCTCTTCGTTAGCTGTCTGGGTCCTGCGTAAAAGCTCCACTGTGCACTATTGGTCCAATTACATATAAAGTCTATACAGAGATGAAACAATGGAGCCTTTCTCTTCTCAAGATCCTCAAAGAACACTATGTTCTCTACAGCAAGCCTTTGAAGCAGGATTGATGGGAAAACAAGGAGAGCCAGCGTGCTTAAAATCAGCACTGTCTTTGTGTGGGCTCATTAAATATTAACATAAAAACAATGCTCAGTGTTTTCTGAGGTGTGAGGTGTTTTGAAATGGATGTAAAAGCTTTCTCCAGGGGCCAGGGCTCTCACAAGAAGAAAGGCGCTTTCACGAGTGCGTGTGTGTGTGTGTGTGCGCGTGTGTGTGTGCGCGCATGCGTGTGTGCCAATGTGGAGAGCTTACCTGCTTCTCCTTCCTAATGCTTTGGCTTAGAAACCACCGTGGATGAGGCCAGCTCACCCAGGATAAAGATGCATGTAGGTTTGGGGGAAACCTGCCTGGGATTCACTGTAATCACCATTTCATCACACAGATGTGGGGAACCAGAGAAGCACCCTTAAAAGTGGCCACAGACAGGCACGGTGCTCTCACAGAACCCCCAACAGCCCCCGAGATGCCCGTTTCAGGATTCTTTGACTCCAGACTCCTTGACTGACCATTCTTCGTCCCTTCTGAAGAGAGCTAAGGAGAGGATGTTACCTGCCTCTGGTCCACATTTCCTGGCCCGAGAAGCCGAGCCCATTACAAAGTCTCAGCAGAATTTCCTATTTGATGTTATTTCTCCTGCTGATTTAGTGGCCTTTGAGATTCAAAAAAAAAAGTGAACTCTCTGCCCCTCAATTGTATTCCTAACTTCTCCATTGTTTTGGTCGTCCACTGCTGCAGAACAAACCATCCCAAAACTGAGTGGCTTAAAGCAACCACCCTGTTGCTAACTCTCACCATTCTGTGGGTTGCCCAGGCTCAGAGGGACAGTTTGGCTCTTGGTCTCTCTGGCGTCTCTCATACAGTTGGGATAAGAAGGCTGCTGGGGCCAGTGTCAACTGGAGTCTCAACTGGGTGCTAAAACGGCTCGGTCTCCCTCCAGCTCCACGTGGTCTCCCCAGCAGGGTGGCTGGATTTCTTACGGCTGGCTCGGGACTCCCAAGAACAGGCGTCCTAAGAGACAAGAAGCAGGAACTGCCAGCGCTCTCAAAGGCTGAACCTGGAATGGGCACGCATTGCTTTGCCCCTTCCACGGGGTAAACAGTCTGAGAGCCAGACTCCAGGGGAGGAGAAATATCAATAGATCCTGCCTCCTGGTGTGGAGAGAGACAAAGGATTTGTGGCTATGTTGAAATCGGCACATGCTTGTCCAGTAGGATAACTGAAGAAAAGAAGACGACTAAGCCGTTCTCCAAACCCACTGTTGAACAGCAAGATGAGCGCAGCTAGGGCAAGAGCGGCCACGGCAAGGGCAAGTCCAGACGCACAGCCTCTCACCGTGTGGTGGGGCATCTCTGCCTGAACAGCCACAGACGGGAAGCAGAGATGATGAGCTGGGAGCACCAGGGCTGCATCTTCTCTCTCAGCTGCCTGCACATGTGGATGGTGTGGAATCATTCCCCAGATAGTCTCTCAGCAAGACATCACCCCAAAACAAGGTCAAAGACACACACGGATGCTGACCCTGAGACCTAAGAGCAAAATTAATGTCATATTTTACAAGCCTGCCTTGTGTGGGAAATAATTGGTGATCTGTGTGTGGAAGGTTCGATTTGTGGACAAGCACAGTTTTAATACCCGTTCACCCCTCTCTGGTTGCCCAGCTCAAAAACTCAGCCGTCATCCCCTCTGCTAGATCCAATGACTTGATAGATGCTCACTGCTTTCATGTAGGTGCTTTCGTTAGGTGCAACCCCAATGTGACTGCCATACCCTACATACCTCTGGGAAAGAACCTCCATGGCTAACTGTTGCCAAAAGGGCAGAAAGACTTTCTTAAGTGTCTGCTCTGACATTCTGGGCATGTTGATGTCAGCAAGGACCCTGCTTAATGATGACGATTCATCCCTTTTGTTGTGATGGAATTGTTTGGTGTTGGGAACTTAACCTGGAAAGTAGGATGTGGCCGTAACGAGACTCGGCGATAGACAGGAGTCACCCAGCCCCAGGACGGGCGCTGGCTATCGAGGTCAAAGATGGTCAGCGAAGGCATGAGTCAAATCCTTTAGCTGATGGAGCCAAGGAAGTAAGATTGAAAGCCAGTGAGGCAGGGTCAGAGAGAGCTTTCAAGCTGAAGTAAAAATAAAAACTAGCATTTCGTGAGTACTATGTGCTAGGCTCCACTTAACATTTTGGAAACAGTCATAATTATTCTCTGAGGTTTGTGTTATTATTATCAGCATTTTGCAGATGAAGAAATTAAGGTTTAGGGAGAGGAGAAATTGCCCAAACTAATCTTCACCACCATCTTCAGTGCTTGAAACACACCCTGTGGCTCTGTCTCCCTGGTGAGACTTTGTGTTGGGGCGTCATCCTTATAAGCAGAGGTACAAGTTTCAGGGCCAGACAGTCACCCACAGCCTTCCAGGAGATTTAGAATTCTGTCATATGCTGAAAAGCAGTGTTTTCTCTCCTACCTTGGGCTCTGCAGGTCCCAGAAGGTCCAGCAGGGTGTCTGTTCCCGTTATTATTGCTGTGTAACAAGTGACTCCAATACTTAGCAGCTTAAAGTAACTATCTTGCTCATAATATTTGTGGCACAGGAATTCAGGAAGTCTGGACAGTTCTCACTTGAGGTCTCTCATGCAGTTGAGGTCAGGTGTTGTCTCGGTGGGGGTCATCTGAAGGCTAGAGTGGGTTGGGCGTCCAAGACGGCTCACTCCCATGGCCAGTGGTTCACTTTGGCTGCTGGAGCTCAGCTGAGGTTGTCAGAGCACCTGCAAGTGGGCGCCTTGCATGGTAGCTGGCTGCCTCAGAGCAAACGAACGTCCAAAGGCAACAGGGGGAAGATGCCTGGCCTTTTCTCACCTAGACTTGGAAGTCACACAATGGTGTTCCACTATATCCTATTGGTAGAAGCAGCTCAGCCCACTCAGATTGAAGAGGAGGGAATAGACCGACCTCCAATGGGAGGCTCACATTGTCACATTGTAGAAGACCATATGGATGGGAGATATTGGACCACCATCTTTGAAAAATCCAGTCCATCCACTGAGGCTACTCCTCATCAAAATATAAGTCATTCAGGGTGGTGCAAGGGCTAGCTCTCTTGGGACAATGGAAGGAACTGGGCTTAGGACCAGAGTCCAGAGATGTTATACATCTCAACTGAACTATTAGCATTATAACTAAGAATATGTACATGGAGCTCACTAATTCCCTGAGGTCTCCAGAACTGCCAGCGATTCCTGAGAATATGGACTGTTGTAGATTAGACTTTCAAACTAATGACAGGATACTAATGGTTTATGAACAAAAATATAACCAAGTATTTGTCATTTGTGTGCATTATGATTGGCTGGTGATGAGTCAGTGCCCCCTGTAGACTGTGAGGCTTAGATGGTTGTACAGCTCAGGTTCTGTGTCTAAATTGTGTTTTTCCAGGACCTACGTAGCACCTGGCTTTCATTGCTGAAAATAAACCAGTGAACGAAAATAAGAGTGAATACATTAATAATACAAGAACTGAAAAATAAACAAACTGATTAAGAAGATGTATTCAGTGACTTCCACCTTCAAAGATAATCAAATATACAAAAATATTGAAATACTCTTTAATTGCCAGGTTATTATTTTCATGCTTAGTTCATTATTATTTTTTCTGAGTCATGTCTGTCATCCTTAATCTATCAATAATATTTTCTTCCTCAGACCAAAGTCTGTATCTGTTCTAACTTCACATTCAGTCTTCCACTTAACCTAATTAAAGATCCTTTATTTTAATTAGGCTAAATTTATCTTATTTTCATTCTGATTTCCTTCTGGTTTCAAGTTACCTCTTTGCTTTAATATTTTCCCATCACAGAGAAGAGACTACTGCCTCTTAGAAAATTCCTTTCCTAAATAATTTGCACTATCAGAACTTGAGGCCATGTTTTAAAAACTGACTCCCTGTTAAGAAAAAAAGTATTCTCTGTATCTTTTAAACTCATCTGTATGTTGTAAAATGTTTTGCCTAATAATGAGTTCAAAAAATGTAACCAATTTCCACAAACATATAGGACAATTTAATTTCAACACAACACTCTAAAACCAAGTAGATTTTTCAAATATTTCTGCTCATCTGCACCATCCACAGAACCCTAATAATGTGGTAGATGAAGGTACTAATGAGGATGCAAGAAATGTAATTTATTAAGTGTTTACTGCAAGCTAAACACTTTCAATGAACTGGCTCCAACCTCGAAAACTGCTCTGCAAGGTAGACAATATTCCCATTTCAAAGATGAGGAAGCTGAGGCTCAGAGAAGCTATGTGGCCAAAGCCACACAAATATTACAGTGTCTGAGCCTGGACAGAACTGATCTGTTGGTCTCGTAGCCTGTGCTTGTCCCCAACTCCACCCCACAGCCTACACTGACCATCTCTGAATCAGGGTCCAGAGCAAAGGTCTGAAACTTTTATAATATTAGCCTTTAAATCTCCTGACCGCTGTCCTCCTGCAGCTTTGGGGAGGGGAGAGGAGGATGGTGGGGGGGAAGGGCCTGGCTATAGTCTCACAAGCAGCCTGAGGACAGCAATTGCTTCCGATGTCAAAACATCAAAACATCAGCAGAACAGTGACTCCCAGTCCAGAAATTACTTGTGTAACCAGGAAAACAAAGGAAAACTTCCTTTTAGAAATATACATTTGGATACAAGTTCTTTTTTACAGGACAAAGCTGCAGTGTGGCCTGGCCTTGGTGTGCATGCAGTGAAGATGGCCACTATGATAGGGACTTAATAATGCTTCTGGCTTTCAAATATTGCAACCCAATAGAGTTACGAATGCCACTGGAATAATCGGACCACCCTGTTCTCACCCCTACCAGATTGAGAAGAAAGCAAGCACAGAGAGGCCAAGCACCCTGCCTGAAGTCACACAGCCAGTTGGCAGCGTGGTTGTGATTAAAACTCGAGTCTTTGACTCCAAAATCTACACTCATAACCATGATGCTAGGTAGTACAGGAAACCAGCCGATTTCTGAGAGGGCTGGATTCTCTGTTGTCACTGCTGTAATGATTATATGGCTCTGCAGACCTGGATGAGAGCTTTGCAATTTGCCCTTTGAAGTTTCACAGTGCTTTCTGAGATCCACGTGTTAATGGAACCCAGCAGTGCTCATGGACCAAAATTCTACCATTGCAACAACTCTTGGACAGCAAGACAGGCCACATCCAGGAGAAAGGGCAGGACTCCTGCTGGGAGGCTCCCTGGAAAGCCTTCTGCGGAGACAAGAACCAGCTCCCACCCAGGACACCTCGTGGGAAATCACTTGCCCTTTGCCTAATGGCTTTTCTCGCCAAGCTGTGTTCCTCTGGTTTCTGGGCCAGGCAATGCGCTCCTAATCCATTGCTGTCCGGGCTCTGTTAAATAATAATCGCTTTTCCTCCCCAGAACCAGTTTCATTTCAGAAGAAATGCCAGTTGATGCTTTAGAAATGTCAGGATTTCCACAAATCTCTCTTAGATCAGTTCTCTGTTGAGCCATCCGTCTTAGGGTCACAAAGCTGGCATTTATGTCAGAAGTGTTATCCTGGGGCCTCAAGCTCTAACTGGCTTCCCTCCTCTGACACATCTGGTGGCCGCTGGCTCTCCACGTGGGCGGGGCAGCACCCTCCCCCGGGGATGGAAACTCGAAGCTGGGGCCCAGCGCTCACCCCCCCACACACATCTCCCGGTGCCAGCACATAAGGGGCGCGCCTTCTCGAGCAGCTTTCCTGAGGATACGTGGCAGGTATTAATCTATTGTTCTGTACTATTGTCTTTTCACAGGGATCGACTATCTCCACCCGGACCTGGCCTCAAACTATGTAAGTGCAAGCTGCCCTGTGTGGGGAAACGCGTGTGTCCTAAGTGTTCTGGTGCCCCTCAGAGTGGGAACTCACACAGACGCACACACATGCCTGCACGCACATAGGCCATGCACACTGGCACACAGGCACGCCTGCACATGCATGCACCCCAGACTGCCCGTCTTATAAGAGCCACAGCTCAGGCCAAAGACAGACGAGGTATGGGGCCTGGCGGCAGGCAGGGGTGAGTGACTTCACCAGAAGAAAAGAAGGAAACTTGAGATCTGAAAGAACAAAGTGCCGAGAAAAAAGGTACAGGGAGCGGGAAGAGAGAGCCTTGGCAAGTTTTAAAATCAACTCCAGCTGAGGATGTTGAATGGTGGGTGGGAATGAGCCATTTGGGTTCTTGCTGGATAAAACCGATGGCAAAAGCCAAAAAGAGCAGCAACTCACATTGCACCCGTAGCTTTGTGAAATCAAGCATGCCGCCTTCTTCTTCTTTTGGGGCTGATGAGCGCTCCACACTGACTTTCCCCACAACTCTGAGTATAGCATTTAGTATCCCTTGACAAATAACAAATATTAACAGGGAATCACGGTAAATGCTATTGGACTGGAACCCCATGCTCTGACTTTTGACCCAGCAAGTCACCTGCTGATTTCCTGATAAAATATCCAAACCCTTTAAACATTAAGCGATGGCTTTATTTTAACCCCAGGGAGTATACGACTCAAGCATTGGGGTAGTCACTTAAAATTACCCAAACTATTATTAAGTTACATTTCTCCTGTAACTTCCAGAGCTAGGTATTTTTTTAAATGTTATTTATTTGCTGAAAAGACTCATATTTAGGAGAACATGAATTTAAATAGAGGAAGGTTGGTTAACAAGCAGAAGTGTTTGGGGATCAAAATTCCGGGTCATTCTTCCTGGAAGGTGTGAGTGTCCACATTGCAAGAAGAGAAGGGAGATTTTCCATGTGTGTAGTGGACTGGGAATCGGGAAACAAAGCACCAAGGTGCTGGGTTTCTATTTCCTGCATGGGTCTTATAAACCTGGGAGAGTGTACACTGGGCGTGGTCCAACCAACGTGCCTCCAGAGAGAAATGACAGAAATCAATCCAGAGCTCTGCTCCCCGAGATGAGAGTCCACTCTGGCAGATAAGGCAGTGAAGAGCCACCTAGGAGTTGCAGATTCTGCCTCAACGACCATCTGCAGAGTCCAAGGACAGCATTCTCTCCTCCCCTCTGACCCCCTGCCCCACTGCTGGCACACGGAGCTGGCTGTTCCTTTGCTTCCTTAGAGGGACTGCCCCACACAGGGCCTCGTCTGTCCCCTCCAAAGCCCTGCCTTTCCCAGCCTCCGCAGTAACTGCAGGACCTTGGAGAATTCTCCAATGGGGAGGTTGAGAGATGCATGTGCCTCATTTTCTCCAAGGTTCTGATACCCAGAGGCCCTTCCTCATGGAGAAATGGCAGGAACAACAGCCTGGAGGGGGGCAGGTTTGGCCTCAGGGCTGCCGTGCACACGAGGCATTTCCAGTCTCCTTCCCAGCTGAGCTGCGGGTGCACAGGGTTCCCACCATCCCCCAGACCAGCGCCTCTTGGGGAAGCCAAATGAGGGTCTGCTCACTTTTGCAAACCAGCGTTGCTCCTCTTACAGCTTCTAAGACTTCAAGGTGGGGTGGCTGCCAGTCAGGATGGAAGGTGGGCAGCGCACGGCCTCCCTCCTTCGAAAGCCACTTATACGGAGACTGACCTGGGCATCCCTGGCCAGCCCAGGTGTTTCCGTGACAGCTGCCCCTGACACCAGTCACCGGATTAAAAAGAGATAGTAATTCAAGTGGGAGAAAAATCCTCTGGGGCTCTGATGAACTGCAGGTACGATGCCAGTCGACAGTGTGATTCATCTGCCAGAAACTCTAATCTGAAATTGGAAAGGGAAAGATACCCATTGAGAGGTGCCAGCTCCACCCAATTCTGCAATATCAGAACATACCTGAAAACCCTATGGGTTCTTTGAGTGTGGTTTTCCGCTTTCCTTTTTTCCCCCTTTGTTTCTTTCCAAAAAACTTTTTTCTAATTAAAAAAATATCCAAGAGGGAGGGGATATGTGTATACATATAGCTGATTCACTTTGCTGTACAGCAGAAACTAACACAACATTGTAAAGCAATTATACTCCAATAAAAACAAAATAAAATAAGTCACTGCTGACCAAAGTAAAAAAATAAATAAATAAATACATGTCCTCTATTGAAAATGTAGAAGAACATAAAACAGATTCAAAACTAGCTATTTCACCATTCTTAATACTTTAACATATTTTGGACTTTATTTCTCTGTATATATTTTTAATAAAATTGGGCTCTTGTTGCATATACAGTACCCCCCTTCCATGTGATACATCATGAACATTTTTATATTATTAAATAATCTTCAAAACATGAGTATAAGGGCTCTATAGTATTGCCTCATGCGGTAATTTACTTAAACTTTCCAATCCCCAATTCTTGGACAACTAGGTTGCTTCCAATGGGAGTCTCACTCTTAGAGGGAGTGTGACAGACAGTGACAAGGGTGGTAGAGGTCTCCAAACCACAACATGCTTAGGAGAGTGGAAAGAACTGGAAAAAAACACAACTTAAGAAGCACATTAAATATGTTTTCAAATATTTCCAGTTCTCCATGATAGATGAGGCATTCAACTTGTTCAGTAATTTCTCCCATGAAAATTCCCACCGTGTGACCATTGCAGGAGGAGGATTTTAGTTCAGTTAAAGGAAGAACTATCTAATGATTAAGGAATAAATAAAAAGAATTAGCTCTCCCAGGAAGTAATGGGTTCTCCTTATCTGAAAATGTTTATGAGGAGAGTTGATGGCCTTTTGGCGGGGATGTTGAGGAGATGATTTAAACTAGATGACACCTAAGAATTGACCAGAAAATGTGAGCTCTGGACAAAACTGCACAATTTGACAACTTCCCTCTAAAGGAAGGTCTGAGTCTTCAGCAATTATCAAGACCCTTGGAACTTTACAAACCAGTTGTATCTAATTACACACGGCTTTGAAAATGTCCTACATCTTTGGTATAGGTGAGAAAACTGAACGCCCAAATAGCTCATCCTTAATTCCTCAGCAGAGAACCTGAACCAGCTAGTTTTCGCCAGTCACAGCTCTCCCTCACTCTGTGAAGGGCTGAGAGTGACAACTTTGAAGCTACTAACCAGATTTATCTTCTTTATTTTTAATTAAAAATTTTACACTATAATTAACAGAATGAGCATGGCAAGTGGAGTAGACCTGCCCAGGAGGGCAATGAAATCAGTGGATGGTGATATACTCGAAAATTGTTTGAGCAAAGGATTAACAGGCAGCTTCACACCTTGTTAGGGGACTTAATGGCTTGGATGTGAGAGCGAGCCCCGTGCCCTTCCAGTGGAATGCACTTTGGGGAGGTCTGTGTTTGGGTTCCCGCAGAAGCAGACCCAGGACAAGGGTTTGAGGGCAACTAGTTTATTTGGGAGGAAGGTCCGAGGAAGGGAGAGCGAGATGGGGAAGGGAAAGCAGCCAGTAAGGGGTGCATTTCAAATAAGTCACTATGGTGAGTGGCTGGAATCCCACTGGGGTATCTGTGAGATGACGCAGAAGATGTGCACCAGAGTTATCCCACTGGATGGGATACCCGGGAAGCTGGGGTATTTATATAGCAACTCCCATCAGTCGTTGGTTGAGGGTTGGTCACGGGGGATGTTAACATCCCAGCTACTCCTACCTTCCCACTGTCTTGGGAAACGCCCTCGGCAAACAGAAGTGGGTACAGGCAGCTGAACCCCACCAAGGACGCAGAGATGACAGAAAGAGGCATAAGGCTGGGTCCAGGCAACGTCTGCCAGAGGGAGGATGCCTTGGAAATATACTAAAGATTAAAATAAACAGAAATGTGCTCAGTGAGAAGTAAAAACCGTATCAGAGGTTCTTAGACAAATATGACAAAAACTTCTTCATAATCAAACCAGGCAAAATGTTTCCCGAAACAGAATAATTTTCAAAGCTTGTTTATTCTGTATATTAAAAGAAAAGACTCAAGGTAGGCTGGTCATCCAGTGTTCTTTCTATTTAAACTGAGAATTTTAATCCTCTGAAAGCTGTAAATCAATATATAAATATGTCATTAGTGTTCATTTAATTCAACAATTCTACCCTGTATCTGTTGAGTGTTAGGAACAAAGGATAATAATGGCCACTTTTATTGTTATTCTATCGTTCTATGATTGAATTTAATCTGAGGAACTCAGTCTCACTGGTAAATGCTCACTATTCCAAATAAATACATTCACCTCTCTTCATCTCAATAGTAATAACATGAAATGAGTCTTGGCCAAGACCCTATTTTAGACCAACTTGAAACTGGGATTCCTTTACCCTGTCCTCTCTGGATATTTGCTCCAGCTCAGTCAGATGGCTGTGCATTGGGCCTGCTATGGCCAAGCCCTGGAGGAAGAGAAACCAGACACAGGTGTTCTCCAGAGGAGCCTGAGGTCAGTAAGGACACAGGTGTGGGGCGTGGCTTGCAGGTGAGGGGTGGGCAGGCAGGGAGGTGGTCGTCTTGGTGCTGTGTGGCCCCCATGCAGCAATGATCACGGGCCCATGTTCACGGTACAGGTCCAAGCCTGGGGTCCTTTCAGGCCTGCAGAATAGAGGGAGACTTCTATTCAAGAACATGCAAGTGTGGGTGAGGCGGCAGCTTTCAGAGCATGGGGGCGGCTGAAGCCGAGCATCTCCTGCTTTGCTCCAAAAGCAGAAGCCTTTGAGGTGCTTTGCTGCTGGAGCTAAGGAGGTGAAGAGATGGCTAGTGGTTCTGTAAAATCCAGAGAGAGCCCTCCCACGGGGGCGAGGGTTTTCTCAGAGGCAAGTAGCTTACCTAGGAGGAGACCCCAGCAAGCACGAGCCGCCTCTCCTGGCCTGCCCGCCATACACGCAGAGTGGGGTCAGGCAGGGTGGCCGTGCTGATCCTCGGAAAGCGGTGAAACCTGAAACTCAGTGAAACTTGAGTGTGACTCCCGGCTGCCTGAGTCTAAGATGTGCAACCTTAGACTCACCTATTAAACCTCTTTGAACTTTAATCTCCTCGTTTGTGAAATGGGCCAAAAAGAGTATCAGGTGTGTTGTGGGGTATCGCTGAGATACCGTGTGTACAGCACCTGGCAGATAATAGATGCTCAATAAAAATCCATTTCCTTCTCAAAAGAGTTGAGATGACACGAAGGCAGCCTGTCCCGATGGAGAAGCAGGGACACGCCTCCAGAAAGCGGTGCAATTGCTCGGGGCACGCCCAGCGAGCTCAGCATTATCAAAAGAGATAAAAGGACACCTCCAGACTAAGCGTAAGATTGTGAGACTAGGAAAAGCAGAGGGCAAAGGTGGAGGTTACCAAAGTCAATCTCAAAGATCTCTTTGAAAAATAAAAGATTGATCTGAAAAAGAGCAGCCAAGCAAACAGAAGGAATAGGGAGAGAGAACCAACTGCCTGCAGCCAGGATAGAAGGAAGGAGGAGGCCCAGAGAGAGAATTTCTGATCTGTTTTTCTCCATCACAGACCTTTGAACTAAAACGATATTCACGGATATTCATCCCCTAGGTGGGTGAGGAATTGTACAACGGTAACTTTTCCAAATGAGGTTTTCTCCAGGCCGGAGAAACGACCTCTCCTGACGCCTAAGTGGTCACAGTGCGGAGCCCAGGCTTCTGCCCTGACGCAGAGAGTCCTGGCCCTTCTCACACTCGGGCCTCCACCTTTTAGCTTGGAAACTGTGGGTCACCCTCTGAGCAGCTCCAAGATCCTGCGCTGAGAATCTGTGCAGGTTCACGTGCTCTTCCTGCAGTTTTTCCACAAATTCTTGAAGGCAGCAAATGCGGAAGGTTGCCTGGACTCCGCTCCCCAGCCTTCTCTCAGCTTCTGCTACGGGGCTCCACAGAACCTCCCCCTAAACGGTGAAGTGTATTTCCCAGCCCTTGACTTTGGGCTGGGCCTTGTGACTTTTCTAAAGCAATAGAATAATACAGAAGTGTCAGTGGGCCAGGTCAGAGGCCATAAGCGGCCTTGTGGGGTCCTGCGCGCCTTCCTAGGCTTCTACCATCACCATTAGAAGAGCAAGCCTGGGCTGGCCTGCAGGGACCTGGGGGGACGATGACAGGCTTGTGGGGAAGTGCTCCCCCAGCTGCCAAAGCCTAGAGCGCGGCCACCCGCAGTCACCTACAGAACGGCAGGAAGAAGCTGAGCAACCTAGCCGAGCCCCCCCAAAATCAGCTGAACCCCAGGCAACCCCCAGCAGCAAGCAGGCACCGCCAAGATCCGCAGAGCTGCCCACCTGCGCCCAGCCTGGGTCACCTCACTCCCGGCCGAACTGCAGACTCATGAGTGATACACACGCTTGCTGTCACACGGCGCTGACACATCATGATGGTTTTGAAGCGGCAACTGTTACAGTCACCCACACTGGACCCTCTTCCGGGTCCTCTGACAGTAATTGAGGCCCATCCCAGCCTAAGCAGAATATAGATTTCTCCGGCCGCACCCCAGACCTACTGAGACAAAACCTCTAGGAATAGAGGCCATCACATGTATTTCTTTGATAACATTCCCAGATTCTGATGATTAACGTCATCATTCATTTCGGCACTTTCCTCACTCGTTCATTCAGTCATTCATTTATTCATTCCACAATGCTATTCCCCTAAAATGTGTGACTCTATCACAACTAGATCACAAGCTCTGTGTAGGGAAGTGAGTAACTTTTTTTTTTTTTAAGAGTAAAGTTAAAATTTACGGTTATTTTTTTTCCTATATACGAAGAATTACAGTACATGTTTATGGGGACGCCTAGTGCAGGGCTCCCCTCTTTTTCACTGAGTTCCACTTACCACAGAAAATCTATCGGGGTGAAGGGGGGCAAAAAAAGTGATGGACCTCAGCTGACACCCCCTCTGCCCCTTTCTTAAAAATGTAAAGATAGATCTCTATTGTCAGCTTGTTTTTTTGCCAAGACTTAGAAAGCTGCTCTTCCATCAGTTCCTGTGTGCTGCACTCACCCATCTTCAACAGTGAGTAACTTTTAAACTTTGTGTCCTTCATGTTTAGCACAGTGCCAAGCAGGCATTTAATAAATATGTGTTAAATTGCATTGCATATTAATTAATCATTCATACTTTGCAAATGAAATCAGGAGCTAAATCGCATGATGGGCCTCTATCAGTGGTGATGGGAAATGCTGGCCTACAGAGCTTCCTCTGACTCCCAGCTGCCAACTATCTCCAGGTGATGCCACCACCCCATTCCCCGTAATGCGTGTTGCCAGTGAGGGGATAGAAGACCCCTGAACTAACTGAGGTCCCCACAGCTGAAGGCCTGGAGAGAATGTGATTCTCATTGTGGATAAACCACCTACACATAACCAAGAGCTCTTTCTTTTCTGTAATGTTTAGAACTCCTCAGGTTGGGGGAGATACAGTTAAGTTCCCAGATGGGAAAAGATGAATTATCCTCTTTGGTTCAGTTCAAAATTTGGAACATCATTTATGCTCCAGGGCTGTTATTTCACCAACAGAAGTTCTTGGAAAAGAAAAAAGCCCACCCCTAAGGACCCACACTTTTCCATTCTTTTGATGGGTTCCTGATTGGTGACCGGCTTTGAAGAGGGGCCTTTGAGCTCCACGTGGCAGACGGCCGCCGTGATGAGAGGGTGGTTGCTGGACATGGGCCAGGCCTCAGCCCTGAGTGACTCAGATGCTATGAAGTATTGATGGCATGCATCACTTCAGGCTTTTAGGCTGATTAATATTTAAATAAGCACATTAATATTGCATATGAAATTGAGGTTTAAACAACCTTTGTGTCTTGTTGAAAGGAGCTGGCATTTTTTGATGTACTCATTAATGCTGGCCAGATCACAGTGAGTACTTGATCACCAGGAGGCTAGACTGAATATTGGGGATAAGAATTTTTTTTCAATCATTTGGACAGACCATCAGTCAAATGACTATGATCTGACTCAAGCCATGTACTAGAGGAATCTGTCCATTTTTACAGGAACGTACTTTGACATAGAAACAGAAGAAAATAGAATCTTGATTAACTGAAAAGAAGCTACTTATTTGGACGTAGACTTACAACTGCAGATGAAAGCAAAGGGGAAAAAAATCTGGTTAATAGATTTTCCCACATCGCTCAGTTGACTAGTTTTCTTCCATTGAACCTAGTCAAAAGTTAAGAGAACTGTATTGAGTTTCTACTGTGCTCAAGATATTGTGCTAGGGGCCTGGACTATAAAGTGTGAAAAATCCGGTCCCTACCCTTGGGAAGCTCAGAGTTCAGTGGGGGAGGCACACAAGTAAGTATGACATGATATCATTACATCATGACATGCCCAGCCCTGTCCTGGAAGGAAAAACACTGCCCACTATGGGAAAACAGCAACAAGAACAAGCAAGTTGGCCCTAAATGTTAGAGGTGGGAAGATACTTAAGTGCATTTAAAGAATGTTTTCTTGGGTCGATACAGCATAGGAACTCATCTAGAAGCTTGATCTATATGATACTGAACAAAGGGTCATTGGATTATAATTGGTTTTTCATCTGTAGCTTTGTTTCTACCAAGAAGCCTAGACTAAAAGTAACCCATTAAAATCATTTTCTTATCCCCAAATGTCAGTGACAGAGTCTCTTCAACTAAATGTAAGTGTCTTAAAGACTAAGGTAATGTCTTCCAATTCTTTTGTTCATGAGAAACTCAACCAAAGGTTTCATTCCCCAAGGAGATCATTAATAGAAATTCTTCTATAAATGAATGACTGAATTTTGGATGGATGGATGCATGCATGCATGCCTGGGGGGATGGATGGATGGAAGGGGGTATGGATGGATGGGGGGATAGATGGATGGATGGATGAGGGATGGATGGATGGATGGGGGATGGATGGATGGATGGGGGGATGGATGGATGGGGGATGGATGGATGGATGGATGGGGGATGGATGGATGGGTGCATGGAAAGATGGATGGATGGGAAGATGGATGGATGGATGGGGGATAGATGGATGGATGGAAGTGGGGATGAATGGATGGGGGATAGATGGATGGATGGATGGATGGATGGATAGGGGATGGATGGAGGGATGGATGGACAGTGGATGGATAGATGGGGGGATAGATGCTAATGAAACTATTAGGATTTGAGAGGTGTTTGTGTCCAGTCCCTCACTCTATACACAGGTGGAAACTGAGGCCCAGGACAAATGTGAATGGCCGGAGGCCACACAGCAGGTTAAAGCAGAGCTAGTCCTGGACTTGGGTCTCCAGCATCTCCTGATCCTGAGGCATGGCTGCACCCACTCACCTCACAGTTCACACCACAGGGTGAAGGCACACATCAGGCCAAACCTGGCCCCAGTGGGGAAGTACCTGTGTGTCCCTCTGCAGGGGCTTCAAGCCCCTCGGCCCCTCTCAGCACAACCTTCCCCTGCCAAGTCCTCTCAACCCACCCTCTGCCACTACTACCCCGCATTCAGCCACCAAAGAGAGCCCTTGGGAGCAGCATCTGCCTCGCCAACCCCTTGAACCTGATTTCCGTGCCCACCCTGGCATTGGTCTGGTTTTGCCTCCAGCTCCCAGCACCTGTTGCTCTTTTGGAGGGTTGCCCTAAGCCTCCTGGAAACTACTCTGCCCCACACGCGTGGAGACCTGATGAGACTGGGAATGTCCACCCTGTCTTGGCACCCGTTAACCCTCGGCTGGCTGTGGGAGCATGAAAGCCTTGTCTCAGGCTGGGAAACCTCTGGGCTGTAACCAGCCCTCCAGGGCCCCCTGCCGGACTCACCTGAAATCACACCCTGGCTTGGCTTCCTCCCTGTTCGGGGCTGCCTCCCTGGCTCCTTCACTGGTTTCCCCTGGGAGCACATCTTTAATAAATCACTTGCCCACAAGTCTTCATCTCAGAGTCTGCACTGGGAATCCTGACCTCCTTACATTTGAGCAATCTGGAGCTTCAGGCAAAACAGAATTTTCCATCCTGTGTGGCCAAGGCAGAGAGAATCTCTGACATAGAAATAAGATTAGCTTCTCAACCACGGTAACCCTGCTGGCTCCCAACCTACGGGAAATTATTTTTCACAAAGCAAGAACCCTTAATTACCAACCGATAATTAAAACCTGAAGCCAAGTGCAGGAAGCAGGGGCTTGGGTCTGAGCAATGCTGCTCACCATTGTCTGCAGGAGGGTGGGGAGGTCTGTACTTTGAATGTCATGCACCACACAGCCCCTCCACACTGAGTGCTGTGCTATGCGGAAGAATAAGATGTATTACAGTGTGTGGGAGATGTTTTCATTAAGCTATGGAAATAGGAGGCTTATGTTTTATAGCTCAAACGTTGCCAATTTTTTAAATAAGAGGTTTAGTGTAAATCTCAGCTATTCAGGGAGCACCAGCTTGAGGAGTCCCATTGAGTCACTGTGAGCAAAAATGCCGTGTTTGATCTTCATGGTCCTCAGTTTCCCCATCTGTAAAACGGGGTGATCATCTTCCCACTTCAGAATCAAAGAAATATGATGACTGGCCATATTACTGATATGAACAGTGGGTTTTCGTTGATCTATCAAAAAATATACATTGAACTCCTCAGAGTGCTAAAGGCATGGATGCCCATCTGGTACTGATCCTGGGCCTCTTCTCCAACATCCCCCACAAAGGCACACACACATGTCCTCTCTTGGACTTGTAGAGAATGTTCCAGAAGCCTCGGCAGGAAGGAGCCAGTCCCTGTGTGGGTGCCAGCGTGATGACCAGGCAGGCACTGAGTCATTTGATACAGTCAGTACCTTGCTGGGATTCTTACCAGGAACCTTACAAACAAGAAATATGTCCTCTGTGAACAAGACCATAGCCTAAGTTCATTAACTCTTCAAAAACTAGTCACTTGCTAGCAATTGCAATGATTCTATCCCACATGATGGTTTGGTTTGGGAGTTTTCACTGTTTCTTGTTTGGTTCTAGCTCACAAATCCATTCCTCCCCACCCCCCGCAACATGGAGAGTTGACTGTTTGTAATGGAGTGTAAGATCCCTCTTTTCTCCCTGCCTTGGTCCTGATACTTTGATCCCTTTGGTCTTGAGCGGCTTCTTTGGAAACGTGGAGGTTCTCTACTCGGCAATTTTTTAGAAGGTGCTATGTGCCTGGTTTTGTGTTTTGCATGTATTATTGCATTTAATCTGCATGTTAAACCAGCGAAGTAGGCACTTTCTCATCCACCTCCCACAGAGAGAAAACTGAAGATCAGAGAGGTTAGTGATCTGCCCTAGCTCACACAGCCAGCGAGGGGTGAAATGTGAAGTTCACCATCTGTCAAGCAACTCTGTTGAACTTAGTCCCCCTCCAGCCTCCCGCAGCTCAGCCAATGGCACCGCCGTGGACCCAGCGACAAAGCCCGGAACGCAAGAGTGGTCCTGGACTCCTCTCTTTACCCCTCTCCTCTCAGCCACCAGATCTGCTAGTCCTAGCCCCGCTCTGCACAAATCTGCTTCTCTGTTTCTGCCACTGGCATCCAGGACCAAGCCGGCATCAACTCCCCCCTGGACCCCATGAAAGCCCCAACTTCCTGCTGCCACTTTTGCCCTCTGCAATGCCATCTCCCCAAAATAACCAGAGAGGAGGACTTCCCTGGTGGTCCAGTGGTTAAGACGCCGTGCTTCCAATGCAGGGGCGTGGGTTCGATCCCTGGTCAGGGAACTATGATCCCACATAGCAGCCGAAAAATAAAAAATAACCAGAGAGTTATTACAGAGGAAAAAAAGGACAAGAGGCCAGGTCACACCCCCAATTAAACCCATCCAGGGGCTCCTTCTGCACCCAGAGTCATACCCCTCCCTCCCTGCGAAGGTCCACGTGTCCTGGCTCTGGCCACCCTTTCAACCTACCTCTTGCTCCCTCAGTGTTTATCAAGCTCTACAATTGCAGGATTTGTCCTAATTCAAGACTTAGAAGGCTCATACGCTGAGTCTGTTTCAACCTCTGGCTTAGTCCCTTCCTAGCTCTTAAAACAGTTTGTAGTTAAGTGTTTGGTTTTCGGGTTTTGTGCCTCCCATTGGAATATCAGCTCCAGGAGCTGACAGGGGTCTTCTTTACCTCATTCACTTCTTCACCCTCAACAAAGCACAATGGCCTTGACCAATATGCATTGGATGACAGTCTGATGAAGAAGTGCTTTCTGTTTCCCTTTCTTTAGCCTGCACCCCCTAATATCTTCTGGTCATGCTTTGTCCTCACAAAACCCCTCTCCCTGGCTTTTTTCGTTCTGCTCTTTTTGTTCTGCTCATAGAAGAAATTATTTATGTGCACCTCCATAAACACTATGAAAGGAAGCCTCTGGTCAGTGCATCAGGAGGATGGTCTGCACAGGAAATGAGCACTTGTTAGTACTTGCCAGCTTCTGGGGAGAACTGCTCTATTTCTTCATAGCCACAACCCAAGGAACAGGAGACCCCCCTCTACCCAGGCTGACTTGTGTCCCTCAAGAGAGGAACTAGAAAAAGCAACAGCCATGGTTGTCTTGATGTTTAACTCATTCATTTGTTTTAGGCAAGTGACAATAGCCATTCGACTTCTCCAAGCATGCGTTTTCAAGCTAAAAAAAATTAACCTAGGTTTTTTATACTCTGTTAAGTATCTAAAAGATTTAGAAAATTGAAAAATAAAAAAGCTGTACATGGACATGTTCTTAGCTGGTAAGCTTTGCTTATCCACTATTCCACCAGGAGAAGGGAATTCCCGACATATGGGACCTCTACTCACAGGGCTCTCCTAAGAAACATGTGGTGTCATGTGTCCTCATGATTAGTATTAAACTCAATGCACCATATATACAAATCCTCCCAAAGGAAAACAAACCTGCCCCGGAAACAAAGCTTGTAATTATAATCACAGATGCTCTTTGTTCCTCACAGGGAATGCTTAAAATATCAATTTAAATGCAAATGAATCTTATCATTCCAAATTAGGCCCATTCCATTGTGTTGAAATTAATATAGAAAATAATTTCGAACACTAAATTATGAGTAATTAATGTTGACACTGTGAAAAAATACACTCATTTCGAAATTCTGGGGAGGGGCAGACTTGTCTGTGTGTGTGCTGTGTATGCTATAAGTAGTGCCTGGCAGGGCTAATTTGCAGGATTGACACAGCAGGAATAAGGGGCGGGAGACACATGGCAATGATACATCTTAGCTATTCTCTGGGTCTAAGGAAACACACTTACATGATATTTAAGAATAAATTATACCGCGTATACTAAAGAGCTGAAGAGTTAAAGGAGAGCTTGAAGAATTAAAATCTTTCCCTTAAATATCAAAATAAAAAGGACCTATGTCTCCTCTATCATCTAATCTAGGAGTTGGCAAATTATGATCCATAGGCTGGCCACCTCTTTGGGTAAATAAACTTTTATTGGAACCCAGCCATGTCCATTTGTTGACTAATTGTCTAGGGCTGCTTTCACGGTACAATGACCAAGTGGGGTAGTTGTAACAGAGACCATCAGACCTGCAAAGCCTGAAATTTTCACTATTTGACTCTTTAAGGAAAAGTCTGCTGAAATCCCCTCATGTAATCTGCTGTGCGTCAAGACATAGGAAAATGGCTTATTTTAGAAACACGCGTCCAGAGAGTTGCAATGCGGGTCCAATCACGGCTGTACCACTTTCTAACTGTGGGGCATCTGACAAGATGCTCTACATGTTGGGGGCATAACATCCTCATTTGTAGGCGGAGAAAGTTGGACTCTTGTCTGCTGGAACCCTAAAATCTTATGAAACTCTCCTCCTTTCCAGTAATATCACTGATTAAGAAACAAAAGCTGAATTAGTTTTCTAAGGAAATGAAATTGTCAAATAGTTTGGATCTACTTAACTTGCTTTTGAGAATGACAGACATAAAGTCAAAGTTACGTGCCTTTTCCACGCATAACGCTCTCTACATTAACCACTGTGGCCGAGTGATTTCAAAGAGTTTTGCATTTGTTTACTGTCTTAGTTTGGATTCCTCCAGAAACCAACCCTGAGGCTTGGATAGTTTATTTGAGAGGTGGTCCCAGGAAGCAAGGGCAAGGGAAGGAGTCCAGACAGGGCATGTTTTAAGTAAGTTAGTGCCGTGGAGCTCAGGTCTGCTGGGAAACCCTGGGCTGTGGGTTAGACCATGAGGGGGAAAGAGTTGGGGTACTAATACACCAACTCTCATCAGTAGTTGATGGAGGGCTGCTATCAGGATGAGGGGAGAGCAATTTCCTCTTCTTCTGGGCTGCCACGGTCATGGGCAGATTGGGCTCCTGAGATACAGAGATGGAAATCTGGCAGAGGAAAGTTGAGTCAAAATCGAAAGACTAAAAGCAAGAGGTCATGAATGGGATACCCAACAACATCTGCTAATTACAAATCTCCAAACTTTCTAATCACACATCCCCATCCATAAAAATTTTTGAGCAGACTTACCAAGTATATTCATAGTTATTTATTCACACAGTGTATGTACTACTGTAATAATGGACTGTGTACATTATAAAACATACTCGAGAAAGACAATTTTAAAGATAAAATAAAAGTAAATATTTTAAAAGTTATAGTACACTCTCATGTTCATGGCAGCATTAGTCACAAGAGCCAAAAGGTAGAAGCAACACGAGTGTCCATCAACAAAAGAATGAATAGACAAAGTGTGACCCATGCATACGATGGAATATCATTCAGCCTATTGCATGCAACACTGTGGATGAAACTTGAGGACATTATGCTAAGTGAAATAAGGCAGTCATGAAAAAGACAAATACTGTATGATTCCCCTTGCTTGAGGTACCTAGAATAGTCAAGTTCATAAAGATGGAAAGTAGAATGGTGGTTGCCAGCAGCTGAGGGAACTGGGGAATGAGGAATTATTGTTTAATAAGTAGGGCATTTCAGTTTTGGAAGATGAAAAGTTCTGAGATTAGTTGCCCAGCAATGTAAATATACTTAACACTGCTGAGCTACACATTTTATAAGGGTTAAGATGATTAATTTTATGCTATGCCTTCTTTACCACAACTGAAAATAAATACATAATTTTAAAAATCAAGCTAAAACAAGGAAGTTGTAATATTTTCGCCCCACACCCCAGTGGATCATCTTACACATCCCCTGGGGTGGGCATGCCCATTTTGAAGACCTTTGCACTCACCAGCCAGTGTGTAGCCCCGTCTAGTGTGATCAGTAAGAGGTTCTGAATAGAAACTCTTTTGGCTAGCTAGATGTGACGATTTCTCTCTTCAAGGGAGATAAAACAGTACAACAGAAATGGCACTGAGAAGGCCCATGCAAACAGGTGGCTCTGGGTCCAGTCCGTCTCTACGACTTAGTTACTGAGACTTGAGGCAAGTTAATCAACCTCTCTGGGTTGTACATTCCTCAAATGTAAAAGAAAGATAGTAATATCTTTTCATTTAGTCATTCAACAACTAGTTATTGAGTGCTATACTTCATAACAAGATCTATGGTTTATTAGTTACCTAATGTAATATTTGGTATATAATATTTGATATGTTAGTTACCTATATTATATTTGCTGCAGAAAAATTACTCCCAAAACTTGGACATACAGTATCTGTGGGTCAGGAATTCTGGAACAACTTGGCTGGATGGTTCTGGTTCAGGGTCTCTCGAGGTGTCGCCAGGGCTGCATCATCTGAAGGCCTGACTGAGGCTGGACCTTCTGCTTCCAAGACGGTGAGCCTTGCTCACTGTGGGAGCCTCTGTGCAAGGTCATGAACGCCTGGAGGCCAGACTCACTGGGGGCCGGGCTGCATGCATTGATGAACAGAGTGGACATGGTCCCTACCCTCAAAAACCTTTTTGCCTAGAAGGGTCTCCAGATAGACTCCAAATAAATAATTACAGAAACAATTGCTTATTTACATCTGCGGTGCTTTGCTGTGATGCAAGAGTACTGGTTCCTGTAAATGTGTTTTTTGTGAAGAACTTGATCTCGTTCGCTGGGTGAGGGAAGATTTCCCTGGAGAAGAGACACTTATGCTGATGCCTTAAGTATGAGGAAGAGTTAGCCAGGTATCTGGCAGCAGAGGGAACAGCTGTGCAAAGGCCTTGAGGCAGAAATATGCTCAGCCCTTTCCAGCATCTGAAGAGAGCTGCTGTGTGTGTTGGGGGTGGGATGGGGTGGACGCAGGAGCCTATCAATATCAATCCAGGGAGAAAACAGCCTGAGCGACACTGGAGATGCAGAAAGAGACCTGACTGTGTGGACTTTGTGGGCCATAAAGATTTTCTACTTCATCCTAGAAGCAAAGGGAAAATTTTTCTTTTGGGTGACAGTGTGGAGTGGGTGTGTGACATGAAATGATATG
Source organism: Balaenoptera acutorostrata (assembly GCF_949987535.1). Taxonomy (NCBI): domain Eukaryota; kingdom Metazoa; phylum Chordata; class Mammalia; order Artiodactyla; family Balaenopteridae; genus Balaenoptera; species Balaenoptera acutorostrata. Next base: position 40,386,701 of record NC_080078.1, read on the forward strand.
CCTGGGTTTGGTATTTTTCAAAGATCTGTCTGCTATGGAGATGGATCGGGGGTGGGCAAGAATGGAAGCAGGGAGACCTCATAGGGGGACTTTTCTAGGAGAAATTATTTTTAAAAGAGCGGTCTTTTTTTTTTTTTTTAAAGAGAAAGCAAAAGAAAATGTAACACTCTGAATTTAGGAGATGCTAACTAAATATTACTTCCCTCTTCCTCTCAAAAAACAAACAGCTCAGGAACATTTAAAATAAGGTGATATCTGCAAACGAAATATTTCTAAATAGTAGGCAAAAATATTGTTAAATAATGCAGGCCTCACTAGGCAGCGTGTAAGCTCAGGGTCCAGAAGGAACCTTGTCCTGGAAACACGGAAGAGGATTCAGTAGCAATCTTAACGCTTTGCTCCACTGTCAGCAGGAACCCGGACCAGCCCACAGAGAGCTCTGAATAGCATTTATGATCCTTAATCAGCAAGCACGCAGCGTTGATCTGGAAATTAATTGGATGCTCAGGTTTTTCACACACCATGGACAGTTAGATATTACAAAGATTTTGACAGGAATATATTTAGTAGCAGCATCACTGATGTTCTGTCACAAGCAGAGACCTATATCCACTTTGGGGCTCATTATATCCTGAGTGACAATGGGTGCTTAGCAAATCTCTTTTGATTATGATGATTAACCACATTGCTCAGTGTCTTTAACAGCTAGTGAGGAATTGGACCAGAGCTGGGGTTTTCTAAATATGATCCACTATACTATTATTTATTTAACCATCTTTACTTAATTGACTCACTCATTTATCGGATTGCTTTTAAGGGTAATTATATGTTTACCACCATAGTGGAAAACCTCACTTGCTATGCAAATAGGATAATCTTTACAAATAGATACAGTCCACCCCAAATCCCCTGTGCACGCCCCAAGAAATGCTGGGCTGGGATGTGCTTGTAGCAAAGGATCTCAGAATGCATAGCCAGGGTCATGGGTTCCCACAGCTGTGTGAGTCTGCAACACACAGCAGGTGATGCAGGGAAAGGATGGAGGAGGAAAAGAGGATGGTTTCTCAGGTGAACAACAGTGAATATCTGCTGCAGCTACAGGGACCACCAGCTAAGAGACAGAGAGAGGCTAATCTTCTGGACTCACCTCCTGGGCCAGGGACCAGGACTCAGTTATCTGGGGAGGGGCAGGGAATGAAATGGGTGGGAGCTCAGTACCATGTTTACTGCTGCTGAAAGATTCCTTTAGCCTTTACTCTATTAAACAATATTTACAGATGTACCTAAAGGTAGGTGTTTTCAGGGGCAAAACCTACATTCAACTTCATACGTTGCTAGTGGGAATGTCAAATGGAACAATCCCTTTGGGAAAAGCCGTGGCAGTCTTACAAAGTTAAACACACACTTACTGTACAACCAGCAATCCCACCCTAAGTATTTACCAAGGGAAAATGAAAACATATGTTCATTAAAAGACATATACAAGAATGTTCATAGCAGCTTTACTCATCTTTGTAAAAACTGGAAATAATTCAAATGCCCACTAACATGTGGAAGGACAAATAAAATTGTAACATCTTCATATAATGGATACTGTTTCACAACCAAAGGAATAAAGCTACTGATGCAAATAAAGTAAGCAAATCTCAAAAATGTTATGTTAGTTAAAGAAGGCAAACACAAGAAGTACATACTCTCTGGTTCCATTTACATCAAGTTCTAAAACAGGCAGAATTAACTTACAGTGATAAAAATCAGAAGAGGGGTTGACCAAGGTGGATGGAGGGCGTGAGAGAACTTTCCAAGGAGGTGAAAATGTTCTACATCTTGATTGCCGTGATGGCTACATGGGGGTGTATGTTGCCAAAACTCATAGAGCTGAACATTTAACATCACATATTTTGCTATAGGTAAAATATACTTCAATTTTTTAAAATACAATTTTTAAAATTACCTATTAGCAAAAGAGCCGATGTAGAAATGAGTTACTACTGAAAATGCCCTGTGAATGTGGGAAGAAGCAGAGGGGAAGTCGCCCATCTCCTGGGAGAGGCGCTTTCTCACTGGCCCTGGGAGAAGACAGGTGCCTGCCCTCCTCCCTCCAATCCCTGGAAGGGGTGTAGTTTAATGATTCTTAAGTCTTAGAACTCCATCACTCTGTATAGAATACTACTCAGCTGTAAAAAAGAACAAAATGTTGCCATTTGCAGCAACATGGATGGATTTGGAGGGCATTTTGCTAAGTGAAATAAGTCAGACAGAGAAAGACAAATACTGTATGATATTTATATGGGGAATCTAAAAAATACAACAAACTGGTGAATAAAAAAAGAAGCAGACTCACAGATGTAGAGAACAAACTAGTGGTTACCAGAGGGAGACAGGGAGGGGTAATATAGGGGTGCGGGAGTAGGAGATACAAACTACTGGGTATAAGATAGCCTAAAGGATGTATTGTACAACACAGGGAATATAGCCAATACTTTGTAGTAACTGTAAATGAAAAGTAACTTTTAAAATTGTATAAAATTTTTGAAAAAATTTTAAAAAGAACTGCATTACTCTTGCTTTTTTCCATATTTGCATTTTTAATATAGCAGGCTTGCTCATCATAAAAAAAGATTCAGACTGTATAACAGTGTAAATAAAATTAAAACTGCAATTTCTCTTCTCTCCCCTCTCCTACTCCTCCTCTACAAAACCTACTCACTTCTCAGTTTTCGTGATGTAGCTGTTTTGTGTGGATCCTTCCAGATTTTCTCCCCCAAAACTGGAATCATACAGTAGATCATATTGTGCAGTCTGCTCTTATGTACCAACATCTTCTCTCCCATAGAATGGATACACCATAATTTGTTTAATTGAACCCCTAAAAATTGTCTTTTTGATTCTCCCCCAATGTTTTGCTATGATAAACTATGGAATGACTATATTGCCTTGAACATAGATCTCTGAATTCTTGTGTGAATATCCCTGTAGAATAAATTCCTAGAAGTAATATTTCTGGGTCAAGGAGTATATGCAATTTTAATTTTGATAAAGCTTATCAAATCATTCTCTGAAAAGCTTGAATTAATTTACAGTCCTCCCAAGAGTATCACTTCTTGTTTTGATCTCAAAGAGAGGGACAATAAACTGAAGAGAATACTGCAATGTTGAAAGACTCTCCAACGCCCTTGAAAAACGAAAGTGACGCAGAGGCCAACACATCCCTATTTTCACTGCTGATCTGAAATTTCCATAATGAGGAAATAAAACACATCATTAAAAAAAAAAAACTCAGTCTATGAGATTAATGAGAGTTGAGAGGTATGACTTGAACATTTGCTGGTTAACAGAGTTATAGAAACACTGTTATGTCAATTACAGTAATTAACCAAAGATGAAGAAGAATCACAGGGACCCTCTTTGCCAGCCAAGTCTCAACCTAAGTGCTGAGTAATGAGCTGCTGGTGGGGACGGGACGGCGAGAACTGGCTAGACTGAGAAAAGGATGCAGCTCTCATCCTCCAAAATGTCTGCTGGGTTCTCAGAAACACAGAATTCCATCCTGCCTCGGCTTCCCAAAAAACCCCCCGCCTCATACAGCTTGCCCTTCAGGAAATAGGACGCTTGCCAACAAACACACCTTGGCTGTATTCCCAAGGTATTTTTCTTCCTTAAGTGGAGTTAAACTCTTTCTGAACCTGAAAGAATATGACCCTGAAGGAAACAGAGCCTGTCACTGAGATGAAATGCACAAACAGGAAAAAAACCCAGAGGCAGTGCTTCAGCATCTTGCCCACCAGGTCAGAGAGAATTCATGACCCACCTAGTAGTCAATTGTGTTGGAAATAGTTCTTTAGAATGGGGGGAAAAAAGATTTGAGAGAAACAGCGGTATATTCCAAAGCTCTAACTAGAAATCATATTGCATACTCCACCAGGATAAGAGCACTTCACTTATTATCGCTTAAAATCACTCTAGTCTGGGAGCCAATTGCTATTTTTTCAATTCACTTTTTATTTACAGAAAGTGAAATTTACTCTTTTTGGTGCACCATTCTATGAGTTTTGACAAATGCATAAAATCATTTAACCACCACCACAACTGATAGACGGAACACCTCCATCACCCCCACCCCTGCAAAATCCCCTTATGCTGCCCCTTTGTGGTCAACCCACTGCAGCCCCACCCTCAGTCCCTGGCAACCACAGATCTGTTTTCTGTCCCTGTAGTTTTGCCTTCTCTAGAGAATCTCATATACAGGGGATCCTACAGTAAAAAAAAAAAAAAAAGTAAAAGTCTTTTGAGTCTGGCTGTTTTCATGCATTTGTGATCCATCCATGCAACTGTGTATATCAGTATTCATTCCTTTTTATTGCTGTGTAGTATTCCATTGTGCGGACGTACCACAATTTGTTTATCCATCCTCCACTTGCAGGACATTTGGATGACTCCCAGTTTGGGCAATTATAAATCAAGTCACCATAGATGTTCACATACAGATTTTTGTGAGAAAATAAGATTTCCTTTATCTTGGGATTGCTGTGTCATATGCTAACCCAACTGCTACTTAATCTCTAGAAAATATAAGTGTCCCAAGAGTGCAAGGAGCCTGGAAACATTTCTGTTGCCTCTGGGGCGAGAATGCTCTTCTCCAGGAATACTGTTCTCACACAGCATGGGTCTGGGGGTAAACGTCCATTCTAGCTGGGATAGGGAACTCAGGGTGTGAACTCTGATGCCTTCAGTCCAGTGAGTTCAGAAAATCACTTGCCCGTTTTTGTTTTAGGCCCTAAGTCAAGCTAAACCAAGACACTTCCATTTCCTTTCTTTTTCCCATCAACTTTTGTATCTTAAAAGTCTCATTAAGATTTACACACAAATAGATATTGGGATTTTTAACTGAATGAAATAAATTTCAGTAGAAGTCTGATCATTTTTCCATTTGAATTTTTTAAATATATGCAGTCCCCAAATTTGAACATTAAATGTGAATTTGTGATTATATTCCCAGAAAGCTAAAAAATGTCTAAATCTCCATAATTATACATTCCCTATTATGTCTCAACTCAAACATAAATTTTGATGATTTGTCTTCAAAAAGATAAATATTTTAAATGTTTCCTCTTTTCTATCACAGTTGAACACCGCTGAGTTAAATCCAGTGACTGTTAGATTGAGGCTAAAAGTTCGCTGTTTGTAGCACAGCTAATGATTTCTATCTTGCTTCAATTGAATTAAGTTTATGAGACCTCTATTTTTATCTCTAATATCAGCTTATTTTATTTTTCCATTTTCCACTTGTTTTTCTAAAATAATAAGGGCAAAATGCAATTAAAATATGCAAATAATGCTGCTGACAACACCACCATTGCTAAATGTGGTATAAATAAAGTGGTATGAGGCTGGTGCATATAAAAGGAGGCCTGGGAATATCAATATTTAATGTACAAAAATACAAGTAATGAAAAGGTGAATATTTAAAGGTTTGGAAACCCTTGGAAACATACTTGTGCTGTTTTGCCCAATTCCAAAAACAAACGACCTTATTTTAATAATTTTGTAATTCTGTAAGGTACAGAAAATGAGTACACTCCACCTGATTAGTCCCATAACATCAAATGATACTGGAGTCCACAAAATAATTTAGACAATTCTTATCACTAGTTCATTCACTCATTCAACGTGTAATGAAAGTCTGCTCTGTGCACTGTGGCATCAAAAGACCCACTCCACACTCTTGAACTGCTTACTGTGAACAGTAGGGGATGGAAGTGAGGTGAGGGCTGTGAAGGGACATCTACCCACAGCAGGGTGTCACCCGAAAAGAGGTGACATCTGAGCTGACTCAAGTGAGCCCAACTGAGGGAGGAGAGAGTTCCAGACAGACGCCACGGCATGGAGTTCAGACAGGGCTGGATGGAGCTGCATGCCGGGGAGGGGGGAAGATAACAGTAGAGCCGCATGTTAGCTCCTAGGGCTGCTGTAACACACACCACAAACTGGGAGGCTTAAGACAACAGAAGCGGGTTCTCTCACAGTTCTGGAGGCCAGAGAACAAAATCAAGGTATCAGCAGGGCTGGTCCTTTGGAGACTGTGAAGGAGAGTCTGCTCCCTGCTTCTCCTAGTTTCTGGTGGTTGTGGGCAGCCCTTGGTGTCCTTGGCTTAGAGACCCATCACTCCAATCTCTGTGTCCATCTACACCTGTCCCTCTCCTCCGTGTGTGTCTTTGTGTCTCAGTCTCTTCATATGACTTTCTTATCAGGACACAAGTCATGGGACTTAGGATCCACCCTAATCTAGCAGGACTTCATTTCCAAATAAAGTCACCTTCACGTGGGGTGTGGGCGTTAGGTTTTCCACACCCGAGTTATGACTTCAACGTACCTTTTTGGGAGACGCATTTAGCTCACAAGAAGAAGGGTTCTGCAAACCACAGCCCACCCACCCACCACCTTTTTGCTGCTGTTGTTTGTAAATAAGGTTTATAGGGACACAGCCACGCCCATCTGTTTACATGTCACTGAGGGCGGCTCTCCCACTTCAAAGGCAGAGGTGGGTCCTTGGGACAGAGACCACAAGGCCTAAAACACTTACCGTCTGGTCCTTCTAGGAGAAGGTTGGTGACCCCTGAGCTAGAGAGAAACTGGTAAAAGGCTGATCATGAACTGCCTTGGGAGTGAAGCTAAGAACTCAGAACTTGACTCCGAAAACTCTGGGGGATGCAGCCCGGTGTTGAGAGAAAGCGTGCGAAATGGGATGGAGAAGTGGCAATAAGAAAGCGGAGTGGGTGAGGAATTTGCAGGCCCTGATGAAACATCTCGGTGATTAGAGAAGGAGAGAAGTTGGGGAACAGGCAGTGGAGGGCGGAGAATGAAATGGGGAATTTTGTGATTTCGACAGAGTCACTGTTCTGGGTTATGAGAAGATGAAGGAAGATGCTGGGATGAAATTGAAGGGGAATGTTGGAGTGGCGGGGAGAGGGCCAGGGGGCCAGATGAGCGTCGTCATGGTTCTTAGAAATGCCGGGAACAGCGATGGTGGCGAGGAACACCGTGAGTCAAGGGCACGTTGTCCCCAAAAGGTCTAGAGCAGAGTATTTTTCTTCCTGAGAGACTAGTGTCCATAATTCAACTGCTGCAACCCCCGTGCACAGATTGTGTGATCAATGTGGATTCTGCTGTTCGATCCTTGTAGCAACTTAATAAGGTATGTGCACAGCCTCGGAGTGAAGGCTGTAATCACTTTTCCATAGGTTATGAATTATGAAGTTGGCTTCCCATCACAAATGCTGTCAAAGTTTTTTGGCTTCAAAACCAATTAAAATGATGAATAGCTGTGAAAGGAACCAGAAGTGCATTTAATCTTTCTCCAGAACAGTGGGGGATCAGTCCTTTTTTTGTGTCACATTTCACATGGGCTGGGAACATAAAATTGGTCTTGTTCAAAGGTAAGATTCAAACAACTTCTTCGTGAAAGGGAACTGATTCACTTCGCTTTTTTCCAGCCATAAACACTGAGATATTTACGTGCCTCCTCATCCTCTTTGCTTATCTCCCAAGGTCACAGCACTCTCTTTCCATCTTCTCCTCTTAGCAAGGTTATCCTAAAAAGAATCACCAAAGCAGAGATTAGCTCTTTGAAGCAAAAAGGGACAAGCGAGAAGGGTGCTGACAAGATTTTGAGTTTGATTTATTACTGATTTGAAACTGCATAACAATCCAAAGCCTTGGGGTCCCCACTCCCCGTCTCTCTGCCATTTACTATATCTTAGGTCTTAATGCTCCCACTCAGTTCCAAGGGCGTTGGGACAACCAAAGTGATCAGTCTCATAATTTTTTTTCTTTGCTTTTTATCATAGGAAAGAGCTGTAGATGCCATGCACTACAGAAAGGAGAGAATGAGTCTGAATCAGAAGTCCTAATTTTTAATACTAACTCAACCACTTCTAGCTGAAAACCTTGAGCAAATTACATAACCTCCCTGAGCCTCAGTTTTCATATCTATAAAATGGAGGTTACAATTCTCAATTCTCAAAACTGTTGTGAGACAAAAACAAGGCCCTACTACAGAGCACAGGGAACTATGTTCAATATCTTGTGATAAACCATAATGGAAAAGAATATGTATATATGTATAACTAAGTCACTTTGCTGTACAGCAGAAATTAACACAACACTATAAATCAACTATACTTCAGTAATTTTTTTTTAATTTTGAAAAGGAAAAGAAAAACTGTTGTGAGGCTCAACTGAGTTCAGTTTGTGTTGAATTATACACACACTTAGTTTATACATAAAACTGACATGTGTATGTGTAATAGCAACAGACTCCTGTGTGATACAGTTATTATTCACAGAGCTATGCCTTTGACAGAAGGAAAACATTGTGTAAATGTGTTTAAGACAAAGTCTCCAATAAATAATATTTGGACAGAACAACTCCTTCGAAGAGGTGACTCAGCTATCAGTGAACTCATCTTTGCTATTTTTAGGGCTGGAAAAAAGAGAAGCAGGTGATGCTGAAGTTGTATAATCGGTCACACCGGGAGGGTACTCAAAGGTAGTGGCCTTGACCTCAGCAGCCATTCCAAGGCAAGCAGAGCCTTCAAAGAGGAAGCAGAGGAGCAGCCTTGAGCATCTCTGCAGCATCGTAGGGCCCCCAGTCACAGGAGACGGAAACACAAATTGACTTGTACCTGGCCCCCTTGACAGCGCAAATTTAGACCCCAGAACTGTGTCTCTCTCTCCTCGTGCTGATTTACAGGGTTGCTATCGCAGGGCCTTGACAGCACACTCAGTCTTTGTGGAACTGCGCGAATCAGGCTCGAACTGCCTTTAGCCAGTCGCTCCCGACCCCTGCAATCTCCCACCCGGGGAGGTCCGTAAGAGCAGCTACTTGAGCCCATTTGTTGGCTGCCCCCCTTCTGTCCGGGGCCCCGGAGCGCGATCGCTCTCCTTACCATCTTATTACATCATTAAGGCTAAATTCAACTGCCTTTCTTAAACCCCCATCTTTCTTCTCCTCTGCTGGAGTGGTGGGCACTGAACTGATGAAGGTTCCCAGCACTGCCCAGAGCTGCTTTTATGCAACTTGCTCAAGTTCACCTTTGTCACTGTGGGGGGCACAGAGAGACCTCAGCAGTAAAGGCTGTGGAAGAATCCAGCAGGGCTGGCCCAGAGCTGGGGGGACTGGCCAGTTCTAGGGTACTTGCCTGAGTGGAACCGGTCAGGAGCTTGGATTGGCTCCAAGTTGAATCCATAAGCAGATTCGGACTGTGAGGCCAAGCAAAGACCGAGCACAGAATCTCAGCACCCCTGCGGTTACCTGGGTGCACCCTCATTTTTACCAAATCCAAATTAGATCTTGCTATACTGTTCACTTTAGCTTGTCTGTACCATTTGTTAGGATCCAGGAAACATATCATTTCTTTTCAGGAATAGAGGCAAGGCATAGAAATAGGTATGCATCGTAATATAAACACATTGTTTAATGTTTTAACTCCTACTGCTGTTAAAACAGCTTGGCATTTAGTTTGATTATAATTGCGTCTATTTTTGAAGTTTTGACAGAAACTTTATTTTAAGCAGCAGGAGGCAAAAATAATTCAAACTTTAATATTCATCAAAATTTATCTAACAGCAGGAGACCATTCACTCTGAATTTTACTCTCCTTTCTTGCAGAATCAACTCCCCACTGCCCCAAGAGCCCTCACCTGCCAGGAGCACAGGGAATCCAGTCATATTGTGCATAATAGCCACACTTTATCTTGCTTTCTTTTGCTTTCTTTGGTTCATCAGGCCTTCCCTTCCCAACCAAAGGAATTCATTGCAACAGCTCTGTTCTTAGAACTGAACTTCTCCATAGAAAGAACTTCAGCCTAAGAGATACCAAGAAGTTCCTGATGCTCCCAAAATACCACCCTTCAATCTCTGCTATTAGAGATTGAGAACTATAGCTTTTTCCAATGTCCATGCTCTTCTGTTATAGCGAATAATACTGGGAAGGGCAGTGTACTGAACTTATCCATGCTAAAGTATGAATGGCTTCTCAAATTCAATTTCTTTCTGTTATAGAATTTAGGTAGAAGAGGGAGGAAGGAAAGTAGGAGATTAAGGGGAAGTGAACGGGCCAAAGGCAAACATGCACTCGTTTTATAAATAAAAGAATCAGTGTGCACACATGAATTCCCTGGAGATCCTGCTAAAACGCAGATTCAGATTCTGCCAGTCTCAGGTGCAGCCTGAAGTCCTGCAATTCTAACAAGTTCTCCGGTGATGTCAGTACTTCTGGTCCACAGACCAGACACTAAGCAGCAGGGGGACCGGAACTTGAGCAGTGAACAGAGATGTCAGCTCAGTGGTTCTCAACCTTGTCTCATCAGAACCACCTGAAGAGTTTTTGTGTCCTTTTTTAAACTACTGATGCCCAAGCCCCACCCCAGATGAATTAAATCAAAATCTAGGGGTCACTCAAGTATTCATATTTCTAAAAGCTCCCCAGGTTATTCTATTGAGCAGCCTGAGCTGAGAACCACCGTTAGCCAATAAATTCATTGGAACCTCAGGTGTCAGTCCCTGGCTGATGTATTAGCTCGTGAGGGCTAAAGGCAAGATACCCCAGCCAAGGACATCTTCTTCTCCAACGGGAACTTGCTATTGCACAATGTTTGGTAAATAGTTGGTACTCAATAAATATGTGTTCCATGAAAAAGTAAATGATCGGCCGAATGCATGAATGATTGAACACCTTCGAAGGCCAACAGTCTACAGACTGTCAAGGATTGAATTCACAATGTTGAAATGACAGCTGACAGGGCTGAAATTTGAAGACAGAAAGTTTTTTCCATTACTCTTACAAATCCCCCAAATAGACACTCAATTCTCGAGCCACTGTTAAGGGTGGATCTGCTGGTAACTAGAGGAGTCAAAGCCACAAACATCACCATCTCTTTATTCCAGTGTTTTCCCGTCATCCACCAGTTATAACACACTTCCACAATTTTTGCTATCGGTGCTATTACTTACCTAGCATGTTTCCTTCAATTGACTCACTTTTTTCACATAGATGGATGCATTTTAAAGGGAAACTATAAATCACTGTTTCAAATAGAAAAACAACCAATATCCCTCAACATATATAGAAGTACCTGTCAAAATAAATACAATGAAAGCAACTCAAGCTGGATGTTGCTGCCTGCCAACGCTTGCCCCTGTCAGATAAGAAGATGGATTTGCGAGGAATAGGGAGGAATTAAAGACACGGGCGCACTTAATGGAGGCTTGTTGTTGGCATAATAAGAAGGATCGGAGGGGTGCTTTGCAAGGAGTCACAGTCAAGTTCTACGATGCCAGGTATTGAAGGCACCACGTGCAAGCACCTCAGGGAACACCATTCCCAGCCAATGAAGTTCAAGTTGTACCCAGAAACCCAAGGTTCACCAACTAGTGCAGATGGGGCTATGGTACAAAAAAGGAAGTATTTCCTAGATCTCAGTTTCTGGGGAATCCAGTCATCCATGTGATCTGTCTGTAAACAGGGTGATGTTTGTTTTCCTACTTCTAAGAGGAAAAGCATCATCAACAGAGAAAATCAGAACAGGTTGAACCTGGCTGTCAAAAACAGGGGAATTAGCTTTCTCTTTGGAGGCATATTTGTTGGTTTAAGCCTTGGATAAAAAAAAGTCACTAAATAAAACCATGCTGTTATCAAATGAATGGATCAGACAAAGTAAGAGATGAGCTTCCCGGCTCTTTAGTGAGGTGTGTCCCAGGGTTGGGAGGTAAATTCTTAATTCAGTTTATATGCTTGGATTTGGACAGAATGGCCCATTGATATTTCAGGGAATAAACCCACTGAATTATTCTCTTTTATTTGCTGACTGTTTTTCTTTTAAACAACACACGCTGAATGTGACATTGTGATTCTAATGCAGAGGCAAGACTGAGGAGTTAGGGGAGAGGCCTCCGGGACCAGACTGCCTGGTCTAAGTCCCTGCTGTGCCCCCTTTTTATATCTGTGTGACCTCAGGGGAAATAGTCAACCTCTCTGTGCCTCACTCAGTCTCCTTGCTCCCAGAATGAGAGTGATAATAAGAGTCCTACCACATAAGGACATCGCAGGGAGGAGCAAATGCAGACGAAGCATCTAAAAGAGCCCCTTGCACAAAATAAACGCTCAATATGTCTTACCTGTTGTTATTATTATGCCAGAAAAATACACAAAACAAAAGGCAATGCAATGAAATCTGTCTTCCTTCCACCCCAGGCCCTGGGCCTCTCCCTAGACACAAAGCAGTATAAAAAGGCTCTTGTGTATCTTTCCAGAAATACTTTATGCATTTACCATCAAGTGTATCCTTCTCTTCTATGCTAATGGGGGCTCACCATGCACTCTGTTTTACACGTTGTCTTTTTTACTTAATATTTCTTGGGAAGGAGTACATTGCAGGCCACGTACCTTGTTCTTTGCTGGGACTGCAGTTTTGCATTGTGTGACTGCACCATCATTGACTTACGTCATCCCCCACGTGGGACACAAGCCGTTTCTGGTCTTTCACTTTTACAATCATGCTGCTGTGAACACATTTAAACACAAATCTTTCATATACGTACAAGTATACCTTTAGGAGAGATTCTTACAGGTGGGATCGCTTGGTCGAAGAGTCTGTGCATCTTTTATTCTGATAGATATTGCCAAATTTCTCTTTGAAGAGATTACACCAATTTGCACACCACCTACCTATGTACACAAGTACGTCTTTCTTTTCATACTCAGGATAATATTTTAAATTCATGAAACAAAATGCATAGGATAACCAAGGAAAAGCAATTATATTGAAACAGTTATCAAAAGACTAAAAATACGCTTTTGCGAAACAGTAGTATGTATCCCTCTTTATAAATGCACTAAATAACGAAATCTAGTGCCAGGTAGGAGTGAGTAGAAAAGATATCTCAGCAAATCTGTAATAGTTGTAACGTGGTATGAAAGTACATATTGGCGACAAGCTCTCAGGCACTGCTAGTAATATTGTGACCTGTAGTTCACATCCATAATTGAAGGAAACGCTAAATTTGAGTTGTCAGCTGGTGAGAAAAAAAGATGTAAATTTTTTCCAAACAAGTGTTGGACCCTGTCTCAGAGTCAGCACTTGGAGATTAACCACAGTGAGTGGCAGCTTCTCCTCCATGCATCAGTTCAGCCCCAGGAATTCACGCTTTTAGGGCAGCTATTAAAATTCATGAGTGGGAACTGGCCTCAATCTAGCCTGAGACAGGCTTCGTTGGCCTTCCAAAGCAGTAAGACGGGCTAAGAAGACGTGAGCAGGCAGAGATAGCTCTAAAGCCATCCAGAGGGGCTGCCTTGACCGTGTCTTAGAGACAGTAACTGCCCCACTTCTGCCTTCAATGTACCTGCTCTCCTACCCGCACAGGGTTTTGGAGAATATTAAATAAAATAAGAGAACGTAACCTGCTTTGAAAAACTTAAAGGCACTCTATTAACTTAGGGCACTGTGTTAACCATTAGGAATTTACATTATTATTATTATTACCTCCTGTTATGTTTAGTTCTTAGAACCTCCCTCAGATCGGCTGATAAGAGTGACATTACGGCCAAAGGATGGAGCCGCTCAGCTTTGGAAACTAAAAAGCATAGCGGTCCAGGACGTGGCTTAGGCTTGGTGGTACCTGCCCGGCCTGGCTATTACGCTCCTCTTACCCAGACAGTAATCCAGTGACTAGCGAAGTTGCTGGAATGTCTAGGAGCAAGAAAGAGGTGATGGTAAGGGGTGTCAAATCCACAGAGAACACTCCGTCCCTGGAAAAACACATGACTCTGGAAATCTTAGGAGTATAGAAGAAAGATTTCAAACAATTTTCTGACTATGCATCTTTTTTTGGTGTGTGTGTGCTGGAGAAATGTTAAATTTCATTAAGTTTTATAGCCAGACTTAAGATAGACATAAATCCCTTTAATGCTGGTTTTAGTCAAAAATGAGCTGAACATGATCATTAAACCAGTGCATGTGGGAGAATTATTTGAGGAAAATCCAAATAGGCACAGTCGGGAAATTTCTGCCATGACCATGTTAAATGCAAGTAGGTGCAAAGCAAAATTCTTTCGGCTCTAGTGGACTGGACCCTTTTGCTGCTCAGTTTCCATACAGAGGAGCTTTGTTCTGGGGCAATATGGTTGCAGCCTGAGAGTCTATCTGGGGAAGCTCATTCCTGCTTCATTAATCCGTGAGCACAGTGCAATTTCAGCTAATACCGTTACACAGCTCCTAGCTGGGTTATTTGATTAAATGCCTTTAGGAAAAGTAGCAAGTTGGAATAAAGGGACATATGCAATGTACTTTCTTGTTCTGAGTGCCTATAGCTGCGGAATTACATTGCCAACGTATCCTATGCCATACTCTACCCATAGTCACAAACTCCTATTGCCTGAGATATTATGTGAGTCTGGTATTACCTGACATCTCACAGGGGCCACATTGTCTCCCTGGTTCAATTTCTCTGCGGTCTGAGCTTGTACACGGCTGTAACTAGGAGACGCATTTCTTGCCGTGGCTCATAGACATGCTAGTACTTAAGTGCCTTCTTGTGAAATTGAAAAAAGTGCCCCTTTCCGGTGGGTGAATTGCAAAACAGCACTTTCTTCTGGGCAAATGGATTAGAAAATGTGCCCCCTTCTGGGCAGACAAATGAGAAAAAGGTGACTCCTCCGGGCAGGCGGACCGATTAGTTTTTCAAGCCGCTCCGCAGGGCACAGGCTTGCGAGTCCAGTGCAGCCCCTCATTGCTCCCCTTGGGCGTGGCTGCTTGTGAAGGCATGACCTGCACGGCTGTGCAAGGCAGCCCTGATTAAAGATGCCACTTGCCTCCTAGAGGGGGGGGATAGGGAGGGTGGGCGGGAGACGCAAGAGGGAGGAGATATGGGGATATATGTATACATATAGCTGATTCACTCTGTTATAGAGCAGAAACTAACACACCATTGTAAGGCAGTTATACTCCAATAAAGATGTTAAGAAATAAAAAAAAAGATGCCACTTGCCTAATTTTATAGTCAGACCACAGAGTTTGCTCCTTAGTGCTCTAAAAAATTCAATCACACCAACGGACCTTTATATTAAATACATTGGTCTATTACGAGAGCCTGGTATTGTCAGAATGTCGAAGCAACATCAGGTTTAAAAATGAAAGATGGGTGAACCCTTGTGTAGCAGACACCACGTGTGCCCATATCACCTGGGCACATGCTGTTTACTGCAAACACCTGCCAAGGGTGATGTTCTGACCGTGGGCACAGACAGGATAATTGTAGATGGAAAGACAGATGAACTAGAGGGTAGGTGCCCCTAGGACTAGCCTTCAACCCACGATGGGCAGAGGGGCGGTGGGGACGATGGTGGGGCTTCCCCGCCATCCCAGCGGGATGCCCTCACGGCCTCCACAAGCGCCCCAGTGGGCTGAGCCCCCATTTCTGGCCACAGGAACACCCGATAACCTACTTTTGATTGGTGTGAGGCCCAGGACAGGTAAACTTCAGACTCTTAGCAACATAGTGAGGTTAGTTTGTATCAGATTCCTTTTTGGCAGCTGCAGCTCACCTAGAGAGAAAGGGCCATGGGACAGGTATGTCTCAGGGCAAAGGAGCCTCCCAGGAAGGCAGGACTGGGTGAGGTGCTGTAGCGCAAGCCTCAGACTATCAGCAGGCAGCCTGGGCGCCCAAAGGCCTAGGATGCCAGTCAAGCGTTGATGAACACTTTCTATAAAATATGGTAAATATTTTAAGATTGGTAGGCTTCTGCCACAACTACTTAAGTCTGCTGTTACATTGTGAAAGCACTAGGCAACCCATAAACAAATGCACATGACTATGTTCCAATAAAACCTTATTTACAAAAACAAGTGGTGGGCCAGATTTGGCCTTTGGGTCATATTTTGTGACTCTTGCCGTAGGTGATCAAAGAAAGTAGAGGACACAAAAGCAGAAGAAAGAGGTGAGACATCGTCCGCAGTGTGCTTGCTGGCCCACATCCCTTCCTTCCTTTTATCCTCACAACAACCAACCAGTTACTTTTTCATCGTCTGCATTTTAAAGATGAGGAAAACCTCAGTTTCCAGAAAACAAGAATATTGCCAAGACCAAATAGCCTGGGTTCAAAACCAGATCTGTCTGATTTAATGCCTCTCTTCCTTCCCCTACTTCAAGCTGACACCTGCAGATACATCTGTCTTGGGCTACCCAGCAAGGAAAGTCCACTTGTCCCAGAGGCAGTAAATTCCAGATTTGGGGGTTAAGGGTGGCAGTGCTAGAGTTGAGTTCAGTCTCAAGGGGCTCAGAAGCGCCTCTGAAAATGTTAAAGCAACAAACATGATTGCCACTGGGTCCACCACCAGCTTCCAAGGTGAGACCAGCCATAGCATCAGACAGGTGCCATTTGTCAGCCTGTGCCTTTGATGACAGCATCTCAGATATAACGGAGTCAGAAGATTTCATGAAAATAAGTAAGTCCCTTGTCCTTACTTAGCCTAGTGTGCGGGCAGGCCATCTGATGGGAAAGTGCGCAGCGCAAACAACAGCCAAAAGCGTAGTTATTAAACTTCTTTGCTGAGAGTTAATCTAGCCTTGCTTTCTGACTATGCATTCAAGTGTTCAGACACTAAGCCTTAGAAATACTAATTGCTAGAGGGATTTTTTTTTGCCTGCACTCAACTCTTAAAGAGAAAATGAGCCATTATCAGAAGTTTCTTCTAGAAATAACTTCCAGGGATGCCCTGAGGTCAGTTTGGATTCAGCCCAATCTTTCTACTTACTCCACAATGGTACAATGATAATTCAAGTTCTTAATGGTGACTCTGAATCATCCTGATACTGAATCATCAATGATTAAATTATGTTCACTAAGCAGCTAGTATTTTCTAAAAGAAAATAGACTAATGCATTTTGGGACGAAGTTACAGAATTCAAACCAAAACAAACCTCTGGCTTAGCCTAGGATACCAGAGCATTAAATCTACAGAGACTCCACTTCCTCCCACATGTCTACGTTAATGGATATTTTAGAAAATTCCAGTATAATCCAAGACCAGTTTAATTTATTCCTGTACACAAACCGTTTTATGGAAGACGACATTGTAATTCAGATCAATAAATGACTCGTCGGTTTGGGCTATAAAAGTATAAACAGAACCCTTGCAAAAAATTGCTCATTCTTCTTTCTTGCTGTAAGCCATTTGATTTTTTGCCAGGAAATATACAACCAAAGAAGAACACCTGTTTGCCTTCCATAATACTCAGCCTCAGCCTAGACTATTACACAAGGAATTAGCATTAGTCATCAAATTAATTGTAAAGACAACAAATTAGAATTCCTAAGTCCTCACCCATCTTAACATTGAGGTGAATTTGACCGCAGACAACACATGGTCTTTCTTCTTGCTGTAAAAGTGGTCTCAGAGTCCCGTGGATTCTCAGGAACAAATTCTGCTGTCTGAACTCTCCAGTTCCCCCCTCTGCCCCCACCCACCTCGCGGCAAGCCATTTTCTCCAGAACCAGAAATCAGAGCCAAAGACCTCAGCCCAGACCGCAGGTGACAGTTGTGAACAAGAAAGGTGAGCCAGAGCAGAAAGCTGGTGAAATAGGTCAATTGCTTAGGCAGCAAACACAAAGGTGCAGAAAATTCTGATTTTATTTTTCTCTACTGGAATTTAATTTCTCTCCAACAACCTACTGGCACTGATGGTAGAAATTTGACCTTGGCCAACACAGGTTTTGCTCCCACCCTCCTGCCTCCACCCTCAAGTTGCAAAGGAGTAGCACAGCATCAAGAAGAGGGGCCGGGCTCCCGGAGCTCACGTCTCATTATCTGTCCACCGTGGAAACTACTGCTGCATCCCCACCCCACAGGCCTCGGTCATCACTTCACGCAGATCCTGCCTGAACCCTGGATCCTCACTGTCGTGACCGTTGGACTTCCTAGGGCAGCTGGTTCTCTCTGTCATGTTCTCACTAATCTCAGCCTCCCACACAATATTCTGCTGCTTCCTGTTCTGCAGTGAGCGTCACAGGAACACGGAATGGGGCGTCCCGAGTCCCTCAGCTAAGACACCTCAAGGAGCTACCTCTGGTCCTCAGCTCCATGCCCCTGTCCTAGGATGAGTCCCAGACCTCTCTGAGGTTGGACATCCCAACACATCCCCTTCCCACTCCAAGAACACAGCTCAGAAGAGAGAGGTAGCACTCAGGGCTCCCTCTGAGGGCCCTACAAGTGCTACTCAATGAATTTTCTATTCAATTCACCTTAGACTGGGCCATTTTCATTTCTTCTACAGAGAAACAAACCAGGCCTAGCAAATAGTCTTCCAGATCCATCGCTTAACTTTCAACCTCAGCTTTGAAACCCCAAAGAAAAACTATTAACTTGTGTTCCTCTTAATATTCCAACCCCACCAGCTCTACCTAAGCATGCTCTTGTCTCAAAAATTCAGGGAAGATTGGGGTAATTGAACATACTTAGGGAAGACGAATAAGTTACTTTCAAAATAGTATCCCTCAAAAGAAGTGAGATCCAAATACCTCAAGAAACATCAAGAAAAAAAAATATGCCAAATCTGAGAGGGTCTCCCAAAGACTGGGATTATAGCCCAGATAGAGAATTAAACTTTTAAAGGTGAATGAAGGTAGTTTGGGATCTAAGTGGGGGAGGAGCAGACCTGGGTATTTGCCAGTAATTATGGCCAGTGGAGACAGGAACACATCCTCTCTAAAGACTGGGACTTGAAGGAAGACCTAGATTCTAGAACACAGGATAGCCATGTTCAAAGCCCAAGATAAGTGACTGGTCCAAATTTTGAATAGAAAGGTGGGGGAGGGAAAAATGAGGAATTGTTTTTCAATGGGTATGAAGTTTCTGTTATGCAAATGAATAAGTTCTAGACCTCTGCCGTGTGACAGTCAACAATACGGTATTATACACTGTAAAATATGTTCAGAGGATAGATCTCGTTAAATGTTCTTACCAAAAAAAAAAAAGAAGAACACACAGACACAAAAGAACACAAGGAAATTTTGAAGGTGGTGGGTATGTTTAGTACCTTGGTTATGGTGATGGCATCATGAGTGTACACATATCAAGATGTAGACATTAAATGTGTGGAATTTTTTGTATAAGAATTATACCTCAATAAAGCTAAAAACTTTTAAGTTAAAAAAATTTTAAACAAATTTCAAGGTGAATTCTGCCCCAAGCACATTTTAAAAAATAAATTAGTATTACAATTCTGGTCATTCCAGCTACTGATGGCCCTTTGTCATCCAACAAATGGAAACACAAACTCATGGAACTAGTCAATTTGCTCTTAAAACCATTATGCCACTAATACATTAAGTTTACAAAGTAAAGTGTTTTGACTCATAAAAGAGCGCAATTCTCTAAAATGTCTCAGGGCCCATGGAATTGAGAAATTTCCCAGCTGGAATATGTGTCTAACCCAGTGTTTCCCAGCCCAGTGTATACTGCGGACCAGGAAACCATCCAGGGTCTTGGCCGCACACCTCAGAAACAAAGGAGGGAGGATGGGATGAGGAGAGAGGAGCTTCACGGAGCTCAGCATCCCTGGGCAACTGACAGGCAGAGAGGAAGGAAGGGATTAGCCAACAGATGGTGGGGGACCATCTCCCGTCATGGACCAAAATAAAAGGCTGACCAGCTGAAGACCTAAATGGACAAAATTAAAGCATGAAATCATTTTAAGTGAATAGGTAGTTGATTTCCGTGGGGAAAGACTCTCAATGGGAAAATTGGAGGTATTGGACTGAATAGAATTTAAACTTCTCATTGTATCTTGTAGTGTTAAGAGGACTCCTGTTTGCAATCAACTATTTTGTGTGGGATTGATGTCTGTCCCCCCAACCAGGCTGTAATTTACATGTGGGCAGGGATGTCACCATTGTATTCCCATACTTGGGAAAGTCCCTGGCATATATTAGACTCAATGATATTTGTTGAGTGAATAAATGAGGTTGATATCATGGCCAGTATTCGGGGCTTGGGTTTAACACCTGTAAATGTAAAGGAGACAAGCCTCTGTCAGCCTGAAGCAGGGAGCTGGAGTGAGCTCTGCATAAAGCAAGAAAACTCTAGAGGCTGCCTCACTTGTGACATGAGAACTAGATCCTTCTGGCCATCAGTGCAAGGAAGCTTAACGAGAGTCCTGGCTTCCGGGGGAGTCCCACTGACCAAGTGTCACTCAGCTTAAAATGGAGACAGTCCTGGGTAGCACAGGACGCAAATTTGCTAACCCTTTGAGGGCCTGGAATAGGATGGGATGAGGGAGTCTGGAAAAGAGGATAACGGGAGGATAGAACCCTCCACGGACACACGTCTGCTCTGTCACCTCCTCAAGGGCTGGTCCAGAGAGAATGTTAACACAGCCCTCCACGGAGGGACCGTTCACATAAGACGGTTGCATCTCTCGGATCCTCTCGTGCCCGTGCCTCTGGCTTTATGACCTAATGACACACCTTGTGTTTTGCAGAACGCCGAAGCAAGCTACGACTTCAGCAGCAACGACCCCTATCCTTACCCTCGATACACAGATGACTGGTTTAACAGGTAAATGGGGCCTCCTGAGGTGTCTGGGACGTCAGGTGTGGGGTTTTATTTCGCTCTGTTGTGTTTTTAAGGCTTAAATATCACCAGCAAAATGCTCTCAATGCCTTGCTAAATTATATGGTGATTGTTTTTCCTTCTTCGTGGCTACATTCTTTAAATTCTTGATTTTTTTAAAATATGGTAACGCTCCTCTAGAATTATCTCTTGACTATTTTGTTCTGTTGAACTAGGAATTATTTGCCACCTTATTAAAGATTTAAAAAAAAATAGGAATAATAAGAAATCCTTTCTCAACCCACCACAAGTTGATTGTAAACACATGGGTTTTACTTGATCTGTTGAAACTATTGCAGAGAGCTCTTTTGCCCCAGGGGTCTGTGTCTATATGTTTTTGCAAAGTGTTTTTGCTGTAACCTTATAACAGCTCATGTAGTCCCTTTTGACAAAACAGTAAGCATAATTGGCAGAGGTTTGAGGTATTTTTTTAACTGAGGTATAATAATTAGTTTCAGCTGTACCACATAATGATTCCATATTTGTATATACCGCAAAAAGATCACCACTGTAAGTCTAGTTAATATCTGACACCACACATAGTCACATAAAAAAACTTTTTTCCTTGTGATGAGTACTTCTAAGACCAACTCTCTTAGCAACTTTCAAATATGCAGTACAGTATTGTTAACTCTAGGTTTGAAATACTGCTTGGCATCCTGTTATGCAACACTACCCAATGAATGGTTCATCCAAAAGTGTGATTTTTCTTCGGCCTGTTTTGCTACAAAGCATGTAAATGCAGTCTCTTTCTTCTCCAAGTAAAATTCTTGCCTAAGTTGTTGATCACATGTAAGAAATATCAAGAAATTAAGGCACGTGGCTTGTTCAATCAAAATTGACTCAGTTCTAAACCTAGTGCTTCCCCATTATTGATGTTTTTGAGTGAAGCTGATCAGAACGTATGAACTTCAATTAATGATATAAAAATATATTGTGCGTACAGCACTTTACTCATTTCTTCTACTTCTCGTGACTAACTCAAGAGAGATGAAACAAATGCTGTCATCCTCAGTTTAGTGACAAGGAAACAGGCTCAGAAAAGTTGCCTGACTCCCCTGGACAAACAACCAGTAAATATCAAAGCCGACACTTGAACCCAAGCTCTGTAAGTGTTTCTAAATCCAAATTGTACCCTTCTTTTATAAGCATCATCTTTATTATAAAAGACAGAAGGCATGATGACCAGAGAGTGGCCAGGGATGGGTCCCCAGTGGACCAGGTAGCTTAGCCTCTGTTCCTACAGTTAGCAAGCTGACCAGAGACTGTGTGGGGCACAGACAGAGCACACAGGGCTTGGTAATTACAGAAAATGCAGAAAAGAATAAAGGGGGAAACACAATTCGAATTTGTAACATTTTAAAAAGATCATTGCTAGCATCCAAGAGCACAGTTCACTCTCTATCAACCTCATCTGCAGCTTTAAAATCATCATGCAGGGTTTGGAAGTGTGCGTTTGAGGGGGTGAGGGTGTATAAAAAAGGCCAGAGAATTTTTGACTTGAAGTGTCTCTTACTCACCTAGATCCTTGCATACCCACCCTTAGCTAATAAACCATTTTCAGGCACAGGGATGTGAAGTCATCAAATAGAAGTCACTAAGCCAGGGGCGAGACATAATTATTAACAGCGGCCTGGACCCTTGTGCTGAGAAGGACAACGAGGGTGGCCGTGGCTTCAGCACCATCGGTCACCAGCTGTCCACACGCTATCAAAAAGGGCAGTAGCAACACGCATGCCAGCTACTAGCTTTCTCTCTGCAGCTAGTAGGTATTAAATTCATCTTCAGTGGATGGACCCAGGCACAAAAATATAACCAACAGAATGGTTCCCCCCATCCCATTTTCTGAACCCAAACACAACCCCCCACAAGTAAGTCTTCCTGTGTGATGAGCTGTAAGAATATTCTTTAAACAAAAACAAAAGCAAAACGGACATGTCCTCTACCTTAAATAATTTCATTCGCAAACTTGTTCTTGAAAGTTCAATTTTAAACTGACTAAAATCCTCTAGGACTAATGAGCGCTTAGGGCAATAAAATTCTTTTTTTTTTTTTTAATTTATTTAACTTATTTATTTTTGGCTGCATTGGGTCTTCATTGCTGCACGTGGGCTTTCTCTAGTTGCGGCGAGCGGGGAACACTCTTCGTTGCGGTGCGTGGGCTTCTCACTGCGATAGCTTCTTTTGTTGTGGAGCACGGACTCTAGGCGTGAGGGCTCAGTAGTTGTGGCACAAGGGCTTCGTTGCTCTGCGGCTTGTGGGATCTTCCCGCATCGGGGCCCGAACCCGTGTTCCCTGCATTGGCAGGCAGATTCTTAACCACTGTGCCACCAGGGAAGCCCAGGGCACTAAAATTCTTCATTGCCAGAGGTGGAATCCCCAAGTGTCCAACTGCCTGAGACACAGTCATCGTAAGTCAGGCAAGTATGATCCTTGCCTCTTAAGGAACCAATGACTCAAGACACAGTGGCCACTTTGACCCATAAATGGGGTTTTTCACAATTATCAAGTCATTTTCAAAGATCCTCATCTATCATGACTTGTTATTACAAAGACTGGACGGTACCACGGTTCAAATCACGGCCTCTCGAAACAAAACTACTGTTGTAAGTGATTATGAGAGGAAGGCAGGTCAAAGTTCAGGCCACAGCCCTGGGAGGATCTGTGGTCCGAAAAGTCGTGTCTGTCCTGGAGGTGGTTCCTGCTTGGCCCAAAGAGAATTTGAAGATAGCACCCTTCCCTTGAGTGTAAGATAAGTTTATTAAAAATTCCCTTTTGGATGAATATTATGCCTAGTATTTCTTTCAGTATAACTAGGGGCTTGTAGAAGAAGGAAAGAGAGTAAAGGGGGGTTTAAAGGAAATATAATTGGCCATGAGTTAATAATTGTTAAAGCTGGATGATGATTACATGAGATTTCACTCTACTTTTGTCTATTCTGATATTTTCTATAACAAAAAGTAAATTTTAAAAGCATAGGGCGTAAAAAGAGATAAACAGAACTGGGCCTTTAGCTTGGTACTCATGAAACTATTCATTTTGGTGGTTAAGCTTCTGAGGCGCTTGCAATGTCCCATGAGGAGGCGACAGCAGCCTGAATCACTGCAGTGCTAAGTGTAGCCAGGGCTGAAATCATACAAGGAAAGCGAACGCCTATTAATTACTATGTTTAAGGCACTGTTTTAGTGCTTTGCACGTATTAATTCTCAATCTAACCCTCTGAAATAGGTGTGAACATTATTATCCCTATTTTGGAAACCGAAGCACAGAAAGATTAAGTAATGTGTGCAAGGTCACGCAGCTAACAAGTGTTGGAGACAGGATTTGACACCAGTGAGGGGCCATTACAAGCACTGCCTCATAATAAAAGTGCTTTGGAGAGAGAGCGTGGAGAAATGCAGTTATCTCTGGCTGGGGAAACTGGGACAGGTTTCCTTGAAGATGTGTTATTTGGTCCGGGATTTGAATGAAGGTACTAGGTAGAGTTGGGAGGGGAGGGGAGTGTATTCTGGGGTGAGGGTACAATTTAGGCAAAGAAGCAGAGGCGGGAGGTACAGACGTGTTCAGGAGGTGTCCTGGATAACTGGTCCTGGAGTTAGAGACTGGTGCAGAAGGCAGCAATCTGAGAAGGCTTCATGGAGGAGGTGAGCATGAAAGGTTTGGACAGGTTGCTAGGAGAAAAGAGGAGAGATCTTGTGATTGGGTCGGAAACTGGGCGTGGGGCGTAGACAAGGACGATTCTCCCATTGCACTCTAGGAATGCCGCTGCCCAGAAGCTCTGAGAGCCTTGAGCACTTGCCCTTGGCAGGAGCAGAGTTTACTGCCCAGGCAGCCTGAGCTTCCGGCCTGCCAGTTTCTTCAGGTGTTCTCTTCTGGGCTTGGGCACCAGTCCCAATACCCCATCTTTGCTCAGCAGACTCGGGGCTCTTGGATAAGCTAGTTTCGGCACCGAAACTCCAATGAAGGGCCACCCGATGCTGACCAGCAGTGGGCTTGCTGCTGCTTCTCCAGCCACACTGCCTGCCACACAGGCCGGTTAAAACGCAGAGGCAATTCCTGCCCAGAAAAGGCCACGCTCTCCATCGCTGGCTTCTCACTGCTGTGGAAAGTAGAAAATAAAACGCTCTACCAGGGGCGCTCTCAAAAGCAAGCAAGGAGAACGTTCCCCTTGGTTGAGAAACTGAGTTTAATAGCCGCGTGTCTCCCCTGGGCTTTCCTCACACTTTAAACCATCATATCTCCTCTCTGTGCTTATAGGTTAACTTGTTTTCCTTCAAGTGTACGCTTCTTTAAGAACATACTTAAAACTCCAAGCCAAGCACTCCTTATGAAGGCAAATTTCATACATATGCAGAACTGCTTTTAGGGGACCTGTATATTAGAACTCCTTGCCCTGTGCTTCATTTGATTTTGTAGGATTATTCCTTTTTCGGCAGAGCAAGTGTATTTATTCTACTGTGAACCATTTGATAATTGTATGCGGTATCTGCGCTCCAGGTATGTATTTGAAACACAGTTGAGAAATTTGGAAAAGGAGTGTCATTTCCTCCTAGCTTGCAATCAGAGAAAGACAGACGACCAAGAAAAATAATAACAGCCACAGTAGCAACAATAACCCAAACTGCAAAAAGGTAGAAAATAATACATATTTAATCGGAATCAATAATATGCAACACAGCTATAACTGATTTGCTATGAGGTATCAGGATCTAGTATCACATTTTTTTTCTGGCATTCAATAAATATTGATTGGCTGGTTGATGGATGGGTGGCATACTTTCTCAGCCATGCCAAGATGTTGAGTGCCCTTGACATCTGTCCATTTCAGAGCTGCCTGCTTCTCCCAAGGTTTGCGGCTCACACTTTGTCAATAATCTTCCAGCCTTGCTGGGTTTTAGGTCAATGTTTGGTGATGCACTGCAGATCTGTATTCCATTGCTGTGCTGCTGTCCATAAAAATCTCTCTTGCACAGCATTTCTTTGACAGGCATGCACCACTGAAATGTCATCCCCACCATCGGCAATATTGACAGAGCACCACTGGGTGCGGCATGCTCTATCTATTACGCCCTAAAGAGTAAGAGATTCTGGATTAGATGCAATTCCTGGTCACAAAAAGTTTACTGTAAATTCAGGAAGAGAGAAGACATTTATTATTCAAGCAACCAAAATGAAGGGAAGTATGGATAAATGGATACCAAGGATCATCTGTCTCTATGTGAGCACATTTGATTGATAGCATTAGTTAAACCTTCAAATAAGAAAGATTTTCAGTGATTAACTTTTTAAAATTAAAAGTCATATTTTATTCTGAAGAACCCAATAAACAGGCCTAAAAAAGAACATGGGGGGAAAATTGCTCTCTCTGGTTGGCTATTAGCACAGTGATGGAAACCAATACTTTACCCTGGGGACACGTAATGGCTTAGAAATCGACAAACATCTTTCCCTTCTGTCTTTATGGACTAATTCTGAAATTGCCTCCTGGATAACAAAATCCAAACTGCTTTCAAAGACCTAAGTTTTTCTTTCATGTGAGCGTTGAGACTACCTCATAAGCGGATATCAGCTCAAAGGTTTGTCTTTGCAATCAACCCCCTCTCTCTAGCCAATCCAGAGCACAGTGAAATCCAACAGAGTTTAATTTTGTGAGCTCTTCTGAGTCACTGGAGAAATACCACAAAGTTGTGAGTTTTTAAAAAAATCTCTAGTCCGCTACCTGGATGACACAAGTTTTCATTATTAAAAATTTCCCCTTCAGCTAAAAGAAATAAATGTAACACAGATTTGGGGTTGTGGAGAGAATCATATAGATTGCAAAAGAAATATCTATATGTTGGTATAATCATTTCTACTTTGGAAACTAATGTTTGCCATATGGGGGGATTTTATGGTCCTCAGGTGGCAATTATTCTTTTCTTAAGAGAGAAAAATACAGTAGATTATAATGGACAAAGGTAGTGGTATGTTGGTCGCTTGGTATGGAATAAGTGATCCCTGAATCAGTTTCCCCTATCTGTGAAATGGAACTAAAGCTCCACCTTGGAGGTTTGCATGAGGGACTAGAGAGAAAGAGCACGGACAATGGCTCTGGGGATTTTTATGAGCCGGGCCTGGAAGCAGCGTACATCCCGTCACCCACATAACATCAGCTGAAATTCAGTCACTTGGCCACATGCACGTGTGGGGGAGGCTGGGAAATGGAGCCTAACCGGATCCCAGGAAGAAAAGAAAATGAGCTTGGTTA
Organism: Balaenoptera acutorostrata; assembly: GCF_949987535.1. Lineage (NCBI taxonomy): Eukaryota > Metazoa > Chordata > Mammalia > Artiodactyla > Balaenopteridae > Balaenoptera > Balaenoptera acutorostrata. The sequence goes on from NC_080078.1 coordinate 40,413,615, forward strand.
CCAGTTAGTATGTTCTGTCACCAAAAAAAAATCATGTGGCAAAGACAGACCATGTTGTAGCAGAAAACCTAAGCCAAGGACCCTAACCAGTGAGTGAGCCAAAGAACCAGTGAAAGCTGGTTAAACCACTAAGTTACTTTTTGAATTAGTCAGGATTCTGCAGAGAAAAAGAACGAATCAGATATGTATTTAAAAAGAAAGAGATTTGTTATAAGGAATTGGCTCATGCAATTATGGGGTCTGGCAAGTCCAAAATCTGCAGGGTGGGCTGGCAGGCTGGAGACCCAGGAGAGACGAGCTGGAGTCCAAAGGCAGTGCTGGAGGATTTTCTCTTACCCAGAGAAGGCTGGTCTTTTTGTTCTATTCAGACCTTCAACGGATTGGATGAGGCCCACCCACACTACGGAGGACAATCTGCTTTACTCAGAGTCCACCAATTTAAATGTTAACCTCATCCAAAAAACACCTTCACAGGAACACCCAAAATAATGTTTAATCAAATATCTGAGCACACCATGTCCCAGCCAAACTGACACATAAATTTAACCATCACACTTTTTATCTGCACATTTCTGAGCATCAGGAATACATGATATATTTTTTTATTATCTATTTTATACATATTAGTGTATACGTGTCAATCTCAATCTCCCAATTCATCCCACCACCCCCCACCCCCCGCTTTCCCCCCTTTGGTGTCCATACCTTTGTCCTCTACATCTGTGTCTCTATTTCTGCTTTGCAAACCAGTTCATCTGTACCATTTTTCTAGATTCCACATATATGCGTTAATATACTATATTTGTTTTTCCCTTTGTGACTTACTTCACTCTGTATGACAGTCTCTAGGTGAATCCACGTCTCTGCAAATGACCCAGTTTCGTTCCTTTTTATGGCTGAGTAATATTCCATTGTATATATGTACCACAACTTCTTTATCTATTCATCTGTCGATGGGCATTTAGGTTGCTTCCATGACCTGGCTATTGTAAACAGTGCTGCAATGATCATTGGGGTGCATGTGTCTTTTTGAATTATGGTTTTCTCTGGGTATATGCCCAGTAATGGGATTCCTAGTTCATATGGTAGTTCTGTTTTTAGTTTTTTTAAGGAACCTCCATACTGTTCTCCATAGTGGCTGTATCAATTTACATTCCCACCAACAGTGCAGGAGGGTTCCCTTTTCTCCACACCCTCTCCAGCATTTGTTGTTTGTAGATTTTCTGATGACGCCCATTCTAACTGGTGTGAGGTGATACTTCATTGTAGTTTTGATTTGCATTTCTCTAATAATTAGTGATGTTGAGCAGATTTTCATGTGCCTCTTGGCCATCTGTATGTCTTCTTTGGAGAAATGTCTATTTAGGCGGTCTGCCCACTTTTTGATTGGGTTGTCTTTTTTTTTTAATATTGAGCTGCATGAGCTGTTTATATATTTTAGAGATTAATCCTTTGTCTGTAAATTCCTTTGCAAATATTTTCTCCCATTCTGAGGGTTGTCTTTTCATCTTGTTTATAAAGGTCATGCTTAAGAACAGGGGGTCGGAAGCAGCAAACCTGTGTCTGAATTCTGGTTTTGCCTCTGAACTGAGAAGTGACTTAGTATCTTGATGCTCGACTCCCTCTTCTTTAAAATGGGGATAATGATAGTTGTGAGAATTAAATAAAACAAAGCCTGCAGCACTCTCGGCATGGTGCCCACCCACGGTGGGTGTCAGTAAATGAGAGGTGCTGTATGCATGCTGCCCCGTGCATCTCTCCCTGAATGGAGTCACAAAGAAATGCATGCTTTGGCTGGAAAGGGCAAGAAGGGTGGCCAGTCGCTCTAGTGAAAGGTCAGCAATGTGGAAGAAGGGGCACGGTCTCTCCGGAGATGTGCCTCCTCCCCGGGTCGGAGCAGGTCCTCAGGGTTTTCTTGGACATCTCAGCAGCCTCCACGGCTGTAGGGAAGCCCCAGTGCAGCTATCATCAGGGTCTGGGCTTAAGCCCCACCCCACACAGGTTAACCTGGGATTGTCCCTCCAGCCTTGCTTGTCCAGCGTATCGGTTATCTATTGCCAAATAATGCCACATAACAAATCATCCCAAAAGTAGTAGCTTAAAGCAATAAGCACTGATATCGCTCGCAAGTCTGTAGGTCAGCGGGACAGTTCTGTTGATCTGGCTCGTCCCTGCATCCAGGGTTGGCTGGCAGGGAGGCTGGGGGCTGGCTGGCTTAGGATGGCCTCTCTCACATGTCTGGGGGAGAGCTGGCGGTCAGCTTGGGTGACAGGCATGAGGGGTTACAGCCTCTCACCATCCAGTGGGCCAGCCTGGGCTTGTCCACATGGCACCAGGGCAGTTTCAGGAGAAAGGGCAGCTGTGGTCCTCTTGAGGGCCAGGCCCATCACTTCCACCACATTCTTTCGTCCAAAGCAAGTCACGAGGCCAGCCAGACTCAAGGTAGGGGAAATGTGCTTCGCCTCTTCACGAAGGAGCAAGAAAATCACACTGCCAAGGGCACGGGCCCAGGGGAACAGTAGGTCGAGGCCGTTCTGGCAGCGTGACACCCCTGACTCCTGTCACTTGCCCCCCGATGACCTTCGTCAGAAGGAGGCCATTCATTAGTTAAAGCACAAAGTTACGGACTTGTTTCTATAGAACCAGAGAGCACTCACTAACCCTAGTCAGCGGTTCAGGTCTCCCAGGGGCCAGATGATGGGTCCACACAAGTGTTGGATCTTCATCAAAAATCAGTCTTCTTGCCCTTCCTGTGGTGCACTGTTCAGTAATCTATTTTTTAAATTACTTTCGTTCTGAAAATGTTGAAGACGTTTAAAAAGATTATAACTTACTCAGATTTTGTTAGATAACATCTTTTTGGCCAAATCCCACTCTTTTGTGAGCTCATCAGACTTCTCACCTGGACTGTTTTATTCAGTCAGCCAATCAATAAACATTTACTGAATTTCAAAAAAAAAAAAGGAGGCCAATCAAGCCACCGAGATTTGTCCCTCCTCCTCACACCCACAGCTATTGCCACTTCTGACAGACTCATGTTTTACTCTAGAGACAAAGGGAAGCTACTGGATGTGCTTGAGAGAGCAAAGGGACCAGATGAACATGGACTTGGAAAAGGATTCTCCTGATATTCAGGGGAGCAAGCTCGCTCCCTGAGATGATCAGGAAAACAGGACTGAAGGGAAGGCGCTCAAGGCCGTGGCGACAGAGCCGACAGAGGCCCGGGGGTGCGAGGAGGCCTGGTGTCACCAACAATTACAGGAAGCCACTACCCGCTTATAATTAGTGTCGCCCAATTTAACAATGAAATGTTTTTTCCCATATGTTCCTCTGGAGGGACCACGACGGTCATCTCCCCACTTAAAGGCCAAAATTAAGGATATGGAAGCATTCAGTGTCTTTAATCTGCTCAAGGAAGTTCGCGCGATTTTGTCCTCCGGCCTTTCGTGAGCAGTTTTAGGGCAGAGAAGGTCTGTCACAGGGTGGGAGGGTGATGGGTGGTCCAGTAGCTGACCCTGGGTCTCAGACCTGGCCCAGATCCTCGGATACTCAGCTTTGACATCTGTGAAATGGAGCAGTACCTACTCCCGCGAGGGGTAAAGGGGGTGCGACAAGAAAAGCACCGATTGTGGTCCCTGGTGAGGAACGACTGCCCCATTCACAGCAGGTGCTGTTGGTCCTCCTCGCTCCTCAGAGCGGGGTTCCCCCTCCACCAGCATAACGTGTGCTTCACAGATGTCGGTCACAGCATCGAGTGTTCCAGGCAAGGCCTCGGAAAGGAGAGCCCGGCAGGGCTGATTATTAAATAATAAGGAAATTAGTGCTCACTCGAATTAGATCTGGCACTGCTTTTTAAACTTTTATTCAAATATTTATTTGTTCAGCATGAACCAAACAGCAAGGGAGGCAGCCAAATTTAATCAGTGTCTGCACAAGTTCCATTTTTAAATATATATGTGTGTATATATAAAGTATATGCATGTCCTCTTAATACAGCGTGTATTTTATATATTTAAATATCTAATATGTGGATTATATATAATGTATAAGTATATATACATATGAATATAGAAGTATATAATTACAAATACATAAGTAGATATAAGTACAACTCTATACTTAAATATATACATTTAAAGTCTACATACGAATCAATATAAAATGTGTATGTATATATTTCACTTTATATAGATAACATGTGTATATACTTCCATGCTGTTTTTCAGAATTTTATTTACCATTTTCTTCAGCACTGAGAATAAGATGGGGGCCATGAAAGCCACGTCCATGGTAGTTTCTCCCATCAAGTTAAACCAAAACTAAGTCCCTTCTCAAAAATCTCAAATGAGATCTACCAAAAACTTACAGGCAAGAAGACAGGGGTTTACTCAGTCAGCACGTGGGCTCTTCTCAGAGCTTTGACCACAGGGCTGGCCTCTGCAGTCACGACGAGGTCTCCTCGGACACCGTATACAGATTTCATTCTTGTTCCAAAGGGAATTTTGAGTCCATGAGCTGTGTAGCCTTCATGGAGGCAGGATTCACTTTTGCTCATATAGAGAAAGAAAATATGTGTGTATATTTTCAGTCCTCTGATGTGATTTTTTAAGGGCGGGTGCAAGCTTTGCTTGCCCCAAGAGAATGTGGCAAAGAGTCTACACTGCAGAAATCAGGACTTCTTGGGCTACGCAGCCAATAAGTCCCCTTCCCCACATCCCTTCCTGCACCCGCCGTGTGAATAGTGAGGGGGAAGCCAGCCCTCACCACCATCCCCTCTGCAGGCCAGCTGACACTTTTGCAGCCGACTTCGTATTTAGCTGCCTCATGGGCCATTAGGATGGACTTTCAGGTTGGGGCTGGCCGTTTCCAGTGATGTGTACATTGGACCACTCCTCCTCTTGAATGCTGTTTGGGGTTAAAACACGGCATTCTGATTGACTTCGAGCTTATGCGGGATACAGTTCCCCGTTGCCGTTTAACAAACGGCCTCGAAACCTAGTGGCTTAAAAGAGAATATTTACTAGCTCACAATCCTGCAACTTAGGTGGGCACCTGTCTCTCTCCATGTGCTGCTGACGGGGTAACCTGACAGGGTCTGGGGGAGGGAGGCCTCCAGGGGCCTCACCTGAGGTGTTGGAACAACGGGGGCTGCCCAGCTGCGCTGCCCGCGTGGCCTCAGCTGTAGCCCAAGCTCCTCTGTACGGACCCTGGCCCAGAGGACAGAGGGCATCCTCTCGCTGCCTCCCATGGGTCCAAGCCAGCCACCAGGCCGCCCCAGTTCAAGGGGAGAGCTGTTTGGATTCCTTTGGTGGAACGGAAAAGGGAGCAAAAGGGAAAAAGTTAATGAAATTCCAGTGTCTATTGCAGAGAACATTCTGGAACATAAGCCCTGAGAAGGCCTTGCTCAGAATTGTAAGACCAGCAAAATTCAGAAAGATTATCTAATAGATGCCTGGGATTCTTAATCTGGTCGGCCTCAAACTTTCTGTGGACCCCTCGAAATTGAATGCAAACAGTTGCCAGTGTGTGTTTATTTGGTTCCAGAGGAAGGTGGGGGATGTGTAGCATTCAGTATGTCCTAAAGGAGGCTATAATCCAAAAAGGCAAATAACTTTTATCCCACAACTGACAGGCAGCATTCATTACCTGCCTGTGGACAGAACCAGCCTTGAAAATAAACACCAGCCCACAATTCTAGCGCTTCAAAAAAAAAAAAAAAAAATCAGCTGTTTTGACCAGCACCAACCTGTCTTAGATTGTGTCTCCTTTTCACAGAAAGCCTATAACTGTTTTCCGCAGTAAGACACTTCAAATTTTAAAGTAAAGATCACCTCTCAAGGTTGAAAATGTTCTGAGAGGACTCTTCATGGTAGAAACAAGCCAAGGTCAGGAAGGGCAGCTGGGAATTGGAAGGGGTCGAAAGGAGAGACACAGATGGAAAATCCAGGGGCCTGGACTGGCTCCGGGCTAACTGAACCATTGAAAAGAACCATAGATAGAGTTTAAGGGATCTTCTCCAAGTCATTTGACCCTGTATCTGACTTGTCTTTACTGTTCTCTGCAGCCATGGGACCCGATGCGCCGGGGAAGTTTCTGCAGTCGCCAACAACAACATCTGCGGGGTCGGAGTGGCCTACGGCTCCAAGGTCGCAGGTAGGCTGTCCCTGGCAAACAACCCCAGGAGGCATCACACTCGGGTCTCAGGCCTGGCCACGGCGCGGCAAAGATTCCCAGTGGAGGCAGAGAGCGGGGACTGGTACATTTAGCAAGAGTGAAAAACATTTTTTTAACTTAACCTATATGGCAAGATCAATAAACTTAAAAAATTTTTAAGGTGCACAGATCATGAGCACACAGGTCAATGAAGTTTCACAAACTGACCACATCCATGTAACCATCAAGAAACAAAACATGACCAGCACCCCAAAGCCCTCCTTGTGTCCCCTCCCAGTTACTGCCCATACACACAAGAACAGTCACGACCCTGATTTCTAACAGCAAATGTCAGTTATTCCCAGTTTTTAAACTTTATATAAATGGAATTGTACTGTGTGTACTCTTTGTGTGTCAGTAGCCATAACATCTTTTTTTTTTATTGGAGTAGAGTTGATTTACAATGTTGTGTTAGTTTCTGGTGTACAGCAAAGTAATTCAGTTATACATATATATGTGTGTGTGTGTGTGTGTGTGTGTATAGATATTCCTTTTCATATTCTTTTCCATTATCGTTTATCACAGGATATTGAATATAGCTCCCTGTGCTGTACAGTAGGACCTTGTTGTTTATCTATTCTATATATACTAGTTTGCATCTGCTAATCCCAAACTCCCAATCCAACACTCCCTCACCTGCCCTCCCCCTTGGCAACCACAAGTCTGTTCTCTATGTCTGTGAGTCTGTTTCCATTTCTTAGATAAGTTCATTTGTGTCATATTTTAGATTCCACATATAAGTGATATCATATGGTATTTGTCTTTCTCTTTCTGACTTACTTCACTTAGTATAATACTCTCCAGGTCCATCCATGTTACTGCAAATGGCATTTTTTCATTCTTTTCATGGCTGAGTAGTATTCCATTGTATATATGTACCACATCTTCTTTATCTATTCATCTGTAGATGGACATTTAGGTTGTTTCCATGTCTTGGCTATTGTGAATAGTGCCACTATGAACGCAGGGGTGCATGTGTCTTTTCAAATTATAGTTTTGTCTGGATATGTGCCCAGGAGTGGGATTTCTGGTTCATATGGCAACTCTATTTTTAGTTTTCTGAGGAACCTCCATACTGTTTCCATAATGGCTGCACCAGTTTACATTCCCACCAACAGTTAAGAGGGTTCCCTATCTTTTCGAATTATAGTTTTGTCCAAGTATCCATAACATTTTAATAGGAATCAAATAAAGACGGTAGAATATAAGGAGGTATGTACAAATTATTGTAAACATACTCAGAACTCTTCCAAATGTTTTTGGTGGGGTTTTTTGCATGTTTGTTTGCACAATGCCTCTCATCTTTAAGGGGAAATATTCTACCTAGAACCTTTTTATTAAGTTCCACAGGAAAGATATTTAACAAATTCCTCTTTATGGGCCTTTAGAAACAAGGGTGGCTGGTCACCAGAAATTTAGAAACCAACACCTCCCCCCCCAAAAAAAAATAGAGAGAGAGAAAATGAGAGAAAGGGGTTCATAAGCTTTCAACAAGATGCTGGAGAATGGAGTGGCTCCTGGCTCATTCCCAGTTTTGCATCAAATTTGGTTCTTAATTTATTCAGGCTGAGTCATCCAACCTTGCTTTTCTTTTTTTTTACAACTGTCTTGATATTTTTTTCCTGGTGATTTAATGGAACCATAAACATACTTTGTGCTGACACTTGCATTTCCAGGGACCTAAATAAAGCAAGAGCAACCTATACAAACCCACCATTAACCTCTTTCAACACTGTCTGCTAAGAGGTTTGCCTGAGCTGGGTGCTGAATTCCTCAAACGAATACATCCAGAGGGTTCTGAAATGTAACTGGGGTGGCTTTGCCCCTTGGCTTTCATCTCTCTGTATTCTGTGTGCCTCCAAAATGCTGGCATCAGAATGTCAGAAGACATTATGAGCTCAGGGGAAAGAATATCACCTGGTTAATATTTTATAAGCCAGGCTCACACTCCGGGTGCTATCTGAGTGGGGGGGTTCCCTGTTCGCAGGGCAGAGTGGAGGCAACTGAAAATGTCAAACGTGGATTTCTCATTCACAATGACGGTCTTCAAAAGAGTTTGAAGTTTCTGCATGCCCAAAGTAACTGGGTTTTTGAACAAGGGATCCTCAGAACAACTGCCTGCAACAATGAAGAGCTGGGATTAGCTCATGGCGTTTGGGGGTCCGCTGGGGTCTTTTTCTCCATCTGCTTCTTCTTTTTCTCTCTTGTAATTTGCACTCTGAAAACATCTAAGCTGCTTATGAAATGTACCTGATTCTCCTGCTCTCTTTGTTTGAACTCTCTAAAAGCAAACCTGAAGCAAGGATGTGGGTGCAAGGAGTTTCTTTGGGAGGTGACCCTGGGAAGCCAGTGAGAGAATGAGAGGGAAAGATGGTGGGAAGAGGGACCAACAGAGGGTGTGTAGATGAGCTGGTCGCTGCCTAACTGGGGCTCTGGGGGGCTCTTGCCCCCTGAGAGGAGGAGGCTGGGAGTTTATCCACCAACTCCCATCCGTCATCGGTGGGGGTGGGGGGGTGTGGGATGGGATCTCAGCCACGAGAACCTGGCCTGTCCAGCCTGCAGCTCCACCCGCAAGGCAGAGGACACGCCCCAGGCAAGCCCCTCGTTGGGGTCGGCAGTTCCAGGCAGGGTGTGACAGCCTCTGACTCACCCCTGATGCCAAAGGCGAGCGGATGCAGCCCGATACCTCAAAGACACGACCCGACCCGTGTCCGTGAGCCCCGATAGCTCACAGGTCTCAAGGCAAGGCTCTGAGGATCCAGGAGCCAAGCCCAGAGCGGGGGGGAGGCGGTCCCAGCCCCACAGAGGCTCTGAGCAAAGGGGCCGCCTTCTTGCGCTCCCTTAACCCCAGCTTGTCTCCTCTGTAGCCACTCTTACGGGTCCTAAGCGCTCATGGGCAGGAAGGTCCAGTCCCCACCCTGTGCCCGGCAGGACATCCAGTGACTCAGGGCTCCCCCAGGGGAGCAAAAGGAATTCTTCCTGAGAATGCCCTGGAGAGGTACTCAGGAATCGCAACAGAAGCAGAATTCTTCCTTACAGATTTGGGGGGAACATTTTGTTCATTCTGGCTGGCAATTTCAAAAGTTGGCTGATTTTCCTTTTCTACTGATAAATGGGCCGTACTCTCCAGAGACTTTTCTTTCCCGAGCTTTCTGAGCTGGGGAGGTCTGGAGCGCCATCTGGTGGCCGACCGATATCGCTGCTCGTCTCAAGGTGTTCAGTCACAGGGTAGGGAGGCGGTGTCCCAAATGCCCCCTGGATCCCGGGTCTCTTGTCTTCAAAAAAAGGCTAAAGTTAAGGTGCTGCAGAATCTCAGTCCAGAAAAAGAAAGGAAAGTGGAGACGAGATGATACAATGAGTCCTCTGAAGGGAAACAAGGAAAAAAATCATTGAGCATCTCTTCATCGGCCCGTGAGCCTTTTGGGTTTCTCTTCTACTCATACACTTTCTCATTTTTCCATGGAGGTTCCTGTCTCTTTCCTGTCGATTTGCACATGTTCTTGGTATGTCCCACATATTAGCCCCTGATCAGTTTTAATCAGCACAAGGATCTTCTCCCAAACTTTCACATGAGGCCATTAGTCCACCTGGATTCCACCTCTGTATGTCATGCCAGCTGGGGATCAAGTTTTATTTTTCTCCAGATAGTGAGCAAACATCCCCAATACCATCTATTTAATAATCCATCCCATCCCTTTGATTTGTGGTGCCACCTTCATTGTATATTAAGTTCCCATACACATGTGGTTAGTCTCTGTGTAAATATAATTTAGAGGAAACTTTCTAGCACCTGTGAATCAGGAAGTGTAGCCATGCTCCTTCCTCTACTGGGCCTCTGTATGTGCTCTCCCTCTGCCCAGAACACCTGCCCCCTACGGCCCACCTGGCCGCCACCTCTTCATCCTGCAGCAAGCGGGTCCCCACGGCATCCTCCAACATCATTGCCCAGGCCAGTCCCCATCCACAGATAAAGATGCTAAATCTTCTCTTCCCAGCACTAATACTGTCAGTTATCGCAAATTCTTGTGCCTGGTTCTTTGATCAGTATCATTCTCCGCAGGCAGACAACAGTGTCCACAAAGACAGGAGCCATGTCTGTTTACTCTCCCCTCCGCACCCACAGCAGGGTCTGGCACACAGAGGATGCTGAAACCCTATTTGCTGAGTGACAGAAAGCAAGGAAGGAATAAAGAGAAGGAAGCGTCAGTGGATAAACCCATGATAATCAGTAGAGATTAGTCACTGAATAAAAGAATCGGTGGATGAATGGAGTTGAGGGATTAAGGGCATACAGATCTAAGTACCCAAAGCTGATGGAATTTCTACCAGGTATCGCCCCTTCTACCAGCACCGTCTCACCTTTGCTACTTTATCCCAATCAAATTAGTTCCAAGGAGACCTGGGCCTTCTCATCACCCACTTCCCCTCCCCAGCAAGGGCACACTGGGAATGTCCACCAGCAGTGAAGACAGGCAGGGGACCCCTTTGCATCAACACCCTAGGCCACTCCAGGCCAACGAGCATCACGGCCATCCAACCACTGTGTGTCATCTGGATGCTGGAAATAGAGCGTGTGAATTCCCAGCGGCTCATCTTTTCCATTTACCCGTCAGAATCTCAAAATCTTGGGCCCCAAAGAGGGTCTAAAGTTCCCTGAGTCCGAACACCCACTGACATTTGCATGTTGATAACAACAGTAACAGTAGCAATAATAATAATAACATCTCGTCGCTTCCAATGTGTCTGGCACGATGCAAGACGCTTTACTCACTTAACCCTCTTTACAGCCTTATCATACATTATTATATATTTTATAAAGAGAACATATTTATTATATATTATTATCCCTCTTTTACAGAGAACGAAACTGAACATGGGGCCACACAGCTAGTAAATTGTAAAACAATTTAGCACCCAGCGCAGCCTGGGTCCCTGCACTAAAACGCTTGAGGAGCTTCTCTCTCTTTTTTTTTTTTTTTAGTTAATTAATTTATTTATTTTTGGTTGCGTTGGGTCTTCGTTGCTGTGCGCGGGCTTTCTCTAGTTGCAGTGAGCGAGGGCTACTCTTTGTTGCAGTGAGCAGGCTTCTCACTGCAGTGGCTTCTCTTGTTGCAGAGCATGGGCTCTGGGCACGCAGGCTTCACTAGCTGTGGCACGCAGGCTCAGTAGTCGTGGCGCACGGGTTTAGTTGCTCTGCGGCACGTGGGATCTTCCTGGACCAGGGCTCGAAACTGTGTCCCCTGCATTGGCAGGCAGATTTTTAACCACGGTGCCGCCAGGGAAGTCCCGAACAGCTTCTCTTTTCCTGCTCTCCTGATGTAGCCTGGACCCAGCCTGGAACTGCACGCCTCCAGTGACGGGAAACTCACTCCCTCACAACAAAGTCTGTTGTGCCTTTGGACATGGGTAACTCTAGAAACTTCTTCCTTAAGATGAGCTCTCTCTTTGACTTCTGTTGCCTGTTTCCATGAGCACAGCTGTTACCACTTCTTCTAGCTAACACATGGCAAGGAGAGAGGAAAATTCCAATTAGTCTGGCTCCCAAAGAGTAAATGCTCTGTAACACGCAGACCCGTACATCTGGGCTGTCCCAAAGTCTTGGTGCTATCTCAAAGCTTTAATAACTTCAAAACTTTTTGGAAGTTTAATTACTTACATTTCCTTATCCACTTATATGTTTTGAAGAGAAAGGTTAATTTCCATTTTTTATTTTAAATATGCCTTTATTAAAGTAACTCTTTAAGACAACCTAATTCTTTTCTTAGTTTTAATTTTTAAATCAATGTTTGGCATCTTTAGCCAAAGGGACTGAGACAAAAAATCGAAATTGGAAGTGTATTATTCGAAATTCACAAAACCAAATAAATGGACAACCAATATAAATAATGAACACTTCAAATGATGTTTCTTGCAAAGTTGTCAGATTTATACCTCTGAGAGTATGAAAAAGGCTCGAAATGCATCATGCCTTTTGGGAGATGCTGTCTCTTGCCTTCAGTCCCTTCCAGGACTCAGGAGTTGCAGCCGGGTGCCCACCATGTGCCGGTACTGCTGGGGGGCAGGGATGCAGCAGTGAGCCAGCAGACAAGATACCTGCCCTCACACAGCTTCGAGTCTAAAGGGAGACCCAGACAAGGAGCAAACAAGCACGACAATATCAGATCATGATTGCTGGTTGCCGGGGCACAGCAAGTGACTTGAGGGCAGGTTCTACAGCATCACACCTGGGCTTCTGCAGAGCCCCTCAGAGCAGCCCCAGGCTGGGGCCAGGCCAGGTGGCATTGGCCTTACCTGCCTTCCTCTGAAGGCAGAGCAGATAGACTTATGCATCTGCTGACGAGTGCTCCTTTGAGCAAAGATTCTAAAAAGAGTTTGAAAACCACACTGTAGACCGTTATCAAAGTACCCTGAAATTTCTCTACCAGGGATGAATTGCTTCCACATATTTGGCCAATAAAACTCCTAATAGTCCAGTGAGTTTGTACATATTTTATCTGAGTTTTTAAATAAAGCAGTAAAAATCGCTTGTTGGCACAATGATTAGCATGTTTCCAGATCCTTAAGACCTAGACCAGCATGCATCGGCTCCTTAGCCTGCAGATGAATATTAGTGAACACAAAAGTGGCGATTATCGACACTGAGGTGTGGGGACAGATGTAGCACTTCCTGGTGTCCGTACAAGCTCACCTTTTGTAACAGGAGGAGAGGCAGAGGATTTAGCTCAAATCCCTGGGCTGTGCAGCCCCTAGAGCCCAGGGCTGCAAGCAAGCAGTGCAGCAGGCGTGAGGCTCAGGTTCTAAAAGGCAGGAGGGACTCACAGATTCACTGCTGGTCATGAATGCAGTGCTCAGGCCGGCGGGAGGGCAGGGGACAGAAATGCTTGATGTGCAGGCTCTCCTGCCATCACCTCGCTGCAGCCAGCAGAGCATTGTGCAAACGTGAGGATGCTGAGTCCTGGCTCCCTGGGCTTCCCGCTCTCCCTCTGCCTCTCACTCTCACTCTCTTGCCTTCCCCATCTTTCTCCCCCCCCCCTCCCCCTCCCCGCCCCCCTAGACCATCCAGGGACAGAGTCCCTCCCTAAAAACCCTTGGGTCACCCTGAGCCTGGGTCTTGGCTGCTAATGGGGAAGTTGCCTGCAAAAATTAATACTGTATCTCATTCAATTCATGCATGCCTCATTCCCTCCGAGCTTAATGAGATTCAAAGAATGCCGGGGGCCTGGCCCCTGAATGTGAATGAGAGCCCTCCTCCCAGCCCGTGGCCGCCCCTGCCTCCCTAGATGCTGAACAGTCAGAAGATTAATACACAACAGCTCTGATGTTCTGGGCGGCACAAAGGGAGCCAGGGCGGGATGAAGAGGGAGAGAGGCAGAGAGACAGGACCTGCAAAGAGAGAGGGCAAAGGGCAACAGCTGGTGACAAAATGCAAGGTCGCCACTGTTTGGCACGTGGGACGGTCCGGGCACACTTTGGCCAGAGTTGAACTTCTCCCTCTTTCCAGTGGAGGCAGGCTATTCAGTGCTGGTCATCTGGGCACTGGATGAGTTCAAGACCATCTGAGTTTCCTCCTTGCAGACAAGTGAATACCAGCCTCTCTGGGACATTTCCAGTCCACAAAGTGGACACAACGTGTGAGAAGAAGCTGTGCTCTTCAGTTTATTCTGTAAGCTGTTGGCCACCTTTGTTTGTTTGTTTGTTTTTTTTAATTAATTTATTTATTTACTTTTGGCTGTGTTGGGTCTTCGTTTTCTGTGCGAGGGCTTTCCCCAGTTGCGGCAAGCGGGGGCCACTCTTCATCGCGGTGCGCAGGCCTCCCACTATCGCGGGCTCTCTTGTTGCGGAGCACAGGCTCCAGACGCGCAGGCTCAGTAGTTGTGGCTCACGGGCCCAGTTGCTCCGTGGCACGCGGGATCCTCCCAGACCAGGGCTCGAACCCATGTGCCCTGCATTGGCAGGCAGACTCTCAACCACTGCGTCACCAGGGAAGCCCGGCCACCTTTGTTAAACAGACTTTTTAAATGAGCAAAATATAGTTGGGCCAAAAGCGAAATGTGGAGTTTTAGATTTCCTATCCCTAATGAAATGAACCATAAAACTTAGCTTTTGGAAAGTTGAAACCAGAGACTATGCTTATGCTGTAGGAGCTTTCTCCAGGAAAAAGGATATTAACTAATAATTAGACTCGTTGGCAAAAACGGTGACCTGATTTATGAGTAGAGGATGGAAAGTCTGGACCTGTTATCTCTGCTAGGGAAAAAATCAACTAAATTAGGTAATAATATCATGCATTTATTCACCAAATATTTATCAAGCTTAAGATAAATTCCAAACGCCATGCTGATGCCCAGGGACATAGAAGTACACAGAATAGACACGTGCCCTGTACACAAAGAACTTGCTGTCTGGTGGTAAATGAAACACACAAATAAACAATTGTAAGAGAAGGCTGACAGTGCAGTGCTAACAGAGGACCTGCAGAGCTGGACCCAGAAAGACTTCGGGGGAAAGGCCTACTGAACTCATAGGTTAGACAGGAGGAGGGTGAGCGCTGGGGAACATTGCAGTGCAAGCGCAAGGGACGGGCCATGCGACGTGGGAGGAGGAAAGAGAACCTTAAGAGAAAAGACAATTTTGTGTCAATTTCATGGGCCCTGTAAGAGCCTGAATCTTCCTTCTTTCTTTTTTTTTCTGGAAAAATGTTTACCTCAGAATTAACAAAACATGCATGTAAAAGCATTAACTTTATACACCCAATGTCCCAATTACCTAAACAGTCATTCTCATGTCAGGTTGCACTTCAAAACCGCCTTAGACCAATACCTGCTTAGGCCCTGTGCAAATATTCAGAAACTCCAGGGACCGGGGAGAAGCGGCCCAGGCACAGTATTTAGGAAACCCTCTCCAAATGACCCTATGATTGGGAACTGCTTTAAGATATACAAGCCTATTACCTGCAACTAGAAAAGAAAAATCAAGATGTGAAGGCAGTCCTATAACTTTATTCGACAATCAGCAGTTAGGTCTCATCCACATGAACTGTCTGTAGATTTTGGGTTGTTTTTTTTTTTTAATTTATTTTTGGCTGCGTTGGGTCTTCATTGCTGGGCACAGGTTTTCTCTAGTTGCGGCGAGCGGGGGCTACTCTTCGTTGCAGTGTGTGGACTTCTCATTGCGGTGGCTTCTCTTGTTGCGGAGCACAGGCTCTGGGCACGCAGGCTTCAGTAGTTGTGGCGCGTGGGCTTAGTTGCTCTGTGGCATGTGGGATCTTCCCGGACCAGGGCTCGAACCCGTGTCCCCTGCATTGGCAGGCAGATTCTTAACCACTGCGCCACCAGGGAAGTCCCTGTCTGTAGATTTTTGAAAGTGGTGACAGGTACAGAGGTTACCAATGTATATGAATCTTCCTTCTTTAAGTTGGTGTGCACACCACATTAGGTGATGCTTGTGTAATAATGCCCTTTGACCACTGGGGACAAGTAAGAAGGGTCAGAAGCCAGGCTCTGACTATGTACAGCCCAGCCCTTCGTTTCAAAACTCCCGTGGACGGAAAGACTTAGGTCAGCTTCAGCAGCACTCTAGGTCCCTTGCTACGAAATAGCGTATCAGGCAGAGAACAATCTTGGCCCCAAACAGCAATGTTTTGAGGGTAATGATGAAGGAACAAATGCCCTTCCCATTGGCTGCTGCTGAGTGAACCCTGGACAGGCTTTTTCTAGACAGCCCAAGGGTGATGTGAACCGTGGATGCCACAGGCCTGGGCTCCTCCTGAGTCCCTGTATACACAGTCACACAATCAGAGAAAAGTTCCCAGCGAGAAGTCACTCCTACAAGGCATCAGAGTAGCACAAACTTTACAAAGGTGGCCTAGGGGAGAAGGAGGACGGGGTGTATCCTGCACCCCACTGCAAATATATTTTAGAATGACCCCTTCAACATTTCTGTCCGCTCCCCCCCCCAAAGCCCCTTCTCAGCTACGATGCAAATGAGAGTTCCTTCCCTGCCCCTGCCCCTTGCACTGTCCTGCCCCTCCCCCCTGCCCTCTAGAATTGTTCCTTAAATATCTAAGAGCAATCGCCTCCCCACACTGTCATGCCCAGTAGCTTTATTTCTCCTCTGAAACGTGTCCCCCATCAACCCCCCAGTCCCTGGAAGCCAAGCTTCCCCTTAGAAACAGACCACATTAGGAATTCTAGCAACTTTTGCGAGGGGGATAAAATTGTCTCCAAATAGTTGCATAAGGAAAGGAGTGGGTGGGGTCCAAAGGGATGGAGTGGATCGGTCTGTGCACCTGCCTGATCCTCTGATCACACACACAGCGTGAGGCTGGATTCAGGATCGCCCGGCTGAGCCCAGGGCACCAGGAAGGCAGACCTCCAACCGCACCCAGGACCCCAGCCCCCTACCCCACCTTGCCTCCTGTGAACCGGGGACCGGCACCCAGCGCTCCCCGGCCCTCACTGTCCACAGGGATCCGGATGTTAGACCAGCCCTTCATGACGGACATTATCGAGGCCTCCTCCATCAGCCACATGCCTCAGCTGATAGACATTTACAGCGCCAGTTGGGGCCCCACCGACAACGGGAAGACAGTGGACGGGCCCCGGGAGCTCACACTCCAGGCGATGGCGGACGGCGTGAATAAGGTAAGGTCGTTCCTGTGCCAGGAGGCCCTGGGCCACTCCCGGGGAGGAGGGGTACGGGGTGGGTGTGGGGTGGGGGAGGGGTGACGAGTGGGGGAGGGGCGGAGCGGAGGTGCCGATTGAGCGCAGCGAGGGGCGGGGCGGCGGCGGAGGTGGGGCTGTTACCCTGTGCCTTAGCTCAGGTCTTTCGAGAAATGGACCCCAAATCGGGTTAGAGGTCCAGACTTATTGGAGGGGGCGCCTGTGAAGGACAAAGGCGAGGGGGCGGGGCCCTTCGGAGGGCGATGCTATCCTGGCCCCTGCGAAGGGAGGGGGGAAGGAGGGTCCCACAGGGAGCTGCACTAGCACCCCACCGTGCAGGCGTGGCTGGGAGCAGCCCTGGGAGCAGGGTCTCCGCGCAAACCGGGTGTCTTCAGAGCACAGCAGGGGAGCTGCGTCCAGATGTTCTCGTGGGGGAGTCAGTGCGGCGTTTTCATGGCTGCCCATCCCTGGGATTAGTCCGGGAATGGACAGAGCCAAGGAGCAGGGACCAAAGCAGCACCTCAAAGGGAGGCAGCCGGGAGCCGCGGGTCACTGTGCGGGTGAGCGGCCCGTGGGGAGCGGAAAGAGGTGGCCTCTGCGATCCCAGGGCAGAGTCCCCCTACAAACCACAGCCAAGCCAGAGTCTCCCTGGGTTCAGGTCCCAGGTCCGCTGTTCAGGGTCTGCGTGTCTATCCGCAGTGACCTGACCTCACTGAGCCTCCGTTTTCCTGCCTGTAAAATGGTGATAACGGTGCATTTCTCCTGGGGTCGCTGTGAGGTGTGAGATAGACATGCAAGTGCTGGCCCTGGGAGGCCCCACAAACGGCTGGCGTTTGCCTGGGTCGTTAGGGACTCTCAACCAGCCGCCCCAGAACTTTGAGGCATAATGCAGTGTTTCACTAGGCTTGTGGACTCTGTGGTCCAAGAATTCAGATGGGAACGGTGGGGATGGCCTGTCCCCTGCTCCACAGTTGCTGGGCCTCAGCTGGAAGGCTGGGGACTTGAATCTCCAGGCTGGTGTGTGCTTGCAGGCCCCTGCGAGGGGCTGAATTACTGGCCGTTGGTGCCACGGCACCGGCTCCTCGGGGCACTTAGTCACTTTGTCTTAGTCTTTTCCCAGGATTGGACTTTCCGTCAGGTTGATGCGATGCCCTGTCCCTGCCCTCAGCCCGTCTGAGACAGCCACAAAGATCCCTGACATTGGAATGTCACAGTGCAGTTTACAAGGGGGGGGGGTGTCACCAATAGGATGGCGGGGGAGGGGCAGGAGGTAGTGCTCCTGCCCCATTTCAATGCCCAGACCCTTAGGAGTTTATAGGGTGAGACTTCTGACATACAGACAGCTATTTCCTTATTGCATTATTCGCGGTGTGGCTGGAGAGAGACGGTTGCACATCCAGGCCTGGGACCAGGTGACAGTGAAAGCACATACCCAGGGAGACACCTGGCAGATGCCCCCCTTCCCCATCAGACATGGATTTTCACTGAGAAGCATTTTTTGACACCTGAGGCCAAAAGAGAGTCAGAGAGTAGGTGACATCTGGCCTCCGTCAGAGTTGACAGTGCAGATGGGCTCAGTGCAGTGCATCCCCGGGCGAGTCCTGTCACTCTCCACGAGCTTCTGAATGGCTCCATCACATTTCAAGGCAGGGTACTTCTCTCTTTCCATCTGTAGCGTCCCCTGCTGCAACTAAAAAGGCTCTTTCAAGTGTGATTGTTCTGCAAAGCATGCCAAGTACGCCAAAACTTAAGAGAATAATTTGTTATGACTGATCTTCAGCTGACAGCATGTAAATATTTTACAAAGTGGAGTATGGTGAAAACTACAGTTTCTCATTTGACTTTCCCCCAAGCTGTAGGAAGGATTCTTTCCTTATTTCAAGGTGAAATTTTTTTGGACAGTGTTATAGAATTGTGTGAGCAATGAGGTATTATACATGAGCAAAAAAGACTTCCTCTCAGTTATTTCAGCTGACTGGTCAGGTCTAAAGGAAAATGTACCCTTGAAAGGTGATCTCTACCTAAACAAAGGAGTCAGATAATTACCTGTTACACTAAAGAAATTCTTATGCTTGTCTTTGAATTTTAGCATCTTGCAGATAGGTTTTGTTTGACCAACACTGTAATGATAAAAGGGAAGAGGAAGAGGAAACAGAGGATAAGAGAATTTTCCAGGGATGTACCATCTGCCACAGACCCCACCACTCCCAATCGGATGACATCTGCTTCTCACATAAACATCACCTACCTGGCTCCTTAGGGATTTGAGTTTGCATCTCCTAAATTTTCTCAGTAAATACTTAACGGAGACAGCAAGCAGCTGGCATGAAGGAAGAGAAGAAGGAAACCTTTCCCCCATTTGTTTATTTCAATTTTTTCCTCTGTATAGTCTACGTGTTGAATTTACAGTTAAGACATTCTTCACATTACATATGGGAATAGGTGACAGACAGAGACCCCTGAATTATGATATATCCTGGAATTGACTTCTTAGTTCAGGATCCCCCAGAAGCAGACCCTGAGGTGAGGGCTGAGTTCAGGTCGTTGATTTGGGAGGTAAAGGGAGTGAATGGGGAGGTATAACAGGGAAGAAAGGGGCTATTAAAGGATTTGTTATCAAGTCAGCTACTACCGTCAACTGGAGCTTAATCCCACGGGGAAACTGGGAAACCATGCAGAACACACACTGAAGTTATCCCAGCTGGCGGCACGGGAGCTGGCGGAAGAGTCAGTGGTTCAGGTTGTTCCCAAGGGGCGTAAATGTCCCAGCACTTTCAGCCGGGAGGGAGGTGTGCAGGGCAGCCTTCAGCCTCTGGGGAGAAATCCCTTACATGAAGAGACTCCTGTGCTGACATCGGGAAACCCCCAGCGCACAAGAAACCACAAGCTCGAAGGAATACAGGCGACACCCACTACCATCTACCACAATCTCCAGAGTGCAATTTGGGAGTGCAATCTGAACTTGGCGTCATCCCTCTCTGGGTAATAAAGGACCAATACGGCGATGTGTTTGCTGGTCAGAAAAGGATGTAGCCCTTACAAAGAGACTGATGGAGAACAAAGCCCAGCTGGTATGGGATACGGCATCTTACATCACTCTGACAACCAGAAGAGGAATTCAGAGACCACTAGAGGGTCTTGAAAGTGACAACTGACTCATGAACTTCTTTCCACATCTTAAGGAAATGCACCCAGGGCAACTCTGGCACATTTTTGGCTGGCTCTGATGACTACACCCCAACCTCTTATTAATCACACCTCAGGGTTGCTACCAGAGGGAACATCTCAGGAATATTTAAAGACAAGGGAACAGAAAATCCTCTGAGGCACAGATGAGACAGAGCATTGATAGTTTATTTCCTGGGTGGGGGATGGGATGTTGCAAAGGGCTCAAACACAGATCCCAGATCTTGGAGCTGGAATATATTGTGCTAGGGGTCACTTGCAAGACTGGCTCAAAAGCCACCGTCCAGGAAGGGGGGCGGGGTGGGGGAAGGCTGCCCAGGGAGACAGTGATTAATCAGGACGGGCGAGGAGGAGCCTGGTGCCCTGCTGAAATTTAATGAGCGCAGTGGGCCTGACACAGCGGCACAAGTGCCGGGGCCTCTGGCGGCAATGATGCCTCCTGCCAAGAAGCTCTCAGGACTCCTCCAGGAGCCCTGACTGATGCTCTGGAACCAAACGAAGGTTCCCAGCTGCGCAGTGGATGCTGCTGCTCGGAATCTGCGGTTCGGCCTCTGAGACGCCTTTCGCGGTTACAGCCCCTCCTTTCACTTCTGAGAAGGAGAAACGGGGGGAAAAGCTGGCGGGTTTCTGGTGACCCTTCCTAAGAGCTGGCCAGCCCCAGGTGGGGTGGCCAACCGTCCTGGTGGCTCGGGACTTTCCCGGGTTCTGCGCTGAGAGCCCCACTTCCCAGGAAACTACCCAATCCCGGGCAAACCGCGGCAGTTGTCACTCACCTTCTTGATGGTGGTGACCCATCTGCGCCCAGGGAGAAACCCAACCACCAGGTTAAGGGACTGATGTGGACGTAAGCCTTCAACAACCCCCGTGACCTCAGAAAGGTTCATCACGGCGTGTTTGGATCCTGCTAGAAAGAGACAGGATGGCACAGGAGCCTTACCTCCGAGGTGGATATACGGCAGCACAGGTCAGGGGCAACCGCAGGTGTGGTGAAACAGGGGCTCAAGTGAAGGATTTAAGCAGAGGCTACGTAGTGCCACCCTCCGTTTGGCTTTCTTGGGGATCTGACACCCCACCCACTCCTGCTGAACTCCGTGGAACCCACGGGGGTGCGAGGCAGATGCTGCGGTCCCCTGGCCCGGGGGCGGCTTCCTGCGCATCACCGGCTGCCTCTCGCTGCGCCTCTGCCTGAGGACCTGCCGGCCCCACGGGAGGCGCTCCCAGTCCCAGGGCGCGCAGCCCGGACTGTGGGGCGGCCGACGGCGCGCTGTCCTGGGGGCAGGTTCTCGGGGGTCTCCAGAGGCTGGGGGGAGGCTCCTCATCAGCTCACACTTGGTTGGCCCTTCTCCCTCCCCCCACCCCTATGCCCATCTCATGCTCACTTGTGCCTCCTGAGATCGCCCCCCAAGTCCTGGTCTCAGCATCTGTTTTTGAAGGGGCATAAATTGGGACCAACCCCTTCTCCCTGTAGGCATGACTGGCAGTTCTCTGAGAGTGAGCCCCCGCTCCCAGGAGGGGTCCACTCATCTGTCACCCTTGTTTAAGGCTCTGTGTGACTTCACCACTACCACCAACATTCCAGGTACAGAAAAGAAGGGAATAAAGAATGAAAACATAAAACAACTACACATAAATATAATGCAATCACTGATATTGTGCCAGAGAGGGACTTTCTACATGTAAAAGAGGAAATATTTACCCAGCCAAAAAAGAGTAATAAACATTACTCCTAAAACCTTTCAAACTTTCTGCAACTCTGGTCATTGTTAAAGCTGATCAATGGATACAGGGAGATTCATTATACTATTCACTCTACTTTTTGTGACGCTTAACGTTTTTCAAATTAAGAGGTTTTTATTCACACTAAAAAAAAAAAAAGCAAAAAAGCAGTTCAGTAGGTGGTTAAGTTGTCAAGAGTCAGAATATACATTTAGAGAAAAGTGAAAACAGCAACTGTTCTAATATTATACAAATGGTTACTTATGGCTTGGGATAAAATTTTCAGGGACTATATTATATTCCCTGAATATATATATTTCAGGAACTATATTAAAAAGAGAGTTTTTTTTAATGCTGTATCCTTTTTTAATGTTATATCTATATAAACTAAATGGAACCAAACGTGATGAACTGTATCAGTCAGGAGAGGCTACATTATGCTGCAGTAACAAACAGCCCCCAAAGCTCAGGGGCTTGAAAGCACCAAGGTTTATTTCTCAGTCAGCTGCTCAGCCATCATGGTCAGTAGAAGGCTCTGCTCACCACAGTCTCTTGGGGATCAGAGCCGATACCTGGAACCTTGCTACTCACTGTGCAGAGGGAAAGAAAGAGCTCTGCACAGCTGGCACTGACCGGTAAATGGTTCAGCTGAGGAATGATACCATGTATCTGTCACTCCCACTCACAACTCACTGATTAAAACAGCTTACAAGACCCCACCCAAGCACAAAGGGGCATTATCATGGGCCTAGACAGTGGGCAGCTAGGAATATTTGACAATCAGCACCAACAACTACTACAATGAGCCCAGAAAAACTGCTGGGTGACCAGTGATCTTGTGAGGACAAACACACAAATGTCAAATGTGTCTGTAAATAGGTTGAATAAAATTGTTCCATGAACTGTGAATATGGAAAAGCAGTGTTTGTAAATCAATACATAGTTTTATATGGTATTTAAATATATATTTGTAAAAAATAATAGACATAAGTAATAAAGTGGAAATTTTCCTGCAAGTCAAAATGCAAAATACAAAAGAAAAAAGTGGGTAAATATATATATGCAATATAGATGACAAAAACTTGGTTAAGGTCTTTAATATATAAAGAGCTCTAAGAAATCAATGAAAAGGATATCATGAAAGAAAAAATAGGTACAGGACATTATCTTTGGGGGCTTGGTGCTTTACTAAGGTATTCATAAAGCAAGAATACTAATGAGCAGTAAAGGTATAAAAAGATAAGCTCAACTGATAGTGGAAAAAAATATATAACTCAAAACAATGAGGTACCAGTTTTGTCCACCAAGCTGGAAAAACTATTTTTTTAATGATTCTAAACCTTGACCCAGATGGGCTGGATGTGGAGTTCTTGTGCACTGCTGGTGAAAATATAAATTATTAATAAGCCATATAAAGAGCAATAATATGGCACTATGGATCAAGAATCTTCATTCATTCCTTTTCACCCAAAATTCCCTATTTTAAAAACTCTGCTTGAAGAAATAAACAGAAATACAAAGACATATATAAAATAATGTTCATTTCAGCACTTTAAAACCTAGAAACAGACTTCCACGTCTGTCTAAGAAAAAGAGTAAATAAATTAGGGAATGGCGATTTAAGAAGACTAATAAAAACTTATAACGTAGAGTAATATTTAATTATGTGAGGAAATGTTACTAATGTAATGGTAAGTGAGAAATACATTGTAAGCAGGGCCACAAGTGTGGATATACTTTATGATCCCAATTTCATTCTTAAACCTGTTCTTATATTTTGCATTTATATATATAACTGGCAAGAATACACAAAATATCACCAGTGATTTTCTGTTCATGGACGATCACATAGGATTTTTTTTTTTTTTAAGAAATTCACATTCTTTTTATTTATTTATTTATTTATTTATGACTGTGTTGAGTCTTCGTTTCTGTGCGAGGGCTTTCTCTAGTTGCGGCAAGTGGGGACCACTCTTCATCGCAGTGCACAGGCCTCTCACCATCGCAGCCTCTCTTGTTGCGGAGCACAGGCTCCAGACGCGCAGGCTCAGTAATTGTGGCTCACGGGCCCAGTTGCTCCGTGGCATGTGGGATCTTCCCAGACCAGGGCTCGAACCCGTGTCCCCTGCATTGGCAGGCAGATTCTCAACCACTGCGCCACCAGGGAAGCCCATCACATAGGATTTTTATTTTCTTCTTCATGCTCTAGATTTCAGTTCTTCCACAATGAATATGGTTTTCATTATAAAAATACAATGACTTTTTTAAAGTATGTCAATGTTGTATTAAGATGTCAGGGTGACTAGAAAATAAAAATGAGTGTAATTGAGTGTTTAGGAAATACAAACTTTATCAGGCTGGCCTCACCAGTGTCTGCAGGCAGATACCACCACTGGGCCAGGGCCTGGGGAGGGGGGTCATTAGTCCGGGTCACTAGGCACTGAGGAGGATGAAGGGACCGACTCACTTTAGCCCCAAGTCTCTCAAAGCGGGATCTTCACCTCCTGGGACAGGTGATGTGCTGAGGGTACACAGAGCCACCACACCAGCCAAAAGCTGGAACTTTACCACAGCCGATGGTAAGCGATTTGTGACATTATTTTATATTATAAGCAAAATACAAAATCGGCAAGAACTTTTAAGAAATGTGAGTCTGTGAAAGGCTGCTTTAGGCTATACTTTTAAAATTGGCAAGTTCCAACTCACTGTCCTTTGCCAACAAGTTAGAGCAAAGACTCAGCCTCAGCACTGTTGACACTTGGGCCAGATAATTCTTAGTTGGTGGCTGGTGGGGACAGGAGGCAGAGGGCTGCCCTATGTGTTATGAAAGTTTAGTAGCATTCCTGGCCTCCACCCATTGGATGCTAATAATACATACACCACACACATCTACCCACTAGATGCTGGTTGTGACCACCAAAAATGTCTCCAACGGTGCCAAATGCCCCCTGGGGCACAAAATCACCCCTGGTTGACAACATCGGTGGTTAAATACAGCCAATAGTGCCTTGGCGAAAAATTCTCTTTTTGTGAAAACTTTTGAGAGACATTAATCCCGCTATACTCCAGAAAACTAATACAAAGAGAGAATTCAAAGTGGAATTGCACCACATATTTAATTTCATCTAAATGCACTTGCCAAAAAAAAAAAGCAGGAGTGGTAGGAGAGGCAGAGAAGGCAATTCCATCGTCAACCGGAATAACATGGAGGGCAAATGTGCCCACCAATCTCCACTGAGCATGCGTTACAGAGTAAGGGCGGGAGACCCCCAGCAGGAAGCCCACCCCTGCGCAGTGCAGGCTCTGGGCCATCTACCCCCTCATCTCTGGGTGACCCTTCCACACCCCGTTTGGGGTTTTGCTCTTCTTTACCACTTGCTCCCTGGATAAAATTCCCTCTGTTGAACTGCCCAGCGTGGCAGTATCTCGATCAATGCAGTGTATCTGTCAGGATCAAGTTAAATTTGTAAGTTAACTTGGGGAGAACTGACATCTCTGTGATGCTGCCTTTCTATCCAAGAACATGACAGTGTTGATGTGTCTTTCCACCTGTGTCCCTCCATAGAATTTCAAAGTCCTATTTTTTTTTTTTTTTAGTTTGTTGAATTTCTTCCTATTTTATCCTTCATGTGACTGGTATGAATTGTGCTGCTGCATAGGATTGCTGTGAGGATGCAGTGAGTTACTATGTAAAGTGCTCAGATCGGTCCCTGGCACACAGTAAGTGCTGCAGAAGCGCTTGCTGCGATTATCATCTGTCATACCCTCCAATGGATGATTGCTTGAATGTGGGTCACAGTTGTTCTATCTTGGTTTCAGCCCAGCTGCTGTTCAGGTGAAGCTGGGGGGCAGAAGTGGATCTTGGGATGTCATTTCAACAGGAAAGTGTGGCATGCTGATAACAGGCCCATCCCACAGCCAGCTCTCAGCCTCTTATAGATGCCCCTCCCCACTCATCTGCCCCCAGAACTAGGGTCTGCTCCTCAGTGGCCCATCTTCCCCAGAAGCCAGGGACTATTTGGTGCTGATACCCAATCATTAGAAGCAAGAATATAATTATTACTGCCTCATGTAAACACACACACACACACACATCTTAGGAAAATGAAGTTTAATATTCCTAGCAGTCAAAGTATTCTTGTGGGCAAGTCTTACATCCAAAACTAATGTTTGCTGCTTACTCTTCAGAAACATGTTAGTTAGTTATTCTCTGTGTATCAGTGAGCAAAGCCGCATAACAAACTTCCCCAAAACTCAGTAGTTTAAAATAACAACCATTTAAGTCTGATCATGGGTCTACAGGTCTGCCGATCTGGGCCATCCTTGGCTAATCTCAGGTGGCCTCACTCATGCCTCTGTGGTCAGCTGTGGGGTGACCTACAGACTTGATGGTCTGAGGTAGCCTCCCCTGTCTGGCAGCTGTTGGCTGTGACAGTGAACCTGACTGGACTGTCGGTCATCAACCAGCAGGCTAACTCGGGTTGGCTCCCATGGTGCTCCGAGGGAGAGCAGAAGTGGGTAGGGCTCCTTGAGACCAATGCTTGGAACAGCACCACTTCCCACCACATCCTGTTTGCCGAAGCAAGACAGGAGGCCAGCCCCGATTCAAGCAGTGAGAAACAGACCTCTCCTCTTGATGGGCAGGGCTGCAAATCATGCAGTAAAGGGGGCATGAATACAGAGAAAGCCTGACAACTTAGAGGCACAATCCATCTCCCTACACCAAACTGAGAACGCTTTTAGCACTGGTTTCCTTTTAGCGAAGGTTGCTTGTCTCACTAGCAGCCCACCTGTGGGCTGGTTCAGAGGAAGATTCTTCAGGTGGCAGCCTCACCCATTTACCCTGATTCACGTGTTTCACTTTCCGAGGGTGCCATTTCTTGACATTGACCCCAAATCTGAGTCTGCTTGAGAGGGTGATCCCCTGCACCAGCTGTAAGGATGATACGTTTGTTTCCCTCTGTGTCCTGGTTTCTGAGAGCAGTTGCTCGTTTGGATAGAGTTTTCCAGGACAGATATACCAAGGTGCTGAAGACAGTTCTCAGCTAGTGGCTGAATCAACCTTTGTTGATGTATTGACTCAGTCAGTCACAGGCTAATTAACTCCAAGTCCTGTTAGAAGCAATCAGAATGTCACTTCTCATTGTCAGGAGGCAGAGAGACTTTGGCAGTGACCCAGTCATCCTCTCTCCTCTGGCGTCGCTGCCCTTAAACCACTGAGTTAGGACCGAGGACCGCTGGTGGCCGCGCAGGGACAGACTTTCTCTGCCGTGATTTCTACTTGTGTCCTCGCCCTAGAGGGTTACCCAGCGTCCTGGCCAGGCAGGACACCTACTGCTCACCTGCCACACGGCATCCCTGCCCTCCTCACTGCCCACCCAGCCTGCGGGGCAAAGCAGGGTAGCCCAGCCCTCCTGCCCCTGGGGTCAGAAGGTAGGAAGCCAGAAGGAATGGCCACTACAGGTTGTGGAGGCAGAGAGAATTCTCTTAGAAGACAGAGAACAGGAAAAGAAAAACAGAAGCACTAAGAAAGTGGTTTAAACAGAAAAGCAATGCAAACTGTAGGTACCTACAACTAAGCTTGCTGGTTATAACTAATTAGCATATGGTAGTAATCACTGTGCACATCATTATGTTTAAAATTATTTTTGCTGTATGTTTTACTTGATCATATTAGACTTTCTTCTTATATTTATATATTTGGTGCTCCCTTACACAGGTACAATATATAATATTTTGCTTAAAATAATTCTAGTATGATCCAACTGAGTAAAAAAAAAGTGTATTATATACACACACACACACACACACACCAACATATATATAATCTGTAAGTAAAATGTGTATTTTATACTTACAATATCTACATATATATGTAAACTTATATAAAATATATATAATATATAAAATAGAAGCTATACATATCTTTTATATCTTATTTAGCTAAGTATTGATATAAATATACAGGTACATTTGCATTTTTGCTGAAAAATGCCTGAAAGAATATATAAGAATTACATGCAGGGGGATTTTTTTTTTTCATTTTCCTTTCCATATACTTTGCCTTTTTACCATGAGAATGTACTATGTTTAAAAGCAGTTCATTTGTTAGTTTTAAGGAGATTCTTCCAGTTTTTCTCACTTTGTTATCCCCAGCTTAAATTGTAAATTCGGATGACTTTTCTATTGAATCCTTCCTGAAAAGAAAGATTCTCACGGTGCCCGGCCAGAAGGATAGTGGTTTTCAAGGGCAGATAGAAAGGAAGCCAGTCCTTGCGCTCAGCTGCTGAAGAAGCCCAGGTCCCCACCCGGACCCCGACCCCAGCCCCGGCAGGACCCCCTGCAGCCCGCGCATCTCTCCCTGTCGCTCCCCCCCCCCCAAACCAGGGCCGAGGGGGCAAAGGCAGCATCTACGTGTGGGCCTCAGGGGACGGCGGCAGCTACGACGACTGCAACTGCGACGGCTACGCCTCCAGCATGTGGACCATCTCCATCAACTCGGCCATCAACGACGGTAGGACCGCCCTGTACGACGAGAGCTGCTCCTCCACCCTGGCCTCCACCTTCAGCAACGGGCGCAAGCGCAACCCCGAGGCCGGCGTGGTGAGTGCGAGGCCGGGTGGGCGGACACTCCTGACGTCATGTGCAGACACAGTGACGTCATGGGAGGAGGAGCTCCCCGCCCCCTTTCCCTCAAAGAGTCAGCGCCTATCCCCGGGGGAGATCCACCCTCTTCCAGGCTGGTGATGCCTTGTTATCAAGGTAGAGACCTACGATAAACGAGAACGTGATGACCTCCTTCCCGCTCATGTTCCATCGATTTTCTTGTTCATTGTTTTGGCTTACAAGTAATGATGAACGCTGGTTTGCCCCCAGCACGTCACTTATAAGGATAACTAATATTAAGAACTGGGGCATCACACCTGCACCCATCTGTGCCAAGAACTCATCCATTTATTACAGTAATTTAAAACTAGCATCCATGGACGGACTTTTCTGGGTCCATAAAACCCCCCAAATTGGGCACATGTGTGTCTTCTCAAAGGAAGAGTCGTGTGTTCCAGCGTATTTTAAAATGGGTCCATGACTGAGAAAACAAAAAGGTTAGGAATCACAAACTTATTTATTGCACTTTGAGCACCTCTTCCTTCCTGGGCACCGAGGTTTAATAGTGAATTTTCCAAGGCCCCTAGAAATATATGTCTGTAGGGCATAATGAGCATTTTTGGATCTCTTCCTCTCTCTGGGTATGTCACTCACATAGGGGCCTTTCCTCAGTCTTCCAAGCCTGGAATCCAGTGGTTGGTTCAGGAGTCCCGCTGAGATACATCCTGCCCGGCCTCCGCCTCCTCTGGGGTTGGGAGGAACACAGTCACCAATACCAGCTAGTCCTGCAGTCCCAAGTGCCTGCCTGGGCTCCACCTGACCAGCTGGCCAGGCTCCCACGTGACCCAGGAGAAACCTTTTACCTACAGGAGACACAGACCTTAGCCTGACTCCCTCCATGAGCCTGGGTCTCCCCCTGGTCTTGGGGAGGACGGAGATTGTGTCAGCTCCTCCCACGCAGAAGGAGGTTTCGCCTCTCTCATCCTACAAGCTACATGGGCAGAAAGGGATGAGTGAGAGCGGCCCCAATCCTGTTCTGTTTGTAAGGCTTCTCCTCCCCCTAGACACTCCCCTCCCTGCCCCAAGAGCCTCCCAATGGTGTCACTTGGTACTCAACGCCTGTCTATGACTCTCTTTCTACGACGGCTGGGGAGGGGCCTTGAGTTCTCTTTGAATATTGTCATTTTCCGCAAGTAGATGCTTTTAAACCTCCCTGATACTTTGTCCCCCAAAATAATAGGCCCACTTGGGGAGCCTACAGACAAACAGGAGGAAGGAGTATTCTCGTGGTTTATAAATGATCTTAATGAAAACCCTGGCTCTCGCAAACACTGCAAATGGGGATTTTCTCTTTGTAAAATCCTTTAAAACTCAGTTGATCAGCCTTCCGTGGGGTGATCACTCATGTATCAGATGTGTTCCAGACTCTCTCCGTGGATTTTAGATGTAGAGAATGTAACACTTTCTCTTTAATGGCCTGTCCCTCTAGGCAAACTGTGGCTGAGCTTGTTTTGTCTTTCCTCTTTGGGAATGCCACCCTTTTTCCTGAAGGGAAAAGAAATTGCTGATGGACTGGCCCTGAGCTTTCCAAGCCAATCCCAATGCAACAAAATTCGCCATTGCTTTGACTATGGTGGTGATATTGGCTTGTCACTTTCCACCTATGATGTTTCCTTTTAGGATCCAGAAGATAAATGTCTCTCTGGTCTCTAGAATAGCTGCAGATACGCTTCTCTGAACAATTGGCTTGCTTTTATCTTGTGGATACTGTAACTATAACTGATTGTGTTTCCCTTTTTGCACGGGCTACTAGGAAACTCAGATAAAATGCATGGCAAAATAGATACATGGGTGCTAAGCTTATCCTTACCTTCATCTTAATCTTCTTCAGAACAAGGCAGAGTTTAAGTAAAAGAAACAGAAAATCCTCTGCTCCATGTCGTTTTGGGTTTAAAGCAGTGTGACTCACTCATTACTCACTATCTTCCCCTCCAGGCAACCACAGATTTGTACGGCAACTGCACCCTGAGGCATTCTGGGACATCCGCGGCTGCTCCCGAGGCAGCTGGAGTATTTGCACTGGCTTTAGAGGCTAAGTATGTTTCCTGCTCGGGACCAAGGACCGGTTCTGCAGGGTGGACTGAGACATGTCTCCCCACCCAATACCAGGTGTCCACAGAGGCAAAAGTGGGTGTGAGAGTCAGTAAATAGTCAGGGCCAATGAACTCTGGTGGGCATTGCTAAATGATACACACACACACATACACACACACACACACACACACCACAAAACTACATCCCTGAGAGAGCACAAGAGCCCAACGTCCAACCACGCATAGGGACACATAGATGTTTTCTTGGTGAAAACACCCTTTCATCTTCTGTGGATCCCGTGGCTGTTTTACTCTAATAATACTCCCAAACAGCTAAATGAAGGAAAACCATTGCCAAGCCGGGTATCCAGCAAGGTTTTCAGAACACGTGTTAAACAGGATGTTCTCGCTCCAGATTTGTTAACTTATAAGGCTGAACTCATTTTAACACTGAGACAAGGTGGGCGAAGTCACACAACGTAGACCAAGAAATGGGCTTTGCTGGGAAACCAGCCAGCTACCGGAGAGGGGAGACCATCCCCTCTTCTCACCACCTCCGCAGAGGCCACACGTCAGTACAGCTGGACCCATCTTGGATTTGGGCATCAGCAGAGGTCCCTGCCCACCCACTCCCCTGTCTTCTCTTAGTGCAAACCAGAGGCTGGCCTTGGGTTTGAACAATGAACTTGTGGCTTCAGGCACCACCCATAAGTGCAAATGTAAGTGACCATTGCTCCAAAACAAAGTGTGCCTAAGTGGTGATTACATTCTTTTCTGTAAGGAAATCTGCAAGTGTGCTAAAGAATGGAGAATAATCGGTGCAGAGCCCATGAATCTGTTTAAAGTTCCAGCAGCCTGCTCCATTACTTTGATGTATGTAAGGGGTCACTCTGTAGGCATATGGGCCTGGGAAAGTGACTTTTTGCTTGCCAGAATCTAAGGAGACTTTGAGTCAAGTTCTGCCCTCTTAGATTTAAGGGGAGACCAGGAACCCCTTCTTGTTCCCTGTCCTGCAAATGTAAGTGCAAATGCCCGCTAGGCAGGGAATTATCCGAGAATACAGAACCAGCAACTTATAAGAAGTTGAATTCAGGCTCCTGGGGAGGGGAAGTTGAGTTCCCGTCCCTGTCAGCCATTGCTAGGCAACCGGAGCTTCTAGCATCATTCTTCAGGCAGCCCTGCTTGACTCTCCACATATGCAGTGCATTTTTTGACTTGCAAAGGAGGTAAGAGCTGATTCCTAGAATAGGAAAGGACTTCAAAAGATTATCTAGTCCAACCCCTCTGCCTTTAAGCAGAAAAGACATCATTATTCTCCTTTTACAGATAAGGCCCCAAATTGGGAGTGACTTCTCTTTTGGACCAGGCCAAGCTTTGATTCTTTTAACAAAAGTCAGTTGGACATTTTAGGAAAGAGGAGATGGACACTGGTCAAAGCCTTCCTATTAAGCACAGAGACCAAAACTTACTCTCATATTATGTGCATTTCCTGAACATGAAGCTGTTCCTCTCAGGGCCTGTTGGGTCCTGGAGTCTGAGCTGGCCTCGCTCACTCCAGCTGGGAGCAGACAAACAGAGGGGGGCTGCTGCCTGCCACAGAGCCTCGCAGAGGACAGGGAACAAGAAGGGGTTCCTGGTCTCCCCTTAAATCTAAGAGGGCAGAACTTGACTCAAAGTCTCCTTAGATTCTGGCAAGCAAAAAGTCACTTTCCCAGGCCTATATGCCTACAGAGTGACCCCTTACATACATCAAAGTAATGGAGCAGGCTGCTGGAACTTTAAACAGATTCATGGGCTCTGCACCGATTATTCTCCATTCTTTAGCACACTTGCAGATTTCTTTACAGAAAAGAATGCAATCACCACTTAGGCACACTTTGTTTTGGAGCAATGGTCATGAATTGAGTGCTCTCTATTGCCATAAAGAGGGAAAAAATGATACCTGGCGGTAGGTGGTTCAAGCCCATCTTGGCAGCCAGTCCTCAAAAATTCCTCAGAACACCAATCACTTGAGTTGGAAACACACCCTGAGATTAGAGTTTGATGCAAGTGATTTATTAAGAGAGGGCTCCCGGCAGAGACCACTGCGGAGGAGAGGAAGCAGGTTAAGGGAGCGGAAGAAGCTGAGCAAGGATGCGATTTCAGAAGTTCTGGCCTCAGCCTGATCCCAGGGAGAGCTCTGGAGGGTAAATTATGCCTCAGAGTTTGTTCCACATCAAGGCAAGGGAGCTAGGCTGCCATATTCTTGTGCTGTTCGGCTAAGAGCCCCACCTGGGAAAGTAAACTCCAAGGCTTCTCTGTGGGCCAAGAGGCTCCAACAGCCAAGAGCTGAAACCACTGCTCAGCATGAAATAGCCCCAGGAGAGAGCCCGGAGGGCCGAGGAGGGAAAGACTCTCCAGGAACACTTCCTACAATTCATCTCTCTTTATCTTCAGACGAGGCAGCTGGGAGTCCTTGGTGACACATGTGGCAGCAGTCGAGGGCTGTTTCCCACCCAGAGGTCCAATAAGAAAGCTTTTCCAAAGCAACTTGAATACAGTAAACAAATGCATTCCCATCGGGACCATGGAAGAGGGAGAATGACCACCCCCATGGCTCCAGGGGACAAAGGGAAACCACGCCTCTGTCCTGACCAGTCATCACCTTGTTGTTTAATCTCATAAAACGCTTTTCTGCCAAATGCTTGAAAATGCCTTCTTGAGTTGTTGGGAACATTGCTCACATTTCCCAGTGAGACCAATATTAGAGAAATTCCGGAGAATTTCTTTAGTGGGGAGTTACTGCTGTCTTCAGATATTTGGGGTTCTCTCCATGACCCCAGGCTTTCTGGGTGGTTCAAGAGGGCTGAGCTGGGTTTGAGGGGTAGATGTCAAAAGAGGCAAACTTGTGACCCAGGAGAACCATCCATAGTAAAGCGGCCCATATACTGAACTAGAACAGTGTTTCCAAAACTGACCTTCCAAGGGATGGATTTTTTCATGTGAGCTCTATCAAAGTCTGCTAGATGCAGAGAAAAGTGCACAAATATTAGGTACAGCTCAAAGACTTCTTGCAAAGTTAACAGATCCATGTAACCAGCACCCAAATCAGGAAACAGACCACTACCTAAGTCTCAGGATGTGCTCTTTGGTTCAAGATTATGTCTGAGAGATTCCTGCATGATGCTGTGTGTGCTTATAGGTTGTTCATATTTGTTGTTGAATAGTACTCCACTGTATAAGTGGATATTTGGGTTGTTTCCACACTGGGGCTATTGTGAGTAGCATTGCTGTGAGCATTCTTGTACATGTCTTTTGGTGAAGGTGTGGACGCATTTCTGTATATTAGGGAGTCAAAAAGCTGGGTCATGGGGTATACATAGGTGCAGGTCTAGCAGTTTTCCAGACTTGGTGCACTTGCTGACACTCCCTCCAGCAGTGTGTGAGAGTTACAGCTGTTCCACATCCTTGCCAACATTTGCTATTATCTGTCTTCTACACTTTAGCCATTCTTGTGGGTATTCCATGGAATTGCACTGTAGTTTTAATTTTTATTTCCCTGATAACTAGTGAAGTTGAGCACTGGGGAGTTTTGAAAATGATAGATTCCCAAGACTCAGCCAAAAGTCATTGAATCACATCCGTAGGGATGAATGGCCCAGGAATCTGTCTTTTCAATGCCTTTTTCAGGGACTACAAGAGCAGCCAGCCCCGCGCTGGTCTGTGGCCTGGAGTGTGTGGCATCCAGAAGTACGGCAAGGGCTCTGTGAACCTAGCACTCAGGTGCCGTTTGCGGAATATGAACATCAGACCCTGCCTCTGGCTAGGTGCCCATATTAGACTGAAAACAGGGAATCCAAAAACAACAGCTAAACCGAGACAGGAGTTTATTTTTCTTTTCTTTTCTTTTCTTTTTAATAGCATAATAACAATATATTTAAAATAGAATATTAATTTAATTTAATAAGTTTCTTATGAAGGAGTTTATTTTTCTGTCATGCAGAAGATAATACAGAGGTGAGGAGCCCAGGCAAGTGGAGGGTGACCACCGAGAATCAGGGACTCTGTCTCTAGATTTCTGTTCTTCTACACCTTCGTGTTATCTAGATGCCACGGGAGCTCCAGCCATCGTGTTTACATGTCAGGCAGGAAGAGGGGAAAAGCAAAGGGAAAAAGGAAATCCACCAGCTGAGTGATCCCTGTTTAAAAGTTTTTCGAAAAATCACCCAGGGACTTATTTCTTATTGGCCAGAACTGTCACATGGCCACCCCAGACTGCTAGGGAGGATGGGAAATGTAGTTTTGTAGCTGTTCTCTCCTTAAATTCACTTTGCTGTCTTGATTATCAGGAAGAAAATGTGAATTGGGTTCCAGAGAATTTGATACCATAATAGAAGAACTCTGAAAAACAATGGTCTTTCAGGGGGTAATCCTCACAAATAGGGAACTCAAAAAAAAAAAGAAAAAAAAGGTCACTATTTTGCACCAGTGGGAAGTTAGTACACCGACCCAACCGTAAGTGCAGGGCTCTGTAGGAGATACGGTTCTATGGATCATTCATAGGCAAAAACTCACTTGCCAGGACCAGCTTTAGAGGCTCAGGAAACAGCCCATCCTGAGGTCTCCCTGGTGCAAGATTCCTCTTCCAGCCATGCGGGGCCAGTCTTTCCCTGGGCTTCACACTGGTTTTTCCAAGATCCCACACTCTCTTGCTCAAGACGGCTGCCACCTTGGCCAGGCCCTGAGTGACCTCTCTCCTTGGAGCCCTGGCCTGTCCTCACATCTTATCTAGAAGCCCTGGGTTTGGCTTTGACCTCCAGGGATGTTCTCTCTGAACCGAGAGGCAGATGGCCCATCCCAAGTGGCCTAGGACCAGTCTGCTGACAGCTGAACGTTTACCCCGGAACATCACAGGGTCCTATGAGCGATTGGACCCAGCCAATAGGTGCCCTGCCAGCTGCACAGATGTCACCATTTTCACTGATAGTTCACCGGGGGTTCCTCGCACATGGCCTTGTTACAGCTCCCGGCTCGTTCCTTGTGGTCGCTTGTTCGTGGGCCAGGTTCCTGCAGCATCCGCTGACTAGTGTGGTCCTGCTTTCCAGTCCCATGTCTTGATTCCTTCTCCCTGGTGATGTTTCTGGAGATTGGATCACGGGTCTCTCTGCCCTTCCTGTCTGTCACTAAGATAAAGTCCCTACGTTCTACTGTGTCATCCTCTCTGCCTCTGTTCCTGGCTCTACCTCCCTGACTCACGCAGGGCTCCCAACCTCCTGTGCTGATACGTGCCTTCTCCTGCCTCTAGATCCTTCCTTCCAGAACCTTCTCTGCCTAGGAACTCCCCTTCCCTGTGTTTACTCAGTCACTCCCACTTGTCCCTTTGACCTTAGCTAAAAATACCGCTTCCTGAGAGACCCTTGCTGACCCCCTGGACCAGAGTTTCTCAAATCTGCCGCTGATCAGAATCCCTGGAGTGCTTGCTAAGAACATATACCCAAGCCCACGCCAGGTCCACAGACTCAGAGTCTCCAGAAGCTGCAGTTTTAACAAGCACCCCCAGTGCCTCCAGGAAGTTAGGAACCACCATCCCCCCCCCCCGCCCCAAGCAGGTTTGCTGGAGCCTTTGGCAGATGCTTGGACAGGCCCATGGGATCAGCATCTCTGCGTCCTGTCTGACTTCGTCATTGTGTTCACGTTGGTTCACACGTGCAGACGAGGTTGTGAACCGCCATCTCAGACCCGTGTTCTCAAACCCCGTGTGCAGAAGCATCACCTGCGCTCTGTCTTGAGTGCACATCCTCAGGCCCACAGCCTCCAGGAGGCCGATTCCAGAGACCTGAGGTTGAGGCCAAGAATCCATATCTGTCACGAGTCCCCATGCGGTTCTGATGCAGGACCACAGTCTGTGAGACTCCCTGGCTGGGATAACTCAGGGTTCCACTGTTGGATCCCCTGGCATGACAGCCCCCCCACCTTTTAAAATATTGAGTTGTCTGTCTGTCCCCCGGGCTGTAGGCTCTGAGAGGGCAGGGACCTTCCTACGACCTGCCCGGAACTAGTGCGGAGCCTGGACACGATACCTTTCCATATATCTGTCTTACTTTCCCAGCTATTATATAAAATATTTGAGAAAATGTCATGTTCCTTGTCCTGTAGCACTGAACACAGTGACTTTTATATTGTAGATATTCTGTAAATTTATTTTTTATTATTTAATAGGTATCACCTACAATCCTTGAGCTGCTATGGTAGGATTAAAGCCTAAAGCACGTGGATGAAATAATTATTTTACACAATAGTATCTTCGGTCAATTCAGAAGTTGCTCAGAATGGGGAAATAAGAGGGACTCTGTTTTACTTTTCAGACATAAGCAAATGGTTGTTCAAATGGTGTCACAAATTCAGTGACATTGGAGTATGGAGCACACTCTGATTTATTTTAGAAATAGAACATCCTTGTTCTAACACATTCTTTCTCTCTTATGGACCCCATGAGAATAAATCCGCGGAGAAACGTCTAGTGGGGTTAGAAGCAGGGCTCATTTTTGCAGCAGAACCCCTAGCAAAGATGAGAGATGCTCCACCTGCCAGCCAGCCCTTGGATCACCTTGAGGTCACCAGATCCTCGTTTATCGACACTTTTGAGTTAAATGAATTCAGAATCCTATTCCAGCAAAACACTGAGCTTTCGGCCATAATCAACTTCAGGAAATTTCACACTGTTCACCTAATCCATATGTCCAGGGGACCATATGTCCAAGATATGTTCTTAAATTTCTCAAATAAGCATTGACCTTCCTTGAAACTTTCTCTTTAAAAGCTGAAGGTCTTCCTGGACTTCCCTCTGCTCAATATTATGTACAAACCTAAATGGGAAAAGAACTTGAAGGTCTGCATTTCAAGAACATATGAATCACTATCATCTTTTGACTCTGTTTTGAAGCTTTGAACCAATGAATGCTGCCTGTGTTGAGATTTTGTCAAATGAGTGATGGTGTTCTTTGAATCATTTGATTCTAAGGAGAACCGTAGTGCAGGGTTTTCCAACTTTTGTGACCGTGACTCTCAGTGAGAAATTAATTTTGCATTGCAACCCAAACACATACCACAATACCACACATGAGTGCGTAAACACACACACACACACACACACACACACACACACACACACAGAGTTTCCCATATTACGTGCACACTGTTATTCTTTTCTGTTCTATTCCACTTGTGATAGCCCCATCCATTAAATCTCTGGTTCTCAACCTCAGCTGTCTACTGGAATGACCTGGGAAGTGTTAACAATCTCCAAAGCCTGGGTCCCACTCCCAGAGATTCTGATTTAAATAGTCTGAGATGTGGCCTGAGCAGTGGGGTTTTAAATGTCCCCACCAGACAGTTTTACTGTGCAACCAAGATACATAGCCTGTGCAATCAGTTGACCTCCTAGCCCACAAACGGGTCATGACTTACACTTTGAAAAGCACAGACATTGACACTAATGTCAATAGCACAGACTATTAGACATTAATTTCCAAAGACAAGTCTGCAAGCAAACTTGTCTATTTACTGAACAAAGAGTGTGCCGAGGTCTGTCCTGGGCACTGGGAGACAAATATGCTGAAGCTGTTGTCTCTTCCCTTGAAGAACTGACAGTTCATGTCCCCACATGGAACACTCCTGCATAGCCAACACCCAGATCAAGAAACAGAACTCTGTCAGCACCCAGCAGCCCCCTGTGTCCCTTACAGGCACTGCTACCCCAAGACCAACCACTAACCTGGCTTCTGACAGCACAGATTCATCGTGCCTCTTTTTATACTTTAAACAAATGGAACTATACAGTATGTTCTCCTCTGTGTCTGGCTTCTTTGGGTCAGAATTCTTATTGTGAGATTCACACAATTGTGAGATCCCTGTTATTCTGAGTAGCTATAGTTCATTCTCATTGCAGTGCAGTGTCCCACCTCCTATAAACACACCTCAATTGGTTTATTCACTTTACTGTGGATGGGCATTTGAGGACTTCATAATTTAGGCCTATGAACATTCCAATACGTATATGTCTGGTGAATACATACACACATTTTTGTTGGATACATACCTAAAAATGGAACTTCTGGGCCATAGCTTAAGCACATGGGCAACATTTGAAGATAGAGCCAAACCATTTTCCAAAGTGTTTGCAATAACTTACACTTCCATCACCAAAGTACCCAGTTGCTCCACATCTTTGTCAACACTTGGTATTGTCAGTCTTTTTCATTTTAGCCATTCCAGTGTGTGTTAGATATCGCCATTGAAATGTATTTAAGTAAGAAAGGCAAGATATTTTTAATTGACATATATCTATACCTATATTCTCAGTAGTGCATGGAAATCCTCCCTTGACTTGTGGGTTCATAGATGTTTCAACATCTTACCAGGGGTCTGTGTCCTACCTTAGTCATTGTGTCTCTCTCGCTCTCTCTCCCCCCTCTTCCCCCGCCCTTGCTCTCAAACACTCTGCCTCCGGTACCCAGCCTGGGTCTGACCTGGAGAGACATGCAGCATCTGACCGTGCTCACCTCCAAACGAAACCAGCTTCACGACGAGGTCCATCAGTGGCGGAGGAACGGGGTCGGCTTGGAGTTTAATCATCTCTTTGGCTACGGGGTGCTTGACGCAGGCGCCATGGTGAAAATGGCCAAAGACTGGAAAACTGTGCCTGAGAGGTTCCACTGTGTGGGAGGCTCCGTGCAGGACCCTGAGTAAGTGGGGGCAGCAGTTCTACTGCTGTTTGTGGAAAATACCCAGAGATG
Organism: Balaenoptera acutorostrata; assembly: GCF_949987535.1. Lineage (NCBI taxonomy): Eukaryota > Metazoa > Chordata > Mammalia > Artiodactyla > Balaenopteridae > Balaenoptera > Balaenoptera acutorostrata. The sequence goes on from NC_080078.1 coordinate 40,452,864, forward strand.
GCGCTACTGCACTGGTGACCATAACAGATTCCCTCTCTGCATCATCCCGAGATGCACTGGATTTGATTCAGGGACAACCAGCTTCCAGGCAGAGCTGCAGTGTTGCACAACTCCAAAGTATCCAGTCTACAAAGCCCTGGGGCCTGGAACTTCTTTCCGTTATTGCAAAGAGGGAGAGATTTACAAAGAGGGATTGCCGAGGGGAAGACTTAACAGCGTCTGCGCCTTTGCGGACGCTGGGCCACAGCAGGTGGGGACCATGGGCAGTGTGACCAGCGCAGGATGTACAGTTAGTTGCATCCTGGCTACATTTGAGATTGACAGGAAGGTGGCACGGTTGCAGTATTTAGGGGAACGGGCGCTGGGGCCTGCTTAGTCGAGGTTCACCTTGATATCAGACCTTGTTCTCCGCAATTGCCCTGGACAAGCACGATGGGTCTCTGTTGATCCTCACGCCCTGTGCTTCTGGGGGGCGGAGGGGGGAGGGAGACGCGGAACGTATGCTGAGATGAATGACCGTTTCTCTCCCAATTCCGAGTGCACTGAACATTCTGTCATAATCCAGGTACAGGTTGGAATTTGGAGCCAGAGGCAACACTGGAAATAGGCTGTCTGACGCCTCATTTTAGTTAAGGAATCTGAGGCCCTGAGATGTGACCGTCCCAATGGCTCACAACTAACTGGGAACTTATCCAATGTCAGCAGCATTATTTTTTTTTTAATCTGGAAAAGTCTTTTATTATATTTCAGTTGATTCACTAGGTTAAATTTATTTCACAATATCTATAGATGTTCTTGTCTATATAGAAAACATATTTCTTACAGGTTTTTATGCAAATCCGTTGAGAATTTACCTTCCACAAATGACCTTCTGTTAGTTGAGACAATTTTATTCCAAACAAAATACACATGTACACATATACTGTGACAGCAATTTTTAAAATTTAAAGTATAGAGGAATTTCTTGGTTGGCGTGTGAAAATACGTATGTCAACGCCCCACCCCACAGAGGTTCTGATTTCTAAGGTTTGGGGTAAGGTCCAGAAGACTGAGATTTGTGGGTGGTCTCAGCAGCATTATTTTAATGAAAGGAAACTCGAGAACTATTTCAGCACTAACTCAGCTGAGCTCCAGGAGGACAGGGACCTAGTCTGTCTCGTTTGCTGGTGTGTCCTCAGGGCCTAGAACAGCGCCTGGAACTTAGTAGTCATGGGATCAATATTTGTGGAATGAATGAATGAATGAACATTTAGCCAGCATCACCTGGGCACAAGGAAGATGTCTACACGGTGGCAATAAGACCACCAGACCAGCCAGGGAGATTCAGGGGCAGGGGGCAGGCAGCCTTGTTGGAAGGGCTCTGTGTCCCCTCGTCCACCCACACCTGAATTGTTCTCAGATGCAGGTCTGGGGCAGATGTGCTCATGGAAGAACTCAGAGGCTGGGCAGGGGGTCCTGAGGGCAACACCCAGGCCAGCTTATGCCTCTGGCAGAGGAAGCCCTATCACCAGGAATCCAACTTCTCAGGGGCTGGGACGGAGGGGTCCGCAGGCTTGACAGCTGCCACTTTCTATGCAGGGCTGCACAGAAACGGCCTCTGAGCGGGTGAGTGGAAACCGTCAGGGTTATGAGTTTCCTCAGCACTCATCTTCCCAGAGAAGCAGTCAATTCGAAAAGCAATTTTCTAAAGAGACTTTATCAGGAGAGTCTGTAAAGGATGCTTGACTAAAATAAAAGGGAAAAATAGAACGGGCTGTGAGCATCTGTGCTGGACCAGCCAAGGGCCGTGAGCAGAGGAAGCCCAGGCCGCCCCATCGGCCAGCGTGTCCCCAGAGCACGCTGTCAGGCGCAGGCCACTTCCACCCTCCCCTGTTCACTCAGCTCCTTGAAGACTGTGGCGAACTCCAGATTTTAAGTGAATTTGGAGATCAACGTTGAAACCTGATCTGAATGCCTGAAGCCGCATAGTAGAGAGAGCAGAGGGTGTGCTCGGCCACACCGTGCTGGCCGGGTGGCTGTGGACTGGTCACTTCTGAGCTGCAGTGTCTTCTGTGTGGGTTAATGCCCACCTGACACTGTGACATGGGGAAGAGCGAACATCGAGTGACCCCTGGTGAGTGTTCTTCAGTGACTACCACATGGCAGGCGTTTTAGACACTCGGGAAAGGGCAGCTGCCATTGTTACTATTATTATTCTAGCAAAACAACTACAGCTTCATAACTGTTTTTATCATACGGCTGAGGATTGAGAACCCAAAGGGCATTCCAAGGGCCCCCTGGGAAGCAACGCCTATTTCTAGGCACAAAGTCACTGAGCCCTCATTTTGCACCAACATGCAGTAAGACAAAGATATAAGCCATGTTTGTCTTTATAGGACTTGAGCCCCAGGCTTCTGTGCTTATTTCTGAAAGTTCAGAGAGCTCACACCTTCTGATGGGTGCTTCATTTTCAGCAGCGAGTGTGTTCCCGAACGTGGCTGTGTGGCTAGATCAGGGTCTCTGAAGAGCCTCTTTGGTTCCGCAAACAACCATCTCCTACTGCAACCTTCTGATAAACTGACTTTTCCTGAGCACCTGTCCCCGTTCTTTTAAAATAAGAATGAGTTGTATTCCTTTTCTTCTAAAAGCAATATATGGCACTGGAGGAAAGTCAGAACATACAAAGCAGCAAGAAGAGGGTGAGAAACATCCACGAGAGCTGCTCCCGGGCTCTCCCGACCAACGCCAGGTCGCCTGTGAGAGGGGGTGGTGTTCTCTTTTCTCTACCAAGCTTGCTGCCTCTGGAATTCACAATTCAAGTCAATTTCAAAGTGACTTAACATTCCAAGAAGAGTGCAGTTGAATGTCCTCTCCCCAGGGCCCCACGCCCTCAGCGGGGCAGGTGCGGATGGGAGTTTGGGGAGCCGGCAAGTCCCCCAGGCACTGAACAAGCCAGACTCCCGGGGGCCCAGGGGTCCCTGGAGGGGCCTCTGATCCTGGCACACACCCCAACCCCAAGGCTTCTAGGACAATTTGTGAATCCTAACAGGTGTGTGTGCTTGTTCCCACGCCAACCTGCCCAGGTGGATGGCAAAATTCCAATTATTTTCTCAACAATTAGATCTGTGCTATACAAAACAGAAGCAACTAGCCACGTGTGGCTATTTAGTGAAATTAAATACATTTAAATTGATCACTAAAATTAAATTTAATTAATTAAAAATTCAGTTCCTCACTCATACTTGTCACATTTCGAGTGCCCAAAAGCCACATGTGGCCAGTGGCTACTGTATTAGCACAGATACAGAACATTTTCGTCCTTGCAGGAATTGGTAGTGCTGTTGGCCAGCACTGGTCTAGACATTTGTAAATGTACAACGTATATGAGTGTGGGTCTATATTTATCTTCACAGCAACTCTTCAAGGTAGGAAGTCATATCCCCATTGTACAGGTAAGGAAAATGAGCTCAGAAAGTTCAAATTCCTTACCCACAACTGGACCTTTAGTCTACCCATGTAGCTTTCTGCCCAGGGGCTGGAGCCCAGGTGATCATTCATCATTTACCAGCTAACCTGCTATGTTTCTGACCCTGTTCTGAGTAAGTGGTATCTTCTTTGAGAGGTCCAGGTAGTGGCTTGCCATACTCACATCTCCAAAGCTGGCCTAATGCCTGCTTTCCACCAAATTGGATGATTTCCCCAGAGCCTGGTGCTGGGGACCCCCCGCCTCTGCACCATCACTGGATCTCCGTGGCCAGAGTCCACGCACAGCACACACGGTCCATGAGACTGTTTATGTGTATATTTTTAAGTTCCTTGGGAAAGTATTGCCTTTATCAATGAGCTGCAGGGGAGCTCCAGCAAGCCCTCCCAGGTTCATTGCCTTGGTTCCAAGGGCAACGTAGAACCAAGGCTTGGCTCTGAGCTGGGTGTATGGCCAGCATCTTTTTGTAGATGTATTCTACAAGATGTGTATTTAAAAATACACACCATGGGCTTCCCTGGTGGTGCAGTGGTTAAGAATCTGCCTGCCAATGCAGGGGACATGGGTTTGAGCCCTGGCCTGGGAATATCCCACATGCCGCGGAGCAACAAAGCCTGTGAGCCATAGCTACTGAGTCTGCGCTCTAGAGCCCGTGAGCCACAACTACCAAAGCCCATGTGCCTAGAGCCTGTGCTCCACAACAAGAGAAGCCACCGCAATGAGAAGCCCACGCACCTCAACGAAGAGTAGCCCCCGCTCGCCGCAACTAGAGAAAAGCCCACATGCAGCAACGAAGACCCAACGCAGCCAAAAATAAATAAATAAAATAAATAAAAATTAAAAAAAATACACACCATTTTATGCTCCAAAATAAAAGCCATGTCCAGGGAGGACATTAACAAAGACAAAGGGCCGGAGAAAGGGAGCTAGTATCATGGTCCAGGCACTGTGCTCAGTGTTTTCCTACATGGTCTTATTTAAACCCACCCACAATAACAATGAGACTTCAAGTATTTGAAAAATTTTCCCAAGCTCTCCTGACCACTAAGCATAGAAGCAGAATTCTAACCCAAATAGGTTTATTCCTGAAGTCTGGAGTCCTTCCATTATACCATGCACTCCTCAAATGTAGTTTCCTGTATTATGTTTCTAGTGCAAGAACCTTTGAGCATCTCACCTCCAAAGGAGGCCACTTCGAGAAAGGAGATCGGTTATATGGAAAGACAGCTGAGGAATCTTAGACTGACCGTCCGTGGGGCTCCAACTCTATGACCGAAGAGACTCCCAAATTCCCCTGATCTGTCACAGGACTGTTCTTCACTAGGATTAATTAACCCAATTTCAGCTTTTTTATGATAGTGATAACAATCACATTAGCAATAATTTCTCCTTATCAAGGTAGTGAGTACTTTAAAAGAAAAGTATATGAGCTCCTGTCTCAGTCTGGGTTGTCCCAAAATTAGATCCTGATGGGACTTGGGTACTGACAATTTTTTGAGAGATGATCTCAGGAAACAAGTGAGGAGGTGCAGCTGTAGGCAGGGAAGAGGAAGCAATCCAATAAAGGTGCATTGATGCTCGATTGACCGGCACCTTGCCACCCTGGGCAACACTGAGTTGTCCCCACCGGGAACGAGGAAGCCAGGTGTATGTACTCACCACCTTCCATCAGTCGCTGGTAGGGGTCTTTCCCTGTGGGCTTAAATCCCTGACACTTTGGGGCCGGCCTGCACGCAGGCTGAGGACGCTCCCAGGAGGCAGGGAAAGACTCCAGGAGAGAAGCTGGGAGTAGCTGATATCCGTGGTGGATGCAGTCAGGGTCCACAGTAGCCTCAGCTGCAGGCAAACCCAGCAGTGACTTAGGAGAAGCGGGAACGGGGTCCACAGCATCTGCTGCCTGCCCCATCCACACACAGTCAGCTCCGAGAGTGTGGGTGACTTGCTCAGGCTCACACAGCAAGTGTAAGAATTAACCCTGGGGGCTTCCCTGGTGGCGCAGTGGTTGAGAATCTGCCTGCTAATGCAGGGGACACGGGTTCGAGCCCTGGTCTGGGAAGATCCCACATGCCACGGAGCGGCTGGGCCCGTGAGCCACAATTGCTGAGCCTGCGCGTCTGGAGCCTGTGCCCCGCGACGGGAGGGGCCGCGATGGAGAAAGGCCCGCGCACCGCGATGAAGAGCGGTCCCCGCACCGCGATGAAGAGTGGCCCCCGCTTGCCGCAACTGGAGAAAGCCCTCGCACGAACCGAAGACCCAACACAGCCAAAAAATAAAAATAAATAAATAAATAAAATCAAGTAAAACTTTAAAAAAAAAAAAAAAAAAAAGAATTAACCCTGGATTTCGTTCCTTTTTATGGCTGAGTAATATTCCATTGTATATATGTGCCACATCTTTTTCCATTCCTCCGATGATCTGATTTGCAAAGCAGAAATAGAGGCACAGAGAGAACAAATGTATGGACACCAATAGGGAAGGAGGAGGGTGGGAGGAATTGTCAGATTGGGATTGACACATATACACTATTGATACTATGTATAAGATAGGTAACTAATGTGAACCTACTGTATAGCTCTTTTTTTTAATATAAATTTATTTATTTATTTATTTTTGGCTGCATTGGGTCTTCGTTGCTGTGCGTGGGCTTTCTCTAGCTGCGGTGAGCAGGGGCTACTCTTCGTTGCGGTGCGTGGGCTTCTCATTGTGGTGGCTTCTCTTGTTGTGGAGCACAGCCTCTAGGCGCAAAGGCTTCCACAGTTGTGGCACATGGGCTCAGTAGTTGTGCCTCATGGGCTCTAGAGCACAGGCTCACTAGTTGTGGCGCACGGGCTTAGTTGCTCCGTGGCATGTGGGATCTTCCCGGACCAGGGCTCGAACCCGTGTCCCCTGTATTTGCAGGCGGATTCTTAACCACTGTGCCACCAAGGAAGTCCCTACTGTATAGTTCTAAATTTTAATTTTCTAATAAAATTTTCAGCTACCTTAAAAAAAAAAAAAAAAAAAGAATTCACCCCAGGGTCCCTGCTCTCCCCGCTCCCCGGAGCTGCCTCCAGAGCCCCTGGGAGGCTGTGCCCAGCCCTCACGGTCTCCTCCCCTCTGCCCTCAGGAAAATACCGCCCACCGGCAAGCTGGTGCTGACGCTCACCACCGCCGCCTGCGAGGGGAAGGAGAACTTCGTCCGCTACCTGGAGCACGTGCAAGCTGTCGTCACGGTCAACGCGACCAGGCGAGGGGACCTGAACATCAACATGACGTCCCCCATGGGCACCAAGTCCATCCTGCTGAGCCGGCGGCCGCGGGACGACGACGCCAAGGTGGGCTTCGACAAGTGGCCTTTCATGACCACCCACACCTGGGGGGAAGACGCCCGGGGGACCTGGACCCTGGAGCTGGGCTTCGTGGGGAGCGCGCCCCAGAAGGGGGTGCTGAAGGAGTGGACGCTGATGCTGCACGGCACGCAGAGCGCCCCGTACATCGACCAGGTGGTGCGGGATTACCAGTCCAAGCTGGCCATGTCCAAGAAGGAGGAGCTGGAGGAAGAGCTGGATGAAGCGGTGGAGAGAAGCCTGAAGAGCATCCTGGGCGAGAACTAGCCCCTCGGCACCCTCTCCCCAGCGCCAGCCCGCCGCCCCCGCCGGGCACCTAGCAGCGAACCTCCCCCCACACAAGCGATTCCAACTTCTTGCTCCGAAGCTTCGCTCACTGTCAGTGATTATTTTCATTACCATGGAAGCCACCTTTTTTATTCTGTGCCCCAAATACAGTGTTCCCACCAACACCTCTGTCCTATTTGTGACTCGAAGTTCTTTATTTCTGTCATTCAGATAGGTGATATCTTGCCAACAAACCTGGGACAGCTTTCCCCTCGGTTTCTTTCATAGAAGAGAATGCATTTAAAAAGCCAGGCACGGTGACTCCAAGGACGTTTATTCACGGTCTCAGCTGAGGACCTGTTACTTAAAAGGAGAATCCAAGATTATGACAGAGGTGAGCTCTGAGTCTCTTAAAGCACAGATGCTGTAAATCCTTTGGGGAAAGATGTTTTGACTTTTAGCAAGATTTTTCAGGGACGTAAATGAAGGTGGCGTGAATTGAAAGGTGCCCTAATTACCAGATGGGGAAGAGAGAGTCAGAAAGCATGAAGGTTGGAAATCTTACCACCAACGCCCACGTCGTAGCTAGTCTCACTCGGCCGGCGTGATACATGTAAAATCTCAGTACCTGGCTGCCCTTTACCAGCTGCTGCTCTGAGTGATGGTAAGCTCTGCTAGAGATGCCCAAGTTACCCTGTGTGTGTAGCCTTCATCCCAGCCCCAATTTTCTGGGGTTCCTCCCATAGTTATCCAAAAGAAGAAAGGCAAGGCAGGATGGCAACACTTCTGGGAAAGAGTAGCTTAGTGGTTTTTTAACACAGGAATGTTCCTTTTCTGCAGTCACTCTGGGGCGTCCTAATCTGATGGAAGTGAGAGGTAAGCTGAGTGTTTTCGAGAGCTTTCTGCTTGGGCTTTGATTTCCAAAGCGCATGACTAGAGGGAAACAACTTCTCCATGTTGTGATTTCTCCGATGAGTTGGGGAAACGGCCTCTGTTCCAGAAGAAGTGTGTGAAGGGCGAGGGGGCCAGCCATCTCACATGGACCCTCCCTTTGTATGGAGTCCCTCCTGCTGAAGAGGGGAAAAGCCAGCTCATCCCCCAGGAACCTGAGGCCCGAAGGAAGCAGGAGGAGCCCTCTGTACGGAAGCATTCAGTTACCATCTTGGCAGCTAAGCTGTCAGGAGGGGGGTTTACATGTAATCCAAAGGTGACACACCCTCTTCCCCAGTCAACCCCCAGAGACCCCATCTCATCACCAAATAGAAATGCTTTCTGAGCAGCTGTCACTTTGTTTTCCTATTCGAGGATTGGCTCCTCATCACCAATCCCAATGCCCACCCGCTCCCACGAAACGATGTGTTAGTTTGATTTGATTCCAAAGAACTGATCAACCACTTCTGTCCACACTTCTCTCTTCCCATGGGAGCGGGTAGCTCAGCCTGGAGTTCCTTTCCTTAAAGCCAGCAACACAAGAGCAGGAGGTTCCATCCCCTGAAGGTGGCAACTTGAAGGGAAAAGTCTGGAAAACCCATTTTCTTTCTTTTTCCCCCCATGTTGGCATGAATTTCTGTCTTCTCTAACACCATATGACCTTCTCTATAGAATGCTTTACAATGTAATACTATTTATGATTTTTAAAAGAAATTTATTACATGTTGCAAAGATCTTTTTAAACCAGTTTAGACTTAAAGAAAAAATAAATGGAAATCATCAAAATTTCATTTCACATTAACAGTCTGAAAATAAACCAAAGGACGTTATGTGTGCATGTGTGTATAAGTGCACACAGAAATATATATACATATGTAGACTATATACACGTGTGTATATATGTGTATATATCTTTATATACACTTGTATAACTGTATATACACACATATACATAAAATGTGTGTATGTGTATTTATTGAAGAAACAGACACCACATTCATCTCTAAAAGAATATTCAGAGGGTATCAAGATGATTCTGGCTGAAGAAAAAGGCTGGTGGAAATTCAGGTGAAATGTTCGTCAACTCCCATTACTTCACCTCTGTAATCTTGCACCTCTCTGTATAAACATTAAGTGTCTTATATAGCAGCACAGATATAAAATAGTTGTCCATATTTTCACAGTTATGGTATAATTTGTGAAATTAGAGAGTAACTTATCAGCTTCTTAATAGAAATGGCAAGTTTTGATATCAGTATACAGTACATAAAAATATATATAGTGCTATTTAAAAATATTTGGCCTCTATTTCATGTTTTACATCAGTATTAACACTAAAATATGTCTACCTAGTGAGGTTTTTATGACATCCTGATTCTAATGCAAGAGATAGTTATTTATAGTCATTTATTTTAAAAATGAAAATAAGTGAATAATAATTAATCAAGTTAACATTGTTATTCCCTGTGACAAAATTTTATAAGTAAATTTAAAAGTACATGATGTAAATTAGGAGATTCAACAATAAAACATTACCTTCCAGAAATTACGTGGGATGTGATATGTATTACATAAAAACACTTCCATCCATTCTGGGAGCAGATAATTAAAAGTTGCCAAAGAGAGATCTAAAAAACTTGCTTTCATAAATATTCATGAAAGATTTATAATTAGCAAATAAATCATACCCAAATTATGATCTATAGCAGCATTTTTCAAACTCAGGTTACACCCCATTAGTAGTTGTAAAATAAATTTAGGGAGTTAAAACCAGCCTTTTGGAATAGAATAGAATACATCATGCATATTAATGATAACTATTGTTTCCTGAGTTTTTTTTTCAGAAATGTGTGTGTGTATGTGTGTCTGAGTGTGTGTATTGGCTCACAATGTAAAATACATTTCTTACTGGGGTCACAGTCAAAGATTTTTCAGAAACACTATTCTAGAATATATTCACCAGGCTAGACTAAGTTATACTGCAGTAATGAACAGCCCCCAGATCTCAGAGGTTTAACACAACAAAGGTTTATTTATGATTTACACAAATTTCACGGAGGATCTGGGTGACTCCCCAAGGCCACAGATCTCCATTCAGTGACCCAGGGATTCAAGCTGCTTCAACCTTCAACTTTAGGTTTATCATCACAATGCGAGGCTGCGACAGTCAGCAGGCAGGATAAAAGAACCCATGAAGATTTGTTCACTCTTCTACATTCACTCTGAAGGTGACACACATGTCACTTGACCTACCGTGCACTGGCCAGTACTGGTCAATGACCCTGCCTACACGGGAAGCAACTGAGAGATTATAGGACAACTAGTGGAATACTTGGTGAGCACTGGGGTCTCTACCACAGAGAGAACTTGACGCCACTTTAAAACATATTCTTATGTAAAGAAAGTAAACTGAGTGGAAAATATAAGGGAAGAGTAACTGGGGATGTATTTATAACATAAACTATGTAATGAAAGCCTACCCCTGCATCAACACCACAGCGTGACTTCAGTGTCTGTTCAGTGTTAAGAGGATACTTATTTTGCTATAACTTTCCTGATCCAGAACTGTATTTAGTAGTCACAAAATTAAGCAAGCTTTCAGGTGAAATGGAAAATGGTACTTTACCAACTTTGCAAATCCTGTGACTTGTGGAGGAGTTTATTAAAAAGAACTGATCTCTTTCAAAAAAGAAAAAACATATTCTTAGGTACTGATTCACATGGCAGCCTCTCCTCACAGGACGGTACCATGAAGAGTATCACAAACCAGCTCTACCCATGAGACCACATGCAGTTCTAGCAAATCTTGATAGTTATTAATAAAATACAAATATATTATATTTATCATAGTTCATTGTAAAAACAATTTTCAGTTTTATCCTATGATACACTACTCTAAAATCTTAAGAGAGCCAAAGGCTGAAAACACATACTGAAAGGTGTAAAGTCCAGTCTGATCTTGTGACAGACTGAAGGCTTCTTTTCAATACTTAAGTTCAAAGAATCATTTCCCAAAGATTAAGCTAAAAAACTGATCATTCTTATAGAGTTACTACTATGTGTCATTTTTATTGTCACTCACAAATTAATGAGTGGTTTTCATGGGATCAATGCCTTCACTGGTTGGAGTCATCACATGAAAACCACACACTACAAAACCTTTAGGAAACGTAGCCAAGCATTTCATATTTAGAGAGAAAAATGCTGAATGCATTAAGAGAATTGGTGAATGCATAGCTAGAGTCAGTTTTTGGAGGCAGAGTCTAATTTGATAGAAATTTCTAAAAATCAGAATGCCAAGATTAGAGGCTCTAGTTGTGGGAGAGAAGAAGGGGTTTGAAAAACACTGGGAGTTTGAAGTAACATGAGCACAAGATGTGTCCTGCGCCAGTGAAGGGGGTTGGTTGCAGCTGCCAGGTGGTTCCCTGTCTCCAAAGAAGGAACAAGCTGTGGGGAAAGGGGAGCCGGCACTCAGCACGTGGGAGCTTAGGAAATGGAGAGTGGGGGACGGAAGTCAGGAACAGTATCTGGCGGTGCTCAGCGTAGGGAAATGCAGACGCCGGTATAAAGGGGGATTCCATCCTCTGAAGAGCTCAAGTCTGTTGAGGGCAGAGACCAGTGCACAGGGAGGCCATCCCCAGACGAGCACCCTGAAACCCCATCCGCCTGCCAGGGGGTGTTCTAAGCCCACACACAGCCTCCTGATGCCTTCATCAGCTTCCCAAGGACATTGACACCAGGAGAGGGGGTGGCCAGCCCCTGGAGGCTCCCTCTTTGCTTTGCAAATTGATAAACTTGTACTTGAGTTGGTCCACTAATCTCTTGTGCATTTAATTGTCCCTTTCCTTGGGTTTAAAAAATATTGGTTGAATTTGGTTTTGAGTTTATAAGGCGCCAGGAATCAAAATCTAACCCGAGGCAAATTCTCCAAGCCAGCCTGCCAGCTTCATTTTTCTCTCAGGACTTAGAGGAGACTCACTGTGAACCTGGGGATAGAATGAACTTGACCATGAGAAATGTGCCCGGGCCAGGAGACGCAGACTCTGCGTTGCTAAATTCCTAATATTCAGCCCTGCGCTGTGTGGGGTAGGATGGGGGCAATTAGAAATCTCAGCCCACAGAGTTTCAGATGCCCGAACCACCAAATGAGGCTGGGAATTCCTTAGTTATAATGTGAGCTGTCATCATTTCCTACCATGGAGGCTTCAGGCCACCCCACCCTCACCTTCCCAGCATGGAGGGGTCCCACATTACAGTGCCCTGAAAGATGTTCCCCTGCACCCAAGAGGATGCCCTTGGTCTACTCCAAGCTGGATGGAAGGCAGAGGCTGCAACCTATATTTTTCTCTTTTGACCCCACGTCTTGGAGCCACTGGCCACAGGTGACAGGTAAGCCACCAGGTAACTCCTGGTCACAAGCACACAGGTGAAGGGGCAGGTGTGACAGGTGAGTTATTGACCAGGGATGTAATCTCCTGTTAGATAGAATACACATCTCAACTCAAAAACCCCATGTGTCTGAATAAAACACAAGTCAGCATGGCTTTTTTGTGGCATTTATTTGCTTGTATCCAAGCACGAGAGATGGGAGTCGAGCATTTGCACTAATCGTGGGGCTTGAATAATGTTCTTCATCATCAATGTGCTAAATGCCGTGTGAGTTTTGAGGTGACTTCTCTCACCAGCAACATCCCATCTACAAACCTGGGATACAACCGTTTTAGGATAAACTTGATTATGGTGGTTGCTTGAAGATCCTTTCTCAAAATATAAGTTTCAAGTCAAGGAGAGACCTAAATGGAATTTTCCAACATGAAAAGGGAAGGGAAAAACAAGCAGCGATGCCAGGTAAGACGCGTCCTCTGATATGCAAATTGGATTTTGTATTAGACGTTGTTGGTGCCTACCCTACAGCAGGGATCAGCAAACTACAGCCCAAGGACCTGATCCAGCCCACTGCCTGTTTTGTAAATACAGTTTTATTGGAAGCAATCATGCCTATTTGCTTTTGTATTGTCTGTGGCTGTTTTCATGCTGATACGACGGAGTTGTGTAGTTATAACAGAGGCTGTACAGCCTATAATCCTTTATAGAAAACGTTTGCCAACCTCTGTCCTGTATCTATCTCCTTGGGTGGCCCCAGAGGTCACCTGTAGACAGTTTCTATACATGCCAAGGATGTTCTCTCTGCCAGGGATGTTCTCTGGCTGCACGCAAGACCTCGTGTACCACGAGCAGAAGGGCCAGGGAATCAGCGCCCCATGGTCGCCCTCGCCTGAGGAAGGGTGGGAGCTGGTCCACAGATAACCCAGCTTCCTCACCTCCTGTCAGGACAATTTGAAGATGTTCCACCTGGTCTCTTCCCCGTGGGTGCCTGTGCAGGCATCTCTCTTCCCAGTCTCACTCCCTCTCCTTCACCAGTCAGGGGACAGAAACCCCACTGGTGATGTTAACAGAGAGAACTGAATACAAAGCACTAAAACTGAGTATAAAGACGTAATGCCTTCTTAATTAGAAAAGCAAAAGAGAACATTAAAGCACTGCATGGACCAAGGAGCCTAACACCTGCGTGAAGGTGAAGGCGGCTTGTCGGATGGTGTTGGGGTCCCGGGGAGGGGGCACCGCCCACCCAACTCCCCCGCCTGCCCAGAGGTGGCGCGAGAGTGCCCCTGGCAGGCAGGCCCGCCCTGGAAAACCCAGACCCCTGAGGAGACTGTAGCGAGGCTGCTTCTGCAAATGTTGGAAAAACTGAGAACTGGCTTCAGCTGCTCTGGGAAGGAGCTGCCGCTGCCAGGGTGAAGTAGCGCTGCCAGGAGATGAGAACAAACAAGGAACAGGGCCCTTGTCCCTCCTCCAGCCTTTCCCTCTTCTCCTACCAGGGAGATGCTGGCAGAGCAAGAACGGGGCCGCAGCTTCCAGCCCCAGCACTGGAGTGTAGAAAGGCCGGCTTGGAGCTGAGACTGGTGCTTACCAATGGCACGCTGAGCTCCTGTGATCACCGCTCTGATAAACCACCTGCACCTGAGACCTTGTTTAGGGTCTGCTTCGGGGGCAACCCAACCTAATCCAAACTTCCACGAGTTGCCCCTTGATACCAAACCTCCTTCACTAGCAGTTATCTTTGCGATCTCTGGGGCTGCAAGCAACAGAAACCAATTCTGACTAGTGAAAACAAACAAGCAGCATGTCCGAAGCATGCAGCGTAGCTCTCAGAACTGAAGGGAAGCCTGAAGAGCCGGCCCAAACCAGCCTGGAAAAGGGACAGGGATTGCAGCAAGCCTGGGCACAGGGACGCACAGCGGGAAGCAGTGGCACCACGTCAGAACTCCCCCATCACCCGGCAGCTCCAGCACATTCAGTCTCGGCGTCGCTAGACTCAGGTCTCCTATTCCAACAACGCGTCTGGTTTGGACACTTGCCCACCCGCAGGCAGAGGGAGGCAGGATGTCTTGATGGTCCCATCAGGGCTGTAACCTGTGTGGGAGAAGCAGCTCCTCAAGACAAAATCAGGGCTGAGGGCCTCCTGAGCAGTGGGAGAGGTGGCTGGGAAGACGCCCACCGGCCGTCTTAGGTTGGTTCCTCCCAGAAGCTGACTCTGACACAAGGAGTCGAGGTCAAGTCATTGACTTGAAAGGAAGCATCTTTATGTAGGGAAGCAGGAGAGTGGGACACGGAAGGGAGGAGTCCCACTCAGGGCACATAGATGAGTGGGCTTCTCCATGGGCATCTGGAGCTGACACCCTCCGGGGACTGTGTACAACATGCCTTGGAGTTATCCCAACAGAGAAGCGCGAGCGCTGGGGCCTTCATGCACCTAGGCCCCCGGTCTTGGATGAGTGCTGCTTCCGGGAGGCCCTGCACTGCCCACCTGCCCAGTGTGTGGACCGAGCTCACTCCTGGGGCCACAGGAGCCCCTGAGGGGCAGAGTCACACGTGCCTGCCGTGCTTGCCTGGGGCGTGGGCCTGAACCACAGCAGCAAGGGTAGGAGGGTCTGGGGCGTCAGCACCAGGGCGGCTGATACGACAGCAGTTACTGGTCACTGACTCAGACGCTTGGAGAATGGGGGGCTGGGGGGCTGGGTCACAGCTTCTTTATGGGGAAAGGCGGCTTGGGAGAGTCTCGGTCCTGGGCTTGAGGCTGAGTCGGGGAAGAGGCCAGGACCCCTGATATAGCAGTTAGGACCAGCACTCGGGGCACCAGGAAATTGGGACCTCGGCACGTGGCAAAGCTCCAGCGTTCTCTTGTCTTTGATGCTACTGGGAGGCCTGCTCTGAGCCCCCGGGTTTACTTTTTATAAAAACTTGCTTGTTTCCAGAGACCTCAGGGAGAGGAAAAGCCAGGAAATGAACCCATTCTGCAGCTCTCCTAGGAAAAACAGAACCAAGAAGGAAAAGTGGAGAGGAGTGCCAAGAAAATGAGCAAGTGGGGCTCTGGAGTGGGGGGAGCGGGGGCCGGACAAAGAGCCTGACTAGACACCAAGGTGTCCGCTGCAGGCAGCCCTGCATTTCGCACTGCGAGCCCGGCTTTCAGGCTGAGGTGAGCCTCCTGGAAATGCTGCTCACCTGGCCCCTGCCTCCCGCCTCAACCTCCCCTCCTTCCATCGTCCCCACCTCTTTCCATCGTCCCCCCCAGTCCCCTTTATTTCCCCTGCTTGAACAGGCCAGTCCATTCCTGCCCCAGGACCTTTGCACTGGCAGTTCCCACTGCCGGGAATGCTCTTCTCTCCGATCTGCACGTGATGGGCCTATCTTGTCATCAGATCACACGTCACCTCATCCATGGGGTCCTCGCTTGACCATCCAACTCAAAGGAGACCCCTGGCACTCTAGCACATCTCCCTGTAGTATTGTCTCTAGGTGGTTTTCTCCTATTTAGTTATCTGCCTGCTTGTGCAATTCCTTCCTCTCCCGCCAGAAAGTCGTGACTTTGAGAGCAGAAGCACGTCCGATGTTCCCTGCTGTCTCCCCAGAGCCACGCGTGGCACAGAACAGCCCCCCCAATCCATTCTTGATCATCGATTGAATAAAATATAAAAATGACCTTTCTTTCCAAAAAGATAACCCCCGCCTTTTAAAATAGGAATATTAACGGAACACATGGTCCAAAATAATTAAAAGTCTTAATGGGGAAAAGAAAAGGTTTGCAGTGGCTGTTATTGACTATAATATACACACTGGTCCAAATTCCTAGCACATTCTGTGCTCCACTAATGGTTTCCATTATTCTCTCTTAAGCTTTTAAATGATATGTACCTCAAAACTGTGCCATGGAGCCGGTTCTCCACTCATCTTTTGGAAAGAACAGCAAAGGCATATTTCTTTCTTGAAATCGAAACCTCAAATGAATTCAGATTTTTTTAAAGCTCTAAACAGAAAGGAAAGGAGACTCCATTTAGTATTCTTTGTATTATTTCTAACAAAGAAATAATAGGATGTAATTTATGACACCACCAATCTTCTCTAATAATGTGTAGTTGTCTCGCCAGGTACTTTTGTTTAGGCAAATGCAATAATCCATTTCAGCACATTTATTCACTGCGCTTAATGTATTTTGGAGCATCTACCTGGGGAAGGAGTAATTTCTTAATTGGGTAAGTAAAAAAATTATTTTTGGACTGTTAGTAGAAAAAAAGAGATATCTACAGGCAACATAAAAATTTTTGTAAAGATTCTGGCTTCAAGTAATTCCTATTTCCTAGGATGTGACACTATAAGTACCTGACTGCATGTGTGTGCACAGGAGAACATGCACAAATGTGTAGTATGGTATAGTATGTTACGGTAACTGAGATCATTAATAAACTTGAAAACTCTCCCCTTACCAGCATGCCATACTGTCTGGCACACAGAATATGTTCAATAAATGTTGGACTAGTTAATTAACTAACCGCTCAATGAGGAACTACGTGATGACGTTTGATTTTGCTTTCTGAAACCTGACCCAGGATTGCAATCTCTGAGTGACAAATTCTAAGTGACTCAGACAAAAGGACATTCAGCACATACTCTGTGGCAGGTGGCACTGGTCCCCCACTTACATCCCATGACCCTTACCATTTCCATGTATTTCCATGCCTGACGTCCAAACGCCTGCACCTGTACTTCTCGGCTGAGGGCTTTCCTGGTCCCCAAAGTCAACGCCCTGGGAGCAGCCCTCCCTTCTGACTGACCGGCGTTGGTGGGTCAATACATCAGCTCCCTCACCCTCGGGCAGGGTAACTCTGAGGCGCACGTTCTACCCCATCTCCCAGAGGCCCCGGGGGTGGGGGCCAAGCGCCAGCCGCCCACAGGACTGACCCATCTGGTAGCCCATCTCCCTGCCGCCGTCTCCCTGCCCTCCTGGCACTTCCTGAGACCACATCCCCCAGAAACTACATCAAATCCTTGCTGCAAGATCAGCTTCTGGGGGAACCCAAACCAAAACAGACACCTTTAATTGTTTTACTTCTAACAAAACACTCCTCATGTGATCAAATGTTTGTGCTTGAAATGCAGAGAAAACCAGCCAATCCATCATCTAACACGTTTCTGTGTGAAATCCAGACTCTGAGCCTCTAACGAGTCTCTCAATGACCCATATGAAGGGCTCGTCTCTTTCCTAAACGAGCACGGCTTGGTGGCTGTTAACAGAGCACCCCTGTCCTGAGCGAGGTTAACCCACCTCAAAGCCCAAAGCCCCTGTTAATTAGACAAAGGATGTGCAAGCAAAGAAAACGCTTTAATGAAGGCTTCACTGGCAAGCCAGACAGGCCAACTATGGTCTAATCCAAACAAGAACCCTCAGTCTTGTATGGTTCGTCCTAAAATATCCAAGCACTTCCCAACAGTGGCCCAAAGGCACTTTCTCCCCTCGAGCCTAGGCATTGGAAGAGCACTTCTCCTCCAGCTTCTTCTTGTCTGCCTTCGTCTTCTCGATCATGGTCTCCACGATCACAGCAGTCTCTTCGTATGTCTGGATGCTGTCGGTGGAAAACTTCTCAACGGATTCCATCACCTCCACCTTCTCATAGGCCAGCGTCCTGGGAGGGCTTCTCGCCGGCAGGCTGCTTCTCCGAGCTCCAGGCCCGTCGGACTCACCCTGAGTGACCTGAGGCTCTTGAGACTGGGGTGTAGACGGCCCCTCTGGACCAGGCGTGACTGCGGGACAGGGCTCCCCGGCCCCCTCCTCCTCCTTCTGGCCATCCTGTTTCCCCTGGGGGCCCTTCAGTTCTTCGGCATTCATCTCATCCCCCTTGTCTGCAGTGGGCGGGGTAGAGGGTTGTCCATCTTCTTTCCCCTCAGGAGGCCCCTCTCCGTCCTCTAGGCCATCTTCTTTCCCCTGGGGAGGCCCCTCTCCGTCCTCCAGACCATCTTCTTTCCCCTGGGGAGGCCCCTCTCCGTCCTCCAGAGGGGGCTCTGGCTGCTGGGGAGAGGGCTCCACGTGGCTGTCAGGACGCACAGCGTCGTCCCCCTTGGTAACCACCACGCCCCCTTTGGCCGGGACGGACAAGGAACAGAAGCCTGGGTCCACGAAATTGGCATCTCCGGAGACCAGCACATACCGCCCCTTGGTGTACAGGTCAGCGGGGGGCTCGGGTTCTTTGGGGCCTTTCACCCTCTCCTTGACCTTCTTGCCTAGTTTTTCAAAGGCTTTGCTTATCTTCCCTCCATCTGGGACATCCTCCGGAGCCCCGTCCACGGTCGGGGGACTTGCTTCTCCATCCCCTGATTCAAGCTTAGATTCACCCTCTTCTTTAAGTACCATCTGCCCTGGCTTCGGGTCCTCAGGACCTCTCAGTGGTGCCTCTTCCAGACTTTCATCTGCTTTGTCTTTCGCTATAATCTCCTTTTTCCTTGGAACGTTCTTGGGGAGGCCTTTTTGTCTTGGTTTTGCTATTGTTATATCCTGCACAGCCCTGGTGAGATCTTTTAGAAAAAAAAAAAAAAAAAAAGGACAATGAGGCAAGTATCATCACCAATGAAAGAGAAAGAAAATGTATTTGTTGAAAAATACACTAATTATCTTGGAGCCCCCTGCCTAGCGCTGGGGTGGGGTTTCCTACGTATGATCAAAAGCAACAGGGAAAGATCCCTGGGTCTGAAGCATCCATGGCCCACATTGAGGACCCAGCTCTGCTGGCCACTGTGTGACTCTGGACAAGTCACTCGGCCCCTCTGGGCTTGCAGAGGGGAGGGAGGCGCCCACAGTTCCCATCACACTGGGTACAACGGACTGAGATCCGCGATCCTCCTGCAGTAACACTCTGTGGGAGCAGGGCTCCAGTGCCCACCCAGCCGCCTGTCCCCCGAGTTCACAGGGGACACTGGGATCCACAGAGCAGACAGCGGAAACACAGTCCACAGGGCACCCTCGCCTCAGGCTTCCCCAAAGGAGCAACGCACAGCTGCCTGGGCCTCTGACGGGCTCGGAATGGCCTCGGCCATGGGGAGTAGCTCCCTTGTCCCGCTCGCAGCCCAGGCCAGGTGAACACAGCCACCCCTTGCTCAGCACCCCCTTCCTCCTGGGCAACAAGAGGAAGAGATGCTCTCAGACTCAGAACAGGAATCCCCTGTGCCCGAGGCCATATGCATTTCCTCAGATCAACGAAGAGGAAAAACTGAAAGTTTAACACAAAATCTCACCCTGCCTCATCCAGGAGGCTTTCCAGCTTTGCTCACAGTGATTTTTTAACTTCTTCATCCCGAAGTCTTCTCCAGCCCCTCCCTCCCTTCGTTAATCAGAGGGCTCAGTTGCACAGAGCAAGGGCCTCCAGTGGGGCTGACCCTCAGCGACACAGCAGAGTGAGCAGGCCGTGAAGCCATGATGGGGGGGACGCAGGGGGGACACGACAAAGCAGGTGGCTGGGAGCAGGTGTGGAGAAGGGCTTACTCGCAGGACCAGCTGCCGAATTTCAGGGCCCGCTAATCAAAACTGTGAAGAACGTCCAGACAGCGGCCGCACAGCATCAAGCCCAGCACCCTGGAGCTGGCCCTGGGTGTCTGGGGACCCCTGGCAGCAACGTTCTGACTCTGGGACCACATCTCTGCAAAGCCCTCTGAGCTTTCTGAGACCCCTGGATTTGAAGGCACTATAAGCACAGGCTTCTCTTCTCCCAGGCACTGTTCTGTTCCTTCAGGACTGGGGAGACTGAGCTGTGAGCTGACATCTCACAGGCGTGTGAAACCATCCCCAAAGGACCAAACGTTGAAGGCAGAAGCTGCGCTTGCCCACCAAGCTATTTCTGCTCAGTTTTGAATGGGAGAGAGAACTGAGCAAAAATTGAGCATCTACTCTGCTCCTGACACTAGATCAAGCACCTCTGCATAAAAGAGTTCATTTCACTGGTGGGGGCGGGGTGGTGAATAGATACAATTCAGTATTCACTTCTTGCCAAAGTAAATGTTGAGCTGCATTTTTTCTCCCCAGTTAAATGCCTCGTGTTCACGGACGGCCTTCCTGAGGTGGCCTAACCCTCATCTGATTTTCTCCTTGTAAACTTTTTGACTCAGTCACTCAGCACCTGTTGGAGGACATCAGTGAGGGAGAGAAGGGACCTCACATAAAAGCACTGAATTTCCAGATGGATGGGGAGTATGAATGCTAAGTTTAGGGAGAAAGCCGCTTGATTTTTTCTTTTTCCCAGGACACAAAGTCGCAGAAGCCAGGGTTGGGGACTCACCTTTCCCACCGTGTCGAGGGCTGAAGGAGGCTCCGTGGCTCACGGTGTACAGGGTGATCGGAGTTTCAGTGAAGGCGGAGCTCAGCCTGGCAAAAAGAACCAGAAAGAGGGTGGTCTCCAGCTTTAATTCACTGAGCCAAACAGATGGGGGGGGGCGGGCAAGAGGGATGCTCTAATGTCCAGCAAAAATGAAAAAGGCTTTCTCCAGATCCAACTGCTCATGAACCACAAACACATCTACACACTGGAGGACAACGGAAAGGAATAATCATCTCTTTGAGCTCAAGTCAAAGCTGTGAAACACACTTATAAAAAAAATTGTAATTCTTTTGTTCTGGAGTATTTTTTAAATAAGAGAATGGCCAGCCCAGGCTGAAGTATTTAGGGCAACCCGGGTATAATATCTCCAACTGGTTTTTTAAAAAAATAGTTATATATAATCAGAGACAGCAGAAAGATAAAGCAATTGAGACAAAACATAAATAGCTGGTGAATCTAAGAGGATTCGGAATTTCCTTGTTCTGTGCCTGCAACATTTCTATCAATTTGAAATTATATCAAAATTAAGAGTTATATATAAACCAACAAAAGGGGTATCCAGTTACCTTTTGATGAAGCCCTGCCTCCAAAACAAAAATCTTCACAAGGACGTTTAAATACCCGTTCAAGACTTATTTTTGTATATGTGTGCATGAAGCATTCACTGTGACATAAATATAGAGTTCAGCACAATACGTTGACCAGAACTAGAGAAGACAAAAGAAAGTCTTGCTTTTCCTCCCACACATTAGAGCACTCACAGCCAAGACAGAGCCCCAGCGAGAGGGAAGGAAGTGCTCCTGTGTCTGGGTGCTTCTCTTTTAACTCAATCTAAACCCCCCAAAATCAGCAAGACTGAATTGAAGAACCTCAACTTAATAGAGAATCAGAGTACGTATAGGAGGGGGCTGGCCTCAGTCCGTTCTCTGAATATCTACAGATACAGACATTGATGTAGCCATAGATGTAGGTGTAGGTGTGGCTATAAATAATGGAGACATCGTTGTAGATGTGCATGTACGTGATGATGTACAGATGACTTAGGTATAGATGACGTATAGGTGTAGGTGTAGATTTAGGTGATAAAGATGTAGGTGTAGATATAAGTGTATGTGTAGGTGACACAGATGTAAATGATGTAGATGTGGATACAGATAATGTAGATGTAGGTGTAGGTGATGTAGATATAAATGTAGGTGATGTAGAGGTAGGTGTAGGTGTAGGTGCAGATGAAGATGTTGTAGGTGTAGCTACAGATGAGGTAGATAATGTAGATGCAGTGTAGATGTACACACATACAGATGATGAGGACATAGATGTAGACGTACGTGTAGGTATAGGTGTAGACATAGGTGATGTAGATATATTTTTAAAATACATTTATTTATTTATTTTTGGCTGTGTTAGGTCTTTGTTGCTGCGTGTGGCCTTTCTCTAGTTGCGGCAAGCGGGTGCTACTCTTCGTTGTGGTGCGCGGGCTTCTCATTGTGGTGGCTTCTCTTATTGTGGAGCACAGGCTCTAGGTGCGCGGGCTTCAGTAGTTGTGGCACGTGGGCTCAGTAGTTGTGGCTCATGGGCTTAGTTGCTCCGCGGCATGTGGGATTTTCCCGGACCAGGGATCGAACCCATGTCCCCTGCTTTGGCAGGCGGATTCTTAACCACTGTGCCACCAGGGAAGTCCCGATATAGATGTATTAATACATCTAGAAAATGGACAGTAGACGATGCAGGTGCAGCTGTGAATGATGATGAGATGGAGACAGAGATCTACTTCCCAGTGGAGTTCAAGTCAAAGTTCCATTACGTGGAGGAGACCAGATGGCCTGTCGACAGCCACGTTACTGACCCAACCAGGTGGTCAGAGCCACGATGGCAGCAGCAGTAATAACACCGACACTGAGCACTGGTTGAGCTCCAGGTACCGTGCAGGCCCCTCACCTGCAGCATCTCAATAACCACGCCTGATCGTCCTCTGTGTTAAGACACTCATGTCCCCAGAGGCCTGTGAGCTGAAGAGAGCCCTCTCCGTGGGGGCTTTCTGACCCCCTGCTTGACATTCAAACACTTCCCCCGTCACCCCCCGCCTCCTCTCCCCTCTCCCTGCTGCGATTCACTCCAGAGCACAGGTCACAGGCCACACGCCCTCTGCTACAGACCCACTCATCCTGTCTCCCGGACTAATATTCAAGCTCTGTGAGGTCACGGATTTGGGGGTTCCCTTCCTGGCCACATCCCCACTGCCTAGAACAGGGACACAGGAAACAGTCAGCAAAGATCTGTGGAATAAGTAAGTGGCCAGCCAGAGAGGTCGGCGCTGTGCCCCCGGGCTCTGCCCACCCCTGACCCCACCTGTTGCCTTCGTTCTCGATGATCCGGTGATACCGGTCCAGCTCGTTCCTCAGGGTCTGCTGGGCGACCACCAGCTGCCGGCAGTCGTAGGACGACCTCTCCAGGCTCCTCTCGGCCTCCTCAATCTCCTTCCGCAGGGTGTCAATCTGCTCGTTGTAGAGCTGAATCTCTTCATCGTAACACTCGTGGGCATCTTTGATGGCTTGTTCTAGGGCCGCCGTCTGTGGGCAAAGACACAGCTGTAAGGAAACCCAGCCCGCCCTCTCCCTTAAGACACAGACCCAGCAGGGAGACCCTGGACACGGCATATCCAGTTTTATTTGTTCTGTGGGTTTGTTTCTCTGTTTCTCTGTCAGCAGGGAATCCTTAAGCCACAGAGGGATGTGAACCCCTTCTCCTTACGCTGGCATCAGCACCCTCGGAGATCTGCCCTAGCGGAGCCTCCACCCCACAAAGGCAGTGGGAAGATGACAACCCCAGAAACTGAAACGAAAACTGCCGTCCATGGAATAAAATGGACAACTCAGAAAAAGTACATTCTTCATAATTTACTGAGTTAGCATAAATCTGACAGCTGAAAAATTAGTAAAAAGAACATGTACTAAATAGATAAGATGCTATTTTTACTGAAATAATTAAGGGAGGAAGTTTCCTTGATCTTATTCAATCACTACGGCACTTTAATTTTCTCCTGATTTCTGATCAGTAGAGTTACATATATGTTTTGGTAGCTAAAGGGTGTGTGTGTGTCTGTGCACACTCGCACATGTGTATAAATAAAATTACTTCAGGGAAACACTATTTACATATTAATGCAGGACAAATCAAAATTAAGGTGGGAAAATAAAAAGAGGTGGCCTCGTAGTCACAGTAAGAGCTGTGACAACCGCTAAAGGGCTGCAGCGTACTGATTTACAAGCTTAGCACAACCTCATTTTCCCAAAGAGAAGAGATCTAACAGGCATGGCCGGTTCTCAAAAGCAAAATAGAACAAGCAAACCAAACCCACTTCTCCTGGAAGAGAGCTTCTCAAACTTCATGGTGCATCTGAACCCCCCAAGGATACTGTTAAGCTCAGATTCTGACTCAGCAGGTCCGGTGGGGCCGGAGGGGCTGCATTTCTTTTCTTTTTTTTTTTCTTAAAGGATAGTTACTTCTTTTTTTTTTTTTTTTTTTTTTTTTTTTGGCTGCGTTGGGTCTTTGTTGCTGCGTGGGGGCTTTCTCTAATTGCGGCAAGCGGGGACTACTCTTCCTTGCGGTGCGGTGGCTTCTCTTCTTGTGAAGCACAGGTTCTAGGCGCCTGGGCCTCAGTAGTTGTGGCTCACGGGCTCAGTAGTTGTGCCACACGGGCTCAGTAGTTGTGGCTCGCGGGCTCTAGAACGCAGGCTCAGTAGTTGTGGCACACGGGCTTAGTTGCTCTGCGGCATGTGGGATCTTCCTGGACCAGGGCTCGAATCCGTATCCCCTGCATCGGCAGGCGGATTCTTAACCACTGAACCACCAGGGAAGCCCGGGGTCTGCATTTCTAAGCGGCTCTCACTCGATGCCCATGGCTCTGGTCTCCGGGTCACACTTTTTGAGTCACGGGGGACTAGACAGGTATCTGAATCCAACCTCACGTATGTCCACCACAAGACGCCTCACACGTGCAGCTAAACGAGCACATTGGACATGTAGAGGGTGATTATTCCTGCGACAGCCTGATTCCTCACTTTATGTACAGATGTGGCCGTGGAACAGTGACGTCCCTAGTGAGGACACCGGCAGACTCAGCTGACAAAGGTTGTCAGGAATGGATCTGTTGCATCAGGAAGGGGGGAAGGAAGGGAAGGAGGGAGGAAGGGGGGCAGGGAGGGAGGGAAGAAGGGAGGAAGGAGGGAGGGAGGAAGGGAGGAAGGGAGGAAGGAAGGAACAGAGGGAGAGGTACATGCACTAGACACTCTGGGAAGCCGTCCACTGGCCTGTGTTGTCCCCATGTCTGATGACTGTCCCATCTCACACGTAGGAAGTGTCCGGGCAGCAGTGTGACCACACTCCCCTGACCAGAGCCGCAGAACCAGGACTCAGGCTGGCCTGTCACATGCTTCCTCTCCGGGCATCTGGGAAGGGATCTCAGGAATAGCAGTGACTTGGTGGCAGGTTCTAGACTCACTGGGACACGTAAGCCCGGGGTCTGAGGCTGCCACCCTGGAGCAACAATCTTTCATAAAGTGCGTGGAGAAACTGAGAAAGGCAATTCTTCAGAAAGACAGAGACACGAAGCCAAAAGGCAAAGGCAACAGAGATGAGAGAGCTGGCGAAAGAGAGAAAAGAGGGAATCGGGGAGAGTGAGCGGCTCCCGCCGCCCGCCCTGTTCCCAAACGTCATCAGCCCCTTTACATCTTGCTCGTTTGGGGGAAAATACCTTCACAGTCGAGAAAGCTGGAGACACCACCCCAGGTGATGCAAGTCGCACCCCCAGTACAAAGACACAGCCACATGGTGCACCTGGTGAGAGGCATGGAGGACCCATCACTTCTGTCGTGTTCCTGCCGCAAATGCAGAGCCTCAGCTCAGCCCCGAGAAAGCATCAGGGAAGCCCAGATGGGGGGACGTCCCACAGGAGGACTGGCCATCAAGGTCATGAGAAACAGAGACAGGCAGGAACTGTCCCAGACTGGAGGGGGCTGAGGAGACAGGACAGCTGAATGCAAGCAGGATCCAGGACCAGAAAACACGTGAGCAGGGTAACAGGTGAGATTTCAGGCAAATCTGTTACCAGGATGGCGTGCTCGACAATGTCCTGGTTCCAACCTTGGTGCTGCGCTATTAAGAGGTTGACTTTGAGGGAACTGGGTGGAGAGTACGGGAAACCTCTGGGCTATTTTTGCAGCTTCTTAGAAGTCTAAAATTATTTCAAAATAAACCAAGCGAGTTTGACCAGGTTTCTGTTCCTCATTAAAAATTATCTCCATTCAAACAGTCTCCTGGGATGTCAAATACTGAGGCACAGCCTCTGATTCTTGGTGTGGCCACAGGCTCTTACCCATACCGGCGTTCACACACTCTAGGAAATGCTTCCATGAAGTAAGGAATTCAAAGGACCCCTCTGAGGCTCAAATCTCAGAGACAAGAAGCCATCCGGAGTGGATGAATCCCCACGTAAGCCTCTCCATTTCCACGGAGCAGTCCTGAGAACGAAGCCTGCGGGTCACAGGCTGGCATGGCTGGGGTCCAGCGATCCCAGTGTCAATCGGGCAGCAGGAGGGCATGAAAGCTGATCACAACTGCCTTTCATCAAAGCTTAGCTTTCTCCCACATGAGCAGGAAAGGGCTGTGCCCGCAGCACCCGGTGTTATAGCTCAATAATTTAAACCATTCATCAGACGGCGGGGTGTTCAGGAAAACCAATAAAAGCCCCACTTTCAGCAGCTCAAAGGGGGCTAACGCAACGTCTCTGATGGGAGTGATCTCGGCACGGGCTTCAGACGCCGTCCAGCCCCAGCCTGACTGTGGGAGAAAGAAATCCTCGTTCCAGGACCCACAGTCCAGAGGGGGAGGCGGCTCGGTCACAGGAACAAGCCCAAGGTGTCACAGAACCCACGGAGAGGCCCAGGGTGCTGGGGACATCACGGAAGTCTTCCAGGAGGAGGTGGGGCCGGTCCAGGTGCTGCAGAAGCCAAGCCACGCGCAGAGAGAGAAGTGAGGAGCAGAGGCGCTGGTGCCAGGATCCGCAGGAGGGGTCCAGAGAGGAGAGGGGGAGAGAGCAGCCCACAGACAGCCCTGGCGGCTGGAAAGAGGCAGGTGGAAGTTGTGGGCCTCTAGGCAGCCGGAACTTCATCTTGAGCTAGGTGACTGTGTGTCTCCGCTTGGACCGCTAGATCCGGCTGACAGCCGTCTCCCCACCGGGCTTGCGCGGCCGGAGCAGGAGTCAGGCCAGGCTCTGCTCAGTGTTCCCCGGACCTCGCATGGGGCTGGCCAGAAACGGCTGAAAGATAAGGGTTTCAGCACAGCTGCAGGGCTTGCCTCTGCACAGCATGGTCCTTAGGAACCCGGGCCAGTGCTTCACAGTGAGCCCATCTGGAGAGGTGACCTCCTGCCTCAGTCCCTTTAGGCACCCAGACTCCTTTGGATCCAAGGTCGTTTCAAAAAGGAAAAAGAAATCAAGTGTCCTTCACCGATTACACGCTGTCTTACCAAAACCTACCACCAGGTGGTGCTAAGGGACTTTAACGAGAAATGACACCTGGGAGGCATATACTTTCCCAATAATCTGACTTTTTTCACTTTCCTGTCACAGAAACTCTCAGCAGATGCAATTTAGAGAATTCTCTTTAGAGAATTTAGAGAACCAGAACGCCTGTCCCTTCTCGTCCGCCTGGAAGAAGTGCCATGCCCAGGGGTCTCGTGTGTGGTCCACATTCAGCTCCAATCGTGGGTGCAGTCCTGGGCAACCTGTGGACCAACGTTCTCAAACTTGAGCCTGCGGAGGCACCTGGAGGGCTTGTTAAACGAGATGCTGGGCCCGCTCCGGAGTTCCTGGTTACGTGGGCCTGGGACGGGCCCGTGAACGAGCATTTCTGACAAGCCCCCAGGTGATGCTGACGCTGGTGTTGCTGGTTCCGGGACCTCCCCCTGAGGACCCTGCGATGGAGGGTTCCAGAAGCATCAGATGCCCTAACCATAGGCAGAACCAGCTGCCACAGCCCTGCCGGCTGGAGCCCTCAGGCTGCAAGGAGCTCCCCCTCCCCTGGCCCCCACCATGTCCCCAGTCATGGCCCTGGCCCCGCTGAGGGGCTAGGCTGACGAGTCTCCCCTGGAACGCTCAGCTCAGCTACTCCACTGGGAAGTCACGACAGCCTTTGAAAATCAGCAAAAAGCCAGCCGTGAACATCTCGTGAATAAGGCTATGGAGGCCCCGAGCCAGGAACCCGGGTGCCCGAGATGTAGAATATTCTGGCCCAACGTGGGACCCACCCCTACATCAATGTTCTCAAAGTGTGGTTCCTGGCCCAGCAGCAGCATCTGGAATTTAGAAATAAAAATTCTTGGGCCACGCCCCAGACCCACTGAGTCAGAAGCTCTCAGGTGGGTCCTGCCACGTGCGTGTTTTGATTCAAGCTAATTAGGCAGATTTTCGGCCCCCATGACCTTTGCCCCCCATGACCTTTGCCTCTTAGCCGTATGCCCATGAATATATTACGTTACTCGGCAAAGGAACTTCTTACTCAGCTGACCTTAAAAAACAGGGAGATTATTCTAGATTATTCCTAATTCCACGGGCCCTTAAGAGCAGAAATCAGGGAGATTAGATGCACGAGAAAGATTTGAAGCACCACTGCTGTCCTTGAAGATGGAGGGTCCACATGCCAAGGAAGATGGACGGCGTCTGGAGTAAATCCTGGCCGACAGCCAGCAAAGAAATAGGGTCCTTGGTCCCAGCGGCACACAGAAGGCAATTCTGCCAAAGACAGGAACGGGACAGGAAGCAGATTCGACCCATCCCCCAACAAGAACCTCCAGATACGGGGGACCCAGGCCGGCCGACACCTTCATTTCAGGGCTGTGAGCCCCAGAGCAGAGAAACCAGCCAAGCCTGCCCCGCCTTCTAACGTGCAGAACCGTAAGATCACAAGGAAGTGCTGTTTTAGGCCCTGACCTTTGTGAAAATTTATTATGGCCGCAGGAGAAAACTAATATGACTCATGTTTCATCAGACCCCCTGCTAGGTTTTATTTATTATAAGCACATATATTATTATAGAGGAAATGCTTTGGCAATATTTTGATAACTAATTCGGCAGATAATATTTTGTTTCAATATAATTGGTTTCTTTTTAATTCTATGTACTTTATTTTATGCCTTTAACATTTTTCTTTTTTTTATGGAAAATGTCAATATCTTATTTTACTATTATTAATGTTAAGTATGTGATGCCAAAGAAATGAAGGTAATTTTACAAACTCAGAATTTTGGCAAATACATGAAATTTCCGTTTTATTACAGTTTTATACCACATTAGTTCAAATGCATTTCTCTACAACTACTCCAACAGAGCTCCTCTGGAAGTATTTCAGTCATCCTTAACATGTGACTTTACCAAAGACTTTGAATGTAAAATAAACATATAAAATTTCAAATTAGTAACTTTTAATTATGAATGGGATAAGAAAGAAAGTCATCAGATGATGGCTGGGGCTATTAATTTCCAACAAGACACTTTGTTGAAATGTTTCTTCTGATACCCCAGGTATAAATGAGAACCTTCAAAAAACAAGGGCAGAACCAAAGTACAATAAAGAAGCCTCTTTAGCTTACGCCTCCCATAGTCCTAAACCTCTGACAGAAGCTATATGCCTTTAACATTTTTCTGAAAAAGGGTCCAGGGGCTTCACCAGACTGCTGGGCAGGGGACTGGGCGGGGGGGATGGCACAGAAGAGACAGTGAAGCCCCCCCAGTTAGAGAGACAACGACCTCAGAGTTAGACAAGCCAGTCTTTGTGCAGCAGCTACGGGTGGGGACAGGCGGCCAAGCAGAGAGCTTTATCTCATATTCTCAGAAACTAGGCTAATCCTTTATGAAACGTCTTACTTTTATAGTCAATAAATGCACATGTGTCCACAGAGAGACAAGCATTCTTTTCGCCCTGGAACCGGACTTCACCGGTTGATGTGCCCACCACATCAGGCTGGGCTCCCTCATCCCCTAGAAGGAGACTGGGCTCCTTCTCAGTCTCTCGGGCAGAGGTTTTCAATCTTCTCGCCGTGGCCACTGGAAGAGCCACATTTTACATCACAAACCATAGACGTCATACAAAGATATAAGTACGTGTGTGTATTTGCACAAATCTATATACTTAAACACACATACAGATATATTTAAAACAAAGGTTTCACAAAATAAATCCTGCCTCTACTCGCCATGCACCCTGTCATTTCCTCTTCGGTTTTAGGCTAGTGTTGTGAATTCCTTCTTTTCTCAAGCCAGTTGATTCTGCTGAGTTCATTTTACAACCCAGTAATGAGTTGTAAATGGTGGTTTGGAAAACACTGGTGTCTAGAACCGTGACTGGGTGTGCATCCACTTCTCCAAACACTCATTCACACACACACACGTACACACACATACAAAAACATACACGCATACACTTATATACACACATATAGACGTACACACAGACACACGTATACACATACACACGTGCACATATGTACACATATAAAAACATGCACACATATTACACACACGTACACACAGTTGCATACACGCATACACTTACATACACACACGCACACATATAAAAACATGCACACACATTACACACACGTACACACATACAGTTACACATATTTTACACACACACATACACTTACATACACACATATATACATACACTAATGCACAAATATATACACACACATATACACATACACGCATACACACACATATACACATACACTTACATACAGACATATACACACGTGCACACATGCACACATATAAAAACGTGCACACACATCTCACACACACACACACACACACACACACACACACCCTGACCCTCCCTCCATCCTCTCAGGGCCTCAGAGGAAACCACACACTCACCAAGTCACCAAAACGGTGCATCTGGTCCCCAAGCTGCGGTTTGTCACAAGAGCAGGACGCGTTTTAAGGGCAGTACTCGCTTTCCTGAGCTGGGGTCTTTGCCTTGGGGGACCATCCCCAGGCCCCCGTCCGCTCTCCATGGCCCCTAAGTTGCTGCACAGGGAGGGGCTGGGCGGTGGGTGGGGCAGGAATCAGGATTCTGTACTCAAGTCCTGAGATCTGGAGGACACCGTGTACCCACCAAAAGCACCACATCTCATGTGGTTTCTGCAGGGTTTGATCTTGTCAGGCATTGGTGGGATAGAAACAAAGTAACATATAGCCTTTAATGGTCTAGGTTTTCTAGAGGGGCAGATATTTTTAAAATTTTTGTTCTCTTGTCCCTTATGTGTACTTGTCAAAGCAAACGTCAATTTACTTTTGGATCTGGGAAAAATGGTTACACAGCGTAAGAAGCGTATTCTAACCCAACATCCCCATCAGAATGGCCCAGTGTACAGTAACGACAGAAAGAAAACGAGGAATCACAGGGTTGGCGGGGGTGGGGTGACCCACGAAGCTCGTTAACCACGAAGGAAGGCCACAGAGACAGGACTGAGCTTTCCTGCCAAGTTTGCAAACAGCTTTTCTGCTCATTTGCAAACTAAGCTTCACCGAAAAAGGAAAAGGGGTGGGGTGGAAATGCAAAGTTTCCGCTAACAAATTCTGAGCAGGAGCAAATCCCAACACAACCACTGTCTCCCGGGTTGCAGTCAAATTCCAAAGGAGAGTTTAGGTCATGAGAAGAGAAACAGGAAGCACAGATTCGCGTGAGCATAGGGTAAAAACCCCAACGTATGTCCGTTTCTTATTTTCAAAAACAAGGTTAAACTGGGCAAAACAGATCGGTTATGCAGGAGTGGGGATAGCTTACCCTCGGTGGGGGAGGGGCGGCGACTCAAAGGGGGCCTGTGGGGGACCTCCGGGGGCCACGAATTAGTGGGACCCGCTGCCCCCCTTGGCCCAGGGCTTTTCCAGTCTGGGCAGGAAGGCGTCCCCGGAAGTGGACAGCTGGTCACCCCACTGGGGATGCTGTTTGCGGCTCTGAGGGCTGAGGGCACAGGTGTGTTGAGTTTGTAGAATTCACAGCACTAGATGCACGAGTGCACACCTCTGCAGGCACGTGACACCTGAATGAGAGGAGCAGACAGGAGGGGCGGGCATACCTGGGCCTGCAGCTCGGCTCTCTGGGCCTGCAGGAGGCAGAGCACCTCTTGGCCGTCCTCCAGCTGGCTCTGCAGGGCGGCCACCTCCCTTTCCGTCAGGAGCTTCGCCTGCACAAAGAAGCCAGACTCAGCATGCTCACACTCGGAGGAGAGGGGCTGCTGTGCTCTGCATGTTTACGTCCCCCCAAGTTCACAGGCCGAGGCCCTAACCCCCAATGCATGGCATCTGGAGGTGGGACCTTTGGCAGGAGGGTTGATTTAGATGAGGTCATGAGGGTGGGGCCCCCATGATGGGATTAGTGTCCTTATTAGGAGAGGACGAGACACCAGGGCCCCCTCCTCCATGTGGGCAGCAAGGAAAGGACAGGGAGAGGGTGTCGTCTACCAGCCGGGATGGGGTTCTCCCCAGGGACCAAATCTGCCAGCCCCCTGACCTTGGACTTCCAGCCTCCAGAACTGTAAGCAATAAGTGTCTGTTGGTTGAGCCACCTGGTCTATGGTATTTTGTCACAGCAGCCAAGCTGACTCAGGTGGGCCCACTGTGGCCACTCACTGCCTTTTCGCTTTGTTTTCTAAGTCTGAGCCCTAAGCCAGAGCCACCAACTGTGCTGAGCCATCCACATGGCACACAGCAGGGGCCATGGCGACAGGGGAAGCCCGGTCGGTGCTCCCGGAATGTTCCAGAAGGAGGTCCACCCTCAACCTCTCCACACTCTGCAGAGCAGCTGCCCTTTTCCCACCAGCCTCTCCACATTATTCAGAAACATCCAAACCCCTTCCTGAGAGCCTGGCCTCTCTAGAGCAGCGCCTTCTGACATGGAGACCCCCCCACCACCCACTGGGCAGAGTCACAGCCCAGCAGGTTCACGGCCATCCGCTGAAGGTGCCCCTGCTCTGCAGCCACCTGCAAAGTGGCCAGAGCAATGAGACACACAGAAAGTGAGAGCGAGGGAGGAGGAGCGGGCCTGGGACAGAGCTGCCGAAGGATGGTGTGTTTATTTCTGAGTCTCTCAGTGGAGACGTGCATTCTCTCCGTCTCTCTGTGTGTCTCTCTCTCCCTGTGTCTGTCAGTCTGTTTCTCTCTCTGTCTCTGTCCTCCCTGCTTCTCTGTGCCTTGGCTCCTGCCTCCCTGCCCCAAAGACACAGCCATGGGGACAGCTGGGAGCAGAGGGGACTCACGTCCTGGGTACCACTACATGGAGGATGTGCAAACATGCCCACCGAGACCTGCAGCCTCAGCACGGACACAGACACAGTGCAAATCCCTCACCCACCTCCCCCCCCAGGGCCTGGACTGCTTGTCTGGCCCTGCCTCTCCTCACCACCCAGCTCCTACTTATACTACATCCTCCCCATGCCCACCCACAGGTGCCCTCACAGTGCCTCGTGCACAGGAGGCCCTTGGATACTTACTGTAGAGGAAGGAAGACAGCCGGCAGCTGTCAGCTGGAAGCCGGCGCTAACCAACCCGCCCAGCATGATGCTCCCTCCTTATAAACTTACAGACGATGCCACCTCAACATCCAAAGATGTCACTCTGGGATCCCAGGGGAACAAGACAGAAACAAGACTGGCTCTGCAACTGTGTCTGAGCTCAGACCAAGCGACCACCGTGTAACCACAGAAATGACCACTACCTCAAGTGGTGATGCTTAGTTACCAAGCACGGCCTTAGCCTCACCCCATACCTCGGCCTCCAAGGTACAAACTCGGGGGATATTCAGCCATAAGACCAACCCCCCACCCCCCGAGAGCACCCAGGCCAGCGCAGGCCCCCATCCACGGCGTACACCCTCCCCTCCTGGGGGGAATAATAAACCCAGCTTGATTTGACCACAGGGGTGGCCCCAGGGACCTCTGGCTACAGGACACTGACTTTATGCTTTATGGACACATTAACCCCGCGCTCCTAGGAAGCAATGCTAATCATATCCTTTGTGCAAACTCAACTGGCATTTTCTAGGACAATAACAAGAGTCAAAGGAGCAAACCTGAAAGCTACCACCTAGCTCGTAGGTAGAATTTTTCAGCTGAGATGAATAAAGAACGTGATTCTTTCTAAATGTGCTTTTTAACGTGCACACGAATCCCTGAGCATCTTGCTAAAATGCAGATTCTGATACAGTGGGTCTGCTGGGGGTCGGGCTGCAGATGCTGCATTTGTCTCAAGCTCCCGGGCAACGATGCTGAGGGTCTCTGATGATCACTGACGCTATCAAACTAGGTCTAGACGGCTCTACATTAGTACAACTCAGAAGAACAGGGTTACAAGGGAACAGATGATGTGATTTTAAGAGTGTGCTCTGATGTAAAACACCTACGAATTAAAGGAAAAATGTCTGTAAAACAGAAATAAAGTGTCTGGAAAGAAGTCTCTGACAAAAAAAATTATGCTTTAGGAGAAGCTGTTTTTTAGGCCTTAGCGGCAACCCCAGTTCAGCTGGGGTCATTGGTGGGCAATGTGGACAAGAATATCCCCATCAAGGCCAAAAAAAGTAACTCTCCTGCCTCTTAGATGTTACTTGGCAGGGTTCAAAAGTGTCTCTGAAAGCAAATTTGGGGATTTCTTTAGCTTTGATATAAAAAATAAGGTTCAAACAAACATCAAGCAGTCAGCTACCCTAGCCCATTGGTTCTCCAGGGTGTGGGCCTGGGTAGACTTCTGTCCTAAGTCATCCTTGCAGAAAAACCCAGAGTCTTCTCAGTTGAACAGTCTACAAAACCCTGTCCCAGCGTAACACTCCTCTGGAGAATGGACACATGACATTTTTGTTTTAATCTGCATCCTTTTCAGTTTATTTTTACAATGTCATATCATGCATCACAAAATCCCATAAACCACATTAGGGAAAAAAATACATCAATATCCTGTTGCCCTGCTAGAGAGCTAAGTGAGGAAGGGATTTGGAACATTATATTGGGAATAAGGTTTTACATCCAAATCCCAGTTTTTTAAAAAATCGGCTTCAATCACCTCTATCCTTTCCCAAGAGTTTTCATGCCCCAGAGTAGCAGAGCCTGACCTTGAAAATAGAGTCACTAATTGTCTGAGGTTCTCTGTATTCAAAATTATGGTCAAATTGATAAGGGGAATAAGAAAACAAACAACCCAATAAAAAAATATGGGCAAAAGTCTTGGGTAGATAGTCCAACAAAGAAGCTATACGAATGGCAAATAAGCACATGAAAAGATGCTCAACATCATTAAGGCGTGAGGGGATGCAAGTTAAAAGCACAGCGAGATACACAACATACCTATTAGAGTAGCAAACGGCAAAACCAAAATAAAAACCCGACATACCCAGCGTTGACAAGGAAGCAAAGCAACAGAAACTCCCATCGGTTGCCAGTGGGGATGCAGCAGTGCTACAGCGCTTGGGAAACAGTCTGGTAGTTTCTTATAAACTAGACAAGGAAGGACAGCCGTAATCCTCAAGAGGAAATACCTAAGAAGATGGTCAGGGGCACAGTTTATGTCCTCAGATGTCTAAATACCCACGTTCACCGTCTGAGTGAAAGAGCAGAAGAGTGAACTTTGAATGTGAACCTGCAGTGGGGGTGACCTGACGCCTCTCCCTGGGTCTCTGGGCCCCCGGGGCTGCAGGACAAATCCCCACGTGCGGTTTCCCAGCCGCCTGGGCTCCCGTTCTTACCTCCCTCATGCCACTGGTTATGGCAGCTGCTTGCGGGGTGGTCTGGATGATCTGCTGCAGGATGCTGACATAGGTCTGAATCTCCAGAAGATTCTGTTGGGGGAGGAAAGCGTTCTCATGAAAACTTGAGCTCCGCACATTTTCCCCTCCAGTACCAGGTGACCCACGGGATGAATGCCTTCACGTGTCCCACAGCCACAAATAGGACAGACCGTGATGAGTGCGGAGGACGCTTTATGCCTCCTTTAATCTGCATGAGAACACTGGGCTCCATGAATAAACCGAGGCTTAGTTCGTGTCACCTTCCCTTCAGTCCCGTGGCTGCCTTGTGGCTGTCTCCATAGCGCCCTGGATGCAGGGTTATCAGAAAATCAGCGATGGGGGACAAAGAGTCCCCGGAGGGCACAAAGGACCTTGCTGACTGCAGCACAGGCGGTGCTTCAGAGGACAGGCTGTGGCCAGTCCAGCCCGGACTGCCTCACTCACTAGCTGCATGTGGCCTCAGGCAAGGTATTCAAACCTCCTAAACCTCCGGTTCTTCCACAAAAGAGGGATTAACAACCTGAAGGCAATGCCTGGTCCCTTTCACCAGCAGATCACCTGGGCCTTCTCTGTGCATGAGAGTTGAGGACATAGCACAGCTGCCCCCTCCGCAGAACTGCCCTCGGCCACACAGTGGTCATCCTGCCAGGAAGCTATGCAACTGCCCCCAATGCCACACCATTCCCCACCCGGACCAATGACTCCTGGCTCAGGACACAAGACCAACCCTCTTGCCTCAAGGTGGGACCAAGCTTGTGGTGCGATTCACGCTCCAGAGCCCCCATGGGATCAGGCTGAGCCTGGACTCCAGCTCAGCCCCTTCCCCTGCGCCTTCCTGCCCCCCACCCCACCTATACGCACCTTAGGCTCTGCTGACAGGGAACCTAGGACACTGTCTCTTGAGGCTGTTTTTTGGGATTCAGTGAGACAATGCAGCAGGCACCCACAGAGGCAGGAAGGGACTCTGATGCTGCCTGAGCACTTGCCAGGTTCCAGGTTGTACCAGATGCTTCACCCATATTACCTCACGTCGCCTCAGTGTGGGTTTCCCCAGCAGCAGACAGTTATAGATCGAAAGTTGTGTCCCTCCAAAATTCATGTGCTGAAGCCCTAACCCCCGGCAGGATGGTGTTTGGAGGTGGGACCTTTGGGGAACAATTAGATTTAGGTGAGGGCATGAAGGTGGGGCCCCCAGGGTGGGATTAGTGCCCTGATAAGAAAGGCAGTCACTCTCTCTATGGATATGGATCTAGGAAAGACCAGGTGAGTGCATGGCAAAAAGGCAACTGTCTGCAAGCCAGGAAGAGGGTCCTCACCAGAACCCAACCCTGCCGGCACGCTGATCTCCGTGCTCCAGCCTCCAGAACTGAGAGGAATGAATTTCTGTTGCTCATAAGCCACCAGTCCGTGGTACTTTGTTATAGCAGCCCCAGCTGAGTAGGATACAGACCCTGGGGGAAGGATCTGGGTGCAAATAGTTTGCTTGGGCAAAGATGCCGGGAAACGTGAGCAGTGGAGTGGGGAGGTGAGACACCTGTGTTATCAGGTGAGTTACCCCTGTGGGCACCAGCCCTAGCGGGGCTCTCTGGGAGCCGGTGCAGAGGGAACTGGGGTACGTGTCCACCAACTCCATCCCCCCCTGGCTGAGGCTGCTCCGGGGGCATTAACTCCCCAACATTTCCTGTGAGGCAGATCTGCCCTCCGCTGCCTAGTGCACATCCGTCCTGGGGCAGAGACACAGATACTGCAGCTGGAGGGAGGCCAGGCCCCCTGGAGAGGTCAGCCCCGAGGGTTGAGGGTCATGGCCAGGCCCACAGGTGTCTATGCTCAGATAACACGGCTGTGCAGGAAGGAGAGTCTGGCATTTGCATTTTGAAGATGAAGAAGCTCAGAAAGGTTAGGCCACTGGCCCTTGGTTACACAGCTCCAGGACTGGACTTTTCCAGAACACCAAGGCCCCCCCAACATGAGACCTGTGAGAAGCTGGCGGGGGTGGGGGCAGAGCACAGCGCTACATGCGAGGAGGCCCCTGCATGCCATGTGTTCCCTCAGAGACAGCACTAAAAAATTACAACTTTTGCATTTTCTCCATTTTCTGAGCTGAACCAGTCAACAGGCTACAGCTTAATCAAGACGGATCTGTGTGCAATTACTCTGTGGACTGTAACGTCCTGCACAGATATTGGCTCCCCCCGACCCATAACCCCACACACCTACACACACACCCCCCCCACACACACACACCATGCACACACACACATGCACACACATAAATACACACACACCCCATGCACACACACATGCACACACACGCATACACACGCACATACACACATACCCACACACACACATACACACACACACATACACACATACCCTCCCCCACACACACACCCACACCCACACACACACACGCACATACACCCCCCCACACACATACACACCCACCCACACACACACACATACACACACCCACACCCCCCCACACACATACACACACACATACCCCCCCACACACATACACACATACCCCCCCACATACACACACATGCGCGCGTGCACACACACGCACACACATACACATGCACACACACACCCCATGCACACACACATGCACACACATACATACACACACACCCCATGTGCACACACACACGCACACACACGCACATACACACATACCCCCCCACACATACACACACATACACACATACCCCCACACACACACCCACACCCACCCCCCCCACACACACCCCCCCCCCCACACACACATACCCCCACGCACACACACACACACCCACATACCCCCACGCACACACACACACCCACATACCCCCCCACACATACACACACATACCCCCCCACACGCACACACACACGTGTGCACGCACACACACCCCACGCACACACGCGCACACACGCACATACCCCCACGCACACACACTCACACACACGCACACATGCACATACCCCCCATGCACACACACACACACACACATACACACACACACACACTGCCACCCCTCCCACAGCCCCGCAGGTCTGGCTCACTAAGTGCCGTCCAGTGACCAGCCCAGCCCCGCTTGGTTCGGGGCACCGCACACAGGGCAGCCCACCCCAGGCACCCCATTTTTTTCAGCCACGAGTGCCCTGAACTGGTTTTCTGGGGGGAAGGGCTACAGAAGGGTCATGGTTACCTTTTTGTACCTGTCCTTGGCCGCACTGATGTCATCCTGCAGAAACTGGGCTTCGATCTGAAGGCGCAGGTTACTCAGCAGGGCTTCATCTGCCTCCTGCAATGAGAGGCATCGACTCTGAGGGGCCGCGGGGGGCGGGGGCGGAGAGCACGGGTGTGCATGTGACATCGGCCGGGGCCTTACCAAAATGCAGACTTGTTTGCTGGGTCTGGGAGGGCGTCTGAGATTCTGCATTTCTAGCCAAGCACTGGGTTAGCCCATTGGACCTGGTCTAGAATAGTAGTTTTCAGCCTAGAGTGATTTTGCCCCCAAGGGGACATTTGGCACAATCTCGAGGCTTTTTTCATTGGCACCACTTGGCTGGGGGCGGGGGGAAGGGGTGGGCCGGGGGGTGTTACTACCGGCATCTAGTGGGTTGCAGCCACCGATGCTGCTACATATCCTACAGTACTTAGGACAACCCCACACAACAAAGAATTCTCCAGTCCGAAGTGTCAATAGTGCCAGGGTTGAGAAGCCTTGATCTAGAAAGATCAGGGAGAAAGAGTATATTTATATACCGATAACCTTAAAATTTAAGTTACATCTATATTTGTTCTATATCCTATCATCAGTAAGTTGAGTTTCTAAGACTAAGAAACAGTTTTCCCTTAACACTGAAACCTTTATTTTAGAATGAAACTAGACTAACACAACACTGTAAATCAACCATACTCCAATAAAAATTAAAAATAAATAAAATAGCATGAAGCTAGACCCCTATCTTACCATTCACAAAAATGAACTCTAAATGGATTAAAGATTTAAATAATTTAATACTGAAACAAAAACTCCAAGAAGAAAACAGGAAAAAATCTCCCTGACATGGGTGTTGGCAATGATTTTTTTGGACATGACACCTAAAGCACAAGCAACGAAATCAAAAATTAACAAGTGAGACTACATCAAACTCAAAAAAAGCTGTGCACAGAAACCATCAACGAAGTGAAAAGACAACCTATGGGACAGGAAAGCTTAATTTTAATAGTTTTCTCCCAAGGACTGTTGACACCTTGAGGCCATGTATCTTCA
Organism: Balaenoptera acutorostrata; assembly: GCF_949987535.1. Classification (NCBI taxonomy): domain Eukaryota; kingdom Metazoa; phylum Chordata; class Mammalia; order Artiodactyla; family Balaenopteridae; genus Balaenoptera; species Balaenoptera acutorostrata. Next base: position 40,492,650 of record NC_080078.1, read on the forward strand.
ACATAAAATTCATGTTTTAGCATGATTGCTGTGGTGAATAGTGTTTGTTCCTTTCAAGTTGGAAATGACACTTAGGACAGAAGATTGAATGTTCTCACCAAACTTTTTGATAATTCACCAACTTTTATCTCATTGATCTTTTTTTTCAATAAATTTATTTATTTTATTTATTTATTATTTTTGGCTGCGTTGGGTCTTCGTTGCTGCACGCAGGCTTCTCTTGTTGCGGAGCACGGGCTCTAGGCACATGGGCTTCAGTAGTTGTGGCACGCAGGCTCAGTAGTTGTGGCTCTTGGGCTTTAGAGCGCAGGCTCAGTAGTTGTGGTGCACGGGCTTAGTTGCTCCGCAGCATGTGGGATCTTCCCAGACCAGGGCTCAAACCCATGTCCCCTGCATTGGCAGGTGGATTCTTAACCACTGCGCCACCAGGGAAGCCCATATCTCATTGATCTTGTTCGGATCAACCAAATAGGTATGAGTAAGTATTTGTGCTCTTCATAAGATAGTGCCGTGAGGTCTGGAACTGACTTAAATACTTCAACAATTCAGTGAGATGTTACAGGTCCAAGTTCCTTGCCGCCTCTGCCATGCCCACCTGCCAATACCTGAGGGCCTGCTAAGTGAATTTTTACTGACTTCCTAATGACTTGTTAAAAAGCATGATGAACGTTAGCAATGGGCTCTCACTGACAGAGGTAGAAATGTGGTTTGTTAAAATATTTAAGATACTCCCTACCACTGCGTGAACAGAGTTAAGACAGTCAAGGTATGTGGACAGGCCAAGATATTTTGAGACACGCGCCATCCTGGTACTAATCGCGTTTAGGTTCCAGGGAGGCATTAGGCCTGCACTCTTAGGAAAGGCACTTGATTCCTTATAATCGTTCCTGTAAAAGACCGCTGGTGTAGGGAGATATGATTGTCTGATGCTGACAGCAAGGATACCAGAATCCTGACCCTATTGTATCACCTGCCTTGAATGAGCTTTTCATGCAAAGTGTTGCCTTGGCACCTAAAACAGCAGAGATCTGGGACTGCATGGAGCTTGGAGAAGAGGCTGTATGAACCTTAGGGGACTGCATCAGAATAAAGGCTTATTTAATAAATATCCATTCATTGGGCTTCCCTGGTGGCGCAGTGGTTGAGAATCTGCCTGCCAATGCAGGGGACACGGGTTCGAGCCCTGGTCTGGGAAGATCCCACATGCCACGGAGCAACTGGGCCCGTGAGCCACAACTACTGAGCCTGCGCGTCTGGAGCATGTGCTCCGCAACAAGAGAGGCCGCGATGGTGAGAGGCCCGCGCACCGCGATGAAGAGTGGTCCCCACTTGCCGCAACTAGAGAAAGCCCTCGCACAGAAACGAAGACTCAACACAGTCATAAATAAATAAATAAAAGAACGTGAATTTCTAAAAAAAAAAAAAAAAAAAAAAAAAAAAAAATAAATATCCATTCACGTGAATTTGGTCTAAAACTTCAACCAGATTGTCAGGGATCAGCTAACCCTCACCCAACTCAAACCTCAAAATACGTACTCAAAATAGGTAAACTATTTTACCTACCCAAGAGAACTTCAGAGTTTATCTTAAAGAACTTAAGAGTTGTGCTAGATCAGATTGGTCAATTTGCAATAGTTAGCAATGTACCTTCACACATGCCTTTTGTGTAGGTTTATGCAAGCAAAAATTGAATAAGTTGGGACTTCCCTGGTGGTGCAGTGGTTAAAAATCCGCCTGACAATGCAGGGGACACAGGTTCGATCCCTGGTCTGGGAAGATCCCATATGCTGCAGAGCAACTAAGCCCGCGAGCCACAACTACTGACCTCACGTGCCACAACTACTGAAGCCCGCGCACCTAGAGACCACGCTCCACAACAAGAGAAGCCACCGCAATGAGAAGCCCGCACACTACAATGAAGAGTAGCCCCTGCTCGCCGCAACTAGAGAAAGCCCGCGCGCAGCAACAAAGATCCAATGCAGCCAAAAAAATAATAATAATAAAAAAAAATTTTTTTAATTAAATGTTATTCTAATACAGGGTTGTCTAACCCTCAGGCATAATTTTAAATTTCTTAGTAGCCCCATCAAATAAAAGAAACGGGTGAAATTAATTTTAACAATATATTTTATTTCACCCAATATACCCAAAATCTTATCATTTTATCATGTCATCAACATTTTAAAAGCTATTGATGAGATATTTTCCTTTTTTCCAGGCTAGGTCTTTGAAACCTGGTGTGTATTTCACACTCACAACACATCACATCGATTTGAACTCTGCATTTTGACCCCTCCCCAGCCTCACATAGCTAGTGGCCCCTGCGCTGGACACGGAAGGTCTAGAGGACTGATTTTAGACACGTGGACCATCTTGTCTCCCTCAGTGTCTCCTGCTCTAGAGTGAATCCCACAGCCCTTTCAGCCTCTAATTTCCGGTTACCAAATCCTTTCCCCTGAAGACTCTGAAATCCCTTCATGGATACCAGGGATGCCAACACTGGGCAAACAGGTGGGGAGGGAAGAAGGGAAGGACCCCAAGACCCAGAGCCGGTTCCTCACCCGCAGCCCCTGGACTCTCCTGCATGCTTTCCCCGAGGTGCCGCCCACTTCTCAGCCCTGGAGTTGGGCCTCCGCTGTCCAGGCTCAGCTGCCCAGCATGTGCGAAAATCACACTCTTTAAGGGACCCACCCATGGTCTGAAGTATTATTTTTAAATCAGAAGTAAAAGAATTAACCAAATTATTAAAAGGGATGCATGTCTCCAGGTACAGGGCTCTGAACTGAAGTAATGTGAAATCCGTCTTTGGATGTTTTAGCTTCTGGGCTCATTCTTTTGATAAATGAGTTAACCAGTCACTGATTTTTGATACGCTCTGCCTTCAGGAGTTTACCATCCTGGGGGCTTAATGATGGGTCCTCAAATCCTGTGTCACAGGGATGGTCACACAGAGTACAATGAAAACACAACAGTATTGTCCTTGTTTCAAGACCTGTGCTGCCCGACTCCCCCCCAGCCCCTGGGAGAGCAGAGCATTACTGATGCTCTTGTGCAAACGCCCCAGGGAAGGTGGGAGGCCCCTTGGAGGTCCTGGTGAATGGCTTTCTGAATTACTCAGGACTGTCACATAAGCCTGGGGAAGCCCCTTCATGAGAGACATGGTGAAGGAAAGAAAGCCTGGGTGTCTTTCCAGCGGTGGGAAAGGGCTGAGGAACCAGATAGATCCTGGGTAATTTACAGGCCTTGGGAAGGACAGAAACCAGGGCAGTCCCAGCAATCTAAGCAGCTGGGGTCCAGGGCACTGCCCTTGGGATGACCCAGCTCCAAAGGCATTCATCTCTGCCCCCAGGAGTCACATCTCTGAGAGAGAGCTGCGATTGGCCCACATGGTCACATGACTGTCGTCTTGCCGACAATCCTCCTAGGACCACACTGACGGGAAGGAAAATCAGCCCCACCCCCTTGAGGCACGGTGGTTCCTCGTGAAAGTGATTCTCAGCTCTGGGGATGGGACACTGCTGAGTGGGTGTGGCTAAATCCGGGGCAGCGACGAGGCAGTGCTGGGTGGAGACCTGAGTTTCACCTTCACCTTCCGGATGCTTTCCTACTAGCCCCACCCTCGGCCCCTCAAGACTGCTGAGGATGGAATGGGGCAGGGAATTCTCAAACATCTTAATTTTTACCAAAAATTCATCCACAATTGATACACAATTACCGGAGCTGAAAAACTGAAAATGAGGTTTCAAGGACCTTTTGCGTCATTACTTATAAAGGGATCGAACACTCAAGATTTCAGAAATAGAAGGGATCCTGGGACTTCCCTGGTTGCGCAGTGGTTAAGACTCCATGCTCCCAATGCAGGAGGCCCGGGTTTGATACGTGGTCAGGGAACTAGATCCCACATGCATGCCGCAACTAAGAGTTCACATGCCACAACTAAGGAGCCCTCGAGCCACAACTAAGACCCAGTGCAACCAAATTAATTTTTAAAAAAAACAAATAGAAGGGACCCTAAAGGTCATTGGTCCTCAAACTTTTTAAAGCCACATGTGTCATCCTTCAAACAAAATATCCCAGGGAAGCCAACATACAGAAGGAAAGCAGAGATGTGCTTCTTGAAGGACATGACTGGGGAATAGGAACCCTGATCGGCTGGCAACCCTCCTCCCTCAGAGGCCCTTCAGCAAATCCACGGAACCCGAAGACTCTGACAAACGCAGCTCAGAAACTGGAGTCTCACCTCACGGATGGGGAGATATCGCACCAGTGGGCCGTTCAGCTAGTGAACAGAGGTTAACTGGAGATAATGGGAATGCAATCTTCCCTCTACTAGCCAGGAGTTGAGGGCTGAGTGCTGACCCTGTCCTGCAAGGTGCTTGCTGTCTGTCCCCCACCTCCCTCTCAGGGTCAAGCCAAACAACCACTCTTAGGTCCCATCCGCCAACCTTTAAAAGAGTGATGGTAACAGGCCAGCCCACATCCGTCCTTAAAAGAGAGAGTAACCAGATGCTCTGCAAGCACATTCTCTTGGTTTGAAGACAATCATCTGATAAATTTCCCCGGGAAAACTCCCAAAGGTGAGTAGCTGCCCCTGGAATGTGCAGTTGCTGATACGGGGAGAAGAATTCGTTTGGAAGTGTTTTCTTTTGTTTGCACTAGAACGCAGAAATGTGTAGACGCTTGTGTTTTTATTATGCTTTTGGATGCTGTCAGCTGCATTTTCAAAAGCTCCACCAGCCGAAGCGTCTAGATTTTTCCAAATCGAGACTCTGGGCCAATATTCTAATTTTAGAAAACACTCCAGCCCTGATACTGTGTATGTTTTCATCTAGGCCAGTGGTTCTCAAAGTGTGGTCCCTGGACCACACCATCTGGAAATGATTAAAAACGTAAAAAATCTGGTGGATCCCAGACCTACCGGATCAGAATTTCTGGGGTAGAGGCCCAGGAATCTGTGTTTTAACACGCCCTCCAGGTGACGCTGATGCACAGGAAGTTCCAGAACCGCTGGCCTAGACGATTTTTGAGAAAGTAACTGAAGAAATAACTAGAGTCCTATATACCCTTGAAAAATCAGCCTTGCCAACCCAGTCACAGAGATGCTGGAAATCCATTAAAAACCCAACTGTCTGTATCCACACGCAGCCCCAAATCCAGTCCAACTAAAAAAATAAACAAAAACAAAAAAAAAACCAACTGCTAAAGAATGGGTATTCAAATTCATTAAGATTTCTAGTTAATTAGGGTTTGATTTAAAAAAACACCTACTTCAATCCTGGACGTCAAAAACCTTTCCAAGGGCTTCCCTCGTGGCGCAGTGGTTGAGAATCTGCCTGCCAATGCAGGGGACACGGGTTCGAGCCCTGGTCTGGGAAGGTCCCACATGCCGCGGAGCAAAGGCCTGTGAGCCACAACTACTGAGCCTGCGCGTCTGGAGCTTGTGCTCCGCAACAAGAGAGGCCGCGACAGTGAGAGGCCCGCGCACCGTGATGAAGAGTGGCCCCCGCTCGCCGCAACTAGAGAAAGCCCTCGCACAGAAACGAAGACCCTGGCTGTTAAAAATACAGACACTCTGTTCTGGAGGTTTAATTACATGGGCAGTATACATAGATGGCAGCTTTATGAACATGGTGGCAACCAGTCCTGTCCACACATTGTGATGTTTTCCAAGCCAGATTCAAAGACTAGGTCAGAGATTCCTTGTGTACCCCATTTCACACGGCCACACCCAGGGATCAATCCCTTCCAAAGGGACCAAAGGAAATGGACATTAGGCTGCGTTGACAGTAAAAACCCAGTTGATGTGATGTCTGTAGATATTCAAAGCTTTGTCAACTAAAATCAATGATATGACCGACAGCCAACAAGATGTGAATTCTTCTGTACCATTTCACCTCCTTCTTCTCCAGTGACCGTCTCAGTGGACAGAGAACCTGAAGGTCCAGCTGGCTGACCCTTGAGGGGCTGTCTTAATGTGAGTTTTCAGAAGCAGACCCCGAGGCAAGGACTGGGAAGGGGTCCCTTATTTGAGAGGTAATCCCAGGAGCACTGGAAGGGGTGGTGTAGTGACACAGGGAAAAGAACAAAGCCAATAAAGGTGTGGAATGAGCGGGTTCCCACTGTGGGCAATGGGCTCAGTCCTGCTGGGGACCCCCCAGGAGACTGGGAAACTCACCTCTGAACTGTCGGGATGAGGGGTGGGCCAGCCAGGGACTCAGCCACCCCCTTCTGTCCCCCAGTGGCTGAGGGTTGCCCCTGGGGTGCTAATGCCCACACTTCTGGACCATGCCCCCTGCGACTGCAGACGTTCCCAAGCCAGACGGATGCAGGAAGCTGCCAGCGGGCCCAGCATCTCTATGTGACATTGAGGGCAGCCTGGGGGGATGGACAGGGCACCAACATCTAGTGGGAAGTGGCCATCTTCACCCAGAGACTCCGGCTCTGTGTCTGTCTCCTGAGAGACAGCGGTTCCCTGACTGTCCTTGGGAGGGAAACGAGCCATGGACCCAGAGCACCTCGCTCTTGCCCACACCTGCCGCGGGTGGGCTGTGGGTCTCTGAAGTCGTTTAGCCTCAGCAAGGGTGAGTTCCCCCCTGACAGAGGGGCGATCGGACTGTGTTATCTGAGGGTAAAATAAACAAAATCCAAAAGGCTGTTCCGAGGCTCCCGTGAGCTAGTAGTGCAGGGACCTCCCGATTCACTGTATTAGCATCCTGTGTCTGTGATTTCCGCTACATCCAAAATCTTCTACTATTACTCACCCTGTATTTTTTTCAAATTGATTCATGTTTATTGACATGCATTTAAAAAGAAACTTTTATTTTTAATGTCACCTGCTCTAGAGAAAAGGTAGCCATAAAAATAAATTCACAGCTATGAAAAAGCTGTCCCTCTGTGCACTCCCACTCCTCCAGGGGTACGTGGCCACTTCCCGAGAAAACTAAGCTGGCGTCCATCACATCACGTGACCTGTGATAACAACTGTAACAGGCAGGTCACGTGCATTACTATGTCATTTATCTCTCACCAGGCATGCAGACGGACACCTGCTCCTCTGGTGGTGGGAACTAGCATTGCTCCCATTTTCCAGACGAAGAAGCTGAGTCTCAGAGAGATGAAGCCTCACAGATACTGAGCGACAGCGTGAAGGGTCCTGCTAGCAGGCTGCCCTCCTGTTCTGGATAGCACAGTCCTTGTGGGGAGAAGTGTCTTTCCCTGGACCCGGGATCAGCCACGCCGATGCGTGTGCTGCCCCCGCCCGCCCGCGTGCTTGGTCCCATCTTTCCCCAGAACCTTGGTAACGTTCTCACGGGACTCATACCCCCATCGTCCACACGCTACATCACAGTATGACGGGGGGAAATGGTGGGATGCCTTTCCCTTATTTTTCATTTTCTTTCTACTGTCTTATCTTTCTACTGGGAATAGGCATTGCTTTTGTAATAAGAGAGAGAGAGAAAAAAAAAAAACAACAGAAGATTTGAGCTTGGTTTTAAGTCCAGTGTCACTTGCCACCAAAGGTTAGAAAGAAGGACTAAGTTCTTTCTCTCTCTTCTTCAAGGAATGCCCAGGATGGCATCATGTGAGCAACAACCTTAGGGCCCAGTCCAGAGAGAGCCCTGCTTGCAGGGAGGACAAATAGTCACAAAGCAAAACGAGGTGGTGCTGCGGAGGGGCTGAACTGGCACCTAAAGGTGAAGGGTGTCAGGTGCCCCTGTTCCTGAAGGCCTCGGCTGATAGACAAGACGGCGGCCCCACCTGACAGCCTGGAATCGCCACCAAAAACACAAATGGGGGTGAGCCACAAGTGTCAGCTGAAAGCTGGGTGAGGTCAAATGCTAATAAGGCCCCAATCCACTCAGACTTCCAGCAGGCCTTGGGTCCTTGCAACCCAGCTCAGCACAAGGCCAGTCATGAGCTGTGTGCTTAGGGCTCCCCTGCAGGACCCCCTCCCCGCCATCTCTGTGCTCACCTCTGTGTGCCCATCTGTTCCACTGGCCTGAGACAGTCCAGCTTCTAACAATCGACCTGCGTAATTACTGACAGCATCTCCTTCACACAGTGTCCCGAGTTGGACAATACGTTAGATGCTCACAGAAATATCATACAGTCAGTAACATACACAAAGCAAAATTCAGTGTCCCTAGAGTGTAGTTCTGACTTTCCCACCGACTAGCGGAATAATCCTAGACAACAGACGTTGGACGAAGCCAGGAAATTAGTGGCAAACATTCCGAGCTAACCCTGAGCTAACCCTGACCGTCTGAAGTTGCCTGGGGTTCCATGTGGAGAAAAATCTTATTTTTTTTTCATTTATTTTATTGAAATATAGTTCATTTACAATGTTGTGTTAATTTCTGCTGTACAGCAAAGTGATTCGGTTATACACATATATACATTCTTTTTCACATTCTTTCATGGTTTATCACAGGATATTGAATTCAGTTCCCTGTGCTCTACAGTAGGACCTTGTTGTTTATCCATCCTATATATACTAGTTTGCATCTGCTAACCCCAAACTCTCAATCCATCCCTCCACCACCACCCCCCTCCCCCTTGGCAACCTCCCCCCTCAGTTCTCTATGTCTGTGAGTCCGTTTCTGTTTCATAGATAGGTTCATTTGTGTCATATTTTAGATTCCACATATAAGCAATATCATACGATATTTGTCTTTCTCTTTCTGACTTACTTCACTGAGTATGATAATCTCTAGGTCCATCTGTGTTGCTGAAAATGGCATTATTTCATTCTTTTTTATAGCTGAGTAGTATTCTGTTGTATATAAATACCACATCTTCTTTATCCATTCATCTATCGATGGATACCTAGGTTGTTTCCATGTCTTGGTTATTGTAAATAGTGCTGCTATGAACACTGGGGTGCATGTATCTTTTTGAATAAGAGTTTTGTCCTGATGTATGCCCAGGAGTGGGATTGCTGGATCATATGGCAACCAGGTGGGGAAGAATCTTAAGGCCACATTTGGGCACAGCAGGGAAGGGTGATGGATTTTATCAGCAATGAGGTTAGGGGTGGGGAATGGGGAAGGGGGAAGGCAGCCAGGTACACCGAACAAGCAACCCTTCAAATAACCAGTTCCCATAGGTCCTTCCCCTCTGACATCTGAGCTCTGAAATAATCAGAAAAGGGTAATGCTTATAGCTCTTTGCCATCCCTGGTTTTGTCCAACCTCTGTGGTCCACAGTTATTCTGCTATCTGGTAGTCAAGTTCTCCTGGCTACAGCAGAAAATCCAATCAGTTAGGATGGTGATGGAGGATCCAAAGAAGGAAACTGCCCCTGCGAAGAACAACTACACCCAACCTCTGCAGGAGGGTCTCCAGCAAGAAGCTAAGAATCCTGGTGCCTCGCACATGGCGACTGTTTATGTTTCAAGAGTGAGGAGCTTGAGGGTAAAAGGAAATTTCGTCCTCTATTCTCTTGAGACTTTCCCTGGGGAGGAGTAATCTCAAGACTCTTAGCCAACAGGATAAGGTAGCATTGCATCCAAATAACCACTGCCCAGAGCAAGTTCCCTCCTAAGTTTGGTGCAAACAACAGCCAGTCTCTGTAACGCTGGCCCATTTTGATAGCCAAGCAAACCAATGAGCTTAACCATCTAGGGATTTCTCACGAGCTCATTTAGCTTGTGGTAGAGGAGTGTGTGGGTGTGTGAATTCACTCACAAAGATTTAGTTGAAATTACAAAGTCAAGAAGGAGAGTGACACACAGACATAGAGAACAGACTTGTGGTTGCCAAGGGGGAGGGTGGTGGGGGAGAGATGGATTGGGAATTTGGGGTTAGCAGATGCAAACTAGTGTATATAGGATGGATAAACAACAAGGTCCTACTGTAGAGCGCAGGGAACTATATTCAATATCCTGTGATAAACCATAATGGAAAAGAATATGAAAAAGAATGTATATGTGCATAACTGAATCACTTTGCTGTACAGCAGAAATTAACACAACATTGTAAATCAACTATACCCCATTAAAATAAATTTTTTAAGAAAGAAGGAGAATGACAGCAAAAGAAATAGGGGAATCCTGAAAGAACACAAAGAGGCAGTGTGTGAAACAATCGTTCAGCCATTTAGCTCAACCTTGTCGTGAATCTATTCAAAACCCAAGGACGGGCTCAGCTCACCTTGTTTAGCCGTTTGAGCATTTCTTTCAGCAGCAGCTGACACTCACACTCATTTTCATACCTGCAGATGGGACACAGAAGGGAGAGTTGGGCAGCTTCCGTGATCCGGTATGTGTGGTCACACAATCAGCATTCAATTAACCTGAGTCCAACCCCCTCTCATTAAGGGAAGCAGGAGCTGATGCTGCATTTCGGAGCCGCTCCTTCCCAACCTCGTCCACATCACGGCACACGTAGCAAGTGCCGCCAGTGGTACCACAGATGGAGCAGGAGTCTCCCAGCCCGGAGTCCCAGCCCCAACCCCCCAGCGCCCCCTCCCAGCCACCCAAAGATGCAGGAATCAGATCCCAGCACACCTGTACCCCAAGTGCAGCGGCAGCACAGAGACTGGGAGGCTGTACTAACGATCTATTACATCAAACACCACTAACCCGACCTGGTCCGGATACCCTATCTTATTGTATTTATCATCATGTGTCAGCTTTTCTGGATTACGCCATTTAATCCTCACAAAACCCTGGAATACAGCAGTTCCTGTTACCCCCTCGTGAAAGATGAGGAAACCGAGGTTGAGAAACTGGCCCGAGGCCTCCACAGGTGCTCCTGGCACTTCACCCGCATCTGTGAGGCCTTGCCCTGCACACCAAGGGCCTCCTGTGGGGTGGCAGGCAGGGCAGGCTGGACGGGTCAGAGAGTCAGTGCCCCTGGGAGCAGCCTGCAAGCTCTGACGGGGCGAGTGGGTACGTACACACCCCGGCTCCCTGGCCCTCAGCTGGGACCACTGAGGTGTGCTCTCCAGCCCGCAGGTGGCCTCCAGTGGCCGTGCAGGTAACTTGCCGGATGATGCACTCAGTGTTGGCTCCTTCCCTTCCTGCCTAACCTCCTCACTCCCCAACTGATGCTCCCTGATGCCACCTCCCAAATAAGCGACTTTCTCAGGCTCGGCTTCAAGGACTCCAAACTAAGAGAGGGGTGCAGGACTCAGATGTCAGTCTGACAACAAAACTGTGTCCTGACAGCCACACCATGCTGCCTGGGTAGAGCAGGGACACCCTCAAGGTTAAACATACACAAGATTAATAAAGCAGCAGATACTAGGAGCAGGTGTATTTTTTTCTCCTAGTCGACTTCTTCCCTGGACTTCTAAAAAATGGTAAAGATCAAGGAAGCAGAGAGACCCCAGAAATCATTCTGGTCAGAACGAGTTTCCTTCTAGGGGGAATTTCACCCCCTGAAGAAAAAGAGAAAGCCCCTTCCCAAATGACCCCCGACCTCTTTCCCTGCAAGCTGCCCCCAATATCCATTCGAATAGGACTTAGAGCCCGTCATGTTTGGTGGCCACAGGGCTGCCTAGAAGGGAGACTGCATTTCCCAGCCTTCCTTGCAGCTCAGTGTGGTCCTGACCAATGGGATGTAAGCATGTCTGTGGCCCCTTCCAGGTATCTGCGGTAAGAGATGGTGTAGGTGTGTCCTTCTGCATCCCTTCCTCCTGCACCTGAAACATGGATGCTGCCTTCTTGAAGACCACACAGAGCCTTCTGGGCCTTGAATACTGTAGAGTGACATACTAAACTGTTAGTCCAGACCTTACACAAGAAAGAAACACACTTCTATTTGGATAAGCCAATGTCAATTTGGAGTTTACTTGTAGTTGAAACTAATCCTAATTAGCACTCAGCCCAACCCACAAAGCATCACTTTCTGTGTCCCTGTACACCCATGCCAAGGGTTCAAGTCAAGGACTTTATACCGTGACAGGTGCTGGGAAACCATGCCTCAGAATTAAAAGTCTTGACCTCAGGGAAGAACATGAGGTATAGGAACGCTGTTCTAAGTGTTCCCAGTTCTAGAGCCACCTAAGCAACTCAGCTATAACCAGTAAGCAAAATATATTTGCATCAGTTTTACTTTTCACACCAGGATGTCACATTTAACAGTTTCTTTTCTGTGTGGCTCTAATGGAGCCAGAAATGATGTTTTTTAATGGTTAATTAGCTTTAAGAATAAAACTGTTAACAAAATCTAATTTTCTCATTGCTTTTTCCTGCTAGAAACATCCAAGAATTTCTGTAGCTTAAAAACATATTTAATAAACAACATATTAATGTGATTTTCATGCTGTAGACAAGCCTAGATATTTTATTACAGACAAGTGATTTCATTATAAAGAATCCATTGTAAGAATTCATGATATATTCATATATTCATAGAAGTGAATATAAAAGTGAATTCATAAAGTGGAAAAAACCACTTTGGCTTCAATTACCTGATTGTTTTACAGGATTATTTTTGGTTTTCAGCAATTTGGATAATTGACTCTATTCATCATTGTATTTTGGTAGTTTTGTTTTTATTTGTATTTAGTTTTTATTTTATTTAGCCTTTGTTTGACGTGCTGAAGACCTGATTTTGAAATTATTCAACTATCCAGGTAAAGAACATGCCTAACAAGCCTGCATATACCTTCCTATTTCTGCATTAATTTCACCTGGTTCTGGCTAATCATCACCTCACCTCTGGAATTAAACCAAACTCGGTGCGTGTACCCATGCATGTAGATGGGTATGATTTTTATAATGATTTTCAAATCCCACTACCCAAGTTAAAACATCAAAACTTCTCCAAGGGGGCAATGGGAGGGAATAAATGAACGAGAATTATCAAATAAATCACAGAGCCTGAAGGGTCGGCTCCACGATGGACATACAACTCAGAACATACAACTCAGAACCAGGTGAAATCAGGAAGACTCAACACGGCCACTCCTCCAGCGAGGGCTCCTGGGAGTCATGCTTGCCCAGCCAAATCACAGCTGACTGTGGCCCAAGGACCAGGTAAAGGCCATTTGGGGATCTGAGGTATTCTGATGACCCATGGAACTGCCCTGGGTGTCAACCAGCTTTCACTTCCATTTTCTTTAGGGAACATGAGCTTACTATGAATGAAATCCTACCTTTGGGCCTCACTCCACAGGAGTCCAAGAACAGCTTCTCTCTAAGACACAGTGTTCTGGAAAGGGTATGGGCCTAGGGTGAAAAACCCAAGTTCAAGTCCTGCCACCCACAGGCCCTCTGCAAGCCTCAGTTTTCCCTTGAAGGGCCACAGGGATTTTCAGGTGCCTTCTTCCAGCTTCAAATCTACTTCTGTGGATTAAAACCAGAAACAGGGATTTCCCTGGTGGTCCAGTGGTTAGGACTCCATGCTTCCACTGCAGGGGGCACGGGTTCGATCCCTGGTCGGGGAAATAAGATCCCACATGTGCAATTTGGCCAAAAAACAAAACAAAACAAAAACAAAAACCAGAAACAGAAGGACTGATGGGAATGGAATCGATGCTTATGATCTGATAAATATGCTCAGTACCCAATGATGAATACCCTGCCCACGACTGGGGTTGAGAATGTGGAACTCAAACACAAAGCACGTTTGAAGAAAACCCTCTGGCTACCCTAAACCAGAGGTCCTCAAACCTGGCTGTTCACTGCAATCACCAGTGGAGCTCATTAAATATAAAAAACCTGGGCTCCACTTGAGGTTCAGGATGGGGCCTGCATATCTGTATTTTTTAATTAATTTATATAATTTTTAAACAGATAAATCTCTTACATGGTTAGAGAATTTTTTAAATGACAGAAAAAGGTAAAAGTCTCCCTCTTACCTCTGCTCCTACTTCCTTATGCCCATAGGTAACCAGTGTTATTAGGTTTTTGTGTGTGTGCTTGTGTCTTCTTTTTCCTTATGCAAGCAAAAAATCTCTACTCTGACTCCCGTCTTTTTGAAATAGATGATAATAACACACTATTTTTTTTCACAATTGCACAGTATTCCATTGCATGAATGAAGCACAATTTTATAACCTGATTCCTATTAACAGGCCTTCAGGTTGGTCCCAGGCCTTTGCTATTGCAGATCACACTGCAGTGAATATCTTGGTGGACATGCCCTTTGACACCTCCTGGAGTGAGTATCAGAGGGTAAACTCCCTGAAGTGCCCAGCTGAATCAAAGCGCACACCCATTTATCACCTGGAAAGATGCTGACAAATTGCTGAGCATCTTTTTTCTTTGAATAGCTTTTTGGGTGATTTTAACACACTATTCAGTCTGTCAAAAGGGGGGACATTGCCCAGGAGCAGGACCTCTGAAACTTCAAGGTCGTTAACTTAAACGATGAATCACCTGGGGGTCTTTTTCAGCGTCTGATTCAGGAGCTCTGGGGTGGGCCCAAGAGTCTCCATTTTTAACAAGATCCTGGGTGATGGCAATGTTGCTGGTGCACGGATCACACTTTGAGGGGCCAGACACTAGCAGGCACACGCTGAAGCAATGTCCAGGTGTCCGCTGTGTTGCAGTGAAGGTCGTTAGACTTAGCATGCTCAAGACTTGAATTCCAGTCCCAGTGCAGCGATCCACCAGCTGAGGGACCCTGCCCCCAATCTCTACATTGTCTGAGCCTCAGTCTCCTCATCTGTAAACTGGGCGCAGTACCGTCTATGACAGGATGAGGCTGTGAGGATTAAATAACATCGACACATCTCAGAAACACTGTGCCGAGCAGAAGGAGCCAGACACATAAGAATATGTCTAGAAGATTCCAGAACAGGCAATAGTAATCTATGGTGACAGAAATCAGAACGCTGGGTGCCTCTGCTTGCGGGGACTGGGGAGAGGGAACCAAAGGCTGGGAAAGGGCAGAAGGTAACTTTCTGGGGTAGAGGAATATCTGGCTTGTTTTCGTAGTTACATTGGTATCTATTAATACATTCGTCAAACTCATTGAGCTACGCACTTAAAATCTGGGCATTTCATTGCATGTAACTTATATCTAGACTCTAAAAGACATTAACAGCAAATTACACCATTTCATGCAAACCGTGACGTGCCACCAAAATGGAAGCTAGTCCTATCTTAGGGAGATGCAGCACGTGCGTGCCTCTGCCGGGATGAAGTCACCGGTCGCCTGGGCCCGGAGACGGCCCTCCTACCTCCGGCAGCAGCGCTATCCCGGCCCGCGCTGCCTCGTTACTCCCACGGCTGCGCTTACTTGCTTTGGAACTCGCAGAGCGCGCGTTGCGCCTCTGCTCCCTGGCGCTCCAACCGGTTGCGCTCGGCCGCCAAATCCCGGGCGCGTTGGCGGTTGCCCTCGACGTGGCGGGCGAGGGCATCCTCGGAGCCGGCCAGCTCATCCAGGCGCTGGAAGGCGTCCAGCTGCCTCCGCAGGACGACGTGGCGCTGCTCGAGTGCCCGGGCCCGCTGGACGTGGGCGGCCACGCGCTCGCCGAGCCCCTGCAGCTGCGCTAGGCTCGGCGCGGCCGCCCGGCCCTCCACCAGGCTGTCCGGCTCGGTGGCGCGCGACGCCTCCTCGGCGCGCTCGTACTGCTCCTTGCGGGCCTGGAAGACGTAGCTGCGCCGGTACATGACTCCTCTGCGGGCGAGCGTGCAGCCGGCTCCCGGAGGCCCCTCGTCGAGACAGCAGCGCGCTAAATAAACATCGGAGGCCCCTGGCACGCCGCTGGGACGTTCCAGAGCCGATCAGCTGTTGCTCAGCGCTGCGCCCAGCCTCGGGCAGAACAAAAGAGCGGTCGGCCTGCTTTTGTGCGGTGGATTAGCGGCCCATACAGCTCTGGGGGTTGGAAGGTTACATTGGGCAATGTGGTTTTTGTTCCGTGATTGTTAAAGCCCGTTGTTTTATGAGTAAATGGAGGGTCAGGAGGACAGGAGAGGCATGCCTTTCTTTTGACTGCTTCCACTGGGAATTGTGAAGGAAGCCCAAGGGAGCTTGTTAAACTTGGACTAGTCGGAGAGCCCAAGGACCCCTGGCTTTGTCTTCTCTCTCTCTTTCAGTCAAGCTGTCAATGCCAGAACTGTTTAACAATACCATTTTCTTTTCTGATTACTTAAGCAATTCTTTTTCGTAATTGCAACATGACATTCAGGACCCCTCCTTATATTAGGGGTTCTTAACCGTGGATGCAAAATCAAATGGCACCTCTGGGTAAATGGTGAGGTGCATTGCAAGTAAGTTCTTACTGATACTTGTGCCTGTTTGTAACTAATCTCTTCTTTGTACAATAACTCAGAAAAGTTGTCCTTATTATAATATTATCCTGACTCTCATGGATTCTGAAAACCTTTCCAGAGTAGGAGATACAAGCAGAGCTCCATCAGGACATTGGCATAATAGATTCTTTGAACCAAAGAAAAAATTCTTAAAGATTTGATAAATTGGCCAATTCTCAATTACATAATATAAAGGAATTTTTGTTTTGCCACTATGTTTCATTTTAATTTGTATTATGGAAATAACGAAGCTAGGCTTTGACAAACTTAAAAGTAAATTGTGGGTGTTGAAAGAAATGAATAGCATCTGATGAGAATGCTCCTAAATATAAATATTTTGTCCTATCTCCAGTTTTAAAAATCATTATCAAAAGCCTGTTTTCATAAAAATAAGGATTAGCAGTGCCATATAATTAACTCTATGGATTGCACATAGTATACTACAAATTAAAGTCATAGTTATCAAAGATCAAGAAAATTACACAGATCTTTGTTGGTTTCTCAGAATTTATTTTTTTCTCCAAAAGGACTATGATAATGGATTCAGTCTGGAATGAATCTATGTAAGGGCCAAAGTTGTGCTGGCGGTGTGGTTATTATTCTATTTTGCTGTCTTAAGCCATTTAAAAATAGATCTTATGATCAAATCAAGGAGCATCAATGAGTATTTTCTATGGTGTGGCACACATATACCATGCTGATTGCATGGTAAATTGGTTTCAGGCTTCCTAGAGAGCAAAACCAACGTAGGACAAGAATAATTTATAAAAAAATCATTCATTCCCTTTGACATCATGTATCAGTCAGCTATTGCTACAGAACAAAATGACCCCCAAACTAAGCAGCAGACAAGAAGTCTTTATCACTCTGTCCCAGGTCTGCAGCTCAGCTGGATAGCTCTCCTGCAAGCTGCAGGTCTTCTGATCAGCTGGTGCAGCTCTGCTCCAAATGTCTGTCATCCTCCTAGAGCTAGCAGTGACAGAAGGACGAGAGCAAGCCCAGGCACACAAGATCGTTCCAAGCCCTTGTTGGCATCGCGTCCGCTAACATCCCATTAGTCAAAGCAAAGCCCACAGCCATAGCCTCAGTCAAGAGGCAGGGAAGAGGCATGGCTCACCGAAGGCCATGGCGAGGGTGTGGGTGTGGAACTCTGTCACAGTGGAGTGAAGCACTGGGACCAGCAACCCAGTCTACCACTCATAGAAATGCCGTTTGAGAAAAATAATAAACTTCCAGGAACATAACAAAAGAAACAATATTATTTCCTTTTAATCCGGTGGAACAAACACTTAGAAAATATCTACTCACAAAGCATCATCTGGAAGAGTTAAATATTGAAAAAGGTCAAGTCCCTACCTTTAAGGGGCAGGAGACAAATTCCTACTCAACGAATGAAGACACAAGGAAATCTGGGATAAGTTCTAAAATAGAGATGGTAATAAAACGCTGTGGTTGTATCAAGGCGGCAGCAGTGAGCGGTGCGTGGGCAGGTAGGGAAGTTGGAATTCCAGGCAGAACAGCATGAACGAGGTGTGAGCCCTGTGCTCCCCGAACGTGGTGAGGCCAAATCGAGGCGGGCATGGCAAGAACGGTCCCACAGGGGTAAGTTCGAAGGCCTCCCATTAGTGGTAGTGGATTGAACGTAGGCGTGATCTCTACTCCCTCCCCCAAGCCCCACCAAAAATGGCAGCAAAGAATGTTTTTAGATTAAAACTCCACAAAAATAAGGAAGAAAAGAATACAGTGGACAAGATAATGTCAACAAATTTTCAGGAGACTGACTTAGCACAGTGGAGAAAGCTAAGAAACCTAAGTGTCTCGGGGGGATGGGAGAGGAAAACAGCTGGTTCATGCAAGAGAATCTCAGAAATCTTAGGAATTGGATGTACCAGATATGCCAAAAGATGGAGGTGAAGGGTAGCATTACTGAGTCCAAGCTCGTACTGCTCGCCACACGACAGGCCAATAAATAGAGAGGAGAGTTGTTGGGGGAACGAATAGCGACTTTATTCAGAAAGCCAGCAGCCCGAGAAGATGGTGGACTCGTGTCCCAAAGAACCATCTTCCCAAGTTATAATTCAGGCTTCTTTTATACTAAAAGGGGAGGGAGGGTGGCTGGTTGTTGCAACCCTCTTGGTGCTGGAATCCTTTGTTCTTGCAGCTGTCCAGATAGGTCTGGTCACAATGCTCCTATAAAACTTCAACAAGTATTATTCTCCGTCTGCAACTTTTTATCTCTATATGACTGGAAAAGTGTTAATACCTTTAAAGGTCAGAGCCTTGAGAATGGGTTCTCCTGTGTATTTCAGGCTATAGGCAACATTCTTTTACAAAAGGTGCAGAGCCCGCATGACTAAGCCCCGGCAACAGGGCACAAAGGTTAGAGCTAAAGGAATAGATTCAACATGGAGTCAGGTTTGTTCTCTGTTACAGGAGAGCTGAAACACAGGAGGGTTGCCTGAGAGTCTGCATAGGAGCAGTTAGAATTTCAGATCTCCTACCCTACCCTGCACAGCAAGGCAACTACCCAACCCGCATCATGACAGGAGACTGGAAGTTATTCTCCAGTGAAATTGAACAAGAGAGGTCTTGAGTTCAAGTTGCCAGGCACAGCCAAGGGTAGAATGATGGCCAGTTGAAGCCGGTGGGAAAGAGAGGCAGCTGCAGGCAGTGGGAGGTGGGCCAGCAAGTCCATCTGGTCCCAGTATGGGCACTGGTAGAAGGGGGATAATCACTTACAGAACAAGGGTCATCATACCTCCCAGTTTATCTGAGACCATCCACGTTTACACCCTTAATCTCAGTGTAAGTGTAGGTGGCACCCACTCTCAAGAGTATCGTGGTTTGTCTGAGAAGGACACAACAAACATCTCATCCTGTCCCTGGATGCATAGCCTGAATCTAACCATATAAGGAAACATCCAGACAAACCCCAAATAAGGAACATTATTAATAAAACTAGATGGGAACAATGTTCTTTAAAATGTTAATATCATAAAAGACAAAGAGAGATGTGGAAAGATTCCAGATTAAAGATGTGACATCCAAATGCAGTACTGATCCTAGACTGGATCCTGTGCTGGAGGAGAAAAGATGCTGTAAGATCATCACTAGATCCTTTGGCAAAAATCGGAAGATGGACGATAGATTACACCTGTATCAATGTTAAATTTACTGAAGTTTATGACTATGCCAGTGTTAAGTAAAATAATATCTTTATTCTTAGAAAATAGCCTCTGGGGACTTCCCTGGTGGTCCAGTGGTTAAGAATCTGCCTTCCAATGCAGGGGACTCAGGTTCGATCCCTGGTCGGGAAACTAAGATCCCATGTGCCGCAGGGCAGCTGAGCCCCGCGCGCCACAACTACTGAGCCTGTGCGCTCTGGAGCCCATGTGCCACAACTAGAGAGAAGCCCACGTGCCGCAACAAAAGATCCTGCGTGCCGCAACTAAGACCTGATGCAGCCAAATCAATAAATAAATATTAAAAAAGAAAAAGAAAAGAAAATAACTTCTGAACTATTTAGGGGTAAAATGCATGATGTATGTAACTTACCCTCAAATGATTTTTTAAAATTACATGCATAAATATATACATAAACATAAACATTAAAATGTATGGAAAGAGAAAGAGAAGGAAAATGGGGCATAATAATAACAACAGGTGAATCTGGGTTAAAGGTATGTGGGTGTTGTTTGTACCATTCTTACATAGTTTGAGATTATTTTCAAAAACATTTGTGAAAAGTGTGATCACCTTATTACATTAACCACTTTGTGGTGTAGACATCTAAGAAATATTACTTGCTTTACTTTATAGCCGACTAGCTACATAAAAGCAAAGAGAGGGAGAGGGACAGAGGGGAAATGGTTTAGTCAACTGTGCAAAAACAATAGGAGAAAATGGTCTATAACCATTGACCAATTTTAATCATGTGGAATATGTGATGACATAAGTGAAAAAGTTTATAACAAACATGAAGGGGAGCAGATAAAACAAAAAACCAGATGCATAGTGATTATAGTCATATAAAAACATACATATAATTAGAAATTAGTGTAATATGCCAGGTTTTATGTTCATCACATCTTTTTATTTCCATTTCAAGTTGTTTCAATACATGACACTTTTAAATTTTTTAATTAACATTTTTGTCCACTGAAAAAATAGGTATAGATGGTTTGCCTTTTAGTCAATTTCATACTCTAGAGGTTTAAGCCTTCCCTTTCAGTTCAGATACATTCTGAGTTGGCTCTGGGCTTTTTATAGACATAAAGGGTGGTGGAGGAGTCCCTGCCATCTACTAGCTGTGAGGCCTTGAACAATTCAGTTAACCTGTTTTCTGAAAAGAAGGAATTGAGCTAAGGAATCTCTACCGTCTTGCTGCTCATTATGGGCTGAACTGTGTCCTCTAAAATTCATATGTTGCAGTCCTCACCCCCTAATTCCTCAGAATGTGACTGTATTTTGGAGACAGGGCCTTTGAAGAGGTAACTAAGATAAAATGAAGTCATGTGGTTTGGTCCTAATGAAATATGACTGGTGTCCTTATAAGAAGAGGAGATTAGGACACAGATAGGAGCAGAAGGGAAAACCACGCGAAGACACAGGAAAAGACAGCCGTCTACAACAAGCCAAGGAGAGAGGCCTCAGAAGAAACCACCCTGACGACACCTTGATCTCGGACTTCTAGCCTCCAGAATTGTGAGAAAATAGACTTCTATCGCTTGAGCCACCCAGTCTGGGAAACTTTGTTGTGGCAGCGCTAGCAATCTAGTAGACTGCCCAAACATTCTGATCCTGCACGGTCTCCTATTATGGTCCATCCTTTCCCAGGACATACACATGTCTGCCACAAGAGGGCCACGCTGCCCTTAAAGTGCCTCCTGGCCCCCAGGGCCACTGCAGACAGCAGAGGGGGCAGCTGGGTGCACAGATGCACAGCTGGAAGCCTTGCCACCAAACTGGATCAACTCAAAAGGCGAATCACTCTGGAAAGGCTTGTGTTGAGTAAGATGGCCAGCAACCCCGGAGTGAAAGGGCAAACCTCTGACCACCCCCAATGCCGGCTCCCTTAGACTGGCCTCCCCATCAGCTGTAAAGCAGGCTTGGCTACTCTGTAAGTGATGCCTCGACACAAAGGAAGAAACACACTCAAAAGCAAGGCTCTCTCTCCAACTGCACACACGTTGTGGACGCTGAAGGCCTTCTGGAAAGTGAAGCCATAGATTCACTCACTATCGAAGCCAGGAGCGCACTGAGTATCCACCTGCTTTTCTCAGGGTCCAATACAGTAACCGAAGCAAATATCAAATTTGATGACAGACGTATTCCTTGTGGTTTTTGACTGATGGGACCGACAAAAGGCATAACAACTAAATGCAGTGCATGATCCTGAATAGGATCCTAGACCAGAAAAAACAAACAAAAAAAGCTGTCCTGGAACATTATTGTGATGATTGATGAAATTCGAACAGATAGCAATATTATGTGTTAAAATGCCTAATTTTGATAATTGTTCAACGGCATATGAGAAGATGACCTTGTTCTCAGGAAATACATGATGGTTTAAGGGATGATTAGGCACAATATCCAATTTACTTGCAGTGGTTCAGAAAATAAATAATATATATGCATATGCAATAGACACATATAAATCAATGTGAATAATAAATAAAACATAGAATAATAAAGCAAGTAGAGAAAATTGCGAATAATTGGTGGATTTAGGTAAAGGGTATAATGGGAGTACCCTATACTATTCCTGAAACTTTTCTGTAAGTTTGAAATTATAACAAAAGAAAAAGCTACCCTCCAAAATCCCAAACACCTCTGGAAAATTTGTGCTGAGAGTAGATGCTTCTTAATGATAGCAAGAGAATGCAAAAATGCTCCTTTGATTCACCAGATGGTATCATGGTCTCGGCAACCAGGATTTCACTGATGACCAAGGCAGGAGTTTAACACACTAGTGATGAAGGGGTTTTGAGATGTATCTGGACTCACCTCCCCTGAGCACCAGACGACGGGGCACAGCCTTGGAATGTCGTTGAGACACTGTCACACCTACTCATTCATCCTCACTCTGGTTACGCATGAAAAGTGGCCATGCCTGTGACCTCAGGGATGCAGCAATGAGTCATGGTCCCAGTAGGCGCCATCCTCAGGACCAGGTTTGGAGAAGTCTCTTTCACAGTTATAATTTCTTGTGGCTTTCACTCTAGCCATGCTATTCATATTTCTGCTCTGTGCTTCTCTTGAAGATACCATTAAACAGACCTACTGCCATGCTCAAGTTGGGTCAGCCTACATCTGAACCACCCACTTTTCTTTTGGAAATAGATTGTCAAGTGGTTTGATGTATCATTGAGCCACAGTTGGCCAACTGGCATGCTCATTTTGCCCTAAAAGGAAGATGTTCCAGACCCCAATTTGTACCAATAGGAAATGGATCGCAAGGAATTAGGCACAAACATCCATGAAGGCATTTCTAATAGAACTACACAGTCACAGATTTAAACCTACATCTGGTATACCCACTGTTTTTATGGGTTCATATCTACTTCCTTATTGCTACCAAGAGGAACTAATTGAACTATGTCACAAGAGAAGATGTTCTACCTTCTGAAGTTTACCAACTTCTCAGCTTTGACCTGAAATTGGGACAGATGATATCCCAAGCTATTTTATCATCTATTTTCAGATTCTGCACTCAGGGATACTAAGACTGTACATTTTAAGCCCTAACTTTCAACTCTCAGACCTAAATTCCACATAAAGTTTTCTAATGAAAGTTCTAATAATGGCTGGTTTGAAGAAGATTGCCATTGTTTGGAAGGCACATAGTGTTACTGAGTCCAAGCACATACTGCTTGCCGCACAACAGCCAATACATTGACAGATGAGCTGTTAGGCAAGGAATAATGACTTTATTCAGAAAGCCGGCAGCCAGAGAAGACGGTGGACTCGTGTCCCAAAGAACCATCTACCCCAGTTAGAGTTCAGGCTTCTTTTATTCTAAAAGGGGAGGGGGTGTGGCTGCTTGTTGCCCACTTCTTGGTGCCGGAATCCTTTGTTCTTGCAGCTGTCCACGCAGGTGTGGTCACAATGTTCCTATAAACCTCCAACAAGACAATTATTTTCTTTTCTGCAACTTTTTCAATTCTATACGAATGGAAAAGTGTTAATACCTTTAAAGGTCAGAGCCTTGACAATGGGCTCTCCTGTGTATTTCAGGCTATAGGCAACATTCTTTTACAAAAGGTGCAGAGCCCGCATGACTAAGCCCCGGCAACAGAGCACAAAGGTTAGAGCTAAAGGAATAGATTCAATATGGAGTCAGGTTTGTTCCTCTCAGGTACAATTCCCCCGTCAATGTCCATTCCACCATTTTGCGGGAAAAGGGGCGACAACCGCTCTGCTGAATGGGGGCAATGTGGGTGTGATTGTGGAACGGAACTGATCAACTTGGGACAGGAAGTATTGCCAGGTTTGGGCAACCATGGCTCCCCTTTTTATGGCCCTGTCACAACACTTAGACAAGCACTTGAACATATACATAAATTCCAGCACTTGGTATAAGGATACCCAGGATGCTCTGCTCTGTGCTATCTTTATATCCTGCCAAACATTTCAGAAAGGGTAGTTATTTCCCCCCTTGGTCCTTTCCAATGAGTGGCTGTCTCCAGTGTAGTGAAACAAAAGAGAAGACCAAAAGTCATCATTACTTATCTGGTAGGAGGCTTGGCTCGAAACAGCAACTTAAGATCTTCTAATGGCTCACAAGACCAAGTCTCCTTTTCTTTCTTCTGTCCAGTTTCTGGAGGAGCGAATTTTCCTCAGGTCTGGTGAATCCATGGCCTTACATCCTGGCTAACCTAACAGAGGAGGGAGTGTTTAGCAGGACCTCATACGGTCCTGTCCGCTTAGCCTCAAGTTGATGTCCGGGTCCTTGTTCTCTCCAGGTTTTGAGGAGGACTCATCTCTGTGCTAGAAGGGATGCAGGACCACCTCAGTTGGGTAGGCAGACCTATTGGAAGCAAACTTTTGAACAGAAGTTAGTGTACTGCTAAAGTCTTAACATGATTGGCAACTGCCAGGTCCTTTAAGACGACCTACAGATTCTCCCACACAGGCAGACACCTGGAATTGCCTAGCACACAATATTTCAAAAGGGCTTAATTTAAGTTTGCCTCTGGGAGCCGCTCTGACCCATCGCAGGGCAACTGGCAAGGCTTTATCCCAAGTTAAATTAGTCTCTTGACATATTTTAGCAATGTTCTTTTTACTGGTTTTTTTTTTTTTTTTGGCTGCACCACATGGCTCGCGGGATCTTAGTTCCCCGACCAGGGATGGAACCCGTGGCCGCTGCAGTGGAAGCGTGGAGTTTTAACCACTGAACTGCCAGGAAATTCCCAGCAATGTTCTTTTCAAATGTATGATTCATTTTCTCAGTTTTTTCCTGTTGATTGTGGTCTCCAGGATGAATGTAGTTTCCAATCAACACGCAGAGCTTTAGATACCTGTCGGGTTATGGTGCAGAGAAAAGCAGGCCCATGGTCACTTTGAAGGGTGTTAGGCCATGCAAATCGGGGGATAATTACCTTAAGGAGAGCTTTCACTACTTCAGAGGTTTTTATTGTCTGGGTGGAATACGCTCCCACCCATCCTGAAAAAGTGTCCACAGACACTAACGAGTATCTGAAGTTTCCTGCAGCTCATCTACCTGCCAGTTCTCCGTGGGGCAGGTTCCTGTATACAGTACTGAGTTCCCATGGGGGGTGCTGTGTCTAGCAGCGGTCTTTGCATTATTTTTAGCACAAATCATGCAGTTCTGAGTGACTCGTTGGATGGCCCTTTGTAGGTTAGGCCCCATTTTATACTTCTGAATCCATTGTAACATGGCATCTCTCCCGTAATGGGTACTATTATGAATGTGCCTCAGGACGGGGTCCAAGCCTCGGGATCAAAACAATTCCTCATGCACTACATTTCCAGCCGGGCGAGGTGTGATCAAGAGTGGATCCCCACTCTTTAGCCCTTTCTTTGTCCTTTTCTGAATACACCGGCTGGTATTTTGACAGATGGAGCTGAGGAAGAAGTGACCCTCTCACGGCTTGATAATTGCCTTCTTTGCAGCTTGTTCAGCTAATTGGTTTCTTTTTATTATATGAGTTTCGCCTCTTTGGTGGCCTGGGCGGTGCATTACGGCCTCTTGTAAGGGCTTATGGATTGCTTCTAACAGTGACAGGATTTCAGAAGTGTGTTTTATGTCCTTATTATTTGAAGTAAGGAGGCCCCTCTCTTTCCAGATTGCCCCATGAGCGTGCACCATGGAGAATGCAGAGCGGGAGTCTGTGTATATATTCACCCACATTCCTTCAGCAATAAAGAGAGTGCTTGTCAGAGCAAAGATTTCTGCCTTCTGGGCTGAGCTCCCTGGGGGCAAGGCTCTCCTCTCAGCAGTCTTCTCTGGGGTTATTACTGCGTACCCAGAGCATCGCCTACCTGGTCCGTGAAGCTGCTCCCCATCAGTGAACAGTTCCAAATCTGGCTGGCCAAGCTTTGGTCTGCTAGAGCACACTAGCTCCATGATGTTCGGGCAGTTGGGCTCTGAGGATTGTGTGGCTTCAGTCGGGAGCAATGTGGCTGGATTTAGGGCTGAAGTGACCTGGAGTCTTACGTTGGGATTGTCTAAGAGAATGGCTTGGTACTTTCCCATTCTCCCAGAGGTCAGCCAATAGTCCCCTTTTTTGTTCCAGTAAAGAGAGGAAATAGTGAGGGACACACACAGTGGTAGGTTGCCCCAGGGTATATTTCTCAGCTTCCTGAAGTATGTCACAAGTAGCAGCTACAGCTCGAAGGCAAGGGGGCCACCCTTAATGATATGATCTAGCTGCTTTGAGTTGAGGGATGTTGCCCAGAGCTTGAATTAACACCCAGAGACTTATGCCTTGTCCTTCATGGACATACAATTAAAAAAAAAATAAATTTATTTATTTTATTTATTTATTTTTGGCTGCGTTAGGTCTTCGTTGCTGTGTGCGGGCTTTCTCTAGTTGCAGCGAGCGGGGGGCTACTCTTCGTTGCAGTGTGCGGGCTTCTCATTGTGGTGGCTTCTCTTGTTGCAGAGCATGGGCTCTAGGCACGCGGGCTTCAGTAGTTGTGGTACACGGGCTCAGTAGGTGTGGCTCGCGGGCTCTAGAGCACAGGCTCAGTAGTTGTGGCTTAGTTGCTCAGCAGCATGTGGCATCTTCCCCGACCAGGGTTCAAACCCGTGTCCCCTGCTTTGGCAGGCGGATTCCTAACCACTGCACCACCAGAGTAGTCCACATTATTTTTTCAAGGCAACCTGAGTTTGGGGGTAACACACACACTGGATCTGAAGATGCTGCTTTGTCAGGATTTCTACGTGATGTCCACGTGACGCTAAGAACAATTCCAGGGCATCTCAGAGCTAACAAGCCGGTGTTCCCAAGGCTGTATTTGGGGCACTAGTTTGCTGAGTCACTTGCAGTGCTGTTCTGCAACTGCCTCTTAGGACCTCATAAGACCCAGTTGTTAAATTTTCAGGAATTTGGGGAGCTGGTTGACACCTCACTGGTAGCTTGAAATCAGCCAGGTGGGGATATTTACACCACAGGAATTGACAAACACCATAAACACAGTTCAGGACATTTGCCCCTTGAAAGTCAGGTGTTCAACATCTACTGCCATCGCATTACCTGTGAAATAATATAGATCCATCTCTCCAGTGGCAGATGTTGATGGAGAGAAACTTTTGATGTCTTTTCTTCAGACTCTGTAAGCTCAAAGAAGAGAATCAGGCTTCCCAAGTATGTTACATAAAATGGTACCCTAAATTTAAATGCTCAGCTTAGAAAAAAAAAATTAGACTAGAATCAGAGTATATAGCCTGAGAAAATGTCTTGTTTTGATGTCAAGTTGGCTCAAGAAGTTTCTGAAAATTAATTTATGATAAATTGCCTTATAAAGTTAACATAGCTCCCAAAATGTTATGGGGCCATTTCAAAAACTGGGGAAGTCAGCCAGTAAATTAAAGTGTAGCTCTGTAAAGGAAGAAAGAGATTTATCTCAACAATAGTTGAGACCCAGCTGGAGGAATTGGTCTTTATTTTAGTGGAAAGGGAGATAGCAATCCCTAGCTAATCTCAAGATTTATTTTTCCCCCTGAAATAATGGCTGACCATTGGCTCTGTTGTTTTTGGCTAAGTTTTCTACAAACAAGAATTTTGCAGCTGCAATGACCTAACTTGGGAAACAATTTGATAACATTTTGTAGAAAACACAAAACATTTGTTTTACTCTTTCTGAAGACCAGCAGTGGGACCAGGAGAGCATAATATTTTGCCTTGAAACAGAAAAAACGTTAATAACATCAGTGGCTGGAAGAATGTTTCAGTTCAAATAAAGGTCATCTAAAGCCCGTGAAATGTTGTCTTTCAAACCAGTAATGAACATGCCTCACACAACCAGCTAAAATCCTGGATCCATTCAGTTGGTTATTAGGGCATAAATGGAGACCTTTCTCATACAACAAATAGCTCGGCAGCTAGTTTTGACAAATACAGCAGGAACAGTGGTTAGCTGCAAAAACAGACATGTTTTAGAAGAACCAGGAGAACACTTCTTCATGTGGTTGGAAAAAAAGAAAAGCTGTTTGCAGTGACTTGGATTTCAGTTGGATGAGTGCAGACAATCCAAATTAGGCAGCATTATTGCTGATAGTTTGTTAAAAAAAAAAAAAATTATATCAGCTCAGCTATCAGCAAAATGCCCTCCCAAAGCTGATTGAATATGTACCAGTGAAGTTATTTGAAGTAACTTGATACATTGTGTCATAGGACATATAGATTAAAACCATGGATGCTTGAGTTAAATAGTCCAGGTTTAAATCCTTCATGACCCATTAGCTATGTGATCTCAGCAAAGAGATGATCTCTCTCAGCCTCACATGCTTCATCTGTAAGCTAGAGATGATATTAGTTCCCAAAACATGTTGTTAGGGTTGAATGATGTGCTTACAATGGTCAGTGCATAATAAATATCAGCCATTATTTTTTGCATGTAGCCTGACTTACTTTAAGCACTTGTGTTGACTTGGAGTCCCTAGAAGCAGACCCTGAGGCAAGGGTTCAAATACAAGAATCATTGGTGCTCTGCATCCGTGGGCTCCACCAACCTCAGATTAAAAATATTTGGGGGAAAAAATTGGGGGGACTTCCCTGGTGGTCCAGTGGTAAGGCTGTGTGCTCCCAACGCAGGGGACCCCGGTTTGATACCTGGTCAGGGAGCTAGATCTTGCATGCCACAACTAAGAGCCCACATGCTGCAACTAAGAGCCCACACTCATCAACGAAGATCCTGCGTGCCGCAACTAAGACCCAGCACAGCCAAGTAAAGGAATAAATATTTTTTAAAAATAATAATAATTAAAAATTTTTTAAAAATAAATAAATAAATTTATAAAAAAATTAAAAAGTCTTCCCTGGTGGCAAAGTGGTTAAGAATCCGCCTGCCAATGCAGGGGACACGGGTTCGAGCCTTGGCCCAGGAAGACCCCACATGATGCAGAGCAACTAAGCCCGTGCACCGCAACTACCGAGCCCGCATGCTGCAACTACTGAAGCCCATGTGCCATATTGAAGCCCGTGTGCCTAGAGCCCCTGCTCCACAACAAGAGAAGCCACCGGAATGAGAAGCCCACGCACCACAACAAAGACCCAACACAGCCAAAATAAATTTATAAAAAATAATAATAATAATTTTTTAAAATATTTGGGGGAAAATAATTGAGGGGGATTCCCTGGCAGTCCAGTGGTTAGGACTCCATGTTTTCACTGCTGAGGGTGCAGGTTTGATCCCTGGTCTGGGAACTAAGATCGCACAAGCCTCACAGTGCGGCCAAAAAAAAAAGGAAAAAAATCCCAGAAAGTTCCAAAAAGCAAAACTTGAATTTGCCCATGCTCAGGCAACAATTTACATAGCATTTACATTGTATTTACCACTATTTACACAGCATCCTATTAGGTATTATAAGCAACCTGGGGATGATTGAAAGTGTCAGGGAGGATGTGCGTACCTTACATGCAAACACGACACCATTTTATAGAAGGGACTCGAGCACTTGGGGAGGGGTCCTGGAGCCAATCCCCCGTGTATACTGAGGGATGACTGCAGTGTATTTGGGAGAGGATCCAAGACACCAGTAGATGGGTGGAGATGTGGGGCGGGAAGGGAAGCCAGTGAATCATGGGCAACTGGGGCTCACTGCATCTGGGGCCTCTCGGAGACCGAGCAGGACACCCCACAGAGACATCCCACCTGGGGCGAGGAAGCTGGGTTCATATCCACCAACTCTCTGTCCATCTCTGGTTGAAGGCGGCTCCGAGGGCAGCCTTCAGGGTTAGAGGAACGTGTTCAGGGGACCCTGGAGGGGCACTGGTAGAGCTTTTAGCACCTGCATTGTTGCTTTCTGATCATTACATGAGCTTAAGTTCCTCTACATATTTAACGGGGCAACCCTACAGTGATAATAATGCAACAAAACAAAACAAAAAAACTGTATTCATTCTATGTTGGTTTTAATGGAGGTACTAAGAGAAGAAATAAACTATGTAACAAAAGAAATTTGTAAGTTTCTCTCAAATCAACACAGCACTGGGAATAATATGTGGAGTTTAAACCCTAATTCCGCTTTGAATCACTTACTTCTTCCTCAGTATCTACCACCGGAAGCTAGAAATGTATCTAATGTTTTTCATAGTGCTGTGCAATAGCTAAGTTTTCACGAAAAAGGAAAAAAAATCCCTCTTTTTCCAAAAATCACCAAGCTTTAACAGCTGCAATAACATGCCTCCCCAGTAACTGAAACGACTCAAGTTTTTAGGAAAAATAACGTATTAAGACTTTCCCATGCATCCAGTCAAAGGTTCAGATACTAAAGTGGTAATTAACACCTATAAACTCCATTCCTAAATTGAGAAATTTATCTGTTACATAATCTGATCATTTGTGTCTTTTTCATGTGAAAAGAGGAAAGTCCGTATATATGGCCAACATTTCCAAAATAAATAACTGCCTCAGAGAAAAAGATTGGATGATTTGACCACATAATATATAGACTTTTTTGTGCTACAAAAAAAAAAGCCCCAAAAACAAAAAAACCTAACAGCAACAACAACCCCCAAACAATGTTAGATGCTAATCAAAAACGGAGGGAAAGCTTGCATATTGGATAAAAGACAAAGTACTACATAAAGATCACAAATCAATCCAAAAGGACAAATATCTGATAGAAAAGCGGACAAACAACAAAAGCAGCTGAGAATTTTATCTGTTACAGAGTCTGACCATGTGCGATATTTTCAAATGAAAAGAAAAAGCCGTATATAAGCAGCCCAGGTTTCTAAAGCAAATAATTATACTTTAGAGTTTGACATGAAATGTTAAGGAGGAAGGTGCATGGTCAAAAAACATGAAAAGATGTTCAAGCTCATTATTCATCAAATACTGCAAATATAAAATGAGAAAGTGGTACCTCCCAGCTAATCGGTGAAGGTTAAAAAGATCATTAAGTACCTACCTACCCTTGATGTGGGTCCAGGACCTGGACAGCCATACACTATTCCTAGGAATGTAACATTTCTAGAAGGTAAACTGACAACATACTGCATATTTCTTTGGATAGCTCAGGAATTTCGACCTAGCAACTTTACTTACAGGAATTCAGCCTAAGAAAATAATTGGACAAACGTCTGAACATGTTCTCAATGGAAGCTGTATCAGTTTGGGCTTTCCAGAGAAACAGAACTAATATTATACATATATTGAGAGCGAGAGCGAGAGAGCGAGAGAGAGATGAATCGAGAGTAAGGAACTGGCTTATGCCATTGTTGGGGCTGGTAAGCCTGAAATCCATAGAGCAGGCTGGCATTCAGGTAAGAGTTGATTTGCAGCCTTGAGTTTGAAATCCATCAGGGCAGGTCAGCAGGCTGGCAATTCAGGCAGGATTTCTACTGTTACCGCCTTGAGGCGAAATCCTTCTCCAGGAAACCTCGGTTTTTGATGTTACAGCCCTTAGTTGATTGGACACAGCCCATCCACATTAGGGAGAGCAATCAACTCCTCAAGGATTATTTGACCAAGACACTGGGCACTGCAGCTGAGCCACGTTGACCCATAAAATGAACCACCATGGATGGTCATGCCTGCTGCTTTACAGAGAAAACAGGAATCATCAAAAGACACTCTGAACTTCCACCTGGAGTTCCTAGTCCAACACCCCTTTTCCCTTCCCGGGTCTCCTCACCAACATTTGAGTCTGTTTACCACATGCCCTTTCTTTTTTTTTTTTTTTTTTTTCTTTAAAAATTTTTTTGCAGTATAGTTGATTTACAATGTTGTGTTAGTTTCAGGTATACAGCAAAGTGATCCAGTTATATGTATACATATATTCACTCTTTTTTAGATTCTTTTCCCATATAGCCCATTACAGAGTATTGAGTAGAGTTCCCTGTGCTATACAGTAGGTCATTATTAGTTACTGATTTTATATATAGTAGTGTGTTTGTGTCAATCCTGATCTCCCAATTTATCCCTTCCTCCCCTTACCCCCCTGGTAACCAGAAGTTTGTTTTCTACATCTGTAGACAAGTTCATTTGTAGCCTTTTTTTAGATTACACATATAAGCAATATCATATGATTTTTGTCTTTCTCTGTCTGACTTACTCTAGGTCCACCCATGTAGCTGCAAATGGCATTATTTCATTCTTTTTTATGGCTGAGTAATATTCCATTGTATATATGTACCACATCTTCTTTATTCATTCATCTGTCGATGGATACTTAGGTTGCTTCCATGTCACACATGCCCCTTCTTGAAGCATTTTTCTTAGCTCCAAGATTCCACTTGCTTCCAGGTTTTCCATTTCTTTACTCCTTCTTAGCCTCTCGAAGGGATCCTCTTCAAATTCACATCCTTGAATTAGTGGGGGTCCGCAGGTTCTGTCCTAAGCCCTCTTCTCTTTCCACCCTCTGGGCCACCTACAATCACATTCAGAGGCTCATAGCAGGCACCCGCCAATAGCTTAACCAAACGTGATGGGGTCTAGAGATAGGCAGGTCAGGGCTGGTTGGTGGACCCTGATTCCTCCCCACTCTCATTCTGCCGACCTTAGTTTGTGGCTCTGGTGCCCCTGCTCACGAGATGCCTGCTGCCAGTGTCTCCCCACCAACTGTTTGGAATCTGATTCATTCATTTATTCAACAGATATCTATTCACAACCTACTATGTGCCAACACTCTTCTGCACTGAGAATACAGAAGTGAAAATATATATAAAAATCCTTGTTCTTGTGGAGCTTATAGTCAGATGGGGGAAAACTGAAAGTAAATAAGATAAACAAGTGAAAATTGCCCTGTGTCAGATTGGGTGATGGGTGCTATGGGGAAAAATAAAGCAGAGGGACCGTTGCTTCTTGCTGTGCATTTTCTCCTATTACACATCGGTTTTGGGGTGGGGTGGACCAAACATTTTTGTTTGGGGACTTATTTAGCAGTATTGAGTCTCTTATAGCCCTACTCGGAAGCCTTCCATACTCTCTACTCTTTATATTTCTTTATTTCTGAATTTATAAAAGCCCCCAAACTGCATATAATATGAGCCTTTAAGCATGGGTAAAACTACCCCAATGAATGGTTTGGAAGGTGTGTTAGGGAATGGAGATGCTCCAGAGCGCAACATAGTTTTTTTAAGCAGCAAGTTACATCCCCCTGCAATCCCCCCTACAATCCCCCTGCAATCCCCCTACAATCCCTCCTGCAATCCCCGCTACAATCCCCCTGCAATCCCCCCTACAACCCCCCTGCAATCCACCCTGCAATCCCCCTGCAATCCACCCTGCAATCCCTCTGCAATCCCCCTGCAATCCCTCCTACAATCCCCCTGCAATCCCTACAATCCCTACAATCCCCCTGCAATCCCCCCTACAACCCCCCTGCAATCCTCTGAAGCTTTTTACCCGAATCCTTTCTTGCCTCTCCAGTGCTTTTGCCCTTCAGATGGACCGTAAACATAATTTCTTGAACACTACTAGAGAGACTTCGAGACAATAAGATCGGTACTAACCAGCTCTCACAGATGTTTGATCATGCTTGCTTGTACAGTGTTCCCCCATTTTAAAAAAGGAATGTCATAAAAAATTTTTCCATAGAATTAAATAATATTAAGATGGAAAAAAATTAAAAATCAGAGGGAATCGGAAGGCTGGGGTGTGTGTGGTAACTTTAGACAGGGTGGTCAGGAGAGGCTTCACAGAGGAGGTGACATGTGAGCAGAGAACCAAGAGAAGTAATGGGACAAGGATCTGGATGCCTTCCTGGCACAGGGGAGCACGCTGATGATGGAATACGATGCTAGCCACGGTTTTAAAAATCACAGGAATACAAAACTATATCTGTTGATAGATCAAGCGTGTGTGTGTGTGTGTGGTGTGCTGTGTAAATGTACAAACTCTGGAAGGGCACATTTCAAACCAATGATAGGGTTTCATTTTGGTGAGGGGCAAAGGACTGCAGGGGAGTGAAGTTGAAATTTTCTGTTTTGTTTTGTTGTTGTTGTTGTTGTTGTTGTTTTTTCAAGTAGAGGGAAGGATTTTTTATTTATTTATTTATTTTTGGCTGTGTTGGGTCTTCGTTTCGTGCGAGGGCTTTCTCTAGTTGCGGTGAGCGGGGGCCACTCTTCATCGCGGTGCGCGAGCCTTTCACTGTCGCGGCCTCTCTTGTTGCGGAGCACAGGCTCCAGACGCGCAGGCTCAGTAGTTGTGGCTCACGGGCCCAGTCGCTCTGCGGCATGTGGGATCTTCCCAGACCAGGGCTCGAACCCGTGTCTCCTGCATTGGCAGGCAGATTCTCAACCACTGCGCCACCAGGGAAGCCCTGTTTTGTTGTTTTTAAATAAGAGAAAGTACTCCCAGGTAATTTGTGTAATTAAAATTTTTTCAAATCACCTTTTAAAATGACTGGATGAAAAGGCAATGGGCAATGAGGGGGGAATACTTATTTTCTTTCTTATACATTTTCAGAATAAAACAAAACCCTGCATTTTTTAATAAGCAGGAAAAAAATACAACAAGGCGATTTCTGTTCTGTAACTATTTTTACTGCTTTTTGAGTCAACCAGCAGATGACCCAGGGCCCACCTGTGTCACGGCTCGTGGCCGGCGGCGGGGTGTTGTTGCTGGGGCCGCCCCCGTGACTGCTGTCTCTGCGCTGCCAGCATCACCATGGCCACCTGCAGACACACTCCTGCCACGGCCTCTGGGGGTGGGGAGAGCCCCCCAGCAGGCTGCAATGCTTAATAATATAAGATGAGCGAAGAAGCAAAGGGAGGAAAAGTACAGAGGGCCAGGCCTTCCAAAGGCAAAGTCCCGGGTCCTTGGCACCCATACCGGGCCCCTGGCACAGCCCCTGGTTAACCTCGCAGTTTCTCTCTCCGGGAAGCTGGAGATAAGCTTCCCAGCAGCTGGGGCAAAGGGCAGTCGGACGCAGTGTTTGGCCGTGCTTGTGTTCCAGGCCAGCTGGGCGGTGGCTTCTTTACAAGAGCACGGGGAGCGACTTTAGCCATTTCTCTGCCCTCTGACCTCCCCTGCAACGTGTTCCAGAGTCTCGGCCCTGGGGGTCTGCACCTATCCCAACATGGCCTCCTCTTCCAAAGGATGGATGCCTTCGTCCCCTGAGACTGGTTGTAGGCGGGTCATCGGCCTGACCTGGCAGACTGACAGAAACATCTTTTCAGACTTGATGCCTCTTCCCGGGTGCCTGGCCTGGGCCCCTCACAGGCTTCACAGTCCCTTAATCCATTTTATTTGAGGCATGGAACTGTGGTCTGAGCCTTTCTCACTTTATTTCCTTTTTGGGGGGTGGGGGAGTGGGGGGGGGCATGCTGCGCAGCTCCACTTTATTTCTTTATTGGTCCTCCTCACCATGGATTTACTATGACTCCAGACTGTAAAGTGTGTGTGTGTGTGTGTGTGTGTTGGGAAAGCCAATCCTAAAGAACACTACTAGTAAGTAAAGCTGCTCTGTTAATAAACTTACAATGGTTGCACAGGATAAAGTAGCTGCAAGGAAGATTTAAGCTACTCATTACTAGGTTTTGCTAAGTTGTTACACCAGCCTTTCCACTGGGTATGAATATTCGTATATATTTTTTTTTTTTTAGAAAATAAAATCAGCTGATGGAAGTTAAGGTAATGCTGACTTTGTTTCATGAGATATAAACTCTACTCAGGAGGAGCCCAACCGTTATTTATGGCTCAGACTTTCTAAGTTTTCTCTGAAACAAGCTGATATTCTGGATTCCCAATATTCTCTCCAGAATGCCTAGTTTCTTCTATACAGAGAGGTGGAGGAATTTTTACTCAGGAAGGAAATTTTTTTTTTTTTTCCTAAGGAGAAAATATTTCTAACTGTACCCTCATGAAGTATTTTCATTATATTAGCCAAAAAGAGTCTGGACTAAATAAAGTATAAAACCAAAGGCATTTGAAATGGCTTCCAGCCAGGAAGATCCGGCAACCATCTCAGTTTCTGGACTCAGGAAAAACAAATGAGATCGTGGCTGGCCAGGAAGGCCACCGCACAACATCCAGGAAGTGTTTTCTGCTCTTTTTTCTCTGAAAGCTTGGGAGTGGAGTCCCAGTTTATTTGTTGACTACACTGTTCTTGTTTCTTGTAACCATAGAGTCTGGTTTAGTTGAGTGTTTCTTATGTCAGGCTCCTGCCAGGCCAATATTTATCATTTTAGAAATTTCCATGAGTCATAAAATAAACCTGAACCCCGCTCTACCTTCTATGGGCACTTCTTTCCTAGAGTTGTTTAAAATAAAAAGAAAAAAATGCTGAATCTGGAATCCAACACAGCATTTATCAGACCACATGCATACTTTCTCTTGCATCAAGGGTCCTTCTCTGAGACTTGAAAGCCATTGAAGATGTGCAGCCTGGTGCCTGACCCCTTCCTATCCCCCAGCCCAGACCCCTCTCCAGAGGGCCAGGCTGGGGCTGGGAAACAAAGGAAGCCGGAGAGGTCTGAAGCCAGGAAGTGACTCACTGGCTCATGGGGCGGGAAGGAAGGTTTCCCACAGGAGTGAGGAATAAATGATCATAGTGATCAAGTGATTCCTTCCAACTCCAGCGTGGAAAATCTTGCGAGTGGACCACCTCTTAATGACTGAGCCTGAATTTACTGACCAAAAAATAAAAATAAACAAATGACTGTAAGACGTGATATGTTAGCCTCTCACTGACATGAAGAGTATGTGACATGAATGCTATTTTCTCCCTTTGTGCCCATCAGCTCCCTTCCCCCAGGTGTGGGTGGCTGAGAGAACCCCATCAGGCCACCGCCTGGACAATTACAGCAACTTATTGATTTTGCTGTAAAAATAGGCCCTGTGTCAAGAGCCCAAGGCCTGGAGTTTATATATCAAAATTCGAGGGTCTGCCTTAGTATTACTAGAATAGGATACTCTACAAATTGCTAACACTGTGCTAGATACTCAATAAATCTTCTCTTTAGTGCATTTTTGAGCTAAAGGGGTTAAATTCATCAACACCTTCAGTTTGCAGGTGAGGACAAGGAGGCCCAGAGAGTTATGTTGTACGAGAGGTTACATGGCCAGTCAAAGCTGGAACTGGTGATGGCGGTATCAAACACCGCATTGGAAGACCGATGATGGAAATACTGGCGTCTTAGAGGCAAAAGCAAAACAGTTATAGCAAAAGGCCCTGGATTTCACATCACAACCTCTGTCCCTTGGCTGTTTCTGGTCTAGCTGTCTTTGAGCCTGCTTTGAGTTCCTCACTGGGCAGAGCTGGGTATCTTGGGCTGGACCATCATTTGACACCCCTCCTCCCACCCCCAGAAGAAGGGAAAAGAGGAAAGGTAGGAAGCACAGCAGAGCAGCCTCTCAAAGCAAAAACAAACAAACAAACAAAAATTCACATTTACATCTACCTAGGTATCTTAGTCCACGGAGTTTAGTTTTTTGGTAGAAACATTTGGTGCTCTTTCCTTCCAACCATCAGTCCCTGAGGGAGCCCCTCTCGCCACCTTTCCGTACTTGTGTTCGCCAGCCTCAGTGAGAAATCATGTGGGGAACTTCCTCTCCTGATATCTCACCCATTAAGCTCCAGTAACATCTCCCTGCTAGGATCTGCCCCTCCAGTAGGAGTCTGAGAATTCCCAAGGGATCCTGGGCAGAGTTGTTCTTGGCATTGATCTGTTTGCACTCGTGATCTCCTTGTGGCAGGGCCCATGACTTATTCATCTTCGTGTTCCTGGTGGCGAACACAGCCACAGCTGGCACACAGTAGGGACCCAGCTGTCAAATCTAACTGAAAAAATCTTGCAAAG
Organism: Balaenoptera acutorostrata; assembly: GCF_949987535.1. Lineage (NCBI taxonomy): Eukaryota > Metazoa > Chordata > Mammalia > Artiodactyla > Balaenopteridae > Balaenoptera > Balaenoptera acutorostrata. The sequence goes on from NC_080078.1 coordinate 40,530,300, forward strand.
TGGCATCCCACTGTGAACGCAACGTTTCGCCTCCAAACACAGACTTTCATTTTTTTTACCATTTACCTCCTCTTTTTCATATGAGAAATTCAGTTGGTAAAAATAGATGGGATGACGCAAACATCCTTTAAAAAGGCCAGGCTGCTAGGACTCCTACTTGGTTAGTGTGTATTAGATTGAACCATAAGAAAGTCCTGTTTTTGTAAGTCAAAGATAGCTGAGTTGAGCGTTGCCCATTTTCTAGGTTCAGACTAACATAAGTGAAAATAATATAACTACAAATACACCGCTTTTTACTTTTCATCAGACTCTCGAAGGGAACGTTTGGCCCAAGAGGGATGAATAACCACTGGTCGGGGTTATTGTGAGACTACCTACTCCATTTTCTCAAGTATCAATAGTGCACTATTATCTGAAAAGCACGTCACAGTTGTTCAATTTTTAACATTATAAAATAGTGGTATATGACTTTAAGGATTAATAGAGAAATCGATAGTGTTACCATGTGGTACTACATTGTTCCCATGAATGTACTTAAATATATTTAGCCCTTTCCTAAAATAGATGCCCAGGCCCCTGGGGCTGCCTGATCCAGCAGGACTAAGCTACAGTAAAGGAATGTCCAGAATGTATTTCCTATGGCTTCCATTTGCCTCGTTTTGTATAACCGCCCACCCCCCATGGTGTTAAGGAAGCAACAAGGGGTCCCTAGTTCTCTTGTTCAGCATCACTGTGAGTGACGTCACGTGGCGTGATAATAATAATAAGCAGATGGCTTATTCCTCTGGGCTCCTAAGGAACATCTCTCCCCCTAACCTCATCTGTAGAATGGGACTAATAATAATATCGACCTATGGCCATCACCACCAGTTATCTCCCAATATCCATTTCCCCTTCTTCCTTGGTAAAGGAACCCCAGTTTCTTCGCTGAGCACGTTGCTACTCAGAGAAGAGACCACACTTCCCAGCCCCCCTTGCAGCCTTATGACCAAGTTCTGGTCAGTGAGATGAAAGGAGAAGCCTTGTCTGGAACTTCTGAGAAGTTTCTTTAAGAGGGAAGAGGCAGAGGTCACATTTCTACTTCCACATTTAAGGAGTCTGCAGCTCTGTCCTAACAACAAGTAAGAAGCTGGACAGACAACTCTTCTTGGATCCATAAGAGAGAAGAGAACACAGGGCAAACCACCGCCCCCAAAGTGGAGACAGACGGGAGAATCCAGGGAGCTGGGGTTAACCAGAGCAGTCTTATGAGGGGAAACCACCGGGGAACCAGTGCCAGGTGGGAAAACCTGAACTGTGATGGACAAGTTAGGGGAGGCTCAGTGCGGACAAATCTGAGGGTTAAAAACTCCCGAGAGACTCAGTCACAGGGGGACCCTATGCTTTGCCTCCTGAAGCTTACCATGTTCCCACAGTAAATATCAGAGAAAAATCCCCTCCTGCTTCCAGCAGGGCAGGGCAACGGGAGCCACTGGGAAATCCTCCAGAGCACTTTGTTCTTCTTAACAAAGCCTGCCCTCAGGGGAAACTAGTTCACCTGAGCCTAACCAGTCAGGATTTGATCAGAGCCTAACTCATCTGGGTAAGGGAAATACCCACCTCCAGCCCACTCTAGACAACTTGGGGGTGGGGGCAGGAGTGGCTGAGAAACACTTGTGCCGTCCACAGAGGCACAGGCTCAGTAAAAGACTGAGACCAAAGCACAGGAATATAGAACACTTCCCTTCCCCTCACACTGCACCACCATGTTACTAAAGGCCTATTCACCACAGTTCCTTTTACCTAGGACATTGTGTCCAGCTACCAAGAAAAAATGACAAGGTATACCAAAAGGCAAAAAACAAACAAACAAATAAAACCCACAAAGAAATAAAGAATGCCTTTGATGGGCTTATTAGTAGACTGGACACAGCTGAGGAAAGAATCTCTGAGCTAGAGGACATATCAGTAAAATCCTCAAAATCAAAAAGCAAAGAGAACTGAGACTGAAAAATACAGAACAGAAAATCCAAGAACTGTGGGACAGCTACAAAAGGGGTAACATACATGTAATGGGAATACCAGAAGAAGAAAAAGAGAAAGGAACAGAAGAAATATTTGAAACAATAGTGACTGAGAATTTCCCCAAAGTATTGTCAGACACCAAACCACAGACCCAGAAAGCTAAGAGAACACCAAGCAGGATACGAATACCAAAAAACTACACCTAGACCTATCATTTCAAATTACAGAACATCAAAGATAAAGAAAAAAAATCCTGAAAGAAGGGGAAGAAAACATTTTACCTATAGAGGAACAAAGATAAGAATTACTGACGTTTCCTCAAAAACCATTCAAGCAAGAAGAGAGTGAAGGGAAACACAAAGTGTTGAGAGAAAAAACCCACCAACCTCGAATTCTGTACCCTGCAAAATTATCCTTCAAAAGTGAAGGAGAGGGACTTCCTTTGCGGTCCAGTGGTTAGGACTCGGTGCTTTCAATGCTGAGGGCCCGGGTTCAATCCCTGGTCAGGGAACTAAGATCCCACAAGCCGCAGGGCATGGCCGAAAAGAAAAAAAAGAACTTTTACTTTTCTTATTCTTAATTGACGGATTAATGGATAGCAGTTTGTTTGAAATAACAGCAACAATGTATTCGATTATATATGCTTTTGTATATGTCATATATGCCTATCTATGCTTAGATATAAATGAAATGAATCACAGGAATAATATAAGAGGAGGAGGGTATTAGGATTATTTTGTTACTGTAAGGTACTCACACTATCTGTCAGGTGGTGAAGCATTATTTGAAAGCAGACTTGGATTAGTTGTAAATGTATACTGCAAACTCCAGGGCAACCACTAAAAAAAGTGAGAAAAGTATAACTGATATGCTAGGAAAGAATAGAAAATGAAATCATCTAAAATGCTCAGTTAAAGCCACAAATGACAGAAAAAGAGTGGAAAGCAAACATAAGAACAAAGAACAAGGGCAACAAATAGAAAACAGTAGTGAATATTATAGATATTCAACCAGCTATATCAATAATAATTTTGAAAGTCAATGGTCTAAATGCACCAATCAAAACACAGAGATTTTCAGAGTGCATCAAAAAAAAAAAGGACCCAACTCTATGTTGTCTACCAGAAGCTCACTTTAAATATAAAGACACATACAGATTAAAAGTAAATGGAGAAAAATATACCATGTTAACACTAATCAAAACAAAGCAGGAGTAGCTACATTAATTTCAGACAGAGTCGACTTCAGAATCAGGAAAGTTCTTGGGAATAAACAAGGGGGTTATATAAAGTTAAGGGGTCAGTTCTCCTCTAAGACATAATTCTTTATGTGTATGTTCCCAACAACAGTGTCAACCTAAGTGAGGCAAGACCTGACAGAACTGCGAGGAGGAATGGGTGAATCCATTATCGCAGTTGGAGACTTCCAACACTGTTCTATCAGACATGGACAGATCCAGTAGGCAGGAAATCAGGAAAATCAGAAAGCAAGCTACGGGACACCACACACCCTGCACAAAACCATGACACAAAGCACCGACAAAAGCAAACCACAACACAAAACACCTGCACGTGGCTTATTTCTCCATAAGGCCATTCACCAAATTGATAGCAGTGGTTACCTCTGGGGAGGGAGGTGACGCTGTGGGGATGGAGAGCAAAAGTGCTCTGGGGGCTTTTCTTATTGTATCTTGGAATCTTTCATAATGAGAACACACTCATATCTTACTTACATAATTAAAATTATTTTTAGAAAAGACCACAGACATAAATAAGGGTAGGGGAGAGAGAATAGGTGAATTTGTGAAGAGGCAGGAAAGAAGATAAAAATAGTTTTTCTGCAATATATACTGGCAGGGTTATGTCCCCTCGCAGGCTTTTCCTGATCATTGATTAACACATCTCCCTTCAAGTGCCTCATTAATGTATATTCTCCCCTGCCACTCATATTTATGGTTTAAAATGAAAGAACCTATATGTTCACAGATGGTTACACATGCAAAATGTTTTCTAAATTAGAAATGGAACACACTCAGTCTCATATTAAAGGGGATACCTTATGTTAAAACTCTTTCCCTCTGTGGGATGAGAAGGAATGAAAATATCTAGGAAACTAATGTGTAAAGGAAGAGGTTAAAGTTCAATGGAGTCTTAAGAAAAACGGGGGCTCATTTTAGGTTAAAATGAGCTGATATAGAAGTTTGCCTGATGGACTGTAAAACATCTTCAGATACTTCACTGACTGAAACAAACATGTATTAAACACCTACTATACATCAGGGGCTATGCCAGTCCATATAAGATGCATCCTAGGGACTTCCCTGGTGGCACAGTGGTTAAGAATCCTCCTGCCAATGTAGGGGACACAGGTTCGATCCCTGGTCTGGGAAGATCTCACGTGTCCCAGAGCAACTAAGCCCGTGCGCCACAACTACTGAGCCTGCACTCTAGAGCCCGTGAGCCACAACTACTGAGCCCGCGTGCCACAACTACTGAAGTCCACGCGCCTAGAGCCAGTGTTCTGCAACAAGAGAAGCCACCGCAATAAGAAGCCCGCGCACTGCAACTAAGAGTAGCCCCCGCTCGCCGCAACTAGAGAAAGCCTGTGCGCAGCAACGAAGACCCATCACAGCCAAAAATAAATAAATTTTTAAAAAATGCATCCTAAACACCCCTTGACCTCAAGGATCTCTCAATATAAAGTAGTGATGGTGGCAGCAAATGCATATATAAATTACAGCTATACTAACAGTAGGGAAAAACGTTAAGACCTCACTATGGAAGTGTGGTCTGAGGACCCGCAGCATCTGAATTTCCTGGGGTGACTGAGACCCACTTCTAAACCCTTGAATTTGCATTTTAACAAGATCCTCAGGTGGTCTGGATGCTTATCAAGGTTTGAGAAGTGATGAACTGTGGGACTATAGAAGGACCCACTCTTGATCCCTTGGGAAGTGGTCAGAAGTCTCCAGACTCTTGGGAACATTCCAGGATGAGAGACCAACAGGCCCGTGATGTTGGCAGTTAGAGCAAGAAGGATTCTGGAATGAGAAGTTTAGTCTGAAAGGAAATTGGGAACTTTGGAAAGTGTGGGAGACAGGACAAAAAAGGCAGGCTGAGGCCAGAGGCAGAAGGGCCAGACTGAACTGCTGAGATTTCTGGAGGAAGCCACAGAAAATTTTAAGCAGTAAAGTGACAGGATCAGATTCCTCTATTTGGCCATAACTCTGGTTGCAGTGAGGAGGACGAAACGCATAAGAGAGGCTGGAGCAGGCCCGACTTGCGTCCTTACATGAGCACGATTCAGTTTTGAACAGAAAAGAAGTTTTTGAGGACTCAGAGATGGAGGGTGGCACTGAGTCCCGGCCGACAGGGAAACACAGGGCTTCAGCTGCAGCTGGATACAGGTGGGTTCTTTCTTCTCAAAGTGCCGATACCCACCAGCCACATCAGCATCATCCGGGAATTGTTAGAAATGCAAATTCTTGGGTCTCACCTGAGATACATTGTCAGAAACTCTGGGGATGGGGCACACAAATCTGACTTGGAATAAGTTCTCTTTCACATTGCAAACCACTGCTCTAGCCTGCCAAAAATCTTGTAGTAGGTGCTAAGGCTTAGAATTGCCACAACTTTCTTTCTTAAAGAGAAAGCAAACACAAAACAGGAGAGTAATGATAAATGACTCTCTATGTCTAGGGGCCAGAATAAAAGCCAGATATAACCTAGATTTTATATAGTGCCCAGGAAAAGCAAAAAACATATTTACCATCTTGTCCAAAAGCCTCACATTTGGAGAATTAAAATAGTTCTGGTAGAGGCCTGTTAAGTTCTAGGTAGCCTAAACTAAGTAAAACTTAATCATCACGGTTGTAAATTCTTTGTTGCCTTTATTCCCCAGAAAAACACCCTCAGAAAAAGCGCTGGGATTCCTTCTGGCCCTCTGAAAATTGTGTTTCTGATGCAACCGCCCATTAAAAAAAACGCAATCCCAAATTAAAAACCCCCAAAACGGAGCAGCAGGGCTGGCGCCACCATCCTGAGGCATCTCTGCCGTTTCCCAGCCACACTGCTGCGGACTGCAGTGCTGCTTTCCCGGGCTGTTCCCAAAGACAAATAAATCACTCCTTGTTTTTTCCAGACCTGAAATTAGCGGTGACTCAGAGCGCTCTGAATCGCCACAGTCGCCTCGGCAAAGAGGAAAAATGTGCAGATTTTTCCTCTCGCCCGAGGGCCCGACGTGCCGGGCTGGGCCAATCAGGCGAGGATGGCGGGAATCGCACCAAAGTAGGTAAAAAATGCGGGACGCGCGGCCCCCGCGACCGCCTGCGCCCGTGCTCCCGCTGGTCCTTCCTTCGTCCGTCCCTCCCTCCCTCCCTGCCGTCCTCCCTCCTCCCTCCCGTCTCCTCCGCCGCGGGCCCCGCCCCTCTCACCCCTCCCCTCTCACCCCTCCCCTCCCAGGCCCCGCCCCTCGCGGCGGTGCACACCTGGCCAGGTGGATACTTCCATGTAAGGGCAACGGCAGCGCAGTGGGCGGGGTGCCACGTGGCCCCGCCCCGGTGAATGGGCCACCGCCCCTCGCCCGCAGGTGCCAGCTGAAGCTCCGCCCACCTCGTCCGGAGCTGTTGGGGGAGGACCTCGCCCCCCACCGACAGGCCAGAGCTGGTGAGGGGTACCCGGTGCCCCTTCTCCGGAAGGCGAGGAAGACCCCGCCCCCGTGGAGTCGGGGTTGGGGGGCCGCCGGGGCGGGGCGTTGCCAGGTCGGCCGGTTGCGTAGCAACGGTGGGCAGCGCGTGACGTGCGCCGCCGCGTTGGGGCCCGAGGCGCCCGCCAGTCCCTGGGAGGCTAGCGGGGCTGCTGAGAGGAGGACGCTCCGCAGACTTGGTGCTCGCCGGCTCCCTCTCCGCGCTCTGCGACCGCCGCAGCGAAGATGGTGAGCTGGGGGCCCGGGGCGCCGCGGTGTCGGGGCGGCGGCGGCGCGGGGGTACCCGGGCTTCGGCCGCCGCGGACCCGCTGGGCCCCGCGCCGGGGCGGCTCCCCGGCCGCTGCATTCTCGCCGCCGCTGCGAGGCCTCCGCCTGGCCTCGGTAGCCCAGCCGGGGTCGACCCCCCGCGCCGGCGACGCCGCCCGGGGTCCGCCGGCGCTCCCGGGTGGGGGCCTCTTTGGCGCACGTTTCTCAGAGGCCGGGCGCGGGCGGTCCGTGACTCGGGCGGTTTCGGCCCCTGAGGTCTGTGCGTCTCGAGGAGGGAACGAGGCCTTTATTGAGACACCTGGGGGGCGAGATGACCACCGAGCGTGACCCCCGCGATTCCGAACCGGGCCTGCGGTCCTTTGCTGCCGCCCCCGGTGGTCCGCGTCCCGCAGCTCCTCGTCCTGCGCGTCCGGCCGGGCGGTGGCCTGTCCGGCCTCCATGTACGGTCACAGATTTTCTTTTACCTGCAAACAGGTTGGCTCTGCCAGCATTTAGCGTGCAGGGGGTGGGCATGATGGTGGGATGCTAATAAAAGCAAATGAAAAAGCTCTTTGAAGTCCATTAAGCTATCCGAGTCGCTAAAAAGTAAACAGATGTTCCGCATATTCTAGTTGTTGGACTCTGCTTAATTCACGTATTTTCCCCTCTAAACTATCACTCTCGTTTGCTGTAGAACCGTGCTCTTAAGTGGACGAACAAGTAGAACATTTTGTCATTTTCTGTAGTCTGCGCATACTGTTACCATTTTTGGTCAATGATTTGCAGGCAAAGGCTTACCAGACTTTGCTGGAAATATTACACTGTTATTGCATCTGTCTGCCTGGAAGCAGTTGGTACCAGTTTATCTTCCTACACAATGTTTTCACTGAATGACAATTTGGGTTTTCTTACGGTATTGCACCTTTCAGGGCTATGCAGACTGGCTCAGTGGTGTTAGAAAATTAGAGATTAAACAGTAGTTTCTGGATGACTGAGGATATGTAGTACGAATTTGATGTTGTTCAGTTTTTGGTTCTTCTTTGGGTTGACTTTGTAAGCTACAAAGAAGATCAGCATCTTACAACTTTCTAACTTCTTTAAGATTATACTACTTTGTATACTACTTTATGCTAAAAGACTTAATCTAAGGGCTTTGAGTTTTCATAAATTTAAGACCATCCACTCTGACGAAAGTGCTTTGAATCAGGCTGGAGCCGGCTTTAGTGCCTTCTGATTTGACATAACTTTATTTTCTGTTTGGAAATAGGACCAAACCTGTTTACTTTAGCTAAATGCTTAAACTTGAAAGCTTAGCTTTCTTATTTCTATACATTCAAATAAAATGAAGAGTCTGTTTTAAATATTTATGGTTCGGAAGGAGGAGGAGAAATAAAAATTAATCAAGATGGGTGATTCCGAGTACGTTTCAGACTTAGGGAGGTCGGAAGAACTTATGAACTACTCTTGTTAGGATGCTTGCAAAGAAAGAGAGTTTAGAATACAGGTGACCATTTTTATTTTATTTTTTTAATTGACACAGTTGACTTACAATGTTGTGTTCATTTCTGCTGTGCAGCAGAGTGCTTCAGTTATACATATATATACATTCTTTTTTAAATATTGTTTTCCATTATGGTTTATCATAGGATGTTGAATATAGTTCTCTGTGCTATACAGTAGGATCTATATATAAAAGTTTACATCTGCTAACCCCAACCTCAGTCTATCCCTCTCCCAACCCCCTCCCCCTTGGCAACCACAAGTCTGTTCTCTTTGTCTGTGAGTATGTCTGTTTCGTAGATCAGTTCATTTGTGTAGATGACCATTTTTAAAGCTTACTCTTGTATTTAGCCTTATGAGCACAGAGCTTCTCCCTTCATTCCAGCTATTAGAGAATATTGTGAAGATGTAAGTTTATTCCCTGATTTTAGCACTTTATCTCTGTATTTGAAACTGTTTAGATCTGTTGGTTAGATACTTGGTTCCAAGTTTCTAAGATTTTTTTTTTTTTTCAGATTAAATTTTAACTGTTGATGGATTTGTTCTACATTAACAAAATCACCTCCTGGTACTCACCAAGTCTTCTCGAAGCACTTGGGAATAAAGCAATTTGAAACCAACTCAGAAGATCACCCTGAGCACTTTAAGATGAGATTTCATGTTTTTAAAGTCTCACTTTACAGTGCCAAAAAAAAAAAAAAAGCCTACCCTCCACAGGAACCACATCTACACACTCCAAACAAAACTTTGGTGTGCGTGTGTACTGGGTGCGCCAGCTTCCTCATACAAAGATTATTTACCAGCCTACCATCAAATTCCTAGGGTTATCTGCTGAGTAGTTCTTCCTGTTGGGTATGGATTGAGACATCACAGGAGACTGGCCTAGCTCCTCTTGTAACCAGTGGCTCTCTGGGAAGTCAGAGTGTAGTCTTGTCCCTGAAACAGTAAAGGTCTGCATGATAATCTAACCCTTAACCTTACCCTAATCAGAACTCGGCTCTAACAAACTGAGCTGTTGGCTCAGACTGAATTACACGTGTATTCTTCCACTTGATGATTAGCAAAAACACTTACTTACAGCAATCTAGTGGAAGAGGTTGGGCATGTGTTCCTGTGCCTATTTAACATATTAGAAAACAGCCTGTAAAGGTTTAATTGACTTGTGGCCTTTTCTGACTCCACATCAGGTTTTAAAATAATGTAAAAATTAATTTGGAAACATTTTAAGCAGGAAGGTACACAGAATAATAAGTTCCTTTGTACAAAAAAAGAAAAGGTTAACTTTTTGCCACATTTCAGGTTTTTATGTTACCATTACAGGTAAATATGCATCTTTTTCCTCATCCCATTCCCTTCTCCTCCCAGAGGTAACCACTCCTGTGTCAAAGACGTAATGTACTGGCCAATTAAGGAGATGATTTTTGCAGGTTATTGCATTTGAGAGAACATTAATTGAAATGAAGGGCATCTCAAAAACAAAAACAAAAAACAAAAAAAAAGGACAGAGACCTGGGGCTGGTAAACTGAGGAGTCTTGAGGAAGCCTGGGGACAGGTCTTAACCTGGAAGTAAGCAAGGGCAGGATCCTTTTGTTGCCCTGAACACAAAATGATGGGAGTGAATTTCTTAATCTTCACTGCTTTTCAGGAGCTCAGGGCTCAGGTAAACTTCAACATAGTCACCTGAAACTAACACATTTCATTGATGTTTCCATACTTTCAGTTGTACATGTATGCATCTGTAATAATATATGTTGCCTTGATGTATTTTAAAATTTTATATAAATGTTATCATGCTTCATGTATCCTTTTGCAACTTTGAAAAAAAGAACTTGGTGAGGTTTAGTTCTAGTTTGCCTCCCATCAGCTACTTTCAGGAGCCTGTTTCTCTATTTTCACTACTTGGCATTATGAGACTTTGAAAACCAATCTGATAGGTGTGAAATGGTTTCTCATTCTTTTAATTTGCATTTCTCTGATTAGCAGTAGTTGAGTATCTTTTCATTCTTGTTGCAGCTTATGTTTTTACATGCATGCGTGTTCAGTGAATCTGACATTGTGTAAATACTCCTCACGTCTTCATGTAAACTCATTTGTGGAGCCATAAAGTAAATCTAACCTTAAAAGAAAATCAGCGAGAATGTGCTTGTCAAAGCCAGACATGCATAATGAAGACCAATATACCTTGCCTCCAGCACCTGCTTTTCTTTGCGTGCCTCTCAAGCTGCTAAGGAACAGAAGTTCAGTACTCTTAATTCTAGCCACCTGCCCTTGTGAGGCCCTGGTGTGGTAGAATGCACAGTGATCCAGAATAGAGTTCCGTCTTTGCCACAGGCCGTGGAGATTAACATCCTGTTCTATACTTATCCTTTTCTTTCTTTTTCCTAGGCGGTACCTCTAGCCAAAATGTTAAAAACAAACACACATGGGATATACGGGAAAACTGTACTTTCTGCTCAATTTTGCTGTGAACCTAAAATGTCTCTAAAAAATAAAGTCTATTAAAAAAATAAAACAAATAACCATAATCGTTTTTCATAAATAGAATTGTTTTAAATCAAAATGGTGTTTATTGTATACAGGAAGACTCTAAACATTTGTGTTTTTATTTATGTTAATGTAACTTATATTTTCTTTCAGTAATAATTAAGATACTTTGAGCTGAACACCACATTTGAAATTTGAAAAAAAAATTGAAACTCTTTAAAAAGCGTTGTTTTAACATGGACTTTTTTTTTTAATCTACAGAGTAATGCTCTAGTCTGCATAACTAGGCCTGGTCTCTGTCATACTCTTTGCTATTTGCATACCTAAACCACAGAACATAATAAACCATAAACATGGTGCTTCTTATTTAAGCATCTTGAGCTACCTTTCCACATAGCCTAATATTCCTCTCTAGGTTTCCTATGAAAGACATACCCAAAGATTTATACGTAACACTCAGAAATATTTTAATCAGTTTTTCTTCTGTCCCTGCCTCCTTGCCTTGATGTTAGAAACTAGTTTTCACTTGGAGTTGTCCTGCTTCTAAAAGCTGTCTCCTGTTTGTTTTGCTTGAAATTTTACATTGGGAGAAGCATAGAAAAATAAACATCAGATTGGTTCATCTCAGTAATGCTTTGACAAACTTGTTACTTAATTCATGGAATCTTGGAATTCATGTACAAGGAATCTTCTGTACAAGGGCCCCCATAGAGTTGAGTACATAGTCTTGAGTGATTCTTAACTCTTGTAAGATTGTCTTCTAGTAGCTGACATTGTAACGCTTATGTGCTGTTTACCCTATTTCATGATTTGTTTGCTGTGTTAAAGAATCAATTTTTGGTAGATCTTTTAAAAGTAGCTGATTTCAGGAAAAATGCAGTCAGAATTCTTAAAATTCATATTTTAATCTGTAGTGTGAAATGATGGAGATTTTGGCTTTATTTTTTTTGACATGACAAGGGACTGTCAAAGAACTCTTATTCTGTTGCAACAAGGCTTAGGACTAGCACTTGAAAGGTAGAAACTTCAGTGCTACTGTAGCAGGAAACCTACATTTAAAACTGATTTATCTGTGTGTTTGTGCTTTTGGATCACATTAGAGGAAGACTGTTTACTACTTTCAACATTTTTGCGTTACTTTATAGGTTGTTCCTCCTCTTTGCCTTATCACAGAAAAGAAGGATGAATTTTCTACCCATATTCCTATCTTGGCTTGTTTTCAGAAGATTGCCAACTTGTAAATTTTTAAATTCTTTCACAAAGCACATTTTTGTTGGTGGTAGTTTTTTTTTTTTTTTTTTAAGTAATAGAGCTAAAACTAAAGCATGGGCAGATACAGGTAAAACTTCTCCAGCTTGCGCTGGAGCTATCTTTTAAGTCAGTTATGGAAGCTCTGAAGCTCTGAGGAATTCTCAAATCATTGAAGCCTTGTTTTAAAAACGTTGTTAAGTCATCTTTAGACCAGTGTTGTCGAATAGAAATAAAATGTGGGTTACATATGTATTTTTAAATTTTCTAGTAGCCCCATTAAAAAGGTAAAAAGAAAAGATGAAATTTGCTTAACCCAATATATCTGAAATATTGTATCAACATTTAATCAATTAAAAAATGAGACATTTTACATTCTTTTGTCATACAAATTGTTTGAAATCCAGTGTATATTTTATACTCAGCACAGCTCAATTCAGATGCTCAATTTTCATTGGAAATATTTGGTATATATTTAGATATAAAATTTACAGTTGAAAAAGCAGAGTCATATACTTAAGTTGCTCCAAGCATACTTAGTTTTCCAGTAATGGAATTGATAATCAGTTTTAAAATTTAAGTTAATTAAAGTGAAATAAAATTAAAAATGCAGTTCCTCAGCAGCACTGGCCACATTTAATGGACTCTGTAAACCACATGTGGTTAGTGGCCACCTTAATGGACCAGCCTCAGACTTTGTGGATTGACCTGTTTAATTTGTAAGGGGAAGTTAGCGTGGGTACCAGCACTTTTGTTAATTCTCTGCATGTCTGCATATGACTAACAGTGCTGAGATAGCCTATGAATCCCTTTTATGGAACTTATTAAGATGTTTTGTGGGACTAGACTGTTGAGCTCCATTGGCTAGGATTTGTATATTTCAATAGCACAATACCTCTCCTAGTAGGCCCACAACAGATGTTACCGAATGAACATGAATGAGTGAATGAGAGGGCATTCTTCATTATGATGTGGCCGGGTCCCAGGGAGATGGATTACTTAATTTTTATACTTTCTATTCCCACATACCTTTTTTTTAATACAATGGGAATTGAGTTTTAAGTACTGAACTAATTGAATAGTACCTCCCCTTTGTATATTGCATTATAGTTTAGTTTGAGTCTTAACAGTGAAAATCCTTTGAGATAGATAAGGCAAGTATTATTAGAGTAGCACCTTTTAACTAATTCTGACACGCAGAAAAACTGCTCAGTAATGCCAATTCCCTTTCTTTCTTAAAAATGAAACTGAATGGTATTTGATGCTCATTGAGGCATCCTGAACCATAGAAAAGCACTTGAAAGCGTAACAAATGAAAGAACAAGAAGTAATGCTATCTTAGATAACTTATAAGTATTTACTGTGTGTTGGGCATTGTGTTAACTTATCTCACTCAATCCTTATAGCAACCCAGTGAGGTAGGTATTGTTATCATTACTGTTAAACTGTACTGAGAAGTGGTTAAGAGCTTGAGCTCAGAGTCTGGCTGCCTAGGTTTTTTGAATCTTGGCTCTGCCACTTACTGACTGTATGACCTTAGACACATTACTGACTGTTCTATGCCTGAATTTCATCATTCCTCCAAGTGGGAATGATAATAGTACTTACCATCACAACATTTTGTCGATGCATGTAAGTAAAGCAATGCCTGGCACATAGTAAAGTGCTTATCAGCACTGGCTAAAATAATAATATTAAACAACCTTAGATCCAAGTTTAACAGACTCTTTTCTTTATATTCTGAGTACACCAGTGTATACTTCAGTAATTGTAGATGAAATGAAAACGGTGAAGGAGTGCATAAAAACATGTTTCTATTGTTTATTATTTCTTTAATGTTATTTTACTTGGAGTCATTATATATGATCATTTTTTTATGATCAACTTTTTAATTTGACTTTTCAGGTGATTTTGATCCTTGATGTAAAAATATCTTGTCTTCCACTCATAGTTATATTTTTCCTGAAGTAATTAATGGAGAATGAAACACAGTTCTTCATTGCCCTCAAGGTTTAGAATAGCAATCATCTATTCAATAAATATTTGAGAAGTTATTATATGCCAAGAACTGACCCAGGTACTTGGCATACAGTACGGAAAAACAAAGTCCATTCCCTGTAGAAGTTATATTCTAATGGGGGTGGGCGGGTGGGAGGGACAACCAAAGAATGACAAGATCATGTCAGGTAATGGCAACTGGTGTGAAAAAAATAGGGTGATCAATAGGGAGTACTAGAAAAGTTGGCTACCTTGGGGTAGATTCTTAGGGAAGTCCTCTTGGGGTGACATTTGAGCTTAAGACTTGCATGGCAAGAAGGAGCTAGCTAACCATGTTAAGAGCATTTCAGGTAGAAGGAACTCTGTAAGCAGAAAGGCTTTGAGAAGAGAATGAGCTTGACATGCCAGGGACAAAAAAGATTTGTGTAGTTGGAATTCAGTGAAAAGCAGGGAGAAAAGTAGGAAATGGATTGTAGGCAGGAGCTAGAACTGGGTGAGCCAAGGTGATTACACCAGGAAGCTGTCGGGTGTTTGGTGGTAGGAGGTGTTAGGGTGTTAAGTTGTGGAATGAGATAGGATTTAGATGTACAAATGGGGACAAAACTGATTGGCTGTTGATATTATTCAGTCAGTGAGTGGTAGCTTGGGTTAGGATTGTTAGTACTGGGATAGTGAGAAGTGATTGGATATTGTATATTTGGGGGAAGAGCTGACAGGACTTACTGATCGTTTGGGTGTGTGGCATAGGGGAAAGAAAGACATCAAGGATAATTACGAAGATTTACACCTGAGCCACTAGGTAGTTGGTGGTGTCATTGTGCTGGGGTCCTATATAAAAGAAGCTAAAATAGTTTGGCAAAAATTGAGGTTCTTGGAACTTTGAGGAACAACAAATTGATCCAGAAGTATTACAGGTCTTTAAAATATCTTCACATCTGATTGTAATAATAATGTATGCTCATTATAGAACATTAAGGAAAATTGAGTTGTAATGACAGTCCTATCCAAAGTGCATTTGGTGCACTTTCTTTCAGGCCATTTAAAACATATGCTCATTCTTTCAATAAATAAGTGTTAGGTACCTTCTGAGAATCAAGTACTGTTGTATGTTCTAGAGATTCAACAGTATACAAGACAAAGTCCCTTTTCCTGTGGAATATACATTCTCATGGGGGAGACAAGTAAGAAGTCAGTGAATAAATGAATAAGATAATTGGAGATTGTAATAAGTACTATAATGGAAATAAGGGAGATAGTGAATATCTGGAGAATGTCAATGTAGATTTTTCTCCAACAGTTGAGTTCATCTGTAACAGTTTTATGTCCTTTATTTCTCACATCTCAATGTGACAAGGGTGTCAAGCGAATTTAATGGGGAAACGAATAGCGTCTTCAACAAATGATGCTGGGACAACTGATGTCCACATGAATGAATTTGGATCCCTGCTTCACACTATATACAAAATTTAACTCAAAATGGGTCATAGACCTAAATATAAGAGCTAAAGCTATAAAACTCCTAGGAGAAAACATAGGCATAAATCTTTGTGAACTTGGATTAGGCAGTGTTTTTTTGACAATTTTCTTGGTATTTTTAGGCAGTGACACCAAAAGCACAGGTGCCAAGAGAAAAATAGATAAATTGGACTTTATTAGAATTGAAAACTTTTTTGCATCAAAGAACACCATTGAGAAAATGGAAAAGACAACCCAGAGAATGGGAGAAAATATTTACAAATCATATGTCTGACAAGGAACTTGCAGAATATATGAAGGACTCTTACAACTCAACAATAAAAAGACAACTGAATTATATGGGCAAAGGCTTTGAATAGACATTTTTCTAAAGAAAGATACACAGATGGTCAGTAAGCTCATGAAAATATGCTCAAAATCATTAGCCACTAGGAAATGCAGATCAAAACAGTGAGATCCTATTTCATACCCACTAGGAAGGCTGTAAAAAAAAAAAAACCTAACAAATGTTGGCAAGGGCATGGGAAAGTTGGAACCCTCCCACATATGTTGCTGGTGGGAATGTAAAATGGTGCAGCCATTTTGGAAAATGGTTTGACATTTCCTTAAGAAGTTAAACTTAGGCGTTACCATATGACCCAGCAGTTTCACTCCTAGTTATATACCCAAGTGAAATGAAAACACATGTCCACATAAAAACTTGTACATGAATGTTCATAGTGTTATTCATAATAGCCTCAAAGTGGAAACAACCCAGATGTCCATCAACTGATGATTGGATAGATAAAATGTAGTATATCTATACAATGGAGTATTATTTGGCAGTAAAATAAATGATGTACTGATACATGCTATGACATGGATGAACCTTAACACATGTAAAGTGAAAGAAGCCAGTCAGAAAAAGACTGCATATCGTATGATTCCATTTATATAGAATATCCAGGATTGGCAGATACATAGAGACAGGAAGTAAATTTGTGGTTGGCTAGGTTTGGGGTGGGTAAGAATGGGAAAGAGGAGTGATTGTTCATGAGTACTGGGTTTCTTTTTGAGGTGTTCAGAATGTTCTAAAACTAGACTGTGATGGATGCACAACTCTGAATATACTAAAGCCCACTGAATTTACACTTTAAATGGGTCAGTTTTATGGTATGTTAAATATATCTGTAAAAACTATTTAAACTGTGTAATGGTATTATGCACATACAGCGATGGTATTAAATCATCTTCCTGTTAGATTTAAATCTGTATTGTAAGTAGTGCTCTGTCATCCTTGAGCATAAATCTTTGCCTTCATTGGCATTGTTTGTTCAAAATAGAGTCCTAGGTATGCAATTACTGAGTCAAAAGTTTTGTGTTTGTGTGTATATATTTCTAATTTTAAAAATTTGCTCATCATAGAAAACTTGGAAAATAGAGGAAACTAGGGAGTAGATAAAAGTCACTTATATTCCCACTGTTAGAGATGAAATTTCTTTTTCCTCTATGTATTTTACTGTACATAAAACTTTATAGCCAGCTTATTTTTTCACTTAAACCAAATCATAAATATTTCCCCCATGTCATTAAAAGCTTACTGTAAACATAATTTTAACAGCTATATCACAAGCTATCCTGTGGATATATTATGATTTTCTTAGTAATTCTCCTGTTTTTATTTGGACTGTCTCATTTTTAGTATTATGCAGATTATTTCCCCAGAATAAATTCCTTGAAGTAGGAATAATAGGTTAAAGGGTCAAAGAGTTTAGATTGTTTTAAGGCTCTTGGTATAAATGGCCAAATTGCTTCCTGAAAGGTAACAGTGAGTAATATCGTTGCCTGTGGTGGAAGATAAATCCGGAAGGGTAGGTTGGTTCAGATAATAAAGGGCCTCTTAGGCTGTGTTAATGAATTTGGACTTTTGTGGGTGCTTGGGAATTGGTGAAGATTTTTAATCTTGGGCGTGATAGAAGATTTGAAGAGTAGATGAGAAGGAATAGATTTGAAATACACATTTAAGGAGGAATTGGTAGTGCTTAGAAGCTGAGTGTGACCACGGAACAAAGGTAGATCAGTTAACCAACAGCATCAAGTCTGTTTCCTGTCTTCGGTTCACTGACATGCTAGCTCATCCTCCAGAGAAGCCAAGTTGTTAAGCTAAGACAACATCGTTTACCATTAGCTTATGGTGTGTTCAGTATTATCTTTCTCAAAAGGGACTAGAGTATTTTTTACATTGTTGCTCTTGAAGTAAAAACTAAAAGTAATGTATACTTTTTCCATTTAGGATAATTTACATAAAGTAAAAGTCACCATTTTTAGTGTAAGTTCTGCTGATTTTGGCCGTATACAGTTGTGTAACTACCACCACAATCAAAATATAGAATAGTTCCTTCACTCCAAAAAAGTGCCCATATTAATACCTCCTCCAATCCCCAACAACCACTGATCTGTTCTTTTTTTTTTTTAATTTTATTCTTTTTTTATACAGCAGGTTCTTATTAGTCATCTATTTTATACACATCAGTGTATACATGTCAATCCCAATCGCCCAATTCATCGCACCACCACCCCCACCCCCCGCCGCTTTACCCCCTTGGTGTCCATACGTTTGTTCTCTACATCTGTGTCTCATTTTCTGTGCTGCAGACTGGTTCATCTGTACCGTTTTTCTAGGTTCCACATATATGCGTTAATGTACGATATTTGTTTTTCTCTTTCTGACTTACTTCACTCTGTATGACGGTCTCCAGATCCATCCACATCTCTACAAATGACCCAATTTCATTCCTTTTTATGGCTGAGTAATACTCCATTGTGTATATATACCACATCTTGTTTATCCATTCGTCTGTCGATGAACATTTAGGTTGCTTCCATGACCTGGCTATTGTAAACAGTGCTGCAGTGAACATTGGGGTGCATGTGTCTTTTTGAATTATGGTTTTCTCTGGGTATATGCCCAGTAGTGGGATTGCTGGATCACATGGTAATTCTATTTTTAGTTTTTTAAGGAACCTCCATACTGTTCTCCATAGTGGCTATATCAATTTACCTTCCCACCAACAGTGCAAGAGGGTTCCCTTTTCTCCACACCCTCTCCAGCATTTGTTGTTTGCAGATTTTCTGATGATGCCCATTCTGACTGGTGTGAGGTGATACCTCATTGTAGTTTTGATTTACATTTCTCTAATAATTAGTGATGTTGAGCAGCTTTTCATGTGCTTCTTGGCCATCTGTATGTCTTCTTTGGAGAAATGTCTATTTAGGTCTTCTGCCCATTTTTGGATTGGGTTGTTTGTTTTTTTAATATTGAGCCACATGAGCTGTTTATATATTTTAGAGATTAATCTTTGTCCATTGATTCATTTGCAAATATTTTCTCCCATTCTGAGGGTTGTCTTTTTGTCTTGTGTATGGTTTCCTTTGCTGTGCAAAAGCTTTGAAGTTTCATTAGGTCCCATTTGTTTATTTTTGTTTTTATTTCCATTACTCTAGGAGGTGGATCAAAAAAGATCTTGCTGTGATTTATGTCAAAGAGTGTTCTTCCTATGTTTTCCTCTAAGAGTTTTATAGTGTCCGGTCTTACATTTAGGTCTCAAATCCATTTTGAGTTTATTTTTGTGTATGGTGTTAGGGAGTGTTCTAATTTCATTCTTTTACATGTAGATGTCCAGTTTTCCCAGCACCACTTACTGAAGAGACTGTCTTTTCTCCATTGTATATCCTTGCCTCCTTTGTCATAGATTAGTTGACCATAAGTGTGTGGGTTTATCTGTGGGCTTTCTATCTTGTTCCATTGATCTATGTTTCTGTTTTTGTGCCAGTACCATATTGTCTTGATTACTGTAGCTTTATAGTGTAGTCTGAAGTCAGGGAGTCTGATTCCTCCAGCTCCGTTTTTTCCCCTCAAGACTGCTTTGGCTATTTGGGGTCTTTTGTGTCTCCATACAAATTTTAAGATTTTTTTGTTCTAGTTCTATAAAAAATGCCATTGGTAATTTGATAGGGATTGCATTGAATCTGTAGATTGCTTTGGGTACTATAGTCATTTTCACAGTATTGATTATTGATTCTTCCAATCCAAGAACATGGTATATCTCTCCATCTATTTGTATCATCTTTAATTTCTTTCAGCAGTGTCTTATAGTTTTCTGCATACAGGTCTTTTGTCTCCCTAGGTAGGTTTATTCCTAGGTATTTTATTCTTTTTGTTGCAGTGGTGAATGGGATTGTTTCCTTAATTTCTCTTTCAGATTCTTCATCATTAGTGTATAGGAATGCAGGAGATTTCTGTGCATTAATTTTGTATCCTGCAACTTTACCAAATTCACTGATAAGCTCTAGTAGTTTTCTGGTGGCATCATTAGGATTCTCCATGTATAGTATCATGTCATCTGCAAACAGTGACAGTTTTACTTCTTCTTTTCCAATTTGTATTCCTTTTATTTCTTTTTCTTCTCTGACTGCTGTGGCTAGGACTTCCAAAACTATGTTGAATAATAGTGACGAGAGTGGACATCCTTGTCTTGTTCCTGATCTTAGAGGAAATGCTTTCAGTTTTTCACCATTGAGAATGATGTTTGCTGTGGGTTTGTCGTATATGGCCTTTTTTATGTTGAGGTAGGTTCCCTCTATGCCCACTTTCTGGAGAGTTTTTATCAGAAATGGGTGTTGAATTTTGTCAAAAGCTTTCTCTGCCATCTATTGAGATGATCATATGGTTTTTATTCTTCAATTTGTTAATATGGTGTATCACATTGATTGATTTGCGTATATTGAATCCTTGCATCCCTGGGATAAATCCCACTTGATCATGGTGTATGATCCTTTCAGTGTGTTGTTGGATTCTGTTTGCTAGTATTTTGTTGAGGATTCTTGCATCTATATTCATCAGTGATATTGGTCTGTAATTTTCTTTTTTTGTAGTATCTTTATCTGGTTTTGGTATCAGGGTGATGGTGGCCTCATAGAATGAGTTTGGGTGTGTTCCTTCCTCTGCAATTTTTTGGAAGAGTTTGAGAAGGATGGGTGTTAGCTCTTCTCTAAATGTTTGATAGAATTTACCTGTGAAGCCATCTGGTCCTGGACTTTTGTTTGTTGGAAGATTGTTAATCACAGTTTCAATTTCATTACTTGTGATTGTTGTGTTCATATTTTCTATTTCTTCCTGGTTCAGTCTTGGAAGGTTCTACTTTTCTAAGAATTTGTTCATTTCTTCCAGGTTGTCCATTTTATTGGCATAGAGTTGCTTGTAGTAGTCTCTTAGGATGCTTTGTATTTCTGTGGTGTGTGTTGTAACTTCTCGTTTCATTTCTAATTTTATTGATTTGAGTCCTCTCCCTCTTTTTCTTGATGAGTCTGGCTAATGGTTTATCAATTTTTTTTATCTTCTGAAAGAACCAGCTTTTAGTTTTATTGATCTTTGCTGTGTTTTGTTTCTATTTCATTTATTTCTGCTCTGATCTTTATGATTTCTTTCCTTCTGCTAACTTTGGGTTTTGTTTGTTCTTCTTTCTCTAGTTCCTTTAGGTGTCAGATTAGATTGTTTGAGATTTTTCTTGTTTCTTGAGGTAGGCTTGTATAGCTATAAACTTCCCTCTTAGAACTGCTTTTGCTGCATCCCATAGGTTTTGGATCGTCATGTTTTCATTGTCATTTGTCTCTAGGTATTTTTTTTTTTTGCAAATTTTTTAAAAAATTTTTATTTATATTTATTTATTTTATTTATTTATTTTTTGGCTGTGTTGGGTCTTCGTTTCTGTGCGAGGGCTCTCTAGTTGCGGCAAGTGGGGGCCACTCTTTATCGCGGTGCGTGGGCCTCTCACTATCGTGGCCTCTCCTGTTGCAGAGCACAGGCTCCAGACGCGCAGGCTCAGCAGTTGTGGCTCACGGGCATAGTTGCTCCGTGGCATGTGGGATCCTCCCAGACCAGGGCTCGAACCCGTGTCCCCTGCATTGGCAGGCAGATTCTCAACCGCTGCACCACCAGGGAAGCCCTCTAGGTATTTTTTGATTTCCTCTTTGATTTCTTCAGTGATCTCTTGGTTATTTAGTAACATATTGTTTAGCCTCCATGTGTTTGTGTTTTTTATGTTTTTTTCCCTGTAATTCATATCTAATCTCATGGCGTTGTGGTCAGAAAAGATGCTTGATATGATTTCAGTTTTCTTAAATTTACTGAGGCTTGATTTGTGACCCAAGATGTGATCTATCCTGGAGAATGTTCTGTGCGCACTTGAGAAGAAAGTGTAATCTGTTTTTTGATGGAATGTCCTATAAATATCAATTAAATCTATCTGGTCTATTGTGTCATTTAAATCTTCTCTTTCCTTATTTATTTTCATTTTGGATGATCTGTCCATTGGTGTAAGTGAGGTGTTAAGTCCCCCACTGTTACTGTGTTACTGTCGATTTCCTGATTTATAGCTGTTAGCAGTTGCCTTATGTATTGAGGTGCTCCTAAGTTGGGTGCATATATATTTATAATTGTTGTATCTTCTTCTTGAATTGATCTCTTGATCATTATGTAGTGTCCTTCCTTGTCTCTTGTAACATTCTTTCTCTTAAAGTCTATTTCATCTGATATGAGTATTGCTACTGCAGCTTTCTTTTGATTTCTATTCGCATGGAATATCTTTTTCCAGCCCCTCACTTTCAGTCTGAATGTGTCCCTACATCTGAAGTGGGTCTCTTGTAGACAGCATATATATGGGTCTTGTTTTTGTATCTATTTAGCAAGCCTGTGTCTTTTGGTTGGAGCATTTAATTCATTCACGTTTAAGGTAATTATCAGTATGTATGTTCCTGTGACCATTTTCTAAATTGTTTTGGGTTTGTTTTTGTAGGTCCTTTTCTTTTGTGTTTCCCACTTAGGGAAGTTCCTTTAGCATTTGTTGTAGAGCTGGTTTGGTGGTGCTGAATTCTCTTAGCTTTTGCTTGTCTGTAAAGCTTTTGATTTCTCCATCGAATCTGAATGAGATCCTTGCCAGGTACAGTAATCTTGGTTGTAGGTTCTTCCCTTTCATCACTTTAAGTATATCATGCCACTCCCTTCTGGCTTGTAGAGTTTCTGCTGAGAAATCAGCTGTTAACCTTATGGGAGTTCCCTTGTATGTTATTTGTCGTTTTTCCCTTGCTGCTTTCAATAAGTTTTCTTTGTTTTTAATTTTTGCCAATTTGATTACTGTGTGTCTCAGAATGTTTCTCCTTGGGTTTATCCTGTATGGGACTCTCTGCACTTTCTGGACTTGGGTGGCTATTTCCTTTCCCATGTTAGGGAAGTTTTTGACTATAATCTCTTGAAATATTTTCTCTGGTCCTTTCTCTCTCTCTTCTCCTTCTGGGACCCCTATAATGCGAATGTTGTTGTGTTTAATGTTGTCCCAGAGGTCTCTTAGGCTGTCTTCATTTCTTTTCATTCTTTTTTCTTTATTCTGTTCCACAGCAGTGAATTCCACCATTCTGTCTTCCAGGTCACTTATCCGTTCTTCTGCCTCAGTTATTCTCCTATTGATTCTTTCTACTGTAGTTTTCATTTCAGTTATTGTATTGTTCATTTCTGGTTTTTTGTTCCTTAATTCTTCTAGGTCTTTGTTAAACATTTCTTGCATCTTCTCAATCTTTGCCTCCATTCTTTTTCTGAGGTCCTGGATCATCTTCACTATCATTATTCTGAATTCTTTTTCTGGAAGGTTGCCTATCTCCACTTCATTTAGTTGTTTTTCTGGGGTTTTATCTTGTTCCTTCATCTGGTACATAGCCCTCTGCCTTTTCATCTTGTCTGTCTTTCTGTGAATGTGGTTTTTGTTCCACAGGCTCCAGGATTGTAGTTCTTCTTGCTTCTGCTGTCTGCCCTCTGGTGGGTGAGGCTATCTAAGAGGCTTATGCAAGTTTCCTGATGGGAGGGACTGGTGGTGGGTAGAGCTGACTCACTGATCTGTTCTTTGTCCCTGTAGTTTCTTTCACCTTTGCATGAATATCATATAAATGGAATTGTGCAGTCATAACTTTTGAGTCTGGGTTCTTTTCACTTAGGATAAGGTATTCGTGCATCAGCAGTTTGTTCCTTTTGTTGCAAACTTTATTCCATGCCCCAGTTTAGGAATATATTCTTTGTTTCCTGTCTTAGTGAAAGATGAGGCAAAATATTGTGGAGATCTTTTTTCCCCCTAATATTAATAAGTGCTTGAAACGGTCATTCTCTCCACCTTGGATAAAACCACTAATAGATATATCTTATTATTAAGTAGTGCTTTTAAAATTTTTTCAACTGCAGAATCAAATGGCTATTTAACAAGGGAGGAGATTGCAGAAATTTTGAAATGTGTCAGTTTGTTTTATGGGATATTGACTTCTTAAAGGTCATACTCTTTGTATATTGAATACTGTATACATTAATGTCTCTTATCTAGCATTTATCCTGAAATTAAGTGATGCTTACATATCAGACAGTTTTAGAAATAAAAAGTATGTATTTGTGACCTTTAGAACAGAATATTAAGTAGAAAACTTACATTGATTAAGTAAACATTTATTAAACAGCTTCAGTTCTGGGTAGATGGGGGATTGTGTGTATGTGTTAGGCAGAGGGCATTGATAAAGATACCAAGAGTTGAGGTGATGTCTTATGGTGGTTTTGATTGTTTCCCTGATGATTAGTGATGTTGAGCACCTTTTCACGTACTTCTTGGCCATCTGTATGTCTTTGGAAAAATGTGTATTCAGAGCCTCTGCTTATTTTTTAATTGAATTTTTTTTGTTGTTACTGAGTTGTATGTGAGGGAGTTCTTTACATATTTTGGATATGTACCTTATCAGATACCTAATTTGCAAACATTTTCTCCCATTCAGTAGATTGCCTTTTCATTTTGTTGATGGTTTCCTTTGCTGTGCAGAAGTGTTTTCATTTGATATAGTTCCACTTACTTATTTTTGCTTTTGTTGCTTTTGTTTTTTGGAATCAGATCCAAAAAATCATCACCAAGACCTATGTCGAAGAGCTTACCATCTATGTTTTCTTTTAGGAGATTTGTGGTTTCATATTTTCCATTCGAGTCTTTAATCCATTTTTTGAGTTAATTTCCTTATGCTATAAGATAGTGGTCCAGTGTCATTCTTCTGTACGTGGCTGTCCACTTTTCCCAAAACCATTTATTAAAAGAGATTGTCCTTTCCCATTGTACAGTTGAGCCTTGAATAGCATGGGTTTGAACTGCACAGGTTCACTTAGAGGTGGATTTTTTCAGTAGATATGTGCTATAGTACTACACAATCCATGGTTGGTTGAATCCACCAATGTGGAACCATGGATTTGGAGGGCTGACTATAAAATTATATGCAGATTTTCAATTGCACAGAGGGTCAGCACCCCTAGCCCCCAAGGTGTTCAAGGGTCAACTTTTTATTCTTGGCTCCTTTGACATAAATTAATTGACCATATATGCATTAGAATGTCAATTATCAAAAAGACAGAAATAACAAGTGTTGGTGAGGATGTGAAGGGAACCCTTGTGCACTATTGGGGGGAATGTAAATTGGTTCAGCCATTATGGAAATCAGTATGAAGATTCCTCATACTGATTTTTTAATCTAATTAAAAATTAAAGAACTACCGTATGATCCATCAACTCCACTTCTGGGTATTTATCCAAAGGAATAAAAGATGTATGCAACCCCTTGTTCATTGCAGCATTATTTACAATAGCCAAGGCATAGAAGCAACCTAAGTGTTCATTGATGGATAAGTGAATAAAGAAAATGTGCACGCATATATAAATACATACATGGAATATTATTTAGCCATAAAAAAAGATTTTGCCACTTGCAACAACATGGATGGAGCTTGAAGGCATTAAGCTAAGTGAAATAAGTCAAACAGAGGAAGACAAATACCTTATGATCTCAATTATACGTGGAATCTAAAGAAAAAAACCCAAACTCATAGATAAAGAGAACAAATTGGTGGTTGCCAGAGGCAGGGTGGTGGGCAAAATGGGTGAAGGTGGTCAAAAGGTACAAATTTCCAGTTATAAAATAAATAAGTCCTGGGGATGTGATGTACAGCATGGTGACTGTAATACTATAATAGTACTTATTGCATATTTGAAAGTTGCTAAAAGAGTAGATCTTAAAAGTTCTCATCACAAGAAGGAAAATTGTAACAACGTGTGGTGATGGATGTTAACTAGACTTATTATGGTGATCATCTCACAGTATATACAGATACTGAATCATTATGTTGTACACGTGAAACAACAGGTATGTTATTGTGACATAACAATGCTATGTCAGTTATAGCTCAAAAAAAAGTCTTTCAGTTTCATCATCATTGCAAGTATATTCATGATTCCATGATGTGATATGCAATGAGTTGTCATTATAAAATCAAATGATGTAAAAATTTTCCTTCTTTACAAGTTTTTTTTGTCAATCAGTTATGAGCAGTCTAAAAAATAAACATTATAAATATATGCAAACAGTATGTCAGAGGTCTGAAGTTCTATATCTTTAGAAGAAAGAAAATAATAGCAGATCTGATCAGGACCAAAATATTCTGTGGAGATCAATAAAAATTGCTTAGAAGGTTTTCACTTTGTTTCTTTCAGAAAACCCTAAAGTTTTGAGATGTAGTATTTTCCTTGGTGTAAACTGAAGAATTGTACCATAAAGAATGGGGAAAAAATACAACACTTTATAAAAATTTTAAGGGATAATCATTTTTCAAAACCTGATAAAGTGGACTTCCCTGGTGGCGCAGTGGTTGAGAATCTGCCTGCCAATGCAGGGGACACGGGTTCGAGCCCTGGTCTGGGAAGATCCCACATGCTGCGGAGCAACTAGGCCCATGAGCCACAACTACTGAGCCTGCGCGTCTGGAGCCTGTGCTCCGCAACAAGAGAGGCCACGATAGTGAGAGGCCCGCGCACCGCGATGAAGAGTGGCTCCCGCTTGCCACAACTAGAGAAAGCCCTCGCACAGAAACGAAGACCCAACACAGCCAAAAATAAATAAATAAATAATTCTTTTAAAAAAAAAAAAAAACCTGATAAAGTAGGTGATATTTCTTAGGTAGAATAGGGTTGGAGAAAAAATGATACTGTTAGTTCTTGCCCTTAGGAGCACAGTCTAGAGAATCAGACACCCAATAGAAAGTTCATCACAGTCATTGATAATGCTGTGATGGAAATAATCGTCCTCTTGTGTTAGCATATGGTGGTTGAGAGTCCAAGTAAGCATTTTCTTCCCAGAGGGGAGGCCTGAGCTGAGCCCTGAAGGACTTGGCCAGGGGAAGAGGAGGAAGGTGAAGCATCACTAGAGAATGTGGTGTATCCAGGGAATCCCAGAGGTGTCGTGCATGACTGGAATTATGGGGTACACGTCAGGGAAAAATGGGAAAGGAAGCTGGAAAGATAGGGCATAAAGGGCTTGGCATGGATTTTATCCTGAAGGAAATTGGGCACTTGAAAGAAAACAGGAAAGACCTAGGACTATTTGCCAGTGTGCTTACTATCCCTTGGTTGCTTTTACCCCCTCCCATTTTTCTATCTAGATTTGGGGCGGGTGGGGGGAGAAATGGGGGCTGTTACTTTCTCTGTAAGGTTTATGAAACTCCTTATTGTTCCTGCCCTCCCTTTCTGGCTCCCTGCCTCTCAGCCTCCCAGCCGGTGGGGAACCTGTTACACCTAGTAAGATTGTAAATAAGATTGCATACGATCTGAGTGAGAGAGATGATGTTTAGCAACTGGGCCTTTATTATATCTAATCTACTTTGGCTGTTGAGATGATTTTTCTGTAAGTTTCTTTTCTTTTGGTGGCGGTATGGGTGGTGGTTCCTAGAATTTAGGTTATTGAATGAGTTTTTTCCCCTACTAAGTAAGGTGTAACCATAAAATTGTTTTCGTGGAACTCTAAACATTAACATACAGCTAGTAGAGAGTTGCTGTTTGGTCTACATAGGCTGTCTCAAGGACGTTGTCTGTACTTTGCTATGAGGCGAATGAAAGACTTCTACACGTGGAAATGGGCTGTAAATTTAACAGTTTAGTCACCCTGGCTTTGGGGGATGAGCCAGTGTATTAGGGCAGAGGGTTAACTTGGAACATTTTCTGGCTCGCTGCTGGCCTGTGTAGTGACTTTGCGCAAACGACAGAACGGCGCTTCCCTCGGTGGCGCGGCCCCAGGAGGCAGGCAGATGGCGCTGCTGCCAGCTTCACAGCCTGCAGAGGCGCCTCTCTTGGCTAGTGGAGCAGGGGCTTAATTTAGCTCTTTCTGGCCCCCTTGGCCAGGCACGGTCTAGAAAACTGTACTCAGCAGCTCTGGACATTTTGGGCTTATCAAGGGATGGAGGATTTGCTGTGTGCTTGCCTGACTGATCTTTACTTACTGGGCAGGAACAGATTTTAAGGCAGAGCCTGTTAGCTCGCCCCACAGCAGGCCCCAGTTTTCATCATTGTGAACTTTGCTTCACACCTGTAGCTGATAGTTGTGCGGAGGATAATGGTGAGAGGTGGTGTGACTCAGTCTTGACTGTTAAAGAAGACCGTTCTCATCCTTCATGTCTTTGCTGTTCATCCATTTAATAGTCACGGGAAGAAAGGAGAGAGATACATCAAATGTCAGTATGGTTTTTAAATCTGTAGTTGTGGTCGTCAGAGAACAGGTAGAAATTACTGTTTCAAATAAAAGTTTTAAGCTGTCTGGTTGTTTTGACTCTTCCAAATTAACACTCAGAATATCCCTGCGCCAAAAAAAAGAGTCTATTATAAGTCTCTTATCCCCCCAAGATTGCTTCCTTACCTCCAGAAATAGTTGGCCATAATTATTACAGTAAACTGGAGCTGAAATCCTTGCCCTTGGGGGCATTATTTTACTGCATAGTATAGTGACTGTGGTTCCTGAGGACAGGAGGCATCCATAAAGCTCAATAGTAGAGTGTTTTTCCAAGGCAGAAAACTACGTAATATGTTTTATAGATTTGTTTACCCAGTATGTACTATTTTGGTACATATTGAGTTAATTTTATGTGTTATTTTATGTTAAACTATTTAAAATCCTCAGTTGCATTAGCCATATTTCATGTGCTCAGTAGCCATGTGTGGTAGCGGCTGCCATATTGGACAGTGCAGACAGAGAACATTTGTATCATCACAGAAAGTTCTGTTGCTCAGCGCGGCTTCAAGGTGGTGTTGGAGGTGGGGTGTCTTAGCATCATTTGCATATGGCCACCTATTTTCCTGTTTTCAGTAAGATAACTAAGCCCGAAAGACATACTGTTTACCTCCTCCAGAGAATAACCTCCAGAATTCCAGGGAGTGGGGTGGCGGCAGAGTGGAGTTCAGGAGGGGATCTAGGGACCTAAATGCTTCTCAAACTAATTTCATTCATTCTTATTTGAACTCTCAGTGGCGTTTTGGTAGGGAGATAAATTAAATGTATGTATTCTGCCTCCCATCTTGACACAGGATCCATGAGGTTCTTAAACCTTACATGTAAAAATGTCCCTGAAGTACTTGTCACTCTCATTTTATTTGTTGTGTGAACATTATTGCTCAGAGGCACCAGTTGTAGTAGCCAAAAGCCTAAATATTCTGTAGTCAGTAATTTTCTGATTCTCTTGGCCCTTGTGCAAGGCATGGTGTAAATAAAGGATAATTGTGAACCCATTTTTAAACTCCCCAACTTCTTTGATTAGCAGTTATGGTGGGTGTTTAAGAGTTGGTAGGTTGAGAAAGGATCTAATTAATGCCATTTTTTTCTGCCAGGTGTTTGTAAATTTGAAAATGTATTTGTCTGCTATGCAGTATTCTACTTTCAAATGTTTCAGACTCTCAGCTTAGAAAAATAATTTTTTAAAAATCAGTAGTTTTCTGAGGCGAAACAATAGCTTTCCTTCCTGTTTTCTCCAGTGAGGACTGGGTTAAGTGTAGTTGGCATCAGTTATGGAGCCAGTCTTGAGTTTGGTAGTATAGACACAGACCACTGTTTCTGAAGTTGTGTTGAAAGGTGGGCTGCTGTAAGCCATCACATTTCGTTTTTGGCCTGGTTCAGTTGTCTACAATAATTGAATCAGAAAACTTGAGGGGCTGCCTTGGTGGCGCAGTGGTTGAGAGTCTGCCTGCCAACGCAGGGGACACGGGTTCGAGCCCTGGTCTGGGAGGATCCCACGTGCCGCGGAGCAACAAAGCCCGTGAGCCACAACTACTGAGCCTGTGTGTCTGGAGCCTGTGCTCTGCAACAAGAGAGGGGCCGTGACAGTGAGAGGCCTGTGCACCGCAATGAAGAGTGGCCCCCGCTCGCCGCAACTAGAGAAAGCCCGCGCACAGAAACGAAGACCCAACACAGCCAAAAAAAAAAAAAAAAAAACCCAAAAAAACCTTAACGTTTTAAAAAAAAAGAAAACTTGAGCTTCTTTCAAAGATTACCACCCTTACTCTAGAAATGGAGAGAGTTGATGTTTTAAGTGTGTTCAGTCATCTACAACTTTAAAATACCCAGTGTTTCATAGTCTTCGTAGCTTTTACTTCCCCTTCTGTTTGTGAGTAGTAACTTTATTTAAAGAAGCATACACTGGGTGAATGTTGAATATAAAGACAATGCCTCCCTGTACAGTATGCATTTAATCTCTGAATCAGTGTTTTACACAAGCTCTGCCAGAGGATTCTCAGGTTTGAGATCCATTATGCTTCAGGAACAAGTTAAAACTGGTAGTCACGTGAGATAAAATACAGTGAAGAGGGACTTCCCTGGGGGCGCAGTGGTTAAGAATCCGCCTGCCAATGCAGGGGACGCGGGTTCGACCCCTGGTCCGGGAAGATCCCACATGCCACGGAGCAACTAAGCCTGTGCGCCACAATTACTGAGCCTGTGCTCTAGAGCCCGCGAGCCACAACTACTGAAGCCCGTGCACCTAGAGCCCGTGCTCCGCAACAAGAGAAGCTACTGCAGTGAGAAGCCCGTGCACCACAACGAGGAGTAGCCCCACTCCCCGCAACTAGAGAAAGCCCGCGCGCTGCAACGAAGACCCAACGCAGCCAAAAATAAATAAATTAATAAATTAAAAAACACAATGAAGAATCATTTAACAGCAACTATTTTGACATGGGGTGGAGTTCTAAAAGCAACTGTTATTCTCCAGTGGTCACTGGTACAGAACAGAGAGAAACTGAAGTCGTGGATAACATATCTTTTTAAGGTAATCACAAGGCTCTTGTAATAGCCATCTATTTTTGCTCTCAAGATTTTCTTTCCCAACAGTGCAGCAGATTTTGGTCCTATTTCAGAGTATCCTTTAATGGTCTTTATTGTTAAAACTTTGCAGTTGAATATAAATAACTCTTTAGAAATAAATTTAAAATTGCAACTGAATTTGGTTTTGCTTTAAAAAAATAAACTTTGGATTTCTTGACAGCTGAGCAGTTAAAATGTTAATAATTAACATTTTAGAGAAATACTGAAAACTGAGACTTATGGGAGAGGATCTTTTCTATTAGGTAAAAAACACAGTGAATAAATTATTCTGAATATTAGCGTTACAACTGTTTTTAAGAGATTCATTGAAATGTCTCTGTGATAACAAATCCACAGAATTTAATACTCACAGGAATTCTTAACCATCATGATAGATGAACTGTATTTCAGTATAATTGGCTTCTTTTTTAATGCTCTATATTTTATTTTGATTGAAATACTATGTTGAGAAAGGACCCATAGGCTTTACCAGGAGTCTGTGGCCCCAAAAATGCTTTGACTTTGGGCCTATTAGTTTTTATAATGTACTCTATCACTACTGCTTCATTATAAAAGTTAAACTTGTAGGCAAAGAAGTAAAATAGCAATGAGCTAAGATTTTAATGTTTCTTGAAATTTTAGAGCAACAGTTTAGTGATTGTCACCTGGAGCTGATTGGAAATGCAGAATCTCAGACTCTACCCCCCTATATTCTGAATCAGAATCTGCAAAATCTGCATTTTAACAGGATCCCCAGGTGATCCTACTGACCTGGTGCATGCCCCTAAGTAAATCAGTTGAAGGAACTCTTTTACTCAGGAGATGTTAAATGACACGCCCGAGGTGACGCAGCTGGTTAGTGGGGAAGCTTGGGTGGAGCTGTTGCTCTCATAATTCTGGTGCTTTAATTTCAAGTTATGTGCTTTTGGCCTCTAAAAAGTTAATAAACTGTAGTTACTTAAGGATTAGCTTATCTTTTTTCCGTCCCACTAGTCCGTACCCCAGGCTTTCCCGTTCACCCCCCAAAGGTGGAAGAAGAGCCCTGCTGGTGCCTGTGAGCCGGCGGAGGGGCAGTGTCCCCTGCCTTCCCAGTCTGCCCTCGCGGTTTTATTTTAGTTCAGCTTTATAAAAATCATTATCAAGAGTCTAGGCACCAGTTGTTTAATCTTCCATATCAAGTGTATTCCAAGTATATACTAAGTAAACCAAGGTCTAACAAATTCAAGCATCTTTTATTCATTACAATTGAATCTAATGTACGTGTTGCCTCATGCATGTTTTAAATTACTTTCAAGGGCAGAAGTTAGTATTACAGTGTTACTAGTCATAAAGAAATCGTACTTGTCTAACATCGAAGCCCCTAAAGCCACCACAGTGGGAAGATGAGAGAAAATGAGCATTTGGTGATATCAGTCAGCCTCCTGGTCACTGACCTGGATGAACACTGGCTTCTGTCTGCTTCCTCGCCGTCTTCCCTTCCCAGCCAGCGGCTGTGGAGCACAGGGCATGTCCGCACCTCCTCCTCCTTGTACTGTGCCTGCCACGCTGGTGGAGGCCTCATGGCCCCGGCCTTGCCGACCGCAGTGGCCTTTAGGTGGTCTCCTTGCCCCAGTCTCCTCCTGTCCTGGCTCCCTCATGCATGGCTTCGTGCATTTTCCAAAAAATACCCAGTGCCTCCAGACTCGGGCCTGCCGTTGGTGGCCTCTCCCCCGAACCCACTCCACATCCTGGTTTCCTCCTCTCATACTGGACGAACTGCGTTCTGTTTGTCAGGAACTGTCTTTTCATCCTTTCAGCCCCCTTATTTTGGAGTGCTTTAAGTCACCTTCCAGGCGAAACTCTCCTTGATTTACCTGCGTCCCCTCCCTGTCCCAGTTTGATCTCTACCTTCTTTAAACGCCCTTCTGTTGGAGTTTATCAAGGAATAATGAACGTTTTACCAAGTATTGAAGCACTATATGTGCTCTTTATCTTCTCCACTAATCAGTACACTTCCTTGAGGGTCTGATTTATCCTTGATTTCCTCAAGGGAACACAAAAGTGAACAAGACAGACACATAGTCTTAAGGAGCTTACTGCCCCTTTGGGGAGACAGTCAAGTAATCTTGAAGGTAGGACATCGAGACTGTAGTAAGCGCTATGGGCTCGAGGCATATGATCTCACGGAAGCGTGTGATAGTGGTTTTGACTCAAACAACTTGTTTTCCAAGTGAGAATTGATCTGAGGTGTAAAGAGTGAATGAGGCACAGTGAGCAGAGGCCCCGAGCCGGGAGGGAGCCTGAATGCAGACAACTGACAGAAGGCCGGTAGTGAGCTTCCTGAACTTCTGCGCACGGGTGCTGGAAGGTAGGGCTGCAGAGGTGGGCGGGGCCGGATCACGCCTGCCAAAGAGTTACTGCCATTTCCCCCGCAGATCAGTGGAAAGCCGCCACTGAAGTGCTTTACGCACGGTGATGGGATTCCTGTTCCAGATCTGTGGCTGCAGTGCAGAGGATGAATTGGGGGAGTGGAGGGGATCACGGGGGGCGTGAGCAGTCTGTTGTGTTCGGGATGACAAATTGAACGCCAAATATCAGTGGCCTAATAATAAAGGTTTATCTCTATCGTGCAGCGCAGTGGGGTTGGGCAGCCCTCTTCTGTCTTGAAGTGTGTCTGCCACGGTCATCTTTGCAGGGGAAGGCAGAGCTTGAAGATCAGCTTTAAAGGGCCCGGGCTGGCAGTGCTTTCTGTCACGGTGCCCACCTCTCATTGAGCAGGTCTCAGTCTTGTGGCCCCAGCTGAGCTTGCGAGGAAGGCTGGAGAACGTGGTCTTCCTGGGTGCACTTATGTCCTCGTCTCCCTCCCCTGCAGCGGCTTGAGAGGTTACTGGCACAGTTCCAGTAATAGGCAGTGGTAGCTTGGGCTGGGAGAATGGCAACAGAAATGGGGAGAAATGAGTATCTTGGAGAAAAACTTGGAAATTCAAAGGGCTAAGTGAGGTGAGGGTAAAGGATTGTTGAAGATGTCTCTTAGGTTTGGGGCTTATATGAAACTGGGATGGTGGTGTGTACTGGGAAAGGAAGACTGATGAGAAGGAGCAACCTGTATCTGGTTTTGGACATGCTGAGCATCAGATCCCTTTGAAACATCCAGCTGCAGATGTTAGATGGGCAATTGGGTGTAAAGGCTGTGAGCTCAGAAAGGCAGAAGTCTGAACAATGTGCGAGTCATTTGGATTAGGTGATGGAAACCTCGAGTGTGGATACCTCGGGAGAATGCAGAGTCCTTCCTTTCCACCAACACCTCCATCAGCATCTGCTTTCTGCCAGATTGCTCAACCGTTGCCTCTCTGACCTCACTGAACCTGTGGGGTCCTCGGATCCCTTTGCTGGTCCTTAGAGGATTCCCTTTGGAACTCCCCATCATCTTTACCCTCCCTCTTCATATTTTAGAGGAATAAAGGCATAGTCTTTCCTAAGACTGACTCCCCCATCTGTGCCCTGCATCTCATCAGTCTTGTTAGGATTCTGACTGTGTTGTTTGAGTGGTTAAGTATCCTCCCTCTGGAGCCAAATCTCCTGAGTTCAAACCTCAGTTCTTCTGTCAGTTTCTGTGTGACCCTGGCCAAGTTACTTAATCTTTCTGTGCCTCAATTTCCCGATCTGTAGGATGCAAACAGTAATAGTAGCTAGTTCATAGAATGGTGATTTAGAAGTGTGTGACAATAGAAGTTCTCAATATTAGTATTTTTTTCTTTTTCTTTAGTGTTTGGCTTTCTTTCTCTTGTTCCTTCAAGCTCTTAAACTGTTAGTGTGGCTGCGTCTCCCCAGTGGAAGACCACTTCCATGCATTGGAAGTCAGCGTTCAGTCCTCCCCTTCGCCATCAGCCATCCTGTCTGCTGTACCTCAGTTCCCTGTGCATCCCCAGCCTGCTGCCCTGGACTCCTGCCCATCCCTCCGTCTCCTGAAATGCTCAGAGGCCCAGTCATCAAGCCCAGTGGTCCGTTTCCATTCATTCTCGAACTTCACAGTTTCTGGTATTGCTGACCTCCCTTCTGGAAATATTTTCCCTTGGCTTTCAAGATGGTCTTTTCCCCCTTCTTACTTTTTCTTCTTAGCCTTCTGATAATTTCTTCTTAATTCCATTGACTTGTTTCTCTTTTGCTACTTAATGATGATATGCCTCCGTGGTACTGACTTTGGTCCAAAATACCGATTAAGTGGAGCCTTCCTATTAGATTTGTGCTGTTTCCAGTTACTAACTGGTCATCTCCACCTAGATGTCTTGCACATTCTTCAAGATTAACGTGTTAAACTGTGCCCATCCTCCCCCTTCTGTTTATCCACCAGTCTTTCTAGTCACCAGTCTGGAGAATCCATCCAGGGTCGTCTTTGATGCTCTTCCTTCCTGTTTCACTCAGCTGTATTGGCTCTGCTTTGAAATGTCCTTGGATTTGTTTTTGTTTTCAGCAGCACTGCTGTAGTTCAGAGCTTTCTCTGGATATTGGCAGTTGCCTCAGAAGTGGTCTTCCTGCTTCCAGTGTCTTTGCCAGCTTCTTCTTCACAGTCTTCGTTGTTCGTTTCCTCAAGCATAAATGTCTGTAGTATTCCCCTCATCAGAAACCTCCACATTCCTCATTTCAGATAGAAAAAAGCCAAAATTCCTCCTTACTGAGGCTTTTAAGGTGCCTGTAAGTTACAGCCAGATTTGGCTGAGGTTAGTTGCGTTATGATTGCAGGATACACATTTACTTTCTGTTTTCAGTTACTGATAGGTAATTAATTTAATTTCCAAGTCGGAATTGAGTGTTGTTTGAAATACTTCACTTAGATATTGACAGATACATTCAAATATTAATTGTTTGGATTTAAGGCTTCAAATGTTTCCTTCATGCTTTTAAAGATGGGTTAGTCAAATGTGATTTACAAATCACCGTTATGGACTAGGGAGTTAGAGGAATTAGGGTCTGTTTCTAATTCCTTGTTAATTTTTGTCACTTTGAACATTTTATTCATCTCTATTCAAAAAATCAAAATAAAGATTCTTAACTTGCTTTCCATAGATGAACTGTGAATATCAGAACAACACTACTCCTAAAGCAATAAAAGAAGGTTTGAGGTAGTATTTTTTAAAAATGGGAAAGCGGTAAGATTGTGTAACTTTGGAGGTAGTTTTCTAGCCTTAATTTTCTATATATTCCTCTTTGTTAGAGTAAAATGTTCATTTAGGGTTAGATGAGGTAGGATTGAAGTGGATTATGATTAGATGTAGATTAGATTAGATGGGATTGAGGTGAGCTCTTTTAATGAAAGAGATGATTAAGTAGTCCAGTTACCTTAATACTAAGTAACTGCTAGGATCTTTGTGTATTTTAACCCCCAGAATTCTTACATGCATTTTTAAGTAACAACTTTATTGAGATATAATTCACATATCATAAAGTACAGTTCGCTGATTTTCAGTATGTTTCCAGAGTTGTGCATCCATCACCACTGTCAAATTCCAGAACATTCCATCACTCCAAAAAGTTGCCCGTCCCATTAGTAGTCACTCTGCATTCCCTCTCCCCTTCGCCACTGGAAACCACTAATCTGCTTCCTGTCCACGGATGTGACTGTTTTGAACATTTCAGGGAATAGACTTGTGAGCAGTGTGGCCTCGTATGTCTGGTCCTTTACTTAGCATGGTGCTTCTCAAGGTTCATGTGTCATGTAGCGGGTATCAGCACCTCATTCTGTTATGGCTGAATAATATTCCGTTGTATGGATATGCCACATTTTGTTTATTCATCAGCTGATAAACATTGGGTTCTTTCTACTTTTTGGCGGTTAGAAATAATGCTGCTATGAACTTTCATGCACAGGTTTTTGTATGGACATATGTTTTCATTTCTCCTGTGTCTACACCGAGGAGTGGTGTTGCTGTGTGTTAACTCCATGTTTAATGTTTTGAGGAGCTGCAAGATGGTTTCCTGAAGCTGCTGCACCACTGTTGCAGTTCTTTCAGCAACATTTAAGGGCCCTAGTTTCTCAACAGCCTCACCAACATTTGTTTCTGTCCACAGCCATCCCGGTGGGTGTGAAGTAGTTTTTCATTGTGGTTTTGATGTGCACTTACCTAATGACTAATGGTGCTGAGCGTTTTTTCCAAGTGCTTCTTGACCGTTTTTTAAAAACCTTCTTTGGATAAATGTCTATTCAAATTGCTTGCCCATTTTTAAATTGGGTTGTCTTTTTTATTGTTGTTATAAGGTTTCTTTATATATTCTGGATACAAGTTTCTTATTGGATATACGATTTGCAAATATTTTTTTCCTAGTGTGCAGGTTATTTTTTCATCTCACACGCATTTATATTTAATCAAATGACGTGATGTTAATTTTGGGTATCATTAACATTTTGGCATTGTTTAGTATTTAAATTCTATTAAGTTTATAATTCTTGCTTTAGAAAAGCTAACATGTAAACCAAAGTAGTTAATGAAGCATAAAAAATTATAAAGTTAATGGAAATGGCACATTCCTTAAAGAAGGTGAAAAGATCAAAAAGTGATTTTAGATCTTTGGTTATCAAGATCTTATGTAACCACTTCTTCATTTTGGAATAGCAAGTATAACATGGTAAAAGGTTATTTTCTGTAGTCAGTATAATCCTAAATTAAGCTATCCTCTTTGTTATAGCAGTAAATATTTATTTTTAATCGAGATATAATCGATATATAACATTATGTAAGCTTAGGGTTTACAAGGTGTTGATTTTTGCTTCATTTATATATTGCAATATGATTACCACCATAGGTTAGCTAACACTTCTATCACATCACATAATTATCATTTCTTTTCTTGCGGTGGGAACGGTAATGATCTAGTCTCCTAGCAGTCTCATTTATTCTAATTTTAATTTAAAACTTGGAGATTTTATAAATGAAATTTTACAGGTATGTAACTGATATGTTACTGGATATTAATCATATAATTTTGACATGTGAGTAGAACAAAGACCTTTCAATTCTTTTATTAGCGAAGGATGTGCTGTAGGAGTGGAATTTTCCCAACCCAGCCACTCTGACCATCTATTATTCGTTATGAAAAGAATTTCGGGTATTGTTAACACCCAAACTGGGGAGATGACTGCCCCAGTCAGGGCTCTGAGCAAACCTGTGTAAGAAGAAACTAATTCAGCACCCCAGAAAGCACTGTTTTCCAGGTTTCAGGGTTGGAGGAGCGGCTGTGGCTGAATCTTCCCTTAACTCCCGCATAAGAGTGATGAATGGCTTAGATAGGTAATCTTTTTAAAAGTTTAATGACTGAAATTAGTGTTTGCAGCCCAGATTTTCTAGTCTTCCTATTAGATGGTAAATATACCTTAAAAAATTTAAGTGTATGCCAGTCTGTAAACCAGAAGTTACGTAGTGTTTTGCATGATAAAAACTGTAAGCCTCCTTATCTCCTTATGATTTTTTTCCCCTTCTCATTCTAGGCCTCAGGAGTGCAAGTTGCTGATGAAGTATGTCGCATTTTTTATGACATGAAAGTTCGGAAGTGCTCCACACCAGAAGAAATCAAGAAAAGAAAGAAAGCTGTCATTTTTTGTCTCAGTGCAGACAAAAAGTGCATCATTGTAGAAGAAGGCAAAGAGATCTTGGTTGGAGATATCGGTGTAACCATAACTGATCCTTTCAAGCATTTTGTGGGAATGCTTCCTGAAAAAGATTGTCGCTATGCTTTGTATGATGCAAGCTTCGAAACAAAGGAATCCAGGAAAGAGGAGTTGATGTTTTTTTTGTGGTAAGCGTTGTTAGAAATATTGAACCTTTGTGAATCTCAGAGTTAATCTCTTACTATTAGCTTAAGCACCTCACCAAATTCTTCTCCAGCACGCCCTGCCAGGAACCAGCCTCCCACTTCACTTGTGCCTCTGTGGCTTGCTGCCTTTGAAGTTGGTGCTGGCGTGGCCTCCAGCTGGAATTTGCTCTGCGTTCACACTGTCCAGTAGGGTAGCTACTAGCCTCTTAGGGCTGTTGAAATGAAAGTCTGAAGTTCAGTTTCTCAGTTGAATCACCACATTTCAAATGCTCAGTAGCCACATGTGACTAGTGGCTACCTTTTTAGGTAGCACAGCACCGGTACAGAACATTTCCTTCGCTGCAGAAAACTCTGTTTATTGGACAGCGTTGCTGTAAATAGTGAAACTGTGCTATAAAGTGATTTACATGGCCTTAAAAGGCTGTTTAAATTAGTTATCCTGGTCTTTTCAAGTAAGTTCATATTTGAGATTAAGCTTGACTTAAAAGTCACCCTATATTCCTCATCTAATTGTATTGTATGTAGTACATTCCTTGATATGGAATTCTTACACAGTGAGAATCTTCTCTGGCTTCCAAGGGGAAGGGGGAAGTGGTAACAGCCTCTGATTTGGGGGGAGTGAGTGTCCTCTGGACTCTGGCCTGAGCCGGGCAAGGCAAGGAGGGGCTTAACTCTCAGCTGTGTGCCACCAACAGCGTGGGACCATGGGGCTGGGAAGTCAAAAGAGTTCAGGTCTCAGGGAATGTAACCCTAGGCCTCAGCTCAGTCCCTTGCAGCCCTGGCTGCACCTGGTGAGGTCAGATGCGCGTATTGGGCGCTCACTGTGGAAGGAGCCTGGCGGCCACAGACACAAATGCATAAAGATAGTAGTGAGACTTAAAACTGAGCATGTTGAATGAAGGTGCATCCTTTAAACTTTTATTTCTGCTACATGCCAGGCATTGTGTTAGGGCTGGGAAAATAGCTGTGAAAAAAACAGCTAAAGCCCTGGCTCTTCTGGGATTTACTCTTGAATGGCAGATATGGCAGGTAAAGGTTTAAGCTTTTAAATTGGTTAATATTTCCTTCATTTGCACTATTTTTTATCCTGGATTTTTATCCACTATGAAAATGATACATCCTTATTAAAGAACATTTGGAAAATAAAAGTAGAATGAAGAAGAGAAGATTCAGTGTTAGTGCAGTGTCTTATTTTTGCATTATTACTTTTTAAAAGAAAGATAAAACCTTATAGGAGTTTTCCATAACAGGCTCTGTTTAGGGCCCAGGGAACGGCTCTTACTTCAAGTATTTTAAAGATCTGGTTAGAGTAAAATCAGAACAGCTAAAGCTATTTTTGTCCCTGACCTATTTTGCATAAGAAAAGCACCCACTTAATTTTGTAGCTGGTGCATCTGAGGTCCTTGTTGTGGCTTTGCCTCCCTCCTTGGACCTCAGAGTTGTGAGGAATATGCGCTGAGAGACCGAGAAACTGCCCTTCGCCTTGTTCCCAAGAAGAGATTCAGCCCGCTGTGTGGGCGGCAGACTAGGTGAGGGCCCCACCGGGCCACGGTGTTCATGACTGTGGAATGTCCTGGAAATATGGCAGCTAAATGGAATCGTGGTGGTGTGGAATGCAGGCAGGCCTGAGGTTTGGTGTATAGTGAGAGACAATGCATTCGTAGATGTGCAGTTTGAGTAGATGAGATTTTTCTGTGCATTGTTAGTATTTCTGTTACTCTCAACGTTGCTGGTAAAGAACATGGTAAAGCGTATGCTGTGCTTCCAGTATTCATTCAAGAGGGGGAGGCACTAAAAATTTTGTAAATACAAGGTAATAGTTATATTAACAATTAAGACATAATGATTGCTGAATTGCCATTAAGCTTAGAAAAAGAAATCCTTGTGACATGTTTTATTATGTTAGACTGAGATGGAAAACGAGTGCCTGAGGTCAGAATTTGCTGCTGGAACAGATGTGAATGAAGGGACCGGGTGGGCAGGGGCAGTAAGGGGACTTGGACTTTATATACATTCTTTTCCAGAAAACAACCTGAAGCAAAAATTGCTAGCATTTCTTAATTCTGGGTGGCAGATACTTGACTTACAGATTATTCTCTGTACTTTTCTGTATTTTGAAACTTTTCCACCAGAAAGTATTAAAAACCTCATACAAAGATGGTAGTTATTAGCCTGAACTCAAGCCTTTATTGATACAAATGAAAAACAATTATCTTCAAGAAAACAGTTGGGTCATACAGTGAATTATCCAGTGTTGTTTCTTTTATTCTAGTGCCATTAACCGATTTCTGATCATTGGTCCTCAACTTTTTCCCTGCCTTGGTCAACCTGAGTTATTCTGTATATGCTCAGTCATCACAGTCTGAGGAGTGGAAATGGAAAAATTGTGTAGTTAGAGAAGCTCTCCCAGAAGATTCTGAGGACCCTCCCTGCCCCTGCCCACTGCTGCAGATGTTTATTTAACAAGATGTAAATTGAACTGTCTCTAAACCAGTGTTTTTCTTCTTTGGCGCTTCTGTATCCAGGGCTCCAGAACTAGCACCTCTGAAAAGTAAAATGATCTATGCGAGCTCCAAGGATGCGATCAAAAAGAAATTTCAAGGTAAGGTCTAGTTGACTGCCAGGTATTCGGCTGTGTCGTGAGCCCTGGCATGGGGACCACCTTTTCTAAGAAACACCTTACTCTCCTTGGAGGGCCCTGACCACAGAGGAGGGCATCACTGCTTGTTTAGAGGAAAACCCTGGAGGCTGACCTGGCTTTCTGCACGTCTCTGCCTTGCACAGGCCACCCTGGGCCGAAAGGCCTGTGTTCGATATTCTGTTCCCTCGACGCTGTGTGTGTACTCCTGTTCAGGCTGGTGTGAAACTAGTTTGAGATGCTGTCAAGTTTCTCACGTAGCAGGTGGGGACTAACTGGTCATACTAAGTAATAAATTTGCTGTTGCCTCTGAATGTAGTTGATAGAACAAAGTTGCACAAAGGAAATGTTCATAAATGGGAAGGGCTGCTCTTGTCGCTGGCTTTTCTTTGGAATGGTATGATTTTAGGTTATAGAGTCATCTGTGTCCAAAGGAAAGTGGCCTCAGTCCTTGGGCTGGCCAGTTATATTTGACTTGCCGCTGGGCGCGTGGGATCCTGATGAGATGGCCTGGACGCGCTTACTGTCTCCAGGCAGGAGGAGATGTTGGCATGATGGACAGAGCGTGGGGCAAGTGCCCTTAGCCCGCTGAGGGCTAAGCTTGTCTGACTGCTGTGTGGCCTCCACGGGCCGGGTCCTCCCAGCGGTGAATGGGAGGTGCGCGGTAGACGAGGTGGCCCCCTACCTTCCTGCCGTGGCTGCTGCAGGCCGCTGGGAGAGCCGCGGTCGCGAGGGCTCGGCCTGGGGTCGTTTTCTTTTTGTTTGTTTTACTGTGACTGATCTTTATATTCTTGTAGTAGATCAGGTTTGCCCTAGCTTGTTTTCCTTGGGGAAACAAGATTCTCGCTTCCTTTCCTGCATCGTGCAGTCCTTGTCAGGCTCCTCGTGTGCTTGGTTTGGTGTCGGGCTGCCCCCTGGAAGTGTGTGCACCGGCCAGGGAACTGGTGTTCTGACGTGACCCCTTAGCTCCAGCACCGGCACAGGGCACCCCGGAGGGCGTCGGAGTGGATTCCTCCTCCTCGCTCTGCGGTGCCTTCCAGTAAAGGAGCTGCTCCGTGGACTTGATCTGCTGACGTGAAAGACTGTCTCCCTGGTGCCTTTCTTCCTGGTGAAACCATCGCTGGCTTTCTCCAGTCAGTCCTGAGTGGTCCAAAAGCTGACCTGCTGTGCTTTCAGCGGCTTAAGAAATGGTCTTAAAATTATGGAAAATCAGAAAGTGCAGCTGTTTAAAAGAGAGCAGCTGTTTACAGAGAAGCTACT
Organism: Balaenoptera acutorostrata; assembly: GCF_949987535.1. Classification (NCBI taxonomy): domain Eukaryota; kingdom Metazoa; phylum Chordata; class Mammalia; order Artiodactyla; family Balaenopteridae; genus Balaenoptera; species Balaenoptera acutorostrata. The sequence continues at coordinate 40,572,857 of NC_080078.1, forward strand.
GTATATGATTCCATAATTGAGCTCCTTTTGTGCAGTGTGGTGTTGTAATTTTTATGAGAAGGTGATCAGTAAAACATTTCACACAGTCTTCATCGTGATAGATTTCTTAGATGTATTGTGTGGTACCACTGGAGACCTGTTTTCTAGAGCAGAAGTGATCCCATTTGTAAGTGCTCCTATTCCTCAATTCAGTTGACTAAATCAACTGTGCAATCAAAACATCAAATGCATATGTTTATGTATATTTCAAAAACCAAGAAAAATTATTCCTAGACCTGCTTTTTAACTTGCTGAAATGCAGCGCATCTGTAGAAAAGCGTACGTGAATTACGGTTGTTTCTTGGTTTAATGACCAGCGCCCCAAAGCCTTACTGGTGCCCCTCCTCACACCACTGCCCCTACTTCTTCCCCCCAGGGACACCAGTCCCCTGGCTCCTAACAGCATAAGGTAGCTCTGGCTGATTTTGTGTTATACGAGTGGAACCGTCTAGAACATACGCTATTAAGTCTGGCTTCTTTTTGTCAGCATTAGTCTGTGAGAGTCATTCGTGATGATGCATGCGGTTGCAGAGTACTCATCACTGTGTGGTATTCCGTGGTTTGTATATGCCACGGCTTTCCCACCCATGTTTGAACTGGTCGTTTAAAACGGTTTGATATCTTAGAGAAATAGGTAAGCTACTGCCATAATTCTAAATAGAATTGTTGTTTTTCCTCCCTAGGCATAAAACATGAATGTCAAGCAAATGGGCCAGAAGACCTCAATCGGGCTTGTATTGCTGAAAAGCTAGGTGGATCCTTAATTGTAGCTTTTGAAGGATGCCCTGTGTAGACCATCACTCGGTGCCACAAACTGAAAGCTTCCGTGTTTAATGTTATCCTTTTGCTATGTAAGTAAAGCTGATACGTTTAGGCCAGGGACTCGCTGAGGGGAGCTGTCTTGTCATTTGCTAGGGTAAACTATTCCATGAACATGTGCAAATGGCCCTAAATAAATCTAAACTCTAAAGTTGTATTGGTGTGAAATTAAATTCTTACTGGCCAAATGCCTGTTTTGATTAGTTGACTTGTAAAGATTTTTGTTAAGCTCATGATTTTTAATAGTGCAGTTCACAAAACAGTCCAAGGCCACATGAAGACAATTACTGCATCTTCATTAACCTCAGCAGTTACTTTGTTTCTTTTGCTTAGAGAATTGGTCATAATCTGGTTATAATTTTGGCCCAAATTCTTTTTTCTCTGTTGAGCTAAACTGAATAATGGAAAATAATTCTCCTCACAACATGTAACAGCACTAATGTACTTACTAAACTATGTAAGATTCTACCAGACGTGTGGTGGAGACTGCTTAGAACCAGCACTGATCTTGCACAGCACTACTTTATGCACGTAGTTGGCACACAGGAAGCAGCTCCTGCACCTGCAGCTGCTCGCTGGTCTAGTCGGGAGGCTGTTCTGAGAGTGACCTTGCATCTTGGAAACCTGGAGAATGTGCACTGTCTTGTAACAACGAATTATAATGCAAATTAGGGCTCCAGTGTAATCCACTTTGTTGATGAAAATGGTGAGGTGGTGTATTGACAGACTGGGATACCAGGATATCTTTAATTGTGTCTCCTTCAGAACTGTGTTGCTTCTGGTACAATAAGGTTTGGAAGAACATTATGTTTACTCTGGGGCCTGGGCAAGCTTCTTAATTTCCTAGAGTAGTTTGCCGACTGTCTGAAGCGGGGAGCGGGTGTGACGGTCGACAGCCGCGGGAAGCCACGCTGAGGACACCTGGAAGTGACTGCCTTTCACATCACAGGTGTAACACTGAACAACACAGAGATGCACAAACAGTGGAATTTAGAAGTAGCAGTACTGGCTTTATGTAATAAAGGAAGCATTTTTAATTTCTCTCTCGTGTAATTATTCATGGCTGAATTGGGGATAAAGGATTCTGCCTTCCATGTGTGGGGTTAGGTGTGGAGGTTTGGGTATTTCAGACAATTAGCGTTAAGGCCACAGCTCCCTCCTCCTCTGATTGAATGAAAAAGTTGGTATAAAAGTTGGGAGTCTTTCTCTTATTCCAAATGTTTATCCAAATGCCGGGCTTTTGTCTCCTCTCTGATTTATTTGGGAGCCAAAAAAGGATACGCTTTGATCAAAGTACTTCTTTCAAAATTATCTAGAAAATAGTGCTGGCTGCTGGTTTACCGATAAGCTGCTTGTCATTCTTTCATCCTGAATTTGTTTTCTCTTCTGCAAAGCAGTGCTTTTAGTGAGTGTACATTAACAGGCCTCCGAGAAGCTCTGCGGGCCCAAGACTGCCCTTTTCAAGGATCAGCTTTGTAGGTAGAGCCAGGAGTCTAGAAGGAGAAGGTCTTTTCTGTGGCTTCGCCTTGTGACGTGTGGCCCCACCTGTATGAGTTGCACCGCTCCTCCGTGCAGGTATGTCGGGGCGGGGGGGCTGCCGTGGGGAGGGTTTTGAGCACAGGGATGTGATGTGATGTAAACAGCTCCCAGCGCTCCACTTGACTCCAGAAATTGGGAAATGCTAATAGTCACTTATATCTCTGCCTAGGGGAACTTTTGGATTCCTGAGGTTGGGGCCCAAGAATCCTGCTAACCAGCACTCCAGGTAATTCTGCTGCAAAATTAGTTTTGAGACCTCAGCTGACATTGGTGAGGAATAAAACCACAGGTATTCTCTGCTTTCAACACATTTACACTTTTGTAAGTGTTAACACATTGCAGAAGTGTGTGTGGAAAGCTGACTTAGGGTTCATTTAATCATTACTCTTTTGTCCCGAGGAAGAAGCAAATAAAGCCACTGCTAACAGAAGTTCAGAGCTTGACTGTGAACTTTGTTACTCAGAGAATATTAATCTCTGAGAAAACAGTGAACACAGTGACTCAGTAAGATTAGGCTTAGTCGAGTGGTTTCCTTTTTTTAGAACTCCTCAGAGTGCCGGCTGGTCCACACACCGAAGTGCAGCTTCTGTTTCTTCACCAGTTCGTGCCCTTGGGACGATCAGAGCCTGGATATGCCCAAGGGCAGACTCATCACTTTGTCACGACTTGGGGCACTTGTGAAACGTGCAGTCTTTAGACCAAGTTCCGGCCGGGCTGCAGCTGGAAGAAGGGACACTGCATGGTTGGCTGGAGGGGCAGCAGGAGGGGACTTACTGAGCCTGCAGCCAGTGCCTCAGTAGCCAGTCCAGAAGTAAAGTAACTTGTCTAAGGTCACACAGCTCATGGGCGGCACAGCTGGACAGCTCAGGTCTCATTTTCTGGTCCTAAGCTATTCCCATCATGCCCCTGGCGAGTTCTTCATTTCTAAAATCTGGAGTTCTGAGATTTTATTCGATTTGGGGCGGGAAGGAAAACAACACTGTTCTTTTGGGTTTTGAGTCCTGTTGGCCCCAAACCTGCAGGAAGCTCAAAGAGAAGGCGTTTGTGGAGTGTCTGGTGGCTTCTAGGATCTTGCGTCTTTCCTGCCTGCAGGCCAGGCATCCCGTTGTTTGTGCGTTTTATTGACCCTCACGCTAGTCCAGAAAGCCGCCACCAGCGTGACGGGGCTTCTGGGTCTGGAGGGAATGTTGATGGGCCTCGTGACCCTGAGCTTCAGGTCAACCCGGGAGCCTCTGCAGGGGGACTTTGGACCAGATGCTGTCAGAGCTCCCAGCTCTCCTGTCGGGGCCTGAGACACGGGCCCGGGTCTGTGAGGGCAGCTGCCCGCCCCACTCCCCAGCCCGAGGGTGGGACCTGGCCCAGGGACAGCGAGGCCCATGGGCTCCCCCTGCCAGCCAGCTGGGAGCCGCTGCTGCTGGGCCTCAGGGCTGGGGGCGGGGGGTGGCGCTCACCCTGCACTGGGCCGCCTCGTCCCCACAGATAGGCACTGGGCCCCACCAGGCGGTCTGAGGACGGAGCCCAAAGGCGGCAGCTCGGCACCCCCAGGGTCTCTTGTGCCTTCTTTCCCGGAAATGACCCATTCCTGTGCCTTCAGGGGGCTTCTGCCCAGCGTCAGGGTCCTCAGTTCTGCAGCTGGTGTGGTGAGGGAGGGGAGCTTATTGGAAATGCAGGCTCCTGGACCCACGGTGGCCACTCTGATGCCAGAGACCTGGTTTGGGGCACGAGGCCGGCCTGTTTCCCACCAGAAAATGGCCCCAAACCCCTACCCTTGCGTGAAGGTCCCTGTGTGCGGGAGGGTGAGTCTTGAGCTGGGCGTGGGCTCCAAGCTCACAAACCGCCCCAGGCCTCCTGACCTTGGCTGGTGTTAGAGGCGGGCCTGAAGCCTGCCCAGCCTTTCACCAGGGGAGCCACTCTCACTTCTGCAGGGTTCTTTGCAGGATGGGGGAGGTTCCCCTCCCACGGGCACTGAAAGATGTCACTTGAGAACCAAGCCTGTGGCCAGGCCCGTGGCCAGGTCGGGTGTCATCAGTCACTTCCGCTTGGGCTCCTGGCCAGAACCTGTGTCCTGCGTCCCGTGGGCTCCCCCTCCACTTCAGCCCCCGGCAGAGTTCCAGGATGGGTATGACTGTCCCCTCAGTGCCCTCCTGTCCAGAACCCTTGACTTCATGAGCCGGCTGCACAGGGCCCTCCCACTCACCCAACGTGTGTGCCTCTGCACCACTGTCCCCTTGGCCTTGACCCCCTCCTCCTTCCTGACAACGCCTCTATGCTGAACTCCAGCTTCCGCTCACATCTCTGGGGAGCCATCCCAGAATTTCCAGCACCCTGATCCCAACACAGTTGCAACATACAAGTGCCACACAGCAGGGCCAGGTGGCCTGCATACCAAGTGCCTCTGAAAGCCAGGCCCACGTCTTGGTTGTGCAGACTAAGATCAGCACTGCCCGGCCTCTGGCAGTGGCTCGCGTGGGGCCTTGGGCAGCACCTGATCTCTCCCTCCCCGAGGTCCTGAGGCTCCTGTGACAACCACCCCCGAGGGGAGTCAAACCCGCCACTGCGATGCATGGGATGCAGAGCTTCCCCAGCAGGTGGTGAGACCCCAGTACTCAGCTGCTTTCCCTGGAGCACCACCCTCCCTCCCATCTGGCTGTACCTGCAATCTAAGTTCAGCCCATCAGACCCCTCTCCCAGGATTATGGGTCCTGGAACTGAGCTCAAAGTACCAGCGAGACCTCCAGGGTTGCTCTGATTCACCTTCTGTTCCTAGGTTGGTACAACTGCTCCTGTCACCCTGCCTCTAAATCCATTTTTTTTTGCTTGAGCTCCAGGTTCCTTACAAAGCCCCTGACACACCTCCTGACCAAAGATTCTGTGGGCCCCTCAGAACACAGTGGGTCCGAGGATCACCCCAAGTTCAGCTGGCTGCCCCCCGCCCTGGGCCAGCCCTCCTGCGGCGTGGATGTTTGCCCAGGTCCGTGTTCATTCCTGGAACTCACTTCACATGACAGCCTAGGCTGCCCACAGCCCTGCTAGGCAACTGCCTCAGTTCCTCGGGGTGGGGCCCATAGGGCATCTGGCCACCAGGTGTCACAGGCCCTGCTCCCTCATCCTGCCCGGTGGGCGCTGGGGCCCGGGTGGGGAAAGCGCGTGGGGACCAGAAACCACACTCATTCTCTTCCTGAAGTGCCGGGCGACACGCGGGTTTTAATGGCATCAACACCCAGGAGGTCACACGTCAGTTGTGGTGGCAACTTCTTCCAGGGGTGAGAGCTGCTGCCTCGCTGGGCTGTGACCCTAGTCTGCGCTGCAGCCTTCAGGACTCACCACCCGGACCGCCCATTGCCCGACCGCCAACCCCACAAAAGACACAATTGCACTGCTTGACTGATATACACACCCCAAGGTCCCAGCCCCCTAGCACACACCCGGGTCTGTCACACAGCTGCTGAGGGCTTTGGCGTCTGCTGGCTGGTGGTCCAGGGCCGGTCCTAGGGAATAGTGTTTATCGAATGTGACAAAGATTCTTTTACAAACGGGGGTCTGGAAGAGCTACTTCTGGTGCTAAGAGACTCTCGTCTCTATGGCTTCTCAGAGCTACCCAAGTTGGGCCCAGATAACGCTGTGTTGGTTTGTTTATTGGTCAGGAATGTGTAAGGCATTTTGGTAAGTTGAACAGTGACTTCTTTTTTCTGCAGGAAGCTCAGACAGAGGTTCCCTCCTTCGAGCTGCTGCTGCCGGCCTCCTGTGAACAGAGGGCAGGGGAGGGGGAGGCTGGGCCTAGGGGCCTCATCCCTACACCACCCTAACTACCTACCACCTTCCACCTTGAGAGGCCCCTGGGGCTGGAGGAGGCGCCCGAGGGCTCGGCGGGGGCGGGTGACAGGAGGAGAGGGGCCCGTGGGCAGCTTTCAGGCATCCCGGGCGCCCAGCCCTGCCCAACCCCCGAGGGGATGGCTGGCGGCACTCACTGGTCTGTCCAGCTGCTCCTGCAGCTTCTTCACCGTGTCTTTCTCCTTTGCCAGCTGCTCCTGGGTCGTCTTCAAAAGCTCCTGTAGTTTGGTGGCAGCGTGTCCCAGGTCACTGGTTAATTTCTTCTCTTTTTCTAGTCTCTCCTGTGGGTCAAAGGGTTGAAGGGATCAGCCTTCACGTGATGCACAGCAGGAAGGCCACCTGGCTGCGCCCGTGGGGCCGAGGGTGTGAGGACGCGGCCTCCGGGTCACAGGGCTGTGCTTCAGGGTCGGGCACTGGCTGCTGAGCACCTGCCCTGTGGCCAGGGTGACGGAGGAGCTCCGTTTCAGTTCCACTTGATTGAAATCGTCACACTGACTGGTGGCCTCCAGCTGTGACACTGGAGACTTAGGGATCCCCCCTCCGACCTCGCCAACCTCCAAATTAGGCTGGACGCTGCCCGAGGGGCCTCCGGGGGTGACAGCGGGTAGCCTTGTACCTTGAGCCGCATGGCCTCCTCAGCCTCTGAGGACCCGAGGGTGCTGGCACAGCGGAGCTTCTCCAACTCCCCCTGCAGCCGACTCGCCACGAGCTGAGCCTGGACGGAGCGGGGCGGCGGGTCAGGCCCCATGCGGACAGGAGGCGGGTGACGATGGTACAGCGAAACCCCCTCGGGCGGGACGCGGCTCGACCCCCAGACCCGCTGCCCTGACCCAGAGAAGCCCCGATGGCGCGGGGCAGCCTGACCTCCTCGAACTCGGCCGTGAGCTTCTGCCGCTGCGTCTGCTCGTCCTCCAGGATGGCTTCTGTCCGCTCCAGCTGCACCTTCAGCTGCGTGCAAACACCGCAAACATGCTCGGAACCTGGGGCGGACCCTCCTGGGCGCCCAGGGCTCCGGGCAGCCTGAGACCTGGGGCCAAATCTTCTGGCTGTGCCCCGGGCCCCCTCGACCCTGCCCTGCCTGGGACAGGCGAGCGGGGAGGCCTGTGTGCCTGAAGCCCCCCCCCCGGGGGAGGCAGGGCCCTCACCCCTGGGGATGGAAGCTGGTATAGCTGAGAAGGGACGCGGACACAGCCCTCGTGCTGAGACCCCAGGACAGAGAAGCCTAGGCCTGGCACAAGCCCTGGCGGCCTTCCCACCCCGGCGAGGCTCTGGGCGGCCGCCGCCCGGATCAGGTATCTGGAGGGCAAGGGCCCCACCAGTGATGCCCCAGCCCGCCGCCCCCCCCCCACCCCCCACTCTGGCGTCCTGAGAAGTCGGGCGTCTGGGCAGTGGGGCCGGGAGTTTAGCCGGAGCAGAGGCTGCTGTCCCTGCCCTCCAGATGGGTGGAGGGGCCCGCACGGCGGTCAGTGACGGACACCCGGGGACAGGCTCACCACCCTAACCTCGACGGGGTCCTGTTCTGCTGAGGGGGCCTCTGGGGGGGCAGCCAGGGACCCGGCTACGTCACCATCCTCTACGTGGCTCTTCATCTCACTCAACTGCTGCCTGACCTGGAACAGGGAGGGTGGGTTTGTGCCTGGCGTAGCTCGATGCACGCCCGCCCACAGGCCCCCAGGAGGACAGCAGGTGCTCTCAGCGGCCGAAGCCCACGGGGGACCTGCCCTGACAGCTGTGGCCTGTGTTGGCTCCCGTGCAGGTTCCCTGGGGCAGGAGAGCCAGCGCCACGAGCCCTCACCCGAGCCAAACCGCGGCCGAGGGGCCCGGGCTGACCCCACGCACATGCTCCATGGCAAGACCAGCAGCGCGGGGCACCCCCTGCCGGAAGCCAGGTGACCCCCAAAGGACACGGTACGCACGGGGCTACGGAATCTGAAGAGTGGCAGGCGGCCGGTGGGCTCGGCGCGGACACCACCGCCTGCCTCCCGCTGCCCTCCTGGATGTGGTCCCCGTCAGGGCCTTTTGTGGGGTCCCCGACGAGCTGACACTCTTACCTCATAAGGTCCCCTCACCCCTGAGCTCCACTGCTGGGGGGCCCTAAGCCCCAGACCACTGAGCCTCAAATCTGAAGGTGCAGCAGTGTCACCCACAAAGCTTGGGTGAAGGTTCCCAGCGGGGCTCTGGGGGGGCCCCTGACAGAGCCGCCCCAAGTGTGTGGGGCCTGACCCTCCAAGTCCTTTCCTCCTGCCAACAGCCCCAAAGGTCAACACCAGACCGCAGAGACCAGTGACGAGGAGAAACTCGGGGCCTGTCCTCTCCATGTGGCCCAGGCCCGGCTTGGACATGACTTTGGAGAGTGACCCTCAGACTCGGCACCTGCCCTCGCGGGCAGTGGTCCCCGGTCAGGCCCGAACGACCGGAGTGGGCACCCAGGGAGCCAGAGCGTGCGCCCAGCGAGGGGGCTGCTCGGTGGATGTTGCTTTGGGAACGCCAGCCCCCGGACCACACCTTGAGTCTCCTCGTAGAAAGCCAGACACGAACGTTTTTCACACACACACACACACACACACACCGCCCCCCGCCGGTGGCTCAGTGTTAACAGCCAACTCATGATCTAATAAAGACTGTGCAGATCACACGGACCGTGTCTGTGGCCTCACGCGCTGGTACTGGAACCGGAGGGGCCCCCCCCCCTCTATAAGGCCGGGCTGACCTGGCCAAGGAGCGGGGACCAGAGTCACACATCAAGGCTGAAAACCGGAAGAACCAGAGGCCCCTGCGTGGCTGGGAGCTCTGCGCGGCTGCGGACGAGTCACCTGGTACCGCCCAGTGTGGAGCAGGCCGCCCTGCACACCGCAGATCTGACTGACCTGACCTGACCTGAGCCACCGCTGGGTGAGGAAGGACCCTAGTCCCACAGAAGAAGGACCCTAGTCCCACAGAAGGCCACGGGGCAGAAGGACCCCCCCAGAGCGCCCAGAGCAGACCCGGAGCCCCGTGGTCCCGGCAGCCACAGGCCCAGTGTGCAGCGTGGAGCAAACGTGTGAAGGGCCGTCCTCACCGGGCCCAAGCACAGACCGGCACACGTCCCCTTTGACGGGACGCAGAAACACACACACCCGACCGCAGGGCACACGCCGGCCACACCAGTTCGCTCACCAGGGCAAGCTCGTCGCTTTGTTTCTGGGCTTCACTCTTGGCTGCATCCAGCTGAGACTGAGATTCTAATAAAAGCTGCCTCAACTTGGACAGAAAACAGACCCGGGTGGTGGGAGAAAAGGAGAGAGAGCCAGTTGCGGTGAGTCAGCACCTCACACCCAACCAAGCACATCCACATACGCCACCCGGAGAGCCTGCGGGGCGTGGGGGAGGGGTGGGCGCAGGCCCCCGGGAGCTTCTGCTCTTTTTTGAAGACGGAGGAAGGATCGTGTTCAGTACACGCTAGTCTCAGGCCTTCGCAAATGTTTATGGACTGTCTTTTGCAGAGCGAGGCCAGAAGTCAGAGATCGAACCAGGGTCGGGGGTGCCAGGCTTGTGCTCTCTGCTCCCCACATCAGAAAACACTGTCAGATTTAAATGCCTTCCCCGCAGGGATGGTGTCTCCACACCGGGTAGAGGGAGCCTCTCGCTGCCAGGCCGACCTGGCTGCTCCCTGCCCTGGCCGCGGGGCCCCTACCAGGCCCACCCGTGCCGGGACACTCACCCCCGCCACCTCCGTGGCGTAGTTCTGGCACTCGGCACTCGCGGCCGCCATGTGCTTCTCCAGCTCCGCCTCCAGATGCGACGTGTGCTCCCTCACCTGGACACGACACACATCAAGGGCCTCAAGCCGGCCGTGGGAGGGCACGGGCCACGGGGCAGGGCGATGGGGCCACCAGGCCCTGGGACAAGGGCTGAGACGGGCCCCTGTGGCCTGATGGCTACGAGCCAACTGAGGCCAGGCAGGGGGGTGCCCCCCAGGCCAAACACCTCCTGAAGAGGCACCCTGGGGCAGCACGTGTTCTCAGACCTCAGCAGCTTTTAGATTTACTTGCAAGGAGGGTGCGGAGTGCGGCAGGGCCACCTGGCAACCCTCCCATGGTTCATGAGGCCACGGCAGAAGCCATGGTGCGCTGGGGCCCAGCCACCCCAAGGTCATAACGGCTCATTAAGGACAGGCAGGGACGCGCGGTCGGGGAAGGAAAGCCGCTAGAGGAGCCTCTGTAGCAGGACGGCAGCCCTCTGGACAGCGCCCGCACGCACCTGATCGGCACTTTCAAGTTCCCCTTTCAGCTTCCCGACAGTCTCTTCGAGATGCTTCACTGTGACCCGCGACTACAAAGCAAGAAGGGGGAGGGCCGTCAAGCACGAGCCAGGGTATAAGCAGCAGCCTCTTCCTGGGGGTGGGGCTGGGGGGTCTCCTTGAGACCAGGACTCAGCTGTCGGTCATTCCACAGTGACACTGTATGTGGCATCACCAAAACCCAGCAAACCTGACTCCCAAGTGACCCAGATGACCCCGTGGGCGTTCCCCCTGGATTGTATGGCATTCTGAGGGAGTGAAGTTTGGGCTCCGAGGGAAGGTGGGCCCTGGGGAGATGGGGCTGCCCCGTACCTTCTGGAGCTCCTCCTCCGCGGCGCTCACCCGGGCCTTCCACACCTGCTCCTCCTCCTCCACGCTCTTCTGCAGGGCTTTGAGCATGGCCTCCTGCGGGGACGGCACTAAGCAGGGCCTGGAGGCCCCCCACCGCCATGCACACCCCCCCGTGGCTCCTGCCAACCCCCTGCAACCACCCGGCTTGGATCCCAGTGCGGCCGGCAGAGCGGGAGGAGGGGGTACAGTTCTGGAGGGGGGCCCCCGGCCGGTGTGCGAACAAGGTTGTCAGGACTCTCGTCTCCGGTGGGTTTGCACCAGGTGGGCCTCAGCAGCCCAGGACGGGGGGCCCAGGAAGGGGAACCCAGGACCGGCCATCGCAGAGGGAGGCTGAGCGAGCGTGGCCCCTGGAGTCGCAGGAAAGCGGATTCAAGCCGAACACTGCCCTATCCCTTCCCAGACTGTGCCCCAGACCTTCAACCTGAGCTCACCCCCTTCACCATTCAGCCAAAGAAACTGGGCCCAGAGAGGGGCAATGACTCGCCCAAGGTCACAGAGCCCAGGCCTCACCGTCTCGGCCAGGATGCTGCGGTACTGATCGCACTCGGCCTGAAGGCTGCTCTGCGTCTCCTCCGCCTCCCTCAGCTTGGCAGCCAGGTCCTGAGGGCGGAGGGCAGGACAGGGGCCTGCTGAGCCAAAACCCGATGGCCGGCTCCAAGCACCCTCCATCCTGCGGACAGGGCAGGGCGCGAGCGACCGCAGCCGCGCTCACCGAGGACTCCGTGTTCGCTGGTGGCTGCTTCAGCAGCTCTGGGCCTTTCTCTTTGAGCTCCTGCAGCCACTTGGCGTAATCCTGCGACAAAAATGTTCAAGGTCGGGTGGGACGTGCCCCCCACCCCAGGGGTCCCCAGGGAGCTGCCTCCCCTCCTACCTGGTGGGTGGGGGCAGAGAGGCCCGGGAGCAGGGCCAGCAGGGCCTCCCTGGTCTGGGCCTCCGTCAGGCTGAGCTGCTTCTCGGACTCCTCCTGGGGGCGGGGCGGGTGGGGCGTGAGGGTGGTCAGCCACGGAGCTTAGGGTAGCCCCGGGGGGGGGCGGGGGTTTCACCCCAGGAACACGTCCTCAGCCCTTTAGGGGAGGGACAAGGATCAGAGGAGACCAATGGTGGCTCCGTGGGGCCGGCTGGGCGGGGGTGTGTCTAACCTTAGCAGTCAAGTTCCAGCCACCCCACCCCAGGCCTGGCCAACTTTAGACAAACTCAGCTCTAAGGAAGCGGGATGGCAGCACCCCCTACGGGACGTGCAGGTTCGCGGACACCTCCCAGCAGACACTCAGGCTCAGGTCTTTCTGAGCGTGTGCATATGGGGGGCGGGGAGCTCAGAGAAGAGGTGCGGCCACCAGGGTCAGGAGCTCCTGCAACCCTGGGGGTGGGAGGATCAGGGCTCCCACGTGCTGAGGGGATGAGGCAGGTCGGGGTCTCAGCCCTCCAAAAGCTCCTGGGCCCCCTAATGCAGCCGCGCTGGCCAGAGCCCCCTCCATCCTCCCTGATGCTCCCACTCCACGCGAGAAAAAGGAGCCCAAGAAAGAGGGAAAGAGCCATAAGCAAAGCCGAGAAGGACAGCACTGTCCCTGGGGACATAACCCCTCCCCAACACCCTGGGGGCAGGGGGGCGGTGCAGGAGATTTCTGGCTGAAAGTCCCACCTGGTCACTGTCCCCAGCAGGCTGAGGCTGCTGCCTGCCCCTCAGGGCCCGAGACCTGGAGCTGTACTAGGAGCTCCTGGACTAGGGCCAGGAGTGAGGCTCTGTGTGTGATTTGGGGGCGGGGGGGATGGATGGCCGGCAGATGGACGCCCAGCCTGACCACAGCACCACGTGCCTAGACGTGAGTCTCAGAAGCCGACCCTTCTCGCTCCCCCACTGATTCGTGGCCTGCTGTGGGCCCCCGACCTCGTGACCCCCAGTCAGGTGCCCCGGTCATGGGAGTCCAAGCAAGGGCCGAGGACCCAGAGGCCAGCTCCCTGTCTTTTATCTGGCTGTGTGACCACGAACAAGTTAGGTGACACCTCTGGTCACAGCTTCTGCATTTGCCACAGAAAGGCCAGACAGGTGCCCAGGTCACTTCTGGGGAGTCTAAGCGTAGCTCCACACGGCTCCCCAGCTCCGCCTCTCGGAGGCCTCATCTGACACACCCTCAGGCTTCCTGGGAGGCTTGTGAAAGTTGCTGCAAAGCTCATGGTAACAGGACAGACATTAACTCTGCATTGGGGGCGGGGAGGGGGGCTGGGAGGGCAGGCCTGGCCAAAGCGGGTGGTGAGGCCCCGCCTGCTCCTGCTGCAGCTGCAGACCACGTCCCGGCCAGGGCCCCGGACACTGACCCACCCGTGCTCCCCTGACCTCGGCCTGAGTGCTTGCTACTAAAGACTGTCCTTCCCCCAAAGCTCAATCACGGAGCCCCTGGGCCAGGACCGCAGGGGGCCTGAGAAAGCAGACAAAAATCAGGGGAGAAGAATAACACGAGCGAAGTCCATGCACAGAACCATCTCGGGGCCCCCATGGCCTCTGAGGGCAAAAGGCCCAGCTGAGAAGCAGGAGACAAGGGCTCACCGCTCCCCGCATCTCGGGGAGAAATGCGCAGCAGGAGGGCAGGAGGGCGGGCAGGAATATGCAGCGGCCGGGCCCTGGGTGGACTTCTGAGACGCCCTGAGGCTGGGGCTGCCCTGCACGCAGTCTGTGGGGTCTGCTGAGCTGCTAGACCGAGGCGAGCCCGAGGCCGACGCTGACCTTGGCCTGGGTCAGGGACCGCAGCTTCTCCTCGCAGCCCCTCTCGGCCGAGGCCAGAGCCTCCATCGCCTTCCAGTTCTTCTCTCGGAGGTCCTGGGAGGAGAGGGGAGACGGTCAACAGCCAGGTTGGTCTCCGCCGGGCGGGCGAGCCCTCTCCGACCCATCTCTGGACCTCACAGGCCACCCCGGGCAGCGCTGGCGCCTGTCAGGGAGACTCGTCTGCGGGGGGCGGGGATCTGCCGGCTCTTCAGTGGCAAGAGGGTCCGCCACCACACAGCCGGCTCTGGCCCAGCCAGGCCCAGGGAGGCACGGCGTGTGTGTGCGTGTGTGTGGGGGGGGGGGTTGGGGGGGGTCCGGGGGGACAGCCCGGGTTGGGGGGACGCAGCCGAGGCTCCCATGCGCCCACCGCAGAGGAGGCGCCCTACAGCCCCCTCCTCATGCCAGGTGACCACATGACCAAGCTGACCCAGTGGGAGTCAGGACCCCCGAGCCCACCACGGGGAGCAGCCGGAAGGGACAGGGAGAGGCCCCTCGACACTCACATTGTTCTTCACTTTCTGCTGCTCAACTGCCTCCTTGAGCTCCGTGGCCTCCTTCTCCAGACACCACACCTGCGACTCCAGCTCCATGAGGCTGAGGGGGGATGGCGGCGTCACTGTCGGGCTCCAAGGGCCCGCGGCCCCTGTAGGTCCTGTCTCGGGGCCCCTTCCTCTGCTCCGGAACACCCGTGGGGCCTGGGGCTGCGGTCAGTCCCCTCCCCAAGCCTGGCACTGGCTTCAGGGGAGCCCCAGCAGCCACCGTGGCCCCTCCTCTGAGGGCTGGGGGCCCAGAGGCCAGCAGAGTCCCACTTGGTGACAGTGGCTGCGGGGACGGCAGCGGTCAGGGCTGCCACAATGGCCAGCGCGGGGACGCGCCCTGGAGCGTCAGGTTTTCAGATGCTCTTTCTTCTGGTGAACTGAGCCTGGCCCCACTCTGTCCCGCAGCACGCGTCGGCTGGCCCTTTCCTGCGGCCACAGCTGCCCTCGAGACTGGGCTGGGCCTCCTCGGAGGACGCTGGGGCCGGAGGCTCGGGTGGCACCGTGGCCTGCACACCCATCAAGTGCATCCCTGCTCTCAGCGCTGGGACCGTCCTGCGTCCAAAACCTAACTCTGCTGAGACCCGAAGGCTCCCCCTCAGTCCTGCGCCCGGGCTCCAGGGAATCAGCCCGAGACGACCCCGGATGTGTGCGGCTGGCAGGCCGGGGGGGCCATCGTTTCACACTTCTCTCCGGACTCTAGGCCCTGCGGCTCCGTCCACCCCATCACCCGGAAAGCAAGGGGTGGACTCTCTAGAACTGCTCTGGCTGTTCTGAGGAAGACGCTTCAAATGGACACTTAATACGTCACCTTCTACGTTAAGATTTAGGACAGGGAAGCCCCGGGGTCGCATAAAAGCTGACATCCAGAAGCCGCCAACGCCGACTTGAAGCAGCACAAGCAGGGCCCCTCTGGGAGCAGGAGGAAACCCGTCTGAGGACGCCCCCGGGGGGGGACACGTTCGTATTTCTCCCCGTGGGCCGGCAGTACACCACACTAAGGAGGAGCACGAGGACCAACCAACCTCAGCGAGGCCGTGCGCGCTGCCCGCCCTGACGCCCCCAGCACCATCTCACTGTCATTCTAAGTACCGTTTGCACGTGGCCTTGAAGACGGCTGTCGACTTCTTGGATGTTGGTTTCAGGCCACAGAACCTGACCCCACCCTCAAAGCTCCACTGGGACCCCTCGCAGCTTCTCCTCAAGCCGCCGGCATTCTGCACCAGCTGGCCCCCCGCACACCCCTGCAAGAGCATCCCCAAAGGCACGAGGCCCCGAGGAAGAAGGCACAGCAGGCTGGTGGCAAGGACATGCTGACAGTCACCCCCTTGGTAGCTACTGCCCGAGTTCCAGAACATCTGGGGCCGGATCACTCATCTCCACCCAAGAACACGATGGCCTGGCCTAGACACAACTTCCAGATAAACAGTCTGAGAAGGAAATTTTAAAAAACCCTAATTCTGCCAAACATCTACATGATGCAAAAAGCTAGAATCAACCCTGCTTGCAACATGACTTAGGTAACTAGTAATTAGCTGTGCAGTCCAAGAATCTGATCTTAAAATACAAGAAGCAAAACGCTAAACAAACACAACCTCTCTACCCCGGTAAGTACCATGAGAAATAAAGTTTGCCCAAGCTTTCTGGAAAGGTGCACGGAGAGGGTTTGCTTGAGGCTCCAGCAAAGTGTTTTGGGGCCTCTGTGAGGCCGGCTTCCTTCCCCAGCCCCCAAACCCGAGCCCAAGGCCACGGAACATGGGCCGTGGCCTGGGGAGGCTCTGGGGAGGGGACTCACTGGCTGCAGCAGCCGGAACAAGGGAGGTTGGTCAGTGGACAACCCGGGACATGACCGACCACCTGCACGCTTCACCCCACGTGGCTGCCCTGGGGACCCCCAGCCACGGCAGCCAGGACCAACCCCCGAGCTCATGGGCATCTGCTGAGGGACGCACACCCGGAGCCAACGGTCCTAGGACTTCCACCCCCTGGCTTGAGGAGCCCACCAGGTCTTAGCAACAGCAAACACACAGTCCGAGCAGGCCTGGGGCTGGGCCACTGAAGTTACCCGGCATCAACCCAGCGACCTGGTCAGCTGTGAACCACACCGCATCCCAGATCTGTGCAAAAGCCCGGGCAGCCTCCCAGGTTCTCCACTCTGGGCAGGTAACCACTTTCCCGTTTGGGTTACGACTTCAGCCCCTAAATTCCCTCGCCCTGTGGACGTGGAGAGAACACCCTGACCAGCCGGTCCTTCCCAGGGAGAGAAGGATGGATGGATGCATGGATGGACGGATGGACAGCAAGAGGCCCATCCCCCTGCCGAGGCGCAGCCACTCTCCCCACAGCCTCGCTCCTCGAGGCAGGAGCTCCCTGCAATGTGCCCTCTTCCCTGCCCAGCCCGTCCTGGTCCTCGAGGTCGCTGGAGGAATGGGGAAAGGCAGGGCCTCTCAGAGGGCTCCTCCCTGGGACCCCCGCACCCAGGCCACAGCCCCTGCCTCCTCTTACCGGGCCTGCTGCTGGTCGGCCTCCTCTCGGCTGGCCTGGAACGAGAGACAGAGCCCTGCAGTCACGAGACCACCTGGCACGACAAGTCATCAGGGCAGGGCCCCTATGGGGTGGGTGGGGACGCTCCCGGGAGGAAGTGCAGCTGACCTGGGCGTCCCGGGCCTGGCTCGCCTCCAGCAGGGCCTCTATGGAGCAGATCCTCTCCGTGAGCTGTGAGTTCTGCGCCCTGGCCTCGTCCAGCTGCCCGTGGACGCTGCTCAGCTCCTCACACTTGTTCCTCACCTCAGCCTCGGAGGACTGCAGCTTGCCGTGCAGCTCTGCGGGGAGGGAGGCCAGCGGGTTGTGGGGTACGGCGAAGGCCGGCATGGACGCCCCAGGCTGCCCAGGGCACGCCCGCGGGCTTCCAGGCACTCCCCTGACCCCTGGGTGTCCCGTTAGCTGGTGGAGAAAGTCACAGCCTGGCTTCCTTCTCAAGGACTCACTAGGGCAGAACAGAATGCCCCCGGATCACTCAGGAAAAGATGGAAATCTGAATGGGCTCCTGTTGCAGTTTCTAAAACCCTGCTCTCTGGGAGATGGGCTCACGTCGCTGAGACCAGGGGCAGGGGGGCGCCTCAGCGTGTCCTCCCTTGGTGACCTCTGCTAAGCCCCACCACGGCTCTGAAAGTCCTCCACGTGTGTCTGACTCCGAACAGCGGCCCGGCCCTGGTCTCCTCCCCGAGCCTGGGCTCAGCCGCCGGCCACATCCACACACAGCTCTGCTCAGGCCTCCTGGTCCCCTCTCCGTGGCTGTTCTGCTTTCCTGTGCCCCCACCTCTCACTCATCTACCAGGCCTGTGGATCCAATGTCCACTGCCTGCCGAATCCACCAGCGCCTCTGTGGCTGCCTGGGCCCAGCCCAGGTGCCTCTGGTCCGATGACTGCAAGGCCCCATCCCTGGTCCCCACCTGGAGCCAGAGCATCCGGAAGTGCAGATGGGATCCCGCCAGCCCCGCCCACGCTCCCAGCCCCCTCATCACTCCACACGGCCCCTGAACTCTTCAAAGGAGGGTCACCCGGCCCTGCCCGTCTACCCCACACTAGCCACTGCCTTCTTCTCCAGTCTCGCTTGCTGACCTGCGTCTGTTTCTTATACAGGCCAAGTTCAAGTTCACTCCCATTCTCAGGGGCCCCTTCCTGGTTTCTGTGAGGCTGGCCTCTTCCCATTATCCAGACCTTGGGCTTAAACATCCCTTTCTCCCCAGAGAGGCCTCCCCTGACCACTCAAAGCCACACCCGGCCCATCACAGCAGGGGTCAGCAAACTAGGCCCTTGGGCCAACCCAGCCCACCACCTGTTCTTGAAAATAAAGTTTTATTGGCACACAGCCAGGCCTGTCTGTCTAGGGTGGCTTTTGCACTGTGGCAGCAGAGCTGAGCAGTTGTGACAAACACCATTTGGCCTATAAAGCCGAAAGTATTTACTGCCTGGCCCTTCACAGACACAGCTTGCCGTTTCTAGGACCTGCTCTAGGTCTCGCTGCCTACTTGAGGCCTGTCAACATGGATCCATCTACTGTGCCTGTCTCTCCTGCCGGAACACGGCCCCAAGCCTGCTGCTTCACTCCCGGCCAAGCCCCGGGCGCCCACAGGAGTGCTCAGCCCCCAGCAGGGGCTCCAGAAGTACTGGGGAGCTCTCACCGGCACGGTCTGCCCTGCTTCTCCAAGGGCCCTTGGTGCCCTGGGTTTCGTCACCACCTCCCGTTTGAGAAGGTGACTTGTGAGCACAGGGGGACCATAAAGCCACCTTCCAAATCTGGCCTCCAGGCCTGACTGGGTTGGAAGAGAAGGCCAGCAGCAGCCCCAGGAGCACCACGGCTCCACGTGGGCCCCACAGCAAGTGAGGCCGAAGTGGCAGCATCTTCCACCTCGAGCCCACTCCCATATCCCGCCCCACCCCCATATCCCGCCCCACGGGCCCCGCCCCCACGGCCAGCCCTCCGGAGCCCAGGCCCGACCCCGAGCAACCCCGGTGCGTCCCCTGACAGGTGGGGAGTCAGGGGTCCCGGCTGCCCGCGCCCCCCGCACGGAGCCGGCCCCCACGCCGCCCTCACCGGCCATCTGCTGCTGCTGTTCCCGGGCCTTCTCGGCATCCGCCCGGAGGCTGGCGTGGCTGGTCTGCGAGCGGCACAGCTCCCGGCTGACCTCATCCAGGCGCTTCTGCAGGGCCTCCTCGCTCTCCTTGTGAGACGCCTGGGGGCCGGCAGAGGGAGGAGGGCCGGGAGGACGCGGCAGGAGGTGGGCCCTCAGCCGGCTCTGCCGTCTAGAGCTCCTCACACCCTGCCATCCTGTGCCGATGACTTATATAAGCCTCCTGGATTTCCAGGTCAGTTCACCTGCTAGAAGACGCCACCCTGGCCCCTGAAGAGCAGGCTCCCGGGGAAGAGGCCTCAGGTGAAGGCAGGACAGTCCCAAAAAGGCAAAGCCCCATTTTCACCTGAGTGTGGCACAGGGAGAGGCTTCCTACGAGCTAAACGTCCGGCCTGAGCTGGAGATTTCCCGAGGGGGCCTGGTAAAGGTCATGGTTGTTAACCAGTTCTGGGCAAGGCATCTGTGTGTGTCAGCGTGGTTAATCCCCAGCCACCCCGAGACACAGGTACCACCACCACACCCACATTACAGGTGGGGAAACTGAAGCTCTGAAATCCGGGGCCTCACTGTCAATACCACGGGGACTCTGGGACCTCAGAGGGAGGAGATGCTCACGGCCTGGGGCTTCCTGGCTACAGTGATGGTGACAACCCGGGCGCCAGAGCGAAGGCTCCAGCCCCGGAAGCACCAGGGCCACCCGACAGCCTTCGGAGCATAACCACCAGGCCGTCCCCAGGGGCTCTGATCTCACCGCTCAGGGTGGACCTACTTTACACCAAATTATCCATCTCAACTCCAATCCAAACTTTATCTGTGCCTGTTCTTAGGCACACACACGTCAGTCTTACAATTTCGTGTCTGTCGTTCTAGTCCCTTCCATAAAACAGCCCCACTGCCCCACGTGCTACAGCCCAGAGCTTCAGTGACTGAGCAGAAACAGGTGCAAAGCTGTGTGGGTCTCCAGGGTTTCCTTGTCCTCCAGAGAAGTTACACGCACAGAGGTATGACAACTGCCCCACGCCTGGTCACCCTGCCCCGAAACAGGCCAGCTGGGGGACGCAGCACTCGTCGGGCCAATGAGCAGGGAGGCCCCGAGACTGAGGGGCCCCACTGGTTGCTGCCCAGCCCCTATGGGGCAGGGAGGGGACAGTCTTCCTCCCTCTGGACAACAGGTGTCCCCCTGGGAAAACACGAGCTTCCGGGCCACATCCAGAGGCTGAGAAGAAAGAACACCCACCGGGCCTTGAAGCCAGAGGCTGCGCCTGCCGGCCTGGCTGCGGCCAGAGCTGTGACACCACAGGTGTGGCAAGTGTGGGACGGTGACTGCTCTGGGACTGCTCTGGGGCTCAAACCCTGGCTCTGGGTGAACTGGCGGAGTTGCTTAACTTTGTGCCTCCAATTTCCTTCTGGGTAAATTACAAATAATAACAGTATCTACCCCATAAGGTTACAATGAGAATTAGCTGAGTTAAGCTTATAAACGTTCAGAACAACGCTTAGCACACAGAAAGCACCCACTTGATGCTGACCAGGTATCACTACTAACAAGGCCAAGGTCGAGGGTTCCAGCCCCAGCCCTGCCTGGGTCCACTGCGGTCACAGTCACAGCTGAGAAGGGAGGACCCAGGGTGGCCGTGCGTAGAGCTTGGCGGGCAGGATGCACGGGCACCGAGGCGGCTGCCACCCCAACTCACCTGCAGCTGCAGGACCTGCTTCTCGAAGGCAGCTGCCTTGGCCTCCAGGGCCTTCCGCTGCAGCTCCTCCTGCCGTGCGGCCTCCGACTTCTCCACCAGCTCCTTGCTGACCTTGCCCAGCTCCTGCCGGAGCTTGGCCAGCTCTGCATTCTGCCTGCAAGACAGTCAGGAGCCCCCGCATGACGGACAGAAGAGGGCTCAAGTCAGCTCTCGCCAGCCCCGAGAGCCGCCCGGGGAGATGGGACCGGAGGTCTGAGCCCTTCCTCCGGAGCACCTGCTCTTTCTTAAGTAGCTGCCCAAGTCTTGGAGCCCCTCTGAGGCCCTCTATATAGTCAGCCACGTGGGTGTGATGTGTTTTGTTGAAGATGCTGTTTTACAAGCACGGTGGAGGGACCAGCAAAAGCCAAGGGCAAAATGTGCACTAAAGCAGCCCACGGAGCCCCTGACAGAAGTGGCTGATTCCTCATGGCTGATCTGGGCCCAAATGAGCCCTGGGATGCTGCCTGCAGGGCCGGGGCCAGCGGCCCGCTCAAGTCCACATGCTGGATTCACCGGCCAACTGGACCGCAGCCAGGCAGGGAAAGAGGCTGCAGCATTTTACATGAGACCCCTCAACGCTGCACAAGAGCAGGGTCTCAGGGCCGGCGAGGAGGTTCAGGAGTGATGGAAGGAGATACGACTGACAGGACAAGGGGCAGCTCCGGACCCGCCTTTCCCAGCACGAGGAGGTCGTCAGCGTGCAGCCCCCTTCACAGCACAAAAGACACCTCTTCATGGCAGGACCGACCGTCTGGCCAAGGGACAGTACCAGACCAGGCGAAGGCGACACAGGAGACGGTCCACAACGCTGGGAGGCAGGAAACCCGGCCAAGACCAGCTCTGCCCTGCTGCCTGGGGAGGGGAGGCCGCCCCAAAGCCCTCTGCCGGGCCCTCAGCGCACGCTTTCCAGGGCCAAGATTCAAGACTGGGGAGCCCACGCGAGGCTGCACTCCGGTACCAGGGATGCGGATGGGGGTGGGAGGCCAGCTGGGGGGCCCCTTGGGACCGACATGAAACTCTGGGAGGGACGCAGGGACACCCGTCCCACAGGGCAGAGTGTCCGCAAGCTGATGGAGTCAGCAGCCGCAACTCAGGGCCAGGCTTTAGAGCTGTCTCCAGGATGGAGCCAGTAGTGGACCCTACATGAGAAGAAAGCCAGTGTCCCTCTGTCCCCACGGTCACCTTCTGCCGTGGCTGCTGAGGAAACCGCAGCCCCAAACCATCAACCTGCCAGCAGGTCAGGACGGAGATGAAGACAGGGACCCCTGAGAGAAGGGATCAGCGAGGAGGGTGGCCGTCAACCTCACTCTGAGTCAGCAGGGCCGCCAGGAAAAGCAGCCTTGTGAGTACAGGCTTTGCTCCCGGTGCCGCTCGTGGGCGACACTCTTCCCACCTGCCCTCCCGCTACGGACGCCTGCGCTCTCTGCTCCCGTCAGCCTCCTCTGGGCGAGAGGGGATGCTCTGGGGATAACAAGCACCCCAGAAATCCCTACAGGACACCCCGGACGAGAGAAGGCAAAGAAACGGGAACCAAGAGAAAATGCAGTGGGGCTTCCTCCTGGCCAGCCTGCTGGGACGGTGATGCTCAAACCAGGGACACAGAAGACAGTGTCCCTAACAGGGTGAGGCTGAGCCCTGCTCCCTGCAGAGTGGCCTCTGCCGGCTCACGGAGACCTCCCGGCTTCAGCTCCTGAGCGGCAGACGTCCCCTCCTGCACAGGAGACCCGACCAGGGGGATCAGGGCACTCAGGCCCACGGCAGGGCCCACACCACACCAGACCCTCATCTTGGATGGTCAGCCTGGCTCTGATACTCTGGGCCAGAAGCAGGGACACTGTGAAAACAGACATGAAAAAGTATCTGCTCTCCCAGCAAAGCCAGGACCTGAGGGGATCTGGTGACACGGACGCTGGGCACGGGCTGGAGCTCACTCGCCCTCCCAGGGCCTGACCACACGAGAGGTTGCCGGCCACGTGTTGAAGGCTCAGAGGGACCCTGCCCACTCCGGGCCCTCGGGGAGGTGCCAGGGTCCGGCCAGGGGCGCAGGGCTTACTTGCTCTCCACCTGGCTCGTGGCCTGGTTCAAGGCATCCCTCAGGATGGAGTTCTCCTGCTGCAGGCGGGCCAGCTGCGTGTTGGGGCCATTCTCCAGCTGCTCCTGGAGTGTCCGGATCTGAAAGGTCATCCAAGGGGCATCAGAGGCCGCTCGGCCTGACAAAGATAGCCACCTCGGAGCAAGGTCGGCAAGATCCCAGCCCGCAGACAAAAGCCCGGTGGGCTCCGCCTTCTCCACCCGAGGTGGAGAGGCCCCCTCAGAACAGGGGCCGGAAAAGTGCAGAGCCGAGCACTCAGCCCAAAGCCCCAGATGGTGCCGGTGCGCTCTGCCCCGACCAAGGCTCTGAGATCCAGCAAAGGGCCACAAGCCACAGCCTACGGTTACCCCGAAGATGCCTGTTCCCTGCCCTCTGACCTCCCGGGGCGCGGCCCGCTGGGAGCGGAGTGCAGGGCTCTGACTGTGCAGGCCAGGGCTGGCCCGGCCCTCCGCTGGGGCTGTGCTATTTTTCGGACCTCTTGTTTTACGGTGTTCTGCCAACCTCGAGTGGAGGAGGTGGAGCCGGCATGACTCCAGGGTCATGGAGAGGCTGCGAACTTGACCCATGGGCCCCCAGGGAAAAGGATGCAGTGCTGACCACTTGGGACCAGAGTGCTTTCAGAAAATGCTCTTTAAAATGTACATACATCTTCCTGGTCATTAACGTTAAACACACACACCATCTGGCCAGGTAAGACAACCTTCCCCCAAACAAACCCGATGGTGAGGACCCCCTCCGCAGGCATCCGTGCCCGCCCTGCTACTCACCTTGCCCTGCAGCTGCTGCACCTCCTGCACATGTTCCCGGTAGCTGGCCTGCATGCGCGCCTGCACGGCCGTGATCTCCTGCTCCCGGGCCACCAGCTGCTTTTTCACTTTGGCCTCCCCGGCTGCTGCCTTGGCCTTTTCCGCTGCCAGCTCCTGGGAGAAAGCAGAGGGCAGAGAGGCGGGTGGGGGCAGCTTATCAGATGAAACCAAGACCATCATGACCCGGCGCATGACCTGGGGCCAGGAGAAGCCTGACAGCAGAGCCACAAGACCCCCGTCCTGAGCTCTCGGACAGACCCGAGCAGCCGCAGCAGAGAACGAGCAGGGGATGACGAGGGACCCCCGGAATCCCTGCCGGCCTGACTGGTGGAGGGCTGGCCATCAGGCCTTGACCACAGTGGGCGCAGTGGATACAGGAAGGAGCTGGGGAACATGGCATCCTGTCCCCGGGCTCTCCAGGGGCACTGGCTGAACCCTGCTGGGATTACAACACCCTGGTTTGGGTCAGTCCCCGACAGCCAGGCCCCGGAATGCCTCTTCTACTTGAGTATCTCTGTCAGGACCGACAAGGCAGCAAGCCTTGACGGCCGAGGGGTCAGCCCACTCCTGGAGGGCCTAGGTCCCCGTGGACAGCCGCTCGGTCCACCACCCTATCCCTGGAATGTCTGCTCTGGTCAGTGCCAGATGCCCACAGTGAACACGGGACGCGGGGACCTGGGGACCCAGAGCCTCAGGCAGGGGCGGAGTGCAGGGTGGGAAAGGCTGGCCGAAGGACGGGGTCTCCATCATCACAGAAGGAATGGCAGTGGACGGAAACCATGGGGGAGCAGGAAGTGATAGTGTGAGGAGGGGTCTGTGCACCGGCCCCCGGGTGGGGGTGCTCTCTGTCGAGGGGGCCTCTAGCCAGACTGGGGCACAAGTCCCATGAGATTCAAGGCCCCCCCCCCCCCCGTCCTGGGCAGTGGACCAGAGAAGCGGGAAAGCCTCCTCTTCTCCAGGCCGGGATGCCAGGGAGGTCCATCCCAAAGGGCCAGAGGGTCCCTCCCGTCTGAGATGGGGCAGAACCGGAGGCCAGGGAAGGGCTGGGCTGAGCGGGTGGCCGCTGGGTGCCCGGGCAGCCCTGCATGCCTGGCGTTCCCTGGGACCATCCGGGACCCCTGGCCCCGCTCTTCAAAGACAATCCTCTTCCTGGCTGTGCCCCGGGTGAGGGCCCACAGGGGCAGAGGCCACTCTGGGACACGCATGTGTCTCATTCC
Organism: Balaenoptera acutorostrata; assembly: GCF_949987535.1. NCBI lineage: Eukaryota > Metazoa > Chordata > Mammalia > Artiodactyla > Balaenopteridae > Balaenoptera > Balaenoptera acutorostrata. The sequence goes on from NC_080078.1 coordinate 40,597,491, forward strand.
TTCAATCCTCTCAGTAAGGCGAAGCTCCCCATCTCTGGTTTGAAGCTGAGCTCACAGAGCCTCGGGGAGGACACGCTTTCGAAGGCCGAGAGCAGCCCTAAGCGACAGGATGGGCAGGAACCTGGGGCCCTGTGAGCCCACGAGGGTCCCAGAAGGCATGGTATGCGAGGCACCCCTCCTCTGGCTGAGCTGGCCGCTCGGCGGGGACGCAGGGCTCCGGCAGGCGTCCTCTGACCCGTGCCTGCCACCCCACCCCAAGCGGAACGGAGGCCCCCAAGTACACGGTCCAGCCCCTGATGAAGAAACAAGCACAGAGACGCCCTCACGGCCACACAGAGGTGGCCCTCCGCCCACCATGCCGGACGCCCAGAGGCTGAGCGTAGGTCTGGGGACGGCCTTCCCCACCCTGAGCAGGCCTCGGGCAGTTCTGGGCATCCACCCGGCTCAGGGCGTAAAGGTCCCAGTCTCCTGGGACAGGGTCCCAAGGCCACCAGGATTCAATGGGACTTCCCTTCCTTTTGCCCCTGGGACTTTTTAAAGGCAAAGAAAGGCCAGATTTTCCTCGGGGGCATTTGTTTCATCCTGCACGGCTTCTCTTTCTTCTAGGAGCTCAGAATCCCAGGACTCCTCCTATCTGTCAAATTCTTAGTTCAGTTGCAATGGTCGGACTTATTTTCTTGAAAGGCACGCCCGCTGGTGGGGGCCGGAGCCCCGTTTCCTCTGACTGAGCTGGGAGGCACCGTCACGACACCACCCGCCCAGAAACTCGCTCTGCTCCCCAGGCCAAGCGGGCCCTGCACCGTGAATCTCCCGAGGCGGCTGAGGTGTGGACTGGAGCACCCCTGCCCTGAGGGTCTCCTTGTCCACCGAGGATTCGGAGCCCAGCCTCTCGGGCCCGAGTGAGGACAGGATGGGGTCCAGCCCAGAGTGTCACCTCGGGACAGAGGCCCTGGTGCCCAAGCAGATGACAGCTGGAGAGACGGTTTTCCAGAAGGACGGCTCCGGAGCCACATGTGGTTCCTCAAATCCCTGAACACGCCCCCGAAGATGCTCAGAAACCAGGACGGAGGTCTCAGGACGCCCGAGCCCGTGAACTGGTGCCCGGAATGGTCTTTGAACCCAACTCTGTTGACTTCACTCACTTGCAAGGCGCCCACTTGATCTGGCAGACGGTCCACACGGCCTCTGTGTCCTTTAGCCACAGACCACGAGAAAAGGAATTCACCAAAACCCTCTTTTGCAACCATATAAACTTCTCTACGAGGACAAAGAAATCGTGACAGGAACTAAACATGAAACGTGGATCCTATCCACCCCCCAGCTCCTGGGAAGATCAAGTTAATCGGAACTTCTACATTCTCAGAAGTTTCTCATATAACTTTACTCAACGGTGCTGGGCTGGGAGACGTGGCGCAGCAGTGGAATCCCCTCCGCTCTGCTTCAAACTCTCAACAGAGAAATGCAGGGACTCAGCATCCATGGACTCCAGGGCACAGAAGGACAGATGGCGATGCCTGGGCCTCAGCGGCCCCTGCCAGGCAAGGTGACCTCTGAGCTGAGACAGGAAAATGGGGGCCCCGCCCTGGAGGGCTTCCTGAAGGAGGGGGCTCTTTCCAGTGAGCCAAGCGGTGAAGGGCGCTCAAGGCTAATGCAGGAGCACGAGAGGCCCTGGGGAGGCAGTGAGGAGCAGGTGTGTCGGGGCGCAGACTCGGGTCTGAAGATTGGGAGCCACCTGCACGTGAAAAGGCAGCCCTCCCAGGACCGCGTAAGCGCTGAGAGCCCGGGAAGACCCCCTGCAGCTCAGGGAGGAGGATGCCGTTGGGGAGGCAGGGCCCCAGCTGGACGCACCGGGTGGGCCCCAGCTGGACGCACCGTCGGACGTCTCGCCTCAGAGCCAAGGCCTGGAGCCCCAGGGGCTGCGCCTGTGTCTCACGGCAGGGAGACTGTGCCTGGGCAGGGCTGGGAATGCGTCTGGTCGGGGAGGGGGAGGGGGTCTGTGGGGCAGCTGCGCTAGGGTTTGGAAACTCAAGTGGCCGCCCCGGAGGGGAGCAGCAAGTCTCCTGCACGGGCAGCAGCACCTAAGGGGTGGCCGGAGACCCCAGCAATGGCCACCATCACCGTCAGAGGCTGCACCTGCTCGCTCACGACACGTCCAGCCCACCCTAACCGCAGGGCCCGGCACGAGGAACTGGCCGGGGAGCCACACGGCCACCAGCCGCAAGAGCAGTCGCTCCCCTTTCCTCTCACGTGAGCTTTATTTTGGGGGTCAACACGTTTCTTCAGGTTGTCCAGAAAGAGGATACGGAAGAACGGCCCCCAGAACCACAGACTCCACAGCGGCTGCTGGCCGCGGGCCCTCGGGGCAGGAGGCCGGCGACTCACGGTCCACTTCCACGGCGCAGAGGCTCCTGGCCTGCGACGCGCCAGCAGCCGGGCGGGCAGGGAAGCGCAGTCGGCTCTTGGGAGCAGGGTGAGTGGCTCTGGCCGCCCTGCATCCAACCAGCAACCCGAGGCCGCGAGGGACACTCCCGAGAGAGAGGACGAAGCCCATCGGGCAGGAGGCTGCCCTAGGGGAGGCCTCGGAGACCGGCCTTCCCCTTCCGCCTCCGGGCGGAGCCGGACCAGGAGCGACCACGGCAAAGCCTCGTCTTCCGCTCCCGCCGCCCGTCCGTCCCCCACCGAGCAAACCTTCCCGTGTGGCCTAGAGCCACGGCCGTCGCTCGGGACAAACTCTGATGCCTCGTGAGCGAGTGACGCAGGCGCCCAGACGTGTGGGACGTTCCGAGGCCCTGGCCGCCTCCCTGTGCCCGCTGGCCCGCGGAGGAGGAGGGGACAGGGCGAGGGCCATGCAGGGTGCGATGCTGGGAAGGGCAGCTTAAACGGGGAGGGACCAGCCCCGCTGCAGGGGACCCGGACCGCCTCCTCACAAGGAGCGGCCGCGTGCCGCCCCCTCCTGAACGAGGCCCCCAGCCCGTCGGGGCAGCACGGGCCCTCGAGACCAGTGTTCACTGGGTACATACGTGTCACGTGCTGAACCACCACGGAACCGCTCCCGAGATAGCAGGGAAGGGGCAGAAGCCCCGCTAAGCCCTCCCCACGGCTTTCTGCTCCAATTCTCAAGAAAAGACCCTGGGACCCACTGTGCCCACCCTCCTCTCAGGGCATCACCCTAAAAAGACGGGGCCACAACCACGGAGCCGACTGTCCCCTCCCACCCGTGTGTTCCCAGTCCCGAGAGGGACCCCGCTGTGCAGGGGTCCTCACGCGGCCACAGCCCCCAGGCCGACCCGGCGCCGGCCCTACCTTATTGAGCTCCCTCAGTTTGCTCTTGGCGGCGGCCGCGTCCTCCTGCTCAGTGGCCAGCAGCTTCTCCTTCTCTTCCAGCTGGCGTTTCAGAATCGCCACGGGGTCACCCTTCTGAGTGGCCTAGAGATGCCCACAGAGCCGCGTTAATGGGGGTGGGCAGACGCCTGGCTCGAGACTCACCCCATCAGACCCCGACCCAAAAGCAGAGCGGCGGGCTGACGGTGCGGGAGCGGCGCCGTCCCGACGGCACGCACTTCTGGAGGCGGCCCCCGCCTCTGCCGCCCGGTCGGCCAGGCCTTGGGCCCAAAGCTCCGGACCCCTGGGGGCCATCGGCCATCGTCTCCGGCTTGGTGCCCACCCCTCAGCTGCTGGGGGCGGCCTGCAGGCTGCCAGCTGAAGCGTGGAGGCCCGGGTGTGGGGTGGGGGTGGGGGGTAGGTACCTGGGGACAGTGGCCTGAGCTGAGTTCAGGCCTCTCTTGTTGGAGGGGAGTGGCCACCTTGACCTCCGGCCACTTCAGGCCCGGGAGACGGCCCAACGCTCACTGAGCGAGGAGCTCCTGTGACCGCAGGACCCGTCACCACTCAGCAAGGGCTGGGGCGAGGGGGTGACCCCAGTGGCCTCAGGACACTCCCAGCATCTCTCACCACTGAGGTGCCACAAAACCCTCCAGCGAAGTTACCTACGATTCCAGCTGTTCAAGGAACAAACACGCCCCGCGGCACCTCCTGGGGGCAGCTCGTGGCCATAAGCACCAGACAGAGAGAAACCAGAGGGACAAACACCCTCCTTCCTGAGCCCGAGCTCCGGCCACAAACCAGCGGGGCCCAGCTCCTGGCCCCCCAGACGCCCCACCCCGGCTGCAGCTGAAGCAGAAGCATCTGCAGGTGACTCACGCAGCCCGACCTGGGGAGGGGGACAGAGTTCTGCCGAGAGGCAAGCGGAGGTGTTCCAGGAACACTCCGTGCAGCTTGTCAAGGCGGGTGCGGCCAGCCTGCGGGGCACCACCCAGGGGAGGCCGGGGCCCAAGACCAGGAAACCACTGCCACTCACTGGCCCCTGGGGTAGGGGGAGGGCGCACCTTATGCCACGTGTCCTGGACGACACCTGCTTTCTCGGACAGGATCTCGATGAGCCGCTGGGCCTCGCCCTCACTGAACACCATGCTTCCGACCGTGGAGACCAGCGTCTTGTAGGGGAGGCAGAGCGGGCTGTCGGTCTCTGGGGGCCCTGCGCAGAAGGGAAGGGGCAGGGACTCACACTCGGGCACCAGCCACCAAGCCCGTCACACCCCAGAGCGGCAGAGGCCAGTCAGAGCCGAGGCCTCTGTCCGGCTGCCCAGGGTCCGCGGGCCGAGTGCAGCGAGCCCGCCCTGGGGTCTCAGGTCCTGTTCAAAAACAGCAGCGGGGAAGGTCCCCAGGAAAGAAAGGCTGAGTATTCCTGGGTTGGAGGAGATGTCCCCCTACTTTTTCATCATCAAAGTGAGCAGACTTGGGCAAGGCATACTTTCCCATAGGTGCTTTTTTCCTTCCTTCTTTTCCCAGCAAACTGCCTGGGCCAGCTCTGGCTGCGCGCCACCCAGTGAGGCTCACGCCCCTGCCAAGACAAAGCCCCACCGTCGGGGAGCAGGAGGCCGCCTCCCCGACGTCCTGGTTCAGACCCTCTATTTCCAGCTCTCCCTGGATGAAGCTTAAGGCAGGTTTCAGGACAGGGATGGCTGGGTTCGTCCAGAACAGGGCTGCCTGCTCGCCGGTCCATTAGCGCATGACCTGCTGGAGGACACAGAGCCATGTGCCAACAGCCAGCTGTCACTCCTGGACGCCCGACGCCCCCGCGAAAGCTTCACTCTCACGCAGCCCCTCACACAGTCCCAAAGACACGAAAGGGCGAACAGAGACGCCCCGTCTGGCAGCTCCTCGTGCTGAGGCCCCAAACTGCCCACGAGCTGCGGAACGACAGGGCCCCAAACAAGCTGAAACAAAGCCAAGCGGCCGCCTGCAGCAGCACCTGCAGCCAAGCCCACCTCACTGAGGACAGCCAGGGGAAGGTTTCCATGGCAACCTGAAATTCTCTGGCTTGTCACAATATTTTCACTCCCTAGTCACAATATTTTCATTACAAGTCAAAGCACTTAGCAGGATCCCCTAATAAAGGGGACGTGGCACGTGGGCGAGCTGGTTGCTACGAGCACCTTCACTTTAGAACTTTTTACCCCGCAAAGCTCGGGAGTAAAAATAACCATGTTGACGTTAAAGGCCTAGGAGCTTGAGGGTGTCATGAAAACTGGGAGGTGGGGGGAGGCCCCCTTCAGCCTTCATTCTTTTCACTGAAATATGTACGTAAAATAATTTTAACCGTAAACTTCTGCACCCTAGAGACAATTCAAGTACAGCTAAACCAAAAGAGAAGGAACCACTTGGACGAAAACCTCACGGTCAGCATTCTGGTCTCTGGGATTCCTGCTCTGCCCCGTCGGCCTGCAGACCGACGTTTCTGCCAGGGTTTTTCAGAAGAGGGAGGTCCGCCGGAGTCAGACTGGGCAGGATGGCCTCTCTGAAGCTGGCCACTCAGATGTTTTCCTCTCCAGAATCACAGAGGCCTGTTCCTGCGCTGCCCCACACGCTGCCCCCAGCCATGCTGGCTGCCAGGCACCTGCCATGTGGCTGGTGGTGGGAACTGGGCTGGCTCCCAGGGGAGCACACACCAGATTCTGAAAACTTGGTATAGAAAAACAAAAGAATGCAAAATATCTGTAATAATTTTTTTATACTGATTGCATATTGAAATGATAGCATTTTGGGTAACTGGGTTAAATGAAATATATTAAAATGAATTCCATGTGTCTCTCATTTGCCTTTTTTAGTGTGGCTCAGTGTATTTCTGTGGGGCAGGCTGGCTACTCCTTTCCAGCCCTGGGGCCCCAAAGCACCGCCTGCTGAAGCCCTGGCAGCCCGGTCCCTGCAGAGGCCCCAGAGTGACCATCCGCCTAGGCCCCAGAATGCCTGCTGCACTGCCCCCACCCCCGACCGGGGGAGGGGACACAGACCTGGATGACACAGCCACGCTTCCCTATGGAACGCCGCATCCTTCACGGCCACTACCCCAGTGGTCTCACAAGTGCACTCCCTCCAGGAGGGCCCTGTGCACAGAACGTTCCTGAGAGTACTCTGGGAGTGTCATTCTAACACACGTTTGTTAAAAACTTTCTCATGTAATTATACTAAATTGTATTAGATGTTCTAGTGAACAAAGTCACGAAAACGTGTAACAAGTGGAACACCCCAAAGCTATGTAACAGCAGAACGTAACTCTCCTTGCCCACCCCCCACAGAAACTTCCATGGCCTTCTCCATTCCCGTACAAACACTTCAGAATCATTTTTAGAGAGCTATGACTTCACATGTTTTCCTTAAGGTGAGAACGGTGCCATCTTTATTCTCCCCAAATCAGGGGAAGTAAAACGGAAAGAAAGCAAAGTACTGGGAACCAGAACTCTGGGCCTCGTGTGAGTGGCATTTATTTCTGGGTTTCGAGGCCCACGAGGCGGGCACGCTGACCCATACACAGAGGACTAACGTGCCCCCCCGGCAAAGGCTCGAAGGCTAGAAATAATCCTTGGGGTTGTCAAATCTTAAGGCCCTAAGAGAAATTTGTCGGAGACTCAACATCTATTCTGTAAAGCCACAGGCTTCACAAAGACCACGTGGCAGTGAACTCCCATGAGACGGGAGCAGCCAAGGCTTCGCCCACGTTGGTGAGTCTGAAATTCCAGGTACGGACGGGCCTGGACGCCTTGGGGAGGAACCAGGCAGCACAAGGGCACGGTGGCCGGGCAGGGCCGGCGTCTCACCGCTCTGGAGTAACCCGGGCTCCTGCCTGGCCAGGGACGCAGCGAACACCCCAAGCGCTGGGCCCTGCAGGGACGGGGCAGCCTCCCCTGAGCGGGTGGCCTAGGCCGTGGTCCTTTCCCTCCAGGCGACAGCTCCCACGGGGTCCAAGTCAGAACCCGCAGAGCTGCGGACGCATCGAGGAGAGCTAGAAGCGAGATTGCTGTGTGCCATCTCCTGACCTGTAGTGCTGACAGCTAACTCAGTGAAAAATAAATAAAACCACCACGGAGCTGAACACATCCACGGGCCATTTCCGGCCTGCAGGTCATCCCTGCCCTTGGGCTGTGGGCACCCTGGTCAGAGCAAGGCCCCTGGAGCCAGGTGGTCTGGGCTTTAATCTCGGCTCAGCTCCCTCCCACCTGTGCATCCTTGGGCAAGTGGCTTCACCTCTCTGAGCCTGTTTCCTGGTCTGTGAAATGCGGGCAACGGCAATGTGCTGGGCACACGGTAAAGCACGGCAGAACCGATCAACAGGGCCAGGAGCACCGCACACCCTGACCCCTCCTTGGGTGGAGAGCGCCCCAGTGAGGAACTTGGGTGGGGAGACAGGGGGTGAAGCAACTCTGCCTTCCTCTGCAGCCCCAGCTGGCGCCCACGCCCCCGGGGACAGAGCGCTGGGGCCCAAGGCCCCTGCTCGCACCACTGTCTTTGCACACGAGGTCAAGCAGGCAGCGCATTTAGGGAAACGAGGGGCCCTCTGCCTCCCTGGGCTCTGGGCTGCGAAGCACTCAGCGCTTGGATAACGTGCCTCAAATTCCAAAACTACGCTCCCTTTTGTGACCACGCCGGGAGGCTTAATCACCTAAAATTAAACCTGTCCTGCAAAAAGGGCTTAGGAGTCTCCCCCTCTCACCGTCGACCGTGGGGTCTCAGCCACCGGGGACTTGGCGCTGTTTCAGCAGCAGCCCCTCCAGGTCCGGGCCCTGGAAGCCCTGCCTGCTCATGCCCGGCTCAGTCAAGCGACCAGGAGGCGTCAGAACAGCTGCAGGAACTGCGTGCACACAGCTGTGATCGAGGGAGTTACTGCCAGGCCCTGGCACGGGCGTCAAGAGCTCCAGCTCCACTCCAGCTGCTGCTGCAGGTGCCCGGCAGCCCTGTGCAGATGGTCTCCAGACATGAAGTATGCACCTACTGTGTACCCTGCAGTCTGCAAAATCCTGGAAAGGCCTGTGGGACTCCCAGCTAGGAGAGGGGAGGAGACCCCGGACACAGAATCAGGCAGCAGAGCCACAGGGCACCTGGGGAAGCAGCCATGGCAGCAACGCTGGCGAGGCTTTTAACGCAGGAGATGCTTGCGCCAAACACTACCAGGCGGAGAGCAGGCGGGGCCAGGGCTTCCGGAAGGGGAGGGAGTGGCAGGGATGACCCGAGGCTGGTGGAGCAGAGGCAGCTGGCGCTGGCATGGGTCCCAGGGATCCGGGTTTCACCTCGTGGGGAAAGGGGCAGTGCCAGGGAGTGAGCAACGTTTGCACCTAAGGACACCCGGGGGCCAAGGCTGGAGGCAGGTCAGGGAGGAGCCCAGGGCCGGGGCTGAGCGTACTCAGGAAGCAGGGTGGCGGTGACAACCCAGGGCTCTGACAGCAGACACGGGTGGGGTCCTGGAGGCCGGAGGAGAACTCCAACGGCAAAGACGCTCACGTCCCAGGGAAAGTCCAGACCGGTTGTGAAGGCCTCTGCTCACACACACAGGTGCAGGCCGAATGGCAGCTGCTAGCTCGGGACCCTGCAGGGGCGTCACCCCAACAGTGTGGGTGGGGGACCTGCATGCTCCCCCCAACAGGAAGCCAGACCCCAGCCTCGGGAAGCCCCCCAGGACATCCCCAATCACCTGAGCCAAACTCAGGTCAAAGGCCAGGGCCCCAGGAAGGGCCCCTGTGCCTTCTGGAAGCCCAGCACTTCCCAAGCAATTGTCAGATTCAGAAACAGAGCCAAGCCCCCGACTCCCGCTGACCCCAAGTCCAGAGGGCGGCCACCGTGTCCAGAAACGAGGAACCTGGGCCACCCCCCCACAGCTGCACGTTCACAGACAGTGGCCGTGAAGGGTCCTCCTGAGCCTTCGGGAAAGCAACCCTTCGAGGCCCTCGATGGAAGATCCACCAAATGCGTCAAGAGACGCAGCTGCAGCTCCTGCCGCCCTCACAAGCTGCTGGTCTGCACCATGGCGGTCAAGGGCAGCACACACGCGGCCGACCCCAAGCCCGGCTCAGGCTGAAGCCCAGCACTGCCCAGGGCTTCTGCCTCCCGACAGGGTGCAGGCCTCAGATCAGCGGCTGCACTGGACCCTGGCAATGGCGTTTTAAGTGCACTGGAGCAAAGGACAAATAATGTCAAGAGCAACCCTACTTGGGGCCTTTGAATCAGGCCTTTTCATTTGGTTGGAGAAAAAAATAATCTCTTGACAAACTGGGAGATTGTACACATAATGACGTCTAATGGAGTTTTTAAAAAAATCCTATAAATTGAATGACTGTATTTTTCCCTTTATACTTTTGCTTTTCCCCCCAAATTTTAACAAAATCAATTTTAAATCTGAAAAAAGAACACATCACAGTATTTCTTAAAGAAATACAACCCCTGGAGGGCCTTTGCGCCAGCTCCTTCCTCGGGCCTGAGGGGACCAGGAGGTCTGACCTACTGCCTGCAGGAAGGACGGGGGACGTACAACCTCGGGCCTCCTGCCCTGGCAGTGATGGGAGCCACAGCGCCACCCCATTTGACAGGACTGAACAGAGAGCCCTGGAAGAACGTCTTCCAGCAGCTTCTCTGAGACGTGACACCAGACTCGCTTCCCCAGGGGATGTTTTGTTCTTTCAAAAAGAAGAAAGGGAAAAGTTGAGTTTGAAGAACTTGCACAGAAAGTGAAAAAAGCTCATGAGCTCTGCAGTTTTCTTCAGAGCTTCAGACCCTGAGAAACTAAGTTAAGTTCAAAAGAGAGGCTCAAACGTAATCTCCACACACCCCCTCTGTGCCTCGGCCTGCGCGGGAGGGGCAGCTGCTGGTGGCCGAGCCTGGGCGGGCGCAGACGGAGACCCAGGCCCGGGGTCCCAACTCTCCCTTCTGGGAAGTCTTGAAACAGAGCTGAGCTTTGGTTTCTGCTATCCTAAAACAGGTAAAAATACAAACCCACCTTAAAGGAAGTTGGGGGATAAATGCACAGAAAGAGCCCCTCCCCACACACCAGGCTGGAGCGCAGTGGGGCCCGTTCCCCGGGACCCCGGCCTCAGGCACAGCAGCCCGCGGGGCACAAAGGATGGGGGGGCGGTGGGACAGCAGGAGGCAGGGGTACAGCTACTGTTCAGTCCCACGGCTCAAGATGAGGCCCTGCGGGCTACAGACACCCCGAATGAAGGTCTCCTGGTGGGTCTGGCCCCTGCCCTGTTACGTTACAGAACATGACCCTATTCCTGCATCTCCCGGGGTCCAGCAGCGGCAGGAGGCCTCTCACAGCACGGAGCTGACACCCCTAGGATGCTGCCAGGTCCCGGATGCAGCAACTACCTTTATCTCTCGTCTGACCTCAGTCACCACCATCTGCTGGGTGCCCAGGGGCTGGGGCAGCCCAAGAAGCACTGGCCACTTCCCCTCCTCAACCTGCGCCCCCGAAGGAGCAGGAGTTCTCTCTGCGGCTCAGAGGACGCTCGGGGCCCTGAGGTCAGGGCTGGGCTCCCTCGTGGCGCCCGAAGGGGTGGCACCTCCACTTTGGTACAAGGAGGGCCTGTTTCTTCAACTCACAGACAAATAATGGAGTTTTGGTTTCTCTTACATTAACAAGAATACGTGTTACAGAAAAACTGGAAAGTGCAGAAGGGTGAAGGGAAGAAAATAAAATTCACCCACAGTCCTCCCCACAAAGATGGACTTTCTGCCCCGTGGACCCTGTGAACGCATCGGACTCAGCCGTCGTGGGGTCATGCGGGCCGGTCTGAGGGTACCTCCACCTCCTGGGGGCTGGCTGGGCCCTGACACGATGGCCTCTGGTCCCCGGTAGATGGCCCGCGTCCGCGTTAAGGGCCAGAGTCTGGCATGATGCCAGGCACAGAGTCCAAGAGGAGGGCCGCCCGGCCTCAGCCTCGCTCGGCAGTGATGCCCGCAAACCAAGCCCCCGTGGCAGCACGAGTCCCAGGGCTCGGGCCCAACTCAGTTTCCAGAAGGTGCCTCCTGTCTGGCCCAAGTCTGGGCATCCAGTTCCCCAGGCCTGGCCCGCACTGTTTGCGTGGACTCCCTTCCAGGAGCTGAGGAACGGCCCTGCCGAGACGGCCCCAAACCACCCCCATGTCCACTCACTTCCTGGGCAAGAAGCGTGCTTTCCTGATGAACACGAATACTTGCCGCGGTGGCTCTCGGAGAACAAATCAGCAGAGGCCTGGACAGTGCCGCCGACTTGGAAGCTTCAGTTCTGGAAGTTTCCACTTCGTTATGATTCCGTGAGTCCCCTCTTCTCCAGACACTGGGAGAAGTGTCCATGTTTCTGTTTCAAACCCAAGTGCTTTCTCGTAGTCCACACCTGGGCTCCTGACGGCCCTGAAATCGCCACCATCTCCACGGAGCCACGAGAGCCGAGGTCAGGTTGGGGGGGTGGCGCTCGCGTGGGCCCATCACCACGGGAACCGTCCGCTGCGCCAGGCCTCCAGAGGGTAAGGCAGATAGAGCTTGTCTTCCTAAATTAAGAATGCATCTGCCTTCTGACTTAGCAATCACCTACCTAGGAATTTACGTTACAGAGATACTCACCCAGTGATACACGTACGCCACTGCAGCATTAATTTTAGCAGCAAAAGAACAGCACACTGCTTCATGGCATTTAAATAAATGACGTTATGGTCACGCCGTGGGCTATGATGCAGCTGAAAGCAGCAGCCCTGGGATGCGCTGAGGAACAAAGGAGGCAAGTCCGTCTCTGCAGCGCAGGCCCGCTGCGTGCGCCGTGTGATGAGCGGGGCATCTCCGGGGCCCCCCAGGAGGTGGGTGGTGGCTGCGATGGAGTGGAGAGGAAGACTCTCAATTCTTACCTTCCATGCTTCCATACTGTTTGAATTTTGTTTGCTGCAAGCACACATTTACACAATAAATTTTAAAAAGGATTAGGAAGGTGGGTGTTCACTGTCAAGTCTGGTCAGGGACAAGGGGTGAAAACCTGTCACACAGCCTCGATTTGCTCCTGTAGGAAGATCAGAAGTTCCGGAATAGCTCCAACTCGGGCCTGCGGAAGTGTGTCCTGTGCCCGATCTCCTCTGGGGCTCCTGTCAGCGGAGGCCCTGCTGGGACAACCAGGTGTCAGGTAAGGGCTGGACAACTGAGGGAGCCACCCCAGCTCCGGGGCTGGTCTTGCTGCTGACGTGGCACATGTGTGGGCCAGCCACAGGCTCTGGGAGCTCACTCACGGCTTCTGTGATGTGTGGGACAACGGGGAGCTCACTCCCACCCCACTCAGGACACAGACAGAACAAAGACGGAGGAACTCCTGACGCCACCACAGGGCTGCAAAGACAAGTCCATTTTCACGGGGTCTCCTGCAAGGTGACCCAAGAGGCCCCCTCACTCCCGATGGCTCTTGTTTAGAAAAGCTTTGTCCAGTAGAACCTTCTGTGCTGATGGAGATGGTCTTCATCTGCACTGTCCAAACGGGCAGCCACTGGCCCTGTGGAACTACTGAGACCTTGAGTGCGGTTTTCACTTTGACTTTTGATTGATTTGAATGTTAACTGGCCCCACGTGACCAGCAGCTCCTGTACTGGTCAGCGCAGCCCCAGAACCTAGCTCTCTGGTGCCAACGGTTAAATCTCGTGGCCCTGGACCCTCCACTGCCCGAGTCCAGGTCCCCTCCCCCAAGCTCTCTTCCTGGCCTGCTCCACACCAGCGATGCAGACCCCCTCCCCAACCATCTCCCCCATCCCCGCAGCATGATTATCAGGACACCTCACTCCCCAAGGCATTCACACCTCCAGGCCCCCGAGTTTCTGGATGCCCAGGGCCAGTCAGCCAGCGGGGATCTGTCCACAGTTCCCTCGAGGGGGTACCCATGGCCCTGAAGAAATGGGGTGGGTGGCCCCCAAACTGACTGAGTCCCGGCTGGCAGGCAAGGAGGTCAAGGGCAGGCAGCTGGGGGTGACCTCAGCCTTTCAGGTCAAGGGAGGAAGGCGGAACACGAGGTGTAACTAAGTGAAGGGAACACGGCCTGCTTCTCACTGGGCAACGCGGCCACACGGGCAAAAAGCTCGATGTGAGTCAGATGAACTGGACCCCGAGCTCCACAAACAAGCTGTGATCGCAAGGGAAGTGTGAGCCGGTTCCATGAGCCACGGGAAAAGCTGAGCCGCCCGTCCACACCCGTCCTCGTACCCTCAACCATCATGGCTGTGGCGGACGTGGCTCAGCGGGGAATGCGGGGTAAGTCAGACCGACAGACTCACTGTGCCCTCGGGAAGCGGTCCTTCACAGGCGCAGCTGCAAAGCTGCTCAAAGCCAAGCCCTTACAGAAAGAACCCACCTCCCTTTCCTGCCCCTGCCCCCAGCCCCAGCAGACTCGGGGCCCTGACCATCCCTGCAACAGCACCGGCATCTCCGGGGAGCTGCTTAGAAATGCAGCACCTCGGGCCCCGCTGGGAACCACTGAGTCTTTATCTTAACAAGACCCTGCACGTCAAAGCTTGAGAAGCCCTGCCCTGGGGGAATCTCCACGGAGACGGGGTGTGGGAGGGCAGCGGCGGACAGGGGCCTGCATCCATCTCGAGGGCCCACCAACTGTGGGAAAACGGGGGAAAGCACGCGGGGCACGTTCAGGAAAATGAAAAACCACAAGCATGTTCCCCACGTTTCCGACTCTTCAGAGTTGAAGAATGAAGCAATTCACCGCTCAGGTGTCACATCACCTGCAGGCCACCCGGTGTGGCTGTGCTCTCTTTGGGGCCTGTCCGCGTGCTACGTGGCTGGCCGTGTGGCCCAGCACCCCACCCTTCGTGATATTCTCCCTGCAACCTCGGAGTCACAGCCCCCTGCCACCTGAGTTGATCAGTACTAATTTCGGCCATCCTTCCTATTTTCTAGGGTTTGATTTCTTTTTACTTTAACTCTAATTGATACACACCTGACATTTTCACAGGGGCTGAGCAGACCCTTCCAAACCTTAAACATCCTGCCCAGGATCACTGCCTTGACCTGTCCCCTCCCCGCCCTGAAGCGCAGGTGAGATGCAGTCTAGTTTGGACCACTCTCTTCCCTGACCTGCTGGCCTTGGTCCAGCACCCTATCGTAACTACAATAGTTTGGGACTGTGTTCACACATCAGACAGACCGGCCTTCCAATAGCCACTTAAAAATCTATTCAGTATTCTTACCTATTTTTCCCTCCAGAGGGGACTTTTAAGCCCACTGAAATTTTGGCAGGAAGAACAGTAAACTACTAGGTTAACTTGGGAGTGACTATCATTTTATCTGTAATATTTAATCTTTCTTATCCTGAACCATGGTATTTTTTCTGTTCAAATTTCCTCTTATACCACCTCAGGCGAGCTGCTCTGTGGGTTCACACGGGTGGTAAGTTAGGTCTTCCTCCCAACAAGGTTCTTTATTATCTGCAAATTAGGACAATTTTGCCTTCCTTTCTAATATTATCATGTTTCTGTTTCATACCTTACTTCAATGGCCAAAGCCATACACAGTAACGATGACCACAGGAAGCTCTAGTGTGAACACACCTGATGCGTGAGAAGCCAGAGAACAGGCGGCTCTCACCTGTGTCCCCGTCTTCGGCCTCGAATGCCCTCCTCCCAGGGGCAAGTGGAGCAACACCGTGAAGATAGGGCAGCGTGCTCTCCCTCCGCCATGGCGTCAGGGCTGAGGCTGAGCGCCTGGGCTTTCAAAGGGCCTGAGAGGCTGGCATGGCCTGTGGGGCAAGGTGGGCCGGTCCCTGACCCTCACATGGGACGAGTGTCGCCTGAGTAAATACACCCCCAGAAGTTGGGGCGGAGGAAACAGCAAAGCGGATACAGCTTCACAGAGGGACAAACGTAGGGCCCTGCCTACCGGGCACAGGTCCAAACGTTTCAAAGCCCTTAATGTACCTCACCGAGACAAATGCAATTAATTTTCCAAATCAACTAATGGCTAATCTAAGAAAGAAAGAAATCTAGAGAGAAAGAGAAGAAGAGAGAGAGAGAGAGAGAGAGAAAGGGAGGGACAGAGAAAGAAAACATCAGACTATTGTATCAAGTGAGTGATGAATATGAAAGAGGAACTCATGGGCCCAATTTCTACAGTAATCCGTACTAAAAAGATAACGGAAATTCATGTTCTACATTATCTAATATATGTATCTGATACATAATATCTATTTTAATGTTCTATTAATGCTCCATTACATAAAGGGCGTGGGGGGGTAGCGAAGAGGGAAAACTGGGAGGCAGGGGTGTGGATGCCATTGTTTCTCAGAAACGTCATCCTACTGCTATTCATGCAACAAACATCTAGAAAAGAACAAAGCTATGCTAAAACACCAGGCGAGGTAAGAACGCAGAACAGGCTGACGCAGCCAGACGTTTGAGAAAGACTGCAAGACACGGAACTGTCCTAGACTGGGTGGTGGATGGAGTCACGGCTCCTAACCCTCACCTCTCCTCAACTCACACCTTTTCCCAGGTCACTCCGCAGTCCCTCCCACCGGGGACAGTAGACTTCCTGCCCCTTGACTCAGGATCAGTCTCATGGCCTGCTCTGGCCAACAGGATGCTGGTTTGAGCAGTGCCCTGTCACAGCTCTGCCACAACCGTGGGAGGGCCTCTGCCCTCGAGAGCCACTGATGCCTCGGCCAGGGCCCCAGAAGAAACACGTAGAAGAGACCTATGTTCAACCTGCAGCAGGAGCTGAACCAGTTAAACTGCAGCATGAAGCAGAGCCACCAGCCAAGATAACCCCAACCAGTCAACCTCCAGCCAAGTCAACAGAAACATGAGCAGAAATAAACGACTGACACTGTAAGACCCTGAATTCTGGGATGTTTGTTATGCAGCCATGTGGCGATAGCTGACTGATACAGATGGCTTCCCCAAAGGGAATCCATAAGCCACTTAAAGACAGCTTTTCCCTCCAAATTCATAAAGAAATCAAAGCTACTCACCAGGCTCACCTTTCTTCTTAGACCCAGACTTCTTCTTCGCAGGAGCCTCTTGCTTTGGTGCCTCCTGGCTCTGGACCATATCTGCATTTTTGCCCTGGATAGGAGCTGACTCTGCCTTTTTACCCTGATTGGCAGATGCATCCACCTTTTTGCCCTGGTTGGGGGACCCTTCTGACTTTCTGCCCTGGTTCAAGTTTCCCTCTGCCTTTTTGCCTTGATTGGGGGCCCCTTCTGCTTTTTTCCCCTGGTTTGCAACACCCTCCGCCTTTGTGCCCTGATTAGCAACCGAATCTGCCTTTTTGCCCTGATTCTGGCCCCCCTCTGCTTTCCTGCCCTGGTTGGGGGTCCCCTCTGCCTTCTTGCCCTGGTTGGAGGCCCCTTCTGCCTTCTTCCCCTGGTTGGGAGTCCCCTCTGCCTTCTTCCCCTGGTTGGAGGCCCCTTCTGCCTTCTTGCCCTGGTTGGGGGTCCCATCTGCCTTCTTGCCCTGGTTGGGGGTTCCCTCTGCCTTTTTACTCTGGTTCTGAACCACTTCTACCTTTTTGCCCTGATTGGGGCTCCCCTCTACCTTTCTGCCCTGGTTTGGGGTACCCTCCTCCTTTTTGCCCTGATTCTGAACTCCCTCTGCCTTTTTGCCCTGATTCTGGGCCCCCTCGGCTTTTTTGCCCTGATTCTGGGCCCCCTCTGCCTTCTTGCCCTGGTTCTGGGGCCCCTCTGCCTTCTTGCCCTGGTTGGAGGCCCCTTCTGCCTTCTTGCCCTGGTTGGAGGCCCCTTCTGCCTTCTTGCCCTGGTTGGGGGTCCCCTCTGCCTTCTTGCCCTGGTTCTGGGCCCCCTCTGCCTTCTTGCCCTGGTTGGAGGCCCCTTCTGCCTTCTTTCCCTGGTTGGAGGCCCCTTCTGCCTTCTTGCCTTGGTTGGGGGTCCCCTCTGCCTTCTTGCCCTGGTTCTGGGCCCCTTCTGCCTTCTTTCCCTGGTTGGAGGCCCCTTCTGCCTTCTTGCCCTGATTCTGGGCCCCCTGTGTCTTCTTGCCTTGGTTGGGGGTCCCTTCTGCCTTCTTGCCCTGATTCTGGGTCTCTTCTGCCTTCTTTCCCTGATTCTGGGCCCCCTCTGCCTTCTTGCCCTGATTCTGGGCCCCCTCTGTCTTCTTGCCCTGGTTGGGGGTCCCCTCTGCCTTCTTGCCCTGGTTGGGGGCCCCCTCTCCCTTCTTGCCCTGGTTCTGGGCCCCCTCTGCCTTCTTGCCCTGGTTGGGGGCCCCCTCTCCCTTCTTGCCCTGGTTCTGGGCCCCCTCTCCCTTCTTGCCCTGGTTGGGGGCCCCTTCTGCCTTCTTGCCCTGGTTGGGGGCCCCCTCTGCCTTCTTGCCCTGGTTGGGGACCCCCTCTGCCTTCTTGCCCTGGTTGGGGGCCCCCTCTCCCTTCTTGCCCTGGTTGGGGGCCCCCTCTGCCTTCTTGCCCTGGTTGGGGGCCCCCTCTCCCTTCTTGCCCTGGTTGGGGGCCCCCTCTGCCTTCTTGCCCTGGTTGGGGGCCCCCTCTGCCTTCTTGCCCTGGTTGGGGGCCCCCTCTGCCTTCTTGCCCTGCACAGCACTGGTGGCAGAGGCACTGCCCTTGGCACCCACTGGGGACACAACCACCATAGGGACCTCCTTGGGAGCGGCTTCCAAAATGGCAGCCTTTGAGGCAAGAACCTGGATGGAATTTACTACAGAACTGACTGCTGGTTCCACCTTTGCCACTTTTTTCTCCTTCTTCTTTTTGTCCTTAGGGGAAGAAGCCGGCTTCTCCTGGGGCATGGCTGGTACCGTGGCTACAGGGGGAATGACCACGGGGGACGGGACTGGGGTTGGAGCCACCGCCACTGCAGGCGCCCGCACTGGGTCCTTGGGGAGGATGGTCACGTTGGGGCCTGGCTCATGGTCAGGTATCTTCCCGTTGGGTTTCTCGTCCTTTTTCTTGGTCTTTCCTTTCTTCTCCACTGTTTTCTCCTTCTTTTTCTTCTCCACTTTCTGGTGGTGAGTCTTCGCCATCTCCTTGCGCTGGTTGGCTAGAGCTTCTTCATACGACGTCTCCTTCATGGAGAACGTCGACACCAGGAAGATGCCGATGGCGGAAACAACCATGAATCCACCAAAGACCACAACCCCCAAGGTCTGGGTGTCGTAAATATCCATCCTGGCTTGCTTTCCTTTCACCTGCCAAATACACACGTGTCAATTACTTTTTGTAGAAACTGAGGTATTCAACAATCGCCACCCCTACCCCCAACACCTGACTTACGGTTTCACTAATTCTTCAGACTGATAAAGTGAAGGAAGAAACAAACTCAGGCCATCTCCGACGTCACCCATTCTCCCCGCCCCCTTCAGAAGTGAGCAACTCTTACATAAGATATTCCATTAGTGCCGGGACATACGAAGCCATGGAGAGACGGCAGCGAGGAGCTCTATAACCAGGGCACGTAACACCCAGGAGACTCAGATGCCGTGATCCCAGTTCACGATGTTCCCCACCGCAGGGGTCAAAGATACACATGAGCACAAGCACCGGCCAGGTGTGAGACAATTGGGAGTAGTGAGGACTGTGGCAAACTGTCCCACTACATTAGGGCCAGGTGACGCCCAGCCACAGCTGATTACTGTAGACATGCGGGCACTGTGTTGAGAGATCTTTTGCTTTCTCACATTAGGACAGAATTTTTTTTTTCCTTAACGTGAAGTTGACTGATTTTAAAAATACCATGTGAGTCAAACCAAACACGGCTGCCGGCTCTCAGCCACAGCGTCCAGGCCAGCAGGCCCTCGCGAGCCATCTGACTCTGCTGCCTCCATTTCCTCCAGTGCTGATAAACACAACTACCCAGGGCCAAAGATGAGAACCTATGCATTACAATCCGGAAAGGTGATCAAAATTTGGTGAGGAAAAATGGCCTTTAACCAGTGATAGCTCCGAAGAGCTATGCAACCTGCAAACTTGCACATTAGGAAACAGGAAATATCAGTCTTGGGAAGCCGACCAAGTAAGACTCCAGGTTTGGAATTTCACATCCAGAGGCTGCAAAGAGAGAGGAGGACAGTGCCACCAGGTCCACTCCTCGCCCTGGGGAGGGGACCCTTTGCCTGATGACACACTCCCAACCGAGAGGATGAACCACCCCTTCTTGCTGGCCGGGGACCAAAGTCCATAGGGTCAGAGGTGGCCAGGTCCACACCCATCAGCTGTCAGCCAGGCTAAATCTGACTTCAGTGAGAAACTCCAACAGGTTCATTTCTTGGATACATTCAACTTTTATCAACTAATTTTGATGCTACTACAATCACATTCCAGTCCCCTGAACTGGGGAGTGAGAAACAGCTCCCCCAGGAGGACCAGCAGTGGACCTGAGAAGGGAACGCAATGGTGAGAGGTGGGGGAGGAAGGCAGAAAGGGGGAGAGCTGAACGGCCCCCGGGTCCCCAGAGCCGGGATAGGCTGGGCCCAGGCTTCTCGGTGGCTTAAAAGTTGAGATTCCTCTTCCAGTGGCAGTGGAGGTATCTAAACAACAGTCGTGAAATCCAAATTTTGACATGAGGGCATTTGAAAGGAGGGACTGAGCAGAAAGACTGTTGTAAATGGTTCAGCATTGTGCTCTAGAACAAATGCACAGTCTCGCCGTCCTTCTACAAAACCCTTGCGGAAGAGGGTGGAACGCGCTCTGCTCTCCACGATGGTAAGTCCCTCAGCTGTGGCTGTGACACTTACTTCACCCAGACTGTCGCCAGGCCTGCAGCTCCAGGCCAAGCTCCACATTCCACTCCTCAGGCCCGAGGTGGACTCCTGGAGCGGGCTCTGACCCTAGGCCATGGGTTCTGGCATCGAGATGCACAGCCAGGGCCCCTCACACATGGCAGTCGGGAGAGGCCACCCCACACGAGCCCTTCGGGATCCTCGCAGCCGAGTGTGCAAAAGGCCTGGAGGGGGGTCCCGTGGGCGGGAGGACAGGGGCAGGAAGCTGGAACGTTCCAGGCCCCGTTCTAACCCCGCTGCTTGGAGGGCGTCCACCAACCGAAACTCCGGGTCCTCACAAGCACCCCTCAGAACTTCACGTTTCAGGTACAAAGCAACACCATAACCACTATATCCATCCTACTCAGATGACAAAAACCCTTTGACCTTCTGTACAGCACAGGGAACTCTACTCAATGCTCTGTAACGACCTACATGGGAAAAGAATCTGAAAAAGAATGGATATAAAAATCCTTTGAAACACCCCTTATCCAGAGGCAGCACCATGCCAGGGGCCCGGGTCACCCCGGCTGCGGGTCCGTAAGCCCCGGGTGGCATCCCCAACAAGCCCTGGAGGGCGGGCCCCCTGGAGCCCCAGGGCCACCAGCCCCCACGATGGGTGCCTGCCCCCCACCGTGGGCTCTGCAGACGTGTGGTTTGGTTAGAAAAGCCACGGTTGAAAAGTCAGCTTTGACTCTCAAGTTAGGCAAACACGGGATACAAAAATATATTCTCTGTCAGGGGCACAGAGTGGAGAAAAGCCAGCTGGGAGAGCATCTCCCTCCGCAGTGGACAGACGGACGTCTGAGTCCATCACAGATGTGTCTTCCCAACTCTGCAGGACCACTGCTCCAGAAAGAAACTGCATCCCCGCCACTAACTCCTGAGTAAGAGTTTCTTTGAAAGGACGCTTTCACAGGAAAATGAAAAGCCCTAGAGTTGTGGTAACTCAGTGAAACAGTGAAGGCTCAGGACACATCACCATCACCATGGACAGCCAAGAAGTCGAGGTGGAAGCCGCCTTCCCGCTGCCCCGCAGAGTCGGCTCCTGCTCGAGGGGCGGGAGTACCGCCCGTGCTCACAGGCACAGCAAAGCCAGCAATGCCTCCAAGGACACTCTCAAGGTCAGCCTTCAAGGTCAGCCTTCCGGCGCTTCGCTTCTGAAATCCCCACCATGGTAAAAGGCCCCCAGCAGGGATCTCCCGCAGGGTTTTCCCAAGGGCCGTGCCCAGGAGGGCAAAGAATCCGGCCAACCGTGCCACCGCATCCTGTGTGGGCTGACCACAAAGAACCTGCACTCTGTCAATCCCGGAAACGTCTATGAAATGTGCACTCTTATTTACTATGGCCAGTCTGCTTAGAATGCAAAGCAGAAAGGTGAAGGCCCGCCAGGGCAAGGAGCAGGAGACTGCCCAGAGGCTCGGGGACCACTCCCAGGCTTGGCCAGCTGACACCCCCGGGGCCACCTCGGGGCTCCTGAGAGAATGGCTTTCCTCTGTTCCTGGGAGTAAGGACTCGGGAACAGAAGTTAAGTGGACGCCCCAGGCACGGACTACATTTGCTGATTCGTGTGGCCCGACCTGGCTTGTCCAGTCTGGCCAGTTCAGTCCAACTTGGCAATGGGGATCTGGGGACGTTTTGTGAAAAGGCCCCTCAACAGCACCCCTGGGGCAGGGTCTCATCACTCTCCAGCTGCTCCTCGGGGGCCACTTGGAGAAGCCATGGCAGGGGTGCGAGACGAAGCCTCCCGACTGAGCCCAAGCCCCACTTCCTGGGCGTTAGGTGACTTACCAGGAAGGCACAATGTAAAACACAACGACGATAAAATGGAGACACTAGCAGATACGGCTGCATCAGGATCACTGTCTCCTTGTTTTTGTAAATATTATGAAATATTTCAAATATACGGAAGATTAAGAAAAATACCGTGAACGCCCATTTACCTACCACCCAGGTTTAGCAAATCCAAACATCTTTCCCCATTTACTTGAGACACATATATGTAGTATCTCATCCTTCTCTCCAGAGAGAACCAACACTCAGAATGCCACCACTTCCACACGCGTGCGTGTGTGCTTACACATGTCCAGCATCGCTACGGTGAGGGCTGCGTGAGACACCACTGCGGGCATCACCGGGCAGCATTTCATCCTCTAGGACACACCGCGGGGCCCAGGGCTGCTCCCCCAGGGCAGTGCCGCGAGCCCCGCCCTCCGCGTCCCGCACCATCTCCTCCTGCGCTCACACCCGGATGCGTCCCCATGTGCCTCCCATGGTGAGCAGCCCTTCACGCTGCTTCCACGACGTTGTCTGCTCATACCCTTGGCCCATTTTCTAAAGGGTTGTCTTTTTCTCTCATTTGTAGGTGTCCTTTACACATTTGGATATTAACCATTTGTATCCAAGTCTGTGGTTTCTTTTTCAACCAATTTGGTTTGAAAAATTGTTTCACTGTTTTGTTTTACAGTGTTTTCTTGTTTCATTGCTACCACCCCAGAGTCAAAGAGAACCTGTTTCCTTTTTCTTTTTTTAAGGAAAAATCTGTTGCTATCCTCTAAATCTAAATAATTACTCAGTTGTGTTGGAGAAAGGCAACGACGCAAAAGGAACAAAGGGGTTGATACAGAGGGAAAACCTCCGTTTCACCCCTGACTCTCAGCCACCCAGGTTCCAACCACTGGGAGAAAAGTCCTTTCACTGTTTATTTTCTTCTACAAACTTCATAACACTTTTCATAGTTGGGTTTCTAATCACCTGGGATCTACTCTGGCATAGGACAGGAAATAGGGTCAGCTTCCCCCACGGCTTAAGTTACCCAGCGCCCCTTCCGGACTGGTCCATCCCCCCTACCCCCCGACTTTCACAGCCGCCTCTGTCCCATCTGGTTTGCAGTACACGTGGATCCCTCACTGGACTCACACTTTGTTCCACCTACGTGTTATTTACGCCCTGCATCAATACTACATTTTGGCCTATGCATCCCTTCCAAAAATTCTACTGGAACTTTTATTTGAAACACACTGAATTTACAGGTGAACATGGGGAGAGCCGATGCTGTATACCATGGGAGCTGTCGGTGAATGGAGCGTGTAGCACTCCACTTATTTCAACGTTCTTTTATACTTGCAGGGAGCTTTTATGATCTTCTCTATAGAAGTCTTACACATCTTTTTTGTTGTTGTTAAGGTTATTGCTATTTTTAAATGTACTAGAAAAAGATATCTTTTTCTTTTCCTAGCTACAACCAGCAAAGTTATTCATTTTTGCATGTGTCGTTTACCTAAATATTATGCTAAACTCTCGTCAAATCCAGGAGTTTGTGGATTCTCTTCAAGAAAAATCACCTATGAAGAGAGTAATTTCTTGCTTTCTAAGCCACACCATCGCTTCTCTCTCGTCTCACAGAGCCGGCTCCGGGCTCGCTGGTCTCACGGCCGAGGCTCCACTTCTGATCCTTCACTGTTAGATGCTGTGTTGACTGTAGGCTTTTGGTAGAAACCTTTGATCAGGTTAAGCTATCTTATATTCCTAGCTACCTTTCCTTTTTTAATAGGGTATTAAATTTTAGCAAATGCTTTCTCTTTACCACCTGACATTTAATCTGAATTGGATTGAATTAAAAGAATATATTCTAATGTTAACTCACAGATGGTTCTGATTGTAAACACTTCTTGACGGTGGGTCTTTTCTTTTCTAATCCCTCACTAGATTTGGTCTGTTCACATTTTTATGTGGGATTCGGGTGGCTGGGCTGTCAAGTGGGGGAAGTCAGAGCTCATTCTCAGACTGTTCTTACGCAGTCTTGGTAGCAAGGTCACTTCAGTCCCATACGATGAGCTACAGAGCATCCCTTTTCCTCCATCCTTTGTAGGTTCACAAGAACTTGCCTGTAAAACTGTCAGAATCTGGTTTTTCGAGATCTGTTCTTGGAGGGGGGAGAGTGGGTAGAGAGCTGATTTTTCTTTAACTGAAGTATAGTTGCTGTATTTATATAAGTTACAGGTGTACAATACAATGATTCACAATTTTTAAAGGTTTTTAAAGTATAAACCTACTCCATTTATAGTTATTATAAAATATTGGCTATACTCCCCATGTTGTACAATAGACCCTTGTAGCTTATTTTATATCTAATAGTTTGTGCCTCTTAATCTCCTACCCATCTCTTGCCCCTCCCCGCTTCCCTCTCCCCAGTGGCAACCACTAGTTTGTTCTCTATACTGTGAATCTGCTTCTCTTTTGTTATATCCACTAGTTTGTTGTATTTTTTAGATTCCACATATAAGTGACATCATACGGTATTTTTCTTTCTGTCTGACTTATTTCACTTAGCACAATACCTTCTAGGTTCACCCATGTTGTCGCAAATGGCAAATTTTCATTCTTTTTTATGGCTGAGTAGTATTCCATCATACACATCTATATAAATATATATGCAATATATATATCACATCTTCTTTATCCATTCATCTGTCAATGGACATTTAGGCTGTTTCCATGTCTTGGCTATTGTAAATAATGCTGCTATGAACACTGGGGTGCATGTATATTTCTGAATTAGTGTTTTTGTTTTTTTCAGATATATACTCAAGAGTAGGAGTGCTGGGTCATATGGTAGTTCTATTTTTAGTTTTTTGAGGAACCTCCACACTGTTCTGTTTTCAACAGTGCCTGCACGAATTTACATTCCCACCAACAGTGTATGAAGGTTCCCTTTGGCAGACAGCTGATTTTTAATTGCTATTTCAATTTCAATGATGAGTCCAGAACCAGCTTTTGGGTTTGTGATCCAATCTATATAATTAATTTTCATTACTCCTTCCTCCAACTTCCATTGGTTTATACTGTTCTAACTTCTTGACATGAACACTCCATGATCATGGATTTATCAGTTTCTCCTGGGAATCTGTCAATTTGTGCTTTATTTGGAGGGCATCTTATTAGGTGAATATAAGATCAGAATTGTTACATCTTTCTGATAAAGTGCCTACTATTTTTTCCTCTATTATAAAGTGATCCTCTTTATCCCTAATAATGATCTTTATTTTTTCCACTTCATTCTGATTGTATGTCTGATTTGACATGAATACACTACTATGTGTAAAATAGACAGCTAGTGGGAACCTGCTGCATAGCACAGGGAGCTCAGCTCGGTGCTCTGTGATGACCTAGATGGATGGGATGGGGGGATATATGTATATATATAGCTGATTCACTTCGTTGTACAGCAGAAACTAACACAACATTGTAAGGCAATTATACTCCAGTTAAAAAGAAAAGTTACGCCAACTTTTGGGGGGTTAACATTGGTCTAGAATCATTTTCTGCTCTCCATTTGCAACCTTTCTGGGTTCATATGTTTTAAGTGGAGCTCTTAAAAACAGCATATAGCTGGATTTTATTTTCAGACCAGCATGGCAATTTGTCTTTTTAACTGGTAGGGTTAGTTCACCAACATCTACTGTGACTGCCTATGTAACAGGACTCATTTATACCCTTGTTTTGTTATTCCTATTTACAATACTTTTTCTTTGCTTATGCCCCCCGTTATTTATTTGCATTCCACTGGACATCTTTTCCTCTGTGTTTGAAAGCTACACTTTTCTGTTCTTTCGTGTGTCTGTGTGCAAGCGCTCTTTTTAAAAGCTGTAATGAAAATGTCTTTTCCCCTTACGTTCTCCTAACATACACACCTGACACTTCCCAGGAGCCTTGGTGCTCCACCCGCCTCTCCCTCACACATACCTGGGCGACCTGCGGGCGCTCGGAGTTCCAGACACTCCTGTTAAATGACCCAAATGGTTCCCAATCTGTTGCTGGCCACTGCTTCCTGCACCTCACGCCTTCTTTTGAGTCTCCCCAAAGTACATCCTCGACTACTTGTTTCAGCAAGAATTTCCTCTTACATCCTCAGTCCTCACAGCCCTGGAAGGACTTCTTTCCTCCACCCTCGCTCTTCATGAATGGATTAACTGGGTACAGAATTCCGTGCTGACAGTTATTTTCTCTCACCACTTGGAAGATTATTATTTTATCTGTCTTCTGGCTTTTTTGGTTGGCAGCCGTGGCAGGGTGTGTGCTTACTATGGAAAAACATGTTGTTGAGCTGTCATTCCTTTGTAATACCTTTTAAAAATACCCCCTCACTTCTAAAATCCATCTTCGGGGTTCTAAGCCTTCACCAATGCCTTTAGATGTGTATTTATTTTTACTGTCTTAGTCAGGCTCACTGCGCTTTCGCATGTTTTTCACCAGTTCTGGAAAGCCCTTGGCCACTTAGTTCTTTGTGATTTCCTTGCTCCTGTTTCTTTGTGGTAGAAGTCCTAACTAGACTTCAATCTCTCTGTGCTACCACTCGGACATATGTTCCACTTCACCAATTGTCTCTTCAGCTGAATGTAACCAGCTCTATAATCAGTCCTTTGAGTTATTCTATTTTTTTTCAAGTTCGCCTTGTTTTCTCCCTGGTGTTGTTTTTTCCCATTAATGTTTTCCACTACCTACTTTTATACCTCTGACAGTGACTCTGGTGGGACTTTATTTAGTTGCAACCCTGTCTGGGCTGAATTTCAGGCTTGTCTCTAAAGAGCTATTTTATCTTTGCTTCAACGAGGGCTTCAGAGAAGGCAGCAGGTAAAGCCACATTTTTAGAGGCAGCAGCTCCTGTTAAATATTCCCAGGAGACTCTGCCTCCCCCGCCTCAGGAGAAAACAGATAAGCTCCCATGCCATCTCCCCTGGCCACTAGTCTGTCCTTTCAGTGCAGGTTTTACATGGGAGTGTCAGTGGGGTTCTCACTCCCCCCACCCAGTTCCCACCTGGACATAAAAACCAAAGACCCAAGACCCAGACTTTGGAGGACTACGCGACACCCACACTGCAGGGTCAGCTTACTTCTGGACCCAGACAGTCCCCGCCCTTGGCTTACGGGATTCGGTAATATCTTTTACTACCTTGTAAACTCAGCTATGCTTTTTAGAGAATGCTTATTAGCTCCATCTAACATTTCTAAATGTTTATAGAGAAGAGACTTTTCAGGTCATCTCATCTAAAATTTTAAGTGTAACCTCTAATTCTTCTTTTTTTTTATTTTCTTTTTTTTAAACTTAAAACTAAGAGAAAACCTGGTAACTAAAAGATATAGTATTCGGAAATAATTTATTTCATGTTTTAAGAGGATGGAAATAACTGACTTCCTACTTCAAAGAAACAATGCTATTCATTTTAAAGAAAGATAAAACACTAAAAATAGAAATGTCTTCTATTCTAAGCCTTGGCTTATTCATCGGCCATTTCAGATTCAATTTCTTTGCTAAGGAAAAAAAACAAAGCATTGACATGCTTTTGTGTTTCTCCAAAATAACAGTCTTTGGAAAAGTAGGCACTTAAATAGACCTAAATCTTCTGAGCGCTTACGAGGAGCCTACAGGGCTCACTACACGCCCGAGGTAGGGATCAGGAATCCTGAGTCCTCACATCACCCACGAGTAGTTCAGATGTGCAGAGTGCTTCCTGCAGTGGACACGAAGCTCCCCGGAAGCACGATCAGTAGTCTCCCCACCGTGTCCAATCAAACCTCAGCACATCCACGCTCCAAGCATCTGCTGTGTGAAGGCTCCACTAAATACCAATCAGGCAGGGGCCACTCATTTACACGGTCACATGGTTATGAGAACCACCTTGAAACAGAAAAGCACAGGCATCCTGGTGGAGGAAGAGAACACACACTGTGGGGTCTCACACGCTTTGGGAAAGAGTTATTTTCTTCTTGGTTTTTTGGGTTTTACACTATTGCAAATGGGGTCTCTCTTAAATTTCATTTTGTTTGTTGCTGGTAATACTGACATGTAATTGATTTCTGTAGGGTGGTTCCCCCCGAGCCCCAGCAACCTTGCCTAATTCTACTAACACTTTCTTCCCAATCTTTCTATCTTCCGCTTCACTTCTCTTGAATTTTTGCACAGGGCAGGACCGCCAACACCGTGCTCAAGAGAAGGCGTGTCTGCTGGCATCCTGTTCTTCCTGATGTCAAAGCAAAACTTCTGGGTGTCTTGCTATGCAGTGCGATGTTTTCTGTAGGCTTTCCTGTAGGTGTCCCTTCATCAGGTTCTTGGTTCTCTTCTTAGCTTAGTGTTGTTAAGTTATATGTTCCCAGAAATTCACTGATGTTGTTAAAACTTGCAAAATTATCACCATGCTGAGATGAAAAAAGAAGGCTTATACATACAATGTGTGGTAGAGCCCCCTCCTCTGGTGGTTAATAAACACCTATGACACTGCTTTGTTTTTATTTATTAGCACAAGTTGTTCATGATAACCACTCATCTTTTTAATGTCACCACATCTGTAGTGAAGTCCCATTTTACACTCTTGATATAATTTGTGCCTTCTTCTTGACCAATATTGCTTTATATTTGTCAACATTATTCATCTTTTGTAAGAATGAACTTCTCCACTGTATATTCACTTGTTTTCTGTTTCATTAATCCCTTCTCATTGTCACTTCCTTCTGAGTGGTTTATTTTGACTTTGTTACTTCTAGAGACAGATGCTTACTTAGCTCATTAATTTTCATCTTCTTTCTTAATATATGTATTTAAAGTTATCAATTTCCCTATAAATAATATTTTAGCTACATCCTACAAGTTTTGATGTGTAGTATCTTCATCATCATTCATTTCAAAACATTTTCTATTTTCCTTTTTTTTTGACCTACAAATACATGCTAGAAGTGTTTTATTTTAATATACACATACATGGAGATACTCTATTTATCTTTTTATTCATATTTCTAGTTTAACTGACCTCTGGTCAGACTACCTGCTCTACATAATTTCAATCCTTTCATTTGTTGAGACTGACTTTAAGGCCCTGGATACAGCCAATCTTTGAAAATTCTGAAGTCAAATACGTATTAGCTGGCTACAGTGTTTTGTTTTATTTATATAGAGCCATAGATCACATTCCTAATTTTGTTCAAAGTTCTAATCCTTAGTGATTTTTGTCTGCTTAGCTGTCAATTACTGAGAGGATATGCAAAAATTCTCTACTATGCTTATAGATTTGACCATTTCCTGTAGTTCTGTCAATTTTTGTTTTATATATTCTTTCATTTTCACCCTGTCTCTTGTAAACAAGAGTTGGATTTTTAAAATCCAGTAAGATATCTTTATGTTTTAACTGGAGTATTTAGTCAATTTACAATTAAAAAAAAAATTTTTTTTTTTAAATTTATTTGGTTGCACTGGGTCTTTGTTGCGGCAGGTGGGATCCTTAGTTGCGGCTTGCGAACTCTTAGTTGCAGCATGCATGTGGGATCTAGTTCCCTGACCAGGGATTGAACCCGGGCCCCCTGCATTGGGGGCACAGAGTCTTAACCACTGTGCGCCATGAGGGAAGTCCCCAGTTTACATTTTAAATGCTGATATAGTTGAGTTTAACTCTATAATCTTATTTTGTGTTATTTCCCCACCCATCCTGGAGTTCTTTTTGTCTCCTTTCTTATCTCTTTTTGGATTGTTTTTAAATCACTCCATTTTTTTTCCCCTCTACTATTGCAGAATACAGTTTCTATTCTTTAGTGACTACCTTTAAAACACAATAATATGTGAGATTCACAAAGTTCAAAGTTAAACAAAACTTTACTCCCTCCACTAATTCTAACACCCCTCTAACTTAGGTGTCATTAACCATACCCTTTTTCCAGCGCCCCCCCCCAAACATTATTATTCTTCTTTCACATTTGTTTAGAGTTGCCCAAATGTTCCCACCTTCTTCATTCTTCTTTCCATTTGGCACTATTTTCCTTCCAAGAACATACTGGAGAATTTCCTTTAGCCAAGATGTCACTAATTAACGGTCTTGGTTTTTGCCTTAAAAGTTACCTTCATTTCACCCTCACTCTGGAATTTTTCCCTTTGGTTGCTGTATCACTACACTTTCTACATGTGGGTGTTTTCCCTTGTTTGGATGGGTGTCTCCTCCATTCTGTACAATTCTCAGTCATTATTTCATCCAACACGGGCTCTGGCACACCACCTCTTCTCCCTGATTCTCAGTTGGTCTTAGAAGTTACTGCCCTATTTGGTTCTAAAGTGAAATCTGTACATTCTGCTCTGTCTTCCAGTTAATCACGCGCTGCAATCCGTTGGGTTTTTAACTATAGTGGTTGAGCTGCCCATGGCTAGAAACTGCACCTGATTCCTTTATCAAATTTGCTAGGTCACTTAACAGTTTCCTTTCTTTGTAGGTATTTTCCACCTTGTCTATTACTTTAAGCAGAGTAAGAAGCGCTTTTAAACACTGTGTCAACCACTCACTGTCTCTGTTTTCACAGACGTTCCTGCTGGTCCTCATTCACTGAACGCGCGGCATTCTGTTTGGTTATTCTCAACCAGGGATGCTTGTTTGCCTTGAAAATTACACGTGGGGATTCTCTGAGCCGAGGATAAAGGCGCAGTCCTTCAAAGACCTGCTTGCTTGTGGACTGGCCCTGGAGCACTCTCTACAAAAAGTCAGAATCGGCTTGAAAATGTCCTACCTCTGAGGTCACGGGATCTGCATGAAGGACAACATCTCAGGAGGGGACGGGCTTACTTCTGACTCACCTTCACCCTGGAGGTGCAGGAGTCCTCGGTGGGCACAGCTTCCATCATCCTGCCCACCTTGGTCTCTGCCCCCTGCGCCCAGAGGTGCCATCAGAACTCCCAGTTTGCCCAGTTCACCGAATGCCCTCAGGACTGTGCTCACCATCCAGGGTTATTCTCTGCACTGAGACTCTGGTCCCCTCACTACCTTCCTCAGGATCTTCCAAGCCATTCAGTGCTTTCCGCAGGTGCTGTTTTCATCTGTTCTGCAGCACTTGCCCCACCCGAGGGAGAAGACTGTTCCAGCCCACCAGCCCACCCTGCCACCGGAACACAGGCCGCCCACTACTGACATTTGGCACTGCTGCCACTCATGGCCAAACCAAACCCCAGCCAGGCAAGCTCTTAAAAGGAAAGAGGTCATCCCTGCGATGTGACCGGAGGGCTGCTATGTAGGGTGACTCCCAGATCCAAGCCTGGATGCACATCTGTCCCAGGAGGAGGGGAGCCTGCCCGGTGCCCTTGCCTCCCGGCCCTGGGCTCTGCGCAGGGTCCCGGCAGGTGGGCAGAGGCTCAGGTGGAATGACCTCTGGTACCCAACAGCCAGCTCCCTTGTTTTGAAGAAATCCACTTAACACTCCAACAGTCACTACATTTACCTTGCTGGGACCGGGGTGAGGTGGGGGGTCTGATGAAGAGTCTCACCGCAGATCAAAGCTCTCTGAGCCCTCCCTCATGTACTGCGAGGGGCTGCCTTTCTGCTTGGAGAGCATCTGCTCACCGGCAGTAAAACTTGACCCTTTTCCGCAAGCCCTATGAAAAGGCTCATCTTTGATGAACCATCTCCAGGACACGGGGAGGGCAGCACGAGGGGGTGCTTCTTATCAGTAGCAGTGGTAACTCAACTTCACCCTGGTTCCTTGCTGAAGTCATGTTCCAAGCTCCTATGCTGCCGGTGGGAGTACAAACGAGGACCAGCACCCTGGGGAGTCCGCACTGTTGTCCACGGCTGAGCATATGCCTCCCGTGGCCGAAGCCCCACGCCTGGGAACAGACCCAGCGGGAAAGTGGACACGCGGCCGCCAAAGTCAGGGGCAAGACTGTATTTCACAGTATCATGTAATTTAGAGTACATCAAAACAGAAGCCCCAAAGTGGAAACTATCCAAGTGCCCCGGCACAATGATGTGCAGAGCATATACAACAGGGGGATGAACTACAATAGCCCAAGACCACGGACGGACCTCATGCTCACACGTAACATCGAATGGGAGGCCACGATGAGCACAGGCCGTGTGTCCACTTGCCCCAAGTTCACGCGCAGGCGGGAGGGACCTGTGAGCTACAGGTCAGGGGTGTGGTTACCCCCAGGCACGGGCAGCTACCCGAGGGGCATGAAATGAGCTGCTGGGGGACAATGTTTCTTGGCCGGCTGGTCACATGGGGCGCTGCTCCGCGAGCTGTAGACGGGACAGTGCATTTTTCTATATTTGTATTTTACTTTAGTAAAGAGTTAAAATATGTATATACACACATGCCAACTTTGGTAGGAAAATGAATCCACACAGCTCGCAAAGGAGGAGCATCTCTGATGCCAGGCAGGTCTGTCACGGCACGTCCACTCCTGCCAACCCCAGGCCCCTCACGTGCGCTCACCACGCAGCTCCCAAGAGAGGGGAAGTGGGGACCAAGGTCACGGTGGGCACCGCCTCCCGCCTCCAAGCCCCACAGACCTCGCTGTCCCCGCGGCTTCCGAAACCAGACTGTTCAGAACAAATCTCAGGGCTTCCCTCTGAGGTTGGAGGCGACAACACAGGCTGCAGTGGCCGGCTCGGCCGTGGCTAAAGCCCCGTCCACGCCCCTAACGACACGTCACTAACGAGGCCGCTGTTGACGGTGTCGTCACCGCTCACTCTTGCGCACTGACCCCTTCCCCGAGTCACTGCAGTTACTACGAAATTGCCCAACTACGACAATCTAGAACTCACCAGGAAATGAAAACGTGTTCAACAGAAATAAAGCTGCATCTAATTCCTATGCAGGATGAGCCTTAATTAAAAAGGAAATAGTTTTTGCTCCAGCTGAGTTGTACATTTTAACCACTGAATGAAAAGTTCCAATAGAACATACTGCCTGGGCTGAGGGCCAGAACCCGGTCCCTCACGGTTCTGCGTGAAATGCGTAGGCCAGATCCTCCTGTCAGGAGGGGCCAGGAATCTATGATCTACTTTTCCATTTCTTTGCCTAAAAGCAAAGGCAGGCAGAGAGGAGGCAACGAGGGATGTGGGCTCGGCCTGGAAGGGGCTGCGACCAGCCAGCCCGCCTGGCTCCAGTATCCCACACCTGCCCAGCGTCCACGCCCGGTCCTCGAGGAAACGCCATCTGGGAGGCGGGAGGTTCATCTCATCCAGCCCTCTTAGTCCAACAAAGTCTGACTAAAAGAAGAGAGAATGGAATGCCAACTACCAGAAAAGAATTTCACCTCCTACCACGAAGGAACACTCTTGCTCACGAAACACGAAACCCACCTCTTTTCAGAGGCAGTGCACGGTTCAAACCAAAAATAACGTTTTGTTTCCTGGTGAGGGCGTCGTCACCGATACGCTCGGCTGCTCTGCAAACCCATCTAGCTCATCAGCTCCGCCGGGAAATAAAGGATGCTCGCTGCGAATTCTCCTCCTGGAACCAGCGCAGGCACCTGGGAAGGGCCTGGTCTGGTGAGGTCCCCGCCTGGGTGACGGACAGCGGAGAACAGGCAGCGCTGAGACCAATCTAACCGGCCTGCAGGTGCAGGGCACCTGGGAGAGAGCGAACGCCCAAGCCGTCTGCCAAGGGTCACTTCAGAGCCTTGGCTTCTGCTGGCGGAGCAGGATGGGCCACGTGTGGCAGCACCGCCATGAGTGTAACGGTCAGTCTCCCAACTGGAGCCAGGCTGGAGGGAATCCAAAAGTCGCTTGGCTTTGGAATATGTTTTTTGTGTTTATATTTGATGCTCTAGGAATCCAGGCTACTTGAGGCTAAATGATAATGTACTCACAGAACACAGGCACTAGAAAATCATCTGTTAGCTCGGCAAGGATGGGCACCTACTGTATACCACTGTCCAGACACTAGGGACACCTCGGGGAAACAGGGGGGCCACATCCCTGCACTGGGAGAGCTTACACTCCAGTGTCAGAAATGACAAAGTCAGTCACGTATGTGACACATCAGGTGGTGATAATGAAAACAAAGCCACGCAGAGAAGTGGGACAGGGGTCACCGGGGCTGTCACTTTAAATAGGGTGGTCAGGGAGGTCACAATGCACAGACCTGAGGATGGTGGGGGAGCAAGCCACGTGGCCATCTGGGCAAAAGCTCCCCAGGGAAAGCAAGAGCATGTACAAAGGCCCTGCGGCAGAAGGGCCTGCCCGGGAAACAGAGGGAGGCCAGTGTGACCAGAGCAGGGGGTGGGGGTGGCAGCAGTGAAGCCTGAGGGAAAAGAGGGGCCTTGGAGGCCACTGGACAGACTCAGGCCAAGGAGGGTCCTGAACACAGGGTGACACGATCTGCTCTGGGAACAGACCAGAAGGCAGGGGGTGAGGGCAAAAGCAGGCAGACCACTTCAGACCTAGTGAAATAACCCGGGGGATGAGGGGTCTGCACCAGGCTGGCACCAGGGGATGCGGTGAGAGTGGACGGAGCTGATAGGTTTGCCGTCGTAAAGGATACAAGTGTGAGAAGGCACGGAGTGAAGGATAAACCACGATGTGTGGCCTGAAAGATGGGGCCAACTGGCCTGGTTTCATATTACACGAGGAGGAAACTGAAGCCAAGGGAGGAGAACAGTCACATCCAAGGTCACACCACTTACTCTGGGGACTAGAACCCAGACCAGTGCTCCCCCCGCTGCCCCAAGCTGCAGCCAGTGGGGGACACTGGGGACTGCTCAGGTCACATGCGGACGCCCTCCAACTCCTCCTTGCTCTCAGACGCTGGGGTAGACAGTGTCCCTCGGGGACCGCCGGCACCCAAGCACGTACTGTGAGTGAGGCTGGGAGGAGAGCACAGCCCCTGCCCAGGGAAGACAACGACAGTCTACAGCTGCCACCCAAGAAAGCAGAACTAGTGTGCCCAGAAATTCCCACTTTCCCCAAGAGGACCCCAAAATCTAGATGTTAACAACAACAACTTCTCCAATTTTAAAAGGTGGCTTAGTTGTTTAGCAACCCGGGCCTGAACAAACCTCACGTGCCAGCCAAGTTCCATCCACACAGGGCTCCAGCTGGGAACCAGTCTCAAGACAGCCTGAAACACACCTGGTTCACTCACACCTCAACCAGGGTCAGGGCACAGAATTAAAGCTTTGGGTCTAAGATGGTCTTCTATTCCGACTTGGAGCCAGCAGATGATATTCACTATCACTATAAATAGCTGATCACTTCCGGCACAACCTTAGGGGCCTCCTGTCTGACCAACAAGAAAGTAGCTGTCTATCACTCTGGGTTCTTTGTTAACTGGTCTGACGTTACTCTACACAGTGTACTAAGATGAGGCCACTAGTACAGCCAAGAATTCAGAAATTCTCCCCAAATACTATCCAGTCATCCTTTCAAAGTTCTATGGAATATAACAAAGCCCTGCAAATAGCCAGGAAACAACTGCCGCCAGCCAAACAGGAAAACGCCTGTACCCTGGACTGTGTAAGGTTAGGAGACCGGCAGCTGTTCCAGCCTTGCCAAAATAATCAAACGTAGAAATTACAGAACTTTCTTTATAAATTAAAGTTGCCCTGCGTTGCTAGGCAGGTGGGAGATGCATGTCACTTACAGCTCTTAAAGGAAACACGCTACATGTGTCTGGCCTTCAGTCGTGGGAGTCGGCCTGCCTGTTTCAAGAGACACATCAGAACTTGTGTGCCTAAGAAAACAGCCTCCTAGGAAGTCCCCAGGTTAATTTTCTATAATGCTAAGTGGCCCTCTTGCCCAGGCTCTCTCACTTAGAATTAAATATTTACTTTCCCTACAAGCCATATGTTTTCGGCCCAATACCTATTTTCTGTGTCTGTTACATTTGACCACTTTGATGCCCTTGGTGTTAGGTAAGAAGCTCTCCAGGGCATGACCACTGTCTGTGCTGCGCCCCTGCTCCCCCGCCTTCTTTCCCTTAACATGCAGTTTATAATGCACACCAAGAGTCAGGAACAACTGCTTTCTAACGGTGACATCTTATTAGGTGGAAGCGCATGAACTGCCACTAGTTTAATTTTATTTAACTTTAATTAAGTTGAAATACCTCCGTGTGGCTACCGTACTGGACAACACAGTTCTAGATGGAGTGTCTTCAGACACGAACGAGGTTCGTTTGTGGTGTCTAAAGGCCTGGCACACAGGAGACGCTTGACGAAGACATGAAATGAAAGCACTGTCTTGGTACTGCCACACCCCACACTGACTCCCCGCCTTCGTTTCCATCTTCCAATTCCAGGTGCTCCCTGGGGTACTTACTGTCCCAACGAGTGTGGAATTACACGGCCTGTAGGTGTTGGTGAACATTCAGAAGGCCATGCCCACATCGCCCAGCAGCTGGGCAACAGGAACTGACCTGCTGGGCCTCTATGTTCTCATCCACAGGATGGGAACAACCACATCTACGCTATGGAAACGGGCTGCTGTGAGGCCGAGATGTACACCAAATCTATGAATCTGACTCTAAACAGTAAACCTTAAAAATCAAGTTGGGCTGAGCTTCAGTTGTCCAATGAGATAGCTGGAGAAAATTTAACAGGTGTGCTGGTCTACCTCATTTCATCCGCAATTATTGTGTTACGGGCCAGGCCTTAATCATTGCCGGGCCAGGATGTACAGATGGACAGCACTGTCTCCACTGTCATCATTCTCACTGACCATATTTTTCTCCCAAAACAAGATTTTAGCACAGAAAAATCTGGATTCTCGGAAGAACTGTTGACTCCCTGCCTATATGTCACTCACCTCCTCGTTACAACTCCTTGGGATAAAAGAACAAGTAAGAAAAGTCTGGGGTCCTGACATTTTAAAAAGGCATCCTTGCTACATAATAAACCAGTATGCCAATCAAATTGTTTGCATTCAGCCACTTACGTGGAATTTGGTGCTGTATCATCACTACAGCCTACTGACTTAGGGCTCGTTTCAGCCAAGAGCATAATTGCTCAAATGTGACTCAGTGGCTTGGGATTTATTTAAAATTCTCCCATCACCAAAAACTATTCATGCACCAAGGTACCAAACTAACTTCTTAATCTCTGTAGAGACGTTCAGAGGCCGACTCCTAACTGTGAAAGCGAAGAGTTCTGATCCGGCACAGTGCCTGCGGCTCCACTCCCTGGCGGCTGTTTCCAGTCCCCGAGACACCTTTCTCTCCTTATCTGGCCACCCACCCCGCCACCCCACAGCTCAACGGGTCCAGAAGCCCTGAACGTGCAAGCCCTGCTCCGCCTCCTGCCTCCAGCTTTCCTCCTTCGCTTCATCAGAGAGGGAAGTGGCATCTCCAGGCCCTCAGAACCGGAAGCTTCTTTCTGGAAGGGAAACAAGTTGGCAGCCCACAGTGGGCCTGACCTTTGGAGAGTTCATAAAGGAACAGAGACGTCACCACAGCCCGCTGCGGGATCACCGAGCCTTCTCTGGGGTTGGATCAGGGGGAAGTCAAGACAGCCAAGCACAGAGAAAAGCGTAGGGGGAGGCAGAGTGCTCCCCAGGCCCGCGGGAACAGCCAAAGCTCTGAAGAGACCTCCTTTCCCAAAGTCCAGAAAACGCCACGCAGACGCCCCCGCTCTGAAGGTTCCAGCACACCAGCAAAACAGTGACCCGCGAGGCTCCCAAGAGCCTGCAAAGTTTCATTTTCTAAATGCTTCCTAGACTCTGCTGACCTCCGAACTCCAGGAGTTACTGCCAAACTTCCTTCTGCTGGCACAAGGTCCCAGGGTTTCCCAGCACTTACCTGGGAGGCTGCCGGACCCTACAGTGAGTGGGTGGTTCTATCTCCAGGCTACAGATAAGGAAACCCGGGTTCAGAGAGGTTAAGCACCCTGAGCAGAGGGTCTGCAGCGTGGCAGGGGTGGGATCCAGACGACAGGACGTGGCAAGGCTGCGTCCGCAGCGGGCGGGCCAGAGCCAAACCCAGACCCCACCTCCCTCCCGGCCCGGACACCCTAGAAACTCATGCAAAAACAGTAACAGTCAACACCTGTGGACTACTCCCTACACGTGCTGGGTCTTCACGGTTCTCTCTCCGGCAGCCCGGCTGTTCCGACGTGGAAGCGGACCCCGGAGTGTCGGAAGCGGACCCCGGCGTGAAACAGCCTGGCCGACTGCCCACGGTGCCGGCTTTCGGAAGCCCACCCCTCAGCCATGACACAACCCGAGCTACCGTTTGTGACCTGCAGTGTGGGGAGGGTTCCCCGAGGCTTCCCAGATGCTACCGGGAAGCGTGGACCCCAGCCCGCCCTCCCAAGCCCGGGGCCAGGGCGGGAGCCCGGGACCCGGGGCGGGAGCCAGGCGGGGTGCCAGCGCTCTTGACGGCCGGGCCAGAGGTGCCACTTCCGCCGGACCTGGCACCGCCGGCCCATTCATCGTTCCCCCGCCGGACGCCCTCGCACCGGGTCCGCGAGGCCGGCCGGGCAAACAGCGCCCCCGGCCCCGCCGCCAGGGGGAGCAGGGAGCCGCCTCCCGCACTCCGGGAAGTTGCCACCACGGCCGCCGGGCGTCCGGACCCGGACGGTCCGGGTCCCCGCACGGCGGCCCCCGCGGTCCTGAGCGCGGCCCGCCCCGTCGGCGCCTCCCGGCCCCGCCGCGCCCCCGGCCGCAGCCCGAGATGGGCGCGCTCGGCCCGGGCCCCCATTCAATCCCGCCCCCTCCCCCGCCGGCCACCGCCGCCTTCCGCCCGCCCCCACCCCGCCAGCCCGGACTCCAGCCCGGCAACGTCATCCAGCCGCTTCCCGAAGCTTAACCCCTTCCTCCGCCAGCTGTGCGCCGCCCCGCCCCGCCGCCAACTTTCTTCGCCCAACTTCGGAGCGCGCCGGCCGGCCCGACGGCCCGGCTGCGAGGGACGGAGAGAGGTGGGGGGGGCGGCCACGTCTCGCCGCGGGGCCGCCGCAGGTCCCGCAGACGGCGAGGGCGTGGGGTCCACACCTCGGGCACGCTCGGCCAACGCCCCTGCACGGGGTTCGGCCCGGCACACGCCCCCGGGGCCCGCCCGGACCCCCAGGGTCCGCGGCCGCGGCGACGGCCGGGGGCGCCGCCGGGGGAGGGGCCGCCAGGGAGACGTGTCACTCTCGGCGCGGCCCGCCCGGCCCGGCCACGGCGCCCCGACGGCCTGGCCCGCGCGCCGCCGCCGCCGCTGCAGGGCCCGGCCAAGTTTCTTACCTGCAGCCGGAGACGCGGGAGGGAGAGCGAGAGGGCAGGAGCCGCCGCCGCCGCCACGGAACCGGGAGAGAGGAGCCGGCCGAGCCTCCGCCGAGAAGCCGCCCCCAAGCAACTGCAGGCGCCGCGACCCCGACGCCACCCGCCCCGTCCGCCGTCCGCTCCGGCCGCTCGCTGGCTGCGTGCGCGCGTGTGGAGTCGTGGCACTTTCTGCCTCGGAGCTGGCAAACGGCCCCCTCCGCCAGGATCACCGCCTCCTGCCTTCCCCACCCGGGCCAGCCATTCATCGAGCCGCCTCTCCCCATTGGCCCGTGCCCCGCCACTCCGCTGGCCGCTGACCAGTCAGAGCGCGGGCGGCCGAGCCGCGGCGGCGGCCATTGGGCGGAGAGGCGGGTCTCCGCTTCGGCCAATGGGAGAGGGGAGGAGCTGCGGGGAGCCGCGGGGGCGGGGCCGGGGAGGGGCGGAGCCGCGCGGCGCGGCTCTCGGCCCTGCGCGGTGGCGGGGCGGGGCCGGAACGCGCGGCCGAACGGGGGTGGGGGCGCCTGCCGGCCCCGCCTACCCCGGGCCAGCGACCCTGCTTGCCGGCGCTGATTCCGGGAAGGCTGTGGCCCGGCGGGCCGCGAAGGTTCGAATCCCGGCGGCGCCGCGCCTGCGCCCCTGGCCCCTCCGGGCTGAGATGGCGGTGGGTGTCACCCTGAGCAGGGTTGCGCAACATGCGAACAGTAGGGAGAAATGCTTCGTTTAAAACCAACTGACTTCCCCCGCAGCAGCGCCCCCTCTGGGCCCTAGATGTGAGGACAAGGTCTGCTGGGGGTCAGTCCAGAGAGGGCACGGCACTATTTCAAAGAGATTGCAATCAGCACAAGAATGAATTTTCTTGAGTAAACTGGGGCGGAAAGGCCAGACGGTGCAGGAGGAATGGAGGGTGGACGTCATTTGCACCCATTTTTAGGGAGGTTACAACTGAGGCACCGTCCAAACCTCAACTGGCAGCAGGGCAATGACTGCAGTTGACCTTCTGGCATTTTACTCCACAGTGGGGAGGGTGAGAGGGTCTGACCCACATAAACTCACCCACTTTCCAGAAAACGGAGCAAACGGTGCTTCATGACAGGACTTCCTTCTCGACCCCCTACTCCACCACCCCCATATAACCCAGCACTCTCTCTTCATAACTAAATAAGTCTTTCAATTAAGATAATTTTAGGCCTGGTTTTTAACCATTATATCAGTGTCTCTTAAAGCTAACTCTTTGAACTTGAGTCAAAGCCACTTTCTTTGAAATTAAGGTTTCTGGGAGGCCAAAAGGGCTGCTGCAGGCTGATCTGCCCTGTACCACTTCCCCCACCCCCGTGGCTGCAGAATCCTGTTCCTAATAGCTGTTTCTTGGACAGTCTCGCATACCCCCTCCCTCTTTGTCACTGGTACTGTACGAGTTGTTAGATGTGGAAATACAAGCCATCATGAGGGAATAAAGAGGGGCTGGGTTGAAATTAAACCGTTCATTCATATTTTTAATCTCAGCAGTTCCCTAGCATATTAATGATTAATCCGCGGGAATTAACCTGGATTAGCTTTCCACACTCAGTCTTTTTCCAGTGGTGAGCCCCAGCTTGACGTAAAAGTCAAGAATCCCAGCTTCTGGGTGGCATATGCTACCAACTAGTTCTGATTGGCCGTGGGTAAACCAGTTAGCCTTTCTGAACGTGGATGTACTCTTTTAGGACAATCGCTCCCCTCTCTGGGTTTTGGAGAGTCATTCTTCCATCCACCCATCCATCCCATCCACCCATCCATCTATCCATCCCATCCAACCATCCATCCATCCACCCATCCACCCATCCACCCATCCATCCATCCACCCACCCACCCATCCATCCCATCCACCCATCCACCCATCCATACACCCATCCATCCATCCACCCACCCACCCATCCATCCCATCCATCCACCCACCCACCCATCCATCCCATCCATCCATCCATCCATCCACCCATCCACCCATCCACCCATCCACCCACCCACCCATCCATCCCATCCACCCATCCATCCATCCATCCATCCACCCATCCATACACCCATCCATCCATTCATTGGTGTCTGTCGAGTGCCCGGAATTCACTACAGGCTGGGCAAGCAGCCTAGAGTGATACTCAGACCTAGTAAAGACCCAACTGCCCTCGGAGGCCTTGCTGTGGGCACAGACCTCCTTCATCTTATTCACACTGGTTTTCCCAGAAGCAGATCCTGACCAGGAGGGTTTGGGTGCAAGTGACTCATTTGAGGGATGATCACAGGAAACACTGGTAGGAGAGTGGGATGGGAAGGGGCTGGTGAAGAGCACAATGTCAAGCAAGTGGCCTCTGCGGGCAGCCAAGGCTCAGCATCGCTGGGCACTAGGGAACCGTGTGGAGCCCGCCCCAGAGGTGTCCCACCTGCGGTGCCGGACTCCCAGTCCTCGTGGTGGAGGGCTACTTCTGGGGGGCTTTAACTCACCCCGATGCTCCATCAGTCAGAGAAAGTCTTCCAGCAGAGAGAAGCAGCTGTTTGCAGCAAGAAGCCTTTGGCAGAAGGCTGAGTGCCTGGGGCGTCTGGGGGCCACAATAGCATCTTCTACCGACCCCACGCCTGCACAGAGTAGGGGCTCCGTAAATGCACATTCCATAAATGTTGTTAAACGAATCATAGGATTACAAACTCCCTACGAGTGAAGGGTGTTTACAAAAAAAACCCCTTCTCTGTCTGCTCCCTCCCATGATTGACGTTTTGTTTGGCCTCAACACAACATAGGGATCAGTATGGACGAGTGGCCTGGCCTGAGCCTTTGCCTTTGCTCGGTCCCTGCCCCTTGTCCAGCCTCCACGAGGAGGTCAGCCCCTGCCCCAATCCCCCCCCCACCTCCTAGCCGGCCTGACTCACAGCCGCTGCTGTGCCTGCAGACTGCCCCCCTCGGCCCTGCTCCGCCTTCTCAGCGTGTCTCAGCCTTGCTCTCTCCCAAGGCGTGTCCGGGAGAAATGGGAACCACCCCCAGGACTAGATGGACAGGGGGTGCCTGTTGGGGAGCGAGGGGCTTCCCCCAGGCTCAGAGCCCCTGGCCCTGCCGCAGGCCTGTAACCATCAAGCCACCCAGCACGAGAGGGATCCCATCGCCCAGCGCAGCCTCCAGGTCCTATCTGCTCAGTGCCAGACGCAGGCTGGAGCCTGGGAATCAGGTCCCTGCCGCCCCCTGGATGACAGGCCAGTGAGGGCTGTCACATGAAAACAGGCCAGAGAGAGGCCGAGGCGAGCTCAGACTGCAGAGAGCAGAGGGGTGAGAGCAGAAGCTTGAAAGAGAAGGGGGATTAGCCAGGCCAGAAGGTGAGAGAACAGGGCGGGTGGAGGCCTGGAATCTAGGTGGCATGGTGCACGAGGGGCCCGCCGATTTGTGGTGTTTTGCCAAAGCTTGAAGGGTGAAGGAGAGGGTAAGAAGAGCTGAGTCTCAAAAGGTGAGCCTGATGGTCACGAGGGAACTATTTAGAGGTGATGTAAACGCTCCACACCTTGGTGATAGTGACAGTTACTGATCAAATTATGCGCTCTTGAAAAGGGCGAATTGGTTTGTAAGCAAATTATTCTTCAATCAACCTGACTCAAGAAAAAAAAAAGGATATGTCCTTTTTGGGTTTTAGTTGTATATTAAAAACAAATAAAGCATTCTTATTGGGAAAAACTAAACATACAAGAATAATTACCTAGAACAGCCCATTAACTCATGACAGGGCTTTGCTTTCTATTACTGACTTGCAAATATTATTTTTAAAGAGTAGGCAGAAAGAGAAGATATCATACAGTGTGAAAAGAGGTTTTACTTTATCAACAACTAAAAAAGGATGATAAATGACAAGCAGAAGAAAAATATCATGTGAAAAAAAGGACGTAACATTTTTAGGTCTTATCACGTGCCAGGCACTATTGGAGATGCCTTACAAATAAGTAAAATTATTTAACCCTCAGAACAACCCAGTAAAGGAGGCACAGTTATTATCTCCACTTTAGAGATGAGAAAACGGAGGCACAGAGAGGTTGAGTACCCTGCCCTTTGTCACAGGGCTGGTCAGAGGAGGGGGGTGGGCGCCAGGGTCCATGAGCGTAACCACTGCATTCGGTGCCGGATCCCAGAAGGTGTGCTGTACCTGTGTGGGTTGCAGTGGTGGTTCAGGGAAGGGTTTGTGGTCAGTGACAGCCAAGGTCGCTCCCGTGGGCCCCTATTTCAGCTGACTGTGATGCTCAGCTAGGTTGGGGACCCACTGGGTTGGACGCCTTTGCAATAGTTCTGGTGGTGAGGGCTTGAACAGGGCAGTGGCAGCGTTGGGAGGTGTAAGGGTCCTTCATGAGGGTGTTTAGGAGGTGAAGTAGGTGAGGCTTCGTGACCACGGGAGTGAGAGACAGGGAGGAGCCACCTGTGAGCCCCTGTTCTTGGCCCGAATGACAGGGAGCATGGTGGTGTCACTGCAGGGGCAGGACACGCAGGAGAATGAATAGGTGGGGGAAAGGAAGTGGGGAGGATGTTGCCTGTTGTCTTGACATGTCGAATTTGAGGAGTCTTGGGGAAGTCCAGGGGGAGATAGTGTTTCATTGGGTCTGAAGCTCAGGGGTGGAGGCCAGTGTGGCTATTACAGTTGGAAACCTGAGCATGAGAGAAGGTTCAAACCTTAAGGACAGAGATGATCACACCCAGCATGTGAAGCTGGGAGCTGCACGTGGATGGGAACAGGAGAAACCAGAGCTTGAGTCCTGCACAGAGAAAGGAAAACCCACAAAAGAGTCTGTATCAATCTGCTTTTGCTGCATAATAAATCACTCCAAAACTCAGTGGCTTATCACAATTCTGGTTTCCTATTAGAGCTCACACATCTATGGCAGCTGAAGCTTGGCTGATCTTGGCTGGCTCACGCATAAGTCACGCATGGGTGGGCTGGGGGTTCACTTCTAGTCTGGGCTTGACTGGAGCATCTCGGTGCTGCTCCACAAGGCTCATTCCTTTCTTTGGGAATCAGAAACTAGAGAGGGCATTCACTTCTCATGGCGATGGTTGAAGCAAAAGAAAACAAGCAGAAATACACATGGAAGGGAAAGAGTTTCAAGAAGTAAAGAAGGATTAAATGCAGACTGGAAATTCAGCAAGATGAAGACTGAAATGTGTGTTAAACGTGGCAACTCAGGAATCAAAAGGGATCTTCAGGACAGTTTTAGAGGAAGGGGTGGGTGAAAAGTTGGCCACCGAGTTGTGGAGGGCTGAGAAGTGAATGGAGCTGGGGGGGCGGGGGGGCGAGGGCAGGTAGAAACAACGTGTATCCATTCATCCAACAGATGAATCCAACTCAGGACCTATCACATGTCAGTCACTGTTCTAGGAGGTGAGGAGACAGCCTTGAACAAGGCAGAGGGTTCCTTTCATGGAGTTCACATTCTAGTGGGGAAAAGACGGTAGCCAAGTCAACCAATAAATAAGCAAGGTGAGTCAAAATGGTGCCAAAGGCTACAAGGAGCGAGAAGAGGCTCCTGCGAAGGAGAGGGGCGGGCTTTGGGAATGGGGGGTGCA
Source organism: Balaenoptera acutorostrata (assembly GCF_949987535.1). Taxonomy (NCBI): domain Eukaryota; kingdom Metazoa; phylum Chordata; class Mammalia; order Artiodactyla; family Balaenopteridae; genus Balaenoptera; species Balaenoptera acutorostrata. The sequence goes on from NC_080078.1 coordinate 40,642,091, forward strand.
GAGGATGTAAGAGGCCGGTCAGAGAAAACCCCTCTGGGGAGGTGATGGTTGAGCTGACACTTAAAGGACGAGAAGAAGCTGATCTTGTGAAAAGAAGGAAGAATAAGTGAAAAAGCCCTGGGGTGGGGAGGAGCTTAGCAGCTGGTTCAGGGAACAGAAGGAGGGCTGTGTGACTGGAGCTCAAGGAGGAAGGGAGAGAAGGCAAAAGCCGTGAGGCAGGAAGGTGCAGACAGGAGAGGGGCCTTAGGATGTATCTGAAGCCAGGGGAGCGGGAGCCTTAAGTGGGAGAGTAGTGCCGTCTGATCTGCATTTTTTTTTAATTTTTAAATTTTATTTAATTTATTTTTTTATACAGCAGGTTCTTATTAGTCATCAGTTTTATACACATCAGTGTATGCATGTCAATCCCAAAAGATCACCTTAGCAGTGGTGGGCAGAATCGTTAAGATGTGGAATGGAGGATCCCAGGACCAGGTAGGAGGCTTTTGTAAGATTCCAGGCAAAATATGGTTGATGTGCTGGTAAATATTTAACTATTGGCTACTGGAGGTGGGGGGCAGGGGAGCATTCCTAATTTGCAGCATTTGCCAATTTCTGGGGTGTGAATACTCCCATTGGAGCTGATTTCAAGTCACCAAACACAAAGATGGGAAGAAATTCACGGTAACATACCATTATAAACCGTACAGATGACCTCATGAATAATCTCAAAGGCAGATATAATAGTAAAATGTAGTCAAATAATTAGGAAGTGATGAGGATGAGTATTTATTACTTTTTTTACTATAATCTATGTCATTGTAAGTTTATATCATAAAATGTTTAATAATGGCTGTGTTTAATGAACTGCTTGAAAAATTCCTGAAAATGCAACAATCAGCTCTTATGAGGTGGCTGGTTCCTTCACAGCACTGAATATAATAGTCACCTGGACTGGAGTGGAGGGTGAGTTTGTATGTGTGTGTGTGTGTGTGTGTGTGTGTGTGTGTGTGTGTAAAAGAGACTCAACAGGATTTGGAAATGTTAGAAAATGAAATCCTGTTCACGCTCATGTTGACATTTCTGCACACATCTCATGCCATGTCTGAGCTGTGGACTCATTGGGGGCAGTGGCTGGAACTGATGCATCATTCTGTTCCCTGAAGACCTACCCAATGCCTTGATTCTGATAAAAACTCACCTTAGGTTGGCTCTTCTCAGAGGAAGACCTTGAGAAAAAGATTTGAGTGAAAGCATTTTATATGGAAGGTGATCCCAGGAGTCACCAGGAAGGGAGTGAAGAAGTGAGCCAGGGAAGGAAGACAGCCAGTAAACAGTGCATCACCAGCAAGTTTCCACCGTGAGCAGTTGAAGCTTAATCCCCCTGAGGAACCCTGGGACACGGGGGTGTATGCCTCAGAGGTACCACCCTGAGAACCGAGGAAGCCAGAGTACTTACTCACCAACACCTACCCATCACTGGTTGAAGACTGCTCCTGGCATTTCCAGCCCACACCCCAGAGAAAGACCTGAGGAAGGGTGCTGGTGTTTGCAGTCAGCGGCTGTGGAGATGCCCAGGAATGGCAGAGGGGATGTGAACAGGGCACCAACTGGGCTGATCCAAAACTGATAAATATTTCTTCAATGAATGAACAAACGAATGAATGTAGGGCCCTCTGAGCTTCTATAAACACAAATTTAGGGTTTAAAAGCTTTGAAATAGAATGCAGGTCCTTCCACTCCACAGTCAGCACATTTATCTTATACTTTTGCAAAATCTAGAGCAGGGGACCTATGACATCCCAGACGATTTAAGTTCTGCAGCAGTGTTACTCGAAATCAGAGTAATGTTGTTATACACTTAAAGAAAAATCTCTGTAGATAGATTATACTAACCATCAAAAGAAAAATAAAACTTACACAAGAAAATAGATGTAACAGTGATCCCAAATTACAAATTTCTATGGTTGCTAGTGGTAGTAAAATATACCTTGGCCAAAAATGTTTGGTTTGTTGTGTGGGTGATGTTGGAAGTGAGCTTAGAGATAGGAGATTTTGCAAAATTGAGGACTGACCCGGGGCTGGCTGAGTCCCCAAAGAAAATATGGGGAAAAAAAATAGATGGATGATGTTTGCCTGGTACTTTCCTATTCCTAAAGTGCTTTGCAAATGATCCTTACTAGAACCGTGGGAGGGAAATATTATTATCATTACCTCAGTTTACAGGTGAGGCAGCTGGTGTTCAGAGAAGTGCAGTAGCTTGCTCAAGACCCCACACTTATAAATGACAAAGTTAAATAAGTCTAGAGACTCCAAAAATGGTATCTTTCCATGACACAACCCTCTGCTTTTGCCATGGAAAAAAACAGTGGGGAAATGAGCAGGTATAACAGACCCTACATGAGTTAATGAAACCTTTCTCCTTTCTACTGTCCTTCCAGGACTCCATGTGTTTCCCCTTCAGCCTGCTCCTCAGATAACAGTGAGCACTTGGTAAGCTGTCAGAAATATTTTAATTGAACTGAATGTGGTCAGCCTGGCTTGGTTAGATGCCTCACACTGAACATTCAGATTCAGAATCTGAGGGCCATCAAGTTAAAAGGCTTTCCCTGAGCAGAAAGCCTCCTTAACTAGTCTAGCTAGTTAGACGTCTTGACTCTTTTTAAAGATTACCAGCAATGAAGAACTCAGGACTCCCGAACTTTGTCCCTCCTGCCCGGTTTACTTTATTCATTCATTCGATGAATGTATCTGGAGCCCTGCTACACACTAGGGTCTATGCTAGGTGCTAAGAACTCAGTGGAGAACAAGAAAAACAGGACCCTGTGCTCGGGGAGCTTGTGGTGTAGTAGGAATGGGCACAGGCAATCAATAATTCATCAGCCTAACGTTCAGCTTGTGGTAAATGCTCCAGTGTAAATAGAGTGAAGTGGTGTACAGAGCTGTGAAAGACCCAACTGTCTTTCTTCTCTCGCTCTTTCCAATCCATCCACTCGCTTTTAGCAAACTCAACCTTCCAAAACCGGTGCTTTCATCTTGTCTTGTCCCCCCTTCAGGAGCCTCAGATGGTCCCATCTACGTCAAATCTTTGTTTCTCTGCCTGACTTGTGTGGACTCCCGTCGCCTGGTCCCCCGGACATTCGCCAAGCTCTACACATTCCCGCCCGTGCCCATGCGGTGCCTCGGCCCAAAGCACGCTCTCCCCAGCCTCTTGCCGTCCCCTCCTGCCCCAGCTCTCAAAGACTGCCTTTGCTCATTCATCCCGGAATCGGGCACTACGTTCGCCAGGTCCCCACTTCTTGTGGTGCAGAGCTGCATCGAACTTGGTTTCTCTCTGCCCTTGAAGAGCTCTCAGAACTGCTTCCTCCACAAAATCTCTGAACACATTTTTCCCCCATCACTGGCTCCATGTAGAAGCTGCCCCAACACAACCAGGCACTAGAGTTTGCTGGCAGATTCTGTGAACAGGAATTAGAACTCTTCAACCAATGTTAAAACTTATAAAAGGCCTGAGTTGTACGTTTTTCCTTCTGAATCCACTGTGATTTCTGGTTCTGCAATGAGATGCTTTTAGCTTTTGGGAAGTCCTTGTTGTGTCTATCTTAAATCCCTCCTACCTCCTTCGTACTTCTTTCTTAAAGTCTTATTCTTCTTGGCTTTAGGGCACAGATAAGGCACCCCCATGCAATGTCCGTTCAATGTTCACGGAGTGCGTCTCAGTTGATTAAGTGCCTGGCACTTAAAAATCATTATTCTATTCCCTCCTCTGGGTTCTTTTCTCCAAACTGCAGCTCTTTAAACCTTTTTTCCACGTCTTTAAACCAGAAGCAAAAAAGAAAATAAAATCCAGAAAGGGCCTGCAAGGGCGATTGAGCTCAGCTCTCTGCCTTTGGCCTGGCAGCCCCTTCAACCAGCTAACAGATCAAGCAGACTGTCTCAGTTCGGCACAAGCGTCCAGCCTCCAATCTGAACATGCGCTGTAGACAAATTAGATTTGGTGGGATGAGAACATAGCCTGTGGCCCCATTGACACCTTCTTTAGATTGCTGCTGGCCACGGCAGTCAGAAAAATCCAGGCCTGGGCAGAATTTAGTTAGCTGGTTTAATTTAGGCAACTTGTATTCCTTCTTCCATTGTGAGACCATAGACTCTCACAGAGTTCTGGGTGCCACCTATTGGGTGTGTGTGTCTGCGTGCATGTGTGTGTTGGGCGGGGGGAGATGAACTCTGACTAATTCACACTAAAGTATTACTGGCTTACCATGCAATGCCTCTAAAGGCAGGGGAGGGTGAAGGCAGCCATTGAGGTTGGGGCTCCAGCCTCTAAACCATCTGTACCAGGAGGGCATTAAGGTTTACATTAAAGATCCATGTGATTTTTGCATTCTTCTCCACAATATATCCACAAAGGCAGTTTTTCTAAAAATGGAAATAATTTTATTGTTATTTTTATGACACGAGAGTAACATATATGAATACATAATGCAGATAATACAGGAAAAGCTATCAAGAAAAACGTGGAAAATCACCTGAATTCCCAACCCCTGCCATGTGACACTTTTTACTTTTTCCCTTCTACACTATTTTCTATTAATACATACAGTTTGCTTTAATATATATTAAATATTTAACATTACAATATAATATATATTTAAGATGTGTATAATATAATATAAAGTTTTAAATTATTTACTACTGTGTAAAAAGATCCTGGCAATTTACCTGGTAGTGTCAGGTCCAGGCAGTGAGGATGGCTCGTCTGACCTCAGGAATGACCCCTCGGTCTCTGCCCAAGTCTCCCAGGCCCTGCCCGGCCCTCAGCCCATGGCAGCGGGCAGCCGCTGGTGTGGACAACTCCAGGGCCTGGCCGGTCTGTGAGCGCTGTCGGTGCACTGGTGTCATTCCCTGAATGACCCACCTACAAACCTAGATTCATCTTCCTTGCAGAGAGGCCTCACTCTCCTCCAGCAGAAAGAGAAACACGCCCATTCCTAAAGAAGTGTTTTCTTTCTTTCAGGCAGGAAAATTAATGAGCTCCATCTTTGGCATGGATTAGAAAATTCCACCGTGGCCTTGGCAGGGCTCATGCCAACACCAGAACTTTAAAGAAACCCCACATTGAGAGCTACGAGGAACAAAGGTAAGGCTGGCTGACCTGATTTCCTTGCTCACAGTCGGGAAGAGAAAGGGGAGAGGAACAAAGCACCTGGCTGGAGAGGTGCGCCCGGTTGAGGGAGGTGCTTCCCCCCCTTTCCCCGAGCTGTTCTCGGAAACAGCAGCACAATGCCCTCCTTATTCCCTGGTCCTCACCACACGGGCTGACGTTGAGCCTTCCCCGGCAAACGTTCAGACTGTGGCCGCCAGCACGTCTCGGGCAGATTCCTCCAGCCACTGGGGTGGGTGCCCGGTCTCAGCAGAGGAGGAGAAAGCCGTGTTTGCTTCACAGTCTCTGGTTTTCGGAAAACAGTTGGCAGACTGAATAAATACAACATGTTGCCTAGTTATCAATAAGTATCTGTTCACTCTCAGTACATGATTTTTGAGCACCAACTTTGCTCCAGGGGCTGGAGACATAGCAGTGAACAAAACAGACAGAGACCCTCTACCCAAGGAGGTTTGGGATGGGAGGTGGACAATCAGCACTTAACAAACAAAATAACTTCAGGTACTAATAACACCAGATGATGAGGTAGAACATGGTAGTGGGGAGGAGGCTATCTCAGGACGCTCAGGAGAAGCCTCCAGTGACGTTGTTGCTGAAATCTGCATCACGTGAAGGATCCAGCGGAGGCCAGATGTGGGCATAACAGTCTTCTAGGCAGCGGGAACAACACGTGCAAAGGCCCTGAGGGGGGAACGTTGTTTGACAATTTCAGGGAACTGAGTGGAAGCTGATGAGGAAGGGGTGGTAATGAGCAAGGCATAAAGAAAGGCAGAGACCAGGTATATTACAGGAATCATCACATCTAACATTGTAGAGTGCGTTACAGTTTGCAGAGGGCTTTGAACACACACTATCTCAATTCAATCATTTTCCTTAACGATATTCCTTACCCAATAGAGGAAGAAACTGAGACTCAGGAGGTAACTTCCTCAAGGTCACAAAACTAGGAAGTGATGGGACAGGACTCTGACCAAGGAGTCTGTTTGCACAACTCCAGAGGGCTCCATCCACGTGGCAGGGGAAGATATTTGTATCATTGCTTGGAGTTTGTGCAGTGCACGGCCTGTGCCACTGTACATAGTGACCCTGTGCCAGCTCAGGTCTATTTTCTCCAAATTTCTGTTTTTTTTTTTTTCTGTGCTGGGGCTATTGGAAACCCAAAGAATAAAAATATTATTTCAGCCCTTGGTGAGCACATGATGTGGTTAAAGAGAAACAATATAAGAAAAGATGGTGGATGATAACAGTATTTGTTTCCAGCAAAGACATTATGGATGATTTGGTAGGGGCTGTGAGATTTGCGCCTGGTTTGAAGACTTAGATTGGTGGGCATACAGGAAAAAAATCACAGGACTTCATGACACAAACATGAAATTAATACCTGGTGAGGGGCTTCCCTGGTGGCGCAGTGGTTGAGAATCTGCCTGCTAATGCACGGGACACGGGTTCAAGCCCTGGTCTGGGAAGATCCCACATGCCGCGGAGCAACTAGGCCTGTGAGCCACAACTACTGAGCCTGCGCGTCTGGAGCCTGTGCTCCACAACAAGAGAGGCCATGACAGTGAGAGGCCCGCGCACCGCGATGAAGAGTGGCCCCCGCTTGTCGCAACTAGAGAAAGCCCTCGCACAGAAACGAAGGCCCAACACAGCCAAAAATAAATAAATAAATAAATAAATTTTTTAAAAAACCAAAAAAAAGGCAAATGAGTTTTTTTAAAAAACAAAACAAAACGAAACCTGGTGAGTCGTCGACCACCATAAGTGCTTGCCTCCAGTGGCTGCAGAATTTTTAAAAAATGAACATTTATTATTCTATCATATAAAAAATAAGATCGGGCTTCCCTGGTGGTGCAGTGGTTGAGAATCTGCCTGCTAATGCAGGGGACACGGGTTTGAGCCCTGGTCTGGGAAGGTCCCACATGCCGCGGAGCAACTAGGCCCGTGAGCCACAACCACTGAGCCTGCGCGTCTGGAGCCTGTGCTCCGCAACAGGAGAGGCCACGATAGTGAGAGACCCGCGCTCTGCGATGAGGAGTGGCCCCCGCTTGCCGCAACTAGAGAAAGCCCTAGCACAGAAACAAAGACCCAACATAGCAATCAATCAATCAATCAATAATAAAATAAATCTTTAAAAAAAAATAAGATCATACAGGTAAAATTTTGGCAAACCTGAGAAGAGAAAAAAGATCATCTATAATCCCATTCATGAAACACAACTGCTTTTCACATTTTAGTGTAGTTCCATCTGTTTTTTTCCCCAGGGAAGTAAAGTAATGTGTGTGTGTGTGTGTGTGTGTGTGTGTGTGTATTTATACATACATACATATATATATGTATCTGAACATATATATATGTAATACACATCATATATACACACACCGCAAGTACAAACACACACACATTCTCACCTTTATTGCAGTATAATTTACATGCTTTAAAATTCACACATTTTAAGTGTGAGGGTTGACAAGTTTTGACAAATGTATGCACCCGAGTAACCACCACTATACTAAAGATTAGAACATTTTCTTTTCCCCCAAAGATCCATCATCCCTTTACCCCACGCGCCCCAGGCCCTTCCTTCAGGCAATCACTGACTCATGTCTGTAGCCTTGGACTAGTTTTGCCTGTTCCAAAACTTCACATAAATGCAATCAAGTGTGTACTCTTTTGTCTCTGGCCTCTGTTGCTCAAGGTATTTTTGAGGTTTATCATGTTAGCTTGTATGTACCAGTGGTTTATTCCTTTTTATATCTGATTAACATTCTATTATAAGAATATACAAGAATTTGTTTATTCAGTCACCTGTTAATGGACATTTGGGTTGTTTCTGGTTTCTGGTTTGGGGATATCGTGAATAAAGCAACTATGAAATTCCTGTACCAGTCTTTTTGTGATGTTTTTTTTTTTTTTTTAATTTATTTATTATTTATGGCTGTATTGGGTCTTCGTTTCTGTGCGAGGGCCTTCTCCAGCTGCGGCAAGCGGGGGCCACTCTTCACCGCGGTGCACGGGCCTCCCACCATCGCGGCCTCTCTCGCTGCGGAGCACAGGCTCCAGACGCGCAGGCTCAGCAATTGTGGCTCACGGGCCCAGCCGCTCCGCGGCATGTGGGATCTTCCCAGACCAGGGCCCGAACCCGCACCCCCCGCATCGGCAGGCAGACTCCCAACCACTGCGCCACCAAGGAAGCCCCTTGTGATGTTTTCATTCATCTTTGGTAAACACCTGGAAGTGGAATTACTGGGTCATAGGGTGGGTCTCACTCTATGGAAAACTACCAAACAATTTTCCAAAGTGGTGTAGCATTTACAATGTACAGAATTCGATTGCTCCACATCCTCGTCAACACTTAGTATTGCTGCTTTTTTTTTTCAAGCGTTTTTTAAATTTTATTTATTTATTTATTTTTGGCTGCGTTGGGTCTTTGTTGCTGCATGCGCGCTTTCTCTAGTTGCGGCGAGCAGGGGCTACCCTTCATCGCAGTGCGTGGGCTCCTCATTGCGGTGGCTTCTCTTGTTGCAGAGCACGGGCTCTGGGCGCGTGGGCTCGGTAGCTGTGGCTCACGGGCTCAGTAGTTGTGGCATAAGGGTGCATTTGCTCCGAAGCATATGAGATCTTCCCAGACCAGGGATCAAACCCGTGTCCCCTGCATTGGCAGGCGGATTCTTAACCACTGTGCCACCAGGGAAGTCCCATTTTGCTCCATTTTTTGATTTTAGCTATCCGTGTGAGTGTGTGGTGGTTTTAATTTGCATTTCCCTGATCACTAATGATGTTGAGCATTGTTTCACAGACGTGTTTTCATAGTTGTAATTCTTTGTATTCATTGCTTTTAAAATTTATACTTAATATTACCATTCTTCTCTGTTACCTTGTAGTCTTCATGACCACTATATTAATGGCTTCTAATAGTCCAATGAGGGAATTCTATACAATTTATTTAATCATTCCTCTATTAGACATTTATATGATTTCCAATTTCCCACATTTCTAAATAACACTGAAATTCACATGTGAGTGCATAGATTTCCCCCATATTTTAGATTATTTCCTTTAAATTAATGACAGAATAAAATGATCAGGTCCAAGGCATTTTTGTGGCTTCGGGAGGGTAAAATATGAGGTGAACATTGAGACCACTGTCTTCAAAGGCACAAGCTGAGCCCCCGTTCCCATCTCAGTTCTGTGCTGGGGTCTCGGAAGGGGACCCCTTTCATGAATGTGAGCCTTTTGTCGAGAGGCAGAGCTAATGATGGCTTTGCAGCCAAATACATTTTGAGTCCTGGGTGATGCTGTTATTGACACCAGGCTCCAATACAATGGGCTTCGTTCTCCCACCAGCCATGTTGAAATATGGGGCAAGAAGAACTCAGGTGCCCTGTCCCCTAAGAATGATCTATGCAGGTGCCCAGCCAAGCAGCCTTGGGCCCCTCAGTAGCAGTTCCAGAATTTCTGTACGTGACGCGTCCGACTGAAGGGGGTGGGAACTTGCCTTGAAGGGTATTTTGATGCCATGCCCAGTGTTTTCATCTGGGCTGGGTGTTTGTTGGGGGCCTCGGGAGAACTGGTGATGATGGAGAGGTGCGTGTGGAAAGAGTGGGGGGCTATGGCCCCCTGCAAAGCAGTGGGTTGATCCTGCCTAGTCCAGCCGTGAGGCTGGGCACCCTGGAAAGCATATTCATCCCATCGGCCAGCAGAGACCCTTATCAACCCCTCTCCAACCATCCCACAGCCGCCCAAACCTAATAAGAACCATATTTTATATGGTGTCTGGTCCCCCTCCAAATTCTTATTTCAGGAAGAATCGTCCAGGGAGGTGGAAACCAGGAGGAATTTGCATGGCAAATCAGTCCCCTGCAGGTACCACATTCAGGCCTCCAGCGTGGAAGAAAAGGCCTTGGGGCCAGCTTGCCGAGGCCCCTTCTTCCCGCTGGCCTCCTCCTGAGAGTGTCAGCTGAGCTCCTGCGTTTCCTCAAGGTGTCCTTGATGACACTCCAAAAGGTCACCAGCAGAATGCCTCCCTCTGCCCTGAGACCCGACACTCACCAGCAATTCCCAGAAACTCCCGATTGTACTAAGCCACTTTGTCTTTCCTCCTCTAAATGTGAACTTATCAAGGACAAAAACCATTCCTTATTCACCATGTCCTAGTTTGGGTTCCCCTCAAAGCAGACCCTGAAAAGAGGATTCAAGGGAAAGTCCTTTACTTGGGGGCTGACCCCAGGAAATTCTGGTAGCGGAGTGGGGGGAAGTGAGTCAGGAGAGAGGCAGCAAGAGAGGATGTGTAACCAAGGCGGTGACCACTGCGGGCAACTGAGGCTCGGTCCCAGGGGACCTCTGGGAGATGGTACAGAGCCCTCCTCCAAATGACCACACCTGAGCAGGAGGGCGACCAGGTGGGGAGACTTTAACCCCTGACCTTGCAGCTGCACCGCCTCCAGGCAGGGTGGGCTCCAGCAGCTGGAAAAAGCCACCCAGCAAAGAGACACAGGTGCTGGCAGCTCTGTCAGCTCCCTAGTGCACCGAAGGGGTGAAGCCAGGAGGCTGCAGGCAACCAGGGCACAGACAGCATCAGCCGTGCCTCACCAGCACGACTTGGCACCCGCAAGGGACAGATCCTCAACGGAGCGGGTTGTTTGAACCCAGAGGGTTGGAGGTACCCCCGGAAGTCAGTTTGTGAAGGAAAGCTGTATAAAAGATGGGTTTGTTTTAACTGCTTTGACCCCGGCCAGGCAGGGGCAGGGACCCCCAGCATCGGGGGGTTTCAAAGCTGCTCCCAGGCTTGCAGGACAGACACCTTACTGCCTCTCCAGCAGTGCTGGCCCAGAACAGCACCCAGAGAGGTTCAGTTCTTGGTGGGGGGGTGTCCCCTGACACCAGCAGGGACAGCAGGCTGTGTGTGGGCCGCCCCAGGGTGTGACATCACAATGCAGTCCATTCAGGATCTGGGGACTGACTTGCCCCTGGGCCCGGATATAAGCTGAGCCCCCAAGGCTGGCCTGCACTTGCGGGGCCAGGCAACCGAGACACGCTGACCTTCGGCGCCGACCTTCCAGGCACCCTCGGTGAGTACTCAGGCTTCCCGAGAGCTGTGTACACAGAGACAGCCCGTGGTGGGTGGGCCGAGCCCTTCGGGTCTCATACTCAGAACAGCATTATCCAGTCTGGGGGCCAGGACTGTACCAGGACCAGCCCAGGGCCCTTCCTGGGGAAGCCAGCTCACCCCACCCAGGCACCCCTTTTCCAGCCCCTGCCTGTGGGGTTACTGGCTGCAGGAAGTGATATTCTAATCATCTCCAAGGCCTGCTTTGCCATCTGGCCCCGCTCCCTTGGGCAAAGGTCAGCGGTGTGCTTGCTAGAGGTCCGGGGGAGGATGGCCAGGCTCTCAGATGACAGATCCCAGGGAGGTCGTAGGCCGTCCTCGGGCCCAGGACACACTCACAGCCGTGTGAGCAGGTGGAGCCTTGGTGGCGCGAGGGATGCTGAAACCACGGCCCCTCCAGACACGCACACCAGGACCCTTCCTCTCTGTACACGCTGCTTCTCTGGCGGTTTTTAAATCAACTCCCATGGCCCTCAGGTGTGTCAGGACTCTTCCTCCCCTTCCGGGACAGTGAGGGAGACTTGAGCCGCTGGTGGGAAGTGGGTGGATGGATCAGGACCCCAAGAGAGCAGGCAACACGGAGGAAGGGGGTGGGGGTGAGGCAGGGACGAAAGCCACCTCTCGAGAGGACGCTGGCTCTTCCCAGCCGGGCCGCCAGCAGTCGGCCAAGGGTGGTCTGTGGCCAACAGTGGGGGACCCACGCAAGGGCACCAGGAGGCAGGGCCAGCCTCCCCGCAGCCCCCTTGCGCTCTCCTCCAGCCTGTCCATCCATCAGCTTCAGGTGTCCAGACGGGCCACTCACCGTCTGTGACGGGGCACCCGCAGGTCCCCACAGCATGCCTCGCCTTCAGGGTGTTGTTCTGGGGCCCATGGTTTTGAGCAGCTCCTGGCTTTACCCGAGTGTGTCAGGCAGTAAGCGAGACGGGTGCGCAGAGAAACCTTTTACCCTGAGGCTTCACCATCACTCCTTCGTCTTCTTGGGATGCCTGACCCCTACCCCGACTCCTCACACGCGAGCCCCTGGTGTCGGTGGTCTCCAAGTCTGCTGAGAACACTGGCTCCACCCAGGTCCACTGACCGAGAAGAACAGTCTAGGGGCCAGAGATAGAGGGCCCCTGCGCCAGCCCCCATTTGGAGAGGTGGGAGGGAACACATGTGAAGCACCTACTGTGTGTCAGACCTACCTATGCCATTGCTCTTAATTCCTGCCACCAGGAAGGTGAAGCTTATAGACACAGAAGCCAAGAACTGTGTTTCAAGAGGGGCATTAACCTAGAATTTATATATACTCTGTGTTCAGACTGGCTCTCCAACATGAGAGCACTCTGAAAATAGAACGAGCTGCTTTGCCAGGCAGCCAGGGTGCACCTTTGGAAGCATCCAGGCAAGCCAGGTGCCTCCGCCAGCAGGGCTGGGACGCGACCCTTGTGATCAGTCGGGAGATGGACCAAACGATCTTTAAAGGCTGCTCTGGATCCCAGATTGCAGGATCTGGGTCTCAACACCTTGCTAATCTTCCACGTTTGAGTCCAACTGGGTCAGGCCTCCCAGGGCGGCTGCAAACTTCGTCAGGAGGGGAGAGCTGAAGGAATCACAGAGATCAGCTCTGTGGACCTGCGGGGCCCCAGGGGTCCAGGCTGGAAAAGGGTGTGGTCCAAGGCCACAGCCAATCCGCAGAATGAATGTTTGTTGAATGAATGAATGAAGGAGTGACAGCGCCAGGGTTGGAACCAGCCTGGATCTGAATCAGACATCCCTTCGCCCATCTCTCCTCCTTTCCTAAGACTCTTCCCGGTCAAATTATGCTTCGGCTAACACTTACTGAGCACCTGCTGTATGCCAAGTGTTGACAGAGAATATTTCATGCAGTCCTCCCCTAACCCGTCAGGTGGGTGTCCTCGCCCCCATTTCTCAGATGAGAATGATCAGGTACCTGCCCCAGAGGTTGGTGAACTTGCGGAGGTTTCACAAACGCTAAAAAACAACGCGGTCCCGCTAACTCCAGGAAGGGCATGCATCTCCACCTTCGGCCTCCCGGCGCGAGCAAGGAAGCACTGCTCGTCCTCACCTTCCTAACACAGACTGCCCACGACTTGACCGGTCTCTCAGGGGCTGTCTTAGCCCCGCCCCCCAGACTTTGGCCTGGCTGACATCGGGCTCCCCGTGGACCCTCCTGGTTCTCTGCCTGTGCGTCTCGCTCTGACAGGACACCAACAGATGTTATGTGCCAAGGAAGAAAATATGCTAATCGAAATCAGCTTCAGCTAATTGTAGCGATTTCCCTTCTGCGAGTTGCCCTGAAATAGTAGCCACGCTCTGTTCTTTTTCACATCAGGGAGCCCCAAATTGGCAGCTTAAATGAGGTTGCAAAGAAGGCAACTAAACAGCCTCTTTGCTGCCAGTTACTGTGAATGAGGCCTTGAACACGTTCTCCGGGCAAGACCCCAGCTCCGCTCTCTGTGCACTTGGCATCTCGCTGGGGATTATAGGGACCCGCTCTTGGGCTGGAAGAGCCTCACTGAATCCTGGGGAAAACCAGAACCTCAAGGGATGTAATGAAGTACCAAGCCCAAGAGCACACAGTCTGACCTTGAACCCTGGCTTACTTCTGATTTGTTCTATAGCCAGCGCCAGCCAATAGGACTTTCTGCATTGACAGAAACGTTCCCGTCGGCGCTGCCCCATATGGTAGCCACGAGCCACGTGTGGCTGTTGAGCTCTTGAAATGTGGCTCGTGGGACTGAGAAACTGCATTTTCAATTGTACTTAACCTTCATGTAAGTTTAAGTTTAAAGTAAGATAATAGCCTTGTCTGGCCAGTGGCCGCTGAACGGACGGTGCCTCTGTAGCCCTGCCAACTTCTGTGACTTCATCCCCACCCCACAGACCGGCCGCCCGTGCCTCAAGTAGGCAAAAGTGTCCCCCGCCCCTTGGCTGCACCCCCTTTCCTCTGGCTCAACATCAGGACCTCAGGTCAAGTATGTCTCCTCAGAGGGACCTTCCCCACCCCGACTCCAAATCGGTCCTTATCCCTCTGAAGTCATCATGTGTCTTAGTTCAGGCTGCCGGAACTAAATACCATCGACTGGGTGCCTTCTAAACAACACAAATGTACTGCTCCCCGTTCTGGAGGCTGGACGTCTGAGACCAGGGTGCCGGCAGGGTAGGGTGGCAGACGGCCACTTTTTCACGGATCCTCACGTGATGGAAAGACAGGGAGAGAGCTCTCTGGAGTCCCCTTGATGTGGGGACTCACCCCATTCACAAGGGCTCCACCCTAATCACCCCCCAAAGGCTCCACCTCCTAACACCATCACCCCAGGGGTTAGGATTTCCACCTGTGAATCTGGGGGGACACAAACATCCAGGCCACTGCATTGTGGTTGCGTGGTCTCCTGTCTATTGCTGTCTCCCTGGACAAGAACGTCAGTCCTGCGAGAGCAGGGGTGCTGTCTATGCTTGCACCTCCACCCGTGCCTGGAACAGCATTTGAAACAGCGCCTGGCAGGTGGCAAGTGCTCAGCACAGGGTCTGGAGCGAGTGAACACCCTGCAGATGGCCCGGTAGCCATTCCTCAGCTAAATAACAAAATGACTCCAAACTTAGTGGCTTCAAACACCAATGATGAGTTATTTCTCCTGATTCTGTGGGTGGGATACTTGGGCAGGGCTCAGCTCCATGTGATATCAGCGAGGGTCATGTGCTCAGCTGCATTTATCTGGGGGCTGGGCTGGATGAGGCGGCCCGAGAAGGAAGGCCCTACTCAACTCGTTTGGAGCTTACAGGTCCTCAGGCGGCATCCCCACAGGGTTAGCCTAGAGTCGGACTTGTTATATGGCAGCTGGCTTCTGCGGGAAGAAGCAGAGCCTCCAGGCCACTTGAGGGCCAAGCAGGGCACGGAAGCACCACTTCCAGCACACTCCTGGGCCCAAGCAAGTCAGGGGGCAGCCCAGATAAAAGGGGAGGGGAAACTGTCCACCGCTGATGGCCGAGGCAGCCGTACATGCAGGGAGGACCAGCTGATGTGGCCGCAGTTGCCACAAGGTGTTTCTCAGGCTGGAATGTGCACCAGACCACCTGGGGTCTTGTTAAAATGCGGATCCTGGGACTTCCCTCGTGGTCCAGTGGCGGTCCCTACGCTCCCAACACAGGGGGCACGGGTTCAATCCCTGGTCAGGGAACTAAGATCCCACATGCCACACCACGTGGCCAAAAAAAAAAAGTGCAGATCCTGATGCAGTATAGGGTGTAGCCTGAGCCTCCGCATTCCTAACGAGCTCCCAGGAGATGCCAAGCCTGCGTGTCCCCACCCACACGTGCTGGCGCAAGGCTCTCTTAGAGCACAGCCCATCAGCGCTGGCCCTCTGTTTAGGTTTGGCCTCACAGAGCCTCAAATACCGCCACAACTGCATCCCTCCACGGGGTTGAGCCTTGTGCCCTATTGCTGGGGTCCGTGTGATCTGTCCCTTCTCCTGGCACCCGGGCTTGCGCCCACACCATCATGGGGAACCATCCCACTCCACGTCCTGAACAACCCCCTGCACTTCACGCTTCCTCCTCCCATTTAACATTTGATGCTGCCCATGCCCCTGGCAAAATTGGTTGGGGCTCTTTCAGTTACAGGATTAGAACCAAACTCAAACTAGTTTAAGGGAAAAGGATTGATGGGTGCATGCAAGGGCTTCAGGAATGGCTGGATCCAGGGCCTCAGTGATTCCAGAAAAGTATTTGTCACCATCTTCAGCTCTGCTTTCTCCTGGGGTCTTGCTGGCAGACTCTCCAAAGTGAGGGAGAGACGCCCCTCTGCTTTGCACTTTCCAGCAAACGTGCCAGAGTTCTCTCTGGTTGGCCTTGTGAGGTCCCCTGCCCACAGTGAAGCAATCGCTGTGGCCAGGAGGATGTGTTACCTCACGGCCAGGCCTGGGTTCTGTGTAGGCCCTTGGAGCCAGGTGGTGAGACCAGCCCCCCCTGAGTCACATGGAACGAGGGCAGGAAAGGTGGGATTCTCTGTGGAAAACTGGACAGGAGGAAGAACTGCTGGGACGTCAGGAAATGCACGGTCGACATGAGACAGGTGCTCCATTATGGTGTGGGAAGCAGAGGGCAGGGGCCCTATCAGTTCCAGGGGGCTACCTGGGCCTCCTGTCTCCCAGCACAGACCCAGAGGGACTGCTGAGCTAAAGAAGAACTTTAGCATCAGAGGAGACCTGCAAATTAACCAAGGCATGTTCCACAGAACCCTGGCCCAGGGATGTGAACTGATGTTATTTCAAAGGCCGTGTGGTCCAGGAAGGTCAGGAGACAGGGGGTTAGGCCATGTCAGGGCCTTGAATAAGCTGGCAGACACTGTGAATTGACAGGAATTGGGGGGGAAAATTAGAGGCTATTGTTCTGTTGAGCACACTTTGGGAAATTATTAACCTAACTCTACCCCACTCATTTTATGGACGAAGCAACCAAGAAAGGGAAGCGACTTGGACAAGGTCATGCAGCTCTTCAGTTTCAGGCTGAGCCCCACCTGCTGCTACAGTGACCTATGTGATGCTGCATAGACGCATCACCTTGTGCCTCAGGGGGCCCTGTCCCAGCCCTGCTGGTTTTCCTTCCTCTGGAAGGCGTTCTCTTTTCTCTTAGACATCCCCGCACAAAGGCCCTGTGAGGGGCTGCCGGCGCCCAGAGGGCTGCCCAGACCTGAAGGGACTATGGAAAGTGCAGGAAGCGCGTGGGTCTGCACTTAGGAAATCGCGGCCTCCTGACAGGCAAGGTGGCCGCATTGTGAGGTTGAAGAGGCTCGATGCCTGCACAGACATGGAAGAGTCAGCAACAGCCAGGGGTGCCAAGCCCGTCAGGCAGGAGGGGCCAGAAGGAAGGTCGTGTTCCTGGAACCAAGCATGCACTCTAAATCCAGACAGAGGTTGTGCGTCAGGGCCGCAGCGAGCTGACGTGCATGACGGCTATAACAACATCGTGTTTGAGGACCTGGTCTGGGCACTTCTCAACCACTCCAAGACCCGCATTCATAAAGACAAAGCGGCTGTCGGTTAGTCGGTGGGACTCACAAGTATTAGCTACACACGGAGGATTCAGGGTCTTCTCCTTGCTGAGTTCACCATCTTGGCTCTGTTATTAAACTCTCTAAGTCTCAGTTTCTTCATCTGTTAAATAGAGCTAAAACGCATTCCTGCCTCATGGCTCTGTTAGGAGGATTAAATAAGCCTGTAGCAAAGGCTCCTGAAGTGGCCGCGGGAATGGAGAGGTGGGATCAGGGCCAGGTTCCCGGCTGCTAAGGGGCAAAGTTAAAATCAGACTGTGTCCAGCCAATGCCTCTGCGCGGCTCCCTCCGGCCCCTACACTGCCACTCAGAGAAAAGCAGCATCTGTGAGCAGACAGCGGTGGCTCGGAGCCCAGAGAGGTGCAAAGGGCTTCTCCATATGGGGCAGGGGGTGTGTGGCATATGTGTCCCTGGTCACTTCGAGGTGACTCTATCCGAAGGCCAGGCGGAGAAGCAGATGTCGTGAGCAGAGTGGGGTGTGTGTACCTAACCCTTGAGAGCAGAGCCAGCGCCAAGCATGGCTTGGTGGACTTCGGCCATCAGCACTCAAGGCCACCCAGAGGGAAGGGACTGGAGTCCACACCTTGGCATTTTGGGCCGGGTTTGCACACACAGGAAGTCAAGCCTTCACCAGCAGATGCTTTGACAGTTGAAAGTCCCAGTGGGGACTGAAGGGGAGATGCTGGGACTGTCTGGCCACTGAGTGGGGGATGGGAGCAGAGGCGGGAATGGTGGTTACCTGCTTGTAGATACACTTCGTGGGGAAGGTCAAACCACGTCCCCAGGAAACCGTGTCCGAGGTTGAAGATGAGAACCACTCTTGTAAGAGATGAGAGTGGCAGCAGAGGTTCCTAATCTGGGGCGCTGGTCTACAACCCCCAAAAACAGATGTCAAATTTTATTTATATGTGCAGGTGGGGCGTTTTTCTGGAAGGAGAGTCTATAGTAGGAGAGGCAAACTGGTGGCGTGGCTTGGTTTTGTTGGGTCCACACTGTGTTTCAGGTATTTGAATTTCTGCCCAACATTTAAAAATTGGGAACTTGCATATAAAAATCAAAACTTTTGTGGGGCTTCCCTGGTGGTGCAGTGGTTAAGATTCTGCGCTCCCAATGCAGGAGAGCCCCGGTTCGATCCCTGGTCAGGGAACTAGATCCCACATGCACACCGCAACTAAGAGTTCGCATGCCACAACTGAGGAGCACATGTGCCACAACTAAGGAGCTGGCGAGCTGCAACTAACACCTGGCGCAACCAAATGAATAAATTAATTTTTTAAAAAAGTTTAGGGGCTTCCCTGGTGGCGCAGTGGTTGAGAATCTGCCTGCCAATGCAGGGGACACGGGTTCAAGCCCTGGTCTGGGAGGATCCCACATGCCGCAGAGCAACTAGGCCCGTGAGCCACAACTACTGAGCCTGCGCGTCTGGAGCTTGTGCTCCGCAACAAGAGAGGCTGCGACAGTGAGAGGCCCACGCACCGCGATGAAGAGTGGCCCCCGCTCACCGCAACTAGAGAAAGCCCACGCGCAGAAACGAAGACCCAACACAGCCATAAATAAATAAATAAATAAATAAATAAAAATTTTTTAAAAGTTGAAAAAAAATAAAAATAAAAAATGTTGGTGTCTCTCGAAATAACTCACAAGATCTGGCCACCTGGGACCCACACCCCTGAGAGGGGCTACCTCATTAAGGTGGGGTGTGGGGCCCCAGATGGCCACATCCGCACCACCTGTGGCCGCCTTGATGAACCCCAAATGCTACTCCACACTAACCATTGCCCTTGCACTGTCTTTCCTCACGGATTTATTTTGTTCACTTGCCTGGATCCTCTGGCTTTTGCGTTTGTAACCCCTAATGTGAACTTTGAACAGAGGCTCAAAATGGTGTGTTTTCAACAAAGGCCATTGAAACTGAGATCCCTTCCAGCCTAAACTCTTCCCTGACAATCCAGGGTGGAGATTGATGCTTAGTAGGGGCAGATCACAGCCCTGCCAACACCAGGGAATGCAGAATCTCTTCCTCGGAAGGAATGTAGTTATGCTCTGGGTCCAGGAGCGTGTTTACAGACGGGCAGGCTTATCTCGTGATGGCTACAGAACACCCAAAGGTCTCCAGAAATAACTGAAACTCCTCCGTATAGTCTCTGCAAGGGTCCTCTTTACAAAACACATAGTTCGTGTTCTGCTCAGATGATAATGTAATGAGTGAAACCAATGGCAATCTTTGGGGAAACCTTTCTTTATGGCCTCGAGAACCTGGCTTTTGAAAGCGGACAAATCAGAAAGAGAACAGAACTCTGGCTGAGACCTCCTCTCTGAAGCCAGAGCTAACAAGACTCTGAGTCTTAAGTAGGACTTTGCATTTGGGAAGATGGGGCAAGTCACTCAGAGCTGCTTTCTGAGTTGAGACTCACAGGTGCATAGACGCCTATTCTCACAACACTTAGAAGGTACTGGACCTGCTGCGCTGAGGACCCAGACAAGGGCAGGCACACAAGTGTGAGAGCAAAGGGATAAAGGAAAGTGGAGTCTTGGACTAGAACTTGGACTAGAATCTTGGAATCTTGCCAAAGAGCAAGTAGAAGACACATATGTACAGGCCTTGCATGTCTTAGAATGGACGGAACATACGGCTTAAAATGCGGCACGATAGCAGGTTTCCTCCTGTACAATGGCCGGCAGCTGCAGCCCTTGCTCGTATCTGCACCAGAGCAGAGGAATTCAGTCCAGAGCTGGGAGGAGAGAACGTGATTGTCCAGAAATCCAGCTGAAGACTTTCTTGATGACTCAGTGTTTGGGAACCAGATGTTAGTCCAAACACAGTCAGGTTTGAGGCCTGGTGATGCCCCAGGCCAGTTAATGTGTCATATCTGTAAAGGGGGCCATGGTAGACCCTGCTCCCTCGCGCTGCCGGGGAGATTAAATGAGATGATACACAAGAAGAGCTTCCCATGGCCCTGGAAGCCGGACCAGCGCTAACTGCTCTCTCGGGCTGGATTTCCCAGTCACCGACCCTGAGAATCTGATTTGAGTGCAAGAAGTAATTTTCGAGGGGATCCGGGTCACACCAGGGGGGCAGAGGGAAGGGAGGCAGGGAAGGGACAGCGGTGCGGTGCTCAGAGCAGGTCGCCGCCTGGGGCCATCCACCTGTGGGTCCCCACCAGAGCTGTGCAGGGACTGGTTGCTTATCCACCTGCAGGTCCCTGCGGTGGGAACCGCGAGCCCCGCCCGAGGGGACGTGGGCGGGCGGGGACGGCCTCTGAGAAAACCGCCTTAGTTGTTGTGATTCTTCGAATTCCGACCTGGGAGAGGCAGGAGCCCCGCAGACCTCAGCTCACATCCATCCCTGCCCTCTACTGGCTGCGTGACCCTCTCTGCCTCTCCGGGCCTCGGTTTCCCCATCACTCAGAATGGGAACAATTCCCCACTGCTGCCCAGTTAAGTCTGAGGATTAAGTGTGACCACAGCCACGGACAGGGAGAGGCGGTCGGTACCCTGCAAACGTGAGGCCCTTGATTGCGTTCCCCTCACTTCCCCGCAGTGGATGTTCTGTTCTTGCCCCAGGGTGAGCCCAGCCGGCAAAGACGGTCCATCCAGAGGAGCAAGACACGCTGAATCCAAACTAGTGTTTGCCTCCGAGGCGACTTGTGAGTGATGCGCTGCCCTACAGCAATGATCTGCCGGCCGTGTGTTATCAGGCTGTTTCCCCTCTAGCTCCGTGGGTCTGTGGCTTTCATATCCAGAGAGGGAGGCAGAAGGGATGGCCTGAAAGGGGCCAAGCCAGGAGAGACATCCCAACAGGAAGAATTTCTGACCCTGCAGCTCACCGGGCAGCCCAGGGTCCAGAGTGTGGGCGGACCTAGGGGCTTCTGCTGAGTCAGAGGCGGGGAGAGAGCTGCCGGGAGAAATGCAGGATGCCCGGCAGAAACTGAATTTCAGATAAACTACAAATAACTTCTTTAGAATAAGTATGCCTTGTGAAATACTTGGGTCAGATTTAACATTAACAAGTTATTTGTTTATCTGAAATACAAATTTAACTGGGCATCTTGTATTTTTATTTCCTAAACCTGGCCACCCTAGTCTGGAAGACCAAACCCTCACAGGAGGTTTGGGTTAGAAATCAGCCCAGCGACCATCCAGCCGGCCCTGCAGGCCAAGGGGAGAGGAGAAGGGTCACCCGACCCCGGATTGGGCCTCCGGGGGCTTCACCCCAGGGCCTGTAACCACCCCCCTCAATTGAATCGCTGTTACCATAAAGCATCGTTAACCGTGCAGTGGAGTCGGTCACAAATGCACTCGCGCTGCACCCACACGTGCAAAGAAAATGCACTTCTTTGTTCTTACGCAGTGGGGTCCAGGCAAACATAGGCTAGCCGGTCAGTTCCGGCAAGCAGACCTGAGACCAGGATGCAGGTGCACGTGGCCCGGAGAGGGGGAGGGGGGAGGGGAGCAGGAGGGGGAGGAGCGAGCAAAGCTGTTGCCACTGGGGGGCCCGCCCGCTGGATCTCACAGGAGCCCGGGAGCAGCAATGGTGCTAGAAAGCGGGTCCCGCCCCAGATGAGGGCACCGGGCTTTGTACTCAGTGTCAGGGTCACAGGCGTCTCCACGGGTGGCCGCTTCCACTGCAGGGCCGAGAGAGCCGCCGCTGAGTGTGGGAGTGTGGGTGGCAGTACTTTTAGCAGCCGGGCCATAGGTGCTCCGGCTGGTCCAGGGGACCTGGGCGTGCGCCAACCGCACCTAGTACGCGCTCTGTCTTCAGTTTCACGCTGTGTCCTTTCAGTGTGAGCAGTCAGCTATCCAGGCCGATTTAAAGAGTCTCTTTTGGGAGATGGTCTCCTTAGCAACCGCTCTCCCCCTCCCCAGCCTCCCTAAGGAGTTCTCTGGCTGTGGGGCTGGGCAGCGATGCTTATGCGTCTTTAAGGAGGGGAGGGGGCAGGGCTTTGAGAGCTCGTGGTGTCTGCAGGATGATGGCCTGACCCCTAAGGCAGTGGCTGCTCTGGGGGTCATCAGCCCTTTCTGGTCTTGTAGGGATATTTTGGCACCCGGTGCTGGAGTCTATGGCTCGGCCATTGCCCTGGTTGTAAGGTCCCCATTCCTGGGACCGCTTCATCCAGATGCCAGACTCTGGCTCATCCATCAGCCCTCAAAGCATCTTCTGCCTGGTGCTCAGGCTCATGTATCCAGCAGTTGCTCACGGCCGCTGCACCACTGACCCAAACACCTTGGAAGCAGCCTGTTCTTGTCATCTCTTGATAAGCCCAGTGAAGCAGGCCACTGGGTCTCATGCACCATTCTCAGGGCCTGGCCAGGGTGCCAGAACTTTCCCTCTGGAATCTTACGTGTCTGCCCACTATGGGATTTTTGTCCCAGAGAGGGAGCTCCCTGCCCTATTACCTGCTTCCCAAACAACCTGTTCTCTCTTGTGGGTAATGGGGTGAGCTTTCTCCTTCCTCTTTCTAGAATCTGCGGCAGAAAAGGTAGATTCTCTCTTCTTTCTTTCTTCTGGGGAAGCTCTTTCTCCTTGTCTCTGGGGCTATAATGGCAGAGAGAGGAGGAATCTAAAGCTCTACCCAAAAGGGGGTATAAATCAAGAGGTGAACAAAACTGATCTGTTACAGCACACCCATGTTCATAGCAGAATTATCCACAATAGCTAAAAGGTGGAAGCAACCCAAATGTCCATCGATGGGTGAATAATGATAAAATGTGGTCTGTGCATAAAATGGGATATTATTATTCAGCCTTAAAATTCTAACACTTGATGCAATATAGATGAACCGTAAGGACAGTATGCTAAGTGAAATAAGCCAGTCACAAATAGACAAATACTGTACGATTCCACTCATATGAGGTCCCTAGAGGAGTCACATTCGTAGAGACAGAAAGTAGCATGGTGGTTGCCAGGGGCCGGGGGAGCTGTTGTTTAACTCCAGTACGAAAAAGTTCTGGGAATGGATCACACAACAATGTGAATATACTTAACTCTACTGAACTGTACACTTTTAAAATGGCTAAGATGGTAAATTTTACGTTACGTATATTTTTACCACAATTGAAAGTTAAAAGTGAGGAAAAAAATATCTGTTACAAAAGCAGATGTCCATGGAGGGTAGCTAATACACTCATCCGTTCCTTAGGTGACGTATTTTATTAGATCAGCCCTGGATCCTTTGCAGAGAACAGGGCCCCAAAGAAGAGGAAATACTTTCATGAAAGAAAAATGCAACCAGGAACAGTCTCAGCTAGAACCACCACCCGGACAAAGGCTATCCAGCAGAGACAGGATTTTAGAGACAGGGCAATTATATTTAGGGAAAGGGGGTTAGGAGACTGAGAATCATGAGACAGGAGAGGTGACAGCTGGAGAAGCTGTGGCTTCTTCAGGGGACCGTTGCAGGTGGTCTCAGCTGCAGGCTGCGATCTTAGCTCAGGTCTATAAAGCCTTACTCAGAACCGCTGGGGCCACAAGTTTTGGGGGACTCAGATTTTTTTGGATTTTAGAAAAGCAATGTGGTGCCTATTCTGTGCATCCAAGACCATTCCCAGCAGAGTCTGGCTCGGCACCCTGTAAACAAAGCCATTAATATGCCTGTGGTAAAATGTATAAATATTCACACTAAGTGGGATAATAAAGACTATAAATAGCCTCATGTCAGTTCAGACTAGGTTTTGCTGCCAAAGAAGTTTCAAAAACAAAAAAAATCTTCTGGTTTCCAGAGCTTTTTGGATTCTGGATTTGAAAATGGCAGAATAGGGATTGGGGATGTGCGTGAAGTCTGCACCATCTACAGACTATAAATTAACAAAGACACATGATTTTGGGAGGGACCAGAATGATGAGTTCCAGTGAACCCAATGTTCGGATTTTATAAATATGAAACAAAAGCTTCTCGCCCAAGGTCACACTCCTGGTCGTGGGCAGAGCTGGGATCAGACTCAGGTCTCCTATGCCCAACCAGCACACCCAGTAGGGGTCTAGCCGAGGCCTTCAGACCCAGATTGCGCTTTGAGTGGAGTCTGGAATCCATGAAGCCAACCCTCCCTCTCCTTTCTAGTTCCCTGAAGAGGGGACCTCTTGACTCTAGGCATGTCCTCCCGCATAGCTGAGTTCACCTTGTTAAATTTTCTCTGGGAAAGGCACCCACGGAAGGACTTGTCCTACAGGTTCATAGACAACTCAATGCCTTGCATATAGATGGTGCTCAGTAAAGATCTGCAGAATCATTTAATTTTTGGGGGGTATTCATCACTTGTAGACCCATCTAGAGAAAGAGCTATAATTAAAAGGCCATGTGGGGGCTTCCCTGGTGGCGCAGTGGTTGGGAGTCTGCCTGCCAATGCAGGGGACACGGGTTTGAGCCCTGGTCTGGGAAGATCCCACATGCCGCAGAGCAACTAGGCCCGTGAGCCGCAATTACTGAGCCTGCGCGTCTGGAGCCCGTGCTTCGCAACAAGAGAGGCCGCGATAGTGAGAGGCCCGCGCATCACGATGAAGAGTGGCCTCCGCTTGCCGCAACTAGAGAAAGCCCTCGCACAGAAACGAAGACCCAACATAGCAATCAATCAATCAATCAATCAATAAATCTTTAAAAAAAATAAAAATAAAAAAGGCCATGTGTAAGACAGCCACCAAAGATCTTGTTTGCCATTGTAGAACTGGAACTAAGGGCAAGGAAAGCAAATATTACCTTTATTTTTGAATGATGAACATTAATGGTCATTGAAAATTGATTTTTCCATCCCTGATGCCTAAACCATGGAACTGATCCTGCCCTGGGTCTCTGGGCAGAGTGAAGATGCTTTTGTGCCTAGAATAGTACCTAGCATATAGTAGGTGCACCACCTAAAATGTTGAATGAGTGAGTGAAGGAATGAACATTGGGGGTATATTAGTTAGGACTCTGTTACAAATAGCACAATCTCAACTTAAACTGATTAAACAGAAGTAGAAAATATTGCCTGACGTAATTGAAAAGTCTAGGGGTAGATGCCTTCAGGCGTGGCTAGATCCAGGCCTGCAAATGATTACTGGGGAACCTCTCTCTTTCCGTATCTCAGATCTGGCTTTCCTATATGTTGTTTTCCGTCTTAGGCAGGCTCTTGGGAGCAGGTGATGGCAAAGATGGTTACAGCAGTTCTGGTCTCACATTCTACCAGCTGAGTAATCCTTGCAGAGAAAGACATCCTAGACTTGGCCTGGGCTAGGGAATGCACCCATTTCTGAACCAATCACTGAGACCAAAGTGATCCACTAGTTTCATTGGCCAGGCCTGCGTATGGTTGCCCCCTGGAGCCAGGGTGTTGGGAAGACAAAGACTGAGGTTTGGGGAAGAGAGGTCACCGAAGGGAAGTGGAGGTGATGGTCCCTGAAGCAGAAGGAGCAGACACTGAGCAGGGGTAGACAGCTGACGTCTCTTACAGAGCTGGATGCCAAAGCGTCTTCCCATGGCATGTGAAGGATGCAGCAAGCTCATGTTTTAGAAGATGATAGTGCTTAGAAACAACAGACACCAACTTGATCCTATACAACCCCAATAAGTCAGCTCATCTGGAGTGGGGCTTACTCTATTCCCGACTGTGCACTAGGAGTCGACATTCTTGTTTGATCTGAACAGTCATCCTGGGGCCACTCATTATGCCCACTTTACAGATGAGGAGACTAAGTCTTCGGTTCAGGAATCCTCTTGAGCTCTCCTAGCTAGTAAGCGAAGGGGCAGATGATCCCACCCTCTTATTTCTGACTCCCTAGCTTGGGCACTTCTTGGGCCCATCTGTGTTGCTGGGCCTGCCATCTCTCAGATCTGCTTTTCTTCGTGATGCTAGCCCCTCACCCCGGGGGCGGCACGGATGGCCGCCCCCAGGCTTGGGTCCCCCCAGCCGAGCACTCCTCGCAGAGAGGCATTCATGGGTGCGCCAGGATGTGGCCTGAGAAGGTGAGGGGGAGGTCCCACACCAGCCAGCCCCAGGCCATTGTGATGAATATGGTGTGGCCTGAAGAGTAATTCTTGAATTGACTGAACAAAATGGAGCCCTGGTCTTGAGCCCATGAACTTCCATCCTAAAAGGGAGGCGAACTTACAGTGGCTCCTCGGACCCTCAGTGGATTAAAGGGGAAGGAGTCAGACCTCAACGCCACGGGAACACCACCACCCTTCCGAGGTGGAAGGGCCAGACCCGGTCCTCTGAAGGGAGAAGACTTGCTCTGAGGAGTGGGGCAGAGTTACCAATAGCCTGGGGTGGTATTTGACAGACAACGTATCCTTGGATCCTGATGGGTGAGAAGTGGGTAGTGTCCTCACTCCCTCCTGGTCCAAGTCCATCAGAACTGAGTTGAGTGCACTTGACTGCAAACGTCCATCCATCCTCTCACTGGAGGCCCAGGGCCTCCGCGGAGACCATCCTGAGGTCACTCTCACCCTCGCTCTCTTGGTGCTACACAGCTGCCGTGTTTTGAGGACACAGGAAAGGATCCTGAATTTTCCCATAAATCTGCTTAGTTTAGGAACTATTTATATTCTCCATAGCTTTCAGGCATTGGGCAACTTTTTAATCAAGGGTGTGAGGACTTTGAACACATGAATTTAAGTTTTAAAATAAAGGGAGAAAGAGAAAATGAAGACATTGAGTTAAAGAAGTAAACATGATAACTAGGAAGGGAGGGAGGTTTTAATCCACGCTAGTTTCTCTATACGGTTGTCAAATTTAGCTCAAAGATTCCTAGTAAAAAGGGAAATAGGATGTTTGCAAGTCCTTTCTGTCATAAAGGTAGAAATATGCCAATTTTGAAAGGTATGCTTTTTTCTTCACATTAAATTCCAAAAGATGTATCTTGTGGGACATTTTATAGAACAAGATGTAAGCAGCAGAATGCTCCCCTGTACCCCCTATTACTACCCCAATAAAGGGTGAGGGCAAAACACAAAGTCTAAGTATTAAATATACCGTAGTTTCCTGGGGAAGGCAATACCATAAGTGCCTGAATAGAAAGCAAACACGAAAATAAGATAATCTTTCGTTTGCTCAAAATGTTTTTTGGCTCTTTGAATATATAAACTCTCAGGGATATAGATAAAATAGTCTACATATACTATTTGATTTTATAATTTAATTACACACATTTTAAGTCACATATTATATAAAATGGTATATTTAGAAATAGATCACGTTTCCGTTTCCATTTCAGGAAAACAATAGTATTCTAATTATATTCCTGTACGGTCCACTTCAGTGTCTTCCTCACTGGGGTTACGTTTCGTGTCATCTCCCACAGTTTTCAGAGAATAATGACTTTGCTTCCTGCTAATGGGTGTTGAGCAACATCACCTTTTGAATTCCCATATTATGTCCCCGCTGGAAACGGCATCCCAAGCCCCACTTGCCCATTTGTCTGGTATCAGAGTCCCCCACCCCACCCCATTTATCTAATGGGGAGGATAAATTTGTGATCACCTCCTCACAAAGACCGATTGTGTAGATTTTTTAAATGATCTTTAAATGTCTTCAAACATTTGCAACTAGAAGTTCATTCCTTTGAGAATCGTGATCAAATTCCCTTGCCTTGTATTCTTTATTTAAACAGGTGACTCCTCTAAGCATCTAAACCCAGACTTGACCGAGGTCATTTCCTGCCATGTGTCTTCCCCAAACACTACTTTGAGGTTGAAAACGATGTAATTGAGAAGAACACCCTGTAACACAGGAGTCTTGGGCGGGACAACACTACGTTAAAGCATTTGCAGTCGTTCTGTCATATGGCCCTCGAGCAAGCGCTTAATCTGACCCTACTGCAGCCCCCCATCCTGAAGCCACCCCTCACTGGGAAATGCCACTGACTCAGAAGGGGGTGCCCTCTGGGAAGCAGAGCCAGCCGTGCTTTGCTAGCTGCATGGTCTTGAGCAGGTCATGTAAACTTTGGGGCTTCTGTGTTCTCATGAGTGACATGAGGGGTTTAGGCTGGATCAGAGAGGGGCCGGGGAAGCACCGGGGGCCACCCGACAGCTCCACGTTTGGGGCAGGGGTTGGTGTTCTCACCTCGTTCCCAAGTCAACAGAGTAATTCTGCTTTGATCTATTTTATATAAAGAGATTCCAGGTAAAATTTCCTTTGATGTAAAGATCCCTTTTTTAAAAATTTTAAAAACAGGGGGATAGGCCGTTATTGAGGTCTGCCTGCTCTGAAGTTGTCTGACCTCAAAGCCCTCAGGGTCATAGTTAATCTTCCTGTTGATGTCTAATGAGGGTATGATGTGTCTGGTGATCGGGGCGGGAGTGTAGACAATGCCTGAGGGTTGGTGAGCTTATGCCATCTGGCAACACAGACGGTGGAGACTCCACCGTAAAGTCCCACCTAGCTGGAACCCCATCATCCTAGAAAACCAGCTCATAATTTTATGAGAAAGAAGCAAATGACAAGGCAGCAATGGTTCTCAAACTTTGCAGCATATTGGAATCACCTGGGGAGTTTTTAAAAATTCCAGTGTTCAGGGCATACTCCACGTTAATTAAAGCAAACTCTGGAGGAGGGACCTAAACATCAGTAATTTGTAAATTTCCCGATGTGAGTCTAATGTGCTGTCAAGTTTAAGAATAAGTGGCATTGGTACAGCCACTATGGGACACAGTATGGTGGTTCTTCAAAAGAGTAGACATAGAATTACCATGTGATCCGGCAATCCCACTTCTGGGTACGTACCCAAAAGACCTAAAAGCATGGTCTCGAAGAGATGTCTGTACACCCATATTCATAGCATTGTTATTCACAATAGCCAAAAGGTGGAAACAACCCAAGTGCCCATCAATGGATGAATGGATAAACAAGATGTGATATATATGTACAAGGTGAGCTTCCTTAAAGAGGAAGAAATTCTAACACATGATACAGCATGGTTGAACCTGAAGGACATTACCCTAAGTGAAAGAAGCCAGTCGCAAAAGGACAAATACTGTATGATTCCACTTATATGAGGTCCCTAGAGCAGTCACGTTCATAGAGACGGAAAGCAGAATGGTGGTTGCCAGGAGCTGAGGGTGGAGCAGGGTGGGGGTGTGGAATGAGGACTTGTTTAATGGGTTTAAGAGTTTCAGTTTTGCAAGATGAGAGACTTCTGGAGATCAGTCGCACAATAATGTGAATATACTTAACACTACTGTTAATACTTAAAAATGGTTAAGGTGGTAAATTTTATGCTACATGTATTTTACCACGATGAAATATAAAATAACATGAAAAAAATAAGTGGCATCACGTAATGCCTTGCTACTCAAAGTGCGATCCATAGGCTGGGAGCGTCAACATCTTCCAGGAACTCTTTAGAAATGCAGCGTCTCAGGTCCCCTCCAGACCTGCTGCATCTGAACCTGCATTTTTCTTTTTCTTTCTTTCTTTTTTTTTTTAGAAAGATAGTTCCACTATCACAGTGGGAATTTTATTTATTTTTTTAAATTTATTTATTTTTTGCTATGTTGAATCTTCGTTGCTGCGCGAGTGGGGGCTTCTCTCGTTGCGGAGCACGGGCTCTAGGCATGCGGGCTTTAGTACTTGCGGCACATGGGCTCAGTAGTTGTGGCTCGCGGGCTCTAGAGTGCAGGCTCAGTAGTTGTGGCGCACGGGCTTAGTTGCTCTGTGGCATGTGGGATCTTCCCGGACCAGGGCTCAAACCCGTGTTCCTTGGCAGGCGGATTCTTAACCACTGCGCCACCAGGGAAGTCCCTGAACCTGCATTTTTCAACAAGACCCCCCGTGTGGTTGGTGCGTACATTAGTCTTTGAGAAGTGCTAGTTGCGATGGACTGAATATTAGTCCAGGGTTTAGAAGATGGAGCAGACAAGGTTATTCGTCCACCCGGCACCCACCTCCTCCCTTCCTACTTCCTGGAGACCCCAGCATTCTCCAAGTAGCCGTGTGCTCGGGAGGATGACCTCATACACTCCCCCCACCCCATGGTCTTACTCCCCCGGCCAATGACTGGTGTCGGGCTGGGCATGTGGCCTGGTTTCGGCCAATAGAAGGAAGGGAAGTTCTGCTGTAGAGGTTCTGGGAACACCAAAGCAGAAATGACCTCTCCTTCCTTTTGAAGTTCTCATGTCAGGATGGGACCCGAGCAAATTCTATAGGCATCTCGGGACCTTGGGGGCAGCTAGACTGGTACTTGAAAAACAGAGCCGCTGACTGACAAAATCCTGGGTCCACCTCACCAATGGATTTCTGATTATGTGAGATTAGAAATGTATTTATTGTTTAAGACAGTTTGAGCCAGGGTTCTCCATTCCTTGTAGCCCAGGGTTCCTCAGCCTTGACACTCTGGATGTTTGGGACAGCATAATTCTTTGTTGTGGAAGGGCTGCTGTGTGCATTACAGGATGCGTGGCAGCAACCCTGACCTCTGCCCATCAGACGCCAGTGGCACGCCCCCAGTTGAGGACCACCGTTGCAAAGGCACCCTAATGAGTGCAAAGACCTTTCCTAGGTGGTCCGTGAGGAGGGTAAAAATCGCCGTCTATGCTCCAGAATGTCTCAAGGATCCAGGTGTGTGAGAAAAGCAAACACACAGGTGTTGCTAATGACTGGCTGTCTTTGATGCTGCTGGTGCTTTGATAACAATGTTGTACTTTCCATTTATTCTTTGAATAGGCAGAGATGTTTAACTTAACAGATGGCCAGTGTGGATAGGGAGTGGAATTTTCCCTGGGCAAAGTTGGTGACCCGGCCAGCACTCTCTCGGGCTTTTCCTCCCGCTCAGAAATCCTGATCTCTTACCGCCAGGCCCTGAGCTGGGCCACCAACCCCGACTCACCGTCCCACGAGGTGATGGGCGCTGCAGATTCACGCGGTATGGCGTTTTCACAGATTGAGAGATGTTCATATTTAACTGCTGAAGAGAGAGATCTGTGTCCTCCATGTAATGTTGTATTTGCAGCTCACACATCCGTGGATTTGAGACTCGCAGAGTCAGGGGCTTCTGGACAAGAATCAGTCGACACACCAAGACCACTTTCCTTAGGAGCCCCCTGGCCCTGAAAATCAGTGCATTTGGATTCATCACTCCTTGGAGAGTTTAGTTTCATCCAAAATGTTCCCTGGGGCAGGAAGGCTTACAAGGGGAGCTGGGCTTTACAGGAAGGTCTGGAGGAGAGATGGGAGCATGGGGA
This sequence comes from Balaenoptera acutorostrata, assembly GCF_949987535.1. Taxonomy (NCBI): domain Eukaryota; kingdom Metazoa; phylum Chordata; class Mammalia; order Artiodactyla; family Balaenopteridae; genus Balaenoptera; species Balaenoptera acutorostrata. The sequence goes on from NC_080078.1 coordinate 40,673,542, forward strand.
CGGGCTGGGGGACCAGTGCTGTGAAAGCCACAGATGCTTCTGTGGTAGAGGTCAAGTGTTTCCTGTGTGCCAGTGCAGTACTCAGCACGGGGGCTGGGTGCGGAGCAAAGGCCGTTTGGGAGGTGCTGCGGCCCTTGGGGGCCTCACAGCCTACTGGGGAGTATGCGGAGGGTGCTGGGTTGCTCTCCTACCCTCAGCCCGTATGGTGGTCATTTCCCCAGGTAAGTGCCCCCAGGAACACGGCGACTACCCTGATTTTGTGTCCCATCCCCGCCCCTGCAGCCTGTGTGCTTTGCAGGTCACTAACCTGCTTTCTGAACCAGAGGGAAGACACATGTATCAGGCCGTAGTCAATGTCTTAGGCCTGGCGTACGATGATTTGACTGGAGAAGGCACACATTCACAGCTTCTGGGGGAAAAGCAGTGTTTTCCTTTGGGGGAGGGGGCGTGGCTTGCAGGCCCTGCTGCAGCCCGATTATTTCCAAATAGGAGTGGAGCTGAGGGTTGAGCCGATGAACCAAGGGAGGCAGAGTCGAGAGTCACAGGGAAATCAAGCGGGAGCCTTGATCAGACCACGTGTGACCCACCTTGGGACATTTAGGTGGCGCATGCTAGTAAACCTCCGTTAAGTGTAAGCCAGCTGGAACTGGATTTTCTGTTGCTTGCATCGTAAACTAAGGAGCAAACCTCCAGTGGGGACTGGCTGAGAGGAGGCATCTAGGCAGAGAGGAGTGAGGGTGTCTTCACACAAACGAAGAGGCCAGTGACCCTTGTGTAGGGAGATGGCTGGTTCTGGTGGGCCCGCTTCACCCGGAGACACAGGCCTCATGTGTATGGAGACTCGACATCTGGAGATCTGACGGGATATTCGGGACGCTGGGTACCTCTGCATCCTCATTAAGGCCCTAGGAGACTCACATCCGGGGGAAGGTGGCCCATTGGCGGGGTGAGAGCAGTGAAAATACAGCTTTGCTAAGAGAGGGCGTTTCTGCCTGTGGCTTGAGCAAGTCCTGCTGGGTTGGAAAAGCTGACTTTTCTGGCTGAATTTAGAACACAGGCGACCAGTCAGGTGACTTCACAAGAGAAAGGATTAGGGCCCCGGAAGAACACTGCCCCAGTTCCCAGGTGTCTCCCGAGCCTCTTGTCTGAAGGATGTCACGCTTGATAAAGGGGACAATTGCCTTGCTGTGAAGATGCAGCTGGGATGCAGTGGGGCAAGGAGCAGATCTGGGGCACCTCCCCACCTCGGAGATGTAGTTAGATGTCCCCAGTCTGAGGAGCAGGGCAACAGGCAGGGCACAGATCAAGGATACGGACCTGCGAAGATCTCCACTCAACCACCAGCCCATGGACTTGAACAGAAGAAACCCAGTAAATTCTGAAGGGGGCTGAGATGCCAAGGAAACTGACCAAGTAGTGGCCTGAGATTGCCCATCCCTCAGGGAGATCCCTGAGCTTGTGCCCACAAGAAGTGGGGTGCTACAACAGTGACTCTCCTTGGGAGGCATCAACACCAAGCCCCTCAGATGTTAACAAGGCAGTGGACGGGGACCCACCCAAACCCAGAACTGGGGGCCACCATCTTGTCTGCTGGAGGATCTGGCTTTACCACAAGGGCAAGGAATCCTCAATATTTCCTCAATACCGTATGTGCTATCGACAAATGGCAACTGAGTGTGTTTCCCACCTTCTCCTTCTCCAAATGGAGAATTCCCCTTCTGGAAATTCTTACTGCAGCTATCCTGGTTTTTCCCATCGTTGCTGGCTATGTTGATGGTGATGAACTTCAGAATTTAGTTCATAGGTTACCATCCCTTGAGTAGCTACTTCCAGACATGATGGGGAGTATGATGCATCTCAGAGAAAATATGAACTTGAGTTTGAATCCAGCAACTGGATGAATCATAGAGCTCCACCCTTTAGGGGAGGGGTGAGTCTATTTCAGCCAAGCATGGGTATTTCTGATGGTTACGTAAGGGAAGGAGAGTGTACCAATGTTAGTTCATCAAAGGGGTGGACCATAGTGGGACGTTATGATTACTGCCTTCACACCCACCTGCCCTTCTCTGGATAATCATCCTGATTTTGTGCAGGCAACTGTACTTGAACTCACAGCTTGTACAGCTTAGAGAAAGCAGACTCCACTCCCAGATCCAGGACTGGACATACGGCCGAATGAGGCTCTGCTTGGAACTCCCCAGAAACAGTTTCTCTCTCTTTAGAAACTTCTTCTTTTGGGGTTGAGATGTTGGGGAGGGGGCATGAGTGCTGGAGCAGCCATTTCATCACCATGAGGGGAACCAACCCCAACCGAAACCAACACAGGGAAGAAAAGTTGAAAGAATCAGAGAAAAGGATCTGCAACCCTGATGGTACCAGACTCACCCTCACTCTTGGGCTTCTGACTTATATCATGTCTTCTTTAATATTTGAGGCAGTTAGAGTTTTCTGTTCTTGCAACCAAACAACCAGCTATTACAGAATGAGATAAAAGCTAATATAAAAATATGAAAAAAACGTTGGAGAAGGTAGGTTCACTGGCTAAGAGAAGCAGGCTGTTTCTTTAAGCATTTAGGGTGGGAAGGTTGGCAAGGAACCCATCAGAGCTCTTAGCATCAATCCCACCCTTTTCATGGGGATTTATTGGGCTTATCTGAGACCATCACTAACGTCCCCACCTAACCCGTGCAGGTGGGGATGCGTATGTAAAGCTTTCAGAGCAGGGCGTTGCACCTGGTATCTAAAAGTCCCCAATAAACGTTGGGTGGTGGGAGGATACTCGCCATCTGTTGGCCCCAGCCCCCCACCCCCGGAAGGCCGAGGGAGTTCCCCAGCTTCCTAACCGTCTCCCTCCCCATGACTGTTGCAGAACATGGACCACATGTCTCCCAGGCTGAGAGCCTTCCTCTCTGAACCCATTGGAGAAAAGGATGTTGCCTGGGTAGACGGGGTCAGCCGTGAGCTTGCAATCAATCTGTGCACCAAAGGTTTCAACAAGGTAATTCCTCTTTTCTTGTTTCTCCAACTTCTCTTTCAACCTGTATTCCCCTAATCCTGCCAGATGGCAGCCGGTGCCACGTGTCCCTGCCAGTGGCTGTCAGAGAGCAAAGCTGCCACTTGGCCGGGCGCCACATGCTTGGCCAGAGGCTACTGACCCCACATGCTTGGGCAGCCGCCAGGGTCCACAGATAATGGGCAAATCGAATCACTGTGGCTCAGAGCAGCTGGGCTGTGCCTGATTCACTTGGTGTTCAAACACCCAGGGGTCGACAGAAGTGAGCCGGCCGCCGAAGTCTGGGGCCGAGCTGTCAGGATGGATGATTTGGGTGCACTCCCTGCCCCCATGAAGAGACTTGGGGGTCTCTTGTCCTATCAGGCCCTGGCAGGTGGAGTCATAGCAGCCTGGTGTCTACACCAGAGTACGAGGAAGTGAGTTATTCTAAGATGTCACTAGCAGTCCGAGAACAGCCTCAGTGATGGCCAATGGAATCGGAACGTTCTCTTCTATGCAACTGTTTCTATGGTGCTATATTATATAAGGCTGCACGAACCTTAGGAGAGGATGGGAGATATTCCCAAAGAGAACCCAGAGAAAGTGAGCGGGTGGGAATTCACAGGAGCATTGCACACTCGGTCGAGAGAGGCACCACCAGCAGAGGTACTGCTGCTCGTTCCCTTCGGCTTTAAAGTCAGCCCTCACCCCTGGGCGGGAAGAGGCTGCAGAGACGCCCAGGGAGGCGGGGAACCGCTGAGTGCGCAGCTGACGGTGAGATTGGTTTGCATCGGCCCAGCGCACGGCCATGTCCAGGGGGCAGCTGGACGACTGGGTCTGTGGTTTTCTGATTGACACGCTGCCCTGCGCCACTTGTTAAACATTCTGAATATCACCCGAATCTACCACAATCTAATACCCAATAGGTGGGATTGTCAGGAAGACGGATTGAGATAGATTTGCTTCTTTCCTCCCAGATAAAGCAGAGAGGACCATTCCCAAGCAGAGAGTAGAGCAGGCAAGCCTGATTAAGGAAGACATTTTAAATTAAAAATTATTTTTTAGAAGAAATGATCGTCCCTTTTACTTTTCTATTGTGGTGTAACATATCCACACTGATGTGATGGGCTCAGCTCAGTGAGTTTTTACGTAGATATACGTGCATAGATCCACCACCCGGATCCAGTGATCAGGATCCTCGAGAATTCCAGAAGGTTCCCCTGTGTCTCTTGCCAGTCAACTCCACCCCCCACTCCCAGAAGTCACCGCCATTCTGGCTTCTGCCACCATTGGTTTAATGTCTCCATAGTTGTGAGGTTTTGTTGTTGTTCAGCCATACTCATCGTTCAAAAAATATTTTAATTTACATACGGTAAATTTCACCTTTTTTAGTACACAGTTCTGCAAGTTTTGACAAATGCATGTAGTCACGTAGCCACTACCACAATCAAGGCCTAGAACAACCCCATCATGCCAACATGTTCCCCTTACCCTTCACATTTCCCACCTTCAGTCCCTGGCAACTACTGATTTGTTTTCTGTCCCTATAGTTTTGCTTTTTCCAACTTGTTTCAAGTGACTATAGGTAGGATGAGAGGCATATTAAAGATAAAGGAATGAATGAATAATGGGAAATTTTCAGGCATCCGAGAACTTGCTACACAGAGTCAGGGCTATAGGGAAGGAGAAACTGGCCAGGTCCCTGGAGATCTGCTCCTCTGTGTTTCCCACCTCCTGGCTAGCTGTGACCAGCCCTCCCCTTTTAGGCTCTACTCATGCCAAGGGCCACTCATTCCAAGGGCCACTAATTCCAGGCACTGATGCCAGGGGTTCACCTTCTTCCGTTGCTTTCAGCCCCTCACCCACCTGTGAATGAGATGAGAGGTCGCTGTCTCCACTTTACAAACGAGGAGACAGAGGCTCTGGAAAGTGAGTGCCTTGATCAAGGTCCTGAGTGAGGACAAGAACGGCCATGGATCATATGGTCACAAACCATGCAAGAAGATCAGGACCAGGAGGTCACCCTGGCAGGGAGGGGGCTTACACTGAGATTTGGTGATGAGACCCTGAATCGAGTGCTGGAGCCTGGCTGAGCCTATAAGAGGATCCAGGAGGAGACCCCAGTGTCGCAACCTACAAGACGAGCAGGTGCTTCTGGGTGGGCCGTGGGCGGGGCCAGCAGTAAGAGGCAGGCAGATCCCGAAAGGGCGGTCGGCTCAGATGTAGCAAAAAACCCCACAGGTTCCTGTAGTGCTTTCCACAGGCTTTATTTTTTAGAGCAGTTTTGGGTTTACAGCAAAACTGAGAAGAAAGTGCTGAGGGGTTCCCTACACCCCTGCCCCCATACACAGCCTCCGCATTATCGGCATCCCCACCGGAGTGGTAGGTTTCTTACAGGAGAACCTACACTGACACGTTATCTCCCCGAGGCGCAAAGTTGACATTAGGGCTCACGCTTGGTGTAGCGCATCCTGTGGGTTTGGACAAACGAGTGATGACAGGTATCCACCATAGTGATGTCCTACAGATCGCTTCTCTGCCCCACAATCCTCTGAGCTCCTGGGTTTTCACGCCCTGCCTGCAGGAGGCCTGGGCATGGCAGGCCCCTCCCCAGGCTGGGGGTCCCTGGGGTTTCTTGGCTGTGAGCAGAGATCCCCTCAGGCTCCACCCCTGCTCATGGTGGCTTCCTTGGCCTGTCCCATGGGTACTGGGACTTTCCGAGGACCTGCTGGGATGCAGATGTGTGAGGCTGCCCTCAGCCCTGCCTGCCTGGGCCCCTCACTCACCGCTCCCGAGACACCGGATGCTGGAACCCAAGGAGATGGGACACCAGCCCCACCCTGGGAGCCCAGGGTGCATCTGGGGGTGTCGATCATCCCTCTAGGGCTGTGGCCCTGGACACACCACCAGCCTCTAAATCGAGTAATTTCTCCTCGATGCCTGCCCCACACAAGTCAAACTTTCATTTCTTCTTCTACAGAGGCATGAAGTGCTTGGCGGGGTTGCCCCTATATCTCTCTACACTTTCCCAGAACTTTGTCTGTGGCTTGAACAGTTCTCTGGCTCAGTTGCAGTCCCAACTTTCCAAACTATGGATTCACCCAAGTCTCAAAAGTCAAAAATGTGGCTGCATTTTCTCTGGGTTTTTTCGTGCCTGCCCTTCCCTGGGGCTGACAGCTTTGGCCTGACGATCTACATCTTGGCCGTCCGGCACGGTGGCCATGGGCCACTTGTACCTGTTGAGTACCGACTGAATTGAGTTGTGCTATAAATATAAAATATACACGGCCACGTTAAAGACTCAGTGCCAAACAAACAAAAAAATGGAAAGCATCTCATCAATAATTTTTTAATTGATTACATGTTGAAATGATAAGAATTTAGAAATATGGGAAAAAAATAAAAATTATTAGAATTCATTTCACCTGTTCTTTCCCCCTTTTGCCGTGGCTTCTAGAAAATTAAAAATTACACGTGTGGTGGCCCACATTAGATTTCTACTGGACAACGTTGGTCTAGATTTAACGGTGAAAGGGCTGCAAAGGTGAAAGGAATGACCAGAAGAGGGAAAATACATCGTGCTCAAGATGCTCAAGATGTCTGCGCCGGGTCTAGCTCCACCTTATATTCTTCTGTCCCTCCACCCTCACCCCCATGCTCCACCAGACTGTTCATGAACCACAAACATATGGGGACCACCCTCCCGCGGACCCAAGGCCCCTCTTTAAATGAACTTTTGTCGCCTTCATGGGCCCACTCATGGCCCACCCCCTCCAAAAGCAAGCCCTCCTTCCGCCCACCCACCCTGGCCGGACAGGCTGCTGTTTCTAAACACTGAGTACCCAGTGGACCTCTTGCTGTCACATCCAAACTATTGATTGTTTTTTCCACACATTCTGTTAGAGGCACAGCTCCCTTTGGTGTCCTCCCGTATCTTCTCTGAAGAAAGGATTGTTCTGGGTTTCTTGTACTCCTCCTCTCCCTATGAAAACCCAACGGGAGGGGGGTGAATTTCCAGGCGCTCAGTAAATTCAGAGTCATGGGCAGTGCCCTATGGGGTTACTCCAACAGCGTGGAAGTAAGTTTCACATCCCACAGAATCTGGTTTGGCTCAGTATTCTTTGAAGACCCTACAAAGTCATAACCATGAGCCTAAATCTTCCTTCTGAAAGTTACTTGGAAGATGAGGGAGCAGCAAATGTTCTGGATGCCCACCTGCTCCCCGAGCCTCTCTCACCTAATAGAACCAGCACCTGACGTTTGCTCCATGTCAGGCACTGATCTGAGTGCGTTACATATACTTATTTCATTTAATTACCAAAACATCCCATAAAGTATACTATTTCGTCTCTATTTTACCGATGAGAAAACAGGCACAAAGCAGCCAAGTGCATCACTCAAAGTCACTCAAGGTTAGAGAGACGAAATCTGAATCTGGCAGACAGGCTCTGGGGTGGGCAGTAGGGCAAGGGACCCCCCCCCCCCAGCCCTGCCTGATGCCCGTACCCTACAAGGAGTCAGTCACAGAAGCTTGGGGTTACCCTATGCAGGGTTGCCAGGTAAAATACAGCACGCTCAAATTAAATTTGAGTTTCAGTTAAACAATGTCTTAGTGTAAGTGTGTCCTAGGGAGACAGGCAGGAGGAAGAAAGCACAGTGGATTGAACATTCACGCTTCAGACGAGGAGTTTTACACTGGAAAGACTGACAGAGGCTGGATTTGCGAGGTTGTCTTTGGCACTCACTGGCCCTGAAGGCTGAAGAGCCAACGTCCAGTTAGAGAAAAAGAAAGTTGTTCATCACACAATGAAGCCTGGTGGTGCTGTAAAGTCCATTCACCACGGGCACTGAGGGGCTGGGAACTGGCAGGGGGTAAGCTTGACAGTGAGGGGCCGAGACTACGTGTCTCTGTTTGAAAGGCCGGGTGTCATAGTGGAGGTGGGAATTTTTTTTTTTGGCCGCTCCACGCACCATGGGGGATCTTAGTTCCCTGACCAGGAATTGAACCTGCGCTGCCTGCAGTGGAAGCACGAAGTCTTAACCACTGGACCACCAGGGAAGTCCCTGAAATTTTTAATGAGCGTGGACCAGGACCTAATCTGCGGGCCCAGTGCAAGCTGAAGATGGGAGGCCCCTTGTTGAAATTCATCAGGAATTTCAAGATGGTGGCAGCACAGCAGCAAACCAAGTGGGGCTCTGAGCGCAGGGCCTGTGTGACGGCATGTGTCGCTCACCAGAGACCCCGGACTCAAATATCGCTACTGTTTCGCAAGGAACAGGCACGGCACACTGGAGGCTGGTCCAGACCTGCTCACGACTGGGATATGGAGTTGACGGAAGTCTTCCCTCGAGCTGCCATCCTGCCACACGGGCAAAGGCTGCCTCGGGAAGGAATGAACGTCCCTGGCCAGGGTGGCGGGAGGTGGGGACCATCTGTCAGGGTATCTGCGTCACTCTCCCTGCAGCCAGGTTTTTGTGAGCTTTGGCCCAAGGAGGCAGAGGGTGGCTCTTCTTCCTCCTGGTTAGGGGCTCGCTCTCTAGAGCCCGCAGAGAAACCCAGAGGGCTTCCTTCCATCAGGGCCATGATGGGAGCCTACGACTCCTGCTTCCCTGGGGAGCAGGGAGAAGCAGGCCGACTTCCCAAGAGAAAGGGCGGACGGGAGCATCAAGTTGCCACTTGGGTCTGGAGGCCCTCTTGCCTGTGGCTTTCCTGGAAAGTTTGCCTCTGATCCTGTGAGCCACGAGGTCCCTGGCATCCTGGCTGCGTGGAGGGACATGGAAGCTCTGGTTACCAGAGCAGCCGATGCCAGACCTCAGGATGGCGGAGGTGCCAGGCCAGGCCGCGGATGGGTGGGGTGTGCTGGAATGGGGCCGAGGACAGGAGTCTTACCTCCAGGGTTCTCAGTGACCCATCTGGAGAATGGATGGGGCGCATGTCAGGATCCGAAGCAGGAAAACATATCAGGGGTCTGAGCCTGACCACGGTGCTCAAAAGCGTCACTTACTACTATTATCATCAATGTTCACTCTCCTGGGACAAAGCTCTGCACCTCCCATACTTACTGCAGCAACGGGCTCAATCAACATTCAGTAAATGTTCATTTTTTAAAACGTTGAATTAAAAAACATCTCAGGGACTTCCCTGATGGTGCAGTGGTTAAGAATCTGCCTGCCAATGCAGGGGAGACGGGTTCAAGCCCTGGTCCGGGATGATCCCACATGTCGCGGAGCAAATGCGCCCATATGCCACAACTACTGAGCCGGCACTCTAGACCCCGCGAGCCACAACTACTGGGCCCACATTCCACAACTACTGAAGCTTGCGCACCTACAGCCCATGCTCCACAACAAGAAAAGCCACTGCAATGAGAAGTCCTCACACTGCAACGAAGAGTAGCCCCGACTCGCTACAACTAGAGAAAGCCCGCGTGCAGCAACGAAGACCCAGCGCAGCCAAAAATAAATAAATAAATTAATTAATTAATTAAAAAAAACACACACACAGTAAAATCACCCCTGAAAAGACGAGGATGCTGACAAAGTAAAATGAGATCATTCTAATCAATTACACCGCTTTTTCAAAAAGATGATTAAAGTAGCAATTTAAAATGACCATGAAATCCTAGCTTTTGTCTCTTTTCAACAACTGGATCTGGACTAAAAATTTTTTAAAAACCCCAAACTCCAATGCTTGGGTATATTTTATGACTGGAATTCAGCTTTTATTTAATTTGTCTTTTAAAAAATGTGTTCATTTTGGTTAAGATGAAGTTTGCTTGGTTTTATGTAAGTGAAATACATAGACGCCAGTGGGTTTTCCTGGAGGGGGCCCAGGACTCAAGGCCTGGACACTGGTTCCCATTCATTCCAGGGCCGGAGAGCCGGGCACTGAACGTGGCCTTCCCTGTTCATGTCCCGGCCAGTCTGTGGCCTTGGATGTCTCTCTCTCCTTGTGGCCCTTGCCCCTCATGACTATCAGTGATGAAACAGCACAAGAGGAATGAAAAGCTGTGGGACCAGGACTCAGAAAACCAGAGAACACTGTACGACTTTGACTTGTGGGGCACTTAATCTTTACATGTGTTTTTCATCCAGAGAGACCCTTCAGAAGGGGAAAAGGGGCAAGGTTCAGCGTGCTTGATACCTTGTCTGCTCCTCCCACAGGGCTTCGTCTTCCAGGACAAAAAAGGAATTTGCATTTCTCCACTGGTCTCACACTGAATTCACTTAATCCAATTTGCAGGGTGGGGCGGGGCAGATGAAGGGCCTTCGGAAGATGCAGAAATTGAACCCCAGGCTCTGCGGGTTCTCACTTCAGGTTAAGTGTGTTGCCTGGAGTCACGCGGCGGGTTTGCAAAAACAAACTGATACTAAGGTGCCCTTCACCTGCCGGTCCCAGGTGCAGTGGTTCTTAGTTGAGGGAGATTCTGGCCCCTGGGGGACGCCTGGCAATGTCTGGAGATGGTCATGATTGTCACAGTTCAAGGTAGGGGGTGTACTGCTGGCATCTAGTGGGAACAGGCCAGGGACGCTGCTAAACTTCCAGCAGTGCACCTGAACACAGAATTATCCCAAATGCAACAGTGTCAAGGGTTAGAAACCCTGTGCTTGAACCATTGAGAAAGTGGCAGGGTGGGGAGCACCTCTAATTCCTGTGTGTTTTTCAAAGAGAGACATATTAGATCCGAGGCCTGAGGGAGCATCAGAGGTACACGAGGCTCTTGCTACTCAAAACATTGTTCCGGGACCAGCATTAGAAATGCAGAGTCTCAGGCCTCACCCCAGACTTACTGAGTCAGATCCTGCCTTTTTAACAAGATCTCAAGGACATGTTCAGGTTCCTTCCAGGCTAGACGGCCCCCCAAAGCCACCTGTAGAGATGGACATTTAACTTGACCTCACATCTCACCCAGGCCAGTGTCCGAATCCGCTTCGCCAGGGTCAGGGTTTCAGGGACAGCCCTTCTCCCTTGAATCTGACCTGTGCCCCCTCCTTTGATTTGCCAGGGGAGGAAGAGCACAGCTGAGTATGTTTCCCGTGTTCCTCCATGCAGGCCTACACCCTGTTGGGACAGTTCCTTCTGATGCACAAGAACGAAGCGGAGTTTCAGAAGTGGCTCATTTGCTGCTGCGGTGCCACCGAGTGTGAGGCCTGGGAGAGCTCGAACTGCCTGAAGGAGTGGTGCTCCTGCTTCCTGTAGACCCTCCCCCCGCACTGCCACTAGGAAATGATACCTCTGCACTGACCCTGGGCTCCAAGTCGTTATTTTTCTTTTCCACTTTATTGACACACATTTGTTATAAAAAGTAGTTCAAGAATGTAAAGAAGGACAAACACAAGAAAAATGACCCCCAGATTCTACCACCCAGAAACCGCCATCATTCACCTTATTCACCAATATCATGCCAACTGTCTCTTAGCATAAATTTATCTAAAGGAATGGATAATTTTATTTAAAAACGGGAATTAAATTTTAAGTCAGCATAGCAGTTACCTATTGCTGCATAACAAATGAACCCAAAACGTAGCCGCTTCACGCACACAATCATTTTGTCTCGCTCAGTTTCTGAGGGTCAGGAACTGAGAGATGCTTAGCTGGGTGGGTCTGTCTCAGGGTCCCCTGTGAGGTTACAAACTGTGGGCCGGGGAGCAGGTTGGTAGGGACTAGGGGACCCACTTCCAAGAAGGCTCCTCACGTGGCTGGTGGCCCGAGGCCACAGCTGGTCTCCGAGTGGGCCTCCCTCGGGCTGTGATGACCTGGCATCTAGCTTCCCCCAGAGTGGGTGACCCAGGAGGGAATAAGAGAGCAGGAAGCTGCAGTCTTTCATGACCTAGACTCTGATTCACACAACATCACTTCTGCCTTGTTCTAGTTTTAGAACCAAGTGCCTACATCCTCAAGGGAGAATTAAACTTTCTTGAAATAGCAAATAGTATGCAAACATTTTTAAGAGCATCACAGACAGATTTTTGAGGTATAATTTACATATGGTAAAACTTGCCCTTTTTAGGTGCATAGTTCTATGAACTTTGACAAATGCATTGTCCTGTAACCGCCACCATCATGGAGATAAACAGCATCTGCGTCACCCCAGCGAGTTCCCTGGAGCCTCCCTGTAGTCATCCCTCACTCCTCCCCAGCCCTTGGCAACCAAGGGTCTGTTTTCTGTCCTTAGACTTTGGACTTTTCCAGAAAACTGTATAAATGGAATCACACAACATGTAGCTCTTTGAGGTACATTGTCTTCTTTCACTTGGTGTAATTCAGTCGGGATGAATCCATGATACAGGCTTCTTAAACTTAAGAAATGTAACAGGTGTTGTTGGTGTCCAGCCCATATCCTGGTGGCATTCACTGTTCTAGGAGAGTCTGTTACTTCCCTCAAAAGCACCTGAATCCCCTCAGCTTGAGGGGTTCTCTGGCTGCAGGAGTGGGGTCAGCCCACGCACAGGGCAGGGAAGAAGTGCCTGGGAGTTAACACCCAGGGGAGCCATTAATCATGGGTGGAGGTTGATGGCCAAATGCCCCAGGTCCTCTCCCTGTGGGTGGGACAGCTCTGAGGCAGTTTTCCCCAGATCTCCACTGGGGCTAAGCCGAGCTCCCCATAAAGAGTGGCCCCTGCTCTTTAACACCCGGCCTTGCTTCCTTCCCCTCCCTGCCTTGATTTCCCACTCCCCTACCAGGGCTTCCTGGGACCACCCTCTATACACAATGAAATACTCAAATTTTAGAGTCTGCTTCCAGAAGAACCTAACCTAAGACAACAGTGTTAAGATTTAATTTTATTTTAACAGAAGAAAAAAAGTGGAACTGAACTGAAAGGATTGCTGAACTTCACTGAATTTTTTTCTTCATCACTAGATATAGTAATTTCTAAATCAGTTTCTTCTGAGTTTAAAGAATAATGTGGAGAAGACAGTAAGAGAGAAGTTAGTATCATTAGGTTTATTTTAAACTTTGTTTTTCAATATTAGATGGTATAAACTCCTACCAAAGAAAGAAATAAAAGAAATTAACACTTTTACTTCTTCCCTCTCATTTTTTAGTTGGTTTTATTGTTACTTTTAATTTGTGAAGGTTTAGATAACGTATGCGTACTTCCCATAAGCATACCCCCTGCAGTTACTTAGTTTTAGTTGTATATTTAAGAGCTTATCATTAATCTTTGTATCATTATTTTAAAAATCATAGCTTTGTCATTCCTGAATTCTTTGTTTTGATACACCTCTTTGTTTGTCGAGTTGGATCACTGTATCAGTCAGAATAGGCCACAGAATGCTGCTATAACAAACAAACCCCCAAATCTCAGTGATTTAGCCAACCAAGGTTGATTTCTCTCTCATGGTACATGTCTAGTATATGTCATCAGGAGAGCTCAGGAGCTGAAACGTCTGTGAGGAAGAGGAGTCGACACTGACTCTTGGCCCAATATCTGTAGTCTGGGGTCATCCATGACTCAATACATGATTTCAATGAGTATTTATGGAGTGTCTAAGGTTCTGAGCATGGTTAGACGCTCTGGGAAAAGCAAGGGAAATAAATATGAGTTTCTGTGGTTTCAAGGAGCTTACAGCCCAGAAGTGATCGGAGAGGGGAGGGCAGAACAGCCCAGAGGTGGCGGGGGAGGTGCAGGTGGGGGTAGGGGGTGTGGCCAGGGGGCAAACAGCCAGTAAAGGGGTCTCTGTGTCAGGTGCGGGTCACACTTTATCACTGTGGGCAGCTGACCTCAGCCCTGCTGGGGACTCAGGAGTCAGTGCAGACACGTGTTAATTCACCCCACCCTGGGGTGTCCATCACACCTTCTCTGTCGCTTGTTGAGGGCTACTCCCCCGGGAAGTTAATCACGCAGCTCCCAAGCCAGCCGCGTGGTGAAAATGAACCCCACTGAGAAGGTGTTCAGGCCCAGAAGGGCAGGCACGGGCAGCCAGGTGTCGGCCAGCCGCGTGCACCCAGGCAGTGACGGCAGGGCACACGCAGGGCAGGACACAGCTCTGCCGCAGGCGGGGTCTGGAGTAGCCCTGGCTTTGAGAACAGAATCCACCCCTCATCACTAGTTCTAAAACCTTTGGAAAGTCAACCTCTCAGCCCAGCTTCCCAGCTGTCAAATGGTGATAATAACAGTATCTGCTCAAGTGTCCAGAAGATTAAAATTCCTGCACCTGGTAAGAGCTTCATGTGTGGTAGCTCTAAAAACCTAAGTTTTAAAATGTGCAGCACTGACTGTGTATGGTTATTGAAAGAAAGGGGAGGTGGGTATGGATGAGTGTGGCCAGGGAAGGCTGCTAGGAGGAGGTGTTAAAAGGGGAGGTCAGGGCTGAGTGAGCTGAGGATGGAGAAGAGGGAGGGGAGGAAGCAGGGGGGCCGGGAGGTGGGGAGAGAAGGAGCTACGAGGGGAAAGACCAGCCCAACTGGCCCAGAGAGAGTGAGCTGAGGACCCTGCAGGAGAGGTAAGGGGTGGGGCTGTGGGCGGCCGAGTGCGAGGCTCCCACGCCCCTGCCGTTTCCCCCAGACAGAGGCTGAGTGTGAGCTGCTAGCTGGCCCCATTTCAGAAGCCTCCGTCTTGAGGAAAGCTAGTGCTCTCAGCAGTTGGCAGGACCGGGACACATCTGGGCCGGTAACCCAGGATAGTGGGCCCCGCTCCCACCCCTAAAGAAAGACGCTGTAGCAACTGATGTGAAAAATACCCACAACCCTCCACTCCTCCTGGTACCCACACCCTCCACAAAGACCCTGCAGCTCTGCCTGTCAAGAGTCCATCTCCCTTCCTGCTGCATCTGGACTGACCCTGTGACTTGCTTTGGCCAAAGGCGTATGGCAGAGGTGACACCGTGACAGGTGTGAACCCCCTGTGACCACCACGCAAACAAGCCTGGGTTCCCTCGCTGGAGAACAAGAGACCCGTGGCCACTGCCTCGGCCAACGGCCAGCCAACCACTCCAGACATGCAGGTGAGGCCTTCCTGGACCAACCCACCCATCAGCTGACCTCAGACCCGTGAGTGAGGCCAGCTGAGGTCAGAAGTGCTTGGCCCAGATGAGAAAAACCACCCAACTAACCCACAGATGCGTACAAATACATCTCACTGTTTTAAGCCACTGTGTTTTGGGGGCAGTTTGTAGGGCAGCTGTAGCTAACTGATAAATTCCCATGTGAGGCCTGGGAGTGTGGAGTATCTCCAGGTATAAACTGAGAACCTCCTACTTTACCTATATTTTAGAAAAGCCTCCTGATGGCATCCTGGTGGGCGGTGGTAAGGAGAGGGGTCACCACGGGTCACACACAGAAGCCAAGCGACTGTGATGGGGGTGGAGCGGGAGAACAAAATATTTTTTTAAAAGTGTGTCTTGGGGTGGGAGGAGGTGGGACAAAGCTGTGACAATCTCAGGGCGAGAACGGAGTGTCCATTGTGTGACCAGCTGTGGGTGGTCTGGGGTGACTGATTCCTGGAAACCTCTGAAAGGAAGCTGGAGACAAACATTTAAGCAAGTGTTTCTGGAAATATATATAAATTTTAACCGATAGCTGCTCTAAATCTTTACAAGTAGGAATACAAGGGGTTGATTCAGCACACACTACACCAGCACTTCACTCGCATTCCCCAAATCCTCCTGGGGTGAGAAGGCGGCATTTTCTCTGTCCTACAGGTGGGGGCTCTGAGCAGCAAAGAGGTTAAGTAACGAGATCACACTGACTGACTGGTGGTTTCAATCCGGGTCTGTCTGAAGCTGTGCCTGCTGCCTGCAGAGCCGCCTCGGGGGTGGGAGAGGGAGTGTGTCTGGTGATTTCAAAGTGCTCTCAGGGACTCAAAGGTGGCAGCTACCAGGAACAGACAGGCATTGGAAGGAGTGAGGGAGAACTGTTTGAATGGCCATGCAAAGATGACCATGCAGTAGTGGGGGAAAGAGGTCACTGAGAAAGAATCATTCAACAGATGTTTGCTGGGCACCTACTCTGTGCCAGGTGGTTCTTGGTACAGGAGAAAACACAGCAGATGAGACCATCTTCCCTCAGAAGCTGGCATTCTAATGGGAGAAGGTGGGAAACAAAGGTGAATAAGTAAAATATATATTAATCTGAGTGGTATGAAATTGACATGGTAGGGGTCAAAAGTGGTTGAATATGGACAATTTTACGTGGTTCAGCCTTATAAATTAGTTTCAGGATGAGTGAAGAAAAGAAAGCAAGGGGGACTTCCCTGGCGGTCCAGTGGTTAAGACTTTGCCTTCCAATGCAGGGGGTGCGGGTTCGATCCCTGGTCAGGGAGCTAAGGTCCCACATGCCTCGTGGCCAATAAAACCAAAACATAAAATAGAAGCAATATTGTAACAAATTCAATAGACTTTAAAAATGGTCCACATCAAAAAAATCTTAAAAATAAAAAACAGAAAGAAAAGAAAGCAGGGGAAGGGGGTCAAGACTGTTAGGGAGACGGGAGATTTTAAACAGGGCAGCCAGGCCAGATAAAGGCCTGGAAGGGATGAGCTGAGAGCTGTGGGAAGCCTGGGAGGAGACACTCCAGGCGGAGGGAAGAGCCGGTGCAAAGGCCCTGAGGTGGGGTGCGCCTGCTGACTTCAGGGAGAGGAGCGAGCCAGGTTGGGGGCAGCAGGAAATGAGGTCAGATCGTGTGGGCCTTGTGGGTCATCAACAAGACTTTGGCTTTAATTGGGATAGAGATGGGACCCCACTGGAGAACCACGTGGTCAGACACACGATTGAGAAGATCACCCTGCTGTGTTTGGAAGAGTCTCAAGGGGTCAGTTAGGAAGCTATGCAGGAACCCAGGTGGGAGGTGATGGTGGGTCAGCAGATCTATCCTGAAAGTAGAGCCGACAGGGGTGAGAGACGATAGAAAATGGGAGTGGATCAAGGGCTGAGAAGGCAGAGGGATGAGAGAGAGCTACGAAGAGATGGTGTGGGATCACCCCAGAGGTTGGAGGTTCCTGATGTTGCAGGAAGGCAGTGTTTCCGGGAAGGAGGGGGGGCACCTGTGTCAGATGCTGCCGACAGGTCAGGTGGGTGAGGATTGGGAATCAGGGCCGGAGAGAATTTTTGCACGCTGTGCAGAAGACCCCAGAGAGGGGAGCCCTGGGGATGCGGGAGAGAGAGGGAAGCGTTGCTGGCACTGCGTTCTCGAGCAGGTGCCGGGTGGAATCCAGGGCACAGGAGGAAGGACTGGCCTTGGCTGGGAGCACACAGGCTCCTCCGCAGAGGACCACAGGAGGGGAGGAAGAGCAGGGGCCTGATGCAGGGAGGTGGGAGATATGGAATCTCTCTTCCCACAGCCTCTCTTTTCTCAGTGCAATAGGAACAAGGCGGCAGGCTGCTGACGCAGACGGGGTGGAGTTAGTTGTCTAGGACAGTGGAAGGATGGGTGGGTTTTAGAGAGGGATTCAGTTGTGTACACAATGTAGACAGATAGATGGATAGGAGATCAGATAGGTAGATAGATAGATAAGTAGATAGATAGATTATCACTTGAGCTTTTTATCAGTAAGTATTACTTTTATGATCAGAAAAAAACCAATAGAAGACATTCCATTTTGGAACACAGAGAATGAGAGCTCTAGACACAGGTGGACGAGGCCCTTGGGACAGCCATCCTGTGCATCCAACGCCCCATCCTTCCCCTGGATTCTCCCACATGGCTGGTCTCATCCCGAGCTCTGTCCTTCTAGGCAGAGAGAAAGCTCCACTTGGAATTCTCCAACTTGGAGACTTTGGGACCTTCTTTTTCACTCACTCCCCCTACTCTCTAGTTCCCACTTAACTTCCTAAGGTCAAGGTTACCTTGGAGAACTGGAAGAGGGTAGTTGTCTTTCTGGATCCATTTCTACCAGATTCTCCATAGCTATGCATTGTTTTCCCCTCTGGTTTATTTTAAGGACAAACCTTCCTGCACAAACTATGCTCTTTGATTGCTTGGCCTAGTCCAGTGACTGGATCTTCTCGGACCAGACTGAGGGTCTGCTGTGGCCAGGACACTGGGCAGAGATTCAGAAGACCTGGATAATGCCACACGTGGGTCTGAGACCACAGCCAAACCCCTCGACTTGTCTGTGAAATGAGGAAAATATCTGATTCTCCTATCTCTCAGCTTTGCTTTAAAGAGAATGCAAAAATAGACAGAAAGCCATCTGAAGTGCAAAAGGCACTGGGGTGCCCTCCGGCAGTGCGGTGTGTAGCCGCGGCATTACTTTATTGCGGCAGCGGCTGCAGACTGGCAGCGGCGACAGCTCAGCTCTCCTTGTTTGCGCACATTGGTCAGTACCTGCTAGGTTGTGCTGTGACAACAGCAACGACCAACAAGAGCTCAACGACAAACAAGAGCTCGGTGGCTGAAAACAGTCAAGCCTTGTATCTCAGCCACGTCACAGGCCCATTGCAGGTCTGCTGGGGACGGGTCTGGACGGCCCTCCCTCCAGGACCCGGGCTGACGGAGCAGCTCCTTGTAGAACATATGAAGGCTGCTGAAGCAGAAAGAGAGCCCTGGGGGTGTCTCACACCGGCAATTACATGGGCTGGCTCAGAGCTGACAGGTCCCTTTCACGAACAAATCATTGGCCAGAACACGTCGTATAGTTTAACCCAGTGCCCAAGGGGACCAGGCAGTGCTGTCTGCCGGCAGAGGGGAGCGTGGAAAATTGGGGCAAACATCTCAATTCACTGCCACGGAGTCCTTCTGGGGAGGGGGTGAGATTCACAGAAAGTCCCCCAGAAGGCTCTGTTCCATGCCATATATGTGCCTTTTCTTTGTTTTTTTGAAAATTTACCACCATTACTCAAATATAGGAGAATTTATAGGAGAAAATTCATAACTCTCCCCAAAAAACTATCAGTACCGTCCAATACTTTATTGTATTCCTTTCCACTCTTTCTTCACTGGCATAGGTATATATTTGTTAATAACAGCTTTATTGAAATATATTTCACACATCATAAAATTCACCTTACCGAAGTGTACAGTTCAGTGGCTTTTTAGTGTATTCACAGAGCTGTGCAGCCACCAATGCTATTTAATTTCAGGATATTTTCATCACCCCCAAAAGAAGCCCCATTAGCAGTTCCATTAGTGGTCACCCCCCACCCCCCAGTTCAGCCCCTGGAAACCACTAATCTACCTTCTGTCTCTATGGATTTGCCTCTTCTGGACATTTCATAAAAATAGAATTGTACACTCTGCGGGCTTTTCTCACTGGCTCCTTTCACTGAGCATAACGTTTTCAAGGATCATCATGGGAGAGTAAGTGCATGTGTCCATTTAAATCAACAGATGGAGATTCTATCAAACATCAGTTATCTTGTTTCCTTCATTTATATGTTTTAAACATTTTCCCTCGTTATGAAATCTTTGAAAAATAGTCTTTACTGGTTATATAACAATTCATCAAATTTATGTGCAATCATGTATTGAATAGTGCCCCTAGTTTTGGACTTTTAGGTAGTTTCTGTGAGCAGGTAACCATGTTTTATTGAATGAATGAATGAATGGAGGCTTAAATATAAATCTTTGCAGCATTCCCCATCTTTCCTTTAGGAAGATGCCTAGAAATGGATCTACAGTGGGAAAACGGACATCTTCAAAGCTTTTGATTCTCACTGCAACTGCTTTTCTGCAAAGGTCGACCCAATCTGCTGAATGTGGCTTTGAGTGGGTCTGACCACATCTCACTCCGTTTCACTCAGGGCAAAACCAGATTCCTTATGTGGCCCAGAATGCCCTGCAGTCTGGCCTGTCCCTCCCTCATCCCTCTGTCTCTGCCTCACTGGCTCTCACTGCCCGGCCAGGCCAGCCTCCCTGGTGGTCCTGAAACACATCACACCCTCTTGCTGGCAGGGACTCTGCACGGCTGTTCCCCGAGCCCGGAGCCCCTTTCCCAGTCCCCACCTGGCTCACTGCTACCCTTCAAGGCTCTGCTTTCGAGACCCTTTCTAAGCAAGGCCCTCCTGTTAGAAACGTCACCCCCAGCATCTCCTCTCCCAGCTTTATTTTTATGTTTCCCCAGAGCATTTATCACCTTGTAATATACTGTATAATTTGCTTATTTTGTTTATTGTTTCAGCCCCCTAAAATGAACAATTAGGGCCTGGCCCAGGGCCTGGTATGGGGAGGCGCTCAAGAAGCAAGTGTTGAATTGAGTTGGCGGCCAGCACGAGGGTCTCCCTATAAAATTGGGGGCCGCCCCGACCTCCTCCTCTGGATGTGAGTGCAGGCTCTGGTCTCCCCCCAAGTCCTAGTCAGCGTTCTTTCTTGATTCAGCTCGGGAGCCAGGTGGAGAGGCGGCTGGCTTGAGGGCTGTTGGGTCTGCCCTGGAGTGAAAACTGGAAGGGGTGGCCCCCGACAGACTAGCCCCCGTGACTGGAGAGCACAAAGGCGTGTTTGGGGAAGGAGCCCAAATCTTCCTGTGTCCACACAGAGCAAGCCCATCAGTGACCCACCCAGCCCCCAGCCCTGGAGCTTTGGCCTCACCAGGCCTCCAGGGAGCAGGGTCCCAGCCTGGACACAGACGGCAGCCCCTGGTCTCTGCAGAGCAGGCGGTCTCCTGCACAGGCACCGGGCACAGCACAGTGAGCGGGGAGAGGAAGCGCCCGCGGGAAGCTGGGACTCCCCGCTCGGCCAGGCTGGCAAAGCAGCAGGGCGTCCCTAGGAGCCTCCCATTTGGGGCTACTTCTGGCCAGGCTCCTGGGGCTTCCAGGGCGGGTGGAGGATCAGAAATGGCCCCAATCCCAGAGCTGTCCCGAGGTCACCTCCACCAGCAGGCTGGGCCACCTCAAGGGCCAAAGGGCTTCTCTCCTGATCTGCCCCATGAATCCATTGCCCACCCAGACCCCTGGGACCCAGCCACTGTAGGGGGGGGGGGCACCCAATCCTAGCCGGGAACGTTTCTGGAATTCTGCCTTCAGAATGACTATTAACACTTAAAATGTTCTCTTAAATATTCTCAATATGTCAAATCTGTGTCTTCTGAAGGTCCATTTGAATTTTGGGAAAAAGTAAAGTTACTTAAAGTCTTATGAATATGATGGGTGATCGAGTTATGGAACATGGTCTTTTAAAAATGTTTTATTGACGTGTAATATACACACAGAAAGGCACACGAATCATAAATAAGCAGCTTGGTGAGTTTTCAGGAATGGAATACCAGCCCAGGTGGAGAACAGGGCACTACCAGCAACCAGGAGGCCCCTAAAGCCCCTTCAGACAGGTCCACCTCCCCAAGGCTATCCTGACATCTAGCAGCAGAGGTAGCGTATCCTGTTCTTGAACTTGATGTCACGGGAGCATGCAACATGCACACTTCTGTGTCTGGCTCTTTCCATTATGTTTGTAGGATTCATGCATGATATCGCAGGCACAATTCTTTCTTTTTCGTGACTGTATACTATTCTGTTATACAATTGGACTAATTTGTTTATTGAAAAATAGTGCTGCAGAGAACATTCTTGTACTTGTCTTTTGGTGAATGTATTATCATTTATCTTGGGCATATACCTCAGAGTGGAATTGCTGGCTCATAGGTATATGTATATTTAGCTTTCCCAGATACTACAAAACATTTTGATGTGGGATAAAGTAATTTAAGTGTTTCTCAAGGGGCTGGGACCTTGGGAGGAGCATGAGTACCTCTCATGCTGGCATTTCAGGATCCCTACAAATAGTTTCAAACTCCCTCTCTCTCCCTAAACCCTGAGATTCCTGAGCGCCCATCCAGGGAACCCTGACCCCTGGTTGAGAAAGTCTGTCTGATGGTGGAGGGTGAGGGTGGGGGTGCTTCCTTCCTCCAGAGGGTGTGAGCTGCTGTCCTAACATCCCAGGCAGGCTGGAGAGGGTGACAAGGGACAGCCCCTTTTAGGGGCATTGCCAACGGCTCAGCCCAGATGCGATCACCACTGCTGGACCCCAAAGGAGTGGTCTCCCCTTCCTCACACCCCCGTCCATTTCATCACTTGGTGCTGTCAACCCCAACTCCAAAATGCATGCATGACCTGCCCAGTTCCTGAGCTCCCCGCCACACGGTACTGCTCTTGTCTGGAAGATGACAATCCCTCCCCCCTGAGCCTCCTGCTTCCACGTCTGCCCCCCGTGGCTCATTCTCTGCCCAGAAAGATCATTTAAAAACAAGTTTAAAGACCTAAAGGTAAGACCAGACACTATAAAACTCTTAGAGGAAAACACAGGCAGAACATTTTATGACATAAATCACAGCAAGATCCTTTTTGACCCACCTCCTAGAGTAATGAAAATAAAAACAAAAATAAACTAATGGGACCTAATTAAACTTAAAAGCTTTTGCACAGCAAAAGAAACCATAAACAAGACGAAAAGACAACTCTCAGATGGGAGAAAATATTTGCAAGTGAAACAACAGACAAAGGATTAATCTCCAAAATATACAAACAGCTCATGGAACTCAATATCAAAAAAACAAACAACCCAATTTAAAAATGGGTGGAAGACCTAAATAAACATTTCACCAAAGAAGACATACGGATGGCCAAGAGGCACATGAAAAGATGCTCAACATCACTAATTACTAGAGAAATGCAAATCAAAACTACAATGAGTCACACCGGTCAGAAAGGCCATTATCAAAAAATCTAGAAACAATAAATTCTGGAGAGGGTGTGGTGAAAAGGGAACCCTCCTGCATTGTTGGTGGGAATGTAAATTGATACAGCCACTATGGAGAACAGTATGGAGGTTCCTTAAAAATCTAAAAATAGAACTACCCTATGACCCAACAATCCCACTACTGGGCATATACCCTGAGAAAACCATAATTCAAAAATAGACATGTACCACAATGTTCATTGCAGCACTATTTACAATAGCCAGGTCATGGAAGCAACCTAAATGTCCATCGACAGATGAACGGATAAAGAAGATGTGGCACATATATACAATGGAATATTACTCAGCCATAAAAAGAAACAAAATCGAGTTATTTGTAGTGAGGTGATTGGACCTAGAGTCTATCATACAGAGTGAAGTAAGTCAGAAAGAGAAAAACAAATACTGTATGCTAACACATATATATGGAATCTAAAAAAAATGGTACTGATGAACCTAGTGGCAGGGCATGAATAAAGACGCAGATGTAGAGAATGGACTTGAGGACACGGGGGTGGTGGTGGGAAGCTGGGAAGAAGTGAGAGTAGCATTGCTATATATACACTACCGAATGTAAAATAGATAGCTAGTGGGAAGCAGCCACTTAGCACAGGGAGATCAGCTCGGTGCTTTGTGATGACTTAGAGGGGTGGGATAGGGAGGGTGGGAGGGAGGCTCAAGAGGGACGGGATATGGGGGCATATGTATGCCTATGGCTGATTCACTTTGTTGTACAACAGAAACTAACACAGCATTGTGAAGCAATTATACTCCAATAAAGATGTATAAAAAAAAAAAAACTAGTTATGGCCGCACCTCCTTAAAGTTGCAGTGCCCTTTCACTGCACTTAAAAAACATCCAGACACCCCCAGACTGCCCCCGCCGCCCCATGTGACCTGCTCCCGTTTCCCTCTGGGACTTTGTACTTCTCTCTCTGTGTCCTTATCAAAACTTTTCTGTTCCTTAAGTTAGTCCAGGATGCTCCTGCCTCAGGGTCTTTGCACATTCTGTTCCCGCCTCCTGCTATGCCTTTCCCGCTGATATTTGCATTGAGCTCAAAGTCACCTCTTCAAAGAGGCCTTCCCTGATCATTTACCCTAAAGTCCTCTCCTCTCCATTACTCCCTGTCACATCACCCTGTTTATTTTCTTCCTAGTGCTTGTTTCCTCTAGAGAGATGGTCCTTTACCCTGAATGCCTGGCTCCCAGCACCAACATGTCAAGTGGTGCATCCCAGCACTTCCCGGCATATCTGCTGAGTGAAGCGCAACACAATTCCAGCGCAGCAGGCGTGGTCCTCTGGGTTCCCTCACCTCACGGGCTCACAAAACCCGCGGTGGCATCCCCACCACTGCTCGCAGGCTGCCTCACTCAGGGGCCCATAAGGGCACACGGGCGCATTGGTCTTTCCCCCGGGCCTTGGCCACCCCTGGGAGGTGGGCTCTCCCTGCTCACGTGTTTGGGCGGCAAGTCTGTGACTCTGGGGCACCACTCCCCTCCTGCGGACAGTGCCGTGTCTGTCACAGAGCTGGAACTGCCCCCTCTGATAACTGGGAAGCCAAAGCATCAGGCAACGTTTAATGAGACATCTCTGAGTACCTGTGTGCCAGGTGCAGAGCTGGGCACTGGAGTTAGGAGCTAAAGTTCACAGGCCCTGTCCTCGGGAAGCTTACAATTCAGGTGGGGAAGAGAGGGAACCAGACAAGTGCAATGCTATTGGTTCAGAGGTTGCAAACATCTCACAGTGCAAAGATGCTGTGAGATGCCTTGCCCAGATGCCCTCAGCCTGCCTCGGGGTCACCGGCAGGTGCAGTGGACCACCCCCACCCCCCCGGGCACGCCGCGGGCCACTGCTTCTGTCAGCACTTGTGTTGCTTGAGTGTTTGCAAGCTGAGCTTGCAAGCTGAGGGTGGCCTGCAACTGGGGAGCACAACAGTTGGTGGGTAAATACCCCGGCTTCCCCACCCTTGAGGGACCATCCTGAGGCAGGTTCTACAGTGTTTCCCGGAGCAGCCCAGTGGGACAGAGCCCATTTATCCACAGGCAACCCGGCCATCGACATACCCCTTATTGGCTTCCTTTTTCCCCACCTCACTCCTCCAGCCACTCCCTGTGCTGCTTGGATTCCCTTCCCAAATGAACTACCTGCACCCAAGTTCTCATCTCAGAGCCCGGTTTGGGAGGAACTAAGATAGTGAGAAGCAGCTGGGTGTCATACAATAGGGAGCAGCGGGGAGTGTGGCAAACTGCAGTGTCCACGCCCCTGAAAGGGAGCAGCTGACACTCAGCCATATTGCTAACTCCTTCAGGTATTCAAGAGTTACAGAAATCCAGGTTGTCATGTGAAGGCTCCCAACTTTTTAATATTATAACAAATGCCAGAAGTTTGAAAAATACAGTAAAGAGCAAAGCACTTCAGTGACTGTAATCTGCCTTCCAGCCAGCAGTTTGCTGGCCCTGGAGAGCTAAATGAAGATGTGTCCAGGGAGCCCAGGGACCCAGCCCAGAGGGTGCAGGAAGGGGAGAAAGCTTTCTGAAGGCGGGATCCCTGAGCGGGGTCTTAAGGAGACAGCAAGGGGACAAAGGTGAGAAAGAAGAGGAAGAGGAGGTCAGGCAAAGGGAGAGGTGATGGGCTGGGCCACACGTGAATAAAAACAGAGCCTTGGAGCTTTGGGGGTGTGTGTGTCTGGAGAGCAGGGTATACGTGGGGATGGGGAGAGAGACCCTAGATTGTCCATAAAGGCGAGAGTCCACTATATGCCAGGCCCAGTATTAAACACTTGTGTGAAGTTTTCATTGCATCTTCAAAAGTTGGAATTACTGTTTGCTTTTTTATGGAGAAAACGAGGCACAGAGAGGTTAAGTTATTTGCCTAAAGTCACACAGCCAGTGTGTAAAGAAGTCTGGACTCAATTGGTTACTAGGTTACTAGCCTTGTTACTAGGTGGGTGGGGCCAGGTCTGTCAACAACTCATGTGTGATTCTTGGATCTTTAAATTTTATGCCAACCACAATAAAATGATCCCAAAGTGCCCGTGAGCTTTGGCAGCAAGGGTGCAGCCTTAGTGAGGACCCTGCAGTGGGGACAGAGCAGACTGGGGTGCGCTGGGGAGTGAACAGGAGTCAGGGGCTGGGGGACAGTGAGTGCAGAAATGATGCCTCACCCAGGGCCCCTGGGCGACCTGCGAAGCTGGAGGCCTCTCAGCTTTCAGGTCAGTGCCATGTGTGATGGGCTCACAGGCCCTGGGCAGCAAAGGCAGCCGGTGATGACCTTTCACCTTTCAAGGGCTGCTCCAGGGGAGGGTGTGGTGAGGAAGAGTCAGGCTGGGGGAAGTGGCAACGGGATGAGCTGGAGCCAGAGACAGAAGCAGGGAGACGGCCTCCCTTCCCTCTCTGTGCAGAGACTCCTTAGAACTCAGGACCACCCCGAGGGGCGTCTGGGAGGGTTTGCGTGCCCTTGCCAGAGGGCCTAACCATCGCTCCATCAGATTTCAGGCTGGAGTTTTAAACGCTCCTGGGAGGGTGGATGGGCAGGGGCCAATCTCTGCCAGCTTTTCACTTCATGTGATGGAATCTAGAACAGCACATGCCCGCTGATAATCAGTACCCACTTGCTGGGGTCAGAGGAGCCATTGGTTGTCCGTCCATCATGGGCTGTGTTACCGAGATCGCTGGGACACCCCTCACCTGGCCTGGGAAGGCCCCCACGCGCTGCACCGCTCACAGGTGGTCCAGCGTCTGCTGTCAGTGGCTTGAGCAGGAAGCCAAGGTGTTAGAAAATTCAGTGTCTCCGCTCACTGGTTCATGTCTGCAGCCAGGGGAGCAAGCAGCAGAGCAGACCGCAAGAAGGACCCTCCGGTCCAGCTGGCCTGGAGGAAAAGCACGTTTATCTAAGTGCCATCCTTTGGAGAGACTCTTCAGGATTAGCTTTGACTCCAGTAACCAATACCTGAGACCAATCACTTAAGAGACACTTTAATATAGATTCATCCATTCATCCATCCAACCAACAAATATTTACTGAGAACTACTGCAGATTTTTTAATGGCCACAAAGTATTTTACATTCCTCTCATCAAGAATTGGGGTGTAGAGCTTCCCTGGTGGCTCAGTGGTTAAGAATCTGCCTGCCAATGCAGGGGACACGGGTTTGAGCCCTGGTCCGGGAAGATCCCACGTGCTGCAGAGCAACTAAACCCGTGAGCCACAACTACTGAGCCCGCATGCCACAACTACTGAAGCCTGCATGCCTAGAGCCCGTGCTCCGCAACAAGAGAAGCCACTGCAATAAGAAGCCCGTGCACCGCAACGAAGAGTAGCCCCCGCTCACCACAACTAGAGAAAGCCAGTGCTCAGCAACGAAGACCCAGCGCAGCCAAAAAAAAATTAAATAAATAAATAAATAAATAAAATTTTTAAAAAAGAATTGGGGTGTAGATTCCCTAGTAACTACTTTTCCAACAGAGTGGAAGCTCTTCTTTGTAACTTCCGAGGCTGTGCAGCTCTGGTCTAGTTCACTGAAAGGCTAATCCACCGTATAAACAATCTGATGACCCCGAGGTGGCCAGGCTGAGCCCCGCCTCCAGCCATTCCAGCCTAGGCACCAGACCTGGGAGTGAGGAAGACCTGTTGCACGTGGACCCGCCAGCCCCAGCCAGTGCTTTGAGTCACCCCCAACCACTCAGTCTTCCCAGCTGAGGCCCCAGACAGTGTGAAACAGAAACAAGCCACCCTGCTGGGCCCTGTCCGAACCTGTGGGCATAATCAAATGGTGGTTGTTCTATGTCTCTATGTTTGGGGATTACGCACAATAGCTGAGATTATGCTACTGTGTATTAGAACCTGCTATGTATTCGGTGCTATTCCAGGCACTGCAGATAAGCAATAAGCAAGATAGGCCAAGTCTTATCCCGTGTGGGGCTAACACTCCATCTGGGGAAGACGGATAGTGCAAACAAACGCTCAGGCAGTGACTCAATGATTCAGAAAAATAAAACCAGAGAATGTGATAGGGACTGTCAGACTATCTGAGGTGGTGGTAGGGTCAGGGAAGATCCATCTGAGGAGGTGATATCTGGGCTGAAAGCTGAATGATAACAGAAGGATCAGGGGAACATCAAACACAAAGGGGCTGAGGATGTTGGAGGAGCAGACCAGCCCGTGAGGGTGGAAAGTGGTGAGGAAGGGCAGGATTGGAGGAGACAAGGCCAAAGTGGCAGGCCAGTCACTCCCGCAGGGCTGTGTGGGTCATGGCGAGGAGGCTGGATTGTATCCTAAGAGCAATGGCAAGTGACATGGTCTGGTCATTAAAAAGATGGCTCTGGCTGCTATGCAGGGAGTGAATTGCAAGGAAAAAGGGAGGAAGCAGGGACTCCAGGGAGGAAACTTGTGTATAATCCAGGTCTGAGCTGGTGTGGGGAACAAGGAGGTCATGGTGGAGATGACCAGAAGCAGATGGAGTGAGACTTTGTTTCTGAGCTGGGCTAACAGCTCTCATGAATGGATTCATTGTAGAAAGAAAGGGAGAGGGAAGACTCAAGGATGACTCCTAGGTTTCCCTATGTCAAATAATTTTGGATTGTATTCTAGGCATTGTCAATGCTATTTTGTAGAGCCTCTGGATTCTGTTATATTCCTCTGAAGAGTATTGATGCTTGTTTGTCTGTTTGTTCCCTTGTTTTATGAAGCAGTAAACTTGGCTAGACTCAAACTGCAGATTCTGCCTTTTGGGCAGCAGTTCAAACCTCAGTTCAGTTCTCTTAGCCTCAGCTGGGCTGTTGGACATCTTCCCCACATGTGCATGGTGCACAGTCAGCTGGAGATTTGGACAGAGTCAATACACAGGATAGGGGGATTTCCTTCTCTGGGCCTCACCTTTCTGAGGTTCTCCTCTCACTTGCCAATAGCTGTGGTTGCCCAGACTCTATCTTCCAGTTCTTCAAGCCAAGAAGACTGCAGGTTTTCTATTGGAGTTTTAGCTGCTCTGCCTAGTTTAGTCTGGGAACTGCCCTTGGGCTAAAAGCCAGAAAAATAAAGAATGGGAGACTCTTCCTGTGCCACTCCTTTACGGCCAAGTGCAGAGCCCTTCCAGTTTCTGCCTGCTTTCGTTCACTCTCCAGCGCATTCAGGCAGTTTTTTAGTTTGTAAATTAAACTTTTAATTTTGAGATAATTCATTGGTAAGAAATAATACAGACCCTTTTACTCAGTTTCCCCCAATGGTAACATCTTGCAAAACTGTAGTACAATATCACAATCAGGATGTCAACATTGATATAATCAAGATACAGAACATTTCACCACCTCAAGGATCCCCCTTGCTGTCCTTGGATAGCCACACCCACTGCCCTCCCATCTTCACCCCTTCCTTAACTCCATCACCACTGTTGTCCATTTCTAAACTTTTGTCATTTCAAAAATATTAATATAAATGGAATCGTACAGTATGTAACTTTTAGGGGATTGTTTTTTGTTTTGTTTTGTTTCGGTTTTGCTTAACATAATATCCTCGAGATTCGTCCAAGTTGCACGTGTCAACAGTTCATTCTTTTAGTCCATGGCATTCCTTACTCCAGGGTTTTTTAACCAGTCACCTGTTGAAGAACAGCTGGGCTGATTCCAGCTTTTGTCTATTACAAATAAAGCTGTTATGAACATTTGTATACAGATTTTTGTGTGGACATAAGCCTTCATTTTCTGGAATAAATGCCTAGGCATACAGTTTCTGATTTGTATGGTAATTGCATGTTTAGTTTTTTAAAGAAACTGACAAACTCTTTTCCAGCACGGCTGTACCACTTCACATCCCATTGGCCACGAATGAGTGATGGCCAATGGTGTTGTCACTATTTTTTATTTTAGCCATTCTGATAGGTGTATAATGATACCTCGTTGTGGTCTTAATTTGAATTTCCCCACTGGCTAAAAATACTGAATATCTTTTCATGTGTTTATATTTGCCATCTGTATATCCTCTTTGGCTAAATGTCTGTTCATTTCTGAGCTTTGTCTTTTGGAAAGCAAAACAACACATGTAGTTCTAATAGCTGTGTTCCCCACAAGGCTCCACGTTTGCAAGCTCCCCACCTTCCACCAGCTGATGCCTCCACAGTCAGGGCATTGCTGCTCTAGGGTTCCGGAGATCATCGTGGGTCTAAATCACTCACTGGATGATCTGTGTGGAGGCCAGGGACAGAAGGGGGAGCAGCCCAACTCTGTGGTGCCCTTAAACAGAGAGCCATGGATGGGACGCCTCCTCTCTCTCTCCGCCTCATTCCTCCTTTTCAGATCCAAGCAGAGGCTCCTGACCCAGTTGTCGGGGTCCCATCTCTTCTGTCTTCCTGAGGCATCCTCTCCCACAGCCCTTCTCAAAGGCACAAAACCTGACCGCACTGTGTAGCACATAGTAAGTGCTCCAAAAATATTTGGGTTTGGTGGATTGGGTTTCATTGGAATCCTTGGTGTGCACATGGCAGAAACCCACTTAGAGCTTGCAGGGCCCAGAGCAGGAGTTTGGTGGAAGGAGCCGTTTCTGAGATACTGCCAGTTAGCGGGGGAAGGGCAGGAGCCAGCCTGGGTCTCAGGCGGCTGGAATCCTTAATCCAACCTTGTCACTACCTCTCTCTGCCTCTCTCTCTGCCTGGCTGCTTTATTCTCTTCAACCCCAGACTGCAACTTCCCAGGGCAGAGCACACAGTCACCACCAGCCCTGGGGCCTCACATCCACAGCACCCAGAAACAGGGGGCCTAGTCTTCGGTTGCAGGTTTTAAAATTCTGGGGGAGGGCAATGATCCACATCGTGGTGGCCAGGGCCACAGGGACTGGCAGTCAGAGGGGACAGTTCTTCGTGGTGGGCAGCTTGCAGACCCAACCATAGGTGTCCCCGCCAAGTTTACCGCTAGCTTCAGAGGTCCGGACGAGACAGCTGGAAGGCACACAAAGCCACACCTTCTTTGTTCTTCTCACACTCAGTCTGGAAGTTCTGCTCCACTCCAGCCCAAACCCCATCCAAGCATGACAGACCATTCAGGCCAGCCTTCCTGGGGTTTCTCTAACTCCTGATGACTTCCTCTGTGAGTCAGAGCAAAGCTAGCTGCTGTAACAAATAAGCCCCTGCATCACAGTGGGCCACACAGTACAAGTTTTCTTCTGGCTCACTTAAGAGGCCCGTGTGTGTGTTTGAAGTTGAGGTGGCCTTCCACATGTGGGGATCTAAGTTCTCCTTCCACCCTAGCCTCAGAGTCCTCTGCATTCGGCCAGGAAGATAGGAAGAGATGGGATGGGGAAGACACACCCATCACTTCTAGTCGCATTCCCATTGGTGGGAACTGGTCACGTGACCCTTCTGGGATGCAAGGGCTGATGGGAAATGTAGTTACTGGCTGGACAGCTCCTTCCCAGCCACCAGTTTACACCAGGGAAGGAGGAGCACGCATTTTTTGTGGACTGCTGGCCATCTTGCCATCCCTCCTCCTGCCCGTGCATCGGGCACCCACAGATGAGGCCCTCATTTTCCTCTGTTTCCTGTCTGCCAATCCCAATGTCCATAACACCTGGAACCCTTGTCTCTGCTGCTCCCAGGGACCCAGCAGGCTTCATGAAAGATGGTCAGCCTCCCCCAGTAGTTTTAGATGCCAGCTCGCCCAGCTCCAGTCTGCAGACCAGCTGCCTGCTTCTATGAATGAGGTTTTATTGGCACCAGGGCCGTGAGCAGAGTGAGGAAACGCAGGATCAGGCAAGGGCAGGACTGGATCTTGCCTTCAGTTAAACTTTTGACACTTTGTTCTTCGTGGATTTTTTGTATTACTTTTGATTTTTTTAAAAATCATGTTAAGGTGTTATTTATGCTGATTCCTGAGTCTCTTGGTGGCCCCATAAACATGGCGCCCCAGGCAGGCGCCTCCTTGCTTCACTGTAGCCCCAGCCCTGGCCTCGCCTTCCAGTCAAGGTCCCTCCCTCCAAGAGCCTGGCCCGGGGGGAGGCGCCCCACCCTGAGTGAGGCTGGGGCAGAGAGGAGAGGAGGGGAGGGGTCTTATCATTGTGTCCCAGAGAAGAACTCCAGTCTCTTCCCTCTGCCCCCACCAGGCCCACAGGACGGGGAGGCCGGCTGTCCGAGGAACGGGGCCAAGGGCAGGTGGCGGGAGGGTCCCCGTTCATCCCCAGGAGGCCGCCCGCCTCCGGCCAAGGCTCCTGCCACCTCTGAAGTCGGCCCAGGGACCTGGCTTATCTCACTCCCCTGGAATCATTCTGAGTTGAGTCCTGTGAACCTTCCAAACTGAAGCCACATTTCACAACAGTTTGGTAGAAAAACACAATCGTCACCTGTTTGAAGCTACAGAATTTTCCCCAGAGCTGTTCGGTTTCACTTCACAGTCCCCAGGTTTCATTCCTTTTTGCTTTGCAGCTGGTGGTCTCTCTGTCTCTGTCTCTGTCTCTCTCTCTCTCTCTCTGGGCAGGTGTTGCTGCTTGGGGCTCAGTTGGGAGGGGCTCTGGCAGTTTCTTTGGAGGTCAAGGTGTCGAGGCAGGCAGCAGCTTTCTTTAAAATGAAAATCAGAATATTTCCCAGCCAAGTGGGGCAACTTTCACCCCCGTGAGAAGGACCAAATGCCTCAGAAAACCATATGCCGCTCCTGCTCCCAAGAAAACAAGCCCTGTTCTATGAATTAACGGAGGTTGACCTACCCCTTCACCCCTTCACCCCACACCCCACAGTTCCCTCCCACATGTACGCTGAAGGGAACAGCAAAAGAAGGTTCACAGCAGCATGGATCACAATCCCCCAAACTGGAGACCACCCAAATGTCCATCAACAGTAAAATGGATAAATTGAATCAGTAATAACCAATAAATAATCATAACGAATAAATAAACGGATAAATGAATGCCATCCAATGGATTAGCCTACAGCGATGAGATAAACAATCTATAACTATATACACAGAACATCACATTGAACAAAAGAAGCTGAACAGGGAGCACGTGCTGGATGATTCCATGCATATGAGGCTCTGCCGTCCACCCCCAGCAGCTGCCTCGCAGGGTACAGGCTGGAGGGAGCGTGGGACTCTGGGGCTGGTGTTATAGTGGTTCTTGATCTGGGCCTTTTCCATCTGTGAAAACATGGCAAGCTGTACACTTATGCCCGTGCACGTTTTATTTATTTTTTTGGTTGTGCCGCACGGCTTGTGGGAGCTCTGTTCCCCAACCAGGGATTGAACCCAGGTCCTTGGCAGTGAAAGCCCAGAATCCTAACCACTAGGCCACCAGGGAATTCCCACACATGCACGTTTCTATGTATCTGTTACATTTAAATGAGTCAAGAGCAAAAAGCAGCTGTCCCCGCTCCTGACTGCCCTCTTGGACTTGATGAGCCGTAAGGAGGCGTGGGGAGTGGAGAGGGTGCCTCTAGGCCCCTGAACGCTCCCCTTTGAAGGGAGAGCCCTCCAAGCTGCCCCACCTTCCCGACCTGTCCCACCCCAGAGTAGCTAAGCGAGGCCGGCCACACGGACCGGGACGCCCTTCTTGCTCCCGGGACGCCAGTCCAGCCGGAGCCCAGTGTAGGCCAGTAGATGCTGGGGGGCGGGGGCAAGCCCGCCTCTCCAGGGAGGAGGGCCTGAGCCCTTTGAAGCAGAGCTGAGACAGGGCCGATGTCACCTGCCTGCAGGGCTGTTGGGCTCCAAGGCCAATGGCACTCTTCAGCCGGGTCAGCTCAGCCCCCTGTGGCCACCCGTGTTCCTCACAGCCTCTCCAGAGGCCAGAGGGACAGGGGGCAGCTTTCCTCGATACAGTCAGCACGTGTGTCTTGAGAACCTCTTGTTGGCCAGACACTGTGCTAGATGCTGGCAATCCACCCCTGTCCGCACAGCACCAGCACATGAAGAGCAAACAAGAATATAAACAAGACGATCAATTCAACAGGACAGTGGACAGCAGACCGTCCCCTAATATCTGTGAGCCCCAGACAAGAGCTCACATGGAGGTCATTGGCCTAGAGCCCACCCTGCTTCTCTCCCTACACTGTGCTCTTCCTGCTGCTGAAGGGCCCTCACAGGTGTGAGCAACCCCAGTGCACACCCCACTTCCGCCCCACCTCTGCACAGGTGCACACACCTGTGCTGTGATCCACCCGTGGGAGAACAGACCCAGAGACGAGGGAAGCGGGGCAAACAGCATCGCAGGAAGAGGGAAACAGTATTACAGGAGGAGGGAACAGCATCACAGGAGGAGGGAAACAGCATCACAGGAGGAGGGAACAGCACCACAGGAGAAGGGAA
Source organism: Balaenoptera acutorostrata (assembly GCF_949987535.1). Classification (NCBI taxonomy): domain Eukaryota; kingdom Metazoa; phylum Chordata; class Mammalia; order Artiodactyla; family Balaenopteridae; genus Balaenoptera; species Balaenoptera acutorostrata. The sequence continues at coordinate 40,707,416 of NC_080078.1, forward strand.
CAGCATCACAGGAGAAGGGAACAGCATCACAGGAGGAGGGAACAGCATCACAGGAGGAGGGAAACAGCATCACAGGAGAAGGGAACAGCATCACAGGAGGAGGGAACAGCATCACAGGAGAAGGGAACAGCATCACAGGAGAAGGGAACAGCATCACAGGAGGAGGGAACAGCATCACAGGAGGAGGGAACAGCATCACAGGATGAGGGAACAGCATCACAGGAGGAGAGAACAGCATCACAGGAGAAGGGAACAGCATCACAGGAGGAGGGAAACAGCATCACAGGAGGAGGGAACAGCATCACAGGAGGAGAGAACAGCATCACAGGAGGAGGGAACAGCATCACAGGAGAAGGGAACAGCATCACAGGAGGAGGGAACAGCATCACAGGAGGAGGGAACAGCATCACAGGAGGAGGGAACAGCATCACAGGAGGAGGGAACAGCATCACAGGAGGAGGGAAGAGCGGCACCAAAGCACTGAGGCAGGAAGGAGTTCACAGAAAGAGGGCCAGCATGGCTGAAGCAGAGGGACTGGGCAGGGCAGACTACACATTTCTTAGAGAGACGAGTGTTTTACTCTCAGGGCTGTGGGGACCCAGTGGAGGGGTTTTTCTTTCTTTTGTGTCGTATCTGTGTAACTGACACACAGTAAATTGCACCAATTTTAAGTGTAGGGGTCGATAAATTTTACATACTCATACACCCGGAAACTGCCACCAGTGCAGGACAGAGAACATTCAGGAGCCCTAGAGGTCTCCCTCGTGCCCCTCCCCTTTATATCACCAAAGATTTGCTCTGCCTGGTTTTGACCTTCATGTGAATGGAACCGTATGGCCATTTATGTCTGGTTTCTCCCACTCAACGTTCCATCTGGGAGATTTACCCGTTTCGCCACATGTAGGAGCAGGTCATACTTTTTCACTGCTGTGTAGTATTTATGCTTTTGTGTAAATTTACCATAAAATGTTTATCCATTCTCCTATGGTTGGACACTTGGGCTATTATGAAGGAAGTGGCTGTGAATGTTCTTGGCTAAGTCTTCAGGGGTCGTGGGTGCCCCTCTCTGTTGGGTGGAGACTCAGGCGTGGAACTGCTGGGTCTAAATCCTGCCAACCGGTTTTCCAAAGTGATCTGAGAGTCTGATGCGGGCCTGGCGTGACCTGATCTCTGTGGATGAAAGACTAAGTCTGCCGCTTTGTGGAGGAGACCTGTGAGGGTCTCAGTGGAGGCAAGGAGACCAGTTGAGGAGGTGATGGAGTGGTCCAGATGAGCAGGGACAGAGCCGCAGGTAAGGCTGGTAGCAGTGGGAATGAAGCAATGTCATCCCACTTCAATGAGAAGGACGCAGTGAGCCGACTCGCCTAAGCCCCGCGACGGAGCACAGAACCACCCCTGCCGCCCGGGGTTCACTTAGCCCAGCAGTCTACCTCCGGGGCCTCTCTGGGGCCTCTCCTGGGCTCAGGGCCCCATCCCCTCTCCAAAGCCCATTGAGCTGTGGTTCTGCAGCCCCAAGGGCTAACAAAGCTGGCACAGGAAGCCTCAGAGAGAAAACAGGCCTGCTGGGGACAAGCAAACAACTGCTCTCCCTCCCAGCCGGGAAGTCACTTGAAATCTAGTTGTTTTGCACATTTGTTTATGGCCCCCGCTCAGCTCCCCAAACACCCCATCTCCTGGGCTGCCAGGTTTTCTCTGGGATTGGGACCCCAGTAGCAAACACCCAGCAGTTTCTCAAGCCTTGTTCACGCTCCACCCCAAGCTGCCAGCTGCAGTGGGGGACAGGGGGCACAGGCGTCCCCAGCTCACCCACCTGGCACCTTTGGGCAGCGTTGGTGGTCACCGCATCCATGCCTCCCAGCATGGAGTGTGGGGCATGACAAGCCTCCTCCACCCCTAAAAAACATATCTGGAAACCCAACCACATGTGTTTCCTGTAGGGACCAGTCAAAATTGGCCAATCACCTAGTCAGCAGTCTAATTGGAAATGAGCCACCTTTATTACTCACTAGGTGGGGGTGAGAGCTGTCTACGTGTGGTTGGGTCCTCTGGGAGTGTCAACACAGCGTAACACCAGGACTATTTGAGATAGGAACAGAAATCCAGTTCCAACTGGGTTGAACAGCAACACAACAAATTCATTGGATTATGCACCTGAGAGGTCTTGGGGTTTGGCTTCAGGAATAGCAGGCTCCAGGTGCTCAAAAATATCTTAGGCTCAGAATCCTCAACACAACACTCCAGATGACACTAATCATCATCCTTTTCCAATACACCACCTCCCCCCAGAACCTGCCCGCTTCCCCAGTACTGCTCAGCAGAAGTGTGTTGACATGGATTAGGTATCTCCCATGGGCTACCCCTGCCCTGGGCACATTTGAACAATCAGGTTTTCATGAAGGCCATCTGCTGCTGTTCCCCTTCCTTCTGCCTAAGCTCTGAGAAGTGTTGAGAGCAATCTGTTTCCAGAGTGCATCCACAGATATTTAAGATGGAAGGTCCATGCTCTTGTGGCCATCCCAAGACAGAGACCCTACAGCAGTGGCCCAAATTTGCCACCCCAAAATGTGTCTCTTTGGCATATTATTTTAAGCTGGTTATTTTCTAAGAAACAGCAGGCATGGGAAAAACTGAAAACCAAGTAGGAGTTACCCTTTTGTAAGAAACAAAAATCTCCGTTTGTAAGGGTATCTCCCTAACTGTACCAGGAGTAGGAGGATGACCAAACGTCCAGAAACTCTTATCAATGGAGGAGACATCGACTTAAATCCACATAACGCCCATACCCCTGTTCACTGTGCCTCTCCTGGGAACCTCTCCGAACCGACTCGCCCCACCTTCAACATCCTCTTTTGCCTTTAGCTGAGGATGGTATTTAAGGTGAGCGCTTTGGCAATTTTGGTGAGTTACTCAGTCTTCCCAGGTCTCTCCCATGTATACACGTCATTAAACTTTTGCTTGATTTTTCTCCTGTTAATTTGTCTCACGTTAATTTGATTCGTAGTCTAGCCAGAAGGACCTAGAAGGGTAGAGGAAAAGTCCCAATCGGTAGCATTTGCCAACTTCCATGTTGTAAATCCTCCCACTGTAGCCGATTTCAAGCTTCCAGCCTGATGTTGCTGAAAACAGAGTTGGGAAAAGATGCACACGATCTGCCCTCCAGAGCTGATGAGAGCAGCTCCAGCACCCCAGTCTTGGAGTACATCATGCTTCCCATGTGATTCTAGAAACACATCAGAGTTTTCTTTGAGGCTGAGATTCACCAACAGTCACTCAAGAACACTTGTTTACAATCCAGGACAGAAACCTAAATTCTCTTCTGGAACTTAGAGCTACTTCCAAAATGGCAGTTAATGTTACTTTAGGTTCTAGAATGAAACATGCAGGGAGAGGCCTTAGCTGACCGTCTGTCTGCAGAGCCTCCTCTGGGCACTGGGTCCTTCAGTCACTGGGTTCTGCTCTCGTCTGGGATGGTCACATTTAATTCCCTAGTTCACTGACAAAAGTAATACCTTTGTAAATTTTCCCACAAAATTTCACTATGGAAAATGCTAAACATGCACAAAAATCGTACATGAGCATTGTGACCCAACTTGAATTATGATGAATTTGTGACCGATCTTGTTGCATCTCCCCCGACCCATTCTCCACCTCCTGCGTTACTTTGAAACAAATCCCAAACAACCTATCATTTTACTTAGAAAGAGCAGTCAAAAGCAATACCGTTTTAACCTGGAAAACTCATTTAAAAGGGGGTGTAAGTAACTGAGAGGTCTAAATTGTCAGCCTTCACTTAGTGGAATTTTTAACTAGGCCAAAGGTGAAGAATGATGCAGGGATGGTGGTGCCCAGAGCATTATTTCCCCAGAGGGGAGGTGGGGGAGGGGAAGCCTCAGAGGGGGCTGCTATTGGTGGGCTGTGAACCTCCACCTGTTCACAGCCAGTCCCCCTCATCCTCCCACACCGCTCTCAAGGCCATTCTCGTTACTACCCTCCATCAGATTCTCGCGCAAAAGGGTATTTGAGTTCAATTCAAAGAATGCTCCAATTTTGCTCCATTCCCCTAAGTTTCACATATATAGATCTGGATTAGATGCATTCATTAGGATTTTTTACCTGCGGGTGGAGCCAGGGGGAAGCCCCGGCCGCTGCTCTGAGCTCTCTGGCTCTGCAGACCCCTCACGCTGTTGGGAGGCCTCCCCTCCTGGACACCTGGGAGGCAGCCCCTTGGAGGGAGGGCAGCCGGGTCTTGCCCTCCACCCAGCAATCTGGAGTCCGCACGCTGCATCTCAGGGCTTCAGCTTGTTCTGCTTGGCTCTTGTTGCATTTAGAAAATGTGGGGGTCATTTGCAGACACTAATCAATTAGGAGGTTTTGCATAAAAATCCCTTGGGGACCACTCAGCGGCTTCTCTCCCCAGCCTCCAGCAGTGAAGATGGGGCCTCACTTCCTCCTGAGGAGTCTTCAACCAGTGACAGGATGTTGGTGGAGTAAAGCCCCAGCATCCTTGCCCTGGGGTGGGCACCTCTGAAGTATGGTCCAGGCAGGTTCCCTGGGCCCCAGCACTGCCTATTTACACTCTGCCCACCTCCTTCCCATCCCTACTCCTTCCCACTCCCCTATTTGTGCTTCCAGGAATCCCCTCCAAATCCTCAAATCCTCTGCTGGCAGGCAGTACCGTCTGCATCTAGGAGATTTCATCCCAACCCTCAGCCCAGTCTTGCCAGTGATGGCTTCTGGGCCCGGCTGGGCAGATTCCTGCGGAGCCGGCTGTGATCCATCCTTGCGCAAGAGCCGCCACACAGACCTCCAAGAGGCCTCTGCATGTGGGAAAATATTGGGCCAACAGCCTGTCATTTCAGAGAAGCTCGAGTACAGCCTTCCCCAGCTCTGCAAGTCCAGCCTCTCTCTACACTCGCTTTAAAGGCCCTGCAAGCAGCTGTTTACTCTCCAGCCTGGGCAGCATTGAAGGGCTCATTCTAAATACATCTGACAAACTCACAGCCCTCCGAGGCCCAGATATGTGCTTGTCAGTCACCCCTGAGCCTGTGGTCAAGCGGCGCCTAGAATGCCGCTGGGCAGAGGCTGCAGTTCAAAGCGCTGCACCCTCCTCTGCGCCCACCCTCCCTGGGAGGAGTTTCTCGGGGAAGAAAAATGGCAGGATGTTGAGATTCATCGTGAGGCTGGCTCCAAGGGCTTTGTAGAGTTTAACAACAGGCCTGGCACTTAAAATATGCACCAATAAATATTTGTTAAATAAATTCTGAAGCCATATGAGTGGCTCTCTCTCTCTCTCTCTCTCTCTCTCTCTCTCTCTCTCTCTCTCTCTCTCTCTCCAGCACGAAGTCTACACATGATGTCATTGCTTGCAACAGGTAAGAACTAAAACCGACCTTCGCATCCAGGGAGTGGGAGGATTAATTCCTATGCTCTCTCCACCTAATGGAATATTCGACGCCTTGTCATAGGGAAAGTGTCATGCTCTGAGCTGGAAGTACCTCCACGATGACGAATTGTTAAGTGGAAGAGGCGCAGGCTGAAGACTGCTTGTGAGAAAAGGGAAAAACTGCTCTTCACTGCGTGAAACACCTCTGGAAAGATAAACACTGAAATCAGGGGTTGCTGGTGGGGAGAAGTGGAACACAGCGGGTCGAGGTGAGAAAGAAACTTCACTTTGTATATTTTATAATGTATATATTATAAAAAATACACACACACACACACACACACATATATATTAATGCAACAGCACTAAAAACAAAAAGAAGGCTGTTTTCTAGTCTGAATACACTAAGCACAGTGTCTGTCCCAAGATGGGTTTCAGGATCCCCTGCCTGCCCACCCAGCACTGGCTCAGAGCAAACAGCCCCCAGTCTGTCTGATAAGGCCAGGGTGGCCCATGTGTGGCCCCCTCGGAATCAGACCCGCCACCTTCGCCTCCTCCAGGCAGAAACAACAACCAGAAGAAAGGGTTCTAACGAGGACAAGGCAGACGCTGCTTCATTCATTCTGGACCCATTTGCTGAGCACCTGCCGGGTGCCAGGCAGTGTCCCAGGCTCTGGGACACAGCAGAACAAGACGTAAAAACCCCTGCCCTCCCAGGGCTGGCACTCTAGCCGGGAAGGAGGGGGGACAGAGGATGGAGAAGTTAAATAGTGACAGAGGCAGTGTGGTAAGTAGTGGTGAGGGCTAAGCGGGGGGAACAGCAGGAAAGTGGACCAGAAGTGGGGGAGTTGCTATTTTAGGGGGGCGGGGGAGTCCCCACTGAGAGGCCAAGGCCTGAGAAGGTGGGGGCTGGACTCTGAGACACGGGCAGGGGGAAGCCAGAGGGACCAGCGGGTGCAAAGATCCCACAGAGCTCCACAGGGACCAAGCCCCTTCCCCATGTGGCTAAGGGTCTGTGTGCCCTGGAGCTCCCGGAACACCCGGGAGGCCTGACTCCATCCCCACTGCTTTGTACGGATTTGCGCAAGTCGACCCAGTGCTCAGAGCTGGGTGGAGCCAAAGCAGGAGCAGGGGCGGATGGAGGGCTGCTGTGCTAGAGAGAGAGAGGGAGAGAGAGAGGGAGAGAGAGGGAGAGGTGGGGCCCGATTTGGAGAAAACAGGCCCCCAGGGCCCAAAACAAAAATAAATATTCCAAGGATACTTCATCCTAAATCTTCCTCTACACAGACTTTCCCAGCATGGGCTCTTCAGATCACTTGTCCTGCAAAACGATCCACTGAGAGAAAGAGGGCGTAGGGGCCCCTTGGAGATTCGCGGGGTAAGAAAACCTGTCTCGCTTTGTTCAACTGGGGGAGCCTCTGGGCTCACCAGACAGGCAAGCACCCTGGTATCGGGGAGACCACCCATCTGTGGGAGCACATGCGGTGTAAGGGAGTCCCACCTCCCGCCGCCCCAAAACCTTCCCTTTCGGGATGGGGATGAGGGGGTGGAGGGAGGCAGAAGAGGACTTCCTGAAAGTGCAGCCTGGGAACCCTGCTGGGGGAGGGGGGCGCCCACGTTGCTGCAGGTGAGCACCTGTGCATGCGTGGGGACAGTAAGGCAGCATCGTTCACGGTGGCCCCAGACTGGAACCAGCCCAGCCCCCCATCAGCAGGATACATGGAAGATGTGCGTGTGTTCACAGGACGGAACACGACACAGCAAGAAAAAGAATCAACTACACGACACACAGCAGCAGGGACGAACCTCAGACGCCTCACTGAGCAAAGGAAGCACGTCCTGTACGACTCCATTTACACGAAGGTCAAGGATGGCAACAGACAGGTCAGAGTGTGGCTAATGCGGAGGTGACTGACTTGAAGGGGGCGTGAGGGATGCTGCTGGGAGCCAGGGCTGCTCCGCATGTCGATCTGGGCCGTACAGCCGGGCACACCTGGAATGTCTGCCCACTTACAATTCCTGTGTTTCACCTCTATGAGTTATATGCCGAAAAAGAAGTGAACAAAGTGAAAAGTAAAAACATAAAAATAAGGGCTGGAAAAGGGGAAAGAGGTAGCCTAGAGCTATCCACTTTTCTAGTCCTATTAGGGATGCCCTGGGTGCAAAACTCCAGACACAGCCAAGAAAGACCCTCTACATGCGCCACTTGCTACAGCAGAAGGACCCAGCTCCTGTCTGAAAGCCAGGTGCCAGAGTGGTGCCTGGCAGATAGTAGCTGCTCAATAAATACACGGCAAATAAAGGAATAGATTGCAGGCCCGTTCTAGGAGATGGCCTCACAGTGAGCACACGGACACTGCTCTTTGGGAGGAGATCGCAGCAAGATGATTTTAGACACTAAGTGCATTGAAGAAAATGAGTGGGGCTGTGTGTCGGCGGGGACGGGCTGTGGTGTGGGAGTCAGGAAGCCCCTCTGCACTGAGACCTGAAGGATGAAAACATGCCAGCTTTGGGCAGGTGAGGAGCTGTGTCCCTGACAGAGGGGATGGCCAACACACACACACACACACACACACACAGAGAACAAGCCCCGCTTATTCCAGGGTAAGGCAAATAAAACAAATAATAAGTGATAGCATGGAATAAAGGGTAGAGCATATGGTTAGGAGTCCAGCTTTGCCACTAACTTCCCGTGTGACCCTGACGGGCATTTCTCTCTGGGCCTCCGTCCTTCTTGCTGTGAAACGAGGGAGTTGGCTGGAATGGGGAGTGGTGTTTGCTAGCGCCTCTCACACCCGCCTGTGACAACAGACCATGCACATCTCTCCCCAGCTCCATGGGCAGTGACGTCACATGGGTGGGCTGAAATGGGCCATCGAGGGACCATGTACACCATGGACGTAGGCAAACTGCTGCAAATCAGGCCTTTTTTTTTTTTTTGAGAGCTGGTTGTTAAATATTTACCAGCACACACTGGACTAGATGGGTGCTTCTTACACTCTTGCTAAAGTCTCCTGGTGCAGAGGAGAGCTTGTCATACCCCAGAGGCCTGGGAGCTCAGCATCTTAGGAGAGCTTTCCTTAAAAACTCCTCTCGTCGTTTTTAAATTCACAGTTTTACATTCTATGCCTTAATGTAGCTCTGCTTCTTGCTTCCTCACATTTTCGAAAGTATAAAATTTTATTTTCCTAACCTCGGGGAGACACTTTTCTTTATTCCTTCCAAACCCCAGGTCCCGGACTTGAACTTGGGCCCTGGGGGGCTGGGGGGGCTAGCGAGCCAGCCCTGTCCGCCCACTGGTGAGTGCACACGTGGCCTTCGGCTCAGGACACGGGCTGGCAGGGTCCACCCTGGACGGTGGCCCGGGTTGGCCGGCAGACGCCAGCACCTCTCGTGAAGGAGCAGCCGCCCTGCTCCTTGCAGGTGGCCCCACAGACGCTGCCAGCACCACGGGCATTGCCCCGCGGACAGAAAGGAACGAGGACTCCCTTTTCCTCCCCTGGCCCTCTGCAAGGGTGTGGGCTCAGCTTCTCAGGCTGCGGCTGGGCCAGGAGATCTGGTTTCTGCATCCCAGACCCGAGGCTGCCGCCGGCTTCCTGGCTGACCTTGGACAGATGGCTGTGTTTTGTCTGTGACTCTTTTTGCACCGTCAGCTGCCCTTACCTCACTGCTGGGGAGGCTGGGGGCGTGTCTGGGGCGGCCTCGAGAAGCAGACAATAGTTCCACACACAGAGCTGGGCACATGGGCTGAGGGTCCGTATCACTGAAAGAGGGGCCCAGACCCCCATCCAGGGATGCAGCCCCTGGGGTGCTAGAACGTTCATCACGGAAAATTCCAGAAAAACTGTTCCAAAGCAATGCTATCGCCCAAAGGGGACCAGAGACCTCTGTGGAGGGGGGCAGAGTGCAGTAGGAAGTGGGGGGGACACAGTGAAGACACCCTGTCCTCCCTCCTTCTCCAAGCTTCTCAGAGCCACCGCTCCCACCTCCCGCCTGCATTCTCCTCCCCCTACCCCGGACCTCGGGAACCCCTGCCCCCCACTCCACCTAACTGGTACCCAGGAGGTCACCTTGTCATTGCAGATCCAAGGGCCACTCCCCAGAACGCAGCTCACCGCCCTCATCCTGCCACTTGGACAACCTTTGACCTCTTTCACTCAAACGCTCTGCCCCACTGGGGTCTTAGTTGGGGTTCAGCCAAGGCAGAGCCCCGGACCGGGACTGGGGGCAGGTAGTTCATGCGGGAGGAGGCCCAGGAGGCAGAAGGGAGATGATGGGGGCAAGGAAAGAGCACATGTTCTTGGGCACCTGGGGCTCACACCCCCTGCACCCCTCCGAGCAACGTGCAGGATGTGCCCTAGGGTGACCTCTGCAAAGGACAAAAGCTGGGGCATGAGCTGTGCCCCCACTGTCACTTCTCCAGGGCAGGAGGACGGAGAACCGCTGCGTGTGCTTGCGGGGGGAACCCACCTGCGTGCACGGGAAGCGTCCACACCGCAGCCACGGTCCGTGATGGACCAAGGGATGACTCGGGGGACACCAGGGTGTCCCCTGGCCTTGGCCTCCCTGACAGCTCACCCCCCGTGGCCCTCCTCCTGCCCTGCGACACGCCTCTTCACCTGTTTCCAGGGCCTCTGAGCCCCGCCCCTCACAGGCTCCCTGACCCACCCTGCTCCCTGCAGACTCCCACCCTCTTGCCTGTCCATCCAATGTCCTTGGCTGGTTTCCTTGGCTGCACTAAGCACACTGTGTGAACACTCTTCTGTTTGAGCTTCTTCCTCCCCCAAGAAACTTCTTAAAAGCAGGGACAGGCCTTCCTCTGGTGGCCTGTTACCTAACACAGTGCTGGGCACGTAGCAGGAGCAGCTCCAGGCAGCATCGACTGCGGGCACCAGGCAGCGTGTGCAGAAAGCTGGGCAGGTCTGTAGCTCAAGGCGCTCGCTGACACATCTAGCATTTTGACGGGGTCTCAGCTGAGGCCGCCAACCAGAGCGTCCACAGGGAACCCCTCTAGCATGGTGGGTCTCAGGGCAGCTGGACTTGCCACACAGAGGCTCAGAGGTCCAGCCAACCAGGAGGAGGCTGCGGGAAGTCACAGAGCATCCCTTTCGTCACACTCCACTGGTGGGAGCAGCCACGAGCCCACGCAGATTCAGGGAGAAGGACATAGACCCTGCTCCTTCACGGGAGGAGTGTCAGAGTTTGCGGTCATGTTTTTAAACCTCTCCCGTTCTGTGTGGTGGGGAAGGAATACAGGAATAGGGAACCGGGGCTAAAATAAAATAAATAAGAAATTCTATGTTGAATGGTGGCTCCACTCAACATGACTAATCCCAGGAACCTATGACCATGACCTTATTTGGCAAAAAAAAAATCTTTGCAGAGGAAATTAACTTAAGGCTCTTAACACGAGATCATCCTGGATTAACCGGGTGGGTCCTAAATCCAATGGCAGGTGACCCCATTAGAGTGAGGCAGAGGGAGATTAGACAGAAGAGGACAACACACAGGAAGGGCCACACAAGGACGAGGCAAGGATGGAGTCATGCAGCCACCAGTCAAGGAGCGCCGGGAGCTGCCCAAAGCTGTATGAAGCAGCGGGGCTTCTCCCCAGAGCCTCCAGAGGGAGTGAGGCCCGGCAACACCTTGGTTTTGGACTTCTAGTCTGAGGATCTGTGAGATGATAAACTTCCGATTTTTAAAAATTATACTTTATTCAAGTATAGTTGATTTACAGTGTTGTGTAAATTTCTGCTGTTCAACAAAGTGACTCTGTTATACATATATATAGTCTTTGTCATATTGTTTTCCATTCTGGTTTATCCCAGGATATTGAATATTGTTTCCTGTGCTCTACAGTAGGACCTTGTCGTTTATCCATCTTATATATAATAGTTTGCATCTGCTAATCCCAAACTCCTAATCATTCCCTTCCCCACTCCCTCTCCCCGTTTGCAACCACAAGCCTGTTTGCTCTGTCTGTGAGTCTGTTTTGTAGATAAGTTCATTTGTGTCATTTTTAGATTCCACATGTAAGTGATATCATGTGGTATTTGTCTTTCTCTTTCTGACTTACTTCACTTAGTATGATAATCTCTAGGTCCATCCATGTTGCTGCAAATAGCATTATTTCATTCTTTTTTATGGCTGAGTAGTATTCCATTGTGTGTATATGTATATATATATATTTATCTCACATCTTCTTTATCCATTCATCTGTTGATGGACATTTAGGTTGCTTCCATGTCTTGGCTATTGTGAATAGTGCTGCTGAGAACATAGGGGTGCATGTATCTTTTTGAATCAGAGTTTTGTCTGGATATATGCCCAGAAGTGGGATTGCTGGATCATATGGCAACTCTATTTTTAAACTTCCAATGTTTGAAGTCACTGGTTTGTGGTAGTTTGTCACGGCAGCCCCAGGAGACTAATACAAACTGAAACATAATAATGTAACAGGATTTTTTTAAAGGGACTCTTTCCATCTTCATTTTGACTGAGGCCCAAAAGCCAAGGCCAACAAAATAGATGGTAAGATGCCAGCACAGCAAGGGGCCCTGGACCAGATGCACAGAAACCAGGTGCACGATCCTCTGTCTCCCAACCACCTCAAGGTCACGAGGGGCTGAATCTCAAGAGGCCAGAGGGGCGGAGAGTCCTCTGAAGAAAGTGGCCAGTGGGTGGGAGGCCTGCCCCCCTGGGAATGAGTGGGGATGCAGCCGCCTTGCCTCATGCCTGGGAATCTGAAGGCAGGAGGCTGTGGCCATTGGCCCACCGTGAGGGTGAGAGAGGCTGGGACCAGAGCCACTTCAGCTCCTGTCGGGACCCGGCCCCTCCCTGGCCTTCACCTCTCCCCTCTGGACTTCCCACGTGGAAGCTCCAGGGACAGCCAGGTGAGTGGTGAGGAGGGTGGGAGCTCAGGTCTGAGAAAGAGCAAAAGAGCCGCCCCTACCCGCTCGCCCACCGCTGGCAGTGCCCACCTGAGCTGGGCGGGACCGCCACATGCAGAGTTTGGGTGATTACACTGCACTGGACATATCAGGTGTTAAAATGAGTCAATTCTTCCATCTGAAAAGGGGTCAGAGGACATTTTGTCACCTAAGACTGAGCAGATGAGCAGACACCAGCTAGAGGTTTCTTCCTGGGGCCCCATAGGGCACATGGGAATGGTCCTGAGGCCAAGAACAAGGCGTGGGGACCACGACGGCTCCAGTTACGGGGACGGGAATATTGCCAGCTCCCGGGCAGGTCACACCACACCTGGCTGGCGTGCTCCCTGGCTGGGGTACTAGCGTCTACCTGTGTGCTCTCTCTTCTTTAAATTTTTTTTTAATTGAGGCAAAATTCACATAACACAAAATTAACCATTTTAAAGCAAACAATTCAGTAGCATTTAGTATTTTCACAACGTTGTGTAACCACCACCTCTGATTCCAAAACATTTTCATCACCCCAAAAAGAAACCCCGTACCCATTAAGCATTTGTCCCCTATTCCCCCTGCCCCCAGCCCCTGGATGTTTCATATAAATGGAATCATACACTGAGTGACCTTCTGTGTATGGGATCCCCACCACATAAACCACCTGCACCAAGTCCAAGCTCAGCTCTGCTTTCGAGGAACCCGACAAAGACTCCCGTCAGCATCCATAGCAGGGGCCTCGGTTCAGGCACTCCAGGCCCAGGCCACTGCCCCGCTGACGCGATATCTGACCTGGAGGCCAGGAGGGGCCTCTTACCTCTGCTCCGAGCACATCACAAGAGAAAGCAAATCACCCAGTTCATCCTGATGTTGCCAAAACCCAAGACAAGAATTCCACCTCAAGGCGCTTCCTTTCCCAAGAACACACGGGCAGCTGAGCTTCCATGAAATCACGGTCTCCAGTTCCGGACACCCAAGGCTTTCTGCCCCCAGCACCTTCCCTGTGCGCAGACATCACTGAAGGAGGAACCCGGGCTGCACTCTGCCTGCTCCAGGGTTCCGTTTACTCACGTTTGTCCAGATGTGCATGACTCAGACCAAGGGACTGCCCTGAACTCCGCCTCTAGAAACCAGGAGGGTCCCGACAGCCCGGATATGTGAGCAGCTACAGCCTAATATGTGAGCGGCTACAGCCTAAAACCCCCGCAGGCCCCAGCTGGCTGCCCGCCCCGCCCCCTCCCTCTGCCTCCTCCCCCCCAGGATCCTGATTGCCTCCCAGCCCTGCCCCCACCCGCTTTCCAGGTTCCCAAGCTGCAAGGGTCCAGGGCAGTGTGATTGTGTCACGTCTGGCTTCGCGGTTTGGGGTCTTCCAGGCATTTACTGGGCCCACCGCCCTTCCCGGGGCCAGGCTGATGGAGGGCCCGGGCCTGAGGGTGCTGACCTCACCAAAGTGGTCACTCCCCACTTCTTTAAGGAACCTGTCCTGGTCTCCCTTTCCTACCTGCCCCATCCCTTCTCGCCTCCACTTGCAAGGGAACACACCCCTGCAACACCACCCTCTACCTGCTGTCACCCCTGCTAGACCCCAGCTCTCCATCCCCAGAGACCACCTAACACGGGCGGGGCTCAGCGAGTGTCTGTTGACTGAACTGCACGCGCACCATACACACAATACACACGCACGCTCACACACACATGCACGCACACAGCACAACACACACGGCCCACATCACACAGCAGCCCTCTGTCTCGGCTACACGGTGGAAGCACCTGAGGAGCTTAACAAGGCACTGAAGCCGGGTCATCCCCGGGGATCCTGATTCGGTGGGTCTGGGCTGGCTGGGCTTTCCGAATTCCCCAGGTGGGCCCAGTGTGCGGCCCCAGTGGTTCTCAAGCATCAGGATCACCTGGCGGACTTGTTAGAACACAGGCTTCCAGGCCCCCAGCAGGCCTGCAGTGGGGCCCTAGGACCTGCGCTTCTCACGGCAGGGGCAGGGGGTGGGGGACCCTCAGGACACGGAGTGTCTTCTCAGGGCAGAGCTGGGAGCAGAGGGGCAGGGACCAGGGACATGGAGGGGCCTGGGGAGGCGAGGGGCCGGCGGAAGGCAGAGGACAGGGGAGGGGGTTGGCGGGGCAGTAAGCGCAGACCCCACGGGATTTGAGAAGACAGATTAGAGGAGGCGGCCGACTTTCCTGCCATGAGGCAGTGAGTGAGCCCAGGTGTCCTCCGCCCTCGCTCCCGGGTGCCCCTGAGGCCTGGAGTGGGCTGAGTCAGCCACCAGCATCTTCCCCAGACGAGCGAGGCACAGCCTCCCCACCGGCCTCCCTGCCTCCTCTCTGCCCCACCACCATCCCTTCTCCACTCGGCAGTTCCAGTGATTGTCCCATAAATGTCAGCCAGGCTGTGTCCCTCCCCTTGCTTAAAATCCTCCCAAGAGGTCCCCCAGGGCACCTGAACTAAGTTCAAACCCTATGTCCATTGGCCGTGCCCTTCTGCAGAGGCCTCGAGACCTCCGCACAACTGAGGGGGCCCCGGATGTGGGCTCTGAAGCCACCGCCACTCATTGTGCAGAGTCACTGCCTCCCGAGGGCTGCCCCCAGCCCATTCCTGGGGCACATGGGACCCTCTTGCGGGCCATGTTGGCACCAGGGCTCGCTGAAGGCCTTGCTGAACCTTCCAGAGATGCACGGCATCTAGGACACACCCACCCTGCCTTCCCTCCCTTGGGGTTGGACTTACATAAACCCTGGGGAATTTCAGCCAGCCTTCGCCTTCGTTAACTGATCTTAATATAAGGAGATCCCCTAGTTATAATGCTACACAGGAGCAAAAGGACACCAGTTCTGTTACCCTGCTAAGTACTCCTTTCCACCCACGGAGAGACCCACTGTCTGAGGGCAGCTTCCCCTGTGCCAAAGATGTGGGGCAAGTGATTGAATAGGGAAGCATTCCCAGGGAAACTGGTCAGGCGTGAGGAGCAGGGTGGGGAAGGGGCGGAGCTGGCAGGGATGGACGTCAGCTCCATGTCATCTGGGTGTGTGGGATCTTCCTTGAGGCACCCTGGTGACCTTGCACATATCCAAGCGCCATGGAGGCAGAGGCTTGAGCCACAGCTGATCTGAACATGGTGGGAAGGCAGAGTAACGCCCCCAAAGATGTCCACATCCCAATCCATGGAACCTGTGGATATGCTGCCTTCTACAGCAAAAAGCACTTTTCAGGTGGGATTAGATAAAGATTCTGAGATGGGAACACATCCTGGATTATCTGGGTGGCCCAACGTGATACAAGGGTCCTTGTGAGAAGGAGAAAGATTCCACTATGAAGACAGGTTGCAGTGGCCCGATTGCTATGGGCCCGCGGGCCGGGGGAACGCAGGTGGCCTCCAGATGTGGGAAAAGACCAGGAGAAGGATCCTCCCCCTGAGACTTTAGAAGGAGTGCGGGCCTGCAACACCTCGATTTTAGCCCGGAGGAACCCACGGCAGACTTCTGGCCTCCAGAGCTGTGCAGTAATAAATTTGTATTAAGCCACCAAGTCTGCGATAATTTGTGAGAGCAGCAACAGGAATCTAACCCCGAGCCTAGGGGACGCCTTGATCCTCAGAGCAGGAGAGGGCGGAGGCCCCGAGGGAGGCTGTCTTGAGGCCAATCCTCCTGGGGTCCCGGGTCCGCAGCCCAGGAGTGGCTCCTCAGCAAGTCGCACTGCGGTCATCCGGCCTCTGGTGTTGATGTCCCCCTTTTCTGGTGTGTGGGACAAGGGCCCGGGAGGCTAACACCTTTGGCTTCTCTTCTCGCTGTCTATGTGAGTAATAAACTGTCGAATCTAAAAGTGGGTGGCTGTGTATTCATTAACCCAGTCCCTGAGGGCTTGGTGCTGGCCCGGCCTGTGTGTCTGAGAGTCTGACCCAGGCCCAGCCTCAGCAGACCCGCAGGGGGCTGGGCAGAAGTTACACCTGAAGGCAGGGGAGCTGCCCAGCGCGGAGACGTAGACCCCCAGGCCCCCCAGGCTGTAAGCGGGGGCGGCGTGGCCGCAGTGCCCCAGGGCAGGCGCCTGAAGCCGCAGCTATGAGTATTAGCAGCAAAGCACACACGTATTGGAAAAGGGATCCCAACGGCCAGGGCGGGGGATGGGTGGTGGGGGGAAAGAGACGAGGCTGTAGAGTTTACTTCACCCCCCGAGAATTACGGAAGACTTGCCTCGGTGATGCACTCGGACCCCACGGACTGAGAGTGGACGTGCAGCCCGTCCTGTGTAGCTGCAGGAGCACCACCGAGGTCCCCGCTCCCGGGCGGCCGTCAGGGGTGCCGTTAATACTCCTGCCAACTGCCAGGCAGGCGACGGGGGTTGTCCACAGACCAGGAAAGGTGGTTGTTTCCTTCAGGAAACAATACAAGGGCCCAAGCTGCACGTTTCATGCCAAACTACTCATGGAAGCCAGTGGGCAGCCGGCCACCCCAGGGTTCTCAGAGCCCAGAGCCTCAGAAGGTGGGTCCACCTGGATGCCCGGCCCAGCTGACAAGGGTGGCCCTTCAGTGACAGCACAAAGGGGAGACCTCTGCTCTCTCGTCTGGATGCACCTTTATCTTTTCTTTCACTAAACCCAGCTCCCCCCGACCTCCATTCACCACCCGCCCCCGCCGCCCCCTGGGAGGTTTCCATCCCCTGTATCTTCCCTCTGGCTTCTGTCCTTCTCGCCTTCCAACTCAGGGATGCCGAAGCCCCCAGGCACCTGGAGCACGCTCAGCCACAAACGACCCTCAGGGACGATGAGGAGTTTCACTCATGACCTGGAAGAAAAGACTGGAGAGAAGGAGGCGGGTTTAAATCAGAAGGTGGCGAACCTTTTTTTGCAAAGGACCGATGGGAACTATTTTAGACCTCACAGGCCCTAGAGTCTATCACAACCAGCCAACTTTGCCGCTCGCTGGAGCACAAAAGCAGCCACAGACAATATGTAAACAAGTAGGTCTGGCTGGGTTCTAGAAAACTAATTACGCAAACAGCCAACGGGCTGATTTGGCCTGCGGGCAGTTTGCCAGCCCCTGGTTTACATGTTCACAGAATCCAACAAGTTAAAATTAGAAGGAACTTAGCCATTCAGTCCAGGGATGGCAGAAGGGCTTCAGCCCACCTACTGACTCTGATTCTCAGTAGTGGCTCCTGGCACACTTGTGTTGAGAAGGATTCTGAGGCCAACACTCAGCTCAGAGGTAAAGGGTCATAATTGAATAGCATCCTATGCCATGGGCAGGGAGGGGGCAGTGGTAGCCCCAGTGCCTTGTATTGACCACTTGATTAACTAAACTCCTGCATTTTATATGTGAATAGCTAGACCCAGAGAGGTCAAGTGACTTGCTCAAGGCTGCACAGCTAAACCCAAGGGAGTTGCTTTTTTTTTTTTTTTTTAATTTATTTATTTGGCTGTGTTGGGTCTTCGTTGCTGCATGCAGGCTTTCTCTAGTTGGGGCGAGCGGGGGCTACTCTGCATTGTGGTGCACGGGCTTCTCATTACAGTGTCTTCTCTTGTTGCAGAACATGGGCTCTAGGCACGTGGGCTTCAGTAGCTGTGGCACGTGGGCTCAGTAGTTGTGGCTCGTGGGCTCTAGAGTGCAGGCTCAGTAGTTGTGGTGCATGGGCTTAGTTGTTCCACGGCATGTGAGATCTTCCTGGACCAGGGCTCAAACTCGTGTCCCCTGCATTGGCAGGCGGATTCTTAACCACTGCGCCACCAGGGAAGTCCAAGGGAGTTGCTTATCAGCCGGTTTCTTCATTTTACTCTGCAGCAGAATGGCAAGTTGCGTTTATCCCATTGTCTCATCTTCACGTCTAAACCAAAGAATTCCCCGAGGCCCCTTTCTACCAAGTTTCCTAGCCTGGCCTCTTGAGAGCTAAGTGACAGAGCCCAGGCCCCAGCTAGTCCTTGATTTGTGAGAATCGACGTTCTGGGGGCTTTCACACCCATCAAAACATCAAATTCGTGATGTTTGAAACATTGAAAGCCACTCCCATGGAGGGCTGCCTGCAGGGTCCTTGTTCATAGTGGGGCATGAAGTGGCCCCCATGATAAGCGGTGGTTTCCCTTCTTGGCAGGAAATATTTCACAAGCGTTGTGGACCACTATCTTGTGGTCCCTGCTGGGCTGAGGCTGATCTTGAGCCCACATCAACATTCTGAAACATCAAACTCGGGTATTTCTCACCCGTGGGTCTATTTCCTGAGATTCTAAACGGTTATGAGTATCAGATAATAACAGACAGGGTCTTTATTAATGCCAGCTAGTAAGCAACTGCAGTAACAAACTCAAAACAGGATGCAGGTCGAACTTTTGCAAGAAACTTTTACAACGCCGAACTCTGTCAACGAGGTTATTTTATTTAAAAAGCGAATTGGCCACTGTTACTGCACATCTGGTATCAAAGCTTTGAAATTGTTTGGGCCTCAGTGTACTTGGCTGGTAAATGGAGTAATAATAGCCCCATGGCCGTTACAGTGGTCAAAGATGTAACAGACTGCGGCATCAGCCCACACCCCCGGGCCGCTCTGAGAGTCACTCATGGCCTTAACTTTTAAATCAGTGCCTGAGACAAAAACACAGAAGTCACGCCTGGAATATTTACAGAAGACAGGACACCAGGAGGTGTAGCAAGTGTGCTGCACAAGAGAATAAGGAGCCTCCATGAACCTTACAGAATGATGGACTGTTTAGCGGGGTTAGTGAGGTTTAGTGGGAGTTAGTGTAACTGCCTGTAGCTACGGCCAAAACCAAAACCAAACAAAAACTAAGAACACAAAAACACAAGTGTTGGATGGAAAAGTGAAGGCTTATCAAGAACACAGTGACAAAGGTATAGGGGTAATTCCGTGTGTCGGCTGCTGGTCTCCACCAAGATCACAGGCTTGCCCCACAAAGGATAATGTGGAGACAGAGAGAAGTGAAAGTCCTGTGCTCCTTGTCCTGGACTGGCATAGCTGGGGATCGGGCACCACCTGTGACATCCCTTGAAATAAGCAGTAGCCAAATGGAGTGTACTCAGAGGAGAGTGGCCAGGATGAAGACAGACCTGGATGCTGCATCACAGGAGAAGAGGCATCTGCTGGAGGGCACAGTGAAGAGAAAACTGTATTAGTGCAGGTACCGGAACTATACAAAGATTTATGCCTCTTCCCGGTGACAACAAATATTTGAGCTTGGCTATATTGTCCTCTTCCGGTCTCAATACTCAGTGTCCAGACAGAGAATCAGGAACCTCTTTAGGTATTTCGAACAGGAGAGATTTAATACAGGGAATTTGTTACAAAGATATTGGAAGGGCTGGAGGTGCAAAGAGGGAGAGATCAGGATACCCAGAGAATAATACCTGCAGGAAGCCATGATCACCTTTGGGGCTGGAGGAACAACAGGGAAAATGGGATAACCCCGAGCCCCTGGAGCCACCTGAGCAGGAACCTGCATTATTGCTGCTTCTGCTGGAGGCTCAGTATGCAACAGAAAGAATAAGATTAGCTTCCTCTTCGGCTGCTTTTCAGTATCTGTCCATGCCTCCCCTTGGAGGAAACTCAGCAGAAGCCTGCTGGTAAGAGGGCCTGGGAAATGGCACTTGCAGAATTCCAGCCCCTTGGACGTGGAGCGTCAGGTGGTTCACAGAGCAGGGTGGAAGGTGTAGAGAGGATGTGTGGGTGGATGTAAGGAACGCTGTGTAATGGCAGAACTGGATGCGAGAGAGAAAGAGAGAGAGAGAGAGAGAGAAAGGACAACCCCGCTCTTCCGTGCTGTGTAACGGGCGTTCCAACATCTCACAGGTCATTGGACAAGATGTCCTATAAGGTCCCTTCAATGCATAAAAGTCTCAAATTCCAATTATGTATTATCCACATTCACGTTTCCACAGCTGTCTTCCATGGCAAGGTTTTATGTGTTTCACGGGATGTGGGGGGTGATTATTTGGCTCCCAGTAGACACCGATCTCCCTGGGAACTGGGCTCACAGTGAACTTCTCATCCTACTGCCTACCTGTCTCCTGGTGCTGCCTTCACCAATGTCATCGCTAGGCTGACGGGCTTCTTTGCGTGCGGGGCTTATTTAAAACTCCACTCTGCTCTTGAAATGCGCCCAGGGTCTTAAAGGAAAGATCCCTTCCAAAAATTGGACAGGCACCAAAATAAAGTATGCAGAAAAATAAAACCTTTTTCTCCCGCACAAAAGAAATTTAAGAGCTCATTAGCCTTAGGAATAAATAGTATTTTCTAATGTCTGAGGCCAGTGGGCAGAACAATGAATATTCATGAGCAATCTCCCTGCCCCTCCATCCTGAAATGAATGTGTTGGAATTCATTCATTTGAATGTGTTGGAATGAATGGTTAGGTACCGCCCATTTGGGGGAAAGATATTAACTATTAACTATTGACCAAAAATGCTCTATAAACAGGATTTCTGACATTTTCATTAGAACTTGTACCACTTTCTGACACAAGTTAATTCCTGGCAAATGCAGTGGAAAAAACTGGCCAAACTACTGATTTCAGATCAAAAATCTGAATCAAGGAGGCTTCCAGGTAGTTTTATAAACTCTACTGCCCACCGCATGCCCCTCCCCAGTAAATAACAACTCTTTCCACCGTGGCTTTCATGCTGTTCCTCTATCTCCCACCATATGAGCAGAAAGTCTCATGGGAACCAAACCAGTGTGGCGAGCAGAGCCTCCTAAAGTCTGATTAGGAACATGCCAGTCCTTGTGGACAAAGCGTTGGGGTCTTTCCCTCCCTGAGGGTCTTTTGGGTTTTTTTCAGGGTTGGATTAAGCCAATGGTTCTCAACATTGATTGCATATTAACATCATCTCGGGAGCTTTTCTGTATCGTGATACCCACACTGCAGACTCCCAGACCCAGCAGTGTCTGGGTGTGCACTCGGGGCGCAGCACTTTACCACCTGAGCAATTTCAACGTACAGCCAAGGTCTCTGTGGTGCCTGGTCTCTAAGACACTGCCATCAGTCCCCACCCTTCCTCACACAGCTCCCCCACAGGAAGGGTCAGCGTGTTCCTCCACCCCCTGAACCTGGCGGGAGTGATGCATGCCACTTCTGGTCTAGCTTACCAGGGAAGTGGTAGTTTCTGCTTTCTTCCCCCTGGAATGTTTGCTCTTATGACGGTTCCCACTCAGAAGCCAGCTGCCATGCTGTGAGATGACCAAGCCACACAGAGAAACCACATGGTGGGGAGGGGGTGTCAAGGAGACAGCTAATCATCAGCTGCCACCCAGGTGGGGCAACCCTCTGGGGGGTCCAGACCAGGCAAGCCTTTAGATGCCCGCAGTCCCTGTTGACATTGACAAGACGAAAGTGAAAGCGCCCTGCTGAGCCTAGTCTATCTGTAGACGCGTGAGAGGGAATGAATCATTATTTGAAGCCAGTAGGTTTGGGGTTATCGTCTGCCAAACAGCAATGGTCAGATGGACCCACTGAGAACCACAGAATCAAGGGGCGCCATCCACAGGTAGACACTCTCCTAAGATACCTACTGTCCCCAGGGCAGGAGGACACCGTCTGCATCTACAGGGCCCCAGCCCCGTCCACACCCTGAATCCCACCCACTCCCACAGCCTGCTGGGGCAGGGGCAACACAGAGAACAGAGGGGAATCACTTCTGTCCAGGGAGAAGCTAACCAACAGGTGTTCCCTTCTGGTCCAAAGATGTATTTGGTCTACTTTTAATTTTACTACCAGTATTATCAATTTTTATATAGTGTGTTATAATTCATAGAGTTCTCGATCCCACTGGGTCCCTCCTGATACTTCTGGAAGGGAAATACGATCAACAGTCCATTTTGCAGATGAGGGAGCCAAAGGCTCTGAGAGATTATGTGACTTTGCCCAGATGGCATAGCCAGTAAGTAGAGGGATTGGCCTTGAGTCCAAGCCAGGGCCTTTTCCCACTATGCTATACTGCTTCTCTGTTTTGGAAAAAACAAACATAAATAACATTTGGAGTGTGTGGTAGAAAGTGCTGGTTGCCATTCAATATCTGTTCTCCCTTTCTGGCACAATAACAAAACATTGATTATATTCAGGGAAAGAATGTATCCAGACAAACTCACATTTCCCCATCTCTCTTGTAGCTAGGTGTGGACATGTGACTAAGTGAGATGTAAGAGTGGGTGTTGGTGGGGCTTCCAGGAAACCTGCTTCAAAGACACCTGTCTCAATTAAGAGAAATATCTCTTTTACCTTTTGTCTTTCTTCCAGACTACAGTTCATACAATGGCTGGAGCTCCAGCAGCCATATTGGACCACGAAGACACTCTGAGGGCAGAAACCACTTGCTACAGACAGTGGAGCAGAAATACGTAACAAGCTTGGGTTCTGCCCTGGGTTGCCTACTTCTAAACTTCTTATTAAGTGAAAGAACAAATGCTTGGGGATTTAAGTCATTATTTTTTAGATCTCTGTTACAGTCAACTGCAATTTCAAGTTTATAAAGTTTACATAATTGATTGTTAAATTCTAATTGAAGTTACAATTTGATGGTACAACTAAATCTTAGGACACCAAAAGTCTATATTCCATCCTAGGGCAACAGAGCCTTTACAGTAAGGTCTTGATTCCAGCAGGCATGTGTACACCACAGGGGGAAAGGTGGGTCTGCCATAGAGTGGATGTGCAATTTATATTTGTTAGATGGACAAAGACTTCTGTAGACATCAATTGTGCCCATTTCTGGTCACCACACCTCTGTTCCCTGGCATCCTTTTAAGGACTTGAGAAATGTATCACAAGAGTGACTTTGTTTTTGGCCCAGGGAGAGCAAGAGCTAGGTTTTCTGGAGAAAATCAGCCTCAGCCCTCAGTCCCCAGAAGCCTTATCTCCTGTCTCTCCTGGTGGCCTTGAATTTGCCTTTGAACTTAATGTTATACTCATGGAGATTTTTAAAGATGCTTGCATGATTGCATTCCTGTGACTTTCCGTGATAAGAGTTTGCTGTTTAGGTTGGGATCCGCAATGAAGTCAAGAGGAGCATCCTGAACCCAACCAGAAGCTCAGCCCAACCACGCCCAGCCAAACCCACTAAAGATTAACCAACTGCAGCCAAACTACTGTCTCATGAGTATGAAGTTAAAAGGTTGTTGATGTAAACCACTGAGATTGTGGGGTTGTTTGTTATGCAGCATCATCACAGAAGTGGCTGACTCATACACCATCCATTCAGATAGCTGTGCAGGAAACCTGAATGCCACCCTTCTCTCCTACCTCTCCCTCATGACTCACATCCAGTCCCCAAGCCCTAAATGCTCCTCCAAGCCCTCCCAACCTCTCCAACCCTTCTACCCTAGACCAGGCCACACCTCTCTGCACTAGAGCTCTTTTCCAGTGGCCTTCCTGCTTTTAAACCACCCCTTTCTCTCTAGATGCTGGTGAGGTGTCTGAAGTGCACATCAGATCATGGCCCTCTCTCACCTGTGATCCTTCTGTGGGGTTCAGTTGGGGCATGACCAGGGACTTCTGTGTATACATGCCATCCCTCTTCCTGGGATGCTCTCCACTCTGAACCTAATCCAGCTCCAGTTCCCACCATGCAGAGCTGGTGAGATCCTTCAGACAGTCTCCTTGACTCTGCAATGTCTTGCTGAGCGCTGTCCTACCCAGTGCCCCATCCTGATCCCCAGATCACCCTTTAGGACACTGTTAAAATTGCCTGTGGCTTGTCCAGCTTGCCCATAAACTGTGAACTCCCTGAGGGCAGGGCCTGAATACATTTCCCCAGAATAAACTCTGTGAACATGTCCAGCCCAAAGCCCTGAGCCACTGCCAGCAAAGAGCTGATCCAGCATCATCTCGTCTGGAGGAGGCACCAGCCCTCCAAGGCAGTGGCTCAGCTCTGCCTGGAAGCAGTGGGTCTGGCTAGAAAACTCGAGGCAAGAGGGGAGGAACCAGGGAGTGAGAAAAAGCATATTTCAGGGGAAGAGGGAAAGACAGAGAGAAGAGGAGGGGCAAGAAGGAGAGAGTGAGAGGGCAGAGCTGAGGCTACAACCAGAAAGAGCGGGAAATATAGGCGGGTTTCCATATCCACGGGCTCTGCTTCCGAGATTCAGCCAACCGCGGAATTCAAGGCTGGTGGGTCCGCGGATGTGGAACCCGCGGATACGGAGGCCAGCTGTCCTACATCGTTTTATATAAGGGACTTGAGCATCTGCAGATTTAGGTATCCACGAGGGTCCTGGAACCAGTGTCCCTCAGATATCAAGGGATGACTGTATAAAGACGGTCATGAGGACGTTTGGGGAGAGAGAAGAGCCGGCAGGAGAGAGGCCTGCTTCGTGGTCAGTCTCCCTTCCAGCTCATGCCTCTCAACTCCCCCACAGAACTGGCTCAGGCCATGAGTGCAGTTGGCTCAGGCCTCCAGTTCTGGTGCCAGAAACATAAACCAGAGAGTGAGAGAGGCTGGGGCCCAGAGGAGGCGGGCCAGGTGCCCAGCACAGAGGACGCAAGGCCGTGGGGCTCTTCTCCAGCTGCCCCTGAGGTAGGCCAAGAATTCTAGTCTCCCAAGACCAGGAGAAGCCAAGGGGACATCAGGACAGCCGAGGGCCCTGGTGCAGAGGGCTGCACCATGGCAGGAGGGGCTCCAGGCCAGGCCCTGCCAGGACGTGTGAATCCAAGCTGTGTCCTGGGAAGGTCTGGACCTGCCAGAATGTATTTGCAGAGCCCATATCTCAGGCAGCTCAGGACAGAAGAGGTTTTGTCCCTTAGGAGACTCTGAGTCAAGCTGCTGGACCGTCCCAGTGACTCAGCCTGGGGGCTCGAGAAGCACATCTCCAAGGCACACCTGGCTGGAGTGTCCAGATCCATGAATCATCAGAACCACCTGGGGGTTGGGCGCCTTCCAAAACTACAGTCCCGGGCTCCACCCTGGAGACCCCGAGTCCACAGAGCTGGGGAAGGCCTGGCAAACTGCGTATTTTTTTAAACCTCCCGGTGATTCCGAGAGGCAGCAAACTCAGGAATCATTGATCTAGAGCAGGGATCACCAAACTTCTTCTGTCAAAAGCCAGACTGTGAATATTTTAGGTCTCCCAGGCCAATGGGTCTCTGTCTTAACTACTCAGTCTGCAGGGTGGTCCCACGAAAGCAGCCACAGGGCTTCCCTGGACCTTGACTGGTCAGTTATTTTGTAGAATGTCCTTCAACTTTGGTTTGTTCAATGTCTCATAGTTGGAGTGAGATTATGCATTTTTTGGCAAGAATTCCATTAAAATGATCTTGTGTCATCATGTCAAAGGGTTCATGATGCCAATATGTCCTAATACTGGTGATGTTAACCTTGATCACTAGGCTAACACTGTATCTACCAGGTTTCTCCACTATGAATGAAGTTGCATAAGATATACTCTTGGGTGCCTGGCTTTTTTTTCTCAATACAATAACAAGTTTTTGAGATTCAAGCATATTGTTGCAGGTATTATTTGTTCCTTTTCATTGCTGTAGAGTGTTTCATTGTATAAATATACCACCACTTCTCTCTACCTCTAGGAGAGATGGGAAGCATCAGCATCTCCCTCTCCATTGCCTGCAGCACTTTTGGGGTTGGTGCACTGAGTACAGTTGTACAGTGCACGACCTGTGCAACTGGACGTGGCAAACTGTGATCCAAGGACTACGTGAATTACAATCCAGGGCCTCTGATTTCTTTACCCCAGGGGATTCTACTGCATAATATTATTTGGAAACTCAAGGTGAAGCTCATGCTCTGGCATAGCAGTATGGTATAGTGGTTATACTCATGAGCTTTGAAATCTGACTCCTGGTTCAAACCTTGTTCTTGACACTCATGAGCTAGGTAAACTTGAACAAGTTACTTTTCACTGTGACTGTTCCGTCAGTCAAAGATGTGATGTTGGTAGTACCTGTCCTATAAGCCTATTCCAAAGATTGAATGACATTTTAAAAATAGATCTTTATTGAAGTATAATTGCTTCACAATAGTGTGTTAGTTTCTGTTGTACAACAAAGTGAATCAGTCATATGCATACATATATCCCCATATTCTCTCCCTCTTGAGCCTCCCCCCCACCCTCCCTATCCCATGTATCTAGGTCATCGCAAAGCACCGAGCTGATCTCCCTGTGCTATGCTGCTGCTTCCCACTAGCTAACTGTTTTACATTCGGTAGCGTATATATGTCGATGCTACTCTCACTTCGCCCCAGCTTCCCCCTCCCCCTCTGTGTCCTCAGGTCCATTATCTATGTCTACGTCTTTATTCCTGCCCTGTCACTAGGTTCATCAGTACCTTTTTTTTTAGATTCCATATATATGTGTTAGCATATGGTATTTGTTTTTCTCTTTCTGACTTACTTTACTCTGTATGACAGACTCTAGGTCCATCCACCTCACTACAAATGACTCGATTTTGTTTCTTTTTATGGCTGAGTAATATTCCATTGTATATATGTGCCACATCTTCTTTATCCATTCATCTGTCAATGGACATTTAGGTTGCTTCCATAACCTGGCTATTGTAAATAGTGCTGTAATGAACATTGTGGTACATGTCTCTTTTTGAATTATGGTTTTCTCAGGGTATATGCCCAGTAGTGGGATTGTTGGGTCATAGGGTAGTTCTATTTTTAGTTTTTTAAGGAACCTCCATACTGTTCTCCATAGTAGTTGTATCAATTTACATTCCCACCAACAGTGCAGAAGGGTTCCTTTTTTACCAGCATTTATTGTTTCTGGATTTTTTTGATAATGGCCATTCTGAACAGTATGAGGTGATACCTCATTGTAGTTTTGATTTGCATTTCTCTAATAATTAGTGATGTTGAGCATCTTTTCATGTGCTTCTTGGGCATCTGTACGTCTTCTTTGGTGAAATGTCTAGTCACCCAAGTCCAGGACACAGAGAGTCCCATACAGGATGAACCCTAAGAGAAACACACCAAGACACATACTAATCAAACTAACAAAAATTAATTCAAAGCAAAAATATTAAAAGCAGCAAGGGAAAAACAAGAAATAACATACAAAGGAATCCCCATAAGGTTATCAGCTGATTTTTCAGCAGAAACTCTGCAGGCCAGAAGGGAGTGGAAGGATATACTTAAAGTGATGAAAGAGAAAAACCTACAACCAAGAGTACTCTACTCGGCAAGGATCTCATTCAAATTCGAGGGAGAAATCAAAAGCTTTTCAGACAAGCAAAAGCTAAGAGAATTCAGCACCACCAAACCAGCTTTACAACAACTGCTAAAGAAACTTCTGTAGGCGGGAAACACAAGGGAAGAAAAAGACTCACAAAGACAAACCCAAAACAATTAAGAAAATGGTAATAGGGACATACATATCGATAATACCCTTGAATGTAAATGGATTAAATACCCCAACCAAAAGACATAGACTGGCTGAATGGATACAAAAACAAGACCTGTCTATAAGAGACCAACTTCAGACCTAGGGACACATACAGACTGAAAGTGAAGGGATGGAAAAAGATATTCCATGCAAGTGGAAATCAAAAGAAAGCTGGAGTAGCAATAGTTGTATCAGATGAATGATATTTAATTAGAAGAAAGCCTTTAGCATGGTGTCTGGCATATAATAAACACCCAACAAATATTGTTATTGTTAATAACATCATTGTTGTTTTTATTATTTATGAATTAGTAATAATATATAAGACTTCTCACTTGCTTTGCAACCTCCATGGCCTAGCCAAGTTGACACAATTAACCATCACAGTGGGCTACAGTTTGTGGCTTCCATTCACATAGAGGGTCTCAAAACTCCAAATCCCTGCAGCAGCCAGTGCAGTGACTAAATGAGGGAAGTAGTCAGGTGGGGCTTCCTCCTGACCTTGGGGAGGAGTGGGGACTGTTGCTAACTAGGGAGCCCATGCTTTGCCCCAATCCACTCTCACGTGGGAACATGCAGCACCCGGAGTGCCAGACACACCAAGTTTTTTCAAGAAATATTGAAATACGGATTTCTATGTGAATTCGTCTATTTCTTTAATGATGGCAACTGACTAATTTTTTTAAATATGCGCAGGCCAAACAAATCCAAGTGTAGAAGTACCCTTAGGCAGCTCATTTGCAATCAGACTCACAGGATCTTGCTGGATCTGTCAGATTCCTTGTTTTACTGATTCATGGAAATTTTGGTAAATAAATAGTAGCTTTGTAGAGGGGGTAGTAAGTTCTTTCAAAACAGGATTTCTCTGAAAACCCAGAGCATTTTAGTGATCACGTTTTAGTGTGGGTCAGAATCACCTGGAGGGCTTGTTAAAACACAGGTGTTGCGTCCCACCTCTCATCTCTGCTCCACTGGATCCAAGGTGAAGGCTAAGAATTCGCATTTCTAACAAGTCCTGCTGGCCCAGGGGCCAGACTCTGAGAACCACTGGTCTAGAGGGAAAGGAGAACATGGGTGGATGTCATGGCAACATGACAAGGTAGAGCCTGCAGTGGGGGCAGCTGGGTGGTCGTCCTCTTCGAGGTCACTAGGTCATGGCGGTTCTGGGCTGTTACTTTGGGTTCGCCCGGTTTCTCAGTCCTGCCCGCCTCCCCCTCTGGGGTCCTGTTCCTCAGAGCTCCGTAAGGAAAGGTGAATGGAGGAAGATGAGGTGAAGGCACCTCCTACAACATTCTCCCCCCCTCCCCGTGAATGATGCCCGGAGGCCCAGGGGCCTGAGAATGAGCCTTCCTGGTCCATCTCTGATGGTTGCACAACAATGAGTGTACTTAATGCCACTTAAAAACGGAAAAATAACCAGGAAAACGATAAACTTTATGTTACGTATATTTTACTACAATAACAAATATACACGTGTGTGTGTGTACTTTTCTGACAATTTGCTATAGCAGCCCAGGGAAACTAACACACCTTCCATGAACGTTGGCCGA
Organism: Balaenoptera acutorostrata; assembly: GCF_949987535.1. Lineage (NCBI taxonomy): Eukaryota > Metazoa > Chordata > Mammalia > Artiodactyla > Balaenopteridae > Balaenoptera > Balaenoptera acutorostrata. The sequence goes on from NC_080078.1 coordinate 40,736,615, forward strand.
AAAATAAAGGGAGAAGGGGAAGATGCTTTAGAAGGTGATGAGTAGTAGAGAAAAAGCTCTGACCTATGTCTGTGCGTCTCACACCTAAGCCAGCCTCCCCAGCTACGGCGAGGTGGTGTCTCCTGTACTAGAAACCCTCATCCCAGCCTCCTCCAAGTCACTTGACCCCGTGGCTCTTGGAGAGCTGGCTGGGAGACAACTCCGGGCCCCCAGGAGGCCAGGGCTGGAATTCCCAGGCCGCATTCTCTGGGTGGGCTCCACAGCTCCCACAGGAAAAGGAGCGACAACCCCCTCAGAGTCCCTGCACATCGCAAGAGGGTGAGGGTCCGGCTCTGTTAGCCCACCGACCCGAACGGAAGCCGAGTGCCGTCTGCCAGGGACACCACAGCCACTGTCCCCCCGCCCCGCAGGGAACAGGGCCTGCCTCCTGGTCGCTCCTCCCTGGACGCCTGGCCCTGCCTTTGCTGGTTTGGGTCCAGTGGAGGCCTCTCTCCGTGGCTGAGAAACGGGAGGAAGGAGATTCACTCCAGCTGTTCTTAGATGCCGCCAACAGCCGTCTCCCCGCCGTCTGGTCCAGTCTCTGCCCCCTTCCCCCTCGGGGGCATGAATTGGGGTCTCTGCAGCTCAGCCAGGTGGGCTAGGTCTACCCGCACTCATTCAGGCCCGGGCACCTGAGTTAGGAGGGGCCGCAGACACCGCGTCACAGTGACCAGAAAATCAAGAAGAATGAGCTCGGAGCCTCTCAAGAACGCCCCCCCTCCACTCTGCGAGGAAGAGGCCGCATCAGCGGGGCCAGAGGCTCCGCCCATGAGGTCCCTGGCGGAGCCGGTGCCCTGGCAGCCCCGCTCCACACGCTTTACCTCATGCGCTCAGAATGTCCTACCGAGAGAGGAGAACACGATCTGGAGTCCACCTCTGGCCACAGAGAGGGCAAGCGTCACTGCCACGTAGCTCCCCAGAAGGCTGGAAGAAGCTGGGGCTCCAAATGCCTACCGCCTCTCCCCAAGGCTGACTTCGGAAAGACTCTCCCACGTCCCGAGCGCCTGTCTCCCTTTGATTCTTTCTTTAAATCATAACCAAGTATTTCTTGAATTTTTCCTTTGGCCAAGAAACACAGGCCTCCTGACCAGCAAGCACCCCAGCCCCATCCACCCCTCTGGCCTGGGCCCCAGCCGTCCGGGCCCCTTGTTAGCTGGCAACGGGGCAAACAGACCCCCTACATGTGGAATTGAAGCTGTAGCTGGCCCAGTGGGGGAGGGATGCCCAGGCTGGAGGAGGCGCCAGAGCTGCGTCCACAAACAGGGCTGGCTGTCCACTAGTCTCGGCCTCATCATTAGCTCTGGTTAAGCGGTCAGGGCGGGGCCCTGAAGGCACTTCCTTTCCCTCCTAGAAGTTCCCACCACCTGCTCCTCCAGCAACTGGATTCCCTAAATCCAGCATCCTCGCAGTTTGCCTGGCTCGGCACCACCTGCATTTAGTCCAAGCTGGGAATGAGTTTGAGATGGTCCCATGTTATTAGCCGCGCTCCTGAAAGCATGACCATTTTGCTTCTCTCTTAGCATGTCCATCCCCACCTGTACTCTTCTCTGGGCGATAAGCTCAGAGGAATGTCGTGTGGTTGTCCTGCTTCAGTCAGCCCTGGGCCCTGGCCCTGGCTCGGCCACTGTCAGCTGTGCCTGCTGGTCTGTTCCTTGCACTCACAGGCCTGAGTCACGGGGGCCAAATGGAGGCCCACGTACCATGTGTCTGAATATCTAAATGTTACAACTCAAGCTAAGGAGCCGTTCAGTAAAATAGGCTCCATGTCCCTACATTGACTGTATTCTTTCTAAAGGGCTAGGAGGCCAGGTTTGAATTCAGCATTCTAGGGCTCCATGGAGATCCACTGCAGGACATGGCCGGGTGGGGAGAGCAGACCCAGGCCAAGGCCTGGTCCCTGGCCTGCCCCCAACCTCTCTGTCTTGTCCTGCAAAGGCCTCCTACACATGCACACAACCTCCCAGCCCCGAGTCCAAGTTCCACCAACCCTTCCACAAAGAGCTGCCCCTCGGCCACCACTGCACCTGCTCCAGTCCTGGGTTGCCTTTGGGGATGTGGTTAGGGTCAGGGAGCAGACCCGCGTGGGCCCTGGGAAGAGGCCTCGTGCCACTGGGGCAAGAGATCCAGGGTCCCAGATACACGGGGCTTGGTCCTGGAGGCCTCAGGCTCTGGGTAGGCATGTCCCCCAGCCCCTAGCCTCCTTACCCCCTGGGGGGGGCAGAGCAGGGAAGGGCCAGAGCAGAGCCCACTAAAGTACAGGGTCCAAGGCAGTGTCCCCCTCCTTTGCTGAGGTCTAGGTCACTACTGATGTGACCTTGGGATATTTTCTCAACTTCTCTATGCCTCAGCTCCCTCCTCTTTAAAAAGGAGATGATAATAAGGCTCGCTCCACGGAGGTGGTGTGAAGGATGACCAGGATAAAGCAAGTAAAACACCCAGCACAGTGTCTAAAATGTAGTAAGTGAGTAAATACTGCTGCATAACAAAAGACTCCAAAGCTTAGTGACCCCAAGCAACGCACCATTCCATGATCTCTGATGATTTCGTGGGTGAAGAATTCGGGCAGGGCTAGGCTGGGTGATTCTTCTGCTCCTCGTGGCATCTATGATGGTTACTCAGTGACCAGCTGGTGGGTTGCTGGTTTGCAGGAGCTTCACTCATGTTTTGGTGCTTTGGGGGGGACAGCTGGAAGGCTGGTCTCCGCTGGGACTGTTGATCAGCATGCTCACCTGTGGCCCCTTTAGCATGATGAGCTCAGGGTGGTCAAACTTCTCTCATGGCGGGTCAGGGCTCCCAGACAGGAGATGGAAGCTCCCAGACACATAAGCCCTGGGCCCGGAAACTAGGACAACAGCACTGCTACCATTTTCTGCTGGTCGAGTGGCCACAGAGCCTCACCTAATTCAGCGAGAAGGGACAGAGGCTCCGCGTTTCAATGGGAAGGACAGCAAAGGATTTATAGCCATCTTTATCACAGATGGAAAAATTATAACTATTATAATTTTTCAAACAAGGGAGGTAAAATAGGAGGCCAGAAGGTGGTGGGGCCATTTGGTCTATGACATCTTGAAGTATAACAAGATGATTTTTGGAGCCTTAATGTTTAGTACTGTTCTGAAGGCTCTCTCCCTCTCCTGACCCCTCTCCCTTACCCACCCCATGTCCCATTCAGTAGATCCTTGCCTTGCGTGAGTTGATCCACTTGGCCAAACTGAAGTTCCTACCGAGGGTGACGCGTGTCATGAGGTGCTGATGGGAGGGTAGATGGACGTGCAGAGAGGCTCCACCTTCTCTTGTGAGGCTCATAGGCTAATGAAGGGAATAAGGAAGATGTACATCCAGTGGGGTGCTGCTAAGCCAGCTCTCGGGGAGGGGGCAGATTTGTAGTGTTTGTTGATTTCCCTGGCATGAATCCTTCCCCAGTGGTGGATTTCAAACAGCCAACGTGACTTTACTGACCCTAAGCTGGTGCGCATTGGCTCCGGTCCCCACTGATGGTTTCCAAAGGGTAAAAACAAGGCGGGTGTGGTCAATGCCGAGAACAAGCTGCAGGGGATACCGTGTCCGGTTGGGGTGGGATGAGGTGTGGTACCTCCTGAAGGCGATGGCGTTTGGGGTGAGTTTGGGGGGTGGGAAGAGATGTGTGAAGACCTCCCAGGCAGGAGGGGCAGTTCGGGGAAAGACCCAGGGCTGGGAAAGCCCAGGGCGCATGGGAGACCCATCCCAGCCAGAGACACATGGAGAAGAATGGTTGAAGATCTGATTGGAAAAGGCAAGGCAGCCGGACTTGAAAGCAGAGCTGAGGAGTTCATCCACTCGGCAACGGGGAGCCGTGAGGGCTTCTGCGCAGGGGCTGACCTGATCCAGACGGGGAAGCAGGAGCAGGTGGAGGCAGCCCGGGTGCAGGGGGAGCCCGGCCGGGAGGAGGAGGGAAAGGAGCAGCCCCAGCTGCACAGCCAGCTCGGCTTTCACGCAGAGACAGATGGCCAAGGGCCGTGGTACCCTAGACTCCGAGGCCACAGCTGGGGATTTGCAGTGACTTGTTAGTTTGCTCTGAGGAGTTATTCTCCCAGAGAAATGAGAAAAGTTAATGGCCAGTTCCTGAAAACAGTTCCATCTTCCAGACAAAGAATGAGGGGCTCTCCAGTGGCAGCTGTAGGGGAGAATTTGGGGGCGGGGCTTCTCCAAGGCCTCCCTGCACGAGGCCCAGCATCCTTCATGGACCCTCCAAGGCCTCAAGCCACTCTTGGTCACCTGTCCGCAGTGACAAAGGGAAGGCAGGACAGGGAAAGCCAAGAGTGCGTTTTGCGCATGAGACGCCTGGGCCCTGGTCAGGCTGGTGGGCCACCCCTCAGCCCTGTCGTGCTCCATCCAGCCTGGTGTCATCCTAAATGAGGGTGGACATGAAGAGCCACCAAAGCCCCATGTGTCCCTTACACTATGATGCATTGTCCCCTTTAATCGTCATACACATCCCACCTGAGAGTCGGTATTTATAGCCCCACTTAACAGGTGGAGAAGCTGAGGCCCAAAGAGGTGAGAGACTCTGGCAGGCAGGATGCAGGAGGCCAAAGGCCCCTCCCTGCCCAGGGCTTGGCCTTGGGGTGTCCAGCCTGTCTGGGGACAGAAAACTCGCACCCGTGAAATAATCAGAAGGAATAGAGAAGGCTTTCTGTAGTCATCTTCAACTCAGCAACCCTGACGATGCTGGGTCTGAAGAAGCCCTTGGAAACCCCTCAGGACAACACGTTTTACCCACGTTTACTGCGTAGAAACAGCCCTTACGGTGAGGAACCACCTCCATTCGTGTGCAACCAGAGTACAACCCGGCCTCCTTGGGGCCAGGCGAACGGGGTTGAATTCACATGAAACACGGTCCTCCCCCAAAGCCTTGAAAGTGTTTTTGTAAAGTATCTGGAAGAGGCAAACACAGGAGGAGAAGAAGGGGTGGGGGGGGCGGGGGAGAGAGGGAATATTCCAAACCCGCAGCGCACCACTCCTTCTCCGCAGAGTCCCACAGCATAGGCGAGCTCTCTCCTCTCCCCTGCAGGCTCTGCAGCCCTCTTTGCCTGCTTCGCCCCCTCCTCCCCGCTCGCTCTCTCCTACCTCCCTTCTCCGGAAGACTTCCCCTCTGACAGTAGCTCTAAGTGCTCTCTTAGGAAAATCAGTTTAACCTCTCGGGCCTCCAGCGTCTTCTGGATGCCTCCCCAGCCATTACCCAGTGAACACAACCAAGGCTGGGTGAGGAAGGCCAGCCAAGTCCGAGGGGAAAACGTGTTTGTCACTGTCACTCATTTCATCGCCTGTGATGGGGAAGATTCTGAGCTGCGGCTAAAGGCACCGATGTCACCTCAGCTCAGTCACTCAGTAAGTGTGTGACCTCCATGAATTCTTTAACCCTTGGACCTTGACTTAGAATAGAAACTGGGAATGGGCGCTCCTCCCTGTGGGATGAGAGATGCCGTGAACTTTGAACCTGCTACGTCCGGGGCTGAGGAATGAGAGGCAGGATCAGCTTCCTGGCAAAAGGCACAACCAAATCTCATCCCCAAGGAAACAGACCCAAGCAGAAGGACGCTCCCCAGAACAATCGGTCTGTGGTCCTCAAAAGCGTCATAAAGGACATAGGGCTCTAGAGAGACATACAGGCTGAAGGCAGTGTGATCTGGGATTGGAGCCTAGCTCAGGGATGGGGGGGTTTCTATAAAGGACATTCTAGGCACAGCTGGGGGGACGCGTCCGTGGATCACGCAGTAGGTCATAGCTCTGAGTTCATGCCATAGCTCGTGAATTTGATAAACTGTACTGAGCATGTGTAGGAAGATGCCCTTGTGCTTGGGAGATACATACTGAAGTATTTATGAGTAAAGCAGCAGGACTCTCCAACTTTTTCAAATGTTTCAGAAATTAATAACAGCGGGACTTCCCTGCTGGCACAGTGGTTAAGAATCTGCCTGCCGGGCTTCCCTGGTGGCGCAGTGGTTAAGAATCTGCCTGCCAATGCAGGGGACACGGGTTCGAGCCCTGGTCTGGGAAGATCCCACATGCTGCAGAGCGGCTAGGCCCATGAGCCACAACTACTGAGCCTGCGCGTCTGGAGCCTGTGCTCCACAATGGGAGAGGCCCGCGCACCGCAATGAAGAGTGGCCAACGCTCACCGGAACTGGAGAAAGCCCTTGCACAGAAACGAAGACCCAACACACCCAAAAATAAATAAATAAATAAATAAATTTTTAAAAAAGGAATCTGCCTGCCAATGCAGGGGACATGGGTTCGATCCCTGGTCCGGGAAGATCCCACGTGCCACGGAGCAACTAAGCCCGTGAGCCACAACTACTGAGCCTGCGCTCTAGACCCACGTGCCACAACTACTGAAGCCCACATGCCTAGAGCCCGTGCTCCGCAACAAGAGAAGCCACCGCAGTGAGAAGCCGACGCACCGCAACGAAGAGTAGACGCCGCTCGCCGCCACTAGAAAAAGCCCACGTGCAGCAACGAAGACCCAACACAGCCAATAAATAAATAAATAAATAATAAAATTTTTAAAAATAAATAAATAAAAAACAAAAAAGAAAAGAAATTAATAACAGCATGAGTGTTATACGTGTATGTGAATGTGATACATATATACTATATATATGTTTTTTATATATATGGAGAGAGGACAGTGCAAAATGTTAACAATTAGGAAATCTGATGACTTTTTGGCCCTGTTTTTATAAGTTTTCTGTGGAAGTATTTCAAAACAAAGAGTTAAGAAGAAAAACAATAGTGGTACACAGGAGCTCTGTGGTTATGAATTTTAAAATATCAAAGAAGCTTGTTACTCAACTCTCTCATTCAACAAGCATTTACTGAGCACCTACTATATGCCAGACAGGGCTAGCAACGGGTACGCAAGGAACAAAAGCCCCAGTCTAGAAGGCCAGACCAGGGTCAGGTGTGCAGTGGGCTCCACCCTGCGCTCCCCCATCCCCCTTGGACAACAGGCTCTCGTTGTCCCACGGAGGGCTGGTACCCATTGCTGGCAGGCCCTTCCCGGGAATTGCCCTCACCCGAAGGCATCCACTTGGCCTAAGGTTGCACCCCCTCCCGGCATCTAATGGCTGGTCACTTGGGGGTGTGGGTAAAGGCCTGGCCCCTTGCCTGGGTTTGGGATAACAATAAAGGCCTCCCCGATTCAGATCTCCCACAGGGTCAGCTCAGACCCCCGTGGAGACAGCATCGCAGTTCAACTTCTCCCTTTGCCAAGAGCACACGACCACAGACTCAGGGTTTGCGTCCAAGGAAACTGATCAACGACAGAGTCCCAACAGGAAACAAATGCTACCGTCAGATTAGGAAAATTCAAGGTGGGTTCCAAAGGGACAATGTACAGGAGTGTGGGTGGGGTGGGGTGGGACCACAGGGACAAGGCAGTGACCAGGGGCTGGGAGCACCCAGACTGCTGTCACCCCTATGCAGGACGCCCCAGGAGAGAGTGGGCATGTGGAGCAGCGTCCTTCGGCGAGACACAGCCAGCCCAAGATGGCCCTGCTGAGAGGCAGCTGTGACCTCCTTGCTCTCCCCGCCCCTCTGACTCCTGCCCGGGCTCCCACTGGCTGAACCCAGACAGACGTCAAGTGCGTGAGAACTACTGATGCTCTGTGTCAGCCCCTAGGGCACAGGGGAGGGGGTGGGGAGGGGGGAAGGTGGGGGGGTTGGGGCGGAAGGTGAGGGTGTGTCTGGGGGCAGATGGGAGACAACCAGTGTAGGGCCCAATACTCCACCTTTGGATCTTATCCCTTCAAGAATTTGATGGAAGTTCTGAACTCTCCCCGGGGAAATGGAACGAACTCACACACCATTCTGCACCTAATGTTGAGGAATTCATGGATGCTCCTCCAGGAAGTCACTGCACCCTCAGTTAAACAATGCGGTGCTATGGAGTGGTCCAAGTGGAGCCCAAATAGGAGCTACAGAAGGGAGGAGAAGAGCAGAAGAACGGGAGGGGGTGCCAATATCCTTATCCTACGAAGTTGGGAATCGAGAGCTACATCGGCAACTGGTGTTGGAATAGGAGGTGCTCCTATAGAAACCAAAAATAGTCATCGAAAGTTGATACATTGGGAGTGGGGAGCTGAATCCCCATCTTAACTATCTTGGGGTGAATAGCTATTGTCTAACGATGGTAATTGAGGAAGGGAGGTATAAGTTTGTGATTTGGAGTCTGGAGGAAAAACATAAACTGGAACTTCCAAAAGATGCTGTCTCTGGGGGCTGGGACAGGTGGGCAAGTGTGGCAGAGGAGATGCAGCTGCTTTCGTTTTAAGCTTTTTCTGACATATCTGAGTTGTTGCCACATAATACATTGCTTTGATAAATATAAATATATTTTTTAAAACCTTGCCTTTTTTTGGGGGGGGGCGACTTCCTTGGTGGTCCAGTGGTTAAGACTCCATGCTCCCACTGCAGGGAGCATGGGTTTGATCCCCGGTCGGGGAACTAAGATCCCACATGCCGTGCAGTGCAGCCAAATAAGTAAATAATAAAAATAAATAAAATATAAAAACCTTGCTTTTTCTCTGCCCTTATCTCTATCCCTCCAAGGCCCCAGAGCCAGTCAAACCCTGTATCCCTCCAGAGGCTGGCTCACTCCCACCTGCAGAGCAGAAACGGCCCTGCTTCCACCACCCAATTCTGTGTCACAACAAAACCAAAATGTGGTGACTCAAAACAATAAAAATGTATTATTTCTCATGATTCTGTGGATTGACCAGGTGGTTCTGGCTGGGAGCTCAGGGGAGCTCTTGACCAGAAGCCTCTGTTCCTCTGTGTGTATGCAGTGTGTGGTGTGTGTATGGTGTATGGTATGTGTGCGTGTGGTGTATGTTTGTGTGGTGTGTATGTGTGTGTGGTGTGTGTGTGTGTGTGTGTGCGTGTGTCTCCAATCAGCTGCATGAGCTTCCTCACAGAATGGTGATTAGGTTCCAAGAAGGAACAATTCAGGAAGCAAAGGCAGAAGCTACAGGTCTCTGCAGCCTTGGTACTTGCATATCATCACTCACACTGTGTTCTATTTACCCAAAGAAGTCAAAGCCCAGCCCAAACTTAAGAGCAGGGAATTAGATCTCATCTCTGAGTGTGAGGAAGTGGCCAAGAATCGTGGTCATCCCAATGGGCGGAGACAAAAAAGCTTCACGGCAAAGGCTGAAGACCCTCACGTGACCGCTACCCCTCGCCCCAGCAGTGCTCCCACCGGCCACACCTTGGCGGACTGTCTGCTGGCGACTTCCCACCTGCGCTTGTGCTTCTGCACGGTCCCAGCCCTTTCGGGCCTGTCCTTTCAGTCACCTGAGTGCAGTGCCACCCGTGGTCCCAGACTGATGTGATCCCCTTGGTTCTTGATTTTTTACTGGTATCCTGGCCTTCAGATTTTAAAGCCCCAGATGACACAAACTAAGTCTTCTAGAAAACGCTCTGTACATTTTAGTGGAAGTCACTTTGCCCTCCCCTTGGAGGGTTGTAGTTAATAAATGCAATCGGTGTTTAAATTATGTATCTATGAATATATACATTACACAGCCATATCTGCAAGGCTGCCACCTTGCATAACTCCTGGGAGGCGCCATTCGCACTATAGGCTGTGTATCTGGTACCCCTGGAGTTACGCAGTGCACAGCTCACACAACTGAACATGGACTCCCTGGATATGGATGCTTGGTAAATGTTTCATTTGACCTCTCCAGTGTATACTCCTTTCAGGGCAGTGGCTCTCAGCTTGGCTGTACATTATAACCACCTGGGCAGGCCACAGCCCCAAATAACTACATCTGAATCACTTTGGGGTGGGACCCGGCATCAGTATTTTTAAAGCTCCCTAAGAGATTCCAATGTGCAATCAAGGGTTAGAACCAGTATTCTCAGGGAGTGTGTACAGAATCTTTGAAAAGGCTTGTGGGTTTTATTGTAAAACTATAAAATAGCTGGCATTATTGTAGGAAAAAATTGAAAGTCACAGAAAAACCTAAAAAAGCAAAACAAAAAAAACCACCTCCATGCACTATTACCCCGTTGGGATTTTCTTTTCTCTATGAACCTATTTCCCCAAGGAGTCGTGCATCCGAGGTTTGCCTGCTCCTTATCAAATGAGAAGTGGGCGGGGAGAGTTGGGGTGCTGGTCGTAAACTTCACCTTCCCTCTGGCCTCAGGCTGAACGTGTGAACCCTTTTTATCTGCAGAGGTAGCTCAGCTCCTCCTTTAACCTTTCCTAGGGACACTTGGGGTCAAAGGTCACATCCTATGCCTCCTGTGGCCTCAGTGGGCTCCAGGCGTTCGTTGGAGGGAGACTTTCATTGCCTGGCTGGGCCTCGCCTTGCCCCTCTGTGAGAGGCCGGCACACGCTGTCTGCCATGGCTCCCAGCCGTGCGGAGCTGGGACCCCGCGTGACACCCCCTGAGCCTTCGTATCGGTCTAATAATCCTCCAGAACACTCAGCCGAGCCCAAGCCCCCGGCCTCTCTTGACCCCAGGACTCCAGGTCTTCCTCCCTGTTTGGTGGGGTCCCTGGTTCCTGATCCAATGCCAGGTCCAAGGCCAATGCCAAGCCTCAGGCCCCGTGGAGCAGGAGCCAGTGACCTGCAGGCCCACCTCCACTGGTCCCATTGCCGACCACTGCCCACCACTGGGACACGTGGCTTCTTTATCATGGCCCTGGGTAGGGCCTGTTGCTGCTGAAGCATCACAGAGAAACTTCTCAAGCACCCGGCCCTGGGGGTCCCTCCACTTGGCCCCCAGCCCTGGCTCGGATGCCTCCTGCCGTGACATGAAGACTCACAGCACAGCCACTCCACACGAACGTTCCCTGAAAGCCTGTTACAGCAGGTGCAGCTCCTGGTGCCCGGAGTTACAGCTGGTTCCTCCCTCCTGGAGCAAAGACAGAACAGGGTGTCCCGAGGGGCCCTTACTGGGACGTAACCCTGCCCGGGACTGGGGATGGCTGCCCGGAGGAAGGGCTGGTGGACGGGCCATGCAGGGTGACAAGAAGCGGGTAGATGAAGAGGACCAGCAGTGTCCCCGAGGGGGAACAGCACGTCCCAGGGCCTGTGGCAGGCAGGGCAGTCTCCTTGTGTGACCGACTCGGCTAGAAATTGGTAAGAGGCCAGACCAGAAGTTCAGGCAGGCTTTACTGGGACTCGTGCTGCACCACGAGGGGGAGAAACAAGTAACAGGTGCCCTTGCTCGTCCCCGAGGAGGGTGGGTTGGTTCCTTAAATGCGGTGAGGGTGTGCGCGGCTTGGTGGGTCAGGCCGGAGGGGTGGCTTAGGTAGTCTGTCCCCCCCCCCCCCGCTTTGTGGTACCGTGTGCAGGTGGCATACCCAGGACCCTGCCTTTGCTCCCGGCACCTCAGAAGTGGCAGCTGCTTTATGGTCTTTTTGTATCTTATTGTTCATAATTGCCCAGACTGCACATGTGCGGTCCCTTACAGTTTCTTATATAGTTTAAGAAACTTATAGTCCCTTATAGTTTTGTCCCTTATAGGTTCTTTGTATCTGTTACTGGAGGAGACGTTTGTCCAGATGCAAGCACTCAGGTAGAGGGTCCCAGGTCCCAGCCTGTCTCACTTGGAAGGGAGGCCATTGTGACGGGGCCCCTCCAGGCCAGAGAGTGGAGCGAGGTGAGCAGAGAGGGGCAGGGCCAGGGCACCAGCTCCTGTGGGCCATGTAAGCATCTTAGATGGCCTTCCGAGGTTTCTAGGCAAGTGAGTAACAGACAGACAGACAGACACCCACTGAACTGCCCAGGTAGAGATGTGGGAGCCATCATCAGACATTGCCCTGTGTTATCTCTGAGGAGACACAGAAATCTGGAACGTGGTTTGCCTACAGGAAGGGACAGGGGAAGGAGGGAGATTGTTGAGTATGGATTCTTCTATATCTTCTGAATTTTATTTCATGTGAGCACATCAGCTATTCCAAAGTAAAATAAAAATTAAGATCGACCCTGCCAAAATAAAGAATCGTAGCCTGAATCTCTTCATAAGGAGCAATCCGTCAAATCCAAATCGGGGAGGATTCTGCCAAACGAACAACCTGAACACTTTAAAATATCAGTGTCTCGAAAGACAAGGCAGGTGGGAGAAGGTTCCAGATGAGAGGAGGTTGAGGAGACCCAACAGCGGGGGGTGGCAATGGGCCTTGGTTGGGTCCTAGATCAAAAGGGAGAGGCCAGGATTAGGATAACTGGCAAAATCTGCATATAAGCCATAGAGAGAGACCGGATGTGTATCCATGTAAAATTCACTGGGTGTGATAATGGTTTTGTGCTTATGAAGGAGCATGTTCACCATCTTAGAATAGATATGCAGACATATCTGAGCAAAATGTCAGGACAGCTGTAACTTAGTCTCAAATAGTCCAGCAGAAAGAAAGGAAGGAAGGAGGGAGGCGCAGAGGGAAAGAGGGAAGGAAGGAAGGAAGGGAGGGAGGGAGGGAGGGAGGGAGGAAGGAAATATTACTGATTTTGGGGGGCTCCAATGTCTATGTTTCTATAGAGAGATAAAGCAAATGTGGCAAAATGTTGATTGCTGGTGAATTTAACAGTTATTATTCTTGCAGTTTTCTGTGGTTTAAAATTTTTCAAATGAAAAGTCAGGGGAAAATTAACATAAAATAAAAATACTTTTTAAACGATTGCCTATGAAAGGAAAAAAAAATGAGTGTTGGCAGATTTCAGAATAAATGTTGGAACTTTTCATATTTTAGTCAAAAATGAATCCCCCCCCGGACTGTGGTGGCCACCTGACCTATCCCCTCTGCGAGTAACATAACCAGTTAAAATGCTCCTGCTTGCATGTGCCCTTTTAAAAACACTCTGACTCCACAAAACAGGTGAAACACCTCACGGTGAAGGGGCTGAGGAAGCTACACGTTCAGAAACTTCCCAGTTCTTTTCAAGCATGTAGACATTTCCAACAGTGTAATGACCTGACCTTTTTCACAGGCCAAGCCCAAGTCCTTTTTCTTTGAATAAGCTCAGATTTAGAAAAAGAAAATTACCCAGGTGGCCTTTAAAGAGTGAGTGTGATCATGGGGGCTCCCAGCTCTGTGGCTGCAGGAGGGGGCAGGGGGATGGCTGGCGACTTGGGTCCATTGGACCCAGTGACGCCCCTCCCTCCACCTGCAGGTGCTGGTCGGTTCACCACGAATCCAGAGTGTGGACTGGCCACCACGCTGCGTTTACGGTAAAACTGGAGATAGAAATAAAACTCATTACTGTCCACGATTGCCCAGCAGTGAGTTGGCCCTGGTGGGCATCCGAAGAGAGCGTTTTGATGGTGCGGTGGGCCCCCAGGGAGTCCTGGCTGGCTGGGCAGCACCTGTGGTGGGGAATCCTGAGCTCTAACGCGGTGTGGAGAACTGGGGGTGCTGGGGACAGGTCTTGAGCTTGACCCCAGGCTCTCAGGGCTGTCTGGAGCACCTGTGAGGCCCGGGGTGGGCAGGTTTCTGATGACAGCACCCTAGGTATTCAGATTCAGGTTGAGATCCTGAAGTGGCTCAGTCTCTCCAAGCTGCATCACCTTCATCCCTAAACCGGGCAGGTGAGGATCCACCAAGAGGTATGCTCTGAAGATGCAGCAAGGTGAAGCGTCTCAAGCCTCAGAGCAGAGGATGAGCACAGAGCAGACGTGGACGTGGTAGCCCCCAGAGCTGGGCTCAGACGGGCTCCGCGGGACCGGGCCTGGCCAGCACCAGATGTACTGAGCAATGGAGAAGACCGCATCCCTGGGGCCCCTCCAGCCGCTGTGGCTGCGGAGGGAGGGAAGCGCAGGGGCGCGTGGAAGGAGCACGGAGCACTCGGTGACCCTGTGGGGAGGGCAGGGAAGGTGGGGCTGAGAAGCAGCCCTCCAAGGAGAGGAGAGACGAGCTGCAGGGCTTCTGCCTCCCTGAGTGGAATTTGCAAGTTTGGATCCTGAGGAGAACTACTCAGGAAAATGGGGCCCGCCTCCCCTCAGCCTCCCTGCTAAATACGTGCCAAAGAAAGCAGTTTCATAATTTATATCCATGGAGAAAAGAGGGATCCTTCACAAGATCCTGATTCATTGGGACAACTGGGCGGTCATCTAGGAAAAAGAAAGCTGGATCCCCAGCTTACTCCTCACCCCAAAATAGACACATGAAAAGATGCTCAACATCACTAATCATCAGAGAAATGCAAATCAAAACCGCAGTGAGATGTCACCTCGCACCTGTCAGAACGGCAATCATCAAAAAGACCACAAATAACAAATGCTGATGATGATGTGGAGAAAAGGGAACCCTCGTGCACTGTTGGTGTAGCCGCTTTAGAGAACATATGGAGGTTCCTCAAAAAGTCAAAACTAGAATTACCCTATGATCCAGCAATTCCACTGCTGGGTATTTACTTAAAGAAAACAAAATACTAATTTGAAATATTATTCAATTTGAAATATTTGATATATGCACCTCTATGTTCATTGCAGCACTATTTATAATAGCCAAACTAAGGAAGCAACCTAAGTGCCCATCAATATATGAATGGATGAAGAAGATATGGTTTATACACACACACACACACACACACACACACACACACAATGGAATATTACCCAGCCATTAAAAAGAATGAAATTTTGCCACTTGCAACAACATGGACAGACCTAGAGGGTATTATACTAAGTGAAATAAGTCAGACAGAGAAGGACAAATACTGTACACAGTATTTTAATTATATGTGGAATCTAATAAACAAACAAAACAGAAACAGACTCATAGATACAGAGAACAAACCAGTGGTCCCCAGAGGGGAGGGTATCAGAGGTTGAGTGAAATAGCAGAAGGGGATTAAGAGACACAAACTTCCAGTTATAAAATAATTCACAGGGATGTAATATACAGCTAAGAGAATATAGTAAATAATACTAATTTTATATGGTGACAGATGGCTAATAGAATTATTATTGTGATCATTTCATAATGTATCTGATTGTCAAATCACTATGTTGTACACCTGACACTAACATAATATTGTATAACTACACTTCAATAAATAAATAAATAAATAAATAAATAAATTCCAGATGGATCAGAAATTTAAACATTAAAACTGAAACCCTATAAGCATTAGGAAAAATGGAATAATTTTTTTTTTTAATTTATTTATTTATGGCTGTGTTGGGCCTTCGTTTCTGTTCAAGGGCTTTCTCTAGTTGTGGCAAGCGGGGGCCACTCCTCATCGCGGTGCGTGGGCCTCTCACCATCGCGGCCTCTCTTGTTGCGGAGCACAGGCTCCAGACGCGCAGGCTCAGTAATTGTGGCTCACGGGCCTAGTTGCTCCGCGGCATGTGGGATCTTCCCAGACCAGGGCTCGAACCCGTGTCCCCTGCATTGGCAGGCAGATTCTCAACCACTGCGCCACCAGGGAAGCCCTGGAATAATTTTTAAAAATAATCTCAGAGTGGGATTTTTCTTAGCATAACACAAAACCTGGAAGGCATTTTATAAAGTAATAAATTTAATTACATTAAAAAATTTTTAATTCAAATGTCCAAACAACAAAATACAAAGAGTATTTACAACATGGGGGTTGGCAAAGGTCAATTTCCTTAATATATAAAGCACTTCTAGACATCGATAAGAAAAAGACCAACAACCCAATAAAAACAGATGGCAAAGGATAGAGCAGAGCTCATAAAAATGGATACAAAGCTCTTTTAAACATATGAGAAGATGCTTAACCACACTTGTATAAAGAAGCAAGGATTATAATGACTATTACATACCAATTACTTTTAGCTCCTGGACTGGCAAATATCAAAAAATTTGACGGCATTCTGTGTTGGTGAGGATGTAGAGAAATAGATGCTCTCAAATACTGTTGATGGGAATTAAAAAATCAGTACAGTCGCTCTACAGGGCGTTTTGACAATATTTATAAAAATTTAAAATGCACATATCTTTTGGCCAAGCGATACCACTGCCAGGATTCATCCCACGACACACAGGCACTCATGCCAAGCAGTCTAGTTAAGAAGATAAAGACGCTCACTGCGGCTTAGTGAGACAGCGAGATTGGGAGCAACCCAAGTGCCTGGCAATAAAGAATTGGTTAAACAAACGTACACTCCTACAAGGGATACCAAGCAACCATTTTTTTAATGAAGAAGCACTTTCTATGCCCATATCAACCTATCTCCAAAATATACTAAATGAATTTATATACAGTCACTGCTCCTCGGTATCCACAGCAGGATTGGGTCCAGGCCCCACCCTCCACCTCCAGGGTACACCAAAATCTGCAGATGCTCAAGTCCCTTATATAAAAGGGTGTAGTATTTGCATATGACCCACCCACATCCTCCTGTATACTTTAAATCATGTCTAAATTACTTATAATGTTGGCCTCCCGTATACTTTAAATCATCTCTAGATTACTTATAATGTTGGCTCACACAGCAAATTCAAGTTTTGCTTTTTGGAACTTTCTGGAATTTTTTTTTTGGAATATTTTTAATCCATGATTGGTTGAATCCATAGACGTGGAACCTGCAGATATGGAGGGCTGACTGTGTGTGTGTGTGTATGTGTGTGTGCGTGCGTGTGCTCATGCCTTGCATATAATATATACATGTATATATTATATACATGTATATATTATATACATGTATATATTACACATTTATACATACCTTGCATAAAATATACATATATGTATGCTTGCATGGACTATCTCTGGAAGATGCACAGGTAGTGGTTTCCTCTAGAGAGGGGGAAGGGATAGAGGGATGAAAGCCACTTATGTTTCATGTGTGATTATATTAATATGCAGATGTGTTACCTATTTTGAAAAATAACATTTTTAAAGCCTTTACACTTGGGTAGATCAGCCATGTCTTCCTCTTGAATGTGTTCAATCCTTCAAGTCGGAAACCAAACTCCAGGACTTCGCTGGTGGTCCAGTGGTTAAGACCCCGTGCTCCCAGTACAGGGGGCCCAGGTTCGATCTCTGGTCAGGGAACTAGATCCTGCGTGCGGCAACTAAGAGCCCGCACATGGCAACGAAGATCCCGTGTACCACAACTAAGACCCAGAGCAGCCAAATAAAAAAATAAATATTTTTTAAAAATTGTCAGACTTAAAAAAAAAAAAAAAGGAAAGAAACCAAACTCCAAGGGGACCCCAAAAGTGATGCAGGCTTGGAAATGGGGAGCCTCAGGGAGTCTGTGCAGACCCACTGGAGGGCCCAGTGCACCACGGCAGCTCCAAGGTGGAGCCAGCCTGGAACCCATTGAATGTGCTTTTGTCAAACCGGACAGGCAGAGAGAGGTTGGGCATGTGGGAAAGGGGCGGTGGGCTGTCCTGAGCCGAGGGCCAGTAACCTCCAGGAGAAGAATTGAGAAGGAAATTGGGGCCTTCCTCATGAAAGGAGGCAGGGCCGGGACAAGACTCAAGGAGGTGGAGGTGCTGCTGAGAGGGGCCTGGCTCAGCCCAGGGTGAGGTGGGGTGCGGAGAGCCCCTTCCCAGCCGAGGACCTGGGCCCAGCAGCCTCTGAGAAACGCTGAGGCCCACCAGGCTGGAAGCAGCGCTCCACCTCCCCCACCAGCCACATTTCCGTCCAGCCGTTGGCCTGTGTCCACTGGCCTCCACACAGGCTGGGCTGAGTCAAGGAATTCCAAGGAACAGGCAGCTCCTGCACCAGGCTCACCATGCCGCCCTCCCACCAGATGTGTGGTCAAGTTGGACTCAGAGGTCTGCACTCTGTAACCTCACCCGCTTCTCTGCGCCCAGGTTTCCCCTCTATGTCTCAGCTAAGTGTTCCTTTTGGAAATTTTCAGCCCTTTTATGGCATAGTTAAGGGGAAAGGAATTTTTCCAGAACTCAGTCAAAGATGTTGGCTTAGCTGGGTTGGGAGGGGAGGGCGACTTCAGGAAGAAGAACTAGGGGTCGGCTGGGGCTGGGGTGGCGGTGAGGGGACAATGTGAGGCCCTGGGGAGTGGGACTGGGCCCCTCCGGGCCTGGGCCACCCTTCCCAGGGGCCACTGGTCCCGAGCCTCGACTGCCTACAAAGACTACAGCTTTCTAGCCTCTGGTCATCCTGTACATCTCAGCACCCCTCAAGTCTCCTCGCCCACCAAGCACTGTTGACATACAACATACGTGCTCAAACGTCCCCCGTCTGCCGTGGGCCCCCGGGGTCCCCTTCCTTCTCCCCGCAGCTTGTCTTACCCTCTGTCCAGCTACACCGGAGAGAAAAATTATGGGGAAAAAGAACTCTCGGGGATCCACCCCAGCTGAAGTTGTTGAGAGCAACTCTGAGGATACCAAGCAAATTCCACAGAGGCCACCGCCCCACCTGGACTCCGGGGGCTTCCTGCCACTGGGGGGTCTTCCGAGCCTGGTCCAGTCTCCCCGCTCAGACCCCTCAGCCCAGACCTCTGCCCGGCATCTGCTTTCCCCACGCTGCCTTCTTCCTCCCATTGCTTGTTGATTTCCTGCCAAACCATTTCCCTCCTGGCTCCAAACTTCTGTCGGGAAAGAAATGAAATCAGCACTTGGAGCGCTGGAAGGGGAAAAACAGCTGCTTTTAACACAGTGAGTTCGGGGGGAGGGGCAGCCGAGCAGCTGGATCTTGGTGGAAAAGGAAGAGTCTGGTGGGAGCACAAAGCTCATGGCAGGAGGGGCAAACTCACATGCCCAGTGGGCCCAGCAGACACCATGACGGGGGCTTCCGAATGGCATCTTGGGCTGTAGTCTTCAGACGCAGACACATCTTGTGTCCACATTAACCATCCTTGGGCCGTGTATTTTCCTCCACTTTAGAGATGTGAGTACAATATCTTTCCTCTTCACTCTCCTATTAAGAAAAATTATAGTGCATGTGTTTGGGACACAATAGAGAGCAGTGGGGGCTGTGGCATCAGGGCCACCAGGTAAAACTGCTCAGGATGGGCAGGCTCTGTGCCATCCACCGATTGTGGCACGTGGCGTGTGGGCCTCCGTTAACAAATCTGACCTAGAGATCTGGATTTTTGTGTAAAAATCGCCTGAGATTTAAATGTTGGCAACTAATCCGGGAGCTTTAAGGCACTGGCAGGTCAGCTCAGTGTGGGCTAAACAAAATGCATCTGAGAGCTGGGCCTACGGGTCAGAGCTTGAGACCCTGGTTTATGGGTGAGAGCTGCTGCGTGGACCCGGCTGACTGGGCCACCTCGGCCTGGAGTGGGCAATGCCAGGGCTCCACCCATCCCCTCAGGTCTCCTTTTAGCACTGCGTGTCCCTGACCCCTGCCAGCTCAAAAGTGCTTTTGCTTTTCCAAGAGTGCACCTGGAGCTCATCTTTGGAGGGCCACCCTCAGGCTACTGGAGCTTCCTTGCTTGGAGACAGTGATCCTGAAGCACCTAGAACTTTACCTTCTGCTGCCACACTCGCCCCACACCTGTCATTCTTGGTGAAGGACTAATGGGAACAGGAGTATGGAAGTCCGGCCCCCTTGCTTTGAATCAAGATCACCCTGAGTAGCCCTCACACTCCAGAGCTCCCAAGGGCCAGGCTGACACCACCCTCCCTGTGGGACTTTGCCTGAGATCACCCCTGGCTTGGCCTTCCCCCTATCCTGACCTGCTTCCTTCACTCCCTTTGAAGTTCCTCCTGGGAGAATTTCCTTAATAAATCACAGGCACACGAGTCCTTGTCCCAGGATCTGTTCTGGAGGACCCTCCCGTAGACGCAGCCAAGCCAACAGACAACTCCTCCCACAGTGGAAAGAATAACTTTTCCAGGAGCTGATACAACAGTTTGAGAGCCTCAGAGCTGTAAACCTTGTCTGACAATCAACTTAGGAGGCTTGGGGCTCCTACAAACCCTCTGCCCTCCCATCACACCCCACCCCTTCCTTTGCATGTCACCCTCCTTTCAGCCTTGTGGTTGCTCCCAAACATCCCCTTCCCACCCCCCCGGCCCCCCAACCACATGGCAGCCACGCAGATTGTGTGTCTGACCCCACCCTGGGGTAAAAGCCAATTTCAGTAAGTCCCAGCCCCGCTGTGTAGCGGCTGGTACAAATAACCCTCACTGAAGTCATTTAGCAAAAGAATTCCCAGGCAATGCGGTGGGGAGCAGTGCAGAGGTGATCCAGTTATCTTGAAGATGGAAATTCGGGGATGCAGAGGCAATCTAGAGGGTGCAGGCTCGGAAAAGGAGGGAAGCCAGCCGAGAATGCAGTTGACCTACAAAAGAGGGCAGATCAGAGAACTGAAGAGAAACGGAAGCCAGAGCCCAAACCTGGTTTCTGTTGGTTGCAACCAAAAGCACCTGGAAGTGAAGAAGCCAGTAAAGGGCATTTTACAGAGCCAGCTACTGCTGTGGGCAGCTGGGCCACCCAGGAAGGAGGTGCCCAACAGCAGAGGGGCATGTGCCTCAGAGTTATCCCAACTGAGGGAAAAGGAGCCGGGGTATTTACGCATCCGCTCCCGCCAGCCAGAGAAGCACTGCTCCGGTTCACTGGGTCTCAAAATAGAATTCTCTGGGAGTTTTTTCTAAATCATGATGTGTGGGTCCACCTCCAGAGATCCTGAGTTAACGAGCCTGGGTGCTGGGTCTGGTGAAAACCCCCTTAGGGAATTCGTGTGCACAGAACTGTTTGGGAAGCCCGGGTCTAGCTGATTTCTCAGATCCCTGTGAGCCTGCAAGTTTGGGGCCTCCCTGAACGACTTCAGCTGAGGATGGAAACCCTGAGAAAGCCGCCAGTGCAGCTGGAGATAAATCACTCATTGGCTGGGGCTGCAGCTGGTGGAGGCTTGAGAAATAAGGGTTTTGGCCTCAGCTCCACTGTTCGTGCTCCCGTGACCATAAAGGAGCCCGACCCTCAGCCGTTCTTTATAGAAGGAAAAAAAAAAATGTCAAGCATATTTTCCGAGGTTTAATTTCCTCCCAGTGTCCTGAAGAAACCCTCCTAAAGCTTAGGCTGCCTCAACCCGAGTCTCTGGTAATAACATCAAAGACTTTGAAATTGAGACCCAGTGTGACTTTGCTAAAGTAAATAAAAACCAGGGGAGGAGGGAAACTAGAAAGCGCCTGGGTCTAGGAGAAGCCGAACCTCCACTGAGAAGGTGAGAAAAGAGGCTGTTTGGGGCGGGGGAAGGGGGCAGAATTCTGAGAGTTAAAATTCAGGAAAAGGGAAATACACTAGGGTTGCCAGATTCAGCAAATAAAAACCTAGTTCAATCAAAAACTAGATGCCTAGTTCAATTTGAATTTCAGGTGAACAATGAATAATTTTTTAGTGTATAAGTGTGTCCCATGCAATATTGGGGGCATACTTATATTAAATATTGCATGGGGTACATCTGTACTAAAAATATTATGCATTGCCCGTCTGAAATTCAGACTTAACTGGGCATCCTGGATTTTATCTGGCAACCCTAAAACATACAGGCAATTAGATTGGTCTCAGCTGGTTAGGACACCCTAAACTAGGCGTGTGAGTTAAACTGGGTGTCTCTGTGCTTACCTACATGTCTCTGGTCTCACCTGGGCGGCTGTGGCCCAGGAGGTGCCTCTGGCCTTCTATTTGCAGGTGGAGTGGAAATGCCAGAAGAAGATGTGGAAGTAGATGAAAGCGGAGGAGAGAAGGCAGGAGGGGGTCCAGCTGGGAGGGTGAGGGGCCCAGCATCTCCCTGCCAGCCCTCCTCACCCCCACCCCACCCCACCCAGCCCTCGCTGCTCAGGCCGGAGAAGAGCTCCATCCCCAGGCTAGGGCAGAGTTTGCCTCTCCCTCTGTAAGCCGAGGATGCAGAGGGAAGGTCCGCAGACACCCGGGAGCTGCTGCGCCCCAGCCCCGCAGCGATGGGAAGGGGGGACTGAAGGTTTATCCACCCATCCCCACCCTCAGGGCCACCCCTGCCCCGTCTCCCCGCCCCCCTGCGCCCTACATTTTTCTCCCAGCGCTGCCTCTCTCCCCACCTCGCGTCCCTCCAAATAAGGAAGCCGGAGCCGGAGGAGCGGTCGGACGGGGATGCGGGTGGTCTGGTCCCCTCCCCGAGGCGGGATCCCGCTGCCCGCGCGGCCGGGAGGGAGGGGCGCAGCTAGAAGCGGCCTCGCGGGCCAAGGTCAGGGTCGGAGGCCCGCGGCGGGCCCGGCGCTAGAGCCCAGCCCAGGTGAGAAGGGCCCGCGGGCCGCCCAGAACCTGGCCAGCCCCGCGCTGGCGACGGCGGGACGTGAAGGATGACGTGGCGGCGCGAGGAAGCGCCACATCCTCGGGCCCAGACTTCCCGCTGCCAGGATCCGACCCAAAGAAAATAACGCAGACCGAGGAGAGATGTCCGGAAGCAGTCCCCGCGGCAAAAGGGAAACGGTTTAATACATCTGGGTACATCAGCACAGTGGAATGTGATTTTATATCTTCTGGCGTTCGTTAGCTGCCCACTTGGTGTCAGGCACCCTGCCAGCTCGTGGGTACACGAAGGTGGGGATAAGCCTGGCTCTTTCCCCTGGGGGGGAGGGGGGTCACAAGCAAAACCATGGCTGTTAAGAGCACAGACTCCAGAACCAGGTAGCTAGGTGGGCTTGAACAGGGGTCTGTCTCCCCATCTGTGAGATGCGGACCTGAGAGGGAAGGGGGGGGGGAGGGTTCAGTGAGGTTCTGCCGGCAAGGCGCTTGGCACGGTGCCTGGCAGTACATAAGGTGCCCAACAGTTACCAACTGTCATTATTGCTGTTACTATTACTGTAGGCGTGTGATCAGTGTCATAACAGAAGCATGGACAAACTAGGATGCAGGCACAGAGAGCGATGGGCTAAGTACCATGGTAAAGGGCACAGAAGCTACTAGGAGGACACAGAAGAGAGTGTGCTAAGCACAGAACAGGAGAATGTACAAGCCCTGAGCATAGAGAATGGTGTCTTTCTTTCTGCCCCTGGATGTCACCAAGGTCCCCGCAGGTGATGGCTCAGCTGGATCTTGAAGGGTGTGAAGTTTGCTGGATGGACAAGAAATGGAAAGGCATTGCAGGTAGGAGCAAGCATGTGAGCCAGGGAGGAGGAGAGAAGGGGCAGGGTGAATTCCAAGAACGGCTGCTAAGTGTCTCCATGAGAAGCAGATTAGTGTCCAGGGTTGCAGCTCTTCCCTTATGTGCATCTGCCCTCAGCTGCACGTGTGCCAAGCCGGCTCTCCCTCTGTGACCATCTAGGCCTTGGCTCTGTGCTCAAGACCCCACCAGGCACAGCCTCCATCATGGTGAGGTCCCCATCCTTTTAGTGACCACCCCAAACCACTCAAGATACTTTGAGGCCAACATCAAAAGGAAAGGTTCCGGGTCTTTATCTTTTTCTTCCCACAATGATTCTCGGCCCCTAGGCAAATCTGCCCACCCTTTCCCAGCAACCTCTGAGCTCTTCGTACCGAGAGACGTGGAGGAGGAGCAGGCATGAGCCATTTTTATGTCCATTGACCCAAATCCAAGTGAAAAGATCCCAAGCTCTTGAAAGAAGGGACTGTGGTGGTGATACTGATCATAATACCTAACACACATGGTAGCTTCCTCTCCATCAAGCACTGTGCCGACACCTTCTGTATGAATTACTAGTCTTATCCCCTGGTTTCAGATATGCAACTGAGAGATCTGCTCAAGGCCACCCAGCTAGTAATGGTGAATCTGAGATTCAAACCCAGGGCTGCCTTACTCCAGAGTCCATCCCCTTACCACTGGACCATCTATTGAAAAAGCCAAACATGCCTAGTTAGGGCTTTGATCAAGAGCAGGGAAAAGGCAGGGCTCCTGACCTCTTCAAGTGGAGAATAGGTTAGCTGGTAAGGTTGTCACCAGCCAACAGGGGCACAGCCACAGACCTGAGTGCCACATGGTGAGCGTCCTCTATGCTCCAGACACTGCCCTGCATGTCGTGTCTCTATCTGTTGGGTCCCAGCACAAAAACCATAAAAACCACACAAGGTCTTTCAACCAAGAGAATTTAATATTGGAGGTTTGTTTTGCAGCTTGGACTTTCTGAGGAGCCAAACGGGATGGCAGGGTGACCAGAGAGTTTAGGAACAGCGGAAAGTCACTGCTGCCACCACTAGGGCCAGGACAGGAAGGGAGAAGCTGGGGTTACCAGAGCCCACAGTTCAGGCCACCTGGCAGGAGCTAGAACCACAGCAGAGATGTAGCCACTGCCACGTAAGCCACCAGAAGCACGGGGTGGGGTGGGAAGGAGATTTCTAACCCTAGCAACTTACCCTCCAAGGTAGTTATTTTTAACCCCATTTTAGAGATGAGGAAACTGAGACTTAAGTGACTGACCCAACCAAGACAGAGGTCAGTGAAGCCCTGATCTAAACCCAGGTCAGGGTGTCTGTCTTCAGACAGACATGTGAGCCATGAAGACCTCAACAACAACAAAAGAAGACAATCTAGGAGGCTTCAGTTTCCAAACACTTGACTAGTGTGGGGTCAGGGATCGAGGAGTGACAATGGTGCCCACGTTTTTCTCCTCTTCTGTCCCCCTAGGTCCCAGCTCTAGCCCAGAGAGGAAAGTTACATGAAGCCACAGCCAGGATTCTGGGTGTTGGGACTACAGGGCCATTTTTACCTTTGTGCTCTTCTGTACTTCCCAAATTTTCCCGGAGGAACATGCACACCCTCATTAATGGGAAGGACAAATCATCTCCAGGCATCACTAAAAAGGTAGAAGGCTCCAGACGAAGCCTTTAGCAGAAAAACAGCTGGGGCCAAAGATGGTGACAGGAGGGAAGACTGGCCAACACAGATGGCTCGTCACTGGCCTCCTCCCCCGGGAGGGGACACAACCAGGAGGCGAAAGCATGCCATGGCACTGGTTGCCCTTCACACATACACACACCCACCCCTCATATGCACAAACACACACACGACACACACAAATGTACACACACAAACACACGTGTGCTCTTTTTTTTTTTCATTTATTTATTTTTGGCTGCGTTGGGTCTTCGTTGCTGTGCGCGGGCTTTCTCTAGTTGTGGCGAGCGGGGGCTACTCTTCGTTGCGGTGCGTGGGCTTCTCATTGTGGTAGCTTCTCTTGTTGAGGAGCACAGGCTCTAGGCGCGCGGGCTTCAGTAGTTGTGGCTCGCGGGCTCAACAGTTGTGGCCTGCGGGCTCTAGAGCGCAGGCTCAGTAGCTGTAGCACACGGGCTTCGTTGCTCCGCGGCATGTGGGATCTTCCCAGACCAGGGCTTGACCCCGTGTCCCCTGCATTGGCAGGCGGATTCTTAACCACTGCGCCACCAGGAAAGTCCACATGTGTGCTCTTATAAGCAGACCCAGCCACAACACATATGCACACATATCTGCTTACATGTACACATGAAAGACATATAAACACACATTCCCATACACATATCCACACATGTGTATATACTAGCACACAAGTGTACATTTACACATGCCGAACAGAAGTCTCTTGTACACATGCACACATCACACCCATGTACACGGGCACACACACACAAACATCACACACACACACACAGGCTCATTCTGCTTCACTTTTAAAATGGGACTTGGCAAAATTTTCCTGTCATAGCATCTCCCAAGGTAGTATCTGGCCTCCTCAGAGCAGCTCCCAGTGACACCTCCCAGGGGCAGGGAGGCCTTCGCCTTTCAGCCCCAGAGCACGAGCCACAGGTGCCATCTCAGGTGTGAGCTCCAGAGAGCAACTCCCCCGTGACAGCGGCTGGAGGCCCAGCGCATCCCGCTTGAGCACCCAGAAGCCCAGCAGTACCCAGAAGGGCGGCCCATGAGCTCCCTGGGGACCCACACCCCGATGAGCCACCCACCACTCTCAGGAGTGGGTGCAGCTGGCAGAGTCCACATGTGCCCAGAGGAAGCCACAAGGCCAGACCTGCCTGGGCTCACAGAAGGGCCCGTGGAGTCTCTTCCATGAGTGGTGCTGGGAAAGCTGGACAGCCGTGTGCAAGTCAATGAAGTTAGAACACACCCTTACACCATGCACAAAAAGAAACTCAAAATGGCCTAAAGACTTAAATATAAGACAAGACACCATAAAACGCCTAGAAAAGAACACAGGTAAAACATTCTCTGACATAAATCATACCGATGTTTTCTTGGGTCAGTCTTCCCAAGGCAATAGAAATAAAAGCAAAAATAAACAAATGGGACGTAATCAAACTTATAAGCTTTTGCAAAGGAAACCATAAACAAAACAAAAAGACAACCTATGGACTGGGAGAAATTATTTGCAAATGATGCGACTGACAAGGGCTTAATTTCCAAAATATACAAACAGCTCATACAACTCAACAACAACAAAAAACAAACAACCCATTCAAAAAATGGGCAGAAGACCTAAATAGACGTTTCTCCAAAGAAGACATACAGATGGCCAACAGGCACATGAAAAAATGCTCAACATCACTAATTAGTAGAGAAATGCAAATCAAAACTGCAATGAGATATCACCTTACGGTCAAAATGGCCATGATTAAAATGTGTACAAATAACAAATGCTGTATACTTAAAATCCAAAATGCTGAGCCACAGGCTATCTTAGAAAATGGTACTAGATGGCTCTCCAGATGACCAGCCTATACTCCCACCTGCAATCCATGCTCGTGTCAGTATTCCCACTTCTCCGCAATAAAAAATATTTTTTCAGCTTATTAAGGTTTACCATTCTAAGACATATAGTGATTTCTCATTTTTGTTTTAATTTGTATTTTTATGGTTATTAAAATTTTAAGTACTCCTTCATATTCTCATAAGCCTTCTGAGATATCTTCCTCAGTAAATATCTTGATCATAAAAAAAATAAAATAACAAATTCTGGAGAGGGTGTGGAGAAAAGGGAATCCTCCTTCACTGTTGGCAGGAATGTAAATTAGTGCAGAGAACAGTATGAAGAGCAGTATGGAGAACAGTATGAAGATTCCTCAAAAGCCTAAAAATAGAGTTGCCATATGATCCAGCAATCCCACTCCTGGGCATATATCCAGAGAAAACTCTAATTTGAAAAGACACATGCACCCCTATGTTCATAGCAGCACTATTTACAGTAGCCAAGACAAGGAAACAATCTAAACGACCATCGACAGATGAATGGATAAATAAGATGTGGTACATATATACAATGGAATATTACTCAGCCATAAAAAAAGAATGAAATAATGCCATTTGCAGCTACATGGATGGACCTAGAGATTCTCATACTAAATGAAGTAAGTCAGAAAGAGAAAGACAAATGCCATATGATATCACTTATATGTGGAATCTAAAATATGACACAAATAAACTTATCTAAGAAACAGAAACAGGCTCACAGACAATAGAGAACAGACTGGTGGTTGCCGGGGGTGGGGGAGGGATGGAGTGGGAGTTTCGGGTTAGTAGATGCAAACTATTATATACAGAATAGAAGAACAACAAGGTCCTACTGTACAGCACAGGGAGCTATATTCAATATCCTGTAATAAAACATAATGGAAAAGAATATGAAAAAGAAAGGCCCTTGCCGTCAGAAGGCTTGAGCCAAGCCCCTGCCTGTCTGTGGGCCTCTGTTTCCTTATCTGTAACGAAGGGGCTTCTCAGCTCTAGACCCAGCTCGGCGCGTCCCTCGCCTGCTGCATCAGGGCCTTGTAGCTCGCGCTGCAGATTTAGCTCCTGACCTTACGAGCAGCTGGAGAGAAATTTAATTCAGAGGCTGAAGTGCACCCACCACAGTCACTGCCACTATAAATATACATGTGGCTCACTCACCAGAGAGCCCAGGTGGCCCAGGGGAGGCTGGGGGACGGACCCCCCACACCAAGCGGTGCATTCACCCACTCCTGGCCCCTTCAGGTTAACCGCAGCCCGGCGGCTTGCCAGAAACATCTGCCGGCATGTATCCTGGATGACAGTGGAGCAGCAAAGGGCCTGGGACGGGAGGGGCCTGCTGGGAGCCGAGGGCCTCCAAGAGGTCTAGAACAGGAAGCGGGTGGCAGGCACTGTACCTGCAGGTGTGGGGACAGGGGCTTATGGGCAAGCCTGTGCCTTTTGAGCACCAAGGCAGGGGACCTGCTCAGGGCGGGCAAAGATTCCCCTCTGCAGCGAGGTAACCTTCCAAAGAGGGTGCCCCACAGAGACTGAATTTAGAGCTTTTGCTTCTTTAGAGAAAGACCTTGCCCATTACATTGTAAGATGGGTGAAGACTGGCCATTAGCTTGAAATGACCTGAACTTGGCATCCCTTGGAAGAGGGGATGAGCCCCCGACGGTCCAAGGAGTAGGGAGTGGGCCCAGAGGGAAGGGGGTAACTCAGGGTACCCAGAGCAGTGCTGTCCTTTGACCCTGGTGAGAGCCCCAACCCTGGCTCTTCTGGGCCACGTTCCTCCCTACAGGGTGAGGAGTTGGTGAGGCCAAGGGGACATGCCCAGCTAGACGATCCCACACACCCCCTTCTTCTAGGGTAGCATCCCCAGACTCCAGGGGTGGCCTGGGGCCGCTGTCTGCAAGATGTCTACCCGGGTAGCTGCAGCGGCCAGGGTCCCAACCGGAAAACAGAGCCCAGGCCAAGTGATTAATCGTGAATTAATGTAAGGACGGAGTAGCTGAAACCCTAATAGGGGCAGTGAAGCAACCTAAATTAGAAGCGGCAAGAAATCGCTGCTCCCCTAGGGCTGGAGGGACAGAAGAAGAGAGGGTGCTCTCAGGAGCTGGAACCACGGAGGAGACACCGCCCGCTCTGGAGACACCACTCAGAGCGGGGGGGACGGGAAGGAGCCCCACCCGCTTCTCCCCTCCGCCCCCCGCCCCGGCGCCAGCCTCCCTCCCCGCTTCCCATTGGCTGCACCTACAGGAAGCCGGCGTGCAAGGGACCCTGGGAAATGTGGTCCATGGGGTCGAGCCCCGCAGCGCCGCGGAGCAGGGGAGGGTGAGGGGGGACCGGATGGCTGTAGCTGATACCTCAGCTGTACGGTGGGGCGGAGAAGGGCCGCTGTGCCTGCCTGAAGGCAGGAGGTGGCCTCTGCTGACACCTTCGGGGCTCCTCTGATCCACCCAGCGGTGGAGGGTGAGTCTTGGGGGAGAAGCCGCTGTCACCCTGCACCATCCGGAGGGACAGTGGGAGAATGACCTTGTGAGCACTGCAGGTCCCTTGACCCGGGGTCTGGGGAGCCAGCGCGCTGGATACCAACCCTTGACCTTCCTGCACGGTGGCTCCTGAGCGGCCCTGCCGGCCAGAGCTGGGCATCTGACTCCTCCTTAGCGGAGCGCCAGCAGCATTGGGGGCGGGGGGTGGGGGGTGGGATAAGAGCAGCAGTTGCTGTTGGTGAAGCAATTAGGAGTCTAGGCGCTAAGATTCATGCTCTAGGTGGGCTGTATTATTTCATTCTTTTAACAACCTCTAATACACACCAAGTGTGTCCCCATAAAACCCAGGAAAAAAATTATTATAATCAAAAAAAATTAAAAAGTGAGTCCCACGTGTTCACAAATAACTGAGCAAAGTCAAAGTCCTGAAACTGAAAAAGGGGAACCTCCCAGAAGGTCTGAGCACATGTGGTGTGACTGCTTGAGGCCAAACTAGACCTTGGGGTCAACATAGTTTTCTATTAAGTAGATAGAAAAATGTTCACTTCTGCATATGTTCTATGTAACAAAGCCTGCATCAGCACCACCTCTGTTTTCATTCAGTATTTATTGTGATTCAACATTGTAAATGTTTCACATGACATCATACTTTAGAGGAAGAAATGAAGGATCAGAAAGGTGGAATAACCTGCCCAGGGTCACACAGCTTATCAATGAGAGACTCCGTGATGGAGTAGCTGCTAGTTAACCCCCCACTACTGACATTTCCCCACCTGTCAAGTCAGGTTCAAGGCTCCTGGCACTGAGCCGAGGTGGGCAGGGAAGGGGTGTACGTTCTGACAGCATCCCAAGGCCAAATACAAACTGGGGGAGGCACCACAGTGTGATGCCACCCCCGCCTCCACGTCATCACAGTGAGTACATTGTGTGCAAACAGAACGTGGTCAGTACGCTCTCCCGGTGGTGGAATGGGCAGTCAACTCTCGGAAGCCTCTCTGGCCCTCCCTGGCTTTTCCCTTTAAGCCAATAAGAAGGGGCTGTGGAGCATTCCAGTCTCCCTTACCCTAGGCAGGCCCAGAGGCGTTGGGTGACTTGCCCAAGGTCACACAGCTGGCTGGAGGAGAACCATGGACCACACATGCAGCTGCAAACCCGTTTCATGGCCTGCTTCCTCTCTCCTTCTCTGGAATGCCCCTTTGCTGCTAGAGTTTCAGTGGTTCAAACCTAGAGGGCAGAATGGGTTAGGCTGGGTTTTTCACAAACTCCTTCACAGGTTACAGACAAGATTTTACTCTTGAACAGAAAGTAGGAATTTACTAAGTATGGTTTAAGGCACAGCTCTCTCCGTCCTCCCCACTCCAAACACATTAGGATCTTTTTTCCCCACCCACCCCACCCCCAAAATTATTCTACAGAGCAGAAAAGAGGAATTTGTGAGTTTTCCCATTCCTAGTGGGACGTTTCCCAAAAAAAAGACAATTAAATCTTCACTGCTCAATAGGAAGAGGGCAGCTCCCAGTCCCGTGGCTGCCTGAGACAAAGGCAAACGAGAAGAAAGCTCAGCTCAGGTCCAAGGCCACAGAATCCAGGCCTCTCGTCCAATTGTTCCATCTGGGACACAGGGGTCCACATCTTCCAGGTCCCTCTAGGAGGATTAATAGTCTGCCAGAACTCATGAGCTGTGGGGTCAGCAGTGCTGATACCTGAGTTCATGGCTAATGAGCTGCAGGGAGCAGGAGGCCATTTCTACCTCACTCAGAGATGGACAGTCCAGTTGGAAGCTAAGCTACTTCTGAAGGATGGTAAGATATCAAGGATGGTATTATATCATTGAGCTTTTGCTGCATAACAAACCACCCCAAAACTCGGTGGTTTAAAGCAACAACCATTTATTTAGCTCATGATTCCGCAGGTTAGCAATTTGGGGTGGGCTCAACTGGGTGATTCTTTTGGCCCCAGCTGGGCTCACTCCTACATCTTTGGCCAGTGGCAGGGTTTGCCGGGCCTGGCTGATCTAGGAGGGCTCGGCCAAGGTGGCATGCCCCGGCTCCGTGTGGCCTCATCCTCAGCAGGGAAGCCTGGGCTTTATACCTGGTAGCTGGCAGGATCGCAAGACAAGAGCAGAAGTACTCAAGGTCATAAAGTCACTTTGACCATATTCCAATGGCTAAGTCAAGTCACAAGGCCAGGCCTGAATCGAGGATTGAGAAACTGGCTCTAGCTGTTCACGAGAGAAGCTGCAAAGTCACATCACAAAGGGGCATGGATACAGGGAGGAGAGAAGGACTGTCACCATGTTCCCAGATGCCCTTTCTAAATTCTTCTAGGAACAAAGTAGGGGCTCCAGACGAAAACAAAAATGTGGAACAGAATAGTCCATCCAAGCAAGGGCTCTGTGGCCCCAGCCTGACGTGCACCTGCGAAGTGCAAACCTTAAGCCTTAGCAGTGGTGAGCTAGAGCCCATGAATGCTGGTGCACGACAGCCAACTGTTAAATACTCCGGAATTTTGTGAGCCCCTTGTTAAACCACCATTGCTTGAAATTGGCCACGGTGGGAGTATTTACACCCTGGGAATTGGCAAGCACTACAAATCAGAGAGCTGGCTTAGCAGGGCACCACTGCCCTTAGGCCAGAACAAACACTTTCTCTTCCAATCTAATGAGTAAGATGGACAGATACACAGTGAAAGAGTATAACACACTAATCAGAACATGATGAGTGCAGTACAGGAAAGAAATGGAGATACCAGAGAGTCAGAGAGAAAGGAACTCATAGTTCCCGAGAGGTGGGAATTAGCTAAGTCATCGTGGAGGAGGTGGCCTTTTAGCTGGGCCTGGAAGGATAAATAAGCAGAGGCGAGGCGGCAGCCTGAGGCGGCAGCACAGGCAGAGGCGGAGAGCGGGGCTGAGATCACACCGTAGTGTTTAGTCTGAGTTTGGCTTCCAGTGAGGTCAGAAGTTTAATTATCCCCATCTCCATCTTGGGAAGTAAGTGGTTCAGGCAGGCACATGGCCCTGCCCCCTACCTGCCCTGCCCCCACCCTGTTCTAGAATCTCAGAGAACAGCTGCAAGACCTTCTCCCTCTCCCTCCCCTTCTCGGCGGCAGCAGCAGCAGGTGGTCTATCCACCACCCCGGATTTGACACCTGGCTGTGTGCACTCAGACAAGTTGCTTCATCTTTCTGAGTCCTGGTTTCCATGTCAGTAAAACAGAGCGAAAGTAATTGCAGTGTCACCAGGATTCGGGGGTGGTGCCTGTGTAGCACGGTGGCTGACCCCGAGGTGTGGACACTCGGGGTGGGGAGTGTGCGTGTGTGTGTGTGTGTGTGTGTCTCGGGGTGGGGAGAGTGTGTGTGTGTGTGTGTGTGTCTCACTCGGGGTGGGGAGAGAGTGTGTGTGTGTGTGTGTGTGTGTGTGTGTGTGTGTGAGAGAGAGAGAGAGAGAGAGAAAGAGAAAGAGAGACAGACAGACAGATTAGTTTTTTCCTTCTTTCTAGGCCCTGGCCAACCCCCTCTTGGCCTCCTCCATCTGCTCTGGGAGGTGAGGCCGCTCTCCTTCCCAGGCTTGGGTGGGTGGGGAGAGGGCCTGGGTGGCCTGGCCGTGTGTTGGTTGGTTCTAGGTGGGCAGCTGCGCTGAACCTTGGCCACTTCAATCCAGCCTCGCTGATGTAGCCACTTCAGACAAAGGGTCCGTGGGGACGCCTGGTCCCAGCCCCGAGCCTGTTCATCTTTGCCCGCAGCCGAGGCCCCCCATGAGGAGACTGCGCCAGCCACACCTGCCCGGAGAGACCGCTTCAGGAAACAGCACCAACCCCTCCAGGGACAAGGGGCGGGGTATCTGGTTGGGACAGGGCCCAGGAACAAGCGGGCCACACATGAGGGGGCCAGGTCAGCCAGGTCAGTGATCCAAGCAAATATTTGGCATATCAGTGCTCAAGGCTGACCTTGACAGTCCATCACTGCGTCCTCGGAAGTGGTATCAGGCTGCTCTCCCCCACGCCTCCCCTCATTACAGGGATAGGTATTTCTAGCTGGGGGCAGGGGCCCACCCATCTTCCCAGCCCCCCGCCTACAGCTTCTGCCTTGCCCACCTCATCCCGGGTGGTCCCTGGACAAATCAGTTTCTCCCCCAGAGTGAGCCGCTGGGGGAGCCAAGCATCCGTCCCTCCAGGAGAAAGGCCGGCTGGCTCGCCCTCCCCCAGACCACCCCAGCACACACCCCGGACCCCTCCAGCTGGTGAGGATGTCCCTCTCCAAACCCCTGAGGGAGACAGCCTCGGAGAGAGGCGAAGGAGCTGCACCCACGCCCCCTGCGTCCCCAGCGTCCCCTGCGGCTGGAGAGGGCGTCCTGCGCTTTCTCAGAAAGCTGCTGAGCGTGGCCCCAGCCAAGAGCCAAGAGCGCAGCAGTGCCTCTCTGGGTGCTTTGTTCCACTTCCTGGAGGCTAAAAATACCCTGGCGCTGCCAAGGCAGCCCTTGAGAGCCCAGGGGAGCCGGCAGTGGGAGCGGTGATCCGGCACCTGGCACAATTAAAAGGAGAAACGCAGTCACTCCTTCAGCTCAGAATAAGCCAGCCTCCTGGGCGCCCCGCCACCTGCCCACTTGGTCTGCAAGGGAAGCCTCCCTGCACCCCTGCTGTGCCCCTGCTTCCTTTCTCCTTCCCCAGGCTGGACCACCTCCATCCCCGTCTGGCCGGAGCCTGGGGTTGCCTACACGACTGTGCTCTGACACGTGTCAGAACAGCAGCTCTCCTGCAGAACGCCCCGGAAGCCTCACATTCCTCTAGCAAAACCGCAGTTAGCACCCAGGCTTCAAATGGAAACTCCCTTAGTGGGTGACAACCCAGTGGCTTAAATTCAAGACAACCTGCTTCAGTCCATCTGCATCTTCTCAGGACCGCAAGCCTCTGTGAGCATCTGATGAGAGCGCTGGCTCCAGGGCAATATTCTCCAAGCAATTCAAGGGAACGTACGGATGGCCTGAACCCCATCCAGGACTCCCCACAAACACCCCCAAGTGAGGAGCCCTCCATGTTCTGGAAGCCGGGCCCTGAGCTACACCCTGAGATGGAAGATGGCGGAGTGGCACGCAGACGAATACCAGCCAATGGCGCGAGTGCGGGGCGGTGGGGTGAGGACCAATGGGCTGTGGGACTGCGGAGGGGAGGAGGCGCCAGGACAAGCGGGTGTGGAGGGGAAGAGGGTGCATTAGAATGGGGTTTTGAAGGACAGACAGGATTTAACCAGAGAGAAAATGCAGGCTCAGAGAACTTGTGTTCATAGCAGGGCGTGAAAAAGCAGCCTTGTTTGGGAGCAGGGGTGGCCAAAAGACTTGTACAGGGTATGAAGGGCGAGTGTGCTGGTTTTCCATTGCTGTGTAACAAGCAACACACGCTGATTATCTCACAGTTTCCATGAGTCAGGAGCGAGCACAGCTCTGCTGGGTTCTCCTCTCACGAACTGGGTTCTCAGCTGGGGCTGTGACACCCCCCCACCCCACGCCTGAGGCTTCAAGGCAGGAAATCTGCCTCCCAGGTCATCCGGGGGATTGGCAGAATTCCCTGCCTTGCAACTCCTACTGCCTGGGGGCTGGAGGCTGCCGTGGGCTCCTAGAGGCCTCCGCAGTTCCCAGAGGCTGCCCCCAGCCCCCTCCCCGTGGCCTTCTCACTCCATAAATTGGCCAAGACAGAATCTTGTATAAGGTAACCTGATCAGGGGCAACATCCCTCTGCCTTTGCCATATTCTGTTGTCAAGCAGCCAGTCACAGTTCGTCCACACTGGGGGAGGGGATCATACGGGGCCGGGGGGAGGCGGCGATTAAATATAGGGAGTGGAAATCATGGGGCCATCGTAGAATTCTGCTGACCACGGTAAGACTTAGCTGGAAAACAGGGTTACAGCCCAGTTGAGAAGGCACTTGATTCTGTGGGAGACAGAACACCACTGAAAGGGGATGGGAGGGAAGAATGAGAGCAGAGGCACAGGTCATTGCCCTTTGGGAAGGTGGTTGCCATGGTTCCAGGGGAGAGGATGAGGGGCTGTGGCCATGGGGATGGAGAAGAAAGACCCGATAGCCACCCAGCTGTCTAGTCAAGTGTCACCTGATCAGTAAGGCTCTCCCTGTCCACCTGACATAAAATGACCACCTGTCTCTTCTCCCAACTCCGCACCCAGCCTTATTGTCTCACAGCCCTGACCACCATTGGTCATGCTCTGTGTTTGCCTGTTTATCAGCAAATATAATTGTCTTTCTCTCCCTCACAGAATGCATGGACTTTGTTTGGCTTACTGCTGTATCTCCAGCCACTAAAACAGTGCCTGGAGTATAGTACATACTCAATAAATATTTGCTAACTACAAGAATGAATGGATGAATGAATGGGTTTAAGAAATTCTGGCAATAGACTTGCTTGAACTCCATACAATTAAAATGTAGCAGCAGAAGAAGGCTGCGTTGGTGATATGCTGAGGTTGGTCTTGATAGATTTCGTGGTGGTGCTCAGCATCTCCTTGGGAAGGGGTAGGTCAAGATGGAAAGTAGTCACTGAGGTTAGCTTTGGTCGAGTGGATCTGAGATGGTTAGGATCAGCCAGGTCGGGATATCTAGTGGGCAGTTGGAATTGTGAGATTCAGAGCTCCTGAGATGAATAGAGAACAAGGGAGTAGACTCTGCAGTCAGTGCTAATAGAGGGCAGACGAAGTCATGAGGGTAAATGACAGACGAGAACCAAGCATGCGCCTGGAAAGAAGGAGCCCCTCTGAGAGGTAGGAGAAGAGAGGGGAGGGGGTGCCAGAGAAAGAGTTCTGGAAGGAAGGCAGGCCAAGCAAACAAGACAAGGACCGAAAGGCTGTGGTGATGAGGGGGCCGCCGGTGACCACGTGAGCGCAATCGCAGAGTCGTTGCGGATTCCAAGTCAGCGAGAGGCTGCATGTGGGTACCAACCATCCTTCAAGGAGGAACCTGGGGCGATGCTGAGAACGGACATGATGGCGAGGAAGGGAGGAGGGGGAAAAAGAGGGCGGGTCCCAGAGTGGGCGGAGGAGATTCTGGGATGGCCTAAAAGCACAGACCCAGCAAACTCACCGGAACATTCCCCGCCCTGCCTGTCCCAACCCTCCCCTCGGCAGACCGTGGGCAGGCACAGGAGGAGCTGAGGAAAGGAGGGACTTGGGTGCAGAACACATGCAGGTCCTTGGCCTTGAACTAGCTGTTGAGAGAAGCTTAAAATGGAAACCTCGGGGGAGCTCAGGAGCTGAGGGCGCCCGGTTACACGTGGAGTGTCCTGCTCTCAGCCTTTCCTCCGGGGCTGGAACCCGTTACAGCCCTGTGGTGGATGGCAGTTTCTAAAAACGGCCACACAGTATCTCCCATCCCATGTGCTCTTCCACGATGGGACCCTGACACACTGCCATCAAGAGGTGAGGCCTGTGTCCCTCCACCCTGAACCTGGTGGCCTTTGTGACTCAACTAGTAGAGTCTGGCATCAACCACGGCAGGTGACCTCATCCTCGTGGTTGGACCTCACGGTTGGACAGGGCCATGCAGCTTCCGAAGGTTTCTGTCTCTGGAGACATGTGTCTTTGAAGCCCTGGATCACCATATAATAAGTCTGATTAACCTAAAACCACCACAAACAGAGACCCTCGGCCCAGCCTCAGCTGAGCTCCCAGCCAACACATCCATGCCGCGCCTCTCGCCAAGGCTCTTGACTGTGGTCTGCCTTGTTCCTGGGGCAGATCACAAGGTCCTGCCCGTTCCCCTTCCCCACCGAGCATTCCCTGGGAAGGCTGGCTTTATTCCCCCATCTGGGGCCCAGAGTAAGTGATAAGCAAGCAGGCCCTCAGCGGGGTACCCACCCTGAGCAGGTCCCAGTGGTCGTGGGCACAGGTCACCTGCCAGCTCCCAGACCCCCACCTACTCCACTCCAGGAAACATGGAAAATCCAGAGACCATCCCGAGCCCAGCTGCACTCCAGGAAGAGACTGGGCAGGCTGCCCAGAATTACACAAAATGGACTTTGGGCTGAGCGCCCAAGCTGGACTGATGCCCCCACCTGCTTAGAAAAGGCACTTTTCTGAACCAAGGCCACACCTTGTCACGAAAGCCAAATGTTGGCAGAGAAGGACAGATGGGTGGGAGGGGCCCCTGGGGTAGACGAGGCACCTCCCCGGTGCCTCCCCAGCCTGTCAGTCGGAGGAGGGGAAGGCGGCCCTCACGTGCAGGTAGTAAGTCATCCTCGTTATTGAGGGCAGCCCAGCTGCTTCTGAGAACGGGCTGCTAAGGCATCTGGGACTCATCCCCCAAATCCCAGCCTTTAGCAGTGAGATAAATAGAGTTTAGGGAGCCTCACGAGATGGTCCTCCTTAGAGCAAAACTGATAAGTGAAAATCAGGAAAAAATTGTTTCATATCCTGCACTTGTGATAGGATACATGTACCCTGCCATTTAAGATAGGATTTGATTTATTATTTAAGTTGCTTTATTCCCAGTTATCCATTCTTTTGATAAATATCCAGGGAGCATCTAGTATGCGCCCAGCACCAAAAGAAAAAAGACATGTTTTCATGAATACGTATCAATATATGTGAGAATATGCAAAGGCTATTTCCAGAACAGCGGTCCTCAACCAGGGTCCCTGGGAACATTTGTTAATGTCTGGAGATATTTTTGGCATCTAGTGGGTAGAGGCCAGGGTTGCTGCTACGTATCCTACAGTGCACAGGACTGTGCCCACAACATAGAATGATTTGGTCTGAAATGCCACTAGGGCTGAGATTGAGAAACTCTGGCCTGGAAGGATGAACATAACACAAGAAACAGGTGAGCAATTGTTACCTGTGGGGAAGGGGAACTGGGAGACCAGGATACACGGGTGTGTGAGATGATTATTCTTCATCATGTGCTGTTTTGAACCATTTTGTAGGATTTCTTACCACGTGCATGTATTACTTATTTTCTAAAAGGAATAACTATGACTTGTCGTAGCCATACTTACTTGGTGGCCTTCTCCTGGCTGTTGGGGGAAAGGAATTTGAAAAGGAGGGAAAACCAAGGTGTTCACAGCCCATGGTGCCTGCAGCCCATGGGCCATCCAGCCTCCTCTGGTCCAGGACTCCTCAGCCTCGCCCCACTGACACTATGGACCAGATCGTTCTTTCCTGTGGGAGGCCATCCTGTGCACTGTAGGATGTGTAGCAACATCCCTGGCTTCTGCCCACCTGATGCCAGGAGCGTCCTCCCTTTCGTTGTGACAACCAAAGATATTCCCAAATGTCCCCGGGGGAGGGTGGCAAGGGGCAAAATCACCTCTGGTTGGGAACCACTGTGCCAAACCTCCTCTGCAAATCCAAACACAAAGAATTTCCCATTCACTGACCTCACAAGTCTACGGTGGTCCAGCTGGACCCTCAGGTGGACACATAACCGCGCAAACTGGCACAAGGACATGGAGGGAGCAGAGGCGCATGGAGCAAAGAGTGGGGTCCCAGCTGCCCGCGGGAACTGATGCTCACAGAGAGTAAGAGGGGTCTCGGGGCTCCTCTGAACCATCCACCCATTTCACTGAGGAGGAAACAGAGCAGAGAGGTGATGTGGTCAAAGTCACACAGTGTATGATGACCAGTGACACTGGCACCACTCCATTCCCTGTAGCATCCCAACACGTCCCTCGGAGGCTTTCCTTGTCCCTCATCCACTCCCTGTTCCATGGGCACCCCAGAGTCTCCCGGGATCCCCTCTTGAAAGTGGACCACCTACGATGGTGCTTGGCTAGTGCGTGTGTTTTCTGCATTCACCCTGTCTTTCTAGACAAGCAATCGCTCTGCTGTTCCCGGCACAGCATGGGCTCCAGCGTGAACCGGCTTGTTTGTGGACACAGAGTTGTCTCCTAGGGACTCCTTCTGCAGCCACAGGCAGCTGGGACCTGGGGAAAGCTGGTTTACAAAACTCTCTGACTTTTCATTGATAGAGAGCAGCAGGGAGGAATGGCATGAGAATCAAACCCCACCTTGTTTCAGCTCCCTGGGGAAGGCAAGTCAGAGTAAGCCTGGCCTTGGCAATGAAGTCAGCCAAGCCAGCTGGTCCCTTCTCTCCTTCCGGTGTGAAAACCAGGTTGCTTTTTTCATGGTGAAGAACCCAGGCTTTGAAGCTGGACTGCCTGGGTTGGTAACTCCACTCTGCTACTTCCTGGCTGTGTGGTCTCAGGCAAGTTACTCAACCTCTCTGAGCCTGAGTTGCTGCATCAATAAATAGCAATAATAGTGTTGGCTTCATAGTATCATTAGAGTCAGCTGAGATAAAACACGTGACATTCTTAGCATGGTGACCAGCACATTGTAACTATGAGTGAAATGATTCCTGCTGCTATTACTGTATGATTCATTATAAATGTAAGTATGAATATAATGTTTATAAATATAATTATATAAATTTCATATATATTATAATAAATATAATAATACCATGGCTCACGGGCCCAATACAGGTTTTCACAAATAAATTCCATTTGGGGACAGACGGGCTGGAAAACTAATGAGAAATTTCTGGTCATTTGTATGACATCCCTCCCCCGACCCCATATTGGAAAATAAAAGGATCTTTTAAAAACAAATTTTAATGGTGGTCTAGCTCATCTGAACAGGACACAATTGCCCTGTTCTTGGTTTTGGCTGTTTTCCAGCCACGGTGTTCTTCTCATTGATCAGAGAGAAATCCCCAAGGTTTGGCAAAGGAAGCTTTTAATTGCTCTGGATGGACCGATTTTTGGCTTAGCTGCTCAAGCATATAATTGAGGGAGAGACAGAGAGAAAGAGAGAGAATGAATCACTTTGAGATTACTTTGAGATAAACATATAGTCAGACCTCCCCCTTCCTGATCAGACCTAAAACAGACACCTCTCCTGTCTCCCCCAGCTCTGGGAAAGGAGGGCACAAAGCAGGAACTGCACTTTCTTGATCTTTATCAAAATAATGATGTGTGATAATAACAACTGCTCTCCTTCATCATATGTGCTTGCTGTATGTTGGATTTCCCCAGAAACAGACCCTGAGACAAGTATCTAGTCAACCTACTTTATTTGGAGGGAATCCTGGAGGCACCAGGAAGGGATAGGGAAAGTGAGTCAGAGATTGGAAGTCAGCCAATAAAGGGTGTGTTATCAAGCACGTTATCACTGGGGCGCCCGGCACTTACTCTCCCCGGGAACCGTGGGACGAGGGAGCTGGCAAATGTATACCCCAGCCCATCAGGCACGGCGTGAGGGCTGCTCCTGGGGGGGTCAATTCCCTGGCACCTGCAGCCTCCCCCAGTGCAGGCAGCCAGAGGAAGCCCTGGGCAAAGGGTCACAAGAGACAGAGTGGGGCTTTCTGGAAAGGGAATGTGTGGGGTGAAGGGGCACCAATAGCACCCAAATAACAAACTCCAAAATATGATGAGTCCCTATTTCCCCACTCAAAAGATCCAAAGGATGTGTGACATAATTGAATGTATAATCTTTCTTTTTAAATAGCTGAACTATTTAATCATCTATTTATAACAAGTAACTTACTTGCCATCCATGCCCACGATCACAGGTTACATGTAACGATGTTACTTTAGAAGATTCCTCTCACCCTCAGTCCGTGACTCAGTTTCTTGCCACCCCTTCCAACGCATCTGTGGGCTCAGGGTCTCTGCCATCATCAAAGGCACCTTTTGAGTCATCTGAGTTTGCTAAGCACATCTTCTTCCCTACCCTCTTGGTTCTCGGCGATGCAGCATTTTTGGAATCTGTAGGACGCTTTCACTGGCGTTTTTATCCCAAGCCTCCAGCACCTATTTACATAACATTAGGGCAGCTGGTGGTCCCACTCATCCAGAGGTGTCTGTGCCTCATCCTTATCCTGTAACCACTGACTATGGGTTCTTAAGTGTCCTCAAAAGATCTGTTCACACTCACACTGCAAACTATGACGTCGCAGCATTGGTTCCAAATCTGGATTAAACTTCCTAGCCTCCTTTTAAGCAGTTCCTCAGATGACCTCAGTAAATGGCCATAAATGTATCAGGCAATGTATCTCACCCAAACAGCACATGGTGGTTCAAAAAGTAATAACTGAGAGCCCTCCACTATACGAAAGAATGTGTGCAGTCTTCCTTGAAAATAAACAGCCTCTTGTTCGGAGGGTCATTTGGGGAGAGGGGAAATTCACAGTGTATCCAAACAGAGTAGAGTTTTGGTGGTTCTAGGCATAAACTCATCTAACCCTCGCAACCACGCCCCATGAGGTTGGTTCTGGGATCGTCCCCATTTTACAGATGGAGTAACTAAGGCTCAGAGATGGGAGGGAGTTGCCCGAGGTCACATAGGAAGTGGCAGAGGGGCGATTTGAACCAGGGTCTGACTGAAGACAGGAGCGGGGGAGGGCTGCCAGGGGGCTGGGTCCCTCTGGAGTTGGGAGGGGGCCTGGATGGAGAGGAGAAAGATGCCTTGACACTAATGGACCCAGACACTTTCCCTCGCCCATCAGGGGCACCTCCGCTGAACCCCAAGGGCTCCTTGTCTCCCAGGACCCCCCTGAGCCCGCTGGAGACTACCCAGGTCCAGGCCTGGAGCCGACTGCCATGTGTGGGCACCGTCGTCTCCCCAAGCAGGGGGGTCGAGGAAGCCCAGTAGCCGCACGTGCACCCCTGAGTCCCAGGTGTGTTTCTTCCCTTCTAGAAATCAGGATGAAAAAAGAGAAGAGGAAGAAACGGGAGCGGGAGAACGGAGCCCCAGCGAAGAGAAGACAGGGACCCGCTTTCCCCCAAATGGGGACACGCTGCAGCACAGCCGCCGGTTCCTGGACAAAGCTGGGGCCTCCCGGGGATGCTGGCAATCCCGCCGGAAGGCCACCCTCGGCCTTGCTCTCACATCTCCTCACAGCCGCGATGTGCAGAGGGTTCTCAAGGGCGGGGTTCAGGTTCGCAAACGGATCCTCAGAAAATCGTGCCTCCCGGCTGCCCGCAGCAGCCACGTCAGCAAAACACACCGCGGAAGAGAAGTCTGCGGCCATGGGGCCAAAGGCGACTCAGGATGCTCTGTTTTAAACTAGCCAACGGCTGTCCCCTCCCACCGGTGACAATGACCAGATTTGGGGGGGGGGAGCAGGTGTGCCCCAGTTCATGAACATTTAACAGACAATCCCCAAAGCTTGAGGCTGAGATCATCCACAGCCACACAGAACCTCTGTCTCAGGCAGCCCAGTGACCTCAGGAGGGACCAGAGGGGCCTGTGCGAGGTGGCTTCTGTGACCCGTCTAGCTGGGACGCGCTCTAATTCCATAGTCTCCCAGCCGCCTTCTAATGGCTCCACTGGGCCCCTGAGTGGTCCCCCAACTGTTTAAAAAAGGAACGTGTGTACTTTGTGGTGAGAGCACTTACAGACCTCACAATTTAGTCTCAAGAAGAGACTGGAAGACAGCTGTCATTTTTGGCAGCCCTTTTCTTATGGGGCGGGGGAGGTGCGCCCATTGTGTGGACCTTGGTGGACAGGAGGCCCCGCCTCCTAGTCCAGAGGCTGGGGAAGGACATCGGCCTTGGCCCAGACGATGGGACACCCCTGCCCAGGACTCCAAATGTGGAGCAAGAGGTGAAAACATGCAGGAACCAGCTAGTGTTCATTTCATGGCAGCAGCAGCAGCTGGTGGCCCAGGCAGAAGCCAGAGGCTATCAGCAGCGACATCCAGCAGTGCCAGTGTCCAGGCGTGGTTGCCAAGCCAGCCCATCCCATGCCTTTGCCTGGAGTCCTGCCACCAAACCACCCATGGCTCCAGTCCACTTTCCAAGCCCACAACTTCGGACTCTTTGTAGATCCTGCAGGCTGCCCAATAATCTCAATAAATTTGTTTCTTGCTTCGAGTTTAGCTACAGTTGATTTTTGTGGCTTGTTCCCCCAAAACACTGACTGATAGGAAGCCAAACCATTCTTCCTTTTTTTTTCTTTTTTTTTTTTTGGCTGCATCATGTCTTCTCTGCTGCACGCGGCCTTTGCTGCAGTGCACAGGCTTCTCATTGCGGTGGCTTCTCTTGTTGCGGAGCACAGGCTCTAGGTGTGTGGGCTTCAGTAGTTGTGGCACGCGAGCTCTGTAGTTGTGATTCGTGGGCTCTAGAGCACAGGGTCAGCAGTTGTGGCGCTCGGGCTTAGTTGCTCCGTGGCATGTGGGATCTTCCCGGACCAGGGATCGAACCTGTGTCCCCTGCATTAGCAGGCAGATTCTTAACCACTGTGCCACCAGGGAAGTCCCCAAACCATTCTTTCTTACTTCAAGAGTTAAATAATGTCAACAAATAATTTGAGGAGTAAAAAGGTAAAATTATGACTCTCATCAAAATATAAAGGTTCTGTTTAACTCATTCATTAATGAGGGAACCAATTAAGGTGTTCCAAGTGGTTCAGAGGAGAATTCCAAGGACCACACACATAGAGGTAGTCAGAATGCCAAAATCACCTTACAAACGGGTGCAGAGGAAGTCTGTCCACAGGGTGATAATCGATTGAATTCCACGGGACCAAATTAATTTGCATTTCTATGAACATAAATCACTAGCATTATTGTGGGGTTTTCCGTGACTTACAGAGTTGTAAAACAACTCAAAGACTGTGAGAGGCAGAGATGGCTTGGAAGGATGCCCTAGACAGGACACCAGGGATCTTTTTATTTTTCTTGTCCATTTGCAAGTCTGTCACTAATTTTTCCTGACGGTAATATAGGAGATGATCAAATGGACGGAAGAGACAACACAGGCTACACTCAGAAGATTCT
Source organism: Balaenoptera acutorostrata (assembly GCF_949987535.1). Lineage (NCBI taxonomy): Eukaryota > Metazoa > Chordata > Mammalia > Artiodactyla > Balaenopteridae > Balaenoptera > Balaenoptera acutorostrata. The sequence continues at coordinate 40,780,490 of NC_080078.1, forward strand.
AACCAGTTCAAGATGGAATCATATGGAAAGTCCTCGGGGCAACTTGAGCTGGGTTTTAAGGCCTAACTCAGAGTTGGAGAGGAGGGTTTTCTGGAAAGTGTGAGCAGAAGCTTGGGGGCAGTAAGGAGGCTGGCAGGATTTACTGGCAGGTTGGACGCGTTTGCCCAGAAAGGCTGGCTTGTGAAGGCAACTGGCAATGACAAGGTTGGAAATAAAAACTGGAGCATCCTTGTGGCTTCTTATTGCAGCTCTCAGAGTTTATTAAAGGGAGAGGGGAAAGGGAGGTAAGATGACCAAATAAAAATAGTGTAGAAAGAGTCACCTGAAAGGGCTGCTTGATTTAGTCCGCTCACAGTAGGCAAGGCTGGGGTGCTTTCCTAGGGACTCCCTTTTGGAAGTGTCCCCCCTCCTTGCTGAGGATGAAGCAGCAGGCAACCAGGTTTGAAACCAGATGACCCCACCCCTTGGTGGGAGTGGGGAGGGATAGGGTTTACACTCAGACCCAACCACAGTCAGGGGATGCTGATTCTGGAGTGGTGAGAATGTAGAAAATTGGGGCCTAGGTTATTACTATGGCAATCTAGAGTCTGTTGCCCACTGTATCTGGGGGAGCAGAAGGGCAGAGCCTCTAGGACATAGTCAGTCTGCAGGGAAATGGGAGCAGGCTGGCAGAGAAGTGACCGCAGGCCCGGGTGCCTGGCAACCTCTGGTCCACGAGGCCGCAGTCCAGGTCCCTCCAGGGAACACTTTCTCCCTTGAATTCACATGAATAGCTCTCTGCTCCTTGTCCCCAAACAGGCTTCAAGGAGCATGATGAGCCCTGAGACATTTCTTCTCTAGCACCCACTCTCCCTGCATCTGGGCAAGGTTTGCAGAAGAACTGTTGAATACAGATTGCACAAATGAATGAACAGTGAATGCTACAAAATCCCATCATTTCACTTCTTTCAGAAAGGCCCAGGAGGACATTCCACTCCATCCCCCATGTATTAATTAAACGCCCATGGCTCCCTTCCACTGGATACCCACCGTATGCCGGGCACTGTGCTGACCCCTGCGTATTTCAGAGGCAGCTCTGAGCCAACTGCCTGAGTCTCAGCCTGATGGCTGGCTCTGCCTCTTACCAGCTGTGTGACCTTGGGAAAGTTACTTAACCGACCTCTCTGAGTGTCCATTTCCTCACTCACAGAATGGGAACAATAACTTTCATGCCACCGTAAGCTGTTGTGGGGATTTCAGTGAGTGAAAACAGGCAAAGCCCTAAAAATGATGCCTGACACAAAGTAAATGCTCAACAAATATTAGATCTGGTCTTCAAAACGCCCTTCAGAAGGTAAATACACGTATTACCCCCATTTCAGAGATGGTAAACTGATGCTTAGAGCCCTCTCCTGAGCTGGTAAGTAGTGGGGCTGGGGTTCAAACCGATTCCAGAACCTGTTTGCAGGTTATGTCATGTAGCTTAAATACTCGGTGTGCACCTAAGAGGTACACAGTGCAAGGTACTGGGGATACGGCTGTCACCAGAACACACCCAGCCCCGCGCCCTCGCTGGAGGCTGACCTGGCTGCCCTCCCCCCCCTCCCCGTCCCTAGCAGCCCCAGCTGCCGCAGGGATGCCCATCGCCCTCAGACGACTCAGGCCTGCGGGCTGGGCCGTTCACTTGTCGGGAAGGGAGGGGAAACCCATCGCCGGGGGAACACCCTCTCGCGGGTGGCCGGCGTCCCTGAGGGCGCCCGCTGCAGCGCTCACTGAAGCTGGCAACGCTTAAGTCCAGCTTTTAATAAAGTACAGTCCGAGCTGCAGTAAACCCAGAGGGAGACGCGGTCGGGCTGCGACGGAGGCCCTGCCGCCCCGGGCTTGGTGGCCGCGAGCGCGGAGCCTGCCCCAAGGCCGCCACGTAGAGGAGCCAGCCTTCCGGTCCCCGCCCGGCCCACCCCGCAAGCCGCTGCCCATCAGCCTCTCGAGGGACGCGGACTCGGTCAGGGCTCGGGGAAGGGCGGGGCTCGAGGAGGGCGGGGCTGGAGGGAGGCCTGCTCACCAGGCCCCGCCTCCCCAGCGTCGGCTCCCACCCCAGCCCCGCCCCCCAACGGGGCTGGCCTCTCCCGAGCTCGTGTTTTCGCATCCCTAGGTCCTCCCTCTGCGGCGCTCTGTCCCTCTGCAGCGGCCTGTGCCTGCACGCTCACACTCACACAACACCCGGCACCCGGTCCCTCTAGGCTTTCTTCCTTATCCAGTTAGAGCCCTCAGAACCCCCAGAGGTTCAAGGGCCTGCGGTCCACCAACACATTGGCTGGGTTCAAATTCCTGCTTGCTGGCTCTGTGACTTTGGGCAAGTTATTTAATCTCTCTGGGCCCCAGTTTCTCCATTTGTAAAATGGGGATGATAGTAACAAGTACTCACTCCATAGGGTTATTGTGGAGCTTAAATAAAATAACACAAATAAAGGGCCTGGCTTTAAATCAGTGCTGGTCTCCCATAGCATGACAAAGGCTAATTAGAATACAGAGCCTCATCTTCCCAAGGAGACTTAGGCCAAAGGAGGGCCCTGCTTCCAGGACAGGAATTAAGGTTTTGCTTTAGAATAGGCACGAGGTAGGAGTTGGAGGGGCCCCCTCTGTATTCTTGATATCACAAAGGCAGTCGAATTCCATGGTCTCTGTTTGCTTATCAAGCACTTATCGAGCACCATCTGTGTGCCAGGCCCTGCGCGGGGAAACCACAGCACCTGCAGATCAAGGAGCTCTCAGAATCCAGAGGCACAAAGCAGCATAATGCTGAAGGCAATACTGAAGAGTGTAGAAAGTGCTACAGAAACAGGAGACCAGGAACCAGCCCCAAGTCCAAGGGAGCAGCTAGAAACCTTCCTGGGGTGTCAGGGAGCTGGGTCTCCAAGGAGGACCACCCACATGGACAAAGGGCACCCTCTTCCTGAGCTCTCAGATGCGTAGTAGTTCCCGTTTGCTCTGCCAGGGAAGCGGGAAGAATTCCTTAGCCCCGTTCAGCTGATGGAAAAGTAGAGGCCCGGAGAATAAGTGGCATCTTCCCCAAGAGCAGACTTTTAGTGAAAGGATATTCTGTCCGATCCTAAGTGGCCAGCTCTTTCTGCTTCCACACTTGCCAGGAGTTTGCCGGCAGACCAGAAGATGAGGGGGAGGAGAGAGCCTGCACAAATAAGCCAGGCTGGCTGGCCACAGGCCTGGCACCAGGTCTGGACTTTGTCCTGTGTGGGCGCGGCGAGCCTGCACAAAAGTATCCACACCCCCACGTTGCTCGGCCAGCCGCAAGGCCAGACTTTGTCCTCGCGACTCCCAGAACTGCCCTGAAACAGGGCTCCTTACCACAATGCCTGATTTAAACACAGTGATTTAAAGGGGAGCAGGGGCCATTCCCACCAAGAATCGTTTCCTCACCTGCCTGGGCCTTTGTTGTGTCCACACAGGCATGAGCAGGACGAGGGGGTGCTTTCATTTATTGGGCACTGGGTGAGCCAGGCCCTCTGCTGGGACCCTCACAGATATCAATCCCCTCCATCCTTCAAATCAGAACCCTGGGGGCATCATGGACAGCAAGCGGTCTGGAATGAGAGGACCAAAGTCTGGCTCTGACGGAGCCATGCAGACATCTCGGGGGGGCGGGATTTAACCCCCTTCCTCAGTGGAGGCAGGGGGCTCTCCTGGTTCACTTGGAGCCCACACGGGCCAGGCAGCAGGCACAGGGACCTCCTTGGCAGGGTGAGGTCAGACCAAGCAGGAGGCCCTGGCCAGCTTTGGCCCCTTGCAGGCGGGGCAGCCAGACGTACCAAATAAAATCGCAGGATGCCCAGGTACATTTGAATTTCAGACGAACTAGAAATAAGGTGTAGTATAAGGTGTTCCATGGACCAGGGCTGTTGGAATGGGGGTGAAGAGACGGGGGCAGATTTAAGCTTTAATTTGGAGAGAGGCTATGCGGGGATTGGCCGTGAGCTGGATGTAGGAGTTGAAGACATGGGAGAAATCAGGGACCCCCCAGGCTCCAGGCTGCAGCAACTGTGTAGTTAGCGGATCCCCTGAGCAAGCAAGGGAGACGGAGCAGGATCAGATCAGCGAGGGGAACCGTGGGATCTGTTCCTGGTGTGTTAAATTGAAGGTGCCTGTTTGGGCCCCAAGTGGAGGTTGTGCAAGTCTGGGGCTTAAGGACAGGCCCTGCTGGGGACCTACCAGCACATGGATGGTATTTGAAACCATGGTTCTGGATGCAACCACCTGGGGAGTGAGAGTTCTGAGAGCAGAGACAATGGTCCAGAACTTGGCCTTGAAGACTCTCAACATTTGCAGGTCATCCAGAGAAGGAGGGGCATCCAAGGAAACGGAGTCAGAGCAGTCAGGGAGGCAGGAGGAAAGTCCACAGTGGGTGGGCAACAGGGCAACAGAGGAGCGAGTCTCCAGAAGGCCGGGGCTGACCGTGGTGGATGCTGCAGGGAGGTCTGGCGAGGTGGGGAGTGGAAGCAAGGGCCGGCCTGCGGTGGACTGGAGGCAGAATTAGAGGGGAGGGTGCAGAGGTACCACATCCATCAAGAAATCCTGCCCTGGACTTCCCTGATGGTGCAGTGGTTAAGAATTCGCCTGCCAATGCAGGAGACATGGGTTCGAGTCCTGGTCCGGGAAAATCCCACATGCTGCGGAGCAACTAAGCCCATGCACCACAGCTACTGAGCCTGCGCTCTAGAGCCCGCGAGCCACAACTACTGAAGCCCGCGTGCCACAACTAGTGGAGCCCACGCACCTAGAGCCCATGCTCCGCAACAAGAGAAGCCACCACAATAAGAAGCCCGTGCACCGCGATGAAAAGTAACCCCCGCTGGCCGCAACTAGAGAATGCCCACGCGCAGCAATGAAGACCCAGTGACAAAGACCCAACACAGCCAAAAATAAATAAATAAACAAATTTATAAAATAAAAAAAAAAGAATGAAATCCTGCTGTGCGGGCGGGGCTGGAAGCAGAGGGAACCAGAGGGCAGTGGGGTCTGGGCAGGTTTCCATCCATAACCTTTGGGGCACGTTCCTGCCTGGAGGCATGGAGACAAATCTTGACCACCCTCTAACTGACAGTGGGTCCCTGAACAAATCAAGTCAAATGGGAACTGAAAACAAGGGCCTTCGAAAGTGTGTTAAGTGACATAAAAGAGTGGGAGGGATAAACACACGCAATGACACGGATGGATTTCAGAACCGTTATGGAGCGTGAAAGAAGCCAGCCTCAAAAGAGCATGTGAGGTAGGAGTCCATTTCTAAGAAGGTCTAGAACAGGCAAAACTAATCGATGATGAAATAAAGATGAGAACCGTGGCTGCCTCTGGGGCAGGGTGGGGACGGGTGGAGGGGGAAGGGGCTTGAGGGAACCATCTGGGTGATGGCAATGGTCTGAACCTGGACAGGGTTCTGATTCACACAGGACAATGCATTTGTCAAAACTCGGCAAATGGTACACTCAAGATTTGAACATTTCATTGCATGTAAATTTCACCTGAGAAAAATGAACTATAAAGTAATTATTCAACTGTACTTAATGATATATGTGCTGAAGTGTTTAGGGGTGAAGTGTGCTATAGTTTGCAACTCTCCTTAAAAGGTATGAAAATAATAAGCTGGATTGATGGGTAGAGAGTTGGATGGACATATAATGAAGCAAATAGAGCAAAATGTCATCCAGGTGGTAGGTATTTGAGTGTTCACTCAACTTTTTTCACGATTCACTCAACTTTTCTGTATGTTTGAAATTTCTGTAATAAAATGCTGGGGGAGGGGATAAAGAAAAGAGGATGTGAGAACACTTTTCACCCAGTCCCGAGATGCTTTTTGAGCGCTAGCTGTACATCAGGTGCTGCGAGACAGGAGTGGTGCTGATGGCGATCCCAGCGCCATGGCATGAGGCACCCTCCGAGTGGGTTCTCCTTAGAGCAGAAAACTGTCACTGTCCCTTCTCACAGGGGACACCAGAGGTCAAGAAAAGCACACACAGGCCTGCCAGGAACTGATTTAAAGAAACAAGTTGCTGGAGCCAGTGGGGCGGGCGGACAGCCAGGTGGCCTGGCCCCTGGCGATTTGGATTGGGACATTCAACACATGTTAAAGACAGTCAGGTTTGGGAACAACTGCTTAAACTCCAGAGGTTGAAATATGCCCCATCTAATTTGCCCACTGGTAGGGTTTTTGAATAATGCTCCAGGTCCCTCTGTCTATATAATAGAATGGGAAACCCAGACCCGCCCCCTGCAGGATGTATCCTCAGGGAAGTTCATCATTGCCTGTTTTAAGAGTGAAAGTTTGGCAAAAGCTGACATGTGTGTTGTCCGGGTAGAGTGCTGGTTAAGTTATTTACAGTGGTTTAGAAATGCAGTGAAATTCTACGCAGCTGTTAAAAATGAGTGAGGTAGATCTATATGTCCTGGACTTTAACAGCTGAAATCTTAATGTAAAAATAATAATAAATATATATATATATAAATGATCTTATTTATATAAAATTATATGTAGGTAAATGTCTATGGATATACATATAAATGGATATGAATATAAATATATATATCTCTTTATATTATGTCCTGCATATTTGTGTCCCCCCAAATTCATATGTTGAAGCCATAACCCCCAATGTGGTAGTATGAGGAGGTGGGGCCTTTGGGAGGTAATTGGGTTTAGATGAGGTCATGAGGGTGGGGCCCGCAGCATGGGGTTAGACCCCTTATATGGAGCTCGCTCTCTGCCACGTGAAGAGAAACAGTGAGAAGATGGGATATATAGCCAGGAAGTGGGTCCTCACCAGACACCAAATCTGCCAGCACTCTGATCTTGGACTTCCCAGCCTCCACAACTGTGAGAAATAGACATTTATTGTTTAAGCCACAGTCTGTGCTATTTTTGTTACAGCAGTTTGAGCTAAGACAGTATATAAATGTACACACACACAGAGCACTGTAAAAATGTTCACCAAAATGCTAATAATGGTCATTTCTCCATGATGGAATTTAAATTTTCTCTTTCCTTTCTTCTTCGTCTTTTTCTGTATTGTTTAACATTTTCACAATAAGTATGTATAATTAATGAAGCAATTATTTTTAAAGCTAATTCTTAGAGTAAATTGCCACTTGCAAAGTGCTTATGAGGCTGCCGTGTAACCCCAACTGTTCACAGCTCTGTCCTCTATTCCCACCCTGAGTCCCAGAGCAGGAAGAACTTCTGAGAGGGGAGGTGAGCTGAGGACCCTCCCCGACCGTGACTCAGTACACTCCTACCCCTCCTGAGCCCCAAGACAGGAGCAGTGACATCATTTGTGGGGCTCAGCACAAAGTCAAAAGGTAGGGCCCTTGTTCAAAAATCATTAAGAATTTCAAGATAGTGACAGCAGAGCATTAAGCCAAGCGTGAGGCCCTCGTGAGTACAGGGCCTCTGTGATCGCACGCACTGCACGCCTGTGAGGCCCCGCCTGGCGAGACCATCTGAGAAACAGCCAGAGAGGCGGCCAGGAAAAACCGTCCAGGAGGAGCTGAGCATGGCCTTGGGAGGCTGAGTGAGAGGGAGACCCACACGGACCATCGGCTCTCCAGGAGTCTCCCCAGGGCCAGCGTGAGAAACATGCCGGGTGTGGGTGTGGAAGGCACACAGCGGCAGTGGGGGGGAGGTCTGTGGAGCTGCTTTAATTAGTAAGGGGCGGTCAGGAGGGCCTCCTGCCCTGGGAGGGTGTGGACCCCTTGGAGGTGGCAGTCACCCACCGATCAGCACCCCTGGCTGCCCGAGGGAACCTTCTCCAGGGACCCCACTCACACCCCGGGAGCCCCCAGCCCGGCCTGCCATCCCCCCAGCGCCCCCCGCAGGGCCCTGCGACCACCGTATCCAGCTGCTCACGGAAAACCTGCGCCGGCACCGGCCACAAAGAGAGCCTGTGTGGGGCCGGTGGCACAAAGGCCGCTCTGTGCGGGGAGGACCCGCCACCCCTCCTCCGCCAGGCACCGGGCGCGGCGGGCACCGGGGACACGCTGGCCGAGTGCCCGGGGCACGGGCAGGGCTCCCGCACGGTCTTCGGGCTGCGGTCCGGCCGAAGGGCTCCACCGAGTCCTCCCCTAATCGCGTCCCAGCCACCAGCCGTCCCACACCCTCCAGCCCAGCTGAATGGGACCCCGGCGATGGGAGCGAAGACCTGCGGCGGCCCCGCGGTCTGCGGACACAGCCGACACGTCCGGCGGGCACCCGCGGTCCTGCCGGCTGACCCCATCCCCGCCCCGCTCCACTCCCTCCAAGCTCGGAAGCCTGTGCTTCTGCTAAACCAGAGACCCTCCCGGGCCCCCGCAGAGGCTATCTCAACCCTTCAAACCCGTCTCCTCCACTGTCCCCTCGACTCCCCACACCGCAGGACCCCAAGGCTTTATTGGGCGCGCGTCCATGGCAGCACCTCCAGGCCGGGCGCGGCGCTCAGCGGGTGCCTTGCCCGCCCGCCCGCCCACCCGCCCTGGTGCACACAGCAGATGCTCGGTAGACGGGCCTCCCCGGCCGCCCCGGTGCACACAGCAGGCGCTCGGTAGACGGGCCTCCCCGGGCGCCCCGGTGCACACAGCAGGCGCTCGGTAGACGGGCCTGCCCGGCCGCCCCGGTGCACACAGCAGGCGCTCGGTAGACGGGCCTCCCCGGCCGCCCCGTGCACACAGCAGGCGCTCGGTAGACGGGCCTCCCCGGGCGCCCCGGTGCACACAGCAGGCGCTCGGTAGACGGGCCTCCCCGGCCGCCCCGTGCACACAGCAGGCGCTCGGTAGACGGGCCTCCCCGGGCGCCCCGGTGCACACAGCAGGCGCTCGGTAGACGGGTCTCCACCGGAAAGACCGCGTCTCCTCCGTGGACCCGGAGCGGCTGTAGCGCCCGCGCCCCGCCCTCCTCCGAACTCACCTGCGCTTCGCGGGCAGCTCCCGAGGCCCGGCTCCCGCCTCGAGCGCCCGCAGGGCTTTGCTCCTCCAGCTGAAGGCGCTCAGACAGCCGGGCGCGGGGCGCGGGGCGCGGGGTATCTAATGCCGCCCGGAGCCACCTCCACCCACGAGGGTTAGGAGCTGGCCGGTGCGTCCCGCAGCTTCCCCTTCCCGGTGGGACAGTTCTGGGGTGCATCCTACCCGGTTCCTCAAATGGTCCCCGGAGGATGGAGTCCCAGGTGCCGTCGCAGGTAACCACCCACTATCGCACCATCACCTCCCCCTTCCTGTCTCCTCTCTCGTCCCTCCCTGTGCTCTGCCTGCACCTGGGCTTGAGCAAGGTCTGCTCTGGTGTAGAACTTCATTCCAGACCTCGGTCTCACCTCCTGCTTACTTCACACGCGACAAACTTTTGTCCCGCGTCTGCTGGCATCAGGCAGTGGTGACGGGGTGAGGAGAAAGTTCTGTAGCCCCTGCCCCGCCCCCTGCGGTGGGCATCTGGGCACCACGTCCAGGGAGAGAACTGGGAGGGTTCCTCCCTCGGGTCAGTCCGGGGTCTGGGCACCCTCTCTGGCTTCTCCAGAAAATCCCTCCATCCACGGGTGGCCCCACAGTCCTGCAGGCGTTGATCCCGCCCCTCATCCTCCCTCCCTCAGTCATTGGGGTCTGGCGGGGCTCCTGGTCGGTAGCTGCCCTGGAAAACCCTCTCCCTGGGCCCTGCAGGCTGGTGCTGCTAGTGGACGGCTCATCAGCCCCTGTGGTTCCCTCCACCCTGCCCACCTGGCTGTGAGCAGCCACGCCATTAGGAAAACATCCTTAGTGATCCCAGCTGAGTTGCTGCTGGTCTGTTGTTGCCTTGACAGAGCTGGGGGCCGTGGACAGCATCCAGCTCCAGCAAAGTGTTCGCTATTCAACTCAGATGACCTCGACTCAAATCCCAACGCTACCTTTTACTTCCAAGCTGCTAGGTGTCTCTCAGCCTTTGCTTCCACGTCTGTAAAATGGGTATGATAATAGCTATGCTAATGTCTCGGTAATCTCAAAGCGGCAAATAACAGACCCCTCTTCAGACCCACTCGGAGAAGAAGAGGAAATTCTCTAAGGGCCCTGGGGCCCCTGACTTGACAGAGGAACCCGAGCCAGGTTCTCATCCAGGTTCCTTTGTCTCTCTGTCTGCTTCTCTCCTTACCTCACACTTGGCCAACTGTGGTTCCCCTCCAGTTCACCAGTCTTTACACTCTGAATAAATACAGACTTCATTCCACAGAAATGGGCCCACACGTGCACAATGGGCTGCAACCCGCTTTTATTCACTGATCGCCAGGAGCCTCCCCCGGTATCACTGGATATTCTTCTGTGCTGCAGCTGCACTGCCCCATGTACTCTGGATGTTCTACTAATATTTATTTCTTTGACTTGTCCCTTACCCTAGGATGTTTTGTAGTGACTGTCACCAGTGTTTGGGGTACACGTCCCTTCCAGAGCCCTCTCCCAGGACCCTTTTTTTTGGGGGGGGCACACTGCATGGCTTGTGGGATCTTAGTTCCTGGACCAGGGATTGAACCCAGGCTCTCAGCAGTGAGAGGGTGGAGTCCTAGCCACTGGACCGCCAGGGAATTCTCCCAGGATCCTTTCTGAAGCAGGGACTGACTTCCTTCCCATCCTGATTTCCTTCCTCCACCCCAGCCCTCGACCTGGCTTCCACCTGGAGCTCCCTACACACAGCGTGGTGCAGGCACGCATCCTCCCCTCCAGTCCTGCTCTGACTTACTGTGAGCTTTCTGAGGACAGCCCCCTTGGGGACGAAACCATCTCCAGTTTGGTCCCCGTTCCCCGGCAACCGTGACTTTTAAAACACGGTTGATTCTTGCGCTGAAAAAAAGCACGAAGCTACTCTTGTCTCCTTCCCCAAAGGCCTGTTTTCAAGTTCAAACAATAGCAATTCGATTGAGCACACACGTCCACATCCCTCCTGAGGCCTTCGAAAGAGGAAGAGGACACCACAGAGCTTTTTAAAATATTGTACAAAATAAAGTTTTGAATATCGGGTCAGGCACAGTCCCTGGGGGCACAGAGGGCACTCAAACTGGGTGATTTGAGGGGAGTTCGGTAGAGAGATGATTCACAAAGGAGCAGCAGGATTTAGGAAACGAGTGCGGGGCTGTGCAGAATCCTGGGCTCAGCAACATCGAGGGGCCCTTCCCAGAGCTGACGAGTGATCACCAGAACCCAGAGAGAATGACTGCGTGGAGAGGGCCCTAGGCAGGAGCTGGGGCCTTTAGGAGAGGGAGGCACCCGACCTGTGCAAACCCAGAAAGGAAGGAGCTGGGGGGGTAAACACCCAGACCTCACTTTCCTCCTGCCCCCCAGACATCATGCCACTGGATGGACCCAGCTGGAAACAAGACATCATGGCTTAAGTGTCCAGAATCCCAGGACCCAGGTCAGAGTGGAGAGGGACCAGGGGGACCTGGGCGGGGAGCAGGGAGGAGGAGCGCTGAAAGATATGCTCTCACAAAGCCTTTGAAAGTGTGCAGTCCAATTAGAAATTATGAATTTATTGAACAGGGAGTAGTCATTTGCACAACTAAATAATGGTTTTGATTTTACAAATATTTTCAACTCGTTACCTTTAAACTAACAAACTTCCCCCTGAAGTTAAAATATGGTTCCATTTATGGACAATTCAGCTGATTCAGAGCTGTTCAGGACCCCAGACATTCAGGTAAATCAAACCAGGGCGCACGCAAGGGCTGTCTTGGAGTTACGCATACTTCCCGACAATGTCCCCTCCAGCGACCTCCCTGACAGCACCCGAGTGGGGAAAGGGCAGATAGTTTCCCAGAAGGAAATCAGAGGCCGAGAAAAGAGGGGGCAGATGCTGGAAGGCCAGGAAGCCAGCCAGCCATTCCATGAGGCGCAAACTAACTTGCAAAGCTCACCCCGTTCATTTAGTGGCTGAGTCCTGATCAAAATACCAGCCTGTCCTCCCCGACAGCTCTCGTGAATATTTCAGGTGGCCTTCCACCTTGACCTATGATCTTTAAGCGTCCGACCAGCACAATCTTTCCCAGAGATGTTCTTTCTTGATGCTCCCATCAGGAACACTCAGGCCTATCACAGGAGCCCCCTGCCTTGGGAGATCCAGGAGCCAGTGAACTTTCCCAAGGAAAGTCCTTATGATGGGATTTTTTCCTGTGCTCGTAGCTCCCCAGGTACGAGAGGTCACTGCAAAGGTGTACTTCACTGGTAACAGTGTAACACATGACAGCATTAAGGATAGACCCTCATGCAGCTGGGGGCTCTGCTCAATGGCAAGCCCCAAGGTGCCCACAGAGCCCCAGCCAGCAGACATGCGGCTGAGTCCACTGTCCTCGCTGCTGCACCCAGGACAGCGCATCTGCCAGCACTCTGCTGGATACCTGACCTCAGCTGGAAGTCACGGACACAGACAGAACCTCCACGTGCCCTCCAGCCGTCCCAAACGGCCACGTGCAAACCCTCTCCTGGTTCTTCATCTCTTCTCACCTCGTGCTAACGGGTAATCGTGCTTCACAAACTTGGAAGGTGGATACAGAAAGCGCCATCCCGAACCGGGCGGAACAAACTGCAGGAAGCTCAGAAAACACTGTGTATTTAAAGAGCCATTTTGAACAACTGACCTTTTCAGACAAATCCCAGCAACCTTGGCACCGCCCCTGAGACGGCAGAGTGGGGAGGGTGTGCGGCCATGGTGGCGTGTCAACGACCGAGTCTCAGCAACACCTCCTGCGCCCTCTTGAAATGCCTACTCTTTCCTGACAATCATGGTGGCCGTGGACAGGCTGGTCCCCGATGTCATATTCCCTCAATGGAGGCCTTTGTCTCCTGCCAGCAGCTCCACAGCCCTTGTCTTCACGATGCGTGACCCTCCACTGGAGCCCTGCTCTGTGGACAGTGTAACATGTTCTGGCAGGGCTCAGAGGAGGCCTCCACTCCCTCCCAGCACGTGCAGAAGTGCCACTGACAGGATGCAGAGCGGAGACCTCCATCCCGGAGCTTGGCCGGAACTCGGCCAGCCTGAGTGGGGGACGGTTTCATCACACCCTCCAGCTCCAGCCTCTCCCGATCACCTTCCAGCCACATGGCATCCCATCCCTGTTCCCATGGTAACCAGCCTTTCAGATGGACCCCCACCTCCTGGCAATCAGTCCCTTCCCACATTTCAGAGGGCTGACCTGAGCAATCTGTTGTGGAAGGGCAGGATGTGACTAGGTCATAACAGACATTGTGGCTTCCACCTTGCTCTCCCCGGGATCACGCCTCTGCCATGGGGTGAGGGCACTCAAGCAGCCCCATGGAGAGGTCCGTGGGGTCAAGAACTGAGGCCTCCTGCTAACGGCCAGCATGAGCACTGCATCCATGTGAGTGGCCGTCTTGGAAGCCAGTCTGCCAGCCCCAGTCAACCCTTCGGGTGAGTGTAGATCTTGCATCTTGACGGCAAACTCATGGGAGACCCTGAGCCAGGACGGCCCTGCTAAGCCACTCCCAGATTCCAGACCCACAGAAACTGTGAGACAGTAAATGACTGTTGTTGCTTTAGGCCACTAAGTATTGTTACACATAACATGGCATTAGGGAGCCTGATATTCTGGGTGATAAAGTCTGAAGCCTGCAGGGGCAAAGAGCAGAGTGGTGAAGGGCAGAGAATGGACATGGTCAGTGATCCAGCACACTTGGTTTCCTGATTCCTTACTGTCCTGCCCCTCGTTGTAAAAAAAGGAAGGAGGTGTTAAAAATGCAAGTTATCCAATATGCTCCAACCACCAGTCAGTACCTAGGACACCCCCCCCCCACCATGAACTGGACACTGCACTCCCACAAAGCACCCCAAATCATGTTCTTCTTATAAAAAATTATACAGCTTTCTTGACTAGAGCCCCGAGCTCCTTTTCACAGAAACTACAGCCTGGCCAGACCCCCTTAACCAGTTCTGCACTTGGGCAATGGACTTCTCTTTAAAATCTAACCTTCTCTCGCTTCAGTTTTATCTTAGCTTCATTCTAACGTTCCAAGCTATCGAAATAACTCATCTCAGCTCAGTGATCACTTTCACTCTTGCCCCCAACATTGCATCACCTTCATATCTGATGCCATAGTTTTTCACCATCTGCATCTGGAAAGTTGGCTGAATTAGTGACCTGGGCAGAGCTAACCGCAGAGCCCTTCGGCCCTCCATTACAGACTCCACTACTGCCTGGGGCCAGAGACCCCTTGACAACAAACACTTTGCAGAGAGTTGTGCAACCTGCCATAAATGCCCTGAAAATGCTTTCATTATCAATGAGTTTTCCAACCCATTATTCAAATGCTGGCTGGATACAGTTTTTTCATTCACTCTATTCACCAGCACTGTCTACAAAGAAAGTTATCTTAGCTTGTGTATTAGTTTCCCCACAGCCGCTGTAACAAATTACCACAAATCTGTTGGCTTAAAACAGTAGAAATATATTCTTTCACAGGTCTGGAGGTCAGAAGTCTGAAATCTGTATCACTGGATGGAAATCAAGGAGTGGGCAGGGTTGTGCTCCCTCTGGGGGGCTCTAGGGTTTCTTGTATATTCTAGCTCTGGTGGCCACTGGCATTCCTTGGCTCATGGCTGCATCACCCCAACTTTCAAGTCCAGCATCTTCAAATCTTTCTCTGCTCTGTCTTCACTTCACTTTCTCCTCTCTGCGTGCAGGTCTTCCTCTGCCTGTCTCTTATAAGGACACACATAATGGCATTCAGGGTCCAGCCAGATAATCCAGGATAATCTGTCTTAAGATCCTTTGTCACATTGGCCAAGACCCTTCTTCCTTATAACATCAATAGGTTCCAGGGATGAGGACCTGATATCTCTGGGGGGTGGGGGGGGATGCATTATTCAGCTCACCCACACCAAGATTTCCCACCTCCTGATCACTGCATTCTTTCCTAATGTTTACAAATAAACCATGTCATGCTCTGCTCTATCATTTTCCAAAAGGTTACTGTCTCTACTTTTATCAATCCACTTAAGAACTCTGCTTCCCCAGCCCACATCAGTCCGGACATAAAAATGGGGTCATACAACCCTCAGAATGGGAGAAAATATTTGCAAATGAAGCAACTGACAAAGGATTAATCTCCAAGATTTACAAGCAGCTCATGCAGCTCAATAACAAAAAAACAAACAACCCAATCCAAAAATGGGCAGAAGACCTAAATAGACACTTCTCCAAAGAAGATATACAGATTGCCAACAAACACATGAAAGGATGCTCAACATCATTAATCGTTAGAGAAATGCAAATCAAAACTACAATGAGATATCATCTCACACCAGTCAGAATGGCCATCATCAAAAAATCTAGAAACAATAAATGCTGGAGAGGGTGTGGAGGAAAGGGAACCCTCTTGTACTGTTGGTGGGAATGTAAATTGATACAGCCACTATGGAGAACAGTATGGAGGTTCCTTAAAAAACTAAAAATAGAACTACCATACGACCCAGCAATCCCACTACTGGGCATATACCCTGAGAAAACCATAATTCAAAAAGAGTCATGTACCAAAATGTTCACTGCAGCTCTATTTACAATAGCCAGGTCATGGAAGCAACCTAAATGTCCATCATTGGATGAATGGATAAAGAAGATGTGGCACATATATACAATGGAATATTACTCAGCCATAAAAAGAAACGAAATGGAGTTATTTGTAGTGAGGTGGATGGAGTTAGAGTCTGTCATACAGAGTGAAGTAAGTCAGAAAGAGAAAAACAAATACAGTATGCTAACACATATATATGGAATCTAAGGGTAAAGAAAAAAAGGTCATGAAGAACCTAGTGGCAAGATGGGAATAAAGACACAGACCTGGGCTTCCCTGGTGGCGCAGTGGTTGAGAATCTGCCTGCCAATGCAGGGGACACGGGTTCGAGCCCTGGTCTGGGAAGATCCCACATGCCGCGGAGCAACTAGGCCCGTGAGCCACAACTACTGAGCCTGCGCATCTGGAGCCTGTGCTCCGCAACAAGAGAGGCCATGATAGTGAGAGGCTCGCGCACCATGATGAAGAGTGGCCCCCGCTTGCTGCAACTAGAGAAAGCCCTCGCACAGAAATGAAGACCCAACACAGCCAAAAATAAATAAATAAATAAATAAAATTAAAGAGGTGGAGTCCATTTCTCCACCCCTTCGATCTGGACGAGTCTATTGTGCGTTCTCCCATAGAATGTGGTGGAAAAGACACTGTGGCATCTCTGGGCAAAGCCCTAAACTGGGCTGGCAGTTTCCCATTCCTGCCTCTTGGAATGTTCTTTCTTGGGATGCTCCTTTCTGAAGCCAGCCACCCGGCTGTGAGGAAGCCCACCACACAGAGAGACCACTTGGCCGACAGCCCCCGCTGAGCTTCCAGACGGCCAGAGTGAGAAGCCTCCATGGACGTCCAGCCCAGCCAAGCCTTCAGAGCCCTCATGCCCCACCAACATCTGACTGCAACCACAGCGGACCCCAAGTAAAGACCACCCAGCGAGCCCAGTCAACGCGCAGAACCGCAGTGACAATAAATTGTTGTCTTAAGCCACTGAGTCCTGGGGTGGCTTATTATATACCAATAGATACTCAAATGAGCCACTTATTAACTGTGTAACCTGAGGCAAGTGACAGGCCTTAGTTGAGGGTCCAGCCAGAAGCAGACCCTGCAACAAAGACCTGGTGCATGTAGTTTATCTGGATTCCAGGAAAGCCAGGTAGGAGAGTGGGGAGGTGAGACAGGGAAGAGAAGGCAGCCAATAAAAGGATAGCGTTTATGAGTGGGTTACCACAGTGACCAGTCCCTCCAGGGACCTACAATTGTCTCATCAATGAAATGGTGCAGCCATTGTGGACAACACTATGAAGTTTCCTCAAAAACTTAAAATTACTGTGTGACCCAGAAATCCCACTCCTCAGTATATATCCAAAATAACTGAAAACAGGATCTCAAAGAGATATTTGCACACCCATGTTCATAGCAGCATTATTCACAATAACCAAGAGGTGGAAGCAACCCAAGTGTCCATCAGTGGATGAATGGATAAACCAGATGTCGTACATACCTACAGTGGAATATTTTTCAGCCTAAAAAATAAGGAAATTCTGTCATATGCTGCAACATGGATGCATCTTGAGGACTTCATGCTAAATGAAATAAGCCAGTCACAGAAGGACCAACGCTGCATGATTCTGCTTATGTGCAATATTTAAAGTAGTCAAATTCATAGAAACAGAAAAGTAGAATGGTGGTTACCAGGGGCTGGGGGAGCGGAATAGGAGCTGTTCAATGGGTATAGGGTTTCAGTTTTGCAAGATGAAAGGTTCTAGAAATCTGTTGCACAACAAGGTGCATGCAGGTAACACTGGAAACTTAAAAATGGTTAAGATGGTAAATCTTACATAATGTGTTTTTTTACCACAATTAAAAAAATTGTCTCAGCAAGGAGCAAACAAGTTGGGGTATTCACCATCAACTCCCTTGTTGAGGGTCACTCTTGGGGTGTTACCTTCCCCCCCCCCACGCTAAGGGCCAGAGAACACCCTGTACAGAGATACAGGAAGCCATCAGCACATATGGGACTCTCGGGGGTGACCTCTGGGTGAGCAAGGACCTGGGTGGGGCACTTATGGGGTCTGACACATCACCTACCTTTGAGTCTCAGTTTCCTTGTCTGTAAACAGGAATAAGCAATACCCACCTGGACGGAGGTTGCGAAGGCTATTTTGGGTGACAAAATCTCCCTGCCTGCTCCCCCCCCCAGCCCCCGGGGCCTCCCCAGTCTGAATTTAAGTGCACACAGCTCAGTCTCGAGTTAGGACCACCCCCACCATCACACACCCTGCCTCCCCGCTTTTATTTTTACAAATCAGTGAAATATTTGCCCAGCCCCAAACTTTTGGAGCCAGCCTCTGAGTTTTGCAAAGACCGAGGCAGTAGCTCTGGGTCCCAAATGCACACTCCGCCTCCTCCTGGACTCCGCCCCGCCTCCCAGCTCACAGATGTCCCCGCTGAGAGAGGTGGACACACAGGCAGCCTCTCTCACCAACCTCCACCAGCGTGACATCGCCTCCTCCGGCAGACAGACTTCGTCCTTCTTTATCTCACTCGTTTCAGGCTCCAAGCATGGCTTTAGACACCCTTTCTGGAGGCTGGGAGAAAATGTGCTAAAATACCAGCAGTGGTCCAGCTGATTGTAGGACTGAGGGAGTAGCTCTTTTCTTCTCTATGCTTCCTGGATTTTCCACAATAAACACATTCTATTTTTTTATTGACAGAAAAACCAATTGTGTTTCTTAAGCAAGCCACCTAAAAGCCCTGGTTGCCTCCGCATTTTTCGTAGCCTCAGCTCATTCTGAGTGTCAGTTTTTCAGCCATTATTCTATTTCCTGCCTCTCTGGTTTGAGTCCTCTGCCTTTGGACCTTTGCTCCGTCCTTTGAACATGTGAGCTAATCACAGATGCTTGTGCAAACCACACCAGCCTCCCTCTATGTGTCTTGATTTTCCTTCTCACTGGGAATATTTACAACCCAAATTTGCTTTACAGTCTCCCAAACCAAGAAACTACCCTCACGTTCTCCTGATACGAGGCACTGAGAAGAACATGCCATCCCGTCCCTAATATAGGAGGAAACATCAGACAGACCCAAACTGAGGGACAGTCTGTAACATAACCGGCTCTCACTCTTCAAAACTGTCAGTGTTGACAATGGCTCCTTTCCTCCTTCCCAGCTGGAAGCACAAGGGGAGTTTTCCCCCAATATTCACCTGTGAGAGCAGATTGGGCTTCTGGAGGTAATTCACAAACAGGTGAGGACCCCTCTCGTACTGGGCCCCCTCTGGAGTTTCAACTCTCAGCCTGGTCTACACTGAGCCCCCAGCAATTCGTCAATTTCCGTTCCGGTTCCCTTCCCCAGCCCTGGTTCCTGTGCAGCTTTCTGCTGCTGAAGCCGTGATTCTCTGCTCTTACCTGTCGGTGCCTCAGATGCAGGGGCAGCAGTTTGCCCTGTGGCCTCACTTCTTTCACAAATCTAACAAGAGTTGTTGATTTAAAAAAAAAAACAGGACTTCCCTGGGGCGCAGTGGTTAAGAATCTGCCTGCCAATGCAGGGGACATGGGTTCGAGCCCTGGTCCGGGAAGATTCCCACATGTCACGGAGCAACTAAGCCCGTGCGCCACAACTACTGAGCCTGTGCTCTAGAGCCCACGAGCCACAACTACTGAGCCCACGTGCCACAACTACTGAAGCCCGCACACCTAGAGCCCATGCTCCACAACGAGAGAAGCCACTGCAAGGAGAAGACCACGCACTGCAACGAAGAGTAGCTCCCACTCACCACAACTAGAGAAAACCTGTGCACAGCAACGAAGACCCAATGCAGCCAAAAATAAATAAATAAAATAAATAAATTTTTTAAAAAAGAAAAGCATTAAAAAATATATATCTTAAAAAAAAAAAAAAAAAAAAAACTGTCAGTGTTGTGAAAGACAAAGAAAGCCTGAGGAACGGCTCCAGACTGGAGGAGACACGACCACAGGCAACTTGTGATCTTGTGATCCTGGATATCCTTTTGTTTAAAAGGAAGGTATTGGGACAATTGGTGAAATCTGAATCTGAATAAGGCCTGATATTACATCACTGGATTGATAGAAGTTTCCTGAGCGGGGTAAACGCACTGTAGTTCTAGAAGAGAATGGCTTTTGTATTTTTTGGAATTATACAACTGAAGCTTTGGGAGGTAAAGGGTATCCTATCTGCAACTTATTCTCATATGACTCAGAAAAAACAAAACCAACACACACACACAATGTGGGCGAAGAGTAAAAAACAAGTTCTTTGTTCTATTCTTGTGATTTTTCTATAAGCCTGAAATTTTGTTGAAATTAAAAGGGAAAAAAATCCCACAAACCTCAGGCACCGCAGGCCCATTGGCCCCTGGGGCTGTCCTTTCCATGTCTGTGCCTTTAGTTCTCTGACGAGAACCTCTTCCTCCTGTCTGGGGGCTCATCCCTCTCTCACCCACAATTCCCCGCTGACTGTCAGGATTTCCATCTGGGACTATCTCAGGATCCCTTTCGCTAATGAAGATAAAGAGGCCTTTCCTTACCCTGCTGCAGAGCAGGAATTCCCCTCCACGGGGGATCCTGGATTCTCTCCATCACAGCAGTGGTTCTCACCCTCGGGAGTCCTAAAAACTCCACGCTGAGGAAACACCCTAGATTAGAATCTCTGGTGGGGGAATCCAAGCACCTGTGCTTGGAAAGCTCTCTAGGTAATTCTACTGAGTAGCCAAGACTTTAAAAAATCGACCCTACATCCCACCCAGAAAGACAACAATTAACACCCCCGCCCCGCCGGCTGCATTCCAGAACAATCAAACCAGAATCTCCGGGGTTGGGGCCCAAGCAACTGACTTTTTTAAACTCCCCAGGAAATTATACCGCCATCACGCTGATTTCTAAATATAAAAATAAAAGAAACAATCGAAAACAAATCAAAAAATAAAGAAAAACAATCAACTGGAAACAGGTGATTCCAAAGGGCAGCCACGTTTGAGAACCAGCGACTGAGGACGGCGGTTCCCAAACTTGAGCTACATCCGAGTCTCCAGTGAGGCCTGATAAAGCGCAGATTGCTGGGTTCCACCCCGGGGTTTCTGATTCAGTCGGTCTGGATGGGGCCCGAGAACCTGCATTCCTAACAAGTCGCTTGTCAGGGGACGCGCCTGCTGCCCCTCAGGACACGGCTTTGGGAACCACTGATGAGAATCTCCCTATTGTGTGTGGCGCTGGGATCAGCGGGGTGGCACCACCTGAGAGCCTGTTAGAACTGCAGACTCCCAGGCCCCCCAGATCTCCTGACTCAGAATCTGCATATTAAACCAGCTTTCTTGATTTCTGAGCCACACTGCGCTAAAGGAAGCCCCCACCATCTCACACACATACATGTGTGTTAGGGCCCCGAGCACTCAGGACTCAGGATGGGGTGGCTGCATCTGGGGAGGACCCCCATCAGTATGACCCAAAAAGCCCTCTCGTAAAAGATGGTTAACATGACCCAGACAGGCAGAGGCCGCCAGTCTGCTGGACCAGGATGAGAGGAAGGGGGAGGGCAGAGGCCCTGTAGGGGTTAACCGTCCAGAAAGCACAGGTGGGGGTGAACACCCCAGGAGCCCTCTGGTCTGCCCTTTGATTTGACCTCCAGAGAATGAAGTTGACACAGCTGCCTGACTCCTAGGAGACTCCTGGCTAACCCAGTCACTTGACGTTCTTGACCTTGGACTGTGTCCTCACCCTGATGCAGCCCCTTTAGCGACACTGAGCAGGGAGACCAGCTCAGAGCTGGGTGTCTGTCGCCGCCGCACCGTCATCGTTGCCTGCAGGGGCTGCACTTAACTGTCTGTGGGCGCTGCCCCGAGGCTGCACTTCACCGGCTCCTCACGAGAGTCTTGAGGTCGGTATTTATTATTAGCCCCAATTTACAGATGAAGGAACTGTGGTTGCGAGAGATGAACTTGCTTGCCCCAAACCACAGCAGCTGTTAAGTGGCAAGGGCAGAACTGACTCCCAAATCTCTCTGGCACCACTGTCTTGACAATAAACTAACCTGAAGCAGAACCCTTACCTGGAGAACAGGAGCCTTAACTGGCCACTGTGCTCTTCCTGCGTTTCCCCTCTGGTTTCTCCTTTGCTGAAATGACAGAAACAAAAATTATTCTAAAGCTGTGACCCTTGAGCATGTGTGGCTATTTACGTATAAATTAATTAAAATTAAATAACTTTTAAAATTCAGTTTCTCAGTCACACCAGCCACGTGTCAAGCACTCAACAGTTTCATGTGGCTGGTGGCTACTGAAATCGCATAGGACAGATTGTAGAGCAAATTTCCAAAAGTTCTCTCGAACAGCACTAGTCCAAAAAATTTTACATGCCCTTCACTACCCACGGTCACTCTTCATTCCAAGTTAACTTCAAAAAAATAAAGAAATGAAACTTCAAACCCACAGAGTGCGCTTTTACCTTGTTCTCATTTGTCAAATAGAAGCCAAAATTTTCAGCCATGAAACATCAGGTGTTAGAAGGGAGGCCCCTACTGGCAACACATGGGATTACAACCTAGCACAATCAGACACTGGAAACTGGCCAGAGGCTGGGGTGGAACAGCCATCGCTGAGGGATCAGGGAATCCACAAGTGTGGGAGAAATTCCATATCTGGATAGGATCAGGGATGAGACTCCAGGAGGAGACTTTGAGTCAGAGAATCCATCCATCGCCAGACTGAAATCTCCAGTATCATATACATCATGCCTAGCACAATGCCTGACACCAAGAAGACACATAATAAATGTTACTTACTACTCAATTTCTAAAAATCTAAAATCAGTAAATGGCACGAATTTTCCAGTCATTTATCAAAATGGGCATATAGGTTTCTGCCTTTGATATTCTGATGTGATGATTATGTAACTTCCTAATAAAGCTTGGTCTTGATATTAAAACAAAAATTAGTCACTTAAATAACTGATTGATTGATTCTGAGGATTCCAGAACTGCACCACTGATCATTTAATTCTTTTATCATTTTTTTTCCAATTGGACACATCCTTTTTTTTTTTAAATTTTATTTATTTATTTATTTATCTATTTTTGGCTGCGTTGGGTCTTCGTTGCTGTGCACAGGCTTTCTCTAGTTGCGACGAGCGGGGGCTACTCTTCATTGCAGTGCATGGGCTTCTCATTGCAGTGGCTTCTCTTGTTGTGGAGCATGGGCTCTAGGCACGAGGGCTTCAGTAGTTGTGGCATGTGGGCTTCAGTAGTTGTGGCTTGCGGGCTCTAGAGCGCAGGCTCAGTAGTTGTGGCACATGGGCTCAGTTGCTCTGCGGCATGTGGGATCTTCCTGGACCAGGGCTCGAACCCTTGCCCCTGCATTGGCAGGCAGATTCTTTTTTTTTTTTTTTTTTTTTTTAAATTCACGTTCTTTTTTTATTTATTTATTTATGTATTTTATTTATGACTGTGTTGAGTCTTCGTTTCTGTGCGAGGGCTTTCTCCAGTTGTGGCAAGTGGGGACCACTCTTCATCGCGGTGCGCGGGCCTCTCACCGTTGCGGCCTCTCTTGGTGCGGAGCACAGGCTCCAGACGCGCAGGCTCAGTAATTGTGGCTCACGGGCCCAGTTGCTCCATGGCATGTGGGATCTTCCCAGACCAGGGCTCGAACCCGTGTCCCCTGCATTGGCAGGCAGATTCTTAACCACTGCTCCACCAGGGAAGCCCCCATCCTTTATATTAAGAAGCCAATGGAGAAACAGGATTTACTATTTCAGACACTTAGCTGACACGAGAGTGTTCAATAATCAAGGGTGGTCAGAACTTTATGAAATCATCAAGAACAAGATGTCAAAATTTTTGAGTCTCTGGTAAAACATGAAAAGACATTCCTGGTTTTTCCTTTGGCCCAAGGTGGCAGGAATGAAAGATCGACTGCCTGATTGGGAGATGAATCAAATCCCAAACCATTCATTTATCCATTCAGTTCACAAATACGGACTGGGCCGCGTGGGAGCCAGGTGGCAAAGGAAATGAGCTGGCGGCTGCTTATCTGAGCCCTGCACACAAAAGAACACAACGCATCCAAAGCTCATCCCCAATCTGGAAAGCACCCTGGGCCGAGCAAATGCTCCACAAAGACCTGGGCTGGGGAGGGCAGCCTGTGGTCTCTGAGGTCTCTTCTGGGGATCTAGGGGTCCAGGTGCTGGGAGCCCTGGGCTATTGGATGCAAATCTTGACTGTGAAGAAATTGGAGTATAGATAGTGATGCAATCCCAGGGCACTGCAGAGGACCCCCAGTTACTGGGGAGGCTTTTCATGGGATCCAAGCAAGCCAATCAACAGGTTTGAGTCAGGGCTGTATTAATGATCTGGTGGCCTAAGGCTGCTTATAGGTCGCTGTCCAGAACTGCAGGGGACACAGGGTCTGGCCTAGCTTCATGGGGATGGAAGAGTAAAGAATGGAGAATATCATTTATTGCAAGATCCAAAACAGCCCGCCCTCCGAAAAAAAACAAAGGATGGTCCCCCTATTTGATGAATTTCACCGGGTTCCAGTCTTGTGCGTGGTCCTGTTCTAGGTGCTGGGGAGACAGATCGGTAAGCTTCCAGGGCCGGGGGCAGACTCATTAAAAAGGGCCCTTCTCTCTCATCCTCCTCTTCACAAGCCCACTTGAGCCCCCTCTCAATTCCTGGCATAAGTAAGGCACTATTTCACGACACTTTTACCTTAATTAAAAGGTCTCAGATACCCATACCCAATGCGCAAACGACTTGGACAGGGGAATATCCGAATGGCTGGGAAACATGAAAAGATGCTTAACATCAATGGTTACAGGGAAATGCAAATTAAAACTACGAGTGCTGCGACTGCACACTCACCAGCATGGCCAAAACCAAACCTCTGGAAATGTCCAGGGAGGGTGAGGTTGGGGAGAAGCATGCACTGTCAGTGGGAGTGTGGATTGGTCCAAGCACTGCAGAGAACTGTCGGGCAATTTCTGTTAAAGTTAAACAGGGACTTCCTTGGTGACGCAGTGGATAAGACTCCATGCTCCCAATGCAGGGGGCCCGGGTTCGATCCCTGATCAGGGAACTAAATCCCACATACCGCAACCAAGAGTTCACATGCTGTAACTGAGGAGCCTGCCTGCTGCAACTAAGACCCAGTGCAACTAAATAAATCTTTAAAAAAAATAATAATAATAATTAAAGTTAAACATACACTTAACATACAACCAAACTCCAACTCCTGGGGATAAATCCAAAGGAAAGGAGGGCGCTTGTGCACCACAAAGGCCATGTCCAGAAATGCACATCACAGCTGAACTGCGAATAGCCAGATACTAAACATAACCCAAATGCCCATCAGTGGAAGAATGGAGAAATAGCATGTACAGCACCGAAGGGAAATGACCGAATTGCTCTTGTATGCGATAATATGGATGAATCTCAAAAACAATGTTAAGGAAAAGAAACCAGACACAAATGAGCACATCCCATATAACTAAATTTATATGGAGTTCGACAGGCAAAACTCATCAGGGGGACTTCCCTGGTGGCGCAATGGTTAAGACTCTGCGCTCCCAATGCAGGGGACGTGGGTTCGATCCCTGGTCAGGGAACTAGATCCCATATGCATTCCGCAACTAAGAGTTCACATGCCACAACTAAGGAGCCCGCGAGCCGCAACTAAGACCCAGCACAACCTAATAAAAAAAACAACAACAAAAAACACCTCATCCATGGCGCTGGGGTCGAAATAGCGGCCGCCTGCTGGGGCGGTGGGAGGTGGCGATTGGGAAGAGGGCTTGAGGGGACTCACTGGATGATGGAATGTCCTCTGTGCTGATCTGGGTGGTGGTCACACGGGTGTAGACACAGGTAAAAATTCATCAAACTGTCCACCTAAGATTTGTGCATTTTACCGTGTGTAGATTATGCCTCAATAAAAGCGTAAAAGCAATCAAAGGTCTTGGTGACCACACTTGACAGAAGCGTGGCTGAACATCAAAAGCTTCCATGAAATCCCATGACCACATCCCCTGGGAGTTTAACGGAACAGTCCCAAACACGGTCACAGTCCCCAGGCCCTTGGCAACAGTTTCCATCCTTACTGCTCACCTAGCACAAAAAAGGATGTGTCCCTTTCCAGCCAAGCGGGCTGCAGCCCCTCCCAGAGCTCTCAATGGACTCACTCCCTGGAGTTGTCCCCCAACAGCCCCCAAGCACCTGGGGCTGAGTGCTGCCGGCGCAGCCCTGCACCCCCGGAGCCAGGCCTGCTCAGAGCCTCAGAGACGGCCCTGCTGGACTTCAGTGGAAATTTACGGGGCCCTGAGCAAACTGGACACGCAGGGCTGGCCTGCAAGGAAAGATTAGACAAAGGAAGAAATGCTTTAGGAGGGTCCTGTATGTTAAAACACCTTTTCTGTCAATCAATCAACTATAATGTAAAAAAATTTTTAAATAAATAAAACACTTTTTTTTTTAATACACATTTCTTCATTTCTTTATTTATTTATTTTTATTTTTTTTTTGCTGCATTGGGTCTTTGTTGCTGCATGCGGGCTTTCTCTAGTTGAAGCGAGCGGGGGCTACTCTTTGTTGTGGTGTGCAGGCTTCTCATTGCGGTGGCTTCTCTTGTTGCAGAGCATGGGCTGTAGGTGCGTGGGCTTCAGTAGTTGTGGTGTGGGCTCAGTAGTTGTGGCTCTCCGGCTCTAGAGCGCAGGCTCAGTAGTTGTGGCACACGGGCTTAGTTACTCTGTGGCATGTGGGATCTTCCCTGACCAGGGCTCGAACCCGTGTCCCCTGCATTGGCAGGAGGATTCTTAACCACTGTGCCACCAGAGAGGTTCAATAAAACATTTTTTCTGCTGGAATTGTGCAGCTTCAGCCGTGTTGCACCCTAGCCTGTGGACTTCTCAACTTCGGCTGCACGTTGAAGCACATGGGAATCACAGGGAGCTTTGAAAGGTAGGATGTCAGGCCCACCCCAGCCCAGAGCAACCGAATCAGACTCTCTAGCACAGTGATACTCAAAGCATGTTCCTGAAGCAGGAACTTGTCAGAAGTGCAAATTCTTAGGCCCACTCTGACCTCCTGGATTCTGGAGCTGGCCCTGCCAATCTCTGTGGTAACTGTTCTAAGAAGCCCTCCCAGTGATTCTGACACATGCTCCAGTGTGAGGACCACTGCTGTAGTTAGAAGTTTGCATTTCTAACAGGTTCCCAGGTGGTACAGACGCTGCTGTTCTGGGGACCACACTTTGAGAACCACCACTGTCTGTCTAAAGGTTAGAGCCAAGCTCTGGGAGGTGGGAGGGGAGATTAAAAGCTACACAAGTGAGTGACTCTGATGCAGGTGAGGGTTAATAAGCGCTTCCATGGACTTTCATCATCGAATCTGGCAGGAGGGGCACACCTGGGCGGGAGGCCCACACAGGCGAGAATGTTACAGGAGAAGTACAATTTGTTCCTCGGGCTCCTTTTCACCCCATAAAACTGCAATGTGGGGTTCCTGGTGTGGCAGGAGTTACTTTCCCATCCCTGAGAGTTTCTTCTGGCACTCCTGGACCTGGAGAGGTTTCTGGTAGAACACTTTGCATAAAAGTCTCAACTGGGGGAAAAGCCTGATTTTACCCTCAAAGGTTAATCTTTGGTCCAAGATAGATAGGAAGCAAGGGCAGGGAAATCGAGGAGTAAATGGAATGAAGAAGAAGAGGGTCTGGGCGGGGCTGGGCATGAGACAGGGGTAGGCTGGAAGAGAGAGCTGGGGTGGGGGCGGGCAGGGAGACATGTCTTCTTTCTAAGGAAGGCTGACCCTTTTTTTTTTTTTTCAATTGAGCCCCAAAAGAGTTTTGTGCAAGATTAGAGAGAGGCGCTGAGCAAGCTGATCTGCACAGCAGGAAAGAAAAGGATTGAAGTGAGTCCAGAGGAGTGGGAAGGGCAGGGAGGCCAGCACTTGGGGAGGGTGGGAGCATGGTCAGGCTCAGAGGATTAAAGCTTCCTTTTCTGAAAAGACAGACCACAGGCTGGGAGAAAAGAGTCACAACACATATACCTGGAAAAAGATTTGCATTTAGAATATAGAAAGTACCTGTACACCTCACTGGTAGGAAGGCAAACAACTCAATGAAAAAAAAATGGCCAAAAGACATGAGTAGGCCCTTCACAGAGGATACACAGATGGCCGACAACCACATGAAAAGATGCTCAGCATCATTAGTCATCCGGAAAACGCAAAACACCACATAACACCCACTAGAATGGCTAAAATTAAAGACTTCCAATACCAAGTGTTGACAGAATGGAGGGCATCTGGAACTCTCATACCCTGCTGGCAGAAACTGAAAATTGTACAACCACTTGAAGAAATTCTGGAGTTTCTTTTAACATTAAACATACACCTACCCTAAGACCCAGCAAATCCACTCAGATCTTTCCCAGAGAGCAATAAAAACAAATGTCCACAAAACGACTTGTAGCTATATTTATATATACCCCACAAAAGTCTTTGCAAGTGCCAGGGAGGAAAAGTTTCCTCCACCTTCTTAGGTTTGTGATTGGGGCCTGCAAATTAAGGTGACAAAAGACAGAGTAGCAAGAGAAAAGGCAGAGTTTATTTATTCATACATGCAAGAGTGCCCAATGATGAGTAACAAAGTAGTCTTTAGAATTTGGGCCTTATCTACTTATATACCTAACTTCGTAGGGGAAATGGAGGGGGAGAAAAGAGACTTCTATAGGAGAACAAATAGGTTTCTTTAGGAAAGACAAATGGGTTTTTAGGAAAACAAACCGGTGATGAGAAAGTTTGTGATAGTGTTTGTTCATGCAGGTCTTTCCATTTTCTTCACGGCCGTGAAACCCTCCCAAGAGGGGATTTTTGGAAGGTTTATTCTTGGTTTCTCTCCTGGAAGTAGAAGCTGCCCCAAAAAGGAAATTTATGGTGGCCCTCATTTCTCAGAAGTTTATGCTTTTAGTCAGATAAAGGAAGCTCTAGGAAGACTTCTTTCTGCATGTGTTGAATCTTAAACGTCTTCAGTATAAAATAATCTTTATACCAACTCGGGGGTTCTGAGTGGATAATAATGGTTATGCATTTGTAGGGCAGGGATGGAGGCAGGTGGGAATTGGGAGGTTGGGGACAGGGGTATAAGGAAAACAATTTTGGCACACTTTTTAAATTTTTAAAATTTTAGAAAGATATCAATGCATTGCCCATTCAAAAAAAATTTAGGTCTGTTTCCAATCTATTTAAGGATTAGTTTCAACCTCCTATTAAGAAAAGATGGATTTTTGCCTCATTAGCAAGGCTTAATACAATCCAGTCTGAGGGAAGTGCAAAGATTTTATCATCATTGGCTGCAACTTCTACCTGGAAAGGTTTTAAGAATCAGGTCACCCTTTCCACTTTGCTGGGAGGGACACTTCAGCAACATCTCAGCTGTAAGTCCCAGGACCGTCTCTCATTGTTACCCTCTGGTCACCAGGAACACAAGGGCAGCTGCAGAGGACAGTGGGTGGGGTGGAGGTGGGTCTCCAAGACCCAGCGGACAATGGAAACCTTCCCCCTTTAAGCAGATGTCAGGTGATTATTTGGGCTTTGCACATGGGTAAAAGGACGGGTGAAACTCTGACAGACACCTGCATCTTGTCCTGACATTCTGACTTGTTGCCCATAAAAGGATCAAAGTACTTTCTGGCTTAGAGAGGGAGCCATTCTTGATCTGAAGAAGATCTCAAAGGGACTTCCCTGGTGGTCCAGTGGTTAAGAATCCATCTTGCAATGCAGGGGACACCGGTTCAAGCCGTGGTTGGGGAAGATCCCACATGTCGTGGAGCAACTAAGCCCACGCGCCACAACCAGAGAGAAACCCTTGCAGCACAACAAAGAGTCCACGTGCCGCAACTAAGACATGATGCAGCCAATAAATAAATAAATAAATAAATAAATAAAAGAAGATCCCAAAATAGGAATTCAAGGTCAGTTCAAGGTTTTTCAGATAGAGTTGACGAGAGGGTCTTAAATGCCCTGAAATTTTAAAATACAAACCAGAGAGGAAAAGGATCAAGGTTCTGGTTGTGGGGACACATCTCACTTCCAGAACATGCCAAACCCATTCCCACCGAAGGCAACTAAACTAACCATGTCCTCTACCTAGACTCCTCATCTCAAATCTTCTCATCCTGATCTCCATTTAAATGCACCTCCCTCAAAATACACCTCTGATCACCCAAAATATAAGTCCACCCACGCAGCCTCTAACACATCCACCTTTACCATCTATTCTCTTCAGAGCCCTTACCACCCTCAAATCCTTTCTTATTTGCCTGTCATCTGTCTCCCAATGAGAATGACTCCAATGGTGTAGCCATAACTGGCCCTTCTTCCCGTGCTTCCCCGGTGTTTCGAGCAGTTGCCTAGTACACAGTGGGTGCTCAATATGTGCTCAACGGATGAACAAATGAGTAAAAGTTAAACTTGAGATGTCTGTGAAATAGCCAAGGAGCGATGTCAAATAAGAGTTGTTGGGACTTCCCCAGTGGTCCAGTGGTTAAGACTTTGCCTTCCAATGCAGGAGGCGTGGGTTCGATCCCTGGTTGGGGAACTAAGATCCCACATGCCGTGGGGTGCGGCCAAAAACTTAAAAAAAAAAAAAAAGAGTTGTTAAAGGTCCTGTTGTATAGCACAGAGAACTATATTCAATATCCTATGATAAAGCATAATGGAAAAGAATATTTTAAAAAAAGAATGTATATGTATATGTATAACTGAAGCACTTTGCTGTACAGCAGAAATTAACACAACATTGTAAATCAACTATACTTCAATAAAATATTAATTAATTTTAAAAAACCAAGAGAATGAGTTAAAAAAAAAAAAAAAAGAGCTTTCAAGTGGTGGGAAAGATCCAGACTGGAGGTATATTTGGACATCATTAGAACAAATTCAGTTTTTAAGTCCATAGGAATCAATGAATCACCTGAAGAGAGATTTAAAGAAGAAAGAGCCTGAGCTCCTAGGAACCCAGACTTTAGAGATTGGGTAGAGCAAAGGGAGCAAGTAAGGAAGCGCAAGAAGAATCCAGCGAGGCAGAAGGGAAACCAGAAGAGGCAGGTGTCGCCGAGGCTGAGAGACAAGAGAATTTGGAGAAGGAAGTGGCCTCCCGTGTGGGATGCGGCCCACAGGGTGCGCAGCACGGAGGCGGTCAGGACCTGGACGAGGCAACTCCAGTGCGATGATGGGCAGAAGCCCACTGGGATGGACCAAGGGATGACTGGGCGGAGGGGGGTGGGGAGTGGAAGCTTGAGTGTCAGTGACTGTATCCAGAAGGTTGGATAAACTGGGTGCAGCTACAGACAGATATGGATAAAGGGTTGATTCTCTTCTGCTCAACATATTATTGTGAAAAACTTCAAACCTGCAGAAAGTTGAAGGAAGAGTACAACGCACAGCTCTTCATCCTTCACCTAAATTCATCATTTGTTAACATTCTGCCTCATTTACTTTCCACACACACACACATATTCATTTTGGGGTGAATCACTGGAAATAAAGTTGCAGGTACTCCCGAATACCACAGCATGCCTTTCCTAGGAACAGGGCCATTCTCCTACATGACCTCAATGCCACATCCCACCCAAAGAAATTTAACACTGAATCGGTAACATCATCTAGCAAACAGACCATATTTACGTTTCCCCAGCAGTCCAGACACGGCCTTTATAGCTGCTTTCTATTTCCTGGTCCTGGATCCAACTGAGGTTCACTCATTCCCTTTGGTTGTCAGGTTTCCATACTTTAATCGGAAACAGTCCCTGGCCTTTTTCTTGTCTTTCAGGGCACTGACATGCTTGAAGAGTGTAGGCCAGTTGTCACGTTGCCTGTCCCCATACTGGATTTACCTGATTGTTTCCTCATGACTGGATTCAGGTTAAACATTTTTGGCAGGAATACCACATAGATGATGTGAGCTTCTCAAGGGAGAGTTTTTAAAAGATGGAAAACACTCCATCTACTTGAATGCAGATGTAAATGATGCAGTAGATGACGGGGAGGGAAATTGGCTCAGTGAAGGAGGTCATAACATCCTTAAATTGGCCGGAGGTGGGGTGCGGGGCCGGGAGATGGGGACGGTGGAAACAGATGAAGGGATAGACATACCTGACTGGCAGCAGGTACGTCTCCTTGGTTGTAGCAAACAAGGAGAAGTAGAAGGTGGTGTGAATGAATGAACATAGTCTGAGGCAGGGAGGTGAGCCTGTATGGATCTGACAGCTTCTACCTCCTCACTGAAATGAGGCGGCTGGTGGGAGTGTAAAAGGGCACAGCCGCTGTGGAAAACAGTATGGCAGTCCCTCAAAAAATTAAGCAGACAGGAATTCCCTGGCGGTCCAGTGGTTAGGACTCTGTGCTTCCACTGCAGGGGACACGGGTTCAATCCCTGGTCGGGGAGCTAAGATCCCGCATGCTGTGCGGCATGGCCCAAAAAAAAAAAAAGAAGAAAAAGAAGAAATTCCCAGGCCTAGATGTTTTCACTGGATAATTTTATAAAATATTTAAGCAAGGCTTAACATCAAATTTATACAATGTCTTCCAGAAAATAGAAAAGTAGGGAGTACTTCCCAACTCATTTTATGAAGCTAGTATTATCCTGACACCAAAACCAGACAAAGATAGTACAGAAAAGAAAACTAGAGACCAATATCCCTAATGAACATAGATGCAAAAACCCTTAACAAAATATTAGCAAGAAAAGTCAGTCATATATAAAATGAATCATACATATTGACCAAGTAAGATTTATTTCAAACAATAAAATATTTGAATGCAAGGTTGGTTCAATATTTTAAAAATCTATCAATGCAATCCACCATACTGACGGTCTTAAGAAGAAAAATCACATAATCATATCAATCAATGCGGAAAAAAGCATTTGACAAAATTCAACATCCATTTATGATTTAAAAAAAAAAGTTCTCAGAAAAATAGAAACAGAGAGGAACTTAACTTGAAAAATGAATCTACCCAAAAAATCTACCACTAATGTTATACTTAATGGCAAAAGACTGAATGTTTCCCCCATAAGAGCAGGAAAAAGGGCAAGTAAAGGCTCTCACAACTTGTATTCAGCATCGTGCTGTAAGTTCTAGTCAGTGCAATAAGGCAAATATGAAAACGAAAGAAACAAGAAAAGTAGGAAGGGGTAAAATGCATACGACTGGAAGAAAAGAATTGTTCCTGTTTGCAGAGAACATGACTGTCTATGTAGAAAATCCCAAGGAATCTGAAAAAACAATTCTAGAACTAATAAGTGAGCTCAACAAGATCTCAGGACACAAGTTAAACATATAAAAATCCATTGTATTTCCATGTTCTAGTAATGAACAGTGGACACCAAAATTAAAAATACAATACCATTTACAATTGCACAAAAAGAAAAGGAAATACTCAAGAGCACACATCTAACAAAACTTGTTCAAGATCTGTATGCTAAAGTGACAACATGCGGGTGAAAGAAATGAAAGCAGATCTAAATAAATGGAGAGACATAGTATGATTGTGGATTAGAATACCCAACATAGCTAAGATGTCAATTCTTGACAAATTGATATACAGGTTTAAAGCAAACCCTATCAAATTCCCAGAAAAGGGTTTGTTTGTTTTTTTAAGATACAGACAAGATTATTTTAAAATTTATACTGAAAGGCAAAGAAACTAGCATGGCTAAAACAGCCTTGAGAAAGATAAATAAAGAGAGAGGAATCAGCCTATCAGATTTCAAGACTCACTGTAAGCCTGCAATAATCAAGGATGTATGGTATTGGCAGAGGAATAGACATATAGACCAATGGAACAGAGTAGAATATTCAAAAATAGATGCACACAGACTTGCCCAACTGGTTTTTTACAAAGATGCCAAAGCAGTTCAATGAAGGAAAGAGAGCCTTTCCTACAGGAGCAATTAGACATCCACAGGCAAAAAAAAATTAACATCAACCTAAACCCCACACTTAATACAAAAATTAACTCCAAATGGATTGCTGACTTAAATGTAAAATGTGAAACTGTAAAACTTTTAGAAATATGCATAGGAGAAAATCTCTGGGACCTAGGGCTTATACTTGATACCAAAAGCGCTATTCATAAAAGGAAAAATCAGTAAGTTGAACATCAAAATTTAAAACTTTTGCTCTATGAAAGATCCTGTTAAAAGGTAGAAAGACAAGGTACAGAGTGGGGAAAAAATATTTGCAAACCATGTATCCAACAAAGAACTATTATTTTGTGTACATAAAGAACTCTCAAAACTCAATAATAAGAAAAACAAACAATCCAATTAGAAAATGGGAACAAAACATGAAGAAAGATTTCTGAAGAGGACATACAGATAGTACGTAAGCAGTTGAAAAGATGCTCAACATTATCAGCCATCAGGGAAACGCGGTTTGAAACCACTATGAGATATCAATACACATTTATCAGAAGTCTAAAATAATAATAGTGACAACACCAAACACTGGCAAGGATGTGGAGTAAATGAATCCCTCCTACATTGTTGGAGGGAATGTGAAATGGAACAGCCCAACTGGGTCTTGAAAAATCTAAACATGCAACTCCCATATGAGCCAGAAATTGCACTGTGGGTAAATTATCTCAGAGAAATGAAAACTTATGTTCAGACATAAACTAGTACATGAATGTTTATAGCAGCCTTATTTGTAATAGCCAAAAACTGGAAACAACCCAAATTCCTTTAAGGGGCAAATAGTTAAAACAACAGTAGTACATCCATACCATGGACAACTGCTCAGTAATAAGCAGGAACAAACTATTGCTATGAGCCGTAACCAGGATGAATCTCCAGAAAATTATGCTGTGTGAAAAAAAAGGCCAATTGCTAAAAGAAATCTAAAAAAGAATGAATATATGTATAACTGAATCACTTTGCTATACACCTATAAAACAAATTGTAAATCAACTATACTCCAATAAAAATAAAATATTTTAAAAAAACAAAAATTTTTTCAAAAGCCAATTGCAAAAGATTACACATTGTGTGATTCCATTTATGATTCCACTGTTGAAATGGCAAAATTATAGAAATGGATTAAGGAGGGAATGGCTGGGCTTCCCTGGTGGCGCAGTGGTTAAGAACCCGCCTGCCAATGCAGGGGACACGGGTTCAATCCCTGGTCCGGGAAGATCCCACATGCCACAGAGCAGCTAAGCCCGCATGCACAACTACTGAGCCCGTGCACCTAGAGCCCGTGCTCTGCAACAACAGAAGCCACCACAATGAGAAGCCCGCACACCGCAACAAAGAGTAGCCCACCGCTCACCACAACTACAGAAAGTCCGCGCACAGCAACAAAGACCCAACGCAGCCAAAAATAAATAAATAAAAAAATATATATATAAAAAAGGAGGAAATGGCTGCAGGAGCAAGTGGGTGTGGGTATAACAGCTCAACATGAGAGCCCTCCCCATGTACACAGGATCGCTCTGTATTACTTCTTACAACTACATGTGCATCCACAATTATCTCAAAATAAAGTTTAATTGAAAAAATTCCAACTGAATTATTAGGAGATAAAGTCAATGACATTTTCCAAAAATAGAACGGCAACAAAACATGATAACCTGGAAACTAGGAAAGAAAACGTAAGAAAAATACAGCATTCATCCAGGTGGTCTGACATCCAGCTAAGATGAGTTCCAGAAAAAAGAACAGAGAAAAACAGTGGGGCAGGAGATTATCAAGGAAATTATACAACAAAATGACCAGAATGAAAGGAAGTGATTTTCCTACTGAAAGATTCATATAAATGTAAATCATCACGAATGTCAGGACTCTAGGGTGGAAGAACCCAGAGAAGGAGAAAACAGAAGTGTCTCTGGGGTTCTTTGGTGTCAGTACTTTCCGCTTCCCCACTGCCGGCCACTATGGGTCCCTGTGTCCTGGCTGCTCAGTCAAGTAACAGCCCCTCCAGCTTCTTGTCTCTATAGGGTTTCTCTCCCTTTACTGTCACTTGGATTCAGGAAGGAGTCGAGACTAATACCTGTGCTCGGTCTACCCTCAACTCAGACGTCAGGTGCTAGAATTTTACTCTGTGTTTGAACCTAAAATCTAAATTCTCTCCTCTGCCACCTCACAAAAGGCTCATGTACAACCAACAAGCCAGTCCCCTCCCAGCCTCTCAGTCTGCAACTGTGCCTTCTTCTTCACGGGAGTTCACGCCTGACTCTTACTGTTGTCTAATCCACATTTCACCTGCATGGCAGAGTGGGTGGTTTATCCCTCGGTTGGGAGGTGGGGTGGAGTCTGGAAAATTCACTTTCCAGTGTAATTTGCCTGCCTTAGATCAACATTACCTAGATGTCATGTTTTTTAATTATATGAGTAATATTTGGATGCATTCTTTTCATAAAAATTAAGCCCTTACAAAAGATTCCCCCTTTACCCAGCATTCCCAATACAGGCAGACCTTGCAGGTTCGGTTCCAGACTACGGCAATAAAGCAAGTCACATGAACTTTTTGGTTTCCCAGTGCTCATAAAGCTATGTTTACACTATACTGGAGTCTATTAAGTGTGTGATGGCATTATGTCCGAAAAACAATGTACACACCTTAATTAAAAAGTACTTTCTTGCTAAAAAATAACTCTCATCTGAGACTTCAAGGAGTCATAATCTTTTTGCAATAGTAACATCAAAGGTCACTGATCACAGATCACCATCACAAATATGATAATAATGAAAAAGTTTGAAATATTGCAAGAATTACCAAAATGTGACACAGAGACACGAGGTGAGCAAATGCTGTTGGAAAAGCGGCACCGATAGACTTGCTCAACGTGGGGTTGGTACAAACCTTGAATTTGTAAAACATGCAATATCTGCAAAGTGCAGTCAAGTGAAATGCAACAAAACGAGGTGTGCCTGTACCAGAGGGATGCGTTTCCAGTCCCTTTTCTATACATTTTCATACATATTCACAAGCCCATAGAAAACATAGAGCATTGTTTTATTGCAGATTTTTTTTTTTTTACATTTAACACTTGAGAAAACTATATATCCTTTTTCTACTCAATAACATGTCTCAGCCACCTTTGCATGTCAGGTCTTATAAATCTCCCATCTTTATTTCTTACTATTACATGGATTTTATGCTATGGACATAACATGTTTATATAGTCATTCTTCTATTGATAAGTATTTAGGCTCTTTCCAGTTTGTTTTGCAAGCAGCACAGCTGAGCATCATGACTCGGAGTCTGTGGTCCAGCATCCGGGGGTGGCCCCGAGTTGTGAGGCAGGGGGTGGGAGGGAGTGGTAAATACTGAGAAACTTTTATAGCAATTTGGCAGTAATGTTATGTCAAATCTCACAATAAAAATCATGGGCTTGTATTTTGTAAGCCTTTCATTTTTAAAACTTTATTTCTCTAGTGATTCATTTTTACTGTAAAAGTAAAAATGTATGAGTTTGTGACAGATTGGAAATAAAGGCTAGAGCTTGCCCAGGACCGCTGAGAAGCCCTGCTTTTACGAACAACCTCACACACACCCAAGACCTTACCCTCCTGCTCAAGGGTCTCTGTCCCACAGATTCAAAGACATGATTCTCTGGGTTAGAGGATGTGGACATTTTTTTACTGTAATAGATAGTCTCAACTTGCCTCTTTAATTCACTAGTATTTTTTTTTTAAGAATTTATTTTTTTTTTATTTTTTTATTTTTTCTGCACTGGGTCTTCATTGCTGCACGCGGGCTTTCTCTAGTTGCAGCGAGCAGGGGCTACTGTTCATTGCGGTGCACGGGCTTTTCTCATCGCAGTGGCTTCTGTTGTTGCAGAGCCTGGGCTGTAGGCGCACGGGCTTCAGTAGTTGCAGCACATGGGCTTCAGTAGTTGTGGTGCACGGGCTTAGTTGCTCTGCGGCATGTGGGATCTTCCCGGACCAGGGATCGAACCCATGTCCCCTGCATTGGCAGGCGGATTCTTAACCACTGTGCCACCAGGGAAGCCCCTTCACTAGTATTTTTAATTCATATGTTCCTGAAAACCGGTGAGGTGGAGCTTCTTTTTAGTTTGTTTGGTTTTTTTTAATATTTATTTAATTATTTTATTTTTGGCTGTGTCGGATCTTCGTTGCGGCCACAGGTTCTTCGTTGGGATCCTCCACCGCAGCGGGCGGGCTCCAGGTTGCAGCGCATGGGCTTCTCTCTAGTTGTGGCCCACGGGCTCAGTAGTTGTGGTGCGTGGGCTTAATTGCCCCAGGGCATGTGGGATCTTAGTTCCCTGACCAGGGATCGAACCCAGGTCTCCTGTATTGGAAGGCAGATCCTTAACCACTGGACCACCAGAGAAGTCTCAGAGCTTCTTTTTATATGGTTATTGTCTCTTTCTGTTTCTTGGAGGCCAGGAAGTCAGCCAGGCCCTGGGTTGTGACAACCCTTTTGTCACCTCATCTGCTTTGAAGCCCTAGGCAGTCCTAGGAGGGGGACCAGGCGAGGGTAATTTCCTCTTTAAATTTCCTCCTGTGGGTAATGGAGGCGGGGGCTGCACCCGGGCCCCACATCCACGGATATTTATTGGCAAAGCCCAGGTCCCCTCCCTCCAGACTCAGAACGAAAGCCCAGGCCCAAGAGTTCACCAGGAGAACAGGCTGGGAATACAGGAGGGGCCAGGAGGAGTAGTGAGAACATGAAACAAGAACTAGATGCAGGAGGTCAGGAGGGCCAGGGGAACAGTGCGGAGCTGGGACACACAAAGCGTGACTCGGTTCCCTCTTCTGGAGCCGTCAGAGGGGCCGCCTGGGGCCAGAGAGACAGCAGACCATCCAACAGCCCAACAGTGTAAGTCAATAAGAAGCCAGGCGTTTCTTCTGTCTATTCACCTAATCTTTTAACACTGTTTATTGGAGGGGTTGACATAACTCAAGCCTCCTGAAATAATGCAGGGGCTTTTCCCCAACCAACTCAAACATCGAACCTGCAACTACCAAGACACTAGGCGGAACCATCACAAACACGCACCCTGCCCAGCCCGGGAGGCAGTTTCCAGGCTAGCAAGAGGGCTGCAGAGGAGGAACCTGCCGTGAGAAGCAGGGGCAAAGGGAGAAGGCTCCAGAGTGTTCGGTGGAGACTTAGAACTGTCCTCACCGAAATTCATATCTTCAAGCACCAGCTCTCAGTACTGTTTCTAGACCCCAGATAAGTCAATTAGCTTCTCTGTACCTCAGTTTCTTCACCTGTAAAATGGGGCTGTGCCTGGAGTGGATGCTGTGGGTGCCCTGCCCGTAACCTGTAGACCCTCACCATTCCCGGGCACAACTTTGCCTGAGGACTTTCTCTAGCCACCATAGCCTGCTCTGCCTGCATCCTTAGAAGAACTAGAGAATGAACACGCCCAGGAGCAGCCATCAACCCAAACTAACGGGAATCAGTATATAAGCACCCCTGCTCCTGAGTGGCTGGAGAACTCAGGTATGAGTTCCACACTGTCTCCCAGGCTCTCCAGCAGGACTGAAGTCCAGTTGCTCATGGTGATGATGTGCTTGATTATACAATAATAATACAATAATAATACAGCAATGGCTGCCCTTCTCTCCCTGTCTCACTTTCCCATGCCCCCCTGAGATCACCTCCCACAGAAAGCCCTTGCCCTTGAATCATTAAAACAAGGTCAGCTTCTGAGGGACCCAAATGAAGGACCTTCCTTCCAACAACATTCTCAGTTGTTGGTAAGATCAGTCGAAGCTCGTAGACAAAGGTCAAGATTATCATCATGACATCTTGGCACTTTCTGTCTGCCACGCAAAGGGAGCTCCTGGTCAACATGACTTGGGTGTTCTCCAGCTTTTGAACCCTAGGGGCTCCCCAGGGGGACTGTAAGGTAGAAGGAACAGAAACCATAAAAGACAATAATTTGGAGCCAAACTAGGTCCTACCTGG
The DNA here is from genome assembly GCF_949987535.1 of Balaenoptera acutorostrata. Lineage (NCBI taxonomy): Eukaryota > Metazoa > Chordata > Mammalia > Artiodactyla > Balaenopteridae > Balaenoptera > Balaenoptera acutorostrata. The sequence goes on from NC_080078.1 coordinate 40,819,972, forward strand.
TTTGATGGCTCCCGACACAACAATCACAACTTCCAACCTCCAAATGGTGGGGATTTCTGCAAAGATCCAGCTCTGCCAACACACCAAACAACAAAGAAATATGTTTTAGGTATAATCTGGCCCATAATTGATTCAAACAGAAGATGTGACCTGTGGCCTCAATAGCCCACAGAACCCAAGGAGAATATCTAACGATTAGCTGAGTGAGGCCGGCAGCAAATCCTAGAAAACCGAGGGGAACCAGAAAACATGGGGCTGGTCCAAAGGATACAGGGGCCCTGAAGGAGCTCCCAGCAGCCAGGGCTGAGAAATGTGAACAATAAAATAAAAAATGATAGTATCAGATTATCACCCACGGTATAAAATACCCCTAAGTCCACACAGATATAAGTAAGTATGTGATTAAATAAGTCGGAGCAGAAGGGCCAGCTCTTTCTTTCTTTTTTTTTTAATTTTTAAAAATTAAAAAAAAATGTTTTTTTTTATTTTTATTGGGGTATAGTTGATTTACAATGTTGTGTTAGTTTCAGGTGTACAGCAAAGTGAATCAGTTATATATATACATATATCCACTCTTTTTTAGATTCTTTTCCCACATAGGCCATTACAGAGTATTGAGTAGAGTTCCCTATGCTATACAGTAGGTCCTGGGACAGCTCTTTCTTGCAGTGGAAATCCAATCAATACATGTGGAAGGAAGGAGGGAGGGAGTGAGGGAGGGGAAGCCAAAGAAGTGATGCTGCAGACAAGATCTGATGGAGGCTAGAATCTTGAAAGGTTTAAGGAGAAAAGGCATCTGCATGGCCTCAAGGAATCTCTCCTGAGATGTCTGTCGATGGGGCTGGGGGTGGGGATGGAAGGTGAATATAACCTTACAGAGGAAAAGCCCCTCAGGACCACCTGACCAGAGAGCCAGGCATCGCTGCACAAATCAGCGTCGTGACCCCGTGGCCCCAGGTCCGGAGCTCCACGGCAATGGTGCCCTTGCCGGATGTATGCCCTCCACCCAGACATGAGGACCCCACAAAGCCTGGGCTCAGGGGTGTCGGCAAGGTGACTGGTCAACACTCGTCGCAGGTATCCGGGTCCGGGCAGACAAGGAACAACTTAGGGACCGTTGCTGATAGCAAGGCAGCAGAGACGCAGAACAACTAAATGCACGGGCGGGACCCTGGATGCATTCTCCTGGAGCCAAGAAGGACATTCGTGGAAAAGCTGGTGAGGTTCACGCAGGGACTTGGGTTGGATTAAGGGTGTTAGGACGAGAGCTAACCTCCTGGCTTTGATCGCTGGGCTGCGGGTTTGTAAGTTTGGGGAAGTTGGGAGAGGAGGACAGGAAACTTTCTGTACTGTTCTTGCAACTTTAATACTACACTTACTACTTTTTACTCCTACTTTTTGAAATGTAGTTCAAAATGAAAAGTTTAAAAAACAGCAGCAAATGTCCAGTTTGCCAGCAATGTCCTTCTTAGAAAAGGAACAATTGCCACACCTGTGCTGATCTGAGCAATGCTCAAAACTGGGTCAACAGACCTCAAAATATTCTGCCACGTGTGAGTGGGGAGGTAAGAGCCAAGGCCTTTTCTCTCTGCAACGCGCCCCCCAGGTTCAGAGGAGGCAAAAATTACAGGATCTCATCTGAATAAACTTGGCAGAAAACATGTTTGGTGGCCTGTCCGAGGGCCGGTCACACATTTACCAACAGCGTTCGCAGCTCTGGGCTCCCCGCTGGGGTCTCCCAGGCCTGTGCACGGCATCTGCCAAGGCCAGGAGCTGATTTCCTGGAAAATAATGTGCAAAACTGTTTCAGACAACACGTCCTTTCACCACAACCTCTATGTGGCTTGTTCGAACTGGGATCAGGAGCCCGAGTTGCAGCCAGGAGCAGTTTGGACATTTAGAATATTCTCGGGACCTCAGTTCTAGGCCCGTGGACCAGACCCAACATGTTTGGAGCCAGAGGACAGGTTCGAGGTGGAGTCGAGTGACCTGGGAAAGCCATGCTGGGCCCGGGGAGCCTGCTGGCAGAGAAGGGGGAGCCCCCAGGGAAGGACAGGGAAGCAGAGGGCAAGGAGGCGAGGGCTGCCATGTCTGCTGCCGCCCTTTAAGCAAATACCAGCCTGTTTGAGGAATAAATATTGACCAAGGTGAACAGCAGCACAAGGCCAGGAGGCTGAGGCTGCAGAGGGAGCCTGGCTTAGAAAGGGTCCCCTGGAGAGAGCTCTCAGGATCCCCAGGCCACTGAGCTCCTCTCCCCAGGGCGTTGGAGAGAGGCCCTCACACACGTCCTCGATGTCTTTCAGCTGATGCTCCTGGGGGACTTGGGGTCAGTGGCCAGGATGGGAGCCACACCAGGGGCAAAGGCGTAGCCCAAGGGGCTGTCCCTGGTCTAGGATGAGCGCCAGGCCTGGAAGGTCCTGGGTAAACAGTCCTGCTTCAGCGGGTGCTTCATGGGTCCCGGGTCCAAAAGGCCTACCAGCATTCTCAGGGTCAGGGGAGCTTCTCAATGTGTGGGTACAGGGCTCTCATCAGAGGCCCCTGGGGCGCTGGGTAAAAATGCACATTCCTGGGGCCCCCAGGCCCCTCCATACACTCAGGGGTGAAGCCTGGGACTGTGCATTTTTAGCACCTTCCCTGGTGATTCTGATGCCGGTTCAGGCATAAGGCCGGTTAGACCCATTTCGCAGAAGAGTAAGTCGAGGTCCAGAGTGGGAAGGGCGGGCACGGCTTCCTTTGGCTGCAAGGGGGGTGAGGGGCAGCGAGGGAGGGAGGGGAGCCCTGGCTTCACCTCTCCCAGCCCCCCGGGAACAGCCAGCTTCTTCCACCACTTTGACTGGGAACGCCTTTCCCTCTCCCCACCCAGATTGTCCAGACGACTCCTCTGGGTCACGGGGGTCTCAACCCCTGTCTCCAGCCCAGGAAGGAGTCCCTGCCTGTCCTCGGCCCCCAGCCCCTGGGGCCTCTCTCCCGGCACTGGCCACGGCACGTGTGACTGACCACGACCCCCGGAGGCCCCACAGCAGCATGGACACGGGTGCTGGAGCCATAGCCTCAGGGATCGCTCTGCAGCGCCACGCTGCCCACCCCCACCCGGCAGCTCTAACAGATGAGGAACTGGTCCTCCAAGTCCCAGGGCCGTCCCCTATCGGCCTGCCTGGGTCAGGGGAGAAGCTCAGCCCGGCCAGACCTCAGTGCTCCGGCCTCACCAGGCATGGGGGCAGCCCCAGCAGGAGGGCGGGGCTGGGAGTGGGGGAGAGGCTCCTGGGATGGGGGGAGTTCCTCCCGGAGGAGGGAGCAGCGGCTGAGGCAAAAGCCAGCACCTGCCACCCCGCCCACCCCCTACTGACCCGGGTCTCACCCTCCGTGAGGGCTGCGTCTCCTGACCATCCTTTTCGCTCACCAGACGGCCCCTAACAGGCTTGCTGGCAGCTCCCGTGTCCAGCCCCCAGCCACCCCAGACTCCACTCCCCTCACATGGGTGTATCCCCGGCCCAGCACTCTCATTTCCTTTGCCTAGAATTGCAGACCCCTCCCCTGCCCAGCCATGGACACCTGCCCTTCCTCGCACGTGGCCACTTCCCTACTCAAACCCTCAATGGCTCCCTATTACCTGCCGTCTGAATCCTCACTCTGGGGTTTAAGTTCCACCTAAATCTGGCCTCCAAGGTGTCACTGGTGCTGTCATTATTCCATAAGCCTGTTTTGATTACTTATAATAAAAAAGGTAAATACCTCCAGATTCCCCAACCCTCCTAGAGATTGGACCTGCTTGTGGCCACTCTTTTCTTCTTTATTCCCACGTGGGATGGAGAAGACACCAGCCACCTCATTACCTTCCCTCACTTTTCCTCTGAGCCTAAAACTGCTCTAAAAAATAAAGTCTTAAATAAAGCCACCCCCTGAAAAAGTACTTGCGAGAGAGGAAGGGAGAGAGTGTGTTTGGGGTGGGGTGGGGGACCCACACTTGTGCAGAAGGCTGGAAGGTTGTGTGGGCGTCTCACCTCTCCGTCCTGCCACTCAGTGACTTAACATGTGATTTGGGGGACATTAAAAAATCAGTTTAAGGAACTTGGGGGACAAGAGGCAGTTTTCATGAGAAAAGGCACCAACCACAACATTACACAGGCTGGGTTGGAATCTCCGTGGTCATGTGGCCTTGAGAGAGTCACTTGTGCCTTTTTCTCTCTGAGCCCTGGCTTCTCACCTACAATGTGCGGGATTATAGTAAATTGCAAACGTGGCCGCAATCTTTGCAGCACCTGCTATCAAAAATTGGATGGATTTGCCCTCCCCTTGAATCTTATATGTTGACAAAACATGTCCGAAGTGACCGTGCCTGTTCCAAGCCCAGACTTGCTCTCCTAGAAGCTTGTCCAGCGGCCATGAGCACAAGCTGGGTAAGGCCTGCTGGGGGCCGGGAGCCGAGAACACTCACCCCAGTGGAGGCTATCTGAAGCCCCCCTACCCCAGCCAGCCTGGCCGCTGACATCAGGCAGTTGAGTAAGCCCAGCTACCAGAAAAACTGCACTGCTGGGTCCAGCCGGTAAAAATAAACAGCTGCTATTTTAAGCTACTAGGTGCTGGGGTGGCTGTTATGCAGCACTAGCTAACAGATATACTCACCAAAAATGCCCCAACCTCACAACCTTTGCCCTTGCTCTTTCCTCGGCCTGGACCCTCTTCCCCAGATACCCACATGCCTTTCTCTCTCATTGTCCTCAGGTCTCTGCTCAGTGAGGCCACCTCAGCAGGTCCACCCCCATTCACCCTCCCAGATGTGTACCTCACCAGAGCGCCATCACCTTGCTTCTTTATGTGCCTGCTTGTTTGCTTACTGTCTCTCTCACCCCGACAACTCACAGTAGATTAAAGCTCCACAAGGGCAAGGACAGTGATTCCTGCCCAGCTGGCTCTGGACCACCCTTGGTAGCTTCATGCCAGCAGCCCCCCCACTGGCCCGCCTTGCTCTGGATTCTCCCTGCCCTGGTCTTTGCATTTGAACGGTCCCTTTAGAGTGTAAAAGGGACTCCACACCATCTATTGGTCCCCTTTCCCTCCATCCACCACTGGGGACACTCCCACCCCTTTTTCAGAGGGGAAACTGGGGCCTGAGTGACTTGCCCAAGGGGATGGGGGTATTTCAAGGCGCATCTTGCCCAGAGCTCCCTCAGACCACTGGACAGAGGTACCTCCTGCTTCCTAGCCCAGGGACCCACTGGAACCCTGGTCGGAGACCGTGCTGGAGCCTTTTCTCCTGCTCCAGGCTGCACTGGGGCCTGACCTGCCCTCCCCGCAGAAGAAGTTCCAACAACCCCAGTGCCTCATGACGCTGACCTCAGCATTGTTTAATGTGAAGCAAACCACAGGGGTCTTCGACTTTGGCCTGGGGCCCCTCTACACCGAGAGCTTCAGAGACTAAGGAAGAGGGGCAAGGAGGGGGTCCCCTGCAGCCTCGGGGCTGCTGTCACCTGCACCTTAACCTCCCTCCCGCCCCCATGGGCACCTCGGGGGTGTCCTAGTAATTTGGGAGGAAAAGCACCGAGGGCAAGTCTCTGGAGTTCCCGGGTGGGTGCTCCGTCCTGTTTGCCGTGGTTCGGACTCTTCCCAAGCGTACGGGGAGGAGGACTTGGGCACAGCGTTGTATTTGGGATGTGGCCCGGGAAGCCCTGGAAGAGGGTGTGGAGGTGAGCGGGGTCTGGGACTGTGGACCCACCTCTAACTCATCCCACCGAGGGCCAAGGACCCCCCAGCTCCTGCCCCTCTCCAGGTGGGGTCCCTCCCAGGGGAGCAGCCAGGCCCGGGGGGCAGAGGGCCAACTGTATGTGCAGGAACAGCAGCAGGTGGCCTTGGTGGCCAGGGTTGAACGCAGGGTACCTGCAGTGCCGTGCGGGACAGAGACCAAAGAGTAGCTCCCCAGTGGCTGTGTCAGAGGAGAGCAGGGCCGGGAGGAGGGCTCACGTGGTTGACTCTCCATCTCCAGGCCGAACGCTGGGTTTTCCGAGCCCCCCGGGCTAAGGGCCTTTGCCCGCAAAGGCCCCTGTGTGGACACAGTGTTCTCGGAGGGCAGCTCCAGTCTGGGGAGCAGGTCTAGGCCGCTTCGGGAGCTGCCCGCCTGGCCAGAGAAAAGCCTGTTGCCTCTGGCTGCCCTGTGGGCGCCTGAGATATGAACTCTGGTGGAGCTGGAACTCCTAGAATTAGCCCCCAGGAAAGTGGCTCCAAACCAGTGGAACAAACAGCAGTGATTGGGAGTCTGCTGTGTGCACGGCCCTCAGCCAGGAGATGGTGGGATGGTAACAGGACGACCTCACTTTTGTGAAGCACTGACTGCGCCGCTCAAGGCTTTCCGTGGACCACCTCCCTCGGTCCTCACAGCCCCTCCAGCTAGTTGGACCTATGACACTCATCCGAGACGACACTGATATTCCAGCATCTCAGGTATGTGCAGGGGTCCGTACCTCCCCAGCTGGACCCTCTACTGTGCTCAGAGCAAGCCCTACCCTGTCCCCCGTCCCTGCGCACATGTGCAGAGGCCTGAGCTTCGGGAGCGGAACCCCGGTCACCGCTGATGGGAGGGAGGTAGATAACTCGGCCTGGATGACCCGGAAGCGTCACAGAGTCCTTACCCACAGGAGACACAGTCCAAGCAGAGAAACAAGCCCCGGAGGCAAATGAGCAAGAGAAGTTAAACCCCAACACAACGCAGTGACACAGGAGAGGGTGCCACCCAGAGCCAGACGCTGGGCGCCAGCTGTCCTGCCCCTGCTCTTTACCAACCCTGTGAAGTTTCTAACAAGTGTCTGAAAAAGCACTTAGAACAGCACTGGGTGGATGGAGGGGCCGTTGCCTCCTACTCTAAACTGTTTGTTGGCAACAGATCTTCCCACCCCTTGCAGGGCTCTGCAAACAGCCGCTGTCCCCCTCCGCCCTCCCCCAGAGGGGTCAGCCAGCAGGAAAGCAGCGCCTTCACTAACGCAGGGAGGGGCCTCCTACTGCAAACGGAGCCCCCAGGCCTTGGGACACTGCTGGGGAGACAACAAAATTAGAGGGAAGGGCAGTGAGCAAATCACAGAGTGGGAGTGGGCGGCTAGAGAGCCTCTCGTTAGGCTGATTAGCTGCAGTGCGAGCCCAGGCCCTGTGGAGGGGTTACCTACCTCCTGGGGGGGTTGAGGGCCCCTCTGAAGCCCAGGGCACCCCAGTCCTGGCTTCCACCTTCTGGGCAGACCCTGTCCCCTCACTGTAGCGGAGGAGCCAAGGGGCTCCCGGAAGGACCCTTTGACCTGCGTGCCCGGCCGAGCCTCATTTTCCTCATCTGTGAAATGGGGCTTATGAGAACCTGGCGCACAGGCAATGACCAGGGATCCACCTAAACAAGTGGTTCTGATCCTGCCTCTCCATCAGAACCACGGTGAGTGCTGTCAACTGCCAGCACTGGGGCTGTACCCCCCACCACTGAAATCAGAACCTTGAGGGTGGGCCCAGGCATCAGCATTTAAAAATCTCCCACACCAACAGCAGGTTGAGACTAGACCAGGCCTGTGAAAGCGGCTACAATTCCTCGGTTCGTGTCACCAACACCAAGTTAAATGGCCGATTTGGGGTCGCCCTCCCAGATCCCCACCCTCCTAGAACAGAGGTTACTTGAGGACAGGGCCCTCATCTGTCACAGCCACCTTTGCAGCCCCAGGGCCTGGGACGGTACATGGCATACAGTGTTTGTTGAATAAATGCTGGTAACAGAACGAAACCTTACACCTACAGGGAATCTAGGGTCAGCAAACAGCCGGGCTGAATACTCGAGGCCGTTTGGAAAGACGGCCCCGCCTCTCCACTAAGCAGTGGTCACTCCTTCCACAGACGCCTGCCGAGGACCCACTGCATGGCAGGCGCTGTTCCCGGCATCCGGGCACATCAGGGAACAGAAAAGGTGTGGAGCCCTGCCCGGCCTCCCTGAGCTCACAGTCCAGCGAAGAGACAGAAAATAAGCTGAACGTATCAAGAGTAATGATGAAGAGGTTTGTGAAAATTGTTTCAATAAAGTAGGTAAAGTAGACCAGGAATTAAGTAGGATGGTCAGGGAGGCCTCAATGAAAGGCAAGATCTGAGCAAAGATTGGAAGCAGGTGAGGGAAGGAGCCAAGGGCGTGTGGGAGGAGAACATTCCAGCTCAGGGCCCGGGGTGGAAGTGAGCTGGGTTCCTGGGGGCCTGAGGGAGTTCCAGCTACAAATGACCACAAACTTAGCGCAGGAAACAAGCACCATCTTACTGCGCTCAGGGATTCTGTGGGTCAAGGACTCAGGGCCTAGGGGGACAGCTTGTCTCTGTTACACATCGTCTGGGGCCTCAGCTGGGGAGCTGCAACTGTCCTGGGGTGAATGACTGGACCTGGCTTTCTCTAGAGGACACTGGCCAATACAGTAGCCACCAGGAACATGTGGCTGTTTAAATTTATTCAAATTTTTAAAAATTGAAAAGTCACTTCCTGGGAATTCCCTGAGAGTCCAGTGGTTAGGACTCGGTGCTTTCACTGTCGTGGCCCAGGTTCGATCCCTGGTTGGGGAACCAAGATCCCACAAGCCGTGGGAAAGAAAAAAAAAAAAAAAAAAAAGTCACTTCCTCAGTTGTACTAGCTGCATTCCAGGTGCCAGATTTTGCAAATAAAAATGCCCAGTAAATTTGGATATCTGAAAAACAACACATAATTGTTTTGGTATAAATATATCCCAAATATTGCATGAGACATACTTACACTAAATGAGTAGTGTTGAATTCAGAAACAATTTGACAGGGTGTTGTGTGTTTTGTCTACACCAGAGCTACCATGTGGCCGACGGGCACCTCGCTGGACCGCAGACAGAACCTTCCCATCACACGGAAAGTTCTATTGTCTGCTTCCTGGGCTGGGATGGCTGGAAGGCTGGGCTTAGCTGGGATCCGTGGCCTCTCCTGCATGTGGCTTGGCTTCTCTCAGCACAGCAGCTGGAGAGAGAGAGAGACAGAGACTGGAGGGAAGAGAGAGAGCAAGGCTTCCTCTGGTCCCTACCGGGAAGTTCCACCCCCACTCCACCCGCAGTGTTACTCTGTCCCATTCTATGGATTACAGATGTGTCACTAAAGCCAGCCCAGGTTCAAGGGGAGGCGAATTAAATGCCTGTGCCGGGCAGTCACATTACAGAAGCACACAGGGGACGTGGACACCTTTGGAAAATACAACCTCAGGGTGGGGTCTACAAATCAGGCGGGGTCTTGCAGTCGTTGGAAGGACTTGCGCCTTTATGTTGCATCAGATGGGGGCATCCTGGAAGGGTGTTTTGTGGATGAGGGTCATGATCAGACTCAGGTTTTAAACTGAAACATGAGGAGCGAAGTGGGGGACCGTGAGCTCGTCCAGCACGTGGCTGCCAGTGCTGGTGATGCGGAGGCTCCCTGACAATCCCGGCCCCTGCCCACCTCTTCTCCGCCTACCCAACAAGGACCCTCGCGACAGCACCCCGCGCTGGCCTGTCCCCGCCCCCCTCAGTGGGACAAGCGCTTTGCAGGCGGTGTCAACGGGCCCAAAGACAAAAACCAGACTCTAGAAAAACGCTTGTGCAAGCCCCACAAGGCTTCTGAGCAGGCGTTTCCAGAGTTTCCCTCTCGACATGGGCTTTATCCATCACCTGTTTGTGGGCGCTCACTGGCTGCTTCTCCCCTCATCTCCTGAGGATCCCTTTTCCTCCCCCTCCTCCTCTGGCCACTTTTTCTGCCCCCAAATCCATGCCGTCTGCCTCCCAACAAGACCAAATGGGCTCGTGATACGATCAACAACCCCGAGGACGGGGAGGCCCCAAGAGCCTCTGCTGGAGCCAAAGGCTGACTCACCCTCGAGTGACCTGCTCAGCTGCTTTGCAGGAACTTCCCTTCCCCAGGCAGGACAGGCCACTGTGGCGTTGGGACTCCCACCGCTAGGCCAGGAATTAGCATGTGTACCAGGCCTGAATCTGGGGAAACTGGTAGTAGCCTAAGCCCAGCAGCACTGTCTTAATTTGCTGTCCCGGAATCTTGCCCTGTCTTGGGTTGATCATCCAGATCAGGCAGAGTCCCCTCCTGTGATTCTTCAGTGTGAGGGGACATGGCAAAGTACACACACGGTCTCCATTCCATCTCCAAACCACCAAAATGACAAGAGTCTGCGGCATGGCAGTTAAAAAATGAGGCCACTAAACAGTTCCTGAAATGTAAGCATCTGGCCAGCCTTCCACTACATAATCTGTGCAGCAAGCTTCAGCGGAAATCCTATCCCGACCCCCCCCAAGCCTCTCCCCTTTGACTGATGCTAAAAAATCCTCCTTCAGCTGAGGGTGCACCAGATGAATTAATGCAAGAGCTGGAAGGCAGCCATCAGAAATAAAATGGCTGTGGGCTGGGATTATGGGCTCTCCTTTTTCCTGAGTGTTTTGAAGATTACAGGTCTCACAATTTAACGAGCTTTAAAAAGAGATTTTGTAAAACATGAAAGTAAGACCCAATTAAAATTAAAATCTTCCTAAAATGGCTAGGTAAGTCTTTGGTTTAACAAGTGAAGACTTTGCGGGATGGGGAAAAAGATTGCTGAAGAGAGGCCCGAGGGTGGGAAGGCCAAGAAACCCTCACCTCCTCCACACTTGACCTCCAGGGGGTCCTGCCCTCTTTCTGGTGGGACTGGCAGTGGAAAGACAAAGAAACAAAACGTGTTCAGGCCTCTGGACCATGGAGACCATTCCAAAGGGAGAGAGAAGGTACTCAACGGTTAGGAACCTCCAGAAACCAAGCCCTACTCTGGCATCCTGAACCGTTCTCTGTAAAACACACTACCTACATACGGGGAAAATCAGAAACATATTAACTGACTTTTATGGGATGTGGTAAAATAGGATTTTTACTTCCTAGTTTAGTTTGTATTGTCTGAATTCCTCTTTAGTAGTCAGAAGTAAAGATTTAAAACAGAAGTTAAATGCCTTTTGAATGGCAACAAACTAAACCTGCAACAAGGAGTCACTTTGCTCTGCCCACGCAAGCAAGGGAGGGGCATGGGGAACAGGGCTGGGGGAGGCCCCTCCTGGACCGCTCAGCTCCCAGCTGCCTCTCAAGCTCATAACCGGCCCCTGCCCAGCTGTGGTGCTCCCTGCCTTCCTTCCAGCCTTGTCACACGGCCCAGCTCTGAACCCATTACCGCCCGTCTGTCTGACACCAGTCCCAGAACACAAGGAACAGCCTCAGCAACAGAGAGTGTCTTGGGTCACCCAGAGAGGACTGCTGCTCTGGGAAGAGACCATCGGAAACAACTCTGCAGACACTGGGCTGTCCCTCTGTCCCACAAGCTGAGGGCACGTGTGGGCTCTGGGTGCCTCTGCCCCTACAGGTGGAAGCTGACGGTGCAAAGTGACTTCCAAATGGAAACCACCTCTTACAGAGCTGGGTCTAGGCATCACCTCAGATGAACCGCGAAGGCAGTACCTGGCATGCGCTGTATGTGGTACAGAAGAGTCACTAGCTACCAGGTCTCTCAGAGCAATCCTCAACCCTACAGCACACGCACTGAAGCTTTCAGAAGACACCCCAACAAAAGCCTCCCACACACCACACAGAAGTGGCCCCCATTCACCCATGGGCTTGAGGAAAAGCATTTTAGAATGTTCTGTGCCCACCTGTGCCCCTGGAAGGTGCCTGGGCAGCTGTAAGTTTCTCACTTGGCTCTCCTCCTGCTAAGGCTGCACAAGGCAGCCCCTCCCTTGGGTCTGCACCCTCTGCCACCCGCCAGGCGGCACGTAGATGTCAGCACCCAGTCCCACACCGAGCCTTGCCTTCCTGCATCAGGGCGTTGGCTCCCTCTTAGCCAGGTCGCCTGGCTCCTCAGGAAGAGCCCAGGTTTGCAGAGGCAGCAATGGCTCCACTGGCTGACGTGGGCAGGGAAGGGGAGGACTAGAAACACCCTCACCCGCCCAGAACCCCGTGCAGTTCCATGAGTGACCAGCAGGCCCATGACTTTAGTGCCGAAAGTAAACACAAACACTCCGAGATCACTCGTATAAAATTAACTTGAGGGGCACCTATTTTAAGGCATTGCTGCACCTTACAGATCTATCTGGTTCAGAAGGGAGCCCCCTTAGCCACCAAGCAGGGCCGGGACTTGGACCCCAGCGCCCCAACCACCTGTTCCACATCCAGCAACAGACCTAGTCCAAAGTGGCCCCCAGTCACGGGCTGAGGCAAGGCGAGCCACAGCCAGAACTCCTGGGACCAGCTGTGACCCAGGCACACTAGGCAGAGTCGCACACCCCAACGCCACATGACGCCTGTGTTACTGTGGGGGATCCCGGGGTGACAGGTGTGCGGGAACCGAGACGTGGTTAGGAACCCAGACTGGAGCAGAGCTTGTTTAAATGCACTCGCTTCCTGCACCACGCCTCCCAAACGCTTCACGTGAAGGGGGCAGGAATTACTGTGTCTGGGCTTGTTTAGTAAATTTTAGTCACTGTAACTGGCTGGGAGGGCAAGACTTCGGCATCAGTTTAACATCAGAAAAAGTCACCTATGGTGTCCAAAACCAGAGTTTTACAACCCTCACACCAGTTACAGCTGATTAAAACACAGGCTAAAAGCAGTGGGTAAACTTTTTACATAGTCTCAAAGTATCTTTCAAATAATTACAAAAGATAGACATAAACCTGGCACGCACCACCTTAAGGCTCAGTCACACTGATGATGGGACAAATATACCCTTAAAAACAGGTCTGTAGTCTTCTGAACTGTTAAGATTAGAACAGAGGCTGGGACAACGCTTGGCAGATACCAAAGCCCTCACCACCCCCAAGGCTTAGCTGCGACTGCAGTCTCAGGGTGCACCTGGCCTTGTTTCCCACAAAAACACTCCATAGTAGAGCATGGATTATTTTATTGTACACTTTATAAAAAGTCCAAACACACACATACCGCCCCCCCCATTAGGGAGGGGGTTCACATCTTTCTTAATGTAGATCTGGCCACCTTCTAAATTAGGCCTTATTACTTGTTCTTATACCCTTAAGATGCTTCTTTCCCCTCAAATATTTATCTCCCAACTACAAAAATGGAGTTGCAAAGGGTGTATATAAAGATATGATATTTTTCTTGCTCTTGTTATAGTACAAACAACTCAAGGTGATTAAAGAACCAGGAGAGTAAGAAAGGGGGAAATTACCTAATGAAGAGATGGAATGTCTCTTACCTGTAGCAAGCGGCTGACTTATCTGTTATAATCGGCACCTACCCTAAAGTATCCGGTTTGTAGGGGCATGGGCACAGGGAACAGTGAGGCAGTGTGTGCCAGGCCACTGCTTACACAGACTCCAGAAGGCGCAAGATTCCCGCACCCTTTCTTAATTACGAAAGACAAATTAGAGGAGAACCCAGTACTTAGATTCTACCCACTCTGAGGTATTAAATGCATAAAGATTAGTTATGTCCAAGTAGCATGCAATAGAAATATCTTTAAACCAACATGGTTAAGTGTTAAGATCTTTAGAAATCAAAATATTTATTCACATAATTTTAAACTAAAGCCAAAGGTAATAAATCTTCCGTGGTAATGATCTGAGTGCAAGTGATGCGGGCTTTCTTCACATTCACGTCCTTCGTTCAGTTGTTCTTGAACAAGTCGATGCAGCTCTGCAGGAGGGAGACGTTGTTCTAGAAGACAGACGTCGGGGCACTGGTGAGGCACGGACCTCAGACCCACCGACTTCGCTTGTCACAAGACATCTGGCCGGGTGCTTGTTTTTCATTAAATGACCCCTGAACCACAATTCCCCTCACCCCAATTTCACTTTGGGGAGTTCCTCACCCTCAGAAGGGCTGGTCAGCACTTCAGCACCTCCACCCCACACCCCAGGTTTGCTCCCACTGCCATCATGCCAATCCCACTCATGTGACTTAACCTAAATGTGGTATTTGAAAGCCTTGGAAAGACTGGATAAAAAGTTGCTAAAAAGTAGTTATGGGTGAGATTATAAATGAGATTACAAATGATAAATATTCACATAGGACTTGGCAGGAAATACTGTACAAAGTTCTCACTTTAAAGGAATTCAAAAAACCTAGAATACTCAGAACACTACGCATAAATGACCCATAAATGATACTTTAAAACTCCAATTTAAAAGGCCATATACAGCAGGACTTAAAGAGGCAAGTGAGTAAGCATCTCTGTTGTGGTCAAAATAAAGGAATTCAAAATACATACAAACGTTCAGTCTTCCCGCTTTAACCAGCACAGATGGCCAGCGACAGTGACCTGACTGCCCTGGCTCAGACAGCACCCTGAGGCTCAGTATCTGCTGCACCCAGGAACCACCCAAAGAGCCCAGAAACCCTGAGTGAATGAGCCTGGGCACAAAAAAAACAAAAACAAAAAACCCCTAAGAGCTCCCCAGTAGGATTTCAATATGCTCTAGCACTGAGAACCACTGTTCTCCATCTTTTCTGGGCTAAATTATGCTACAAACATTATGAGGAAGTTTTCCTCCTTTTTAAACCAAAAGGGACTTAATATCAGAAGACACTTAGCAAATTCGAAAACTATTTTAAAAAAAAATCTACCATGAAAACTCCAGATAACGAAGAGCTTATAAATGCTATGATGGATGCTCACAAATTACTGGAAAAACTCCTTCAGGGTGTGGCCCTCAAGGACATCAAGAGAGAAGCTGGGTAACCGCCACCAAGAATGCTCTTCTCAAAAAGCAGTATTTCATCAAGACATACGGAGTTTTGGTTTGCAGTGGAAAAAATACTCTGACAAGTGGCTCCCACCCACACCTCAGGGGATTAAAACCACAAAGCAAATGCCATCTGCTTGATGACACTGGAAGAGTGAATTGGTAAATAACTTGAAAAAGACCCCCCAAAGTTGACTTAGTTTGAAGATAACACTTACCCTGGCATGCTTTATTTCCAGTTCAGACATTTCAATCAGATTCTTCCTAAATGCTGCCACTCTCTTTCGTTTGAAATTGATTAGCTCTACAAAGCAAAGTTTACCAAGAAAAACAGAACAATCTTCATCTTTATCTTCCAAATACCATTCTTACAAATAAAATGATCTCCAAAGCTTTGGTATCCTACACCACATTTTCTCACATTTTTGTTATCTCTGCCATTGGAACACACCCCCCAGTCACCAAGAATGGCCCCTGAACACCTGGAGGTTTCTGAGTTGAGCTGCCTTGCCCTTTGCCTCTAGGAACCAGTGCTTGTGGAGGGTGAGCTAGGGAGGTAGTGGGCCACACATACTTGCACCAATGACCTTTTTTATGGATCATTTTTAAACTTTGAAAACTGCTTTTTTGTGGCTATTGCTACAGAACATGCCACCTTTGTGTTTATCCATCATGAAAATTCAGGATCACTGTCCTATCAGACTCCCTCTGATTCCTTCCACATACTTGTGAACTCAGGCTCTACCCTGCAGCTCTCACCATCACTCCTGTGATCAAAATCGTCCCTTAGCTTAAGCTGGTGCTCAGAGTCCTGTATCTTGTCTACACAGCACCGTCCAACAGAAATGTAATACAAGCAGCCACATTAAAAAATAAAAACTCAAAAAATGTATAGTGATGTTAACGACAGTAACTTGGATATATCAGGCTGGTCTTGTCAGATGTCAAAATAAGCTCTTCTCCTTCCCTCCAGGACCAGAACTCCAGACTGACCCATCTGTCTCCCAGGACACCTGCCCACTGCCCTGTGCTTCTGCAAGAGCTCCCATCAATTCAGCCATAACCTTAGAACCTCAACGTAAGACAAACAGCCTAGGAGCCATTTATCTCATTATTCTACAGAGTACTGCACTTTTAAATAGTGTACACCCAGGCTTACATTTTGAATAAGGAGGATACGATCAAACAACAAAGGGACAAACTGTGGGCAATAGAGACAGGCTTAATCTGGCATATTGTAAAGCTTTGTGGCTTCTCTTTAAAAAAATTCTCAAAGCCACTAAACTCTGGCCTATACAATAACCTAAGATTTCAACTCAGTAGTTTTGAAGTGTTCTTTTTCCTTATAAATTTAAATTAGCTGTTTTTTTCAAAAAACTAGAATTTTTATTTAAACTACAGTGCAGCGAGGAGGTTCCTCTGAAAGAATCCAAAGGGCAGCCATGGGAGCGTGTCTGCAGGTCATTTGCAAAGACTGTACAGAGAAGCCCTGTCCCTCAGTGAGGGCACCGGAGTCCTGAACAGAGAGGAGCCAAGACAAAGGAGCAGAGCTCTTCCAGATACACCGGGATTGCAGCGCCACAGAGGAGGGCGAAGTTCTGAGGAAACAGTCTTATAATGAGATACGGATTCCACATGGAAACCTGAGTTTTGAAGGGGGAGGGTGTTCTGAGGGTGAATCAAGTGTCCACTCTAATTTACATTCACATTCTGGAAGACACAGTCTTTACTTTTTGCTCTGGCATGTTCCATGGCCCCTAAGATTCAGGGCAGTGAGATCCCCACTAAGGAAAAGACTACCTATTACACTCATGTTCAATGGACATGGTACACCATCTCCCAATTTTATTTTGTTTTATTTTTTTGGCCATGCTGCGTGGCATGCGGGATCTTAGTTCCCTGACCAGGGATTGAACCTGTGCCCCCTGCATTGGAAGCAGAGGGTCTTAATCACTGGACCGCCAGGGAAGTCCTAAATTATATTTTAAAAGCCCCTTACTCTGGAATGGTAGAAGGCAAGAACCAACCCTGTGGAGATGGAATACAACTGAGTCATTATCACAGACTCATGATCCCTGAAGAGTAATATGTGTGTGCACACATCCTGACATTTCCCCACTGTTGGCTGAAAGGTCTAGAAGCAGAGGCACCCCAGAAGAAATGAGCACACGTAGCACTCAATCTGGGCTCCTGGAAGAAATGGCGATTTTCATGGCTGGAGTAGAAAAGGTCTAAGATTAGCACGAAACATCTAATCCTCAAAAATATGGGGGTGTCATAAGGACACGCCAGCTTTAAAGGCACTCTCACTGGCTCAGTCTGGACAGTATGAACACCAAAATAACTTTGTACAGTCATGAATTTTAAAACTTTCTGAAAACAGGAATCCATGAGTCTAACGAAGATGATAAAAAAAAAATATGGGAGAGAAGGGAAGGCTTGTGTTAATAGACAGCACCAAGTGCTGACATGGAGGAGTCGGGGAGGGGACAACTCTGTATTGTATCAAAGGTTACCAAAGTTGGTAACTGTACTGCAGGGATGTAAGAGAAACACAGCGAAGTTTTCAGGGATAAAACAACTAAGAAAGATACAACTTAATCTCAAAAGGTTAAAAAAAACCCAACCCAGATATGTTTATAAAATCACACAAGTAGGAGCACATGTACATGTGCAAGTGACAAAGCAGAGGATGTATGGGTGTTCTCTGTACCATATGTGCAACTTCTCTGTAAGCTTGAAATTACTTCCAAATAAAAAGCAAAAAGTAAATAAAGAGTGGCCCCACTCAACCTTCTTTTGCAGATTCAGAAAGCTGTTCAAATTTCTGGCAGCATTCCTGCTGGTGTGCCTCAGCCAGCTTGACATCTTTGCTTTTTAACCGGGCCTTATCCAATGCCTTGTTTGAATTCTCATAGTCAATGAGGGCTTTAGTGCGTCTGTATAAGAGATCCTGAGAAGAAAATTAACAGATATGATACATGGTAGTTAAACCTATACCGAAAAATCTCTAGAACAGAACAGGAAGACTATCTGAAGTACTCTAAAAAACAGACCAGTACCTTGGGCACTGCCTAAAATGTCAGACATCAACCATCTCCTGCACCGCCCCCCCCCTTTAAATCTCAACATTAGGCTGGTAATAGCAATGCTTAATGCACTGTTGACAGCCTTTCCAGAATTCTTTATATGGATCAAGAGAAGGAACCAAACAGTGACGACTACAGGATTTTTTTCTCTAAGAAAACATGCCACAAGACAAGTCACCTAAAATAAAACTAAACTATGGGGGAAAGAATGAATTTCTACTTCCTGATGACATTTTCCCATTAGGTATTTTCCCTACCTAATTTTATGCTGCCAGGTTTAGTATATTTCATATAAAAATAATTTAAACATTTTTCTTCAGGACAGTGTAGACAGTGAAGAATGCACATTCCATTCCCAAAGGTCATTCTGCTGACCACTTCACCTTGCTTTTGGTTAAGTAATGCTTTATGACTCAAAGGATGCAGTGACAACTGCAATTCAATAAAAGATCACAACCCCAAAGCCTTTTCTGCCTCAGAAATAACCCCTTTGGCATGTGTCCGGTTATCTCTGCATCCAACAGCATATAATCTCCCAAACCATTATCTGTCTACTCAGCACCAGCCCTACTGCCCCTAAGTTCCTAAGCAATGCAAACTAAGGACACAATGTCACAAAAAGGAACATCACTGTGAGATGATTTCAATCTAAAACGGAACTGGAGGATACACACCCGCACCCTCAGAATATAACTATACAACTTAAGAACTGAGAGACTGATTTCCCACAAACACCTGATACACAGGAGACCCAGACTTACCTCCCGACCAGTGAACACCGGCCAATGAGCTGACTGCTGGGGACCACCTCCCTCACGCCAACCATCTTACTGCCAAAGACTCTTCCTCTTTGCACTCCTTGCCCCAAAATACATCCCACCCCACACCCTCAATGGACTCTCCTGTGGCTTGCTACAGGGTTTCCCACACTGCAACTCCTCTGTTATTCCTGAAGAAACTCGAGCTTGCCTCAGTTTACTTCTTTCTTTAGGCTGACATCACTTACATGAACAATCCTGACAAATTCCCATCTTCTTTCATTTTTAACAAAGAGAATACATCTGTATCATCAGACCTCTTCTGCGAGAACTCCCTCACCTTAGCAGCCTCTATGTTGAGCATGTAGTATCGGAGGAGCTCTGTCAGCTTTAAGTCTTCATCTGAGGAGACTCGACTCTCTACTTTCTGTTAAAAAACCAAAGGCCACCATCATCTAAGCAGAAATCTACAGATTATAAAATACATACCTTGAAGACCAACATAAAAATCCTTACCCTAAGTTTTTCAAATAGCTCAGCCGCCTTCAACAGGTACCTGCAAATATACACAATTTTGGCTTACGGTCTTAAATCATGTATGAAATATGATCTTATCAATGCTCTAAGACATGAATGGGTAAATTCAGGAGTCCTAGTCTGTGGTGCTTTAGAATTAACTTATCAAAGCAATGCTTTCATCACAAGTGGCCCAATCTAGCAGAGAAGACGGTTACGAAATCGAGCACATTTCCAGTGCCGCACTCACCGGCATTGGCCTCTCTTGCTGCCCCTCAGCCACCTTGCTGTGCAGAACCTGTGTCCCCAAGTTCTTATCCGCTGTTAAACTTGTGTTAGCCAAGGTCAGGTTCTAAGCCATAAATACACTACTAGTTTGTCTTGGTTCTGCCATCAGCCTGACCCCCATTTTCAAGTCTGAAATACTAACGCCCCCTAGACCAAGCCTAGGTGTAAGTAGAACACAGTCATTTGACAGTAACAGCGAGGGGTGGTTCCAGGATACAGTGCCCACCCTGCACAGAGACTAAAATCCACAGTTGACCAAGTCCCTTATCTATATGGTATAACGTACACCCTCCTGTATACATTAAATCATCTCTAGATTACTTATCACGACTAAAATGTAAATGCTATGTAAATAGTTATAAATACAACGTAAATGCTATGCAAATAGTTGCTGATGCACAGCAAATTCAAGTTTTGCTTTTTGGAACTTTCTGGAATTTAAAAACAAGTATTTTCTATCTGCAATTGTTTGAAGCTGTAGATGCAGAACCCACAGGTATGGAAGGGGCCAACTATTCCATCTCACACCAGAAATAACTAGAATGAAGAAACTGTGAAAAATTAATATAAAAAAATGCTCAAAATCAGACTGGGGTCATTACTTTACTCTTATGGCCACCTTAACCAAATCTCTTCAAGTCAGCCCAGGGCATTACCAAGTAAAGCGCAAGCACCACTTGCCAGAAAACACAAAGCAAACTTCTCTCAAAGACAATTCCAAAATCAAAATAATCAACAACAGACACATGTAAGTTTGACAGAAATAAAGGCTTTGACAACAGCTACCACATTTGGTACAGAAGTGCCCTGAGTCCCTTACAAACGTCTTACAAGTATTTACATTCAGAGGGTGTATAGTATAAAGTGAGTGCTGGAGACTATGGTCGACTGGAGATGGGCTTGGCTCAAGAGCGGAACTGAACCTGTGTAGTCATTACCCATTTTACCACCCAACAGTTTTCAATTAGGGGATTAGAGAAAATGTCTTCCAACAAAAACTTACTTTTTGATGACCGTGGGCTCTTCTAAAGCCAGGCTATGCAAGCAGGCTGCGGTGTGGATGTAATCGTCCGCTACATCTGCAGGAACAAGGACAGACCTTTTATGTGAGCAGAGCTGGCACATTAGCAGACTAAGGGGCTAATGGGCGAACATATTTACTTTTATGAGCGCTGGTCATTCTGTCAGCCTTTGCACAGGAACCCTTGATCCTATCGTAATAGTTACTGAGGAAATGCTTCTCTTGCTCAAAGAAGTCATCTACCTCCTAAAGGGAAGGAAAAAAGAGGTTTAAGAAGCAAAACTTCTAACAATACAAATATGTATCTTATATTATAAAAAAACACTAAAGAAATAAGCTTATGCATAAGAAGTTTAACCTCTAAAGACTAGGGAAATAAAAATAATTTTTTTTTGAAATGGACTTTTCATACTTGGGATTAGGAAAAGTGAAATGCTGGCAGGAAATGTCAACAGAGAGAACCATTTTGAAGAGCCATTTAGCACAGCCCAGTAAAACTCAGCATCCTCTCTAACCTCCAGCAATTCCGCTAGAGCGGTGGTTCCGCCCAGTGGGTGGCTCCCTGGCCTCAGATACCTGCACCTGCCAAATGTGTTCGGTTCCAGACTGGGAGGAAACGCTGGCATCTGGCGGGCACTGACCAGGGATGCCAAACGCCCCTACAATGCGTGGGGACAGCACACCTTCAGCTGTGCCAGAGACAGCCCCAGAGCTTCCACATTTCTGACAACGCCCTGTCTTTCTCAGCACCTACACCCTGGGCTCCTTACTCAAGCCCTCAAGTGGCAAAGTCAGACACCAGACAGTAACTGTTATGGTAGCAGGGAGGGGGGCTGAGGAGTGAAGAAATAAACCACACCTACAAGGCTAGTGAGAAACTTGTACATTTATTTGATGTTCTAGAACAGCACTGTCCAATAGAAACATGTGAGCTACACGTGCCGCTTAAAACTTTTGTAGTAACCACATTATAAAAATAGGTAAAACCCATATTTTATGGTTCTTTCTTCCTATCAAGTCCTTGAAATCCAGCATGTAAACAAAACATAAAATTCAGTTCCTTTATTACACCAGCCAACTGCATCTGTCAAGTGCTCAACTGCCACCTGAGGCCGGGGCTACCAGGGGACAGTGCAATTCTGGAGAATAGCATGAAATACTGGTCTTGTAGCTTATTTTTTAAAAAAATAACTGAGGGGCTTCCCTGGTGGTGCAGTGGTTGAGAGTCTGCCTGCCAATGCAGGGGACACGGGTTCAAGCCCTGGTCTGGGAAGATCCCACATGCCACGGAGCGGCTGGGCCCGTGAGCCACAACTGCTGAGCCTGCGCGTCTGGAGCCTGTGCTCCACAACAAGAGAGGCCGCGATAATGAGAGGCCCGCGCACCGCGATGAAGAGTGGCCCCCACTTGCCGCAACTAGAGAGAGCCCTCGCACAGAAACGAAGATCCAAACACAGTAGCCATAAATAAATTAATTAATTAATAAAAAAATTTAAAAAATAAATAAATAAATAACTGAGTAACCTCTCCTTACAGAAAAGGAGAAAATGAAGACTTAAGTGTGGAAAGGTTCTTATCCCTTCTCCTGGGAAAGAACGGAGTATTTTTGGAAAATAAGTGAAAATTCAATGAGTAGATAAAAATAACCAAATTTGAAAAAAATTATTTACATTTTTGAGAAGCTAATACTATTTGTTTCACAAATACCTATTCTGAAGAAACAAAAAGTCACCTATTCACACAAAGAGAAGAATTTTCTCAAACAGGTAAAGGCCACTTACCTTAACTCCTGAAAAAAGGACTTCATCAGCACTTTTCACCACACTTTTGAAAAAGCCACCAAACATCTCTTTGGTATTTTTCCGCCTAACACTTAGCTAAGGAGAAATCCAAAACAGTTAACGGTACATATATTTCCCATCAAGTCCTGAACACATTCCAAGTAACTGTTTACTAGTATAAGCATACACTTAAGATACCTCTAATTCCATCGTTAACAACAGATCTAAATAGCAAATAAACAGCTAAATCTAAGCACAGGTTGTAATTCTAAAAGTGTGACTTAGGAGATATTTTGAAAAACTATCTAGGTATCAATATCAAGTCTTAGTGCCTTTAAATTCTTGGTAGAATTACTGTTCTGTTATGCTGATTATTCACCGGTTAGAAGACTTCTGAGGAAATGTGTAGGTCAGGGCTTGCCTCATACATATTAAACAGCAAGAAATGTAATGTATTTTTGTAAAAAAGCAAGCATATGTCTCCCTTTCAATGAAAAAAACAAATGTGGATCAACTTAAATTCTTTCGAATAATCCCAAGCTTAACTGAGGGGATAAAGGTCAAAATATTTACATGCAACATCTTATAAAAATGCCTTACACGTTGGATCTATTGCCCTCGGGGAGGTGGGCAAGGGGAGGAGCATCTAAGAAAGGTTTCTGTTGTGTTGATAAGAAACTCAACCTTGAAAGTCAATTTTTCAGAAAATATATCAAGTATATTCTTTGTACATTTTAACTGGATCATGGAAATGGAATAAAAATGCCTTACATCTTGATCATATTCCAGGAAAATGTGAAAGTTGCGATCTTTACTGAGAACAGGGTGAGAGGAGAGCCGCTGAAGAAAGACTTCATGGGAAGAGACAGTCTTCTTGAAGACCGCGAGATACTCACTGGAAGAGAAGCGCACAAGGCCTCAGCTCAGCTGACCACCCAACACTGCTCCCTGGGACCTCACTGCGCTGCTCCTCCAGCCATGCAGAACACCTCAACTGGACCCAAAGCAGCTTGGTATAATGTAGCATCCAACTAGGTAATAAGGCAGTTCTCGTTTTGGAATCTGTGGAACAGCCACCGAAAGGGGAAGCGATATAACCAGAGTTGATAGGGTACGTCTGTGAAGCCCAAACCCACGTGTACTTAAGCACAAAACACTGGCTTCTTTAAAACCATGAAAACCCTTTAATTTTGCAGCCATGTACACAGCAGTGAGTCTAACAAAGCCTGGAACCATTAGAAACTACAAAGTGGCTTCATCTCAATCTACACACTAGAGATGACTCTGAACTTCCCAATAGTAGGAACTTGAGTCTGTTGTGTTCAGTGCTCTATCCTCAGAGCTGTCCACGGGGTACCAGGCTAATGGGCTTGTGGCAGCGTGCTGAAGAGACTCGCTGAGGTGGACGCCTTAGAAGGGAGGGAGCCAAGGGAAAGAAGCGCAAGGATGGTGTCATAAGAAACTGTATGCAGACCTCCAACTATGATACAGAATAAAGAATCCAGTCTTCTTTGAAAGAATTACAACCAGATTAAAAGAGCCATAGCTGTGGCTATTCTTAGAATGCTTCTTTGTAGCAGCACTCACTGCCGTCTAGTTTCAACTATACTTCCAGTAAACAAACTTCAGGGAAGAAAGTTTTGTACGTTATCACAGCCTGAAGACTTGTTTATATATAAAGACAAACGTTTAGTTCTTCACTTTATGCCAGACCAACACTCCACGACAAGCATGGTCTACAGATAGAACCACCATCTACTCAGTGTCAGCAGTCCCCAGGGAATCAATGTCTAAAGTACAAAGACCAGGTCCCTTCACCCACACTCTGCAAAATGTGATTTGAGAAGACAATAGCCAGGTAACTAATTAACTGAAATTAGCTGTCAGATTCTCGTTTCTGCACACATTTTTATTCTCAAAGGGTAGAGCCCCCATCAAGAAAATGCACTTACGCTTCCAGCTCTTGCTTCATCTTGGCAAATTCTTCTTTGGTCATAGACCCTTCACCCTCTCCCAGTTTCTGCATCTTCTCTCGAGGGCCGTCGAAGTCAGGCTTTGCAGGCGCGGGCGGAATCTGCAGTCAAGGCAGTAACTTGTGAGGGTTCTCGCCCCCAGAGACGTGAAACTCAGTGCCTGTGCACAGGAGGCAGGGAGCCCAGTGGGGCTGCCTGAAAATCAACTTGCACTTTTCTCTTAACCTTATTCCTTTCGGCCATTTAAAAGAAGTGTCCCCTACAACGGGCACTCACTTTGACTGCAATCATTTGTTCGGTTAATCACTGGACAGTTGGTAGGTATGACAGTTCATCCTGCTTCAATTGTCAGTTTAATTTATATATTACAATCAATGCTAAAATGAAGCCAATGAAGTACGATGAAGATAATAATCTCTGGATTTATAAAGGAATTTATTCCAGAGGATAAAAGATTCTAATTTTGCGTGGACATTCTTAAACATAAGCTTCAGTACTGATTTTGTTTAACTATTTGGCCAGATTCTTCAGCTGGCCTGGCAGGAAAAGCCATGTTTCTCTCTCCTTTAAAATCGGCTAAGGGACTTCCCTGGCAGTCCAGCGGTTAGGACTCCACGCTTTCACTGCCGAGGGCGCGGGTTCAATCCCTGGTTGGGGAACTAAGATCCTGCGAGCTGCACAGTGCAGCCAAAAAATAAAAATAAATAAAATCAGCTAAGTCTCTTCCCAGAGCCACGCATTAACTCTCAAGGGCCGAGCACAAAGACAACTGCCCCCTTTACGCCTTCAGCAGAACACACCTGAGAAACCCAGCACACACTACCACCAGCAGAGATCAATTCCACTTGATGGCTGAAAGGAAATGCCAGAGAAATGCCAAACGCAAAGGTAGACAAGACTTTACACCATGAAACTGCTTACTCTCTCTTACTGTACAGAATATAAGACTATGCTTTATCTTACAGCTAAAATGCTATTTTCACATACTTTAGATTTTACCAGTAATAGTGAACACATACTCTAGTTGACAAATGAAATCAGACTATTTTCACAATCTATTATAAAAAAAAATGTGGGTAAAAGTCTCTCAAAACAAAATGAACAGCAAGGTAGAAGAAATTGGGTTCAGTAATTATTTGATTACCCAAAATGTACTTACAATAAGCCCAGCATAGTCTGTAGTTTCAATAAGAGTGTCGTGTAGCCACACAAAGTCTTCATGTTGCCTTGTAACAGAAAACTCTGGGCTCTGAAATGTGGGCAGCATGGTCTGTAAAGAAAAAAGAAGTAACTGTTAACTACTATTTTCAGATAAAGTGGCTTGGGTTTCATGCAGTGCACTATGGGAAAAGTCTGCATAATAGAACATCCAGTTTTTTAATGAGATCCAATAAAGAACAAAGCTAAGATTCAGCACATTCTTTACGGAATTCTAGTCACACAACTCCACCTTTCAGGTCAACTCAGACAGATATAATCACGTAGGCCTCACGCTGCCTGAGTGACAGGTATGTTAATCAAGCCACCAAGGTACGCAGAGAAAACCTCGTGGGAGGGGACCTCATAGACAACATATTACCAATATTATGCTGGAGATGGCATAAACCAAGAGCTCTAGCTTCAAACTTCCTGACTCAAATTGTGCCTCAGCCATTTACTTCATTTAAACCTGTACCTCAGTTCCTCACCTGTAAGATGGGGATAACAGAATACCATAAGATTGTTAGAAAGAGAAAATTAAGCCCATGTAAACCCTTTACAAAAGTGCCTGGCATAAGACAAGCACTCAATACATTTTAACTAGTATGGAAGGAGAAAGGAGGCTAAAAATGTTCCTGAAAAGATCCCAAGAAATTAAACTTTCTATATTTTTCACAGATTGGCATATTGCTTTTGTCAAATTAAAAATCTGGAGAAAAATTAACACAACATTATATATCGGTTATACTTCAAAGTAAAATTTTTTAAAAATCTGGACGAAAAAAACCTCTTCTGAATCATAATAGGTGGGGTGACGGCCAAGAACTTAGTAAATATGGGCAAAGCAAGCACTTCCCACGCATGCAAATTAAAAACAAAGGTGGAGTTCTGTGGCAGGTGGCTCCAGCTCTGCGGCTCTGCCTGGTTTGCTTCCCCACGGAGCAGAGCACAAGCCACACTAAACACCAGCAAAGCCCACAGCCCCAGGGCTCCACCACAGTAGAAAATGCTGTAAGAAGAGCACTCATCTGATGCTTACTAGGAGCAAGCGGAGGGAGGGGCCTCACTTAGCAGGAGTACCACACTGCACTCAGGTCACTAGGTCTCTTCTCACACCCACTGTGAATAACAAGGCTGCAACCTGGCACTGTTGTTATTACTGAAGTCATTCTGTCACTTACCTTGGTGTGCACTGTAAATTTGACTTTATCCCTCTCACTGAGTGCATCAGGTATGTCAATCTGAAGCGAGGGGTCAACATTCAGGTCCACTGATACAGATCTCAGCTGAAATACATTTTTTGGCTATTAGTCTCAAATTCATTTTAGTTCTAAAAATTATCCTTTCAAAAATGGGGAGCTAGTAATTAAAAAGCAGTCTATATAAGACTTCTATTGTTCTATGTAGAACAAAGTCAGTTGAGATAGTATTTGAAACTGTGGGGAAACCTGCTCTTAAATGCATGGGTGGGTCCAGTGAATTCCTGTAATCTAAACAAAGCAACTATATGATTCTAATATCATGTACATTACATACTTTGTGTCCATGAAAAATACATTTAACCAAATACTTGAAGAACTGTACTAAGAATAAGAAGGCTTCAACTGGATAGAATGAAATCTTGAACTTCTTCCATAAATGCCCAAATTACAAGAACATTCAAGAGGCATTAACAGACTGTACGTATATCTGAAAGTTAGAGGCTGGGAAAACTTGGAAGTACAGAGAACAGTCAGGTGGTATGGGATCTTGGGTGGAGAGATAAAAATCCACTCAAGAGTGGACCTATTTATATTCAGGGACTGTCAAGGAGATGAGAAATCTAGACACAAGAAGTGAATTGTAAAAACCAACAAAGGCCTTAATTATCAGAATTCCACTGCGATTACATATAAGGGAGAAGTGTGAGCACTGCCCTGGAAACAAAAGTAATTGATTTTTGTGAGTTGGAAACTCAGAGGAAAATAATATCCAACTCCAGTTTTGCCTGTTTAAAAAGAATTCTTGGAAGAAGTGGACTGTTAGGAAAAAGTCGTTAAAATGGTCTTCCTTAAAAAAAAGCTTTCCTACTGAATCTAAAATATGATAAATTTTTTCATTCTTAAGACAGACACGCTGACAGTGGATCTGAAGGCCTGACACAAATAAGAGGTTGCAGGGATTAAACATCCCATCCTTCCCCCAGCCCCCAGTTGTAAGCTAGTGCTAAAGTTGCCAGAACCCTCTAGACTATTAACACAAGGAAAATGTCAAGTGAACACTGGAGTTAAGAGGATGAGAGAACAGGGAATCCTGAGTTTTTCCCTCTAAATTTCCCTTTGAATTCCTTTCTTCAAAATAAAAAGACCAAAGACTGATGAACTTCTGAAAATAGAAAAACTGGTTCTATTAGGTATAAAAAGATTAAACATATTCTCTAAGAACACATGGATTACTTCTCTCTCCTTTGTAGTATTTCAGAAACTGTCAGTACTTCCCTTTTTCCTTCAGCACTGTGACCAAGAAAAAAATTTTTTAAATTTTAATTGCAAAAACCAGAGTGAGCCCTAGAACAATGGCTTTCCTCTAAGAACTAAGGCTCACATTCTTGCCACCAGAACTTGATTTTTAACATCAACTA
The DNA here is from genome assembly GCF_949987535.1 of Balaenoptera acutorostrata. Taxonomy (NCBI): domain Eukaryota; kingdom Metazoa; phylum Chordata; class Mammalia; order Artiodactyla; family Balaenopteridae; genus Balaenoptera; species Balaenoptera acutorostrata. Next base: position 40,847,929 of record NC_080078.1, read on the forward strand.
TTTTAAGATCACAATATACTTAACAGTTCCTGGCATGTCAACCTAAATACATCTTCCAGTGAATTCTTGATGACTCCTATGAAATATTTGCTTGTTTGGCTTAATTTTCACATGTCCATTTATGAAATCTCTGCAAACAAAGATAAAGCTTCAAGGTCAGGGATACTTCATTTTATCACAGCTGTGACTCTAGCTCTGACACATTTCTGATAAAAGCTTCCTTCCTTCTGATAATTTACCACTGGGCAAATGCAGCATTCAAAAAGACCTCAAAATATACACTAAATTTGACTGCAGAGAATACTGGCCACCCCACTGATCTCATGTTTGTATGTGTCAAGAGTCAGTACACGAACAAAGTGGGTCAAGTTACTGGTGGAAAGATGGGGCCGCCCAGGGACCGTGTCTAAGGTGCATTTCCCTGAGTTCAGCAACAACAGCCATGCTTCCTGAGATTCCATTTCCTAACGAGGTCACAAATCCTGGTTTCCGGCAGTCTCTCAATTTCTGAACACACTGTCGATTCCATTTTAGCTCACTCCAAGCCCAGTGAGCCCGCGAGCACCACAAGGACTGCCTCGGGAATTAGGGTTGGAAGACCCAAGGGGAATGTAATCTAGTAAACGGGGCTCATTGAAGCACCAGTCAAAGCGGCGATGGACTTCACCAGCCAACATCAGATGTCACCTCTTTCCCACACTCCAACCATACAGAAGTAACAGCCCAGGTTATTCACTGTGTTACTATCTTCTTGTCAGCAAAGATATTTTGTTTTTTAGTGTACGAGTATGATGAAGACACAAAATAACAAAAACCACTAGAGGTTTGGAAAGACTGTGCACTGTAACAAGATGCCAAGCACCCAGCTTCTCCAGCAGTAATCACTTTTGCCTAAATATACCACCCTAGGAAGGGACTCAACAATCCCACCACCTGACATGATGAACACTCCCACCCCACCACAAAAACAAAACAAACAATTTAAAAAAAAAAACCCACAACAGATAACACGAAAAAGTCTGCATTTAGGCCTTAAAGAATTGTCTGAAAAAAGATGGTGGCAAAATTCTGAGTATGCAGACCATCACCAACTCAAATGATCCCTATTCACAAGTCAAAGGAACTTTCTTGTATTGTAGCAAGATAACCCCCCAGATAATGAAGCCCATCAATCACCAAGGAGTAAAAAGTTGTGAAATGTTTAAAGCTTCTAAGTCAGCACTGTCTCCTCACTCCGGAAGCATCAACTGTGATTAAAAGCTCAGCATTCCTTTTTCTGCTTGGTCAACAGAACCAACACTCCATAGCCCCAAGGCACAGTACTTGCTAAATAATCAGCAGGGTGGAGGGTACAGCGAGTGGGTGACACGCCTCCATAAACTTTCGCCCACTCACCATCTCTGCCCCCTAGCCTAAGTGCGTGCCCAGAGTGCTGCCTTAGCCCTGTTGGCCAACACTGTCTGACCTGGGCCACAGGTGTCAAAATGACTGGGACAGCTGTTTAAAGCAATGGGAAGAGGCAGGCAGGCGAGGCAGGCTTCAGAACGGAGTCTAACCTTAGGCACGTTAACTTTCCCTTTCCCATTCCCTTAGGTCACTGGTGAGAATCAAATTTAAAACACATTTATTTACTCTCCAATGCGCAATGTTAAGTTCTAAAACAGACTTTCTTTTGTAGATCTCCACAGAAACCACTACATCACATACTCCAAGTTTTAGATGGAGTTTCAGTCCCCAATATACTTCCTTATCAGACTAATCCTTACAGTAAGGATTACAGTGATCTTTGTGAGAAAAAAAAGGGGGTAAACAAGCATTGCTTCATTTAGAAAACAAAATTCTAACTGTTTTAAGAAATCTGAAGGCTTGGTAAGAGAGCTGAAAAGGAGAAAAACTAAATCAATCCTTGTGCATTCCCTCACTTGTTCATCAGCCTCCCAGCTGGGGCACCTGACACTGGCCACAGGACAGATCTGCAAAGCTCTGAGCTGCTAAGGACCACTTTTGGTCCAGATCTCACTTATGACTCACTTTGGTACACGACTTTAATTTAACGCCATTGCAAAGCCTCCTCTTCAAAAGGTTAAGTGGCACAGAGATGGCAAAGAGCACCTCTGTGGCTGGGCAACACAGAAAGCCAGATTCAGAAATTCAGAACCCACAGAAGAAGATACATAAAGTATAAAAAATGTTATGGCAGCTGCAGACTCCAGTTTACACTACTGCCATACAGCCAAATGACAAAACACAATGGGAAGAAATCATCTCCACAGTAACTCTAATCTGCTAGAATGGGGTCTAGTTGAATAGCCACTTAAGTCTAACCAGTTTTGTATACATGCAAGAAATTGAATATGCCAGCCCCTATATTTCCATCTTAATTTGAATGTTGCAAGGAAACTACTGCAGATAGAAGAAAAGCCTGCATGTATACACTGAAATGACTTTCCATTCTCCAGTCCCGAAGCAGAAATGTACTTAGCCAGCACATGCTACACATCAGTGTGCCTCTCCTTCAAACTGTTTCTCTCCTAAGGATTCTGCTTTGCTTTCCCTTCACCCAATGGCTAAGGTACTAAAGACCCCTACCAGGGAGAGAGCCAATATGACAAATCATCTTTGAATGGTCTGTAAGCAGCATGGAGCCAGAACAGGCAAGAAACAACCAGGCCATATTTCAGCTGGACAGGTACAGATACCTTGCCTAGTCCAATACTCACTAGTGAGGAAATAAATCCAAAAATGCTCTGCGGCAGACACAGTGGATTTGCAGTCATTTCTGAAAACTGACTCACGTGATACATACTTATGAAACACATATTACTTTGTTACTGTTTCAGCTCACAGGAAGGAAGTGCTCTGTAAGAAATTCTAATACTGTATCTTTCTCCGAACCCCTCTTTATGGTTCAAATACTGTAATGGTACTGAATTATTTCTTACTATTTTCTCCCACCCTGAAGGTAACCAAAACTTGTCTGTGTTCTATCCCACTTATCCCTGAGGCACTGGTGCATGAAAAACAATTGAATTGACTGTGTGCAATACATGAGCTGCTTTTACAGGTATCTGTGTTCATCTCCCTCCCCCCACCACTGGCTCCTCCCTTCCTATAATTCAGGCCTGCCAATATATCATAGTCCTCAAGGACAACAGAACCAAAGACTTCTAGATCTCAGTCTACTAACATAGATAATAGTTATGGAAATTAGCCACAAGCTTAACAACTAGATAAAGAGCTGCAGCAAGTGATCAGATTTCCACCACTCATCTTGGTGAGATGAGACCCACAGGGACCCATCCCTGCTGACACCAACCATTCTTACCGGTAGTCCACCAACACACAAGCTGTCCACAGTAGAACACTGCAGACTGCAGGGCATCTGGAGGCTATGCAGCCCAGAGTTCCTAGAACAGAAATCCAGGCTTGGAAGAAGGTCAGTGCAGCGCACTCAGCGAATGGATAAACTGAATCATCATTTCACAAGGCTGCAAGCCCACAAGCTAGTGGAATCCCAACATGGAACCAGAAAGAGATTAAGTTGAATTATCGGCTAAAACAAAATTCACTGTGAAATCCATCTAATTACAATCCATCTAATTGCAAGATACCTGGATTATTTTCAGGAGTTCACAAAGTGAAAGGTTGAACCATATGATCTATAATGATCTCCTAGCACAGAAATTCTGTTGGGAATCAACATACCACTGCTACAGAGGAAGCAGCTGCCACAAACAAAAAACTAATTTCCTCCATTCAAAGCTAAAGCCCTTCACCTACTACTAGATTTCATCAAGTCTCCCTTCCAAAAGTTCCTCCTGGTCTATCAAGTCCACAGCTCCTTACTACAAAGCAGTCTTACTTTATGATCAACCCAAGATGAAACAGAAAAAGATTTGAGAATAAAATTTATCTTCACCAACAAAGATGATTCAGCAACGTGGATAGAGCTGACCTTGAGCTTGTGTCATGAGTTTAATACACAAATGGCAGCGTGGAGAGAAGAAAAGCTTGCCTGCTTCCTGGTGGGATTCCTTGTACACTAGTCAGAGGCACCACAGATCTTTCAGATATAAACATTTCAGCCCTTCATCACTCACCAGATACCTGGTCCCCACTAGCACAACATGTAAGCTCTGTACTGCTCTTCATTAACGATCAGGTGAAAGCCTTCAGGTTGGCGACACTTGCATTTGTGCTCCTCACCATTTACACTAACTAGACCCAAAGGCTTAGGGATCTGCCCCTCAAAAACAAGTAAACCATAAACTCTTCTGGCAGAAAACGCATACCACAGATTAACATAAGCAACTATTTTGAGAAAACTACACTTTCCTCTTCAGACCATATAGCAGTGCCTGAAAAAGTTACTCCAAGTTTGTAAACGGAAGGGGGGGGAGTCAAGCCAAGAACCCAATCTCTAAACTAAAGTTCAGTCTCTCCTGAACCTCAGACTGCAACTTCACTCCTCCCTGTGTATTTAGGGTTTGCCTTTGGGGTATGAAGCAGTTGAGAAATTCCATATCCCCCTTTTAGGCGGAAATCTCTCTTCTTAAGAGTAACTCAATGGCCAATCAGAAAATATACAGGTGTTGGAGGTGAAGTATCCTTTTTTTGGGGGGGGGGGGAGGAACTAGTTTCTCATGTAAAGATGTAAAGAAACTTCTCAATTTGAACCTGTAAAAAAACAAATTTGTTATTCATGCAAGACAAGATGTCCCACTATCCCTTCGCTATTTCAAAAATAAAAGGCAGAACTTATAAAGCTCAAAAATACTTTTCTCTGAATAACTGGGTTCATTAAAAGGTAGTTTCCCTAAATACAACCTAACTTCACTGCATGTGCCTTTCACCACTGGCCAGTGGTACTACTGACCTACAGAAGTACATCCTAATTTCCTCAAGCAATCAGGACAACAGAGCAAAAAAGCAGGATTTTTAAACCAAGTTCCACCCTGTAGCACATTTCTCAGTGAACTTCAATTCTGCCCCACAATGCTTTGTGAGTACTGTGGCATCTGAGCCTCAGGTTTCCACTGTCCAAAGGGGGCAGTGAACTCCAACATGGTAAACAGGGCAGAGTTTGTAACTCTCAACTGCCCAGAACCCTTTACCATTTTTTGGTAAGGCTCCTCAATACTGGGGGGAAGGCTAATTCTACCAAAGATAGTCAACGATGCTGATGTTTTAAAAGGCCTGCTATTTCCTTAGAATTTATCAAGCATCTGAAAAAAACTTGAAACAAACTGGCACACTAAAGATTAGCCTCTAACACAATCTGACCCACCCATATCACACCATTTTAGAAAGTTCAAATTGGTGATTCTCAACCAAGGGACATTTGACAGTGTCTGCATTTATTTTTGACTGTCACTGATGAAGGGAAGGGAGTTACGGTCACCCAATAAAGGCCAGGGAATACTGCTACAATGCGCAGGAAGGACAACTCCCCCCCACAAAAAATTATCAAGCCCAAAATGTCAGTCGGTAGTGCTCAGGTTAAGAAACCCTGGTTTAAACTGAAGCTCTACATTAGATGTTAGTCACTTACTAGGTCTCACACCAAATGAGAATTTGGATCTCAGAATCCAGAAAATTCTCTCATAGTCGCCCTAAGCCATTTCTTCCTACAGCCAAAAAAAAAAAAAAAAAGTGGTCAGATCATGACCTGCTATAGTAGTATTCACAAATGGGGATCTTAAGACACTGTCTGCAAGTTACTGATCCAGAACTAAGGCTTGGGCAGCTTTGAGAAGCCACACTTCGTGAATTTAAGAAGTCAAGCCATAAACATAGTAGAAAACTTCAGTCCACAAGAATCAGTTACTCTGGACTTGCTGCAGTATTGGTGAAAATTCAGGACTGTTCCTATACTAACAAATTTTAACACTCTTCATCTAAGCTGGTGGAGAGTGGTGTCCCTAGAGACAACTTCCACACCAGTTAACAATCTGCAAACCAGAGCAGCAGCATAAATGTAAAACGTTAATGACTGGCTCTGGGAAGGAAACACTGTCCACCCAAAGCCCATGTAACCAACTAGTGAAAGTTAAGGTGAAAGTAACAGCGCTAGGCTGGGGAGGGCCCTTACAAAGCCCTCCTGTGTGATCATTTGCTTCAGTCCACTAACAAGTTAAGAATAATAAAAATCCCAGGAGACGGGCTTCCCTGGTGGCGCAGTGGTTGAGAATCTGCCTGCTAATGCAGGGGACACGGGTTCGAGCCCTGGTCTGGGAAGATCCCACATGCCACGGAGCAGCTGGGCCCGTGAGCCACAATTGCTGAGCCTGCGTGTCTGGAGCCTGTGCCCCGCGACGGGAGGGGCCGCGATAGAGAAAGGCCCGCGCACCGCGATGAAGAGCGGTCCCCGCACCGCGATGAAGAGTGGCCCCCGCTTGCCGCAACTGGAGAAAGCCCTCTCACGAACCGAAGACCCAACACAGCCAAAAATAAATAAATAAATAAATAAATAAGAAAATCCTTTAAAAAAAAAAAAAAAATCCCAGGAGACAATCAGGACTGGCACTCCATTTGCCATAGGTTGGCAAGACTAACGGGACCAAGACTCATCACAATAGACATACACTGAGTCCGTGAGTGGGAGCCTAAACATGACGCCCGCTGTTTAAAGGACCTTTTGGCAAACAGGAGGCCTGGGTAAATATCTTATGGGAACAAGGTCCTGCATGATCTCCATTTCTCTCCCCAACCATTAAAAACTCCAGACACCTTAGAATGTTGATGCAGCCAGTGCGGGAGGTGGGGCGGGGGCTGCACTACACCAGTTTCTTTATCGTGAAGATGCGGCCTAATGATGTTAAAGGTTCAGTTAAATTTCTCAGGGGCTCGACTTAGCAAAACCTTACTTTTCTAAATTTAAAGACCAGAACACCATCTTTCCCATCAGTAGAGGACTAGTTAAACAACAAATTAATCATACAACTGCTTTCTGGGAAAGAAGACAAATCAACACCTTCAGCTCAAAAGGATACGACTAAATGCAAGTGCCAGGCTACTGGATATAGGCCAGTACTCCTGTTTTGCTGAACTAGCCAAAAGTTCTGCAGCAGCACTCAAAATCCTCAAGAATTAATTATGTTCCCTGCCTTACTAGCGGGTCTAAACCTCAAGAATCCCTATCCTCATGGAAATCCCAAAGCAATCAGAAAGTTTAAACATACATTTTCAGCAAAAACGTAAAATATTTCAGTTAACTAACAAAGCTGAATTACAGCAAGAGAACAGTTTGCCCAAGATTTGCCCTCCTGTTATTTCACTCTTGTCCCAAACTCCCCTTTGGTGAACAGTAAAAATCATCTAGACTTGATCCACATCCCAGGACTAGTATCAGATATCAGGAAGGAAAATGAAGCCACGTGTTAGAGTAATATTTTATTAAGTTTATTATTTCCTTATTTCTGCAATTAAAAGAAAAGCAGGAAGATAATTCTATATAATCCTTTCCTGTAGTCACTAAAACCAGGAAGCAGGAAACAGCCTTCAGAATCCTCTTTTGCTCGAGGATCAGAATGGTGGGGAAGTTATTTTAAAAACCAACCACAGGTATACTATACTAACAAATAGGAAGGTCGGCTGAAGTTGTAAAGAGCTGTCTAAAATAAATTCTGGACCAAGAAAGAAGATGGAAGGTGGGGGATGGGGGGGGGGGAATCCATCTACCCAAATTTCTATTCAGCCATCTAAACTTCTAGAGAGAAAACTACCTTTGGAATGTTCTAGAAAGAATGGTTCTCAAGTTCCCACTTCCGGCTTTAGGGAGGGAAAAAAAAATTACTTCTTTCCACTTAGAAATAAAAATACCCCAACCAAGACCCTATCCTCACGCTTCATTTCAGTAACTAATACAACAGTGACCCCCTTGCTGAACAATCCGGCAGCCGTGTGCGAGCTTTGGCACCACTAGATGAAAAGGTCTCTCCAAAGAGCTGTGGATCAAAGATGCCTTTGATACCTAAAGAGATGCCTTCCACGTTACTTGAATGTCAGAGCGCCTCGAATTCCTAGATTAGTTTTTTTTTCATTTTCTGTTAGAAAAACGTTTCTGTTGACGATTCTGCACAAAACGTTGCGGCTCATACCAACCCCTGTATATTTCAAACTAACTTATGAGTAAAGGACCAATCAAAGTGGAGGCTTGCCTCAATCTTCAATTGGCTATGGTGACATAAATTGACTGCATTAGTCACCTTTTAGACCTCAAGATCCAAGCGGCATGGGGGTAACTTACATCAACACGCAAATCTTAAGAGCGAAAGAAAATTAAGTTCAACTATTTGAGCACCTGCTAAAAACGACAGCACTCCCTCCCGGAGCGGCGCACTGAGCGCTTTTGAAGTTGCAAGAGACACACTCCCGATACCTGACTCGATTGAATTTCCCCAGTATTTTGGAGGGGCTGGGGCGCGGTTTCGAGCTCCGTCGTTTGCTGCAAAGCGGATCTCGCGTGCACCGCGAGGTCTCCCCCGAGAAGTTTTAGCAACTTTCCACGCCGAGCGCGCGCTCCCGCGTCTCCGGCCCCTGCCCCCGCGAGCCCCTCCCGGGAACCAGGGCAAGGAGCGTAGGGTCTGGGTGACCGCCGGAGCCTCCCGGCCCGGGGGCCGAGGGCGGCCAGGGCCTCACCTTGCTGCGGTCCTCCTCCTGCTGCTGCAGCAACTCGGGAACCGCGGCCATGGCGACGCGGGCCTCGAGCGTGGCCGCCTGGCTGTGCGAGGAGAGAAGAGGCTGGGCCGCCGCCGCCGCCGCCAGGGCTCGTCTCGGGGGCGGCCGCGGCCCCGCCTCCGCCAGCCTCTCTGCCCGACGGCGGCGGGAGGCCTCGCGACTCCTCCACCGTCCCAGCAGCCCCGGGAAAGGCGAGCGGCGCCCCACGTGCTCCCCCAGGGCGGCCTCCCCCGTCCCCGCTGCCGTCCATCTTGGAGCTGGGCAAACAAGCTACGCGGGGCCTACCCTCGCTCCGAGCCACGCGGAAGCCGCCGACCACCGGCCGCCACGGGGACGCGGTGCCCCTAACACTCTCCCAGCGAGGCGCGTCTCAAGAAAGGCTGCGCGCTCTTAGGGGGAGGGAACTTATTATTCAGCCGGAGTCCAAGATGGCGACGAGCTCTGACGTAAACGAGATCTCGTGAGAGAGAGAGAGAGAGAGAGACAGCGCGAGAGAGGGCGAGATTTGGAGGCGCCCGCGCTTCTGCGTGCGGGGAGGGTCTCCCCACGGATCGCTCGAGTGTCCACTGAGGTGCACGAGGGGCTAGGGGTGGGGCGTGAGCGCCGCAGTGCATGCTGGGGCCGCCGTGCCTGGGGCGGGGCCTAAGTCGGGAGCAAAGCGCGGGACCGACGAAAGTACCTGCTCGCGGGGTTGTCGCGCCCTGGGGCTAGCGGAGCGCGCCGGCTTCCGAGGTACCTCCCCTGCCGGCCCTCCCTAACCCTGACGCCCGCCCGAGGGGCCGCCGCCGTCCTGTCCCCGCCGGGGCTCCGCCTCCGCCGGAGCGGGGATCGGGCGGTGGGCCCTGCTGATGGCCTCTGGCCAGCTCAGGTCAATGGGGACCCTTCAGGAGCGCGAGTGCCGCGTCTTGAGCGGGCCGGGTCGCAGTGGTGCCCACCTTGGAGGGTGTGAGGGGTTAGATGAGAACTCTCCACGCAGGATACGTAGCAGAGAATCTGGTGTTTAGGGACGAGTGGAGGCACTGTTAACTCTGACTGTCGCCGCTCCTCCAGCGTCCTGTGTTTCTTTGTCTCACACACGCCTCCCTTCGTGGCCGGCACATGGCTCCATAGTTGGGGACATGTGGCCCCAAGCTGTCTACTACTTCACGTTTAACAAGTGCCGGTCCTTTAGAAATAGTTTTGTCCGAGTATTACCGAGTCCAAGCTCGGCTGGAGGACAAGCCAGTAAATTGACAGATGACCTGTTAGGGCAAAGTATAGCGACTTTATTCAGAAAGCCAGTAGCCAGAGAAGACGGTGGACTCGTGTCCCAAAGAACCATCTACCCCAGTTAGAGTTCAGGCTTCTTTTATTCTAAAAGGGGAGGGAGTGTGGCTGCTTGTTGCCCACTTCTTGGTGCCGGCATCCTTTGTTCTTACAAATGTCCACGCAGGTGTGGTCACAATGTTCCTATATACCTGCAACAAGATCGTTATTTTCTGTTCTGCAACTTTTTAATGTCTATATGATTGGAAAAGTGTTAATACCTTTAAAGGTCAGAGCCTTGAGAATGGGTTCTTCTGTGTATTTCCGGCTATAGGCAATGCACTTTTCCAAAAGGTGCAGAGCCGGAAAGACTAAGCCCCCTGCAACAGGGCACAAATGTTAGAGCTAAAGTAATAGATTCAGTATGGAGTCAGGTTTGTTTTCCTCTGTTAAACATGTCGAAAAAGTTTACCGAATACAATTTTAATGTGCAATATCATACTGTTGCAGCTTTCGCTTTGATGGTTCAAATATTTAACACATTTGATATCTAACACCACTTTTCTCTTTGATAGGAAAGCAAAAATTAAAAAGGTCCTCGACATTACAAGTATACTAGAGGGAAGTGAAAAAAATCTAAAGATGAAGGTATTTCAGACCATCTGCAGGCAGCTTAAAAGTTCAAAGGGGTTTTCTGTAGAACCAGCCCCCTGTGTGGTCTTCTCCACTTCCTCTTATTTGTGTGGCCGGAAGAAAAAAGTGAACCCTTATGAAGAAGTGGACCAAGAAAAGTACTCTGATTTAGTAAGGTCTGTCTTGTCATTCAGAGGCCATGCTCAGGCGCCACAGTCTTTGTTTGAGGAAGATGATTTACTCTATGGACCTGTGAGGAAGTGTAAGGCCCCAAAGCAAGAAGAAGCAGGAGTTCCACGAAACTGGTGTCCTCTCTTCAATCCAGAGAAAAGCGGAAAACCAAGTGCAACAAGTGATCCTACAATTCCTTTGAAAATCCCTTTGCAAAGGAATATGATACCAAGTGTGACCCGAATCCTTCAGCAGACCATGACCTCAGAACAGATTTCCTGTTTGGAGAGGTGGAAACGTCGGATGATTCTGGAACTGGGAGAGGATGGCTTTGCAGAATATACTTCAAGTAATTTTCTTAATCCTGATTCCATATGGTTATTATGTTTTCCAGAATACAGAGCACCAGTGTCAAAAGGATGAGTTGTGCTTTTTCTAATGTTAACTAGTGAGGAACTACTTTCAAATGATCATTAGTATTAACAGTATTTTTTATATATTAACTCACTTAATCCTCATGACAACCCTATGAAGCACAGATACTATTATCCCCATTTCACAGATAAAATTGAAGCACAGAGATCAAGTATTTTGACTAAAGATGTATGAAATTCATTTATTTTATAAGCTACAAACTTTAAGTATTAGAATTGCCTGTTTTGTTTGATTATGGGAGAGTCAGTCGCCTCATAATGGAATTCTAGTTGTTTGCTAGGCATTCTGTTCAGAATCTAGTAAATACCCCCTTGCTCTGCTTATCAGCAGAGACTGACTCATAAATTTAAAAACGGGCAATAAGCCAGAACATGTGATCTGTGTTTAGGTCTTAGTAAATTGAGATGATCAGATGTTCTTCATTAGGAACTGAGAATTGATAAACTTCAGCCTTCAACTCCTAACTCACTAACTTCTTAGACAAGTGAGGAGAATAGCTTTCTTAAAATATATTCCATTCAAAAGCAAGATGAAAGAAAAGACCAATGGTACAGGAGAATTAGCTGGTCCCCCATCAGGATTATAGTTGTTGAAGCTAAGTTTTACACTGAGCATTCCTTAGGCCATGCTTCCCAGAGAGCAGTACATGTACCCCTCGTGGTACACAAGCACTTAAATTTTTAATTTAAGAGCAATGCACTTATTTTGAGGCATCTTAGAAAAAACCTGTGTGTATGCATAACACATTAAACCTGTGGTCACGTGTTTTAAAGAAAAAATATTAAGTATTTAGGTGGCACTTGGACATGGCAAAAATGGTCAAGGCCGGAGCCCCATGTAAATTCCTCGGCTCCCTGGGGCAAGGACTATATGCAGGAGTTAATTGCCTTTTATTTTTATATAAATTTATTTATTTTATTTATTTTTGGCTGCGTTGGGTCTTCGTTGCTGCACGCGGGCTTTCTCTAGTTGCGGTGAGCGGGGGCTATTCTTCTTTGCGGTGCGCGGGCTTCTCATTGCGGTGGCTTCTCTTGTTGCGAAGCACGGGCTCTAGGCGCGCAGGCTTCAGTAGTTGTGGCACGTGGGCTCAGTAGTTGTGGCTTGAGGGCTCTAGAGCGAAGGCTCAGTAGTTGTGGCGCACGGGCTTCATTGCTCCACAGCATGTGGGATCTTCCCGGGCCAGGGCTCGAACCCGTGTTCCCTGCGTTGGCAGGCGGATTCTTAACCACTGCACCACCAGGGAAGTCCTACACTGACTTTTTTAATTCTAAAGTATCCATGCTGTCAGTCAGAATATAGGAGACTCATGGTTTTTTTTTTTTTAATACATTTTATTTACTGGGACTTGAAAACATTTCACTTTTATTCCTTTAATTTATTGAGTGAATACTCTGACTTGATGCTATCTGCAATAACTCTTGAATCTTTTAAGATTTATTTTCACAAGTTTAATCATGTTTAATGTTCTTAGCTTTACAATCCTAAGGGATTCTGTAACCCAGATCCCATGTGTGTTGCCCCTTACATATGAAGACCTTCCTGGGGTTAAGACTGCAGTGGGGAATGAGTTGTCTGTTTGCTTGGCTGTTGATAAACGAATTTTTTTCCCTCATGTTTTTAACATGTTTGTGTTCTGCTTCAGTAAAAGCTAGTCTGTAGATAAATACTGCTCTTCTTTTCCCTAGGTTTTAATTCCATAAGTCTTAAATTTGTAGGGCTTTTATGTGCTGATAAGTCCAATTAAGCCAAGTAAATTTGGAGTAGAATAACTTATTTCCTCAGTTGAATTTCACTTCACTTTCCAAGTAATTTCCCTGAAGCAATTCCATTTTTTGCCAATGGTAGAACTGACCTTTCAAAATCTTTGTAAAAAATACTTGACAAAGGTAATATGGTTTGACATTACCTCATTAGATGAGATGGTTTTCCTCGTTTTCTGTGGGTCTGTCTCCAAGCATGTATATCTCCTGCTCTGTTTCTGTGTGTATCTTACTGATGGTCCCTGAGTTTTCATCTCTCGCTCTGCTGTGTGAGGGACCAGAATGAACTTAGGCTCTGGTGCCAGGCCCCAGGCCCACATTGTGCTTTGAGGCAAATTAACAGCACTGCCTAGGCCTTCTTCATTAAAATGGGGGTGATGATCCTTATCTTGCCAGGTGGTTGTGTTTGAAAGTTAACAGTTTGAAAGCACCAAGGCCACTGCTTAGCACAGCAATACCCTCTTTTTTCTTTCTTTCTCTCCTTTATCAAGAGTCAAGTGAATATGTAGTGTTTCTTGCATTGTTGAATATGTTTGTGTCCTCTTTTCTTAAAAGTGTATGAGAAGGGACTTCCCTGGTGGTCCAGTGGTTAAGACTGCATGCTTCCATTTCAAGGGGCATGGGTTTGATCGCTGGTCAGGGAACCAAGAACCCACATGCTACATGGAGGCCAAAAAAAGAAAAAAAAAAAGTGTATGAGGAAAAAAAATTCAGGACAGAGCCACTGTCTTAGGCTGTTCTTGCCCTAAAAGAAAGTGCAGGAGAAGACGGTCATATATTTTCCTCCCCTCTGCCCCAAATCCCACAACATTAATTTGTGTGTGCCTTGATTTTCACTCTTTGCCAGTCACTAAGCCTGTTGGTAAAAGGATGCCTCCACCTATGTTCATAATTAAGATTTGGTTGTAAAAAGAACTGTAAACAAGCACAGTTCCCTAAATGTCTAATAACTATTTATCACAGCTAGTTAACTTACTGGTTACCTAAATTAAACGGACACTTAAATTCACACTTAAATTCTGTGTGAATTCACTAGGTGTGGTCCTGTAGCCCCCAGATCTTCAATTCTAGCTTTGACCTAATGCTACTAGAAATACTTCATTTTAATCTATTTTATTATCTAAGCTCTTCTAGTCCCTTTTGTTTTCAAAGTGCATTCTTAGTGTATTTCACAAGAGGCTGAAATATGGTGTCTTAGGGGTTGTCACTTAAAGGTAATTCATGTAATTTTTAATTTGATTGTTGAGAGTTTTATAGAGTATCTGTTCTTTAGTATTAGCTTTGTTTTGCGGTTTTTAGTTATTGCTGTTGTTTTCCTTTTCCCCTGATTTTCTTTTCAGACATGTTTTTACAAGGGAAACGGTTTCATGAAGCCTTGGAAAGCATACTGTCACCCCAGGGGAACTTAAAAGAGCCTGATGAAAATCTCCTCAAATCTGGCTACATCCAAAGTATCCAGCACGTTCTGAGAGATGTCAGTGGAGTGCAGGCTCTGGAAAGTGCTGTTAAACATGAGACCCTAAAGTATGTAGGTCTGCTGGACTGTGTAGCTGATTATCAGTAAGTATTCAATTTTTTACATCAAGTGTGGAGGTGAATTCATTCTGGGTGGGACACATGGTTCCCTTCCAATGCTAGTTTTTCCTTTTAATTCCTGCTTCAAGGTGTGGTCTCTGTAAAGTCACATCAGGTAAGAGCCATCTCATCCTTGTAAGTCTACATTCTGAAGTCAAAGTGTTTCGTGGAGAAAAGATACAACTTTCCAGTATCCCTAGGATGGCCTGTTTTCCAGCATGTTCCCCTCCCCTCCCCGCCCCACCCCAAGCAAAGTACCGGCCATAAGATCCAATTTGATTCCTGCATTTTCTTTCCTGTTTCCCTAAAAATAGCACCTTGATCTGTTGGCCCTGAAAATCAACTCTTTGCCTGGCTTCCAGGCAGTGTTTGACGTGGATAGGAACTCTGAGCTTAATAAAGCTTTCCGTGGCTTTTAAATTGCTGCTATGTTACTGTTTTCACCACTTACTCCAGATTTCAAGGGTAGATATAACCTGCAGATACCCCTATTCCAAAAAAAAGAAAAAAAAGAAAAAAGCATATGAGCGATACAACAGGATAAGGGGAAAATCTGTGAGTGAAACCCTTGGAACTCCAGTTAAAAGTTACTGGGCTCTGGAGACAGGCTGCCTGAGTTTGGTTTCTGGCTTTTCTTCTTAACCCTGGGCTACTTACTTGGCTTTGGGTTCTCTGTACCTCAATTTGTTTATTTGTAAAATAGGACAAATAATAGTACCTACCTCATAGGTTTGTTATAGAGGTTAAATGAGACATTCCCTGTACGGTACTTAAAATGCACACTATCTACTCAGTAAATGTTAGCAACATTATTTTGATCCTATTCTCTCTTGATCCTGTTCTCTCTTTTTAACTGCTGTTGGGTATGAATGAACCATATCTATTACCCTGTTGGGAGCACTCATGTTTTTCTGGTTTTTCAGTTACAAACTACAGCAATGACCGTGTCTCCTATTCTGTCGTGAGTTTCTCTCGGCAGGTGCACGGGTTCGTTGGTTTGTTTTGGTGAATGATATGTGAGGTTTGGATAAATTCCGTTGATCTGAAGTAGGCCTGGGCGTGAATACTTCTTAAATTTTCCAGGCACGTGTCACTTGCACCCAGGATAGCAAACCATTGCTCTATGGTACAGACCTAAAAGGGAAATTGCGGGGCCACAGGGAACGTGCGTTTTAACACTGTTTCATCATTTCAGCCTGCATTTCAAAATAAATTAGGCTGAGCAAAATAAATTAGCTCTTTTTATTTGTTAAAGAGCTGTTTGTGGACTGTCTCATTGCAATTTTAATTTGGGTTTATACTACTAAGTTTTTTTCCATGTTATTAAGTTCTAGAAGTTATAGTACATTGCTAGAAACAGTGGTACGTGGCAGAAGTCTTTACTGTAGGGTATTTTGATTTTTTTCAAGGGAGAGAACTAGGAATGGTAGTGCCCTGGGGTGCTGGGGCCCTCTCTTCATTTGCATAGATTGTCAAGCTCTACAGCAATAGAAAACAGTTATAAAGATGACATGTTACCTCTATACCTGCACCGTCCAGTAGAGTAGCCTTTAGCCATAGAAGACCATCATTAAGCATGTGACTGTGGCCAGTCCAAACAGAGGTATGCTGTAAATATACAAATTAGATTTCAATGACTTCGTACAAAAAGGAATGTAGAATATCTCATTAATAACTTTTTAATATTCATTATATATTGAAATGATATTTTGGATATGTTGGGTTAAATAAAATATTAAAATTTCACCTGTTTCTTTTTTTTTCTTTTTGGATGTAGCTACTAGAAAATTTTAAGTGATGTGTGTAGCTCGCATTTTATTTCTTTAGACGGTGCTATTCTAGACTTTATAGATTTTATAAATACCTTGCGTAAGTTGTAATCTAGGGCTACGGTGACAGGAAGGTAACTCTGTGCAAATCTCCCTCTAAACTGCTGATTTTGAAACTGAAGTGAGCAGATAGAGCCCTTTGAGAATCACTAGTTCTCAGTGCAGCTGCCCTGCGGCCCTTTTGACATCTGTGCTTGGCAAGTGTAAAATTCCACCGGGATGGGGTGGGGGTGGGGGATGTACTGGTTATTTAACTAAAAAAAAGTGGCAGGAATTTTTTTCTTTTCCCAATATCCCTAATAGTCAGTAATATCCCTACCCTGTGTGTAAACTTTTAGGACAGGGACCAGGTCTTCTTATTTGTATTTCTGCATATAGTTGGTGCCTGTTAAGTGTTGATGGATTTGAACTCCAGCTTTGGTTTCTGAGGCACCATGATGCTTAGTCCTTTACGATGGGGACTTTGCTACTGGTCTGTTGTGGTTCGTTCTGATAGACGTTTGAAGCCAAATCAACTAAGATAATAATAGTTTCAATTCCTTTGTCAACTGTTAAACCATGGAGGTCCAAAGAAACTTCTAGAAAGTTTAGAAGCTTGTGCTGGAGAAGTTGTTTCCCAGCACACGCACCTGGGCCCGCACCTGCAGCTCCCATGAGTGCACTTAGGAAGCATCTTCCATCATACCTCGTGGCTGACCTGAATGAGGGGCTCAGAGGAAAGAGAACGTCACACCTCTTCAACCCTAAGTAAAGCTCAGGAGAGCCGTCTTCTTGGAACGTGGGGAATAGAAGCAACAGTCATTGGGTGACAACTAGCAAACTATGTGTAAGAAGAGGTTTAGCCTAATAGCGTTTTAGTGTGAACTATTAACCTTCAAGGGCTTCCTTTGATTTCTCTTTAGGGGCAAGCTGTGTGTGATTGATTGGAAGACATCGGAGAAGCAAAAGCCTTTCATCCAAAATACATTTGACAACCCGCTGCAAGTCGTGGCTTATGTTGGTGCCGTAAACCATGACATCAACTACAGCTTTCAGGTCAGGACGCGGAGCCTCCGCTTACTTAAAGCTTTGCTCGATGCCGGGTTATAGCTCCTTCCCTCCTTAGGGTTTTATTCTGTTTGTAACCCACTGCTTACTCTGTTACTGTCCTTCTGCCACTTCAGAAAGCACTTTCCGCCTCTTGCTGGGCTTTTTGTGGTTGTTAATAGCTCTTTAAAGATCACAGTCCATTCTTTAGCGTCTTACCTCTCATCTCTGTGTTCTTGTGTATCCTGGGCCAGTCTTTCATCGACCCGTCTTAGGAATTGAGTTAGGAGCTGTTCCTGTAGATTGTTTTGTTCTGAGTGTGCCCTGGAGTAAGAAGGAAATGGACCTCAGCTCTGGTGCTGCTGTGGAGATGCTGGAATTGCCCTGTGTTCCTTCCTAGGTTCAGTGCGGCTTGATCGTGGTTGCCTACAAGGACGGGTCCCCTGCCCACCCGCATTTCATGGACGCAGAGCTCTGCTCCCAGTACTGGGCAAAGTGGCTTCTTCGACTGGAAGAATATACAAAGAAGGAAAAGAACCAGAATATTCAGAAACTAGTTTAAGGGCAGGAAGCTGTGTGGGAACGTTCAGGGCTTTCTCAAAGTTTGGGAACATGTATCGCTGTTTCCTGTGATCTGGAATGAGGTGCCACAGGGTCTGAGAGCTGCAGTAACACAAGCAGAACTAGTAATTTGTTGAAATTTATTGCAACCAAAAAGGCAAAGCCAGAAAAGTTAAATTTAAAGAGCTGGACTTGAGCACATAAAAAACCAGCTCTGCTACCTCTGGCTAGCATTTACCCGAAAGAAGGGCAAGCAACACTGGCACAGTGTTGGCGGCTCTTGGACCTCCATAGACCTTTCTGTGTCCCAGGCAAGACGCCCAGTCTTTGAACCGAGAGGTTCAGGGTGTGCAGAGCATTTCCCCCGGGCACGCCGTGGTGTGGGGTGGGGGGGGGAGGGCCGCGCGCACCCCTACGGTATGTGTGCAGTGAGAATTCGTATCAGCCAACTACTGCTGCCAGTGCCGGCTCCTAAAACTTGTTTTATGTATGTGGTTCCCTGTATTTCATTTGGGGGGAAAAGCTTCCATTTGACGTTTTTGAGAAATAAACATGATTCCTTAGCCTCAAGTAGACATTGCTCTCTGGACAGATGGAGCACCCACACCTTATCGTGGGCAGTGCCCCTTGGCATCCCACCAGATAACCCTCAGAAGCAGCCAGGCTCCAGACTGAGAATCGTAATTGTAGGTATTTTGATAGCTAGCTTCTGGTTTGAGTCAAGGGATTGTGTACATGGAGAAAATGTATTGTTTGTGGAATTTTCCAGCTGTGGGAAACAATAATAACATGTAATTTTTTCCTATGTTTGATAAGTAATAAAACTGACTAGTTGCCACTGGGTTCTGGAAACTTAATAAACGCCCACTACAGCCCTGGGGGAAGGCTCCCTGTTTTATGGAGTAGATTAGCATTTGAGTTACAGTTGCTGTCTTAAAATAGTAGGGCGCTACAAACACTTTTTTCCTTCATTAGCCATTAATTATAAGAAATAAAATACAAGATGTGATTAAGGAATGAGGCTTTTGGTTTTGCTTTTTATTTAAATTTGTGCATTTATAGGGTGATTTCACAAACCTGGAATTGTTTAGATTTTGTTTTTAAATTCAGAATTTTACCATTGACCCAGTAGCTCTGGAGCGTGTTGTATGTACATGCACACACGAAGGAGGTGCCCTTGACCACGGTCACCTCACACGGAAAGTAAGCTTCGGGTAGGAGGGGGGAGGATTGAGGGAGACCTGGTGTTGACTCCACACACCTCGCATATTTTTCAAGCAGCGTATATTCCTGTAGCCTGTAATTTCCAAAGTCAGAAATCAAGTGAGAGCATTCGGAGTTGTCCCAGCAGGTGTGGCCACTGCTCCACCAAGCCTCACCCTAGAGTTGGGGAGCCCAGACCCAGCAGGTTCTCTGGGCTTAAGATAAACACACCTTGGACCTGTCACTCAGTCCCAAGTCTCCCAAGCTGAGGTGGCGCGAATTGTTCCACGAAAGACCCTCAGTCCGACCGGGAAGTTGTGGTGGGAGTGAAAACAGTTAAGGCCCCCGGAGCTGCACGGGTTCCTCCCTGCATCCGCCGCACGCCTCAGGCTCAGCAGTGAAGGAGGCTCAGTCCCCCGAGCAGGGGAGGTCAACTGAAAAGAGCTTGTCTCACTACTACGGCAGAGGAGGAAGTTTCTCAAGGAGTCACAGCTCTTCCAGAACTACCGTGGGTGTTCCTAATATTTGGAACCACTTGTTCCCCTAAGCGATGTGGCATATTAAACTCCAGGGAAGGGAAACAGGATTTGCGACACGGAGAGATTATCCTCTAATCGAGGATAATTAAAGTATTTGTAAAAGGAAGTATAGATTGCTCTTCTGAGGAGGCCTTCTCACAGAAGTGCAGAACAGAGCCGAACCGTCCTGAGCTTTGAGGCAATCCGTTAGAGTCAAAGCTATCTACGCACCCAGCTATTCCACCTTTCCTCTGCAATTCTACACTTCTTTCCCCACCCCACCGCCCACCGGCTGTGTGGCTTGTGGGATCTTAGTTCCCCGACTAGGGATTGAACCCAGGCCCCGGCAGTGAAAGCACAAGAGTCCTAACCACTGGACTGCCAGGGAAGTCCCTACACATTCTTATTAATGCATTTGGCAGCTGGCAAAAGCTCCATGCTGGCACTAAAAACCAGTTTTCAATTTTTTTCCCCTCAGACCTGGCTTCTTGCTCAGAGCCATT
Source organism: Balaenoptera acutorostrata (assembly GCF_949987535.1). NCBI lineage: Eukaryota > Metazoa > Chordata > Mammalia > Artiodactyla > Balaenopteridae > Balaenoptera > Balaenoptera acutorostrata. The sequence goes on from NC_080078.1 coordinate 40,868,067, forward strand.
AGCCCCCATTAATCTGGGAACATTAACCTCTATAAACCTTTCAGAGTTCTAGGAAAACTTGTCAACGAATGACCTATGGTTTCATATGTGTTGACCCTGGTCAATACAGGAGGCGGGTTAGTCATAAGTCATTGTGTTTCTAGGTAACCAATTTGCCTACAGCTTTAGAAGAAGTTGGAGGGGGGCAATTTGTTTTAATCACTGACCTTTCCACCTGAGCAATTAAACATTTGATTGTAACCTACCCTACCCTCCTCATACACACAAAAAGCAAAGCAAGGGAATAGTTGGAACTTTTATGTTTAAAGAAAAACCTCAGTTGTTTGGAGCTGGTGTCCTAAAGAGAAGCACTGTCTTAAACTAAACCAATCAATTACTAAGTAAAAGGCAGACTGACTCTCCCGGGCTCCCCCCCTTTCCCTCCATCCCTCTTTTCCAGGTTAGCAAAGATGTGCTGTGGCTGGAGGTCTAACCTACTGAACTCATGAGCTATTTAAACCCGAGGAGGGAGCCTGGGGGAATCTCTCTGGGGAGATACGCTGCCTGAGCAAAGGCTCCCCTGTTGCCTTGGCAGTCACAGCTGTCAGGTGTAAGAATTGCGTTCGTGAGGACTTCCCTGTGGTCCAGTGGGTAAGACTCCGCGCTCCCAGTGCAGGGGGCCCGGGTTAAATCCCTGGTCAAGGAACTAGATCGCACGTGCCTTAACTAAGATCCTGCATGCCGCAACTAAGACGCAGCGCAGCCAAATAAATAAATAAATATTTTAAAAAAGAAAAGAAATGTGTTTGTGAAGATCAATCATAAAATGCTATTCTTAGTTAGAGTAGGGTTTGAGGTTTTTCCCTTTTGCTGAAGAGGGAGGGAGGGAGAGAGAGACAGAGAAACAAGATAATAGACATTACAGATAAAAGCCCTTTTCCCTAATCCCACTTGCCTCTCCCCTGAGACAAACACCATCATAAACGGGGTGCGATATTTTGAGCGTATCCTTTTATAGTCTTACTACTTATACCTGTGCTGGTCGCCATGAATAACACACAGTTCTAATTTCTGTGTTTGGTTTTTACTGCTGTGTCTCAACATGAGTCTCTGAGATCATCCAGGTTGACCACCACTAAATCTAGCGCACGGCTCCCAAGCGCTCTGCCTTGTCCCCTTGTGGTTCACCGTCTCGCCCGTGGGCTGTTAGACCAACAGTGTTTCTCTGCTGCAGACGGTGCTTCAGTCAGCACCCCCACATGTGCCTGTTTCCTGGAACACAAGAGCCGTGTGCAGCGCAGTGGAAGCAGGGTGTGGGTTGTGGCTCTGCCACTTCCGAGCTCTGTGACCTTGGGCGAGTTACCTGACCTTTCTGTGGCTGATTTCTTCATTTGTAAATTGAGGGGAAATAATAGTACTTCTTAGAGTTGTAGGGGTTAAATGAGGCTTCGTGCCTGGTACACAGCAGGAACACAGTACATGTTGGCCATCCACGTCCTTATCAAGGGTGAGACCTGCCATGTCTGCCGGGTCCCAGGACGTGCAGGGCGTGAGCATCACTGCCCAGTCCCCCGACAACTGCGATGTCAGCTCACGTGCCCACCAGTGGCTGCTGAAACGTCCTGCTTTCCCTTACCTTCACTCACAAAAGGGTTTAAGACTTATTCCAACATAATGGGGTGAAAACAGTTATTTTTTACTTTTTAACTTCAACAGTGTTATTGCTTGAAAAAAATCTGCTTTAAAACACGATTGCTGGGCTTCCCTGGTGGCGCAGTGGTTAAGAACCCGCCTGCCAAGGCAGGGGACACGGGTTTGAGCCCTGGTCCGGGAAGATCCCACATGCCACGGAGCAACTAAGCCCGTGTGCCACAACTACTGAGCCTGCGCTCTAGAGCCCGCGAGCCACAACTACTGAGCCCGCGCACCTGGAGCCCATGCTCTGCAACAAGAGAAGCCACTGCAATGAGAAGTTTGCGCACCGCAACGAAGAGCAGCCCCCGCTGGACGCAATTAAACAGCCCACGCGCAGCAACCAAGACCCAACGCAGCCAAAAATAAATACATAAATAAATAAATTAATTTTAAAATACGGGATTGCCATCTAGTGGTGGGAGAAGTGGACTGCAGTTAGGGGCCTGGAGCCAAATGCGAGTGGACCCACGTATACCTCGGGATAAACTGGGCATTTTAGTCACTCACAGCTGGTTTGAATTGAAGCAACTGCGTGAGAGTTCGTCTCTTCTCCCCTTTTGAGGCGCCTTGTAATTTTGTCCTCACTTTTCCTGGTGCAGAGGCATGGAGACCCGTCTGCACAGCTCTGGATAGCATCTTCCAGCCAGTGGACTGGGTCGCTGGCTCAGAAAGGAGCAGGGAGGTAGATTAGGAACGAGGCTGTTTATAAAGTGGCGGGATTCTGTGGCTGCAGCCAGGCAGGCTTTCCTTGAGCGACCCTCATCCTCCAGGGGAGGAGGCTTAGGAACAGGTGGGCGTCAGGGATGTGCCCGCAAACTGCCTCCGAGGGCTGAGCTGAGCCCCAGTGAAACGTCCTTCCAAACCAGGGCCTTGGACTGTCTGCTGTGAAGAGTTCTAAGATCACAGCTGAGGAAGATGAGTGCATGAAAATGTTAGATACGGTTCATCAAAGACAGAGATACCTGTTAACAGATCTGTACAAAAATGTTCCACGGAAGATAAGGGTGTCAAAAAAGCAGTGTTGGCTTCCCTGGTGGCGCAGTGGTTGAGAGTCTGCCTGCCAATGCAGGGGACACGGGTTCGAGCCCTGGTCTGGGAAGATCCCACGTGCCGCGGAGCAGCTAGGCCCGTGAGCCACAATTACTGAGCCTGCGCGTCTGGAGCCTGTGCTCCGTAAGAAGAGAAGCCGCGATAATGAGAGGCCCGCGCACTGCGATGAAGAGCGGCCCCCACTTGCCGCAACTAGAGAAAGCCCTCGCACAGAAACGAAGACCCAACACAGCCAAAAATAAATAAATAAATTAATTAATTAAAAAAAAAAAAAAAGCAGTGTTGCTGAAATGTCATATAACATGTCTTTAAGTCAGTACTGTCACTAAATGAATGGGATAGTGAAAGTTAAAAAAAGAAAACAAAGTCTGGGCCTTCCCTGGTGGTCCAGTGGTTAAGAATCCACCTGCCAATGCTGGGAACATGGGTTCGATCCCTGGTCTGGGAAGATCCCACATGCTGCGGAGCAACTAAGCCTGTGTGCCACAACTACTGAGCCCGCACGCCACAACTACTGAAGCCCGCGTGTCTAGAGCCCATGCTCTGCAACAAGAGAAGCCACCACAATGAGAAGCCCGCGCACTGCAAAGAAGAGTAGCCCCCACGGGCTTCCCTGGTGGCGCAGTGGTTGAGAATCTGCCTGCTAATGCAGGGGACATGGGTTCGAGCCCTGGTCTGGGAAGATCCCACATGCCACGGAGCAACTGGGCCCGTGAGCCACAACTACTGAGCCTGCGCGTTTGGAGCCTGTGCCCCGCAACGGGAGGGGCCACGATAGTGAAAGGCCTGCGCACCGCGATGAAGAGTGGCCCCCGCTTGCCACAACTAGAGAAAGCCCTCGCTCGAAACGAAGACCCAACACAGCCAAAAATAAATAAATAAATAAATAAAAGTAGCTATTAAAAAAAAAAAAGTGCTGTGAATTGCACAAATTATTTAAAAAAAAAAAAAAAAGAGTAGCCCCCACTTGCTGCAACTAGAAAAAGCCCACGCTCAGCAACAAAGACCCAATGCAGCCAAAAAATAAAATAAATTTAAAAAAGAAAAGTAAAAGATTATTAAAAAAAAAAAAACTACTTCATAGGGTTTATATAAAGATTAGAAATAACAAATTTAAAGTCCCTGGCATATAACTGATACTCAATAGTAGCTGTTTTATTGTTATGAATAATGAAGACGTTTAATCTCTATTGGGTACGAGCATTTCCTAAACTTCAGTCACTCCTGTGCCACCACCAGGTCTTTTACTGTATGTGAGGGCCATTAGACAATTTTTTTTAAATAAATGTATTTATTTTATTTATCTTTGGCTGCATTGGGTCTTCGTCGCTGTGCGCGGGCTTTCTCTAGTTGTGGTGAGCAGGGGCTACTCTTCGTTGCGGTGCATGGGCTTAGTTGCTCCGCAGCATGTGGGATCTTCCCGGGCCAGGGCTCGAACCCGTGTCCCCTGCATTGGCAGGCGGATTCTTAACCACTGCGCCACCAGGGAAGTCCCCACCTAGACAATTATTTACACAATGTTTTTGTTTCAACAGGTTCACTCTTCTTATTTTAAGAAATTTATTTCAAAAGCAAACTGTATCTCACCACCATCTTGAAAAACAACTATGACTTGCTGTAAACAGAAGGCAACCGTAAAATAAATAAAACAAAAACAAAACAGTGCTATTCATTCTAACTCAGTTCCCTTGCTTTCCGAAGGCCAAATCTGTGGCCTGCGTCCTCTTGGTTAAAGAGGGTATTCGAGCAAAAGAAGGGCCAAAAGCTACAGCCTACAGCGGTTTTCTTCTCAATACAGAGAGAAAAGAGGCCTTTTTCACTGCGTGCTCGTGTTATTTAGAGCAGCACATGGGCAGCACACAAAATGGTCTCAAGCCGTCTGGGAAATGCTGAGGCCTGTTTAGCCCCCTCCCACCCTCGTGACGGCCCTTGGGCCTCTGGGGGGCTCTAAAACGAGGGAGGCACATGGGACGAGGACCCGGGTGTGCCTCCTGGACTTGCCACGTCCTGGCTACTTCACCTCGGGCCCATCCGTTGGCATTTGGGAAACCTTGGTTTCCCAAAGCTAATAACTTCTTACCTGCCTTACGGAGTGGCTGTAAGAACCGATCATGAGCATGTATGTCACTTTGCTTCTTCATCTGTAAGCTACTGTGTAAACAGAGCAGGTCATAAGGATATTCCCTGAGACCAGGCATGAAGAAGTGGGCGCAAGGAAGGGACGGTCTGCTCCTTAACCACTGGCACAGGTGACAAAGCGTGGGCACACTCCCCACCCGTGTGGTCTTAAAAGCAAGGAGCCAGCCAGACGGGACTTGGGCAAGGAGGCAGGGCCGGGGGCCTCTCCGACCACTTCCAATGCCAGGACCCTCTGATTGGTCACCAGGGCCACTGGGCTGCTGTCTCTCCCCACCTGGCACCAAAGGTGTCACCCTGGGATGTGGGGATGCCTGAGCCCAGCCCCCTTTGCTGAATGCCTGGGGGAGCAAGTATCCCAGCCATCCAGCCTCACAGAAGGCAGCCGCCACGTGAGGCAGAGACCCTGTGAGCGGCTGACCACGCACGCATGACCCTGAACTTCATGCGGCTGTCCAGAGCTGGCTCACGTCCCCTGCCCTGCAGAGCTCCTCACTGCCCTCTGTGGTCTGCCTCCCGCGGCGTCTGAGCCAGGCCTCTGCGTTAGTGTTCACCTTGTCTGCTCATACAGCCACTGCCCCCACTAGATGGTTTGTGTTTCTTCTGCCCCCAGGTCTGGCACCACACCTCCCCTGCAGCGGACGCACAGGCAGTGCTGGTCGGTGTAGCAAACCCTGCCTCGCCCTGTCCACGTCCCCTCAGCGCTCGCTGTTCCAAACCATGGTGCAATGGGCCGTGTCCCCTCAAACTTGTATGTTGAAGCCTCAATCCCAACGTGATGGTGTTTGGAAGTGGGGCCTTTGGCAGGCGATTAGGTCATGAGGGTGGAGCCCTCATGATGGAATTAGTGGCCTTACAGGAAGAAGAGCTGGCTTGCTTTTCTCCTGCCATGTGAGGACACAACGAGAATTTGGCGAGAATTTGTCTGCAACCCGGAAAAGGACCCTCACTAGAACCCAACCATGCTACCACGCTGATCTTGGACTTGCAGCCTCCAGAACTGTGAGAAATACATCTCTGTTGTTTCTAAGCTACCCTATTTATGGTACTTTGTTGTACCAGCCCGAGCTGACTAAGGCATCTTAGTAAGAACCTGAGAACTTCTGCCTGGAGGTTTCGTCGGGCTGCAGGCAGACCGAATTCCACGAGGGTAACGCCCGGGGGTCCACCCTCAGCCAGTGGAGCACAGGAGGTGGCGGATGAAGAGCCCAGCTTCCCTACCCCTTGGGGTGCCCTGAGCCCCCCAGTGGGGCTGAGGCCCGGTTGCCCACAGCGGTAACCTGCTCCCGGTTAACCCCGGGCTTTCTTCTCTTGTGTTTCACTTCCCCACAACCACCTCACACTTCCTGGGGGCAAATAAGCCACTGTCTCAGGTCTGCTGCCGGGTCAATCCGTGAGTTAGTTGGTCGACTGGATGAATGGACAAGGACGCTTAGCAGCACAGGACATGGAAGCAGCTCGCACGGCGTCCCCAGCGCAGGCTGCTGCTCCCAAGGCACGTCCAGACTCCACTGGGCACGTGCACAGCCAACAGCTCGGGCACAGGAGCAGCACTTCCCAGCTGTCCTCACCAGCCTGCTAGCTGTCATCCCATCCATCTGCTGTCCCCACGAAACACTCCCCCACGTCAGCTAAAATGGTGCACTGGGCTTGGAATCCGATGAGAAAACGTCAGGCGGATGGCATCAAGGAGAGACCCGAAATAGCAACTGTGTGGACCGTGGTGGCAGCCGCAGGACTCAGGCCCTCTGCAGAGGAGGCCGGACTCTGGGGCCCGGGAGGCCTCTCCAGGGGATTATTCCGTGGCAGGGTGTGCGGGGCGGGCCTCGGGAGGCGTGAGCAGCCCTCCGTGTATCTCCTACCTGGTACCTGGCGCCTGGCACCTCCGCCCCTTCCTCTGGCTGGCTTCCCATCACCTACTGCTTCTTGTCCCCTCTTTGGGAACACAGGGCATTCTCCAAACACACAACTGGATTCGTTTAAAGTGGCTGTTTTATTTTTAAATGTTTATCTATTAGTTTCCCAAGCAGTCTTCCATGTAGCAGGAGTTCAATAAAAATGTGCAGATTCTCATGCCTAAGGTCAGTTACAGGAGGTACTCACAGAACAGTGTGTGCCCTTATGAGCTGGGGATTGGATTTTTTTTTCTTAGAGGAAAAGGGTCATTCTAAAACCAAGGCCATTTTGATCTCAGAAGAGTGGATACTTATCCACTCATCCATTCAATAAGTATGTATGGAGGGCTTGTTAGGAACCAGGCACTGTCCTCAGCTCCAGGGATAAAGCCGTGAGCAGAGCGAACAAAATTCCCACCTCATGGAGATGGCAGGGCAGTGGGAGAGATGGATAGTAAACAAATGCATGTATAAATGTCAGGAAATTTAAGTGCTGTGAAGAAAAATAATGCAGAAGAAAGGAAATAGAGACAGAGGCTGCAATTTGAGTGGGTGGCCAGGGGCAGGGTTCCAGTTATTTGCAGCTGCCTCAAAACTAAGTGATGAAAACAGCAATCAATTTATTATCGTTCAAGATTCTGTGGACTGACTGGGCTCAGCTGGGTGGTTCTTCTGCCACCCCCACCCACCCCCGTGGAGTTTCGCTGGGGCTACAGTCATCTGAGGCTTCCCTGGGTGGGAACAACCAGGGTGATTCCTTCACACATCTGTGTCCTGGCAGGATGGCAAGAAGCCCAGGCTCTGCTGGGATGTCAGGAGAACCGGGCCCCTCTCTCTCTGTGCAGTCTCAGGGCTGTTCCCTCTCTGGGTGGCCTGTCCATGTGGCCTTTCCCACAGCCTTTCCAGCAGGGTAGTCGGACTTCTTACGTGGCAGCTCAGGGCTCCCCAAATTCAAAGGCAGAAGCTGCCAGGCCATCTTCAGGCTTAGGCCTGGAGTAGCACAGCATCACCTCTGACACACAGTGTTGGTTAGTGTCACGGGGCCAACACAGATTCGGCGTGGGAGGGGGCTGCACAGGGGACAGAGCACTGGGGGCCGGCCACCCAGAAGGCCTCATTGATTGTGCAACATTCGAGCAGAGACCAGAATAAAGTGAAGGAGGGAGACATGTGGCAGTCGAGGGCGTGCAAAGGCCCCGAGGCAGGACTGTGCCTGGGGTGTGAGAGGAAAGCAGAGTCACCGAGGCTGGAGCTGAGCGCTGGGCCACGAGGTCAGGGGGCAGCCTGCGGGCCACAGAAGGGGAGCAGGGAGTTGACCTCGGCGTGACAGGAAGCACCGGACATGCCATGACCCACAACAGTCATGCGATCTCGATGCTGCTGGATCCCGAGCTTTTGGGTGCAGACTCCCCGTCATCTTCTCACCAAGGCCCAGGACCACCTGTTTCACCCACAGCCCCCCCACCACCCGGCTCTCACAGGCACCTTCTCTGCTGGGTGACTCCACAGCACTGAGCGCCCCCTACATGCTTCATGTTTCACTAATTTATCTATGTCCTACCTTCTGTAAATCAAAATGTACTGTAAACAAACAGGCAGGGTTTTTTGCCTGCTTTGTCTGTAGGCCCACGACTAATACTTGTTGTACGAGTGAACTAATGGGTCACTCCCTGCAGCCCCCCACGCCGGGTCTAACACGACATTTGAGACGCGTGGGGTGGGGCTGCCTAGTGAACAACATAATTAAGTTGGCAGCAGAATAACTTTTTTTTTTAACATCGTTATTGAGGTATAATTGCTTTACACTGTTGTGTTAGTTGCTGCTGTATAACCAAGTGAATCAGAATAACTTTTACAGTTCACTCCACTTATCCAAAAGTCACCTTCCAGGAAGCAATTATCCAGGGAAAATGAAGAAGTAAGGAAAGCAGCCTAAACAGGGACCAAAGGTCACAGGACAGCCCCCGCGTCACCTGTGATTCCAGGGTGCCCCGCGAGCCGGTCATCAGACAAGTCCTGGATGAAAGCAGGAGGCGCGGTGAGAGGACAAGGAGAAAGTGACGGCCGGGGGAGGGCAGATGCTTCATGCAGCGGCAGGTGGGACAGCCTGGGCTGCAGGGCGCGGGAACAAGCAGCCCGTGGGCCACAGCGCCTCGCCAAGCCTTGCACACAAACGGTGTGACCGCAGGCGACGTTTATAAAGTGACCAGGTCACTCGTAACAGATCGGATTGTGTTCAGTCCTTCGTTTAAGATGAGGAAATACACACAACTGAGAAAGATTTTCGTTCAAAGGGATGAGCAGGTGCCCACGGGTGACGGAAAACACCCGCGAAGGTGCACCCGCCCCACTGCCTCCACCGCGTCCCTCCTGTCCGATGACGGCTCCTTTTCAGTCCCCATCACTTGGGTCCCCCCTTCACTCCCTAACCTCCACGCCGGCGTGCCCACGTGCCCACGGTGCTTCTCTTCGCTGAAAGGACAGCATCCAGCCTTGTGGCTTCTCGCTCTCTCCGGCGAGGCTCAGGTTCCCATCTCCACCTCCGGCCTCAGGAGGGAGCTCCCACCTTCCCAGACAACGTGGATGGCTCATTGCCAACATCAGCAACTTGAAAAGCTCAAAACCGGAACTGTTGACCCCACCCCTCCCCGACCCAGCTCCTCACGCTTGGTCGTCCCCACCTCAGTAAACGGCACTGCGCCGCTTGCACAAAAACTCTGGAGCCATCCTTGACTCCTCTCTCTTTCTCATCACCGGGGTGATGATCGTGTCGTTCATACATACACTGGAACTGCCCCAGACAAAGAAAGATGTATGGTCTGTCGATAACCCACGTCCAATTCATCAACAAACCCCGTTAGCACTACTTTCAAAAACATATCCGGCATCTGGACGTTCCTGCCACCTCCTCCACCATCACCCTGGTCCAAACGTTCCTTGTGTCCTGCCTTTATTTCTGCAGTGGCCTCCTAGCTGGCCTCCCCACCTCCACCCAGGCCTCCCACCTCCAAATCTGTTCCTACAGCAGCCGCAGCCAGTCTGCTCAAACCTAAGTGAGATCTTGTTACTCTCAATGGTTTCCTGATTGATTCAGAAGAAAAGCTGACGTCTTCACGACGGCCTGCAGTGGCCACCTGCTGCCCCCAACCTCCCTGACCTGTCGACACTCGCCCCAGCTCTCCTCACCCCCTGCTCTCAGGCCGCACGCACCCCTGCTTCCCGGCCTCGGCCTTTGCTCTTCCCTGTGCCCTCACTTCTTCCAGGCCACACGTCCCTGCCCCCCCCAAAACAAAACACCAACACTCCCCACCTGTCCGTCTGCCTGACCGTCCTGGTCCCAGCCTCCTTGCCGTAGGTGGCAGATTCCATTTTCTAAAAAGGGCCGTAGCAACATGGATGGTTCCCATAAGCTCTTGTAGAACCACTCCTCCCATCAAAAGGGAGACTCATTTCCCTCCCCTCAATGTGAACCAGCCTTAGGGACTCGCTTCTGACATAAAATGCGGCAGAAGTGACCCTGCAGGACTCCGGAGGCTTCAGAGCACGCCCCTGGGAACCCACCACGTTGGAGGAAACCCACAGAGAGACCCCGTAAGGAGACGCCCACAGGGAGGGGAATCCAGACCCCAGGCGACAGCCAGCATCGGCCCCCAGATGCACGAGTGAACGAGCCCTCAGACAGTCCACAGGCCCAGACGCCCCGGAGCAGAGGAGAGCCATCCCCTCTGCCCCTGTGCTGTGCCCTGCCCCAGTGCCTGCCCCAGAGAGCCCCGAAGTTTTGACACAGTTTTTATAGCCATAGTAACTGGAACACCAAATTTGATTTTTTCTATACTAGTTAACATAGGCGAATTCCCTGGCGGTCCAGTGGTTAGGACTCAGTGCTTTCACTGCCCTGGGCCTGGATTCAACCCCTGCTTGGGGAACTAAGATCCCACAAGCTGCACAGTGCAGCCAAAAACACCAAAAAAAAAACAAAAAACAAACCAAAAAAACACATAGTCTATATTTGCTTATTTCATATCTGTCTCCCCCCAGGAGAATGGGGGCTCCCGGAGAGCAAGGACTTGGGTCCATTTCTTCCAGCCTCAGTATTTAGAAAAGTACCGAACACACAGTGGGCACTCAGTTAATATTCGCTGAACAAATGAATCTCTGCTAATTAAAGAAAACCGCTCCTCACTATAATTTGCAATACCTTCTGCTGAAGCATAAGACCTTTTCCTGAAGACAGTGTTTTCTGGTGTGTTTTGGACCAGCTCCCTGTTAAAAAATATCTCTTGTCAGCCATCTGGAAAACGATAAAGTTGGATCCATACCTCCCACTATACGCCAGGAAATAGTCCAAATGGATCAAAGATTTATACGTGATAAAATGAAACCGTTAAAGTCCTAGAAAAAAGCATGACAGGATTCCGGTACAACCTTGGAGTGGGAAGGCCTTTCTAAGTATGACTCGGTCTCCAGCAGCCATAAAAGAAAAAGGTGGATCAATTCAAACTACATAAACATCACAAAACTTCTGCTTGGCCCAAAAAAACAAAAAACAAAAAACAAAACAAAAAAAAACAGCATGAGCAAAATTGAAGAATAAATGACAATGATCTGGGAGAAAACCAGCAACTTCGACCACAAAGAACAAAACTTCCCGATATATTCAAAACAAACAAATTCCTACAGGTTGGGCAGAAAAAAAGACCAACCACCCCACAGAAAAATGGGCATTCGGGCAGCTCCCAGGAAAAGGAACTACAAACAGCCCTTAATCACATGAAAAGCCATGTAACCTCTTTCTCTCACACAGAATAAGAAAAACGTAAAACAAAATTACACTGAGAAACTATTTCTCCCCTATCAGATTGGTCCAAATCCCAAACCATGGCAATATAAGGTCAGTAGGGTGGTGGGGAGAAGGGCCGTCTCACACTTTGTTGGTGGGACTGCTAATCAAATTGGTACATCTCCATGCTGGGGAATTGGGCCATATTGATCAATGTTATGGCAGGTCCACCCTTAGCCCTAACAATTGCATTTCTGGGAATTTATCCCACAGATATGTCTGCACATATGTAAAATCACATATGTACAGAGTTACTCACTGTAGCATTCTTCGTAGTAGCAAAACTTTGGAAACAACATAAATGTCCATCAGTAGAAGATAGATAACCTAAGTTATGGTACATCCATACAATACAATAATAGATAGCTATAAAGAAGAATGAGATCACTTTTTTGTACTACTATGGAAAGAGCTACTAGATGTATTATTAGAAGAAAAATAGGGAGGGGAAGGATAAATTAGGAGTTTGGGGTTAGCAGACACAAACTACTATATATAAAATAGATAAACAACAAGGTCCTATTGTATAGCACAGGGAACTATATTCAATATCTTTTAATGAACTGTAATGGAAAAGAATATGAAAAAGAATATATATGTATAACTGAATCACTTTGCTGTACACCAGAAACCAACACAACATTGTAAATGAACTATATTTCAATAAAAAAAAGAAAATTCAAAAAAGAAAAATGCAAGGTTCCAAAGAGTATGCCTAATGCTATACGTTAATTTTAAAAACAGCAGTGGAGAACAAGGACACATATATTCCTATTTGCTTCTATACGAGTAAAGAAACTCAAGAAAGGTACACGAGAAGCTAAGAGTGGCTGAGGATGATGGTAGAGGAGGTTTGGTAGAGGAGGAACGAATTTGGGGGGAAGACCTTTCTCCGCATACATTTAAAAACATTTTTTATTTCCCCCCCAAACACCACATAATTTGCAATAAGTGATTCACTCCTTTAGCTCCCAAAGAGGGCCCTTATCAAAGTATAACTATTGGACCTCAATCTCCTTCACCCCTAAGAATCCACTCCTGTGATTTCTCCCTCCCTCACCCTGGAAGCCTCCACGTGAACCACCCCCAGGTTCCAAAAGGGTTGGCTGCTGAACAGCCGGTGGTCCTGCCTTCCCCCTCACCCCCCAGGGATGAGCCACAGCCAATGGCCGGCCCCTGGCCTCGCGGTGGGACACTGTCCATGACACCTCACACTCCAGAGCTCCCCCTGGGATCGGGCTGAGGCTAGACTCCAGCGGAACCCACAGCCTTGCCTGGTTTCTCTCTGTTGTCACTTGCATCCCTCACCTCCTTATTGGTTTCTCCTGAGAGCCTCCCCCAGTAAATCACGTACCCTAGATTCCCTGTCTCAGACTGCCTCAAGGAACCCAACCTAAGACGTCAACCAAATAAAGCACATGGGTTGATAACAGATCCCTCTCTCTGAAACAAACCACCAGGGGCACTGCTGACGAGCACAAGAATCAGTTTCCATACTAGGTGCTGACCTAACACCAACCAAAAGCAAAGGCGTTGCTGGGTGGACTTCGTACAGGCTAGTAGATGGTTTCCAATGAGGGACAGAAGATATTGACAACAGCTCATCCATCTCCACCCTCAACACTTACAGACTTAAGGTTCCAGGGCTGCCAACCTGAGAACCAGTGCCCTAAATCATGACCCTGGACACGGTAGCTGGATTTCCTGACAACTGGCTGAGAGCAGGACAAACAAACAGGGTTGGGAGGAGGAGGGGGGTCAGAGGCTCGGGTGGTCGTCAGCTGGCTTTGCCTGCCACGCCAGAGACCGCGAGTTGCTCCCGTAATCCGTCCCCCGCTCTGGCATACAAGAGCCTGTGGCTGAGAAGCTGCATTTTTCTGCCCCCCAGGTAATGTGGCAAAATCCTCACCCTGCAATGTGAGTGGAAGGGCTGTGTGCTGCATCTGGCCAGCAGCTTCAGAGGGTGGGTGTGACCCGTCCACACCTGCACCAGACCCAGGGCCGCCCCACCCAGGTCCCCTCAGCATTTGCAGTATGTGGCTGGTATATAAGATTGCTCACGGCCAAGCCCTTGAACTCTGCCTGAGGGCTTTTCCTGGCACAGGAAGCATGCCTGGCCAGCGCATAGGGCAGGTTGGAAGCACCCAGAAATGAATGCCCCCAATGCCAGCACCCTCAACCAAACCCCCAGGCGTGGGGAGCTAGTGGACCATGGCTTGCTATGCCCCTCCCATGGGGGAACTGTCTCCCAGCAATCCCCTCTCGGATTAAGCTCCAACTGCCCACATCAGTAACTTCCCTGGTTACAGTCTCTTCATTCGTTGTCTTTCTTTTCCTGTCCCACTTCCCCACCTCCCTAAATCTGTTGCTTTCTGGGATCACCTTCTAAGCCAGCAACTTGAACTTGAACTCTTGACTCAGAAGCAGCTTCTGGAGGAAACCAAACCAGGACAATTCTCTTACTGGCTGAAAACCAGAACCCCAGCTCCAACCACGCACATGTTCACAAGGTCCCAGGGCAACAGACGAAAGAGGCCCCAGGACTTCCCTGGTGGCGCAGTGGTTAAGAATCCGCCTGCCAATGCAGGGGACATGGGTTCGAGCCCTGGTCCGGGAAGATCCCACATGTCACGGAGCAACTAAGCCCATGCGCCACAACTACTGAGCCTGCACTCTAGAGCTCATGAGCCACAACTACTGAGCCCTCACGCCACAACTACTGAGCCCTCGCACCACAACTACTGAGCCCTCGCACCACAACTACTGAAGCCCACACGCCTAGAGCCCATGCTCCGCAACAAGAGAAGCCACCTCAATGAGAAGCCCGCACACTGCAATGAAGAGCAGCCCCCGCTCGCCGCAACTAGAGAAAGCCTGCTTGCAGCAACGAAGACCCAACACAGCCAAAATTAAATAAATAAATAAATTTATTAAAAAAAAAAAAAAAGAGGTCCCAGTCCCTGAGTGATGGTATGGAGGAGAACTACCCGCCAACCCAGAGCTGCTAGATGAGGAAGAAACACCCTTCTCTCTTCTTTAAGCCATACCACATGCTGGGAATCTTTGTTCCAGCAGCTGTGCCTTGTCTTAGCTGGTACACCTGCCCAACATCCATTTCCTCTCTGGGCACAGCACCCTACTTTCTCCCGGGGAACCACTTTCCCACCCCTCCCAAGCCAGAGGTGTAGCCAGCCTGCTGTCCCCAGCCCTGCTTCGGAGGCAGGAGCGCATGGCTCAGGCCTGGGCCAGCAGAGCACAGTGACTGGCTAGGGTCGGAGGGGAGAGGTGATGACAAGAGCCAGACGGGGCCAGTCAGACACAGGAAGCATCAGCCCAGGATCTTTGGCTAAAAGATAAATCCTCCTTCTGCTGGGCTGCTGCAAAGACGTCCAGAGCAGTGGATGGCCATCCAGCCCCCAGTTAAATCTGCCTGAGAAAGAAGCCACCTGGAGGAAAACTGGATAAAAGAAAGATAAAAGATAATATGACTTAAGCACCTAGATCCAGCCACCCCTGAAGCTGGAAAACCTTAGACATTACAGCTAATGCACTCTTTTTTTCTGTTAAAGTCATTTTAAACTGAGTTTCTGTCACGTGCCACCAGAAGAGTTCTGTTTAATAAAAATCTGACCCTAAAGAGAACACATCAGCTAGTTCACAATTCCCTATGCAAAACCGGCCACAGGCCAGCTGGCCCAGCCAGTCACTGAGATATTCCTTGACAGGAATGCCAGATAACTGAGGAAAGCAAATCAGCCACCTTCTAGCCTCTCTCCCCTGTATCAACTGCTGAGACACAACCCAGTTTACCCACTGGACCAGGGCTGAGCCCTCAGCACTGGCTGTGTCCCTTGAGGCTGCACTGGGCAACCACCACACCCCACATGCCACTGTGGGTCCCAAGGGCAACCCTGCCACTGCTGATGCTCGAACGTGGCCATTTAGACCATGTGGCACTGCAGCCTCGGCCCAAACACCCGGACCTTCAGATGCAGCAGAGCAGGACCCATGGTGGCCCCTCAGGCTGGCCCGCAGCACTGAGTCTTACCTTCAGAGAAGCTGGAGGGGTGAGGATCCCCCAAAGCCTGCCCTAGTCTCACGTTTGACTCTTGTGTAGGCAACGTTGGACCTGAGGCCTTGTCTTTCCTTTTTGAAGGGAGGGTGGGGAGAGGGAGGGAAAAAGGAGCTCTGACCAGATTTAGGGGCCCTGGACCCTTCCTCCAGCAGCCGGCCGACGGCCTCTGTGGTTGCTTCCTCTGCCCCCCACCACCTGGCACAGGGATGCTGACCCCCCAGGAGTGCTTTCGAGGACATCATGCAGCAAGCGGGGCCTGGCTCAGTGCCCGGTGCATCATAGGTGCTCGGAAAGAGGGTTTATTTCCTCCCTCCCTCCCTTCCTTCCACAAGAAAAGTGCTGACTTGGCAAAGAAACGTTGAGTTACGGGATGTACCACTTAAACTGCCCGGATCCTGGCATGAGGCCCTGCCCACAGTGGTGGCAGGGGAGGGGGCAGGGGGGAGAAGTAGGGAGAGAAGAGGGGAGGGGAGGAGAGGAGCAAGGGAGGATGATGGATGGGAGGGAGGAAATAAGAAAATGGCCTCACCATCCAAACGTTCCCAAAGAAAGATTTCCTTGACTTTCAGAGTGGAAATGAACCTGCGCACTCTGCCCCAGCAGCGCCCCGGCACAGCTGATCGGCACCTCCTACAAGTCAATCCCTCCCGGCCACAGGGGCTCCTGAGAGCTCTGGGTCCTTCCTCCGGCCCCTGCAGGCACAGAAGTACCCTGGAGACCACCTCTCACACTCCCCGCCCCCCATCGGCTTTATTGTTAACCTCCCATGTGAGGAGGTGCAGGTGGCCAAAGGTCACCTCCCGCAGCAGTCACATGCCCTGAAGGAAATGCTGACACGGCCATCACCTCCCCCCACCCCGCCCCCCCTGCAGGGGCACTGAGTGCCCCCAGGGGCTCCTCATGCTCCAGCCTCGGCCCCACGGTGTGCACAGTGTCCCCGGTGCTGGACTCACGGAGGGGGGATGGCCTTCAGCCAGCAGGCCCGGTCCTGGAGGCCAGAGCATCTCTGCAGCAACACCCTGGCCCAAAGAGCATCTGTGAGCCGCCTGCCAAGCTGAGCCCAGCGCCTCTGCCTGGCAGCCACGTGTGGGGCTGTCTTGTCACCAGTTGTCTGTTTACCTTTACCCAATGCTCAAGATGCCCTTCTTCAAACCCACCCACTAGTACAAAACATCAGCCCCCAAATAACCTGAAGTCGAAGGTCCCACGATAAGCCCTGGACAGGGAGCTACAGGTCAACGTTCTCCTGTTTCATTCTGATCAGGAAAATTTCACAAGGACCTTTCCTTTATTAAAATAATTCCTGCTAACTCTTTCAGAATAATAGGATTCATTTTCCCTGCTGGAGTAGCATTTCAAGTGGAAGTACTTTTATTTCAAGGCACCATATCAACCTCTCCAAGGGGTGTCTCTCTTAAGAACACCCCTGCCTCCATGTGTGAAAATCCTAAAAAAAAAAAAAAAAAACCCCAAACCCCAGACGGTGATCATAGCCATCCACAAGCTTTCATTCATGTGACAGTGTTCCTGAGGATACAGGTTACGGGGGGCCTGAAGCCACTGTTATCACTGACAGCCTTGGAACAGAGCCCCCCATTGAGGCCCCCAGAGGACAGAGAGATGGACGGAACACTTGGACTCAGAAAGAGTCCGTGGGTCAGGGGGCCCTCAAGACCGGGAATCTGTGGACACGCGGCAGCGTTGGCATTCACGCCCTCTCCTACTTCTCCTCCTCCTCGCTCAGGTTGGCATTGCCCTGGAGCGTGGATGTCAGCTTGTTTTGCAAGAGGGCTGCCAGTTTCTTGGATGTCTTTTTGAGGAACGCGCTGCCCGGGTGGGCACCATTCACATGCAGGTACAGGTCCTCCTGGGTGGGGCCCGTGTAGCCACAGTCTTCACAGACGTACAGCTTGTCCCGGCGCTGCTTGTAGGCATACTGCTGCTGCACCCCATGAATCTTCTTCAGGTGGGACTCCAAGGAGCAGCGCTGGGTGAAGGCTTTGTGGCAGACGTCGCATTTGTAGGGGCGAATGCCTGCAGGGTGAGGGGCAGACACAGCACCAGTTGGTCACAGCCCAGCCAGAGCCTCCCACCTATGAAGCCATTAAAAAGTCATCCTGCACCACCCAACGGCAAAAAACCAACACCGCGATTCGAAAACGGGCAGAGGAACTGAACAGGCATTTTTCCAAAGACGTACAAAGGGCCGACAGACACAGGAGAAGATGTTCCCCATCACCAGTCATCGGAAAAATGCCAATCACAACCACGTAGAGAGGAGATCACCTCACACCTGTCAGAATGGCCATTATCAAATAGACGAAAGGTAACAAATGCTGGTGAGGATGTGGAGAAAAGGGGACCCTTGTGCACTGTTGGTGGGAATGTAAATTGGTGCAGCCACTGTGGCAAACAGTATGGAGGTTCCTTGAAAACTTAAAGACAGACCTTCTATACGATCGAGAAATCCCATTGTGAGTATTTATCCAAAGGAAATAAAAACAGGATCTCAGAGAGATATCTCCACAGCCATGTCCACTGTAGCACTGTTCACAATAGCTAAGACATGGAAACAACCTAAGTGTCCACCAACAAATGACTGGATAAAAGAGGTGTGGTATATATCTACAATGGATTATTATTCAGCCAGGAGAAAGAGGAAATCCTACCATTTGCAACAACATGGATGGACCTTGAGGACATTATGTTCAGTGAGATAAGCCAGACAGAGAAAGACGAATGAATAGTCCGTGGTGTCACTTAGATACAGAAATGTCAAACTCCCAGAAACAATAGAAAAAGAGTTGCCAGGGGCTGAGGGGTGTGGGAAATAGGGAGAAAAAAAAAAAATCATCATGACCAAGGATGAGGAACATGAGGAAAATGATTAAGGCAGGAGACAAAATTGTCCACAGAGCAAACATAATAAAAACGGATGCATACAGCAAAACACCACCACTTGCCTGCCTTAATGTTTGGGTTTCAAAGTGGGCAGGGTAAGCCTTGTTTTAATTTTAGTTTGGGTTTCTCTGGAAAAGGAGTTATTTGGGAGGTGCTCTCAGGAGGGGTGACCCCGTGACAAGTGGGAGGTGACTCCGCACCTGCAGGGGAGGGAAGATGATGACAAGGGGGAAAGGGGTCATCCAGCCGGTCACCACTGTGGGCAACCAGAGTCCAAATGGCCAGGCAAGGTGGGGGACAGAGTAGAACACACACCTCGAGTTACCCTGCCCCTCGGGAGCTGGAGCCTTTTTCCGCCTGCTCCGGCAGCACCGTGGAGAGCGCCCTGGGTGGGACAGGTTCTCTCTCCCCAGCATGTACAGCCTGCCTCGGGGTAGAGTGGCCTCCAGCAAGGACATCCTCAGGCTGGGCTGCAGGTGTGGGCAGCAACGACATGGACGGGTGTGCCCAGAAATGGCAGGGGCCAGAGGACACTGATGGCATCGGCTACAGTTAGGAAACCATTTCCAACCTAGCTCTCCTGCTGGCTTTAAAAGTGAGCTACTATTAGTGGGGCCTGCCTTGCAGATGGAGAGGCCACAGGTACCATAGGAGCAGGGAGCTCAGCCAATCAAACCACAGTCATGCCCATGCCCACCGTGGGCACCCGACAGGGTGAGACGGGAACTTAGGTAAGGAGACCTCAGTAGGTGTATCTCAGGCTCTAAAGTGGGGGGGATTCAAGGAAGCATACAGTGTCCCATGAGCACGGAAGCCCGGAGAGGGTGAATGTTGTGCTGGGGGGTCCGTGGAACCGAGTGGGCTGCCAGCTCTCAGACCATCTCAGAGCCCAGAGGCCAGGAGGACCACTGCCCGCAGGAATCCCCAGAGCTTTAGGCTCAAAATTTAAGAGTATGTGAAAACATCAATCAAGATAAATATTTTCAAAATCAAAATATATACCAAAAAATCCATGATGAACAAGTTATCAAAAATTTAAGTAAGGACAGGATCCACCAGGGCTGCATGGAGTCAGGTTGGAGCTTGAGGCGAAAGGGAAAATGTGCATCCCCACGTAGATGTTTTTATTTGTTTTTTTAATGGTTATTTTTTTTCCCCAAGAATGCTCGAGCTGCTGAAAAACTAGTGAAAAATTGAAAAACAGGTGTATTAAAATTCACATTCTAAAATGCTTAAATAGTTTATTTATGCAATAATGGGTTTTATCATGATGTTACTATCCTGGCTTTAACGGAAGCAAACTATTATCAAAAGATATTTTCAAGATCTACTTTTCTCGCTTAACAATATTCCTGGGGTACCATATCACACTGATCAGAATGGCCATCATTTAAAAGTCTACAAACAATAAATGCCAGAGAGGGTGTGGAGAAAATGGAAACCTCCTACACTACTGGTGGGAATGTAAGTTGGTGCAGCCACTGAGGAGAACAGTATGGAGGTTCCTCAGGAAACTAAAAATAGAATTACCATGTGATCCAGCAATCCCACTCCTGGGCATATATCCAGACAAAACTATAATTAAAAAACATACATGTACCCCTATGTTCACAGTAGCATTATTCACAATAGCCAAGTCATGGAAGCAGCCTAAGTGTCCATTGACAGATGAATGGGTAAAGAAGATGTGGTGCATATATACAATGGAATATCACTCAGCCATAAAAAAGAATGAAATGATGCCATTTGCAGCAACATGGATGGACACAGAGATTATCATACTAAGTGAAGTAAGCCAGACAGAGAAACAAATATCATATGATATCACTTATACGTGGAATCTAAAATATGACACAAATGAACCTATCCATGAAATAGAAACAGAATCACAGACATAGAGAACAGACTGGTGGTTGCCAAGGGGGAGAGGGTTGGGGGAGGGATGGCGCGGGAGGTTGGGGATAGCAGAGGTAAGCTTTTACATATAAGATGGATAAACAACAAGGTCCTACTGTATAGCACAGGGAACTATATTCAATATCCTACGATAAACCATAATGGAAAAGAATATCAAAAAAAAGAATGTATATATATATACTGAATCACTTTGCTGTACAACAGAAATTAACACAACATTGTAAATCAACTATACTTCAATAAATAAATAAATATTCCTGGAGATTTTCCCATATTGGTGCTTACAGCTTGGTTTCATTCCTTTTTAAGAGCACCGTGGCGTTCTGTTGTACAGCTGCACCCAAATCCCATCTTCTAAAAACTGTAGAGATTGAGGAAGCCCTGCTCCAGCCCACACCGTCCCATCACATGATGCTGACTTGAACGACCTGGTACTAAGGTGTAGTCCACCTCACATCACATCACCTAGGAGCTCGTTGGAAGTGCAGAGCCTCGGGCCCCACCCCAGATGTCCTGATCCAAGCAAAAGCAGTGGTTCTCAAATTTGAGCCTGAAACAGAACCACCTAGAGCGCTTGTCAAAACACAGATTCCGGGCCCCCCTGCTGGCGGATCTGGTTCTGGGGTGGGGATGAGAATCTGCATTTCTCACAGGTTCCCAGGTGCCACTGATGCTGCTTATGCTGGAGTCACAGGTCTGAAGCAACGCGTGGTGAAGCCTTAGGACGGCACTTGGGGTGTCTGAGGCAGCCAGGCCCCCCCAAGTCCTCTCTTCAAGGTTAAACGTCCCCAGTTCCACACTGGTGGCGTGTGGAGGGGGGCCGGGAGAGCTATGTCTGTTCATGAAGTTTTTTCAGTACACAGATGACAAAGGAAGTCAAAATGGAAAAAAATATTCCCCCCACCCTCGTTCAACCACCTGAACAAATCGAGTCGCTTCTACTTTTCTTCCTGTCCACATCCAGAAGCTTCCATCCTTTCCTCTAACGTTCATGTGAAGAGAATTGTGTTAGCTCAATGCTGTGGTGGGGTGTTCCTCCAGCCCACCCAAGCAGAAAGCAGGCCTGTATTATATTCCACATGTTTCAGAAAAACTGCTAAAAGAAACTCCTTTATAATCCTCAGCACTTGGCACATAATAGGTGCTCAGTAAATCATTTTTATTTTTTATTTTATTTTTTATTTTTTTGGCCGCACCACGTGGCTTGTGGGATCTTAGTTCTCTGACCAGGACTCGAACCTGGGCCCTCGGCAGTGGACGCGTGGCGCCTTAACCACTGGACCAGCAGAGAATTCCTAATAGGTGCTCAGTAAATAATTTTTGAATGAATGAATGAATCCTACTGGCCCAGGAAAAAGAGAGGTCACATCTTGGGGCTAGTTTTCTACAAACGTAGGGGCTCTGAGGTCTCTCCAAAGGAATACATCACATAGGTTGCATGTCTGGGCCACAAGGGGCTTTGTGTTAACCAGGCCTCTGCGCCCACATGGCAGCTGGTTCCCACCACCTCTGGCTGATCAAGCAGCAACCTGACTTCAGACCCGAAGCTCATCAAGACAGAAATTCACCCAGAGGCCAGCTGCTCCTTTCAAGGGTGACTGGAAACAGCCCTCGACTATTTTAAAACATCCAAACTCAACCGGTGGGGAAACCAGCACACTGACACCAGGCTTTAACCTGGATTCTGGAAGTGGACGCTTCCAATCCTACTCCTGGGGGTCCCCACTCCCAACGGTGACCTGAGAAGGTGATGCGGACGGGGCTGCATGGCTTTGCCTGAGCCCTGCTCCTTGCAGAGGGCATCGGGCCAGGGCCAAGTCCACTCGCACGGTCACGTCTCCTTCCTCTCTTCATTCCACAGCTCAGCCGAACCCTACGGGCACAGCGCCCAGCGGAGCCTGGATAGCAAGGGCTAGAGGATTTCAGAGCCCTGCGTCGTGCAGATGACGGCTAGGATGAGGATGACTGCGGGGGGTGGAGGGGGGTAGACAGGAGGTCCCCACACCTCTAGTTATGGCAGTTAATTCTGACTTTTGCAAACCTGCCCTCCCCACCCCGCTCTGCAAACACCACATTCATCCCTCGCTCACTGGTGCAGGCAGACATGGTCACCCAGCAGCCGCCTCTTGGTGACTCTTTCTGGGCTGGGGAACAAGTCCCTCCCTCCTGGAGTCCTCCTCTCCCCCAAACTCGGGGGGCAGGGGATGAAGGGGGCCAGGAGGAGCCCCAGATGAGGGGCACAGATACCAAGGCCTCCCTGACATTGGGCCTCGCCTGTCCTGGACGTGGGCACTCTCGAGCAAAGGCCAATCTTGTCCGTACCTGGAGTGGGATCCCGGAACCATCCCCGCACCAGGCATCATTAACCTACTGACACCTGCACAGTAACAGAGTCCAAGGCCACTGGAAACCCAGGCACCACCCATCGGCCACGCATTAACTGAGTCCACACCTCAGTTTCCTCACCTGTAAAATGGGGATAATAATTGATACCCCTTGTAAGGCTACTCTGAGGATTAACCGAGATCTCACAAGCAAAGGATGCAGCACACACTGAATATTCAACAGGATGCAGCTTCAACAGCTTACAATCCAGGTCAACAGAACGCAAATACGCTCTATTCAGAAGCTGGCTGGTGGGTATGTGAATATTTAGTATCCGTCTTTAAACTGTATCTATATGTACACCTTTTTGTTCATTATCTATTTCACAATAAAAAAGGATAATTTTTTCCTGTAATAAATCATAATGGAAAAGAGTATAGAAAAGAATATATATACACATATGTATAACTGAATCACTTTGCTGTACGCCAGAGACTAACACAACATTGTAAATCAACTATACTTCAATTTAAAAAAATAATTTTTTTAAAGGCTAATATTTTAAAATGTCGTTCCTAGGCAGTTGGTGGAGAGAGGAGGGTCCACACTTCCTTCCCCATCCACCCTCCAGACTATTGTGCTGCGGGTCTGTATCACCTCGAGCAGAAAATACTGTGTGTTGGGTTATCACAAAGGGTCTCTTCTTTTCAAATGTTCTATTCCTACTACCAAATCAAGCTTCATGTCACTCATCCCCAAAGAAAAGTCTTTGTCATTGGCGCTCTCTGCTTGCTGTAGCTAAGTCTCCTTTACTGAACTTTATCCAAACATGGACTTTAGCAAGGAGCTCTCTGCAGGTCTCCTTGTGGGAGTGGACATTTAGAGCAAACTCTTCAGGAGGCAATGTGACCACCCCATAAACATCATAATGGGTCTACCCTTTGGCCCACTTCAGGGAAATTATCTACAGAAAGACTCACACAAGTAGGCAAAGGATTTACAAGAATATTTGTGGTAGTGCTGTCTAAAATTAAAAGAGAGAGACAGAGAAAGAGAGGAAGAAAGGAAGGAAAGAAGGAAGGAAGGAAGGGAGGGAGGGAGGGAGGGAGGGAGGAAAGAAAAAACCAACCCTGAAAATGTAAATAAGCATCATCATTTGGGGCAAGAGAAAAAAATGACAGTGCCTCCATATTTGAAATTACATCATAATCTCATATTAAGAAACGCTCTGACAACTATTCAAAAGAGTGAGGTATGTCTACCTGTGCAGATGGGAAACAATCTCTAAGATAGATAGTACACGAGAAAAGCAATGTGTGTTAAAAACTTCTGGGGAAAAAAAATTAAATGGTGGCTTGCTTTCAGGAGTGGAACTAGGGCTTGGCGTGGAGAGGAGGCTTCTTTTTTTCTTTCTTTCATTGTTCCCTTTCAATATTATTTTTGGTAGCTAAAAAGTCAGTCAAAATAAAAGAGGGGAGAGTTTGGTGAGTGAAGAAGGCCACCCTACAAGGCAGCATTCAGCTCCCTCAGGGTGGAGGTAACTCTATTCTTTTCCCCCACCCGCCCTGCTCCAAACTTCTCCCAGCCTGCATTTTTCCCAATCCAATCAACCCTTCCCCGTAGGCTCCAAACAGACACCATTGTTTCCTCTTCTTCAATCAAGATGGGATTTGTTTGCCTTCTCCTTCTCAATGTGGCCCAGATGGAAGATAAGGCCCGAGGGCCCCACTAAGGGGGGCAGGGCAGACCCTGCGCTCCGGCCAGAGCCCCCTCCCCACTGCCCGGACCTCGGATCTGAATTCCTCAGCCTCCCTCCGTGGAACTCAGGAGCTTCCGCAGGAATGGCAGGCGCACCTCGAACCAACTCCTTTACTATAGTCAGGGTCGTAAAGTTATCACCGACCCAGGTTGTGCCTCCCTGGAGCCCTCACAAGCCGAGCAGGGGACCCTGCACATGTGTGTGCCCTTTTCGACTGGTTACAGCAGCGCAGGCTTTCTCCTCTGTAGTCTGTGTATTGACTGAAGTCTTTTACAAAATAAGTAGTCACTTTACATACGAGAAAAATGAAATGCATTCAATGCAAGCTGTACTTGTCTGATGAGCCTTGCACATCTGGTCACAGTGGCGAACAACGCCCAGACCACACCTGACACCTCAGTAAACGTTCAACACGCCCCCAAGTGCCACTGGCGCTGGGGTCCCTGGGCAGCGAGGGGGGAGACACTCAGTGCTGAGTTTGGCACCTGCTGGTTGTTTGACTCTAAATGACAGATTTCCCCCACCCACACCCTGCCCCCAGCAAACTCTCTCCCTCCCTGGATGGCCAGCTGGCTCAACCTAAAACACTTGAACAAATCCAAAAGAATATTCTCTAAAACCAGGCCCATGACATTTTTCACGGGCTATGAACTGAATATACATTCCTGTCTTGAAAGCGCATCCCTCCCACCCCCCCCATCTCTATTTTGTCCTCAGGTGGGTCAACAGCCATAATGTCACACATTGGCCTCAGTGACCCTGTCAACTCCACTTAAATAGAGCAATTCCCTCTATTATGTGTGCGGTGGACCCTCTTGGTCCCCCATCAGGACCCCCTTTTCTGGGCCAGCTGTCACCTATGTTGGCAGCTAACAGTTCCTGGATGTCCCCTTCTCCAAGGAACGGGCACTGGGCAAGTGACCTGCCCACCCAGGGGAAAGGCAGCCTCTGGCTCATATGGGCACAGAAATGTCCCCCACTTGCCTGGGGACAGGACAGGCCCGTAGCACCAGTCACCCCCAGAGCCCTGGTGGGATCAAGTTGGGGCCACATCCCCGCTACCCTGTCCTGCTCTCCCCTCCCTCACAGGTTTCTCCCAAGAGCTCTCCTTCAATAAATCGGTTTATAAGAATCGCCAACTCAGAATCTGCTTCTAGGGAACCCAACCTAAGTCAATTTGGACTGAAAACAGCCACGCGTTTGCAGACGTAGTTTCACAAAATGTTAACCGAGTTTCTTCTGTTCCAGTTTCTCTCTTCCAATCTGGACTCAGATGTCATTTGGCTGCTCCCCTCCCCCATCACACACACACACACACACACACACACACACACACACACACACACACACACACACACACACACACACACACACACACACACACACACACCTCTGATCTACTCTTTCCTTGGTGAAGTCATATCCAAAAAAGAAGTCTTAATCTTTTCTTTCATCTGCTTGGATATTAAGGTAAGACATTTCCAGGCTCTGGTTTCCCTGGACCTTTTCCAAGAAGTTTCCTCGTGTTCTGAGTCTTTCCTTAGAGGCCCCGCTCTCTCAGGAGGAGACGTGGGGGAGGGGATTAATCCCGATCCCCGGTCTCCGGTCCCTTTGCCCACCTCATCAACACTGTCGCTGCAGTTCTCAAAAGAAGGGTCCTGGGATCCCACGTTAAGCCTTCCAATTAGTCATGGTCTGGCCCAACCGGACTGGGAGCAACCATAACCTTCACTCATCTGCCTACTGTTTTTGTGAGAACGCTGTCCACATCTTTGCTTCTGGTCCAAACACAACATTTACTTGTAATTGTCAAGAGCCAAAATCCAACATTCTTGTCTCCATCAAAGGCAAAACCGAATTCCCAGAATTCTGGGTGAGATCTTTTGGAGCCAGTGAGGTGGTACACATGAACTACAAAAAGGTCTGAGAAGCCCAGATTTTTGCTCTTTTTACTGATTATCCTTTTTGCACAGAGCTCAGAGCTTGCAGGGCAGGCCTCTTGCGCCAGGAGGCCAGGCCTGTCCCTCCAGCTGCCGCAGAGGGGCATCCCCAGAGCTGGGGCCCCTTTTTTCTGTTTGCCACCAGCTCGTTTGTCAGCAAGGCCTTGACTCCTCTTTCTGGTCATTATTACCTGGAGGCACATCTCCATCAGAAAATAAACCAGGGAATTCGTCCCATCCTCCCCTTCCTCCCGTGTCCACATGTCCGTTCTCTACATCTGCATCTCTATTCCTGCCCTGCAAATAGGTTCATCTGTACCATTTTTCTAGATTCCACATATCTGCATTAATATACGATATTTGCTTCTCTCTTTCTGGCTCACTTCACTCTGTATGACAGACGCTAGGTCCATCCACATCTCTACAGTTGGGAGATTAGAATTGACTTATATACACTACCAACGCGTAAAATAGATAGCTAGTGGGAACCTGCTATAATGCACAGGGAGCTCAGCTCGGTGCTCTGTGACGACCTGGATGGGTGGGATGGGGGATGGTGGGAGGGAGGTCCAAGAGGGAGGGGATATAGGTATACATAGAGCTGATTGACTTCATTGTACAGCAGAAACTAACACAACATTGTAAAGCAATTATACTCCAAAAAAAACCAAAACAAAAACGAAACAGGGAATTCCCTGACTGTCCAATGGTTAGGGCTCCGCGCTTCCACTGCAGGGGGCACGGGTTCGATCCCTGGTCAGGGAACTAACATCCCGTGTGCCTCGAGGCACAGCCAATTAAATAAATTAAATAAACCAGAGGGAAAATAGGTTCAAGACATTTCCATAATGCTATTTGTTGGTCACGTTAAGAGTCAAAATTACAATAAAAAAACTTTAAATCATTATCGGTAGATTCAATGACCTTAGAGCTATCCAACAGAGATTAAAATGCAAGCCATTTTGTAATTTTAAAATGTCCAGTGGGCTTCCCTGGTGGCGCAGTGGTTGAGAATCTGCCTGCCAATGTAGGGGACACGGGTTCGAGCCCTGCTCTGGGAAGATCCCACATGCTACGGAGCAACTAGGCCCGTGAGCCACAACTACTGAGCCTGCGCGTCTGGAGCCTGTGCTCCACAAGAGAGGCCGCGATAGTGAGAGGCCCGCGCACCGCGATGAAGAGTGGCCCCCGCTCGCCACAACAAGAGAAAGCTCTCGCACAGAAACGAAGACCCAACACAGCCAAAAATAAATAAATAAATAAATAAATAAATAAATTTAAAATGCCACATATCCAACTTCAAAAATAAATAAATAAATAAATAAAGCCCAGGCTGGAGGGTGCGGTTTGTGCCAGGCCCGAGTTCCTGTCTATATCGCCTCTCGCAGAGCAAGCTGGCTTCTAGAAACTGAACTGGGGCGGCTGGCAAGGCCCAGCCTCGGGAAGGACGCTGAGTGAGCACAGTACTGAGGGGACGGGGACAGAGAAGGGGCCTGTGGAAAGCGGGGGACCTGGACTCAGGAAGACCAGCCATCCCCAGCTCCTCCCCTGTGAACTGCGGGTAACAAGGGCTCGGGGCTCCTCGGGGCTGTTGGACACAACAGGATAAAGCCGAGGGCCTGGCCTGCAGAAAAGCCACCATTCTGAGCTCGCTACCACCTGAGGAAGCTGTGCGGGCCTCTGCAGGCTCTCCCGTCTCTGCCAACACCCCCCCCGCACCCCCCCCACCCCGGCTGCTAAGGCTTGTTCTCCCTGGCAGACACTGCTACCCCCCCACCGAACCCCTCAGCCTCCCACCAGGCCGGCTCGGACAGTCCCAGGAGGCCAGTGGCTTCCTGCCGCTCCTGCCCGATGATGCTCCCCCGAGGCGTGAGGCCTGCAAGGGGCTTCGGGGAGGAGCTGCCTAGGAGCAGAGGGTCCCAGGATGGACCCCCAACAGCAAGGATGGGAGCTGATGGATAAATACCCCACTTCTCACCCCTGGAGCAATTCTGGGGTTCATTGTGTGCATTCAGAGGGCCCCCAGCGGGCTTGAGCCCCAGTTGCCCCCAGTGGTAACCCACTCAGTAAGTAACTAGCTCTCACTGACTCTCCTTCCCTCTGTCTCCTCTCCTCATCCCCTCACTGTGCCCCCGGGACCATCTCCCAAATAAACGGCTTCACCCAAATCCTCGTTGTCAGGGTCTGCTTCTGGGGGAACCCAAACTAAGACATTCCCCATCTGCAATGCCCTTCCCGCCCTGTCCAACTGTGAAAATCTTGCTCACTCTTCAAGGCTCAGCCAAAAGGACACCTCCTCCGAGAAGCCTCCCTGGTGCCCCTGCCAGCAACAATGCACCTTCCAGGCCTCCCCACCAGCATTCGCCACTTTTTCTTCTGGCACACCTGCTGGTTTCCTTGGGTTACAGTCAGGGGTTTGGATTCTTTCTCCCTATGTTGGCTGAGCTCTCCACAAGTACAGAGGTGAGTCTTCGGGCCTGTCACACCGCAGGGTCCCAGGAAAACTCTGCCAACTATTTCAACATTTACCACCACTAATAGCTCACATTTACTAAGTGCTTACAATTTGTGAAGCACTTTATATGCCATTATTGCCCTGAAACCTCGCAGCCATCACCTAGGGGATAGGTAATAAAACCATGCCCATTTTAGAGATGGACACACTAAGGCAAAAAGATAAGTAATGTTGACAAGGTTGCAGAATCAGCTAGCTCAGATCCAGAGTTCTTAACCACTGTGTGACCAACTCAGTGCAAACTCTTGCAAACTCTTCCCTGAGAGCAGTCAGTCCCTAGTATTTCTACTAATGGAGAATTAACTCAGTCACAGATGAGGCAGCTCCATGTTTACTCCAACTGAAGGTACCAACAGCCCACAATGCTCCCCAAGCCCCCTTCACTCTGTGGGGGAGTGACCACAGAGCCCACCAGGTGAGGAGTTGCAGAAGAAATAGGCCATGCCCTCAAGGACATCCTCAGATAGAGAGGAAAAGCTGAGAAACTCTCCAGGACAACCAACAACAAATGACGGCGTGAGTGGTCCCCAATTTCCTCCAGCTCCTTGGGCCAGTTGCCTATAAGCCCAGCTTTGCAGCCACTTGATGGGTCCATTGATAGCCAGGGGTCCCCCCGTCACCCACAGGACCCCCATCCTTCACAGGACCCTCTACTACCCACAAGACCCTCCACCACCTACAGGACCCTTCACCCTCTATAGGACCCTCCCTAATCACACAGGACCACCATCACCCGCCACTCCCTAAGCATTCTCCCTGCCCCAACCCAGGTGTCAGCCTGGCCACACAGAGGTCAAACTTTTATAGAAGTCAGGCTACTGGTGCCTCTTGGAGGGAAGATGACAGTGACCAGAGGGGCAGGAGGGAGGGGGCAGTGTCTTATGGGGGCTGGAAATACTCCAGCCAGTTATATGCTTGTGTTCGCTTTGTAAAAAGTCCGACATTCTCAAACTATCCACTTATGATTTGTGTGCTTTTCTGGATGTATGTTACATTTAAGTGAAAATTTCACTTTAGAAAAGTTTTTTTTAAAGGAAAAAGAAAAACCTTTTAGTATGCCAGTCAACTCTCTAGGGTGGAGGACACCCTTCTGAGGCCAGGGAGGAAGCTCATGGGCCAGTACTCTAAGAACAAAAACGTGTGATAAGGGCTTAAAGGAAATCTGAATACAGAGGATCTGAGAAGGGCCCTGTGTGGCGGCTGGGGACCTGAGAGGCCCCCTGGGAGAGAGGAGTGGACATTTTCCCACCCCACCCCCAAAATGCTTAAGGAAACCCTAAACCCTGAAAGGGCTTGATGGGATCAGCGAGACTATAATTAGTAAATTCTATGAGGTTGTAGGGAGAGTGCGTGGCACCAGGGCAAGACTGAATGGTTAGGATGGGATGGATTTAGATGAGATGAAATGGGTGGGATGAAAAGATGGAGTGGGATGGGGTGGGAGGGGCTGGGACAGGATGGGGATTTGAAGATGAGACCCAGACTGTGAGGGGCTTTTCTTGATGGAGCCCATCAAGACGGGGAGTTTGGATTCTGTCCTGCCCAGAGCTGGAGGTTTTTTTTAGCAAGGAAATGGCATCTTAGAATTCTCCTCCAGGGATCGCTCTGGCACAGGTGTGGCCCTCGAGGACCAGCCTGGAGGCCAGGTGTCTCCTAGACAAAACTACCGAGGCTACAAACAGCCAGAGGGGGCGGGAGGGCGGCCAACGGGCACCCCAGGGCTGTCCGTGTAAGGGAGCTGGCGAGGACCCAGACCCGCGCTGAGCAAAGCTCAGGGTGGGGGCGACACTTGCCCACCCGCCCCCGCAGGAGGCTCGGGCAGCGCTGTCAGCTGCGTGTTCTCTTTCTGAGCTCTCAGGAGGAAGCAACGTGATGCTATTTTGAGACAGACTCACTTCCCGAGAAAGGAGCACAAAATACCAGCAGAGGGACCACGGGGACCACGTTCCAGCCCTCAGCCCGGCCAGAGGGCTGCACCGAGCGGGCATCACAGCTTCCAGGACACTTCCGGCCAGTGATGCGCCGCCCATCTCACCGGGGCGAGAACAGGCTGAGAGCGGCTCGCGGGCCCCAGGGGACACCAATGGCAGGTGGCAGAGCCGGGCGGCCCGGCCCCGAAGACCCCGCCCCGCGATTCTTCCGGAAACATAGCTCTGCCCCAGGCTCCCTTCTGGGTTCCTTGCGGGGAAAGACCAGGGGCTCTTGGCCGCGCCCCTCCCTCACCTGTGTGCGTGCGCACGTGCCTCTTGAGGTCGAAGGTGTCGTTGAAGCCCTTGCCGCAGAAGCTGCACAGGTGCCTCTTCACCTGGCTGTGGCACTTGAGGTGCCGGTTGAGCATGCGCTGCAGGCGGAAGGCCTTGCCGCACAGGTCGCAGGTGTGAATCGCCGCGTCGTCGCCGCAGGTGCCTGTGGTGAACTGGGACAGAGAGAGAGGGGTGAGGACCCGCGCGGGGCGGCGTGCTCACCGCCCGGTGCGTCTAGGCTGGACCTGACTCGGGCTCCCGCGCCCCTCTAAAAACTCCCAGCAGGTTTTGGCTTTGGGGAAGGTGGAACAAGGCAGCTCCCCGCCCATCCATGCTCCCCTCGGTACTCGGGACAGACCTCTGATTACCAGCTGGGCACCCCGCCCCCAGCTACGCGCCTACATTTCCCAGCCTCACAGCAAGTCCTGCGGGTGGGACCACCTGGCTGGTGAGATACACTCTCTGAGGGGAAGGATGGTGCCCTGTCCCCTGATTTACTCCTTCCTGCTCGGGAGAGCTCCAACAGCCGCCTCGGACCCAAGGCGGAAGCCAGTGCTGAGGACGGAAGAGCAGAAAGGAAAGAGGAGTCTAGGTCTGATAACATCACAGAGCCCCCAAAGACAGCCACAGTCAATTCCTTCCTCCGGACCAGCATCCACCAAGCGACTGTCTCCCCTCCCCCTGGATCTGGGCAGGGCCTGTGTCAGTTCCAGATCCTAAGAAACGGTGCAGCTTTTCTGTATCCTCCCTCTTGGAAGCCAGCAGCCATGAGGAAGCCTGAGCCCACCATGCTGTGGGGAAGCCCAAGCAGCCATGCAGAGGAACAATGAGGTACCAGGTATGAATAAAGACTCACTGGACCTTCCAGCCCAGCCAGGGCTGCCACCAGCTGAGTGAACAAACCTGGCCCGGAGGAAAACTGCCTAGCCCAGCCGTGCCCCAGTTCCTGACCCAGAATCATGAACAAATAAGATGGTCATCTTGGGAAGTGACTCGTTCAGGATCCCACAGCTTCGTTATCAGAAAAACTATAACCAAATCCCAGGTTCCAGACTGCCTGGTTCATTCTCTCAACCATGTTTGCTGCCTCAAAGGAAGAAAACAGAATCTCTAACTGTGTGATGAAAAACACCAGATCTGATATATTCATTAACGGTTTCCTAGTTATCAGATCCTTTAGAAGATGGATCCAATCGTTCTGCCAAAATTCTATTCATAAAAGGACCTAAAAAACTTAATTTTCAGACAAACATTATTAGCAAGAAGAGTTGGTCTTTTCCTGGCTTAACACCTTCCTTGTCTCAAACACCCTCCTTTCATCCACCGGGGTGCTGCCTTCTGCCAAGCCTCAGCTCACCTGTTCCCTCCCTGATGAGCTTCTCCAGCCACTGCAGCCCCTGCCCTAACTGGTCCCTGTACCCCTAAGACCAGCACCTCTCAAACCTCAGTGCACACACAAATCCTCTGGGGGTCTTGTTAAAATGCGGGTTCTCTCCTGCACTGTTGGTGGGAATGTAAATTGATACAGCCACTATGGAGAACAGTATGGAGGTTCCTTAAAAAACTAAAAATAGAATTACCATATGACCCAGCAATCCCACTACTGGGCATATACCCAGAGAAAAACCATAATTCAAAAAGACACATGCACCCCAATGTTCACTGCAGCACTGTTTACAATAGCCAGGTCATGGAGACAACCTAAATGCCCATCGACAGACGAATGGATAAAGAAGATGTGGTATATAGATACAATGGAATATTACTCAGCCATAAAAAGGAACGAAATTGGGTCATTTGTAGAGACGTGGATGGACCTAGAGACTGTCATACAGAGTGAAGTAAGTCAAAAAGAGAAAAACAAATATCGTATATTAACGCATATATGTGGAACCTAGAAAAATGGTACAGATGAACCGGTTTTCAGGGCACAAATAGAGACACAGATTTAGAGAACAAACGTATGGACACCAAGGGGGGAAAGTGGCGGGGGTGGGGGTGGTGGGATGAATTGGGAGATCGGGATTGACATGTATACACTGATGTGTATAAAATGCATGACTAATAAGAACCTGCTGTATAAAAAATAAATAAAATAAAATTCAAAATAAATAAATAAATAAAATTTAAAAAAAAAAAGTGCGGGTTCTGATTCAGGAGGTCTGGTGGAGTCTGGATGCTGCATTTCTAGACAGCGCCCAGGAGATGCCACCGTGCAGTCCATGGACCACACTCGAGATGTGAGGGACTGGCCCTCACACGGTTCAGGACTTTATTCCAACTCATTCCAGAGGCTTCCATCAGGCACAAACGTTTCCTCAACTGAATACCTTATGGAAGCCAGCAAGCATTCGCGCAGGCTCCTGGCCCCCATGCCCCGAGTGCAGATGAGGGCCGTGCACGGTCAGAAAGTGTTGGTGGGCAATGGCTCACAGGTGGCAGGAGGCGAAGACCCCAGAACAGGGCTTTCCAGTCAGCCCCCTCCGCCAGTTCATTCTCACTGCTCCGTCTTAGTCTCAGCCGACACTGATGTGTGCCTGATCCGAGACAGGGCCTGTGCTCAGAGCACCAGGATGGCTTGTCCCCAAGAAGCTGCCAGTCTAGTCGGAGAGCAGACCGGGCAACAGGCCACTGCCATCGGGGAAGCCCCGGGTGCAAGGGGCGGCTGGGAGGGGAGCCTAGCCCAGACAGTGGGCGCACGGGAAAGTGTACCCAGAGAGGTGAGTTCCTCAGCCAGGCCACGGTGAAAAAGAAGATGGGGGAAGGGCAAGGAATATGCCAGAGAGGGCGCTGGGGAAAGGGGGGCTGTGTGTGGTCCAGCCTGGCCAGCCTGAGCCCTGGAGAGTAGCTGATGAACAGAGCTGAGGGAGCAGAGGAGCAGAGAAGCAGAGAAGCAGAGAAGGGCAGGGCCCCCCTGAGGGCTCTACCTCGGGGGCCCCAACGAATGTCAGAGGGCGGGGTGGGGGGACACATTGGAAGATACAGGAGGACAACCGCAGGGCTTGAGTCTGATGACCCTCCTGCCTCATACCCCACCTCTGCCCCCCAAAGGGGTGGGGCCTGGCAGGGCCTGAGGGAGACCCAGCTGTGCCCAAGGCTTTCCCATCACAGGACAGGTCATGGTCTCCTCCTAATCCACAGTCCCCATTCTGGTCACTGCCTCCCTTGAAGGGATGTGAAAAGACTAAATATGGCCCAAGTCTTGGCAAACAAAATACCGTGAGCTTCTCAAGGCCAAGTCTACACAGGATAAAGATCATTTGAGAGGTAGTGCGGCTAATAAAATAGAACATAGGCATATGACCCTGGTAATTCTGATGAAAAACGTGAAGAAAGCTAGAACTGTCTTGTGAAAGCCTTGTACCATGTGCCCAAGGACTCGCCAACTATGGTTCCAACCTGAACCCTTGTTTACTTTAATCCTTTTGGTAATCTCCTATTTTTAAAATGCTCTGCATGTAACATGGATACCTCTTATTACAGTCCAGGATGGAAATCTCAAATCACTGGCATTATTTGGTTTGAAAAGAATAAAAATGTTGAGGGCAGAGGGGATGGAGATCAGTGACCATTTAAGGGAGTGCAGGGCCAGTGGATCATCTGACTGAGAGAGATACAGAAAGCTTTTTAACACAGGGGAGAAAAAGGGAATGAGGCGAGGGGACTGGAGAGGGAGGGCACCCCATTCTCAGGGGAAATTCCCTCTGGTTTTCTCAGAGCAAAAATAAAAGATCTCCAATTGCCTCAGCAAAGGCAGTGCTCCCATTTCTCCACTTTTCACAACATGGACAACTGAGTCAACAGAAAATGCTCATGTAGAGAATTCCCATAAGGTGCATCCTCCAGCCCATGAAGGGTTGTTTGCCAACTATAAATGTATTTCTGACCAATCCAGACTCCAGACATTTATGAATTATATCCAGGCGTCTGAAGAGAGCCTTTTCAAAAGAAGATGGAGGGTTAATTAAACAGCAAAAAGATCATGGCTGATGAAGCCAGCTTCTCCCAGACTTGTTCACTTTTCAGAGGAAGGAAAAATTCCTTCGTTAGAAAGGTGAGAGTCCTTATTATTCAGCCATAAAAAAAGAATGAAATCATGCCATTTGCAGCAACATGGATGGACCCAGAAATGATCATACTAACTGAAGTAAGTAGGACAGGGAAAGACAAATACTATATATCACTTATATGTGGAATCTAAAAAATAATACAAATGAACTTATTTACAAAACAGAAACAGACTCACAGACAAAGAAAACAAACATAGCTACCAAAGGGGAAAGAATTGGGGGGGAGGGATAAATTAGGAGTATGGGATTAATAGATACCACTATATATAAAATAAACAACAAAGATTTACTGTATAGCACAGGGAATTATATTCAATATCTTATAGTAACCTATAAAGGAAAAGAATCGGAAAATATATATACACATATATACATATATGTATACAGACATATGTATAACTGAATCACTTTGTTGTACACCTGAAACTAACACAATATTGTAAATCAACTATACATCAATTTTTTTTAAAAAAAAGGAGAAATTCCTAAGAATTCCTCAGAAAAATATTTGGAGGATAAATTCCTAAACATGAAATTTATCCCAGAGTGTACTTCACATGTGCCTTGAAATTTGGTCTGTGATAGCAAAAAGCTGGAAACTACCTATATGCCCATCAATAGGGACTTGTTAAAAAAAGATGGTGTAACCGTATAACAAAGTAGCTAGAAAAGGACAAGAGTACCGACTGCCAGTCACATGAGTGAGCCCTCCTGGATGTGCAGCCCAGTCAAGCCCCCAGGAGACTCCAACCCCACTGCCATCTGACTGCACCCACAAGAGAAACCCCAGGCAAGACCCACCCAGCTGAGCCCAGTCAATCCACAGAACTAGAAGACATCATAATAAAGTATTATAAGCTGCTAAATTTGGGGTTGTTTGTGAAGCAGCAATAGAACACTGGAACGGTGATAGATGTATCACATTCTCTCTAGAACACCAGAGCTGCCACATTTCTGAGTGTTCTCTCCCAGGATGGGCAGCATGATACAGAAGACACCCCTGATTCCTGAAATGATGCCCCATGTGCCGGAGGACTGGCAATCTCTCCTCGGGTCACCTGTCTGCTCACTGGGCCATCTTTATTATGTTTACACAGGCTTACACCTACCACTCTACTTCCTAAAAGTCCAAAATAGGGTTAACCAAACTACCTTGTTACTCTACTCTGCAAGGGGTAGACCAAAACTAGTTACATCTTTGTCACCTGGTCACAAAATGAGTGGGGTGGAGAGACAAGAGATGCTGAAGATCAAATAAAAACCTAGACCTGGATGGCTGTGTGATGTCATTTAATATCCCTGGGCCACACTTTCCCACATATAAAAATAATAAAATGGGATTAGATGAGCTCTTTTCCTAAGTTCAAATCCTGCTCTACCACCTACAGTCTGGGAAGTAGGCAAGTTACTCAACCTCTCTAAGCCGTAATTTCATCACCCATAATATGTGGACAATAATGATATTTGCCTCTTGGGACTGTTAAGGAATTAAATAAGAAAAGCTATTTTAAAAAGACTGGTTGCTAGGGACTTCCCTGGCAGTCCAGTGGTTAGGACTCCGCGCTTCCACTGCAGGGGGCATGGGTCCGATCCCTGGTCAGGGAACTAAGATTCTTGCATGCCGTGAGGTACAGCCAAAAAAGAAAAAAAAAAAAGACTGGTTGCGCCAGTAAATGCTAACTCTTAGAGTTAGACAAGCTCCAGAGTCCTATGATCCTAAATAAAAGGTAATTGGTCAAAATCCATTGTTTCTCCATTTGTCTTTTGAATTTTTCTCTCACTGATGGAAGAAAAAGGGAACTAACCTTCAGTGTGGGTCACCAGCCCCTAGTCCTTCATCTGCGACTCTGAAATCCAAATAGCTCTGAAAACCAACATTCGCTCCTATCTCCCTTGGCAACAAAAGTGGAAGCTACCCATTTGGTGTCAATATTCATGTTTTGATATGGAAAGTATTTATGTGTTCAATTACAGTATACCGCTCCAGACACTGTTATCTTCAGAAAAAGCTTAATAGTCTCACCCTTAATCCAAAATTAACTCTCCAAAAGGCTTATTACTGAAGTGAGGAAGCTACCACAAGGATGGGAGGTGACATCAGTCTGGAGACTAATTAACTAACTGGAGATTAATTCAGGGCAAGAAAGATGAAGAGAGATAGCAGTTCCCAACCCTGCAGCTTGGCGCTTTCTTATTTGCTGTCCTGTTTTCTGCAGGATCTCGGCTTTCATTTTAAAAAACACACAAAGTTCCCCTCTAGCTCTTCTAAAAAACAGGCCTGTGCAGCAGAAACAAACCCATCATTGTATCAGAGCTGCTGAAGACTTCAGGAGCATCTAGGGAGGTAGGGACCTGGGCTGGCCCTCTGACCAACTTCAAAAGCTGGCTAAGGTCACTTACCTGTCAACTTCTAAAGGAAAAAAAAAAAAAAAAAATCCTTTATTTTCTGTGGATGCTTCCACCAGACAAGTTCCTTAAATTAATGGTCCTGTTTCCCGTGGGAGGCTACCATGAGTGCAGGCTACCTTCCAGTGGCCGCGCAGATGAGATTTCCAGTGACACATCTGCTTATGCCTGAGCGCTCAAAACATGCTAAGTGTATTTCCCCAGTTCCTTTAGGATAAAAATTCCCCTCCTGCTCCTATGTACCACTTCCTTAAGCTTCACAACTCCACTATATGGCAGAATGCAGAACCTTCCCAAATGCAGAGATGCTGAAGGGAACATATCCTAATCATCCAGAAGAAACAGATTCAAATAGCTGAAACCCGCCTGTGGCCACAGGACGTGTAGGTGCCCACACTGAGATTTTGATGGGGCTTGTTGTCTGCAAAACGTGTGCCTGCACTTCCCTGGGACAGGCCCATGGGTCTGGGCATGACGTGTGGGAGAGGCAGGGATGAGTCCTGTGGTTTGTCTCACGTCATGGTGAGAAACTGCTTCAATTCCTTCATGTCAGGCTGTCAGTGCTAATGGCTAAGGCGTCAAAGGTGCCTTCCATGATGCAGTACAACAACGCTAAAGAATAAGGAGCCTTGGGTTGGGCTTTGCCACTAGTACCTGTGAGGAACTCAACAAAACCTCTCTGGCTTTACCTTTCTCCCCACAAAAATGAGGAGATTGGACCACATAAGGGTCCCTGAAGTAGATCCTGTGGGTGGACACGCTCAGCCTCTATTCCTGCTCCTCTGGTGGGCCTTCCTGTACAGCAGAGGCTACGAAGCTAGACACTATATTTCCCAGAATCCCTGGCATCTGTAGTCTTTAGATGTGACTGGGGTACCACCAGTTACATGCACCATCAGGAGATTTGACTTCGGGCCTGAGTTAATTGAGCCGAGGCAGGTATGTGGCAATTGTTTCACACCCTGCATTAGCAGAAGCATCGTGATGCACGACAGCAGCCAAAGAGGCCGCAGCTGCAGTTCCCTAGGTAGCCCAGTTCTGTAGTGTGGCTCTGGGAGTCACTCCTGGGAGCTCAGCCTAGTCTCTCTTTAGCCCATTTAGTACCCTATAATTAACCACTGTCTGCTTAAGCAAGCTACAGTGGATTCTGTTTCTGCAACAAATCCATTCAGACCCTTCCAACCACAAAAACCAACTTCACCTATATTCCAGTTAAAAGCTGGTTGCAGTTAACACTTACATTGTTCTCCTATTCCTCCTTTTTCCCCCTTTAAATTAATTTAAGCTTTTTCAAGCATCCATTCCAAGCATTTTTCCCTTTTTGTCTTGCTTCCTATTTTCCCCCAGATGCTATTGACTCCTTCCCTGCCTGTATTCCTCTTCTATGTTGACTTATGTCCTCCTATGAGTCAGGCATTACTGCACTGGGTGCTGAAAATACAAGCTCAGCAGGAATGCTCCCTGCCTTTGGTGGGTCTAGAGTCAAGAAGAAAAGTCTGGTCAGCCAAGGAGATGGTCAGTGAGTTACAAGACTGGTGGGGGGAATTGGGGCATCCAATTCTGTCTTGGGAGACTGAAGTCAACAGGCAGGGAGTTAGGGATGGGGCTTATGTTCCCTTCCAAATATCAAATGGGTGGGTTTTAAAAAATACTTAAATCCAGCCAATCCAGTTGCTAAATCCCTTGTCCCTGCTGTAGGTAACAAAGTATTGGACATTAACAAAACTTGCTATGAATCACTACCGGCTAACTCCCCACTGGGCAGTTTACACACACACAAAATTGCTCAGCGTGTTGCCCCCATTGTCTCATGTAATCTGCCCAATGCTTTGGAGAGGCCGATTCTCTTATTTCTCTATTTTACAGATCAGAGAACTGAGGCTCAGAACAGATAACGTATCCCCAACCAGAGCAGGTGAGATGGACCCAAATGAGGTTTTCCTTCTCAAAAACCTTCCAGAGCCCCTCCTCTGCCCCCACGGGAGCACCCACACTTCTCGGCTTGGCCCCTTTACCATCGCAGCCTGTCCTGGCTACATGTCCAGCTCCTCACCTCGACTCTCCCCGACCCCAGGCCCATTTCCCATCCTCCCTCCAGCTC
Organism: Balaenoptera acutorostrata; assembly: GCF_949987535.1. Classification (NCBI taxonomy): domain Eukaryota; kingdom Metazoa; phylum Chordata; class Mammalia; order Artiodactyla; family Balaenopteridae; genus Balaenoptera; species Balaenoptera acutorostrata. The sequence goes on from NC_080078.1 coordinate 40,907,914, forward strand.
TGAGTCCTGTCCTTACTCAAGCTTCAGGCTCAGCCCATCCTACCCTAAAGCGTACCTCTCCCCCTTCTCCCACAGCCCTCAAATCCACACCAAGAAACCTTCCTCTGCTCAGAATGTACTGCATCTTTGCTTGTGCTTCTAGTTGAGCATTCACTTTCCTGTAATAGGGTTAATAATTAATTTAGTATTTGTGTCTCTCCACCAACCCAAATAATTCTAGCTAGAGTTATTGGACACCTACCATGTTTCACGCTTGACTCATTTATCCTCACCACTCTATGAGGGTTCATTACTTGTTTCATTACTATCCCCATTTTACAGGCGAGGAAACTGAGGCCCAGAGGGACTAAACTAGAGCCTAGAGCCCTAACCATTACTGTCAGAAGATTCTGGAACACCAGTGTGGCAGCATCTTTATCTCCTGGCTGCCTTGTGCACAGCAGGCACTATATACTGTTGGATGGGATGCAGCTTCTCTCTGCCCTTCTCTGGTCCTAAGAACCAACTGTCCAGTGAGTGTCTTCAAGTCACTGAAAAAAATGCATCATGCTTGAGTGGCTTCCCCCTCTTATGGTTTGGAAACTAATTCTTAGACAGTTCAGCATACTTTGCATAGAACTCTACAGTTACACAACGTGCTAAGTCACGGGCAATTGGACCAGTCATTTGAAAATGGCCAATACCACAGCTGATAATTCTGTAGGCTTGGAGCATCTTAACCCCAGGAGGTCTTATGGAAGCAGAGAGGGAGAGGGAACCTGAACTTCGTCCTCAGTAAACAAACAAAAACTCCTCTGGAAACCTTGTTAAGGGTTGAGGAGCAAACTCTATGCCCTACCCCCCACCCCTGGGGTCAGCACCAAAACAAGGATCCTGGGAAGAAGATTGGTTTATTCATTCCCTTAATCCAGGGCCCCAGTGGAGCTGTTTGCCTGGGGTGGCAGAGATCTCCTAAAATGGTGGTTAAGGGACTGGATATTTTTCCTGTGCCACCTTGTCTCCAGGGAAATCTGGGCAGTTGGGGGACAGAGGGGTAAACTAGCTATAGACCACCCGAAAACAACGTTGCAAATTGGCCTTCCGGCCGGGTGATAAACATGCAAGTGGGATACTTTGCAGAATTTCCTGGAGGGCAGAGCTACAGGCCTCAGGCAAATTGCCCCTCCCAGTTAACCCCATCAGGCCCAGAAAAGCCTCCCATCAGCTGGCTTTGAACCTCGGCGGCGCACTTAACACTAAGCAGGATGCCCACACCCAGCCCGAAGCATCCTTTAAAGGTGTCTTTTTTAAGGATTCCAAGCTCAAGCCTCTAGCCTCAATTCATAACCAAATGCACGCCAGCCCACCAAGGAGCCAAGCCCCTGGAGCCAGGAATATGCACAGGGGAGGGAAAACCTCTCCCAGGAAAAGTAACGGAGGAGGCTTTCGCAATCCACAGCGAACCCTAGGGCTTCCGCCCCATCCCGCTGCCTGGGCAGGGGGGCTTCGGGACCACCCTGGAGCGCCCAAGAATTAACACCTACACCAAGGGCCTGAAGCCCGAAAAGGCTCACACTAAGGCCCACCTGGCTAGGAACTGGGGTCATGTGATTCCTAAAACACCACTCCCAGGCTCCCGCCGTCCGTGAGTCAGTGGAATGGGACGGCTTAATCTTAGAGGTAGCGGATACCTTTGAGCAGGCAATCATGGAAGTTCCACACAGGAAAGCACAGATGGGCGTCCGGATAAGCTGTGGCCTACAATTCCAGGAGGCTGGGTGGGGGTGGGGGCTGAAGCGCGAAAATAGAGGGAAACAAACACTCCAACCCACTGGGGGCGGGGCAATGGGCCAATTTGCAGTTGAATCCGTTTATCCGTGAACATAATTCAAGAAGATTTGACAAACACAAGTTTAAAGTGCCCGGCACAGACCTCGTGTCTAACGGGCACTTCGTAATTGGCACTGGGAATAGTTGTGATTGTGAAAGACCCACTGTGTGCCAAGCTGCCACCACTGCCTCCAGAACTCGAGGAAGGGGGCGAAACTCAGAATTCACAAAGCTCTAAGAACTGCACCTCAGAGGAGGGGAGCCCGGGGCCTGGGGTCCCTTCTTTCCCACCCCGGGAACTCCGACGGCCAGGGTGTTCTTCAGGCCCTGCGCACAGAATGGGCTGCTGGGGGGAGGAAGCTGTGCCTGAGCTTTTAGGCAGCTCCGGAGGCCACGCGGGCGGCCTGTGTCCGTGCGGGAAGCCAGTCTCCGGGGCGCAGCAGCGCGGGCGACCGGCTACCTGGCAGGCGGGAGGACGCGGGGAGGCGCCCTGGCCGCGACCCAGGGGCAGGTGCAGGAGCTGCGCTGCGGGCGCGCTGGGTGCTCGGGTGCCGGGGCGTGCGGGCGGGCGCGACAGGGAGAGGCGCCGGCCCCGGGAGCCCGACGCCAGGGCGTGGTGCTGGTGGCGGCGGGGGCAGAGTCGACATCGTACCTTGATTTTCGACCTGGCGACCGGGCGCTGCTTCGCCGCCAGGTGTCCACCGGGGACCTCGCCATCGCCGGGCTCGGGGGCGCGCGGGGACGAGCTGCTCTCCGCGCCTCCGGGCTCCCCCGCGCTGTTGCTGCCGCCGCCGCTGCTGCTGCCGCCGTCGCTGCGGCAGTCCTCGGGGGGGTCGTGGAGCAGACGGCCCAGGCCCACTGCGGGGGAGGGCCGCGCCCCGACACACAGACACGCGGCGTCAGGCCCGGGCGCCCGCGGCAGTTTGACCTGCGGGCGGTGCCGCCGCCGCCCCGCCCCGGACCTGGGCACCTCGCCAAGTGGGCAACGCCGCGGGGGTGGGCGAGAGAGCCCCGGACTCGGCCTCCCGAGCGAGCTCAGGGTTCTGGGAGCCGCTCCTCAGTCCCAGTTCCAGCGCCCACGAGGAACAGAGGGCCCAGCGCGGCTGGGGACCCGCGCGCCAAATTTCCTCTCCCTGGGATGGGGGCGGGGGCCCTGACCTCGACCCACCCAGCCCCGGAGAGGTTGACCCATCCCTGTGCAACCCCACGAGGACGTGGGACTGAGGGTTGCCCCTACTGGCCCCTAGCCCCCCTCCCGGGCCACCCCGGCCCGCGCTGCAGCCAACGGTCCCGCCGCCGGGCAATTAGAGGCGCCCACTAGGGGGAAGGGGGCGCAGGGCGTCCCAGGTTCCCAGCCTCTCACTCTCGGTCCTCCCGCGCCTCAGTGACTTCCTCCTCCCCCTGAAAGAGGGACATGGGGGAGGGGGAGAGTCCAGCCCCAGGCGTTGAGCAGAGGGGACCCGGCCACCCTTGCCCGCACCCCAGGAACCCGGCGCCCAGGCCCGGCCCCGGCGCGGCGCTCACCTGGGATGTAGGTGTCTGCCCTCTCCTCGTCCGGGAGCTCATCCCAGCTGCGGACCGAGACCCCCGGGCTCCTCCTCTTCACCAGGAAGACTTTGGGCATCGTGGGGCCCCCTCCCCGGACTGCGGCCCCCTCGTCCCGGCTGCTCCCCTCTAGGGGCGGCGGCGGCTCGGTCCCCGGTTCCCCGCGGCCAGAGCCCACCTTCCCGCCCGGCCGGCCCTCTCCCTCCGCCCCCCGCCGCGGCGCGGCCCGGCCTCTCCCCCGCACGCCCGGCGACTCCCAGCCTCCCGGCTCGGCGACACCTATGCCTTAAATCGCGGGTGAGACCACGCCGAGGAAAAAGTTTCATAAGGTGGAATAGAAAAGGCACCAGGAAACTTGGGAGTGAGCATGCGCCCTGCAACATAACGGTGTCAACAAGCTCGCTACCTGTCCGACCGGTTCCGGCGGCCGGGGCTGCCTGTTCCAGCCCTTCCTTCGGCACGAATGTTTGCAAAAGAATTTAACGTCTCAGTCTTCCCCCCTCCCCTTCTTAAAAAGGGAAGAACGTTTTACTCTCAGCCCCCTGCCCCATTCCCCATCACAGGCACCGCAGGGCGAACTCTTTGAGGAAAGCACCAAGTCCGCTCCCCGGGCGTCCCCCCTAGAGCTGGAGCCCCCGCGAGTCGCCCCCTCCCCTGCCCCCCCCCCACCCCGCCCCAGTGGATTCGCTTCCGACAAGCAAGCCAGAAAATGGCTCAGTTCCTCTGGACTTTGTGGATCATTCCCGGGGTTTGTTGAAATCGCGGTGTGCGGAAGGGGGAGGCCGCGGGAGACTCCCCAGGATTCTGATCTGGTAAAGAGGGAACTTGGGAGCTTCAGCTCCCCCTCATTGACAACAGTCCCCCAAATAAACACAGTAAAATTAAATGTTAAAATTCATACATCTTTAGAACGTTATTTTGTGCCATACAATCTAAGAAAAACAAGTCCGCTTGTTCCACCCCAAGATCTTCCACCCCAAGAGTCCCCTTACCCCAAATAAACACGATGGAAAAAAAGCCAAGTGCTGGCTATGCAAACACAGTTTTGAAACAGATTTCTTATCCTTGCCCACTCCCATTATTGCCTCCCCTAACCGTTTGCTCCCCAAATTCTGAGGCTGGGAAATACTTTCCAAGAAGCCAGTGAAGATGGGCTACATCCCCTCACTGCCCCTACTGGGGAGGTGGCTGGAGAGCTTGGTATTTATTTTGGGTTTTGGGTTTTTTGCTTGTTTGTTTGTTTGTTTTAATCTACCTTTATACCTGGAGGGCCGGGGATGGGGGAGAGGGTAGAGAAGGAAGGGGAGTTGGTAAAAGAAAGATGCCAAGTTTCTAAGCGCAACTGTACCCGCGTTGGGGGATTTGGGGGGCGCGCTGCGGCTCCTACGGCCTCTGCTCGGTGTGCCCAGGGACGCATAGCACCGCCTCCACGGCCGTGGCGGGCACCCTCTTCCCGGGGTGTTCAGACGTGTGCCAGCTCCGGGGGCTGCGGGGACGCGGCCGGCCAGGGGTGCCCTGGCGCCAGCAGCTCGCCCATCCGCCCGACTCACCTGTCTGTAACCTGACCCGTTGCGCGCCCAGCCCACAGGGCGGGAGAATCAACACAGCGGTTTTCCCCATCCTCTTCCGCCCTGGAATGGCCCTTGGGGACACAGCAGCCTGGTAACGGATTTCTTGGCTCGGCTGGAATACTCTCCCCGCACTCGGAGACGGGGCGCAGCTCTGCCCAGACTGCTCAGGGTGCAGACGCGCCCCGCCTCCGGAGCTGCCCTCAAGGGGTCACCCTCTCTGGGCTCTTCCCTGTCTGGACTCCAGATTTTCTCTGAGAACGACAAACAAAGAAGGAAAAAGACTTTGAGCCGGGTGAGCCAGGGGAGGAGGAGGAAGACATTTCCATAGCGGCACAAGGAGACCGGGCTTCTTTCTCGTCCACGAGGCTGATGGCGCAGCTTCTGGGAGAGACTGCGAATGTATTTTTATCCGCCAACAAACTGGAGCCTTGCTAGAAAGAGAGAGCTTGGCTGAATGAAAGTAAAAATAGAGTAAAACTGTGAAATCACGGAAGTATGTCCCATCTCATAAAAAGCTTAAAAACTTCACTTCATTCAAAATTCCTTATTTTACAAAAAAGACCCCATTAACAGAACCTTTTTTTCTTCTTCACCTTTCACTGGATTTCAGATCACCGAGTGCCTGAGACACTTTGTCCATTATTTGAAAATATTATAGAATGATAGGATCTAAGGCTAGAAACCTCAAAATGCAACGCAACCTTCAGGGGATTGGAGGTGAAAATAACAGGTATAATTACACTTTTATTCAACCAATTGTTGGACGCATGCTTATTCTGATATTTGCTGGATATTTCTTTGGAAGAAGGGAAATCTAATGTGCTATCTTTCTTTTTTGTGTGTGTGATCAGACTTGAGATAGGTTTATCAACAGTATTAACATTTTCAAAGAAACAGTTTTGCCTTTGTTGACTTTTCTCTAGTGTAAGGTCAGATTTCTAAGTATTATGAGAGGTATTGATAGAGTATTGCCTAAAAGTAGGATAAGAAATGGTAAAAAAAAAAAAAAAGAAAAAAAAAAGAAATGAACCCAATCTTTTAAAAATCTCAAAAGTTTGGAGTTGGAAGAGACGGAAGACACGCTATGGTCCAGAGCTCACCCAGTATTGCGGGGAGGAGGTGGTCCCGGAAGAGTGTCCTTAATAGGTGTGTCGCCAGCCCTGCTTGAATACCTCCAGTGCTGGAGAGCTCATTTTTCCCAAAAGCAGCCTATTCTCTGGTTAGACAACACCCATCTTAGAAAGCTTTTCCTTCTGCTTTATGGAAATCTGTTTCCCTGCATTTCCATCTCCCCTCCCCATTCTGCCCTCAGGGGCTGCTGAGCCACCTCCCCCTGATAGTTCTTCTAAAGCATGCAAGCACCATGGGTGTTCTCAATTAAGACTTCTTTTCTCCAGTAATGTACGGTGAGGTTGAAATAGACAGGTACAAACCTGCTCAGTGGCATCCTTGGAGCAGACAGTTACGAGAAGAGGTTAGGATGTCAGGAAAATATTCCTTAAAAATTTTTTTTTTTAATTTTCTTTTTTTTTTTTTCACACACACACACTGTATTTTATTTTTACAAGAGATAAATAGACTGACACCAAGCATTGTACATGGATGACCACAACAAAGGCAACAATGATTGCAATTACCAAACATGAAACACACTCATACTATGTCATAATATTGACATTCAGTCCAGTAATCCTCCACTGTAACAGCTCCTTTACTTTGCAGTGAAAATTGATTTGTATATTCTTTGCCTCTGAGTCCTTGTGGGATTTTTTTTTTTTTTAATTCAGACAGAAAGTCACAAAAATTATACTCATCCTCATCAGTTCACTCAGTCCCATGTAATTAATTTTTTTTTCATCTTGATCTTTTGTTAGCACTTTTATGAGTTCATCAGTTTTTCAGTAGAGTTCTGAAAATGCTTGTTCATTCAGTTCAGCAGTACAGTCAGTTACCAGAAACCTGTACTTGTCAGAGTCTTTTCCATGAATTTCTTGAAGATGAAACCCTTTTATAGGAACATATTTGCAAAATCATCAGAGTACACCCAGAACTGTCTGTAAATGACAAAAGACTTAAAAATGACCACGGTTAAAGATCAGATGAAAGTTCATAATAATGCAGTTGACAAGAAAATTAGTTATTTCTGAGATATACATTTTAAAGTAATAACTAGGATTATTACTTATAACATTATACCAGAACATATAAGATTTTTAGAAATTTCATGTAATGTCTGAAACATTTGTATTAACATATTTCCATACATATTTCCGTACAAAAACAAATATAAGATTTTTAGAAATTTCATGTAATGTCTGAAATAATTATATTAACATATTTCCATACAAATAACCCAATGAAAGTTTAGTATTAGTTGTTTTGTTTGTTTTTTTTATACTGCAGGTTCTTATTAGTCATCAATTTTATACACATCAGTGTATACATGTCAATCCCAATCGCCCAATTCAGCACACCACCATCCCCACCTCACCGCAGTTTTCCCCCCTTGGTGTCCATATGTCCATTCTCTACATCTGTGTCTCAACTTCTGCCCTGCAAACTGGCTCATCTGTACCATTTTTCTAGGTTCCACATACATGCATTAATATACGATATTTGTTTTTCTCTTTCTGACTTACTTCACTCTGTATGACAGTCTCTAGATCCATCCACGTCTCAACAAATGACTCAATTTTGTTCCTTTTTATGGCTGAGTAATATTCCATTGTATATATGTACCACATCTTCTTTATCCATTCGTCTGCTGATGGGCATTTAGGTTGCTTCCATGACCTGGCTATTGTAAATAGTGCTGCAATGAACATTCGGGTGCATGTGTCTTTTTGAATTATGGTTTTCTCTGGGTATATGCCCAGTAGTGGGATTGCTGGGTCATATGGTAATTCTATTTCCTTAAAATTTTTTTAAACATTTTATTGAAGTATAACACAGTGTTAGAAAAAATGCACAGATCATAAGTCCACAGCCAGATAAATTTTCACAAACCAAATTCACCTTTGAACCAGCACCCCAGAACAAGACAAAGCTGCCGGCTCTCAACATTCCATTCAACGTTAGACCAGCTTCCTTATAGGTTCAATAAGGCAAAAAAGAAGAAATAAATGTATAAGGATTATAAAGGAAATAACAAACCAACATGATTTGTAGTCAGTATGATTGTCTATGTGGAAAACTCAAAAGAATCCTCAGATAAATTATTAAAATTAATAAGAGAGTTTAGCAAGGTTGTTGTATATAAAATCTGTGTGTGTGTGCCTGTGAGAGTGGATATGTGTTGTGTCAATTGCATTTCCATATGGCAGTAACAGAAAAATTAAAAGTCTAATAAAAAAATTGACTTACAAGAGCAACCCAAATAAAAGTGCATTGAAATAAATTTTTTTAAAATATTGTGCAAGTTCCCTGTGGATAAAATTAGAAAACTTTTTATTGGAAGATGTTAAAGAAGATACTAATCAATGGAAAGATTTACCATACTAATGGATTGGAAGACTCTGAGTCAAAAAGAGGTCAAAAATCCCCAAATTCATCTATAGATTTAATACAATTCTTAAAAATACTTGGGGGAAAAAAGATCTTTTTGTGGGACCTGACAAAATTATTCTGAAGTTTATATGAAAGAATAAGCAACACACTCCCGAAAAAAAACCAAGGTGTGTAGATTTGCTCTATCAGACATCAGTAGTAATTAAAATAGTGTGCATTGGTGCACAGATAGATATTGGTGCACAGGCTGACCACCATTACAGAACAGAGAGCCTAGAAACAGACCCACACATATGTGGAAATTTGATTTATGAGAAAAGGCATGGCAGAGCAGTGGGGAAAGATGAGTAATTCAATAGGTGGAACTGGAATGTTGGTTATCCATTTGGGGAAAAATAAGGGAAATTGACTAATGCACACACAGAACAATTTCCCGTGGATTAAACATTGAAATATGTATGTATAGATATACATATATATTGGGTTGACCAAAAAGTTCGTTCAGGGTTTTCCATGAGATCTTAATGGAAAAATCCGAACGAACTTTTTGACCAACCCAATAGATAGCTAGATAATGTAAAAGAATATATTTATGATATAGGGTAGAGAAGAATTTCTTAAGAAACAAAAAACAGACCATAAAAAAAATTTGATAAGTCTGACTGCCGAAAAATTTTAAATGTATCAAAAGGCACAATAAAGAGAATAAGCTAAACAACATACTGAGAGAACTTTTTGCAACACATTTATCTTACAAATGCTTAGAATCCAGAATATATAAAGAACTCTTATGAATGAATATGCAAAGACAAACTCAATAGAAAAATGGCAAAAGACTTGGACAGGCATCTCCCAGAAGAGAAAACATGAATGGCTCATCAACATATAAAAATATATTCAATCTCATTAGTAAACCGGAAAATACAAATTAAAATGACAATGAAATACGATTTTATGTTTACCAGGCTGGCGAAATTTTAAAGTTTGACAATACTAAGTGTTGGTGAGGATATGGACCAATGAAATTGTTCAAACGTTGCTAATGTGTATGTACATTGATTCAAACATTTTGGAAAAGAGTTTGACCTTACCTAGTCAAATTGGACATACACATATTAAATGACCCAGAAATTCCACTTCAGGTTTTGCAATCTAGAAAAAGTCTTGCACTTTTGCACCAAGAGTCACAGACAAGAATATTCATCATAGCATCATTCTCATACTCAAAAAAATACAAAACTCAACACAACCCAAATGACAATCAATAGCTGATTGGATTAATACATAGTGATAAATCTGTACAGTGAAAAGGAATGGCTCACAGCCACACACATTAACAAAAGTAAATCTCAAAAACATATTGTTGAAAGAAAAAAGCAAGTTACAGAAGAATTGTACTATAAGATTCAAATGATTTTTAAAAACATCAATGTAAACAATATCTTGTTTAGGAATACAGACACGTGTTAAAACCATTAGGCAACAAGCAATGACTTGGAAGAATCTCTAGAGACTGCTGAGTTAAAAAAGGGAATCCCAGGGACCTCGCCAGTTGTTAAGACTCTGCGCTTCCACTGTAGGGGACACGGGTTCAGCCCCCAGTTCGGGAACTAAGATTCCTGCATGCCGTGTGGCCCGGCTGGGGAAAAGAAAAGAAAAAAAAAAGCAATCCCAAAGGTTACCCGTTGTATGATTCCATTTATATAACATTCTTCTTATTGTTTATTTTTTATTTTAAAATTTTTTATTTCATTTTTAAATGTAGTAAAGAAATCCAGGAAGATAAAATTTCAATTGTTCTAACAGGCTTACCAAAAGGCCGTTGTAACCCTTGACAGTTTCTTAGAGGCAACAAAATCTTTTCTGGTTATGCTTGTTTCTTTAGTTTAGAAACTAAATATGTTCACAGTGATACCTGTGTATATGTGAGTTCAGTGCATTATCTTTTAATATCCTACATGGGAAAATAAGGATTTAGGACAATCTCCCTTCAGTCTCTGATCCCTCTGAAATTAGCTATTTTCTTTTTAAAAAAAATTAATTTTCCATCTTTATATTACTTTTATATTTTGTATTATTTTGCTAGGGCTCCATAACATTTTTTTTTTGTAAATCTTTCATTTTTTGCCCCATCCTTTTTTTGTATATAAATTTATTTATTTTATTAATTTTTATTTTTGCCTGCGCTGGGTCTTCGTTGCTGCACGCAGGCTTTCTCTGGTTGCGGTGAGCGGGGGCTACTCTTCATTGTGGTGTGCGGGCTTCTAATTGCAGTGGCTTCTCTTGTTGAGGAGCATGGGCTCTAGGCACATGGGCTTCAGTAGTTGTGGCACGTGGGCTCAGTAGTTGTGGCTTGCGGGCTCTAGAGCGCAGGCTCAGTAGTTATGGCACAAGGTCTTAGTTGCTCCACGGCATGTGGGATCTTCCAGGGCCAGGGTTTGAACCCATGTCCCCTGTATTGGCAGGCGGATTCTTAACCACTGCGCCACCAGGGAAGACCCCCATAACATTCTTGAAATGACAACATCATAAAAATGGAGAAAAGATTGGTTGTCAAGAGTTAAGGATTTGTAAAAGGGCAAGCAAGGGATCCTTGTGTGATGGGACTGCTCAGTATCTGTAGTAGCTGATACACGAACCTGCACCTGTGATACAATTGTATAGAATTAGACACACACACACCCCCACTCACACACCAGTGAGTACAGGTAAAACTGGGTAGATCTGGATAAGACCTGTGGGTTGTCTCAGTGTCAATATCCTGCTGATAATATCCTCTCTCGTTCCGTAAAATTTACCATTGGGGAAACTGGATGAAGGGCACACCACTGCATGTGAATCTGCATTATCTCAAAATTAAAAGTTTAATTTAAAAAAGTGGAAAGTTGCTAAGAGAGTTGATCTTAAAAGTTTTCATCACAAGGAAAAAAACTAAGTGTGTGTGAGGATGGATGTTAACTAAATTTATTGTGGTAATCATTTTGCAATACATACGTATATCAAATCTGCATTGTAGGGCTTCCCTGGTGGCGCAGTGGTTGAGAATCTGCCTGCTAATGCAGGAGACACGGGTTCGAGCCCTGGTCTGGGAAGATCCCACATGCCACGGAGCAGCTGGGCCCGTGAGCCACAGCTGCTGAGCCTGTGCGTCTGGAGCCTGTGCCCCGCAACGGGAGGGGCCGCGATAGTGAAAGGCCCGCGCACCGCGATGAAGAGCGGTCCCCGCACCGCGATGAAGAGTGGCCCCCACTTGCCGCAACTAGAGAAAGCCCTCGCACGAACCGAAGACCCAGCACAACCAAAAATAAATAAATAAATAAATAAATAAATAAAAAATTAAAAAACAAAAAAAAAAAAAAAAAAAAAAAAAAATCTGCATTGTACACCTAAAACTGATAGAATGGTATATGTCAGTTATATGTCAATTTAAAAAAACACTTGGCAAAGCAAGAAAATGATTGATACAAAAGTCAGGTGAATGCTGCTCACTTGGAGAGAGGAACGGGTCTGAAATTAGGGTGGGATAAACAGGGAGTGGGGTGGGCGTTCCAAAGTACTGGTAATACCGTATTTCTCAACCTGGGAAGTGAGAATAATTGTTGTTGTTATTTAACCATGTATACATATTATACACATTCTTGTCTATATAATATGTTTGACAATATTTTTAAAATAAAAAACCAAACCAGCTGATGTAGCGCGCATGAGTCCTGCTTGAGGAAAGCCAGTAACTTTGCACACCTTCCCTTTTGGGTAATTTTCCCTTAGGTGTCTCACCTCCTCACAAGGGAGCCAGAAGATTGCTTTCTCAGACTCTCTCGCTGCTGGGTGCAAGCCTGTGACCCGGGATCCATGACCGGGGTTCACGCACACACTGGGTTTAGCACAAGGAGCGGGGGCGGGGTCAGGGTCCTGGAGGCCGGTCCTGTGCTCAGCGAGGATGGGGCCCGGGCACGCGGACCACGGCGACAGAGCCCCTACTGGAGACGCCCGGAACTGCAGTCTGAGCATCGTTTCAGTCGGCCTTCGGAGACTGATTCTATGGTCTCCTGGAGATTCCACGAGCTACCTAACAACCTTTCATAACTTCCTTTTCGGATTAAACAAGCTAGAGTGGAGTCTGTTGCCACATCTTGGGTCGTCTATTCTGCAACTGGCGTTGTCTCCAGGACCTCGTTAGGTGGTCTTCCAATCAATGACAAGATTATGAAGTCTCATTCCCACGCTACTATAACTCAAAATAAAAACAACACGAACCACAAAATATGTATCCTTATTTTAAATCTTTTCTTTCTAGAATAATTTACAAGGTTCTGGTTAAACTCCTGGACGTGAAACTTCTCTCTCTCTCTCTCTTCCCTCAGCCCCTCTCATGCTCTTGCTTGTCTGGTGCCCTAAGCTGACACCTAATCTGCCTCTAGTCCTGCACTGTCCAAAACGAGAACCACCAGCTTGTCGTATGTGGCTGCTGAGCACCTGCAAGGTGGCTGGTCTGAACTGAGATGTGCTCTAAGTGTAAAATACACATGGGACTTTGAAGACACTACTGGAAAAAAAAAAGACTGCAAAATATTTCATTAATAGTTTTGTATATTAATTTATATGTTGAAATGATAATATTTTGGATATATTGCATTAAATACAATGTATTATTAAAATAGAGTTCAGGGTCCTTTGTTTTGTTTTTTACTTTTTAATGTGGCTACTAGAAAATTTAACGTGACATCTGTGGTTCGAGATGTAATTCCATCTGACTGTGCTGGTCTAGACTATTAATGACCAGCATGAGGAGCCTATGCTGTTCTGGACGACTGTCCTTCAGCATCCCCACGTGCTCCTGGTCAGCATTGTGATTTGGGGGGTGACAGGGAGGTCGCGTTGAGAGACCAGGACTTGGCTTTGGACCATGGCTCTGCCACTGACACACTCCAGGGACATGGCAAAGTCATTTAAATTCTCTGAGCCTCAGTGTGTTCATCCCTAAAATGGGACGATAACGTGTCTCTTACCTACTTCACACAGTTACTGTGAGTATAAAATGGGATCATATTTGTGAACGTGCCTGTAGGAAGCATTTTCCTATTGTTTAAATGCCAATGACGAATGTTAATCGAATGCCCTCTCTAATCCAGACACTGGGTAATACGCACTAGCCACGTTGTTTCACTAAGCAGCCATCTGTGGGAGAGAAAATCTCTTTTTATACACACTTCACAAGTGAGAAAACAAAGGTTTAGAAAGGTCAAGGGCCCCTTCTCTCGAGCCCCTCGTTAGGAAAGCACCAGATGCCGAGCACGTCCATCCTACGCTCAGCAGAAACCGGCAGTGTGTCCATCAGGGTCCCCAGCCAGCCTGGGACGTGCCATGCGGGGGAGCCCCCTCGCCTGGGGGTTACTCCGTCCGTAAACACACTCAGAATCTTCCAAGAACAAGATCTCGGGGTCTCTTCCACACTAACGAGCTCTCCCTGCTCCTGGGCACGCCTGTGTCTGGGGAAGGGCAATGTCTATCTGTGGAGGCCACCTGGTGTTTCCACCTTCCCCCCAGCATCCATTCCCCTGTCTTCCAGTAACTGAACATGCAGTTTTGGACAGGCTGACTCCACGCCTCCTGCGGGAGGTGGGCGCTTAACTCGGCTAATTAGAACCTTCAACTTGGCCACAGGGCAGAGATCCAAACTGAACCAGTGCTGGACAGGAGCTGTTGCCGAGACTCCCATTCCCTTGAGACTGAGAGAGCATGCGACACAAGCCCGGGGCAGGCAACCACCTTTGCCACCAGCAGCTGCCTGAGAATGCTGCCAACACAGAGGAAAGCAAAGCCAAGAGATGGAGAGAGCCAGACTGAGTCCTCATGACAGCCTGAAGCAAATCTACCCCTGGAAATGCTGAATAAATTCTCTCTTTCATATTCTTGCTCAAGCCAGTGGGAGTTGTGCTTTCTCACTTTCTACCAAGAGTTTCCACTAAATACCTAATAAAAATGACACTTGTTGGCTTCTCTGCTGTCCTGTGATTCATGGAAAAGACAGTGTGTCCCTTCCCCATGAACCACAAGCTGGGTCTCCAAAGGCCACCAGACCACAATGACTTCTTAGCTTACTCCTCTGAGACAGAGGGCATGCTTCTGTAAATTAAGGACGTACGTGAGAAACAACAAATCTCCATCATTTGGGCACCATATAAATATAAATAGATAAATGGCTTGGGAGTGAGTTGATTACCATTGTGAGTTACTGATCTAATCTTCTAAGATGCTTACAGGTGTGTACGAATCCAGATCCACACACTCAGGTATAGGGACAACCTCACAATTTTATTTTCTTTTACCTGACTCCAAGCTCCCATCCCAATGTGGTGGGTTTGCCATGAAGCCACCTTCTCTACCTTTTCTTCTAGATCCTGTGCCCAGTGAGGGGCATGAGGGTCCTCACTGCTTCTGGATCCTGGGATCCAACTTCCCTGCTCTCCCTCCATCCACACCTCTCCCTCCATCCACACCTCTCCCCCCAACTTGTGAGTTTAGGTTTTCTTTAAAGACTGCAAGAGACATGCCTCAAAAGCCTTTGCTTATTCAACCCAGACCTCCCCAAAGACTAGAAAGCATCAGGGAACATCTACCTGATTGGTACTGATGGAGGAAAAATTACTACTTGAACATAATAAAAGTTAATATCTCAATAATTTCCCACCACAAGGCTTCGCAGCAATGAACTCAACAAGGCAAGGCTCTGTGGCTGTTTGAGGCGTGTTTACTGGTCTTAGGTAAACACAAACATGGAAGCCCCAGGTGAGAAAGTTGTTCTCTTTTTAATTCTCTTTGACCTTTCTGATTAGGTCCAGGAGAAAGTCTCAGCTTGGTGCTAATAGGTCTTTAATTCCTTTCTAATACTGGCAAGACTCCCCTGTGAGGAGCAAGCCAACCTCAGGCTTTGATCCTCTGTCAGGCAAGCAATGGGTACGTGGTTAAACTTTAACAACATCCATCATTCTGTTGGTCTATATTGCTATCTATATTTTCAGCTTTCCCCCCCTGTTTATGGCAAGTGATGTTGGCTTTCTATTTCTTGTAGTGATGTGAAATGTCCTATTTATTTATTTATTTACCTATCTATTTTTATATTCTATTAGATTATTTTATTTATTTAATTTTTGAAATTGAAGTATAGTTGATTTACAATATTATATTCGTTTCAGGCATACAGCATACTGATTCAGTATTTTTATGAATTCTACTCCATTAAAAGTTATTGCAAGATGATGGCTAGGGGAAAGCAGGGAGGGGGGAGGTGGTGGGGTGAATTGGGAGATTGGGATTGACATATACACTAATATGTATAAAATAGATAACTAATAAGAACCTGCTGTGTAAAAAAATTAATTAAATTAAATTTAAAAAAAAAGACGATGTCTATAATTCCCTGTGCTGTACAATATACCCTTGTTACTCATCTATTATATACATATTAGTTTGTACTCCTTAGTCCCCTATCCCTCTCTTGCCCCTTCCTGCTTCCCTCTCCCCACTGGTAACCACAAGTTTCTTCTCTATATCTGTGAGTCTCTCTCTGTTTTGTTATATTCATTCATTTGTTTCATTTTTTAGATTCCACATGTGAGATCATAGTATTTGTCTTTCTCTGACTTATTTCACTAAGCATGATGCCCTCTAGGTTCATCCACGTTGTTGCAAATGGAAGAATTTCATTCTTTTTTATGGCTGAGTTAAAATTTCCTTTTTATTTATTTATTTATTTTTAAATTTAATTTAATTTATTTATTTTTGGCTGCGTTTGGTCTCCGTTGCTGTGCGTGGGCTTTCTCTAGTTGCGGTGCGCGGGCTTCTCATTGCCGTGGCTTCTCTTGTTGCAGAGCACGGGCTCTAGGCGTGCAGGCTTCAGTAGTTGTGGCTCGTGGGCTCTAGAACGCAGGCTCAGTAGTTGTGGCGCACGGGCTTAGTTGCTCCCCGGCATGTGGGATCTTCCCAGACCAGGGCTCGAACCCGTGTCCCCTGCATTGGCAGGCAGATTCTTAACAACTGCGCCACCAGGGAAGCCCTAAAATTTCCTTTTTAAATACATTTATTTAATGATGAATTATTTAAAGATAAGTATTAGGTAGGTAATACGTGTTAATCTAGATTATCTAAGAAGCAGATACCAAGAAGGAATTAAATGTGCAAAAAGTTTATTAGGGGATATGCCTGGGAGAAAACGGAAAGGAGGGAATTCCCCTGTGGTCCAGGGGTTAGGACATGGCACTTTCATTGCCTGTGGTCCTGTGTTCAATCCCTGGTGGGGCAACTAAGATGCTGCCAGCCACATAGTGGGGCCAAAAAAACAAAAACAAAACAAAACAAAACCAGAGAGGGGACTGGGAAAAGTTTGGAGAATTGTCCGACCAGGCTCCAGTCCGGACCCCAGTGAAGGAGAGTGGGAGGGAGGGAGGCTGGGTGGATGGTCTTAGACGGCCGTGAAATTCTAAGGCCGAGTCAGCAAGGCCTTCAGGGAGTCCTCAGCCAAAGTCACCTCTCAGAGGGGCCTCCCGGGGGTCGGCGGCGGCCTCAGTAGCCCTGCTGTGCTCAGTCACCGGCTGGAGGAGTCCCCTGTTTCAGAGCAGCAGCCGAGGTCCAGGGCCAATCACACTCCCGCAAGTGGGGACAGGAGAGGCATGTTCTCACGGCCACCATGTGATGGAACGGTGGTGCATACATAGAGCTAAGATACCGCAGGCTGGTGTTGGAAAGAATGATTTGGGGCCAATGTATCCTAAAGGGAGGTGGCTTTTCAAGTGGGGGAGCTGACGCGTCCATGTCCTCTCCTCAGCTGAAAAATGCCCCGGAAACCAGGAATGTGATATTATTTGGAAAACGGTCTCTGCAGAGGTGATTAGGTTAAGGATCTTCAGATGAGGAGATTATCCGGGATTATCTGCTGGGGGGAGGGTAAATGCCATGACAAGTGTCCCTGTAAGAGGAGACAGAGGGGGGCGTCACACGGACGGAGGAGGAGACCGTGTGAGCACGGATGCAGAGACTGGAGTGATGCGACCACAAGCTAAGGAACGCCAGCTGCCCCCAGACCTGCAAGAGGCAGGAGCAATCTCCTCTAGAGACTCCAGAGGGAGGACGGCCCTGCCGACACCTTGATTTCAGCCCAGGGGTACTGATTTCAGACTTCTGGCCTCTACAACTGTGAAAGAATACATTTTGGGGACTTCCCTGGTGGTCCAGTGGCTAAGACTCCACGCTTGCAGTGCAGGGGGCCCGGGTTTGATCCCTGGTCAGGGAACTAGATCCCACGTGCCTCAACTAAGTGTTTGCATGCAGCAACGAAGATCCCCCGAGCAGCAACTAAGACCCAGCACAACCAAATAAATAGATATTTTTTAAAAAAAGAAAGAAAGAATACATTTCTGTTGTTTAAGCCACCAAGTTTGTAGTAATTTGTTATAGCAGCCCCAGGAAACCAACATCCACCTTCCCTTCCTTCTTTTCTTCTCTCCTTTCTTTTCTCCCTTCCTTTTGCGCTTTTTCCTCCTCATTTCTATTCTCTTTAACCACCTTCTGAGTTTGTTTTTTGTTGTTGTTGTTTTTGGGTTTTCTTGTTATTGGTTTTTCTTTTTTTTTGGTTTTACTCTCCTTTTTGCTGAATCAGCATGAGAAATTTTACTTGCTAATTAATGCACCTTAAAAGCCTATTTTCAAGAGAATTTTGTGACTGGCTCTGAATGTTTCTTCTGTTTTGTTTTCTCGTCTTCTGATTTTCTTCACTTTTCCTAAGTAGACCTTCTATTATCAAAACTCCCCAAACCTGGAAGTCAATATCACATTCATTTCCCCATCCTGCTAGGTGATGGGGACCCAAAGGGGAACAAATCCGGGCTCCTGACCTCAAAGGGTCACATCGAGAGGAAGGAGACAGAAACGCAAATTTAAAATGAGTCCTAAGTCTTTCACGTGCTTTGATAAAAGCCTGTCCTGGGTATTGCTGGGCAGAGGATGTAGTTAATTCTATCGCGGGGTGAAGGGTAAGGACTCTCCCTTAGAGGAGGTGACCTGGAGTCCTGATTTCTAATCCACAGTGGCCACAGTCCATCATTGTTGCATATTTACGACCTACCATGTGCCAAGCAATGAGCTACTTAGGGAAACATGGCTGATACAATGTGGCCTACTAGATATCCATTCTCCATTTTTTCCTTGGTGACAGACCTCCAGTTTCATGTGGCATAGTAACGTACCAAGCTCCACTCCCTTTCCCAGCCTCCCTTTCAGCTAGTTATGGCCATGTGACATAGTTTCATCCAAGGAGTCCCAAGCAGAACTCGGCTTGGTTATGATATCTGGAGGTGTGGCAGCCATCTTGTGACCATGAGGACGGCAGCATGATGATGAAAGCCCATGTGCCAATGTTGGCAGAGCCGAAAGAAAGAGCATGGGCCTTTGAAGGAATCCTTGAGCAGCTGAAGGAATGCCTGCAACTGTTCATTTTCATATTTTTTATAATGAGAGAAAAATACCCTGTATTGTTTAAGCCACTGCTAAGAGAGAGAGAAAGAGAAAGGGTGTGGGGGAGAGAGTTTATGTATAATAAAGAGTAGGTTTGTTTCACAGCTGAATGACTTTGAGACTTTCTCCTTGGTACTTCACCAAGTCCCCTCCTTTGGAATCCTAGCAGGCTCTGCAATAGCTTTGACCAATAGGTATGGTGGAAGTGAGGTTGTGCCAGATTCCAGACTGAGAAGTTTCTACTTCCTGTCTCATTGAATGCTCACTCTGGGGGAAGCTAGCTGGCATGTGAGAAGTCCAAGTATCCTGAGAGGAAGCCCAAGCTACCTATGCAGAGAGGCCACACAGGGAAAGCGAGATGCCCGGCCAGCTCCAGCCGCTCCAGCCACTCCAATCTGGGGCCAGGCATGCGAGTGAAGGCAGCCTAAGCCCTGGGCACCATCTGACCACAGCTGCCCGACTGAGACCACTAACCCCCAGAACCGTAGGAGATCATAAAGTGTTTCAAGCTCCTCAGTTTGGGGGTGGATTGTTACACAGCAGCAAGTACCCAGGACAGGCAGACACTATTACTATCATCATTTCTGAGTTGGGGAGACGGAGAATGAGAGCGCTTCTCCAGTAAGATCAAGCCAAGATGTGGCCAACCCGATATGAGCTCTTGTTGTCTGACTCCAGTTGTCTTGGTTTGGAGAACTTGAAAAGGATGATGTGACCAACAGTGTCAGGGAAGTGAGGGCAGAAGAGTGTTCCCTGTTGTGGAGGATCTTAGGCTGAGCAGGTCTGAGAAAGGAACACAGGCAGATCAAGACTGCATGGTGCAAGGCAGGAGCAGAAAATAAAGATGTGAAGAAACAGCAGAGGGGGCTTCGCTGGTGGCGCAGTGGTTGAGAGTCTGCCTGCCGACGCAGGGGACACGGGTTCGAGCCCTGGTCTGGGAAGATCCCACATGCCGCAGAACGGCTGGGCCCGTGAGCCACAATTACTGAGCCTGCGCATCTGGAGCCTGTGCTCCGCAACAAGAGAGGCCGCGATAGTGAGAGGCCCGCGCACCGCGATGAAGAGTGGCCCCCGCTTGCCACAACTAGAGAAAGCCCTTGCACAGAAACGAAGACCCAACACAGCCATAAATAAATAAATTAATTAATAAAAAAAAAAAAAAGAAAGAAACAGCAGAGACAATTCCTTCAAGATGCTTGGCTGTGAAAGGAAGGAGAGAGACAAGTTCATATCTGGAAAGAGTATCCAGTGTAGGAGGGATTATTTTATTTAACCTTTTTATGATAGAAAATTTCAAATACACAGAAAGTAGAAAGAATAGTATAGGGACTTCCCTGGTGGTGCAGTGGTTAGGAATCTGCCTGCCAGTGAAGGGGACACGGGTTCGAGCCCTGATCCGGGAAGATCCCACATGCCGGGGAGCAACTAAGCCCGTGCGCCACAACTACTGATCTTGTGCTCTAGAGCCCGCGAGCCACAATTACTGAGTCCGCGTGCCACAACACCTGAAGCCTGAGCACCTGGAGCTCGTGCTCTGCAACAAGAGAAGCCACCGCAATGAGAAGCCCGCGCACCGCAATGAAAAGTAGCCTCCGTTCGCCAGAACTAGAGAAAGCCCACACGCGGCAATGAAGACCCAACATAGCCAAAATATAAATGAATAAAAAATTTAAAAAAAAAAGCATTGTATAATGAAGCCCCCAGTACCCCTCATCAGCTACCACTAATCCTCCAGTGGCCCCTCTTCCTTTATTTATGCCCCCACCATTGGGCTCATTTTGAAATATATCCCAGATATATAATATCACCTGTGAGTATTCTAGTTCGTATTCTTAAAATATAAGGATCATAAACAACATCACCACAATCAGTTATTATTGACATGTCTCATAAATCTCTTTTAGATTTCCTCTCCATCTCTTTCTTCTCCCCTTGCAATTAATTTGTTCAAGAAGCCAAGTCGTGTATCTGGTAGAATTTCCCACAATTTAGATGTGCTGATTCTATCCCCCGGCGCTAACGTGTTCTGCGAAGGGGTTGTTGGATCTAGAAGCCAGGTCAGACTCGGAGCTGGTTTTTTGGCACGACTGCATTTGAATTCTTCCATCAAGCAGCATAAAATATCTTGTCCCTCGTTTTTGTGGTTTTACCAGCCATTGATGAGCATTGCCTATATCTGTTATTTCATTAGGGATTTATAGATTGTTATCCTCTAATGCTATCATTCCTTCTTTATTAGGTGGAAATGTTGCATAAAGAGAAGCTTCCCCTTGTCAAAAATGTATCCTTGAGATACAGTTTACAGGTAAAGTAAGAGAAATGCTTTACTCTGGAAGGGTCATTTTAACAGTGGGGACACATTTAAGAGTCCTCTTGTCTTCAATGTTCTTCTTGTTCAGCGTCCTGCACCAGACACTCTACAGTCCTGCACTGTAACCACTCCATCCCCAGTACCCTTGATGCTTTGGTCCTCTCACCCTTTGTCCTACAAATCCCTTTGTCCTACAAAAAACTCCACCTTGAAAGTCCTGTATCATCCCCCTTCTCTGGGCCTGTCCCTGAGCTGGTGAGCGCTGCTGAAGAAAAATTACCAACCAGGGCCGGCTGGTTTCACAAACCCCAAGCCCACCTTCAACTCAATTCCACAGCCCAAATCTGTTTCTCTAAGAATGCGCCACTGAAGCATGAGATGTGCCTAGTGAGCTAAGGAGCTAAATCTCTACTTTTATTTAATTTAAATTAAGTTAAATATAAATTGTCTTATGTGGCTACTGGCTACCATACTGGACAGCACAGATTATAGAGCATTTTTCTGATTTCAGAAAGTTCTATTAGGCTGGTCTAGGAAATTGACTTTTTGTTCCCTAAGACAACAAGTTCATACATTGTCCCCTTGCCTCAAACCTCCTCCATCATCTCCTTCACTCTGCTTTCATTCTTCCCTGAGAATACAGAATATGAAAGCTTCCAGATACACTCTTCATTCTTTATGGCGGTTATGGAAGCTCCCTGGTACAAGCTTGCTCAATGTCCTGCGTCTAATCCGCCAAACCTATGCACACTTGCTACCATGGGGTAAAAGTCCAGCTCCTACCAGAGACCAAAGCCCTTATGATGCTCCAAATTCAGCCCCGTTTGCAGAATCAAGGACTTTGCCCCTTCATTTATCCCTTTTTTTCTGTATCGTCCATCTCTCTCACTCTATCAATCACTCCCATCAACAAGCAAATACCCTTCATCTTCAATCTTTAAAAATCCTTCCTTTATCCCCCCTGCCCTCCAGTTTTCTGATGCCCATTCATATCAAAAGTGTCTATTTTGCCAGTGGGTCTCAAGCTGTCGTGCTCAGGCTAGCAGCACCAGCATGACCCAAGAATTTGTTAGAAATGCAAATCACCAGGCGATACCCAAGACCTCTGGGCCCAGGAATCTGGGCTTTACAAGCCCTCCAGGTGATTCTGATAATCATTTGGGTTTGAGAACCACAATATGTACCTACACTTTTTCACTATCTCTTCATTCTTCCTCCCATGAACCCCCTCCAGCTTGGCTTTTGTTCTCACCTCTTCCTCAGAGCTTGGTGCTGACTCCTTTCACCGCCCTACCTGCATTCTTTCCCAAGGAGATCTCACCCATTCCTTATTGTTAAATTTCTTGACCTTCAAAGTCATAGATGCAACCCACACCTTCCTTAGAGTTCCAGATTCCCCCGGATCAGCTGTTTATTTGTATCTCCATCTGAGTGTCTCCTGACCATCCCAGTAAATCTGAAAAAGTCTTGACGGTTTCCTTGAAATCTCTCCTCCCCCCCGTCCCTGCCCCAGCCTTCCCTACGTCAATAAATGGCGTTCATTCAGCAGCCCCAGAGGAAGAATCCTTGATCCCTCCTTTCTCTCACCACCCCTCCGCATCCTTAATTCCTCTTTGCTGTCTGAGACATATTGACAGGTTCCAGGGACTAGGGCGTGGACAGCTGTGGGGAGGGTAGTATTCTGCTACTGCACCGTCCTCAGGGAGGTGAAGCCTGACTCTCCATCCTCAAGTGTGGGTTGCACAGCGACTTTTTTTTTTCAAAGAGGACAGTACAGAAAGGAAAACAAGAGTAACTTTAGTGGAGAAACCTGATAAACACTATCTCATCCCGGTGATCAAGATCGACATCAACTGTGATAAGTCATGTGGATAATACGGACTCTTGATAAGATGAGATGAAAATGGCACTTTACCTCCCCCAAAACTTGTAACCCCAGCCTCACCATGAGAAAAATCTCAGATAAATTCCAATTAAGAAACATTCTACAAAATACTTGCTTGTACTCCTCAAAACCGACAATGTCACCAAAAAACAAGGAAAATCTGAGAAACTGTCACAGTCAAGAGGAGCTTAAGGAGACCTAATGACTAAATGCAATGTGGCATCCTAGGTAGGATCCTGGGACAGAAATAGGACATTATGTGGCCATCATTAAAAAGTCTACAAATAATAAATGCTGGAGAGGGTGTGGAGGAAAGGGAACCCTCCTACACTGTTGGTGGGAATGTAAATTGATGCAGCCACTATGGAGAACAGTATGGAGGTTCCTTAAAAAAATAAAAAGAGACTTACCATATGATCCAGTAATCCCACTACTGGGCATATACCCAGAGAAAACTCTAATTTGAAAAGACACATGCACCCCAATGTTTATAGCAGCACTATTTCCAATAGTGAAGGCATGGAAGCAACATAAATATCCATCGACAGAGGAATGGATAAGAAGACATGGTACATACATACAATGGAATATTACTCAGCCATAAAAAAGAAGGAAATAATGCCATTTGCAGCAATGTGAATGGACCTAGAGATTCTCATACTAAGTGAAGTAAGTCAGACAGAGAGAGACAAATACTATATGATATCACTTATATGTGGAATCTAAAATATGATACAAATGAACTTATTTACAAAACAGAAACAGACTCACAAACAGAAAACAAACTTACAGTTACCTAAGGGGAAAGGGAGTGAAGGAAGGATAAATTAGGAGTTTGGGATTAACAGATACAAACTACTATATATAAAATAGATAAACAACAAGGTCCTACTGTATAGCACAGGGAACTATATTCAATATCCTGTAATAACCATAATGGAAAAGGAAAAAAAGAAGACACTACATAAAAACCAAGGAAATCTGAATAAAGTATTAACTTTAATTAACAATAATGTATCAATATTGGTTAATTAATTGTAACAAATATATCACACATATATGACACTAATAACAAGGAAAACTGGGCTTGGGGTATACGGAAGGTCTTTGTACTATCTCTGTAATTTTCCTGTAAATCCAAAACTGCTCTGAAGAATAAAGATTATGTTTTAAAATAAGAAAATGTAAGCCCCTCCCCTTGAAAGACAAGTACTCTATTTCTAACTCAATTACAAACTCCTTACAAAAAGACACATTTATAATAAAATTTTTAAAAAGTTTAAATACTTTAAAACTACTTTGAAAACTTTTTTAAAAGTTTAAATACTTTGAAAAATTACTTAGGAGCAAATAATTTACCAGTGAAATCCTTCAGGTGTCTAAGTTATAAAGATCAGCTAATTCCCATGTTATACAAATTACTCTATGAAAAAAGAAAGAAAAACAAAGAAGGAAAAACATTATTTTCTGAAGCCCCCGCACCAAAAAAATCAGAGGATCCAGACACCAAAAAGTAAACAGATCATAGTAAAATATTTTTAAAAACCAAGTAAACAGGGCTTCCCTGGTGACACAGTAGTTAAGAATCCACCTGCCAACACAGAGGACACAGGTTCAACCCGTGGTCCGGGAAGATCCCACATGCCGCGGAGCAACTGAGCCTGTGCACCACAACTACTTAGCCTGTGCTCTAGAGCCTGCGAGCCACAACTACTGAGCCCGCATGCCACAAATACTGAAGCCCACGCACCTAGAACCCGTGATCCTCAACAAGAGAAGCCACCACAATGAGAAGCCCGCGCACCGCAACGAAGAGTAGCCCCTGCTCACCGCAACTAAAGAAAGCCCGAGCGCAGCAAAGAAGACCCAACACAGCCAAAAATAACTTAATTAAATTTAAAAAAAACCTGGCAAACAACCCCACTGAGTCAAGCAAAAGAAGTATAAGTTCTCTTTTTAAAGTTTCAAAAGGATAGATAGATAGATAGATAAATAGATAGATGTGTATATGTGTGTACAGATAGGTGGGTAGATATCCCTCTTGGTTCTGGTTCTGATTTTCCGAGAACCTTGGCCAATACAAGGATGAAGCCTGGATTTGCTGGAGCCATCTTGCCAGGCCATCTGAAAAGAGAGCCCACAGAGAGGCTTCCAGAGGCTGAATGAAGAGCCAGGCCCTGTGGTGACATCTGAGCTTCTGAACCAAACTATGCTTCAAGGCAGAATTACTCCTCATGTTTTCACTTAAATAAGCTAGGAATCCCCTATTTAGTTTAAACCCAATTTGACTTGAGACCAAGATTCCTCGGGGATATCAGATGGGGGGAGAAAAGGGGTCTCCCCAGGTCACCTTCCTGAGAGAGAGGGGATGTTTGCCTCCCGTGGCTCTAGGCTGTTAGCAGGTGTGTGTAGAGAGACATGGGGGTCGGGGGGATGGTTCTCTGCCTCCACAGGAGGGAAAACCTGCCTGATCCCTGTGAGGCCAGGCACCCCCAGCCCAGGAGGGATGGCCAGGATGTCCCGCTGGGGCTCCTCCCTGCAGGTTCTCTGAACCCAGAAGAGAACAAGCTGCCAGCAGCTCCGCTGAGCACCGCAATCTAAACCCAGGCAGCATTAAAAGGCAGTAGATTTCCACTTTTCTTCCAGGAATATCTGAGCCCAAAACAGACAGAGCAGGATTTACATGAAAGCGGAGTCTGTCCCCTGAAGTCACCTTCACGAGGACAGGAAGCCTTCCTGTACTCTGTAAACACCCGCCCATGGATGAGCCCAGGCCAACGCTGGACACAAGACTCCCCCCGCCACCACCAGCAGGTGTTGTCCCAAGTCAATATGCAAAGGCTCTGGGAGAGGTGGTACTCTTAGCTGTTATCAGACTTTAATAATAGTAATAGAATTTCAAGAGAGCAGATTTTATAGGCGTGGGTGGGGGTGAGGCAGGGAACCTGGAGTGGAGGCTCAGCCACGGAGGATAAGGGACTCAGAACTGGGAGCCCTGAGGGTGCCTGGTATAGACTTTAAGACTGACCACAGGGCTTCCCTGGTGGCGCAGTGGTTGGGAGTCTGCCTGCCAATGCAGGGGACGTGGGTTCGAGCCCTGGTCTGGGAAGATCCCACATGCCGCGGAGCAACCAGGCCCATGAGCCACAACTACTGAGCCTGCGCGTCTGGAGCCCGTGCTCCGCAACAAGAGAGGCCGCGACAGTGAGAGGCCCGCGCACCGCGATGAAGAGTGGCCCCCGCTCGCCACAACTAGAGAAAGCCCTTGCACAGAAACGAAGACCCAACACAGTCAAAAATATAAATTAATTAATTAATTAATTAAAAAAAAAAAAAAAAAAACGACTGACCACAGGGGAGATGGAGACTCGGGGGACATTCTCTTTCTCAAAAATAAGATCACTTTGTCCTGCATTTAGCTGATTCTCTAAGGCCCATTTCCATGTGGCCTGTGGCTGCTTCCACCCTGTCCTGGCAGAGCCAAGTCACTGCCACGGAGAACGTGTGGCCTGTAGAGCCTAAGATATTTACTATCTGGCCCTTTCCAGAAAAAGTTTCCTGGCCCCTCTAAACCAGTAGTTCACGAACTGGAGTGGGCATTAGAACCCCTGGCAGGCTTACCAACGCATACATTGCTGAGCCCCATCCCCGAGCCTCTGATTCATTCCATCTGGGTGGGACCTAAGAATTTGCATTTCTAACAAGCTCCCAGTGACGTGATGGCTGCCGTTCCGGGGGCCATGCTTTGAGAATCAGTGCTCTAACCTCTCATATCCACACTCAACATTTCTCTCAATGCCTTCCCACGGTTATGGCTTCAAAGGACCCAGCGTACACGGTAATTCTGACTGACTTCGGCATATTCAGCAGTTCCACAGCTGCAGCCCC
The DNA here is from genome assembly GCF_949987535.1 of Balaenoptera acutorostrata. NCBI lineage: Eukaryota > Metazoa > Chordata > Mammalia > Artiodactyla > Balaenopteridae > Balaenoptera > Balaenoptera acutorostrata. The sequence goes on from NC_080078.1 coordinate 40,934,939, forward strand.
TGAGCCCTAAGACCCTGCTGCCTGTGGGGATGTGAGGACAGCTGCCCTGTGAAATGTCTGGGAAGGGGCAAAGGATTAGCTGCTGTAACAAAGTGATCCCCAAATACAGCAACTTAAGTGAAAAAGAGGCTCATTTCTCCCAAGTCAACATTCCAGCTCATGCAGGATGACAGGGTGATTCTGAGTCCCGTGGACATCAGAGACCTTCTTGCTTTCCATTCTGTGGCTCTGCCATCCCCTGGGTTTTCTCTTTTTTGTCTGTATGGTCAAAGGTGGATCCTTGCCATCTCCACATTGAGGCACCTGAGAAAGCCACAGCCTGTGGCTCGTTGTAAGCTGTAGGTAACTAGAAAGCTGCTCACATCCTTCACATCTGCCGACTTCCGACTGGCCCAGGATGAGAGACTGGGAAATGAGAGGCCGGTTAGGCTGCCCTGTATCCAGGACGACGGAGAAGAAATCAGAGAGGACAGTTAGTAGCCGTCCCAGAGCACAGCAGTATTTTCTGGATACTTAAGAAAACAAAGATTCTCTCACGCTATGTGTCCAGGCCAGGTAGCTAGAGGCTTGCCCCAGATCAAAAGAGAAGTGCTACATTTTTCAAATCTTGCTTTTTAAAAATTTGATTGAAATACAACATACATATAGAAAAGTGTACAAATCAAAAATGTATAGCTCAGTGAATTTTTTACAAATTGAATACATCCATGTATCCAGCTCATAGACAAGTAACAAAACATAACCAGGGCACCAGAAGCCCCCTTACACTCAGTCCTGTCAAGAGTAACCTCTATCAGCCTAAATCGTAGATTAATTTTGCCTATTTTTGAACTTTATGTGCCAAGTGTTGGTGGAAATGTGGGGAAACCAGAACCCTCGTATACCGTATACCATACTGTATGGTTTCTTCCATGTCTAATTCTTTCACTCAACATTTTGTTTGTGAGATTTATCTATGTTTTTTTCATGCAGTAAACATGCAATACATTTCTATTGTGTGTGGGCGTTCTTTTTTTTTTTGCATTGTTGTGTAATAATCTCTTGCTCAATGCTTTGTTTATCCATCCAAGCATTGATGGACACTATTTGTTTCCAGTATTTGGCTACTACCAATAGTGCCTCTATGCACATATCTATACACGTCTCTTGGTGAACATATAATGCATTTCTCTTGGGTGTTTACCCTGGAGTGGCATTGCTGGGCCACAGGGATGGGGCAGGTACAAGCTCAGTCTTAGTATTTATTGCCAAACCGTTCTCCAAAGTGGTTGTACCAGTTCACACACCCATTAGATGTGGTTGCTCTACGTCTCACCCACACTTAGAACTTCAAGCACTGATTCTGATCCAGTTGGACTTTGCTGAGAAGCAGGTAGACCAATTTTCATTCTCAAAAGTCATAGGATGCCTGGAGAGACACATGTGCAATGTATGATGAGTTTGACACCTCATCCAGTGCTCTCGTTCACTGGACTGGGGAGCTCAAGTGGAAAGCCCAACATATTTTATAGCCCAGATATAAAATCTGGAGACTTCATATAAAAATCTGGCTATTTTGCTTCGGGGAAAAATGGAAGATCCAGCAACGCAGGGCCCGTATTCCTTCAAGACGGATTGGCTGGAGTTGAGTGCAGGTGGTTCCCAGACCACTGTTCCCACCGTTCCCTACCTGCCGTCACTGACCCGCGTCATTCATTGACCTGAGCTCCCCGACTGACCGGGGTAGGTAACTGAGTTTCAACACGTGCAGGGGGCTCCCCAGCTTCCCTCCTAGCCCTGATCAAGGCATCCAACACGACCAACTAAGGCACGCCTTACCCTTCATAGGATACGAGGAAAGTGTCAGAAAATTTTTCTCTGCCCGAAAACATCTCCACTATTACAACTTTTACTTTGTACTAAGAATTGCTCTCTTTTCACAGGCATATCTTAAATCGAATAAAACCTACTGAGATTGATGAAACAATAAATTGTCCTTTTGCTGGCGAATACTTCCCGTTTCAGGTATCTTTTGCTGCACAACAAACCATCCCCACACTTAGGGGCTTAAGACACCATTTGGCTTGAACACGATTTTGTGGGTCAGGAACTTGACGGCAGCACAGTGGGAACCGCTTGTCTGTGTTCTGTGCTATGTGGGGCTTCATCTGGAAGGGCTCAAAAAGCTGAGGTCTGGTTAGAACGACTCAACCGGGGTCGTAAAGTCTAGGCTTCAGTCCTTGTTCTTGGCTGGGTTCCCTCCATTCTGCTCTGCGTGGCCTCTCTATGAGATTATCTTGGGCTTCCTGACAGCATGGTAGTCTCAGGATAGCTGGACTTCTAACAGGTGGCTAGCTTCCCCCAGGCAGCAAAAGCAGAAGCTGCCTGACCTTCTTAGAACTTAGGCCTGGAATTGCATCATATCTGCCCCATTTTATTGGTACAAGCAAGTCACAAGATCACCCCATGTGAAAAGGGGATTTGAGGGTCTCAGTGGGAAAACTGCAAAGAATGGGTGGCCATCTTTAACCCACCCCGCCCCTTCTCCCTTCCTGCCTCTCTTTCTCTGTCCCCCCTCATCCTTCTCTGTGACTCTGCTTTTGGCACATGTGTATGGGATGTTCCTTCCAGGCACTTCGCTAGTTATAGAAACACAGAGATAAACACAGTCTTTGCCCTCAAGAAGCTTACAATCTATTGGACAAGATAAACCAGCAAACGGACAATTACAGTAGAGTGAAAAATGAAATGAAACATGTGCATGCAGGGTCTTTAGAAGAGAGGCCAATATATTGTTCATTTTGTAACCGCCCCACCTAGTTTAGAGCATGGATCAGGCCCTCTAAAAACACTAACTGAATTAGTGAATGTCATTAACACCTGAGCATGGATGAATTTCTTTAATCACTTCCTACAAAGAGAAAGAGCTAGATGGATGTTGTGAACAGTTTAATGAAATTAACTGGCTAGTTATTAATTTACCTACTGATAAAGATTTCAGGATTTAAAAAAAATCAATTGTTTGGCATAAGATAGTGATTCTTGTGTGCAAAGTCTTTGAAGCACCCCAAGAACCTGAAAATTCTCAGGGGGTACTGTTTGAAAATGGAGTGAACGTTCAGAGATCACGGGGACTCATGGAGGGAAAGCAAGTAGAAGGAGGGACCCCCACGGGCAGGGGGTCCCGGAGAGCAAGTGAGATGGTCAAGGGTAACTTCATTTTTCTTAGTTCTGCATGGAAACGTGCAGCTTAACTGGCACTTGTCACATTGATGCTTGAGAACATAAACAAACAGACAAACACTTGTTTGTTTAAGCTACTGCTTATCAGGTTTTTCTATCAGTTGTAATCAAATGTCTAGTTTTTCTAAGAAGACAGTAAAACAGAAAGCAGACCCTTTGGGGGGCAGAGCACGGAGAAATAACCACTGCAAAGCTGTCTTGGGTCAGGGTCCCTAGAAGCAGAAGCACAGCTGAAAATGGGGGCGGTTCTTGTCCATGTGCTTTATTGGGGGTGCTCAGAGGACAACCTTGTAAGGGAGTGAGGGGAGCAAGAGGAGAAGCAAACATGAATGAGGTTTCAGGTGAAGTCAGTCTCAGCCTGATCCTGTGCGGAGCGCTGAAGTATAAACTGCAACATCGGGAATCCTCGAGGCAAGGGAACCGGCCTTTTGCACCCCTGGCTGCGACCAACCCAGAGTGTATGTGTGTTTGGGGTGGAGGGGCGGTGTGTGGCGGGGGGATGAAAACTGCGTGGCAGCTCTCACGGCCCAAGGGCAAGCCCTGGATAAAGTTGCAGGTATGAACCTTTAGCAACAGCACCTGCAGACGCGGTGGGACAGTAACAGGGATCCCAGGAGACCCGGGCAGGGCACCAAGAGCATCTGCTACAGAAGATGACTGAATCTTTCTATGATTTAGGACAACCTGTAAAACCTAATTTACATTCCCACCTACAAGAATGGCTAAAGCAGACAATCAAACTAAGCAGAATGTTCCCACAAGCTGGTGAAGGCAGGGAGCAACTGGAATCGCTCGCGTTGCTGGCGCGACCACTTCGGAAAAATATTTAGCTGTACCTACTAAAGTTCAACACAGGAAGAAAATCTGATCAAGCCATTCCACTCCTGCAAATATACCCAGTAGAAGTGAGTGTTGATGTCCATCAAAAGGCATGTAACATGTCAGCAAAGAAAAAGGGATGTGCTGTTGATGGATATCAAACTAATTACCTGAGTGAAAGAAGCCAGTCTCCAGTGGTTCCGTACTATGTAATTCCATCTATACGACATTCTCAAATGGACACAACTATAGTGGTGGAGACTAAATCAGTGGCTGTCAGGGTTGAGAGGTGAGGGGTAGCACAGAGTTCTTTGGGGTGATGGGACTGTATTGTGGTTGTATAAATCTACACACATGTTAAGATTCATAAAATGGTACAAACACACAAAAAAGTCATCAAATAAATAAACAGAATTTTTAAAAAAGATACGTATGAGAATGTTCATAACATTCCTTATTTACGACAGCCTAAACTGGGAGCTTCCCAAGTGTCCACTCAGGAGAATGGGTGTGTAAATTGCAGTATGTTCGTACTGTGGAAAACTACTCAGCACTGAAAAAGAACTAAGTACTGGTACATGCAATGGCAAGGATGAAGCTCACAGAGCATTAAGTGAAAGAGGCAGGACCCAAAAGAGAATACATTGTAAAATTCCATTTCTATAGTGTTCAAAAAACAGGCAAGATTAATCTAAGAGGATACAAGTCATATCCTCTTGGGGCGACATAAAGAAGGCCTCTGGGGTGTTAGAAATGTGCTCTGTTCTGATCTGGGTGGTGGCTTTGCAAATGCATTCATTTGTAAAAGTTCATTAAGCTGCTAACTTAAGATCTGCACTTTTACTTGTGTGATACCCCCATGTTTTAAAATGCTTAAGATTTTAAAATTATTTTAATCTGATTTGTATAATGGTGCACAAGGAGCTAAGGTTCACCGTCAACTGTTGGTTCCTTGGAAGCAGGCTTCTTATCTTGGCTCGACAAACACAGACAGGGCACTGTGCTAGGCTCCAGGGACACGAGAGCAAAGATGAGGTCCCTGCCCTAGATCAATATTTGCTGTTGATAACAAAGGGGGTGATGATATTTGGAATCCACCAAATTCAGGATTGCGCTTTGTCCTGCTTGGTGAAAATGCAGCTGCATGAGAAGAACAAGTGACTGTTTTCCCCAAGGGGAAAAAGGGTTTTAAAAGGACCTATAACCCCCTCGTGGCATTGGGAGGGGATTAGACCTTCCTTACTGCAGACCGCTCCTAAAGGGAAACCTTGCCGTGGACTGTGAAGAGCACAGATCAAAATTCATACCGGAGCCACCGTGAAGCAGGAGCTCTGCATGACATTTAGCTTCTAACAGACCTCCTGGGGACGTCTCATTCTTTCTTTTGTCCCCACGTTGGTTTGATTTATGCTCTCTTTGCCTTATGCCTTCGAGGTCCTCACAAAAAGTTCCCAAATAAGAATGTAAGCCCGTTCCTTGTAAGAAAAATACTAAACCTTGACTCATTTTTTTGAGGAGGCTATTTATATATGTTAGGTTTGAATGATGTTCTGATATGATTTTTTAAAATAAATTTATTTTATTTAAGTGTATGGTATTTTTATTTAACTTATTTATTTTTATTTAAAAAATGTATTTATTTAATTTATTTTATTTTTGGCTGTGTTGGGTCTTTATTGCTGCACACCAGCTTTCTCTAGTTGCGGAGAGTGGGGGCTACTCTTCGTTGCGATGCGCGGGCTTCTCTTTGTCGTGGAGCATGGGCTCTAGGCGCATAGGCTTCAGTAGTTGTGGCACGTGAGCTCAGTAGTTGTGGCTTGCGGGCTCTAGAGCACAGGCTCAGTAGTTGTAGCACACAGGCTTAGTTGCTCCACAGCATGTGGGATCTTCCCGGACCAGGGGTCGAACCCGTGTCCCCTGCATTGGCAGGCGGATTCTTAACCACTGCGCCACCAGGGAAGCCCTGATATGACTTTTATACTTATCTTTTTCCAAGTTCCCAAATACTATCAGCCTATCCTTAAAATGCAAAACAACAACAAAACAAAACAACAACAACAAAAACCCATTCCAAACAGAAAGAAACTGAGACAACTGCACATGTTTTTAACGATTTTAAAAGTACAGTGATTATGAAATTGGTTACTATTGGAAATGGATAGGCGTTGCATACGTTTTCCTAATATTGTTTATTCCACAAAGATCTGTTCATCATCTTTTTCACTTTAGCTCACTTTTACTGACCATGCGGGAAGCACTGTAATAGATAAAACGCTGTCAGAGACAAATAATACACAGCTTTCATCTCCAGTAGTTTAAAATACAACAGGAGGGACTTCCCTGGTGGCGCAGTGGTTAAGAATCTGCCTGCCAATGCAGGGGACACGGGTTCGAGCCCTGGTCCGGGAAGATCTCACATGCCACAGAGCAACTAAGCCCATGCACCACAATTACTGAACCTGCACTCTAGAGCCTGTGAGCTACAACTCCTGAGCCCGTGTGCTACAGCTACTGAAGCTTGCACGCCTAGAGCCCGTGCTCTGCAACAAGAGGAGCCACCACAATGAGAAGCCCATGCACCGCAACGAAGAGTAGCCCCCACTCGCCACAACTAGAGAAAACCTGCACACAGCAACGAAGACCCAATGCAGCCAAAAATAAATAAATAAATAAATAAATAAATAAATATTTTTAAAAAGGTGGTCACAGGTGCCAATTTGGCCGATGACCTCCACCTTCTTCCTAAACAAACCATCGCCTCTCTGCCTCCTTTCTTCCTCAGCCCTGCCCACAAAACCTTCTCATTCATTGCCTCATGCCTCCACCCTCACCTGCACATTCGTGCCCACCATCTATTTCACTTTAAACCCAAGCCTCCCTATTAATACCTCCCACTAGAGTAGGTGAGTAATATTCCCTAAGACAGAAGTGACTTGGAAACCCAGCTCTCCCCCAATAGCTGAGGGGACCTGGCCCCGATTCAAACCCACACAACAGAAGCCAAATTACACACTCAGTGGTGAAAGCATTTTTTCAAATCCCGCCCTTGTGTGAGTGCAGGTGGAACAAGCACTGGGTGACCACATTCTTCAAACACAGGGAGATGACTGTACCCCCTGCCACTTAGTCTCCATTGCGTGGCTCTTCTCCAAGCCGCTGGTCTCCAACTGTCCTTCTTTTTGATGTTTCTTCTTACTTTGCAGAGACTGCAGGGGAGTGCAGAGGGTACTATGCTATTCTAAAGAGTTTGGGGCTTTATCCTATAGGAATGGGGAGCCACTGAGAGGTTTTTAAGAAGGTCAGAGTCATATTTTTTTCTTAGAAAATAAGTTCAATCTGATGGCATTGGTTAGGTCTCCCAGTGGTTTTACTTAGCAAGAAGTATCACGCAAGCAATCAATTTCAAAGGGACTTCAAGGTTTGAAAACAACTCAGCAAGGGTGCAGGAGCCTGCAGCTCCCGGGCTTCCAGAGCACCTGAGCTCCTGAGGTTTGCATGTCACCACCAGCCTCTTCAGCTCTAATCAAGGCTGACTTTAAAGGGACAGAAGCTGTGAATGGAGCACCGCTGTCCCCTCCAGGAGAGCAGTGGTCACTCTGGGCACATCTGGGTCACTCCAAAGCTGAAAAGGGCAGGAGCTGACGTGATCACTAGACAACCAGGATACTAGAATAAGGGCAGATACACAAGGTTCTGAAGTTCTGCCTACAAAGCAAATGGTGTTAAATTAGCCATGCTTCCTAATCTTTGTCCCATCCTGAGAAACATTTAAAAAAAGGATATTTGTGCATCTCACTGGAATCAACTTGAGGGAGCTTAGATAATTCTAAATGGAGCTTTGTGGATAATAATTACTTACATTTTCTTTACATGATATAAAAAATAAAAACAAAAATCTATGATATTATAAATTATAGGAAAAAGAATAAAAACAAAGTATTGGGTAGATTTAAATTGATAACAATTCTGTGATTTTTTTAAAAATGAAAAACTAGAGCATGCTTCCCTGCATCTAACTTTTTTATATTAAGTTTTATGTTTAAAATGTCTGCACACAATTCCCGATTCAGACATTTTAAATGACAATCTCTTCAATTTTTTAAGCATAGTTAATTTACAATGTTGTGTTAGTTTCAAGTATATAACAAAGTGATTCAGTTATACATATATAGCTATACAGTAGGTCCTTCTTCTTTACCTATTTTATATCATACATAGTGTATAGTACTGCGCACATGTTAATCCCAAACTCCTAATATATCTCCCCCACCCCATCCCTTTTGGTAATGATAAGTTTGTTTTCTATGTCTGTGAATTTATTTCTGTTTTGCAAGTAAGTTCATTTGTACCATTTTTAAAAATTCCACATATAAGTGATACCATATATTTGTCTTTATCTGACTTACTTCACTTAATACGATATCTTCAATCCTTGATAGTCATCATGGAGAAAAAACTTTCTTAGTGCAAGAAGTGGTGATAAAATGTGAAGGCATTTTTTTTTTCAGTTCATAATTTTATGTAAGATTTTGTATAGCAGTAGGTCATGCATATAGGTATGAGCACAGAATCCATGTACCACTTAATTAATCTTCACGGATACCCAGTAGCAGCACCCAGATCAGGAAACAGAATGACATCAGCATCCCAGAAGCCCCATTCACACCTCATTCTCCCAGTAAATACTCTCCCGCCGTGCCCCCCCCCGCCCCCCCCCCCCCCGCAAGGTAACCACCGTGCTGACTTCTGCAAGTGGGATTTATACAGATATGCTTGCACGTGTGTTCGGGTGCACACAAGTAGCAGTTCTGCAGGGCCTCCATCTGGGGCTGAAGTTTCTGGGTCACCAGGTTCGCACCTGTTCAGCTCCAGCACATTCAGCTGAAGTGGTTCCAACAGACACTCCCACCAGGAGTACAGAGCGTTCCACCTGTTCTATGTCTTTGCCAACATGTGATATCGTCAGTTAAAGCCATTATTTTTTAGCAATGATTCATACATTCACAGCAGTCAAAGTTACATTTAAAGGATTAACAGCTCTTTTCTTCCATTAACAACCAGTAACATTGACGTTTTTCTCTGACTATGTGACTGGATTTTGAATCCAAAAGAACTCAGCCACACCAAGTATTTTGAAACCCCGAAACTCTAATGCACAGTTTGGGCAAGCAGGGCGAGAGCACTCCCGCTGCCGCCAGCTGGGATGTCACCGAAATGCCCTGCGAGCTGCAAATGAACAGACTTCTCCTGAGGATGCGAAGACGAGGATTCCCCTCCCCCCAGGCCGACGGGATCCCCATCTCACGACTCCCGGGGGACCACTGAAGGCTCACTGGCCGGGGCGCGGCAGGCATCACCGCCCCGCACCTGGCTTGGTGCAGTCACGCTGCTAATTCCTCCTCTCAACCAGCAACCCCAGGAGGTAGCAGGCATATCATCATCCCCACAGTACAGAGGGGGAAACCGAGGCCCCAAGAGGTCAGGGACTGTCCCCATTGAAGCCAGAAGCCCTTTGTTGCTGTAGAGCTTCGCTCACAGATGCCACCTTCTGAGAACAACATCCCGCTGGAGGGCTGCAGGCTCCTACAAAGGGAGGAATGGGAGACCCGAAAACTGAACCCCAGAGGCCCATGTGAACGGGGCACAGAAGTCAGGTGAACATCCCAAGAGGCCAATGCTATGACCTCAGGACCTACAGATCACCTGTGTGTCCATTCTTAGTGGCCTCCCTTTCTTTCCACTCCTCCCTTTCTTTAAGTAGCTGAAGTATGGAATTGGAAGATTATACATATACACATTTTCCCTGTCACCCGAAGATATATGTTCTCTGTTTTAAACTTTTAAACCAGGTGAATTTAATCTTTTATGTCTTTTGAAAACAAAACAAAAAACCAATTAGGTCGCTCTGTAACTTTCAGGCTGTGGACCCTGGGCAAGTTACCTACTGCTCTGTGCCTCAGTTGCCTCATCTGTAAAATGGGAATAATAATAGCACATACTGTGAAGATGAAATAAGTTGATACATATAAACGGCTTTATGTTTTTTCACCTTCTTTTAACAGCTTTATTGAAATAGTAATGAACATATCTTGAAGTTTACCCTTTTAAAAAGTGTACAATTCAGTGGTTTAGTAGATTTACAGAGTTGTGAACCCATCACTATGATCTAATTCTAGAACATTTCATCTCCCCAAAAAGAACTCATTAGCAGTCACTCCCCACCTTCTAACACCCCCTGCCCTTGGCAACCAGTAATCTACTTTCTGTTTCTATGGATTTGCCTATTCTGGACATTTTATATAAATGGGATCATACAATACCTGGTCTTTTGTGACTAGCTTCTTTTACTTAGCATAATGTGTTTAAGATATCAATATTCATCTGTGTTGTATTGGGTGTCAATGCTACATTTCTCTCTTTTTTGAGTGTGTATATGTGCGTGTATGTACATAATTTATTTTTCTTCTTGGTCCTTAAAATTTTTTCTAAAATTTCTTTTTTCCCCAACTTTATTGAGATATACTTACAAATAAAAATTGTACATGCTTAAGGTGTACACTGTGATGATTTGATATACATTGTGAAATGATTACTACAATCAAGGTAATTAGCACATCCATCACTTCACATAGTTTAACTTTTCTGTGTGTGGTGAGAATACTTAAGATCTACTCTCCTAGCAAATTTCCAGTATACAAGTATTAACTATAGTCACCACTGTGTACATTAGATCCCCAGAATTTATTTATTTTATAATTGAAATGGTCAACAGGCACATGAAAATGTACTCAACATCAGTAATCATCAGGGAAATGCAAATCAAAACCACAATGAGATATCACAGACACCTGTTAGAATGGCTATTATCAAAAAGATAAGAGAATTCCCTGGCGGTCCAGTGGTTAAGACTCCACACTTTCAATGCTGGGGCCCGGGGTTCAATCCCTGGTTGGGGAACTATGATCCCTGCAAGCTGAGTGGCTCAGCCAAGAAAAACAAAAACAAAAAACCAAAAAGATAAAAGATAACAAACGTTAGTGAGGATGTGGAGAAAGGGAACCCTTGTGCACTGATTGGTAGGAAAGTAAGTTGGTACAGTCAGTGTGGAAAATAGTATGGAGGTTCCTCAAAAAATTAAATAGAACTACTGTATGATCCAGCAATCCCACAGTTGGGTATATATCCAAAGAAAATGAAATCAGGATCTCGAAGAGTATCTGCATCCCCACATTCATTGAAGCATTATTCAAAATAGCCAAGATATGAAAACAACCTAAGTTGTCCACTGACAGATGAATGGATAAAGAAGGTGTGGGATATGTATACAACGAGATATTATTCAACCATAAAGAAGGAAATCCGGGAGGACATTTTATTATGCTAAGTGAAATAAGCTGGACACAGAAAGACACTATGCTCTCACTTATATGTGGAATCTAAAAATGTCAAAGTCACAGAAGCAGAGAGTGGAATGGTGGTTGCTAGGGGCTGGGGGGTGGGGGAAGTGGGGCAATGCTGGTCCAAGGATAAACAGCTTTAAAATGTGCATGGTGCCTGAACGTGCTGAGGGTTTGCACATCACGATGTGACTTTTTTTTACCCTCCCTGTGGGTGCGTGGGTCTCAATTTTAAATCTTCCACCCTATAGTAGAAGCTCTGCCTGTACTTACTTCTGTGATTACTTCAGGACCACCTCTCACCCAGAGTCTGCAGTGGTTAAGCAGGACTTTTCCATTGAGTAGGCATTAGTCATGATTTACCACAGAGAGGAAGGGAGTGAAGAACTCAAGACAAGCCGGCACCTGGCTCCCAGAGTGCTGGAAGGTCCTGACAGAGATCTGGGCCTTGAACCTTCTCCTGTGTCAGGTGATGCTGACTCTGGAGCAGTAGATCCACACCCGCACTTAACTTTGGGGAACAGATAATTGCTGTCTTAGTCAGGTTGGGCTGCTATAACAGAAATACCATAGACTGGGCGGCTTAAACAACAGACATTTATTTCTCACAGTTTCGGAGGCTGGGAAGTCTGAGATCAGGGTGCCTGCCTGGTCAGGTTCTAGTGAGGGCCTCTTCCTGGTTTGCAGGTACCATCTGTTTGTGTGTCTAGTCTCTTTTCCTTCTTATAAGGACACTAAGCCCCTTATGGGGGCCCCACCCTCATGACTTCATCTAAACCTAATTGCCTTCTAAAGGTGCCACCTCTTAATACCATCCCATTGGGGATTATGATTTCAACATAAGAATTTGAGGGAGACACAAACACGCAGAACATAAGAACTGCTACTTGACTGATAACAGTCAGCTGTCTCCCTGTCTTTTTTTTTTTTTTTAAAGGATTTTCTTATTTATTTATTTATTTATTATTTATTTTATTTTTGGCTGTGTTGGGTCTTCGGTTCGTGCGAGGGCTTTCTCCAGTTGCGGCAAGCGGGGGCCACTCTTCATCGCGGTGCGGGGACCGCTCTTCATCGCGGTGCGCGGGCCTTTCTCTATCGCGGCCCCTCCCGTCGCGGGGCACAGGCTCCAGACGCGCAGGCTCAGCAATTGTGGCTCACGGGCCCAGCTGCTCCGTGGCATGTGGGATCCTCCCAGGCCAGGGCTCGAACCCGTGTCCCCTGCATTGGCAGGCAGACTCTCAACCACTGCGCCACCAGGGAAGCCCGCTCCTGGTACTTTCAATCAGTCTGTTGGGAAAAAAAAAGAGCCAACCAGCAAGTCTGGACTTTCCTTTTTGAAAATGTATTCATTGGTAGAAACTCTTCAAGTTGTCTCAGAAAACTGTTTTTATTCAAACATACTGGACACACTTAAAAATATACTCAGACTAGATGGAAATTGTTTTGTTTGTTTTTTGTTTTTAAGATGGAAATTGTTTAACGAAAAAAAAATATTTGGTTTCAATGTTTGATGATGTGCAGTCACTCTCACAACTCTGTAATTTATGTGACAATAATCACAGAAAACGTTCTGCTTAGGTTTATAAATAGTTAAACAGATAATCCATTTCTGAATTTGACACCGTTAACACATAAAGGATTTTTTTTTTTTTTTGGGTGGCAACCGGCAGCTTGCAGGATTTTAGTTCCCCATCCAGGGACTGAATCCGGGCCCTGGCAGTGAAAATGCAAATCCTAACTACTGGGCCGCCAGAGAATTCCCCATAAGGGATTTTATTTTATTTTATTTATTTATTTATTTTAAAAATATTAATACATATTTACTGTTTTTAATTTTTATTTATTTATCTATTTACTTTTGGCTGTGTTGGGTCTTCGTTTCTGTGCGAGGGCTTTCTCTAGTTGCGGCGAGCGGGGGCCACTCTTCATCGCGGTGCGCGGGCCTCTCACTGTTGCAGCCTCTCTTGTTGCGGAGCACAAGCTCCAGACGCGCAGGCTCAGTAGTTGTGGCTCATGGGCCTAGTTGCTCCGCGGCATGTGGGATCTTCCCAGACCAGGGCTTGAACCCGTGTCCCCTGCATTGGCAGGCAGATTCTCAACCACTGCGCCACCAGGGAAGCCGTATTTTATTTTTTTAATTTTATTTTATTTATTTGGCTGTATTGGGTTTTAGTTGCGGCATGCAGGATGTTTGTTGTGGCATGAGGGATCTTTTGTTGCGGTGCACGGACTTCTCTCTAGTTGTGGTGTGTGGGCTCCAGAGTGCACAGGTGGGCTTCTCTCTAGTTGTGGCACACAGGCTCAGTAGTTGCAGCGCACAGGCTTAGTTGCTCCATGGCAAGTGGGATCTTAGTTCCCCGACGAGGGATACGAACCCATGCCCCCTGAGTTGGAAGGCGGATTCTTAACCACTGGACCACCAGGGAAGTCCCTCCATAAGGGATTTTAAAAAATAGAATAACAATACATTTCAAGAAAACAAGTTGAAACATCAGTCATGATAGAATGAAAGGCCATCTCACTCTGACATACATTCTAAAGACATGCAGCTTTATTGAAGATGCACTGAGTTAGGGGAAAAAAATATCTGGAATCTACCACAAGTAAAAAGCAGTCTAGGGCTTCCCTGGTGGCGCAGTGGTTAAGAATCCGCCTGCCAATGCAGGGCACACGGGTTCGTGCCCCAGTCCAGGAAGATCCCACATGCCGCAGAGCGGCTAGACCCGTGAGCCACAACTACTGAGCCTGCGCGTCTGGAGCCTGTGCTCTGCAAGGGGAGAGGCCGCGACAGTGAGAGGCCCGCGCACCGCGATGAGGAGTGGCTCCCGCTTGCCGCAACTGGAGAAAGCCCTCGCACAGAAACGAAGACCTAACACAGCCAAAAATAAATAAATAAATAAATTAAAAAAAAAAAAGCAGTCTAATATAGATTTTTTTGTCTTTAGAGAAACACCCAAATATGTCCTGAATTAAATTGCTTCTAACTCCAAGGTCAGCACAGGGACCCCGTTCTCCAATTCAGTGGTACTGCCTCCTGTGCTGAGAAAAATGCTGCAGACAAAATGACATTTGAAAAGGGTATTTGCATTTTTTGAATTTATTTTTATCTTATTACATTTCTTTTTAAAATTAATTAATTTATTTATTTATCCATTTATTTTTGGCCGCGTTGGGTCTTCGTTGCTGTGCACGGGCTTTCTCTAGTTGCGTGAGCGGGCTTCTCATTGTTGTGGCTTCTCCTGTTGCAGAGCACGGGCTCTAGGCGCACAGGCTTCAGTAGTTGCAGCACGTGAGCTCAGTAGTTGTGGCTCGCGGGCTCTAGAGCTCAGGCTCAGTAGTGGCGCACGCGCTTAGCTGCTCTGCGGCATGTGGGATCTTCCCGGGCCACGGCATGAACCCGTGTCCCTTGCATTGGCAGGCGGATTCTTAACCACTGCGCCACCAGGGAAGCCCTTATTACATTTCTTGAGAGCAACATTCACCTCAAGCCATTGAGTCTCGCACACCAGACGCTGGAACAGCAAGGCACTACAGAGATCAATCTCGAAGAAGCCCTGGGGTGAGGCTAACGGAGACTCAGCCCAAATCAACAGCGTCCACAGTTGCTTGCCCAGGAGGAAGTTTGTCCTTTGGGAATTCTAGTGGGAAAGAATGACTTGATGATAATACCTTGTCACTGGAAAGCCCAACCTCTGTGTGCGCCTTGCACAGTACCTTCTGTGGCGGTTCTCGACGCTCTGCTTCGCTCGATCATTTCGGGCATCTGAGGGCGGGAACTAGGTGTAGAAGGGATGCCTCAAGGATTACCTGGGCGACAAGGGGACAGCGCCTTTCGTGCCAGCAGGCGAAGACGTGCCGCTGCCCAGAGAGCTTGCTCTGTAGCCAGAAGGCTTTTTGATGTCAAGAAAAACCAGACCTGACCCGCCACCCCACAGCGTCAAGGTGAAAGCAGGTGACCGTGTCTACAGCATCTAACGAGAAAAACTCCATCTCCTGGCACCTCCCCGCCAAAGGGGCAACGAGGGCTGCGTTTGGTGAGGCTGGCATTGAGCGAGGCAGCCCCGCGCTCCGAAGGGAGGCGCGCGGTCGAGGGTCCGCAAGGTACCGGGTCCAGCATCCCGCCCCCCGGACTCTCCCGCCGCTGGGGGCGGGGGATGAACTGAGAGGGCTCAGGCCTGGAACCCCGCCCTGGGTGGTGCTGGGGCCAGCTCTGGGCCGGGGCTCTTGGGAGTGTTATTACCCGCCCGCCCGCAGGGCAAGGAGGGGATGCCTGCGGTTCCGAGGCCCTACCGGAAGCCGCGCCTTCCGCTGAGCCGGGGCGTCGCTCGGCGCTCGGCTCTCGACTGCTCGCGCCTGGCGGCAGCCAGGGCTCTGCACTCGAGGGGTCGAGCCTGGCCCGCCCCGGCAGCGGCGCGCGCTTGGCGGCGGCCCCGGGCCTGGGGCACTGGGAGCTGAGGCCGCGGCGGCCGGCGCGGGGATGTCGGGGAGCTCGAAGGTGGTGCTGGGCCTCTCGGTGGTGCTGACGGCGGCCACCGTGGCGGGCGTGCATATGAAGCAACGGCAGGACCAGCAGGTCGGTGTCACGTGCCCGCGCCTTCTGGCCCGCGCGGCGGCGGAGGCCTGGGGCCTGGGGTCCGGCTCCGCGTGGCGCCGCTTCCTCGTCGCCTTTCCTTTCTCCCCTCCGCCCTCCTCCAAGGCGGGGAGACCGCTCCCTGGGGCGTCCGGGAAGTGGGGGCGGTGGTCCCCGGTGCTCTGGGCCGGCCCTGCCCCCGCCCCGCGGGTGTCGAAGCGCTGGTGACGCTTTCCCCGCCTCTCGCCTTCGGGAATTGGGAGAGATACTCGTGTGGGGTGGGTTTTTCCTTCTTAAGGAACAGTTTGCTATGGAAACTAGATTCTGGGGACTGTAGAGATAGCGGTCTCCAATTTTTCTCTTTGCGGTGGTTTTATGTGCGGAAACATCCTTGACTTGACCGCTCAGGGGCCTGTCCGTCTTGCTGTGTCTCCCAGCCCTATTTTCTTCCTTTTCCCATTTGCGGACGTTACTGCCGGGCCCCAGTGTGCCACGCTCCGCCCCGGGCGCGTCGGGAAACAGAGATGAAGACGCGCAGCTGCTCCGGGGACGGAAGGCCGAGCGCGAGCGGGGGCAGCCCGGGGCGGGGGGGGGTGTTTTTGGGCAGGGGTGCGGTGGACCCCGGTTGGCCCGGGGTGGACGCAGGCCGCTGGGTGAGTCACTGTAAACAGGCTTGTCTGCGTGGGACCGCGCCGGGTGCTCGGGGTGCAGAGATGCAGCAGGTGAGGCCTTTGTCCCGTGTTCACACTCTGGAAGTCAGAGGAAGCCTGTGATGATACAAGAATTTAGAGGAGGGAATGAAATGATTAATGGTGACAGGGCGCGGAAGAGATTAGAGATTGGGATTAACGTAGTGGTTCTAAGGGGTTAGCTTTTGGAACAGAAGCGGGAGATTTTCTCTTCTAAGAAGGAAAAGATTGGTGACTGGAGAAAATTTGAGATAGGGTAGAGGATGCTATGTCAGATGTAGCTCTGAGGTCAGCGAGCAGGGATTTTCCGAGTATGGAGTACGGCTGGGTGAAAGCTTGGTTCTGACCACCAGCTACACGTGCGATTGTTCCTGGAAGTTTTTACCAGGTAGCAGCCTGGGCCCTGCTCCTGACCTATTGAATCAGAATCTCTTGGGGATGCAGATCCCACTTAGGTACGTTTTAAAAGCGACCCAGGGATTCAAACATGCAGCCAGGGTTGAGAACCACTGTCAGAATGGGACAAGTGTAAGGTTTAGGTATTTGGAAGTTAGAGGCTGAGATTGACCGGAATAACCTGTGTTTGTTTTACGTCTAGTCATTCATTGCGGGGTTACTTTCTAGCAGCGGGAAAGAGGAGGACAAATGTTTGACACAGCAGGTGTGTTGGAAGGTTCAAGGAAGCAAGAAATAAAACAATGACTGTTGTCCCCCATTGTTTCCTGACTGCCACATACCAGGCGCTGTACTAAGCACTTTACGTGCATCATCCTCGATCCTCACAGGAACCCAGCAAAACCAGCAGTGAGTACTACACGAGGAGCCGCGTTCTAGGTGTTAGAGTTGTGATGGTGAAGAGGTCTCGGTGTTTAGTAAGGTAGTCCAGTGGAAGTCGCAGGAGGGATATGCAAGGCAGTCGGCACAGACTTTGAAACCTGGAGGAAACTAGCGAATGCTGGATGGAGAACAAGGTCCCAAGCTGAGTGCTAACGTCCCTGAGAAAGGAGGGGAGGACCTCAGACCAGGTGTGGACGGTGTGGGCTTCGGGGCTTGGGTGGGGTGTATAGGTGCGTCCTGATGGAGGAAGCACAGGAGAGGATGAGCTGGGGAGGGAGGAGTGGAATGAGAGCCTCCGATTCTGCCTGGAGATCTTGCCAGGGGCACAGGGTTCAGGACAGTTGGTTTTCAGTTGTGTTATCAGTCCCAGGACTCTTAAATTTCCCAGCTTGCCGGTAATGGGGACTGAAGCCCTAGGCCTGGAGGAGGGCCAGCAAGTAGGTACTTGGTGAGTTGTTAAAATAGACATAATAGTAATTTAAAAAAACCCTACCCAGGCCCCAGGCCCTGCCCCCATTATTCTGCCTCACAAGGCCACTGTTAAGTTATTAAGAGTATTTTATGACCTGTAAAGTGTAAGTTATTAGTAATGACTGGATTGATGCTTTAGAAAGTCTCATCTTAGATGCCAGGTCCATATTCTGGAATTTTCTACCTGTCTTTAGTGTTTATCAAAGTAACGACCATCAATGGGCCTTTATTTTTTCCTCTGCTGGTAGCGTTCTTTTTCCCCGTCTTTCCCCATTATGTAATTGTAATTTTTACCTTTTCTCTGTACGTAATAGAAGAAGCCGAGTTCTTCACTTTCTTGCATCCTTAAAGTTTGTTCAAATTTTAGTAATTTTCTTTCTTGGATGTTTGTTATTCAGTTAGGACAATTGCTAACAGGAATGTAGTTCACAGTTACTCAAGTAACTCTCATCAAGTTGTTCTTTCTCTTTTTTGGCTGAGCTGCTGCTTGCAGGATCTTAGTTCCTTGACCAGGGATAGTATCCGTGCCCCTTGAAGTGGAAGTGTGGCGTCCTAACCACTGGACCGCCAGGGAAGTCCCTCATCACGTTTTTAAAGCATCATATATTAACTAAACTTTTAAAATTCAGCATAGTGGCAGTTTTTCTGTTTTAATTGTTATTTCCCATTTTTATATTAAATGATGCAAAATTTCTTAAAGTATGATAAGAGGTCTGTAATAATACTATCACGCTACCAAGTTAATTTGATGGTTTATTACATTTACATTTACACAGAAAGTTAAAATAGTAATTGAGTACTTGGAATCTAAAAGTTTTAAGTGTATTTTGGTAACACTGATTTTTGGATTTGAATGACACAAGGATGGGAACCACCTGTTCCGAGTTTCTCTAAAATCTGTTTCTTACGTTTTTAGAGGCTTCGTGACGGAGTGATCAGAGACATTGAGAGGCAAAATCGGAAAAAAGAAAATATTCGTCTTTTGGGAGAACAGATTCTTCTGACTGAGCAACTTGAAGCAGAAAGAGAGAAGATGGTGTTGGCAAAAGGATCTCAAAAAACGTGACTTGAAATGCGTGTGAGATATTGATGGAACAGACAGCGTTAAGTGTGTGTGAGTGAGTATTGATGGAGAACAGCTTAGTGAGATCTTCAGTCTTTTTGTGGTCACCGTCCTTTTAAACTTGATCAGAAAAAGGATGATGGATCGTATATTCTAAATAATTGCTTTAAGTGCCCCTTGTGTCTGAGTAGAGTCAGGCAGACGCTCTTCTGAGAGTTTGTGTGGTCAGCAAGGAGCCCTTTCAAGCTTAGTGTCCAGAGACTGAGATTGTTCCCGAGAGCACTGAACCTGCAAGCCGGGAGGGATGGAGAGTAACATCCATCTGAGCAGTTTGATCAGTCGGCACGACGATGAAGCAACAAGAACGTCCACCTCGGAGGGGCTGGAGGAGGGGGAGGTGGAGGGGGAGACTCTGCTGATCGTCGAGTCAGAGGACCAGGCGTCCGTGGACTTGTCTCACGACCAGAGCGGGGACTCCCTAAACAGTGATGAAGGGGACGTGTCGTGGATGGAGGAGCAGCTGTCCTACTTCTGCGACAAGTGCCAGAAGTGGATCCCAGCCAG
Organism: Balaenoptera acutorostrata; assembly: GCF_949987535.1. Lineage (NCBI taxonomy): Eukaryota > Metazoa > Chordata > Mammalia > Artiodactyla > Balaenopteridae > Balaenoptera > Balaenoptera acutorostrata. Next base: position 40,954,571 of record NC_080078.1, read on the forward strand.
TAAGAGCTTCTCCTTTCCTTTGCTTTGTCAATTCCTGCGGGGTTTGTTTTTCTAACCTGTGAAAGAAACATGAATGTGAAAGAGACCCAAATAAAAAGATAACTCTTATATTTATTATTAGTGTAGTTGATTAACTGCAAATTTGTATAAAACGTAGACACATTTGTACTAATATATATTACTGCCAACCTCTATCACGTTGTTAAATTAACATTCTCGATTGTAACCCAATAAAAATCAGAAAATTGGAAATTCTGTGTTACTTAAAGAATTAGCCACATTTTTCTATCAGGGTCACATTATTGTGGTTTTGGGGCCAAATTCTAGGCCCAGTGTAGAGCTAAACTTCAGACTCATAAACATAACTCTGGTAGTGTTTAACTTACATGGAAAACAACTGCTATAGTATGTTGATATAAAGTCGGAACTAGAAGATTAAATGTGTATTATGCCTTTTTCTAGGGCCATTTGTGTTTTCTCCTTGCTGGCCTCCTTGGTCTGCTGGCAGTAGATACACGCAATAAGGTGCTTTGCCAGGCATCAGGGCTCTTAAGCAAAACAGGATGTTTCCATTAGGCAGAGAGTAGTAAAGACATATGTACTAGAGGAATACTCTGTGTGATAGAATTTGTAACTAGGTCAGAGAAATTTATATATGTGTATGTATATATATATTGTTGTGAACTGGGTCATTTTCTGGTATGTGGAGGTGTTTTTAAGGTGGTTTCAACTCTTCGGATTCATAGTTTTTATTAATAAATTAACACCATTTTCACAGAAAGCAAACCTAAAATTTATTATAAGTTAGCTAGTTTTTGCTTTCGAGCTGTCTCTGCTTATAGATTCAGGGTTCTGCCTGAAAGCCTGGGTGGCTTTCCCCCATCCTCACAGCCTGCGCTGTAAATGCCCTGCCTCCTGGGGCCCCTGGTAATTGCTCCAGCCTCTCTCCTTTGCGCTCTTCTGTCCCCACATGGATACAGAGCTTTGCAGTTAGGGTGAGCTTTTCCTTCTCCACAAGCAGTTCATTCTTTTTTTTTTTTATAAATTTATTTTATTTATTTATTTTTGGCTGTGTTGGGTCTTCGTTGCTGCACGCTGGCTTTCTCTAGTTGCGGTGAGTAGGGGCTACTCTTCATTGCAGTGCGAGAGCTTCTCATTGCGGTGGCTTCTCTTGTGGAGCACGGGCTCTAGGCACATGGGTTTCAGTAGTTGTGGCATGCGGGCTCAGTAGTTTTGGCTCACGGGCTCTAGAGCGCAGGCTCAGTAGTTGTGGCTCACGGGCTTAGTTGCTCCACGGTGTGTGGGATCTTCCCAGACCAGGGCTGGAACCCGTGTCCCCTGCATTGGCAGGCAGATTCTTAACCACTGCACCACCAGGGAAGCCCAAGCAGTTCTTTCTTATCCCTAGGACTTTGCGCATGTAAATTTCCTCTGTGGAACATTTGTCTCTACAGCCTTTATACTCCCCGCCCCACACACAAACACCTCTTTTCACCTGCCAATTCTAGCCATCCTTCAGGCCCCCGTCCACCCCGCTTTTTCTAGTGCTCATGTCTTCCTCATGTGGGTGGGCACCTCCTTTATGTGCTCTCACGTTGCCCCACGGCACCCATCACATCCCACTCCAGGGTTTCCACGTCTCACAGAGCGTCAGCATCACCTGGGGAACTTCAGAAAATGCCCTGCTTCCAAAGGTTGATTTATTTTGTGGGGGATGGACCCGGGCATATTTAAAACACAAAACTTCCTGGGTGGTTCTGATGCACAGTCAGGACGGAGAGCCTCTGTGCTGCTGTGATTACCTACTCTCTCCTCTGTAGCCCTCACCACATCTGTAAGCCTCCGAGAGCCAGCACCGCGTCTGTCTCAGGTGTTGTGTTCCTGGTTCCTAGCCCAGTGGCACAGTGGGAGCTCAGATGTTTTCTTGGAAGAATGTGTGAGGAGACCTCCTGTAGGAGTCGGGAATGTTAACATTTGGAACAGCCAGTGAGAACAATCCTACCTGCCTTTCCAGTATCTTTCTTCTGAAAGTCCGGGAACCACAGATCTATCTTAGTGGGCATGCACTTGATGTTAGAGAAATAAAAACCTTCTCTACTCCCTTCCCCATCCCGCCCTCACGGGCTGGCTGAAAGAAAAGGAAAAACACAGCCTGGGAAACTTGGGAAATGGCTGGTAGATTGATTAAAACTTTGGGTTACCTCTGTTCTAGATACACCTGTGACGTACCCTTTTTGTTTTCCTCCTAGGTCAGCTGAGGGAACAGCTCAGTTACCTTAAGGGCGATAATTTTTTTAGGTTTACTTGTTCCGATTGCTCTGAAGATGGCAAGGAGCAGTGTGAGCGGCTGAAGCTGACGTGGCAGCAGGTGAGTTAAAGCTCTTTCTCTAGAATTCATGGGGTTGGTTCCCCCACCCCCGCGAAATTTATTGGAATAAGTAACTAGGGAATGAGGAAACTACATATGAGCTTCTGAGTTGTTTTGAGGGTCACTTTATTTCACAATGAAAATCATAATGTGTGGAGAAAGGAGTTCTTAGTGAAAATACTCACTGCCAACTTAGTGAATTGGGTTTGAGATTCTGAAAATCTCACCCACGGTTTCATTTATACATATACATACATTTATACATAATACCAAACTGATTTTTTTTTTAATTTTTTTTATTTATTATTTATTTATTATTTTTATTTTTGGCTGTGTTGGGTCTTCGCCTCTGTGTGAGGGCCTTCTCCAGCTGCGGCGAGCAGGGGCCACTGTCCATCGCGGTGCGCGGGCCTCTCACCATCGCGGCCTCTCCCGTTGCGGAGCAGAGGCTCCAGACGCTCAGGCTCAGCAGTTGTGGCTCACGGGCCCAGTTGCTCCGCGGCATGTGGGATCCTCCCAGACCAGGGCTCGAACCCGTGTCCCCTGCATTGGCAGGCAGACTCTCAACCACTGCGCCACCAGGGAAGCCCCTACCAAACTGATTTTAATCAAAGAGGTTCACATTTTTTTTGGCAGCTATTTTTAGAAAAAACCATTCTAAAAAATATAAAGATGCTGAATCAATATGCTGTACACCTGAAACTAGCAACTATACTTGTTGTATATTGTAGAGCAACTGTACTTCAATTAAAAAAAAAAAGTAAAGATGATCACCCTAATCTCAGCCAACTATAGCCCAAACAGTGTCTTTTAACTGATCTCCAGGTTGTATTAATTTTTTGGGTTTTGTTTTTATATTAATATGTTTATAACAAGGCACCAATGGTATATGCAGTCTTTAAGTTCTAAAAATGTATTAGACATCACTCACTCAGTTTTTATGTTTATTCATTCGACAAATATTGAGTGCATATGACGAACCAGGCACTGTTCTAGGCCTGGAGAGTGTAATCTAGTCGAGACCAGCTGATCCTTCTAGCTGTTTCTTCTTCGTGGTGAATGAGACAGCCAAGACCCTAGCCCCAGGCAGCTGACATTCTAGACATTTATTTTAGATGATAGGCAGACAAATAATACCCCTAGCACTTTTTGCTGTGAAGGAAATAAACAGGGTAATGAGAAAGATTTTAGGTTGTACCCTTGAAGGCACTTAGGGTGTTCCTTGTAAACTGTAGCTGTGTTCACAGCCAGAGGCTATCGTGTTAATTATCAGTGCTTTATTAGGACATCTGTTGAAATCTGTCAGTGGTGATCTTAGGGAGCCTTTTTGGACTTGCCTGAAAATATGTAAGTAGAAAATGAACGGAAGTTTGTATTGAGGATACAGTCTCATGAGTATTCTAACTGGGATTTTTTTTTTTTTTTTAATTTATTTATTTATTTATGGCTGTGTTGGGTCTTCGTTTCTGTGCGAGGGCCTTCCCCAGTTGCGGCAAGCGGGGGCCACTCTTCATCGTGGTGCGCGGGCCTCTCACTATCGCGGCCTCTCTTGTTGTGGAGCACAGGCTCCAGACGCGCATGCTCAGTAGTTGTGGCTCACGGGCCTAGCTGCTTCGCGGTATGTGGGATCTTCCCAGACCAGGGCTCGAACCCGTGTCCCCTGCATTGGCAGGCAGATTCTCAACCACTGCGCCACCAGGGAAGCCCCTGGGATTTTTTTTTTAAAGTGTGCATGGGATACTGTGTCTAGGCAAGGTCAGATTAATATTAGTAGATTATTCTGATGTGTGCATACGTAGGCAGATTTGCATTTGGCCTGCAGGTAGCTTCTCATAAAATTGTAAAATGGAAGAAGAGCAAATGTATGTAATTTGTTACTTTCAAGACTGTGAGTTTTCTGTGGAGATTCTTTTTAAAAGAAAAAGTGGCTTTTGATTATATTGCTCAATATGTTGGTAATATTGGCTCAATTTGCTCATTTAATCAGACTAACATCTCTTGAAAATTATTTTTTCACTTCCAAAAGACATATGGATAATAAATACCCTGGGATAATGAAGTGAAAACTGGGACCAGACACATCTGGTTCTTGGAAAAGTACTGACCAGTGTTTCTAGTTGCATCTCTTTCTTTTTTTTTCTCTCTCTCTCTCCCTCCCTCCCTCCCTCCCTCCCTCTCCCTCCCTCTCCCCCTCTCCCCCTCTCCCTCTCCCTCCCTTCCTCCCTCCCTCTCACTTTCTCTCTATGTCTCTCTCATGCAAGAGCTAAAAGGATCCGTTGGTCTGGAATAGACTGTATTGATGTCGTATTCCAATTGGAATGTGGGTTTTCTGTTGTTTTAAATCTTAAACTTTTTTGATTTACCAAAATAAGAAGTAGAAATGCTTGTTTATATTACAAAATGCCAACAGTAATGAGGTGACTAAAAGGCCCCTTCCACACACTTTCTGTGTCCTCTCCTCCTCCTTGGTGATGTGTGAACAACAGTCTGAAAAGTAGGGAAGCTATCAAGTAGGGTGGTTTTTACGTTCTTGTCCTAGACACGCTCATTATCTTTCCAGATGCTCTTCAGCAGATACTTGGGAGGTGTCCGCTGGGCTGTGCCAGCCTGAGCAAGGCCTTGGAGCTGTGCTGGTTCCCAAGGCCAGCCTGTTACTGGGAGCTTGGGCTGGTGGTGTGAGAGCAGAAACGCAACTGGGATTCGTTCTTTAAGATTACAGATTCCAGAAGAGGGGGAGAACCATGTCCTTCGTGATTGGATTTTTAGTTTGCTCAGTAAATACGGTGGTAATAGTAAAAGTTATTTGCAAGTAAATATGTGAATTTTAACTTTCTAAAGTCATGAAATATTTCAAAAAAAAAAAATAGTACCGGAAATGAAACAACACACTTGTGTCTGTACCACGGAGATTAACAGTGAATACACGTTTCCAAGTTACTCTAGGAGTCTGAGTGGGCAGAAGAGCTCATTCCATCCTTTTCTTAAGGTATTTCTTGAACAATAGCTTTCTTAAATTGTAGTAAAATATACATAACAGGGCTTCCCTGGTGGCGCAGTGGTTAAGAATCCACCTGCCAATGCAGGGGACACAGGTTTGAGCCCTGGTCCGGGAAGATCCCACATGCTGTGGAGCACCTAAGCCCATCACAACTGCTGAGCCTGCGAGCCACTACTACTGAGCCCATGTGCTACAACTACTGAAGCCCGCGTGCCTAGAGCCAGTGCTCCACAACAAGAGAAGCCACCGCAATGAGAAGCCCACACACCGCAATGAAGAGTAGCTCCTGGTCACCACAACTAGAGAAAGCCCACGCACAGCAACAAAGACAACGCAGCCAAAAATAAATTAATAAATAAATTTATAAAAATATATATATATATACACATAACAAAGCTTACCATTTCCACCGTCTTTAAGCATACAGTTCAGTGGCATTAAGCACATTCACATTGTTTTGCAACCATCACCACCATCATCTCCAGTAAGTGCTCATCTCCCCAAAGTGAAATCCTGTGTCTATTAAACAGCGACTCCCCGTGAATAATAACTTTAAAGGGAGAGGTTTGTTGGCTGATGCAGACCCGATGCAAAAATAAGTGGAATGATTTGAAAAGTCTGTTCATGGGGTTAATTGGCAGACTGTCTGCAAATTTTACAAGTTTAAGGATGGGGGAAGTTGAGACTCGGTAGGAGCATCAGAATCACCAGGCCCCTTGGAGGGTGTGGTTGTCGGTCTCCCTGTTGGGCCATCGGGATTTGGGGCTGTGAACATCGATGTCGGGGAGCATGAACTGCAGTCTGTTAGACCCTGTACCGCTTTGGGCTACTCCTCATGGAAAGAAGAGTTATGGAAAGATTCTCTTCTTAGGTTCTGTCCCCTTTTCAATTGCGCTGGCCCAATTAGGTTGAAAACATGGTTTTGAATAGCATGTGTAGTTTCTTGTCCATTTACGATTACAAAATTGCATTTCGATGTGAAGAGAAATGTCTAATAGGATAATCACTGAAAATGTTAAAAAGGATTATTTCTTGATGGTGGATTTAAAATGATTTTTACTTCCTTCTTTACTCTTTTCTCTTTTAGTGAAGTCTTTTACAGTGAGAATGTGTTATTCATATTTCTGCAAAGTACTTCCCCATTTGGGGCCGTGAATTCGTTATCTGTTAAATACGAGGTTGGATTAGATGTGGAGCTGGGGGTGTCCTGCTCTCTGAGGATGGGCCAGGCAGCCAGGCCTTTCAGGTCCCTGCCCCTTGTCTATTCTGATTTCATCTCAGGAACAGTTTCCACAACTGAGAAAGGCTAAACCCAGAGGGGATGGTACCTCACGTTATCTTCAGCTCTGAAATTCTGAGAGTCTATTGTTTCTGCCCTCTAAAGAGCTTAGAAAAGTATATGTGCAGGGGTGATGCTTGGAATATTTAGTAAAGGTCAGCACTGTCCGTCAGAAATGCCGGCTGGAGCAGGCCCTGGGGCCTCCTGATGCCAGTGGTTAACACGGTGTTTAGCGCTGCCTTTGAGTGGTGGAGGGGGACTGGGATGGGGGCTGCTTAGGGCAGTAGTTCCTCATCACCAGTTCAGCCACACAGCAGCCTTGCACATGTAACATGGGAGGAACAAGTGCACGTGATTAAGGGGAACGGTGATACTCATCTATGGAAAGCGAAAAAGGAAGTAGAATTCTGTCCTGAGAATATTCCAAGATATTATCCTTCCTTTTCCCCCCTCTATTCATACTCAGAGTATAAAACAACAAACGTTCCCCCCTGAAGTTTACCATCCCTGTTTGTGCTTTTCTCCCAGCCTGTTCTGCTTCTGTTTCAGGTGGTCATGCTGGCGATGTACAACTTGTCCCTGGAAGGCAGTGGGCGTCAGGGCTATTTCCGGTGGAAAGAAGACATCTGCGCTTTCATTGAGAAACATTGGACTTTTTTGCTTGGGAATAGGTAATGTGATTTTAAAAAATCTTATACTTGAATGAAGATGTAAAGAATAAAGTATATGAGACTTGAGACAGCCTAATGCAGGCCTTTAGAGAATTCGAGTAATTACTTGTGGCAGTTACTGAGAATTTTTTAATCCAGAAAAACGTTGTTACTTTTAAGTTAAAAATCGAAGTGGAAGTTGATGTAATTACAAGGGTAGGTTTCCATACTTCTTATCCTACTTTTGGAGGAAACTGTTGGTTTCTACTGAGCAAGAAGACAGTTGAACAGATTCTTAGAATGTTAAAAAATAGAGAGTTTGATTAAATGAGGCAGTTTAATAGTTGGATAGGTGACTAATTTGAGGGTAGAGGAATATTATGTCCTTTTAAAATCAGTGCCTTTAGGAGGTCAGAAGAAGAGAAATGGTGGCAGTTATTGACTGCACTCATTTAAGTTGCTCTTGGTTAATTACTAGTATTTGTGTTTATTAACTCTGGGAGGTAGAAATCGTTGTATACTGTTTGGTATTCACAGTGCTTGGCCGAGTCTGGGCACATTAACACGCATATGGTTTATTCCTTTGATACTCTTTTCATCATGATGCTTTGAATTTGCTGCTGAGTGCTTCTCCTCCGTGACCCCTCCTTGGTTCATCAGACGTAGGGGTGCCAGGGCACAGACATCCACGCCAGATGTTTTAACTAAGGGTCTATGTGCATCTAGCAAGATTTTTATTGCTATTAGAGGTTAGCAAGTTTGCAGTTGCATTGGCGGATTGTTTGAGATCTTTCTCTTTTTTTAAAAAAATATTTATTTATTTGGCTGTGCTGGATCTTAGTTGCGGCATGCGGGCTCTTAGTTGTGGTATGTGGGATCTAGTTCCCTGACCAGGGATTGAACCTGGGCCCCCTGCATTGGGAGCGCAGAGTTTTAACCACTGGACCACCAGGGAAGTCCCTTGTTTGAAATTCTGATTGTTAGTTGCCTTCTGAAGTCCTGTGTGAGATTCATAAATCTTGCATAATTGGGTCGTTGTGGACACGATAAAGGTCAGAGCAGGGAGTTTGTGCTTGTCCTCACTCGGAACTCCCTGCAGCCCGTTTTCTCGGGTGCTGAGAAGTCACAGCTCTGCCAAAGTTGCTGAGGAATCACGGAGGGGTGACCTTGTGCAGGCTGCTGTGAGGGAAAAATAGAATTGAAAAATAGAACTAAGAAAAGAATTGACAGCGTAAGTGGTTCTTTTTCTTAAAGAAAGGAAATCTGTTGTCTTAGTTTAATGATTTAGCTCTATTTATGGAACTTAATACACCCCATTTATAAGGGACAAGGAAGGGAAAAAAACTGATAAAATTAGATCTTGGAAGGTTTTCATGATCTTTCAGTGCTGTTCTGCCTGGTGGATTGTCTTCTGGAAGAAGTTGGATTTAAATTGCCTGTTTTAAGGAAGTTGGCATATTTTAGCAGCAGGTGCTCAGTTTCATTTCTAGAGCGTGTTCTGAGAGGCATCAGCTGAGGCTCTTTTTCTTTTCAATACTTCTACTGAAAGACATTAATTACTCTCCAGCTTCTTGTAATTTAACCATTAAACTAGTGGGTTTTGGCCATGTTAGTGTATCACTTGAATTATCGTTTACTTATTTAAATCAAGTCACTGAAAAAAAAAGAAACTTCACACCACCATGGTAAGTGGAAAACCCATATCACTTGCCATAAATAGAATGAAACTGTAAAAATAAGTGCACTAAAAATAAAGCAATGCTATTGACTTGTAGCTAGATCCCATGACCTGTAAAGGCAATCTGAAACCCTCTTTCCTTTTTTTTTAATCCTATGATTCCATCTATATATTTTTTTCGTCCAGGTTTATTGATATGTAATTGACCTTCAGCACTATATGAGTTTAAGGTGCACAGCAGAATGATCTGACTTAACATACACCATGAAATGATGACCACAAAGTTTAATGGACATCCTTCATCTCATAGAGATACAAAATTAAAGAAACAGAAAAAACATTTTTTTTCCTGTGATTAGACCTCTTAGGATTTACTCTCAACAACTTTCCTGTATAACATTCAGCAGTGTTAATTATATTTATCATGTTGTACAGTACATCCCTAGTACTTATTTATTTTATAATTGGAAGTTTATCCCCCCACCTCTGGAAAATCTGACCTCTTTTTCTGTGAGTTTGTTTGTTTTTGAAGTATAATTGACCTACAACACTACATTAGTTCCTGTTACACAACATAGTGATTCAGTATTTCCATTCGTTTCAAACTGATCACCACGGTGTGTCTAGTTACCATATGTCACCATACAAAGATACTACATAACTATTGACTGTTTTTCCCCACACTATACATTTCATACCTGTGACTTATTTATTTTGTAACTGGAAGTTTGTACCTCTTAATTTCCCTCACCTATTTCTCCCCTCTCCCCACCCTCCTCCCCTCTGGCAACCACCTGTTTGTTCTCTGTATCTGTGACTGTTGCTGTTTTGTTATGTTTCTTCATTTGTTTTGTTTTTTAGCTTCCACATATAAGTGAAATCATACAGTGTTTGTCTTTCTCTGACTTACTTCACATAATACCCTTAGCATAATACCCTCTAGGTCCATACATGTTGTCACAGATGGAAAGATTTCATTCTTTTTTATAGCTGAATAATATCCCATTGTGTAGGGGTGTGTGTGTGTGTCACATCTTTTTTTTTTTCACATCTTTATTGGAGTATAGTTGCTTTACGATGTTACGTTAGTTTCAGCTCTATAACAAAGTTAATCAGCTATATGTATACATACATCCCCATATCCCCTCCCTCTTTCGTCTCCCTCCCACCCCTCTAGGTGGTCACAAAGCACTGAGCTGATCTCCCTGTGCTATGCAGCTGCTTCCTGCTAGCTAGCTATTTTACATTTGGGAGTGTATATATGTCATTGCTACTCTCTCACTTCATCCCAGCTTCCCATTCCCACTCGCTGTGTCCTCAAGTCCATTCTCTATGTCTGCGTCTTTATTCCTGTCCTGCCTCTAGCTTCATCAGAACCATTTTTTTTTTTTTTGGATTCCATATGTATGTGTTAGCATATGGTATTTGTTTTTCGCTTTCTGACTTACTTCACTCTGTATGACAGACTCTAGGTCCATCCACCTCACTACAAATAACTCAGTTTCATTTCTTTTTATGGCTGAGTAATATTCCACTGTATATATGTGCCACATCTTCTTTATCCATTTATCTGTCGATGGACATTTAGGTTGCTTCCATGTCTTGGCTACTGTAAATAGTGCTGCAATGAACATTGTGGTACATGACTCTTTTTGAATTACGGTTTTTCTCAGGGTGTATGCCCAGTAGTGGGATTCCTGGGTCGTATGGTAGTTCTATTTTTAGTGTTTTAAGGAACCTCCATACTGTTTTCCATAGTGGCTGTATCAATTTACATTCCCACCAACAGTGCAAGAGGATTCCCTTTCCTCCACACCCTCTCCAGCATTTATTGTTTGTAGATTTTTTGATGATGGCCATTCTGACTGGTGTGAGGTGATACCTCATTGTAGTTTTGACTTTCATTTCTCTAATGGTTAGTGATGTTGAGCATCCTTTCATGTGTTTGTTGGCAATCTGTATATCTTCTTTGGAGAAATGTCTGTGTAGATCTTCTGCCTATTTTTGGATTGGGTTGTTTGTTTTTTTGATATTGACCTGCATGAGCTGCTTGTATATTTTGGAGGTTAATCCTTTGTCAGTTGCTTCATTTGCAAATATTTTCTCCCATTCTGAGGGTTGTCTTTTCATCTTGTTTATGGTTTCCTTTGCTGTGCAAAAGCTTTTAAGTTTCATTAGGTCCCATTTGTTTGTTTTTATTTCCATTTCTCTAGGAGGTGGGTCAAAAAGGATCTTGTTGTGATGTATGTGAGTGTTCTTCCTATGTTTTCCTCTAAGAGTTTTTTAAAAAAAATTAATTAGTTTATTTTTGGCTGTGTTTGGTTTTTGTTACTGTGCGTGGGCTTTCTCGAGTTGCAGTGAGAGGGGGCTATGCTTCATTGCGGTGCACGGGCTTCTCATTGTGGTGGCTTCTCTTGTTGTGGAGCATGGGCTCTAGGGTGTGCGGGCTTCAGTAGTTGTGGCACGTGGGCTCAGTAGTCGTGGCTCGCGGGCTCTAGAGTGCAGGCTCAGTAGTCGTGGTGTATGGGCTTAGTTGCTCTGCGGCATGTGGGATCTCCCCTGACCAGGGCTCAAACCCGTGTCTCCTGCATTGGCAGGCAGATTCTTAACAACGGTACCACCAGGGAAGTCCCCTTCTAAGAGTTTTATACTGTCTGGCCATACGTTTAGGCCTTTAATCCATTTTGAGTTTATTTTTGTGTGTGGTGTTAGGAAGTGTTCTAATTTCATTCTTTTACATGTAGCTGTCCAGTTTTCCCAGCACCACTTACTGAAGAAGCTATCTTTTCGCCATTGTATATTCTTGCCTCCTTTATCAAAGATAAGGTGACCATAGGTGTGTGGGTGTATCTTTGGGCTTTCTATCCTGTTCCATTGATCTATATTTCTGTTTTGGTGCCACTACCATACTGTCTTGATTACTGTAGCTTTGTAGTATAGTCTGAAGTCAGGGAGCCTGATTCCTCCAGCTCCGTTTTTCTTTCTCAAGATTGCTTTGGCCATTTGGGGTCTTTTGTGTTTCCATACAAATTGTAAAATTTTTTTGTTCTAGTTCTGTGAAAAATACCATTGGTAGTTTGATAGGGATTGCACTGAATCTGTAGATTGCTTTGGGCAGTATAGTCATTTTCACAACGTTGATTCTTCCAGTCCAAGAACATGGTATATCTTTCCATCTGTTTGTATTGTCTTTGATTTTTTTTATCAGTGTATTATAGTTTTCTGCATACAGGCCTTTCTCCTTAGGCAGGTTTATTCCTAGGTATTTTATTCTTTTTGTTGCAATGGTAAGTGGGAATGTTTCCTTAATTTCTCTCCCAGATTTTTCATTGTTAGTGTATAGGAATGTGAGAGATTTCTGTGCATTAATTTTGTATCCTGCTACTTTACCAAATTTAGTGATTAGCTCTAGTAGTTTTCTGGTAGCATCTTTAGGATTCTCTAGTATAGTATCATGTCATCTGCAAACAGTGACAGTTTTACTTCTTTTCCAGTTTGTATTCCTTTTATTTCTTTTTCTTCTCTGATTGCCGTGGCTAAAACTTCCAAAACTATGTTAAGTAATAGTGGTAAGAATGGGCGTCCTTGTCTTGTTCCTGATCTCAGAGGAAATGGTTTCAGTGTTTCACCATTGAGAACAATGTTGGCTGTGGGTCTGTCATATATGGCCTTTATTATGTTGAGATAGGTTCCCTGTGTGCCTCACTGTCTGGAGAGTTTTTATCATAAATGGGTGTTGAATTTTGTCAAAAGCTTTTTCTGCATCTATTGAGATGATCATATGGTTTTTCTCCTTCAATTTGTTAATATGGTGTATCACATTGATTGATTTGCATACATTGAAGAATCCTTGCATTCCTGGGGTAAACCCCACTTGACCATGCTGTATGATCCTTTTAATGTGCTGTTGGATTCTGTTTGCTAGTATTTTGTTGAGGATTTTTGCATCTATGTTCATCAGTGATATTGGCCTGTAGTTTTCTTTTTTTGTGACATCTTTGTATGGTTTTGGTATCAGGGTAATGGTGGCCTCGTAGAATGAGTTTGGGAGTGTTACTCCCTCTGCTATATTTTGGAAGAGTTTGAGAAGGACTGGTGTTAGCTCTTCTCTAAATGTTTGATAGAATTCGCCTGTGAAGCCATCTGGTCCTGGAGTTTTGTTTGTTGGAAGATTTTTAATCACAGTTTCAATTTCATTACTTGTGATTGGTGTGTTCATATTTTCTATTTCTTCCTGGTTCAGTCTTGGAAGGTTCTACTTTTCTAAGAATTTGTCCATTTCTTCCAGGTTGTCCGTTTTATTGGCATATAGTTGCTTGTGGTAGTCTCTCATGATCCTTTGTATTTCTGCAGTGTCAGTTGTTACTTCTCCTTTTTCATTCGAATTCTGTTGATTTGAGTCTTCTCCCTTGTTTTCTTGATGAGTCTGGCTAATGGTTTATCAATATTTTGTTTATTTTCTCACAGAACCAGCTTTTAGTTTTATTGATCTTTGCTATTGTTTCCTTCATTTCTTTTTCATTTATTTCTGATCTCATCTTTATGATTTCTTTCCTTCTGCTAACTTTGGGGGTTTTTTGTTCTTTCTCTAATTGCTTTAGGTGTAAGGTTAGGTTGTTTATTTGAGATTTTTCTTGTTTCTTGAGATAGGATTGTATTGCTATAAACTTCCCTCTTAGAACTGCTTTTGCAGTTCTTTTTGCATCCCATAGGTTTTGGGTCATCATGTTTTCACTGTCATTTGTTTCTAGGTATTTTTAAACTTCCTCTTTGATTTCTTCAGTGATTCTTGGTTATTTAGTAGTGTATTGTTTAGTCTCCATGTGTTTGTATTTTTTTACAGTTTTTTTTCCTATAATTGATATCTAGTCTCATAATGTTGTGGTTGGAAAAGATACTTGATACAATTTCAGTTTTCTTAAATTTACCGAGGCTTGATTCGTGACCCAGGATATGATCTATCCTGGGGAACGTTTCACATGCACTTGAGAAGAAAGTGTATTCTGTTGTCTTTAGGTGGAATGTCCTATAAATATCAATTAAAACCATCTGGTCTGATGTGTCATTTAAAGCTTGTGTTTCCTTATTTATTTTCATTTTGGATGATCTGTCCATTGGTGAAAGTGGGGTGTTAAAGGCCCCTACTATTATTGTGTTACGGTCGATTTCCCTTTTTATGGCTGTTAGCATTTGCCTTATGTATTGAGGTGCTCCTATGTTGGGTGCATAAATATTTACAATTGTTATATCTTCTTCTTGGATGGATCCCTTGATCATTATGTAGTGTCCTTCTTTGTCTCTTGTCTTTATTTTAAAGTCTATTTTCTCTGATGTGAGTATTGCTACTCCAGCTTTCTTTTGATTTCCATTTGCATGGAATATCTTTTTCTATTCCCTCATTTTCAGTCTGTATGTGTCCCTAGGTCTGAGGTGGGTCTCTTGTAGACAGCATATATACGGGTCTTGTTTTTGTATCCATTCAGCCAGTCTGTCTTTTGGTTGGAGCATTTAATCGATTTACATTTAAGGTAATTATTGATTGTATGTTCCTATTACCATTTTCTTAATTGTTTTGGGTTTGTTTTTGTAGGTCTTTTCCTTCTCTTGTGTTTCCTGCCAAGAGAAGTTCCTTTAGCATTTGTTGTAAAGCTGGTTTGGTGGTGGTGAATTCTCTTTTAACTTTTGCTTGTTTGTAAAGGTTTTAATTTCTCTGTCGAATCTGAATGAGATCCTTCCTGGGTAGAGTAATCTTGGTTGTAGGTTTTTCCCTTTCATCACTTTAAATATGTCCTGCCACTCCCTTCTGACTTGCAGAGTTTCTGCTGAAAGATCAGCTGTTAACCTTATGGGGATTCCCTTTTATGTTAATTGTTCCTTTTCCCTTGCTGCTTTTAATATTTTTTCTTTGTATTTAATTTTTGATAGTTTGATTAATATGTCTCTTGGCATGTTTCTCCTTGGATTTATCCTGTATGGGACTCTGCTCTTCTTGGACTTGAGTGACTATTTCCTTTCCCACGTTAGGGAAGTTTTTGACTATAATCTCTTTAGTTGTTTTCTCAGACTCTTTTTGTCTTCTTCTTCTGGGACCACTATAATTTGAATGTTGGTGCATTTAATGTTGTCCCAGAGGTCTCTGAGACTGTCCTCAATTCTTTTCATTCTTTTTTCTTTATTCTGCTTTGTGGCAGTTATTTCCACTATTCTCCATTCTTCTCCTTCAGTTTTTCTGCTATTGATTCCTTCTAGAGTATTTTTAATTTCATTTATTGTGTTGTTCGTCATTGTTTGTTTGCTCTTTAGTTCTTCTAGATCCTTGTTAAACGTTTCTTGAATTTTCTCCATTCGATTTCCAAGATTTTGGGTCATCTTTACCATCATTACTCTGAATTCTTTTTCAGGTAGACTGCCTATTTCCTCTTCATTTGTTTGGTCTGGTGGGTTTTTACCTTGCTCCTTCATCTGCTGCATATTTCTCTGTTTTCTCATTTTGTTTAACTTACTGTGTTTGGGGTCTCCTTTTTGCAGGCTGCAGGTTCGTAGTTCGTCTTATTTCTGGCGTCTGCCCCCAGTGGGTGAGGTTGGTTCAATGGCTGCGTATGCTTCCTGGTGGTGGGGGGGACTGGTGCCTGTGTTCTGGTGGATGAAGCTGGATCTTGTCTTTCTGGTGGGCAGGACCACGTCCGGTGGTGTGTTTTGGGGTGTCTGTGAACTTAGTATGACTTTACGCAGCCTCTCTGCTAATGGGTGGGGTTGTGTTCCTGTCTTGCTAGTTGTTTAGTATGGGGCATCCAGCACTGGAGCTGAGTCTTAGTGTTGAGACAGAGATCTCTGGGAGAGCTCTCTCCAATTAATATTACATGGGGCCAGGAGGTCTCTGGTGGTCCAGTGTCCTGGACTGGGCTCTCCCACCTCGCAGGCTCAGGCCCGACACCTGGCCAGAGCACCAAGACCCTGCCAGCTTCACAGCACAGAAGAAGAGGAAGAAAGAAAAAAATAAAAAACAGAACCCCAAAACAAATGGTAAAAGCAAAACTAAACAGACAAAATCACACAAAGAAATACACACTCATAAAAAGAAGAAAAAGAAAAAAAAAAAGACAGCCCCAAGACAAATGGTAAAAGCAAAACTAAACAGACAAGGGACTTCCCTGGTGGTGCAGTGGTTAAGAATCTGCCTGCCAGTGCAGGGGCGTGGGTTCGATCCCTGGTCTGGGAGGATCCCACATGCCGCAGAGCAACTAAGCCTGTGCGCCACAAGTACTGAGCCTGCGCTCTAGAGCCCGCAAGCCACAGCTGCTGAGCTCACGCCCAACAGCTGCTGAAGCCCATGCCCCTAGAGCCTGTGCTCTGCAACAAGAGAAGCCACCATGTACTGCAGTGAAGAGTAGCCCCTGCTCGCCACAACTAGAGAAAGCCCACACGCAGCAACAAAAATAAAAAAATTAAAAATAACTAAACAAACAAAATCACACAAAGAAACATACACACACACACTCACAAAGAGAGAACAAAAAAAAGGAAGATAGCAACCAAACCAATAAACAAATCCACCAATGAAAACAAGCACTAAAAACTAAACTAAGATAAACATAACACCAAAAACAAATCAAATGCAGAAAGCAAACCCCAAGTCTGCAGTAGCTCCCAAAGTCCACCGCCTCAGTTTTGGGAACATTTGTTGTCTCTTCATGTATTCCACAGATGCGGGGTTTATCAAGCCGATTGAGGGGATTTACTCCACTGCTCCTGAGGCTGCATGGAGAAATTTCCCTTTCTCTTCTTTGTTCGCACAGCTCCTGGGGCTCAGCTTTGGTTTTGGTCCCACCTCTGCATGTAGGCTGCCCTCAGGCCTCTGTTCCTTGCCCAGATAGGAGGGTGTTAAAGTAGCGGCTGATTAGGGCTCTCTTGCTCACTCAAGCCAGGGAGAGGGAGGGGTACGGTAGTCATAATTGGAACGTGGGGCGTGCCTGTGGCAGCAGAGACCAGCATGATATTACAATAGCCTGAGACACGCCATGTGCTCTCCCAGGGAAGTTGGCCCTGGATCACAGGACCCTGGCAGTGCTGTGCTGCACAGGCTCCCGGGGGGTGTGGGTAGTGACCTGCACTTGCACACAGGATTCTTGGTGGCAGTGGTGGCAGTGGTAGCGGTCCACGCCTGTCTCTGGGGCGCGAGATGATAGCTGTGGCTCGCACCCGTCTCTGGAACTCGCTTAGGTGGTGCTCTGCCGTCTGTGGGCACACAGAGCAAGAAGCCCTTCTCCTTGTGCACTCTGAAATTATGATCTCTTGCCTCTTCGGCAGGTCCAGACTTATTCCTGGTCTCCCTCCTGGCTAGCTGTGGCGCACTGGCCCCCTTCAGGTTGTCTTCACGCAGCCAACCCCAGTCCTCTCCCTGGGGTCTGACCTCCAAAGCCCGAGCCTCAACTCCCAGCTCCCACCCGCCCCGGTGGGTGAGCAGACAGGCATCTCAGGCTGGTGAGTGCTGGTTGGCACTGATCCTCTGTGTGGGAATCTCTCTGCTTTGCCCTCTGCACCCCTGTTGCTGTGCTCTCCTCTGTGGCTCTGAAGCTTCCCACCTCCTGTCCCTGCCAGTGTAGGGGTTTCCTAGTGTGTGGAAACTTTTCCTCCTTCACAGCTCCCTCCCAGAGGCGAAGGTCCTGTCCCTATTCTTTTGTCTCTTGTTTTTTCTTTTTTCTTTTGCCCTACCCAGGTATGTGGGGCTTTTCTTGGCTTTTGGGAAGTCTGAGGTCTTCTGCCGGCGTTCAGTAGTTGTTCTGTAGGAGTTGTTCCACATGTAGATGTTTTTTTGATGTATTTGTGGGGAGGAAGGTGATCTCCACGTCTTACTCCTCCACCACCTTGAAGGTCTCCCCCCACATCTTCATTATCCTTTTATCTATTGATGGGCACTTGGGTTGCTTCCATGTCTTGGCTATTGTAAATAATGCTGCAGTGAACATAGGGGTGCATATATCTGTTCAAATTAGTGTTTTGTTTTCTTCAGGTAAGTACCCAGGAGTGGAATTGCTAGATCACATGGTAGTTCTATTTTTAATTTTCTGAGGACCCTCCATACTGTTTTGCATAGTGGCTGCACCAATTTACATTCCCACCAATAGTGCACGAGGGTTCCATTTTCTCTACATCCTCACCAATATTTGTTATTTGTTGTCTTTTTAATCATAGCCATTCTCACAGGTGTGAGGTGATAGCTCATTGTGATTTTGATTTGCATGTCCCTGATGATTAGTGATGCTGAGCATCTTTTCATGTACCTGTTGGCCATCTGTATGTCTTATTTGGAAAAATGTCTTTTCAGATCTTCCACCCATGTTTTAATCGGATTGTTCATTTTTATGATGTTGAACTGTATGAGTTCTTTGTGAGGCATCTTTCTTGATCAAAAAGGGAGACTATGTGTGTTAGTGAGAATTTAAAGCAACTAACTTTCTCCTTGATCTAACCAGAGGAGTGAAAGAGAATTAAAAATTACTCTGTGATTCCTTGGCACTCAGTTTCCTGCCTCAGTGCTGTCCTTCCCTTTGGGAACTCTGCTTTAAGCATCAATGATTGGAGAAGCCCTGAAACCACTCACCCGAGGTGGTCTCCAGTGCTCAGATGTGTCCATGTATGAACACACAGACTCACTACCCCGCAATTAAACACTTCTCGTAGCTGCTAAAGATTTACAGTCTGCTCTCCATGGAACATACTTTAAAATTCTTAACAATGTTAACCATTTCTCATTTGCCATAGGATATGAGAGAATAGTATACTGTATAATGAAGTTTTAAATTTGAATACATTTTCTTTCACATCTTATATGTCCTTAATATTTTATTAAGGTTTAAATGTATAAAGGTTTATTAAGGGCTAACCTAAATAACTTTATGTACCTATTGTAGAAGCAAGTTAAAAAGTACGCAAAAGCTTAATTACTACATTTTAATTGCTATTGTATATGTGATCATTTAATCTGGTTTTATAGTCCTAGCCTTGAATTGTTCCCAAAGTTATAATTTTGATTACTGAAGAATAGTTTGAATATTTTTTCTCTTACCATATTTCATTGATTTTAAGATAAACAGTTTTTCAAACTTTGACATCTCTGACAGCTGGATACATCTTAGAAGTGATGGTGTGTCATAGCTTACTTGATAGCTAGTTTTCCTTCTTGTACACAAAACGGTGTGTCTTAAAGTCAGTGGATCTTATGTTTGATGAAATATGATAAAACACATTCATAGTATTTAAAATTAAAAATATTATACAGGCATATCTCAGAGATGTTGCAGGTTCAGTTCCAGACTGCTGTAGTAAAGCAAATATCACAATAAAGTGAGTCACATGAATTTTTGATTTCCCAGTGCATATAAAAGTTATGTTCACATTATGCTGTAGTCTGTTAAGTATGCATAGCATTATTTTTTAAAAAACAGTGTACACACCTTAATTAAAAAATACTTTATTGCTAAAAGATGCTAACCATCGTTTGAATTTGAGCAAGTTGTAGGAGTAACATCAGAAGTCACTGATCACAGATCACCGTAACAAATACAATAATAATGAAAAACTTTGAAATACTACAACATCTAAAATATGACACAGAGACATGAAGTGAGCACATGTTGTTGGAAAAATGGCACCAATAGACTTGCTTGATTCAGGGTTGCCACAAACCTTCAGTTTTTTAAAAATACAGTTATCTGTGAAGTGCAGTAACATGAGCTATGCCTGTATGATGAGGGTTCTGGGAAGATGGCAGAGTAGGAAGCACCAGAAATCTGTCTGCCCACCTAGGTAGCAGTTGCATTGGCAGAATCCAGTGTAACTGTATTGGAACTCTGGAGTCAGCTGAAGGCTTGCAACTTCCAGTGGAAGCCTTGGACCATAAATTACAATCAGTGTTGGTCAGTTTTAACCATGGCAGACAGCCGTGCACATATTCCTGGAGCAGCTTGCACATAGTATGGGATCCGGGGTGGACACAAAGGACACTGTCCTCCACATATCATATCTGTGCTGATCACTGACTGCTGCTTCTGATCACAGAGGTGCTGACAGAGGGGTGGGTGGCCTTTGTTGTTGCACCTCCTCCATTGTTGCAAGCCCCTCCCCCTCTGGCTGAGGTGACTTTAAAGGGACTCAGAGGGCTGGCACCTTCCTCCCCGCTTTCACTTTCCTCTTTGTCCCCTTTTTGGAACCAGACATTGAAGACTAAGACATTCAAAAGCAACCACATATACAGGGGAATTAGCCACCCTGCATGTCCAGGGCGGGAGGCAGAGGCTTAGACCTGAGCTGAGAGGACCTTGAGTTTCTGCTCCGGCTGATCTTTGGCACAGAGACAGCCTGCAGCTGTCAAAAACCACTAAACCCTGGGGAAGGAGGAGAGTCTGGTGTCCAGAGTTAACACATTATTAGATTCAAATGTCCACTGTCCAGCAAAACACAAGGAATACAAAGAACAAGGAAAGTATGGCCCATTCAAAGGAAAAAAATAAACTAACAGAAATTGTCCCTGAAAAAGACCTAACGGTGGACTTACTGGACAAAGACGTTAAAGCGCTGTCTTAGAGATGCCCAGAGAACTAAAGGAAGAGGTGGAGAACATCAGGGAAGCAATGTATGGACAAAATGGAAATATCAATAAAGAGATAAAGAAGTTCTGGAGCTGAAAAGTACAATAACTGAAATGGAAAATTCACCAGAGGGATTCAAAGCCAAATAGGACAATGGGAAGAAAAATGAACAGATCCCACAGGGCCTGTGGGACAGCGTTGGGCAGTGTAAGAAAGCAAGTGGGATGGGTTTGCCCTGGTCAGACCTCTGGGCAACAGGAGGGGTGCCTGGAAAGGTCAGAACGAGGTGAGACCTTGTTCTGCTCTGACCCAGAATGCTGGGGGTCATTCTCCTGTCTCAGATATGTGCTCATGCCTTTATAAAATTTTTTTGTTTTTTGTGGGGTTCTTTTGGTTTGTCTGTGTTTTTCTAGTACATCTCTGTTCCTAAGGATATTTTTTTCTCTTGCCTCCCTAGCAGTATTTGTCATCTGTTAGACTGACTTTCCTATGAAAAACTGTTCCTTAGGATTTCTGGTCATTGATTTATGTTTTCAAAGTGGAAATAGAACAGTTCCCTTAAAAAAGCATTTTTAGCAGGAACCTGAATAGTTGACATTTTACATATCATTTAAAATTTTTGTTGTATACACTGTTGTGTAGTTATTTTGAAATGCTTGCTGTATTTTGGGGGGGTTTGGTCAGAGTTGGTAATTCCCCCACAGTTCAACTCTGTGGGACATACCATATAGTTTTATTCCTACTCTTCTATGCGAAGGCAAGTAGCAGACTGAGAGATGCATCCTTCTCCTTGGGTAAAATGAACTGTTTACCGGGGCTAATGACTCTCCTGCTTTCTTTCCTGAGAGTTGTGTTTAACTCATACATAAAAGCAGCTCAAGTTAAATAAAATTAGCCTGTAGAACTCCATAATCATGGATAAGAAGTGTCGTATGAGCTTTGTTTGAATTAACTTCATTTAATCCCCACAGCAGTCTTGCACGTTCTATTATCCTAATTTTAAAGATGAAGAAACTGAGGCAGCTAGAAGTTGTTGGAGCTGGGATTTGAAGCCACGCAGAACCCCGAGCCTCTCCCTTATCCAGTGTGCTCTGTTCCTTCAAAGAGGGGAAGTTGCATAGCCTATCACAGACTTGGAGGCAGAGACTGCACTGTCTATGTAAGGATAGAGTTGAAAAGCCAATAATTTTTAAATTCTTGGACTCTCCAGGAAAAAGACCTCCACCTGGTGGAGCACAGTGGCGGGCTGCCTTAGCGTGGGGAGCCCCATGTACTTCCGCTCGGGAGCTCAGGAATTTGGAGAACCAGGATGGTGGAAGCTCGTCCACAACAGGCCCCCTACCCTGAAACCCGAGGGAGAGAAGCTGTCCATCTCCACTCTGAAAGTGAAAGGTACTGTCGTGAGCTGAGAGGTGCCAGTGTAGACAATCCGCTTTTACCAGGCACGGAGCCCTTGCCTCCCCGGAGCTGCTCTGCCCCACAGTTTTATTCTAACACGGTTTTTTATGCCGTAAATAAATATTATACAAAAAATGTTTTATAACTGCCTAATCAAGTTACCAGTTTAATAAATTTCCTTTAGTATCTGAAAGGTTCTCTATTTTCAATCTGTTTATTTATGGTTTTAATCTTTTTAGTATGGAAAATTTAAAATATACAAATGTGAAGTAATATAGTGAATCCCCTGGTACCTTTTTTTTTTTTTTTTTATAAATTTATTTATTTATTTATGGCTGTGTTGGGTCTTCGTTTCTGTGCGAGGACTTTCTCTAGTTGCGGCGAGCGGGGGCCACTCTTCATCGCGGTGCGTGGGCCTCTCACTATCATGGCCTCTCTTGTTGCGGAGCACAGGCTCCAGACGCGCAGGCTCAGTAGTTGTGGCTCACGGGCCCAGTTGCTTCGCGGCATGTGGGATCTTCCCAGACCAGGGCTTGAACCCGTGTCCCCTGCATTGGCAGGCGGATTCTCAACCACTGCACCACCAGGGAAGCCCAATCCCCTGGTACCTTTGTCTTCACTTCAGCAGTTAACACTGGCAATCTTGGGTTTTGTTTGTTTGTTTGTTTGTTTGTTTTAAATATTTATTTATTTGTTTGGCTGTGTTGGGTCTTAGTTGCAGGTCTTAGTTCCCCCTTGGCATGTGGGATCTTAGTTCCCCGACTAGGGATCGAACCCTCGTCCCCTGCATTGGAAGGCGGATTCTTAACCACTGGACCACCTGGGACGTCCCAATCTCATTTTATCTTGGCCCCTGGGTCCTTTCTCCCAACTCTCCACACATCCCCACCCTCGGATTATTTAGTAGCAACTTCCAGGCATCAGCACTTCCTTCCTAAATATTTCATGATTTATCTCTTATCCATAAGGACTCTTTTTTGTAGCCTAACCATAATGCCATTTTCACACTTATAAAAAATTAACAGTAGCTCTGTACTATCACACATTGATCTGATTTTTAATGACCTTTTGAATTTTTAAAAATATAATTGGAAACAAATCTCATAGTATTGAAGGTGTGAAGTCTGAAAGTTCCCCACATGCCCACCCTGCCTGCAGCTTCACTCCAGCGGAGCCACTGCTGTCTCTTGTGAAGCTTTCAGAAGTCCCCTCTGCATATTGAAGCATTTTTTTACTGAAAAAAACCCCATAAACTGATTCATACTATATTACTTGTTCTTCATTTTTTTCCCCACTTACCAGTATACATTGGACATCTTCCCATAACAGTACATGCAGATCTACCCTATTTTCTTTTATTTCATTGCATTCCATTGAATGGCTATGTGATAATTTATTAAACCTTTACCCTGTTGATGGACATTTTGGTTATTTCTATCCTTTTTTGGTATTTAAACAATACTATAATTACACACATTTGCCAATTTTTTGTGATAAATTCCTGGAAATAGGTTGCTGTATCAAAGGGCATATTTATTCAAAATTTTAATCATATTGCCAAATTACCCTCCAAAAAGTTGTAATAAAGTTTATGTCCTATCAGAAAGGCATAAACTATCCATTTTTCCCCCTACGCTCTCTGAGCATTATCAAACTTTTAACGTTTACCAATTCCAGTAGGTGAAAGACGGTGCAGAAGTGTTTACATTTGCATTATAATTCCTTTTTCCTGGTTAAGAGAAATCTAAATCTTAGTTTAGGGCATTCATTGAACGTTTTTCTCTTTCAAACATGGAAGTAGATTCACAATAAGTTAGAAAAAGAAGCTAACGTTGAATAGCTATTAAAAAATTTAGATATTTATTCTTTTCCAGCAGCCTCGAAACCAACTTTAGATCCCATCATTACTGTCGAGGGACTTAGAAAGCGGGTGAGTCGGAATCCTGTGGAATCTGCCATGGAATTGAAAGAGAAAAGGTCTCGCACTCAGGAAGCGAAGGACATCCGGAGAGCCCAGAAAGAGGCGGCTGGCTTTCTTGACCGCAGCACCTCCTCGACGCCTGTGAAGTTCATCAGCCGAGGACGCAGGCCGGATGTGATTCTGGAAAAAGGAGAAGTGATCGACTTCTCGT
This sequence comes from Balaenoptera acutorostrata, assembly GCF_949987535.1. NCBI lineage: Eukaryota > Metazoa > Chordata > Mammalia > Artiodactyla > Balaenopteridae > Balaenoptera > Balaenoptera acutorostrata. Next base: position 40,978,662 of record NC_080078.1, read on the forward strand.
CCCTGAGCTCCTCCGACCGCACCCCGCTGACAAGCCCATCTCCTTCCCCGTCTCTGGATTTCTCTGCCCCTGGGACCCCTGCCTCTCACTCAGCCACGCCCAGCCTGCTCTCAGAAGCTGATCTGATTCCAGACGTGATGCCGCCACAAGCCTTGTTTCACGGTAAGACGGCCCGTCCTCGGGTCTCTTGGGTTGTGTGTGGCCCTGATGGCAGTGTGTGTGCTGTCCCTGTGGGCGGTGGGTCTGCATTCCCCTCCTGCTTTCTGCTCTGCGCAGATGACGATGAGATGGAAGGTGACGGCGTCATTGACCCCGGGATGGAGTACATCCCGCCCCCTGCCGGCTCGGCCGCCTCGGGGCCAGGGGTTGGAGGCAGGAAGAAGGTCAGAGCCCCTGAGCAGATCAAGCAGGAGGTGGAGAGTGAGGAGGAGAAGCCCGACAGGATGGACATCGACAGCGAGGACACAGACTCCAACACGTCCTTGCAAACAAGGGCTCGAGAGAAGAGGAAGCCCGTGCTGGAGAAGGACCGGAAGCCCAAAGGGCCCAGGTTCACCCCCGTGAGCATCTACGAGGAGAAGCTGCTCCTCAAGCGGCTGGAAGCCTGTCCCGGGGCCGTGGCCATGACCCCGGAGGCCCGGCGGCTGAAGCGGAAGCTGATTGTCCGGCAGGCGAAGAGGGACCGGGGGCTGCCGCTCTTTGACCTGGATCAGGTTGTGAATGCCGCGCTTCTGTTAGTGGACGGGATTTATGGGGCCAAAGAAGGAGGAGTTTCCAGGCTTCCGGCTGGACAAGCCATGTACAGGACAACCTGTCAGGACTTCAGAATCCTTGACCGGTACCAGGTAAGTGTTGGCCTCGCTCTCCAACTCCTGGGGCTGCAGCTCCAAGGAGCACGTGGGGATGTGGAAGAAAACAGCAAGGGAGAGAGGTACAAAAATGGCTGGGCTGTATTTTTTTTTATTTGTCCAATATGAACATCCTTTCATACATCTGAGTTTGGATTTTTGTTTTCCTTTTGGGGATTCCAGAAGGAACCTAGATGTTTTCTTTGTATCTCTTAGTCCCTGAGGGTGGCTGTACATGGTTTGGGTCGTGGCTTTGACGGACAGGTTTGTTGAGGACATACAGCGTACTGGACACTGAGCTGAGCAAGAGTGAAGGCGTGTGAACATCTGTGTAGTTAGGTGACACCCTGTGGAAAGAGCAGCTGGGGTCAGTGTGAGTCAGCGTGGCCGGAGGATGCCTGTGTGTGAGCGCTCCCGGGAACAGTTGATTCCACCCAGAAGTGCTGGAATCTGCCTTCCCACGGCAGGAGCAAGACGACTTCTCTCTTGTATCTTTGCTGGAGTTTGCTACTAACCATCCTTCAGCTGGTTTTGCTGATCTGATGGCTGTAAAATGAAGCCTTGTTTTTTTACATTTATTTGATGACAGGTGAAGTTAAACATTTTTTCTGTTTCCTAGTTGTTTGTGAATTGCCTGTTTGGACTCTTTGCACATTTTCCTGTCTGCTTCTTTGGACACTAGTGGCATCTGGTCTTTGTTGCCAGCGTTCTGATATTACTCAGTGATGATACCACATGTGGGGCTTTTCTTTCCTGGGGCTGGGCCTTTGCTCTGTGGGCCTTGCCATTTGAAATGCTCCTTTTTTTTTTTTTTAATAATATTTATTTATTTATTTGACTGCATTGGGTCTTAGTTGTGGCACGCAGGATCTTCTTTGTGACATGCAGGATCTTTAGTTATGGTATGCTTGATCTAGTTCCCTGACCAAGGATTGAACCCAGGCCCCCTGCATAGAGAGCGCGGAGTCTTAGCCACTGGACCACTAGGGAAGTCCCTGAAACGCTCCTTCTTGAGTTCTGGAATTTCCTAGCTTCTGTTGTCTCTGGTTTGTCTCTTTAGAACACCCCTGTTGTTTGGATATTGGGCCCTCTAGACCAGAGATTTGCAAGCCTTTTCTATAAAGGGTCAGATAGTAAGTAGCTGTGGCTTTGCAGGCCAGCCCTGCTGTGCAGTGTGAGAGCAGCGTACATGATACATGATGAATGGGCGTCGCTGTATGCCAATAACATGTATTTACAAAAGCAGGCTGGTTTTGGCTTGTGGGGTCTGTAGTTTGCCAAAGACCCTTGCTGTAGCTGGATCCCCTGAATTTTCTTTATTTCCCTATTTCCCAGCTTTCCTTTCCTGGGAAGTAGTAACCTGCCTGCCTACATCCTAGAAGCCTCATAGGGAGGACCAGGAGCTGACCATGCAGTTGTTAAACTTCACCTGAATCTCCGTTTTCAGGACAGAGCTTCCACCCTTGGCTGCCTCAGAATCTCTTCGGAGCCGCCAGAGTCTAGCCTGCCCCTGGAGGGAGGGGTCATTTCTGGATGTGAACGGCAGAGGTGTCATTGGAGCTTTAACCTCTTAACTAAAGTGACGCTCAGTCCATAGCCACCCTGCTCACCCTCAGCTTCAGCAGGACCTGATGCCCCCGTTGCTGCGTTGTCCTGAGGCACCGGCTCTGGCCTGTCCTCACTGCTGCCTTAGGTTTTGGCTCTGCTGGTCTTAGTCACTTGCCACTTACTCATATGCTTTCGTTGCTGTCATCTGCTCACCTCTTCTTTGTTCTCATAGGTTTGTCTTTTTAATCCCTATACTTAATTTTTAAAAGTATGAAATGGAAGAATGCGTAGAACATATGGATATAATTTAGAGGTTAATAAGATAAATAACTATGAATCTAGCTCCTGGGTTAAGACACAGGGCATTAAAAACACCTTAAAGATCCTTCTGGGCACTGCTTGCTCCCCCCAGAGGGGGCCACTTCCTGACTTTCAGTGTTAATCATTCCTCTGCCTTTTTAACGTCTTTATCCCTAAACAGTTTACTTTTAGTTGTTTTTTTGTTTGTTTGTTTTGAAAACTAAGTAGGAAGCACAGATGGAGCTGTGTAAGGAAATTGCTGCTATTAGATGAAGGCTTCCAGGAGAAGATAAGCTTGACGGGCTTTTTGGGTCACTGATGTAGATTGAATTGTGTCCCCAAAAGTGTATATTGAAGTCCTGACCCCTGGTGCCAGTGAATGTGACCTCATGTGGAGATAGGGCCTTTGCAGGTATAAGTAGTTAAGCTGAGGTCACACTGGAGTAGGTTGGGCCCTTAACCCAGTGTGACTTCTGTCCTTACAAGAGGAGAGACACACAGGAGACATGCCATGTGATGACTGAGGCAGCTTTTACAGCTTTTAGAGTGATGTGTCTGCAGAGCTAAGGGGCAGCAAGCCTTGCCAGCCACACCAGCAGCCAAGAGAAGGACATGGAATAGATTGCCACCCAGAGCTTCTGGGAGACCACGGCCCTGTTGGCACCTTGCTGGCTGGCTTCTGGCCTCCAGAACCATGAGAGAAGGAATACATACATTTCTGTTGTTTAAGGCCCCCTGTTTGTGCAGTGTTGATACGGCAGCCCCAGGAAGCTCGTCCAGTCGTGTTCTGGCTTCAGCTGCCGTGCCGTGACCCCTTCCTGGGGAAGTCGGTGGCCAAGGTCGTTAAGGAGTCCTGGGAGTGTGAGCATCAGCGGGCTGCAGTGTGTACCAGCGAATGTGCGGAAGTCTGGTTGCGGGGGGGTCCCTGTCCTGCGTCAGGGCTGCCGTGCTCCCCTCCAGCTTATCAGAGGTCAGGGCAGTTATCTGTGGGGTAAGTGTCCTCCGCTGACTCAGGGAGCCCGCAGAGGGAGCAGGGGAGCCTTACATGCGTTGTGAACCAAGCTGAGCACGGACAAGCCTCCTCGGGTTTACAAGACGGTCCAGTGGGGCAGAGGCTTAGTGACGGTAGCCTCAGGATGTCTGCCCCTTGAGTCACACTTGTCGCTCTGTACTGGCCGCCATCGTGGTCCTGGCATCTCCCCTTGCCGGAGCCCCATCTTCCCCTCTGCTGGATTGAACCCCCTGTTTCCTGTTCCCCATCTTTACCTTTTCATAGGTTTACTCCCTTCTTTAGTGAAGCACATCCTAGTGGCTTCCAGAGGAAAGCTGCCTGGGAAGTAAACTTTGAGACCTTGTGTGTCTGAAAGGCCTTGAACTTAGAGCCAGAATCCCCAGCTAGCGCTGGGTAAAGCTGAGTGCCAGCTTAACAGCAATACTGGAAGGAAGCGGCAGTGGAGCAGTGCTTTCAGAATCCTCGGGAAAGCTAGGTTGAACAGGGAATTCTGGGCCGAGGACCCCCAGTGTCACTTCCTTTAGACCCTTAGGCCAGTCAGAGTCCCTGCAGAAGACTGTTCAGTCTCGGGACCCTTGTGGCCACCGGGAGAGGAGGTCTTGCTTAGCCTTCAGCTGGTGCAGGCCTCACCCCTCAGTGCCACGTGAGCTGCCCGTCCAGAGCCTGGTTAGGCCTTCTGTAGAGCTGGGCCCCCAGACTCCTGTGGGGAGGGCAGCCACCCTGCAGGTGGGGGCGGGGTTGGAGGTTTGGGGCCTTCCTGCTCCGCCCACAGCTTTTACCTGCTCCTTAGCTTTTCCCAGTTCCGGAGGAACCTGGTGCTGCCACCTGGGTTAATTTAGGAGGATTCTGCTGTACAGGTTGGGCTGGTTCTCACTTCACTGAAAGCCAGCTTGGGATTTTGGCTTTAAATCTGCTACTTTGTGTCCATCTGCTTCCCAGTTACTTTGGTTTCTTCTCCTGATCTTTTTGTTCTTGCCTGCTTGTCTTTTCTTTTTTTAAGTCTGTTTCTTGTAGTTGGGTTTTGGGAGGAGATAAAATTGGATGTTTGTGTTTAATCCCCCATCTTAACCTGGAATTTTAGTATCACTTTAATGCAGTTACACAGGGGAGCAGCCGTAAATGCATTTGTTCAATCCATTCTCTTTCTTGTCTTCTGATCAGTATATTCATAGCTATAACTGTCTCTATGATATTTTAACCATGACTCATGACCTTTGAAATGATGTGATTTTTTATCAATCAGTACTTTGCCTTTTGTAATTTTTCTCAGCATTTCCTCTTTAAGCCAAGAGTTATTTAGTGGTAAATAACTCGTAGTTTTCTTAGATACATGAGAATTTTTACAGTATCTTTTAGTAATTGATTTAATTTCTAATCAAATTATATTGCAGTCAAAGAAAATAGTCTATGTGATGTTGAATCTTTTCTATAAAGAAAATTGTATGTTCTATTTTCATTCTTTTTATAGGTCCTAACTTAAGACATGTATTGATTTTTCTCTGTTAATTTTTTAATATTATCATGTGCTCTTCACCCTGCAAACCAAAAAATACCTTTGCATGCTCTCCTTTGCCTTTTTTTCTTTTGTGTTGCTTGTTTAGGTACCAGTATATCTCACTAAAGTGTTCACTCAGTCTCACTTCCCATTGCTTCTTCTGGGTTAACTTCTTGCTAGAGTACTTCCTCTAATAGTTCTTTAAAATACGGTCTTTTTGAGGTTAATTTTTAAACCAGTATGCCTCAGAAGATCTTCACTTCACTCTTGCATTTAAATGCTGACATAGTTGGATATAAAATTGTCATTTTGTTTTTTCTTTTAACTTTTAGCATTATTACTCCATCATCGTCTTGCTGTAGTGTCTTTCCTGGAGCCATAATGTCAGGCTTACTCTTGTTTCTTTGTAGGTGGCCTCCCTTTTTATTGTCCCATGTCCTGGAAGCTTTCCGAGTTTTCTCTTTGTTTTTGATCTTGACTTGTGTTCATGCGTTTCAAGTGTTTTTTGCTCTCATTTATCTTGCTTGGCACCTCTTCTCTTTCAGTTACACGTGTCCAACATGCTTCTTGGCGTTTATCCTCCTTGTTCTCTGAGCTCCTTGGGACTGTGGTTTTGGTTTGGTGTCTCATTAACTTGGGGAAATTCTCTCAGTTGTTATTGCTTCAGGTGTTTCTTCTGTTCCTTTTTCCTCCTTCTGCTATTCCCGTTATGCGTATATTACACCTTTTGTAGTTGTACCACAGTTTTTGGATATTCTGTTCCGTTCTGCCTTTTTTCCCTTTGCTTTTCAGTTTTGGCAGTTTCTGTTGACATGTCCTCAAGCTCGGGAAGTCTTTCCTCAGCCACGTCCGGTCTACCAACGAGCCCATCAAAGCCGTTCTTCATTTCTGCTACAGTGGTTTTGATCTTAGCATTTCTTTTTTATTCTTTCTTAGAAATTCCATCTCTGCTCAAATTACCCATCTGTTCTTTCATGTCCTTTACTTTGTCCATTAGAGCCCTTAACATGCTAATCATAGTTATTCCCAGTTCAGTAATTCCAACATCTCTGCCATATCTGAGTCTGGTTCTGATGCTTCTGGCTCTTCAAACTGTGTTTTTGCCTTTTAGCTTGCCTTGTAATTTTTTGTTGACAGCCAAGGATGGTGTCCTGGGTACAAGGCACTGTGGGAATAGGCCGTTAGTGATGTGGGGGGGAGGTGTTCTGCAGTCCTCGGATTGGTCCTCGGTCTCTAAGTGAGCGTGTGCCCCTGGGCTGAGACTCCACAAGGGCTTCTCAGTTTTCCTCCCCAGTTAGGTGGGACAAGGTGGCTAGAGGGGGCAGGGGCTGGGTATTCCCTTCCCTCAGGTAGGTTAGGCTCTGGCAGAATAGTTTCGCCTGAGGGCAGCCTTGTTAAGGAGCACAGATACCCTGACAGTTCAGAATGAGCTGCTCCCCATGGCAGCAGGAGGGGATTTTTCTTTGATCCTCACAGTGAGCACGTGGTAGAGCCTCCTAGAGGTAAAACTCACGCAAGTGCGGGGCCTGCCTGGTGTCTGTTCTCTCAGACTTGTCCCCGCTGAGCCTCCAGCAGTTCATCAATGGCAGGTAAGGTTTTCCCCTCCCGGCACTGCTTCCCGAGGCTTCTTACTCCAGTAGGTTGTGAACCTCTGTATCCACTTGTCTGTCTCCAGTCTGCGAGGCAACGGTTTGCCCTGTGACCTTACTTCTCTGATGGGTCGGAGAAGAGTTGTTGATTTTCAGCTTGTTCAGCCTTTTCCTTGTTACGGTGGAGTGAGGACTTCCAAGCTCCTTACATGCAGGACTGGAACCTGAAGGGAAACTCATGCTTCTTTATTTTGGGAAATTCCTCATCATGCTCTTTAAATACATTTCTCCTTTATTTTTTTCCTCCCCTTCTGGACTCCTAATATGAATGTTGACGCCATCACTTCTTTATCTTTTCATTTGGTTTTTTGAAGAGACCTATCCTTAACATTGTTTGTTGAGTGCTTACAGGCAGACCTCAGAGATATTTCTGGTTCAGTTCCAGACCACTGCATTAAAGCAAATATTGCAACAGAGAGAGTCACGTGAATATTTTCGTTTCCCAATGCATGTAAAAGTTTTGTTTACAGTATAGTGTAGTCTATCAAGTGTGTAATAGTATTATCTCTAAAAATCCAATATATATACCTTAATTAAAAGATCCTGTATTCCTGGGGCTCCCCTGGAGGTGCAGTGGTCAAGAATCCGCCTGCCAATGTAGGGGACACGGGTTCAAGCCCTGGTGCAGGGCTGAGCCCGTGTGCCACAACTACTGAAGCCTGTGTGCCTAGAGCCCGTGCTCCGCAAGAAGAGAAGCCACCGCAATGAGAAGCCTGCGCACCGCAACAAAGAGTAACCCCTGCTTGCCACAAATAGAGAAAAGCCTTCATGCAGCAACAAAGACCCAATGCAGCCAAAAATAAAAATAAATAAAAGAAATAAATTTATTCTTTTTTAAAAAAGATACTTTATTCCTAAAAAATACCATCATCTGAGCCTTCAGTGAGTTGTAATCTTTTTGCTGGTGGAGGGTCTTGCCTTGATGTTGATGGCTGTGGACTGATCATGGTGACTGTGGCAGTTTCTTAAAATCAGTCAACAGTGAAGTCTGCCTTATTGATTGACCCTTCCTTTCATGAGCAATTTCTCTGTAGCATGAAGTGCTGTTGGATAGCATTTTACCCACAGTTAGAACTTCTTTCAAAATTGGAGTCAGTCGTCTTAAACCCTGCAGCTGCTGCTTTGTCAACTAAGTTGCAATATTCTAAGTCCTTTGTTGTCATTTCAACAGTTTTCACAGCACCTGCACCAGGAGTAGATTCTAGAGTAGTGTTCCAGGCAGAAGCTGAGGGTGTTCAAACTGGTGTGGAAGCAAGGGAGAGGGAAGGGGTGGGGACTGTGCGCATCCAGGGCTTTCACACACCTCACCTTCCCATTTAACCTGATGCTGCTTCATGGGCTCAGGGGCCGCTGTAATCTCTGCTGCGTTACAAACCAGCCCAAAGCTTAGTGGCTTAAAACAGTAACTATTTAATTCCTCTTCTGAGTCTGTGGACTGGCTCAGCTGGGTGTTCTTCTCCTTCATGTGCTGACGGAAGGGGCACCCTGTGGATACACTCAGCTGGGAGCTGGGTCCTCCAGAGCCTGTCTCCGTGTGGCCGCCAGCCCTTCAGTGGTTGCGCCTGGGCACTGTGGCAGCTGTGCTCGAGGAGGGAGGAAGTGGAAGCCGCCGGCTCCGTTATGGCCTGGGCTCAGAAGTCCCAGAATGTTACTTATGCCATGTTCTGACTGGTCCAGCCTGTCCCAGGCCCGCCAGATTCCAGGGGAGGGGACGTTGACTCCGCCTTTCCATGTGGGGAGACACTTGTACCTTCAGGCACAGGAGGAAGCATTGGGCCATATTTGGAAACTGTATACCACAACTTTGAATTTCACTTTGAAATGCAAAGTCCTGGAAGAATTTCAGAGTTGGCCTTTGAAAGTTTTGGTGTCCGGTTTGGGAAAGTAATCAGAGCAAATTATTAAGGAAAGAATTCTTGCTCTTCTTCCAACAAAGTTATTTTCTATGCTAAGAGCAAGCTGTTTCTGCAAAAACAACTCAGGTTTCTAAACTTCATCCGACCCTTGGGAAACCACTTTATACATGTGCCTTTTAATCTTTCCATCTGAGCTCTTTGCTATAAAATCCTACTCGTCATGTTCTGTTACGACATGACCGAGGGCCCTGGAGCAGCAGTGTCTGGAGAGCAGACGTCTGCAGCCCTTCTGTGGGGACATCCTCTGGAGGAGCAGGACTGCGTCCCCCTTGACCCTCTGGTCGGGCCTCTCCGCTCATGCTGTGTTTTAGGGATGATAATCTGCATCAGTCCTGCTTTTGTCAGATTTACTTGGTAGAGACATATTGTAATAGATCCACATGCAGATGCAGCAGTGATTGACCCCCACGCCCCTGTGATAACAGAGACCACTCATGAGACAGGAGGCCTATGTGTGTTACCCCTCCCCCCGATGCTCGGACTGGTGAACATTTGATGAGTGGATTGACTGTGCCTTTATAGACAACATGAAACCTGGAGAGGCTGTAAATCCAGGGATCAATTCTGCATTTCACCTGTCTAAATCTCTTTTAAAATCTTTACAAAAGTTAAAAATTTTTAAAGTTATTTTGCTTTTAAACTATTAAACCGGAATTAGTTTTTCATATCCATTTTTATGTAAAGGTACCTATGAAGTTTGTATTGAACCTTGAGCTTTCCAATTAATTCCTGTGGACTTACTTTCTGACACATAAAAATGTTGTAAGTACTACTTATCTGTGGAAATTAAACCAATCCTTTGAGTAATTTTATTTTTATATAACTAGCATGTCTTTCTCATAGACTGCCTTGCCATCCAGGAAAGGATTTCGGCACCAGACCACAAAATTTTTGTACCGTTTGGTGGGGTCAGAAGATATGGCTGTGGACCAGAGCATTGTCAGCCCTTACACTTCTCGGATCCTAAAGCCTTACATCAGGTATACAGAGAAGAGCTGTGATGTCGAGAGTGTCATGGGGGGTAATGTTTGTGGTTTTCAAGCCCTGTTCCCCAGTTGGAGTGAATAAAGACCAAGACCTGTGAGCTGGCATCAGCAGGGACCGAGTCTGTGCTCTGTGTCCAGTCTCATCCTTGTCTTGTTTCAGCTGTACATTTTTGCAGAAAGGATGGTCCTTTGAAAGAAACATAAAAGGCAAGGATAAGTTAACTCTGTTAGATTTCATTATGATTATCATACTCATTGTTTTGTTTTAAATTTCAAAGTTGTATATATATTAAGTCGTCTGTGAAATGAAAAAATGGGATGATGTCTCAGTCGGGCCTGTATGTGGACTGCTGATGAGTCTCCTTGTGTAGGCAGCGCCCTGGACGCCGAGCTGGCCGGAGAGGCCCCAGCGCTGGGCTGTGCACGACTGACAGTTGTCTCTGCTGACCACGCTTGCTCTGCAGCCCCCAGTCATGCGGTCCTCCTGGCACAGCCCCGCCCTCCCGGGCAGACGCCGGGAAGCAGCAAGCAAGCCTCCTCCACCTCCTGGTCCCCAGCTGTCCTGGCAGGGTTGGGCCTTCCTCTCCTGGGCTCTGTCCTGTGTCACAGCACTCAGAGGGTTGAATTAGGATGCTGTTTCTGTTTCCCCATTCTGTTCATCAAGGCTCACCAGCACTAGTAGAGTTCCTGGCAGGTACTGAGGGGTTGGGTCTGACGAATGTTAATAGAATGAATTTTAAATTTCATACCAGAAAAAGTATTGTAGCTGTTAAGTCAGCCGCCATAAAAGTAGTGCAAATTAATTTAAAATTTCAAGCAGATCAAAGAGTTTTGTGAATCAAATGGCTGGGAATAATGGGTATTTTTCTTGACTTCAGTTTGTTTATTTTCTGGGTTCTGGAGGCGTGATTATGAAACAAAGCCACCCAAACTGCAGCTGCTGTCCCAGATTCGTTCCCACCTGCACAGGAGTGACCCTCACTGGACGCCAGAGCCGGATGCACCTCTTGATTACTGCTATGTCCGGCCAAATCACATTCCGACGATAAACTCCATGTGTCAGGAGTTTTTCTGGCCTGGTATGTTCTCCCCTCCCAAACTAGGCAGATCCATTTTCTGTGTCATTCACTTTAGCAGTTTTTAAAATGAGTGTATGTCATGTGGCCCCCAAAACCTTATATGATTTCATTCAGTTTGTCTCTGCTAACACAGAAATATTAAAATATAAACATCTCTTTCTTTCCTAAGGTCCAGAAGAAGCCAACAGTTAAATTAATAAACAGTGTTTTTGTTTGTTCCTCTTCCCTGTTTGTCTCTGGTTCCAGAATAAATGATTCACCCTGTTTTGCTTCCACATGTGTCTAGATCCCAGGTAATGTCCATCAGCACCACACAGGCTGGTAGCTTGGGCGTATTTGGACACTTTTGATTTTTCCTTAATAATTCTGTGTGCTTTGTTTATTTAGCTGGTCCTTTTGAGAGTGTTAGCACAGCCAAAAGTTGTTTTTATTCATTTATTTTTATTAATTAATTAATTTATTTCTGGCTGTGTTGGGTCTTCGTTGCCGTGCGCAGGCTGCTCTTCGTTGTGGTGCCCGGGCTTCTCATTGCGGTGGCTTCTCTTGTTGCAGAGCACAGGCTCTAGGTGCGTGGGCTTCAGTAGTTGTGGCTCGCGGGCTGTAGAGTGCAGGCTCAGTAGTTGTGGCACACGGGCTTGGCGGCATGTGGGATCTTCCCAGACCAGGGCTGGAACCCGTGTCCCCTGCATTGGCAGGCAGATTCTTAACCACTGCGCCACCAAGGAAGTCCCAAAAGTTGTTTTTAAAAAGCCAAATATCCCAACCACAGACTTTGAAAATAAGAATAAATCCAATGTGATTCGTGATTTTATCAGCCTTAACATATTGTCTCTGAAGCCATCGATCAAAGGAACACAATTTCATTGCTAAATATAAACACGTTCTTTGTGGATCTGTTTTACTGCGCTGCTTTGGAATGTAAAGGAAATAATACGTGTCTTCTAGGAGCTGGATAAGATTTTGTCAGGATGTCACAGTGCACGTGGTGGGGGGTGGGATGGGGCTGAAAGGAGCATTCTGGGAGTGTCTGCTACTTCCTGCCCCTACACTGGGTGCCTTCCAAACGTTAAGCATGGAGTTATGTTATATTTTACTCCTTTATTGTAAAATGTGACATTTGTACCAAAGAGCTTGTCCGTTGTCTGTGTACGGGCGGTCTCGGGATCTTTCCCCAGCCCGCTGGGGTCTGGGTATCTCTCATCTTACCCAAGGCAGACACTGAGGCGGGGCGCTTAGGGATGCCCCAGCTGGCGCTCGCGGCCCTGGAGGCCGAGTGCAACGCTAGGTGCGTCCAGTTCTGAGCTTGCGTGCTCTCTCCTACCCACCCTGTCCTGCTTCTCTTCTTTTAACATATGTACGTAGACCAGGCGATGCTAATTTTGATATTTTCTAAAATTCACTTTTTTATTTTTATGATCTGAATGTGTGGTGTCTATGGTAATGTCTCTGTCTCCAGTTTGGGTGTTTTAGCACGCAGATGCAGCTGAAAGCACAGACTGAGTGGCCTGTTGCTCACTAGCCCCCGAGCCCGGGCTGACCCTGCCGGCCTCTCTCCGTAGGTGTTGACCTGTCCGAGTGCCTGCAGTACCCGGACTTCAGCGTCGTCGTCCTCTATAAGAAAGTCATCATTGCCTTTGGCTTCATGGTCCCCGATGTGAAGTACAACGAAGCGTACATTTCATTTCTGTTTGTCCATCCTGAGTGGAGAAGAGCGGGGATCGCGACTTTCATGATTTACCATCTGATTCAGGTATGTTGTCTCTGCTCGCTGTCTGCCCACCTGCCGCTGGGCTTCCGGGAAAGGCTTGGAGGAGGAGGGGGCCAGCGCCAGGCGCCGCCAGTGAAGAGAAGCCGGTCCGTGTCGCTCACAAGGTTATTAACACCCAGAGAGCAGCCTTCACCCCCTAAAAGAGGGTCGCTCCTCACACCCAGGTTTCAAAGAAATCAGTCTGTGAACATGTGTAGTAAATGAAATGAGGAAAGTACCACCAGTGGGAGCCTAGAGCACTTGTACCGTCCATGTCGTAACTGCTGCTGCTCTTGGAATCACCACCGCGGTGACTCTGAGAAGTGGAAGTGAGAGGTGACTTTTAGTTCTTAAGTATTTTTAAACATTTTAGCAAAGCTATCAATCAGTAGTACGTGCATTCTGTTAATGCTGCTTGTTTTTAATTTTACTGTTGCTGTGAACCTTCTAAGTAATTCATCCCTTGATATATCTGTATCACCTTTGAGGAAAATAGGCCATATATTTATATACTAACACCAGAAAAACATGCAAGGATTTTTTTTCCCCCAGAATTTATCTGGAAGCTTATTTAGAAACCATTGGGTATGGAGCATTGTGTGTCACGTGGGCAAGATTCTTTTCAAATAGAAGATGGAGATGATTCAGTGTTTTTTTCTCCAGTTTTTAATGAAACTTGCTCAGTAATTCACAGATGTTGGTGAGAATCTTGAGAACCCTCTATCGAGGAATTGTATTCTCCTCTCCTCTCTTGGCAGTTAGTGTGAGGCTGTCTCCATGATCCCTGCCACACCCCGCCTTCACCCACCCCGTGCACAGGGCCGACCTCCCTGTGTCCACCCTCTCCTGGCAGGATGGCCACGGGCTTCTGCCTTCTCCTTCACCAGCAAGGGCCAGTGGATAGGGCAGGGGTGATGTTCTGGTGGCACACTCGGTCCTTACTGAGCCTCCCTGGCTGGGAGGAGGAGTGTCCGTCTTTGTATGTGGGTGCCTGGCCCCCGGCCAGACCATAAACCCCGGCCCAGACACAGTACCACCCAGACGGTCAGCTGTGCTTGGCGACGGCGCTGCTGGGACTGTGCCAACTTACAGTGTAAAGAGGACTCTCGTCCTTGGTGTGCTTGTAGTTCTTTCTTGTCCTAAAAATGCCTTTGGACGCAGAATGTGAGGGAAGCAGGGAAGAGAAGGAATCTGTCTACTTTTGACCTGGGATTGTAAAATCTCAGGAACTCATCAAGTCCAGGATCTCAGTGCCTCCTCATTAAAGAGCAAGTTGTGAATTTATGTGGCTTTCGGGGTACTTTCTTCTGTGTAGCTAACTAAAGAATCCAAGAACTCGCCTAGACTTGACAGAGCAAACATCACTCTTTTCCCCTAGGATTAGGCCCACGCTAAATGCAGAAACCTCAGTTCTGAGAAGTTTGGGAGTGATGAGAGGGTGTCTTTGGGATTCAGAATGTCTGTATAAGGTATTCAGGTTGTATAATTAAACAGAAGTCTTAATATTTCATATCTGGCTACATAATTTAACATTTTCTGGAAGGTCTAGGCAGGGAATTTTTACGATTCCCTTGCAGAATGACGTCTAGTTTTTAAAAGCAGAATGTCTCGTCTTGTCCTCTGTTTCTTCAAGATTGTTGTGATGTTGGTATTGATATGCTTGATGTATTTAAATGCAATTGAATATAAAACAATTGACAGTGAAAGATCCCTGTTGGCTCTTTGCTCCAAAGAGAAAAAGAACACACCCAGCTTACCGTCCGTTTCCTTGGTCTTGAACATTTTGGCGCAGTGTTTTGGTGGCGGCTGAGAAGGCTCAGGTTTCCTGCTTTTGCTGGTGCTGCAGTGTCTCAGCTTCAGGCCCCAGTGTCTCTGGTTTCTGTAACTGACTGCCTACACTTAAAAGTTACTTCACCCACTCATTTTCCCTCCGGCTTTTTTGTTTTCACCTTGTGTTTTTCCACTCTTTTGGCAGACCTGCATGGGCAAGGACGTAACCCTTCACGTCTCAGCGAGCAACCCTGCTATGCTGCTCTACCAGAAGTTTGGATTCAAGACTGAAGAATATGTTTTAGATTTTTACGATAAATATTACCCCTTGGAGAGCGCGGAGTGTAAACACGCGTTCTTCCTGCGGCTGCGACGCTGATGTGAGTGCACCCCTTCACAGAGGGGCACACGTGCTCGTAGAGGAGGGCCGTCAGTAGACCCCCAGCAGCAGGTGCTCGCTTCACCGCGGGTTCTGATCTCAGCCGAGCTGAGAGCGGCGTGGGCAGTGGCGTCAGTAGTGGGCGCCCCTTCAGCTGAGTCGCTGTCCAGCCCTTTCTGGACAGGCCTTTGCCCACACCTTGGACTCCACGGTCAACTAAGACTGGCAGGTGCGCTGTCCTTTGCCCGACAGCCTGTCGAGCCAGGAAGGTCCAAATTGGTGTTCTTGGGGAGAGAGATTCTGTCCCGTTTAAAGTGTGAGAACTGTGATCGCGGTTAAGGGTTCCTGCGGTGCTTCCTTCAGAGGCACTGTGCTGTCCTGGGGTGGTGAGATGATTACACGGTGGACGCCAGCCCGTCCCAGCCTGGCTGTGCTGTCACTGAAGCCAGGGGGACCCGTCGGGCACTCGCGGACTTTGGTCACGGTGTTCGTGTGTGACGTCGCCTCAGCTGTGCCCCTGTGAGCATCCCCCACCGGGGCCCTGGCCTGGGAGGCGGGATCCCATTCTCCCCTCCTGTGGCCGGAGTAGCTGAGCGGCCTGGCATTTCAGTTGTGCCCCTGGATGGAGGCAAGTGGCGGTGGGAGGGGAGCCGGCCGTGGACGGTCCCGTCTTGTCTGTGGAACGAGGCTGTTGGTGGGTTTGTGAGTGTTGGAGCTGGACTGTCAGGTGTTT
The DNA here is from genome assembly GCF_949987535.1 of Balaenoptera acutorostrata. Classification (NCBI taxonomy): domain Eukaryota; kingdom Metazoa; phylum Chordata; class Mammalia; order Artiodactyla; family Balaenopteridae; genus Balaenoptera; species Balaenoptera acutorostrata. The sequence goes on from NC_080078.1 coordinate 40,994,124, forward strand.
TTGGATTTAGCAGGAACATTTCCAGAAGTATCCGATGTTCTCAAATAAAAATCTTTACTTGTGACAACCCATGGCCAGAGCTTCAGTCTCATCAGTTTGCTTTCAAACTCTGTTTAATTAAGAGCAGTAGCTCTTATCTTTTCGGGACATGAATCCCTTTGAGAATCCAAAAAAGGCTGAACACCCTCTAGAAAACTCTGCACATTTTAAATTTTGCATTGGTATTCCGTGGACCACAGGCATCTCTGTTCTGGAGGCTGTGCTTAGAGGGAGCTTGAATCCCCTTGTTCCAGGGGAATGTGTGTCGCCCCCGCAGGAAGAGTCTGCAGCTGTCCTGTCGCTTATCTCTGTTAACCTGGCTGGGATCGGGGCTCTCTTTCCCCTCCCCCGCATGAGGCCCCGGGCTGGACACGCAGAGTCACTCAGGTGCCAGGATCAAAGCAGCGATGGTCAGCCTCTGAAAAGGAGTCTTCTGGGCTCCTCCTCACCCTCTCCCCTTCCAGAGGGTCAAAACCAGCATTTCCCAGCCTGGCCCTGTGGGAACCCCCAACAGACTGGGAGGGGCCAGCTGTCACCTGCTGCCTGCTTGGCCTTTAAGGTTTAGGTTCTTAAGATTACAGGTATGTTATATTCTACTATCTGAGTGTGTCTGTTTTATGGCTAAAGTGATCGATTTTTTCACCCCAGACCTCGAGGAAGAGCTGACACTCGGGGGAGACAGGCGGTTTGAGCCCCAGCCCGTACGCGCCCCGGGTGTGTGTGTGTCCACGGACCTGCCCTCTCATACTTTCCTCTGCAGTGAAACTCCAGGGCTTCAAGACAGACCGATTTGCACTCTGAGTGACACCTTATAACTCGTGTCATTTTGAGAGAGAATTTCCAGGTGAAGGTGAATGGGGGCTGAAAAGCTCGTATGTTCACGTTTGGCCAAAACGTCTAGTATTCTAAAGTGAATGTGGCTAAAGGCTACATTAAATCAAAGGTATGTCTAGCAAAAGGCAGTGGGCTCCAAGTGGGATGGAAAGCAAAGGCCTGATCTCAGAGGATATCAGGAAAAACAAGAATTGCTGGCAACTGGGGCCTCTGGGGCGTAAGCCTGAGGCGGGGCCTCATGTCTGCGCCGCTGCCTGCCCTGAGCGCACTCAGCACCCAGCCAGCTGGGCTCAGGGGTAGGCAGCATTGAGCAGACAAGGTACAAGGTGCTAAGAGTAGGAAAAATGTCAGCCCCTTCCTGAGCTCTGAATTCTCCCAGTGACTCCATGAGGTGGTCGTACCGTTGCCTCAATTTTAAGGAAGAGAAAGTGGGCTTGATGAGTAAGTCTGTGCCAGGGCGCACAGACAGAAAGCAGAGGACAGGACCCCAGTCCTGGCACCGGCCCCTCCCTGCCTGCGGGGCGTGTGACGTTGGGGAGGAGTTCTCCCCGGGGCCTAAGGCCCCTGGACCCTGACAGGCGGCCTGGATTCAGAGCTGATTCGCTTCCCACTCTGACCTTCCATGTTTTCCTTGCTGGGCTCCCAGGTCAGCGTTTGTGGTCGTGTGCAAAGGCAGGTGTGTGTGAGTGTGAATGTTTTTTTGGGGGAGGGGCCTGAAGCTTCATCAGACGTTCAGAGGGGTGTGTGAGCCAAAAAGCAGTAACAAGCCCTGTTCAGACTGGAGGGAAGACCTTTCTGGAGCCAGCTGAGTGGTTGGAACAAAGGTTCAAAAGGAATAACTCACCAAACAATATCTTAGAAATGTTTTATTTTAAGTTTGACATAGTTTCAGTCTTGACAGAAAAGTTACAAAAGAGTACAAAGAATTCCCAGGTACCCTTCATCCCAGTTCCCTAAATGTTAACATTTCACACGTTTGCGCCCCCTGTACTCATACGTGTGTGTGCACACGCACACTTTTTTCTGAACCATTTAAAAGTAAGTTGCAGATACTGTGCCCCCTTTACCCTTAATAAAAGCTAGGAATGTTCTTACCTAACTGCTGTACAGTGACAAAATCAGGGAAGTTAACCTTGATCTCTTGTTGTTAATGTACAGACCTAATTCACATTTCACTGATTGTCCTTATACTGCCCTTTATAGCAAAAGAAGATGAAGGTTGCGTGTCGCATTCAGTTGTCAGGCTCCTTTTGTCTCCTGTGATCAGGAACCGTCCCCAAGTCTTTGTGAATGTGGACATTTCTGAAGCGTCCTGGCTAGTTGGTTTGCACAGTGTCCCAGGATTTGGGGGTATCTGCTTTTTGCTCCTGTTCAGCTTCTGTAGGCACTCGGGCAGGAATACCATGGACATAAGTCCCGTTTCTGGCAATGTTAACTTTTAGTTAAGGCAGGCAGGGTTCACTTCGCAAGTACGTGTCTTATGGAGAGGTTCACTGAGGATATATCAGTACCCTGCTACTCAGACTTTGCACCCCTGGTCTTAGTATCCAGACAATGGCGTCTTAGCCTTCTAGGTTCATATCTCCTTGAGGAAGTGGCTTTTAGAGTGGGGTCCGCAGTGGCCTGAGCTTAAGTGAGAGCCTGCCTGTCACCCTTCAGTAAGACGCTGGCAAGAGTTCCTGCCTCCCCAGGGGCACAGCAGGGTGTCCTGGGCAGGTGGGCCGGGCACTCAGTGTTACAGGTGGCACTTCTCAACACTCACCAGGACTTCTCTGATGACCAAGAGGCCAAAGGATGTCTGTGTTACCTAGTGCTACGTAAGAAACCACCACAAACTCTAGCCACTTAACACCATAGCGGTTTCTTTTCTCTTGGGATGCTGAGGGTTTTCTGGATGGTTCTCTCCATGTGGTGCTGGCAGGGGCACTGGGGCAGCCCCTGTCATCTGGGAGCTCAGCTGGGGTGCTGGCCGGGGGCTTCAGTTCTCTTCCCGCCTCCCCGTGGGACTGCTTACACCACCTCATGGCGAGGTAGCTGGGAAGACAGACCCCACTGCAAGTGCTTCTCAAGCCTCTACTTGCATCGTGCTTACTGCTGACCCATCATCCGGAGCCAGTGACATGGCCGAATTCCTAGACCACGCCGGAGGGAGGGCTTCACAAGGACAAATACTGGGATATGTGGTTCCCGAGGGGAGGGGGGTGGCGAGCACCAAAGTATAGTCAACCACAAGGGTCATTATGGAAAAGCCTCTGAAGTTGTGACACCCAGAGGGCAGCTGCCCAGCTTGGAATTGTTCCCCTTTGGGGCAACTGGGTGGGCTGTAGCTGGTGGACACCTCATCCATGCTAGGAAGGCAGTGAGGGCGTTCCTCGTGGCCAGCGTGCAGGAGCTCTAGGTGGCCACAGTTTTTTGTTTTTTGTTTTGTTTGTGGGCCAGTCTGTAGAGAACAGGAAGGATTGGGACAGTTTCAGATAGATTTCAGGTGAGGCCTCTCCCTGAGGCTGGCTGAGGCTCCCCCTCAGGATGGGGGAAGGCTTCCCCTTACATCCATCCCATTTTATAGTAAATCATCCCTCTTTCCTTTTAAAGTTTTATGGAGTTATAATTTGCATACTATAAAATTCACCAATTTTAAGTGTACAGTTCAGTGGTTTTTAGTAGATTTATGGAGTTATCACTCAATCCAGTTGTAGAACATGGGGCCAGAGAGGCCCCTGGTGCTCATTTGCAGTCAGTGTCCACTCCTGCCCCAGCCCAGACGACCACCAATCTGTTTTCTGTCCCTATAGATTTGCCTTTTCTAGACGTTACATGTCAAATGACCCTTTTTGCTTTACTTCACGTTGGCTTGTTACCAGCTACCGGAGAGGCTTCTCTAACCCAGCAGAGCCCATTGCTTTAGATATTTTGGTATAAATCCTACAAGGCCTTTTGTCTTATGCACATACATATGCCCTTGTATATGTCATTTTTTTTCATATACTAGTTTTTAAAATGAACTGTGATCATATTGTATATCTTGTTCTATAAGAGATACGACTTTTGGGGTTGTGTTTTTTTTTAGGTGATCACAAATAACAGTCCACGTTGTCATATGTTCTAAAAAATCATATATGATAGAATTATATTTTGTTATAGGCATGTACCATAGTTTAACAAATACTCCTTGTTTCCAATTAATGCAATCATACAACAGGCTAAAGAATAAAAATCACACGATCATATCACATGATACATGACAGAATCCAATACCCATTCATGATAAAAATTCTCAGCAAAGTAGGAATAGAGGGGAACTTCCTCAACTTGATAAAGGACTTATGCAAAAAACCTACACCTAAACATCATACTTAATGGTGAGAAACTAGAATACTTAGAAACTAGAAGCCCTCCAGCTAAGATGGAACAAGACAAGGGTGTCCTCTCACCACTCCTTTTAACATCGTACTAGCTAATGGAAGTTCTAGCTAATGCAAGAAAATGAAATAAAAGGTATACAGATAGGGAAGGAAGATATAAAACTGTTTGTATGCAGATGACATGGTTGTCTATGTAGAGAATCTGAAAGAATTGATAAAAAGTTGACCCCAAAATGGAACTAACAGGTGAATAGCAAGATTACAGGATATGAGGTTATTTATACAAAAGTCAGTCACTTTCCTATATGCCAGCAATGAACTAGTGGAGTTTGAAATTAAAAACAATACCATTTACGTTAGCAGGTATAAATCTAGCAAAATATATACAAGATCTATATGAGGGAAACTACAAAACTCTGATGAAAGAAATCAAAGAACTAAGTAAATGTGGCGATGTTCCATATTTATGCACAGGAAGACTCAACATTGTCAAGATGTCATTTCTTCTCAGCTTGATCTATAGATTCAAAGCAATTTCAATAAAAATCCCAGCAAGTTATTGTGTGGATATTGACAAACTGATTTTAAAGTTTATAACCAAAAGACCCAGAATAGCCAACACAATATTGAGGGAAAAGAACGAAATTGGAGGACTGACACTACTCAACTTTGAGACATACTATAAAGCTACAGTAATCAAGACACTGGTATTGCTGGAAGAACAGATAGCTAGATAAATGGAACAGAACAGGGAGCCCGGAAATAGACTTCCATAAATATAGCCGACTGATCTTTGGCAAAGAAACAAAGGCTATACAGTGGAGAAAACATAGTCTTTTCAACAAACGGTAATGGAACAGCTAGGTGTCCATGTGCAAAAAAAAAAAAAAAAAAAATCTAGACACAAATCTTATATCCTTCACAAAAATTAACTCAAAATGGATCATATAAAACTGCTAACATAGGAAAAAAATCTAAATGACCTAGGGTATGGTGATGACTTTTTAGATACAACATGAAATGGTACCAAGCCAAAACTTGGGTCCAGTCGCCAGCGTGCAGTAAAGCCAAACAGCTGACACAAGGTTGTGGTGAAAGAGCAGCATTTATTGCAGGGCGCTGTACAAGGAATCCGGGACAGCTAATGCTCAAAGCATACGAACTCCTCGATGGTTTTCAGCGAAGCATTTTGAGAGGTAAGGTGAGGGAAGGGAGTCCCAGGGTAAGTGATCAGCTCTGATTGGCTGATGGTGAGGTCACAGGGTAGTGTCACAGGTTCATATGATCAGTCTTTAGGCTCTAGTAGGTCTGGGGGGCTATATACTCATGGTCATCAAGTAGTTAACCTCTTCTATCTAGTGGGGGTTTTGGCATCTGTAGAACAACTCAGGAAATGTGCATCAGGTACTGTTATTTAGGTACTTCAGAGAGGAGCTGAAGCAGAGGATGTGGGGGGAGGGGTCTGTCCCAGGGAAGACCCCTTAGGGTCCTGGTTGGTTCCACAAAGGCACAATCCATGAAAGAAAGATTTTCTAAGCTGGACTTCATTAAAATGAAAACTTCTCCTGTGTGAAAGGGTACTGTCAAGAAATGAAGACAAGCCACGAACTGAGAGAAAATCTTTGCAAAGCACACATCTGATAAAGGACTGTTATCCAAAATATACAGGGAAGACTTAATAATAAGAAAATGAACAACCTGATTTTTAAACGGGCAAAACACCTAAACAATTCACCAAAGAAGATATACGGAGAGCAAACAAGCATGTGAAAAAATGTTCCACATCATGTTATCAGGAAAATGCAAATGAAAACAACGAGATGCTACTCACACCTATTAGAATGGCTCAGATCCACCACTCTGACAACACCAAATGCTGGCGAGGATGTGAAGCAACAGGAACTCTCATTCATTGCTGGTGAGAAGGCGAAATGGTACAGCTGCTTTGGAAGGCAGTTTGGCAGTATCTTACAAAAATAGGCGTACATACTCTTATCACATGATCCAACAATCACACTCCTCATATTTACCCAAATGATGTTAAAATGTATGTCTATACACAAACCTGCACATGAACCTTTTTTCATAATTGCCAAAACTTGGAAGCAGCCAAGATGTCTTTCAGCAGGTGAATGAATAAACTGGTATGTCCAGAAAACAGAATATTTTTCAGCACTAAAAAGAAACAAGTTATCAAGCGTGCAAAAACATGGAGGAACCTTAAATGCATATTACTAAGTGAAATAAGCCAGTCTGGAAAGGCCGCTTGCTGTCTGATTCCAATTATACAACATTCTGGGAAAGATAAAACTGTGGAGACAGGGAAAGGATCAGATTCTGGGGGTTAGGGAGGGAGGATGGGATTATTAACAGGCAGAACACAGGATTTTTAGGGTGGTGAAAATACTCTGTGTGATAGTATAATGGTATAACGATGGATATACGTCATTATTCATTTGTCCAAACCCATAGTGTGTGCAACACCAAGGATGAACTGTAATGTAAACTATGGAGTTTGGATGACAGTGATGTGTCCGTGTAGGTTCTCCTGTAACAAAGGTACCACCTTGGTGGAGGATGTGGATAATGGGGGAGGCTGTGTATGGGGGGCAGGGATATTTGTGAAATCTCTGTACTTTCTGCTCAATTTTTCTGTGAACCTAAACCTATTCTAAAAAATGAAATGTTAAAAAAAGGTACTGCAATTAAAATGGGCAAATGATTTGACTAGACAATTCTCTAAAGAAGATATACAGATGGCCAGTAAGCATATGAAAAGATGCTCAGCATCATTAGTCATTAGAGAAATTCAGATGATATTCACATCAAATGATGTTCTTTTGTGTTCAAATTCAAATGATATTCAAATGAAATTCAAATGATATGAAGACATAAATAATCAGGTGGCTAAGGCTATGCAGAAATCGGGGCCCCCATACATTGCTGGTGAGAATGTAAAATGGTGCAGTCGTGTTGGAAAACAGCCTGGCAGTTTTTCAAAATGTTAAACATAGAATTACCATATGACTCAGCAGTTCCTCTCAGGAGAAATGAAAACATATGTCCACAGAAAGACTTGTACATGAATATTAATTGCAGCATTATTCACAGTAGCCTCCAGGTGGAAACAGCCCAAGTGACCATCAGCTGATGAATGGATAAACAAATGTGATAGATGGTGTACAGTGGAGTACTACCCAGCAATAAAAAGGAGCAAGCACTGATAAATGCTACAACAGGGGTGAAAAATCACAAATTGAAACACTTCAAAGAAGCCAGACAAAAGAACACATGTTGTATGATTCCTTTTATATGAAGTGTCCAGAAAAGGCAAGTTAATAGAGACAGAAAATAGATTAGGGATTACTTACTTGTATTGCTTCATGTTATATCACAGTCATTTTTTTCAAGTTGCTAAATGGTTTTCATGACCATTCTTTAATGGTTCTGTTTTCATATTCTTTTAGTGCTCCTCATTAGGATTCCTGCTTTTATATAAAACATTGCAGTGAACACATTTGTGCTGAAGGTTTTTTGCCATGGATTGGATTTTTTACTTCTGGACAGATCCCAGAAATGGTATTCTTAAGTCAAAAGATGTGAACATTTTCATTGTCACTTTCTCATTGCCAACACTGTCATTAATGTGTTACGGTACCAGTCTCACCTCAAAACTACCAGAATTAGTTATTATCACTTGAAGTACTTGTTGCTAATTTTTAATAGGCAGTAATTTGCCATTTAAAAAATTATTAGTGTGGTTGAACATTTTCCATTGTTTGTTTCCTAGTAGCATTCCTTCTTTTATGAATTGTTTGCATCCTTTGTCCCTTAATCTCCAGGGAGTAGGGAGATCTTGGTGTTTCTCATTTATTCATATGAGTTCTTCCCACAATTGAAGTGGTGATTCTCAACCCAGTCTAACTGGCTGGTCCCATCTGGGGAATTTGTGGAGAGGGTCCCTCAAAAGTCCCCTTCGTGTGGTATTAAGGAGGGAGGTGGAGGAGGGGGTAAGAGAAGGGAGGGACCAAGGCAGAAACAAAACAACTCAAAGGCAGGTAGGTCCTGGTCCTCAGCCAACCCCGTGTACTTGTTTCCCCCAGTCCTGGGAGAGCAGGCTGCAGGGGAGAATTGGACATCTGTTCTCTGTCTCTGGGGCCCTTGGCCTGGTTCCCTCGTTTATCTGCTCTCATTAGTCGACGAAGGCCTGGTCTCGCCAGACCGGCCATCCCAGGAACCCCGCTTCCCTCTCTGGGCCCCCCTCCCCAGTCCGACGGCAGACCCCTCTTTCTGCCCACCAGCCCGGATCCCCTTTTGGGCCTCTTGGAAATTTCTGTCCTCACCTAGTTCTCAGGTCATTTGAATCACTGAGGTGTGGGGCATGGCTGTAAAAAGCTTGGCTTCTGGACCATTCGGGCCTAAGTCCCGCACCTGCTGCTTGCTGGCTGTGCCTCAGTTCCCTGTTTGCTAAAAACCTGTGATTTGTTTTGAGGAGGACCCGTGAGAACATGTGGAGTACTCGGCAGGTTGCCTGGTAGCTGGGGGCCACGGAACAATGGTGGTCACCTTCAGGGGAGGGGGGAGACCCTAGTTAAAATGAGGCTGTTGCTTAGTGTTTCTCAGCCTCGGCCACAAACTCGCCCACACCTGGGTCCCGTCCACAGAGAATTTGATGTAGTTGGGCTGGGGTGTGGCTTCCCAGCCCAGGCGATTCTAGTGATGGCCAAGGTTGAGAAGCACAGGCTGGGAGGACTAGTCTGGGGGGATCTGCCCATCATCTCCCGCCGCCACCCCGGGCCTCCCAAGGGGAGGCTCCTCATCTCACTTTCCGAAATGCATCCCTTCTCCAAGCCCGAAGGCCTACCTGAGCTTCTGGTAACTGACCTTCCCTGGATGAAGCCGGAGCAGGGCCCACTTCCTCTCCTGACTCGGGGTTTAATTCCATTTTATTGTCACACCACCTTTTCTTTTGCACATGTTGGTGTTTGTTCTTTTCCTGCCTGCACGTCTGTGGACAGAAAACCAGACTTGTTGGCTTTTGTGACCCTTGGGGCATCTTGGAGGCTCCCGACTGTAAACTAGTGTTTGGGAAAAGTGCGTCTTTCTCCCCAAGCTCGTCAGACATCCCCAGGGCTGGAGAGGAAGAGGCCGGGAGAGTGAGGCAGGCTGTGCACGTGGGCTTGGCAGGATACTTTCGGCTGCAAGTAAGAGAAGCTGCGGCTCAGAATGGCTCAGAGGACCACCAACTGTGGTCTCACCCAGCAGACGTCCAGAGGGAGTGCGTCCCACGGTCACGCAACCATTAGCGTGTTAACCGTTAGCGTCTTAACCATGTGAGCTTGGGCTGGCGGCTTAAACTCAGCGTCCTCGTTTGTGAAAAAGGACCGTTGCCCGTGCAGTGACTTAATATTAGTAAAGGCCTTACAACAATCCCTCATGTGAAGAAGTGTTTTGTATGTGTCGGCTACTATACGATCAGTCATCGCTGCGTAACAGATGCGAAATTCTCGGTGGTCCACAGCAATCAGCATTTCTTTCCCGTGCGTCGTCTGCAGGTTGGCAGGGCTTGGCTCGGCCCCTCCCATTCAATCTGTGCGTATAGCTCAGGTCTGCCCCACACATGTTCTCCCTGGGTCCCAGGGAAGCAGTGCAGCAGGTGCCGGGGTGATGCTGTTCACATAACAGTGGCAGTGACACAGGATAGAGGAAAAACAAACACCAGCGTCCGTCGGGAACTGGCACGTTCTCACTCTGCCCCCTTTCCTTTGGCCCAAGCAAGTCCCATGTCCCAGCCCAGTTTCTGCAGGGAAGGGAGGTAAATTCTACTCAACGCCAGTTAGTGGTAGTATCAAGTCACATGTCAAAGGACATGAAGAATTAATAAACAGTGTGTCATCGGTGGATTAGATCAAAGATTGTATTAACATTGTTAAATTCAAAATGTTTTCTCATTTGTGATTTCTTCTTTGACCCGTGGTTTATTTAGAAGTGAGTCATTTAGTTTCCATATCTTGGGGGAATGTTTTCATATATCTTCCTGCTACTGATTTCTAGTTTAATTCTCTTATGATCAGAGAACATACTTTGTATCAGTGTTAAATTTCTTAAGCCAAAGGCTATGCTGTGGAGATGTAATAGAACATCTGTTTCTTTAGAAAATACATGCTTCAGTATTTAGAGGTAAATGTCCATGATGCATGTAACTTACCCTCAGATGGATCAGGGAAGAATTTGTGTGTGTGTGTGTAGATTGCAATTAACTGAAGGTGGGACAGGGAACGTGCACAAATCATAAAGCTAAAGGGGTAAAATGTTAACAGTAGGTGAATCTGCGCAAAGGATATATAGGTGTTCTTTGTACTATTTTAATTTTTGCAACTTTTCTGTAAGTTTAAAATGATCTCTGAATAAAAAATAAAAAGAAAGGAAAAGCTAATCGTCTCCCCCCTACTCCACTCCTCCAGGTGTGTATCCTTCCATACGCTTTCCTTACCCACACAAACATATACTAATATTTATACAGTTAGATGGGATTTTTATCATTTTATTAAAATAGGATTATTCTCAGTGCATTAATTATTGTGCAACTTGATTTTCTCAACAATACATCATAACGGTCCTTCTAGGTCAAAAAACATAGGTTTAATTTACTTTGAAACAGAGGTTTATAAGTATCACAGTTTCTTCAATCATCCCCCTACTGTTGGATATTCCGGCAGTTCCCAGTTTTTTTGTCACCACAAACGAGGCAGCAGAAACCATCCTTGTACATACCACCCACAGTATTGGTGCCAAGTCCATGACTCACTTCTGGAATTAGAATTTCAGTCAGAGTCAGGTAGCACCACAAACCCTTTGCGATTCATCACGTTCGAAGCTGTCGCACCGTGGGAGTGAGGCTGGTCTCCAGAGGCCACCTGCTCACCCTCGTGTCCAGTTGCACGCAAGCCCAGCATTTCCAAGGCGGGCCAGAATGTCCTCTGGGAAGCTTTAAAAAAAAGATAAACAGTGCCCCGCCCCACCCACGTTTCTCTTTGGACCTGAAGAGACTGCTGGAACGGTCTGCTGTGTTGTGGCAGGGACCCCATGTCGAGGGGGCCTGGGAGTCCAGCATTTCCACGTGTCAGCCAGACCTGGCACGTCCCGCCTCAGCCAGTTCATGCACCTGCTAATTATATAACTTTAAGAAGGTTTTGCTAGAAATTTCAGGCAGAGCCCAGGCTTCTGTAGGTGGGGCCACAGGTGGCCCACGAGTGGCTGGTTGGATTCTCGAGTGGAGACAACTTGTAGTCCAGTTGATGTGGCTGAGATCGTAGTTGTGACCTTCACCCAGGACAGTGTCCCACAGCAGGGATAACAGTTAACATCCATGGGATGTTGCCTCGTGCCAGGCAGGGAGCTAAGCACTTTCCATAGAGCATCTCGTTTAACTCCCGCCGTGACCCTGAGGTACAGGAGTCGTATAATCCTATTGCATCACTCACCTGTGGCCACAGCAGTTCTGCGTGAAACCACCCCAAACCTTAGCGGCCTGAAACAACCACCAGTTATTTGCCTGTGATTCTGTGAGCAAATGATTTAGGCTGGGCTCACGTGGGCAGTCCTGGCTTCGGCTGGGCTCCCTACAGCTCAGCTAGGCTTCTGGGAGTTGGCTGGCTGTTGGCTGGAGCTACGGGGATTTTCATCCATGTGGTGTCTCATCCCCCAGCAGGCTAGCCTGGGCGTGTTTACGTGCTGGGGGAAGGAGTGAGAGCGGGAGAGAGACAGAGAGTACCAAGGCTTGCTCAGGTCTAGCCCAGAATCGGCACATCATCACTCTTGCCACATTCTCTTGGCCAAAGCAAATCACACGGTCAGCCAAGATCCAAGAGGTAGGAAAATCAGTCCACCTCTGGGTGGTAGGAGCTGCAGTCATGTCGCACAGGGCATGATACAAGGAGGGGTGAAGGTCTGTGGCCATTTTGGTGGTTTATCTCACCGGCTTTTGCAGGTCAGATGAGTCAGGAACAGAGAGGTTACTTGAAATCGCCCGAGTTCACAGAGCCAGCAGGTGGCAGGTCCGAACCTGGGTGGGGGCAGACAGCAGCGCCCCAGCATCCAGCCCCTCTCCCATCTGTCCGCGTCCATGAAGGCTTCCTGACTGTGGAATCATCTCGCCATCTCTGAAAATCTCCAACACCCAGTCAACCTCAAGGAGAAAATCATCTCCAAAGACCCTTGGCTCCTTGAAGGACAGGCATGTGACAGAAGTTGGAGGAGGTTGTGGACAGATGGCCTGGCAGGTGGTCGGGGGGTTGAGTGGATTGGTGGGTGGGCGGCTTGTTGGCAAGTAGATGATGTGAGAGGGCTGAGGACAACTGTCACCTCATCTCCGCTTGGGTTTTTTCTGAAGTGGAGGGGCAGGAAAGAAATCTGAGACTCCAGGTGGACTTTCTTGGGGCCATCAGGCTGAGGGCCTGAGGTGTGGGGTCCACACTGGGATGAGTCGGCCTTTCCAATCAGAAGTCCTCTGAGCTGGAGACGGTGAGTGCAGAGTCTTCCTTCCTTCAGAGGAGGGAGAGCCCAGAGCGAATTTTAGAAGAGAGTCTTCAGTGCCAGGGTTTGGGCCGATCATTTCCCAAGTCTCTAGCCCTGTGCAAGGCACCAGGATTCCCAAGAGGACTCTTATCTCCAAGGAGTTTACTGTCTGAGTCCCCTCATAGGGCCCTGGGCAAGGCCAGGGACACAGTCTGCAGGCACAGGTCCTGGCTGATGGCCAAAGAGAAGAGAGCGGCCTTCTCCATCCCTCTTTGTGGGGTCACCTGGGTGACTGTGCTGTGGATCCCTCATGGGTGCCCAGGCTGCGTGTCAAGTATCCCAGCCCATCCCAGAGGGGTTTGTGGGAAAGGCCTCGACTCTGCTCTGGAAGCCACCCCCAGCCATCAGCCTGCCAGGCGGGCCAAATGCACTGGTTCATAGTTGGTCATGTCACTGTCCCTGACCCTCTTTCCTCCCCCATAGAACTCTGAGGAGATGGGATGGGGGCCGAGGGACCCTCCAGCGCCCAGAAGAGGCCTTGGAGAGCAGCAGCCTGAACAGCTGCCTCACCATCTGCCAGCTTCCTCCCAGCACCACCAGGCTCTTTTTTTTTTTTTTTTCAAATTTGTGTATTTTATTGGGTCAGCTTGATGACTTTTTTACCTAGGTATATGAGATACCTAGTTGAAGACACCGGCCCTTTCCAGCACCGCAGAAGGTCACTTGTGCTCATCTGTACTTTCCATGGCCACCACTTTTCTGACCTTTAGGTGAGAAAGGTGAGTTTTGCAAGTTCTCAACTCTTCCTGCATCCCATGCTTTCCCGAGGTTACACTCATCATTAGTCTGCACTGGTCTCTCCCCGCAGGGCTCCTTGAGGGCTCTGGCTGCTCCAGCTGGAAACCAATACTCGAGAAGCAAGTGTTAATGGAAAGGAGGGTTTGCTTTATTCCAGTTGCCAGCAACGGGGGGAGAAGGCGGACTCCTGTCCAAAGGCCAACTGCCCACTGCCCATCAGTGGGCAAGAGCTTTTATAGGCAGAGGGAGGGGGCCGCGTGCAGCACAGCACAGTCAGCTCTGACAGTCATCTCAAAATGTCACCGGTGGTCTGGTCAGCATCATCTTGATTGTTTTAAGCACAGTCCGTCTTCAGTTCCAGGGTCGGTTTGTTCCCATTTCTCTGAGGCCAGTTCTCGGATTTGCGGCAGCTTATGTCATGGCTACAGCCTGGTCATCAGGTAGTTAACTTCTTCCACCTGGTGGGGGCTTCAGTATCTATAAGACAGCTCACAGGACACGGCTCAGAATATGATCTATAGCCCTTGAGGAGGAAATAAAGGTCCTTGACTTTGTTTAACGGCTAAACTATTATTATTTTGTCCTGTTTGACTGCTTTCCTTTGTTTCTATATTTTCTCATTTCTCTGATTAAATTTATTCTTTGGCTAAGGTTTTCTATGGACAGGAGGCAGGTGAAGGACATGGAGGGGGTGTGGGTGTAGGGAGGTTCTGTCCTGGAAAGGCCCCATAGGGTCCTGTTCCATTTCAGGAGTGGGTCTTAATCACCTCTGTCCCTGTTTCCCTTCCCTCCAGGCTAACACAGAGCAGGGTGCCCAGTGGATGTGCCTTCCATGAAGGCCAGCCTGCCTCTGTACAGCACAGGGTGATGGGTAAGAGCACAAGCTGCCTGCCTTCCAAGTCCTGACGCTCTCACTTACCACTGTGTGACCTTGGGCCAGTTACCTAACCTCTCTGTACCAAACCAGGGAGGATAATATTACTTGCCTTACAGGATCACTGTGATAATTAAGTGCATCAGTATTTATAAAGCTCTTCCAAATGTCTGGGGCATAGTGAGGCTGTTTAAGTGTTTGTTAAACGAAGACACGAAAAAAAAAAAGATATTTTCCACCTGAGCAGCTGAGGGCAAGGTCTAGCCCTGTTTTTTGACCACCATCTCCTGAGTCAGGAGTCAGCAAATTATAGCCTCCCTGCCACCAGGTCTTGTAAGTAAAGTTTGGCGCACAGCCATGCTTTCTGGTTTGTGTGTTGTCTAAGGCTCGTTCATGCTGCGATGGTAGAGTTGAGTAGTTGCAACAGAGACCATTTACCCTCCGGCCTTTTCCAGAGTGAGCTTACTGACCCCTGCCCTGAGTCTTCTAAACCCACCATCAACCATGGTCTGCTGCAGCTTCAATGCGAACTGCTCTGACCTGGGAAAAAGTGGCTTCTGTGGATGTTGCACGTTTAAATGCCTCAGCTGTCCTCTCTGTGCAAACCCCCTTGACCCCCAAGGGTTTCCTTGGCCTTTATCCTGGTCCTCAAGAGCCCCTCAAGAGGCTCAGAGGTGGCCCTTTGTTTGGCTGGTGGGTGGGTTTGAACTGTCATCTCTGAGTGGGGACAGGTGAGGAGAGAGGTGCAGACATGCCCTCGGGGATTAAAGTTCCACCCAGAGAGACAGCGGCTCCCTCCTGCCACAAGAGCCACAGTCCTGTTTAAGGTAGGCTGTTAAGTGTTGGCCTCAGGGCCAACTCTGGCGAGCTTGCATTCCTCCGGCACTTTCCACCAAGCTTGCGTTGCAGGTTACTCAGGAAGGCGCCAGAGAGTAGATTGTGAGATGCAATTTATTATGTAAATCTGGAGCTAGTCTTCGTAGGCCATGGGTTTACTGGGGCATCGCTCTGGGCCTTGCAGATACTCCCGTTACTCCGGGCAACAGACCCACCCACCATTCACAAGCTCCATTTCCTGGGTCCAATTGCCAACAGGAAAACAAAACCGAACCAAAAAAACCAGCATGAAGGCAGAACTTACTTGAGGGGAGGTGTGCAGGGGGAAAAGGACAGCAGACCTTAGCATTTCAGTAGGAAAAATCCGCTCAGATACCCCTGGGGGGTGGGAGTGTACATTGGAGCCACCTTTAGGGAAGGCAAATTGCAGTATGTACCAAGAGCTTGAAAATAGTCCCAGCCTTTGACCAAATCCACCCTCTGGGAGTCACCTGTCGCCACAACCATGGCGTGTAGCAAACCACCCCCAAACGCTGATTTACAATCATAAACAATTTTCTTACACACGAGTGTCAAGAGCTGTGAAGGGTCTCATGTTATCCTATTTCCAAGTTACCAAGTGAGCTGGCCTGTTTCACGGGGGCTGGTGGGAGATGTGAGTCTTCTGGGTCAAAGGTGAGGGGTGGTTTGTTCACCTCAGCCATGGCAGTCGCCAGGGCTTCAGCATTTGCCCCAGTTCTTCACGTTCTGATTCTCACACGGCAGCGCAGTTAGGACAGGGGACACCTGCACACAGTGGGTGACACAAAAACACACAAACATCGATTCAAGGTGGGTTGTAGACATAAATGTAAAAGGCAAAACAATAAAGCTTCCAGAAGAGCGTCTTGAGATAGACAAAGAACATTAGCCATTTGGCCTTGATTCCCAGTCCAGGCGGCTCTTGGCGAGGCCAGGCCAGGCCAGACCACCTCCGGGCCACTCGGTCTGCTCATTCCTCCACCCGTTCGTTCATCACAAGTTTTCTGAGAGGCAACCCTGGACAAGGCCAACACACAGCAGTAAAACAAAAAAACAAAAACATTAACCATGAAGGAAAAATTGATCAACTGGACTTTATTAAGAATTTATATCGTGTAGCTTGATGATGTTTCCAACTTTGCTGGTGGGGCACAGGGATTCTGAGTTATTTCAGAAGATGAAG
This sequence comes from Balaenoptera acutorostrata, assembly GCF_949987535.1. NCBI lineage: Eukaryota > Metazoa > Chordata > Mammalia > Artiodactyla > Balaenopteridae > Balaenoptera > Balaenoptera acutorostrata. The sequence continues at coordinate 41,010,589 of NC_080078.1, forward strand.
AAAGAGAGAGGCTGCTTGAGAAAATTAACAAGGTGATCCCGGCAGCACCCTCGGCGGGCCCAGCTTCCTGGCTGCTGTCTGGGGCTCTCCCCTCCACTGCCGGGTGCACAGCGTGGGGGCCTGAGACCTGGCTCTGTTACTTACTGGTCGTTTACTAGCATGTCACCCTGGAGAGTTACTTCACTTGGCGCACGGCAGTGATGGGAGATGGAGGGCCGGCACTGGTGCTGGCAGCCACCCCAGCAGAGCCCTGCGCACTGGCTGTTCACATCTGCCAGCAGAAGCCATTGATGGACTCCATGACCGCAGTGCCACCACCCAGAGGCTGACACAACCATCTGAAAATGGAGTGAGTCAAAATGACTCAGTCTGCAAATGCTTTATTCAAAGCTGAGTTTTTAAACCAAAGCACAAACCATGGCAAGTAGGAATATTAATTCAAAGGAACAAAAAGAAAAGCTCAACCTTTATATACTTATTTAGAACCACCTACCAATGTAAAAGCAAGACCTAACTCTGCTGTCTACTAGAGGTAAACTGAAGTGTAATCAACCCGCATGGCTGGATGTCCTCACCTGGTGAAGAGTATCCTCAGGTGGCTGGGTCCTGTCAACTGAAGAACAAGTTATCAAAATAGAGCAGATCTCTCTAAAAGCAGCAGGATTCAAGGGGAAGGGACAAAGACCTTAATAGAGAGTCAAAGATTTGTGCCATTTAAAAAAACTGCCACAAAGGATAAAACTACCTATCTTACAGGCTGGAGATGAGGATTAGTGTTGAACATAATTCAGGTATTAGGCACGTGAATGCGTAGTCACTAGTAGTATTATGGCTGTTAAGTAGTGAATGATTTGAATGTACCATCTGGTCAGTTCTTTTAACTGTGACCATCAGAACTACAGTATCATGTAGCTTTTTTGCATGAGGTGTTCTGAAGCTGACTGTCTTGGGTCAGAAGCAGACTCTGGGCTGAGGACTTGAGTGTTAGTGGTTTATTAAGGACGCGCTTCCTGAGAAGACTGGTGTGGGAGTAAGGGAAGCAGAACTGAGAGGGGTAAGCAGCTCTGTGCTTTCAAGTTAAGTCCTGTGGTTTTATCCTGGGGGCTCAGGAGTGTAAGTTATGCCTCGGAGTTTCCCTGACCTGAGACAAAGGAATTCTGGCATTCTCCAGACGTTGTCTGGAGGGCTGCGCTCGGGGGAGAGTATTAATTCCCAGATGCTTCTACCAACACTTTACCAGCTTTTTACCAAGAACACTGCTCTAGTGAAGAGTATCGCTGTGAATCATGGAAGCACATTCAAGGGGTGATAGCCAAACAGTTAAAGGGATGTAGAGGGGTCTGGGCAGAGCCCTGACAGGCTCTACTATGCTTACTAATCCCTATTAGGCTGAAGAGACATCAGCAGAGGGTCTCCTTTCATGCTGGTTAGGAGAGGAACCAACATCTGTTCAAAGGTCACCATGCGTGAGGCCCCACAAGAGAGCATTTAAAAAACATTGAAATCGGGGGCTTCCCTGGTGGCACAGTGGTTAAGAATCCGCCTGCCAATGCAGGGGACACGGGTTCGAGCCCTGGTCTGGGAAGATCGCACATGCCGCGGAGCAACTAAGCCCGTGCGCCACAACTACTGAGCCTGTGCTCTAGAGCCCGCGAGCCACAACTACTGAAGCCTGTGCACCTAGAGCCCGTGCTCCGCAACAAGAGAAGCTACTGCAATGAGAAGCCCGCGCACCACAACGAAGAGTAGCTCCCGCTCGCCGCAGCTAGAGAGAGCCTGCGTGCAGCAACAAAGACCCAACTCAGCCAAAAATAAATAAATAAATTTATTTTTAAAAAAAGATTATAGAGGTAAAGAAACACAAGAGTTCTACTCCTTAAAGAAAAAAATTGGGGCTTCCCTGGTGGCGCAGTGGTTGAGAATCTGCCTGCCAATGCAGGGGACACGGGTTCAAGCCCTGGTCCGGGAGGATCCCACATGCCGCGGAGCAACTGAGTCCATGAGCCACAACTACTGAGCCTGCGCATCTGGAGCCTGTGCTCCGCAGCGGGAGAGGCCGCGACAGTGAGAGGCCTGCGCACCACGATGAGGAGTGGCCCCCACTCGCCGCAACTAGAGAGAGCCCTCGCACAGAAAGGAAGACCCAACACAGCCAAATAATTAATTAATTAATTGATTGATTGATTAAACAAAAGGGACAGCCATAATTTAAAAAAAAAATTAATACTTCCTTTGCAGCAACCTCTCTCAATGCTGGGAAAATAGTATCTATACCAAAAGCCTCAGGTTTAAGTCAATTCTAAACCTGGCCTAGGAATTCCTGTCGTTGCTATGGGACTTCCTGTCAGTCGACAGGACCAAAAAAATCAGTTTCAGGAACCTAGAAAGCAGGTGGTGTCTCTGCATCAGCCTGGTTTTATGCCCTCTCTGAGCCCAAGGCTGACTCATGGAGAGGGTTCTCGAATCTCAGTCTTCTGTTTTATAACCTGCTTTGCTTTTTCTTAAACACCCCCTGGCTTCTCTGCCGGTCCCCACGGAAAGCATGCCCAGGGGTGCCCTGTCTCACGCTGGGACAAGCTGACAGTGCGTGGAGGCAGAGCCGCAGGCTGAGGAGCCTCGGGACTGGGATTAAACCAGCCTCTCACTTCTTCACCCCTGCCTGCAAAATAAGAAAACCTCTGAGCTGAAGGGTGGCAGGTCCCCACTGAGAGTGATGATTCTTGGGTCATCTATGTTTTTCTTGGCTGGAGGCCAGAGCCAACATAACCCAGGGAACATTTGCAGAGAAAAATCCTTATGTTTGCTTACTTTGCTTTCTTGCTCTTTCTCGTCAAAATTTAAACAATGCTGAGGCTGAGAATGAGCAGATTCAGGAAAAAATGGCAACAACAACAATAACAACCTGGAAAGTGAGCTGGCGAGGCCTGTTGGCTGGGCCGGCAGACTCGGAGGCCCTCCGGAGGTGGTGACTTTTTGACTTTCATTTGAATCCCTGCCATGTTCTGCCATCTTTTCCCTTACCTTTCCCATCCTGGGTTCTGCAGTTAAGGTCCAGAATTGAGCGCTGTTCAGAGCACGAGACCTGGGGTGAACAGAGATGCAATGCAACCATTTTCTCCAGTGTCCTAAGGAAGAGAAACCCAAATTCAGCCAAGTGGGTAAGTCTTCTGAGGCTAAGAAAGAAAAATGCATGTGTGGAGCTTGCATTCTCAGAGATATTGTTATGACCTACTATGTGCCATGTACTGTTCTAGAAATTACTTAAATGAACAAAACCATAGTATCTAAACTAATTACAGAGTTTCTAAATGGCGGTGATATAGAGATCTGGGATATTATTTTAGTCCTATCATGCAGATATCAATAATTATATTTTTTATTCATGATTAGATAACAATATCATTTATGCTTCTATTCTAGGACTAGGACAGGGAAAATGCAAGATGAGCCTGAAGTATCTTTTTTTTTTAAGTTGAAGTATTGTTGATTTACAATATTATCTGTTTCAGGTGTACAGCATAGTGATTCACAGTTTTTAAAGGTTATACTCCATTTATAGTTATTATAAAATATTGGCTATATTCCCTGTTCTGTGCAATATATCCTTGTAGCTTATTTATTTTATACATAATAGTTTGTACCTCATAATCCCTTATCCCTATCTTGCCCCTCCCCCTTCCCTCTCCCCACTGGTAACCACTAGTTTGTTCTCTATATCTGTGAGTCTGTTTCTTTTTTGTTATATTTACTAGTTTGTTTTATTTTTTAGATTCCAAGTATAAGTGATATCGTACAGTATTTGTCTTTCTCTGTCTGACTTATTTCACTTAGCGTAATATCCTCCAAGTCCATCCATGTTGCTGCAAATGGCAATATTTCTTTCTTTTTTTGTGGCTGAGTAGTATTCTATTGTATGTATACACCACATCTTCTTTATCCATTCATCTGTCGACGGACACTTAGGTTGCTTCCATATATTGGCAATTGTAAGTAGTGCTGCTATGGAGAGCCTGAAGCACCTTGTGGTGCCAGTAAGTAAGGAAGTACTTGAAAAGGGTGGGGATGTGTCAGTGGCTGACAGAGCTCCTAATGGCCAAAGCCGGAACAATTGAAGCAATGAAATAAATAACAATAATGTTGGATTATAACCCATAGAATAAAAAAATCCGTAAGCACTATTGCTATAAGTAAATAAAGTTTAAAGAATCAATCAATAAATAAGGGAGAAAGGACAGCTCTTCCTTATAGGAGAATTCTAATTAATAAATGTAGAAAGAAAAAGGGAAACAGAAAATCTCCTTGAGAAAACAAATCTAATAATTGTCAGATTCACTGATGAATCCTAAAGTCAGCAAAAGTTTGAGGAAAAACAGGATATTTGCAATCTCAAGTATCTCCCCGAAGATATTTATTAATTACAAAGAGAAAAACAGTAACTTTATGGTACACAAATCCAGGACACAGCACCATAACTAAGTGACCAAAGGCAACATCACTATAAAAAGATATGTCAACACGTTGCTCCCCTGACAGGATACACTGAGGAGGGCACAGTGCCTCAGGGTTCCTGCCCAAACACTTCACCTGCATCTGATGCCGAGACAAACCCAAACTGAGGGATATTCTACTATATAACTGACCAGTACTTTTCAATAATGCCCAAGTCATGAAAGACAAGGGAAGGGACTTCCCTGGTGGTGCAGTGGTTAAGAATCCACCCACCAATGCAAGGGACACGGGTTTGATCCCTGGTCCGGGAAGATCCCACATGCTGCGGAGCAACTAAGCCTGTGAGCTACAACTACTGAGCCTGCTCTCTAGAGCCTGCGAGCCACAACTACTGAGCCTGCGCACCACAACTACTGAAGACTGCGCTCCTAGAGCCAGTGCTCCACAACAAGAGAAGCCACTGCAGTGAGAAGCCCGTGCACCACAACGAAGAGTAGCCCCTGCTTGCTGCAACTAGAGAAAGCCCACACGCAGCAACAAAGACCCAACGCAGCCAAAAATAAATTAAAAAAAAAAAAAAAAGACAAGGGAAGACAGGAATGGTCACAGATTCAAGGAGATTAAGGATATGTGACACCCAAATGCAGTAGTGGGAAAACTGCTGAAGTCCAAATAAAGTCTGCAGATTGGTTAATAGTATTGTACCCATGACAACTTCTTAATTTTATACGGTTATGTTAGATAGTAACATTAGGAGAATCTGGGTAAAGGATAAGTAATAAACTTTTCTCTAAGTCTAAAAAAATTTGTTAAAGGACAGAATACATTTGAAAGTAGGTCTATTTTATGTCTCATAGAAAAAGATTTAGCGGGAATTCCCCGGCAGTCCAGTGGTTAGGACTCCATGCTTGCATTGCACGGGGCACGGGTTCCATCCCTAGTCGGGGAACTAAGATCCCGCAAGCCACGCATTGTGGCCAAAAAATAAGAAAAAGAAAAAAGAAAGAGAAAGATTTACCTTTAGGTTCAGAATGGTCTGGTTTTACAAAGCACCTGTTTATCATGGACTTAGGGTCGTTGAGAAAGGCAAACTTGTGTGTCTGTGGCGAAAGAGCCAAAAACCAACTGTCAGGGTAGCTGAGACTTTCCTTCTTGCTTTGCCCCTTGCTGACTTGGTATTTCCAGGTCGTTTTGGTTTTCCAGATGTATACAAATGAACCCCTGGCTCAAAAGTATTACAAATAATTACAATTCTTTGCATGAGGTAATGTGGCTTATACAGTACCTTGTCTTAAAAAAAAAATCCGTACAGAAACCACTTGGTGTGCATTTTGTTTACCCGAAATCAGATGTCATGTTGACCCTGTAATTTCTGGCCTCACATTGGCGCATTAAAGTCATCAGACCACATCCAGAAAGACCACATCCCTCAACACAATGCTTCGGTTACGTGGACCCAACTGATGGAAAGGAAAATAGAGAACAAGGGAGTTTTCCCTACTAACTAAACAATTAGGCCCTTCTGAGGGAAAAACATCAAATTTCAAGTAACCAGAAAGTTTCACAGGTCATTGTGGTTATGAAAATCACTGCAGCCAACAATTAGCAGAAAATTTGGATGGTGCCTTTTGTACCATCAATGAAACAACTGAAAAGAGTGGAATATTCCCCTTTTCTACCTTTTGTAAGCTTTTCAAAGAAACATTTATTTTTAAGGAAATTGTGTTTTTAACAAAGGCTCTGTGTGTTCTTTATTGGTCTATGAATAATGACACTGGTCAAGTAGGGAAAAAAGTGGCTCCAGGCAGGGCCACCACGAACAGTTGTGCATGTTGTGTACTGCAAAAAAAAGGCACCCCGATGAAGGGCTAGTGGAGCTGAAACCCATCCTTCTCTCTGCCCTCCAAGCTGCACGCCTGTAAGGTCACATCTACCCAGAGGAACGGTTGCCTTATTCTAATTACACAAAGGTGCTGAGCAGGCTAGTATTGGCTCTAGCAGTAGGTGTGGTATGACCGGTGTGGGGAGCAGATTGGGAAATGCAAGTTTGGTGTGGCAGGAGGAATTTTGATGGATCTATGACTAGATCTTAACTATTTTACTGTTTTATGGCAAATATTTCTTTCTAAACCCAGTGTTTTTATTGAAAAGGTAAGACTCTCTGCTATCCCGGAAACCTACCATATTCCTCATATAGCCTTCAGAAATTTCCTACACACACACACATACACACATACAAATTTACACAAATGACAGCTTATTATTATATCCTTTGCTTTCTTTTTAAATTTATTTATTTATTTTTGGCTCTGTTGGGTCTTCGTTGCTGCGAGCGGGGGTTGCTGTTTGTTGCAATGCACGGGCTTCTCACTGCAGTGGCTTCTCTTGTTGTGGAGCACAGGCTCTAGGCGCCCGGGCTCAGTAGTTGTGGCTCGTGGGCTCTAGAGCGCAGGCTCAGTAGTCATGGCGCATGGGCTTAGTTGCTCCGCGCATGTGGGATCTTCCCAGACCGGGGCTCAAACCTGTGTCCCCTGCATTGACAGGTGGATTCTTAACCACTGTGCCACCAGGGAAGTCCTCCTTTGCTTTTTAAAAATATTAAATACTATTCTTTTTATTATTCTGGTAAAATATACATAATATAAAATTTACCGGGCTTCCCTGGTGGCGCAGTGGTTGGGAATCTGCCTGCCATTGCGGGGGACAAGGGTTCGAGCCCTGGTCTGGGAAGATCCCACATGCCGCGGAGCAACTAAGCCTGTGCACCACGACTACTGAGCCTGCGCGTCTGGAGCCTGTGCTCCGCAACAAGAGAGGCCGCCGTAGTGAAAGGCCCGCGCACCGCAATGAAGAGTGGCCCCCGCCCGCCGCAACTGGAGAAAGCCCTCGTACAGCAACAAAGACCCAACACAGCCAAAAATAAATAAATAAATAAATAAAAATTTTTTAAAAAAATTTACCATTTTAACCATTTTTAGGTGTACAGTTCAGTGGTCTTAAGTACATTCACATTGTTGTACAGCCATAACCACTTTTTTTTTGGCCACGCTGCAAGCCTTGTGGGATCTTAGTTCCCCAACCAGGGATTGAACCTGGGCCCCTGCAGTGAAAACACCAAGTCCTAACCACTGGACCGCCAGGGAATTCCCATAACCACTATTTATGTTCAGAATTCTTTCGTCACCCCAAACTGAAACTCTGTACCCATTAAACAGTAACTCCCTATACCCCTTCCCCCCAGCCCCTGGCAACCACCATTCTACTTTGTGTCTCTATGAATTTAACTATTTCAGGTATCTCATATAAGTGAAATCATACAATATTTGTCCTTCTGCATCTGTCTCATTTCACTTCAAATGATGTCTTCAAGTTTCATTCAAATAATGTCTTCTATATTATAGTGTATATTAGAACGTCATTTCTTTTTCAGGCTGAATAATATTCCATTGTATGTATATACCACATCTTGTTTATCCATTCATCTGTCAATGGACACTTGGTTTGCTTTCAACCTTTTGGCTACTGTGGATAATGCTGCTACGAACTTGTGTGTACAAAAATCTGTCCAACACTCTGTTTTAGTTCTTTTGGATATATACCCAGAAGTGGAATTGTTGAATCATACAGTAATTTTATTTTTAAGTTTTTGAGGAACCACCATACTGTTTTCCAGAACAGCTGCACCATTTTACATTCCCACCAACAGTGCCCAAGTGTACCAATTTCTCCACGTCCTCACCAACACTTATTATTTTCTGTTTCTTTGGTAGTAGTCATCCTTATTGGTGTGAAGTTGTATTTCATTGTAGTTTTGATTTGCATTTCCCTAATGATTAGTGATGTCGAGCATTTTTTCTGTGCTTGTTGGCCATTTGTGTATCTTCCTTGTTGAAATGTTTTCCCACTACCATTTGTTGAAAAGACTGTCATTCCGCATTGTATGGTGTTGGCACCCTTGTGAAAAATCATTTGACCCTATGTATGAGGTTTATTTCTGAGCTCTCTATTTTATTGCAGTGGTCTGTATGTCTGTCTTTATGCCAATATCACATCATTTGGATTACTGTAGCTTTTGTAGTAAGTTTCAAAACCATAAAGTATGAGTCCTCCAACTTTGTTTTTTTTTTTCCTCAAGATTGTTTTAGCTATTTGGGGTTCCTTGAGATTCTACATGAATTTAAGGATGGATTTTTTTATTTCTGCAAAAAATGTCATTGGGATTTTGATAGGGATTACATGGACTCTGTAGATCACTTTGGGTAATATGAACATCTTAATGATATTAAGTCTTCCAATCCATGAACACGAAACGTCTTTCCATTTATTTGTGTCTTCTTTAGTTTCTTTCAGCAATGTTTTATACTTTTCAGTATGTAAGTCTTTCACCTAAGACTAAGTTAATTCCTAAGTATTTTATTTTAAACTACTTAAAATACTTAATTCCTAAGGTTTTTTTTTTTTTATAAATCACATTAGGATTTTTTTTAATTTAATTAATTTATTTATTTAATTATGGCTGTGTTGGGTCTTCGTTTCTGTGCGAGGGCTTTCTCTAGTTGCGGCAAGTGGGGGCCACTCTTCATCGCGGTGCGCGGGCCTGTCACTATCGTGGCCTCTCTTGTTGCGGAGCACAGGCTCCAGACGCGCAGGCTCAGCAATTGTGGCTCACGGGCCTAGTCACTCCGTGGCATGTGGCATCTTCCCAGACCAGGGCTCGAACCCATGTCCCCTGCATTGGCAGGCAGATTCTCAACCACTGCACCACCAGGGAAGCCCCCTAAGTATTTTATTTTTAAAATATTCCGAAGTATTTTATTCTTTTTGATGCTACTGTAAATGAAATCATTCTCTTAATTTCCTTTTCACATTGTTCATTGTTAGTGTATAGAAACACAACTGATATTTGTGTGCTGATGTTGTATCCTGCTCTCTTACTTTTTAAAAAGTATGCTTTGGGGCTTTTTCACGCAATTAATATTTAGACATACCTCATCATACTCTGGATAGCATTTCATTGTGTGGATATTCTAGACCTGAGACCAAAGCTACCTATTTTCATACTTGATCTGAGAATAGTTTCAAAGTAGTACCTACATAATAAACTCTATGTTACCTCTATAGCCTAAAATACTATCTAGCCCTTTAAGAAAAAGCTTGTCAATCCCCATTCTAGAACACATTTGGCCAGACTCCTGTTGAAAGGCCATTTGAATTGTTTCCAATTCAATGCTATTATAAACAATTCTCATTTATTGAATTTTGCCCTCAGGTATATCTATCTGTAGGTAAATCCCTGGTAGAGGAAGAATTGCTAGATGAAGAGCTACATGCATTTTAGTTTTTCACAGTTAACACCAAAGGGCCCTAGAGAGCAATCAGAACCATTTACCTCTCCTCAGCAGTGCCTCTTTCCCTGCACGCTTACAATGTGAATTATCCATCTTTTTAATTTTTATTGTCTCATTGGAATTTCCATTTCTCTCATTGTAAGAAAGGTTGAGCACCTTTTCATTTATAAATTACCTACTCTTGTCTTTTGTTCCCTTTTCTTTTGGATGTTGGATTGTTAATATTTACCAGCTCTTTTTGTTTTTAAATAACAGTTCTTTCAATATTAAGGCAATTGGGCCTTTTGTCGTATGAGTAGTGAATATTTTTTCCAAGTTTGTCATTTTAAAAAACTTCTAAAATAAGCATTTTTCCCTAAATAAACTTTTTTCCTTAGAGTATTAATCTACTTTTTTTTTTTTTAACTTTTTTATTTGACTTGTTTTTGGCTGTGTTGGGTCTTCGTTCCTGCGCACAGTCTTTCTCTAGTTGTGGGGAGCGGGGGCTACTCTTCGTTGCAGTACGCGGGCTTCTCATTGCAGTGGCTTCTCTTGTTGTGGAGCACAGGCTCTAGGCGCATGGGCTTAGTAGTTTTGGTGCATGGGTTCTAGAGCGCAGGCTCAGTAGTTGTGGCCCATGGGCTTAGTGCTCCGCCGCATGTGGGATCTTCCCGGACCAGGAGTTGAACCCATGTTTCCTGCATTGGCAGACAGATTCTTAACCACTGTGCCACCAGGGAAGTCCCAATCTACTTTTTTTTAAAGTATAGTTGATGTACAGTATTATATAAGTTACAGGTGCACAATATAGTGACTCACAATTTTTAAAGCTTATACTCCATTTATAGTTATTTAAAAATATTGGCTATATTCCCCATACTATACAATGTATTCTTATAGCTCATTTTATGCATAATAGTTTGTACCTATTAATCTTCTATAAATAAACTTTATATGTACATAAATGTAGCAGTCTTTTCCTTTATGGCTTCTGGGTTTTATGTCTTATTTAGAAAGAGCTTCCCTACTTGGAGATGATTTCTTTTTTTTTTTTTTTTTTTTATAAATCTTTTTTTTTTTTTAAAGACTTTTTTTTTTTTAAGGAATTCCTTTATTTTTATTATTTATTTATTTATTTATTTATTTTTGGCTGTGTTGTGTCCTCGTTGCTGTGCGAGGGCTTTCTCTAGTTGCAGCGAGCGGGGGCCACTCTTCAACGCGGTGCGCGGGCCTCTCACTATCGCGGCCTCTCTTGTTGCGGAGCACAGGCTCCAGACGCGCAGGCTCAGCAGTTGTGGCTCACGGGCCTAGTCGCTCCGCGGCATGTGGGATCTTCCCAGACCAGGGCTCGAACCCGTGTCCCCTGCATTAGCAGGCAGATTCTCAACCACTGCGCCACCAGGGAAGCCCTGGAGATGATTTCTTTAAAAAAAAAAACAACCTTAACTTCTTGTACTTTTATGTTTTTAAAAGTACTTTCATCCGTCTGGAATTGACTTTGGTGTAAGGAGTAAGGTATGGCTCCAGCTGGCACTCAGCTGTCCCAAAGTCATTTATTGAATAATCCATCTTTTTTTCACTGCTTTGAAATGCCATCTTTCCATATGTATTTGGGTCTATTTCTGGGTTCTATTATTTGTCCCACTGATCTAGCTGGTACATTCATATACTATTTCAAGCTCCTTTAATTAAGTATGGTTTTATAATACCTTTTATTATTTAGAAGGAATAGTCTCCCCATATTAACCTTCTTTAGTAGAGTTTTCTTGGCTATTCTTGCATGTTTTACTTTTCATATGAACCTTAGAATCAGCTTGTCTAATTAGAAAGTAGATATTTTCATTGAGATTGCATTTTTAGATAAATTTAGGGAGAAAAAATACAATATCACTTCTTCCTATTCGAAAATAAGGTATGTCTTGCTATTTATTCAGTTGTTTTTTATTCAAGTTTTGCTAGAGCTTTGGCTCATTTAATTCATTTTAATTGAGTTTATTCCTAGATATTCTGTCTTTTGTGGGTATTGTAAGTGGGGTTTTTCTTTTATTGTATTTTCTAACAGGTTCTTTGCACATCAAAAAGCGATTGCTTTTTGTATGTTAAATTTATAATTAGTCACATTACTGAATTTTCTCATCATTTCTACTCATCTTTCAGTTGATTCTCCCGGGTTCCCAGATACACAATCATATCACCTACAAATAACGATACTTTCTCCTAAGAGTTAATTACACATTTACTTTTACTGCAGGATTTTCTTACAGGGCCGGGCAAGGATCTTCCAGTTCTCCTGTCCTCGAAGGCTGTGTCTACAGCTGGGACACGCCAGCTCCGGATGCTCTGCTCTCTACCCTCAGCCCCAGTGGCTGATTTCCCACCAGCATAAAACTTAACAGAGAAGAGCTCTAAGCAGAGGAGAGACAGGTTTGAATCTGGAACTAAGAAAACCACCTGGCATCTTCCAGAATGACCCTCCTCTCTGTGCCCTTGGCAACATTTTCCAAACCTCTGTTGAAAATAAAGATGATTCAGATCACTCAAGTCATACCAGGCCTCAGCTGGGTTGTTCAAATACTGGAATTATTTCAATATTAAAGACATGTTTCTAGTTCTTAAAGCTAACTAATCCCAGGCAGGAGTAAAATGGCACAACTGCCTTGGAAACCTGTTTGGCATAATTTCCTAAGGCTTAACACACCTACAGCCTCTGACCCAGCAATTCCACTCCTAAGTTTTTATACTCAGGAGTAGTGAAACCCACATACCTACAGTCATTAATCTTCGACAAAGGAGGCAAGAATTTGCAATGGGAAAAAGACAGTCTCTTCAGCAAGTGGTGTTGGGAAAGCTGGACAAACTCATGTAAATCAATGACGTTAGAACACACCCTCACACCATGTGCAAAAATAAACTCAAAATGGCTTAAAGACTTAAACATAAGACATGACACCATAAAACTCCTAGAAGAGAACATAGGCAAAACGTTCTCTGATGTAAATCGTACTAGTGTTTTCTTAGGTCATTCTCCCAAGGCAAAAGAAATAAAAGCAAAAATAAACAAATGGGACCTAACCAAACTTACAAGCTTCTGCACAGCAAAGGAAACCATAAACAAAACAAAAAACAACCTACGGAATGGGAGAAAATAATTTGCAAATGATGCAACTGATGAGGGATTAATCTCCAAAATATACAAACAGCTCATACAATTTAACAGTAAAAAAACAAACAACCCAATTGAAAAATGGGCAGAAGACCTAAAGAAACATTCCTCCAAAGAAGAAGTACAGATGGCCAACAGGCACATGAAAAGATGCTCAACATTGCTAATTATTAGAGAAATGCAAATCAAAACTACAATGAGGTACCACCTCACACTGGTCAGAATGGCCATCATTAAAAAGTCTACAAATAACAAATGCTGGAGAGGGTGTGGAGAAAACGGAACCCTCCTGTACTGTTGGTGGGAATGTAAGTTGGTGCACCCACTGTGGAAAACAGTATGGAGGTTCTTCAGAAAACTAAAAATCGAATTACCATATGATCCAGCAATTCCACTTCTGGGCATATATCCAGACAAAACTATAATTAAAAAGGATACATGTACCCCTATGTTCATAGCAGCACTATTCACAATAGCCAAGACATGGAAGCAACCTACATGTCCATCAACAGATGAATGGATGAAGAAGATGTGGTACATATATACAATGGAATATTAGCCATTAAAAGAACGAAATAATGCCATTTGCAGCAACATGGGTAGACCTAGAGATTATCATACTAAGTGAAGTAAGTCAGAGAAAGACAAATATCATATGATATCACTCATATGGGCAATCTAAAAATTATACAAATAAACTTATCTACGAAACAGACACAGACTCAGGGACATAGACTTGTGGTTGCCAAGGGGGAGGGGGTTGGGGGAGGGATGGAGTGGGAGGTTGGGGTCAGCAGATGTAAGCTTTTATATAAAGAATAAACAACAAGGTCCTACTGTATAACACAGAACTATATTCAATATCCTATGATAAACCATAACAGAAAAGAATATTTTAAAAAAGAATGCATATATATGCAACTGAAGCACTTTGCTGTACCGCAGAAATTAACACAACATTGTAAATCAACAGTACTTGAATTAAAAAAAAAGAGAACTGAGAAGCGAATGCATAGAGCCTCCAAAGTCAAAGGCAGGAATGTTCTCAGTATTTCTGTTGGTACCCTCCTCCAACCAAAACCAACTCAAATGTCCATCAACAGAAGGACAGATAAATTGTGTTTTATTCATACAACGTAATCTTTTTTTTTTTATTGAAGTATAATTGCTTTACAATATTGTGTTAGTTTCTGCTGTACAATGAAGTGAATCAGCTCTATGTATACCTTGCTCTTGGACCTCCCTCCCACTACCCCCCATCCCACCCATCTAGGTTGTCACAGAACACCGAGCTGAGCTCCCTGTGCTTTATAGCAGGTTCCTGCTAGCTATCTGTTTTACGCATGGTAGTGTATATATGTCAATCCTAATCTCCCAATTTGTCCCACCCTCCCCTTCCCCCCGCTGTGTCCACATGTCGTTCTCTACGTCTGTGTCTCTATTCCTGCAAATAGGTTCATCTGTACCATTTTTCTAGATTCCACATATATGAGTTAATATACGATATTTGTTTTTCTCTTTCTAACTTACTTCACTCTGTATGATAGTCTCTAGGTCCACCCCCATCTCTACAAATGACCCAATTTCATTCTTTTTTATGACCAAGTAATATTTCACTGTATATATGTACCACATCTTCTTTATCCATTCATCTGTCAGTGGGCATTTAGGTTGTTTCCATGTCCTGGCTATTGTAAATAGTGCTGCAATGAACATTGGGGTACATGTATCCTTTTGAATTATGGTTTTCTCAGGGTATATGCCCAGTAGTGGGTTTGCTGGGTCGTATAGTAGTTCTACTTTTAGTTTTTTAAGGAACCTCCAAACTGTTCTCCACAGTGGTTGTATCAATTTACATTCCCACCAAGAGTGCAGGAGGGTTCCCTTTTCTCCACACCCTCTCCAGCATTTGTTGTTTGTAGATTTTTTTATGATGGCCACAACATAATCTTTTGTAGCAAAGAAAATGCCTGAAAGAGACATTCACCATGAGAAAGAACATATTCCTGCTATACTCACAGCGTGAATGGTTCCTACAAATGCATTGTGAGCCCAGAGGCCAGACCCAGCAGAGTGCACGCTGCAGGTTTTTACTGTGAACTACTTTTGTGTATCTTCAAAATTCTCCATAATACAGTTTTTTTTTTTAAGCTGCTCTGAAAAAAAAAATGTAAAGATGCGTAAAGCCATTTAGTAAATTTTCCATCAAAATCACTAAAATAAAGTCTGACAGTTGAAGAAGAAAAAAATGCAAGGAAAACAGTATGCAATGTATTTTACAAAAATGTTAACCCAAAATGTTATTCAAGAAGTTTGTGCGTTACAGAGGAGTAGGGGTGGAGTCATCAATGACCTGAATTGGGCAGCCTGGAAGAACTCCTGGACGTGCTTATTCATCCTCCTGAGGTTTGCTGGTCACCCACTGTGGGTGGACCGCAGGGACCCGAGCTCTGGGACAGGGGGACTGGGCACCTGGCCTGCCACTCACCTGTGCCCACGCTGCTCACCCTCTCCTGGTTCTAGATCAGCACCCACTTCACTGGGTCATGAGGAATAGAGAATCACAGATGCAGATGCTCTCGTTTCTTGTAGGAAACAAAAAGGGGTGTGGGGGCAGATTTGCTTTTGGAATGATGCTCTGAGCAGGCAGGGTGGGCAGATGGCAATTCTTGTAGAGAAGCACACACAGCCCTGAGGTTGGAGTAGTTGAAAGAATGGGCTCCTATGGTGACTCACAGCACTGTCCTTGAAGCCGGAGCCCTGAGAACTGTCTGTGTCCCACATCCTGAATTCAGTATGGCCTCAAAGACCTGCGGTGACAGTTAGTATGTGGGAAGGTTTAGAAGCACACTTGGCCTGAGTGCTTGATGCAGGTGCTCAATGAACCTACTTACAATAATAATGCAGCTACCCATTTGTTCTGATAACGCGCGTGCCCCTTAAGGATTTCTGGGCCAGCCTACATTTGCAAAATGATGAGACACTGCCATGGGTAGCTTGAGCATCTTTTTGCTAAAGCCATAATTGATCCAGGCTGCACATAATCAACTTAGCTAGGGACTCGGAATTTTAAAATGGCCAAATAGACCTTTAATAACGCTTTTTTTGTTTTTTAACATCTTTATTGGAGTATAATTGCTTTACAATGGTGTATTAGTTTCTGCTTTATAACAAAGTGCATCAGCTATACATATACATATATCCCCATATCTCCTCCCTCTTGCGTCTCTCTCCCACCCTCCCTATCCCACCCCTCTAGGTGGTCACAAAGCACTGAGCTGATCTCCCTGTGCTATGCGGCTGCTTCCCACTAGCTATCTACTTTACATTTGGTAGTATATATAAGTCCATGCCACTCTCTCACTTCGTCCCAGCTTAATAACTCTTTTATAGTTCACATCCAAGGTCACGTGCCACGGTGACGCAAACCTCCATTTTCCTCTCCTGTGAAATGGGTGCACATCCTCAAGGTGCTAGGTAGGTTAATAGGACTAGATCCTTGCATAAGGGTAAGACTAAGAGGTCCCAGGAAGGCCGTAGCCCCGGGTGACTCCTTTCCTCTCTGGGTTTGCCCCAGACTGTCCTGCTCCTGCCCTTCCTCACCATGAGATGCTGGGTGATTCACCAGCTTCAGTCTGGGAGCAGGCGCTGAGGGTCCTGCCCGTCTTCCCAGACACACAATATCCCAGGTTTCCTTCTCCAGGTCTTGGTGTCTCTGCCAAAGATCCCGGGTACGGGCTGCAAACTGTGGGAGAGTGGAGCACCCCTGGCTTCTCCCCATGGGGACAGTGAGGGCATTCGTCACCGAGCAAGCCCTCTGCACATTTGTTTAGTAGGTGTAGCAATAGAAGTGCTCCTCGCCAGCAACTTCTTTGGTATTCTGACTCTGTCATCTCAAGAGAGCCTCATCAAGTCATGCCATTTACTCCAAAGCATGGCATCTGTAAAAGCATAATGCCGGGCCGGGGGGCTCAGCCTGCTCTTTATTTCAAAAGCCCTCTGGCAGCCCTTCTCGAGATCATCTGGGCTCAGGATGTCACTCCCTGGTCACGCCCAGATTCTTGACGGATTTATTAAGTTTTTCTGGGAAAGTTCTTCTCTGTTATTTGCTTGGCAAAGCCTTTTTGGCTCCCGTTGGGAGATGATTACAAGAAGCATATGGAAAAGAAGTGGAGACGCCAGTCACATGTGGTCTCCAGAGCTGACCGACAGTTTTCCAGAGGCCTGAGGGACCAGGTGGGGAAACCATGTGGCTGGATTGGGGTGAGTCGTTCGCCTAAAGGTCTGGGCAAGTTGAGAGAAGTGCTGACCATCCCCACGGGGAGTCACAAAAGCCCGTGCCCTCTCGGTCAGGCAGTAGGGAGTGGTGGGGACTGTGGCGAACTGGAGAGTGCTTGCGCCTTCCAGACAGCAACCCTGCCCTCAGGCTGACCTGCCTTGTGGGAATGAGTACCCAGCTTTGCCAGATCTCTGATTTGTCAAAAGAGGCCAGGAATTTGGAGCTGTGAAATTTCCAGATTCTTCATGTTGAGAACTAATTTTTTCAATTGAAAAGAAGCTCAACATCAGTCATCATTAGGGAAATGAAAATCAAACTACAGTGAGATACCACCTCATACCCATTAGGATGGACTATTACTAAAAATAATAATAAAACAGAAAAAAATAAGTCTTGGTGAGAATGTAGACAAGTTGGAACCCTTGTACAGTGCTGATGGGAATGCCAAACAGTATAGCTGCTGGAGAAAACAGTATGGCTACTCATCAAAAAAATAAAAATAGAATTACCCTATGACCCAGCAATTCCACTTCTGAGTGTATGCTTAAAAGATTTGAAAGCAGGGTCTCAAAGAGATGTCTGTACACTCATGTTCATAGCAGAATTATTCACAATAGCTAAAATGTGGAAGTACCCCAAGTGTCCATTGATGGATGAATGGGCAACTAAACTGTGGTATATTCGTATGACAGAATATTATTCAGTGTTAAAGAGGTAGGATATTCTGACACATGCTACAACATGGACATTGTCGACATTATGCTATGTGAAATAAGCCAGTCACAAAAAGACAAATAGTATATCATTCCATTTCTATGAGGTACTTAGAGTCCTAAAATTCATAGAAATTCTACAGAAAGTAGAACTGTGGTTGCCAGGGGCAAGGGGAGGGGAGACTGGGGAGTTAGTGTTTAATGGGGACAGAGTTTCAGTTTTACAAGATGAAAAGAGTTCTGGAGATGGATGTTGGAGATAGTTCACAACAATGTGAGTATACTTAATGCCATTGAACGGTACGCTTAAAGTGGTTAAGATGGTAAATTTTATGTATATTTTCCCACAATAAAAAAAAATGGAAAAATTTGTAAGTACAGCACAAAGAAAACTTGTCTTTGGGCAGGCGGGGCCTGAGGCTGCTGGCTCGTCTCCTCTGCTGCACCTGAGCCCCCACTTCAGCCTACTCACTGCGTCCACTTTCCTGCCAGGCCCAGCTCTGCACCGTCTCCGGGGCTGGGTGCACCTGGGTTTCAATCCTGCTCTGCTTCTCACAAGTCAGGAGATGTTGGAGTCTTCCCCTAAGGATAGGCCAGGGATTATAAAAGCAGCTTTGTCTCCGTGTTTGTTTCCTACCTGAAGGTCCCTGGAGGCACTGACCCCAAATGCCTCAGCCCAGGTGCCCTGGGTGATGGCAAAGGTGAGCTCAGCTCCTGGTCATGTGAACTGCTTGCCCACACGCTGACTTGACATGGTGCTTAGGAATTACAAGCTCTCTTTAAACCCGTGCTTAACAGTTTAAGAGGAGGGCATACGTGCAGGTGGGCCAAACTAAACGTTGTGAAGAAAAGAGGATGGGAGGGTATATTAGCAAAACAATTTTACATGAATTCCCCTCACAGTTTTCTTATAGAGTTTAAAGTTTTGTTGTTGCCTGTGTTCTTTGAGGGATTCCAACAGACTTGTTTTTTCTGACAGTGTAAAATTTAGTAAAAGTAAATTAGAACTTTTTTGGTAAAAGTAAATTGGTGAGTTATATTCTTAAAATATACCATCTTTTCTTGGGCATTTACCAAGGATTTGAAAACAAGTAAGTTGTACAAGGTCCTTGTCCTCAAGGAGCTTACATTCTAAAGGAAAGACAAAATTTAAAGTACTTGTTTAGCTTCTGGGTAAGGGGGTACAGTAAGGGTTACTAGGGATTGGTGGGTGACCAGCCGGAGGGGAGAGGTCAGGGGACCTGTCCTGCTGGACAGAAAGCCTGAGCTGACAGTACAGGGGGACCAGGACTGAGCCAGAGAGCCAATGGGAGGGGGAAATGGAGAAACACAGAGAGCAAGTTCTCGTGTCTGTGATGTGAAACCTAAGACGAGGGCCCAGTATTAAGTGCTGCCTTGACATCTGGTGAAGCCCCCAGAGCCTCAAATGCCCAGACCACAGGTTCCCCTCCCCACCCTGCTCCCCAGGATGAGGTCCCCCCACCCAAGCAACCCTCCTTGTCAAGGGGACCAGGCGCAGTTCCTGCTTATCCCTGAGGAGCGGGTTTCAGCCTGTGGAGGTGTTCAAACAAGCCAACCACACCCTGCCTCTTGAGCCGGAGGTCACCCCGCCCCTTGATACCACCGAGCTCACCACCGCAAGAAACAGACTGTTCACTCTGTGCCCAAGCACAGCCCCCGGGGGGCCCTGAGCGGCGCGGGGTCCTCCCCCACCCCCAGCTGTGAGGATGTGTGTCCTTGGCCATCCCCATGGCCCTAGGACCGGAATCCCCCCTCACCAGCAGGTGAGTAGGAGGCGGTTAAGCAATGCCCAGCAGGATGCACGTGGGGAGCCGTAAATCAGCCTTGCTGGAGGATTCGGTGAGGCTGGAGCAGTGGGGTGGCCGCTCAGGAAGTGGGCAGAGACCAGCTCATGGCCGTTCTAGCACCTTTAACTGGCCGTGCGGACCTTAGTGGCAAGCACCTCTGGAGTGTGCGGACCAGGGATGAGGACCGGCCATATGTGAGTGTAAATGGGTGACTCTGGGCAGCACATGGCGGGGTTCGAAGAGGATGAAGTTCCAGGGAGCAAGTCTGATCAGGGGGCTACTGCGGATGTCCAGGTAAGAGACAGTGAGGCCCTTAACCAGGACCAGGGTGTGGGGTGGAGAAGGAGGGCGAGCCTTGGCAAGGGTTTATGATGTCGGAAATGTAGTCAGTTTGCCCCACCTGATCAAAAGGCATCAGGTATGTGCTGAATCCATTAGTGAGTGAGTGAGTGTTAAAGGGGCTCTTGCTGGAGCCCAGCAGGACCGCAGGGTAAGGTTGTGCAAGGTGAGAGCGTCCCAAGGGCAGCCAGCCTGAAGATGAGCGAGGGCCGGGGGCCCATCTTGAGCTCCACTAACTGGCATAGTGGGGGAGTGTGTAGGAGGTCGCCAGGAGAGCCGAGACAAAGATAAGACCCGCCCCCCCACACACACCCCGCAAGAGATGATGTGATCTCATGCTCAAGTGCTGACTCAGGCTGGGCGTGCAGAATTCTGACAAGGCAAACACCATTTCTCTCCGTTTTCCTGTGTGAGATGAGTTGGACTTCTTGAAAAAAAAAAAGACAAACAAAGCCTTTCATTTCTTCCCTTTGGGTAGGATTAACCTTCAACATGTTGACTCAAGTATGAATTAACCAATGGATCCAAATTTAGGGTTTTGTTTTTTTTTTTTCGAGGCTAGGGAAAAGTCCATAGTCTTCTGGACTATGATTTCAAGAGAAAATTTAGAAAGATGAGAAACTCAGTGAATCAGATGCTAAAGAACTTTATGCTGGTGGTTCTCAACTCTGGCTGCACAGTAGAAATATCTGGGGAGTTCTTAAAAATAGTTAAACCCAGCTCCACACCCAGAGGTTGTGATACAGTTAGAGGGGCAGGGCCCTGGCGTCTGTGTTTATGTTACCCCCACCAAAGACAGCTGTAGAAGGGGTGCCTGCCAGGTTGTTAGCCCAGGCGCTGGTGGAAGAGAAAATGCATGTTGTGAGACCAGCAAGCAACATTTTATATTAAAGGACTTTCACAATCGCTAGCTTTCACGACCTTGTTTTACTCACGTTAACACTAAATCAGCGCTCAGAAACCTTGTTCATTAAATGGTTCTCAAACCAAGCATTTAAGATTTAAGTACATGAAATCTTCAAGTTGGAAAAAAAACTTTCAAGAAGATTCCACCTTATTGATTCACACTTGAGCACATTGTCAAGCACTGTGGAGGGCTGGTTGTTATCCGGTGTGTTAGTTGGGTTTGGAGAACCAGCACATAAACAAATTAGAGGCAGTACCTGAAAGGTCTGAGGGTTAGGTGGACATCTTACATTCTGATGACAATTTTTGTTTCATCTTCTCCCTGCCCCAAAGTAAACCATAAATCAAGGTTTACAAGGACTTAGATTTTTTTTTTTTTTCTGATAAGTCCTCAAAAATGTGTGGCAGACTCCATAGGAACCTACTTTTCATGTGCTCCTGACTTCAGCTACCGATTCTCCCTGTGGCTTTTAGAAATTTCTTCTCAGTTTTCCCATCAGTGTAATTATTGAAAGGCACCACACCCCATGCACGACACCCACAGCAACACGAGACTCTGTCAATGACTTTCAAAAACAAAGAAAAGACACCTTCCCCTCCTCATACATGCTTAAATTCCAAAACAGCACATTAATTTACATGGTAGTATAGTGAGCAGAGAAAATCACAAATTGCCAAGCATAATCTAACTAAAGGGGTATATATATATATGTGTATATATATATATATGGAATTAATTATCTATGGCAGATGTCCCCGAAGTTTCTCCACTCACAGTGACCTGAGCATCTCAGTAATTTTTTTGTGGCACCCCCTAGACCAACAATAATACTCCAAACTCCTGTTATTGAGTTCAAATATTATGTAAGTATTTAGTAGCCATTTGAAAAATATAATACACAATACACATGGCTTGAAAAAATATTTTTTATTTCTTCCTTAAATAAATATCCTGAAACTGATTAAATATTAGGGTGCCTGCTGGGCATTCACACTTCTCAAACCTTGGACCCAGATTGGATAAAACCACCTTCACTTCCTGTACCACGTTGATCTTCACATGATACTTTTTTTTTTAATCACTGAAAA
Source organism: Balaenoptera acutorostrata (assembly GCF_949987535.1). Classification (NCBI taxonomy): domain Eukaryota; kingdom Metazoa; phylum Chordata; class Mammalia; order Artiodactyla; family Balaenopteridae; genus Balaenoptera; species Balaenoptera acutorostrata. Next base: position 41,032,662 of record NC_080078.1, read on the forward strand.
CTCAGCTTTACAAATGTATAATGTTATTGAAAGGAATGAGCATGATCTAAGGTTGAAATTGTGAGCAACTTCAAGCTAGTCCCAACCTCTCTGAACCTCGGTTTCTTCACTCCTGAAATGATGATAGCATCAAATAAATGCATGCCCACCTTACTTGACATTATTGTTGTGAAAAATGAGTGGGATAAAGTGTAAAAATGGTCTCTAAAAAATGTAAAGCACTACGATAATAGGCATTCATTTCCAGTAATAAATAATAAAGGTGGTAACTTGGAACATATCATAACATGAATGGAATTAAGAAATTAAATACTAAGTATCTTGAAAATTGTTATCATCCTTTAAGTGCTAAATCTTAGCACTTAAAGTGTGGTCTGAAGTGTGTTAGACTCTGCTGGGAGTGTGTTAGAAGTGCATAATCTCAGCTTCACCCCAGCCTTACTGAATCAAAACACGATGTCTAGAGGATTCACCTGGGCATTAAAGTTTGGAAAGCAGTGATGTAATTTAACTTCATCATTTTGTATTAGTTAGCTATCACGGTAAAATTACTTGTCCTAACCATAATGGAACAACAACAACAACAACAGAAAGAAATCTTGGAAATCTCCAAATGTTTGGAAATTAAATAACACACTTTAAAATAACCCATGGATCAAAGAAGAAATCACAAGGAAAATTAGAAAATATCTTGAAACTGAGTTAAGATTAAAATGCAATATGTCAAAACTTATGGCATGTATCTAAACTAGTGCTTAGAGGAAAGTTCATAGCATTAAATGCTTACATTAGAAAAGAAGAAACGTCTCAAATGAATTACATAAGCTTCCACTTCAGAAACCTAGAAAAAGAAGAGGAAATCAAACCCACAGTAAGCAGAGAAAGAATATACAGTAAGTCCCCTACATACGCACCTTCAGGTTGCGAACTTTCAAAGATGCAAACTTGTGTTTGTCCAATCACGTATGTTAGTTCACATGTATGGCGTACATTGTCCCATGCGTGCATTCTCTGCAAGTGGTTATACTTTTGTGTACTGTACAGTACTGTATAGAGTACAGTAGTACAGTATCTTTATTTCAAGCCCAGGATGTCAGGAAGCAAGTGTAAAAGCAGTGGTGATGTAGCTTGTCCTGCTAAGAAGCACCAGATGATAACGATGGAAACAAAAGTGAAAATAATTGAGAGAGGGCTTCCCTGGTGGCGCAGTGGTTGAGAATCTGCCTGCCAATGCAGGGGACACGGGTTCGAGCCCTGGTCTGGGAAGATCCCACATGCCGCAGAGCAACTAGGCCCGTGAGCCTCAACTACTGAGCCTGCACATCTGGAGCCTGTGCTCCTCAACAAGAGAGGCCGCAATAGTGAGAGGCCCGTGCACCGCGATGAAGAGTGGCCCCCACTTGCTGCAACTAGAGAAAGCCCTCGCACAGAAACGAAGACCTAACACAGCCAAAAATAAAAATATAAAAATAAATTAATTAATTTAAAAAAAACCTAAAGAAGAAATACATGGGGAATATCTTTCTTCTCTTTAGTTCCTAAATTTAAAAACAATAATAATAATAATAATTGAGAGAGTGGAGCGAGGCAAAAAGATGGCAGACATCACTCGTTCTTATAACATGAATCATTCAACCACTGGCACGATTCTAAAGAACAAGGACAAGATCATGGAACATGTGAAGGCTGCTGTGATGATGATGTCGACAATGATATCAAAGAAGCGTGGAAAAGTGATGGAGGAGATGGAGAAACTCCTCAGTGTGTGGATGCAGGATCAGCATCAGTGTTGAGTCCCGCTCAGCTTAATGCTGATTCAAGAGAAAGCCAAAAGCCTTTATGAAGACTTGAAGGAGAAACATGGCGAAGAATCAGAGGGCACATCTTTTAATGCCAGCCATGGCTGGTTTCATCGGTTCAAGGCTAGAGCCAACCTTGACAACGTAAAAGTAAGTGGAGAGGCAGCAAGTGCACATATGGTAGCTGCCTGGGAATTTCCTGAAATGCTCCGAGAACTTACTGATGATGGTGTGTATTTACCCCAGCAGGTTTTTAACGTGGATGAGACACGGCTGTACTGGAAGAGGATGCCAGACCGAAGTTACATCAGTAAGGAGGAAAAGTTGATGCCAGGCTATAAAGCAGCAAAGGATAGGCTAACTCTGTTGTTTGATGGCAATGCTTCTGGTGATATGAAGCTGAAGCCTGTCTTAGTTTATCACTCAGAGAACCCAAGAGCCCTTAAAAACATAGCCAAGGGCTCTCTTCCTGTTGTGTGGAAGAGTAACCCCAAAGCCTGGGTTACACAGGCCATTTTCCAGGACTGGTTTTCCCACTACTTTGTCCCGGAGGTAGAGGAATATTGCTTGGAGAAGGACATCCCATTCAACATTCTTTTGCTGCTCGACAATGCTCTGGGCCACCCCCCATTCATGGATGACTTTCATCCCAATGTCATAGTAGTGCATCTGCCACCGAATACTACATTGCTCATCCAACCTATGGACAAGGGAGTTATAGCGACTTTCAAGAAATATTATTTATGTCACACTTTTCGTCAGGCAGTAAAGGCAAGTGACAAATCAGGAACAACCTTGTGACAATTTTGGACTGACTATAACGTCTACAAAGCCATGAAAAATATTGACTTCACTTGGTGTGAGTTTACAGCTGTCACAATGAATGGGGTTTGGAAGAACCTTTGCCCACAGTTTGTTCATGATTTTCGTGGACTTGAGAAGGTCAATGAGGGGTCCAAAGAGGTCTTCAGCAACGTAGTGACCCTCAGCGAGAAGCTGGAGCTAGATCTGCAAAAGGACGACTTCACTGAACTCCTTGCTGTGCAACACGAGGAGCTTACTAATGAAGACCTGATGGGATTGGAGGCCCAGAGAAAGGATGAAGAGGGACAAGAGGAAGAAGAAGTAACTGAAGAACTAAAGAGATTCACGATGCAGGAAATGGCACGGGGAGTTTATTTATTTGAGGAGGCACTGTTAAGATTTTGAGGCACAGGACCTGAACGTAGAATGGTACACGAAGCTTGCAGCAGCTGTTCAGAATGCAATCCAGTGCTACCTTGTCATCTATGATGAGAAAAAAAGAGCTACTACCCAGACATCCCTGGATTGTTTTGTCAAGAGGGTAGATAGAATTGAATCCAGCAAGGAACCAGAACCTGTGCCATCAACGTCAGGCGTGGGTGAAATTGCAGCTTGCCCTCCATCTCCTATTGTTGATGATCCTTCAGCTCTACCGTCTCCCAACTCCTCTCCATCCTCCAGTCAGTAACTCTTCTTGCCTGTTTACTTGATGCCAGCCCCTGTGTGCCAGCTGTTGTACTGTACTACTGTACTTTTCAAGGTACTGTACAGTAAGATTAAAAATGTTTATTTTTTTGTGTTTGTTTTTAATGTATTATTTGTGTGAAAAGTGTCAGTAATATAAACCTATTACAGTACAGTACTATATAGCCGATTGTGTTAGTTGGATACCTAGGCTAACTTTGTTGGACTTACAAACAAATTGGACTCATGAATGCAGTCTTGGAACAGGACTCATTCGCATGCAGGGGACTTTACTATAGTAATGATCACAGCGAAAATCAATGAAATAGAAAACAAAAAAATAGAGAAATCGATGAAATACACAAAGTGGGTTCTTTGAAAAATCAACAAAGTTGATAAATGTTTAGCTAGACTGACCAAGACAAAAAGAGTGAAGACATAAACTCTCAAAATCAGAATGAAAGAGGATGTATCAGTACATGCCCTAGAGAAATCAAAAGAAAATCAAAAGGAAATATTATTCACAACTTTGTGCCAACAAATTGGACGAGTTAGATGAAAGGAATTCCTAGCAAAATTAGCAAAACTGACAAAGTAGCATCAAGTCTGATTAGATTAATATCAAGTAAAGACATTGAATCAGTCATTTAACATCTTTGCACAAAGAAAAGTCCAGGCACAACTGGCTTCACTGGTAAAGTCTATTGAACATTTAATGCGAATGAGTGGAATAATACAATCCTACACAAATTCTATTTAAAAATAGGAGAGGAAAGAACAATTTTTTTAAAGGAATGAACTTTTTTAAAAAATTTATTATTTATTTATTTGTTTATTTTGGCTGTGCAGGGTCTTAGTTGTGGCATGCAGGATTATTAGCTGCGGCATGTGGACTTCTTTGTTGTGGCATGCATGCAGGATCTAGTTTTCTGACCAGGGATTGAACCCGGGCCCCCTGCACTGGGAGCGCAGAGTCTTACCCACTGGACGACCAGGGAAGTCCCAGGAAAGAACAATTTCTTACTCATGTTTTAAGGGCAGTATTACCCTGACACCAAAGCTAGACAAAGACAATCACAAGCAAAGACTACAGACAAACATCCCTCATGAACATAGATGCAAAAATCCTTAATAAAATATTAACAAATCAAATCCAACAATATATGAAAAGGAATGGTGGTTGCTGTATACCTTTGAGCATTTTCCAGAGTTCCAACAAAGTTGATTCCGATAGCTTTTGCTCATCTTTTCAGTGTTTCTCTGGAGGGACAGGCCCTTGCTGCTGCCAATCTGCCATTTTCAGTGATGTCATTGCCCTGGTTGACTTCTTGACCACAACCTCATGAGAGATCTTCATCCAAAACCATCCAGCTAAGCCACTCCCAAATTCATGACCCACAGAAAATGTGAAATAATGTGTTTACTATTTTTAAGCCAAATTTTAGAGCAATTTGCTACACTGCAATAGATAACTAATGCAAGATTATAAATCACGACCATTTTCCTAGGAATGCAAGGATGGTTTTACATTTGAAAATAAATTAATGTAAAACATCATGTTAATAGAATAAAGGAAGAAACGTATAATCATCTCAGCAGATTCAGCAAAAGCATTTGATAAAACCCAACACCCATTCATTAAAATAAAACAAATAACTCCTTAACAAACTCGGAAAAAACCTCGACCTGATGAAGGGTGTCTTTGGAAAGCCTATAGCTAACATCCTTCTTATGGTGAAAGACCAGGTGATTTCCATATAAGAGTAGTAACATGGTAAAGATACCCCTTCTTACCACTCCTAATACAGATTATGCTGGAATTTCTAGCCAGTATAATAAATCAACAAAAAGAAAGGCATAAGGGGCTTCCCTGGTGGCGCAGTGGTTGAGAGTCTGCCTGCCAATGCAGGCGACAAGGGTTTGAGCCCTGGTCTGGGAGGATCCCACATGCCGTGGAGCAACTGGGCCCATGAGCCACAATTACTGAGCCTGCGCGTTTGGAGCCTGTGCTCTGCAACAGGAGAGGCCGTGATGGTGAGAGGGCCCGCGCACCGCGATGAAGAGTGGCCCCCGCTTGCCGCAATTAGAGAAAGCCCTAGCACAGAAACGAAGACCCAACACAGCCATAAATAAATAAATAAATAAATAAATAAATAAATAATTTTTAAAAAAAAAAGGAGATGATCAAAAAAAAAAAAAAAAAAAAGAAAGGCATATAATTAGAATGGAAGAAGTAAAACTATATTATGTTACAAATTACAGGATCCTGTAGGTAGAAAATCCTAAGAAATCTACCCCAAAATTAGGATAATTAAATTTAGCAAGGTCTCAGGACACAAGGATCAAGTTCACTGTGTTTCTATACACTAGCAATGAACAATCCAAGAATGAAATTATGAAATAATTGCATTCACAATAGCATAAAGAGAGTAGAATATGCATGAAACAGATCAGCAAAAGAAGTACAATACCTTTCTATTGAAAACTACAAAACACTACTAAGAGAAATTGTATTTCTCAAGTAAGTTTCATGTAGGCAGCATATGACTGTGTCTTGCTTCTTTATCCAGTCAGACAATCACAACTCATTTAAACTGGAATCTTCAGAGCATCTGCATTTAATGTGGTCATCTATGTCACTGGGTTTAAATATACCATCTTGATATTTTCTAGTCCATCTGTTCTGTTTCCTTTTTTATCTGTGTCCCCCTCCTTTGGATTGAGTACTTTTATGGGTTCATTTTATCTCCTTTGTTGATTTATTGTATATGGTACTTTGGTTTTTAGCATTTGGTTTAGAGTTATAGTATACAGTTGACCCTTGAACAACACGGGTTTGAACTCCGTGGGTCCACTTATACTCAGACATTTTTCAATAAATATGTACTATAGTGCTACACGATCCACAGTTGGTTGAACCCATGGATGTGGGTGGAACTGCGGATATGGAGGATGGACTGTAAAGTTATATGCAAATTTTCAACTGCACGGGGTCGGCACCCAACCCTTGTGTTGTTCAAGGGTCAACTGTATATCTTTAACTTATCACAATCTATCTTTAAGTAATATTATACCATTTTGCATACAATATTAGAACCATAAAACATTATACTTTGATTTCTACTTTTATTAAAACCATGATACATTTTTATTAGTTTTGCTTTAAGCAGTTCAATTTTCTTTTAAGGATATTAAAAATATGAAAAAAGTATATTATATTTACCTTATAAATTACCATTTACAAGGTTTTTCATTCTTTTTATAGTTCCAGTTTTTCATCTGATATCATGTCTTTCTGTATGAAGGATTTAATATTTCTTCTGGTACAAGGTCTGCTAGTGATTTCTTTCCGCTTTTGTGTACTGAGAAAGTATATTGCCTTCATTTTTGAAATATTTTTTTGCTATGTATAGAATTCTAGACTGACTTTTTTTTCTTTTCACATTTTAAAGGTGTTCTTGCACTGTCTTCTGTCTTGTACTGTTTCCTGAGGGCTGTCATGCTTATGCTTGTTTCTGTATTCACAATGGTCTTTTTTTTTCTGTAGCTGCTTTTAATTCTTAAGTAATCTTTTTATGATTACTTTTAAGCAGTTTGATCATGTTGCACCGTGTTGTTGTTTTCTTCATATTTCTTATTTTATTAAAAAGAATTTTTTTAAATTAATTAATTTATTTATTTTTGGTTGTGTTGGGTCTTCACTGCTGCACACAGGCTTTCTCTAGTTGTGGCGAGCAGGGGCTACTCTTTGTGGTGGTGCACGGGCTTCTCATTGCGATGGCTTCTCTTGTTGCAGAGCACGGGGTCTAGGCACATGGGCTTCAGTAGTGGTGGCATGCAGGCTCAGGAGCTGTGGTGCACGGGCTTAGTTGCTCTGCGGCATGTGGGATCTTCCCAGACCAGGGATTGAACCTGTGTCCCCTGCATTGGCAGGCGGATTCTTAACCACTGTGCCACCAGGGAAGTCTGTTCTTCATATTTCTTGATCTTGGAGTTTGGTTAGTTTCTTAGATCTGTGGGTTTATAGTTTATATTGAACTTGAAAATATTTCAACCATTTATTCTTTAATTTTTCCATTCTATTATTTTTATCTTCCCCCACCTTCAGAGACATCAATTACGTATGTATTTGTCTGTTTGAAATTATTCCACAGCTAACTGATGCTCCGTTCTTCTTCCTTTTTTAGCTTTTTTTTCTTGGTGTGTTTCATTTTGGATAGTTTATATTCCTACATCTTCAAGATCATGAATCATTTCTTCTGCAATGTCAAATCTTCTGTCAATCCTAGCCAGTGTATTTTTCATTTCAAACTTCGTAATTTTCTTCTCTGACATTCAATTTGGGCCATTTCATACATACACAGAATTAAGGGGTCCCCCTCTCCACCTCACTCCAGTTCTGAATTCTATACAAACACACACTCTGGCCTTCAGAGGTCTCTTTTCCTGGTTGGTTGGGTTTTTTTGTTTGTTTTTTGCCTGAAAGGTAGTTTTTTCATCAGAGTTTTAGATTCCTACACCACCTTGCAGCTCTGTGACTGGGGTATTGTCCATTGTCCTCAGGGCTAAGCTATGAAAGAGAAAAAGGGAAATGGTAATTTCCTCTATGCTTTTACAATGGGGACCCCTTTTCATAGATGCTTTGGTCCAAAAGATGGGATTTCTGTTGAGTTTTATCCACTCACACAATCACCATGTATCTCTGCAACACTGTTTTTGCTTACTTTTAAGAGTACTTAGGTAGTTGTTTTTTGTATTTTGTGCAGAGTTTTTGGTTGGAGTCACTGAATGAAATAGATTTACTATTTACTCCATCTTGGGCAAAATTGGAAGCCTACTTTTTTCTGTCTCTGAATCTCAAATGTGTTTCTTGCAGAAAGCATAAAGTCAGATTTTGCTTTTCTTTTTTTTTAAAATCAAGTCTGACGATTGTCTTTTGTTTAGAATACTTAGTTCATTCACACGTAAGGCAATTACTGATATGTTGGATTTACAGCTGACAGTTTGCTTTTTGTTTTCTATGTGTATCATGTTTTTTTTGTTCCTTTGTTCCTCCATTACCACCTTATTTTGTGTTGAACAAATATTTAGTATGTCATTTTAACTACTTTGTCACTTTTCTAGTTTTTTAAAAGTTTTCCCCCACTGGTTGCTGTAGATATTATACTATACATTTTTAACTTATCATAACTCATTTCAAGTTAATACTGACTTAATTCTGATAAAATATATCAATTTTACCCCAATATAGTTTCATTCCCTCCCCTCCCTTATGATATTGTCTTAAATATTACATCTCTGTATCTTTTGTAATCACACATACCCACACAATCTTTATTATTTATACAATATTTATTTTTAACAACTTGAGTTAGTATGGTACATATGTTATAACTGATAAACTACTATTGATACAGTACTGATAATTGAAGTCCATAACTTACATTAGTATTTACTCTTTGTGTTGTATAGTACAGAACTGTAGGTTTTTGATAAATGCATCATGTCATGTATCCACCATGAGAGTTTCAAAATGAATATTTTCACAGCCCTAAAAATCTCCTGTATACTCTACCTCTTCATTCTCACCCCCAACCCCCAAACCACTGATCTTCTTGTCTCTATAATTTTGCCTTATCCAGAATGTCATATAGTTCGAATCATACAGTATGTAGCCTTTTCAGGTGGCTTCTTTCATGGAGCAATATGCATTTAGTGTTTCTGCATGTCATTTTGTGTCTTGATAGCTCATATTTTTAAATTAATGAATAATATGCCATTGTATGGAGGTCCCACAGTATGTGTATTCTGTCACCTATTAAAGGTCATCTTCATTGCTTCCTGTTTTTTGATTATGACCAAAGCTGTTCATGTTCAGGTTTTTGCATGAACATAAGTTTTCAGCTCATTTGGGTAAATACCGGGGATGGTGATGGTTGGATCATATGGTAAGAGTATGTTTAGTTTTGTAAGAAACAGCCAGACTGTCTTCCAAAGTGACTGTACCATTTTTCATTCCCACCAGCTACTTTAAAAGTTCCTGTTGCTCTACACCCTCACCAGCATTTGGTGTTGTCAGTGTTTTAGATTTTGGCCATTCTATTAGGTTTGTAGTGACATCTCATTGTTGTTTTAATATACAATTCCTTAGTGATATATGATGTTAAGCATCTTTTCATATGCTTATTTGTCATCTGTATATCTTCTTTAATGAGATGTCTGTTCAGCCCTTTTGCCCATTTAAAAAAAAATGTGTTCTTTGTTTTCTTATTGTTGAGTTTTAAGAGTTCTTTGTGTATTTTGGATAACAGACCTTTTTTTTTTTTAGTTTATTTATTTATTTTTTGGCTGCATTGGGTCTTCATTGCTATGCACACTTTTTCTAGTTGCGGTGAGCGGGGGCTACTCTTCGTTGCAGTGTGAGGGCTTCTCATTGTGGTGCCTTCTCTTATTGAGGAGCACAGGCTCTAGGCACACAGGCTTCAGTAGCTGTGGCATGCGGGCTTCAGTAGTTGTGGCTCTTGGGCTCTAGAGCGCAGGCTCAGTAGTTGTGGCGCACGGGCTTAGTTGCTCCACGGCATGTGGGATCTTCCCGGACCAGGGCTCAAACCCATGTCCCCTGCATTGGCAGGCAGATTCTTAACCACTGCGCCACCAGGGAAGCCCCCATAACAGTCCTTTATCAAATAAGTGTTTCGCAAAAATTTTCTCCCTGTCTGTGACTTGTTTTTCTTTCTCTTAACAATGTCTTTTACAGAGCAGTTTTTCACTTCAGTGAAGTCCAAGTTATTAGCTTCTTCTTTCATAGATGGTGCTTTTGGTGTTGCATCTAAAAGCCATTGCCAACCACTTAGCATAATGCCCTCAGGTCTGCCTATATTGTCACAATTGGCAGAGTTTCCTTCTTTTTTCTGGCTGAATAATATTTCATTGTGTATATATACCACATTTTCTTTCTCCATTTATCCATTGATGACACTTAGGTTGTTTGCTGTTGTGATAATGCTGCAGTGAACCTGGGAGTGCAGGTATCTATCTCTACAAGACCCTGTTTTCATTTCCTGTGGCTGTATAACCAGAAGTGGGATTGCTGGATGATACGGTAGCTCTATTTTAACTTTTTGAGGAACTGTCATACAGTTTTCCATAGTGGAAATGGTAGTGGCTGCGCCAGTTTACATTCCCACCAACAGTGCACTATCCTCGTTGCACTATCCAGTGTTGAACTATCCTTGCATCCTGGGGATAAATCCCATTTGATCATGGTGTATGATCCTTGTAATGTGCTGTTGAATTTGGTTTGCAAGTATTTTGTTGAAGATTTTTACATCTATATTCATCAGGAATATTGGCTTGCAGTTTTCTTTTCTTGTAGTGACCTAATCTGGCTTTGATAATAAGGGTAATAGTGACCTCCTAAAATGAATGTGAAAGTATTCGCTCCTCTTTTGTTTTTGAAAGTTTGAGAATTACTGGCATTAATTCTTCTTTAAATGTTTGATAGACTTCACCAGTGAAGCCATCTGGTCCTAGGATTTTCTTTGTTGGGAGGTTTTTGATTACTGATTCAATCTCCTTACTTGTATTGATCTGTTCAGATTTTTTATTTTTTCATGATTCAGTCTTGGTAGATTGTATGCTTCTAGGAATATGCCAGTTTCTTCTAGGTTGTCCAATTTGTGGTATATGATTATTTATAATAGTATCTTATCAGCTTTTGTATTTGTCTGGTTGTCTGTTGTAATGTCTCTCCTTTCATTTATAATTTTATTAATTGAGTACTCTCTTTTTTTCTTGGTAAATCTAGCTAAAGGTTTATCAATTTTGTTTATCTTTTCAAAAAAATCAACTCTAAGGCTTCCCTGGTGGCGCAGTGGTTAAGAATCCACCTGCCAATGCAGGGGACACGGGTTCAATCCCTAGTCTGGGAAGATCCCACATGCCACGGAGCAAGTAAGCTTGTGCACCACAACTACTGAGCCTGCACTCTAGAGCCCATGAGCCACAACTACTGAGCCCGTGTGCCACAACTACTGAAGCCCATGCGCCTAGAGCCCATGCTCCACAACAAGAGAAGCCACCTCAATGAGAAGCCTGCACACTGCAACGAAAAGTAGCCCCTGCTCGCCACAACCAGAGAAAAGCCCACGGACAGCAACAAAGACCCAACGCAGGCAAAAATAAATAAAATAAAATAAATAAATAAAAATTCATTTAGCCACTCTGTTCCTTTTGATTGGATAATTTAATTAATTTACATTTAAAGTAAGTATTGATAGGTAAGGATACTAATACTATCTTATTAATTTTTAAAATGTTTTTATTTATTTATTTTTGTCTGCATTGGGTCTTTGTTGCTGCACTCAGGCTTTCTCTAGTTGTGGTAAGTGGGGGCTACTCTTCGTTGCGGTGCGTGGGCTTCTCATTGTGGTGGCTTCTCTTGTGGAGCATGGGCTCTAGGCGCGAGGGCATCAGTAGTTGTGGCACACGGGCTCAGTAGTTGTGGCTCCTGGGCTCTAGAGCTCAGGCTCAGTAGTTGTGGCTCATGGGCTTAGTTGCTCCACGGCATGTGGGATCTTCCCGGAGCAGGGCTCGAACCCGTGTCCTCTGCATTGGCAGGTGGATTCTTAACCATTGCACCACCAGGAAGTCCCTATCTTATTAATTTTTTCCGGCTGTTTTGTATTTCTTTTGTTCCTGATCATCCCATCCCGGAGTACGGTATGTCGTGGCAAAATGAAGCTGTCCTTTCTACTCTTTTTATGCAGTTATTCTCAGGTTTTTTTGTTTCACTGTGTTGCTGAAGCTTTGTAGGTGGACTCCGGAGCTCTCCTAGAGCTGTTTTCATTCATGGATCCCTGTCTAATTGTTGATCTTTGTCAGGGAATGGAGGTTGGGGTCTCCAGCTCCAGCATTTTGATTACCTATGCATATACTTTTAAAGAAAGAAGATACCTACTGATCTTTTCACTTAATAAATTGCAAACACAGGGATTTAATTTCAGATAAAATTATTCACTCAACATATATTTACGTACTTCTTATATATTACTATATACAAGTAGAATAGAGAAAAAGAGGTGATGCAGGTACCAAAAAGCCTAAATCCTCACACAAGTTTGATCCCTGACCTGCTGTGAATTAGAGGAAATGACTTCACTGTGTTGTGTTAGTACTTTTAGTACTTATTTTATAGTGTGTACAAAAGGCTTCATTAAAAACATTAAAGAAATTTTGTTACTTATCCCTTAGTTCCTCTTTCTGTATAATCACTGTTAGGGCAGAATATCTTCCTCAGGGCATGATAAAAGATACACAAGAGACAGATAAAAATGCAAGATATAAAATACCCAAATAATTAGGTTTCAAACTTCAAATTTTGAAATTCTCATCTTGGCATTTTCCTGGGGAAGCAACAGTTAAAAGAGTGACGTTTACACAGAGACCTGCATTTGAATCCAAGCTTAATCCTAACAGCTAAGTTGGTGCCCTCAGCATGTTTTCTAATCCATTCATGTAAAGGGTGGTATGGCTGGTCTGGGTTTCATGCTGTGCACGAAGGCCTATTTTCTGTGAGTGGCTGGAAGGAGTACTAACTGGGAGTTTCACTTCTGTCCAGGGCTTACTAATGAGCAGTTTTCCTCCAGTGGGTACGGTCTACAGATGCTCCATGTGCTTAAGTGAGGTGACCTCTGTCCCCAAACAGGAGGAGTCTTGGCTTTCTCTGGACAGTACATCGATTTTTGTGAGAGAAGATTGCAGTCAACCCTCTGTGAACCTGGGTTCCACATCTGAGGGTTCAACCAACAGTGGATAAAAATACGGGCCCCCCCCGCAATTCCAGAAATTTCCCAAAAGCAAAACTTGGATTTTCTGTACACTGGCAACTATTTACATAGCATTTATATTGTATTTACATAGCATTTACATTGTACTAGGCATTATAATTAATCTAGAGATGATTTAAAGTATAAGGGAGGATGTGTGTAGGTCATATGCAAACACTACACCATTTTATATAAGGGAGACAGTGCCGGCACAGAGTAGGTAATCAATAAGCGATGAGTTCAAGTTTATCATCATATGTTTTTATCAGGGACGCATGGTACACCAGGGTCGCTTAAAGATGCTTGCCAGGCACACATGCCCACAAGCTTTGGTGAAGGCTGGGTGTTCTCCCAGCAGTGCTCTCCCCAGAAGTCCAGCCCATACATGAAGGCTTCTGATGCTGCTGCCAGGGCCAGGGGGCGGGGTGGGGGGGCGCTTCTGCAGAGAGTGACATCTGCAGCCGAACTGCTCCCAACTGCAGACGGAAGGTGGCGGATGGAGGCACAGAGCAGGCAGTGACGCTCACGTAGGAGTTCAGGAAGAAGCGGAACGTGGAGCGGACGGAGTCCGTGTAGGTCCCCTCTTTCCACAGCTGCCTCAAGGTCCCTTTGGAGAAGATTAAGCTGGGATCCCCAGGTCTGCTTCTGAGTTACCCATGCGACTAGGAGCTGTCACCTGGCTTGCCAGTATTCAGATAGCCAGGTGCCTGCCATATGTGCTTGGAGACTATAAAGAAAAGACAGATGAGTCTCTGACATGCCCTCTCCCTGGGCGGTACTTATGGAGGGCAGGAGCTGGATCTTCTGGAAGGTCAGTGTGGTAGTTTTAAAATCAGTCCGCAGGGACTTCCCTGGTGGTCCAGTGGTTAGGGCCCTGCAGCCCGTTAGGCTCTCAGGCCACAGCCAGCATCAACCACAGACATGTAAGTGAACAAGCCTTCAGATCATTCCAGACCCAAACCTTTGAGTCTCATAAACCACTCCTTTGTGTCCTGAGTTCCTGTCCCTCAGAAACTGAGAAACAAGAAATGATTACTGTTCCTTTAAGCCACCAAGGTTTGGTTAGATTGGTTCTGCAAGGAATGGGTGACCAACATAGCCAGTTTTTTGAGCCAAGTTAGAGCATCTGAAAGCAATGCGCTGATCAGACCTGCTCAGCGATGCTTAGACACAGGCTGCAGGTGACTGTCATCCATCTAGGGGTCTAGACAAGAGAAGCATTTTCCAGTTTGATAAGGTAAAGCAGTGATCCTCAACAGGGTACCATTCCCAGAGGATGGTTTGGAAGTTGGCGGAAGTGTGGTTGAGGTGCCGCCAGGGAGTCTGGACATGCAGCAATGTGCGAGGCAGCCCCGCAAGGTCAAGAATTAGCTCATGTCCCACGCTGCTTTCAAATGTGCTTTGCCCCCAGCTTCCGCTGGATCTGGCAGTGGGAGGCCCCGAGAGCACAGTGGAGCGTGGAGGAGAGGACAGGGCACTTGCTCCTGGTTTCCTCCCGACCAGCAATGGACCAGCAGTGGCCACGTTCCCCTGCTCAGGCTGCAGCTCTGGGGGCGGGGGGACCCTCTCCTTCAGCTCCACGACTGACTGCGTTCTGTCAACTGCTGCCTCCCCTTTGAAGCTTCGGGAACCTTTGCTCGACCCTCGAGAGCTTCACCTTCCCTGATGGCTTCCCTTGAGCCTGCCTTGACCTTCATGGAACTTTCCTTACTTCCTCCTTCAAGCATGCCGTCTGTTTCCTGCTGGGGCGCTCGCTGATACCTTGTATGCCCATTGTCTCCTCTCTTTAGAAGTGTTATCCCTGCTTACGGTAAGATTGTTTCCCTATTTCTCTTATTATGTGCAAGTAAGTCTGGTCTGTCTTCTCTGAACACTAGCTTTTATTCTATCCTCCACCTTTAACTCTTCTGTTTTATTTTTCTGTACTTCTCATCTGGACCGTAATTCTGAACTTCTCACTTACTTTTTTTTTTTTTTAATATTTATTTATTTGGCTGCTCCAGGTCTTAGTTGTGGCATGCAAACTCTTAGTTGCGGCATACGGGATCTATTTCCCTGACCAGGGATCTAACCCAGGCCCCCCCTGCATTGGGAGCTCAGAGTCTTAGCCACTGGACCCCCAGGGAAGTCCCTTTCTCACTTACTTTTAAATCTAAACTTATTAGTGAGTTCCCTGATGGTCCAGTGGTTAGGGCTCTGCGCTCTCACTGCCGAGGGTCTGGGTTCAATCCCTGGTCGGGGAACTAAGATCCCACAAGCCACATGGCGAAGCCAAAAAAAAAAAAACAACTCATTAATTATAAGTATGACTAACTTCTACAAAGAGGTGCAAGTATTTGCTCTTTTATTATGTTTTCTAGTGTAGTCATGCTGGAGCAACTACATATTGAAATGTGTATTACATAGTATTTCTTTATAAATTATTTTTCTTCTACTTCTTTATATTGTGGTTTGGAATATGCGTATATATATAACATCAAATATATGATATATATACATCACATATATGATATATGATAGATATAATTTGTGTATGTATGTAATATTTATTATATATGCTTATTATCTGTAAATTTCAGTTCCAGACAGAAAAAGGAATTTACTTAATATTAATTGTAATAAGGAGTCTTATTTGTTTTTTTTTTTTTTTTTTTTTAATTTTTATTTATTTATTTATTTATTTATTTTTTGGCTGTGCTGGGTCTTCGGTTCGTGCGAGGGCTTTCTCCAGTTGCGGCAAGTGGGGGCCACTCTTCATCGCGGTGCGGGGACCGCTCTTCATCGCGGTGCGCGGGCCTTTCACTATCGCGGCCCCTCCCGTCGCGGGGCACAGGCTCCAGAAGCGCAGGCTCAGCAGCCGTGGCTCACGGGCCCAGCCGCTCCGCGGCATGTGGGATCCTCCCAGGCCAGGGCTCGAACCCGTGTCTCCTGCATTAGCAGGCAGATTCTCAACCACTGCGCCACCAGGGAAGCCCTAAGGAGTCTTATTTGTAATAGGACCTCTGACCGTTGAGTCCCACAGTGTTGAGAAGGTTTTAACCTTCTGTGACCTCTGTGACCTCTCACTGTTACAATGAAACCAGACAGAGACAAAGTACACCAGAGCCGATCTCACTAAAAACAATTAGACTCTTGACTGCTGTAATCACCATGGCTCTATAATATTGTCTTCTTTCAAGGAGCTGAGAATCCTTTGCAGACATGACCTCATTTACCTATATGACAAACATCCATAGGCTGGGTATTACCATCCCAATTATGTCTTAGGCAGTTAGGACTGTCTCAAGATTGCCTGGAAAACTGGTCATAAACATGAGACTGGAAACTTAGTCCTGCAATTTTCACTTTTGTTCTGGACCTGTTAGAGCTTGTTGCCACTGGCTGCAAGGCAAGAAAGACATTTGGAGAAATGTATATGCGCTTTGCCATCCAAAGTGAAAACAGCAATATCAAACCCTAGGTGTCTGAAGCACTCTCCAAAAGAGGAAACAAAAAAGATTCTAACACATCACCAAAAGAGGCTGTAGAATAATATCTCTGGCTAATACACATGCCAAAAGCACTTGGGTCTTCCAAGTGTCACGCCATGAAAATAAAAGGAAAAAAGGAAAAGAAATACAAATAAAGAATAAAGAGATGAAATCAAGAAACATTCCCTTTAAGAAAATATTGCAAATAAGGGAGAAACAGATTCCTTCTGGAGCTCGTTGCAATACTCACACATGAGAGGGAAACAAAAAAAGGGAAAGAACTGCATCGACATAATTTGCCTTTTTAAGACATCTAATTTTTTTCTCCAGTTCACTGCAGTCTTCTTCCTATCTGGTGTATCATTCAGTGACAACCAAGAATCTGAAGCGTCTTGGGATCCCAGGTGATACACATGCCCCCAACACATGTGATGTACTCATGACCCATGTGGTTGACATAAACATCTACCCTTGAGCCTATGGTTAATAAGAAGCTGATTTCCTAAGGCAGAAAAGTTACTTAACTAAATCTATAACATAGCAGAACACAGTTTTTAAATAAAACCAAAAGCGCCTCTCTAATGCACCGAGTTTAGAGTTTGGTTTCCACCTGGTGCAGGAACGCCAAACTCTCCTAGCACACCCTTCCAGACTTAGGGCCCCTGTGAAGTGGGATGAGGCACTGGACCTGGCTTGGAGGACTGGCGCTGTGTGGTGACCTGGGTGACCTTGCACAAACCACGGTTCCTATGCCTGGGACCTTCGCTGTAAAGGAGTAGGCCCAAACCGGAAGACTTCGGAAGCCCCCTTCTTGAGCTCCCACCTGCTTATATGTGAATCTGCTTGATTAGACTATATGCTTTTTTGGCCACACCTGGAGCCAGCTTGTGTTCCCCTTTGATGTGGACCCCAGAGAATTATCTGATGGAGCTTTGGGCGCCAACAGCGTGTTAAAGACCTTGCTACACTCACTACATTGATGTGTTTCTTGACTTCATCATCTCCCCAGTAAGTCTGTGAGTGTCTTGGGTACAGGAGCAGGATCCCCGGCTTTGAATCCCAGCAGCCCAGTAAGGACCCAATGCGTGGCTTTAGCTGTGTGTATGTTATAGCATGTTATCGAACTAGTATAGACATGCAACTAATATTTCAAACTAATATAAATAGATATATTTATATCTGTTTATATAAATAGATGTATTTGTTGTTTTTTAAATTAATCTACTTAACTATTCATAATCTAAGATAATCTTTCTGTTCCTCAAGAAAAAAAAATTCTGAAAAAGCCTGTTTTCAGGCAAAAAGAAAATGAATTTGACATTGCATCAATGAATCTGGCAGGCAAGATAATGAGGCCCATTCATATTTTATTCTCAGTAAAATCTTGGATTCCAAGGAATTCAAAATATATCAGTAAGACTGATTTCACTTTTGTAATATTTTTGAACAACTGAATTGGAAGAAGAATAAAAAGATCACCGTTTAATGTCAGACCACCTTGCCGGAGCCCATAAATCAATTCTAGAACTCTGAACTTGCAATTCACTGATACGGTGACTTTCTTTTTCTTAGTGTTTGTCTTTCTAAGGATGATCACTCTATAGTCAACAGCAAAGATCCTTTTATATCATTTTGTAAAGCCACAGTCCCATAGAACCCCCGAATGTCAAGCGGACAAAACAGGAGAACATTCTGGAAAGTTCTGATTTTACACGATCTGAGTCTTCTGGCTCTCTGAACAACAGTGGCCCACCAAGGCCACAGCAGCCTCCTCCCTTCCATCCTTGACGCTCATCAGAAGTAGCTCAGCATCCGTGGAGTCACCTCGTTGTTCTTATCTTTCCATTTCAAGGGTTCGGCCAGCTCTTGAGTCCTTTCTGAGTGTCAGCTCTGAGAGCGACAGGCGCTAAAATGAGACCCGGCACCTGCCTGGGGGGAGATCATTCCTGATGGGAGAGAAACCATGAGAAACATGTTGCAACACACCATGATAAAAAATATTAAGGCAGAGGTTTGTAAATTGCCCTAGGAAAGTCAAATCAAGAGGGGGTGGGGAAGCTGCAGAGAAGAGGCAACACTTGAGCTGGACCTTGAAGGATGAGTAAGAGCTTGCCAGGGAAGGAGGGGTGACATTCAGTCCATGGGGTCCTGGACGATGGGGAGCTAGAAGCACAATGTTTTGAGGAAATTCTAAGCAGTTCGAAGTGGCCAGGAAGACCTGAGGTGCAGAGGGGAAGCAGAAAGTAGGACAGTGAAGGTTAAAACTAGGGTTGAGTTGGGGTAGACTGGAACAGAGTTGAGATTTTATCCTGAAGGCAGCAAGGAGCCCCTGGGGGTTTATAAGCAGTTTGGGTAAATGGTCAGAGCTCTGTTTAGATAACAGGACAGCAGAAAATTAAAAGGCGGTCAGGAGTTTTCCAAATGCCAGGGCTGAGCAGCTGTTGTGTTACTCCCAGAGAGAAAGGACAAAGGGCCCAAGGCTACACCTAAGGCTGAGGCAAGGCAACAGAGAGAATCAGACAGATTTAAGAATCTGGAGCAGGCAGGGTGTGCTTGGTAACCGATTTGATGCTGGGAAAGGCTCTGGGAAGGTGGGTGGTCATCGGTGAAACTGAGAGGAAAGTAGTGAAATTAATGGAGATCAAGGGACCAAGGAGGAGAAAGAGGCCTGGGAAGGAAGGGAACAGGCTAAGGTTGAGACGTGCTGAGCTTGAGCTGCCTGATGCCCACCACTGGGCATTGGAGACTAGGTCTGGAGCTCCAGAAAACTCCCATGGGAGGCATCTTATATTCTCCCACGTATACAGATAGAGCTTGGTTTTGATTCAAGAGATCGCAGACGATTGTAATTCCAAAACAATGGAGCAATACACGTTCAGAAGATGTGATAAAAGCATGAAAGCTAATCTGGCCGCTGAAAAAGATACTCTCCTCCCCCCACCATGCCAGACCAGACTGGGATGTCGTCTGGGTTTTTTTAATTTGTTTTGTTTTGTTTGAGGGTGTGTGTGTGAACAATTTTCTTTGCTTGCTGTTGTGGTCATCTAGCTATTAGCTGAGTGTCTTCTCCCAAGAATGTATTTAATTGCTGGGACCTGGTATAGACTTCTTAATCACTGGGGTGAAATGTTATGTTTGCCTCCAGGTAAGAAAAGTTGGTGACAAGGGGAAAGGGTAGAAAGAAAGCAATTACAAAACAGCGTTGTGAAATAAGTTGCTCTTCTCCTTCTCTCTTAGTTGGACCTATCAGGAGAGCGGTTTGATATCACCGTGCAGTGTGTACACTGAACAAAACTAAGGAGTGCAATTTACATCTTAGACCTTATAGAAATGAATATCTATTAGGAAAAATTTCAGGAAAAGCAAAATGCCTTAAGGAAGGGGGCATCTTGTTCTAATTTGCACAAAAATGCTATCGGGCTAGCAGAAGCTTTCTTTTCCTGTTGAAGATGGTTCACTGGTGAGATATGTAAGAACAGTAACATATATTCATTTCACCAAGACATTAGAAGGCTGAAAGGAAACACAATCCATTCATTCTCAGGTTGCTGGAATCCTACTATAGATACCAGCCTGGAATTCAGTCTTTAGCCAGAACAGACACAATTTAAGATATAATCAGGGTTAAACTCTTGTTACGGTCAAATGCAATGTTCTTTAACCAGAAGAGAATGTGCAGCATCTCCAGCTTCTGCTTTTATCTTGCGGAGGTGAAGGGCGCTGGAAGATGCCTTGACTCGAGTTCTTTGCTAGGATTCTTGTATCGGTTCCTTAAGTGAAAGATGTTTTCTTACATGAACACATGGCTTCGTCCGTTTGTGCTGCCAAAAAACAAATACTGCGTGACTTAAACAAGTTATTTCCGACAGTTCAGTAGGCTGGGAAGTCCGAGATCAAGGCCCCGGAGTGTGGCCTTGTCATGATTTCCATCCTCTTCAATGGTATCCATACTTAAAATACAATGACATATTTCAATCTCACAAACATTTGGAAAGATACAAGATCAGTGGATTCCTCTGAGGCGGCGGTCACCTCGGTTGTTCAGGGGGTGGCTGCTCTGGACAGCTGAGGCCTGACTGTTGAGCTGCTGGCCTGTGCCCGGTCTCCGCCTGGATGGCCAGAGGCCTACAGGGAGGGAATGGCTCCCCAAGTAGAGGGTGCCCCCTGCTGTTCAGTGGTGCTGAGGCCACTTTGAGAGCAGGGTCAGGGCTTCCAGTGGATGGGGGGGGTCTCAGGTCAAAGGTCAGAGCACCGTGGACTTTCCTGGAAAGGCCCTGCGAGGTGATTAGTTCAAACCCACGTATTACAGATGGAGAAACTGAGGCCCAAAGAGGTCAAATGTCTTGGCTGTGGTCCCAGCTGGTTAAAAGCTGGATTTCCTGACCCGTGCCACCCATCAAGGGGAAATGGAACTCACAACTCCAGTCTCTTTTGCCTTTTTAAAACCCAAGAACAATTACTCATAAATTTACTGTGCCCACTTCTTATGATTGATACCTTCAACTTCCTATAATGTGAACTATTCATATTTTCAATACATGATTTAAAAAAATCAAATGATTTAAAAAATCGATTTGAAAAATCATTCATTATGTTTGGATCCCAAAGTCTCCCCAGGAAAGAATTTCCTTAAGAACGAAATAGAGGCCTGCCTCTTTCTTTCTTTTTTTTCATTTTTTTCATATTTTATTTATTTTTAATTTTATTTATTTATTATTATTTTTGGCTGCATTGGGTCTTCGTTGCTGCACGTGAGCTTTCTCTAGTCGTGGCGAGCAGGGGCTACTCTTCGTTGCGGTGCACGGGCTTCTCATTACGGTGGCTTCCCTTGTTGTGGAGCACAGGCTCTAGGCGCGCGGCCTTCAGTAGTTGTGTCATGCGGGCTCTAGAGCGCAGGCTCAGTAGTTGTGGTGCACAGGCTTAGTTGCTCTGCGGCATGTGGGATCTTCCCGGACGAGGGCTTGAACCCGTGTCCCCTGCATTGGCAGGTGGATTCTTAACCACTGCGCCACCAGGGAAGTCCCGAGGCCTGTTTCTTTCTAGCCTAGCCATTTCTTTCATTATCTTTCTCCATAGGCCTCAGGTTTTTTTAAAGCTACCAAACAAAGTGCATATTTAGAGGAAACGTGTTTTCTCACTTTTAGAGGCACAGACACCCTGCCATGTATGAGATGTTACAGTACTGACATATTACCAAATGAAATTCGACGCGTGAAACACTTCAAACAGTGACTGGGACAGTGTGGACTTCCCGAAAATGTTAGCTATTAGGATTGTATCATCACAGCCAAAAGCCAAGGGGAGAAGGGTATTTTTGTCAGTCTCTGCTGCCTTGTGGAAGATGAGTGCATCGCTTCTATTTGATACCTTGAAATACTGAAAACAAAAATCTTGAGAGTTCAAAGGATCTTGGTATCTTTGACAGCAGGTACAGACACAGGTATGTGAGGATGCCCGGAGGCCCAGCAGCCCCACCCTGGGGCTGACCACTGTAAGTCGCTGAATCTCCCACCCTGGGGATCTCTCTGCTCCTTGATCTAGTCTGTAGATGTGTCTACCTTGGTATGAAGGGCTTGCCTGTGCAGCCCTCCAAACTTGACCACTCGGCTAAAACTAACGTTTCCTGTAAACTTTTTTTTTTTTTTTTTTGGCCGTGCCACGCAGCATGGCTTGCAGGATCTTAGCTCCCCAGACAGGGATCGAACCTGTGCCCCCTGCAGTGGAAGGGCAGAGTCCTAGCCAGTGGACCACCAGGGAATTCCCTAAACTAATTCTTTTCCAGATATATATCTGGAGTCTAGTAAAGGTGTGTTGAACGTATGCAACTGCTTGCTAAAGCCACAGGCTTCTCAAAAAAAAAAAAAAAAAAGCTAATTCCATTTATGTGGAGTTCTAGGACAGGAATCACTAATCTAGCGATTGCCTTTGAGGCTGTGGGGATGAGGATTTAGCTGGAAGGGGCACAAAGGGACTTCCTGGAGTGATGGGAACATTCTGTATCTAGAGAAGGATTTGGGTTTCATGGGTGTCTGCGTTTGTCAAAATTTATTAAATGGTACTCTTAAGATTTGTGCACTTCACTGTAAGTAAACTTAAAAAATGGACTGTAAACAAATATTGAACTTTAGCTAATGACCTGCATGCTGAAGTGCTTAGGGGTGAACTGATGTCTGTGACTGTGAAATGCATCCAAAAATTTGATGGACTAATGGATGGGCAGATAGAGAGGGGTGTGACAAAAAATATATATGTATATGGTAAAATAGTAACTGTGGTGGGCGTCTGGACATTCCGATTCTTCCAATTTTTTGTGTTAGAAAATTTTCACAATAAAATGTTGGGAGGAAAAGAATTAAGATAGATGCAGTCATTTATTATCTCTAATGTTACTCCAGCTTATTCAACTTTCAAGATTCTACTTTGGAAAAGGACATTTGTTACAGTTCTAACCAAAGGAGTCTGCAGAGTGGAGAGCTGGTACCTCTCTGGTCCTTTGTCTAGTAACACGGCCGGATGGTAATTACTTGCAGACGCATCCCTCTCCCCTATAGTCTGTGCTGCTGGAGTGGGGAATGCAACACATTCACTTAATGAACCCTGCGAGTGGTGTGTGGTGGGCACTTCATTAACGTGTGGAAAGAGCAGGCTTTGGGGGCCAGACAGGGGGTTCAGATTTGGATTCTGCAACTTACTGGCTGCTGCCAGCTCTGTTTCTGTGTCCCCATCCACAGGAAGGGGGGAATCTCCATTTGGCTGTTCTGAAGGTTCAAGAAGGTAATGTGGGCAAAGCACAGTATCTGGCTCCTGAGAAGAGCTTTAAAAAATAGTAGCCTATACCTAAAATGGAGTCATACCTGGGTCATTGGGCCCTCGTGGAACTAATGGAGACCAAAATCCCAAAGGAACCACTAGGTTCTCATCTAGACTGAGATATCTTGTCAACCCATTTCCAGGACTGACCTCATTCAGCTACTCCTTCGGTAGTTCGCTTTATCCACACCCTCCTGTCATTTACAAGGTGTCTCCAGGGGACTGACAACTGCCCATGGGCCCCGGCCAGGAGCATCTTCCTTCCTGGGAGCTCAGGTCCCCGAGCCACAATCTGCATCTTGTAAGAATCCCCAGCATTTTCAAGTTTGAAGACGCTAGTCTACATTAGATGAGTTTTCTGATGACTCCCAGTTGTTCACTGGTAATAAATCTCATTTGTCTTTACCAGGGCTTTACTCCTGTATATTACTTCTGATTGTCCCTAATTTCTTCCTTCTTCAGGATCTGCTCTTCCCTGATGCTGGCATTATTGTCATTTAAAAAAAAAAATCTGATCATGACGCTCAGTCTTTCTTTTTTTTTTCTGGTTTGCTTGGGACCTACCCAGTTTTTTTATTGTGTGTTTTTTTAAAATTTTTATTGGAGTATAGTTGATTTACAATGTTGTGTTAGTTTCTGCTGTACAACAAAGTGAATCAGTTATACATGTACATATATTCACTCTTTTTTAGATTCTTTTCCCATATAGGTCATTACAGAGTATTGAGAAGAGTTCCCTGTGCTATACTGTAGGTCCTTGTTAGTTATCTATTTTATGATGCTCAGTCTTGCTTAACTATGAATATGGTTAAAAAATTAACTTATTGGGCTTCCCTGGTGGCGCAGTGGTTAAGAATCTGCCTGCCAGTTCAGGGGACACGAGTTCGAGCCCTGGTCCGGGAAGATCCCACATGTCGCAGAGCAGCTAAGTCCACGCGCCACAACTACTGAGCCTGCGCTCTAGAGCCCGCATGACACAACCACTGAAGCCCTCACGCCTAGAGCCCGTGCTCCGCAACAAGGGAAGCCACTGTAATGAGAAGCCCGCGCACCGCAACGAAGAGTAGCCCCCGCTCGCCGCAACTAGAGAAAGCCTGTGTGCAGCACAACAAATAAATAAATAATTAATTAACTTATTAAGGGACAATCGGCTTTTCTGAAAATATTAAATATATGGGTAGATGGATGAATCATTTAAATTAAAAAAATATATCAATGAAGTTCCTTTTCTCAGTAATTAGATATTGTGCTGTTATGATTTTATAAGCTCACCAATGGACAGGATTGAGTACGGACACCTCAGCCAGGGAGGCGAGGAAATCCACGGAGCCCCTGCCTCCATCATCATTCCTGCCTCCTGTCACCTGCCCCCTGCCCGCTTCGTGCTCCATTCTCCGAGCTCTCCCAGTCCTCTGCATTTCCGAATGGCTCTGGTGATACTGGGATCAGGGGTTTGAGCATCCATGTCTCATTGCTACCTGGAAATTCTGTATTTTCTCTTTTAAGATAGCATCCTATTTAAATGCCTAGTGCTGATTGTAAAATCATAACTTGGTAACCATCACATTAAAGACTGGTTTAGTCAAGAATCATCAATGGATGTATGGTCTTAAAGTGTCTCCCCAGATATGGTCTTCGGTACAAGGCAGAAATCGAGCAGCACCAGATGTGATGCCCCGTGAAGGACACAATTCCACTCAAGTCAGTGCTGGATCCAACCATGTGGGAGCCTCAGGCAAACCCCAGTAAGAAATGGTCAGCTACCAAAAAGAAGTCCCAGCCCTTCAAGAATGTTGTCACAAAAGACAAAAACACAACTGTGAAATACTCCAGATTAGAGGAAGTTAGGGACATGACAACTAAACTCAAATCCTAGACTGGATCCTGTGCTAGAGTGGGGGCATGTTATAAAACACACTCTTGGGTCAGTTGTCAAACTGGAGTATGGATGGCAGTTTATGTAAAATATTGCATCAGTGTTAAATTTACTGAGCCAGGTAACTACTGTGGTCGTGTAAGAGAATGTCCTTGTTCTTAGGAAACACGCATCGACATAACTAAGGGTCTATGGTGTGTGCAACTTACAGATGGTTCAAAGAAGAAAAAGGAGAGAGAGAGAGAGAGTGAGTGCACGTGCTTGCTCACTTGGACAAGTTAGAGAGAAACCCTGGAGGAAAATGTTAGCGATAAGTGAATCTGGTAAAGGCAGTATTGGTGTCCTGTGCACTATTTTTGCAACATTCTGTAAGCTTAAAATTATTTCCAAATAAAAGTCTAAAGTTTAAAATATGTATTTTTAGAAATTAAAAAAAAACACATTCAACTCAATGGCATGTTTTTCTAAGCAAAGGTAGATCACACACTACCAATAACAACACACACCTATTCTCAACTGTACAAAAACATGCAGACCTACCCTGGGGAGATGTGGAAAATCACATCTTTGTCGTCAGGTCCATTCCTAAGGCAAACGTCAGCTCTCCCTCTCTTGCCTTTTCTGCATCAAGGATTTAAGCTGCTCAGTAGGTCAGTTTTAAGTTGTAAGGGAAGCCATAATCACCCAGTGATACCAGGTGGCTGTTATTCTCCAGCACCACCCCTCGGTATGGGTTCTTCCAAGCAGGACTCCTCAGCCTTCACACCTCTTAGGTGAAATCCACATCCACATCCCTGAAGAGCAGTGTGAACTAAAAAAAAAAAAAAAAAAAAAGCACAACCTAAAAGTTGAGAATGATATTCTACTCGGTGGACATCCTGAGGATTTAAGCCCAGGAGACAGCCTCTCAGATGGCTCTGAGAGAGTGTTCCATAGAGGTAAGGGAGGAGCCAGGATATATAGGAGTTTTTGAAGAAAAAACAAACAAACAAAACAAACCAGGTAGCCAGAACATCGAAGATTCCTATTATTTAAAGAAAAACAGACATCTCCAGTTAATGAATTTAGCGCTTTTCTATGTATGGGAAGATGCAAGAGTCTAGGCTCATTGAAATCATTCCTTTGATATGCACCCAACTACCTAGGGCCAGTACCCTTTTTTCTCCATCCTGAATCCCCTCAGGGTGTACAGTTGGGAGGGGCTGCAGTGGCCACAACAGCCTTTGTTTACTGATCGGGCAGGTGACTTCCTTGACTTTCTTTGTCCACATAGCTAATGTGGACTAAGAATGCCACCTGCCCGATCAGTAAACAAAGGCTGTTGTGGCCACCAAGGCATCAGCCACTGCAGCCACACCTCGCCTCCCCCCCCCCCCGACGGTGCACCCTGAGGGGGCTCAGGATGGGAAAGAACAGGATACTGGTCCCAGATAGCTAAGGTGTGTAGCAAAGGAATGTTTTGAGTGAACCCAGACTCTTGTATCTTCCCATACGTAGAAAAGCACTAAATTTATTAACTTGATGTCTGATTTTCTTTATTTAACAGTAATCTTTTGATGTTCTGACTATTTGGTTTTCTTTGCAAAACTCCTATATATCCTGGCTCTTCCACTCCCTCTTCGGAGCAGTCCCTCAGAGCTAACTGAGAGGCTGCCTCCTAAGATTGAAGTCCTCAGAAAGTCCACCTGATAAAACATAATTCTCAACTTTCAGGTTGTGCATTTTCAGTCGACACTAATTTCTTGGTGAATGACTAGTCGTAGGGTGGGGCAGAGAGGGATGTGGAGAGAGGGTCCAAGTCAGACTGGGCACTTTCTCCAGGGCAGGGGCTGGAGAATGAATGGAATTCATTACGAACAAGGCAGCTTCCGGGCAAGAGAAGGGGATGGATTCAGCCTCCAAGAGCTAAAAAGGAATTTTAGGAAATTCTTGTCTCTCCCTGGCTTTCCGGGCCCTGTGAATATTTTCTTGGTCTTCTTAGAGGACAAAATTTCAGAAAGCAAATCTGAGGAAAGTAAACAGAACTGAGAGGGTGCCCTAGTGGAAACGCCCTTCCACAGTGAAGTGGGGTGTGTTCTTCAGCTCCCCAGTTGGGGTATCCCAGATGGCACCAGTGCTGCCCCATTTTCAGGACCCTGAACAAAGACCCAGAGAGCTGTGGACAAAATATATATATGGCGCCTGCCATCCAATAAACAACGAATGTTGCCTGCCATCAAGGCATCAGCCTCTGCAGCCACACCGAGGGTGCACCCTGACGGTGCACCCTGAGGGGACTTCAGGATGGAGAAAAACAGGATATTGGCCCTAGATAGCTAAGGTGCCATATCAAAGGAATAATTTCACTGAGCCCAGACTCTTGCATCTTCCCATGCATAGAAAAGTGCTAAATTCATTAAGTTCAGATGTGTGTTCTTTTGTGACTAGTGGTCATCTTTTGAGGTTCAACCACGCGTTTTTTTCAGCAAAAACTCCTGTATATCCTGGCTCCTCCCATACCTCTTTGAAACAGTTCCCCAGAGCTAGCTGAGCGGCTGTCTCCCAGGTGTAAGCCCATCAAATGAAACATAATTCTCAACTTTCAGGTTGTTGTGTTTTTCCGGTACACAGAGCGAAGACTATGAGGGGATCAGCCCCAAGCTATGGTCTATCAGTGAGGCTCCTGTCACCCCAGTAGATGGATGAGAGGCTGCCCATAAATCTGTGGACTCCACACAGGGACAAGACCTCAGGGCGCACAGACGGATGTTTCGGTTGCGGACATGGGCTGGAACCCGCGTCTGCCTCCTTCGGCCGTGAGATCCCGGTAAGATGCCTTGTCTCTCCCAGTCTCAGTACCCCCCACCCACACGGGTTTGAGTTCAAGGGTTATGTGAACTGGTGGACACCACGCCTGCGCAGCGCTCAAGGAGCGCGGACACAGCCTCGCAGCCCCGCAACTGGAGCAGGGGAGACCGCACGCCCCAAGGCCACCCATCGGCGCCCACCCCAGGAGCCAAACGGAAGCTCCCCTGACACGTCACTTCCGCCAACCGAGGGGCGGGCTCGGCACCGGATGCGGAAGTCACTGCAGGGGTCACTGGGGAGGGTAGTCTTTGAGGCGGAGGCGTTAGAGAAAGGGGTCACTGCACGGAGAGAAGCTACATGCTTTCGCTACATGCCTTATCCACGTGGCTTGAAGAAAAAAAAACAGGGGGAATCCGGGCGCCACAGTGGCCATTCTCCGGTGGCCGGAGCATGTCACCCAGAAACGGCTCCCTCAGAGGCCAGTGGGGGCGGCTGGCGCGCGGCGCGCTTGATGGCGCCGAGCATGCTGGGAGGTGTGGTCCCGGCGCCACCCGAAGATTCTGGGTAGTGTAGTCCTGGCGTCCTGCTGGAGTGGCCCCCGAGCTGGTGGTTCGAGTGACCCCTTGTTCTTTGGTGGCGCTGGTGAGTGTGGCTCCCACGGGCCCTCGCTGCAGCCGTGCCCTTCCCGCGCGGAAAGGTAAGTCCTGAAAGACTGGCCTGCGGGCTGGGGCTGGAGACGGCTCGGGTGGCGGGGAGAGGAGGTTCGGGCGGCTGGGACGCGCTGTCGTGGCTCAGGCCGTGCCCTGCCGGGTGTCACATTTTGGGATGTGGGCGCGCATCTCCGAGGGACGTGGGTGAAGCCCAGCCGCGATGCCCAGTGGTGGCGGCTGCTGGGCTCCGGCCTCGTCCTAGGTTCGGCCTTGGCCGAAATAGCGGTATTGGGAGAGAGGGTCGCTTATGCCACGAGTCCCCGGGTTTAGGGGTTTGAGTAAGTAGGTTTTGGGGGCCTTATGTTTCCGAGGGGGTGCCAGGTGCCAGCAGGCCCCGGTGCCAGGTGTCTCGAGTTCTGGTGGGTGGGAGCTGGTAGCTTTCTTTCGGGCCCGGCTACCCGTCGGCTTTGCTGAGGCCTCCCGCGGATGGGCGGCCGGCGTAGGCCAACGCGCCCGGGATGGGCTGGGTGTGGAGTGGCCATTTTGGCGCGATCTTGCGGGGTGTGTGGGGGTGTCTCAGTTTGGCTGGTCGCCCCTGGGTTTGGGACTTGGAGGAAGAGGTCGTCTGGGGCCCACCGAGCAAATTTTTCAGAGGTAAACCTGGAAACCATCATTGATCACGGGAATCGAGGATTTACACATCTCTGTTGTGGCGCGGCTTTGGGATCTTAGTTCCATTTTAAATTTTTATTACGGAGAAATTTTAAACGGAAATAAATAGAACTCCGTAGACCCATCACCCAGATTTAACCCTTATCACCTCGTGAACAATCTTGATTCATCTCAAAATGATACGCTGAGAATCCTTACAACCCACAGAGGTTCGCTGTCACTGCCCTGCTTAAGAGCCTGGCCTCCACAGCCAGATTTAATCCAGACTCTGTCACCTTATAACTGTGTCACCTTAGGTAAGAGATTGACCTCACTGTGCCTCGGTTATCTCATCTGTAAAATGAAAATAATAAATCTTACTTCACTGGGTTGTGAGGCTAGAATGAGATAAAACTCATCCAGCGCCTGGAACAGTCTCCGGTATATACTAAGTGCCCAGTGAGTGTGAACTTCCCTAGTAAAGATCAGCGGTGAGAGAGGATCAGCTAAGGCCCGGTGTTCCAGCCTACATCCCGGCTCTGTTCCCAGCAAGCTGCCCGCAGTCTTTTCTTCTGTGGCAGGTCCCTTCCTGGTGCCTTTAAGGAGGAGGAAACCCTACCCTGCTGGAGCTTGAGAGTTTCCAGCGACTCTCCTGAACCTTTCGGTTCTCATTCTGCCCCTTGTGGCTCCTGCCTGCCCAGAGAGGACTGCCTGGCGGGCCAGGGGAGGACTCCTGGGCTCCTGACAGCCCAGCCTCAGGTGGGGACCGCTTGCCTTTTGCCTGCTGAACCATGGGTGGGCTTCCTTCGCTCAACTTTGACATCTTGTGCCTTGTGATGCCGCATCCTGGGATCAGGGCCCCAGCTGGTTTCCCCAGGAAGCAAGGCCTGTTGTAAGGGTGGCCATTTTCACAGGGACTGTTCTTCAGACCCCGCGTCCTCCTTCACTACCCCTCCATCCTTGCGCCAGCGCTCCATCTCAGCATTTGTTCAGACCTGCTCACTCCCGGGGCTTGTCCGCCGTGAAGACCTCGGCCTTCTGGTCTCGTTCCATCCAGCTCCCCTCACTGCCTTTTTGTCCCAGGCCTGTCATTTCACACACAGATACCTCAGGAGGCAGCTTACACATAAGGACTTCTCGTTGTAATATAACCACAATTTCGTCATTACACCCAACAAAATTAATGGTTCCTTCTCCAGTTGTTTTAAAGTTTCTTTCAGTCAGAACAGCTCTGGTCAGAGACAGGAGAGGGAGATGTATGTGGAATTCGGTGTGGTGGTTTTCCCTGTCTCTGCCCCTCTCCCCGCATTTCTTCTAACCTTGCAGATCTGGTTAACATCTGCAACTTCTGCCCTTGGTACAAGCTGGGCCTCTTTGTTCTTTCCAGACTTACCTCCTGTTCGGTGGCTGCCGTGTTCTCTCCCCTGTGCTGTGCCCTGGATCCCCTTCTCCTTCCCCGTCTCCACTCCTGCAGCGCCCTTGCTCCTGTCTCTTCTGCACCTTTTTCTCCCTCTGCCCCCCTCCCCCCACCGCTGCCTCTTGTGTTGGGCACCTGAGGTATAAATACTGATCTTGCCATTCAACCTGCTAGAAAAAGACCTTTCTAATCGTTTGCTTCTGTCCCCACTCCAAAGTCAGACTGCCCAGATTCAAATCTCAGTTTCACCATATCTAGCTGTGTGGCCCTGAGCATGTTACGTTACCTCTCTGAGGCTTCTGTTCCTCATCTGCCAAATGGGGCTCAGAATGGTGTCCACCTGACAGGGATGTTGGGTGTGATAACCCTAGCCATGCGGTTAGAGCGCCTAGTACATAAATACTCAGTAATTGTTTGTTAGAATTATTATAATGCTTCCAACTTGTTCTCCAAGTCACCCTTTCAGTGTCCTCCCCTATTCCCCACGCTCGTCAGACCCTGCTTTACAGCTGCATGGAAACTTATCATTGTCTGCTTTTGCTTCTCCGTACCTCTCTGCTTGAGTATCAACTCCTGTGATGAGCTGGGACGCGCTCCCCTGGCGGAGCACCCTGCACGTTCCCGGCAGTATTCCCGGGCTCCCGTTCGCGGTGGGATGCTTGACACATCAGGACCCCAGGGCTCAGGCTGTGTCATGACTGTCCAGCTGTCCCATTGGACTGGGAGGTGGTTCTTTGACGGTCGGTGCCTCATCTTGTGCTTCTTGAGCCACTGATACAGTTCCTGGCACTGGGTTAGACTAAGTGAGTGATGCATGGTGAAGACATGATTGTCATCCTTGCTGGAAGGATGGAAGTTCACATGGGGAGTCTGATTGGAAAGTGCACTGTGGGCATTAGTGGAGTGAGCCCTAAATAGCAAGTTAGTGTGGACTTGATGTGGGTGCAGGAGGGACCCAGTAAAGGGTCTTGAGCAGAGCAGGGACCACAGTTTCCCTCCAGCTCTTGCCCTGCAGCTTTCCTCCCCTTCAGAGCTAAACTCCTTGAAAGAATTCTCTTTTCTTGCTGTCTCCATTAATATCCTTCCATTGCCTTTTAAATATTCCAGTAAGGCTTTTCAGCTTTACCCACTAAAAAATATTCTTTGTCTAAGTTACCACTGAGCTTCCTGTGGCTAAATACCAGTCCACGCTCAGCAACATTTTACGTAGTTGCATTCGTCTTAGGATCTCCTTTCATGTTGCTGTCCCTGCTTTCCAGGTTTTCCTCCTACCTCATAGGCTGCTCCTCCTCTGTCTCCTTGGCTGGCTTCTTTACTCCCAGACCCCCCTGTGGAAGGCCCCGCTTCAGCTCCATCTCTCCTTGGTGGCCCCGTCCACTCTCAAGGCCTGAGATGCCATCTCTCTGAGGTTCAGCCAAGATCTCTGCCTTCAACTCCAAATCCCAGTCTCCTGTCTACTTGGCATTTCCACTTGGGTATCTCATGGGCACCCAAACCTGATGTGTCCAACAACAAACTCTGATCAACTCCCGTAAACATGCCCCGCCCCCGTGGAGGATGGACAGTTCTTTCAGGGAGTTCAGCTGTAAAAGGGAGCAGAGACATGGCAACGCCTTCAGCTTCCTCAGGCTCAGAACTTCGGAGTCGTCCACGACTCCTTTCTTGCTCTTACACTCCACATCCCCAATAAGCAGCCTCCGCCGCTCCCGCCGTGGTCCAGGCCACCACCTCACCTGCATGGTCTTAGCCCTTGAGTGATCGCTCTGCTTCCTTCCTTGTCCCCCTCAGTACAGCTGTGTTAGTCAGTTCAGCAGGCAGGTCATGCATTTGCTCAAAGACCTCCAGTGGCTTCTCACCTCAATCAAAGTCAAAACCTCCCCCTCTCAGTGTCAGTCACCACATACCAGCCACAGTGAACTGTCTCTGTGCCTTGACTGTGCCAGGCCGACTCTTGCCTCAGGGCCTTTGCACTGGCTGTTCTCTTGCATGCGATGCTCTTTTCAGAGTTACTCACTTGGCTCATTCCCTCACAGCCTTCAGATTTTTATTCAATCATCTTATCAGCAAGGCCTTCCTAACCACTATTTAGAATCTCAAAACCCCATCTCTTTTGTGTTACTTCTTTTCTGCTTCCCTGCTTTATTTTCTTTATCTCACTCATTACTTTCTGATCTGGTGTGTGTTTTATTTGTTAATTTAATATGTCCATCTTCCTCCTCTAAACTTGCATGTCAGTGAGGGCAGATGTTTTTGTCTTTGTTCACTTCTGTATCCCCAGGGTCTAAGATAGTGTCTGTCGCACACTAAGAGCTTAGGACATTTTTAATAAGTAATCCAGCCATGTGTAGATGGAACTAATTCTGGGAGGAACAGATCAGGCTGGCGGGGATGTTGGAAGATGGTCTGCAGAGCCTCTCTCATGAGGGACTGTCCCTTCCCCAGCTGGGGTGGGGGTGGGAGGCATAGAGAGTTCTTGGAGGTGGACTCAGTAGACCTTGGTAACTGGTGTGATTTGGCAGGAAGAGGAGTACACCTGGTGCCCGAGTCAGCATGTGGGTGATGGGAAGGGTGCTTCTGTCATTAACGGAGCTGAAGAAGGCAGAGGCACAGCATGTCTGCGAGGGCTTTCATTATTGATTGCTGCACAACAAGCTCCCCAAAACCATGGCGTAGAGGAGCCACTATGTTATCGTCTCTCGCAGCTCCTTGGGTTAAATCCGCTGGGCAGTGCTTCTGCTCCGTGGGAGTTATAGATCCAGCTGAATTTTCCCCCGAAGTCACTTGTGGACTCTTTTGGGTTGGACCATCCAAGACGGTTCCGTCACACATCTGGTGCTTTAGTGGACTGGCTGGAAGGCTGGGGGCACCTGGGCCCCGCACTCTCTCTCCGCAGAGTATTGGGGCCTCTGCTTCTGCGTGGTCCCTCCAGCAGGGGAGTTGAAGTTCTTAAAGTGGCATCTCGGGCCTCCTGAGAGCATAAGCTGTGTAGCCTTCTTAAGACTTAAGCCTGTGGGACTTCCCTGGTGGTCCAGTGGGTAAGACTCCACACTCCCAATGCAGGGGGCCTGGGTTCAATCCCTGGTCAGGGAACTAGATCCCACATGCTGCAGCTAAGACCCAGCACAGCCAAAATAAATAAATAAATATTAAAAAAAAAAAAAAAAGACTTAAGCCTGTAACTGACACAGTGTCACTTGTGCCACATTTATTGGTTAAAGCAGGAATGAGGTCAGTCTGAAGGAGCTCCCAATGTTTGAAGTTGAAATGATTTGAGCAGCAAAATAGTGATAATATTCTTTTTTTTTTTATTTTTTCACATCTTTATTGGAGTAAAATTGCTTCACGATGTGTTAGTTTCTGCTGTACAACAAAGTGAATCAGTTATATGTATACATATATCCCCTCCCTCTTGGGCCTGCCTCCCACCCTCCCTATCCCACCCCTCTAGGTCGTCACAAAGCATTGAGTTGATCTCCCTGTGCTATGCAGCAGCTTTCCATTAGCCATCCACTTTACATTTGGTAGTGTATATATGTCAATGCTACTCTCTCACTTCATCCTCTTTTATTTTTTTATTGGAGTATAGTTGACTTACAATGTTGTGTTCATTTCTGCTGTACAGCAAAGTTATCAGTTGTACATATACATATATCCACTGTTTTTTAGATTCTATTCCCATATAGGTCGTTACAGAGTATTGAGTAGAGTTCCCTGTGCTATATAGTAGGTTCTTATTAGCTATCTATTTTATATATAGTAGTGTGTATATGTCAGTCCCAATCTCCCAATTTATCCCTTTCCCCCCCAACCTTTCCCCCCGGTAACCATAAGTTTGTTTTCTATATCTGTGACTCATTTCTGTTTTTTAAGTTCATTTGTACCATTGTTTTAGATTCCACATATAATAAAGTGATAATATTCTAATATAACCCATAGGATAAACTATAAATCCACACTAAATAAATAAATAAGAAGGGACAACTCTTGCTCACAGAAGAATTCCAATTAATGTATTTATTTATTTTTCATATTTATTTATTTCTTTATTTGGTTGCACCGGGTCTTAGTTGCAGCAGGCAGGCTCCTTAGTTGCAGTATGCAAAGTCTTAGTTGCGGCATGCATGTGGGATCTAGTTCCCTGACCAGATATCGAACCCAGGCCCCCTGCATTGGGAGCATGGAGTCCTATCCACTGTGCCACCAGGGAAGTCCCCAGTTAATGAATTTAGAATGAAAGAGGGAAATAGAACATTGTCATTTGGTCAACACCACAGTAATAATTGTTGCAGACAGGTCCCACAAAATTATGCTGAAATTAGTGGATGGAAGATTGAAGAGAAACAGGTTATTTGTATAATCTCAAAGTATCTCTCCCAAGACATATTAATTATAAAGGGAAAAAGAGTGACTTTGCAATGGAGAAAGCCAGCAGACACTGCCTTAATCAAGTGATCAAGATCAAGGTTAACATCGTCAATAATGCAATATCACGAACCCCTTGATAGGGTGCACTGAAAAAGACACATGACTTCTGAGGAATTCTAGCCCAAAATGAACTAATATCATTCTAATCATTTTTTAAAAATCAGATAAACCAAAATTGACGGATGTTGTTCAAAAATGTCACTTTCATGAAAGAAGGAACTGTCACAGATTGGAGGAGATGAAAGATATATGACAGCTAAATGCAATGTTGGAAGCTCAGTTGATTCCTGGACCAGAAGAAGGACAGGACATTAGTGGAAAAACTGTTGAAATGTGGTTAAGAGTTGTAGTTTAGATAATAGTATTATATCAATGTTAATTTACTGGTTTTGATCACTGTATTTTGGTTTTCCAAGATGTTAACATTAGAGAAAACTAAGTGACAGTTATATGGGAATTGACATTTTTGCAACTTCTTTTTAAGTCTAAAATTAAAAATGAAAAGTTTTATGGATTCATCAATCTTACATTGAATTGGATGTTGGAAGAATGAGTGTTGAGTTTTGTTAAAGAATATTTCAGCATGTATAAATGCAATCATGATTTTTTTTCTTGGATCTGTTCATTAATATGGTGTATTATAGTAATGGATTTTCTAATATTAAACCAGTCTTACATTTCTGGGTAAATCCCACTTTGTCATGGTGAAATATTTTCTTATTGCTTTGAATGATGGTATGTTTTTGCCATGCATTTAATGTGGTAAAATATATATAACATAAGATTTACCATCTTAACCATTTTAAGTGTATGGTTCAGTAGCGTTAAGTACATTCATATTGTTGTGCAACCATCTGTGCTCTCCACCTGCAGAACTGAAACTCTGTACCCATTAAACAATAACTCTCTATTTCCCCTTCCCCCCAGCTCCTCTCAACCTTCATTCCACTTCCTGTCTCTATGGATTACTCTAGGTACCTCATATAAGTGGAATCATACAGTATTTGTCCTTTTGTGTCTGGTTTGTTTCACTTAGCATAATATCTTTAAAGTTCATCCATGTTGTAGCATGTGTCAGAATTTTTTTTGAGGCTGAATAATATTCATTGTATGTATATACCACATTTTGTTTATCCATTCATCTATTGACAGACACTTGGATTACTTTCACATTGTAGCTATTGTGAATAATGCTGCTCACACGAGTATACAAATATCTGTTCAAGTCCCTGCTTTCAATTCTTTTGGGGAAATACCCAGAAGTGGAACTGGTAGATCATATGATAATTTCTATTTTTTTTTGGATAATTTCTATTTTTAATTTTTTGAGGAACTGCTATATTATTTTCCATAGTGGTTGCACCATTTGTACATTCCCACCAGCAGTGCACAAGGGTTGAATGATGATTATGAAAAGTCTGATGGAAGTCTGGTATATTTTTTGCCTAGAGTCACTTAGGATTTTTGTTGTTATTCTTCAAAGCCTGATAGTTTTTCCAGTAGATACCTTGAAGTTGTTGGTTGTGAGTCAATTTTTCCCTTGTACTCTGTAAGCCCTTTCATATTTAGATTCAGGTCATTTTTTAAAAAAAATTTTGTTGGAGTACAGTTGATTTACAATGTTGTGTTAGTTTCAGATGTACAACAAAGTGATTCAGTTATACATATACATATATTCATTCTTTTTTAGATTCTTTTCCCATATAGGTTATTACAGAGTATTGAGTAGAGTTCCCTGTGCTATACAGTAGGTCCTTGTTGGTTATCTATCTATATCTATCTATATATTTTATATATTGTAGTGTATGTATGTTAATCCCAAGCTCCTAATTTATCCCTCCCCCCCCCCCACACATTTCCCCTTTGGTAACCATAAGTTTGTTTTTGAAATCTGCGAGTCTGTTTCTGTTTTGTAAATAAGTTCATTTACATCATTTTTAAAAATTAGATTCCAGGGGCTTCCCTGGTGGCGCAGTGGTTAAGAATCCGCCTGCCAGTGCAGGGGACACGGGTTCGAGCCCTGGTCTGGGAAGATCGCACATGCCACGGAGCAACTAAGCCTGTGCGCCACAACTAATGAGCCTGTGCTCTAGAGCCCATGAGCCACAACTACTGAGCCCAGGCACCACAACTACTGAAGCCCGCGTGCCTAGAGCCCGTGCTCCACAACAAGAGAAGCCACTGCAATGAGAAGCCCGCGCACCGCCAGGAAGAGTAACCCCCACTCGCCGCAACTAGAGAAAGCCGGCTCACAGCAACGAAGACTCAACGCAGTCAAAAATAAATAAAATAAATAAATTTAAAAAAAAATTAGATTCCACATATGAGTGATATCACATGGTATTTGTCTTTCTCTTTCTGACT
Organism: Balaenoptera acutorostrata; assembly: GCF_949987535.1. Classification (NCBI taxonomy): domain Eukaryota; kingdom Metazoa; phylum Chordata; class Mammalia; order Artiodactyla; family Balaenopteridae; genus Balaenoptera; species Balaenoptera acutorostrata. Next base: position 41,070,226 of record NC_080078.1, read on the forward strand.
TACTTCACTTAGTATGATTATCTCTAGGTCCATCCATGTTGCTGCAAATGGCATTATTTCATTCATTTTTATGGCTAATAGTCCATTGTATATATGTACCACATCTTTTTTATCCATTCCTCTGTTGATAGACATTTAAGTTGCTTCCATATCCTGGCTACTGTAACTAGTGCTGCAGTGAACATTGGGGTGCATGTATCTTTTCTAATTATGATTTTCTCTGGATATATACCCAGGAGTGGGATTGCTGGATCATATGGTAGTTCTATTTTTAGTTTTTTACAGAACTTCCATACTGTTCTCCATAGTGGTTATACCAATTTACATTCCCACCAACAGTGCAAGAGGGTTCCCTTTTCTCCACACCCTCTCCAGCATTTATTGTTTCTAGATTTTTTGATGATGGCCATTCTGACCAGTGTGAGGTGATCCTTCATAGTAGTTTTGATTTGCATTTCTCTGGTAATTAGTGATGTTGAGCATCTTTTCATGTGCTTTTTGGCCATATGTATGTCTTCTTTGAAGAAATGTCTATTTAGATCTTCTGCCCATTTTTTGATTGGGTTGTTTTTTTGACATAGAGCTGCATGGGCTGTTTGTATATTTCGGAGATTAATCCCTTGGCGATCGCTTCATTTGCAAATATTTTCTCCCATTCTGAGGGTTGTCTTTTGGTCTTGCTTATGGTTTCCTTTGCTGTGCAAAAGCTTTTAAGTTTAATTAGATCCCACTTGTTTATTTTTGTTTTCATTTTCATTACCCTAGGAGGTGGGTCAAGAAAGATATTGCTGTGATTCAAGTCATCTATTTTTGAAGTTTTCTTGGGTTATAGTTTTAAATATTAGTTCTGTTCCCTCCCCCCACTGCCACCCCAACCCTTTTTTGGTTTATTTCTTTGTTTTCTTCTGCAGGAGCTGCAATTATACAAATGAAATTCTTTGTTTGCCTGTTTTCCATTTCAACCATTTTTTCTCTAACTCTTTTTACTTCTTTATTTCATTTTCATTTCCTCCTGTTAGCTTTCAGTGGCCATCATGTTTTCAGTTCACTCTATTCTTCCTTGGTGTCTTATAATTTAGTCTTCATTTCTTTCTTTCTTTTTTTTTTTTGGCTGTGTGGTTTGCAGTATCTTAGTTTCCCACACTTATTTACAAAACAGAAACAGACTCACAGATTTCAAAAACAAACTTATGGTTACCAAAGGGGAAATGAATTGATAATTCATTCTAATGGCCAGTTTTTGTCCTTCATTATTGCTTTAGGTTTCACTGGTTTTGTTCACAACGCAATGTTTTTTCTGTGTATACTTTTTACTTTTTAAAAGAAAAATCTTAAAAATAAAGGAGGCAATAGCATAATGAACATCCTTATGTGCATCATCTTGATTTAACACTTGTTTATATTTTGCCATATTTGTTGCTTCTGGGTTTTTGGTTTTTGGGTTCCTTTGGTGTTTAATAATTTTTTAATAATTTTTTATTAATGGAAAAATTTCAAACATATTCAAAGCAAGGAAACTATAATAAAACTCCAGCTTTAACAGTAAGCACTGTGTAGCAGTCTTGGGAGGGGGGTGGTTTGTCCAGTTTTTCCTGAAGTGTTTTTTTTTTTTTTCTTTTTTGTAAATACATTTATTTATTTTTGGCTGCGTTGGATCTTCATTGCTGCCCGCGGGCTTTCTCTTGTTGCGGCCGTGGTGCGCGAGCTTCTCACTGCAGTGGCTTCTCCTGTTGCAGAGCACGGGCTCTAGGGCTTATGGGCTTAGTTGCTCCACGGCACATGGGTTCTTCCTGGACCACGGCTCAAACCCGTGTCCGGAATTGGCAGGTGGATTCTTAACCATTGCGCCACCAGGGAAGCCCTCCTGAAGTGTTTTTAAAAGCAATCCCATGGATCATTTCATCCATAAATACTTCAATGTATATTTTTTTAAAAAACAACCACAGTAATACCATTTTCACAACCCCTCAAATTAATAATGATGTGTTAACATCTACAGTCAAATAGATAGCCTGAAAAACGTCCTTCTACATTTAGCTTGTTGGAATCAGGAGAGTTTGGGACCAAACCTACTGAAGGCCTGACTCTGAACATTTTTCCAGGGCCTTGGTAAAAACCAGACTGTTACACTTCCACCGTGCCACCCCTCCCCCAGTTGTGGGGTTGGAGAGCAGACCCTGACTCGCTCACTGGGAGAGCATTTCCAGCTGACACCCTCTAATTTCTGCTTTCCTTACCCGGATCTGCCTTCTGAGATATCATCCTTTAGGGATACCAGGAAAAATGGCCACAGGGTCCCGGGAAGCCAGGGTAATGGTGAGTGTTTGCTGCATTTCCACACTGGCTGTCGCAGGATGGACACAATCCCTTCTCTTGTCTTGACCACCTTGTTGGCACCTGGCAAAGTCCAGCTCTAGTCCTGGAAGTGTATCTTATCTTACCTGCAGCCTGTTTGACCCATGACTTGGTCAGTTTAGGAAGTTACCATCCCTGGAAATATTACCCGTGGAAAGGCACAGGATCAGAAAAGGTGCAAGAAAAACCTTTAGTTTACACCTCAGATTGAACCCTGGCACAGAGACACACTACAACAACAAAAACAAAAACCAAGCAAATCTGGGGAATCTGAGTTCCAGAGTTGCCATAGTATAAGATTCAGATATCCCATTTTCAATAACAAAAAAAAATCACAAGGCATACAGAGAAACAGGACAGTATAGCCCATTCTGAGGTTAAAAAATAAATCAATAGAAATGACCCCCAGTAGAGGCCAGATGGTGGACTTACTAGACAAAAGACTTTAAGACAGCTGTCAGAGCTAATGGAAAACATGAATGAGGTCAAGAAAACAATGTAAAAACAAAATGGAAATGTCAATAAAGAGATAGAAAACATGAAAAGGAACCAAGAAGCTTAATGAACTCTAAGTAGGATAACCTCTTAAAAGAGACCCACACCAAGATACATTATAATCAAGCCAAAGGCAACAGAGAATCTTGAGAGCAGCAACAGAGAGCTCAGAACTTAATCACAGATGTATGATCAGGTGATTTTCAACAACACTACCAAGACCATTCCATGTGGAAAGGACAGTCTATTCAATAGATGCTGCTGGGAAAACTTATACCCACATGGAAGAGAATGAAAATTAACTCAAAATGGATCAGAGACCTAAAAAGGTAAGAGCTAAAACTGTAAAACTCTTAGAAGAAAACATTGAGGAAAAGCTTCATGAAGTTGGATTTAGTTATGATTTGTTGGGTAATAACACCAAAAGCCCAGGCAACAAAGAAAAAATAGATAAATGGGACTTCATCAAGGTTAAAAACTTTTGTGCGTTAAAGAGTGTATATTTGCAAGTCATATATCCGATAAGTAATTAATATCCAGAATATGTAAAGATCTCAGAAAACAACAACAACAAAAACCAAACACCCCAATTCAAGAACCGTCAAAGGACTTGAATAGACGTTTTTGCCAGGAAGATATACAGATAGCAAATAAGCACATAAAAAGATGCTTACTGTCACTAATCGTTAGGGAAATGTAAATACCACAATGAGAGATCATTTTATACATTTCACATGATGGCTATTACCAAAAACTCAGAGAGCAGCAAGCGTTGTCAAGGATGTAGGGATACTAGAATCCTTTTACATTGCTAGTGGAGATATAAAACGGTGCGGCTCCTGTGGAAAACAGTGCAGTGGTTCCTGAAGAAACTGAACATAGAATTACCATTTGATTCAGCAATTCAGCTTCTGGTTATATACCCCAAAGAACTGAAAGCAATTTGTATGGTAGTACTATTCACAATAGCTAAAAGGTGGATACAAACCCCATGTCCATCAGTGGAGGAATGGTATATACATACAGTAGAGTATTTTTTAGCCTTAAAAAGAAAGGAAGTTCTGAGTACATGCTTCTACATGGCTGAAACTTTTTTTTTTAATTTTTATTTTATATTGTAGTATAGTTCACAATGTTGTGTTTCTGGTGTACAGCACAGTGATTCAGTTATACATTTACATGTATCTATTCTTTTTCAAATCCTTTTCCCATTTAGGTTGTTACAGAATATTGAGCAGAGGTCCCTGTGCTATACAGTAGGTCCTTGTTGGTTATCTGTTTTAAATATAGTAGTATGTATATGTCAATCTCAAACTCCCAATTTATCCCTCCTCCCCACCTTTCCCTTTTGGTAACCATCTTTGTTTTCTAAGTCTGTGAGTATGTTTCTGTTATGTAAATAAGTTCATTTGTGTCATTTTTTTTTTAGATTCTGCATATAAGCAAAATCATATGATATTTGTCTTTCTCTGTCTGACTTACGTCACTCCAGGTCCATCCACGTTGCTGCAGATGGCATTATTTCATTCTTTTTTATGGCTGAGTAATATTCCATTGTATATATGTACCACATCTTCTTTATCCATTCATCTGTCGATGGACATTTAGGTTGCTTCCATGTCTTGGCTATTGTAAACAGCGCTGCAGTGGACACTGGTGTACATGTATCCTTTCAAACCATGGTTTTCTCTGGATATGTGCCCAGGAGTGGGATTGCTGGATCATATAGTAGCTCTATCTTTCGTTTTTTAAGGAACCTCCATACTGTTTGCCACAGTGGCTGCACCAATTTGCATTCCCACCAACACTGTGGGAAGGCTCCCTTTTCTCCACACCCTCTCCAGCATTTATTGTTTGTAGACTTTTTGATGGTTACTAGTGTGAGGTGATATCTCATTGTAGTTTTGATTTGCACTTCTCTAATAATTAATGATGTGGAGCATCTTTTCATGTGCCTCTTGGCCATCTGTATGTCTTCTTTGGAGTACATGGCTGACACTTGAAGTCATTATGCTAAATGAAATAAGCCAGCACAAAAGGACAAATACTGTATGATTCCACTTATTTGTGATAAACAGACTAGCCAAATATTGAATACGTGGAGACAAAGTAAAATGATGGTTGGTTACCAGCGTTTGTGAGAAAGAGGGAGTCACGACTTAATGGTTACAGAGTTTCAGCATGGGATGATGAACAAGTTCTGGAGATGGAAAGTGGTGGTGGTTGTAAAACAGTGTCAACATACTTAATGTACTGAAATACGCACTTAAAAATGGTAAAAGTAGTAAAATGTTTCTGTATATTTTACAATAAAAATTTAAAACCTACAGGCTGCTACTACACTCGACCTATTCTGTATTCTACCACTAGGTGCCTTTTATTCCTCCCAAGTGGTTCTGCTTCCCATGATTCAGGCTCTCTCTCTTTCTTGGCCCACAGTGTCCTCTGCTTTGCTCCCCACACGCCTCATCAGGAATACCTGGCACCTTCCTCTTCCCTTGATTCCTGCCCTTCCCTCAAGACCAAGTTCCTGGGCCTCTCATGAAACCTTTCCTGATGTCTGTATTCCAGTGCACTCTCCATTTTGAAATAGTGTTGAGGTAAAGATAGTAAAATGGGGCAGGCGGATGAGAATGGCACGTAGAGATGAATTTGTAGACCGAGTAGCCAAGAACGTCCACGCTGAGCATCCACAGTGTGGGACGGGAAGTTTAATGGACTGTTACCCACATTTCGTAAGTGAGAAAGCAGAGGTGCTAGTTGATGGCAGGGTGGGCCCCAAACCAAGGCAGTAGGGTTCAAGTTCGTGCTCTTTACCACTCGCTGCTTGTGCCTCTCAGACCAGGGAAGGCCAAAGGTGCCATGGGATTGAAGGGAAGGACAGAGTTGTATTTGGTCTTTGCCATAGTTGAATTGTGCTAACTTCATTCTGATGCTTCAACATTAAAACCATTGTTCAGGGCTTCCCTGGTGGCGCAGTGGTTAAGAATCTGCCTGCCAATGCAGGGGATGTGGGCCTGAGCCCTGGTCTGAGAAGATCCCACATGCCGTGGAGCAACTCAGCCCGTGCGCCACAACTACTGAGCCTGTGGTCTAGAGCTCGCGAGCCACAACTACTGAAGCCCGTGTGCCTAGAGCCTGTGCTCTGCCACAGGAGAAGCCACCCAATGAGAAGCCCACGCACCGCAAAGAGTAGCCCCCACTTGCTGCAACTAGAGAAAGCCCATGTGCAGCAACGAAGACCCCATGTGGCCAAAAATAAATAAATAAAAGAACCAAAGCTTAAAAAAAATAACAACATTGTTCAGACTAGTCTTTTAAATTCTTAAGGTCTGTTGCTTTACTGTTATTTAATTTTTATGTTGTTTGCTCTTCCCTCAGCCTAGATTTAATGTTCCCGAAAGTTAAAGACTCCATTTTTTTGTAGGTATTCTCCAAGACAGCCCATTCAGTATCTCGAATGTGTAGGTTAAGTGCCACTGCCCCGATGGTGACATGGGTTAAAAGTCTTGGAACACAGGGCACCAGGGTCAAAGACAAAGTCTAGATATCTCACCAACCTCCCCCCGGGCAGCCTTCTGCCTGCCCCTTACCCTGAGTCCTGGGCAAGGCTGGCTCCTGGGTGAGCAGGGCTGTATTCTGTGTTACAGGCACACATGGCATTCAGAGATGTGGCTGTGGATTTCACCCAGGAGGAGTGGATGCTGCTGAGCCCTGATCAGAGGTCCCTGTACCGGGAGGTGATGCTGGAGAACTACAGCAACCTGGTCTCGCTGGGTAAGCCTGGCATCTCTCAGGACCCGTATCCCAGCTGCTGGGTACTTTAGGCTGTGCTTGAAGCAGCTATCTTGCTTTCTGACTTTGCCTTTGGGTTGGACTCAAAAGCAGAGACACTCTGTTCCGTCTTTCCCCAGAGAAGGTCTGATTTTGTAGAATTGAAATGTGTAGAGGTGTGTGTGTGTCTGTGTGTTGTGTATGCGATAATCTGCATTTCTAGGCCTTTTCTCCCAGTCTCTTGGGTAAGCATGACATGTCTTCCTAGTTATTATCTTCTTTTAAATGAGGGAGTTGTTCTCTCCCCAGGTTGGAGTAGCGTCAGTGAGCTGTCATCCTGGTTTCCCCTCCCCTGCAGAGAGCTCCCCACTCTCAGGTCTTTCCCACCACCTTTTGAAATTCCCCACCCAGTGTGGCTCTGAGTTCAGGAACTGGCTTTTGAGCCTGTAACCTACAGCCATCTTGTTTTCTTTTCCTATGAGCAGGGATTCCATTTTCTAAACCAAAACTCATCACCCAGCTGGAGCAAGGGAAGGAAACCTGGAGAGAAGAGAGAAAATGCCCACCGGCCACTGGCCCGGGTAAGTGGGGAACACTGGGCAGCTCAGGGGGTTGGGGGCGAGAAGGCCTCACTCAGGTGCTGGGGAGGGAGGCTGTTGTGCTGGCCCCAGGGTCACCCTGTGTGCTGCCTGCCATGTGACCTTCCAGCCCTTCATCTGCACTCGAGCTTTTTTTTGCCCTCTCTGCCTCACTCAGTTCTCTCCCACATTCATAGGCTTCTTGCTCTTGTTACTATATTTTTAAAAGATCAAGCAAGAATGTGGAAGTAAAACTGAGTGAGCTAAAGAAAAAAGGCAAGCCCAGTGGGAGGAAGGAAGGCTATAAAAAGCCAATTGGGAAATTGAAATGGAATTCTAAAAAAATTTTAAGAATGGATTTCACCCAGGAGGATGAAACTTTAAATGGTTATATAAGTACCTATATAATCCTCAATTTTGTCTCTTAGCCCTCAAAGCCTGAACTAGTTACTATTTGGCCATTTAAGAAAAAGTTTGCTGACCCCTGCTCAAAGGGATTACAATATACAGCCTTCACTTTTCCTTTTCTACTTATTCTGGATACCACTTTATGTAAAATGTAAGAACAGTGCAATTGCACACTTCAAATTAAACCCTTTTCCCCACTTGGTTTTATTCTATAGTTGTCATTTGTACTGCACCTCTATACTTTCTAAACTCCCTAATACAATGTTAAAATATGTTTTAAACACTCATATGTATTTATTTTTTAATCAAAAGAAAAAATGTTTTTATACTCATCCAGATAATTTACCATTTTCTGTGCTCTTCATTATTTTCCTGAAGATTTGAGTTTCTACCTGATAGCATTTTCGTTGTCTAGCATTTCTTGTAGTACAGGTGGCAGTGTATTCATTTAAATTTTGTTTTTCTGAATGTGTATTTCATCTTCATTCTCGAAGGATATTCTCACTGGATATAGAATTCTAGATTGGTTTAGTTTTTCACCACGTTAAAGATACTGTTCCCCTGTTCTGGCCTCTACTATTTCTGATGAGAAATCAGCTGTCATTTACACAATTATTACCTTGGTTTTTTTGTTACTTTTCTTTTTAAACCTCTGGCTACTTTCAGAGTTTTCTGTATATGTTTGGTGTTCATCTCTTTGACTGTGACATAACTGAAGAAACATGCTTTTCTTTGTATTTTCCCTGCTTAGGGCTTGCTGAGATTTTTGAATCTATAAATTTATGGCTAGAGCCAAATTTGGGCAATTTTGGGGCATTATTCTATCATGGTTTTTTTCTGTTCCCTTCTCTCCCCCTTTTGGGGACTATAGTTACATGTGTATTAGTCCTTTTTACATTGTCCCACAGGTTGTTGAGCCTGTTTTTTTTTTTTTTTTTTTCCCTCTCTGTTCTTCAGATTGATTTCTGTTGATCTGTCATCTCCAATATGCTACTAAGTTCTGGCTAGTGAATTGTTCATTTTAGATATGGTATTTTTTCAGTTTTGTCATTTCCATTTACTTTTATTATAATTTTCCATTTTCATGATAATATTTCCTAACTGTTCATTAATGAAGAGCAAATTTTCCTTTACCTTCTTTAGCAGAATAACTCAGATACTTAGTGGATACATTTTTATTTATTTATTTATTTATTTTTTAACATCTTTATTGGAGTATAATTGCTTTACAATGGTGTGTTAGTTTCTGCTTTATAACAAAGTGAATCAGTTATACATATACATATGTTCCCATATCTCTTCCCTCTTGCGTCTCCCTCCCTCCCACTCACCCTCCCTTTCCCACCCCTCTAGATGGTCACAAAGCACTGAGCTGATCTCCCTGTGCTATGTGGTTGCTTCCCACTAGCTATCTGTTTTACGTTTGGTAGTGTATATATGTCCATGCCACTCTCTCACTTTGTCACAGCTTACCCTTCCCCCTCCCCATATCCTCAAGTCCATTCTTTAGTAGGTCTGTGTCTTTATTCCCGTCTTGCCACTAGGTTCTTCATGACTTTTTTTTTTTCTTCTTAGATTCCATATATATGTGTTAGCATACGGTATCTGTTTTTCTCTTTCTGACTTACTTCACTCTGTATGACAGACTCTAGGTCCATCCACCTCACTACAAATAACTCAATTTCGTTTCCTTTTATGGCTGAGTAATATTCCATTGTATATATGTGCCACGTCTTCTTTATCCATTCATCTGTTGATGGACACTTAGGTTGCTTCCATGTCCTGGCTATTGTAAATAGAGCTGCAATGAACATTTTGGTACACGACTCTTTTTGAATTATGGTTTTCTCAGGGTACATGCCCAGTAGTGGGATTGCTGGGTCGTATGGTAGTTCTATTTTTAGTTTTTTAAGGAACCTCCATACTGTTCTCCATAGTGGCTGTATCGATTTACATTCCCACCAACAGTGCAAGAGTGTTCCCTTTCCTCCACACCCTCTCCAGCATTTATTGTTTCTAGATTTTTTGATGATGGCCATTCTGACAGGTGTGAGATGATACCTCATTGTAGTTTTGATTTGCATTTCTCTAATGATTAATGATGTTGAGCATTCTTTCATGTGTCTGTTGGCAATCTGTATATCTTCTTTGGAGAAATGTCTGTTTAGGTCTTCTGCCCATTTTTGGATTGGGTTGTTTGTTTTTTTGTTACTGAGCTGCATGAGCTGCTTGTAAATCTTGGAGATTAATCCTTTGTCAGTTGCTTCATTTGCAAATATTTTCTCCCATTCTGAGGGTTGTCTTTTGGTCTTTATGGTTTCCTTTGCTGTGCAAAAGCTTTTAAGTTTCATTAGGTCCCATTTGTTTATTTTTTATTTTTTTATTTTTTTAAACATGGTATATCTTTCCAGCTGTTTGTGTCATCTTCAATTTCTTTTTTTTTTTTTTAATTTTTTTTATAGCTACTTTATTTATTTATTTATTTATTTTTTTTGGCTGTGTTGGGTCTTCGGTTCGTGCGAGGGCTTTCTCTGGTTACGGCAAGTGGGGGCCACTCTTCATCGCGGTGCGGGGACCGCTCTTCATCGCGGTGCGCGGGCCTTTCACTATCGCGGCCCCTCCCGTTGCGGGGCACAGGCTCCAGACGCGCAGGCTCAGCAGTTGTGGCTCACGGGCCCAGCTGCTCCGTGGCATGTGGGATCTTCCCAGACCAGGGCTCGAACCCGTGTCCCCTGCATTAGCAGGCAGACTCTCAACCACTGCGCCACCAGGGAAGCCCCATTTGTTTATTTTTGTTTTTATTTCCATTACTCTAGGAGGTGGATCAAAAAAGATCTTGCTGTGATTTATGTCAAAGAGTGTTCTTCCAATGTTTCCCTCTAAGAGTTTTATAGCGTCCAGTCTTACATTTAGGTCTTGAATCCATTTTGAGTTTATTTTTGTGTATGGTGTTAGGGAGTGTTCTAATTTCATTCTTTTACATGTAGCTGTCCAGTTTTCCCAGCACCACTTATTGAAGAGACTGTCTTTTCTCCATTGTATATCTTTGCCTCCTTTGTCATAGATTAGTTGACCATAGGTGCGTGGGTTTATCTCTGGGCTTTCTATCTTGTTCCATTGATCTGTGTTTCTGTTTTTGTGCCAGTTCCATATTGTCTTCATTACTGTAGCTTTGTAGTATAGTATGAAGTCAGGAAGTCTGATTCCTCCAGCTCTGTTTTTTCTCCTTCAAGACTGCTTTGGCTATTCGGGTCTTTTGTGTCGCCATACAGATTTTAAGATGATTTGTTCTAGTTCCGTAAAAAATGCCATTGGTAATTTGATAGGGATTGCATTGAATCTGTAGATTGCTTTGGGTAGTGTAGTCATTTCCACAATATTGATTCTTCCAATCCAAGAACATGGTATATCTCTCCATCTGTTGGTATCATCTTTAATTTCTTTCAACAGTGTCTTATAGTTTTCTGCACACAGGTCTTTTGTCTCCCTAGGTAGGTTTATTCCTAGGTATTTTATTCTTTTTGTTGCAGTGGTAAATGGGAGTGTTTCCATAATTTTTCTTTCAGATTTTTCATCATTAGTGTATAGGAATGCCAGAGATTTCTGTGCATTAATTTTGTATCCTGAAACTTTACCAAATTCATTGATTAGCTCTAGTAGTTTTCTGGTGGCATTTTTAGGATTCTCTATGTATAGTATCATGTCATCTGCAAACAGTGACAGCTTTACTTCTTCTTTTCCAATTTGTATTCCTTTTATTTCTTTTTCTTCTCTGATTGCCGTGGTTAGGACTTCCAAAACTATGTTGAATAATAGTGGTGAGAGTGGACATCCTTGTCTTGTTCCTGATCTTAGAGGTAATGCTTTCAGTTTTTCACCATTGAGAATGATGTTTGCTGTGGGTTTGTTGTATATGGCCTTTATTATGTTGAGGTAGGTTCCCTCTATGCCCACTTTCTGGAGAGTTTTTACCATAAATGGGTGTTGAATTTTGTCAAAAGCTTTTTCTGCATCTATTGAGATGATCATATGGTTTTTCTTCTTCAATTTGTTAATATAGTGTATCACATTGATTGATTTGCATATATTGAAGAATCCTTGCATTCCTGGGATAAATCCCACTTGATCATGGTGTATGATCCTTTTAAAGTGTTGTTGGATTCTGTTTGCTAGTATTTTGTTGAGCATTTTTGCATCTATATTCATCAGTGATATTGGTCTGTAATTTTTTTTTTTTTTTTTGTAGTATCTTTGGTTTTGGTATCAGGGTGACGGTGGCCTCATGGAATGAGTTTGGGAGTGTTCCTTCCTCTGCAATTTTTTGGAAGAGTTTGAGAAGGGTGGGTGTTAGCTCTTCTCTGAGTGTTTGATAGAATTCACCTGTGAAGCCATTGGTCCTGGACGTTTGTTGGAAGATTTTTAATCACAGTTTCAATTTCATTACTTGTGATTGGTCTGTTCATATTTTCTGTTTCTTCCTGGTTCAGTCTTGGAAGGTTATACCTTTCTAAGAATTTGTCCATTTCTTCTAGGTTGTCCATTTTATTGGCATAGAGTTGCTTGTAGTAGTCTCTTATGATGCTTTGTATTTCTGTGGTGTCTGTTGTAACTTCTCCTTTTTCATTTCTAATTTTATTGATTTGAGTCCTGTCCCTCTTTTTCTTGATGGGTCTGGCTAATGGTTTATCAATTTTGTTTATCTTCTCAAAGAACCAGCTTTTAGTTTTATTGATCTTTGCTATTGTTTTCTTTGTTTCTATTTCATTTATTTCTGCTCTGATCTTTATGATTTTTTTCCTTCTGCTAACTTTGGGTTTTGTTTGTTCTTCTTTCTCTAGTTCCTTTAGGTGTAAGGTTAGATTGTTTGAGATTTTTCTTGTTTCTTGAGGTAGGCTTGTATAGCTATAAACTTCCCTCTTAGAACTGCTTTTGCTGCATCCCATAGGTTTTGGATCATCGTGTTTTCATTGTCATTTGTCTCTAGGTATTTTTTGATTTCCTCTTTGATTTCTTGAGTGATCTCTTGGTTATTTAGTAACGTATTGTTTCGCCTCCATGTGTTTGTGTTTTTTACGTTTTTTTCCCTGTAATTCATTTCTAATATCATAGCGTTGTGGTCAGAAAAGATGCTTGATATGATTTCAGTTTTCTTAAATTTACTGAGGCTTGATTTGTGACCCAAGATGTGATCTATCCTGGAGAATGTTCCGTGCACACTTGAGAAGAAAGTGTAATCTGCTGTTTTTGGATGGAATGTCCTATAAATATCAATTAAATCTATCTGGTCTATTGTGTCATTTAAAGCTTCTGTTTCCTTATTTGTTTTCATTTTGGATGATCTGTCCATTGGTGTAAGTGAGGTGTTAAAGTCCCCCAGTATTATTGTGTTACTATTGATTTCCTCTTTTATAGCTGTTAGCAGTTGCCTTATGTATTGAGGTGCTCCTATGTTGGGTGCATATATATTTATAATTGTTATATCTTCTTGGATTGATCCCTTGATCATTATGTAGTGTCCTTCCTTGTCTCTTGTAACATTCTTTATTTTAAAGTCTATTTTATCTGAAATGAGTATAGCTATTCCACCTTTCTTTTGATTTCCATTTGCATGGAATATCTTTTTCCATCCCCTCACTTTCAGTCTGTTTGTGTCCCTAGGTCTGAAGTGGGTCTCTTGTGGACAGCATATATATAGGTCTTGTTTTTGTATCCATTCAGCAAGCCTTTGTCTTTCTTTTGGTTGGAGCATTTAATCCATTCACGTTTAAGGTAATTATTGATATGTATGTTCCTGTGACCATTTTCTTAGTTGTTTTGGTAGGTCCTTTTCTTCTCTTGTGTTTTCCACTTAGAGAAGTTCCTTTAGCATTTGTTGTAGAGCTGGTTTGGTGGTGCTGAATTCTCTTAGCTTTTGCTTGTCTGTAAAGCTATTGATTTCTCCATTGAATCTGAATGAGATCCTTGCCAGGTAGAGTAATCTTGGTTGTAGGTTCTTCCCTTTCATCACTTTAAGTATATCATGCCACTCCCTTCTGGCTTGTAGAGTTTCTGCTGAGAAATCAGCTGTTAACCTTATGGGAGTTCCCTTGTATGTTATTTTTCATTTTTCCCTTGCTGCTTTCAATAATTTTTGTCTTTAATTTTTGCCAATTTGATTACTATGTGTCTCAGCGTGTTTCTCCTTGGGTTTATCCTGTATGGGACTCGCTGCGCTTCCTGGACTTGGGTGGGTATTTCCTTTCCCATGTTAGGGAAGTTTTCGACTATAATCTCTTCAAATATTTTCTCGGGTCCTTTCTCTCTCTCTTCTCCTTCTGGGACCCCTATAATGCGAATGTTGTTGCGTTTAATGTTGTCCCAGAGGTCTCTTAGGCTGTCTTCATTTCTTTTCATTCTTTTTTCTTTATTCTGTTCTGCAGCAGTGAATTCCACCATTCTGTCTCCCAGGTCACTTATCCATTCTTCTGCCTCAGTTATTCTGCTATTGATTCCTTCTAGTGTAGTTTTCATTTCAGTCATTGTATTGTTCATCTCTGTTTGTTTGTTCTTTAATTCTTCTAGGTCTTTGTTAAACATTTCTTGCATCTTCTCGATCTTTGCCTCCATTCTTTTTCCGAGGTCCTGGATCATCTTCACTATCATTATTCTGAATTCTTTTTCTGGAAGGTTTCCTATCTCCACTTCATTTAGTTGTTTTTCTAGGGTTTTATCTTGTTCCTTCATCTGGTACATAGCCCTGTGCCTTTTCGTCTTGTCTATCTTTCTGTGAATGTGGTTTTTTTTTTTTCCCACAGGCTGCAGGATTGTAGTTCTTGCTTCTGCTGTCTGCCCTCTGGTGGATGAGGCTGTCTAAGAGGCTTGATGGGAGGGACTGGTGGTGGGTAGAGTTGTCTGTTGCTCTGGTGGGCAGAGCTCAGTAAAACTTTAATCCACTTGACTGCTGATGGGTGGGGCTGGGTTCCCTCCCTGTTGGTTGTTTGGCCTGAGGCAACCCAACACTGGAGCCTACCTGGGCTCTTTGCTGGGGCTAATGGCAGACTCTGGGAGGGCTCACGCCAAGGAGTACTTCCCAGAACTTCTGCTGCCAGTGTCCTTGTCCCCACGGTGAGCCACAGCCACCCCCCGCCTCTGCAGGAGACCCTCCAACACTAGTAGGTAGGTCTGGTTCAGTCTCCCCTGGGGTCACTGCTCCTTCCCCTGGGTCCCAATGCGCACACTACTTTGTGTGTGTCCTCCAAGAGTGGAGTCTCTGTTTCCCCCAGTCCTGTCGAAGTCCTGCAATCAATTCCTACTAGCCTTCAAAGTCTGATTCTCTGGGAATTCCTCCTCCCATTGCCGGACCCCCAGGTTGGGAAGCCTGATGTGGGGCTCAGAACCTTCACTCCAGTGGGTGGACTTCTGTGGTATAAGTGTTCTCCAGTCTGTGAGTCACCCACCCACCAGTTATGGGATTTGATTTTACTGTGATTGCACCCCTCCTACTGTCTCATTGTGGCTTCTCCTTTGTCTTTGGATGTGGGGTATCTTTTTTGGTGAGTTCCAGTGTCTTCCTGTCGATGATTGTCCAGCAGCTAGTTGTGATTCTGGTGTTCTCGCAAGAGGGAGTGAGAGCACGTCCTTCTACTCTGCCATCTTGGTTCCTCCCCCTGGGGAAATTTTTATTTAGATTAATTACGGAAGTTAACAGGGCTTGAATTGGTCAGGGGCACCAGTCACTGGGGGGCCTAGACTATGTTTGTGTTGTTTATTGCTGAAAGCCTACTGCCTTGTAGAAATTCTGGCACAAAGTAATCCTCTAATGAATATTTGTTAGTGAGGCGGGACACTCCAGTTCAGGTGTTTTCACTCGTGATCTCTTTAACCGTGACTATGCTGCCTCCTCCACCAGGGGTCCTCCAGTCTGAATGACTGCTCTCCTTCCACCCCATTCTCCTAGGGAAACAGGGGAGACAAAGACCCTTCCACGAGGGTCCTGTGGTTAGATCTCTCTGTCATAGAATACCATTTGGGCCCAGTTTCTATCACTGTGGTGGCTGGGCGTTAGGAGGTAAATGTAGCAGGTCCTGTGAAGGAAGTCTTGCTGGGTAGCCCATAAGTTCTAAGCATTTGGAAGAACAGGGAATCAAGTCTTAACATCAGATGAGGCAGAACTGCTCCGGCTGCCTCTGGTCTCAGTTCTGACTCACGCTCCTCTCTCTGCAGCAGAACCAAAGCCAGAACTCCACCTCGGTCCCTTCCGCCCTCCGGACTTCTCCAGTCAGCAGTTCCGCATGCAGCACACGCTGTGTAGTCCCCCTCCCTGGATCTTCACGTGCTGGTGTGCAGAAGAGCCTGTCCGGCCAGGAGATCCGTGCCCTGGGGACCAGCAGCAGCAGCAGCAAGCCTCTGATGGAAGTCCCTGGAACGATAACGCAGAAGGTCAGGAGAGAGAAGGCACCCAGCCTTTGTTTGGAAGGACAAAGAAAAGGACTTCAGGTGCGTTCCCCAGGCTGCCACCCCAGCAGCAGCCGGTCAGCTCTGGGGGTGGCATCCAAGGCGTGGAGGTAGCGGCCAGCCCAGCTCAGACGGGGAACCCCGAGGAAACAGACAGACTGTTGAAGAGGATAGAAGTCTTAGGATTTGGCACAGTCAACTGTGGGGAGTGTGGACTGGGCTTCAGCAAAATGACAAACCTGCTCAGTCACCAGAGGATACACTCAGGGGAGAAGCCGTATGTGTGCGCGGTGTGTGAGAAGGGCTTTAGCCTAAAGAAAAGCCTTGCCAGACACCAGAAGGCACACTCGGGGGAGAAGCCCATCGTGTGCAGGGAGTGTGGGCGAGGCTTTAACCGGAAGTCGACACTCATCATACACGAGAGGACACACTCAGGCGAGAAGCCTTACATGTGCAGCGAGTGCGGGCGAGGCTTCAGCCAGAAGTCAAACCTCATCATACACCAGCGGACACACTCTGGGGAGAAGCCCTACGTGTGCCAGGAATGTGGGAAAGGCTTCAGCCAGAAGTCAGCTGTTGTCAGACACCAGAGGACGCACTTGGAGGAGAAGACCATCGTGTGCAGCGACTGTGGACTGGGCTTCAGCGACAGGTCGAACCTCATCTCACACCAGAGGACACACTCCGGGGAGAAGCCTTATGCCTGCAAGGAGTGTGGGCGGTGCTTCAGGCAGAGAACCACCCTTGTCAACCACCAGAGGACACACTCCAAGGAGAAGCCTTATGTGTGTGGCGTGTGTGGGCACAGCTTCAGCCAGAATTCAACCCTCATCTCACACAGGCGGACACACACTGGGGAGAAGCCTTACGTGTGTGGGGTATGTGGGCGAGGCTTCAGTCTCAAGTCACACCTCAACAGACACCAGAACATACACTCAGGGGATAAGCCCATTGTGTGTAAGGACTGTGGGCGAGGCTTCAGCCAGCAGTCAAATCTCATCAGACACCAGAGGACACACTCAGGGGAAAAGCCCATGGTGTGTGAGGAGTGCGGGCGAGGCTTCAGCCAGAAGTCAAACCTCGTTGCACACCAGAGGACACACTCAGGGGAAAAGCCGTACGTGTGCAGGGAGTGTGGGCGAGGTTTCAGTCACCAGGCAGGTCTCATCCGGCACAGGCGGAAACACTCGAGGGAAAAGCCTTACACGTGCAGGCAGTGTGGACTCGGCTTTAGCAATAAGTCAGCTTTAATCACACACAAATGGGTACACTTGGAAGAGAAGCCCTGTTTATTCAGAGAGTGTGGCCAAGGCTTTCCCCAGAAGTCACACCTCATCTTACATCAGATGACACACCAGGGCAAGAAGCCTTATGTGTGCAAGACGTGTGGACAAGGCTTTAGCCAGAAGTCTCACCTCAGCAGACACAGGAGGATGAAGTCCGCCCACCACAAACTGCGACTTCAGTCTGACCCTGAGGCCTACTCAGAGCAATCTTCTGACCCCTTACACTCTCTTTGAGAGTGAAGATGGTGGTGAGGACTGAATAATCAAACATCTTACACTTTCATGAAACGCATTCCATAAGTGGTCAAAGGACATTTGACTTCATTTACTTCCTCCATGCTAAGTCTTCATGTTTTGTGGTCTTTTGTTCTAATAAACTGCTTCTTTACAAACCTTGGCTGTGTACCTCATTCACTCCTCTATGAAGATAGGGAATAAGGAGTGTTACGGAAATCTTGAGCTGCTGAGTCCACTATTCCATAAAAATTCAATTCCTTGTAAGACATAAGAACTGAGTCACTCCGTATTTATTGGAAAAGTCTGGTCCCCTGTATAGGGAGAGAATCTGGGGACTGTATTCAGGGGATTCAGGTGAGGGGAGGGAATCTTCCAGGAAATATGGCTTCCCCTAGCCATTCCTCTCATCTGCAGCCCCCTTTCTTGCCCCTCTCCTCCTGGCTCTGAAACATCTACATTGTTGCCTTTGCTGAATCATCCCCTAACTACCTTTATTGCTTTTTTTAAGGCTTTAGTCCCTAGTCGTCATGTCTTGGGGCCCCCTTGACAATATATTGTCCCCAGCACTCCAGTCTCAGAGCCTGGCCCCCCGGCTATGACAGCCTTGGGTCTCCAGTCACACCCATTCAGATCACCAAGAACATGGTGTTCTGATAATGAGACAGCCTGTAAGCAGGTTCCCTCCTAAGCCCTTCGGTAACAGGAGTAAGACTTGAAGCCATATTCCCCAATCAGCCCTGTAACATCAGGGTTAGAACTTCCAGTTGTGCTCCTTGGCACTCCACCCCATGCCCAGCCCTCACGCCAACCATCCAGTAACTGGTCTAAGGTCCTTTAGCCAAACACCCTCAAGAGCTAGAACTTAGTAGTTCTCCAACCACAAGGCTATTTATCATAGTGAAAAGATATTTAATCATATTTGAAGATTCTTAACCATACCTCCTTCATTGTGTTCCCATCCACAGTGGTTTTGCTCTAAACAAGTGGCCTTTAAGGTAAGGATCATCTCAAGGTTGCAGCTATGAAAACCTTTAAGACTTCGGAAGATTTCAGTGTGCGGCTCCTAGACCCTACCAACTCCACAAAATGGTTTCTATGAGTTTTAAGGGTGTCATCCCACGGCACCCTACACTCAACCCAAACCAGAGAGGGGCCTGACTTGAAAAGGTTTGTAGGTTTGGTTTCATCTAATGGAGTGAAATTCAGTAAGAGGCATAGGAAACCCAAGACATTTGAAATAGAAACACCAGCTTAGTCTGAAAAGGATAGAGAAAAACGCCTACCTTTATATGGGCAGGGAGGCAGGCTGAGAAATACACTGATCTGTAAACAGGCCATTTCTTAGGGAAAAGGAAGAATAACAGTGCAGACACAAAAGCCATGAGAGTCACTCCCAGGGGGCAGTACCGGGCACTTGTCAAGGAACTGATGGCATATGCCCGGCTCAACTTCACAGTCTACACCAGGACACGTGGTCAGACTGTCAAAAGAGAGAATCTTGAAAGCATGGAAAGAGACATGCCATGTACAAGAGATCCTCAGTAAGATTGACAGATTAGACACCATGGATGCCAGAAGGCAGCAGGATGGTATATTTAATGTGCTTGAAAGAAAAAGGTCAACCAAGAATTCTCTGTCTGGCAAAAGTAGAGAAGTTAAGACATTCTAAGAAGGTTTGAGGGAGTTCATAACTAATAGACATGACCTACAAGAAATGCTCAAGGCTGGAACGAAAGGACACTGGAATAGTAACTTCAAGCCATACAAAATGATAATAATAATGCCAGTAAAGGTAGCTGCATAGTTAAGTATGAAGTCAGTATTATATTTTTGGCTTGTAACTTTCTTTCTCATATGTGATTTAAAAGACAAAGGAATAAACAATAATCATAAACCTGTTAATGAGCACGTAATGTATAAAGATGTAAGTTGTGACAACACAACAGAAGATGGGATGGAATTGTATAGAATAATTTTTATATGCTATTGAAATTAAGTTGGCATTAATTCAAACTAGATTGTTAGAAAATTAAGATGATAATTGTAATCTCCAGGGTAATTTTGAAGAAAACTAGAAAAAATATACAGAAGTATATGCTGTACATGTGTAAATATGTATATACAGAAATATACAGAATTTATATTTTGAGAAAAAAATCAAAATGATACACTTGAAAAAATTAAACACAAAAGAAGGCAGTATTGGATGAATTGGGGAACAAAACTTATATAAGCTATACAGAAAATACCATAGTTGCAAAAGTATGTCCTTTCTTATCAGTAATTACTTTGAATAAAATGGATTAAGCTCTCCAATTAAAAGGGACACCAGCAGAATAGATTAAAAAACACATGATCCAACTTTATGCTATCTCAAAGATACTCACTTTAGATCCAACGGGACAAACAGGTTGAAAGTGAATGAATGGAAAAAAGGATATTCCATGCAAATAATAACCAAAACAGAGGTGAGGCAGCTATACTAATATCACAATATTGGACTTCAAGTCAAAAATTGTTTCAACAGACAATGACATTCTATGTTGATAAAAGGTTAATCCATCAAGAAATGTAACAATTACATACACACCTAATAACAGTGCCCCGCAACATATGAAGCAGAAAATTAACAGAATTGGAGGGAGGAATAGTTCTACAATAATAATTGAAGATTTCAATGCCCCTTAAATAATGGATGGAGAAACTAGACAGAAGATCAATAAGGAAACAGAGGACTTGAGCATTACTATAAACCAACTAGACCCAACAGACATCCACAGAACACTCCACCCAACAACAGTGGAATACACATGCTTCTCCAGTGCATGAGGAATATTCTCCAAAATATGTAGGGCCATAGAAAAGTTCTCAGTAAATATTAAAAGATTGAAATCATACCAGGTATCTTCTCTGACCACAATAAAATGAAACTAGAAATCAGTAACAAGGAAAACTGGAAGTTCCACAGATGTGTGGAAACAACACACTTGAAAACAACCAATGGGTGAAAGAAGAAATTGCAAGGGAAACTAGAAAATGCTTTGAATGGAGCAATGAATGCCTGCTGCTAAGGTTTCCACCACAGGTGCAAGGAAGAAGTTTTCTGATGCTTTCTGTCTGATTATGACAGCTAAAATCAAATGGGGAACCATGGGAATTTTAAAACACAGAGGGGGCAGATAATTTTTCAACTCAACCTTGTAAACAGCAGAGCCTGTTATACTCCAAAAAATGTTAAAAGTGAAAAAAAGGAATCTAACATTTGAGTTTATATTAGCAATGCTGGAAAATTATTTCCCTTACACCATTGCCTTCTGGTTGATTCCACTCTAAAAACTAAAAGATCAAAATTAATTTTTTTATTTTTGTCAAAATTAATTTAGATTAAAAGGAAACCAATGACTATTCAATTTAAAATTGCTTTGAGATGAATGAATTGAAAACACACCAAAACTTATGGAGAACAGCAAAAGTAGTGCTCAGGAAATTTATAGCTATAAAGGCCTACGTTTAAAAAGAAGGAAGATCTAGGGGCTTCCCTGGTGGCGCAGTGGTTAAGAATCTGCCTGCCAATGCAGGGGACACGGGTTTGAGCCCTGGTCAGGGAAGATCCCACATGCCACAGAGCAACTAAGCCCTCGCACTGCAACTACTGAGCCTGCGAGCCACAACTACTGAGCCCGTGTGCCACAACAAATAGTAGCCCCCACTCGCCACAAGTAGGGAAAGCCTGCACGCAGCAACGAAGACCCAATGCAGCCAAAAATAAATAGATTTTAAAAATTAAAAAATAAATAAAAAGGAAGATCTCAAATCATGAACCTAAGCTTTGATCTTAGCAAACTAGAAAAAGGGCAAACTCAAACTTGAAGCAAGGATAAAAGAACAAAGATTAGAGTGGAAATTAACATAGACAATAGAAATTAATAGAGACAAATCAATGAAACCAAAAGTTTCTTTGAAAAGAGCAATAACACCGACAAACTTTTAGCGAGACTGACCAAGACAAAAAGACAGGAGCCTCAAATGACTAAAATTAGAAATTAAAGCGGGCCGTTACTAATGACTTTACAGAACCGAAAAGGATTATAAGAGCATGCCGTGGGCTTCCCTGGTGGCGCAGTGGTTGGGAGTCTGCTTGCCGGTGCAGGGGACGCGGGTTCGAGCCCTGGTCCGGGAGGATCCCACATGCCGCGGAGCGACTGGGCCCGTGAGCCACAGCTACTGAGCCTGTGCGTCTGGAGCCTGTGCTCCGCAACGGGAGGGGCCGCGATAGTGAGAGGCCGACGCACCATGATGAGGAGTGGCCCCCGCTTGCCGCAACTGGAGAAAGCCCGCACTCAGCAACGAAGACTCAACGCAGCCACAAATAAATAAAATAAATAATAAAAATGAAGAATTTCAAAAAAAAAAAAAAAAAAAAGAGCATGCCGTGAATTACTGTGTCAACAAATTAGTTAACCTAGATGAACAGATAGCTTGAAACATACAAACCCTTAATCCTGTATAAATAGGAAATCTGAACAGACCAATACGAATAAGGTGATTGAGTCAGTAATCAAAAACCTTCCAACAAAGTAAAGCCCAGAATCAGATGGCTTCGCTGGCGACTTCTACCATTTAAAGATTTTACACTATTTCTTCTCAAAATCTTACAAAACCTCTTTCTAATTCATTCTGTGAGGCCAGTATTACCCTGATAGCAAAGCCTGACAGAGACAACACAAGAAAACTACAGACCAATATCCTTTATGGACATAGATGGAAAAACCCCCAACAAAATGCTAGCAACCAAATCCAGCAGCATGTTAAAAGGATTTTACACTATGACGGAGTGGTTTCCTGGTTCAGCACAGGAAAATCCACCAATACAATACACCACTTTCATAGAATGACGGTTAAAACACACACACAAACACGCACACATTCCATTTATATGAAATATCCAGAATAAGCCAATCCAAAGAGACAGAAGGCAAATTAGTGGTTGCCAGGGGCTAAGGAGAAGGGGGAAATAGGGAGTAACTTCCCTATTAGTGATAAAGGGCTGCCTTTTGGGGTAATAGAAACGTTCTGGAACTAGACAGTGATGATGGCTGCAGAACATTGTGAACAAAAGCCACTGAATTGTATACTTTAAAAATGGTTAAAATGATAAATTTTATATTATCTGAATCTTATCTCAGTTAAAAATTTTAAAAATCTTACCTACCCAAATCCTGTAATTGGTAGAAGAATAAAAGTCTAGGGACAAATCTGGTGCCACAAAAATATTTGAGGCCTAAAACTGCCGATGTAAAAAAAAGCTTACGGGACTTCCCTGGTGGTCCAGTGGTTAAGACTCCGTGCTCCCAATGCAGGGGCCCGGGTTCGATCCCTGGTCAGGGAACTAGATCCTGCATGCTGCAACTAAGACCTGGTGCGGCCAAATAAATATATATATTTTTTTCAAATAAATATTTTTTTAAAAATAAAATAAAATAAACCTCACACACACTTGGTAAAATCCTAAACTGGCAGCAACAGCATTTCAGTTGTTTTCTTAAGTTTTTCCAAAACAAACTGAGAGAAACGGTTCTGAAAAACCAGAGCCTTTGCTCTGTTTATGGTGCACAGCTGATTGTTAAATCCTCTAAGTATCTGTTTATTAATCTATAAAGTGTGAAAGCAAACATGTCAGAAGCAGGTGTACCATCCTGCTGGCCAGCCAGAATGAGTGCTTGGTTTTGTGATGTCAATTTGCAGGGAGCCTTTCTCGGGAGAAGCAAAATTTTGTGTTCTAATCCCTGTTCCCAAGCTCCATACAGTATTATAGAGAAGAACAACGCAGTCCTTACAGAATATTGAGACAGTCCACAGCGAAAGGCTCATTTCTGTACCCCAGTCTCTCAGTGCTACTGGTGAGCCAAAGGGGATGCCTTCATAGAGGAGAGGGTTAGCCAAGAAAATTTTCATTAAAGGTGTGGAACTTTAGGAGAGATCAGGGAATGATGACAAGGACTTGGAAAGTCAGAGGAGAGAAAGAATAACCCAGGAAAAACTGGAAGTAGAATTTTCAGGCATGGAAATAACAGCTATAGTTTCCACAAAGAGCCTGCTTTGCCTGGAGTTTTGGGAACATATTAGGGAAATAAGATAAATTGTTACCAATGGTCAGGTCAAATTCTAGAGGCTTCAAAAGCCAGTTTGAGGAGTCTAGAATTGGAATTATAAAGGAAAGGGACAAAATAAAATAAACAAAATGCTGAGGCACTTAAACCATGGGAGAAATTCGGTGAAAGGCAGAAAAACACACCACCAACAGCCTGACAATAAATGGTACTCAAGTCTGGGTATGGAGGTAGGAGAGAAAAGGTAAGATGCCTGGCCTTTTCCAAGTCAACCATTAAATATCTTTCAATGCTAGTATACTTTTCTACTTTTGCTATTTTAATTTATCTCAAATCCAGAGGATACCCTATGCTTCCAACTGCATCTGTAGCTTTTTTTTTTTTTTTTTAAACACACCTCCACTCTCCTTCATGTGTCTAACTGCAGAGATTTCCCCCAGGGCTCAGACTGCTGAGTAAACAATGGTGTTTTCCATCCTGAAAAATGTGTGCTCTGCTGCCCCACTGCCCTGAGCTTTGATAGGAGAATGTGGGAACCAAGAGACGATTAGGTCCTGATTTGTAAAATTTTAGTGCTGTTTAGTGTTGATGAGCCTTTTCAGATAGTTCCTTCACGTTAAATTAATACAACCCCAAATATGTATACTGTGTTCTTTACTTGAAGGGAGACACTTGCTGACTGACCCAGAGTCTGAGGTCCTGACTGACGACGTCCTTTTATTCCTCATGATTTGAGTCTAGATAATATAACAATAAGTGGTAAAGCTGCCTGGGTTTGAGTCAATATAAATACCAAGGCTCCCCTGCCTTCCCCTCTGTACCCAAGAAGAGAATTTATAATCTGTGTCTCTGCTTCCAGTTCTCTGAAACAGAACCTGTTTCAGCCATATTCCCTGAGAAAACAGCCACAAATTCGAAATCACTATCAGTTTAAAAAAAATCTATCTAAACACAAATTTAATGGCAATTTCTCATGTCCTATTGGTTAATAAATCGCATCTGAGAATTATATGTTAAAGAATAAAGAATACGAATATTGGTAAGCTTATAACTGAAAATCCATACTTAGCCAAGTATTGTGGTTGCCCTACTAGCCACTACTAATTAAGCCTTTTTTATTGCATTAATTTGAATAATATTTTTATTTCTTTCACCTTTTTTCTTGGGTTTATTTGGCTGAATTTTTTCCTAGGTTCTTGGTTTGCACACATACCTTGCTAATTTCTAGTCTTTCTGTTTAAAGCTAAGAATTATTTTTTGAAGAACACTTTGAGGCTTAAATGCATATTGCTAAGTGAAAGAAGCCAGTCTAATAGCCAAGATATGAAAGCAACCCAAGAGGCCATCAACAGAAAAATAGATAAAGAAGATGTGGTATATATACACAATGAAATATTACTCAGCAATAAAAAAGAACGAACTTCTGCCATTTGCAGCAACATGGTTGGACCTAGAGAATATTATGCCTACTGAAGTAAGTCAGACAGAGAAAGACAAATACTGCATATATGGAATATAAAAAATACAAATGAATGTACATAGCAAAATAGAAACAGACTCAAAGATACAGAAAAAAAAAAAAGATACAGAAAACAAGCTAATGGTTACCAGAGGGGAGAGGGAAGGTGAGGGGCAAGTTAGGGGTGAGGATTAAGAGATACAAGCTAGAGCTTCCCTGGTGGCGCAGTGGTTGAGAATCTGCCTGCTAATGCAGGAGACACGGGTTTGAGCCCTGGTCTGGGAAGATCCCACATGCCACAGAGCAACTGGGCCCGTGAGCCACAACTGCTGAGCCTGTGCGTCTGGAGCCTGTGCTCTGCAACAAGAGAGGCCACAACAGTGAAAGGCCCGTGCACCGCGATGAAGAGTGGCCCCCGCTTGCCACAACTAGAGAGTGCCCTCGCACAGAAACGAAGACCCAACACAGCCATAAATAAATAAATAAATAATTTTTTAAAAAAAAAGATACAAGCTACTATGTATAAGATAGATAAGCAACAAGGATATATTGTACACAGGGAATTATAGCCATTATCTTGTAATAACTTTTAATGGAGTATAACCTGTAAAAATACTGAATCACTATGCTATACACCTGAAACTAACATTGTAAATCAACTGTACTTCAATAAAAAAAAGAAGCCAGTTCCATCACATCAAAAAGACTAAAATATGTAGGAATAAACCTACCTAAGGAGGCAAAAGACTTGTACTCTGAAAACTATAAGATGCTGATGAAAGAAATTGAAGACAACAAAAACAGATGGAAAGATATACTGTGTTCTTGGATTGAAGAATCAATATCGTTAAAATGACCATACTACTCAAGGCAATCTATAGATTAAATGCAATCCCTATCAAAATACCAATAGCAGGACTTCCCTGGTGGCTCAGTGGTTA
This sequence comes from Balaenoptera acutorostrata, assembly GCF_949987535.1. Classification (NCBI taxonomy): domain Eukaryota; kingdom Metazoa; phylum Chordata; class Mammalia; order Artiodactyla; family Balaenopteridae; genus Balaenoptera; species Balaenoptera acutorostrata. Next base: position 41,096,302 of record NC_080078.1, read on the forward strand.
AGACTCCCCACTCCTAAGGCAGGGGGCCTGGCTTCGATCCCTGCTCAGGGAACTAGATCCCACATGCATGCTGCAACTAAGAGTTCACATGCCACAACTAAGGAGCCCACGTGCTACAACTAAGACCCAGTGCAACCAAATAAATAAATAAATAAAATTTATCTCTTAAAAAAATACCAATAGCATTTTTCACAGAAATAGAACAAATAGTTTTAAAATTTGTATGGAAACACAAAAGACCCCAAATAGCCAAAACCATCTTGAGAAAGAAGAACGGTGCTGGAGGAATCACGCTCCCTGACTTCAGATTATACTACAAAGCTACAGTCATTGGGACTTCCCTGGTGGTCCAGTGGTTAAGGCTCCATGCTCCCAGTGCAGGGGGCCCAGGTTCAATCCCTGGTCAGGGAACTAGATCCTGCATGCTGCAACTAAGAACCTGCATGCCGTAACTAAAAGAGCCCTCATGCTGCAACGAAGATCCTGCATGCAGCAACTAAGACCTGGCACAGAAAAATAAATAAATACTTTTTTAAAAAAGTAAAAAGAAACAAGAGAAATCAATTAGAAAAAAAAGCTACAGTCATCAAAAGAGAACGGTACTGGCACAAAAAACGGACACATAGATCAATGGAACAGGATAGAAAGCTCAGAAATAAACCCATACACTTATGGTCAATTAGTCTATGACAAATGAGGCAAAAATATACAATGGCAAAAAGACAGTCTCTTCAATAAGTGGTGCCGGGAAAACTGGACAGCTACATGTAAAAGAATGAAATTAGAACATTCTCTAAAACCATATACAAAAATAAACTCAAAATGGATTAAAGACCTAAATGTAAGACCAGAAACCATAAAACTCCTAGAGGAAAACATAGGCAGAATGCTCTTTGACATAAATTGTAGCAATATTTTTTCAGATCTATCTCCTAAAGCAAAGGAAATAAAAGCAAAAACAAATGGTACCTAATTAAATTTAAAAGCTTCTGCATAGCAAAGGAAACCATTGACAAAAAGACAACCTACTGAATGAGAGAAAATATTTGCAAATGATATGATCGATAAGGGGTTAATATCCAAAATATAGAAACAGCTCATACAACTCAATATCAAAAAATAAACAACCCAATTAAAAAGTGGGCAGGGCTTCCCTGGTGGCGCAGTGGTTGAGAATCTGCCTGCCAATGCAGGGGACACGGGTTCGAGCCCTGGTCTGGGAAGATCCCACACGCCGCGGAGCAACTAGGCCTGTGAGCCACAACTACTTAGCCTGCGCGTCTGGAGCCTGTGCTCCACAACACGAGAGGCCGCGATAGTGAGAGGCCCGCGCACCGCGATTAAGAGTGGCCCCCACTTGCCGCAACTAGAGAAAGCCCTCACACAGAAACGAAGACCCAACACAGCCATAAATAAATAAATTAATTTAAAAAAAAAAGACTTTAAAAGTGGGCAGAAGAACTGAATAGACATTCTTCCAAAGAGGAAATGCAGATGGCCAACAGGCACATGAAAAGATGCTCAACATTGCTAATCATAGGGGAAATGCAAATCAAAACCACAATGAGATGTCACCTCACACCTGTCAGAATGGCTATCATCAAAAAGAACACAAATAACAAATATTGGCAAGGATGTGGAGAAAAGGGAACCTTCATACACTGTTGGTGGGAATGTAAATTGGTACAGCCGCTGTGGAAAACAGTATGGAGGTTCCTCAAAAATCTAGAAATAGAACTACCATATGACCCAGGAATTCCACTCCTAGGTATATATCTGCAAAAAGCAAAAACACTCATTCAAAAAGATACTTGCACCCCAATGTTCATAGCAGTATTATTTACAATTGCCAAGATATGGAAGTAACCTAAGTGTCCAACAACAGACAAATGGATAAAGAAGATATGGTGTATACACACACACACACACAATGGAATACTAAGCCATAAAAAATGAAATTTTGCCATTTTCAGCAACATGAGTGTACTTGGAGGGCATTATGCTAAGTGAAATAAGTCAGAGAAAGGCAAATACTGTATGATATCACCTATATGTGGACTAAAAAAATACAACAAACTAGTAATATTTTTAAAAAGCAGGGACTTCCCTGGTGGTGCAGTGGTTAAGAATCCACCTGCCAATGCAGGGGACATGGGTTCAATCCCTGGTCCGGGAAGATTCCACATGCCGCGGAGCAACTAAGCCTGTGTGCCACAACTATTGAGCCCGCGTGCCACAACTACTGAAGCCCGCGTGCCTAGACCCCATGCTCTGCAACAAAGAGAAGCCACCGCTATGAGAAGCCCATGCACCGCAATGAAGAGTAGCCCCCACTCGCCGCAACTACAGAAAGCCTGCGTGCAGCAACGAAGATCCAATGCAGCCAAAAATAAAATAAATAATTAATTAATTTAAAAATTTTTTAAAAAAGCAGCAGCAGACTCAGATATAGAGAACAAACTAGTGGTTACCAGTTGGGAGAGGGAAGGGGGGAGGGGCTAGACAGGGTTAGGGGATTAAGAAGTACAAGCTATTATGTATATAAAATAAGCTACAGGGATATACTATACAATGCAGGGAATATAGCAAATGTTTTATTAACGATAAATGGAGTATAACTTTTAAAAATTGTGAATCACTATATTGTACCTGTAGCATAATATTGTACATTTACTTCAATTAAAAAATTTTTTAAAAGAAGCCAGTCTGAAAAGGCTATATAATGTATGATTCCAACTGTATGACATTCTGGAAAAGGCAAAACTATGGAAACCATAAAAAGATCAGTGGTTGCCAGGCGTTCAGCAGGAAGAAGGGAAGGACTGAGGAGGTGGAGCACATGGGATTTTCAGGGCAGTGAAACTACCCTGTCTGGTTCTGGGATGGATATGTGACGTTATGCATTTGTCAAAACCCATAGAACGTACAACACAAAGTGAACCCTAATGTAAACTACGGACTTCAGTTAGTAATGACTTATCAACAGTGGTTCCAGTGTAACAAATGTGCCACATTCATAGACGTTAAACTAGGGGAAATTATCTCCGAGAACTCTCTGCCACAATTTTCTGCAAACCTAAAACTGCTCTAAAAAAAAGTCTTAAATTTTTAAAAAGAGGTTTTTAGTAAAACCATATGAGAAACACAAAAATTCTTATATATCTGCAAAATCCAATGAGAAAATATTAAAGATAACATAATTTTGATATCAAGAAACACTTTACCTACCATTAACCTATGAAGAAATATCTAAGGTTTAAAAGAAGAACACTGTAAGATTTTACTGAGGATATTTTAAAAGGAACATATAATTGAAAAGACACAAATATGAATTCTGGAAAAGACAATATTTTAGAGGTGTATATTCCTCCCTTGATCTATAAATACAATAAAGTAAAAATAATTTAATAAAATTTTTAGTGGACCATCATAGATTCCAAGTTTCATCTAGAAGTGCAAATTTTGGGGAAAAGCAAAGAATTTTGATAAATGATGGGAGACTTCCTCTAAGATATTTCAAAAACATACTATAGAGCTATAATAATTAAGACAGATTCTTATACATGCAGGCATTGGGTTTATGAGAAATACTGCATTTCAAAGAGGGAGGAAAAGGAAAGATTTTTTTTGAAGTATAATTGACATACGTTATATTAGTTTTGGGTGTAAAACATGATTTGATACTTGTATATATTGTGAAATGATCACCACAATAAGTCTAGTTAACATTTGTCACCATAGTTACAAAATTTTTTATTATGATGATAACTTTTAAGATTTACCCTCTTAGGGCTTCCCTGGTGGCACAGTGGTTGAGAATCTGCCTGCCAATGCAGGGGACACGGGTTCGAGCCCTGGTCTGGGAAGATCCCACATGCTGCGGAGCAACTGGGCCCGTGAGCCACAACTGCTTAGCCTGCACGTCTGGAGCCTGTCCTCCGCAACGAGAGGCTCTGACAGTGAGAGGCCCACGCACCGCGATGAAGAGTGGCCCCCACTTGCCGCAACTAGAGAAAGCCCTCGCACAGAAACGAAGACCCAACACGGCCATAAATAAATAAATAAATAAATAAATAAATAAATAAATAAATAAATTTATAAAAAAAAAAAAGGATTTACCCTCTTAGCAACTTTAAATCTACAATATAGTGTTACTAACTATAGTCACCATGCTGTACATCACATCCCCAGGACTTATTTTATAACTGGAAGTTTGTACCTTTTGACCACCTTCACCCATTTTGCCCACCACCTGGCCTCTGGCAACCACCAATTTGTTCTCTATATCTAAAATGTTTTTGGTTTTTTTTTTTCTTTTAGATTCCACATATATGTGAGATAACACAGTATTTTTCTTTTTCTGATATTTCACTTAGCATAATGCCCTCGAGATCCATCCATGTTGTAACAAATGGCAAGCTTTCCTTCTTTTTCCAACTGAAAAATATTCCATTGCATGTATATATATATGTATGTGTGTGTATATATATATATATATATATATATATATATATATACATCTTCTTTGTTCATTTGTTGATATACACGTAGGTTGATTCCATATCTTGGTAAACAATGCTGCAATGACTGTGGGGTGTTGCATATATCTTTATGTTAGTACTTTCAGTTTTTTTTTGGATAAATACCCAGACATGGAATTGCTGGATCGTATATAGTTCTATTTTTAATTTTTTGAGGAACCTCCATACTATTTTTCCATAGTGGCTGCACCAATTTACATTCCCACCAACAGTGCACAAGGGTTCCCTTTTTTCCACATCCTCACCAACACTTGTTATTTCTTGTCATTTTGATAATAACCATTCTAACAGTTGTGAGGTGATATCTCATTGTGGTTTTGATTTGCATTTCCTTGATGATTAGTGATATTGAGCCATTATTTCTTCATGTACCTGTATGTCTTCTTTGGAAAAATGTCTATTCAGATCCTTTGCCCATTTTTTAATCAGATTGTTTGGTGTTTTGCTATTGAGTTATGTGAGTTCTTTATGTATTTTGGATATTAACCCCTTATTAGATAGGATTTGCAAATATTTTATCCTATTCAGTTGGTTGCCTTTTCGTTTTATTGATAGCTTCTGTGCACAGCAAAGGAAACATTTCAGTTTGATGGAGACTCATTTATTTTTGCTTTTGTTGACTATGCTTTCAGTGTCAAATCCAAAAAATCACTGCCAAGACCAATGTCACAGAGCTTACTGCCTATGTTTTCTTCTAGGAGTTTTATGGTTTCAGGTCTTACATTCAAGTCTTTAATCTGTTCTGAGTTACTTTTTGTGTATGGTGTAAGACAGTGGTCCAGTTTATTTTACATGTGGCTGTTCAGTTTTCCCAATACCATTTATTAAAGAGACTGTCTTTTCCCATTGTATATTCTTGGCTCCTTTGTTGTAAATTAGTTGACCATATATGTGTGGGTTTATTTTTGAACTCTCTATTCTGTTCCATTGATCTGTGTCTGGCTTTATGCCAGTACCCTACTGTTTTGATTACTGTGGCTTTGTAACATAGTCAGAAATTACAGAATGTGATACCTCTGGCTTTGTTCTATTTTCTCAATATTGCTTTGGCTATTCAGGGTCTTTTGTGGTTCCATATAGATTTTATGATTGTTTGTTCTATTTCTGTGAAAAATGCCATTGGAATTTTGATAGAAATTGCATTTAATCTGTAGATTGCTTTGGATAGTATGGCCATTTTAAGAATATTAATTCTTCCAGTCCATGAGTATGGAATATTTTTCTATTTGTGTCTTCAACTTCTTTCATCAATGTCTTATAGTTTTCAGTATACAGTTTTTTCACTATCTTGGTTAAATTTATTCCTAGGTATTTAATACTTTTTTACACAATTGTAAATAGGATTTTTAATTTCTTTGATAGTTTGTTACTAGTATACAGAAATGCAACAGATTTCTATATATTGCTTGGTACCCTGCAACTTTACTGAATCCATTTATTTGTTCTAACAGTTTTTGGTGGCGTTTTTAGGGTTTTCTACATATAATATCTCGTCACCTGCAAATAGTGAGTTTTACTTATTTTCAAATTTGGATGCCTCTTATTTTTTTCTTGCCTAATTGCTCTGGCTAGGACTTCCAATACTATGTTGAATAAAAGTGGCAGGAGTGGGCATTCTTGTCTTGTTTCTGATCTTAGAGGAAAATCTTTCAGCTTTTCACCATCAAGTATGATATTAGCTGTGGGCTTCTCATATGTGACCTTTATTATGTTGAGGTATGTTTCCTCTCTACCCACTTAGTGGAGTTTTTAATCAAAAAAGATGAATTTGTCAAATGCTTTTTCTGCAACTATTGAGATGCTCATATGATTTTTATCCTTCATTTTGCTAATGTGGTGTATCACACTGACTAATTTGCACATGTTGAACCATCCTTGAGTCACTGGAAAAAAATCCCACTTGATCATGGTGTATGACCCTTTTAATGTACTGTTTTGTTTGGTTTGTTAATATTTCGAGGATTTTTGCATCCATGTCCTTCAGGAATATTGGCCTGTAATTTTCTTTTTCTGTAATGTCTTTGTCTGGTTTTGATATCAGGGTAGTATTGGTCTCAAAATGAGTTTGGAAGCATTTATTCCTCTTCAATTTTTGGAAGAGTTTGAGAGCATAGGTATTAAATTATCTTTGAATATTTGAGAGAATTCAGTGATGCCATCTGGTACTGAACTTTTCTTGGGATGTTTTTGACTACTGATTCAATTTCTTTACTAGTAATCTGTTCAGATTTTCTATATCTTCATGATTTAGTCTTGGAAGTCTGTCTGTTTCTAGGAATTTGTCTGTTTCTTCTAGGTTGTCCAATTTGTTGGTGTATAATTGTTCATAGTAGTCTCTTATTAGCCTTTGTATTTCTGTAGTTTCAGTTTAACACCTTTTATTTCTGATTTGAGCCCTCTTTTTTCTTGGTGAGTCTAGCTAAAGGTTTGTCAGTCTTGTTTATCTTTTCAATGAACCAGTTCTTAGTTTCATTGAACTTTTCTATTATCTTTGTTATTCTCTTTCTTCTACTAACTTTGGGCTTAGTTTGTTCTTCTTCTAGTTCCTTGAGGTATAAAGGTTGAGATTTTTCTTGTTTCTTGAGGTAGGCATTTATTGCCATTAACTCTCTTAGAATTGCTTTTGCTGATCCCTTAAGTTTTTGTACCTTGTATGTCCACTTTAGTTTGTCTCAAGGTATTTTATTTTGCTTTTGATTTCTTCATTGACCCATTGGTTGTTTAAGTAGCATGTTCAGTAGCATGTCTCCACATATTTGTGAGTTTTCTAGTTTAAAAGGAAGCACTTTTAAAGTATTGTTATAAGCAATACCTCTCTTTTGGAAAATGTAAGTTAGGTTCCCTATTTTATAGCCCTCCCCAACGTAAATTCTGGGAAGCAAGTTCTTAGTACTAATAAAGGTACTAAGTAGTACCTACTAAAGAGATGTCTCAGTGGGGAACAAAGTAACGCTTCTGGCAATTTACTCTAGGAGGGGAGACAGGACATTCGACTCTGGACACTTGTTGCAAGTTGAGGGGATCAACGTTACAGAATTACAGCTGGAAAAACTCTCACTGCCCTCCCCAGAGGCAGCCCTCACTTTGAGCTGTGTGTGCTCCTTATATTCAAGTTGTCTGAAACACAGAACGCATGGACCTCATGGAAGGAAATTTTGGACCATTAATAAGTCAGCAAGGCGGTATCTCTGGGCTTCTGTGGCAACTAACCACCACCAATGCAATTTCCAAGACAAGACCATCTCACAAAGAAACCAGGAGTAATTCAGGTTGGGTGTGCCACCACTGAGGATTTGTTTCTACCCAATATTCCTGAGTTTTAAATTTATATCGTTGTTGCCATTTTCAATAAAGAGTTTAGAGAAAATTAAAGGGATTGACTAACTTGCCCCAAACAGCTCTTTCTGTAAGCATAATTCGCACCTAACCACAGAGCCTCAAAATACACGAAGCAAAACTGACAAGACAGAAGGGAGAAATAAACTCAACAATAGTCATTGGAGTCTTCAATACTCTACTTTCAAGAGTGGCCAAAACAATTATCAGCTCAGCAAGGAAACAGGAACTGAATACCACTCTAATCCAACCAGACCTAACAGACCGTGTAGCTCTACAGAGCACACCACACAGCAGCAGCAGAATCCGTGTTCACAAACCTGTGGAAATTTAAATAACACCCTCTTATATAACCAATGGTTCAAAGAAGAAATCACAAAGGAAATTAGAAAGTACTTCGAGATGAATGAAAATGAAAACACAACATATCAAGAGATATGGGAAACTGTGAAAGTAGCGTTCAGGGAAAATTTACAGCTATAAATGCCTAAATTTAAAAAGATCTCATCAGTAACAAACTTGCACCTTAAGAAACTAGAAAAGGAAAGTTAAAAGTACACTCAAAGTGGGCTTCCCTGGTGGCGCAGCAGTTGAGAATCTGCCTGCCAGTGCAGGGGACACGGGTTCAAGCCCTGGTCTGGGAAGATCCCACATGCCGCAGAGCAGCTGGGCCCATGAGCCGCAATTACTGAGCCTGCGCGTCTGGAGCCTGTGCTCCACAACAAGAGAGGCCGCGATAGTGAGAAGCCCGTGCACTGCGATGAAGAGTGGCCCCCGCTTGCCCCAACTAGAGAGCCCTCGCACAGAAACGAAGACCCAACACAGCCATACATTAAAAAAAAAAAAAAAAAAAGTACACTCAAAGTTAGCAGAAGGAAGGAAATAAGGATTAGAGTGGAGAAAAATGAGAGAATGGAAAACAATAGAATCAGTGAACCCCAAAGTTTGTTCTTTGAAAAAGATCAAGAGAAGAAAAATAAGAGAAAGATGTAAATAACTAATATCAGAAATGAAAGTGAGGACATTGTTACTGACCTTAGAAAAATTATAGGGAATACAAGGAAATACTATGAACAATTGTATGCTCTTCAACTAATTAGATAACCTAGATGCAATGTTCAAATTCCTAGAAAACGATGAACTATAGAAACTGATTCAAGAAGAAACAGAAAATCTAAACAAGTAAAGAGATAGAATACTTTAAAAAACAAAGTCTAGTATGGATGTAAGGATGTCAGAGGCATAGAGATCAAGCACAGGGCACTCTGGGCCATCTCCAACCACGTGGGTAGGATGAGAGTAAGGAAGACAGCTTTGCCTTGGAGGAAGTGAGTTAAATTTCTTCACCTACTCAGTAGTCTGGAATGGGGAAGAACCACCTACCTGTCTGCTTCATATCCGTGCTCCTTAGAGCAAAGCCTGGGAGCTGACAAGCCCCTTACACAGGCCCAGCATCACTATGAACCTGTATGTACCAATCCTGCCAGTCAGTCACTTACTAATACTGACCACCCACAAAGGCCCACCAGCCACTGAAGAGCATCAACCATAGTACATGGAAGTGAGCATGACATCACGTGTGGCAGCCAGGTATACACACATATTTGATTATGTCCATGTGGTTTAAGAGAATTCAAAACTTTCCAGTTGTTCCTTTGGGGAAAGAATGGGGGATTAGTGAGAATTCCAGGAATGAAACTTCTAGACACTGTACACATTGACAGTTTTCAGTAGCTAGATTCCTGTATTGTGTGAAAATTTACATATGTTTTCTGTTAAAACTAGTGAGTTTATATTCACGTGAGGTGAGTGTCCCAGTTCAAATTCATATTCCCTAAATAAACAAGGGGGTCCCTCCCTGAAACACTGACATGAGTCTTCACTGAGGAGAAATGGACAAATTAAAGCAATTAGTCTATTAAGGTAAATACCAAATACCACCCCTGGGAAACAAGAGGGCGAGGAAGAGATGGTGGGGTGGGTAACACTTAGAAATACAGGCGAGGAGGGGAAGGAGGGGGTGGGTAGGAGGATGGGGGAGGGGAGTGAGAGGGGAGGGGAGAAGATTAAGGGGGGCGGGGAGGGAGGAGACAGGAAGGGTGAACAGAGAGATGAAGGTAAGGGGGGGGGAAAGAGTTGATGTAAGAGATGAGGAGGGAATTTTAGGGGAGAAGGCGGCAAAGCGGGGTCCAAAATATTCAGCAAATTCCATGAAGACATTTCTTAGGTCCTATCCGAACGGAACCATGTTAGACTGGATTTGCATTCTAATAAAAAACTTGGCCAAAACCCAGAAAAAGCCTGTTTTAAGAAATGTATAAATTCCTTTGTCATCAGATGATCCACGTATTTAAGAGCTTTCGCCACAGATACACGCTGGTCTGCCCAACCAAAGGGCAACAAGAACCTTGCGCCACCCCCAGGCTAGGATCCCCACCACATGCAATGTCCAATCCCGACTCACCCAGGAAAGGGTCCTCAACAGAAGGGGGGCAGCAAGAGGGTGACAGGGCTGCCTTTGCGGGGAGCCCACAGCTGCTCCCCGGGCCCAGCTCTGTTCTCCTGAGCCCCCTACCCATTTCCTGGGACAAAACCACCAGCAGTTTGTGGCGTCCAGTTCTTCCCTGGAAAGGCAGGAGACGGTCCAGCTCTCTGTACAATTCGAGCCTGAAAGCATCTGTGCCCTTCTGTCTGTCACGTCAGAATCAAATGGAGGAGGGGGGAGCAGAGTTAGGAGCCTCTGGTCCGTGTCTTTGAGGTAAAGGAAGCCCCCTGGGGTTGCTGGCGATGCAGCTGACTGACTGGAGTATTGGGAGAAACTAAGTCTTTTCAATTTTGTAGTTGGTCAAGGACGAGCAGGAACCTGGGTCTGGAGCATTTGTAAACAGACAAGGGGAAAAAAGCAACTGGAGTGAGTTCTCGGGACCCCCTGCAGAAGTAAATTAAAGAAAAATGAAAAATGGTGTTTGGGACATGCTCCAACCAGAGATGTACCTCCATGGCCCAAGTCCAGGATGCCTGAAGCTGGGGTCCCAGCTCCAGGCAGGGACTTCACTGTCACTGGATCAGGCCAGAGAGAGTCCCACCATCCACAGAAGCCATGACTGGCGAGTTTGTGGTCCTGGTGTCCCTGCGTGTGGACTTAGGATGCAGCGACCTCTCAGTGTATTGTTACATCAGACAGGAGGTTCTGGAACACCACGGGCACAGTCCCCTGGAACCCAGCCACAGCGAACACCGTTTTAAGTAAAAATATTCTAAGTTACAGACGGTTTAAGGATCTCAATTGTGAAGACCTTAAACATGTTTTCTACTCAATATCCTTATGTAACTTTGGGTACCTCAGTTGAACAGTTTTCAGAGAAAAAGCTTATCAGAATGATCATCTAACTTGACCCAGGCAGCTTTTTTCCCGCCCCCGTCACTGTAGCATAATATCAAGATTTTTCTCCATTCTTTATCACAGAACACCTCTAAATCCTCAAGAAAACTGTTTGAAAAAACTTAATATGGGGCTTCCCTGGTGGCGCAGTGGTTGAGAATCTGCCTGCCAATGCAGGGGACACGGGTTCAAGCCCTGGTCTGGGAAGATCCCACATGCCGCGGAGCAACTGGGCCCGTGAGCCACAACTACTGAGCCTGCGCGTCTGGAGCCTGTGCTCCGCAACGAGAGAGGCCGCGACAGTGAGAGGCCCGCGCACCGCGATGAAGAGTGGCCCCCACTTGCCACAACTAGAGAAAGCCCTCGCACAGAAACGAAGACCCAACACGGCCAAAAATAAAAATAAAATAAATAATAAATAAAAATTAAAACAAAAAAAACAAAAAAACACTTAACATGGCACATTGCATTTGGTATGTGCTCTATAAAAATTTACTTTGAAAAGTTAATGAGGGCTTCTCTGGTGGCACAGTGGTTAAGAATCTGCCTGCCAATGCAGGGGACATGGATTCGAGCCCTGGTCCAGGAAGATCCCACATGCCGCGGAGCAACTATGTCCGTGAGCCACAACTACTGAGCCTGCACTCTAGAGCCCACGAGCCACAACTACTGAGCCCGTGTGCTACAACTGCTGAGGCCCGTGCGCCTAGAGTCTGTGCTCTGCAACCCCCCGCTCACAGCAACCGGAGAGGGCCCGAGTGCAGCAACGAAGACCCAATGCACCCAAAAATAAATAAATAAAATAAATTTATTAAAAAAAAAAGTTAATGAATGTGTGAGTGAATGTATAAATCAAAAGGAGAGGCACAGAAATGCAGACAAGGCTAGCATCTGTCCTGCTATAATTAAAATTGTGCCAACCACTGAGAAAAGCTGGAATTCCAATAGTCATTCCACAAAAAAGAAAACCAAAAAACCCCTGAGGCTTAGCACAAATATTTTTGGAACATGTAATAATTTAATGCTTTGTTAGAGAGTTCCTTTTTCTATTTCTAGTAAATCTGACACATACAGGCCTCCTCCTCCAGCCACCCGCAACCTCATTTCAATGACACTTGGTGGCATGTCGGTTTTGCTGCAGCTACACTATCACCAGCCTGCCCAGCCTCAGCCTCCTCCTCCGGGGCTTGGATAAGTAAGCAAACGGCTCCACAGACATAGTGGCTCCGCAGCTTCTGGAAACCAGAGAATCAGTACAAATTATAAGAGAGCTAAGGAATGACGCCTCTGATTTCTCTCAAATCAAAAGAGAGATTTGCTGCCTGCTAATGCAGGGGACACGGGTTCGAGCCCTGGTCTGGGAAGATCCCACATGCCACGGAGCAGCTGGGCCCGTGAGCCACAATTGCTGAGCCTGCGCGTCTGGAGCCTGTGCCCCGTGACGGGAGGGGCCGCGATAGAGAAAGGCCCGCGCACCGCGATGAAGAGCGGTCCCCGCACCGCGATGAAGAGTGGCCCCCGCTTGCCGCAACTGGAGAAAGCCCTCGCACGAACCGAAGACCCAACACAGCCAAAAATAAATAAATAAATAAATAAATAAATAAGAAAATCCTTTAAAAAAAAAAAAAAAAGAGTTACTTTAAAAAAAAAAAAAAAAAAAAAAAAGAGAGATTTGGATCTGCCTTCTCCTCTTCTCGCTGGTTGTGACCAGCTCCATTTGTTCACAACTGCGACAGAGGTGGGTAAACCCACATCCTGCACACCTTCAGGTTCTGCTTGCTGTTTACACGGAGCTACAGGTCTACAGGGGTTCGCTGGGGACGGATCCTGGAACAGAGGCAAGACAGGAAGACAGAGCAAAGCCGGTACCCTTTGAGGAACTTGCCTTCCTGACAAGTGGAGGGACCCACGGACTAAGCTGTCACTGTCACGGTCACCAAAGGGCAGGCACACGTTAAATGCTCTTTCAACACCTTTTGATTGGGTAATTTCACTTCCCTTGTAAAAGCTGTTCCTGATCTTAAGGAATTTAAGGAAAGAAGAGAGTAGGAGAAGCAGGTGTTCTTTCCCAACAGGTAACATATTTCTTGGTATATGGAGCAAAAAGTCAGGATATTGTTTTTTTAAACAAGGAAATCGATTTCAATATTAGTGTGCAAAAATATTAACGTAAAATAGCCTATCCACAGAGACGTTTAGAAAACTCTCTGGATGGTACAATTTTTCCCTCTTCATTTGAATTTTCTGAATTGTTTCAATTTCTTACAATAAGCATGTAATGGTTTGCAAAAACAATAAATTATCTCACTAAGAATTAGTAAATCATTTAGTCTGTCAAAATTTGATGAAGACTAAATATCTACCTTGATTATAAACGTGTCTAAGAGACAAAACATACGGCAACGTTACCCGTTTTATAACAACACATAAACCCACGTAACCAGGATGCTATTTGAAATTTAAAACATTTTGAAGTTTTTTTTTTTAGGTTATAAAACAGTTGATACCCAAACATTTTCTAGTCTACTGACACACGTACTTTTATTTTTATCTACAACATTATATCAGAACTATCTGATAAAAAAAACGTTTTTCAAACCTCACAGCCAGGATAACCCTGCTGCAAAACCTGCAGTTTGGCTACAAAATTCTTTTGCCCAAACCCAAAAGCCACAGTGAATTTTCTCCACAGCTCTTTGCTGAGAACCTACCTCACCATGTTCATTTTGCCAGACACGCAGGAGCCGAGACGCCGGGGTTTGCAGCAAAGAGAGGATTTATTCACAAAGCAGCCGAGCGAGGAACCGGGAGAACAAATCTCAAATCCACCTCCCCAAAGGCGAGGGCCTGGGGTCTTTATGGCATAACGAATCAAGCAGCAAGGCGGTCTGAAGCGTGGGGAGCGTGGGGAGAGGTGATTGGGAAAAGGTGTGATAATCGTCATTCTGCGCAGGTGTCACTAGGCTTCAGGCTCCGCACCTTCCAAAGGTCACCCCACGACGCTGGCGTGTCTTAACTGGCTGACCTCACGCAGACGCAGCTGACTCCAAGCTCCTGGAAACAGCTCGGGCAAACATCTTATTGTTCAGGCTCCATGCGGCTTGGAGGACGTGCGAATCTGAAAATGACCTTGATTAGCGCTGGCAGGTGAAATGGATCAGACTCATCACCCATGAGCCAGGAACTGGGAGGAGGCACCACGATTCTGCGCCCGCAGGTGTTTAGGCTCCGGGGAGACGGGCCTGTGAGCGGGGAGGTACCAGCTGGACGGGTCATCTCTGCTGCGGGGAGAGGCACACGCGGCTGGGGCCAGTGGTGGAGGGGCAGGAGGGCAGCCAGTCCTGCCTGGCCCGGAGTTGAGGGGCCTGGTAACTTTTTGGGGCCCAGGTAGGATCTCAGGAGCAGAACCAGAGAAGAGCCTGCATCATGGCCTCAGCCTCTGGTCCAGGAGTCCCTGGTCAACTCGGGAAGGGGGTTTGGTTTTCTCACGAGGACAGATGTAGGCCGCCTGGTGAAGGGCAGGACATGGGCAGGATGGGAAGGAGGAGGCTGAGGGACCCGGGGGAGGACGGGAGGCCAGGCCTGAGCAAGGGCAGGGTCTGGAGGTGGGCAGACGGGGTCGGGAGCCCAGAGCGAGCCTCATCCCAGCCCGCGGGTATGGGCATCCTGGACACAGCGGCCGCGGGGGGGACCCACGGGGGATGCACTGGGGTGGCCCTAGGCGGGCGGTGACAGAACAGAGCAAGATGACCTGAAAGCCCAGCAGCACCAAAGCCAAAGGCCACAGAAAAGGGAAAAGACAGAAGGTGAACCGTGCAGAGGAGCGAACGCTGCCACCAATCCCCCTCCCTGGGCGGGCGGAGACACTGCGGGGAGAGGTGCTGGGGGCAGGAGGGGCCGAGGGGAGACAGGCCCCCTGCAGCTCCCGCCCCAGCAGGCTCGCGGCCGAGTGCCGCTCCCAGCAGGGAGGCCTTGAGCTCCAGGCGGCCACCCATGGGTCCCCACAGCCTGCAGTGTGCTTCTTCAGAACCAAAAGAAGGACTCAGCTGTTTCGAGTCTCTGACCTCCAGCAGCTCTTTTAAAGGGCTCCACTGATAAGCTCAGGCCCACCCAGGATCACCTCCTGTTTGATTAACTTTAAATCAAGTGATTATGGTTTTTAATTACATTACAGACTCACGTGACCTTTGCCACGTAACATCCAATGACAGGAGGGGCACCCCACGGTGTCCACGAGAGGGACTCACTGGGCGTCATCATAGAGCTGCCTGTCATGCCTGGTCCTCAGCACTTTGTACCCCCAGTTTGAAGGGAAAAAAGAGTGAATACGGGGATGAATATCAAAGAAAAAAAGACAGTAAATTACAGAAGTGTATTAGGCAGCGTTCTCCAGAGAAAGCCAGTCAGATAAACACAGAGAGAGAGATTTGTTATCGGAACTGGCTCGTGCTCTCACGAAGGCTGAGAATTCTCACCGCCTGCCATCTGCAGCCGAGACTCCGGAAAGCTGGTAACGTAGTTCTGGTTTGAGTCCAAAGGCCGGAGAACCAGGGGCACTGGTGGTGTAGGGCCCAGTCCGAGGGCAGGAGGAGACGGCGGTCCCAGCTCAAGAGCCGGGCAGAGAGAGTGAATTCTCCCTTCCCCCACCTTGTTAACTCCCATCCCCACATGTGATGCCACCAAACTGGGAGCTGGGACGGGCGGGGGCACATAGCGGGTGGTGGTGGGGCTTGGATGGAAGAAAAGCCTGGGGTAGCCTGTCTGGTGAGGAGGAAATCGTCCGAGGCCTGAGGGCACCGGGGAGCCCAGTGGGCGCTGTGATTGTTTTCCCATTACCATCCTAGGATAACGCTGATTGTAGAAAGATGGGAGCAGGAGCAGGGAGTCAGGTAAACTAAATTTCATTTCTTTTAACGTGAGGAGTCAAATCCAGATATATTTGTTGTAAAGATGTCCGCTTAAACTAGCTAATAAAAATAGCGAATAAAAGAGCTAACATCTAGCTCTTCATACTTTATTCATGTGTGCTTTTTATATTTTTATATTTATCTATGGAGTACCCTTCTGTTTCAGGTGGCTGCATATGGAAAAGTAAAGAAAGTGTTTTCTGAAGCTTACTGACGAGCGCAGAGCCTTGTTGTGCAGTTTCTCTTGCAGCCAACCCTGAGCCCAACCTTAAAGGAAGAGAATTCTGGAAAGGTCGTCCTGGCTACACGAAGCAGACACTGTGCAAACTACCCAGACACCAAACCAGATGACTGTCCTCGGCGGGGCTCTCCGGACACCGGTTACCCTGGCAGCCGCTCCCTCCCCTTCTGCAGGCCGCCAGGCCAGGCATCTACCTGGGAAGCCAGTGTCGGCACCGCCCAACCGCACTGGGGCTTGGCTCCCACTCTGCACCTGTCCCCCTGCAGACAGTCACCCACCCTGGGGAAATAAAGTGCAGGCAGTGATGCCAGCAGAGTCTATTACTTATTGTCATGAGTTAATTATTCTAAATTAACAAATATCCTGTTTACAAATGTTAACAGAAACAATTTAGGGACTCCTACTGCAGCGTTAGCACCCAAAGATTGAAATGACAATCTGAAAAAAAGATGAATCAAAATTACACATTCCTGCAATTGGTTTATTCAAAGCTTACTTGTCAACCAAAGAACAAGCCATAACAACAGGAATATTGATGAGTTTAGCTTAATAAGGAAAAATTCTAATAAGCTCAATCTTTATGCACTAATTTGGAACCACTTACTAGATATTAAACAACATGCAGAACAGTACGTGGTTTCCCACGATTTGTCTTAGACAAGGGGACAGAATATATGTGTTACCTCTACTTATATTTTACGTGTACTCTGTATGAACACATACACATACTACGTACATTTGCTTATATAATCCTACACTACTTCTGGAAAGACACGACGGACACGGATGTCACTGGTGGCCTCTGTGGAGGGGACGTGGGTGGTTGTGGGGCAGGGACGAGAGGGAGACTTCACAACATTTTATACCTTTTGGCTTAGAACCGTGTGTAATTTTATCTACTGAGAAATAATATTAAAGAGCAAATTCTAAGACAAGCAGCAATACACCACTGAAAGCATACACTAAATTCATCACTCTCCAGGGCATTTGGGGAAATACTCATGGGGTGTTGGGGGCTTATACTGTCACATAACTTTTAAAAGCTTATGAGTGCCTCTCGAGCTCAGTTTCCAAACCTCAAATACGCATTTCAGAAGGAAGAGAACAAAGCACCGCCAGAGCTGGGCGGTTTCTTTAAAGGAAGCCTGCGGGGCCCTCAGGGCTAACAGTCATCCAGGCTGAGCTTAGCAGCAAAGAGCGAGATGACGGGGTCATCCCCAGTTTCCAGGGCCAGGTCATACGCCGTCTGGTCTCTTGCGTTCTTCTTCTGAATGTTTGCGTTGCATCTGCGAAGGAAATGGGGGTGAGCGGACGGACTCAGGTCTCTGAACCTTCCCTGCCTTGGAGGCCAGTCTGGGAGCTCCTGGCCCCTGTCCCAAACTTCCCCCAAGAGGCCACCGTGACCAGCCCTCAAGGGCGGCTCTACCCTGAGACCTGAGGGGTGCTGTGATCTCACACGTCCAGTGCCAATCCTGGCCGTAGGTTCCCATTGCATCAATGACCCACAACCAAGTGGGTTTAAGGGGGCAACGTTTTCATTGTGCTTTTAAAAGCCCTTAGTGCCCTGGGAGCCATGGGGGGATGGTGGCCCCATTACTGGGTCAGCTGTTCTGGAACCAGGACCCTCTGAAATCCTCACAGGCCAACAGGGGGATCACTGTGGCCATCAGTGTCCCTCGGAGGCCAAGGAACATACCCCAGTAAGGCAGTGACGCACTCCCTTCCTGCCAGGCCAAGCAGAGCTGCTTCATGAAGAGCTGTATTTTGGAGCCTGTTTGGATGGGAAAAAAATCCCTGGCTAAATCCTTGGTTCGCATCCTCAAGAAACTGGAGAAGAAGCAGTTGACCAAAGGGGCCTTGGTTTCACCCATGACCTATTTAACTAACCCAGGAAAATCTCTTGACTCTGCCCTCTCTGTTCCTTTCCTTGGAGGATTTGGAGGGTAAGCTTTGATATCAGACAGAAAGTGAAAAGCTATGCACATACTCATTTTTTAAAGTGAGAAACCCCACAAGGATCTGGTTTGTAGTCAATTTAGCAAATGCTAATAAATACTATGTTAGTATATTTCCTGCAAGAGTTCATGGAACGCGTCGGACACGGTCTCACCCTTGGCTTGACCCTTTGGGCACTGTCTGTATGACAATAACCTTTCAGGGCTGCGGCTCCTATTCTTGTGTAGGGACAATGACCTTGGCTTCAGTGAGTTTGGCTTGTGTGATATGAAAATAAACACCAATCTTAGAACCCAGAGGGCAGGCCCGAGAGGTCAGACAGCGTATCTCGCGATGTGCCAGACTGTCTCTACTTTGCCTGGTCAGCTTTGGCCCAGTGAGTGAGCAGTGGATGCTGCAGTGGAGGATGGGGTGCTACCTGCATTCTAGAATTCATGAAAGGCCCCTGCCCAGAGGTGGCAGGAGTGATGGAAGGTGGGCGTCGTGGCTGAAGACAGAGATGAGGTGAGCAACTGGAGGTCTGCATTCTCCTGGCCCTGCTCTTTCCCTCAACACCCCCACCCTGTCCCCTGCACCTGCAGATGTACCTGCAGCCATACATTTATCCCAATAGAGAAAAAGGATGGTGGCCTCTTTTCTGAAGGAGATAAACGGAGCCTCTGGCAACTTCCACGCCCAGAGGGAAGCCTTCCACTTGTCCCAGTCTGAGAGCAGCTTCATACACCCACAACCCACCCCACCCCCACCCCAGTTGATAAGCTCCTGTCATACACACAGAATTCCCACTCATCTAGCCCATTCCGCATTCTCAAACATGGACGGATGACAGAGGATCACACACATCTGAGAAAAATCTGCAGCATCAAAGAAAAATCAAACACAAATGTGAGAAATTAAAAATGACTGAAGACAATATTAGACAAAAAGAGAAGGCTATGAAGAAGAAGCAATCAGAACAAAAAGGAGCTCTTAGAAAGTAAAAATATGACTGTTGAAAGAAAAAGTATTCAGCAGGAGGGTCAAGAAAATCTCTCTCTTAAAACAGAGAGAAAAAGGGAAATGAAAAATATAGGGGAAAAATTAAAAAGACAGACAGAGGGGGTCAATTCAAGTGGTCCACCATCTAACTAATAGGAATTCTAGAAAGAGAGAATCGAAAAAAATGGAGGGGAGAAAATACCAAAGAGATAAAATTTCCCTGAGCTGAAGAAACACATGACTTTTCAGACTGAAAGGGCCAAGTGGATGAATGAACAACAGCACATGAAAAAAATACCCCTTTGAAATTTCAGAACATCAGGGATAAATGCTTCCAGAAGGAACAAACAGGTCAGAAATGAATAAGAATTTGCTGTCGCATTTTCATGGGCTATGCTGGGTGCTAGAAATCATGAGAGCAAGGCTTGATTATTTTGAACACAGAAATTAATATCAAGGTATTAGTAGTCAAGAGTGAAGAGAAAAGAAAGTCATTTTTGATATTCAAGGACTCAAAAGTTTTTTTCTACATACCCTTTCTGAAGAAGTTACCTAAGGCCACACTCTAGCCTGACAAGGGTCAAAACCAAGAAAGCGAAAAATGTGAACGATAACTGGAGGTGGATTCCAGTGAAAAGAAATCCCATGATGACCACTGTGCAGCAGGGCCAGAGGGCTGTCAGGCAAAATCCGAGTAGGAAGTATACTCCAAAAGGGAAGTCTCTAAGAAAAAAAGCATTGAAAAAGTAAGAAACCAGGTAAGATTATGGATGTGGTGAAGGCATGTTCTTTTTCAAACCAGAAAAAAACAAAGGCAATCAGAAAGTCCAGGAAAATCAAAGTCACACACAAAAACACACAAGTTGTTCATGGCTTATGAAAGAAAATGAAATGTGACCTGATTTTGAATAATTTATGGTGTGTAAGGAGAATCTACTTGACATTTCTGGTAAGAAAATTTTACTTTGAGTGGCCTAAGTGTTGTTTTCTTGAACCTACAAACAAGAAAATGTAATCAGGGTATGCCAATGAACAATATTTATGTAGCTATTATAATGCAATTGCTCTTTGTGCTTTTCAACTATTGCAATCAACCTATGGATGAAGAATGGATGTCTTCATTATGTTAACACAAGTAAATATAGCTGTGTTGTAAAAAGTAAGCATATACTAATAGAAGCTGTGAGATGGAAGGGGAAGGAAAGGTAGAGGTAAAGGTAGAGAGCACTAATATACACTTATATGCACTTACATCCAGGTGAGTCAAGAGACATCACTGACATCATTGAAAGATGATGATTGAAGTATAGGAGTTTAGGCATATCATTTATATTTTAACAGTAATTAATAAAGAACAAAAACCGGAACAGAATGATCAAAACATGAAGGTCCAGTCAGCAAGCAAAATCATCACCTATGACAGCAAGAATCAGCAGATACTGTCTAAGCATGCTAAATCAAGAGTGATCGGTTTAAGTGTATTGTTTAGTGACAGAGATATAGATGACTCTTGGGAGAACTTTAAAACATTTACATGTAGTTGTCCTTGGAGACAAGGATTGGGGGTGAAGAGATGAGGGCAGCAGAGGACCACCATGCCCTTCCACAGGATTTGATTTTTCAATCATGTCCACGTCTCACTTCGACACAATTAAAAATTGATTTGGTGCGTATGAATAGTTTTCAATAAACATACACAATTTAAGAAATCTTTCTGCCAGACTAGTCATAAATAAGGCAACGTCAGTACGACTAGGCCAGAAATGAATGATGAAATTGGTGACTAAACCTCCCCATACTGCTCTGTACCTAAATCAAGTCTGTCCCAGACTAATTCTGGGAGTCTCTGGTCCTGGGGGGTGGGGGTGGGGGCCTTTCCTGACCTCACCACGCTCGATTCTGTTACCTGGCTTTATTTTCTTTGTAGCACTTATCATGCTCTGAAATTACTCATTCATTTGCTTACTTGTTTATTGTCTGTCTCCTCCACTAAACTGTAAGCTCCATGAGGGAAGGGAAGTGATGTCTTCATCACTGCTGTATCTCCATCACCTAGAATGCTGACCAGCACACAGTAGGTGCTCAGAAACCACTAGTAAAATGAATACATCAATGAAAAGAATGAATAGACAAACAAATTAAGGGAAGGAGTATTGCCTCCAAGATTGAAACCCATGTGAATTGCAGGAAAACATAACTATGAACTCTGCATCCACCTGTGGGAGGGTAATCCTCTGCCTGATTCGGGCTCCAGAATCAGAACTGACCAGGTAATGAGAAGGCTTTCCATTTTCCAAAGTAAATGAGAAACTTAGCACTTTCGCCGGTTTTGTGTTGCAACAGAACTCTAAGTGTCCAACCACCCTAATGGTCTTAGACCTTATCTAAGTTTAGATCTTATCATTCATGTAATTTCAGCTAACTTATTTGGCCAAGGCTCCTGGTGCCAACTAAATCTGAGTGGTATGATTGGTTAGTTTCTCCTCATATTTCTCCAGAGGCAGTAAGTGAAAATGGCAAGGCCATGTGCCTTATGACAGAATTTCCATGACTTTCCAAAGATCTGCCTTTGGTTTGATACAAACAGTTCCTGCAAGCAACTAAGATTTGGGGATCACGCTTCATATTGTTGTTGTTGGTGGTGATATTATTGTTATTAGTTTGATCAGATCAACATAACTGAGCTGTCAGGCGTGGGGGAGAGTCCCGTGTCCAACAGCACTGTGAGGTCACTCCTTACCACGGACTATGCTGGGCTGATTATTAACGTCTCAGTGTTTGTAAGAACAGCCTGTGGACCCTCGCTACTCAAACTGTGGCACCTGGACCACTGGCATCTCCTGAGAGCTTGCTAGAGATGCTGGATCTCAGGCCCGGCCCCACCCAGACCTACCAAATGTGCATTTTCACAAGATCCTTGGCTGATTTACATACACATTAAAGTATGAGAAGCATTTATCAAGTTCATCTTCTTAGAGTTTGGTGCATTAAAAAAATACACATGCCTTTTCCTTAATGTGAAAACTTGGACTTGGGAAGGCTTGGTGACATCTGTTAACAGAAATAGAACTTAGAACTTAAATCCAGTTGTAACACCTTTCACCCAGGGCTTCTGTTATTTAAGCCCCACATAGTTATTCTCCCAGAGCCAACTCACCCCCATCCCCATATCCTATGTCAATCAACGTGCAGTTGATACTTTCCATTCAAATCCTGATAATCCTTTTTCATAATCACAGCTTCACGACTGCCACCATTACAGTCCAATCATTAGGCTCCGGGCACTACAAACGATCTCATTTCATCCTCCACTAACTCTATGACCCGAGTTCGATTATCCCCATTTTACAGATGAGAAGACCTAGCAAGAGGAATATGTTCATTTTCTCCACATTTTGCTCTCTCCTGCCTCCACACTGTCCCCTGTCACCACAGAAGACTCTACTTTCCCCTCCTTTAGCACAATTCCCAGTGGTCACATTCAAAGTGTACGTTTTTCACGAGGTCTTTCAGATGACCTCTCCTGGGCTCTAAGTCACTTGAATTATTTGTTCATCTACTCAGCACATGTGTGAGTGCCACCCAGACGTGCCAGGGCCACCTGGTCACCTGTGACACGGTGCTTGTTCCTCTCTCGGGGAGCTCAGAGGACCTGGCTGTAGATTCAGGGTGGAGGGGTACACAGTGTGCTACGGGGGTCTGACCACGGAGGTCTCAGTCACACCAGACACCAATCTCCTCCTCATCTTTCATCTTTCCTGCCTCCCCGGTGGCATAAATAAGGCTTCACTGTCACTTCACCCCCTCAAGTTCCTGGGGCTTCATCACGCATTTACCATTTGAACTCAGATATATTCACAGGGTTGCGGCATCTCCTAGGTGGACTCAAGGCCTTCTGTCTTCACAACTCTCCCCAGACTGAGAGCAGAGTGCGTGTTCTATTTACTCAGTAATGGGGCTGGGGGCGGGGATCGCTGATGGCTAGATTTTCTGGGTTGGTGGTTTCCTGCGTAACCCCAGTTTGGTTTTGGAAGATGATGAATCATGACTCTGCCAACGCTTAGCTGTGTACCTAGCTCCCCAAACAAGTTAACGGCAACACGGCGAGGGCACGAGAGGGAGCGCGTCCTGCCGTCAGAACTCCTGCTGTGAGTCTCCTCCTCCAAGGAGCTTGTCATTGTCACGGCAGACCTTCCGGAACGCGGGTGACACAGCAAGTACACTGTGGTGCCCTGTGAATTTGTATCATAAAGACACTTTCCTACTAATGCACAAGCAACGCAAATGGTTTACTCCAATCTAAGTATCACGGTGAATTAAAGTACACTCTCTCTCTTTGCAAATCCTGAATTACCTAACAGAATAAATCTCCACAGGTGAACCTCTAAGTAAACTGATGGTTGCATTTTCCTCACTTGCCTGCTAGGGCACAGCTCAGAGGCTCGATATTTGAAACTGCCAGTGAAGAAGGGCAGCCACTGTCCAAAAGCAAACAGCATCTCTCTCTGTCCCTCTCCTCGCAAGACTTTTTGAATCCGTGTTGCTGAAGTCTGCTGGTAAGAGGTGTCAGCTTTGGTGGAAGATGTGTATTTCTCCTCAGCCATCCCCTTTCTGCTGAGTATGAGTTTATTCTGGTAAGAAAGACACAAACATGGGAAGCAGAAACCCTAGGGAGGGGCTTTCTGCTACCGGCCAAGCTGCTGGACAGAAGCTACCTGTATGGAGACCACCTGGGCCGCCTCTCGCCATTAGCTAAACAGGCTCAGGGTGAGAAGAGAATGTTAATCCTCGTTTGCAAAGGACAAGTCACAGAGCCTCTTTTACAGGACAGTCAGATCGCCAGATGGCTTGTGCCTGAAGAGCTGTAGACAATGGAGCCTTGAGGTCATGTTCCTGGGTCTACAGAGGTGCAGCTGTGGGGCAGAGGCTGGGTGGACCCAGGCCCAAACCCTGTGAACTAACAAATATAAGCCACACTCAGCAGAACTGGCTCTCAGTGGAAAAATCTGCTTTCTGAACCCGCCCCTCCCTGACCCCATGTGAGCTATATTCTGCTAACAGTAACCTTGACAATGCAGGGGGAGTGACAAAGGGCTATTACACACCATTCAGCTAGACCATATAACCACGGCGTTAGACTTAGTAGAAATGCAAGGAGATCACACGTGGATAGATGTCAGTTTACAGAATGGTAATGAAGCAACAATGGAAACTGAGGAACACCAAAGAGAGACAGGTCACCTGTTCCACGTCCAGAGTTAGGTTCATCCTGTTAGCCGGACTCTTCATAAAGCCAGGACTCATCACACTTAAGCAACAATTCAAAATGTGCTCAAGCGAGTTTTGTATCAACCACAAACATTATACGTAAATGCAATTAAAAAATCCTTATCTGAATTATCCAAATATAAAGGATACCTTCATACAAAACAAGGTGTCATTATTTCTATTAATAATGATAAGTGTAGGAATGTAAATGACGAAGCTGACAAGGTATGACGCCTGTGAACCCCAAGAGAACTTGAGGAAGTAAATTCCAGCCATCAAGTGTGTACACCCACAGGCCAAACATTCTGCTATAAAATTAAACTACTGATAAAAAGGGGGTCGTGTCTACTGACACAGGAGTCCTATTGGGCAGAAACTTTAAAAAACGCACATAGAAAAATTAAGAGAGAGAGATTTTGAATAAAAACGCTAGAGGAAATTTTGAAACAGAGGAGAATAGAAGCAAAGCTATTTAACTTTTTTCCCCTGTGCTCCTTGCCAACCTCGGCAGCGCGATTCACAGAGCGGGGCCCCAGCTGCCTCAGTAACAGTGCGGGCGGCAGGCTGGTTGACCTGCGATTCCCCCAGATGACTTCCAGTTCAACAGCTTGGTCAGCGGGATGTAAGCAGTTAACGGCGAGGACCTGGACTCAAAACACTGTCCACCCGACGTCTCCCAAGTAATTTTCAAGGGAACAGTGGGCTCACAAGGCCGGGTGGGGTCAAGGGTGGGAAAGTAACAAAACCATCCCACGTGACTGGGGATCTCGTCATCCTGCTTCCCAGCTGCGGAAACAGGCAGCAGGAGACGGCGTGCTGAACCCGCGTGCACCGCCTCCCCCCGGGGCTGTTCGCATCCACGGACGACCGGATAAGGTTTTCTTTCTGCAGTAACTTCGCGGGTACATTTCCCACCATGATGAAAACACTGCTTAACACTCAACGGCTAAGGATTTGCGGGCCCACAAATATAAATAAATTCATGAGTTAACAAAATGGACCATCATTTATCAAAGCTACTAAAAGTTAGACAATCCAGTAGTCCGTTTAAAAACCTTTGTTTTACCCAGATTTGGAAAACAGAAGCAGTTAAGTCTCTCATTAAGGCCAAAATGGGTTGACATGGTTCCTAAGTGGTTCAAGTTGAACAGGGCCTGCAAACTGACCGCTCGGAGAAGCCCCACCAAGTACCAGCTGGCTGCAACCTCACCCACAACTCTCCCTTCCTCGTGTTTCACTTACGGGCCCCACTGCTGGTCCACGTCCGCGCCCCTCTGCACGAGAACCGGGATCGCTTCGTGGTGCTTGTTCGTGACCGCCAGGCTCAGAACGGGCTGGTCTTCCTTGTCACTGCAGTTGGGATCTGCTCCCTGCAGCGTGTAGAAAAGGACAAACTTGCACAAAGCCTAAGCTCAGTGGCACCCGCTCGCCATCCTAGTAAGTATAACAAACCCTTGATGGAACTAAACTGCTTTAACTCAAACGAAGCAGGAACCCCAAGACCCAGCCTATAAAGACAGAGCTGCCAAGTCATGTGGGCGATCAAACTTGTGTTTCTGCTCTGCCAGCAGGAGGCCAGGCACCTGGACAGCCTTGCTTCTTTAGGAAACATCATGGTCACACAGGGTCACAGACCACGGATTCTGTCCACCTTCCTGCACTTTATTTGGGCTCCTGTGCACCTTTCTGCCTATTTTCTTTGCTATAAAAATTAGCAACAGGTAACAATTAATGTAAAGTTTTTGACTAGCCGTTTAGCCCACTTCCAGACGGTTTTAAATTAAGCGGCACTGTGATTATCACAATATCGAACAAAACTTCCGTCTGAAAGAGATGGGGTGGCAGGCCTGGCTGAGAGCCTCAGGGAGGCGTGTTCTTGGGCTGCACTTACTTCATCACGTAGCTGTTCCATCACAGACACTCTTCCTTC
This sequence comes from Balaenoptera acutorostrata, assembly GCF_949987535.1. Lineage (NCBI taxonomy): Eukaryota > Metazoa > Chordata > Mammalia > Artiodactyla > Balaenopteridae > Balaenoptera > Balaenoptera acutorostrata. The sequence continues at coordinate 41,122,841 of NC_080078.1, forward strand.
CCCTGCTGGTCCGACTTCCTTCAGCAGAAGCCTGTTTTCAGGCTGTGGGATCACAGAAGGTGGTCATTTCCACAGCCGCAAAATCTTTTTACTGTCACGTCCCACTTGTCCAGGCTCAACCCTCAGGGCAAATGTTTCCTCTCCTGGGTAAGTTCTGAGTCCCAGGGATGGGTGAGTGTGAGCACGAGCGTGTGTGTGTGTGTGTGATGTGTGTGTGGGGTGTGCGTGTATGTGTGTGTGTGTGTGTGTGTGTGTGGTCTTCAATGGCCAGCAGCACAGATAAACACATCTAATGTAAATCTAGCCAGTCTCTGAGGCCTTGCCTGGGGGAAGGACACCACACTGACATTGTTTTGTGTTATTAAGGACAGGGATGCAATGAGAAACCTCATAAAACCCCAGGAACCACACACTAGGTTTATTATGAACATTTCGAGGAAAAGCAACCAGGTGAATCCTAAAGTTTACGCTGCATGCTTTATAAGGTGTTCGAAATCAGCGTGAGTGTGACCACCTGCCTGTGGAGAACCCCCCGCCCCCGACCAGGCCGGGTGCCCGTGTACGTGCCGGGAGGCCCCGGGGCCCCGCGTGACTGAAGTGGTGGGGCTGGAGGGGAGAACTGACGCTGTGTCCACCTCCACCTCCAGCTCGCTGCCACAGCCAAAGAAGGCCGACCGGAGGGCAAGGTGGTGGGTGAGCAAAGGCACCCACTGTCTCTCCAAAGCTCCTGTTAAAACTATTCATGGTCCATAATTGTGAAAAACAAAACTCTTAACAGCTGAGGGAAACCAAGAAAGGGTACCGTGCATGGATCAGAAATGGTGAAGAATCCCAAAGATTGAAAGCAGATAGAATCAGACTGACAGGGAAATCAAAGCCAAGAGGAAAACCAGCTGCAGACCCCAGTCATGTGAGCGTGTTCTCTCCAGGCAGCCCAGCAGGGGGGCGGGCGTTGGGTGTGGCTGAATCCACAGCGTGTTATTAAAGGGCTTTACCACGAATCACGGGGATGGCCGGCATCCTCCCCACTCTCCCGAGTAGAAGGGCGGGAAGCTTTTGCTCCCTGCTTAAACCCTGATACTACTTTCCATACAGTTCACAATTTGCCTAACAGAGGCTTCTCCTGGGAGCACTGGGCCTGAGAAGGGCGAAGGGCAGAGCCCAGACATGGGACGGGTTTGGAGAGCCAGGAAGGAGCGGAAACCACCGCGGCACTCCCACTACCACGCTCACCAGCAGAGGAAAGGCCTTCCCACGCTGGCAACTTTGGGGACCCTCCACCCACAGAGACCGCAGGCCCACAGACCCAGCTGGGCACCCGTGCTAATCAAACTAGCCCTTCGTTTATCAACATGACCTAACAACCAAGGATCATCACATATTCGAGACAAACCAAAAGCAAGAAAGAGAAAGATGAGCAGATAGAACTGACCCCAGAGGAAACAGGTGATTCAGGAGACTGAGGAGAACTTTAAAATAATTCCAGTGAATAATCTTGAGAGATTTTAAAGGTTCTGCCTCCATAAAATAAAAACACACTGCTATAAAAAAGGGAACAGAAAATGAAAAAGTATTCTTCCATTTAAACAATCTCAAAATAAAACATTAGATGCACAGCTGAAGAAGACAGCTCTAAGGATCAAGGAGAACACATACCGTAAGCTGCTGCTTCTTCTCTTGAAACGTTTTGGTCTTGAAATTCTTGGTCCTTGTGACTTTCTCCGTGGTGTCTGGGGTGCTCTGACTGTAGTCACTCACTGGAATGACAGGAGTCGAGGACCAAAGTGAAGCCCCCCGCCACTCCCATCATGTAAAGAGCCACTCTCCTGCCATGCCCCCCTCAAGAGGTCGGAAGGAGGAAAAGGCTTTTATAGAAATTTCTATTTGATGAAACCTGGCCCGAAGGACTCCTGGGGCTGTCCTTCTTGGTCCAGAACCAGAGGATGGGGGTGGAGGGAGGGGAATAAAAGGGGCTACAGTTCTCAGGCCCCAAAGAGCACCCCCTGCCCCAATTTATCTCCCCAGTTCCTGTGAAAGACTGCAAAGGTCTCACGCCTGACTTTGGGGAGCCAGAGGAATAACATGGGTGGAACGTGAAAGTAAGAGGCCTGGCTGGGCCGGCAAATTTAAAGCAGTTCTCTCCATCCTTGCCAAGTCGCTGTGTTGTTTTTGGTCAACGGTTCTTTAGGTTTTTCTTTTTTAATTATTATTTTTTCGTCCAGGTTTACTGAGATGTAACTGACATCCAGCACTGTATGAGTCTCAGGGCACAGCATGATGATCTGACTTACATACGCCATGAAATGACGACCACAAAGTTTAATGAACATCCATCATCTCATATAGAAACAAAATGAAAGAAACAAAAAAATATTTTCCCTCGTGATGAGAACGTGTAGGATTTACTTTCCTGTAACAACATCCATATATAACTGGTCAACCGTTTTAAAGTCCCCGGAAGGGGACAACTCACCCAGGTTGGACCTGCTGCTGAACAGCCCGTTCCCTCCCTCGGTGACACTGCTCAGAAAGTGGTCGCTGAAATTCACCGCCTTGTTCAGGTAAAGGTTCTGGCCAATGAAAAAATTCCAGCACCATGAAAGATGAGGCTGCCGCGTCCCAGCAGAATGGTCTCCCTGCTCACCTGCTCCTCTTTCTGTTAACGACAGCCCTGTCTACCCAGACAGTCAAGCCTGCAGCGTGACCGTGCTTGCAGACACCTCCCTCACCTCACCGTGATGTTCTGTCCATTCTGCCTCTTACGCAACTCCTCATTCTGGCCCCTCTTCTCACACCAAGATCATTGCAACAGCCTCCAAACAGCTTCCTGCCAGCCCACCTTCCCTGTGGCTGCCCCAGCCCCTTTATACAATGAATGTATACGTAACTGTGTCCCTCTGTGCTTACAACCCTTCCATGTCTTGGGATTAGGGTGGCCTGACAGGGAGGCTCAGGCTGCAGAGTCTGTATCCTGGTTTGGTCACTTAGTAGCTTAGGGGCCTTGGAGGACGCAAGTTGCTTAACTTCTCTGAGCCTCAGTTTCCTCACCCGTAAAGCGGAAATATTATGACCAGCCTCAAAGAGATGTTGTCAAAGCAAAATGAGGTTACATGGATGTCTATAAAAGGAGGATGGGTGATACACAGGCCAGACCCGGGATTCTGTATCCACCGGGACCGGTTCCACAGCGTGGCACCCTGCTCCTGCCATCGGGAGCCACCTGCTACTTCCTGAGCACAGAACACGCGGGCTAAGAAAAAACACACACAGAACCTGGGACACAGCCCCGACTTCTACGTGATGGACAGCATATTGCAGATGCTCTTATGTCTGTCCACTTCCCCTTAACCAGTCAGGTACCATCCCAGCTGCCACGCTGGCTGCTAACAGCTCACAGCTGACCCCCGTCTCCAGCTGCCCTCAGTAGGTTATGCCCCTCCCCCCCAGCCTCAGGTGGGGACAACTGTGTGGTGTGACTCGCCATGTTCTGCATCCCTCAGTCCCATTCTCCTGAAGCACCTCCCCGCCCAAGCTCTGCTGCAGCCACACAACCGAAAACACAGCATTTAGTGCTTTCCTTGGTTACAAAGCACATTCACGTGTATCTTCCCACTGGACACTCCCAGCATCTCTGTGGGTCAGGCAGGGCCCAGGTATCTGTCCCAGTTTTAGAGACATCGTTAGCACCCTGCCAGGTAACGGCCAGGCCCGAGTTCCCCTGCTTTTCCTTGCCTTCTTCACTCTCTTCTCAATCTATTAATTATACTTTTGTATGTTGTGACTTCTTGTCCAATGAAACTAAAGCTGCCTGTATCAGTTAATGTTTGTCACACACTTATGGGCTCCATGGCAACGTTCCAGTTACCAAATGAGAGGGAAGATCAAGGGAGACATGGTCACAAAGTATGGCTTATTTTTATAGGCAAATAGGTCAAAGTACATATCAGCAAACATTTCTGTCAGTCTTTCGCCTATACTCAGACTTCAGTGGGTATAAATAAACCTGAGAACTACAGGACCAATAGGGTGGGTGATAATTTCTGTTCTTATGACATCTTTATGTGCCTGAAAGCTGGCTTCTCTGAGGTTTAGCTCAGTTATTTATCTAATTCTATGAAATTGCTGGCCTCCAGTTAAGTTTCATAATATTCTAAACTCTTCCTTTCTATGGATTATGCAGAAGCATTTCAATAAATCATAAGCTACCATTTACTAGGTCAGTCAATTTTGAAATGAATAACTTCCGGCGGTTTTACTCACCTTGTTTGAGACTTGAATATAATTCAGCCTGATGCTAACTTCATAGCCATCCTCATGGACGGTAGCAGAGATGAGCTTGTAAAAAAGTGTTAGAGAGAATTCACAACCATGAGCATGGGATTCAAAGCCCGGAGCCACAGCCAAGAAATTCTGAGATGCTAAGCTGTACACTTAATCAAACATTTAATTAACACAAAGGAAGGCAGGAAAAGAGAAACAAAAACTAGATGAAATAGGACACAAATGGCAAAATGGCAGACACAAATCCAGCCTTCTCTATAATTCCATTAATTATAAATGAACTAAATACTCCAATCAAAGAGCAGAGACTGCCAGATTGGTTAAGAAAGCAAGACCCAAATTGATACTCTCTACAAGAGACACACTTTAATGAAGCCACATGGCTGCAAGTCATCACCTGGCAAAAGGTGACCTGGGGGGGCCAGGCCTTGGCAATCAAGGGCCAAGTATTCAGGTGAGCAGCTGTCTCTGTAAGTAGCGGGAGGAATTTAGATCAATGGGGTTCAGCAAATGCTTTAAGGATCAGATAGTAAATATTTTATGTTTTGTGGGCCATATGGTCCTTGCCATTGCAGTACAAAAGCAGCTACAGACAATAAGTAAATGAATGAGTGTAGCTGTGATCCAATAAAACTTGATTTACAAAACTGGTGGCAGGCCAGATTTGCCCCACAGGCCACAGTTTGGAGACCCCTAGATTAGGCCAAGGAATTAATAAACCACCAAAATAGATTATCAAAGGAAATTGAGCAATACTTGACAATGACACAGTTCCAATGTTGGCCTAACTTGGTGGCAGAGGAGTGGATGGGCTAACTTTGAAAGGTTCTTTTAGTCTCATGACAGAGGAAAAGGTCTTCTCACAGATGTGTGTCTTTATAACAGCAGTATCCCTGGGGTCTGACAGACCTGCTTCAAATCCTGAATCCCCTGAGACCCAGAGTGTAGTCTTTGGCAGGTCACCAAATCTCTCTGAGCCAGTTTTCCTGGATGTCAAATAAGGCGAGGAGGCATGGAAAGCGGGGCAGGAAAAAGAGAAAGGGCAAGCAAAGTGCAATTTCAGGACAGTCCGTGGGGGCAACCTCAGCCTGATCCCACGGGATGCTCCAGAGAGGAAGTCCCGCTCAGAGGCCACCCACCTTTCCCATCCTGGGCTCTGCAATCAAGGCCCGGAATTCAGGGTTGTTCTGAGCATAAGACCGGAGGTGAGCGGAGATATGGTCCACCTGTTTTCTCCAGTATCCTAAGGAAGGAGAGAAACCCAAACACACGGATGATTCTTCTGAGGTGAAGGAGGAAAAGTGTCAGCATGCAACACGCATTTTCAGAGAGCTCATTTCTCTTTGCCAAACTCTGTGATGGTTTTTGCTTTCTGAACCTCGACTATGTACCAGAATAAGTTCCATGAATATTACAGAATTCCAAAGGAGCGTATTTTGATTGCCATATCTGGGGTCTTTTTCTTTTATTCTTTTAAAATTAACCATATTGAGAAACAACTTACTAATAAAGTGCCCGTATTTTAAAGGCAAGTGCCCCTGTTTTGAGTTTTGCCAAGTGTATACATCCCATCGATATGGAGAGCATTCCCATCACTCCAGAAAGCTTCCTGTGCCCCTTTCAGTCTGCACAGGGTTTAAAATAATTCGAATTCATTGCCACCATTTAAGGCTTGAGAGATTTCACATGAGTCTGGTTTCTCGTGCGCAGGTGGGCGATGCAGCAGCACTGGGCCTGCCCTTCTGCCGGGCCCGGCTGCCTGGGGCCGAGGGGTGGCTGCCCGCTTTGGATGGGGCAGGGCGCTCCAGCCGGCCACAGCCCTTGCAGGCCTGGCTGCCTGCCTTGACTTCCTGGCTCTGCCTTGTGGCCACTTGAGTATGAAAACCTGCATCGGATCCCACCTCATCATCTTACCAGTGAGGACACTAAAGCTGAGAGCAATCGGGTGGCTTTTCCAAGGTCATCCAGACATCTAAATCTTACTCGGCCTTACTTTCCTTACCTGTAAAATGGGACTAATACCTCTCACCTCATACGTTACTGTGACACCAAATAAGAGAACCTCAGTGTCTTAGTTTGGGTTCCCCTGACAGCAGAGCCTGAGACGAATATTTAGGACAGGCAGTTTCTTTTGAAGGTGACCCTGGGAAGCACGAATGATGGAGCAGAAACAGCAGGACAGGGCAGGAAGGGAAGCCAATTAAGCATCTGTTAAAAGCTGGTCAACGCCATGGGCAGCGGGGCTCCGTCCTGCTGGGACCTGAGAGGAACCCGGCAGAACTCACCCCAGGTCTGTGCACTGGACAGAGGGACCGAGGCATTCACTCTCCGCCCCGGGCCCGTGTGTGAGCTCCGGCACTTCTGAACTGCACCCGCCTGTGGACCGACAGTCTTCTGCTGCTCTGAGGCAGCAAAGCAAAGAGATGCTGTGGCACGTTTGACGAGGGACGCGAGCAGAGATGCGCAGAACCAAGCACCACGCTGTGCTGGGATCGGGCGGGCAGAGGGGCCTGGGCATCACGAGCGTCGGCTGCGAGTAGCTGACATAACACCAGAGGGAGCACTGAGCCCAGCACAGGGTTTGGCACAAAGTAGGCACATTCATCCCACAAACAGTCACCGAGCACCTCCTGTGTGCCGTGCGCTATCTGAGGGCTGGGGATACAGCAGTGAACAAAGTGCTTGCCCTTGAGGAGTTCACGGGTGGACCCAGAGAAAATACAGGTAAATAAATAAATACGCGGGCAGGAGTATGCTAAACACGAAGATCTGACTGAGAATCTACAACACATGTACAATTCCAAGATCAACTGTCAACTCTCAAAAGAGCCTCCAGGGAGGGCGTTATGGAAAGGCTGGGAGGGGTGAGGGGGTCTTTTGGAAAAGGTCCTGGGAAGACCGTAAGTCCTCTTTTGGGGGGTGAGGTCTGCTCCCTCCCAGCTCGGGATGAAAGAGGGGGTTCCAGGGGCTGCCTTCTGCTATAGGGAACTGAGGTCCCATGTCTATTATCTGTTGGTGCCAAGCAAAGCGCCCCAGAACCTGGTGGTTTAAAATGTCAGCCACCTGAGGCCTCACACTTCTGTGGGTCTGGAGTGTGGTCAGTGCCCAGCAGGGACGGCTCATCTCTGTCCCCCATGGTATCAGCCGAGCCGTCAGCTGAGGCTCGGGGTCCAAGATGGTCTCATCCCTGTGGCTGAGGCCTTGGCTAAGATGGCGCAGGGCTGGGGGCAGCCTGGCCTCTCTCTTCCCGTGACTGCCGCCTGCACCCGCTCAAACGTCAGCAGTCTTTGTGGTGGCTGTTGGCTGGGCCCTGAGGCATCTGTCCTCATTCAGTGATCTGTCCTGACCTCTTTACACGGCACTCACTTCCTAGGGAGTAAGTGCAAGCTCCCAGCCCTCCTAAGTCCAGGCCCGGAACTGTCGTGGTGTCTCTTCTGCCACTGCTGCTGATGAAAGCAACTCGCAAAGGCCAGTCTAGATTCCAAAGGAAGGGAAACAGCATACAGGGGTGGGAGGGGTCATTCTGGTCATCTCTGCAGACGATCGACCAGGACACTCATGCCTGGAAGACAGTGGACTGGGTCCTGACGCCCAGCTGGGAAATCCACGAGGCAAGAGAAGAGCTGGGAATGACTGACTCCCAGCTCTGCAGCCCAAGGAACTCAGGGGACCTCATCCCCATGGAACTATAAAATAAACAAACATTTAAAGTGTCTGGAAATGGTTCTAGGGACGTAGAGCAAATACAGAAACATCTGAAGAAACTGTGCTAAAACTCAGAACAGCAACAGTCTGTGGTGTTTGAACCATGACCCACCCCCTTCTCTCCTCTCTCAGCTGAGCACAATGAAAACTTCATTCCATGTGGTTCAACCATAAACACACAGCTCCCTCTCCTCCCACCTCCCAGCTCCCAGCTGGAGAGCTACGGAATCTTCCCAGAAGAAGTGGGATTCAGTGTTTCTCATCCCGCCCCCAATTACCTGCTGCAGAGACCAAATTCTGGGCAAATGCAGTCAAGAGTGGGGGCCCCCCTCCTCTGTCCAGCCACCATTTATGGGATGGATGCTCTCTCTTGGGTCTGGTACACTGAGAATACTGCGGTCCAGGTCATCCTTGTCCTGGCTTATTTGTAAAGCAGAGGTCTCATAGTAGAAGAGGCAAGTCAAGAAGACCAGAGGTGACAGCTGCACCCCCTTCACTGTGTGCCCAGCTGCTGAAGAGAAACACACCATCGTCCCCACCCCCTGATCCAGAGCATTGGCTCAGATATTTTGCACAAGGGAAGATAAGACAGAGAGCTCCGAATCTCCATAGGAACCCACTCCTTTGGCAAGAGTGTGAGGAAGTTCAGGCCTAAGGATAACAATGAGTGATGTGGTAAAAAGCAATGAAAAGAAGCCTAGAGATAGGAGTTAAACCATAGGCTGGCCAGCTTACCAAAGAGAACCACAGAACAGCTAAGAAGAGCTCTCCTGAAGTCTGAAAAATATCTCAAACACTGATCTCAAAAACTATCTCTGTAAAGAATCTCAAATTTAATTGGATCAGGGAGCTGGCAGCAGCCGCGCGGTGGGCCCAGACCCACGTGGCCGAAGCTCCTGCAAACTTGGGCGCGCACTCGCGCCACTGCGCCGGCGGCCCGAGCGATGAAGGTGGTGGCCCCCTGGACGCGGTTCTACTCCAACAGCTGCTGCCGGTGCTGCCACGTCCGCACCGGCACCATCCCGCTCGGCATCTGGTACCTGATCACCAATGCCGTGGCACTGCTGGTTCTATTGAGCGCCCTGGCTGATCCAGATCAGTATCGCTTTTCAAGTTCTGAACTCGGAGGTGACCTGGAGCTCATGGATAATGCCAACACATGCATTGCTATCGCGATTTCTCTTCTCACGATCCTGATCCGTGCAGTGGCTACCTGTGGAGCATACAAGCAACACGCGGCCTGGATCATCCCATTCTTCTGTTACCAGATCTTTGATTTTGCCCTGAACACCTTGGTTGCAGTCACTGTGCTTGTTTATCCAAACTCCATCCAGGAATACATACGACAGCTGCCTCCTGATTTTCCTTACAAAGAAGATATCATGTCAGTGAATCCTACCTGTTTGGTCCTTATTATTCTTCTGTTTATCAGCATTATCTTGACTTTTAAGGGTGACTTGATTAGCTGTGTTTGGAACTGCTACCGATACATCAAATGGCAGGAACTCCTCCGATGTCCTGGTTTATGTTACCAGCAATGACACTGCGGTGCTGTTACCCCCGTACGATGATGTCCCTGTGAATGGCGTCGCCAAGGAGCCGCCACCACCTTCTGTGTCTGCCTAAGCCTGGAAGTGTGGCATAGCTGGGAGCGACGGCTTGACTTTCATACATCAGAGCAATAGATCTTTAATTTTACTTCTGAGATGAGCTCTCTGAGCTTATTTGTTGCTGAAAGGCTACAATTAAAAATTTTAGATGGTAAGTTGAAACTCTCTGTAGTTTGAAACCTATGGTTTAGCTAGAGCACCGTGATAGAGTAACTGTAGAATTCTTTCTGTGGGGTTGGGGTGGGCTCCCCTAGTCTTCGCTCAGCATTGAAACTACCCAACAATCCGGGTGGACCTTTTGTCCAAGGAGGCTGTTGTACGTGCTGAGCCCCAGAGTTGAAGGATTTGTGACACTTTTCTCTCCATTCCCTCCTTTCTCTTTTGAAAGCGTAAAATAAAATCAAAATTATACAATGCTTTTCTTAGGCCACTCCAGTTTACAGAACAAACCCTTCGGAGAAAAGGAATGTTAATCGTGTAAGGAGTCTATATACACACATAAATAAAAGAAGAATTTCCTTAGATCCTTTATGATTTAAATTCAGTGACAATTTGAGTTTGCTGGTCAAGGATTTTGTCCACGGGCTAAATTGAGACCCTTTGTCAATTCCCGGCAGTGAGGACAGTCAGTCACCACCCCGGTGGCTGCTCTTGTACACCCACGTCTGGGGTCACGGCACGGTGTGTTAGAGGGGAACCGGTTGGTACTGTGTTGTATCAGGTTCTCCCTTTCTCAGAGTTTCCCATCCCCACTCAGAGCCTAGCCTGACTCAGGGAGGACATCCATCAGCTTTTGTCAAGTGGAATTGCTGATATGTATTCACCCAACAATCTGAAAAAAGGTTTTCTTCTCTCCCTGCAAGGCACATCCTACTACTCTGAATTTCTGAGTATGCCTCATCATCTTTTAAATTTTTTTTTTAATTAATTTATTAATTTATTTTTATTTTTTGGCTGAGTTGGGGCTTTGTTTCTGTGCGAGGGCTTTCTCTAGTTGCGGCAAGCGGGGGCCACTCTTCATCGCGGTGCGCGGGCCTCTCACCATCGCGGCCTCTCTTGTTGCGGAGCACAGGCTCCAGACGCGCAGGCTCAGTAGTTGTGGCTCACGGGCCTAGTTGCTCCACGGCATGTGGGATCTTCCCAGACCAGGGCTCGAACCCGTGTCCCCTGCATTGGCAGGCAGACTCTCAACCACTGCGCCACCAGGGAAGCCCATGCCTCATCATCTTTTAAAATGAGTGTAAAACAGACTTCAGAAAAATGGGAGATGGTGGGGGTGCTTTCCTTGTGAAATGCCCTTATCTTGACTACCTGAATTTCAAGGGACTTTTATATATTCATATATTCAAAAGTCACAGCTCTCCTGTTTGTTCATTATTGAATGTGCTGTAAATGAAGCCATTTGCAATTAAAGTGAGATTTGCCCACATTCCAAAAAAAGATTAATTGGATCAGCCTGTAGAGCAATTTACACCCCCAGAGTGTGGTGGAAAGTAATAAAGCAATCAGCCAGCAATAAGTGGAACTTAAAGGCTGGTTATGGTCAGGGAAAGAGATGGTCAAAGAGAGCCTCGCCAAAATCATGGTCATCCTAGGGTGACAGGGTGCATGGCCAAGGCCTCACTCTCCAAGGAGCAACTTCAGAGGCTTCCCACTGTGGGGGTGAGACAGAGCTCAGGAACCTGGTCCAGCTGGTCACTAAACAAACAGACAAGCAAATAACAGTAACAAGCCTGGAGGTGAGGTCAGTACCCAGAGTTGCTACAATATGTTATTTTAAATGTCCACGTTCCAAAAAAAAAAAAAAGAAAAAATTAAGAGACAAAAAAAGAATGCAAAGAAGCAAGAAACTGTGATTCATACACAGGACACAAACATTTAGAAAAGAATGAGTAAAATGGAAGACACAAATCCAACTTTATCAATAACATTGAATGTGAATGAATTTAACAACCCAATCAAAAAACAGAGATTTTAGACACTTTAGATTCAAAGATACAAACAGATTAAAAGTAAAAAATATGGAAATATATATATCATGCAAACAGCAACCACAAGAAAGCTGGACTGGCTATACTAATACCAGACAAAATAGATTTTAAGACCAAATAAAATGTTACTAGATAAAAATAGGGACATTTTATAATGAAAAAGGGTATCATGAAGGTATAACAATTATACACAATTATAAGTATGTACCTAATAACAGATAACCAAAATACATGAAGCAAAAACTGAGGGAAATGATGGGAGAAACAGCCAACTCAGCAATAATGGTTGGACACTTTAATACCCTATTTTCAAAATGGATAGAACAACTAGGCAGAAGGTCAGCAAGAAATAGAACACTTGAACAGCACTCTAAACTAGCAGGACCTAATGGACATCTACAGAATATTCCACCCCCAAGAGAATATATATTCTTCTCAAGGGCACATGGAACATTCTCCAGGATAGATCATATGTTAGGCCATGTTAAGTCTCAATAAATTTAAAAGGGTTAAAATCATACAAAGTATGTTTCTGATCACAATAGAATGAAACTAGAAATCAATAACAGACAGAAATTTGGGGAACTCACAAATATTTGGAAATTAAATAATTCTTAAACAACCAGTGGGTCAAAGAAGAAACCACAGGGGAAACTAGAAAATTCATTGTTGAAAGAAAATGAAGATACAACACCAAAACTTATGGGATGCAGTGAAAGCAGCACTCACAGGGAAATTTATAGTTGTAAATGCCTACATTAAAAAAGAAGAAAGGTCTCAAATCAAGACCTGAACCCCACAGAATAAATAAATACATAAATTCACCTAAAAAAAAAAAGACCTGAACCTTTGACCTTGAGAAACTAGAAAAAGAGCAAACTCCACCTAAAGCAAGAAGAAATAAGGAAATAATGAAGTTTAGAGTGGAAATTAATGAAAGAACAGAAAAGCAATACAAAAAATCAACAAAACCCAAAGTTGGTTCTTGAAAAGAGATCAGCAAAATCGGCAAATCTTTATCTAGACTCACCAAGAAAAAGAGAAGTGACTCAAATTGCTAGAATCAGAAATTAAATAGGGGATATTACCACCAACCTTACTGAAATAAAAAGGATTATAAAGGGATACTGTGGACAATTGGATGCTAATAAATCAGGTAACTCAGATGAAACGATGCTCAGCATCATTAGTCATCAGGGAAACGCTGATCAAAACCATAATGAGACACTGCTCCACACCCACGAGGATGCTTGTAATGAAAAAGTCAGATAATAACAAGTGCTGATAAAGATGTGGAAAAATCGGTACCCTCATACACTGCCAGTCAGAATGTAAAATAGTGCAGCCACGTTGGAAAACAGTCCAGAAGTTCCTCAGAAAGTTAAACATGTTACCACTGGACCCAGCAATTGCACTCCTATGTACATACCCAAGAGAAATGAAAACATACACCACAGAAAAATTTCTATGTCAATGCTCAGAGCACCATTATTCTTAACAGTCAAACCTGTTTGCACACACACACACACACACACACACACACACACACACACAAAGCTGGACACAACTCAAATGTCTATTACTGATGAACATACAAACAAATGTCATATATCCACACAGTAGAATATCACTGAGCTATTAAAAAAAAAAGAATGAAGTACTGAAAACATGTTACATGGACAAAACTTGAAAACATCATACTAAGTGAAAGAAGCCGGTCACAAAAGACCATATTATATGCTTACACTTATATGTCCAGAATAAGCAAATCCATAAAGACAGAAAGTAGATGAGTGATTGTTACACCCTTGGGAGGGGGATGTACAGGGTTTACTTCTGGGAGGATGAAAAGGTTCTAGAAATGCAGTGGTGATGGTTGTACCGCTCATGTACTAAATGCCACTGAATTGTACCCTTTAAAATGGTTAAGATGGTGAATTTTATGTCATGTCAATTTTGCCACAATAGAAAAAGAGATTATGGCAGCCAGCAGTAACGACGCAGGCTAAGCACATTTCTGTGTTAGTAGTACACATTCTTATGTGAGACTTCATTTACCAACACGACAACGGGGCTAAGAGTCAAAACATGCTAAAAGTTTAAGGAAGTGCTATTATTTACACAAAGCAAAATTACTTGAAAAAAGAAAAATAAAGGCACTTCTTGTACATAAAAATGAATCGAAAGGAAGATAAAAAATGGAGTTTTCTTTCAGGGAAAGAGTGGGTTCCCTTCTGAGAGGAGAGGGTGTCTCACCTCTCCCTGGGCTGACGGCTGTGAGGAGAGGTTTATGGTCACTCATTTTCTCCTGCCTCTGCTTCTGAGAAGCCATTTCCAGTTCTTTTTTTGCCAGGAGGGTCCCAGATGGGTAGAACAGGCCAGTGGTCTGTGTGCCAACATCCTTCTTAGGCCCAGCATCAGGCTTGGGCAAAGGAACATTTAGGGGCTGCCAGGCAGATCGAGGCTGTATGAGCAAGGCAGAAAACATAAAAAAAAAAACAAAACAAAAAACAAAACAAAAACTATAATGTAAATTAATTAATTCTCCATTTTATCACAGAAAACAATTCTAATCAGTAGTAAAAGTATCTCCAAAACACTGTACTTTGAACTAAAAGGGGTTTTCAGGCCTTGCCTCACCTTCTTTGCTTGTTTTTCCCAGCAACTCCCAGCCTGAGCCCTGAAGCCAGCCCCACCCCTTGTCCACTGACTGTCTCAAATTCGGCGAATCAACTGATGCTCCCTGTCCTGCCGCCTGAGGTCTGGAAATCTATCCTCTCAGCTCTACAATCCAGAGGAGCATAGACTTTACTACCCATCCACACTCAACTACTGGGCACCAACATTTTCTCTGAGACACTCTCCTGCATCTGGGCCTGGGGACCTGAGAAGACCACCATGTAAGGACGTGTACGTTGCACACTGCACAAAAGCATTGCATCTAAAGGGGTAATATTCACATAGTGGACATTGTATGTTTGCATATTTATTAGCACAATTTTTATGGTAAAAGAAAATGTCTAACAAAATTAGTAAATTACAATCAATTTCCAACAGATGGCAGTCAATTGTCTTGAGAAAAAAAAACACCATGTCTCATTTGCACAAAGGTGCCACCTCGGTTATTGGCAGTCCCGGGATCTGTAAGTGTTTTCATTTGGGTTAAGAAACCATGAACTCCCTAAAAATGAATGCAAAGTTGCTGAGTGCACGTGCATTCTCTCTAACAATCATCAATCTTCAAATTCTTCTAATGAAGAGATTTGAAGAATCTAAAGAAGAGAAGAAACCCAAAATGTCTTTCTGTAGCTTAGACAAATTCATAAAAATCTAACACAAAGCTGGTTACAGATTAAGTCCTTCTGAAAATAACCTTGTGAGATTTTCCTCAAATATGCCCAGTTGTTATAAGTGGCGAAAGCAATTTTACGAACCCAATATCAGTTTTCTAAAATATAAAAGAGCAGGGGGAAAGTTCTTGGCGTGCTACATAAGAAATTCACGAGACGAGAGTACATTCTATCCCATGTATTCTAAAGCTCCCTAATGACATTACATCTATTACCTTGCACACGCAGTTAGACCTCGATTTACTACAGATAAATGCATATTTACATCTTTGAATTCTGAAGAAATCACTCGAGTGTTTAAAACATAACGTGGTTGAAGTTATTTACACACCCAGTTGAAAGTCCACGAGAAAGGTCTAAGTGTTTCGGCTCTCTTCCCCTGGGTTGGCTCACAGGGTGGAGAACACAAATTCAGAGTCACAACCCCTTCCTGGGTCCAGTTCTTAGTACCATGGAGGCCTCACCTCAGCAAAAGGGCCAGGTTCCCCGGCAGCTGGGGCCAAGCTGTTCTCCACACTAGGTCTTGCCAAGGACTTCACGTAAATACCACAGGAGCCACAGAATCGTGCAGATGGGTGATTGCTGGCTCCACATTTATAACAAATGGAGTAGCAAGTTGCAACGCCAGGCTAGAGGATAGAAAATACTTTTATATTTTCATGAATATCAGAGACACAATTTTCCCATACAAATTACGCCCATACCGTACAATCTGCCGCCATCCAAAGAACACAGGCCCATACCCTCTGACCCTGTAATTCTACCTTCTAGAATTTATCCTACAGATGGACAAATTCACAAAGAAGTATATTCAAGACCATTCCCTGCAGCATTGTGGTTTTAGAGGAAATAACTGGAAACAGCCCTAAACATCCAGCACCAGGGGGATGGTCTAAACGCGCCACGGGACATACAGACAGCAGAAAAAATGAGGAGGCTACTAATGAGATACACGGCTAGGAGCAAAGAACCAGGTCTGTGTTCATATTAAACTACCAGTTACTTATTAAAGCATCGAATGGCTGAAAGAAGACCTCAGAAAGTGGGTAACAGTGATTACCTCTGGGGGTAGGAGCCGTGGGATTAGGACGGGAAGGGAGACTAACCCTTCACACGAAACCTCTTGCATTATTTACATGTGACCCTTACTCCAATAAATAATTTTGAGTGTTTCATTAAAAAGGAAAGCAGACAACTCATAAAAGAAGAAAACACCAGGAGTCAACAGATGAGTGAAAAGGTTTAACCTCAAACAATGCAGATGAAAATAGCAATGAGAGACCTTCTTGATGTGAGAGAACTAATGATCTCTGTCTGCAGATTCTTAGGGAATTGGTACTAGGACCCAAATCCCAAGAAGCGATTTCAGCAAGGCTGTGGAAGGGAGGAGCCTGGCTCTGGGGCGGCCCTGAGGCACAGAGAAGCTGTGTTAAAACCCCCATGGAGGCTCCCTATCAAACTCAGAAGCAAGCTTCCCCTGCTCGCACGTGGACGGGTGGACACAGGGCCGTACAGGCGGGTCAGTACTCCAATCCCCCTCCCAATCCAGAAGAGAAGGAAGCCCCAAACCAGTGCAAACCCTGGAAATACGGTACTTCTGCCCCAAAGAGTAAAACTATGATGAGCTTCACCAGTGAATGAATTAGAAGAAAGAGCATGCGCTCCTTCACGGAAAGTCAATGAAACTGATGCCTCACGTATCTTGAAGCCCCCGTTACCTGGGACGCCAAAGGCAGCGTGCCCACCGCCCTCGCTGTGAGGATGTTACTCGAGAAAAAGCCCAAGGAGCGGGGGCGGCCTGAGGGGTCACGGCTGAGGCTCACCCTCTCTCCTTCGGACTCTGGTTTCCATCTGGAAATGTCAACTTACTTGCCACTCCTGACACAGGAGACGAAGTATTTTCTTTGGGGGAGGGAGTTGGGATTGTCTCGTGAGACTTTCTGAGACTCCGGCAGGCGGACATGAACTAGAATCTTTGCTCCCGCTGCTAAACCCCACGGCGGAGCTGGCACGCGGGCGCCCTGGTCGGCTCTGTTTACAGATGACGGAAAGCGAGGCACCGAGGGGCTGAGCCCCGAGATCTGAAGCCAGGCCAGCCGACTCTACGCTATAGCCTGGCTTTCACCCACGACTCCATGCAGCCCCTTCAACACAGTGGCTCCTCGCGGGGGCGCTCCTGCGGCGGGATCTCACTTGGTTACGCGCAGCGCAGTCCGCAGGAGGGCTCAGCACAGAGTCAGGCTCCCCGTGTCAGCTTCCTTCCCACTAGACCTGATTTCCTGAAGGGAAAGGACTCTCATTTCACACTTCTCCCCACAAGCACAGGACCTGGGACACTGGCACCTGGGCGCCATTCAAGTAGATACTGAATGAATCAATCGATCAATGAATAACTGACTCCATTGATCACGGAATGTGTGCACACATTATAGAAAGTGTTTACTAAGGATAATTTTTCCTCAAAGAAAACTATGCGCCCAGTGTATCCTGTTTTACTTCAGGGACTGCTCTGTTGTCCTAAAACAGACATCTATCCAGAAAGAGGCTACACCAGCTCCCAACATCCACAGATTCTGAGAAAGAAGACCCCTTTTGTATATACTTATCCTCGCCCCATTTATGTGCAATTAAAGGAAGGCTCTTTGGGATAAAGTCAAAGGAGAAACCCTTTGGAAACTTTTCCTTCAGACTTAAATTTATCCTGCTGTTAAAGCAGGGTTTTGATACAAAACTTGCTAATCTGGGTTTCTAAATACAAAGCCTTCAGACCTTTCATTGAAATGCACAGTGATTCAGTTATACATATATACATTCATACGTATATGTGTGTGTGTGTTTATGTGTGTGTATATATATATATTTTTTTTCTTTTTTCTCTTAATTTCTTTATAAGCCATACAGTTGTTTAAAACATAAACCACAACATTCTTGAAGGGTTTACGATATATAAAGGTGTAATATGTATAACTGTAACATAAAGGATGGGGGAAAGGATATGAACCTATATAGTTGCAAGATTTCTGTATTTAACCTGATGTGGTACAATAATAACTAATTAGACTAAAAAGTTAAAAATGTATATTTTAATCACTAGGGCAACTACTAAAAAATAATGCCAAGAAATACAGCTAAAAAGCCAACAAGAAAATTAAAATATAATTGTAAAAAGTATTCAAAAACCCCCAAAAGGCAAGAAAGTAGGAACAAAGGAAACAAAACAGATGGGAAAACTAAAAATCAATAATCAATAATAAAATGGTAGATCAAAAACCAAACATATCAATAATTATATTAACCTTTGATGGATAGAACATTCCACTTAAAAGGCAGAAATTATCACAATGGATTTTTTTTAAAAAAGGAAAAACAAAACAAACAAAATTAAAAAACTTAAAAAATAAAAAGGAAAAACAACTATATGGAAGCCACAGAAAAGGTCCAACTATATAGGCTGAAAGTAAATACACAGATAAAAATATTCCGTGTAAACAATAAAAAAGAAGGCTGGAGTGGTTCTGTATCAATACAGGATGAAACAAGTTTAGGGGAAAAAATGTATTACAAGAGATAAAGAGGGAAATTTCATAACGATAAAGGTTAGATTCACCAGGAAGACATAACAATAAAAAATGTTTATGGGGGTTTCCCTGGTGGCGCAGTGGTTGAGAATCTGCCTGCCAATGCAGGGGACACGGGTTCAAGCCCTGGTCTGGGAAGATCCCACATGCCGCGGAGCAACTAGGCCCGTGAGCCACAACTACTGAGCCTGCGCGTCTGGAGCTTGTAGTCCGTAACAAGAGAGGCCGTGACAGTGAGAGGCCCGTGCACCGCGATGAAGAGTGGCCCTCGCTCGCCGCAACTAGAGAGAGCCCTCGCACAGAAACGAAGACCCAACACAGCCAAAAAATAAATAAATAAATAAATAAATCTTAAAAAAAAAATGTTTATGTGCTTAACAAAATACATGATGCAAAAAGTGACAGAATTAAAGACAGAAGTAAACAATTCCAGAATCATTGTTGGAGGTTTTAATACCCCTTTCTCAGCATTTATCAGAACAATTAGAATATGATCAGCAAAGACATTTAAGATCTGTGCAACATTATACTTTGACTTCATTGATATTTATAGAATACCCACAATGACAGAACACACTTTTAAGTGCAGCTGGTATGTTTTCCAGGTTAGACTATATACTGGGCCATAAAACAATTTTCATTGACTGAAAATAACTCAAATCATACAGGGTATGTTCTCTGACTATAATGGAATAAAATTATAAATGAGTAACAATAACATAAGGGAGGGCTTCCCTGGTGGTGCAGTGGTTGAGAGTCTGCCTGCCAATGCAGGGGACACGGGTTTGAGCCCTGGTCTGGGAAGATCCCACATGCCGCGGAGCAGCTGGGCCCGTGAGCCACAATTGCTGAGCCTGCGCGTCTGGAGCCTGTGCTCCGCAACAAGAGAGGCCGCGATAGTGACAGGCCCATGCACCGCGATGAAGAGTGGTCCCCGCTTGCCACAACTAGAGAAAGCCCTCGCACAGAAACGAAGACCCAACACAGCCATAAATAAATAAATAAAAACAAATACTTAAAAAAAAAAAAAGATCTGTGCCAGGACATTTATAATTTACTTAGGGAGACCACTCTTGCATATGGAACAGTGAGCTAACATTCTCTTAAAAAAAAAAAGATAAGGGAAACCCCATATATTTGGAAATTAAACAACCAACCTATAAATAAATCATAGGTCAAAGGAGAAATCACAAGGGATGTTAGAAAATATACTTTAATAAAATTTTAATAAAACTAAACTGAATTATAATAAAAATACAACTTACATAAATTTGTGGAATATTGCTAAAGAAGTTCTTAGAGATAAATTTGTAGTCTCTTTTTAAAAAGAAGAAAAATTTTAAATCAAAGATTTGAATTCTCACCTTAAGAAATCAGAAAAAGAATATTAAATAAAATCTAAAACAAAGAGAATAAAGGAAACAATAAAGAGCAAAATTCCAAAAAATGAAACCAAAAAATAGAGAAAATCAATGAACCAGAAGGTAGTTCTCTGAAAAGATCAATTAAAGTTTTAAGTCTCTACGGGACTTCCCTGGTGGCGC
Source organism: Balaenoptera acutorostrata (assembly GCF_949987535.1). NCBI lineage: Eukaryota > Metazoa > Chordata > Mammalia > Artiodactyla > Balaenopteridae > Balaenoptera > Balaenoptera acutorostrata. The sequence continues at coordinate 41,142,900 of NC_080078.1, forward strand.
AGTGGTTAAGAATCCACCTGCCAATGCAGGCGACACGGGTTCGAGCCCTGGTCTGGGAAGATCCCACATGCCAAGGAGCAACTAAGCCCATGCGCCACAACTACTGAGCCTGTGCTCTAGAGCCCGTGCTCCACAACAAGAGAAGCCACCACGAGAAGCCCGAAGCAACGAAGAGTAGCCCCCCTTGCCGCAACTAGAGAAAGCCCACACGCAACGAAGACCCAACACAGCCAAAAATAAATAAATAAATAAATAAATAAATAATTATAAGTCTCTAACATCTGGAACAAAAGAGGCAGTCACACTACAGATCCTACGGACATTAAAATGGTAAAGAGGGGATGTCATGAAAAAATGCCTGATAATACTAAGTGTTGGTGACAATGCAGAGAAACTGGAACCTCCATACCTCACTGGTAGGAATGTAAAACGGTATAGACACTTTGGGAAAAAAGTACAGCAACATCTTATAAATTAAAGAGGAACTTGGAACCAGCAATCCCAGTCCTATGTATTTATCCAAGAGAAATGAAAACTACGTCCACACACAAACTTGCATGTGGAATGTTCACAGCAGCATTATTCACAATAGCCTGAAACTGGAAACAACCCGAGTGCCTGTTAACTGGTGAATGGATGAATTCGTCATATTATATCCATACGGTGGAATAGTACTCAATGATCAAAATTTTTAAAAAATTAATACATACAACATGAATGAACCTCAAAACATTATGGTAAGTGAAGAAAATCAAACACACACACACAAGAGCTACATACTTCCTTAAAAGGCAATGCCACAGTGTACAAAGGGATGAGTATTTTCTGGGGCTGGTGATTATGGGAGGGGCTCAGCTGCCAAGGAACATGAGGAAACTTTTTATGGTAACGGGACTGTTCTGTATCTTTACGGCGGTGGTGGTTTAAATGACTGTATATAACTACCAACAGTCATTAACCTGTAAAATTAAAATAGGTGAGTTTTCTTGCTTATAAACAATACCTCTATAAAACTTGGAACAAAAAGAGTTCCTTCAAATCAGCTAGTCTTAGACTGTCAGTAATTAGACACAGCCTTAACAGATACCTTGGGGAATTCCCTGGCCATCTAGTGGTTAAGACCCTGCACTTCCACAGCAGGGGTGCACGGGTCCCATCCCTGGTCAGGGAACTAAGATCCCACAAGCCACGCGGTGTGGCCAATAAAAAATAAAAATAAAAAAAGATATCTTGGCCAACCTTCCTGTTAAGGGGTGAATTGTTGTAAATCAACAATTAAAAAGAAAATTTTAAATAAAAAGCAGAGAAAAGAAGTTACAAGTATATGAAAAACAAAGATTTTTTTAAAGGTAAATTGTGTCTCCTCCAAAGAGGAGTCCTAACCCCAGCACCCGGGGTTAAATTTGTTCTTAAAAAAATGTGACCTTATTTGGAAATAGGATCTTTACAGAGGTAATCAAGTTATTATAAAATGAGGTCATTGGGGGGGCCCTCATCCAGTATGACTGGTGTCCTTATAAAAAAGGGAGACAGAGAGACACACACCCAGAGGGAAGAGGGTATGAAGTCATACAGGGAGAAGGCGGCCAGGTGACTGGGGTGATGCGCTCCACAGGGAGCTGGAGAGAGTTCCTTCCCTAGAGCGTCACGGACGACAGGGCTCTGGCAGCACCTTGATTCTGGACTTCAGGTGCCCAAAACTGTGAGACGATGAAATTCTGCTGTTTCCAGCCACTCGGTTTGCGGTACTTCGTGTTGGCGGCCCCGGGATCGCAACCCCCTGCCTGCTGATACTAACGTGCTGACTACACTGATCATCACATGCTCGTCCAGCTTCCCAAGTAATTGCTCCGAGATGAGAGCAAACCCCCCAAACAGAGAGAAATATTATACAACGGCCCCAAGGAAGCAAGTATTTTTCTTCTAAATTGGCTAGTAAATGCCGACTTCTTCATGGGATTGTTAGGCCAGGGCAAGAGCCACCAGGAAGTAATTTTAAACTTCATCAGAACATTTCATAAACATAAAACAGATCAGCTACACGGAACCTATTCACTATATTTAAATTCCTTCATTTTAAACACTCAAGTTAGGCTGGCAGGAAACCCAACGATCGGTGCCCACCATGCTCTCAATTTCAAAACACAGCAGGCACACTGTGGAATTGAGTCTCTTTTTGATTAAAGCCTCATTTCACTTAAGTGCTGAAAACTCACTTATTTTTGTTTAAAATACTACCTATAGTTGTTACCAGTACTTGTACTTTTCAACTTGCTTTCCTAGGATCGGGGATTTGGGACTTGACATGTAGTATAAAATCAGTATGTGTACATTTTGCTTATTGATATGCTGTGATCTGAGGGAATCTGAAATGTTTTACCAAAATAAAGCTTAAATTTTTTCTTAAAAAAAAAGCAAAACAAAAACAAAAAACACAGCAGGCACAGTCCACACACACGTGCCTGCCTGTGAGTGAAATGTGAACGGCCCCTACCGCACTGGCTGCCGCCAGCCTTCCATGCAGTCACTAAATGAAATTGTAAGGAATTGCTGACTTGATTGAATCACCCTGAAGACTTTGAAAACAGTTTTGTACTGGTGAACATAGAAATGTTGCTTTCACTTTACCATGAGCAGCTTATTTTGGTCTCTCCCCTCTCCTCCCCTACAAACTTCCTCTCCCCTCTGCAGACTATATTTCTTATCACTAACACTGAACATTTATCAGCCATTAAAATACAGGAGTGGCACATGCAGTCAACCTACCTCTTGTGACGAAGGCAGGGGACCCTCACAGGTGACACAGTATCTCAGGTGAGCAGGGTTCCCTGTGCCGCAGGTGCGGCAGATCACTTTCTCCTTAAAAACAGAGAATGAGAAATACGTGTTTC